>NC_088316.1:15000000-20000000 GCF_910592395.1 Lineus longissimus | reverse complement strand
GTCATCACTGCTTATCAAATCAGTTGCTTGAAGCAGCCAAGACTTGCAAATGTCCGTTTATTCCCAAGATAAGAGGATAGCTTCTCCGAAAAAACACCATCGGATGTTTGTCTCCGAGAGAAAGAAAAAGATCTAGTTTGCAGGTCGCGGAGGTGCTTTCGTGGATTGGTTTACAAAAGGAACTGCTCTGTCTTTGTCTATCTCACTTCTTTCTCATCAGATGTACAATGGCCGCTGTACACCAAGGGCAGTTTCAGCTTTATTGTAATTGGAATGTCTCATTGTCCAATGCCTAAAATGTCTCGCAATTGATGTTTCAGCTGTGCAAGTCATACGGTCTCTCGATCCCTACTGTCGCCGTGAGACTCAAGGCAAGGTAGGCCTCTTTGTCTTACTTGCCACCTAGTTGGCTCACCGTTCGGGAAGTCTATACAATAGCCATGTGTCCATCGTCTGTCATCGTCCGTCGTCGTATCCTGTGGTACGTTTCTTAACCGCTAGGGCTAGATGGCTAAAACTTGGTGTGATGGTAGCTTTGGGCGATATGCCCAGACCTATTTTTCTTTTTCACGATATGACCTACTTTCTGGCCTCCAGGCGACCATCTTGGAAATTGTTTTTTTGCCTTTTTGAAGCTAATGGTTGTACGTAGAGTGACAACATTTTTGTGGTGCGTGTATCTAATAATTTCAAATGACATATCACCCGGGTTTTTGATTTGACCTACTTTTCAAGGTCACAGAGGTCAAAGTTCACTAAATCACCGATTGGTGGCACGTTTCGTTTCTATTTGAGTTAGAAGGTTCTAAACTTATGAGGACATATCTAGGGACCCTCTATTCTACCCGAAAAATTTGTCCCGCTCGGACTTCAAATATGGCCGCCAGGCGGCCATCTTGAAAATTAAACAAAGTCCGATTGAAACCAAATTTCTTGTGATTATATATCTCTATACTCTCTACAACGTCCCTGATTTTCAGTTAAATCCATTGACCAATATGGCCGCCAGGCGGCCATCTTGGAAATTAAACAAAGTCCTATTCCTCCGAAACTAATGATCGGATTGCAACCAAACTCCATGTTAGTATGTATCTATGTACCCTTATCAATATCCTTAATTTTCAGTCAAATCCCATGACCAATATGGCCGCCAGGCCGCCATCTTGAAAATCCAACGAAGTCCTATTACTTCTAAACTGTCAAACAGATGTCAAACAATTTCCATGTGACATGTACACTCTTCAATAACCCTGAAATTTAGTCAACTTTATAACCAAAATGCTATAGTTAGATGGTACCGGTTATTTTCTTTTCTGCCATTGAGCCAAGAAGAATAATGTTATTCAATGGAATCAAAACTGGTGAAACTAGTCAGAAACTGTTCTCCCCATACCGTCTGCAAATGACATGCATTACATTACCCGAGGTGAGCACATGGTCCCTGGGTTGCTAAGTCTATTTATGAACACTTTAAGTTGAATTGCATTGATAATGTTTTGTCTCGAACTCTTTTGTGTTGTATATTTGTTTTAGTGTATGTTCGTGTATGCTTTTCAGATTCATTCATGTTTGTTAGATTCATAAATTGAATTGAATTGTATTGATGATAACCTATATCGTAGTTGATATCGGACTTTGAACCCCAAACACTTTCATGGGACTCTTCATACTCTGCTTGCATTACTGAATGGGACAAACAATAGCAGATCACTGCAGACACCAAATTAAAGCTACAATCCACACCAATCCTCAACATTACCACCAATAACCATTCCCTTTTTTCAAACCCTTTATTGAATTCAAAATACATGGACTACAAAAACATTAAAAAACACATCAGTGCAATAGATACTTTTTTTCCTGTACCCAATCAAATCCTCCCCCACTAGCCCATCTAAAAGAAATTTGCTTATATTTGAAATGAAATAACAAAAACAGCCAAATTAAAGCTACAATCCACAAACGTCCTCCACGTTACCATAACCATTCACTTTTTTCAAACCCTTTATCAAATTTTTTCTTTGCCCAAATACATCCTTCGCTCTCCTCCCCAAACAGCTTCATGCATCTAAAAATCATTCGCTTACATTTGAAATAAAAAAGCAAAAAAACAATAAATTTCCCCCTTCTATCGTAAGTTGATTGTGAGAAAGCCCTTGAGCTGTCGACCAACATTCAATCAATTAAACAGCACAACATTTATTAAAGTTTATAATCGATGATAGTAACACATGGTTTAACACAATAATTGTAATTTGTTTGACATTAAATGTTTGATATTGAGCGACCTATGGAGGCACCATGGAGGTGTAATATTGTATACATATGTTACCTGAAGAACATGTGTTTTTATAAGTAGGCCTACTTGTTCCCAGGTTCATTACCACAGCTTTTTTCAAGCTCAATTACAGAATGCAATACATGTAATCGGCAACTTTCATCATGACAGAACCTGAAACTTGGGAATTGTTTTGTGGACAAATTTTTATGATCAATCAGAGATTACACTAAAACGCTATTTTGAAGAAAAAGCCAAATCTCAGAATTGGATTTCCCTGCAAATTTTCCTTAATTGAACACTTTCAATGACATATTGGAAGACTGCATTCTGGAATTATAACCTAAACACTTTAATTCTGTTTTATATGGTAAAAATCCTGAGTACTCTTCTAGCTGTGTCCAAACCTTTAGTGAGTACTATATATAGCAAGAAGAGAGAGAGCACGAGAATATTGGTTAACCTGCCTGGTCGGCAATGCAAGTAATGTGAATAATGACATTGTTTGAAGATAAATGTCACAGACTGTGTTGTTCCTTTGTCTGCAGTTTGACATTCCATACCATACCTTCCAAGTATTTTATCTCGGCCTTCAATATTCCCATCATTATCTCCAGAATAATGATCAGGTTTTTTTGCAAAAACTACTGAAGGAACCAAATGCAGAGATATATCAGGTTATTAACATTCACTAGACCCAACAAAGGAACTGGGAGGGAAGACACTCATTTCCTGGGGAAAGATATTTTGCAAATGGTAATGCTGTGCTTATCTCCATCATATAGCTCACCCTGCCACCACTTCCCTCAAGCAAACTTACCAGAGGCTGACGAAGATAACAACTGTTGATTGGTTAGCTTCTTAATTCTAAGCCGGCTGAACTAAACACGCCTTAATAAATGTCAAATTGAAGAGGGGAGGGGAGGATATCAGGGCCCACCAGGGGACTAAAAGACCAAATCAGGGAGCCTAAATATAAATTTCAAATTACATTTAATGTTTATAAGATTTCACTAATCATGTGTAGACTGTGTCACTTTGAAGCAATGCCCTGATACAGTCAGTATCGCTTTTGCACTTATCGATTAGGAGCATGTTTTCCAATACTTAAACTAAAACTGCCGTGTACATCATATCACTTCACCCTCAGGTATACATGTAAACTCTCATTACCTTCGCCCAAACAAAACTAGAGTTTAAAACACCACTGCGTCCTAAAGGTAAACTTTAAGCAGGGGCAAGGGGGTCGACAGTCGTCAAGGAACTCATTCCGGTTTGAATTTGTAATAAAAATATGCCTCGGACAAGCTTCTCGGGGACCTCACACTCCAACACTGTCACACTGTCACACTGCCAAGGGCCCTAAGGCTGAGAAGACAGAGTAGCAAGAGCGCTGATTTACCGAAAGACTTCGAGAGAGAGGATATCAATGAGGTGATGAAGCCATAAGCAGGCTTAGAGCTCCTGCCAGGATGGATGTTAACCAGCATGAAATGGGAGTTGTTTTGCTGAGCACCGACGCTGCAGGGTGGACCAGGTCTTTCTGAAATATCAGCTTCTGCAAGATAAAGGAAATTATATGTTTTTCTTGACTTGGGGTATGGTGTTAACAGAGGAGCAAAGCAGAGACCACTTCGTATTCTCAAGCTCACGGTCTCTGTATTTTTCACATCAGGTAGGTCGAAAGAACAATGCATCTCTATAAAACAGTATATGCCCGGGCTGATAGAACGTTGCATTCTTTGCATCACCCAGTATGGCCTAGGCTGATAGAACATTGCATTCTTTGCATCACCCAGTATGGCCTAGGCTGACAGAGCATTGCATTCTTTGCATCACCCAGTATGAGGCCTAGGCTGACAGAAAGTTGCATTCTTTGCATCACCCAGTATGGCCTAGGCTGACAGAACATTGCATTCTTTGCATCACCCAGTATGGCCTAGGCTGACAGAACATTGCATTCTTTGCATCACCCAGTATGTGGCCTAGGCTGACAGAACATTGCATTCTTTGCATCACCCAGTATGAGGCCTAGGCTGACAGAACATTGCATTCTTTGCATCACCCAGTATGACCTAGGCTGACAGAACATTGCATTCCTTGCATCACCCAGTATGGCCTAGGCTGACAGAACATTGCATTCTTTGCATCACCCAGTATGAGGCCTAGGCTGACAGAACATTGCACTCTTTGCATCACCCAGTATGGCCTAGGCTGACAGAACATTGCATTCTTTGCATCACCCAGTATGGCCTAGGCTGACAGAGCATTGCATTCTTTGCATCACCCAGTATGAGGCCTAGGCTGACAGAACATTGCATTCTTTGCATCACCCAGTATGAGCCTAGGCTGACAGAACATTGCATTCTTTGCATCACCCAGTATGAGCCTAGGCTGACAGAGCATTGCATTCTTTGCATCACCCAGTATGAGGCCTAGGCTGACAGAACATTGCATTCTTTGCATCACCCAGTATGGCCTAGGCTGACAGAACATTGCATTCTTTGCATCACCCAGTATGAGCCTAGGCTGACAGAACATTGCATTCTTTGCATCACCCAGTATGAGCCTAGGCTGACAGAACATTGCATTCTTTGCATCACCCAGTATGGCCTAGGCTGACAGAACATTGCATTCTTTGCATCACCCAGTATGTGGCCTAGTCTGACAGAACATTGCATTCTTTGCATCACCAAGTATGAGGCCTAGGCTGACAGAACATTGCATTCTTTGCATCACCCAGTATGTGGCCTAGGTTGACAGAACATTGCATTCTTTGCATCACCCAGTATGGCCTAGGCTGACAGAAAGTTGCATTCTTTGCATCACCCAGTATGTGGCCCTAGGCTGACAGAACATTGCATTCCTTGCATCACCCAGTATGGCCTAGGCTGACAGAACATTGCATTCTTTGCATCACCCAGTATGGCCTAGGCTGACAGAACATTGCATTCTTTGCATCACCCAGTATGGCCTAGGCTGACAGAGCATTGCATTCTTTGCATCACCCAGTATGAGGCCTAGGCTGACAGAACATTGCATTCTTTGCATCACCCAGTATGGCCTAGGCTGACAGAACATTGCATTCTTTGCATCACCCAGTATGTGGCCTAGGCTGACAGAACATTGCATTCTTTGCATCACCCAGTATGGCCTAGGCTGACAGAGCATTGCATTCTTTGCATCACCCAGTATGAGGCCTAGGCTGACAGAACATTGCATTCTTTGCATCACCCAGTATGGCCTAGGCTGACAGAACATTGCATTCTTTGCATCACCCAGTATGGCCTAGGCTGACAGAGCATTGCATTCATTGCATCACCCAGTATGTGGCCTAGGCTGACAGAACATTGCATTCTTTGCATCACCCAGTATGTGGCCCTAGGCTGACAGAACATTGCATTCTTTGCATCACCAAGTATGAGGCCTAGGCTGACAGAACATTGCATTCTTTGCATCACCCAGTATGAGGCCTAGGCTGACAGAAAGTTGCATTCTTTGCATCACCCAGTATGAGGCCTAGGCTGACAGAACATTGCATTCTTTGCATCACCCAGTATGGTCAAGGCTGACAGAAAGTTGCATTCTTTGCATCACCCGCTAACCCAGTGTAGGGCTTGGCTTATCTTGGCAGCACAAGCGCATCTCCAGCATGTCTTTTAAAATACCAAACTTGCCGACTGATCTCGGAGCCTTGTGTGTGAGGATGCACATCTTCACCTTCACAACAGAGAAGCTACAATCCTAGGTGAAGATATTGGCTACACATGACACCAAAATGTGCATTTACGACTCGTGTTTGAGATCAAGAGGGCTATGTAATGGTAACATAATGAATCACTCTCATGATATTTAGGAAGGCCTTTCCCAGGGTAACCCAACACCTCTGTGTTACTCCTTATCTATGAAAGATGTTCTCTGTCAAGGATTAGAGGCAGCGATGTTCGAAGGTCATGAAATAGGCCTAGTGATATGATAGTGATCGCTGAGCTCTTGATTGATGTTATCGTTTGTAGGCTTAGGTGGGGGCATGATGATGTGCTTGTGTAAAAGAACAAGCAGATTTTCTCTGCCAGCTCCCCTATTGGAGACGGCTACATCGCACAAAGCGACAAGAAACCTGCTTGCAGTACGTTTGAAATTCAACAGCGATATTCAATCAATTCTACTCCGAAACTCTAATGCCATCGTGTTCTCAAGAGCAATCACAGCCATTTGGGCTGTAAAATAATATTTCTAATGGCGGACTCTGCTGTCTGCTGTGTCTGCTTGTGATTTGTACCACTTCCTACCTTCGTTTCAGCTTAAGGTTCCGCGATGTCAAGATGCTGGCACATTATATGCCAAAATACCCATGTTAGCAGAAGACATTGGAAAGAAAACCACCCATTGGTGTTGTGGGATGCAGCTTAGCGACTTAGGTTAGCAAGACCACTGAAGCAACACAGCAGACACATTAATTGAAGCAAAGCTCATCGAGTCGGTAAAATATTCAGTAGGTGTCGGTTTATTCCTTTCTAGTGATCTTTTTAGAAAAGCAATTCCCTCTTTTTATCGTTGATTGACAGAAGAAACAAGGCTGGAAGCTGTTAACCTCACCGTTTGAGAACTCTAAAATATCTATTGGAATGCACGTTGTTCTGCATTTCCCCCTATTGAAAAGACACATGATCTCTCTAGCTGTCTCTTGTTTGAAAACATTGAAACAACCACAGATGTTTCACCGGGTGAACACAATTTACCTGTACCACAGCCGGCAAATTACCAAAAGGCTTTAGATCGGAGCCAAAACACTCCCAACCAGAATCGCCGAATCAAAACTACATTAACTACGAGAAATTGCTTCGTATTAATAGAATCTGCCACTGAGGGAATTACACATTACCCAGAAGCACTCATGTGATTTGAATAAAGACTTGCTCTGTGGAGCAAAGTGGGCGACGGTCCATTTTAACAGTTGGCGTGAAATGCGAGCCAATATTCATAAGACATAAATTAAACGCAAACTTCTATACAGTACTATGATATATGTTAACACTAACAGTCCCGATGGGGAATAACGGAATGCTTTTCCAGACGCTAACGGAGCAACCAGTCCACCAGTAATGATCCATTATGTGCCATTAAGTGCTCTTATATCGTATATGTTATATACAGAACAACTTATCGTAAAACAGACATATTTCAAAAAGGTTTCTTAGCATATATATAACCTTATTCTGATGCAGTCGGATAGAATTGCAATTTTTCTCAACGTTCGATTTCCTTTATATGGCTATACTACAGAACCAGGCCTATGTCAGCTTCTCTCTTGATCCCAGAGCTTAGTCTCCATTGTTGCACTGTGTGGGCATATGGCCAGTCTCTCAAATCACCAATTGGCTGCCGTACATCTTAATGAATTTTTGCTGACGTAGAAGAATGACTAGGGGTTAATACTTATAATCTTGATATCAATAACACGTCGAATGAGGGCTTTAATACATTGGAGCCGTTTTCACTGACCCGCTCATGCGTCGAATTGCTTTAAACCAACTGCAACCACCGAGAAAACCAGGTTCACCAGACTCCAGTCTAGTATTATAAAGTTAACGGTTGCGTGCTCGCTATTAAGGGCTGCAGTCAAGACATTCACATGCTTGGGCACTGTTGGCAGTATATTTCGTGATTATAACTTAAAGCCTACTTCATCAGCTGTCATTGATCAAATGACGAGCCCCTGCACAGACCAACCATTGCAATTGATTATTCTTCAAACTGCAGTTCCTAAAACTAACTTTATATTTGATAACAAAATACGCAGCAGACTGCATAAGCTATGAATATTCTCAAGTGCTCTTCTACCACACTGCGTCTGTATGTTATAAAATACTTGGTATGAGTTTACACAACTTGAAGGATCGATGTTAAAGATGTAAGGCGCGTGATTTTGTGACCTTGACATGTGGTTGCAGTGGTGTGGGTTTTGAGACTAATCCAACGGCTTTGATATATATGTTGATGTGTGTTCATTTGTCAATGGATACTAAAGTTTAACATTAAATGCAGGTTGCACGTTGATGGTTCGATCTGTTACAAGTCGAGAAGAACCTAATTGATGAACGTGATGTGTTCATAACTTAAGCTTATAACGGAGAGGTACGATCATTTCTTGAGTGTGCAGCAGCCACTAGCAGTATTCTGATCAAATGCAAAACAACAAAATAGTGAAGTTTCAGTCACCTGAACAATACTTCAAAGCAATATGTACTGCTGAACCCCATCATGCGATTGCTATTGGTGTAATGATACTTAAACAGCAAGCAAACACAGTAGCAGGAGTACTTCAAGATAACAACCCGAAAAAATTGTAAATTTCACACCATAGCAATTTCATAATTGCAAAACTTATGTCAAATTAGAAGTTGTACACGCGAGAGATATTTTTACTTTTGGACTTGTAATTGCCATAAATTGGTTATCATGCAGCTTCGAAATAACATAAAACACCTATATCAAAGCCCAACCCTTCTCAAGCGCATGGATAATTTTTTATATCAATGCCACTTTCTCGAAGAATATTCCATCCGCATATTTTCAATCTTGCGTGATATGTCACATCATGTCAAAGGTTTTCTATAATGCTACTCTTTCCTTTTTTTCATATGATTCCAACGTAAGTATATGAATCACCCGTGTAGTCTTAACTGGAAACGACAAGAGACACATGCTACAATGGATGATATCATAGGACTGCAAGGTTCAGGTTGTCAAGGTTTTATCAAAGATATGAGTTTAATTTTCTTTCTTTGAATGAATGGTAAATGAAGTAGTTACTCGTATGGTTCAAGTTTAAATGAACAGCAGGCCAATGTTTCGACAATCTAAAAAAGGATTTTAGAAAGGAAAAGGTAAGTGAATATTTGTATTCATCCATTACAGCTTAAATTGTCTTATCACTCGAATTTCGATTTGAAAGCCTAGTTACGGCTTAGGTTCACTCCTCCGATTCCCTTTACCGTCAAATGTGGGTACTGTGGTCTCCTGACCTTTTTATTTCAGATATTGTTTGATGGCCCGACAAGGAGGGCATAATCACAATGATGCAGCATTACTGAACAAGTCTGAGCCAGAACCAAGCTGACGAGCGCTGTGGTATAGGGAACGAGGTAGCACTCTCCTCACTAGATCGATACAGCTCCAACATGCGTTATGCTGCCAATAGATGCACAGGTTCCAAACAGCTGCTTCTTCAAATTAAACAGAGCTGACGGTAAAACAGCACGTGGCTTCAAGTGGCTTGACATCTTGATGACAGGATCCTGTGATAATGTTCTGGTATTATTTCCTAGTGTTTGACTGGGACTTTCTGAATGTTGTAAGGATTTAACATAACTTTGATACAGTTCACGAGCGCCGCTTGAATAGCGATTTCGAAGAAGGACAGCCAGGTGAAAAGTGATTAACAATTCAACTGGGACTCGCAGTGAGGTGTTGAACTGCATCTCAAGAAGGTAAGAAACCCTATTTGAACTAGTAACTGTTAAATGGGAGGATGATTCTTTAGATTAACTGTTTAAGGCTGAAGTTTTGTCATCACCGACTGTTATTATTTGAGTGAGTGCTTTAGTGACAATACGCCGGCTGGTGACCAGATGGTAGGAGGTTCAGGCTCGCATGGCTTTGTTTTACTAATATTGCTGGCAGTTGTCGAGAGGGGACACGATTTCTAAGGAATTAAAAACCCGTAGCGCACAATCGTGTTGTGACAGATTTCACATCGTGCAACTCCATCTGATGGTTTATAGGATTAGAACCTGCCTTGTCTCCAGCAATACGGCCAGCTAGTGGATAGTTCTGATGGTCTCTTCATGTTTTATACTACAGACCTAACATGAGTACATTTGGATTAAGCTATAACCACGGTGCACCAATCGTCATACTCGTTCTTCTGATGGTGAATCACTGGAAAAGGTAGGTGAATGTTTTATTTCATCGATTACAGCTTGAACTGTCTTATCACTGCAAAATTTCGATTTAAAAGCATAGTGTCAAGAACAGGTCATTCCTTACTGAGAACTTCACCAGTCTTTCAGCAGTCACAGAATAGAGATAGTGACATTACAGTACAGTGATAAAACATACTATCAGATGATTCTAATTGGCAAAAATGAATCTTCATCCAGGGAACATTTTTATTATCAATATAAATAACGCCCTAGACATGAACCATAGCGGTACTGACTGGTCTCTTCAACCCTCGTGGTACACAAGGCTACAATGCGGTATCTCCTTCATTCGGTCTTTCTGGATGTCTCCGCCTAAGTGAGGCCCATTGCCGGAATAGGTAATATGGGTAATTTCTTACAGTACTTCGTCTTTTGCAAAATGTTCCAAAGGATGAAAAATAACCAAGCATAGATTATTCCCGAGTCTCTCGAACTTAAACGTCTAGACTAAACTCAACCGTTTAGAAACGTAACTTACTGCTAGTTAAACTCACCGCTAGTTAAACGTTGCCGAGCGCGCAACAGATGGGATGATCATGCAATTTTAAATCGAGACTCAAGCTTCTCAGCGTGGAACCTCCGAAAAAACCATCTTTCTGAACACCTCTTTCGTCCTCATGGCATTTCATATTATCAACCAAGAAAACCATTTCATCATGAAACGCAGATCATATTTGATTAAAAACCCTTGAGACTTTACCAGTTCGTGTTAAACCAAACATGTATGTAACTTAGAAATACATGGGTTTACCCTGAAAAAGAATTGGAAATAAGAAAAAAACCCACAAGAAGCTCGACAAAGAAAGATACTCAGCATGAGTATTTTCGACATATTCATTTGGAATATATAATAACTAGTTACTGAATCAGGAAGGCTTTAATAAACCAAGTGGTTGAAAAAATGTACCAAACGACATCCGTTTTCTTCTACTATTTCCTCTGTAAATAATTCAAAGACATGTTTGGTCGATTGTGACTGTTTTAGTAGACAGGAGTAGGCAATTTACCACAATACAACGGAAACATTTGCGGATGCATAAAATTGGTCTTATTTCAGGAAGATTAAACTACGGTGCATAAATACTCTTCCTCAAACGTTTGATAATGCTTGCTAAATGAAGTGAAACGTTTTAAATGGGGATAATTTCTTATCAATTGTCTTTTCACTAGTCGTTCGTTGTCTTTCTGTGATTCGGTGAATGGAACTGATTGGATTGGACACTTGCAGTGATCACACAGACAGTCATCGGCCGCATCTTTTGAAACCCTGGTCGTAATATCATCATGACATTGTCAGATGGCGCAGCCTACTTCATCTCAAAAACCATTGTTGTCGTTCTTGAATTCCAAGATAAACTCTCAGGCCCAACTGAGGTAAATATATAAGCATCTGTCTTCAGTTCGTTCGTCATCTCCGCAAATAAATCTCAAATGACTGAGCACATCATTTAATCTGTCACTATCGCTGAGCAATATTGACAACTCAATCAAGATTCCACTGTATCAAATGGCAACCCATTTTTTACTGCCGTTTGATCTCGGAACTTAGCCAAAAAATGGCAAAACAGGTTTTCAATTTGCTCTTCACGGGTAGAGCTTATGAAAAACTAAGATAAGACATGTTTTATGAAACTAGAACATTCCCTGGGTGTTGTAAAATCGATCTTCTTTGTGTTTGCCTCGGTTAGTTACATACTTGATGAGAAGTTGTTGTGTGTTTGTCTGTTGCGTGTCTTTATAGATGATAAGGAGGTGCGAATTCATGTTATTAGCACTTATTTCGTGTTGCAACATGAAAGAATTCTTCGATTTTTGCTTGGGTTGAAGCTGTGTATCGAAGAATAGCCTCGCTAAATGCTAGCATTATGACTATGCGCTGCGCCGTAAAATCAGGTTTTAAAATTTACCCAACATCTTTCATCAGTGATGAGCCCATGTAATGGATCAGTAGCACCAGCTCTTCCAAAGTCCGCTCCGCAATTCTCCAACATTGCTGTTTCATTTTCGACTGACAACCATTATAACGCGATCATTGGAGAGGTATGACTGGTCGTCTCTGTCTGGTAAGCAAGGAATCAAGCCCCGATGCTGGTTTAATTTCCAAACAGAAATATCTTACAAATATATCAATCATTACTCCACAGTTTTTCATCGCTTTATCCGTCGATTTTACCACTACCTGCAACAGTAACAATTACAAGAGAAATGTACATAGAATCTCAATGTGATCTTCATCACAGCCATCAGCCGGCGCACTGCTGATACCATGTCAAAGATACATGCTTTCATTCACATTTCTGATTGAAAGATGACACCATTGAAGTTATTATAATTACTCCAGCATTGTCTATTTATACCCCTGTACATTAAGTTCATGGCTGTATGACATATTCAATCCGACTAATGAGACATGTCATGAGATTAGAGTTACACTTTAAAGTACTACCTACATTGACGACACGAATGCAGTTAGTCGACATCGGGATTGACTTTACCAATTGCCAAAGGTACCCAGTATGTCTATCGATAAGACAAAGCCTGGCTCAGACCTCTCAATATCCATATTGTAAAATACTATGTTTCTCAGTCATCTCCACCGATCAGTGATGGGGCCAAACGCACGGAATTGGAAAATTCCTCTACATAGTGGATAGTTTGACGTCTCTTGTGATAGGGAGTACAATACATCATCCCTCCCTTGGGCCATAGTCAGCTTGTGTGCGAGCTATCATAGTACTCCATAACGTCTATTTCCATAAATATACTTCATGAGTTTGCCATATAAATATTTCCTCAGTCACCCATCTACTGGTTAATCGCCCAATGGGTTGACGTGCCCACCGAAATATCGTATTAGAAAAGTAGTAGAACTTCTCTTATACCATGGAGTATGATACAATATTAAAGAGTTATGACAATGATTAAAAATGAAACGGTGCTCAGAGGTGCTAAAGCTTTAAGACACGTCTCGAGGCCAGTTTTGATAGAATGGCAGTAGATTGTTTCTTCAGCCTCCCATATCGACTTGAAAAGAACAAAGCAAAGCACTGGTAAACTATATACAACTAGAAAACACAAACTGCTGTGGCCATCGCACCTGCCAAGCATCACTGTCTACACAATATCCGGCTCCGGTGCTTCAGTTTAAATGGGGATATTGCAAAAGCTCATCTTCTCTGTCATCGCCTTGTCTCCTTCACTGTGAAGATATCCTGCCACCGTCTTTATATTGCTATGGAAGCTCGTATTTCATTGAAAAAACGCTGCTTGTGACTTGTGTGGATGTAGGATGGCATTTGGCTGTGGAATGCACGCCGACCATACATTATTGTCATGACTGTTATCTCTTTCTGGGCCGAGGCTAGGTTCTGCCCACCTGTTCATCATCAGGTGTGTTTAAAGTCGACAGCCTGTTGAACGATACGTTCAAGGGTAACGCAGTCTTGTCACCGTTCCCCCGGCCCGATCTGTCCTGTACTTTAAAAGCATGTTCATTAGAGGGCTGTCCTCACTTCGAGATGTCCAACCTTCCACTCCGTGGAGAGCATTTCAAAAATGTCATTCTATGGGGATATTTTTTCGCTTTGTGATTTAAAAAAACAATAGTGCAAAAAATGAAATGACTGTTGCATTCGGTCCCGCTTCAATAACTGACTTAATCGTTTCTCTTAGATGTAGGTACATGTACCCCTGATGTGTTGTCCGATCCATATGACGCGAGACTGTCTGAGAGTAGTAACGCTAAAGTTGTTATTCATTCAAGCGGCGTGGTCTGGCTTAGTAATGGATATCAGTAGACAGGAGTATATAGGGTAGATTACAAGCAATTACTCCAATAATGGTTAATAAACATCAGGCGGCTTTGGCCTCTTATCCAGCTGTTATTTCTCTGAAGGGGAAGCATTTAAGGCAACCAGGGCCAATCTCTCGAAATAGTCAGCGAAAACACAATGTTTCAAGCCGTGTGCTCACTCATCTCCTAGTATATGTACTTGATTGCTGTCGCAGAGTGGATGACCATGAAACACAGCCCTAACTTCATGGAGTGAGAACCAAATGATCTCTATCTGAACAATGTACACGTCTGCCGTTCTTCAACATAAATGTGAAATCACTACTCCATGTAGTCCCTAATCAATGATGATATGTGATCAGTGGTTCCTTCTATATTCGCTTTGTTTCCCTGTCAGCCATGTTGATATTCTCTACGACAGGCGTGCGTGGAATAGGAATAGGTCAGGACAATGTCGTGGTTGATTTTCTTCAAATCCCGTATTAAGGAACCACCAAAACTGTATGCAAACTTGTTGACAGTCAAATCGAGTCCTGCTTCAGTCTCAATTTACTAAGATTATCAGCAATATATTCAGTGCTTATACCAAGTACAGAGCCTCAAATATCATTCGAGTTTTTTAACCTTACTGCTACATTACTTGATTAATTTCCTTGAACAACAGTGATTTCTTTTCTCCTTCACATCATGATTAATTGAATAATTATTCAAGCTAACAAACACTTCATCCGAGCTACATCTATTAAACAACAGGCACAATAAACGATAAAATATGTTCTATCGGGCAAGATGAAACAGGCATAGATCATCTTGATAAGAACATGAGAGCCGCTCCGTGAAATGGACTGGGACAGATACAAAGAAGCTCAGTCAGGTTGATTTGATAAGCTACACATGAACACTGGTGCATCAATCTTCTCTCAATTGTCAGGAAGAGTGGAGGGCGAAATTTATGGTGTAAAACCTCCGCAAGTTTGATGCATTTCGTAATAAATGAGCGGTAGAAAGTTGAAATCCATCCAGGAATAAATCTTCACTGACTCTACGTGAACTCATTTTAGGTACTAACGAGAGTATATCGACTTGGAGTTGTTCTTTGGTGGGCAAAGCAGCTACCCGTCACGGGCTACAGCCCTGCCATTATATATCTTAAGCTCGCAGCACACTAGCCGCCAACTTTGGCGACAAGAAGCGTTCAGCTGACGCCTCTCGACGCCGAAGTTGGCGGTCAGTGGATCCCGGTCAGAGCACACCTGCCCGAATCGGCGCCCAGTAGCGTATTTTCCGCCACTTTAGGCTGCCATTTTGAAATCATGTCACATCAAGACGCATACTGATTGGCCAGAGCCTCGCCGCCGACGCCCATTCAGGCGACAATCCGTAGCACACCTGGCTTCTTCTTGCGTTCAAACGCGGCGACACGCGTCAAAAATCAAACATGTTAGATATTTGGCGTTTAGTTGCGGCAAGTGACGTTCGCCGACGCCGTTCGTAGCAGACTAGGGATTTTTCAGGCGTTCAGGACTCTTGCGGCAAAAAACGCCAGTGAACGCCGAAGTTGGCGGCTAGTAAGCTGCGGGCTTTAGTCTAGTCTAGGTGTACTCTTATCTTCTATAAAACGACGTACAGTGGAACCCCGGTCGGCGACAACACCGCTATGTACTTTTTCGACTGAGCAACAATATAAGTATATGTACAACTGAACGGCCAGAATCTTCAGACACAGGCAGATTTCGTTACTTATTGATTAAGGGAGGCTGGATGGTGCAAACACTTAACTATCACATACTTGTCTGCATGTACTTCTGGCCAGCACTCACTCACTGAAGCAGTTCAGACGGATACCTATTGAATACCAAACTCTTCTCAAGCATTATGCTCCGCACCCGAACTCGGCAAAGATAGGTTAGGTTTTGTGTCTCTCTTCGTGTTGTCCTCAAACTTGTCCAAGGTTATATCTGAGGTTTTCATGATGTCATTTCTATGTTTGGTAGGATCGGTGATTTTCTGATTGAAGGCGTGGCAACGTTGAGTTAAAGGCCAGGGCCTGCTTGTTCAAAATTAGTTTTGTCACTTACAAATAGTTAGGGAGAGTCACCCGCTCTATCTATTCTATAAATTTTAATGTTTACATGTGACCACATTAAATCAGTGGAATCGGAAAAAGCATGGTCGCAGTGTAGTTACCAGGTACGCCCCGCGATGAGATTTGGTATGAATCATATTCTAATGTCAATCGAAGAACCGATCTGAAAAAGAAAAAAGCCGGTCATTTTCGTCTTGATGAATGGCAGCTGACTTGTCCTGTACGACATCATATCAATCCCCTTATTCACGTGTACTGCATCGCCAAGTATGACACTACTCTCATTAGTGATATTGTGATTTCCCATTTTCAATGGCGTGTTACAAAATATGAGTGCATCTGCAGAGTTTAAACGGCTTAAAGGTCGCTCATCATCATGCAAGCTTGAAGGTATTGCGTGGTTGAAGTAGTTTCAGGTCACTGATAGGCTTGCACAAGACACTGTACTGCAGTGCATGTTATGTAGATAAGTAATGCGTGCTGTGTGATTCCTTGCCTCATAGCGTTTCTCACCTTAACTGTCACAATTATCGGTGGATTGATGAATTGCCTTTAATGGCTAAACTAGCTCATTAGCTTCCTGTCTTATGATATGGTAAGCTATCTATATCATGATGGATAGACAATCTATTGAAATGATTCTTCCGGCGAGTTTGTATGCAGAGTCGTGGACAGTTTTACGGTTACAATGCGATAAACTCGGAGGTTTTCATGTTTGAGTGGAGATTTTCTGTGCCTGTAATAGCCAGGCTATGGCGATGTGAACTTCAAAAATCAACACTATAACATTGTGGGGCAGTTATGGATTGACAGGGAGGACGGAGGACGGGAGACTTTTTCTGTCCTGTCCTTCAGTAGATTGACTGGGAGATTTCTGCACACTCTTGACGCTATTAGAAAACTTACAACCTATAGTTCACTCAGTGCATCCATGTCGGGTATCTGAAAGTAATATTTTGAACGAAATTGAATAACTGCATGTCTCCTTATCACAACAGATTTATGTAAAATGGTTCCTCTTCAAGTTAAGTCGAGTGCGGCTCCTCCAGAGCTGATGAAGTGCTTATTCTATTAAACCAAAACCACTTGCTCCGTGTTATTTCATCTTCATGGTATGTGACTACCATCCGTCGAACTCACTGACCAATAATGGCTATCAGAATACTCCTAGCAACCACAGGGTCAGATAAGTACAGAGGTTTGTGCTGCAACATTGGACGGAAACTTGATATTCTGCTATTGGAATTAAAGGCGAGGCCAACCCCACGCTCATTTTCATTGCTTTGTTATGCTGAGTGATTTTACTTGTAGAAGTAGAATATCGCACATTGATGACGCAACACCTGTGTCATATCGGTGCGGACTTGCTGCAGTTTTGAAACAAGAGTTTTACTCTAGTATTTGAATTGAGGCCAATTCTTCTGCCAATCTTCCCATTTCTTTCTGTTCAAGTCTCTTTCGTCATGTTAGTGGTAGATGAACCTCTTCATCTGCGCATCAGTAAGAGTAATACTCGCAGAAAGTTAAATACTCTGGTGCTCCGAACTTCGAACTTCCGAACTTTTAATACTCTGGTGCTCCGAACTTCAGTGGTGGTCACTCCCTTTTCGTTTTGTAGTTGCTTTCGCAATGATATTTGGTGATACCTTTAGAAGGACAGCCGGGTCAGTCAAGTGTCAGGTGCTTAACGATCTTGTCCCCACTTTGGAAGTAAGCTAGCTTACATCGTCATTCCCTCCTGCTTCTTCATATTCATCCATTCGCCATATTTACAGATAAAATCACTTCAGGCTTTGCGGTCGTGAGTTGAATACGTTTAGAGGGGCCAGCCATGAACCATCGTTATTACAGTGCATTCGTTTTGTCGGACTTCAGGCCGACACTCCCACATATCTGACTTTTAATTGCGGTCAACAGAAGTGGGAAGAAGCGATGATTACACTCGTTGGTTCGTCGGTATGGATTTTAACTGTCAGCTGTGCTCCATTCCGACATATCAGCCTTGTACATGAGAAACTGTTTGAGGCTACGTACGCTTTCCTTTGACTTCAGCTTCAAAGCTACTTAGCAAAAATTCACAATATGGGAGTTAAAACATTTGGGATTCATCAGATAATAAAAGATTGACTTTAAGAATTCCTATATGCCATGAGTAATTTAGCACAGACTCTCATGGGTCTTCCCACGTAATCGTGATGAGCCCAACATGATGATGTTAACGCAACAGAAGGGAGAGAAGATCTGGTGACTAAGACTTTCATCTTGTTGTGATCTCCAACGCACTCTGCCCTAAATGCATTTGACACGGGTGATACAAACGTAAGCTCTAAACACCGGTGAAGGTTTCGTTGGCGTTCACCCGCTTTTTGAAAAAAAGTTCTTTGTTATCCTTTGCTATCTCATTTTCTTTGACGTTAATCTCAATATTTTCGCAACTACTTCACAACCAATACGGTAAACGTAGCGTAACGTATTCAAAATCAATTATCATTGTATGCCTTAGAAGACGATAAAGTGCTGTCCGTAATAATCACCATCTGTACATTCCCACTGTGATCTATACCGTAAGTGTTAGCAATTACCCCCGCAGAGATTCGGTCGTAAATCTTCTGTTGTTGTTATTGTCGTCGAGAGAAGACATATTTCGACGAGTACGGCAATATATCCGCATGTTATTCGGCTTTGCAACCAGGCCAATTTCTTTCTCTTGTACATTCATTGTCCTCGTGGCTCCGGTAGTAAGAACATGATCGGGAATATTGGCTTGGATGCAGACTTGACATAGATAATGCGTGCAGTTTTCTTTATTATTTCTCCCTCCATTTCCTTGGTGGTGAGAGAGATGAATAGGTTTCCTTTTAATGAGTTTGGATTATCCTTAGAAGCCAATTACCAACAGCTCCAATTCTTGTAAGCCCCACAGCGGTACCACATTTTCTTCGCCTGGGCCATTAAACCAACCAATATAATGCTCGCTCGTCCAGTGCCTTTAGCAAGTGAACAAACAATGTAAGAGGAAACGCAAGTATTTGTCTGTTTAGCAGCAGGAACATGGAGACACGATGAAAGATTATAACTATGGTGATAGATGATGAGTAATGCACGATGAATAATATGATGGTTCTTCTCTAACTGTGAGGCTGGTTTGATAATCACTCGATTAAGTCAAATAAAACGAACGAACTTCACCTCATCGTGTTCGTAGTTCAAAGTGATAGCCGAATCCTATTTTATAACCACTGTATCAATTACTTCCCTAACGTGTTTAAAGGGAATATGTAGATCCCCACAGTTATTGCCACATCGCCTAATCTGAAATGGAAATTTTGACAAGCTGATCGACCACGAAATATGGCTCGAAACCATCCTAACATGATGATATATCGCGTGAAGTTATCGTTAACTACATGTAGTTGGATAGGTACGTTTATTTGATTATCGCATGATCTGCCATCCGTGCCAAAATGAAATTGAAAAATTGGAAGGAGAACCAATTTGCTCCGTCTCCAGAAGCAAAGTCATGTTTTGTCTCTTTTGGTTGTCACTGCCATTATCATTTTAATCATTATTTTACATAATATACATCACCCCGTAATCTGAAAATTTCCTCTTGGGCGCTGACAAAACATGTGTTGTACATAAATATGTAAATATAAGGTCTTTGGATAGATTCATGACAGATTAGGGTCGGATGATAATCTCTATCGTAGTTGATATCAGGTTAAACATTAAATCGTTTTCCCTCTCAAGAGTCCTTCTTCTAGTTGTTAATAGAACATAACATACACAAATTTAATTCATACATTGTAAAATTGCTGATGCAATTTGTCACAATTCTATAGAGAAAACTGCTTAACCATTGATAGCCAGAGCGGGTCAGCTGGGTATAACATGCCATTCTGCATCCTATTCACATTCAATCCCAACACTTTCAGCAGAAGGTCTTAAAACCTCGACATGGCTTTGGGTAGACTAAAAAGTTACTCCCACGACAATTGATCGCAGCCTCTCAACAACTCGGTCGTTCCTACGCCCACAAGTCACTGCCGCATGAAATGTTCAACATGTGGCCGTGCACACTGGGCGCAGACCCTCAACAGCATCTCATATTTCTCCTAATCGCATGGCGGCAAGGATTGATGTTGTTGAGTTATTTTCCCATTATGGGTGGGTCAAGAAGGCTACATAGGGGAGACCTCCTAAATGATTACGCTGATGTCTATCTTGTTTCCAAGTACTCCTGGGACCATATCAGTATTCAGTGATAGCATGCTTTGAATTAATGTGGATTACGACTGCGGATGGTCTAGTGCGTATGTTCCTTTGCTTAATCAATGTTAACTTATATTCCCATTATGGGTAGGTCAAGAAGGCTTAACAGAGGGGAGATCTCCTTCATGACTACACCGATGTCTATCTTGTTTCCAATTACGCCTGCGGGTCCATTTTTCGAAACTCCTTGATATAACCGATGTGTCTGTAGTATCAATCAAATTGTTGTAGAAAAGCATAAACAGGTTGCAGAGATGCCCGTGGCACTGCAACTCGCATTATGTGTTCACCACTCAACCGTGCAGTGTCCTTCTTTAGTCACAATAATTCAAAGATAGGAAAATGGAAAACGAAATCACAGTTGAAAGATGAATCGTGAATCAAAAATAAAAAACTGTTCCATTGTCTTTCTCAGGATGGACGTACGTTCGATCTCGCAACATCTGGTGTAACTTGTATAAAATCACGGAAGATTACTTTTTCTACTATCTCTCCTCGATTGCGAGGGGACATAAGGGTTGGTATGGCAACACAATAGCAGTGATCAGTTAATCCCATTACCTTTGTGTGATCCCATTCATCTCGTGACAGCAGAGATACGAGTTGATGCATGATTTACCGCGTGATGAGCTGCTGCCATTCCTTTCCATCGCAGCGAAAACAAAAAGCTCGGCTGTTTTATGCGCCGTGGGTTTCACCTCATGCAGAAATTATGACCGGTTGTGTCTATTGGGTCTTAGGATTTTTTGATCTGTTGATAGAACGTGGGACACAAAAGATAGGCGGATGGCGTTGCTGACTGCTCTATATTTTTAAGCAACTATATAGCGACGGCTGTATCTCTCGGCAAATGATTCCATATCACAGCTATTGTTTTGCAGTGCATCTTTCGTATTGACTGTAAGCTATGCGAAGACAAACACTAGTTGGAAAAACAAGAAATGGGTCTCGAAGATTCCTCGGGCCAACTTGATATTCTATTCAGCTATTCATACACGGGTGGTTCGCCCATTTTATCATGTTTATATGCCCCCAAGGCTGACATAGGCCATTGACTTGTGAACAAGAAGATGGTGTTCATTCGTCATATTCCCTTGGGAGATGCCCCGGCATAATTGCCAGCTTTTGTAAAACCAATGTTTAAGATAAATGACAAATCGTGGTAATAAATCATTTCTTATTTGCTCAGGTATCTGGTACACAAGATAAGGTGGACAAACTTTTCCACTGAGTTGCAGGTCTAATAGTTTTTGCTATGAATTGTGCGCCAGGTTCAAATCAAAGTGACACATTGTCAGCAAATATCAACACACTTTTCTGAAAGAAGAGGGCTTATACCAAAGTAAAAGAGTGGTCCTTGTCATGTAGATGATCAAAACAGGGAAGAAACATCTATGAATTAACAGAGATGAAATGAGATGTGTCCTAGTGTTTATGAGTCCACAGTAGTATGGGAGGTCACCATACGCCTTAACCAGAGGATTCCCATGACTGCTGAGCACATACTGGGAAGATGCTCAAGTTTTGCAGACCTGAGGAAGGAGACCTGGCCAGAGGGAGCACGAATCCATGACCAGTTATATGGAGATCTCCAGCAGCTACGCAGGACCACCGACTTTATGATAAAATCCGGACTGACTGTCTAAAACGTGGTGAACGAAAGAAGAAGAAACCAGAGGATTTTCCTAATGCGCTCTTAGACATCGGAATCTGTCTTTGTGTGCTCGCAGAAGATCTGCTGGTTACGCTCTGACGTTGAAGATGACTTGGACTGACATACCTTATTCAATATGACGCACGCTCGAACTGACCAATGCCTTGTTTGTATTACCGTTTCACCTCGCTAGTCGAACTGGCAAACGCGGGATTCGGTACTCGCTCGACTCGTTCATGCTCGAACTGGTGCCCGCTCGAATCGACCAGTTGCCTTCACAAGTACGAAAATCTAAAGTGGCAATAGGTCTGTCAAGGCGCCGCCATCTCCGTCGTTATTTATTCGACTATTTTTCAGGCGTATTTGCCATAGGAAATTTAAAGCTTTCAAGCACGCGTGTCACTTGAAACAATGGCGTGTACCTCTGCTTCAGACAAAGCGATCCCTGCATGCAGGCGGTTATTCATCAGAAGACCTGTTCAGTAGGTTGCTTTATGTATTATGGATGGTGGTTCCCCTCCATATCAGACAGCCTGCTACTCCAAGTCTAAACATCATCAATGAATAATTAAGGTTGTGTACTTCATAACATATTTTGTATAAAATGCACCACTCCTGTCAGAAACATTGTAAAGAAAAACTCAATAATTTCAGGAATAGTAAAAGCTTAACTGTTTCGAAGGCAATACCGCCAAACATCAATCAATACATGGTTCTGTTCTTGTCAATAACGGTAAAGCAAACAACACCGAAAGCGGGATTCCTGCCTCTAGACATTTCCTCAATGGCGTCGCTTGTTAAAAGGCGCGTCATCACAGACCCCTTTATTTTTGGCGCTACTTCATCACAGCTCGTCTTGTGCGGTTGACCCTGTCATTTTGCCCGTCGCGCAGCTTTTGGGTCATTATCTGATGAAACATCTTGGGTGGAGAAAAGCCAGTTTTCAAGCCACTTGCTTAATTAATTTTGCCAGTTTTTGATATATTGCTATTGTTACTGATCAATTGATTGAAATGGGCAAATGTTTCTAGGTCACCTGGACGGGAACTTATAGGGACCTGACCTGAATGTTGCATTTAGTCCCAATTAGCACATTCATAGATATGGAGTAGGATTTCAATCAATAATATGCACTTCTATCGCGCCTGACAGTTCTTGACAGAAAATGTGCAATGCCAATGTCAGTCAGGTGTTGCTTAGTGTAATGTTACGCTTGTAACACACTGGAAACATATAGAGTAACAATAGCAGGATTACAACGTATTTAAAGGTGGGATAAGGTTGATGGTATCCAATAGTACATGTCAGTTCATCTTGCAACGCACAAGTTAGGATGTAAAAAATAGAATAATCAATTTACTTTTAACAAGAATGCAATTTGATAAAATAGAATTGTCATGTGCAAGGACTTAGATCAATCCCATTTTGCAATGAAATAATTGACAACTGTCAGGATCATTTTAAGATAGAGATTATACAGTCACGCCACGGAGCATAACAGTTGACGTCGATGAATTGATTTCAAAAGCTTTCCGGAATCTAAATCCTAATATTCTTATAAATCAGGCTTTTCAGACACATCGCAATAAAAGGGAATACACAGTTATTATATAAAGCAATATAAATGCCATTTTATAAAGGTTTGATAAATGAATTCAGGTTATATGCAAATACAGTTTGGAACGTTATGAAAATAATGATTCGAATTTGTCACAAGAGTAAATGACACGCAATCCATCTCACAGTTCTAAACAGTCTTTTGTTTCGGTTAACACGATTTGTCAAGGAATACTTTATCATTGGCCAATTGGATGAGACATGCTTTCAGTTAATAGCCTTGGCATTTTGATGTGTCACGCAGGCCCAGAGAGCGGCCCCTGGAACATGCATGTTCAAGGTGGTTTGCTCCGAGAGTATACTTGTGTTACAAATGCCTCCATCATGCTTCTAACACCCGATTCAGGGACATGAAGGTATTCAGTTAGGTTTAAAGACGTTGACTAGTAGTATATTCTCACTTTTTGCCTCGTGAATACTGTGCATTAAAACTCTCACTAAACACGATATCTATATTCCTTCCCACAAGCATACTCACGACGGAAAAAACATAATTGCTCGTACAGCTCTAGAAAATGATAATAGAATGGCACCGGATTGCGAAATTTGTATCTAGTTGAGTATCTCTTTCATCATGTACCGATAGAAATGGATACTGGGTAGTTTCATTAACTGAAAAAGATGAGTATAATTTGATGTATGTTATTTGTCTAGTGGCTAAATTGTGTCATTATACTGTCAGCTAGGAGATGGCTATACACGAGTCTGGAATAATGTTGCTCTTTAGCTTTGTTTGTATTGTCTGTTTGCAGTGTCCTCTCCTTGAATAACTGGTATACGTTTTTATGTTGGAGGGATAGTCAATGGGCAAGTTAGATTGGCCACTGAAGTAGATCTTGAATTAAAACTTCCAATTTGGAGTGGCTGAGTTGCTCAGTAAGTTTTTTACACGAAGTGCACGATCGCGGCAATTGGGATTATTTTCTTCACGCCAACAATGCTCTTCTCGCTTATTGACCGTCGTGACTGTCGCCTCTTCTTTAACTTTCTGTTGTCTTCGTCAACCTTAAATAAGTTACAGCTTCAATTCCTTTCTTAGATATCCTTTCAACTACTGTGCCTCTTCCAGTGCCTCAGGTTTGGAGTTATTGACTTTAGCGATCAATGATATATGGGAATGCCAGCTGGGAAGCGGGCCTATTTGACAAAAAACGTCACTTGAAAATCCAATTGAAATAGTCCGTGCGAATAGATCGTTTTCTGTAAACTGATGCTTCTGAGGGAAATATCGACTGGGTTGTTGTAGAAACAGACGGTTGGAAAAGTGTTTTATACTGAATGACCTACCCTTAATTAAAGTGGAGATGGATGTTTTTGGTTGTTGACAACAGTGAGAAGAGCACTCCTGACGTGCTTCAGAAACTAAACTCTTCTGGTCGATTCGTGAATGTCCCTCATTTGAGAATATATGATTTCTCCCCGTTAGTGATACGACAGTAAACGTCTAGATCCTAAATGGTGAGAAAACTTTAAATATTGACGACCTCGTATTGTTGACACAATCCGATCGTGCCCGCCATGCACGCATCACACCAATTCAAGCTCTATTCACTGAGCCAGTAATTACAGGGAAAAAAGAGCGAAAACCAATTCACACAAGTCCAGTCACCACAGCAAAAGGCGCGTCATTTCATAAGCGCTTGATTTGTCAAACCAACTCCATTCACTGATCCGCACACAACCAACTGCCTTTTCCATAATCCCCGTTTAATTGCTCTTTTGTGATAATGATTACTCGGGGAATTACTGTATCATCGCCAAGGTAATGAAGGAGGCATCGCGCATTGATCAATATTGATTCTACACTCGCATTCACTGATATGATTAGATTTTTTAGTTTCTCCATCATATATGGCTCATTACCTTTTGCGATTTTTCTGTTGTCCACCTTTACCGATAGCTATCAAGTAAACTTTCCAAGTAATGAAATCGAATCATACCAGTGTCTATTGATTATGCGTTTAAGAAAATCTCCGCTTCGAAATCAGATAACGATTTATTTCTCTTAAACGCATCAAAAACTCCTTTGAAGTTCGCGCAGGTGGTTGTATCTGATGGCAAGGTGAAAAACCAACATTGACGACTCTACTTGGTCAGCGCTTCAATGATGGTGATGCTGCAATGTGATTGCCTTTCTCTTCTCTCCATTTATTTATCTGATGTGGAAAATTATCATACGCAGTATTACTATCATATGACTTGTGATAAGTTTGTTAGTGTATACAACAGAACGTGTGTGCGTTATTGACATTGTCAAAGCAGATGCAACTTGGTTCGTCGGGTTGCGGGCCAGGCATCTCTCCTTTCATTTCTTTCCACTTCCTTTCGCTAACTATGGTTGCTGGTACACACTGCCGTGCACTTCAAATAGACCAGACGTTGGATCCCAATATCGCTGGTCAAATAGTCATCAGATTAAATCAACTGAATCGGGTCCTCCTTGTTTTACTTTGCTTTCTTTTAAGGTATTATGCTCGTGTGTCTAAAGGAAACCAAATTGGATGTTCTTTGCGGCATCACTATCACATCTCCCACTGGTTGTTTTTTGTATCCTCGTGACAACTATATTGAAGCACTATAGGATAACAGTCGTGATGAATTCTATGATTGAGCGTTTTTTTACAAAGCCAGGTTGATAACAATCTCTCCAGGCGATCATACGTCTTTCAGGTTACCTTTATCACGTGTTGTGTACTCTGGGCCATTATCGAAGACTGCCTGCTCAACCAATCTTTTACAGATGCTAGCCATACCTTTTTATGTTTCGTTCATTATGCCGCGACAATCATCTTCCATTTTGCAGTTTAGACCATATAATCTGAAGAAGAACTCTGCATGATAATCACTTAGGATTTCATCTTCCATTTTGCAGTTTAATCCGTATAACCTGAAAAGAACTCTGCATGATAATCACTTAGGATTTCATCTTCCATTTTGCAGTTTAAACCGTATAACCTGAAGAAGAACTCTGCATGATAATCACTTAGGATTTCATCTTCCATTTTGCAGTTTAAACCGTATAACCTGAAAAAGAACTCTGCATGATAATCACTTAGGATTTCATCTTCCATTTTGCAGTTTAAACCATATAACCTGAAAAAGAACTCTGCATGATAATCACTTAGGATTTCATCTTCCATTTTGCAGTTTAAACCGTATAACCTGAAAAAGAACTCTGCATGATAATCACTTAGGATTTCATCTTCCATTTTGCAGTTTAATCCATATAACCTGAAAAAGAACTCTGCATGATAATCACTTAGGATTTCATCTTCCATTTTGCAGTTTAAACCATATAATCTGAAAAAGAACTCTGCATGATAATCACTTAGGATTTTAGCTTCATTCAAGTTTAATAATTTTGTTCATTCCCATGTCGCTTTACTGGTGTATATTTTTATACATTCGGGCTATTTGAGCATTCTAGTGTATCGTTTCACTTGTTCCCCTTCGATTTGCGAATACAGTAGTTGATGTTTCGGCATTACCATGAAGTTCCCATTGGCGTAATTCACTTTCGCGGCTGGAATGCCCAAGGGAATGGATCGAGGCTGTGAGTGCCTCTTTATTCAATCGATTTCAATTATTCAATATTGACCCATTATGATCAGCATAGACACAGCACATGTTACTGCGAAAGCTATAGACTATTAAGGTAACATAAGGTTCATTGACCCATCCTCATTAAAATGTTACTTCAGGGACCTGCAATGACGGTAAAGAGTCGTTTATGATAATTGGAAGTGGTGTACCTTGCTATCGAGTATACTCCTGCTCAAATCTAGTAATCGTCTTACTTGAGTACACAAAATAGTCTAAGAGAACTACACTAGTTTATGTTTAGGCACATGGTCAATTCTTCCGCTGGATTACTTCCTTTTTGAAAGTCATACATCGCTGGAGGTTTTCCGTCATCCCACATCAAAGAAGCCTCGGGCTTCACATCGGCACCCACGAATTTCTTTCCCATATACAATAACGATTACGTATACATCATACTTCGTTCGTGGACCGTTCATCTGATTTTACAGTAGATTGCATCTAAAATCTATTTTATCACGCAGAACGGCCGACCTAATGGATATTCGATTTGCTTAAATGGGGTTTCCGACGTTATATATCATTCTGGTTGTAGACACTGCCACATATATAACATTTGTGTCTAGGCTATTGAATAACATAATGCGCGGCTCGTAATGTTACCAAACTAACTATCAATTACTTTTTAAACACAGGTGAGTTTGAACACAGCAGGTTAGAATAGTATGTGATCACATGGTACAATTATCCCAATCCCTTCCTGCTATCGTCTCCTCAGATAAATGTGGCCATTGAATCTCGCCAACGAGCTCCTACTTTCCTGATAAAGCGTAGTTTACATTTGCACCGTCCAATATTCAACAGAACTACTCGGATTCAAACAATATAGCTTTCCCTAACCAAATATTACGGAACTAGTTTAAAACCAATATCTTGGAAATGGCTGACTCTTTGCATCTATTGGTTTCATCGTGTTGACTTTATGTCTCGTTTCCAAGGACATAAAACGGTGATATCCTGCTTCGACAGAAAAATGGATCGCGCTCTTCTGTGTAGTTTGGCTGGGAAGTAGAAGTCGTTTTGGTCTCAACATTACTTATTGGTGTGAGGCTGTGGCCTCCGATGTTCACACTCCACTGGTGGTCTCCAGGTCAGGCCTGCCCCTCTTTCGCCTTCCTTGTGGTGTCAAGGTTTTTGTCAATTCCAGTCAACTCATATGTTCTTGATTGCGGCCGAAGGAGACGTGAAGGGTGGTCAATCAAAGTATGGGCAGTCGGTTTCGTTGAAATCTGGTTAACGCCATCTTTGAAAGACATAAAACACATTCGGCTCCCGAGTTGGCAATGTAAGTCAGTGTCTTGAAGATCGTGTGGTTCACACTGATATTGGTTCACATTGCTTCGTGCAGTGCCAGTGCTTTCTCTCTCCATCGACCTCGAAGACGCATTAACATCCTAACATAATTATCTGAAGATCAACAGAGTTTCTTTTCAGAGACCGTCTACCGCATGTTTGTCAGTATAAATTTGTTTCTTATTTCAGTTGGTAGGATGGGTACCTATAACCGCGGTATACTTATAAATGCCATACGATAACTGTATAAATATTTATATCAAGCTCTTCAAAATATATAAAGGTGAGGTTTAGAAACGTAAGATTGTTTTGAAATCATATGTGATACCGACTCTCCATACACAAACACGTTGTGGTATGAAGCCGGTATGTTTATATTGATGCACGAGCAGATGCATATTCGAGGCATACACAACTCACTAGATTGATGTATCAGGAACGCAGTGAATGCTTATAGTGTTCATGGTTTCTTTTGAACACTGGGCGTTAGTTCTCACCGTCAGCAGTACGGTTCAGTGTCTTCTATTTCTGATCTTGAGGAGTTCTGAACCGTTGTTCTCAACACTAACAGAGTTACTTGGCAAGCCACCCAAAAACCTGTAACTCCTCCAGCACGTCGTGGAAGATATATTCACTGCGAGTGGCGTCACGTGGTGGCTCACCTATTTATCTTGTTCAGTTTCATTGATTTATTGAATGTGTCTTAAAAAGATCTTCATTAAGTCGGGCAATGTTTGCACTGTGAGTTGTTGATCAGACAAGTTGATTGTTTTGTCAACGTAACAATTCGATGATCAACTCGATAAATAACTTGCGCGACTGCTTTTTAAACGAGATTGGTATTCTCATTCTATAGGCTAGTGTTGGGAATAGTCAGGTTTTTGGACACTCACAGATCTGCCTTCATACTTTTGATAGTAGTTGTGCGAGGAATCGGGGAAATCCACAAACATCGTCGGCAATTAAATCAATCATCTACATTCCTCATATTCGGCTTTCGAAGCTCATGTGCGTTGCAATACCTGCCAGTTATCGTATGTCTGTGGAATGGAGCATGTTCGTACACAGCACCTGCCTTATCGTTAGTCAGCCTCAATCGGCAAGTTTGTACTAAGTTGCATAATGGGACAAGTTCCAAAGGTTGACTATCGACCCTGGGTAAAATCAGCTGGATTTCCACCTCCGATGACTGTTGAGCTGCCTCTCAAAGGACCATTCTGGATGTTCGCTGCAGGCGACAAGGACCGACCCGTGTTATGATTACGCAGTGCTCTGATTTAGGCTACTGTCACCATGATCAAATGTTACTGCCGAGAGGTTTTAAGACACCTCGAACTTCATACTAACTTTGAGCTGCCTCGCAATAACCCGCACAACCTGGTGTATTCGCTTTACACTGGCATGGTGATGATAAATCAGAATTTTAAATGTATCCAGAGATTTCCATGTTACAAACAATTGAATGTAACTCGTCAAGTAACTAACTTGCAGCCAATAACTGAGTTAGTGGCATATCACCTAACAGAATATACTCAATGAATGTACCTGTAATGGATCTCGATAATCTCGTTATTCCATCTGGTAATGCACCCGATGACTTCAGCTATTCCGTACGAAACCTGACCGAGTAAATGGACGGCAATATCTCGTTATATTGATCAAATGTAATGGCTAATGGCGTGATATTATGTTTATATCATTGGTGAAAGCTTGATCATTTAAAATCTTAAAGGGAGAACACATAAGCAAGAGCCACTGCTTCCTCATCTTCCTTATCCTGCCTGTAGTTCCCTGTTGGGGCTTATTTCTCACCAGCGCGGACTCGGGGATGAGATAGATTGTTGGCATACATGGTGTGGCCAGTGATCATGTAGTCAAGTAATATCGACAAACCAATTGTTATGGTATTCATTGCAGGGTGGTTTGGCTATTCGTCAATATGACTCGGACTGTTATGATAGGAACCATGGCGGTAGAAGATCTGATAACTTTCTCACAAGCTTTCTGGGAAGAATCCTGTGAAGATTGTGGATCATGGTACATGTACATGTAGATGTACAAAAAACTGACTTAAGATCTCAGACGCGATATTTATAAGGGTCTGATCGGGATTCTCGACCTGAGAAATGATGCTTCTCATTTTCTACGCTGGGGAGAAATGAGCTGGCTAGACTGTGTGTGCGTTATTTACCCCTCAGCCTATGACAGAAGGGCAAACACAGCTGCACAAGAAAATGAAGCTACTTCTTAAGACATAGCTCTTCCAGATATCTTTGCTTCGTCGTGGCCGCTGTTGTTATCTAACCATTGACTGAAGTCGATTACCTTCAAGTATACATGTAATTATGGAAACCTCCTCGGGCACAGGCATGAGCACGTATAGGATATCTGTACCTCATCTATCCTTCATATGCCAACGATGTCCCTCCTCCAGACGCGGGCATGGCTTTGCTATCTGCCAGCTATCATTTCTTCGACATGTTTATCCATTCATTCCAACCACCTCGACCACCTGGTGGACAATTACTAATGTAGCAATGACATACCTCTCTCACTCGCACTCACCTTCAGGCAATGACATGACTTGGGTAATCTGCCAGCTATCGGGGGATGGAATAGGTTGATTAATGAGAGCAAACTTGAGCGGCATGAGAAGTCGTATGAAGCCGTAGGATCTAACGTCCATTAATCATGAGGCCGCGGGGCTTAATTTGTCATCACTGGCCACCCTCTCCAATAATGATAAACCGTCCGTGAGTCTGCTACGATGGCGAAACCCAGTATGGATTCCGACACATCTGTCAAAATAGATCACCAATTAATTTTTATGGACTCTTATGTCTGGTAAATGGTGGCTAGAAATAGTTCAGTTTTCTCATGTTTGTCAATCTTATTAACGTACGATGATGATAGACGATGGTCACAACAACGATGTTAGGGGTGGTTGTGGAGTCTGGACTCTAGGAACGGAAGATGATTTCTCGACCACAAAGTTTGAAACGTATAGGGTAGGATTAATCATTCGAGTTGCTAGGACACTCATCCTCCTCCAGCCGGTGACTCTCACTGAGACAGGCAAGGGCGTATGTGGGTTAAGAACGGTCCACTGGGCCAAGTAGGCTTTTTGTACGAGGGGCGATAGACTAGTGTGATAACGACCCTTCATTTGTGCAATGCGTTTAGTTGGAGCCATCTAATGGCTACACGACCAATGCCGGGCAAATGTGCCCTCTACCAAGATTGGTCATGATTCAGTCACTGATGGCATATTAAGTACTATCTCGGTTAAGTCACCCACTCTCATTTGTCTCATTGGTGTGATATTCCCTAATTGACAGGTCTGATTAGAGTGCAGATCGATGAGCTGGATAACTAGCTGGCAAATGGCGGGCGTGGTGTGGAGGAAGTTGTTGGAAATTCCTCAGAGGAAGAAGTGTTCGGAAGTGTAGGTGTTCTCTTACAATCAATAGCATGTGTGCTACACTTGGAAATCATTCAAGAGATGTGATACTCTAGCGACTAAGGTGCTTTCCAGATGAGCCACCCAGCCATATCGCTGCAATAATAACCATACATACTTTCTCATTGACTTTGCTTGTACGGTGCTGCTATTGTATATCATTGTCTGACTCCACCTCGTTAATAATTTATATTAGTCTGTCCTTATTCACTTTATCAAATAAGGCTTGGTTTATCTGCCCAATTTTGTTTGTGGATTAACATGGGGAAAGTCATTTGAGGACGTCCTGAATAATTGACACCACCATTATGGTAGTGGCGAAAGCTAATTAATCTTGCTAAAGAACATTTTGCTTCTGTTTCATCCAATTCTTTCAGAAGTGACGAGAAAGACCTGTTTAAAATAATTGGATACCAAGATTACTCGTCTCACTGCCAGCTGCGACCGTGGACGAATCTAAGAGTTTACAGCCACTTCGGAAATTTCAAATGAACCTAGAATGGTAACAACTCGCCGAAATCGTGAACCGTTGGCAAGGTTTGTAATATAAGACAAACCCCTTCGTGGCTTGAAGTGCGTTTATTTCGTGCGAAATTAAAAAATCATCGGTAGCAATACGGGAGATATAATCCTGTAGAAAATATTTACTTTAAATCACTTTGTTCTTAAATGAGGACCCCAGTACTTGAAGACTGAGACAGCAAAAAGGATGGCGGCAAACCAGTGATTTAACCTTACCGCAACTCAATCCTGACAATGACATCTCCCAATATGATTTCGAGTAAGAGTCCAGTAATCCATGAAGTTACTAGTGTATAGATTGAAGTACGCGGACATGACCTCAACATGTAATCGTATACCTACTCCAGCAAGCAACATGATTCTACCTTTGTCTGATATCCAGAAACGATGTCTCCTGAGGAATGCGACTCGTAGTTCAAAGTTAACATGTACCTTAAATCTGAACTAAAAAAGAATCCCAGAATTTCATAGCAATGCTGTTGTGTGACTTACCCGAACTAGGGTATAATGCTTGATGATACGACACTGAAAATATTGCTTTAATGCTTTCATCGATAGGTGCTGGAGTTTTTATCGTAAGACCCCAAATAGCTTGACCTTACCACTACCACTAGGATGACCTGTGTTGCTGGCTTAAAAACGGTCACAAAGGGGTAGCAATTACCATAGTTCCAGCGAAGCGGATGAAGGCAACCATCCTCTGTCGTTCAGGCCAGTCTTCCAATTCAGTTCACAAGGTTGCTCCAGACAAATGGCATTAGGAACTTATATTGAGGTGATACCATCTCGACATCACCAAGGCAATTGATACGCTCCTGGCCGTATATCACATGAACGATATGGCATCGGATTGGTTTTATTGATGTATCGACATGTTTGGCAATGGTTACAAGTTGTCTACTATTTGAATTGGGCTGGTGAATCAACTCGCCGGCGGCGCGGATTTAATATTCCAAAAGGCGTAGGCGTTGATATATTGGTTCACGTATGCCATGAGTTGACATTAGCAACAATCAACCACTGTTGGTTGGCCTGAAATAAACATACTTAATTCGTGTAGAACCAGTTCATCCGCTGTCAATGTACTATGTGTCCAACAAACGTACAAAGCATCGCAAATCATTTCGAAAAAGGCACCTACAGCAGCTTTAGGGCATGGCTTTCGTTTTCTTCCGTACCTAGTTTTAGCATTACTGATTAAATATTTCGTAGAAGGAACTCCAGACAGTATGTGATGATAACCTTTGAATACAGCCCAAAAGCTTTCTCGAGAAAGTGGGCAGACCGTTCATGCTATTAGCAAGATATCAGACGTATCAGAAGAAACCATTCATAAACCATCCAATACTGGATAAAATCAAGGCACCTTGTCAAGGTGATTCTTGCGGCGATAGACTGCTGCGGCTATTTTATATCCGTTTAACTGAACCTATTTTCGTGTATCGTTTATTTGTCACACTGCTCATCGTCTTCATCTTGTTATTTCTGATAAAATGATTGTAGAATACAATCCAAATGTTAGAAAGAAGGGTTGTGAAAAACCTGATTTTCTCGCATTTCTTGACATATCCCTCTTTCCGTCACTACCAGAAATCTCTACAGTATTAGAAGCCGGTATCTCCTTTCATACCCTGACTATCAATCACTCTTAGAGCTAATCAACTTAATCATCTCCATACCACTGCCAACTAATCACCGGGTCAGTCGCACCCCAATCACAGGGCCAGCTCGTCGCTGATTCCTGTCAATGATCACCTTGATACCGAGCCCAATCTTATCTGCTAAATTAACCACAGGACACGTGGCCAATAATAGAGTGAAATGAACAAGGATCAAAGATTGTGTGGCCAACCATCGTGTCATTATTGACAAGGGTGGTTTGACATCTTGCCTCGTGTCAGATGAGACCAGCGGCAAAGGATGCGGCGCCATCATCTTATTAAAGTCTTCTGGTTCGGATGGCATTTCATTTCAATACCTGCATGCCTTGCTTTGTTTTTCCAGACGGTTGGTGATGACTTCGGCTATTTCTGCACCCAATTACCCTATAACAATGTGATAGAAGCCGTTATTATGGCTGGGAACAACATCGGTATCATTTTGTTGTCTTCTTCTGCGGTTGGATAAAGTATAAACCGGCTGAGGTGGAGGATGTCCCCTTTGCATGCCTTACCGACCAGAGTACTCTCGAATCTTTCTTCTTTCTATGTCCAATAATCATATACCGAATGGGAACATCAGATTACACAACGAGGGCCTATTATCAAGTCTTGGTCACCAATTAAGAGTAAATAACCAGAATTGGCCAGGCTGTTGAGAAACGATGTCGCGATGAAGTCCTGTTTGACTTCTATGCCAGTCAACAGAATGCGTTCCATTAGGCAATGTGAGTAACTATTTGTTATTTGCATATCTTCATCATTGGATTACAAGACGGTGGGCAGAATTAGTTTCCACGCCAACGGATCCAAAAGCCTAGTGCGTTTGCTGAAGGCAGTAGTTGCTTTGTTGTCAAACAATGATAGCAACAATCACATCAGTCTCCGTTTATTTCCCCTCAGACTGTTTATCAAATGCCAATGACATTTGGCTGAGTGAAAAACAAAGCATTGATTAAAGGGTACAGCAAAGACAATAGGTTGCTTCAAGATAGATACATCTTGATGGAACGATCCTCTCAGGCAGTGATAGAGCTTAGTGTTGTAGCCATTGTCTTGGTGGATAATTTGGGCTGCAGCCTGACATGTCAAATACTGGTGTCCACAAGCAAAATCATCTTCAGTGCTCTGATCTTTGGGAGACCTTCCCGCTAGCTTGCTATTTCTTGTAAGAGCATATTCCGTAACAGAAGCGTGATGGCGAACATTGATGAGGTTTCTAAGCTAAAGTTTATAACCTCTTATTTTACCTTACCCCTATATGATCTGTCAGTGTTGTAAAACGTACTCTTCAATTGAACGGCCATGGCATAACCTAAACCCCTGTAAAACGCACTCTTAAGAGGAACAGGCATAGTATATTTCGATAATGAACCGAGGTGAAACGCGCTGTACCTGGCGTGAGAATACAAATTTCATCTCACTTGCTCAGACAACCATAAAGTTATCGCCAGGATTACTAATGAATAACCATTTATTGACATAATGTGGAGAAAGTGACTACGGTCAATCAAGTAATTGTCTAGTGGCATGCCGCGGCCCGTCGGAAGTTTTGTTCTGGTCATGGTCCATCTGCAATCTGTCTCCTAAGCAAAAATTGATTAATCAACCAAAACAGCCCGGCCAAATAAGCTTGAATTCAAGATTATCATTTCCGTCTGTCACGTTTTAACAACATGCAGAGAATTTACAGACCGGGGACAACTATCAGTAAGTTCATTTGCCTCCAAAATAAGCTACCAATTTCCTTCTTCAAACCTCATGGTACTAAAACTTATTCACAAATGGCAATTTTGATAGGAAATAACGACGCTTCTGCCTTTCATAGTACGCTTCTATTTCTTTAGTTGCAAGTGTATTAAGGAAAGAAAATGCCGTGTTTTTTCTTGGCAGCATGTCACGAAATAAATATTTGCTGGCTTCATCATGCTGATGGGCTTTTCTTTAAATCACCCGAAGGTACCTTCAGTTAGCTCGAAACAGAATACAAAAAATGTGGAAATATTATTTTCTGCGAGACCATCGCACTGCTACATTACCTGAAATATCCATCTCTTTGTCGGTCTTCTCGTCGCACAACAACTGCAATGTGTAATGAAAGAAGGTTCCAAAATGGTATCATTGAGTATTTTATCTGTTTGCCGATTCTCTGTGACAATGAGCTAACACGGTTTTATTGAACTAACATTATTTTGTTTCCAAGAATAGCCTTTAGACTTCTGCTATGTAGGTCTTCACAATACTTATGTGCGATGCCAGTTCCTTGAACCAGTCATGCATAGACCCGTGATATTCATGGAGATGGGTGGGGAAAGTACATTGGGGCTTTCATCTCATGTGACCATTGTCTACACACGATCTGGTTGTGAAAACAGGTGATTCGCCTCCCTCATTCAGAAAAAAACTTCCTCGCTTGGCTTCCGCCTGCTTCGTGTTGATATGCCTTCTTTCTGCATCTGGCTGAAAGATGAGTTCGCCTTGTTTTGTTCGTGTTAAGGCGGATGTGTCTGCTCTAGCATGGTAATGTTACCAGCTATAACTCTGTGGAAAGTTCCCTCATAAATGTCCAGTCGCGGTAGCTGTGCTCAAATCTTTCTCTTTGTGTTTAAATGTCCAGCTGGATCTTATCAAATCTTTTCTATTATGTTTCGCTGGGTTTCTCTCTGAGTGCTCAAATCGTTCTCTTTGTGTCACAATCTCCTTGGTTGATATCAATTCTTCTTGGATATTGCTGCAAGGACAGGCAAATTACACACTTTATAACTTGATCACTATTCCCAGGACACTGCAGATCCATCACCTTAAATCGAATGAAAACAGCCAAAAAGAAAGTTAAATTACCTTCAAGTCATAAAGTGTGGTAATACGAAACGATGTTTGAAATGTCCAACACACGGTACTGCTAATGATTAAACGACTTGATTTCGCACCTGGGTATGCTCTCAGACTAGTTTTCTCATATTAATAAACAACACCGTAAGGGAACCATTTTCTGATGATTTTGAAGTCTCCACACACACATCAGCTCCACGAAATAGACATTCATCGACTCTGACACATTCATCAGCCTTCTGCGATATCAAATAAGGCGCCCCGACCACACCCCAAGAGACATCGATGCCATTGGTTTCAGAATGCATTTACCATTCCCCAAGGACATCAATTTAAGTGAAGTAATGGAATTCTTTCTAAAATGGCTTCGGAGTCATTGAATCTAATTGGCTGCCTTTCGGGAATCGATTGCTTGTGTTTTATTGAACAACATGGTTTTTGAACATTAAATCAAATGAGGTTGGTAATTCTTTGTGACCAGACTGCCAGTTCCGGTGCTCCAGGTTGCTCAACTTCACGATACGATGCTAGAAGCTCGCGGTTTTTTGAGTCACTGCTTGACATTCTGAATAAATTGCTTCACCATATCACAATTGGTATCAGCAGCAATCTCATTTACAGCCTCATCATAGGACCTGATGATAGTATTTCTCATTCTTGTTGACGCCACCATCAGGTCATCAGGAAGTCTAATTTTGAGTATGTATGGAAGTTGAATTGCTGTCTCTGCTCATCATTGCTGCCGATTTGGCCATTTATTGTTTGAATAGATGAAGTCCCAGTGCCCCACACTTTGTTGTCCATTTGCAGAAAGCTGGATCACCCTCTGGTACTGTTTGATCTACAGTACTAAACCACCCTCTTGCCATCCCCGTGTGGCCTGATGGCATTTGCCTACTGTAACGTAGTACATAATTGGTGGCCATTATGAGTGTGCAAGACATAGACAAGGCCACAGAACGGTCAGCTGCATCCGGTCTTGAGTGCGACAAAGATATCATATCAAGTAAGATATTAGCACGTGTATGACATTCTATCATTGGATATTGTGCTTGTGGCAGTTTAAGCTGTTTAACGGAAATCCGCTTATCATAGTGCTGACGGTGGCACGGGACATGTTGGACAGGCATGGCAGAATAGGACGGGAACGACACTAGATGATAGATTATGGTTTTCTTGTCTGAACAAGGAGAATTGAAAGTATATAATGTCGCAAGTGCCAAAAACATGATGAATAAACAAAGTGAGTGATAATCAGTCACTTAGCGTGTGTTGGCCATGTTGTCTGAACATTTTGTATGAAATATGGAGATCAAAGTATTCCTCTTCCATTCGAGGCCCTTACCCAGGCTACCGATCGATGACATGTTCTGTTATCTCAGAGGCTAAGGTATTCTCTTTTCACAGAATATATCAAAAGTCAGAAGCCACCCATATTCATATTTGCCATCTTCTCGTGGTGAACTACTATGATTCACACGCGAGCGGACGTGGTATCAGCCACCAGAGATGAATAGCGTCATCACATTTGCGGGGCCATAACCTTTTTGATTTTTAAATGTTCCCGGGTGGCAATGTGTGGTTCTTTTTCTAATACTCTCTCCCCAAGCTATTATTCTTCATCGCTTGTAGGAGTTCTTGCAGTAATGTTTACTAGGCAATAGTGCATTGGAAGTTGGGGTATTTTAACAGCTTCTCTCAACAATTTAGTCACGGCTTCAGCAAACATGGGCATTGTAACATAATTATTGCATCATTTTTATGTTTATTTCAATGATTTATTATGACGACTAGAATTGGTATTCGGGGAGAAGAATTCTTCAGCTGTTGGGTCCATTTTGTAAGACTAGATGTCAACAAATGTGGATATTTATGGTTTCATTTGGCTATCAGGGCAAAAATTGTTACTGATTAGTTACAAATAATTTTACTCAATTGCAGATTGGTGATGAAAACCAGACAGCATTGAGGACTATCCAATCTACTTTTTACAGAACATTATGTAATAGAAATCATCATGTTCAAAACTTCAGAACTGTGTTTACAAACTTATAAGCACTTAGTTTGTAATGAAACCACTCATATATCTCAACTTAATCGTCCCATGATAGTGTAATGGGCGCGCATGGAGATTTAGACATTGTCATTACAATATAAAAATGCACTTGATAGTCTCCACCAAAAGTGGCTCGGACAATTTTGACTGGCAAGCATCAGGAGTTACAGATGGTCACACAATATGTATAATATTGCTGCCTGTTGACATCTTGCATATTTTTACCTGATTTATGATTTTGAAAACGGAAGATATTGAGTTGTACCCTGTCTCGGTTGGCAGTGATAATGAATTATTGTAGGACTCTGAGAAACATGTGAATCTGAAAGTTTGTGTTTCAGTGACCGTGGCTGCTCGAGTACCAGCGAGGCTTTTCTGATGAAAGCTTATTTCCCGTTATTCAAGTGATTTAACTTTTTTGGGCTGCAACTTGCCACAAAATGATATCAACTATCCCACCTGTGAAAAGCCTAGAACTGCCAAGCGTGAAATCCATTATACCCATTAAGATTGTATAAAGCATTGCGTTCCCATAACTCCAACTTGGGGCCCAATCTCCATATTTCTCTCTCACCATCAATCGAAATCGGTTAAAAGTCATATCACTTGAGCGTTTATTGCCTTGTATCCTCAGATCAGATTAATCTGTTGAGGATTTCTGTTGGGGAAGCTTTGATGGGTTTCCCCATCGTGGCTGGCATCGTCGTTTTTTTCAATAGTGCGGAATACAGGATTGGAGTCTGACCAACTTTTCTCTCGTCCATTGATCTGATGGCGCAGTGCATCCTCCTCGCAGCTTTTCTATTGTGTCTGCATCAACCATCCCTGATTGAACATGACTTTGTAGGCTCAACTCTAACTCCAAGCACAACACACTAGACAACCCAGAGAGCAATGCTTCCCTAATTCAACATTGGTCAGTGTGAAATCACCCGGTATGCTGACCTGAGAGGCATGCGAAACATTGTTGAAATAAGTAGGATGCAAGAAACTCTTACTCCAGCAGGCTTACAACCACATATTGAAATCTTCAGAAAGAACGTATAGTCAGGTCCTGATCCTTTTATTTTCTTACTACATACAGTTATACTGTTTTGATTCAGTTTGCTTTGAAACATAAGTTATATTGGAATAGTAACATTCTGTCGCCAAACTCCACTTTACAAAATTCGAAGTCTGAACCGAATCTCCTATATTTTTACATCACATATCTCAAGAGGATCACACGCTGATAGAAAGTTTTTGCCCATAATTCTAGATTGGTGCGAGCCTGAGAGGAATACCGATTTATGGCTTCCTATTCACAGTTGTCAAGGCGGGAAGAAAAGTATCACATCGAATGAGATTTGTGCGAATGCGGAGCTTTCTCCATTGTGCAGCTAAAGTCAAAGATAATCAGCTTGATCGTCCGAAATTTCAAAACTGTTGTTGAAGAACAAGATTACCAGTACCCAACGATATCTGAAGTATACTTTACTCTAAGATGTCTTTCACACGACTGGAGACAATATCCATCAGTATGCAAGCTGAAACGAAATATACAAATAGTTGAAAGGGTGTTCATCAGAGTCGCAACTAGCTTATTCTGTTCGTGGTTTTCATGCAGTCTTGCGTCAGCATCTTCTCTAAAGGTGATAGAAGATATTATTGACTGGCAATCCGTTTCAAACGAATCTGTCCTTATTCGATCTTACTGTAAGTTTGATCAGCGCTTCTGCTGAAGGTTTTGTCAATCGACGAACTATAAAGTTACAAAACTTTTCAAACAATATTGGTCTGGTTCGACTCTCATTAGAGATTTATGTGGGAAAAGGCGGGATGTTGAACCTAAATGTCTCGAAGTCATCCGAATGAATCAATTCGTATGTTGACAATCGCCGTATATCTTTTATTTGATGACGGTGGTGCACTACGTTTCTGGGGTCGTTGACTTAAATGTTGTTATTTTAATCAATAGGCTGTCCATTATCTAACAATTGGTCTAACAACCATGGGTGTGTCTAAATATTCCTTCATCAATGTTACTGACAGTTCCTTTCAGTACTTTATTGATTATCGCCGAGATAACAAAAGTCGGAAACAATTTGTCTAATGGAATGATTTAACTCAATTCCTCTTGATTGCATTTCCTTTTTTCTTAATAATGGCATTTCGTAAAATATTGTCATTCTTTAACAGGAATTATCAACTGAGACGTCTATTTTCTGGTGTGGGTACGGTGACTAAATGTAGATGTACGTAAGAGAATGTTGCATTGTGAGTGAATGTTGCAATTATACGGCAAAGACTGTTGAATCGTGCCATGTTTCCCTGCGGTGGCTTGATGAATTGCGAGACGGAGGGCGCCTCATTACTTTTGAAAACACTTTTGGAATTGATCTTGAATTTCGATCGCTCAGCATGTTGGTTCCCTACGAACTCATGTGGGGAGGAAAGCCTCGCCAAGGCACCCGGAAACAGCATAACAAGGCGTTTTAACTTATATGGTGGCATTAACGTTTTATGAGACCATTTCCTGCATCCTCTTTCATGTTGATTGGCTCTTGAGCACTGCCAATAACACGCCATCGAATACAGTACGTGATGTCCACAACGCCTAATCATAAACATTCAGCGTCACTGGTCTACTGATTGGCTCTTCATGTCTTTTTATTCAATCAAGCTGCAGTCGAGATATTACAATCGACCACAGCGCTGGTTGTTGGTCTGAAGCTGGTGGAGGTGGATCCTAAGATCTCGTAAGGAGCTTACACTTCATTGCCAAAACCACCCCTTCGTTTACAGTATGTGACATCCAACAGATTCAGACGTCAACATTCAGTGTCTATGGTTTAATGATTAGCTCCTCAAGGCTTGATTCATTCATGCTATTGTGAAGTTGATTTGGTGCTGATAGTTGCCCATATGATAGAACATGGCTGATACAATGCTGCGTGAAGTCTGGAGGCCTTTCAGCTATAAAGACTGATATCCACATTAGTGTCTACTTTAACCTTTTTGAACAATCATTCACAAACCTACTTTATTGACTTGAAGGCTTCTCAACGGAAATATTATTGATAGTGTACCCAAGTAGATATGTCTCAAGTTGAAAGCGATGATAGAGCGATCATACCCCTTAAAGCATATGCGTGACAGGCCCACCCCTTTAGACTCGATTGTTTTGAGAAATACAATATGTAGATTTAGCTACTCTAACTAGCCATTCGAGTGCCAGGTGTAGAAGCTCTTAGCCATGTAACTTATTCGTGATTAGCTTCTCAATAGAATATCAATAGGCAATGCGTGTCTGTCCTACTTTTTCATAATTGCTCGAAAATATGTTAATAATACCCCACACCTAATGTGCTTGTGTAATGGTTCTACTTAATTTGTGTCTGCCATATTAGTTTATTCATTTGCTGGTCGCATAACTGCCCACTTATGATTTGGCTCATTTAATTTTTTTATATCATCGATATTTTGAGAAACTATCCCATCCTTTGCAATCGTTTTTTATGAAGATTTTCAACAAAACATGTCTATAAAAACAAATACATTGGTAATGAGGTGAAGAACTTTTTCTGTTAGTTTGCTCATTACAGTGTTTTTCGGACTTTTCAAGCCAATTGCTCATGCTGGAAGTATGAATGTTAGAAAAAGTACATTGGCCAGACGTATGTAGACACATGTACTGATGACTGGTCTGTCACTTGAGCCATATCTGTTGCAACCGGTAATTTTGAAAAATGAGAGCTATGATGAGCTGTAATCAGCTCGTAAAAAAAACCAACAATCATATATTTTTGGAAAATTGTGACAAATGAGTAGTTGCCGACGAAAAAACAACGTGGTTACATCTGCAATATTAAATAATAACGAGGTATGATGGTAGTGGACGTTTGGTACGCAAGTACTACAACTTGGTACTGGCTTTCACCTTCACATGACGAATGGTTTTTGTTCAGCGCTCGTGAAACAACGTTTATCATAATCTTGCCATCTTTGGTAATAAAACGACTTGCAATTTACAGAATTCTTTTGTACGTCACTCAAACCTAAAGCATATTTTTTGTTGACTTCAAAATACGTTAATGTTTTAAGTTCCTAATGGTATTTGACATTAGCTTTCGGTTACCCAACCCATTCTAATAAGTGCAGCTATGATCATTAATCCCAAGTTTCATGTTTTTCCGGACTCTCGTTTGGCAGTGAGTCGATCAAATTTATGATGAATTGAATAAAACGAAGTCATTCAAAACATTGGGAAGTTTGATGGTTAGATTTTCTTAGTTTAGCATCGACTTATGAAATACACTTCGTTTTTAGCAATGGAAATGCCATTCACTGATTTAGTAGTGCAATATTTTGACCTCTTACCGTATTGCCATAGTTTCAATTGACCGGTGAAGTCTTCAGACATCATTAGGATGTGATAAATGATGTCAGTTATACTTTGCTTTCAGAATGGTGAATATACGTCACATCTATAATCATAAGGAATGGCCTACTCTGTTGCCAACTTCTGTTTGATAAGTCCATAGTGATGGACTCCAGTTTCTACAGTTACTCTGTAAAATTGCAATTCACGTCACACAGAGAAATAGAAACTGACACTTATATATTGGAAAAACGTAGCAAATCTATTCTCGATGAGAGTATTGGAGATTATACGATTTTCTGGCTGAAGAGACTGGAGCTGATGAAAAGCATTGGTTTCTGATCTAGTTTGCAGATATTCAATCAGACCACTTAAGACTAATAACTTCAATATCACGAGTTGTTAGCCGCAGTTTGAATAGCTTCCAATGAATAAGCTACCAGACTTGACACCATTCTTTTGCAGATGCTTCGTTTCCGACGGTGTATGACAGTTTTGATAGATGCATGACATTATTTAGTTGATATATATCGTGTTAGTTAACGAACTGATTGTCAATGCGGGGCAGCTGCAGCATTGATAGGTCAATCAAACCAAATGACACAATGAATTATGTATGGAGCACATGCACTTTGATAGCGATATTGACCTTTACGTTGTCATCCGGTATTTTTATGGCATTCTGTTAGTTTCCTTCAGCCACAATGAAAAAAAGCATTGTCGGCTGAAAACAACCAGGTTTTTAATTATGTCACCTGTCCCTCATTGGTGAACATCCTTTGAAATGGCAGTAAAAGATTCGCCACGGAAAATAGATTTAATAACTTCCATGTCCGATTGCCTGCGGTGGTGGCATGAAATTGAAAGAAGTTAGTTCGAAATAGGCTATGGAACATTACCACTGCACTTCGTTGAGTTAGCTTAGATTAACCTCAGCGATATTGGACACGAGAAGAATTAAACATGTATCTTCTTTTGAGACAGCTGCAGGTTTGAATCGATTCAGCCCACCCGGGGCAGGAACGATCTGAAATAAAGCTAATTTGAATAATTTAGTGTTTCATCCAGTTTAAAGGAAATGCCGTTTGCGGCGTCGACCCCCTCCCCGAATTACGGGAATTCGTTCGACATTCGACAACGATACTCTACCCGCATTTTCTAATGAAAGCTTAATTAAAAGGTTGACACTTAACTGGATTCAAATAAGACCTTTGATGTCATCGAATTTGATTATGCTCCATAGTTCATGGCGCTTCTCTTCATTTAATTAAGCTGATTGAATTAATTAACTGTTACTTATGGGAGCAAATTGAAATTGAATTCATATATTCTCGTCTGGGCGTTTGTTTGGCGTTGCTGATGCCGCATAAAGGAAGCTTTCTCAGGCTTGTTATTGATATCATATTAACATGGAAATTGGAAAGGATCCTGTGCGGAAAACTTATACGAGGAGTATTTATATGTAGGCGGGTTTTAGTCGGTTTGTTTCATTCGAAACGCCCGCACCATGCAAAACTTCATATGATGTGGTAATTCTCTTTCATTTAACGCTGGTGGACGCTGCGGTCAGAGCAACTACGACGATGGCTTTGAACACTTGGAACACGCATGACAATTGAAAAGTGCTTTCTTACCATTAAGTAAAATGAATAAAGATGCGCCGGTGAGAACAGTCAAGTTTGTGGTTATAAGTTCAGAGTATTGCTACGAGTTGAACAAACTTCGATCAGGGTAGAATATCACCTGGTCAGTCAGTTGATGCAGCAAGACTAGAGCCACCATTTCCATTCCATGCATGGTCAAAAGGTCAGGGATACCAAAAGAAACGCCGTATTATACAGAAATGGAAAATCACGCATGATCCGGGATGATCCACTCTGAGGTGATGGTCGTGAGCTGAGTGTTAATCAAAACAGTAGTTCCCACCATAACGCAACGCAACAAACAAAGCAAGCTCCGTGCAGCATCTTATGCCAATTCAAAACATATCTCAAATATTATAATATTCTGTAGTTTTGAAACTGTTGCACTCGAGTTGATATGCTGTCAGTTGGTATCTGACTTTTGCTTGAACGCATAATGTCACTGTGACAAAAAAGCATTGAATTCAGGCAGTTAGCACAATCGCACATTTCCATCTGAGTTTGTAAATAATGACGATGAACATCTCGGGTTTAAAATTGCGGCATTCGGTATCATGCGTTTCTTCTGCACATCTTTAAATCTCAACTAAATCATCATGCAGATTAGTGTATAAATCTAAGATGATTTTATTTGCATTTCGTGATTTGCGGAATAGTTGCGCATTTGTCAATCATTGGAATAGACTTGGCTCAGGTCTGACGATATAACTCAAGTAAGTATTTCTTTTAAATGACTCAATTATAGATGAACCTTCTCATGTGGTTCACCTTGATAAGAGCATCGTTAACCCAACCGTGCCAATCATTCGTGCACAAACGTTCTTCCTCCAGATCATTCAATAGAAAAGACAATTAACTTTCCCCCTATTCCACTTGCTGCATAGTTTTGGTGGTAATTGGCAATACGTGAACACGGCTTAGAATTTGGACACTATTTATTAAGTTTAGAAGTTTTTCTTCAGCACGAATCCAGAAGCGTGCCATCACAACTTCGGGAAAATGGATATATTCATTCGATTAAGCGAGAATGAGTGTCGCTTGCTTCTTATCAAAGATGGCTAATCTCATTTATTTCAAAGTGAGCACATGAGTAACTGGCTCTCCTTTATTTTCGTTCCCATCCTAATATTAGTATCTTAATACAGGTTGGATAGGTATGAGCTACCAAGTAAGTGTTCAATGACAAGGGATGTTGTAAAGGGCGAGAGGGACAGTTCTGACAATGAAGAACAGAAGAGGGTTGCGCGTCAAATTAGGGAATTGATGAGTGGGAGGGATACAGGCCTTGACATTTTAACGAGGGAGGAGATTGATGGGGTACTGTTTGAACTCTGTGTTAATTGACTTTCCTACATAGGTAGGCAAATTGCATATTCAAAATTGTAATGCAGCCTTCTTTGTAACGCACCCGTGCACTTCTATTGTACCTTATGAGTACGAAATAAACGTATATAAAATGTAAACCCAAGTCAATGTGCCGCAGAAAAAACGAAAAACGAATGTAAAAGTTGTAAGATATGTAGCTTTATTATTCGAATCTTGTCTGAGACAATGTTCATTTATACCTTCCATGAAGTGCAATGCAAACTCGGATATCTACCCAGGATGCCAGGTAATAATTACAGACGAGTATCCAAGCTGAAAACTTGCTGACATGGTAATTTCAGTTGATCTGTTTAAATTCTTTGTTAATACAACGACGCCTCCAAGATGGAATGCCTAAGTGGTTCACAATCTTCCTTTTAATCTGATCACTCTTGTCTCATTAAAACCTGGCCTGCTCTTCACTTTCGAATTACACATTTTATTTGGAGTGGTGTAGGACTTCGTTTCTAACTAGTCCAATCGTGTCTTCAGCGTATGATGTGTTTCAGATCGTGCTGCTAGTTGTCTCGATGACCGGCGTGATTCACTGTATCTACCTACAAATTGGTAGATTAAAGAGAGAAGAGTTGGGGATGGTGTTAATACCAGATTCGCATCTTTATATACAACTTTAATAAAGGAGAATAGCTGTTTCTTGAAATTCTTTCCTGTGACAGTGATTCACGCAGACACTATGCAATGCAGTTAAATCCGCAAGACTTACTGGGACGTGTATTGATTCTGAAGATTTTTAGAAGGGATTGCTATTACTATGAAGTTCCAAAGTCTACGAACAAGTGAATAGTTTACCCATGGAATCGCTACTGAAATCGTCATAACTGATTTGGAAACAAATGCCTTTGAAGATGCATCTGTGACGCGCAAATCCCGTGCTTGAATTTGCTCATAACGAGAAGTGGAGAAAAACTCGAAACCACAGTGTATCACGAACCAACACAAACGGACCAGTATATCAGTTATAAATCCATACATCCTCTTCAAGTCAAACGGGGAATGATCGTAACTCCAACGTGGAGATCCCAGAATGGCAACACATAGAACAATCTTTCACAAACAACAACGACTAGCATACAGATCTGAATCTGAAACTGAATCCAGGTGTTGTCGAAATAACCACCAATCGCACCATCGATAACCATATAAGACAGGACAGGCCGAAGAAATCACCAACATGCAGATCGCCGATTCTGAGATCACGCCCATACAAAGGTAGTGCCTCACACAATATCCAAAGACTTATCCAGAACCTGGCCCACCTAGATATTGTCTTCGCGAAACAAGACACGCTAAAACAAGCTTGCGAGCTAACGGGAGAAAGCTGCAGACAGAAGCCCCACAACCAAGGTACGGTGACCAAGGGATGTGGTATACAGGTTGGACTGCTCCTGCCGCAAGAGCTGTATTGGCGAAACGTGTAGCTCACCAGCTCAATGCATGGACGACCAAAAGCCCTTTCTGAACAGAGACAATGGCCGTCATGCCAACGGCTTAAGATCATTATAATTGACTATTGGGACTGGGCTGTTTGATGTGCGCGTCTGTTGCTAATCCCTTCTTTGTGTGAAGCCTGTTGTTGGGACTGTGGATTATTTTGATGCTTGAGAACGCACTATGCAGACTGTCCATTGTGTACAAGCATATTAGAAGGAGAACCGAATGACTTCCGAGTACTGATCAGTAGCAAGTCTAATTAAAGTCGCACATAAAACAGGCATCATCCTGTTTAAAGTTTATTCCTAACACGCAAGCCAGCTGATGGGATTCCAGAAGGAAAGATATCAGTTAACATCTTAATTAGCATCTTGATGGGATCCCAACCCTTGGAAGATTCAATTTATAACTGCGTGGCGAGTTGCGGTACAAAGAAATGTGACTGACTTTTTCAACGTTTATCAGCGTCGAATGAGGCCGCTGTTACATCCGAATCTTTTTAATTAAACCCATGTTGATATATTTGGCTAATTTGGTGACTTCTTGATCAAATGATATCTAGTCTGTGTCCATACCAAATGGAAGGAGAAGGAAAGCATTGAAATCGACGAGTAATTTGATTGCATTCTCCATGTTGATTACAAGTAGTCACTGCAGCTGGTGTTGTCTCCTCTCAAGTCGTAGACTGTAACAAGTGGCCATGGTCAGGCTAATGACTCGACTCAACACGTTACTTCTGAACTAGGATAATCTGTTCAAAGTTGTCCGACTCTCAGGACCCAGCTCGTTAACCTCTTGCTCCAACGTCCTAATTATCCCCGCCGGTAGATCTCGACATCAAGCTGGCTAATGGGTGGGATAACTAATTAGTATCAAGTACTTGCCTGCCTCTGGCGTGTTTCGACTTTAAAAGGACAATCTTGAACAGAGACGTTCCCTTATTCACCAGGAACGGTTATTTTTCGTCCAGGTCTGTGCACTTCCTCTACCTTCTGTTATGTTGGATTTGCCTGATAAGTTACTTCATCATCTCTCGTTTTGCCGTTACAAATGAAACACCGTATCCTGAACTCGATATGATACCAGAACATCCAATAACTAAGTATTTGATACAAATTTTAACAGAACTAACCAAATTAAATTCATGTTTGAAACGAGTGAGATTTCACTTAATTGAGTTTATCTATTTGAAAACGAATTACCCGGCCGGCGTCGCATGTATTGATGGCAACGTGTGGGATGATGATGGGAGTGTTCACACTGGGATAAGTTTAAATGGTGGGTAGATAGTTTGTTTTAAAATTCGGATTACCAATCGGTGAACTTCAAATTTCGTGAGAAAGTCTTTGCCGTCTGTAGTGAAAATGTCCCACCCAATCAAAGCGAACTCAGACCTGGCTTTGGGAGAAAGACTCTGTAGATTTTTATTTAAACGGCCGATCCTCAGCAGCCACTGGTGTGAGTATCGTTGAGCAAACGGCTCTGTATTCGTAGCATATTCTATCACCTCTTTTCTGAGCTTCTGTAGCCTGCAGGCAAGTCATTGACCTGATCTCCGACAGCTTAGGAAGGAGGTTAATGTACACTGTATAAAGCCTGATTAAAACACTTTGATATCTCTCGCCAGCCGTCGGCCATCAGAACTATCGCCCCAGGAAGGTATGAAGAACTTTCATACCAATTGAACGTTGTCAAATCTGTAATTGGTAGATGTCTGAACAAGTCGTCGGCAAAGTAAAGAGACCATGCTTCTCGCTCTCCGACCTAATGTCGCTCCCGCCCATGTCCAGTGATTGCCTGATAACCCCGGGGCTACTGAGGCAATCTGAACCAGCAAGCTCTCACTGACAGAGTAGGTCTAGGGATGATTGCTAAGGCAGGAGTGAGGTCTGATTGAGTCGTGGTGGAATCGTAGAGAAGCGGAAAGTTCACATCAGATATTGCAGAAATATTACATCTGGACTGACTCTATAGCGATGCCCATCGAAATGGTGAGCAACAGCAATGGTACTTGCACTAACAAAACCAGAATATTTAGACGTTGCCACGAAGTGAAGTTAACGCTGTCGAAGACGAAATGATGAACGTTGATGTCTGGTCTTGATACATACTTGATAACATTTATAGGAGCAGTATCGCTTACTGCGTAGGCTCAAAGCCTTTGGAAACATAAGAGAGCGAGTTATCTGTTGGATAGGAAACAGTATAAGAGTGTAGCCTTCAGGGTCAGTGCTAGGTAAACTGAGACCCTATTTTGATCATGATTTGGCGACTGTATTGCCGTGATGTTTTTGGTTTTAGCTTCTCCTGACGCGATCCTCAGCTAGCAAAAATGAGAGGCTGAGATTTCGGCGACTGACAGATGTGTCTAATTCGATTTGTCCTTTGAAAGGAAATAGTGAGTCGTGGTGGAATCGTAGAGAAGCGGAAAGTTCACATCAGACATTGCAGAAATATTGCACTTTACCCACACTGCAGGCTGAATCCCATCACCAGCACAAGCGGAAAGGAAGAAAGTAGGGCAAATACATTGCACTGGTGACGTATAGAGAGGGATCACCAATTTCGATCGATTAAACTTCAAACAGTAACCATCGTAAGTGGTGTCTATCAGGGATGGCCGTGATTGAAGCCGGCTTCAAACAGCAGCATTGGTGAAAATCGTCTTTCGAATGCGGCTGTGATTGACGCCATTTCAAAGGTGCACCAGTCTTGGAAGCTTGGCATGGTTGATTCCTTTACCGATGTCGTGACATTGAGGGGTACGCGGCTAAGGCATTGATCATGTTGATGGCGCCATTAGAGGTAAACCACTTAGGACCAGACTTCGAATTACATCTATACTGGGGCTTCTCAAAGGTACTCTTTGTTGCAGGCATTGACTGGACTTTCATTTGTGGCACCATTTAGCTCTGCTAAGTGAATTCTGGCAAAACCTTAGTAGATTCCGTTCATGATGATACCAATCAAATGTAAAACGGATAGCTTCTTAGCATGTGGGTAGATTCACATGTGTTATATCTCAGAAGTTCTCATATTTATTACTCTTTGGCGACTTAAGAGAAGTAAGATTGAGTTTTGAGTTGAGGCACTGAACTACAAGTTTGACTGACGTGTTTTGAACAACCAGACGCATTTGTCTGCAATCCTTACTCATTAACTTAATTGTTATTGAGTATGAGCCCTTATTGCCATAATCCCTACTTTCCTCCGGACATATCACCTCGTTATTCTGTTGTTTGTCACTCCAGCCTGAGCTTCACGATCAATAATGTTGTCTGTGACACAGTGTGGGCTTGATTGATAGAGTTTCAAATAGAAGTTGGATCCATTCGCTACGAACCTAGTCAGTTCCTAAGCAGACGACAATGACGACAGGTGGTTATTTCGATGATAAACTAGTAGCGTTTGTTACTTTCCTTCCTCGCCAATAAAGGATACCCGAGCTATTAGGAAACAACCTGCCTCATTGTTCACTTCGACATAATATGATGAGATCCTACCTAAAGATATTCATCAACTTGTCTAAAACCTTCTGTAAAACCGCTTCGTTGCATTATTAGCTTTTGGCCACTAACACGCATCACAGTATAATCGTACTACGTAATTGGATCGTTTATGTCACCATTGGGTATCGCAGCAATATGATATGATGAGGAATCGAGGTGTGCAGTGCTGGAACATTTGGGATCGGTGTCTTATCTGGGGATGTCTTATCGGTAGGTCGACGAGGACTTACGCGCTTCAACGGCAGAACTACCGGCCATTACCTTATGATGTCGGCTTCAGTTGCTTTCCTCTTCATCTGGCATATGTTGTAACTAAATAAGACTGCACACTTTTTCATTAAAGGTTATAGATACTCTTGCCAGGATTCTTGTAAGGCCTAATGGTGTTTGGCTTTACTGGACATGAAATATTTAAGACCACGAGGGAACTACAGTCTCTGAACAGAATAGCGTGTAACTGTTTTATGTAGGCTTAATTCAGCGTGGTGTCAATTCGAAATATCAAACAATCTGTTTTAGATAATAAGAAAACTTGCCTTCATTACTATAATTCACTCTAGATTACCATACACCACTTAATTTGCATACACAAATCGTGGTTACCCACCACCATGTGAAATATATATCATCAATTCATGGCAGGTATTCATCACAATCCGAAACACGTCACCCGCCTTGTAACACTGCAAGGACCAGGTCCCAATGTCATGCACAGCATCAGTGGTATTGGCTTTACATCATATTGCCAATAACCTCTAACCACATATCCAGAGTCCACTCGAGAACGATATACTCTCAAAGCGAACCCCTTGGGTTCGTTATGTTAGTGTTAAGAGTACGTGTGAGCAACTCGAGGAGGTGAGCCCACTTCATACAGCGACTGCCAATTACTTGCCTTTGCTGCTCAGCCATGTTTTCAGCTTTTGGGATAGCCTTTATTCTAATCGACTTTTTTTTGTTTATCACCAGAAGAGCAGTGGCGCTGGTTCATGTATGTGGCCTCTTCTATAATTTCGCGTAGTTTCTCAAACAGTTTTCGTCATTTCTTGGTCATGGTGAAAGTTTTCAGAAGTGTTGAGATACTCCTTCGTTTTCCTTTTAGGTGAACCTTCGCTCCCTCACCACCGATCTGGAAAGATCTCTCCCTTTTCTTTACTTAATGTCAAGTGCTTTCTCCTTTTTTCCCTCTAAGCCTTCTCATGTTCTTATCGCTTGCTCTTCAAAGACATTTCCTCGTCAACTGTCTAAGGCTCTGCCTAACCTATATCAAACCTATTCCACCGAGATTCTCCAAATTGCTCCTCCGGTATCTTAATTGTTTTCTTGGTAATATGGGTACTGCCGGAGGGACTGTCTCTACCCTGTTTCAATAAAACTCACAAGAACATAGAGCAACTAAACCAAGATAGCCATTTCGTCGATGAGGGTAATTAGATCCTAAAGAATAAATGCGAATGTGAGTTATACCCACATGAACGTTCCAGGTGATATGTGCCAAGGGCAGGGTTGTTTTGTTTAATCCTTTGTCTTTCCAAGTAGTGCCTTGATTGAAGGACATTCTGTACGAAAGAGCCGAGGGGGTGTTAGGGAAAATATTCATCTGTCACATATTGGTGCTGGTGCAACCGGCAATAGGTTAACACTTGGGAATCCGGTCGGAGGTCTCTAGATTACCAGTATCTGAAGTTAGAGAACTCTATTTGGTTTTCACTTAATCGATATAACATTCATCCTACAAGCATGAATAGTGCCAATGTACTAGAGATAGTACAGACGCCTATTGACTGCTTCCTAAAACCTAATCTGACGCATTTCGCTCTTTTATGGAAATGTATCGCCAATGTTTACGCTTCTATAGCAAAGTTCTGCCCGTTCAGACGCCTATTTCTTGACAAATCAATGGCGATTGATAGCATACAAGTATGACTTCAGCCGTCCCAGGCCAGACGATACTGATAGCAAGCCTGAGGCATCACCCGTGTGGGCGCCGGTGTAGTAATCAGATGCCACCAAAACCGATATATATGACCAGCTTCACATTCATGCATCAATAGCGATAGCGACAATATGAATATCGAATGATTCTGGCTGGAGGGAAGGGCTGTCAAATTGGCAGTATTGGTCTTGTAGTCAGATTCCGTATTCTAAGCGAAACGACCGGATACCAATTTGCACGAGCCAAATCAAGTCAGGTGTTCACTCTTAGCTCTGGTATTAGTTGAAAACATTGAGGACACTGGAGAGATAAAAATTGATTTCCAAGCTCTTAATTTGTTTCATTCTTATAAATTATTAAAAAGTCGCAATTGGGTTTGCCAAATTGGTTGCCCCACACTTCACTTCATCCTGTTGAAAGTGTTGGGGCTGCTTTGGGCATGTTAATCTATGAGAACTGTGTAAAGGTGAAACATTTAGGAATAACCTGCTTTTAACGGTATATGAAGCCAGTTTTGTGAAGTGTATAGGGATTAACAGTTCTAGCGTCAATCCCCTTCTTCTGAGACATGGGAGGCACGATCTATTTGGGAAAATCTGTTGCCGCAGATTAACCGCTCTTAATGTGGTGGGGTTTCATGACAAGCGCCTGTAATCAAGGTAATTTGGGAGAGTACATTGAGACACGGTCGTTGGCAACATGCCTGGTTGGCTGTTGGAAGGGTTATGCCGTCCATCCGAGAATTATAGGTAGGGTCGTATTTTTACTCATCCAGAGAAGCAGATGAAGTAGCAAAGTACATTACCACTTACGGCTGCGTAACACGTCTACGGGATTGGTTTGCAATTCTGAAATATCGGTCCGATATCAGGTTATTTTGACATAGTACGTGCTTAACTCACCTCTTATCGACATCGTCATCATATCTAAACCACGTCCTATTGCTATTTTCTTAACGATGAAAGTTGTATTATGAGTGAATTCTGGTCATCGTATCTTAGAAGCACTCGGTTCCCTTAGATTATGAGAGGCACTGCTAACGGGTTTGATATGTGTTGAAGGGTTAGAATTAGATGCGTTATCACCTCATATTAGAAGAAACTGTCAACCATGCAATTTCCTCTCTCCTTAGTATATTACCCTGCTGATAACTCAGCCGACATCAGATAACATATCATTTTCAGGGTTGTTTTCCTCCCACAAAGCCTCCTTGATCGTCTTAAGCCAAGGAGAGTGAAACTGGCGGAGGAGCATCATAAGGAAGCCAAAGTAGACCCACATCAGACAAAGTGATTTCGTCTGTCCCTGGTGAACCGACTCGTCTGATTACTTCCAATGTCATCTGCCTGATCTTTGGATGAGGTAGCTAGTGTTATTTACATTTTATCTGCCCTGAAGGATTCTGGCTAATGGGGGATTTTGATTTGTCTTTAGGATATCTTCCTATGTAGTCAACAGATCGAAACATAGCAGCTTAATGCTAGTTGTTGATAACTGAAAATGGTGTGCCCTCAATCTTGATATTTCGCCCGTGTCGGTTTGGCAAAAAGAATAATTCTTCATAGAAGCTATTATGAGATTGCCCTTGCAATCAGACATAAGAACACAGTGCTGTGTATTGTTTTGATTTTGATGATGTTCCGTACGGCGATAAGGGCCGCAATCAAAGACTTAACCGCTAGACAAGATCCACACACTAATCTATGCCGGGGAGAAAATTTGTCTTTCACTCCTTCAGTATAGAGTTAACGGTTGCCACATACTTTATATAGGTTCCAAAGATCCTGCGAGGCTCATGGTGAGATATCACTACGAAAGACCAAGGCCATATTCTGTGAGAACTAATTTCCTCGGGAAATTGATATGTCATCATCCTGAGGTTAACTTCATGAATTGGTCACTTATTCCTGATTCTTCAAATCAACTTAAAATGTCATTGAGTACTTGTACACTTGTACTAGTGTTCACCAATAACAGGCAATTCTAACTGTTGCTCAGGATGATTGAAAATGTCTCAGGTAAAGATGGAATTGGGATTTATTAAGGAGGAGAGGGCAATATACCCTTCAGGTGACGCTGAGACGTTAGCCCTTACTCGGACCCTGAAAACGTTTTGCTCTCAAGTAAGAGTAAGATACGTTGTAATTCGGGTTATTTCTACCTTCACGCGATCCCCTTACCAGTGTCTGAAGCCACGTACAAGCTGTTTATCACTGTTATGTGCATTAAGGTAGCTAATCGAATGAGCTTGACAGGAGAGAAGTAAGTGGCGTGACAAGCCAGGGCAGGAAATGGTATGTTTGCCGGAGATTGGGACCTCTTATCCTAGATATATGTACTTAATTTACGATCTCAGAAGCAGTCAATAGCAGATTAAGACATGCTAGTAGTTTGGCCAACCATTGTGTTATTTGTCGTGTTGAATTAAACATGCCTGCATTGACGTTTGGAGGGAGTTGATGAAAGCATTCTCAACTCAGATCAAAAGAACATGAAGGAAACCATGGGCCACTAGGGACAGCAGAGAAACAAACAACACGTCCGTATCTCATGCAAATCGAATCACCGCTGAGCGTTTTTTCGTGGTAGCTTGATGTTCTAAAAACCCAACTGCTCCATGTCGCCCACACAACGTCGCTGAACTTTATCGACATGCCTTTGATATCCATTGTTTTTCAGCGCAATGTTGCACTGAGTTTCGTGCGTACATGTGTGCATTGAGGTTTTGTATACACAAAACCACACGAGTAGGATTTCTGAGGTATTAGACTACAGTCGAGTGACGGTCTTCAGCTTGGAAACCCGTTTCCTTGCGAAAGACCATCACGAGTTTACGTTTAGTATCAAGATATGTCAATTCTGTGCTTCGTTGTTTAGTCATCAACATGCAGCACACATAGGACATCCAAGTTCCTTTCTGTAGTAGTCCAGGCGTCTCAATGAACACCCCATAAGGACAGCCTACCCAAGGGTACGATTTATCTACCCAGCCGATCAGGCAACTGTCTCGGAAGCTTTACAATGCAATTGACGTATCTGATAAGACTGAATTGATATGATGATGAAAGATTTACACAACTGTAGATCAAATCAACATGATTCCTGGCCGATAACTGTCGCGGCTATCATTTTAGTTCGCCCAGTGATAGAAAGTAGCGTTTGTTTTCTTTAGAATTGATGGGAACTGTGACATTAATGATTATAAACCCCGTCGATGTCTGTCTGACGGAGTCAATTACACTCTCTCTTGCAAAGCGGATGAACTCCTTCAAAATTATTGTTTGTGTTTCTGGAACTGATATGAGTAACAGTACAAGGGGAGAAAAGAAAAAGAACAGGGCAGTTGTAACGGCGCTCGAGGCTTGGTGACCAAAGGTAGTGGTTCATTCTCCGCTTTGCGGTTACTTCTGTGTGCTAGCTAGATAAACATGAGCCAATTTGAATTGTGCAGTCTCTTGTCACCACATGCTCGTTTAAGTCTGTATGACATTGCCACACGTAAAGTACACTTTGTTTTGACTGCCCAACATGCTCGATCTCACAGTATCAGACGAAACATATCCGCCGATATAATGACTTGCCACAAGCCACTCTAGATCATTGATCTTGGACAGTAATAGCCATCACCAGAATGGAATTGACACGCGGAAAATCACAACCAAATCGATGTAGATTTAATCAGAAAATCAATGTACACCATGTAGATTGGAATGACTTGAAGGAATATGGAACGGCGATGGCCTAAAGGTTATCGAGTCTGCCTAAGAAGCGGGCAGGTCCTGGGTTCGAATCCCAGGCCATTCGGGCTAAAACCCAGCTCTTTAAGTCCGTCGGACGGGGCAGTAATCCCTAGTCCACTGTTTCTCGTGTCTATGGCAGGGCAACTAAATGACCCGCACCGGTGGCAGCCCGTAGTATAATCGCAGTTCTTTACGCACAGGCCAACAGAGGCTAATGCTTTGACCTTCACTGATTACCTTTACCACTACTCGAGGGCTTTTTTACCAACCTGTTGCTTGTGGACCCTCACTGTTTGAAATAGCTTGTGGGCCATAATAGATTTCGTACAACTCACAAACTGGTCTCTGGCACAACTACAAAGGCAGCAGTTGGATACATAAACAAGCCTTCATCAAATCAGAAGCCAATGACTCCACGGAAATGCTAAAGCGAATGTTTGACTGCAAACAAGGGCAATGAGTGATTGCTACGGACGGCTAGCCATTCTAATGGAATCGATTTCTGGTCCGGACACGTACTAATTCATCGCGTGAAACATTTTGCAATCGCAGTGATTTCCGCCGCTGTCAAGAGGCAGTCGCTTTGTTGCGTGACTTTTGAAAAAGGGAAATAAATGGAAGATTGATTGATACACAGGTGGCTGGTTACAGGGAAAAGTTGCGTTAGGGTACCAGGTTGGAGGTTTGTCATAAAAAAAGACATCTCCGACTGCAAATATGGGCAAACAACATTGATTTTATTTGGCATAATGTGTCATTATGCATTGCTTAAGTCTTAGTGCGCTTTTTAAGTGAACCCCCAGGGACATCACGACATTACCTGCGTTACAAATCACATAGTGACCTATATCTGCATGTATTCTTTGAACAGGCTTTGTCACGAAAGAAGAAAATATGTCCGGGGCTTTAAGTATTTGATATATCTTTAGATACAATTGGAAACACGCACAGAACTCTTTTATCATCGTTTCAGTAAAAAGCTTAAACATGTTTTGGGATTTTGTCTTCCATAAACATGTAAAACAGCTTATGCCTGTCATGCAAAATGAAGAACTAACAAGTCGAGTAAAACAAAGGCGTTTTTGGTACCTGCGTTGCATGACGCTTTTCACCACATACTATTCTACCTGCTGAAGATTTGCCTTTGCATGAATATCTGCTTTATAATGATAATCACAGTACTAGTGACTTACCAGAACAGGCTGGACATGTTTGGATAATTTTCCTCTGTTCATCCTATAATTAAGATTTGTCTTGTTTAGTTTTAGCCTAAATGTCACTAGCGGCCATTAAGTTGCTGAATCGGGCAAGCCATACTACTGATTAATTATGTTTCCATACATTCAGCTTCTTGCAGAAGTTGATAGACACCCGCGCTCAGCCCCTCTCAAACATTTCTCACCCCAGTTGTGAGAGTTTCAAATACAAGGATTATTATTGTGGTCTTTATAGTAACAATGACGTCTACTTCATTCTTACTGCAACTCATATGACAACTTGAGACGTTTGTCAGTAATATTTGTCAATCGAAGCATGTGATGTCGACCACAATGCGGTCATACTATATGCATTAAGAGCACCTGCTCTCTGTAAATTGCATCACTGGAGTACCGCCAAATGGACCTTTTTATATGTCTATCCCTTCCTCATGACTGGGAATCTCTTTTAGCTGAGAGTGCCAGATTTTTTTATCTCATAAGAGCGATGTTTTTCCTCTTTGTCGTGCCAACATGTCTGCTTCATTTGTCGAGTGTTGACTCTCTGCAAGTCACGCACAAACTAATGGTTTTGCAGCTTTGCATTGAAACTATTAGAACAGAAAGACTTGGTTGCTAGTGCATTTTCAGTCGACGGGGGACCAGTGTGGGTTAATCTAATTTAGAAATGGCCGTCATTTGAGCATTCGGCTGCTGTTGACTGTCACCTTGATTAAGTGGTTTTGAGAATAAATATGGTGAGACAGGTTCGGCTGGCGCTCCTAATCCAGGCAGATCATACGCATAACATTTGCCTAAAACCGTAAGCCATGCAGCTTTCGTGAAATAATGTCTGTTAGCCAGGAGAGATCATGCACACAGGTGTAGGTCTTGCCAATAATACCAATAGATCCATCATTCCAAATCAACACCACCTGACTTCATTGGTAGAAAATTGCCCAAAGTCTCGCTAGCCACGTCTGTTTGGTATAGTTTCCGTTCGGTCAAGATTTCGTTCTAAACCCGATTGATTTCTCATATTACGAATTGTTGTTTAAGTTTAGTGCATGGTTGAACATCGAATGGATGGTCCTGGTAAGCGCATTGGACTGACTAAAGCTTCACCTGGTGAATAAACTTTTACCCCTTACCTCCTACATCAAATAGGAATGAATGGGCGGGAGACAAAATTGCATTACTCCACCTGCTCTGCTGTGCTCGAAGTTGCGAGTGAGTGCGGATGGTGCCAATGTTTGCGCGAAGCCGTCCTTGTCTACAGGGTTTGTAGGCTCAAGTCTAGTTACATTTAAGAAGATGTGTCCTTGTCCTTGCATAGGACACAGCCTCATCAGCTCGTATTTTGTCTGTTGATGATGAGGCTCTTCTTCCTGCTTCCATGCAACGATATCGACAGCTGGTGCAAGTTAAAGCCAGCTTTTGTCATCTGTGAAGTTATGTGGCCCAGTCGAATCACACTTCAGGTAGGCATACCACAGGTGTTCAAAATAAACATTGCAACATCGATTTTCAGCCATTTTTCTCTCAGTACTTCGTCATCTGTTTGTAACTGTTCATTCATAGAAGCACTGAACTGATATCAGTTGTTCTCTCTCTCCAATAGATGATGTGGCTTGGTTGTTTGACTCAGAACACCTCAACATTTCTATCTCACTGAATGGTTTGTTCAATACCAAATCATAATCACTGAATATACCGACACATTATTCATAACGTTTATAGTCAATAGCGGTAAATGGCATCTTAGGGAGAATTAGCCAAGTCATTTGCAATGACTTGTCGATATTTCAACTCCCCTAATCCTTGTTTATAGCCAGATTAGCTTTAGAAGGGAATTGGGCAAATATCACGGTGAACTCGGATAAATAGAAGTGTTGACGATGAGCACAGATGGCTTAGAAGGTTCATTTCTATTAGATTCACAGGAATTATAAAAAATGGGTATCTTGCCAATGAGGTCTTGCTTATACCTCATCTTGGTGCTCTCGAATCCTGACAGACAGGCTGGGTTGTCTTTCTTGAAATACACACATCAAGTCAACCGATCTTTAACTCTTATTTCATTCCAGTGAAGCTTCCGTTTTCCCCTTCCACTTTAGTCACAAACAGAACATCATTTATCAATCAGAGAAGTTAATGCCACACAAAATTGGAGACATTTCCTTTGCATCAATCGGTTAAGCTGTTAACTACCGCTGCCACTCCCGTAAGATATAAGACCAATAAATATGTTTCAAACGATTTCCAAAGTTTCTTGGGGGAAAAGCTCTGTCGAGGTGAACGGAAGTCACCAAAGTGTAGGGTTCTTAGTTAACATCTTCGCTAAAAATCTTACAAGAATCTTATAAAGAAATTACATTGATTGAACTCCGAACTGAATGATGAGACCATAACTGAGAAATATTTCGCAGTGTTGCACAGGATATGAATAGGAATAAAGTGCAGCGAATCCGACCAATCACACATTAAACCTAAGTGGACAAAAAAGCTGTTGGCAAGTCGTAAAGCAAACTGGCTTCAGAGACCAAAGTCCAGTCTCTGAAGTGCCTTAAATGGCTGATTACTTGGCCATCCGTAAGTGGGGTGGCTTATAGTCCAATCTTACAGGGATTTACTTGATGAAAGACCAGGCACTTTATTCAGAAGTGACTGCTGAGGCCAGAAGCGTTTCTTATTTCATCGTCATGAATGGAGAAGTGATACTGAAAATTTGCTGATTCAGCGGATTCGATTCATCTGGGGTGTTGTTTTTTTGTTTGATGAATATGTTTCGAATCGAGTCCGCTCATATGTATTACTTTCACGAAAGAAGACGATTGAAAGCCTAGAAATGCTTGATCAAATGCTCATGTATACATGTATATGTTCCTAAATGATTATCCGGCCTCTCTCTACTATATGGAGGTTCTTCGTTTACTCATAAAACCTTGATGAATTGCATGTAATGTGCTGGCCATAAAAAAAACTAGGTTTTTTTCAGATGCTCAAAGCGTTGAAGGAACTCTCATTGAGTAGGTAAACAAGACACTTACACTCCTCCTGGGATGATCGCACTCTGTAACTCTAAATTAACTGGACCTCCACATGTTTTCTGGGAAACATACAACGCCTAGGGGGAGGGATTCCACTCGCCATAGCCATGTTCATAAGTGTACTTTATCCTTTAAGCACTCCCTGTGGAACACTGTTCCTTGCTTCTTGTTGATTGCTGGTATCTTTTTCATTCTTTTATACGTCTGGGCCACATCTCGTTACAAATTACTAATTGTGGTATTTGTTCACTCATTTATAAAGATTAGGGTGTAACAAATGACCCTCAATCATTTTGTAGACCTGTGATTATTGGTAGAGAAAATGCTTTGAAACCAGAGTAACTACCATTACAAAAAGCTGTTTACTGTAATTACTGTCATTTTGAGGGGATGACACATAGTAGTTCCTACCAGCTGCCTCGTGCGGCCATTTACTAAAACAGCAGTCACCGTTTTCCTTTGTCTTTTTTCAACATGATGATGCTTTCGAGTTTGTACGTGAAACTACTGACAGGCCAGTCATTAGCCGAATCCGTAATATAGCCTCTACTCTATTGACATCGGTAACATCAAAGAGCCTTCAATGAAACCCAAAGGTGTAGCACTCAGATAAAGTAAAGCATATTGAACATGGCCCAATGATATATAAACCAATTAAAGGGATCGGAATAGTATGGTCATCGAAAGCTGTCACATCCAAAGTGGATTTATCAGGTTTCATATAGATAATTCATATTTTCTTGTCATATGTGCTTTCGTGATAGCTTTCCCCAAAGGTAATTTTCTTTATAAGTCTCATGGACTTCTCTGGCTGTGATGAATTATTCCGATTGAAACACTGCGGCTGTTAAGGTAGACGTCCACTTGGCATAGTGATTTATTGGGTGTCTTGGGTATGGGTTGTGTTATTTTCAAATATCAGTGTGACGAACGCCTTTTGATTGATTGGTTGATGCCTGAAAACCAGTATGCGGTAAAATGCGTTGAAGTAACCTGATATGCTCTGAAGTGAGAGGTGATGCTTTGGGTCCGGCCTCTCTGACTGATGATTTAGGGCTAAGCTCTAAATGTCACCAATCTATATCATAATACTATAAGGCGGCTCGCTAAAGTGCCATTTGGGGGTCGTGTTTCGTCTCGAAATTTTGCACGTTTGCAGGTGATATGTTATCCTGATGCAACGTCATGTTTATTTTCGGAAATTTACTTCAGCGGAGCAGTAATGAGGGATTTTTAATCGGACACGGTCAATTCTCCTTATCACTCACGGAAGCCAAGCCATTGCTGTTCAGTTATGCAGGGGATTAATGAATCACCTGCACTCCCTGTGGGGTGACTAACACTACCTGTTGAACGGCTGGCTGTAGGGGGATGATTGGAACAGCCTGTACACGTGTTGACCTGCTGAACCAAGGTTAATGTTATTTTCAATCCACGATTGTAGGTCACCTGATCTTCGAGATTTCGCGGGAAAGAAATTGTAAACAAACGCATGTGTGCAGTTCAAATGTAAACAAAAATGTATTTTGATACTTTTGGTTGCTGGACTTGGGTTTTCCCGCAGTAAGGAGCTGGGGTCAAATTGATGGTCTATCGTATATTGGTACTGTATTAGCCAGAGCTAGCCCTTGATTATGAAGGGATTTTCAAATTAAGGTTACAATGGTATGTTTATGTGCTCACCACAGCTTTCAAAACTTGATGTATCTGAAGAGGCACTCTGAACTTGGCATGGCCTTATCAAGGAGCTGCTCACGGTGCTGAACTTCTAGCTTGCCTGTCGACTAAGTGCCTTGCCCGAGATCATGCTACATGTAGGAGGAGATAGTGCAATTGGTCCGAGCCATTTGGAGGCCGCCATGTGAAGGCCTATCTGGGTTCTCCTTCATCTCCGTATAAAGGGGCATATTGCTGACTAAAGAACGAGGTATATTCACATTGCCTCATCATCTCATTCGGACCAATTGATTTACTTTTATATGCACGCATACAGCACGCCACAGGGTCCGAGTCTGTGGACAAATGGTTGGTTTAATTTGTCTCTTCGATATTGCTCCTTTGATACTGCATTATATTTTCATTGCAATTCAATCTATTCAAGGTATAGCCCATTTGAACCTGCCTGCGCCACGGGTACAATGCTAGTACAATATGTAATTCTCTGAAATGTTTAGACATAAACTTTGTGTTAAACTTGACTGGCGGCAAAAGTCTGAACAACAACCCAACATTAAATATCAGAGTGTTATTTCCCACTTCTTCGAAACAAGAATGCATCCATATTTTGATATAGTAAAACGTCGATTAGTTGCTAATATGTATACTTCTTGCCTTTCTACGTGAATAGCTTGGTCAGAAGAGGACAAAGACTGTCAAATGAAACAGATATAGTGCAGAGGCTGTGACCAGTGTGCAAAGAACCCAAGTGACATTTGTTGAAGAAAAACTTGGCACTTAACGTATTAACGTTATGGTACATGTGCAGGCTTTCTGTGCTCACTCATGGTGTCATTGGAAATACCCTAATTGCGGGCGGATTATGTATAATGACAATAAGCTGCGTATACATGTATAAAGTCTAGGATTATCTAACAATTACAGCTCATATAAAAGTACAAAACACTTTCGTATGTAAACTTGTAAACTGGTAAACCTAATTTCTTGGATGTTATGGACGGAAATCATGCTCGTTGAAAGGTCCTCATTGAGAACGTCTTGCAATGTATCACTGTATTACACTATTTCGGCTAGAAGGAGCACAAGAGTTGCCAGGTTCATTATGATCAAGTGACATGGAAGGGCCACGTTGGCTGAGGCGGTGATGTTACATCGCAAAGTTGGTGGCTTGTACTCAGAGTAGATCTTGAATGGATTCAAATTATAAATCCACTGGAATTGAAAGAAAGCAATTCTATTAAACATCACATAAATCAAATGGAAGCCTACCATTTTCAGGTCTGGTATAGCAAGCAACATGCCAGATTCGTCGGTTTTGTCGAAAATTCAAACAGTGCTCCCAATTTTTATTTGAATTCCTCAGCTGTTAGCTCGGAACTAGTGGCCGGGGAAATGGCTGCAGCTAGCTTAGATAAAGTGGCAGCTTTATATTTGGATCCATCGCCTGGAGTTGCCATTGGGGGAAGGTTTCCCGTCTTACTGTTTTCTGGTGCCCTGCAACATGGGCAGCCATACGGGATTTTCGCCTAACAATTGCAGTGAGGAGAATGAAAGTTGTCTTGCCATGAGGAAGTCATAACTAAAGAGGGGCTCCACATCCACATAACAAAAGCGGGGCACAAATGCAGCAGCGTTTTAGCTGGTGCTAATTGTAATAACACAGCCATATCTACGCAGGCCAAAGGAGTACTTTAAATTTGTGCATAAGATCACCATGGCCACTTCCCAGCTAGAAGAGAAAGCTTTGGTAAGTTGTTCTGCCAATGGCAATGGCTTTGTCTGGTAAAAGCTTATAAGACGTCTTCAGCTTTATAACTCTACCTTATCAACAACACCGAGCCCTTTGGAAGCTGTGCAAAGAGCGATATAGTTCTCCTGTGCCTTCTCTATTTGCTGCCATTCCTTCACCGGATCCTTGGAGGTGGTCTTGTCCCATCTAATGTTGGACGCCAGGAAGTCGCGCCTGGTCGTGCTGGTCCTGTCATCCTTCCTAAAAGAAGAAGATGATCGCATTTGCGTTTGTTACATGTCATTGAGGCATACTCAGTTGGCTTCTCAAATTAATAAGTGTAAATGTGATGTTGGTTATCGGAAACTGTCACATCAGAGAGCACGGCAAGTGCTTACAAATCAACGAATGTCCAGGATGCCCTATGTTGATTATCTATATCAGGTTCTTATACCTACCGGTTATTTACATAGAAATTGCTCTGGGCACTGTAACTCGTTGCAGTTATCACCTTGGAGAGAGGGATTCTAGGGTAGAAATAGAGGAAGGTGAGACACATCTCCTCCTGAGAGCTCAGCCCGCCCTGAAATAGATGCAATTTGTGTTAAATTCGTCAATATCAATTTTTGAAAGGTCAACATCTGACACTTGTCTGATTGGTACAGTGGTATGACCACGGTGTGAAAGTCCTCTTCCTCGAGTCATAAAGAATCGACTGTCTCAGACAATGCGTTTCCTACACCCCACCTCGCTATTGTTTGCCATAAAGCAAATAATGTCCCAGTCGATCATTTCTCTATACTAATACCTTGATAAATCCGTAAACTGATGAAACTCAAGAGCGGGCTTTAGGCCTCTTACCCTGGTGAAGTTCTTACTGTCCGTATAGTGTATGATTGCTACCAAAAATCTTACGTTTTTTCTTCATTCCGATTTCTTCAGCAGTATTAAGTATTTATTATTTAGTAATACTCGCTGCAGCATATTGGCATTTGATCATGATGAACTTACCAAAGTTGTATGAGTCCTGTCTAATGTATTGTAGGTACACTCTACGAGGAACTCGTCTCCCTAAAACATGCAGCGAAAGAGTAAAAGTACATTGAAAAATTGATTATACTATGTCGAACAAAATCACTCTGTGGATGTAGTATGTTTATTTTGAACACCCCATCCAGTGATAACCTTAATGCAGCCTCCAAAAAAGTAAGATTAGTCCTTCATCTAACGTCACATGATGGCTGGGCGGGATTAGTAACTTGGTCTTGTCCATCGTTCTCGACGAGTCTGTGCTTCTTCTGGAACTTGGGTACAAATTTACGAAAAAAAAGCAGCATGATCAATAAGCGTTTTCGAGTTCTTTGATAGGATTTATCTTCTATTACTAAAGTTCCAACATAAAAAAACATCAAAGCGAGATCTTGAATTTCAACCTGTTCAATTATATTAAGGTCCTCCAATGAACAAGCGCTGCCTTTGCTTGACCATCTGACATTATTATCGGAAGCTAGTCACCTACCCGCTCGATGACGATTTCCTGTGGGTAGGTGATGCTGTTCTGATAGTTAAAGTCATACGTTGGGTCGTCGCCCAGATACTCCAGCTCTCTTCCATTCCTGAAATGTCTTAACCTGATGGCGCTTCCAGCATAATGGCTGTGTAGTAAGTAGGCGAAGGCTCTGATCTGTGTTTGGTTCCCGAATCCGAACTGAAGAAGAAGAGAAGTCGTATGCATTATGTACGCAGTAGTCCACACATAAAGCACAGTAAATGTGGCAAAATTTGGTTTTGGTTCAGATTGCTGTGTTCTCACAACTGTCTGAGTGGTGAAAATGTGCTTTTGAACCCGCCACTGTGAAAGGTATGAATAAAAAAATAGGTGCTATGAAATGCCTGCTGTGGAAGAACACGGATTTTGAAGATTTCCTTCCTCTCAGAATTCAGTCCGTCTTTCATTTAAATTGGTCTCCCAACAATAACAGCAAAGTTTCGTTCCTGATAGAAGTCATTGCGTATCGAATCAAAACATACCTCTCCAGTGCAGGTCCTTGGTATGTAGGAATAGACTGTGAACTTGGATTGCCGGGGTGGTACCATGAGCCGTTCAAAGGATATCTTCCCAAATACGAGACAGCCCGTGTCGTGCTGTCTCTTAGTCTTAGTGTAGACGATACGCACACCTGAGTTATCCCGGACATCTTGAAGTAAAATGATTGGGAATATATTTCTATGAATTTGAAATATCATAACGGGGTCGTGGGAAGTAAAATATTCTTTAAAATACGTCAATCGCACCAGCGTGCATTATTACTGTATTACCAAATAACCGTTTAGGGCCGAGCAAAGCTTTCACATGCCGGTGACTACAGCGAGTTCTGGCCTTCAAATATGTGACACTGACATTTTGTTTCTGTAAACTCTTGCACAGTGGCTGAGGCTGTTCCTTACTTTATGATAACTACTAGATGCCTCTTCTGGCTCATATAAAGAAAGAATGAAGTATGTACAGAAAAGTCCAGTTGCCTTGACAAGGGTTCGTACCACATATCTTTGGATTGATTTTTCTGCATTCTTTCCATTATTCCTGACCTTCACATTGTTTTGGATTTCTAATTGACTGAGATGATACCACGGTACAAGTCATCAAGAGGAACATATGGTTGTCAAATATCTTACCCCGAGTTGTATCACTTACTTTTTGTTCGCTTGATATTGTTATAATGTATTTGGAGCATCACATAAAACGGCTCCCTGTCCGTTCCCATTGGTACTCCTGTATTGTTTGGAAAGGTGAAATTCTGAAAGAAGGAATGATAATCCACATTCACTTCAGTTTGAAATTATTTCTTTAGCAGTACAAAGATGCCTGAAAAAACAATTCATCAATTCCTTTAACTGGCATACACATTTGTTTTGTTTCTTGAAGCGGGAATTGTATTGTAAGACTCTCCTACAAGACTAGCGCTAGCTCATAATTGAAGGATTAACTAATGGGCAGGACCTTATCTTGTCTGTCGTATCAGTCAATCAGAATTAATCCTTCTTCACCAGGTCAGTTTTGACAGTTGAACCCTATGCCATCAGGGTCATAGAAAGGAAAACTGAGATAGGCTAACTGGTGCGGCGAAGAGTGTGTGAGGATGTGAACTTTAGTATGACCTACCCCGCCACCGACGGCCCATCCGAACATAGCAGTTTCACAGTATCCATGGCTCCACATAGCTGAGTTCTTGTATAAACATTGAGATCCGTTGTTAACCTGGTACGTCATGTTGGCCCATGTGTTGATTTTGGCGTCGCAGACGTACACGATGATGTGATGGACCAATTCTGGATGTGTGATCACAGGGATGACCTAAAAAATAATATGATCAGGGCCTTTGGTTACATGATGAAGTGTTTGAGTCCTAGAGTAGTTTCTAGACCTTAATGTGTAGGCTAAACGAGCTTAGAGGCGAGCAGACCGAGCTCATGTCCGTGTTGAATGATTTTGTTTAGTACACATGTGCGTTGTTAGGTTTCGCTCACTTGTGATAGAAACTAGTGTTATAGGTGTAATTATTCTCATAATCATTTCTAAAAGAAATTGATAGTCACTTTGAAACGTAATCTCCAACTCAATACTCGATGCCATATTCATAATGATCATAACGCAATACCTTTATCACGTGATGAATGTCCTCCAGCTTCGGCAGTCGAAAGATCTCACAGTCATAATGAGTCTCGGTGTCAGGGACTAGAAACTGAAAAAAATTAAGTAATGAATGTTATTAGTACATTTCGCGTTACTCTAGCTAAAACTATGTCGTGTGTTGAAACAGCTTGCTCAACAAACTAACTGGCTAAGTTATCTTTAAGTAGCGTTACCGAGTTAGTCATCAAAAGGCGCAGAGGAGTTCTTTGAAGCCCTGTTTAATTTTAAAACGTTTCTTTCAGGACTTTCATACCATGGTTTGGGCCGTGTACCGTTGTGCCAAATCATCACCTAAGAATTAACAAAGTCATCTGCATTTATTGTGATGGAGCCTCATCAAAAATCTTTATGATATAGGCGCCTTGTTATTAAATTCTCTGGTGACGAAATGTCTTTCTATACCTTTATTATACCTCGATCTATTTTGAGATTTTATTGAGAATGATTGGCTAATTTCCTTTGTGAATCAGTGGACCATTTGAACTCGTGAGCAAGAAATGACTCTAGAAATCGACCCCAGACGAGTAAAAAAGAGCTATTGACAGTGAATTCCTCGAGTCATGTTAGCAAAGGATATGGGCCTGGGCTGAGTTGTTCAAAACCGCGTTGGCTTTAACGGCGCCGTTAAGTCTTAACGTGAACATTTCAGTGGGTTTAACTGAAAGAGATAACTTACTTAACGTAACCGTTAGGGATAACGTGACTTTTGAGCTTTTGAATGACATTCTTACATTGTCCTTGACGATGTCAAATGTCTTGACGTCTGGGGGAAGTTTAACCTCGACTTGTTTATCGCCGAGCAGCTTCAAACTCCTGGTCCCGCGGTTGCTACCATGCCAATCCATTACATCAGTCTTTCCCATTGACCAGATCATACGCATTGTGCCGCTCTTAAAGAGAAGGTTAACTGCATAAAGTAGTAAGTATATATATCACTGTTTGGTAGTTCTTTTCACCAAATTCTGCCGCTAAGAGGCAATTATATAAAGCTAACGTTAAGAATTTTCATCTTTTCATCAGTCCTTCTAAAGCATATGCTCATGACGTTTCAGTTTACCTGAAAATTACCGAATTCGGTTCGGTTCAGTTTTCTCAGTTTTCTGAGACATTTGAACCTTTGGATCAAAGTCTAATCCTACCTCAAACGACATACATGCTTCGTTATAAAACAGGCGTTGTATAGTCAAGATGGCATCGTATTCATCTACTGCATTGGAAGTAATATTCCGCTACCCGATATTGCATCAGAATCATGTAATCTTACCGTAACGGGCAAGTCGTGCATTTTACATGTGTCCAGTTGCCGCCGGAATTTAACTCTGGTGTATCCTGCTATCTCTTGACTCATTATTGGCAGCACATCCTGAGTTTCGTGACAGACAGGCTTAGCATTTATGTGCAGGCCATGGCAATCCTGAAGAAGGAAATACGTTAACATAGAAAACGTTATTGTTTGCCGTTTTACATTGTTAAGCTATTAGTTCTGAAATCATATGTCGTAATCAATGAAAATATCAATAACCTCTCGACGAATGGGCTAACCGGGAATTTTATCCTAATTACGAATGTTTCTATGGTTTTTAGCTCAGCTGACAAAGTCAGCGGAGCTAGTCAAATAGCTATTCAATTGGTGTCCGTCCTTCCACCCATCCTGCCATCCTTCCATCCATCCATCCATCTGTAGGCAAAGTTGGGCATTTTGTAATCATACAACCGAGGCACTTCAAATCTAGTCTTGCTTATAAACACCGCAGAAAATGTTGCTTACGGAAAAAAATTTGGGCGATTCGACTCAAATTCAGCTCCCCAGGGGGCAAAATGCGTAAATGAAAAAACAATTTTTTGACGCTCTATTCCAGCAGATAAAAGCTCGAAATAAAGTTGAAAAGGTCTTCATGATACAGAAGTTTTGATATAAAATAGATTAGTGTGGATTTATATCACCAGTTGGCGGTAGTGAGCAAAACTGTTGTTTGACCCCGGATGACCCCGCTTTAAATTTCCCGCCGGTTACCTGGAGTACTATCATCAAGAAAATGGCGGTGACCTTTTTATTTCTACCGGAGCGATGATTTTGTAAGTGACAAATTTTCTTTTTTAAGCCTTTACGGAAACGTATTTTGGTACGAAACTTCACACGTTTATAGAAAAGATCAACGAGAATGTGTTCAAATGCCCTCATAACGATGAGTTCAACAGAATTTGGTCAAAACAACCTTCGAATGGAGTCAACTTTCTTTGCGAAATTGAAGCGACGACATCATTATTTATCGTAATTTATGCAGATCTGAGTCCAGCTGATGGGCGATGTTTTGATTTGTGTTCAAACTATTGGAAACTTCGGAAATTAGTTCTATTAGTTCTACTATTCCGTAGGAGTATATTATAGCCATTGATGTTGACAGCTAAAAGCACGAAAACTTTGTTCAGGTTTCTCGTCCAATCACGTGACCTCTCCAACACTCGATAATGCACTCTTTTCGTCCACGTTTTAGGCCAATCTTCGGCCTGAACATGAAATCTAATAAGCGCAGTACTTAAATCAGATGTTTCTCTCGCCTTGAAAACATTCCTGGGTAAAATCCATTGAGATTAGCCGAGTTAATCCACTTTTTCCGTGCCTAAAATCTCTGCCGCTGAATTCTATAAATAGAAACTATTAACATCGCGGCAGTGTGGTTCCCATTGTGCGCCCTCCCACTTCACACCATGTCAGGAACTTTTACGGAGAGAGAGGGCGTGCGGTAAGAAGAATGGCCAAAATGACGTCACGTTTTCCTGGCAATGTCTCTTTAATTGCCAGACCAGTCAAGCATTGGGAAAGCATCTTTAATTCAGACAACGTTAGAACTCGAAAAACGAATATGTTAATTTGCAAAATTAAAAGCAGATTTCACCACTAACCAGCCAAATCGGAATACGACGGCACAAAATGTTCTCGCTTTCCTCCTGCTAAAAAACCTTGTTCCCGCACTCCTATTTTAATTTATCCCAAGGAATATGATATGATCTGTTTTCACTTTTTTGTAATTAAATGGTATTCATATAATGAGATCAATAGTAGTGTCCGTGTCAGATCCCATCATGGAGGTATAAATAATTATTTATACCTCCATGATCCCATCGTTCAACTAGTCTTCTCTCCCCAGGTGCCTCACACGGACCTTCACGTACTCAAGACCAACTCTTACAATATCGCCCTCAAAACAACCCTGGAGTCATGAATTCACAGGTGCTCCTGTGAAATCTCAGTTCTAGTTTATTTATCAAACTTTATCGAGGGTTACCCGGTTATCGAATCGAATGGATGTGTCGATCGTCGGGGCGGATTGATATGTGGTTAGGTTGTGCGTCCAAGGCGATTACTAATAGGTCATTCAGTTAGTTTGAGAAAGATCATGATCATGAAGATGCGTGTTGTGTTATCATAACTGGAAAATAAGTTGAAGTTATTATTAGTACTACGATTCTTACATGAGTAAAAAGTAGACGTTTTAAGCAACACAATAATGTTACTCCCATTTTTTCTGTAAAGCTATACTGAACTAGGGATATCTTCCGTTGCCTCCTGTAATATTTACATACCATGGCTGATTAGTTCAATCATATTTCATCCAACTGGCAGCTCTGCATTGGAAATTTTAGTGGTATAACGTGTTCTCTTGACCTTCAAACAGTAGTATAAAGCCGATATTTACTACTTTATACCCTCAGTCCTATGTTATTAGGTCATATCCAGCTGAGCGCCAGGCCCTTGGGCCTCTTGTTTTATTCTGTCCTCTCAAGAAGAGGTAATGTGTGATAACTTACTTTGAAGTAATCTGTACCGTTTGCGTACACCCCAGAAATGATGATGTCACCATTTGCCATACCACCCTTGGGCGACCATCCTAAACCAATATATCCAGTGGTCTTCGCGATAATCTCGAATGTGATGCTGGTGTGATCGTAAAGCCAATAGAGGTGGTAGTTCCCATTACTGTCCATTATCTTTTGGTTGGGATAAGGTCGACTTGGAGAAGGCATCGCCTGGGCCCTGAGGACCACCAGGCAAACCATAACACTACTCAGAAGGAGCATCCTTGTATCGTGGATGGTTCTCCGAGCTGATATGATGTCACCGGATCTATAAAAGGCTTATAACAACCTCAAAGCTTTCGTCATTTTCTAAACAGGTCGTTCCTTTGTCAATCTGACCTGATATGAAACGGTGATTTGACGATTTAAAGGACTTTTTAACTTCAATTGATTCTTGACTTTCTAATTTGAAATTGAATTGCAGCGATGGATATACTTTAAAATCTCCAGGAGGTTAGTGATCGGACCTGTGATACAAGGCAGACATAATATTTAAGCACAGTCTCTCTGCCTCTCTGCCACTATTAGCGTCCATTGCACGTGCATCACATGTATGACATACATTGATTTACGTACTCGCCAGAAGCATGCTATAACAGGATGCCGTAAATGTGACGATATACTAAATGTCTATGTGTCTGCTGTCATGTTACCCTGTTTAATGATACTAAAGGCATAAGAAATAGAAAGAGTAGAGAAATATGTTGTATGCATCAAGATGACGCATTTAGGCTACCTTTACGACTTTATTTCTGTACAAATACGATTAGAGAATGGTGCATGGCGCTGACTTGTACCAATTGATCAAGAAACGAATGGCTTCCGTGACCCTAACCGACTGAGTCAATGGATCTTTCCATTCAATATTTCAAAACATGTTTCTTTGGTCTAAATTCCAAGAGCCACACTTGAAGGTGTATTTGCAAAAGGGACATTACAAGCATAATGATATTCGACATAAACGACGTTTCATACAACCGGCCTATACACCTTTCCAGAAATGGGGCGCTGAGTGGTGGAGGGACAAAGGAGATAATCATGGTTGAAAAACACACTTGAATGCCTTTAATGACGGACAAGGGGGGAAAAGTTAGTTCCAATGCAAGCCACCAATTTCGGGAAGCATTTATTAGGGCACGGCACATTGCTATATGCATGGCGCCGTGATGGTAGTGTTCCCAAATCTGTGGCTTGAAAGTATTCATGCTTGCAGGTGCAGCCGTTTGGGGTGCATCCATTTCCCCAAGACATTACTGCTGAACAGAGGAAATCCTACAACTGAAGTTTTCATGGCGTACGATATTATTGATATGAGGGTCGGTCAAACTTTGAGTGGTGGTCGAAGGGAGGGATTACGAAAATCAAGGCATGATGAAATGTGTCCCTTTCACTTGACGTCTTAAACCGATGATATCCAGGGAATCTCTCACTCAGGCCATACTCCGTCGCAGTGGTAGTTGTCGTGTGAGGAGGCGTAATGTCTGCTTTGGAGAATGATAATATGCAGCATTTCATTGATTCCACCTATCACATGGCAAGCCAGTCTTTTTATAGGGTAATCACTGATCTCACTCGATCAGGAAATCGGCCAGAAAATCAATTACCCGCAGTGTTCGGCGGCCACACGTCTATATCACTACAATCCACGCACAATATTGTATCTGTCAAAAAACCTTAAGAAAAAAGTTGAGTCGTCATTACTTTTACAGGAAATAGACTGCTTCTGGGCCAATAGACAGGAAAGAAAGTAGATGGCTGTATGAATTGTGAAGTCATTGCATCTGATGTACTCACAAAACCCGTCAGAATCGTCCAGCATCCCAACAAATGGTGACAAAGTCCCAAATATAGTATGATTACAGACTGATATAAGCCATTTTTCAGTTGATTCTATCTCGCTTATACCTCTGAAGCCATGTGCTACTGACTTTGCTAGCAGATCACTTAACGTTTAGTATGTGATTTCTTAAGTCTTGCCCATTTAACCCTCTAGCTAGCGATTCTCGAGTCCAAATGAGAAAAAAGGTTCGCACCATAAGCACCCGGAGTGCTGTTTATGACGCCCACAAACAATTTATACAATCATTTTGCATCGTCAGACTGATTTCTTGACAGCGCTCGGAAGTATGGCCCTTCTTCGACAAAACCTATCAACCTTTTCATATTTTTACTCTCCGATTGTAAAAGGCTCTCAGACAGGAAAGGTGTAATTACGTGTCGGCGATACCGCTGATTGATGATGATTGATTGGATTTGTATGTCGATTTCAGATCCCGCTAGAGTCCTCATGGCTAATTGAGAAGAGGTCCACTGGGATATGGTCCTGCAGAGAATCATCGCTCGGACATGGGTCTTTAGATAACCATTGACGATCAATGATTGCATCTACATGCCTGATTGATACCATGTCCTTCTGTCATATTACGATAATGACGATTATGAAGTCTTTTACACTGGTACATTTTACAATGAATCTTATTCTTTCGGTTTGATAAGTTTCTGGTGCAGCTAGACTTGTTTAAAGCTACTTCTATGAGTTGTCACCCCTGGTCGACCAGTCACCACCACCAAACAGTTAATAATCTCATAAGCGTTGTCTTATAATGTGCATTTGGGATTGAATTCCACTGTCACTAACATCCAAAAGGCTACTCCAGGCAATCGAATTTATCAGTAAGCAGATTTGTAAATCTTGTTAATGGCTTATGATAAGAGTCATTACGGTTTAAGTAACTGCTTTATCGCCGCTAAGCTCTAGGCTTCAAGGACTGTCGTCCATTCTTTATACCACCAGGAGTCCTAAAAGAGCTGTTTGTAATGCTGCTGTATCTTAAACGATCAAGTTTAAAATACCAAAATAACGTATCGCGTTTCTTCTCTTTAATGCGGACTGGATGATCAGCTTGTGGCTTTGTGGCCGCAGTGTTGATTAGTTGATGGAAAACCAATAACTGAAGGTTCTTCTTACACGTTCCCTATTAATGATAAAAACGAGATTACAACTGTCGTTATTTGGACCAACAGCAAGTTTTCCAGCGAGTTTCACGTTTCCCTGCTTATAGAATTTGGTATTTAAAGGCCCCGTTTGGTCCATGATGTTGTCAAAATTACTTCATGGCTGAGGAAGGTACGTAAGTGACAGAAAATAATGTTTTGGGTGTTGTAGGTCGAAATTCTGATCAAAAACTGACTTAATACCTTTTGGTACCTAAACGTGAACGGTCTCCACCGTTGGTGATTCAGTCACAGCCGGGCCTGCTATTTGGAGCCATGCATATGTGTACTTGTCGCTTTTATGATGGATCACCTTATGTTATTTCACAGGAACTTGATCGAATATCAAACACCGTAATGTACAGTTTTATACACATGCTGTGCGCTTTAGTCTGGTGAGTTGTGGTTGAATCATAAGTGTATTTCTCTGTGGGGAGAAGGGTGGGTTTGGTTGATATCGCTTCCGTCTTTCTGAACCGAAATGTCATATTATCGTCACGAAAGCCAACGTTCTGCCATTGATTGATTAACTTTTAGGTAAATGTCAATGGTCATACCCGAAAACAATTTGAAACAGCGGTAAAAGACATTCAAACCACTATGTATGCATTGGCATATTTGAGGTATTGACGATTCTATCACACTGCTATCTCTCACACTGTGGGCCCTTAAAGTATCAAATCTAATCAACCTACTATGCGGACAAAGCTGGCAGTTTGGTCAGATTGTAGCAGATGAGAAAGTTCAGACCATTAGGCCATGGAGTGTTAGACGTTGAGACATTGACCTCCCAGTCACCAGCATCTGATGAGCCCATGTACTGTTAGTTGTCCTCAATCCCTTTCCAAAAACAACACCACCAATGAAAAAAACCTCCTCCGATGGACTATGTTATTGATATAGGTACACCGTCGTATTGATGATGTTGCTCATGCCCCTGGGTACCAACATTAGAAAAACCATATTGGAAACCGAAGGATGTTGTGATAGATCATCGCCACAGTGAGCGGCAAGAGACTGTGTATCGTTTATCGTTGTTTTTTTTGTCTTCTCAAGGGTATGGTTCCACATCAAAGTTAATTACCTCCTGGTTTTAGGTCCCTGATTGTTTGAACTTGCTAGGTGATACGAAAGAAGGGTAGGCCTAATAGCCACGTTTAATATCAGCTTGCCGACCGTGGCGGCCATTTGGATGAGCAGTTATTGTGCTTTTGGGAGAATGATTATACACTGCTTCGCAAACTTTTCTCGGTCTGTTGTGTCCTCCTCGATGTCGTACCAAGTGCCAGGTCTTTCAGGAGGACAGATTCCGGTTAATCGGGAGTGCAGAGCTTCATGTTGAGATGACAAGTTGTTATTTGACTTGCCATTAGAGAAATGATCAATTAGGAATAATAGCCTGAGGAGCCAGAAAACTCTCTTATGATCAAGCTAATGATCTGTCTGTTGTCCTGTTTCAACATAGAGTCATTGTAGCAGTGCTCACCCTGGGCAAAGCTGGCCAGGGGATGACACATCTTAGTTTTATAGGAAATCTTCTGCAATGACAGTTCGACAAACATCAGTATTTGTCTTCGTTGTGGAAAACGTATTCCGATGTAGCCCTCAACTGAACATACAATCCGTTTCACAAACACTACAGCAACGAATAAGAATAAACGCAGCAGTGCCCTAGGATAAAAAATTTCCCTGTCAAACGCACGCTCATGATGATATGTTACGCAAAGACAAAGCCTCTCTCCTTCAAAGTGTTCATAAATTTAATTAAGAACCCGCAACGATGCTGGCAAGTTTTTTTACTTGATTTGCCGTAAGCTGAAAAGTATACCTTGGCTCGCATGGCGGTGTTTTTGCTATAGAACATTACTTGTAATCAAAGCCTCACAAAAGGAGCGAGATTATATGCGTGTTAAGGTACTTTGGTATGCCATTGGCTCGTTTGTAAAAAGTAAGATACTAAGTTGTGATTCTCTGATTATGCAAACGCCGTAGTTTGATCAATCAGTGAGGCTGTGCAATGAGAGGAGTGCTGTATCCTTAATAATCTAATTTGTTTCCCTTTTAGGTAAGTTCGAGATTGAAAAAGTCTTGCGTGTCTGCTGTTTGACTGTCTGAGCTAATTTTAGAAAGTATGCCTCTGTTATGCCATCCAGAACTCTATTTCTCAGGTTTGGTTGCAGTAGATCGCTACATAATCCAAGGTGTGCCACATTCATCACAAGGCGGAATCCCTATGCTGGTCAGCCAGTAGCACAGACAATCATTGTCATATCGGCTTCCCTCACGCCACAATCACTTCCTGCTCCATTAATGACAATACCGGTATTAGGTGTGTCCACAGCACTTCCTTGAGACAAAGTGCTCGGGCACAGGAGGGAAGTACATGCAACCAATTGTCTATGTATAGCGTATTTGCGATTGTTGGTCGTATTGTCAGTAAACTACTGCATCTCCTGCCGAACTCATTATCAACATCATCATCAGTATTGCTTGAGTAGAAGAAGAAAACGTCCTAGGAAATTATAGACTTCTACACCGGTGTAGGATTTTGAAAGGTGTGGATCGAACTCGCACTGGTCTGGTGTTACTTATCAAAGACGGCCAGTAGCCCGAAGGCCTCATCACTGCCTTGTTTACGAGATTCCATGACTATGTTGAATAGAAGTCAGTTTGTAGATACCCGATAAAAACCGTTACAACTGACCAAACTACAATCATTGTCCACCTAATTGGCGAATGCCTCTCTTTATCAAAGATAATCTTTCCCAGATGTCCGGATCCTCAAAAACTAATAATTTCCAACGTACCACCAAAGACTACAAAGGCGATTGTCCTGCCATCCGATGATCAATCGGATAAGAGCCATGAAGATCAGGTTGACAGAATCGCTGAATCCAAATTCGCCCACAAAAAGTGAAATTACGAAAATGACAAACCTGCATCGTTAAGAAACGGAGATTAAGCTGTATTGAAAAGGTCAATGGTAGCATTAACTGTTTTCTATGTGACGCTGTTGACTTTATGAAAGTGAAAAGCCATCCCTCATTATATTTTTTCGCCACAGCTCCGGAGTTTTGTCTTGGATTACAAAGATGTAATCGCCGACTTCACCGAACAGGAGGATACCATCTCAGTCTCATTGATTGATCAAAGCTCGGTCTATGGCAGTTTCGTTTTTTAGAAACAAGTAACGCACTGTATCCTTTTAGCAGAAAATGTCAAATAATAAAAGACGCGGTGGCTTGGCTCGCGTAGGAACATTTTGCGGTGCTGGAGCTGTCTCCTGGAAGATGTCTCTTTTATCTGGCAACGTGGACACCTCACACCTGTACTTCTAACCGGTTTCCTCACATTAAATCCAACCAACGGAAGCTTTTAGGCTTTTTAAACTCTCGTTGTCATCCAAACTGCCATCGATAAGTTTGATATGATATTCTGTCGTCAATCAACTGCCAATGGACAAAGTTTTTCCGAGTCCCTTCATTATGGCGTTAAAAGATGTCACCATATTTTCCCGCTTCTCTTTACTGTTTCCTTCAGTCAGATGATGATTCGGATTCGATTGCATGGCGTTTGAAATACAAAGTAACTGATTTTACTTTCATTAGTGATTTCAAACCTGGGCTATCCATTTCGTTTCATCTATTTCGACAAAAAGCTGTGGCTTCTACGTTTCTTTTTGCCTTGTTTTCAACTAAAATGACGAACGTGCACCCAGAATCTGCTTAAGACTTCAATACGCTTCGCTTCGGTATGAACAGTTAAGATCATTAAGACAATAAGTAATAAACAAGTCACCTATTGCATGTTTTGGCCACTGGTATGCCAGACGGGAGCCATCACAGCTCAGAAAATTGACGTTAGTATGAGATGGGCGTATTCAAAGGAATCTGTTTGTCGCGCTCTGGTAAATTGATGTCGTTGCACCAACCGCAGCAAATCATTTGGCTCCCAACTTGACTCGTGAACTCGCTCGGTGTCTCCAGGCAATGATCCAGTGTTCTAATACTTTCAGCTGAGGCCAAATCTACCGAGATTACAAAGAGTGGTTGTTCTGAGGGCATTATCTTTCGTTCCATATCCATCTTCTGCTGATATAAAGAACAGTAAAAAAAGAAGAGTTTTCCCTTGGATGAATATTGTGATATTCATGAAATATCCCGAGGTATTTATGGTATACAACGAACCTCATGAATACACTATCACATTTGCAATATTTAAAAATGATGTAATGCCACAAATGAGACTATTATTCACAGTTCAGATTTTCCTTCCAATCACCTACGGAATTGGTGACTCATCGAGAAAACAAATGCAAAGTGATAGCTCCTTTCTAGATCATGAGATGAAATTTATGACATTTGTAGTCTAATTAGTGACTCTATAGCAAGATACTAAGTAACTGAAACTGTCATCCTCAACAAAGTGAAAATCTATTACTGATTTGAAGATTATTTTTTTCAACCAATGGGTTAGGATCGTTAACATGATTCATTATGAAATGCTCTAGCACAGGAATCGTTATACGCTTAAATAGAGATCCGGCAGCAAATCTTTCAGCATCAAATTACGATAAATCAAGCTGACTTCAATATGTTGTTTCAATAAAACATATCTGTTTTATGGGAATTTAAATCTTATTTCTTGTAATTGGGGCTTGGGTTCTTGAAAGATACACAGAATTGACATGGCTACACTTCATTAGTTTCTGTGGCTTGTGAGGCGATACCACTTAAAAAACTCAAGTAGATTGTTGGATACGAGTGAAATTGTGAAATTTGATTAAAGCTATGATCTTTGCAAGACGGCTCGTACCCTTGGGCAGTTTTTGATCCATAAAATGCTTTAATCATTGGCATAGTCAAGTAATCTAGACCTACCTGAATCACTATAAACCAGTGGAACTGCGTTAGCGAGAGACTCGTTGGTATCATTCAGCTAGTGCAGCTCTAAGGAACTGTATAGAAATGTATAGAGAGTAAAAAATATACCCTCGCTGCGACAGATATTATCCGGTATCTGTTGCTGCGAGGGCGTATTTTTGACGCTCTAACACATACAACACTGAAATAGACAAGAGAATATCCTCTCAGGATATAGTAGCTAACTTAGCAAAGTTCCTTTTTGATCAGCCTCAGATTGCTGACAATTCAGCGTAGAGATGTTACCTTATCTAGCGCTACATTCTTTAATAATCCCATGTCCATAATATCATTCATATGAAACCTCTGTAATATCGCAAAGTATTAAAAACACAACACAACAACACCACAATATGATGAAAGGATATCAGTTCGGGTTGTCCATTAAAGCATCCGTCATAGAGGATACATTCTTTTATAAACTCGCTAAGGCGTCGTGCATGTCTAACGTATCAAGGTGATATATTTCCGCCCGACCGGAGCAGGAGCTGCGGTCTTTGCGGGCAAAATCCATAGGAAGCGTTTAGAGTGTAGCGATGTTCGACTAAAGAACAAAATGTGTCAAGCGGTTAATGGGTAATTCTTAAAACACGAAATTTCAAAAGTTTTCCTATTTTCATTTCGGTCTTCTCTTGGCAGAACATAAGAAAACAAGAGAATAAGAAAAAAAGATAATCTGAGCTTTTACCTCGTAGATTACTGCGAAAGTTTGAAACTTTTTTTTCTAACTTTGATTCCCGAGGAATTACAAAATTGTTGATATAGCTATGTTAAGTACGCGATCACATAATGGGATTGCATTAAATTGTCCTCAACCTTAATTGAAAAGATACTCTTAAAGTGGTTACATACACTCAACCAACCAAATGGAAGATGGTTCTCAATTAAACACCAAGTGAAACATTTGCGTAATGTACATGAAATGGATCAAGTATCGGGATAAAACTTGATAATCTTTGCACAATCTTATGCTGGCAACTTGCCATTATCGTCACTGCTTAGTCCTAACATTAAAGTGTGACTTTTCAGAACGTTGAGCTGGGTTTCCGCGACATGTTAACTGATGCAATTCCATTAAAAGATCTACTTGCAGACATATTGCAGTGAAAGCTTCAATTTCTCACAAGAGTTTAATTTACATTAGGACCCTCATTGGAACTACAAAGTCTGGCGCCGTGATCACAAATGTCAAAGCTATGCACATTTGTCGCTTCATCAACAGCTCATATAAACCCGAATGTACCTTCTTTAAAGCAAATCAGATTCCAGTCTTACTGTTTCAGTACTATAGACGACTCTGTTATTTCCCACCTGACAGTCTTTAACTCTGGCTTTGAAATTTGACCGATCAATTACAGTTCTGGTAACAAAATCAGAAACTATGAGCTAAGTGGTAATTTTCTTCTTTTGTTGTCATGAAAACGAACTTACTGAGCCATCAGCAAATTAGTGAAGTGATGTATAATTTATCACTCTTTCACATACCATGAAAATCAAAGTTTGCGTGTGTGTGTGCTTTCTATCCTGGAATATACTCTTTACTTGTATCCTGTGTTCTTCGTCGTCGTCATGTTATCACAGATTATCATCGTCACAACTTAAACGAATAGCAAGTTGATACAAATCCCATAGCTCTTGTTCTTAAGCGGAACTTTAATGAGCTGTGTCACATCTGCCGCAAAAAAAACGAAATTTAGCGGTATTTCACTAAAAAGGTTAAAAGTTAGGAAGTACCGAAGTGAATGATTATAACTTTCTTTATCATCTCCCTCAGTTCAAGGAAAGAAGTCTCTCCTTTTTCTTTATGCAAATCTCTCTGCTGATTTTTTACGGTTTAATTTCGTTTTGTCGCTATTAAGCTTTTAGATTCGTCGAGCAGCGGGCATAGCATCGGGTTTTGTTAGCTACTGTATCTATTATTAGCTCTGCGTTGGGTGGATGATAGTCCCCTTCTAGATGGTTTATTTACATATCGTCACAGTCAAAAAAAATGTTGATGATTTATTGTGTTGCTGACAGATTCTATTCTTTTCTTGTTGATATAGATACTGGTAAACGGAACAAATTAACTTGTTGACGCTAATGTCTCCTAGTAATGGAATGAAGGTGTATCTGTTATCCAGGTAATTACCACACAACGAACGAAAACAGCACAGGCGGCAGAATTAAAATATCGTCCAAGTGTTCTGAAAGTGACAGCCGGAGGCATAGTCGTTGAGTTGTGTAATCTTGTATGGAGCAATTTGTCTTCTTAAAGAATAGCAAGGGCTGTTCCATTGCAGATTTGATATTCTCGCTTGCTTTCCCTTGATGTTGGATGAACGTAATTTGTTTTTATTCTTTCTACTTATGGGTAAACTATCCGTTCAGGACCTCTATTCCCTTCTACATTATCAGTTACTGGTCAGATACGAACCAGGGGATATAATCTTGACGAGCCAGATGCACTTTGCATTTTTAGTCTAAATAGCTTCATTTTGACACCTCATCGTTTCCTTCTCTGTTAGTGTTATGTTTTAAGTGCAGCTACTGATACGCCATCGTAGCAATTACGTTATTAGCGTGATATCCATTTTAATACCTTCTAACAAGTTGATCACAAGCAAAAAGTATGCTTCCACTCAGGACTGGTTGTATAATCAGCTCCTTAATGAGTCTTCTATTTCTTCACGGCTCTCGGAAATACAGCAAAGACACTGCTCTGAGACAAACGAAGCTAATCCCTGTCATTATCAGAATCTGAATCTGGAGGTAAACAACTGGTGCAAAAGTAAACGTAGCACCCCCCCCCCCCCCCCCCCCAAGGAAGGCTATGAAGGTTTCTATTGGCGAGAGAGATCCAAATGTTAGCTTATGAGCGAACATGTTCTGTTGTTGTTCCAGAGTGCTGCAACTTGTCCCACCGATACTCTTCTAACTGAAGTGTCAAAAAACCTTCAGAAAAATAAAATCTATTCAAAGTTTCAATTAATCTTGCTTAATATGTTGACGAGTTGATGTCATCTCTCCACTGACCGAACACATTCGTCGCCTTCATAGCTTTGTGCGTTTAGACTACAGATGTGTCAAACGAATGTCCGAGAGCAACTTCTGTTATTTGAATATTTTTACCATATTTACCAATATTCAACTGGATCGCATTGATCTAACTTTGGCAAGTAAAATAATCACGATTATCAAATAACATATTCCCTGGATTTATTTTTGCAATGGTATCCAAAAAGTCTTTTTTGTTATTGATTATTCTTGAGGCATTTACTTTGATCTTGCAATTATGGCGGCACTGCTCAAATACTCTACCTCGTCCACCCCAGGTTATACTTTATGCAGCTCTGAAATTTCCGTTCAACGGATATGAAAGAAAGGGCAGTTCTGCTCCTATTTCTATCGTAGCGTGTTTGTACTTTAGAGCGATTATGTTTTATCAAGACTCGAGGTCCATCAAGTTACGATGCTATGGCTCTACTTTCTCAAAGGTGCCTTTGTCTGCATGCGTCTGTGGGTTGTCCACGTCAATTTGGTTAAAACACAGCAGCGCATGATATCGAACCCGGATCATAAAAGATCGATGTTATCTTTTTTTCAAATTCACAATATTAAGTATCGTTTCGCAGTCCAGTTCCGTTCCCATATTCCGAAACCCATATCATATGGAGAAAATGTCTAGCTTCTTTCCTATTAATGGGTAAGAACTGCCATCATCAACAACCGTTAACTGTAAAGAGAAGTCATTTTCAATCACGTTTCCGGGCGATTTATAATGATGCGATTGTGCTGTTAGTCTAACTCTTCCTGATGTGCAGTTAGTAGGGAATCTCAAAAATTGCGTTTAATCTTGGTGAATCTCTGTGAGCTCTTTGATGCTGCGAATGAGCTCTTCGCATTTTTCACCAGGAACAAGGGCGGTGTCAACATGAGTTGATGTCGATTATTTCTCAAATAGGCGCTGGGAGCATTTGTTGACTTACAGCTGAACAGCATGCTCATTCGCCGTTGCTCGAATAGCTGGCGTATCATCCATTCATCGTGTGATAGAGATCACCATACCCTCGCCATCAACGTAGCCTGATGTGTCCCGATGTGGCTTTCACTTTTCGAACCACCACCGTCTGTCGTATAGGTTTTCCTATCTCTTTGATTTGATGGGGCCCTTCCTTAGTCGAGGTCTCAACTCTCCCTCTCGACATATATTCAAAGCTCCACTTTCCTCCGATATTTTCAGGCAGAACACTAACGACCTCGTGCATGCGTCTCGTCGTCTTTTGAAGGCAAGAGACTGCCGAATCACTTTCTCTTCAAGCCCCCCCCCCCCCTCTGATGTCTTTGACCTATGATATCTATGACCTTATCCTTCTACCACAAAAGCTGCTTAGATCAATAGAGATGTTTCAATCCAAGTGAAGTAATAGTCTCCAGACGGTCATTGTTCTTACATGTTTTGTTATCTTTAGATCGATTTCCTCGTCTACCTGTGTAAAAGGTATCGGAGAAGCGGCAAGGCCACCTAGTAATGCATTTCAGTCGTAAACAATAATGAAACATAGATTTTGTCTTGATGGGATGACAAATATGGCTAAGATGAGGGTACATTAACATTTGTCGGAAACATATCCAGTCAGATAAAGTGCAAGAATCATCCACTCCTCCATCCTTGTGTAAAAAACTGTTTTTATATCAATTAATTTGCCATTCTTCTTGTCTGCTTGTTCATCAACTGCTAAGTAAGTGAATTGTGTCGGCTACCAATCTGACGCATGTGATCGTCACGCATACGGTATTATAGAAAAAAACTTAGTATGCGAATGGATGAGTTATGTATCGTCCTTGAATAGATGTGGCTGTTGAGATGTAGAAACTTCTAGATAGCTAACAGCTGCACCGTGTTATCGTCTTCCGTCGCAATAGAGATCATTCAACCTTCGTTTACAGTCAAACAGTATTTTTTTTACTTGCATTATTTTTTCTTGGCAAGTTCAACTTCGGTAACCGCACGAATCCTTAAAACCGCTTTGAGGTATAATCAGAAATCTAACAATTAGCCGATGCGTACTTTTTTCCGCTGGGATAATGTTTTGAAAAATTAAAAAATATTGGCAGATAGTTTTTTAAATTAACTGTGAAATTCCTTGGGAATTTTAGAATTTATTGGAAATGGGAACTTTTTGTCTTCATTTCTGGTGATCCTGCGACTTAAAACCATGTTTTATGGAGGATGCTTAACAGAAAATACTTAAAAACTCCAATGACGATTGATGTTTGGAGAATCCAGAGAGATTTAAATTAAAGTAATCCTCAGTTACCGAAACCTTATCCAGAGTGATCCGCTTTTTTTTCACCATTACCAAAATGACTTCGAATGTAATTCCTTGCCCTATAACATCGGCAAGGCATGCATGAGATTGTGGACTTACACGAGAACCAAAGTGACAGTAGTCATTCGTAAATTTTATGTTTGAATCATTTTGGGCTCTGGAGCGCGAAAAACTGTTTCTAAATGATTCTAAACGTGGCTCATTCTTACTTGACGGCAACTATAGTTCGTGCTGTGCCTGGGTCAAATTCATGCCTCCTAGATCATCAATAAGCACCTTTAAAGATACCAAGACACTTGATGAAGTCATTGGGAGCCAACAATCTTGGAGTAGTCAGGCATGTCATCCTGCTGATTATCGCTTTGACAGAAACGGATATGCATTGAATTGAATAAAGCTACGTTATCTTCTCGCGGAGTAGTCACTGACTTATGCAGTGGTGGAAGAGGAGAGTTTATCTCATCAGGGCGGATGTGCTGGCGTGATCTTGCTAACCCTGTACGTGACACCTAACGCCAACGCAAATGAGATGTTATTGGACATTAGAGAAGGCATGAACCACCCAAGCACCAATAACTTGATGAGAGCACTCCTGGCGGAAATCTGACGCCACTTGAAAAACGTACCGCGTTGACGGACATGGTTTGCCATCTGATGACCAGTGGGGATTTATGTGCCTTTTGACCATCTGTAGGAATGAGTGCCATTTTAATACATGGAGCCTTCTTTTCGGCTTATCAATCAGTGTTCTTCATCACAAGAAGAACAAATAGAATAAAGCTTAATGCATTGGAGACTGTTGGCTTCTGTTCGATGGCAGTTTTTGCAAGAAGTGTTACAAGTTGTACTGTTTGCTTTCGAGAGTTCGACTGCTCTGTACTTTTTTCTTGTCTCGTCTATGGGTTAATCGATACAGCCTTTAGTGCTGTCAGATATGGCTAAAAATGTGAGAGAAATTCACATCGTAGCTACTCAGATACGAAAACTTCTCAACCCTTCAAAGTTGAAATATGTCAACCTATATTTCTGATGTATAAAAAAGATTGGGTCACCGAACACCAAGGTTAAAATCAAGCACTTGTGCTTGTTCACTGTGAATAGAGAGGTTATACAAATTCGATTAAGAAACGTAGCCCTCAAATTAAATCATTCTAACCAGGTAGAATGAACACGAGCCAATAAGGTTGGATACGTATGTCCAGGTTGCTGCCCTGGTAAATCGAAGCCAGAGTTAAAAACCGTGGAAGTACCAGCTAATCCTTTGTGTCTACCAAGCAACTAGGAAACTATGGTTTCAAGTTTGTGACTGACGCCTGATATGACATCAGGAGAATATTGTAGTCAAAAATAAGTAATGAACTCTTCAGTCAATTTCACACATGGACAGAGCCAACAAAATCAAATTATGTGAGGTGGCCCAAAAAGATCAAACGGAAATTTCTATCTGGATGATTCTTTAAGATTTCTGTGTGAATAGTTGTCTACTCAACTCAAGGTTTCTTTTGTCCATGACTATTTTCGCTTTAATCGTTTGATATTCTGTATCGTTTGAGTGAGATAAAACTTTGAACTTGATATTAACTTATTCTCCCTTCACCTAACGTTTGACGATAACTATATCGAGGTTGTCGATTTGCTTGGGAAAGAAAAACCAAATGTAGCATAAACGTAACATGTCTACTGTGAATAACTAAATCACTGTTGCTCCGTCAAATGAAGCATGGGATAATAAAAAAGAAAATATTTGAGTTTGAGAGCAGAATATTATGGTAACTCGACTGAGTCTTGGTGTGGTTTCAGCTGTTTAAGATATAGGCTTTCGAATCGAATGAGCACCGATGGTTGCTGCTTTGGTTGAAGATTAGCGCCAAGCAGACTAAGTCACGATTCGTACGAGAAATTGTATAAGTAATAATATGTCGTAAGAAAGAGCTTGACAATTGTCAAGCTCTTTCTTATGGCTTAGTCCGCTTGGCGCTTATCTTCAACCAGAGTAGCAACCATCGCTGCTATACTATTTCTCTTCGCAACAGATCGTTGCTGGAATGTTCTTTTTACTTTGCGTTTCATTTCCATGAATGGTCAGGCTAACCGTGTGCTTGTTCTTACAAAATGTGTTCATCATTTTTTTCCTTTTTCTCGTAGTTTTTAAGCTAATTGAAATTCATTTGCTAAAGTGTTGTTGATGATTTTTTGAGTGTTTCCTTTTTGATACGATAGTTTTCTTAATGTCAAGCCAACAGTTTCGCAATTAAACGTTTAAATTGTTAATGGCATTATGTACCCTTGCGGAACGCTGTTATTCTAATGCCGGTAGCTTAGTTTGTGGGTGCGTTTTATTTCCGTATTAGCATCCTGTTAGATTCAGTAACTCATCTGTCCTTGACAAGTCCCGTTGTATTCCTACCGTAACATGCGTCATTTAACGGCAGATCGAGAAAAAACTCTCGTGAAGAATGGCGCGATGAAAAAAGCCTGTTTGTGACACAGTGCCAAATATCAAATACCTCACCCGATTTATTGATCCATTATATCATCGGGTAATCTTGATATATTGCTGCATACCTTTGTGGTGTTGACAGTATTGTTCAGTGCACCGTATAACAGCAGGAAAAACACCCGGCAATAAATCAGCTTTAGGGATAATAATAGCCTGAAGATTTCGTGTAGAGTAATTTTGGAGGTTTAGTGATGGTGCAAAGGAAATTGACTCGGGCAATTTGTTGAGGATAGCATCGGTAAGTGTCACACGGGCCGGTGTAAAGTACAACAGTAAGGTACCTTAACCTTGCCTGCAATTGAAAATGTTTTGGGGCGTCTCCGTCTTCAGCATAAAGAAAGAGTGCAACGACATAGGTAAATCATCGACGCATGCAATGATTAGATTTCACGACAAACTCCCCAGGGTTTCGCTGTAAATTGTCGACACCAGTACGTCATCTTGAGACAGGATTCCCGCGGCGTCAGGAAGGTGACATTCTTTAGTCGCTAAGATAGTATCATACAATGTTTACCCAGGCCCTACCGGTAGCGTTGACCTCGAGTAACTTCATCATTCAAGATGCCATGTTCTCCGTTCATAAACCATTTGTTGATAACATCCCAAAATCACAGTGCACTTCGTCTGTCAAATTAAGTTCTTGATTTAATCAGTGCCTGTCCCTTCAGGCGTGGTATCGACATTTGTAATCGACACGAATACGGTTATCCGATTAAAGTATGACCGCTTAGGTGGTCGCGACAGAACTACCAGCGAAACTTATGACACCTTAGTACATTTCAGTGGTACAGATGGGCAAAATATCAATATGTATCGAATCATAAAACTAAACGGAGGGTGCCGGAGGATGGTATCAGTTTGGAAGTATGCAAGAACAGTGCCAGTACAAACCACACATTGAACAGTAAACCTTGTATCCTTGAAGAAAGGACGTGGAGCCTTTCTGACTTTGGTCAATCCATCTGCTTCTTCTGTGTCGTTTGTCAATGAAAGTGTGTTGTGTGGTAATCAGAAGAACGTGTTGTTGAACAGGCTCCACTGCCTATCTGTCCTAGACTGGTCACAAGATATCAGGGGTTTTTTTTGTCAGACGGATTGATGCTTGTTATTCTTATCAGACGCTGACCGCTTGGTCGGCGTCATCTTGACAGCTTCTGTTACAAACATTAGAATGAGAGACAATTGCGCAAAATGTCTTGACAGGTTTTCCAAGTATACGGGTAACGCATAATAGAGGTGTCACCTTCGCTGCTTTGACTGATTTCAGCCTCAAACATCTTTTGGATGAATGGGGTACTTGTTTTGTTACAGGAAGGATGAGTCCGTTGACTCTGTTATTTGCCATGTGGGGGTAGCAAGTGGGAACATTCATTATAGGCTGCGGAATAACATTTAATGAAACTATATATGGGGCTCGGTCAACACATCTCTCTACCAGCTGTGAAGATGCTTTTGTCTACAGATACTCTCACTTAAGGCCCTGAGGTCGATGAAAGTCGAAATAGCTGGCTTGTACAACAGCGATAAAAGAGTTTAACAAATACAACTATAGACATAATAGTCACCATTCTCTATGTTTGAGCCTTGGACAGACACTGGGATTACCGGGCTGATCTCATCAGTTTAGAGAGTAAAGCCTGACAAAGTAGAGATCCGCAGATGGACGATGGGGCTGCGCATGTTAGAAGGTCAATGTGTTGCTATGTTTTGTAGGTTACTCGTCGCCAGCAGAAGGTCCATGTCACTGTGTTCAATTAGAGAACTCATGAAGAGGATGCCCTTCAGTGTTAGCTTGCTTTCAACAGGTTCTAATTTCCTCTAATTGGACTTGATATAATAATGATTGGCTTTACTAAGTGTCAGTAACCATGGTAACGTATTTTAGAGGTATCAACTGTTAAGAACAAAACCAGACGCGCTAATGTTCAACTAAACCTGGACATATGATGGCGTACGGTGAAGTTACATGTAACATTCGACGCAATTTGATTCGCTGATTTGTGAATTCCGAAAAGTACACCACTACACCAAGAAATGGTGTAACACAAACCGGCATGGTCATTTCTCTCAATTTGATTCCCATTCCGTGTGATGCTACCATACTCCGTACGTGTCCTGATCCCACAAAAGGTCAAGAGACTAATAGCTTTGTGAATTCGCGTTTCTCGCGTTCCCACAGGGAAATGCCAGATATTGAAAATAGTGCAGTTTTTGTAGCATTGACTCCCAGTACAATGGATGGGTTGATGCTCTCATGTTGCATGTTGGACATTAATGTCAAAGTATGGCTTGCTTGGTGTGTTATGGGCAACGATATGCAGCGTTGCCTTCGGTCAAGGAGTTGCCTTTGTAGAAAAGCCTTTACCGTCGGTGAGACTAACTAAAATCACGATCACTCGTCAGCCATGTTATGTAACCATTTCTGGCGGTAATCATTGTATTAATGATGTGCAATGCATACTGAGACTCAGTTGTGGGTAATTCCTATCCTGACGCTAAAAAGAATTGAGAACCGCTTACTATGCCGGTCACACGAGAGCCATTTTGTCAGCGTCATGAAATCATTGCAAAAGAAAGCTGCTGACGAAAGCCGTCATTGCTGACGCAAAGTAATACCTGAAGTTATTTTCTTATGACTGAATGGAAAGATCAGGGTATCAGCATAACCTTTCTTCTCCATCTCTTATCACCACCGTGATAACTAGAGCAGCTTCCTTTCGGCGTGTCCTGTCGGAGGAAATCCGTCACCTTGATCCAATTACCATCGGTTTGATAGCTCGCTTTTTTAACTACTTTTCACCGAGGAGGATAGATATCCTGTCAAGAAAGTTACAGGATTGGTGCTGGCCAATAAGTGGGTGTGATGTTGTGTAGTCTGTTACACTCGTGACCAGGTGAAACCAACCAACCGAAGTATGATTGCTCGGCTTCTAATCGACTGATCAGGCTCACTGACGACTTGCTTTTTAGAAAGTCAAATACTGTCTCTCTGTAAAAACATTCCATCCGTATTTGCGTATGTCCAGTCACATTTCAGTCATCTTCCACATTATCATCTGGTGTGCTAATACAACCCGTGTGGCAAGCGGTTACTGAAAAAAATTCCAGATAGAACCACCAGCTGCAACTCTGGTGAAAGCTGAGCTCACTACTTTGGACTCCTAGCTTAAGTTTGTAAAGTTTCCACAACAAAACACGGACATGAGCACATGCATATTAAACTTCTAATTTGAACGTTGCTTTCTCCAGACCTATTAGGTGCACTAGCGAGATACCATCTCTCCGAGATTGAGAATCACGTCCACTCTCCTCAAAGGAATAAGAGTGTCGGTAACAATATGATCTATGTCTGTAAAGGCGAAAGGAGAGGCACGGCCTACTTGTTCGATTCCTGAGGGCAAGAGAGTTAGGCTTAGACTTCGTGCCGAGACTATCATTGCAACAGAATGGTATCGCATGTCAGATATTGGTTGACTCTCAAGTGGGAGTGGCGGTTCAACAAGGAAATGCTGTTCAGTCTTCTTATGGTTGAATGTCCGGCTGGCCGACGGGCAACGAATTCTATACTTGGCTTTTAATCTCAAAGTATTGAAGTTCTTGCGTCTCGTCAGCAAAGTCATACCACAATCTGTCACCATACAATATGGTAGGACACTATTTCCAGGGGGAAATTTAAAACCTGGACTCTTGTGTCCGAAAAGAAAGAACACTCAGTGTCACAAAAGGAGGCTGGCATCCGAATCAACACCGAGTTGAAACTACTTCATTCCTTTTCATTAGTCCCGGTTCGGTTTTTTAATTCTCAATTACTCATTCTTCAGGCAGTTTCGGCTAGACATCTCTCTTTCTTCCCATACTTGATGATACATCAACATATGACATAGACATACGCCTTCTCCACATTACCGAAGTGATGTTTTTCTTCGAATTTCTGCCATGAAGTTACTGCTGTCCCATCATACTGACCTAAATCTCACACCCTGTACACTTTTATTTTTCAGATACCCATGTGCTCAAGCAGTCGAAAGTCCGTCCGTTGAAAAAATGTTGACATTTTTAGATGACGAAGAATACGACAAGTACATCCCTCCTGATCGAATTAATGGTGAGTAATATGAGATTACTTTTATTATCATATTTGTAACGTTTATTGAATCTATTCGCTTATTTATTTATTCTCCTAAGGAGATTTGCGATGTTCTCAAGGGAGCCCGAGGAACGTTAGCAAGAACATGGCATTTAGACATTATGAGATTTGGTAGAATCTCTAGAAACTATATATTCATATGTTTTAAACAAACTTACATTTCGTGAAAGGCATGTGGTCCAAGTTTGATCTTTGGATAACCAAAATATATAAATGACCTGGGCATTTGCTTTGTGAATACAATTTTCGTTGCCAAACGAATCACCAATGCCATAAGGCATTAAAACCAGATTGACAAAGACCGGTTCACAGTAGGTCCTTCCTCTCAAAGAAGCACGAATGGTGTATCGTGTTTTCCGATAGCTACTGATTAGATACACCGAATAGCACTAAGCTACCATCCTAAAAACAAGGTGTTACTTCCCGAGGTCCGATACATTAGAAACCAAGGTGAGCTCTGCTTCATTATTATCGGATTAGATATAGGGAGAAGGGAAAAGGAAAAAATGAAAAAACACTGACAGATTCTCGACGCGACCATTGTTTAAACTTGAAACATTCGGCTGCTTTATTTAATAGCTCTGTCATCTTTGGGCTCTGCTACTGCAAAACATGTTCATTATTATTTTTAGAGAATAAATTGGTCATGGTATATTTGTTATACAGCCCTATTCGGTATACAACCCAATGTTGAGACGCTTCTCATATTGCTGAAACTCACTCCGTAAACGCTAGTCAATTGCTTATAGTCAGCATACATAACATCCTGATCAAACACACTTTTGACGAGCCAATACAGGTCACGGTGTAATAAGTTGAAGCTACTACAAGTGTTCCGTATATACTAATGGCCTTGCTGGACATGATTTATAAGGCCATTTCGCTTATCAAACTCAACTGGAAAACCAGTGAGAGATACTGGACCATCTGTCATATAGAATGCTTGTATCGGTGTATCCGACTGTGCCATTTCAATTTCATCTGTGCATCCAAGCCGAAGTCGCGAAGATTGGCAGGATTGTAGATCGTGCGTGTCTCTGGGTTAGAAACCAGTAGTACTGTTCATTCCAGTACATATCATTATCTGGACCTCCTCATTTATGTTGATAGTAGATTGTATGTATAGTACTAGAGTTCCCATCGAGGCCTAACTCATACGAGATTAGAATTTAGGAAGTTACTACTTGGCAAGCCCGGCTTACCAAACAGCTACTTTTTCTTGTCCTGAATGGAGAGCCGAACTCATTAATATTAAAGTAAAGTCTCCAGCTCGCCAAACAGGATAGATTTTTTACCTGTTTGGCAAGCCCGGCTGGCCGAACAGGGTGGCTTTTTAGTGCTGTTTGGCAAGCGGCTCTCCAAACAGGACAAAAAAAGATGCCTGTTCGGCGAGCGGCTTGCCAAATAGACCCGGCCTAGAATTTATTTCGAACAAAGAACTGGAGGACCCCTTTGTGTTGTTTGTGTTCGTAAGGCATTGTGTTCTCCAGATTACAGTGGCTTGTTAGACAATGAATTGAAACACCTCTTGTTATTTGGTTCAGAATCGGATTAGCTTTTATTTATACAGAGAAGGGGGATTAGGGCGGTTTTTAACATGTGTATTGCTGTGTATGTTGAATGTGTTCTTCAGTTATAATAAAGATTCTAGACAGCGCGGACGTATTTACGTTCTCCCAAAGTGTGTCTGAACTGTATAAAATCTTTATTAGAACTGAAGAAGACATTCGACGTACACATCACAGGATCTATCACAGATATAAGTCTCATTACTTGCCATAAAAGCAGTAAAATGCCAGGATGGTGTTTTTTCAAAGATGCCGAGAACGTTGACAGAGCGTGCGCCTCACAACTCCGGTGTGAGCTGCATCTAATGTCAAGTGATCTGTATGACGGAAGATCATCTAGGACATCCTAAGACCAAGACGAAGTACTTCCAGCTGCTTATCCCATCTTCTCACGCAATTCCGTTTAGTGCGTTGATAGCATTGAATGATTCACAAGAGAACAACTCGTGTGGTTTGGACAGTTGTCCACTGGCCCTGCCTCAGAGTTAGGATCGGTTGATCTCATGCAATCTTGGCAAGGGGAACAGCTGCTATGTCTCACACCAATGTCTTGCTATGAAAGTTCATAAAGTTATAGGTTCTTCTCTTCCACGCTGGAACAGCACTTCCAAGGAAGTGGAAAGTCCGAAGCTTGGTCCGTGACGAAGGCGCCAGACAGTATTGTAACTACATAAAGATATTCATATTGATCAGCGTGTAACGTCTTGTTATTGCGCCTTAAAGGCAATTGTTGCTAGCCGAAGAGTCTGACAGGGAAATCATTCGCTTCTCCGCGAATACCCGAGACTGACAAAAAAGTAATCATATCTCCAGGAGTAGTGTTTTCATCTGTGGCGTATGTATGGATAATATCAGCTGATTGGCCTAATTATTTCCTGTGTTTTGTGGTAATTCATCTCTTTTCGTCCTCGCCATGACAACGCAAAACTCACCCCCAGGGCATGAGTATGTTTTGTCGCAGCTACTTCGATCAATTATAATGGAGATGGAAAAAAAAGGTAATCTGCTCACCCACTGTGATTATTCCTTTCAACTAGTGATGAATTGGCTTGAAGAGACAGATGTAGTTGAAGGAGAATATCAATAATGATGTCTGAGAATAGTTATCCAGAACCAACGACTAGCTAATTGTTTGTATTAAAGATGAATGGTCAAAAATTTGACAGAAATGAAAAATAGCTGCGACGTAGGCAAAAGACAGCTACATGTCTAAACTGATGGTAACCGTTTTTCGTTGACGGATGTTCTAAGAGAGAAGCAGTGGGATTGGCGATATGGAAACACCCACGCATGTCACCTCTCAGGGCCTGTGTTCGATTCCTGGTCCAGCAAGGTATACTCATGTGACAGAGAGTGTGACTGTCTTCGATAGCATACGTTTCCTCGAGGTTCTTCGATTTCATCGTACTTTTACAATACGATCGTCCAATATTGTTTATAGAGCTTAATGTCTCAGTCGATGCTCCGCTTTAAACTCAGTCTTCCACTTCTATTTTTCACAATAGTTGCTTTCTTTTTGCCTGGGTAAAGGAAGAAGAAACAACCGCCTCATAGATTGAATCAATGATTTTAAAAAGTAGCAAGTTAACACACATCATGTTCGTCATTTACAATCTGCCCCTCAACATTTTATTCTATCGGAAAATCATCCGGTGCAGTGCGGGTGTGTTGTTGTTCCAAGCAAACAACGCCCCAAAGGAATAAAACTGAGCATCGTATTATGATCCTAAAGATTGACAAGCCCATGGATTAGATACTGCTTTACTTTCCCCGTCCCGAGGGGTCTCCTGATGCTGAGACTGTAACTACACCAATTCCAAGCATTAAATTACCCGGGAAAATAAAATGATTCTTTCGCGGGAAATTCCCAACGGCTCCTGTTCTCTTCTTTCAAAGGTTTTAGAGAGACAGGTGAAAAAAACTGCTGAGCATATCATCTGACACGATGATTTGAATGCATTGAGCTGATGATATATTCGTGGTCGTCCAACTTTTTGTACTTCATAATTTATTAGCTGGATGTCTCGATATTCGGATATGGTTATTTCTCCTCACAACACCAGATTGTGCCAAACATGGGTACACCTTCAAACATACAACTTCCCGAAGTATTTTGTCGACAGTCACCAACCTACGCAAGCGTCGTGTTCTGAAGGGTCGTAGACTGAAGTGCTTCGTTAGCGAGAGTTTTTGTTGCGACGAATTGTGACAACACATCACATCTGACAAAAACCTCTCGTTTTTGGGAGCCATCGAAGGTACCTGCGAGAAGAATTCAACATCAGAATGCCATCTGCAATAAATGTCAGATCCAGTGGTAAGCTTTTTTTTCAGCAGACAAGCTATGTTTTTTGCCGCTCGCTGCAGATATATTTGCGCTTTTTACTTTACAGACATTGATTGCTCATAGCTTTTTTCATGAAGTTCTGACGTCGACCGAGATCTAGAGTATGTTCATTGTTGATCAGCAGCATTGGTGATGGGTGCGGAATTGAAATGGTCCTGGCAACATTCGGACCAATCACGCGGGTCACAACTACCACATCTCCAGTTAAATTCTCGTTATACAGCTCCAAGTCAATCCAACATAATGAAATGGTCGGTCGCAGTCACGTTGGGCCGTAAACCAATGCATTTGGCACTGTTCGAACGACTTTGAAGTGTCTGGTCAGGTTCAGTAAGGACCTCGAACTTAATTACCAGACATTTGTATGCTATTTCGCCTCCCTCGTTATTATTTCGGGCAATAGAACAATAATTTTATGACCTTTTCTTACTATTGGTGTGATTTTCAATTTAGCTCTTGTTGCTGGCACCTGATCACTCACTAGAAGTTGGCCGAGGGCCATGGTTGGGCCAAGGGAAATTTTATCACAAATCGGTGTTTTCATGTAAGCACCGTGTTATCTCAAAGGTAATGACAACGATACAGCCTTGCAAAGTGTGAAATTGCGAAAACAGCATTAGCAATTTCAGTGACTCAGCAATCGAATTGAGTTAAATCGTACTTCGATTAGCTAAAAGGCTTAGTAATTAAGTGCACTTCAGATACCACTTGGATATCCACTGATCATTAGACAATATATCCGCAGCTCTTTTTTGAGTTTTGAACGGATGTGATCAAGCTGAATTAAACTGATAAGTGCTCAATATTTGATTTCGATCTTTATAGCGGGTTCCTTATGTTCAATGATGTTCTTTCAGAAGTATAGCTTGGTAATGAAACAGGAGAACAATAAACTTACTGAAGTAAAAGGCCTCCAAGTCCTTCAAACGTGCTTATAACACAGTGTTTTTCATTAATAAACCTTTGCCATGTAACAAGTTGACCGAAAGAGATTATCTTCTACAATGAGATGTCAATGATGAGACCGATGAGATAGATGATCATCTCATGATACCCGCCCTCGTAATAGAACACACTAACGACTATGGCAAATAGATAATTACGGTCGGCTTATTATCCTGAAGACCACAAGGGTAAAGTGGGCATAAGTTATAGATGATTTAGCGGAATAGTATTTGTACGCTTGCCCTGTGTTCGTACCTGATAAGATTTTTTAAAGGTATTGCCATTGTTGTACATTTAGCAATGTGCAATGTACAGGAAGGTTTAGCCAACTCGCTGAAATAGCCATCGGCGTTATTAATGATTAGACGACGTTGTTCTAAATTGCTTTTTGAAGGACATGTTGACCGGGCGTGCTCCCAGATGAGAAACCAACGTGGTTGTAGATGCTGGATGCATCTAAAGTGATTAGCCTGGGCGCTCAAGAATTGCCCATTCGACGTGTTCTCAGTAGCGATCTGTCCGATGGCGAGGGATAGCTTGGGCTCATCAGCGGTAATGGTGGTTTATTGGATATAACAGTAATAATAATAATAATAATAATTTATTTGATTTAAAGTGCTAAAATAATGGTGCATACATTTTCTAAGCACTGTACATAATATTAAATGAGTACATTAAAAGTGGTGATTTCATGAGGATAAAAAACAGTTTAAAAACATCCGGAAAATATCAATATTTAAAACATGTATGGCCTACTCTGAATATGTTAGGATAAAAAGATGAGTTTTGAGTTTACTCTTAAAAGTGTTTAGCACAGTGACATCACGTAACCAGCTTGGAAGGGCGTTCCACAGCCCCGCGGCCCGGACACACAGAGATCGATCCCCGAAGACCCCATTTGAACGTGGGATGGCAAGGAGCCAAGGGTCATCCGAGGACCGAAGTCTGCGGCCGGGCGCACGGAGACTGAGAAGTTCCTTCATATACTGTGGGCTCTCCTCATGATGGATGACCTTGTGGGTTGTGAGAAGAACTTTGTAGTCGATACGTGATGTCACCGGCAACCAATGAAGAGATTTTAAAATAGGGGTTATGTGCTCTCTCTTTTTGGACCTGGTTAAGAGGCGAGCACTAGCATTTTGTGCTTTTTGAAGGCGCTGGATTTCACAGCCCGGTAATCCGAGCAAAAGACCGTTTTGGAAATCCAGGCGAGATGTTATTAGCGCATTTATTACTCTGGCACAGGTGGTATTGTCCAGGTATCGTCTGATCTTTGCTATTCTATGGATCTGATAGTAAACCCCCCTCACCACTTGGGACACCTGTTGTGACATAGACATGTTTGCATCAAAAACAGCACCAAGATTTCGAACCTGAGATGAGGGAGTAACAGAGGATGATCCGATCTGGATTGAAGGAAGTGGCTCAAGTCTTGACAGCTTTCTCTTCAGTTTTATCATCATTGCCCTTCAAGTGATTGGGGCCAAGCCACTCCCGAACATCTGCTACACATGATTCAGCCTTTTTAATGGCAAGGCGGAGCCCTTCTGGTGTGACATCGAACGTATCATATAATTGTATGTCGTCCGCGAAGCCATGACGACACATGTCATGATTTTCAATGATTGCCGCAAGGGGTTTGATGTATATAGAAAAGAGTATAGGGCCAAGCACGGAGCCCTGTGGCACCCCAGAGAGGAGAGGCATTTTGTCAGACTTTTGCCCTTGAACGAGCACCGACTGAGTTCTCGAGCTGAGGTAGGATTTAAACCACTCCAAGGCTGTCCCCCTGATACCAAGCTTGTCCTCAAGTTGTGAGATCAGAAGCTTATGGCTGATAGTATCAAAAGCAGCAGACATATCAAGGAGGATCAAAATCACACCCTGCCCCCTGTCAAGAGCCACATCGATGTCTGCCTTGATACGCAGTAATGCCGTCTCCGTGCTGTGTCCAACTCTATAAGCAGATTGTAACGGATCATACAGGCCATGCACCTTCATATGCAACACGAGCTGCTTCGCCACCACCTTTTCAATGACTTTTGATAGAAAAGGAAGATTGGACACAGGGCGATAGTTTTTGAGGATATTGCAATCCAAACCTGACTTCTTTAGCAGTGGTGTCACAAAGGCATTCTTTAAGCAGTCCTGTACCTGACCGGTCCCAATCGATTCATTTACACAACGAACCAACAGTGGCAAAATTGCATCCAGCACAACATCATCCCTGAGTAGCCAAGTAGGCAAAGGGTCCAAACCGCATGATTTGGGAGGACTCTCTTTGATCACCTTTCGCAGTTGATCAGAGGACACAGGCCTGAAACTGGTCAGACAACGATCTTCCAAAGGTGGGACAGTCGGGCTAGTACATTCATTAACAAAGCCAGCACGAATGGTCTCGATCTTCTCATGAAACAACTTATTTGCCAACTCCTGTTTGTCATCAGAGTCGGGAAGTTTCCCCCCTTGATCAGCGGAAAGGAGCCCATTTACCTCTTTAAACATGTCACGAGTGTTACATGCTGCAAGTCTCTCATGCAGATAGCCAGTCTTTGCCCTATTTATCAATGACACCACTATCTTGCTCTGCTCAGCAAACATTTGGCGATGTACCTCCAGACCTGACTTTTTGTACTGGCGCTCAAGGTGACGCCGTGTCTTACGAGCAGCATGTATATCATCATTGTACCATGACTTACGAGAGGTACCCTTGATACGTACAGTGGTCACCGGAGCATGCTTGTCAAGCAAAGAAGACATGGCATCATTGTAGGCCAACACAGAATTTTCTTCACCGTTTAGGCTATTCAACCGTTCACAAATGTCCATGGCAAAAGTCACTGTGTCGATTTTTCTGAGCTTCCGTACTTTCTTTTCTACCTGGTTACTGGGACAGTCCTTATAGACACCGCAGAGTTCAAAGAAAATTGGAAAGTGGTCGGATATGGCTTTTAGCGGTTCCACTGTGAAGGTTGGTACAAGAACAGCTGACGGCCGGATGATGATATGGTCTAGGGTGTTGCCTGATCGGTGGGTCGGTTTGTCGATGATTTGGATGAGCCCATGCGTAGCCAACAGGTGGAGATACTTGATGGCTTCTGGATCATCCTTTCGATTCACTTTAACGTTGATGTCCCCCATTATGGTTAGAGGGGCGGTCTCAGTTGCATACGAGTCAAGTAACTCAGCCATTTCCCGCATGAACCCACCAAAATTGAGCTTGTTCTTTTTGCTCGGAGGAGGGCGATAGACCAACAAAACCTTGGTTTTATTGGAAATTGACAGCTCTATCAATTCCAGGGTCTGATACTGCCCAACTTTCGCAGATTTTACGCTTATGTTCTGACGGTGGATAATTCCCAAGCCCCCGCCAGCTGTTGATCGCGGGAAGTTGAGAAAGATGTAACCTGGTGGTGTTAAAGCAGCAAGGATGGGGTCGTCTGTTTGGTTTGCCACAATCCATGTCTCGGTAATAAAGAGAATATCAAGCTGATTCTCGTTAATAAGTTCAAGTATCTCAGTGGTCTTATTTCGAGCGGACTGCGCATTTACCATCAAGCACTTTGCGATGGAGTTCTTGCTATCTGATTTAGGAACATGGCCTGCATCTAAGGTCACTGACGTTAAGTTCCTGTGCCGAGCAGTGGGGTCAAGCGTGGAATTTAACCAAGACGGTAGAAACAGATCGGGGTGTCGATTTCTGATAGACAGACGTGCACTGCCACCACACACCACAGGAATCTTCCTTACAATCCGAGTGCCCCCACGACAGTTCCGCCTTGTTGAGTTTCTCCTGAACAAGGAAAGGTCCTTTAATAATGAAACTGACGCTTGTTCACATTGCACAGTACGAGTACTCAATTTCCTCATGTCTAGAAGCTGTTTGGCTGAGTATGTACTTGTATGTATATGTTCATGCATAATGCTAGACACACTGCAATATGGCCACTGTCCCCGCCCTGCTTGGGCCAAGAATTTACAAACACAGTAACACAAAGCCAGAGTTATTCCTCTCAACAAGAATGACATCTCTAGAATCACTGTCTATTCACAAAACAGTTAGTCCAAGAAACAGATCTTTAAAAACTGTCAATCCAGATGAAAAAACACAAATTATCAAGAGACCAAGGAGCAGCAGCTAACCAGCGCTCACTCAGACACCAGACACCAGACACATAGTAGCCTATGATCTGGGATATCTTGATCAAGTTCTGATTGAACAACGTTAGCATCCCAGGCCCCGAGCTTGAAGTTGCTGTTGGCAAGGAATAAAAGCCACCACAAATGCTCTTGCTGAACTAGCAATATGATGGTATTGAGTCATGTTCATAGCTTACTGCTTTCGCAGAGGAGACTCTAATATCAACAGTGGTGAGTTGCTTGAGTTACTTCGTCCCTCCTATTCAAGGAGTTCAATGATAGAATGTGAAAATTAGATTTTGATGAGATTGTGTAAAGAAATTGAACATCATCGGGACAGAAAAAGCAACGGCGATTAGAGAGTTTGTCAAAGATTCTCGAGCAATAATAACCGCAATAAGAACCACATTGTGATCTGGTCTCTTTATTAGTGTTTAGAACATGATATTGTTAATTTTAGTTTCGCTAGGCACACGACCTCTTATCCGCAGATGGTAACTATTTCACTAAAGAAAGCTTAGTGTTGGCGAGTCAGTCTTTGAGCTATTCTTGGAAAGCAAGTTAGCGCCGCCCTCTTCAAGCGATGTCCATGGCCATGAACGGCGTCTTTGAATAGTTATCACATTAGAGCTAAAGTGATGGATAAACCTGTCAATATGTTTCAATGGACCTCCTTCACATAGATAGCTTTCAGCGCAAACAAACATATCTGAGAAAATAAAGGGCGTAATCATTGTCCGCTTCTGTGAGATTGATGACCCGGTTTCAAGTGATTCAGAAGATACTAAGGAAAGCTTAGGCAATTTACTTCCCTGGATTCCCGTCTTTACGTACCAGGGCTCAGTCGCTCAGCTAAACCCATTCTCTGCTATAAACCAGATTTATGAGCCGAAAATTTAACGAAGACTTTTTACCAATTACTCGCTATCAATCATGATCTTCAACAGCATCCTTTAGTCCATCCCAAATCCCCTTTACTAGAACCTCCCACACTTGAATAAATAGTTAACGTCTAAACGTTCGTGTAATATTTCTCAACCTACATTGAACTGAAATTTACTTTGAATGTAAAGAATGAGCTATTTTGACAGAGGAGTAAGGAATCTGGCATGATTATCAGGAGTATGGTTGATTGACTGCCCCCATTTGAACAATCACTAATCTCTTTTGAAAACCAAGCGCCGGGTATTTCCCATCTTTATAAACGCAAGCCATATTTAAAAGTGGTAATTTAATTTTTCGGATTGCTAAACAATATTGATGGTGAACGAACCATAAATCATGTTGTTTCCGTTTAACATTAAGGATTTGCTTTGAACAGTCAAACGATAGCAAAAACATATCGATGTAGCAATCTCAAATGTCCCCCTGGAAAAGGCGTCCTTCCCTTTGGCATTTGTTTGGTGACGTATTAAGATGTTAATTTTATTGAAACTCATGACCTTCAATACGAACCTACGTTTAAGAGATGAAAAGCAAATAAAATAACTACTTGTCTCCGCGACATTCAAAGCCATAGCAGCTCAAATGTGTATCCCTTAGATTGCTTCACCCGAGTCTGGAACCTGTGTTCCTTAGAGCATATTTCACAACCGGCAACAAGCTATCTCTGATCCCGTCTTCTTGTATCAGGTTGTGACGGCAATCCCGATTATATCTCCCTCCTCATCCATAAATCTGTATAACATCCCCTTTGACATATGAGAGTCGATTCCCTCAGAGTGTCTCGCCGGTTTATTAGTTGAGGAAAATGGAGTGGGTTATGGAGAGATTAAGTCAGCCAAACCATAACTTTCCGACCCATATCCTATAATCAGATGAGAGATAAGAAGAATTATGGCATCTTAAAGTATGAATCTTTAGGACATAAAAAATCGATGAAGAATCGCTTATCGGAAAACTAAGGTCTATCTTCTCATGATGATTTCTGTCAATGTCTCAAAGGCTTGCATGAAATCAAGAATAGCTAACGCGCCCGCAAACAAGCAAATTTGAATTTTAGATGAAGATGGAAGATACAAACTCTTCGTCTGCGAATGCATTTTGGATTTCTCATGTCAATTAACAGAATCTGGAGACAAATCCTTGTTGTGAGAAAGGCTTAGGGCGAAGTGAGGTTTCCTTCGTAGTGCCGGAAGGCATGGAGGTTACATTTACGCAGGTTGAGCGGGAAAGAAAAAAAATAGCAAGTTAGCGACAATTTCGACGTGCCGTCGTCACTTGAAATCGAATCGTGTTGCCAGCCCATTGTATGAACAAGACAAAGAACATTACGACTTATCAAAACAGTCTCAACCCGGGCTGTCAGGTCGATTTCACCCATGAAATGATACGCCGTGAACTCATTCCCGTCGGACATACGTATAACCATGAATATCCCAATCTTGACGGTCTGACCGTGGTATGATATCGTCGCTGACGTACAGATACCAAGCTGTCTGATTCCTTCTCTCAATTCATCTATATACGTTTGGAAGTCATAAATAGCGTTCGTCGAACTAAGTATAGATCAGTTTCGACACCGGATGGTTTATGCTAATGAGTGGTATCTGCTTATCTCGATATGGTGGCGTACCAGCTCGACAATCCTCCTTTCAGCATTATATTACGGGTCAGCTGCGCAAGTAACGACAGAAACAACTGACATTCTGAGTTAGTGATTCCCGCTTGGAATTCGTTGCCGCTGTCAGAGTCTTATTCTGAAAAAGACACTCAAGTCTTATTCTGAAAAAGATACACAAGCTCCAAAGCTGCATTCATAGTGTAAATGCTGTGTAAATTGTGCATTTTGTAGTTGTTGTCGATTTGTAACTTTAGTAATTCATGCTATTTACGAAGACGTGGCCGTTATACCAACGTAAACATCATCCACCTGTCTGCCTAGATCGAATAAAGCTGCAGTCCCGGACGCCAACAACTTGTGTATGAGGTAGACATAATGATAACTGCCCTAAATAATTCAGCGTATTTTGTATTAGTATTTTCCTCTTTCTGCATCATGTTATGTTTACCTTCACTGTACATGTCAGAGCTGGTCCCACGAGCGGTAACATTGAAGCCTCAGTCTTACAATCAAACGCTGAGCTTGTAAGCTACTTAATTTTGAGGCTGACAAGAAAGCATCTCCCTGGTCTAACTGGCTGGACCACGAATGATTATAGACTCATCGAGGATCGGGAATGGGTATAATTAATTATAAAGCGATCGCCACCGAAGTCCATGCCATTACTGTGCTGATTCTGGCCACTCGGGTAGTATCAGTCAATACAGTCTGTCATTATTTGTGTCCTAATGGTGAAACTGGACAGGCTTAAAAACGCTTTGGGTGCAAGCGCGTTGCCCTTATAGCAGAAGTCATGGGGCCGAAACCTGTGGATGCTGATTGATGGATGGCTCATGGCAGAGGTACTGTTATGATAACAGCCATACATCTCTTGCGACTGGCTCGGTTATCATAAGCCGGAGAGCAGGCTCCGCCAGACGCAAACTCTGTTCCTCTGATTGTGTATTCCAGTTCATAATGCGAAGGTCGAGCTAGGACATAAAAGCTTATGCTAATTCCGCCTTCAGTCACAGCAACCTGTCAAAAAAATACATGCATTACATGAACAAACTTTTTCTTAACAAATTCTGAAATGAGCCTTTTGCAATTTTTAACAGCCAAGCCAGAGGCTACTGTCACATAGCAACATTAGTCATGGCGGACCTTCTTTTTTACCACAAAACCCATCTCGAAGGCTAAATGAGATTACCACAGTGCACCAATGCTGAATGGTGACGCTGTGGAATGCCTGGTCACTTAATGACATCTGGCAAACTTGCCGAAAGTAAAGCCACGTTGTCACTGATGTTCAGTCACAACGCCTTTCTTCATACGCTGCAGTTACTGTAAGTTTTTTTGGGTCCAGCATTCGACGTCAGAAACCGATTCTCGACTCCATTTCACTGTATTTGTCTGATCCTCAATTATCATGTCAAGTCGTTGCTGGCGTAATGACCTCCTTCTCGAGCGATAGTCACATCACGAAGTATCAGAGTTCCACTGGTGATATAGCCAATACTCGTATTTGTTTTTAGGAAAGCCCAACAGACATAACTCATAGAATCACCTCATTGACATCAAAGCTAAATATTTTCAAATTTGTCTTTTCAGAAAGACCAACTAAAGTTTGGACAATGGTTTACATAAACAGCATCAGCTCCGTGGATGAAATAGCCATGGATATGGAAGTGGACTTATTTTTACAACAATGGTGGACAGATCAAAGGCTTATCAATCTGGACATGCAGGTGGCTAACCCGACCTTCAACGTAGAGGTTGAAGGTGAACTAAAACGTCGTTTATGGCGGCCTGATCTTTTCTTTCTCAATTCAAAGTATGCCTTTTATCACACAATCACCAAGAAAAACTCGGCAATGCACGTGATAACGCTGACAGGAGATATTTATGCAACAGAAAGGTAAGGAGCATCAATGCTGTGGCAAGGTTTTAACTGGGGAAATGTTTAATTAAGGAAAGCAGAGAATTGAGTTAACTGTCAAATTCAGCAGCTACAAAGTAGTGCCAACAATTTAACTTCATTTTGTCCTTCTTGCAAATTTAAGTCAGACGTCGTCGGGTAACTTAAAATCCGCATCAATACTGGCACACTGGATATGCGTATGTACAAAGGACAGCCTTCAATATCTAAACCGAAAACGTTAGTCTGAAAGAGATACCGTAACTTCGCATTTCTTCCCTGACCTTTTGTTGCTTCCAGGATATCAGTGAAGCTCCACTGTCCGATGAAACTTTATCTATTCCCAATGGACACACAGAAGTGTAGAATAATAATGACCAGTTGTAAGTGTATTTTGTCTTCCAATATCTCGTGTAAACCTGAATATAGGCAAAACCCCGTTCTCATTGTTGTGAGCTGTTTCCGATAGGGAGAAAACAACCTCGTATCAAGTTATTGTATGACGCCATCAATACCTGAGGCGAGGTTGAGTCGTATATCTTTCTTCTTGAAGTTATTGATTAACCATCAAAGTAACCAGAGATCTCAAAGAAAGGTGGATTGTGATACCAGGTTGAGAGCTCAGTAACTCCGTCATCTATATCTACTGAGACCAACAGAAGACTTAATCATGAATTTCGTACTCTTTTTTCAGATGCCATGCGTACAGATGACGTCATATTTCAGTGGCACCGAAATGGCGACGGCGTGGCGATAAATGAAGAGATGACATTGCCCAAGTTTGAGATCGTCGAGGAAGCAGTGGAGTTAAAATGCGTGAGAAAATATAGAACAGGTAATTATCACCATATGCTCTCTATGTCGAGCAGTGGGTAGCTCTTCTCATGTTGTCACCAACAGGACTCAATGATCACCCCCAGTGTTCATGCGCTTGCTTCCCCGCGTGATTTCTCTTTCTCTGGTTTGCCTGTTGTGGTCTCACCTACGAAGATGGCGGTCAAATGATATCACCAGCTACTGGTCATCTTGTGATGAACTATATTCAGTCCCAGTGTTATAATTCCAGGGAACTTCACGTGCCTGACCTTCAGCCTGACATTGGCCAGAAAATACGGTTACTACATCATCCAAGTGTACATACCTTCCATGCTGGTTGTAATCATCTCCTGGGTCTCCTTCTTCCTAAGCCCAGACGCAGTTGCTGCTCGTACCTCCCTCGGCGTGGTCACGGTTCTCACAGTAACCACACAAAATGCCAACGTCAACGATAGTACGCCGAAGGTATCTTATGTCAAAGCCATTGACGTTTGGCATGCCGCTTGCCTTTTGTTTGTGTTTGCGGCTTTGCTGGAGTTTGCAGTGGCTAATTCACTCAGGAGGAAGCAGTTGCGGAGAAAACAAATCCAGGTGAGTGCGAATAGCTAAGTTGTAAGCAAACCATCAGTTGAATCAACATGCCTTTCCGTCATAAATCACTGACACCCGGAAGAGGAAAGGCAGCATCTAATGTCTTCGACGAGTAAATCAACGACAGAAAACACCAGTATCGAAAACGGACTGACGGTGTAGAGTACATCCCAAACTTTCAACAGCTGAAAGAGAACACTAGTAAAGCATAACTGCTGGTGTTTTAGTGGCAAGATCTCACCAGTCCGTATAAATGTAATGATCAAAAAGTAAAAAGATAAACGTGCATTCTGTGTTAAACACCTAATGCCGATCGATTTATGGGTCGGTAGCAGGTTGTGAGCTTGGCCTTCTAGATGACAGCATCTGTATGACTTAATAGTGAAGCTCTAAACTAAGCGATTTGTACTGTTTCAGGAGCGTTTAAAAATGGGTACGCCTGGCCGGGAAGGCTCCCATCAAGCAGGTGGGGAGATAGAACTAGACACGGTCTACAGGACAAGTAAAAACTCTTACACTCCGGTGGATAGCAATGCTAGCTCAACGTCAAAGCGAGGCTTGAAGAAGAACGCTAATAAAAATAAGAAAAGGTCTATGTGCTCATGCCTTGGTCGGGTTTTCTGCTTTCCAAGTCGAACGAAAGCCAAACACGTCGACTATGTTTCCAGGATCGCATTTCCTTCTTTGTTTGTGCTTTTCAATGCTGTGTATTGGACTATTTACCAGCACCCAACGTTTAGAAAATACTTGGATGCTCAGCACTGATGATTGAACGATACTTGATTTGAGTTTTCACCACAGTTGGGCTGTAAGCGACCCAATCAATGCCTTACTGTGTTGAATCCTTCCAGACAGCTATTGAGGTTTACTGGAGAAGATACTGTTGCATTAAGTCAGAACAAAGTGAAGGCAGGAAAAGCCACACAACTTCCGCTCGGTTCACCGCATCCGTGCAAAATGTATGTCTGATATACTAATAGTGCGGATAAAACTCCCTTGTCTGGGTGACTGTTTATGTGTATATGCAGAGAACGACCATGTGCATTATATCTAGCTTGAATTGAGTGTTCAGAACTGCTCTAACATCGGTGAAACAAGAGTTTGTACATGCGTACTTGGTAATCTACTATTTCATGACTTTTCCAGTTAACGCGACACGGATCAAAGTGTTTTCTTCATTTACTTGCTTGTTTTAGTGGTTATATCCTGCATCTTGAGAGGCTCTACTTCGAAAGGTACTCACCACAATATTGCATGAAAATGTTCACGATGACTCTAATAATGTCTAATTAAAATCCACACGTCTTTTTAAAATCCTTAAAGTTGGGGACGTTTTTTTATTGCCGCCCGATACATGAAGGTTTTGATACGTCGGCGGGAAGTGTTGAGTTTTTTTGTGTTATATATAAATTATTCCAATCGGTAATTATTACGAATATATTGTATAAGATTGCGGCGTTTTATATTGTTGATATTGTACATAAGCAAATCATAATGCATGTAACTCGTGATATGGCGTGTTTTAATATAATGTGCCTAATTGTCATAACTGTGTCTAATCTACATGGACAGGCGGTGTTAAATGAGAAATAGGTTGCTAAACCACCCAACCAGTCATGTAGTGGATCGTTTCTGTGTGTACTGATGCCTTATATCTCGCATGTCTCATTTGGAGGGCGGATCTTGTAAATATATACATAGATAAAACTGTATCTGTATATGATTATGAAATTCCTATTTCATAGTCATGACCTTTCATAATATTCTGTACAGGGTTAAGGTACTCCGTCACTGTCTTTACTTTAGTCGTCGTGGAATCATAGGTTTGTATCGTCACTACACTCCCATGGGGAGGTGGAAACAAGAACTATGTTTGACACACAAATATACCTCCCACCTCCACAAAGGGAGACAGTAGATCAAAAGAAACCGGCATGCTCGTGTGTCTCTGCGAGCTGTGAATGTGTCTCCTGTGAATGTGTTCTGTCAGCTTGATCGAAAGACAATCCCGAAGATCTTGCCAAGTGTGTATGAGGTGAGCATGTTCGCCTGTTGCTGAGAAAGATGGCTTCCTCTGAACGTTTCGACTTTCTATATAACCCTTGCTTAAGACGTTATTTGTTGATTGTATACATGTATTAGGATAAGAAGACTCGTTAAGGCAAGCCACATGCCTGCAGGACATTGATTGTTGTTGCCCAATCTTATGAATGTAGCTCAGATTTCGCAAAATTCACATTATTGTAGTGTATGTGTTTGAAGAGTGCTTTAAAGCAAAAGTATATTTGGTGTGTGATAAGACTGTGCGTCGATGTCGTGAAAGTGAGTGACTGATACGTGTGGAATCGGTTGCAGATTGTTTGCAGTTACTCTGTGCGGACAATGAATGTCATGCAATGACTGGAGGAATATTTGCTGATGACCGGCTTGATTGATTCTGCTCCGCAGATAGGGCACTGGTGATTGGTGGATGGTGGGAAAAATTGATGCGGATAACAGGTTGACTGCGCAGATATGGATGTTTGACCGATGAGTGAGGGAAAACTGATGTCCTATCAGCATGCGTTGTGTGCTGTTCGTTATTGTCATTATTGCCTGAGTGAAAATCTTGGCTTTCCTCAAAACAGAGGTAGATTTCCCTAAATTTGTAATGTTCATGTCGATCACAAAGAACTTCTTCCCAGATCGGTTTTTTCCACTGGTTCGTTACACCATCACTCAATGTCAATATATTCTGTTCGCCTATGGCAACAGAGAACACTGAACCTTATCAAAGGCGGCTTTTCCATGTCATGCGGAGGAAGGTGTGTCCGCTGAGCGTTGTTCCGCTGCATTTGGAAGTGTGTATTTCAGATGTGTATTATGGCATTTTTCGTGTGTGCTTCAGAATTTGAGTCGGTGATGATGATCTAGGCCTACAGGATCAGTCACAGCAGGGATAGGGTATACTAAAACATTAAATGTATTCCCATGTCTGTGATTTAATTCCATCACAACATGAAGAGTATAGTTCCATCACAACGTTAAGTCTTTATGTGGCCTGGTGTGCGACAATCTTGTTCAATGCGTGATTGAGGAATTTAGTGTTGCATGCGTTAGAGTGGGTGATATGGATTCGACGGCAGAGCAGGAAACCGACGGCACCACCACCCGGCCCCCACCCGACCTTGTACGGATTGAGACTTTCAGACTTTAGGGAGCACAACGAAGCGGGCACATGTAGGAAGATTAGAGATGACACCGAACTTGTTTTGAGCTAAAGCAATGCTTGTTTCCATCTCCTTTTGCTACTGTATATAAAGTGACGCTGTACATTTGCCACTCAATTATTTGTTAATTAAATGTTTGTGATTATTGTATTGACTTGTTTCTTGATTTATTAACCGTGGTAATAATTAAAGCATGAGTGGCGAGGAGGCGAAGATGAGATCACCTCTGCAAGAATGGTTACTTCGGGCCGTCTGCTAATGTGACGGTCACGTAACTGAAGACACATCCCGTCACAATCAGGTCGACTTCGTCGTGCTGGATCGGTACATGTAACGGATCACTGAGGTAAAACGCCTTCTAGTGGCAGCAAAGTGAAGCAACATTTTATATCTGGCTTACGACTCGGATCGAAAATCCCGAAAAGATCCTGATTTTATAAGATTCCGGCCATTCATATCATATTTTGCCCCCTAATGGCCTGCCCAAGAACCAGATCGGACGGAAATTTTATCTGGAAGTAGGTCCTTTTTAATGTTACATGCGTACACAGTTTAACGTGCATAGTCCTAGTGGTAACGAAACGAGCCGCGCTAACGGATGACCGTGGCGGTAAGAGCTCATCAGTTGAGCTGAGAAGCTACCAGGGTTGCTATTGGTCGGCAGTTGTCAGGATAGACACTTCCTGTAGACAAGGTGGCATGCCAGTACCACGATGTCGCCATCTATATGAAGAAATCGGAACGTTGACCTTGCCGAAAAAGCATCTGATCGAACAAGTTGTAATGGGTTTTATTTTCTTTTTTCACGATATTCTACTTACTTCCGAGTTTTGTTCGGACACTGAGGGCCTGTATGTTGTTACTGAAGCAAATGAGATTGATTTGCTGTCACAAGCGTGAAAAGGTGTGATGCAGCTCGATATGAAATTTACTCGTATGACTGATTTATAGAAAAATGTCCTCTTGATAAAAACGATTCCTTTATAAACAATGAAACAGATGTGTGGCATCTAAGGTTGCACAGACTAAAACAGATTTGTACGTACCCTGGAGTCCTCAACACAAAAGATATGTTACTTGATGCCAACTCTAATATCGGGTGTAGGGTTTTTTAAACATATTTGGAGGTGGCAATTTTAGCACCGAAAACTAAAGCTCACTAGTTCAGTTTTTTGGGCGAAGGCTATTTGGCCCAGACTATTTGTACTACAACATCACGAAGTCCCCGCTCCCAACTAATTGCGCCAATACCCCGCTTGTCCAGTGATTCATCATTTCTCATCTATCAAATGTGTTATAAAGTCCAGGACCAGTAACAGTGCTGGTACTTAAAACATTTTGTCGGAGTGAAGCGAATGGAAAGATCAAGTTCCCGGTGTCCATCCCATTGAAGCATTGCAAGCCCTTGTAGAATTGTTCTTCTTGATTTTCTCAAAACTGCCGGGCTACGATTTCCTCTGGCTCGTTATGAGTTCTCAGGATCTCTCTGGTTCGAGTAGCCAACTGGTGCAGTCATGTAGCTTTCATTTTGAATAGTTCACTTCTCACAACAACCCTGAAAAAATTAGATTATGTCTGCATGTAATATCAACGTGGTTGTCGTTCATTCGAGTCTGGTCATTGATTTGGGCGGGGAGACATATCATGTCAGCTGCAGAGAGCCTGGTTAAAATCTTGACCCTGTCATAAACTCGTCATTCTGGCTGCGACTGCCTCACAGTCATCATCATGTTTCTCCTGTGGATGCCAGTTTTGGTCCTTGTCCTTTCATGGGCTCCGGTTGTCACTCCCTCCGGTAAGTTAAGTCGAATTTTCCCTCAAAATTCCCGGCAGCAGTTTCTGATAATTTTAGTTGCCTTTTGGTACCAAGCCCATGTCAATACTTGATACATTTCGGTAATTTCAAATGCGTTAATGGGCGGGTTTGTAAGGTGAATATAACGTCCGACTATTCTACTTAAACACTTCAATGAATAAATGTGGAAAATCTAATCATTTGAAATTTTTGAAAATTGTGTCTTTAGCTGCTGAGGAGTATCATATTATACATAAAACACACGTCAATCCACCCAGCAGAGCCAGACAACAGTAAATAGTTTTGTTTCGGATGGAACGATAGATGCTGAAATCTGACAAACTTTTAATCACAGTTCTCACAAGAGCGATGCACCATCTCTCTCCTATAAATTCATTATTTTTGTAAAATGACTTCAAAATTTGAATCTAAAAGTTTAGTGTTCGCCAAATTTTGGTGACGACTACCTTCGTAAAACAATGACTACTTTTGTAAAACACCCTTCATGCCTTAGTATTAGTCGATCAAATGTTTGATTTCTGTTTCAGCTGGCTTGTCCAGCTGTGGCTCGTGGCTTCTTCTCGGACCTAACATCGAGTCCAAACCAAGCGGGCTTGGTGGCCTAACCCTATCTACCGTAGGAGCCACATCTCTCACCACCGGCCCTGAAGGTATCAACGCATGGGTTTTCACCGGGCATAACTACGTCAAGATAACCAGTGACGGAAAGCTGGATATTGAGGGTGATAGTTTCACAATCGCGACTTATCTTTACCAAGACGTGCTTAGAGACGGGCCAATCGTGGAGTGGAGAGGTCGAGGATCGGCCGGAACTCACATGTGGATGTATCGAGGCAAGCTTTACATCAACCTGGTCGCCCGTACTGGACGCAGCCATTCGCAATTTCATATTGCTCCACCAACTAAGAAATGGTCGTTCGTAGGGATCAGCTACAGTCAACAAACTGGCAATTTGGTGATGTGGGTCGATGGTAATGTTTTCATCAAGAATGTCGGAACCATAGGACCCCGAGACATGTTGAATGATTTGTACGTTGGACTCAGGCCTACAAGTACTGGGTACAAATTCACGGGAAAGCTGGCCGCAACAACGCTGATGAGATGTGCAGTTAGTGGTAAGGCCCAAATCGAGGAACTTAGGAAGCTGATCATTAGTAGAGCCAATGGTAAGTTTAAACGCTATGCTCTCTCTTCCGCATGGGTAAATCATCAAAATACGAAGGTGGACCTGACAAACGTGACAATGAGTTTTTCCCTCACGGCAGTCTTTTGATGTGATGAATTATATTCTTATTTTACATGTGTGTATTCAAATTTCGTATTTCATCATGTGATGAATCATGTGATGATAATTTTTCCAAGCATGTAATAAGTAACACTGCTTTTGTTCTTGATCTGGCGGCGTATGCCAAGTTACCACAGGCATAGTCTTGTCATACACCAGGCATACTTCGCCCAATTTTGTCCGTTTAACCAAGCGATAATCAAATTATTGTTCTGACGGTTCGGGTAAGAGTAGCCTAGAAAACCCTTGTCACTCCTGATAGGTGGATGTATATGTCTCCGCGCTCAACAGAATTTGGAACAGAACATGTTGGCCTTTCAAGCATGTGCTTGCAGTTCAGCGTACACTTTCGCAAGATCTATTAAGAGGAAATCAAGCATCTTATTTGTCGAGCAGCACGACGACCGTGTGGCAGGAGTTAGACGTCATTATCTGAGTTCAGAAAATTGAGATCTACGATAGACAGTCAGCCCGTTGTCGGCTCTCCTGGAGACATACAATGCCATGCATCAGGGACTGACACCCTGAAATGAACAACACCAAGATATGGCAGATAAGTCTATATCATCCTGAGCGGAACGATTTACCTGACGATGTGTGACGTTGAACTAAACGGAACCCCTGGAGGTGAGTTCTCATCGAAACGTCTTCACTTAGCCAGGCTTGATAGAACAATGTTACCATTGCTCATTTTCTATTTCCAGAACTTACCTAAGTGTTTGATTTTGACGCTTGTTTCGATATGCTAACAAATGTTGATAATTATTATATTAATCATACTTCTCTTTTCAGATTTTCATCCACCACCGACGTACGTTGGTCTGACGGACTTTCGGCAAGTTTAAAATTCACGCCCGTGTTACGTATCCCTATCGAATTGACGTATGACATGTTCCCAACCTGTACAATGTTGAAATTTGAAATGAAAATAATTCTTCAATGTTACTTCTCAATCAAGTATCATTTCCATGTAAATCATTTCCCTATCGCATATCAGGCATCGGGAATGTGCAAGATGTGAAAACACCCTACGTAACAACGATACGGATACGCAATACGGGCTTGAATATTGTAATTGCCGAACCCCACCCCGCCCAACATATGTGACATCAAGAACTAGTAAAACAGATGGTTGATCGATTGTTGGATTGTTTCATACTCCGCTCAGGACTGGCTAACTTTCAACGGGATCGATATGAGGACAACTATACCCATATGGGTACTTAAACTGGGTATATCATGTTACCATTCTCTGATGCCATTCCTCTATTGTAAATAAGTGAGGTTAGATGGCTTTTGCGTTTGATTAACAAGACCAGCTGCTATATTTCCTAGTGCGTCACTTCGATCACCCATTGTGTTTCTGACAGGCCGTGATTAAAAACTAACCTGTTTAGACCTTGATCACTCATCACAAAAGATAGTTGATTCAGAAACCCTAGCAAAAAAAGACCAAAATTAACATCTCTCCAAAATTCAATACTGTACTTTTTTTGTTGCGCTTGTTGCTGTTGCACTTGCTGATGATCGATCATGACACATGTGTTTTGAATTTCAAACACATATTCAGTTGTTCAAATGCGATGTGTTTTTAAAAAAGACGAAGCCTGTCACGACATGGCGTCATGACCAAGATGTGATTAGTTCCGTGATCATATTAAAAGGCGCCCGCTTGTTTGGTTTCATCGCGACTGCTTAGACTTGCTGTCCTTGAAGTTTCCAAGAGAACCGACAGATTACAACTTACTAACCCCTTAAATGCATTCGCATCATCTCACTGGTTTGATGCTTAGCTTAGAAATCCATGAGTTTCCTGTTAATAATCTCTCCTTGACAGTGATGTACCTTTAAGGGAACTTGACCGGCTTTGATTGTTGACGAGCGACCTAAATTATTGATCCTTGAAATCGGATTCTCTTACTCGACAGCTGCTGGGTGCAAAGGAAAATTAAGTGCATTTGAGATAGAAACCTCCAAAACTGGTCTTATTGAAATACCCTTGTGGTTCTCCTAACCCTCAGTTTGGCTGTGACCGCCCTGGCAAACAGTCGCCATGTTACTCCCGTGGATGCTTGCTCTGGTTGCTGTCCTATCATGGACTCCAGCTGTCAAACCACGTAAGTGTTATACTTTGAAATCCTCTATTCCTCAAATTTTGAAAGTTGGCTCCATTGAGCGGGGAATCCACCATGTTCATTTTCTTACGATGGCGTTGTGCTATGGTGCGGCGCGGTCCCTTTTTTCTGGTTACTAGCAGTCGCCTGGGAGCGACACTTGCAATAGAATAGCCGAATCGCTCTCTGCAGGGCCGCTGCTAATAAAGTATATACCGTTAAACCAGCAACTACAAAAATAGCGATGGCAACTTTAGCCCGTCCCTACTATCGCATGTCCAAATGTGGATATCCCCACTATCTTCAATGGATGATCATTACAACAATGATGCATTTTATTTACAGTAGGTTAAAAAGATGTCAAAACTGTCATCGAACAGATAATATCGTAGAAATGTTTAAAAAGACCAGATCTGACATGGTTGATTGAACTGGTTCGTGCTCAGTCATCTGTGACAGTAAATTGGATTTCTTGGTGTCATAAGAAAGAGTACATCATTAGGTAATAAATGGTGATTGCCAATTTCCAAAATATTAAGCCATGTCCAAGATATTAACCAATTGATCTTTTTTTAAACTCTTTTTTCAAAACACACTGATTGCTTTCAGGTCCTATGAAGACCGTCATCAGTGCGGGTATTCGTAGCGCGTCTGAAATATCCATTTGTGAATTCATCTTACCAAACGTGAAACGTTATTTTCTCTAAGGTCTAAGACAAAAAGAAGATTACACTTGATTACACTTGACACGATCATGTTTTTACTCGTATATTATATTGTTGATATAACTGTATATGTCTCGTTACTATCTTCATACTGTGATCCTATGGTGGTTTCTAGATTATCACATGCGATATAATATAGCACTTGAGCTTATGCGCTCTAAGACAACATTTACCATACGTTAACAAATAAAATAGTTTTAAACCAGAAGCATTGATTTTAGTTTTTGGTGTATTATTCATTCGATGATGGTTGTTTCAACTAGCTACTATTCTTAAACGCTCGAGTTGAAACCAGCTGAAATACCACCTCTCCATCCTCACAGCTTGCAAAGAAATGGCTTAGGTCCCGAGTGGTTTCATTTGTAAAACCCTTGGCTGACCACTGAAAGGTTTTGTGCCGGCCTCCATTTGTGACAAAATAGTGCACTTATCATTTTGATCTGATGTTCAGTTGGTCAAGATATGTTAGTTGAGGCTGCCGTGGGGAATATTGTCCTGATAAGTCTGGTTCCCACCTTAACCAGGGTGCAAAGGTCATAGAGACGATGATGCCGCGATCTCGCTCCCGAGAGTTCAGATGTTCAGTAGAAGCTGTTTAAACCCTCATGGAAAAAGCTAATTAAAGAACAAGTCGAAACGATTTCGAGAAGCTAGGTTTGAAAGAGAGCATTTTGTGACGGCTTACTTGAAATAAATATGCAGGAAGCTCTCTGCCTACGTCATGCAATGATGTGGGTGTATAGTATGCATCTCTGTAAAGAGAAGGACTGATGCAGGCGTTTCGTCTTTCATATCTTTCCTGATTCGTTTTAAAGATGAAAAAAACTTTCCATTTTGAGAAAAACGAAAACTTCATAGAACGGATTTTTTCTCTTTCGGATCCATTGCTGATGAGACATAATATTACAAGTCTTTCGATATGCTCACAAAAATTAATTATGATATAATAATTGTCTTTTCAGTGTCACCAACACCACGTAAGTATGCCTGAAAATAAATGTGGTGTGTTGTTTGAAAGTGATCAGTTAAGAATTTGATTGAAATATTTCTAGGGCCACCCTGCGACACTGCGGATTCGACTCAGTTCTGTTATTGTATCCCGCGCGACACAACACAATAAGCAACAGCTGGCAAATTGAGAAGTGCTGAAAACACAAAAGATTTTTCTCAACACGTTTTATATAAAGAGAAACTTGCCCCAAAGGCGTTGTGTTACAGGAGCGTAGGGCTCTTGTTCTTTGGTTTCATGAGTGGCTTCATGTGGTAAGGATCTTGTTTCGTCGACGTAATCGATTGATATATGTTCATAAGTGAATTTCGAAAGGCCAGTTGGTGTACCAGAGACACATTCATCATATTCACATAGACGTCTTATGGCCAAATTGGTTACTAGCCAGTATTAATAACTAGTATTAATCGAGACTCTTATAATTTGAGATGAGAGCTTCATATGTAAACCAGTCTTTGCTTGACACAATTTGATAAAAGTGACAGCTGTTGGCGAACATATTTCTTCGACCTGCTCCTTTAAAGCTGGATCTAAATTTACGTCCATGTGGCATATTCGATTATAATCCAAAATCAGATTTCTCTTCAAACATTTGAATTGATTTGACCTTATGTAGTTTGGAAAAATCTGTCGATGACGAAAATGTAAACAGACCCCAGACATGATTAATTCGTTTTCGCAAATCTCACAAATTACAAACTACGAATTACGAATTGCTATTTATCCGAGAATGAGACAACAAGATCATTGGCTTTTCAGCTGATCAACGTCCGTTACCCTTAGTAGGGTCACTCGGGATCCAAAGTTCTTTTTAACAGTCCACTGTAATTTCTTGGTGCAGCGAGTTTTGAGTTCGTGCTGATGAACTGGCCGAGTCGTTACGAATTAGTCTGAATTGACGCAGCGTCCGTTTTTCAATAAGATCGGAACTGGACAAAAGCTGACTGCAAAATGGAACACGAGTACCTTTGTAATTATAAGTTCATAATTCGTAATTCATATTCGTGAGATTTGCGGAAACTCGGTAATACCTCATTTCCATGGGATTGCGAAAATGTAAACAGACCAGTTATGACGTATTGTTGAAAGCAAATGTCGATTTTTTTTCGCCGGACAAATCCTTTCATCGTATTCTTTTGCAGCATCTGCCTGCAACTTTAAGTTCGAGGGTTATGGATACACTGCCTCATTCGCCGTGAAGACTCTCACCTTAATCACCGAAGATGTGTGCAAGTACGAATGCGCCGTGACACTTGGCTGTGCTGGTGTCATATACAGGACTTCACACTCCTACTGCTATCTGAAGTCTCAAGCTGTTGGGGCCGCACAGAATATAAATATGGCAAATGTTTTCACCCCATCCCTCATCTACCGCACTTGGAACAAGCAAGGTATGATGATATCAAAATTCATGACCTGGCGGGGGACTTCGCAAGGGGGTAATGTTTTTATGACGACTTGTTTATTACTTAAGTTAAGTTGTTTGTTTCAAAAGATTGTAGTGGGATGTTCTATTGTTCTTACCATTATTGTTTTCTTATACTTATCATTGGAATGAGATCGTGTTCGTTATTTACTGCTGATACAGAAGACTGAAACGTATTCAGATGCGCACTGATGCGACAGCATGAGAAAGTGACCTCGATAACGAAGACGATAGGTGTAAAAGTAGAAATATGAAACAGGTTTATATTCAACACGGTTTTTATTACAACATTCGATCCATTTTTCAGTGGGAGGTGCCGGTTCAACTGGTAAGATTTTTTCCATTTGGTAATTGTATATACACTATACGATACACATTCGACCTACTGTGGTCTTGAATTTAAGTTATGTTGCGATTTTGAGTGTTTCCATATTTGACCTTTTTTCTCAATATGTAGGAAACGCGACAAACCAATTGACCAGTTTCTCTCTGTCCCGCCATATTGAAAAGTCATGATCTGTCCAGCTGTCTATTGTATCGAAAGAGGTATGAGGAATATCCAAAAACGTTTGGCTACATCGGTCATCTTTTCTTTGCTCATATAAGCCTAAGAAGAGGTTAGCTCAGGACAAATCGCTATGTACAAATGCTCGCATCAATCACCACGCAAAATCAACCTCCCTCGGCACATTTTATTGCTAGTTTTAAAATCACTTTGAATCGTCTTTGCTCTTTTTCAGCTGTTTGTAGTCTAGAAGGTAGGTGAAGCCAAGAATAAAATGCGAAAACGAACTTGATGGGATTACCTTAGATTTAGATATAAATCTGATTTTAATACAAACTATAAAAATATAAAAGAGCACCGTACCATATGAAGTCTATCTGGACTGACTGTGTATATATCAAGCTGTATAGTTCATGTGCGGTTCGACTTCAACATACGCATCACAGCACCCAGGTTCAATCCCGCTATTGTTTTTTCCCATTCGAAGTACTTGTGTTGTATCAATGGGTGATATGAATAAAGACTAGCAAATGCTTTTACTTCAATTTTGTACAGAAAGGCCTAGTGTAAATGTACATGGAGTTTTAGATAAAAGCATTTGCTAGTCTTTATTCATATCAGCCATTGTGACGACTTCAGCATTATGCATGTGCAAATCATAAAGATTCTTAATCAAAAATAAGTGAAAATATATATATATATATTTTAGGCCACCCGCAACCGTGCAAGTACGTCAAATCTGCAGGCTTCTGCAGCGGTAGTGACATTCGCACCATCAGTGGATTAACCGAGGGCGGTTGCGAACGTTCGTGTACATCCGAGTCGTTATGTAACAGCTTCAGGTACAGTGCCAATAAATGTTACTTGAAGTGGAAAATCTGTACTGATGCTCAGCTCAGCCACAAGACAAATGCAGCTTATAACCAGTATGCGAAGAATCGTAAGTAAACACCCCCAGAACATTATTCTTATTATTATTTCATTTTAATTTATTTTGCTGCATCCCTTACTTTAGTCCTTCTGTATCACCTTGATAGCAAGTGGTGACCGTCAGTTACGCCATGAACATGGCTTTTATCGGCCCCGGGGACGCTTCCAGAAAACTGCAATGCTTTAGATTCGTCCAGAGATCAATTATGTATGTATGTGAAGGGGAAATTTAAGGCCGTTATTGAGCTCCGTTACGACGGAACCGGCGTGACGAAGTATTTGCGAGTTCCGTAATGTCTACTGGACATTACCTAATATAGGTTCTCCCATGACATTAGACGATATCCTCTTTATCGGGTACCAGAACATCAGAGCAGACTGACGTATCATGTTTTGTTTTTCAGCTGTTCAGTTCATGCCTGGTAAGTTGCCAGCTGTCAATGACCGAGTTGCCACTTTTCATTTACTCACTTTTTAAGATAATCCAAACTGTGGCGCTCTATGTATCATTTAAGGCAGGGCCGTCTTTGAAAACATAGTGGCATACATGGTGGATGGTGGATGTGCTCCAGGTTCTTCTGGCATGAAATCGCCTGATGAACCAGTATTGTCTCAAAAGTCTTGAATTAAGCAGCCATCAGTGAACAAGAATAAGCTGACCCGAGATTCATACAAAACGAGTTGCGAAGTATCTAAGTATATACCAAAGGGCTGAATGAGACCGAATGAAATACCAGGGTGGGATTGTAATATTTGAATTAAGTTACCTCAAGTTTATTTGACTATGATCTCTAATATCAAAAACGATTATTTTCTGTTTAGGAAAAACCTGCAGCTACGACAAGGTCAATGCTAAATGTGCAGGGACGAACCTGAAAACATATAATTCCATCAGTGCAGAGGTTTGTATGGAGGAGTGCAGCTTCTGGGAGAATTGTGTCGGCGTCTTCTTTAGTGAGTCGACTATGTCTTGTAGCATACAGTCTTCACTCTGTACCGATGCGAAGCTCATTAACAAAGGAACGGCTGGATATCAACAATACACAAAGAAACGTGAGTTTATTTAATCGTATCAGAGTTCGGTTCCACCAATGACCCGATGTAAACATCCGGCCGTAACAAGTGCAAAATTCATAAATCAACAGTCTGCATGAGATCGTTCTGAGGCACCTTGCGGATACAGTGATTAATTGTTTCAGTGCCTCCAGTTTACTACATCCTGAATTAACAGGGCCCAGTCTAACAAGCGATAAGGGTTCTCTAGTGCCACTTCGATGGAATCATAGAATGATTGGGATGCCTTTACTTTATTATTTCCTTTCGTTAAGTAAAAGAGCACAAACCTCCATTGCATAAATAAAACCGATTTCAACTGGTCGTGTTTTTTTTTAGCCGAAACATGTGTCAGGAACAAGCCCCGTGAGTATAACGTCTCGATAGTCATTGCTTACTTAGTGATCCAGAAGGTCCATGTTCCTCTTGATCCTAATTTGTTTCAGTAATATGAGAATGTGTCACAGCAGCAAGCAGATAAAAATCGGCAAATATTCAACAATAGGAACGTGGGGAACATATCTCGCGGTCTGGTTGCATGAACATGTCACACAGAGATTTCGACGGACTTCAGGATTTTAGTCTTTTACCTTTCAGCTGCTGCTTCTTGTCAATACAGCGAACCAGTCTTTGGTAGATTCGCGGGCAAAACAATCGGATCTTATGTGTTTACATCCTTCTACTCCTGTAGGAGAATGTGTTCCATGTTTACATCATGCAAGGCATTTGAATTCACAAGGGCAGCTTGTAAGTTGTTCGACACCCCTGTTCCCGATACGCAGATAACGTACAAGGGAGATATGAGATACAGAATCTACACAAAGAAAGGTAAGGTTGAAAAAACCGTTGAAAAACAAATACAAATGTAATAAATAACCTTCGTTCGGTTGTCCCTCGGCAGCATTTCAATACAAGGATGCAGACCATGATCCAACATGCTGATCATATTTCGGAGACACTGTCATATGTTTATCGAAGCCTGTTTCAAGTAGAGCTTGTTCTACCTGATTGAGCCAAACATGATGTGCCTCTGTGTTTATTTGTATCAAAGATGGCGTCATATTGTTTATCTAACTAACCTAACCTTACCTCTTCCTCTATTCCACAGGCAATTGTCCGTCGTGTAAGTAAAAGCTAAATTATGACTGTCACAATGTAATAAAGCATTTTGAATACAGTGATGACCATTGAACACTTGAGAGTTTGTATGTTTGTTGGTAAGCATTTAAAGGACGAAAAAGCTCCTTTTGATCGAGTCATACTTATGTGTCATTTTGGAATTGCAGTTTAAGAAAACATAAAAACTACAATTATAATTGACAGTGATGCGCTACGATTTCACCTTAAAGCTAACATGCATGCATAAAACCCTAACGGCCAAGTTAGAAAACACAAACGCCCGACAACCAAACGACCAACTGCACTTAAAACATGATAGACACCTAGCGACAGGTCTCACTTGACTGCACAAACAACAAGTTCATTGACGAGACGGGTCACAGAGTGACTCTCGTGAAAAAAAAAAAAAAATTCCTCGAGTGGGTTCGAACACGGCACCCTCGCCACTTGATCCTTACGGTCTTGTCCACTATGCCATAAAGCCGTTGTTGGAAATAAACATATTTTTCAGTTTTTCATTTCAGGAACTAGTCTATCATATCTGAGGACGTTTGAAACATGGCTGACCAGTCGTTCAAAACATGGCGGACTGGCGTTAGTTTTTTCTTACTTGGCCATTACGGTTTTTATACATGTATATCAGCTTTAACCAGAAACTCGTTATTTCCAGTGACGGAGATAAAGACGAAATTCGATGTTGGTTACATCAGCGGAACTCATATCAACTCATGGAGTTCGATGACCATTGGTGCATGTGAGGTAGAGTGTGCACAGAACCCCATATGCAGAAGTTTTGGCTTCAGAACAAAAACTTGCTTCATTTATAATTACCAGAAGGAATCTAGCACACTTCTCGGCAAGACTGGCCAGAATGCTGCCGTCTACAAGTACTTCTACAGACTCAGTAAGTAGGCCGACAATTTTCAGAAAAATATAATGTTTGTAGTTCATTCAGCATTGCAAGAGCTCATGAGTTCTTCATTTCGACAAATCGTGGCTGTCATAAGGGAATTTTCCACTCTTTAAGTAATCAACATTAAGTACGTTAACTGAAAAACTAAGGTGTGAATTATCTACATCTCTCATCTAATCGCATGTCAAGCCAAAGGAGATGTCACAACGAAAGATATAAATGTTGTTAAGGAGTTTATATAAGGAAACCTTGGGAAAAAGGGTAAGATTGAACAGAAATAAACATGGATTGGTTCCATTTTCTTTCCAGATGACGGCACCGTATCGAAATGTAAGTAACTTTCTGAGTTTCGAAGTAGGAGTTTACTGAAGGAGACTGTTTTGTTTCAATCGGGATATGGACGACGCGTGTTGTATTGGATTCGCCGGTCCGGATATTTTTCTTTGTGGCTTACTTATCAGAATGTGCGTTTGACAGAATTGAAAGAATTGAAAATAAAACGTACTCTCGTTATTGAATTGGTGACCGTTGGATGGAATCAGCCAAAACACCTCAAGCTTTGACCACACACCCCCTGTCTATTTTAACAGAGACCTATACCAGTCCGGTGTTGATTCCTCAATCATTTACCATGCTACCGTTCTTCTCCTTCCAGATCAAACCGACGTAGAATTCACCGAGGAAGATGGATTCTGTGCCGACTCCTGGCTTGCATCTTACGGGAACATGTATGTGGAAACATGTAAGGCCCTGTGTGCAGATCGCCTTGACTGCAATGGTTTTGTCAGGAACAGCGCTAATCGCAACTGCTACTTGATGTCGAAAACGTGTACAGGGACAACAATCACACACAAGAAAACCACGTGGACCTACTACACCAGAAAACGTAAGCCAATCTTTGTTATTTCTTGATGATATTTCTATCACAAACCCTAACTTGATAATGCGGGAATTGTACAACGACTGGTCGTTTCAATTGACGTTGATAATTCCCAACCATTTTGTATCCTATTCTCACTTTGTACAACAAATGTCATCATATCAATTTTGTTTATGCAGTACATCTCAAAAATGTATTATTGTTTTGCATCTTTATTGAATTGCAGAACGGTTAACCATAAAGAAACGTAAGTAACTCTCATTATCATTTGGTTGGTGAACTTCACAAGGCTATGAAGATGATCATCATCAAATGTTGCAACCGACCCAGGAGAGCTTTACATACATTACTATTTTCTCGGAGCAATTTAACGAGAATTTCGTTCTTTTTCATTTAATATTTTCCTATATTAAACGCAGAATATAGCTTTAAACATCTATCTCTTACCTTTCCTTGTGAAGTAAGGTAAGATATGAGAATCTTCGTTAAAATCTTAACGGACAATCTTTATTGGGACATTGGCATTCACTTCAGAACACGTTGTTGTCTTGTGCACCATTTTAGAGCAGAGAGCCTCAGATCTTTCAGGTTTTGTATTTCCTTCTAGGTTGGGTGTGCGACTACGACAAAAAGGAAGGCCAGTGTGTAATAGGTGTCTACAAGACCTTCTACGGTATCGACCTTGATGTGTGCAAGATGGCCTGTGACAGCTTTGACGATTGCCTAGGTTTTTATTACTATGACAGAGATTGCAAGTTAAATAATCAAGCCTGTATAACAACTGCGATAAAGCAAAGAAGCGATTACAAGATGAACCAGTATACCAAAAAAAGTTTCGGTGAGTATTGCTTGCGAAATTTGGTGATGTCAAATTAACGGCTTGGCTTGTTGGACTGAGTTATGTTTGAAACCTGCGCCACATGCCTATAATGGCTCTGAGTGAAATACATGTACATCTAACTTACTCCTGTATTATAGTTAGAATGCACTGTTGCACTCACTGTCGCCCTCTGCCTTGATGTCGTTGATGACCCATTTCTCTCTTTTCCTTCCAGAATCATGTAGAAAGGTTCCCGGTCAGTATGAACGTTCTAAGCAGATAATCTTATTTCAATAGCATACAGAAATGTTTCAGTGGTAAAACAAGGAGCCAATTATGGCATGTTTCAATTAGTCCAATTTACAATTATTTTTATTTGGGTAAAGAGGTACAGTGTTAAAAGCATTTAACCGCTTGAGGGGCGCCTGTACCAAAGTCCTATCTTACGTGCAAAAGACAAATGTGAAACATACACAGGACCGGCTAAATAGCGTCGACACTGTCAGTAACTCTTGGAAACAGTGTGAACTTATTTAGACATCTATTTGTTCTACATACGCTGCAATGGCGTAAATGATAATAAACCATTGATATTTGTATCTTGGAATTTATTTGTTTGGAGCTGTTCATCCCCTCATCTCCAACAAAGAAGCCTTGTTCTGATCATGACTACCACTGTTTTCGATGATTTACAGTGATATTACTTGGCAATAGACTTGTTATTTCCACCTTCAGATATTGACGAGTGCAAATATGACATACAGCTCGGATACTGCCCTGGTCGGATCATCAAACAGCGATACAGCGGAGGAATCATGCCAAACATGGACATCAATGCATGTAGGAAGGCATGTTCTAATGACGGGGCATGCACAGGATTCAATTACTATGAACTCAACCATTGCGTGCTTCTGTTTGGTAACTGTGAACAAGGAGAGCTGACCTACGTGGACAATCCTAAGAGATTCTTCTTCAAAAAGAAAGGTAAGATAGAGATATTTAAAGCTTTTGACTGCGACTAATTTGGTGAAATCTTAAAATGCATAAAATCTGTCTCCAATATAAACCAATGTGACACAAATTTCACTATCAGGAAGTTCTTACTCTTCACGAAGACTGGAGGTTATGACCAACTAGTGTCCAATATTTTGGCAAGAATTTTATTTTGAATACCATCGCAGTCGGTATGCCGTGTCTTAATTGTGTTATTCACCATTTCTGTTTTAATTTACAGGCAATTGTTTGAAGGGTAAGCCTCTCGCCGAATTTAACCGAAAATAGTCAACTTGCAAAGACTCCTGACCAGAATCTACTCCCGCAGGGAATCGACAAGAACCATCGATGGGTAATACCTCATCGAGTGATGAATGCAGCCTCATAATAAAAGTTACCCTGAAGAGGATCATTGTTCTATGAAGTCTACCTAACTGCTCACACCCGAACATCTTCCTTTCTTATAGATTTTGTTAACGTATGAAACATAAGCTAGGTTTGTAGTGCACTTTACAGTGTAATGTAACGCAGCTTCTGCTGTGGTTGTTGAAAATGATGTTGATGAAACGGATTATATATTTAAAGTGCCGATGTATATTTTGCAGATGAAGGTATGAAAGCAATTGAAGTCATAGGCAATTGTGTAGGGTTCGACCTCACCTCATATTCAAGTATCGCATACGAGGCCTGTGAGACAGAATGTACAAAGAGAAAAGATTGCCTTTCTTTCCAACACAACTCGCTGAAGTGTTGGATCAAGTACCACATCTGTGTAGATAGCGCGCTTAAATACAGGGATAGACAACTGTACAAGCAGTTTAGGAGACAAAGTAAGCATGTTTCTCATTAGAATCTAGGGCCACATCTCAAATTAGTCATTTTATCAAGGCTGGCAGCCAGAACACTTATGGTTCATTGGAATGATACATTTGGTGAAATGATATATGCTGTGTCTATCAAGTGAACACCGATAACTGAACTGACATTCACTATTCAACCGTCCTCGACTTTATCATGTTTATGCACACCTTCATGGCCAATGGTTAAAACAAAGCTGATCTCTTTACTGGACGGCATTACTTCGGCTTTCTTTATCTCGCATCTAATCTTGTTTTTCAGATAATGGGTTTGTGCCAAAATGTAAGTACTATAGGACGGACCTGACGAGTGTTGATCAATCGAACCCTTCAAGTGCATTGGTCTTGATTCCACCTTTATTATCAGTGGGAAAGGGTCAGGGCTAGATACATTTGCTCTTATCCGATCCGGTACCTGGGCCGCCCATTCCTAGCTCGTTGAACTGCTCAGGAAAACTTTATTGAGTGCACCAATTCCTCTCACATATGACTTTCCCATACAACAGGTAGATAAGCTCCGAATCCTTTTTAGCAATCCACCAATTGAACGACACTCGGAAATCTGACTAACACTAAATGTGAGACCAACTAAAACTTAGTTAAATGCAAAAATATATCTCTTTGCTGATTCATGTGTCTTTCGTTACAGTCGTTGAAGATACCTTTATAAAGCAGAAGGGCCAGTGTCCTCACAACTACCGACTTAAAGTATATACTAAATTGACCCTGGAGGCCTGCAAGGTTCAATGTCAGAAAGAATTAGACTGTCGAACATTCAAGTATACCGGCTCAACTCTCCAATGTGATCTCCAGTATAGAGCATGCGCAGAAAAGGACGTGAAGTACCCGGACAAATACTGGACCTTTTTTCAATACTTAAGATCACGTAAGCTATTGATATGATAAAAAGGACGGCTGCCTGTAGACATGGTTGAAAATATTTGTGGGAATGCAAAACTTCTGTATAATTCATTATCATGAAATGAAGGAACTCATTTCCTGTCAAGATAAAAGCGGACCGATTGTTGTTTTCCAACATATGCTGCTCATTTTCGTGGTAATGTCAATTATAACATAGTACTATAGATTTCGTAAGGCTCAGATGAGAAGTACTTTTTATTGTGATATTGTCGTAGCTATCGTAATTTTCATGGCTCTGAGTTTTCCTCACGTGCATGTACACATTTATACAGTAATATCAAATTGCCTCCGATGATAAGAAAGTGCTAAAGAGCAGCACTCAGTGTCAACAAAAAAAGGAATATTATTCAATTCCAAATAACATAATTTGTGTTTTCGTTCATTTGCAGCCTCCCTAAAGCTTCCCTTATGTAAGTACAAGTTGTGTAAACATGACCAAAACCAGTTGCCTGTTTTGTTTTGGTCATCCCCATGCCGAAATGAGGTGTGTTTTTTTTTGTTTTATTATTTAATCAAACGTATGTCATTACATGGAACTTTTGCTAGGAACATGCCGGCAAATTACACCACCATGCTCCTTTACAATTAATTGACCTATAATATTAATACATCACATACATTTTTTTTTTTTTTTTTTGCCAGAATGAGCCGAAATGAGCCTGTTGGTTCTAGGTATTAGTATCCTGAGGTACTTTTCACTGAGTTACATGGTACAATGTCAGTCTCAAATGCTGGTGGATCGTGATTTCCATACAATCCTGCCTGTAGGAATAATAGGAAAACCATCAACTAAGCAGAACAATTCATCAGTCGAAGCTGCTATACCATTCAACCCCACCATCATCACAACCCAACCGCCCTAACAGACTGATGGAATCTATGATATTTTGGCCTACCCATTTCTATTCCCTTAACTAACATGAATTCACTTCATGAACTGCACTAATCAGCTGAGGGGAAACCACCCTTCTTGTTATTTCTAGCTCGTGTTTGCACCTACAAGTACTTCAACGCAAATGGTTACAACGGCGGATATAATGTGAGAGCTATCACCGATATTGGATTGGAGGCATGTAAAACTGAATGCAGCAATGATCCAGACTGCGCTGCCTTCCAACACAATGACCGAAAATGCTATATTCAGAATACTATCACGGTTGAATCGAAGTTGAAGACCTCCAAGTGGGGAGAGGCGGAACAGAACTATTACGTAAAGACAGATACTCGTAAGTATACTTTAAAAATACTCCAATTCATTTTCCTTTAGCTTATGGTGGGAGTGTTGGAAAACTTCCAAAAATCTTTTTTTCTTCAAAAATGAAATCGTTGCATCTGATCAATCAAACAGTATCTGATCAATCAAACAGTTAGGTGAGCAATGCTAATCATTCTAAAAACAATTTGCTTCCCTCATTCTCATTTGACCCTTAATGTAACCTAAGGAAAGCACACGTAAAAAGACCTTCACAATCAATACACCACACATTAAATTACATAGACACGAACTATTCCAACAGAAGTTGATCGGCCATTGTTCAGCATTTGATAAATTCTAGGTGTGTAGCCCCAAACTGTCTCACAGGAGATGCGAAAGGAGGTAACAGCCTTGTGGCCAGATGCAGAGCATACATTAATGTGCTGGTTTTCTTTTTTTATTTCAGAGCCATGTGCAATACGGCAACAGTGTGAGTACATGTTACATGATGTAATTGGTCGTCTTCTTCCTAAGTCGCTCTGACTTTGAGATGTTATTCTTAAAGAACTGTAAATCTTCTAAGGTGTGATCAGCAAAAAGGGGTGTATATCTGTTGTACAATTTTTATCAATTGAATTTCATAGACCAAAGGTCGGGTATCCTATCATTGTATTTAACTGTTGACAGGTAATGTAGTAATGATACTCGCAGCTATAATCAGGTGTTTCATCTACAAACGAACGCATGTAAGTTACACAAAAAAATGTCTTGGCAGTGCACGCAAAACCCCTACAGTAAAATGGTTGGGAAAAGCTATCAGTATTTCCTTCAGCTTGCTTGTTCATGGTTGCTTTGCCGCTTTTGACCAAGTAAGTATGTTTAAATTCTTTTGACTCTGAGATTACCATAATATTGGTGACCCTTAGCAATGCGGTCATCAGAATGATCGTAATAAATATCCATATGAGCAAACATCTATTTGAATAAGTACCTTGATACCTGCTTAGACTTTAACTTCTATCTTGCTCTTCAGCCGCACTCTGCGATTTCAAACACACTGAACTGGCCTACTGCAGCAAGCACCTCCTACCGAATGCCTACATCTTGGTTTCTTCTGTCTGGACCTGCATGGTCGAATGTTCGCAAGCAAGAAACTGCAAAGGGTTCGTCTACAATAGAAATAAGTGCTACCTGCAAGACTACGTCTGTAGCGAAGCAGAATTGACGAAGACACCCACAGATTTCTTCTACCATCAGTTTACCAAGAAAGGTATGCGAACTTTCTATGCCACAGTTCTTGAAAATCCTTCACCAATCAGCGTATTCGGCATCACTAATACTTTGCAATAAAGAGGGGAAAGGAAGAAGTCAAGGGATTTGTTAGCAATCGTTCCAACACGAAAGCTTGACTCTTATGATCAAGTTGCTTATTTTTTAATTTGTATATCGACACCCCCTTACATCAGCAGGTGTAATTCTTTAACACCGCAATTCATTTTATTCTTTTTCAGAGGGTGGATCCTGTCCTCAAAGTAAGTTGATCAACCGTTTCAATCTACCCCATCGACACAGCTTCGTGATTATTGATTGAACACCAGGAATCCTTGTTTATAGATGTGGTTAATGAGATAAACGAGTTTAGATACATATTGACTCATCTATCGTTAACATATACGAATTGATTTACTTATTTCCAAACAAGAGTACATCGGAACTTCTCTAAATGTTTAACCCTTGAAGCCTCAAGATTATTATTAAATTATTATTATTATTAAAAACATTTTTATAGCGCTTAACGTTGTTAAAACTTCTAAGCGCTTTACAATTTATGATAAAACAATAAAACATTAATACATGATGAAATAAGTGCAGTTTTAAAACGACCCAGGGTACTCTGGCCAGGAACACTATTTGGCACCTCATTCCAAGATGGTTTAGGTCCGAAAGTCCCGACCTCTAAGAAAGGATGACAAAAATGTTAATCACTGTAATCATTCCGTAATTCTTTCCCGCAAATTTGTTTTTTAAAGATGGCCATATACCAAACAGGCAAATGTAATGGAACGCGGCGGGATCTTCTTAGACGAGTTGTCTGGTTTTATAGCTGTGATACCGTTGTTTGCTATGAGCAGTCCTTTGCATATGTCCATGGTCAAGGTTTTTGTTCCAAAATCACCATATATGATTTTCTTCCTTTACAGATGCACTCGGCCTTTTCAAGCCTTACCCAAAGTTTGGCAACTGTCCCCCTGCCCTCAAAACAATTGCTACCGCGTCCATTGAAACTTGCAAAGCAGAATGCCTGTCAAGGACGCGCTGTCTTGGCTTTTTGCTGCATGCAGGCAATTGTTACATGAGGACGCGTAGATGCTTAGAGAAGGAATTCACACAAAAAAATGATGCGCGCTACCAATGGTTCACCAAGGAAGGTAGGTTTAAATTTTTTTTTACAAAAACACAATACGATGTGGTCATCTTGTGCCTTTCAACACCAAAGTAGTGACTAAAAAATTAGCCGCACATTTATTTGCAGCATGCATGAATTTGATGACAAATGGCGGTGAATAAAACTGCACGAAAACACAACTGCCTGAACGAAGGAACCTTCTGAAAGTATTACGCTCTGTAAGGATTGTGCACCGTGGAAAGCTAGAACATTAATTCAAAAAAGTACAAAAACGCTGAGATTCAAGTACGATATTTTCTCTTCTTCAGGCCCAGGAACACTCTCCAATGGTAAGTTATTCTCAGTCCCGTAAACCAAGTGCCTCACTGCGAGATCTCGTGATATTTGTGTGGTCAGTCTCTCCGGTACTATCCCATTTCGAAATGCTTCCTTATATCATACGCGCTGAATCGCGTGTTTAAAATTATATAAAACGTCAAATTAAATCGCAGAGTTCCAATACAGACGTTGCCCACTCGCTGTTCGTGTTTTTTTAAAGTAGATAGTTTAACAAGACTTTTCTTTCAGACGAAGTTTCAACCTTTAAGGAAATCCCTGGAAATTGTGTTGCTAAGAATTTTAGAGTTGATAGTGATGTCTGCCTAGAAACCTGCAAGTCACTTTGTAAAGACTACATTGACTGTGTAGCATTCGAGTACAACGCCAGAGACAGGAATTGTTACCTCAGGAATGTCCTTTGTGCTGAAGGGAATCTGAGATACACGAATCAACCTTGGTTGTACATGCAGTACATTAAAACGCGTAAGTCTTTAGCTCTTATTGATGATTTAAGCTCAGTAGAGTCAATTTTGTTAATCTCTTAATGGCCTGCAACTGCATCATCATCATCATTGTTGAAGGAGTATCTTAGAAATCTAAAATTGCGCATTCCCGCAGTCCTCCATTCGGCTATTGATGCGATATAAATTATATGGTAAATTGCCGAGGCGACACTTACCCTGCTGAAAGGGTATCACAGACAGCATTTGTATACCAGTATAGTAGTTTTATTCAATCACAAGCTACGTATGTACCCCAATTGCAAAGGGTAAGCCTTAATTTGAGCTCTTCTTATCACTGAAATATTCGCCTTTTTATGTTTTAAGCTACGCTTGACCCAAGAACAGGAAGACAATGCGAATATACCCATGCAAACCGGTATTGCTCACGAAGTGCCTCTTACCTGGCAAGGGTCGGCGAAGATGCGTGTAAGGTGCTGTGTGACAACAGTAGGAAGTGCTTGGCCTACACCATCTACCAAAGAGGCTGCTATATCCACGGAGAGCAGTGTACTGCTACCCAATTCTCATACGCGGGTGACAGTCGGTTCAACATGTATACCAAGAAGGGTAGGTTGAGTTATATGCATATTGTTTTATGACAGCATGGCAAGGGCATGCAAAACAAAAAAAGGCGAAAATAAAATTCATGTGCTATTTCGTTAAGCGATCATACTGGGGTGATTGTTCATCTTCCTGATTAATAATAATACTTAACACCACTTAATACCACAATAATTAGAATAAGGATAGAGAACTATCCCGTTTCTGAAAACCTCATTAACTTCAACTTTCTGCGCCAACTAAATAAACGGTAACTCAATATCTTCACACAATAGGCAATGTCTGAAATCGTCGCCTTGAGCTGTACAAAGCTAAAGGTCGGCCTTAGCTGTTCTGGCAGTACGATATCTTTATCTGAGAAGGCTGCAAGGAATCGTGGGAACATGTAGTGGAGTAAGACTAAAGAGAGAAACAAGATACCTGTTCATGTTTCTGGACACAATCCGTCATTTTTTCTACTTCAAGGAATGATATATCTTTCTATGTATTTCAGATGGCCAAAATTGCCCCATCAAAGCCGGTAAGAAAATGCCATACTGGTTCTTGAACGTATTTGTGTATAATGCCCCATTCACATCTTCAGAATATCTAGAACCGAACATTGTTTTAGAATGACACCATTCCAAAAAGCTTCATGAAGGCATTGCTGAGATGAATTAAATCATCTGTGCGCCAAACATAGCAACACAGAAGGTATGGACAATGTGGGCTTTTTTATAGTTTGTGTTCCCCTCCCTCATAGTTGAGTCCAATGCAGCTATATAGTTTCAATTTTTTTAGTCAGTTATCTGATACAGCTTCGCCTCCTTTCCAGTGAAAGTGTGTGATTTTGACCACGCCACAGCCGAGTGCCCAGGCCATGTCTACCAAACCATCACCGTGACCCTCCTGGCATGTATAGTCGAGTGTTCGCGCTTCTCTATCTGCAAGGGCTTCCAATTCAGGGGGACGACATGTTATCTCCAAGATGCTGTTTGTGACCCAAAGGAGCTAGTCCCGAAAACGGATCTCACATATCACCAGTTTAGAAAGAAGGGTAGGTCATTGATGTTTGTGTGAATATCGTTGTTTGGTACAACTGATAACTTCAATTTTACTTAGATTCCGACGAATTCATAGCATATGCCATATTCAAATCTGATTGTACATTTTGTATTTATACAGGTTTGAAACCTTAGGCATTTTCATCTTAGAGTTAATTCATGTCTGTTCAAAATCCCCTAATTGCTGTTAGGTTTACTTTCAGGTAACTGCCCCGAAGGTTAGTAGTCTCAAGATCATATAAATTACTAGATTTTTCAACAACCATTCAGAGTTAGCCTCTATTAGTTCTTCATACCTTATGGTCCTGTCACACCTTGCCGATATAGCCAGCGTATACCGACGTCTGAAAAAATTGGCGAATACGCTGGCGTACGTCAAATAAGTTTGGGGTAAGTTTTGTATAAGTTAAGAGCACGCTGAAGCGCGCTGGTATACGTCGTAGTACGGCGAGGTCGTCGAAAAACTTATGCTAGCGTATGGCTCATACGTCCCGCATACGCGCGCCATAAGTTATGCGATCGTTGACACACGTTCACACACGTTACTTGTATTAGTTACTCATAAGTCGAAATACGTCGAGATAATGGGTGATATGAATAAAGGCTAGCAAATGCTTTTACTTCAATTTTGTACACAAAGGCCAAGTGTAAATGTACATGGAGTTTTAGATAAAAGCATTTACTAGTCTTTATAAATATTAGCCAATGTCTAGCGTACCCAAAACTTATTTCTAACCTATGAGTAACGTGCTTTGAACCTATGTGAAACTTATCTCCAACGCATATTGACGTATGTAGACGTATTTGACGTGTTCCGGACGACCAAAGAACTTACTGGACGTGTTTCTAACTTACATCTACATATAATGGCGTATTGGCAGCGTTTAGGGGAATCGGTATATAAAAATGGGGTTCACAGGAGGAACCCGTCATACTCCATGGTGAGCAGATGTCCATTTCATCCGAGAGATGGGGGATACTGCGATGTCTTGTGCGGTATTGATTTGAATTGTCGAGCAGCAGCCTTTTTATAGGCTACGACACGTGATCGTCGGCGAGTGCACTGCCGCGCGCTATGCATAAGTTAGACTATCATTGGGCATAAGTTGTGAACGCCGGCAACACGCTAAGCATTCGTTGGTATAAGTTATCTATAAGTCATCGAAACGCTTATATAAGTTACTCATACGTTATGTATACGTCCAACTCGTTATGAATACGTTATGTATACGTCCAACTCGTTATGAATACGCTATGTATACGTCCAACTCGTTATGAATACGTTATGTATACGTCCAACTCGTTATGAATACACTATGTATACGTCCAACTCGTTATGAATACGCTATGTATACGTCCAACTCGTTATGAATACGCTATGTATACGCCCAACTCGTTATGAATACGCTATGTATACGTCCAACTCGTTATGAATACGCTATGTTTACGCCCAAAATTTAAGAAAACATCGCTAGTTCAGCGTATGCCAGCGTTTTAGAGAAATGTTGATACGTCCGCATACGCTGGCTAAATCGTCAAGGTGTGACAGGCCTATTACAAAGAGTCAAAAAGAGTGGCATCTTGGTGTAATTGAGCGAGCTAATCATCTTCAGTTGTTCCACATGCCCCGATTCGTAGCTGTACACTTTCTTCGTGTAGGCCAAATAAGTCTCTTGCATTGTCTTACACAATGAGTTTAGGCTCGTCTCCAATATGGATTATGAAGTATACGTAGAATGCTCACTTCAAATCAGTATTCACGAATATCAATTAGGTACTACGTGCAGCTGAATGTGTCATTACCACATCCATTTGCTTCATAGTATGGCAAATTGTGTTGCCTGAACTCTCATTTAAACATTTATCACCTCATTCATTCTAAGGGTCAAACAACTAATGGGCGTAATCCATATCGTTTTTCAGCGAAGATCTGCACGTTTTCTTTACAATACGGTTATTTCGCCAGCTATGTACATCAGCAACTCAACACGATAGATTACACTGCTTGCAAAACACAGGCATCTCTCATACCAAGTGTTCTGAGCTTCCGCTACACCACCAATATCTGTTACATGCAGCATATCAAAGACGTGAAACTCTCAGGAATAGGAAATAAATTATACAGAGAGTATTACAAAGATGGTAAGTTACTTGTAATTTACAAAGCCTCATGTTCCAGAAGTGGCCCACTAGCCATCAATTCATCCTGTTCTTCAGTTGGTAACCAAGAACGATTAGGTCTTTCCCAACAGGCTAGAAGAAACCGGCAAAGGGTGCAACTAGTTGCTCTTCCTTGTGGTAGAGGAGTGGGTAACACCGAGAACACTCGCATTTAAAAAGATCTAATTATCATTAGATAATTAGAATCAGACCATACAACTTGGTCATCTGACATCAAAGATAGATGTTCCTAATCAAATCTATTAAGATGTTAAGTGTACACATAAATATACGTGAACAAATAATCTTTGTGTTATCTGAACGATCACTGCTCGTTTCAACAAACATGACAAATCAGGGAAAAGTCATACGATAGCAAGTCTTTCTCAACCACTTTTTTGTACTATTTCTATACTTGTTGTTTTCAGACAAGACATGCAATGTTCCAGAACCTAGTAAGTAACTACGAAGCGCATTGGGTGGTGTTTTGCTTAGGAAGCCCCAGTAGCTTTTTTGACAATCCAGCAAAGCGTAACAATTACAAATGCTTGCTAAAATTGAGATTACCCTCAATAAGATGCAGTGAATGGGAATAGTTAATCGCATGAGCATGATGACGGTAATCGCGAGATTTGAGAATATGCTGATGATAGTTCTACATTTCGTTACTCTATCATTGTAAACCTCGCCCTTGCACTTATTTCGGCCTAACTCTTGTTTTGTTTAGCTAAGACCTGTGAATATACCATGCAACCGGGCAAATGCAACACGGCAGGAAATGGTTACAGGACCTATGTTAAAGTTGAGCTGGACGTGTGTAAGATTCAATGCGATTCAGAACTTGACTGTGGTGGCTTCTGGTACAATGCAAAAGACCGGAACTGTTATCTGTACGCTGTAAATGCCGTGTGTGAGGATCCAACGAAACTTCTATACCAAGATAAGCCGTGGACCTATAACCAATATGTTAAGTCGGGTACGTTTCTTAAATTCCCATTACCACGATGAAATCTTTATTAATTTGTATTGATTCAATCGCATTAATGTTGAATATAGAATTAGCAAAGTTAATGTCAAGATAATGTGATGATGAATTAGAAATATACAGGAGACATAAGTGAGATGAAATTAGATATACAGCCAGAGCGCAATGAGTGAGATGAAATTAGATATACAGCCAGAGCGCAATGAGTGACAGACCATGCGCAATTGCGACACCATTTTACAATTAGCTAATTGATTTTTATTTCACTGGTGATTGTATTGTATTTGCAGAATCCTGCCCACGACCACGAGGTAAGCTGATGCTGCTATGCCTGCGCATAACTACAAAACTCTTCTTGATAAATTTGTAGTTTTCATGACTAACTTCTAAAGGTTACTGTTACAATAGCCCCTGCAGGGTAGCATACTGGAAGTATAAAGTGTATTCTGAGAGCCTTACCATGACCCTTGTTAGCATAATCAGTGTCCACTGAGAAGTAGTGGTTTTATGTTCTACAGTCATCCTGCGGTATAGATGTCTTTAACAGTCATAAAATAGTCCGCCTTTTCTTTCAGTTGAGATGTGTGAATTCGCCCACTTCAACGGACATTGTGGCGCTAATGTGATCAAACATTTCCTGTCAACACCAGAAGCCTGTCAGGTTGAGTGCTCGCATGTTGGAGACTGCCTTAGCATTCACTACAGTTCCAAGCGCTGCTATCTTCAAAAAGTATTCTGTGAGGAGAGCAAGTCGACAGCCGCATATAGGGGAAAGGCAGCGTACAGCCAGTACAACAGATTATCAAGTGAGTGAAGTGCAGTTTGGAGGTTTTGGCAAAGAGGGGTCACATTGAGTTACTAAAGTATTTCCTTACGGAAGAGATATTACAGGCACTATAATTTGCCTTGCGTTTGCACTTTCTTCAAATGAAATGCAAGAGTTGATCCTGCCTTTTTGAAATACCGAGGAACCCCGGTAACACGACCACTCATGGGACCGAGGTTGAATGGTCACGTTACGGGGGTGAGCAGAAAAAAACAAGTAAAAAAAAATATTTGCACTTAGAAATTTTTTCATCCTTCCTTCAGAGCAAAACGGAATATTTTTGTGGGCTGATGATGTTTCTTCATTTTGAGCCGGAAAAAAAGAAGTGAAAAACATATTTGGACTCAGAAATGATGTCATCTTTCTTCAAAGATGAGGTTTTTTTAAAGTTCAAAATTCTGACAAATTTTCAAAGCCAAGATGTTTTGGGGCTGATGATGTTTTTTCATTTTGAGCAGAAAAAAGTGAAGCGAAAAAAAAATATTTGGACTTAGAAATTTTTTCATGTTTCAGTGTTGAATTTTTCATAAGTTCGAAATTCTGAAAAATTTCGTGTTACCGGGGGCCTCGTAATGGTAATTAGAGAGGGACCAGCGATTCTTGGTCGTCATAAGGGGGTGGTCGCGTTACCGGGGAGGTCGCAGACCAGGGTTCCACTGTAGCTTCTATTGGAGTTATTCCTGAATATGAGCAATTTTTGTTACTCCTATTCAGGAGACTTTTCAGCCAATAAGTCATTCCTGAAAATGAGTATTGTGACTAAGCCAGATGAATAAGAGTCAAACGTATACAGCAATGTACTTTGTTTTGAACAGAAATCGTTATGTTAGTATAAATAAACATATCTCGTGAAGTGAAATCAGTTCTAAAATGATATTAATCAGTAAGAAAATATATATATTTGTGGTACTCTTCTGTTACAGCTCACTGCACTGGAAAGGTTCCAAGTAAGTATATGTGTTTTTACCTTGCTGTACAAGTCATGCACCTGATTTTCGTGATATAGATTATCAAAAGTGGATACGTAACTAATGCTCTCATACCTGCTGGCTGGCCATCAGTTTGCTAGTTCTGACATGTCATTTCTCTTGTTTCAGAGGGCGATTGTGAATATGATTTAAGGTTTGCATATTGCTCTCAATACGCGCTCGTCACGGTTGGAGCTGTCCATTTGGATACGTGTATGGTCGAGTGTAACACCAGGAAGGATTGTTGGGGATTCCAGTACTACTCTGGCCAGTGCTACCTTAAAAAGGGATACTGTACTGAGGCAGAGATTAAAAATACATACAGGGGTAATAGACTACGCCGGCAATACTACAAGAAAGGTTAGTCTAACTTGTTATCAGACATTCCGGCTAACAACTTAATAACTTGTAACATGATAAATTATACAATGTATTTTATGACATGGAAAGTAACTGTACATCTAAAGTTTGTCAAATCCGATTAGGTCATGATAATACCGTTGTTTAGCAACTGTCCCATCTACCTTTCAGATGAGTGTATGCCAAGACCAGGTAAGACCCAGATGTGGGATTACCCTTTGACCATGATATCCTCAAGGTCATATCATGTCCAGCAACAGCTTCTGTCTTAAGCTGATATCAACCAAACAAGAGGTTGAGGGTATTGTCAGCTTTGTGGTCTCTCATGATACATGACTGTCTATGTAACCTGGCTCTACCCTGAAATCTTAAGACATCAAGCCAAATCAACATAGCTTGTTTGAACTCGTGTCCTTTGAATCTCCAATCCTTGGAATTGGTGGCTGTTGATAAAATCGAGAACCCGATTACCTACTAGTAATTAAAAGAAACGTTTCCGCAATGATGACAGATGTTCTGACCGTACTGCGAGGTCTTGTGTGGTACTTCTCCCTTGGGTCTTTTATCACTACGTCATGTTGCGCAATATAAAGTAACTATCATAAAACTGAGGAATAACAAGACATTTTACAGTACAGTGCAACAACATTTTATTCTAGACTGCCCGAATCCAGCGGAACGATGGAATCGTGAAACAAAGAGATGTGAATACCGTGAGTAGATTTCTATATTTCATTATCATAATCATCATCGTCTTCACTATCTTATTTGAAACTGATAGCCCAGATGAAACTGAAACGGACAGCGTTTTTTTATTCATCTTGGGTCCTTTCTTTCCCTCATTATGTACACAGTATGTAATCAGAATGAAAAAGCTATTAAAGGACATTTGTTTGCACTATGCATGTGATTTACTGAGTTTGATTCATGGTGAGTGTAAGGGGTGTCATGTTTTCATGGTACTCTTGATCCAATCGAATTTTTTCAGGATGTCTTCCACGTTCAATGATATGGAACAATTTGGAAAAGAAGTGTGTTCCAAGTAAGTATGATTCTAACAGTCATAGGGCTGTCTTTGGACATGTATGTCTCATATTGTGATGATTTTGTCCACGTCTGTCCAAAATCAGTATGGAGGAATTATTGACTTGGAACAGGTGTCTCAAATTGTGTTGAGTTTTTTGAGTCAATTCAAATATAGTATTGATTAATAACTATGAACAATATTTCCGATAGAAAAGCAATATGCTATTTGTTTAGTGCTGATATGTGCTACCTTATCTAACTCATTTTCTAGGATGTCAAGGTGAAAGTGTGTGGGACAACAGACTCCAGAAATGCGCTTCAACACGTACGTATAACTCAAAGCCTTAGCAATGGCCACTAAAAAGTGCCTGCATTCTCTTTTTGTTGGCATGGTATATATAACTTCAAAACTAAGCCGTTTGGATTCTGGAATGTAGCAAGTATAATTACACTCAAAGCCTCATGAAACAGTCCTTTATTTCGTTGACTAAAACCACTAAAACACAGTTTAGTTAATCGTGAAAAGAACTTTATTTGATGCTGCCCCTTTTCATTGCCTTAAGCTGTTGCATTGATGATATATCAATGGACGCAATCCTTTATGTTTATCAAACGTACTCCAGAACGGCACATTACCACTTGTTTGCATTGCAGGTGTTTGCCGCTGTACCTCATACGGACAATCCGGACACTACAATACCTATGATGGCCAACTAATCAATTTCCGTGGAATTTGTTCTTACACTCTCTCTAAACTGAAGTCAGATTTTACCGATGACAAATGCTACTTCAATGCTGTAGTGAAGCATGTGCTCGTGAATAATGTTAGAGTCAGGACGGTCCAAGTGACTATCGGAGAGTACACCCTTCATCTCAGGCCAAATAGGCGTGTGTGGGTAAGTTCTTTAATGTTATGAAAACATGATTACGAAGACTTTTTACTTTCGTCTTCTGTATACTCGTCTGTGACTCCATGTTCCGTGCGTAGTCTGAAGGAAGCGAATGCATCATTTAGCGTTCCTGCACGACGTTTATGTATGTATTCACTGTTACTGTACTATGCTCCAAGAAATCGAAATCGAAACGTCCAAGTATCAATTTATGTCCTAATACAGTCTCTATATAGCAATATCGGACCATGCCGATTCTCATGCGCTTTTGTTTGACATACAGGTCAACAGAATCGACTATGCGGTGCCCTTCTACCTGAAAACCCAGGCAGGTCAAGAGGTCAATGTTGAGGTCAAAGGTGAACTAGTGGAAGTCGCTGTCCCAGCGTGTGACATCTTGGTGACCTATGAAAGCAGGGCCTTTGGAATTGATAACTATGCGGCTTACATAGTGGTCGGTGGTGACAGGTTCGGCGGGAAACTCGAGGGTCTTTGTGGTGACTGTAACGGTGAGGAGGATGACTACAGGAGCAGTGACGGTGGTCAGGTTGCTGGAGACAAGAGGGATTATATCATTGGAAACAGCTGGATTGATGATGATGAAGACGACGAAGCTGCCTTGCCTGCAAAGTATGCTATTTGAATGTGAACTTCATCCTTCATTTGTGTTGAGTGGATTTCCGAGTGAAGAGAAGCCTGTCTCAAGTCAGAGTTTCTGTCATCATCGTCAATCCTCACTGCATCCTATTTATTCTTCTGATCTAATTATGCTCGCCTACAGAATGTCTGTATACGTTTTTCGCAACAGAGCACGACCGATTTAGTTGGTTAAAAACAATTCACCCATCAAGTGTACCACCATATGTATAACTCAGTAACTTTAATATCTAGCTTTTTCGTTCTAGCTGTAACGGACCTGAACCAAAGCCTTGTAGCCAGACACATGAGAGGAACATGAAGCAAAACAGCTACTGCAACTACCTTCTGGACGTGAACGGTCCCTTTGGAAACTGCATCAAGAGTGGCCTGGTCAACAACAAGAACTATTTTGCGAGTTGTGAGATTGATGTCTGTGATACAAATCACGAAAGGTTTTCCAAGTGCAGGGTTATTACGGCCTTTGCTCAGGAATGCACGGAGCAGGGATATCTTGCTCAGACATTATGGAGGACCAGCGCGTTCTGTCGTAAGTATAAGAGGCGTCAGTTTTATAAACTTAGTTGCGACTACCTACAAAGCATAGTTAAATTCATATTTTATCTTTGATTAACCCGTCCTCAAGTGAGAGTTACACCCTTCGTAATTTCCCTGCGCTTGTTGTGGAATGTGTGTATCGAAAGCTTATTTTCTCTTTTACTCTTAATGGCACTATGCTTTGCGGTGTTTACCTGATGCGATTTACAGCTTCAGTTTCTTTGTCACCATGCAGCTTCGACTTGCCCATCTCAGAGTGTATACAAACAAAACCTCCACCCCTGCCAACTACATTGTCAGGACAGGCCGACTAAAAACTGCAATATGGACCGAGTGGAAGGCTGTGAATGTAACGTGGTAACTTACAGACAGTTTCAATTAGGGTGTTCTCATAAAACCTATTGCGGGTGCTTCAAGGATGGAAGGACGTACAAGGTAAGATTTACATTGTACCTTCAGACAGAGTAACTTATTCTTCGGATCCAGGGACACCGTTCATTATGCGAATTACTGTCTCAATAAGTTTGTCTTTGATGCACAACTAAACAGCAGTGGGTAAAGCCTGCAGCACACTAGCCGCACACTTCGGCGTTCACAGGTGTTTTTTGCCGCAAGAGTCCTAAACGCCTGAAAAATCCCTCGTCTGCTACGAACGGCGTCGGCGAACGCGACTTGACGCCACTTGCCGCAACTAAACGCCAAATATCTAACATGTTTGATTTTTGACGCGGTTCGCCGCGCTTGAACGCAAGAAAAAGCCCGGTGTGCTACGGATGGCCGCCTGACTTGGCGTCGGCGGCGAGGTTGTGGCCAATCAGCTTGCGTCTTGATGTCACATGATTTCAAAATGGCAGCCTAAAGTGGCGGAAAAGACGCTACTGGACGCCAATTCTGGGCTGGGGGCTCTGACCAGGATCCACTGGCCGCCAAATTTGGCGTCGTGAGGCGTCAGCTGAACGCTTCTTGTCGCCAAAGTTGGCGGCTATCCGTAGCAAACCTGGCTTTTTCTTGCGTTCAAGCACGGCGACACGCGTCAAAAATCAAACATGTTAGATATTTGGCGTTTAGTTGTGGCAAGTGGCATCAAGTCGCGTTCGCCGACGCCGTTCGTAGCAGACTAGGGATTTTTCAGGCGTTCAGGGCTCTTGCGGCAAAAAAACGCCTGTGAACGCCGAAGTTGGCGGCTAGTGTGCTGCAGGCTTAAGGTACGTTCAACTCTTGTTCAAAAGACGAAGCAGATTTTCCACAGTGTTACTTGGTCTTATTAGGTTCTAGTTTGAGTGTAGTCAAATAGCAACTTAAGAAGCATGCCGGGAGAGAAAACTAACACCACTTGAGATTTTATATACCTCTCGTTGTATTTCATCACTTCGTGAAACATTTTGTGTGGGATTTGATTTTGGCTATTTTACAATATTGTCAACATCTCTGCAGCATGGTACCTGGCAGGTGCTAGAAGGCTGTGCAAAGAGGATCTACTGCAATGCCGGAAAAATAACGGAGGGAACATCTCCAGCCTGCCATGCGCAAGCTAAATGCATGAAAGAGAATGGAGTACACAAATGTGTATGCAATTTCGGCTACAGGGGAACCGGTGCAAGCTGTAACTTGAGTAAGTATACTCTGTCTCTTATATTTCAGCTTATGAATTAAATCTTTAATATACTGGGAGTTTGATTGACTTGGTCTCAACAATAATATTATCAGTGCAGTGCCCTAGTAAGCGCGCAGCGCCTTTAGGTTGGGGGAAACCCCCCAAACCCCCTGGTTGGGACCCTGCTATAGTTCCTTCTGCCAATTTTTTGGTTTTGATAGACAGTTTTCTCCGTCTATCTCTTTAGCATTAACTCAACTCCATCATCATTAATAGCCGGCAAAGAAATGGAAAATGTCCCCCCCCCCCGAAAGGTGTCCGGACTAGATAGTCTGGCACTCTGGCAGATTCTAATGTAAAGTGCAAGCTCTATTGAACTCACACAACTGTCGACATGGAGAGCCCCCACCCCCCCCCCCCCCCCCCACCCCCGTCCTTCTGACATGTTTTAGCTAGTGCATTGGGGGGAAGGCCCCTCAACCCCCCTATTGGCCTCTCAATAAGTCCTTCTGAGCTGCTTATATACCCTGGGGCGCTTGAGTGGATGGAACCTCCAAACCTTCATGATGGTGCAGTCCTAAGTGAATAGGTCAGTTGTGATTTGAAGAAGTTCATATTTGTAAAGCGTGGGTTTCAGTTCCTGTTTTAGTAGCTATTTTACCCTTCACAGCTCAACAGTTATATCTAATGGATGAAATACTCTTTCTGTACAGTCAGTTATCCACAACTACACGTGCATTTCTCTTCAGTTTGTACAAATCGGCAGCAAGGCTGGGATGGTAAAATCTGTGTCAACCGTAAGTCAAGTGTTTCATATCGACTTCTCGGAATTGCAAGGGATAACATACCTCGCTGACATTTAGAATATGATCCTCTGACAAACCCTGACGAAATGTCAATTATGATAAGCGTGAACGGGAAAAAGATAAATTGAGCTTTGCACATTAACCCTTTACTACGTTTTAGTAAGATATTGACTAAAATACGTTTTGAGGAATGATTGTCCAGGTTAGCTGGAGTAAGATTTCATTTACCTGATACCTTTAGTCATGCAGTTCTTTCTTTACAGGATGCAGTGGCGGCTTGTTGTGGGACACTGGCAAGGAAATTTGCACCGATCGTAAGTGTCCTGTTTTTTTGAAAACATTCTTCTTTGAAAAAATAAATATTCCATTCAAGTCGTGCGGCCATTTTCCTGTCAGTTTTAATTGATACGAAGTTCATTATAAACATTCGCTTCAAAGACATTTCACAGATCATTCTGGAACCAAATGTTCAAAAAACATGTAGTAAAGGTGAGTGATTATTCTATACAAGCTTTGGCAAGACGTGCATCATCAGTTTCTCTTATCTTTTCAGCATGCCCAAGCTTCCAAGAAAAATGGGACGGTAGAAAATGTGTACAGAGTTAGTATGTTACTGGCAAAAGTTTTTCTGCGAGTTTGGCATTTCTTTAGAACCAGTTTTCGGCCCTTATCACGATAAAAGATGGCATAATTTCGTTAAGAGGTTGCTCAAGACAATGCTGTTTTAGAAACACTTTTGGGGGGGTTGGTGTCTTGGGGTCGGTGAAAAGGCGCCTGATATAAAATCGCATGTTATGTTATGTTACGGCCAGGGTTAACTAATAGGCCGGGTCTATTTGGCAAGCCGCTCGCCGAACAGGCATCTTTTTTTGTCCTGTTTGGAGAGCCGCTTGCCAAAGAGCACTAAAAAGCCACCCTGTTCGGCCAGCCGGGCTTACCAAACAGGTAAAAAATCTACCCTGTTTGGCGAGCTGGAGACTTTACTTTAATATTAATGAGTTCGGCTCTCCATTCAGGACAAGAAAAAGTCACTGTTTGGTAAGCCGGGCTTGCCAAACAGTGACTTCCTAACAAATATGTCAATGGAGCAAGCAAAACGGCAAAACGATCAATTGCACAGAAGCATTCAACCGCTTTGTATATGTGTAGTTTCATCATCATCATCATACCTCAGTCTACCTATTGGAGTGTTAGTATTGTCTGCTCATAGCTTGAGATGGTTCTACAACTCTACAACTGTAATCTGTGTCGACCCAGAATGCTCCTTCTTCTCCCGACTTCTTTCCTGACGAATATCTCGCAGTTACATGATTGAAAATCCAGTCATGAGGTGGTGAATAGTTCACCATTTTGTAATTCTTGGTGATGAGAAATAAATTTCTGGTGTCTAGCTTCTGTTAGTTAAAGTAATAACTGGAACCCTACTTAACATTTCAGGGTGCAGACCAGCTTATAAGTGGGAAGGCTCAAAATGCACTGCACGTGAGTATAAATATACTGTTCATCGATGTTTACACAAGAACGTTGTGCTGCTGGTGACCTAACTTTTGAGGACCGATTCAACTACAAGTGCGGTTTCGTTTAAAACCGGGGCCGTTTTCCACCCGAGTTGGGTTTTTTTTGTATTCAATATTTGCTGAAATGGCAAACCGGGCTGGTTTCCCGCTGTAGGGAAATCAGTTCTTATTTAAATTTTCAAATGCCGTGAATTGAATGGAATTAAAGACATGCTGACCCAAACTGATGTACATTTTGTCTTCCTTGCAGGCTGCTCGGGATCATTGAAATGGAGCGTTGAATTCCAATCCTGTGTACACAGTAGGTATTCTTCACTGAGTACGGTCTAGTTCTGGAGATATTTTTGATGCAAATGCTTACGAGGAATGATGACTCGTATAAGTAATAATGAAGAAGATACATGTAGTGTGTGCTACAGTCCTGATTTTGAGCACAAGTGCACATTAGTTGTTTCAAACACGATTATCATCAATCTTTCCTAGACGTGCAACTCTCAATAAATATCTGAGCAAGATATTACAGACATATCTTCAGCAAGGTCTCCATCCAACAATCATTAGTTAGATCAGGATATCTGCACTTTGACTTCAGTCATGAAGCAAAAGTAGGCCTACATGTATGTCCAAATCTTACTGAAGTTGTTCAATGCGGGAATTTCCACTGGCATTCTCGGAGCTGGAGGAATACATAGGATACCTGACGGAGGGTTCTATTCTTTCATAAACCGCTGCATAAATCTGTCCTTCATTGCAGAGACCTGCACTTGCAGTGGAATTGGCGATCCTCACTACACTAACTTCGATGGAAAACGATTTAACTACCAAGGTCATTGCAAGTACACCTTCACCAAGATCAAGGACAAGTACAAAAATAATACGTGCTACTTCGATGTTTCGGAGAAGAATGTTGGAAGTGGCGCCACTCTTGTCAGGTTGGTTGACGTACAGATTCAAGATATCAAGATTCGTATTCAATACAAAGGTATCCTGCAGGTATGTAGTATTTCGCGGTCTTTACTTGTGATGGTTTATGATATGACTCTTCTGCATTTTTATGTCGTTTGCAGTAGATGATATCATACTTAACTTTGTACCAGTTGAGCGGGGCGCCGTTCAGATTATCAACAAACATGTTAGAAATATAGGTCCAAAGAACAAGAACAAGGACAAGATATTATGTTGTGTTCGGCCTTGTGTTTGCAGCTGGTTTGGACCTTGGCTAACTGGTACAAAGTACACTGTTGGTGCTGAGTCTCAAGTCTCATGACATTTCTAGACAGAGCAGTTCTGGGGAGTTGTAATCGTGTGTTGCACCGGCGCATAATGGCGTACTGAAAGATGTAACCCTTATTGTGTGCCTTAGTCGCGGCTTGGAGAAGGCAGTTCTCTGCAGAATTTTACTCGACTTTCAGGTTAATGGCGTCAACGAGGCTAGTAATGTCCCACTCTCAGTACAAACCAAGGGAGGAACCATCACAATCACGAGGAAATTGGATGGATACACAGTTTCGGCTGGATTCTGCGGCATCATGGTCCATTTCTGGAGCTACTGGCTCCAGGTTTACATCAATGGCGCCGTCGGTTCAAAGGTCGAGGGATTGTGTGGAACCTGTAATGGTGACCATACTGACGACTTCTTACCGAAAGAGGGCAGCTCAGATAAGAATTTCTGGACCAGTTTCTCAGTGCCTGATGACAGTGGCATGCACCCACAGGCGTACGTATGATGTTAACTGTACAGTGGTGCTCAATGTCACCGACTCGTTTCCCTGCTTGCGTATGTTAGCCCAAAGATCGTTGTACTGCCCTTAATCGTGACAACTCTGTGAAGGCCAGTCTCTCAAATAACAACAACGATGATGTAAGAGCTCATTTCTATTGAACTTGACCCCTGTAATCAGAAGGCGTCGACAGCCGTTCTTCATCTAACCCCCTCCTGGCCCTTACTTCGGGGTGGCATTTTCCATTCTCGAGGGTTACCTTTAGATTGCTGACGCTTGTACATTATATGAAACTCCCTTTATTGATTATCATTATTTTTGTATGATTTAGTACATGCAAATCAACTGATGTAAAGGGAGACTGCACTGTCAGCTGGGCCGCCAAGGTAAAAACGGATGCATACTGCGGCAAGATCGTTAATAAGAATGGTCCTTTCAAGGATTGTATCGCTAGCGGGGAACTTGATACAAAGGCTTACTTCGATGACTGCTCATATGATGTCTGTTTCTACTCGCGTGCTAAAGATTGGGCGATAAGGACGAAAGAAGTGGTTTGTGCTAACATTGCTGCATTTGCTGGAGAATGTACCAAACAGGGATTCGGATCAAACTGGAGGAGCGTGACTTTCTGCCGTAAGTTGATTGAGCACTCAATTTGCCCTAGAGAACAAATCCACATCGTTTTAAGCAAGTACGGTTGGTGATTTTCTCCATATTGCATCGAACATTGTAGTAGCTGCGTAGTAGTACAAATGATGAGGTAGAACAGAAATCTACCAAGCCTTCTTATAGTGCCTGCCTGGTGTTCAGTTTGCGGAAGTTCATGTTAAAACGCTATGGTATTCCAACAACGGACATGTGCTCGTGAGTTGTAGCAAGTATATCAACTAGCCTTGGTTGTAGCTATTGATGTCTTTGAGGCCTATCAACTGGTTATTGCAGTGCTAATGAACAATACACCTCAACTCAAGCGGTCGACTCTTCAATGGTCGTACCCATACTTTGCTCAACGTAAATTGTGTAATTTTCAGCCCTGAAGTGTGAACAAGGAGAGGTGTTCTCCGGCAAGACGTACCCTGGTTGTGAGTCTGACTGTAAGAGCAGGAAGCCTGTTAATCCCTGTAAGGTAGAACCCGAGGAAGGATGCATTTGTCGGGGCGGCTACTTTCGTCTGGGAACGAAGTGTGTACATCCAAACCACTGTGGTTGTTACCTCCCTGATGGCAGCCATGTAAACGTAAGCATTTTGACTACGGCTGCTATACTGATAGAAATCCGAGCAGGTGCTCCATAAACGGCGCTGGGTATCTGGTTTGAGGAAGACCCTGTTCTAAAACATGTCCAGAAAGATCGTGCACCTTAGCCGTGGATGGTAGTTTGTCGAGGTTGTGTCTTCCGAACCAGAAACCGCTACCAAGACGAACAGCCACAGCCAAAGCAGTCTCCTATGCGACTAATACAAACATGAAAAAAAATCTAACTCCTCGATTCGATGGTCATCGAACGTCTATCACTTGTTCTCGTCATTGCAGCTTTATGAGAAACAGAGTTCTGCAGACTGTAGTACCATCAAACAGTGTCGAACCAACGGCAAGATGGTGGTGGTGAGTGTTACCCGTTGCCATGCTGAGGCGACATGTCAAACAAAAGAGGGTGTCCATGTCTGTGTCTGCAACTATGGATTCACTGGATCTGGTCAATATTGTACATCGAGTAAGTCTTTTGCTATCAGAAAGTCATTTTGTTTATCCGTACAATGGCCAATTTTGCCAAATATGCCATCCCTTTGCGTGTCTTCTTAAACTGGTTTCATTTTGCTTCATAAACGATATTGCAAACGCATCTCCATCCACACGACCGAAAGGGCGCACTTAAGTTTACCTGTTTCAAGCGTTTGTCTGTTGAAGGAGCAAACATTAACTTGGGAGAAGAAGAGGTTTTTCACTGCCAGTAATTAATTTCCTTTTTCTTCAAGAATGCAGAAATGTTGCACAGAGATGGACAGGGGATGAATGTGTCAACCGCTGCCCACCAGAGGATATCTGGGATAACAGCAAGAAGATCTGCAAATCGAGTGAGTATGAGACATCACAGGATTAGCTTATAACATAGCATTTATCATTTTAAATCTATCTGTCTTTCTGTAGTTCATCCTCTTAAGTCAGCTCGACTAATACGCAAACACTAGGTGGATTCAAAATAGAATCCATTCTAAGCTGAATGAAGTTTCGTAACCATCAGTTGTCGTTTAATGCTTTACCTTTTTCTCTAGGGTGCACCGAGTCTCAGTTATGGAACATCCCGACCAACCGATGTGTAGACAGTATGTATGTCTTATCTCAATAACTGTATAATAACAAACGCATGATTACGATTACTGATGATGAAGCCTGGGAGATACTAGTGCCGTGGTCCTTGGCCTCGAAATCCAAGGGCCGTTGGTGGCAGCCATTAAGATATTCGTGATTGTGAATGTGACGGTGGTTAGGTTTTAATGTTAGAATGTATACTCCGACCTGATTAACGAATAATCATATATCAATAAAGTTCATATATCCTTTTGGGGATATATTTTGAAAAGCCCGAGTTTAGAATTTATTCCGTTCAAATTTTACTTCAGGGTGTAAACCTGTTGACAAGTGGGAGAATGAAGGCTGTGTTGCTCGTAAGTAACGTTCATTATATTGGAGGGCATTGAATGTAAAAAGATAGGCCGGGTCTATTTGGCAAGCCGCTCGCCGAACAGGCATCTTTTTTTTGTCCTGTTTGGAGAGCCGCTTGCCAAACAGCACTAAAAAGCCACCCTGTTCGGCCAGCCGGGCTTGCCAAACAGGTAAAAAATCTACCCTGTTTGGCGAGCTGGAGACTTTACTTTAATGTTAATGAGTTCGGCTCTCCATTCAGGACAAGAAAAAGTCGCTGTTTGGTAAGCCGGGCTTGCCAAGTAGTCACTTCCAAAAAGATATGATACACCGAAGCCTTAATTTGATTCCCAATGCATCAAATTTCAAACTATGGAATCCAAGATGTTCAATCTGAAAAAGTGCTCGTACATCAAATGATTTGTTGATACATTAAATAGTTTGTCAGATGTAGTGTAGCCTGTACGCTGTTCAGAGACGATGATAGAATAGACAAAACACTGAAGGGAAAAGTCTGGTTCAAGGCAAGCAGTTGTTAACATTACCGAAGCCACGTAGTCACTACTGTCTATCTACATTCAGCTTTGCTTGGAGATGTTACATGACATTCTAATTTCGATCACTCATCAAGAGGTGTTCGTTCTAATCCTCGAGGCTAAATACACATTTTCTTGTTTTCCTTCACTTCAGGTTGTACTCCACCGAAATCATGGGATATCAGGTTAAGGAGATGTACAGAAAGTAAGTCCGTCTTTGGAATTGAGTTTGGATAACCAATAACGAACTAATTGATTGGTGATAAAAATGCCTCTGTAGAAATGATACAACGCGTTAAAACTTTATCTTGGTTCTCAAAGTGTTGCTCTTGAAAGTTGTTCATCCAAACTACATGTATTCAATTATCGGTGCATGATAACGTTTAGTCAAATTGTATATCAGGCGTGTTTAGACTCATTTGATTCCAAACTATGTAGCGAAGTTGAGTGTCTCCTCAGCACAAATTGATGCATGTAGATTATTGATGTTTGATGTATACTAAGTGTAGCTCTCCGTCTGTTTTATCCACTAGAAATCTGCACCTGCAAGGCTTGGGGAGATCCCCATTACCATCGTTACGACGATTTTAAGAGAATGATCAACTTCATGGGTGTCTGTAAATACGTCTTCTCCAAGACGACCAACTCTGACGACGCGTGTTCCTTCTCGATTGAGGTGAAGAATGAACATAGAGGTAATACAAGGGTGTCTTTCGGTAGGATGATGGACCTGAAGATGGGAGGTTTCGTTGTCAGACTTCACAAGAACGGATGGAGTAGGGTACGTTCTCATATACTAGTATATGCTCCACCTTTTTGATGAATTTGAGCTGTTTGATAAATTGCTAGAACTGTCATATTGGTGTGGTGGTTCATTGTTCTTTCATCAAGACAGAATCTCGATCTGCACACTCTAATAAGATGTTTGGATCCAAGAGCGTTTACATCTCATTAATTTCTTGGAAGTGACTATTTGGCAAGCCCGGCTTACCAAACAGCGACTTTTTCTTGTCCTGAATGGAGAGCCGAACTCATTAATATTAAAGTAAAGTCTCCAGCTCGCCAAACAGGGTAGATTTTTTACCTGCTTTGCAAGCCCGGCTGGCCGAACAGGGTGGCTTTTTAGTGCTGTTTGGCAAGCGGCTCTCCAAACAGGACAAAAAAAAGATGCCTGTTCGGCGAGCGGCTTGCCAAATAGACCCGGCCTTATTTCTTATTGGTCTTTTTTCGCGTTATGTGCATGTGGTAGGCAGAATCAAAAAAGCATTGTTCATTTAATATACTGAAGTGTTATGTTATTTTTGCCAAACATAACTTGCGATACACCCATCGACTAATCTCACAACTTATGGTAGCCAGATATATCGGATATGGCATTACTCTCTAGCAAGTCACCACAACTTTGTTCTGCAGGTCAGTGGCCTCGCCAAAAAAATGCCCTTTAACCTCGAACTCGAAGGCGGACATACACTTAGTGTCTCAAAATGTGGAACCAACAACTTTAAGATATCAGTGCCAACCTGTTCCTTCACTTTGTCATTCGGTGGTCCATGGGGAAGTATTGTGACATCTCTCGGCCACTGGCAGTATGGAGGTGCTGGAAAGCTTACTGGAATGTGTGGGGACTGCGATGGAACGGCTGACACCTCGACTAGCTTCAATGATTATCAGGTTCCAGATGACTCTGATGTGCCATCACATAAGTAAGTGTGTACGCAAGACGCTTGAAATATGATCGAATAAAACAAGAGAAATCGGTTGTATACCTTGAAAATAATAAGGTCTATGCTTGATAACATCAAGTAGGCTTTTTACCTACTTGATAACATGTATCACAAACCATACTATGTCCTATCTGAATCCGTATCCTGCAATGTTCAACCAACGGTCAGAAATACATCGAAAGGTTTAGAATAGTATTCGCCCTTTGTTGAATACGAACAGATAGCCTTTACTTGCGGTCATGAGTACCGTCACATTCAAATAAGACAGGTGGGGGACAGCTAATTCATTATATCCTTTCGAACACTTCGTGCAGAGAGGTAGGATGACGTTGGAAGTCTTACCATACATCAGAGTTTTGTATTCATTCCAAATAGAAGTCGAATTTAATAGTGTTAATACTTTAGCTGTAAGAAGAGCGAGGAACCAGTCATCAAATGTTCGGATAAGAACAATGCCCTCATTGCATCAGACACGTACTGCGGTTACATCAAGTCAACCACTGGACCATTCGCAGAGTGCATCAAGAGCGGAAAGGTAGATTGGAAGTCAGCCTATGCTGCTTGCCAGATGGATGTTTGCGCTTTTGTGGACAAAGCCGAGTCCATGAAAGAAGTGATATGCGCTGATGTGGGAGAATTCGCCAGCGAATGTCAGCTGAATGGTTACCAACCTTCGAAGGTTTGGAGAACAACCACATTCTGTCGTAAGTTTGACTCATTCTGCTTTACAAAAAGATGCTTTGGCTTCAAATCTACAATAATGGCCTTCCGATTGCTTGTTGAATATCAAAATGGAACCAATGAAGTTCTAGCCTTGTAATCCTCAATTTGATTGGGGAATATTCCTGAGGTCACGCTATGCCTAAGGCAACTGGTCGAAGAAGTTCGTAAATCAAGAACCATTTGGCTTCGGTGTGGAGCCAGTGGTGCTGGCGTTGTTCCAGTGCATCTGGAGTGGGTCCATTGGCTCTAGGATCTGGTAAATGCCAAGAGCGTCTGGTTTCAACCCGAGTAAATTGGCTCTTCGATCTTGGGGATCTTGTGTTTGGTCAGCGCCAGCATCCATTGACTCGTGTTGTGTGATTCTAGTGTTGGGGCAGTGGCTCTGATGTGAGCCCATTGTATTGATGAGACCTTTCCGGACATCCTTAAAACAAGTATGTAGACGTTAAAACTGTCATCACAGTTTTCACTTCATTATCGAATGGTCTCTGCCTTGTTCTCTTTTTACTGTTAATATACGATTAATATCAATGTCATTTTCCAGCAATGAAGTGCCCTGCTAACAGCGTATATGAGTCCAAGATGCGTCCATGCCAACCGACGTGTATCAAGCCCGAACCAATCTTCTGTGAGGATGAGTTGATGGAAGGCTGCAAGTGTAATAAAGGCTTCATCCGAGATGGTGATTCGTGTGTCCCCGAGCGGTCATGTGGCTGTTGGGATGCAGACAAAAACTATTACACGGTGGGTAATGAGTAGAACCCCACTGAGTCAGATCGTGTCTAACTGCTAAGCCGCAGGTGCATAAACGAAGAAATCGCCCCCGCCCCACCCCCTCGCCGTCTAAGACAATGTTACCATCAACCATTTGATAAGTACTTCTGCTTATATTGCTACTCTTATGAGGAAAAAACTATACGGTCTTTTCTTCTTCTCTTTTTCGGTATGACGTAATCTCATCAGGATCGCAGAGACCAGAGCATGTTGTGGGGCTTTTCATTGAACTGCATACGCTGATATTGTGAACGTTTCTTTTTCCTATCAGATTGGTGATGAGCGCATAAGCTCCGACTGCACGACACTCTACAAGTGTATCAAAGTAGGATCAGTCGCCAAGCTAGGGTCCAGTGAGCTTAAACCTTGTGGCCAGGATGCTGAATGCAGACCTGGAGACAAAGGGATATATACCTGTGGCTGCAAGAAAGGATACCAAGGAGATGGATTCAAATGCGAGAAACGTAAGTGCAGCAAGTATGGGAGCCGTTATGATTGACACCTCACCTGTCGAAACGAACTTGATATATCCCCTCGTGACTACTATTAACTCGCCAGCAGACGCCACGAAGGTCGTCCCGTTTCGTGAGATGCACATAGACGATCTAAAGTTGTTCTTTCACGAGTCTTGATTTTGCCGAACAATTACGAATCAGTTAGTTGACGTTTATGTTATTATGTTTAGGTCCGGAACTGTCGTGCATCGAAGGCAAAGAGAAGTGGGATCCTAAGTTACAGAAGTGTGTACCTCTTGTTGGTGAGTACCGTATTGTGACCAATTTTCATGAAATTAGGGTATTTTCTTGCCGCAGTTGGGAGATGACCATATCAGTTTGTGAAAGTTGAAACCTCGGTGATCCGTCACTTGTCTGTGATTACTCCTAAAGAGTAGGAGAGACTTGGGCTGAGCTGGCATAACCATGATAAATTGGCATGAAGCTGAGCTTCACCTGTAAGTCAAGAAAACGAATATCTTCCTTTTGATCGAAATGTTTACTGCTTAGTAAATCATTCTTCTCTGAGCTTAACGTATTCTGTTATCCATTCAGTATGCAAAGAGGATGAAAAACTTGAAAATGGCAAGTGTATTAAATGTAAGTACTCTGTATTTCGTTACCTAAGTGTGCATAATTGTTCTGTCAAGCTGGGAACACTGGCCTTTTTTGTCAAGCAGCATTATTTTGGTACTGCGCTCTGGTGCAGAATGACCAGTGACTAGAGTACAGAGAGCTTGTTATACATGTGCTCATTCGTGTAGACTCTACGAAAATATCTAAAACTAATTGAATTTCATCTGTTCCGCACAATGAAGTTTGTTTTGCGTCAAAGATTTGATTGATGAAATTTCACGTTTTGCCTCTTTTTTCGTCACCAGTGTGTGGAGATGTCGCAACGAAATGGAACAAAGTTACGGAGAAGTGCGACCAGAGTGAGTAGTATTTAAAAACATTGTATCAGAAAAACATTATCATGATATACTATACCCTGCTGAAAGAGTAACACTGATCTCACCATCATTTAATTCCTCCCGCAATAGAAATACTCATGACTTTGAAGATGCAAAAACTAAATTCTACTTTTCTGTGACAAAAGACCAAAAAAAGCAAAACTGTGTCATGTTCACCTCAACCTACTAAATATATCCCCCCCCCCCCCCAGCTCTTGTTTCTTCTATCATCTATAAATTACAGGATGTACTGACCCTCAGAGCATTTGGAATGAAGGAGAGAAGAAGTGCAAGCTCCGTAAGTGTAACTGTTTCAAGCATGTCTGGTTCCCGTTGGTATCAAAATAAATTCCAACATGAAATGGGGCTGCACAATGGCCGCTCCAAAATAAATGTATTTCGTGAAGTGAACGTAAAAATGGTCGATTTTCTTGCCTGATAGCGACTTATTATAGCCACTTTTGCCATGCATGACCATCTGGTTATAGAATCATCATATTTACCTTTCATGTTTTATAGGATGTGCTGTTGACAAGTTATTCGTTGGAGAGGAATGTGTTGACAGTAAGTGAAAATCTTATCGTCACTGAACTGGTCCGACAATTCAGTATTTGGTTCTGTTCCTTTTCGTAAAGAGACGAACTTCTTGTTGCCTCGCTTTCATTCTGTCATTGATTTCAAACTAAGTGCAAAGGAGAAACTGCTGACAGTTATATAACTTTGAGAATGAGATCTTCAAAAGTGACTGTATTCTCCTTCTCATCATCATGAAAGGCATGTACATTATAGTGTTAGTCTCGAATAAATGCTGATTACTCTGATTTCAGAATGCACACCTGACCAAGTGTATGATGTGCCCACTGGAAAATGCAAAAATCGTAGGTATTGCCGCAAGCAAAAAAGGGTATCAAATAAATCCGGCAAATGATTGTATGTAGTTACTTATTTCTGTTACGATTTTTTTGGGAGCGTTTAATGGAGTCCCCATATTCCCTAAACTCGGACATTTCAAAACGAGATTTCTCGGAATGAACAATGCACAGCAAGCCTGCTCCTGACCAAATGGCAATGGCAGCATTGGATACCTCTACTTTAATATGTCTTTTTCTAAAACACAGGTTGCACCGATCCAAAGCAGGTGTGGAACCAAGTCAAGACAAAGTGCGAGAAGCGTAAGTGAATTCAAGGCTTTGTACTTGTGTACCCTTTGTACTTGTATACCCTTTGTACTTGTATACCCTTTGTACTTGTATACCCTTTGTACTTGTATACCCTTTGTACTTGTATACCCTTTGTACTTGTATACCCTTTGTACTTGTATACCCGTTACATACATTGACTGGAGCGGATATGTTTAAAGTGTTTCACCCTAATCACCAGCCATCAGCAAGGTCAGCTGATTGTAAGAATTCACCATCGAAATCACATAAGTAACATAAGATTTATCAACAAATCACGCGCGAATCATTTTGAGTGGGTTGATCAATACCCTGACATATAAGTGTTTCTTGATGTTACGTTTATAATCATGATTATTTTCTCAAGTCCTTTACCGCGTTTGTTTAAACTAACTATAATCCATTTCTGTCCAAAGGTTGTGAATCAGACAAGAAGCTGGTAGATAATAAGTGTATTCCAAGTAAGTAGACCTATGTAGTAATTTCTGGTTTGCGTTATATTGACTCGGTTTCTGTCAGTTTTAAACTGCTAAAGATTTATCAATTGAATCAGAATGATAAGTGTATATTGATATCTATCGATGTAGATGCCATTAAAATTTGTTTTTTGTTACAGAGTGCAAGAGTAACGAAAGATGGAATGTAAATACACAGAAATGCGAACCAACAGAAACACGTAAGATTATGTGTACCAGTTTGATGATAGTCCCAATGCTTCAATCAAGGCATTCTTTAAAGTGTTTAGAGGATGAAATGTATTAGAAGATGTGCCCAAGTGTAGCAACTATCATGCACGGTTGAATAAGTGAACGAGGTCTTGCAAAGCGCCGGTTCTGATCGACTGCGCACATGCATAAAGGCAGTAGCTTCTCTCTTTGCAGTAAATGATACCTTCAGGAGAGCAAAATGGTCGATAGATCTTTTCTTTCAACATCATTGTTTCATTGCCATCCCTGTCTTTCTCTAACGTTTAGTGTCTTTTTTAGCGACCTGCCAATGTTTTGCATGGGGAAAGAACGTGTTCTACACACACGACGGCCAGTGGATCAACTACCCTGGCAAGTGTGTCCACACCATCGCCAAGCTGAACGACAAGGCTAACAAATGTTACTTTGAGATCAACGCCAAGAACCTTCCTCAAAAGGGCGACAGACCAGCAGGAAAACTCATTTCTGTCCATACAGGTAAGTTGTAGCCCCTTTCCCCTGACGTATCAGTTATCGAACACAATGGTCCATGACAAACCTCTAGCTATTTGGTAAGCTTGACTATGTATGTATCGGACTGGTTAACATGACATTACACTGCATCCTACCCGGGGCCTTATTGAAAGTACACCAGACATCCATGTGGCCATGGCGAATGTACAGTGTGTGTGAAATGATTAGGATAGTCATAAACTTGCCATCACTTTGATAAGTTGATAACGCTTCTGACAACCTTTCCAGGCTTCAAAATGATTAGCATCTTCCCTGGAGGCATGGTCCAGGTTGATGGTGTCACCAAGACAGTTCCTTTCGATGTGGCGACTAAGAACAAGAGGACCATCAATGTCTACAAGAACGCTAATGGAGACTTCCAGATAGTTGACAAAAGCTGTGGCATCTTCGTGGCATACGACGCCAAGAACAGGTTTTTCACAGACCTGACTCCATATAGTAAGATGTTGTCTGGTATTTGTGGAAACTGTGATGGGCAGCCCAATGATTATATGACCTCTGACGGAACGGATGTGTCCTCCAAGAAAGCGCCCGAAAAGTTCGATCTTATCGGCGATAGTTATGTTGTGGCCGATAACACTGGCACAGAAGCCTCCACAGAGTAAGCCCTTTTGTATATCTTAACTTCGTTGACAAATCGATTTTTATCTAAGAACACCTGAATGAAATACAGCTCGGTATCCAGCAGTCTTCCCCCGGAAAAGTGCCGTCCTTGAATAGATGGGCGAAGGTATGGTTCTATCGGACGAGGAGACTCATGATTTTCAGAATCTCTGAGATTAATAGCACATAATGGAGTTCTGACTCAATTCTTTGTTGCTGGACACTCTATCCCTCGATATCTAAAACTACCTGATAACACCTAGTGGGAATACGAGTCCATGAACCTAGTCCGTTTGCTTTTAGGAAACAGTTGTATTTAGTTTTCTACAGGTCACTCGTATCTTTTGTCGGAAGACAGTAAAATAACTCTCGATATGTTACCTCTCATCATCTCCCTCCTAGCTGTGTAACTAAACCCCCAGTGTATGATGTTGACTGCACTCCGGCGTGGATGACGAAGGTCAAGTCTATTGAATACTGCGGCCTGATCTCCAAGACCACAGGGCCATTCGCTGCGTGCATTAAGAGCAGGAAGGTCAAGTACGAGGCGGAGAAGCAGTCATGTATCGAGAGGGTGTGTGCGACGGAAGGCAACACGGAGGAAGCCGCGAAGCTGACCTGTGAGACCATGAAAGGTCTTGCCGATGCATGCGCTGCGAATGGATTCGTCGTCAACTACAGGTCAAAGACATTTTGCCGTAAGCTTACTACATACAGTAGATCTTTTGTCGGGGAATGTTTTCACTTCTTAGTTTCACGAAGTATTCATTTATTCAGGTTTGGGGCAAATTCGGCATTACACTTCACGACTCCTTAAAGAACCAATTTGAACTTACAATGTTATTTCCTGAGAATATAATCTGCTAAGGATCGTCTGAATGCAAAGCGTGTCATAACAGTTGAGAGTCATGATTCTTCACTTTCCTGCTTGGTAATAATACAGGCTTCACTAATTGTTATGGCACTTTCAGCAATTGCTTGTGAGGAGAACTCCTCCTTCAACCCAAGCCTGGCTCCCATCCAACCATCGTGCAAGCAGCCAAGGGTACCCAAGATCGACGAAGGGGTTCAACCCGTCCAGGGATGTCAGTGCATTGTTGGGTACCTACGTGATGGGGACAAATGCACCAAGGCAGAGAACTGTGGCTGCGTGACAGATGATGGCAGGCTTATTAAGGTAGATTGCTAGGCCTTCATTTGACAGCAAAGCAAACAAGCATCGAATGGTAACTGAAAAGATGTCTGCTGGTTACCAGCTGACAAAAACTAAGGAAATGTTAGAATGTTATCTGGTCACAGGTGGAGACCATACTTTAGCTGGTCACAACACCTCAGTTGGTATCCTAGAACGCTCTAGCTACTAACTAACTGGTAAATTAGGCTGACAAAAGTTTAGCGGCCAACCTTAATTTTGTCTCCCTGCAGTTGGATATGGTTATCATTCGTCTGTTAATCCTTTACCACTATTCTGTGAGCCATCATCTTACTTGTCATGTATAACTTTCACATAGAATAAGGAAGAAGTTATTCGAGAAGGTTGCAAGATGAAAGACGTATGTACCACCACAGGCTGGGGCTGGCCTATTTTGGCCAGCAAAGCAGTCGACCCTGAATGTGACGTCAACGCCGAATGTGTAGCTGAAGGTGGCGACTGGAAGTGCGAATGTAAACGCGGATATGAAGGGGATGGAACGGATTGTAAATCAAGTAAGTGGTGTATGAACGTGTCGGAGACTGACAACTTTAGTAACATGCTCAGTGGTTTCGCATCAATTACGACTCATACTTGAACGTTATTTCAATTTATCGGCCGTTCCTTTTGTTGTTGTGATCCATTGCCTGTAATAGTTTCCATTGTTTGTTGCTCAAGACTTCCTAGTGGAACTCTGACTACTATATTGCATGCCTCCCGTATGGAACTTCCTCTTACTTTCAGAATGTGAGAAAAACACCCAGAGATGGACAACACGTGGCTGTGTCGAACGTAAGTTATTACCAACTCATAGTTTGCATTTTCCAGATACAAGAATGAGAATCCCCTTCCATCATTAGTGTATGGTATCACCCTGTATGATCCCCTTCCCGCGCAATCCCGGAGACACCGGACGATAGCGCCGCCACGGCCAGATGCCGAACTTCGCTGTAATGGCTTCCATGGATGTACACACGTTCGAGTTGATGAGAAACATGGAATAAAAGTGATAGCCAACATCATATCTGAGTCTGATTTATCCCTCCACGTTTAACGGCAGATATCATTCAATTAGTACATGATGTATCAAGATGTAATCAACAAGCTCTAATTTAATGTTGACGGCAGATGATTTGAGAAAGAATGTGATAGTGAGCATAAAACGCCAATGATCGCATCTCTGCAGTTAACCTAAATTTTCAGTTAATGATGTGGTTTGTTGTCTTTGGTTATTCAGAATGTGCCAAGGATGAAGACTGGAATGAAGCAAAGGAAGGATGTGATGCTAGTAAGTATGGTGATTTACTATCATTCCACTCCATTCTTTGATTGTAAAGCGTATTAGTGCACCGTATAGCATAGAATCATTGTTCCAGTACTTTTTGAGGAGGAAATGATGTTCGTAATAATTCAATTATATGAATGTTTAATTTGCCTATGCGCTCCAAGCCTCCTTGTCACTGAAAAGAACACATTTCGTTGTTTGTTTACAGAATGCAAGGATTCTGAACAGTACGACCCTGTCTCAGAGAAATGTGGCAAGAGTAAGTTTAATTCTATAATCTCCATACAGCTGCGATCTAATGAGATGCCATTGATCTGAGGCTGCTTTTATGGAATTCTAGCTAAGTGTATTCAATTGCGATAGCAACATTCAAGATCAGTAATTGCTCTTTGAGACTCTTTTATAAATGGTCATGTCAGTAGGTTTCAAAAATCTTAAGGATTGGCGAACAATTTCACATTGGGTATGTATGATAAGACACTTCAAATTCTCATCATAAGTTCTATATCAATATTGGCAGGTAAAATCTTCATTTGGTCACATGTGTGTGAAATCGACAAGATGTGTCGTTATGCACAGGGATTGTTTAGCTCCTCCTCCTGTCCACTGTAATGGTGTGCATGTGTTGTATTTCAGAATGCAAACCAAACGAAGAACTGCGAAATGGCAACTGTGTACTACGTGAGTACATTCTTCAACGTTTGAGGGGTTCTCTTTGTTCAGTTGAAATAGTTGAATAAGAACAGCGTTTTTCTCTCGCTTCTGTTCTTTGCATCGAGTTGTTATCTGTTTACATTGACAGTCGACCCAATTGGGGGTCTGAGTTTATTTCTTAAATTGCTCCATTCACTACAAAGCGCTCACCTGAGAAATAACCAACGTTTTCACTTCTAATCAAAGCTGATATCGTGCGAGGAGGGAACACTCAAAACCATGTATGCTCCTATTAATGGCAGTTGGTAAAATAGATTGATTGATTTACAGGTTGTGGCAAGGACAAGGTCTGGAATGTGGACTTACAGAAATGTCTGCAAAGTAAGCTTAACATTCATCGTAGTCATACCAACATCAGATATCAGTAGCAAAGGAACTTAGTCCAAAAATGTGCAACTTCGTTTTTTATATCTTGTCTATGTAGATGACAACTGCCACCTTCCATGCAATTTTCATTGGACCTGTGTCATACACTTGCTCTACAGTGTTACTAGTTATCTCCTTTGCCATTTTGCTCAGTTATTACGCTAGTTTTTCATATATGTTAAAGTCCCAACCTTTATAATTGGAGGCAACATTTGAATATTGGTGTTGGTCGATCTATTTTGACTTGAATCATATAGATTGTTTACCCTTGCAGAGGATTGTACCTGTAAGGCATGGGGTGACCCTCACTACATCAGCTATGACGGCATCGACAGCACCATCGCTCGCATAGACTTCCAAGGCAAATGTAAATACACTCTCTCAAAGCTGAAGGACGAGACTCATAAGTGTGCTTTCAATGTGGAAGTGAAGAACGAAGTCAGGAATGCTGTGTACGATTTCACATTCACGCGATCAGTGGACCTCAAGATGGGTGGCACAAACTTCAGACTACAGATAAGGAAAGGCGCATCTGTAAGTACTTTTCGCGTTATCATTGTGGTCAACTTCGAGTACAACGTGTGTGTCATATCTTGCTTAAAATTCAGGGCTTAACACTTAACACGAGGGCCGGTGTGGCAATCGAAAATCTCCCTTCCTCGGAAGAAGTGTCCATCCCTGTTGTATGGGGATGGATTAATGTATATGATATTCTAAAGGGACCCTGGCTATTAATGCCTTAGAGATTAACAATGCTTAATAGAATCCTTTGTCCTTCTGACATTCTTTCCCAAGACTTCTATACTTTTAACACCGGAGTTACACAGGCAAAAGTCTCCGTCCATGGATCTATGATGGTGGTTATTCATCTACGTCCATGGAGAGGTGATGGAGAATCTCCATCACCTCTCCATGGATGGAAAGTCCATGGGCCATCATAGATTCGGAGATTTCTGTCCCTTATCTTGTCCTGTAGGCTGTATATGGTGAGTTTCTGTCGCTCTTCCCGTTCACCGCTATCTCGACATGTGTATCTACATGCATTTGTGCTTCTCTGTACAAACTAAGTTTTCTTTATTTTCTGTTACATTTTTCATTTACCGTTTTCTCGGCTTTGTCTCTTGCTCTTTATGTTGCCATGTTTTTCATCAGATAATTATATTCTTAAATATTTCTTCAGATTAATGGCATCTTAGTTACGCTCCCAATGAAGTACAAACTTTCAAATGGAGTAGTTGTGGAACTTTCAATGGATGGCAATACCGTCCTTCAAGCTAAGGTCCCTGAATGCGATCTTTCCCTGACATTCGGCGGGGTCCAGGACTATGCTATTTTCACAGCCAGTGGGGAGAAGTATGGTGGCAAAATGGAAGGTATTTGTGGTGACTGTGATGGAGTCAAGGAGAAGGACCTCAATATGGACTCGTTTTCGGTACCTGATGATTCTGATGCACCGGAAGACACGTAAGCTTAAGCCTATTCATTTCTGTGGTAAATTAGGCAGATATTGTTAGATTTCATCAGGAAAAAATAAATTGAATTTGGCTTAATTCTTACCAAAAGCTTTGCTAACTGTGATTATCCAGACATCTTTAAGAAACATTTTGAAGTATTGGCTATTCGATTCACATTATTTGTCAGATATCAGCCAAGAACATAACGATTATCTTTTGGAGAATTGCCCTTAACAAACAGACTCCATTCATTACTGCTTTATCAATGTTTTATCAATGGCCTTACCAATACGAGCACGGATCAGTGTCACATTCTGCACAGCTACACTTAGGAAAGTAACACACGAGAAACATCCAGAGTGGTACGTGTAGACCAATTAATGTAGCCGTTATTGATACCTGAAATCCATTGCCATCTACCTAATGTGTCTTTTCAGTTGCAAACCCGCAAAAAAGCAAGATGTGACATGTTCAGATGCTGTCAAACAAACCGCCTCAAATGACAAATTCTGTGGCTTCATCCAAAACGTGAATGGACCATTCGGAGACTGCATCAAGAGCAAGAAGGTTGATACCAAAAAGTATATGGATGCATGTCTGTACGATGTGTGTGCGTATATGAAGGACACGAAACAAGTGACTAGACTTGTGTGCGAGGACTTAGGCACAGTGGCCGCAGCTTGTAACAGGGCTGGTTTTTATGCAGACTGGCGGCAAAAGGACTTCTGTTGTGAGTAGCCTCTTAGACCCGAGTTTGTGACCTTTTGTTTTGTATTAACATCATTTTAACCAACGATTACTGTACTTCAGAGGTGTTTGTGTCCTACTAATTATGTGGAAAATGGGGACAGAAATTCTATGACTTGCAGATAACGCCAAAAGTCCAAAGGATGAATAAATAGCAAGACGTCCCAGATTTGTTTGTCATCTACCACGTCCAGGTGAGATATATTCGGTTCTTGTTTCAAAACCCTAAATGTTCTTTTCAACAAGCTCTCGGATGTGGCGCCAACTCTGACTACAAGATCCAGATGCGGCCATGTCAACCAAGCTGTGCCCAGCCCGCACCCAAAACCTGCCCTGACAAGGCACCAATCGAAGGATGCAAGTGCAAACCAGGATTTATCTTCAGCGGAAATGATTGCGTCAAGCCTGAGGACTGTGGCTGTTTCGATCAGAAGACTGGACAGTACTTCAAAGTAAGTCATCTTGGCACGCATTAGTTTCCTCAGCGCCTGAATGTTTGGACCTACTCGGGAAAAATTACATTGACCTGCAGTATGTGGTCGCATTTCGTTGGTGCATGAGTGTATGGTGACACTATGCATTACAATGAAGTGATGGATAGTAAGGAGACATTGAAATTAACTCTGCGGGTCATCCCATATTCTGCATGTATATGCACGAGAAGAAATCAGATCCAAAATGTTGCTTATAACTGTCAACTCCCAAATTTGTACTCCAGCTCAATGAGAAGACCATCTCAATTGATTGTAAGACAATGGTAACGTGCGTCAAGCAGGACAATGAACCGGCCATGTTGAAGACTTCCTTCCCCGAATGTGACGAGAACTCTGTTTGCAAGGCCATGCCGACCGGGAAGATGGGCTGTGAGTGCAAGAAGGGCTGGTATGGTGACCCGACCGCCTGCAAGAAGATCATACGTAAGTGTACCAACAAATTTACTCAGTTTGACAGCCTGAATCAAACAGAACGTAGTCTCTTTAACAGACTTTTTCAAACACATAAATCAGTTTAGCTGTCCATGGCAAAGTCACATTCTTCTTAGCTTACCCATACTAGTCATGACATTTAATACTAGAACATAATAAGCCAACTAAAATTAAGATCGACAGAAGTTTTCTTCCAAGACGCATTGGCGTCTGCTTCTCCCTTCCAATGCTTTGTCTGTTGCAGCTTTGTGAAAGTGTTTTAATGCCTCCCATGAACCATCATAACATGCGTATAAGCCACAATAATCTTAAGATTATTCATCTGTACCTCTACACCAGAAGTGCTGCCATAGTAAGGCCGTCTAGAATTGGTAAAAAAAAAAATGTCCGTAACCATTGAAAAACACGAAAGCCATAGTGGATCACAAAGATTACACGTCAAGCTTACTTCGACCTGAACCAGCATCACATGAAGAGTGGTGACAAGTGGTCCTATTCTACATCAAGTCTATAAGGTAAACAACATTTCTTTCCCTGCTTCATTTCAAGCGGTGCCGAAGACCACAGGTGGAACAGGCGAGGGTGCCCCATGTGCATTCCCATTTTACTACGGAGGGAAGGCCTTCTACACTTGTACGGAAGCCGGTTCAATTGGCAAGCCATGGTGCTCCGTCACAACCCACTATAAAACTGACCAAATGTTCGGATATTGTCCAAGTAAGTTGACGAATAACGTCATATTGATGTTTCAGTTGGGAAATTAAAATCGTTCTGTCATCTTGTCATCTTCTGTAATAATCATGAGTTGTCCTTAACCATTGAAGAAGACATATCTTGTCGATTACGTGATCGCACTTTGGGAAAGACTTTCATCAAGTCTGCGTATTACATGACACGCAGTGTGTACTCTGAGAAATCGGTGTGACCGCCTCATTCTCCCGACTATCGTTATGTAGCACGTGAGATTCCGCGGACATGTTTAATTATGCAGCGGTAATCCGAGACTGCATGATTCATACGACATCTCCTTCATCTCAAATCTTTCAGAGCCATGCGTCTTCCCGTTCACCCACAAAGGAGTCACCTACAACGAGTGCACTGGGACTGATAAACCGTGGTGTGCCACAGTTGCTGACTTCAAAAACGATGACCAGTGGAAGTACTGTCCACCTAAGAAAGGTACGACCTTCGGATATGAGCACTATCCACTTTCTTACGATCACAATCGTTGACATGGAAGTCCTTATATGATTATTGATCGTATGGCAGAAAAATATCACTTCAATAAATTTGTCTTTCAGTTGCATGTGTATTCCCGTTCACCAACAACGGAGTGACCCACAACGAATGTATTGTAGGTTCGACTGGCAAACCATGGTGTGCCACGGTTGCCGCATATACTGGAGATAAGAACTGGATGTATTGCGAAGGTAAAGCGTATTTCCCGCTTTTTGGTTGCTATCAAGAATTACCAAAGGCTTTATTATCCTTATGGCACAGAGCCACATCAGACTGAACATATGATAGTAACAGAACAAAGCTATTGGCTTATACAAGACAAAAATACAACATAGTCTTACACTTGTTCGCACGATGCATCACATTGATCGTAAACGAAATTGATAAACCTTTCCAGATGAGGTGTAAGGGGAGGGGCTGAACTTGCTCAGCAGATTCTTATACCATCAACAAAAGTGTTGCCCTTTACAAAAACTTAACGAGGGGTCTGACGAATTGAGAAGTTTCCTCAGGTTATCCAATGTTATCGTACACGACCCTCTAGTGCAGCATCCTGGCACCAGTTGTTTACAATTATTATTATTATTATCAAAACCTCCAAATAGGAGATTCAAAAGCACGCTCCATTGATCTGACCAGACCTCTCAACCGAGCCGGGAGCGTCGTATCTGTCGTCGAGGAGGAGATACCTAAGCGAGTCAATTACGCCATCCTCGCCTACAGAGACGCCACCATCCCGGCAAAACGAGTGGGGCCGGTCAGAAAAAGCAGGAATAATAGGTGACACAATACAATCGCGCCCGGCTATAAAATCGGCTATTAGTGCAACATTAACCCCGCCTCTCGATATTTCAAATTTTGTGTACGACCTACAGGTAGGAGTTAAAAAAGCCTGATCTCAGGGTGCCTGTGCAATTACATGTATATTGCTGATCTATCTCATTCCAGTCGCATGTGAAACACAAATGAATACCAAGGTAAATATTGGAGAGACGTATACATTTGAAGGGAAGCAGTATTACTGCAAGGATGACAAGACGTATGCTGAAGTCAAGAAGAGTAAGTTCACGCTCTGACCTTGATCCCTCACCGATGAGGTCAAAGGTCATATCACCCATTTTGAGATATGACAAGTCAGATTCAAATTCATATCCATCGCCTTCAGCCGAACCTGGAGGGAATTTATGAAGGTAGCCTGACGTTGCTTTTTTTCGTTTTTAGAAAATAAACACGGAATTCCTTTACGGCTGTAAAAATCTCCATACATTTTGGCACAAAAAACTTTTTCCCGAAATGTGTTAATGAAATTTTCAGGTGAATATTTTGGTGTATTAAATTCAATCAATGCGCCTTTCTTTCACTTTCAGTTGGCAATTGTGCTATCCCTTTCAAATACGAGGGCGTATGGTACGATAAATGCATCGACGCAACACCATGGTGTTCAAAGGACCACTTATACAAGAAAAACTGGGAATTTTGTTGAACCCAAACATATCGACTAACTTTTCGCATGGTCTTAGAACCATTATACTCCAATATGCATCATGAAACTACTTAAAAAGGTATCAAATATCTTTGTATCTGTACTTGAAATGGCCAACGAAATATCGTCATCGTTTTCAAAAACGTCTTTGTATGACACTGGCTCACCAAGCAAAGATTTGCTAACGTGTTTATGTATTTTTGGTACAACGGCACACTGAGGAGAGAAGAAAGACTAGTATGCTTTGCACACGTGACCAGGACAGATATTTGGATGTCAAAAAGATAATGTGTGCCATCATCAGGACAAAGCGATTTGATACCTTACACATCATGTAATCATTCTTTTTCTTCATGATATTAAACTATTGCAGCATTAAAACACAAAAAGAGTTATCGTCATTTTCTTGCTTAAATTTACGAAGTCATATGATAAAATATGACAAAACTTTGGCCGGGTCTATTTGGCTAGACGCTCGCCGAACAGGCATCTTTTTTGTCCTGTTTGGAGAGCCGCTTGCCAAACAGCACTAAAAAGCCACCCTGTTCGGCCAGCCGGGCTTGCCAAACAGGTGAAAAATCTATCCTGTTTGGCGAGCTGGAGACTTTACTTCAATATTAATGAGTTCGGCTCTCCATTCAGGACAAGAAAAAGTCGCTGTTTGGTCAGCCGGGCTTGCCAAGTAGTCACTTCCTAAAACTTTGATTATTCCGTTGAACAGTCATTGAGATTTCAAGTATTGAAGGAGAAGGCATTGTCACGAAGCATCCGGCAGCCTTCTTCTTCTTCTTCTTCAATTACTCGGTTGTCCGTCTGTCGACGTATAATAACCGAGGTGGGGGTGTGGGCATGCGGGGAGGAAGGTTTGTTAGTAGCATGCCTTGGGGAGGCATGCCCTGAACGCTGCGGGTGAAGTAGCCCCGCGAGCGTCTGCGCTTAAACTATTCCAGTCGGAAGTTGTACGGATGATGAAAGATTTCCTGTACGCGTCGGTGTTGCATCTAGTTTGAATTAGTCTGTTCCTTCTTCCAGGGTTGATCAGATTGGGGTCAAGTTGAACTTCGACTTTCTTATTTCTTATTTGGTAAAAAAAGGATGAGGCGTTGGTTTTTCCGTCGTGATGTTAAGGGTTCCCAATTGAGATTTCTCAAGAGTTCCGTGACGCTAGTTTTGGGCTGGTTGTTCCGGGTGACGAACCGTGCTGCCCTTCTTTGTATACGTTCTATGTTAGAGGCCTCTCTGCTGTTGTCGTCAGGGTCCCAAACCTGAGAGCTGTATTCAATGGTAGACCTGCACATTGTGAAATAAGCTAGCTCGCGCAACTTCTGGGGGCATGAATGTAAGTATCTGCTTAAGAACCCAAGTGTACGGCTGGCTCTAGTTGTGGTCCAATGCAATAACCTTTAACACTACAGTATTAGTCACCCATAACAGGCCTGTTGTTCGTTAGCACAGACCAGGATAATTTACCTTGGCCGGGTCTATTTGGCAAGCCGCTCGCCGAACAGGCATCTTTTTCGGCCTGTTTGGAGAGCCGCTTGCCAAACAGCACTAAAAAGCCACCCTGTTCGGCCAGCCGGGCTTGCCAAACAGGTAAAAATCTACCCTGTTTGGCGAGCTGGAGACTTTACTTTACTAATGAGTTCGGCTCTCCATTCAGGACAAGAAACAGTCGCTGTTTGGTAAGCCGGGCTTGCCAAGTAGTCACTTCCATTTAAACCTTAGCATGGAACACATTGTTTTACTTTTTTTATCTCAACCGACCTAGCTGACTTGATCAAACCGACTGACTTTATCAGCTGACAAACTACTTTTTTGACGTCATTCCGATAACGTGATCCTCCTCCGACACAGTAAAGATAAAAGTTGACAGCGTAGTTTATCACCCAAAGTCTGGATAGCAACCAAATTTGGGCGCCGTAACGAAACTGCCAGTATTTCTGATCCATCTTGTAAAGTTTTCGAAGGGCGGGGATGCCCTCAATAAACAATGCATAGAGCTTGTACGGCATTGTTGTCAACACGTAAGCAAAGCAGACGATGATTAACATCCTTGTTATATGCCCTGTCTTATTCTCGCGAGATTTGTCGCCGCCATGCTCTACGGCCGCCAATTCGTTGGTTTTCTTTCTCCATTTTGCCGAGTCATTCAATGTGATGATTATCCACACATTGCAGAAGATGATGATCATGAAGGGCAACATCGTCCCGATGATGAGATGAAACGTGAGGACCATTGTCTCGAGAAATTCGTGACCAGAAATGACCACGTTAAGCATCAAAGGGCCTAAATTGAATGAAAAAATACGGTTCACGGTTACGGAGCAAAAAGCTGTCCATTTTATACAACGAGCGAAAGACAACAAATCCTGAGGATGGTCACAATTAAAAAGATGATGGGATATTATTAGCATGTAGGCCTATATTGCATTGTGACGATCTATGGTCGCATGCCAACTAATATTGATAAGAACAGCAACGTGGACGCCACCGAGGAGACGGAAGGAACGCTGTCTCGTGCCATTGAAAAGAAGGTGCGAGACAAGGGCCTGATATGGGTGTCAGTAAGAAGGCAACCTGCCAGCGTGTCGGATGGACTCTCAACTGAAAGAAGTTGATAGGGAAACTAGTCGCTTTGAGTCGGCAAGTCTGGAAATTCCTTAGGCCTCCACCTGAGAAATTGTTCAATACGTATCTCAGAATCGAACCTGTGTAGATGCATACGGATCCCGTAGTTTTGTCTTACCTTCCTTCTCATAAACAAAGAACACATGAATATTAACTGCGATGACCACTATGTAGGTGATAGCTGTTGTCCTCTTGGCCCTGCCTGTGGTACATAGCCGCACTGCATGAAGGGGGAAGCGGGTGGCGATGATACGGTCGATCGACATCTGAGCCAGGGTCAAGCCGGAGATCGTGCCGAAAGTGTACGTCGAATACCAACATATCCTACGGGATGAGATAACAACGTCTATAAGACAAGACAAGTGATACATGCAGCATCGTAAAATCTAGTGATCCATATAATCGGGTAAACTTCCAAACTGGCAACCAAGTTTGTTGTCACCACCTTTTCGTGATTGCCAAATTGAGAAAAAAAGATGTAGTGACGTCTGGCGATTTCATACTTACTGCAAGGGGAGTTCCCCGGTGCTCTCTTTTACGACCCAGAAGAGGATAATACTGCAAGAAGCATTGGCAACAAGGACTAGAAAGTCGGCCAGAGCCATTGCCGCAATGTAAAGACAGGCTGCACTATTCCTGTTGAATTTCTGTAGAGATATCACAATGGCGATGAGATTCCCCGGCACTCCGAATGTCACCACGAACATCCAAACATACTTCGTGCACGCCTCGATGATTGAGGCGAAAACAAACACAGAGACGTCGTCATGCGGGGATGACGTCATCGACATGGTGTTCACGTCTACGAAAGACTAGTTTCGATGTTATATCGTGTTGTTTTTGTCATATCTTTGTTATTTTTGTGGTATCTTTGTTGTCATAACATAACCATCACCAAGCATCTAACTATCCAAAATCGGTTGAATGAAAAATATTGTTGAACAAGAGCATGTAACATAGTGGTATTCCCAATAACTACTCGACGTGAATGTTCTGGTTTGTTTGAAGATCCAAATCCGTCTCTGTTGAAACGATGCCGACCTATTGAGGAAGCAGTAGAAGCATTCAGAGCTACTGTCCTGTCATCGAAGCGGACACGTAGTTCGGGGTGTTTTTAAATCGGCTGCTACTTGGTTGATGTGCTCGTCCACGAACTGCGCGTAGACCGGTCGCGGCCAATGTGAAAATTGGCTACATCGGTAATATGATGGGTCCACGGGAAACTTAACACCACGCGCGACTCAAAGCTACCACGCCCTTTGATGTTTCCTTTCACAGATTGTATGATTTCTCTAATGTAACAGAGCATTGTGAATTTATATATTTGTAGAGTATCGTATGGCCTCGACAATGCTGCAAAGAAGATAATTTGGCCTATAAATCTCGAGCCCATCGGTAAAATATACCTCGGGCAGGCTTGCTGTAACTTATTGCAGAAATCTCGTGAGACATCAGGTTTGTCTTTGTCCCATTCTAGAGATCAATGTAGCATCTATGCAGATAAGAATAAGTTATTCTTTGCCTCAAATGTCATACCTAATGCTATCGTACTCCCGATCGCATAAACGAGATCGAGGGGTTTTAATTCGTTGTTCTGAACGGACAGTGACAAACATGTCCCGGTGTATATGTAGTTGTTTCCAAAATGTGCAGTGTTTCGACAAAAGAGATGTCATTTTACAAGGGGGGGGGACAAAGAAAACGTGCCAGTCTATCTTTCAGCGTTCACAAACAATGAGGGGAAGCAATTGGACAGGAAAACGCTCAAAAACGTTACATGCTAACGCTTGACAACGTCCTCGCTCGTTGAGGTGCAATAGTTTACAGGTAGCAAGCCCTCTATGAGTACAAGATGTGCAGTAGTGTTCGCTTGAGAACAGGCTTAAAGGGATACTAAAGCTGGAACCAAGTGAGCAAGATTAAGTTCCATGAACTTGCCGATAGATGTCGTGTCTCCGTCACATTACAGATTATGCGAGAAATGATTTTATAACAATGAAAAAGTCGTCAGAAAAGGTGTGGGATAGCACATCTGTATCAGAAGTGGTGTAAACCTAGATCGCCTTATTTCGGTTGACAGCAAACATCTTGGTTATCATTGCCACACAGGCATGACAGGCACTGTTTTTGTCAATATTGTCCGAGATGTAAGTATAAAACCGCACATGTCCCTGATCATTTGTTTTCCGACGCTTGAAGGCAAGAAGATGTTGCCTCTTATCGCTTTACTGGTAAGTAAATTTATTGTTCATGGTTCACGATCAGAACGGAAAACGGTCGCATCTAAATTGTAAGAGTGACCATCATACCAATATATTAAGTCTAAAAGGACAGCGGTAATTAGTTTCTAGAATCACCTGATGGCATTTCTAAAGGGTCGATAATATTCTAGAGAACGAACGTAGATGAAAAAAAGAGTTCATGAGCAGTGTAACAATATTTATTTTAGAGTTGCGCTGCGCCGGACAAAGGTTTTCCATGTCTCTCTCACTCACTTGAAACGTTGTGGTGGTCATGATTAAAATGTGCAACCACATAATATTATGAGATGAGTGATAGAACAGTAACTATCTAATATTCTTAGGTGGTTGGTTCAGTTTCTGGCGTACCTTTTTCCGGGCCAGTCCATATCCCGGAGAAACTAACAGGGCCACCAGATAATGGAAATCGTTTTGGAGAAACGCCTTATGCTCGTAAGTATAAGTTCCTGTATTTTTGGCATTTACTAAAATAAAATATTTTCCTTGACATTCAACAAAAGCGCAGTCATTCAGCCTTCCCCTCAAAAGGTGGTGACTATTCTGGATCAAGTCTTCGACTTCTCAATTATCAACTTCAAAACGTTTTTTCACAGAACGGCACAACTAGTCAGTCTGTCTTGCCGCCAAGAGGTACAAAACCCCATTTAAAAGACTTATTTTTATTGATAGAAGAAAACAACTATCTGACGTTATCCCATAAACATTATTCTTTTGTTCCTTGGTATTTTTTGACAACGGAATGCAAGTTTTTTACTTGAAGTTGACGCTGAGCGGATGCGCTTTGTTTTCATCTGTAGGTTTCTCGCCGAAGCCAGAGAATGCAAGTCTTGACCTTCGAAATGATCTAATCTTGACTCCAGAGCAACACAATATGTTGTTTGAAACGTAAGCATACCCGGTTTGTAATAATAACTGTACTAGACGAAACACGTGCTACTTCATTCTTACTTCTAACCTGAACAAAACTTGGAGTTTAAAAAGGAGGCGGCCAGCTGTAAGATATACATGTAGTCTTGTTGTGATAAAAGGCTTTGGTGTTATTAGTAGCACGAAATATAGAAGGGGGGGGGGGGCGTTGTGCCGACCGTCAGCAGTTCCCTTAACGACCCCTTTCAAACTGGTAAATTAGCAACGGCGGCATATGCTCCTGGTCTTTCTTTAAATGTTGTCCTTTTTCTCTCCAGAGATGCCAATGGGAGGACCAAGAGGAAAGCCTGGAAGGGAGACAAGTTCCGGTGGACTGGCAACACAGTTCCATACTACTTCAACGGAAACGACTACAGTACGTATGTCTTTGCAAAGAACATCAAAATGTAATTATATACACTATGGTTATAGGAGAATGGCCTGAAATTGAAAAAAACATTGACGAGACAGGTCACAGAGACGCTCTCGTGAAAAAAAAATGAAAAAAGTTCCTCGAGCGGGTACGAACTCGTAACCCTCGCCACTAGATCCTTACGGTCTTATCCACTATGCCGTGAAGCTGTTCTTGGGGAGTTACATATTTTTCAGTTTTTTATTTCACGTACAAGCTTGACAGAATGGGGTTTTTTGTGCCATCCGTACCATTTTCAGTTTCAAAGTGGCCTTTAAAATGATGCCCTTTTTCAATATTGAATAAGTGAATTCATAAGATACATAATCAGGAGATGAACATGACACCCCGTGATGATTATAGGAACACGCAGCTATTTTTCGAGTTTTAAAGATTCAAAACAATTTCCCGCTTTGCTAGAATTGAAACCATGCGTGTATTGAGGAACTGCCGGATGAGGTGGCATTTGATTTCAAACAATGGTTGCAATGGCCACTTACAGTAAGATATATGCACTGATGCTGCACGTCCAGTGCTCTGTTGGTGAATACGGTAGCGCCACTGCGGCCTGCTGGTAGTCTATCATATCTGCGGGCGTTTGAAGCATGGCTGACCGGTCGTTCAAAACATGGCGGACTGGCGTTTGTGTTTTCTAACTTTGCCGTTAGGGTTCTTATGCATACATGTCAGCTTTAACTTTAAAAATCATCAAATGAGTAATTTAGCGTAAGTGTCACCTCTCACTCCCTTTCTAGCCGATCACCAGAAGAAAGAGATCCGAGAGGCAATGGACGTGTTCGAGGCAGAAACCTGTCTCAAGTTCAGACCAGCTACCTCGTCTGATGTCAACAAGGTGCGCTTCAAACAGGGACAGGGGTACGTAGATAGTGTTTCACATAGGGACAGGGTAAGAGACAGTGCTTCAAACACGGACATGGGTAGGTAGACTGCGCTTCGAACGACGACCTTGGTCGGTAGACTGGGATTTAAGTAGAGACAGGGGTAGTTAGACCCTCAAACACACCCTGTAAGCATTTGGCCGGGCTCCTAGCATATTGTTTCATCCGTCATGCACACGTGGCTAGAATCATTGGTCTCATGTCACATCCTCTTTAATAGTCTCACCGCGCAGACCCGAATGGTGGAGTTACTCTCTAGGCTGTATTAATAGTGAAGGTGGTCATAACGAGCCAAGACGAACTAAGCATCAAAGTTCTTTCAAGTTCTAATAATACTGAGCCCGCATTATGTTTGTGAGATGATGGTACATACGGGGTTATATCTTGGTGATCATGATAAGAAGGTCATTCTTTCCAGCTGCAATTCGCAACTTGGAATGGTTGGTGGATCACAGGACCTCAATCTGGACAATGCCGGATGCCGTTGGGTAAGATTTCTTGTCATGCTTTCTAAACTAACACAATGACAGGAACTGCTACTCGCGATATTGATCTGTAGCCTATACCATGTAATACTAGTCCCGATGAGAGACTTTATAGTACCGTGACTTTGGTCCATTGAAAAGGTTGAGCTTCAGGTCCTGACACCAGCGGCAGCGAATGGCTAATTGATTACTCGTAATGTTCTTACTCTTACGAGCACCGAATAAGGTTCTGGTTATATGAAATCGACGTTTTCACATGTAACGTCTCACCAATCGCTTCAAAAAACAAGTCAGTTTCAAATGGCGGACTCCATACGATTCACGAGGTCACTTTTCACCCTCACGTCGTGTTTTCAAGCCTATTTCAGTTGTTTACTCGTGACAAGTGAAACATGACAATTGATAACGTGAATCCTATAAAGATAAACTCGTGTTTATTTTATTGTTATCCGATCTTCAGAAAGGTCTGTACTGGCACGAGATTGGTCACGCCATCGGGCTAGTGCACGAACATCAGCTGCCGGAGAGGAACCAATATGTCAAGGTCAACTGGGGCAACGTTAACCCAGCTTTCAATTCCGCGTTCAGCACCTACACAGACTCTGAGCTGGAGAGGTTTGGTATTCCATACGATCTGAGCTCCATCATGCATTATGAAGTGAAGGTAAGCCACTGAATACGACCTTATGGACTAACTGACGAATCTATAAATCTGTCCAATACATGAACACAAACCTCTACAACGTAGTGTGTGTGTGGTGAATGTGAATATTTTTCAGAGAAATCAGGCGAGTGCAGATAATTGCATTTGAATTAGGTACTATCGATTGCAGCGCCACGCGGCGGATAAATCGCGCCGGTTCCTCATTGCATTTGAATTAGGTACTATCGACCATCTGGATGACCAGCGAGATCTGTTGATGATCACGATGCCGAACAATGGACGGGCGCTGGTTCAGACCAACGCCATCTTTCTTAGCCGGTTTGCGTAGCTTGCGATGTATACAACCTTTCGAATTTCTCGCAGGCTTTCAGTCAAACTGGCGGACAAACGATTATACCACGTGACAGGTCTAAGGAATCATGGATCGGTAATGTTTGGATCTCGCAGATGTCCTTCACTGACGTCATGATCATCAACAGGATGTATAAATGCGCAGGTACGTCAAATTTACCCGAACGCGAACGAAGTTTGCCGATTTCTCCTTCTTCGTATTTCTCCATCTCCATGGAGTCCTGTTGTACCCGCGTCGGAGTCTTAAGATGATAGAAAGACATGAATATGTCGACTCTAATGTCTGTTCCTGATATAGATGTCTTCATTTGAGTTAAGACCAAATCTAACGATCCTCGCCAGCGTAAACCTCTTTCACAGCACAAAAGAGAATATAAATACCGACTGGATAATCAGTAACTTGAACTTCGTCAGTGTCTTGCTCTTTTTATCTCATGTCAACAATACATGATGTCACATTTCAGCTCACTGCGGGAATGTGCCATGCAAAGGCGGCTTTCTCAATAAGGAATGTAAATGTGTTACACCAAAATGTGAGTTCAAGTTTCAAGTGTGAATACCGTGAGGGTATTGGCAAACTTATTTAACGCCTTTCTCAACGATTATGGCTGTTTTGAAAGCAGTTCGTTGGCCATTTCCCGTCATCGATTTCAAATGGCCGTGTTTCAGAATGCCTGTCGATATAAAATAATTTATTTTTGTATTTGGAGTCGTTTTTATCTTATTGAAGCCATGGCTTGTCCAACATGACCTCTTGAGCTCAAAACTTAGGAAGTAACTTCTCAAAGTATTTCTACAAATGCTTTGTGGAGACATCGTTAAAGCGCCCGCCAACGTTTGTTTTTTCTATAAGTAAAGTAAGGCGATGTGTTTCTCCAGCTTACTTCGACTCTCACTGCATCAATGAGCACCCCGACGAGGCCATGTGTTACGAGCGAGCCCATCAGGGAGACTGTGACGTAGACTATGGCTTCATGAACTTCAAGTGCAGGAAGGCCTGTAATAGATGTGCCATGTATGGAATGGAGCACCTAATCAAGGGAAAGCCAGGTAAAGAACAAGAAGTGAATCACAGAGAATACACCAACTCAGTCTATGCTTTTACCCAGTGGCTAACGATGTAGAGCATCTGTGAACGAACAGTATAGTTTGTTGCACATTCAATTAATGTGGTTGTCATCGTGTCAGCTTGATGGTAAACAGTACTTTCAAAACCAATCCATCAATATCAACAGATGTTTACAAGACCTTTAATGATCTGATCCTTTCTTGAGGCGGAAATGGGAACTGAGCTGCCCAAGGCCCACACCTTATTTTATCACATACGTAGATGCTAGTGGTAGTCTTGTAGGTTTTCTACAGTCATGGCCATCCCAAGTTCTGAGGTCACAAAACTAAAAATGAAACGATTCTGTTCATCAAAACTGATTCTCCTATAGGCGAGTGCTTCAACCAGTATTTGGATGATACCAGATGTGACGCGTGGGCCCGTGCCGGTGACTGCGACAAATACCCATCCTTCATGAAGAGACAGTGCAAGAAATCATGTGGAACTTGTAATAGTGACTGGGGTAAGAATTATCCAAGAAATCTTCCAAATTGTTTACCTATTTTCTATTTTGATCTCGCAAAACTATCTTCATTGCTCAGGCACGTTTTACATAGGATCCCCCCCCCCTCCCCACCTCTGTTTGTTCTACAGTGGGGCCTTTTTTAAATTCTTCAGGAAAATGTGCGAACATGGAATTCGACAAGTCTTGCGATGACTGGGCAGCCCGCGGTGAATGTGAAAGCAACCCTGAGTGGATGAAGAACAAATGTTCTGACTCTTGCAAGACATGTGGATACATAACTAGAGGTAAGAAGGCACGCTATCTTTGGCTACTTCCCAGTTGCCAACCCACCAAAGTCGTGGCATAACTTTTAGGATCTGAATGAATGATTATGCAATAGTACTGCACTACTTGCAGATTTGCCATTATCAGTGGATACAATTCGGCATGTTTTTATTACCAGATCTAATGGACAAGCGTATTCCGCACAACGTTCTTGCCGGTTATTTGACAATGTGTGCTCGCTGTCAAGCTCTTAAATAATTGTGCTTTATCAAAAGAGTAAACATCCATTCCAGGGGAATGTGAAAATGACCACGCAAACGAGAATGAGTGCTTAAAATGGTCTCGTGCGGGTCAGTGCTATGATGACGATCTCACAAGGGCCTTCTGGATGAAGAAGAATTGTGCCGCCTCTTGCAACTCATGTGGATTTGGAAAGGGTAGGTCGTGATCACCTTTGGCGTGTTAGAAAAACTGAAGATACCATATAACATGCCTATTCACCCAGTTTGCCTTCTGGAGGTGTCACTGGGCAAAACAGAAGAACAGTTAACCAAAATCTATTGTGACAATACTCCTCTCATCACAGCCAAACGGTTTTCTATGATACCTCATTGGTTTTCGTTGGACGACGTCTCGGGGTGACCGTAGCAAAGTCAGCAATTTTTTGACAAGGTCAGCGTGTTGTCCAGTACTACGAGTTAGCAGGTACACTCAAGGTCCGTGGTACAAATAGGTGTATTCTGCGACATCCCCTTTTCCATACACGTTCCCTTCTTAACCATTCTTAACTGATATGAAAGTCACTTGCAGAGTTTACATCCATGGTAATCGCCAGTCTCTGACCAGCTGAAATATCGGATGTATTTACAAGATATTCATTGGCTTATCATCGCGTTGCAGGTAAATGTGAAAACGATTTGGACGACTTTGAATGTGATAAGATGGCACATTTCGGAAAATGTTCTACAAACCCGAAACACGCACAGAAGAACTGTAAGAAGTCATGCAACACATGTGACTACGGAGTGAGAGGTAGGACTCGAATGAGTATTGGCACTAGAACTAAATAATGGTCATACGTTCTTTCTACAACCAAGAATTTCATTTCATATTGGTATGTGTCCGAAATAAGGACGTCTTAGAATTATACTGCATTGATATAAAACTTATTCATCAAAAGCCTTCATTGTAAGGCACATTATCATACCCAAGATAAGCTTCTTATTGACCAACACGTGTACATACTGACCAATTCAGGTAACTGTAAGAATCACTACGAGACGGTGTTTGGCGACAATCGAGCCTGTGATGGCTATGCTGATCAAGGGAGCTGCGACTTCAACACTGGCTACCTCCTCATCTTCTGCGCCAGATCCTGTAACAGATGTCAGCAAGCAAAGGACCTCATCGCCAGTAAGTTACTTCGTGTTGGAGACAGCGATTCAATACCCGACTAGATTCCCTCGCCAATAGAATTCTAACAGAACTTGCTACAGTTACGATAAAGGACAAAGCTTTGCCTGCACTAGTGTCAACGATGACATTACCTACACAAATTCACCCCTCCTCCTAACAATAATTCCTTTCTAAACTGTCATATTTCAGACTGCCGTAACTTGCAGCCAGAAGATAAATGCAAGAAATGGGCAGAAAGTGGTGAATGTGACAGTAACCCGGGCTTCATGAGATACAACTGCGCCAAATCGTGTGACTCGTGTCATATTCTCACTAATGGTAAGGGTTTTTTTTGGTTTTCCAGGGCTTTGTTCATGGGAAATACATTAAGCAAAGTTTTACGGGAAAATTCATTTACAGACAAGACATCGTGACACCAGAATCATTTCTTTTAAAAAAGGCAACGTTTCATGCTTCATTTATTATTGCCTAACAGAGATCAAACGCATCATCAATCTTCTTAGCTAGTTCTTTTTGAAAACCACATCAGCAAGGACATAAAACCAGACCCATGATGTTGAAGAGGTACTAACATATCTGGCTTAAACCCTAGCGTAAGCCCTTGACCTACGTACATAATTAACGGAATATGAGATTAACCCACGACCTCATGATGCATGATGGACCTCGTACAGTTAGAGGCAGATCTTGTCCGAATCATTGAGCAACCATCCAGTTTGCTGTTGGCGATTAGGTTGATCGTAGACTATGCAGCGTCTTGTTGATTTATTGTCTTTCTTTCCCGTCTTTAGAGAAGATCTGCGCCGATACGTCTGGTGTGACAACGTGTAAATTCTGGCAGGGGAACGGAGAGTGTGAGGAGAGACCTAGGTATATGGCGCAAAAGTGCAGATTGACTTGCGGAATGTGTGAAAAGGGTGAAAGAGGTGGGTGGAGCTATATTGTCGCACTGACTTAATCAATGTTTGCCTACGGATGACTAGGTGTTAAGATCACACTCCGTTACATTTGGCACTTTTGATTTCGTCCACTTCCTCTGTGAAGATGACGAAGTTGCCTTCCTCGGGGCATTTTTTAATTTTACCTTTAAATATCTGGAAGACCGAGGAAGAATGACGTTGCATATTTAGACCAGCTAAGGCCTGCATGATGGTGGCAGCAAGACCAGTTGGATCGGTCTCATGAGGGAAGCGAAAGTACCTACATTTCAGTTACATATTTTTATTCCATGGCTTTTCAGTTGTCAAGGATCCCGAGCGCCGTAAGTATGATTTATATTTTGTGTAGTGTTTCTCCCCGATAGTTCTATTGCTGGTCTCGTTGTAACCCAGACAAACAGACTTCCTGCGAAAGGCCGAGGCGATTTTTTATACACCTCCATTTTGAACGAACTACCAGCCCGTGGAAGACTGGGGACTCACAAGCATTTGGCAGGTCGAGATAGGTTCATCTCTATCAAGCATAAGTATGAGTAAAAACATCACCCGTTCACCTTTGATTCACCCTTCGAAAAACAACTTGAGACGACATCTCCAGTTTATTGTTCTTATACACTTTATCATGATGTACGTGCCTAAATTACGGTGATGTGTAGCAATCATCTCCAGACCATGGCCGTGCATGAACCCAATCCCTTGATTTCTCTTCAGCAAAGTGTAAGAACTTCGCCAATGACGATTCGTGCGAGAGCTGGGCGAGATCGGCCGAGTGTCAGAACAACAAAGTCTGGATGGAGCACAACTGCCACAGGTCTTGCAACCCCGAGGAGTGTGGCGGCAACAGTGGAACCGTTGGAACTGGTGGAACAGGTACGAGGGAAGATATTTCACAAAACGATACTATGTCATGACCATATCATATCATGACCATGTCTTTTGAAGGTTATCCGATACCTTTATTCATTGCGTGCAGAATGCTCTCACAAAGAAACCATTTCTTTTCAGGTTCAAGCTGCGAAGACCAGAAGGACGAATGTGCGATGTGGCAGAGCTGGGGCCACTGTGAACTCAACCGAGCAGTGAAGAAGGCGTGTCCAAAGTCATGCGGCACATGCTAAACATCACAACCAGTGAAAGATTCATCCCAGGTGCATTACTTCACCTGTTTGCTGTAGGTTTCATTAATAAACATTGATAAGTTTATGTGGGTGTTTGCATTTGATTCGACTAGCTTTCTTCGGAGCCAGAATTATCACTGCCAATTGGTAGCACAGATTTCAATTTAAGAAGCACTAGAACACAACATGCTTGCGGTATTGCTGTAGACAATCTACTATTAGATGGCCCGAAACTGCGCCAAGACTTGCAACGTCGAGTGTGGCGGTGTTGGTAGCGCATGTAAGGACAGTGAATGCTCCTTGAAATTCGTGGAAGCGCGACTGCGCCAGCAGGGAAATAGTGAAGAAAACCTGTCCTAAGTCATGCGGTGTATGCTAATTCTCTCATGCGTCAGCACTTCCAGTTCGTTGTGGACTCCTTGAAATAAATACTCGGCTACGTGGCGATATGTCGATCCACTTTAATCACGCGGTTGACCAAATCAACATGCAGCCATATGCTGCGGGCTCGACAGCCAAGCATATTTGCATCCTTAGATTCACGACACATTTTGATTTCTTTCTACTACCAAGTATAGATTAGATATTTATTCTTTAATCCATACTTGCTACTACTGAAGTCTGTTCCCAGCTGTGACCAGCTCTCTCAGAGAGGAGGGGTGATGTACCATATTCCATAATTTAAACTCAATTGCAGCGATTCGAACATCAGTCGTGCCACTGAACCACTCTGACAGCCAAAATAACGGAGATCACACAATAAGGTTCGAAGGATGATTCAAAGCTGTATTTACTTTTTTCACAGAAATATACAGAAAGAATAATTGGCAGCACGATAACGACATGCATTGAATAAAACTTTATTTACAACGTGTAGTGAACTGCAATTCTAAAACAACTGGGTGTGGAATAAACCGCACATTAAGTGTGGAGCTAAAATGTTGGCCAAAACCTCGGCTACGCCTCGGTTTGGTCTACATTTCAGCTCCACCCTCGCGGTTTGGGTGAGACAAAAAAATACCTCCAGTTCGGTATCAATTCCTTAAGTCTATAGTTTAGCATAATATAGCATCGCAACTCTAAACCACAGCAGAGAAGTTTAGCCCTCGCTTCCAAAGCGATTCAAAATCAAATAATAACAAAATAAATTACCCCTACCACAACCCAAAAAAGGGTACTGAGGCGGCGTACAAAATGAATGTATTCCTTCAAGGAGCGAAAAAATACACCTCATTCGTCGGGGTCAAAATGACAGCAAAGGTTTGCGAAAGGCCCTGGTTTTGTATAATTTCATGTCACCTTTTCAAATTTTTCCAGTGAATAATAGCAGGTTGTATGAAGACCTGTACATACATTTTTGTACATGATAATAGCGACAGAGGGCTAAAATCTAAATCCTTAATGTCTAGAATGCCGCCTTCAGAGTCAGTAGGACTCCAAAGAAGATAACTCCGAGGTTTGCGCTCACTGAACAGCCTTTGCCGCATTTAAAAGTTACACGCATCTCTACCCCCGTGATACTCGTTAAGGCTTCGTGTGCTGTGCCGGTTTTCTCCCAGGGGATGTTTTTCTCCGTAGAATTACACTTCCCACAGCTGTGAATAGTCAGGGTAGCAGCAACTTTCAGTGAGGTAGACTTGTAGGCGACTTTTACCTCCTGAAAAATTACAGAAATAGAGGATGAATTGATATGCATGTCTTAAAGCTGCTTTAATTGCTTTACACTGTGGTTATGCGCCAGGGACTCATCGCGCAGGGCATCTTTTATCAGACTACTATAGAGCTCGTAGCTGGCGATGACCTCCAAAGACTACTATAGAGCTCGCAGCTGGCGATGACCTCCAAAGACTACTATAGAGCTCGTAGCTGGCGATGACTTCCAAAGACTACTATAGAGCTCGTAGCTGGCGATGACCTCCAAAGACTACTATAGAGCTCGTAGCTGGCGATGACCTCCAAAGACTACTATAGAGCTCGTAGCTGGCGATGACCTCCAAAGATCTATGCTGAGTGTATCATCAAAGTGAGTACGAGTATTTTACATGTACTTATATTCCCCTTATTATTTTGACGATATTGGGTTCACTGGCCTAATTATGACTTACCTTGCATTTGTCCGCGCACTTGGCCCCAGAGCCTGAACACTTTGTGGCTGGCACTGCTGGTATCTTCCTCGAACTGTCCGCCTTGTGGATATGGCTTATAATGGCCCCATGAATGATGGAAGACGACAAGAGAGTGGTCGTCCTAGTGTTGGACCACGTGTAACAAGCACTGAAACACGCCTTGCAATTTTTGTCGCTCTTCTTGCAGGACTTTGGCTTACTTTTCGGCTTACTGGCGAGGGCTGCAATAGATGCATCAATAATTTCAAACAAGAAAGTCTAGTCCGGTCCATACCAGTCCTTATCGTAAAAGGGAAAGACCCATATCGATCTTTTGAGTGGAATTTTCATCTAGTCGTTGGGAATTTGATCCCCAAGATGCAGTGGTGTGTCTACTCAAGAGAATCTTGAGCAAGCCTTGCTTGGAAAATAGCAGCGCCCGAGTGCACAAAACAAACTTTCTTACGAACGTATCGTTACGTCTGAACTGTGGGATTTCAACTAGGCATATCATAACACACATCACAATCCGCTGTATTTTCCAGTTCTTTATTGGCCACATCCAGCAAAAGATTAGGCAAGATGCATGGAAGAAGCAAGTGGAGATAATATGGCGTTAAAAACTTTTGCGACCAGCTCAACGATATATTGGATTTGAACTACTTACCACTGCAGGCTAGTATCGTCAAGACTACGATGACAACAATATAACCCTTCATATTGCTGGTTCCTCAGTCGAAGAAAAATGAAGACAAATTATTTGAGAGTTCTGAAATTCGAATGCGCGATACCGCAACTGAAGTGGCAAGTCAAAACACCCTTCTATATATTCTTCTATGAGACTAGTAACTAACCAACATTTACATTTGAATCATTTTCTAAGTTGAAACCGCGCCAGGAAGTCCTTTGGTGTAAACTCGTCCCCACTGACTAGAAATCGAAATCTCAAGTTTTCAGGTTCTCGATACTTTTGATAATCTCAAATCTCGACCAACTGGGCAAAAGAATGTTTGCCGAAACAAACCTTAGAATTACCCACAATGATTACTTCCAATTTTTATAACAATTTGATAGCAACGCCTTAGTCATTTTTTTAACATTTGAGCTGTCAAAGACTCTTGAAACACACAACTGAAATTCCTTGCCAGTTGATCAAACCAAATCGTTTGCAAACTTTCCGAGGGGGCTGTTACTCAGATTCCCATAGCTACATGTACAACGATCTTTCTTGGCGTATACTACGCCCAACTTCAGATAAAGTCAACCATCACCGCCTATAAACTCTGGAAGCGAGGTTACAAAATCAGGGCACCTCCTCAATGAAAATATTGATTTGCAGTTACCATGCAGGCTCAGAATAGACATAATATATCCATTCAGCCATCGATCTTTCTACTGTGAACACGTTGACCTGCTGAAAATAAGTAAGGAGGTCAACGCCGGCGTCACTGAGTGTCAGTATAATAGCATTTAAAATCGTTCGAATTACAGTTCCAGCGAGAAAAATAAAAAAAAACTGACCCAATTTCTGTGCATAAATATTGGCACATGAAATACATTGGCCTCGAATTCAAAGATTCTAAGTTTTTCACCCAAATTCATGACTTAAGCCTCTGAAACCTTTCTAAAACCAAAATGATATAGGTTTTGTTTGGATTATATACTTGTTTGAACCAAGACGGTTTTGACATTTCATTCTCAAAACAATGGTAGGCCTACTCAACGAATGATCAGTGTAATATAATCGATGTGTCAATTGATCGAAGCTAACTTTATGATACAACGACAGTTTTAGTCAACAAATGAATATCCTGGATGTATCAACTTTTTACCTTTGGAATGCCTTTATTGACTCACCCTGTACAATGTTATAGATCCCTGCGGTTCAATTGTCTGACCGAGATATGACATTATGTTTGCTATACTTTCCTTTCAAAATCATTGATGTCCCATACCTGCTCTTACAAGTAAGTTTATGCTCGTAATTATACACCTGCCAAATGAAGACATGGTAACCATCATTAGAATGCTTTGGCGATCGGCAGAATACAGTAGTTGTCCACCACTTCAGAATGAAAACGATAATAAAGAATAGGGCCTATCAAAATCTAACTGAGTGGATTTGGCCGACTGAATGAAAGCACGTTTAGCTCGATGTGTTCTCATGTCAGAGAATACCACGTCTCTGAAACGTTAAAGGAGATTTCGGACGACCAGCGTTTAAGCCTATACTTTTAAATTTTTACTGCCCGAGAAAAGAGACCTTCTCGTTTCCTGTTTAAACTTCTTGTGAATATCATGTAGTTCAGTTTGATTCGGCCTGCTGAGCACATGTGGACAATAGGGTCCACAGCGCGTATGTATAGAATTGCATTAATTACATTGATTTAAGATATCACCGCTGTAACACCTCCTGGTAGTCTTAAAGTAATTAGCTATGACCAACCCATTTCTATGACTGTATAGATTATCGATGACAGAGCTGGAAACTCGTCAACCTTTGAACCAGGGTTCATTTCGACCAATGCAACACACAATGGCAGAAACCGAGACATTCAGAAAACCTTTAGTACAATGTTTACCTGACGTGTTATGGTTACCTTTCACGCCAAGGCCTAGGCATTCGACCGTACAATGATGACAAACACCTGCGTCACGTTTTTTTCTATCCTAAATGTACCAAAACAACTATTATGATTTGAGTCAAAGGCACAATTATCTTCACAGCAAGAACTCGTTCCAATTCAAGTTGGTATTCGTGCGATACTAAATGTCAAGGGGTGGGACTAGACTTACGTTCAATTAATGACCCAGATTGATAGAGCACAAATCGTTTACATTCTGATAACAGATTTAGATATTCTTCTGTCTTCTATCGAGAAAACGGTAGAGAAGAGAACCTTTTACGTCTCTTAACCCTATGCCCCATAACTTGGGCAGAATATCCTGATCCCAACTTATGATACTGCCTTGACTCCTGTGCCATGCAGCCGATTGCGTTTTCCTAGGAAACACTCGGTAATTTCATCCAGGGTGTTGGGCTTGTTCACAAAAGATACGATGATCCGAACATATCACACTAAAGTTTATTGAAACAAAAATCATATCGGAAACGAAGGAATTTAGGACATCCACTAACAGAAAATACCACAAGTGCTTATTCTAAAACATCACTTATATAACCTCACACTCCAGTACATATAAAAACTTGATCTGGTACTATACAAATCATTTTAAAAAGCAAGGTATATCACCCAGTATATCATGTTGAAAATTCCAAAAGCACTCGGGAAGGCCCATTTTGAAATTTTTTCAATTCTTGACGAGGTCCAATATCGCTGTTTAGCTGGGGTCAAGTCTTCGGGCTCGGACGTTTGTGGGTCGTCTGAATCCATGGGATCGGTTCCGTTTTTGTTATCTTCAGCATGGATTCGATTTCGAGAACGGTTTCGGTTCTGAAAAAAATAGAAATGGTAATCGTGAGGTGTGCTTGTCTGAGACTGAGATGTTTTTGAAAGTACAACTCTTTCAATGTCAAGACGATGCAGGGCTGTACATGTACGTGTGAAAGGGAATTTCCCATATGAAGCCGCACAGAGGAAGAAAGAATCTAAATCGGGTCATCTTTCTGCAGCCCCAGGTTCATCGAATTCGGACTGGCCACTAAGTCTTTTCTTCCCAGCGTTTATTGGCACAGTTAAAGTAAGGACCTGGCAACGAAAGAATATGATGCACGTTTGCCCGAGTCGGAGAAAAAACAAAAGAACTACAGTCATGACTCCTGCAGGGGAACCTTTGAAGATCTTCTCCATCTTGTACCATCGAATTTTGGCGGAAAACCTCACGATTATACATGTTCTAGGCCATCCTTACCCGTACTACCATAGCAACTTTCATGAACTTCGCCTGGGCCTTCTCCTTTTTCGCTGACTCCTCCTTGTCCTCACGTCTAGCAAGTTGATTGGCAATGGCAAACTCCAACAGGGCGAGAAAAACGAAGCACAGACACACAGCCATCCAGAGATCAATAGCTTTGGAGTATGCAACTTTTGCCATGGAACCTAAAATAGTAAAAGTAACCCGACCCATAAGTGGATGCTAGTATTGTATACGCTGATGCAATTAATGGCCCTCTGCATGCCCCTCAATGTCTCTTACATTTCAAAAGGTTCGCCAGCATCGTTGGCAGTTTATGAAATGTTTAAAAGTACAGACCAAGTGCATGGGTTGTGAAAGTCAATTCATTTCCCTTGTATATGATATGACCAATAAAGGGTGCCTGCCAAGAGATAATATAGCCTTTGGATAATATTTCCACTGGTTTTATTGACAAAAAGTATTATCTGAACGTACTACTTATTTAGTGGATACCTATGTCATAGAGCACTAGACGAGATCCTAAACATAAGGGTCATATTCAACATCCCGAAGATACAAGCAGAATCTCATATCAACTCTGGTAATGACGAATCAGAGACCTCTATAATGCTTTCACGGCCTGACAGGAGGTGGCTTATGACTGGCCAATACAAGAGAAACCGTTAAGTTTGAGCGGGGAAACTGCTAGATTGGCAAGCCCATCCTTCAACCAGAGGGATACAGCGGATCGGAGCCTATTTCAATCTAGGTAACTATGCAGATGATTATGACATTGTCCGTATAGAATGACTTACTGGAGACGCTCGAGTTCATTGTAGTGATGGAAAGGACGGTCAACAATCCGAGGGAGATCCTGGCTGGCGTGGCCCTCACATCCACGAAGAACGATATGAACGAGAGGAGGACTATAAGGATACTAGGGATGTAGGTTCCAGTGATGTAGAAACCGAACAGTCTGGTTAGCTTGAACTTGACTTGAAGGCAGCTGTAAGACCCTAAAAGAGAGAAACTCAACACTGAGATCTATCTATGTTTACTGTTAACTGTTATACTATGCCTGGAGATACCAATACTGGCTTGGGTACAGGCGGGGAGAGAGCGCGAAAGGTACACATATTGCTATTGTCAAGGTTCCCCGCTACTTCACCAGTTTAATTTCGAAAGTGTTCCTATTTCACCAATATTTGATACTTTGATCCGAGATTGAACGTGGCGAATAACCGTATAATAATGGTGTTGAAATATCACCAAAGCGCTCCATGGCGAGATCGGAGCGCCAGTAGTGAGTGGGCCTTACCAGTATTATAACTGACAGTACAATTTGAAAGGTCAATGATTTTCCTGCCGATTTCAAATTCAGGTAGTTCCACTTCTTCGTTCACAACTACCGGTGTTTTACTGGTCCAGTCAAACATCACTTCCTTTGTGGTATATCCATCTGAAACGGGAATCATATATTGAGTGGGGACACTAAAGATCGACAGAAATTGTTCGGTAAGAGGAGGAACCAACAGTACTTGACAGGCTGATACACAAGCTAACACAGTTAGTCGAAACAGAAGGGGACAAAAACCGTTTCTCGGCGCGTAACGTGTTGCTATGTGTAAGAAATACTTGAAATCTTTATGGTCTTGCACACATTCTCTTACATGATTCCAGTTTCATGGGGCATTGCTGCATGTCCATTGGATAACGGACCAGGAACATTGGACAGGATAGGGTCAGCGAGATCCTGCAATGAAGAAACGTAGTCATGTCTTTTAAAGGAAGACTAGAGGCCATAGCCAGTTACGACGACAGCTTAGTTTACAGGGCGTCGCCGGCAGAGGTCTTCCCTATCTCAGAGTACATCGAAATGTCCACCTCCATCAGTAGAAGTACATGTGTCACAGTACTTCTGGTGGGCGTTGTGAAGGGTTTCGATGGCCTATAGTGGTCCATATCAGACTTTAAACCCCACCTTTAGAGCGGACATGCATGCAGAGAAACCTTAACGCCCGTCCGCCTTCGGATACGATAGTCTACCAGCAGGCCGCAGTGGCGCTGCCGTCTTCATCAACAGAGCACTGGACGTGCAGCATCAGTGCATATATTTTACTGTAAGTGGCCATTGCGACCATTCCTTGAAATCAAATGCCACCTCATCAGACAGTTCCTCAATACACGCATGATTTCAATACTAGCAAAGCGGGAAATTGTTTTGCATCTTTAAAACTCGAAAAATAGCTGCGTGCTTCTATAATCATCACAGGGTGTCATGTTCATCTCCTGATTATGTATCTTATGAATTCACTTTGCCAATATTGTAAAAGGACACTTTGAAACTGTAAATGGTACATATGGTACAAAAGACGCCATTCTGTCAAGCTTGTAAGTGAAATCAAAAACTGAAAAATATATACCTCCTGAACAACGGCTTCATGGCATAGCTGGTAAGACGGCAAGATCAAGTGGCGAGGGTTCCAAGTTCGGTCCCGCTTAAGGATATTTTTCGTTTTTTTCTTTAGACGTGAGCGTCTCTGTGACCTGTCTCGTCAATGAACTTGTTATTTGTGCAGTCAAGTGAGACCAGTTGCTGTGGGTGACTATCATCTTTTAAGTGCAGTTGGTCGTTTGGTGGTCGGGCGTTTGTGTTTTCTAACTTGGCCGTTAGTGTTTTTATGCATGCATGTTAGCTTTAACTTTGCGTAACAGTTTCGGATGGTCAAAAGGTAACAAGTAACGACACCCCCCCCCCCCCCCCTCCCCCACACACACCCGCACACTCGCACACACACCCGCCACTTCGGTATTCAGCTACCTTTGACTGTAGAGCAGACTGCCATCCGGGTGGACCCTGAGTAATACATTAGGTACTGTCACCTCGTGACGAATCGACCTCTTTTCATTCACAAAGAAGGTATCAGGTACCCAGATTTCATTGACTCTAGCATATCCCAGGGTTATGGGTGTGGAGATGTCATCGTAGGCGAGCCGGGGGTCAACCCAGCGCTGTCGGAAGTACAGATTTATGCTGTAGTCCTGAAACGAAATTGTACATTGATAATTGACCGCATTCAACAAGTTCAGTCACAAAATTTGGACTTAGCATACAAAGCAGTTCACTGCAAGCTTCGGGTATAAATGGTATTTCAGGATGGGAATAGGGACGGACATCGACTATTTCCCGGATGGGAGTATATGCATATGGCAAAGGGCCAAATCTCGGCCAAGATGCCTTATGTGATGATGATTTAAAACTTCTAAACACCACTTCCCTATGCTCAGTATCTTACGAGGATATCCAACGAATATAGACAGCCCACATTCATCTTCGGTCTTCCATAGATATCATTGTATTCTCACTTACCATCGAATTTTCATTCACCGAACTGAACTCACTAATGAACATATCGAACGTAACTTTCGTTGCTTGTCCTGAAAGGCGAGGAACCATTTGTACAGAGGCAAACACTTCCGTTAAAAAGATAAAGAAATTGGTCAAGTTATATACAGTGGAACCTCCCTTAGCGGACACCTCTCTACTAAGGACAACCTCTCTATTGAGGACATTAGTTTTGGTCCCAAAGTGGTGGTTTCCATTCAATTTGACCTGTCTAATCAGGACACCTCTCTATTAAGGACAGCACTTTTCAGCCCTGAGGGTGTCCTTAATAGAGAGGTTCTACTGTAATAGTTTTCAATAGCCTGATCAGTGTTTTTGGAGGAATACGCAATTCTCATTAAACATGTAGAGTTGTTGTGAGACCGTTGTGAGACTTGGTTTTTAATAGCCTGATCAGTGTTATTGGGGGAATACGCAATTCTCATTAAACATGTAGAGTTGTTGTGAGAATTAACACAAGTAATGACGTCTGGTGTTGCCATGATTTTCATTTGAATATCGTATAGCGTACCTCTGGGCGTTCCAAAAATGTCTTAATCACCCACATTGCATTCAATACTTCTTCTTTCCCGTCAAACGAAAGAATCGAACAAATGGGCTCAACATCCATTGTGTTCGATGAACTGCTCATTAAGACGATTATGTGGAAGATTCGAGACTTCAAATCCGAAGCTTGCTTCATACCAATGAATAGCCGTCAAATCACTTTCGATAAAAAAAACCCGTTAAATTGACACAACATGTCATGGGCAAATCAAGATAATGCCGTATATCTGATACAGAACAATTATTGTAACCTTGGACTCGTTTCATCTGGTAAGTCATCAGTACCTGCATCTTGACCTGGTCGTATTCTCTTATCATAGTTGGTGAGCATCTCATCAAGAAGTGTCTGAATGGTGTCGTTGTCAGCGGCGATGCTAAAAAAATGGATTTCTTTTTGAACCCAACCGGTACAACAGAACTACGCGAGGGCTCTCCTAAACCTGCTTCATTCCTCTCTTGATTCATGTAAGCTGCACTGAAAAATAGGCTTTTGCCGGATTTGTTTTTCAGTCGTATATACACATATCATTTCATTAATACAAAAGACACCTTGAAATGCGAACAATCTGAAAAAAGTAGTTTCGCCCAAAATCAAACTTAGTAACAAGTGTACATGAGAGTAATCAGAAGAACCAAGTCATTGACTTACCTTGGCCGTATCAGTAGAAACAGACAGGTCACAATCCACAGCAACATCTCGAGTTACACTCGCTCCGGTTGTTCAAAATGTGTCCAAACGCCGAAATAAAGCACTCGTGTATGATGGAGGTCAATTAATTGAAAGTTAGATTGATACTGCCAATTGTAAATTAGACTAACTTGATTGTAAGATACATTTGCAACGGGTTAGCTTGCTGGATGTTTAATTACAAGTGAATCTGGTAAGCTTCGGCCCAAAGAAGGTCTTCAGTAAAACTGTTGGGGTCCGTTTTCCGATACAAGTGCTTAGAGTAGGAGTCTAGTAGGGTTTATTGATTATTGATTTCCTTCTTGGTTATTGGGTGCATTGTTGATTCTTTCACGCTAAGGAACAGTTCGGGCATACGTAATATCATACCAATCAATCCTGGGTCTCTAATAATGATTTTTGGACATGGTTTGTCAATTTTAGGAGGTCTGTGGTTACATCCATGTGCCGAGGACTATAGAGTTGCACCAATCACCAATCGCCATGCTTGGACTAGTGGTTTTCAATGTCCGTCTCTCGACACAGACGAAGGAGTGAAAAAACCATGAATCTCAGGATGCCAATCGGAGGCTTCCAAGGTGAGCCCCGACCAACCGGGCGCATGATGTGGGTGCAATCCGTACGCAGTGGACTGGCCTCATCGTCCCTCACCCGAAGACAGTATGAACGGGATGACGAAATGGGAGTCAAGATGTGGGCAAAGCATCTCTAAACTCAAACTCGTGGTTTTTTAAAGTTTTATTACCATTTTACAGTACATACGGGGGAGGATGTAGTGTTATCTCCCATGAAACCAACAGTGGCTGCCTCTTTTCAACTCAGTAAGTCTATTAAAAGAAGTTTAGTATTGTCTATGTGTTCAGCTCATCAATGATTTGAAACATAAACACTGACTTCAAATGATACTTGTAACTGTCCAAACAAATGGCAAACAGCTTGTTCGTGCCCGGGATCACAGACATCCTAAAAACAGAACCGGGGACAGTCCCTTTGACTCCACGGCAAACAGCTTGGATATCCTGAATCCGTTCAAGTGTTCTATAGCCAGCACATCGGAGTTGTATCTCCATCATCTGCGTCTTGCGCTTGCCCATCTTACTGAAGGACAAGAACAGAGTGCCTCTTTTCTCGAACCAAAGGGTCGAGTGTGGTATCAGTCGGTACCAGGCGTACTTCTCCTTCGGATCCAGAGAGTAAGGTTCCGTATTCGGATTTAGCAACGACATCACGACAATCTGTCATAAAGAAAAGACCAATCTGAGTTTCACAAATCACCGAGAGATGTCTCTACTAGCTTACAGTATATCGGCAGAGGCACAACCAGTGGTTTTCAATATTGAACGCCACCTGTCGATATTTATCTGATCTAGGATGGGTTTCAGCGTGTCATCCCAAATCTCAGGGTTTTATACCGCCTCATCACCAGCAATGCGTGCAATGATTACATTAAGTGACCAAGTCACACTGAACTTGCTGTCCTAACTGTACATATTCGATACCTGCATCATGTCCGTTCGGCTCATTTGTTAATCAATTGCGACTGGTCTGTAAACTTATTGATTCTCATTCATTGAACCTCACCTTGCCCATATCAGTTATTACGACAAGGTTCCCGTGTGCATTCACAGACCAACTTGGCACATTTCTCCGAATGACAAGATCTCGGTGTTGAAGTGATTTCTTGTAAACCACGTGATAGGGCAGTCTGGAGCACGAGTGTATCATTTGACTTCGGTTCGCAACATCGTTGTCCTGAAATGGTGACGCGAATGTGTGATGTGTACACATACAAAAAGCCGATCGAGAGTGCGTTGGAAAAGCTGAGGTTGACAGGCGGTGCTCTTTGCAAGCTAAGACTATATATTTCAAGTTTTTGCATCAAGTAGTTCCTGGGAATGCCAGTGGATAATGACAATCATGAAAATACCAAGTCCATTAGATATTAGACATTAGAATTATCTTTCAGGCGAGTTTGCCAGGCAGCAGATCCACATGCGCTAACAATGTCGGCGCGGTTTGGAGGTTAAGAGTGCTTACTTTCCAAGTGGTCCTATCCTGGCCTCGCCTTTTGGTCGTGACTTTGACCTCGCAAGACCGATTTCTCGGGGTTATTGCTATTCTCTCGTCATATGCAACACTTCCATCACAACTGTTGGCTTTTGGGCTGAGCTAGGCCTATTACAAGTACCGTGTGTAAAATTTCACAGCGCATAAACAAAACTTCTGTGGAATATTTAGTCAACTTCGGCCCCTAACCACGCTTTATGGCAACGAGTTATACTTCACCTGTTTCTTTATCTCATAGATATCGAACCGATAAACAGAATATGCCTTTAATCCTGACCTTCTCTTCCTTCCATAGTTCATCAGGCACAGGATAAAGTTCCTGTACGATGAACTGCCCCTGAAACGCTTTCTTTTCTTTTCCGGTAAAATTGGAGCATAGCCACAACTACCCGTCTCTATTATCAAAAAATACATGGAAACCTTCGTCATGTCAGCAATTAAGTAATCCTGATATCTCGGTAAGGCAAGAAACCTGATGCCCAGCTCCTTGGTAATCTTGACCCGACGCGAATATCTAAAAGTGCTTTTGTATTTCTTGAAAAACATAATTTCCCTCGCCTTTGAGTTGACCATGTAGAATTGGCCCTTATATAGCCCCATGGCACCTCCATACTTGAACTTGTTCAAGCTGAAACGGGATAACTGCTGGAACTTGCTGGTAACGTTCGATGTTGGATCTGAAAGAGAAGGTTTGCTGTCAGTTTGGCGGGGCGTCGTCGGCTAAACAAGAAACGTTATGACGACTACCGGGAAAGGAAGTGTATTTCCATTGATTTGATGACGGATTAAGCTGCTATGGAAACCTCTGGCCTGTGATTACACTTTAAGTCTAACAAAATAATTGATTTCACCCCTTCTGATATGAAGACGCAGGTGATGATATTGCATTTGCCACAATGTGGCTATAAGACAGACAATCATTTTATTATTTAAACAATCGATCTTATCACATTAACTTCATTTTTAGAACACTAAGCCGTTTTCCAATGAGATTGAGGAGATTATAACCTACCTTTGAAAGTACTGTAGTCGTGATAGTGCCTCAAATATGGCTGAAAACAACAATATAAATAATGAAACAATATTGCCGCAAAATGGCTGCCATTTGAATTTTCTCTCTCCAGGTAAGTTTGATTATTCAACGCCTTCATTTGCTCTGAAATCCAGAAGAAGTTGACCAAAATAGGCACGAATCAGGAGACGCACTCCAAGGGCATAGACATCCGAAGCGACTGGACGCCGCTGTTGTTGATGACAATGATTATGATGATTATGATGATGATGATGAAAATAATATTACACCCATGGAAACACACACGGTCACAGCCTAGGCCTAATCCAAAAGCTTTTACCTGGCCATAAAAGCAACAGGACACACAAAAACTGTAGCCCGAGAAGTGACCCCTTCACAGCAAAACCAGGCGCGAGCATGTCGCTCTGAGCTAGGCAGGTCAAAACGGACTGGTTGTTCATTTCACTGTTGTGTGCCTCTTGTGAAATCGGAGCACATCAATTTCTTCCATTACATATATCTACCGGTGTCATTTCAGTTCATCTTTTGTACACGCGCCTCCTTTCACTGTGACGTACACAACAAGACTTACCTTATTCGCGATTTTAAGCTTTACTCCTTTCACATTCTTATCAAGATCACTTTGACAATCCGACTTGTAGGAACTGAGCTGGCACATTTCCGTGACCTTGTCAAAGTTGTAGGTCAAACACTCCGACCTCCAGGCACACTCCCGGGCACAGTCGAGGGGGGACCTCATCGACCAGGCTAGTAGGTAAGGTCCGGTGATCACCACGCGCTTGCCACCCAACTCGACGACAGTGTAATGCGATGTCCGGAGATCAGTATGCCCATGAGAAAACCGCGAGAGTAACAGGAAGAGAAAAGATAACTCCTTATTTGAAAAGAATGCTGATTTCATTTCGTTGTCACAGGATAATTTCTTACTCAGAATCCGAAAAAGGAAACGTAACGTGTTGGTCTCGCGATTCGTCGAAGCCAACGAAAGTGTTAGCCTGGTTCACCCAGCCTGGGGGTTTAATGTTCAATTTTGGTTTTAGATACACGAGTACTTATATAGATTTTTTTCTAAAACGTCTGATTTTAATCCCTTACTATGTTCACTAAGCGGTATTTGAAAATTAATTCGAGATCCTGCTTTTTATATGCAACATATCGATAGTCCCTGCTTGTAAAGGATAACACGTTTAGATAGTGGCTTGGGCTACAGGCAGGATGGATCGACTGTATCCAAGTGACCAATAATGTCTCTAGACTGGGATCCTGTCCTGTTCTACGTCAGGTGAATAGGGATGAAACTTGCGTGTTATTCGCTAAGGGGACAGACAATCCTACAATTAGGCCTACTTCTTGTAGTATTTGCAAATGACCCGGCAGATGACCAACTGAGTCCACACATACGCTAAATTAACACGCAGCGATCGGGAATATTGATAAATGCACCAAAAGATGATGCGTGCTGACTATTGGCGTCAGAAAATAGTTTGATGTATTGTTGAATTAACCGCCGAACAATAATCGTCTGCACAACACTGACGAGCAGTAGAGGTCGATACAGGTTTGGACTCACTGTTAGTGTGTTTACTCGACGCATTGATATTGGGGTCGATAGTTGGTTCACATCGTGTACATATGTACAGTGACTAATGTGCAAATAGCAATAGGTTATAGTAATATCTGCATTTCTCCGGGTAAGTCGGTCAGATGGGCAAGGTAGGTGAATATTCTCTCACTATGTCCTGTCTTCGGAAAGGCCATTGGTAGCCACATCTATCAGCCCGTCTTTGCCGTCGTTTATAGTCTATATTGGTGATGTTTATAGTGGGTGGTGAGGGGGCTTGTTTAATTGTTAACTCTATCATGCGTATCATGCGATACTGTACACCCAGTGACCGCAATGGCATCCTCAGGAAATCGGGGGTTAATGTGCAGGGTTGGAGAAGCGAACATTAACCTATGATTTCCTCAGGATGGCATGAGTAGGCCTGTCAGAAGCACAGCATGTACGTGTAGGTCCACATGAAATGATAAAATGATTAGACGCTATTTAGCCAATTGTCCCTACTCAAAGATTGTATTTGAGGACGTTAAGTGTCCCCTCAGGAGTCCGGATCACAATCCAGCAAGCATGCATGTTCATCTTATGATGACTCCTTGACCTTTCATAACGAGAATGTCAACAGTTTTGTATCAACGAAACATGTCCTATGACTCATGAGTTAGTAGTAGGCCTAGATTTTTGTTAGGCCTACAGCACATTCCATCTTGATCAGACATCAAGATCAGAGCAAGAAAGTTCTCTTTTAAACATTCATTGATCAGAGTTATGAACATCAGTATCAAGTATGTTTGGTTGTTGGATACTTTTCAGTCCTCTATCAAGTTCATAGGGTTTTGTGTTGTCTGTCTTCATGAGGCATCTTAAACCTTGTTGCTTGCAATTGGTTCTGATGCTTGGGATATACAGATTTGGACTGAAGGGCTAGATGAGGCCTATTTGCCAATTTCAAACGACCCACATTGATTCCAAAAAACCTTTAATTGACGTACTCCTAATTCATCTGAAGGCACATAAACCAAAATGAAGCACTAAATGGTGATATGACAGAACCAGACCCATGGAGCACAACACACAGGAACTAGCCCACCTGGCTAGGAAGGCCAATCCCAGCAACTTTGACAAGGAAGGGACGCTGTATCTCTTGGAGGAGACTAGTCAGGGCAAGGGTTCAAAGAAGGACCATCAAGGTAAGTCAACAGTCACGACAGTGGATGGGTTCACTTCTGTAGGGAGACATTTCTGCTGTTAACCAGAAACAGCCTCAGCAAACACATCTTTGAATACCAAAGTCACTTGTATGCTCCTCCCCTTGCACACACTACATAAGCTCAGTCATCAGTGCGGAGTGTTCACTCACAGGGTGCAGCAAATAGTTTCCCGCTTTTGGCATAGATTCGACTAGTCATAAGGTTTACGGACCAAAATTTTAAATGTCCATAGAATTCCTCAGTCCATGAGTCAAAGAAACTGGTGATGCAACCTAGGCCTATGATACTTGTTATGGAAAGAGTTCTCTGTACCAATTGTAAAGAGACTTCAGAATGCCACTTAAAGGTTACCTTCATTATATCTCAGAGAAACCAACCCAAAAGTACGAGACACTTTCCTTGATACATTTCAGAATTTAGAGAAAAATGGTTTCTTCTGCGAGGAAATTTGCTGTTTTACTTCTCCTCAGCCAAAAAGGTATGTCAGATATTAGGTCTTAGTGATAGAGACACTATTCATGTCATGCTAGTATGTTTCCAAAAGATGCACATTTTCGAGGTGCATATTTTAGTCACTAAGTTTTCAAAAGGTGCATGTATATATCTTAGTCAGTATGTTTTCAACAGTGCATATCATAATCACTATGTTTTCAAAGGGTGCATGTGATATAATATCGTTTTCAAGGTGCATTTTCTTAGACAGTAAACTCTGGGTTAGGCAATAGTCTTCATGTTTTTCAGGACTCGGACCCTTTAGGCCTGATTGTTCTAGAAAGGGTAAAAGCAAAATCTGTTTCATCTGATGACAATCGATTGTTTGCCTTTCAACTTGGTAAGTTCATGGTGTGGATGTACTGAAATAGAAACCAGTGTTAACTACATCCTACTATTTCTGTTGAGTAAGATTTCTCCAGCACCAGACTGACCATTTAGTCCACTGTGCTTCAAGTCAATAGTCTTCCATGGTAGGAAAAATATTTTACATTATGACTTGTTATGACCAAGGACGTAAACAAAAAACACCACACCAAAAGATTTCCATTTAATCTTTTAACCTAAATCTATATGGCCTGAAAGTAATAACTGGGCAAGACTCTGTGTAACTTTCTGTTCAATTTCAGTTTTTGAAAATGACGATGAAGCTGTCTCACTAGCAGCACCATCTGGCAATGATCAAGATGTCTGGATTGAAGCCATCAACAGTGCTGGCTATGAATACATGAAGAAGCTCATCTTCAGTCTCCGGGACCAGCTTATGAACAAGATGGGTCACTTCCTTCCCAAGTTAGCGCTCTCTGTGCCCATCGATTCAGACAGGAGGACTGCTGTCACTGGCGAGGAGGCATTCTTTGAGTTTTCACTTCGTAAGTTTGTTAACTTTAAATGGGACAGACAAAACCGCCCTGATGTGTTCAGCATTTGTAATGGGGACTGTAGGACAGGAGCTAGGGGGTCAGATTATGTCTGGAGATTGTCAAGGTGATCTCGGACTTGTGTTTCAAGATGCCTAGCCATAATTTGATCATTAAGGGTCAAAGACTTCACAGACTGGGCATGATGTTTTCCTGATGGATATTTCTCCTGCTACTTCTAGGCTGCGACGGGTTATCTGTTGGACCAGGCGGTGAAGAACCCAATACTATGGTTGTTATCAGCAAGGTGTCTCCACAAGATGATACATGCCGAGAGCTCACTCGCACTGAAATTGAGTTGGTAAGTGTATTTTTCAAACAAATTTTGTTTTCCATTGTCAGGGTTGTGAATTATCAGTCACCCTCTTATAGTTGATCATCAATGTTCCCCAAAAGCAACACATGCATGATAAGGTGACAATTGTTAACTCCATTCACCCTGTTGTCTTTCAGAACACATGCAGCCCAGTATTCATGAAGACATTGTGTTTTAGTAGTGCTCAAATATCAACAGACACTCGCATTAAGCTGGAAGCCAGAGACATGAGTGAAGGAGTAATAGTAGGTATTGTACATGGACATTTTGACCTGTGGTTCTTACATTGCTAGGCCCTTGCGATATGTTAACCCTACTAAATCGATAACTGATTGCCTAAGTTTTGAACAGGCAATCCGAATGCGAGTCAAAATGCTTTCCAATCAAATGTGTCACATGCTTGCCTGCTCTTATTATGCATCAAAATCACAATTACAATCATGTAAGCTCAAAGGAGAGTATGGAGTGGTACAGTCGCTAACTTATATAATTGTGGTGTTGGTGAGATAAGCAATAGAAACCAATACTGATATGTTTCCAAAGATCTAAGTGTAAATAACCATCACAATTTCTCTTCCACAGAGACGAGAGCTCGGTTGTGCCTTTTTTACGATGAGGTCTTTGACCTCATCTCCTGCCAGCACCCTTCAATGCTCACTCAGGTAGGAACTTAAAGGATTTTGCACTGACACTAGTCTGAGACTGAGAATGTGAGGAATACTTATTACAGTAGTAGTAGTTGCAATCTAAAAGATACATGGTACCAGTGTCGAGTTTCAAAACCAGTCAAGGCAACCTTTTGTAATTCTGGCATACTTATTTCGGACTACATCGAACCTATATTTTCAGGGATGGTAATGGCACAATTACAATAACTGCCTGGCAAGATGATTCGGATACTGGAAGCATGCAGTCAGCTGAAGGAACCGAACTGGAAAGCCAACTCGCTCAAAATTGTGCCACTAGCTGTGATAAAGCCAATGAAAACCATATTCTACCACCAGCCAGTCCAGCTCAGTCACGGACACACACAAGAGACCATGTCAAACAGTTATCAGTATGGTTTGGTGACATCCTCACTCGGGCCTACAGGTTCCCGGCAACGAATGGCTCAGAGATCAAGGTGCATGAATTTCTCGGGGAAAGCAAACTTACGTATTACTTGCCACAGAAACTTCTGTAAGTATAATGATAAGAGAAGGGTATCTACTATCATTGAAACTTCACATCAAGTTTCAATATTATCATCTAACTTGTCCTTTTTCAGAACAATTTTTGAAAGTGAAGATGAACTGATGCTACAGAGGCTGGAAGATATTGGCAAGGTGAGTTGACAAAGGGTGATCTGATTATATACACTCCCTTAGAATAGACTTGACATTGAATCCCTCGATATTTGATGTCCTCCAACATAAAACTCCAATAATGAAATACGAATTTTTGCTCAATTTCCAGTTACCAAAAGTCTGGGAAAACATACAAACTACGCACCTTGAACAATTTAGGAAATCACTTAAGCTCTACAAAGAAAGGCTGAAGTACATTGAAGAGTATGATGGGCCACCCTTTGTGCCGTCCACAAACATGAAACGTTTGATCCGTCACACCGAGTTCCTGCCAACTAATCTCCACCAGCAGCGACTGGATGTGACATCAGAGGTGGCACCAAAAGGTAGGCTGTCGAATGTCATGTTTATACTTTCATACACAGCGATCTCTAAAGAATGTGCTTTACCATTGCCCTCGACACAACTATCTTTCTTACCAAGAGTAAAGCCTACTAAAACCAAGGAAACATGATGGTTCAGTGTTTTCATGCTACGCAAGGGGAAATGTCTTCTTAAACATGTCAGTACTATTGTTTTCTTCAATAACGTTGCTTTCCTTTTAATCAAGGAATATCCTACGACACCACAACCTGTGGACTCTTCACTTCCTTCACGTTACGCTATCGCCAAGGAGGTCTCAGGAGACTAATGCAACAATTCAAGGAACAATTTGCCGCTAAATTCAACTTCAAACCACGTTTAGATGAACTGTGGTATCTTTTGACTTATGTTAATAAGCTGCAGATGGATGTTCACTCTGAGGGTGAGGTGTTTTGCGACGGTGCTGAGAAGGGACGGAAGTCAGAATTAAAGAGCACTGCTAGTCAGTTCTTATTGAAGGTAAGTGATCGCTACCATACTTCATGTTTCAACCTTATGCCTCTGAGGACCATTGTCAGCTTAAGGTCATTAACAGTTGCCATCAACTCCCTCAAGTCAGGATAACTAGTCAAAACATAGGCATGCAATGCATCGCAAATGATTGTCATGACTTTGTTTCAGGTGCGTCAACTGTTAGACTTCTGTGAGGAAGACTTGGTGCAAGAGTCACTGGAGACGTTCACCACCACGATGACGGAGAATAAGAATGGGGCAATCAAGACAAAGAAGAAGAGGCGTAATAGTCTCACACAAATCCTCAATTTCAAGAAGCACCGACGAAAAAGTGTCGATGTGAACATGAACTTTATGGTGGAATCTTGGGTGAGTATATAGGCACTGATGACAGTCGGTGTAAATTAACAATTTTGTGCCCTTCAATTTTTGGGAAATTTCTCCAAATATATCATCATATACATTATTCTGTGATGTTTGGATCATCATTGGAGAATATACAATGTATTTGAAAACACATGTTATTTCAACAGGTCTCGCTCAAATCCTTGGTGGAGACGCTAAGTGTCAATTTCGAAACTAAGACGGACAAGATCATATCAAAGGGCCGTGGGGTGATGCGAGAGGAAGCTGAACTGCTCATCCAGGGAGTGCTGCGTGCTGTAGAGAACATCTGTAGGCTCATACTCAACTCTTTGGCATTCAAGATCATAGTGGAGACCAGTCCCAATGTCTCACTGTGGCATACGATACGATTCAGGAGGAATCTATGCTACTCTCAGGGGGTAAGTCAAGTGTTGATATACAAGATTTTGCACGACCAGCAATTCAGCTCCCTGTTAAAAGTATGGGTCAGGTCAGTTAACTAGATTCAGCCTGCTAAACATGTGGCCATTCCCACAAGAGGGAAAGGTTCCATTCAGAACCTCACTGGAACTACTAAGTGACACATAAACACTGATGATCATAACCTGTAGTGTTGTAGGCTGAGTAAGATTTGCCATGACCTCTTTTACTGTAGCTTTCAATATTTTTCAGCTGTCCGCTTTAACTGTAGGTGTGATGTCAGGAATGTCAACTTCTATTCGTAATGAGGAGTTACTCGAACAGATCTCAAAGATAGGAATTCTAGTCAGTTTCGAGTGTTTGCTCAGTTGTTTTGGAGATGAAATAGCAATGCTGGAAGACATGGTCGCGATTCTTAAACAACTTGATGACGTCAAATTCCGGATCTATCCCTCCAATGGCGACAAGACTAGCATGCCACGCCTTTGTCAAGTCAGACCTTACGTCATAATGGAGATACCGTTACCGCCACATGAATTCAATCTTCTACCCGTTGATCTCAGGGAAGGGCATTTGATTGACATCCATACGTGTATGTTCAACGTTGGTGTCAATGAACAGGCTACTTTGGGAGAGAAGTAAGTTCACCTATGTATAAAGTAAAGGTACAATCATAGCCCCTTACAACATTGGTGTGCATTGATGTACTGCCAGTTGCTATGATCATAACACTACTTTACCTCACTTCACCTTGACTGTTGCAAACTATCAGGATCAACCATGCCTTCTACACATGTAAAATGTCATGATGCAACGTCACTTGTCACAACGAACTGAACGCTGCATACATGTAGTGACATCAGCCCAGTCTGCAGTTCTTACAACAACACTATGATGACTTTCTACTTCAGACTCGGTGTGGATGAACTCGAAAAACACATCAACAACAAAGGGTTTGAGATTTTATCTCAGTACAAGGAGGAGTTTTTGAAAAGCTACCAAGAGCCATGTGAGTATTCTTCTCATTTAGCTCATTGTCTCTTCAGTTGATAATTAGGAAGACAATTTACAACCATTTTGAAAATCAAATACAGATGTCCTTGGATTTGGACTCGGAAAGGTTGCATGCCTATTACCCGTAAGTAATAGAAGCCATTCCATTTACATAAAGACTAAACAAGCTATGAGGTGAGGAGAATGAGTTGATAGCCATGTTCCTCAAATCTAAATATCCTTGTCCAACCTTTCTGAAATGTTAATGTTCCATTTCAGTGACATCTGACACCCGGCAGACATTAACAGAGCGAATGTCTGCACTCAAGCAGAGCGTTGCTTTGAAGAAATCTCGCAACACTGCAATATTGCACATCTCTGATGAAGTAAGTACCACAGTCCACTACTTTTGGATATTCACGTCCAGTACTTCTTATAACTGCCAATGGCTAAGGACAATAAAATGAGGACAGCCAAAGGCAAAGGAAAGCTAGTTGGAAGCCATTCAACTCAGCCATGCCACTCAGGCTGGACCCTGCTGACTTTTATTGGCAGTTTTCCTTCTCTGAGACTGGTTGCCAACCAATGCAAGGCCAGTCTCATGCTATCAATTCTTCCTTTAGCAGTCATTCTAGAAACTTTGCAGGACCTAACCCTTTCATTTCATCTTGACAGATTGCCCGAATGATAAGGGCATTCAGATTCACCTGTTGTAAAAGTTCTCGGGACCGAACATCGATGGGTATCACTCTCGAACAGACGATGATCCTGCAGAGAGAACATCAACTGGCACAAAAGGTCTTCATGAGAGCACTCGATTGTTTCAGAACGTACGTATTAAACATTCCATCGAGTTTGTTGTAGGAATTTACACAGGTGTGCAAGTGCCCCACAACCTGCTTATTAGCCTTGTGTCAATACTGTTTCATAAAGTCTTGCTGCTTTGGGGGAAAGTTGGCATGGGTGACATAGTGCCTTTGTCTTCCAGTGCATGTATGAACAACAATCACATGCATGGAGACTGCAACAATGGTAAATGACAGTGAACTGCACCACCACAGCTTGCTATAAACATGACATGCATGAAAACATTTTCACAGTCAGTTTCCATGTCATTTCAGTGATGGTGTGAGGCGGGCAAACGCGATTAAGAACACTGGAAAACGGCACTATGACTTCGCCACAATGCGTGTGATGGCATTACCAACACTCTACAAACCCCCAAGTGGTTGTTACAGGCCCTTGTAGATGTAGACAGTGTAGAAATCAAGTTGTGTTCGCACAACTGATGTTAAAGGGAGACTATAGGCAGGGTCTCAGTGGGCCAGATTGAGTTTAAAAAGTTTGCCAATAGATGTATTTAGAAGGTCAGAGTCATGACAGAACATCGGCAATCACACTTTTATGAGAAATATTTCTATTACTTGTCAAACCAGGCCTAGCTACCATCAGTCGCCTGCCAATAGTCCCCCTTTGAGCTTGTTTTATGAATTACTGTAGATTGCTCTGCTGTTCGTTGCCGCTCGTGGAATCGGAATCAAATATTTACGATACAAGTGTTATTTCAGCGATGGTGTGAGGCGGGCAAATGCCATCAAGAATACAGGGAAAAGGCACTATGACTTCAGTGCAATGAGAGTGATGGCGTTACCGCTTCTCTACAAGCCACCGTGCGGCTGTTACAGACCCGTCTAAAGGAGTTCTTCAAAGTGATATACAATGTATGATGAAATCTAGCAGGCAGTGCATACCTGCAATAGGCAAAGCCCCACTCCATGTACAAGAAGCTAGCAAGTATCACTGGACAGTCAGGTGGAGTCATGTCAAGGGTGTACAGAATAATGAAAACTCTGTTGTTATTATTAATAAGAATCTTTTGCTCTCATATAATTTATTACTATTCAGGTCAATGCTTTATTTTTGATTATTGTTAAATTTGTATTCTAAAAGTAAAAAACATGGTCGCGGGTAGTCTATGATCTCTGCTTGTTTACATCTTGGTGAACTTGCATTTTCAAGAGTCACTCTGGTATTTCTGTAATTCATTAGGCCAATGCTGGTACGTTTGATTTGTTATTAAATTTGAAATCTATTTAGTAAAACAAACATAGTCTCCGGTAGTCTTTGAGCTCTACTGGTACAGGGAAGCTTGCATTTCTTGGAACTATACTTTGGTGCGACATACTGCCTGGACCAGCGGATGAACTGAATAGCGAAAACTGTATTTTGTCTCACATGTCCATGCATTCCTACTGAATTCTTTTGTCAGTATTGATTAATAAGCAAGAATAACGAATTAATCATTCTTGGTGCTACTGTGTACTACCAGTCGATAGAAACAAAATAAAACAAGCGTATAAACTAAGAACTTTGTTTTATTGAAAGCCTTAATAGCAAGCACATGCAAATGAAGATGAAACACACCTTCTCGATCAATCTTTAATCTTTTCTCGAAGTGTTGGCTTATAGCAGGCTAGGCTGCAAAGCCATGTCAAACAAGCTTGCCATTGCAACATTCTGGTCCGAGGCCCAGAGAGGTACACTCGAGAACAAGCTTGCCCTTGACATTCTGGTCTTCAGACCTTTGGAACTTTCAAGTTCATGTCTGAAGATAAAACAGTCATTTCAGTCCATACATGAGATCTGCAATTTTTCCAATTGCTGATTGTTCTTGAAACTGTCCTTTCTGAAATATTTAAACACCCTGTCCGAAGAGTCACACCTTTGTCATGGCTATTGTTATCAAGTAAGGTTGGAGGTTTTAGCGTGTTGGCCCAGTGGCCCATGAAGCCAACCTGGGACTGACACTTGTCAGGTGGATGAGATAACCATTAGGTAATCACAGAGCCTCAAATCATGATCCTCCTGGCGATTCGTCTTTCTGATCAAACGCTTCCCAGTAATCCAAGTCGGTCTCTAAACATGGTTGAGCTGACACAACCAGCTGACTAAACGATAAAATCTCGAACAGTCCCGAGGTCATCATTCCATCACAGTCACATTCTTCATTCTGCCCCTGCAAAATAATAACAACATGAGATTTGAAAGTGAAAATGAGCTAATAAGTCAAGGTTTGTTTGTCTGACATCACGCAAGTTACTTATAGTACACATCATTCACTGACAGCGATGACCCAATATCAATAGCAGGTAGTGTTCACCCAGAAAGAGCATTAAAAACGCATTAAAGGAAATAGCAGTCTTAAAGGATTACCCTGAACACAGTTTTACACCAGCAAAATTATTTTGGGATCGAAGTATACAGAATGTCTGGAAAATACTACCTGATGAGTGGTTTTCCTGACAGCCACAGCAGTACAATGGTGCTCATCCACCATCGTCTCATGGAACTCCCACATCACCTCCTTGATTCCATCAATAAACAACACTGTGTCCTTTGTCAGGTTTCCTTGTCGTAGTTGAGGTGTGCTGATCTTGAAGCTCAGTCTCTGCAGGCTGTATCCTATACCTATGCCAACAGCTTTCACATAGCTCTCTTTGAGACACTGCAAATAACGAAGCCTTAATAAGGTTGAGATTTAAACCTATTCCCATACCAGTAAGTCAACAAAACCAAGCTTTCACATCTTCAGATTGGAGAAGTCTTCATCATGGCAATCGAAGGTTGTCTTTGGAGTAATCATCATCTGAGTTCAGAAGGGGCTTTTCATTGCATGCAGCTTTCAACATGTTAAAGAGCTGGCACAGTGTAAGCCTGATGAATGATAAACCCTTATCCATCTCTGCATGAAAATATTTCTGCAAATGCAGGTAGCAGAATCTTACTCACCCAGAATCTATAAAACCTTGCCAATCTCCCCGAGTCTGTCATAGGTTCCTTTATGGCTTCCCATTCATCATCTGTGAATTGCCTTCTCATAGTGTGAAAGAAATCAGCCACAGACTTACTGCCCCCTGAAAATAACGAACAAACATTGCAATAACCTAACTGAGGAGCCCCACTGGTGGAGTGGCTCGACATTAAGATATCTGCTGCCTAAAAAGTTCTGGGTAAATCTTACTTACTGGGCTGTGTGATTTCCATGACATCAATTCCCACATCCTTATCGAATTCAGTTGCCAAGACTGCAAGTTTCCCTTGGTGAGACACATTGAATGAGAAATGTGTTGCCACAGTGTTCACAAGGAAAGGTTTGCCTTTCTCTGTCCTATCCAGCCTCACATCTCCGTAGGGTATTTGCAGTGTGTCCGAGATGGCCTTCCTGAGAAGCAATCTGCCAGCCTGCAATAACAAACACCCTTGCGACTGAAAATGCTGTCCTCAACAGGGAGGTGTCCCAATTATTAATGAAAATAAAGACATCAAAGTTTATACAGGAACAACTGCCTTGGGGCCAACTCTCCTTAACAGAGAGGGTGTCTTCCTAAGGGAGGCAACCACTAAGGAAGGTTCCACGGTGGCCGGTGCTCAACTCACCATAGCAGATTTCGCATCTCTTTTGAAGACAAATTTCCCTATCCTATTCTTCTCCTCCATCTGAACACACTGTGCAGCCAGCATCCACTCTGCTTTGGTCGGCCTCCATGACCCGAAATTAAACGCCCAACGTAAAGCAGTCCGAGCAACATTGGAAGCACTCATTTTTGAGTCCGACACAGACATGCTTCTGAAGTCAAGAAAGAAATGTAAAATCAGCTACAGTAGCCATGTAAAACAGATAAGTTGGTTGGCATGTTTTCACCAGTTGTTCCAGTTCTTGGAACGATCGAAGGGATTGGAGGTTTTTCTCTTTTCACCAGTAGAATTCTGAGAGGTGATAAGATATCGCCAACACCAGGTCAGAGTGACAATAGGCCCTATGAGTGTCATGAAAAATCTGTTCGTTTCTTCAGTCATGTCAGTAGGCTACAGGCCTAGGCCTAGAACTTGCTGCCACTGAAGGACTGCAAACAGAAACACTATACTGACTATCGATCAACACACTTGATAATACGGCTCAGGGCCGAGTTCACAGTAAGGTAACCTCGACCATATCCGCGCGGGTCGAGCCAAGCCTCGTTGATTTACCCGAGGCGAGCCATACATTTTTAGTGCATACACAATGGATGGACTGTCATACCGAGCGCTCTGGTATTGCAGATTATTCGCTTGGCTCGAGATTACTCATCCTATAGAAAAACACTTGACTGGTCACCGGAAGCTTACGCCCCCAAATCGAGTTCAGTCGTCGCTCGCCGCCAATTGAAAAGTCACATGACAAGCTTGAGTTCACGTGAGTCACATGACAGGGCAAATGGCCGGGGCAGAATTAGCAGAAATTTTTTAAAGTTTCTTCACTTTTCATCGATTTTCTCCCGATTCCTACCAAGAGCACTAATAATACGGATATATTAAGGTAAGAGTATAAAGTCGGTGTTATATATAACCTTGCATTTTATTCGAAGTCTGATATTTTAATAAGGGAGGGCATTGAAAAACATTTTGGTAAAAAATAATTGTCCGAAAATAGATAAGGCTAGTATGTTCTTCAGTAACTTGCTTTTCTAGTTACCGGATGGAGCCGGTTCATCGCTCTTCTACTATGATACTGATAGAACATATACATGTCTTGTAACTAAATCAAATAGATGGACTTCTCATTTGTTATACTTTTAGGATGTCTCGGGTCCTGTCGATCATTGCTGCTCTCATCTGCCTTCATGTGCAGGTCTCATTCTCATTGGACAATGGGTTAGCACTGACTCCGCCCATGGGATGGCTAACCTGGGAGAGGTTCAGGTGCAACACAGATTGTAAGAACGACCCTAACAACTGCATCAGTGAACGCCTCATCAAGGAGATGGCTCTGCACATGAAGAACAATGGCTACTTGGCTGCGGGCTATGAATACATTACCATTGATGATTGTTGGCCAGCATTGGAGAGAGATCCAAAGACGGCTAAACTGGTACCCGACCCAGAGAGATTTCCAAATGGCATGAAGCATTTGGCTGATTATGTAAGTTGAATAGTTGGTGATGACGTAAGGTTCATTTTGTACAGGTTCATTATAATGCAGAAGAAAAATGTGATCAATGACAAACTGTTCCTTGTAGGTGCTTTTGTCCATGGCCTCCAGAATTTTCTGGACTTCATGCTGCATGTAACCAAACCTACAGATACACATTATTGAAAGCATCTTCTTGAACTTCAGGTTCATAGCTTAGGCATGAAGTTTGGAATCTATGAAGACTTTGGGACCAAGACATGTGGAGGCTACCCAGGCAGCGAGTTCTACATGCAGTTGGATGCCAACACATTTGCTGAATGGGGTGTTGATTTGCTCAAATTCGATGGATGTTACTCCGACCCAAAGCAGATGGATGAAGGTAAAGCTAATAATAATGTTTTCCTCACAGATTTCTGATATTTGAAGGATCTCCAGGTAAAATAGCTCTTCCACCACTGACCTTCTGTGTTAAAAGCCTGTGTTTAAAAAGTCTTCAGTTGGGAGGTAGCACATCATGCAACATATTTTCATATTTTTGCCTCATATTTTCAAGTCTTGTTTTCACTTGTTTTTGTTTTAAAAACTAAAGTATCTTTTGCATACAAAGTGGGCCTTAGTCAGCATTTAAACAGTTTAGTTCTTGTCATGCAAGCCCCAGCTTTAACCAATTTTGACTTTGAGTCAAATGTTCTCACTCATCCCTTTCCTTCTTTTGCTTATGGTGCTTTGCTCTTCACCTGTAGGCTATGCTGTCATGCAGTTCTTTCTCAATCAGACTGGGAGGCCTATGGTCTATTCTTGCGAATGGCCACTGTATCAGCAGGGCTCCGGCATGAAGGTTAGTTCAGTTTACACCATTGCTACAGGTTTTATAGTCAGTCATCTGGTAATTTTGTTGTGCTACACTTTGATGGAACATGCAGGCAACACCTAAGGATATCCAACTTTTTGAATTCTTTCCAGTAAAGAAATGAGCCCTTCTCCTCCATATGTCTGTGCTGTAGATGCTTTGTAGATGCTATCCTATTCTCTTTCTTGCTTCTGCTCCGAGACTTTTCCCTACCATCAGTCTGCCAAAGCATTTTGACTAATATTTCATTTGTGCGTGCTGTAAACATTGCATTCACACCCTTCAATTTTGACAGGTAAATTTAGTGACTGAGAGAACCAACATAGAGGCTTACTATGTGTTGCATGATGTGCTCAAACCCTTTTCTGATTAGTGTCGTTTGCATTATTTGTTGAAAGAAAGTTGAATTGTTTACATTTGAAGATTGGTAAAGTCACCCCTTGTTGAAAAGGCAAAGAAACTCGATGGAATGTTCCCAAAACCAGAACCCTCCTCACTCGCCTCAGTTGTGATAAATGTGTAGTTTCCTTCCTCGACTAGGTTACCCAACCATGACCAAGTTCCTCAACATGACTGGCAGGCCGATCGTCTTCTCCTGCAGCTGGCCAGCATACCAGTCAACGGTTAGTGCAGATTCATGAGAATCACTATGAGGAAATACATGTAATAACATGAGAAACTGAGTGAAAGTTAAGTTTGACTGTTCAATGTTGTAGCTTTGTGCTTTCATAAACTGCACTGAACATTTGAAATGGGAGAAATTGCTTCGTGTAATTTCAAGCAATGTTCTTCTAATATGATGACAAATATGCTTTTTCATTTCTTGTCAAAACAATGCAAGTTCATTCTTTCGAAGACATGTGCTGTCAATGATCAAGTACTTGATGTATTGTTCTTGTCCAAGTATATTGTTTGATTCTCCCTGGTTGCCTGTCCTGTCAGTCACACCCATTCTGTCAGAACATCACAGAGGGACTAGTCTGATCTACCTTGATAAGGTGAGTATTGGTCCCCTCCCTTGTAGTTCCAACCTCTCCTTTCTACCCTCATATTCTCAAACTTTTCTCTGAGATACCTGTCATGGTGTAACCTGTCCTTAACCTCATAATTTGGTCACATATTCTTTATCTTTCTTTTAACAGATCAAGGTGTTGCTTGCATGTTCGGTAGAAGCATTGGTTCAGGTTTTTTTCCAATTTACTCCTGCTATTGTGAAGTGACCTTTACGATAAAGGTCTCTATGAGTGTGATCTCATCAGGCAGAATGTAAATATAACCCACAATCAGTACACAAAATTGGTTCACTTCTTGATTGTTACGGCCGAAATGAGTACAAATATTGATCAAATACATATGCATGTTGACTCAATTTTTCCAAAGTTTGTAGTTTTTGGGCCATATCGCTCATGTGACTCAGATCACCTGGCTGGTCCTGTTATCTCATGTGATGAGATGTCAGCTGTTCAGAAAGTGTCTCATAATTGGAACAAAACCATTGAATAAACCACTTAACCCGTACCACTCATTGATGTTGAGATACCAGTAGTACAAGTATAAAGTAAACTATGGACACAAGTCCTCTAGCCAGGCGATGCCCTTTTCTTTATATCCTTTATTTCAATTCCTGCTCATTTCTCCACAGCCCGACTACCCCCATGTTGCCAAAACATGTAATATTTTCCGTAATTACGTTGATATTGATGATAAGTGGGACACAGTAGTCTCCATAGTTGATTACTATGGGGATGATGCAGATAATTTCACTCAGGTTGCGGGACCTGGGGCGTGGAACAATCCCGATGTGGTAAGAGTAGAATGAATACTTAGCATAGGTTTTCTCTAACATTGTGTCTACTCACACTACCCCTACTAACTACCCCTTTCTGTATCGGAATGTGTTTTGTTTTCTATTTGTGGTAGATTATAGGCATGAGATATTGTAACGTTGTAATGTAAATCACTCCCAGTGTGCTAGTCACCAGACTGCCACTGAGAAAGTCCTTTGAAAACAAATTGAACGACACTGATGAGACCCAGTAACCGTTGAGTCGTGTAACATAATGCAAATCCTTGCCTATACTCTGCCATGATATAACAGTAACTGTCTTGAAAATAAAACATCTGCATCTGTGTTTCTGACGGATTTCCTTTGAACATGTTCAAACTACATCCTCCTATCCTTAACTCTTTCTGTTCTTCCCGTCTGTCCACTAACTGACCTCATTTTCAGGCTGCAAGGTAAGGGTGTGACCAGGGCAGGCAGTCAGGTAGCTGACTGATAGGTTCTGAGTAGTATCTCATGCCTCGTTCTACTTTCCTCCCTCCTCATTTAGCCGGATTACAAATCCATTGCCAAATACTGCAACATGTGGAGGAACTATGGTGACATCCAGGATTCCTGGGATAGCATCGAGTCCATTATAGAATATTATGGCAAAAATCCAGCTAATTTTAGCAGCTATGCTGGTCCTGGGCACTTCAATGATCCAGATATGGTAAGGTTTATTGGGATATTTTGGGTTTGCACCTGAGGTAGCCAAGCTCAATCCTTTTTTGCAGGGACAGAAACACGTAATACACATTTACAATGAACCTCTTGATAGAACTACTTTACTAAAAATAAGTGTTAAATGATTGATCAGTCACAACTTATTCAGCATTTTGATTTAAGTCAAAGTCCTGAAAACGTGTTAGACGAACAAGAGGATTTTGAAATCAGACTAAGAGCACAAATATCTGTTTGTTGCAGTTGATTGTGGGAGACTATGGCCTCAGTCTGACCCAGCAGCAGTCACAGATGGCCATGTGGGCGATGATGGCTGCTCCATTGGTGATGTCTGTCGATCTTCGTGCAATACCAGCTGAATCTGTAGCAATACTGCAAAATAAACGGGTGATTGCAGTCAATCAGGACAAGCTCGGGGTACAGGGGACAAGAATACAAGTGGTAGGTATGAATGGATAGATGGTGATTCATTAAAGCTTCCAACTGAATGAAGCAAGGCATCATCACCTCTTGGCTCTTATTAGAGAGCATAAGTCATCCATGAGCCCTGTGTGGTGCATCCCATGTCAACTCATGCCACGTCATGAGGAGAAGTGTGAGTTTCCATCCTCTACATGTAATCTCGGCCCAACCAATTCCACATACTTTGTTTCACTTCAGTGACGATGCTGTTGTCTTTGGTCCTTCTATCAACCTCCACATGTGTGATGTGGCTGCCAACAGGTCATGCCCTGTTTCAGCTAATTTCCTGTTTTATTTTCAGTCTGGCAACATTCAGCTCTGGCGTAAACCAATCCAGCCAACGGGCAGTTTTGCTTTCGTGATTCTAAACAAGGGTACAGACGGTGTCCCTCACCTCGCATCCTACAAAGTTGGGACTCTAGTAGGGAACACCCTGTATAAATACAACATCACAGAGACATTCAGCGGGAAAAAGCTTGGAACATTCACGACAAGTGATTCCTTTCAGGCCTACGTTTACCCGACAGGGTCGTACATGTTCACCATGGAGCCTGTTGCAAAGAAACCAGCAGGAAAGGACGACACTTTGCGATTTCAGCCTTTGAGATCTATTGTGAAGGGGAGAGATTAGGACTCTCAAGGTGCCAAATGAAGAAAAGTACCGATGCTACTGAGGCCATTCACTTTCCCATTACTCAACGTTTCAAGACAGAAAACTGTGTTGTGCTTTCTGCATGTCATCTGATCATAGTCTCAATTGCCAGATTGTATGACAGGTTTATACTAGGCTCCTCTTACTGTTGAAATCTTGGGACAGCTATTGGATTCTCGGGTGGATGTTCAATAATGAGATTGACACGTGGTCTTCAGAGTGTTAATATGAAGATGTTTGGTGCTAGAAATGTGCCTTTTAAAATTGCTAAATTTCGTGGAGGAGTGTTTTAAGTTGAGGACTGGTATAATAATAACTTGATAGAATAGAACTTATCACATTCCAATGATTTCTGGTGATATTTGTTTTGTATACATGTAAAATGCTATTTCTATTTTCCATTGGCACAAATAAGTACTTAATAATAAAAGAGGATCTTCTAATTCATACATGAGTTGATATTTTCAAGTTTTTGCATGGAATTGAAGTGGCTTCTGTGACTGGATGTGGAGTGAAATATGGAAAGCAACTCCCCCCCTGGCATAAAGCATCTGATGCACAGTGTCTGTGAACATTCTCGATGCCGTCACCACTCAAAGGATGAGGCTGTCAACAGTCAATTGCTCTTTCTCTTGCTTCACCCTATGGCCGAGACAGACCACTTCCAATGCTGCAACTACATGTATGCAAGAATTACAAAGTTGGGTGCAAAAAGTGCCCCTCCAAACATCACCATCGAAGGTGTTAATGAGAGGTTCTACTGTACTTGGTAGGTAGTGCTTTACCTTCAGTATCGAGGAAGTGAAACAAATGCATTGGCCCTTCCCCCTACTGAATAGTGCCTGGCAGCTCGGCATGAAGCCGAGCCAATACGACACATTTCCCAGAGTGCAAACTTACAAGGATGGAGTCTGTTAAATGTCTGGGTTGAGTAACTTTATGCAGGAATCACCTGTCGTGATCTTGCTCCAATCACAATCAGCCAGTCGTCATATCATACACAGCCGCAACAAAGAAAGCTCAACATTCCAGTCACAGCCTTAAACCTGTCGCCCAGACAACATTCACAAGACCGAACCGTACCAATGTAACAGGGAATAATATCCCCTGGAGGAAACGTCTAGCAGGCCTCTGATTGTGTCTTCACTGGCAGATCGTCTGTACCAATGTAACAGGGAATAATATCCCCTGGAGGAAACGTCTAGCAGGCCTCTGATTGTGTCTTCACTGGAAGATCGTCTCTACCAATGTAACAGGGAATACTATCCCCTGGAGGAAACGTCCAGCAGGCCTCTGATTGTGTCTTCACTGGAAGATCGTCTGTACCAATGTAACAGGGAATAATATCCCCTGGAGGAAACGTCCAGCAGTCCTCTGATTGTGTCTTCACTGGCAGATCGTCTGTACCAATGTAACAGGGAATAATATCCCCTGGAGGAAACGTCTAGCAGGCCTCTGATTGTGTCTTCACTGGAAGATCGTCTGTACCAATGTAACAGGGAATAATATCCCCTGGAGGAAACGTCTAGCAGGCCTCTGATTGTGTCTTCACTGGAAGATCGTCTGTACCAATGTAACAGGGAATAATATCCCCTGGAGGAAACGTCTAGCAGTCCTCTGATTGTGTCTTCATTGGCAGATCGTCTGTACCAATGTAACAGGGAATAATATCCCCTGGAGGAAATGTCTAGCAGACCTCTGATTGTGTCTTCACTGACAGATCGTCTGTACCAATGTAACAGGGAATAATATCCCCTGGAGGAAACGTCTAGCAGGCCTCTGATTGTGTCTTCACTGCATGGAAGATCGTCTGTACCAATGTAACAGGGAATAATATCCCCTGGAGGAAACGTCTAGCAGGCCTCTGATTGTGTCTTCACTGGCAGATCGTCTGTACCAATGTAACAGGGAATAATATCCCCTGGAGGAAACGTCTAGCAGGCCTCTGATTGTGTCTTCACTGGAAGATCGTCTGTACCAATGTAACAGGGAATAATATCCCCTGGAGGAAACGTCTAGCAGGCCTCTGATTGTGTCTTCACTGGAAGATCGTCTGTACCAATGTAACAGGGAATAATATCCCCTGGAGGAAACGTCCAGCAGGCCTCTGATTGTGTCTTCACTGGCAGATCGTCTGTACCAATGTAACAGGGAATAATATCCCCTGGAGGAAACGTCTAGCAGTCCTCTGATTGTGTCTTCATTGGCAGATCGTCTGTACCAATGTAACAGGGAATAATATCCCCTGGAGGAAATGTCTAGCAGACCTCTGATTGTGTCTTCACTGACAGATCGTCTGTACCAATGTAACAGGGAATACTATCCCCTCGAGGAAACGTCAAGTTGTCCTGTGACTGAACAGGCAGGTCGTCTGTATCAGTGTAACAGGGAATACTATCCTCTGAAGGAAACGTCTCGTTGTTCTGTGACTGCATTGACAGATCGTCTGTGTAACAGGGAATGCTATCCCTTGGAGCAAATGTCGCGTTGTCCTGATTGATACTGAACTGGTAGGTCGTCTGTACCAGTGTAACAGGAAATACTATCCCCTCGAGGAAACGTCTCGTTGTCCTGTGACTGCATTGGTAGATCGGCTATGTAACAGGGAATGCTATCCCTTGGAGCAAATGTCGAGTTGTCCTGATTGTGAGGCCGTCTTTACCAGTGTAACAGGAATACTATTCCCGGGAGCAAACGTCTAGTTAATTGTCCTGATTGTGACTGCATTGGTTGGTCGTTTATACAGGTGTAACAGGAATACTATTCCCGGGAGCAAACGTCTAGTTAATTGTCCTGATTGTGACTGCATTGGTTGGTCGTTTATACAGGTGTAACAGGAATATTTAAAAAACCCAATAAACCTGACAGTTCATGAAAAAATACTTTCTGTCATTTCTTCATTTGATTTCTAATGGAATTCCAAAGAAATATCTGGACTCCTTGCCAGTCAGTCCAGCACAGCTTTTATACACATGGTGAATTCCTGTCAAATAGACTCTTTCACGCAGGTGAAAACATGTAGAATCCTGACCCTCCAAAATCTCTCCGAGTGTCGAATGCCAGACCAGGGGGGGCATAGGGTTCTGATTGACTGCTGCATTACTTCACCAATCTGTGTCTGCGTAGGTCATCACAACAGAATCCTGCAAAATAGGAAGAGAACAATTTTTGAGAGTCAACTTGCAGTGAATTATGCAGAAAATCGGAATTACGATGGCACCTGTACTCATGGATCAGGACTTCTTGCGTTTCTTGAGACTGGACTTTGCTTGTCTTGGTCTTTACTTGGGTCTTGACTTGCTTGTTACGGGTCTTGATTCGACTTTAGGTCTTTGACTGGCTTCTTACGGGTCTTGACTGTCTTGTGCTCTGTTTCTTCAGGCGAAGGCCCAAGAGAGGAAGGAAGGAATCCAGTCCTATGCAACCAGCTTATTCTAACGGCTCATGAAACCTGGCCAAGACAGGATAGCCAGGACAAGCAGATGTCATAGGACCGAGAGGGATAGGAAAGAGAGGAAGAATTGAAAGACACTAACATGTAGCATCATTTCAATAGAACAAGCTTTTCATTGTGACCGTTGATCTCTTTTGAAATTTTTTTTTTTTTGTTTTTTTTCTATTGAAAGTGCTGACATACATATCTTTTTTCGTTGGAGCTTTTGTTGGTGCTCTCTTTTCTTGTCTCACTCTTTTCTTGTCTCATGGTGTTCTTTTTTTCTTTTGTGAGATCTTTTCTTTTCTTTTATTCTCTTCATCTTTTCATTTACATTTTTTCACACAGCATATCTTCAAACAGTACAATCCTCATACAGTATACTATTACAATAGATGTTACACTACCTCAATACAGTGCATCTTACATACCATCAATTCATCAGACTTGATCTCATACAGTCCTTCCCCTTCACAATAGAATATTAATGAATGTCACAACTCCACAGTCCGACTTCAAAAGCCATAGGAAAACACTGTACAAATAGGAAAGAACCCTCGCTTACCAATGTCAAAATACCAGATACACAACAAAATCAGCGCCCTATTATCAAATGGTCATGACAAGCGAAGGCGAAAGCCCTCTGAAACTTGGGCAAGCAGGCACCATATATTTGACGCTGATCGTAGACCACATGATTTTGTGCTTCTGTTTCGACTCAAATTATCTAGGTATACACAATGTCTGATACAAAGAACTTTTCTACAACTTTTGTCAAATCTGCATAGTTTTAAGTTACAGTACCGGTATCCAGATGTATACGCAAAAATAAAATTTCAAAGTATATTGTTTCGTAACTATAGCGTGTATAGTGCTTGTCGAACTTTATAAGACACTTAATTATGGCTCTAGATTTTTATGCTACCACAATGCTTATACATGTATCTTCAATATATACATAAAGAATTCTGTACATAAGTGATACTATCCCTGTGTAACCTCAAATTGTTGTCCCATACAACTCAAAGTCATACTAAATGTTACTTTGCCTTGAGCATTATCCCTTGGCTTGTAAGCACTGTGCTCTTTTTGATACTGTACATGTATGTTTGGAGATGAAATACATCATTTCATGCCAAGAACTGAGGAAAAATTTCCAAGAAAAGAACAAAATCTTCTGGTTTGACAACCAAGCAACACATCATTCACTTTAGCCAATTCAATAAAAACTTAGAACGAGACAGAACACAACTGCCACAGAAATCATATGCCACAATTCATCTCATCGTCACAGAGAAATTGGAGTTTGATTGACCCTAAAGAGATTATCAGTTCCAACTCTGATACGAGTCTTACCCCAGAAATCTGCAAAGCTGTCTCATACCGACTGGAACCCCCATGATTTTTATCAATATGACAAAAATAAATACACAACACAAATAATGGCATAAAATACACACAGTAACATCAATGCTGCAGTATGTGACTCTTGTTTTCTTTTTTCCAACGGTAGGCTGTACAAACAAGTAACATGTATTTTAAACTATCCAAGCAAAGTATGCAGTACTATGTAACTGACTTAGAAATATAACGCTCTGAAAACTCTCTGTACAGTCTGCAGGTTCTGCTCATAATAACAGACTCCAAATGGGAGGCAATGACACCACCAAGCACAGGAGATAAGCAACTCAATTTCATGGAGATTCCCAAACCAAAGCCCACGGATATGAAGCGACCCCAATTGATTTCCATAGTGTAATGCAATAGCAACACATTGACAAGTAAAGAGCTTTACAAAGACTTCCATTTGGACTGTTTTAGCATGCTGAGATTTGAGGGTGATGCTTCATCTCCATCACTGTTTTCGCCCCAATTTATATATGTGTGCCCACAAGCAACTAGTACTGTAATTATAGCTGTGTAACCATAATCAGCCACCTTATCATAATTTTCCCAAATGTCACTTGAACACCCTCAATTCTCAAATCATGACATATGCTCATGATGAGAAGCACACACAGCCCCAGTGTCCCTACGTCTAATTGAGCAGAATAGGTCAAGTCCGAATAAGTTCAGTTCTGGGCTAACTGGTTCATAAAACGAAAGCATAATATTGGCAATTAGACATAAAACTACAATTGTCATTAATTCCACAGATGACAGTTTTAGGCAACACCAATTAGTGACCAACGTTGTTTGAACCAGCAGACCCTGGCAGTTTGTCATCGTCTTTTCTCAGTGTCCATTAACACATCATAGAATCCATCCTGGTGAAAGTTCACAGATATCCGACTCGCGATACAGATTCGACGGCGAGATGTCCTAGTATGTCGTAGTATTCTACAAGATGGCCTCCTCGAGCCATCGTGATGCTGTGGCCACGTTGCTCACCGCCTCCAAGATCGACTCTCATCAGCCTCATCCTCTTCCTCCTCCTCCTCGAGGTCCAACAGGAGTTCCTCATCCATCTCATCAATCTGAAACAAAATGGCACAAATCATCAACGTGTTTTACAAAGAATTGTTTGACCGTAGTAGGATCTATCATAGATTAACTCAGTTATTCGAAACTGCGTCCACAATGAAATGAGTTGCAGCTGATGGCTTGAAGTGGTGTTTCTTACAGGCGATACCTACCTCAACCACTCATCAACTGAGAGCAACGACCCACACTGTCCACAAAATCCCACTGAACCCTGCTACATGGCTTTACTTACATCATCGTCTTGATCATCAGCTACAGCTGCCGCCAGCTCCCTCTCCAGGGAGAGTGTGACATCAGAGGGATTAGTCGTGACTGGCATCATGGTCACCGAGACTGGTCTATGCCATTCAACTGTCAACACTTTACTGTTGAACTTCTTGGCACCAATGACAGCCTGGAAGAAAATGACCAAATTCAGAAGAAGTTAGTTGATCGCATAAATTCAATCTGCGGGCCTCTCCTCGCTGGTTTTCCTTGAACTTCAGACTTTTGGGGAGTCCTTCAGGACTCTCAAGTCGCAAGTCAGATTACTGTAAAATCAAACGCATTACAGCTGCCTATCTCATGTACAACCACAATCTAGGTCAATTTGGCAAAAACACAGTAATTGTTATGTAAATGCATGCGTAAATCGACTAGAAAATCAAGTGAAATCCGCCATTATTGATGGTTACCAGGCTTGCACAACGCAGAGAAAATTAAACTTGAACACGCAATGGAAAAGCCCAGTGCTCATAAATGAATATGCGAGATAGTTGCGCGAGACTGACATTGGCACACGAAAATCAACAGAACGACCGAAAATCAAAATGACAAAACGCAAAAAGTTCGAAACCGGACTTTTAAAGGGGTTATTATATCCGTACTTTCCGGACTCGGTTTTTTTTTGACGGATTTCCGGACTAAATACGGAAAATACGACGGGTTGGCAGGTACATGTATGAGTATTCAAAAGTGTCACCAAGTATAGTATTCGATCTGACTAATGTTTCCAGAGCATGTTTGGCATGCTTAGACAGGCTGGAGCAAAATGCTGATGAATTGAAATTGTCACGTCATCCACACTTCAGGGGGACCTGAACATGTCAACACCATGATATACTCACGAGTTCCGCTTCTTTCCTAGTCTTGTATGTCACCACGAGAGTAGTGTTTGAGTCATCAAAATCAGACGTTTCTAACACACCAAACATCTGCAAGATATGACCAAAAATAATCATCAGTACCCATTGAAAACTCACGTCTTGGTGCTGACTCATCTGATGTCAAACATTTGAATTCATGGCAGATGCACGTTAGTGTTGGTTAATGAACATCAAAGAGACCTTGGAACCTTGTAATCAGTGCCTATACCACCAGGGCAAGCATGAATCCACTGAACATCAAGAGTAAATGTTTTCCCTAAAATTGTTGACCATATTAACCCAACTTTGCTCTGTCGGGTTCCAAACTTACAGCACAATGAGTAAGCACCGCTTCTGCATCCGAAGCTTCAAAGCCTGTCACCGACAACATCCTGGGGCGATGATCGATCGAGCGTCCTGCTGCCCCACGGCCACGACCACGCAGCCCTCCTCTGAAGCCACCACGCGAGGTACCACCACGACCTCGGCCACCACCTAGGAGCCCAAGGGCTGCTGCCTGAAAATGGAGACATACGTGTATATCCAAACCAAAGATCTCAGGTAAAGCATCACATGGCTGCACTGCCTCAAGATTAACATCTTGCTCAAGTCTAATGAACTGGTCTGGCCAATTCTTGTACAATGTTCTCTTTCAACACAGCATTGATAGATCCAAGTCTAGCGTTTTCATTTTGTGAAATTTTAGGGGCTATTGATTGGCAGCCACAGGGCTTGGGTTCATGACCTTGAATCTATTAAATGTTTACCTCTTTCTTGAGTTCCAAGACCTTCTTTCTCAGTTCAACTGTATCAGGAGCACCGGCACTCTCCTTGTTGATGAGTTCAAGTTCGGTGTCCAGAATCTCCTTCTGGGCCTGAGAAGGGAAACACATGTTAGCGTGTTATCACGGAGAGGCATCGCCACTATCAATACATTTGATACAAGTTGCCCAGGGCAGCAGACTCAGTACCACCACAGTCAAGTGTTAAACCAGTGCTTTCTCATTGGAAGAGTGACATTTTACCTTCACTAGTCAGAAGCTATGTAATCAGCCAGCCGAACTGCCCCAAGACAGCAAGTCTACAATATCAAGTCTAACTCCCAGGTCAGCTGTCAGTATGAAAAGGAATACTGCCAATGCTCTTACCTCCTGTTTTGTTCTTGGTGGACGGTGATCCAGAGCTGCAGCTTTATTAGCAGCCGACACCTCTGTCATCTCCTTCTTCAAACTCTCAATGCCAGATGCCAGCGACTTGATTGTCTGAAATTGGGAAAATATCCTTCCATTATCATACTTTCAAAACTGTTCAAACTGTGCCGATGCTGCAACAATTGCTTGTTCACTGGACATAAACGTGAGAAGAAGACACTAACGGTAATGATGGCGGACTTCTCCTCTGGCTTCAGCTTCTTGTTCTCAAGCTTCTCAATGAGTATCTTCTGCTGCTGCAGCTGCTTCTCGAGCAGAACCTGTTTCTGTTTCTGGATCTCCATCTTCTTCCTGATCACCTCCTCCTTCCTCTTCTTCAGTGCCTCGGCGGTGCTCCCTGTGATGGCCGCCTTGTTAGCGATCATTGCTGCCGCTTTGTTCTTGAGAACCTGCGTGTTGTAGATGGTCTTGGCAATCATACCACTGGAGAGAGAGCTGATCACAGCCTGGAACGAAGGAAAGAGGGTCAAGGGCATACGTCTATAGCACTTTCGGATGCCACTGCACTATTTTCAATCATGCTGAGAGTTTTCATCAAAAGTTTTCCTCACATTCACTTTCTAAATGAAAGCCGAGAGATTCCTTACCTTGTCTGCTGTTTCTTTCTTAATGGCATCCAACTTCTTATTCAAGGAGAGTTTCTCAGGTGGAGGGATTATAACTTCTCTCTTTGCTTCCGGTGTGGGCTGATTAGATGCACCATTATTATCCTGAAAGAGCAATGCATCAGACATTGATTTGATGTTTGAGTAAAAAAGACATCAACACATAGAGTACAAGTTCAACACATAGAGTACAAGTTCAACACATAGAGTACAAGTTTAAGGTTGGTCCATGTGTCAACAGGTGATCAGACAGAAGTCACTTTGCATTTGCTAAGCTGTTACTCGAAAGACAAGAGAAAAGAATTATGATTGTGATCTGACTATAATCCCAGGCCCAGTTCATTTCTTGCCTCAACTGACTGCAACCTACCTCAGTGTCTTTATCCTTGTCATCCTCATTCTGCCTTTCCTTGTTATGCCAGAACAATCTGATGAATCGGTTGTTGAACACCGGCTCACTGCTCCTGTAGGCAGCTGCTGCCATTGAGTTGGTCCTGAATGTAACCAGGGCTCCTTCACGGTCTCCTTCAAAACACACCTGAAACAACACAATCATTTGGATTATCAAACTGACTCGTGCATAAGTCGCGAGCTGCTTAGGATTAGGTAAATGATACTGATCTACCCTGAACTTTCACCAAGTGAGCCCATTCTATTGCTGTAAGATGATATGTGGAGGAACCTACATGAATGTCAGTATGGGTGAGGTCACTTGCTACTCAGATGTCACAGCCTGAAACCACGTCAATTACAAACCTGTATGTTGTTCAGCTCTCCAAACTTTGAGAAGTGTTCATTTAGTTTGGTGATGTTGTTGAACTCGAGGGGAACCTTCCTGACCACGAGTGAACAATTGGAATAGTCAGGCTTCCTCAGCACTGTACGACGATGAGAACCTGAAAGATGAAGTACCACCATGAAACTCTGTGCAAAAACAAGTCACACGATATGATTTTCAATTACAAGTCTGACCAAACTCAAATTGAACACTCACCAAGTCTGGAATAATCAAAGTTCTGTGGTGGCCTCCGTGCATTGATGTATACATTCCTGCCTTGAGTCGGGGGACGATTTGAAGGCACAGGCAGAACTGGTGCAGCAACATCTGTCTTATCTTCATCCATCTTCTCAGCATCACTGGCGACAACCCGTCTCTCAGCATCATTGGGACCAACAGACCTGACAGTAACCGAGAGCTTTGGGCCTACAATGGAGACAAACATGTTAATTTTTCACTCACAGTTTAAACGATATGATCAAATGCCTTCATCTTTTCAAATCAATTTGAATTTTGTCTTTCTGTAGCTTTTTATGGTTGTGGGGTCACTACAAGCCATGACAAGATGTATTCCTTCAAAAACAATACTCACCTTGGTCGTCTGGCATAGATGATGGCTGCCGTGGTGGGTGTGATGATAGAGTGACCAGATCACGTCTTTGGGGCTGCTGACCCATCATAGGAGCGCCACCTGGAGGCATCGGAGGTCTCGGGCCTTGGTTGCCATTCCAGAAGGGTTGATTCTGCATGGAGGGTGCTTCAGGGTTGTATGGCTCTGGCTTCGGGAACATACCTAAAGAGCAGAAGAGAGATGAAGAGGTCATTCAAAATCACAGTAGGGTTCTTCATTCAAGAACATGTTATGCTGACATGTGAAGTGTACAGATGTTCTCAATTACTGCTTTACAACTCAATCGAATTGGGATTGGGAATACAGTCAGCCCAGGTATTATTTTCAATGGTACAGCTCCTCTTTATCAAACTATGCTCAGATCAGAGAAGAATAAAATACATGTAACTCTTCAAAGCTGACAGGTTTAAATCAGCCATCTGAGAAACCCACCAAAGCTACACAATGAAATAACACTGTGCAAGACCACGACACAGAAAACAACCGCAAAAATGGGGAGACGTTCAAAAAGTGGGCCAACTACATTTAATAAACAAAGCACATTGGATCAGGAGTAACACAACAAACACTGATCAAGCAAAAATCTGCTGAAAAATATAACAAGCTGTGAATGCAACATGACTACATGTAGGCAGCAAAGCCAGGTTTTTGCATTCTGAAATCTAAGCCCAATCTATAAGTTTGGTCCTGATCTTTTGCGTTAAGAAAAGCAGATTTGTGGCAGGACACATGACACTGACAGCTAACTAGTCAGATAAGCTCCTCTTGCATGCACATTTATCCGCTCAAAGCGGGAATGGTCAAGTACACATGCGACAGACTTCACAGCGATGTTTGAAGGGAAATATGAGTTTTACCATAACTGCGATCCTCATAAGATGGAACTGAGAAAACAGAATGATAATGAATAATATCGGATGGATTATTAAACCGTCATGGTTTTGATAAGGACTTTTACTGCAGGGCAAATTGATGTTCACTTGGCTTGATTAGAACAAGTAACTGTCAACAGTCAAACGAACTCATCAAACTCAACCTTTTACCTAACAGGGTAGAATTATCGCCATGTTTTAGTTCTAATTTGTTCATTAGGTCTATGACTTTGGTGCTTAACTTCTCGACTGAAATTTAAATTGGAATCAACGAAACCGATGAACAAAAAAATTTAAAGGAAAGCAAAATTATTGAGGCCATCGAGAACCAAAGAGCTAGGATGAGACAAAAGCCAGCAGCACTCTGAGCCTTCAAACCAATCAGTTCTGGCCAAAACCGTCAGACGTGAAGCTACAGTTTCATCCCTTTGCCTGCCACACCCCCAGCAGTTCATTTACTCAATAGTAAGTTCTCATTCTTACCTCCAGGTGGTGGTGGGGGTGGCAGCCTGGCACCAGGAGGCATATTCGGCGGTCGGGACAAATCAGGTGGTCCAGGCAACACCAAACCAGGGGGTCTAGGTTGACTGACTTGGGGGCGCATCATCGGTCCCCGAGGCCCCATCGGAGGTGGAGGTATGCCAAATGGTGGCGGTGGGGGCAAGCCTTGCCGTGGAGGGGGTCCGCCAGCACCAGGGGGACCTGGAATACATAACAAATATGACATTAACTCATCTAACAAAACAAAGTTGTAGAAATGGTGTTTTATAAGATAAGACACGTTAAAAGACACAATTAAAGACAGAACTTGAAAGACTGATTTTAATGATAGAAATAAAACAGTTCCCCAGTTCTTGTTGTTTACCTGTATAAGTACACTGACACCTAGATCCTTTCACCCAACCAAATCAAAATGTTGATATTCCCAAATGACAAGCAAGCAGAGACATGAAAGATTGCCTACCTCCCGGAGGAAACGCCATCAAGTTCACATCTTCCACCACCACTGGGTCCAAGCCATGATCAAACGGACACAGATCACCACGCATACAAAAACCCTTCTCTGCAAAGACATGAACAAGTGCAAACAGGTCAAGAAGCGAACATATAAACTATCAAGTATGTCTCATCGAGTGACTATTGACCATGCTCAGTTTTTTGTGAAACCAACACATTGACAACAGCACAGTGTTTCACTTCTAATTACTGAATAATGGCAGCTACTTGGTTTCTCTTTTGGCGAGTTGATTATTATGTGCGTGAATTGTGCAGCACATGTTGACCCTGGAGAAACTAAACGACTGTTTGCAAAAGACCCCCAGATCTAAGGCACCGAGCCAGTATCACACTACAATAGTCCTGACTTATTGCGAGACACATAATACCCTGGTAAATATCCAACACATAAAAAGATACCATATCAGAACTGGGTCAATTTCCCTGCTTTATTGTATTTTCTCCAATTATCCCTCACAGCAAATATCATTATATTTTCATGGACTATTTCTATAGAAGCACAAAGCTGAACAAAAGAGCAGGAAGAACGCAGAACAAAATCAAATGCCAGCCTCTCCAAGTCTGAACTTCAGTCAATGGCAAGCCACCAAAATCAAGACTCTATCTAGTATTTTTCATATGCTTACCAAATCAGTGTGTGGCAATTTCAACAGAAACTCAATAGGTTAAAATCAGCTGTTTGATTAAGGCAAAGAGGGGCTTAAGAGGCGCAGTAGTTCAGAATTGAAAAGAACAGCATTGATAGAGGAAGAGAAAAGATTACTCGGCTGTTGAATGTAATATCCATTCTCAGAGAGAGCATCACAATCAATAGAATCTGAAAGTCCAGATGAAAGGATAATACACGTCAATGGTAAATTGATGTCATGAGACTCTGCAATAGTCACAATCACAGATCTACCATGGTCAACCAACTATAAACACAGTAACAGCTACGGTCAGAGGCTGAGGCAGGTGCATCCATATGCTGCAGTACGGTCCAATGGTTTATGGATTGGAAATCAGCTGAAATCAAGTTTGAGTTTGTGTTGTTCCAAGATAATGATTTGTTATGAAAAGGCCTGCCCCACTCCCGCACTGACTACAAGGATAAAGTGCTTACCATCGAAGTCTCTACATCGAGGCCTGAGTGAGTTCTTGAGATTGCTACCAGGAATACCACGATAATCTCTGTCTCCACGATCAAGGAGCGGTGTGGAGCCTCGGCTTCCCATACTTTTTCTCCCTGAAATCAGGAGAAACGTTTATATAAAACAATGCACCACAGCTAAAGATTAACCAAGATTATCTCGTGTTTTAAAACTTGATGATACCAACCTCTTGAGGGAGATCTGCTTCTCGACCTTGACCTTGTCCATGACCTTGAACGAGACCTAGAGAATGATCTTGACCTGGACCAGCTCCTCGATCGCGACCTTGAAAATGACCTAGACCTTGACTGTGGTCTTGGTGATCGCATTCTTGGTGACCTACTTCTTGACCTTGGTGACCAAGATCTACTCTTTGATTGTGGACGGGGGCCGGGTGGACGGTTGCCATGAGGGCCTGGGGATCCAGGGGCCCTATCTCCAGGACCCCGGGGAGATCTGTTCATTTGTTGTGCTGGTGGTGGTGAACGTGACCAGCGGCGTTGTGGCGAGACACTTCTTCGTCTTATTCTCCGCATGTCAAAATCACCTCTGAATGGTGGTGGGTGAAAACGGTCTCTTCTGTTGTCCCAGGGTCGTCTGCCAGGGTAATATGGCTGTCGACGCCTCTCATCTCTGAAATGCAATGTTTGGATGTCATTACAAGTGCATCTGCAGTTCGATTATAACCAGAGAAGAAAGCTCAATTTTATGTGACAAGTTATTGGTGACTTCCATCCATGATCCTTAAGCAGTAGCACCTTCTATCCTGAAAACAGATTGATTTCCAAACCCCATATCTCCCCTCTTGAGGTGACCTGCTCTACCATACCTGTTTCTGCCTCTTAGAGCACCACGGAAAGGACTTCTGGGACTTCGGTCTCTCATGAATGGACTTCTACTCCGTGACCGCAACCGCCGACGATTCTCTCGGTCTTCATCACCACCAATTGGTGGGGGAGACTGAATTGTGAAATATAACAGAATCAACAATCATTGAAAGACAATAAGCAAGGCCCAAGGCTAAGGCTCCCACGGTGAGAAAATTATGCAACATAAAGATATGGACTGTCATTTGCCAATCAGTTTATTCTAAAATGCTCACATCATTCTCAGTGATCTACTTTCAGTCTGCTGAAGTCGAAACTCACCCTACTGGCCTTCCTTTTCCTGAGATCACTCTCTGATTTTGTCACAACAGGCTCCGTCACCTCCACAGGCTTTACATCAGCACCATCTTTTTTGGCCGTCTCTTTCTCTTCCTTCACCACATCCTTCACCTCGACAGTTTCTACCTTCCCCGGTTCTACATTCATCGCAGCTGTCAGGTATGATTTCGTCTCCAAAGACTCAAATAAATTGTCAACAAAACCGTTCGTTTCTGCAAATAAAATGGAAGTGATTCTTGAGTTCAAAGAAACTTAAATCAAGAGCAGCTTGTCCTCATTCTCCTTCTCCACCGAGCGAGCCTTCATCCTCTTACTACAATGTACTCATTCCTTTCCAGTTCCGATCATCCATAGCGAATGTTTGTTAGTCAGAGTAGCGTTGGGTTGCATTGCACTGTGGTCAGGTGCCTGGAATCCTGACCCAACACACGTCTTCAGCACATTTCCATATAGCATTGGGACTGCCCACTGCACCTATGTATGTTCTACATGTAATCTACTCCAAAGTCCCCATCATTTGGCTTGAAGCGTGAAGTTCCTTAGTGCTACTTACTATCTTGTAGGAACACATCGAGCTGATCTAAACAACTTGTTTTTAATTGTTCTGGTGTCTTGTCCTTCTTCACCAGAGCTACGATATACTTGGCTAAGGCGAGGGGGTCGGCATCACAGCTGCAAGGAGAAGATTGGTAAGATTTAGATCAGCTTTAAGAACCAGAAGAAACAAGACTCGACCAGCCTTCATGTTAGTAATCATTCAGTTAGATGAGACCGGCTCACAAGTCCCAAGTTTTCTTAGGTATAGGTCAATGCTTGGCTGACTGACACCTAAACGATCCAACCTGACATAACAATCGACTCAGCCTCAGGACTTTATCAGATATAATATAGTTTGACACCAAGATTTTTCCAGCCCTTAGTAGTCTTAGATGTTTTGATGTGTCCGCCTCGAGACAACGTCGACATAGCCATGGGCACAATGCCCCGGCATTAAAGCTGAACTACTCGGTAAAAAAATGTGGAAAGAATGTATAAATAACTCCCTATTCAACTTACATAGGCTCCAAAACATTCGTCAGATGCGTTTTCAACGCATCAGTGTCTTCAACCAGCATTTTTCTTTTCTTTTCTCAGCCAAAACCGCCTGGTTAAAATTTTCGGTTTTGGATGGAGTGGAAGGAACTGGAAGAGTTGGATTTGATCGACCAAAACAGGCCGAAATGGCAATGTTTACAAGCTCAAATAACGCAATCTGTAGTCAGGAATTACAGATAATTTCGTTCGTTTTATTTCTTTACAACTTAATCGACTGGATGAGGTGAAATATTGTGAAATCTGGAACGGAAAAAATTGCTATGCACGCAATCGAATTCTCAACATGGCGTTCTCGTCGAATCTCACTGCGTTCTCGTTGTCTGCGAGAGACGCTCTTTGTTGTTTGCAATTTGCCTAAAGTTCCGATGTCCACCAATTTTGTGGGGAAAGTATTTTGACAGGGTCTATTCTACAGACCAAAGACTTTACAGACCTTGTTTTTTGGCTGTCACTTTTTTATTAGTAAAGTTTTTTATAAAATCTAAAGTGATATTGGACCTTCAACAATTGCCTCATATTCTCAAAAAAAAATTTTGAAAAAAATTAAATTTTAGTACCTTGATTTTGAAGAAATCAAAGTCTGTAATTCTCAGAATTCTAAATAAGAAAAAACAGACTTGATGTGACATTTCCCTCCCTGTAGCTCCCCTGCCGTGGACCACCGGTACTACAAGAAACGAACAGACGACGTACCAATGGGAGTAATGCGGGTGTAACATCTGTGGTTGTTTCCCATGTGTCAGTGTTTCCAGACAATAGGCAGAGAGACCACGACTTTTCAATAGGGGGGATACACAGAAAAACTTGTCAATCTATTTTTGAGCGTTCCCAAACAATGAGGGGAAACACTCAAAAACAGAAACACTCAAAAACAGAAACACCATTACACCGGCCGAATTTGGCTGGTATAAACAACTTGACTGCATGTGCATAGTAAGATAAGCCTCATGATTAAACCAGCATTTCATCCATTATCATGCCATCCTGAGGAAATCAGGGGTTAATGTTCGCCGTGAACATTATCGCTCGCAGCTCGTCAGTGAGCATGTCCTACATAGCTACTAAGAGCGACCACTTTTTGATATATGAAGAAGTTAGGCATGTGCCACAGCAACATGTATGGGATCAATGCCGAGGGATATAAATGGTATTACACAAACCCTTGGGCTGCGCCTAGCCCAAAAGGTGATACAGTGAATCAGGGGGTACAGCTTGGAGAAATCATTTTGTCCGTGTGCTGCGCCTGGAAAAAAAGCAGGCTGAAAAACCCCACACGATAAGATTTCACCATGGTGAGCATGGTTAACTCTCATTTACCATGCCCGCCCCCCCCCCACTCTCCTTATTTAGGGGGTACATAGGCTTGTTCCCAAGTTTGAAAATCACCCCCTAATGGAAGGAAACAGCATTTTTTTTACCCCCTATTTGCGGGCTTTTGTGAGGAAATTGACCCCCTATTTGAAGGAAGGATTTGATCTTACCCCCCTAATTGAAGGGAGTCTTGGATCCCTACCCCGAGGATTGTGTTTGATACCTTGGTGATAGCAGGCTGTGTTTCCTCTTCATCATCATCAAGGGCTTCCTGAGCAACATGTCTAAGGTGGGTCTGCACTTCTGGAGCAGCAAAGTTCACATCCCCATCAGGATCTTCATGGAAATGCATAACGTGTTCCTGAACATCATCTCCTTGCTGCTGAGGATCCTCAGAAGACCCAGGGAAGGAAAACATGAGAAAATATACCCCTATTTTCAGTTTTTGAAGGGAAAATAGCAGTAATAACACCCCTATTTTATTGATTTTTCGGGGATTTTGTGAAAATTAACCCCCTTTTCCCGAAAAAACGGGAACGCGCCTGCGGCCCCCTTGACTATGGAAGTGGGGGGGGGGGGCGGGTTACCATGGTGAACACTGAATTCACCATTGTGAATCCCTGATCATTAAAATGCCACCTGATTTTTTGTCTTGTCCCGACTAGATGTGACATGATCCAGGTTGTCTTTTCTCCAGGATTCTAGTTTTGTGTAGCTGTCCATCTGACTGAGGAGGAGAGCAGGAGATCAAAGTCACCCTCAATTACATAAAGAGACTACTCTGGACCAGACATTTAGGACAGTAATAATAAAGTTAAATTTATAAAGCGCTGTTTCCATTTGAAAATGTTCAAAAGCGCTCCCCACTATAGTTGACAGTCATTAGTTGCGTGAGAAATGTTTTCTGAAAAGCTCAGTTTTTAGAGCCTTCCTGAACTTGTTCAGAGTGTCCTCCTGGCGTAGGCCTTGGCCGAGAGAGTTCAGGTTCTGGTCAGTTTAAACGAAAGTCGTCCCTATAGCTTCCCTGTTGTGTATCTGAGGGTGGATGCAGGATTTGAATAACCCCCCCCCCCCTCCCAGCTCAGCTAATTACAGCTATTAGCCGAGGATAAAAATATGACATGCAAATAAGAAAGCAAGGTTTGAAATGCTAAATGAATTCATCGTCTTAGCTTCAACCGTCATTGGATTGCCCCACCTGGAAAAATTGGCATGTGGGTGTGACGGTATGTGGTATGTGGTATGTGGTTTTAGATACTGCCCAACCGAACACCTTTCTACAATTTTGCTGAAACAGATGATCACGGGTTAGTGGCTCATTTTCGTCAAGAGAGTTACGAGGAAAGTTTATGATAAAGACGTTTTATTAGTGCCTTGCATGCAAGAGTACAGTTTTGTATATGAATCAGTCTGAATTATATCATCAAAGCAACGGCGATAACTAACCTCAACGAATCGCAAGAGCTGACTTAGAGGCAATTATACATCATGACATATTTACGTATTTAAACGTCAGAGCAAAGCTTTCGACAACGAAGGTCTGACATGACTGGAGACTACACGGATAAGGACAAGGCTTCACTACTCTGGTATCGCCATGACGAAAGCTTTAGTAAACGCGGCGGCAACCAGTGAAGAATATGGCTGCCAGTCTTTCTGTTTCGTTCCATCAGCATAGTCGGCCATGCCGCGGATTACGATGAAACTGTCGCAGCGGTTGCCTTCAAGGGACTCCATCACTGCGTAGAATTCGTAATCGTACGCAATGACCCCGCACAAGTTTGAGAAATCTTCCCGAATCCTGTCGTTCCGGGAGACGAACCGCCCTGCACCGAATGCACCGAAATGTATTCTCGGTTGCCCCTCGCGGACGTAATGACCTGGAGGGGGCTGGGGGTGTTCGTACTCAATGAGCGACCCTCCCGAATTCGGTACAAAGATCCTATCATTCCTACTCGCAGGTTTGTAGAAGCCTGACTCTTCACTGCTCATGGCCTCCTTTCCTTCATCTATGAACGTCTCCCATGGGTATTTCGTCCTATGCTCCGCTAGCATTTCCTGCATGTCCATGGCTACCCCTTGCATAGCCCGCTCTTTCGGGAACCAGGTCCGTGTCAGGAAGTTGTATTCCCCGTTGACTGGCTCCATCTTGTCACAGTGGATGTATACGGGATCTTTCGCTGCTGCAGCAAATGAGACCACGAGGTCACCTAGGCGGACATGCTTTTCGTAGTCTCCAGGGTTGGGCACAGCACCTCCGACACCTGTTACGATGACGTGCTCGATACGACTGAAAGTACCTGAAATCAAAGATATTCATGTAAGGAGCAAACAAGCCTGTATATAATTCCTTTTAGCTGTACGACTGCAACAACGTATGATGATATCGTTGATTTGTTTTTTCAAGTGCAATACTGGGTTGCTCCACAATGGAGCTTCTTGTGTTGTAAACAGATGTCGGACGCACCCATTCTCGAGCAGGAGTGCGGCTTTTCGTGACAATCTGCTGGTGACACATCTTACCTAGAAGCCTAGTGATGGCATTCCCCGCTGCTATGGCCTCGCCTCTGCCTCGTCCTACACGTGAGAGCTTGGTACAGACGACTTTGATCTTGCCTATCTTACCAATGGTATAAACGGACGAATCACCTGAAATTTAGTTATTTTTGTTGGTGGTAGACAGTGTCCTTACACAATGTACATGAATCATGTTATCAGATTGAGTCAGATGTCTTAGTAGCTTCTCCTTCTCCTAGGTGGTTTGAAGCTATTTCATGTTGAAACACCTACCACCATGAAGCAACCACCATGAACCCATGAGGAGGTACCGCTCTAAACGCTGGCTCATTGCTATGAGGAAAACAAAAACCGCAACATCAGGAACACGCAGCGGATTACTGATTCAAAGATGTTGAAACTTTAATGGCACATCTCACATCCTTATTTCGTGAACGCCACCTTCTTATGAATTTTCCTACCTTTCGTTTTGGCGCTGTACTTGACGTAAGTTGTCTTGTTCTCGATCATTGCATCTACGGCCTGTTTCTCACAGTATAACGCCGTGACAATACCCACTGTGGGTTGCTCCTTGCCAGTCAGCCGCGGCATGTCCGTGACGATCTTCACCTCTGCAAAGGACGGTTTGAAGTTACAGTTTACAATGTACAAAAGATGGAGCATCGGGCATCGACGAAGTGCGCTGAAGGACATGATGACAGTCCTGTCCTTCTCAATCTAATCAATATTATTCGGTATCTCAAATTACTTCGACCAGCAAGCCACAAAGTTCGCCCCTCTGTATCATTGTGTATCAATGTCGGGCTGTGTCTCAACTTAATCTATTTCCTTACCATGCTGCTGGTGGTTCTGTCCCCCTGGCTTGCGCATCCAGACTCCCGTCGTCACTTCCTGAATGAGGTCCTTCTTCTCCATACCCTTCAGCATGACGATGGCAGTGAACATGTCGGACTGCTTGATATTGGCGAGCCTATTGAAGAGCAGGTTACAGGTGACGTAGCGAGTATAACAGTATTGTGCTTGTTACTAATCAAGAAAGAAAAGGCCATGCATTTTGAGGAATTACGAGGAATAGATGATGAGATCTAGCCCCTCCAACTTGAGTCCCGATGTATGCTACAGCGAAATAAGAATGATGGATCTGGACTAGATATGAACGGGACAAGATATGGCTAGGTTTGCCAGTCAGCTTTGCTCTTTCGGATAAATTGGCTTACTTAAGTAAATCGGGAGTCGGTATGCTTTCAGGGTAGGCATCTTCGAGAGCATAGAGAAGCTTCTGCTTCTTCGCCAACCAAAGAAGGCAGGCTCGGGCTTTGGCTCGCCTCTTCGCCTTGTCCTTCTCTGGATCTGTAAAAGGCAAAAGAGAGGGCTAATCAATGCATAATTTCCAGAAAAGAGTTGCCGTCCACGGTGCGCTGCCTGCTACTTGGCAAAGTCCAGGGTTGAATACTGAAATATCATTCACAAGGTCTTGACTTTGCGAAGTTAGTTGAAAAGTGTAGTGATGACCATAAGGAGAGGGATAGCAATAGGTCTATTAAATTACGTTGACAGAGAAGGAAAGCCTGAGTTAAGTATGATTCGCTGTTAGTGTAAGGAGTATTATGGTAATGACACTTAGTTGGTAACGAAATCGAAGGGTTGACGAGAACCTTCTCTTATTGAAGTTGAGTTGTTGGACAAGAGATACCTACACAGGATGTCAACGAATTCCCATTGCCCCTCAGACCCGCTGTCGGTGGAGACAGATAGACAGTTGATTGAGTAGATTTTTCTGGCCGGAACCCTCCAATACATGATCCTGTTCTTCCCCTTCTCATTTCCCTCACCGACCTGGATGATACCATCCTTCCAACTGACCCAGAAGTCTCGCGACTCTTCGCCCTTTAGGATGCCTCTGGTGATAGCTTCAGCTCTCTTCGGGCCTTCCGCGTTTTCCCGAATATAGCATCTGGTGTTGTTCAAGCCTCCGAGGGTGATTTCGTAGGTTTTCTGTTCCAGTGACCCGTAGATGGCGGACAAGGCCACATGGGCACTCTCGCTGGCCCTGACCTTGAAGGCCACCCATGTCTTGTTGTTGACGGGGAGTTCGGGGACGAATTGGTAGGTGTATTTGGCGGGGGTCATGACAGTAATGTAGTTACCTTGAAAGTTGAACGTCAGGATGTTAACATCAGGAATGTTAATAAGGTTGGGGTAAAAATCGACAAGGTTGAGAAGTTAGGGAAAAGTAAGATTGAAACTTCATTTCTACAGGAGCTGATCTGTGATGCAGTAGCGTTTTCTCCAAGGTCTAACGATATGATATCAGGGAGAGGAAGGGTTAGGAAATGATATCAATGTTAATTTGGTAAGAACTCGGACTGGTGGCAGACGACACGTGGCTGTTGACGTGACAATGGAGCACTATACTCACGAACTACGTCCTCCATGTCATCTCCCTCTTCCTCCGCTATATCCAGAGACGGGTCATAGAACGATGCCTCCAAGGATGAGGCCAGCTGAACTCGACAAGACTCCTCCACGTAACATTCCTGTACGGTCACGTCCGTGCGTTCAAGGCGGATGTCAAGACAGTCGATCAGCTTGTAGTGCTTGACAAGAATCAAGGCCTTCTTGATGAACAGAACCAAGGCTGGAAGGGATATCAACGAACTGGTTGGACGATTTACAATCGTAACTTCCGAAAGTGATGATCAAGCTCTTTCCAAAGAATGGTCACATGTAAAAAGATTTACGGTAGACATATCTAAATCATGTGCCCCGAACAAGGCACTAAATTGGAGTTAACCTCCTATGGACGAATCTCGATGTACTTACTTTGAGGAAATGTCTCAGCATCAAGAAGCTCAGTGAAGAACTTGCTGGCCTGGGCAGTCTTCTCCATTGGTTTGACCTTGTCTTCAAACCAGAATCGCAACTGCCGCCGCTCCTAGTAATACGAAGGTATCTTTTGAAACATCACTCTTTAACAGGAAACGATCAACATTGATCCAGGTTCCCCACGGAAGCCTCGAACATGTCATCCAATGACATTCCGCAAGTAAGTGAATTACAGCTAAATGTACTGTCAGGAACCAGGTGGTTGCTTGTTATAAGTCCTGAAGACCGGAAGTGAGGCCAGATTGGCGTTGATATGAGTGAAAACTGGACATTAAACTTATTCGCTTGCAGCCAGATGACAAGAAGGCGTCCTTCCTTTCGTTGCTCCGATGTTATCATAGACGCATTATCATTTCCAAACATGCCTTTCAGCATAAACTAACCTTTATCTGACGTTCGATGTCGTTCTTGTTGGCAATGAAGACGGTGAACTCCATCTGGACTTGTGGCTGGGCCTTCCTGGGCTTTATGTCTAAGAGTTAGAAACCACAAGATGGAGTATATATATTCAGTTTTGATCCGTGTCCAGTCAGCACAGTAAGCGTAAAAGGTTGAATAATTAAATCATTTCGAAGTTGACCGATCTTATTGTTAGAGCGGTTGCTGGTATTTTGACCCGGCTGATTGATATGGGTAGCCCAATCATCAGAAAAAAGTAGTTGTAACACTGTTTGCTTTGTTACCGGTACCGACGGGCAATGTCACAGGCGCCTAGGCGCCCGTTCATTTCAGCCTCAACCTACCATCGGACTTCTTATGGATGACCATGCCTTTGTACTGTCCCTTGGGGCTAGCGCGATAAAGAACCTTGTCTTTGTGGATAGACTTGCTGGCCACCCTCTCAATACGGATCTTCTCCGGGGCCATCGCATCTTTACTGCGGCTCACTGTCAGTGTTACATGATCTTCAAAGAAAGGAGGAAACGTGCTCCACCACAGACGTCAGACACGTGTTGTACGTGCTACAGGTCTGTGCCTCTACCAAAACAAACAGCAACCAAACAAATAAAGCTTTCATCAACATTCGTTGCCTTCTCAAGGAGTTTAAAACTTCATCAAAACAATTACTCACTTGGTATTCATACTCTATTGATAGTAATTACTAGTAATGTGGCATCGATAAAAGTAAATGAAATAAATAATGGAATTGACTTAATAGACAGCATAATTAGACTTTCTGATCGATTAGACCACGGGTTATTAATTTCAAACGTTATCACTTCTCACGCCACGCCATGCGCCATGGGCGTACTTCCTTGGGGAAAAACCAAAGGTCAACCGGACTGTTCTCACAGTTTATAGGAGTGACTGGTTTTTTAGGAAAGAAAATATAGAAAACGGTTATGAGGTTCGCTGATAAAGTTCTTTCTATGTCGCCAAGTTGATGTCAGTATCGGTTACATGTATTTCGTGATAACCGAAAAGCATATCGTTCTAATTCAGCTGGTTTACTCATTTTATCACAATATTGCGATATTTACCAAAAATGCTCTCTGGAATAGAAAATTAGAAAACGATCACTCTATCATTATTATTCATCGTTGACCTGCCACGTCCTGTCAAATATAAGCACTTTGTCAAAAAGAATGACGATCAAATAAAGGAAAAAATTCAACATACCTTTAGTCATCTTGTCTCAATATTTAGTCATGTAAGTATTCAGAGTGAATCAAGACCTGCAAAATATAGACAATCGGTTAAACGACGCGATATTACTGAACTAATCTACATGTAGGTGTGTTGGGGTGGGGGGGGGGGGAAGAAAAGGCGGACGAGGGAGACGGAGAAAAGAAGGGGAAGTCTGGATTTCAGGTTTTAGAAACCACGCATACGATCACATCAAATCAACCCTGTGCGATCAGCAGACGCTCTGTCTTAGATGTCTTTGAAATTGGCAATATGGCCATTATTCTTAATCCCATGACAACAGAATGAAATAACAGCAACCTTAATAATCCTTGCACTCCGATCACCATCTTCTGGTTCCAACCTGAATACCAGGCGAAGGGCACACAGCAAACTCCAGTTATTTCCACACTGCATGCATAGGTATCAAGCTCGGATCAAGACTGGTTCCGAAAGCTACCTGTTGCTCAGGTGAAACAACACCAATGAGATGTATCAAGTAACCTGAACTCAATATCTCGCAAATCGAAACCTTCGCATATCAGAGTCATTTACCATCAGATTGATTCTGGCCTTATCAAGTTATGTGACCTGGCTGCTTCATTTTACTGCGGGTCGTGCAGCCATGATTACAACAATTAGCCTTATTCAGGTAATTAGATTATAATCAACGATCAGGTCATAAGTGGAGGGAAAAAACTCGTCGTGAGAGGGCAATCAAAACAAGACATTTTCTTCCGATTCTCATGATTCATGCGGCATTTATCCATCAATCGTAATAATGTATACATGATGTCAATCAGATTGCTCAAAAGACTAACTGATTGTTCAGTGCAGCACTTAGCATGGGTGATGCTGAATCAAGAGGGCCAATTGGCAAATTATCGCCACTTTTTGACCTTATTTGCCGCGCTGGCAAGTGTGCAAGGAGTTGTGGTAGGTTTGGGATGGTCGACTTTTATGACGATACCACGTACGAAACATTTCGTCGGCGACCCTGAGCTTCAGGACCTTTCACACGGCACTTACCCATCTTACCGAGATCAGTTTTGTGTACGAGGGGATGAGCATACAATTGACACAGGTTTGTCGGCAGACTATACACGTGTAGCCACGCTGTTATGTATAGAAAATACATGTCTTTGCTCAAGAATGGCTTCTGGCCGTTGTTTTTCTACTGGGTTTTATTGCGTGAGAAAGACAACAAGAGACCACTGTCAAGGCAACGTTGCCCTTCAAATTTCACGACTACATTCTGCGAGTGCATGGAGGGACCGGGAAAATCTATTGGAGACGTTTTCTTCTGAAGCTGAACTCTTCAAGGACCAATAGCGTACAATCAAGAAAGAATTAACATCAGAATGCTTAATTGATTCAATGTATATAAAAAAGCCAAATGTCAGAGATCACATCCACCTACCTCCCTAATCCTTTTGCTTCCTCTGGTCTCTGGAACAGCCGCTGGACGTCAGATCTCACATTTGAGACGAGCGTTGCTCCGTCCGCGCCCCGACCAGGTCAGCCGCCTACAAGCCCTCGCTGATTGGTCTAACCCAAGATAATAGGCCTAATGCACTGAATACCAAGTAGGTCAAAGGACAAATACCTATTCCGTTAATTGTTGAGTTGATGGAAATTGGCAATCTTTTCTGTGTTTTAGTTGCAAATGGTCGGGTTTTAATGACGGGTCAACTTGCAATCAGTTTATCGAAGGTTCACGTTGTTTAGTATTTGATCAGTCCTTGATGCTGTCTCCTTCGTTATCTTTTTATCGTAAACTAAAGGCAACATAAGGTGAGTTTCAAAAGGAAGAATGATGTATCATTTCCACCGACGAGGTCCCGAGAAAAGTGAGAAAGAAACACAACACGAGTTTCTTTCGCAGCATGATTTATTACACGTTACACATATCTTTATGAACATTCACAGATGTTGTTACTAACAGTTATAAATAAGGACATCATCAGATATTCGCTATTCTTTAAGCTTACATGACGTGTATATACAGCAGCTTTCTCACCAAAAAAAACGATCGCTTGTTTGACATGTGGATTACATGCATATACTCTCAACCTTTCTAAATGTGGACTGTCCTTAGTTATGACTTTTCTCAAAGTTTTTTTTTCATATCGCGATTTGATTTCACAATGGGGACGAGCACTTGGTATCATTCATGAGGCGGTTGGAGATGTTTAAACACTGCCGTCACGAACCCAGTGCGAGGATTCGTTGTCTCCTGGTTGGCGGCTTCCTTGCTGGGCTTGCTTCTAGCTCCCACAAGCCGCTTGACCTTCTCGCGAAGATACATGAACTGCGCCTGTTTGTTCTCATTGGTCTTCCTCACAGTGCTCACTTTCTTCACGTTTTCCTTGTGTCCTACGACAAACTCTCTGAAACGATTCAAAGGAAAAATGGCCATCATGAAAGTTTACCTTTTCTGTGCAGAACTGGCATACATGAGGTTGCTATATAACTCACCCAAAATCGATCTGTCCATCATTATTGAGGTCCATCTTCCTCATCAAGGAGGATAACGCCTGTTCACTCATCGGGATGTTGACACTCTGCAAGCAGGGAAAGACACAGTTTGAGAAGGATGTGAGGATATTTCCGATTGGTTGGTACTCTCACGTGAAACGCCCTTGCTTTCGTCTCGACAAATCAGTTTTCCGGTGACAGCATGTCAGTGATGGTTTAAGGATCGTTTTCCTAAACCAACCATGCCAAAAAGGCGCTCAGTTTACCAGCGTAGGTGGTACGGAGCATCTTAGCCTCTGATTGGAGACTGACTTGCTTCAGTTTGCCTCAAATAGACGGCCGCACAAAGTCTTGCAACTGAGTGTTGTGTCTTGCTCATCTTACCTGCAATCCTTCTCTAAACTCCTGTTTGCTGATAGTTTCGCTCTTGTCGCGGTCCAAGACGTGGAAGAAGTCCACAAGTCGAAGGTTTGATTGCTTCATGTACTCAAACAACACCATGATCGGATCTGTAGTGGTGTCAAAGATGGACAGGCGATGTTTGGCCACAAGGGAGCGCTGAGGATTCACCACCGAACCATGGATGATATCAATGGTACGAATTCGCTGGATGCACTTGAGTTTCTCTTGGAAGTCTTCGTCGATACATATATGCTGAAAGAATGGCAGCCACGCAGATATTTAATGATAACAAAACTAATCATCTTAAACTAGTTGGCCAGCAAGAATTGGTGTGTCAGAGTTAGTTTGGACTGCTTCGCCAAGGGTTAGGAGGTGCAATGGTCGGTGACCCTGATGTCTTATGAGTTTCTTTTTGCTGGCGTTTGTTGCCCTACAAGAAGATGAACGCTGTGATGAATTCAGTAAATTCCGACCATTGGCTTGTTTCGCACCATATCAGGGCATTTATAACATAAAGGCTGTCAGGAAGCCATTCATATTCCACACGCGTGCTACCTACCGTCAAATCAATCAATTTGATGCCAGAGGACATGTATGTTTCAAACCAGTCCAAGAGACCTGTCACTGCCTCTCCGTAGATAGGGTTCGACCCAAGCTGTAACAGAAAATGCCAATTACCTGAATGGTTGTCAAAGGGAAAAGCATGTGAAACAACACACCACGGACCCCAACAAGACTTTAAAATCTAGGTTCACGACCACACGAAATATCGTTCTTGCACTCAAATCACGAGGGTTTCAGTTTCTGAGCGACATTTTATTCATGATGATGATCACTTGACCTACCTTTATTACTTGTAGGGTGGTGTTCTCACTGAGTCCCCTTAGTAGATGTGCCAGGCCCAGGTTGTCTATCCTGTTGGCCGAGAGATTGAGCTCCTCTAAAGTCTTGTTCTTCTCCATAGCTGTGGCCATCTCCTGGCAACCGATCAGGCCAAACCCATTCCAGGCAAGATTGAGGACAGACAAACCCTTGTTCTTCTCAAGAGCCTTACATATTGACACCGCCCCTTTTAACCGTAGGTGGTTCCAACTTAAATCCAGAACTTTTAACGTCGCATTTTTAGCTGGAAAATAGAAAGAAGTTGAAACAGTCGGTGGGACCGACAGTCAGCTACACTTCGGACCCGGCCTCACCCTGTCGCCATGAAGGAAAGAGGACCAGGATGTTGCATTGGACTGCATGGGAGTCTAGATTCCACCTACTTCGTCATGGCTCGATCGTATGAGGTGCTCGTGCAACTCAATCGCGCCGTTCACAACTCGATCGAAAAACGAGACCGCTGCCGCATGCCGCAAAAAGGAGGCGCTACACAGGGACCTTGCAATCGAGGTGTGAGAGACGCATCACAGACAACCTACCTATAGCACCACCCAATTCTTCTCCTCCCGTCTCTCTAAATGCATTATGGCTCAAACACAACTCCTTCACGTTGGTGTTTGACTGAAACAAAAGGAAACACTCTTAATTGATGTCCAGTTTGTATAATACTGCTGTTTATTGAAGAGTCCGGTGTCTTGCTTCATTTCGAAAAAGGGGCAGCCTAACACCTGTTCTTTAAAGAGCGAGTGAAAAAATCTTAGCAGAGCGTAGTTTCGATCTACGGACCTCTGGGTTATGGGCCCAGCACGCTTCCACTGCGCCACTCTGCTGAATAACGAAGATGTGAGCATTGATCTGATGTATCAGTATTGATCTCTACGAGCTTTGCGGTAAGATGGCAGCACTGACTGATTTCAAGTGATGGAACACTTTAGAGATATGACTTTTTCATAGGGAAGCATTCAAAAACATTACACCGGCAATGTTATCAAGAGCTGTTCGTAGGCATTGATTTCTAAATAATAAGATACATACCGATAAAAGTTTCGCAAAATATTTGGCATCACTTTCCCCAAAATCGTTTCCTGCAATCAAAACAAGATTTTACAATTCAAAGAAAGGAGCGACGTTGGCACCTGTGTAGGGGACGTTGGCACCTGTGTAGGGGACGTTGGCACCTGAGCAGAGATGCTGGCAACCGACCGAGTAGGAATCTTGGCACTTGCGGATGCGACGTAGCAGCCCCCGATCTGTTTTGGGAAGTTGTTGACGAGGTGACACAAGAAAGGGAGGAAAAAGTGGACGGATGGACCTTACCCGATAGATTGAGTTTGCACAGCGTGTGATTGGATCGGAGGACCTTAGTGAGACATCGAGCACCCTCTGTACCGATTTTGTTTTCTGCGAGATTCTGGAATGAAAGGGAATTTGAAAAGGCTTACTACTGTATGATCGTTAAGATCCGTCGTGACATTCACTTTTAGCCTACTGCTGTTTACGTGGATATGATGAGGATGGAATGCCAAGTTGATGGCAATCATAAAGATGATGATAATAGTGATGATATTGGTTAACTTACCAAATCTAATATAAACAAGTTTTCGCTGAGGACGTCTGCTACGGCCGCGGCGCCCTTCGCCCCCAGGTCATTCCCTTCAAGGTCAAGACTCGTCACATACACATTTGACTGGAAGTTTATATAAAACAGGCATGAGGTAAATCTGTCTAAGTCCCAAGCTTGACTTAGGCAGTTTCACATTTGTTTGATTTAGGCAGAAGCTAAATCTGCCGAAGTCACAAGCTTGACGTGGTCAGTTGTTCCCAGATTCGGAAGACATCGTATGATAATCAAAGGATACATGCATGGGCAGTGTAGCAGAGTGGCGCAGTGGAAGCGTGCTGGGCCCATAACCCAGAGGTCCGTAGATCGAAACTACGCTCTGCTAAATATTTTATTTTCCTGAAAATTTTTTCAAAATGTGTTGTTAAAGATTGGCTTCCCATCCATTGTCAGGCTATCTTTGTTGCTTGGTGTCTTAAACAACCATCTGATTGCTGCTTGGCCCTTTGAAATGTTTGTAACCATATTTGTTTATGTCGAAAGGAGTTCGCACTTCTCCTGCCGGTCAGATCAAGCTGTTGGACTGAACGTGTGGGGCAACGATATATTTAATGTGACCATTGTCTTTCTATCAAAAGTTATATATTCTAGTAAGATATGGTGTTTTAAAGGTCTTGCTTACCACCAATGCAATGCACAAAGGCTTGATGCCCTGTATTCCCAAGCTATGGTTCTTAAGTTTGACATGGTTCAACCCGATGGCGTGAAGGATGGCTTTAGATATCGCTACTCCACACCGCTTACATGCTGCTTCGTAAACGGAGCGAGCTCTTTCCTGGTCGGCCTTGTGCTCTTCGAGTTCTTCTGTAAGAAATAAGGAAAGGTCAGTTGCAAAGGATGAATTGCAATAATTACCAAAATCTAAGTTAAAGGTCAATAACCGCCACAAGCATGACGGGGGTCGGGGTTGTGCCGCTCACTATTGCAGCGCCCACACCCATGCACCCGATCTGACAACCGGGTGTTATATACTGAAACCTCTACAAGAAGAGACATTTGGACGACCTAACTCCAGGTGGACACAGGGGTATCTGGAAGGCCGAAGCAAGTTAAGGTCTGTGTCCATACAAGTGTTTTATCCAAAGTATCATGCACAAAATCTTTGTTCTTTCCCGCATCATCCACAATTCAGCAACCGGTGCATGATGAAACGCTAGGAAATAAAAAATAAGACAGTCACCCGATCCCCAACCACTCACCTTCCTGTTGCTCCTCCACAATGAGGAAAGCCTCAAACAGGCTCGTCTCCTCGTCATCTCGCCCCGGGTCCATGTCAGTGACAAACACACCTGGTATCTTCCCCAGGCCACCCCCAGTCGTCAGTTTGATAGTGTCCCGCGGCACGGGCTTCTTGCCGTTGATCTTCAATATCCGCGGGGTGTTCAGCTGAGGCGTCAGGCTCGGGTATTCGGTTCCTTCCTGTGGAAACGCGATAAAGGAAATGTTATTTAGAAGCCAGAAGCCAGGAATCAGTATTGTCCTTCAACAATCTACAGAGATGGAAATGAACCAAGTTTTGTCTACGTTTTTGCGACAGTATGCCCTCTTCTTTCGACTTGGGATGGCCATCAAAATAATGAGCAGTGTTTGAAAGTTACCAGATAAGCCTAATAAACACTCATACAAACCAAGCGCTCATTCGTCTTTGAGATGTGGAGACACCCCTAAAATGCAACTTCATGCACGCTATCTCACCATTAGGGGCATTACGTGTCATTTGTCTCACCAATTGTGCAGAACAGCGTTCATACCTTATTGGAGTCCAAGTTTCGTGAAAAGATGGAAGCTTTCCCATTGAAACATGCGACCTACTACGTCAATTTTTGTTCACCGGCAATAGCGAATGAGTATGCAAGCAGAGTGGCGCAGTGGAAGCGTGCTGGGCCCATAACCCAGAGGTCCGTAGATCGAAACTACGCTCTGCTAACGTTTTTGTCCCACTTTGGTTTTGCCTTACTCTTTTTTTGTTCTGCGAATGGAATCCACTTTTCGAAATTTTTTCTTCCAAATTAGCATCCGAAGGAAAACAGTTATACAATCATCATATGAACAGAGAAATTGGAACATACCTGGCCAGATTGAGAAGCGCATAAAAAATGGCGGCAAACCAGTCGGCCACTGAAACCTTCTCAGGTGTTCAGGTTCAGTCAATGCAATCTTTAATACGTTAAGAATCTAATTGATATTAATGACATTGGAGGAAATTTCAATTAGGGAATGAATGATGTGTCTTTCAATGTGCTGTGGCAATATCACGGCGTCAATGAGGACGAATCAAGGTTGGACGGCTACCATTGATGGCTAACCATTCGCACTGGTCAGCCGCCTTCAGTGTTTCGTCGGCTCCTGACCGATTTCACATTACATTTTGAACTAGCTATGTCAGGACAATCAAGTTTTCAAAATATGGAAAAGTACAGTATTTCTTACCGTTATTGTTCCCAATCCATTGAATAAACTAGATCGCCCACCGTTGCTCATGGTCGCCATTATGACCGATAATGGCCACGCCCTTTTGATGATCTGCGATTTTGTCACACAACCATACAGTCACGTAACACGTGTTCACCTTTTCACTTGGGAATAAAAGCGATGCAACCCTGTGAACCATCAAGAGTGTAAAACTGCTCTAGAATTCATGAAGTTAAAAGATTGGACTGATTGAAATAATAGGCGGGCTCATTGCCGGGGATCATCGGCCTATTTTGCCCAGTTGGGGGTCATGGTTTTATGAGAAAAAACCCGTTGGTGGTATGCCGCAGTCCGAATTTAAGACAATGTAAATTCGTCAAAGTTGGCTGTTCCTGGAGAAAACAAGAGTCGGCTTGTAGCAACCGGTTTAGGCCTTTTGGCGATTTTGTTTTGTTTATGCGAAATCACCGTATGAGGAATTAAAGATTTATTATTAGTGACATGTCTTTGTACACTCCAGCGTTGAGCCTTCCGAAGAACGTTAGGCTCCCTATAAAGAATCATCCAGATATCCGGATGTCGACCTGATATTCATTGCTTTATAACGTTATTTGTTATTTTTAAGGACACTTTATGGTAATCTCACATAACACAATCTAATGTTCTGTAAAAAAGTTTTATTCACCCTCAAAAGTGGGCCGCAGTTCATTTTCTGAGCTGGCAATTTGATTGTTGACCTATCAATTTTCAATTTCTGTAAAAACTACAAAACTGTTTCGAATGATTTTGAATGAACTGTTATGCTGCAATTAAGCTTTACTCATATCTGTTTTTAATTTTATAAGAATGTTGAAAAATAAAAAAATGAGACCCAAAAAGAACGTCTACATTATCCGAGCCTGCCGCATTTTATGAGCAGCCGCCAACAATCCAGGCGGCTGGGTTAGTGCGTCACTTGTGCCTTGCATTGACGATAACTAGGTCAGCCTCTGTTGTTTGGTTATGTTGTTTGTCGGACCCTGGATCATGGATTAAACTGTCTTGTTTTCTAATTTGTGCCGTATGTAAATAAACATTGGTGACAAGGTCACGCCCATCAGCTTGTCATTCAACTATAATATTGATAAGGGAAGTAGGCTATTACGTAGGGTTACGTGTCAACATGTCGAGCGTGGTCAAGCAAACTGGAATGCTGATCCATCAAGCCGTCCGGACTTCGGTCACATTTTATGGCCTGTTTTCACAGGTTTCCGGCCAGACTTCCAGTTATTTCAAACGCGTTGCTGCACCAGGAACATGTCGGCTATTCTCAACTACAAGTTCAACTTCTGCATGTGAGTATATCGGGTGAAATCTGAGGGTTTTGTCAGATTTGCAGCTTGTTATTGTTTATATGTGACGTCATGATCTGCGCTGGTTGAGGTGGGCGGGGCACTTTTAAAGGGAGACCATAGACAAACCATCTGTCGGATGAAGTTACACGAAGTTGACAATAGGGGTCTCCTATCTCACAGTAGATGGAATTGCCGAATCAATAAACATGACCACGCACCCTGAACAACATAAAAATGTAGGGGGGGGGGGGGGGGGGGGGGTAGGCTACAACAAGTGAACAACTCTGGAAGAAACAGTTGAATGATATCAACTCAACTGCGATTATTCAAAAGTACACATCATCCTTTTTTTAGCGTCCAACATCCCACCTGATGTACCAGACCCAGAGCGCCAGAAGACGTTTGTGATGGTAAAGCCAGACGGAGTACAGCGTGGGCTGGTGGGGGAGGTTCTCAAGAGATTTGAAGTAAAGGGTTACAAACTCAGGGCTTTAAAATTTGTCCATGTAAGTTGCTGATAAAGCTCAAGTTGAACAACTGTATATCATTATCATATATCTAACTGTCGTTGTGTACTGTTGGCCTACTATAAGCCGGCCCATGGATCTGATGAAGCTGCTCACATTTCAAGCTTTGGCACATTAGGGGAGTCTGCACTACCAACTCTAGACTCCAACTGAGAACAAGATTATCAGTCCCATCCTACCACTACACAGTTAGCCCTACACATCCTGAATGCTAACTGATATAGCGAATGTACAGGTAACCTTGCTTGGCTACCTGGAGTAGACAGAAAGAAATTGTGCTCTATTTTCTCCAGAACTGTGGGCTTCCTGCTGGTCAGCTCACTGCCATGTTCTGTCACTTATAGTACATTCTTCTTGCTATTGCTAGGCACCCTTATGGATATGTGAGGAACACTACATCGAACACAGAGGGAGAGTATTCTACCCCAAACTGTTAAAATACATCAGATCGGGACCAGTGGTTCCTATGGTGGGTATGAATCTTGAAATGTATTGCACTGAATGCATGTATTACCTATTAGGTTGGTGAAGACAGGGTTTCCCAGCGCAGCCTATTTCGTAAGCTTGATTGCCTTATCAGTTTGAAATTTCTCTTGAGTCTCTTGGTTTGTGATGTCAAGGACTTTGTTGTCAAGATGCTTTATCACTTATGTGCTTGACTATACCACACGCGCAGCAGTACATCAAGTCAAGAATGCCAGCATGTTTAAAGCCTGAATGATCCTTCACAGGAGGTCCATCTCTCTTGCAGGTTTTTGAAGGTGAAAAAGTAGTAGAGGCAGCTAGAAAAATAATTGGTGAGACGGATCCTGTCAACTCAAACCCCGGCACAATTAGAGGAGACTTTGGTCTGACTGTTGCAAGGTATGTAAACAGACTATATGCTCTGGTGCAGGCTGACAGAGTAGGGGGGATTTTTCTGGACGAAGACATCAGTCCTCTTCAGTCCTCTTAATACTGACCCATGATAGTGTAGAGCTGTTTGTCGGTGAGTGCTGTGGGAGAATGAACTAATACTGACCCATGATAGTGTAGAGCTGTGTGTCGGTGAGTGCTGTGGGAGAATGAACTACAACCTTGGTCAACCTTGCACTAACTTTGCGTTTCCGTATTTTCATTTCCATCAACATTCACTTCATTCTTGCCTGGCTTTACTGATGAGAATAGCCATTGCTTCATGTAGTGCTGTTGTAAAATTTGATAGCTGTCAACACAGGATTTCTGATGGTGCAAAGTCCTAGTTTGTGCATAGATAATGGGAAGTTTGATGAGAATACCCTTCAAAGTATACAACCAAAACCAAAATCAATTGTTTTTCACTTCAGTCAGTAACAGCAATAACATTTTATCACCTATTTATTTTAGTAACTCCCTTCTAAAAGAAATCGGGTAATCTATGTTTAATTTTGAAGGAGTTAACTTTTATTTCTGATGCACTTCGGGTCATTTCCAAAATGGTTTGTTGTTGGATTGGATGAAGTGACGCAGATTTCTGTGAAAATGCTGAAAATACAAGTTTATAAGCAGCCGAGGAGAGTAGACAGCAGCAGTATTTAAGACCACTGGCCAATACACTGCCGATTTAAGCTCTAATCAGCCGGTATAAACCCGTCCACACAGTATCTGTATTTTCCTCTCGGAAAATCTGAATTGGTCATTTGAAGGGCTGTTCTTTATCAGTCTTGCCATTGTTTGAGTGTTACTTTGCACTCTTCCTGTATTTTTGGAAAAACAACCTCAAATCAAGGAATAGAGTGCGTGAATAACTTATACCAAGTCCACCAAATTGAGAAAGAAAGAAGATCCAGGTCTAGTCTGGGGAGATTGCTGGCCGTACACCAGTGTCACCATGGTCTCTGTCCCAGTCTACTGGGGAGATTGAATGTGCATGTCTACAGCCATGTTTATATTTTCTATTATGTTGATGTTTGTTGAGAAATCTGAATCACAATTCCCATCCAACACCACGCTATTTCATTTCCAACATAAGGAACATACAATGCTTTTTTGTAGTTTTTGTCGTTAGTTTTTTTGGGTGACAGGAGTTCATGCAGCTAACTGAGTGGTTTAAGGGTGTTTTAGTTCGTTGCTTTGGAAACAGCCAGTGAGGAACTGATTGTGACAAGCTTCTTTGGTGCCTGATGGAAATGGACTTTAGAATTTGACCCTCTGACCTGTCACTGTGTCTAGCCATTGCAGCTGTCACTTGGCCCTACCAATTTGTTTAATAACAGAGTCAGAAAGTAGATTAAATATTTTGATTAACTTTGAAGCTTTATTAACCCATGCATAGAGCTTCTTCTAACCTACACTAACAATGCATTGCATCTTGGATTTTGTTGTCTTGGTTCTCGCCGTCAGTGGAAGTTTTTCCAGCTCATCACTCTCTGTCGCAGTGTATTAAGACAGCATATCAGATACCCCCAACCTGATCTCTGTATCATTACACATCCTTCTTACTGTTGGTAGAAGACGATCTGCATGCTCCCACTCATCACTGCATGATCTCCACACCAGCATGTTAAGTTGCCTATTGAATTGATCAGCGATGCTTGCCCACAGTAATGGAGAATGCACATCAAGATTGCCTTGTCACTTGAAGTGATTTCACAAGTAGACATGGTTTCCTAGATGGTTCTCTGATTTCACCGTGGGTGAGTGAACCCAAACTGAATCCTGACAACATCAGGATGGAGAATTTCACAAGTACTCTCTCTCAGGGGAGAACCAAAGCTTGCTATATCAGTTTCACTCTTCCTTTGAAATGACACTTAGAGGTGTCAATGTGTTGATGATCTGCATCAAAATAACTTACTTGATACATCAAATCACTTGTCAACTTTCCGGTTTTTCCATTCCAGGAATGTCATACACGGCAGCGATAGTATCAAGAGTGCTGAACGGGAGATCGCGCTCTGGTTCGAACCAGCTGAACTCATTCAATGGGATCTTGTGCACTACGAGTGGCTCTACGAACATTGATGAAAAGTAACTGTAGATAACGACCAGGAAGAGTGGTTACTGTCGGTACTGGGAGGGATGACAATGATATCAGTGATGTCCTCAATAACGTCAATAACGTCAAAGCTGTAGTTGCTGATGGAATCCAGTAGGAGGTATAGTGAGTCACATTGACTTACTGTTTTAGAGCTTGTTAACAGACATTTGATCCCAGCATTGTTTAGACTGCTCTCAGAATCTCTAGTTAATCTCATGAAGTTTTGCACATGGATGCGTGAAGATTTTGTATTCGATGTATCGGGGAAGTTGATCTTGGTTAGAAAAGCAAATGTACAGAGTTAGATTGAAGGATTCAGTGTAAATAGCATTTTGTATAGAGTAGTTGTTAATTTATTAAAAACTTAAGGAAGCAGGCTATTGAAAAGTTGAAATGGTATAGAATTGTTCAGATTGGAATGAAGGAAGACTTCATGTTCTGGGAGCAGTCATAGATTCAATGCAAGAAAGCTTTCTGTCCAGGAGATCAGTGATTAGCTAGATTCCACATTGCTTTTGTAAGTGTCAAGAAAAAAACCAAAAGAAATTAATTTTGACAAGTTCATCTGACCATGTACCCTCCCAGTACTTTCACGAGCTGTATAATAATAAGGAGTGTTATGTAGAAATGTATGTATGATGTAGATGGTATGTAAGGCCTAGATGCCATATCAGCACAGTGTGTTCCTCAAAGTTTGAGTGTCTTGTTTGTTAGATGTTTAGTTTTTAAGTACTAGTAATTAAAGTGTATTTTGACTGGCCTTGATCCACTGTTCACTATCATAGTTTTGCCACTTTCAGAGGCTTACAAGTGCAAAGTCATACTATTGAAGTTAATCCAACACATATGAAAGTGTACAGCTTCCCTGTGTTCGGGATGGTGGAAAAAGGTCTTTCATGTCCTTTGTCAGGATTGTTCAATTCTAAAGAGATTACCAGCAATATGTGCTTTGACATTTAAGCTATGCAGATTTAAGTGTAGGTGCCATGTTTTTCTTATGTGCTGAATTCTTGAGAGGTAGTGCAGATGACATCATCAGAGAAAGACCCTATTTTTGTCACTTTTTTTGTCATTAGTGTAACAATGGCCGAAGGAAGGTGTTATGGTGCTGTCAACCATGATGCCATTCATACTTGCCACCCTTTGTTGCCAATGTCCGGTCAAGGGCATCGAATGATGTCCAAATATGTCATTGCAAGGTCTCTATACCATAGATGTTAGGTGAGAAACTGTTTAGTATACATGTAGTTTCCTTCAACAAATTCTAATATGAAAAGTTAATGCAAAGGATGATTGCAGAAGAAAAAAAGGACTTTGTGTGACATATCATCTGAGGAATTTAATTTTACACACTTGCCATGACATGCTTCCTGTTTTCAACATATTGTTCACATAGATTCACATAGACTTAGCTTGGTATTGTCATCTGGTATGCAGGCGAGTTGGTTGTGACCTATAAGTATGTTGATTGCTCAATGTCTCAATTGAATCACTTACCTTTTATGTTGTCTGACTTAACCATTGATGTGCCATATGATTTTACTGTGTTTTAAATCTGATGTTAAGATAATATTGGTCGTTGTTATGTAGATACGAGTGTATGTAGAAGATGAGGTTCATTCAGACCAATGTATGTCAAAGAACAATGCAAATAAGCATCAGCTACGTTCATATCATCACCTGCGTTTTTATAAACGATGTTTGTTGTTTGCAACTGCTATAAATAGTGAGGCAAAGCCTGTCAAATTCCAGTCGAAGGTTTGATCACAATGTTACACTTATTGGAATCATTACTGGTATATCATAAAGATCTGATTATTGGCATATCACTGAGGTTGTCGTTGATTAGTTCCCATTGTCGCACCAAGTGCGTATGGTCTTTATAGGTACTTGGTTGTACTTGGTCCTGCCGAGCAGTTGACTTTTATCTCAGTAGGTTTTTTTTAAAAGCCAGCTGGTAAAAACAGGGAGTTTGATTTGTTTGTTTAACTTTCAACCGTTAAATACTTCAGTCTTTGAGAATTACAAGTGGTCATAGAATTCAACTATTGTTTGTTCATTACTTTGTGAAACTTGTGTCAGATTGGAGGATAACAGGATCAAATGAGCCCTTCTCCCTTCTCTCTGGAGACATTAACTATGTGGTATTCAATTCAAAAGAAAAACCCAGTACCAAAGGACAGTCAGGAACAGGAAAGGTGCTTGTAGAGACCCAGTCAGAGAGGTTGTGACTAACACACCAATCTCTCCTCGGAGATTGTGACCATCTTCAAACAGGATGTGTCATAGGACAGTCAGGAACAGGAAAGGCGCTTGTAGAGACCCAGTCAGAGAGGTTGTGACTAACACACCAATCTCTCCTCGGAGATTGTGACCATCTTCAAACAGGATGTGTCATAGGACAGTCGGGAACAGGACAGGTGCTTGTAGAGACCCAGTCAGAGAGGTTGTGACTAACACACCAATCTCTCCTCTGAGATTGTGACCATCTTCAAACAGGATGTGTCATAGGACAGTCAGGAACAGGAAAGGCGCTTGTAGAGACCCAGTCTTTAATATCCCAGGCTGAATCAGACACAAAGAGCCTCCAATGGCTCAATGAGATAAGACCACAAACATGTAGCTACATGTAGATCAAGCAACTCCCTGCACCTACTATGAAGACAATAAGGCAGACACTCAGACATAGATATGAAAGCAGTCACTTTTATTCAAGATTCAAGGAATCAAAATCTCAAATGATATGAAATTATGTACAGAACACAGAGTATAGATGATTTGATTATTAACAGGAAGCAGCAGCATAACAAAGGCAACATAACAGATGAAAACAGTTCTCAGCTAAGCTTCTCCTTGAGTATCTTATTGACCAACTTTGGATTTGTACAATTGTTCGTCAGTTTATGAACCTCTCCGACAAAGTATTTGAACACTTTCTTCTTGCCTCGTTTAAACTGTGCCACCTGAAAAGAAAAGATTACATATTGGGTTGAGGGCTGAGCGTTAACTAGGACATTATTAGCTCTATAAACAATATTGGACAATTGTAATGTAAGTAGGAGGAAACCGGAGACCCCGGAGGAAACCAACACTGGCGAAGAGAGTCACCCTCTCATCACATGAGTGAACCGGGAAAGCCGGAAATCTGATCAGCAACTTACGGCCTTTGGATTTGCTGCTATGATCTCTTCACATCTCTTTGCTATCGTTTCTTCATCATGTATGGCAAACCACTCATTCTCTTCAACTATATCTCTAGGAGACTTTTGATCTCTTGGATGACATTCTAACATAATACTAAGCACCTGTAAGAAAAGACATGTCACAGTGGCATTCTGCTTACATGGGGCAACAAAAGAAAGAAGTCAGTGAATGAATCTACTTCAAACTCATTAGTATTCAAGAGTAGGCATCAGACTCTGATCCCTACTGCTGCTAAAGCCAATAGGTAAGATGTACTGCTCACATGGATGTGGAGCTATGACATACCTTTAATCCTATGTTATTTGTAATCTTTCTAGAATGCAATAGATCCACTAGTTCTCCAAAACCAGCCGGTGTTAAATTGCTGAAAATAAAGATAAGGTGAATGATTATGATTCAACATATGCACTGTCTGAGAAATTATAACTGAATGTCAAAAACTTACCTTTAAAATGGTGAATGACACATGTCTGTCACTTACCAACAGAAACTTTCCCACATCTGTGACAACCCTGCACAAACCATAGTCGGGAGGTATCGGAGGGAGGTGCTGATGTTTATATGATATTGACTGTACAAGTAGTCAAAAGCCAACGTACCATTCTGAAATCTTTCTATCGAGTTCGTTCAGCTTGCCCAGCAGGTCATTTACGATCCAGTTTACAACCAGGCGGACATCTCTGGCAGCACCAGCAGCACCAGAGCGTACTTTCATCACCTCTTCGAAAAACTCAAGAAGGCCACTTTCATTCTGAAAAAAAGATAGCCCAGTGGGTGAAATGTGGCATAAAATGCAACAAGCATTCGTCAGTTGATATGCAAAAGTAACCTTGAATATGTTTGCTGGCTGGCGGTGTGATAGGCAGCAACTCACCATTAGAATATAGATATTCTGCCGTGACACAGCATACTGTCCTGAAAGACGTTGCCGAGTCTCTTCTGGTAGTTCAGGCATCTGACGTCTCATTTCATTGATGATGACCACCTGGCTTTTATCCTCCTCTTCAGGGACGTCTTCTTCATTGTCGTATAATCGGAGGGGAGGTAAGTTTGGTTCTGGCATAAAGCGATAGTCATGGAGTCGCTCCTTGTCCCGCATTGGAACTGTCTCTCTGGAATCAAAGTAGCATCGTCTTTTTATATGCATTCTAAAGCAACAAACTTGCAGTCCTCACAATATGGAATGAGAAGCCTGACTGAAATAGTCTGGCATGAGAGAGAAAAACCTACCCACTTTCTGCATCAAATGATCTTGTTTCATTTTCAATGGTGTTTCCTTTTTCAAGTTCAGCAACTTGTCTTTTGACTTCAAAATCTGAAACAAGTCAAAGACAAGTAACACAAGTAGGTACACCTAAAAACAATCACTTATGTGCTAGCTGTTATGCAATGGAATAAGAATGTTCAATTGACTTTAACTGGACTAAAAAGGTCAACTGACTAAACATTCATGGTCTGATGAACAAGTCTGTTTCGCACTTGGATGATTGATTTTGTTCAAATGTAGCTTGGTGTAGGGCTATGTACTACATGTATACACTGTGCATTGGGTGTAGTACAAATGTAGTTGAAACCAACATTATGAGAATACAAAGGAATTTGTTTGTCTGCAGTCTGGCTATATACTGAGGAATAAAAGGACATTCACCTATGGCCTTGGCTACATTCTTAATGCTGTTGATGTTTTTAACCTCTGCCCTGACCCCGAGGGGTTCTCCCGGATGGTGGATAGATACACTTGCATCAACACGGAGAGAACCCTCTGAAAATAAAGAGCAGGCAATTCAGTGACAAGAACACCTCAATTGAGAACATCTCCACCAGTGACAGCCGCTTTAAAATAGAAGATGATGACCATTAGGGATTTTGAACAAAATGCCTGTAAGAGCTCTGTACCAAACTTGGTGCTTTCATCACAAAATGCACAATATGTACCAGTTAGCCTCCCTTCTATACACACACCACACCAGAAGGGAGCCCAAAACTCACCTTCCATCTTTCCATCACAAGTTCCAATCGCCAACAGAATGTGTTGAAGTTCCTTCAAGAATGCTGCCACCTCTATTCCAGTTGAAAACTCGGGTGCTGTAATGATCTCCATAAGGCCAACACCTGCTCTGTTCAAATCTATGAGGACTTGCTTCGCCTCTTCATCATGAATACTTTTTCCACTGTCCTGCTCCATCTGAAGCTGTGTAACTGTGACAGACTTCCGTACAGGTGTCTTGCTGCCTGGTTTAAGGACATCATATTCAACTCGTCCATTGTTTGCTATTGGCCATCGCTGCTGGGTGATCTGATATCCCGACTGGAATGAGATCAAAATGAAATGGTCCATGGGCCACATGATCAACTCATTTTTAATTTGACAGAGAGATACTACAGATGCATAAAGTTGTTTGCTGTCATTGGCCTGTAAAATAAAGGTTAAGGTTGCTTCTTGCAGACGGACAATTTTGAGCCTGTTGGGTTACAGTAAACTATCATGTCTTTAACAACGACCAATAACTAAAAGATACTTTTAAACAATTGACACTCTGTAGTTTGATACTCACAGGTAAATCACCATAAAAGTAATGTTTTCTGTCAAATTTTGAAACTTTGTTGATATCGCATGAAAGGGCCAGGCCTGTGATGACACTTGCTTCGACACATCTTTTGTTTAGGACCTGGAATAGACGGAGAGAATGATGCAAAGTAGTGGCCCTGTCAAGCAGGCACGCAGGACAGACATTCCATTTTCAGTATTGAAGACGCTTGTCCTGAGAGTTCAGCCCAAGAGCCCTAGAGCTTTGTGGCCACAGGTTAGGGTGGTTTCCTTTGGCCATACATCAGATGTTTATCATAGATGTCAACATTTGATCAAAAGAAGAGATCACATATTTCAAAGATTTCGACAAGGTGTTTGTAAGAAGTTTTCACAAAAGTTCTACTTACAGGTAAAGTTCCTGGCAAGGCCACATCTAAGAATGCCACCCGATTGTTGATAAGAGCAGCAAATTCTGTTCCAGAGCCAGAAAACAATTTTGCCTTAGATGAAATCTGAGCATGAACTTCTATTCCAACAACACTTTCCCACTTTTTTTCATCTTCATGCCTGAAAAAACCCAAATTGTAATCTTTCCAGGCTTTGCATTTTCTTGCGTTTTCTTTTGCTGCCTCATTCATTTGTCAGGTCACCCACCCACCCAGGCCATGGCTGCATAGTGCATGATTTAGGCACTACTACTCCACTTAACTTGACTAAGTCACTATACTATAATCAGTGAATTCGGAAAGGGGTGTAGTGCATGGCTAAGCCAAGGGCCAAGGCGCAAGTCCTCATAGATTTGAACAGAGCAGGTGTTGGCCTTATGGAGATCATTACAGCACCCGAGTTTTCAAGGCCGAGCAGGATACCATTCCCTTGCTTTAGATAAAAATGAAAGGATAAAAATGTGTTTTCTATCTAACTTGGAATGATAGGTACTTGTGCTTTGTTGAAATGCGTCGGTTAAGCGCAAACAAGGATGGCCGAACGCATAATTTGCAAGAAGTTCGACGAAAAATAGTAAAAAGTCCAGCAACCACCATTTTGGTTTGTCGTTTTTTGTAGAGTAGAGTTGACGAATTCCACACCGACCGCTCACTCGACCTACTGTCTCTGCCACAGTTGGCTCGCCGGTCAACCTCATAACGGACTTTTTTTGTATTCATGCGCGGCCAAGCCCTAACCGTAGTTCCTAAATGATCATTAATTTCTTGGCCCTCACAGTATGCCAGTGTTAATTTAGCAGTTGTTTTGGCAAAAACATGTTTTTGAGGTTTCTGAAACCTAGAGCACTACTCAATAGGTGGCTAACAAGAAACTACGCATTTTACTGTTGTTGCCGACGTATGTGTACACTGAACTTGGAATGTGCGTCGGCCCCGTGTTGAAATGCCGTCCAGTGCCAGTTGGTGCGTTTTTTGGCTGATTTGTGCAAAATTCAACATATCTCAAAAGTTCAATGGTTGAACCTCGATTCACGACAGCTTTTAGACTTGTGACCCCTGTTTTGTTGTCGACAAGAGTCTATGTTTTATGAATAAAAAAGTTGTGTCCTGTACGTATTCCGTCTTTAGTATTCTGTCTTTGCATCTGCTTTCATTATTTTTTGGCGGAATTTCCACTGTTTCTCGCCTACACATGACAGACAGTCGTGCCACACAATCATTCAGGACAACTCTCAACCAAAATGTTATCCATCGTCCACGAACCATAGCGTTCGTGATTTTGTTTATCTCGCCTTTCTTTGAATGCGTCACCAACGAAGGAGCATTCCGTTAACTAAAGACGATCGTTAAACATAATGCATTTCTTTCATTTCTTGTACATTATCCTGATTCAATGACCACTAACTTGATAAATGAGCCGCAGTCGCTCTCTCTCTCTGAATGACTGGATCGCATGTCGGGATTGCCAATAACAACCACTCTGTAGTGTTATGCAAAAAAGAACAACCAGAGGCAGAAGTGAATTAGTTGGAATAAATGTTTTGATCGACTTGTTACTGATCGAGATCGCTTTGTACGTGTATATGCACGGCTATTCTAATCAACAGGCTAAACATGTACATGTCTTATTGTTCATTATACGATCAGATTACGAAGACAATCCGCCTGAACCTTGCGCGGGGAGGGGAGTATTAGAGAAGCTTTGTAAAAGACAAGTGGAGATCACGGGAGGATTTATTAGAGTTGCGGTAGCAAGACGGATTGTTTTACGGACCTCGAGCTATATACTCCGCCGCAGCTTGGGGGATTATGAACGAAAGTGATTGGATGAAAGGGATTTTTGATTGAAGTTGATAAGTTGTCTCGGTTTCGGTGATTATATGGATGACAGACTGTGTGACTGTGAATGTAAGATCCTGTAGGAGACTGTCTTGCCGCTGATGTGCTTTCTATTATCGGAAAAAAAGGTGCACAACACACTTTTTTAAACAGACGTGCACCAACTCTTCACTGGCACTGTAGTAATGGTTCCACTGAATTATGAAGTTGTTGGCATCATCTAGTATCAAACCGTGCGCTCCTATGATGGGTCTACGGATTCGTGATGAGGTTCACCAGAGACCGCTTACCTCTCCTTGGTCATACATCATAAAGATTAACTTGTTACTCTAATTGTTATAAACGACCCTGCAGTTCAAACTCTCGTGTGGATTATGGGGTGCCTTGATGTTTACCATGTTGGTCAGGCAGCAAATGCCATAAATATCGAACCCGTTTCAATGTAATGGATAATGAGCGCTCAGGGACTATGTCCATTGAGTTGTTTTAGGTGTTACCCTTCCTGTTGGACAGCTCAATAACAACAGTGATAGTAAAAAAATGATGTCTTGGGTAATATGACTGAATCAAGAAGGCGAATCTGAAATAGAAAAATCCCTCCAGGTGATAGGTAAAGTGAGCTCCTTGACTTTGATTTTGATAGCTAAGTGATAGCCCAAAGTCCAATTTCCACCTCAGGAGACACTGAATAAGTACACACTTGTGACAGTTTAAAAGAAATAACGCTGAAATATCATTCACGTGGATACAAATTGTAAAATTATTATTTACAGGCCATTTTCATTGCGAAAAATAATATGTACACATCTACGATAGTCAGGTGTCTGCTCCAACAATGATTTTGTTCCACTACAAGCAGGCGTACGACAAGACAATTTGCGTGCTTCGACCAAATAATCTATTTCATGAAATAGACTTTATAGTGTAAATAATGTAAATAATGTAAATAAAGCTAATGTAAATTTCATGACTTCTGACAGCTATGGTGTCATCAGTATACATTTTTCATGACCACTGTAGGTAAAGGGTGCATGTGAATCTCACTTCTTCAGCCTGTTAGTTGTATTATCTCAGTCTTTCATGGTCGCTACCACAAACTTCTTCACACAACTTCGTCCATCTTCTAATTCACTGCAGTCTTGTCTGTTTTCGCAGTGAACACAGTGATCTCGGGTAAACCGGTAATTTTCTGTAAGAACTCCCCTCTTTGAACACCAGTTAACATGGCTCTCGTTAGAAATTAACTAGTCTCACTCCCAACATAACATAACATAGCGTCACATAACATAACTGTGTACACAAACATGACATCCATACATGTATACATGAGTAACGCCAACAGTATTTACAATACATGTACAAAAAATCGTCCAGTTGGCCAGGGCGGCAGCAATAATTAAATTGTGGCAAACACTGATGTCAGAAAAGACCAATTCGATTAAGTCCCCACAGAGGACAATGGTAACACAAACAATAGAGCCATGAGTAATAAGCTGGCTGGCTAAAATCAATTACATTTGCCATATAATGTATTGTTATATAAAGTGTGTTTCAAAAGAAATCAAGGGCAGTTTTTGTCTCTAATTTCAACTTGTATAGAAGACAATAGAGTGTTTTCACGACCAGCCATGTTGGAGGGCAGAACAATGATTTGTCGTGCCTGACTGAACTGAATCAGAGTCTTTTAAAACAGTTATATTTGAAAGACTCTGCTTGAATCAAACCATTTGGACTTGCTTTCTTTTATGTCAGGTGATGACGTCACGTGAAACCAATCTATCTTGCTTTCACAAGTCTATTTTAGACTTTGTATTCAACCTCTATTTCGAAAAGAATGCAGACAATGTTCTTGATAGCTGTAACTGTCGATTATGCTGCGATACGGATAGTGTGCTATGAACTGCCATCGACTTCCCCCTATCATACCAGGATGAACTCCGAAGAATTACCAACTAAATGTTGATGATAGTTCAGCGTCGACAGGGAACGTTAACATCCTTTTGACACACACTGTAGTAATGTCATGCTCAGTTGATATATCATCACCACTTATCAACAGTTATTTACAAACGTCACACTTTGCAATGAAAAACACATTTGCTTCTCAATTAACACTGTTCAAATGAGTTCTGTCAGTCCATATGTTAATACGGATGCTGGGCTCTCCCATGAAAACTATTTTTGTTCATCATCATACAGTAGGCCTTAATTCTCCGGCGGGGCACATTGGTCAATGACGAGCAACGTACACAGAGTAAGCTAGACAAATACGAGTTTGTCCATTGGCTGTTGATGTATATGTCTGTTGGTTGGTTGGATGTATAAATGTAAATGCATCTGTCTACCTGATATATTGGAGACAGCAAACGATTGAACCGGGTATTCAAGGATGTAGTTCAACATGAATCGTTCAAGGAACCAAACCATTTCCACTACTTGCCCAAATATTAGTTTCCATAACCCACGATGATGATAGACCATTGACAGAATTGACATGAAGCTATCCATGATGGCATACAGACCGGACACAAGTGGTGGTTTGTATTGGCAGATGGGTGAGAGGGACTTCGTCTACTCATTTCATACCGCACTTACTACAGCTTTTATTGACTGGCTTGGCATTTCATGGACGTCCTCAAATATAGCTAACAGTGCAAAACCAATTGTTATCCGTCATGATGATGCCACATCGACTCACATTCAACCTTGTCAATGCCAGCTGGCAGCATATCGCACTGAATTCGTGTGTTCAGCTGCCGATTCAAACTTGTCTGTTATTAAATTGATTTCTGTACTGTAATCATGATGCTCATGGACAACTTTTTTGCCACTTAATCAGATTGAAATTACATTAGGATGTGGCTACATTAGGCAATGAGTTTGACTCGTGACAATCTACGCTTCAGATGGCATTTTGTATTTTTCATATTTCTCACATTCCAAGTAATAGTCACTATTTTTGTTGACATGGCGTAATGCGTCTCGTTCCCGTCGTCTGACGCGGATACGCCATGCTAAAACCAGTGCAAAAATCACTATAAACAACAGAGCTCCAACCCCACAAGCTCCGAGTACCCAGGTTGGTAAATTCTTGAAAATATGGTTGTCTTCATCAGAAACTTTCTTCTTCATCTCTGCTACCCTTGGTATATCCACAACCCATTCGGTATAACCATAGTCGTTGGAAGCTTTACACCGGATTTTCCCAGGGATATCTCCATTAAAGTCCTCCAGTGTTATCACAAGGAAAGAATTGTACCTACTCTCATCATCAAAAAGATGCTCCGTGCTTTCCGACGTGTACTTCTTGGAAAAGGGCGCCCCCTGTAGGGCGTCATACGAGATTTCCGGGAACCCGTGGAAAGTGTACGCCCCGCAGACTACCGTAGCTGTTGCGTTTGGTTCTCCAAGGGAAGACACCTGGAATCGCTCACGTCTCGTCCCAATGGCAGGTTTAGTACACTTTAAGGTGTCTAATACTAACGTCTTCACTGGGGTTCCTTTAATCCAGTTTGGAGTTTTACAAGACAATGATATCGTGACGTCATTTCGGCGGAACCAGTTACCCAAGTCAGCTGCAGAACATGAGCAGTGGTAACTGCAACCCACTGCATTGATGTTCGCTTTTTTGATCGGTTTGAGAACCTTTTCCCAGGTCTCAGTTGTCATGTTACCAAGGTCCGTGTAAGAGATATCCAAATGTGTAAGTTTCACCAATCCACTGAAAGCCTTCGCCTCGAAGGTTGTCCTAACATCCGCGCGTGTGTTAAGCAAATTGTGACTTATGTTAAGTGTCTGTAGCGTCTTACAATCCGCAAACGTATTCACTTTAAATAAAGCAATCTCATTTTTGGATAAATCAAGATATCCTAAAGAATCAGCTACAAACTCGAAGGAGTCGCGTTCAATCGACCGTATGTCACATCGATTCAGAATTAACGATTTCAATGCACCGAGACCTTCGAACAAACCACGATCAACAGGAGAAACCAATTTCACTGTTGATAAATCCAAAGTTGTCAACTTTGATAATTTAGAAAACATCCCACTTTGTATTGACAATCTAATAGATCCCTGTAAAGAAAGTCTTTGAAGATTCACAAGTGGATCCAAGGCCTGTTTTGATATCGTAATCAAACGCCCATTGTTGGTAATCCGCAGCTCCTTCAATGCAGTTAATCCTATGAAATCCGTATCATCTAAACTTTTCACCGGGGTGTTTATTATATCCAACAAAGTTAACTTGATTAATAGCTCGAATAATCTCTCTGGAAAATCTTGCAATGCCGTTCCAGATATGGTTAAATTTTCCAACTTGCTGAGGCCAAGGAATGTGTCCTTGACCAGGGAGACTAAGAGCCTCCCAGACTCAATTTGTAAAGTCCGTAACTCCGTGAGCCGGAAGAATGTCCTGGCTTGGATGCCCCTGGATCTGTAATCATTGAGGATGAGGGTTTCTGTGCCTGCAGGCATGTCCCTCACAGACCACTGCAACTCAGCCTCCTCGCTGAGGGACTCGCATTGGACAGTCGTTCCCGAGCAGAAGCAAACCTCTGGACACGATTGGGCGGATATTCCGGTCAACATGGCGACCATAGCACTAAAGTAGATCCAATCACCCATCGTGCATCAGGACACTGAGTTACGTAGACTTCACGCCGAATTCTGCAAGTATATATAATGTAAAGATACGTTAATCACACACATTCAATTGTCATGTGGTCATTGCAACTACAGATAAAGCATTTCCTGAAAATAAAGCACGTTAAACATTTCTGCAAGTCATCTCGAGGTAGACTCCTTATCTCCTCATTGGAGAATGAACGATCGACTCCGCTGCACCATACCGAGAACAATGCTTCCGATCATAGCAAAGATGGTTGCAGGCAGGCTAACGAAAATTGAATTACATGTACTCTGACTGGCAAAAGAAACTCTACGTTACAAAATAGTTGGAGTAAGAATGTTTCTCAGAAGTTGAAGTCACAACTCATTGCAGGTATCCTAGATAACTTTGACAAGTATTTGTAATCAGATATTCAACCTGAAACCCGCCCTGTGCATTTGTTATCAAACATGACAGCAATGAATCAATTCTGTTGCTATTTCATAAAGCTTGGCTTTAAGTACGCCATTATATGATGTATCTTGCTCGAGAGACCACGACTTGGTAAATATCCCTTTACGGTTATGCATATCCTACAATATGTATTCATAATGCAATAAACGGAAGTAATCTGCTAATCTGGTTGTCAGGCAACCAATGCAACATTCGGGCTGATCATTTTAAAATTTCAAACCATTTCACGATTCTCAGTGGAGTCAATACCATTGGCGACATTTTAAGAGCTGGTGTCCGACAATACATCATCTAAGATGACATCACTTCCCATATGCGCACTGGACGTGTTAGAATTCCCAGTACGGTCAGCATCATGAGCAAAATCAAGAAACACCAAGTTGATTAAAAGCCAGAATCAAATCTGAAGCGTTCCCTGTACGTGGTTTATAGGAGGCAATCTTAGATTGTACACTATGAATCGTTTCTCATGTTTCATATGTCTTCGTGGCAGAGCAGTAAGATTGATGATGCTGGGTTGTAACAGGAAGCTGACAACTCTTTATTTCTTTATGATCTTGAGATGTGGTAAAGGACACCAGGATTGGAAATGTAATGGATGAATGCTTGGAGGAAATAGATAGACGTAACAAGTTCGCGTTTAAACCTGTACAGCAGCAGTTATGGTGGTCTTATCGCGTTTCTTGTATGTGAACAAGACTTGGCTATCCGCAGAAGAGATGTGTGTATAATGATAAGGAATAGGGAAACGGGTGATCATATAATGATTTTGCTGCTTCTGCATGCATATTCTAAGAGCCTCCTTCAAGCACCCAAATGTGGAACACATGAGGTGACCATCACCGAGCACTCTATCTCAAGGTTCCTAATTTCGATATCATGAGGAAGCTTTCCTGATTTTATTCATGAAAGCGCTAGCGGTAGGTCTACGGTAAATTAGCTCATATCAGTCAGGAAGGACATTATCCTAATGATAGCCATCAATCTAAGACGCCGGTCGCCAACGGAAGATGAACTAGTGACAGTTTGGTGAATGTACAAGTATGTTCTGTCATTTCCCGTGTCCTGCTAAAACCCGCATACTTTGATCAATGTTCTCATCCGTATGACCTCCACAGCTGGATAATACTGCATGCTTTGGGCAACGTCCTCCTATGATCGTCCAATTGAGTGCGATGAATCTCTACGAGAAATTTCCCTTCTTCATCCATGTCATCACTTTTTGCAACATGGACTTAATACCTTTCAGAACGTAGCATTATGAAGTGAATTCACTTGAACAATAAGAGCCCGCAATGCCAGCAACAGCCACTCTTCAAAACGTTCAATAGACTGGGTTTTTGTGATGCGTCATCGCCCCGACAGGCCGAATGATGAAAAAATGGAATGACCGATTCAGCTCGACCCACAATAGATGAAAAAGATAGATCAAACAGCTCTTAACGCCTGGTTTAGTGTCAAGAATCATTCTCTCAGACAATCGATAGACGCTGACAAACGCAATTAGTGATCATGATTTCTGTGTAAGTTTCTTTGAGGGCGCACGCCAAGCCAAGTACTGCTGGATGACTTTATGATATTTGTAATAATGTGCCCATTGATTGATGCAGTAATTGCTCAGTGTGACAGCACGGTGCCGGCTATTGACAACCTTCCGTCGAGATATCAAATGTCCTCTCTTTTCCAAACAAAGAAGACGCGAATAAATTGCTATTCGAAAAAGTGGCTGACATCGGCGACTGAATCCACAGCAAGCTTGATGACCACGACTCAGGGCAACTGGTTTGGATTAAACAGTAGTTCGTGATCAGATGGGATTGCCGGTGCTGTTGTCTAGTGAAAGATTACGGACAGAAGAACACGGGACAATCCACTTGGATTAACAAAGTTGGGTTAGCTTGCTTCTTTCTTTGGCTCAAACAAAGTAAAATTAAAACACTTCGCTGATCCGGCTGGTGGTGACATGGTAGCAGAGCACTGTAGTTAACTATAAAGGTGATGGTCATATTCGAGTTCCGGTCAGAATCGGTTAATATAAGGACCTGCATTTGGATCAGCGATGACAGACCACCAGGAGGGTTAACGTGACTATAGTTTCTAACTTGGATTAGCCCAAGTCATATCATTATAAAGTGATTGTGATCATATGTGAATAGATTACTTTCCATCAGTCATCACATCAAAGCATATATGTCAACACTATATTGATCTTAGGAGTTAGTCATCCATCGATGGCTGGCACTGATCGAGATAAGGCAGATATCAGTATTAAATTGGATATCCCAACTTCCCAATCAAATTCAACCACTGCCAGACCGAACTTTACATTCCCTATAGAAGATAAAGATAAACAAGAAGTTGTTTTTTGCTGCTTGTATTGATGAGTAGCTTTTGCTGTAGAGCTGAACGGATCCATGGGAGAAAGGCTCTCGGAGTGATGTTACAGCTCCAGCGGGCTGATATAGCTGCCTATAACAACGTTGTGAGTTCATCCCTAATTACAAATAATGTATGTTTATGGGTGATTTCATGATACCAATGCTACTCACCAAATAGGATTAGTGTCAAATGCAACAGACGTGGCAGTAAAACTGGATCTAGGTGACACTTCTGAATACGTTATCTATGCAATCTCCTAATTGGGTATTCCCTGTTTGCGTGAAGTATGAATTAGTATCCAAGCTTCTCCCATATTCTACACCAGAGAACCGAGAATGTTTTCCTCAGAAGCGATAAAGGAGAAGAGTCAAGTCTCCAGAAACAAAATAAGCGAAAAAGCAACATTGAAAGTGCATTGAACTTTCATTAACTGCTAGCTACTGTTGCTGATCAGTAACCGTGCGTTCCGTTTGATATCTTGACGATATGTATCATGTTTGAAATATACCAAGCTCTATAGCATAGATTCTCGAGGGATAAGGTCTACAGGGATACGGATTCCACTTATGAAAGTGGCTCTGGATGGTAATGTGCAGCCATGATGCCACAGGCTGATTCTGATGATAGCATTACCCCTAATTACAGATAATGGATAGTTATTGATGAGCTGGTGTCAGTGATGAGAGGTCCCCTCTTATCTGATCATCATCATGATGGGATACAAATGCTACAACAAGTGTCAGACATAAAGAGGGGTATTGGCCGCACATTCTTCTGTAATGCCAAAGAAGATGCGACCGCCGAAGCTCTATGACAACATCCTGGCACCAGGTGTTTTCAATATACTTCGCCTCTCGATATTTCAAACACGACGTGGGAGACTAAAAAGCCTGATCTCAGGATGATTGACAAGGACTACAAAACAATTGCCCGTTCATTGGTACAGGAGTAGATGCCAGCATGACCTACAAAGTGAAGTCAAGTCAACAAGTTTAGTTGAAAGAGCTATCGAACCTTCTATTGGATAGGTTAGATGAATGGCATGAGCTAGTAAATCCTCCTCCTCTTTGACTGGTACAAGGCAGTTTCAATCACTTCCATGATATCCATTAGCAGATACTTAAAGTTCTTGTTAACATTTCTTCTGCCATGTCATGAAAGAAGTTATAGACAGCACTCCAGCGATTAGATGTGACCTCAGTTGCAACATTCATTTCTTCTTGTCGTATACAAATCTCCCCATCCATCGAGTGATATTTCCCGATCCACATGTTGTCTGGAAACGCTGATACCGAGCGTTGACTCGAAAGAAATGCTATTGTGAAGTATAGCTGCGGATAAATCTTCATATCTTGTTGATCCGCCAATCATAAACGTCAGACATTTGACATTTTCCATTGTGGTGAAGATAAGAATAGTGTTGACCAAGCGGTCGAAATGGCGGAGTATCTTGGTTACCGTTTTGCGAAGTAACTTAGGAACTATTTTGCTGTTGCAATCTCCACGACATCTTCTTTTTACCCAAATAGCATCGAGAGGCGAGTTTTAGCTGATCAGTTCGTTCGTCACTCTCGTTTTACCGGAGTAAAATAAGGTCCCCACACTGTCTATGGGCTTTCCCTGGGTCTGAAGTCCTTCTTACACTGCACTGGTCGGGAAGTTCTTTTAAATTACGGTAGAATACTTACATCGATGATGGATGTAAAAACAAACTCGATATTTGAATTTTATGAATCATAACTCTGACAAAGTTTCCTTTTTTCATCGTTTCCTTTGACAGCAACTTCCAGCTTTAATCAAGAGTTAATAGCTTAAATGAAGATTACTCACGTATTTGTAACAGATCTCACCATTTGAATGTGTTAGCTCATCTCAACTGACACTAACCCCGGACTATCAATCACCCCTCCCATGTCATATCCGACTCACTGTGGCTAAAAAGTAAGACTACCGAGGCAAATAAAACCTGATTACTCATCGGGATCATTGAGTTTGAATTAGTTGCAACAGTTGCATTGCATTGCATCGAGTTCGAAATAACGGCCTGATGCGAGGTTCAAACAAAATGAACGGTCCTGCCCTTTCCTGTCCTGATGCAGCTTTTCGGTTCGGTACCCCGTCCAATTGTAAACTGCTTTGGGGGTGGGCTTGGAAGGTTGTTAAATCGTTAGCCCGTTATTTTCATACAAGATATCATTCCGCTGTAAAGCATGGAGGAGTTAAGCAACTGAGATGATGACTGGGCAGATGGTTATTACTGAAAGCCGACTGTGAATGAGAACAATCTCCCGTAGTGAAGTTAAGCTGGACAGCTAGTTAGAAGTTCTAAACACCTTGTGTTGCTTCCCTGATGTTAAATCTTCGGTTAAGTTTTTCTTGTGTTTTATTCACCTCGAAACTTTGAAGCAATTTGTAGCTTGGTTGTAACTTATAAACAATGCAAGGTTTCAGTTGAGAATATCAACAAACGAAGTAGCTCAACTGAACATGGGGTATCAGGGTAAAGATGCATGCATAACTACATTGTTACCTTGGGTCGGTTTGACCTTAACTAATTTTCATGTATGAAAACAGATATGAAAGTACTTAGTTATAAAGGTCGTATTACAAAATAATGGGAAGTATGTACCATGCCCATCAACAGCAAATTACTTTGTCAAAGATGAACTTTATGATGAACCGTTTATGTCATTTATTTTTTCCATTATTGACCAATTTGTAATATTGTAGGTCAACCACACTCACTGGACCAACCACCTTTCAGTGTAAAAGCTGGATGAGTACTGACCATAAAGCATCGATTAATTTCACTCAAGTCGATTTGTGATTCCGCACTTTCCAATGTTAATTTTTCATTATTCAAATAGTGTATTGATAAGCAAACAGCTCGGCAGGTCGCCTCGCTTAATCCCATTGCCATGGCTTCACACACTGACATGCATGTACAAATTCAGAAATGAACACAAGTTGGAAATCAATGGCCTTAATGGAGTTATCTGGTGAAGCGTGTTGCATTGTTCCTCAGAAACGTGTGTAAACATTATTCCGCAGTTTCAATGGTGAACTGTAAATGCATAATTCATGTGATTATTTCTCATTGAATTGTACTATGAACACTCAGTGAAAGTGTAGAAATAATGTACGTTTACAAAGTAGGGCTGTCCTTTCAAGCCTTGGTTTGAAATGACTAATCTGGGTGTGAAATCTATCGCCGTTGGTTTACCCCAGAGAAATCACATGCCTTGGCTTGAATTTGACTTAAATGAAAAGAATCTTTGAAAAGTGAAGCTGCTGAAAGTTACTCGCTGATAAAAACAACAGCTGTTTCATTCCGTTCAGGCTCTTGGTGTGAGCACCTGACGACTGATGCTTTGCTAAGGTTTAAAAAGTGAGAGAAATGCGGTACTCGATTCAGAAGGGATTGATCGAAATGAAGTTTTCCCCCCGCTTTAACATCAGTCGGGGGGGGGGGGGTATAGCTAGTACTTTCAACCCCGAAAAACGTTGTTGCGTTAGTCACAACCATCGGGTAGCCTATCCCATACAGAATGGCCCTAAAAAGCCGGTCTTATTTCTATGATCCATCTGGTCATATAACAATCTGGCTGGAGACATGAGCCAGATCACCGTGGTTGTATAATCATAGCAATCAAGGATATATAATGTATAAGGTGGTCCTCTCTATCCAATTACATTTAATGAGTTATAGCCTACATCATACAGTGAAAGAGTTCAACAGGACATCATTATATCATTCTAATTTGTAATGATACCAGCGCTTTATTATTTCAAATGTCAATTACCAGAAAGTTTTATGAATCCGGACCTGTCATATAGTCATGCTTCAAATGTTAATGATGTGGTCGGCTACTGAATATGTCACAAATATTGATACTGTGCATTTGAAATTAACTTGCAAAATAATACTAGTATGTAAGATAATGGCATGTTGACCCATTTGCAACGAGGGATAGTCCTACCAAACACTAAAATGTGCAAGGATGCGCCACGGAACCGATCTGATCCTGATAAAATATCAAACATTGATTTCTGCAGATTTCTTACAAAGATACCTCAATCTGCTCAACTATGATTTTGGAGCGCATGTGTATTTTTTGGTCATTTAGCTATACAAACTGTGTACCAAATTAACCATCGGTATGTTGTCCAATCAGAAAGCATGCCGTCAAATACCGGGGCAGCTTTTGGTCTGGTCCAATCAGAGGCACTGTCCTGCTTCACAGGGGCATTTTCAGATTAACCGACCAATCGCGATGATTCAATGGGTGACGTCCTGTCTTAGCTGAGTAAAAATCAGTCCAACTGCCATGTTGAATCTTTGATTGTGACCAGTTATATTGTAATGGGATGGGGGGGGGGGGGAGGGGCAGACCGATTGGGCAAACAACCAGTGGCCAAACCCATGCAATAGTGATGATTTGCACGAAATGTTTACCAATATTGATGATCGGTCGAAATCTGTTGTCGAAGGAACAAAAGTCGGATATCTATCGGTTTTGTAACTAATGAAATCATCAATCACCATTGTTGCTTGTGACAGGTTTATATATTGCCACACATTTTATCAGACAAAAGCCGGTGACAGCTGGTACGTTTGACATGGCTGGTCTGTTTGAAAAGAACATTCTACACATGTTGTATTTTATCGAAACCAACCTCAAGGCGAAAGGAGGAGTTGTCAAATTAACGAACCTGTCGCAGGCCCACAAAAAGGTGCGATTGTTAAAGAAGTCGGTAACCATATGCATACTGGTCGGCCTTTTTCTTCTTTACTGTCTATCAAATCTGTCGTAATATCATGATTGGGCAAATGCAGACTTCTCTGCGCTCACTTTCGACACTACTTTGGAGTGAAAAATCACCTACCTCACAAAATGTCCATCAGTTACTCGTATCTCTTCCAGTATATAATCCTTGTGAAGAATTCGCCACGATACACACTGTGAAATGAGGTACATGTACTTGACTCCGTTTAAATCAGACGGCAGATGCTCCTCTCGACAACTCACAGCGCACACGCCCCGACGCTGCAGCGCAGTGATGACCGGGTTCGCTCACTGAAAAGATCCATTCAAACGGAATGGTGCGGCGCTCTTGCGCTACTCGGGACCTGACAGCTGGGACGGGGAGCTGGAAATGGCTTGACAATGTGACCTGAATTGTTCTGTGAGTCTCGATCGATGGATGGACACTGTCGCTCACCATAAAATCGACTCGTTGTGGAAGCACATAAAAGATGTCCACCTTTCCCGCAATCGTTGTCCAAGCTCCTGCTCCTGGTGGTTCTATGCACTACCATCATTGTCTGCCAAGTTACTTTTTAAATGGACTTCATCAACAGGAGCCTCGCTCGTGGGTCACATTAATGTTTGAGAAGTAACCAGAGGACTCAGTCTTTTAGACCAAACCCAACAACCTCTGTCGCTTTCTCCACTATATTTGTCCCCTGAAGACAACCAATCGGACACCCTAAACCCTTGTCTGCGAATGTGGTCATTAAGCTTACACTTTAATTGACATCACCGTTGTACTTTCGACAGGCAATCGGAACGGACGAGCCAGACGAAACGTGTTTCCGGGGCTGGACCACTAATCGATTTCGTTCCTGACCAAGGACCTAAGACTGACAGACTTATGACTTTCAAGAAATAGTTGTGTCCATGGCAACAGAACTGATATATTGTAAAGTGTGTTGTCGTTCGTGTCAGTATTGAACACGAGAAAAGAGAGTTGGACTCGCATCTAGATTTCTGTGTAGACAGTGGACAGTTCCACGTTCTGTCCGGCTAGTGGTGATGTTTCAGCTCAGAAACACCTGATTTTCCGATGGGCGCAAATTAAGCTGTCGATCAGGTAACGAAAGATTTATAATACTGTAAACTCGGTCACGGACCGTTGCGACGTTCATGGTGGCATCACATGTTTCTTCAGGAGAGGTTGGGTGAATCAAAGAAAGACCCTTACAGTCATTATCGAACACATGTTGAACACGTTTCTCTAAACAGAGGCACACATAACCATCAGAGCCAATGCAGAACAATATAATTTTCCCACCGAATTCGTTTCGGCATCCAATTTACTTGATTGTCTCATAGTGGTGGAGTATATCGGATGCAGTTTTTGTGGAAAATCACAAAATAATTGGGTTATTGTCTGATCTACAAATCGCTTTTTCGGCTTTGCTACATGCCTCCACTTAGCTGTCAATCATTTTTGCCAGAGGGTCGTAATCATCAGTTGGTTGTACCAAGCCTATATGCCAACGGATAATTTGCCGCCTATGCAACTCCGGTTCAGTTCGCAATGAATGGGGCCTAATACTGTATCCTACCTTCTCAGGTCCTTGGCCAGAGAAGGTATCTGTGCTCAGTGGTGGAGTCGATTGCCTGGAATTGCCTGGGTCGGCTTGTCGCTCTTCCAGCTGGTTATCAAACAACCATACTGGAAGAGTAAACAGACTTGTTTTTGGTCGCTGAAATTTTTGACTCCTCAGCCCACAAGACTAATTCTCCCACATAAAGACATGTTTGAAAGTTGTGAATAGGCCAAACATGGCCAACCTTTAGCAGAATTACACCCGGCCTCTGCAATGTGAAAATACTCCCATGTCTCCCCATGGTGCATTTGTTGTTTCTCGTCTCCAAGGGGTTGATCAAGTTATTCGCTACCAGGGGCTGTGAACAAGCAGTTATCCATCATAAGATGACACACATAACCATTAATGTGTAGGTCTGAATTAGCAAGATGAGTGTAGTGCTCACAACCAGAAAGTCCCATGGGGCTTTGTGATGATCAATCAGTGGAAAGTGCAACAGCAAAATGGAACAACACAATAGCAACTGGGGGTGATGGTATTTCCATTCGCTTCTTTCGTGCCATCCGGAACATCCAATTGTTTCCAAGTTGAACAAACTTGAGAAATAGTAATCAGGCTTGTTCAGGGCCTGCCGACCAATAGGGACGTTACCAGGTTTTTAGAAGAAAGGAATATGGACTTGAGTTGCTGTAATAATTGTATATTTTATAAATATATGTACATATAACATCAATAGTATATTACATTGGATAAGAAGGGGTAAATAATAATCTGAAGATAGACTAATTTCAACGATATCGTCAGTACATTGAAGGGCAACATAACAGGGCGACATTTGCCCTCAGTGTCGCCATCTTGAGGCCATATATGACACTAAAATCTAGCACAATTCTTCCTACAATGTTAATGTGTTGGTATGGGTGAGAAATATAACCCACATAATCTAACATAAGATAAAATCCCTCAGATATGTTATTAACATCGGATCATCTCTGCTGCTGAAGCTGCTGTTGCTGTAATTGCTGTAAGAACTTAGTCTTGTCGTAAGTCTTGTCATAGCCGAATGGAAAGTATTTCACTAGGAGGAGAATTTCTGTGTTTTTCTTCAGCACTCGTACTGCCTGGAAAGAGAAGCAAGTCAGTTGATAACAAGGCGCCCTACCCTGAAGGAAACTCTACTATGTACAACTTGATAAATAGACGGGTTCAACATTGTTTGTTTAGGTGCTGACCAGTCATGCGTTTCACCTGAACAAAGGGTCAGAGCAGCTTAGGCCATTGTCTGAAGTAAATTTGATCTTGGCACCGGCCTCTGATGTGTTCTAAGTGTGCACATTTATTTAGTCTGGGCGCGTTATTATGTTATCAATCAAGTACCCACCTCTGCGTGCTCTATCTCCTCAAAGTCGACTTCATTCACTTGTATTATCTGATCCCCTTCTCTCAGGCCAAGACGCTCTGCGTCTGTGTCGGGAAGCACCTGGAAATATTGGGGGTATCATTCATTTGTTACGAACTAATGGAGAAAGGGCCTTTACAGAATAGAATGATCTGATAATGTTTACTGGCATTGACTTACAGCAGCCACATTGTCAGGCGGGTTCGATCAGAATTCAGGAACAACCATAGTAAGAGAAATAATCATCTGCGTTGATGTTTCTGAACAAAATGATCCACCAGTCCTGATAAACAGTCACTAACATACCTTTGAAACATAGATCCCACAGTGATATTCCTTTCCTCCCCTCACATTGAACCCAAGCTGTAATGAGACCAAAGGTACATAATACATAATGAAGAACTAAGGAGGAATTTGATATCTACTTGTCGCACTCAGAATGAAGACATCAGAAAAAATTCAGACAGGAAGAGGAGGCAGTTCCACCTTTTAGGTCTATTTCTAGAATATTCATATTGACAGACGACTTTCAATGCTGGTGAATTGTTTACCTGATCAGTTGCTTTTGTCCTCGTCAGCTGGATTGTCCTTGGTAAGAATTTGGATATGTCGTTATTGTATCGCCGATCATAAGGCCTCTGCCAAGAAAAATGGATGTGTTGATAACGATATTAGCTATGCCGTCCTCCTTTGGACTCTTATAACAATGAAACAGTGAGTACCGAGTAGGGTGATAAGAATCCGGCAATCGGTAACCTATTTTAACCGCACTTGAACTGTCCGAAAACCGGAACCGAGAGATAAACAAGCTGGCTGTTGAGCCTGTTTTCACCCAAATACGATAGAAAGAGGTCGACATGCGATGTTTTAACGAATCTTGAGTTCATTCTCACCTCTTCTGGAGGGATCCAAGGAGGCGGTTTGTCGTATGGCGGCAGTTCTGCCTGAATTATTTCACCATTCAGAGGTTTTTGTTGCCGACTCGCCATTTTCGATACAACCCAAAATGCATCGCGAGAGAGCATGCACTTCCTCTTTAATCGGTGACCAAAAATGGCGGTGGGAAAAGTAAAGAAACAGGGCAAAGCCGGCGGTAAAAAGGGTGGAAAGAAGAAAATGTAAGAGAAATTAAAACAGACAATAAAAACTAGACATATGTATCTGTGTTGTGAGTCTATTGTGGGCATTGTAGCCATTCAGGTCGTTGTGATGTAGTGCGATGAAAATTCTTGTCTCCATCGTCCCGATGTGCGAATGTGAACCCCTGTGTACATTTCGTGTACATAAGTGTAAACGGTGTGGAGAGTGTAGGTCGAGATAAATTTTGCCAGACTGGCATGATTGTCTGCTTAGTGGTCTATCCAGTCTATTTTCAGATGGGGTCATGACATTTATTTCAGGTGTTGTCGTGCGCGGGCCTACTGTCGCCATGGGGCTGGCAATAGATGTGCCACTGCACATATTGAGTCGAGACTCGAATTAGTGTCCTCTCTCAGTCTCTGACTGCAGTGCATGGCATGAAATGATCTTGGTTATTTGCTACAGATTACCATTCTCCTTCCAGAATCGATCCCTTTACCAAGAAAGACTGGTATGATGTCAAGGCACCTTCCATGTTCAACATCCGCCAGATCGGCAAGACACTTGTAACGAGGACACAGGGAACAAAGATTGCTTCCGATGGTTTGAAGGGACGTGTGTTTGAGTGCTCACTGGCCGATCTCCAGAATGACGAAGTCGCATTCAGGAAGTTCAAGCTGATGTGCGAAGAGGTCCAGGGCAAGAACTTGCTGACCAACTTTCATGGCATGGACCTGACCACAGACAAACTCAAATCAATGGTCAAGAAATGGCAGGTGTGTGGCGTCTCCATTTTCAGATCAAACCAAGTCATGAGATGTTGAACTAATGCTCTGCCAGAAACCACTATGGAAACTATATGAAAGTCTTCCTAAAATGCAGCCTAGATTTGCCAGAATATGCGCCTGTATTTGGGGAGATGCTTCTTGTGGTTGGGGTGCTTAACACGACTCGGAATGTTTTATTGGGGGTTCAGTCTAGACCTCCCTGTACTGTCTCATCTTTCAAGACATGCATGTTCTCTTTTTCAGACCCTCATTGAAGCTCATGTTGAGGTGAAGACCACAGATGGCTATTACTTGAGTCTTTTCTGCATTGGTTTCACCAAGAAGAGGCAGAACCAGGTAAAGAAGACGTGCTATGCCCAGACAACCCAGATCCGTGCCATCAGGAAGAAGATGGTGGACATCATGACCAGAGAAGTCTCGTCAAATGACTTGAAGGATGTCGTCAACAAATTGTAAGTGTTACTTTTGCGGTGGATCCAAACCTTAAAATTGTCCCATGATGGTTGTAAGGCTTGGCATAAATGAGGTTGCATTGCTGAGACAGTTGATCTAAAGGCAGGTTTTCAGCTTGATACGGAGTGTGCCGAGCTTTGGAAGTTCGTCCAATACTGAGACTAGAAGGGGTTCTGTTAGCTTATGAGTAGTCTTCACTTAACTCGGACCATGCACATCCATGATGTCCAGTTGAAAGAGAGAACAATGTGAGAAATGTCAAATGGCATGATGCATAATGTGTTTTCTTTCTCCAGGATCCCCGACAGTATCGGCAAAGACATTGAGAAGACTTGCCAAGGTATCTACCCACTACACGACGTGTTTATCCGCAAGGTCAAGATCATGAAAAAACCAAAGTTTGATTGTAAGTACACCTCTCATATGGGACTTAGTTCACTCTGTGTAGAATTTCCTGAGAAAGCCTTTGTGCAATCCCTCTTGCGAGGTCCATACCATCTGATACCGTTGTTGACCTGGGAAAGTGAGTGTGAATGAGTATAGTATTGCAACCTTGTGATGTTCTCTTCTTTGTCATCTCTACACCTTCATCTAATAGTGTCTCCTTTCCCATTTCAGTGGGCAAGCTTATGGAGCTCCATGGTGAAGGTTCAGCCGCAGCAACCAAGTCAGGTGATACGGAAACTGGGGAGAAAGTTGCCCGACCTGATGGATACGAACCACCAGTCCAGCAGAGTGTATAATAATGTATATGAACCAAGTCTAAAAAAATAAATTAAAAAAACTTCACATTGTTCTTCTGTTGCCTATATGGAGCATGTTGTGTACATACAGTAATCCTTAGAAGGGGTTGCTACTGGTTTGAAGGCAGCAGTGCCAACCTGTCATTATGGATGAGTGTTGGCCGTCATCTCTACACTGTCCTCGGTACAGGAGACGTCTTTCTGGCCAGGTTGTGCCTGTCTTCAAGTGAACGACAGCCCAGCCCATGCCCAGTTATTGCCGCTAACAGAAGACGCTGTCTATGGCCATGAAGGTTGTGATTGTCTTCAAAATGGAACACGGAGACGGCAGTTCTATTCATTGCATACCCTGGTGGTGTCCTCAGTACATGAGACGTTGTGTCTCTGGCCAGGTTGTGCCTGCCTTCAAGTGAACGACAGCCCAGCCCAGTTATTGTCGCCAACAGAAGACAATGGCCATGAAGGTTGTGCTTGTCTTCAATGGAACACGGAGACAGCAGTTCTATTCATTGCACACCCTGGTGGTTTTCTCTGGTCAGGTTGTGCCTGCCTTCAAGTGAACGACAGCCCAGCCCAGTTATTGTCGCCAACAGAAGACACTGTCTCTCTATGGCCATGAAGGTTGTTGTGCTTGTCTTCAATGGAAAACGGAGACAGCAGTTGTATGCATTGCACCCCCTGGTGTCCTCAGCACAGGAGACGTTGATCTTTATGGCCGGTTGTGCCTGTCTTCATGATCAAGGGAGTATTCAGTTCTGTCCATTGCACGCCCTGGTGGTGTCCTCAGTACAGGAGACGTTCTTTATGGCCAGGTTGTGCCTGTCTTCATGATCAAGGGAGTAATCAGTTCTGTTCATTGCAGAAAGCCCAAAGGCGTGCTGTATAAAACACTGGGCAATTGGCTGTCACTGACCCAAGTGTACTGAAACAGACCAAAAACATACATAATCACATCGATGATAGCTTCTTCTGGTCTAGTTTGGGACCCCCCATCAACATTGAAAACTTTGGCAAGTAAAACTTGTCGAATTAATTTTACCATCAGTGGTGTCAGCGTTATATCATAACTCACAGTCAAGCCATATTGATAAGCAAAGATTATGTCAATATGCTTAAAGAGACAGCGCAATAACTGTAAAAGCATCTGTAAAAGAAACGGAAATTGATACAAATTTCCAATTCACAAGCCTTCTGAACAACGAAAATAAGTCCGTCCAAAAAGTAAACAACAACACGTGAGTATGATCTAATGAACGGAATTCCACGCCGTGACGTCATTTATACCGACGAACTGTCATGTTTGATTTCCCTAATAAAATTGGTGAACATCGAACTTCAGGGAAATTGCGTGTCGGCTATTGTCAGATTGATCAACGATAAATACAAAAGATTCATTCATTTAAATTAGGGTCGTTTTGGCCGGATTAAATGACGAAATAAGCAGTGATAAGGGTGAGTAGACAATAATGTGAACAATAGGGGCGTGACTGTGCCATTGTTGTAGGCAAGGACAGTAGAGTATAATAAGCTGCCCCATTCTGGTGGTCTGAAAGAGACCTGTCTAGCCATGTATATTGTGTACACAATGTATTTGCTTATTTCGTTATTCAAGTCATGAACTGTCCGTCTATGTCAACCATGAATTGACTTAAGCTTTGTCTCTGATAGCAGTGGCGTAGCTGGCGGGTGGGGGGCAGGGCTGGGTAAGGGGCAAATGCAACCCAGTGGAAATCGCCCAAAATGATTTTTGACTGATTTTTAGCCAAATTTTTTCGAAAAGTGTCATTATGGCCCCACCCCAAGACCCAGGACAAAAAATCTAGCTACCTTCCCCCTGAACAAGATATGCTTTGGTGTTGAATGAACTGAACTTAAGGTTTTTGGTGATGAACTTATCAATGTTAGAACAACTAACTAGTTCTGGACATAGAATATTGAAGCAACCAGAACAGAATGAAATGATATTGCAAAGACAGACTCCTCATGATGTGACACAGTTGGAGGTCATGTAGATAAAATCGTCATCATCAGTCTCATCAGCCTATACATCTAAAAATCAGTTTATATCATGCTTCGACCTGTCAGCTAGTGGGCTCTAAGAGAATAGAGGTAGATCAAGGCAGTCAAATCCTTGTTGCACTTCAATCCTGACCAGTCTTATCATGCTTGTAGCTGATAAAACAACCCCATGGAACTAGGCCCGAGATGTTATCGCCGTGAAATACACTTGGGTTGGTCAGCATGACCTACCCCACATTATTGACATAAAAACACAAGGAACTGGGTTTTATCTATGCATTAATTGCCATGATTGGCCTGAGCTCGTAATGACTTAGAAATGAAAATGTATTTCGATCATGATATGTGAGGCAGTAATTTAATGATGAGGCTTTGGGGAATTGTATGGTGATGATGTTTCTATTTTCAGCCTGTTTACCAATTGAAAGTTGAAGTCAGAGTCAAGGTTTCTGCTGTCTAGTGTCAGACAAAAGCTGGCCTTCTCTTGCCATAGTCTGAAGTCCTCTGCATTCGATGTCAAGCAGAAGAAACACAGTTCATGCAGTGTGAGTTTTCCACAGATTGAACCCATCTCGCGTCTGTCCTGTTGATCAGGTCAGTGATTGACACTAGTTAAAGCATGAAATTCATCTTGGCAATATACAAATGTAGCTCTGTAGAGGTGCATGTTATGAATTGGGCTTGATAGCCCTCAGTCTCCTTCCCCACATCAATTCAAATTCAAGACTTCCTTTTTGTGCTGGTTTGATAAGAGTGTTATAAATGCTGAGGCCTTGTTATTTCACGCTGCATTGACTGAAAAAGATAAAACTAAGACTTGCCTCCGACTGTCTTACTTTTCTGTGTGTTGTTATTCCTTCAATATTCTTTTGCAGAACCATGTCGGCCAACTCTAGCATGTCCGCATCAGGTATCAAATCTAGTAATTCCATTTCCAAGGTAGTTTTTAAGACTTCTAAAATCTAATTTCTAAAATCTGCAGAGTTGCTTTTAAAATTTCAATTCTCTGCTTGCAGAAATTGCCTTGCTTCAGCTTATTAGGGTGTGTTAGTTCAATCTTTCACTTTCGAAATCTTTTCATGTTGTTTCATAGTCTCTCATTTCAGTTAGCTTGGTATCTGCTCACAAGCATCCAAGTCTGCACACAGTTCTAGCTTTGTCTGGGGTTTTAGGGGCAGCTACAAAGCAATCATTTGAATTCGGTCAGCCAGGGAACGTGACTCAGCTTGGAGTCCATCCATGCCACGGTCTCTGATCATGAGGCCAGTTCTCTTCCACTGCCTTTCTTTTGCCCTGTGATTAGAGACAGGTACATTTAGAGTTTTTGATTTATTCATGCTAGGAATTTGTACTTTAAGGATTGACTCCAGGTCAAAGTGGTAATGCATGTCATAAATCATTTAGCCTCCTAAATTATTCATATTTGATGGATTTACCATTGAATGATTACATTTTATAATGTTAATGAAATGAAATGACAGGATTGGTGACAATTAGGTGCAGACAGCCTCAGTGTTTATCATCATTACTTCCAATCTCCCTTCCTTTGAAATTGTTATAAGGCAGTTGAATCAATTATTTGTGGAACACTTGTCTCCAATGATGAGCTCATATTAAAGTTGGTTCCATGGTTTCCTGATCCGAATGCCAATTGTAAGCCATGATTCTTTTGATTGTCAAAAAATGACTGGCCCTCCAACTACCCTTTCCATCAGCGAGAAAGGGTCTGGATGTTGGCAAGCCGGTTGCCATAGTTACAACAGACACAGGGCTTCAGATGTCCATCCAAGGGATTCTGTGTCTTTATGGTGACTGAGCTCCTAACCATAATTACTCCTGGCAACCATTATAATGCATGGTTAGCAATGTGTCCTTGAATCTGACAAGGATAAACATCAAGGCCATCAATCGGTGGTAAATCAATATTGTGGAATACATAACAGTTCACATCCGCAATGCTACAATACAAATCCATTTTCTTGGAACTGCTCCATTCTGTACATGCTGATTGGATTGGTGCGTGTCCTTGACTGTGACCTTAGGAGCCTTGTTTAAGGACATCTTCTCGGCGCCATGGTGATACGTGTCCTTGGATCTAAGGACAGAGAAACTGTACTTTAAGGTTTGCTCTGAGTCGCCTTTGTCATCAATCACTGATTGTGACATGTGGGAACCCAGTCCTGGAAAAAACTGATGTTTTCTGCATGCTGATTGGATTGTGACTGATGGTCTTGGGTTTGAAGGAAAACCAATACCAGTCAAGCAAAGACACTATTTGTCAATAAGAATCTACATCGAAGCTGGTGATAGCCTTGTGCACTTCATTCATGCTAACGGTTGGTTTCTCTCTGCTTGGATACAGGATTGTAGTAGGCTAACTTACTTTTAGTCTGCCCAAGTGAGAATGGAAGAGAATTCGATGTTTGAGACATGGACAGTGGAATATAAGGTATGAGCTATTGATTGTGTATAGTTCAATCATATTGCAATGTTCTGGAAGTGAGGGGGGGGGGGCAAGCAAAATCTGGAGATATGCCGAGGTTGAAGAATGGTGGGCGGTTCAGTCTATTGTCTTGGTGGTTTCACTTTTGTCTTCGCCAACTCTGTACTCTGTACCCCATCCTGGTTGATTGTCCTCTGTTACCCTGTACTCTGTACCCCTCCCGGGTTGATTGTCCTCTGTCGCTGTACTGGTACTCTGCCAACTCTTGGCCTATTCCAAGTGTTTACATCTATGTCATTACATGACAGATAATGTACACTTACTAACTGTGTCATCCTTTTGTATGCATGTCTTGATGAAAGTGGTAATTTTTGTGCCAGTGGAGAAGTTGTGGATCTGTAGCAAGGGACTTGTCATTAGTAGGTCTTGCTTGAATGTCGTAGTATTCTAAGTTGCATCGAATTGTAGCCTATTGACAAAGGTATGTATTTCTGCAACCAATATTGTATTGTTGTTATTCTGAAGGGTCAGACAGTTTTGCCTGGATGTAGGCCGATATCGAATTTCAACTTCCCCGCAATGTTCATCCATTTTGTTGCATTACAAGTAGCAACACTCAATACCACTCTGCCATGATTTCATGCTGGAGAGGTTTCTGTTCAAATCTATAACTCTTGATATCATGAGAGGTTGAGTTCAGTACTTGGGGTGTGCCATGTGTCACTTGAAGGGATGTCAGAATCTCTTGGCTCTCATTTTGTAAGTCGAACATCTGTTGCCCTTTGACATGTTTCATATAATTTGAACTTACACATGCACAGTTAGAAGCACTAGCAATGCACGCTTTTTCTCAGCAACAGTAGAAGCTTATTCTTTGAGATTCAACTTGCATTATACACGTATGTAGCATCTTTGCCCCCTTTGATATTCAGTTGTTTCTCGTGCTTTCATTTGACATCAAGTCTCTTCAACATGCATTCTCCATTCTGGCTTTTGCTTCTAGTCAGCCTAGCAACAGCATCTCCCAGTTCACTAAATGTGCACCCTCTTCAGCAGTTCAATAATCGTATTGACTTTTATAACCCACATGGTTTCATCTGAAATATGTCGCCTGAATATGATATTTTTGAATAAATTTAAAAAAACTTCTGATCATGATAAATTAGGTAGACATAGCTGAAGTCAACAAAGAACATGTGTGTATTTGTTGAAATTAAAACGGGTTCTTTGTGCATACTTTGGTGACAGATGCAGGACTGCACGTGGTGGAATATATGTGCCGTTAATCCTACATTTGTGCAGGGCCATGTTAAATGTCCTGCATCATCTCATTATTGGACTTGTCCTATAGCATCGCACTAGTGTAGCTGGATTGTTGTGCTCTTTGTCTCTTTTGGAAGTCATCTGGCCCATTGATGAGATGCTGTTCTAATTGCCAGGAGAGGAATACACTTCATTATGCACTGAAGGACTCACACAATAGCCAACAGCCTCATTGTCCACAGTTGGGCTACACATTTGAGTACATGTAGCTGATAGCTTGATGCGATGCTGGGCTGCTGAGGACACATCTATTATGAAGCCACTCCTGGCCTTGATGTTGTGAGAATGAGTTCTGGCTGATCTAATCATAACATGCTATCTAGTCTGTACTGTGCACATCGTGAATCAAACTGACGGACTGTAGGATAGAAACATTGGAGGAATTTTAGCTGCTGGATAAGAATAATAATATCACCGTTTATCTTGTTGTTTTACATGTTGGAGGTCCTAGTGAGTTTAGTTAATGTGATCCATTGCATTCAAGCTAAAGACGTGCAAGGTGCTACATGAGTAGGCTGTGGAATACCATTAGATCAAGGAGAAGCAGTGAAGAGTTCAAATGCAACCTACTAAGTCCACTTGAAGTCTTTTCGAGTAAATGCACTACTTTTCAGCTTAGTGTCAATAGTGATGACTTATCACATGAATTTTAAGAGGATCTTGCAAGTTTTCAGTGAAACAGTTTGTTATTGAGATCAGCGGAACTGTCAGATTCACTTCATCATAATTGGTCCATTGTTTTAGAATGGCTTCTAGCAGCTTTTGCATCTGAACACTTTATATGCTCCCTAGCGCCTACTGATGATAAAAGCTTTCTTGGATGCGGGATCAAATCGTTGTTTATCGGACGTTTTCATCTGGACATTTTAAACTAGTGTTTATTTACTGTTATGAGATGGAGGACTCCCAGGAATGTGTTTTTGTGGAATGTTGGACCGAGGAGACAACAATGCGTGGCACGGTAAGATGCGCTAGAATGTCCGTCATCTTATTCAGCATGTTTGGCGCTCATATGCTAAGTAGTTTCTACGCCAGTCAGCTCTACGCCAGTTTCGTGGTTACTGTGTGGCAAATTTGAGTCTAGCTGATGTAATATGGATCTGAAGTAAAGCCGTCGGTATTGATCTTCCACATACCAAAAGTAAATCAGTTTGATGTGAAAATTGAAATCGATCAGCCATTACCAAATCGGATCTCAGTATTGATCCTATTTGTTTGCCTGGCAGTGGAGTTGAGACATGATTTAGCAAAGCTCTGCTGTATCCAATCTATGTTTTGCTCAGAGTTTTGCACGGGAGTTGAAGATTGGTTTCATTTCACTGTTGATGGTGGCAGTCTTGAAGTTGTGGTGCACTTAGAATGTTGGACTCACTATTGTATTGCTTGTGAGATAAGGTCCTTCCTCATATCTCTGTCTGACTCTCAATCTGTCAACTCAGCCTTTTATTAGGTTTCTTCTTGGTGTTTTGAGATAAGTGAAGGTACTCGAGGTGGTGATTATTCCTGTTGTGCCTGGTGGATGAGAACTTGACAATAGTATCTTCATGCCTGAGTGATCTCATGCAGTCATAACTAGCTAGAAACTTGGTAGGATAATTGAATCGGGGTCAAGACTTGGACCTCTTCAATACAGCACTGTCAGCAGTTATAAAGCGGTTATCAATAATGTTTAAAAATCACCAGAGGGGAAATCATTATATGTATTTACATCATTCACAATACACGCGAAATGTCATATCCAAAATATTATACTTATGATATTTATCATAATAATTACTCAGTGAACTTATACATAGATGAGTTGAGATGTGAATTTCAAGACTGGTTCATGATTTATGCTGTTTCAATAACAGGTTTGGCCCGAGCCAACCTTTGTTGGGGGTCAGCATGGGGCCATGGGGCACTCACAAATATTTTCAAAATTGGCCCCGTATTCTTATAGCAATTCTGCTGGTATGGATTAGACTGTTCATGAGATATTCCGTTGATTTATATCACAGGATTAATGATTGAAGGTATGTTGCATTGCGCTAAAGGTTTTTCATCGTGGGCTTGCTCAGTTTCTTGCCTCAGTGCATTTCCAAGATGATGCAGAAAGATGTGCCAGGACACCCACTGGTTTTGTCTGCCTTGTGTTGAAGTGCACATGTGCATCTTTCCATGGTTGACATCTGAAGTCTCGGCGCTGGTGATTAGTCACTTCTCCTCGCACATCGCTCCCATTTCATGGCTGCCTCGATACTGAGGGACCCGTGAGGTGCGTGGCTGCCTCGATACTGAGGGACCAGCAAGGTGGCAACAGGCATTGATGTTTCCACTGTGCCACTTTGACTGCTCAGAGTATCTCAGTCATATCTCATGGTTGAGTTGTGTAAAAGAGCCTTGCTCAAGGTGAAATTCTGCATATGTCACTATGCACCTAGAAATCAACCTACTCTGCAGAACTTCGCTACCCTCCTACTCCTGTAGTTTCTGTGTGAGTTCCTCATACAAGTGAAGGTCTTCCAGGTTAAGAGCCAAGTCAATAACCCCACTGATAATCCAAACCACAGGCTTTGCCGGACCCATCAGTGGCAGGTGCCATATAGATAGAGAACGGGGAATAAGTAGCCAAATTCTGTTACTTGTATCAGGTGCCTATATGCCAGGGCAAAAGAAAGACCCCACTCAGTGAAAAACATGAGTAGCTTGCGTGGACGGCCCCTAATTGGCCGGGAGGCCGTCGACATAGACTGCGTCCAAGTATAACCAGAACCAGTCCTGCAATCCATACTCGAAGTGTGATATCTTGCAATAACACAAGATGGCAGCACTTGCCCTGTCAACCTGTCTTCAAGTGATCATTACTAGATTTCATGCCATATTGTCAGTATGGAGCTATTCAGAGTTAGTCTACATATCATGAATAAATAGCGTTCAATAAAACACTGCCAATGTAGTTGTTGATGCGTACAGATGCTGCATGCAAAAATCAGCTCAATCAGATTATGTATCTATCATCAATATCCCGCATTTTCAGCGTCATATCACGCACAGTTTGCAGATGCAGACCACTTTAAAAATACCTTGTACCCAGGTCTTACAGGCTTTTCAGTCCTATACATTCATGCTCATGGATGGTCATATGGGCCCTTGATCCAAGGCCCCATTTTGAGTTCGATAATATTATTCAATGAAATCAAAACTGGTGAAACTAGCCAGAAATTGTTCTTCCCATATTCACTGCAAATGACATGCATTATACATTACCCGAGGTGAGCACATGGTCCCTGGACCATTTCATTAAGGCTATTGACCGTTTTTCAAATGGTTGTTTTAAGTCGTGCTGCCTGATGTGAAGTCCTCATATACTTGGGTCAACCACTTCAAATGTCAACCATATTATTTGGATGACGTAGCTCACACATACAACAGCACACAATGGAAGCAAGTACCATTGAAATTCTCATTTCATATTCTGCACACCATGCTCTGATAGAAGCGAAATTGAATAGCACACCGCCGTGATATAAATGTCTCACCATTTAGGAATTCAGCTGCGTGATTGTTATGATTGAGGTTAATATATTCTCAGCTCCACTGCTCGATCGGAACAGAGCAAACTCCTCTGTGAAACATGGCTGAATATCATCCAAACTTTGACGAGGACTTTGATGAGTTCTCGGACGCTCCGATGGATGTGATCCGGCCAAGCCACACGGAGTTACCACTTTCTCCCAGGCCCTCAAAGGTAGGCATTCCCATTTCCTTTTCCCACTTAGTGCTCGTGGTTTTTTGCTGTGTTTGCTTGTCCTGATCAGGGCACCTTGTCTGGTCTGCTTCCATTCAATGCCAGGCCACTCAGGTGCAGACAGGTTTTGGCATATTTGGGGTGCGGTCACATTACTTGATACATGGGGCGATTCATCAACAAAATCATGGGTGCCTTTCCCTCTTCATGTAAGTAAACATCTCCTATGGGTTTAAATTTGATTTTGTGTTGTCATTCATGATATTTTTTAGCTTTCTTGATGTTTTGCTGGAAGATGGCATTGGGATTACAGTGAGGGTTTGAACTTGATGAATCAGTGTCAGTGATGAGGGGATTATATGCCCCAACTGGTTGGTTGATGTCATTTTCTACTCTGTCAGCGTATAACAATGAGTGGGTTACAGGAAACATTGGGAAGCTAATCAAGTTGTTAGTTTAGGGTACTGATTACCATTGATGATGTAGCTACAGTCAAAGTTAGTTACATTAATGAGTCGGCTACCCAGTGTCAATTGGTATTTCTTTCTTAAGCACATTGCAAGTACACATGTACATTGTACTTTCATATATAATCAGGCCTGTCGATGGTGAACTAAGACACTGGTATGCAACTGGGAGAGTTAGGTTGCATGTTGTCCAACCAGTTTCAGCTTCTTGTCCATGTTGTCGTGTGTTGACCTGGAAGGGTAGGGAAACTCTGATGACTTGGCGAGGTCCTCTCTGGGTTGTGAACCCCAGATAACGTCAGCGTGCCTCGTGACATAAATCCATTCGATATAACACAATGAGCGTGTGCTAAATTTACTGTAAGGCTTATTCAGATATTTAAAAAGATGTCCGCTATTCATAATATTGGAACAGATAATTGTAAGCACAAAATGCGATCGTCACGATTTAGAATACATTATTGTTGCTCTTCATAGAAGATATGTTTATTTGCCCTACATACAGGATGGCCTTGTATAAGGCAAGGACTATCATCAAATAGCTGCTCCACCTTATTGGTTTACCCAGCTTGTCGTCCTATGTTTGGTTACTGGTTTCCGCAGCTGTAATTAGTGCTCTTATCTGGCCTCAGCCTGATGATTACACAGAACTCTAGAAAACTACCATCAAATGAGATGATAATTGCAATCATTTGGGTTGGCCGACTTGCTTTGATGAGATACAGGATGTTAATTTGATGGGAAATTAACTTTGAATTTGATATTGATCTGATCATCAGCTTATTTATTGTTGTGGATACGTTGGATCCAGTTATCGATGACAAATCATTGACCTTTTACTTCAGATATGCTGTTACATGTACTGGTATATTGAGAGGTGCAGTGTCAACATACACTGTAATAGCCATGCTTTCTCCTAACCTGGCAGACTAGGAGGCTGTTGGCATCAACCCTTGGACTCGTGGAGGCACAGAGACTGTTGGCAATCAACCCTTGGACTCGTGGAGGCACAGAGACTGCGGCATCTTGGTACGGTCGTTGGACACCAGTGGTCTGCTTCCAGAGTGTCAACTCACCCTCAAGTACTCCAAGTCACTAATCTCTTCTATTTCTCTTTTTACAGGACAAGTTTGGCACTTGCTATAGAAGTATTCCTAATCCTCATTATGAATGCACATTCTCAATGCAGGTTTCATTTGTGTGCTTGCAGGTTGTAATGGACTCTCCATCGGTTGAGATCCTGCGTGACGATCTCAACTTCATCCAAAACGTCTCACAGTTCTTCAACCAACAGTCCCTCAGTGACGTCGTCTTGAAAATCGGCGACCAGCGATTCTATGGTCACAAATTCGTCCTCGCCAAATCCAGCGATGTCTTCAGGACGATGCTTTACGAGCGGCCATGGTCACGCAACATCACGGAGGAGGTCGAGCTGAATGAATCTCCCGAGTGCCAGGCGGTCTTTGATATCTTCCTGCGGTATCTCTACACAGCCGAGCTGGCCATTTCAACTGATTCTGCCGTAGGCGTTCTATGCCTGGCAGATAAATACAACGTCGGCTCACTCAAAGATTTGTGTGTCAAATACATGATCGAACATTCCAAGAGTCCACGCGTCAACAATGCCTTGGCGTGGTACCCCTGGTCTAAGGCGCTACACCTCTCCGAGCTGTTTGAGAGATGCTTTCAGTGCATCTGTTGGAACACCCATGAAATTATCTCTTCCCCTGAGTGGGTCAATATGGACATGGAATTTCTCTCTGATATCTTGCTCTCCTCGCAGCTGATTGTGCCTGACGAGTATACGTTGTTTGAGGCGGTGGTCACTTGGCTTCAGCATGATAATCATAACCAAGAAATGACAGAATACTCTAGTCGCTTGATGCCGTTGATCCGCTTCCCACAGATGATGGTCGGACAGTTGTATCAGATCGAACACCATGAACTCACCTCTCAGACAGAATGTGGCGAGCTCATCCGAGAGTTGATTGGACGGGCTTATCGCTTCCGTGCTCTCTGTCCATCGCAGACTGAACTCTCGGTGAGCTTTAGTGAAAACTTCTTCATGCCCCGAGACTACTCCCGCCTGTCTGTAGACAATGTCCGCATGACGAATACCCTGCGCTTTGGTATCCAGGTCGATGTCAAAATGTACGTCGGGCCAGTACCAAATGAGAAACGGGACGGTGATTGGAAAATTACGTACAGAAAGAATGGTGATGTCTGGTCATTACAGATATATTGTCATGAGTCAGCCATGGTTCAAAATGAGGCGAAATTTCAGGCGACAGTCATGGTGTTCAATGAAGAAGAGAAGGTGGTCCAGGTAGAGCGTCCACCTGTATATGTCTGTTCCCGTGGCAACCATCAAAATGTTACGCTGACCATCGATGAGCCTGAACTTTCTAAGACCATGGGTGTTATAATCAAGCCAATGGCAAATTAGCTGTAGAGGTGAAAGAAGACACTGTTAATGAACTCCCTCAGTTCCATTCCTATGGCTTTTAGGACAGACTGGCAACCAAAAATCGGAAGTGCTCATGAAATATTTCGCTACTTTGATAGCTGCTTTGATAGCTTTTTCACAATGAGAGACTATTGTTTGGTGTAAGGTTCTTGGAACATTGTCAAACATTTCAAATAGACTTCAAACTATGATCTGGAACTTTGAAATTGTTCACATTCCTGAATGTTTGCTTCTGATTGAGCTTTTTTAAGTTGTGGGTGAGACATGACTTTAAGCTTGCTTACAAGGGATCAGGTTAAAATAATCTAAAGACCATGAAGACTGGGAGTTGCTGCCAGGTGGCATCGTATGACTCATCTTGGTAGCTTACTAAATGCATAATGCGGTAGTACAATGAGAACCTTCCTCTTCCACTTCTTCCAATTGAGTGCTTTCCTCGTTACTAGAGTATAATCTACCTGTGGTGCTCAAGAAGTGAATGTCAGGTTGTCTTTATACTCTAGGCGACTGGATTCAGCAGATGTGTACCCTCTCAGATTAAATGTCATTTCCCACCGGTGTAACCTTTCATTTCCTTTCTAAATTGGTTTTGTTGCACACGTTTTTTTGTACATTAATAAATTTGAGACTCAGGACAAACACTCGATGGACCTCGATTGTGTGATTTTTGTGTAATTGCACTTATGAGTGTTACTGACCTGAATAATTGGGTCAGGTTACTTAGAACTGAAAGGCTGATAAAGACTTATAAAAACTCACCGAATCCAATCAGGAGAGAAAAACTTACTATGCATGAAGGTTTAGCTTGTTATCTGTACTTGATATGGCACATGTTACAGTGCAATTAGAGTTATTGGCACTAAACAGTGCATCAACCACTTTGCATGTGGATTTCATTAGATAACGCACAAAGTGGTTTGAACTCGAAAGCTAGCTATTAGGTTTGACGTTAGGTATTGCATTTTAGTAGTAACTTATTTGTTGTCAGTTTTTCGCAGGCAGAGTTAAAATGAGTTTCATTTTGAGTAAGGGACCAGTTTTTGCTTGCTGTGCACTCAAGCCAAATCACTTGCCAGTGTATACTAGCATATCAGTAAGTCTTCACATCCAGAAGACATCAACCGCTGACTGATCCGGCATGCAAAATGAAAGATAGTGCACACTGCTAACGTGCATTTTTAAAAGCAGGAAATGATAAGTGTGCACCTTTGTTCCTCGTGAGACGTAAGCTGTTAGTATATTAGGATTTTGTTTTGCTCCAGCTGGTGACATGAAGAATGTGACTCTTGATTGTAGACATTGTGAGGTGTTCTCAAAGGAACTTCACTTTAAATCTCTTTAGTGATCCATGTTTTATGGTGTATACCTGTAGAATGGACCTGTGGCATATATCTGATGGAGACACTCTTTATTTCCTGAAAACATTCCAACTCGTTAAAAAGTTGTGGTCTATAATGTGGCTCCCCAAACATTTCTGCTGGAGGGCCAATTCACTTCGCTGTAAATAAGTAACTGCAATGTCTTCAATGGTTATGATATTGTAACGTAATTCAACTTAAAGCGGGGCACACAAAGCGATTTAAGTCGCTGTGACAGAGCCATTCCAACCACAAGCGTCACGTTGGCTTGACTCTGTTGCATCGACAAAAATGGCTCGCTTCAGTAGATTTGGTTTTCTTGACAGAATGGCCAGTTAAAGGAAAGCTCAGATTGTATCCAAAATAAAGTAGTATTCTGCAATATTGTTCTTACCTTTCATTATTACCGGGACTGCTTGTCCTCATGTCACATCAAGAGAAAAAACAGAAGTTGGACAAGATGTGCCTGTCGCAGCTGACCAACCTGATGTTTTACTTTTCCCATCGTCCCATTGCTTTTTTGCTCTGCCATTCCATTTGTTATAGGCAGAATTGGTACTCCCATGATTGTTCCACAACTCGGCAGCAGGCACTTCAGTCACAACCAACAACTGGAACATCTAACGACAGGCCAGGGCCTTGTCTCTTGACGAGATCAATAGGGAAGGGGGGGACATGCAGAGCTGCATGGAAACAATTGGTCTACAATACACATGTCAACCTTACTGATGGGGACCACTAACAAGACATCATTCTACTACATCTTTGGTAAGACAGGTTGTGACATTAGCCAGGAGGCGTCTCGAAACGTTTGCCTTGATCGATATGTGCTTTCAGCCAAGGACTACTACCGGTACTTGAGGTACACCCAAGGACCAATATGTTGGCACAAGCTGTTTGATGTGACTTGGCAAGAGCCAATAAGCAGTCGTGACAACCAGCTGGATGCACAGCCTCCACAGACAAGAGCATATTGCAAAACGTTTTGGCACGTGAACGTTTTGACCGACAACCAACCTTCCGGGAGAATTTTGAAAGAAAAACACAATATAGACTGATTTACTTTACACCTGGCATAATTTATTGACTTGACACAGCATATTGCACATTTATTTAAAAGACTTGATGATATCTAATCCCTACACAGGTGTGATCGAGTTTGCTCTAACCAAGATGGAAGTATACAGAATGAAAACAGTACACAACTCAGTCACATTCGATACAACACTTGTTGAGTCATCTTCGCTAACCGTCCAATTTATTTCCACTTTTTAGAATGACAATTGCATTGCCAAAGTTGGTCCATCAACATGAACAGCTGCTGCAGGCTCATTTGTTGCAGTGGTTTACAGATGAACGAAATCCCTTTCAGTAGTTCCTCTTGATCTGCAACATCACCTGACTGGTGACTTCCAACAACTATGTCCTTGCTCACCCATGAAGCAATGGTTATAGATTATCTCATATGAGTGTACGATTACCCAGTAAGATACTTTCTTCCAAAAAATTGTGCCTTCTTTTCGAATGTGGCTGATTTGATTGGGGTGTTTGGTTCGTAAAAGGGATTCATGGACAGCTGAAAGAAAATGAGACAAAATTATTCTTAAATTCAAAATTTGCACCAGCAACACAAAGACACACATTATCTGAACTTGACATAATGATGCTGTCAGGCTTTTCTGTTTAAGGGGTGTGAGCACACCCCTAAAATATCCTGCAGGAGAGCTATTTCCTCCCTCCCACATCTGAGAACATTCTTCAGGTTTGTACAGAACATTGTGGCATAAAGAGTGGTTTAGTGCTCCAAATGAAACTCATGGTCTCTGGATATCTTCAAATGTGAAAGCCTGTGATGTTCCATAACCAATCCCAAGGTCTCTGGACTTCACAATATGGTTACCTATTCACTGACCTTGATATATGTTTCATACATGTCAGTGAAAAAGCTCTTTATTCCATCTTCATTTCTCACATCATGGAGCATGATATATCGCATTCGTGAGGTATGTTAAGGACAGGTAATACATGCAATGAACTAAAGAGGTAACCACCCTATCCATGAAAACAAGACAGTTAACCCCACCATTGCAATTTGTAAGCTTATGATCTTTGCTGAATGAACACTGAAAATTCATTTCTATCAAAAAGGATATTGCCTGCGGTAACAAATGCAGAGACAAACCATTCATTGAATTTGTCTACAATCTTGAGGTACATATTGTTGGTGGCCCACATCTGTTCATCCACAAGATCCAACGCAGCATGTGCAATGAACTGGTTTAAGTGGCGATGGTCATCTTTCTGCAAAATAGGAAACATATCACTTAATTTTTAACTAGCTACAGGGCAGTTAACAAGGACATATTCATACTAGGATGGAATCCATTTACTGTTGAAGAGGTTATTTCCAGCTAGATGTGTTGTCCTCATTTCAGTTATGGATAAGTCCGATATCGGAAACGTTTCCGAATTTGGAAGCGGTGGGCTTCCGAATTCGGAAACGTATATCGGACTTATCCAGAACTGATTTGATTTTCACACGGCGACACGCAGCCGCGGCCACTGTCACACAAGGACAAAGTCAACGTGTAACCTTGCCAGTTGGAGCCAAAACAAATGTTACTATAGGCATAATGAACAAAAGAAAAGAATAAATGGTATATATCATGTATAGGCCTAGTATACGTCATCCGACCACTTGGTCTTTTGTGGTTTGATTTAAGATATTCATTGGAGTTGGCCCACCTTTGGATCATGTGTCTTATTCGGAGGCAGATACTCCATCTCAAATACTGGGTTGTCATGATGACCAACAATGACAAAGTAGAATGTGCCAGACATGGTTCTGATATCGTCGCTCTTTATCCGGATTGTGTCACGTCTGAAATGGAATAACTAATATTTTTCCCGTCGGCAACCATTTTCATTTTGACAATCGTGCACAATGTAAACTTCTAAATATACACGGCAATGTACATTAGATATTGAAAGATTTGAGTGAGACTCCATTTTCGTGCTCAGCTATTCGCAAGTACCAAAAACCAGGAAATGAAAGTTTTTGTCAAATAATTTCTACAAAATGAATATTCTAGATGGAAATAAGATTTCCTTTTTGGAAAAATGCCCGTCAGACCGTTTGCTTGTGGTAATTGTGACCTTGTCCAAGCGTTGTGCTTTCTTAAGCTGGGCCAACCCTTTTTTTAAAAGTTGATGAAGTCATGATGATGAAGTGAAGTGGGAATTAAGTGTTCCCTCCCCCGTCCCCGTCTTCTCATGGGTCCATGGCCATGGTGCTGGAAGCTTCCAAGCTTGGGCTTGAGCTAAACACTGCTTTATTTCGTCATGTCAATTTGGAGGTTTGACAGATATGTATTCTATTCTTTCAGTTCATCCATGAAGTAATTGACAACCTGTGTGAGAAGATAGGACCAAAGTATCAGGACTATTCTGAGTTCTGGAGTCTGGAGGAATGGTGGGATGTAGTCGACCAAGTTAAAATTGCTTCGAAATCTGTAGTCAAAAACCAATGGACCAAAGATGAGGTAGGACTCTTCCACATTCTTAGGGTATCTATAATATTCGGTGAAATGCCTTTGTTTCCATGACTTCCCAGAAACATGGGGTGACAAGAACTTTCCAAAAAGCTGACAAAGATGACAGAGCTGAATTACAAGCATTAGATAAATGAAATTGAAGAAATAGTCCTTGTCTTCCTGATCCTTTGAATTTGACCATCACTTCTCTATTTCAGGCTGAGAAGGAGTTAAAGTCTTTAGATGCCAGTCTCCAACAGCAGCTGCTGACAGCTATACATCTCCGTCAAGATGAAATACGCCATACATTAGTTAATAGCACCACTGCTATATCTCAAGCACATTTAAAAGACTTTGATTGGCAGGTCAATGTAAGTTGTGAGATCCTCTGTGATTGACACAAGAAGGTCATTGTATCGTTAGCTGTAATTTGGGTTATAAATGGTGATTTGGTGGAGGATCTTATCCTCACAGCCCTCAAGATAATTTCACTTGTCTTCTCAAGCTGGGATTTTAACATAACCCCCAAATTGCCTGCAGTATAGACAAAACCAATATCTTGTATATGACAGACTCTGTTTCTGTAGACCAGCTGGAACTTCACCATATAGGCTCTATGTCATCCTTGATTCAAAAGAGATTTGAGATGTGAAGAGTTCTAATTTCATTTACATTCCTTTCAGCTGGTAATGTCAAGTGACAAACTGTCTTCAATCCAGGAGCCCATCTTAAACCTTGATCTTGACATTCAAAGAGATAGCGATACCAAAATAACATCAGTAGAACTCGACAAACAAGACTTAGTCAAGATGATTTCAACTTTAGAAGCTGCAAATAAGGTAAAGGAAGGAAACATTAGAATTAGTCTGCTTGATGTAGTTGGATTAGCCACCGATGACGATCTGTTTTGATGCAGTCGGGCTCATTGATCAGTGTTCTGAATGCATCCTATGTGATGATACAATCACAATACTACTACTACTACTGCAGAGACAGGAGTAAGAAAGATGTTTATCAGTCTTGCCATTGAATCAACAAGTAATAGTCAGTTTAATATTTTATCATTTCAGGCCGTCTCCCACTTGAAATCTTAGCAGAAAATCTAAACTGAGCATGGAAAACGAAATCAATTGAACTATAATGTGACTTAGCTGCTCGGACAGTGCAAGTATATGCCAGTGAATTTGTCCTCTCACAAGGATGACTACCTGTTTATTGGACAGTGTCTGTGTTGACAAAATGGGTGTATATGTGCATATTCCTCTCAAAGTAATGATCATTCATGTTAACTTGTTAGGACCAAGTCTTAGAATTGCTTTCCCATATTCATGATGTGGCATATGTATCTTTTATCAGTGATTATAGATGAGGTAATGTATGTTGTAGGAGGAGTCCTCAGTGATGCTGATGGTCATCAGTAATACAAAACACTCCTCCAGTGGTCACTGAGGGATTGTCTCCATTTTAAACTGGCCGATTTCACACTATCATTCTTTATGGAGCGAGTATGTATAACATGTGGTGGCAGTCTTAGGACAAAATATCAGCAGAGGAATCCTCTAAAGTGTCAGGTTTGATCACTTTCTTATGGTCGTGAGAAATAAATTCATATTTTGTAATCTCTGGAATTATGTCTTCTAGTATTTCATTCATGTGAAGATAGTTTGTCAGCTGCCTGGGACTTTTCAATTTCAATTTGAAACAAAACATCACTGTTTCATTCGTCAGCTCGGTTGTCTATTCGCCAGAAGATACCAGTGTGATCACCAAGAGCTTGAAGACATGAAGACGGTCTCAAAGGCACAACCTGTCCTCAGTTGTGGGGTACAATACTGCTGAGGGCTAACTACGAACAGCGTGGCCAAGCCAAAACTGAAGGCTCGAGATTAAAGACGTAGGTCTTCCAACCTAAAACTGGGTAGCTAATGAGATCTAAGGATCAGGCCTACTAATGGCACTGAACGACAATGGTGTTGGGGACAGTTTGCACCTTCAAATAGAGACTCTCGATGTGTAAGATTGGACAGAGCTCCGTCCTAAACAACAAAGCCAATGTGGTGTGGAGATCTGTCCTAAGACAGACCGTGCAGACCGTGAGACAGAGGATTCTATGGTGTGCATTGAATCCATGGCCTGAATATCTTCGTCACCATAATATGAAAGGACACTTTTCCAGGCGTGACATTAAAACTGTTGCCCGCGCCTCCAGGATATTATATTGACTTGTGGACATCGTTCGAATTTGTTTGATCCGGTAGTCTTTAATTGACTTTTGATTTGCCCGCGGATTGTTGACTCTTGCCAACGTTTGTCAGCTTTACAAACAAGGATTTGATAGTTTGATTAATTTCTCGTCCCAAACTGCCCGTTTGCAGGTGTTCCGATTCGATATTTATAAGAACCCAATAAGGCTCAACACATTCCTTCGCTTCTGCCATTTGGTTCGAAAGCACTCTTTCGGTAAGTTCGTGGAGATGATTCTGTTGCTGATGAGGGGGTGGGTAGGATACCAATGGCATGTATTGGTAACTACAAGTTTTGGACGACATGGAAGACCAAGTTAAAACCTCAACATGACCTGGCACCACATGGGCGAAGAAAGACAGGACAGAAACGACGTCAACAAGATCAAGGGACGCTGAAGCAGAGGATGACGAAGCATAGTAATCACACTCAATATATAATGTAACTACTTTCTCCACAGCATTTCCACGTACATTGGTCGAGACACAACTCCAAGATACAACATGAAGGTAGCGATTCTGATGGTGGCCCTTGTGGTCCTTCAAGGCACTGATGCCTTTTTAAGATCCCGTGGTGGCCGTGTGAGTATATTTTTCTTGTTCGGAACAACGTTCGCTGTACATGACAGTCCACTTCGTCAACCTGATCGTCCTTCCTCTTTAGGGTGAGAGACGAGGCTGGTGGTCCACTGCGTCCGAAGTTAAGACTTTCCATATAATAGGCCAACTTGATATTTCCTATCCTCCGAATAACAACCAGTCTTCCAATTTGCATTTCGCAACTCGAAATTCGTAACTCACAACTTGCATCTCGTAAGTCGTAAGTCGTACTCACAGCTTACATGAGCCTTCTGGACATTCGTATAAAACCTCTTGAGTCGTTCAAACTCATTTTCGCTGCTTTTTTACACTGTTTGCAAATGAGATTTCAAAGTAGTCCGACGCATCGGATGTTGGAAGACGACAAATAAAGATTGCTGGTTAGCATAATCGAGACCCTTTGCAACCTGTAGATCATGTCCAAACTCGAAATACTGACGACTTTTTCTTGGTCTCCGTTCCAGATAACTAGTTCCTCACCGTCAGCTGGGTCATCGCCAACCCGAACCGGATCTTCAACAGGTGGCACGTCGACGAACTCGGGTCCAAGCACTGGCAGAAGACCTGTCCTTCCTGGCCCAAGCACCGGAGGATCCACGCGTCCTAAGCTCCCAGGCAGTCTCCCATCAGGAACCACTGGCACAAGGAATGGTCAGACAACAGCAACGAAGAAGCTGATGGGCGATGACGTCAAGACGCGCCTTCCAACAGACGAACCGAAGTTACCAACAGAAACTACCCCACGAAGACCAGATATTCCTGGAGCAGAAAAAAGTAAGCTTAACCAGGCTCTGGAAACCATGAAGCAGTACAAAGATGTCATCATTGAGGGAGTTTTATCGGCGGCTGCAGAGAGCGCCGCCGCGTTGGCATTCGATGCCATCGTGGGATCATGGCAGTCATCGAATGAGGAGGGCGCTGCCGTTCAGGAGACTCCTTCCGGTGAGACGGTGCCAGCTGAGCTCACCAATGAATGCACAGATGAAGAGGGGGCGGAAATCATCATGGTGGCGACCAGAGAGCTACTCGATGCTGGCTTGGACCCGGAGTCTGCAGAAGGGAAGCAGTACATCCAAGATATACTTGCTTTTGATTGCGCGCAGAACACGGCGAGGCGATAGACGAATCAGACGTCATCTTCGTCCTTCCTCGATTATTTCTGGATTGGTATGAAGATCTTAATGTTAACTGAGTGGCTTCATCAACTTTAGACAGTCCTCGCCAAAGTCTGATATGTATAACATCTTGACAATTTAAAGAATAAACTTGTGTATCAACTCGTTTTATCCCAATTTATTCAATTAGTAATTACAATGTTCAGCCATTATTCCTATTTTCTATTATCTATATTATTAAAACCGGTGTAACGTTTTTGAGTGTTTCTGTTTCTGCGAGTTTCCGCTGATTGTGTGGAAACACTTAAAGATAGACTGACACGTCTCTCTGTGTTAAGAATCCTTTTTACTCGGGTCTCGAGTAGTCCGTCGGCAGTTGTAGTTGACATGTTGGAACAAAACGTTTAGTTCTGCATGACGTATTTGCCTAGATCGATGCTGGCTACAGTGAACTAGCTACCGCATATCACTTCATCTGGTAAAAACAAGTTGCTCACGTGATTAGCTGATATTCTGTTAGCATTTGGGCCGCGGTGACTAACCTCACAGAGTCATTTGACTTAAACAGTAATAGGTAAGCACGTTTTCATTCCTTGTTGAATAGTTACATTGTTCATTTTTGGGTGGGCTTTTTCGTGGGGCGGGGAAGTCAGATCTACATGAATAGAGAATCAAGCTTGTAGGGCCAATTCATTCACCTGTTTCCTAGCACAAGCAAGAATATGAAACCTCCGCTCAGATATTCGTCACTCAGACACCTATCATGCTTGTTCCGCTCATATATTCGTCACTCAGACACCTGTCATGCTTGTTCCGCTCAGATATTCGTCACTCAGACACCTGTCATGCTTGTTCCGCTCAAATATTCGTCACTCAGACACCTATCATGCTTGTTCCGCTCAGATATTCGTCACTCAGACACCTGTCATGTTTGTTCCGCTCAGATATTCGTCACTCAGACACCTGTCATGCTTGTTCCGCTCAGATATTCGTCACTCAGACACCTGTCATGCTTGTTCCGCTCAGACAGTATGGGCAAAGGGAGCTAACCAATGATCAACGTTATATTGCTGGACTTCCGGTTAAAGTTGTTTTATGAAAAGAACGAGTATAACGCTCTCAGGACTTATTTCGTTTCAGTCATCAACCTGGTGTAAACATCTCCCTGATGGCCAAGTTCGGTGCTGCCAGTTTTTTCATGCTCTGGGTGCTGCTGTACGGCGGGGCAGTGGCTCTCGTCATCCTGAATACCAAAGTGGACGCATGGAAGGAAGCTTCCCCTGGAAATCAAGCACACGCAATATCAGTGCTGGTCTGCATCTGTGTACTTCTTATAGACATCACGGAATGTTTGGCTAAGTCTCTAGTGACAGTCTGTCTCCTCTGTAGTTGCTGCTGGAAAGACAGGTACAAAGAAGAAGATGCGAGTAATGTTATGTGCATCATAAGCTATAACTTACTGGCTTACAACAAGAGCCACATTGATGATTGCTATGCCAATATGTACAGAGCATACATGGGTAACATCAGTGAAAACGTGTGTGCTGTTTTGGTGAGCGCCGCAAGAGACAGTGAACTGAAGGAATACGAGTTACAGTGTCGGGACAGATACAGGGCTTTGATATTCCACGAGCTACAAATGGAGGGGAGTGCTTTCTTAGAAGAGAACTTCAGCAAAATACCACTCACCAGGTTTGAAAACCTGTGGGAGGTTATTGAGAAGAGATATGGTTGGTGGTACGTCCATGACAATTTGAATTTCATTTGTAAACGATTGTCCTTCGAGTTCATGTGCGTGCATCGTGTGAGCAGGGTTCTGAAGAAGTGTGGCCAGTACCAGGATTTGATGATGCTGAATGAGGGATACCTTACGGCTTTTACCTACACTGATCGTGATCTTTATGGGATATACGCCAGGGACGGGAGCCGGGAGATGTTTCAGTCTTCAGAGGATGTCAGGAACATCTTTGGGCGTGGCTACGATTACACTCTTGTTATGGATGGCGACAGTGAAATCAAGCCCGGTAATCTGCATCGTCTGCTTCGGATAGCTGCTGGCAACTCGCACAGGACAATCTTCCAACCAGCAATAGAGTTTGATGCCGTCACGTGCCAGGACACGCTGTTCATGGCTCTTCAAAAGATACGGCAACAATTTGCAGCGCCGTATCTCTCTGTTATGGGATCGATCTTTAACCAGTGTGGATTCTTTGGGAAGGGTCTTATTCATAATAAATCTTATATTCAAAAGGTCATCGGGAAATCCTGTAATTTATTGGAAAAAATACCGATAAATGTGCTTAGCCATGCCACATACGAGGCGGCAATTTTGAAACCACTTTACGTGTCCACCGTGTCTTTTGCTGAGAAACCACCGTACAACTACTTATCATGGAACAGCCGCGTGAGACGCTGGAACCTCGGTGATTTGAAATTAGCTATGCATTTCTTCTGTTGTATTGGAGGGCCAATCAGATTGCTCCAAAGGTGTGTCCAGCGGGGCAGATATAAACGGACTCGATTGCGGACCCCCTTGACTATGGACTTCTGTACTTTTTATATTTGTAGCATCTCCGTCAGAGCCATGTTCGTCAAACCAATATGGTTGATATATCTCATCCTTCATGCAACACTCCCCCATCACATATTCATTGATCATTATTTACCTTTCATCTTCACCATAGCAACAATAACGCTCGTGCCAAAGGTCGCTTCCGTTTTGAAACGGCCGAAAACAATTCTGTTCCTGATCCCCGAGATTTTGGCATCGATTATTCAATTCACGGCAGAGGTGATGGTTGGAACTGTCAGACTGGTGAGAATATTCGTCGCCCTGTTACAGGAGCGCTATGAATGGCTTCCTCAGAGGTTTGTTGAAGAGGAGTTCAGCACAACAACGAACGTCTGCCGGATATTCCTCCAGAGCTTCAAGCACCTCTGGGGTTACACTCTCTCGGGTGTGACACTCGCCTGTGCTGTGATATCAACAGGTTTTGCTGAATGGATATTAGACATGCGTGTGCTTCTGTATTTCAATATTGCAACAATTACTGTCCTGCCTATTTTCTGTTTCGTGACCTCGCTCAGATGCGGTAGAGACATAAGGAAAAGAGGGCCTAAGAATTTGTACAAGACAACAATCCAAGAAACACATGGGTATGACCCGCAGCGGAAACGTGACGCGGGGGTTACACTTGTGGGTGCAAGGACAATAGGAATCGAGATGACGTACCCAAAAGAAGCCATGTACAAGCGTGCGTCAAGGTTACAACAGGCGTGGGCATTTTCTGACATTGATGCATCGAACTCTCGCAAATTTTCGGTGCACGGACCAGTTACGAGAAGTACTCTATGTGCTGGTATTAGCTTGCCTCATCCGGACTCGGATAACGACGATAAAGCTCCAGATCTCGTCCCAGTCGCTGACCCGGTAGCGTCATATGAAATGTTACCGCGATGTAATGCGTGTAGTTTGCGCGGGAATCCAATAAGGCTACATGAATTAAAGGTTACGGTGAGACCGGTTGCTCCCTCTAGTGCGGGTTCCCTTGAAAGCGGACTCGCTTCCAATATCACACAGCAACCAAATCTTGTTCGTCACCAAAAACTGTCAAAGTACATGTATGCGAATACGAAGGATCTGTTCTACATCCCAAGCGCTATAGAGGAAATCAAAGCCACGACGAGGGACTTGGATACAATCTATTCAGAGGAATCATCAATACTGTCAACTCTGGGTCCGCAGGATTACCGCGACCATCTGAAGTCAAACGAACCTGGTCTGCCCGACGCAGAACGGCGAGGACAAGACGGTGCCTTCACCAAAGATCCCAAAGACATCCTTGCCGAGCTCTACGGTAGCGACGCATTCAACTCGTCACTTTCGTCGTTAGACGGGAGCTTGTTTCGGCAGAGGTACTCCGCTGGCGAGGCTGCACTCAGCCACAGCAGCACTGAGAGCTCGTCACCAAGTATCTTGGACTCGGAGACATCGAACTACTCCTCAGAAGAGGATAATCAAACCGTCCAAGGCACGTATTCAACTGATATCGAGTCAGAAGAGGAGGTCTCCCAAATCCTTACTGCCGTGACAGTTCCAATGCCAGAACTAGATAAACCAACAACCAAAGAAAACCCCCTTTTCTGCAATGGTCGCGGCAGTCCAATGAGACGACCGCTGACAACTGACAGCCTCTCTGATGCGTTGTCGATTGAATCGCCTGGTAGCCACAGCGACTGGGATCGTATAAGAGTTTATACATCCTATTCCAGTTTCTCCGAGACGGACTGCGACAGTTTGCGCAGTCGCTCATCAACCGGAAGTAGTTCATACAGCCCATTGTCGTCTGTTCGGAGTTGGCCATCTCTGAAAGAGAGTACCAGGCGGCGACGCAACAGCGATTCTCTCGTGACCTCTGCAAGTAACATTGGAGGCCTGAACAGTAGTCCAAGCGTTTCTAAACGATTAAACCATAGGTTGCGTTCCTTTATTCCATCTGGGTCTCCTTGGCCGAAGAAGCGGTGTTACAATCCATCACTTATGGCACCAACGAAACATTTGAAGAGGGATGGGAGTGGTCGCCCATTGGGTCAGATCAGTGACTACAACAACAAGGACAGATTGTTTGGGAAAGTGGAAAAAAGGGAACGGATATTCAAGCAGATGTATCTTCCACCCGACACGAGACCTTCTTTAGAGAGGCAGAAGGTTGTCAAATTTCAACTCGGGACGATATGATTTACTGCAAGTAATGATCATACCTGCGCCATCACCTCAAGACAGTCTCATCAAAATAGGCGCAAGATGGTTGAGGCCAATTCGAAAATGCGATTGGTGATCTCTCACAAACGACTGTTTGTGATTAGTATAACCGATTTGTAGCAGAATTCGCATGCGTTGACTCTTCTTCTCCTGTTTTATGCCTTCCTACGTTTATGGTCTATCATGTACAGATACAGTTCATCGGTGACAACCATTAAAACTATTGTACCATAAAACTTTTGTCAGTACTTACTCATTATCAGCGACACAACACGAGAGATGGCAGCTTGATTTGCATTGTCCATGGCGACCAACTGTAATCACGACGAAACTCCCCTACTCGGAGGTACACTGATGACCAACACGTAACTGAATTATCTCAATCGTTTCAAAATCTCATACGGTTTACACTCAGGTCGTGGTGCGGAAGCTGCCCAGTTCATACTGGCGAAATGCAACAAATGTCCCAATATGAAAACTGTTAAGTATTCCAATGTCGGCAATAACTTTTCTTATCCTGTAATCCTCTAATTCCTATGGCAATCCCTGGATAACCGAAGGTGCCAACATCTTTTACTATGAATTGACATCGACTAGTTCTTGATGTTAACGTTGGTCATGTTGGCGATATGTCAAAAGCTAATTTTGAGGGGTTTTTCTCTAACGTTAATTGCCATTCCACCGGCTCGGTAGCATCATTCTAATGAGAATGGCAAATTGTTTTCGGCGAATGTCATCATGAGTGAAGCATCAATGCTAGGACATCAAGGTTCATAGTATACTTGCGCCTGGTACTAATGAGTAGCACTGAACGTTAGACGTCAAATGCAAAGCATTTTCATTAAAAAGAACCATGCGAAAGGATGCCTTTTGACGAGAACTGCTGTCACAGATGGCGATGAAGAACCGCTTGGCCAATGTTTCGATGGTAGCCACTGTAAGGCTACGTGGAGGAGCCAGTTGGCACTGCTGGCTCTAGGAGGACGGATCACAGGGATCACCACAATTGCTTCGGTGATCATAAGGTTCGTCGCTAGCGGGATTCGTATAGAATTTCTGGCTTCATATAACGAAACCATTCTTTATACAGGCGGAGCGGATTTACTCATCAAGGCTTCTTTAATCGGATCAGATATCTATTTTTTCTGGCGGAATTTAAAGGAGGATTGACTGATAAAGCGGTGGCATTGTCGAAGTGTTTTCCCAAACTCCTGAAGTTAGAACTCTACGACCGCAGTGAGGGCGATATTCCTGCTGGTATGAGCGAATAAGTCATTGAACAGGCAAGTACTACTTTTATTTGTTAGATCTATTAGATCTTGTATGTAGTGAGATGGATTACAGGGAGTCAAATTGATATCACATTAAAACCATTGGAAGGATCGTCTTACCAAGGGGGAAACTGCAAATGCAAGCTCATTTTTATATCAGCCTCAACGACGACGTCAACAGGTGGGTTTTGTTCACTGCTGACCGTAGTTTTTTCCCACAGATTGCATCCTGAAATACCAGATGACGTATAGCGCTAAGTCGTTTGTAGCCCATTCCTATTATCAAACCATCATTACCCGGGATGGTGACGGGAAATTATACCATTAGAACGGCTTCGTTGTAATTACACACTCTGTAACACGGAGGCATCATGTCTATATGAAATTGTATTTCTGCTGTACACACCATGTTTCAAGTGAAATCATGCCAGTTCTACCCCAGCTTAGAATGAACAATATGTACGATACACAATCAATTCACATCGATACCTCGGTCAACCAACAAATGTTGAATCACTTGAATGAACTGGCTATACGCTTGATGGGTCAAGATGACGGCTCATCTACCGGGTACATATCAGAACTTCATTTCTCTTCAGCTCAATACCTCCCCAAAATGTCTGCATATTGGAATCCAGTCACCATGATTTCCCGACTGCTGCTGTTACTTTCAATGGTCGTCGAGGTGTACCTCAACAGTACCGAAGCGACCGTCATCAGTACAGAGTAAGTGGCGGACGATAATGATTCCAAATGGACAGAATACATGAACACATGGTTACCTAGCACCTGATGTGACAAGAGTCTTTCAATAAAAAGACTGTGGTATGCCCTACTCGTATCAAGATACTGCATTTATCATCATTAGTAATGGCAAAAATACACATAAGCTTGATAATTGTGAATAACTGTCTCCTCCTTCCAGGACGAAAGATACATTGTCCATTTATTCACAACCACAGTCAACCTCGCCTATGAGGAGTTCCTTCGAGTTGGACGCCTTCATCAAGCGGCAGCTCACTGGTTATGAGAAGAAGGTCCGGCCAGGAGCCAAGACACCAGGTACAAATCTTCCAAGATTCAAAATGCTCTCAGTTGGCGAGTTCGCTGGTTTGCACCAAATCATGATTCATACCGAATCATTCTTATCGCTATCTTACCGACGGTGTTATCATGCTGGTATTCATACATCCAAGGCCATCGGTTCTCCCCTGATACTGGTAAATGTCGCAGCAAGAGACACTTGAGAATGCCGCCGTGCCAACACATTCATTGCCATTGAAACATCTTCTCCTCTTGTCATGAATGCAGCTTACAGTTTTCTTATTATTCCCCAGACATTCCAGTGTTGGTCACCTGTGACCTATTCATCAATGACTTCAGCTCAGTGAGCGAGATTAACATGGTGAGTATGGCATGAAGATGACAACTATTGGTTTCTGACAAGCAACCAGTGTCTTCAATTCCCCATCTTCTAAATGCACTGTTTTTAAGACCACAGTCCTTTTGACCAATCCAGAAGTCGTAGAGTAGGTCCTTTTCGTCGGCAAAATCTTCAGAATTTAAACCCATGACATCACCAGAGCTACATCCTCGTCGTTGTAATCATCATCTTCATCATTAGTGTCTTCATCATCGTCGTATTTGTCTTTGTCATCGTCGTCATGTCATCGTCCAGTCATCGACGTCATCATGCTAACTACCATGAGCTCGATCAATCCTGTTGTATTATTGTATCTTTTTCCATTAGGAGTACACCATGGATGTGTTCTTCCGACAAATGTGGAAGGATGAACGTCTCAAGTTCCGCAACGTGAACTATAAGAAGCCTATAGTCCTGGGTCACTCGCACTACAGCGAGCTCTGGGTTCCAGATACCTTCTTCGTGAACGAGAAAGTGGCTGCTATCCATCACGTAACCACGCCGAATAAGCTCCTCTGGATTGAGCCTGATGGGACCATCTTGTACAGTCAGAGGTAGGCAGAAATAGTATTACTAGGTATAAGCTTCAGTTTCGACAAGTTAAAAGACGGTTAGATTTGCTGATGATTTACCAGGAAAGGACTTTGGATATGACTTTTCTCACCCTGTGCAAACATCGGGGCGATTCTAATGCCTTTTTGAGCCTAGCGAATCTTATCGTTTCAGAGTGTCTTTGACCCTTTCCTGTCCATTCTACCTGGCCAAGTACCCGATGGATAACCAGACCTGCCAACTCTTCATTGAAAGTTGTAAGTCACTTGTTTATCGACGATACTCAACAAGATCCACAAACCAACTGCTGCAGCTAACGTATCCACATCCTATTAACGTCAGGGCCTTTCACTCGGCACTACCGAGCTCATGCCAGTGATGTGTGCGAGAAGAGGGCAAGAACTGGCCCTAGTATACGAGGATGGCGTATCCAAAGCCTCGGTAAAGTAGGGTTTTTGAGAGGAAATCGCTGCCGGGTGGCAAGGCTGATGCACTATCACCTACCTGTGGCCATGGCGGTGATCATGAAAGTCATGTCAGGCTAACGACATGTTCCCTCCCAAGGTGACCGGAATCTGTAAACTTCAACATGATAACCGATGAATGTCCACATGGCAAACTTCTTTCCTCGCACTCGTTGCTGGCTCCATTTCTTTTCAGTTGGCTACACAAGTACGGACTTGTCCCTAACCTGGAGGAAGGAGAACCCAATACAGAAGAGGAAAGGACTAGAACTGCCCGAATTCGACTTCGGCAAGGAGCTTTTTCATACATGCACCCACACTTATAACACAGGTAGGACTCGCTTACGTAGATGATACCATTATCTAAAGCTTGTGGGCGTACACCCGTTCTTGGGACAATGCTTAGTATACAGACTACAAAGCATGACAGACCCTTGTTGAACCATAACCATATCACAACGACCATTATCGTCACTTTCACCATACCTTTTTTCACAGTATCACCAACATTTCTCGGAATGGCGATCACTAATACAGTGTATTTTCATCAATGTCAACTATCATTTATTTCAAGGAGACTACGACTGCATCGCAGTGATGTTCACCCTCTATCGGAGGATGGGGTACTACATGATCCAGACCTACATTCCCACCATGCTCATCGTCATCCTCTCGTGGATATCGTTCTGGTTGGACGTCAACGCCACGCCGGCCCGGATCTCCGTCGGCCTACTCACTGTCCTCACCATAACCACCCAGAGCTCCGGCCTCCGCGGACAACTGCCAAAAGTCAGCTATATCAAAGCTATAGACGTTTGGCAGGCTGGGTGTTTGATCTTTGTATTCGGTGCTATGATCGAGTTTGCTGTAGCGAATGTTCTAGCTCGGAGGGAGGATTATGCTGAGGAGAAGCGGCTGAGAGCGCTCAGAGAGAGAGAGAACGAGGAGAGGTATAAAGCCAAAAAGGTACGAAAAGTAACTACTTTTGATTGTAGAATGGAAGATGCCTTTGTTGTAGCAAGTGGCTATAAGAAGAATACGAGAACTTTAATTTGACAGGGGCTAATTAGACAAAATACTTCTTCTACGTATGCAGTATGGACATTTTCCCTAAAATGCTCATAGCGTAAACCTCTTTAACACATTTAACCACAGTGACTGTACTTTTTCAAATCTTCTTCTCGACTTCAGCTCATCAAAACGGACTACGGAGACCTTACCGACCGAAGTCTCAGCTCCCCATACCGCAAGGTCAACCAGTTCATGTCCGAGGACACGATACAAACAAAGGTGTCGAATTGCGCGAGGTTGGTCGCCATCTTTAAACCCAAGCACTACTGTGCAAAGCTCCACACGGTGAAAAGTTCCGTGTGTTTGGAGAACATGGCCAAAGTTGTGTTTCCGCTTAGTTTTGCTCTTTTTAACGTGGTGTATTGGCTTTATTATATAAATATGAATAACGACAACATGTCTCCGCTGTACGATATTCATCTGAAGGATGAATGAGCGTGTGCGTGCGTGTGTGTGGGGATGAGCGGAAGATCATTCAAAGGATTCTGTGGGATTACTCTACTGGTGGTGTAACAAGCTAGACGTTGGGTCAATTGCCTGCAGAATTCTTACACGATCCTTGCGCGATTGCCCCCGGGACTCCCGAGTTACTGTAATGGGGGCTTACTGCATAACGAACAACATAAAACACTCTAACAGGAATAGATACAAAAATCATTTATTATCCAGCATGATCTTCATTATTTTCTTTTTGTTTACTTTCGCATCCGTTATGTACATTTCTTACAAAACTTCTTTTAGTAAATAAACATTGTATTCAGCTATATCACTGTGAGGTGAGGTTTAATGAACTACTGTTTCACGTATTTCCATCAAACTCTAAGCACTCTCCAGACGACTGCAGACGCGTAGACGCTAGTACAAGGGGCGTCTCATGCAGTTTTTTCCATTTCGAGGGATCAGGCAGAGGCAACAATGAGGAAACGTATGAGGTTAGCAAACTTCCATGCTTCACACTGAATTCTTCTCCACGTCAGACTCTATTAAATTCACACCAGACCTGGAGATGGCCCCGTACATAACATGCGGTCGTGAAAAATGGCTTCCGACCATCTCCTTCAAATAGCGTTTTCAGTTGACCTTCTCCCCCATTGCCACCATCCAAACATCACAATGTCGTGGATTTTAAAGTATGAAGCAAATATCCAGACCTATATATGTATTCGTATCGCAACCCTATAACCGAAACGGAGTTGAAAGTCACTTCACAGTGTCGCTATCTAAAAGGCACTCTCAATGTAGCATGGCTGGTCTTTGGCCTCTCGTTAAGTTGAATCGGTGCCAGGAGACTTATGCTTGGACGGGCAGAATTCGGTCTCCGTGGTCCCGATTCGCCTCGATACACGCCCAGCCTTGCTGAATGTGCCCGATCGCTCCATGGGTACGGAGTAGGCGGCGGGGACTCCTCTCCTCTAGCGTGGCGCCTCTCGCGCTGGGCTAGCTGGAGTCGCTTCTCTCTTCTTTCACCTTCGATAAGCTCACTGGAAATGATGAGAATGAAACGATATACGTACATTTAACTACATGTACATGCATATTGGCAAGGTCATTCTGAGCCATTACGAGCCACGACGAATGCACGACGCTGCGAAGAGTTAATTTCATTAAGATTATTCCAAAGTACACTTTGGTTATCACCTACTAAAGAGCTCTTACCAAGGGCCATCACCAGCCCATTAACTCCTCCTCCAGATAACTTGTAGATGAAGTAGGAGCGAATAAACCCTGAATCTCAGGATGATCAACTTGCTGTAAAGAAGGCGGGCCCCTCTCATAACCGGTCGCTATATGACCTTGACACCAAACGATGCACACCCGTGACACATTGCCAGTTGATTGGATGGGACTGTCATTTACAGCTAGTGACTTTGACACCTTATTCATGTTATCATGGATTTCCTTCACCCAATTACTCAGGGAAATCGCACGTTTTTTCCGCGGCCATTAGAGTCAGAGTCGCTGGTTAATGATAATGATAATAAGATGATGTGTTCCAGAGGAAATTGCCACCTTTACTTAAGAGGACGTTAAAGACCTGCATCAGCTGGCTAATGAAGCTGATGGCAACAATAAAGTGATGAAATGCTCTCTTTTCGTCAGTCAGTGTTTGAATTATGGTAATCCGGCAATCAGCGAGTATGCATTTAGTGAGCTATAAACATGAAACAGTGTTCTCGATACTCCGAACGTTGAAGAACAAGGAGTTTTCGATACAAAGGGTGATTGATGAAATATGCCATCACGATATGTTAATACTTGTATTGCAAATCTACATGAGTTCTTTACAGTAAATTCTTTGACAGCAACCTCGTGGTAGGACGTATTCGACTTCAAAATGTCCCCCTGGACACCAGTCCATATTTAAGTTAGGGAAACTGACAGAGGCTAAGCAATTTGCGATTATTTCCAGCTGCAACTTCCAAGAATTATACCAGAGAGTTTTATGCAATATCTAAAAACACAGAAAATACAAAAAAACCATGTGCGAAAACTACAAGCGCAAATAAATGTGCACTGCGGGAAAAAGCGATTAGAAACTACAGCAAATTACTTACTAATAACAAGCACGCAGAAACGACTAGAAAAGAGTTGACTTCTCTACAGAGCTTACGTCGTGTACTTATTACAAATCAACTCTTCTCCTTCAAGGAATACGAATACTAGGTTGACTATGGTGGACACTTTCTCTAGAGATAATGTAACTAACGATAGAGAACGGATCCTGCTTTCGGCAAAGAATATCGCGAAAGATAAAGCATATCTGAAATATTGATGTTGACACTAGGAAAAAAGACAATAAACACCTAAACCTAAAGAAGTCATTGGCAATAGAGCTTGCAAGAATACATAAAACTAGAATAAGCAGAATTGGTCCCATAGTTGTTGATGCTAGGGAAACACCACTCCAAGACGTGCATCCTTCAGTTTTTGTTATAAAATGTACACCAAGATATGCAGAAATAAACCAAATACAAGAAACAGAGTAAGGACTAACAACCGCTTACCTCCCTCGAGCAGGACGAGTAAAGATCTGTTCGTTCAGAAAATGATGTGATGATGAGAATTAAAGCAGATGTCTATGCTACAACCAGTTAAGATTGATAAAAGAGATCAGTTAGGCTACCGTATGTATATGAGAACAGGGAACATGACAGCATGATTGCAGAGAAGATCAGGTATTAGTAAATGTGACATTAAAGATAAAGACAAAAAATTCGTCCACTGCAGGAAGATCAGAATCTGGTTTAAGACAGCTGTCACTTACTAATACTCTCACCAGCGATGCACCACTGAATAACGTCGCCTCGCCCCCTTGGTCTTTCGGCCTTTGTAAGTCAGAGCGAACAGCTGCATCTCGCTTTCAAAAGAGAGGCAGTTTAACATTCGGGTGTCGTAAATGTCAATACACATTGACCTTAAAGGCTTATATCCACGTTGTGGTTGATACACAGGCAACATTTCTGTCATAGAATCATAGATGGGCTCAAGGTAGATCGCAAACCCTGATTTACGTTGATGACCCATGGTAGGATCTATGAGAAGATTAATCTCCGTCATACATTTTATGACGGAAACTTTTGTCTGTTTGTAGTCCAAGCCATAAGATACTAATGTTGCCTGCGTGCATAAACATCATGCAACTATCATACTCAGCTAGATGTTCAACAAGCATTTCTCTTCAATCTGAAGCAAACTGAAAAAGGGAGCCTTCCTGAAAAAAAATCCTACAATGTGAGCCATATGACGTGATTTGGCTGGATGATTATAACTAAATGGAGGCAGTTAATATGCATTGTGATTCGAAAGCAGCGCTTCTTGTACTTAGTTCCAGTTGTGTTCAGAGAGGGCATTCGAGAATGGCGGCCATACTGGATAAAGTTAGAGCTAACACACGGACGTGAGCTCAAACGAAATTCCAAAACGGACTCATACGTTTCATGCAATCGCTTCACAAACAGATTGTTGTTTAAAAACAAATAACATGGATTCTGGATTTATGCCAGAATAAAGGAAAGAATTCTACTTGACTGTCATAACCAATATGGCCGCCACGCATTGCATTTTGGTTAAGAGCAAGAATGCCCTCTATCAACTGGTTTCAAAGACATTACCAGCCGCCACTGCCGCCTTCGCTGCCGCCGCTGCTTTCCTGACCTTCTTTCGTTCCTTTCGTTTCACCATAGTCATTTCATACTGAAGTTCCCTTTTATTGAAATAAATCTACCAGCGTTAGAATATGCACCTTATACATGTATCCCTAATCAAACCCCGCAGATTTGTCATTTGCGAGAGATACAGTGACCTTTGTCTATGTTTTTAGAGATTTTTTCCCCCTCAAACTTAACTTTTGCACACCAACCAGAGCTGACAGATTATTCTCACAGAGTCATGCACAAAGCAAGTCACGCGAGAGCAGAACACGACGGATGAGAAGTACAGCTGTTTTATTAGAGAGATGAAATCTGCCGGTTTTGTTCTGGCGTAATTTAACAGTCGTGTCAGTCTTTTAAACATTAGGAGCCGTGCCTCCAAGCGAATGAAGGAAATGAGCTTTATCAACTTCCATTTGTCCAATACACGTAAGTTGAAATGCTGACTTTTGGTTATTTTTGGAGGCTTTCGTTTTTTCATCATGACCAATAAATTTCGTCACTAAGCGGAAGAGACTTCCTCACACAAAAGCTAAGGGAAACACGCGACATCCTTCGGCGGAGAATAGATTTGATCAAACACAGCTGCTTCCGGAAGTTGACGAGCTTACTCGGTGTGTCCGGAAATTGACTGCAATTCCAATGCAGGCGACCAACGCAAACTGAAACACCGCATCGGGAAATGACCATAAATCTGATGATGGTCAAACGGTTGCTTGGGTAAACGAAGCGGGTCCTTACGAGAACTCAATATAAACACGTTGTTTCTTATCCTGAAAAGGGAACTCGCAGGGGAAAATGGTCACATTAACGGCGGGTATAGATATTGAACACCTGTCGTAGGCATTTTCCTGTCTGTACATACCTTAGGTCCACTTCTCCGTCGTTATCTTTATCCAGCTTGTCCATTAGGATGTCCAACTGTAGCAAGGTTAGAGGAACCTTGATTTTCTGAAAATGGTGAAGAAAATCTTCGAGATAAATGGTGATTGCTTTTTAACTTACTGCAAAGTTTAGCTTCAGAGTTCAGAGTCACCAGCCTGAACTAGGCATGAGGACCGAGATAAAACCATACGGCAGGGATATGTTTACTTTAAGGTCCCACTCACCACCATGCCGTCCCTGAACTCCTTCTTGCTGACACTCATACTCTTGTCCTCATCCAGTCTGTTGAACAGATCCACCACCCTCAGGCCCTCAGCCGCCATGAAGTCAAACAACGTCTTGACAGGGTCCCGGTCCATGAACACATCACTGATGGCAGCCACGTGATCGGTGGAGAGCTTAATGATTGGTCCATGAGACACTTTAATGTATCGTCTTTCACGGATCTCCGCAAGCATTTGAACGAACTCAACGTCGACAGTGATGTCCTGCAGGAAAATGGGAGGTATACGTCATCAAAAAAGGTTATGTTGGGATCGAGAAAGTAAAGCTCTTATCTAATGCCTTGATGAAGAGGTGAATATATTTTTGATTAAAAAAGATAATCTCCAACTCACGTCCATCAGGATTTCCTCCAGACCACACCGGTCTGTTATCTTCTGCAGGTAGTTTAGGATGTTCTTGGCTACCTCAGGCGTGATCGGGTTCCGTCCCAGCTGTAACAGAAACAAGGTATAATAGCTGTCACCGCTTCTTCTTCTTGAAACGGATACCTTTGTGCTATGAAAGTTACTCAGAAGAAGTCTTTCCTCCGATTGATGCATAGCAATGGTAAAAACTGAATGGTAATATTTCTTTCCAATAAACTGTCTGACTTATAATGTGAACCCCGGCTGACGTAATCAATGAACCTCTTATTGGGAAAATTGGCGCTGATGCATCAAGGGAGACGTCACTGAGAGCAAACAACCTGAACGATACTGTAAGAAACTCAATCTTGATTAGGCAAGCCGGTGTGACAGCGGATATAGTCCCCCTGGAGTCATAGTCCGGTAGCATTGTATTTGACCAATTAAGCAGCATGATCTATTGTACCGCTAACCCTAACCAAAACATTTAGCAATGCGAGCTATTGTTACACGGACTATCAGCCCTAGGAATACTATCCCTTGCACACCGGCATAACTGTTTTATAGAGTAAGGGGAAGAGGACGAAAAAGGAGAAGGAGGCGAACAGCTGCCGTGAATAACTCACATGCAATATCTTGAGCGTGTCGTTCTTGAGCACTCCATTCATGATCGCTTTGATGCCGCCTGGGGTGATTCGATTGTTGGTCAGGTCTAGTTCTAACATGGTCTTATTTTTCAAGAGAGACGCCCCTAAGGCCTTGCCTCCATCCTCGCCAAAACCATTCCAAGACAAATTCAGCTTTTTAAGCCCAAGATTTTGCTGCAACGAATTATATTGGTTGCTAGTTTATGACGGGATTTATAAAATGAAGGTGAATGAAGATGATACTATCAAGAATTGCATTCCTCTGATCTATTGTCTTCAGTAACCTAACGGTTGTAACTTGGTAAACACAAACGACAGTTTGAAAAGAGGAACAGATATGCGTAGTTCAGTACAAAGGTTTCACTACCTCAGCGTCAAATTTATGTAGACATTAGGATTTCAGTGAAGGTTATAACGACAAAGGTGACTGGTGAGTGACTAGCGTTGTTAATGCTCTGCTTGAAATGTCGACATCTTTTAAAAAAACACTGAGCTTACTTGGAGACACTTTCCAATAGAAACAGCACCTTTCCCTCTGAGATGATTCCAGCTCAAATCTAAATGCTCTATCGTGTCATTGTAGCCTAATGCCTTGGATAACAACTCCCCGCCCATCTCTCGGAAATCATTGTGACTAAGGATCAATTCCCTAAGAGAAACGTTGTTCTGAAAAAAATGAAGGGAAGCCTATGAATAAGAGACAAAGAAGGTTAACCAATCAGCATATACGGCAGGCTGATACAGTATTGCTGACAGTAGGTATCGTGCCGTCTGCCGTCACTTGGTGCCTGTGTACACTTCGGACGCAATGTACCGGCCTCGTCCTGTCGCCCCGTAAGGAGAGACGATCAGGTGACAAAATGGACTGCAGGGGAGTAGAGTCCATGCCAATGCAAACACCAGCCTATACCAGACTTGCATGGTGAATCACATCTGCTCAGTAGCCTTTTCTTTTTACTTACTTCTACAAGATCTGCAACATATCTTGCATCTTGGTCCTTGAGATGGTTGCCTGAAAGGTCTAGCTTTTTGATGTTCTGATTCTCCTTCAATGATGAGCATATGGCCCTGACTCCGTCTGTCGTCATCTGGTTCCAGCCAAGACACTGCAAAAAGGACGGATCTGTCAGTTAACTGATGCTACCAACTCGACGCGACGACTGACGCCGAGCGACCTGGTATCTGTTGTTAAGCGAGCGACTGCAGCTGCTTTGTCATTCTGTTTCGTCGTATACATGCATATCTGTTCTACTTGTACTGAAAACAATTAAAAACTTGGAATTCCAGTGCAAACATCTTCTTTCAGTGATCGGACAAAATCTATGTTATGAATGTTGTCAAAGTGTTGTCTGGCTTATTGAACGACTAGCTTATAAGAACAACACCACGTCTACCTTACTTACAATATGTGTCAGGACGCTGTTACCATGACACATGTCAGATATGGCCTTGACCCCGTCGTTTCCAATATGGTTGTCGGATACATCGAGACGTTCGACCTTGTCATTATTCTGAAACACGATTGATTGACACTTAATCATAACTATGATTAATAAGCAATATATGTCATCTTCTTTTTTCGCGAACGCTTTCAATCCCATCAATGTGTTATGATTATCAAGATTGGATCGGATCGGATCGGATCTGATCCCTCGCAACGCTGGGAACCACGTTTGGAGAACACGGATTACCAGGAGACTGCAAAACGACAATTATCATCAGGGCTATTATACATTTCTCAGTAAAATTGAACAACTACCTACCACGAGCGCAATGGCTACCGCCCTAGCACCAAGTGGACCGAGCTCATGGCTCTTCATGATGATGTCACGTGACGAGAGATTGCGCGTGACGTAAGTGGCGGGAGTGATGCCAAGCTTCTTGCACGTACCCTCGTACACTTGTGTCTTCTGCAGACGATTCAACTCTTCTTTGTTATCAACTGTTGTCTTCTTTGCGACTGGAAAATGTAGAGTCTCTGATAAACGTTGGAACAGACACCATGGGTGATAGCAAGACGTAGCACACAACTGTTGTGTGGGCAAGGGCAAGGAATGTGAACCTTATTACCACGAGATCGAGGGCAATCGTTGGAATAGTCAGGATAAGTTGTCAGTCCAACAATGGTGGATGCGTTAACAGAAATCATTAGGCCTATCAAGGAGGTCATACGCAATATCGTAAATATCCATGTTTCATTTCTTATTCTCACACTTTTGATGGCCTAACCATCATGTTGCAGTTAAGTAAGTACATGTAGATAAGTTGATGAAAGGACGCTGTGTCTGGAAGGTCAATTCCGGTGATTCGCCAGTATGGTCATCGTCTGGCACCAACGGTTGCTTACCCATGAGCCAGGGGTCCATCTCAGTGATCAGGTTTAAACCACCAGTGCCAGAGATCGGCCTACTTCCACATGAATCAGCCTGCATTTTAGCAGATCTTTTTGTTCGATACAAAGTGTCACATACGTTCTGGCCTTGGAGTTGTGAGTCTAATATTCCAAAGAAAACGACACCATATAAAAAATCATGGTCTATATATATCACATTCACAGTTGAAATCCGTTACAGCCGGATTCTGTAGTCATTGCTACAGCCTAGCGTCTAGAGAGTGATCCGAAGGGAGAAAATCTGTAGTAAAGCATGAGAGCTCTCACGGAATCCACTCTCAAGAAGCAATGAGCATGATGAGTAAGCTACACCCGAACAAGGAGAAAGAAGCTGTTCGTAGAACAACTTCAACTCGTAGGGAGCTGACCTCCATAAACGTTGAGATGATGTATTATCTGATAGGGAACCGGATGACAGAGGCAGATGCCGTCGCTTAGAACTTCAATTTCAGGCTGTGACACAAAATCGGTGAACACGAAGAACTCCCAAAAGTTTCCCTGCCACAAAGTACACTATCCTAACCAAGTCAGAATAACTAAAGAAATCGTTTTAATGGCTTAGATGATCCCTGTGACAATATAGATATGATAATGGGACGCTTAATACGCAATTACATGAATTTATACATTATTGGACCTGTATATATTGAAATTTGATCAAAAACAAAAGTAGATAAAGCGATTTCTGGTAAGGTTTAAATCCATTCAGATTATCCCGGCCCTAGACGCCTACACAGATATGGTATTTGGACAATATAGGATTATCAAAAACCATTTGAAGAGAAAGTACTAGCATACACGCGGGACTCAATTAGAAAGCCAATGCATGAAAGCCATGATTTCTATGCGGTAACAACAGTCTTGTTGAAGATGATCCTTCGTTCGAACATACTTAGAGGTTAGTGCATGTTCCTTCCCGGTATCCTCCCCGAGGCTTTGTGCTCAGACACATTACATGCAGGGCTCGAACCCATCAGAAACAGGGGTCAGTACCACTCTATTAAGGGCTCAGTTCCATTGTGCTCAGACACATTTCATGCAGGGCACGAACCTATCAGAAACAGGGCTCAGTTCCACTCGATTAAGGGCTCTGTGCTCAGACACATTACGTACAGGACTCGGACCCATTACAAACAGGACTCGTTTTCAGTAAAAAACAATCTTTTTTGCAACTAGGAAATACTTTAGAGAAGAACGGTTTGAAGCGAAAAGGTTTTGATACCACGACACAAGCCATGGTTACGGACAACTCTTCCATCATCGTCGATGGACACCAACTTACCATCTTTCATGATGTCATATCCGGTGAAAGTGAACTCTCTCGTATACTCTCGATGCAATGTCAATAGATTATTGGCGACTGGACCGCTTGTCGTCACACTGGTCCTGGAGTCTGCAACACGTGACACCATGGAGAACCGGGACTGATTGATGGATTCCCTCCTCGATGCTGTCGTCCTCGGAGTGAGTTCAGGACTTGGCGAGTTTGCATCTTTGATGGTGATTTTCGTGGTAGCTCTACTGAGGTACAAAGAGGCAGTCCGTTTATTCAAACCCTCTTTCGTTGGGATTCTTTGTAGAGATTGTTCTATTGTATATTCCACGGGTTGGACCGCCCGGCGGCCATTTTTGGGCGGAGTTCGCATTATATTTGACTCAATTTTGAAAATGTCCGGGGATTTTGTATTCATTGCTCCCTCGCTGGCGATACTCGCCTTCCGGACCCCGTATCGTTTCTTATTGTCTCTCGCATTAGGGACGCTGGTCTTCCTCGGCGGCCTCTTCCCTCGTCCTTGACCCCAGTTATCCAGACTCTCGCGCTCCCCGAACCGCTCGGGCCCAATAGAGGTCACGTTGGCGATGCCAGTAGACGTCATCCCAAAGCTGCACCGAAACTGAAAGATAAATATTCGATTATTGGAATATTCAGGAGAGTAAATAGGTAAGACAAGTGCAGCTGTAGAAAAATGTGGGTAAGACTGATAAGATTCAATTTTCAGCCTGTTGCTCCATCCGAACTATCCTGAAGTACAATGATAACAACACCAGGAGTGCGCGATACCGGGGGCAGAACCTTCGCCTGGTGTATAGGGTGGGTGTGGATCCGAGTTTCCTGCATGCCAGAATGCTCGGTGAAGACTGGCCAGGAGACTTCGGTGAGAGACAGAGTATCTGGTACCTGGTGTACCTGTAATCACCCGAGTGTGCCAAATGTCGTTCAAACTACAGCCTAACGGATCATTAAAAACGGCAATATATTAAACCTTTAATCTCTGGTATTGGTATGTTTTGAAAGTTTCGAGTAGATTATTGAACGATTAGGAGCGATACCTGCTGATATAAGCCTTGTCGCCTGTAACAAGGATTTAATAATTCAAATCGCGCCAAAGTCCCGGGCTAAATATCATGCTCATATGCCTGCTCGGTCATAAAATGCCTTATACTATATCAAAGTAAAAGCCCGATAACATGTAACCTAACATCAAAAGGAAGACACACACCAATTGGTAAATGGCATGAGCAAAAGCTATAAAAATATGTCCGTATGATATTAAAACTTCATACGCCCAACGTGGGGCTCGAACCCACGACCCTGGGATTAAGAGTCCCATGCTCTACCGACTGAGCTAGCCGGGCTGCATGACAATGCCCCGAATCAGTCAAATTGTTGACTTGACTTTACTGGATCCCGCCGCCAAGCAAATGACATTCGCCTATCTTGTGGTTTGATGAATTTCCTATATGATCAGACTTCAGAAAACGAGAGAAGAGACTGTTTTTTTAAAACCCTTCCGGTACTTTCTACATCCCGAAGCGAAGAAATGCATACTCACTGATCTGGATGCGACTCGCGAGGGAGCCTCTCAATTCTCAGCAACATTCCGTTGAGTATGTTCTATAAGTTTTATATATCCAGTTTATATCAACTGATTTGGAACCAGTAACTTCCCAGTGATATTCTCACCCTTCGGCTGAACCCGATCGACTGAATCTGTTCATGTGAACCCTAGTCTCTCCCAGCAAAATATCAATCCAGTGCTTTCTATGATATGTCATACCACGGAGCTTCTGAATCGGATTGATCCGATTAATATAATGCCTGCATGATTAAACTTTTTTACGAATCTTGATTAATAGTTTTCCGAACTTTTTATCAAATATCTGCGCCAAGCTAGAGCTTATCTTGAGATCCATGTCATGTCTGTCCAGCACAAAGCACTGATTAACCGTTAATCAGTTGGTATTAAATATTGATTAAGTTGGTTCTGATCTTTCCGGAGGCAGTGCGTGAGAACTCCATTCAGCGATAATGTACACGAAATAGTGAACCGCTTTAAAAATCATCCATCGTGCATGTTTGCACAATCAATACATCTAATTAAGTCAAACATTTACGATTTCAGCAACAGCAACATTACACAAGATTATGGGCATGTCGGTAGTTCGTACCCTGGAATACAACCGGCAGCAAGGTTTGTCAAACCATGGTTGAGGTATATATCTGTCTCCGTGGCGCAATCGGTTAGCGCGTTCGGCTGTTAACCGAAAGGTTGGTGGTTCGACCCCACCCGGGGACGGTGATCGATTTTTTATGATTTTTCAACAAAAAAAACCAATGACTCGAAGTTCAAAGATATTTCGATAATAAATGATGATGACTTGCCAATTCCATATTCGTTATTTTTTGTCTCTTTAGCCCGGGCCAGCTATTGAAATAATGTAAAATATCAAACAAGCGACAAGACACTGTTAAACTTACCATCGGAGCTGATTTGTATTTCTTTGGTTTAAATGCGAGTCTGTCGTCTTCAGACGAGGTGCAGCGGTAGGCTGGCATCTCAACTCCAATCTCCATATACAGTAATGTAACAAGTTAACAAAATAACGTGTCAATCTATGCAAGGTAATGTACGTAGTATGACGAGAACAAATAGAAAGATGTAATGTTGCCGCAAGGAAAATGTCAGTTGTAGGATATTCGCTCCTCCAATTTAGCTATTTCTGTGTGTTGTATGTTAGCTATGAACTCAGCTAAACACGTTGTCCTGAATTTCATTAAATACTTTGCCGAGGTCCTTTTTCGAATGGAGCAAACCAGGCTCATGCAGATCATCCAAGTCACAGCTTCTGTCGTTGAGGTGCTGGCGGGGTTGTTACTCCTTACAGCCTTACCACCTCTAGATAGATATCATAAAATGACAATGAATCTCAGGATGTACATGTATATCCTCCACGTTTCTAATTCCCTTATTGCTATCCCAGGTTGACACCAGTAGGCCAATCAATGTCATCGAACGAGCATTTTTCGTTGAACTGTTGCCAGGCCCGTCAACAAGCCCACCATTCTTGAAGCTTTCCTGCTTTACAACCAGAATTATAATAAGTCTAATTAGCTATTGAACGGTTTTTCACTGCGGGTGCCAATTAACAACTTCAGCGCCGAACCACGTAGATCTACGTGACCCAAATCCCCCCCTCTTTGAGCTGGTTATCGGAATCTCATGGACTTCATGAAAGAACTACGCCATCGCCATCTTCAGGGCAAGGTACAAACTGAAAATACCGTGACAATACCGAAAATACCGTTTGGTCTTTTCAGTTCCTACCTTGCCCTGAAGATGGCAATGGCGTAGTTCTTTCATGAAGACCGTGAGACTCCGATAAGTTAACTAGAGATGATCTGCGTAAACTCAATCTTGGAGGAAAGTTCATCCCAGGGCCTGAACTCTATGGTGAAAGTTCCGGAGCAGAATGTGGAGAAGCTTGTGATACGAATAAAAAGCAGCGATATCCGTTATGAATCTTTGAGTGTGCACTCGAGTATTGTATTGCATGCAGGACCAAACGGCAAAACAACATTTGACAGACGACTTGACTTGGCAATGTTTTTGCATGGCTGATGAAAGTTTCTGGTGTCTAGTTCGCATGTTAGAAAACATGTCTATTGAATATTGCCATCAAACTAATGCAGTAAGGCCATTATTGGTTACAGAAATACAAATATGGACGGAAGTATGCAATCATTGCCGCAAGTTCCGTTGCTAGGATACGGGGTCTGTTCGGCAACAATGATTTCTCACTGTTAGGTTGGCGAGGTAATTAAAGTATTTCAATCAATGAAGTGATTACAATTAAAGTAACGACACAGTCTTGGATGTAATTGAATTCGGAAATTCTTAATTTTGATCAGTTTCAATACCTTACCGAATCACCATGTTAAATTCTCACAAAAGTCAGCCGCGTGCGTTCGAATTTCTTGGCGTCCCTTGAATTTTTAGTTTTAATTTTCTTAGGCCCTTTGAAGTACATATTTAGTTTGTAATATAACAGTTTAGTCGCACTTGAATTAGCACGTGTAAAAGACTGATTTCCCCAAAATCAGAACAATCAAGGACTTTGTAATCCTAAACTATACATGTAGGCATACTAAGTGTTCTAGTACAACCCTGAAGATTTTACCTCTGTCATCTACCACGCAGGCTGACAAATCAGCAAACGTCTTGAAAACGTGCCTTACATTGTCGTGACTTCCACTAACCATGCCGGTCCGCAAAGATTAATGATCGAATTTCATCAAACCGTCTGGCATGTATCAAAAGTTTAATCTTTGAGCTGACGCTTATGATTGATTTATTGCCTGAAATGTCGACACTTTTTCTTCGAAGTGTTTGACAGGTTATTATGGTGAGCTAACTTTCATTATAGGGCTGACAAACGAGCCTTCGATACCCCCAATCGATATGTTGATGTCTCAATGGCGAAATTCACTCAAAAGAGCAAATTTACTGATCGCTCTCAGGTTACCACAAGTTCCTTTCTTCGTCGTCGAAAAGGCCTTTGATGACATTTGCAGATATCGCCATCACAATTCAGTCGAAAAAACCAACCGGTGATGAATCATGGACGCAAACATTGTGTTTTTTTTGCTTGGTATTATTGGCAGAGTCTTTCAATAATGAAATACTCAATGTTGAAAACAGGACTCTGCTATAAGCAGGAAGCTCACATTTATGTTAGCTTCATGCTAGACTGGACTACTGTGTACATAGCGTTTCTAGTTATCTCCACAGCTCTTGTTGTCATGTGACATTGAAGGGCTCAATCTCAATCGCTATAACCCATACCTTAACGGTGTCCTAACACCAAGTCCCTATCAAAACATGAGTTACCCTTTAAAAATACTAACGGTACCACAAATAACGTCTTGACAGAATGTTTGCTCAGAATTTCGTGTTTTGCCTGAGACATGAACTCTACGTAAATATTTCTAAACGGGATGAATGGAACGGTCGGGTCACTCCGTTAGTGTTGGCAACGGATGAAAAACGGACCGGTGTAACGGTTTTTCTAGTCACCATTTCAAAGTCAGCACAAATGACACAAGGGAAACATTGTTTATCACGTTATCATGGGCCGAGGTTGCGCACAATTACGAGTCAGTCACACAAGCTTGGTTGCCAAGGAAATGATAAAAAACTGTGATTGCATCCATTCACTGGGTAACCGATTTAATGAGAAAGTAATGGTTAAATGGCCTGTTGAATTATGGTAGTACGATGTATCAAGCCGAAACGGCGAAAAAATTCCAGTACATGCATTATAATATACAGACTTTGTCAAAGCTAGCATCTCACAATGTTCTGGATGACATTCACGGCAAAAGTTAAAGGAAACATTCGGCTTCAATTTGGTCGTACTCATGTATTTGGTAAAACCAGTCTTCAGGAGTTCTCATTGTACCATCCTTTAGATTTTCAAAAGGAAATACATGTATAACTCACCTGATTGATAGATGTTTCTCACTCGACTTATTCGGACGGTGATCGATTCTTGTCACTCATTCTGACTGTCAGAGTGTAGGCTGCATATTGGGTACTTCTTTAAGTAGATCACAACATCAAATTTCATTTAACTCCGACGTTGAAACGTCCCGTACCAAAGTATTCCTTCATCCTCCAATAAAAGTGATCACACGAATTACATGAAGAAGGCAGAGGGCTATCAGCAGCGAAATGCCAGTGTCATCTAAATTATCCTCCTGAACCCTTTCAATGAAATATCCACCGGTATATGATCAGATGATTAGATGATGAAGAATCATACCCTCTCGTGTAGAAAAACAATGATCATAAGGCAGTGCCAAGGAAGCCTCACAAAACCCAATACTACTCATGTTAATGCTAGGCCTACCCTAACCTTTTGGTGAAATCATTCGAATAATTCATTTGAAATGGCATTTAAATCACCAACTGGTGCTCGACGTCGGCGACAACAAGCTCATACCTTGCTTGAGAAGCTTCTATTGAAATGACTGAAAAGATCTAAATCGCTTTTGAATAAATTGAAAGTGATCCAAGGAAAGTTCAATTGCATAGGCCATGTAGGCCAATTTCCATATTCCTTTGGTGATATTCCAGTTTTATAGAATAAACCCCCTGAATAAAGCCCACCCCGCTATCAAGAAGACGCCCGAGAGTAAAAAGGTTACTTTAAAGGGGTACGTCGTTCGTTCACAGTCCAACCATGCATGGCCACTGTCTTTCAAAGACTCTGGTCCCAATATTGTTTCATCCTAACCCGAGACCGGCGCACGCACGTCCTACGCCAGGGTAGCGGATCGAAGCCTATTTTAATGGGCTACTAAACCCAAGGCGGCACCCCTGTACCCTCCGCCGGACGTAGTGGACCGGCCTCGTTCCTCACCCTTTAAGGAGACCAGGCCGCCAGGGAGTGAATGGCGCCAAATCCATTTTCAATGAAAGATTCTACTTTTGTTGATCCTTGACTTTTGATAGTAGAAACAATCCAATGCAGGTTTCCTTTTTCGTCCTGTTACTTATGTCAAAAACGACTGTGGAATGGAAAGGCTCACAGAGGTGCCATCTAAAGGTAGTGGACTGAGCTAATAATTCAACCCCATCATACATTGTTGGACTGCGTGAATTGATGCCATAAATGCTTATGTAGAGATGGATCTTCGAAATGGAAACAAAAGGGACACTCGAAGTGATTTTGTTATGAAATTGAGTTTATTGGCAACGATAATAAGCAATAAATCATTACATGATATAAAGAGTTTAAATGATTTTAAGTGGGAAATTGAATTTACTGCGAAATGTCCGAACCCACATATTACCAATTGTGTATTAGCGTGGTTAAGATTCGGGCTGGACGAATGGTCTTTGGAGAGCGTTTAATTAAGTTAAACGTGTGAATTTCAGATACCGTACATTACGTGACGTAATGGTGAGAACTCTCAACCTCTCTAGTGGCACCTTACTTCAGCTGGAGTCTTGATACATACATCGGGAAAACCACAGAGTGGGATTTCTGAGGTATCGGACTATACAGTCATGGTGTTTCGCTTGAAAACCCCCGAGAACGGTCTCCGGTCGTGACACCAAATATTTAACACCATCACTCTTTATATGAGCTCGGCATTGTAAGAACTATATGACCGCTGGCTCTAATAAACTTGATTATGATAATTATTTCTGTAGTCATGTTCACCCTAGGAGTACATGTATCTAGACCACCGTTGATAAATAGCACATTTTTAGTTGAATACATATGGCGTCAATACAGCGACGAAGAAGAAGTCTTGATCATGAAACACTGAAAAAGAGAATAATATATTTTAAGGGCGATCAATAAGGTTTTTAAAATGTTCACCCTAATTCTAGTGTTCTCTGAATAGACAGCCTGTGAAAATGGAGTAAGTGTCTTTGAGACAACCGTAGAAAACACAGAAAACGTTTCTTAGAAAACATTGGGGAAGCGATATATCTTTGAATCCGATCCGCTGATGAAATGATTGATATTGTCGATGAATGTTATCCGGTGTTGTACCCACTAGGCTTTCTCAGAATAACAATACAATAAGAAATGAGTGAGGCGATGCGAAGCAACAAAGCCAACTTTCTCTGCACCTGTTTGTCAATACATTTACTAGTACTAGCAATATCGACAGACTATCACTCACAAAATGTTGTTGATATGCTATCTACTTGTCGACTTTCTTCAGTTTGCTCTGATCAAATGTCTTGATCTCAGCTCGGCTGTGGAATGATTCCTCCTGGATCACTGAAACATGAAGGTATAAGAATGTTGTAGCCTTCGGGGGTGAGTTACCCTGTTGCCTGAATGGTCGTTCCTTCCTGAAGTATGGTGGCAAAGAGACACTCTTTGGACCAAGTTAAGAAACTGTCATTGAGTAGTCGCCCACGGAAAAGAATTCGGTTGCATTCTGTAGGACTGATAAGAGAATGATGTTGTACAAACATCGTTTCATCAAATCTCCTACGAAAGAACACTTATCCAGTAGTTATTGTTGGTAAGAAATCATACACATCTATCATAAAACAAGTACCTACCATCTGGTGTGGGCAAAACCTGTTTTTCTGTGGTCTCCACATGTTTTAATTTTTTGGAATCAAAACTGGCCACACCGCTGACGTCGGGGAGTTTTTCTGGCCTGAGTTCCTGGTGTAGGGTGGCTGAAGTTGGTAGTGTGTTCTTTTCTTCTGTCTCAACATGCTTCAGTTTCGACTGATCAAATGACTTCACTTCTGATCGACTTTCGTGGCTTTCCTCTGCGATGACGTCAGCAGTCGGTAGGACTACTTTTTCCTTGGTCTGCACGTGTTTTAACTTTTTGGAATCAAAACTGGCCACACCGCTGACATCGGGGAGTTTTTCTGGCCTGAGTTCCTGGTGTAGGGTGGCCGCTGTTGGTAATGTGTTCTTTTCCTCTGTCTCAACATGCTTCAGTTTCGACTGATCAAATGACTTCACTTCTGATCGACTTTCGTGGCTTTCCTCTGCGATGACGTCAGCAGTCGGTAGGACTACTTTTTCCTTGGTCTGCACGTGTTTTAATTTTTTGGAATCAAAACTGGCCACGCCGCTGACGTCGGGGAGTTTTTCTGGCCTGAGTTCCTGGTGTAGGGTGGCTGAAGTTGGTAGTGTGTTTTTCTCGTCCGTTTCAACATGCTTCAGTTTGGACTGATCAAATGACTTCACCTCTGCCCGGCTGTCGTGGCTTTCCTCTGCGATGACGTCAGCCGTTGGGAGGACTACTTTTTCCTTCGTCTCCACGTGTTTTAATTGTTTGGAATCAAAACTGGCCACACCGCTGACGTCGGGGAGTTTTTCTGGCCTGAGTTCCTGGTGTAGGGTGGCCGCAGTTGGTAATGTGTTCTTTTCCTCTGTCTCAACATGCTTGAGTGTCGACTGATCAAATGACTTCACCTCTGCCCGGCTCTCGTGACTTTCCTCTGCGATGACGTCAGCCGTTGGCAGGACCACCTTTTCCTTCGTCTCCACGTGTTTTAATTTCTTAGCATCAAATTTTGCGACGCCGCTGACATCGGGGAGTGCTTCTGGTCTCATCTCTTCTTTGAGGGCTGAAAGGGGAAGCTGATACGATGCAACAAATCTAGATTGGACTTAGGCCTACAACGCCTGGGCCAAAAACTTTCAGACGATTCTTGTGCTAAAGAAGGATCTGCTGAAATGCAGACTGATTTCGCATGGAAGTATAGACCAAGATGCGGGTAGTGGTGCTTTTTATCTACAGTCATCCGAACCAGTACAGATGCCAGGTAGTTGTTCTGAGATTGAATGTGTGTGAATACGGCAGTGATGGTCAGTGACATCGTCCGCTCCAGCAGTCGACTGTCCCCTAACTCACTCCTGCAGCCAGCTCCGGGCCAATGTCACAGCGCGACAAGGTTTCAACCTGCCTTATTATCTGTTTGGATAACTCACTTGCTGCTGTTGGTAAAGGGTTCTTCTCCTCTGTCTCCACATGCTTCAGTTTGGACTGATCAAATGACTTCACCTCTGCCCGGCTGTCGTGGCTTTCCTCTGCGATCACTGAAATTGTTGAGCACAATAGTTAAATTCTTCATCTAGTGACGTAAAAACTACGTCTTATAAATATTGTATAATAATGTGTCGAAAGCTATTTAGTCGATTGAGGGGAACTATACATAAAGCCTATCTTTCCGTGTAACAGGTATATGCAAGAAGCGACTCAACCGGGTAAACACAATGTTCTGTTGCGTGGACACAGCCCATAACTTTGTAGGCCAGGACAAATAGTTAAATATTCCATTGACTGTCGTGAAAGCTTCCCGTTTATCATATCATGTAGGCTATACGATAGGCCTTTATAAGCATCCCTCAACGTATCATCCTCGAACAACCAGAGTCAGTCGTATGCTCCTCCCCTCGCACACGTTACTGAGCTCGCAGTCGTTACTGCCTAGTATTGGCCTGAGCTTCAGGATATCAGAGTGTGCGCTCGCTAAGTGGGAGGCCTATTTTCTCCCTCAGGATATACCAGAGTGCCATTTCTAACACCAAAATATCTTTGCGCCGGTTTCCTTATTTCCGTGATGCCTTACCGTCCGCAGTTGGTAAAACGTTCTTCTCGTGTGTGTCCACGTGTTTCAGTTTGCTCGAGTCGAATGATGTGATTCCTTTGACGGCAGCCATCTTGTCTGGAAGAACAAAGAGGCATGGAATGGTTTAATCCTGGTCGTGCATTGAGACATCTGGGCATATCGAGAATCTTTCCAATAAACTCTGGCATAGGGAAAGCGAGAGCGAAAACTATTCCCGTGCGATATTCAGTAGTTCATAGTTGTTAGATGGACAGTAACTCCTACGGACATAATTTGTTTATGCACCAGCGTTATAACGGGGCTCAACTTTAATTTGCAGTCGCTCGTCGTGATAAATCAATGAAGGTATTCGATCATCGATATCACGATCGAACGTACATCACACTGATAAATACGCGAACACATTGCGTTGTATAGGCCTAGATCACCATAGGCATAATAACTCATACCACATATACCATGACTGTCACAGTATTCGTCTTCAGGGAGTTTTGGCAAGTCCCCCGAATCGTCAACGCGAACGCCTGTCCCATTGTCCGACATAATTATCAGGAGGTCGAATAATGAGATAGTCACTTACGTTGACGTTTCGGGGGCTTTGCGAAAACTCCCTATTGTATCATTGCAATTCCCGGCGTATTTTCTAATGGAAGGAACTTGGAACAATGATTCAAGGGTTGATATTCATTTACGCATGCAATAAGCATATTAAACCAAGACTGATATCAACAAGGCCATGGGGTCAATCGGTGAAGTCGCGATTTTATATCTCAGGAAATGATATATACACTGACTCATGAAACAAGCAATTAGGCTCACAGCCCGTGACGATCTTTTGGCGTGCATATGAAGTAGATAGGCATGCCTAGGCCTACTTATGTGTGCAGGCCATTTTAATTAACTCTTGCTGTGTTGGCAGGCCTTGGGCTACACATGAATCGGAGAACACACTGCTCAAAAAAAGTTCAAAGACGCTGCAATAAATGGGCAGTAGAAGGAAAACCGTTCAAAGAGAAAGCGAGGTCAAAGTTACAGCAATTGTGCTGCAGTGTGAGACACAGTTCAAAGACACAGCAAATGTACTGCAGTGAGACGCAGCAGAAAGACACAGTTCAAAGTGTTCAAATGTGCAGAATGAGACACAGTAAGAAGGACACAGCAAATGTGCTGCAGCAGCATTTTACTCGTTCAGAAATGTCAGATCAAAGACAAAGGCACAGCAACTTCACACTACAATAGGAAAAACAAGACCTAATGACCAGCTGCAGTATAGACAGAGAATAATGTCAAGGTGGCGGATGTAAACTGGGAGACGAAAGGTCGACCCGGCGAGACGGCCTCTGGTGTAACCATAGAACGAGCGTCCACTACCCAAAGAAAGACATGCCCACCCGCCCCTCCCAGGTGCATATGTCTGGGCCAAGCAAACCACACAAACGTACAACCCAAACTCTACACAACCAAATACACGACAGGCAAAGACAATGCGCATTGTGGCGAACGGAGACACCCACCTTTTTTCCAGATATGTTGCGGGCGTTGGTCTTCTCTTTTACCGTGCTTTATGCAAGTGCAGGCCTATGGATCAAAATGTAAATAACCTAATTGTAAAGCCCAGCAAAGTGTTTATGGACGTCGAACACAAGGACAGCCTGGCAGAACGTGTGGCTATTAGTCAGACCGGTGGATCCGCGACCCAGTGCACAAATTTTGGATATACCGTACGATATGGATACGCGGTAAACTCGGAGACCTACTTCTGATACAATAGGCCAGAGGACATCGCACAATAGGCTGCGATTTGAAGCAAAGGGGTTGATTCATCAAAACACGCGACCGCGATATGTAGGGCGTGCGTCCTTGGCCAGGACACTTCATGACTTATGACGCCCCAGTATAGAAGTCGAGATCTCTCGGGAGGTTGTACTCACCTATATCAGGATCTAAATTGCACTTTATCCTAAAAATTGGCACTCCTGTATGGGAATGTCAAGCCTGTGAGAACTCCACCAACGGAGCAAAGAGTTCACCAATTCCAACTATACATATATGACGACTCGCACCGAGGTAATCCTACACAATATTGATCATGTTTAAACTGTTCGGTCTGAAGCGTTATCTAACAAACTGAAGGAGAGGGCTGAATGAAAACATGGAATGTTAACAGGAAACCGCAGTATTGATTTAGTTCTAGTTTCTACCTGAAAAATGCTCTTACTGGCTGCTATTACTAAATCCTGGGTGGAATATATCACAGCTCCCTGCTGAGTCATAGCTTATGTGAAAGTATGATATCTGGTGAAAGCGTCAATAACATTGTCTCAATAACCCCCCCCCCCCCCCCCCAGCCGAACAAACAAAAATTGCATACAAAGTGTCACCAGCCGAGATCGGACCGAATCGATATATTAAGCGCTCATGAGCAGCCCATTGCGTCATCCTAATTTGGTCTCATTCGGGTGAGGAACGAGGCCGGATCCACTGCGTCCGGAGTACCAGTAACGTCATTTGAGAAGTTCTAAATGTGTCCTCAGTAGAGAGGTTCTGTGGTAAAAGCTACCTGCACAAACATATTGATTCTGCCCTCTTCAAATCGAAACATACCAGTAATTGTAGATGTGTAGCTTTGAATGTTTTACGAATGCCTACTCGAAAGCTTTTTTAAAAGCCTAGACGAAAAAATGAATTCTGGTTGTCCATGGTTAACTCTAGATGGTGTCAGCCCAACGCTAAATATTTTGTGAATCTTGTGACGTGATTAAACGAGCAACAAAATATTCAGACAGTTACTTGACAAAACAGGACGCCGGTTCAGATTTACTGTACAATCGGCCAGGAGCCGTCGCCCCGTCCATAATTGCACCGCGTCTTCATTTTATGATAATCCGTCGTCACAATTCGCAACGGTTTCTGACCGATTACACAGAAATAGGCCTGGACGAGCTTGTGTGCAGCCTGCCAAAAAGCTGGCCTGGACAATCTGCGTAGAAGTGAGTGAGTCTTTAATTGTCCAACTTGCTCAAATGGGTGTCTTGTAATAAGTCACACTTCACTGCATCAAAAAAAAGGAAAAGACAAATACGCAAGTACTGTACACTCAGCACCATTTTATTCATTTACATAGAAGATAGATTACATTACAGCTCATCAACTGGGAACAAAGATGCCCCCACAATAGTTAAACTGTCACCTTGATCTACTGACATTCACAATCACATTTATGATACCCTTTGATTGCTTGAACTCTCTTGATAGGACTACCCAGAAGTACTTTACAAGGTACCTCTGGATAGGACTTTGACTCTGATTTAGATAAACCATTATCAATCATATTGTACCGATTACTGAAGTGTTCCTTTCTCAACAATTCTGGCATTCATCAACCAGCCAAACTAGTCCAATGTAGAGCCCAATGGTGTGAAGTGTAAAGGGCAGGCCTCGAGAGAAAGAAGAATAACTGGTATGCCCCCCCCCCCCCCCATCACACAGGAAAGGTAGCCACAAACCTGAAGGACTACTCTTCATACAGGTGAATCAGTATTAAGCACGAGCACCTGCTGTATGTAACCACAAGTCTCAACAAAGTCCATGATACATATGTTGATGCCACCAGCCTCACCCTCCACACATGAGCCCCTCACCTTACCTTTCAACCAAGCAGTAAAGCGGGGGTTGAGCTTATCAGCACAATTCTTGCGAATACTACCGCTAAGATGTTTAACGACAGTGACAGTCTGTGGAGTGATGACACCTTGACACACTTCAAAGCTGGGCCGCTTCTCTCCATAGTTCTTTGTAAGAAACTGAAGCAGGGATTTGATGTCCATAGTGTTGGCCCAGGGTGATGGCATATAGGAACTGGGCCACAGCTGTTCATACTTCAGAGCCATGTCATCATTGGCATAGAACATGAGGACCTGCCAATCATTCTTCCACATGTCTGCAAGAGACAGTCTCACAGGTAAATCGTTGTGCCACGGACATATCTTTTTCCCAAAGATTTCCAGGACTGTCTTCACAACAGCCTCATGGTCAGCATCCTCCATTGTATAGAAGTGATTAAAATCCAGTAGGACAACCTCTTTTGGATGCTTTTCAAGGAATTCGTTGACCTCATTCATACAGTCAAAGACTTTTGGCCCATACAAGCCGTGGACGAAATAATACAGCGAGTCCTTGTTCCTCTTCTCCGTTCGCAGGTCAAAGTACCTTATCCCCAATTCTAACTGTTCTGTGTAACCTTTACTCTGCGTGACCGACCACTTGTAAGCAATCTCCTTTACAATGCAACCAGTAATCTTGTTGTTGGCAAGGAAACGGAGGAACCAGTTTTCGCTTTTACCAAGTTCTAATGTCTTGTCCAGGCCAAAGGTCGAAGAATCATGGGAGCCTGAAATGTGAAAAGGAATTCGATTACCGGTACACTTGGTGTAATTAGGTTGTGACATTGTCCCCGAGGTTGTGACATTGTCCTTGAGGATGCTATGCATAATTAACAGTACTGAAGTATGGTATTTTCAAATCGCGACAGATTGCAGTAATGTTGTGGCATACCTACCTGTCACAAGCTCTCTCTGATACTCAGGCATGCAGTGACACTGAGAGTGTCTATGTTTTGTCACACCCTGTAGTGTAGGCCTGTACAAGAGAACAATTATTTATGGAAGATGATTCTGATTCTGGACTTACCTGGAATAGCCAGCTGATTCAGTGGCACAGAGATCAACCTTTCTGGAAGGCTGGCCATCCAGTCAGATGTTGGGCTCTCCATATTCATGGTACATTAATAAAGTAATCAGCTGACTTTGATCACGAATTGAGGAATCTTGGCCGGTCATCCTAAACAGCGTCCACCAGCGCCCACCAGCGTCCACCAAGTTTAAAGTCGGGTATAAAGTCATCAAAAAATAAAATTGAGTAGCCATAAACGTAATAATTATACCGTAAAACACGTTTTCTGAAAATGTCATGACATTTGGGTGTAAGATAAGGGAGATACTTCTCTAAAGTCACGGGGCTCCTGTGCCCTATCAGTATCATTTCCTCCAGGTCAAATCCAACATTGCCGCCGACTGGGTGGTGGACGCTGGTACATTTTCGACAACAACTTGCTAATCTAGCACACAAATGTCATGAAACAATCAGGAAATTTGGAAAATGCTTTTAAACCTGGTGGACGCTGGTGGACGCTGGTTGACGCTGTTATGTGTGACCATCTTGACACTGGAGGCGCTAATTTCGTTCCTTTATCAAATAGGAATAGGAAGTTGGAACGAAATGTAACTATCTTTGAAAAATCATAAATCAAGTCACATTTGATCCAAAAAACATGTCTTGATAGTTAACGATTGTAGAAGGTCTATAAATAGACCAAAATATATGTTGAGTTCGCTGTATTCTGTATTGTTTATCTCGAGATGGCAGCAATTTTACATCAATATTTTCTAAAAACCAATTGTCAGTTTTTGATTCCAGGTGGCGCTGTCATCTCCAATGTAAACAAAACAGCATGGCTGATTCAGGGAGCAATGATCTTGTCAAATCTGTCAAGAATACTAGTGATTGGATGTCAAATCTACCTGAAAACTTACATAACTTACCCCTAAATACTCTAGCAATACCTGGTGAGTAAGAGTGTCAAAAAGAAACCCTAGTAACCCGGAGTATTGCATCTGTAGGCTGTCCAATCCGTTGTCACAGTTGTCAGTTGACAAAAGTCATAGGGGATAGGCCTGCGCCTAGTGGAAATTGTGCCAGACAAATGCAGAACAATTTGTACTATCTTGACCAGAAATTAATGCAGACCGTTATAAATAAAGTCATCTCAAGGCTGCAGCAGCTCAATGGGCCTGAACTAAATGTTCATTTTGCTGGCTGTTTTGACTGCCAATGAATGACAACAATAATATCATTCTCTTTGGTGTTTTCAGGCTCTCACAACTCCTTCAGCGGTATCAGGCTGTTTCGCTACATTGCCAGTTCGCTACCAGTCGTTTCGCTACATGTGGCGGTCGTTTCGCTACATGGTAGGTCGTTTCGCTACATGGGTGGAGTCGTTTCGCTACATGATGGGTACGGTCGTTTCGCTACATGGAGGACGTTTCGCTACATGGGTGGAGTCGTTTCGCTGCATGGATGTAGGTAATTTCGCTACATCGTAGGTCGTTTCGCTACATGGGTGGAGTCATTATTTTTTCAAGTTTGTGCTAAACTCCGGGCTAAATATTTGTTGTGAATTTAGGGAAAAAATGCTCGAGTATACTGCAATCAAGATGTACAGACCGGGGGAGCTGGCGGTACGTACCCATAAGTCTTTGCGGTAGTCTCGCGCGTACCGGATATAACCCATCAAACTTTTCTCCTTCAGAGAAATACTGCGTTGCGCTCAAGTGCCTTATAAGGCTGTGAACAAAATTAACGTTCGACCAATGAGAAAGCCACATTACCCTGCATACGAGGTTGGACGCGTGATCACTAAATGACAAGTAAAAATAGAATCAGACCACATGTTTCTATATGTCAGAATGCTGCCGTTTGCGCTGTAGTGCACGTGTGTTGTCCAAATTTTCGATTTCAAGCAAGTTTAAGGCCAACCTCGTGTCCACCAGACTAATGCATAATTGGCAGTTGAGCGCAACGCAGTATTTCTCTGAAGGAGAAAAGCTTGATAGGTTATATCTTGATAGGTTATAACCCAAAGGCCTCCAAATCTGCGTTGGAGTGCGTTTGAATGACCCCTGTCAATCAATAATAAGTACGTATACACGGATAGACGATTGAGCGAGCCAACGCGAAGGCCTTGCAAAGGCCTCCAAATCTGCGTTGAATGAAGTGCGGTTGAATGACCCCTGTCAATCAATAATAAGTACGTAATTGAGCGAGCCAACGCGAATGGATGGCTATGAGGTTACTGGTCCATTCAAGTACGAACAAACTCTCAACAACTGTTCTGTCGTTATCTCCCCGTCGCTGTAATCGTCCCATGCCTTAAAGATACGTCTTTGAAGCGGAACGTACTTCTTTCGCTGTATTCTGCGCAACTTGCCCTCAGAAACCAGCCGTACCTGAAGATGCGCAATTTGCGCTTCTGAATTCAAGAGGTTGATCAACTGGTAGAAAGGGAGTCCTTTGCGTCCTCCGGCCCGTCTGTTTATCGCGTTATGCCACCCCTCGACGTCATTGTTCGTCCGTATGGGTGACATGTACACGCTCCAAGAAGTTTCATTCCAGTTCGGATTATCGAACCACGTATTCTCGATGTACGTCACCAATTGCGACAGAGGCTGCGAGGTTGCCCTTGTTTTCATTACATCGAAAATCTCGCGTATCCTGTCGGCGGGAAGGAATGGTAGGGCCATTAACTTCTTTATGTAGTCGTGTGCATTTCTATCGTTCGCGTAGGCCGTTTGCAAGCCGAGTTCTTGGACTTTCCGCCAAATTGCTTGGGTCCAGTGGAACAGACATCCTGTGATGTTGATGCCTGGAAATACTCGGCGGAAAGCGACCGGCACATGGCACCCCACATGGCACTTTCAAAGTCAATAACGATGTTATCGACGCGAACCTCTCCGACAATCTCCTTCAACCTTTGCAAGATTGCTTTATAATCGCGCTTCTTTCGGCCGGACATCAATGCAAACGCGAGGGGCAACTGTTTTAAAGCTGACATTAATGTCCGAGATCGCCGGCATTTCATCTTCGCAACAGATGAACAAATCCACCTCCTGAGTAAAGCAAAGACCTGGTACGCTGATGCCACGTTTAAACTTTGCCGGTCGCTTCATTCAACGCAGATTTGGAGGCCTTTGCAAGGCCTTCGCGTTGGCTCGCTCAATCGTCTATCCGTGTATACGTACTTATTATTGATTGACAGGGGTCATTCAAACGCACTCCAAGGCAGATTTGGAGGCCTTTGCAAGGCCTTCGCGTTGGCTCGCTCGTCGTCCGTATCCGTCTTCGTACTTTATTATTGATTGACAGGGGTCATTCAAACGCACTCAAACGCAGATTTGGAGGCCTTTGGGTTATAACCTATCAAGATATAACCTATCAAGCTTTTCTCCTTCAGAGAAATACTGCGTTGCGCTCAACTGCCAATTATGCATTAGTCTGGTGGACACGAGGTTGGCCTTAAACTTGCTTGAAATCGAAAATTTGGACAACACACGTGTACTACAGCGCAAACGGCAGCATTCTGACATATAGAAACATGTGGTCTGATTCTATTTTTACTTGTCATTTAGTGATCACGCGTCCAACCTCGTATGCAGGGTAATGTGGCTTTCTCATTGGTCGAACGTTAATTTTGTTCACAGCCTTATAACACTTGAGCGCAACGCAGTATTTCTCTGAAGGAGAAAAGCTTGATGGGTTATATCCGGTACGCGCGAGACTACCGAAAAGACTTATGGGTACGTACCGCCAGCTCCCCCGGTCTGTACATCTTGATTGTAGTATACTCGAGCATTTTTTCCCTAAATTCACAACAAATATTTAGCCCGGAGTTTAGCACAAACTTGAAAAAATAATGACTCCACCCATGTTGCGAAACGACCTACGATGTAGCGAAATTACCTACATCCATGTAGCGAAACGACTCCACCCATGTAGCGAAACGTCCTCAATGTAGCGAAACGACCGTACCATCATGTAGCGAAACGACTCCACCCATGTAGCGAAACGACCTACCATGTAGCGAAACGACCGCCACATGTAGCGAAACGACTGGTAGCGAACTGGCAATGTAGCGAAACGACAGTAAACCCCTTCAGCTATGCCCTTGATCTAGCATCTGAACTCGGTCCAGATGGGAATAACACCTTGCAGCAAATCTCTCACAACCCACTGATCGGTTCAATCGTAAAGAAAGTGGCCTTCAATTGGTCCGTCACGCAATCTTTATCCTTCAAGGAGCAGCTGCAGGCCGGTATTCGCTATTTTGATCTCCGGAGTGCAAAGAGAAAGAAAGACAATGATTACTATTTCCTTCATGGGTTATTCGGACCTAAGATTGCTGATTCGATGGCAGAGGTCAACCAGTTCTTAGCGGAACATCCCAAAGAAATCATCATCTTAGATTTCAACCATTTCTATGAGATGGATTACAACGATCATGAAATTGTCTTGTCTATCCTGATGAGTATTTTTGGTGAGAAGATATGTTTCCGACAGATGGGTGTATGCGATATATCGCTGAAGTCTCTCTGGGAGAAACATCAACAGGTTATCATAATCTACCACCAGGAGGACATTGTCACACATTACCACCAATTATGGCCTGGAGGAGCTATCCAGAGTCCGTGGCCAAACACCATGGATACTCATAAACTAATTGGGTTTCTTACCACTGGTTACACCAATGTACGCCCAGATGAAGTGTTCTATGTTTTTCAAGGGGTTATGACTCCAGATGATAGCACTGTCTTCAAACATCTTGTACAGGGTAGCATAAAGAAGCATTGTGCTGAGAAAATTAATCAGACTTTTATCGCTTGGCTCCAAGATAGGAACATTGGCCGAAATGGTATCAACATTTGTATGGTCGATTTCTTTGAAATTGTGGACTTTGTTCAAGCAGTCATATCCCTGAATATGAAGCACAAAGTCAGCAGTAATTGAACCGAAGCAGCAGGTCTTATGGTCAGTGTGGTAGAGAACTGAGAGAAATTGAAATCGAAAGAGACCATGTGATCTAATAGTCATTCCCACTCCTCGGAAATTCTGTCTTAAACTAAACTAAAAATTGATTATATTATGGGATGTAGTATATTTTAGATGAGATATTGTCACTTCAGCTGTTTGTAACCAACAAATTTGTTTTAAGCTGACCAAAACTGTAACAAGCCCCAAGAATAATATCACAAGTGCCATATTTACAATGTTTTATGTAAACTTATTGCAAATTGCTTCTCTTAGTCATTGTGTTTACAGTCCTGTGTGAATGTGAAACAAGGAAGTGTTATATTCAATGAGAGACCATTACTACAATGTATTATCATTGTGACTGCATTCCATATTGTCCAAGTAACTGTTGTATCCGTTACTTGTCCTAGACCCAGGAGTAAAAAGTGCCTCAATCCAGTTTGCATCTCTTGATGCTCAATTCCAATCAAAAGAATGATTGCATTATTATATTAGATTGTCAATTTTGTCACAACTCAAGTGCTATTGTCTGAAATTATCTGTAAAAGCAGCTTTAAGGAGGCTTTAGATCCAGCCGGCCTGACTTATAGACCAGTCCACTTTAAACGTGTAACCCTGCTAACACTTTCAGTGCGAAATTTGGCTTTTTGTTTAGTTGTCTGACACTGCACATGTGATTCACAGGTCAAGAACATGTATGACATTGCTGCACACAAAACATATCAAATATGTCTTGCCAACATCACAGGGTCATTCCATTACAGTTGTCCTCATGCTGGCAGTTTGAATCTCTCAATGCATTATTATAATAGTCTAGAAGTTTATTTTCTGTCGTACGGGTAAAGAACATCATGGTATAGGCCTACTTTTTCTGTTGTATGGGTAGATATACTCTATCCGCAGACTCTGGGGGGTCTGTAAAAAGTTGTTCATTTAGAACTCTGGATTTATTCTACCGTGTGGGGCATCAGGATTTGAATTCTATATAAGTAGTTCAGATAGTTTACTAGTGATGAGATTGTTGAAAAGCCGGATTCATGAATGTGAAATTGACGTCTTAAATCCGCGGATAGAGTATCAATACAATCAGTGTTAAAATATTCCAAGTTTGTGATTTTAGCAATCTTTCCAGAAATTATGGTATTAGGTAATTGATTCTATATTCTACATTATCGAATATGTAGATGTTCTTCGTTATGAATTTACAATGGCTTGTATCTATATGTCTATAAATGTAGTGTTTGTCAGATACCTCCATATCACCTTGTGGATGTGCTTGTGAGTTGATTAACAGTGGCTAAGGTAAAGTGGGACAGCCCCTTCACTCAGTGTGGTAGTAGACACCAATGCACACCATAGCACATCAATGTACACCAATGCACACTGAGGCTATCATTATGCCATCTTGCCTTTCGTTTTAAAGTAGCATTTCTATGACTCGAGATAAACAGTTCTAACATTTGTCTGTTTTGGTATTCATGTTTATACTAGATCTGGATGTGGGTATAATGTTTCATGTTTTATTATATGAATTACATCAGAATTATAAATGTAAAAGGTTATGCTGTGGTAGTGTATTCAAAAAAGATTACTGTCCATCAATGGGATCCTGGGTTGCAATAGATGGCTCTCTGGGCCAGTCATCTGGCGGTGTCCCTTGGTCAACCAAAGAACCTGCATGCAGGAAAGAAAAATTTTCACCTTCTGATATTTTAACAATATTCACTTAGCAATGTAGTACACTGCCACAAACAAGTTTAACTCTCAATATTGAAGAATAGTCTGTCTCTGTATGTGCATGGTAATCATGTTAGTGTGAGATTATTGTCATCAGATGTGAAAGTTGTCTTTAGCAATGTTGAAAACCTGATTGTTGTCAAATAAAATCAATGTTAAAAGTGAGAAAATATGTATTTAGTGCTATTCCTTGTCTCATGATATGGAATGGGCTTGTGTTCCGTGCCTTGCAATACCCAGAAATACCAGACAGCTCTCAACGCATTCTTATCTGATTGTGTACTGTACGAGGTATTAAGTGGTAATGAGGATGGAGCCTTGTGAGTAAAGATGTTCTCGGGCATTCTCCACGCCAGTCTTCTTCATCTGGTATGATTCCAAAAGAAACATCTTTGCTCATTTCAGACCTTTTTGGACAGCAAGCTCATCGAGAAAGGAACATATATATATATAGCTGTCCTCTCAGCTACAAGGGCATCCCAGCTCCAACAGATACATCGTGATTGTTCTGAGACAGACTAGAGACAACAATCACATCAAATTCAGGCCCATCTGATAGGCATTGCTTCTAGTGTCCATGGTCACATCCACATGGCTGATATGCATCACTTCTTTATAGTACCCTACATGACAGCCAGGCCCCTCTCACCTCACCACTGTCATCCCCAGACTGTCTCAAGACAATATCAACAGGCATCTAAACTGGGGTTGACAACTGGAGCAGACAATGCATATCTTGGAGGCAGGGATGTGGTATACATGTATACACTGCAGAAGTGGTGTGTATTGAAGAGGCCTCGATGTGGTTAAGGACACAATGGAGAAATCATGTAAACTCATCATAGGCCTGGATGTGACCTAGGACACCGTAGAGGGATTCGTAACAGAGAAGCCTGGCTGTCTGTCCCAGTGAGGCCTGAATGTGACGTAGAATGCAGCGGAGTCATTTGTATCGGAGAGGCCTAAATCACGACATGTGACTAATCCACTATGTCCACTCATTCTGAACTTCATGTGTGGAGGATGATTTTGGGATGCACCAGACGAACGTGGTACCAAGCTCAAAATGGAAAATACCAACAAAACACAATTATTTACAAACGCTCTCTTGTATATTTCAGTTCTAGTCTAAGATACATACAGATTATAAAACCACACAGAATGACATTTTCCTAAAAAAGATATGTACACATTTACAAGCTTATCACGGAGATCGGACAAAGGTTACATGAAATAAATAGTGATGACTTTGATTGATGGCCAAGTCAGATGAGCTTGGCTCAGAAACAGGGTGCAAAGTGGAGCATTGGAGCAAGGATTCAGAAAGACACCTCTCACGAATGCTTCTCCAGGGAACCGAGTCATCCATGAACAACATCACAACCCACTCTCCAATGCTTTCAGATGCAACCTTACTAAGTGTGACACAACTGGTCAATTTTTCTCCCCCAGATGTCCTCACTGAGAACAACCATGGGAAATACAAGTATTCTACACAAATTCACAGCGACAATGAAACACCCAGGTCATCCAACCAATGAGCACAACGAAAATATCAATATATTTTACTGGTGATCAACTGGCAAAAGGGCTAGGTCCCCGGTAACAGTTTTTCAGCAGTCTTGCACCCAACTACAACTTTCTTAAATGCTGTGTAGATGGCTTGGAACCAACTGCCTGTTTTATATAGACTTTGATAACCACCATGATTGATACAACTAACTTCAAGTCTTTCAAACTGTTCTGAAGTGCATCACAGAGATATCAACAATCAACAAGACAGATGCATGTCTACCACAATAACAATAGTTATGGATCACAACCATGAATGTCATGGATGGAATTATCACACAGCGGTCAAGAAATTGTGAAAAACATGGCAGCAGGCAACAGGAATGATTTACGACAGAACACATTCACACGAAAGACATTATTTACAACAGAAAAGAGCAGAAAAAAGGCCAATCTACAATCATCCATACTTATAACCAAATTCAACAACCTCACCCCCTTATTATCATCAGAATGTGCATTGATTCAACATACATGTACATGTACGCAGCATTCAGAGAGATGAAGACTGGGCACAACCAACAATCAGCCACATCTGAGACCAGGACCAACAAGTCTGGTCCTGTGATACCCCAGCCACACCTCACTAGATGGTGATGACATGGGGGAAGCTTTTAACAATTCACAAACAGGGTAAGTTATCAAATAACACAATATTCGGGAATGCAACAGTTTCTAGTTGAAATATGGCTTACTGACTGACAAGACTGCCTTCACATTGTGAAACACTTCTCAATTCACAGACTGCACATGTTTCATTCATCATCAACCAAAAAAGGTATGAAGTAAAACACAGATAAAATATCTTATCAGGGCAAACATTTGTGATGACTCGACCACTGGATCATCTCACCACAAGTCTGTTGCATAGGGTTGTCTATAATCTCTCAGTGAATGTGATATGTTTAATCATAAAATCAACAAAACTTTACATTTGTCAAGACTGTTGCAATAGAATAACCTTGTGTTCCAACGACCATTATGACCAGTTGGACATCCACACCCAATTGTGACCTAGATAATGTTATTTCCCTCACACCAAACTATTAACTTTTGGCTTTGCTAACATTACAAAGTTTGCAGCAAGTTTTTTGAGAAGAATGGCCCAACATAATGAGACAGTTCCATCAAAACTCTAATCAAAAGTGTTATTTCAGAACTGCGAATAGAAAAGCAAATCCCTGAAAATACTAGGTAACTGATCCCGGAGTCTGAATGTTACAAATCTCCATGGATCTAACTACCATACCTGGTTTTCTACAGTGATAGACCTATCATGAAATGACCTCAAGCATATCATTATGCATTCAGACAATTAGATTCCCAACATTCTTTTCGATTGGTCCCTCAAAGTAGCAAAATAAGTTAAAAGCTGCATAAAATTATGCCAAACAGTCAACAATAGAAGATGCCAGTGCAAACACTATTGTTCCATGAAAGCTTGAAAGCCCAAACAATGGCACTTATTGCTCACCACACAAACACCTTCTAAATGACCGTCTTGAAAGCAGCACAATCATATTATCATAAATATATAACGGTGAGTATATTTACAAGTATCTTACAATATCACGTCCTCACTAAAATAAAATGATAAGATTAAGTCTAGCTGAGTTTCCAGTCCCAGTTGACAAGCGCCTCTGTCAACTCACCCTCCCCTTCTTTTGGTGCTAGCACTTCCGACTCTGCATTACTTGTGGTGTCGTCCATGATGTTCAGACTACCATTGGGCATCAGGCTCTCATCGTCAGTGCTAGGGATTGTTGCTAGTCATTTGTCGCCGAAATGATTGTCGTTGGTTGGGCGGAAGAGAACATCGCCCTGAAGATCCTCCTCACTAGCTTGGGTCTCCATGTTGTCCAAGAGCGTCGACCGTATATCATCCTGTGATTGATGGTTATAGTTTATTTCACCATTTTGTTTTGCGATGGGAGCAATCTCTGTCTCTTTTCTAGCTTTTGGTAGATTGTTCAAAGAAACATTCATATCTTTGAAAGCGTGCAGCAGAAATATACCCGCAACAATTGTCAAGAATCCACAGATATTTCCCACAATATCCTCAGGTTTTAAGCTACCCCATTCCTTGAACAAAATGGCAGATGCAATAAGTACGAAAGTGGTGAAAAAGACGTAGAGAATTGGTGTAACTACTGACGTGTTGTAAATATCCAATGCCTTGTTGAGAAAGTTCATCTGGATTGTGATACAGAAGCCGACTTGGAAAATGACAAGCCACGTTAACCAATACGTGAACTGCTGATTTCCATTGAATGTTTGTTTAAGAGCGACACCCAGGCCCTTACATCCCATGACTGAGAGGGAGCCAATGGAACCAGCGATTGTAACGTATATGAGAGGATTGGTCGTTCCCCAGCGTGGTCCCACGTAGAAGATCAACACAGCACCTTGGATGATGATGTAGACGGCGTACGTGATGAAACCTGAAACAGAGAAACAAACAGGAGTCACTGTCAATCAATCATCACAAGCTGGAGCTAGTTTCCACGTCATCTATCATTTAAGATGATTTTCTGAGCACCAGTCCCAATACACGACATCTCCCATCAATGTCTTTCAGCTATAATAAACCTGTAATTAGAACTCCACACCACACGCCACTCACCTGGGTCTTTCATTTTTTCCCCCAGTTCCATCATACTGGTAATCTCTTGTTCCTTCGGTGCATGGATGACGACCACTGTGGAGCCCACCAAGCAGATTGCACAGCCTAACTTGCCGAGCAAGTTCAGCTTTTCATTCAGGAGTTTTGATGAGAGGACAGCACTGAAAGTTCAACATATTGCTCTATTAGGTATCAGCAGTATCTGTGGTAACAGATCTTGTTGTCAAAGACGAGAACGTTGTCTAAACGAATCCACTCCTCCACACCATCTAGCTTGCCGATTGGCTCCCTACAACAAGGAAGTCGAGAGCTGGACAACTCTATACATGCGGCAAAGTGAAGGAAACAGTGGCTTCATCAACTGATGGAGAGATTAGGTTCCAAGATTCAGCCACAAATATAACGCACGAGGTGAACAGTTGTCCATAGATGGGAGCCTGATCAGAGGGTAGGTTCAAGAATCGCACTGGCATTGTTCATTAGTTCTGACATTGCACTCACCTGACTAATACACTGAGAGCTCCTAGTGGCGTAACTAGGGTTGCCGGCGCAAAAGCATAGGCTGCAAAGTTGGCACATTCTCCACCGGCCACTGCAAGAGAAAGGACATGGCAAAGTTTGGTCAATTCTATAAAAATTACTAGTCAATGTAGTTACTATCACAAAACAAAGATGGCCTCGGTATTCAATAATCCCAAGCAAATCTAAATCCATGTTGTTATGCATACTGTGTCGAGGCTATTCAGAGGTTCGAAGTGTGCCAGGTACACATGGGCCTATTCCCTGTAAGACAAGCCTTTTCTAATGGCACCACTAGACCAGCTAATCAGCATAGACAGAGTATGTTCTCAGACACGGTTGATGTAACTTGTTGTCCAATGTGTCAAGGACTGTTGCAATTGAATGCACCACACAATACACTCACTCGCCTTACATATTTCTGGTAAACATAAAGCAGCAGGCTGTGGTTAAGCGTACTGTCCACAGGCTTTTGGAACAGGTATATTTATAGATACATGGATGTGTATAATGTCTTTACCAGGGTAGTCCATCCAATAGGATTTAAATGAACTGGGATTAGAAGAAGGTTTCATTTGTTGGAATAGTTGATAAAGAGTGTCCAAAGCCTTTGGTGGTGTCTTAGTGGGGGGCAGGTTTTATTTTTACACAATCTGTGCGAAGATAACTTTCTTTAAGGTTTTGATGATAGGAGAACATATGAAAGACCACTTCCTATCTTTAGGGTTTTGAACTAGAGAGAACTATTTCAGTATTTGTTGATGAATAGACACTTTTCCACAGTACACAATATGTCCAATGACCATACTGTGATATCTAATGCCAAATAAAACATAATTTATTGATCTCCTGTGTCACATACTTGGGGTTGCATGAGTCTTACACTATCTATAGGGGAATGATTGATGTCTGTCATCACACTGGTCATATCCAAACATGGCAATTCCCATCTAAGATCAATACCTTTCCTGGTTTTACTCTCACCCCTGATAATGTGATACGATTATGAATGATGAATCTTCAGTAAAAAATATTCATGATGAAAATGCTCAAACTCAAAGGCAAAAGGCCTGGGAACCACTTTTGCCAAAATCCCACATCATTCAAGGTTGTCAAGTAGCCATATTGAAGCAGACGCTCTCGAGTCGAACAGTTAGAACGCAGCATGCCAGCTATTGATCGCACATCAGCCGATACACCAGAAGCCAATCAACGCATTCATCATGCCTGTAACAGGTGTCTGATGGCCGAGGCCCAGCCATGGATATACACTAGATGACACCCCACTTATTAATGGCCATACGCTGGACGGAAAATGACATGACTGGCTTGACCAGATCATTATCAATTTCTAAATTCAATATTAGTTTTCCATTATTGTGGGGATACAGGTTTATGTAGGCCTATGACGTCTACACTTGTATGCTGGAATATGATTGGTCTTGTCTGGCTCAGAAACCAAGGACAGACTTCTGGGAAGACCCACAAGAAGCAGATCAGTCATTTTATTCTGCCAACCCGTCACTTGACCACCCAGTCGGCCATACTTACTCATAATCATGCCCGTCCACCACAACCATTCTTTGAGGTAACCATATCCACCCGCTCCTGTGAACACACAAAACAAGCAATCATTAGACAGGGAACATCATCAAGAAGAACATCATATGCAACAGGACAGAACATGTGAAACACAAGTGGTGAGAACAGCCAGCAAAACCTGGATGCATCGAGACATGATAGCAAAAGTAAGTTGGTAACAAGTACTGCTGATCAATCTACGATGGAGGCTGGTTAATAGGGAAAAATGGCAAATAGTCAACAGATTATTTTCTATTGTAGACCATTGGCCGACTGAACAGAATGATGAAAATCGATGATCCAGATTGTCATCAAAAGCTGTCACACAATTGTGGAGGGCTTTTTTCACACGCTTGGCTCACCTTTAGTTTACCTTTGCAAGATCAATGAGCCCATATGAGCAAACGGGGTTTGAACGAGACAGACATTCAGTGTAGTCGAGAGAAATCAATTTCTGTACAACTGGTCTAAGCCGGTACAGTGATATTGAAACTCAACGTGACTTTTGCAATGTCGGCCAATGGTTTATTTAATCTGATGCATGTGGCAGAAAATCAAGTGTGTCCTCTGCAAAAAGGCGAGGCAGTTGGATGAATTGTCGATGGCTATACCCTTGAGCTTCAGTACACCAGCTCCATAAATACTATGCTTCTTAGCTGCATCATAAAATGTACACAAACAAACTACTAACTGGATTTTTCCTTCAGCATGAACTCTGTCTCAATGAATTCATGGACATCATCAAGAATTCAAGAATTCTAAACACCATGTGATCTTCCATTCCAATAATTCATGTACAATGGTGTTATGACTCAAATTACCTCAACAAGCGATTAGAATATTCTTTCATATCGTTTCTTAAATCGCTTTCCAATCAAGTGATGCATGCTATACTGAAGTTATGGAGCATGACAGGTGTTTCTTCAGCTTATACATCATATGTTCAAACTTGGTAAATAAGCTCATGGCACCAAAGTTCGAGAGGACCTATACCGACGCCTATCATGAATGAAATATTGTCCTTGAAGCTTCTAGCACAGCATCTCACCTTCAGAAAGATAACAACTGCGTCTAAAAGCTTTTGAAATAACTAAAGTCATTTTCAATTTAAACCCATCCACACACAAATACGTGAATGCTGACAGGCCATGACCTCCCTAAGCCTGCAATTTCTATAGTCCAGCCCTACAATATCTGGAGTACCCTAAGTCACAGTCCCAAGCTCATATATTAGTTAACCAGTCCCCTGACACTACACATCAATTATTCATTTCTCTTTCCATCTCCATCAGGATGACAGCACAGAGTGGAGAAACAAGTGGTTCATTGGGAAGTGCGCAGTTACCTGGACAATTATGACGCAGTTACATGTACCTGGACAATACTGATAGCCAATAAGCCACTTATATACATTATTCATGTAGGCTTTTCCTCAACAACAGTGGTACATTGCAATTTTTCAAGAGTTTTTGCTACTACTTATGACTACTGATTTGTCAAATTTCTGATCAAAGTTGACACCTCAGCTCTTCAATCAATACTTCAGAAAGATGACGACAGAGCAAACCCTGATCACATTCCATAGTAATTATAAAGATTGCAAGTTTCATGAGAGAATACCAACCCGCTCTGGCATTTGCTGTCCTAGCCAACTTCAACAAGCCCTTCTTCTTCAATATAAAACTGGACCCGATGAATATTGTGGAACTGATAGCGAGAAAGAGGCCGATGTAGAAATCGCGCTCAGCGTTTGGATTCACCGGGTTCATATCGGTCGAGTTGGTGGTGGTATTTGCTGTGAAGTTGCCAAAGTCGAAAAAGTCGATGGTAGAGTTGTCCGGTTCTGGAGTTGTCCTAAATTTCTGGAAAGACAAGGAGGATATTGAAGGATACAATACTGGCACAGGGAACATTTTGCATATTTACTACAATTAGAAGCCTTAGTCTATTGTGTCTGGTTTGGCTATGACACAACTTAACAATAATCTCCTGTTGTAATTCTGAAAATCAAATGAATTAATCAGTGAACTGCAAAAGTGGTGAAAATTGACTAGTTTTTTTCTCTTCAAACAGCATTCAGGAAATGTAAAGCCATCAATCACTCAATCAATCATTGAGTCACTTTATACAGACCTTGTGAGTGTCCAAGGACAGGGAATGAAAAACATGGACCTTTTGACAAAATAATTTTTTGTCATCGCCTCATTTAGGACCTTAACGCAACAATCCTATTGAGATTTATTCGGACTACAAAAATATGATATTTTTAACAATACCTTCACCAATTTGGTTGATAAGGAAGAACGTGTCTCCATACTGGCCTCAGCTCCTTTGAAGCACTAACAGTATACATGCACATGTCGTATACAAGTGTCCAAGCCCATCGCCATGTATATTCAACATATGTTTCAAAACAAACATCGGCATAAATCGGTCAACACTGTTATCAATGTTGACAAAGAGAAGGGAGAAATCAAAAAGAAAACTCCACTTAAGAAATCAAGAAATCCAACAAAACTCCCATTGTACAACAACACCAGAAAGCTAGAACACCAAGTATTTTAGCGTGTACACAACATGTACGGAAAGTTCTCAATGTTTACATTATACAAATTTGGTTATGCAAGAACTGGGATAACTTCCCGGTCGAAGATTGCACGATTGATTCGTTATGGCTGTTCTAAACCCCACAGGTCAACTCTTGACACAAATCTATCAGTCTAGACGCAAGATATCATTAACCCACTCAATCAACTAAACCAATGAAATGACAATATCTAGAGATAGATGGAAAGATGATATACCAGACAAAAACAACAACAGACACGGTTGTAAAATACAAAAATACAAGTGAATTTTTCCTCAAACATGCTTCAAATTTTCTTCAATTATGTGATTTGGCACTAAAACTTCATAAGTGCATCACTGAATACATGCAATCATTCACTACTCGACAAATTCTAATCAGTCCTACATCCTCGTCAGGCAACACTGGGAGAGACATTGGTTACCGTCGCTAAGATACTCAGGTAAACTGTCCCATCAATAAACACACCTTATTTAGCATGCAGTCGTTACTTATCTCTGATTCCATCACTGTGGGTAACCGGAAAAACGCCGACCGACCGACCGACCGACTGACCGACTGACCTGCGAACCTACCGTCATATGCCGTATCCCTTTCGCTTCTCTATAGCACATGTATCTGTGTAGTGCCCAGCGCAATGGACGTGATGGAGTCCGACGTGTCTGACAACAGCATCTCCAGTCAATTATACCGGGAAAACGAGCCCACGCGGTAAGGAACTGATAACGATACTCTAAAGATATGCTTTGTCTACATGGTCGGTGGATATAAAAACACGATTTGGGCCTAATCTATGCACTGTAGTTTTTCTATTCGAGTGTCTCGACCGATGCAATGCATGAACTGCAACGCGCAATATGCATTTGTTGTCATTTGAACAGCGCACGTGCGCTTGTTTACAATTTCATTTCACATGACCTGCTGCTGTCAGACACGTCGGACTCCATCACGTCCATTGCGCTGGGCACTACACAGATACATGTGCTATAGAGAAGCGAAAGGGATACGGCATATGACGGTAGGTTCGCAGGTCAGTCGGTCAGTCGGTCGGTCGGTCGGTCGGCGTTTTTCCGGTTACCATCACTGTGTACTATCAGGGCATATTGAATCGATGCCCGGCAGCAAAGGAATGGATGATGAACCCAGGAGAGAGGCATGACCTAGAATTGGATTGAAACATTGTACGACACGAACCTGCCAATCAGGGGGTGCTGCATGGCCACCCCAAATCGATGCCTGATCCAGAATCATCTCGAACAGAAAGCAATAACTCGCAATCATGCAGAATCTATCAAAGATCAATGAAGGAGGATGGGTGCAATCATACACAGGCCTATCGTATGGTTCATGTGGTACTAGTACCAGTGTTGTGATAATACCAGGCCTGGTAAATAGACTACATGTACCGGTACATGTATGCCTTACAGCAACATAACACTCCTACTAAATGGTATTACTAGATGCAAAACCCTGTAATTTGTATTGTAATATTTCATATTCTTACTTATCTGCCTAAACGAAAACAGATCAGGAAGAAAATTATTGTATACAAAATTGTACAAATGTGCCAAGAATTTCAAACTGGACCTGAGGGTATCTGGAGCTGATATAATACATCCATACATATGGTAGAACTAGAAGATAAGTTCACAAACCTGCCACAAGTGACCTTAGGCAAGTCACTTTTAGTTTTGATAGCTCTTATACTGCAATTCCAAGCGACACAAGGAACAATAGAGGTGAGGGGTAAACACAGATGACCGGCTCATACCATGCAAAATAACAAGTATTCCACCCAGTCAAAGATGACAGCAACAATGAAAGTCAAGAAATCTATGCGTTGGCCACCTCAATTCCCATGACATTCCATTAAAACTGGATCTTCACGTTTGAACTTATTTCTAAATCATCTAACACTAAAACCAATACAAACAAAGGCCCTGAGGGAATTAGAGCGTTTACATAAGGCCCTGTTTGACCGAACTTGATTGGAAATGTGTAGTTTGGATTCAAACAATTCACCTTGACAAAAAAAGTAAAGCAGTAAGCTTCTTAGTTTTGCACCAAAAATAGGACTTTGTTCAAGCTCTAAGCCGGTCCGGACGTGTTTGTGACGCATATAGGCCTCTTACAGGTAAATCAGACCAAATGAGCACCCCTCAACAGCGGCAACACAGCATACAGGGATATTCTATAACTTTTAGATAGCATGGGCCCAAAAGTTCCTTTAAAACAGTCCTTCTGCTACCCAAGTCCATGATAACGTACAATCTCATACTCCAAATATCAAAGTTTCCCCTCCCAAATAATACAGCATTCTATAGTTACGCTACAGTAACTATAGAGTAGTTTATTCATCACCAGTATATTTTTGTTATTAATTATATTATCACTAATACTAGTACGATTGACAGAACCGATTTTGTTTCATTTAAAATAAATGACGTTTAGTGGCTTGACTGTTGACTAGAGTACCACAAACATTGGTACTACAGAGATGTGTGGTCACTGAATAATGAACAGACACCAAACTAAAGTCCTCACGTTGTCAGATTCCTCCACAGGTTAAAGGCCGACACTGTTCGTTAAAATTTGAAACAAAAAGACATTTATAATTGAATTGGAAAAGTCCAATTGCACAAATGTGTTGAGCAAGGGGATCAAAACACCAACATTTTGATATGGTTTCATTTTAAAATCCATCATTTCAAGGAAATGAATGAATGAGTCACCAGAAGATCACCTATTGTAAAGAACAGGAATTTCATCCATAAACTTACCTTCATCACCTCTGTAACATATTTCATAGTCGAAGCAGTATGAGAGACAGTTTTTCCTTTAACAATGTCAGCAGTGGTGATGCGACGAGTGGACGGATTACTTGGCCCAGCCGTAGCACCTAGCACAGTTTTCATGATATTGTCAACAGTTTTAGCAGCATTTTCAGTAACAGCAGCCAAGGTAGGTGCAAACCGCGAAGTCACAAGAGAGCTCTGGCCCCCAATGCTTTGATGAGGTGAAATTCCATTGGACTCCATTTGCCCACCTGCTGGTGATGAAGTCGTCATCATCATTATAATTCACACAAACGTACACTATGAACGATGGAGTAATTTTCTGATTAAGCTCAGATCACCCCAATGAGAATCAATACACAATCCAGTATGACACCACTCCAGTTCTGCTTCAGACACACACTACACTGAACACCCCATTGTGAATAATCCACAAGAACTGAGAACCAAATTAACAAGATATCCAAATTCTAAATTGTATCGGAATTTAGTAAAGTTACTTGTGTAATGACATCATTTATGATCCTTTACCACATGGACACCCTATCCCCTTGAATTAAATTGTCCAGTATGCAAATTCCAAGCGACCCAAGTCTACCCTAAGCCATTCAACTGTGTAAGCAAGTGAAGTACATTTGAATAACAATGCCACGCTTTTCAATGGTTTTGACTGGTCTCGTCCGAACACACTACCTTGCTGTACAATGTGGGCATTGAGTATTGAACCAGTCATTAAGCATTGATTATGTGTTGGGCTTCCCTAGCAACCAGAGAAGTGCTGCCATCTGGCTGGAGATTAGAGACCTATGGCTGGAGACAAGTTGTGACAGTTGGGGTGTGAAACCAACTGTGAATAAGCTCAAGAATTGGTTACATAGTGACACAGTTGTTGGTCATGAAGCAGGCTGAGCCTTGGACACACAGGAGCCACCATTAACCGTCCTCCTTTTCCTATCAGTTACAAGAACCCTCAGATGCCCTCAGGTGCACCGATAGCTCACTAAAGGCACAGTCTAAAGTTTGCTCAAAGGTAATAACAGAGCAGACACAGTATTCGCTGGTCTCATTGGCCACCAGACCAACGTGATACATTGCAAAACACCATATCAAAATAAGTTGTAATTTTTTTCCTATCAAGATATTTTAGACCACCAGATCACAAATTTCTTACCACCAGACACCAGACAATCCAGTTCAGAAAACTTCCAAACACAACAAAATCCATTGTTTTGCCAGTACCAGTGACCTGTACCAAATGAAGGTTGAGTGGAGGACACTGGTAGTGGAATAAAAAGGCACACAGAATACACTTTTACAAGGCTCACATGACAAGGCTTTTGAGAATGTATAATAGTCACTCACCACAACTTGCCCAAAATCACAAAATGGTAATAGTCATCTGGTCAGAATGGCCTCTAAAGAATATCTTGCCGGATTATTGGTGTTTGAAAGAGTTCTGTTGTTCCTTAGATTAGCCAAATAGAATCATAGTTTCACCTTAAGCCAAAATCTTACCTAGTTTTGGTTGTTCACTTGCCAATCTAACGATGGTATCCTATCCGTGGCAAGCATATGATCTGGCACATGAATGTGTTTCCTCAGTACTATCATACTTTTATGCTCACAGTGTTAAAATGAACACCAGAGTACTAACTTTAAAACAATGCATGCACTTTGGCCAGGGCATTCGTGAGTGAGTTAATTACCTTGAAAGGACATGCTGAGTGGGCAACAAGTCCAACGAGGCCACTTATAGATTATCTGAATGTACATGTATGGGTGGCCATGCATGTGGCCCGGGTGTGTTTCAACATTTTTGTTAGAGGGACATTATTTATAATTTTCTATGGTGAAGTATTGACAATGTAAAGCCAATAAATAAACACTCGTTATCCATTCTTGATATGAAATTACCTTCTGGGTGAAGTCATCAAATACAAAGACATGATCATATTCGACATGCGCATGTAATGCATATTTGGTAAGCCCTGCACAGTCGTGCAATGAATAGACATCCATAAGCAAATTCTACAAACAACACAATAGTTATAAAGGCAAAAAGCAAAGCAGATGACAATAACAAATGGATAGCAGAACTTTGTACAGTAAATAGAAACAAAGTGATATTGGTAACAAATTTAAGAAAAGTTAGGAATATTGAGTAAGAAATCACATCAACCCATAGATGTTTTGATCTCCAGTACTAGAGTAAGGCTGCATGATGCACTTGGCAGGACAGCATCGTCTTAATCTTACTCGAGTTGTCTTTCCGAGAAATAAAATATATAAACAGAGCTACATGTACATTTAAATGAGGATCTGGCAAATACCATGAAGTCGGTTGGACCCATCAGCTCATAACTGAACAATTCCAACCATAGTTTCTGTCATTAAATGCTGGAGTGTCCATTCATGTCAGGAGAGCACCAGCAAATAAGTTACTAAACTCAACTGAAGCTGGGGAAAGGAAAGCCATGGAAAATTGGAAGTACGTGTATACAGGGTGTCCCAAACATCTTCTTCAGCACTTCATAATTCACCAGAATGCAACATCCGAATCAACAATCTTTTCAAGTCGGACTTCTAAAAGAGACTAAAAAGTGGTCAAGAAAACACCAGTTTGTTATTGCGTGTGAGTATAAGTGATCAAACTGTCATGAGAACCACTCGGCCTAGTAAGAAGGGGACACCCTGCACAATACAACAGGAGAAAACACAAAAAGCAGATGTATCAAGTACAACATGATGAACAATCAAGGGCTGTCGAGTATGTGTTCAGTCTGCAATGGAAAGAAAACATGCATAAGCGAAAATAAAACAGGACTGCGTCTGATAAACAGCAAGTTCGTGATGCAAAGAGGCTCTGTACATCAAAAGGGCATGCTGGATCTACTGAAGCAGTAGGGGTTAACTACTTACATAAGTGTACTAAACCAGGGAAGAGGCCACCATCATCTGAACACAGAGAACAATAGCAGATTATTATCAATGAGATTAAACAAACTGCAAATTCACAACAGCAAATGGCCAATGGGTAAAAAAGTTATGATAACAAGAGAAGGAGGGCAAATATTTCCTGCAGGTTGCAGATGCAATGCCTGCTACAATACATGCATGTATAAACTCGTCAAATGGAAATATGAACAAGAACAAACTAACAGTATTAAAACCCAAAAGGCAATATTCAAGTTTTGAAGTTCACGCACATCTGGACCTCCAAACACAGAACCTCATGAAGCTGCACAAATTTCTCCCAGCTGTCATTCACAACCTTTAATAGATTGTATCATAATGATTGATGACAATTTTCCAAGATGAATGTGACATGGTTTTTACCTTTAAAGTGAAGGAAAGTGTGGGGAACATCAACATGTGCGCAGACTGTGTCTGAATTTGTCAACTTGAATTTTGCCCATAGTTTTTTTAAATCACCGGAGTATGAAGGCCTTGAAGACTTGGCACAGTTTCAGCTGTGACGGTTGTGTCTGGCGCCTGAAGGGGAAAACAAATAATCCAACAGGTTATAAAGTGCATTCAAATTTCATTCAACAATCTTGTTTTAGATAACTTGAGTTTTGATTATACCTGGAACTACGCCTAACACAATGGCCTTAGAATAACTTCTGCAAGATTGATTCATACCCGTTTAAATTTGAGACAAATCACTTACATGCCTTGACAAAACTATAATACTCTATAGTCATGATAGTGACTGCCAACACCACCTATAGCCGGATGACAATAGCCCATTTATTCAAAACAAACTACTGTCACAAAGCATTGAACATCTAAAAAAACCTATTCGATTCCAACCAGACTTTTGTAGTTCAACATGTAGTTAGTGCATTGTTAGGATCTAGGAATTGTGTTAGACATGCTACATGTACATGTATCTATCTAGATATGTATGACTAGGAATTACAATAATTAATTGCTGTGAGATGTATATTATAACTAGGCCTAAACCAAGCAGAAATATACCATACCAACATCTTCAGCCTTAAAGTTCAACTGGCTTTCAGTCTCTAATTATCTAAGAAAAGAGCAGAATGAGGAAAACTTCATATTGCATGTTCAGGGTGAAGACATCGCAAAAATAAAGAATGCCAGTCCTCTGGATCGGATGAATGACTGAGCTAAAGGCTTCAAGCTGTATGTAATCCACCTGCCATGGCTTTCTCTGCAAGCTATGCACCCATTTACTCCTGGCCTGTGTGGATACAGAGAAGTTTGCAGGGTGAAGTGCAATGCTCAACCCTCAAGGACATAAAGACAAAACAGGGGTGATCCTTCGGAGATTCAAACCCACAATCTAGCCGTCTGCTCGAAACCCGACTATGTATATTGATGCCACTGACCTCCCTGATATTTAGCCAACTCTGAAACTATATCAGTTCTGGACGAGTCTTTATTCGGAAACGTTTCCTTATTCGAACACTCGGAGAGTTCAAATTAGGACCGAGTCCGAATTAAGATTCCCAAAAGGGTGTCCAAATTTGAAAACCTTAACTAAAACCACTAATTTGGTAGTAATACTACCGGTAATAGCAATGGACCGGGAGGTACCTCAAGTTATTGGTAGATGGCTGTGCATATCAATTTCAAAATGGACTCCGAGTCCGGATAAAGAAACGATTCTGAACAAAGAATCGTCCAGAGTGAGAAATGATAAAACAAATCAGGGTAGGCCCCTAAATCATTGCAAAATGAAAATGCATACAAAGATGACATGGGTGAGGGAGGTCGCCAGCCGGGCAGAGACAGAAACACCTGTCCTAGCTCTGCTCGCTGCTTTTCCTGTTCTTCCAGCTTGCTGTCTGTCTCAACTCAGTCAACATGGTCAAGTGAGCTGAACAGGTTGACTTGAGGACAGTTGTCTGAGTTGACTGTTGACAGACGACTCGATCGTGGTCGCGAATAATTGTACACTGCAGTAGTGTCAGTGCTGCATAACATGGCATCAGTTCAATCATAAATCACACAGCTGCTGTCATTTTGGAATTAGTGATGTGTGACCATGGTGACAGGTGCACCCAGCCATGGACATGGACTGGAGTCTGAACATGTCTTGTATAGGCAGGCCTACGCTACATACATGCATGCTGTCAATGGGTTGACCTTTTATGTTTTATGAGGACAATAGGTAAAGAACGAACATTTTGACGCTTGTTCCTAAAGCCAATGGTTCTAGAATTCCTCTCAACGGAAGTATTGAGGATATCGACCGACGGAAGAGTGCTAATTTTGAGTGGAAAAACAACACTCAAGTTCTATATTTCTTACCATGTTCAGGCAATTTCCCTAAAGTTCTGATGTCCACCAATTTTGTGGGGCCGTTTGTCGGTGCAAATGACGTCACGACGTGGAATTCCGTGCATTATCGTGTCAGTATCTATTTTAAGATCATACTCACGTGTTGTTGTTTACGTTTTGGACTCGGGGCAGAAGGCTTTGGAAATTTGTATTAATTTCCGTTTCTTTTACACTCAGATGATCATGTTTGAGCATTGACTTGATCTTTGCTTCTTAATATGGCTTGACTGTGGGGTATAATAAACCTTCGTCAAGTCACTTACCGGGAAACATCACATATCACATATCCTGGATTATCATGTGTGAATCACCTCGTGCTGCCCTTAGTGCTATTTATAGCTCAAGAGGATGTTGACATCGACTGGTTCCTGTGAGATTGCACAGAATTGTTTGAGTTTTTTGCCCTCGAAATTTTCGGCATCACACCGTTTGTTTTCTTCAAGTATAGGGCCTAAGGGTATTTTTCATCTCGAGATGACCACCACTGCACCCTGGTGGAAATCTCAGGAGAAACATAGAACCCCAAGTCAAGAGTACTACTGTCAGAAAAAGATCTGGCGCAACATGAAGTACCATTATCCCAACTTGGATCTAAAAATAGATTTTATGAGAAAATACCTTCCCCACAAAATTGGTAGACATTGGAACTTTAGGGAAATTGCCATGGAACCGCATCACATAGACTTTGTCCCTGTGACTACCCAATATAGTGCCATATTTGACTCCCGTTTAAACCATTTTTGCTTTTTTACAGTGTTATAATTTTGCATCAAGTATGATAGAAACATAGATCTTTGTGATCTATTTGTAGTTATCGCCTCTGAATATCGAAATTATTGAAAGTAAATTATGCGGATTGATTTTAAAATAAGTTTGTTTGTTTACCAATAGGTGGAAGTAAAGCGCATCCGGTGAAAAATCAAGATGAAAAAATCCTCTTTCGCGTCAAAATCGAAGTCTAAATCAAAATCAAAACCCAAAGTATCTACAAAAATCAACTTAAAGGGTTTAAAGAAACACGCTGCACACCCTCCTGCAACGCAGCTTAAGAAAGGGCCTCCACCAAAGAAGAAAGATGAACCTGCACTGGATGTTGAACAGCAGTTTATTCTTCGCTTGCCTCCAGTCAGTTTTTCAGTTTCTAAATTACAATTTTTCATACAAATTTATTATTGGTAATGCCTTCTTACCAATATATTTCTTTTCAGTATGTTAAGTCGGTTTAAAACCTGTCAGTCCACTGCCACTGGTGCAAGCCAAAATTTTTAATAGACCCTTTTGCACCAGGCGGAGGAAGTCTTTGTGGGCCCAAAAAACGAACCTAAATGTAGTCACAACGAACAAAGATCATCATGTGGTATGCGACCATGTCATGATGTGGTCTTTTGTTTGCTGCTTGTTTGTTGTGTCCTTCAGAGGCTTCCTCTGCCTGGTGTGAGGGCCTCTATTATTATTTGGTCGACTGAAAAGTAGTGTCAGTGATAAAACTAAATAGTGATAACAAACCATCTCTTCTCGTCTGTCAAACAGTCTGATCAAAATCTTTGCATGTGTCACTTATGTCGCGTTGATGTTGTTGTCATCGAGAACGTTGATTGACCGAGATGTGATGCTGCAAAAAATTGTCATCTGGGCGGCAATCTAATTTCAATCTTGTCCTCCAACTGCCTGTCACATGATCAGTCTGTCTTTATTTGAAATGTTCTTGCCTGTATTTGTCAGTCTCTGTATTCATTTTAAAAATTGTGTTATCATTAGGAATCGCTATCTCGATCATCCTTTCAATCTCTTCTTTCTTTTAGGGCCCAGCCATGGCCCTCGCACATGATGTCGAGTCTGGAGCTATGAATTTGAAGGACAAACTGTTTATTGAGATGCAACCAGACCAGAAGCATGGCTTAGTCAGATATGGAAATGACATGTTCCATTCCAAGGTGAGGATAATGTTGAGAGTTGACACTACATGTATTTTGATTTACAGTATACCTCTTATGTTTGCACTGTATCCCGGAAATGTCCCGTTTCAAGAAGGATACCCTTGGCTGGGATCTAGGAGCCATTGAGTCGGTGTTGGCAATTTGGTTGTCAAGGGGTTGTTACTTTACATACCGGTACTTGAGGAGAATGATATGTAATAGATAAACGAGGAGACTAAACTGGAGTGGATGATTGAGTAGTTAAGCATGTGCAGATTTTCTAATGCTTTTTTTTCTTTACAGTTAGTTGACTTGCCTTGCATTCTGGAATCCTTGAAGACAACAGACAACAAGACATTCTACAAGACTGCAGAAATATGCCAGGTAATATCTGTTTGTCTACATTCAGGGATAGATATCATTGGACCACTTCTCTTTGTGTGTGGAGATTACAAAGATATTGTTTCGATGAATGAAATTGATGTGGTGAATGCTTGATTAATTTCTCATCTTTGCAGATGCTGATATGTTCGGTTGACGAAGATAACAGCCAAGATGAAACCGAGTCGCCAAAAAAGAAAGACAAGGACAAGAAGTATCTTTATCCTCATGGATGTATGTACCATGCTCTTTATCTCTCCTGAGATGAAGCTGTATCTCCTTACCCTTCTGCCAGAGTATGAAGGGTTTTGATAAGATGTGTTTTGATCATTAGCATGTATCATTGTACTACGCTCTAACAATAGAGATGAAGACTGTGACCGACCTCATGCCTGCAGAAATTCTCTGAGTGAACAAAGGAGTGTTGAGGTGATGTTTTCATCTAGCTGATTTTAATGGGAATTAGTTCGAATAGTGAGATAACTAATAAACACAAATGAACTGAAATATTTTCTGTTTTTTAGTAACACCGCCTTTGAAGAATGTTCGGAAGAGAAGATTTCGTAAAACTTTGAAGAAACGGGTAGGTCCTTCACCTCAGAAATATAAGATTCAAAATTCATGTGGAACATCTGTGTAAATGTTAAATGATTAAAGTTCTAGGCCCGCTTCTTCAAAATGCCATGACTTAACCTGGCATTGAAATAGCTGTGAAGGTTCCTTAAAGAGTGAGAAATTGATCATTTTCTTGTTGATTACTGTGATGTTAAGGAGCTGGTCTATGTAAAGCTAAGACTTGACCGAAGTGTTTCCTTGATAAGACTCCTCTGTCATCGTTTCTAGTACACAGAACAACCAGATATAGAGAAAGAAGTTAAGCGCCTATTCCGAACCGACAATGAAGCTGTGCATGTGAAATGGGAAATTGTGACAGACGACGATGATAAACTGAATAAAACTGACGAGATGGGTGTGGAGGGAAAGACGCAATCACAGAAAATACAGGGAGATATCAATATAGGTAAGTGAACAGATAGAAATTTATGATGGAGTGTTTCTTATGAAAACTTCTAATGACAGTTTTAGATGTTCGACAGGAGTTAATAATCATGTTCATTTTACAATTCCAGAGCACATCTTTGGTGAGGTAAGCAGCTCTGAAGACGATGATGAAAAAGACGTGAATATAATGGACAGTGGTGATGAGTACATCGGGGAGGAAGCCACACAAGGCAAAGCTGTGGAGGCCGAGGCAGATGATGATGATGATGAAGATGATGATGATGAAGAAGAGGATGATGACCAGATGACAGCAGATATGGAAAATGGTAAATTTGACGAGTTTTCTGATGTAGCTTTGTCTCAGATTGAGTTCCTACCGATTATTTGTGTGTGTGAAGAAAACCATCCACTTTGAAGTGTCCTTTGTCGGCTGTGAAAATATTACTCCGAAGTCTGTTTTGGTTGCGAAAATGATACCCCGCTTCTTCCTGTTTCTGCATTCATAAATGACATATAACAAATGCAGAAATGGTATGTGTCATCAGGGAGTTGCATGGAGAGTGATTCCACCATGTTAGATACTAAATTTCATTCATCATGATCTTTGCTCCAGAAATCCGTGCCAAGCTGGATGTGTTGAGTATGCAAATAGAAGAATTACATGAGAAGCGTATCGCTGAGGAAGAAAAGATCAATACCATCGACAATGTGGCCCTTCGGGTAGGTTATCCATGTAGGATTCACTGTCTTCAGATAATCAAAAACTTATGTTGAACACCTAGAAACTTCAAACAAAATGAATACCACCTACTACTGGTCACGGCTGGTCAGACACAAAAGTCTCACTTGTACATAGTTATGTCTTTGGTCGCTCTTAATGGCGACAACAACCAATGGCAACTTTTCAGGTGTGGAGTGGCATCAATCACTATGACCTTGGTGTCTTTGAATAATCAGCAGCAAGTGGATCTCATTCTGATGTTAATGTCTTCTGTTTTCCAGGAGAGGTTTCAGTCTGCCTATGATGACCTTGTGCGGGAAGAGGAAGAAAAAACTAAAGAATACGAGATTCTGTCATCAATGTTAAGTTAAAAGAACAGTGACTATCCTTTGGGATCAAAGCAGGCCCTGTTTATGAAAGACCAGGGCCAGGAGACTATTCATTTATTCATCAGCTTGTCATGTGGTTGTGCTGTTTTGTCTTCTATTTAAGTATTTGTAAATATTTGTAAATAAAATACATAAATATAAGATGAATTTCTGTAAAGATTAGTTCTGTTCTTTCCCCACAGTGTAAATGTTGATGTCGGCAGTATCACCAGCATATGGAGTAGCATTTTACGTGTGGTAACTTTGCCGAAGGTCAGAAATTATATCAATCACTGAATCAGATCCCTTCTTTGACTTTATGATGGTTGTGATAATGTCCTCATGTGGTCATTGATAACTGACTACACAGAGATGTGACAGTTTCAAGGCTGCAGTGACTTGCTTGTCACTGGACATGGTGTGGATAATGAGAGACTCAAGATGTCTTGTCGTCAACTGCTCCACTTCTTTTAGAAGGTTGTGTTTCTTTTCGAGATGCGAGGCCATGCAATGGAACCGTGGTTGTTTCACATTTTCGAATAGGGACACACAATTAATCATCTTTAATATTGAATGATAAGATTTCTGAAAGAAACCTTGCTACTATTAGTACTATATGCAACAGACTTGGGATAGCGCTGCATTTACCACTGCACGAAATGGGTTGGAATACGCAGTTAATTGTGTTATAGATGTACTGAGATAGCTTGCTCCCTTTAGTCTGGTTACGCCAAGGTTGTCCCAATGTCATGTTTGCGGTGGTTACTATGACATGCATACCTACAGTGTCTGACTAACGGGGATATGTAAAATCCATATGGCCCTGCGACCGGGAGATGGCTGACGTAATGGCATGCGTATAGGGCGGCATGGAGATGCCTTGTGACGCGCGCAATGTCAGCCAATGACGGAAAGCGTATTTGATGATGACCCTGACGTACGTCCGTACGTCACAGTCACCGAAATCGGGGAAGTCGCATTGTTGGGCCCAACGACTTTCCTGACGTCACGTCAGCGTTTTGGACTGTTGACGCAACAGATACAGTTCAACAAGCCACAGCAGCAGCAGCAAGGAGCAAACTGGTCTCACGTCAAATTTCCTAAAAGGACCGTGAAAAACTCAAAATGAATAAACTCGTGGCAGTACTTGTGGTGATCGCAGCCATTGTCGCTGCAATTCATGCTTTTCAAGGTAGGTTGCGAAGTCTGAATGCTGCCGTTCGCTCGCGCGAACGGCCTATATATAGGGCCTATAGGCCTATAGGGCCTATATCCTGGCGGTTTGCTTCGCAATTGTTCAGGCAGGGTGGAAACATCTCTTCTCTACTCAGACCATATTTCACACATTCTTCCAACCTGAACCTCAGACCAACACTCGGCACTAACGACCGAGCTGGATTTCGCGAGCCAGGTGTAGGTAGGCCCTATCAAGTGATCAACTGGTTGATTTAACCAGATGAGATGACGAGATGTCCGATCACCAGATTTCTTCCGTGTATATGAAATAGATGGTTATAAAATGCCAATCTTTGTGTTTCAGCTGGCGCCAACCCACGATTCCGTCGCGAGCAAATGAAAAGAAATGTGGTACAATCAACCGCTTCGTCGCAAAGTTCTACTGATTCGCTTTCAAGTGCACAACCAAGTGACGAACCAACCGAGGATTCGCCAACCAAAGCGAGTTCTGCTGCTACCGTATCTGCCAGTATAGCCATGGCTGGAACTACTATTCTGTGGACCTTCCTTTTGTCTTAAGAAACTAAGATAACACTAAATAAAGGACATTCCATAAATACCATCATACATATAAAGCCATAACACTTTTTAAGTAATCATTTATGGAAGAAAACAATATGAATAAAGAAAATGAAGTATAAAAGATATCCTCAGTATAGTTTCGGATCTGTATCTTTATTTTCGTTGTCTATTCTAATTCCCAAGCTTCATTATTTTCCTGTCATTTCAATTTTCGGGTGAAAATTATACAGTCTTCCTCTTTCTGATTTTGACGTTCCTCCGTCAAAATCCGTACTTGTACTTGTAGAAACTCTACCTTGCCTGTGTGTCGTTATGGTCCAATCAGCCGTTGCCAAGTATCTGCTTCCACAGGCAGACACCACTTTGATAGGCAACACAGCTCCGAATAGGCTATGAATTGACAGAGACCGGCGAGAATCCATAAGTGCCAGCCGGTACGGTACTGCATGATGTAGTCAATCTTCTCTGTATCACCCTGCATGATCACGCCGCTCCGTAGTTCAAATAAGCCCCGTGTGGTGGAGTAGTAAGCGGAGCGCTGATTGGTCCATATTATGGGTGTGTGGTGGGCGTGTCGTGACGTGCATGCCTATATTTGGGAGATCAGTAATGTACACTGGATCACTAGATACCGTACAGTCAGTCCTCATTCGTCCGAAGCAAAGCAAGGACTCTCAATATCATCACAATCTCCGAGTACTAGTACTGTAGGTCGCATCAATACCAATAGGTTGGATTTTCAATCAGTCTTTACCATGTTTACATCATCATTCCAATGTTTCACCACATCAGGTGAGATGACAAGAGGCCCGAGGGCCTGGTTCTCAGCTGAAGAGACTCCTGAGTATATCATTACGTGGAGTGATTTGTGTTGACAACCATAACAATAATGCATATGTAATGTGGCAGAATTTCTACCACAAATCTCACATGATCAAAGAATGAGAGTAAAGAGCATTTATTATTACATTATCTAAATCCTTGTTTATTCACAAACATTTGATAGAAGACCAGGGAAGAATTCATGGTATGTTACAATATCCAGAGGAATGTATGACATCAGTTTGGTCCTTCGGCGTAATCAGATAATATGGGGAGGCGGACAGGGGGGGGGGGGGGGAAGACCACTTAACAAGACAGGTCATGGGCATGATACAGGTTGTAAGGGTAGAGGACTAACAACATTCCGTCATCAGATAGAGTCCCTTTTACTTTGACATCATTTCACAGACAGGGTGTCCAGGAAAGGATGAAAGGAAGCCCCCACTTGACACCTCATTTTCTCATACTTTGCACATCCTCAACAAAGTGAAGGACACGACAACTTGACTTTTTTGAAGAGAAATGCTCCAAGAACTACCACACAGTGGTCAAACATGAAAAGCGGAGCAATAGGAGCCAGGGAAGGCCGACATCACATCATGTTCATGTACATTTCTGATGCATGATTCCAGCAGGGCACTCTTTACAGCAACTGATTAACATCAGTGACAGATGTCTCCACTTTTAGGGACTTGGCATTACAACCCTGACAAAACTTCACTGCTACAACTCTGCAACAAGTCAAACAAACCCCAACCAATTAGGAGTGAACAGGAATGTCATGAACTTTCAATTAGGTTATATGACAACAAGCAACAAATAGTGCAGATTTCAAAACAAGTATTATACATCTGTTGTCCCTATAAATAGAACATATTTCTTCATTTACCCAATCGAGTTCATTCATTTATTCACATGTACACACCTGAACTGGAGAAACTTTTTTCATCCCCTGGCAGTGGATGCCATTGACAAATGGCAGGCTGGTGACAGACAAGAGAAAATCTATCAGCAGTCATGTACGGTGTTACAAGCGATACTGTAAGACTATAAATTCACAGGACCCTTTCCACATTTTGTTCATCTGTTTTTATATTCACTCCAAACTGTTTCCTCAGCTTAACACTTCCTTGCCAAGGACCCATTTGTCTTGACACACTAAAAAACCTTCAGAAATGCTCAAAATGTGAAATACAATGTTTTTTTCCTCCTCCAGTTCAGTGAATATGCTCCATTTTTGTATAAATATACGATCCATTCCTGTACATCATAATAGTAGGTCACAGGCTCATTTTGATGGGTCCAGGAAAAATGCAGACAAGGCAAATAACAGGAACACCACTCCACCAGTTAAGGTCACTGAAAGAACAGAAAAGTAGATTTGAATTGACACTACAATAATAGTTCAGAACTGCTTTTGATAATTTCATATTATTTGTGATGTAAATTCTCAAAGATAACTCCTAACTACAAGTTAGTAACAGTAACAAAATTGGTGAGCTGTATTCCACCTAACACAACTTTGGAGGTTGTTTTTTTTTCAGTAAATCGAATGTTTACAAATGCTGGTATGAAATTGAACCTTGAAAGTTTTCCAGATACTCTACTAGTTTATTTGATGAACCAAAAGCGTAAATTCTTCTTCTGGTATGGACCTGGACATTCCACAATGTCACGTGACCTCACGTCAGACAGCAGAATACCTGTCCCTCAACTGCTTCAATGTCCAACATAAAAACCAGACTAATATGCCATCATTCAGAGTAATCCAACCAACCTGTTCTGATTGATATCCTTTGAGCTATAAACCGCCCTCCCATCACAGCTAAACCAGTACATAATGAATGACCAATGATTCCTCCTAATATCACACCGATCACATCCTGCAAGCAGACAATAACAAGTGAGTATGGTGGGAATTGGGAATGAAATCTGACAGCAGTGAGGAGTACAGCCCAATTCCAATCACAATTTCAATACAACACCACATGTCCCCTTTGAGCTTCAAGTCACACCCATTCAACAGGACAACTGGTGATGATTTCCTTTCACAGCATATGTATATTCTCACTGCTGGCCCCCCTTACCAGCCCTACCTGTATGATTGCCTTTCAGTTATAATCAGATCATGCAACTTTCTGTCATTTGAGTCAAAATGGCTTTCAATACTTACTTCCCTAGCTGCTAATATGATAGTAGCTATTTGAGAACGATCACCCCACTCTGCTAAAAATGTTAGTGTGAAAGACTCGAGGAAGATTCGCGATATAAATCCTAATATTTTTCTTCTTCTTAGTAGTCCACCTCGTAAAACGCCAGACTCTGGATCCTGGACAACAGCATTCTGTTTTTCAAACTGAAAATTAAGCGAGACTTGTTTTTAACAACAACTTTCACATGATTAAGGAATAAAGAAACAGGAGCTGAACTGATCCTTTCATCTAACAACAACATTGGTGAAATCTCAAAAATTCAGAGAGCATTAAGTTCTTCGGTCATTGGATGTTGACACTTGGCAGCTCACAACAATTATTCAATCTTATAAGCACTCTACATTGGTATTTCACAATTGGCAAGAGATGATGGTATCGCCCCCTGGTGACCTACCTCATCATCCCTCTTGCGCAGATCGGCCTGAACCTCTTCATACTCTTCTTTGCCTTCATCTGCTGACATGTAGTAACCTGGAACAAACAGCAAGATAGGTCAACTCAAACTATCATCCTTGGGATACATCCTAGTACAAGGCAAACGCAGATGTGGGGAAGTTAGCTGGTCTGAGGATCATCTTAGATGCCACTGACCTCCCAAGAAAATGCCCTGAAGACAAGAACCAGATCTTTAACTTACCTTCTTTTAACATCTTAAGTCCAAACACTGCGAAGAGAGCAGACGACGCGTAAAATGTCAGCCAGCGTGGAATAACAGTGGTAGCGTAGCCGAGTAATGCTGAAAGATGATTGAAAACTCTTTTAAAAACAATACATAATACACATTTCTGTCGGACTCGTGTTGTTTAGAGGCAAGAGCACTATTGAAGGATTGAAATTATAAAACTAAGCACGTACATCTGTAAGTGCTCAACATCAATATTCTAATCCTATTGAGAGGGAAAATCATCTGTCTTTTCTACAAAAAGTACAAACAGCTTGGCAAGAGCAGGTCGGAAATTCATACTCTCATCAAACTTTACACACCCGATAGAACAGTCATGGCTCCCAAAGCAGCTATTGCACCAAGAAACACAGTCAGTCTTGAGTGTCGCATCGCCATAATGGCAGCGATAAAGAATGTCTTGTCCCCGAGCTCCGACACAATGATGACACTGATGGCGCCAACAAAGCCATGGATGAAGTCGGGGTTGTCTGAGTAACCTTTGCCATTGAGACCTGCTGGATTCTGCAATGGGAAATATTATGAGTGTAATCAGTGGCTGAAGCAATGACTAATAATGTGATATTATTGGCTCAGCTGAATATCATTGCTTAAACTTGGCTCAATTCATAACTTTCATTTATTCTTATTTTCTCCGAAAAAATGATTGTGGAATTTTTTAGTTGAATTGATGACACTAATTACAAGTCTATTATCCAACCCGTGTATTGCAATTAAAAAATTATATTATAGCTCTTTACACATGATACACATGTCTCAATAAATGGTGATGCCAGATGGAATATAGAGAATAGTAACATCTGTCACAATTCTTCAATCATTTCACTGACCGGCCAACCTCACAACCTCAACAGACACATCATATTTACAAAGGTTACAGCTCATTCTGATTCACATTCGGAATCAGGGTTCAAGAATCCCATGATAGGGGTCAAATGCATTTTATTATCCTTCAACTGAGCAGCACCACACTAAGCATGATTATAAGATGTATGATTATATCATGGGCATAAATGAACCTGTAATTATGCCAGCACATGATAAAATTTGGGTCATATTAGAGTCAAGTGACACAATCCTGAGGTAATGTTATTTACACAATTTTTATGGTTGTAAAACTACGAGCTGAATTTTGAACAATTTCATACATGAAAATAAAGAACATAAACAAACAGAAGGGCCTGGGACATAAGCTTGATGTGGTTTTATTCAGGAACTTGTATCATATGATCAATCATCACTGTACAAGTTCTGAATGAAAAGAGGCGAATATTTATCACATGCATGACATGGTACATCAACACAACACATCCAGTTATCAATATCCCAATCTGACCGACTATAAAGCTGTTGTTTGAGTCCAACTGGTACAATCTCACGAACATACACAACAGGCTAGAAAATCAGAATCTGTCAATTCAATTGTCAAGTTTTTGACAGACTTAGTGAAACTGGATACAAAAAGAGAAACTATTACAGGCTAAAAAGGCAATTGAAAGAAAGGTTATGGCGAAGCTTGAAACCAATTTACTCAACAACTAAACTCAAGTTCTGCAACATAAATTGAATCAACAGAGGTGAAAACTGATACAAGGCATGTGCAGTAGCAGCAAATTTAAGCAGCAAGGACTTGAGAATACTTCAAAAACCTCATTTTTGGCCAAAGTGCTTGCTTGTTAGATTTGAACTTTCATCCCTGCCCGAGAAAGGAAAAGCTAAGATAAGGTGTTTATTTTACTAACACTACACAAATAAAGCATAGCAGATGTGGATTTTGTAAATATAAAAGCTAACTGAATTATCCATAAACCTTTTTACCAGAAACTTCTTAGATTCCGCTTTGTATGCCTTCTCAAGATCTCGTCTAAGATCCTTAGCAACCTAGAATAGCATGACAGGCAGAATTTGAAAATGTTGACGAGGTCCTGAACTTACAATATACATGTAGTGAACAAGAGCAGAGCCAGAGGAGCCATTGACCGTTTATTTGAATGGTTATGGTCTTTAATTGCCATGGCATGTATGTATAGGCTTAAAAATGGTCATGATGTCGACGATGATACTATGTGCCCTCAGCTTGATGATGTGATGACAATCAATGAGCCTTTTCGTAAAAGTCTGTTTGAGCCCTGCCCCCGGTGTATACCGGTACCCGGGTCGATGGATGATCGTCTTTGACTTTCGTCTTTGTCCCCGGGCCCGGTGTAACATCTGTGGTTGTTCCCCATGTGTCAGTGTTTCCAAACAATAGGCAGCTAGAGAGACCACGACTTTTCAATAGGGGGGATACACAGAAAAACTTGTCAATCTATTTTTGAGCGTTCCCAAGCAATGAGGGGAAACACTCAAAAACAGAAACACTCAAAAACATTACACCGGTCCACGACAGACGATGCTGATGAGGAGAATCGTTCAACAGATACTTACAATGCCTCCTGCTTGTGGATTATCAAGGTTAGGCTTTGGAAATGCTTTGTCTTTATTTTCTCCCAGCTGAACGGCTGGCACTACACTGTCACCTCCCGAAGCAGGAAAAACGAAAATGCACAGTAAACTCCAACTGAAGAGTGAAAGTGTCCACACTGACGGGTTTCGGTACCCGAAAAACATGTCTTTAAACATGCTGACAGTTTTAATCTTTGGGAATTATGTCAAATATGTATTAATGTTTCGTTCACAGTCAGTGTATGACTAGCTTTGTTCAATATCGAGTAGATTTTTGATGTTTTTTGCTAGATTTTATGTCACGAGAGCTGACAATTCCCCTTCGCCATGTTCGCCATGTTGGCCTCTATTGACATTGAGAAATTTCAAAGAAGGTCTGGAATTTAGACAAAAACAAAATATATGTTACAATCATTTTATGCCAAATTTTGGAAACTATTCCTTTTAGAATAATAAACTAAGTTGAAAATGTACTGTTTTCCTTTTCTGTTAGCTTATATTTCTCGTATCAATAATTATTTGAAAATATGGTCTCACTAAATATGTCTTAGTGTTTCTCCATCAGAAAGAGTGCCCGACAACCAGATAGTTTAAAAATGGCGGACGAGTCGCAGTTTTGACAGAAATTACTCTTTTAAAACACCTATTCTGCGACATAAACACCACAAGATGATAAATCTTACGCATTTGGTATATATGTATATATAGTATCTCATAAATATTCGTCGAGATTGAAAATATGTGCCACTTTAATGTCGAAAATCACAAGTATATAAGATTAAAAGACTAGACTAAGACTAGGGGCCTAGGCCTAACATAACATTAACAATAACAATGCCTAAACAAAAAAAACAAAAAGGAAAAACATGACAATACTAAAAAAGGACAAAAGTGATTGAAATTGAAATATTCACTTTGGTCCCTCATAGAATCTTCATTCTTTACTGGGATGAGGTCATTTGTTGACCAGACGACTCGGAAGTTGGCCCGGAAGTGGCAATGGTATTGGTAACTAATTCAGTAATTGGTATGGTTTAGACAATGGGATCGAGACTGCGCTGCCTTTCCGGCCAACGGCAACAAACAAAGTGGCCAAAGGAGCCAGTGCAGCAAAATTATCGTTCTCACTGGAGACTGGTGGATGTGATGACTGTACAAACTGAACATGCTCAGCTTAACTGGGAGACTAAGATTAAAAAAGGCAGGTGGCCTTGCAGTCTTCATGCTCCCTCACACTGAAGAGTGATCCTTTGTCTTTGATTTAAAAGAGATACCTCCATTTCAAGCCATAACTAACATCCTTTGTCTTTATTTCAGATGATTTGAGACTTCATCCACAGCAGAGACTACACTAGGCAAGATGGACCTATTTCCAGATTCGAAAGATGACCGTGGTTCTTTTCGTCTTGGCCTTAATCGGCGGATGGAGATAGAGTTGAATCAAGAACTTGGAGACGTCATGAAGAAGACCATGAGAGAAGTTTCTGCTGCAAAAGAATTGAAAAGATTTGAACCTGGCTCAAAAGAGGAGCTTTTAGTCCAGTGAGTCACTTTTCTGAACATCACAATTGACAGTGATTCTTTGGGGCCACTAAGCTCCTCTGGCGTAGGTGGATTGGAATTGAATTCATTTAGGTACAATACATGAGGTAGGTCGAGCGGACAAAAAATTTATGTAGCTTGTCAGAGTTTGGTTAAATAATAGACTATAAAAAGAAAATGTCTCAGATTATTAGAAAATATTTTATCATTTCATTGCATTCATTTTCTTTCAGTAAAATGAGACCAGGCTTCACCCCTGAGAGAAGAAAACTCCAGAGAAAAACAGAGCCATTCTTTCAGGAAAACTTGGAAACTGGAAAAGAGGTAAAAAACCTCGAAATATAAGAACCAGGCAGGAGAGAGTATGCCAAAGAGAGGCATAGAAAAACTTAACATATAAAAAAAAGAAAATTACCTTCATAATCATATCTAAATAGCCGAAACTGGTACATTTCAGTTTGATTTTTGATACTTTGAAAGTGTTTAATTTTGCTCCTCTCTTTCACTTTCAGTCGCCTGATGCCAGACAGATTGCTGGCGTCCCACTGTATAACGCCTTGGACAAAGGACCTACAGCCAAACCACCCCCAGGTGGAAAAAAACTGAAGAAGTTTCCGTTTTCTAAAAACAAGCCTATTACAGTAGAAGGTATGGCTTCAACTTACTTTTCGATTGGAATACTAAAGTTTGTTATTTAGGTGATTGGTGTTCTATCAGAGTCTTTTCTTGGTGATATCTGAAATTATGCTTAATGAATCTTCGATGCCTGGAACGTTATTTTGTGACAAGGTTTATGTATCATTGAATATGTGTATCTTTTAGAGATGAGACGACCTAGAGTGACATCCATCGGAGTCACCCCAACCAGGGGGAGTTCAAGCATCGAGGGGTTGAAAGTTGTGATGGAGGGAAAGCCTGCTGATGAAAATATTGACTACACGCTCTCTGAGATGGAAAAGGTGTGTAGATCAAACCTGGAAAAACAAAGCATATTTGTTTTTTCAAGAGGACTGAAATTTAGCAGCAGTCAGCCCAGGAAAGTTTTGAGATGATACAGACTTGGCCTACTGAATACTGTCTCATTCAGTCATCATGTGTGTCAATGCCCCTGACTGATGAGGCTGCAACTTCTTAGTGTCTTCAGCTCTGTTCCTGTTCTATATTGTTATGTCTTTACCTTTTAAGCACGTCAGTACATTTGCATATTCCACTTAGTTTTATTTCTTGACATTCTGTAGCACACAACTTTCAATTCCTTAGACTTTTGGCTTCTTGGTGTTCGCACCAAGTTCAGTTGTAGCAAAAACAGTTATAGTAGTCAGTTGAAAATAACGTTAATTCTAGTCTGTTGTGTTCAGCCTCTTGAAAGTAAATGACAAGAGTGATCAATTTTGTCATGGGCTTCAGAAGAGAGTCAATAAAACAATTACACAGGAAGTAGTTTAATTGGAGTCACTGCATTATTGATTTGCTTGATTTATGTTTCTCTTAATCAACAGCATGAATGGGTAAGTTAGAACAGGAGAAAATCAGTAGTGGTGTAGAGAAAATAGAGTGCTTAAAGTACCGGTAGTCTTTAAAAACCTGTGACTGCTTGTTGGTTTTGTTACAAGACAGTTGTCTTGTGTTGGTCTTTGTTGGAATGTTTACTGTGTAACTTTCATTGTAGACCATACGATATCGGTGATAAAGCTCCATTTCCTCCTATTTCAATAATGATGACTGCTTATATACTGCTTATACTGACCTTAGTCCACCTCAGTTAAAATACCAACTTCCTTAGACTCCACAAATGTGCACTGGGTATCAAACTGCTTTACGAATTGTGGGCCATCTCTTCAACTCATCTTTACTATTATCATTCAAGAACCATGGGAGAATAGGTGCATCTGTGGTATTCTGCGCCTTTACGACCTTGATATCAACAAGGTGTTTGTGTGTTGCCATTTATATCTGGTGCTATGCATTAGACATCACTCATTTCAAAGAATTGTTTTGGAGTAATACTGCAATCTAATTCAATCCCTGACATAGAACCGTGTTTTTGCTTTTTCATCATGCAATATCATATTTCTTGTCTCTGGTCATCTTAATTGTACAATACATTTATATGTCATATGATCAAGTCCCTTTATGACTGCAAATTTCGTCCTGTCATATATGACAATGTTTGCACTTCTCTTACAAGGATAGACCATTAGAAATATCTCTTGAAACCCAACAATTGCTACAATGTGTAACCCTTGATTCTATTTTCAGGCAAACACTGCCCCGCCTCTCTCCCCACTACAAGAGGTCACCATAGACACGAGACCTGATGGGTTTGCGACCCCTGCCAGATCGATGGGGAAACCTGCTATATTAGGAGAAGCTGGGACTGTTGGGCAAGTCACTTACACAGAAAGACAGAAGTCCAGGCCAATATCTAGTCGGACAAGCTCGCAAAAAAGACCAAAAAGTTCAGGTATGTAGGCCTACAATTGACTGCATTATTTGTGAGGGTTGACCAATGCTAAAGGACGTGTTTAATGTAAGGGCAGGAGAACAACATCCTACTGAACATTCTGTTCAATTTCAGGACCCCACAGGAGCGGATTAAGGGAAGCAGACCTGGAGAAGTTGGACAGAGATCAAGAAATGGATGCGGATCAAAAAAGTGTCTCCACTACCAGTACTGTAAGTAAATTATCCTAAAACAAGAAAATAATAACTTTAATCTTCCTGGCTTTTTACCTTCCTTGTGCTTCTGGTGTAAACCAAGATCCTGTGTGCCTGGTCTCGTGCCTGTGCAAGGTCAAGCTAATTCAGTAACCAGTTGTTGACTCAAACAAAAGTCAGCAATTAGTGGGCTATATTCGCAATTTGAAATAGAAGCTACCCTGGTATGCTTCAAACACGAATAATGATTCGGTTGCATCATGTTGATTCTGGGGGATGCATTTTGAAGTGGTCTTTTTCATTAGGTTAAGTCGGTGAAGGAGTTAGTGGAGGAAGCTAAGGCGTTGTCAAGACCAGAATCTGAGAAGATGTTCACTACACATGCCAAGGTCCAACAGAAACCTAAGAGAAAGAAAGATGCTTCTCCGGGCCAGAGGAAGGATATGAGGAGTGAGAAGTCAAGTCCAAGGAAATCAAAGACGCCAAAGGGGACCGAGAAAGATGCAAGTTCCCCTGCGAAGACTGAGACAGCGCTGCCACCAACAAGGGAGTCTGGTAGATCTGTGGATGAGATCATCGCGTCACTGAAGGTTCAGTCACGGGAAGGATCGTGAGTTGACCTAATTTATTATGGGTTTCTTCATGTTTCAGACCCTTTTGAGCTGCTCTGTCTGTGAGTGTTCTGATCAATAACATTGAATTCCAATACTGGCCCTGGTTTAAAATTTCCAGCTTTCAACAAAAAATTTCGAAATTTTTGTATCACGTTTAGAACATTGGCCAAGAATGGTGCTTTACAATACATTACATCATTGCACTTGCAAGGTGATTTCCAATTTGTTCTTGCCTTATGTCATTGCAGGATGTCAGAAGCTGATCGGCGTATCCAGGAAATCATGGACCGAGTCATTTCCCGAACCAGTGCTGTACTTGGAGGTGAGCTACTTTGCAGTGACTAATTAGTAAATTATCAATCATGGTCTTTATTTGGAAGGTGGAACGTCTCAAGTCAGACATGTCTTGGTTTAAGGAGTTGATACCAGACTGGAGGTCCTGATGGTCTCACCAAAACACTCCAAGGTATCAATTTCTAATCTCATCACCTAAAACTCAACAATGACATGTGATTTTGACTGTCATTCACTGCTTTCATATTTTGCGCCAACCTAAAATCGGTTAGGATTTCCTAACCCGGTGGAAACGCTGTGTATATTGCTTCATTGGAGTATCACCCTCGGAATGGCCTACTGTGTCGGTTGGCCTATTGAGGTTATTTTCAATCTTATGTAAATCTTGGTGTATGTTTTATGTCAGGTGATTTATTTGGTGACAAACCCAAGGCCATTAGTCAGGAGCCCATTCCTGAGGAATCTGAGCCTGGCGACAGTGGTAATTCAGTGTTTGCAGAATAAAGTGTGACTTTCCCTTGCTTCGTGTTGCTTTCTGAATCCTATTTTAGATGTTGGAGTTTCTCTCTCCGAAGCTGTTTGATTGTCTGAGATGATTTTAGACCAATGTGATCTCCTCCTGTTTGAGTGTCATCCCAAACTTTATTTTGCATCTAAAGCAATGCTGTTTTACAGCACTGCTGATTTAGGTGTTAGATTTCAAGACTATTAGAAGCTTGTTGTGACTAGGCTAGTACTGTAAACTGCTTCATTTTTGCACATTTTAATTTTTGGGATCCAGAAAAAAAAAATTTCAGACAAATTTTTTTGCAAATTTCTTACTTCGGCACATATATATTTTCAAAAAAAAATTTCCAAAAAAATTTTTTGGGTAATTTTTGTTTTTGTGAATTGACATCATTCCCACAGTCTGCGAAATTAAATGCCTGCAAAACTTTGTTAGTTTACAGTATTTGTGTGATCTTTTGTTATTTCCAATTCTTATTTGTTTTCTGCTGTTTTGAAGATGACGGAGCGCCGAGTACGACATCCGATGAGGGTAACTTATCTTTCTTGTCAAAGCCTTTACCTTCATTATGGCACCAGAATGCATGGACAATCCACACTACCCTTAACTTCCTTTTTAACCCACAGCCTGTACAGATGACCACGCCCCCGTCCCAGCCACCAATTTAAAGTACCAAGATAATACAAGTAGGACGAACTTTAGAAACCACTGTTGAGAATTAGTCTTAAATCATACTTTACTGTACTCCATTTCATGAGAAAGTGGCCAAGTTCAAAATATCTGAAAATACTCACTTTGCCAGAATCTGGCATCTCATCTCCAAGAATGAGCCATTTGTGCTAATATTCACCGCCATTTGAGGCTTTTTTCAGTACTGTGCCATTCTCTCATGGACTATAGTGTTGTATAGTAGTCCTTAGTCATCATGGCAGAACAATTCTGTATGATATCATTAATTCAACTAATGCTCCAGGCACTCCAGCGTTATGTCAACATTTCTTCTCAATCTGTGTGCACTTGCACCACTTTGAAGTCTAACCAGTTTCCTCCTCTGAATTCGCGAGTACAGACACTTATATTCACGGCTCTGTGTTAGAAATAAAACAAGGTGATGGGGATTCTCATGTGTATTGTCATCTTTATGGGGATGTGGGATTCATGGCCGCAGTTCACTCTTTTTAACCTCATCTTAGGTGTTCTGGGATTATTCGCATTTTGACATGGAGTAGTGTTATTGGTGTTTTGGGTAACCCCTTGTTGAGTTCATTTCTTGTTTTCATTTTAGAGGTACCAGGGCTAAATAGGGATATGTCCCTCCATGTTGTGCCCCAGTTACCAGAATCATTTCAACTCGTGGCCAAACAGGTTGAAATTCAAGGTAAAAGCTGGTTTGTCTGACCAGCATAATTGTCTAACCCCCCCCCCCCCCCCGATCTGTACATGTCTGTATACCATGTGTACTCCTTATCAATACAGTTTTTAACCCTTCCAGATCAATTGTAAATTACATAATTACTAATCTTTTGTACAAATTTTCTGTTACCGAACTGTGACTGTAAAGAATAGTGCAAATCCTTTACCTTTTCTCCAGCCCTGCTGTACACATTGTGCTGTTGTACTGGTGATGTAACAGTCTTGTTATATTTCAATTGTTCTGATTTTGTAACTGTCTAGTTATTGTACTGTTGTAATTGCATGGAATGTGACTGTAGATGTTATGTAACAGCATGTCATTGTGTCTCTTTACATTTCTTCTTATTCCAGGCTTTGTTGTCCAGTACCATTTTGATCAAAGCTTTTATTAAATCGACAAAATGTCAAAATGCTGTTTGCATTCTTGGTTGTTATTGATGGAAAGAAAATCAAAGTGTGATGTGATCAGGTCACAATCTTATTAGGTTCCGGTTCCTCAAGCTCTCATCGGTCATGTATGCTAACTGTATAACCAGCGTTATTACCCAAGAATAGGTTTTCTCAGAAATGATACTGAGAGTGAAGATTCAAGAAGAAAACTTTTGTGTCAAGACTGCATGGCAGCAGCTGAGATGTTCTCCATCTTTCAGTGCCGGATGAGCCGACGGTTGAAGAAGAAGATGTTGAGGAAGAAGAGAAGCCTGCTAGCCCTGAGAGTGACATCACTGGACCAATCATTGATGCTGCTGAGGAGGCCCTGGCTGCTTTAGCAAAACAGGTGAGCTCTTTAAGGTGTGATGGGATCATGTTAGATACTGCCTTGTCCTGTAGATCCAGTGAGGATGACTCCCCTGGTGTCCAGTAAGATCTAGATCTGGATGTGGTTTCTTTCCCCCACAAAAGTTGAAGGGCTGGGTAAGTGGGTTCTTAACCATCTTACATCTTCAATTTTTCAGCAAGAGGAAGCGGCCAGAGCAGAACAAGAGGAGAGAGACAGATTGGAACAAGAGAGACTGGACCAGGAGAGAGCTGAGAAAGAGAAAGAAGAGGCGTGTTCCCAGGCACAGGAAGACCTGCAGCTCCCTCTAGAAGTCAACTATGAAGACTTGGTCAGCATTACTGGGCAGAAGACTGCACTGAAGGAGCGCAGCCCAGAGAAACTCATGGTAGAAAAAGGTCCGAAACCCCATGTCGAGAGTGAGTCAGTCTCCTTCCTGTCCAGCTGGGCACCGAAGGAATATGCTACAGTAACGCCCCCTGAACCAATAAAACCTGATGTGACGAAGAATATGCATCATTTCTGCACCGTTACGAGTGACTTCCAACTCCCTAAGCCTTTCCAGGGTGTCGTACGGAAATACCAGACAGCAGCCAAGTATGAGATTGCACATGAGGAGGGCAAGTTGGTGTCCATGCCGAGTACACCGTACTCCATGTTCAGACAGGATAACACAGAGGTGCGTGAGCGCCGCCTGTCTGCAGCTGCAAAGAGGATCTTGGATGAGGCAACAGCTGTTGGATTTTCTGACGATACAGTTGAACAGTGGAAGGAAAGAGCTGACGCTGTGGTGAGTTATCAAATTGTGGTGGGGTATTGAATAGTGGCCTTAACATTGCTAGATCTTCAGATTATGTCCTCTCCTGTGGCAAAGAATCCCACCGGCCCGAGAGGGGAGACCCCCTACTGGTCATGAGCTAGAGTTTACCCCATAAGACACAAATGTGGATAAATGAGTTTATAGTTATCACTCTCTCACTTCCAGTTTGAAGAGTCTGATATCGTCGTTGAAGGGAAAAAGATGGCGCTGCTCTCTGACGAATCGCGTCTCTACTGGCACCCAGCTCCCCCTATGATGGACATCCCTCCTGCCAAGGTCAAGGAGCATCTCTTTCCCCAATATCGTGGAAACGTCATCGCTGCGCATGATTTTGGTGAGACTTTGGATGAGTCTGAGGAGAGTGATATAGAGGAGGAGGAGGCCAGCGTACAGCAGGAAGACCCGGAGGAGTTCTTAGCCAGGGAGAGGTCAGTAGGTACATTTTTGTGATTAATTTCTCATGTTTCTTGAAAGCGCAAGAAAACCCAAAGAACTCCAATCAATACCCCATCTTTTCCAGACTTCTGAACAGACGACATGGATCATGTGAAGACCTGACATTCCTGAAGAGGGCGCTGGCACATGTGGTTGAAGAGAGTGACGATGGCCTCAAGACTGGCAGCATCACCACACTGATGACAGCATCTGACTTCAGTCTCACTGAAAAGTCAGACAAGGGAACAAAGAGGGGAGATCTTAGTTCCATTGATGAAGGTAGGGACATTTGGCCCCTTGATGAGACTGGCTGATGCATGGTAATGGCAAATCATTGCTTCTTTGTTGTCTGGACGTCCAATAGACATCCAGCTGCTGTCCACTGATATATATGTGTGATTTGGTTAGATATAGGCAGATGGAATAGATTGTATGTCCATCCTGACAATTGTACATGAAAGAGGAACTATCTGAGTAGCAGTCAGTCAAGAATCATTTTCACCATGACAGCTGGGAGGCGATTTCTTGACATCGTTGTCTGATGACTGTTTCAGGGTCTGAGGCATCTGGACCGGTTGTGACTCTGTCTTTTGCCGAGATGAGGAAGAAGTTTGCCGAAGCGGCTGTGATTGCTGATCAGCCTGAAGAGGAGACACCCTACCTGGGAATGTCCGATGAGGAGATATTTCCAACGTTTGATCTTCGGAGGTAAGACTGTCACTTTGGTTCAGGATAGAGTCTAAAAATTTCAAAATTTTTCATTAGTATACATGTATATGTGTATTTGAACTGATTGATACCTTTGGACTTTCAGGACCAACTCTGCCCCCTGCTTGGCCCTTGATGATGACTTCCTGGTGATCCCCAAAAACTTCAACACTGCTCTGGAGGAGCTGGAGAGACAGCAGGTCAAGGTCAAAGAGTCAAGGTCAAATGTTGGGGGGACTGGGAGTAAACCTGTGGTCTCAGAGGTCAAATTGGAGGAGGAGGTTGATGATGAAGATTTGGAGGGGCTGGAGAAGGTATGGTTCTGTCTTCGATGAATTTACTGCTCAATGACAGATTTCTCATTTGCATATATGGTAATTGGTATTAGGTCAATTCGTTTTCACTTCATGCAATAGTCAATCTGTTCCTAAAGTTGTTGGCATATCCTGTCATTCACTCTTCCTGGTCATTCCGAACGAATAAAAAATTGATAGCTCACAGATTCCTATGGTTATTTTCAGCTTCCATCTGTGGCAAGTGTAGCGAAAGCATCCAGTCAGAGTACATCGCCCTTCCATAAGATCAAACTGAGAGGTAAGAGGTGCTGGTGCTCGGCCAAGAGAGCTACTTGTTAGAATTTCCTGCTCACAATCCCAGAGTCATGATATGTCTGGATTAGTGAACCCCTGTCTGGTCACTGCCTTTTCCTTTGAGATCAAGCTCAACGGAGCACTTGATACCCATGATTCTTCTCTGGAGCCTATCATGGCAACAGCTCTTGTAAAGCACTTTGAGACAGACCTTTCTCAGATGAAGCACTATTATAGCTAGAGGTGTCCTTAAGGGTCAAAGTAGACGTGGAACAATTGTGAGGATGCCTACATTGACTGACCTGGAAGCTGCCACATCATGAACTAGAATCTAGGCTGATTTCTTGTCACTTACAGCTGATATTCCAACGCCAGCAGAACTTGCCCTCGAAGCTGGTAGAGCGTACGTTATGCTCCCGAAGAAGAAGAAGAAACAGAAGTTTGTTGACATGTCGAGGATTGACGAGATTGAGCGGTTCTTGAACCAAGACGCCAGGAAACTGACGAGGTCTAGTTCAATGATTGATATGAAGAAACCAGTGGAGAGATCGCTGAGAGTACCGCCGTAAGTTTCATATCAAATTTTCGCCTGGCTTGGCTTTGTGTGTCATCCAGATATGTTATCTTGGCGATATAAGTTCAACCATTGCTCCCACTCTTCACAACAACAATAAAGAATTGAACGTTATTGCAAAATGTTCTGGTTTTCTTTTCAGTCAACTACGAGGAATCAACAAATGGGGAAGCAACCCAGATCTATTGGACTTTGAAGCATTTTCCAAAAAGAGGCATCTCAGTGAACAGTAAGTATTTTTGACGTGATGCATGTGACATGTTTGTGCAGAAAGTTGGTAATGAGAGAGGTATCTTTGAACTTAATATCTGTGCTGAGTGCAAAAGGTTGACTCTTTCATTTGACTCTAATTTCAGGCAAGCAGACGATCCTGTTGGGTGTGTGCGAGACATCTGGAATGCCTGGTTTGATGAGCGCTACCCCGAGCCCAAGGAGGAGAGTGAGAGCTCTTACAATGGTGACGCAGGGCAGACATATCAAGAAGGTGTCGAGTCTGACTCAGATGAGGAAGAGGGTGGACACAAGTGAGTCATTGCTTGACATTTTTCGATCACATTGGCTGGCGGTCCGTCCCTCGACATCAACGTCTCTATTGACTTCATCATGTACATGTTGAGGTCCAAGTTGTTGGATGGTGAAGGCACATATTACAGCAGTGTGATGTGCATCTCCCAAAGCACTCGTAGTAACTGTCACTTTTGTATCTCCTCTCCACAGGAAATATGTGATCCCTGATTCCAACCTGGAGCTACCTGAGACGATCGAGCCAGTCCTGGAGGTTGATGAAGGAGATGATGCGGTGGAACTCATCGAGGAGGAGATCGAGATACTCACTAATATCATCACCAGCACAAATAAGGCAAATGCTTTTGATTTGTGCAGGAGAGGAGCATTGTACAGAAAGGTACTCCCCGGACTGATTTACACTTTTGGTCTCATAAATGATTTGAACCAAGGAGAACGTTGCTTATCCTGCACATCTTTCCACGGGGTAACAGTTTCCCTTCATACAATAGATGGCACAACATTCAGATACATGTATTCAGATAATCTGTTTGCAGAGTGGACCTGTCAATTTCTGAATAAAGGGGTTTTAACATTGTATAACTTCTATTCTGTTTCCAACTTTTCAGATTGGCAAGCTCTGCCTGGCACTGAGTGACTTGAACAGAGCTATCGAGATGGAGCCGATGTTATTGGATGCATACTGGCATCGCCACCTCTTGTACCTTCTACAAGACAAGAGGAAGTCGGCTCTCGAAGATCTCAATTTTCTTCTGAAGCATAATAAGAGCCATGCTGGAGCTTACAGATCAAGGTAGGGTGCCTCACCTCTCTTCATTTGTTGGTATCAATTGACCAAATTCTCAGAACCCGGCACCTGGCAATTTCTCCCTAAGACATCCTATCTCTTCTGACATCGGCCAACATTGAGATTGCTGATGTCTAATCTTCTGAGACATCAGACTGTGCTTTTGTGGAAAAAAGATAAGTCTCCGAGAATTGATATCTAATGTGAATAGTGTGTTGATGCACTGTGTCCATTGCTCAATCCATCATCTGCTTAATCTCCGTACCCATAGAGCTGAGATCTACAAGAAGTCCAACGACCTGACCATGGCCATCATCAACTACAGCCAGGCCATCAAGATCTATCCCGACGACCATGACGCCTATCTGAAGAGAGCGCAGATGTACGAACAGAGAGGAGAGATGTTACTTGCTCTAGAGGATTACCAGATGACTACCAAACTGAACCCTACCATGACTGATGGCCTCCTCAAACATGGCCTTTACTATTTCAAAAATGAGTAAGTTACAAGGGCATGGTTTGGTCTCCAGGGCCACATAAATGAGCTCAGGCTTGGTGGAGAATGCAGGCACACTGGTTGATTACATCATCTTGAGACAGCGCAGTATTCTTTTAAAATAGTATTGCTGAGGAATTTCATCAATGCATTGTCAATGTACATTTTGTATTATGAGTGTATTGTGTATCCTTGTGTCAGTCAAAACACCTTGATGGGCCATCTAAGAATGTGTTAAATTGTAGTTGTCCCATTCTCTTATAGGAGCTGGCAACCAGCTATCAATGATTTCACGGAACTTCTCAAGCAAAACCCTGGTAATGCTGAAGCACACACGTACCGAGGCCGCTGCTATACCAAGCTCAGTATGTGGAATGCAGCCGTCGAGGATCTGTCAGCAGCCATCCATCTTGACCCTGATAACAGTATTGCCTTCTATTATCGTGGATGTATACTACGTAAGGCTCATCCAAAACAGGCTCTCCAGGATTTCAGTGTCTCGCTCCTCATCGACGACTCAGAGGATAACATCCTGGCCTATTTGCACCGAGGGATCCTCTACAACGAAATGGGCCGGCCGGAAGACGCCATCCCAGACTTTGAATCTGTACTCAAGTTGAACAAAGACAATGCTTGTGCTCATAACAACTTGGGCCTGATTTATTATCAAATGGAGAACTACCATACTGCAATCAAACGTTTCAGCTCTGCGATCAAAGTTGACCCGACTTACATCCGAGCATACGTCTGCCGAGGTGAAGCGTATTTCAAAATCCACGAATTGAAGAGTGCATTGTTGGACTTCACCCGAGCAATCCATTTGAAACCTGATGTCGTACACTACTACATGTATCGAGGCTTCCTCTTGCTGAAGATGGGTAATTTAGATCTTGCCGGATTCTGTGTCCGCCACGCTGCAGAGCTAGGCAGCACCCAGGCGAATGCATTGTCTCAGAATGCTACACAGCAAGCTATGGTACAAGCGTTCTTGAAGAACTATGATAAAGCTATCGAGGCATTCACCATGGCAACGAAACAGAAACCAAAGGCGCCATTGTTCATCCTTCTCGGCAAGATGCAGATGAAGGCGAAAGCATTCAAAGATGCAGTGGAGAGTTTTGAGAAGGCACTTGAGCTGCTGAAGCCATGGGGAAACAGCATCCGTCCACAGTGGCCTAAAGAGGGAGCTCAGGTGCACCACTTGATTGGCATGTGTTACTCGGAGCTGAGGAACTATCTGTCAGCACATGATGCATTCAACAGCTCACTCAAGATCAATCCCAAATATGCTGATGTAAGTATTAGAACGAGTTCATTTCTAAATATCGAATTTGATCATGGGTTGATGAATGCAATTTTCTGATGTGCCTTCGTCTTTTTACACATGTGTTATCTGCACCCAAGATATTTTTAGTTTCCCGACCTCTTATCTCTTGACGTAAATGTTGTGCAGTTTTTGAGTACATTGTGTTCTTTCCAGTCATACTACCAACGTGGCTTGGTCAAGATGAAGCTGAAGCAATCGAAGGGTATCCAAGACTTCAACAAAGCACTAGCAATAGACCCTAAGATCTTCCAGGCCTATCTGAGTAGGGCGGCGTACTATGGGATGAGAGGAAACTACAGCAAGGCCATCCTGAACTGCAATGAGGCCATCAAGTTGCAACCGAACAGTGTGAGGGCTTATTTATATAGGTAAGGTGGCTGTGGTTGTTTTCATTGAAGACATTTCTCAAGGGTGAATTGCTGTCTTTGGAGACGTGTATCTTGATTACATAGATAACAGGTGTGAATTCACACTGCCACTGGTCTGCTACGAGTAACAGAAGTAGAAGGCCATTGTGGCATTGGTAATGTATGTGCACACTTGCCCTGTATTACCCCACCATTGTCAACTATTGTTGTGAAACTGACCATACTTGACATGACCAGTGAAGCTTGTTGTATTACCTCTGCTTTTGTGTGGTTAATCCCATGATGTAATTGAGCCAGGATTGGCCCTATGAATGTATGAATCCTCTGAACATGTTGTGTTAGCCTGGATCCACAGGACTTGCCCCTTTGTGGGAATGTATTGTATTGTATTTGTGTGTCTTTGGTATGGCTGTGCATTTGTGATAACTTGTACTGTAATACCATCCTGTGAATATTACTGTTAGCTGACAACGCTTATGGTGCCTCCAAATGTTCAATGATGATTTCTAAGCACTGAACACTTCTGGCCTTAAATGATCTTGGCTGCATATTCATTTTTCATACTCGACTTCATTCCAGAGGGTCCCTGAAGTATCATATCAAGGCGTATGAGCTAGCTATCAAGGATCTGTCTGCCGCTGCTAACATCGACAACACCTGTGCCCTGGCCTACTTCAACCGGGCTGTGTGCTACCATGACATGAAGGAGTACACAAAGGTAGCACACTACTTTGAGTTTTAAATGAATCGGTGGAAGAATATGGCCTTCCGCTCAACATGATAATGAATCTATTCATTAGTAGAAATGTTTGGAATGATATGTCAAATAACTCGATCTCATCCTTGCCCAGCCCAGGAGTGATCCAATTAAGTTATAAGTGAGTTGCCACTCTCTTCAGCTAACTTACTGTTTTGGTGTTTTGAAGGTGATGAGGATATTGCAAACCATTTCTTTTGGCTTTATGCATGCAACAATAGTGAGTGTGCAGTATGTGATAATAGATAGCCAGTCCATCTTCTGCAAGCTGATACATGCTAGCTCTCATTTCCTTCCAGGCGTTGATGGACTATGGAATCGTGTTACTTCTTGGTGACTACCTCAAACTGAAGGTCCTCATCAATCGTGGTTTACTCTACCTGGAGAGTGGTGACTACAACAATGCCCTCTATGATTTCCTCGCAGCATCAAGTGTTAACCCGCGAGACATCAAACTTCACCATACGCTAGGGCTCTGCTATCATAAGTAAGTTGACGTCAGACGTTGCCACTGTGTACCGTGGTAGTCCTAACAATGGTTCAAGACCTTGATGTTGGACAATCATGATTTATACCTGCTTGTGAATTGAACTCCATTTACTACCTTTCAGACTAAACATGTTGGAAGAAGCCGTCCGTTCGTTCACCAAGGCCCTGGAGTTGGATCACTTCTTCTTGGATGCGTACATCGGCCGTGGCAACGTCTTTATGGACTTTGGCACCGACATGGGGCGCATGTTTGCTGGCTATGACTATCAGCGTTGCCTCGTCTTGCAGCCAACATACCTGTCAGCGAGGGTCAACTTGGCGTACAACTTACAGATGCATGGGAAGTTCATGCAGGCATGGCACCAGTTTACAATTGCTATTGAGCAAGACCCAAGTAAGTGTGCCTTACTGTAAACCGTCACATTTTCGCACCAATTTATATTTTGCAATTCGTGTAACTTTCTCAAAAAACGATAAATTATTTGATTTGTTGGTGTATTATGAAATTTCTTTCTATCAATGTAGAATGAGCTTGACTCTTAATGAAATGTTTTTCCAAGTTGAATTTAAGAAAAGAAGTTAAAACCGCGTAACTCACTGTGTCTTTCAGGATTCAAACCAGCCTTGGAAGGCCGTGCTATCATCAACCTCCAGATGGGTAACGTGACTGGAGCATATCAAGATATCTGCTCAGCCCTCAGGATAGAGCCGACGGCCGAGTTGTACACCAACCGTGGAGTCATCAATCAGTTTATGGGTGATCACATCAACGCCATGCAGGACTATAAGCGAGCTGTCGCCTCAGATCCAAAGTATGGCCTTGCCTACTACAATGTAGCTAACTTGTACTTCAAGTTGAGACAGTTCCAGCAAGCGAAGGCCTATTATGACAAGGCATCATTGCTTAACAAGATGGATGAATCCGCTTACCTCAATCGGGCCATTACCAGGGTAGGTGAACAGATTTCACTGGAAGAATTTTGCACCTTTAAAGCTTGTTTGTTTTGCACCTAGTATTTATTTGAGTGGTATTGCATGTGAAAATTGTAAGGAAAGGTGCAGAGGTTTCAAATTTTTTCAAAAGGTTTGACCTCCTTGCTCAACTGGACTCGAATACTTTGAGATAAGGATATCATTTGATTACACGTTTGATTTTTACCCTGTAGGTACTGTTGCATGACACCAAAGGTGCCCTTGATGATTTTGAGAAGGCAGCCAAGTTGAGTCCCAACTCGGCCCATATCTACTTCAACAGAGGCAACCTGTATTCATCTCTCAAGGAATGGCAGAAAGCAGAAAAGGACTATACTAAAGGTAGGTATGGGTTAGTAGTCAAATTGATGTGCGTCCTTCACCGGTTGTGCTTCCGTCTGTTTGAGAGTGTAATGTGTCCTTTTCAGTTTCTCATTGAAGTGGCCCTTGAGGCAACTTGTGGAAATTGTTTGTCTCGGAAGACAGTGTCAAATTAGAACTGCCAAATAAATCTTTAGAATAAAAAAAGTTGTCAGAGATAACTACTCTTCTTGCTCATCAAAAGAGTTGTCGTATCTTCTTCCAGCCCTGTCTCTCCAACCTGATGACCCAGCTGTCCACAAGAGGAGAGCCGACATACGTGGGAAGCTAGGCAGGAAGGATGCGGCAATCCGAGATTACAAAAAAGCTATTGAAATACAGAGTACAATAGGAATTCGGAAAAAAGCTGGACTACCACTCTCTGGGGACAAACACACGCAACCTGTGGCTGTGAGATAGACATTTGGTAAAGCAACTCCGTCCTCGGAAATGCCAAAGGAAGTGGTGGTGATGAAGACATTCTCTCGACAAGAACAAATTGCTTGTAAAGGACTAACCAGTCACTTTGAGAAAAGGTCTTTTATGTTGAAATGGAAGGACTTCTCCCGTAAAAATGGAATTCGTCCCTTTGATTGTAAAGTTTCAATGAACCCCGTGTACTTTCTATATGATCTGTGATAGACAACTTCAACTTATACAGTACTGTGATAATGGGCCGAAAAGCAGGCCTCAATTTATTTTTCTTCTGTGGGTGATATATCCGTCCAAGCTAATTGTTGACCATCCAAAGAAGAGATAATATTATGTTCATTTACCTTTGCTTACCATACATCCATGTATGTATACAGAGCATGCTATGTTATCCTAATCAACAAGGTCTTCGTATTTTAATATTTTGTTAACAATAATTATCATTTGTGCATTTTGTACAGATTGCTGTTTTTATTGATACAATGTATTTTGTATAGAATTGAGAATAAACTTTAGAGAGAAGTTTGATTTATTTGCTTGTCTGCTGTCTGTTTCCTTAATGTCTCTGTCAGTGTGTGACGAGTCTTTGCTGGATGTGCCATGCCCCTTCACTATGCGTACTCTGTCTGACCAGATGTGTACTCTCCCAACTCTCAACGAGCTGTATTTCCATGGAAATTTAAACACAAGATTTTAATCCTTGTCTTGGGTGTCTTTGAGAGAACTGATCACACACATGATTCCCAACCTACTCGTCAGCCAGCTGACAGATTATTTGGGTCGAACGTGTTGCCGAGATGTTTTTGAAGAGATACTTGTGGCTGTTGGAAAGACTTCTGGTTTAAACAGTTCCATCTGCCCCCTCTAAGGCATATGATGGTAACTAATAACTTGACTGCGGAAAGACGCTGAGGTGGTTGGAGATGCTTCTAGTCTAAAGTTTGTCCTAGGGCCTCCTCCGATTTAAGGGCATAAAGACCTAGTATGAGTAGTGAGTATGCTACTTGGTGTGCTGCAGATTTTGGGAGCCCATCAGCGGGCACCGTGCATTACTGGCTGGAATCAAGTACTCAACATCAAAATTCACATTGTGATTGCCTAACCGGAGGATATGCCTTAATTTGCCTTTGAAGTTGGGTCTCTTTTTTCTTATTTAGAATTCTGAGAATTACAGACTTTTATTTCTTCAAAATCAAGGTACTAAAATTTAATTTTTTTCAAAAATTTTGTTCTGAGCATATGCGGAAACCGTTTTTGGTCTAATATCACTTCAGATTTCATGAAAATCTCCACTAATAAAAAAGTGAGATCCAAAAAACGAGGTCTGTAAAGTCTTTGGTCTGTGGAATAGACCCTGCCCAATTTGGGACCCGGGATTATGACCAATCAAAGAGCTCCATGCTGACAATTCCAAGATGGTGGACATGATGAGAAAGCCGGCGAGGTCACTCATAAATATCGGCATCTGCTGCCTTTTGGTGGTAGTTGTCGTGCAAGCTGTCAAGCAAACTAAAGAGGTCATTATCTACTGAATTAGCGTGCCAAATTTCACGACCCTGGGTGGTGTACTTTTTGAGATATCGAGCTATAAACCCATAAATCTTGCAAGTTATTATCATGGCTGTGTACGTGTTGGCCTGATACATGTCGTAGAATATAGGCCGACACGGCCCGACCCGGCCCGGCCCGAACCAAACTCGGACCACCAACTCGAGTTAGTGGTCCGAGATGAGGATTGGCCGAGTTGGTCATACACCATGTCATTAAATAGGCCTATTATGCTAGTACAGATTAAGAGATTGTATTCGACGACTGTATCAATGTGACTGAATGAATTGTATGCCAATATGATTCAATGTCATGATAGCGATTCGTCATGATATATCAATACACGTAATATTTCCAAATTTATATTTCAGCAAGCCTTATCTGATAAAGTTCAGCAGTTAATGGACTGGAGTGGCAAGCGTCCGCTGATCAAAATGAATGGTGACAAGTTCCGCCAGTACGTCAAATCAGTGCCCAAAAATTATCATGTCATTCTGATGCTGACTGCTCTCCAACCTCAGAGACAATGTGCTGTGTGCAGACAAGCAAATGAAGAATTTCAAATTGTTGCCAACTCGTGGAGGTATTCCCAGCAATATTCCAATCAACTGTTCTTCGCCATGGTAGATTATGATGAGGGACCAGATGTATTTTCGAGCGTAAGTATGGCCTCTGCTTTAACGCAAAGAGAAGCAAGTTTTATAGAGCAGTTTCTGTTCGAATGCTCTTCCTGCATCACACTTTGACTTGTCTTAAACCCTGGCAATGCCTGGGTTGTTTTGTTAATGAGGGTAGCAAAATCATTTGAAGTTTGTTGTAACTTGGTGACTGTCTCACTTTCAGTTGAAGATCAACTCTGCACCAGTGTTCATGCACTTCCCTCCAAAAGGCAAGCCGAAGAAGGCTGATACCATGGACATCCATAGAGTGGGATTTGCTGCAGAACAAGTCGCCAGATGGGTCGGGGAACGCACAGACATACAGGTAAAGATCATTTGTTAAGATTGAATTGTTCTTAAACCAAGTTTCATGAGGTAATATACTTTTCTGAAGAAAGAAAAAAGGCATTTCATTTCTGGAGGGACTTGCCAGATCTCAGTCAAACAGCCCACTCTTTATTGTATTCTTGATATCATTTTGTACTCCGTTTCAGATTCGAGTTTTCCGTCCTCCAAGTTATTCTGGTACGCTGACTCTGGCTCTCCTCTTTTCCCTTATTGGTGCTCTCCTTTACATCAAGAGGAATAACCTGGAGTTCCTCTACAACAAAACATCATGGGGTGTCGGAGCATTGGTAGGTGGCATTTATCTTGCACACATTGATCATTCCTTACATGATGCTAGAGATTGCTAGCAGAATAATCTTTATACAGTGCCTCCAGGACAGCCAGGTTCAGAGTTACAAGCAGTGTCAAGTACTCGCGTTACTCAGGTGGGAACTTATGACACATTCAGGTAGCTTACATAGAAGGATGTCTGCCGCTGTTGAAGCTCATGAAGATACAGCAAGTCTGGTGAAGTTGTTTATTGTTTATCGCTGTGTTGTCTTGTTTCAGTGCATCATCCTGGCTATGACGTCGGGACAAATGTGGAATCAAATACGAGGAGCGCCATTTTTGCACAAAAATCCTCAAACAGGGCAACTGGTGAGTGTGTTGATTGATTTATACTTGATTGGGCGTTGACGAGCCATTTTGGAACAAGCGTCTTTTAATCAGCTTCCTTATTGGTTGACCGTATAGTTTAGTTCTTTACACTTCGAAAGAAGGAGCTTACTATAGCTTTTAAAGTCATCTAGGCAGTAGGTCTTCTTGGGAGTTGGTAGGTTTTTAAAAGTATTGCTAATGTATCTGGTATAAATAAAAATGCTAAGGACATTGATCTGTTTCGTTTTGACAGACTTCAATTCGTCTTTGCCAAATATTGTTTTCAGCACTATATCCACGGAAGCAGCCAAGGACAGTTTATAGTTGAGACATATATTGTCATTTTCCTGAGTATCCTTTTCAGTGAATCGTTTATAGTTTGATGAAATGAGGTGAAGATACTGAAGTTATCATGGGTTGGTTACAAGTAGCAACGACATCATGATCTGCTCAGTTTCTGGTACCTCAAAACTGCCTTCTTTATGATGGTTTTGCTGTTGATTTCTTATGTTTTTCAACTGTGGCAGTGCTGTCTAAGGCATGATGTGAAAATATTCCAGAAGTGAGATATGAATGGGGTTGATTCCTTAACCTCAGATCAGATGCTGCTGTGGTGATTGGTATGATCTTACTCAATGAAGCTAACAACCTCAAGGGAGAGATGGGCAAGAAGAGAAGTGAGTCAAAAGATCTGGCAGCACTACTGGTGCATGACTGACATTCATCTATTTCAGCCTGCTTGGCCTTGTACACAGATACACTTGGCTTTGAAGAAGCACATAAGAGTTAGGAGTCTCTCTCAACATGATTTAAACTGATGGCCCTCAAGTTCTCTCTTGCCCAATTTACATAAAGCTTCAACCACAAAGAGAAATGTGAGGAGAGTAACCCTGTATTGACTTCTTTTCCAGTTGTTGCCCTGATTGGCCTTGGTGCGGTGGCATTCTTCTTCAGTGCTCTGCTATCCGTGTTCAGATCTAAGTACCAGGGTTACCCATACAGGTAAATCAATCAAATTACCTTTCCTTCTCTCAACCCTCATCATATCTTGCCTTACCAATCTCCTTTCAACATTCAACAATGCTTCCTTTGCTGGCTCCACCTTGTAGCATTCTAGATATTGCTGCTGTAACAATCAGTAGCTTGTCACAGCCATCACCTGGTGCAAGTCAGACTAACGTGTTTGTGGTGTTGGGCCAGTGAAAAATCTAGAAAATACACCCAACCTTGTGGAACAGGGTGACACATGGGAGCTTGCTGGACAAACAGTTTACGGAGGGGCCCCTGGGTGCGAACAGTAGGATACATATAGAATTTAGATCCTCACATTTGCTTGTAGATAATCTCATCAGAACTCACCAGATCCTTGTCTAACTCTCCACCCATGCAAGCCTACTCTCCACCCATGCAAGCCTACTCTCCACCCATGCAAGCCTACTCTCCACCCATGCAAGCCTACTCTCCATCCATGCAAGCCTACTCTCCACCCATGCAAGCCTACTCTCCACCCATGCAAGCCTACTCTCCATCCATGCAAGCCTACTCTCCGCCCATGCAAGCCTACTCTCCGCCCATGCAAGCCTACTCTCCATCCATGCAAGCCTACTCTCCATCCATGCAAGCCTACTCTCCATCCATGCAAGCCTACTAACATTAGTCTTCATCTTCTCATTTCAGCTTTCTAATCAAGTAGACGACACAACTTTTGAAACAGATTAACATTCTTACTCTTGTAGCATTGGTTTCCAATTGACGATTCCAAATAACTCTTGGGCAAAGTCTTTGTACATTGCATAACTTTGTTTCCAGGGCATCCAAGTGTAAAAACAATGCTATTAAGAGTTATAAGTTCATATGAAAGCGTATGAATATGTTCTGAGGTGTTTTCAAATATGCATGTTTGGTTTATACATGTAAGCTTACCGTACCAGTTCATGTTCTTGAGAGCACACATTGAACGGATATAGTTCTTGGATAAAATGGTTTTTATGTCATGTCTTGTGAGAAGCCTATGCGTAATATTGGACAATCTTGGGATGTGGGGAAAAAGATCAAAAATGGTTTATTTTAAGCAGTGAAAAGTTCTCAAAGCTGCAATTCAGGCAGTACGCTCATTTTCAGTTGGTGGTACTCCAAGAATCACTTTTGATGCTGAAACTAGTTCAAATACATGCATTTTAAGTTCACGTTTGACAGTGCTTTTACAAAAATCACAAAAATAAAATGCTTGCGAAAATGTCCTTATTCTTTGATGATAAGGATTCTCATGGTTTGTTGGTTTTTGTCATTTCAGTTTTCTCTTCTAAGTGTGATGTTTTGTCTCTTTTGCTTGTGCCAGAGGCACGCCTAGAAATTTACAAATGTTTTGTAACAAGAATTTTTGTGTGCTTCAAACTACATGTATAATGTAAGTGAGCTAAAGTTTAACGAAACGATGAAAAGGATGTTCATGTATTGAATGAGGTGTTTTTACATTCCAAGTCAAGCCATCTGACATGAACATTATGTGTAGGTCAATAGACACCCATGTCATTACTAAAATATGTGAAGAGGTTGAGTCCATACAAAATTTGTATTTTCCTGGTGTTAGATAAGATGGGGTGAATGCTGGTCCTTCCATTTTGAATGGAGAACAGTTGCGTGGCCAGCTTCTCAACATTTTACCTTCCTGCTAAATTTTATATGTGCAGCAGTGTCATGCCAAACTCATGATGTGTACGTATAATGTCCAGTCGTGGCTGGGTAAATAAACTGTTTTGTAGATTATATGTGATCCTGTTGTTTCACTGTTGATTCATTTCCAAAGCTGTTGAAGCAAGTTCTGTTCAGGGACAGTGTCACAACTGTTATCTCCAGTAGTCAGTCTGCAAACCAACACCAGGTACTGGACACCTGTGGACAATGTCGTCTCCAGTCTCACCTAGGACAATCACCAGGTAGACTTGTAGCGAATGATTGGAGGAAATAATGTCAATTAACAGGAAGACTGGTAGCGAATGACAGGAGCAGACAATGACACCACTGTCGTCTCCAGTCTGTCCAGGTACAACCAACAGGAGAACTGGTAGCGAATGACAGGAGCAGACAATGTCACCACTGTCGTCTCCAGTCTGTCCAGGTACAACCAACAGGAGGACTGGTAGCGAAAGACAGGAGCAGACAATGTCACCACTGTCGTCTCCAGTCTGTCCAGGTACAACCAACAGGAGGACTGGTAGCGAATGACAGGAGCAGACAATGTCACCACTGTCACCTCAATTCTGTCCGAGGACAATCACTGGATGAACTGGTAGCGAATGAGACAAAGTCACCACTGTCGTCGTCTCCAGTCTCTCCAGGGACAATCACCAGGAAGACTGCTGGTAGTGAATGACTGGAGCTGACGATGTCACCACTGTCGTCTCCAGTGTCTCCAGGGACAATCACGGCTGAAGGCGATTGGAACATTCAGACAATTTGACGAATGTCAACTGAATCACCAGGCGGCTGGGCAGCTTGGGACTGGAGCAGACAGTATCAACACTGTCGTCTCTAGACGGTCTCAGGAACATACTGGACACAGACAGACAATTGAAGCAGACCAAGTCACCACAACCACCTCAATACTGTCCTAGGACAATCACTGGATGGACTGGTAGCGAATGAGACAATGTCGATCACCACTGTCGTCGTCTCCAGTCTGTCTGAGGTATGGTTGGAACAGCCAGTGTCACTAATATCGTCTCAAGTCTGTCTCGGAACAATCACCAGTAGGTATCTTGACTGGTGACAACTGGAGCAGACAATATCACCACTATCATATCTCATGGACTGGTGTGGAAGAGACAAAGCCACCACTCGATCTGTCGTCATATCAGAAAGTTTATACGTTTTGTTTGTCTAGTATATTGGTTGTGATGTATCTAAAGTTAGTTCACAAACCCTGTGATAACCTACCCCCCCCCCTAAACCGGGTACTTTCTTTCATGGACTGACTTAAGCCCCCTATTCAAAGACAAGGCCTGATGGTTTGCCCGCCCCCCCCCCCCCCCCCCCACTTCCATAGTCAAGGGGGCCGCAGGCGCGTTCCCGATTTTTCGGGAAAAGAGGGTTAATTTTCACTCTTGTTTCGGGGAAAAATCCCCGAAAAATCAATAAAATAGGGGTGTTATTACTGCTATTTTCCCTTCAAAAACTGAAAATAGGGGTATATTTTCTCATGTTTTCCTTCCCTGGGTCTTCTGAGGATCCTCAGCAGCAAGGAGATGATGTTCAGGAACACGTTATGCATTTCCATGAAGATCCTGATGGGGATGTGAACTTTGCTGCTCCAGAAGTGCAGACCCACCTTAATCCTCGGGGTAGGGATCCAAGACTCCCTTCAATTAGGGGGGTAAGATCAAATCCTTCCTTCAAATAGGGGGTCAATTTCCTCACAAAAGCCCGCAAATAGGGGTACAAAAAAATGCTGTTTCCTTCCATTAGGGGGTGATTTTAAAACTTGGGAACAAGCCTATTTACCCCCTAAATAAGGGGAGTGGGGGGGGGATGGTTTGTTTCGTCGATCACTGCAACACGCGGGAAATTAAAAAAAGCGCCAATTGGTTTGTAATCAGCACGTGACCCGTCTTATTCGGGCATTCAACGAAGAATGGCAAACTTGCGAACGTTGTGCAATGCAGACGACAAAATGTTGCAGCCGATAATGCACGTGTTGTCCAAGCAACGAATTATTCTTGCTAGCAGCTCCCCGAGAAGAAAGGAAATCCTTGAAAACATTGTAACCTGATGGCTCTTCATCTTATGATATCGCTGATATACACTATACAGTGGCGCGAGTCAGAATGGGCGTGTCCACCTTGTGTCGAGTAGTTGGATACAGTGTTTCATCTGAACTAACTCAACTGAGAGAACTGTAGTCTATTCGTCCCGCCTTATACATTGCCCATGTACATACCCATCTCGAGATCGCCTGTGTCTCGTGTTTGCCCTACCTATGACGTTGGTAATGATGATTATTTCAATAATACACAGCTAAATAATCTTTCCTTTTGGAATTTTAGGGCCTGAAGCTAGAGGTGATCCCATCCACATTTGATGAGAACCTGGACAAGTCTTCCTTCGCTCACAGTCTTGACTATGTGAAGGAGACGGCGAGGAGAAAAACTATTGAGGTTGTGGAGAGACTCAAGAATGCTGAGGTGGGTGGAACCAGGGAGGAACTATAAAACGTCCTTGGTAGAACATGGTCCAGACTGCACATCAGGTCATTACCAAGCTGCGGAAGTATAAGTTATAATGGGCCTCTGAAAGTCAAGAAAGGGATTCCCTCTTGATGCTTTTAAAAGTTTTGAAACTTCTGTGTGCCATGTTGAGAATTTAAAGAAGGAAAGTCACAACCAAGATTACTGTCTAGGACAGTTAGCACTCGGCAATAGAATGAGTAATATCATGATGATATCACGACCAGCTCAGAGAGAGGTCACACAACTAGGACTGAAGACGATGTCACAACCATTCCATTTGAGATTCCTCGCACACGGGAGCGGCCAAGTCCTATTTTGGGATGATGAGACAACGTCACAACCTGTCCAGACACTGCTAAGATAGATTTTATCCCATCACTTTTCCAGGTTCCTCCAGATCTTGTGATAGGAGCAGACACCGTTGTGACTATGGATGATGTCATCTATGAGAAACCTAAAGACAAAGATGATGCATTTCGAATGCTCTCTCGGTAAGGTGGAGTTTTTGCCGATAGTCTTGCCGTCGCTAGACTGGAACTTCGGCATTTTGATCAGTTTTTAGTGCCACAGGATTTGTGCACAAAGTATAGGGGGCTACTTTGTAACATTTTGCTGTACGTTCATTCTTTCATTCATGTATATATCTATAGATAGTAGACGACTTTAACCTCAGCCTTAACATTATATCTTATGTCATTAGCAGTTTTACAGTTTAATTTTCACAAACCGTCAATACTTACAGCTTCAGTGGAGGGAGTCACTCAGTCCATACAGCTGTCTGCTTGGTCTTTCCCAAACTGAAGACGAACACTCATCCGTATACACTGAAGTTATTCCATGAGAGTACAGACGTTTTGTTTGATGAACTGTCTCCGGAGGTTATAAGAGGTTACATCGATACGGGAGAACCCATGTAAGTTGCCAGGAGTTTTATAGCAAGGTACAGACTTCAGTGGCATCTTTCGATCAATGGCACTCGTGATTTCAGTCCACCCCCTTCACAAGTCTGTCTCGTGATGGTAAACTGCGACTCGAACAACCGCTCGTGAAATATGGACCCTCTCTGCCTCTGCACCAGTTTATCTTCAGGAGAGATATTGATCATTAGTCTCTTTTAACGGCTGAAACATCTCGGTTCTTTCTTTCAGGGACAAGGCTGGCAGTTATGGCATCCAAAGCCTTGGAGGAACTCTCGTCAAAGGCATCGTGGGGGACTACTACAATGTAATGGGATTCCCATTACATAAGTTTTCCAGTGAATTATGCACAATGTACAGAAAATGAAAACATATCGGGAACTGAAATCTCAAGGTGGGTGTCAGGTATCAATATCAACAAAGGGATAACAAAGAAACAAAACATATATTCTCAATTTATACCATGATTTGATTTTATTCGTATTGTTTATCCAGTAAAGCATCATTGTAGCACAACATTTCTAAACATCTGCCAATTTGGAGCGTTCATAACATCAACAGAGAAATTTCATAGCATCACATCGCTGCATAAAGCATTCAGCCAAAAGTTAATATCTCTTGCATCGATTTCAACAAGGCCTTGTGAATTGCAAAAATATATTGAATTACCTTGGATAACTGAACCACACTGGATCATTACATTGAATACATTTACAACATTACAGGTGACGACAGACTTATGGACTTCATTGTGACAGAAAAAACTGAAGAGTGAAAGGAGCCGAGAGACACCTTTTAGCCGTGTTGGACAAGGGATTCCGACAAGCCTATTCTAGCCAATAACTGGCATGTGCAACCTGACGAGCTAGTGTGAAAACACCTGAAGACAGGCCTAGCCTACTCATTGCATAGAACACTTAGTGCACCACTATTCCAGGGCCTGACACCATCACATATATACATGCAAATGTAAGAAAACTTCACCATCGCAAGGAATAGGATTTCGATGAGGAAATACATCGTATGTATTAAGGTGGTTAATTCTGGAGTATGTATGCATTGGAAACGAGTATGTGGAAGCAAGCTTTATATACGTTTTAAGCTTTAATACACTTGTGAGACACAGTTCAAGTTCGTAGGGAAATTATTGCTTTCATCACTAAAGGCACCTTGTTAACAACAGTCACTCTTGAAACACAACGCCACCCAACGGGGATCATGATCTAATATGACTTTGGGAACATACATTCTCTGCAACAATAGCCAACAATCACATACAATAACAATAGACTGTTGTTGGTATTATCTAAGCTAACATACATGTACGCAGAGCCACAGCCTGCAATTTTTCAAACACTTATAAAATTACACTTATATACATGTACATCAACAGATTAAATGTAATCGACAAGTACATACATGCAAGAATAAACTTGAATAATTATATTGAATATAACTCACTGTGCACTCTAATGTTTAAGTTGGATGTCCTCAGAATCGATGAAGTATTGGGAACACGGTGAAGATGAATCCTATTTCATTTATACTTGGATAAACACATACATTGCCTGTAGTTTGTTTACACGACAAAGACTAAGTATTTCTTGACTTACACTATGTATACTGGACACTACTTTGATAAATACACGATGTACAAGAACATTTAATTATTAGCAATTCTGTACAAATGTTGCAAGTATCTGATATACCTCATTGAATTGAGTCACATCATCTCATCATACATCATCTCACATGCCCAATTACTATTGTGTTTCTCGCCTCTAACTTTGTAATGTCCAAGGAATGAATTCTCCTGAAGTCCTCTGCCATAAGCCCATGATAATGTTTACGACTGAAACTCCCAATTCTCAGTCTTGAAATGAATTTCTCAATTGGAAAAGTTTCTATTGACCTAAGACATTTTCGTTTTCCTCAGCTTAATCTCAGAGATATCTGGTAGCACCCTCTGACCGCGTGTCTGGAATGAAATGAGATAGTATGACAGGCCTGCACAATACAGGGAAGTACATGTACAGGGAAGTAACTGCCAGATAATTTTCAAAGTTCTACACAAACCGCTGAGTTAAGTTCACCATCAAATGAGAATGAGAACAGCTGAGTATTTTAGCCTTCAACGACTAGAAGCTAAGAGATGAACTTACATTCGCTGCTGCTCCCTGCACATGAGACGAACCAGGTGCTGACATCGAGTGCTTTAGCGGCCGAGGTGGGAAGAGACCCTCCGGATGCTGGGCGCTGATCATGCTCGCCATCCAACGGTACATCTCATCTGCTGCATTACATGACATTGTCCGCCCAAAGAATGGGGTGTCCTTATTTCTTGAAAGTAATGAGTAAACGAAATCTATTAGCAGCCCTCGCCAGCTACTCCAGGCTTTCTACTAAACATATTAACTGCGGATGGTCCATACCAGACCTCGTCCTTGACATGTACATCACCATTGATCATGATGATGACAACTGTGGAGTTGTGAAGACACTTCATTAATAAAGAACATTCAATTCATGAAGGAAAACAAGGGTCAGTTCAGAACTGGTCATATCACAATTTTACTTCTATGAGCCGAGACACCTTACCTGGTCACTTTTTCACTTGCCTTGATGAACGTGATATTCCAGCTGAAATATAATTTAAGAGTTGTAAACTTCTTCAGATTTGTCGCCAGACAATGCATACACCTTTAATGTATGCGAGGAGAGAACTAGACAAACACCCTCGGAGGGCCTTTGCCTGCCCTGCTGCCACAGACACCAGACAAAAGGAACCTTGGTTTTACATCACATTCTCTGTCTTCTAACGAAAGGAATTCCCCAACACTTACTTGGTTGGTGTAGACCTCTTGCTTTCAGCACCAATATAAATGAGAAGGTCCTCCACATTCCACGAAGCCACTGGGTTGCTTGCCTGAGCAGACTTGTAATACGCCAGCTTCGACTGCTTGAACTCAAAGTAGAACTTTTTAAAGGATTTCTTCTCACTCAGTTTGAGTTCACTGAACAGGGAGAGCGTTGGATCGAGCTGGAGAGGAAAGATATAAGGATTACAGGACGACAACGATGTTTCCTGGCAAGTTGCCTCGATGTGTACATCCAAATTCACATCTATTCCAAATATGAAACTGTCCTGGTGAGGCAGGCTGGGGAGCTAAAGTTCTCAAACCTCCACAAGCCCACCAGATGATCGACACTAGATTATCGTCATCATCTCCTTGATTAACCGGCCTGATGTTGTCTCTCACAGGACAATTGATTCTCAAGTGTAAAAATACTGACCACCAAGTCCAACTTGTCGTACAAGTTGTTCTCTTTCACGCAGAGATAACTCGTCGCTGAATATTCAGGATCCCAGTGAGACCAATTCATCAAGATGGGCAGCACCATCTCATTGTTGTGGATCACTCGCTCTGGAAGATGTGATTATGATTCGAAATCTATTACTGGTTCAATATTCACAATGGGACTGGACACTAAGGAACATGCATGTAAGTCACTTAACCCGACACAGAGTTTCTTCCTCTTTGCATTACTGAGTTTTGATATTCAATCACAGAATAGGAGACTCATTCACCATACAATCATGGACAACTTACGTACCAAGTTCATCGTTGCAAATGACCTCGAACAAAGCCCAATTTTTCTGTGGTAGTTTAGCAGTCTCCACGATATAATCAACAACCTCCTGGGCAATCTTCGTGGCTGGAATGCGCTGATTGTGACTGCGATCAAGCGCCTTCTTCCCAATATAGATCGGAATCATGATATCGCCACCATGACCTTTCACTGTCGCTGCACGTTTGATCTTTTCTTGGGCCATCTGGATCTTTTCTTCGAGATGCCGCTCAGTGTCTTGAATCTGATAGAATGAAGCAGACACGTGAGATGCAATGGATAAGAACATCAGAGTCCGGATCAAGTGATTTTACGACAGCTGCCGACATTTCTTTCAAACTTTTGTTGAAAGATGGGGAAAGTGGATGAAATGTGCAGACTGTATAGTAACAGTATCAGATCTCTGGGGCATGTACTGTGACATGTGGTCCTTTGAGTTGGACGTGTTTCAAGGTAAAGTCTGCCAACACGCACGCTATTTCCAGCAAAATACTGCAACCTTCAGACACTGCTCTCTATCTTGCTGCCTATTAACTCTGAGAAGATGACATTTTACAACTTACATCAAATAACCACTTGTGGTAGAGAATCAAATCTGCCAGACATGCAATCTCGTGATTTGTTGATCCATAGCCCGTGTTTTCACCTTGATCGACCACCATCAGGGCGGGACCAAAGATGCTGGCGAGGTTCGTCACGCCCATCTTGTTGACACATTCCTGTTCTGAAACACTGGAAAAAAAAAAGTTGTGGCAAGTTTTTATTGGTGGATTCAGTCTAGGATGGGCTAAGATTACTTCACTGGACCAACATGAAGACCCTTGAGCTTTCCAAGTCATAGCATCAGACACCTGTTGAGCACTAATTGTCGGGCCTTTTCTGTGAGCCGAGGGGGTATGTTGAATACCCAGGCGTCCAAGGATGATACAACCAAACAGGTCAAACACAGAGTCTTATTTACCTATTCAAATGCATGATGACCTTCCTCAAGGTGATGTAATTGACAGATGGCAGTTTGGACAAGTAGAAATGGTAGAACTGGAGTTTGGAATCATGATCTGTTAGTGCTGCTGCCTCAACCAAATTCTTGTGGAGCCCACAAGTCAGTAAGGGATCGTTTAGGGTGCGGAAGAATCGCTTCAAGCAATTGGCGACATCGTGGACTTCGTAGTCTTCTAACTTTAGATGGACAGATCGGGCGTCTGAATAGAGATGAATATAAAGGTGTGAACTGGGTCACCTATATACAAGCTGAATTAAAGACTGATCAAGGCTGCAATGGCACCAAATCCCAGCTGGGTGTCCCTACTGAAAACCACACTTACCGTTGACTCGTACTTGAGGAGGCTGGTGTGAATGTGAGCCAGATTTTGGCCAAGTCGGCGATGCCTGATTTGTCACTGTCTGCTCAGGTGTTGGCACTAAATGCATTGAATTAATGAGTTTCTGAGGGGGACAGTTCAGACCTCAGTCCCACTGGTAAGTGTGATCATCTCGACAGAGTGAAGTGAGGATGAGTGTGGTTCACTTACCATTATGGAAGTCCTGTAGCAGCCTGTTGATCTTGGAGTGAGTGCCATTCAGTCGGTAGATTCCCTGGACTTGTATGCCGTGAGCTGCTACAAAACTCAGACACTTCTCAACAATGATTGGCACATTTTCGGATGTCAGCTGCTGCTCTGCTAGTGAATTACCACTCTCCTAAAAGGGAATAGCATTTTTGAATTGATTTGAGAGATGAACATCGATATGGACATTGTGTATACATGAAGCTCGATAAACAATAGCTGGGCAGCATACATGTAAAAGGCATACCCTAAAACACAGATGGGATAATGAATGGCACCAACAACCTTCTACACTACACGGCTCAAAAATGATACATGGGTAAATCAGGGGACAAACTACAAAACCTAGGCCTCGAAAATGTCCATCTGAGTTTACCTTTGTGCATTTATCTATGAGGGAATACCAGGATTCTGTTTCTACCACAGAGTCTGCTTGGATATACCACGCTCTTCCTGGGAAGTCCATCACAAAGTGGAACCCTTTCTCAAAGCATTCCGCACATCCATTCTCCTCAAAGCGCTCTGAAAGTAACAAGAGAGGTCACTTGCAAGAGCTGCGCTGATTACAGATCAATGGTCCTCCACTACTAGTCGTTAATTCTAAAGTCATTGAGTCCTAGTTGTTAGTTCTGCCATCGGACAGTCATGATTAGGAAAGGCTCTTGGTAGCATTCATGTTCTCATATTTCTGGGTTGTCCATGGTGCCATTAATACGAAGAGAATGACAGAACTATCATGGAGGAACACCAAAAGACATTCTTCATGTAATCATTGGTACATCAATAATGGAAAGGAAACACCGTAATAACTTACTTGAACCAACAAGTTTTCTGACATCCGCCCCATCAAACTGTTGATCCGACTGCAGGGGAGGAGAAAACAAAATATTAGTGAAAAAGATTGAATTAAAGGTGAAGAGCTTGAATTAAAATAGTACTGCATGCAGTCTTCACTGCCCATACATTGAGCATTCACCACCATCAGGATGGGAATGTCAGCCCATTCTCTGCCGGGAGACAAAACTATTGCAAACTAAACATGCCAACACTAACAGCTTAGTTCAGGGCAATTCAAGCGATTGTCAAAGTCACGTTAACAGAAGTCTTACCTCGCTGAAGAAGGCCAGCTCCTTCCCTCGCAGTTGTAGCCAGCATTGCACCCATGACTGAAAATAAACAATGAGATTGTTGTAAGAGATTGATGAATAAGGAATGGACGGTTGAACGAACACACACAACACACGCACCCTTTCAAACAAGTAAAAGTTCATCTACATCTACCTCATCAAAACGTTTTCCAGGGAGGACTACAAACATGACCAAGCCAAGACAGATGAGATATATAAAGAGGCTTGCAAATGTCCTGCCAATCTTGTTTGGAAATCCACCAACGTCTGTTGGTGGCAGCACTGTCTTAACAACAGCACCAGCTCAATGGAGGCAGCGTTGATGCCAGCAGATCACCAAAGTGGGCTTCAAGGATCACAGCTTGAAAGGAAATCAATCACTCGCAAACAACAGCAACAAAAACAACAACTCACTGTTGCAACACCATCTCGTAAGAATACGTAGCCAGCCTTGGTGAAATCGTTAATTAAACTAATGGCGTCAGATGGTGAGAAACTCTGGGCGACGCGTTTCATCCATTCTTGTCGCGCCTCTTCGGACTCTGCACCAAATAGGTAGATACGTCCGCCGTACTTGGTGGTATTCAACTCAAAAGGGTACTCTTGTCTGAAATAATGTTTGAACGTTATTCTTTTAACTGTTACATGTATATTTCTGCATCAATTGATGTTTGAAGATTGTTCACCACCTAGTGGTACAAACTGCATTCTCACCAGGTGCCCAACATAAGCGAACAAATTGAGCCGTAAAGAGTGTCTCATTTGCCAAGTCTGGCTGGCCCTTTCATTAGGGGTGACAATCATGATATACAATACAAACTCAACACTTACTTCTCCACCTTGGTGACACATAAACTGATCATATCTTTGCTCTCGATACTGTCCTTGGCTGTCATTGACTTCTCATCTTGATAATAGCACAAGGTACAGTGCTCTAGGATACACCATCGCTTCAGGAAGTCTGCAAAAAGACAAAAACACAAGACATGAATAGAATCGGTGGAGTCGTCTGCTTTTGCCCAATTTGGACCAAATTGTATTCTAAAATGTGCAGGAGCAACATTTTCCTCATTCTGTTCTGAAGGCAGATTACTCATAAGGAGGTCCACTTGTAACGCACACAGGATACCAGTCAACATGCGGCATTCACATACTAAATGTTCGCAAAGCTAAAAGTTTGCAAATTGGCTCATTCTCATTTGACGGTGAACTTAACTCCGCACTTGCTCGACAGAAGTTCCCAGGTTTTGAATTCACACAATACTTGTAGAGTTTAAAGTCCTCGAACAAGTATTATGGGAAAGCATAGTCATAAACTGCAAGACGTACCAAGGATACTGAAAAAATGCTTTTCAATAACAAGGACAAAGCATCAACTGGTTAGTATATGGCCACTCCTCTGATCAGAATTCTAACATGCCAAGGTCTCGGGAGTTTGTTAAACTTGGCGAGAGTAAAAAAGTTTAGAATTGCCAATACTTGACCATGACCATTCATTGGAAAGCTCTTTATCAGCTCTATATTTTAGGTCTGGAAAATACAGTGTGTTGGAATCCTGATCAAGAAGCCATCATATTCAACATGCAATAAACTTCAATAATTTTAACATTCCAAGAATGGTTAGACCCCACTCACCACTCCGACGACTGCTGATCTTATACAAGTAACCCCTACACCTCATTGCTGAAACAAAACTATTGTGTGACTCCAAAAGTTGATATTCCTCCAACCCAACAATGGACATGCCTTGGAAAGCTCTCAATGAGCCTTCCTGACAATACCATACAGTCTACGATCCAGACTAGGAATATGTAATTGATATCAGTTCCCGCGTTATCTGATGGCCTCGGTTTGGTTTATGCTGAGTGGCATATCTGCTGCAAGCAGGTCAGACTCTAGTTAGGACGCATCTCTCTTTCTCTCCTAATAAGGAAGCTACTCTCTATCAGACAGGTAGTACATTGCAGTACCAATGCACCATCATGCATTGGTACCAAAACGAGACTGAGTTTTAGCAGATAAGGATATAATATGGCCTAGATTGCAGACTGATAGTGGAGATATAACAATTCGTTTTTTTCACTTTCTCAGCCAATGGCTCCAAATGAACAGGTCAGGCTGGAAAGCTCAAAGGTGGCAAAGGATACAACAAAGGACTCATGACATGCACTCTGTACTGAACTAGTAAGGACAGCAGTGCAATCTACTGCAAACCGACTGGATGAATCATGCAGACTCGACATAGTGAAGCTGCCATTCTGAACCCTGCCCAGGATCAAAGTTAGAAACAAGACACAACAGGGCCATAGGCGTAGCAAACAGGGGCTGTGAGGGGGGGGGCGAATGCCTCCAAAGGGTCACCTAAAATGTGTTTTTCATGGGCCTGCACTACACACATGTCCACTCACACTCAATCCAGCAACACGGCTGAATATCTGGAGCTAAATCAGTATAAACCTCACACCTGTTCATACCTTTTTGGTTTGCTCCTGTTTTGTAAAGGTATCCTTTATGGGTGACAATGCGACGTCGATAATTATCCGAGTTTCTTCGACCTGGCGTAACCTTCTCTCCAGCCTCAGCACCATTGTGATATAAAAACTCCTGGAAAACAACATAATAGTCAAGCACTGTTGACTGGTACTTGTGCAGTAACTCTCTGTGCATGTGTTAACCAAGAAAGTAGGCCTCTTGCACTTTATGACATGGTTAGTTGAGCAGATGAAAAGAAATAACAGAAAAGTTACTTACTGCTTGAAGTGTCTTTCCTTCTTTTTTGGCAAGTTGCAGAGCTGGAAGATAAGATAAGCAACTATACTGACTTTCATAAACCATTCTTTCTCATAAAAGAACTTTTTAGTTCAGTTTGAGGAATTTTAGAATCATTTCAGTCAACCACACCTTTCGGTGTCTACCCTAATCAAGATTGCCCTTGCTGGAATGGGCAAAATGCATTATAGTTTTGAAATACAACATTACATAACAATCTCATCAATCACATGAGGTTTAGTGCAGTTTCACTTACAGGTCATAGGGGGAGCATACTTGTCTGAAATGTACATCATCTGAAACAGATACAAAGAGTTATCACATTGTGTATCAAGGGCCATGCTGGACAAGACAAACGTGCAACGTTGAACGCCCATGCTCAGTAACAACAGCATTGTTGTACTGCACGACCTCGAGGTGATGAAATAACGTGGTCTGCTCCTAACAGTCTCCGAGCTGCTGTAAAGATTGGCCTCAGGTTGCTTAGGATGCGCTCAGAACCTGTCAAATCATGTTCCTGTACTTACATTAGCACCAGAAAAGATGAGCTTCATAGTCTCTGCCACATCTTCAGTCAAAGCAGACTTACACAACGCCTCATCAAGCGCCTCCATGTTGTCTTTCAGATGGTGGAACTTACAATATTTGCGCTCCTGATATTTGGTTTCTATAAACTGCTGGCGTGAAAGACTGAAAACAGTAGAAGATGTTATCAACAGGGAAACACAAAGACAATTCTCTCAGTGCCTTTTTAATGTTAAGAAGATGTCAGTGATATGTTGTAAAACTTACTCGTCAGACTCTGGAGATATCTTGTTGATGCCCTGGATCATTCCAATCCAGAATTCATTGGCTACTTTGTTCCCTATCATATGGAATAACTGAAAGAAACAGACTTAAATATGAATATTGATTTCAGAGCCCTGCAACCTGTCAGGCATTGTTGACAGAAAGGGTGTCACATTCAGTGATCATCCCACTGGGGCTCAGGGATCCTTTCAAGTAGATGACAAGTGGCAACCAAATTGCCAATTGGCAGCTAGCTATCCCTCCCTGATTAGTTCAACAAACTGGAGAAGTGCCGGTGATACAGGCTTGCCTGAAATGCCTTTTCATGGGAGCTGAGTCAGGTCACAGGGTAATACAAGGAGAGAAGATCTGCCTTTAGGAAACAGGAAGAGTTCTTACTTTGATCACAGTTGGAGTCCAAACTTTAGTATCAAGTTTGAGAGATCTGACTTTAGACGCAGGCGTGTGTAGCTGTCGATGGATTCCAGCACATCTCTTACACATGACAATCGCGAGGTTGATGGAGGCCCAGCTTGGATCAGACGCGTCACAGTCGGCACAGAATTGGTTGGATTCGTTTTCGTATACGATACCAACGACCTGAAAAGAGTCATGGTAACTATGTTAGCAATCACATACACAGTAAATCAGGTGATAAAAGTGGCAGTTTTATATATTCACTTAAAACTTTGAAGCTGAAATTTAAACTTTAATGCATAAGCGTCAACATTTGGCCACACATGCAGTGTTTAGTACACTGCAAAGTGAAAATGAGAAAATTCTCAAAGTTTTGGTTCAGAAACATTACCCAGTTTACAATAAGAAAGCATCAAGAACATAAATAAGATGCAGATGCTTTTGATGGGAGAGGGTGGGAATTGGAGGAATTACTCCAGATGGCGGTAGGCATAGTTGAGCAGAATCGTCCCGTACATTGGCTGGTTAGTCTATTGGTACTACAGGTAGTGCCACCTGGGAGGCATCAGGGATACTAGCTTTCTACTTATTCCACTAACCTCGCTGGTGCTAAGCCATTGCTACAAAGAAAGACAAAGCGAATGAGAAGTTTACTTGATCTGTTGATATGAAGAAGTCAGTGTGGATTTTGTTCTTCCCTGTCAAGATATGATATGAAGTTACCTTTGTATCCGAGAGGCCCTCTGCTACGGCATCCTCCATGGCCTTCTTCCACATGTGAGTCTCGGCGATGCTTTCACACGTAAAACTGGTTGGAGGAGAGAATTTAGTTAGTTTCAAGTCACAAAAAGCATTTCACTCTTGATCTTGTCCAAGATGAAGGCTGAAAGCATTCCTGGATGTGCCGTGCAACTTCTTGTTTTCAAACAGGGCTTCGATTCCACTCCTCTATCAACCCAGAAGTTGGCAGCTCTGAGTTATTCATGCTTCACGATCAGACATCTAAAGTGAATGAACTTGTCATCAAAGGACCAAACCTCATCAGTGTTTAGAGTAACATGCCCAACCAGGGCCAGGGCCTAATAACTCACTTGAAAGTCTTGTAGTTTGTTGGGAGTTGTATCTTGTTCTTGCCCACTTCCTTCACAGCGCACAACTTCATGTCGATCTGGTGGATTGGAGAGCCAACTTTGAAATCCTGGAAGACCAAATTTTAAGTGAGAACAAAAAACTGCTCATACAGCCCAACACTTGAACTCGCCATGAGAAGACTAAACAGCATCCAGACTAAGATACGAACCTTACACTTGCCTGGTATGCCAACTCACTCATACATGTATTCCATCTAAGTGTGAACATGTAAACAAACCAAGTCTGCAGGCCACTGATCAACACTCAACTCACCTCTTTGTTATTATAATAGCAGAGCTTCTCTCCCTTGATAGCCACAAACACCTTTCCCTTCATGCCGTCCATCTTGAGGAAGCCTTCACGATCAGGAGAGTTCATCCAGAGACCTTCAGGCAGGCTCCCAATACCCTGCAACACAGAAAGTCAAACATTCAACATCTGAACTAACTGACAAAGGTAGGAGTCGATGTTACCAAGAGTCACCTGACCTTGACCTCTAGGCAGCTCTGCCAGATCCACAGTAATGCAACCACTACTCCATGAAATAAAGAAGAAGAGGGTTATATCTCACCTTGCCCTGGTTTGTAATGATAGCTTCCATGAGTGTGTTGGTCCACAAGAACAGATCGTCTATCTTGTCAGCAGCGAAGATGTACATCCTGTCGACCGTCTTCAACTTGAAGCGATTAGGCTTCGAGTCGCCTTGTTTGATCTCATTCTCAACATTCCTCATCACTGCTACTGGGATGATCCTCTTGGATACCATGCTCTGGAACCGGAGAGGTCAACATACAGAACTATCCAGCAACAACAAAGACTCCTAGGTACAGAATGGCCAGACAAACCTAAGGGGTTCCACCCAAGCTAATCATGACACAGGTCATATAACAAATGAAACCAAATATCTCAGCAACCTGCTTGCATAACTGACATCTCACTTTTTCTTACCTTTTTCTCCTCATAGTATCTGAGATCATCGCCATTGAATACGACCCACCTCTTCGTCCAAGATGGTGACAGGATACGCTGGCCGCTGTCCTGTTTGAAGAGGAAGCCGCTACGTTGAACAGTCCGCTGCTGAAAAGGGCAGTTAACGATATGAGAATGACATCAGGAGACACAGGATGGGGGGGGGGGGGGGGGCATACTGACTGACTTACTTAGGATTAGATCTGTGGCCAATTATGATCAAACCTATTACCAAGTTAAGAACAAGTGCTCATATATGTTGCTTTGGCACTTACTCATGATATGAGACCAGAAAAACCACAAAACTTGAAATCATAACCATGAATTGGAACAGACTTGCAGAAGAGCATACCTTCAGTGTAATGATGATAGCCATTGAATTGAAAATTCAGCTTATTCCACAACTAGGAAGTTGATATCAAATCATAGATCGTCACAATCATTTTTAAACATTTCTAAATCAGGGCTTGTCAAGAACCCCGATGTACTACGATTCCAACGGCTTCAATCAAGAGGGGAATTAGAGAAATATTCTGGGTTCCAGCCCGAGGTGATGTGTATTTCAAAAACTTCCTGTTGAAATGGCTATCCATTTGGAGAGTTTTGACAACGCCATTGACACTTCTGAATACATTGCCGCTCATGCGCTCTCATTATCCAAAGAATTCAAATCCGATTTTGATGCACTCATACACCTATTCCTGATGAATTGTAAAGGGGAAGTTAGGCTAGCAGGTTAAATGAATGTCCTATGCTAATATTGATGGTCAAATCTGTGTTGTACGATAATCCAATATCATTGCAACTGTGGCCATGTCTGCATAAACACTCTGTACTAATTACAAATACAACATGGTAATAGTTATAATCAATACAACATTGATCGCACAAATCGTTCTATTTAAAATGAAACTTTAAAAAAACAAACATGGCCCAAATTCCTATCTTCTAAGTTGTAATGTGGGACGAACCCAGTCAGTGAAAAAATATCAATGAAAACTAACGAGAGAACGATGAAAACTGTATCAAGGCTGCATCCTTTAGTGATCATCCATTGGCATTAGAAGGAGAAAACACTGCACCCTGAGCACTTGGAACTAGTAAATTGTGGGAAATTATGGGAAAAAAAATGAACGTGCCTCGCTGACATCTGATCATAAGACTGATGCAAGTTGGGACGCCTCAAGAGATAATCGTTATATCTGCAGCTTCGTATGAGGCTGCAGCTCGTCCCATAGTTTGATGTTATCACATCACTCGATGCTGGATCAAACATTTAACAGATCAATAGATATTAAGCTCCAGCAGTGTTCTCCTCGAAGCAATTTAGTATCTTCCACAAAGGTCATCATATGAATCTTTTCCTTTTAACTTTGAATCAGTGATGCATTTGGGGGGAAAGTATTTGAAATAAAATTTGTGCAATTCAAACGTCATGCGACATGGTGTCATGCCATTTTTGTTCATTTTTCAATATTTCGCTAGAACTTTTGAAGAATTCCAGCAATTTTATTATTTTTCTTATGAATAATGAATATGAAGATAGTTGGGATAAAAATATTTTCTACTTTCTGCAACTTTCGAACTGACTCAATAACGATTGAGAACACAGCCATAGTAACATAAAACAGCAAACTACATGTACTGCGGGATACCAAACACAATCACAGAACGTATGAGTAATGACCAAACGACTCCCAGTGGTAACACTTCAAACTGAATGACATGTCAAACTAGAGACTAATTAACCAGGAATGGTGATGGCAATAGTCATGGAGTAATAGTTCCCTGTTGACAGTAGAACACCCAACCTAGAGAGTCACACACGAGAACATATTTCACATCTGGCCTAGTTCGCAACAATAACATAACAATGGTGGCATTGTCTGAAGAATCGAGGAAACGTTTTGAACAGTTCTCATATTTGTCTGAGGTATATTGAGTTCTTTTTTCACCCTACATTCACGCCAATGGAAAGAAGGCCAAATCACATTTTTTAATATTTCGCACGACACAAATAGTTTATTTCTGTAGACCTCTGTAATTGGGGCACCTCTTTATCAAGGACAGTATTTCTTCACTTCCAAGGGTATCTTTAATAGAGGCTTTAGGTAAACAGCAGTTATCCCAGGTCAACATCTGCCACCTGATAGGCCAGGATTCTGAGGCATGTCAATATACACCAATCATTACCAATCATACAATCGGAAACGATCAAGGCTGAATAACTACTGAAGCCAATATGGGTAGAAGTCTCATGCAGGAAATAGACTCAGAGCCAAACCTGAAATACCATTACCACAAAATATCTGCATTAAAAAAAACCCCACTTTTTCATCATGAAAACTAACAATTTGCATGACTGGCTATCATATTGCCATTGGATGTTTCATAAAATACACAATCTAATGCACGTTCTAGCAGTAGCAGTGTACAATGTTCAACAATGCACTGGTACAAACATTTGTTGACTAATTGAGCTTTTCATCTGAAGGTTTTCAGCATATATAATAGGCTTGAGTGGAATACACACACAATTCACCACACTTGTCACAATGCTATGAATATTGCATGTATTGAGTGTCGTATATATGTATTGTACATATTTCCTCAAAGATCCACAGTTCAAAATACCCGGAAATGTCATGGTGCATAGGCCCAGGCAGTGATACTGCTGGACATGTAACTCGTCATCCTCATTGTGACAAGTTTCATAGTTCAAAGATATTGCAAATTGATAACATTCTTGGAACTGACAGGGGTATACCGTATAGACATTACTCATTAGAATTTATCATTACCTATTTTTCAACCAAATGGAGTCAAAGTCCTTATAATGCTGATAGAAGAAGCTATCCATATTTGCCTTGTCAACTTGCCCTGTCCATGTCTCCGACAGGAATATAAACATTTGAGTCGATTTCAAAAGGAGGTGTGGTTCTTTCTTGCCCACAAACCAGGAAGTTGACAGGCACATTCTATATTCAAAAAGCAAATAAATATAACCTGCACAAGGAAGTTTCATCCATCATTAAGGCCACTCAGAACATGGGGGGGATTACAGGACATTCTTAATGCAACAATAACAATAATGTCAAAACCTAATAAAAGCATGCACTTGCAAACACTTTAGAAAACTAAACGTATCCGAAAATAATATACAACACAACAAAAAACACCCAGACGTCATATGAATCAACTTACAGCATCAGTCATGTCAGGTCGTGAGAAATGCGCTAATAATTTGAGGTAACTCAAAACTTTCTGACAACATCTGGAAAGTAATGGAACGATCACTTCTAATTTTACATCATGTTTATTGATACTTACGTCATGGTCAATTTAACAGTTAGTGCTTTAAGGGCACAGCACCAAAGCTGTCACATGTAGCATGGAGCTGTGGTGAGACTTGATTGCACAGCATATCACCACAAAGTGTTCATCCTGAAGGATCTTTTGGACGTTCCATTGTCTTCATATCAATGTCACCTGAATGTCGTATTGAATAGATCTGACGATGTGAATCAGCTCTTACGAAACGTTTATAGAATGTTTACTTACACTGGAAGTTGCCTGTGTTATGGGTATCCTCTTTTGTGAAATCGCTGGTTTCATGCCGACCATCTTGCTAACTGTATGCAGGTCCTCGCATGACTCCATGAATTCACCACCATCGCTGAGGCTGAGGTTGTCATCGGTAGAAACGCCTGTTGAGAATGACATGACACGTTCAGAACTTTGGAACACTTCCGACTAGTTTTGAGGTTTAAAACTGCAATGTCTTGGCTTTTTTTTCAGTGTAATTTTCAACTGAGAACAAAGGCAAGACTACAAAGTTTTGTTAAACCTGGGGAAACATTGATATCCGTGGTCATGAATATGTTTCAATTAGATTTTGAAGAAGTCTTTAAGCAGCCCAGGACCAGGTCGTATGGATGTGATCAGGTTAAAAAAAGCATGTCACCTGGGTTTCTTTCTGGGCAATTCCTATCATCTCACAGCCTTTCCAACAACAAGAAGCCGAGGTTTTACTTGCTGCTGTGAGACAGGGTTACACACATTTGACATACATGTACAGAAGCCAGATTCAAGCAGAATATCTCAAAAGTTAAGCAAGTACCGGTAAACTGCATAACATCATGCCACAAAAGAATAAATCACAGCTTGACTCATCTTCACATCCTTCAAAAAATGAGTTGGAGCAAATGTTGACAACATTAAAGCAACTGAACCAGAAATCATAAATCAAAAGACAGGCACTGAGGAAAGGGAAACAGAAATGACTGCTACTTGGGGAAGGATTCTTCCCTCACGATACCAATCATGGCCCAGGAGACTGGAAACCCTTCTCCAGACTATATTCATGCTAAAAACCTCCAATGCTGCTGTCATTATTGAACATGGTCTCTGAAGTCACATTGGCAGACTTGAGACCATGGACTATCATTCTGATATATGAATGTACTGCTAAGGCCACAACCAGACCTCAACCAAGGGAAATACCATCACCAAAAGAAGCAAGAAATGTAATGTTAAAAGTAATGTTTGAATTTACCACCAAATGAGTCCATCCTACTCTTGCGAGCTGCATTAAGGGGGAAGAGAGAAAAGCACGCATCAGAGAATGATCGTTGCATTTTTGAGTTTCTTTCGAAAGTAAAAATATACCAATCTTCATATCTAAGTATTATCACACATACGGCAGATATTTGTTGGTGACTACAGGTTCATTCTTGACCATTTCCTCTCCAGCATCACCTGCTGCTACCAGTCACTTGCTAACAAGCGACCTCAGATTATTTAACTGTTATGAATTGAGGCATCTAACATAGAGTTATGGTAAAGCTTAAATATAGTTGGCATGCACACTACTCTTTTGGCATATTACTCTTCTGATGGGTGTGTTAGAAAGTCTTAAGTGTATGCCCTCTGCAGCTGTTAGACTTGGTGCAGCAAAAGAAGGCAAGGTAGAAACAAATAGATGAACTCACCACCTCCAAGTTCATCATCTGAATCAAGGCGTCCCTTTGGGGACGAGGATATTGAGGCAACTTTGAATGGCATTTGGGGCTTTGGTGGTGTTGAGCTGAAAGGGTCTCGGTCTAGCAGGCTGTATTCCTCCATGATGGGTGGAGGAGGAGCTATCCGTGTCGGTGTCGTCATTGGGCTGGTCATCAGAGGAACAGGTGGAGGAGGGTGAACCGGCATGGAATTCCGACTCCCCAAACTTGATGTTGTTGATTCTGCTCGTAATTTACTGAACTCATCAAAGCTTCCCTCAATATAGACATTTTCAACGACGTCAGATTTTTGGCCTAGAGTTTCTGGTAGTGTTTCTGTAATCCTTGGTGGCACCGGGGGAGGAGGTGCCTTCCGCACCGGTAGAGTGGGAAGAGCTGGCGGTGCAAATGAAGGCGGGGGAGCATCGTAGATTTCATCCTCACCGACATTCTCCAAAGGTCCGGCAGATCTCATGACTGTTGTGTCCACATTCTGCAGTGGGTCAAACTCAGTCAGCTCAGCAGGCATAGGACGAAGCTTTGGAGGTTCTGGAAGAAGCTGCTCAAAGTTTCTCACAGGAGGTGAAAAATCAAGTATATTACCACCCTGGTTTGGATCAGCCGAGCTCCCGTCCGGGAAACTCGGTGGAAGACTGTTTGAAAGAGTTTGTGACACACCAAGAGTCATGCTGGTACCAAAGGAGTCCAGCAATGCATTGGTTTGGATAGGTTTTACTTCTTGTTGGTCCGAATTTGACACCTGTGCAGCCTGTGATGAAACAATCCAAATTGGCTCATAAATGTCACTTCCCCGTTGATTGGGTACATCATAAGTCTGATCCTCGTCTGTGTTTATTTGGAGTGGAGATGGTGGAACATCATACGTCTCATCCTGTTTGCGTTGAGGTGGTGGTGGTACATCATATGTCTCATCCTCATCAGACTCGGAGTCCTCCCTAGTTCTCACTGGCACGGGGACTGATGGGATGTCATAACAAGGTTGAAGAGGAACTACTGTATTTGGGACATCACAACCAGTCAGAGCAGGCGATGAACTCAATGTTGATTTAGGGACGTCGTAACTGGCCTGAGCATTTCCAACCATATTGAACGATTGCGGCAATGGAACTTGGGTGTTAAATAAAGCATGGCCACCAGAATTGTTATCTTGCCACCTATTCACATCACTCGCCACACCATATTTTGCAACTGATCCGCCACTGCTTTGAACAGTTTCTGTCTCACCAGACAATGCAGAGACGGATACAGCAGTTTGGGGTTGCCCAACGCCGTCCGTGTCACTATCATCACTATCATCACTCATCTGTTTATCTAAATCTAGTAAGTCAGCATTTATCTGCGTTTCAATTTCAGCCAAGCGACTAAGAAAGTCCTTTTCTGTTTTGTCCTCAGTGGATGTCGCACTGTCCATTCCAATTTTAAAAATCTTCATTTCTTCTGGACTTGCCAGTTCAATGTCTGGCGATTGTGTATCATGGATTGGCTTTGAACTCTCACAAACCAAATCATTTTGCATTGACTTTAACCCTGACTTCTCAAAAGTCTGAGAGTTCCTGCTGTCTGCAAGACTTTCAGATTCAAAACTACCAGCAGAGGAATCATTCGGTTTTTGCTTTAATCCCGGTGACATTCTGGCTCGTGGCTGTGGAACAGGACGCTTTCTTTGACCATTATTTTCAGACAGTGAGCTCACTTCCTGCTCTGTCTCCTTCATATCAGACCCAGCCCTCGACCGAGCCACCGACCGCCGATTTCTTGGTGCTGGCTTTGGCCTCAACGACTCAGCAGGCCGATCAGTTTTCGGTGGCAAGGCTGGGACATTTCCCACATCATCCTGGACATTGACATAATCATCCCCATCAGGCAGATTAACATAATCAACACATTGTTCTAACTGCTGGGGGGGCGGGGCAGGAACTAAACCAAATAAAATATCAGCATCTGGTAAATGAGCAAGAATGCGTTTTCTGTGACCCAACGGCCCAACACCAATCGCATTTAAATTGTCTTCTGTCAATGAAATACATTGTGTCAAATCAAAGTATCCAGATGATTCAAAGAGTTGAGCGTAGCAGTCCAGTTGGATTCCTTTGAGCCAATCGTGGATGGTCTGAGTAGCCATGGTGGTTCAGTCATGGTACAACTCCCTTTCTCCCTAAAGAGAGAAAAAATTCAAACATCAAAAATACAATTGTACCGGCAGAGTCATGAATAAATGGCAAACAGTGACTGCAAATGTCACAATGTCAATAGATGATATTTTCAGCCATTGGCATTTTGTTATCACTCACAAACCACAACACAAGCAGGAAATGAGGAAGTACGCACATTCGTATAATACACTTTGCATATAGGCCTAGCCTAGGCCTACACTGCACATCTCAAGATGTACAAAATGTACCCAACCCCAGGACCGACTTGGGCAACAATAAACTTCCCAAACAACAGAAATTGTGGTGGCACAGTTTACACATATTGCATTTTAATTATTAAATCCTGATTCCACGACTTAAAATGAGATAAACTAACTTTTTTATTTTGCAAATTTTTTTGGCGAATCTAGCTATTTGGTCCATTCCGGAAGAAACTACAATATGAGTTCAACTCATTCCAATAACCAATTCATGACGTCACTTGCGTGAGCTTTAGATTGATGACGTAATGGATCAATGATCACGTGCATGTTTGAATCTGAACGGTTATTCTGATGTGGGTGCCATCGATCCTGGATCAATTTAAGTTGACTTTGGTTGCTGCATGTCATTCTTTTAGGCAGAGTTACATAGGCTAAATTTCCTACACACGTCCAAAACCTCACAACACTTGCGGAAATCGTTATTAGCGATCAGCATTAGTCTGTTGCTACATGAGAAGGCGCATGGAGGCGAATAGGTGCATTTTTCTCCTGGTCAGCTAAATCCTACACCCAAGTTTCCCTCTAAATCACAGTGAGCTAGGCTATATCAATGCGACAAACTATAGACTAAATGAAGAAGATGACTTACTGGTTTGAGCAGAAAAAAAAAGTGAAAAAAATATTGGACTTAAAAATTTTTCATCTTTCAGAGTTGAATTTTTTCATCTTTCAGAGTTTTTTTCATCTTTCATAAGTCCAAAATTCTGAAAATTTTCCAAGCCAATTTTTTTTGGCTAATGCTGTTTCTTCATTTTGAGCAGAAAAAAACAAGTGAAAAAAATATTTGGACTTTTTTTCCTCCTTCAGCGTTGAATTTTTTCATAAGTTCAAAATTCTGAAAGATTTTCAAAGTAAAATGTTTTGGGGGCTGATGATGTTACTTCATTTTGAGCAGAAAAAAACAAAATGATTGGCCACGCATTTGGTCTCTCATCCAGGAAGACAGGAGACGTGATTTACAAAATGATATTCACTAGCGAAATCATTGCTCACAAACGTATCGCGTCAATCATCTGCGCTGCCACCCTGTTGTATTAATCCACCACAACAAGGAGTGCTGGTAGAACGCCTCGTTGGTCTAGTGGTACGATCCTTGCTTAGGCTGCGAGAGATCCAGGGTTCAATTCCCGGGTATGTCCTTTTGTTGATAAGTTGGCAAAATGTCTGTGCTGCCACCGGTTGTATCAATTTTACACTGCAGCGGATCTTGGGAGGGAAGGTTATTTGTTCCCCATTCTCCCTGAATGCAATCAATCTTCTAATGAAGGATACTCTTTTCCATGTTTTTATTTCTACTGTTATCGACACGAGCTTCCAATTATATCTCGCATATTTATCAGCGATTTACAAAATCTGTTTTAACTCATATCGAGCCATTGTTTGATATGGGTAGGGCCTATTTCCCTTGTCACGGAGGGAGGCTGCTCTGGAGCCGAAAGAGCAACAAATGACGCAAACTGACGCCAACTGACAAGTCCCACAGTCTGCACAAGGTTTTCACTCTACCATTTACCAATAAATAATATTCCCTCGGCTACCGGTCGCTAATGAGATAAATATCAGGAAAAAACAGTATGTTATAGTTTCACGAGTATTACCAGCTAGGGGTGGTTTACAATGTGTAGGCAAACAAATGTTGCGCCATCGATCAAACAACATAATGATGGTTACAAGTAACCGAGTATTCATGAAATATCACCACAAAGCAGTACTTAAATTGCAATTGGTGCTTCGGAGCATGCAGAGCTTCATCAATAATCCTCAGGGTGACACCACTGTGTCTGCATGCTGTCATGAAGATGGCTTCGATGGATTTGGTGATAATTTCCCTTATTTCTGTGGTGCTTTTGGAAACTTGTTCTTCACAAATAGTAAGGATAGGTAAGTGAATTTACTACAGATTAAGTATATACTGTTTATACACTATCCACCTCCCACCCCGTCTTGACGAATTCAATCCTTCTTTCATAAGCAGCCTAAGCATCACTTGATGACATGACATAGGGCCTTTGTTGGTTGGTTTTCCCCGAAGATGACGAGGTTGAGAACAGCGACTTATTAAAGATCCTTATGGGTACACGGATAAAAATCGGAGAACTGACTTTATACGTCAGCCTTGAAGAAGCCATTAGACAATGGTGAGACTGGAGACGATCTTCAGTAAATTCGAATACAGAGGCGAACGGATTGAACTTTTCGACCATATTGAAAACCGGTGAAAGCTGTTAGATGACCGAATTACAAGAAGTGTCGGATGCACCAACTTGTTTTGTTGATTGAAAACGTAATTGAAGAGAAAACTTGAAACACTTTACAATGGAGTCATCGACAAACCGTCATCTTACAGGAAACACATTCTACAACCAAGTGTTACCCACATAATCCGGCAAAGCGTGACTGAGAAAGAAGCAGAAGCTTTAGAAACTGGGATTTAACATGCTTCTCTAAACCCAGGGGTTAAAAGTTTTGTTCAAGGTCACAAAATCAGTTGGCCGAAAGCGCCATCGATTCTCAGACATTCGTGATAAGATCACACTCTGGACGCAGTAGATCAGCCTCATCCCTATACCTTCCACTGGAAGACTATGTTAAGGTAGACGACGGATATGGGACATGCCTCGGGAACCTTGATAAGATTGTTGACACCGGTTTTGCCAGCCTTTCTCGAGTTGTTTGCCCAAAACGGATTGATGGTGCATCCCGAGTGAGCTGAGCGTGTCTTGGACCGGCGCTGGCCCGCCCGCCCCATTATAGGGGTAGCGGATCGAAGCCTATTTTAATGGTCTGGCGAGATACGACAGCTTCGCAGCCTGTTCTCTTCTGGTCAGCGATTGGTAAAAAAGGCGGTTTCCCTCATTTACCTGTTGGTGTCCCAGTTTCTGTTTGATTTGATAAAAGGCATCCGAGGTCGCTGAATTACTACTCACACACGATTTTGTCCGGCCTTGACCACGCACCCGAGATCTAAAAGCTGTATGATGTAAACTTGAAAATTATGGTAATTCTTAATTTCCACAAGGGGTCATCTTGGATTTTTATTTCCGGAACGTGTTGGGATGATTGTAACTCACGCTACACACATCATTAATCATTTCTAATGCAATACACTTCGATGATAGCGATTGCATGGTCGACTGAAATTATTCTTTTTTTGGCTGATGATGCTATGATGCGAAATGAACGGGTCAAAGTACACCTAACACGCAGTTTTTTTCTACCATTAGCAATACCAGTTATTTTTCCTAGTCCGTGTATCCCAAACGAATTTCAATTATCATCCGATGTCATCTATGTAACGTAGCCACTAATGGATACCGGTCAGTTTGATTTCACCAGTCCCATGTTGACTCAGATGACCAGGCTTGAATATTCCCGTAAATACTCTGGACCAGACAATTAACTAATGCATATAATAAGAATGTTTGCGCAAAATTAGATTAGTTTGCCTCGTTAGTGCAGTGATGGCAATGGGGATGATAATCTACCCGAGTTGGTTAAACTGGTTGCCACTGCATGTGATCGTTGGAATCAATGGATCTGACGCCCGCGCCGGAAATTGACACTTTTTACTAGATGGGAAACGACAGGATTTTTCTACAAAATATAATGGCTCGTCCAATATTGCTGCAGTTATGGGCATCATTATGCCGACGTTTACTTCATGCTTTCATGCGAAACAGGCATGAAAAATAGATGCTATTTTCACGTTTTAAAGGAGCATGACGTGTATAATCACCAGCGTGTTGTTCTAATCGACGATCAGCAAAAATAAATAAAAAATATAACGCTAATGGCAAATTAAACATAAATCTTGTTGAATAATGCATAGAGTAACGCTATTTGATTCTGATGTCAATATGAATCATGATATTTGGGATGATGAATCTCGTCCAGGACCTGATGTCATTTTAGTCCGGCCATGATAAATTTGAATCTACCAGCAAGGCACTGGTATGCATCTATCTCAGTACCATCCCATAATTAGTACCAATACATGTTTTTACCTTTCTAACGCATAATTTATTCCAGTTTCCCTTCTCCCTGTTCGTTTTTACACTTCTGTATGTTATTTGACCGCGAAAGAAGTCCCAGCTTTTTCTTTCAGGCGTGATAGCCCCCTTCAACTCAGCCTGGATCCAAGCAGTTAATGGGGCAAATGAAGAGACGTTTATTAAAGACAAAAACGGTCGCTTCACCATTGAGGTGCGACATTATGGATACCAGGTGCCCTTGAACCTAAGACAGGTTCTTTCATGTAAGTTACCCATGTACCTGTAGATGGAACAGTCAATGCGTTTCGTGGACATTCATTAAGTCTGCTCTCAGTTCTTGCTTCTCTTTATCAGACACTTTGCTAATGGGATATAGAACTTGTTGAGCTATCTCTGGATAATCGGTTTGCTCTCCGCCCCACACTCCTTTCCATCGTGAAGTAGTTTATCCAACTAATGTAATGTATAACCACATAAGTCGATGGCTGTTCAAATTGTTGGCGAAGAAAGCAGCCATGTTTTGAGAAATGGTTAGCTTTGACGCTTCAGCTCATTTGAATGGCAAAATGTGAAACCGTTTCGGGCAAAGACACAAAAGGACGGAGGTGCCTTCAAAGCTGCTGGTGTCGATGAAGGATGATGGATGACGATGTCGTAAAATTGACAAACGCGCCTTGTTTGCCAAACAAAGTTTGAAGAAGAAAAAGATATAGCAGAGCGTAGTTTCGATCTACGGACCTCTGGGTTATGGGCCCAGCACGCTTCCACTGCGCCACTCTGCTGCTGATGGTTGCGACTGACAAGACTGTCATTCATAGTACACCGGGCTGGTGTGGACGTTTTTGAATGTCTCCGTTTATGAGTGCTTCCCGTCATTGTTTGGGAACGCTGAAAGACAGATTGGCACGCTTTATTGGGTTCCCCTTGTCAAAGACATTACAAAAAGTTGTGATAGGGCAAGATACCAACTTACCGGTACCAAACACACAGCGTGCTTGTTTTAATGCCGCTCCTTTTCAGTAATGGACAAAATCCAGCGAGAGAAAGTGACTGTGATGGTGGGCTCCTACGACACTTTGGTAGCAAGCATGGCGGAGTCACTCTTAGTCCCGTTTATCACCCTGGACCTTCACGAGGCGTCGATGGGCTCGCAGACCAACCCGTTCATCTTTAGCCTGTACCCCTCGGGGTCCCTGGTGAAATACGTGGCCAAGGATGTGGCTGACTACTACAGGTGGAAAGAAGTCTGCATCATCTACAATATTGATGATGGTAAGTCCCCCTTCTGTAAGAGTCGGCCTGGAGTACTACATGTAGTCAATCACAATTGATTGGGATCTCATAGAATCACAGATGAAAAAGAAAAATTGCTCAAAAACATTTTACCAAATGTCAAACTACGTGCTCAGCAATCGTTGGGTATATACATTCTTCACTTGAAGATAAGCACCAGAGTCCTTCTTTCAAGAGCCTTTCTGTGTAAAGGCCCGCATGTACGCATCGAAGGAAGCCAACAGTTTTCTCAAACTGATGGAATAGTAGTCAATAGGCCAACTCATAAATTCTTGCCTCAGAATCGCATTCATTTCGTATCAGATATGGAGCGATTTTTTATAACATTCTGCCAAACTTTCAGGGGATGCGATGGGTGGTAACTATACCGTGATTCTCAATTTGCATAATGTTTAAAATATTATTGACATGTAATGCAGGACGACTGCCTTCTGTTGCACAAAATGATATGAGCACGTTTAATACTACATGTGTCTCTCAATTTATACCTTTATGATAGCTGGGATAGTGATAGTCACACATGTGTTGAGTTTTGTAAAATACAAAATCAGAAGACTAAAGTGTTAGCAGAGAGTAGTTTCGATCTACGGACCTCTGGGTTATGGGCCCAGCACGCTTCCACTGCGCCACTCTGCTACTCTGCTCCAGTAACAAATTACCTTGACCTTCAACTTAAAAGGTACACTGTATACCAGTTTTGTTTGTTATTTTGTAATCTATTGTTGATGTCACAAATCCTGGCGGTTCCGGTCTATGATATGAACAAGCATGATAATTTGATTACGAAACTCGGGTATACTAGGGTAATCCTGTTTAATGTCACGTTTAATTTTGTCATCATTATATCTGACCTTGGTTCTCGGCCTTGGTTTCTATCAATCAATGGTCAATTCATCATCCTTGTCTGGTTTCATCAAGGCGATGTATGAGATGAAATAACTGATGATGTTTGGCAAATATATATAGATAGATACTTTAAACTATAGTAAAGCCAATCCTGAAAGCATCTGGGCTTAAACACAGAACCAATTTAGGTTCGATTACACATGTCTACATTGTACATTACTTTATCATCGACATGTAGGCCATATCTCACTCAACAATTCATATTCATATTCGATCGATTTTGAATGCCGGCATACTAAAAGCTTTTAACGCATGCAGTGAAGTAGATTCTTGGGTCGAAATTACTTTAAATTGTCAACAATTGCTAATTATGAGCTGTCATCAATGTTGGAACTAAGAGATGACAGGCAGGTTAAAAAACAGCGGCGAATAATGCACGTGTCACGGGCACCACTGAGTGAACTTGACTTCTTTGAACGTCTACCACTTTCAATTTCTGCTTGCGCTTAATCATTTTCGCAGCTTTCTTCATCGGCAGTTGAAAGGAAGGATTTGGCACTAACTGTCATACCATCTTGATCTATAATGAAATGCCAATGAGGTGCCATCTCTCAAACTTTCGTCGAAATGACTATCAGCACGTTTTTGCTCGCGTTACTATCACTATGTTGTTTTAAGATATTCTGTTCTAACATTTTCTCTCTATACCATGGTAATGATTTCTTGCAGGTATTCGAGGCATCGGTTCGTATAAATTATAACTATCTTGTCTGTAAATGTTTTGTAGTGAGAATGTGTTTCCGACGTCCACACCACCGTGATGCAGACAAACTAAATGTGACCGCTTAAACTCATCGACCGTCAGCAATTATCTGACTAACATCCAGTGTACTACACGTTTTTGGCAACGATATGTTCTCTTTATCATGTAGCATAACCCATGAGGTACCTCTTTGGTTACAATCGAGCTATTTCAAACCAGACATTGTTATGAATGAAATAATACTGAGTATCAATTAACTAAGTATGCATAACCCGCAATAGTCGATGTTGACCAGTCTTCGTAATATTTACTACATTTTGTGTCGTTATCCTCCGCCTAGCTCCCGATCCCAATTAAGTGCCATTTGTGTTGATGTTGTCGGTAATTGTTTCCATAGCACTCTTTAACGGACCTGATCCATGTAAACTTGACCTTGTAAGTCAAGGACAATAATGGAATAAGCACACTTAACTGTATTAGTATTAGAAATGAAGCATCCGAGTTCAATATACCAATGAGTTACCGGTCTCCAACCCCAGCTTCCGACAGGCAAAGCTAATAGCCTAACCTACAGCTGAGAGTGTTGGTGCAGGTAGGGATTCTATGTCCGAAGTAAGAGGTCAAAGCCAAAGTTCGGATTCTATGTCCGAAGTAAGAGGTCAAAGCCAAAGCTCGGATTCTCTGTCCGAAGTAAGAGGTCAAAGCCAAAGCTCGGATTCTCTGTCCGAAGTAAGAGGTCAAAGCCAAAGCTCGGATTCTATGTCCGAAGTAAGAGGTCAAAGCCAAAGTTCGGATTCTATGTCCGAAGTAAGAGGTCAAAGCCAAAGTTCGGATTCTATGTCCGAAGTAAGAGGTCAAAGCCAAAGCTCGGATTATGTGTCCGAAGTAAGAGGTCAAAGTCAAAGTTCGGATTCTTTGTCCGAAGTAAGGGGTCAAAGCCAAAGTTCGGATTCTCTGTCCGAAGTAAGAGGTCAAAGCCAAAGCTCGGATTCTATGTCCGAAGTAAGAGGTCAAAGCCAAAGTTCGGATTCTATGTCCGAAGTAAGAGGTCAAAGCCAAAGCTCGGATTCTTTGTCCGAAGTAAGAGGTCAAAGCCAAAGTTCGGACTCTTTGTCCGAAGTAAGGGGTCAAAACCAAAGTTCGGATTCTATGTCCGAAGTAAGAGGTCAAAGCAAAAGTTCGGATTCTATGTCCGAAGTAAGAGGTCAAAGCCAAAGCTCGGCTTCTCTGTCCGAAGTAAGAGGTCAAAGCCAAAGCTCGGATTCTCTGTCCGAACTAAGAGGTCAAAGCCAAAGTTCGGATTCTATGTCCGAAGTAAGAGGTCAAAACCATAGGTCGGGATTTTCTGTCCGTGAAGTTCCAGATCAAGACCATAGGTCGGGTCTCTCTGAGTGAGAGTAGAATATATACGCCCACCAAAAAGATGATTTGTCTGATTATATCAGGAAAAACAGTTTTAGTTATAGTGTTTGTTAATGTTTTGATCTATTTTTTTCTCTTGCCCAAATCTAGGTATGCATCTCATGGGCTCCATAATCTCCGGGCTAGACCTTAATGTCAAGGCTGTCTTCTTTGACCGGAACACCTCAGACCACGATTTGCTCCATAAGCTGGTGCAGTTGAGGGAGCGGAAACGCAAAACTATGATGGTCCTGTCAAGAACGGAGGGTCTGCCCAGAGTCCTTAATGCTGTAAGTGAAAGAAACAGACACTTCTTGGATGAGCAAATGTTGACCGACATTTGCATTGCCCTCACGGTCGTTCGCTAAGGGAACTAATCATAGAACCTTGTTGCCTGGTGCTCAGTCCAGCCTCGTGACAGTGAGAGAAAGATCAGGATACCAGACTAAGAACGTTGATAAAGATCACTGTTGCTTGCCGTAGAAAGTGGTGTGGAGGTCAAGTGGCCAGTCCTCTCGACTTCGTCACAAACTGGTTTCATACAAGTTGACTAGCATAGAAATGTATTTGGTATCCCGTCGAACGAAGTAAACCTGTCCAGGAATTAGACGAGATTTAAAGGTGAACGGAAAAGGGCAACCATGCCTCAGCGTCCGGCAAGAGCCTGAAATATGAATAACATGTGCAATATCAATTTAGAACTGACCCTGGTAGCTGCCCAGAAGAAAGGGCGTATCAATCTTTTGATTTGTTGTCAAATAGTTTGTTACTCGATATTTTTCAGGCGATGAAGCTGAGTCTTCTTACTCGAGAATACCAGTGGGTAACCTTAACGATAGTAAGTCGTGATTTAAGCCAGTACACGTCATTTTATCACTCAATTCATTGAACCTTTGACAACCCAATTACGATTATTAAGATTTTCCAGACATTACTTCAGGTACAAAATAGATCTCTCGTGGTCAACGTAGCATACATAAACCCAAGGGTTTAGGGCCTTTTCGCCTTTTGAATTGTCTAAGTTACTTCTCCGATCGTTCATTGGCCCAGCTTCCCCCAAAACAAGTTTAATATAACTGCTGCAGTTGTACAGCAGGTCGACGGCCCTGAAATCAGTTCTTATTTCAAAGCAGCTTAACTAAATCTTGAGTGACGCCAAACTGTTTCAGGACCTGGACAGGATGAACATGAACACGTGGGCAGATACGGGGGCCAACTTCACGGGGTTCCGCCTCATCCGTCCCCAGCATACCAAGTCTATCATCCAATCCATGGACGATGCTTTGAGCCACGACGCCGTGGTGATATTAAGGGAGGCAGTGATCAGCTGGCTGGGGACTCTGAGCCCCGAGACGAGGATGCAGACACCATATGTCATGGGGAGAGACATATTGGAGCATCTAAAACGGGTATGTGTCCATCTGCCGACGGATTTCTTATACATCGTTGTGGCGAATGATTGTATCAGTCAGCCGAGATATTCTCTGGTGTGGTAGCTGATGGCTTAACGGGTTTTCCGGGGTCGTTGTGAAAAAAGGAACCGATTGGGACGCTCTCAGTTTGTGATATATCATCATGTGATGGTATAAAATGTATCCGGAATCCCGATCGTCATTCGCTAAAGGCCAGTTGAAATAATTACATAATGTACCGTACTTGTTGCAGGTGCAAGCTGACGGCGTGACTGGTTGGATTCAGTTTAATTCCTTTGGTCGGCGGACCAATGTCTCTCTTGATATTGTAGGCCTGAGTCAAGCAGGACTTTACAAGGTAAATCAGTAAAGCAACCAACACCTGATGTCTTTAATGTCCAGCAGCAACATATCGCCAACGCCATACTAACCATGCAAATCGTGGCATACATCCTCCTTCCCACATATCACACCAATGCGAATGCAATAGGAGAAATTTTGATGTTGCCATCATGACCATCACAGTGCAATACGATGTTCTTTTAGCGCCATCTAATTGCCTCAGATTGCACTCGGAAACAATCTATGACGAGACGAACGGAAGAAGCAATGCGATATGACAAGACGTACGTGTGAGCTTATCAAACTCGTGTAAAGAAAGTCCTATAGATCCGTTATCTAACGAAGTCGGTTTTTTCATGGTCATTTTCCAGAAAGGAGAATGGAAGGAGAGCTACCCGACTCTTGGAGAAAGGATGCAGACCAATGAGACGACGAATTTCAGGGGTGAACCTCTGCCATTCGGGGTATCTCCTGTACGGATAGTCACTATATTGGTAAGTTTATTTGTCAAGTTCCAAAGTTGCAAGTACGTATCTTTGTCTGCATAAAATGCCTACTGGCTCAGGCTTACTGCTTAAATTGCTTCTGTCAATTGTATTTTACAAGATGCTTATGTCAGCGAATGATTTGTCCACAAGGTTTGTCATTGGGAAGTCAAAATGCTACACTAAAGCTAGATTATAGGCATTCACACCACAGTACTGTGTAAAACCAAAGTCCACTTGCGACCAAGTCCTGCTCGATTCAGGTTTCAGTCATCTTTGTATTTCGTTTAGGAAGAACCTTTCATCATGTTAAAGAACAACTACAGCACTGGCAACGATCGATTTAAAGGCTACTGCATAGACCTTTTAGAAGCAATGGTCAGTTTGGTCCCGAAACAATTTGAGTACGAGATCTACCTTGTTCCTGATGGCCAGTTTGGAGCCAAGAATAATAAGGGACAGTGGACTGGTATCATGAAAGAACTCATTGATGGGGTGAGTAGGCTCAAGTCAGTTTCTGTATCAAGTCAGTTGCCTTAACCTCTCCGTTGATAATGGACACGAACTATGTGCAAGCCGACTGTTAAGATAACATGACCTGATTATCACGTTGGGTCTATGGTTATGCTTGTTAAACAAGATAATCACGCGATTCCCAATTGGTTAGATCTGACACGATATATCCACACTGTGTTGATTGCCCAATAATTCATCAAGTATAATCAAACACTGATAATTGTAAGCGACAGTGCATGAACATTCGTAGAACATCATCGTAAAGCTATCGAGCGGATCAGTAGAGCTTAATTTCCTTTGCTGGCCATGTAAATGTTTGCACCCTGATACCATGCGTACGGGTTATAGGTTCGTGTTTGATAGGGGCCTTTATCCCTAGGGAGAAAGATGAATATCTTATTCTGGTGTTTCCGCGACCCGTGATGGTTTTGCAGCCTCCTCCTTCTCCATTCAAGTGCCCTTCTTTTTACTCGACTGATATTTGGAGCGTTCTATCTTCCAGAACGCTGCCCTGGCCATCGCCCCTCTAACCATCACCTTAGAAAGAGAAGAAGCCATCGATTTCACCAAACCCTTCAAAACTTTAGACATCAACATCTTAATTGAGCTGCCAGAAAAGGGCCGCTCCTTGACGCAGTTCCTCAGCCCGCTCTCCATCTACGTCTGGGGGATGGTCCTGCTCGCCTTGATTGTGGTCAGCGCGGTGCTGTGCGCCATTGACAGGATCAACCCTGACAATGAGGGGATTGAGGGAGAGACCCATCGGTATAACATCAGGGAGAGCCTGTGGTTCTGCTATGCTGGGCTGGTCGGGGCAGGGACAGAGCAGACACCGAAGAGACTATCAGCGCGGGTCTTGGGCAGCGCCTGGTGGTTCTTCTCTCTCATTATTATATCATCATACACAGGTAAGAAACGACTTTTAAATTTGTCAGCAGTAGGAATAAAGCCAATGGCTGATGCTTTCCTACTCAGAAGTCTTTGCCCAAGCTGTTGCAAGGTATTCCTTCCTCAAAACGAACTGGAGCACATGAACTAGATATTCCGTACCAAAAACAAACAGGTCGTTTGCATAAGGTAATGGTCTTCAAACTGACGACATCGCACTCTTTCGCAATCTCTGGTACGAGTTCAATCAAGAACTGTATACGTTTCGTTTACCATTCTTGAGATCAACATCAACATTGAAACGATTCATTTGTCAATTTCGTGAGAAGTCCAATTATTTTCTTCCAGCCAACATGGCCGCCTTCCTGACCATGTCTCAAATCTCGTCCCCAATAGAAAGTATAGCCGACCTCGGTGCCCAGAACAAGATCAAATATGGTACTGTGAAAAACTCTCGCGCTGCTGAATTCTTCAAAAACTCAAAATCAGAAATTTATAAGAAAATGTGGACTCAGATGAGCGAGGTGGATCCAGATAGTATGGTGCATTCCTCAAAGGAGGGTCCAGAAAAGGTCAGTATCGCTTGGCCAGATGACATCAGATTCAAATTTTGCTTTTGAATGATTGCCCAAATAAGAGGTCAGCCAAAATGAGAATCAGGCCTGGTCATTCTTTCATAAGCGGTTGACAATCTGAGTTGCCCTGTTTTCGGTTACGGTATAGAGTGTGGATGTTCTTTGTGAAGAGGCGTTGTGAAACTTTAGCATTGTTTGATCCAAATGGGCCCAAGCCTGCATATCTCTGGAAGTTCCAGTGATACGTTATTTGGTAATTCTTTGGACTATCGAGTCGTTATCCAACTATAAAATCTGAAATAGTCACGTTAAGTTCATTTGACATGTCTTGTATCCTCATAATCCCCTTTGTCTTCTAGGTACACGAAAGTTCCTACGCCTTCCTCTGGGACTCTCCCGTCAATACGTACACTGCTACCCAGGACTGTAAAGCCATGGTGCTAGGAGGTCCTTTTGACCGAAAGGGGTACGGATTTGGTGTGCCCAAGGGAGCATCGTACAGGGACATGTTCACGATAGCATTGCTCAAGCTCAATGAACAGGGTACCTTGGGTGACTTGGACAGAAAGTACGTATGGCATGCTCATGGTTCAAGGACTCAATACCGAGCTGGTCCTTGGTTGTCTAAACAAGACCGCTGGGTGAGACCGAAGCAGATTTGAGGTCTACCCGAGCAGTCTTCAAAAGACAAGCAAGGACTAACGGCGAGGTATCATTGCTATTCTAATAGAGCAAGTAGTGAACATTGGCCAGTACATTTGAAAACCCAGTGGTCCTTGGTTGGAACACCCTGGCAAGGACAGCGGCGCCAATCAAACGAGGTTTAAACATTACAAACAATGATATATCATGTGGCCAAGATATGCAAACGGTTGTCCTCCTTCCCCGTTCATGCCAGCCAAACGTGTGACATGCTGTGTTAAAGGTGTAGCTCTATTCGCTTTGCAGATGGTGGGGTCGTGGGAAATGTGGCAGCAGCGAAACTAATAAAGTTGGCGGCAAAGTTTGTACTTCTAGGTCTGTTAAAGTATCATGAAACATCGTAGTTGTTGTTAGTGGCCAACTTGAAGTGTTGTGTGCTCCTGTTATGTTTAGTTGAGATTTCAGTTTTCAGTTTTCAGTTGTCAGCTACTCATAACGCAATTCATTTATGTTATCATTGCTACAATACCTATGCAATTCATACAGAGATGTGTACACCTGTTATTGTACTTAATTGAACATAGTCCATAATGTTGGTTACATCATGTAAGCTCACATACATTTTGTTTGATTTAAATGACTTAGAATAATGCGCATACTTGTACTGATGTGACCCTAATTCATTTCGCATAGTTACATGAAAACCAACACTGTTACTCTAGTACACTGCGTACAAAGCTTCTCACAGCTGTTGACACATTCCAATGTACTTTCGGAGACTAACATAATGCAGAGCGTTTTGACAACTTATTTAAAAGCTTGAATGAGTTACTGGTATCCTCGTCGCGTTCAAGTCATGATGTCAATGGAGGGTTAAATGTCTATTAAAACAACAGTTATCGTGATAGATATCGATGTAACTAAAATCTAACATCAATAGCTGACGTTGTTTATACATGTAAAATACTATGTAGCTGTAACCCTCCATCTCTTTCTTTACCTGCTATCCTAGAAAAAAACTTGATTGGTTTGCGTGAGAAGGCTGAAATATTGGAAAGTAAAGATGTTGACGTTGAGTGTTAACCCTGACAAGCCCCGAGCAGTGTGTCGAATTTCAGAGTGTGCCGAACCCACAGAAGTCTAGTACTAATTCTATCCATTTGCAGCCAAATATCACAAGTACCTTTCCCACGTTATCAAACCATAAACGTCATAAAAAGGCTTAATGTTGTCTTTTGCAGATGGTGGGGCCAGGGTAAATGCGGCGATCCAAGTACCGTGAGTAAGGTCAGCAAGACCGCCCAGCTGCATCTCAACAACGTTGGTGGTCTCTTCGTCATCATGCTCTGCGCCATGGCGGTGGCTTTGGCCGTCTGCGCTGCTGAGAAGTGCTGGACGCTGTATGTTGCAAGAAAAACAAATGTAAGTTTCTTGTATCTTCAATGTAGCAGTAAGTGCTTTATTTACTGTGTGATTAGGTCAAGCTGTGTTTGTAAAAAGGAAAAGAACTGAGTCCAACATGATATGGAATGTCAGTTGCTTTTGGTTGTTCGCTTTGCTCTCAGATCTTTCCGGTCCCGCTCTGATCACGTGACATGGTTACTGTCGATGCAGAGCATACTTGGGCATGGTGTACGTGTCTGTTTTTCGTCAATATTTCAAACAAGTGCTCTTCTGAAAAAAGTATTGAGAGAGACCGCTTGGGATAGAGACAATTACCCTTAACGTGAGGCCTCTTTGGTACATTCAAATGGACCTATGGAAGAAGAGCGCTCGTGGAATTTTAAAAAAGGAGAGTTTTTCACTATGATATAGTTGATATAGTTAATCTAGTTGAATTGTCCCCGAATGAGTAAATGTACTCTGAGACTGACACGCGGCCATACTTCATGGACAGTCATTCGGTTCGGTGGTGATGCATGTGTTTCCCACTCACTGGCCATAATCAGTCAGTTCGGATATCAACTGTCTTTAGCTATTAAAGTTTAGGTTACATGCCTCACGTAAATCATACTTTCTAACTGACCACTGTCTTCCATCCACTTCTGAAACATTCAAAGATCGTTGACATGAATTGTGCCTGTCTTTAGGTAACATCCGACGACATGGGTAAGCTCCCGTTAAGAATACTCACTTATTACATCATTTATCCATATTTGAAATGTGCACAATGGATTCGCATGGAAGTGCGGAAATGTGACCTGGTCACATTCCTGAGTTTAACTGATGACAAACAATGACAAACAATGGGCTAGGCGTTTGTTGTGGCGTGACATGGGCAAGTTATATCGACATTATCAAAGAGTGCGAATCCAATGTATACGTGTCCTGCATCAGTTTGCCTGCTTTTGCCTGTACTGTCTTAAGCAATGAGCCACGACGAGCATGATGGGCCGAAGAGATTGTAATGCCATCAACGAATACACTGATGGTCGGGTGGGGCAATGACAGAATCGGTCACATCCTTTTCTGATCATTGCTTTTCATCTTGATTTTCCGCTATAAGTCGCTTAGCTTTTGCGCCAACAACAAATTCATATCACCTTGTCGTCTTATTTTCGTTTTATCCAACTTTTTCCATGTTTCTATAGAGATGTTTCTTTGCTTGTTGACTCAGCTTTGGGATGAATGCATGTATACATTTTTGTCTTTCGTTTCAGTGCGTGCATGCGTATTGCAAGCAGTCAGTGCAAGCAACTGGTCAGATCGTTCTGGTTTTACAGTCTCAGAGACAACAATATTTATCGATAATCAAATGATTTCACTTCATCCGAGTATGGACAAGGCGTCCGTTATTTATGATGTTTGACATGGAGTTTTCAACAATGATTATTGGTCGTGTAATAACCTGCCTAAACTCTCTCAAGGACAAAGTGACTTTACTCAACTGAGGGGTGTAGGTCCATTGGTCTGTGTTTCTTACTGCACGCGACATCTCGAGTTCTCCCAGACTTAGGTTATTCCCTCTTGGTACAGCCAACTCTTATGTCACCTTCAATTACCAATAAAGAATGATAAAAGAGCATTTTTAGTTGCAGAGAGAAGCAAAGGCGGTGCCGCAGGGCGATTCCCTCTTGCGACCTACATTGAATGAGGAAGACGAGGAGGAGGAGGAGGAGGGGGCGAGAATCACACCGAACACCACCTGGACCCTCTTGTAATGATGGTATGGGGATAATATCAATGTGAGAAAGAACTTTCTGATGAAACATAGTATCAGCCTGAGTGGTTCGATAAGGAAGGATCCAGTTTAACAGAAAGGAGAAAGGGCAGACTGGATGTGAGGACCCGTGGTGTGACCACTCTTGTGATTTTAGATTACCACTGGTTTCGAGTACTTTATGGCCTAAAACACCTCATCTAGCACAGATATCTAAATATATATATATATGTATCTTTATTGCATTACCTAGTGTTTTCTTATTCTGATATCAAAGTCAGTTAATGGACGGGTTGTGTCGTTGAACCTGTCAACTATCAACATAATCCCAATCAGTAACTGAGTAATCAGCGGAATCAGTTAGACCTGCAATAATAGGTATCCCCGCGTGGAAGACCAGCAATTCAAACCATCGTTTCAGTTGATTTCTTGTACTGATTGTTCGCCTGTATAATAATATTATGATGTAACGGTGCAGAAAAAAGAAGGTATAACATACCATGATATATACCGGCTCCTCTTATTATGTTTTTACCTTTTTTCTCCATACTTTTTCGAAGTATATCAACAATTTCGACGTTATGCAGTGTTCGATCAGATTATTGTAAAATAAAGCATTTATGCCGGTGTAAGTCAAATGGTTTTATGTCGCTCCTTCTTCTTCTATCTCCTGCTGCTGGTAAAAGTGCTGGAGGCTTTCCACCTGTCGTCATGTTTGTTGGTAAGCTGTCTTAAATTGGGACTACATGCCTACTTGGAAAGAAAGAGTGTTGGCTCGCTCGTCGGATACCACTACGGACAGTGGTTGTTGGCCGTCAAGTCTCTGTCAGCGAAAGAGGATTATGGCGGGGCGGGCGGAAAGGCGATTATTAGGCATGCCAGTATCCGGTAGCATCAGCTTTCATTGTCCCTAGGCCACGGTACCTCGTCCCCAAGCTACCTAGTTAAATGGAAGACTGGTGAACGTTTCTTGCTGTCCCATGAGTGGCGAACAATGACAATGACAAACAGAATGACTCAGATATAGTCGGAACAGTTTCAGCGACATCTGTGACCAGACTCGAGAGACCTAATGACACCGACATCCGTCCTCATGACTGCATGTTACTTTTAAAAAGATCGTGATGTGACAGAGAACGTGCATGTGGGAAGTCATGTTGAGATGCATTTTGCCTAATATGTGAGAACGGCACGATCGACGGGCAGTATGTAAATGATGTTACGATGATATGACGACATCTTTGATGCGGGTGCGTTGATAGGACAGAACAGCCTGTGAAAAACTTTCCCGGTGAATGACTATTATATTATAATCATATTCAGCAGGCTCGTCATCAAATGCCAATATATGATCCCAAAATCATTGAATTTATGCCATTCGCCGGGTGTTTATGTTATGATACACACATCTACCCCGCAAATATGAAATATCAAACCGGTTTCGGATCAGACTCATAGCAGAATGCATCACCGACCCCCAGCTGACTTGTTACAACCGTTCACTAATGGGGGGCAATTAGCCTAAATTGATTTGGCTAATATTGGGATGTTGTTGAGTGTGTACACTGCAGTCAACGGAGAGTGATGGAGGCCTGAGAGAGTTCGCCACGATGACATCACCGACAGTTAATGGTCATTCTCCGAATGGTCAGTGAATTCAGTTGATTCTGGATAATTTGAACTCCACATGTTTAAGGTAGGTGACTAGCTTTATTCACTGTTGCTTTGCTTTCCGCCGTGATTTTACAGTACTTTCCGAGATTTATAAGTTTCGTGACTGAGTCAATGCAGTAAAACCACAGGACTGGTACAGCTGAAGGATGGAGAAAGAAACCATATAAGACGGATTATGCCCAGTTCGAAACCTAGAGCAAGAAGGCAAATTGTGTTCTGTCCTGGTCGGTACTTCCATCCTTATTACCTCATGGTTTTATAGTCCCTTTAAAGGCCTACACTCTAAGAACTAAAGGTTTTTGAGCTTTTGAAAAACCGGCACGCTGCATGGGGAAGGGGGAGGGGGGGGTCATATTCGAGTTGTCCGAAAAATTAACGCTCAACAACTCAAAAAACTTTCTTTTTTGAGTGCATAGTTCTTATTGCATAATAAATATTCAGTAGTGGCTATGACGGATTTAGTATCATTTGTCGCAAAAACACATTACTTTTAAAGTAATGAGTTGTTGCGTGTAGTGGATTGAAAGCAGGCGTTGTTTATCGGTTGTGGTTGAGTGGACAATCACAAAAGCTTTTGTTTTCATTTTCAAAGTGTGACATGAAGAGCGCACACATACGCTTTCAAAATGACAGCTTTGAGATGGAAAGTTTTTGACTATCATGAGGTGTTTTCGTTACTAATACTGTATCGGCTCAAATTTTAGTTATAACGGGCTCCACAACAAATTAGAAATCGCGGGAAACTCACGTTGTGGTATAGACTCATCAAAACTCATGCTGGTAATCAGTCAAAAGCGTGTTGAGATAGAGTCATTGTCCATTATACCAAATTGAGCCTGTTCGACCTCTTCATCCTTCATAACAGTAGCTTATCCAACTGCAATGTAGGCTAATGACACATTTAAAGCGGTTAATGACTATCTCTCTGACCGTTTTATATCAGAGTGTCATGTTGGCGGTCAATTAAGGTTGTAAATATACCTATATATACTTCATACGATATCTCATAAACTACGGCAAATGATGTTGCCCGAAGTTTATAATAAATGCTGGCAGGAATGTGATTGCAAAGGTTTTTCATTATGCAATAGGCCATTTAAAAACCCTTACAAAAACTTTTTCATCGAACTTTTTTGAACAATAATTCGCTTTTGAATGTCAGAACAGAAAAACATAAGTTGCCATCAGGTGCATAATGACTTTCTTCTAAAAACACGATAATGGCACGAAATTAAAAAAGATAGATAAAAAAAAGAGGCAAAGAGTTTTAAATATTTATGATAAATGGGGGGTTGCAAGCGACCTTTTCCGATAACGCCGGGCGACTGGCTTATCATTCTATTTCCATCCCCAGTGGACTATATGTCACCCTGGCACCAATGGTTTTCAATATACTCCGCCTGGATCGATATATTTGCATATGCATGTGTGAGTTTAGGCTTAATCCAACACGGATATACGGATACGGGGAGTAGTCCATGCCTGTGCATGACATATATAGGTCGGAAGTGCTAGTTTATGCGAAAATGATGTTATGAATATTTCACGTTATCTTATTGGGATGTAAAATACCGGCATTTCACGTTATCCATTCGATGGTTGCCGACATTTTACACACCTCGCTTTCCCCTTGACCAGTAATTGCGTTTGCTGATCGTCATGATATCACCGGGCCAGTTTTTACACTTCAGATAAACGCAGAACGGCCGCCAAAAACTTCAACCGATTCATGCATTTAGCAGCAAAAAAAACAAATGAAGAACAATACACGAAAAGTCCATGTTTCTATTCGCGTTAATTGCCAAATATCACCAACCTCTCTTCCCTGGGGTCATTTGCGCTATTGCGCCATTTTAAATGGATGATCCCGGATGCAGCATCCTCGTATACCAGGCTTTTCAATGCACTCTGTCTCATAATCCTGAATGAGAGGATGGGATGTCGAGGTTATGATATTACTCAGATATACAGTGTAGATCTCTAGACTAAAAAAGAGTTCAAAAGTGGCGACACGAGATTCGATTAGCATCTGGGCGATTAGGACGGTCTGGTCATCAAATGCCCCAAGAGATCAATTCACGTGCACATCCTGATTACCAAATGTAATTTCAAATGCTATCTGTCATCAAATGCAAATGAATACTCGTATCGTTTTATATGAACCAATTTATGCTCTTGCATTTCCGACATCGGTTTTTAAAAAGGATGCACTCTTGAAAAAAAACTTTAAAAACACTATGCACCCTAAAAGGTTTTCCGCTAAAATGAAAGTCCCTAAAAGGTTTTGAGACTCTGAAAGACCACTCAGTGAAGATTTTTATTTTTGCTAAAAAATCTCTAAGCGTACGGCCGAAGTATCCTTGAAGCTCTGGAAAATCCCAAAAACCTTTATCTAAACGAGTGCAAATGACTCTATTTAGAATATTGATGTTGAATCTTGCCGTCATGTAAAGGGATTTGTTCCAGGCAATGGAGGAGGAGGCAGCTCCACGGACGATCGTCTTGACGTGTCTCATCCTCGGACTCGTGGTGGCCAAGGCTGAGGCCAAGTGCACATTCAAAATAGGTAAGCAAGTGGGCAGTAGATGGGCCTATTTACACCAGGAATGTATTAGTTGACTCTATGTGTATGGGAAGGGGGTTTAGTTGACATGACATTGGGTGATATGAATAAAGACTAGCAAATGCTTTTATCTAAAACTCCATGTACATTTATTTACACTGGGCCTTTCTGTACAAAACTGAAGTAAAAGCAATTGCTAGACTTTATTCATATCACCCAATAAGTCAGCACACTCAAGGAAAACCTCTCAATTAATGCAGTCATTTCTTTGATCGGATGATAAACTCTCAAGTGGTAAGTTCGGAAAGATACTACAATAGCTTTGAAGCGGATGTAAAACCCACAGACTGGACTCTTTGATAGGCCTAAGTCATGAGGGTGACGATATCATAAAGCTCCAAATAAGGACATGATAACGGTCATCCTCTTTATGGTAGTATGACCTGTGCCAGATCTTTGACGTTAGCAATTCCCAAAAGCAGGGCATAAATTGCCAATAGTGATTAGCCGACCAGAGGACTCTCGATTCAATCGGTGTAAGTCAGGAGAACATGTTTTCACCCCAGGTGTTGTGGAAGGCCTTCCTGCCGAAACCATCGACTGGAAAAAGGTGATCAGCAAGGCATATCAAACATTCCTCACCCAGGACCCCGGGCTGACTGGCTTCAGTGTGGATGTGGTCTCACTGCCGGTGTCGCAAGGCACCAACTTTGAACAACTGAAGAAGGGTAAGTCACACCGTGATCATGAGAATCCGTCTCTTTTCGAAAATGGAAATGTCCAAATATTTTTTTCACCTGTTTTTTTTCTGCTCAAAATTAAGAAACATCATCTATCCCAAAAAAATTTTTGCTTGGAAAATTTTTCAGAATTTTGAACTTAGGAAAAAATTCAACTCTGAAAGATAAAAAAAATAATTTAAGTCCAAATATATTTTTCTTTTTTTTCTGCTCAAATTGAAGAACATCATCAGTCCCAATATTTTTTTGAATTTTTGAAAAAATTCAACTATGAAAGATGAAAAAAAGTTTAAGTCCATTTTTTTCACTCCTTCAATATGAAGTGAATGCCAATCTAAAACATGGCAGGCTGTTCTCTTGAAAACAAAACACAGACTCCAACTCTTGAAATTGGCATTCACGTTGTCCTGAAATGAGATGGTTCAATTATCAGCTCAGAACCCGCGAACACTCCTTGCAAGCAGACAAGACCACTCAATACGCTGTTCAGAGGAAACTTCCTATATACAACGAAGCGCGTCATAACCGTTCTAACCAACACTTGATAGAAGGACGCTTCCATTCACACTCAGTAGCGGATGCATCATAATGGAGAGAAAATCCATTAAAAGAAGTAACTCTGCCTCGTTTCTGATTGCTGTCAGAATCTATTACAGAAAGTCATCAGTTATCGTTCATCCACATGGTGACAATGTCACAACCAGTTGGCGATTAGTAAATCTCCCACTGACTCTCTTGGCCTTGATATATAAATATGTGTGACATAGATCACTCATTGATATAACCAAACATCATTTCCTTTAACCAGAACACATTGGAGGTACGTGTGTGTGTCTCAGATATACTAAGTGTCAAACTAAACACGTTCCATTTTTCAGCCCACAAACTGATCGAATCAAGCGCTGTGAACGCCATATTTGGCCCGGTCGACCCACCATTACTTTCAGCAGCCGCCGAGTACAATCTCCCGTACATATCAAGTGAGGTCACGCAGTCCGAGTTACATCGTGATGGCAACTTGTTGATTAACCTTCTGCCCGATGTCAGGGCGATAGTTCAGGTGGTCAATCGAATCTCACAGGTCTACAAATGGGAAAATGTCGCAGTTATTTACGATTCTGAGGCGGGTAAGAGGTCATGCATTTGAAAAACATTTGATGACATAATAGAGGTTTTAAATCTAAAGATACCATGGATCATGAGTTGAAAAAAGATTGAAGATTGTCAATTATTCAGAGAAATAGTAACTAAGAAATGCATCGGAGAAGGCGTGACATTCGGCGTGTTGTGCTCCGACAGACATCAAACCCATCATCATCATTACGTGTACAATATGCTACCTTGCCAATATTTGACAATCAGTCAATCACTGACGTATTTGTTTTCATGACTAGAGAGATTGAAGTCCTGGTCGTTGCCAAGACTAGCCTCGATATCATTCATCGTGTATGAGCAATAATGTCCTGACAATGTTGACAAACGTGCAGACGACATAACTTTCTCCAGAAAACTGCCACCAGAATCAACACAATAACCATCTGCTTGATGATAATGGGATGAGAGACATTGCTTCTATCATCTCCGTCATCACCGTCCACTACGGCAAGAAGAAATACTGCAGTTGACCGGGGATTATCTATTTAGATGGTTTGCCAGCTTCTCCGGAACATGACCTTCTCCTGTGTGACTTTAAATACAGGTTCATTGGTTTCTATCGCCATGAAGAAGCGAGTATAGGACAGTAATTCATAGGGCAATTATCTCCTTTACATCGTCCGTTTCTTCTCTCCCGCAGGCATCTCATTGATCGAGACCTTGGTCCAGCGCCAGGACATCAGCGTACGGGCCTGGAAGATGAACACCACCTTCCAAATTGAAGACATCAGACGTGACCTGCTGGATATCAGAAAGGCCGTGCTGAGGGTCGTCATCGTTGTCTGTGAGCCTAATCTCACCCAGTCCATCTTAGGAGAGGTAGGTACCGGGATTGAATACAGACGTAACCCAAAACACGATATATTGTCTATAGTCTTTAAACAAAGCCTGTTCACCCGATATTCCCATTGTTCTACTTTCTTATCTATCAAAGGGTAATCATGGCGAATCTCGATACCATCGACCACCACGAGGAAGCTCTCATGGGGGTTGATAGGCACAAGGGGCAAATAAACACTTTGAAAAACAGTGTACTGCAATTACTCGGACAGTTTGATAGTTGTTGCAGGCTACAGTCGACAGTTTGATAGTTGTTGGCTGCAGTCTAGAGTGACATAAAAGACTGGGTCGTTGTCAGGTCAGCACGGTCAGTGACCTTGACAGACAACATTCCGTCACTATCGTCTTGTTTAGACACAGCTTAGCTTTCAGCCGACGGAGGGACGGATTAAGCTACGTGGAGAATACCTGATGTTCAAAATGGCTAGTATTTGGCGTCTGTGTGATTAACGAGTGATCATGGCTGGTGTCAATGATCCTGAAAACCGATGCTGTTTTTATCTCAATTATTCATTGCTTGTCATGATCCATTATGAGATGCTTTAATAATTCATGTTTTCAAACAATTGTGGCTGGTTTATATCATGCCATTTAATCCCAGACATCATTATCCAAAAGTGACCTTTAGAATGACTGTATGCTCAGTCCTTACAGAATGTGCGTGAAATACTTGTGAAAAAAACGTCAATTTTTTTCATAGTTTGTTCTGTTTGAGCATAAATGGAATTGCACAGGCGAACCACCCTCAGTGGCATTGAGTCCTTGTCTTACAGGCGGTGAAACGCTGTCCCTAAATGATGCTAAATCGTATTTTTCAGGCGTTGCGTTTCAGTATGCTGTCACAGAGATTCTTCTGGCTCCTCCCATCATTGGTAAGCGACTTCCCGAAGCACTCTTCTAGATCAATAGAGCAACAACCTCTTCCACCTCTTTTGTTCTATAATGGGAAATTGTTTGATCAGAGTTGTTGTTGTTGTTGTTTGAATAGATCATACCATGAAGTCAGACTGGAAGTCTGCAAAATAAAATGTGAAGAAAATGAATATAAATATGAAGAAAACATGCCCTTACTTGAAAGGGTGTGGACGCTCGAAATGCATAGGAAGAACGCTACTAGTAATCAAATAGAGGCTACTAAAGGGGACTATAGGTAGGAGGTAGCCTTCAGGCATGCCAGGTGACTTTAGAATGCAACGTGAGTTTAATAATCATATAGCTCTACGAGTATGAATAGTTTCGACTACCGTGAGATAGGAGAAACACCTATCGGCGACTTCGTGGAACTTAATCTGTCCTACCTGGCGCCTGCCTGCAGTCTACCTTTAACAGATCAAGCTATGCTTTTTTTTCGCTGGAATGAGACTTGTTTCGTTCTCGTTAAATTGGCACCGAATGTTCGACCCTTTTTTGCTCTATACGCATTGTGCATGCAAGAAGATACAGAGAGCGTATCGGGGGCTTTGGTGATCGGTGCCTTTCGCAGCATTTTCATTTCTTAAGTTTGATTGTTTTCAAGGGAAGACACCAGGTACAGTAGCTAAGTATACATATTTGGATTCAATGTTTTGCACTTGGATATCCCTTTTCACTAACTCAGTTAAACACATTTCGAGTGTGTTTTTGCCAACATTTTCGCAATCTTTTCGGTGATGATAATGTAGCTTCGTGTACTGCTGCTTCCGTTAGCACAATGTCCAGAGTTTTAAAGTCGATTTACACTGTTATTTACACTAGAAGCTTATAAAATACCTTTTTTAGTGCATGAGAGGGAACACTGTTATCTATCGAAACATGTACCTCAAGACATCCACCCGTATCGTGTCTGTTCAAACGCAAGTCGCACTGGTGTTGGTCCTCGGTTCACGGAGAGATGTCGTCCCGTGCCAATTTGGTTCCGACTGTTCTTTGGGGAATGGACTGTTTGCATGCACTGGTGTCAGAATGTTTAGTCTTGATGTTGCTGGAATAATGGTGTCGTGTTGGTCAGTATTGATTGGTGGTGTAATCAGCTACGTAGCTTAATACAGAGAGACTGACCAACATAATTATTATTCTCAATCTTCAACGTAGGATCAGCATGCAAGATATGATGCCGATTAATCGACGGTGTGCGTCAATTCTGAAGTCAGGATTGACGCACACCGCCGATAAATTGGCATGGCATACACAATACAGACCAAAGGAATTGAAATAACCTACACTGTAGTCTAACCTTGACTTTTGTTGGAAATCAATGTTTGATAGCGTTGATCTTACCTTATCTTCCAACATATATCAAAGTCCTCTGTTTTATCTGATTCAGTTTTGTGCTTTGAAGCTTCACAAATATTTTTACTGCTTTTTTGCGCTTAGTTGTTATCATGGTTACATGCACACACATATTTCAGAACCCTTTTTGTCATAAGACAGGCACACATCAAAGTTATACATACAAAACATCAATCACTAACACTGCCATTTTCACTTGGGATTGATCTTAACATTGCTTTGACCTTGACCTTCATGGCCGGAATCTCATATAATCTGAGCCAAGGACAAAAGTAAATTGGCCGGTTTGGCATTCAATCTGGTCTGATTCTTATTTGACCTTGACCCATTATAGATCAACTGTGACCTTGACCTTTGACCTTGCTGTTCAAGGTCTTCTTTCTGGCGCTTACATCTCGCCTGCCTCATGTTTCAGAATCCTTATCACGTTGACCTCAGCGGCATCAAGAACACCGGTGTTCAATTGGCAATGTTCCGATCGTTGAGGGAGTCCTCGGCGAGTAAGGACCAGACCATACCAAAGAGGAAGCTTCTTCATTGGGCATTGGCAAGTGACTCGGTCAAACTATTGCTGAATGAGTTCAAGAAGATCGGCAATGGTGCTGATTGCAGCACGCCGGATTTGGTTGCTGGTTTGAAAAATGTAAGTAGCTCTCAGTATCATATTTAATGGACAATGTGTTTACTACCTCCCCTGAGTGGTAGCTTTCTGTTTGTCTTGATTGTTGTCACATCCAGGTTGGATACGCGAGTCCAGAACGCGCTACAGATGAGGACTTCCAAACCTTGAATATTTGGTCTCCTCTCCCGGCCGATATCAGGTCAAGTGTTAAGCTGTCATGACAGGTTAACGAAAACAATAAAACTGTCCTGCAGGGTTCCCGCGCAAAGTGGATGATTTTGTCATATCATAGTCATCCAGACACAATCCTCTCACTATTGAAAACCAGTTGTGTGTTTAGCTGAAATATGATATTCATGTTTGCTATCTACTTCCGCTAGGGATGATGGGGAGGCGTCGGCACAGCTCGCTGTATCGACAGATAAAACAGGTTGGAGTGTTAAAACATTTGTTTGGACATCTAATTAAACATCCGAGTAATCATAAATATAATGAAAATATCACATCACCTGCCTGAGAGTGAAAAATACTTGTCGTATCAACTTATGGCTGCTAATAGATCTAGCACAGGGACATGTCTAAACATCGGAGGGGCATAATTTAGTTTGTTTCATGACGTGGAATCATGAATCTATATCTTTAGTGACATTTATGAACCAGTATTAATATTTGGCGGGCCTAATGGCCCCATCAAACCTAACGTGTTCTCAATGACACGTTGGCGCTGATTTGTCATGACTGAAAAATATCACCTTCACGACCATCAACATTAACGCCAGCGATGATCCACAACTCGTTTTTGTAATCTTTATAAACCTATCTAAAAAAAAGGTATTTCAAATCTCGATGTTGTATGCTGTTTCTTTAGGCGGATGTCGAAGGTGACCTTGGGCGAATAACTTTCCACAAAGATGGTACGAGGGCTACATACCAACTGGATATAATGGCTCTTACACCGGATGGGTTAGTTCAGGTATGAGGAAGATGGTGATTCCGTTTGAACTTTAGAACTACCAACATGAAGTCATCAAATTTCTGAACAAAATATAGAACTCTACCAGCGCCAGCCAAGGAAAACCGGCGTTTACCCTCAAGGATTTCTCTGTGGTCTTCCAATTCAAGAAGCTTAATGGCCAGCCTGGTACTGGGCTGCTTTGAATCAAGGATGGCCGTCGATTTCCGAAATGGCCACCAAATTAACTAGACTTCAATGCCTGAAGGTTCCTTTTATAGGCTAAGCTTTCTTTAAACAAATGAGATATCGGACCGATTTCACTGAAAAAAGGTTCACTCTCTGGCGTAGTGGTTGACGAAACCAGTGGTATTTCTCGGCAAAGTGAAATAGTATGGTGTGATAGTAAATTTGAAAGTCAGGGCGCTATTTTCACTTGGATTCTACCTGTACTGAACTTCGTTTCTTTATAACAGGTTGGAACCTGGAACTCGTCCACGGAAGAGCCGTACAGGTTAATCATCAAAAGAGTTGAGGATTGGAGAAACTTGACAGATATCGAGTTTGACCTACCGTTCGGCAAGAAGCTTCTCAAGGTCGTCACCATCATTGTAAGTTCACCAGATAATCAGGTGATGGCTGGTCAAGAAACATCTTCTTTGGAAGGTTCAACCAGCAAAAATATATTGTCACCTGGGCAGATCCGTGAAAGTGCAGGCTGACAACAGGCCTCGACGAGATTCGAACTCGTGATCTCCTGTTTACTAGACAGGCGCTTTAACCAACTAAGCCACGAGGCCATCTCACGGTAGACAGGCACGTTGATGGTGGTAATTCGTACCGTGAACGCTCTTGAAGATTATTTTAATTCTGCTCCGAGTCAGCAGACTCTCATCTAGTTTTCGTCAAGTCCTCAGAAGGCAACACAGGATACTCCCGGGAGACTGCTTACAAACTTCGGACCTGTTAAAGGAATGCATTGTTACCATAGGCCTAATGTTTTTTTTATTTTGCACGCAGGAACCACCTTTCGTCAAACTCAAAGATAATTCCGCCAACAGAACGGGCAATGATAGGTTTGAAGGCTACTGCATCGACCTCTTGGAGAATATAGCTGCTATTCACGGGTTCGAGTACGAGATTTACCTCGTCCCTGATGGCAAGTTTGGAGCCGAGCAAGAGAAGGATGGCATGTGGGATGGCGTCATAGGAGAGCTGATGACGAATGTATGTGAGACGCTGATTCGGTTGCCCTAACAAGAGAATGGGCAGTTTTTAGATAGAATTAAAATGAACACTGTCAAAATAACTCCTTGTTGCAGATATTTGTCCAGTAGTGTAGTCAAGTACTAGCAGTAGCCTGCCATCGAGCAAACAAAAATTATGCCGGGTCAGCCTCGTTTATTCTCTCCCATAGCATATCTTGCTGACAGTGGAACGCTGATGATGAAAAAGCTTACCATTTGCTCCTAACCCGAATCTTCGACAAAGACATGTTTCTCTTAAACAATTCAAAATCTCACGGTTCCCCTCCATTTCTTACAGAGAGCTGACATGGCGGTTGCTTCGCTGACGATCAACGTCCAACGCGAACAAGCTGTCGACTTCTCCAAGCCTTTCATGAACCTAGGCATCAGCATCCTCATGAAGAAACCAGAGACAGAACCCTCGTTCTTTCAATTCACAGAACCTTTATCCGTCGTAGTCTGGGTTCTAGTCTTCGTAGCGTTCTTCGTCGTGAGTGTTGTGCTGTTTATTTTGGATAAGATCTGCCCTGCCCAAGATGTGAACGTCCGGTTCGACATGAAGGAGAGTTTATGGTTCAGCTACGGTGCCCTGGTGCAGGCAGGAACTGAGACTTTACCTAGGACGCTTTGCGGCCGGATTTTGACAAGTTCATGGTGGTTCTTCTCCTTAATTTTAATATCATCGTATACTGCCAATTTAGCAGCGTTTCTGACTGTTAGTAAGATAAACTCCCCGATTAAAGGGGTCACTGACCTTGTGGGTCAAACCAAGGTCAATTATGGCACGGTCACGAACAGTCAGGTCATGATGTTTTTCAAGAACTCCAAGATTGAGACATTTGAAAAGATGTGGGCCGTCATGGGCCTCATGAAGGAGAACATGGTCGAAAGTTCCGAAGAGGGGATAGCGCGCGTTGTGAACTCCACCGCAGACTATGCGTTCTTGTGGGACTCGCCAGTGGTCAAGTTCCAAACGACCTTGAAGTGTGACCTTATGGAGGTGGGGCATCCCTTTGACTCTAAGGGGTACGGCATTGGGGTACCGCCTGGCGCCCCCTATCGAGATCATTTAACTATGGCAATATTGAAGTTAAACGAGGAAGGAGTTCTTCAGTCTTTAGAAGATAAGTAAGTATCCATCATAAAGGCGTTACTATTACCAATCGCTATCCTACCTTACAACATAAAGGTTTCAAGTCCGCCTGACACGTCGTGATATAATGGCACATTAAATTTCTTTTTTACAATAAATCAAAAAATGATGACGAGGTCACCGGTAGGGAGGTTGACCTCAGAGTGGATGAGTTATGGACACAATTTCAATTGTTTAAAAGCAGTTGCTTAACTCAAAAAATCTCGTTACATTTACACACATTTTAGCAAAACGACTCGAAATGCGTGTAATCAAAACCGATTGACAATATTTCACTCTTTATTGCCAATCTCGGGAATGATCAGGACATTAACTTTTCCGCTACCAACTTTTGGCATCGTCTGCTTACAGATGGTGGCGGGACAGTAAATGCCCGGATGATTCCTCAAGTACAGCTAGCGACCATAAGGAACTGACCCTCGAGATGGTGGCCGGAGTGTTCTTCCTCCTGGTGGCTGGGGTGGTCGTCTCAGTCATCGTCTGCTTCATAGAGTGGTGGTGGCGCAAACGCAGGAGCAAAATGGCAAGTTGATACGCCCTATTAGTGTTATGAGTAATGTTGTGGAGTAAATCATGATTGACGTATTTGACGATTCCTCGCACAAATACAGAAATACAGAAATGGTCCTATATAACTGCGATTTCGAATACCATTTCATATATACGGTTGACTATTGTGCTCTTCCAGTCCCCAGCGTTTATTTTCATATACCAGTTTTGCTGTAAAATGAGAAACTCCAGGGGAGTAAGTCGTGATGTCGACACCATCGTCCAACAGTATATATCATTTTTCAGAAACCAAAGAAAGCCAGGAAGGCCGAGAAGGTCAATTCTACCACGCCCTTCACACCGCAAAAGGTCATCGACGCGGATGGGAACGCCCCAAACAAATATTACGAGTGGAGTCAGGATAATGGACCAGGGAAAACCAGTGCAGTGGTGTAGGGACGCACCTCCCGAAAATCAGTTAGATCGACTTTTTGCTCCCGAGGTTCATCATTCCGAATAGCTTACACGATAAACTTCATATGATTGTGTTTGATAAAAAGTAAAAACCTTGGACCTGTTGCCTTAGTCGGTGTTAGCAGTAACGTTGACGTTAAGTCCTAACGCTACTGTTGAAAAATAAATCACTGAAAGAGATATTACATGTACTTATTGAGTTAACGCTGGCGTTTATCTCTGCCGGTTGAGCAACTGGCCCAGGCCCTGCTTAGTACGAACGACGGCGATGCTCTTTTGGCACGAGATTTGGATGGTCTTTATGTTCAGGCTTTACGTTCGCCGCGGGTTTCAATCTCAGTCGATGATGGCAGCCTCCATTATTGTCGAGTGATCATTCATGTAGGCTACATGTACTTTTGCAGCGGAAATTGGTGACGATGATCGAAGATGGATATGATGACCTGATAGTGATCATTAGTCAAGTCAACCTTTTGCTGTTATTAATTTATTGAGGAATATAAACTGTCACATTCCTATGTATAGGACCTAGAGGTATTTATACATACTCAGCAGGCGTGGTATATATATACAGTATACTAAAGTCCTCATTCATTCTCGATTATATGTATATGCGTGTACATTCCCATTTACAACATGTAGCTTATATCATGATAATCTCGTTGTCGTTCAATGTCCAATAATGAATGCTTTTTTCACCTAGATGCTTGGTGAATTGCAAGTAAGTTCAAAACTGTCATCATCTTATTCATCATCTTCATGTACTCTTCTTTATAAACCATAAAGATACCTATGCCATCTTCTAAGGTATTGACGTGTATTCGATTGTGTTGTCAATAAACTAATGAATAACCAGTCTTGTGTCTGAATGACATCTCCGTATTCGTCAGCAAAGAGAAAAACTTCCCAGAACTCTGTCGATTTGTTTGCGGCTAATTTCGGCATACGTTACAGTGGTTAGACTACTGCTAAAAATGGGGAAAACAGTAAGTTAACACCGGTAAAAACCGTTAAAAGTTACTTATTGTTCCTAGGCTAACGTTGGGTATCTTCGAAAAGTTGGATCACTGGACGGCTGGATTCACTGGATTGTGACTCATGGATCCCCACCGCCTGGATTGTGGTGGTGGTGGTGGTGGTGGTGATCCATGAGTCTCAATTCAGTAAATTCAGCAGGCCAGCGATCCAGCTTTTTCGAATGTATACCACAAGCTAATCGGAGAGGACACTTGTGTAACATATTCTCTCAGTCTACAATCAAGGCCATCGAATACTTCCCTCCCCATCAGTCGAATGGATTTCCTGGCTTCACCTCCTCGACCTTCACCTCGTTCACATGAGCTTCGCGGCTCTCCTCTAGTTCTTGTTTTGCCTGTTTTAATTCCTGGAGCTCTGTTGGTGCTGCCTGGGTTTTCGTCTCGTACTTGAGTCTGACGTAGTTGGACGTCATACACACGAGAAAATGGACCTGCATGAGAGAAAACACATTAGGGCTGTTAACACGCGGGGACCAGACCAGACCATACCAGATCACATCGCCCACTGTGTCATGGACCATATTTGGCAATATCATGATACAACATGGAGACATATAATTACGAGGACATATCACTGGACAGATGCTGTTGTGGAAACGTTTGCGCTTACTTATCAGTTATCAATCGTACTTACCAGACACAGTGATATAATGATGGAGACCACATAAGCTACCACTGTCCGACCAAGGTACATTTTACTCTGGGATGAAAAGAAAAGCGATTATATCGTTGGCAGTTGGAACATTACTCGGGTGGTCTTGGCCAGAACCTTGAATTTTGGCTAATTATAGGAACAACAGCCCTTCGGAGAGGAGGTTTTGAAGTCGATACAAGCAGTCAAAAGTGAGTGAGTTGCCCGTTCTACTTTTAATTTTTTGGAATTGGAGCTTCTGGCGCTCACAAAGTCAACAAAAGTTCAGTTTATATGGTTTCTTTTTTGAGGGCCGGGAAGGCGAATCAATGGTTGGTGGTCGAATGTGGAAGGGTTGAACGAGACTGCATGGTAGTGGTCATTACTCACGTCGGTGCAGAATTCATCCATATTGGTTCCACTACCATCACACAGCTTGATGTCTCGTGGCTCAAGCCCTGAAAGAGAGTTCTAGAACACCTTCACATTTGATTTGGAGCTAAAGACACAACGTTGCACCACCAAGGCATCGGACTGCAATCCAGTGAACTGTCTCCAGCACACGTCTGAACGGACGACCTGACCTGGTTCTTCGTCGTGTTGCCACTTTCATGGGCATGTGATCTGTTTTGCATTATGTTCTCCTGGATATTTTCGGACACTGGCGTAGGCCTATACAGCAAAATCGTGTTCCATCATATCTTAACTCTGGTCCTCCCAGTTTCTTCTAACGAAAGACGGAAGGGCCATCTCTACAAACCTACCGATTTCACTAAAGATATCGCATGATTTTATCTGGGCGGCGAGTCCGACCTTACACAGGGCGACAATGGCGACGAAGAGGATGTTAGGAAGGATGCTGACTCCACTCACGATCACGAATACTACCACTAGCGCTGTCACGATTATGATATTCTGCAAAAAAATTAAAAGGTTCGCCACTGACATTATTTTGATCTATGATCGTGTTGCTCGGAGGCACTTTCAATCCTCAAACGCCACGATACCTGGAGATCATGCTCGGTTGAGGCTACAAATCCAGCAGTCAATTCCTCTTCACAACATCTTGATATATGTCGCGAGGATGGGCTTTCAATCGTCCTCCAAACGTCGGAGATCCAGGCGCCAGGATGTGTCTTCAATCCCACAACTATACCGTCATCTGCCACCTGGTGACTGTCAGGTCATCCTGTCGACAGGTTGTTCCTTCAATCCCAAGTTTGTCAATAATGCCTCTTCGAAGAATGTAGGCGTGCGCGCGCGTAGGTTATGTCTGCTCTGGAAAATGAGGTAACACCGCTACCAACGCACGGTGCGGCCTATTGCCGGCCTGTATGTGTTCTCATTACCACATTTTGAAATACATGTACTTACAAAAAGCTGAAAGACCCTCCCTGTCCAGTTACAGCATGCGGCCTTACAGAGCTGTTTGCGTGTCTCCCCCGTGGATAGAATCATAGCGATGAGGAAGAAGACCCCGACACCCAGGAGAACAAGGTATACGGGCACCAGGATACCAGTTAATCTGAAAGAGACGAAATGACATACGATTGGTGATGGAAAAGTATTATAGTATTGACATCGTTGAACACTGAGACATCCCGTGGTGTTCTTCGATTCATCTCATATCGGTCGTTGAGGACGAAGTCACAACCAGAGTTTCGGGGTGTGATGATAAAGGTTGGTTGTTTACGCTGGTACCTCAGATCACCTCCGGCTGATTATCATTACCGACGGTTCTCGTAGACGGTCAGATATCCGTGGCAGATATCGGTGGCAATCGCAGCCCCATTTTTGTCGGTGAATCTGCTATACGAGACATGGTGACGGGTGGTGGTCTGACAGAAAACAAGCAGCTCAGATTATCCTTTGGTATCACAATCGAGACAATGCATGACCAGGCTACTGTTCGGCACGTCGTCTATTTTGAAAACATGTTAAACCGCTGTCCTTCGGAAACTGATTGTGATCGGACAATGTCCTTACGTGTCTTCACTGCTACATTCAAGTGAAATCTTTCTGAATCTAGAAATCACATATTGCTGAAATGTTCACACTAAATTGGTTCTCACACCTGGGTCTCATCAATTCTTGTCCTCCGTGAAGACGCCATACTTACGAGACAAAGACGAAATATTTGCTAATGAAGCCCTCGAAGACGCTGATAATACATCCGATATAGATGCTGAGGACGAAGACGTAGATGATGAAAGAGATGAGGCTGGCGATGGGCACCCTTGACCAGCAGCGACGACACGATCCCGCTTCACCTGAAACAAGGTCAAGGCGCTGATGACACATGATCAGAGATGACGACATCCTGAGGTCAAGTCTCTTTCATTCAGGTAAAACCCGGGGTTAGGAGGCTCTCCTGAGTATTGAGTCCTTCAATGTTTGGAACCCGGGTGTGGACGGCACCAGCAAGGACGAGACTAGAGTCACATCCTATGTCGTCGGCCGTCACATCACCCTTGGACGTCGACAAGGAGATGTCGTCTTTGAGATACGGGTGTTTATGAGTCTCATTTGAACCATACTTTAGAGCTGATGATTTGGCAGCCCTGATACTTAAACCTTTAATCCGCCACCATACAATAGGCTAGGATGCTGCAAGAACATGAAAAAAAATGAAATATCAGGAAACCCCTATCGGCTAGATACTTACACATTGTTAGAGAAATTCCCGGTCTTCTATTGAGTCACAATCCGAAACTTTGCAGAAGAGACAATCTTGTTCGGTTTATTATGAACTCTGACCTGAATAATTGGAGTCCGAGTTATGGAAAATACATTCCATCAAACAATAACATGAAAATAGAGACTTGTACCTTCACTGTGTATCACAGAATGTTCGGCCTTCATATCACTTGGCTATAGTTATTGATTTTTAGATTCGCTTATCCAAATAAGGCCAAGTGTCTTTGTTTGCAGTTCAGAATGAGGCCAGGTTTTGCCAGACGTTACTGAATGAGAGTATAAGGACTCTTCAGAGCCTAGAGAGAGTGGTCCAGGTGAAGCAGTCGTAGATGTCCCCATGTGTCCCAATTGTACGGTGACGGATTAAGGTACAATGGTTCTATAGAGACTGTAACTGTCAATACCTCAGATTAACAGCATGATAAAATCCTTTGTTCCTCAGACACTCTACACAAGGATATCTCAAAATTTGGTGAAGATGTAGAAAATGTCCCCCAGGAAAAAGTGTCTGGCCCAATTGTATTCTGACAGATTATGGTATGTGGTTTTATAGAGGCCATGACTGTCAATATCCCAGAAATGAAAAGTGCGTAGTAATGAAATAAACAACTATTTTTTCAACTTTAATGGTAGATTTACCAAAGTATACACTTTTATACATAAAATACAAATTTTTCTTTGATATACAAATCATACTTCATGCGAAACAAAATAATATAATCAATGAATTTTTACAAAATATGAGATGCTATAAATTTTAAAACCAAGCGAAACTATTGAAAATTTCAAAAAGTTAGGTAACTATCTCAGATATTGCATACAAAGCTGGATAACTCAACAGAACATCATGGTTTTTCTGCAGCAAGAGAGGCCTTTTATACATCAACAAGCGCTTCACTCAATATGTCCTGCCTAACTTGTTACAAAGCCATCATGAGTGCGGCAGATACCTTTTCTGGGTGAAATGATTTGGGTCAACCCCTGTTCTACTTCTTATATTCTAACTACATGTTAATTTGCATACTGTGAAACAAGTTTGAATTGAATGGCTATGCAAGCAACATTTGTTAAAGATTTTCTCTCAAACTAAACTGAGAAATTGAGCTGTATTGAAAGTGGGTTAACCTTAATCTGTTTCTACTGCTAAAGGGTTAACGGGTTAGGGCACATTAACACACACATTTACAATAAGTAAGCACCAGCATGATAGGCAAGAGAAATATAAACAGTTCGAACAGAGCAGAAAAGAAATATTAGCATGATTTTGAATAACCTCGATACTTAAAGCCCCACGGTAGCAAACTGCCAAGTTAGAACTGTACACAGTCAAATTCATGGCAAATGATGTTTACAAGGACCAGGTTGACACAAGCCACAAGGCCCGACGGTCACAAAATCTGACCAGAGAACAAGAGCTACAGTTTACGGCTTAATTCATGATATCATTCCGTAAAGGAGATAACCCATGCATAGGTATTTCACAACTTGTCTTACCTGAATTTCAGAGTTTCACTTGTGTTACTTGAACTTTTTCAGGATAACAGGTATATTCCAAGCTATTATGAACTTCATAAAATTTATATAGAATATGTACAGGATATTGAAAACTGAAAATGGTAATAATCATATCTACACTATCATAAACTCACAAGAATTAGTCAACAGGAAATGGGAATGCATCTAAATAAAAGGACTTTACAAGCCAGGTCAAGTTGAATGACCAATCTATATAAACTTGTGGGCTATACTGGTAATCTTGCAAAATTGTCAAAATATATTCAGCAAATGACGAGATTTACTGCTGGATGACTCTATTTCAAATCACGACCTACAAAACTGGGATCCCAACTGCCGATACTAGATACTCTAAACCAACAAATTTTCGTCGGTGTTTTATTTTGGGACACAGGGGTCACATGACAAAAGTTTGGCTTCTTTTCAGGCAGCACCCTTATCGATTGCCATGTCTTAAAACAGGATAAAATATTAAAGTCTAAACATGATCACAGATACAACACAATCAGCAGTAACAAACAACGATTAGTAAACATAAACACCCAAAACCACAATCACCTCCACCCTTCCCAGAGTTAAGTGAAATGGCTGATTGAAATGTTTATCATCCCTCACAACAATCTGAATTCAAATATTGTTTTATATGAATAAAACTCCATAATCACCAAAATCATTCATTCAGCACCTTGAGGCCAGATGCGACAGTCAAGCCAATGTATCAGGAGTGCTTAAAACGTTCAAGCCCAAGTGTTCACAACAAAGTGGTCACTAAAGTTTGCTTAACTTTCAGTTGACACTTAGTTTACAGGACCTACATGTTTTAGCCAAGTTAATGTAAAGTCAGGATGGACCTAACATGCTTTGAACAACCAGAATCTGGCCCTGATGTTTGCAGCTTTTTGATTTGAGAACTGCCTACTTGTAGAACCTTTCAAGCAAGACTGCTCATGTGATAACCTGCCCCTCACATGATTGGGAATGTGGTACTTATTCTAGGATATATGAAAGAGACAACCCAGAACACAGCAGCTCTATTCCGCATAATCTCGTTCTATCAGCTGATCTAATTGCTGTCGCAATGTCTCAAAGTTTGGTCGGTTTTCTGGTTTCTGAAGAACAAAAAAGGCGAATAGTTTAGATGGTTTTGAGGAAGCCTATTCATAAGAATGATAGGAATCACTAAGGACAATTCTATACAGAACCTGCTAACTGTGCATCGTAGGACTGTGCAAGGTCAGACTGAGATCAAGTCAAATACAATGCAACTTCATGTACATATCATCATCAATTGAACTAGCCAGGGTCAAGCTCACAAAAGACATCGGTCGTTGTCTGGTCTGAATGATGAGACAACTGACTGAGAATCACTTACGCTGGCCCAGGTTTTGTACATGATAGAAAACAGCTGTGGTGGGCAATGAGCGGGATTCTCGAGTCGTTTGTTCTGCGTGACAACATACTCCACGACCTGATGGTTGGGCATCTTCCCGTACGGCATTTCTCCACATGTGAACACCTCCCACATTAGCACGCCTGCAAACAAAAACAATGACACAATTCAGCCAAGATTTCTTTCAGCATAAATCTGAGTAATTGTCCAATCAGAAATGCTATATTCTGTTTCACCAGGGCAGTCATCAGGTAACATCTTCAATAAATATTTTATTCTCGTCAGCCTTCTATGACAGCATCAGATCTTTGTTCTGTTGCTGTGATGAATAAAGTTATGCAGCTGCCATGCCCGAGTCCGGGCTGGGTGTCCCAATCCTTGGACAAGCTCTCTTCAAAATAAGATACTGAACTGAAAGTTGCTTTAGTGGAAGTGGTGTGAGGAATACATGGATTTCATTCCAGATATTACTTACCAAATGCCCACACGTCAGATTTGCTACTAAATTTGCAGTAGTTCAACACCTCGGGTGGAGACCACTTGATCGGGAACTTGGTGCCGCTAGAACTTGTGTACTGGTCATCCAATACAAATCTAAGAGAAACAAACAAGGATCAAAAAATGACATAAACTGGTCACTTTTCAAGATTTTGGAGACACAAATTTGCCATTTCTCTATGGGAAGAATAGAACAGGATATAAGTGTATCTTCCTCCCCCTTTTGGTGGGGATGTTTAGCCTGAGTTGGCATGAGCACTCAGGAGGCTTCAGTTCTATGTCTCATTGTAGGAATGTGAGATGCCACGATTAGTTCTCAAAACCAGTGCCGCAAGAGCCAAAACACAGTCAAGGCTTAGCACTAGAACTTCTGGGTCATCATGAGATAGCCAACAAACATCAACAAAGAACTCACCTTGCCAATCCAAAATCAGCTACTTTCACCTGATTTCTCTCGCCAACAAGACAGTTTCTTGCTGCCAAGTCGCGGTGAATAAACGACTTGGACTCGAGGAAGGCCATTCCTTGACATATCTGGATACACATGTCAAGTAACGTACCAACTTTGCCTACGAATCGTGACCTTCGTCGTCGGAGGTAATGTAATAAAGAGCCTGCAAGAGAAATGATCCCAGAGGTACAAGTCTGAACCATGACTCATTGAATCACAGGTCAATTAAAAAGCTACGGCCAGTTTATCAACTTCTGTGTGAAAATGCTAAGAGCCAGTTATCATGCGAAAACTCACCATTCATCATGTATTCCGTTACTATATAAATGGGCTTCTTGGTACATATACCATACAACTGGACTAGATTGGCATTTTGCAAGTTCCTGAAAGAGATCAATCAACATATCTTATGTTTATATTATCTGCACACAGATGAGGAAAGCTGATGACAGGTTCACACATGACAACCACACTGCCATATTGGATTAATCTGTGGGTGTGTCAGCAGAGTCGCACTGACAAAGCATCTTTGTTTCGTCCAAGTCCAGGTGTTTGCCATCTAAAATGGCAGCAATGGAACTAGAAATAATGAAACTCTGCTGTCATCAGCATAGAATCCCAGATTGGACTCACGGGTATCAAGGGGAAACAGCTCGCAACACCCTGATTTGTGGTAGATTGGTAGACGAATGGTCTTTGAACCACCAATACTTACTGCATCACTCTTGCTTCTTCAATGAATTCATCTTCAGACATCTTATCCTGCTTCATCATCTTGACAGCAACTACTGTGTTACCACGCATCATACCCTTACGAACAGTCTGAAATCACAAATGATTGAAATCAATTCAAGAAAGGTTTATATCATTCTTCTCAGCATCGTCTTAATCTCGATCTTGAAATCATGAAACTATCGACACATTCTCGCCAGTTTTCACTCTCGGCCTCCTCACATGGATGACCTTGAACTGAGTAGGCCTATGACAGAGGTTATTTACAGAACAAGAGAAAGAACAAATCTTTATCAGGATAAACAAGTGAATTCGCAGAGCTTTGTACCTACCCCAAACTGTCCACTTCCCAGTTCTTCCAGTAGTTGTATGTCATTAGGATCAATCTCATATCGGTCTGAATTGTAAATAAAGAACTTATGATAGCAAGGTCTCATCTTTGGTAGTTTGTTAAATGTGGCTGCATGGTTTGTAGCAAACTAAGGTCAATACTGGTACCAACTTCCTTCCAACTAGGTGACTTGCAACTGAGATTGTCATAAGATTTCCTCATGATAACAAAATCTGACTGGCCCTTTCGTGAAGAGTACGACACTATCAGAGTATACCCGGTAACAAACAAAATATACTCTTAAAAGTAAAAATGAACAAAAATAGTGATCAAGATAGAGTTGGGGCAACGTACCATGGCCTGGTCCAACTGTAAGTGGAGTATTGCTTTGTCCCGGTGGTGAACGTAATCTTTGTACAAGACCTGAAACACAACAGCATGCTATCATGAGGAAGCCACGTATGCATGCAGCCAACACAGTTACCAAATATCATAATCTATTATTTGTATCTTGAGACAGTGCTCAGTACAAAAGAATTTTCCTCCATGTTAAAATGGTGTTTCTTTTAATAGAACTAGGTCAATTTCGAAAAGTTGTGCAGAGAGATGAGGCATAGATCTTGTTTATTTCTGATGTCAAATCACACCCTCACATGAGAAAGAAGTGGAAATGGGCCAAAAATCAGAAATGTCATACAACTCTTTTGACAAAATGATTTTCATAAATCATAGGAGTGTGGCTACGAAACCTTGAAAGTAGAAGTTAAAGATGAGATTTTGGCTCAGGGAAGGAGACACCTTGGATAGTTGGGATACAAACATTGTGGTATATTACAATGTAACATGCAGGCACGGGAAGAACCAAAATGATTTTAACAGCTGGTGCCTGGTCTGTGTCCTCAGGCGAGAATCGTTCACCTGCAGCAGCCATCCTCAATAATACAACATCACGCTGTATCAATGAAGGGTAGCTCTCAGACAAACCACTTATTTGGCTAAGGGCAGCTGAGTCCATGGAGAAAAGAAGCAACTTCGTCCTCGCACAAAAGTGAACTTAGACCCAAAGACGAACAAACATGGACTGTAGTGTTGTTATGATAACCACCACTTAAAGCGTTTAATCGTTTATAACCAAATAACAAAAGGTGAACAGTGTGAACATGAAGCAATATATATAGGGCCATACCTTATACCCGTCATTCATATGAATTGCACTGAACCAATGGAAAGCAGCACAAACACTTATTTCCTGTACTAATACAAGGATCAAACCCAAAAAAGCTTCAAGAAAAAAAGGCGCTGATTTAGTGCCGGAAATCAGCTGTTTGCAACAAGAATACCGGCCTGCGTCTTCCTTCAAGAGTTCAAGGTAAAGCCCTGCAGTTTCATTTACAACACTGAAACACCTACCTCCCGAGTTATGCTTATGATAAAAGATCAAATCAGGAACATTTGCATGGACATGTTTGTCTGAAAAGAAATAGTTGCCCGCCTCGTTGATTTTGATGTGGTAATGAATGACGGAGCTGAAATAAGGAGAGAATGGTAGAAGTCAAAGATCATGCCAAGGTCACAAGTCATTCCAAGGTCACATAGTTCAAGGTCAAGGAGGATTCTCCAGGCATGAAAATGATAATTTTGGACAAAAAAAGAGGTTTTCTGGACAGTAACATGAGAGAAAAAATGTTCTTCTTGAAAAAATGTCAAGATTTTTTTATTCTGAATGCCTTTAGGAATGCACCTTGAACTGAACATTCAAAGAGGGGTTTGGGTTAGGAAGCAATAAGAAATGTAGGATTTAGGGATAGTTTGGGATATAAAGAGATAGAACTGTCAGATTAGGTTATGAATAGGGTTGCAGGCAAGAAGTCTCATCGAAGAGACTGAGAGAAAATGTGTGTCGTTATTTGCACTTGGTGAAAAAGCAGAATTAAAATTTGTCCCTGGAATTGGTCATGGCCTAATTCAAATTCAGTGACAACTGATAGGTGCTACATCTAGAAGCAGGAAAGGTGCACATTACTGACGGGTATGTTCTTAATTCTGCTTTTCCTCACCATGCTCTCAATAGATGGCACTGGGAACCCACCTGCTCCGTTATGTTTATGGTACTGAATGACATCTGGTATCGTATCAAATGCATGACGCTCTGCGAGAAAATATTTGCCCTCGGAGTTCTTCTTGATATGATAATGCCTTATAACACCATCTGATCTAGATGAAGCAAACACACAGTGGGGTTAGTGCACAAGGTTAAGCAATTATCCAAGAGAGAGTCGCGCCTAAGAGACCATGAGGTAAGGACAACTAACATATTAAACACTAATCCATTTACAAAGTTAGTTATATTAATATGTACGCTGTCTAAAGTTACAGCAATCTAAAATCTAGGTGTGGTTACTGTTGAAGCAGTGTACAATGTGATTTGCACTAAAAAGATGTTGTGAAGAAAGGCATGATTTCTTAACATAGAATCAAAAATAATTATCGGTATATGAAAACAATAACTGATTCCTATTGACGCGCAATACATAGTAGACTGATTGAATAACAAGAAATAAAGCCAAAGAGCTGGTTCCAACTGTGATGAACTTCCATCAATGCTGTATGGTCAAACAAACGATGCCAGATCACAGCAGAGCAACTTCACGAACAATTACAAACCATTTTAACAGGAATTCACCAAACTAATTAAACACTACACATTATTCATGTTCAAAATGTGGCTAGCGTGAACACCTACCTTTCTTTAGTGTATAATGAGAGAGTATATGTTCCCTTGGATGTCGCTGAGTCTCTCACCAAGAAGCACCCCTCTCGCCCCTCGTTCTTTAAGATGGCCTCACACCGCTGTCGCGTGATGTCTTTACGGTACCAGCTGAAACACATTTAGAAATATGGTTATGTCTTGTTCTGCATTGGTTCTTCCCAGTGTTCATTGAGGACACTACACTTGAGGCGGAGTGTCTCAGGCTCCGAACAGGGAGAAGCCTGTCACAAGCTCTTGTTTCACACTTGGTTGGAGTCTGCGCAGCAAATACTGGCGACATCTCTCTAAACTTCATATTCGAGGCAAATCCATTGACTTTTTGGAGACAACGTTAGCCTGAGTTGACTAAATAAAGAAATTTCCTCACATGGAAACTTCTGGGAGCATTTTAAGATTTCTACGAGCTATTGAATCTACACATCAGAAACAAATCTTACTCATATTTCTCCAGACCTTCAACTGTCTCAACGTAGTTGGCCGGAATGTAACCCTCTTGGCTGAAGTGGAAAATACAGAGTGACAGGGCGATCAAAGGAAGAAGACGTGCTGGGCAAACAAGGACATCATTGTTCGGGAGAGACAGTCACTAAGAGACCAAGCACATGTACAGTTACGACAAGCTTAAGACCCACAGCTCAACGACCAACAGGCAAAATGGTGCTACCGCCTCTGATAGTGCAGTGCTCATTCCTAAAGCACATGCCTGTTTCTCTTAACCTACCCCATAGCATTTCTTGCCTTCCACCAATGCTCCCGGCTGTCATCCAGTACAATGTACTCCTCACCCTGTAAAAGTCAATGCACGGGTCAAGATTTCAGAGTGGATTATTTTCAGTCAACGAAAAGCTATACAGCTGACCATCTTGATAAGCAAAGCAATAAGGATCTCCAGAGAGAGCCACTATCTAAAAAAAGGGCAATTGCTGGTCATTTTGTACAATAATTTCAGTTCAAGGGCTTTTCCAGGTCAAAATCAGAGATATTCCCTCAATGGGGGTCATTCACACCCCCAGCCCCCGGCTTTGCCTGTGATTCTAGCCAGCAGAGGGTATTGTCTCCACCCACAACATTCCGAATACATTTAGTCCAAGGAACAAGTTTGGGCATACGACTCTACAATGAGGTGGGTCTGGACACTACCGCCATCAGACTAACAATCTGAAGGCCAGATTAGAATTGAAACAACTCCAACACTCACCTGGATTAAAGAGAGATCTTGCTCATCGCTGGCATCAAAACTATACAGGGCAACCACCGTCTGAAAAAATGAAGGTCAAACTTAAGACTAAGACTGACACGAGGAAGACAAAACCTTTTTCCCATGCAAGAAGATGGGTCTCTCCCTCGCATGGACTGTTAAACATGGCAAAGTAGAAGAGGCAGTCGGGCACAAAATATCCCAAACTACAGTAGAACCTCCCTTAGCGGACACCTCTCTATTAAGCACAACCTCTCTATTAGGGACAGCAGTTTTGGTCCCAAATTGGTTGTTTCTATTCAATTTGACCTCTCTAATCAGGACACCTCTCTATTAAGGACAGCACTTGTCAGTCCCGAGGGTGTCCTTAATAGAGGGGTTCTACTGTATTATGGTCAATTCTAGGACCATAAACAGCAAAGGGAAACAGATACTTCAAAGCACAAGGAGAGGTGTGGATTGTCAAGATTTTGTAGATTACCTGTTCTTTCGTTGGGTTCACAGGAGGTGACCCTATTTTATCCATTGATGGTGGAGAAGGTAGTGGTCCTGAAGAAAATAACACCAGAATGATTCATCAGACAGTCAACACTGCTGGCAGAAATGGGAACGAGGAAGTATTTGAACCTCTAATATACAGACCTCTAGGTATCCAGATCGTACAAATCTGGAACCATGATGTTAAGTAGTACTAGAATTTTCGTACACAAGACTTGCTGACCATCACACTGACAGAGAGAATTATCATTTGACTACTGGGGCAAGGGTTTTCTTCAACTTGTTCATCCAAACAGCGATTACAAAGTGTCGTTTCATGAGCATTGTTTGTGACCTGCCGCTGCTCTACCACGCAGATATACCAGCCGGATATATCGCTATATATTTCTGGCTGTACCGAGAGTTAGTGTGCAAGGACTGACAAATCATGAACAAGGAAGTGAGATGGCCATTGAGCAAAAATGGCCCAGATCTCAATAATGGTTGTTAAACAAGTGAATCTAGTTAAACAAGCGAATCTAATCAAACTACTCTATACTGTTCAGAGGTAAACAGCATGGCCCGAGCCATAAAAAAGGCAAATACAGCAAATAGCGTGGACACAAAGAGCAGGACGTTAATCCGTTTCTCCATTACTTTCAATACAGAGAATGATGATAATAATCACCTCAATAAAAAACCTGACAAATGGAACACTTCCTTTTTCCCAAAACTCTGCCTGAACTTTCCAGTGTCATTACGAGTCACCTTTTTAAACATGACAATTGGTGAAACATTTGAAAGAAAATTACAATAAAAACTAACCATGAGTGATATGTGAATAAAGAGTCAAGCTGAGGACACCTGTCCACTGCTAGGGTGTTGGTCTTTAACAAAAACACAACATAAGCATAACATGTTATTACAGCACCATCTCCAACTAATCTCCAACTATAGATCCATGCACTTGATTGGGACCAATGTTTACGAAAACGTCGCGTCACGTCACGTTACACTAATGTAAAATGCATGGTGACGTGACGACGGCCAACACTACGTCATGTAAACGTTGTTCCCAATCAAGTGCATGAATCTAAAATAACAATTAAACAAGCAAATTTAATTAGCTGGTATCGATGTACCTCGTCTGGAAGCTTGGTTTTGTTTGTTCTGTTCTTGTCCAACATGCACTGGGGGTTTCGCTGTGAGAGACGAAAGGATAAGAAGTCATGAAAAGCTACTGTCATACTTGCTGATTTTCACTATCTTATTTAGAATTCATATCACAACGCACTGAACAGAACCATAAAATGAACTGCTTGATTCCATATCAAAGTCCTTTGTCCATCATCCAATCCTGTAAACTTCATTTTCTAGGCCTAATTAGGACCCACCTGACAGTGCCACTGTTGATCAAAACAACAAGGTGAAATCTTCCAATACTGACTTGAACACATTTAATATATTTTCATTCATGGTCATTTCAAAATTCTGATGATTCAATACCGGAATTATTGGTCGATTGATCAACTTGTAATAAACAATAAAGAACAAACAGGGTTCACACATGCCAGCTAAAAGCTAATGTAATTAACTACATCAAAAGTAGCCTAATTAGTCAAGGTGTGAACAAGGTTGTTAGACTAATATATGTCAAAGCCAACTCCCTGACCTTTTCATCCTTGATTCCACAATCTAATTTATATATGAGTGTGCTTATCAAAGCACCAAGAGGTGGCACAACATTGCGCCAGGTCATTTACGGAATGATGCCGTCAGAGAATGGCAGATTCTTAACCAACACAACTAGGAGGTGTGGAAAACTTCAAACGCATTTGACTTATAAGGATGGAAAGTTGACAATTTCTCAGTCACAATTTGATAGATTTATCTTAGTGGAGATTGGATATAACTGCACCCCAAGACAAAGAGTATGGTTTGTGAAGGTTCAAGTAACAAGAAGTACCAGGCAAATGGAACAGCCAAGGCCAAGATTCAAGCATTGACCAAGATCCGTAGAGGGCCCAAGGTTCAATCTGAGACAAGATTTCAACAACACACCAAGTGCAGGAAACAAGTCAGTTTTCAACTACCAGAGCACAGCTTTGTAGCTGAGGACAACATTCAGCCTACAGCAAGAATTCAAGAGGCTGCAATGTTACAAGAAGAGGCCAAGAATCAGACTGAGGTCAGCATGAAAGATGAGGCTGAACTTGAAGAAGACGCCAAAACCGCATCGGAGACCATGATTCAAGAAGAGGACAAGACAAGAAACGAGATAAGAATTGGGAGAAATAGTGATGACCCATTTCAAACACAAGCAAGACTTCATCTTTGTATGGATCTCTATCTGCTTCAAAGGAAAATGAAGGCAGCAGTAAATCGAATGGCCACAATGGATAACAGACTCCATAACATCCGAAAACAGCTTGTATTTATTTCGGAGCACTTAGGGCAGCCGGAAGGACATTATTTTGAGCTAAGTCAACTTGGCGCCAGTTTGATGGAAATCCAGGAGATGACAGTGCTGTCAGTTTGATCAAGAATCTCAAAACTACCAGTGTAGCTGAGGATAGCAGCCAAGAAAGCAACATGAACTAACAACAAGACAGGATCCATTGCAACAGGGATACGTCTGCTCAAGTTTACTGCCAGAAGACGCCAGTGTTCTACAGACGGCAAAAACAGATAGTTGTGAATCAACAGGAACAGACATCAACATGTAACATTCTGTATGCCTCAGGACAAGCCATGATCAAAAGTCAACAGATGTCACTAATCACCAAGCAACTGAAGCATACGACAGGAAAGAATCAACACCAATCCTCCCCTGCCAGAGCAACACAGAATGCAGTCAAACAGGTTCTTATCAGAACCACCAAATTCATAAAAAGAGACCAATTCTCAACCATGATAATGCTTGACACAACGCAGTCATGATACTTCACTTTTGGGATAAACGTATCGACTTTATCACATGTAATGCAAGAGTTGGATTAAACTTCTCCGTCTTTCTATCAAGAGAGAGAGAGAGACTTTCAACTTATCAGACATTCATTATCAAAGAGGGAAAATCTGTTCTATTCAGACAAGTTCCTAAGACGATTTCTATGATAAGAACTACCCTATTCAAAATGTTTAAAAAGTTGGAGGGAAACTTACGTATAGTAGGTATGTGGTAACACGGCTGGCATCCTGGTGCTTTCTTTGACTTCTGATCGCAACATGTGAATCGGCCAACCTTGGCCACCCACACACTTGGGTGATACTGCGTGTAGAGGTCAGCATCATTATTCTGTATGACTGTAAAGGAAGGAAGTTTTAGTGGTCGAAGACAAGAATGACCGACAAATAAAAGGACAATGGCTACAATCATCGCCGAATGGAGAAAAGGTATGTTTAGACTTGTTGTGTGAAAATACTCAAATGTTACACTTTTCTCCAGAACAGTTCTTTTAATATCGTCCCGGTAAATAATTCTTGAAAATAGCAACTTCGGAAAGGGCTTTATGCATGACATATAGCATACAACACAACATTTCTGTCTGAAACTTTTCTTTTCATGTTTTCTTGGAGACCTGACCCCCCCCGCCCATTTCTGCACATAATTGAATCCACATACCCTGTCTTAGCACATTTAACCACTCCTGTCGCTCCTGCTCCGTCTCTGCTACAATGAACAAACTATAGTAGACGTCAGCATCTTTGTAGCCGAGCTAAAATAACATGAACAGATCATGAATGAGAAAAAAACAAGCGATTTAGTTTGCATGGAAATTAGAATATCAGAGTAATTGGTCTAGCATAAGCCAAAACAAAAATACCATAATCTAAAATCTCACCTGGAACACATTTTTCTTCCCATCTAATTCATCATTTTCCACATTTTCAATTACTTTCACAGTCGTCAGATCAATGCGTCCTTTTTCTTTACCAAGACCTTTCTGGAAGAAGAATGACAAGGCAAGGTTAAACAATGACCAGCGCAAATGTGGGAATGAGAAAGATAGAGGTTGTCTTTCTAAGACAGGCTGCCACTTTTTTCACAAACTCAAGCTCAGCTGATTTCAACTGATTCCATAACAGATTAGCGATTGGCAAAAAATTCTTTAAAAATTCTAATACTTTTTGAAAAGTTTTTTTGCTTTACCTCTGGTGTTCCAGCACAATATTTCAGATAGTTTGGCATCAGAAGGAAGAAGCGTTTCTTGTAATTTATCTTGGTGATAGTACTCCGGCCCAAGGACCGCTTTTCCATGAAGGACTGTTTTATGACCTCAGGCTCCATGCTAATGACTCAGTATGGTCTCTGAAAAAAGGTTATGAATCAAGAATAAGCTTGTCATAATGTCTTACTTGTGATACTCAGGGTTCCATTAACACTCAAAATGTATCTTTTTGTTCTTCAAGTTTAAAAGGGCCCTTTGTGAATTGAAAATCTCTTTTAAACAATAAGGAGGGACCATCAAAAGTTAAATTTTCTGAGGGTCTAGCTGAAGCCCTGACACGGCAATACAGTAACAGACTGTAACACAATACCCAACTGATCTCAGTGTTCAACACTCGAGTGTCATTTTCCACCCCTCGGCACAAAGGTCAGAGTGATACGTATGTTTATTTTCTAGGGAACAGTTTTCAAAGGGGTTTAAATGAAGAGGAGACAGAATTTATTTTCATCTCACCATTTTATTATCATTTCATCAACCAAGTAACAATAATATGTAAAATACCTCTTGTATTGACATGTGATGTTGTGAGCTAAGGATCAACATGAGATACTTACATTCGGGATGACCAACAGGGGAATCCCCGTGAGCATTGCCATCAACCTGAAAAGTTGAATAACATGAAAATCAAAACCAAGGATGTTAATCAGGGGAAAACAATACCAAATATCACTGCAGATAGATTCAGTTACAGAGATAAAGCTGCCTTTCGTCCTTATTTGTTGCAACTGTTCATGAAAGCTTACACTGATAAGTTTGACCTGGCTTTTTTCTCAACATCAATCTCAATCATCAGCATCGCACCCCATGCCCATGGCTGTGCTGACTCGGACTCAGACTGACCCTAGCCTGCATCAGCGGGACACCAGGCGGAGGAAGCCACTGCTGGCCACAACAAACAAGCAGCAAACAAAAGACCGCATGGTCGTACACAAAATGTTCGTTTGTTTTGTGCTTATATTCTATATTAAGATTTGTTTGGGCCTGCAGTGGCTTCCTCCGCCACGCCTGGTGTCAAAGCCAAAAAGGGTCTATTAAAACAGCAGGCTTGCCTTTGGCCCTGGGATCATGGACAATCAGACATGGGTTTTGCAAGGGAGTTTGTTGACAGACGGCGTCTGCATAAATGCTACAACCAACATGACCAAGAATATAATGTTTTAAAGGTCAGTCTGCTCTGTATATTTTACCAAGTACACAACTTTTCCTGTATGATGTACGCAACGTAGGTCTGTGTCCAAAAGCCAAATCGGAAACGAACAGGAAACACCCGGTTTTTCAAAGTGACTTTTTACGGACCGCTTTTTACAGACATGAATACTCTAACTTTCTAAACTGTAGCATTGAAACGACAGAGGGAGATATAATCTTTAAAACTAAGAGCATGATAAATAGATCTACGAGTTGTAAATAACTTTTAAAACGACAGGGAAGTGGAGAAAAATTACACCAATATGCCAAAGATCCCGGAAGTAACTTTCTTGAACAGCGCCACCTATTAAAACGACCTTGACCCTTCATTCTGGAGAATTTTGTTCGAAATTATCCTTAAATATTCCGATTTTCTTGCTAATTGCGGGAACAAGGTAATTCTAATAAAGGTTATTAGAGCAAGTAATGTCTATAGCATGAGGTGCTTAGATAGTTTGCTGCTCATGTAACCGATATTGGCTTTGAAATGAAATTTAAAAGTCTTTTTTTGACAGTGTGTCTCCAAAAAAATACCACACGAAATGGCACTTCTGTGGTCTTTTTGAAGGTTTTTGACTATTGACATGTCGTTAGTATTGACTGTCACCAGGGCATAATAGTTGACTTCGTATTGATAGAGGTAACCATTTGGAACCAACCCAAACTAAACTGCTAGTTTGTTATTTGATGATTTCAGGATGGCAGAAGGCCAGGCGGGAGTTAGCTCCTTGCCCCTCCCACCCATGCAATATGTCAACCTGTACACAGATGAGAACATCAAGAAAATGAGGGCTCCTCGACCACCTCCCCCCATTCAGGTATGAATAAAAATTGGTCAGTCGAGTTGTTGCCAAAGAAGAGGTTGTTCCTTGATAATGAATTGTAAGTTGTGGATCAATCAACAACTAGGTGTTGCTCTTAGTTGTAACACTGAAAGGCCAGTTCACTTTGTCATGGTTGTTTCAAACAATTCAGACAATTTATACCAGACAGTGTCTTGAAAGTGATATCAGATGATGACATCATTGTAACAGCAGGGGCTCAAGTTCAGAGTACACCTTTGACTAAATGCTTCTTAAATTTTATTTCAGGATAACTACTCCATGTTTGGTGCAACAATCAGTGCTGATGATAACATCATACAGTCACTCGAAAGCCAAGGACTAAAAAGACTCTACCCACAAAACTATGATCACAAACGAGAACTGAAAAAGTTGAATCATTCTATTTTGGTCAACTTTCTTGATCTCATCGACATTCTGATCAAATCTCCAGACTCCCCTAAAAGGGCAGAAAAGTTTAACGATCTGAACTTGTTATTTATTCACATCCATCATCTAATAAATGAATTCCGACCGCATCAGGCACGGGAAACGTTACGAGTCATGATGGAGGTACAAAAACGTCAACGGTTAGAGACGGTGGAAAGATTTCAGAAACATTTGGACAAAGTTGTGGAATTGTTGCAAAATTGTGTCAGTGCTTTACCCGAGGACGCTAGTTTAGACAGTAAGCTTTTGATTAACACAGAAGCGATGGATGTGGATGGGACGCATGCTGAGTCTGAGAGTGAGGAAAAGGCCATCAGTGACATGGATGGTATGATGTGTGACATTGTGGAAGGTCTCAATCAAACATAGGCTCATAATGGAATTATCAAATATAACCCCAGGGATCAAAGATATAACACTCCAATTTTTAATCCCATGCCTTCTGTCAGCCATCAATCGCATATAAACAACATTGTCGGCACCACCATCAAACGATGCCGACAATGTTGTTAATATGCGATTGATGGCTGACAGAAGGCATGGGATTAAAAATTGGAGTGTTATAGATGGCGTGGGGAGCAAAAAATATTCCGTTTCTCGGCGTTTCCTGGTCGTACGAGAGGTCCGAAGTGGAGGTGTCTCTCGCTTCAAATCTGGTCCTCGCTTGCCTACCTATAGTTTTTTAACTCCCTATATATTATTTCCTAGCTAATCCCATTGTTTAGCCCGATAATCCCGCTAATTAGCATTCAGGGGCCTATGGTCCAATTGACCAGGACCAAGTATCTGATTTATAGTAGGGGCCTATATGTAGCCTAGGCCTGTGGTCTGCTGGTATGACCCATATTTTGGGTATTGTAAAATTGTTATGACAAATATATTAAAAAAACTCTTACATTAGATTATCAATTAGTGTAAGAGGTATCTATCGATAAAATCAAGATCACTTTCAGGTTGATATTACTTGAGATGAAAACGAAAGAACATATTAGTGAAGGCACATTAGCAAAACCAAAATATTGATCTTTCAGAATTTAGTTATGTATCAAACTTTCGTTTCTCTGCTCAACGTATTTGAAGTAGTCGTGATCGCGTAATAGACGGACGCCTGCTGACCTATTACTCGTAGCACAGTGACATGTGCATATCTTTGCTAATTTTGACTATCTAGCTAAACAGCCATGTATATGCAACATAGTTAATTAATTCTAAGATATGCATGCATGCCATGGTGACCAAATTGAGAATCACCGATTGTTGATGTATGGGACATGACCTATCCTCCCATGGCCCCCTTTGTGGTGGGCAACATGGATTTATCTGGTGGGTTAATATAATAGGCCTACTGTGGGTTGGATAATAGCCTATTTAGATGAGTTGATTTGTTGTAACATTGATGGTTCAGCAGCATTTTTAATAAACATATGTTTGTACATTTCTGTGTAAATATTTGTTGTGTTTCTTGTGCCTTTACCAAGGACCTCAAGGTTCAAAGCTAGTCCTGGATGACTGTGACATTTCTTTGGTGGTCCTTTATTATGAGTGTTTTTGGTCGTCATTGACAGTCGTTTGACTAGGGTGGTTGCGACTCCAAAACTGTCTCTACTTTCCTGGTTTGACAGGCCATTGATCAGGAAAAAACTAATTCTTGATTGTGATGGTCCCTATTTGTTGTTGATGGTTGTGATTGTCTCTAAGGCCATGGGAATGATTACCACCCGTTCCCTGCCCTCGAACCCTCTCGATGAAACAGCCAAGCTCACAATGCTCTACATACTGAACTTCCAGCGGAATTGTCTCCGTTACCTCCGCCCATCGGACCCGCAGCGTCTTTAATGCTTAGCAAGGTCAAGATGAATGCTCTATGGCCCCTTTAAACTTCCCGCTGGAGAAAAGTGACTCTGTGAAGATCGACCAATTTGCTTAATTGGTTTTGGTAGCTGCTCCTTTTGATATATCGTGACAGTGCATTGCAGTGTGTATTTTCTCGGTTAGAGAACTATGGATCATCATCACGTGATACCAAGAACAAGATGGAGGAAGTTGATAAAATCATAATCCACAATTTGAAGTCTGTGGGCTGGTAAGATACGCCCCCTCACAAATGTAACTGGTTGGCAGATGCAGTGAATAATTGAGGAACCCATTAGCCCGTTCAAGCGTGCAGCATAACGCACGACTTCACGTTTGCTCTGCTCGACGAAGTCGATTCGGGACTTGTCTCCTTACCACATTACGACGTCCAACTCTAAGCCTGGCTACCCTGTCAGCCTGTGCGTCACCGCCTAGGCTGGGGGTGCGCGCTTCGTGCAAAGTCATCTCGTCTCTTTGCCTCGCTAGCTAGCTGTTCTATATTATCGAGACATTTTTCTCTTTCAGTGATATTGAAGATGATGTGGAGAGCCTGTTACAGTTCAATACAGAGTTAATCGTTGAAGCAACGGTAAAATGCCTACGCGTCATCAATGGCATCGAGTTGAGTGCCTCGTTGCCTCCCAGCATGTCTGCAAAGTTTCGTGTTGGGACAAGTTTGGCTGGTGCTTTGACAGTAAGTATGACATTTGATTTGTGTTTCAGCAAAAGTCCATTTATCATGACGTCAGCACTCGCTAGAAAGAAGACTTTCAAGACAGAGATGTGAAGTTGATACTGAGTTTCTCTGTGGATTGCAATAATGGGTTCTTTTTTCCAGCTCAGGCTCAACCTGAGGAAGAATAAAAGCAACATGATAAGGTCTACAAGTATCACCAGCTGGCGCAGTGGTTGGGACAGAGCTTTTTTTAAAAATATATCTGAAATCAAATGATCTAGATTTCAATTTTGTGTGGTTTTTTGTGTGATGAAGTTGTGTCTTCTTTTAGGATCTAGGCTACCGGGGAGAAATTGGTTACCAGACTTTCCTTTATTCCAATGAAAATGACATCCGGAAGGTGTTTATGTTCCTCATTGAGAAGCTTCCTAAAGGCTCTGAGGAGACCACGGATGAAGTTCTCGGTGGATCTGCTTTACTGCAACGGGCAATCGGCAGTGAGATCAAGAAACGCTTGGCTAGTCCCTGGGTGCCGCCATTCTGTAAAAAAGATGGTGTCTCATGGCGGGGGAGTCCATCATCGTGGCAGAGAGAGGGCTGCTGTAGTGTGCAGGGTTTTCATGCATCCTACCTGACCTCGCCAAGAGGAGTTGGTGACCTCACAAGAAAAATACCAAAAGGTACTTTCTCTGACAAAAAAGAAACACTTCCCCAGTCAATTTTGTCTCTTTTACTTTAAGCACTGTTTGTTTGCTAATTTGTACTTCCTAAGTTTTCACAGGTAACATTAAAGAAGATGTCCTTGTGTCAGCTAAGGGAGTTTCTTCTGTGCTGTACAGACACAGTATACTGGCTGCTCCTCTTGCCCTCTGCAGCTAATGAAAAGAGACAAAGAGTGATAGTGTGGAATTGGGTTGCCAATTTAAACAAGCATTCTGCTACCCAATTTCAGATGTACGGACATACTACAAGAATGAGATGAAATTCATCAGTCAGCAGCCACTCAATCATCATGACCTTGCTCCATCACTGATCGAAGAAAATGCTCGGTCAGTCACGGCTCAACAAGATTGGGAGAATGAGTGGAATAGTGCTGGCCTGGCTTCAAGGTTGTCCCCTGAGGTAAAGTGTTCTGTGCCCAAGTTGCATTGAAACATGCCTTTTCCTGACTGATTTTGTTGTTAGACATCAATGATATATGTTAGAATAATCTGTCCCAGTTTGCAATTATTCCTTGAAGTGCTTTTTCTACTACATCTCAGTACTATCCTCCCACAAACAAACAGACCAAACATGATTGTGTTTTGTCTTTCCTTCAGGAGTACAAGGCAAGAAAACGACAGCGATTGCAGAAGAGGATCGCCGACAGCCTGCGACAAGGTGTCCAGAAGAGTGAGGCATCTCGGTCAATAACTCCTCAGGATCTGGCATCTGTTATGAATGCAATCAGTGATAAGACCAACCAAGGTGCTAGAACAAAGGGATCACGGTTTACACACATAGAGAAGTTACAATTTGCTCAGGTAGGATTAGTTTTGCTTCATACTTTACTACTCTGACTCTGATGTGAAAGTTTGGTCAAGTTTTCTGATTTCTTTATTAGAAAACCACAAGCCTTATATCCTCACTGATGCTCCTGCTGTTGAAATAGATCATCCTGTTTTAGAGCAGTTGTGATATGACACAGAAAATACAGTTCTTTATACCTTTATTGTAGGATGAGGAGAAGACTGCTGCTCAGATGGGCATTGGTGAAGGACCGCGGGTTGACACGGAACAGGAGCAGCTGCAGAAACAAGGGGAAGAACTCAACCAACTGAAGGAGGACCTTGCTGATGTCTCGGCAAAGTTCGAAGCCATGGAACTAGATGTGAAAAAGTTCACTGCTGGTACTCAACAGGTATGGCTTTTCATTTCTTCTGTCATTTTCTCAGTAGTGTTTTCTTCTCAAATTATTTTGGCTGACAGTGGTCACATTATTCAATCGTATGACTGTATTGTGTGGGGAATAGATTTCTGGTAACACTTGGCCCATACTGGCATAGTGTGTGGCCAGTTCTCTCTTGACATTTTTGAATTATATCTATTGTTTATTCAGTTATTTGTATTTCTTACTTCAGATGCAGGAACAATTCGGTGTGGTGAAAAGATCAAACGAAGAAAAAGAGGAGAGTTACCGAGTGAAAAAGAGGACGCTTGACTTGTTACCAGATGCTGAGAATAATATAGCAAAGTTACAAGGTTTAGTTGAGACGAGTTCCCAGCGTCTAGTCAGCCTTGCTAATCAATGGGAGAAGCACAGGGCACCATTAATACTACAGTTTAGAGAGCTGAAGGAACTCAACGACAACAAAATGGTGAGTTGGTTCTTGTAGGAGATAAAGGTTGGATTGGTCAGCAGCTTCTGGCTTATGAGAGACTTTCTACCTCCTTCTGACTCCTTTATGAAATGTCACTGTTTTCGTCATGTTTGTACATGCATATGTATTTAGTTACTTACTTTCTGCAACGTTGCGACCTAGGTCGTCATGAGTGCCATCATTTGACCCCATCTTAATCGGTTGGTTTATGTACACGTTTGTAAATGTACATATGTTTTTCTTTTCTCACCTTTTTACGATTATTTCAGTCTGAGACACAGAAGAGATTGGAGGATATCAAGGAGCTTCGTGAGAAAATGAAAGAGTTAGCTGACGACGCGAGGGAGAAGGAGGAATTGCAGAAACAACTTGTAAGTCATGTGAATATATAATGAGGTCAGGGTTACATCTTAGGAAAATTCTATTTTCGGCTGTCGCTCATTTGAGGTTTCTGGTTCTTCCCCAAATTCAAAGACATGCTTGGTGTGTATTTGAATTGAGCAGTTGAAATGTACATGTGGTTTAGTCTCGTGTCGTGACAGTGTATTTGCTCTGGACATTTGGCTGTGAACAGCTGCTGGGACCAGTTACTGTCCACAGTAAAATGTCACCTCCTTCCTTATCCCCCTTGGAATAATGTCCCTCGAGAGACGTCACTGCTATTTTTTCCCTCATTGCCTGTACTTCATCATTTTCTATTCCCATTCTTCCGAACAGCTCCTTTCCTATGATAACAATTCTGCCTCTCTAGGCCTGGTAATGTAAAACCTTATTCAAGGATGTCCATGTTCATTTATCACTCAGTTTGGTTTTACTTTTTCCAATTGGGGCCATGTATGTTTTTGAATTATTTGTCTCAATGTGTTGATTAATGATCGAGAGTTTGGTGTTGATATATTTTTTTTCAAGTTGGTCCTTTGTTTCTCTTCTAACCCAAAACCACAGTGGAATGAGGAAGTGATGACAATATGACTAGTTTTTCTGTGTTCCTTTGACACTTTGCTTTGTCCTCACTGTGACCCTTCTGGGGTGAATGGATGTTTGAAATTGTGTGATGTTCTGACAACTGCTAAATTCGTGAACTTGGAAGAACAAGTTGAGAGAAAGTGACATCGAATTCCCTGTCATACATGCCCTCAGAAGACTGTTCAGTTCACCTTGTGACTTTCGTTTGTGTTTGTCTCTGCAGGTGTCGGAATATGAGCGTATGACCAAAGATGTGAACAGATCGGCTTATACTCGTAGAATCATGGAAATAGTCCAGAACATCAAGAAACAGAAGGCTGAGATAGATAAGGTACGGTCCTACTGGTAACCATAGAAATGGGAAGTGTGCTGGCACAGTGGCAGAGTGTCTGACTTGTGATCTGTGACCTGAAATGGCCAAGTGTAGCTTGGCAGAGTGTCCAACTTGTGATCTGTGACCTGAAATGGCCAAGTGTAGCTTGGCAGAGTGTCCGACTTGTGATCTGTGACCTAAAATGGCCAAGTGTAGCTTGGCAGAGTGTCCAACTTGTGATCTGTGACCTGAAATGGCCAAGTGTAGCTGGGCAGAGTGTCCGACTTGTGATTTGTGACCTGAAATGGCCAAGTGTAGCTGGGCAGAGTGTCCAACTTGTGATCTGTGACCTGAAATGGCCAAGTGTAGCTCAGTATGTTAAATCCTCTACAGAAAGGTTTCTGGATGAGGCTATGGAATGAATGTACCATCACATAAGGGCTGTAGATATCTCTTGTAATGGCTTTAAATGTTCCTTTCAGGTTCTTATCGATACCCGTGCTATACAGAAAGAAATCAATCAGTTATCAGGGAAACTCGATCGAACATTCACTGTCACAGATGAATTGATATTTAGGGTAAGTCTTGCCTGTTTCTAGCAGATACAAGTCTTGGAACTATTGCCACATGGTTGTGACTTTGTCTTTGAGCTGTTCACATCCAGGTGGCATGAGGAGTCTGAGTCACAACAGCAAGAACATTGCAACATAACGTAGCAGCCCAGATGATGTTCCTGTGGCTCTGGGTGTCTATCGTTGCTGACTTTTCCTCTGCTGGAATGATCGATTTGTGATGGAAGGTTTTCTTGCTGTTCACATGGCAACCTTTTCTCAGATAACTTTTAACCTTTGTTCTTTTTGCTCTAGGATGCAAAGAAAGATGAATCTGTGCGAAAGGCCTACAAGTACTTAGCAGCACTTCATGAGAACTGCAACTCCCTCATCAAAACTGTTGAAGAAACCGGCAGTATCCTGCGGGAGATTAGGGAACTAGAGGACCAGATCGAGAATGAGAGCAACGATAAAATATTCGCCAATTTAGAGAAAATAACGTCTGATTACCAACAGATGAAGAAGGAAAATACAGCGATGTTGGCAAAGTTGAAAAAGTCATAAAACTTTTTTATCGTGAAGTTTGGTTCAGTGGACATTGAGGGGAAGTGGAATGTGAAGGGCATCCTTCAGAGGCATTGTGAAGTGACTGCCTCTTGATGTTTTTGGTATTTTAGAAAAATGCCTGAATGGAATCCATAAAAACTGTGCTCAAAATATGTATTGATTATCAAAGCTGTGACTGTTAGTCTTAGCGTTGCATGTGATTGGTAAAATGTAAGCGTGGTATATATATGGATGGGTATGGATGAAAGCTCATACTGCTGAGAGTCTTTCTGTACATTTCCCCATTTCCTTACACTGCTCCCATGCTTTTGCTGCCTCCTGACCATATCATTCTCCCATACGTATGTACCTATCATCAACTATAGATCAAGCTATCCATTATTAGTATCATTCATGTATTGGCAGAAACCCATTACTTCACTTTACATTGAAGTCATGGGTTGTGAGAAATGATCCCATTCACCAAATGGGATTGTGTGTACATGTAACTCTAATATAACCAGCATTTGGGATTCTAATTTCTAGCAATTGTAAATGATTTTGTATTGAATCAAATCAAACGTAATTATGTGCTACATTGTATATTAATAAAGAGTAACTAAAGAGTGAACTCGTCTCATCATTGTTTCCTATCTGGTATTAGGGCTTGCTTATAAAATCAATGACAGTCAAAACAATGAAGAACTTTCAAGTGTATGGCGTATGAACTTGTGAGGCACTCCCAGGCATCAATGACTTTTGTCCCCATTGACCACTGGAGACACAACCATCATTTTGTGGCTTATGGAATCAGGTCCAGTCATAACCACCAAGGATATTCAAATGCAAACTTCAGAGTTGCTCTTATTCATTGAGGACTTGTGTCATTGACTAGCTGAGACAGTCACAATCATAACGTGACTTCCTTGCTTGACTCAAATCCAGTCACAACCACCAAGGACTTGAAATGAACAGAGTTTGATCTCGGAGATACTCAAGTCATTGAACATTTCACAGTCACAACCATAACTTTCTCGCCTCATCCGATCCAGTCACAACCACTAAGGACTTTCAAATGCACTGAGCTCGTTACTGACTACCTGAGACAGTCACAACCCATCATTGCCTTGCTAGACTCAGATCCAGTCTCTACCACCAACAACTTTTAGATGAACAGAGTTTGGCGTTGAAAACACCCTTCGTCATTGACCACCAGAGACAGCTGAAGCAGTCACAACCCTCATTTCATTGAGATAGAATCAGATCCACCAACAACCACAACTAGCAGGGACTTTTCTAAATGCAAAGAATGTCAAGCACTTTTGTCATTGATCACCAGAGACACCCGAGACGATCACAACTATAACTTCCTTGCGATGGAATCAAATCCAGTCATCACAGCGATCTCTTGGTTGTCGTTTTACCCCTCGAGGACAGAGGTACATCACAGCGATCTCTTGGTTGTCGTTTTGCCCCTCGAGGACAGAGGTACATCACAGCGATCTCTTGGTTGTCGTTTTGCCCCTCGAGGACAGAGGTACATCACAGCGATCTCTTGGTTGTCGTTTTACCCCTCGAGGACAGAGGTACATCACAGCGATCTCTTGGTTGTCGTTTTACCCCTCGAGGACAGAGATACATCACAGCGATCTCTTGGTTGTCGTTTTGCCCCTCGAGGACAGAGGTACATCACAGCGATCTCTTGGTTGTCGTTTTACCCCTCGAGGACAGAGGTACATCACAGCGATCTCTTGGTTGTCGTTTTACCCCTCGAGGACAGAGGTACATCACAGCGATCTCTTGGTTGTCGTTTTACCCCTCGAGGACAGAGGTACATCACAGTGATCTCTTGGTTGTCGTTTTGCCCCTCGAGGACAGAGGTACATCACAGTGATCTCTTGGTTGTCGTTTTGCCCCTCGAGGACAGAGGTACATCACAGCGATCTCTTGGTTGTCGTTTTACCCCTCGAGGACAGAGGTACATCACAGCGATCTCTTGGTTGTCGTTTTACCCCTCGAGGACAGAGGTACATCACAGCGATCTCTTGGTTGTCGTTTTACCCCTCGAGGACAGAGGTACATCACAGCGATCTCTTGATTGTCGTTTTACCCCTCGAGGACAGAGGTACATCACAGCGATCTCTTGGTTGTCGTTTTGCCCCTCGAGGACAGAGGTACATCACAGCGATCTCTTGGTTGTCGTTTTGCCCCTCGAGGACAGAGGTACATCACAGCGATCTCTTGGTTGTCGTTTTACCCCTCGAGGACAGAGGTACATCACAGCGATCTCTTGGTTGTTGTTTTACCCCTCGAGGACAGAGGTACATCACAGCGATCTCTTGGTTGTCGTTTTGCCCCTCGAGGACAGAGGTACATCACAGCGATCTCTTGGTTGTCGTTTTGCCCCTCGAGGACAGAGGTACATCACAGCGATCTCTTGGTTGTGGTTTTACCCCTCGAGGACAGAGGTACATCACAGCGATCTCTTGGTTGTCGTTTTACCCCTCGAGGACAGAGGTACATCACAGCGATCTCTTGGTCGTCGTTTTGCCCCTCGAGGACAGAGGTACATCACAGCGATCTCTTGGTTGTTGTTTTACCCCTCGAGGACAGAGGTACATCACAGCGATCTCTTGGTTGTCGTTTTGCCCCTCGAGGACAGAGGTACATCACAGTGATCTCTTGGTTGTGGTTTTACCCCTCGAGGACAGAGGTACATCACAGCGATCTCTTGGTTGTTGTTTTACCCTTCGAGGACAGAGGTACATCACAGCGATCTCTTGGTTGTTGTTTTACCCCTCGAGGACAGAGGTACATCACAGCGATCTCTTGGTTGTTGTTTTACCCTTCGAGGACAGAGGTACATCACAGCGATCTCTTGGTTGTTGTTTTACCCTTCGAGGACAGAGGTACATCACAGCGATCTCTTGGTTGTTGTTTTACCCTTCGAGGACAGAGGTACATCACAGCGATCTCTTGGTTGTTGTTTTACCCTTCGAGGACAGAGGTACATCACAGCGATCTCTTGGTTGTTGTTTTACCCTTCGAGGACAGAGGTACATCACAGCGATCTCTTGGTTGTTGTTTTACCCCTCGAGGACAGAGGTACATCACAGCGATCTCTTGGTTGTTGTTTTACCCTTCGAGGACAGAGGTACATCACAGCGATCTCTTGGTTGTTGTTTTACCCCTCGAGGACAGAGGTACATCACAGCGATCTCTTGGTTGTCGTTTTGCCCCTCGAGGACAGAGGTACATCACAGCGATCTCTTGGTCGTCGTTTTACCCCTCGAGGACAGAGGTACATCACAGCGATCTCTTGGTTGTCGTTTTACCCCTCGAGGACAGAGGTACATCACAGTTAAATGAACAACACTGACGTTTAAACAAATTAGTTTTATTCTTCAACTCTTTTAAAATATCCCACTCCCTAAACATACAAATCCCGAACACCTGAAGTTTAAGCACCAAATAAAAGATTGGAAACAATCTACCACATCGCAGCATAACATAGAGACAGAGGACACAATAGGCCTATGCCAAACATTAAGATAGTTCATTATTGTTGGATGTACATATACTTCAAACATCATGTTGGTGTACCTTTTAATGCCAAGATAGAATACTCCAAACTATAGATGAGGCCCTTCTGTGATATGCATTATTAACACACCCGAAACTAAATAATCATGGAACAGCCTATTAAATGGCAGAAAACGCAATCTAGAAGGAACTTATTCAATGCACATGGAAGTTGACCAGAACTTTATAAAATTATGCAAAGCAATGACTTTTGACAAGAAAATCCCACAAAAGCCTTTTTATTAGATAAAGAACACCAAAACAATGACTTATGCCGATAAAATATTATGTGAAATATCATGATGCTCTACTGGTACCAGTAATTGATACATTAATGCCAACACCTGAAGTCACTACATAAATTTATATGTACAAACAATCAGTATATTCTAAGTAATGGAATGTTCATCATAACTATACAAAGATAAAGGAACTAAATATTCCTCAGGAATGAACTTAGATACAATGAAGACAGAGCACAACCATCTCAAGACAGTTTCCATCGTAATGTCTCAATGCAAAATCCACCCAATCTCATAGCAATTCATTTAAACAGTGAAAGCATAAGAACTTGTGTTTGCTCGGAAATACTCAAAGTGGATTTCATGGCTTACATTGTATGCCTCTGACCTCCTTAGGTGGCAAGTTACAAAGTGAGATGAATGTCAATGTTATAATGGATGGAATGTATCTGGGTCAGCTACATATAAACTCAAAATATGTGTAGACTAAAAAATCTTCAGATCGTTTTCTTAGAGATTCGTTATTCCAAATAGCCATCATCAAGTCTTGTTCCCTCCTGCAAAAATATAACTGGCAATTTTATGCTACAAAATGTTCTCACAAGATTTTCAGCAGTTCCCACAGGGCACAAAAAAATGCTAATAGTACTAGATATAGACGGTGTAAGCAGAGTCGTCAAAGGTTGGATCATCATGGGCCTGATGGCTTGGACGGTGATGGGGTTGATACTCTCGGTAATTTGTCTGAAATCAGAGAGGATAAGCACTGAAAAGAGCTCCTGCATGAATCATTATCGCAAAGATAAATAACTAATTCAATGAATGAGAATTAAAATGACTTTGGCCTCTGTGGATTAATTTTTGTCACTTAACAACTCCATTGAACATGAACATATTGAGCCACCTGTTCACGGTCAATATCATGGCTGAACATACCAGGATTGTGAAGGAACGCAGTCCTGCCACCCACCATTCTTCCGAAATTCTATTCAATTTGGACAACATCTATTTTCTGTCATATGAGCGTACACATGTAGGTCAATGACTCTCAGGAAGCAGCCCTATTGCAAGGGTTGCATCATGCAGAAGACCCCAGTTTGCTGGGATTATGACAAAATGATTGACTCACCCCATAGTCTAACTGCTGGTTTGGATCATGAATTTGCTCTTCAGCAGTCGATTTTGCAGTTCGTCTCTCTGGACCTGGAAGTGGAAAGACGACTCATCTTAACATACACTATTCACACAATGCTACAACCTTGGACTGTATTTATGCGCCAAACGGGTCCTTTACTGTTATTGTATGCAACAATGCTCACCCTAAAAGCCAGAGCAAAACAAGATGAAGAAATACAAATGAGACTTTACTTACCTTTGCCCATATCTGCCGACGACTGTGTCATACGGATGGTGTCAAGTCCTTCCCGTTGGAAGAGACGCATCTTCCAGAAGTAATGGATGGATAGATAGACAAAGAGTGCTATGACACCCACAACCAGGAAAAATATGGCAGCGATCAAACCACTGGAGATGATAGGGCTGTATATACCTGAAAGAAGTGAAGGTCCGATTGAAATATTTAGTTTATTTTTGTGGAGACCCCATGAGTTGACAGTTGTAACAATCTTAATTTAAGGTCAGCCATGACAGTAGGCCTAATCTACCTAGTCCTACAGACGATACTGCCCAAGTTTCTATCAAGTCGCTGGCTTAAAATCAACATTGAGCAAAGAATGCAGACATAGAGGGAAACTGGAGCCCCGCTGAAAGGTGCTGAACAATCTTTCTTTTTTACAAGCTGGCAGGATGTAAGAGAACATACCCTCGTGAGCGAGACCACAGGCATATGTCTCGTCTGTATTGTCCTGACACTGCGGGAAGCCGTCACAGGTGAGGTTGTTCTGGATACACACGTTTATCGTGTGACACTTGAAGTCCTGGACACCAGGTTGCTTTGGGCAAGATCCTGAAATTTGAAAACACTTGTTAACCTGGGAAAATACTGGATCGGGTATCATACTCACAATGTTTGTATTGATGAGACCATCACCTTAACAAGCTGCCCCTCTAAGAAAGTTTCAAGTTAGTTGAGACAACATGCACGCACAAGTGGCTGACTTACCATCTGTCAAGGCCTCGTTGTAAGATAAATAACTGATTGAGAGATTCCGGTAGCCATCAGGTGCATTGAGTAGGAGATTGAACCCATCTCCTAATGTACTGTAGACGGCTTCCTTGCCAGTTTGCGTGTAGTTTCCATCCAAATGGTAAATAGTGCTAGACAATACTGTCAGGCCTTCATGGAGATCAAGAGAGCTCACGTTGCCAAGAGCTGCAAAGAAATGTTGTATTAAAGCAGATCGTTAACACTGCTCCGATTTCTTACATGATTGCCCTAACAACAGTAAAACCCCTCACTGTATGAAGCCGAAAGTTGGAGAACCGGTAAACTAGTCCACTTCCGCTGACAGTACACTATTTGATATTTCATGATTCATAAAATATCAGGCTACATGCCTCATTATAATTCTCACCGATAAATTCTCTCAATTTCACTTCTAAGATCGTGTATCCTTTCTGCCTGTAGAAGATCCAAGAACAGTTGACAGGACCCGGCTGTGTTTTGTTGACAAATATAAAACCACCAAATTTATTCAAAATGTAGTCTTGGCAACCTGCAAAGAGAACATGTATTGCATTGGAATGTGTAGGGATACTACAGGCAGCAGGGGAGGGGGTTAAATTGGTGGTGGCCAACTCTGCACAGCTCAGGGACTGGGCGAGTGGGTCATGTTTGATATGTACAAGCATGAATTGTTTCAATGTAGGCCCTAATTGGCAGTTATGTCATTGCTGTGAACAATGTCATAGAAAGCCACAGCATACTGAATAACAATCTTATTCTAGAAACATAACGACCAACATAACTGATAACAATTCTTACCACAAATGGCATATATCTGTATCATGAGAAGGAAACTGTACAAAAATAGGAAGAAATGGGTGGTCCTCCCCCTCAGGTTCAGGTACTCCATTCTTCAACCATGAACGAGGACGACTTGAATATTCAACTATTCTTATATCACGCTGTCAAGAGTGTCATCCATGTCATCAAGGGAACTAACACATGAATCAGAATCCGTCAATGAAACTCTCCTCCCTGGAAGTGGAATCCTGGTTTTATGGAACAACCTGTACAAAATGCAAAGTGATTTCCACGACAAAATCGTTTAACAACAAATTAGTAATAATATAGCTCAATAATAACAGTTTTGATGAAAATCAACAAACAGTATATTATTTGCTTGACTCTTCTTATGAAGATACCAAACCATTGAGAACTATTTTTTTTAATTTTGTTGTTTGGCCTCCCATATGCAGTAAATTGGCATCCAATATTTCCTAGCCTAGTACCATTACGCCCCGCGTGGTGGCGCTGAGGCGGCCACTGCCTTGGTGATGTAATCAAGAGTGGTTGAGTCAATCTTTTCCACATTTGCCGGGAATACGATTTAATGTCCTCACAATAGGTGACAGCATAGACATTCTACTGTAGATCATGGTAGGCCTACTGATTCAAGGTTCCTAAAGGAGTATTGCCTTTGAGTCTTCCCATTGTCCCTGAAGTGTCTTCTACTTCTTCCATTTACTGGGACGCAGTCATCATTTACTACTATACAAAGGACCTACTAGACCCAAATCCCTTCAAGCAGTGAGACACCACTTCGGGGGAACAAGACAGTTGGGGTCAGGATATATTTCCGAGACGGTCACACAGCCAGGCCGAATCAGTCCTGGCTGCTCCACCCTGTTGGCAAGGTGAGAGAGATGAGACGGTCACAGCCAGGCCGAAATCAATCTTCGCCGCGCTGCCTAGTTGTTAATATGGCGAGAGAGATGAGACAGTCACAGCCAGGCCAAATCAGTCTCGGCTGCTCTGCCAAGTTGTCTACATGGTGAGAGAGATGAGACAGTCACAGCCAGGCGGCATCAGTCTTCGCCGCACTGCCTAGTTGTTAATATGGTGAGAGAGATGGGACAGTCACAGCCAGGCCAAATTAGTTTTGGCTGCTCTGCCAAGTTGTCAACATGGTGAGAGAGATGAGGAAGTCACTGCCAGGCCGAATCAGTCCTGGCTGCTCCACCGCGTTGACAAAATGATGAGAGAGATGAGACAGTCACAGCCAGGCCAAATAAGTCTTGGCTGCTCTGCCAAGTTGTCAACATGGTGAGAGAGATGAGGCAGTCACAGCCAGGCGGCATCAGTCTTCGCCGCACTGCCTAGTTGTTAATATGGTGAGAGAGATGAGACCGTCACAGCCAGGCCAAATTAGTCTTGGCTGCTCTGCCAAGTTGTCAACATGGTGAGAGAGATGAGGAAGTCACAGCCAGGCCGAATCAGTCCTGGCTGCTCCACCGCATTGACAAAATGATGACAGAGATGAGACACTGTGTCACAGCCAGGCCAAATCAGTCTTGGCTGCTCTGCCAAGTTGTCAACATGGTGAGAGAGATGAGGCAGTCACAGCCAGGCCGAATCAGACCTGGCTGCTCCACCGTGCTGACAACATGATGAGAGACATGAGACGGTGATAGCCAGGCCACATCAGTCTTCGCCACACTGCCTAGTTGTTAATGTGGTGAGAGAGATGAGACAGTCACAGCCAGGCCAAATCAGTCCTGGCTGCTCTGCCAAGTTGTCAACGTGGTGAGAGAGATGAGGAAGTCACAGCCAGGCCGAATCAGTCCTGGCTGCTCCAACGTGTTGACAACATGATGAGAGAGATGAGATAGTCACAGCCACAGTACTTCGATCGGTTCTCCTCCGCACGTGCTAGGACGTGTCTGTCGGAGCTGACAGCTATCTCGATGATTAGGACCTCCTTTTTCTTCTCATCGAAGACGCCGAGCATGTCGGGGTGCCGGTGTTTTATAGTCGGGCCCGTGGGGGCTAGCGAGTCCCAGAGCAATCTCAGCATCTTTCCAGAGTACGAGTGGTCATTGGAACCGGCTTCTCGAGACCACATACCGATGGTATTCATCAATATGTGTCTCCTTGACTGGTGTAAACAGCACCGGTACCACACTATAGGGGATGTAGGGGCCTGCAATGCTGCATGGGAGGATAGGTCATGTCCCATACATCACCAATCGGTGATTCTCAATTTCGTCTATTACGCGATCACGACCACTTCAAATACGTTGAGCAGAGAAACGAAAGTTTGATACCTAACTAAATTCTGAAAGATCAATATTTTGGTTTTGCTAATGTGCCTTCACTAATATGTTCTTTCGTTTTCATCTCAAGAAATATCAACCTGAAAGTGATCTTGATTTTATCGATAGATACCTCTTACACTAATTGATATTCTAATGTAAGAGTTTTTTTAATATATTTGTCATAACAATTTTACAATACCCAAAATATGGGTCATACCAGCAGACCACAGGCCTAGTCTACATATAGGCCCCTACTATAAATCAGATACTTGGTCCTGGTCAATTGGACAGACTACCACTCGGAAGAGATTGTCACCATGTTTATTAGAAATGTCTTTAGGACCGACTGACTGATGAGACTGTCCATATGACTACTGGAGATGTCTCTTGGACAAATTTCTCTTCGAGAGTAATTTCTAATTGAGGAGCCAGCACAATTAAATACTCCATTGGCATGTGGGATGTTATCATCAGTATCTTTGTCAAAATTCTGTATCCACTTTCATCTCGGTTGTGTTGGCATTTGTTTCAGGTCTCGCACATTCCCAGAAACCCAATGTTCTGTTGATTGTTGTGGATGATTTGAGACCAGCTATTGGCTGCTACGGCTAAAAATCTAACGAGGACTGACAACGAATTTGAGGGCTTCTTTCCAAAATTACACTGTAAACAGATTGGTTGATTTTTATGTATATATTGATGTCTTTTTGGTGGCACGTTCTGCATGAGAGAAAGGACTTTGGGAGGATTCACCAGTCTTCTAAGATGACTGTGGTCCCAAGTAGTACTCAAGTTGTACTTAAAGAGTTTTCAGGTAGATATTGGGTACAACCAGTCTCGTTAGATCAGATAACCAGCTGGCAGAGATTGGTTGTTCCATTGTCCGTCCTTGTGAGATGATTACCACGGTACAACCAAATCAGTTGTCTTGTATCACCCATGTAGAACGCGAGTTTAATGTTGTCTTGTACAGCTAAAGGACCCTTTGAAGTTGTGTCAATGACTTCCCAACCTGACCAGATAACCAGCTGGCAGATGTTGGTTGTTCCATTGTCCGTCCTTGTGAGATGATGACCACGGTACAACCAAATCAGTTGTCTTGTATCACAGTGTAATGTTGTCTTGTACAGCCAAAGGACCCTTTGAAGGTTGTGTCAATGTCTTCCCAACCTGACCAGATAACCAGCTGGAAGAGGTTGGTTGTTACGTAGGCTGTACTGTCGTCTCCAAAGTTCATTAGCGGTAACCTTGGTGTAATTTTTAGGTTGTGTCAAGGTCTTCCCAACCTGACCAGGTAACTGGCTGACAGAGGGTAGTTGTTTCAGAGATTTTATGTTGTGTCAAGGCCTTCACAATCTGAATAGATAAGCAGCTGGCAGAGGTTGATTGTTTCCACATCCCACAGACAGAAAGATATTGGGATTTCACCAATCGCAATTGCCGTTGCCTGTACCATGACAGAAGACGGACAATAGTGCGATGGGCTTCATGATTTTGCTTGGGTTGGGGAGTTCCTGGGCTGACAAGGGCAGACATACATTGGGTCAGGTCAAGTATTGGGGTTGAGAAAGTGTTAGGTGTTGGGGTAGGGGGCCTGTTAGGCTGCTTGTAGGGGGATTTCTGCTAAATAACGTTAGACCCTTCCAATGTCTCCTGTTGCCATCTGTTGGTGTTGGTTTGAAGCACAAATATCAGGAATATCACATCTAACTCTGGTTCCCTAAGTTGCTGTTAGGCTGCTTGTAGGGGGATTTCTGCTCAGGCATCATGCATCATGCATCATGCTGGAGCATTTTTAATCCCCCCCCCCCTCAATAAGTCCAAGTTCTGAGACGATTTAAAGGACCACAATATACATCTTGCTATGACCCAACGGACCGACCCAACTCGCATCACAAATCAGCTAAGGCGGTTTCGTTAGCGATAAATCAATTATTATGTATCCAGATTTCGAAGATTTTGTCTTTGTGAGTTTCAAGACCCAGAGACACAAAATGACTCCCCCTTACACATGTTTCCCAAACCCCCAATGCACTGGCTAAACATGTCAGAAGGACAGGGGGTTTGGGAGACCCCCCAATGCACTGGCTAAAACGTATCGGAAGGACAGGGTTGTGTGTGGGGGGGGGGGGGGTGCTCCCCCATGTCAAACAGCTGAGTGAGTTCACTAGAGCTTGCAATTACATAGTATAAAACTAAATATTTATACAGCTTGCAAGCTCCAGGAATTGCAAGCTCTAGTGAACTCACTCAGCTGTTTGACATGGGGGAATGTATATATATTTAGTTTTATACTATGTAATTGCAAGCTCTAGTGAACTCACTCAGCTGTTTGACATGGGGATAACTAAATATATATACAGCGTATATATATTTAGTTTTATACTATGTAATTGCAAGCTCTAGTGAACTCACTCAGCTGTTTGACATGGGGGATCACCCCCCCCCCCCACAACCCCGTCCTTCCGATACGTTTTAGTCAGTGCTTTGGTAGATAAACGTCCTGAATCTTGCATGGTGAAGTGAGCGTATCAGAGTTCATCATGCTTACAATTTACCATGGGGTAACTTGTCACCACCCCAATTCACTTTGGTGAAATGCGGTGCAAATATGACAAATTCCCTTGGGGACACATCCCGAAGCAGGTGGATGGAGGGCCTAAGACGGGTTGAAAATGTCCCGCTTGGGCCATCATTGACCAATGACTAATGAGGGGTGACCTTCCTCGTAATTTCCTGACATAACCAGTGATTTTAAATATTCTCCTCCCTAGATATTTTGTAAACACGGTACAGAAGCTAGTATAGCCAAAACCTGATCTCAAGAGGATGTCCTCGTGGCTGCACTTGGGCAATTAAAGGAACCACCAATTTTGAACAGATTATGTATACCACGGCCTCTTGCGTATCCAGCGAAATGATGTATCCACTGTCCACTCTTTTTGTTCTGTTTTTGGCTTTATGAATGAATCCTATTTTGGTAGAATTGGAAGGAATTAAATGCTGTTGACTGTGAAACGTTCCGTAACGTCCTCCCATTCTACAAAGCACACAAAAGAAAGTTAAGGCGATATTCATCTTTATTCATGTTTTTATTTCATCACAGATTCAGAGCAAACTTGGAATGATGATAAAAGGAGAAAAGAAGAATATACTTCTAATTCAAATATTTACAAATTACAAAAACGTATCGCGCGTATGAATAAGATTATCACGCAACAAGATATTCCATCAAAAAAACATTTGTTGTGACTTCAGGTAGGCGTTATTTTTACAGAATCCTGAACAACAGTGAACCATGCATACTCCACTGAACTAGCATCTTTAAGGATACTGATAGAAACTTAACATTTCTCTCAAACTAACTTCAATAATGTTTAGATTACATGAGGTTCACAGCTTTGAGCTGTTATAAGTCATTTTGATCAAGACATGCATCACATCTGATTAGTCCATTTTCTGTACAACTGATGCACCGTAGCGCCCGGAACTCCTGTAAGCGATAATTCCGATGGAGCGACTTTTTGCTTCCATGACACACATCACAAGGAACATATCTGTAGCCGCCACATTTTGAACAAGATGAACGCACTCGGACTTTCTGAAAACAGATAGGAGTAAATTTTGGGTTAGTCTACCATCATGTTACAAAAACTGTTTGATATGAAGACGACAAACTTGGCCATGTGACACTGAGGCGTTGCCACCTGCTGAGTGGAACCTCCCAAAGCAGGTGGATGCCCTGACTGTTAGCAGGATATACACCCTCTTATGTAGGGACAGTGATTTTGTCTCCAAACAGGTGGTTTCAGTGCAATTTGACTTCTGTAATCAGGACACCTCTCAATTGAGGACAGTATTTGTCGGTCTCAAGGGAATCCTTTTAAATCGACAGTTTCTACTGCTAATTTTTAATTAATCATGTAAAGATGTGACGTTTGGCGACAACAAAAATGCTACCATAACCATAAGCATTGAATAGTGGAGTTGGAATCAGATACTCCCCATTGGAATTTCACCAAACTTTCTGGCAGATGTAACTGCCCGATAGCAAAGGGACAGGTCATGTAGATAACTCGCTCCCTAACATCGGAGTCATCTTCATTGATGGACTTACATGGAAATGCTTGAATATTCGCCTCAACTCTCCCGTTTCATTCAAACACTGGATTGTCTCGCCGTTCTGAAATATATAAGTCTGAGATAAACGATACTCTGCTTGTGATGCTATGTGTGAATAACGACATCACAGTGTGAGATTCAGTTGTACCCAGTGTCTGTTGAAAAGTTCCAGTAGTAGGTCCATATACCAAATGGACTTACCAGTTGAGTTCCAGTGAAAACTATTGATGAGTTATTCGGGTGGCTTCCTTGGTGATGCTTGAGTTGTCCTGAACCTCAAAATCGCCACCAATGACCGTGATATGTGCCAGGGGAGGAGCATAGACTGACTCTGTATGACCTCGCATGAGTTATCGGTAGTCTTCCTTTAACAGTTACACAAATACAAATACCTCTTCTTCCTGAGAGTCATAGTAGGGCATACTTACACCTAATAATTTTCCATCCACAAATATCTGAGGCAATTCGATCTCCTCCATCCCAAGACGTTCTTTCAACTCCTTTTGGATTTCACGATTTAAGCATAAGTCTTTCTCCTCATATCGCACCATGTGTGTTTGTAAAATATTCCGAACAGTTTTACATTTCTCAGACGTTTCCCGTATAATCTGTATTCTCGTTGAATAGAAGATGATCTTTCCTTTCTCTTCGGTGAGATATTTATTCTGTAATGAGAGAAGGAAGAAAATGACTTAAAAAGTCAGGAAAATACCAAACTTGTGGATAAACAGGGCTAGGCCTGTCAGTAATGAGGCTGATGAAGTACCAGTAGCTGGGGACCTCACAGAAACCTCATTCACTGGCCAGGAACCTCATTACAATTCACTGGAACACAACAATATGAACCCATGGGAGGCCATGGTCCCATTCAGATTGAACTTGATCAATATAGTTAACAGCCCTTGGTCCATGTCAAACAAGTGTGCGGCCTGCATTTCATTGAATAACCCATTCACCTCAATATATACCATTAACAATACAAAGAATCAATGTGTTACCATGGTAACCAAGAGTAAACAAATGTCATATAAATGTTGAATGCAAGACTACAGAACAACAGTTGTACCCGTAATGAAATAATCTAATCCAGCAACTTCTCGGCTAATGTTTTTAAACTGGACATGGACGGTGCTGTAGATGATTCGACATATATATATATTCATGCATTTCAACATCAATTCATCAACACACTTGATCAGCATCCAATCATATTGTACATGTATATGGTATATTTATTTTAGTCCCTATTTTAATCTTTGAATACATTTGTAAGGTTTTTTGTCACTGTTAATCAAGATCAAAGCAGGCTTCCACCTAAGCCTTTTATATGCTGTGTACTGAACCAATGGCCATATAAGTCAGATCAACTCATACGTCTATCAATAATTCACATTAAGTACACAAGAATCTTGTATAACATGTTATAGATTAACCCTTTATCAATGTTATTTAGACCTGCACTGCATTGGGACTGACCTGTGAGTACAGAGTCAAATTAAAAATGACCAATAGAACCAAAGGAACCAATGGAACCATTGAACCAATGGAACAGTAGTATCCATGCTTCAACCAATGACATCAATGACCTTTCAAGTCACTGAGGACAAAGGGGAGTTAGATGATGCAAATATGATATCTTCCAAAATGGCTAGAATTGCTGATCTGACCCAATTATAGCAGTGAGATAAGATATGCCACAACACGATCAACATGTCCTCAGATCGATGAAGACATGCCTGACTCTGGTAAACCGGGTAATCAATTTCCCTATAACACAGCTTTTTGGGGGGCTATGCACCAGGAGATAAGGATAAGTCCACAATACTAAGGTAAAAATTTGTCATGAGATCACTCGATCGAGGTTGGAAAAGGAGAAAAACACGACCCTACAAAACATTTCAATTACAAGACTTGTAACTATTGTTTACTCGATATGTTTACTTTCAGACCGGTAGGCATATATGTGGCATTAAGAAACGGAAAAAGAAATGCAAGGCATGGGAACATGACAGACCAGACCGGGCTTATAGGGACTGCCGGGTATCTCACCCACCATAAGCCTACCTGAACAACAATGAGAATTCTGCACCAGGAAGACTTTTGAGTTTCTTTGAATCAGAAAATACCACACAATAAGCTATAAAAAAATCCACCTAGGCCTATACATGCATATATCATACGCCATGACCTGTTATAATCGTTAGTCAAACTTTGAGCAGTATTTCATGCCGGCACAATACAGTTTCTATTTTTATTTCAAATATCAGATTGGGTGGAGTTCTTTAGTATTTGTTACATAATTACAGGTCGAATTGAGACAGTTACATCAGCCATATTGATCCACATGGTTTAAAAATTATGTTGGGAGATTATTTTATTGAATAATACCTGTATATATTGTTATCTTAATTCCAAATATATTGTCATAGTTCATATGAAAGTCGACAAAAAGACCCGCTGGACCAACATTTGCAGCCATGTTGTCAACACCTGTGACGATGTTGCCAATATCTACAGATGTGTTGCCAACATCTACAGCTATTGCCTCCTGCCTTCCTATCCGAGGTGTCAGCTATCAAGGCAGGGTGATACAAGTCCACTATTGCCTCCTGCCTTCCTATCCGAGGTGTAAGCTATCGAGGCAGGGTGATACAAGTCTACTACGCCTGATGTTGAAACTTTGGTTTCGGCACCATGTTCACTCACGCAGGCGATCAATGATTTCTGTAATCATATCGCACAAACCCACCTGAACAATTATTCAAGTGGTTTCACAGAACACTATGACAGAACACATGAAATGTAAAATATTGACAGCTTTTTTGAAGTTGGTTCAGCTGTGGTGCAAGTTTATAGAACTTACGAAATTGGTTGTTACAAACTGATGAGCTGGACTGGCATGACTGCATGGCAGTTTTCAAAAACGCAGGAAAAAGGCAATGGGTATCATCGAACCAAGCTAAACCCTCCTCAGCTCGGTTCCCACAAGGCCAGCTCGCCTGGAGTGAAATCGTATATTACACGGGGTGGGTAACTGCACCGAACAGCAGAGATAGGGGTCACTTGAACCACCACTTTCAATTCACAATCGACATTTCAGGCGATACTGCAGGGTCAAGCATCTCATAAATGTATAGACATACTTTTGAACTCCTACAATTGTAACCCAAACATGTGAAACATTATCAGGTGTCTGTGTTCAGGCCCTCTACAGGGTTCTATAACATATGATCATGGAAGGTTCATGCATGGTATTCAGTGACAGTTACACACAAATTCTCAAAAGTGTCACTCCCAAACTTCACATTTTTATTGTGCCACTTCAAGAACAGTTTTTGAAGGGTGTGTTTAGTGAGTCATGGCATTTTAGATGTGCTTGGCTGAATTGTACTTTTTCTTCAAGTTTATAAGTAAAGAAATGCACTACATCAAGCCCTAACATGCAAAGCGAAAGAAAAAACCACCAGAAATGTGGAAATCTTGGGGCGTACCCTGACAATGTTTCATAAAAGACATCACAAGGAAGTTATTGGTCTGGATAATGGCACAATGTCAGACTTGGCCGAATCCTAGCTTTATCATAAATAACCAATAGCATATTTTCCACAATAGCTTTTTTCACAATGGGTATGATTAGTGAGGCCTTTTAGAAGTTCTTGGTAAACGCGACCTTACGAAATAAATTGGACACAACAAAAAAAGACAAGAGTGAGAAGTATGAGTCACACAATATGGTTGTTTTGGACTTTAAAAATATTTTGATTCACTAGTTTTTATGGCGCCACCCCTTCCTCCTTACTTCACCGATATTGGGGGATGGGCATCAACATACTTGCACCTTAGCTAACACCTCTGGTTCAATTGTGGACCGACTAGACACTTCACTGTCAGGTGGAGAAGGCCTATTAACCACAATAACGATAAGTAGTACCTATACTAAGCCTTGGAGCAAAAATTGATATAAATTTTTTGCTTATAAAATGTCAGCCTATTATTTGCTCTGGCTTATGCAGCATGTCTTACTTACTTGCAGGCCAATCTGGTACATGGAACGTGTATTAGACTGGTTTCTGAAATGTATAGGCCCTATTAGTATTAGACTGGTGCTTGAAATGTATCAGAGTTCAGACCTGTACCTAGAATGTGACTTGTACCTGAACATGGACATTAGACTGATGATAATCACCTGTTTGGCACTTTCTGCTTCTTCTTCGATTGATGTCACAAATGTCGCTATACCAGCCCGGACTCGGTTTTTGAACCCACGCACCGTACCCCGTGGACTTCGTATCTCTATCTCGTCCAAACTTCGCGGGTTCAAATAATCCTTTCGGCCGGCAAAAGTATTCTTGAATTCGATTCCCGATAATTCCTTCCTATCAGTAGATCCTGCCTCTTGGTGTCCTTCACTTACATGAAACCGATCCATGGGGTAGTGGCCATTTACTTGGTGGTCAAGATGTCCATTTTGGCACTTTTCTTCGAACTCCCTTTCCAAGGCCACCTGCCTCAGTTTCTGAGCCAGTAATTCCTGACTCCACTCAACTGGCTCGTGCTCATAGTTTGACATGTCGGTCACACTGGTAGAGCCAGTTCCAGTGCTTCCAGTGCCATAACAACTTCCACTCTGAATCAAGGTAACGGGGTTATTGGTATTTCCATTCATACCTGACCGACAATGTCCCTCGGTAGCCCGGTAAAAATCTCTGTAAGTCCGCAACATTAGCGGTGTATTTTGCACAGAGTCGTTCAGACTACTGTGTGTACTAAAGTCCATATCGAATCGACTCACCAACACAATGTAACACTTCAATAAAGGATCATTTTCCGGGCGTGGCGATCACAACCTGTAGAACTGACGGGAATAATTTAATTGACTCAACCACTCTCAGCGACACCACGCGTGGCCTAATGGTATTAGGCCAGTCGCATGCCTGCAACACGTCAGAGCAGGTGTGTGTTTTGATTGGCCGGTGTCCCTTTGACGCTAGAGGCGCTGATTTCCTTCAATTTTGATTTCGTCACTGTGCGAGTTTGGAAGGCGTGGGGACACTAAAATAGCAGACGACAGAATGCGGGGGGGACCAAGCTGGTTCCTGCTCCATTGCCAAGGCACGGGTTCTTAAAAAAGGGCGCCTGGTGTATAAATAGGGTGAGAGGAGATGGTAACATGCAAATGTCTGCCTGTAACCATACAATTACGATAGGCCTACTCATTAATACTGCAGTGAAGTCTGAAATTGAAAAGCTCCTGTACTTTGCACAATGTTATCTAAAATTTGTTAAGCATAATCTGGGCCTATCAGATTTGACTGAAATTCGTCATTTGAACTGATCAATATCATAGGAAGCCCCAAAATTGCGGAGGTCTCACCATCAATCATCGGAGCATTGCCCCTGCTATATACATGATTCCAGACCGGTGGCCATTTTGTTGACTTATCAATTACTATTATTAGGCCTGGGCCTGCCCGTTTGAAGGAATCGGGGTTGTTTGTATCTACTGACAATGCCTACATCATAGGTATGGAATTGTGCAGCACACATAAGTCTCCCTGAGACAAGGGTGTTGCATCCACTGCTGGTCATGCATTGTACGTCGTATGTTTAATGGAATCCCAGAACACAAATGAATTTAACAAGCCATTTCTTTCCGATCTAAATTTTATTGAGATTCAGTATCATTACCAATAGAAAAATAGATCATCACATACATTGATCAAGTTTGCACTGGTCTGTTCCAAGCTAACAAGAGAGGAGACCTGTACATTTACGCATGCATTATGCCAGGTGCCTGACCACCAAGCTGAAACAAGCCAGAAAACATGCAAAACCTTTCTTTCAATTAACATACTAGTCCTAGGATTAATTGTTGATATTCTTAAAATCATACTGAACACTAGACTTGTATCTACATACCAAAAACTACGCTACATTCAATAGCTACCATAGGCATTCTGGTGGGAATTTGTTCACATGGCCCACGAAGCATTCACAGTTCAGCTAACTAGAATTCAATGGGAATTATTTTGAATTGATAAAGATCTTGAGGAGACTTGCCATAGAGCGAAAATCACCAAAATTATAAGAGATTTGAATCAAAATACCTAGTTAGCTGGACCAATAAAGATGATAAAAAACAAACTAACATGATATTATAAAATTTAGAATTTCTCAGATTCACCCTGTTCTACTTGACCATTTCTAGCCCTAAAATTATCAGCAGTAATTGGGTACTGTCCATTCATTTAAAAATCTGCTACCAACATAGCAAACACTTAGCTTTAAACAAAACAAAACACTTACAAAATACATGTATAGCTAGAATCTTCAACTACAAGATTCATTTCACATTAGTTCATCTGTGACCGTTAGACTTCAATATGGACATCTTGAATAATTTTACATCACAATTCATGTGGGAGATAAAATATCTATTGGATTTCCACGGATTCCATGATTTCAGGCCAGAACATTAAACATAGTTTATTTGGTCAAGTGCGGGATAATCTCATCACATGCTCAAAACATGCTTCAGTAATGTATGTTACATTCACAGTAATGTTAAGTTATCAGCTGCAAAATGATAAAACACTTGAATACGATTTGCAACTCAAAAAAGTAGGAGGAAACCAGTATGTTGGCATATTTTCTTCAAGTGTCAATCATTTTGGTTGTAGTAATGTGAGGTTATGCTGTTGCTGCCTGTTCTGAGATGTTGTTACAGTGAGGTGTACCAAATAACTGCACTTCAGTCAGTCATCAGTTGTATCAGTGTCAATTAATCAGAAGTATACATTCATATGAAATGTACATGCTCTAATACTGCTCTCGGTAAGGCGATGTATTAATATGATTAAACATTGTTAGCTGAAGTTTTTTTAATATTACCCATGACAACGTTATGCCAGCCTTACTATATTATGTTATCTTTAGATACAAGCTTTGCCTAAAATCTCACATAAATACAGATGCCCTTAAATTAAAGTACAGCAAGAATAATAACATCACAAATATAATTTCTTAAATAAAACTATTTTTGACATAACAACTATCACGACGGTAACTAGAAGAAAACAACTACGATTTGTTACTTGACACCGTCTAATGTCTACCATGGTTTTGACAAAGAATACACCGATAAACTATCAGATGATGTCAACAATGCAAATAAAGCTTACAATATGTGTATGGCTATTTACAGCACCTTGATAGGCCTTGGTTTGGTTCTTAGATATAATATTTTCCAATCAAATAGATAAATCCCCTAATAGGTCTACATTCTTGATGTACTTGGACGGATACATTACCAATATTTAGTAAGAAATCACCAATAAACATGATAGATTAATGAATCAGCAGAATGAATTTAAATATAAATGTAGGAATCAAATAGTTTTATACAACTGGATGGAATCTTTTAATGCATACACTGTTAATAAATAAATAAATGTAAATGTACAATTAGATATTGACGCTTTCATTCTCATTCAATACATTTCTTCATATCATAAAAAACGATAAAAGATTCTAAGAAAGAAAAAGTTCTTTGTTGAACAAAAAAAGCTGCTCAAAAAGTATCATATTTGACAAACGGCTCTTATTTTGAACATTTTAGCATAGAGGTAGCAATAATATGTGACAGAATTTAGTTTCGTGAAGCCAGTCAGGAGCTGTCACCATATCCCAGTTCCGATGGTATTTAGCGCCACCTTTCTTTAGCGTTCATAGCTGACGGATCAGTAACGGTTTAGAGCAGACATGGACGAGTAGGGTCTGCAGGGAGAGAGCGAGCGGTGACTGGTTCGGCTGGTAGAGCGTAGTCCTGAAGAAAGCAGAAAAATCGAAATTAGATGCATCTCAAAAGAACTGAAAGGAAAAATTCTGATGAAAAATAACTTTCTTGATACTGATGTGGGAGATAGAGAGGGAATAGATATGGATTCCAAGATGATGCTGAAGCTTAAATCAGTTGATTTATTCTGCCCAGGGCTGTATTTGACTTCTTTGTCCAGGGGGTTGAACTCGAGTTTATGGTCAGCGGAGTCATATTTGATGGAAGTACGGAATATTTGGAAGAAGACGATGAGGAAGAGAGGATTGATGATTTGGGAATGGAAGACTGCGGGCAAGAAACCCAGAAATATTTGAGTGCCTTTCATTTTCACATCGACACATAAATGCTAAATTATAGAGCCGCGAAAAGATAATCACTGTTATGGATTCTTTGAGGCTAAATTAAAACATGTGAACGTAGCATTTTCACAAAACTGCGATTTGGAAAAGTTGGCCAATATTCCTCGGTTATAGCGGTTACTGTTTAACATCGTGTCCATGTAAGAGAAGGAAGCGTATTTTAGAGGAGGAAATGCAGTGGAAGGAATCCTGTGGTGCTGCTACCTATTGGCTTTTATAAAAGCTGACATTACTCAGAATTACGGCATGTGACAACAACGTTATGGTCACATTATTTTGCTCCATTTACAGCTGCCAATCTACATAGTCCACATCCTGTTAATGCTGGCAGGAAAGTAAACCCAGATCATTTCCTTGCAAATACTTGTAGAGTTAGTACCATCTAGATATAGCTACATAAAAATGAAATCACTTCATTTTTACCTCTAGAGCAATTTGTGTATCTATTTTGTAGTGGTGCTTGTAATTCTGAAAGAAATGGGTTAAGTGGTGTAATCAAAAGCTCCTGAAAGAGTACTGTCATGTAATCAACAATGCTTACTCTTACAGTTTTTCATACAAATCCTGATTCAATGCCAACGTTCTATCAGGAATCGATTTTAATTCATCATATAAGAAAAGCATTGTCCAGAACTTCGATGATTCATCATATTACCATCACACAAAGTCCTTACAAAAGAAGGTTACAGAAGTAAATATCGCACCAAATTCTTGGCGTCATCTGTTACGCTTGTCAATCATTTGAGTAAGTAAGACAAGTACAACACGCAAAGAGAAAACCAATTAGCTGAACGAAAGACAGTTATTTCAAACCACCAGAATAAAGACAAACATTGATGTTAGTTCCATGGATCAAAACCACAATATCACTCAAAAAACGTTTTAAAAGTTATGAGATTTCAAGGAAACCAATCTGTCAAAGGTGAGACATTGACACTATGATATAAAAGAATGGTCATAGTATGAAACCAACTCCATACTGCAGAGTGCAGAGCGACATCTATTGCAAGACTGACAAAACAGTGGTACAACTTCCATTGCATTCATTTTCATTGTAGTTCATTGTTCAATATGAAGCTTGTATAGCAATGGTCAATGGCGCGTGATTCATGGGAAGGTATCGATTAGCATTCAACGTGTCAATAGGTGTCACTCTTAGAGTCATGCTTCTGCAGCAAAACCGTATTTTTATTTCATTAAGAGAAGAATAAAAAGCTTATCTGGACGATTGGAATAATATTATTGATATCACAGCAAGAGATCTGGTATTATAGGTAATGGGTCATGCAGTGAGGACAACATGGTATCTAGACAAGGCTAAGAGAATATTGGGCAGCATGCGATTATTTCTGAAGACATGCACAGAAATGAGTCTTCCATTGAGTGACTGCCTTTCTGATCAGATGGGGCCTGTGATGTGACTGGACATGAATCTTTGCTGGGAGTCACTTGCAGGGATAGAGCTACCTCCAGATTGACTTAAACTTGAACAAAGTGTCAACTGCAATGTGATTTCTTTACCGGGTATATTAAATCAGACTGCTGATTTGTCATTGGTCACGCCATTTTGATTTAACCAACTCTATAACAAAACAACATACCAAAGCCTATTGTTCCACACAAAAGAAAGACCTAAGCCTTATTTTGTGGCCATATAGTGCTCACTAATCTCCTCTGAGCAGCCCTGGGCATTGAAGCATGCCCCATCTTGGTGAAGACTTTGTTATTTTGAAGTCTGACAGATAAAGGAGGCCTAAAACTTAACACCTGAAAACTGACACCCTAAAACATCACAACACAGATAGATTTGATTTATAATAAGTCTAAAAGCAGAAATAAACAAAGTCTAAGTTGCAGTGTATATAGAAGCACATACATGATTACTTTCTAAAAGAGGACAATGGAATGAACTCAAATGTGGGACGAAATGGAAAAGATTCAAGAAATGATTTGTTGTGATAATCATGACAGTTATAGAAAGGGAATTAACCTCACCCTCAGTGATCCAAGATTCAGAGACACTAATTGGAAAGACAGAAACATTTTCGATATGATTTGAAATGAAGTGCATTGTGACTGAGGTTTCACACTGCAGTGACAACAGGCCTTCAGTAAAAACACATCTCAGTTTCATGTGCGACTTTGAGAATTATGTACGGTAGTTCTTGTAAGTTCATTTCATTGTCCTCAACCCCTTCGCTCTGTGAACAATGTTTGGTCGGCGAACACACAGGGGTCAAGTTAATACACATTGTTATGGTTGAATCAAGCCAAGGTTCTACATGTACCTTCCCATCATGCAGTAGGAGAATCAGTGGAAACTGGTACCTGCGTCGGATTTGTCTGACTCAGAGAAAAGTGACGACGGAAGCGTGGTGCTCCGCAAGCTTGAGGGTACGGCCGAGCGGGAACTGGGGCGTCCAGAACCCAGGCGAGATGCCATACTATGTGGCGCAGTCAATGATAAGTCTTGCTCAGCTGGTAGGGAAAGTTGATTGAGAAAAGACAGGTTCATGAACCTACGTATGATTGGTGGTTTGAAGAATTTGGTAAAAGGATCTACGATGACTTACAGCAATTTGCAGTGACAGTTGATTTACTATTTCTACACATTCAAATCAACTCTGTATCAAGATAATTACAAATGACCTTGTACACTGAAACAGCAGCCATCGCTGACATAACTGATGGAATAAAAGGATACGATGATATTCTATCAATGGTATTCAATTAACAATCAAAGTGATATAAAGGATGTTTGGAAATAAGAAGGAAAAGAAAAAAATCATCATATACTTTCCTTAGGGAAACTAAGACAAGCTATATGACATCTGCATTGAGGGGAAATAAGAGCCAGAATTGAGGATCCAAATGGGAAGCGGACTGACTGATATGATGACACTCTTCCGGTTGGTAATCAAAGTAAACAAATATAACCGAAGCAATGATCAAATAATCACTATCAACATAATGAATGTAAATAAACCCAACAGATTGCTGACAAGTCTGTTCAACTATTAAACAAGAAACCAGCATTCTGATCAAATCCCATAGGTGGCACTGTCAACATTGAAAATCCATGAAGTCATGTGCAGCCTTAAATGCAAGAAAAATGAAGGGTGTTGACATAGGTTTAATCATAGACCCACACATGACCTCAGGTTGTTCAATGTCATGCAGTTCCAATGCTTTTTGAGCGCCTCCCAGTGGATGCAAACTGCGGGATCCTCATTCGTCAACTTACGCATCAACTCCTCCTCTTCCTCATCTTCATCGTCAGCAAAAACTGACAGAAACACGTCATGTTTAAACAGATTATCGATTCAAAATACTATAAAGTGGGACATCTGTGTGAGTTATGACAGAGGCCATCAGAACCTCCCCAAGATATGGGACATGATCCTGGAGTCACAATGTCACAATGACAAGCTTCCAGTAGGCAGCAGGAGCTTTGGCAGGTTTCTCCTTCTCAAAGAACTTATTTGGGAAAACAGTTTGAATGGATTGTCAACACTGATGTGATTCTGTATCTTTTGGTATTAGATGTTGTGTGAAGAAGAATTAAGAAGTGCATTCAAAAATGACTCCAAAAGACACACCAGTGCATCAACATTCACTTCCTGATGAGTTTCACCGTACTCCAAGTCACTTGTCACAGAATATTCTAATTACCTGATGGGCTTGCGGCACGTCTTGGGCTTGGCGATCGGCTACGGGGACGAGGGCTCAAGGCACGAGAGGGCGTGAGAGAACGTGCTGGACTCCTACTGCGTCTGGGCGAAGTCTGTTAGAGATATACACACACTGGTTTATTGACAGCAGCATTAAGGAGGCAGGTTACTGGCTACAGGACTACAAGAACTGAGGGATGTTAGCTCTCAAAGCTCTCAGGGATGTTACCTGGGATGGAAATGCTGAGGAAGTCAGGGTAGCCTTTATTGGAGACAGGTCCCGTCAGAAAACAACTCCCTCAGCTCAGTACATCATGATCCCGGTCCTAAGCGAACCAATTCATGCCAAACAGTAGTGAAAAAATTAAAATGTGTCTTAATCGTAAACCCATCCCTCAAACCGCTCCAATCTACAGACCAAACAGCCCCTTTCCTCAACCTTCCCTTTCCTCATGACATGCTGGTCTACTGCCTACCTTTCACCCTATGGGTGGGTTCAGTACAGCTGTAAGTCATATCAAAAACGGTGATTACATAATTATAATCTATTGATTGTGCAAGTATGATTACGCTTTAGAAAGTTAGGGGGTGAAATGCTACATGACACATTACATCATTGTGTGCAGCTGTCAATGATCCATTTGGCGTGAGCTATATGCTTAGTTATACAACAGTTCCTGTACGATTGAAACATAAAGCTTCTACAGCTACTCCCATTAAGTCATTATCATTTTCAGTGACAACTTATAAAGGGTTCATGCAGGGCTTAATCGGACTCATTTAGACAGTATAACTGAGGTCTTATTTCCATTCTCAATCAAGGATGATTTTGGTTTGGGACAAATGGGTGAACAAGGATGGTTTGTCTTGGGTCAACATGCTTCAAATCAATACTCCGACTCACCAAATTGTTTAAAAGGCCACGCTATTTGGAAGAAGAAAACAGAGCACTATAACAACAGATACTGGTGAGAGGAAGGTTTCTCATTTTGGTATTATCAGAAGACCCCCTTTTGGTAAAAGATTGAATGAAACATGAATTAGATTGCAATGAAGACCTACCAAAGATGCCCCTCGCCTTGTGACAGCTTCACCTTTAGTAATGACGTGTGTACCCTGGAGCAGGCACGGCCAGACGTGGTGGTTCACGAGCGGAGCGGTGAACTCGGAATCATAGGCACGGCGATATCTGCAAGTGCAACAAGGGATACGAATATTTAAACACTGTACGGTGAATCATATTCGTCAAGAATTTTCAAGAGCCCATCATGACACCAACCAAAACTAATGTGTTCTGAATTTGAACTCTTTTTCGCAGCGCCACGCCTCCATACTCACTTGTGATCATCATAAAGCTCAGCACCATAGGCAACAGACAGATCAAGGGGATGAGCCAGGGCGGACATGCCCCAGGCGAGCTTGCATGCCTCTCGCATGAATGGCTTGACGACGGTGTATGAGACGCCAGCGGGAAGGCTGATGTGGATGTTACGATTCAGGGCGCGAACAACATCCTGCAATGGAAGAGTCCATGGTAACTGATATGGTGACATGTGCAATCCCTCTCAAAACCCAAACTTGTCTTGAAAGTTTCATTAGTGATCCTGACTGACCCGAGTGTCAAGGCAGGAATTGTCCCAGGAAGTGCTAGTTCACCACAGCTTGCCTTTGGGCCCAGGCCCAGACATGCCAATCAGTGCTTGAAGAACTCAAACTTACAGTGACTAAACCAGGCAGGTCATAGAGGTCCGTGTTCTTGTTGATGTAGTCTTGGACGGCTTCTTCCAGAGTCTCGGGTCCCTTGTGCGTGATAGCCAGGTTGGAGCGGACTTTGATCTTGAACTGTCTGAATGATATCTTAGCTGCATGGAAGGCTTCCTGTAATGTGAGATTAGAATACAATGAGGAAGCTTACACAATATCTCCACTGTGGTTATTCGCAACACAGATCTAACCATGTCCATTACACTCTCCAAGGCTGACATGTTAATGTGTGGTTCTCAATGGTCCAACATCAGGCAATTAGCCACCCTCTCAAAAGATGTCACCACAACAGCGAGTTGCTTTTAGTTGTGAAAGGAATTCATATATTTTGTATTCAGACTTTGGCGGCACCTCGAATGATATATTACCTGTATAGCAGAAAAGACAATGCGTTGATTGTTCTCGTGGTCATCACTGAATCCAGATAGGGTTGCCATTGCTTCGATACGGTCGATTGTGTACATGTCGTTGAACCTAGCAATCAGACTTTGTTGGCGTACTCTCTGGGTGATGTCATCTGCGGCCAGGGGGGTGGTGGTGCGGTGCAGGTAGCGGTAGCTTGCCAACGAGTCTTCAACGTCACTGGAAACAAATTGTGAGCATTGACATTTCATATCTGGTGGAAAAAGTTATGCATGTGCTACTAATTAATTCCGAAGCAAAATGTTGCATGTCTTATAATTAAAGACTACTGGTACAATATTCTGGTAATTAATTCAAATTCACAATGGAATGTAGAAAATGAGTAAACCATATCCAATCATAGCCTGTGTACATCTCATTGTGCATGTCTTGTAGGCCCGATTGTTGCTTTTTTACTGAATAATATAGCCTATTCTGAATATGACTGAACTGTCTTCAAATATGACAAGATTATCAAAAATATATAAGCGGATATGTACATGTATATAATTAAATAGAAAAAGAGTGTTAAGGAAGGATTGAAAGCATGATAGAGGAACAAGAAAAAAATAAAGAATCACAAATTCACATGAAACAAAGTGGGGGTGTATATGAACAAACATGCATGAATACTTTAAAACAAAACAAATGGACAGGAGGAAAATGTTAAAACAATAAAACAGCAATAAAAGGTCTACTTGCAAATATCAAGACCTCTGGCCGATTTTTAAGCCACCGAGACAGCCCTGGTGACAAGTTAGTGACATTATGCCACTGACCACACCAGTTTAAACCTAATCTCTCTCAACAACCGGACACGTCCATCTCATCCTGGACTGGGCCTGATCCAGACTGTGAAGTGAAAAACACATTTAGGCGTGATAATTACAGCACTGATTGTGTGAAAAGGCAAATTCGAGTGCAAGCAGGTTAAAGCAACCATCTTCATTCTTGATGACATTAGCGGTGCTGTGTCCAAACAACACTCCTTCACACGTGCCAAGTGCGCCTTCTTACCGAGCCAGCGCAGTAGGCCTTTTATTCTCAGCGAGAGATAAACGATGTCTAAGTCTACTAATTTCCATATCTAACGAAGGTATGCTGCTGACTTTTGCTCTAAGTGATATGACTTCGTCTTGAGCTACTCTGTATCTAGATGAACATGCAAGCATTAGTCATGCAACTACAAAACAATTAAAGCGCTTCAAAAATCAGGATAAGAGGCGATACGTATGACAGGCCAGACATCCACAGTATTACTAAATGCTCCTCTTGTAAAATCTGTTCATCCTGCATCCTGGGACCCTACAAGATATTGATGCTGATATCTGACTTGAGTTCAAGTCTGGACATAGGCCCGAGACTTCAGCGTGATACTAGGCTTGTTTCAACTTTGACAATCCAAAAGCAGGACAATCTGTCAACCCCCTGAAAATTCAGATGAATTGAACTTCAATAGAATTGTCTATGGATGTCTGGTCTCCAATTAGTAAACAAAATAACCTATGGATAACATCACTAGTTAAATGATATGCCTAGAAAAGGACAACAAATCTGAATAAAAGGGTTAATCACACAATGGACGGGATGGGTTAGTATCCATGCAGTTAGGGTCTGAAAAAATAAATGATCAAGTTAGTAAATAACTAAAATATGTTAGCAAAAACAAACATCATTTCATCTTCGAAATGTGGAGTTATTTGTTTCAGTTTGTCTTCGGATGGTGTTTGATTGACAGCTTCCAAGACACCCCTCTTGGCCAAGATATCTTTCAAGGTGGAACCTCTCACCCCTTAAACACTCTCATTAGTCCAACTTCACACCTAAAACAAACCTTTAGCCAGAAAAGGTCTGCAGAAGGTCTACCGAATAACTCATCTCTTCGTTTTTCAAGATGATTTATCCAAAACGAAAAATCTTTAAAGTTGGTTAACAATGTGATTAATGCCTACCACCGACACACTATGCCAATTGTGTACACAACCAAGGCATTCTACCGCTTACCTATCAGAGACAATAATACGAGGTGTCTCTGGCTTACTCCTGATAAGAGCGCTACGTCGACCGTTCAGAATCGCGACCTCGTTCTTGAGGAAACGGACCTGGCGCTCGTATTCGTCGAGCAGGCCTAGTTTGCCGCGCAACTCCTTGTTGTCTTCATGAGCCACTTCAAGCCTGTTTACAAGTGAATTATTGGGATGAATATTATAGAATTAATACATGGGTTTTTGAAACATATCCAATGTTCTGCAGGGGACACAGCAGGATGATCAATAGACAGAATGCGCTCAAATTGAAGATCAAAATGAAGATTGTTCAATGGAACCGCTCCCTATTTCAAATTCCTTCTCAAATTCCATTATCCTACCACCATGTTGGTCTATCCTGCTGAGTTTGTGCAAGAAGCCTGATTGATTATACTTTGCAATTGTCACTCAAAATGTGCTGAAACGAACTCGGAAAGCTTTATCTATTAGTTTGTAACTGTTATCTGAAAAGAATGAAGTGTTGAGCAAGGGGGAAATGGTAGACTGGTCCATAGACTCCTTTGGCCACAGCCCAGAAAACTGGTTGAGAAACACCCTTCATTATAAAAACATAACCACAATTTGCATTCAAAATGTTGATTTTTGGGTGTTTTGAGTTGGGTCTGATGCAAAGGAGCGAGGAACCAGTCTTGAGTAAAAGACGGAGCAGAGAGATGAAGGGTGAGGGTAGGACTACTAAGTCTACGCAGGTGCTTTTTTCTTACCCGCTCAGGATTGGGGTCGAGACCCGCTTACGCCCCATCAGGATGGCAATATCATCCTTAAGGTATCTGATCTGTCTCTCATACTCATCAACAAGGGACACACGGATCTTCAAAGTCTGAATTTCACTTTCTGCATCTTCGAGTCTGCAAATCGCAATGTTTCAAGGTCTATGGTACTCTCGTCACACAGAAGTTTGAAGGTCATAATGAAACTTTTAGAAACTACAAGAAATCTTATTTCTTGACTTATTTAGGAGACAATAAGTCCATGGGATTTAAAAATGTTCTCATAATCATAACAATTGCACAGTGAATTGCAAACAGTGATTTTTATACAGTCCATGGCCCGCCCACATAGAAGTTACATAACATTCATGATACAAGTGAAGTCTTGAGGGATTAACCAACAACAATAGCACATGAATTCTTACCACTTTTAACAGCCAAAAATATGTTAAACTGAGAGAAAACACGCAGGTTAGTTCAATATCACGAGATATTTTATGCCAATGACAAATTCATGTTCACTTTTTCCCCGACAACTTTCAATAACTTCTTAGCAGAAGACAAACAGATTACTTGTCACTTCCAACTCGAGTTCTACAAACTTATGCACAGATGATATTTGAAAAATGTCTTAATTTCTTTACTGATTCACTTTGACGGTGCCCATCAATGGGACCAGCACTGATATTCAAGTAGACCATTTGAGTGTAAGACCCATGCCACCACTTACTTTGATCTCAGTTCCCGGATTTCTGAGTCCGTAAACATCTTTTCTGAGGTGGAGGCTCGTTGGGTTCGATCCGACTCATTCTTTGAATCAGCAAGACTGAAACGAGAGATGATTGGAATCCAAATCAACGCTCGAAAGAAACTAACCATGCAACAGCATGTTTACCTTGATTGGGATTAAAAGCGAAATTGATTTTTAGCTCCATTCATGGTTATAGATAGTCATGCCAGGGTACCAGACTTACTTCACAGGCACAAAAGTTGTCTCAACAATTTTTACATGTATGTTTCGTTCTGTGACCATTTTTGCTTCGCAAACTGAAATCCCCGATTCAAACCTGAGGGTTTGTTATTGGATCATATAACTTACTCAGCCTTGAGTGTATCTGCTTCATCCTGGGTGATCCTGAGGTCAGCTTCTAGTTGTGTGATGGACCGCTCATACTTGTCTTGAAGGTCATTGATCTCGCGATCCTTGGCCACGTTTTCTGCGAGCAGTTCTGCGGGAATGATCCCACCTGTGGCAAGGAAACCCTGACCCAACCAGGGCAGCAGGCGGTACTTCAGGACACTAGCACCACTGTATAGACCACCTACAAGGAGAAACAGAGATATTCTGTTAAGAGTTTGATTGGGATTAAGGCACAGAATGGGAAAGGGGGAATGTCGGCCAGAATGGTGAGGTAGTGGGTTTTTATTTCTCTTTAAGAGAGGATTATCTTTTTAAGAGAAACGATGTCAATTGATTTCAAATCGCCAGCCATGCAGAAATGTCCTTGAATGATTGATCACCTGATCAGGAATACCAATCAATATAGCTAGCATTCTATCAATAGGACATTTGATATAAACTGCCTGTAGCACTAGAGCTAATCCTGTAATGGAGGAGTATTTCACAAGTGTTTGAACATGATAACTAATTCAGGAATCCACAGGCCAAAGTTCTTATTCTTTGGTTAGAATAAGCGTAGAACGAAAGAAGACATGCTGAGTGTAAAGTAATTTCAGCCCCTAGTCAGCAAATTTTCAGAGGTGGACAGTGTTTGCACCAATGTCATGAAATGACCCTCTCCCCTAAAATATGGAACCAGTGTATGCCCGAGCAGATAGGACTGGTCAGGAGGTCCCATGCAAGTAAAAAGACATGTTAGAATAGCTCATTTGGGTAACTACCATATGTTGATTTCCTCTCTACCCTGTCAATGCCTAACTTCTTCAAAAATATAGATCATTTGGCCTCGTTTAACTTGACCACTCCAAAGTTAGAGGTGCAAAATCTTTCAGTGTTATAATTCTGATATAATCTACGATTTGTCATTGAGGATTAGGCCATACACTGTAATCTATGTGGTAATGGGGAAACTGATTACCTGGTTTTGGGGAGAAATCTTACACGTCGGCCAAGCCACACAAATTCTTGGGTTAATAGCCTTTTTAGAGAAGATCACTCCCCCCCCAAATTTTAACTTAACTTTTTTTCCAAAAAGTATGAAAAAATTCAAAATATCTTAATTTTTTGGGAAAATTACTATGAAAGTGTTCGAATACGCATTTAGAATGGTGAGTTCTCAATGAAAAACTGACGATGACTAAGCTTTCCATGAAATTTACACTAGAGTTTGGGACTGCCTCAACAGTATACTAGACAACTGCCAGTACTGGTCAGACATACCATCAGATGCTGCTTGTGACAAGATTTTGAAAAGCTGTCCTTGAACTTTGGCAACAAGTTCGACGAGTTCACAACCGCGGGCGACATTCTGGTCTGTCGTGTTGATCTGAAAGTACATGAAGGAGAAATAATGAAGCCAAGGTTTGAAAGGGGGGTGTTGGGGATCATATTTCAACACAGAAGCACCATGACACCCTGAAAAGGAAAGAAGTGTCTTTGCCCAAGGTCAAACATAGATTAAAGATTCCCTGGTCAAGACAGGGTGCCCAACATACCAGATAAAACTTGGCCCAAATTTGCCTACCAAATCTTGTCTCTCGAAGCCTAGGCCTGGGATCTACATGATATCATAGCATCAATATGTGCATACCATTTACAAAGCACTCACAAAACTTGTGTATTCAAGACGAAGAGCCTCGGGTATAACTTAAGGAAATTAAACGCCATTGAAGGAATAAAATTGTTGTTCACAAACCCAAACTTTCCGAGTTCAACCTCAGTTCTTAGGCCAAAAAGGCATATTATAACTAAAGGCCTACACTCAAGTCGGGTAAGCCATTCATTTCACATGCACCCCTCAACAGCTGCTGAAGACAGGGTTTTTGGGAGTATTAGCCAAATCCAGTATACCGATAAAGACAGTGTCCCCCCCCCCCCCCCGACAAAAATGTTTAAGAATTGATAACATTTTCCAATCCTGTTCCAGGAATACTTTCAATCAACGACTGAGAACATGACAGAAGTGATTTACAGCAATGTATAAACTATAATATGATCACCACATTTCAAAAACTAGAAGATAGCTTGACATTTGTCCCATATCTAAACAAATTTATAGTTCCGACTATTTGTCTAATTTTGGAAAGAATCATAGAGAAATCTCAAATCACACATTTCAATGAAAGACTCCCATGTCATCTGATCTATTCAATATTTACAATGTAAACTAGAGTAAACTCAACTTATGACCACAAATAAGACTTATGCCCATAAAAGCCCAGTAAATGCAGGCCTAGGCCCAGAGAAGAACAGTTAGAATGTCATGATTTATGTCAAAGCAAATAACATATATCTAGAGCTGCAGTGTACCAATGGATTGTGGGTGGTTGTGGGGAAAGGGGAGCAAGCAGTTTCTGATGATGTCATTAATCTGCTTGCCGTTTGACTAGACTAATACCACTGTTATGTTTTGAAAATAACCAGTTAGCCAACCACAGGCTTACTGAATAAACCAAGGCCTAATGTGTGTCTTACTACACATACCTCGGCAAAGACGTCACCTCATACTTCTTGTTTGAACAATATTTCTTAGTGTACCCACAAGATTAAACTTGGCCCTACCTGGCTCTATGCCAGGTCTATTCTACCACCTACCGATCCTAATGTCCACAGCAAACAACTTAAGTATTATAACTGACAGTCTTTGAAGTTTTTGACTTATCCAAACTGGAAAACATGCGCTCATGCTTAACGAAATGGGCGACAGACCTCAAACATTAGTCAAAATGGGACCTTAGTTCGTGTAGTGTATATTCTAGAATACACCATACAATACCAAGTACCCCCTGAGGTGCCTGTAATTTGAGCTATTGGGCTTGAAATGTTTGACTTTTAAAATGGATAGCCTAATAAAGTCAATCATCTAATCTTATCTTGTTCTGGAAGGCTTCAATCAGTCAAATTAGCTGTCAATTGATTGGCCAAAAAATGGCAACTTTACAAACAACATGATCAACAAATTTCCCCAAAAACACAGGATTGTGGAACCTTCTGCACATATGACATAATTATACTATCTGTGTAGAGGCTTAATGTTTCTGATCCGTTCTATTTGAATGAAGTGATTGTGCAAGGCAACCCTCAGAGGCCTACCAGGTTGAATGAATGAGAGAATATTCAAAATGTCATAGTATATTTGTACTGTAAAGAAATACTGAAACCACATGGAAGACTGGAGGTCACCTTTCGTCCTTTTATCACTATCAGAGAAGTAAAATTGAAAATCTCTAGGCCCATTGAATGCCAGCTCATACCCGAGTCAGTGCATAGGCCTTCTATCCGAGTTACCTGACTAAACTAAAGGGCATCCCTTCCACAAAGCTTACAAACCCCTGGTCCTTTGATAGACTAGGCCTTGGCATTCTCCTAAGGCATTTCCCATGGCCATGCAGAGACATTCTTGGACCTCCACCTCTCCCCCCTCCCAACCGCATGGCAGAAGGATATTTTTATGTTTCACTTTCAAAGCGTGTTTGGTCTCAGATATCTATACATTCTAAAAATTTAGGTATGTAGCCACACCTAGGCCGGTGTCACACCAATTTACTTTTCCCAACCTACTACTTCTATCAGAGACTATGCTGGAGTACACATTTTGGCATATTTCCAATGAGGGATTAAGGACTACAATGTAATGTATAAATCCAGGCCAGTTTTGATTTTATTGAGCTGGAAAACTGCTTGACCGAATGCATTTGGGTGACGTTGCGGTATCAAAAAACGGCATAGCACCCACTGTGAGCTTGGCACAATACATGAATCTAATCATCATCATTTGTACAGCTTTTCTTTAAACAAACCAGTCTGGTAACTAACCAAGCTGGACCTTAGCAACCAGTGACAGGTCAGAGCATGGTGCCCGTTTTCGACAGCCCAGCTGTGGTGCCTGTATTTTCACTGACAAAAGGCTGCAAATACGATAAAATTACGAAGGTATATGGAAGAGATAATGATGACAATGATGCTCAACTTACGTAATAATCTGAACTCCATTTATCTAGTTTATCTTGAAGAGTAGAAAAGGCTCCAATGTGAACAAGCCGCCGGAGGTCTGCCATTTTGACACTAGATTGTCAATGATAAATTACGCATGCGCAGTGCCGGGAGTGAGTGCCAGGATCAGGGCTGGTCTAAAAATAGAAACGTCACTCACACGGAAATGATTCAAGATGGCGGTCCCAGGCGTAGGTTTTCCGAAAATAAGCCATAAAAGCTCTTCAAATTCCTCTACCTTTGATCGGATCGTTGTAAAGATTCGTGCATATGAAACCTGATGTTGTCTAGATTACTTGAAGTCAAGTTTTTGGGGCATTTGCTGTTTGCACTTTGCACCAAAATTGCATTAAAGACCTGGTTGTGACATTGACAAGTGTCACAAGTGACAAGATTCAATTCTCATGTCATGCATGTAGGCCTACATCATGTCTCAAGATATGTCACTCATCATTAGCAATGCCGCGCCGCCAATTGATCCAGTGGCATGCTCAGATCATGCCATCATGGTGAAGATGATGACACTGACATATAGCAGTAATGAGTAGGCCACTCCTGCATGTGTGCATGCTAGATAGAATCATGCACTTGATTGGGAACAATGTTTACATATTGGCCAGGTGAATAATATTTTCGTTCGATCTATTGGGTATTGCAGCCAATCTTTCACCCGAACTATGAGACAGACTCGTGCATGATGATGAAAGCTCCTTACAAGAAGAAGACTGAAGAGCAGAATGGTACCTATCATGCTGGCTATGCCTACACTGCAACTGGTGGTGAACAGAGACACAAGACAGGCATCACCAGAGAGAAAAGATGGATACTGCTGGCTATCATCATATTCATGATATTCATGGCTGTTTCTAACCTCATGGTAGGTAAACAGGCTCACAAAGTGCCCCTATATTGGCTATAAAAGAATTGGCTGATAAGAATTTTATGGGAACTCCCCGAATTCATTATGTTTCTCTGACCTCATGATATATGTTTAGTCTTTGGTCCTCTTGCAGTTGTCTGCAGCCATCATCTATGTCCTGAGATTTGATTTTGAAGGCATGCCAGCAATTGAGATGGTCTCACCAAGTATTTTGACCAGATTTGTTCAGGATGTCGAGTTGGTGGGTGTTGCCCCATACTCTGGTGTCATAGATGGTCTGCCAGATGAGTATTTGCTTCTTACTGGAACTGAGTCGGAGGTAAGTTAGATCTCTTGGACTTGGTATGAAGAGTATGAAACTGAATTTGGACTCCCCAGATAAAGTTATTGCTTTCAAGCTGCAAACATCGAGAGTCGGAGGTTGATAATCAGATTGATGAATTTTGGAGTGATGCTATGTGGGAGTTTGCAGCAAACAGTCCCCAAATTCCCAACATACCCAAGTGATCCCAGGTGATTAAGTGGGGAGTCCCTGATGATGTTATTTGTAGTCCTGTGTGAAATAATAAGTTGGATATACCTTCAGTTTATCATCCACCACCACATTCTGTGGGGAGTCCCATTCAGTGACCTGTATTCTCAAACCTGGTCTGATGATTGAATCAACATGTTGCAGGTTAAACTGGAAGTTGAAGACATCTGTACCCACACCCCACCAAGTGCAACTGGAAAGGATACAATATCTGGTGTGTATTGACTTTGTCTTTTCCAATTATCCTGCCTCAACAAGTTAAAAATCCCCAGCTTCCACCACACAGAGGGGCATTGGGAATGTGTGTAGAGCAGGAGGTCAATATAATCAAGAAGAAAAGACCTTCTGAGATTGGTACCAGTACCAGAACTATAAATCATGTAGCACAAGGCAGGCCCAAACATCCACTTCCGTCATCAAAGTGATCGTAGCTGTTTTGTTACCTGATTTCAGTGTCTGCGCAGGCTGATGCAATCAGGATGGTAGCAGATGAAGGATTCCATGTGATAAGTCCTGAAGGTCAACCTGTCTTCACTACTGATCACCAGATACTGGACATGCCTTGGGTACAGAATGTGAGCCATCTCGAGTTAACAGAGTTAATTACGTCAAAGGTATGTACCAAACAATACAATCGAAAATACTCTTGAAAATACAGTTTAGAGATGGTTTGTTGAAGGCCTTCATTTCCTGCTTCAGATCTATGTGCTTGGGTTATTCTCATTCCAAATCTTTGTAATAGAGCTGGCCAGTATGGGAGTATGCTCAGAAGATGCTCGAAATAGTTTTATTGTTTTTCCACTTTTGTAGATTTATAGTCCTAAAAGCAGTAGTTTACACCTGGAGTCTGAAGGTGAGGCAACCATACAAGGTATGCTGGGATTGACTGTTCATGGTAATCAAGTGGTGATCGTGGCCAAGGAGGGAGTCGATTTCCGCTCACGGGTGAGTAAAATAAAAACATCAGGAATCTAGCAAGGCTCTGGTAATAGACATCGAGTGGCTTCGAGTGAAGTGGTGTACTGGTGTAGGTTTTCACTTGCAGTAAGGCACGGGAGAGTCTGCATGCTCTGGAGATGCCTTGTGTGGGTAGCTCAAGACAAGACCGGCTGTGCTCTTACTTATTTCACAATTTACAGTAGCTTTTGTTGACATTTTAGGGGACGGGAGTGAAGCTATCAGCACCTCAAGGAGTCTACTTCGAAAAAGTGAAACATTTCCGTCGAAGCAGTGGAAAGAAAGCACGACGTCAGAATCCTACATTTGGCGGCAACAGTCTGTGTGTCTGTGGGAACAATGGTCGGGTTTTCATGGTACCGGACAAAGGGCGAGGACTGGGGTGTGCCAATGCAAATGAGCATATTAACCCTTGTGAATAAACTGACAGTATTTCCTAAAAATGGCCAACTTGCCTTGTGAATAGAACTTTTAAGTGCATTTACTGTTGTTGGACTTTTACCTTGTGCATGCAAATGAATGGCGTCGTACTTGGAGGAGCCAGTATCATGCATCATGCACTTGTCATGTTCCACTGGACTGCAAATACCTTTGCGAAATTGCTGTGACATAATCATTTTCTTGACGTATATGGTGCTCTCAGTATCAGGTATACGAGAACAATCCCTTAATAGTTGTGACATAAGATGGTGGCACCCAACAGCACCATCAGGTCATTACATGAGGGAGTGCGTATATCCTACCTGTTATGTTGTTTTTTTATTATAATGTTTTGACATTTTTGTTGTTTTTTAGTTAATTAGTATTAGATAGATAAGCTTCATTGTGTAATCTTGTCAAGTTTGGACAAAGTGTTCTTTTGTCTGTATTTTCCTTTCACACATGTATCGCTATCAGCATGTTATTAAATGAAAGTTGAACTGACGTTAGGTCTCCGTATCTTGTTTCTTTAAGCTTATGATTTGATATGTGGAGACAGTGACAATGGTTCAGCCGTAATGAGAGGGGAGGTAACTAACCTACTGTCAGCCCCCCCCCCCCCCCAAGTTGAATTGTGCGCACATTGGAGATCTAGAAGAGGGAGGGAATTACCACTTTTTGATATACAGTGGAACCTTCCTTAGCGGACACCTCTCTATTAAGGACAACCTCTCTATTAAGGACACTAGTTTTGGTCCAAAAATGGTGGTTTCCATTCAATTTGACCTCTCTAATCAGGACAGCAACATGTATGGGATCAATGCCGAGGGATTGATATAAATAAATTGATATAGATATAAATGGTATTACAAAAACAGTGAATCAGGGGGTACAGCTTGGAGAAATCATTTTGTCCGTGTGCTGCGCCTGGAAAAAAGCAGGTTGAAAAACCCCACACGGATAAGATATTATTTCCTAGCTAATCCCATTGTTTAGCCCGATAATCCCGCTAATTAGCATTCAGGGGCCTATGGTTTCACTGAGACAAGTCATACTGTAATACAGATCAAAATAATTTTTTTTCTTTTTTCTTTCGCTGACCCATTATAAAGAATTATAATGCATAATATACTGCAATTTCTTTTAAATATATTGAAAGACAAAGAAATGCCAGCCCACCAAACTTAGAGGGCCGCTGTCCACACTTTCGTCCACAGTTTACACCTACCCCCTAATTTGGTTCGTTTCGGTCCGTTCCTGCTTTCTTATGAACCGAATCTCGAAGCACCTGCAAGTCTCGCGAGATTGTCATGAATTCGGATTTTTCGCATCAGTTTTGCATCAAATACAGCCAAAATAACCACAATCTCGACATCTAAGTCTGAGTCGGACATTCATTTCAAACTATTGATTGTGACCCAGAAAAACTCAAGTTGTTTGTACTGAGCAACAACATCTGTTGTCAAAATGGCTTTCTCTTTTGGACAAACCAGCACTGCAACGCCAGCTTTCAGTTTTGGGGCGACCACCAACACCACTGTAGCCACCACGAGTGCTGCCCCAGCCTTTGGATTCGGAGCTGCAGTGGCATCTACTGCTAGTGAGGATTCACCTTAAAAAACAAGGCAGCGTGAAGTTGCCATAGATGATGTAACAATGTTTCTGCTTGCTTTGCAGACGTTGTTAATGTTATGTTAAGTTCAGACGTCGTGTCACCAGTGTCCAGTGTCGTGAATGACATTGGCCTGATTGATACATACAGAACGAATGATAATGACAGTACTGATATATACAGAAGAATCGAAAGTAATGTAATTGTGAAAGTCGGAGGTGCGGGCAGTTTAGTTTCTCCCTATAAACTTTGGATTAGCGAGTAATTAGTCAGAGATTACGACTTCATCCACATACCTTGTTAATGATTTTTAAAGTACTAACCCTTGTCTTCATTTCTAGCTCCAGCTGCAAGTACTGGCTTTAATTTTAGTGGATTTGGAGCCAAGACAACAGCATCCACTTTAGGTTTTGGCTCAACTGGCTTTGGGACGACAACTACAGCAGCAACCAATCCATTTGGTTTTGGCGCTTCAACAGCAAAAGGTAGGTTAGTGTCTGTATTTTGGCCTCTATTCTATGAGGGGTCATACTAAACAGCATCCACCAGGTTTAAAAGCATATTTAAAGTCATCAAAAAAAAATCTAATGGTCATCAACGAAATAAGCAGGACATTTATCCACATTTCCTGATCGTTTCCAAATAAATTGTGGTTTTACTTTTATGACAAGAAGGACCAAACTTTGGCAATTATATGATCTTTTTAGGATTTGGAACAACAGGAACTGCCACCACAGGATTTGGCTTTGGCAGTACAGCTGGAACGAGTACTGGGACAGGGTTCAGCTTTGGAACAGCCACCACCAATCCTGCTACTGGATTTGGGTTTGGAACTGGCTCAACTCTTGGTGCTACCACTGGGTTTGGGACAACCACTGGCCTTGCAGGTAGCCTTCCATCATTAATCAGCAAAGCTTAATCATGTTAAATCTAGAATACCAGGAGAATCTGAGAAGACCGTGGATCTTGCAGTAGTTTCATTTGACTTCAGTAAAGTGTAGAAATAATATGAATTGAAGTAACCTTGTCATACTTGTATGTTTGTCCTCTGATTGTAGGTGCAACTGGTTTAGGCCAAACCCAACAACCAACTGTAGACAGTAACTTGGCTAACATGGTGACAGCAGTTTCCATGCCAACAGTCTATGGGGACGAGAGAGACTCGCTGCTTGCCAAATGGAATCAACTGCAAGCATTCTGGGGAACAGGCAAAGGCTACTTCAGTCAGACTGGTGCTGTAGTCTTCTGTCCAGAGAATTCTTTTTGTAGATTCAAAGTATGTCGATCAGGAGTTAGTTAACAAGTTAGAACTGGAAGAGAGCAGGTGCTTTGCCACTTGACCAGTATTTCAGAAGGCAGATTGTCACCATCATGGCACATTTAGGCAGCTTTCCTATAGTCAGTTGCTTCTATAATAATCTAGAGGCTCTGATGGAGTATGCCTGTTCAGTCTGTCTGTCCTACACCTACTTCTTAATGGGCCTGGAGTCTCGGCTGAGGGATTGTTGTGATTATCTATTCTTCATGCTTGATTTCTCATTGACTTATTTATTTCAGGCTGTGGGTTACAGTTGCCTCCCAGCTTCCCGAAATGAGGACGGTTTAGTTGGTATCTTTTTCAAGAAGAAATATTCCGAGGTCAGCAGTAACCAGCAGCAGATCGTGGACAGTCTTCATAAGATCCTTGGGAGCAAGCCGACATTATCTGTTTGTGTGGATGGCTTGAAGCCTTTACCTGATGATAAGTAAGCCCATCTTCTCCACTTTAATCTCCATCATTGTCAAGATACAGATAGGAGTAACTGCCAACCTTGTCTGCTTTCTGAATACTATGTTTATCTGTTTTCCTGTTCTGTTAATAATGTGCCTTTCTTTATTTGTCTTTCAGGGCTGAGCTGATCATCTATGTTCTAGAGCGACACCCGATAGGCACGACCAGACGTATCCCAGCAACCGAACTGAACAGCTTCCTTATCCAGTCTAACATCGCCTCCCAGCTCCAGAGTCAATTGGCCGTTGAGACGGTCATCCCCAAAATGGGGTTTTCAGAGGAGCAACTTAAACAGTACTTAGATACTCCTCCTGCAGGTGTGATATGAGTCAGTACTTTATTAAGTCTCTGATTAACCAGCCCTAAGATGTACATGTATGATCATGAATGCATATCACTTCCGATAATGAGCAGATATACTAATGTCGGAAAGGCCTTCTGGAGGGTCAGACATGATGTTTGCCTAATGTCTTTTTTTCTTACAGGCATCGATCCATTACTATGGGACCAGGCCAAGCTGGATAACCCAAACCCTACAAAACTCATACCGGTCCCAATGATTGGTTTCTCCGAGTTACATAAACGACTTCAGCATCAAGAACAACAGACCAAGTTACACCAGAACAGATTAGATGTAAGTCAATTGTGAATTAGCCAAGTGTTATCACTCCTGCGCTTAAAGTTTCATTGAGTTATGCCATATCGTGGCAGTGCTGGTTATGGTGTGAAGATTTTTCATGTAGAGGTGTCATAGTTGTATGATATTCTCGCTATTTGGAATTTCCTGATGCGTCATCTTTTTCATCTTCAGATTATCTCAAGTGATATAGCAGAGTTACAGCGTAAACATTCAAACACGATAGCAAGGACAGAACAGTACAAACGGAAATACCTCGAGCTAGGTCACCGAGTCCTGAAGGTGATGGTACGGCAGGAGACACAACGGAAGCTAGGCTATGCCATCCAGGCAGACGAGGAGCAACTACGTGTTGGGCTAGAGACGATACAGGCAGAGCTCAATGCCCCAACACAGTTTAAAGTAAGAACATGTAGCTAAAGGGGCTATGACTTATGATGTTACATTCTAGCTGTTGAAGGGGCCATGATTAATAATAACCTGTTGCCTGATTATACACATCAGTTTCCATTGTGGGGAACTATTCGCAGCCAAGTTGCTGGGACTGTCATTGGACCAAGAAATGGCATAACAAATGATGATTACACATTTGTTTAATTTAAGGGTCGGCTGAATGAACTGATGTCACAGATTCGGATGCAGAATCAGACATTGTCGGCTCGTGCGGACATTCCTTGTCAGATGGATCCAGCATTCCAACAAGAAGTTAAACAGGTAAGACATGTGACCCTGTGTCCAACTGACTGTTATGGCCAAACACTTACAGACAGGTCAAGGTTTGCAGACATGTAGTCAACTACTGTAGTTCCCAACCACTGCGGTACCAGGCTGTTCCATAAGATATGAGACCTTGTCGGGCACAGTTGAATAGATACATGTACTCTTGACCAATTTGATCAATATACAAGGATAGCATTGATTGATCAATTGATTCAAATTTCTTAATGGAGTTGTAATGTTCTTGCTGTTGTATTTCAGCACCTCAAACAACAACAAGAAGGATTACAGCATTTAATCAACATCATCAAAGAAGACTTGGGTGATCTACAGTTGGTCGAGCAAGGTCTGGCAGATACGACACTCTACAGGAGATGATGTTTAACCCTCGGAGGACGAGACATTTAGAACATTTCAGAAAATAAAGCGTTTATTGAAAAATATAGCTGATAGTGTCACCATCAGACAGTGCTGATCAAGACCTTTTCAACGAATGGTCATGTTATTTATTTTGACAATTCCTACTTTTTGTAACGGTTGGTAACGGCTTAGTAAAAGTCTTTCAAATTTGATCGGCTTTATGAGAGGAAATGATATTTGTACTCTTTGATTGTAAACTGATTGTAGTTGTTCCAGTGAGTATTGGTCTCAATTATGACTGCCCATGTATAGTTTATGTAACGAAATAAAGAATGGATTTTGTAATCTAGACGTTACATTTGTTATATTTTCCTTGTTTGATATGAAGTTGTACATGATGTGCCATTCTTGATATGGACACAACTTCAAAAGTCAAAACGACAGAGATGAAGCTGTCACAACCATGATTCCACTTGGAGCGGACTAGATTGGTGGGCTTCTATGACCACTCTTGAATTGAAAAAGATCAGTGCTTACAGCACCATTGAATTGGCTGTGTTTGGCAGTTAAAAATTTTGCGAATTCAATTGCCATGATTTGGCGAGAGAGTAACAGTGTTGTGCGCAAATTGATCAAAGTCTATCAAAATGATCCACTTCCACACCAAATGCACCAAGGAACGATCGTTGGTCAGTCAAACTTTGTCATATTTGCGGCCCGCCCCCCCCACTCCCCTTATTTAGGGGGTACATAGGCTTGTTCCCAAGTTTTAAAATCACCCCCTAATGGAAGGAAACAGCATTTTTTTGTACCCCCTATTTGCGGGCTTTTGTGAGGAAATTGACCCCCTATTTGAAGGAAGGATTTGATCTTACCCCCCTAATTGAAGGGAGTCTTGGATCCCTACCCCGAGGATTGTGTTTGATACCTTGGTGATAGCAGGCTGTGTTTCCTCTTCATCATCATCAAAGGCTTCCTGAGCAACATGTCTAAGGTGGGTCTGCACTTCTGGAGCAGCAAAGTTCACATCCCCATCAGGATCTTCATGGAAATGCATAACGTGTTCCTGAACATCATCTCCTTGCTGCTGAGGATCCTCAGAAGACCCAGGGAAGGAAAACATGAGAAAATATACCCCTATTTTCAGTTTTTGAAGGGAAAATAGCAGTAATAACACCCCTATTTTATTGATTTTTCGGGGATTTTTCCCCGAAACAAGAGTGAAAATTAACCCCCTTTTCCCGAAAAATCGGGAACGCGCCTGCGGCCCCCTTGACTATGGAGGTGAGGGGGGGGGCGGGTGTCCGTCCTTGTGAGATGATTACCACGGTACAACCAAATCAGTTGTCTTGTACAGCTAAATGACCATTTGAAGTTGTGTCAATGACTTCCCAACCTGACCAGATAACCAGCTGGCAGATGTTGGTTGTTCCATTTTCCGTCCTTGTGAGATGATTACCACACGGTACAACCAAATCAGTTGTCTTGTATCACAGTGTAATGTTGTCTTGTACAGCTAAAGGACCCTTTGAAGGTTGTGTCAATGTCTTCCCAACCTGACCAGATATCCAGCTGGAAGAGGTTGTTTGTTACGTAGGCTGTCCTGTCGTCTCCAAAGTTCATTAGCGGTGACCTTAGTGTAATTTTTAGGTTGTGTCAAGGTCTTCCCAACCTGACCAGATAACCAGCTGGCAGAGGGTAGTTGTTTCGCGTCAGAGTTTTTATGTTGTGTCAAGGCCTTCGCAATCTGAATAGATAAGCAGCTGGCAGAGGTTGATTGTTTCCACATCCCACAGACCATGCAGACAGAAAGATATTGGGATTTCACCAATCGCAATTGCCGTTGCCTGTACCATGACAGAAGACGGACAATAGTGCGATGGGCTTCATGATTTTGCTTGGGTTGGGGAGTTTCTGGGCTGATAAGGGCAGACATACATTGGGTCAGGTCAAGTATTGGGGTTGAGAAAGTGTTAGGTGTTGGTGTAGGGGGGCCTACCCTAAGGATAAAATAATGTGTCTCAATTTCACCATGGCAATCTGACAGCACTTCACCATAGTGAATTGGGACGGTGAAATATTTTACCATGGTGAGCATGGTAAATTCTACATTCATGGTGAGCATGGTAAACTTTGAATTCACCATGGTGAACGCTGCTGAATTCACCATGGTGAGCATGGTCAACTCCGATTTTACCATGGTGAATCTGAGATTTTTTTCTTAAGGGTCATCTCCATCCAAACCAATTCACCGACTTAACGTTGCAAGGCAACAAAATAATGAAAACAGATGCAAAGACAGGAGACTAAAGAAGACGGAATACAATGTACAGAACACAGCCTTGTTATTCATGAAACATAGACTCTTGTCGACAACAAACAGTCAACAGAATTTTGGCAGGATTTTTCAAAATAACAATGATGTGAAGTGAAAAAAAAATAAAAAAATATAGCAATAAGGCCAGAGTCCTCTATTAAAACATGTGTACATTACGTGTACATTGTTGTGCATAGGTTTTGGTAAAAAAAGTACTCATTGGACCAATCAATCTGCACAAAATTTTATATGTGTCAAGAAGAACCCTTTGCCAATAGCATAATAAAGTTTTAAAAAATTCCAATACCGATTGCCTGAGAAAAAGAGATTTCCGTACACCATATCCATCAAAACGTCACTGGCGCATTGATATGGCCCTGTCAAAGTACAAGTTCTAAACTGACCAGTGAGACCACATTTTCTTAAATATATTATCAAAAAGCATATTTCTGTGATGGCCTGACTCTGTAGATTAAGAATCAACCACAGATTGAGAATTAATTCCACTTTGGTCCATCCCAGCCATGTATTTACCACAACTTGACATTTTGATAAGCTCTATGTGACTGTGCCACACTTCCGGTCGTGGATGAATACAGGTCTCTGCCCATAAAAGTAAGTCACTCTATTGCAAATTACTTCCCACTAACAAGTTGAGGTGTGCCCACAAGTTGCTCGGCAATCAAAATGGATTGATACGACGAACACCAGAGTTCAAAGGCGAGAAAGGATTCACTTTTTGCCCACATCAACGCATCATTCATTGAAATCGCTGTTGATCGAGGAGCGACACGTGGCCATCGGAGTGACTAGGGAGATGAGAGCTGGCGATTCAGTCCATGCCTGTTCGAACAGGCCACCATTCCTCTCCTACACTGCTTTGGAGTCTTTGGTAAACTTGGATGAGATCATCAGTGGGTGGCGACTTCTTCCTAGATTTTCTGAAGACAGAAAATAGAATTCAATTCAATACAGTACATGATTGTGGCAGAGCAAGGGACAAGGATGTGACGTGACAAGATCGAAGAGCAAGACCAGCGTGAATCTACACGACACACTATGGACTAGTGGCTCAGATTCTCAACTAGAGGTCAAGAGGTCCCTGGTTCGAATCCTACAGTCGGTGAGAGACTCAGGCAGGTCTCTTAGACACTTGCCTCACTACCCAGATGTATAAATGGGTTCTGGCGCTGGGCATATGGACAAATGGGACAGCATTTTTTCCTTCTTTTTTTGTTACTAACAGGATTGTGTGAAGCCCAGGCTTCAATCTCTTCATCTATCTGGGCCCTCGACGATGGCACCTTTGGTCCTTCCTTTTCCAACAAGTGTCTGAAACAGTGAAAACAAAAACACAGTGGAAATCATTGACGGCGTTGTAGGTTAGACACTGCTGCTCAAATGATTTGAAATATTCTCCTCACAACCCAAAGAAGAAAACCTAGGTGGCTTTTTCGTTATGCATTTCTTTGCAGTGAATTAACGAGTAAACATCGTCTCTCAGACACTTGGGAAACGCATCTGAGAGCATCTCAGTTTCAAAATTTTCCTGCTGGAGACCCCCAGACCTCCCTTCGTGGGTGAGCGCCTACTGCGCTTTCATGTGATTGTGAGGGCGAGCCCTCACCATATTCAGGCTTCGCCCTCAACGGGGCCCCCTCTATCCAGCTGTGCTGGATCCACTCCCTTATTTGATGGTGACCTACCATTGTGGTCCAGCCACCAGTCAGACAAGGATCCCCTTTTGCGATTTGTTGCTACTTCTGGCTGTACCAGGGCTACTTTTTGCTGGGTCACTGGATGTACCAAGTCATGCCCGCTGAAACGACGAGTGATCATATCAACATTGTTGTGGCGATACTCTACACCATCCCTTCGCAATTCCCACAGCCCTGTGATCACTGTTCACTAAAAGATTTGAGAAACAAGTTGTCACAATTCCGTTGGCGTCATGCAATTTGAATTGCAGCAGACGTCGCGGTTTAACATAAGTTGTGTACCGGTGCTACCGAATACGCTGCATGACACAAGGGCCTTAACATCACAGTAGAAAAGAATCATATTGAATTTGGCCAAATCACAGGGCTCAGCCAGGCCTCTGAATCTGATATCATGATGGGGGGCGGGCGAGGGGGTTGGTCCAGCAGCGGCTGGCAGCGGACATTTGTCTTCATGACTCTTGCTTAGCGCTGCTACAGCTTAAAGTGCTGTGGTACAGTCTAGAAGCAGTGTCATCATTGGCGAAATGGACCAAAGTTTGTGAGGGGCTGAGTTTCGTCCAAAAATAGATCTGTTTACACACTACGGCAATGGCGTATTGCAGGTACACGTCAACGGGTCATTGATTGTCGGACGTCAGTTCGCCAAGAAAACCAAAGGAATCGAAGGATTCATTGAACTCATCAACACATCATTAGTTTTCAGTGAAGTGCAACTGTATTCCTAGGTAAATCACTTTGGTATATAGAGAGTAATATTACAATTAACTCACGTTAAAGTTTGAGTTCCGGGGAGGTAGCGTTGTCAGTACGTTGGTTTAGGGGCGCAATAACCTAGCTTATAGCGAGCAATTAGTACACTAAGATTTCAGTGATTAACATAATAGTTGCAAGTATTTGGCATTTTAGACTCATAATTCGTGCTATAATAACTACGTTGTAAACATAATGCTCAAAATTGATTCATGAAAAAGTTGTTAGGGCAATATCAAGCAAGCAGTAATGGAAAAAAGTGTAATTCCATTAACTGAATATTGTTTTTAGACACTATAACATTTTAGGCCTACTTTTCCGTAAACCACGAGAACAATGTATGTGAAAAAAACAACACATATAAGTGAGGCGCCGAGTATACAGTAATTGTAAGGTAAAGAAAAGCTCGGTCTCTAAAGTCTGGAGGTCCGGAGTCCGTAAATGTGACGGTCACGAGAGTGATTTGTTCTTACGGATAGATCGAGAGGGCGGTTTGGGGTTCCGCCGACGGTGCTCGCATGCATTAGTCGTATCCCCGAAACCTTTACAACGCGAACAAAGCTCGTGGCATCCATGACGGTATAGGAATTGACGGTGAGGTAACAAAAAAACTCGTGGCATATCGGATGCGCATCCGATGACGGTAAAGAAATTGACGGTAAAGGATCTCGTGGCATATCGGATGCGCATCCGAAGACGGTAAGGGAATTGACGGTGAAGGATCTCGTGGCATATCGGATGCGCATCCGATGACGGTAAAGAAATTGACGGTAAAGGATCTCGTGGCATATCGGATGCGCATCCGAAGACGGTAAGGGAATTGACGGTGAAGGATCTCGTGGCATATCGGATGCGCATCCGATGACGGTAAAGAAATTGACGGTTAAGGATCTCGTGGCATATCGGATGCGCATCCGAAGACGGTAAGGGAATTGACGGTGAAGGATCTCGTGGCATATCGGATGCGCATCCGATGACGGTTTTATATACATATATATAGATATCATATAAATTTTAGTTTTACACTATTATGTAAGTGCAAGCTCTAGTGAGCTCACACAACTGTTTGACAGTCCTGGCTCCTCCATCGTGCTGACAACATGATGAGAGAGATGAGACAGTCACAGCCATTGGCTGCTCTGCCAAGTTGTCAACATGGTGAGAGAGATGAGGAAGTCACAGCCAGGCCGAATCAGTCCTGGCTGCTCCACCGTGTTGACAACATGATGAGGGAGATGAGGAAGTCACAACCAGGCCGAATCAGTCCTGGCTGCTCCACCGCGTTGACAACATGATGCGAGTGATGAGACAGTCACAGCCAGGCCGCATCAATCTTCGCCGCACTGCCTAGTTGTTAATAAGGCGAGAGAGATGGGACAGTCAGAGCCAGGCCGAATCAGTTCTGGCTGCTCCACCGTGTTGACAATAATTATGGTGAGAGAGATGAGACAGTCACAGCCAGGCCAAATCAGTCTTGGCTGCTCTGCCAAGTTGTCAACATGGTGAAAGAGATGAGGCAGTCACAGCCAGGCCGAATCAGTCCTGGCTGCTCCACCGTGTTGACAACATGATGAGAGAGATGAGGAAGTCACAACCAGGCCGAATCAGTCCTTGCTGCTCCACCGTGTTGACAACATGATGAGAGTGATGAGACAGTCACAGCCAGGCCGCATCAATCTTCGCCGCACTGCCTAGTTGTTAATATGGTGAGAGAGATGAGAGACAGTCACAGCCAGGCCAAATCAGTCTTGGCTGCTCTGCCAAGTTGTCTATATGGTGAGAGAGATGAGACAGTCACAGCCAGGCGGCATCAGTCTTCGCCGCACTGCCTAGTTGTTAATATGTTAATATGGTGAGAGAGATGAGACAGTCACAGCCAGGCCAAATTAGTCTTGGCTGCTCTGCCAAGTTGTCAACATGGTGAGAGAGATGAGGAAGTCACAGCCAGGCCGAATCAGTCCTGGCTGCTCCACCGTGTTGACAACATGATGAGAGAGATGAGATAGTCACAGCCACAGTACTTCGATCGTTTCTCCTCCGCACGTGCTAGGACGTGTCTGTCGGAGCTGACAGCTATCTCGATGATTAGGACCTCCTTTTCCTTCTCATAGAAGACGAGCATGTCGGGGTGCCGGTGTTTTATAGCCGGGCCCGTGGGGACTCGCGAGTCCCAGAGCAATCTCAGCTTCTTTCCAGAGTACGAGTGGTCATTGGAACCGGTGTAATGTTTTTGAGTGTTTCTGTTTTTGAGTGTTTCCCCTCATTGTTTGGGAACGCTCAAAAATAGTTTGACAAGTTTTTCTGTGTATCCCCCCCCCCCCCCCCCCCATTGAAAAGTCGTGGTCTCTCTAGCTGCCTATTGTTTGGAAACACTGACACATGGGAAACAACCACAGATGTTACAAGACCACATACCGATGGTTCTCAAGACCACATACCGATGGTATCCATCAATATGTGTCTCCTTGACTGATGTAAACAGTACCGGTACCATTATATAGAGGATGTAGGGGCATGCAATGGCTGTATGGGAGGATAGGTCATGCCCCAGACATCAACAATCGGTGATCCTCAATATTGGTCACCATGGCATGCATGCATGCATATCTTAGAATAAATTAACTATGTTGCATATACATGGCTGTATAGCAAAATAGTCAAAATTAGCAAAGATATGCACATGTCACTGTGCTACGAGTATTTGGTCAGCAGGCGTTCGTCTATTACGCGATCACGACCACTTCAAAACGTTGAGCAGATAAACGAAAGTTTGATACCTAACTAATTTCTGAAAGATCAATATTTTGGTTTTGCTAATGTGCCTTCACTAATATGTTCTTTCGTTTTCATCTCAAGAAATATCAACCTGAAAGTGATCTTGATTTTATCGATAGATACCTATTACACCAATCAATATTCTTATGTAAGAGTTTTTTAAATATATTTGTCATAACAATTTTACAATACCCAAAATATGGGTCATACCAGCAGACCACAGGCCTAGTCTACATATAGGCCCCTACTATAAATCAGATACTTGGTCGTGGTCAATTGGACAGATTACCACTCGGAAGAGATTGTCCCCATGTTTATTAGAAATGTCTTTAGGACCGACTGACTGATGAGACTGCCCATATGATTACTGGAGATGTCTCTTGAACAAATTTCTCTTCGAGTAATTTCTAATTGAGGAGCCAGCACAATTAAATACTCCATTGGCATGTGTGATGTTATCATCAGTATCTTTGTCACAATTCTGTATCCACTTTCATCTCGGTTGTGTTGGCATTTGTTTCAGGTATCGCACATTCCCAGAAACCCAATGTTCTGTTGATTGTTGTGGATGATTTGAGACCAGCTATTGGCTGCTAGTACTACGGCTAAAAATCAAACGAGGACTGACAACGAATTTGAGGGCTTCTTTCCAAAATTACACTGCAGATAAATTGATCAAGTAAAGTATTTTTATGTAGATATTGACGTCATTTTGGTGGCACGTTTAAGATGACTGTGGTCCCAAGTAGTACTCAAGTTGTACTTAAAGAGTTGTCAGGTAGATATTGTGTACTGCCAGTCTCGTGAGATCAGATAACCAGCTGGCAGAGGTTGGTTGTTCCATTGTCCGTCCCCGGCCCCCCCCCCCCCACTCCCCTTATTTAGGGGGTACATAGGCTTGTTCCCAAGTTTTAAAATCACCCCCTAATGGAAGGAAACAGCATTTTTTTGTACCCCCTATTTGCGGGCTTTTGTGAGGAAATTGACCCCCTATTTGAAGGAAGGATTTGATCTTACCCCCCTAATTGAAGGGAGTCTTGGATCCCTACCCCGAGGATTGTGTTTGATACCTTGGTGATAGCAGGCTGTGTTTCCTCTTCATCATCATCAAGGGCTTCCTGAGCAACATGTCTAAGGTGGGTCTGCACTTCTGGAGCAGCAAAGTTCACATCCCCATCAGGATCTTCATGGAAATGCATAACGTGTTCCTGAACATCATCTCCTTGCTGCTGAGGATCCTCAGAAGACCCAGGGAAGGAAAACATGAGAAAATATACCCCTATTTTCAGTTTTTGAAGGGAAAATAGCACTGAGTAATAACACCCCTATTTTATTGATTTTTCGGGGATTTTTCCCCGAAACAAGAGTGAAAATTAACCCCCTTTTCCCGAAAAATCGGGAACGCGCCTGCGGCCCCCTTGACTATGGAAGTGTGTGGGGGGGGGGGGGGGGCGGGATTTGCGGGCGGCCGCGCTATCACACGTGGTTGCTATCGTCTGCATTGTAGTTCTACCCGTTGCCGCTACAGTAATTTTGGTGGCGCTGCTGGTCTCCTTACGCATACATTAGCGGCTAGTTTCCCGCTCGCTTTGTTGCCATAGAGTCTCCGGTCACGGGTTCCTCGAAGCGTTCGTTGATTTGCTGAGACAAGACCACAATTGATTTTTTAAGCCTTTTAGCAGTTGTCAATGTTTGACCGCGACGCATCAAAGAATGCGTCAAGTAGGCCTAGTGAAACTGAAATTCGGATATGATATACGGGTTAGTCTTGCGAGTAACTGGTGCGATTTAAATTGGTGATTGACCACGGAATTTTTTTTTTAAATTGACAAGTTTGATACAAGTGGACATTTTTACCCATTTCGGCCATTTTCACTCCAAATTTGAACCACCCCCCCCCCCCCCCCCCCCCCTATGGCCAGGTTGTCAAAATTCAAAATTATTTTTTTTACCAAACAATTTATTTATATCTGTAGACTTGCCACAGCAAATATTTTTTCAATACCTCTCCAAATATGTACTTGAGAGTAAAAAACGTCTAATAGATAGGCCTCGAACCTATGAATATTCATTAGTGGTCTTGTCTCTGCTATGAATATTCATTAGTGGTCTTGTCTCTGCTATGAATATTCATTTAGTGGTCTTGTCTCTGCTATGAATATTCATTAGTGGTCTTGTCTCTGCTATGAATATTCATTAGTGGTCTTGTCTCTGCTATGAATATTCATTAGTGGTCTTGTCTCAGCTAGTCTCAGTACTGGCGGGCTGCCATTCTCGCACATGTAACTGTGGGCCGGTGTAACATCTGTGGTTGTTTCCCATGTGTCAGTGTTTCCAAACAATAGGCAGCTAGAGAGACCATGACTTTTCAATAGGGGGAAACACAGAAAAACTTGTCAATCTATCTTTTAGCGTTCCCAAACAATGAGGGGAAACACTCAAAAATAGAAACACTCAAAAACATTACACCGGGTCGGCACCAACTAAAACCACTTACCACTTACCGGCCACTTATCACTTACCGGGCACATTCGTTCCAGCCCATGTTCCCTGTTTTCTCTTTACCCATGTCTGGCCTGATTCGGCCTGGCTGTGACTGCATGTCCCATCTCTCTCACCATGCTGTCAACAGGGTGGAGCAGCCAGGACTGATTCGGCCTGGCTGTGACTGTCCCATCTCTCTCACCATGCTGTCAATACGGTGGAGCCGTCAGGACTGATTCGGCCTGACTGTGACTGTCTCCTCTCTCTCATCATGCTGTCAACACGGTGGAGCAGCCAGGACTGATTCGGCCTGGCTGTGACTGTCCCATCTCTCTCACCATGCTGTCAATACGGTGGAGCCGCCAGGACTGATTCGGCCTGACTGTGACTGTCTCCTCTCTCTCATCATGCTGTCAACACGGTGGAGCTGCCAGGACTGATATGGGTGGCTGTGACTGTCCCATCCGTCTCACCATGCTGTCAATACGGTGGAGAAGCTAGGACTGATTCAGCCTGCCTGTGACTGTCTCATCTCTATCACCATGTTGACAACTTGGCAGAGCAGCAAAGACTGATAACCAGCTGGAAGAGGTTGGTTGTTACGTAGGCTGTCCTGTCGTCTCAATGTTTATTAGTGGTAACCTTGGTATAATTTTTAAGTTGTGTTAAGGTCTTCCCAGAGCATGGTAAACTTTGAATTCACCATGGTGAACGCTGCATTCACCATGGCGAGCTAGACGTTTGTTGTGTCATAGATAAGAGAATGTCGTCTCTCACCGATAGTCTGCTGGGAGGCTTGCATCATGTAAGCTCGTCCCTGACAAGACAATAGTCACACTCCTGGTCTTTTCCTCTTGTTATGATTACTGACACTAGTCACTTGTCTTCACTGACATGTGAAAGTTCCTTTTGTGACAGATTTCCATATTTTTTCACTTATTTTACTCCAAGCACAGTCACATCCCTGCTTCACTCCTAATGGGCAAAAACAACATGAGACGAATCATTTTATTTCATGAAACTTTATTTCACAAATGTTACCTTTTGTTTTTTTACACTTGTGGTAGTTCATCTTCATAAATAACAGCTCTATATCCTCACAGAGCTGGCAGCAAGTATAAAACATAAGTAAAAATCCTTGTGTGTGACTTGGGTTCTCAAAACGTACAAAGTGAGCTATATACATGTATAATTATGCTGTGATCTTCAGAATAAAATAGTCTACGAGTAGCGAAGTTTCTCAGACACATTTGGAAACTAAAAAAACATTGTTCAGACAATACAAGAGAACATCCTCAGCTACTGTGCTGTGGAATGGCCTCCCCAGCATTTGACTCTCTCTAAACACAGATATTTTGAAGAGTCAGCTGAAAACTTTGTATTATTCATTATTTACTTGTTACCTCTGATATCTTTGTGGACAAGTTAGTCTATGAGTAGTCACAATAGATGGACTAAGCAAGCTCTGTTGATGATGATGTCTGAGAGAGAGCAAAATACATTTTAAAGGATGGAGCAAAATACAAAAATAATCTACGTTTCATCCGGAATGTTTCTCTTGGATGGATCAATATACATGTACATGTATTAAAAGGTTACAAGTATATATGGTAATATGGTACAATTATAGCCGCTGTATGCATGAATGTGTACAATCAGCTGTTTTCTACACTGTATGGGCTATAATTGTACTGGGCCTATAACTGTACCATCTTACCTTACACTTAGGAATGGTCAGCAGTGGTGGACGGTATTTACAAATGTCTAAAGTCATTTTTCTTTACGAAAATTGTATGAAAATGTATCAGACTATCAATGGAACACAGTTATGTTACAATGGTTTGGTGCAAATTCCTCTTGACCTCATTAAAATCCCGATTCAAGCAAACGTTTGGTACACATATGCAAAAAGATAAAACCGTGAATAACCACATTCTTTTGAATAATAAATGCTTCTGTTTGGTATGTCATAGTAACTTCCATTATGAAATGGCAAGTCAGTGCACAGGACATAAGTACCCTATCTCATTCTAGAAGGTTAATGAGAACACCCAAATAAGCTACATCATTCTTTCTAAATACAAAACACACAATAGGACTGAAAATCCCCTACTAATTTAGTAGAAAGCAATAACAACAATTCTTCTCCAGTAACAAAACTAGCCTTATTTAGGTTTTGTAGACGGTTATAAAACTTATGACAGTAAAACTGATAAAATCTTGCTTCAAAGTCAATGTTCCCACTGATGACCCAATACCTATAAGAGGCAAACTTTAGCCCACTCATCTTCCGAGTCAGTAAGAAACTGAAAGCGAATATGATGAAGTGCTCATCTTCTGTACAATATATGCACAAGATCTGCCACTTCCCCAACGTGTTCCTGTCACGTTAGCCACAGGTTCCTCATATCTTTTCAACAAAGAAACAGCGCTGAATCATCTCTGTTTTAGCTCCTGACCAATCTTTCTTCACATACACTGATGTCACGTTATTGACGACAGTTAGAATGTGACAGGAACGTGTTGGGAGACGGCTGATTACAACACATGAACTTGTAAGAAAGGCCACTTCACTGTATCATGACGCGGATGGACGTGGACTGATTGTCGTTTAAGTAGATACAATACAATAACTATAAACCCCTTTATTTTCACCATCCTATGTTTGTAAATACACACTTTAGATATCAAATGGCTGCATTTTCCAAAGATAAAACCAATAGTTGAACATCTTTGCACCCATAACAATTGCGCTTGGACCACTCTGCAATAAATGTTAGGCTGCCAAATATAAAAGGGCTTACAGTATGAAAGATTATCGCTTGCTGAAATGTTCAATGGAACATCCAGTTAACCTTCTGAGGTCAGATGGTATTCTGACGAAGCTCCTAAAGTAATGTCCTTAAAGGGTTTATTTCAATCCCTTAACACACAAGAGCATTGCCAAGTGGAGACTCACAACTCAAAGTTAATCATTCTGTACATAATTACAAAAAAATTTACACCTGAAAATATCTCTAAAATCTGTGACAAATAAAATGAGTTTCTGAATATGGACGCAATTAACACAATCTGCTGAAGGTTCAGTTATAAGTATTGCTTAAGCTGAGCCAATGAAAACAAGTCCTGAGATCACATGACCACTCAACTATCACACGTATTCTTCATGTTTATTGGTCGAATCATTGATGGCCTCTTGGTGAGGGATGGCATTAGCATCCGGCAATTCTGCAATATCCTGAAAAACGCCAACAAGTTTCTCAAAACTTGGCCCCCAGTTTAGCAAATAATCCCAATTGAAAGCCCCGCCTAAGTTTTTATGTTGATGCACATGTTTGGGCGCATCTTCATCAGAGACGAGTAGCGTGCTCAGTGAACCACGCGCCGACTCGTCTCCAGAGAACGTCCGATTGGATTCCATGGGGCTCTCCTCATTCTCATCCTCTTCCTGAACCTTGGGGAAGATCATGATATTAGTGTCAAATTCACTGCGGATTTTTTCATGATTGTCATACTCGAATTCAGAACATGTGAAATCGTCATCAGAAACATCATCAGATGACGACTCTGGTGGCTCTAAGAGCCCAGTAGGTTCGAATATATCCTTATAGCGCGGCGGAGGACCAAAATCAGTTGAAGATTGGTCAGCGTCTATAGTACTAGGTGGTGTAGCCATCAATGGACGAGCATTCAACCGATTGATCTCGTCCACCGTCAACCCTTTCACATGACCAGATTTCGTTTTAGCCGGGCGGTTGTTAGCCCGACTACTTGGTCTCGGGGGATGGCCGTTCGGAAGTCTATTAGGTGTCCGAGCACGAGGATCACGTGATGTTAAGCTCTGTGAGCTGTTGCTATGGTTACTCCGTCCAACAGGATGAGGTAAACTCTGTTCAGAATTAGACCTGCTCTCTCGTATTTGCGTCGAGGGCATAGGTAATGTCAATGGACTAGCACCGATGGATTTAGGGCTTTGCCGCGACAAGTGCCCCAGAGGACTCTGGCGAACTGGAGTTGTATATCCCTGCATTTGAATGGGGCTCTGACCACCAGGCATATTCAGTGGACTCTGGCGATTCAGTGGCGTACTTTGCATTTTTAATATACTTGGACTCTCAGCTAAGATGTTTGGACTCTGCCTAGAGACACTCACTGGACTGTCTCTACTCATATTGAGCATGTTTGGACTATTCCTCAAATGACTAGGTAAATATGGCAGGTTCGGATTGCCGCTATATTTCCGATATTTTTTATAATGTTTCACAACGTCAATATCAGGTGGCGCTATACTACTAGCGTTTTCTAAATCATAAAGTTCAGGTGATTCCTCAAAACCCATGGCGTCACCATTTTCTATGATCACAGTGCCATCATCCATTCTCACCGGCGACGGAGCATTCATTCGCCGCCCCATTTTCTCTGCTTCAATAATATCTGGACGGGCATGAGAATGTGGACTATCAACATTGCGCTCATTAAACTTCATCGTCGCCAGCTCCTCTGCGATATGATTCCGTATAAAAGCATCCGATATAATCTCGCCGTTTTCCGTATATCCCGAATCCTGATAACTATGGTTGCTATGGCCACTATCGTTCCCATGTTTATTTCCCATCACAATCACACTACCGTTGACTTTCGGCACATCCTTATTCATGCGGCGTCTCTGGATGATGACAACGCTGATGATGATGGCGATCACCAAGACGATGAAGAAGACGATAACCAGGATGATGCCGATATTGAGTGTGGAAGCTGCGACACGTGGGATACATTGAGACACACCGCCAACGATCTCACACTTGTTACCCACTGGACAAGGGTTTGGTATGCACACGCTGGGCCCTGGACAAGACTTGGCCACTCCACCCACTGCTTCAACCGTGAAGCGATCCGTTGCTCCAGAGAACGGCTGGATCTTGTCATTCAGTTTGAAATCTGATAGGCATCCATTAAAAGCTGGAAAGAAAATGGAAGTTTTCAATATTCGTTCAAAAAAGTGAACTTAGGTCAGGGGTTTATAACCTTTAGTCTAAGCCATCAAATGGACCTTTCTGAAATGTGAAATCAGAATACAACCTTCAACTAGGTTAACCTCAAGATCGAACAACAGTTGAGAGATTTCCACAGTTTGAGTAACCTGAATGAATCCAAGGATATTCCTGATTTCAATTACCATGTGACATCAGCCACTGCTTACATTTTAGTTCTTGTTGATCCCACTTGACGACAGCACTTGCTCCACCAACTGACATTGCAGTGATATCAAGACCAAGAAAGCTATGCACGGACGAAGTGAATGTCTTCGCTTGGATCTTCTTGTCAACCTCCAAAGTCACTTCACGACCTCCTGCAGTGCTCAAGGTCACGTTGTGCCAGTTGCCATCGGTGACCTTCACCTCTGCAACAGTAAGAGATCCCCCAATTCCCTTGTTCCAAAAACCATACTGGACGAGACCATCAGAAACCTGAAAAGAAAATGTAAGCATGTTTCAAGCACTGAGGCAAAGACAGGACTGAGGTTTATTAGTTTCTAATCAGAACAATATTTTATTCAGGAAACCATCAATAAGCTCAAAGTTAGTGCAACCTCTTCCCTTCCTGTTGAATCATCCCCCCTTACATGAACATTCACAAACTACGCTCTTTTGAACTGTTTCTGGGCATGAACCATTCTCATAACTCACCATGATGACAGTGTAGTCAATTCCACTGGCCACATAGAATAACAATCCATTATCATCACGAGTTCGGATCCTAAATGAGACTTTCTCCGCCATCTCAGATACAGTACGTTTCCTTCTGGCATTGGCCTTTGCTGCCTCAAACTGCTTGGCTCTCTTGTAGCTCTCCTTAGGTGTATAGATCACTCGGGCATTCGCACCAAACGAGAATGGTTCAATGGCTGCAACAGTAAATGGGAGAACTTGACTTTCTAACTGAAGCTCATTCAAATTATAAGCAGTTGGCAACAATTGTACGACAGAGGAAAATCAAAGTAAGAGTCTATGGTTGGTTGCACTGTCAGTCCAATTGTTGAATCTCTGTTGCAATAACTATGGGTAAGTCATTTCAAATGTTATGAATCAGTCGGCCAGCAAGAAACGATTCAGGTGCAGGATCTAATCAAGATTATTTGCCCTGAGGTTTCTTCAACAATGAAGAGACCATAAACTTACCTGATTTACAATCTGGAGGCATTTTGCCTGCTGGACACTCGCACCGAGCCGTTCCCCAGACATCCTTACACTTGCCCTTCTCCCCACAGGTGTCGTTCTTGCATACACCTTGTTTCGATCTTGGACAAGTACTGGTCGTGAAATTCGTCGCCAATGGCGTTGCAGCCAGTAAGTCATTCCCATCTATCGTGATGTTCCGGATGCACCCGACGAAGTCGTATGTCTCAACTTGGTGCATGTGATTGAGGATCATCTGGAGGTTACGGACACCACCGATGGTCAGTGGGTTCTTCACGCTAAGGCTGCTAAAGGTTGCAGATGAGGACGAGTTCTGGCAGGAACTGTCTTGACACTGGTTGCATGAGAGGGAATCTTCTGGGCACTCACTCACAGAGATAAAGCCTTGCTGTAATAGAGAAGGTAATGGGATCAGATTGCGATTGACTATAAACAACACTCTACCGAGAGAAGAGAGAGACTCATTGCTGAACTGACCAGATTATCATCAGGTGTGACTTGCAGGTAGGAGGATGATATGTTTGTCTGTCACTGCCAAGTGCTCCCTGGACATTGTAAGAGACCCTAAGAATGACCAACATTACCCTAGAACATATCCTAGTAACTTGTAGTCAGAAGGTGATAATACCTCTTAGATAGAAATTGTTTCTAAGGTGTTGGGTTCAACGAATCCTACTAACCTGTCTTTGTCTGGTAGCCTCTACACGGTGCCACTTCCCGTTGTTGACTGTCTTCTGCACCCAGATTCTTGTGGTCGTGGGGTCACCAAGTGCATATGAGAACCGTATCTTTCCATTGATAATCTCTAGTGCCAGGAACTCCTCTTTCTTGATATCAGCAAGTTTATCCCCGACATTGTAGAGAAGTAATGCATTCGGCATGACAGTCGCAAACTCCAAAACAATGGTGTTATCGGTTGCTTTGAGCATATTGAACTCCATGTAGGAAAGCTCGTCAAATCCGACACTAGTATGTTCACAGTTTCTCCCAGCATTCCCAAATGGACATTCACATTCATAGGTGGAGATCTTGCTGTGGCAGGTGCCCCCGTTTTGACAAACTGTGCCCTTACAATAGTCGATCTTGACCTCACAGTTATCGCCAGAGTAGCCTTGTTTGCAGGAACATTCGTAGGAGCCAGGCTTATTGGAGCAGGCACCACCGTTACGACATGGCCGATTACGCTGGCATTCATTGATATCGACACTGCAGACGGCACCTTCCCAACCTGACAGACAATCACATTTATCGGTGCCGTCCGGAAGGGTGTGGCATTGGCCGCCATTGTTACAAGGGTTGTTCTGGCAGTTGTTGTCAGAGATATTACAGTACGGCCCACTGAATCCATTACGACAGGTACAGGTGAAACCACCATTGTTGTCAGGTGTGGTGATCACCAGGGACTGTGAGGAAGATATGGTTGTGTCCGTGTAAACATCGATAGCACTGCTGCACTCTCCCTCGTTCATGCATGGGTTGTCTGCACAGGGGTTGAGATTAATCACCTTGAACCTCACCCCAGCCTCACTCTCAATCTGCGCCTGATTAGTCTTGAACAGTGTCTCTAGGTTAGAAACGTATACATACTTTCCATCTTGCTTCTTCACGGCGATTAACAAATTAAGATGTGAACCAGCCTCGTTTATACCAAAGAGCAACACTTGGTCAATCTTTGTAAACATTTCACCTACAGCTTTCATGAAATTCACATAAGAATTCTGTAGGAAGTTCTCTGTGATGATGTTCTCCAATTGGACAATGATTGTATTACCTAGGGTGTTGTTGTCAATCTGATGGTACGTCAAACTGATGTCATAGGAGACCTCGGCATGGATACTATCACTTCCGCTGACTTTCAGACTGAACTTGTTACCCTGAGTGATCTTCTTGGCGTGGAGATCACAGGCACTTGGTATAGAAAACAGGTCAGAGCCCTGCGTCTTCCGACAGGTGTAAGTCCCAACACTGTCTGGATCCACAGGTTGAACATCAGCAATCTTCCCAACCGGATATTGTGTCTGATAACAAAAGACAAGGATATTCAATGGCCTTGGCAAGGATGGGCTGTCGTTGATGTCACGCATGATAACCCGTACTGTCAATGTTGAGGACATCTGTGGAGTGCCGCCATCTTTGACTACGACTGGAACCAAATAATCTGGCTGGGCTTCTCGGTCAAGACGAACCAACGCTGTCAGAATTCCTGAGTTTGAATCAACCTTGAACTTGGATGCAAGAGGACTACTGCTCGGGATGCTGTATTGATATGGTCCTTGATTGGGTGGGAGATCGGGGTCAGAGGTCACAGATGTGAGAACCATGATATTAGAAGGCGGTGTTTCTTCCTCTGTGAGGTAGCCAAACGGCTGAGGAGGGATGAAAACTGGCCCGTTATCATTGAAATCTTCTATAGTGATCTTGACAGTGGCAGATCCAGTCTGAGGAGGCACACCTGTGTCAACTGCTCCAACCGTCACATTATAGATGGAGACCGTTTCACGGTCAAGTCTTCCTGCCACAGTCACTTCACCTGTTTGAGAATTGATTCTGAAAACACCACCACGGTTATTGTTGAGGATTATGAAGGAGAACTGCCTGTGCTCTGGTTTCAGGTCGTTATCAACAGCTGACACCACAATCACTCGCGATCCAGACTGGGCATTTTCGGTAATGTTCGCTTCATAGACATCCTTAGAGAAGACAGGTGCATCATTAGCATCCTGGACACCCAACCTGACGATGCAATGATCGGCATCATTGCCTCGCAACGGACCACGATTTTTCGCCATGACGTCAAGAATGACAGTTGCCTGAGATTCCCTGTCAGGCGCTTTTGTGACGTAGATATTGCCCGTCATCGGATCAATCCTGAAGCCTTTGTTGTTACTCTCGCTGACGAGGTAATAATAGATGATACCATCTTCCCCAGTATCCTGGTCGGAGGCAAACACTTTGCCGACGGAGGTGCCAACAGTAGCAGACTCGCTGACAATATAATTGTACTCCTTCTGTAGGAATTTTGGCATATACTCATTGACACTGGTCACATGGATGTTAACGACTACAGTACTCTCCATCTTACTGTTGGGGTTGCTTGCGATGACTGTAGCTTGATACCGGTTCCTTGTTTCATAGTCAAGCTGATTAGCAGCGACTTGGGTTACGAGTTCTCCACTTGAGGTATGGATAGAGAACACCTTCTGAGCGTCACGGTCCCCGACTATCGAGTACTCAATGATAGCATTAGCACCAGAGTCAGCATCATAGGCCTTCATAGTGATGACAGTAGTACCAGTTGGAGAGTTCTCAGCAATGTATGCATCATATTTAGTGTGGTTAAATGTTGGCGGACTGTCGTTGACATCTTCCAGATAGACGGTGAAGACTCGTGAAACCTGCCGTGATATGAGTCCCTGGTCGCGAGCCACAATGGTTAACCGATGTACCGGTGTCGTGTCATAATCAAGAGGAGCCTTGATAGTGAGCATACCACTGTTCTGGTTCATATTGAACAAGCCCTTCTCATTGCCGCTGGTGATGAAGTACTCGACCCTGCCATTCATGTCATCAGTATCATCATCTTCAGCCTTCACGACCGCGATGATATGGCCAACCCGGCTATCCTCATTGATGGTCACCTGGAAGTTGGTTGTTGTAAAGCGTGGTGAGTAGTAGTTGACACCTGTAACCCGTAAGCGAACCATTGTCTGTGAGAACTTGATCGGGGTGCCCTTGTCCTTTGCGGTAACAACAAAGGTAAAGTCCTTGTTCTTTTCACCACTGAGTGACTTGGCAATAGTCACCCAACCAGTACTCGAGTCAACTCTGACGTAATCTGATCCATTTCCGCTCCCTAATGAGTATTCAACCTCTGCGTTGATGCCGTAGTCTAACTTGTCTTCTGCGACCAGCTGCAAGACTGTCTTGCCGATGTTGGCGTTTTCAGGGACGGCAGAGACGTATTTATCTTTCTGGAAGATGGGTGCGTTGTTGTTAGCATCGATGACGACCACAGTACATGTGGCTTCAGTTGACCTTGAAGGGTTGCCCTTGTCAGACGCCACAAGGATGAAAGCATGTTGATTTTTAGGCGATGGCCCAGTGTTGTCCTGGAGATACTTGACACTCTTCTTCGAGAAGATCTGACCGTTGTTGGGATCGATACGGAAGTTAGGATCATCTTGTTTCATTGAGAAAACAATGTCAGAATTGACACCAGGAGCGTCTGAATCATTTGCATGAACAGCACCAACAAGCGCCACCTGTGGTTGCAGTTCTTCAAAATAGAAGGTGTAGTCTTGCTTTGAGAAAACTGGAGTGTGGTCGTTGACGTCTGTCACAAGGATGGAGAGGGTGGTGGAGATCTTCCACGAGCCATCAGTCGCATCGATTGTCAAGATATACTCATCCTCCGTCTCACGGTCAAGGTCACCAATCACTGTTACATTCCCGCTGCTGCCATCTATGGTGAACTTTGTACTTGACTGACGGAAGGAATAAATGGCAACAGCGTTCTGTCCAATGTCTTTATCTGAAGACGTGATCCTGATTACGAAGGTTCCCTTGGGCGAGTTCTCTGGGATAGCGACGTTGAATAGCTTTGTGAATTGAGGTGGATTATCGTTCTTGTCTTCAACGTTAACGAGGACAGTCGCTGTGGCCGTTTTCTGTGGCTGACCCTGATCAGCAGCTTTCACAATCAAGCTGTAATGATCCAAAATCTCACGATTAAGTCTTATCGCAGTTTTAATTTCCCCAGTGTCAGCACCAATCTTGAACGCGGTGCCAGTATTCCCACTGATGATGGAAAACAAGATATTCTTATTGACGCCAGAGTCTGCATCCTTAGCTGTGACCGTCAAAAGCCCTTGGCCTGATGGTAATTCCTCCATGATAGTGGTGTTGTAGAAACTCTGATCAAACTTGGGTGGATTATCATTTTCATCCTCGATATTGACCGTAATCGACATAAGAGAGGAGCCAGGTGGGTTGCGACTATCCAAGGCTCGAATCCATAAACTGTAGCTGTGAGTTATCTCGTAGTCGAGACCAAGCGCAATCTTCACTTGACCGCTTCGTATGCCAACCTCGAATGTCTCGCCAATGTTGCCACCGATGATATCATAGGAGATTGGATCAGCTGAGATAGGTGAGGTGGCCAGAGCTGTCATCACCGTCTGGCCGACTTGCTTGGATTCTGACAGATCAAACGTCCGTTGGCCAGTAGCAAAGATTGGTGTACTGGATGCCGTAGCTGTGGTGAACTTGATGTCGACCATCGATGTGTTGGCCATGGAGGGTGTACCCTGCAACAGAAAATGGGCAGGAATTACAAATAATGTTCAAACGTGATATGAGTACAGAGTTCACCTTGAACATTGCTCTCAGCCACCAACAAAGTGTTTGTTAGAAGTATATGTGTGGTCAGGAAAGTAACAACTTAACAGGCCCAATCAAATTGAAATACAGATATCATCAGGTTCTTGAACGATGTAGTTTGGATGCACTTGAGAATCTATCCTCACCTTATCAGTAGCACTAACGGTGAACTTGTATCCCTGTGGTTTGGATGACATCGTCAGAAGATCTTTTGCCGTCACAACACCGTTATCCCGATTGATAGTAAACTTGGATGAATCTCCGCCACTCAACGCATAGACAATCTGACAGTTGGGGCCGATGTCCTGATCCACAGCAGTCAGGCCTATCACAAAATCACCTGGATAACAAAAACAGATGAGTATTTGATGACAAGAATGCTAGCAAAAAACAGGGCCGAGGTCTGGAGGAGTCATCACAAGTAACTGATGGAAAGTTTCCTACTTTGATGTAGTCTTTTATATGCCTGCCCTGGCATAAGAACTGGGAACAAGGAATCCTCACCTTCAAGTTTCAAAGGGCCAATCACTATCAAACTGAACTGGCAAGTGGTGTCAGAAATAGCTAGATTTTGGACTAGAATGGTCATGAAACACACCTGGCTTTGTTTGATCTGGGATGTAGCCTGTGTATGCCCGATGCTCAAACTCAGGGGCGTGGTCATTCTTGTCTTCAATGTAGATAGTGACAGATGCGGTACTGGAGCGGGGAGTGCTACCGCTGTCTGAGGCAACGACGATCAGCTTGTAGTGGTCCTGGTGCTCACGATCGAGGGATGCTGTGGTGAGGATGAGGCCCGAGGCTGGGTTGACAGTGAAGCGGTCTCCCATGCTATCCAACAGGTGATACCTGAACAATCAAAGCATATGTGTCATCAGTTTGGCTTAAATATGTTGAATACAAGTGGTGTTCAGAAGACATCTCGGGATGACCGCATTTATCTTTTGCTCCTGCTCACTGAATGTGAGTATCTGACTCAAAAGATCAACTTGGGAGACAATCATTATTTCATCCTGGCAGATAAGATATTGTTAAAGTTTAATCCCAACATGCTGATAATATTTTGAAAGATGCTTACCTTATTTGAGCATTAAGGCCTTCATCCTTGTCGGATGCCTGTACAGCAGTGATGCTCACTGATGGGGGAATATTCTCAGCGATGTAGCCAGTGTAGGCACTTCTCTCAAAGACAGGGTCATGATCATTGACATCATTGACATAAACACTGACGGTAACTGTGCCGCTGAGTCGAGGGATTCCTGGAAAGATACGTTTTCTTGTTCAGGATCGAACTGTCAATGTCTGTTCCATGCAATGTTGAATCACATAACATATGGTTCTTGTGTGCTCTAAGTGAAGATCTATGTATAAGAACACATCAAGACTACGGCAGGAGTCTGTTTCTTGATCATATTTGAGATCATTTACCAAGATGTGTGAACGACACAGTGTAGACACTACTAAGAGATCACTGGCCAGAATAACCCAAGGCCATCTTTGATATCTTCTCAGCCCCATATCTCAAATAGAGGACTGATCACCATGGCGATACAACAGGTCTAATGCAACCCTTGACAAGTTCTCATTTTTCAACAATTAAGGCCCATTTGTTGAGAAAGGGGGGCACAATGATCAGGAAGCTGACAGAATGAACCACTTTGTTAACAATCATCACTGACGAGCTGAAATAACCATACAAGGCCAGGGAGTTTTACAGTTTGATTCATGGCCAGTAATCGACACAATGAGGAGCGGTGTCGCTTATGATGAAAGGTTTGGGAGGTCGATTCCTGGCACTACCACGCTCAGTTGCAACCCAGAGCAAGTAGCTTTACTTCCATTGCTTCATCCTTTGAATACCTATCCAGAGTCTACCTTAGAGTAGTCTCAAGATGTTTTCCTAGTTTTATGAAAATGGTAATGATTGGTTTTGCCTAGTCAACAAAGAAGCAGTTGTAGAATTCGAGCCAGGACAAAGATAGCACTCAAGGTGTGCACCTCCCCAATACGGGATACCCTGGGGGTGGGGCACCATTCATACTGACCTACAAACGACCTCAAGTAACAGCCAGAAGAAATAAATAACCCAGCGGACAATAGAGATAGATCAAGAATAGTGCGAATTGTCAAGAATTATCGAGTAAAATGTTCCCCAAGTAAGAATCATCAAACTGGCATATTTTGTAATCTAATTCGATAATGAGAGTAATTTTGTGAGATATTTACACCAATGTCACTGAGGGAGAGGGGAATTTGTGTCACATGTTTACGGGACCGAGTTCCTCGGGTAACAGAGAGATAGAAGCGCGTCAGAATCCAGGCCACAGTTGGATGACCGCACCAAGATGTAACAAAACAACTCACCTGAATCATGGGCGACGATAGTCAACGAATATGATGAAATTTCCTCTCGATCCAGTGCTATCTTGGCTTTTATTTCTCCCGTACTTGAATCGATCTCAAACACAGACGAGTTCCCGCGTCGGATGGCGTACGTGAGAACACTATTGAACTGTGAATCGTCATCACGGGCAGTCACCAACGTCACATAGACGGGCACATTTTTCATATTTTCTCGAACGAAAGCTGTGTATGGAGCATCAACAAACACAGGCGAACAATCGTTAATATCCAAAATTCTAATTGAAACCTGTGTCGTATCGTAGCGTGTATCCCTCCCAGAATCTTCAGCTTGAACGGTCAACTGATATTTACTTATTCGCTCATAATCCAGTTTTTTGTTAACTCGGAGAATTCCCGTGTATTCGTCAATTTTGAAATCCTGATTTGGATCTCCGGCGGTGATGAAGTAACGTACCATACTGTTAAGACCAATGTCTAAATCAGTCGCTGTCAATTTCAACACACTCGTCCCAATGACCTCGTTCTCTATGACCTTGGCATTCAAATCGCTCGGAATAAACTGCGGGTCATTATCGTTTTCATCCTTGATCATGACCATCAACACCATCGTAGATGACTTTGCTGGTGACCCCTGGTCTGTGGCTTGGATAACTAAACGATAACTGGTGATTTTCTCTCGATCTAGCGGCCCGTTGACACGTAACTTGCCACTGAGAGGCTCCAATGAGAATGCATTAAAAGGAACAGTGACCAATTTATATGTGATATATTTATTGCTCTCTGCGTCTTTGTCCTCCGCTATGACTGTATAAACGATTGTGTTGAGGGGCGTGTTCTCTGTGACTTCAGTCTCATTGGGAGATTTGAACTCTGGTGCGCAGTCGTTGATGTCCCTCAGGATGATCGTCACCTGAAATGGGTGAAATGAGATGGTCAAAGATGGAAATTTGATGTCTCACATGGTGTCTTTTTGTGGTGGTGTGATCCGCAGAGGACAAGAACATACCCAGGCAAACGGTTCTTTGCCATTGGGTTCCTGAATTACTGCTTTGTGAATAAGGATATGGCACACTTAAATGGCTCTGAAGCAATACCTCTAGCAGTATTGTTCATTTTAGAGCAAATTTTCAAATCTTTAAATTACCTGAGTGGTTGATGACAACCGGTCGCGCGTGTCTTCTGCTTGATCCGTTGCCTTGACTACCAGAGTGTAGATGGCCTGCTCCTCACGGTCTAAAGGCTTAGTCGTGAAGATGGTACCATTCTTGCTGTTGATACGAAACTGGGCCTTGTTGTCACCCGACTCTATGGAATATTGCAGCTCACCATTTTTACCTGAAAAATATGAAGGGGTTGAACTGTTGATTACTTGAATGATTTTGGTGGATGACAGACTTCAACATCACAACCGATGGATGAGAGCAGAGTCTGTGCTGATGCCAACATTCTATATAAACTAAGCCCTCCCCTGCCCATGGAATGTGTCAGTGTTGTCGGGCCTAATCTTGCCCTACGAAGCATACTGAGGATATTGCGATATCCTGGTCTGGTTTGTAAAGACTGCAGAGCTGAGGGCTGATTCTGCAATGATACAGCCACTTTGATGACTGTTCCTTGGTTGGGTAAGAGGGCACTGCACCAGTGAAGGGACAGCATGCACGCATTCCCCTGGATGGAGAGAAACCAGTCAGGTGAAGTGCCCCTGCCAAGGACCTCATCATCAAAACGACCAAAAGTCCAAAAATAACCTTGGACGCAAATGACCAGAGATGACCATTGTTCAAGATATTGAGTCTATAAACTGAATATTGATCATGAAATTGCTAAGTAGCTTTGTGTAAGAACATGAAGAAAACCTATAGTCAGGGCATGTGTTGATGCATTAAAGCTTTCAGCACAGTGTTAACTCATAATTCATGTATTTGATGTGTAATAGTATTATTATGCAATTTTGTCACCTCCAGCCAGTGACAAATAATCATTATGGGATATTGTGGAAGATGTGGTAATACTGAATTATATGCTTGTGTGGGGTCAAAGACGTCCTCTTATTTCAATTCATCAGAAGGCAGAGTTTCTGGAAATGTCACCAATCACAGTCCTTTACTAAGACCTACACCAGATACCCCCAGGCCGGAGGTCTAAAAGGTAAATGACTAAAGACAACAGACTCGAGGCCTGACATCACCCTTCACTAGCCTTAAACAAGGGATGAGCAAAGGAGGCCATTTCCTAAACAAAAATAAACCCATTTGACTTTTAGTGAACAATACAGGGGGAAATATTGACTTGTTTTCTGATAAGTAAACTGAGAGTTAATGGAGGGCATAGGCCCCAGTGGGGGAATGTACTGTGGGTTTTCTGGAGGGACAATGGCCAGGCCCGCCTTCAGGAAGTAAGACACCATTGCTACAGGCTCTACAAGACTTCATGGTAGGAATATGCACTCACGCCCCGGGCTGACAACATTTTGATTCAAAATAATTTGTTTGGTGCCTGAAATATTTTTTTTCTATGGAGTTCCTGAGCCTTGAGCCTAGAGGGAAGGCTTTCGATTAAAACAAGGGCATAATACAAGACTTCTACTGGAAGTTTCTACCCCAAGATTTTTCTTTAAAAGTGTGTACACTGATCAATCAGACGGGAAATGTTGAAAAAACCAATTTGGAATTCATCAAGAGAAATTACCAGCCATTTCACCACAAAAGAACACATTCTGGCTACCAAGCCTAAATGGCTCTTAAAGTCCTTCAACAACAAAATGCTTTCTGGTTTTCAAATCTAAAAGATTGAGTGTCGAGAAAAAAATCACTAAATGCATGGCGGGACTAAATACCTGCACCAGTATGAAGTCATTTTTTGCAAAGTAAGAAAACATGGCATTCAGTTTGAAGGACTTATTTCAAGCGCTACATGATCAATTACTTTATTGCCAACAATGATTCTGATATCACAGCTTTTCACCACACTATAAATACCATTAGTGGCAAATGTATTTGACTTATTATTCATACCATGAAATAACTTGGGAGAAAACATTCATATGATATTGACATTCATACTTTTATATGTGATTATTATTTCCCAGGCAGTTAATCAACCATGGTCTATTTTCATTCAGTGCCCGCTGTGATGGCTGAGCTTAATGTACCCCTCTGTTAAAAAAACAAAGCAACAAAATTGCCAAGTCTTTGACTATACTGCCAGGCCTCATGTATCTCCTGGTGCCTCTCTTTTCCTTTATATTTTGAACTGGGATAAAAATGGCAGCAATACACATTCACCTCTCAGAGTGTATGCCCCAAAAGCACACCTCCACCCACAAACAGCATACTTCAGCATAGTCTGAAAAGTCTCTTTTTGAGCCCACCCACCTATATTTTCTTTTGTTACAGAACATGATGAATTCACTTCAAACAAAGCAAAGGTGCCTCTCAAAATGATCCATTTCCGAAACATCAACTGTTTTCAAAAGATTGTCTTATATTTTGTTCCAATGTCAAGTCAATGTTCATCTCTCTATCAGTATTAGACTTTGATGAGGTCATATCTGGTGAAGATCTCTCTCCATACATGTACCCCCTGCTGATCAGGGTCCCAAAAGACTGCTCCTTCAGAGATAAGATTTCCTATCAGTACAACATTACATGCAGTCAGACACGATTGCATAAAGAGTGCTCACGACAAAACGACAACAGCTTTGAAGTTAAAACTTCGGCCCTGAAGTACGCGGGAACATATTGGAACATATGGCGATGGTATCAGCGCCAATTATATGCAAATTATCTTGTCAACTTCAGGTGTAGGTTGGTCATAAACGAGCGACTCCCTCACCTCAACAACAAATGCCCACTCTTCTACTCTACGTTTCAGTGGCATAGACTTTTTTCATGGGACATGATGGCTGCTAGTGGAACTAATACGTATGATTGGGCTTTTATAAGTGAAAAGGGATTGGGCGCTTGCCAGTGAACAATTGTGGCCCTCGTTGTTGCTTGGTCTGTTCAGAGGCATAAGGGTGGTAAATCTGATAACAGGCCTGTCTGCCGGTTTAGGTTTTCAATGAGCTGAAGGAATCTAAACTCTTAGTTTCTTCTTGTTTTTGAACCACAGATGTCCCACTAAGACAGGAAGATGGCATGAGCTCAAATTACGGCTAAAAATATAAGAGATTTAGAGAAGCTGGTCACGGATGTCTCCACGGACAATTTGTCGAGAAAGATCCGAAGGCAAGATAACCGGGCCGCTTTATTAATAACAATATTCCAGCCCTCAAGGGGAAATAGGGAGGCGAGTTATTTCTATTTGGGATGATACGTGGCTTTGTGCATCAGAAGCCGCCATCGTCACAAATACCTCGTTATAGAACGGCCGCATATTTTAGTGTAACACATTCCACAGGTCACACTTCTTATGAAAATATTCCCACATTAAGAAGAACGAGGGTTCGATTGAAAGGTGGATTGATCAGACAGAGAGGGCCACGGCAGTAATGAGGCGGGCTCGCGAGGAAGGAGGGCAATAGACCAATCAGAGCAGAGACATTCTACACCCGATTTCATCCTTACAAGGCCAATGAACTGCGTATGAAACAGCACATGATGCACACTGATTTCAGCTGTAACACAACTATTTGAAACTTGACCAAAAATAATGCTTGCGCCCCCGGCAGTTTTCGCGGTTTCATATCAGTTGGTGTGTCGTCGAATGTCATCAAAGAGAGCCGGAGGCTTACAAGGTGTTACACAATGGTGACAGAGTCATCTTTTGTATGTTGAGATCATCCCGTAAATGGTGATGGCAAAGTTTAGAAACTCATCATCGGGCTGCAGAGGCTGTTAATCCAAGCGTTCACGTACTGATTCAAGAATATTTCGTAAGAATTCCATTGCCTAACTCGCCAGTCATTGGAGGCTGGAACTTTCCACACACTCCTTGTTATTTGGAATCACCAGTCAGCCTTTTTGATTAGAAATTGCCTGATTTTGACACAATGCTGGGTATCACAGCTGCTGCTCATGATGGCTAATCAGGTATTAGATAAGCCTGACCTTAGAACACTGGCTGAAGTGACACACCTCCAAATGCTGCCAATTTGTAGAAAAGTGCAGATTTGTAGTTCAATAACAAAACAGGCACACAGAACCCATACAACAAATGGGCCCAGGCATTTTCTATTATGTCTCACCCATTCCTTCAACAGGCAAGTTGCCTTTGATACTGACTAACAAGCAAAGGGCCCTAATGATCAGCTCTCATGACAGGAAAGGGGCACAAAAAGAAGGGGGAAAGTTAACAACCCTTTTTGTCAATGATAAGAGATGATGAGGTCGTTATCTTTAGAAGGGCCAGGGGGTCATGATTCAACCCTTTTTACAGTGAGGGTGCTAAAGAATTCTACAAGGATCTTATGCAATTTCGTGTTTTTCCAGAAATTGAGAGTTTCCCCTTGGTTTTGGTGATAAATGACCACATGCTGTTGTGATGTTGGTATCCTGTTGATCTGAGAGGTGTAGAACATGGTCCTGTCCACCCCTTGTTTTCTTATTGATATTGAATGAAACTAGTCCCAATTACATTTAGGAACCCAATTGAAATGCTAGGTCTTCACCTCAATGCTTCATATCATTAAGTTTCCATTTCGTTTCCCCCATACTAACAATGCTGACACAAGTTCTGTTTCACTGAACGTTCTCTGAGGGGAAATCAAGTTGACAGCTTGTTCCATAAATGGCAAAAGCAGCTCATTTGCCTCAAAAACTTGAATGAAGTACCACAAAGACATAGAACAATGAGGCTATTCAAGTGCAAACCCAATGTTTGGAAGATCTAGATTAGAAGAAAATCTTCACAATTGAACGTACATAAAGTTGGTGGAGGTACACTTTCTAGGCCTATGCACAACACTGAGCAAATGGATTGTTTGAAACTCAAACTGGAATAGAATGTCATTTAACCAAGCTGAATTATTTCCAGTTTATAACAAATAATCAGTATTGTAATACATTTCTATTTAATGTGAAAATCCAATTAAACTGTTGCCAGACGTGCCCAGGCAGGAAAGTGGGAGTGCGAAGACTTGGGGCTATGTTGGTTTTTAACAGGAAAACAGCCCCATGTCGCTTCCTTTGCAGACTTGTCACATGGTGAACTTAAGGCCCCAGTTGGTTTCACCACAGGCCTGTAGTCATAACAAAGCCTTCCTGGGGCTGTGTCTGCCAAATATGAAGAAGACAGATGTTTTTAGGATGTGCCTTTGTCTTGGTTCCAAATGGATTCCAAGGTGTCTCACACCTCCTCGTTACCTCCACAGGGCTCAATCCACACACCTAATTTTCACTCTACTTTCTAATGTTACATTAGTAACTTGGAAACACAATCTCTGTGGTTAATTACTTGGTTCGTTTAGTTTCTAATTAGCTGTTCACAGGATGAGGTGACGACATGTGTCAGGGCATAAAAAGTGGCAGAAAAATTTGAGTCAAATTCGGTTTGAAATGTTTTTGTAACAAATTTTCTTTACAAACTGAAAACCTACAATGTTATTCGAGTTCTTACAAAAAAAGTTTTTTGATAAATTTTTTTCCTTCAAATTCTCCAACCTCAATATCCACCCACAAGACAGGTACACTAACACATCTCTCAGAATATCAAAGGACAACGATTCCCCCCAATCACACACACGACCACTCTTGCCCTAGTTCTAGCATGGCGATCAAACAAGGTGAGGTCCGTGTTTAACATGACCTGAGACTTGTAGGTTGACATGAAGCCGTGATGACATAAAAGGCTTTCTTTGTGAGAGAGAGATCTGGTTGAGGACGATATCTCAAGACTATTCATCAGAACATGGACAAATTACTTCACAGTTAGTTTCACGCTGAGGCGATAATAGCAGTACTTGTCATAAACGGCATATTCTGTATAAAGAATGATTTTTCAGAATGTTCTCAAAATATATAATTATGAGTGCAGTTGTGTGTTTTGTGAGCCATAAATGAGGTATGTGCGATCTGACAAGTGATTTGGTGGATGATTGGATCTATGTGAGGAGTTTCGGCTCAGACCTGGCGTCAAGGGTGCTCCGTGTGACATGTTAGTATTTCACTGTCAGTACTTACCAGCATCGACATCAGTCGCTCTCACAGTCACAATACTCTTCCCTGTTGTAACGTTCTCTAAGATCTCCACCTTGGACGTCACAGGGTCAAATATGGGCGAGTTGTCATTGCGGTCGATCACGTTCATGTACACTGTCACAGTGCTTGATAAAGCCGGGTTGCCTCCGTCCGTGGCCTTCACCTTCAAGATGTAGTGCGGAGTCTGAAATACAATGGTTGGCTTGATGAGAAAGTGTGGTTGATAAAGGATGTCCCAAAAGTGGTGTTCATATGACTTGGGCAGTAAGAAAACATGATGAGCTTTATAACATAAGACTAAGCTATCAACTATCCAGTGGTATCATCATTGCCTTTCTGCAGTTACGCATCACTGAGCACCATCGACTTGAAACAGCAATGTCATAAACAAAATCCCAGTCCTCGATATTAAAGGATATGACAGAGTCACTGTCATACTAACCTGTTCATAATTGAGGAAACCATTCACTGTAATAATGCCAGTCTTGGAGTCCAACGCAAAGACCTCCTGGCCATAAGACGTTGCGTATGAGAATGTGATCTCCCCATTCTCAGCAGCATCGTCATCTGAAGCCGTCACAGCAGAGACTGTCGTCCCCTTTGGTGTATTTTCAGGGATGTCAAATGAGTAACTTGGTTTCGAAAACGTTGGTGCATTGTCATTGACGTCTTTCACGTTTACATAGACGATAGCGGTGGACTTGTGGACACCGTCTGAGGCCTCAACAACTAAGTTGTAGGATGCTACCTGCTCGCGGTCGAGTCCTCCAGTTGTCGTCAGGACGCCTGGAAAGGGAGGTTGAACAAGTTTACAATCTGATCTACTGAACAGAATATTTTACCAATACCAATCAAACAGTAGAAAGAATGAACTGGGCCATGGCATTTCCCTCGAGCCCCTTGAGGGAGCAGGTGCACACATCGGACATGTTCTGTGCCGGCTGAGCCTCGGGTAGGACAGGTGACCATGTCATGATCTTAATCTTGTGCGTGGTCACATCATCCATTTCTGACATAGGGCGGTTATATCTCAACCATGATCAGGACAAGTCAAATCTTCAATGAAACTCAAATATTTGCGTGCCTGACTGATTAGAGAACTCACACACCACACTTACCAGAAGCAGAATCAAGTTGGAATTTCCCATCATTCCCTGAGAGTATTCGAAATGTGATCGTCTGGTCCTTGTCGGCATCTCTCGCTGATATGATGGCCAGTGTTTGGTCTCCTTGGGAATTCTCCGGCACGGTCACTTGATAGCTGGGTGAAGTGAAGAGTGGAGGACTGTCATTCTGATCCGAGAGTGAGATATGGACCTGGAAATATATCAAAAGTAGAAATGATTATTTCTGGGTTTGTTTTACCGATAAGGAATATGTTTGTGGAGCTAAAGCACAAGGCACACAAGCACTTTTTGTCGCTGCGACAGGCAATGGAGCCATGATTGTTGTTGGAATATGGCCGCTGATCTGAATACCAGTGATGGAACCTAAGAGACCTACACTGTAACCCTGAAGGGAAAGGGAAAATACTACTGAAAGGCCTTCACAGTCCCTCTTCCGCTCCAGACTTTTGACATTCAATATGCACTTTGTAGTTGTACCAGTACAGAAAATAGAAACCTGTATGTGTTTGAGTACCTTCATAATGAAATACAGAATGGAAAGAGCCATCCTTTCGTTGTCAAAAACCAACTCTAGCACATGTGAAAACTCGAAAACATCATGATCTTTTCACTGCAGAACCTTATTGTTTATTACAACGTTTTGTTTCCAACATCAAACAATAAACTGGAGAGACATGACGGAAGAACATGTTTTATGTGAGACCTATAATAATATTGTGCCACCCAAAGACACCAGCATACTGGTTGGTTTTTGTTATGCTATTCATAATGGTTCTGCATCATGAAACTGCCCCCCCCCCCCTTAGCTGCAGACTTTTTGAACCTCCCAAATCAATTCAGATTTGGCCCAACTTGTTTGTAACAGGTCATCCAGCCATTTTCTGCTTCAGAAGATTTTAATAGGCCGAGGACCCCCATTGCTTTGGTGACTTAGGAAAAACCTGCAGTTGGAGTTAAGTGACTTGTCTGTCACCTGCCTCTGCTGGTTAAACAATGGAATTTGCGGGGATAATCTGAGAAGTGTGGCTCTAAATCTGCTCCGACTAGAGATCAAGTGGCCTGGACTTCCTCTGGGATAAGGCAGCGAAAGGCCCGGTGATCACAGAAGTTCAATCTCAACTTTCTGCAGCAAAACCTGACATCTCCTTAGGCCAATATTGCCATAAAAGTGACAACATAACCTCGATATTCTGACGCATAATACACAGATATGGGCTTCAATGTCATACAGCCTTCTGACATGTCTGAATGAAAAGAAATGTGTCTTCTTCTTCTCACTCAACATCACAATATAACCCGACACCCTCTGCATCAAACTCCTCAACCCAGAGACACTCCAGGCACATAAATCAAAGTATCAATTCAACAATAGCTTATAATCTCCTCAATTCAATGGAAACTAAACCACAAATTATCCATTATCAATATTTACCAGAATCCACAATATTCGAACATCCATGAATACGATATCTCAATCACATTGTAATAATCCCATAATGCTCAGCAAATGATATCCAAAAATCAAAATGCGTCTTAATCCATAATCTGACTGACTGTATGGGAGTCGCAACACTAACTGCACAGACTGTCCATTTCACGATTTATTTCCCATGGTTCTACTGGTGTATGACACCTCCGTTCTCCCAGGATGAGTCTTCAAAAGGTTGTGATCTACACACCAATGGAAAAACTGTTAGCTCCTTGTTAGAGACTACGAATTTTTAATGACATTCTTCCCAGCGGCCCATCACGTTATGTAATGTGAATAGAACCTTTAGAATAAGACTCCAATGTATATTTAGACGTTTTCACAAGTAGCCTCTTTTAGTACGGAGCGACAATGTCTCGGCCAGCCTTTATGTGGCGTTCACAGGGGGCGAGCAATTTCCACCAGAATGGTCCCTAATTAAAGGATGTGTTAACTACACTGTCATAGCTCTTTTCAAATTAGATAAATTTTACATGGACCAGCTCACAAGAACTGAACATGTTTTTGACAAGAACTATGACCATTTTCTGGTTAATTTGTGACTAATTCGGCAGCCATTTTTCATGTGGCTTCAAGCGAGAAACGTAGGTATTTGGATGCCCCACTATGACGCCATCGATATATACGCACAGACTTCTCTATGTAAATTAGTTCAATTTGACGGCATATTCTACAAAATCTGACATGTCATAAAAAATTAACAGAAATAACTTTAATTTTGATTGATAAAGGAAGCCAATCTTGATAACCATAATAATGTGGGCACTTTTACCTAAATTGAGGGAATTATATCAGACATGCCTAAAACATAACTTTAGAAGCTAAGAAATATCAAAAACGTTGACATGCCCAGTTAAAAAGAGAAAGACATAATTGGAAAACAAATTGTAATTTGGTAGATTAGACGTAGTAGGCCTACTTGGCCTTGGCATGTCATTGAAGCTATGAAGCATGCAGCTGTAGGTTAAACTCACTGTTACTCACAACAGAAACATTGCAAAATATGCAAAGTCTAAATCACTTTTCCTGTTGATCTGCTAAGAAAACATGCTAGAATAACACTGTGTAGCCATATTTCGTCCATCGAAATGTATGGTTGTCAATTGAAAGAAAAAATTTCTTCAGGCATCAAACATGAGACATTTCTTCCAACCCATGTTTCCATTTCACCTTGAGTGTTAATGCAAACTGATTTACCTGTGATTGCATTGTAATCTTAGGGTGAAGCATACTTGAGTTGATTTTCTTTTGTTGTGTTCAAGAGACTAAAGTTGACAAATAGAGCTATGCAAACCATTCACATTATCATTTGAAGCAAAAATTGTGGAAAATATTTTGGAACCAGAATAATTCTTTCAATACATTTATGCACGGACTGATTTTCAATTCAATTGTGATATTCAATGATCAGTGTTATGTGAAAATTTGAAATCTATAAACATAGCTTGCACGCTCAATATTTTCTGCATGAATGCATTCAAAGGTTCAGTCATGCAGGGATCAGATACTAAATTGGATGTTATTGTGGAGTTCTCATGTTTGATCAAAAATAACTTAAAATGACTTAAAAACTCAAAGAGAAAATTGATGTCACCTATCTGTGTAAGTCAGTACCTAGTAGGGGTGGCCATAGCATATCTTCCCCATTCCAAAATGACCCTAGCGTAGGCTCTCTCTTAAAGGATATCACCACATCTGCCAGGGTGTCACTGGACCCATAGACCAGAACACTGTCAATTCAATCTCTTCACATCAAACAACACAACCACTGAAAGATGCACCACCCCCAGCTGCCAAACTCATCATTGACCCTAATTCATCACTAAAGAGCAGCAATAAACAAAATGAAATGAAAATAAAAACAACTGGACATCACAAGAATCTGAAATGAAACATTCTTAACAACTGCTGAAGCATCATCAGCTGGAGACGGGTCGCCGCGGCAATACGGAAGAACAACCGCCCGATGACCGCTTCTTGAGCAGCTGGAGCAGACAGTAATCATTTTCAGTCTTCTCAGTTTATTCTGAGAGTTTGTAAGGCATCGAGAGTGCGCTTCATTGAACATGGTAATGATGTTGATGATGTAGTTATTTCTGTGGCGGGTGAGAATGGATGGTATTGTCGGTAATCACAGGGTGGCGATGGACGACATTCCGGACACTTTCAAACTCGAGGCAGATGTAAAAGCAATATTTTCAACCTAACTAAGATGAAGAAAGCAAAGGAGATTCGCACAAGGAATAGAGTTATTTCTGCTCATTTGATTATGGAGTCATTGAGATAGCAGCCTGTGGCACAATAGTCAAGGGCTACACTGCAACCATGAAGCTGCAACCATTGCTTTATATGGCTACTGTTCAATGCAGCCATCCATGTCAACTAGACCTGATGATAACATGCAATATTTCTAGAGATTACACAGCTATATTGGCTCAAGTGATGAGAAATGGTTTTTAAGGGCTCATTGGAGTGGAAACGGAATTCCGCACGGCACAGCAGTCCGATTGAGCAGAGGCCGGAGTCTATTCAATATGGCGGCATCTGGGTGAAGTCGTAGAAGAACTGATCACAGCATGAAGCAGTATGTGGTGAGAATGTGTCCAGTATGATATTTAGATTCTGACTGATATAGCTGGAGAAGGCGCCAATCTTGGGACAGGAATTCACTTGAAATAGAAGCGTTTGCTTGGATTGTTTAGGACACAGGGATGCAATGCTATCATCACCAACAACTAATTATCACTGATATCATCTACATGACAATGACAAAGAAAACTTTGAAAACAATAACAAACTGGAGTGGACTAAACAGCACACCTTAGAACTGACCTCATAGGAGGATCAACCAACATACTATGACTTTCATCATAAATTCTAGACCATATGTTCTTTCTATACTATTCAGGGGATGCCAAGTGATTGAATCCGGCCACTTCACCCACTTCAATCGGCCTCATTCCAGACCCAAGTGCCAACAACGTGTTGAATCAACATAAAGACCTTGTATTCACCGACATGAAATGTGTCCTCGGTCAACACGCTGAAATTGAGAGTGGGTAATATCATGCAAATAGAATAGCGGAGGTTCGATTGAGATATGTTGATCAAGAAAACGATATGTCACCTGAGACATGCTCTTTTTCAGTCAAATATTTAACATGTGCAGGAGTACCAATAGGTGACTGTGTTCATCTAAGGTCAGCTTGTCCAGACTTTCAGGATGTCAACAACCTGATCCAGAGAATGAGAATAAGCAATCTGAAGTGTGGTTTGTATTCGCAGGTGGTAAATTTATGATTTTCATAATTTGTCATGACATACCGACTCAATGTTAGTCACAGCTCAGCCTGACACCAGAGTTTACTTTCATCATTTTACCATGTGACAAGAGAATTAGAATCCACTTGAGAAACACTCCACCATCTGCTCAAACCTAACATAAGCATGATGCCCTCTCAGTTTTACACACCACAGCCAAACCTTTGTTCACTTCTGATATAACAAAATGGTTCATTGAGGGCTTTCAAATCGATATGAAATGATTTCCGCTGAAGGTGTGATTTCCAATAACGTAACTGAATATTCGACAGTGTAGTGAGGAAGCACACAACATTAATGCTCCTTGAGGTGTATAAAACACAAACTATTAGATAGATGACATTGGCACCTACAGAGATTGAGAGGTCGCCCAAGTTTTGAACTTGAGAATCTTACACAAAATTTTATCTAAGCGTACTCAACGTCAACAAGGGATTACGTAGGACTACAAAGCTCTAGTATCTCATGGCCCAACCTGGAGCAAGAGACCAAGTCTGACACTGATCTCACAGGGCAACAGGGACAAAACCCTGAAATATGACAACAATGTAATTCATCAAGACAACACCAGATGGCACTACAGTATAAGACAGGATTTGCACTAGAAGACGATAGCCCAGGGGGGGGGGGATGTTTATTGCCCATAATGGAATGCAAGGACCTGTGGAATCCAATTCGTAAGCTGAAAGAACTGATTTTGGTGATTTTGTCACTTTTTGCTTCATGGTAAACTTCTAACGGCCAAAACAACTAAATTCTCCAAAATAAATGAGCCACATGCTTGAAAATATCTCACCCCAGGTCAACGAATTTGAAGACTGTCATGAATGCCCTGATTTGTCAGCTATATTTGTATTAATGCACCGTTAGTAGGCTTCGTTTCTAACTGAAGGGATTCAGATAGTTTAAATTCAGTAGCCAATTAGAGGTCCCATAGTGACAATATACAAATAACACAAAGCTTAGCACCACTATTATAACCTTTAAACCCATTTAAGTCCAGTCCAATTCAATCTGACTAGGATTTCAACCACAGTGATGTACAGTGTCCCACACACAATCCATAACACTTCAAGTCAACTAAGCTGAAACTGAGAACACCAGGGAAATATAGTTCCAACTCTTATCACCAGGTGAAGACACATGTCAGAAGGCAATTTGGCACAAACAATTCAGGTGTTGGATTGTCTTTGTCAAGCATATACATTATGTAACAGACCGCCCTAATGAGCTCCTTTCTGGCTGAAGATTTTCTGCAGACTACGTCCATGTAAATGGTTTACTTGAACTGCAGTACCAGCAGTCAATCTTACCAGAAGATCGCTATATCAATGCCAATGGGTGTCTTCATTGGTTTTCCCCTGTTTGATTTCACTTGAAGGTCAAGAACTCTTTCATTTTAACATCAGCTCTCAACGTCCACATTAGGCCTATGTCATACAAATGTAGCCCAACTTGATAAACTTACTATATCTGTTCATTTCAGAGATACAAACTGAAGACCAGTAGGCCTTCTACTGAGAAGACCAACAGACTTCTGACAGCAGTTTATTCGACTCTTAACAGCTGAGAAGAGCAAAAGTCAAAGTTTTTCCCTTTTTTTCACCATTTAGGTTGACCTTTTTACCAATTTCTGCCATTCACCACCGGCAGACCCAACAGTCTGTGCGGTATGCCTCAATGCTTATTGACCGTCCCACACACAAACAACCACTATTTATTTATGAAGTTTTCTCCAACCATTGCTCAAGACGAGTGCTAAATGTACGCAGTAGCACTATGTAAAACGCTCTGTACATGTTCCATAGCTCATGTCAATATTTGGGGGCTTTTGTTCCCAATCTGGAGCATTGGCCATTTGAATAAAGCAGGGGACTTTCTGTTGAGGTGTTAGACTATTATTTTAGCCCTAAGGCTGCATGACATTTTGTGATAGCCTGTGTTCTTTGCTTGGAACCACAATGTTTCAACCCTTGTTGCACCAAAACCACAAAGGTCATCCATTGTTGATCCGGTATAATTGCTAGACCATATTTAGCTTTTTCTGTTTTGGTCTGGCTGAAAAAATCCTCAATTTTTCAAGCAGGAAGAAATGTTTGAAGCACTAGAGGATTTCTAGACAGTCATATACAGGCAAACACTCCATTGTTACCACAATAGTCACATTGCACATCCAACTCCATTGTATTGCATGGCATAGTTTGTGCATATGTTTTATAAATCTATCAAATATTCATGACAAGACATAGTTTAATCCGGATCCTACCCCTTGGGGTGAAATTCCGCAAAACGAGCATCCAATATGTCAGGCAGATTGCGAATATGTTTTTGAGATTTTAACAGAATATATCAAATTGAAGACATTTCCTTGCAAAGATGTGAGGGTTTTTCTCTTGAAGATTTTCAAAGAATGTAGTGATTACAAATGTATATCAAAAGATAAGATGCACGGTATGGTTTTGACAATTCAGACGTGCGATGGGACATAGGGCGAGTCAGACAAAAAAACAACAAACTTTCAACTTAAGACCTTTGGAAAGAAACCAATGCCACTTCTCAGTGTTTGAGGGTGCTGAAACGCCAAATGCCCCGAGACCAATCTCACCATGTCCGCATAAAGAGGAAGAGATGAGATAGGCTAGCTTCCTGAAATGCAATCTGCCCTTTTCTTCCCCTGATTGAGGGATGATTGCTATTGTGTGCAGACACCCTTGACAGGGGGACAACCGTCAGGCAAGTCCATCAAGTCAGACCAAATTGGTTGAAAAGAATGTTTCTTCATCTTTTCCCAGAAAAACTCGGAAAGCCTAGTTCACCAATAAGCCTCTCTTGCCATTGCCTTTAAAAAAACATCTGACTGACCCATGCAACGATAATGATTTCGATTTTAGAGGATTGTGAGCAAGAAAGTATGTTCACAGGACAGTCAACACAAAATCAAACTTGCCTGTCCTGTTTGCAAATTTGTTTATAAAAGGCCAGGAAGTCACCAATACAACCACATAGAGGAGGAACTGCCATCACAAAGAAAACACCCCCTTATGGGACCTCCCTTCAGCATTGTGTGAACTAGGGTGTTTTTAGAGGAATTCACGAGTCAGGGTGAGAGACAAAGACACTGAGGAGAGAGCAGAGAGCAGGAGTGAAGACCCAGCTGTAGGCTGATGGAGGAGCTTGGGAAGTCAGGAGGTGATAGTTTCTGTCATACCTACACTACTCTGAACTTCAATATTTGGGGAGCGTCACAGGGTGGAGACCCTACAAGGTTTACCGCAGCCTTTGACCACAATCAAACATCGCATTCTACGGATGCGGATAATTCCGGAAGCCCTTTGCCGAGAATCAAATATCACATCATGTCGGCAGAGATTATCAATGAACAATTCTCAGGTGTCCAAATATAGCGTACTCTAATGCAAAAGTCGTGCATAAATTATGTTTGATGTTTGCTGGGGGCGAGGGGTCGTTCATGTGGTCAAAGGAGCGATGGTAGATCAAGCGTGGTTAGAGGAAATGATAAATGGATGGACGAATTACCACTTCCTATTCAGAGAATGTCGCCAATTTAAATTGCGATTATTTCATTGAATAAGTTGGTGTGGCGGTTATTTTCCATTTTGGGACATCCTCTGAAGTTTAATTTGGTAGTGATCATGTGTTCTACTTGTAATGGCGCTGAGCTCGTGCTGCATTACCAATCTTGAAGAGACAACCGGTTATGATGGAATCGGAGAAAACCCAAGAAATATCCGTCACTTCAGCTTGTCATATATCTGTCCTTGTTTAACAGATTAAAAACAAACAACACTTCAACAAATACATGTATCATCACTAACAGTAGCATTATGACTAATGCTAAGCTGCATTGAAATTCTTTTTAAATCACCAAGCACATACATGATCTATATTGCACAAGCAGCACAGTGTATGCAGCAAAGATATACCCACCGGCGATAACATCCAAATATGGAATAAAAGGTTAATCTATCCACTTTGCCGCGTGGAGACAAAATATCACAACGGCAAAATACTGCTTTGATTTTTATGTCTATAAAATATGTTTTGCTTGGAGCGAAATTTCAAGTTTAGGACACAATGGTGATTCTTTTTTTAAATCTGACCTAAATGGCATATTTACCAAAACAGTTTTTTATTAATCAGATGTGCCGACTCAGTTTAAGTACATAATCAGCTCAACGAATTCTGAAAAAATGTCTTCAGTGGCGATTTTATCATCTGGAAAAATCTGAAATCTCTGAATCATTTCAAGCAAACAAACACTCTCATACTTGTTATCTGTTTCTGAAGTAAACAAGAACCTGTCAGATTTGCTGGGTCAGTTATAATGAAAACTCCTTACAAGGGGTTCTCCCTTGAGAGGGAGCATCCATTAGCAGGACATGTCAGTATAGCGCCCTTTATCATGTACGACTATCAAGCAAATAAGTGGCACATATTGTCATCGCATGCAATACTCAACTTGACATGCCAAAGGGGCCATTTTCCAATAATACAGAGCACCAACAATAGCACGTGACAAGAGCATTTTTAATGAAAAACTGCATAGAATACATGCATAGGATACCTATTATATGCAATGCAAAATGCAGGTAGAGGATCAGTTTCATCAAAGACATATCACATTTTCAATGTTGACAGATTTGGTCTTTGAACTTACATGTGGGCCATTGAAGTCAAGGTAAAACAATGGTTTGGGGTTACCCTACCATATGAAGAATATCAACATCGAAAATTTACTTCGAAGGGAGTGATATTTCTTGCAGATATTGTACATCTATACAAGAACATGGGTTGACACCGGGATTGCCATCAGGGCTGCCCATTTCCAAAATACTACCGAAGCAAAATTCACGGTCAACTTTCATGGTCAAAGTTCTCAATCAACGAGCTGAGAACTCTCTCCTGAGCTTGCATGCGCAGTCAATCAATCCAACCTCTCTGACCCCATCAATGACAGAAATCTGAACTGGTAGTATAATGTCATAAATATCAGCTTCAGAAATAAGATGCTTTTCCAATCACCTAATCTGATTTAGATTGATAGAATATCAGTACATCATGAACATGCATTTTCTACAGCTATTTGTCAAAACCAGCCATTCCATAAAAAGGCCATCTCCTTGACTTGGTAGTTTCATAGTACATGTATATTCAATGAACACTAATTGACAAATTGCTATGCTTATACTTTTGTAAACAATCACTCAATTAACCTCTGCTTCCCACCCACATGTTCATATTATGGATTCTATAGAACACTAGCGCCACCTTCATCAGCTTCAGGTGAAATCATCGCCATTCATCCCCCAAATCTCGACACTCCTAATAATTCATGTTTTTGAAAATCGTGTTTGATATTCCTGAAATGATTATAAATACACCGAAGAGAACCTAGACGGATTATTGGTTACTATGACCTCTAGGCATTTATCAATACTTGATCGAGATGATGCATGCAACACAACATCCTGGTGAGCGTGTTCTGTGTGCACGAAACTATGTGCAACACACGCCACAGACACTGTGTCAAGTGAGGGGGTCGACTGAAAAGATAGCTTTGTTTGACAGTCCTTGACCTCCTCGACTGATTAACTCCCGATGGACCATGTCTTATATATTGACTTTCATTTTGAATTCCAAACACTGGTCATTAAAACGTAGTTTTGAGATAACACCTTTTGAAGAGGACAGGTCACATTCTCAGGAGATTTGTCGCAAATTCTTTCATTTACAGTAGATTATTGAACCGATATGAGAATTTGCCACAAATTCTTTCATTTACAGTAGATTATTGAACCGATATGAGAATTTGCCACAAATTCTTTCATTTACAGTAGATTATTGAACCGATATGAGAATTTGCCACAAATTCTTTCATTTACAGTAGATTATTGAACCGATATGAGAATTTGCCACAAATTCTTTCATTTACAGTAGATTATTGAACCGATATGAGAATTTGCCACAAATTCTTTCATTTACACTACAGTAGATTTGAACCGATATGAGAGATTGCCAGTTTACACTGCCCCGAGAACATTCTGTGTCTATGGTCGTGTCCCCCTGTAAGTCAATTCACACTGCTGAATTCAAATAGTTGACATAACAATTACCCACCCCGCCTGGTGAATTTGAAATTTTTGATCTATTGAATGGATGAAAGTTCAGACACTTGATCCAAATTTCACAACTTGAGCTGGCGAAAGTTTGGAAGTTGATATGCGAAGCAGGAACAATTCCCAATTTGGAGTGGTCTGAGTGTCTATGTTGTTGATACCTGGTGTACATCAAACTGGGCAAATAACAGTACAAAATGCGGTCTTCTTTTTCAAATATTTTCCTTTGCATGTGTAAGACTGCATTAACAGTCAACTTGAAAATCACAAAACTTTCTGGAATGTTACAATAAACTAAATTACTGTGGATGTGACTTTCAATTATGATCCAAAACAGCAACTCCGAAACTAAACCATAAACTATATGTAATCTTGCTTTCTTTATCACTATGTGACATTCTCCCACTGTTGAAAGTATGATAACATGTGTTCAGATAAGACAGTTTGCCCGCCTTATTGTTTAATAAATATGGATTATTTGTCGAGAGGACAGACTTGTGGCTCCAAGTCGAGAGGAAAGACTCATAGGGTTATCAGAATGCGCCAAGAAGTTAAATAATGTCAATTGGAGATGTGATTCTCCCCCATATTGCATATCAGGCAATGCTATGACAGGAATTTATCAGTCACCAATAAAAGCCAGTATCAAGGCCTAACAATTGATGTATTGAAAGTACAATGCATTGAAAGTATTGATACATGCATGTGACTTTCATGGAACCTCTGACCCCCTCAATCCACATCAGAAAGGGCCAAACAAGTCACACTGGCTTACATATTCACAAAGGGTCCACCAATGATTCATGACCCATTCCTGTCCCAGTGTAACTAATCGGCCCTTTGAGGGCACAAACGCTAGACCATGGGGTGTCTATTGGACAAATACCCAAAAGCTTGTTAGCTTAGAGGACATCAAGGCAAACAAGTTTGACGTTGTTAAATGTTACGCATCAGTCCATGGAGTATAGTCAGAGAATGGCTCAGGTCTTAATGAGGGGTTATAGGGGGCATATTAATCCCAGGACACTATAGTTAAAGGGGAAGAACACATTTCATGAAGGTTTTTGGATGGTGCAGAACAACCTTTCCACCAGTTTATACACTGGTAACGTCAACAAGATTGGAAAGTCAGCAAAATTATTCACTCTAAAACATGGACTGAATCACAGCAAACATAGAATCCCCGTGAATCTTATACACCATGGACTTTTTTTTACTGTCATCTAGAAAGTCAATGAACAGTAAAACTTCAACCGAAATCACCCTACAGGCGTAAATATTTCAAAAACACCCTAATTAGAACCTTCACCTATTCAAAAACGGGAAGAAAAAAATTGACAAAACCAGTGTTAACAAGACATAAATATGGTGTCTGGTATGCAGTATGAGTCCACTTCTAGACCAATACAAAAGCCGGGGAAATGTTGTTAAATAAGTCTATAGGAAACCTTTTTAACACTTTATAACATGGGTGAACAAAAGTAGCACATAGGGCAAACTCGTCTCTCACACTTGATATCAATCATCTACAAATGCCTTTGTCTCTTTTCTTTATGAACACCACAGAGCTGTATGCTATTCCTATTCGAGTGCATGCAGGCTTTCACATATAAAAGGAGATTTATTTCTAAACACTTCCATCGGGTAGGACGGTTAAATTTACACTTGAATATGGCTGTCTCAGCTGGTGGTTGGGCCATCTTTGCAACGTGGAACGATCCACGGGACGGCTTGTATGGTGCGGACAGACACCATCGTGTATGATGTATGCATTTAGGCAAAGGGCACAGAGGATGTGGTACATCCCACTCCCAGTCAATGTGACTGCACTAGCTCTAAAGAGTATCATTCCAACCAAAACTGGATGGTAGAAATGAAGGAGATGTGAACTTTCAACCTTGCTATTGCAATATTCGCCACGCGAAGTGACTTTTGATAAGATTTGTTGACATCAAGCAAGACCAATACCATATTACATGTTCTTATCCGATGTAGCCCGGATTCAATCCATAACACATGATCACGCCCTAGGCCCTAGACGACAACATTGCCTACAATGATTAGCTCGTGTTATAGCAGAAAGATTTGTCAAACTTAGTCCAAACTTTCCCACCAGTCTTACACCACAGGTACAAAGCGGGACACAGCAGGGCCCATGTCCCTTTAGACCAGAATGACCACTTAAATCCCGATTTAGAGCCCATGTATGTGACTTCTGACAACATGCCACAAGTCAGACAAGACTGCTGGAATTTGTCAAATATTGGTGGAGAAAGTAGTATTTTTTGAAAGAAATAATAGCCAACAAGGCGTTCTTCATGATATTGTCATGAATAAGTGTGAGACAGAATGACGTGTTGGAGTCCATGCGGTGATTGGACCAACAGATGGTCATGACTAGGCCTTAGTCAGTTTTAATTACCACCAATTAATCTCAGGGTAATCAATGAAGCCACGCGGAACCAGGATTTCCAAGCCGCCTTACTCCATATTTCCATGTAAAACTTCTTGTGATTCTTGAAAGAGCAATTTAGCTGGACATGTTTTAATCATGGTACTATCACTTCGTTTCGTGAATCAGTTTATAAAAGCTATCATCACTGTCTAAATAATCATATCCTTTACTTGGTTATCAAATTTAAAACATCATTGTTTACTAATGTGTATTTGACGTTCATTTCATGACATTTTGAAAAGAAGCTATTTCATTTGCTAAAACCAGTAAGGATCAACGACCAAACATTGATACCGACAAACAATCCTTATTTGATCTTGGATTTATAAGAAATTGATATAATACATGGACATTTTATTCCCAGCAATCCAATTATACACACATGTTTTCAGATTACTCATAGGCCAGGACAAAGTCCAGTGTTATGTCATCTATTTAGTTTATATCTGAAATAATCATTATTTGGGTTGGTGATCGAGCAGAGATCAATTACAGGAATGCCTGTGTTATATCATCGCATATATTTTTCTGTTTTGAAGTATGTTTTTTTTTGGAAATTTGAGTTTCAATACTGTCAACTTGGTCAGGAGCCATCGCAGTGGTGGTGTCTTCTGGAAACATGAGACATCACCTGACTGATTCTACAGCAACGGTTTCTAACAATATTTGAGATTCTTTTCCAGATTCTTTCAAAGATACCAGGATGCTAAACCGCTCATGACTAATACAATAAGAAGGCCATCTAAAATTAGCATATTGTCTAAACATGGCAAAATAGAGAGAAAATAATATTATTACTGTACTGAATTCATTGTACTGTATAAAGTGCCTCCAGACCAGGGACCAGTACTTTGTACATTCAGCACTCAGGGGTTTGTTTTTACAAAGCCTCAATATATTCTATCAAAAATTCATGGAGCTTTTTTCCCGACTGGAGCCATTGGTATAATTAAAAGTGCCAGTTGGGTTTTTGTTTTTGCAAGGGCTCAATAGAACACTGTGTGCATTAGTGTATTACTGAATTATAGACTTAGGGTTCATTATGGCCACTGTAGCAGGACTAGGGGTGATTATTAATGCATGGATTCACATAAGGCATTCCCAACTGCTTTTAAACCAAAGTGTACATTAAAACCACACCTTCCTAAGAGAAAAACAAAGGACCAGAAAACATTTACAGGACATTTTTTCATCTCTACAAACCCTGAGGGTCACTCTTGACAGTTATGTTTCCCAATTGTCCATGATTTTCCACTTCTCCAGTTTTCAAACACAAATAATCACATCCCAGTTCAATCAGTATACACCAACTTTATCAACAAAAGATATTGTGCTGATTTCGTCACTCAGTTGAGATCGAGTTGCACAGCCTAAAAACGATTTTAATGTCCTTTACAATGAATGGTATCATCAAGTCAAAGGGTTTGATAGCCAATGGCACCTAATGATCAACAAGAAAAGAGGTCTTCGGATCCTACATTTCCATGCTGCATGCTTATCATCATAATGAGATGAAATTTTTTATGCAACATGAAACATACATTATAATTCATAATATGCCAGTCATTCATCCCAAACCCTGTGATTAGAGTATAAACGCATCGAAGTGCAATGTATCAGCCATGGCCCCAAATGAGCAGCTTATTTCATCATCGCTGTTTCCTTCACATCATAACGGACATGGAGATTAGGTGGAACATGTGTCATTCCTTTCTGAATCCCGACAGTGCGCCAACATGTAATGTACTGGTGACGCCCTCTTGCCAGATGACTCATTGTGCCATTCAGCAGGCTTCACAGGGTTCCCAACACAGACAATGTCCCTGTGCAGTGTTCCTGTACAGACTTTCTATGGTTGTCCTCTGTGCCCTTGCCTTATAAAGCAGGTTTGAAGGGATTAGGCTCACCATTGTCCAAGGATATTCAAGCAAAATGAGGGTAAAATACAATAGTAAGGAACAATACACTTTGGCAATGGTATTAAGAATTTCAGTGAATTACTGAACAGGATTTGAACACAAAAAACTGTGTGGGTATACTCATTGCCATGGCACTGGACAGTCCACACCTGCTTATACACTTGATATCAAGGAAAATTTCTCATTTTTTTCATTGGAAGATATTTTGGCACAGCTCATAAAACCACATGTAGATATATAGATACACTGTTGTAAGGCAAAAGACATGGCTCTGAGATCACTTTCGTTATGCTTGGAGTCAGTTGGACACAAGGCTGTACGTCCTTTTACAGAATACATCGTCCTACACCAAGTTTCCATTGTTTTATAATGTCCTAGCTGACCTCAGCCCCGACGAAATATCTTTTTCCCAGTTGTCTTACATTTCACCAGATTTCGATTCCCAGATTGTTAGAGTATCTCGGGTGTTTTTTTTGTGCAGGATCTGATGTGGTCTCTGCTGGTCAAGACTTCTAGGTCTTACGTCTTCAGACAGATGTTCCATTGTCTTACACATAGTTTATCAGATTGGGATTCACAGATTGTTAGAGTATCTTTTCCCAAAATTAAAAGCATTAAAGATCAAAGCCTAAATGTCCTGACCAAATCTTAAGGAGTCATGGCAACTAAAAGACAGTCTCTACCAGCATCATTGGCGAGATTAGAGACAGTGATAGCGATACAGAGAGAGGCAACCAACAAAAGCCTGGGCAGAGATAGGGCCCGAGGGGGGTAGCAACTTCAACAACCCCATATTCTCTCCTAATGAAAGGGGTTACCGGAGTCAAGACAAAATTAGGGTCCCTCCGAAGGGAAAGGGTCTGATCAAACCACCTGCTGGTCGTTTGGGTGCCAAGGAACCCTCCCCGGCCCAACCAACAGGGGAGGTAAGATTCTACTTATGTAAATCCTAGGTGCTTAGCTGAAAATCCTTCCAAATCTTTAGAACATAACCCCTAAACAGTTCCAAGTTAAACATCAGAACACAAAGAAATAGAGCTTTCAATTTTGATGTGTTTTTGTTTCATTTCCCCTGACATTACCACACAATAGACAAACTTCTCACCAAACAATTGAGGTGATTTAAAAATGTTTATTTCTCTAAATATACCAGAGGCATAGGACCAGATTATAGTCCTATATGTATGTGCAAGGAGTAGAGATTTGCTAGAATCAAGCGAAATATTAAAGTAAAGATCAGTTTGTTCTGGAACTTATGAACAATTCGGTACAAATCTTTCTCAAACTTTCTCGGTACAAATCTCACGATTATCATTTTAGTTGCTATCCAATTTTTAAGAATCTTTAGTCTTTTTAAAATAACATATCACAATACCAAACAGACTGCCCCTTCTCTGGTATGCCTGGTCAGAGCATATGTCAAGACCCCTGGTCTCACAAATGAGTCTCTGTGAAATGAGACGTCAAAAAGAGTCACTTATAGTTATAGTTTTAGTGGAGAACATGATATTTCCAAGAATCGAAAGTAGTTCTGACAAAAAAACATGAATGCTGTCGGCAATGACATGTATGTATGGTGACTGTCTGAGAACCAGGTCAACACGTCTGTTCTTTCAACCCATTCTAAATGGTCTCTTGATCAAGGAACATTGACATCATCAGAAGGATCTCGCACTCACTGGAAAACCCAGCAAGATTTTGAGATGCTTTAGGATGCAGTCACTGGATCAATGGTGGAGGAAGGGAAAGGACTGTGTATTTGTACATGTCGGATAGCTTCATGCCCAGAAGATCAAAGGAAAAGCCTGTCATTAACCAGGCCAAGCAAACTGAAGGTTGAACCCTTGACTGCAGCGTCAACAGCAAGGAATATCGCATTACGATCTCAGCAATGAACCTGAAGGACTATCGTAACTCACCTTGGTCAACAGTGCAATCAGAAAGAAACTTATTCCCTGTTTAGTCATCGGCAAAGCGATACTTGAAGGTGGTCTAGTCCTAGTGAGACACACTTAACATGCTATTATGTCTATCAGGAAGATTCGAGTCCATCATTACTGTCAGACTATGGACAATGATGAATGTCTCGTACATGCAACAAAACCACTTGTCACAATTCGAGTTTTCAAATTTACTTTCGGAGAATATGATATTTCATACAAGATTTGGTCCACTCACTGAATCAGTTCAGTCCTGAACCATTACACAGACTTTTGCTCAGATCTCCAATGGCATGAGAGGCAAAACATAATCCAAGGCGAAATGCACATTCAGTGTTTATGAAGATGACATTCTATGAAAACATGCCCTATAACTGAGAATGTTCCAAAGTCAGACAACATGTCACTCGATTATACCAAACAAATGTATGATAGACAGGTTTCAAATCGACATCCACCCTCCAGAAATGCACGTGCTATGATCTATCCACCGTGTGACTAAACTGCAAGATTTGAAGTACGTGACATTTGGTAGCTCGGAGAACTTGAGGGCTCTCAATCGTTTCCAATATCAAAATATATCTCCTTAGGCACGATCAGAACATATGAATATTCAGGTATAGCAACACCCGTGAATGACAGTCCTGAAAATTCCACAAGTAATTATCAAACTGGCGCCTACTGGTAATAACTCATGAAAAAAATTATCAAACTTTTGCATCATAACACATCAGTTGTGGCATATTTTGTCGCAGAAAATACCAAATATGTAATTTTTTAACATATGGACTTTGCACCACAGACCTGTGGAGCCAACTGACAAATCAGGCTGATCTTGATTTCAAATGATCTCGTCATGGTAACACGAGAGCACTGCATCAACTACAATCAGGAGCCATTCTCTCTGGATAGATGAATTACATGAGTGATAAACCATCTGTTCCGCCCATTCTTTTCAAATCAGCTGATTTGTTCCAAACCGAGGGGTGCTCAATCTGTTGATACTGTCCGGTAAATATCACAGCAAGAGGTCGACCTCTGATCGACTGACGTCAACGACCGCAAACGACGGGGTGTTCGTAAGATTCGGCAACAGCTGTACATACAAAGATATGTTGGTGATCAACAAAAATAAATATATCTAACATTGTCTTACCTCAACTTTCGTTGTCTTTGGTGTTCCAACTCTCTTGTCCACTGCCACAACCTCAACAAGGAAGTCCTCAAATCCCGTCTCCCGGTCCAAAACTTCTGCCGTGCTGATGATGCCGTTCGTCGGATTCACCTTGAAGTATCTCGGCTGTTTTATTCCACCAGATGTGATCGAAGTGATGAAATACTGTATCAACCCTCCATTGCTGCCAGGGTAGGAGGCAGAAACAGTTACAACTGACCGATCGGCAGGAGTGTTCTCCGTCACTGTAGCATCATACCGTGACTTTGAAAATGTCGGGCCACCGTCACCAGGGATTATGACAGTGAATTTTGAGTTGGTTGATTTTCTGCCGAGTTGGTCACTCATACCTTGATCTCTTGCAGCGATGTTCAATTCGTATGTCAGCTTTGACTGTGGTACACTGATCCTCAAATAGAGGTCGCCAGTTTCTCCATTGAGCGTGAAAGTGTTTGAGTCACCACTCGTTAAAGCATATGAAACATTTGCATTCCTCCCAGTGTCGGCATCAATAGCTTGGATAGTTGTGACCTTTGACCCAGCGACAGCCCCATATGGCATGACACATGCGTCCATAGAGATGAACTCTGGTGCATTATCGTTTGAATCCATGACAATGATGTTCACCATTTTCTCTGCCGATTTCCGTAAAGTTGCAGGTAGTGCTTGATCAACAGCGATCACTTTCAAAACGAAGTTGTCCTCCTTTTCGCGATCGATGGCTGCGTTAGTTTTTATCCAACCAGTCACAGCATCGATCTTGAAATAATTGCCAACTTCCTGAATGAGAGAATAGCGCACTTGCCCATTTGGACCAGAGTCAGGGTCAGTTGCGAGTACCTGGACGATGCTTGTGTCGGGCCGGATTCCTTCTTGTATCTGGCGACCAATGGGATCGGACGGAAAAACTGGAGGATTGTCATTATAATCGATAACATTGACAGTAAAACTAATCGTGGATGAGAGGCGAGGGTTACCATAATCTGTTGCAGTGATATTCAAGAAGAACTTCGGAGTAGCTTCATAATCTACTTTCTTCGCAAGGTAAAGTCTACCAGTGTTTGCATCCAGATTGAACGTTCCCACTTGATTTCCACTGGATATACCGTAACTGACCAAAGCATTGCTTCCAAAGTCTTGATCCGTGGCTGAAAACGTTGTGATCAGTTCCCCAGGACTGGTCGTTTCTGGCAAATCAGCAAGAAGCTGGGACGGACCAAAGACTGGCGTATTGTCATTGTAATCCAAGACCTTTATCCTGACCGTCGCTGTTGCAGAGAGAGGGTTAACTGGCGCTTTGTCTTGAGCAGTTACAACAAGTTCATAAGAATCTTTTGTTTCGCGGTCAAGCTTTCCGACAAGTTTAATTTGCCCTGATCCTTGATTGATATGAAACTTATTGTCCTCATTGCCACTTGTGATTGTGTAGAAGATGTAACCATTTGGACCACTGTCAATGTCATCCGCATAGACCTTGATAATCTGTGTTTCCAAGTTAGCATTTTCATACAGGCTATCTTCATACAACTGTTGAGTGAAGCGGGGTGTGTTATCATTACGGTCTTGAATGATGACCTTGACTGTCGCTTGCTCCTGTTGGCGGACACTACCATGATCCATAGCAATGACGGTAAACTCCACAAAATCCTGACCTTTGATGCGTAACATTTCCTCACGATCAAATACCTTCTCGCTGATGATCAAACCAGTGGATGGATTGATCTCAAAGTCGTTCATGCCCTTTTCTAACAAATACATTATCTCCTGGTTTCGGCCGATATCACGATCTGTAGCTGAGACGGTGCCAACGGACGTACCGGAGGCAGCATTTTCAAACAAATACATGGTGTACGAACTGTTGGAAAACTTTGGTTTATTGTCATTTGCATCCAGAATCTGTATAATGATGCTTGATGTGGAGCTACGCGGTGGAGTTCCTCTATCAGCAGCCTTCAGAACTAATTTGTAGGTGTCCCGGTTCTCACGGTCCAAACGTTGGGCAACATAGAGGAAACCATCAGGAAAGATACCAAACTTATTATTGACATTTCCCTTTATGATACTATAGGCCACATCGGCATTTGGACCATCATCTGCATCCCGGGCACTTACGGCATAAAAACGGGTGTTTACTTCAAGAGACTCAGAAATGGCAATCTCGTATTTGTCTTGAGTGAAAGTTGGTGTGTGATCATTGACATCTTGAACAGTAAGCCGTACTTGCATCGTGGAAGATTTCGGTGGAGTTCCACTATCGACTGCACTCACTTGTAACTGGAATGATTTCTTGGTTTCAATTATGATTGGTTTGTTCAGGAAGATTATGCCGGTGTCTGGGTCAATACCGAAGGCATTATCAGGGTCCTGGATCAGTGTGTATTTCACTAGGGCATTTGGTCCTTGGTCTTTATCAATTGCTTGAGCATGATACACCTCATGTCCCACAGGCCAGTTCTCCATGACGACTGCATCAACTGACAACAAACCGAATTCCGGTGAGTTATCATTCTTATCCTTCACAGTAATATTCACCATTGTTGTTCCAAACATTGACCCAGCTTTTGCGATAACCTTCAGAGAAAACTTTTGATGCTTTTCCCGGTCAACTTTACGGTTGGTGAAAAGGTTCCCACTTGCCGCATCAATTCTGAAAATCTGATCTGGATCCCCACTGCTGATTGCATAGACTATACTTGCGCTAGTTTGTGGGTTTGATGCTGTAACCTTCCCGATTTTAGTTCCAATGTTTGGTGTTTTATCGTCACTGTCCTCATCAACAAGGAAAACATAGCTCGATTGACTAAATACAGGTGAAACTGCTAACTTGTCAATAACCGAGACTTCGACAATGGCTGGCGCAGGTGCAACTAAATTGCCAGGATCTTTAGCGCTGAGATTAATGGTGTACTTGGATTTCTGTTGTTTGTTCAAGGTCGCCGTTGTGGTCAGCCACCCTGTGGAACTACTGATGGTGAACTTCCCCTCTCCACCATCAACGATGGAGTAAAGAATACGACCATTTTCTCCAGCGTCTAAATCTGTTGCCGTCACCTGCACAACTGTGGTTCCAGATGGTTTATTTTCCATGACAGTCGCAAAGTAGTTCCGTGGGTAAAAGATAGGTGGATTGTCATTGATATCTGTTACGTTCAGATAAACAGTAGTGGTTGAAGACAGGGACGGAGTACCGCCATCCTGCGCCTTGATCTTGACAACATAAAATGGCACCACTTCCCGATCGAGAGTCATCCTCGTAGTGAGACGACCAGTCTTTGAATCCAATGAGAATGTTTTTGGATAGTTGTGGTTGACTTCGGGTAATAAAGAATAAACCACAGTACCATTGACGCCACCATCATTATCAACAGCAGTTGCTGTTAGGATTTCAGTTCCAGCTGGAAGACCTTCTGTTTTGGCGATGTTGAATGTAATCTGGCTGAATGTTGGAACCATGTCATTCTCGTCAAAAATGTTTATTGCAAGTCTGGTGAAAGAAATGTGAGGTCGGGAACCATAATCCATTGCAGAAATGTTCAAGTTCACTAATGAACGTTGCTCGCGGTCTAATAAGGTCTTCGTTGAGACGAGTCCCGTGTCTTTGTCGATTTGAAACCACCCAAGATCATTGCCAGAAACGATAGCATATCGGAGCTTGCACTGACATTGCTCATTGAAATCAGTATCGTTGTCTGTTGCCGTTATTCCAACAACGAAGCTTCCAATTTGGACAAGTTCGCTTAGCTCAACGTGATAACTAGTCTTCTGGAATTCCGGTGCATGGTCATTTACATCATTCACCCGCACAATCAAGAAAGCAGTTGAACTTCTTGGCGGTGTTCCCTTGTCCGTGGCAACTAAAGTCAGGTTGTATTTGTTGATCTTTTCTCGATCTAAGTTTCTCCCGGCAACTTTGACGACATAGTGTGTCATGACAAGTTTGTCCAATCGGAAATGTCCAAGTTCATTTCCAGCAGTGAGCTGGAGCATAGTCTCAGCATTTGTTCCAGCATCGCTATCAGTGACAGTGACGAACGCTGCGATATCTCCATCCTGAGCACTTTCATCCACAGCCGCGACATCCAGACCACCAGCGTACTGGAACTTGATGACAGGACTATGGTCATTTTCATCATCCAATGTCACGCTGACCCTAGCTCTTCCAACCAGTGATCCAGAATTTCCAGAGCGGTCAACATCTTTCGCTTGAACGTTGATGACACAAGTACTAATTTTCTCATACTCATTACAGTCAGTGAGAGCTTCTTTACAGGATTTCGGGCAATCGAGCTTCAGTGTGGTTGTAATGACGCCCGTCAGCGAGTCTATTGTAAACATTGATTCATCATCAGCAGAGTAGATGATATCAGACTTTATGCCAGTATCGAGATCCGTAGCGCGGACTTGTATCACAGTCGTTCCAATTGGTGCACTCTCATTCACCCTTGCCGTATAAAAACTGAGATCAAATTTGGGCGGATTATCATTAATATCAGTGACGCTAATGTTTATTTGTAGGTAGCCGAACCTTGGCGGTGTACCTTTGTCTTGGGCGGAGATGTTCAACTGATAAGAGTCTTTTTCTTCATGATCTAATTTCTTCTTGATTTTGATGAAGAGAAGTGGATTTGTATCATTAGCTGAGAGTTGGATGGCAAATTTCCCGTCATCGTTCCCGGAGATGATTTTGTAAGTATCGACTGTCCCGTTATCACCAATGTCCGCATCGACTGCCATATCTAAGATATTCCAAGCACCGACAAGTGCGGTTTCTGGAAATTTAACTTCGACACTACGATGAGGAAATACTGGAGCATTGTCGTTTAAATCCTTGACTGTGATATAAACTTCGATTGGATAAACTGGATGACTACTTAGCACCAAGAGATTAATGCGATCGCTAGATAATCCTTCGCGATCTAAAGTCATATTTGTCGAGAGTTCACCAGTGTTTGGATCTAATGTGAACTCTTTCGGTTGTTGATTAAACTTGTAAGTGAATCCTGATTTGATTGGAATGAACCCGACAACCGTCCCGGGAGGCTGGTTCTCGTATATTGTGAAATTAACCCTCTCGTCTGCAAATCTCGCTGCACCTTCAAGATTTGTCCCCGGGCCCTGTCCTCGAGCAAATGTGAACAAAAATAACAGGAGTGTCAGTTGCAACAGGAGCTTACTACAAGTCCTCATTGGGAAGATAACGTTCTTAGTTCTTGGGGTCAAGAAGGTGCACCCCTGGTCCTCTGATGTACCCGGCCCAAGGTATTGTACTCTCCTCATTCTGCTAGCGTTTGTTACACGTTCTAACCCTTATCTAACCAAACAAACAGAATGACACACCCTCAAAAAAGCACTGGCTTCCATTTATAACTCTGCCTCTGGTATAGAAATACTATGTATCCATATAGTTTCGAAATGGTGACCACTCTTACCGTAAATCAACAATTGACGGATAACTCCTTATCCACCGCTATTACACACAGTACACTCAGTAGTGACAGTACACAAATAGTACAGGTGGTTTTAAAAACTTGTATCGAATCAGTTATATTCCTTCCCTGGTGATTTTCTAAACAGAATTAGTACGGATATCTCCTCTAAAATCCTAATGAAGCTATTCCCAATCATTTCTTAAATCTAAATTCGAGTCACTTAGAAGAAATTGGCCAATTTAGGTATCGTCTGCGGCCCTCTCTACCATATCACGACAGAAGCACATAGCTTGTGTACAATAGTAGAAAGTGACGTCACTAAACTCCGCCTGTGTTGGAACTTGATTGGCATACTGAGTGAATATTGGTGTGAATGTGTCGGCGTTCCCAGTTTGTCCTGGTAGGCCTAATTACGGTAATTAGTCACTAATTTAATACCAGCTTATTGGAGTTTGGGGGGTGAAGCTGTGGGATGCATCTTGTTTAGTTGTTAGATGTCCCCTTAGAAAAAAGATCTCAGATTTACCATCCACACCTGGAACCGGCCAACTTAAAGGGACAATTAAGGCAGCAGCTAGGCAGGCAATATAAAGTTACACAAAGCCACCAAATTCTCGCGGCATTACTCCTTCCTGTGTGGACGTTTTATGTGCGTACTATGTAGTATGATTGGCAATGATTGGTGAACGGCAGGGGAGCCAGGAGCGGGCTCAAGACACTCTGTATACATACATTTTTGAATACTGTAAAGTCGGACACGAGCCGTCGAAGGCAGTCACACGCGGTCGTCCTGGAATAATTTAACCAAGTTTACCGGCAAGCGACAATTAATCATGGCGGCACGTGTCGTCGGTTTTGCCAAAACTATCAGAAATAACTGGAAAAAGTCCCTTTTTGCCAGTGGTTTGATTGCATGGGGTGGGAATTTTGCAAAGCAGAAATACCAGTAAGGATGAAAAATTGTCTTCTGCCGCGAAATTCGCTTTCACTATGCCAAATATACCTGACCGTAAATAGAACACATCCCGTCCGACGTTCTGTGTCGGAGTGTGGCGTACTATATCAGCTTTTACCATTTACTTTGATTGATTTCAGGGAAGAAGAACTGCGGAGAAAATATTGTGCAGAAGCGAAGGTGAGCACAAGTAAAGCCAGACTAAATTAAGAAATGCTGATATGATAACTGATGGAAAGTTCTCCTGCTCCCTCTCTTAATAATAATATCTATCATATTTTTTCATGATTTTTTTCTTTTCTGAATCGTGAATGTTAATTGCATTATTGCAGAAATATGGTGATCAGCCAGTCCTTCCTCATGAGAAACCCAGAAAGGTGACTGTGTTTCTGAATCCGGCGGCAAGAAGCGGGTAAGGATATTACCTTTCAATCAAAACCTTTGATTGAGACTTACCCTTTATTATGATGATATTCATGGTTAGTGGTAAGTCTATCGCTCATGGCATACAGAAACACCTCAAGTCGCAGTGTAAGACTCTGCTCTGACACAGAAATATCGAGTTCAAGGAATCCTTTTTTACCCAAACTCACCTCTCTAGTCTGCATACCTTTTTTTGAGGCCTCAGGTGAATATTTTTTGTTTTCCAGGAAGGCTAGGAAGTTATTTGAGAAGAATGTTGCCCCCTTACTTCACTTGGCCGGTTTTGAGGTCGGCATTGTGAAAGTAAGTATCGAGATCAATTGTTGTTTGTGTTGTACCCTGCAGATGCAGTTGACTTCATGAATAACAACATGCCATGAGCCCAAGCTTCAATTTCAAACTCCGAGGTTCGATATTCCCTCTTGTCTCTTCGTAATGTTGCCTGCATGTCATTGTTTCAGACTGAATATGAAGGCCAAGCCAAGAAGTACATGGATGTCCTGGAGAATGCTGACTGTGTTATGGTAGCTGGAGGGGATGGAACACTCTTAGAGGTAATGCATGCATGTCTGTGATACAGCATCTTCCTATAGACCCCGACCCAAAGATTGAGTTATAAAAATCTGGGTGGACAGACACCTGGGTGATATTGGATACAGGCTTCAGGCATCAGATTGTAACTGGTCACCCAGAAGCCAGGTTTCCAAGGTGTTCATATGAATATACAACAGAACCTAAAGAAGACACTTTTGCTCTAGTCTAACGCTATCCCTCCATACAGACCATCGCCTTTGGTCCAATTACTGTCATTTCAAGTCACCATGACTGATATAATCAAGACACACCTCTAAAAACCACATTTGTCAGTCCCAAGGTTGTCCTCACTAAAGAGGTTAGACTTTACTTCTATCTCAATTCCACATCCTCTCACGGACAGTTTGCTTCCAGGTTGTGACTGGTCTCCTCAGAAGATCAGACAAGCTTTCCCAGCAGATTCCCGTTGGTGTCCTTCCCCTTGGGAACGTAAGCTCCTTTGCTGGTTTGTTGTTCGGTTACCGGGAGGAGAAGGAACTAGTCCAGTGGTTGATAGATGCTACCATGGCTGTCATAAAAGGATCAACGAAACCTGTCAATGTTCTCTCTGTCAAGGTGAGGTGTGAATAATTATAACTTTACAGTGAAGTTAAGTGTCTTTTTATGTTCTACAATTCCTTAAACTTGTGTATTATGCCAAAGAAATGCAGCAGATAGTGATTCCGAATTTAAAACCAACCAAGTGGGCTCAGTTGCCTAATCAAGGCTGCTGCAGCCAATGTGAGGCACTTCGAATTGAAAACAATTGAGAGAGCAAGACCAAGTTGTTCAAAAAGTGCATATCATTTGCTCAACTTCTGTCGAAGATTTCCTGTGATATCTTCACCAGAACATGATCATTGAGGCTTCCATACAAGTTAAAGATGACCTTGATGTACATTGTGCTTTTTCTAGGGAAAAGATGATAAAACTGTGTATTCAGTGAGTGGTATTGAATGGGGTGCTTACAGAGAAGCAGAAAAGAAGAAGAAAAAGTGAGTTTGCCGATGAGGTCTGAAGAATCTTAAGTTGCCAACATGGACCTTGCTGATACCACTAGGCACTTGCTGCTGTTGCACTCCTATTTGAGATCTGGTCGAAGAGTAGCAAAGGATCCCACACAGTCAACAACTCCAACCTGGATTGGAGTGTTGTTAGTTCTTGTAGTTGCCTCATTGTGCCACTTGTTAATAAGCTGACACTTGTGTTTATTTTCACAGAAACTGGTATTTTGGTAAATTCAAGCATCATTACAATTACTTGAAATATTCCATAAAGCAGCAGTGGCCACCAGAGGTGAAAGGGGAGCTAGTCTATGGGAACCCATGTTCAGGGTGTAGTGCATGTCGGCCAGCGCCAGAGTGGAGATGGTGGCATGTGCTATTCAAGCCCAGGTTTGAAGGTAAGGTTGTATAGAATATGTACTGGAGAAATTAATCACGTCTTTTAGGTGTTGGGTCCACTTTTCAATAAGATTTTAATGTTTCATTTTTCCATTTTTTAGATTTTACCAAGATTATCAATGAAGACTGTGGTGTTCAGTATCATAAAGAAGTCAATGGAGTTCAGTTCACGGCCAGATCAAATAATTATTTTCAAAATGAGGTACATGTTATAACAATTTCTTGTACTTCAAGGCCTGTTTTAACATGCCCTGGGATCACTGAGCACTTTGCTATCGGGAAGCTGTATGCTATCACAGACAAGGACAAGTGAGAGACTTTACTGGCCCGCGGTCTTTCATTTTCATCCTCGGGAGTGCCCTGCAAGTGGAAGCAGCTGGAACTGACATTCGCTATCAAATTCTGCACCAAGTCCATCACAACATCTTGTGAGAATCAGCACAAGCTTTTTTCAAAGATTCTGTATCAAAGGTGTCAAGGTCTTCAATTGGTTGTCCCCCTCATGATTTTCATCTTGATTTATTGATTGCAGAATGAAGCAAGTACAGAGATCAGCATTTCACCAGTATTAGAGCGTAAAGACTTCTTAAAGGAAGGGTAAGTGTGTGTTGCCGAAGAAAAAGAAGTTGTTCGGAATATTGACATAAGCACAATTTCCCAATTTCATTGATTATGATCCCCATATATGATGCTATTCCATTTCTTACTATGCCTGTCCCTCCATTTCAGTTTCTCAAAACTGGACAAAAAGCCCTACAGAGACATAACTAGCAATAGTGACGTGTTGACGGTTGGAAGTTTTAAGTTTACACCACATCTGAAAGAGGTAAGTAATGGCCATGGGGTAGCCCCCGCCTAAGCTAATCAATAATTATATTATGAACTTCATTGGTCCCTATCTCTTTTTACAGGATGAAGAAGCTTGGTTCTATATAGACAATGAGGAGTATGATGCAATGCCGATAGAAGTGACAGTTTTAAAGAATGGAATCCATGTGTTTTATGACCCACAAGGAACTGGACCATCATGATTAGCAAGGATGTCAGGTGGATCAACATGTTTAATATGAGGAGCAGGCAGTGGAAGAAACATTTTGTACTGTAGAGTGTATCAGAATCTCGTTTCAGTACAATCAATTGGAGAATACGATGGGAACAAGTTAATCCTACTCTGTGTATATGATTTGTATAGAATAAAATATTGTTCAAAAATATTTTTATGTTCTGAGTTGATTTCCATTGTAAGGTGTGTGAGACATGCAGTCGCCTTGCAGTTGAGACAGTCTCTGGTGGTTGTGACAATGTCTCCGAAATTCCATTTACCTGGCCGCGTGTCCATTTTACACCAACCCAGATAGCTGACAATACTACGCATGCGCCGAAACTGAAAAATCCCCGGATGTGGGAAATATTTTGGTGCCAATTTCGAACTTTCGTTTTATTTACTTCCACAAAAGTAGCTTTTTTATCATAATCAAAAGTAATTCTGGCCTAAAATATGGCTGACTCAACAATTAAAGACTCTAAGAACCTTTCGAAAACATTCACAGAATTGGAATCGGACGATTTCAGCCTTGAAACGCCGTCTGAACCGACAGATTTTTCAATATCGCCAGATGTCAGTGAAGTCCATGAAAAAAAGAAATCTGGTCGAATCACCCGTCAACTACTTGAAAGGAAACAGCTAGCCCATGATGTACAGCTTTTAAAGATTGAGCAATCCCAAAAGACCTTGTTGATTGATAATTTGAAGGTCGAGCATATGCAGAAGATGGAGGAGATGGAAGAGAAATTGACTGATGCTTTGCACCAGAAACAACTTTTGCAAGCGAGGTGATTTCACGTCATAGTTCTCAAGAATTCCACCAATTGCTGTGATTTTATCGGTCTAAATCCTTGGCTTCATTAACCATAGTTTAAATTGACATGTCCACTGTTTGTGCTCATTTACAATTTCAGTGTCCATCCCATCCAATCTATAAAGTTCCTAGACCTAGAGCTAGTGTGTAGGTGGATGTGACAAAGCCAGTCAACTGTTAAACAGTTAGCATAAAAGTGTATTCTATTGACTTGAGTCACAAAGTCCTTACATATAGGAAAAATGTCTCTTTATTTCTGTTTTCAGACTAGAAGCACAGATCAACATCCAGAAAGATGAGTCACGGCGCCGTCAAGATTCCATCAGACAGGAGATGGAAACAATCCTTGACAAACAGCGAAAGCTTGAAGTGGCCAATCAGAAGTTGTCGGAGAAAGCTGGCCATGTACGCCAGAGTCTGGCGGGAGATCTTCTCATGGATGAAGATCAGTATTTTGAGATCAGGGATCAAGATGATGCGGATTTGTCTCTCAAGACGTTTGTTTCTGTAGGTATTTTGGAAAATTGTGTTTGTAATTATGACTATGTTTAAGAATATTCTTTCCTGTACTATAACTAAATGATTACAGCTGAAGTTTCTCACTGGTTGTCTCTCATCTTTCAGAAAAAGTTGTACGAGGCTGTGAACCCGTTGAAGGTTGAGAATGAGGCCTTGAGGAGTAAGTACAGACAGATCAACGATGATGTGAGGCAGTTTGGAGAGGAGGTCGACCAGCTTCAGGAGGTAAAGACTTTCTTTTATGAGACACCAAAAAATGTCCTGTAGTGCTGCTCATCACCTGTCACAACTTCTTCTGTATTGTAGTTTAGAACTTTGTGAAGTGTTGGCTACCCATTCATTTGCATTTGGGAGACAAGTTAGATTCAAAAGAGAAATGCGGAGAGTGTGGTGATCTGTTCTTTCTCTCATTGCCCTCATTTCATGTTTGTATGGTTCCTTTTTCAGCAACTGTCTACTGAACGACGGGAACATGGTGAGCTTCAAGTCAAATATCAAAAGCTGGTGCTGGAACTTGCAGACACGAAGGGCTTGGTAAAACATGGCGAATATCGCATTGAAAACTATGACAGGACTAAAAGGTATGCTGCATAGATTTCCGAGCAAGGGGTTCATCACTTTAGGCTATGATTTTAATAATATCAGCCTTTCAAGCATATGATCTAGGACCTTCATATTGAAATTGGGTGTTAGCTTGTTGGATCATAGAGCACCACATTTTGTTTCAGTGAACGTGATGACCTGGACCAGGAACTCCTGGAACTCAAACAGCGATTTGCTTACTTAGACGCATCCAATACATCAACCACAAGAGAACGAGATGACTTGCTGAAAGACCTGGCCACCACCAAACAATCCTTGGCTCTGATGACCCAAGACAAGGACTACCTCAGTAAACAAGTAGACGAGTTACATAACAGGCTTTCCTATAGTGACGAGAGGTTACATAACGTCACTAACGAGTTGGACTTTACTAAGAAGGCCAGAGAGGAGATGTATGAGAAGTACATCAACTCACGGTAGGTCGGTCGTCATACGACTTATTCTGTTTTGGGAAGATTTGCTACTTGTCTTGAGGCCTATACCCAACATTGCATTCAGAGGTAAAGGTGGTTCAACCAGATATACTCTGTTGCTGATTCAATGTTGACGATACCCCTGGACAGCCATTCCTGTGGTATTCTGGGGTAGAGCTTCTTGTGTGTTATCACAAAAAGTCATAGGACATCAGGAACCATCTAGAGCATCGAGCCCAATCTTTCGTCAATCCTCTCATCTTTAAGTTTCTTTCCAGAGAGCAGTACAAGTCTGAGTACGAGTGTAAACTGCAGGAAGAACTTGAGAAGATCCGAGTTCGTACTAATGGTGAGATCGACAGACTCAAGACTGGCACCAGAGAGATGTACGAGAGGGAAAACAGGAATCTTCGAGAAGCCAGGGACCTCGCCTTGTCGGAGAAAGACCGGGCGATTGTGACAGAGAGAGATGCTGTAAATAAACATGACCAGCTTTTGGCTGAGTAAGTTCATGTACATGTAATATTAGTAGACGGAACATTATCAAATCTTGCAAACAAGGTCTTTACTTGCTTGACTTGGAAGATACCTGGGCTGATGTCTTCTGAAACTTCTTAAATGCACCCTGATATAGTTTGGCTGTGACTTACAAAACTCAACTGATTTGGCACAGTTCTCTAAACTTCCTAGTAGTTTTTCCTTAGTTTGAAATCAAGATATTGTCATTATTATGTTTTTCAGTTTTCGTCAACTCCAGATCAGTGGCGACAATAGATCTGCTGAGCTTCAAAACGATTTGAAGATCAAGTCATTTGAGCTGGAGAGAACACAGTTGGTGTATGAGGAAACGGTTCGAAATTTGAAAGAAGTACAACTAGATCATGAGAAAGTTCAACTCAAGTTTGACGTGCTCACAAAAGAATTCTACCACTTACAAAATTCAACTCAGCGTAAAATCACTGAGTTGGAAACTACTTTGACTGAGAAAGCTCAGAAGTTGGAAACATATGAAAAACTGGAACAAGAATTGGATGATGTTGTCATGCAAGCAGCTGAAAGTGAGTGAAACAATGAGTATCATGATGATTGTCTTTTATATGTGATGAACAGTGGTAGCTTCTACACGTACACACTCATCAGTCGTTCCCAACCTATAATAGTTGAGAGTCTCACATTAGGAGTCACATGGCTTTCTGGCGCTGTCATGGAAACTGTTGTAAAAGGCACGGTCACTGATGGGCTTATACAGAAGGGGAGAGGACAGATATTGAATAATGTAGGTCCCCCAATTTCTTTACCACTCACATGGGTAGATTTGGTGATGCTCTTATATACTGAGTCTGGTTCAGTTTGTCAATTAATGTACGTATTTCTTTTTCTTCCAGTTGAAAATGAAGATGATGCTGAACGCGTCCTGTTTTCCTACGGTTATGGCGCTAATGTACCGAGCACTGCCAAGCGAAGGTTGAAACAGAGGTAAGAGGAGTACTCTAAGGCCTGCTGTCTCTTTCTGTTGATCTTGGTGGGATTGATAACCACACAGTATGATTTTCTTGACGTTGGGTGATCAGTTTTTAATTTGGGCATACACTTCATGCCCAAGATGAGATAAGCACAACCCTGCAAAGGATGTTCGTCACAAAATCCATTGTAAGGATGTGTTTGAAATGGCAGAGTGTAAGTATATCTGAAGAATTGAATTGTACAGGAGCCAGTGCATGCCTGCAGTGCAGCAGTTGCCTGCGTGTTGGTCTGAAATATCTTACTTGTTCTTTCATCTTCAGTGTACAGCTTGCACGGCGAGTCCTCCAGCTGGAGCGAGCCAACACATCGCTCAGGAACGAAATTGAGAGAGAGAAGACTAAGACAAGACAGCTAGGTGATGAGTTGAAGAACACCAACAACATCCTTGATCAAGCTCAGCAGCCTTATAACTACCTGATAGAGAGCATCAGAGTCAGGGACACTCAAGTCCAGCAACAGAAGAAGCACATTGACACGCTGGAGGAGGATGTCAGGTGAGCCATAACTCGGCTTTAGGTTTAGGTGAAAAAGTGTTAAAGAAGAATTATAAAAATAAGCTGTTTGAAACTGTCACAATTGGAAGCTGAATATGCACACACACAGTCCATTTGAAAAGGCTCGTTTGACCTCGTTCTATTCTAATGCTTCTTTTACCTGTTGTAGGCATCTTGATAAAGACAAGGCCGAGTCCATGAGAGTTAGGAACCAGATGGCAGCTGACTTGGAACGACTCCTCAACCAACGGGAGGAGATGACACTCATGAAGCAGATAGTCCTCAACATGAGCGATCGGCGCGAACAACCATCACGAGGACCGAGAACACCGCGTACAAAACCTGCCCATAGCACATTTGATCGTCCAGAGGAGAATGTGCAGAAACCCGGGGCGCATATCTTTGTAAGTACTTGTCGTTGAAATGTGGGCTTGCTGATTTAACAGCCTCGACAAAGACATATGCTGACAAAATGGAGGCAAAATTCTTGTATTTCATGAAAAGAAATGATTTTTCATGACATCTTCTAAAGAGTATTGTCACTGTAGGGGTTCTATTCTCCCTTTCAGATAAATAACGAGCAACCGAACTGGTACAAGAAACTTCAACAAAAGACTGAAACACCCAAGTATGCAAAAGTTTATGGCGTCTCATCATAATGAATGGACTTGTGTGAGCCACGCCCAATTGATCGAAGAGGGAAAAGCGATATCAGTTTCTGATCTACATATTGAACCTTTTATCATACATACATACATAACTGTAAATTTTTATTGTACTAAAAGATTTAGAGATTTTAGGTCTGTAATTTAGATTTTAGAGATGGGCTGAGAACCCAGGTTAGAATAATTTTCTGACCGTTAGTAGCAGACAACAATGCTCTCCTACCAGTAACAAAACCTAAGTATTGTAACATTTAACTTGTAAGTTATGGGCTGTGTAGAAATGTTATCGCAAAGGTCGAGCAGGTTTAAAACTCAGTGCATGGGTTCTGAAGACAGTTTTGTCAGGAAGATCCATGTGGGGACGTGGTGTTAGGGTAGGTGCTGGACATGTTTTTATTTTTAGATTGAACTTGATTTTAATAGTGAGTAAACTTCTGATGATGCCCACTCTTGACACTCATACTGGAATATTTCTGCAGTTCTTGGATGTTTAATAGATTAATAGATGGAGTAGATGCTGGTCATCCTCTGATCAGATTGATGTACATGTAAATATTTCTTAAGAGATATAAACATTTGTATCTTCTCATTTGTTATTGTTCAAATTATTAAATCAATTTAGTATTCTTCAATTTGCTTGCTGGATTGATGACGGTCTCATGTTCTTGATCCCGACTGGTGAAAGTCAATTCACCATCTCGCCGCCTTGGATTAAACTCCAGTGATGAGGCCTAGGAGACAAGATTGTCACAGTCTTTCATCAATCTAAGCTGTTCATCCAGTAAGTTCCCGGGGGTAGGTTGTCCTCCGACAGGCCGTCTTCGAGACACCTTGAATAGAGAGCTCCTTGACGGTTCAGCGCTGAAAGTGTTTGACTGTGGATCGGCTGGTCACGGGTTCGACTCCCAGTGAATCTGCCGCACTTTTCTCTTTTTTTCTTCTTCCTTATCTTGTTATCTCATCAACCATATACTGATGTCAACATTTTCATTAGTATCATTATCATACCCCGCATCCAAACTTATCAAACTGCAGCACATACTGATTCCGGGCGTTCGAGTACTACCGACGATGGATCGAATCGGCTGCTGGTATTTTCGAGGATACATTGGAATTAGGGTATCCTGAGCTTCAGACCTTTTATGCTTCTTAATTCGTCATATCGAGAGGCGGAGGATATTGTAAACCACTGGTGCCTAGATGGTTAAAGGGGTACGCCGGTCGTTGACGTATATTTACTGTTTGGTCCAATCATATCTAGTTCTGGGTCGTGTGAAGACAAGTCTCAAATGGTCTGTGAGAGGTGTCTAAATGAACTCTTTGCGACCTCGATGTCAATCGTCAGAGATAACGCCCTCGTGGGAACAGGTTATGAAATTCGGCACGCGGCGACTTGTCGTAGTAGCGGACAATTCCAGCGATTTTTGCAAAGCGACAAATCGCGTCAGTGGGTTCTCTTCATCCAGTGCATCACTGAGACAGGGAGAGGGATGTCACACAAACACAATATACTGGTATATATTTCATTGCAGTTCTTTTCTGTTACATTATTTCACCAATTAGCAGGCTCCACAAGATTTCTTACAGTTTTGAACAATGTGCGGACTCGATTCGCAATTTCCTGCTTTCGCCCAAGCAGGGCAGTTGTACTCCTGGTCAGCACAACCTGTCTCGGGTTTGCACAACCCGCAAGACTTTCTGCACTGGACATGTAGCAGGACAGGGTTTAGAGCGCAGTGACCCATGGATGCCCATCCAGGGCAATCAGGCCGTTGGTCGAGGCAAGGTGGCTCGGTGGTTGTTGTGGTCGTGGTTGTGGTTGATGTCGTCGTTGTGGTGGTCGCAGGAGTAGTCGTTGGTAGCTTGCAGCCATTACACGAGAGCGGGCATCTACAAAATAAAGAAAGGAACTTTTGAATAGTTGACTGTAGCTCGATGCGAATAATCCTGATGATTTTGCAGTCCCTGCGGAAACAAATCCCGATTCGTTCACCCAACTCTCGCGCGCTAACCTCATTTTGAAGACAATAATGTATGCAAGATACATTAACAGAGTACATAGGTTTGCCATATCTCTTTTCAGTACCGAGGACTTGTCACAGACAAGAATATTTGTGATTACTGCGCTAATTCAATGAGTTTCTCTAATATTCCTGGTGATGGTCATGTTTGCATTTCACCCTCAGGCTCTACCTTCTCATGTTGTCCCCCGCCAGGCAATCCCCATTCGCTACAAGATGAGGACAACTCCTGCTCTCATCACGGCAAGTTGGCTCGTCAGTACTGTATGGAGGATGGATTGTGCCCGTCGGGATAGTAGGATGTGACACTTCACGCTTGCAAAACCCGCAGGTGAAGGCACAATTTGTCTTCTTGTGGTCTCCTCCACATCCGTTAAATCGCTTTGCTCCTGCGCAGCCGTAAATTGCATCGGCACAGCTATAATTCGGATTCTTGTAGAAGGGGAGTTGGACATCTAAAAGAAATATTCAAGACCTTACTTCCTTACCGTACAGTATATGAACTAGTAAGAGCCAAACGGCTCATCGTTGAAGCCCAATCTCGCGCATTGACCTAATAACCGGTAAATAGACAGCAGTTCTCAAAAAAGTTTTAAGAAAAGTAATTTTTCAGTTTAAAATCCGTATCCCTAGATGAGCCTAGTGATACATGGAATACGGAAAAGTTGTTCACTCTTAGAAGTTGTGAGGAAGGACATTTTGGCGTTGCGCCTAAAGATCGTACCTTGATAGACCATGAGCTCGCACACCGTCAGTATCTCCCTGTCCCCGCCCTTGATTTGAATACTGACGTATTTCCCAGAGAGCGGATTGTCACATCGGATGATAACCATTCCATACCGACCGCCCGGTACACCTGAAGAGGACGAACAATGGATTAGAAGCAACAGGTAATAGATATGCATGCAATTTGTTAGTTATCATAATTTCAGAGGATGTTCATGATTGAATGAATGCCTTACCAAGCTGTGCTGAAGAACAAAGAGTGTAGGCTTACCTCCTTTATGAAAATGACACAGTGGATTCTTCTGGAATTTCTCATTATCTCCGACCCTGATTTCAAAATCGTGCAGCCTATCAGCGCAGCAGTCCTCCCTGTTGTAGACATGGATGGTTGTGATGGTGGTGCCGCGGTGTTCCTTTGGTAAGGTTATCATCAGCCAGGGATCTTTCTCGGGTTGCGTCCGGGTGCAGCTACCAAAAACAGCTAAAAGGGCAAGATACGTTTAGCAGGAATGATCTTGTTCGACGCGAGATGCACGTGACTCGGGATATCCCGGGGACTGTCCTCGGATATATTTGCTGTGTCATAGGCATAAGTCTGCTCCTTCGAGTGATATTCGTCGCAAGCTACAGCATATTTCATGTGATATCAAACGAAAGTCTCTCGTGTTTGGTTCCTTACGCCATGATCAGATAGTGCAGCTCGCACTGCACTGTAGTGGCAAAGCGACAGAGACAGCCTGTCCTTGGCGGTCGCTATTGCAGGACACGCTTGTCCGCGTCATCACAACACGACGCCCTTGTGCTTTCTCTTGGTAGGCAGGTTACTTACGGTTGGGATCCAGATGTGGTACTCCTGTGATACTCCCATCCACCGCCTTCCAAGCTCCCCAAGCTACCTCACTGTGGTAGGTACTGCTCTGCTCAGCGCTCGACCTCCACGCCACATTATTTAGGAACTTAGGCCGACTGAGAGAGGGAAGACTGGGGGTGGACTCACGCAGGAGGCAATTCGTTAACTTGGCCTTTGTCCTGGGAAAGAGAACAACCTTTGTCTTCATTGGACCTGTGAGCACCAACAGTGTCTGACGCAAAGAGTTAAGTTGTAAACTCTGTATGATGGAATCCATACTCATCACCCCGATGTCCTCCTTTCTCTATGCTATTGGGATTGTAGGTAAGTGAGTACCAAGATTGTAGGTAAGTGAGTACCAAGTTTCTCTGTTTCCAAATCGCAAACTGATCAAGACTCTCGCGACATTATGGTAATACTGTTATACACCAGTCGTAAAACGTACACTCGGCCTTTTTACTAAACGAGAACGTTTCTCGGCCACCCAAGTGGACTGCTTACTGGAGAAACTGTTCCAGCATCTGAACACTGCAAGTGGACCAATCCCTGTCTTCATAGAGCCCCTCTCTCATCATGCCAGTGTAACAGACGTCCGAGTAGGGTTTTACGTAGTCATCCATAGGACCAAGTCTGGAGAGAAAAGACCGAGATACACCAAGCTGTGGTGAGAGTAAGATAATATTATCCTGCCGAGGGCACTGTTAGGCATACAACCATGGTGAAAGCGGCAAAACATTATTTGTGTATCAGATGAGTAAAATGACGGGACCTGTGTGGAGAAGGAGGAGGTCATTAGTGTTATGTTAGCATATTGAGGTATGAACAGTCTGTGAAGAGTCTTGCCCCTGTTTGTTTCACCTCAATGGGAGCCAGTTTATTGATAGCGAGGCTGCTTTCTGCTGAAGTCCAGGATCTATCTCGAATCTGAGATCTGTACCACTGCATTTCTCTCTGTAGACCGGGGGCGGCCCGCCCGCGAATTTTTTTCCTGAACCTTTCGGGCACTACAGTGTACATTTGTACAGGGACTTTCAGCCAATCAGATTTCGACAAATAGTTGACGTCAGAAGTCTTAGAAACTTCAGAGCAGTTGGTAGAGCGCTCGTCTGAAATGGCAGAATACGATGTTCGATCCAAAGGGCGCATGTTCGAATCCGGTTGTGGACAACATTTTCTTTTTCTTTTTTCGCGGCCAACCCAACTACAGGAGGTGTCAGCTCATTTCGTCAGCCTCGGCTGAAAGCCTTTCTAACTTACACGTGTGCTCCCTCATGTGCGATGGAACGGGCCATCAAGCTCTGATGGTTGTTAACCAAAATGCCAGCGCAATGATAATTGATATTGCCGCACGCAGTCCCAGGATACGCTAAAAATAAACATCAAGAAAATTAGTTATAGTGATGCAGATTGACGTAAACATACGTTAGCCGTTGGTATTAGACGAAAGAGTTCGAACTCGTAGAACAAGTTTTGCAGGCAAGTTGATAATGCAAAGATGGAAGAAGGCAACTATTCGTAGATACACGGGTGGGTAAGACCAATTTGATATTCTTGAAAGATTGAGATTCGTCGACTTAATTTGAGAAACAGAAAGATTTAAACACTTTTATTGGTATTTCTCTTACCCAGTCCACCGATTCCCCCAAGAATGGATTTGTCACTGGAAGGAAAAATACGAATTAAGAAGGAGCGACGAAATATCACGCTGAGCTTGAGGACATTTCACTCCGCACTTACCAACTGACCCTGGTCATCGAGGGTGGCGAAATATCGACTGCGATATACGTAAGATTGATTAAATTAGTTGCATATCTATCAATTTACATTGTATGTCTTTATTATGATAGAATAACGTCAAGGACATGTCATGGCGGACGTTTTGGATGTAAGCCTTTCTTAGGAAAGACGATAACGTTGGAGAGGAGGTTGTTGCTTACCCAGTAAGTAGGAATGTACCATCCCAGTTAGCAGAGTCGCTGAAAGTCTTCCCCTGCCATCCGCATGCCTTGGCTAACTTAAAATGAGAAATGATTTGAGGAACAAACATCTCCCCGCCCAATATACTTCCAACGACCAGAAGGAATGCTTTATAGCAGGGGGAGTGGCTAAGCTGGATGGGAACAGCTCTCCGCACATCCCTGGGTCAATGCTATTATCCTCTTTATTACAATGTAGTAGTGACTGGATATACCGAGCTGTAAAGGCAGTGAATAAGAGACAGAACAAATCACCGCCTCCCCAAACAGAGAAGCAAACCTATCATCAACATAAGAGAACGAACTCAGTATGGTTTCTCACACAGGAGAATCTCGTTCTGTTCTGTCCAATCGGCCATTTGGTCCGTGGTAAGGGTGTCAATCAGCTCTGGTAGGGTGGAGGTGCCACACTACCTGGAGTTCACACAGAGAAGATCATCCACCAAACCTGACAACTTACATCGGTCTTTCCCTGCACGGGAATGTCGTACTGTATAATGATCACCTTCTGTAGAGTCAACCACACCTGGTACCCGAGGGTTGGGTGCAGGTACCACAACTGCACCTGCAGGTAGAAAGATAACGACAACTAGTTTGAGATAACTTTGGGTAAGTGTTATCCACAGCAGCTGTTTCCGAGGCAGCCAGTTTCCTGTCGTAAGATCATAGCCCCTAAAACGCCCGTGAAGACTTCCCACTGTCTCCGCTGCGCGCAGACCACACCTTATATGCCGAGACCGATCTGGTGACGGATAGGGCAGCTCAAAACCAATGAAACGAATGTGTCACTGATGAAAGGAATCTATTTCTTTATACAATGTGTGTCGACGTCTCTATCGGATATCTTTAACTTTAACTGGCTATGCCAAGTTTGTCGTAGAAAAGGAGGTTATACTTACCGCATTGAATAGATCTGTGACGTATCGTGGTAGTTCGTCATACTCGATGTAAAGAACGCTGTGTAGTTCATCAGTATAACTCTGTCGTAAAAGACAACCAGGTGGTATATGAACAGAGATTGTTGAAAAAGAAGATTAGAACGTCTTTACCGAAAATTGCTTGAAGATGTACATGAGAGCTTTCTGTACGACACTGGAGTAAAGCATTTAAAATGAACAGCATCTGTAGAGTACTGCAGGCAACGAAATAAATATTTTTGTATCTTTATTGCGTACATTTTTGTAGCGCATTGAATTCGGACATTTTCCGCTCTTTACGGTTTATTTCTTGACCAATATGGAGGAAATATTTGAAATATCGGAGCGCTAACCCTGTCGATAACGACTCCAGTTTCGAAGAAGATGGCCCTTCCGTCAGGCCTCAGCAGCGGCTGGTGTAGGATCTCCTCGGCTATGGCTGATCGCTTTGAACGGCTACGACCTTCTGAAGTAGAAATAAACACAGGTTAATGCAGAATGTTCAAATCAAAAAGTCAAGTGTGTCATCTCTGAGGGGGTTTTGGTAGATAGGCGAGATCAAGGAGCGAACACAAAGCTCGCAGATCGAGGGATCCAGGTTGGCTTGCAGTTTTGACCTAAGTTGAAGGTTATTGTATTCAAGTTTAGAACTCGAATATATACAGGTATTTCTATGGCACTGAATTGGTATTCTAAAATACCTTGGTACCGTAAAGTCAACTTTTAAATGGAAAATGCATAAGCCTCGTTCTGAGAGTGGAGTGTTTTGGACACGCAACCAAGATGCTCTACCAAAGTTCCCTCGGGTTGCACTAAAATGTGGAAACCATGCACACAGCTCACTTCAGATGTTTGAGGCTCTCAAAACACTGCTTCAAACACAAATCAGCCAAGGAAGCATCAACCACCCTAAGTTTTTTAATGAGCACTACACACATTTGCTGAGAAAAACGCTCCAAATAGCCCATTTGCGCGGATTTTAGCATCACTTGAGCGAGCCGATCCGGACTTCCTGTACGCGCTGCCGTAACATAATGTAAACAACGGCGCTACCGGCGCTCCGGGCAGGCGATGGATGGAATTTGCCAAATTCGCACATATTCAAGTTATTTCGTGGCCTATCTTTTTAAGTTTGAGGTATTTTAGAATAGAAATTGAACCCTCGGCTTCGGACCTTGGTTGAGTTACCAAGACACTCTCGGGTGGAGCTAAAATTGTCGAGAGTGTCTTGGTAACTCAACCAAGGTCCTCCGCCTCGGGTTCAATTCCTTAAGTATAGGATCTGATGTCTCGATATGTCTAAAACCTAACAATCAGAGGGCCCACTTCTTGTCAAACAAAGTTCAAACAAGACGGTCAATACACACCGGCTATCGTTGAGTTAATGTGTCGTATCAGCATCTCGATTGGGTCTTCGTCTGTCGCCCTCTTTCTTCCCTTGCGTATCACTGGGTTTATCATGTAATCATTCAGGTTTGTGATAAGCGTCCCTGTCACCTGAAACATGGAGTTGCGTAAAGCAGACGGTGATAGTTGATGAGTAAAAAGAAGAGAACGCGTATGGAGAAGGGGACGCATGTAAATGTATTCTGGATGTATCATCAAGACTGAAAACTGCTCCGACTGAAATTTTCTAAAATGACCTGATTTTCTAAGTTTTTTAAGCTGTGGGGAGCATCCGCGAGAACTTGTGTATAAAGTCAATTCGGCCTGTTTCGGACAATCAGGACCATTTTATAGGAACCATTTCGGGCAATGACCAGTGGTCCGGAATGACTGGATGTAAATTCAATTGCGAGTTTTACGCCTCCCTACCTTTCCATTACAAGTGGACACTGCTGCTGAGCCTGCTTCATTCTCGCCAGCCTCCACTGTGCCGATATAGAAGCAATCCGCCGGGCGAGCAAGGGTATCCATGACGCCACCTTTGTATGGTTCCCTGATCTCAAATGCCATATCCTTCCCATATAACATGGTATTCTTCTGTAGAGATATGGTCCAATCCTTGCCAAACGCGGTCAAGGTGAGCCGCTTGTTGGCGCTGTCGCCGGGATTGTGATCGGTCAATATGGGTGTTTCTTTCTTGAAAGATTCTTAAATCATGAAAACAAATACATATACATGTAGGCCCTAATGAGATGGCCTGCACGGCCAATGATGTTTTACCGCTAAATCCCGCAATCAAAAATTTCTCACCATGCCGCTCTGCCAGATATAATTTCAGGAAACATCTTTGCAGCGGCAAGATCAAGTGCTGCCAGCTGGTGTTTTTGTGAAGAACGAAGCCTCCTCAGTTTCAGTTTACGCTGGGGATTTCCCACGATTGTTTGAATAGGGTTTTCAGTACAGAATTTTACATGGAACAATCCTGTGGATGGCTGACGTATATATACGTCTTACGGCAGAGCGGTTCAGATAGAGTTTGCGTATATATACGTCTTACAGCATTAAGTGGTTAATGTAGAAAGAAGCAATTTGATATTTAAATCGGATGATATTGTTCTTTTTGACTTACCTGCATTACTTGCAGGCCCTGGAACACAAAAACAGATCAAGACTACTGGTACAAAGAATACTTCATTCTTTCTGATAGACGTATTTCATTAGAGGCCTACCATGAAGAAAAACAGAATAAAGCAATCTTCGAATGGGATTCGATACAACCTTCTCTTTGAAGTTCTGGCCGACGTATTGAATCGAACTTGAAAACGTGATGGTGATACCCTGATTGGCATCATGCATGCATTTTTAGATTTCTAGTCCCAAACCATCAATTGAACATTTCCGTGAAATTCATCAAAATAATTGTGTGGCTTAAGGAATTGATCAGTACCGAACTGGAGGTATTGGATATTCACCAAAACCGCCAGGGTGGAGCTTTAATGCAGACCAAAACCGAGGGAGAGCCAAGGTTTTGGCCAACATTCTAGCTCCACTCTAGCCACCAAATATGACATTGTTTGAGATATAAACGAACTTACAATCTGCGGTTGAGGATTTGACAAATTGAACTTTCACAGAAGTCTCCCTCTGAAAGAGAGTTGAAATTATGCTGCATTATCACAATAGGCATGTGAATGAACATTACCAAAAATAGAAGTTACAATATACGTCAAAGTTGTCCATCGCATTTTAAACGGATGAAATGGTGCAAATAAATGTCAATAAATTTCCTTACCTTTTGGAAAGTCTTGGGCTGTCCATAATGCAGACAAACAAGGCCAACTGTAAGAACAGTCAGAATCCGTGGTGTCATGATGAGTCTTAAGATCGCGGCATCGAGAGAATGGCTCCAAAGAAGGCACCAAGTATACTTATATGTTGATAATTGTGCCAGTTATTATGCTACGACATGAAACCATACGTTAGTGACTCCTTAGTTCTCACCCATTTATCAATATTTTCCCACCTTTCAAAATTTTTGTTTGATAAATGTCTGAAACGTGCTTTTTCAAACTGATTTCAATTGTGACTTTTTAAATTGATTTTTTTCCTTTGCCTTGAGTTGCAGCTTACAACATGCCACACTGTTAGGGCCTGACACCCGCAACCAGCTGATAAAACAATGCATGACTGCGTTTACATTGAAAGAAAAAACTACAACGTTGGAAATGATGAGTTCGTGGTCATTTATGACAAAGAAAGTATACACTTGTAGAGATGGAAGATGGTTTTAGTCACAGGCTCAAGAACAGAAATTAGTAGGAAGCCTTTTCCGACATCTCAACGATTTCACCAGAGGTGAGCCAAACACTCAGAGTGACCTTATTGAGTGAGTTAATTAGTATTCACATTGAGGGGTATAACAGGATGACCCAGAGGGACAATAGAGGCAATAAAAAATCGAAGACAGAAAAGTAACAAACTGTGGAATTTGTTGCGGAAGTTGTTGTATTATCAAAGAAGTACAGTTGGTTGTACAGAGATGTACTGAAACTTGCCAATGTGGATATCTATCACAGTGATTGAGTAACCCACCAATGTTAGAGTTATCACGCAAAGGATGTGCTTCCCACCAGGAGCAGAAAATCATGTTATGAAAGATTCTGCCTTATTCAATAGCAAGTTACACCTTGCAACCATTACGCTTGTATTTGCTTGCCTTTGAATCCGGCAATACAATAAGATGCATAAGCTAAAGTTGTTTGGGTTCGGTGCGATAACTCTCAAAGAAGTGTCAGAGTCTCATTGCAAATAGGATAGGTGGTGTTTCCTAATATGACGCTATTATTATTTACAGGAAACACTGTAGAATTCCAGGTTATATTCCAAAGCACACATAGCTGATGGAGCGAACTGTCCATCGGGGTAGACACCACAAACACAAACCGACAAAATAGGCCAAGTCCTAGTATCATAAGCATGGCCAAGAGAGTCAAACCACGCCTGCAAAGCAGTTCCTCTGATGTGAGCTTTTCTGTGTATTCTTCATCTAACTGTGCGATATCTATCTGGCTGCAGCTATATTGACCGCAGTATTTCTTCTGTCGCAGGGCCGGGCCCGTCCGAGACGAAAACGAGATAGCGCTCCGTTTTCTCCGCTTTTTCACCATCAGACCTGGAGTGACAAGTCAGAAAGAATTAGTAACACATTGCTTTGTGACCTTAAATAGGTCCACTGAGGTGTTTTCTGATGAGTTACCTGATCAACAATGAAAGAAAACTTCGATCTAGCAAAAAATATTGATAGCCTAATCTAATGCCACCCTATATATAATTTGCTAGAAAATGCCCATGAACTCACCCACGGTCTCGTCATTGTCGAGATCTGTCTCCACCTCGGATGAAATAGATGATTCGAAGGAAGTGGAGGACTCGACAAGTTTGTCATCATCGTAGAGGAAGTCAGTCATTCCTGCACGAATCTGAGCCTGAAATGTCAGAGCAATATATACAATTGATATTTTCCAAAGAGTTCAAATGGATAAAATGGATATTTGTATTCGAAAAACTACATTATAACCAATTTGATTGCCGACCTATTCGACAGACGTCCATAGAATGCAGGCCAATGGCGGACGTTGGACGGGTTAGGATTGTGGTAAGAGAGCAACATACCTGATTCGCCTCCTCCTCCCAGTCCGTCCTTAGAACAGTCGTGATGTAGATGACATTTTCAACACATTTTCCAGCGACAATACCCCACCAGAATCCTGGAAAAGAATGGAAGGCAGTGTCGTATCTGTTTAAACAACTGTGCATTACCGTTGATTCAACACTGAAACCATACCTTGACAATCATTTACCATTCATTATACAACCCCAATTTGATTTCTTGTCACCGCCGTTGTCCTCATCTCACTACAGAGAAACAGTGGCGCTGGCTGCATCTCCGGCCCTTTTTCCAGTCTCACTGTCCTACGGCTGAGCAACCCATGTTCCATCTGGTTGTGGAAAGCCCTGTCATGCCTCTTTACTTATGGCTCGCCCACTACAGTAGTCCCATCCTCTGTCCAAGAGTCTCCCAACTAACCAAAGCTCGTTCTGGTTCTTGACCTGCATTTGTACTTGCTTAGCCTCTAACCCCGCCAGGGCATCACAATGATTGTGATTTAAAATATCATGGCAGGAGTAAATACGGCAAATACAATCCAGGATGCCTTCCTACAGGTTGTTACCAACGTACCTGCAGTCTGCAAATCTGTCATGAACATGAGTGGTAGACCTACTGGAAGGCCTACACAGTACATCCCGAGGAAGATGATAGCTGCGGCTACGATCTGGCGGCCAGCTCCTCTCAGGATACCAGATGACGTTCCCTGCATCAACAGATATTCTTCATATTTTTATGGATTTACTATTCAAAAGTGAGCTGTGCAATGTAACATTGATTGTTCAAATTCACCTGGGCCACGAGTCAATGTAACTAGCCACTCATAATTCGTAACACTGGTAATGATTTATACTTGTAGGCTTGAAAGAAAGAAAAAAAAACACAAATCTTCTTGAATTACATGTATTCATGGTCATTAATGTGAATGATATTGCTGCGAGCAGCACAATTGCTGATAGACTTACCGAAGTGCCATCGACAAGACTGTATAAAGCAAGAATTGGCATATAACTTGATGCTGTCTCAAGAATAGTCCTGAAACAGAAACAAACAGCACATTCATGGAAAGATACATGCAATCTATTCAAAAAGGCTTTTGCCTTCCTCTGCCAATTTTATTTTGTTGTACTACAGGAACAGGTGTTGGCTCGTGTGACATGACTTTAGTGGCTCATCAATAGTAGAAAATCTTGTAATGACTGTACAGCAACAGCTGCTCAGCACTTTTACCCATGATTATACTTATAATGGCTCAGTCTTAACTAAGTTGTCAACCAACATTCTCAACCAAAAGTTGCTATTACGGCAGCTTGATCATGAACCAACGACGGTGAATCTCCATGAAGCTGTGATAATCCTGGACCAATTGCTTGGTTCACAACAGAAGAGAGGTTAGCCAAGAAGACTCACTCATCGTTGCTGAATATTCTTGGGATGTAATCTTTCAGGACCAGAAGGAGAATGGCAACAACCACGCCAGTCGTCCCTGCAACAAACAAAAATAAATTCAATAGAATTATTGAATGAAATGTGGAAGTGGTGACAAACGCCTCAGTAGTCTGACAGAGTGAAGTCATTCTCATCATAAAGAACGAATTCTTCTAATCTATTTGCCACAAGCTAGAAAAATACCTTCAAAATCTGGCATGAAACTTACAAAAACAGAAATATCCAATGATTGCCGCTCGTTTCGCTTGTCTCGGATTGTTTGCTCCAAGAAGGTGTCCAACTCGGATGTTGCAGGCGATACCTATACCAACTGGAAGCTGGAAATAAGAATGCTATTGTATGTGCTCCACGGATGTGTAATACTTTCCAGTTATGGCGTTCAAAAACTAAAATCTACTATTGCAGAAACGACGTCAAAACAAAGCAACAGAGGGAAAACTCCTTACGAGATAATCTTTAGTGCAGAGTATATCAACCGCCAACAACATTTCTGCCAGTACAGTGATCGTTAGAATTCAACTATCATGCCAAAAGAACAATCTTGCACAAGTACATGCATTTTTCGATAACATTATCGGTGTACTCCTGTACTCTCACTCACCATGTATACAATGGTCTCTATCTGAAAAAGCACGGACTGTGCAGCCAACTGGACCTCTCCTAGTACTCCAGAGAGCAGGGTTCCGACCTCGAAGCCCCACCACTGCAGTGATAACATGAGCATTCCTGAAGCTGCCAGCTTGTTCAGTGCACCCCACTCTTGGAAGCCGTCTACTGACCAACCTAAACGAAAATACATATTTTCATCTTTCCATGTAGTTTTTTAGGTATCATCAGAAAGAAATGATAACTTTAGAGAATTCACTGTCCTTCATCATCTGGGTAAAGTCTGTCTTCTTAGTAGGCCATTGTTGTTCAGCAGCTACCACTGCTGCGGCCAGCAGCACACAGTCGAACGTTTTTTTCAAAGTCCAAGCTGACATTTTGATGTTGAGGGAAGGAGTCCGCTCTACTGATTTGTCTCTGTGTTGATGGATGGTACAAATTTGGTAAGCCTAACGTTACAATACACCAATGCCAGTGAAATTCAAATGCCAAGAACAGCCATATCAGTGTTTTTAAATACGTTCATGGTACGCTTACCACCCCAGGTTTCTTTGTATTTCTTAAAGGCTATCGTGTAGAAGAGAGTAGTGGCGAACATGAAGAAGAAGCCGAGGACTTGAGCGATGGCCGAGCCCCTGGAAAGGAAACCAAAGTAAACTGTGAATATGATGGTAGCTGCGGCTGTGGACATGAATGCTACTTCGGTACCATTCCGAAGCTTATACAGATTTGAAAGGGGAACATTTACAGAGCTGTTTCTGCATCTTCAATGGAATATAACTTTACTCGTACCAATAACATTTCATTCTCTTCTCTTTCTCTCTTCTTTCCTAAACTGATATTACCGGGTATTATGGCTGATTTTTGAAGGTACTGGTACCGTTATCTGATTTTCGGTCCACAATATTTACTCACGTTATGCCAAGTCCTGCCTGGCTGATCAAAAGGTAGTGCATTAAGGCATTCACCAGTGTTCCAGAGGCTCCAGTTAAAATGGTTGGGTAAAGAACGTTCTGAAGATAAGCAAAGAATGTGATAATCTACTGTACAGAACAGTGGAGCCTAGCAACTCGGGGAAATGCAATTCCCAACATTTGATCTGGGTGCAAAGCATGCTATCGGAAGACACAGTTACAATATAACACTGGTCTAGGTGTTTGTGTCCTTACTAACAATCGTTCTGATATTGGAAATCAATTTGGTTAGCTACAGAAAGGGTTAGGCCTCTCGATGTTGTCCCTTGCTTACCTGGTTTCTTAAGTACTTCACCAAAACTTGGTTCAGGAAGAGAAACTGAAATGAAATCCAAGAACATGTAAACGACAAACAACTATGTAGCTACTGGTGCGGTTCCCAACGGTCGGAAATAGGCTCCCGTAGGGCCCTATGGTATGGGGGTTGCCGCCCGGTCTAGAGGCAAGGACGGAGTGTGGTGGAGCTTGAAACTAAGATGGAAATCATTGTTACTTACTAGTAAGCCAGGCATGAAATAAAGGATGTATTCTGCTGCTATTCTGAAAGGGAAAGTAAAGATCTCAATGATTGTCACGTTTCTTTAACACATGTAGTGAAGTATTGCTGAAGACGGTTGTGGATCAGCGACAATCCTGTAATAGATCTGAACCGGATGTACTAGAACACAAAATACGCCATATTTTTCTGAATTGGAATACTTACTTGGCAATTTCTCTCTCCTGACCTACTGCCACCAGTATAGTCTCAGCATTGAGGTGGATGGCCCAACATGGAAACAGGTAGAGTGATATGACATAGATACCTAAAAGAATGGAAAGAAGTTGATTTCCAACATACCAATATCGTTCATCTGTAACGGCGTTGTGGTAGGTTGCAACTGCCAAGGTAAATGACTTACATCAAATGAAATACACCGCCTGTTCAAGTCGTGCGGTTTCCCGAGTGAAGCCCTCGAGTTTTCTATAAGTGTACCAGTATCAGCAAGATTTATGATCGTGCCCACAATCCCCAAAAGATGGCCCGACCCAGTGCTCACCTCTTTGTAAATAAACTCCTACTTTTTTCTTGTTGGGACTTCCGTACGCTTGTGAGAATACTGTGTCGCAAGCTGTAGAGAGGCCAATCCCTATGCAGGTCCCGGTGACGTTGATAAGCTGCGAAGATGATATAAATACACTCGGGTTAAGTCTGATAAATGCAAAGGGAAGGGTCACCTAAATGCCTCAAGGTCGGGAAACTCTATTTGATAATGATGTGTATATGTCTTGAAACCAATGTATTCGCACTTCTTAGCATCTTTTCGTGACTCATGCAGTAGAAACAGTCCAAGTGGTCGCTTTACCAGCCTACTACCAACAGCCAAATTTCCCCCAAAATGAGTTTAAGAGGATTTTGGTTCTGAATTGTTCATATGGACATTACATCAAGCCTACAGTTCTGGTCGGAACAAACTTTCCATGGGAACTGAACAGGAGAACTATAAACATGTATTAAAATCTAACTTACAGTATTTGCTATTGCCACCCCTCCAAGCTCGGTCGGGCCGAGCCAGTTCCCTACAAATGCTATTGAAATTGGCGCCATCAGATTTGAGAACAGTGTGACGATGACCTGCAAGGGTTAACATAAAGCTTGAGATAACTTGAGGCCTAACAAAGACGGCATATACATATACACCTCTGGTGACAAGAATCGCAAATTCAGGCAGGTCACCATGTTATGATATAAAAAACTTAGTACTTGAAAACATAAGTTTTTGACAAAATGTATGTGCGTATATCTGCCTTGATATACCAAGGGAAAGAATCGGATCAGGCTATTAGACGTCAGTGGTGCATGTTCTTTATTTTGACACATCAGGTTCGAGGATCTTTTACTGTTTTTCTATCCTGGCACCAGACCACCTTTTAAAATTGACTCGACTCCACAATTGGCCATCAGCAAACATACTGTCTTACCATGGACCAAGCGAGGTCAAACACCTGCTTGAGTTCCATCTTGAACCAAGAGGGGAAACAGCCACATGTCTTCCGTCCATCACCTTCGATTGCAAGGGAATCTGTTGGAAAAGATCAGAAACAACTTATGCGGCGAGTCAACAACGGCGAATGTATTGGTGCCGTTAACAAGATTCTGTCTCAACAGACGTTCTTAATAGATGGAGTGATAATCTGCAGTAAAGCAATAGTGAGTGAGGCTTTTTGGTTTTATAAACGCTTCATACTATTTGTTGAAATACTTAATTATTCAAGGATCGAATGGCCAACACCTATCAAATCAGCACAGACCAGTCTAGTGAGTTTAGCATGATCTCTCAACTGTCCGACATTCATAGTATAGTTCTCCACCTACCATAATCTATAGTAATCGCGCCATAAGATTCACTCTTCCTAAACTTGTCCTTTTCACCATAGGTTTCCTTTATCTTGTTGGCATAGTTCTGTTCCTCCATGGCGGATTCTTCCCCTGGTTAACTACACAGTAAGCTTTAGTGTGCCTGTAACTGACGAAAGAGAAGCCTGATTCCTTTATTTTTCGCATACGCGTGATGTCTTTTGATTTTCCTCAAAACTCGTTTGAATTCTTTCGTAATCCAGGCTGTAATCCAAACAGTTAGATATAGGGAATCACCATCTCGTACAAGTTAAAACAAAGGTTCCAAAACATTGAAGGCATCTAAGTAAGAAAAAGACAATTGCTAAATCCGGGTAATAACCCACCAACGATATTCAATCACTAACACCGATGGTAAAGTTAAGGGTTATTGGTAATAATCCCCACGAAAGATGTGTTCCAGAGACATGTCACGTTTGTCAAAACGGTTAACACTGTTATACTAATAAGCACAGACGTACGGGTATACTTTCCATTTAGGTCATTAATCTAATGGCCTATCAATGATAAACACAGGTTAAAATTGATAGTCTTCATAATGATCAACTGGACTGATTTAAGTTGATCGAATCGACTAATGACCTTCAGTGACAAGATAATCATGTGGTCTTTAGTGAGATGGCGATTTTTTAAAAGGATTTCACCTTAAGTCATTAATTGGCGACGGCAGAAGAAGCCCAGTCATGCTTGACTTAGCAGATGGTAGCACAACAAACAAACACGACCTCTGACCTATGCGCCATCTTGTTGACCTTTCACCCTGTGCCATCTTTGAGGAGTCTCGAGCAAAGCATGCCTGATTACCGTTATAAGTTAAGGAGCGAAGATCGATGATGTCTCTATTGAGTATCGTGTAACGTCAATATAGCATGCTGTTGTATCGGGAATAAGTCATGTTTAATTATTAACCAGTCTGGTCAATAATCGCCTATAGTGCAATGATTTCGTTTGTTTAATGAGAAAGATCAGGCGCGCGCTGTCAAAATCATTAGCCGGTTACTGATTTGAGGGGCGGCGCTGTATAGTTCAACCGTGCTATGATAAATAGCAGTAACTCAACATTTCGGCTTATGATAAAAGAACCTTTGGGGAACTTCATGATACTTCCACAGTCTTACTCCGTGTCGAAAAGAATAATATAGATAATTGATTTCCCAGAATATTGGATGCAGCAAGGGTTAAGAGATTTCTTTAATTCATTGCTTAGCGGCAATTAGCGCTCTTTATCCCGTCTCAGATACCGCGCAAAGTAACATTGCAAGAACTGCTGATAACAGCATCTTCTTGTCGACTGAACAGTTTCCATGGTTACCGTTTGTTTTCACTTTACCACGAGCGTTGCCAAGGCATCTGGGAGTTCTCTGCTCCAATCATCAACGTCTAAGAAAGAGTCGAGAGAGAGCGAATTCTTGTTGATGTTTTGATCAGAAATCGACTTAAAAATTCCTCCGGAAATCTGTACACACACGTTATTCCAAGGGAGGGGACATTTCTTCTGTTCAGGATATATAAAATGTAATCAAATCGTGAAGAACGAGAGTGATTTATATGATTTTGGAATAGGCACTAGTTTGATGCAATGGATACGAACGGTTCTCTCCTGATGGCGCTACGACATCGCAACTGTTGCAAAATCGACAGCTACAGTCGCCATATGTAAAGCATCGTCCTTGGTATATATAAATGTCATTATCGTGGATTTGTGACAAGTATTCAAAAGATAACTTGAGTGTTTTGTTTGGCTAATTTGAAGGTTTACGGGTGTATATGTGTGTATTGGCTTACGGGATTACGGGATCACGAGGATACGAAATCTCGGGATGTTCGGTATCGTTCCTGAAGGAAGACACGGAAGGTAAAGTAGTGATACATCAGTGTTGTGTCTCGTCAAGTGGACATAAACATTCCTCTTCCCGTAATATGTACACAAAACTATTGTCATCAGCCAAGTTCCGATGTAATACTATGACACACAGGCTATCAGAGAAAAAGGTGAAGCTTCAGTTCTGATATAGCACTGCATGGTTCACAAACCCTGAAGGAGTAGGCCTATGTTAAGATGGCCAAAATCAAGTTCGGGTGACGTATCCGTATCAATATGTGTTGTTGTCTCATGACTTCCGGTACGTCATCGGAATCTATACGAATACGTCACAAGGGAACGATTTTTCGATTTGCCGAAGGTCCGTATTCATACTGGCTGATCTCCCGTAGGGTATACAGCTAGGGCATAATGTCATTACAAGTATATCTTTCATGTTCCCACGGATATCCTGTATGTATGACTGCCCTCACGTCTGAAATATGACCTTGCCCCTGGCAATGCAATCCCTCACGACCCTTGCGCCTCACTAATCAACTGATCTTGGGACTGATTACTGGCGTTCCATTCCGCGGGGTCATTTAGAGGGTAGAATTGTTATAACCTGAAATCACCATGGAACAGTCGGTAGGCCATTGGTAAGAGAGAACTATATTGTCTCCTTTTTCTTCTCACATTCCTGGTGTCATTTTCATTTTCTTGGCAATGGCGGTGCTATGAGCTGACTCTCCCGAATCTTTCTCATTTTCAAATATTTAATTGAGTGAAGTAACCACTTCCATCATGATGAATAACAATAAGCGGATCTCAACCCGTTATGATCTGGGCTTACAGTCATCTGTCGAAGCGTGTGCTGTAAACGTAATGACATCCTGATGTGATGGAGGGAGTCTGTGTCAGCGAGTATCGCATCCACAGTCGTGCCCTCGACGCATTATTTCGCCATTTTCCTTTGCTAGACAAAGGAACACGTGGCATGTTTTCCAAAGTAATCATCTCAGGTCTCAACAAATGCAAACTTTGAATAATTTCTTTCAGTTTATCTCGAAATGACCCAATGTAGCGTAGTCTGTAGCGCTCTTTGGTTGCTACAGAAAAGCTTTTATGGCTTCAGCTGGGGATAAAGCGCTTTAAGACAGTTGTACAGTATAAAGCGCTATATAAGAACTTACATTTGTTTTAAATCTGATCTCGAATAAAAATGTACCAAGTAGTTGGTAGCGTAGCTATAATCAAAAACTGTTACCGAAGATATCTAATTATTCTGATATAAAACACATAATCGATGCGATGATGATTGAATTCAATATATTTCTAGGTCACTAACTATGCGTCTGTGGAAATGAAATTAATTAATCGGGCATATTGACATGACAGTGGATTATGATAGATGCTATGGACGCAGAGGAGGAAATGAAATATGTTTTTGTTCGTATATCAACAGACGCTGAAATGATGTAATGAATAGGCTTGATCAGGGCACCACCGGTTGAAATTATGGCTGTGGAATAAAATGGAATACGTCATTTGAATAAATTTCCTCCAGGGGCAAAGAGTTTACGATGAATTATAGACTGGAGACCCATGCAACACCTTACAAGCCTTTTTATTTGCATACCTTCTTCGAAAGGAACTGTCGTGACTCGCTATGGATTACGCATACGTATTGTATTCCGATCAATAACTTACATAAAAACAGACATCTGGCGATCAAAGAGATCGATATGACCGCAACACAAGCAGATCAATCACTGTTACAGACAAACAGTGAGCAGAGTCAGCCGGATGGAGGCGGGGTTTGGTCGCACCTTTAGAACATGTTTTAACTGTAGGTGGGCAAGAAGAGCAACATGGAAACCGCCGCTGAGGACGGCATTTCCAACTAATGAAAATGTATTACGGTTTCTTCCAAAACTAAACTGTCGTGGTACACCTAGCCGATATCGCTGATGCTACATTTGGTGGCTTCATACTTGTAAAGCTCGGCATTGACAGTGGATCGTAGAGGATGTCCCATTTGACTTGGTGTTGGCTCATATTACCTGGTGCCCCGTAATTCCAAGGATTCATATGCAATTTTGATGTCTCAGTGCTGATCGTCATCCTTTTATAAAGTTTTCTTCTGTTGAAATATTTATCAACTTATAAACCAAGAAGATCTAAACCTGGGTTATGATATTACCTAGCTTTATGACCTTTGTTTAACCGTACAGAAAACAAGCCATAAAACACACATCAACTAAACTGTTCAGCCATTCTGCAGACTTTCCTAGCTTCCCGTTTGTCATATTTATCGATTTATTTATCAGTAGCATCGATGAAACGGGCGACATTCCACGAATAATGGTATATCTCGAGAAAGAAATGAAATATCATACCGTATGCTCAGCATATCAAGTGGGTTGACTTAGGCTCAGAGTACCTAGACAATATTGGAGCACTTGTGTACACGGACGGCCAGTTAACTCATTTAGACTGGGCGTGACCATCTCAAACCAACCCGAGTACTGAAGAAAAGTAATTTCTGGTATCTCCCAAGGAGCTGGCCAGCTGCTTGGAGAACACCAGGTCCCGAGCATTTAATGTACGTCTAACCAACACTATCCTTTCCTCATTCTCTATCTTCGAAGCATGAGAGTCAAACGACTACTACGATTCCATCGTATTCCATCCCGCTGCTTATAAAAAAAACCCACAATTGCCTCGGGCGAGCCAGCGTGCAGTTGTTTAACTCTGACTGGAGAAGGCTTGGAGAACATCAATCTTTCCAAGAGGACCTTTAATTGCCGAGTAATTACCAACAAATGCGATTTGGTTGTAGATCTATCACAGAACAAACACTCGGCGACGGAGCTTAGAAAAAAGTGGAAAATAATGGTTTGTCTCTTATTCATCAAGAGGTACTGGGCGGACGTCATGAAGAGCCTTGACTAACGGAAGAGGCTAGAGAAGCAGGTCCAGGACAGATTGCCGCGAAAATTTATAAATAGTTTGGGAAGCTGGCTTGACATCCTGACAAATCCGGCCATCGATCACTCGATATGTGTCCTCGATATGTTTACTCCCTCAATCAGAAAGATGCGTAAGGAGTAGGCCCTGTTTGCAAGAGGATGCTGCAAGAGGATGTTATAAGTTTCCCGAACTATTTATAAATTTTCGCGGCAATCTGTCCTGGACCTGCTTCTCTAGTCTCTCCTATCAACATACGGTTCCTCGAGATGGTGATTTGAATGGCGTTTTGATATTTCCGCGCAAACCAGTCATTCAACGTGCTGCTTGGCCTACATCTCACACTGCATTGCTTCATGCAAAAATGAAATCTGTCGAGATGTCTTCTAGTATCTCGCTCGATCAGAAATCCCCCGCCGTCGAAGTCTGGCATTCTGCATTCTTCTCTGAATTAGTTTAATCATCTCATTAAACAACGGATGCAGCTCTTCGGTGGGAATGGTAATGAATTGCTAACTACCATGTCACATCACAATGTAAATTGAATCTGAGACATTGCATTGCTGTTCTGTGTAATTTGCAAAAAGCATGGGCATTGAATCTTTCTGTCAAAATTGCCTCAAATCATAGATGAAGTGATTCTAACAGGAAGAAGTCCCGCAGCCATTCCTTCTTCGCCTGCACCTTTAAACCACACTGCAAAATACTACACAGAACAATGTTGTTTATGGGCTAGCAATGACTACAGAATATCAACTTGTCCACCGAATGCTATGTAATCTAACAGTCGTTTGCCGGATAGACTACGAATCCATCAACGCCAGGAAGTTGGCTGTCCTTCCTATTAGTATCATTCGTGATAAGCTTACTGATCTCACCGTCCACTGGGTCGAGGTTACTGAGCTGATTTATACTTACGTAAGCTCGTTCCAAAACATGCTAAACGAATTGATGATAATGTTCATAAACCAGTGTAGCATGACAGCCAGCTATTTGTCGAAAAACGTTGGTCGGTGAAATTAAAATGAGAAATACATAAGTCATAATTCTGACGATCTATGAATGTTCACAGTTTGATCAACTGCCCAATGACTAAAATCAGACGAGTATCCCTATTAATAACCCAGAGTTCTTTCAATATTTCATAGAGAGCTTATTGGCATCACCTAATTGACCACATACTCTTGCCTAAAAATCAGTTTATCAGAACAAATAGGTGAACTAACTTGTTACTGTGCTGGTTGCCATGGTAACGGGCTAATCATCTGCCCGTATGTTATTTGTGAGGCTGTATTTTGTAATCCGACCTGGGCCAGTTATTAACTATTGACGACCATGATTATCCACACTATGATAAAACGTAATAGGCTCTTTACTAATGGTCATGTGATCGATGGATACCCAGCGTCCGGAAGAACATATTCGTATGGGACAGCTACTTCATTTTGTAATACACTATTTGATGGTGGCATTGTAGTTACCAAACCTTCATCATGGATTAATAACAATGTCAATTCCGTTATTTTGGAAACACTTGAAATTGGTTGATCTACCGCATTCAACATTGGATGACAATGACGTGCATAATGTACTTTTATACATCTGGTTAAAAACCACTGCGTGACATCACTTCAGCATATCATACACGGCAGGAGATGCATGCAGATTTGTCATTTCTGTATTGCATTGAAGACGCCGACATTTTGGTTGTAGAGTGAAAATTCCCCGGAAAATCTTTTAATACTTAATTTTACCGAAAACGGATACTGTTCGCTGGCTGCAAAGCCTGGTGACTTGGGATGGATTACTGAAACAGGGAGGCAAGATATGTCTTTCACATAGTTTACACATTGAATCAAGTGCTCAGACTCTCCGCAGTTGTGGACATGTTTTACCTTCGACTTGTTTTCCACCAGTTACACAAATTCTCGTCACGTAATCCCATCTATTCTTCAGACTGTATGATGATCTATTTCAAAACAAACCAATCTACCTCTACCTGAATGATTTGCCGCAGTAACTGTTTTTCTCTGCAGATGATGGACTTGATAAAGTACATTTGAGTCTCACTGGAACTATCGCAAGCAAACGTATTTGGATTTATCATCAACTTTGATGAGTGGATATTTTGGCTGTTGTCAGGTAAGGTTTGATACTGATGTATCCATAGATGTCGTTCTAAATGTTCGTGACAAACTACAGTGCAATCCCACCATTTGATGTCTCGTTCGTATTTCGCTTTTTATTCCAGAAGTACAAACTCTGAGTAATTTTATCTTTTAAAGCTTACAATAAGTTTGTGACGCTGGTGTTTCAACATCATCAACATTTCGAGTGCCATTTCCTTCTGCATGTCTGCTTTGGCCGCGATTAAATAGAGTTCACGTTGTCACTGTTCACCTTTCATGCGTGACATGAAGAACCATCCGAAGAGCGGGCTACATACGATTCACGATGTCACCTTTCAGACCGATGTCGTAATTTCAAGCCCAACTCGTGACTCGTGAAACATGACAAGTGACCACGTGAATCCTTTATAACTCCGGCCTCACTGTCCAAAACATGGTTTTTGCCTGATGAATGTACTTGTCTCTTGCTTAATAAAGCATCGTCATCACGAGTACGTGGTCACCACGCAGCCTGGGCTATTACTCAACAACGGATCACGATCGTTTGTTATCTTGCGGCACTGATTGATATGAAAACCAGACGAATGTACGTCAAGCAGATTAGCTGTTGCGGGGGACTTAGAGGTGGCCATGGGGACAAAGCGTTTATTTGTCCACAGGCGATATATATTTGATATTTCGTTGGTGGTGATATGAAATGCTTGCTTATTTTGATTCTCTTCCTATAGTACCACGTTCCGACCACATCACGCTTGCCACTAACGGCCAGGGAACAACTGGTAGAAACGTTACAGCCTGCATATCATAGAACGAGAACCACAATATACTCAACCATATTCGATTCAATCAAAAGATAAAACGATTTACACCGAAAGTGTATTTCCTAAATTTCCTGTTTAGCTTCAATGAATCAAGATCCAGGAGCAACAGTTGAACTCACGCTGAATCCTCTTCGTCAAGGTCACTCACATGCAAATCCGTAGCAGGCAGTCCAGGGCTACACAGGCGAAAATATTTGAATGTAATTTCCCTGTTTACAACGTCTTAAGGCCATGATAGTTGCCGTAAATTTGATTCTCTGGGAGAATACTGGAGGCAAACGTAGCAGTAATTAGAGTAGACCGTGATTGTTCATTTGAGCAATGTGAGGGTGTAATCGAGTTGAAGTAAGTACTTGTATCAAATTCTAAAACCAGGCAACGCTTTTCGGACTTAAAGACTTGCATTTGAATATGCATATTTCTGAGGAAAAATTTACCGTTAAGGGGATTTATGACATCTCTTTTAAAACCTGTCTTTTAATCAGTTTTGAATATCGGTAACGTTGACACCACATTTCGTTAGCGTTCTCGTCAATACTTTCCAAACCTCTCAATTATGACCAACTCTACTAAAACCATCACCAACGATTATACATATCATCAGATATCCATTCCTGGTTTTCGAAAGCGAGATCATGACCTCAAATGATCAAGATTGGTAACGTGATCATCCATGTCAGTCATGAAAATCATGAATGACCCACTTAACTGAAAGGAAGTTCTTCCTAACAATACCTTCATTGAAACCAAAAAGTGGTGATATCCCTTCTGTAGGTTGTGTCAGTTAACCAAGTTTCATGTGAGTTGGCATGTTTAGGAACGTGCATTTAGGATCGAGTTCTGGTAGGAACGGAAGGATATAGATTAGCATCGCTGATATTGCAAAATTGTTTATTCCAATGGCGGTAAGTGATGTGATACTTTGTGATCTACATAGAAGAATATAGCCTATGTGAGAGCAACACACCACTGTACTCTTAACTGATCAACCTTTTAACTTAAAATAAACCATGTTTTGATAACCTGGGTAATAATGCAAAGCTAACCTAGAGCGTATTGATAATGCAAGTACAGTAATACGGAGTCATCCAAGAGCTAACTCTCTCTGAATGTTTTGCTGCCTTTTTTTGTACTTGGCTCTCTGTCCAGTGCCTTTGTTCGACAAGGTATTCACACTGGTCCTACGTTCGCGTGGTGGCCGTGGGGGCAGGGACCCATCGAAAGCCTTTGTCCAGTCATTTGTATTAGTATCAAAAGAACGCACGCAACAACAGATAACACCGGAACACCCTTATGAACTGCTTTCATTCTACAGGCGTTTGGACCAGCCCCCTTCTCGGGTATTCTGTGGCTTCCTCTCCTACTGGCCTTCACTCTTCATCACCATCATCATCCAACATCGGCAAAGACCTCGACCAAGGGGGATTCGGCTGAGTATGCCGGTCTTCGAGATGGATGGTGTGCTGTCCGCAAAGGTGGTGGCGGGTTGCTGCTCGACTGTCTCAACGCACCATTCAATGAAGTCCTTCAAAAAGTCCGTGCGGTTGGTAAAGAAATAGTGTCTGTAAGCGCCAGACACTGTTGGCCGAGAACGGCCGTTAGCCTTGATGGATCCGTTTTTATAAACAGTACAAACCTGAGGGAAGTTTCCCTTACGGACTGCGCTTTGGAGAATATTGCAGATGGTACATTTTCGAGACTACGACACTTAAGGAAGATTATCTTACATTCGAATATAATTGCTGCGTTCACAGCAGAAACATTTTCAGGTCTTGGTAATCTTACAAAACTAGACCTAGACTACAATCAGATCTTGACTCTCTCAACGAAACCATTTGCGAATATGATAAACCTTGAAATGCTGAGCATGGACCATAACAAGATAACAAGGATAAGTAATGACACATTTTATGGCCTCTCCAAACTTAAGACTCTAAGTCTTCGATACAATTTGATTGATTCTATCAATCGAAGTACATTTAGTGTGCTTCGTAGTCTCACGGGACTTCTGTTAGGCCAAAATAAACTTGAAAAAATCACGAATGGAACATTCCAGGACATCGCCAACATCACACAGTTAAGTCTATCTGGGAACCCTATACAACATTTAGACGAGTCTGCATTTAGCGACTTACCAATGATTACACACCTGGATCTGTCTGACATAACTGCATTATTTGTGAACGATCCTCAACTGTTCCTTTTCAAGGGGTTAACAAAACTGAAAGCTCTTGACCTGAGCGGGGTATTGCTGACTTTCTTTCGGAGCAGTGAACCTAGTATTTTGTTTCAGGATCAAACTAACTCACTGAAGGAGTTATACCTTCAGGGCACCGAGCTTACCAATGGCCTCTTACAAATGTTAAAGAACCTAACACGCTTGGAAGTGCTGTTCATATCTGATAACCTAGTCGGGTATATCAAGCGTACATCATTACCAAAGCTGGCTTGGAATGGCACTCTCTACCTTAGTAGGAACATCATTTCTTATATTGACGACACGGCATTTGAAGGGATGCAGAAGGAGTCCGTGAAATTGGACATGAACCCCCTTGACTGCAGCTGTAAACTTGCCGCTTTTTCCCGCTGGCTGCGAAGTTCTAAAGGAGCTGTTGTGGCTGACCGTCATCACGTCCTCTGTGGAAGTCCAATTGGCTTATACGGAACTAAGGTGATTGAATACGACCCGTATTGGTGGCAGTGTAGTGAGTATATGCCTCTGGTTGCTTTGGTGTTCATCGTTGGATTCCTCCTGATAGTTGCTCTGATAGTTCTTATCGTTTATTGTAATCGGATCAACCTGAAGCATTGGCTGCTCGAAAGGCGAGTTGTGTCCATGCCGACTGAATCAAACCTGGAACCACCGACTGAAAGCGCTCCTCTCCTAAACCCAGCCATGTGCAGGAATTCGGTGAGACAGGGTAAAACTGGTGCATACATAATCCACGACATATACGAGAGGTCCATGCTGGACTGGGTGAACAAGTACCTAGAAGACCAGTTATTCAACCATCCTATGAAAATCACTCTCCAGTTCCCGGCAGGTCCTGAGGTAATTCCGCTGTGGAAACAGATCAAAGACTTCAGCTTCCAGGTCAACTCATTCCTCGTCCTCGTCACCGACCAATTCCTGGTGAACCATTGGCCGGAGATTGCTGAGAAGAGCAGTGTGGAGAATATCATGAAGTGTGTGTTCGTGCTACACGGGAAGAAGGCAAGTGAGCTGCCAAAGGAGATGAAGCGGTTGCAGTGTCCGTGCTTCCAGTGGCCGGAAACTGGCACACGATTCACGACACTGGAACGAGAACGGGATCAGTTCTGGAAACAAGTACGTCTCGCAGTGAAGGCGACCAGCTAGGGTGATACACCATTACATCACAAATGAATATTCAAGTCTCCCATTGTGAGTGCAGTGAGCTTTGGCAGCCGCTGTTCAGTACTTAGCACCCAAGAGAATCTTACAAGACAATGCATTTCAGGATTTAACTGGGCAGTTATCAGTTGACAGTCTCATAATAGTCTAGCCTATTTCCGTATCGAGCCATGTACAGTCATTCATCCAAGCGCTGTGTAAGCATGGTACCAGACTGTGCGTGACTTCTATACAGCATATTGTACAGTTATAAGTTAAATATTCAAGTTCAAGCATGCAGAAGTTACGACAGGGATCAATAACGAATCAGTGCATGCAAAAGCAACTAGGTTCCTCATCTTGTTCACTTTTGCTTATGACCTACGATTGTTGCCTACATTGATGACGCTAGGAGTGATACCGCCTACTTATCGGCCAACAGACTAGATGGTCGACGTATATCGTTCAGAATCTGCAGAACACCACGTTAATAAGAGTGACTCCGCAAGTGGGCTCCCCGGTCGCAATAGCTTATTTCCTTCCATCCCCAGGAGAAATCTGGCAGTATTAAACTCCTTTATCATTCCTTGATCCAGCAGCCATCATTTCGGAATGAATCAGGACATTGTCAGTGGTGCTTTGCCATATTTAGCTGTCGAAGATCAAGAATTCTAACGTTATGTGAACGTCTACAGGTTTTATTAAACCGCTCAATCATCCCAAATATCTACGTGCTGCCCTAGTGAACCAGAATGAAATTCAATAATTTTGATTTGTTCATCCTCATTGCGTCCTTGTGAGGATAGAAGGATGGGCACGTGTAGTCATCGTATGGTCTGTTTGAAATAAAAATTCGAAACATGCAAAAGGAAGATGTATGAGTTCCTCTGTTGATGTGCAGCGAAATGTTCACAAAGATCCTTTGGCTGGAGCATCGGAAATCTCGGATAGTTGCGCTGCATAATATAAAGATAATATGATTATTTTACAAAGGACATTTTTATCGGAGATATATATTGAAGTAGTAACTCGTTGTAGTTGTTGTTAACAAGTACCAGAGATTGGACATATTCCTTCCTGGCTGCAGATCACACCACAGTAGTACACGAATCGCGGCAGATTCTCCGATCATCGATGTCGTCTGCTTCTGAATCAGCTGATCAATTGAGCGGGAAATCATTGATGACAAGAGAGCCGACCCACACCATCTAAACTCATCCACTATTATGATTGGTTACCATGGTAACCTGTCATGCAGATCCACCTTCGCGGCAGAAAAGGGCCCGGTGTAATTTGGTCGGACGCATTTCAAATATTGGTTGAAATCGATAATGTTATCAAAATGATGTGCTCCTCATCTAGAAAATACATCGTGGGTAGGCCTATATCCTGCTTGTTTTTATTCAGCAACATGGCACACGTGCCGACAACCTCTTTGATCTTGCTCGACGGACGGGCTGTGGACTGCATGAAATCCATCATAATGATACAGTCATACAGTTTGTAAGCTTTCCGCCTTCTGCTAGGGAACTTATGACACTGCACAACATCGGGCTCTCCTCCTGGGCGAAGAGGCCCAATAAAATCGACTCTGCTGCAGCCGCACTAAACAAATCGACCTGTTGTCATTATTGATGAAATTCTACATGTAAACGAATCCTCTTTTTGTGCATTTATTTTCAATATTCTGACGCAACTCAATCCTCCTCCCACGGACGACGCTTCCCATTTGCAGTTAATGGTGCAGTGAATCACAGTCTGTGTACATCCCCGATCAATACGACACTCTAGTTCAAATGATGACAGTTCGACATGGGGTCGTGATGCAGGGGCCCCGTGGTCATCGCGCATTGAAACTGGAGTACCAGTGCATGAGGGTGGAAGTACTTCAGGATTACACAGGATATTACCGCTGATTTGTGTAAGGATAACTGTATTCTGTTGATATTCAAACCTGATCGGGTGCTTGACAAGGTAACGATATTGATCATTTTTAGATAGTGGTGTATTCCCCGTGTATTGATTGTACTTTGAATGTCCCAGCGTGTTGTTATGTTCACTTTCATTAGCTATGTGCACCATTTGTCATTTAACTGTATAATGACATCTCGCACGTGTGTTCGCATTGGAAACATGGTCCTTTGAGGTTAACATCAATGACTCTACTTCTCCATTTACAAAACAGATCCAATGCAGAATGCATCCCAGCGATTAAAATCGCTCGTTACTGGTCGCTTTACAGTCACGGATAGCCAATAACTCTATTAAAAAACTGCTGAGGAATATATGTATCCAAAACTTTGTTACAATACATAGGTCTGACGCAAGGTTGGCCTACCCTTGTCTTATTTGCTGATCGTCAGCAGACCATCAGTGCTTTTCCAATGTCCGTGTAGATTGGCCGAAATCAACTAAGTGTGATTGGCTCATGACATGGCAGTCTCGGACAGAAGGAGTTCCGTCATCTTATTGGATGATGATGTGAACTTAATATTTCAAAGATATCTAAATATCTAGCTAGCAACACAATGACACCGAACCGATTTAGGTGTTACGTAAATCCTGACAAATATGTCTGGAACCTCTGTGAATTATATGGTGACTTGGACTAATTAGCTTATTATCTCAGCTAACTCCCCGCATTGTGCGGAAAATGCAAAAATACCTCGCTCTTTCTTGATGAAATAATTGATATTAACGATCGAGCTATTGCTAACGAATGTTTGTTGTCATTTGGCAATGGCAACAGTTGTCATGTTGGCATGGTAACAGGAGTGACATGATCAAAAGGTGGTTTATTCGTCGCGAGATTGGGTAAGGGTGATCTACTGGCAATGACGTTCTGTTTCGTCAGGAAGCAGTCTCCATATCATACAGAAAATACATGTACATTGTACTTGTTTTAGTCTTAACAACCTGTTGCCTCAGTAGCATAGAAGAACATACCTTTTAGCAAATATTTTGTACCTTTGCTGTCTAGATTGCCAAATTTCGATAGCTCGTTTTCGCAGGTGGCTTACCATAGGCTTGGACTGGTTCATCACGCTTCTTACATTATCCTGGTATATAACAGTAGTTTTTGCTTGAACCTGAAACTAGGCCTTTTGATTCTTCAATATGTTACCTCTTCTTAGTAAACCATGTGGCCCGGTTCAATGAGATTCCCTGGTCACTGCCTAAGATTGCTTTCTCCAGTATACGATCAAGCTTACTCGAGCTGGCCTTGTCAATAGTCTTGACAGCTTTCTCACTGATGCCACGCTGACAGATACTTCATCATTTATTAACTGAGCCAATACGTGTTGAGATCCGCTTTCTAAGCTTGTTCGGAAATGAACTGGTCGTACTCCTGTTAACCTTACCTCAGAAGACCTTGTCAAGAATGCTTTGCCACTAACACCTCGGTGACAGACACTACGCTTATATCTGGATTGTCCAAATATTGATATAAGTTTGGTAACTCCTGTGGATAAACAGCATTTAGTTCGATTTTGTTTGCGCTGTTAGGTAGTTCCGGTCAGAAGTATGCAAGTATTGAGACAGAGAATTAGTAAGACGGAACTCGATAAACACCATTGCTAATTACACAAGTGCTTGTACATATATATTGGTAAGCATGTATCAATACCATGCAGCTTCGTTCTCGATGCATCTTTCTACCAATATTGTTGTTTATTGTTGATGGTATCCTCGTATTTCCCAACAACGGGTTGCACATCGAGTTTGGGTCCTCCATGGTCGCCTTGGTTCCCATCTCTCACCTTTGTTACAGAGTGAAGTAGCATCTCAGATATTGATCAAATACAAGCATGTTCTGGATCGAGTATCCTGTTTGTTGAATCTAAACACCATGACAATGTATCTTGGTTGTTTGTCCGGCAGGTGCTTCCGGTAAGGGAACAATGGGAATATTGGTGATGCTCAATTGAAAGGAAGTACAACATGATGGCCGATTCTCAATTGATGTGCTAGGCAAACTAATCGAAGTTTAGGCTGTGGATTATGTCTGCAGACACCTCTTAATAGCAATTATCACAGTTGTATCAGTTTCAGCGGCCTACTTTGGCAGACGTATGCGCAACGGGTAAGATTCGCCAGTTTTTCACATAACTGACTTACCGATTGATAAGCCGTTACTTTCGTAGAAACAGAGAAAAACTTCAATCCAATGAGAAAAGAACGATGATACAGCGAACTCTACAATCTGCTTGTTCAGCCGGAGTCCAATGCATTGCAGTATCTGTGTTCGTCCGGATTCCCGAACTTAGTCTCCGTATCACTGAACACGATCAGATCCCATCTATTGCCTATTGATTGCCAATTGATTATGGCTTACGGTCGAGCACAATCAGGTCTCTGTCATATGGTGCACACAAATATAAATTGGTTATTTCCGTAGAATTTCATTGTGACTTTATCTTGAAAGAATCTTGCTTTCTTAATAGTTTGACTCCAGAAAAGTCAAACATGATGAATCTATTTTTGTTACAGACACACTGGATCATCTCGCCACTCACTACTGATAGCGGATATTAAGTGACTTGTCTCATGTTCAATTTGAACATGTTGGCCTAGCAGTAAACGCTTCCTCTATCTCGACAGAATAGCAAGTCTGATACAAAGCGTGTTGAGCTCATGCAAGATTGGTATCTCATAATATTACAGTGACAAGCAGGTGATCCGAGTATCGCCTTCAAAATGCTTCCTGAGCCTCTATTAGTTCTGACAAGTAACCACGCTCGAGTCGAAGAGGATGTCCTTTTCCCTCGGGCTCCGCTTTGAGAATGAGATGTTCTGCCGCTACAAATGCCTTGGTTAAGAGTTGGCAGCATGTCTGCTGATATCGATACGCTGAGCCACTCCTCGACATTTACCTGGCTTACTGAAAGGAATCAGTACAGCCCAATCTATCTGCTGTTGGCGTTTGTTGCACTCAACGGCGCCGGAAACCTGTTGGGTATATGCCTGTGCTGGAGTAGGCTATAGGTTGTTTCAGGAACGAGTCGAGTAATTCAGTTTGGAGATCTTAATCTATGGTCATTGGTGTCTAAAACAATACACCTTTGTCTGTCGTCAAACAATACACCTTTGTCTGTCGTCAATGAACGATTTCGTGGGATATTGTTTCCAAGGCATATACAATCATGTACATGACTGTATAGGTCTACAGGTTGTGGTGGTACGTACAGCTGGCACTGGTACAGAGTCAAATGCAGGAGTGAATGAATGAGTGAGTGAGCGACTGATTCCTGTAAACACCAACTTAAATGTAAATCTGCCTTCTTACCAACTCTTTCTCAGCACAGTCTTTAATGCCCAAATCCCATTTCTGTGTTTGATGTGCTTATTAGCCATCATTCTGTATACAACGGCGGACAATGCCGCAATCAAGCTAGAGGCAGAATGCTGATAGAATCATGTCACAAACATATTTATGGATAGTCAAATGACGACTGTATCCGTTGATTGCATTACTAAACCGACGCTTTCTTATATACTCGTAAAGTAATAGCGAGAGAAGTGGAGGGCCTTTCTAAAAGCAAACGCAAGCCAGGGATTCGATCACCGATCATGAGGATTGGGATCGCCCATTCATTTCGGTTTCATCCAATTCTGATCGAGGTTGGCTGCTTTCATAGTCTCGACATCGATGAGAGCTTTGAAACAGGAATATGAAGTAGAACCCCTAGTCCTATCAGTTACCAGTACACCACACACCTCGATACTGGTAGATCTCGTGATATTCGGGTAGACGGTCGCTCCGTTCAATGCAAAGTACCGGTACCTAGAAGCACTTACAATGAGGACCACATTTTGGAGACCGAGTTGTTGGAGTCTAAATGGTTGTTTCTAGCAGTTGAAGTTTTTGCCACACTGTCTCTTCTGTCACTGAAAGCCTTTCCTCTTGTCACTGAAAACCGCGAGGCTAATCCTCTTATACATCAGAGGGTATCAATCCAGGGATCGGAAATATAAGATTAAAGCCGTCCTTGCCGATGTCTTACTCACTAACGGAGTCATTTTATTAGCGGACCTGACTTTTCCGTGGCGACATCTCCTTCAGTTCAGCTCAGTAGATTTCGACATGTTGGTGACTAACTTTTATTCAGCAACCGCGCCCAGATATTACTAGACAGGGGTGTCTCCTAACATAGTTGATGACATTTGGTCAAGGTTTGTTCATAATGCATGGGTTCCAGAAGCTGCTTCCTTCTCTCAGATATTGCCACATATGACGTCATTAGTCAGTACCGTTGTTTGATATTGGATGACCATCAAAGCAAATCGATGAAGTGCTGTTATAGGCAATTGGCTGTCTGTCACTGGAGAAGTGACAGGACTTGCTAAAACGAGCCATGGAAACTCAGCGATTTCCTCCCATAAACAAGTGTTAGTGGAACGAGTACTTAATACAATGGATGTACGGCTTAGCAGTGTCATCTTGAATTTGCAGTTAAGTTCATGTTCTTATAATGGTCTAATGTCAAGTGTTTGCGGTCCAAAAACACCGTCTAGGGTTTACAGCATCCCCGAGTGTCGAATAATAAATCTCATTTGAAAGCCTGCCTCAATTCTTTGTGGAGTTCTGTCGACGTTTGTTATTGCCTTGCAAACAGATTACTGGTGTTCTATTTCGGGTCATGTCATCCAGCGGATGCTCCGCCATAATGAATTTCCCACTACACGAAACCCTCTGGATTGCTCTCATAACCTTTCATCTCTAGCCCTGCCTCTAAATCATTTGTGAGGCTAATGTTGACTTGGTCAAACACCACGATAGTCTCCTTCATCAACCAGAGCACTTGGCCGCCTCCTTAGTTTTGTGCTCGGCAAATCAGGATGGTTGCGCTGCATGGGGATTCGGTAAGGCTAATTTACCGCAATGACCACCATCTTCTGCTGTGATAATTCACGATGAGGGAAATTGGTGGAAATTATCAGTGATCGATGCAACGTGGGGTACCAATGGTGACCCGGTTGTTATGGCCATTCCACAAAGATTCTGGCGGTTAAGATTGTAAGGAAGAGCAGCTTGCAGTGTATGTCTCGTTTCGGATCACATTGTAAGAGATTCACGGCAATTTCGGAGAAGAAATTTGCTTTATGAAGAGTATCAAATATTCTGTGAAGGACGACAAAAGGAAACACCCCCTTCGACATACGCATTATGATTTTCAGATAATTGCGCGGAGGATTCAAAAGGACTAGTAGCGTCATCCGATTCAGAACACAACAGTTGGTTGTGTTCATATACGTCTTATCTGTTCTTATCCTCACTGATGTCCACATCCCATCGCACAAGACTCTCACAACGATTATTTGAACAAAGCCGTGTTTGTCTTTGCAAGCAAGACTGGCAGCTGGCCAAATGATGCTCTACATTTCCCCGTTCTTCGTCGCATATAAATCGATCCGAGGCCTAGACGCTCATGACAGTAGCTTACTACAATGAAAATCAATGAATATATGCAATGTATAATGAATTGTCTCCCACGCTCTGATAAAAGGATGTAGGGAAGTTTGTATTGGTTTAAAAAGATGAATTACGTGGATGTTGTTGTCCTAAAGCAAGATGCGTTCGTAGAAGTGGAATGGCAATTGAAAAGAGTAGAGCATATCGAGAAGCCGTGTCGTTTTGAAATCATTGACGAGAAATAATCGAAAGATATTACGGCTTCGATACCTACCAGTACCACATTTACCAAACCGATACAGCTAAGCCTCGACTCAAACCACGGAAAATCATCATCGACAGCCTCACCAGGTCACCACTCTCTTCTATCAGGCCGGGGTGAATCAGTTAGCATTGATATGTTCATACCTCAACAATGAAATATAGATTAGCTGCTCCGATAACAGTGATTCTCTTTGACTAGTGCGGCAGAGCACACTGTAATTAGGGCCCAGTGAAAGTAAACGCTAGCCTTAATCCCATTCACGGAAAACCAATATCAAATATAAACATGATAAAGGATGGGGACCGTGCAGGAATTCGCCAATCGAAGCGGCGCCTGGGTTATTATGGAAGAAAGGATACCAACACAGTGTTTGAATATAAAAGAATGTCACTAGATTCACCTGTTGCACTTCTGTGATTGATATTCTTGTGGCCATGTTCCAGTGCACCTCAGTTAACTGATTGAAGCACTTAGCCAATCATTCATCATTGGTAATTCTAAATGATGCCAAATCGTTGCTTCTCCCTGCAGTGTTGCCTTGTGTATGGTAAGTCATTACTGACTTCTCATTCCGCTCAAAATCAAACAAGTGGTGTAATCTTTCGTTGCTGGTCTTTTTCATCTTTCTCTAGATTCAGAACTAAACTGAAACATTATCTGTCGTCCTTCTTTCATGCAATACCCCAGATGTAATCGTGCGCACTGGATGATCGATATATTGTCCAAAGCTATTATCTTAAGATATCATTGAATGAGATAAAGTAGATTTGCAGTGCGAATCTGACCGCGGTGAGCAATACGTTTGTTATACTATCAACTACGTCGACGACAAGATTGCCCTAGGCAGTATATCGCATGGTTGCAGAGATTGATTTATCCAAATTGTGTTATTTAGTTAATCAAGGGATCAGAATACCATTATCCTTTACCTTATACAGCCTTTGGGCAAGTAGGCTGCTGCCCGGCAGGTGCGGAACGTGTCATCACTGTGGTAACCAACCCGACGAATGTCACCCTCAGGGAGCCCCAGCCAAATTTATCGAAGACATCGCCCTTGAAGACAGCTCATTGCGGCCGTTATCAGAGTGGCTTTGAGGCAATGAAGATGTCTGAGATTGATTTCATCATGTCACTGCTACTGCGTGTCATGTCCTAGCTACTGGATAGCCCACAAGTTATTCCTTCAGGGCTGTTCATCCTTTTTAGTCTTGCCACTGGAAAATCCTGATTCCTCTGTTCCTATACCAAGGTTGATCCATGTATGCCATGGCTGCAGTTTATGATCATTATTTCAAGATTTAGCTCAGCATTCAGAGACTTGTTGCACGACAAAACCTTTCAAATCAGTCGTTAAGTTGACATCATGTTATCTCCTACTGTCTCTCTCTCTGTCTATTTTGCGTAAACAAGCACTGAACATCGACTCCGAACAACATCTAATCCATGAGCTGCAGTTTTGTCTTGGGAACAATAAATCCGTGTTTTTGTTGTTGGATAACGGTATTCGACTGCAGCCGTCAAGGCAGAACCAATCGATCATGATAATATCGAGAGTACTGACTTGACGCCTGGAGTTTGTTCAGACAACAAAGCTTTCTTTGAGCGATTAGCACGTTGGGACTAAACCGCGGGAGAGATAGGCTGTGGAGACGAAACGACAGTGATGGCAATGGTTACTCTGTTTGTAGCTTGTAATGTGATTATAGCCCGGGAGGGGGATATCTCGTTGACGAACAACACTGTAGTAGGAGTTGATTGCTGCTAGTTGCTTTCGAAATAAAACTAATGCTGTATTTAAGTTGCTCGAGTTGCTTAGCTAATAGAAACGACGATACCCGGTTGATCTCGAATGTACCATTGCAGGCCTAGATTACACTGTTGTCATGTTTTACCGTAGGGAGCCTTTGAAATTTGAAAGACAACATTTGAACCTTTTCTGTCCGACCCGGCAGAATAACCAAAGATCACCAAATCACGTATACGGATCTTCTGGCACTTACCTCGGTGCTGGTACGTCATTTTCTTCATCCATCTTGTTCCTGATATGATCATCTAAGACCAAACACTCCATCTAACTTGCGTCAACACACGAACAACATGAGCAGCAAACTCAGACCAAATACTCCATCCGACCCCACTCAACACAACAACCTAAGAGCAGCAAACATAACCACGTTTACTTCACCAAACCTAATAAGTAGTAACACATTAGGTTTGTCTATAGCGAGCCGGGCTTGCCAAACACCAACAAACTCGTCAATCAATCTATATTATGGCTTGGACATCAATCATATTTCAATGGCGATAGTTTGATTAAAGGATTGGTGCATACAACCTGATCTTTGGTTTGCAAATAGTGGCACTGGTAATCTGAGTCTGGGGTGATGACGATATCAATCCACACTGTACGGTATTGGCGCTAGTTTAGCAGACCGGCAATGTCTTACAAAAAAGGGTCATATGAAAATTCCTCCCTGAGGCGCCAAATTGTCCTGTGCCCGATAGCTTATAGTTATGGTTTTCAAGTTACTTCTCATCGATGAATTTCCCTGGTGACAAGAATATTGGTCCGATGTATTTCACTAAGCCTCTTAAATTCTCGATATTTTTGAAATATTGACCTCTGGGCATGCTGGTATTAGTGCCTGTAGCCTGTCGGTTTTGAGGGTTAAGGGGTGAAATGTCGCCAGCAGCAGTGTCCAGCTATCAAAATATGTATATATGAAACAAGGAGTACGTTTCTCCAATATGAAAATGTCACGAGGAGTGACCTGCCTTAGGGGGATTGAGCCAGCCTGGATCAATGGGTTGCACGACAGTTGATTATTAGCCTTCCATCCAATAAATAGGACCATGTACGCTTCCAGAGCTAGGAAGCAGGCATGCGGCCATCGGCTGGGGAGTGACTGATTACATCATGGCTAAACAGGACGGTGTACGCTCCAGAAACTAGGAGACAGGCATGCGGCTGTCGCCAGGGTTATTTAACTGTAGCAGCATCGCTTAATTGGACCATGTAAGCTTAACTCGCAACTTCAGCATAGCTTCCTGAGAACATGTCGACCTGAAAAGAGGAATATGATCAAAAAGTAGACCGTAAAGGATATAGGTAACTTGTATGGCTTCCAGCTCAAGGCTCAGTGAGGAAGATATAGATACAGAACACTAATGTAGACTGGGATCGATGGATGTGATAGCGTTAAGGAAGATGGGGATTCAATAGTCTTGTAATACGATATGGGATCTGATACTGCAATGAGAGAAGGGAGGAAGGAACACCTTTCCCGTAATGCTCCACTATACGTATGAGCCTGTCGTATTTGTCTTCGAATAGTTCGGATAATCCAATGCCGTCTAGTGGTGTCGGATATTCTGTTTTGTACCTTTGTGAGCAGGAGTAGGGGTGGAATGAGTGCAGGGTAATGCCGTCTGGCATTTTGGACACAACCATAACACACACTGAAGGCGATAGCGATAGGAATCTGTCCAATGACACATTCCGTGGAAGGAGTTAATGTCCTTGTGGCTTTATGACGTATTTATATTCGTACGTGTGTAACAAACGTCACTCAAGAAGACGAGCAAAAATAATTTCTTCTCGCTTGAGTTTCGCTATGGCTACATGTATAGTGATTCTCAATATTGTTATCTTGCCTGTACTCCTGTGATTGAGTACCCTTCAAAGAAGCAAAAACCTTTGTAATCATCTGCGCTGCAAAGAATTGTGGATATCCTTTTCCCTTGTGAACGCCATGTAACAAAACCGTTGGGCACAATGATAGAAGGATATCGCATACGAAATTAAATATTTTTTTTGTGTGTGTGCTAGGGTGGCTATTCCCGTTGGCTCCTTTATACAGGGCTTGCATAAACCCAACGTCAAGCCTTTGGTACACGAAAGTCCATAGAAAGCCCAAATACTTCTATTCTTAGAGTGCACTCATCTACACGAAAACGAGCTTCTGGTCAGCGATACAGCTAGAAGCTCTACACGACATCGAGACACGAAAGCCCAAAGGCAGCATACCAAAGCTCCGATGAGCAGGCTGTTTGGTGGAGGTATCATTTGTATTGACGTTTCGCCAAGGCACCGGTGGATGGCTGTGGCGTTGATATCTGCTGTGTTGACGTTTGGCCAATAAGATTAGAAAAGGAGAAAGGTAATGTTCAGCGAAGCAGAGGAAGTTGTTGAAGTGTTGAGGATGGGTGTAATTGGATTAATGTGGTGATGATGAGGCTGACATTGGTGAGGAACGGCTGTATGCCTTTGGTTCGTTTTATCATCGAGTAAATGAACAGCCCAGCCCAGCCTTTTACAAGTACCGTCCGAATAGACGACCTTCCCTTGTAGCAACTGCCAACTATCATCTACAACTCTTTTTGACACAAGATCGTCGATCGACACGGTTGTGATTCTTACCGGTAACGGGCCTCAACAGATTGATTTGCAACAGTATGAGAGTACCACAGCTAAAAGAGGCGTCTATCGTCAGTTATCATTCGCGTGTCTTGGTTGCCAATGCTCTTGATGGTTGAAAGGTTCAGGGAAAGGCTATCTTATCGACAAGCAAGTCATGCAATGCCTCCAAGCATACGTACCGAACAAGATGTCATCATCATTTGACCGCCAGCTGTTGTTGAAATCACTTGACCTTCATTTACCCAAACGTATTGGTCTTAATAGTCAAATGATGGCGCCCATCTTTGTTCACACAGTGACCACCGGGTCTGCTTTGAGGAGGCATGTAGAAATCATTGCGAAATTCGATGTTTGACACTGATATTCCTATGAGGGTTGGGTATAACGAATTTAGTAGAGAGGTGGACACGAGGTTATAGCGTATTACTTCTTCTTTTACTTCATCGTATTATGTGACGTTAAAACCTCCGATTCTGATTAGCATTGCCATGTTTTCGCAGAAACCCGGTATCACATTATCCTTTGTCGTCTTCATTGCGGAAGAAAACAACATTCATGATGGAGCGAATTTGGTTTGCATATGTTGATTATAACTAATCATTCATACACTCGTTTCCTGATAAAGGTGGTTATCATTTCGTTTGCCAGGAATCGCTAATAACCCTTCCGGTAGCCGAATTGGATCTAGTCTTGCCGAGTTTTTGATGTTGAGTCTAGCTACAATTTCATTTGAAGCATCTTTCTACCAGCCCGTGTTAGGTAGTCTAATGGTGACTTGGCGACCGCAGCAAGTGGCTATTCACGGCAAGCTTTTATGTCTCAAGGGATCAACTTCTCATGACTAATTGCTTGCAGAGGTGAACTCGGCACTATTACTCGTAGACACGAAATCTGATCAATTTACTTTCTCTCTAGATTCCTGCTAAATCACGTATTAACGCGGAACCTATGCAGGAAACGGGGGCATTACCAAGTCGCTGATCAAACCGTTATTCAAATGTCCTGTAGTTTGCTTGGGACTAATGGTTGCGGGAATAACAAATAACTAACATCACAGAGATTAGGGCTTATCCAGGTCGGATCTGACTTAACTCTTTGAGACAGCGACGTACATTTCATGCTTTTCATCAACAATCAGGCGACAGGTTATAGTGTATAAACCTCAGGCTATCTTGGTGGTTTGAGGATAATTCCACATTATGAGGTTCAAAGTGAAGAGCGGCTGCCAGTCCGTTGCAGTCGTCAGAATGCTCCTTCAAATGCTTCCTGTTCCCGAAGTTGGTGAAAGTTTGAAATGGTATGAAACTCTTTTGCCTGCTGTGCGTGATGCATGAACTTACATGTAGGAGCTGAATTTGGTGATGCCAGCCCGGGTGCGTCCTACTGGGAATGATATAGCCGGACTTCTAATGTCCTGACCACGCTTATATGTTGGAGTATCGTGGTGTCAGGAAATGTGAGAAGAACTTTTCAGCCTGTTGATAAGTTTCACTTCTTCTTCTCTTTGTAGGCTAACCGTGTGATATCTGTTCCCACCTCAGGGAGTTAAGCTTATTGTGATAAATAATATACGGTATGTACATCACACTTTCTCTTTGTTTAGCAATATGATAGTAAAAACATATTACTTCGTGACAATCCGCAAATAAAACTGTCAAAACCAAAGTCCAATAACGTGCAGTAGCATAATGTATGTGTCTAGTTTTTAATGGACGACTAAGCTACGAAAGGCGAGCTGGAACTAGATATAACCAGACACCAGTAAGTGCCGATCAGCATTGATAACTCATTAAACAACAATGGACGCAAAATGACAATTATGATTTCAATTTCGTGAAACGGTCTTGATCAGCGAAACCAATAGCAAGGGCAGATGTCCTGGCAGGCTTCTCTTTGACGAAACTTTGAGGAGCATTGACTGTTTCGTGATAACTCATATGGAATTAGATCTTCCGCTCGAATAAATAATTCAGGCGCCGAGAATTGCAAATCACACCATGCACTTAATCAGGAATTATACTTTCATAAGAAATATTGCCATCAACTGGTCCTCCATGTGAGGTTTCCATAGTAACGTTACCGTGTAAACAAATTAGTTTTATGATTCGAGTTCATTGAATTCGTTATGAGAGAGATTTGGTAATGCAAGTGATAGGTTTTATTTCTGTCACCAAGGTTTATGGGTAATTTGAGATATTATATGTCAGAGTGGAAGCAAAGGGTAAACATGTAAAACACTGTCTCTGGGCAGTGGGCACATCTCCCCAGTGGAAATTAGCCGTTATCCAACGATCATTCAGTGACGCCACATCCTGAACTTGATAACTATCTCATGTTCTTTGACTTCCATAGCTCAGTAAGGTTTTAGCAGGAGGTACATTTACAGGAATACATTTACAACTTGTTCGTTTAGCGACAGCGAGGTTGCTTTGCTTCTTCGATGTCGGTTCTCCCGGCCCTATCACGGTAACAACATATGGGTTTATGTCCTCCTCGATGACCAGGTCCTGAGTGGTTCCAGGATAGCCTCTCGGAAACTTGCGTCAGGTTATGAACAGAAGCAAAATATTGCTATTCAGTGACGCCTCTATAAGTCTATATATCATTTGTAACGCGCAATATCTCGTGATTCCTCTGTCACTAGGGATGCAAATCCAATTAAAGGCATTCCTTGCGATATACAGACCATCCTGATTTTCAACCACCGCGCAGAATCATTCAATTTCTCCCCCGTTTGAGGTAATTTAGTGAATTAAAAACCTCTCTGATCATCTCTGGCGGGTGATTTCTTTCACAGTGTGTCTTCTTCCCGCTGGCACCTGCGCAGATTTATTGGCCAGGTGGTTATGGGGTTTGAATCAAAGACAGTCGGACCGATTTTAACACTTGGTTAAGAGAAGATGTCGCTTAGATTGGGCGGGCAGGGAGAGGACTAGAGGAGATATTGGTCTCATCCCTCCCTGTAGTCATGACTATTGGTCCATCCCATTATCACCACGACGGCCTGCTTGAGTAATGATGTCCAGCGGACGCCCCTCCGCGTCCCAGAGTCTCCTAATTACCTAACCTTTAACTACACGCCCTTAACTGACGTATGTATTAATCATGCATAAATACCATTCATGTCTTATTACCTGGGGTGGTTAGGATGTGGTTGACTTGGTTGGCATGGTAACGGCACAGGAAACACAAGATGCTCTTGTTTTATGTAGAATTTATGTCGACCTGTCTTATTAGGAGAAAATCACGTGCGGTTTGTCTTCGTAACGACGCGGCGTTTGAACTTTATGGAACTTTGTAGAGATTATTCTGTATATATCTGACACCACTCGACGATATAACAAGTTTGTGGATGTACAAGGAACTTCAACCTGAGTCATGAGTTTTTGGAAAGGACCAGTAAGGGATGGTTGAGAAAGGCACACTAGATATCGATCACGGTAAGGCAGTCTCTAGTGACAGATTAACACGCTCGAGCCATCCTAATCCTCCTAGTTCAATTTTTTTGTAGATTGCGAGAAAGCGGACTTCCGTTCTGAGGAGCGCAGTAACGATTCAACGTTCTGTTGTCGGGGCGTCTCATCGATTCTGTAGCAATTATAAGTTATTTTCTTGCGATACCATGATACTTTTTAACATTGGCTGATGTCCAGTGTTTGTTACAGATTCGAGATGATTCTCTGAACCATGAGCAAACCATTTTGTTATGAAAACAATTCCAATCACTACTTGGCGGCGTTTGTTGATATTGTAATTCATTTCATGTCATTGAGAGTCAGCACATGTGGCCCTGGTCTACACGGCGTGACACGAATTGCAAGATAAACATTTTTCAAATGTAATAGAATTCTATTAGCATTTCAAACAAAATGTAACCTAGCGGAATTCCATGGCATGATTAGCAGAGATGTTCCGATACAGGACGACAATATCTGACAGTATTCGGGAAGTCCCCCGCGTATTAAATCTGCTGCAGCCCTCCGCCGCCATGCGCAGATTATGAGGAAACGATAACTTCTGCTGGTAGCGTTACCATAGAAACTGTGTACGCTATAGTATCGTCTGCATAGATAACTAAAGAGAGAGTGGGTCACAATACGGGTCGCTGCTACCCTTACCGATTTAGAACGAAGTCAGCCACCTTCTAGAAGGAGATGCTTGTTATCCCTTGGAAAGCAGAAAGAAGCATTTAGTGATCCCTGTGGTGCCGCTTGTGGTTCCTTGAAGTAGGTCATGTCGAAATGATAAAGAACCGAAATCTGGCTGGCGGAGAAGCTGTTCCATGACACTTGATGACATAACCACAAGTATTTCAGCGGTGGTTCCTTTCGTTTTCGCTAACTGCGACAAATCAAGATGCCTCTTCGAAATGTTAAGTGGATTTAAAGAACGCTCTGTCATCTTGAACTTTCAATTATCTTGAGACGAGGATGCTCACAGACACTAGCGCATTACATTAAGGATCTCATTGATTTAAGACGTCGGGGTGGCGAGATTACCAAACACTTAACTCTTCATTTGTCATGTTTCCGTAAAAATCAATTGGATTTAGAAGGTTCTCTGTGACGAATGCATACGGTGATAGTAGGTTCGCAATCGTATAACGTAAAGGAGTTTCTGCTGATGACTATGAGTTAGCATTCCTTGTGAGATTGGATGGGTTGGGCATTTGTTTCCAGGCGCCAGGATAGAAGGCGGTGTGAAGCCTAACTACCTGGCTAACCAACCCGCAGTAGCATCGAAAGAACCACGGGGCACAAACCTTTCTTGCGACCCTAAGCGGTAGTTGTCGTAGACTAAGTACTCTCGTCGACTACCCACGTTTCCTCCGTGGTCGTCCTATTTGACGCTAATCTCTCAACTCAATATTCGGAAGATAACTCTTTGGTAGTGTGGGTCCACTGGCTGCGACATTTTCACATATCAAGACTGGCAGTATCTGTTTTACTCTCAGTCAAGTAGGGCTTATAGCAACGGTTTCGTGATTAAGTTCTTAATCACAGTTTGCATTATAAGTTCTGAAACCGTCACGACTCCATCTCCTTTATGCAACCTCTCCGTGACTTCTTCATCATGCAACGTGAGCTCAGTCGCCGCGGAAGTGTTTACACCCGTTACCATGGTAACCAAGCAAGCTGAAGACAAGATCGAAGAAGGGTATTCTTTCCCGACAAGACATGCACTGTATCACAAGTAATCTACGGCAACACCAACTTAATGAGGTGGACGAAGGGACCTCAACTTCGGATGATGATTTCCGCTAGCAATAGACCCGTCCGTTCTTTTAGCCTGACTTGAAATTGAGGGCTTTGGTGTGTATTTCAGCCGGACGCTAACATTACCTTCATAAGAGAAAGAAGACTGCTCTGGTACTCAGAAATCACTTCAAGAGAAAGCCTCTTCGACGTGAACCCTTTCTTGTTGCCAATGTTAGCGATATCGGGATACGGTATTGATTTTCAACCTTCCTCCCTCATAACACTGGCAAAGATATGATGCCGTCCTCCCGTTCTCCCACCATCCCAACTAATTGAATTGGTGTGGCCCGAGTGGGAGTCATCCTGAGATATTGATAATAGCCAAACACTGTCACATTTTATTGACTGCAGATAGGAAGACAGAAGAGGCCATGTTCGTCAAACAGGGAGTTCATCGGAGGAGACATTGCCGACATGATCATGCAGAGAGAGCCTTATGTCACTGTGTTCATGTTGTCGAGATTGCGCGGCGGTTTTCCCAGCACAGGCGTTGGATTGATTTCTTGACCGTAGTTGAAAATGTGCATACACAGTGATCCTCTCATAATGTTGACCTTCACACGACATGTACATGTACAGTTATGACAGCAACAGTGCATTAACTCTTCATTATCTGTCATGTGCTGCCATGACAAAAACAAGGCCAATTGATCAATGAATAGCATTTTGATAGCTGTGGATATACATACTCATCTCTCTTTTAGAGCTCAATATTTATCAAAATGCACCTGCCTTCAATGTGTATACAAACACATTCAGATTTGTGATACGTGCTGCAGATCATAAACAAACGCTTATGCAATTCAATTCGTGTTGGTCAATGAGGTAAACTATGATGATGGGAACTCTTAAATAAACGACACAATATCGAGTTAATGACATAATGAGCAATTGAACGTGCTTGGACGTGCATGTTTACAAGCAGATCACGTGATACCCTAATGATATCACCATGGTTACCAGGCAAACAATGCCTCTCTAATGAAGCTGTGTTCTCTGCATGCTTTTCGTAGTGATGAAGTCTAGTAACGAACATCTGATCATAACGCCTTGGGCTTGGCTGTTCAAAACCTCGCCAACTTAAACGGAGTCGTTGGTCTTAACATGAAAAATTGTAATGGGATTAACTGAAGAAGATAACGTCTTTAAGTATACTTAACTCAACCGTTAGATATAACGTAAATTTTGTGCTTCTGAACAACCTGGCCTTTAAATTGGGAGGACGGAGTACGCTATATTGAAAAACTGAAATCTTGGGAGCAGAAAGAACTGATAGCCAACCGATTGGTAGCGTCTATTGAAGAGATAGTCCAGGGATGGTAAGCTTCCTTCATTGTTTGTCAAAATTGTATGTCAGGTTGTAGCTGCTCCAAGGTTTCAGCTTGTACAGTACGGTTGTTCCCCTGATAGTCAGTTTGGCCATGGACCGCGATACAGGCCCTTGGTTCGGGTCACGGGGCATGGGCAGAACACTTTGTGGAGCAACCTCCGCTGCGAAGAAACACACACATCGGACTGTTCTAACGCTGTCATCGAACTTGTCTCTTTTCAGTGTGAACATGTCCCCGTCTAACTGAGACAAATGACACAAAATGCAAAATGGAGGCCAGCACCAGCAAAGCTTCCGATCCACAACTACAACAGCAACAGCAACAGCAAGAACAAAAACAACATGAACAACTCCAGATCCAGGACGATCACACTCCGCCCGAGAAGGTCACAGATGAAGACCTTGATATGTTGGAGAATGGCCGAATCAGTCGGCCAGTCTCGGAATCCTCGGACGAGGGCGTGAATTCGGAGATTCTCCGAGTGGAGCAGAGGGCGGCGGAGGATGAGAAGTTTAATAACTCAACGTTTGGCAAGATCGTCCGCACCATACAGGTATGGCCTATCCCAGTCCGCTCCCATTCATCCCTTCATTAGGCGCAGTTCTCTAAATCGAACTGGTGGTGACAGCATAAACATCATCAAGCATAGACAATAGACAGTGTCATATTGAAGTTATTTCGCCGGCTATTGACACAAGTAAGGACAAAATAAAATTAAAAAGTTGACAAAAATTATACGTGTTTGTCAGGCTACACTCCTCAAATGATAAAATACTAGCAGAGCGTAGTTTCGATCTACGGACCTCTGGGTTATGGGCCCAGCACGCTTCCACTGCGCCACTCTGCTGTCATGGAGTTTTGAGCGGTTTATCACCGACTGCAACTCCATCTGTCCCGAAAACAGTTCCGGCAGGATGATGAAATGGTCAGTTTCCATACCAAAACATGCAACCCTGATAACATCCATGTCTCATTCCAGGTGATAAAAGTATGGGCGGGCGGTAAACATCATGACGACCCGGTCGGGCGGCCAGACTCCTTCCTAGAGAAGTTTGCCATGGGTGGCAAGGACGTGGACGACGAAGGACGCACAGTCAGGTCGAGACATAGAAAAATATCAGATCCAAAGTAAGTTTAACCTTTCCGGGTTGCACCATTCTCTGAAGGCGTTATATGTACCTCCGCACTGGGCACCTGACGGTGGAGTGTGTGGGCATCCCCACCTGCTCAGCCTTGGCGTACATAGGCGTGTATTTGTGTTAAAACTACGGGCAACCCCTTGTCCGATGTCCTGCACTCGACAAGCCGAAACTACCAGTTGTAACAAGGGCGTGATGTGCAATTGCTGTCTGTCGTCTTCGGTGACCATCCAGTTTTATGACCACCACGGTAATAGTCAATGATTATATATACTGCTAAAAAAGTAAAGCGTGACTCTTGGGAGGTCTAAAAAGGAGACTGCAGCAAAGGGCTGCCTGTAACTATGTCAGTGCGTCGGTGAAAGGAGATCATGGTTTTCTCTACCGAGTCTTCAGTATCACCGGTGAAATCTTTTTTGATGAATTTGCCATTGTTTATGCTCCTTGCTCTTTCGTTTCAGTTTCTGGCGAGGTTTCGTAGTGGACCAGTCCTCCCAGTTCTACTACAACTGGATATTCATTGTGTCTCTGTGTATACTCTATAACTGCATTATGATCATTGCCAGATCTGTGTTCTTCGAACTCCAAGAGAGATATTTCATTGTTTGGCTTGCAATGGATTACATTAGTGATTTTATATACATTATGGATATGATAGTCCAAGTTAGAACAGGTAAGAACGGCAAATTGAGTCTCTGTTCTTGTGTTCCCTTGATAGTAACTTCTACGTTGATGCCAGTAACTTCTACGTTGATGATAGTCGCATGACAAAACTAGCGGTCCTCCAGAGCTGTCGTTATTCTCATACAGCTGATCATGCAGGCAAGATCCCTTTCCTTGGCAATCTACATGAGGAGATGGCGCCTTCCCCTATTCAAAACCTCTGGTGATGGTCGGAGCTGATGCATGTGCCGTATAGTTCCCGAGAAAGTGCAGGATGCCTACCCTTTTCACGAACGACCTCGGCGGGTCCTGCCCTGGTTTTCCCTCCGGGCTTTCTCAAGTTTGGTACATTACATCTTTATTGCTTTTGTTTCTTCCCTTGCAGGCTACCTAGAACAAGGCCTTATGGTACGCGACCCAAAGAAACTGCGCAAAAACTACATGAAGACTTTCACGTTCAAATTCGATGTGATAAGCTTACTTCCTACCGATCTGTTATACCTAGTGCTACCCGCGGGGATTCACGGTGCATACGTACGATTCAACCGACTCTTTAAATACCGAAGAATCTTAGAATTCTTCGACCGCACAGAAACAAGGACTAATTTTCCAAACATGTTCCGTATCTTTAATCTCATTTTGTACATATTGATTATCATCCATTGGAACGCCTGCTTTTATTTTCTCATTAGTATGTCGATAGGATTCGGCACCGATAAATGGGTGTATCAGAATATCACGGACGCCGTATGGAAGCCACTCCTAAGGAAGTACGTGTATAGTTTTTACTGGTCGACGTTAACGCTGACTACTATAGGCGAGACGCCGCAACCGGAGACAGATGGGGAGTATGTGTTTGTGGTGTTGGACTTCCTAATGGGCGTGTTAATCTTTGCCTCAATCGTTGGTAATGTCGGAAGTATGATCACGAACATGAACGCAGCGCGTGCGCAGTTCCAGCAGAAGATGGACGGCGTGAAACAGTATATGGAGTTCAGAAAAGTTAGCAAGGAGTTGGAGAGACGTGTTATCAAATGGTTTGATTATTTATGGACGAATAAACAGAGCCTTGATGAGGAGGCCATCTTGTCCACCCTGCCGGATAAACTCAAAGCTGAGATTGCCATTCATGTCCATTTCGAGACGCTGAAGCGTGTCAGTATATTCCAAGACTGTGAGCCTGGCTTGCTGGTCGAGCTGGTTCTCAAGCTCAAGCTACAGGTCTTCAGCCCTGGTGACTACATCTGCCGCAAGGGGGACATTGGCAAGGAGATGTACATCGTCAAACGGGGCAAGCTCAGCGTTGTCGGCGACGATGGCAAGACTGTCTTTGCGACCCTAAGTGATGGCAGTGTGTTTGGTGAGGTCAGTATTTTGAATATCGCAGGGAATAAAACCGGTAACAGGCGAACGGCTAATGTTCGCAGTATCGGGTATTCTGATTTATTTTGTCTGTCCAAAGACGATTTGTGGGATGCCTTAGGGGAGTATCCAGAGGCCAAGAAAAAACTGATGACTCGGGGACGTGATATCTTGAAGAAAGACAATCTCCTCGATGAGGAGGCGTTAAAAGCAGCCGACTTGGTCGAGGAGAAGATTGAGGATCGAGTCGAACGTATGGATACGAACCTTGATAATCTACAGACACGGTTCGCCCGCCTCCTCGCGGACTTCAATGCCACCCAGAAGCGCCTGAAGCAGCGGATTACTAAGTTAGAGAAGGCTGTGGCAGAAAAAGAGGAGGACTCGGTTTCAAATGCTTCTGGAATTTCGTAGGATCTCAAACAATGGATGACACAGTGCTCTCACTCTCAGTTGAATTTACGGGTCACCTGGATATCTCATTTTCGGGTTGGGTAGTAGTTCGTAGGTGTGCAGGTGATCTTTGCAAGAAATACACCATGAGGCATTGAAATGATGAGGCATAATTGTTGGCCATTCAAATTGCGTCATATTGCACCAGGTGTAAGGGTATGTTTCCACTGTTTGCAATTGTGTCAACGCATGCACCAGCGCTTTTTGTTATTTAATGACCATCGCACCCAAACAATTGGAAACCTACCCTGTTATTTTACCTCCTGGAACACCAAATAAAACCGCAGAATTTGCAACTTGTTGGCAAAAGAACCGTTTAAAAAGATTATTTCATCTGTTTCAACTTACGACTGGGTAGAAATAAGAGACATTTTCAATGTGTATGTAGTTACAGTTCATGTTGTCTCAGTATCAATGTCTCTTTCAATGAAAGGAAATTAATGTGTTCCAGTAGATGGTTTCGATCATCTGCGCTAGGGGCGTTGTCATGTGGCGGCGCCGCCTAGTGCCAGTTGATGGAGACAATCAGGTTAAATACTTCCCCGATTCTACACAGTGAATCCGAGCCATGTTGACCTGTGATGATCAACGTGTAGAAGTTGATCTGCTGAAAAGACGGTTATAAAAGTTGGGCTTCATCAGATCATCAGATCACTATCACAAAATGAAGGTGGTAACTTTAGAGGAGAGCTCTGTCCAGGGAATTAGACAATGCTAGGGTAATATTCATAATACCTCCTTGGATATGTGCAATTATGAGAGGACAGACGCCAGGCCCGATCCAGCTTTCAGGGGTACGTTGGGTCGACCTCCAATGCCACCGTCGACAAAGCACAACCAGATGCAATGGCCGCGCACCATTTCCATTGACAACTACTGTACTTCAGTCACTGATTACTGTTCATCTTACTGGTGACCATATATCATGTCATCATTCAGATTCACCAGCTAACTATCTGAGCAAGAATATATATTCGATAGTTTCTTGTCCATTCCGATATGAAAAGGGTTGTAAAGCATACACACAATTTATCTTCCTTCAGCCAATATTCATCATTTTTCAGGGCTGGCCGCCATCTTGGTTACCTTGATTAACCTTGCAGCAACATGTACATTTCCCCTGTACATATCTACATATGTCTCAATGTTATCTACCTGGGTCAAGATGGCGCCCAATGGCCATGTGCTCTTTTAAAACAACGTCTGCCTTATTTTGTTCCGTCCTTGCTGATATGAGTTCCTGTCGCCCATCCTTCGAAACAACTAATGTCGACACCTGGCCGGGGTAGACGATCAGGTAGCCCTGCAAGACAGGCTTTTATCTACTTATTTAACCCGGCAACGACTAAAATATGACGACTACCAGAAGGACGTGAGATATGTTGGATTTTCAAAGAAGGTTCACCCAGCCAAACAATCTCCAAACAGTATCAAGAACAATAAACAGCATAATTTGGCTTGGATGGTAGCGAAAGGTACTATTATTGGTTCCACTATATCTCAGGCCCTTTGACCGTTTAAATCCTATTGATCTCTGGTTCATATGTTATTCTAGAGTAAAATGTCCAAAACGTGTCAGCAAGTTGCAATGCTTGGACTTGTTATTGTAAAGGCCGCAGCCGATTGTGTGTGTGTGGGGGGGGGGACACTGAGAAATGTCAAACACCCGAAGAATGGTCTGGTAATGATACATTTTGGACATAGTGCATATTTTTCGGTGGATGTACAGTATGTGTTAATGATTTCTCTTTAAGATTGCAATTAAAATATTCCAATGTTAACTGCACATATTAGTATTAAACACTCGGGCTTTTCCTAGCTCCTATTATATTCCACGTTCATCAGTCAAAAATGTAAATAATTTTTCCATTTTTCACTCCTGGAAATATTTGTAGAATACAATGTTCGGCTATAGAATCAGTGGCCAACTCAACTCGACAATCTTGCTCATTGTAGCCCGGATCCGATTGGCTGGGAGGATCACGTGGGATTTTACTTCCGTCGGGTCATAGGTCAGGTTTAGAAGAATAAACGTAAATATGATATAGTGAGCTGGTTTTTGTTTTGTTGGGGAACTCTCTTGCAGATACATCGAAACAAGTTTAGGCTACAATGGCTAAGGGTAGATTTGTTCAACACAAGAGGGTCTGCCAATCAGGTCTGTCTAGAATCTGTCCATAAACCCACAAAACAAAAAGACCACATATGTACAGAACTTCATTTATTCGAAAAATACGTTCAAAACAGTTTAAAAGCTAAAATATTGGTCACTGGGAAATTTCTATTTCTGTAGAAATATATCAATATGCTACGTAATAACGTGACTTCAAATTCCATTTCGCATCCGCACTAAGAGTGCCTACAATTCCCTCAAAGCAGTTAATATACCTATTCATGGTTACTATTTCCTATGATTGCCATAATCACACCTGACGTGGTCGATCTACCAACGTCCGCGACCGGCATGAAGGCAAAGCGTTTAGCCTTTATTACAAGAATTTGCACGGCAGTTAAATGACAGTTTCGACAGTTTCATAGCCCCGGGTCCATACATGTCGCTAGCCCTGGCATGCCTGGCGATAACGAGATCCATCGCCATTATTGCCTCGGTCACCGTTGTGTGGCGAATACCAAAACAGACCGGCCATCCGTGTACGTACAGAGCTGTCTTTGAATATCAATGCACTAAGTAGCTACATGTACATAACTGAAATGCAGCGTGTTTGCCCGTTTTTTAGGCTTGAACGATGAACTGTTTTCCGTTGTCAAGTCATTAGACACGTTATCAATCATGTATTAAGCGAATTGCTTCCAAATGAAATTCTCGGAAGCAGTGTCTCCTCAGACCTCTGCATACCAAATAATATTCAACAGGATCTTGAAGTTGAAATCTTTTCGACTGTTCATTCCGTCATCCACAGCACACAGACTTTTATTCCGATCGACAAAGAACAACTCTCAGCTCTTATTGTTCGTCTTTCGGAAGATATAAAAATGCATCAAGTAATTTAAACCATTTTTGGTTCGTATGATTATATACAACATACACAAAAGTGTATCAACAAATTCATTTGTTCCTGAAATGTAGATCTTCTGAAATATATGAGAAGACATCGAAGTCATATTTCTATTCCGCCTCAGCGTAGTCGTGACATGACCTCATGCCGAATCAACGTATCCATCGCCATCTTGTGTCACGTGACCGACCACCATCTTGGAACACCATGGTTACGCTTCGTCTGCCGAAGTTACCGGCACATGCACAAAACGTATCGTCTCATCGTGTTTCTGCTTCTTGGCTCGTCGGTTCTTGAACCAAATGCGAACCTTTAAGAAAGAAGAATTAGAAAAACTCAGATGATGTGTACTCAACGGCAAGCTAACGATCCGGAGAAATTCCCTCCATCAATTCCGAGGAGGCCCATGCCATGCTGATCGTCTTTGACATCCACCAGGCAGGAACACCAAGTCCCACTGAGGGTCACAGTAAAACAATGTTTTAACTGGTGCCGTCTTTGTCACTTGTAGAAGCCGACCACATTACTTTTAAGTTAAAACATCCAGGAAACTATCTTCGTCAGGAAATCAACTAGCCGTCGGGCTTTTTCGTCAACCAAGAACATAAGAAAATGCACACATACTATCGGAGAGATGTAACGTGTTAAGTATGTAAAGCAAGGCTCCGATGAACCGCAATGAACTCGCAATGAACCGTTCAATTCACTCGAGAGGAGATGGTGTTTTTTTTGCACAGGGAAGCCCCTTCAGCATGTTGAGTAGGCGAGATACGTAGCTGGATTGGAGGCAAGGCCGCTCTGGCTGAGTTTGCACACAAGTCTCGTTTCGTGTGTCGCGTCATGCTATCCATGCGTTTTCCAAAAAACATTTGAAGAGACAAATGAAAGCGTTATGCGACACCATCACTGTTGAAATAGATGTTCATTCTGCAGTTCGGTAATCGTGACGGGTGATTCATGAACGTCAACTCAAATGCTAACTCAACCTTGGAAAGTGTAATGATTCACTGGCTACGCATTGTCATATGATCCGCTTGGTTCTGCTACAGCGGAACACAGTGGAACTTGGCAATCATCGTTGAGGACTCGAAGCCCTAATTACAAAAGTGACATAGCCCAATCCCATTGTGTTCCACTCAAGTGGAACAATTCACAATGAGTAGTCTGTTGGCGAGTTATTATGGTAAGCAAATTGGAAGGCGAAGGATAGGCATGGACTGTTACTTGTAGAATGATTACAGCACTGTGTCCGCTCAATCAGGTTTAACCAAACCTGCCTTTTTGACAGTTTCCCCAACATAAACACCAGAGAGGCAATACTGATTGAGTCGACACAGTACATGATGGTAAACGTTTGGGACAGAAAGTTAATGGTGGCCGAAAAATACTTTTTAAAACCTCTCTACCTTGTTTGAATTCAAACCTCTCGCAAAACAAGAAGTGTTTGAACTGAAACAACAGAGATCCAGAAAGAATATTATATTCAGTTAGATAGTTGACCTCGAGAGAGTCCCAATGATTTCGAGATGAGTTGGTCATTTTTGTCTCACTCATGTCCTTACATTCTGGTCACTAAGCCCAAGAGTTTCAGCCATCAGTTCCCTATCGCCCCATTCGGGATGCGCATTGGCTTTATAGTATGCTTCCAATTGGCTAATCTGCTCACGTGTGAAACTTGTGCGGTTCCTCCTTTTGCTGGCACCCACGCTGTTACCGTGGTTCTCATGTGTGGTATCGTGACTGGAGGCTGGCGAACCAGAGTAGTCGGAGTAGTACGGGCTGCCGGAGTTCTCTACGCTTACTGTGCTTTGCATGACCTAAAGAGGAAGTGATTCAATGCAATCTACCTTATCCTTGATCTCTGAATGGAAGATCGGATGTGATACATGATCTAAAGGGTTAACCTAGATCTAATGTTACAGAATACAGTCCTACGGCGATATTTAACAGACCACATGATATGTTACAGTCCTAGTTTGCTAACTATTTGACGGTGCCTTTACAGACAGGGTTGGACGAGAACTGAGCTATGCTCTTGCAGTCATCGTCAGCATGAAAGTGTTTTAGTGAGCTACATGTATGTACATCCGTACCAAGCTTTATTAACAAGTTCATCACCCATCTCCAAAAGTATTTTTGACAAGATTTCCCAAGAATTATGAGTGGCTGGCTTTGATTGGCTAGTATAAAATGATAGCACTGGTCTTGCAGAATTCAGCGCTTCTGATTGGACCATACGACGACCTGCAGCTGACCAAAGCCTCGTAATGGAAATCGTCATCATTTCGAGATTTACCTGGTCTTTGTTGTTGTTGCCATCCAGTGGTACTTGCTGGTACATCCCATGGTGATATTGCACGCCAGCGTCATGTTGTTGGTCCTGATGCCACACATAATGATGATTCTCAGTTCCTGGTTGTACTATGATGGGCGCGGCAGCATACAGCTGTGTCAACTGTGGCGCCTCTGAAAAAGTAGTTCAGTCGTAAGATGATGGGTTCACATGGACATCAGATAAAGCGTTAGATGACGCCACTGGTTATCGTATTAGAAGTTTGCTACTCGTGCCTATCGGACAAATTCTACGGTAGCCATTAGACTAGTCCTCTTACCAGTTTCCCCCTCTTTACTGGAGCTGGTGTCCTCCGGGGGTTGTGACATTACCAGCCTGACCGCCTGCATCTGCTGAGGCTGGCCCTCTTCTGTCGTAACTGCCGGACTGCCGTGAGAGGAGGGCCGCTCCATCTGGGCAACATAATGGGCGGACTGGGCGGATGTGGAGACCGGCACCGCCACATGTTGGTACTGCTGCGAGAAGAAGAGAGATCAATGATTGAATGATGCCTGGTACCTTCTTAAAGTTAAACGATCCTTGACTCACCTGCCGGGCCAAAGCAATCATGATATTCAGTTACGTACCGTTTGTGGGACCTGAGGCCACTTCTGTTCTCCCTCGCTGACGACTGCTTGCTGATGGGATGCCGTGGTGTACGTCGAGGCTGCAAGAGGAATAGACATAAGAAATCTCGACAACTTTTCGGACCTTTTCGACGAAAACAAATCAGCGCCCAAACAAAACAAATGCGCAGAGAACATGTCAGAAGGCCTTCGGACAATGCCATAAGCCACTGTGAGCCTTTGTTCAAGATGAAACACATGACTGTCAGCGCATCTTCGAATTCGTCCCAGAAATCGTCCATTCGTTTTTTGCAGAACTTTACTCGATAATCAATGGCCAAGTTAGAGAATGTTGAATAATATCACCATCGCCATGTGCAACGGAAATGCATAGCCACTGACCTTGAACATTTGATGTGACCTTGGCTAGTCTTCTGTCACAATCGACCAGCTTCTTCCTGGTCTCCTGCCATTCCATCTGTTGCTGGTGCAGCAGACGACCCAAGTACTCACGTTCTCGCATCAAGTTGTCGATCTCTGGGTTCTGGTACATCTGAAGAAGATGGTAAACGGAGACTACATAAGGAAAGAATCAAAACCAGTCATATCATCGATTTTGTCGCATTGTTCGGCAGATGACAGCTATCATGAATCCTGCTCAGAACTCGAGAACTATCATTTATACTTACATAAGTCATCGTTTGTGCGGCTGGTTCAGCTTGAGGCTGTGGTGCCGTGACTTGAACCCCCTGTGGCTGCGGACTTGTCACCGGCGGTGCTTGGACAGGAGCCACGACAACTGGCTCATACTTCACCTCCTTCTTCAGTAGCGAACGTATCGTGCTGGTAGAAGTCTTCGACTGGAAGCAACACATCGTAAATTAACAAACGGTATAACAATACGGCCCTTTGCAAATGAAATTACGAAATACAAAACGAATTTAAGCAACCTACCTTGGTCTGTCTTGAACTCTTTGGCAGTGATTTCGACTTGGTCGTGGATTTACTTGTTGCTACTTGTTGCTGTGGATTGTAAAGTACTGATGAGTCTATCTTCGGATGTTGGCTCTGAAACAGTGAGAGGTCTTTAGATTTACCATTTTGGACTCGATTTCATTTGTTGGTGACGTGGTATGTCAATGGCCTTTGTCTTTGGTGAGCTCCTGACACAATCAGAAGGTTGATCACACTGCAATGCCGGTTGTAACCTGACATGTTAGTGATGATCGACACAACAACAAGAATCAAGCATAGTATCAGTTCATGGGATTATAACACACACTTCTTGCACTTACTAAAGAAACTAAAAGGGATTCACCCTCCTAGACGCCACACAATACAGTACAATATGCCAGCCACGTGCTCACAAGTGCCAGCGCCCATAATCACCAACATCATTATTCGTACACAATATAAAAATTCAGCGCAGAGAAAAAGGAATCTCATGGTCTCAGTTCATACTACAAGTTGCTAAATTGATATCACCAAAGGCACAACGCCAAGTCAGTATCGCCAGAGAAATCCATCGTGTTCTTTGGACAAATATCAAAAATAGGTTAAGAGCCCATCATGGGACAATAGACAGGATGGGCGATGGATCACGACCCCGCCCCGAGAAAACTATATTTCAAGCACGCAGTGCTATGCGTATAAAATGATATTTAAGGGGCCTGGTGATGAGGTTGCGGCAGATCAATGCAAATCCCGGGGGCCATTTTGAATTTTACGAGGTGCTCCATCTGTTTGAACGGCGCGGCTATATTTGACCAGAAGATAAGACGGATATGGTATGAAGGATGTGCCGGGCTGAACTGGGACCAAATAGAGTGTTTTTAAGTGCTGGGCCGCTTTGGCACATCGAGTCTCACGAAGAGGTCACCAGAGAAAGAAGTAAACACATTGTTTACAATCTAACCATCATATCTAGTTTTATCTTGTCCGCACATAGAATGGCTGTCACATTGTGACAGAGATTGTGTAATCAAGTTTACTGTTTAAGTACTGATTATACTGGTAATAAAGTTTTTTGCAGTTAACTTCCTTCATTTTTATCGATATTTTGAGGACATAGAAATAGCTCGGCAACCTTCCCTATGACCATCCTGATGCGGGACAGTTCTTACTAAACCAATGCAAGTTGGGCATTCACAGATCAGTGATCTAATCATTTCAAATTAGCGCTTCCTGTGCTATTGTCCCAATTGTCACATTCTAAAACCTCGACTGAATTGAGATGATTGCACTGACAAATGAATGTCTCGCCGTACGCATGTAGTTAGAGTGAGGTTTGAAGGACACTCCATCAGAAGAGCACTCGTGGTGACATCTAGTATTTGACCCACTTGACTGCGTAACAGGTCACGTGATATAGGTAATCTGAGCGCATCTAACTGATACTTGATGTCATTCAATCGAAAACTAGGAAATTAACCCTTGTCACCCAAGCAAGGACGATGTCGCACTTGCGTTTGGGAATTTCATTGTCATCCAGTTCCAAAGCAAAAGGTACAAGATCTTCCAAAATGTATACCACACCAGACGTCTGATTGGCCCATTTTATGTCTACATCGCATGAGCAGAAGGCACGGCTTCTGATTGGACGAAACGACCGGAAGTAACCCAGAAATGTCAATGACGTCACTTGAACGTCACGGGGCGATTTTAAAAACAATCTGGAGAGAGGATTTGGTCGGGATATGTTCATAGATTCGTCTTACCAGATCGTTAGGATGAGGTGTTTGATTAGCTGTGGCGTCTGGATGTGAAGCTTCTCCCGCGGACGTTTGTGCTGGAGAACCTCTACTGTGATCACCATCCTGAAGAATAGGAACTGTAGAATCAGAGGTACGACATGCACAGCAGTGAGATGCAAGAGATTTGTTCGACAAGCCTGAAAAAGGTTCCATCAAAGGTGAAGCATTCTTCGTGAAAAGTTACATTTGTTCACCTTCAGCGCGAGACCCGAGAGGCAGAAGCTAGCTTGTCTTCTTTTCCAATCGAAAGACTAGCACTCCTTCTTACCAAGTCGATTTGTAAAAGCATAGAATGACGACCAAGCAAAAGGGTCTGAGCTTATTGGATGTTTTCCAACTGTACCTGTTCCATCGCTTTCCCCTCCCCAGACTTGCTTTCATGTCCCTCTTCCCCTGACGACGGGGTAGGCACACGGAACATGGTATTCATATGACTAGACTGCGGGGTACCTGGGGGCGGCTGACCCCCTCTCCACGAATCGTGATGCTGTGTGATGAACTGGAAATAAAAAGGGTAAAATAACAATAATTTGTGACAGAATTGCCGCTGGTCATCAAGGTGAAGATTTTGTCCAAACATGTTAACGTAAGAATCTTACTTGAGGCGAAGTAAGATTCGAAGCATGATGTTACAATTTCTAGCCAAATTATGAAGGAAAATGTAACGCTGTCCCTACGAAAGAGCACCCACCAAGCTGGGCCACTCAGCACAAGTCGCTAAAATGCAAGAGTTACAGACCTGTTTAAAAACCTTTTGTTCATCTTCCTTGGACATCTCTATTCCTATCTCTGTATGTAAGTTTCGACGCCGTTTTCGGAACCATGCTTTTACCTGAAAGAGGGAAAACCAATACTGGTTGCTTGTAAGGTTGTGTGACTTCTTGCAGAACATCTGACAAGAGCACTCGACCAAATCTTTCATGGAAGAGGTATGGTTATGCAACCGGTCTTCATATCAATGACATTCCTATCACCATCATCATTACAGAGGAGATGTTGCTGGTTTACCAGACCAAGAACTCCTAAACTTCCCATCATAATCCCATTGTCTTCTAAGGTGCTGCTGTTCAGACAAGTCATTGGAAGTTATGTAATCTCGAATACAATGAACATGACATACTATACCTACCTTAAAAACTTCTATTTTTAGTTCTGCAGCGAGTTGGTGATAACTAGGATACGGCGAGTCTCTGTAAGCTTTTTCTAACAAAACTAACTGATCTCTTGTTAACTCTTCCGTGGACAGGAGCGGCGTGTTGGCTTTGACAGGAGCTGCAGTAGACAAAATCATAGTTCTTGTAATGATTTGTATCGCATTTTGTTAGTTTGTCATTTATTTCTTTAAGCTCTGTCATATATTTCTTCTCATCCTGTATTGTGTTTCCTGTAACTTTGTATTGTGTTTCATTTAACTCTGTACTGTTTCTTGGAACTTTGTATTGTGTTTGCTGTAACGTGTGATGTGCTGTATTGTGTGTCTTGTCGCCTTGCATTGTAATTGTAGCTTTTTGCACTGTAGTTCTTCTTGAAGTTGTTATGATTACCCCAAGGTCAATTGAAGTCACGTTATTGCTCTGTCAGAGCTTACCCAATACGGTAAGGTTTTGATACATGAATTCCCAGGAATGAAGCCAAAATGTAAAATGTTCTGTGTGTTTACGTTTCTGAGTGTTTCTCTTCATTGTTCGGGAACGCTAAAAGAATGAGTGAGTCTCCTAAGCTGTCTCATGTATGGGAGCGTGGAGGACACCCAAATTTGTTACACCAGACTTCATCAAGTATACATGTAGTATGTGAATCGCAACAGTATTCCTGTGTGTGGTCATGAAATCACACAATTGAAAATACCTGCCAGTCGAGTGTGACCATGGCGGCCTAAATCCTACTTGTTATTTCGAAGGAATTGTCGCCTGAAAGCTTTTCTTTTCATAGCAGTGTTTGCATGACTGACGCGGAATAATGGAAAATAAACCCGTGCTTGAGCTAGGGTAAATACATGTGTTGGTATTCGGGGATAATTGAACTGATGGCGGGAAATTTCGGCCGCCGGCTCGGCTGGTGCTGCGACAACTCAGGCCACACGTGGATAGGGAACATTCCCGATACAACTGCCATCACAAAGTTACAAAAGACATCTCTTTTGAGGACTAACGGGAAGGACCAATTCCTCACATTACGAGTGATATGGACAATCGGAAATTATATATGGTAGCCTTGTGGTCGGGTTCTATCTCCGGCGATTGCATAACTGCTACAAACACATTCGAGCGAACCATTGTCGAAATGCAATTCAGATATGTAAGGCAAACATACAAAAAGATAGAAATAAAGTGCAATAACGTAACAGTTCAAGTCTTAAATGTTTTTGAAAAATCCGACCTGGCCCCCGCAATGGTATTCCTGCCCCTCTGACTGACACTAATCTTTGTTTTTTAAACACCGTGAATGAAGCCAAGTGTCAGGCCTTTGGATATTGTGAATAAAACCTTCAATATGCCATTGACAGTTTCATGCTCTGCTTCACAGTAGGGCCTAGGTTGAAGGGATAAAAAGGTCGACATTCTGTAGTGAATTGACCCAAATAAATACAAAGACTTATTGAAAGTCGTTCAGGCATTAGACATTCTTGACAATTTCGAGTTGTTATTTCATAAATGTGTGGTAAATATGAGTGGTTTTCAATCAGTCTAATCTGAATTGAATGTAGTATTGAACGAGTAAATGCCGTGAAGTTGCCTTTCTTGCGAATGTCCAGATTTCAACAACAGTGGAAAAGCCATTTCAAGTCGTCTTTTCAATATCGCCCAAAACTTAATGAACGCTGGGTAATAGGATGGGATTAAAAAAAGATGACCGACAGAAGTAAGTGATTATCACTGTCCTAGTCATAACTCAAAAGAAATTGAATTTAAAATTGACAGATAGCTTCAACTTAATGATGCCAACAAATTTCGTCAACATTCAAAAATCAATAGAAATTAAAAGCAAAAGCAAAAGGATCAACATATGAAGAAAATAATTTGGGACACCCTGTACAATGTATAGTTTGGACAATACAAACCAATGTATTGTTGACAACAACAACAGCGGAAATTATCCAAAACGTTTGCGAGGACAACAACAATAGGACTATAAGAAGTGAACAACCTTGCAACATGCGCAATCAATGGCTGGCAGATACTGTGAAATCGGATTTGGGATACCCTGTATATGTCAATTGAACACCATCGGAAACATTGTTGGTCACAATACAGGTGACATGTAAACATTACAATGAGACGTATTAAGATGACAAAAGAGAGGTGTCAAAATCAGAGTGTTATTCAAGCATAGTTATTCAATCAAGGGACGTTTATATCAACACATGAGAAGACGCACCTAAGAAAGGCCTGGGACAAACGCGAAATCGAAGTACCAATAAGCTATACATTGTATTGTACAGCTATGCTATCATCACTAAATATGGGTTGCATCCCGTGTGTGTAAGCAGACGACCTGTTTGATGATCATGTATATCGTCATCCTCCTACGCTAATTGCCTAACTCACTTCAGCTAAAATGAGTTAGGCAATTATCGTCCCGATGCCAAAGTGAACATTGTTAAGGTAAAGCTTCCGATTACATGAAGTATTGACATTTTAAGGCAAAATTTGATTCGCTGGTATTTGTCGAATGGTAAGACTCTTTGCCAACCTTATCAACGAAACCTTATCAACCAGACTTATCACAACAAGAAAGAACACCTATTGACACTCCTGCACCTTTGCGTTATCATTAAAAGATAAATAAAGTCCATACAGGAATTTGCATCCAGTAAGAAATACCAGAAGAAATTACCATGGAACGTCATATAGTTGATCGTCTATTTTGATTTGAAATTGTAAGCATGGTAAAAGGAAGCGGTCGAGGAAGTAAAGCGTCCATTGGTCTTCATATAGCCATGCACCGTCACCCGTCATCCAATTATAGGTTAGGACACTCCTTCCTGAACGTCTTCGTGGCATAAATCTTCGAAACCCAAGCAATAAAATGCGGGTGGAGAATAAGTAGTGCAAGTTACTTACCTTGCTTTTGGACTGTTGGCTGTACATGTTGTATGGGCGTCGGTTTCCTCGGCACAGCAGTCAGGATGAGGGGAGACGGCTGTACCGGCGACACCTGGGCCTGAGTGTGGGTCAAGGGTTGTGCCTGCGAGATATACTGAGATGTTACTACCGCGGGGGCAGCCTCGGCTGCCGACACAGCGACAGAATGCATGGGAACGTAGGAGGTGTAATGCACAGGAGCCATGACATGTGACATCGTAACGGCCGAAGACAACGGTGTCAATGTAGCATACTCCCTTTCAGCAGAGTCCGGTGGTTGTGTCAGTGTCAATGCAATAGGTATAGGCTGCGGCATCGGACTGTCCCGCTGATTGTCCACTTGGTCATGAGCGCTACTCACATGACTCGTCTCTGACGTAACGCTCTGACAGTCCATTTCAAGATGTTGCGCGGCGATCTGTCCTTCCTGGGCCGTCGCCAAGGCCTGTTCATCCGATCGTTCCGGAGACTGCATATTGGACTATGCTGCGATATCACAAACAGATGTGGCGCAACAAGTGATGAATTAGTCCTGCGTGACCATGTGATGCTCAACGCCGCCAACTGTCAGTCTGGACCAGGAAGTCCACAATGATATTCTAATCCTAAAAAACGTCGTCTTCTTATCAAAAAGCTCTCCAGAGACGACAGGTTTTGATGATTGACTTCAAAAAAGAGACAATGAAACACGGATGAATCCGCTCAGTGTAATATCTTGATGATATTATTACTTCATATCAAATCTATAGCTGACCCACTCCAAGCGAATATCTAGGACACAGTAACGCCAGGTGCGGCGGACAATATCATCCAGATCTCATGTCTCGTCATAGCAGATGTCATATCATAAGACAGAACGCACAAAATCGGAAATTTTTTCAAAGTTTCGTGTCTTCGTTTGAGATGATGGTTGTCCTTAGTGATTCCTCCTCTCCTCTTGCAGAAACTTGAAAGCACTAAGACGTTGTGATGTTCCAGATTATCGTCTTGAGACTCTCAATGCATGGGAATCCAGCGCCAAGTCTGAGATCGAGATATAGCAGCCAGAGGTATTGAAACCCGCTTGAGTCGGTCGCTATTGTCGCCGTATTGTAGACAGGTAAATAGAGCCATTGTGCTGGAAATAATCTGTCCTGTATAGTACAATAGGTGTGGCATGCAAAGTCCGTACAATAGGCGCCGAGACCAGGCCATAACTGCCGAAAATTCAACGCAAATTCGTGTGTCGATGTCAATAGACTGGGACAACCTTAAAGACACGTGTCTTAGAATGTGAAAGAATGTGAAAGACTGCAAAAGACAAAATAAGATTTTCAGTTTTTACTGTTTGGAGGTTTGATAGGGCTTAAAACAAAGGACATTCTGTACCCTATCGTAGGTTATTGGCATTTCCTCGGTTGATTTCAGCAATAAGAGATTCTCAGTCGATTCGTTGATCTGTCCTCAAGAATTACCTGGTTGTGACAATACACCTTTAAGACAAGCTCGTCCATAGGTCAACTTTTCATGCTTTGGACAATGCAGTTTGTGTGTAGGTGAGAGCGATCATGACCAAGTGCACGAGATTAAGTCTAAGGAAGCTAAACCCAACCGGAGATGATATTCTGGTCAGAAATCCAAATTTAGTTACGGCAGAATCTGTAATAGAAATTAAAATTGTTCCAAGCCCAAGGCGCGAGTTTGATCTAAAGTTATACACGGTTTTTATAGTCATAAACCTCTAAAGGTTTGGAATTCCGTGGTTGCAGCTTGGTTCAGTGATCTAAATGAAGGAAGAATGCATTATGTAACGTATTGCAACTGCAATGGAATCTTGGGTTAATAGTTTATGTGGTGTATTCGGTTCGCCGCCGTCAAGAGATCAGAATAAAGTCAGAGTCGATTTGATTTGATGTGCCAGTATTTCCATCATATCGTATCTTATCGTTTTGGACACAAGCTATTCGTTTCAACCATAACCATGTACTTCAAGGTACATGTACCATATCGGCTCTGCAGCAGACGGCCATGAAGACATACAACCATCCGACTGAGATTGTCCTAGGTTTGGTCGAGAGAGACTTCTATCGGTTTTAAGATTCACTAGGCGCAACCACTTGTTGCATTTGTGGTTTTAGTTGACTCAACCAGTCGGCGCAACCAGCAAAGTGCGTGCAACAGAGATGACCGGACGGTTGAATTTATGGTCCTCAGAAAAAAATGAGGGGATAGGGTTGTTCGGGGGGAGGGGAGGGTTAGGGTGGGTGGTCTTCAGACGGGGCTGATCTCTTGATCAACTTGGTGGTAAAAACTGAAAAATGAGAAACAATGCCGTACCAAAAAAGACTATGATTGCCGTCAATCTAATAATATCAAGTCAATTTAATCCGCCATTGTTTTCTGCTGATACTCCATAACGAGGCCAGCTTCCATGCTGGTCTGCAGCCGATCCCACTGCGATGGAATTCGAGCAATCTCTTTGTTTCATTTCACCATTGTCTACAGCCTATTAAATCATTAGACTAGGCCTTTTATTTGGACCCATTAAGATAGTGCGTTTGTGATCTTTGATAGTCAGGGTGGCTGGGTTGTGAGTCAAGCCAGTCTCCAGGGCTCAATCTTGTAACTGTTTATGCATTTTTTTGTACTATCAAAATATGTTGAGATTAAGTTTATGCTCAATGTAGTCTCACCAAATAACTTATAACATGATAAGCAGTCTAGACAAACATCTTTTGTCGAGTTTGCATACCTCAAGAGGCGCCAGAGTAATCCAGCGATTGCATGGCCTCATTGAAACCATGCTATCAGGTGGACTGGTGGTAAAAAGTGTATGCCCTTGCCCATGACCTTTCACCATCGCGGTTTACAAAACTCCTTGTGCCTTTTGGAAGTCATTATTTGATAATTGCATTTTGATTTCTCGTCGTATCATGAATGGCAGGAGTGGTTTCAAAAGATTTGTCAATGCTCATCCTTCTCCTTCTGTCATAAGCTTCAGCTTGCTCATTGCTTTCTACGACAAGTTCAACGAAAAATAAAGTGTAAAATGACATAAAGATTCATAACACGAAGCATCGGATCAATCTATGATGGATAACACCAATGATGCCAAGAATATATTTGTTTTCTTGATAAGTCCTCTCGTCTTCAATCCCCGCAATTATATAATGTGAGAAACAAGGTTCCCACACCGTTGAGGTGTCCATATTACATACTCAAGCTTCGTCTCCACTTTACGTAAGTCCCGCTAATTGTAACAGGATAATGTCATCATGGTAACCAAGGTTCATATGGTCAGACTCATACATTTAGATTAACCAGGCGTACATGCACGTGTACATGATTGACTGTATTCCTCATTGGCACATTTCAAACTAAGTAGTGAAAAAGGGAAGAATCTAATGCGAAAGAAAACCTGCAAATCCCACATCCCACTGTCTCTGTTAATCCTTAATCACCTTACCGGATTATCGAGGTGTTCAGATACATATTATGGTCATGCATAGCTTTAATCTTTATTCCTGCGCTTAGATAGCGATTTGTTCATGGTCCAGCTTATCCATGGTTAGTTGGACAAGGGGTTGGATAATACGGCGACACTTTTTGTTGCAGTCATGGGGAGAGGACCAAAGAAAATGAGGACCATCCTGTTGCGAACCAAGGGCTTGGTGGCCAGTAGACCTGGTGCCGGGACAATTCATGATAATCTGGTAATGGTTCAAGGACCTATCCCCCTCTCCTGACGTTGCAGTTTGGTGTGTGGAGGAAGTGGCTTCTATTCAAATACGATGGTATACCGTCAGTTTTAGACCTGTAATGAAGGGGCGAATTCCTCATCGAAATAAATGGTCGTCATAGAACGTTTGCATGGTTTGTGGCGGGGTGATTTGTAACTTCTTGAGATCACATAATATGAGACAAGACCACTGTAAGATGTGTACGCCGCGCCATTGCAGTATAACTGATAGATCAGGATCCTCCAACCTATGAATATTCAATGATGCTCTTGTCCCATCTTGTTGCGTGATGGAACTTGGAGATGCCATATTGTTTTAGCAACAGGTGATTCGTCAATGCACCAGGGATCCTAATCTCATCCTAAGCTGCCTAGATGTGACCCGGGCACTGTGACCCCGACCAGTTATGGTATCATCTCACGGGGAGGATCAACATCGTGAGAATGCCACATACCGATCCCAGCGGTTCACCCTTGGCTGCTCTTGAATAGTTTGAGCTGCAGAATGTTACCTCCAAACGAACCCACCATTGTATAACACGGGTAAATGGGTCAGAACCACACTATCTAAGTGGCTTCAACAAATAATGTAATTGTGCAACCATATACCGCTTTGCATACACTTGTAGGCGATGTGAAACTGGTGCTGGATGTGAAACTGGTGCTTTGGTCTCCACCTGCAAGGCTCAGTGTTGGATGGGACTTGATCCGGGCTCTTCGACGCTGTGTTTACCAGGCCTCCGCACTCCCTCCTCCATTCCGGATGTCGCTGTGACCTATTGTAGTAAGGATTATCAGTACGAAACTATGACAGATTTGCATAAGCATACAATTAATGACCTCGTCGCGTATTGTGAGTGGAGCCGGCGATAAGGCTGCAAGCACATGGACTTGTGAGCGCAGGTAGTTCGGAGACGCTTCAGAGAACAGGTTGATGGGACCTGCGGCTTAATTCAGTTGTGACTGGAGAGTGGCTTCAGGAGGACGTGAGAAGAGGGAACGCTGTGTTTAGGTTGGACTAGTCACAAGTGCTGAAAGATGTTAGGGACGATGATGTTACCAACAGTAGTTCGGGAGACGCGGCAAGAGAGTGATGAGACTGTCTTCGAGCAGACGACAGGTGACCAAACAGACGGCAGTAATGGCGGCATGGCCTCACCTGCCAACAGCACTAACTCCGAGGACTCAACAGGACCCATCACAATGGTCCCCAGTCCTCCCCAGGAACTCGGCAGAAAGAATCCATTCCCAATGCCGTCTCGATTAAAAGATCCGTTAGACTTGGACTTCGATTCAAGCAACAATAACTTGATACCAGCAAGGCCGACTGTTCCAAGACTATACGGTTCATATTCAAGTCAAAGGAAGGAGGGAATTAAAGGTATGTGGTTCTTCTAGTGATGTTTTCGCGGTTTCTTTTTGGCGACCACGTGTTTGTCAAAATGGAGGGCCTACTCTATTCTCCCGGATCTTTTCTGATTCTTCATAGTGCAGTGTTGTATTCTTCACCAAGGAAATATGCATTGGCGTATCCCTCGAATGTGTATTGTAATTATCACCAGCATGGCTAAGCTTAGGTAAACGCACCGGACAGGTAGATATGGAGAGATTAGCAGATTAGCTTATGAGTAAATTGTTTAACCATATATCACGCATAGACGTCCACTTGTTGATCTGGTTACCGTTGTCAGCTGAGTTACTTAGCATGTTTTCGATATTTCATTTGTATACGAGGTAGGAGATCTCATGATGGTCAGAAGGCCTATTACAGGCTGGCTGATATGTTGTTTTTCAGCTTGACTGTTACATTTGTGATTTCACTGGATTTTGAAAATCATCTGATATAATATCACGCGTCAGGGTTCTATTGTTGTCTCACTTACTCCGCGCAGTATGGTGTAGTGTGACGAGTTGGGTCCCCCGAGGGTGGTATATACTCCTAAAATGTGCTTGAATAGTCTGTGTGCTTATGCTCTGACTATGATGATGCCCAAACACCTCTCTGCTAGGATAGCACATCCAGAATCACGTGGTGCTTTTTGATTTTATTCATTTGGGCTGTTTTTCCTTAGTTATTGAGTTGTTCCTAAGTTGTGGCCGCAGAGTGCTGCGCAATGAGTAGGATGATGATGATGATGATGATGATGACGATGATGTTCCTTTTATATCGACCGGGCTCTTTTTTAAAACTATTTACGTAATTATTGGTGACGATGGAGGTGGGGGGGGGTCTTTAATTAAGACTGTAGAGGATTACCTGCGACCCTGACTGCCACAGTAACTCAACTCTAAATCCAGTCCAACTGATTGATTAAGATTAGGCCTAAGCCTATATGATGCCGTCTTTGTCGTTTTCTGCCAAACTGTTGACGACCCCACCCCGCCATCAGTTGTTTGTCTGGCTCTTTAGACACTTTCTCGCCGAGGCATTGTGGTGAAGAGCCCATTGGCCTAAATAATCCACTCCCTCCATGATCCACTCCATGGGCACACAGGAAATTGATAAAATGGAAATAGGTCGCATGCTGGTAAATTGGATCTTTCTGTGTGAACTGGCTTAGAATGTGGGGAAAATTACACTACGGATCAGCATGGCCATGCAGGCATCCTAATAGTGCAGTCAGCAGTCAGGAGATTATAGCGGCATACATCTGCAGTTGTTCCAGTGTTTCAGTACAACCATGACTTGTTCAATGGGGAAACACAGAAAATACTACGTGCCAATCTATCATTCAGCGTTCCCAAACAATGAGAGAAAACACCCGACAACGGAAACACTCAAATGCGTTACACTTGTCTCGCATTGGCCAAGTCGATGGTCAGACTTGAGTGGGGTGCTGTGCCTTTAAATTACGTTGAAAACTTCTGAAGATGTTTTTTCGCACTCGCATCCTCTTCACTTGGAATGACCGTGGGGACCCGGGTAAGGATGGGCGGCGGTGCCTGACTCCACCAACCGGATCAAAGGATTACCTAAACCTGTTTGGTCGAATCCACTTGCTGTTAATTCATAGTTTACCCTTATTGTTCCATATCCATTGTTCCCTTTTTACTGGCTGGGGTGATATTTAGGTTAGTGTAACTCAAGCGTAAATATTGTGGCTGGTCTGCAACGAATTGATGATAGATGGAATATTTCTCCTTTTCATTGTTCTTGCTCTACGGGGTGTCACAAAATTAAGGTTAAGGTCGACAATACATTAATATTTGATTACGCTGGATAATAAATTGTTTATCGTTTGTGACAGTGTGAGCTCACGCGGGGGGGGGGGCTTACCCCTTTGTAAAACGTCCCCAACTGTTAATATACATTTAATTCTTAAATATGACACGTTGTGTTGACAAACAAGCGATAATAATCCCAATAATCCATTGTCGCTAATAAAACCGATTAAATATTGACATAGTGTGATTTTAGCCTCGTTGTAACCATGCTCGGTTAAGCCTGCTACATCTCAGCAATCAAGTCGAGTTGACCACAGTTCGTCTTGGTACACACCGCTCCGATATCCTAACTTCCCTTTGATTTGGGTGTAATGTGGCGTATTGGTCTACCTTTTAAGGGGGGGGGGGAGCTGTATATTTCAAGTCATTAGAAAAATGACGTGCTCGTATCGTGAGAATGAGCATGGTATTCGTAATAATTTACATGATGATGTTTGCAAATCTACCACAATCCAAGGTGTCATTTTTGATGAACAAAGGGCCAACACGACAGGTTGCTGGTTGTCATAAAACAGACACGTATTACATAACTATGGTAAATAAATATGGCAAATTGGACGGGAATCACCTGGCACGGGTACTGTGTCTGGTTCGTGATTATGTAATGTTGATACAAGCCCGCTGTGCTGCAAATTACTGCGTATGGTTTTTCTTTCGATACAAAAGAGGTGATACATTTGTGGACGGGTGATAAACATGCTAAGCTCGACAGTGCCGAGTGACTGGCCCAAAAGCTCAGGATGGGTGATAAATATTGATTAACCTGTGATAAACACGTTTTCAGATGCTGAGGCGACTTGTTGAACGTGGGGCGGCCATTTTGGCATCTTCGGCGGCCATCCTTGACTTCTCTGAAAGGCGGCTCGAGGGTGGTGGCTCACATAATAAGGCACCGACTTATAATATGGGACCGGATACACTAAAAAGCTCAATCATGTGCCATTGGTATTAATATGCCATCCATTGGGGTTGATTGGCGAAAAACCGAAAGTGAAACACGAAAGTACCATAAACGGTTTCTCTACTATTCTCTGCAAGAGCCGAGAGATGGATGATTCAAAAACTATTTGAAGCAAGCCATTTAGATCACGGATGACCGTGATGAAAAAAGACATAAATGCAGCAAAAAAGTCCATTTGCCAGACATGTATCTTTGTCTATAGGCCCCCTACCCGCATCCATTTAATGCACATAAGTCAGTAATTACTGCCATTATTTTAGATACACAATCGCCCGTCTCTTAAATTGGTTCCACCAAATGTTGAGCAAAAATTAATATGAACATGGTACACTGTCTTAAAATATGCACAGCCTTTTCCGCCCAACTTGACTGGCTTTGTCCCCAAGTCCATTTCCCTTTTGTTTTCCGACGACCCTGTGCATTGATGTACACTGGATGCACAAAATGCACTGAGTTATTTGGCTAACTTGCCTGGACGTTCCCTGTAATGAGACTGTGATAAACTATCCCACTCCTTGGCTAATTCTGGTCACTCCCATCAAGCTTATTCATACATACACACAAAGCCAATAGCCTTCATCACATCGTCTAAAATAATGCGAGGTATGTGATTATAGGCTGTATGGAAATTACGGGATTGTCAGGATACCGGGATGATGGCTAATTTTCGATTATTACGATCATGGGAATAGCGCATAGCTTAGGCAAATAAGTCAAAATAATAAGGTTTACGAAGTAATGTACGATTTTTGTATTTTCATCACCCAATAGATTGCTCCTTGAATTAAATTATTTCTCTGTCTTGTGATGATATATCTTACAGAACAGTTGACTCAATGGCTTCCCACCCGATTCATGCTTTTCCAATATGGCCGCCTAAGCCGCCATCTTGAATTCGACAGAAAGACAAATTACAGGTGGTCCCTCGAACCGGATACCGGGAGTGTTTCAAAAAGATGTCGAGTTGTTAAAACGCATGTCGATATATTCAAAAGGGCTGTCCAACATTGTTGAATTGGATGAGGATATCCGTTGGATAAAGAGAATCCACTAAGGTGACTCATAGGCCTACACCTTTTTTGCGCCAGAGTATTATCTTGATACTATACATGTTAATAAGCTCATGGAATACAATAGCCTCATTTCAACAATGTAATTACAGCTAGGCCGCCGATAGGCCGGGTCGCTGGCCCCAATACTATAATTTAATCATGTTAAAGATGTAGTTGCACGAATTAATCCCATTGTTCTTAGGCCTGGTAGTGGATTCCATTAAGAATTCTCACATTCTCGCTCGTACTTCGACCTGGCTCTGGTAATTAGGTATTAACCCTCCACGGCGCCTCCTTATTTGACGCAGTCAGTTTCATAACGACATAGGCCTAATGGATGATGAACACTTGTTTGATGTCTTGTCTGAGTCATGGCCAAATATTCCTGATGCGGTTTTAACGGTGTCAGTGGTTGCGCCACTTGTCATAAAGATAAGGCACACCCAAGCCGAAGATTGTTCTCCAGCTGATGGCCAACAATACCTTATTATCGACTCTTCTAATCTTGTTATCAAAGCCATTTACACGTTCCCCCACCGTTCAATAGATCTCCTTGTCTCGGTGTTGCATTCATCCGTCCCGATATGTGTGGCTTACGAGTGGATCGCTATGTACATACAATCTTGATACCACAACAAGTCAAATATGATAACGTGGGACTTTAACAGATGGCTTATGTTTACTTACAAATATAGGGGGCGCCTCATAACTTTTTATTGAGCTTGCATAGAGTTATGACATGACTTCCTGTCAATATGGTGCATGATTTACCTGCATGTTTTTGATCTGGACGCCCAAGATGCGGTTTTGTTACAATTTCATATCTTCAGCTCTCGTCATATAAGTTATATAAGTCATTGAAACATAAGTAGGCGAGTAAAAACTTCCTCAGTGGCCACTGAGTAGATGACGCTGCTGCCCCAACGAGGATGAGCTACAAGCTGAAATTAGCCCTAAATACCGGAAAGTCATTAAGTAGACTATTTCATTGAAACTATATTTAACTGTCATTTCATTCAATGGACTTCTATAATGTTAATTATTCTCTAAGTGAAATAACGCTGGATTTAATTGTGTTAACGAGGGCTTAATTACTTAATTGCGCCATAATCGGCAAAATTGTTCGTCTTTTTGCTCTTCTAACGATAATGGAAGCTGGACTGCCGGTTCATTCAATCTTATTAAAAGATTTTTTCTTTTTTTCCATCTGTTCATCACGTCACCCGAAAGACATTGTTCGCGTTGTTAGCGACCCATGTGTTTCCTGTTCCGCTATACTTTAACTCGTGTCACTCTTCTAAACCTGTTTTGAAGTAGAGAGGCCTTTTTGTTACAGCACAGTCTGCTGGGGGAATCACTGTATATGGGCAGGCCTTCAGTTTTAATGTGAGGGGCGTGTCACTGTGGGGCGGAAGCGGCTCCATCATGTCAAGATCGATACTTCCTGTTCAAGTAGCTGTAAAAAGGTCTGGTGCTACCCCAGAAAAGAAAAATGAAACCCGCAGATTGACACCATGTCGTATGATAAAAGCTTGGGTATCACTCTGGCAAGATAACAGGATTTCTCGCCACTCAAAAGGAAACCGTGCGAATTCTCAGAAATATTTGATGAAAGTATAGACTTAAAAAACACACACGGACGGATGTGGTTCAGTTTCTGCAAGCACACCCCATACTTGATCAGAAGTGATCAACTCTCGGCGAATACCTGTCTATAGGCTTACTGGGAAACTGGCTCTTATGAATCATGTTTTCCTTCAAGTGTCCTGGCCCAGATCCGCCTAGATTACCCTACTCTCCCCATGCTCCTATTGACTTAAACTAGGGCGAATTGTTCCACAAAAGGTTACACTGCGCACTGGCCAGACACTTGTCTGGGCTTGGCAAATTGAAATTCTTGCCTATTGTTGTTTGAAGAAATAGCAAAGCCGCTTGATATGTGGGCTGCATGGACCTATACATCATGAATATCGAAATGCAACCTGTCTTCCCAGCTTTCTCCTGTCCAGGCTCTCGATTCAAGCACCAGGTCACATCTTGTCTCAGAGTTGATGACGACTAGATTTCGCTGCAATATAGAATGCACAGATAATGCGCATCATTCTGTCCTAATCCAAAATGGCTGCCTAGTCGCCATCTTGGAGTTAGCAGGTTGTTCCAAATCATCACCGTTAGAGACGTCCCAGCCATCACACCTCTGACAACATGGTGAGTTTTGGAGAACCATTGTCATTGATCTTTCATTTTCGCGTTTTTCCTGGTTTTGACATTCTTTCCTAATTTACTTATGAAAAGCATTCTATTTTTGAATGGCCTCTGTGATAAGGATTACCTGGAAATCGCGATTCGTGATGATAATAATACAATATATCATCGGTGGGCCAACACTTAATCTCATGTCGCAAACAGTCAAGATATCAGTTTCGAAATTGCCGTACACCAATTCTTATCGTCGGTGTTTGGCAGTTTTCGGATATCGACCTATCTGATACCTGTCAAGTTCTTTATCGAATTCGATGTTAGTGGGATTTAGAACATAAAAAATGGAATGCTCAGCGTTATATATCGATATTTTGGAGCGTCTAGCTTGACCCAAAACTTTGACATCGCTGAACGTTCTTCTTAAACTCCTTCTTATGCATATGTATGTATGTATGTGTGTATGTAATGCTGAACGGCATTACCCCTGGGGAGTCAGAATATGGTTTGAACGACATCTATTATAAACCCTAGTCCCCGAGATGAAGGCAGGTGATCGTGACAATCAAGCTTGGACTGTAGGTAGTATTTAATCGAAGTGCAATCGTGAGTTCAAATCTGGGATGTAAATCTGCAACTCCTGCCAAATCCTGGTTGAAGTGGCCGGACATAAACCACCTGAGATTGAGCCACTCTCAATTACAGTTCATAATTGCCCTTGAAATGTCAGGTATTGCGCTCTTAGTGATAAGTGATCCCGTGGGTTGGTCCTAAGAGGCGGTGGAGGGTGGGTCTGTCCGTGGTGACCCAGTCTGCTGCCATGGCCATGGTTGCCAGTCACATACTTGAGGATCAACTCCTATTGCCCAGTCCACCTGACTGTCTTCTGCTGCCTTCGCCGCCACGGCAAATACGCTCGGCCCCAGCAAGTATTTGGTAATCAACAATCGCCCTCTGGCGACACTTTATGAGACTACCTCTTCCCGTTAGGGGCCGGTGTAGAAGTCTGAAGTGTCCTAGGATAAATGTCTTGAGAACAAAGGAAGTTATTGACGATCCCATGCTCCGTCAATATACAATAAGACCGGACACTTTTTCCAGAGGGACATTTTCTACTTCTACACGGGCAATAACGAGAACCAAACCGTATAACTCTCATGTTAGTCACCTATCATGTGGCCGTCCCATTAAACATAACGTGCGTACTATCGCATTCCTCACGAAGGTTCACGCTAGTGATACATTGAGTAGGGTTCATGCGGATATTTGCGTCGCCTACTTGGCGATAACTTCTCATGTTTCCTGCAACCTACACCAAGAAATCTTAATCGCTCCGTCACACCCCATGATCTCATTAACCCCTGCAATAAAGCACGACACCTCCCCACAGGCGCTCTGGCTTCAACCATTAAATTGCTTTCCAACCTGGATGGAGAAGGAATGTTCGTACGGCATAGGAACTACATGCAGTTTTGATCATCTACTTGATCATTTACATTAACCCTTATCCTGGTAGGCCAATTCGTATATTTTTGCAGATAGTTGAACAGTCATGTAATTTTTGCGTATTTTGTACCTTACAAGTGATAGTTGCCATCTTTCTCTTTGTCAGGTGAAATGGCCGGCCACAGAGGACCACGCCTGTCGCGGTTACTGACCACGGAGCAGCTTGAAGAACTAGAGAGGACGCATCAGACGGACCCGTACCCGGACTACTTTCAGCTTGGAATCAAGATAGGTCTTAAATCACATCAGGTGAGTTATCAGGCCACCAGGAGTCTCTACGGGGTGGGGGCGCACTGACTTACGCAGACACTTCCCAAACTATGAAAATTATGGCGTTCTTAGGACTGTTATTTCATCCAGGAGTTAATTGTCCTGGACCCACATGTCTGCAGGATTGTGTACCCAGGATTAGTCTATGACGTCAAATTATCAAAATGGCCTCATCCTGTCTGCCGTCTGGCTTCCGTGGAGACTATCCATGATTGGTTACTGAGTCCAGAATGGCTCCTATAGGCTATTCTCTGCAGCCAGTCTGAAATCACCACGTACATGCCCTGGATGATGATCTAACTACATTGTATCACGAGCGATGTTCCACGAACAATACTTCGACAAATGTTCACTTCAGTTACATGTTGAACTCTGTGCCTGTTCACTTTCGACGATCGTTTGAGCTGGTCAGACCCCTCATGTCTTCTCCATGACACCAGTCTACAAGCTCTCAGGACATGCCCAGGTAATCTGATCCACTATGTAAGCAGGTCAATTATCTGAATTGCTATTTTCCTACCATGACAGGGGTAGTTATTTTTATGATCAGTTAAACTTCCTCTGCGGACCCCCGGGACTGCAGCTCTCCTGACCTTTATTTGGACTTCGGGACTACGTCCCTGGACGCCACAAGTATCCAGCAGCCTTCCCATCCCCAAAATAACCTACCGCCACCCAAAGCCAACATGCCTGTCCGTTTGTAAAAACTCCTTGGCTGTAACTTAGTAGGCATTTATCATGACAGCGAGTACAAAGCTGACATTGGATTCCCAAAAGATGTCCTGTTTTAGTTCAAAAGCATTTCTTATGATGGTGATCTGTTCAAAGACACAACCGAGAAGCCACATATAACTGTTGGGACTCTCCTCGGATGCAGGGAATTTTGAACCCTGTTTACCACTACTGCTGACATAACCCGTTTACTGAACTATCAATGACCCTTGTCACCAATTGCAGCAAAAGGCCATTGCAAGTTGATCCCACTCATTGGCCAGCTTACCTCACAGCGACGTCATCTCCCAGCCATCACCGTAATTATCCCCACGTAAGGCTTCAATAAGCTGACATAATTCCATAGACCTCCTTATTCCCTGCGGCAGTTCAAGTTCTAACGTTATGAAACTCTCCGAGGACACATAATTGAGGACCTATTCTGTTTGAGGTTTCTGTAGTGCCTTTTGATACGGATCGGATTGTGTTATGAATGATGGAACAATGTTTTTGCTGCTAATCCTTTAGATAAAAATCTTGGTTTCATGCAATTGTGATGTGATGGTTAAAAGGTTTGTTGTTCCGAAAGAGGATGGTCCATCCATTACACGAACAAACCTTTTAGTTTCCAAGGATGCTAATCCAGTTCGCCTGTATCAGTAAACTTTAAACCATGTGGTCGTCCTCGCAGAAATCACAGTTCTAGAAGGCTTTATGCTACAACCGAGTTTTTTTTCGAGAATAGGCTGAGGTCAGTTGCAGAGATGCAAAATGATGATGGGGCTTTTGGAAGGATTAATTTTCAATGATTTGTGTGGTATCAATGTTGCCCATCTTTAACTCCGGCTTGTCCCACAGGTTCGCCATTGGTTCCAGACGCGACGGAAGTCTAACCGGGGCAGCAAGCGACCACGAACGGATTCAGGTGAAGCTTTAATGGACGAGACTGCGGATGAGGAGACCAGTATTTCAAAATATGATGAGGTAAGAACCTTTTGTGCTTCATCTTCTCTCACAAAGCCTCTTCTTCTTCTTCGTCTTCAGGCTCTGCCCTTGAATGGGTTCTTCTCCGGAGAGTGTTCCTTCTCTATGGCCACGGTAGATGTGGTTGAGATGGGGTAATGGGGGAGATGGAGTGAAGGTTCTTCTTACACACGTTCTCATTCATAGATAATCTAAAAACCGGTGGTGGCCATGATCTGTACCAAAGATACAGTGTACAGCGTACTTATATATCCTAATTGAATTGAATTGAATTTGATTATGTTCGTTCTTCTTGCAGGACACTGTCGATGGTCTTGGACAAGAAGTAAGAGATTTCAGTAGGAAGAGAAAGCATTTAGCGCCACCACGCCAACACAATGGACACACCCCACCAATAGCACTGCCAAAGACTGCCCGTCAACCAACCCCTTCCCTCGATGTCCCTGGGCATGATATCGGTCCTGTCAACTATAACATGCCAAAACTGCCCAGGAGCATGGCACCACAGGCTCACTGTAATGGCATGGTGAGTAGGCTTTTGGTACTGGGATCAAACTCTTTGAACTGTGAAGGCTACCAGACCAAGATCATGCGATGCACCAGCCCCCTTCCTAACATGTACAGGGTGACAGACGTCGCGGTGGTGTCCTCGTCTAATTTCTAACCAGATAAAGCTGTTGACAAGCATATTGTATGCCATGGTACCACCTCAAAGTCTTCAGTCCAGAAAGTACGTCTACGTCTGTCGATACTAAGTATGGAAGTGCTCTGTTTCAGTAGCGGGCGCATTTCTTTCATATCTGTGTGTCTCCTTATCATCATCCAAGCAGAACAAAGTTAATTTGACCCTACTCAATCATGCTGCCCCAACCTTGTGTGAGATTATAACAGCTTCACCTGCCAGTTCCACTCGATCCTGACTAACATTGTACCTTCCACACCATTTGCAGACCAACCATCCCAACGCCACTGCCGCTTCTATCTACCGAATGCTGTCTAGCCAACCACCCTCCCACCGCCATGGCTCCATCCCACCTAACGTCAACGTGGCCCTCCATCCTGCCTTTGGTATGCAGTGGCAGCTACCAACACCCACCGTGGAGGTAAGTTGGTCTTTCATGTCCAGGAACATCATTCTGTAAGCGGGGTCGAACGTAGCGACTTCTGCTTGCAATGGGCTGAGGGTATAGGTTTCCACTGAATGCGATTTTACTTGAATCGCACAGTGCATGCGATATCGCAGAGGAGAACGTTGGTTGGTTCGGTTTGGGTGCAGGGATAATCCATGCATGTCTCAATCGCATGAAGTGGAAACCTACCCTTACAACGAATTTTCTTCATGTAGCTGCTGGCTTACTGATACATTTCGTTGCCAGCAGCCCTACGATTCGGCTTTTTAGTCGCAAGTGCACTGGCAGGCCTCGGTCGACTGGTAGTAACCAGAGGTGAGACAGGCCACACCCTATCGCAGTGGTGGATTCCCTCACTCAAAGAGTTCCCTGCCCCCTGGTGTCCATTAACCTGTTGATGTTTTGTCCTACCAATTCCAGCGTTTTATGGCAAATTGCATTCATCGGTACTGTTCTTCTTTCTCTCGGTCTTCGACAAATCGCGTTTTTTAAAGTTTTGATGTAATCTAGAAGTTCTGGCGATTCTTTTGCGTTAATTTATACCTGGACTGCAACGCTTAACGGACAGAGAATGTGTTCCTAAAGGTGAGTTGCGTTTGTTTTTGTTCCATTTGTAGCACCCCATTAGTTGGTAACATAACTGTTGACACTAATTTGCATATGCAGAGTTTGGTTTTATAGATGTTCCTGTAGACATAGGTTAGAGCAGTGAGATACCCTAGATCTCCCAAGATTTCCATTGCATGCACTGTTGACAGTTTGCATGACCAAAAAAAACTTAATTCGATTACACTTCTTCCTCTTTCCTCGTAATCAAAATCTTCACGTTCGCCGATGGCCGGAAATGCACTGCCTGTTAAGTGTGTCGAAGTATTGTTAAGCCAATATCATAAAATTACCAACTGATCAGACAATGTCAGAGATGACGGTCGAATATAAACAAATGGTCGACTATTATTGTTATGACGCAGTGCCATCTATTTGATATGTCCAATCTAAGCAAAAGCTATCACTGTGATCGGCGAACCTGAGTGCCACCTTTTGTCAATTTTGTGTCACATTGCCTTGATACCACTCCTGACCTTGCTGAGGTTGTGCTACATTTATACCGTGAAACCTGTCGTGGGATGGGTTTGTGTGGACTTTAACCTTTCTTTACCTCGAATCGACCCCTACCCTCCTGCTCTCGCCTATCTAACCTTCACAACACAACTTTATATCCCTCCTGCTAGTATTCCAAAAGACACCAGTTAATTTCCCCGTGTGCGACCTAAACCTCACTCACACTGTGCTTGATGCATGAACTCTTAAGCCAGCCATATTTTACAAATTCCAATTACAAGCTGGCCCGCGTTACTCGAAATATAAAATTGTAGTGCATGCAAGCATGTAGAGAAACAAGACTGATTTATCGTGGCGACCTGCTTGACTTGTGGTAAACCAAATTTAACCGAACCTTAATGTTCTACGAATGCTACCAGTACGTTAAAAGCATGCATGATTGGCCATCCCAGCTGCACGTCCCATCATTGTTTCGCAACCAAAGCTCAATTTATAAGGGAAAATCAGTGTTGTTCAATGTGCTAATTTGTTTTTTAAGTGCGTCAAGTTTAATTCTTACCAATCATTCATTCTTCTGTACTACTATCTCACGTGTTCATATCTCTTTCGACTCTATTTTCTCGGAAGAGATTTGAGGCTGTTTATAGAAGGCTCCCATAGTGTGTCCTCTCTACAGGCAAGAGAAGCACAGTGTACAGTCGGTACAATTCAAAAGGTTTGGAAAACGGATTCATTCTAAAGAAACGTCAACTTGTTTCCTATCATGCGATGCACGTTATTTCACCTTCCACTTGCGTGCACATCCCCGCTTGTAAGAAACTGTTACAGATTCATCTACCAAACTTGGTCATATATTTCAAACGTTAAACAGTTACCAGTCTGTGAAAGAGAGTTACCAAAGGAAAGCTACAAATGGGACAAGCTATCGCATCTCGCCTTGTTGTTCTTATGGATGCTGGTCAATTTTGGCCAAGTTTGTTGTAACGGGCTGCTCTGGCTTATCAAAGCGACCTGATCCCACTGGTCCGTAGTCCTAACAGAGATATATTCCTTATCAAATCTGTCGTGGGGCTCTAGCTTTGACGATGATGCAGCCAGGATTTTATATGATATGATTGTCAACGTTTCTTCTTTGGCCTAGCAATGCATGCTCAAACTAGTTTCCCATTGCAACGCCGAACTTGTTCGAGATCATTCCCAAATGAACATCAAAAGCTTAACACTCTTTGGCGTTCCAGAAGTGCGAAGGTCGCTATGATAAATCAGCTTACAGCATACATGCATATCGTGGTTTCTGTTCCATTTCTGTTAAGAACTGTCAGTGCAACTGTATTACAACGCCAAGTGTTCTGTTGCAGAGTCTGTTGGAGAAAGGTGACCTTGAAGTCCTTGTGGAGCAGAGGGATTTCCTCAGAGGCATGCTGGAGCAACAGGAAGCAGTAAGTCATCAGTAGTCTTGTTATAGTGCTAAACTTTACCATCTAGGTGATAGTCCACAGCCTGGCGAACCTAGTCCAACTTCACTTACAAAGGACGAAGTACTTACCTGGACAAAGCATGATACAAAGGTATTTTGTCGAAAATCAAGTCATTCCCATACACTTGACTGGGAAGTGCAGAGAATTACTAAGTGTTGAGCGGATAACAGCATCAAAGCAGAGGTTGAAACATTTGCCAGTAAGCTGGAATTCAGGTCACGTTCGATTTGCTGGTCTGGTACCCGTGTCTGATACATAGCCACCCACACGAGGAATGGTGCTGCACTACCCTTCAACTTCAACGGAAAGTATAATGGAACAGCTTAAATTGTCCACAGTATCATGACTCGTATCAATTTCTGAATCTTTCATTACAGTTGCGATTCATGTGGGACCAACAGATTACTACGTTGAAAAGACTGCTGAATGTTTGCGAGATGAAAATCTCGCGAGAAAGATCGAGAGAGCATAAACAAGCACAGAAGGCGACGAAGCCAGCCATACAGAAGGCTCATTCACATCCACGTAAGGATCAATACGTTCCTTGTAGTGTAAAGGAACATGTCTTCTTCCATCTCCCATGTGAGACAGAGCCAGCTAGACGGAGTCAAGACTTCTCAGCTAACTCTCCTCTAGGCGTGTTTTTCTCATTTAGACTTCAGAACCGTGCTCCTTGATGAGCCTCACTCAAATAATCGGATGTCTTTAGCCACACGTCAACAGTCGGTATCTTGTCTTCAGCGTTCAATATTTTACTTCCTTGATGACATATAAACTTGTTTCCAACGGTATATAAAACGTCTCCTATTTCTCTTGACAGCGCAAGTCCGACTCGGAATACCCCAACCAACCTCCGCCACCGTGAGTCCCATCACCTCAACCAGCGTCAGCTCCGAGGCTGTCCGATCATTTCTAACAAATCACTCAGACGTCATTGCTCCCATGCCTCCACTGATCGCCACGAGCCTTGGAACAGGCCTCCTCAAGAACACAAACTGCCACAGTAAGATCATCACACCGATGTACGGAGGAGTCGCAATCGACCTCAGGTCTGACCTGACTTCAGCCGCATCTCCAACACCCAACTCGAGCAGACGACCGTCACGTGATGAGGTGGATTCTCATATCGAGGCTGACGTGTCCGAGGTAGGTTGAGGATGATTTCAGTGTTTGCTTGGCTTGGGTTTTGTCCGCCATTTTCTAAATGACCTTGCCTCACATCTAGCAACCTTGATTATTGGGGATCTTAACGATTTTTTGCTATGGCATCTTGATGTTAGGTTAGGTCATCGTCGGTATCTTCTCTACTATCTCGCCCTTTAATGCTTGTATCCACTCTGATAGCACAACTCTGGTAAATGGATTCTGCTATACCTAAGAAGCACCCATCAAACTTGAGAGAAACTAAAAAACGGATGTGGTTTGGTGACAAAACCTCTACCCCACGTGCAACAGAAGAAACAAGATCTACAACTTTCAAAGATTGCATTCGCCGTGGTTGTGCCACTAGCCTTGCCTCCTATCCTTTGCACATCTCTCCTCTTCATCTCCTACTGTTGCTTACCTCCGCCTCTCATGCCTGCTAGAGCATACTGACGTGTGTTCTGGCAAGTTTGAAGTGCCATTCAAGAAACTTTCTGGCTGGTTTTTTCCTTTGACAGAGGGCCTCAGCAGCTCGACCCGTGTTTTTCTTCTAAATCCTCACCCCTGTCAAACGTTGTTTGTGGTGGTTGCTGTGTTAGGTAAAACGGACCGAAATATCCACGGACGCCTATCAACAAAGCACCGTCAATGGAGGACACTCGTAGTTCCACGTCTCACTACCCGGTGGATTACTGGCGCACACACCACACACGCCGTCTGATACTAACCATAACCATGGTAACCGTCACGTTTCCTACTAACAAAAACCATAATCATCAAGCACTAGTGACATTTTCATGGACACCATATCAAATGCCTGATGGAGGTTTTCTTTTATTTGAAGAATGAAGTCCAAGAAGATGGAGGTCCGTTAGAACTGACTGTCCCCAAAGTGAGGTCCATGGAAACGGCGGGTGTGCGCGCACTATCTGATGAGGAAAATGAAATGGAATCAAGCCTCACTTCACCATGCAACAGATCAAGCTTCACACCACCTAGCAACAGATCTAGCTTCACAAATCCTAGCAACCGATCAACATCCATTGGCAACGTCGATATTCATAGCGACCCAGACACACCAATCTCCAGTGTGGGAGGAGAGAAACTGTCCCCAGACGAGTTGTTCCCGCCATTGCCGTTGCCTCTGGCCGATACTGACGAAATCAAAGGATCGGATCTGTCCCTTTCGTTGGATGATACGTTTGATATGTACACTCGGATAACAAGTGATGCTAAGAGCCGAATCTACAGCTGCACCCTATGTGAGAAGTCGTTCAGCAGCCGATCAAACCTGCGCGCGCACTTCAGGACCCATACAGGAGAGAAGCCATTCTTTTGTAACTTCTGTGGTCGGAAGTTCGCCCAGAGGTCAACGTTGCGCACGCATAAACGGATCCATACCGGCGACATGCCTTATAAATGTAGCCACTGCAACCGCGCTTTTAGGGATTACTCCACCCTTTCAAAGCATGCTCGCACCCATACTGGTGACCGTCCCTATGCATGTCAGATCTGTGGCCGGGCTTTCGCCCAGTCCGGGAACCTCCAACGCCATATCAAGCACACACACCCTCAAGCATACGTCCCACCAGGCTCCTCTGGTGCCAGGGCTGAAGTTCCAAGATGGAAGGCTGATTCTCCTACGATTGAGGAAGCCAGTGAGCCGTTTCACGAATATCCTGCCGTCGCAGATGTTCCAACTCAGGCGGACTATCCAGCCACGGCTACGGACCTCCGTAAAGCACGTTTTCGCAACCACAAGACTCCCGTTTGAGTTTGAACCAAGGAACTATTCGAAGTGAGACTGGCCTTCCGAGAGAGCTTCAGCATTTGACGAATGAAGTTGGAGGCGCAGTTACAAATATCTAATCATTCCTAAACATGTGCTGACGAACAACTTTATTCGTATATTATGCATTTTGTAGCAAAGCATTTATAAATGAGTACCAAATATTCCAGATCATGGAGTTTTGATCTTCTTGTACATATTAGTTCTTCAGCTGGTGCTAAAGGAGAGAGGGTTGAGTCTGCTTCTTTCTGTTATCAATCGCGTTTTTTCTTTAAATGAATGTCCTCCTGGCACCATTTTAGATTTGTTGACAATGCTTTACATTTTAGGCTGGGGATAACTTTCACTGACACTGTGGTTCAGAGTCAGGGGCCCCGACCACAACTTTGTTAGTGCTGGGTGTGGCACCACGGAACCAAGTACATGTTCAATTATTACCATAGTTATTTCATTTCGTTTAAATAATTGTCTTGTCGTGATTATTCTAAAGCAAGTGTACTTAATATTATTTTCATATTCTAAATATATTGACCAAGTACTTAAGCCTTATAGTGGCATCTATTCCAAGCTGATTTTTGTAAAGAATGTCTGTTGTGATCTTGAAGTTTCAAGGGTTGACCGTTGCACAATTCTGAGATGATCACTTTTTTGGAAGTTAGCACATCGGAATTCTTCGACTATTTAACCCCTGATTGGTAAAGATGGTCTTTTACAGATTCAGTCGCATTTGTTATGTCTAAATACCGCTTATTGATCCCTAAGCAGGGGTTACACTGGTTAAGAGTGGTTTTGGCCCTCCGATTGTTGCCAATACTCTTGAGAAACGGAGGGGTGAAAGAAAGGAGAAAAAGCGATGTATTCATATTACTAATACTAGCATATGTCAATTCGCCTCTTTTCTTACGAGTGCGCCTCTTGCGGTGGAGTTGCCAAACTTCGCCGGCTAAGGACGAAGACTCGGTTGATTTCAACTTCATGTCCGACATGATGTGAGAAACATCAAAGGCTGACCCCGTAAGTCGGCCATTTTGTTTCTCCAGAGCAGAACTCAACCACTAGAGGCGCTGATCAGGAAAGAGGCAAATTTAAGTTACAGTTGATATTCAACATTTGTACTCAATGCATTTTAACACCATATTACCTGTCATTGTATAACTGACATTCCTGCCTATACTACAAACACATATTGCCTTTTCGTCGTCCCATGCCTTTGTGCTTTTATCCTTCGAAGGTTCATGGTTTATAAACTATCCATCGCGGCTACAGACTGTTTTAAGACCGAGTATATGGGCGTGATATTCCTATTGATTTGTCTTCTGACTGACTGCTATAAGACCTTGGTACAACCAGTCCCGTCGAAACACTTTGTACGGGTCTTTCGATTTCTGGGCGCCATGAAGCATTTGTATGAACATTGTTCTGTATAGAAATAAAGCCTTATGTTTTATAGCATTCCGTTTCACGTGTTGTTGCTTGCGATTCTCATGAGTTTGTTGTTCTTCACTGCTCATAACAATAGTCAACTTCGGCTTCGCCATCTCTGCTTTGCATTTTGTATTTCTACTGGTGATAGCCATTCTTGCCACCGAACAATATACAATTGATGTACATTTGATGTTCATCTAGCTCATGGGTTAGCCATGAGCAAGTATGGATTCTATACTTGCCACGAATATAAGGGCCTAAAATGTCAAATGGTCAGGTGTGCTGTTTCGTACTTGATTGGCTTGACTGGCTAAGACTATAAGGTTTGAACACGAGACGATATCATGTAGCCTGGTTATCATTCTGCAGGCGGCACCTGTCTAGTTATCATTCTGCAGGCGGCACCAGTCTAGTTCCAACATATTGCACGTCATTGGATTATTTCCAAGAATTCAGAAGAATGAACCCAGCATGGGGTAGTAGGATGACATTCAGAAAGAAAAAGAAGCTCAACGGAAGGGTTGTTTTGTTTATAGTTTTCAGAGACCGAGACTGAAGAGGACTATGACGATCCCCAGCCGATCGACTTGTCCAGCAGCGGCAGGAGCCTGAGAGATGACAAATGGAAGGGAAGAGACTCGACGGATTCCAGGTTTGGTAGGTATCCGATTTGAATGATCAGAAGCCCGCTTACTTGTGTTAAGTCCTACTTGCTGGCTTATGGCAGAGTCCTGACTCTGTTGTAAAGGGAACTGCGGATTCGAGAAGATGACGTCAACTTGGTCCAAAGCATTCACGGCCATTTTTCTCTCACGGTTACTACTTAAATCGAAGCTTATAGACGACTCTCTTATACTTGCAGCCCCAGGTGAAATGGACCTATTCGACGAGTTCCACCAGATCTTGCCAAACTATCCACCGTCGCACCGAGGAACTCCGGATATGCAGTCACAAATCAAAATGGAAATGGTAGGTTCATCAAAATGTTGACAAAGAAGTTCAGACAAAGGAAATTATTGGTTGGACTGTTAGGTGGAGTAAAGTGGGATTTGTGTTGCGTATCAGTCTGGAGAGAATTAATTCCTATTGCTACTATGGTCTGTATCATAATCGAAAGCTGACCCTTGATGGCCCTATAAATTTGATATTTACTATTGCAGGCGCTCTCAGAAGATGGTGATGGCGATTCTCCATCTGACGGTGGCTGGCGGCGGCGGAGGAAGAGGACAGTCTTCAGCCTGATACAACTGCAACGCATGGAGGAGATCTTCAAGGTCACACACTATCCAAGCTATGCTGATAGGGACGAGATTGCTCAGGAATTGGGGCTCACTGATGAAACGGTAGGACTTTGCACACTATTCTGCTCCAATAAGAGTCGGGCGTTCGATCCTTTTCAACCAAATTTCAAATATGGTGTTTTGTATTAAGGTGTTCAAATATCCATAGTTTGACTAGGTTTTACTACTTCTTATCTAAACTGCTCTAAACACATTCTTCTTACCAAACACCCGCCTTAATCAATATTTCTCAACTTCCTCTGCAGGTACGCGTTTGGTTCAAGAACCGACGTGCTAAGGTGATGCGAGAGAAGGGCGACGTGAAGGCCCAGGGGAACCTGCAACAGGTGGTCGACGATATCAAGTCGGAGAGAACCAGCCCCTCGTAGCGTGCCCAACCAGTTATATTCTCACAAGTTCAGACTTAGTACGTCGGCGGATGGGTTTAAAGGAGACTGTAGGCTGAAGCTAAATGTGATATGTTTCACTAAGGGCCGATAGCGGTGATGGACACCGGTGTATAAGGAATGATTCTATTCCCTTATTCGAAGAAACCTGAGTTACCTAACATCGAAATCACCACAGGGTCCATCTAGCTCCTGCCTATAACCCCCCCCCCCTCCAAATGGGCCGTGTAGGGGCTTTCCGAGGCTCTAGTCAACACAGATAATATCACCAGTCGCCATTACAAGATATGGACATCGTTATACATGTATAGCCTGGACTGTTCATTTCATCATCACATTTCATGAAAGCAATCAGATATTTGTATATTTTGAGCGGACCACTCCATTTTCGTTGCATTTATCTATTTGGAGGCATTATAACGTTGCATAAGGGATAGCATGCAATGAACGAGAATGCCTGATATTCAAGAAATTACATATACAATGTACTCAACGCATTTACATTACTAGAAATCAGCTGAGGTGAGACGAGATTTTTTAAAAGGATTGCATGTACTCAGATTTTTATACGCATTTTATTAAGATGTTTGGGCTATTTTCAATGCCATGCAGTGAATACACTTAACTTAGTTCAACAACAATAGCGAAGATTAGTCATATTGTGTCCAATTTCTATCGTGCCTTATAATAAAGTCAGCATATTTCTAAACAAAAGATGCGAATTTTTGCTTAACAATAAATTCGCATCTTTGTCCAACGGCAAGACAATAATGTGAACTGAACTGTTATATTTGAAGAATTATATTTTGATACTTAAATTCATCTTTTTAATCTATTGTTGTCTGAAAACTTACGACAACTGCCGTGGTGTTTTGAGAGCCAGGGTTCAGACAGGACAAGAGGATTCAAAAGTGTGAGTTTTGTAAACTGCTAATGCATGTTATTGCTTGCGTATAATACTTCATGTACCAGTGAGGCCCAGTATACATGGAGGTCTACATATTTCATAAGAGGTTAAGTACGAAAGCGTTGTTTCCTGTTTCATGTTTGTTTTTTTGTATTTTGAAATTGCATTTATTCCAGGTTTTGGATGTAAGTATATTAAACTCGGCTGTAGAGCTCTGTTCATAAAGAAAACCGCGCGGTAGCACCAGAAATGGCTTCTCGTATCATAGATTGGTCATGCATTTTATGGGGTAAAAGGGCATATTGAATGTACGTTTGGAGTAAAGGGTATGACATGGTATCTGAAAAATAGTAAAGGGGCGTTCGTGGGAGAGTTGACTTGAAGCGTTCTGCCGGTCATTAAGGTGAGCATTGACACTTGAACGCTTTAAGTCAACAATCCTAACTCAATAGTGAAGTCATTTCTAATTCTGGCGCTGGCGGTTTCCAATATTTCATAATCAAGTAAAAAATATTGTTTGTACTTAAGATTTTTAATACTCAATTTGTCAGTATGTGATTTTGAATGATTGGCAGAATCTTTATGTTATGTTTAATCCCATTGTTGTATCATTGTAATGGGATGTTCAAAGTTTCGTTAGGTTTCGTCAGCCAGAGCCAACCAGCCTTCGATACGAACTATTGGTGTGTGGGTGTTTATCGGAGGCTGCATGGTTATTAGTGCCTTCTTGGCAGACCGTAATTTCACGCAATGGGATCAGTTTTGATTGGCGTTTAGTGGTACGTAGGGAGTTTTTGCAAATCCCCCGAAACGCCAACTTTAACGCCTATCTCATTGTATGACCTCCTGAGAACGAAGTCGAACAATGGGATAGGCGTGCACGTGAACGTTTCGGGGGATTTGCGAAAACTCCCTATCAGCAGTATATGCACGTACAGTCCGTGGACACCGGTTTGAGTGATGTTTTCTATTATATCTTGATTGTGATTCAGAATCATGATTGTGCAATGATGCCTTTGATAAGTACTACACAAAAATGTAGATAGAGGACAATAAAAAACTATAGATCACAAAAAAGTCTTTGCTTCTTGTATTCTCAGCCTCGAAGCATATGGGTTAGCTTACTGAAGATGACCACATTTGGCTCCCAAGATCGTGCCTACAGCCCTCTTTAAGGTGCATGGCCGTTGAGACCATGCACGGACAACCATTTAACCCGTCACAGTGCAATAAGATACAACAAGTTGAAGCCGCGGTGGAATATGAATCACTTCCCTGATTCTTGGCGCGCCAGCGACTTCCATTGACCAGGTTGGAAAGATTATGGGATTTTATTTTAAAAATAAGGGTGTAAGTTTCGGCAAGCGGAGTGGCAAGCTGATGTATCTCTTGTACAAAAATGCCGGGAACAGAATAGAATACCATATGTGGGGCATTCAGTCTACGTATAAACGAGAAAAATAATTACCAGCATATAAATGCCAAAAAAGTAAAAAAGACAAAAGCGTTAGCAGAGCGTAGTTTCGATCTACGGACCTCTGGGTTATGGGCCCAGCACGCTTCCACTGCGCCACTCTGCTATGGGATATCTTTATGATTGAAGTCCTTTATGAATTCAATCCGTTTTGGCTGATGCAATACCTGAATAGTTTCCTTAATCACTGAAAGATGGCAGCGCTATTTATCAGAGTGACAATGCTGCGAATGGCGCCTCTTCGTCCTCGTGTTAGTTTTTTCTTTTCTCACCAGGGTGGTGAATTTGACGGTCATGAACAGTTCTTTGCCTTTTTGCAACTATTCTATGCCGATAATCGATAATGTGACAAGTTATTACTAAGCCAAGTGCATGAATATAACTTTAGAAACGACTCATGCTCCTTTCTCCATACCTCACCTGCATTAACTCGGAAAGCACTGAATGAAAGGCCCTGAGGCTCAGGATGTGACTAAACAGGCATATAAATATCTTTTATCAAGACGCACTCGTATATCACTCGGATACGTTGAACACTTACAAACATTTACAAATGACTCAACTTGAAATATCTACATGTAGGCTACAATCAAAAATAAACCAGACGAGGAAGTCGGCGTTTTTCCCACGATTAACACCACACCTGATATATGTTTGAGATATTGACCGGCATATCATTCGTCGATTTTGCTTTTCTAACAAGTTAAGTGTAATGGTTTGTTTTAGCTTCAACATGTAGGTTACTGGGAATTGGCAAAAAGGAAATGCATGGCACACTGACCCCCAGCAATGCCGCGGAAATAAACCTGCGGAAATCAAACAGGAAAAGACGCAGACTACATGTACATTTGTAGATATGGAGAGAGGCGAGGCCTAAAAGTAAAATGGAAGCATGAGATAACATATACGTATTGTTTGGGGCGACTCTTCTTAGTTTTGCCAATATCATCAAAAATACACAAAGGCGAGCTTTCACCGTTTTTGATGCCCGCTTTAATTTATTGATATTTATACTGAGCTATACGCATGACCTTGTCCGGTGTGTCACGTCAACTGACAGTACATATGAATCAGGTCAATGTCATGTGTCATTAGGCAGGACAACGCGTCAAAAAAACTATCTTCAAGGATCCTTCTGGAAGGTAGGCATTATTTAAGGAGCTGTAGAGGCATGTTCCTAAAATATGCATTGTGACGTCAGTTCATGCATATTAATGAAGTTGTGACCTAATAACACGCATGCGCAGTGATGTGCTGGCGGAAAGTTAATAATGGCCGAAATGACAGATGTCATTTTTGACAGACCGGCTGTTCATTATACAATACATATGCATGTACGCATATATACCACATACGTATGCCTACATCATACATTAGACAAGTAATGTTGTAATATGGCATGCTATGGAATACTCATATGAATGATCGACATTGGAATTGTACTGTACTGTAGGCCTCCTGGCTATACACTGCTGTGACTATCTAACGTTGGACGATATTGTATCGCCACGTGTTATTGTTGACGGAAATGATTACAACCAATCGCATTGGTCACATTTTCTCATTTACTATGTGTGTTACACATATAATAAATAAAAAATCAATACGTCACAACTTCATTAATATGCATGAACTGACGTCATAAGGAACATGCCTCTAAAGCTCCTTAAATAATGCCTATCCTTCTGGAAAGAATATCGTCATGGCGTAATCAAATTTTGTGGACCAACTACCCACACGCCGTGGGACCTGCCGAAGACACGCGGCGGTAACAAATAGTACTACGATTCATATGGGTCAAGGTCACTGTTTTCAACTGAGGTTTGCGGCTCTTGAGCAGCATCAATGGGAACCCATAGATACAAGAAACTTGGCAGGACCCCACATTGTGGGACTGCACATGTCATCATAAACTCCCTATCTCGTGTACTGTCCCAAGTGATCACTGCTGATTGGACACACATCAGTGATAATTACATGACGCTTAATTACTCGCAATGACAATGAGCTGTGACTAACTTGACTATCTCTGACGTTTAGTCCAATTGGGTTAGCGTTATTTTGACTCATCCATTGAACCCGGTAATTAAGACCTAGGCCTATCCTAATTGTATGCCTTTTACACATGTCATCAGTCAACAACAGTTTTGTAGCAAAGCCGATCCTGTCTTTCCGTGTAGAGATACTTCACTGAATCGAGACGTCCCGCGGGGAAAGTTGACCATCCTGTAGTTCTAATAATAACTCCTTGGCTATTTTAGCATATGGATGACGGAGGCGTTTTGCCTTAAGGATTCCAAAACAGCCATCGAAAGCAGTGAATACCTTGCCGCTGTGTCAGTAACTTCCAGTTTTGCTTTCGTTATTAAAGGGCACGGGAGTAAAGAGCGCTAGTCTTTATGCCGGGTTTATTGATCCACGGATTGATCGAACGAATGGCTCCTCAACGTCTTAGCTGCATTCCTATGGTTGGTGGAAACTAGCAGTTGCCTTTACATCATTGATTGCCGATTGGGCTGCGTGGACTGGAACTGGAGCCACAGATAGGAAGCAGAGGAATTCTTGCGGCGTTATTGATATCCGTTTTCTCTGCTTAGAGTTCAGTACGTAAGGACAAGCGTGGTCTTCATGATGTGTTAGGTGACAAAATAGCTCAGCTGAACATCCACATCAATCTGACAACCACAGCATTAACTGAGTAAAATAGCCCTTTGCTATTGCGTTTGAGAGACCATTAGCCTACTATTAGCCGAACTTGGATCTCGCTTATGAAACTCACAAGGATGGATAGGAACACGAAGGAGAAACTGGTCTTTCATGTCATGGAGTTAAGGAATCTGGTAGAGAACATCTATGATCTATTCGTAAGTACATGTAGTCTGTATTTGTTGGTTATGTAGTAGGCCTGAGTTTTGACAGTATCAATAAATGTCTTTGATCAACTAATGGCACATATCAGATAAGTGTACTGCCATACACTCATAGAGATGACTGCCACTACGACATGTTTCTTGTTAGTGTGACTAGGCTAGCTCTCGAGACTCAATGTGATCTAATTTACACACTTGAGACACTCTAGTCCATTGGTCAAGCAGGAAAACTAATTAGGACAACACTTTGCCGACTTTGACTCGTAATATGGATACTGTGCTTATGACATAATGTCGATACAGAAGATGGCATGTGTGTTGCCGCAATAAATGCAGGTCCAATCCCACCATACAGCACAGGCAAAGGGACTTGGCGATAGCTCAGAGCATTGTTGGTTGCAAAATGGGAATATGTCACTCTTGACTGTACTACCATCATCATCGTCATCAATCAGTTAAGTAGCTTAGATCCTCACAGTTATGTTTGCCCTTTGAAGAATCTCCCGGCCATGCCACACATACACCACCAACTTTAGATAAAGTAACAATGGGTTGATATTGTTCTACGAAGTTCTGGATACCTTAGGTTTAGATATAGTTTCTCGGGTTTTGCCTTGTAGTCGAAAAGCAGCTGTTAAGCTAAAGAACCAACAAGTGCCAGGTGATTTTGTTGTAGTGTGATGTAAGACAATCTTTGTGGAATGTGGAGAATGAGTGTTTTTCATTAGTTGAATAATTAAGCTTCACCTTGAGTCAGTTTTCAGTTCTAAGTTGGCATTGAAGCATCGAGAAATCAATTCTGATGGTCATCATTATAAAAAAGGGGTTGCTGGTTGCAAAGACTTTGGAAATTCAGCACCTAATTTCGTTCAAAATTCTTCTTAACGCGGAATAAATTAAATTCAGCTTCAAACCAGAAATATCTGATTTTTATTGGTATGTGTTTCCTGATCTGTTTTAAATGATGAGGGAGACCGTTTCAGGTAGGTCTACCTGATCAGATGCTTTGATAACCCCGACCACTCTAATTACTCAGGTGGAATTCCTTCTCGGCAGCCTACGTTCTCAGTGATTCATGATAGTTTTTCAGCTGAAAACGAAACAGTTGCGAAAATATGTAAAGTAAACTCATAAACTTTGTCTCAGATATGTTACTTAGTTGTTAATGGCAGACGCTGACCGGAGAATGTCAATTTATTGGCATTCCATGTGGGCTGCTACAAGTAGTATCTTTGGAAGCACCATCAGGTTTCTTGGTAAACAAGTATATACAGATGGTCACCTCTTTTCCAACTTTCAGCACAAACACAGAAATGGACTCGTGCAAGAGACCATACCCATGCATGACGAAGCATTCAACTCAGTGGAAAAGTTTGTGGAGAACTTCATGCCCATGATCTTGTCTTCGATAAATCTCCCGAGGCCGTTAAATTTCAAGTCCCCTTTAAGTGAAAAGGTAGGTTCATGTCAATTACGTCCAGTCAGATCGGCTAAAAAGGTACGTTCATGTCAATTAGCATACGACCAGTCATATCGGCCGTCGATCCTTCACTCCGGCATCAGCATCAGTTACAAATACTTGGTTTGGTCAGGAAGAACCTTGAGGTCAGGGAACACATGCCTCATACATGTAAGGATCACCTAGCGGGCATCCAGCAAAATATCTTAAGGGGGGTCGAGTCGGATTTTCATACAGTTGGAAAAAAGCGCTTCCCGGATCCGATCCGATATGTGGCGCAGCTTTCGCTTCTCTGGTATTCGCCTCGCTGAGATAGAACCTTGTTTGTGGGCGATTAAGAGCTTTGCATTCCGTTGGAAGCACATACATGACGTGCACTTCCTTCTTTTCTATTGCAGAACTTCTCCACTGAATCACTGCGATTTCTGTCAGATCTGGAACAAGCCGCCTACCACCTCCGACAGATAGAGTCAGGGTTGGAGTACTACACGCGAGGACGAGCTGACATCATTGGCAACCTCGAGAGAATTGTTGTCTCATGTAAACAGACAAAGACCATATTACTTCAAAGGGTAAGACGGTAGAAAGTCACGAGTTGAATCTGCAGTATATGCTAAATATATACGCCAAGGCTAGGAAGCCATATTGTTTTTCAGGTAAAGCGACACAGACAGATGACAGCTCCCTCTTGTATCGAGTTTTTGGTATCAACCATTATGATTTTATTGTTGTACACAAATCGATTACCTACTCTATGTTTCAGGCATCCGATTTGAATATATCAGCAGAGGCCTACGCGCTATCGGTTGGCGAGGTACCCCCAGATGGTTATTTTGAGCAGAATGCCTATTATCTCGCAGTACTATACCATGCGAAAGTTCAAACTCAAAACATGCACAATACGTGTCAAAGGCTATAAACTCTCGGCAGGAGCGAACGTTTCAGCGCATGAACAAGACGTTTCTTTTTGCATTCGAAGGATGGAAGTATCCGTTCGAACAAAGGATACTAGTAGACACATGCCGTCACAATCATGAACTTCGATATTGAGTGCAATGCCTAGGGCAAGTCGTATACTACTAACTCAACCTCGCGCAGGCCTCAGAATCAAATTGGCGGATCCGTTGAAGGAATCGCTGCATTCTGATCAGTGTGGTCCTTTCAGAGATTCTCGAAAGCAAAACTTAGGGTAAAGTTCAATGGATCGTCGAATCAAACGTTCAATCAGCATCGAGGGCGTGCGGACGGCTATATTAGTGTTGATTCCTGTCGAATTTTGGTTTCGGAAAGCGGCGAATGACGTGTGTGCTTGCCGCTAATGATGCGCGAGGATCTCATACCGGTGATGTGGGGGACTCTTTCTCCTTATGTGATTTGCCATACCAAAGCTTATTGAGACCATTCGTCGGCCTTCCGGTCTAATCGTCCTCCAATCAGAATGAAATATTCTGCGGGTGGGCCAATCACTGGGCTTGGGGGAGAGGGGGGGGGGGGGTTCGGTCTCTTCTGTTTAGGTAGGGAATGATGGGCGCCCTGGTTATATGGGGGTGATCATCTTTGCACGCATGCCATCACATTGGTAAGCACGTCTACCCGAACTAGAAGAGCACATGCAGTCCCCGGTAAAGCTTACATGTAATGATAATAAATATTGATAGTTTTGTAGTTGTCCTTCAATAATAATTTATAGAACTGAGCAAAAATGTCGTTCTTTTATTTTAGCTGAATTATCGCGTGAATAACTGATGCACGTGTTCTTTGAGGCCGGAGCTAGAACCCCACAGTTCGTTAGTTGACCACCAGGTGATTCCACCTTTAACATTCCTCCCCAACACTACAAATACAACCTATGATGTGTCTATCTGGTGTTAAGATCTACCAGTCATCTGATTGGTAATTTCGTCATATAAATTGGTATATAGGATCAATAAATAATAATTGACAACAATCATGGGGCTGCCTCCTCTGGTTTCTGGAAGTATGTGAGCCGGCACTTTGCGATTAGCAACCAAGGATGCTTTGATTTCTTCTCATTGACAACTACACTCATTCGCAGTGGTTTAAAGAGACATACAGAGGTGCAGAGGTGCAGAGGAAAGCCTTGCGTGTGAGCGCCGCCAGTGCTTGAGGAGTATCGGCTGTCCAGACCGGCGCAACAACAATCAAAACGTCAATAGGTGGCAATTTCATGAGTTCACATTTGCCATTACCAGTATACTAAGGGTGCAGTCAATATCAGTTACTATACGGAGTTATTTCATTGACTGTTAGGCCGTTGGTTCAGTTTCCACCGGAAGGCTACCACCTCAATCATGGAGAATAAGAAAGCTCGGCGGATATCCTACGACGTGCCTGTAACTCCACGGAAGCTATCTAACCCGTGTGGAAACCGGCCGGTGTCCGTGCTCGAGGATGGCTACAACCCCATTGATTACCGGAGTGTTATAGCAGCCATCTACATGTCACTATTCCCCAAGGTAAGATACTGTTCTGTTTGATTTCATCGTTGTGTAAAGATATTTGATTGCAGAAAGTACCATTTATTCTAGCGTAACGTTAGGTCTGCGTGCTACAAATACTGATACTATCTTTTTCACTTTATGAGGTCATTGACCTGTTGTCATTTATGACCTATTGACGTGTATTGCCAGGCGTGTTTGCCGCAGAAATTGACGTGTATTGTTAGGTGTGTCTGCTACAGAAATTGACGTGTATTGCTAGGTGTGTCTGACGCTTGACTTGTATTACTAGCTTCGACGGAATGAATTGCTAAGGCAATTTAACAAACCAGCACTCATGAAATGGCCTTAATTGCTTGGACCCGAGATAAGTTTTCACAGGGATTAGCCTGTTGTTGCTGAATATCGGCGATAAATCAAGTTACATAATCAACCCGACTGTATCATTATTTCTGACGACATAGCTAATGGGGAAACAAAAGCGACATTGATATTGCAGCTTGGCAATTATTAATGTAGCAGTCAATTAATATCTGATCAGCGCAGACTGGTATTGTTTACGTGGCATTGGTTATGTCCATCTGACCAGAGTTTATGTTCTTAACCCCGGTGTAACGTTTTGGACAGTTTTCGTTTCTGAGTGTTTCCCTCAAATCGTGATACATAGACCCCACCCCTTCCATGTCACTCATTGCTGGGTACCTCTCTTTCAGGCTTACACCATCCGTAATATCATCTCTGATATATCTAGCAAAGGTTTGTCCGACACAGCGATGAAAGCTGACGTCAGTGAGGCTGACTATTGGCCAGACATCAGTTATCCCACCCTACACTTTGAATCATGTCAAGAAGACATAGCCAAGGCAGCAGGGAAACTAGGTATAAACATGTTCCAAATCTCACAATAGACATTTGATTTTCAATTGCGAATTCAAATGGTGTAGTGTTCCTTAATGACCTCCAATAAGAGGATAGGTTATGGCTTCCTTTGACGTCCGCTGGTCGTTACCTCTGCGGGTAGTAAAAAGGCTATAGATAACCCCGGGGAGAACCTGTCACATTCTTAATGTAAACAGTGCTGATCGATTCACTGAATGACGGCCCAACGGCAGTCAACGAAAAGGGGAATGAAGATGACCAAGTGTTACATGTTTGATTGTTCCCCATATCTCGGTATTTCCCCTTGTTAGTCAAATAATATACATGTAATATCAATGGAGAACACTCAGAAAAGTCACACCGAGAAACGCGTTGATCTGTTTCTGACGTTCCAGAAAAAGCACTGCGAAATGCTAAATTGTGATTGGCAACCGTCCGATGAGATACCTACGTTGGTCCGAGGTCAGGTCAACACACGGCGAGGTGCTGTCAGCAATAAACATAAAACATGACCAATGCCTTTCTTGGTATTCAGTCAGTTGACGGTTTCGTTTCAGGTCTTGAACAAAACCAGTTGATGCAGCTCATTGGCAAATCCATCTTCTCTTCAACGTTCGATCTTTACAAACGAGAGCTGAAGTGTCTCGGGGCCTCCCTGCAAGAGTTCATCAACAATGTGGACTACGTCAAGGACGAGGCTTGGAAGATGGTCAAAGAAGATGGCGGAAACATACCGGTTTTCCTATGTTGGGTCCAGGAGGAGAAGAAGCTCGTTGTTGCTGTTGAGCCGCGTGGCATGGCCTACTTCTTTGCTGGCTTCTTCAAGGCTGCAGCCGTAGAAATATTCGGAGCGGATGTGTCGGAACTCGTCGACGACACTCTTGATGACAAGGCGTTGATCATCTTCGAGCCTTCTCTAGGAAAAGGGATACAACGGTTGATAAAGGCGGAGGCGAGGTATTCTCTTGATCCAAAGGACTCGAAACTCACTATCAAGAGCTTTTGTCGTCTCTTCCCATTTCATTTCCTCTTCAACCGTAACATGAAAGTGATACAGGCGGGCAATGCTATACAGCGGTTGATAGGAGCAGGGAAACTAGCCAGAGGAACCGTGTCCGACTATTTTCAGATTATCCGTCCGGTAACTGGGTGTAGCTTTGAAGCCATCTTTCAATGCACTAACCGACCATTCATCATACAGATCAGGAAAGAAGATGACGTTTCTCCAAAACAGGTAAGATCGTCTCTCTTCTTCGTATTTGTATCGGATTCATTTGTATTCCTACATTCTCTTGGCTTTAAGACTACTCTCCAGTTCCATTTCAGTACATTGCCTTGTATTCGATGGATTCCACCATGTATTACACATAGATTTGTTGAATGCATTGAGCAAATAGAAACACAAACACACAATTAGGCAGTGCTTTAGGGCGCACAATTTCAAATAACTAAACCTTTTTTTCTGCGAGCAAAGTAAGTCACTTCAGATACAGAGATAGAGAAGCTCTCAACTGAGCTCTTAACTTGATATCTTACGCATAAAAAGGAGAATACATTCAAGTGACGGGCTGAATGAGCCCTGTTTTCCAAGATGTATCAATACCACCGGGTTGTCTACGGTTTTTAATGAAAAGAATAGCTGTGGTTCCGATCACCCTCACAACTCAATATACTATACTACCAGGCCAACACGTAAAATCGATGAAGAAGCTAAAATATACCGTACTAAAACTTGCACAATGTACCTGACTACGAACTATTTGAGGGTAAATCTGCTTCGGAACAACATCAACTGAGTATTCATGAGGGTAGGCTTTAGGCTTCTTGCTATTGTCATTTCATGAATTTACAACCCTAATCTAACGTGCACATCATGGACTGAAAACAATATCAGAACCATTTTCTTCATATCTACCGTTAAATGGTACAGCCTCCTTCTTCCTCTTCGTGCTGCCAAGTGAAAGAATGGAGAAAGGTCCCCTTTGTTTGGGGTTGATCTGGGTAGTGCTACGCTGGAGCTCCATGTAGACCTGAACATCGTTTTCCAAGTTGACCCACCCGGCCACCTGATGATGGGAGCCATGAAACAGCTGTCTGAGAGTGTAACCTTTTGTAGCTATGTGCTGGTTCTTGTGCGTACTCTTCACATCAAGAATGAGTAAAGCGTCAGCTGGAACACCTCCACTTCTATCGACCTCGAAAGCAAAGTTGTACATACACGTGCTATCATCTTGTTTCACTGGTTGTGATTTCGCCAGAACACGACCAGGCGAGAACTTCAGTGACCGTTGCGATATTGAGCGGCTGTCTAGTCTAATCTTGCAATAAATAGCAGCTTTAGAAGTAGCAACTCCTACCACCTCATCTCCCACTTGTACCTTTACCACTTCGCCTCTCACATCGAAGAACTTGTGTTGAACGTGTCCATCTCGTGATGCTGCATATTTATCCAGAGAACTGACTGACTCGTCTGATAAACGAAGATCCGTATCGTCTCCACTGTCCACAGTATCATGACCTTTGTGCTGAGGACCTCCCTGTGACCTCGATCGGAATAAACTAAATGGGAACTTTCCAGTTTTGTGCACTTGAACATCAGAGTGAGATCGCTTCACTTCATTCCTTTTATCACGCTTCTTGAATCTCGACGGAAGTGTCGCGTACGCATCAGCATTCCTATCAATGTGACCCGGCTTTTGTTTCTCAGTCTCCATCTCGGAGGCGGAATGGACACCTTCCGTTGAGCTGAGACTGTGGATTCTCTCCACTTCTTCTGCCGCAGTTACAAAGCGTGCCACTTCGTCCATGCAGCCCTTCATGTCTTCCAAAATTACCTTGACCTTGATCTGAATCTGTCCAGTGTTTGTCTTCTGCAACAAGAACCACCCTGGTTCGCCAATGCTCGAGAGCCGCTTGATCTCCTCCGGCGAAAAAGACAACTCGCCGAGAAAATCCTTCATCATCAACGGATCACGATCCCAAACCACAATTTCTAGTTTATCATCACCCTCTGGCATCTGAATCGTAACGGATTCATCCCACACTGGGTCTAATGTTTTCTTCTTGACTGTTGTCTGGAACTTTTTCTCTTTTCCAACTTTCACGACACAGTACGGATCACTGAAACCATTACTGTCCATGGCCATGAGGTCCCTTGCTTTGATGATACGTAACTCTAGTATGCTATGACCCTGAGACAATAACTTGAACACATCAACACCAGTCGAAAGTTTCTTTGGAGAATCTGGGTTGCTGGAAGAGTGCTTCCTGCGAATGCTTGTGTGTTGGCGGATTACTGTCGGCGGCCTGCTCTGGGAAGAGTGCTTCCGACCTACTAATGCGTTTGCCATCTCGCCAATCGTCGTTTCCACTGAGATTCGTGAGTTTTCCGATCTCTTGACTGCTGCCACAGGTCTGAAGATTGCCGATACCATGATGCTGCCTAGGTTTGTGTTATAAGTGACGGCACCAATGTTCAAGATGTTGTAACCAAGTGTGAGTGACTTGTGTGTCACCCATGGTTCATCCTGTGTGAGTAACAGGTGTGCCGCGCCCATGAAGTCATCATCACAGGCCTCGTTACCATCCCAGTCATAGCACAGGAAGGTAAATGTAGTCTTTGAGAAGTCCTCTACGAATACTTCATACGAAGCATCCCATTTCGGGTTTCGTGTCTCGGTCACATAGTGTGTTGAAAACACTTTCTTCCTATTGGCGAATACAACACAGTACGGATCTGAGGTACCGGACTTGTCTAGGGCCAGGAGGTTTACTCCACCATGGAGGCACAAGTAAACAACTCCGGAGACTTCTCTTGGAGGTATGTCAACAAGCGTAGGGGGAACAGCATCCAGGACAATGGTAGGCAGTCTGGCGTATTCCAGTGTCAATGTTAGCTGTGTGTCTAGTTCTGTCTCTTTCTCGTCTAAGACAGCTTCAATACAGTTATTCTCATCGAAAGCATAGTTACCAAGGTGAAGGTCATAGCAAGCAATTGTTACATTACTGAGCATTTTTTTAGATTTTACTTTCAGCACCAACTTTTCAGTTTTTATATCACAGATTAAGAATGAGCACGTGTCTTGCCAAGACTGTCTATGAGGTGTCTTGTCGGTAGAGTATACCTGAGAGCAAACTTTAAGAACACAAAATTGCGGGTCTTCTGAACAAGACTCTTTCCCACTTGGACCCCCTTTGACTGTAACAGTCAGGACGCCTTTGGAATTTTGTTTCTTTGCCCTCGAAGCAGTTGGACCAACCACTGGTCTTTCCGTCTTAAGATCAAGTTCAAACTTATAGGGGTCAACCAAGGTCAGACAGATTATATCCATGACGAAATTGTGTATCCAACTCTTCAGCAGGGGAAGGTCCATCACTTCGAATGTTCTCAAAATCTTCACAGAGAACCAAATGTTTGGCTTTTCTACGAATGATAAACTGACCTTAGACATATGGGGGAATGGAACCTCGGCAGAAAGAGCCGGAACGAGATTAAGGCGGCCCTGAATCTTCAAGTTCTCCACAAGAATATCAGGACCAAACGGGAGGCCAGCTAATTTGGTCTGCAACACCATTCTGAAGTGTTCACAATACATGCCGGCTTCCATGTCCATGACTATTTGATATTTCTCCATATTGCACAGCTCTTTTGGTGCCTCGCCGACATTGTACCACGATGCCTGCTTCCTCCCACCGGGAAGGCCATCGGACACCTCAAACACTTGAATATGCTGAATGTACGGAGCATGCTCACCAAGGGTGAATGATTTCACTGCAACATGGTCCAGAATAATTGGTCTGAACTGACCCAATATCGGGTTGAGTTTCCGTTTGACCACATCCGATAGGCCTTGTGAACTGAAAGCAGCCCATCGGTTCATGATAAAATTCATCCACTCAGCAGTCTCACTGCCTCGTAAGGCTCTCTTTCGGTGTACTCTAACGTGTTCTTGTGTGAGGTGGTCCTCTACTATCCTAAACATCTTGAAACGCCAAACACACAGCATGACGATAAACGGCGGCATAAGCCATCCAAACGACCACTTGAAGTAACCGATCACGTAGGCAATTGAAACAGTTGCTATCACAAACAAGTAAATAATCAGAAGGTGAAACTCGCGTTGCTGCTTCCCTTTCCAGATCGTCTCAAAGTCAACGTTCTTGGGACTGGAAATCTTAGCCTGGCGTCGCTTTCCTTTGACTTCACCGTCCATGGCGACGACGCCGGCTTTGCCAGCCTCTTCAGTGAGCCAGCAGCCGATCACCCTCCACCAAAGCCACCTGAAGAAACCGTCTGATATTTGAACCTCCCCATCACCGCCTTCTCTCGACTCCATCTCTTTAGTGCTCTCGTGGGAAATGTTGTCATTGCAGTTGGCTGCGATCGTTCTGAAACGGAATTCGGTTCGGTTTAGACATTTGAGAAGGAAGGCGGTCGGAGACGTTCGTAGAGAGCTTGGATTGCAAGTTGTGCCTCTCACAGAAATGCTTGCCCAAGGAACTCAGCATATGATCTAACCCTCAAGAAGGGGCTCGAAGGAATCGAACCTCTCGTTCAGTTAAGCTCCGTGGTTTGGGTAGTGGTCTGCACACCAGAAAAATATTGGCCCAGGACTGGTGTTCTGGCCCACTTGCTGCGCGTTGTAAAAGCTGTTCCTTTCGCAGCGTGAGATGAGGTTTATGTGCATCCTGTCGCCTTTGGCGATATAGTTAACCAAGTTGAACTTTAGCAAAGACTAGCTCAGAAGCAAGGCAGGGAACGAGATATTGACCAACTTTTTGCATCATGTTTGTTTTAGGTGCGGCACCAAGGACAAACTGTTATGCACCATTTTATACTTAGTCAAGCTGCAGTGATTTGACAGTGTGTCCAAGTGGGGAACGACAGCTGATTGTCGTTGGGCAGTCAAGCACACTGATTACTCCACCACATGGCTTCTTTTTAGTCGCTGCCTATAGTTGTATTGCTAATAGAACGTATACATTCTGTAGACCGAGGTGCACAATTCACATAAGTAAAAAGGAAGTTACACTCAAACCAAAGACATTCTAACTGAGAATGGTTCTCGTAGAAGTACTCTTCTTAAAGCAATGTAGAGCAACGAAGAATTTCCACGCATTAAACTTACATTTCACATTTTCTACATGGTGGTTCCGAAATACGTGGACGAATCTTCTCTCAATAATCTTGTCGTTCGGTATCATCGTCACGCTGCTATATCTGGTCTCTGGTCTGAAATGAAAATATTACACAATTCAAACAGAGTTACCTTCTTCACACGACGAACATCCGTCCTCTGTTCTGTGATCTTTGTGGGATGTCCACATTTGCTTGGACTTTGCTTCCATTGTCTCCCAAAGGGGCATTTGACAATTGATTGGGAGGTACGTGTCATCTCTGAATGACAAGTCGTACCACTGCATGTCAAAGTTGGCTGTCAAAAGTGACTTCTGGCACTATAAACACTAGAACTCCATCACTTATGCTAAGATTTGCCGTCTCATGCTGTATTTACCTTTAGCAACGCAACCCTTCAATACTTGGAGAACGTTTAATTCCGTTGTATACAAAATATCGGGCATCTTTCTTCCCATCGGACATTTAAACGTGCCCTGATAATGTTGTCTAGCATCTGACCTCGAAAATGTATTTGTACTAATCAGGGCCTTTTTATGACATTCACATGAATAATGTTAACATATAAATCACGACGACCGAGTTCCTGAAGAATTTTACTATAGGCCTTTGTCAATACACGGTATATAGCTTTCAAGTATAGAATTGTGACTACTACACGCGTAGGCCCAGGCACATATTTGTATTGCATATCGGCAGTATAAGTATGACACTTCATTATGTAGGTATGTGGTACATTCAGTCTTTCATGTTTGTTAAACCTAAATAAACTTACCATTTTTTAAGACCTCGTCTACAGCATCGATCTCTTCTAGCAATCTCTCGACAAGTACTCTAAAATCTCCATGGTTCTTCTAATCAAAAGGGAGTGCTGTCATCGGTTTCGAACTGTCACTATCGTCGGACCCGATCGGTGATGATCGGCAATCACACCCACTCCAAGCAGATACGCATGCATTGCGCATGCCATGTCTTGGTTTGCCACAGCGGGAAATTTGGGCGGGTTTGGTTATTTTACTGGTGGGGTGGGTTTTTAGGCAAATCATGATTGTAATTGTAATGTCCGTATTCTTATGTTGTCCAGCTTCTTTCGGCTACTCTTTGACATATCTGGAGCGGGTTCTTGCCATTTATTAGTTAGTATAGGCCTACTCTACTGGAAATTTTCGGGCAAATTATTTTGATAGTGGTGGATATAAGCCACGGTTATTTGGCAAGTCACCTGGCCTATACATGTCAGGGATTTGAATGACCCCGATGTGGATCCTCGGGGGTAACTCACCATGTTTTGAAGCTGGACAAAGGACTCAAATGGACATTTGACTCGTTTGTGGCCAAGCCAATCGAGTATATAAGGTACTTTCGACTGATCATCTCTCTATTGTTGCTTGATTGCAGGGTATGAAACTAAAAGGTCAGATACTCTATGTCACCGAAGCTAATGCCTTATTATTCCTGGGGTCGCCAATTGTGGTCAAATTGGACGATCTCCTTGGAAATGGGTTGTTTCTCTCAGACATCCCGATTCATGATGCAACACGTGACGTCATACTGATAGGCGAACAAACCAAAGCTCAGGTAAAAAACAGTAATTTTTATGTCCGTTATACAAAGCTGTTTGACTGCTTCAGATTAGGGACGGCTTCGTTGCAGGTTTATCTACTTGATGTGTAAGCATTTTAAAAATAATTATTTAAAAATACTTCGATTTGTCACCCACTAGAATTTGAGATAGTAGGTTCAAGGGCAAGAAAAGCTGAATGGGCAAAATAACATGCCTGGTATTGTTAAATTGTTTAGATACGTAGGTAGTTTTGATATCGATCTGATAGTAATAACGGCCTAGATGATGATGATTCGATTGCCCCAGGTAGGCCATTCAATAATGGAGCAACGTGAACGGGTTTATTAATTATAGATGAAACTATCGAGTTTAATTTGAGTCACCGTTATGCAGTCTTTTACTACTTGGCCATCGATTCGTATCTGACTAGGGAATCCTGCTCGAATTGACGGCTGGTGTCGGAGGCTAGTTGGCCTCCTCAGAGGTCATTTTCGGTCAAAAGTCTGATCTATAAATTTACATGAATTATGAAAGGGCGCCAAATGATGACATCATTGTTTTCAGGATGGCTTGAAACACCGCATGGAAAATCTCAAAGAGAATGTCCAACTGGCCAGCAAACAGGTGGAGTTGGAGAAGTCAAAAAATGTAGAACTGCTGCAGATGATGTTTCCCACGGATATAGCAAGGCAACTCTGGAGAGGTATGACGTTAGCTATACTAACTACATGTACTTAATAACCCCTTCTGATTGGCTGACTTGTAAAAACTGCACCGGTGACCTCCGAGTTATCAATTCTGATTCGCTGCAGGTCTAAAAACTGCTCCAGTGAAGCGAAATGTAGGGTTTCTGATTGGCTAATACAAACAAAGGTTCTAGCGAGGCGTATCCTAATATCATCTACATGTATTACAAATATAATTCTCTTACTTGATTAATTCAAAGGGGAAACCGTTGAGCCGGTTAAGATTGACAACGTCACGATGCTGTTCAGTGACATCGTGGGCTTCACGTCCATCTGCTCCATTGCCACTCCCATGCAGGTTATAGACATGCTCCAGTCACTCTATACTAGGTTTGATGCGCTCTGTGGAACGCTGGATGTGTATAAGGTACGTACACAGAGGATGTAACGTGATGACGTCACGTCACATCGGAATCGGGACTTAGCTTCCAATCAGTAATGGCCATCAAAACTAAAATAGCCGCTATGTCAAAGTTATTCATCATCACAATTCGCTTTCAAACAGATACGTTCTGATTGGTATGCACATAGGGTCGGTCATGTGTACTATTGTGTCATCACACGTAGAGTACCTTACTTTGACCTTCTTACTTCCAAGGTCGAGACGATTGGCGATGCATACTGTTGTGCTGGAGGCCTGCACCGTAAATGCGACAACCATGCAGCCAGGGTGGCCTGGATGTCACTGAGGATGATGGAGGAAATAGCAAGCTTTTCGTCCCCGGCTGGTAAAACGTTAAAGGTATGGACACGAGGAGGATGAAAGTATTGACAAATCTTTAAAAAGGGGACAGTCTACAGTACTGTGTTACTGTAATGAACGTCACCAAATTGTTTCAAAAAATCGGGGCTTACAACTCAAGGTAGCCCGCAATCACTGCCGGTGTAACATCTGTGGTTGTTTCCCATGTGTCAGTGTTTCCAAACAATAGGCAGCTAGAGAGACCATGACTTTTCAATAGGGGGAAACATAGAAAAACTTGTCAATCTATCTTTTAGCGTTCCCAAACAATGAGGGGAAACACTCAAAAATAGAAACACTCAAAAACATTACACCGGGACCATACTTCCAATTCAAAAATGGCCGCCAAAACTAAAATGGCCGCCAATACTAAAATGGCCTTTATAACAATGTTTCGTTTTCCTACAGATGCGAATTGGTCTCCACACGGGGTCAGTCATTGCTGGCGTAGTTGGTACACGGATGCCGCGGTACTGTTTGTTCGGGAACAACGTCACCCTGGCCAATAAGTTTGAATCGTGCAGCGTGGAGGGGAGGATCAACATCAGTCCAACAACATACAGGTACTCATTTAGAACATAGGCCTACATTGACTTATGATTGGAGACATAAACAAATAACCAATGAAAACCAACAGTTGTTGACGTGACGTCTTCTTGGAAATCAAGTTCAAGGTGAAACCTTGGTCTTGACTAAATGGCTCCACAAGTGATATAATATACATGTACATGTACATGTAGTTCATCATACTTGCTCTTTCAGTTTGCTAAAACCAGAAGGCTTCAAGTTCACCGCCAGGGCTCGATCAGACCTTCCCCAAGGCTTTCCCGAGGATGTTGAAGGGACGTGCTATTTCCTCGATAGTTATGACAAGAATCACTCTCACATTATGAATGAATCATCTTTGTGACAACCTGGGCCACGATGACGGAAATGTTGCCATTTGTGTGCCCATGCCCTAAATCAAATTTGACCTGCATGAACTTACCCCACAATAGAACATTCTGATTGGCTAATTGTAAATTATAATAATTCGGTAATTTCGATTGGACAGTATCACCAGAAATATCGTGTATTGTTCTACCAAGCGGGCAAAGAAATAAAAAGGAGAAAAAAACAACAACATTGGTTTGTCTAGTTTGTGAACACCCGGCACTTTGGCGCCATCATTTCATAAGAAGTTTCTATAGGAACGCTGGTCTAAAAGGAATTTCATGTACATGTACATTTTTTTTCTGATGCCATCTTAGCTACACCAGTAACTCTAAATGTATCCTCAACCTCGCCAAGCCAAGCCTCACAAACTGTCATGGATACTTCATTTGTATGTGGCAACGAAACAATTCACCTGGATTCGAAATGCAATGTAGCATAAATTTCCAAAAGTCCCGTCGGGAAAGCTTGTGTCCGTGTACTGAATTGGCAATGTCAGTTTTTTCGGTATTATGTTTTTTTCTGATATCAAAATGTTGCATGATCCATTTGCCATGTGGGTTTACCATTGTAATGGTAACTGCTTCTGACTGAGCAAGATAGATCAATAACGTAAACTGGTCCACTACGATTTATATCTGAAGTATTGACGACAGCGTCATCGGAATAAAAGAATATTCATGGTCGAGCAATTCGGCAATATCATGATATGATGCCATTTTCGACCGAACAAGGTATCAACTCGTACCAAGTGGTAGACCGAGGCGGTGAAACGCGGAAGTCAGGAGGCGGATAGCAAGCTGAGGTGTTCTTCGGATGATCTCGGCAATCAGAATACAAATATCCATGGTAACTGAAACAAAACGGCAGCTTGCAACTTCCAGTGCAAACTTTGCCATTGGTCAATACACCTGTGGAACAAAAGTGGTAAACATCGCTAGAAACGTGATTGTATTGTCAATAGGTTAGCTAATCGGTTCAGGGCAATTTTCGTTACAACTGTCTCCGGGCGAAAGGGCATCGATTGCTGCGAACCAATGATAATCATGTTACGTGCAAGTAACAGCAGTTTATGAGCTAATGGACTTGGTGACAGGACAGCAAGCTGGCTTCACAAGTCATTGACTGGGCTAGTACGCTGCTGCAGTGATTCATAACCTATTGGCCGGGCTGTGCGGTGGGCTAGGGATATTCTGCGCCGAATTCTACTATTCTAACTTTTATGAGTTGCTGATGTTGGTAATGTGGCAAAAATGGTGAGTGTGAACCTATCTCAATTTCCGATTTTCGTGTTTGCATGCCGTAACATAACTCCAAGGGAGTTTTGACCTCTTCACCCCAGCACAATTCCCCCGTTTCGAACTTCTAGTATTTTTATCCTCCTTGCAATCTCTACGCTATTTGCCAAGATTGGGTTTAGGAGAAGGTCTTTCTGATCCCTGCAGTGTATCCTAATTGTGGTCTTTGCTGATGCTCCCCCACCTCCGCAGGCCTTCCGTCCATCATGCGAGCCAAGAGGAAATGCGTGTTGCGATATCCACTCTTCTTCACCAGATTCGTGGTGAAATGCTAAGAGTCATAATGAACTTACGACTTCCCTTGGATCATTTAATGAGCGGACAGAGCAGTTTGTCGCTAATGGGCAAAGCGCTCCATCTCGGAGAAGCTGGCACAGCGTGTGATATTGGATTTTGGCGAAGTTATGATAAGTATGTGTAAGCATATTACCTTTCAGTATGGTTTTGTCAATCACGCAATAGAGTTACTGGTGATCAGGAACTTTGGACAAGAAACGTGGGAGAAAATCAAGTAAGTTAATCAAGTTAACATTTCATATTCAAATATACATGCATATTCATATTCCGGGCTTCCAACATCCTTCTCTGCCCTTGACTCTCCTTCTTCCGAAATTTCCTGGAAATCCAACAGGCCGTACATCATTATATTTCCTTTACAACAGAGCACAAGCAGGGATCGACGTTGAAGGAAGATTTCTGGCAAGGGTGCTTTATGACGACAGCGTTTCATACGACTTGGTTGGAGCTGCTTCCAACGTTCTTGGTAAGTCACACGAGTCCAAACCTTTGGCGGCTGCATTCAAGAGGAGAACCTGGATATACCGAGCGGGCGTCTTTTCTGGCATGGAATCCCCTCCCCTGTTACTTTACATACCTTCCAAGGTGATCCTGCTGATTGGAACGCTATATAATGCATGTGACGAGAAATAGAGCAAGAAATACGCTGCAAATGTTAATACTTTCGCATATTTTCGCATTTAGAATTCTAACATTCGGTTCGCTGACGCTTCTTTTGTTATCTTTACAGAAGTCTCGGCGGAAAAAGTCCTGGAGCTTTTCGGAGCATTTTTCTTCGAATACTGCAAAGAATCCGGCTATGACAAGATCCTGCAGATTCTCGGCTCCACCATGCACGAGTTCCTCCAGAATCTTGACGCCCTCCATGACCACCTGCAGACGATCTATCCAGGCATGCGCGCACCATCCTTCCGCTGTACAGAAGGAACGGAAGTGGGTTCCACCATCTTGCATTATTATTCGGAAAGACCAGGATTGGAATCGATTGTGATAGGCCTTGTGAAAACCATTGCTGTGCATCTTCACAAAACTGAAGTTGACGTGTCTATCTTGCGTGGAAAAGAAACTGGGCATGATCATGTTGAGTTTTTGATAAAAGACAAGTGTTTTAAAGCATCGGATACTGAATCCCTTGATGACTTCGATGACGCTTCATCGAACGCTTCGATACCTATCAACCCAGTTACTTTCGCCAGCGCTTTTCCTTTCCACTTCCTGTTCAATGAGGATTTGACCATCGTTCAGGCAGGGAACTCCATTCAAAGAGTTATACCATCATTGGAATCGGGCCACGTAAAAGTAATCGAACTTTTCAGGATGCAGCGTCCTCAAATGAAATTAAACTTCGTAAACATCCTTGCCCACATCAATACCGTGTTTGTCCTGCAGTCGAAAGAAGGCGCAACGTGTGTGACAGCAGATGATCCGCCTGGAAACGCAGAAGATATTTCACTGAGGTTGAAAGGACAAATGACGCTGATTATGGAATCCGGTTGCATTTTATTCCTGTGTTCCCCAAGCATTGCTAACATCGACGATCTGTACAGACGGGGGTTGTTTCTAAGTGACATCCCGCTACACGACGCCACGCGAGACCTCGTCTTACTCTCGGAGCAGTTTGAGGAGGAGTACATGCTGACGCAAAGCTTGGAGATACTGACGGACGAATATCAGCAGACCTACAACGCCATCGAGTCTGAGAAACAGAAGACAGATAGGTTGGTATGATACGTCCTACTCTGTCCAGCAGTGCAACTGAAGTTCCGTCCTGTCAGAAGGCAGCATTCTTGCACTTCTCCTTAAATGTTGGAGTCAGTTGCATGCTCCTCCCCACGCACACATTACTGGATCCGGAGTAACCGATGGTGAATCGGACCAGGAGGATGTATAAATTTTGAAATAGAGTTCTTTCAGACCAGTCTTGCTTGCCCGTTTCTTCATTCTGCCATCGTTTTAGGTTGATGTTCTCGGTATTGCCACCTACAGTCGCCGACTCGCTCCGCCACCACCGGGACGTCCCAGCCCAACGGTATGACGGCGTAACCGTCATGTTCAGCGGCATTACGGGTTTTAGCGAGTTCTGTGCAATACATTCGGACTCGCGTGGAGCCATGAAGATAGTAGAGCTCCTGAATTCCGTCTATACCAAGTTTGATGAGTTACTGGACCCCAAGATCCATCCGAACATTTACAAGGTTAGTTGGCCTACAATAATCTCCTGGTACTGAGATTCGCTGCTCTTTGTTTTCATCAACAAATCCTGTTGTGCACGATCATTCTCTCATCATCTATTGAATCTCTGTTCAGGTGGAGACCGTTGGAGATAAATACATGGTTGCGAGCGGCCTTCCTGAAACATGCCAAGACCACGCGCGATGCATCGCCAGATTCGCCCTGGACCTCATTGACGTCTCCAGGACACTGACAAACCATCACCAGCGAAGTATCACAGTGAGTATGTATATGTTGTGTGTTGTATATGCAGCTTTCGACACGCGATACGATGAGATCACCAGACAAGTGTTTGTCTTGATTCAGAGGACACTAAACTCATATCTTCCAATGGCAGCCGGCGTGCCAACTTCTATCGCTTCCTTAGATCAGTTCGCAGGTCGATGGATGGACCTGTGTTCTTTCTGTCTACTGCTTCTTGGGCGAAATATGATGAAATAGCCTGGTCGGCCTCCCACTTGTTCATCGAGAATCTTCGCCGGCCAAATGGCGTCTGCTGCTGATCTTCTTCCATTGCAGATCACGATAGGCATGCACTCCGGCGAAGTGGTGGCGGGGGTGATTGGGAAGAGGATGCCGCGGTACTGTCTGTTCGGGAATACGGTCAATCTTACCAGTAGGACGGAGACAACAGGGCTGAAGGGACAGATCAACGTCTCGAAGGATACTTATAAGTAAGTGAACCACTGGCCTTGGCAACAGTCATGACTGGCAAATACTGGCGATATCAAGCTGAAGAACGGAAATGTGCTGCTTTCCTGGTCAGGTCGAATCTGGGTTGCTGGCGAAATGGCAAAACTGGATTCTAACCAACACCCCATCAGCTAGCTACATACGGACTGTGGGTCGTTTGTTTAGAACAGTAAGTTCGCTGGCTTGACCATGCTTACTGGACTTAGCTGAACATGTCATACCAGGTAGAACACGCTTACTCCCTCTTTTATGCCTTGTGCCTTATGAGAATTAAACAGTGCATGCCGACTCTTCCAGGGCTCAGACGTAAACAGGTTGAATACCAATTGCCGTTTCACATCCCATTTTCAGGTGCCTGATGAAGAAAGTATCTTTCGACGCCAGGTTTAAGTTGGATTACCGTGGTGAAGTTGTGATGAAAGGGCGAGCGAAACCGATGAAAGTGTGGATACTCTCTCGCCAGGAACAACTCGCTCCTCAAAGAACCAAACGGCTCGACGCGTGCCTTTTAAGTTAAATGGACGGTCTAACCAGTGACATCGACAAATAGAAAGTGAGGTGCTGGTAACCTATTTAGTAGCACCAAGCTCGCCTCACATATTCATGGTAGCACGAACCTCAATTACTGAGTAGCTAGAGTTAACAAGCAGTTGAAGACGAAAGGTTGACCAACACACAAGTTCACTTCGTCGTTGAATGCGACCCTTTTCGTTTCCTCACCACCCATTCAACTCAATCCCCTCAACTCTATGTCGATCTTTACATCAAGTGTCCTGTATGCATTGGTTTCGATGGAAATTACAATGTACCGTACTTGGTACAGCTTCTACAAGCTTCTTCAAATCTGAATCCCGAGATCCGGATTGAACAAACTGTTGTTGTGAATAAAGGACATCTAACTGTAGCATAAGTAAAGAATGCTCAACGGTTTAGTCTCTCTTAACATTCCACCTGTCATTGGCAAGCACTATACCTGCTTTCAAGATGGCTTCTCAATCCTCCAACACACAGAGCTGACACCAATCTGTCATCAAGATTGGTTGTTCCCCCAATACACGATCGCCCCAAATCGGAGGTAGGGTGCTTGGTGTCTGAGATCAGAGGTTTTGGATCTCGTGGTGTCTCACATTGGAGGTACACAATGTGATCCCAAACCTCCGATGTGAGACACCATGCACCCTTCCTCCGATGTGAGACACCATTGGGCGAAAACAGTTCATTTCTCACTGAATCTGCGGACGATTTAGCGTCACGGCCCTCGCCGAGGTAATGAAGAAGAATGCCAATGGCAGGGTGAAGTCAGGCCAATGGACGAAAGGGCGTCCATTGGATGCTTTGGGAGAAGACAGTTTATTTCTCACTGAATCTGCGGACGATTTAGCGTCCTTTGGACGGCCCTCGTCGACCCACCCGCCCTCTGTGCCATTCTGCACCATTCGCTTCTCGCATCTGAACCGACTCGTCGGCGGCCGGGCAGCACTAAGCAGTGTCACAATTCACCGCCTCGGAGCTCTCAGTCATGTGAGTGACTGGTCTCCTGCGCTGACCCACCTCAGCCCGCCCTCTCTGCATATTCTCGAAGACGCGGCCACGCCGGCGCCACGGCGGCGGGGCTGCAGAACCACCGGGCCTCGAGCTCTCCTGGCATGGTCTTCGCGAACCCCGCACCTATCGCTTCTCGCACTGATTGTGACTGCATTGGCAGCTGGGAGTCTATACCTGTGTAACAGGGATTTCCATCCCCTACGTACCAATGTAACGAGGATACTATCCCCGGAGCAAACGTCTAGTTAATTGTCCTGATTGTGACTGCATTGGTTGGTCGTCTGTAAGGTGTAACGGTAATACTATTCCCTGGAGCAAACGTCTGGCTGTCCGGTCCTGATTGGTGACTGCATTGTCAGGTCGTCTGTACCAGTGTAACGGGGAATACTATCCCCTGGAACAAACCTCTAGTTAATTGTCCTGATTGTGACTGCATTGGTTGGTCGTCTGTAAGGTGTAACGGTAATACTATTCCCTGGAGCAAACGTCTGGCTGTCCGGTCCTGATTGGTGACTGCAGTGTCAGGTCGTCTGTACCAGTGTAACGGGGAATACTATCCCCTGGAACAAACCTCTAGTTAATTGTCCTGATTGTGACTGCATTGGTTGGTCGTCTATACAGGTGTAACAGGAATACTATCCCCTGGAACAAACCTCTAGTTAATTGTCCTGATTGTGACTGCATTGGTTGGTCGTCTATACAGGTGTAACAGGAATACTATTCCCTGGAGCAAACGTCTAGTTGTCCCGATTGTGACTGCATTGGCCGGTTGTGGCATAATGGAGACTAATATTCCCAGGAGTGTTATTGTTGAGCCTACCTTCAAATGGGGACCATATTTATATCCATGGTCCCCTGACAGCATAAAGAAGAAAACCAATTCTTGCATTTCAAAAAGGAATTTATTTACATTATCATCATAGACTGTTACAAAGCACATGGACATCCTTGGGGTAAACCAAGACAAGGAAATGACTCGATTCGTTGCAAACAAAAAATTTACAAAATCTTGAAATCACAGATGAAACTGTTAATCTATTTGAACTACAATAAATACTATCTCCTCAGATGCAAGCAATTGTCCATGCATAACGAATGTCCATTATCCTATTTCCTGGCTTCACACGATACTCCAGCCAATTCTTTTGCCCCACTGTCAGATATGCAAACCTTGCACAAGTCGTTGAGGTCAAGATTCTAGAAGACAAATCGCGGCCCATCATTGTTGAGACCTCCAAATCCTCCTCCTCCTCCACAACTTCCTGGCGGTCCACCCTTATCGTCATCCGGGTAACGAAAGAAAGGAGGTGAGGCACCAAAATTGGATGAGCGCTTCTGACGAGACTTCAACCTAGCGGTTCGTTCTTGTTCCTGGAGAAGAAGGTAGAATAGACTTTATCAAGAGATTGTCGAATTGCTCCATTCATGATATGGAGGTGATTGTGACCAGTACAAAGACAACATTACATACATATATGTCAGCAATGTAGAGGTAACAATGCTTCTCCAAGTGCAACACTTTGGCAGGGACAAAATTCAGAATGAAAAGGCAAGCACGATGAAGGTAACCTACCTCAAAGAAGGCTCTATTGTCCCGCTCCACCGCTTCCTTCAAATCCCTCCTGATAGGTGCCTCTGTCCACTCATTCAGCTGGCCATTCTCTGCATGATCGCCTGGCTTAGTCATTTTCTTATAGAACAGAACATAGGCAGTGTCCCGGGAGAATCGCTTGGTCACACTGCTGAAAGACTCATAGCTGGAGAAAGAAACACGATTGTCATTGAAAAGGAACCATTTTTCAGTAGATGAGGCATTCAGTTCGTCGTTGTTTGTTTCACCAATATCCATTTCAGAACTGTTCATCTCTCCCTGATACTGGTGACGCGCATAGCTGTAGTAATGTCCACAATCAGAGGAAAGTCCTGCATGGATTATCACAGCATTTAAACAGTACATTTCATGATTAACAACAGTTTTTGGTGCTTTTGTAGCGGACTGGCCATTGCATTGTGGGTACTCTGTCATCACAGGTAAGTACAGCACCTTGGGATACTTGACGTCTTTTAGGAGTTTTGATCGCGACTGACTTTTTACGTCATAAGAAAATCGAAGCAAGCTCAAAACGAGGTAATGAGGAGCTGCTGTGATTTGAATAGTCCTCTCAGCATCTTGCAGACTCTCACAGTGATCACAGTGATAACAGTTATCCCCATGCAACGTCTCCGGCGCCAGAAAGAAATCAACCATTTTGGATAGACACACTCCTTTGTCTTTCAAATCCTTCACGTCAGTATTTGCAGGACTGGACGATGTCACCGCTGCTTCATGCACAGAACTAGAGGAGTCGCCACCAGCTAATTTCTCTCCCTTTGCGGCACCGTTGGTTAGACCTTCATCACACTTGGTATCAGGGAAGGGCAACGACAAATCAATGAAACTTTCAGTCCGGGATGAATGTTTGCCACATTTCAGACAGCAATGCGTTGTCTCTAACTTTCCCGTGAAGATTTTATCAATCAGAGTCTTGTTTGTTTCTGATTGTTCTGTCTCCATTTTCTCCTCTTTATGACTGGTCTCCTTTCTGGCGGCTTGTTCCTGTTCATGAAGAAGCACAAGCAGATGTCGCAGATATTCCGAGCAGTCCTGTTGGTGGCCTTGAGTGAACCACGGAGGTCTAGAAGCATTCAGGAATGCTGTAGGAGAGTAGGCAGCCCTCTGAGAGAGTTTAAGATGAGCAAAGGAATGCTGTAACTTGAGTAAGACTCTGTTCTGCGGATGGATGGGACTGGACAGCACTGCTCTTCTGAAACTGATTGAGATGAACATGGTCAGTTTTACATGAGTGTCAGAGTGGACAAGACAAACATTGTCAACCAAAGTGCCGGACAAGGCAGGGGGAAAAGACATGTCATCGCTTTCAGATGAAACTGCTTGTGAAGAACACCAAAGGATACCTACTCATCACACATGTACAAGGCTTGAAGAACGCTGTTCATGTAGCATGTATTTCCCAGGTTCACCAAACCAATCTTTCCAGTCTCAGACTTCTTCACCACACTAGCCGAGGAGGGACTAGTGATCACATCAATGCACTGAGCTGTCCATTTACTCTCAGCAAGGTGTCTTTGGATGACCTCTGGGGCTGGGGCATCATATTCCTAGAAGAGATTAAGATATGTGAGATTGTTTATGATTCATAAAATCCTTGTTCCAAAATGGGGATCAAACTAAACTCACCAATCAATAACAAGGGCCTCAAGAACATAAATGGTTTGTGTGTATCACTCTTTCTAAGACGAAGCAACAGGCCTGGTGACTCTGGTCAGAAGATAATAAGATTTGAGTCAAAATCACATGGGACTGAATACTTCCGACATTAGCGTAGTTGATTGACAGGTGACAGACTACTGAGCTGTTCATAAATAGGGATGTGTTTCTACTCAGATACTCTACCTTTATATCCTCCAAGATTGGGTCATAGAGGTCAGGGAAGCCCGAGTGAAGGTACATCTGACAGTGAGCAAGTTCAGCCAGATTTTCCATACATTTCCGACTGGATGGCGTGTTCTCCTGTTGTAGATTTTGAATCGTGTTCGGAATCAGGCTAGCAATCTGAAGAAGATGAAACTCAATTGAAGTCAATATTTTTATTTTCTCAACATAACACAGGCCATGTTTAAAAAGCTGTTTGAATCGACCCTATACATGTATAATTTAGAATGTCATTATTTGAATGGCGTAACGGCTGACTGATTGTTATTGATTAACAAACTGTCTCCCAATCTTACATGGATTAGTAAGACTTGTGAGGGATCTTTACCTTGTGGAAAGCTTCAGGACAGTGCTGATAGCTCATCAACATGTAGGAGAGGACTGACATAGCGCCATCTCGTACGACGGGAAACGACAACTTCTCATAAACCTGAAATCAACCAGAAGAAGAAACACTTTATTGGCCAATAAAGCAACAAGAAAAGATGATCCAGTCATGTAGAAAGACACCACAATGTACAACAAGTCACAAGCTACATGGACAACAACTTTGTGAGGTCAAACTTTAACCATAACTTACCAGTTCTACTGTAGACAATGTGATCTCCACGAGTACTGAATACCGCTGTAGAGTAGCCAGTCCTTTCAGAAATGCCAAGACCCACTGGTTGATGTGCGAGGCAGTAACCCAGCTCATCCACTGCATCATACACATCATAGCTATCTTCATGTTCTCATCTGTCAGTGACCGATCATTCAAGACTGCTTTAGTTGCATCACTGATCATTGACGTTGGTAGCAGTTGGACGACCGCGACAAGCGACATTGGGACTTCTCCATCTTGGTTCTCGTCACCTGGTGTAGCTATCAATCCGAGGATCGTCTGAAGAGACGTGAAGAGAGCATCCTGGGTAGACGATTCCCACACAGACTTTAGAAACTTTGCCAGACTCTCAACATTGGTCATGTATGCAGGTATTTCATCAAACTTTAGTGGCATTGCGAGTTTATGAAGAGCTTTGATATAAGCAGAACAAAATGTAGCTCGGAGGTCTCCCCTTGGAACACAGTTTGGAAATGTGACGAGAAACTTGGTAAATTCATACAACGTTGCTAAATCTGGGTAAGAACGTAGGAAGTTGATCGACTTAGCTGCGATTATACACTGGAGTTGCTCTATTTTTTCATTGTTCTGCATGAGAGTCATACTTTCTCTTAGTAACTTAACGGCAGCACACTTGTTCACCATTTCTTCATTCAACAAATGATGGACATAAGATGCTGTGAAAAACATTTCAAATGTGTTAAGGTTATATTTTGCCCAGAGTTTGAATATGTTGATGCCATTTTCTGTTTCCAGGGTTGAGTTACCATCCAATGTCATACTGGCACTGATTTCAAGAACTTTGACGACTACTTCTACCGTTTGCGGCATTGATGCAGCATTTGATATTTTCTGGAACAAGGCCTTCTTGACAGGCTCTGCCTTGTCCGAGGCCAGGATGCCAGAAAGGATCCTATCCATGGTTCACTCTTGCCAGACACACACTATCTGAAAAATGAGTAATAAAACATCGATAAGACACAGATGTGACATGACCGGCAATTTTGACAAGCCCACAAGCTAGTATAGCGCATGCGCAACATTGTCATTGATTGACACCGGTGAGCGAAATCGGAGAACTCGCTCCAAACTATCCCAAACTGTAAAATCAAGGGTTAAAACTAACAATTAATTGGAATTAAGGACAACGGTCCTTCTGTCTGCAAGCTCAATTTATTTGTATAATGTGCTCAGATGGCCATTAAACACAAATTAGTGGTCGAAAATTGTGAAAACAAAATTTTCCTCCGCCATACTTCTTGTTTTTTTCTCTTCTTATAAATTCATCCCGACGCCCTCCGCATTAGCCGAGGGAAGGCCCGAAGACAATACTGCACATCCTCGACTCAACGCCTTCCAAATTAGCCGTGGAAATGCCCGAAGACAGGTCCGCGACCATCCTCGACCGCATTCCGCATTTTGGAGCAAGGTATAGTTGTCCTGATTGTGAGTGAATTGACAGTTCGCCTAGTGCCGGTGTAACATTGGCGGGCCGTCTGTACTTCGGTGTAACGGGGTATACTATCCCCTTGAGGGAACGTCGAGTTGTCCTGATTGTTATTGCAGCGCATTGGCGGGCCGCGAATTTTAGACTTGTCTTTCGATACTGCCTCATGTGTATGGTCTTCCTCCAGTATATTTTGATACTGTATGCTACAAATTTGAGTAACAAGCACAAAACAATACAAGCAAAGATTTGACTTGGAAATACATTATTTATTGATGGTCGGAGAGTGAGACAGAACAGGACACGGGCAGTAGAGTGTACACTCATGTCAATGCAGGCCTTGAAATGCAACAGTTATGAGATAAACCAGCTAAATGGTTTTAAGTGGATTCAGACCACAATGATCTGGTTCCATCAAGGACCACGCTATCATAAGTCCTCATCATCTACATTTGACTCCCCCTTCTCATTGACAGATGCTCCCGTCCTACCAAGTGCCATCAATGGTTTCATTGCAGACATCAAACTTGAGAAAATCTTTGGGAAGAGAAGTTCCTGAGCAGCCAGTAACTGTTTCATGCGGTGTCGCTCCTTGGGTGCTTCAAAGCAGGCAGGACAGTTCTCTGCTATGACTGGCAACTTCTTCTCTTCAGCAAACTGCCGTAGATCCTTTTCTCTTACGTACACCAATGGACGAATGACTCTCAAATCGCCCTCCCTGAAACAACACCAACAATTCAATAACCAACAGGTACATGTAATGATTTCTGATCTCATTGCATTAAGCAATGCTTTGATATTAAGACAGATGCAGCGTTATGCCAAAACCTGGGTAAGCTTTTCTTATTCCGTTGCATCACCACATTCATCTGGTTTCTAATATTTTTATGGAACACACCTTAGTACTAGTATGCGAGGACAAGGTTGGCTGCACAAGTCTGCTGTTCCAATTGCTGTTGGTCAAGAATTGTATTCAATATACTAACTTGACAACATAGTTCGCCTTCATCGTGCGTAGACCGCCATTGTGGAAGGCGTTCATCAGAAAGCTCTCTGCCAGATCATCGAGATGTTGTCCCATGGCAAGCACATTGTAGCCCTCCTGTCTCGCCGCAGCATAGATCCTTCCCCTCTTCATGCGGCTACAGAAGCTACAGATGGATGCACATGCATAGGGGAGTTGAGCGGCCTGTTCCAAGATACCTGAAAAACTATCATAGTGTCAGAAACGGAAGTAAACGGTACCAAGAGTAGAGTTCTTTACAGATTTGATCCGAAGTGAGACTGTATGGTAACCCACTTTTTAACCCTCCAAGCTCTGTAGCTGCCTAATGAACAACAGGAGCAAATAATAAGACAATTTAGAGTAGTTCAACCATATAGTTTTGCTACGGGAGACGGTCCCACGATTCCTCTCACCTTGTTCCTCGTAGAAATACGGTACGTTCAGCGCCTTGAGATATCCCTTCAGAGGACTAGGATCATAGGAGGAAGTACCAGGATCAACTGTCACAGCACCAAGCTGGAAAACCACACCCTGAAATAAGAGTATACAGGAATTGCTAATATCAAAGCAATCCAATTGAAGTTCATACAGTCATTCTGTAGGAGGTGGAGTAAAATTTTCTGTTCAGACAAATTAAAAAACGAAAGATTTAAACATAGGCTTGTGCTGCTTGGGACTGGCACAACCTCCGAGGTGCTCCTCTGTCCTACCTTTTTCTTTGCATAGAACTGGTACTGTCGTAGTGAATGGAGCAATGATAGAGAATCCTTGCCACCGGACAAACACACCAGGACCTTATCACCGTCTCGGATCATCTTGTATTCCTCCAGGGCCTGAAAGATAGATGCAGCTGACATTAGACTAACATAAACAAATTCAAGTGAATCGTGACATTTACAGAAATTGCACAGCAGGGTAGGGCGAAGATAAGTCAGTTGTGACACGTCAGGCCTAATAATGGTAAACTACACCATTTATACAGGCTCCTGACCAGCTTAAAGATGTTGACACATAGTGCCGAATCCTATACTCACCTCTAATGTTGGATTGAAGATGACCTTGGATGGGGGGTGCCACTTCACCTGTGGCTTGGTCTCTTCTTGACCTGCTGCAGCTGGTCCCTTTTTCGGTACACAGGCAAGACAAGCTGCAGATGGACTACTTTCACTGATAGCAGAACTGTTGGAATCCACGTGTAATTCGCTGAATTTGCTTGGAAGATTCTCTGGATTCACATTTTTTTCAGATGCTGTCTGACTGAGCGAAACCTTCTCAACAATCGATAGAAGAAATTGTTTCACTGATTCTGGGCTTGAATTTGCTTGCTCTGAGCAAAGGTTCAGATTGGCTGATTCAACAATGTTGTTTGTGTAATCTTCACCACCAGATACCGTTAATTTCTTAGTCCGGTAATTTTCAGTACTGACATCAAATACATCCCTGTCAGAAGCAGCTGTTCTAATACCTGTTGGCTGGCTCAACCCTGAGTCTCCATGGTTACCCTTTACATCTGCATCAGCAGACCTCTGGCCAAGGTCATGGTCATCATCAGCACAACCAATGAAGCCTTCAGTCAGATAATCACGAAGCCCATCCTTGAATGTTTCCGCCAAATCATTCACACGCGGAGAACTCTCACTTTGTTCTTCAGACCGATCAGTTAGAAGCACCTTTGCTACATGTACATCACCACCAACAATATCTTGAACAGTTCGTGTATCATCAACGTTATCATCCTCAGTACATTTCTCAGCCTGACCACCTGGAAGCACCACCGAGAACCTATCACATCCATTGCAACTTTGCCCATTCTTTGATTTGAAAATGTGACGAATATGTTGAACTGGTTTCCCTGGATGGAATGGTAGTGGGTGGGCAGCCCTCTGCTTGGCATGCTGTGGTTTGCTAATCCACAGCTGGGCTTCGCTGGGGAGAAGGAACCAGCGTATTTCAGCCGCCACATCACCAAAGAGAAGAGCCTGGTCTGACAACTCAGTCTTCACCTTGAAGTAAAATGAGTCCCACGGTAATTACAAGTATATATGTACCTGGTCCAAACTCACTCAAGTGAATCCAGCTTAAGCTACAGAAAGACTTTACTTCCACCACAACCAACGACACAACAGAGGATGCTCTGTCTTGTCGTTTATTGTGTAAATGTATAATGACGTTTTTACGGAACAACAGATCTGTTTCATTGGTAAGTGGGTGACAATAAAAAGCCACATGTATACCAACCTTAGATGCACTATTGAATATCGCACGAGCTTTAGCCAGACAATCTTCTCTGTTATCTGGGAGAGGACCTTTGATATTTGGCACCGGCTCCTGGTACAACATCTCACCGCTACCATAGCTTATGTGGCTCAACCACTTCCGGTCCTTGAAAACCTGATGCTTTCTATACCTCCACTCTCCGGTCTCTGGGTTGAACAGATACTGGAATAAAATGTTCAATGTAGACAAACTTTCTATCATTCTCTGCATGTAGCTCACTTTAACTTATGTCATCAATGATGAAGGCTATTTCAAAATGAATCAGTCTCCAGACGGACATGTACATGCATGGTCTCTTTCTTCTGTTGTAAACTGGCAGTTTAACCTGCTGAGCCATCAGTCTCCTATAACATCCGAGTGTTTTCAAACATGGCAACAGAAGAAAGGAGGCTGTAGAAGTTTATATCTCACCTGAGGCAGCAGTTTCCATCCATCTTCTGCCACCATTTTCACAGCCTCAATTACGAAGTCGACGTCTTCATCACACATGAAGAAAGGGAAGTTGAGACGCGCAAACCCAGGTCGGAGGATTTCTCTGTCAGAATATTCTCGGTATCGTCTAAGGTGTGTTCGATCAAGTCTCCTAGAAATAAACAACATATTGTAGACCCAAATAATTCAAGACAATGAGTCCACCAAGATCACATACTATCATGTAAGCCAACCCATACACTGGGAGGACTGCATCACAGAGGGCATCCAACCCTGGACCTTTATTGTAAAACTGGGTGGAACTTGAGAAGACTGATTGCCTCTCACTGCATGTGGATAGTATCTCAAACAACCTCCTTACCCATCCTCCAACAGAAGGTTCTCTATCTTTTGTGCCAATTCTTCATCAATTCCAAGAAGGTCCTGGAAAATGAGTACATACATGTCAGCACATTCAGTTGTTATCTGTCGTGACAGGAGACTATACTTCTTGAATAGCCCCTTTACCTATGGAAGGGCTCTTTAATGATCGTCTTCTCACTCTAATGAATAGCTTTCAGTAGCTTATTTCAAGGAAATTATCTCAATTCTAAAGAATCTCACCAAGGCGTAAGGTCCAGCACAAGCACAGCCTCCTCTTGCTTGTATCCCGAACAGATCATTGAGGACAGCGCAGATGAAGTTATGATGGAGGTAGAGACCTGAGTCTGGATGCTTGATGAGGAAAGAGAGGATTGGAAGTCTGGGAACAGATGTCGGGCCTAAGATGACAAGATTGCTGCAGTCCTTCCAACAATCAAGGACATTCCTGTAAATGGCAAAGTTATAAACGACTGCATGTAAGTGTAAGAAATGGAACATGTTCAATATGGGCTAGATTACTTGATTTCTCGGTACCATATATCCATAACAACAAGGTTTTTTTGACAGACCATCTCATTTTATCAAAGACCTGGAATTGTACATGTATATTGCACATTGTAGTTAGAGTGAGAATTGGAAAGCAATCAATGTGACTTATTTTTCAAAAGGTACGCACCTACAGACACTGTGTTCCCTCTCAAGAATGACCTCAGGGGTGACAGCCTCCTTGAGGTTAAACACCAATCCAGCCCTGATGGACTCCACAATGGCCGGGGTTCCTCCTTCCTCCCTCATCTCAACCTCTTGAAGGTATCTGTGGCAATCCCTTCTAACCTGCAACATGAAGAAGTTTCATACACAATTCTGATATTTTAGCACCTCTGCTTAATGTACAATAGAGGTGGAACATGCACAGGCTATGCATAAGTTTCTTTTGAAGCATGACTTGGAAGGAGCCTCAGTTATCAAAGCTCTTAACTTGAAACCCTATTGCATCCCTCTCATCCCTCAAATGTTGTATTTGAGTACTCACAAAGAAGATTGATCCACCTCCTCCACCGGATGGGACAGGATTCCTGAATAACTTTTTCTTGGCTATTAGGATCCCTGCAAAGAGTAGAATGAATACTGGGTAATGCCATATCGGTGTACTATAAAGGACGAAACCAAACCCTGGAGAAAACCTATTGATACTTTCAGTGAGAGAGCATCGCCATGGGAAAGCGGTCCAACTTGTATTGAATGCATGACTTCAGTAAACAGCGGTATCTATCTCTAGCATGTGGTTAATCCACCGAGTGCCCATACTCAGTCAAGACCTCTACATACAGTCATTGTGACAATGTCTTACCTGGTGTTCCTACTCCGCCTACAAACTTATGGGGCGACAGGTAAACGGCATCTTTATATACATAAGGCTGGTCCTTACTGAAATGGAGACAACATTTCATTAGAAATTTAGCAAGGTTCATGCAGCAGCAAAGCTTTAAGCTGCACTGGTTGGTTTCTATTAACGATAGAGTTGCTGGAGACCCAGTGAATATCCAAAGACAGCAGTTCAGTGTTATTCTGGGGAAAATATACTTTACCCTCTGTCATGGTATAATGTTGTCAGAGGCAACGTGAATTTTTAGGCCCAAATATAGGATCTGGTTTCAGCAGTCAAATAGCAACACGGACATTACTGTGTACTTACCTGGCAACCACAGGGTGCATATCGATCTCCACGTACGGCCCAGCAGTGGCGTAATCCCAGAATGCCAGTGCGCCATGTTTATGAAGACAAACGGTGATGGCGTTAACGTCAGCCAGGATCCCTGTCACGTTGGATGCAGCAGAGAAACAACCAATCAGCTCGCGACCTGATAACTGCCATCGCTAGAAAAAAGACGGTGATTCTAAGACATTTTAGACTGAATTAGCTACTTGTCTCGTATGGCATTATGAAGATCAAACCAATAAGAGTAAAAATTTCTAATCATAAGATTCGATTCCTTGAAAGTAGTTAGAAAAACTTTCCATCTTTTGGGGAGTGTGATGTTTCCTCACCTCTAGTTCAGTGGTCAGACAGTCCATATCAACAAGACCATCCTCAGTAGTCGAGATCCTGATGACATCTGCCCCGATCTCCTTCCATGGCAGCAGGTTCGAATGATGCTCATAAGGACCAATGAAGACAACCTCAAAGAAGGAGAAAAGAGGTGAGACAGAAAGGTCACTGGCCAAAGATGGCAAAGGACATTTCATTGCATGAAGAAAAAGACAGTTCCACATCTCTGTAACCCCCACTGTGAATTCTTTCATTTCAACAAATATGAATGAGGAGAAAATAAATTGGTTTTAAATGAGATACAGGGGTTGGTGCCCAAATTTCAGAGGGATTACAACATGGAAGAGTAACAATAATGATTCCCAGCTTTCCCAACTTACTGGTGGAGTTGACAAATGGAGAGCATTGATGAGTTTATGAACAGCTCCAGTACAACCATTCCCTGTGAAGATGACAGCATCATGCTCACTGGCATGAACAGCATTTCTTACTATGTCCCTGTAAGAGGAAGATCATTCATTAAAAAAAGGCAACACCAAGAAAACAAGAATTACATAAAACTGCCAGTTGATTCAGAGAAAGAATGATTGGTGCAGTTGTATGAAGTAGATTGTTATCATGGAAGCAGGGCAATCTGACGCAGAAAAACCCTTCACCTTGTTGCGTCTGGATGGAAGGTTAGGTTTAAAGAGGTGAATTTGCCCGGCCCAAAGCTAAAAATAATGAAAAGGTAAACATAAACTTTACCTGGCCTCATGTCTAAACAGTGTGGTCTGAAGAGAGGTAACAGTGGTGGTAGTATGGGTGTTGCCATATTCAGGAAGAACTTCCTTCCTGATATAATCTTCTATGAACGACAGTGATCGCCCTGATGCAGTGTAGTCGCAATATAAAACTGTAAACAGAAAAAAACAACAACTCTTGATTCAATGATTGCCATGATTTCGGTACTACCCACGGCCACACTGCGCGTGGTCCTGGTTTTTACACACCGTCAACTATCCACTCCACACGATTACAGAACATGAAGACATACCACTACTATCTAATACAATTTCTTTATCGACTGACGTGATGCACATCTTGTCATTATTCTTTGAGTGCAATGGATCCACGATGACGACACAGTGACATACCAGATCTTTGGCCAAAAGGTCCAGAGAATATTTTCTCCTTTCCAATGACATTTTTTTCGATGTATGGCAACAAGCGACGTGGACTGCTTATCTGATCATCTCTAGTAATCTTCCTCTCATCATTTGAGGCTAAGTCATAAAATTTCCTTCGGCCATGTGGCAGATTATTATCAAAATTTCCCTTTGAAATAACAACTGAATTCTTCTCCATGGGCGCAGACATCTTCATTGCTCAACATGATAGTAATGTGACAAAATTCAGCCAATCAAAGTTGAGGAACTTTACGGTGTACGGTGGCCCGTGATAAATTACATACTCAAATCGAACTCACCGGCCTACGGTGGCCCATGATGGGTACCAGTAGATGTGTCCCGGTATCACTGCAGAATGGGTTGAAATCAAGCGGTGCAAGTTCGGATAAACATAAGCGGTGATCTAACGGTCGTCAGTACCATGTTTGGGGTTCATGGAATGACTCGTCCCCCATGTCTTTCTAAACATATTCAGTTGACTGTGACAATCACAAGATATATGTCAGTTCTGCGGACGTCTCATAGTGTAGCGGGGTCGATTGTGATCTCCATTATTATCCAAGGCAGAGACATGTCACATCCAACTGCTAGTCATAGTGGGACACTAGTCTCCAGCTAAAGTAGACCATCAGCCTGGTGGTCTTTTGTTTTGGTCAAGGAGTGAACAACAACTACTTTCATATGAAAAGAAAACATTTTATTTCGTACAATAAATGCATGACTCCATCACCCTTCATCGAGTTTTCACATTTGTAAAGTGAGCCCAGAGTCAAGAATGAAGTCCCTTGAAATATCCTTCAAATGCAGTTCAGTTCTGGAGCAACATATTTCTATTGTCATGAGAGTACCAAAGAATGAACCGATTCATCGTCCCCCTCACTTTCCATGAGTCGGCCCATGATTTCATCAACCTCTGCATCGGATGGTTCCTCCTCTTCTTCCTTCTCCAACTCCTCTTCAGACTTTCTTTTCTTCTGCGTCTGAGACAAGGCGAGGATGAACTGGAGGTTGTACTTATTGTGGTCACAGCTGAAAAGTAAACATGAGATCATTAAGACTGGACACAATGTCTTAAAACAGGAGAATGACTGCTGTCTCTCTCTCTCTCCTTCCTTCACATGAGCATTGAGGCATGTTACTACGTACTGTCAAGACGGTTGACAGTCATCTTTGCATCATTTTTCAAGAAGACAGCAGGTAACCATAAGAGACGAAAGAAGTAAACTGACTCACATTTTGCCAATATCTTCATATCTGCGTGTGATGACCTTCAGCAGGGACCTCAGGATGGCCATGATGGATTGTGAGCGTTGTTTCAGTTTTGGCCCATGCATGTAGAGGAGCTTCTGAGCCCATGTGAGGTAGAACTCAATATGAGGCGAAGACTCCATCTGGCTGGCGATGAAGCTCAATAGTTTGTTGATGTAGACGTCAGGTATTGACTGGCCAACAACAGCAACTGGAGGAAGTTAAGATGAATAGGTTAGTATCAAGTCAAGGACCATAAAATGCAATTTGTGTTATAAGAACTATATTTTAGAACTGGACAACTCTTTCAGAATGCCCAAATTAAGGCTAACTTTAGGCCGAGGAGAAAACTTTAGAATTGAGGTCCACAAATCTAACTCTGTATCAACTTACTATCAGAGACAGGAATGGTCTCAACCACCTCCTGTATCAGTCTCTGCTCATTCAGCCTGAATGCCAGCATCAGTGCTGTAGAATAACTGCCCTCCATTAGTGTCTTCTGTAGGTTCGCTGGTGTGATATCCATCTCCAGCTCAAAGGGGTCGAACACCAGGTTGTGGTCTAAGGAATAGATCAGTAGGCCCTCGGTGGTGGTGGCAGCCCATGCTCGTCCTTGAAGGGAATTAGAATGAAATCAATAGGGAATGCTGATACGGCATTAAAACATACCTTTCCTGGTTCAGTAGTCAGTTTGAAATGTGTCCACACAGGCTTGAAGCTATGAGCTATATGGTGTCCTCACAACTTCCTCCTCCATTGCTAGTGCCTTGCAACTTTTCAAGGCTTCAACATCACTAAATAAAGCACTCCTCTGGACAGTTCAGATACCAGCGCTTCTGCAAAACTGGTATAAAACCTGGTCTAATATTGGTCCGGTTAAGTTTGTCCTACCTGTTGGTGAGAACTGAACACCAGACACCCTGACCTCCGGTTTCCAATGTCTAGAGCTCATGTCTCCCTTCTTTACGCCAGGCAGCGAAATAGATTTATCCTCCACTTCTGTATCGACAAGGTCAAGGTTACCCCACTTGGTCATCTTCCGCCGGTCGAGATACGCCTGGAGAAGAGAAATCAGATGCAAAGAGCATCAGTTTCTTTCTTAAAGCATTCACTTCCAAGTGCTTAGCAAAACATTGAAGAAGAAGTAAAGATGTAATGGTCGACTGATGTTAGGAAAGTCATGAATAATACCTCTAGGCAGCGACACACTCTACTACTTGACACTGAAATCACACAATCTTTCAAACCTGTACTACAGATATTGTCTTACCTCAGTTCCATCAAAGGAAAGATTCTTGGAAATCTCAAATTTTTTGACGAGGAGTTTGTCCTCCACAGAGTAAATACAGACATTCTTGGAGCGACCACCAGCCAAGATACATTTCCCATCTGCCGTGTAACATAACGTTGTAAAAGCTCTGAAACAGAAAAATATATAACACCAAACTGCTCCCTTATTCTGATCAAACTCATCATTGGATCACAATTTTAAATCTTTTTCTATTTGATTACCATTATTGTTAATTGCTTTCATTTGTTAACTGGAGACAGGTAAAATTGCCCCCGATAGCTTGTCACAGTTGTGTACGATTCAATTTAAACTCACTTTCCAAATGCAGACTTCTTGGCTGTAATCTTATCCGTATCTTTTCTACTGTAGCCCATGTCATGCCTGCCTTCTATAGTCCCGGTCTGAGAGGCAGAGCGCACATCCCAAAATGTGACCTGAGCATCGAGTGTTGCCACGGCGATCTCATTACCATCTGGTCTGTAGGCGACCGCCAAGACTGGAAACAAAAGATAGGATTAACCCTTCTGTCACAAACCGTCTAGATATGATACAACACCATTGGCACAGGAACAATCACAAAAAGATGAATGAGCAGTACGTACCATCAGAGAGGAATGTCAGCGTTTCCCGAGCACCTTTGTTTTCAAATATATCCCATAATTTGATTGTCTTGTCCCAGGATGCACTGGCTAGGAGAGCCTGTGATGAACTGAACATCAGTGAACTAACTGGACCTTCGTGACCAGCCAAGACCTGCGGAGAAAAACAAATGGTGGGAACAAGCAAGGCTAAATGACACTAGAGGTCAAAACCGACTACATATACATGTAGGTCTATGTGTTGATTTGACTAAAATACCACACAGTGGTGAGTACTTATCAAATAATATCTCCTTTAATAAAGCCTCTTTCAGCAAAAAAAGCTCCACCAACCTCGAGAAGCCTTCCTGTCTGCATGGACCACACGAATATCTCAAACACGTCCATTCCTCCGGCACACACGATGTCACCACTATGGTCAAGAGCAAGGCATGAAAACTGGGCTGGCCTTGGTGATGTGAACGTACGGAAATTACGATATCTGAAAAGAGGAAACTCCACTTCTTACTATCCTGTTGATATGGAGGTACAACAACTGCAATTAGCCTCAAGTGATTCAGAGTCAACGTAATGTAGAACAGAACAGCAATCCGTCCATCACTGACCCTATATCAGCTGAGTTGTTTTTATTATCTTACCTGTTCAAATCAAAAGCTCTGACTGTTCCATCCATTGAAGCGGAGGCAACTACCTTGCCATTCTGGTTGAAGGTGACCCCAGTTATACCCCCAGCGTGCTCGGAGAATGTCACAAAACAGAAGCCACTGCTCGTGTTCCAAACTTTAACCTGGAAACCAACAAGATATGTTGGTCAAAACAAGATAGAAATTCCGATAATGTTCATAGCCACACGTTTACATTCTGGGGACTCGTTTGATGAAACTTCAATGCAAGTCAGTCAATGGGACTGTGATTACAACATTTCTATATATTTCTACCTTCTCATTGAGATAAACTGCAAGCATCAGAGCTAAAGTGGTCCACTGTCCCACAGGACTCGGCAAAAGGAGTTGGGTTTACTTGCCCAGATCATTAGGAAACAAGTCAAAGTAGTAATTAACCTGGTCCATTCTTATGCCTACCTTTCCGTCATCACCTCCAGTGGCTATATACTGGCCATCAGGTGAATACTCGAGGCAGGACATGTTGTTGAAGTGACCCTGCTGTTTGAGGATGTACGACTCGCTCTGCCACTCCCACACCAACAGCTGACCAAGGCCGGAACATCCAAGGGCAATCCAGTCTCCAGTGTTGTTGAATGTGATGGACGTTATACTCTGGTCAGATATCCTATGGAAAAAAATGTTACTTAACATGACGTGGGTGGATGAAAGAGCTGTCCTCAGAAGTCAGGACCCCAACTAGGCCCTCCAGTTCAAGAGAAAAGAGGGTTTGTTTAAACTTATCATCTCTTTGCTGACTTACGTGAGTGAATGAATAAGGTTGAAGTCGGGCATCTCGTGAATGAAGAAACCACCATCGTCAAACCCAGTGACCAGGATGTGACTCCTCTTATGGAAAGCGACACTGGCCACCTTGGCAAAGGCAGAGCCATCTCCACGCGCTTCTCGGTAGTTGTGTCTATAAAGAAAAGCATCATCACTTTACCAAAATAACAAACAAAGAATCAACAAAACCACTCACTACAGTTACATTCAAGCTGTTGGCAAATCATTCTTGACCGACTGCACTATCATAAACTGCTCACCAATCTAATGGTGGACACTTACTTGGAATGTTTCCGGTACCGGATGCCACCTGGTAGACCTTTCTGCTTCTCTTCATTCTCTTGACTTTCCTCTGAAGAAAAGAAACAAGATTTTTTTACTTTTTTCAATCAACACCTTTCTTTAAATGGTTTGATAATTGAGAATTTCATAGAATTTATCTTTGAGATATACATGTAGGACTTAAAACAAAGTGGGCTCACAGGACTTCAAAAGTCACATCTACAAAATGAGAGGCATCAGGCACCGTCTTCAGCAAGCGAAATTCCCCACCAGACCTACTCTTTTTCTGTTTATTGTTTTCCTCATCTCCTTCCTCATCAGAGGACTCTGCCACTTCTTTCTCTGTGTACGGCCGCAGGTCGCTCAAGTCTGTATCACAGTCCCATGCACACACTGTACCTCGCTCACATATTGAATAGAACTGATTATCGTCAAGGAAATGTATTCTCTGTTTAATTATATCAATAGGATTTTCTAGTGCTGAAAGGATGGGCTTATTGTTGGATGTCAACTAGACCCAGTTTGTCCTCATGGAGTTTTAATCAAAAACTAGCAGAAAGTGAGTTAAGGAAACAACTATGTTCAGAAACTGTTCCAATGATGATGCACCAATAGCCATGATGTCAGACTATGCCATTCTATGAAAACAATGCCCGAATGAGAAAGGATACGTCGAGAGAATTCTCTTCAAAGAAAGCACCAACCATCGCCTGGCTATGACCACCAACAGAATACACAATCAGATTCTCAAAGCGCTGCGAGCCATACACTCGGCTGTTCATGTCTTTGCTTCCAACAACAAATGCTCTGAAAAGAAGAAAAGATATCAATTTATCAAATTTATCAAATTTGAAGAATGTTTGCAGTTCGGGCCTTGGTATATAAACTTGTGTTACTCACGATGGTTCCATCAGACATCATTCCTCAGTTGGGAGATTTACTCATCTGCCAAATTTGCATTGATCAAACAAACCGGATGCATCAAACCAGGTTCTTACTGTGAATCCGTTGTCCAATCAATCGATACTGTTTCATCATAAGCACCATAGAACTTCTTGTACGGAAGGAAGGGGTTGAACTCCTTTGTTTTCCCAGGGGCATGGAACACGAGGATTTCATTATCTTTGGCAACTGCAAATTTCCTGCAAAAGACAAATTTTACCTTGGTACAATAGTGCAGCAAGAAGGAGAGGCCATGGAACTCGTGTGGGGAACTATTGAGAGGAAGGAAATTTGGCCTGACCTATGCTTGAGACAGAATGGTATGGCATAACATCCAAAAGTAAGTCAATCAGTTTATATTTACAAGAGCTTTTTCCACTATCCGCGTATGTGTAGCATATGATTACTTACTTAGCATCGGGACTGAAACTGACTGCACTGACACGTCCATGGAAGTGATAAGAATGAAGAACAGTCTTGCTGATCAGGCTACACAACAGGGCCTCACCCTCTGAAAGCAAACACGAGTTAACAGATTAAAATTTACTCTCATTAACTTAACATACCGTTACCAGCTACAACTCATGAATACAATAATGAAGGCAATGAATACTGCAGGACATCTCAAACAAAGTCATCAAGTGAAATTCTTATTTTACTGTCAGTATTCATCCCTCTCCATAGGCAAATTTACCATCAAGAGATACTCCCTTGACTCAATTATGAAGACAATCCGAAAGGAGCCCGATTGAGGCCTTCTTATTGAAGATTGAAGAGGAATAAAATATGTCCCAACCTTCATTGACTGCGATGAGTATTGAGCCATCTGGAGACAAACCAACGGCAGTGATGTTGTATGAACTTTCCGCAGATAAAGTTTCCGACTTGTTGCTGAAAAATAAGAAGACATCCGCCTTTGGCATTAGTATTTACTGTGAAATTGCCAACCGACATGGCCAAGGGGTTTCCAATAAACGATGACTTAGAGATAATGTCTTCAAGACGAATTCCAGGGACAAATTGGTAAAGAGAAACGTAACCCTGCATTCTATTAGCTATTCAATGTCTAGATGGAGATCAGATATTACAAATCAACTTAAGGTCAAAGGCTCAAAAGAAATATCAGCCAATGTTAGACTGAAGGGTCTCCAACTGCTGATGCTCTTACCTCTTCAGATCAAATATGCTGATTCTGTTTCCGACAGGGCTGACAACACTGTTTCCATCTGGTGTGAAGCTGAGATTACCCTTGCGATACACAGTTCCAAGAAGGTTTGAAAACTGAAAGAACAATGAACAAATGCTTACTGATAAATTACGGACAAATATTTGCTAGCTGTCTCTGCGTTTCTAGAAGCAAGAAGGAAAGACCTAATATACGGGGTTTGGACTCATCCATAACCTTATGCACCCAGGTCTGATCGCACCCAGGTCTGATCACAGTAGATGTAGAGGTCTGATCACTTCAGAATGCCAGGCACGGAGAGATCAGAGGTTTGTTAGCAATTTAGATTGCCGTTCTGCTGCTGGCACCACCGCTGGTGCACCATTGTCCAAATCTTATTCTACACAAACCAATCCAACTACAGTCACATCTCTAGCTGGCAGTTTTCACATATTCCCTTCTTTGAGGAGTCTGGATGTTGTGTCTAAAAAGAAACATTTCTTTTGGACAGTACTGCAGGTATGTACTATCATACTATGTGTAGGTACTGCCCGTCCCTTCACTTTTTTCTGTGTTGTGTTCCGTTAGATTGATGCATACCCTGTAACTAAACTTCATCTTTATTTTGTTTTACAATCTTTAGATAACATTCATCTGGGCAATCATCATTTTATTGTCTGAATTTGATTATTGACCGAGTAAACGGGTGATTTTGAGGAGAACTGATGATTCCACACTGTACAAAGCCATGTGCTTCAGGGGTCAAGGACAAGCATTTGTGGCAGTGCAATATGATGACGTCACTAGAATTAATCATTGATACAAACCTAACTCTGATTGGTCAATCCTGCCGAATATTTTATTTTAGACCAATCATGAGCCCTGTTACAAAGTAATAGAGCCGGCAAATCACATGATCTGTCTTCACTCGCCATTTTACGTGAAAGTTCGACCACTGGACATACCAACTTCGCCTTTCTTCCCGAATATCTTTGATATAACTGAAAAATAACACAATGGCCGATGATATGCCTCCAGCTTACACACCATTCTTCGGTGTTATGGGTGCAACTTCCGCTATAGTCTTCAGTTGTAAGTATAATTTGATGAAAGATCACTCCCCCATTTCCTGGATTTTCTCTGTACAAATCCACGTACATTCCTCTGTACATTTCTGTTTCAGTGGGTTGTCTTGTTCTCGATCCTATCTCGCTGTGCTGTGTACTGTAAGTGTGTTGATGTTCTTGTTCAGCCTGAGAACAGACTAACTGACAAAGTACAATGTCGCCTAGGCCTGACGATAGACCGTTCTTGTGACTACACAAAGATTTTATTTTGTTAATGTTTTGTTGCGAAGACCAATGCCATTGCAATGCGCCAACTAAACTCGAGGCAAAGGCCAAATTTCTTGGCCACAATCGTGACAATATCTAAATGATGATGATTATGATGAAACAAATTTCCATTTTTAACCCATGTTATCAATATCAGCAGCTGATAATCTAGTTCTAATCTAAACTTGATCGGGGAAAGCTGTACCAGCCAAGTGATGAGGGATTTTGAATTTCATCCCATTTCAATGCCATTGGATTTAGACAATGAGCCAGTTGCTAAACTGAAGACATATTTGATACTATGATGGACAAATTGTATCATAGTTTAACGCCGCACCAGTCACAATAAGCCATTGATTTCCGACTTCATCGTTAAACTCTCAGTTGTCTTGAAAATGAGATTACTCTGCCATCTTTATGCAGATGGTTGAACTACCTTTCCATTCATGACACTAATGTATGTACACAATCGATGGGGGTTGCAGGATTCTGAATAAATTATTCATTGGTTGAATAATATATTTATTTCATGTAAAGGGGGACAGCAATCTGTATTTGGCTTCTAGTGTGTTGATCAAGGTTCTACAGCATGTTTGGACTGAGTCCATCAGTGTTTTAATATACACTGACTGCCCTTGATGAAAGAGCTTTAGAAACCGGGATTTGTGGTAAAATATGTTACAGTAACAGTACACTGAGCTTGCTGGTCCTGGGCAGTAATCTCTCGACATATCATGAATATGTCCTCATGACAGTGTCCTATACACATTGGATGGAGGTCTGTTGCAAACCCCATCCGTATCCAAGCTGGAAGCGATATGAATGTTGAGTGATTGATTACCGCATAAGACAATGCAGACTCTAATACAGCCGTCCGAGGTAGAATGGAAGAACCAGTTAAGATGATATTAATAATAATGATTTGTTCATGTTTTTCTCCTCTTTTCTCTTTGTAGCACTTGGTGCAGCATATGGAACAGCTAAATCAGGGACTGGCATCGCAGCCATGTCCGTCATGCGACCAGAGCTTATCATGAAGTCCATTATCCCCGTAGTTATGGCTGGTATCATTGCTATTTATGGTCTCGTCGTAGCTGCTTTAATAGCCAATGGAATTAAGCCAGAAAATTACACACTTTTCACGTAAGTATATACCGCTACGAAGTAAAGTCTTTTTCAAAAAGTGATAAAAAACAGAGCTACACTTTGCCCCAATCCTTTCTTGACTGACAGATCTGTCTGAGTGAATGCTCCTGCCATACAGGCAGTGTATTGCCGTCGTCCGCAAAGCATAAATTGACTTGCACATTCAGTGATCAATAACCATCCATATGCATGGCGGGATGCCATACACTCGTCATTGTGTGGCCAGCAGCATCGTTGGCTGTGTTGCAGTGTGTTGGTGACTCTGAAGGTCATGATGTTGTTTTTCCCAGTTCTATGATTTGTTTGGGGCCTGTCTTATGTGCGTCGTAGTATTGTTCAGCTCGCATGTACTGCTGCTGCTCCAATGCATACTCCAACAACAGAAACGATTGACTTGACATTGTCGATCACCACTGATATTCGACTATTGAAAACAGGCTTTGAATTCTTGATAGTTTTTGTATTTAAGTTATTTTCAGCACATAATCAATAATGTCTCTGCTATACACAACATTTCTCTTTACATATCTGATGATATTTCTTTGATTAACCCTCTCCCTTGCTGGTTGCCAATGGAGATTGTCTCCAGGAAACTAATTGAGCCCACACCACTCACCATGAAGTGTGTGTTCTGGTCCTCAGGCTTGGGTAATGGTCCCACATCCGTGATCAAACTTGTATGGATCATGTATGTCTTCTGCAGTCAATGACAAACCCATACATTGAACTATGTACATACAAATAAACTGTGAGCATGAAAAGTCTCCTTCATTCAGATCCTGATCAAATTCTAACATTACATACATGTATGCAGCATGTGCATTGATGTGATAACAATCTGAGCAGTCCCCACTTCTCATCTGTACACACTTCTCCCAGCATAATTCAAAACAAACATGTAGTTGCGGGAATCATCATGTCCATGTTTCGAGTCATGAATGTTAGTCTTTGACTAGTTAAACTAAATAGCCCTTGAGCTGACGACATGATGTGCACCTGGTAGTGGTAGGCCCTGGTAGTGGTAGGCCCTGGTAGTGGTAGGCCCTGGTAGTGGTAGGCCCTGGTAGTGGTAGGCCCTGGTAGTGGTAGGCCCGACTTGGTACAGTGCATTGTACATGTTCTGAGAAGGATCATAATCAAAGCCATGTGATGATCAGCCATGGGCTACTGCCTGGACAGTAGTGGTAGGCCGGTCGTCATGTTGAAAAACCCAGGTGACTCAAAGGATCATCATGTGCTGCCTGATCATCTAATCTTTGTATAAATTTTATATTATTATTATCAATATCATGTGACACTGTGACCCAAACTAAACCAGGATGTTCAATCATACATGGTGACACTATTGAATTCAAAATCAATTGACTGCCAGGAATGATCTTTTCTGGGTTATGGCATATGGCTGAGTCATCACAGAATGTCATTATATATGTTTTGCATCAAAGGTGCATTTTGTCTGATAAATACTGTCGGTGTCTGAACAGAACAGAAATATTGCCATAGGCGCAAGTGAATTAGTCACCACATTTACTGGAGGCTGAATTTTAGAATAAAACACCTGGCTTGATTGGGAAGGGTCTGTACATGTGGACATGTACAGGCCTATGTTTGCTGAATAACACCTGTTTAAAACCTAAAAACTAATGTGAGTAAAGTAGTTTATTATTATTCACCATCTGTCTCCAGAATACACTACCAGACAAATGATTGAAAATAAAATAAGTGGCGTGGTTATTAGACGTTATGAGCTAAGCATGTCTATGAATGGTACCACTTTTGATGGTGGACAAGGCATGATGTGATGAGTGCGAACCAGTATACATGTCTATGTATTCATTCTCTTTGCAGGAGTTTTGTTCACCTCGGAGCTGGACTTAGTGTAGGATTGAGCGGTTTAGCAGCTGGTTTCGCAATCGGAATAGTGGGTGACGCAGGAGTACGAGGTACCGCCCAGCAGCCGAGGCTATTCGTGGGCATGATCTTGATCCTTATCTTCGCTGAAGTCCTGGGTCTTTACGGATTGATTGTGGCTCTGATTCTCTCAACGAAGTCTGGATAGACATTGGACTCACTCTAGCCAAATATAATAAATAAAAAATAAAAATTTGACTGGCATGGCCATGTTGTTGTGGATGTGATGTACAGGACTGGACAGTATGGGTTCATTATGAGGTGGTCATTTGAGTGTGGTCGTGGTGTGGCGTCTGATTTGAGCCAATGAAAACAACGTGTATAGTGTCCCATTTTTGCCGATGTATTATGATTAATTATGTATGATGTGACCTCATGGTTATAAGTTAAATGTCCATGTCATGGGATAGCTAAGACAGTGTGATTATTGAACTAACTTTGGCTGAGGTCACACTACATAATACATTTGGGTCCAGAGTACAGGGCCTTGCCTTATGAAAGGTATGATATTGACAAAGATTGTGTAATTTTAACTTAAATTTAAATAGCAACACCTTGCAAACATCAGACATGTTGTGGAGTTCTTGTTCTACTAAAAAATGAATAAAATTTCTAGCTAGAATGGAATTAGAATACCTCATATCCGATGTACACCTGATTTCATAAAGACGGCAGCTTGAGTTCAACTGTTTGATAACATGTATGGGGTGGCTCAAGTGCCATCATGATCTGGATAATCATGTGACTGATATAAAATATAAGATGATAGCTATGATATAAATTCACTCGTTCATTATATTGTATTGATAGAAGTCGTATTCCCTACTGTACATGTCATTAGAACAATGGGTGTTTGTCACCAATCTTTAGCATTGCAGATTATTTCCGTGTCTGTCCATACATTGCATTCCCAGCTGGTCCACATGGTAGAATAATGATCATTGTGTACTTGAACGTTGATTGTCTGCTTGTACTGTAAACTGGCACATACACACATGGATGGTCACAGTCCATGTTCCTCATGTGTACAACAGGACATGTAATATGTCTTTGAACTGTGGACCGAACATGCTTAGATGTATAAAGTGATGCTGGTAACATGCTATGAAATGAAATCCCCACCAAAATTTCACCTTTTTATGTCGCTCAGGGTATTTTTGCTGAAAATTTCTTGCAATATTTGCCGTTCTTATTCAGATTCTAGTCATGTTTTGAAATTCAGCTCAAAAACAATATTGTGATATTATCACGAAGTAATCAGCAGTGCAAGTATGTACAGAGACAAGAATTAGGGTCCTGGAATGATATCAGAATCGGCCAATCTGAAGTAAGCCTTTGTGAATCGGTGTTGGCCACCATTGTGCTCAAGTGACCATCTCAATTATTACTTCAGTTCCATGACCTATTGGAGTTCAGAATTTATGATGTGACAACCTTTCAGGACTATCGTACAAATTTCTTGTTAGGACTGAATGGAATTTTCCATTTTTGTCCGACTTGTAAATAGTATAACTTTGTCACAGAGCCATGAAACCTATCATCATCCCACCCGCTGTCGGTGAAACAAGCCTAGGTTTCTATTATTCTTAAATTATTCTTCTGTTGTGTCCTGCATTGCCTGTTAAACTTTGACAGAAGCGTTCAAATGATTCTGTCGTTAGAAATTATGCAGTAACAGTGTACTATTCTACTTGAATTTTGAGCGACTTTACAATGCTTCTCTTCGATTTGTTCAAAGATTTTTGATGAAGTATTTAATATGCATAATTCTAGTTGACCAGAAGTTATAGTGAAAATTGTCTAACTTAATGCATTGTGCTAGTTGTTGTTATGCTAAATCTATTGTACATGTATGTTATGCTACAATACGTGAGCTTGATTTATGAGAAATTGACCTTCGTTTAGGAATATCAAGTGCATGTCGTGGTAAGTTTGCCTAGCCACAAGTTCTCAGCTGTTCATCCACGTTGGCTAATGCACAAGTGGCTGTGGCTTTCTTGAAATTCTTCCCAATACATTTTAAAAAGTAAAATAAATCTAGATTTGGGTTGGTTAAGGAATGTTTCTTGCACAAGCAATTGTAACTCTTGAAATCATGTCCATAGCGATTCACTAGGACAGTGTTATTGTAACAACTTGTCATATCATTAGACTTAGAACTCTAATACGGTCCATCTCGCATGTGCATTTTGTTGATTCGAATGATGAGCTGTTTACAACTAGTTGGTAACAGCTTGGCCTTGAGGTATTTCGAACCAATGGGTGATATGTATAAAGACGAGCAAATGCTTTTTTCTAAAACTCCACGTACATTTACACTAGGCCTTTCTGTACAAAATTGAAGTAAAAGCATTCGCTAGTCTTTATTCATATCACCCATTGAACGTGTTGGGTTCAGATGATATCTACATCTATCTATTGCTTCGAGGGTTAACATTTCTGTATGTTTACGTTAACCAAACTCCTGTCTTCATTTCGTTTGTCATGGAACTGGTGTAAAACTACAAAGACATTTCATATTTTTAAATCCATTTAGAGTTTATAGTTCAGTTGGCCCAAGTTGTTGAATTTCCAATGCATTTGTCAAACAAAGTACTGATGAGGCACTGGAGATCCCATCAACTTGGGTTGAAAATAGAATATATCCATGTACATGTAGATACGTGATGTTCTGAATGGGAACTTTATTTCTGTGGATTGATAAAGAACAAATGTTTAATAGATATAACTTCACATTGTGATTACCCTGTGTTAGGTCAAACTAAATGTTATGGTAGACGGTCAGTCATGTGACTTATAATTCTCGTGGGTTAACTCTTTCTGGGGCGACAATTATTTTGAAATTAAAATTGCTAGGAATCATGGTGGGGTGCCTGGACCATAAAAAACCCAAACGTGGTGAAGGTCTTGGCCATCGCTGAACTTCAAACAAGCTTATCCATCTAATCAACCCACTTTTATCATTTCATAAATCTGCCTTGGTCCGGAAAGAGTTAAGGGGAGAGCCTTTTACCCATGTACAGTAACTATGGTTCATTGTGTATACGTGTGTATAAAGCCTGTCATTTAGTAAAGAAATGATTAGAGTCGTAGTCTAGAATATTTAAGAAAAAGTCTACAAGGCTTTTCAATTGATGAATGTGGTACGATGTTGAATTCACTGTAAAATATAAAGGCATTCCATGTGATGTTAAAACGTATCTTATCATGGCTGAAACAGTTCTCCCGAGCGTCTAGGTGGCGCTGTGGTCATTCCAATGTCAAGTATGTTGAGCCAAGTGTCATGTCATGATGTAGATGTTGATGTGTAATTAAAGCTATATAGGAAAGTTTCAGCTTTTTCTTGGTGTGTATACAATGGTTGGAGTTCATCATTTTTCCGTTTGTTTTCTCGACTTTTTTGCATGAAGGTGGCAGCTCTGTTGTTACTTGGTGTACGGAGCAGAAAGTGACTTGGGTGTATTCTACTTGCCACATACAAGGGACCCACATACAAGGGACCCACATACAAGGGACCACACTATCTTGTATACAGGCCGAACAATGACCTCATTTCAGCATTCATTTTGGATGTCAAGGATGTGGACATTAACTTCTCAAAGAGCCCACAAAGACACTAACAATCCATTCTCACCAATAGAATGTGCTGTACATACTATGCTTACATCGTGCCAAACAGGCAAAATGCAAAATACAGTTGTAAATATTTCGGACATTCTGTAAAGACTTTGTCAGTTCACGTAGATTGTAATTAGGAAATTGGGTTTGGTTGAAGATCCTGCATGTACATGTATTTTGCTTTTAAAATTAGTTGGTGATGGGTTTCAACCCTTTTACTCTTGGAACTGTGATCTTAAAAATTGCTCCATTGAAAATGGACAGTTGACAATCAAATTGGGTTTGTCTGAAAGTTCATCAGTTAAAGGGTTGCCTTAATTCTTTACTATCAACTCTACACATCGCTGGTCAGAGTGGGATGGATAATTCATCTGAGGAACTGGACTCGTTGGTTATTTGAAGTCAAATGCATTGTTCAAAATGAAACGACCGGTTGGTTTGCTGAGGACCAGACATGCAGTGACACATGTGGTTCTCCTCACCATTATCAGTCGTGAGTCAGATTCCAGACGAGATCACATGATCACTTTATAAGGATCTCCAGGGCTGCCATCTGTGGTAACATGGTGCAACTCTCGCTTTAGACAGCCTTACCAGTGCAATGCATTTTATGAGCAAATATCAACCAAAGTGTCCAAGTAGGCTGATCATCACCTGCTGTTCCCACTACAGTAGAGCTGATCTGTTGATAGTGATTGTTTCAGTTGCCTGTGTTCAGATTCGACGCCCGGTAATCTTTGGTAGCCAGCGGTAATATACTTGTTTGATTTGTTGATGTTTGGTTGTTGTAGTCCGTCAATAAACATATGGAAGTGAACAGTGTTTCATTGTCTGGTGTTCATGGTTCCATCATGAGGTGGTGTATTATCCCCTTCTCGTTGTTATCATCCCTCACCTGTTATTCAGGTGTTTGGGACAATCACTCAACTCCATGCTACCAGTACGGTGCATTCTCTCCCGATACTGTGTACAGCAGGTCACCATCCCCTGAGGTTAAGTGTTGAATCAAAGTACAACCAGGGCAGTCATCTTCCTTAGACTCAAACTTGGGACCATGAAGGCAGCTTGGTCCCATGAATGTCCCCATTGGCTAACCAAGTCTTGCAAGGACAGATGATTGTACTAGTCCACTGCCACTGAATTGGCACAACCAGTGCCCATGAGGACAACGTAGATTGTCTACATTGACAGTCTTCAAGAGAACCTGTGAAATCAAGGACCACTCCAACTGCTGTCTCATTGCACCATTCGGTGCATTCAGGAACCACAAGATGCTTCAGATCCATCACTTCACATGTACATACTGCCTCCCGAGTCATGTTTGTACAAACTATGACCTGATCAAGACCTGTCCTCAAAGTGCCCTCTGAATATTGGTCTTCAGCACAACCTATGATCTCAACAGATTCATCTTTGGACCTTCAGCGCCGAACCACGTAGATCGACGTGTCCCAAATCCCCCTCTTTGAGCTGGTTATCGGAGTTTCATGGACTTCATGAAAGAACTACGCCATCGCCATCTTCAGGGCACGGTAGGAACTGAAAAGACCAACCGGTCTTTTCAGTTCCTACCGTGCCCTGAAGATGGCGATGGCGTAGTTCAGAACTTTCTTCATGAAAGAACTACGCCATCGCCATCTTCAGGGCAATTCGATCTAACACCTTCAGCGCCGAACCACGTAGATCGACGTGGCCCAAATCCCCCCTTTTTGAGCTGGTTAACGGAGTCTCATGGACTTCATGAAAGAACTACGCCATCGCCATCTTCAGGGCAAGGTAGGAACTGAAAAGACCGGTTGGTCTTTTCAGTTCCTACCTTGCCCTGAAGATGGCGATGGCGTAGTTCTTTAAATGACTTCAAAAGGTGCTTGTGCAACACATCAGGTCAGACACCAGACCATCTGCTCCAGAACTGCCCACTCTATTAGAAGTAGGACCTACAGCTACACTGCCTGGGACAAACATTCATATTTTGCCATCTCAGCTGGCCAGGTACCATTTAGTATTACTTCCTGGCGGAAAGAAGAAAGTGGGTCAAGTGCCTTACTCAAGGACACAAAATGTTCGCCCTTTCTGTTATCGGGGAAAGAAAGTTAAAAGGAAGATATTCGTTTAAAATTTGTAAAGTGTTTATTCGTCAATCTTGTTTTTGAACACTTCATACATGGCCACAGCATAGATGTGACTGTATTGTACATGTTAAACACAGTTTCTGACTCTATGATATTGTCTGGTCAGCTTGACACCATTATCCCAATTATTTCAATCTTGGGAGTGTTTCGAGATAATTCTCGACCTGCACTTATGATAATTACAAAGTGGCGCTGCAGGTATGTCTCTGAAAGTGTCCACACACCACTGAGCTGGAATTATCTCGAGCACTCCTCCTTTATTGTCCAAAAACGTGAGTTTATTTCACTCGTTCCAATGTCTTGCTGAGTAATTCATTTAGTCGTGTGATCATGCTACGAGGATCATCCAGGAGTCCCGCCTGAATCATAGCGTTGTCGTAAATCTGGAGAGAATTGGAAAGAAATGAGATGTGTAAAACAATGTCATAATACAAGGATTTTCATTGAACTTGGAATTCGTTGAAAATGGCAAAAGCATAGGTAAGGTGAGTGCAGAAGAGTCTAGGGTAATTTTGGTTATTTTGGTTATTTTGAGATTAGTATTGATTAATAACACTACCGCACCTACACTTGCATACAGAGAACAGGTCAAGCACTTTATATGGAGCAGAGATTCACTGTGAAGATTTCTATGGTTTGACCTCTTTTTGGATGACCTGGTCCAATGGCTAATATGTACCTTACAATGAAATGCAGGTTATAGCAATGAAGAGTAGTCTAATGTAGAACTTATAAAGCCAACAGTACATTTTGTCAGGGTTCACTTGAGTAGTTTTTGTTATTTTCACACCTATTGGTGATCATCATTGAAGAGCTAGCAAATGCTGTCACCTAATGGCAAATAGCTGAACTAACAGGAGGTGCAGATGACATATTGACAGGAGGAAGGATACTATCATGTGACATACTAACCTGATACAGAACTAACTTGGCCAGTTCGGGGTCACTCACACGAAGCTCGTTTAACTTTTTGATGATAACATGCCTGAAATAAGAAGGTATATGTTACCAATGAAACAAAGGCCTTACACACAGCAACTGAGAAATACACTAAAGCTGAATACAGGCAAGGGATATAGAATGTAGTCATGTTTTTTAATCAATAGATCAAATCACAAGAATCTCCATACTTTGGGTTGATTTCCAGGGTTGGTTGGAGAAGTCGTAAACGCTCCTCCTCATTCTTGTCAGCGAGCGTCGTCCGCAGGAAATGGCGCACAGATCCCATCTCCATCACCGTGATGATGCACGGGTGAGACTCAAGCCGGTTGGTGATCTTCGTTTTGTTGACCTTGTTGCCAAGGACAGCCCCCATCCATGTCATCAATGTCGTGGCATCATCTTGTTGCAGACTTTGTTCATCTGGTAGAGAAAGGAAAACAACAGGAGTTTTAACTGACAAGGACAAGTTCAAAATCCGCTGAATTTGATTCATTCATTCTGTTGCTTTTTCATTTTATAAACCAGACTTGATCAGCATTAGCAAAGTTGAGTTCTGGCTGGTCTAAGATTTGGGGATGTTCGAGACGAGATCATGTTACCTTCAGCATCGACAGTGCCAGTGTCCTCCTTGTCTTCCTGGACCACGCTCTCAACAGATTTGAGATTCTTCCTATCAAACTGGTTCAGGTTCATCAGGACCAGCTCATCATATGACTCGTAGCAGTACAGAACCTCTACGTCCTTCTTCCTCATTGCTTCATAATAAGGAGATGTCTCAGCCAACTCTCGGCTAAATGACCAGAAAATAAGTGAATGAATGCTGTCTGTGCAGGGACGAACTCAACTTCAAGCCAAACCCTGTGTACTCCCATCCACCCTAGCCTTCCCAACAAAACATACACTCCACCTATTAGCCAAAGATTCATTTTACATCAGGTGCCTATACTGGGATGACCAAGTTTGAAACATGAGTGGGCTCTGAAAATACCTCCCAGACTGACAATTGGAACATAGGTCAACCGTGGCAGCACACAATACACACTCACAAGAGGCAACAGAGAAAGATACGACCATGATTTGATCTTACCTTGGAGCAGACAAGTAATAAATAGTTCTTCCTCCAGCTTTCATTCTCTCAGCATACTGCTCTAGACTCGTGACTTCTCCTTTGGGCAAATTGGATGATTCGAACCTCAGTAATTTGGCAATATCCTCCTAAAATTTAGAATCAGCATATCAAAGAATACTCTGTGACAATCTCTAAAGACTAAGTCAAGATGATTTATAGAATTAGACGTTTTATTGCTGAACGTGGGATTGTCCTTTGAATCCGATTTCTAGAGAGAACAGAACACGAATTAGCTATTTGATAACCTAGCGGACTGTGGGTGATGTAGCTCTGCCCTGTTCCCCATCGGAAGGATGTGGGCCCAGACTTCTCCCTGGTGATCAGAGGATAGTCTTCCAGGGTGTTCTGGCGTTTGGACAGGAACTCTAGACCCTCACTGCTTACCCGCTTAGCCTGGTCCCCTGTGGTCACAATTCCCTCTCTGAAGAACAGGCCAAAATCTTCATGAAACTTGAGATACTTCTCAGGGTCCTTCTTGGCTTGGTCAGTGAAGAATTTGATGATTCGTGATTCAAGAACATCTCGTAATTTCCTACGATTAAAAGAATTATATGATTATGGCTAAAGGAGCAAGAAGACCACTGAAATTGGTAGCCACATCAAGAGTAAGACTGTGGACTCAGCTACACAGGATGTTGGATAAGGAGGCCCTCTGATGGTAACCATCCCATACCAAGAGTTACAGTGTTTCCAGGGATGAGTCACTGCTGAGTAAATCTGAATTTCACCTCTGCTATCCCTACCTGATAAGGGCACTGTTCTGCAGCAACTCCCTGCTAAGATTGAGAGGAATATCTTCACTATCGACAACTCCTGCAACACAAGGAGACAACATCATGTGTAGACAAACCGCACAAGTATTGGGCATCAAAATCTGACCACCACCAATAACCTAAACATGTATGACAGCACTGTATCAACAAAACTCGGTGATCCCATTCCCATGGCCATTTCTACCATCGGATTGTGAGGATTTATAGGTCAAGTTCTTGGATAGCTGCAAATGTCAGGGCTCGAGAGAATCACACTTTCTACACATACCTCTTAAAAACCTCATCCACTTTGGTAAGATGGTGGTTGCTCGAGACATGATCATAATCTTCCTACTGTAGAGCGAGATCCCCGTGTCGATTTCCCTGCTCATGTCGAACACAGCTGAAATAGACAATAAACAGCCGCTTAGCAATTTGTCAACAAGAAGACAAGATGATATCAGTTCGACAAAATCATTTATTTTGTGATCAAGTGAACATTTCACCAGCATCAAATCAAATCTGAGCGAGAGAAAACCCAAGAGTTGACCAACAAAAATAACGTTAACCCTCCGTTCCACTTCTACTGTCACTACTTACTGGGTTTCTGTTCGGGTACGTAGAATACAGCTCTGATGTTCAATGGCGCGTCCGCTTTATACTGGACAACATAGCGCGGATTGCCATACGCGTTCCCAGACAAATATCGGTAAAACTCGTCATGTTGTTGAGCCGTGATGTCCTTGGCATCCATCATCCATATTGGCTGGAACAGAACAAGTACAACAAGGGATTCTAAGCTTGACAGTCAACATGCTCTCTGCAGCAACTGGGAGATGCAAAGCTACTTCCAGTTTAGCTGGAGTCTGATGTGGAATATAAGACTTCAGGGCAAATCATAGTATACACAACTAATATTAGTTAAGGCTTGTTGAGGACTATCAGATTGCTCATATACCTCACCTGTATCACATTGACTCTCTTCCCATTCAAAAAGATTGGTACCCCAACAAAATTGCTGTATTTCTCCACGACCTCTGTGAAAAGAGAAGCATACATGTAGGTTACAGTTCTGTGAATTACCATTGAGACCAAAAACAACTGTATGTGACAGACAGATACAAAAACTTACAGAGGTAGAAGTATGTCCATAAAGGCACCTTCTACCAACATTAGAGCACAAATCTATGTTGCATCAAACCTGATGTGAAAGGTTGGACATTGCCAATAGACATACCCTTTATGATCTCTTCCTTTGCATAGTCATAAGCATCTCCCTTGAGATGGACGACGATCTTGGTGCCCTGCTGGACGCCTTCTGCTTCTGCTATTTCATATGAACCTGTGCTGAAAGTGGAAGATAATATAACATACCTGTAGTTGTCTCATGAAATACCGATCGAACATTTTGAAGAGTTCATACTCGTCAGTTGACAACAGAATCTCTAACTTTCCTTCCATACTTGTTACTGCCCAGGTGACTGTACTACGTATAATAATGCAAATCTTACCCATCAGACCTCCACTTCTGAGCCTTGTTGCCAGGTTTATACGACTGTGAGTACACGTCAACGTTGTCTCCAACCATGAACGTTGAGTAGAATCCAACACCAAACTGACCAATGATGTTGCTGCTTGCTTCCTTATCAGAAGTTGTACTAAGCTCATCAAGGAATTGCTGAAATCAAGAGGTTGAAATTAACGTAAACGTTATCTGAAAATCTTTGCCAGATAAAGCCAGATTCAAAAACATCGGCGTGTTTACCTCAGACAGACAGATACAGGATTCAGAGATTCACTCAAATATAAGTTTCTACCCGAGTAGAGACAACGCCACATCAGATTGCAGACGACTTCAGCTTCTCCCGACGATATTATACTTTCTCACCTGACTGCCTGACTTTGCAATTGTTCCCAGGTTTTCAATCATCTCTTCTTTGGTCATCCCAATACCAGTGTCCTAAAATAGAGAATTGGAAAGATGCATTAGATGAATGGAGTACACTGGAACCCAAGAACCCAAGCCACCATCATTCACCTTCTTCAGTTAGATATTCTGACACAAGGAGGACTAGCAGCTACAAATGACAACCCATCTCCCCCGCTGCAAAATGTCCCCTACGCACCATCCAGCTAGCTAGGACTCTAACGAGGAAGTTCCGTCATCAAACACTAGATGTCAGCGTCAACTGCCCCCTCATCCGGTCTCTATTTACCTCAAGTGTTCGCCACTTTCGCGCTACCTGGCCTGAGGCAACACGATGGCAATCTCTACGCTTGTTATTAATGAAATCTCTTAAATGGCCGCCGGGCTACAAAGGCAGCTTATCATCACAAAAGCCTCGGCTCAGAGTTAGCGAAAGACTATGTAAGTCTCAAGATCTCATCAAGGCTGAATAATAATTGAATCGGCCAGTGATAGGGTTTTATAATCTGTGAAATAAGACGCGCATTATTCAGATTAAGCAACCTATTGTTATTTTATAAGAGCTAGACAGCTCCAATAGACGCAGGATAAACTCAAATCAAATGGATTATTTTAGCAAAATAGGACACGGTTATTGTTGTTTTGCCAGATTGAGATTTAATAAATAAGATTTGTAGTTTAGAGAAGTGTTTGATACATTTAATAGCATTGTGGAATCAGAAGAGATGGTTCACTTTGTGGTTAGGGGAATAAATGGGCTGAGCTTTGTAAGGAGAGAGCGGAAGATATAAGTAGACAAGGCAAGACACTATTCAAGTGCCCCTCAAACATTGGGACCTTGTTTAGGGAAGACATCGCAGGTGCCTGCAATAATTATCGATGATTGCAGCGACTGGTGACCAATATCAAACCTTTCGATCACCAGTTCAACTGAGAACAGAACGAAGAGTTCATGTTGCGATATTTCACGTGATAATCCGGTACCCAGGTCATACAGCCTTCTTGTTGGTTGTTGGCCTTTCCAATTAGGAGCTGATGAGAGTTGGTCAGTGTTAAATGGTGCAAGACCTTATCAAGACCAGAAACTGTGCAAGGAATGACAATCAGAGTTCAAGTGGTTTCATGAATAGCACCACCTTCAATCAAAGGGTGTTCTGAAAAGTGAGCACGACAACATCCTTAACGTTGCTGGACATTTTCAGTCATTTTTTTTATTTCCCTCCTCCAAGTTAATCAATCAGTGATCTAGTTGGCCTCAAGGGTTAAATGGTTTATGTCCCCTAGCCAAGAGGAGCCCCACGGACCTGAAAAAGCAGCCATCCAGTAGACCAACATGAAATGGCTAACACTGAAGGTCTTTCTGAGACATGACTGTGAATTGTTGGTAGTTGTTGCCCCTCATCCCATTTTCAGCTCCTCTCCACGCTTACCATTTTCCATCTTAGCAAACATGAGCAGTTTCCATTATGTCTGCCAGGTTAGTGGGGTCCCCCGGGTAATGCTGGAGTGCCACTAATAATCTGCTGCAGGCTTCTCACCAAGATAGCCACAGGCTACAATATTAACGCTACTACTTCATATGGAAAGAGGGCTGTGCCGTGAAATACGTGGGTAGTCACTGAGGTATTTCCAGGGCCCCTCCACATGGTAATAGTGTGTCGTATTCTTGGGTCAGACAATATTACGAGCTTTTATTGGAATAGTTCAAGATACCGGTAGACAACACCCATAGTTACACTCCACTAAATAGGGTTTGTTCCTCAAGTTAACACACTTTGTCTGTGTGCAGTTAGGTCTGCATCATAGAGTCAAGGAAAGCAGGAAGATCATTTTGTGAAAACGACTTCACTGCTTGCTGTCAAGATGGACGACAGCTAGTAAATCCTAGTTCTGCCTCACCGGTTAATAAAACGGTGGCGTCAATATTGTCACAGGAAGCAACAACATAAATCTGTCGATTATTGTGATGATTGTTCATCTCTCATCTGTGGTCAGTGGTCACTGGCTAGACTTGGTCACATCAACACAGACAGGTGTCTCCTACAAGACGAGATGCTCACCCCAAAGACACACACCCAAGCTGAGTCTGCGGCCGGGGAATATCAAGATGCATGTGAGCAAACCCATTTTGTTTCAATCAGTACCTCCATAATTAATACAACCATCTTAGTGGACAGCTAGATTTGGCCGTTGGCAGAATTATCTATTGGCCAGCGACGTGCGCATCGCCGTGGTCATCATTCACCATAAACAGATAACGAACGTGTGAATAGAATAGCAATATCTCGGCGATGACAGAACGTATTTCCCATAATCCCCCGTCCTGGCGATGAGGTACTTCTTGAAAGGTTTTTTAAGTCTTCGCATAAATGTATTGCCACAGAAGACAATTATCTCGAGGGGATTTCACGGCGTTGAGAAATTGATTTCGAACGGGTTCCGCTGTCCATTTACCGCAAGAAGATGATGCGGAGATTTTGGTGATTTGATTAAATTATTAAAAATATGACGCTTCTGGTGCAATTGGATGCCACTTCTTAAAGAACTATGAGTATTTGATAACAGAGTTTTAGAGTTGTTGTTCATGTCTCATTTATCTTGGCCAACATTTCACCGTCATCACAAGACATTCTAATTTATGACCATCATTTAGCAGACAACCAACCAGTGCACAGACATGTGGACTCTAATAATGCTGTAAGGCACCAAACCTCTCAGGTGACAGGGACCTGGCTCAATGCACTATCACAAGCGAAAGGAACAAGTCAAAACACCTGACCACAAATCAGTATTGCACAGATCATTAATTTCTTCAATAATATTTTTATTTTCTACAATTCTTCGGTGGTTAATATCGCCGCTGGTGCCTTGCAATCTTGTCCATTAGTCCATAGATCATCACGCTGACACGTGTACCACCAAAACACAGAACTCATTACCACAGCTCCTTCACCAATGGATGGAACAGTTGTAAAAACAACAGAGCATCCCCTCAGAGACGACTGGAAAGATCTTTTGTTTATCGCCGCTAAGTTCATTTCCAGGAACAGCTCGGTGTTGTGGTAGAAAGGTGTCAGATTTGTGACTGAATGTTTTTGGTTTGATTCCAATTTACGAAATATCTTGGTCACTTGGTAAGTTGGTTGAGACATTGGGCAAGGCACTCGAATCTGATAGCCTTTAAACAGGAGCTTTGGCTTGTTTTGGCATTCACGTAAGGGACCGAGGGACCAAGGGTACAATGGTATTCAATAGCAGTTTGAAGAGCCAGCATCAGTGATTCAAAGAAGAAGCCAAAGTCAGACTCAACAACTCTTCCCTCTTATATGGCAGAGCCACAGTTGCCACAGACCGCCAGGACCAGTGCACAAATAAAGTGCAATATATGAGAAAGCAGACCTTTCATGATGCGTCGCCTAAAGGCTGCGCCTCTCGTATACTTGGTCATTATAATGATTACGATGAATATTACCGATAACAGAGAGAAGTTTGGGTCATAACTTTCCTCGCATCATCGGAACTGAGCGGAGTTTTGATTTACTGTAATAATATCTATAGGTGCGGCGGTGGCTGGCTGGGGGAGATATTGACAGTGGCGTTAACGCTCTCAGGAAGATCTGCCACCACTGATTAACCCTCCTAGGCATGAGAAAGGCTAGTACAGTGCTCTCTTGAGCATGATCCAGAACTGACAGGCCAGGGTTTGAACCCAACGCCCCCTGGTTTTAGAGTCAGATACCTAAAATCAGTAGGCTATGCCGAAGCACCCTTGTATGCTCCTTTAAACTACCAGACATTTTCCATTCTTCGGCCATCACGCTCTGTCAATTTTTTCTAAAGTATGGTGAAAATACCAATCCCAGACTTCCCGAAGTCTGTCATACTTTTTAAGCCAGCCTTTCCATAAATAACAACAAGTCCAAAGTTGACCACAAAACCTATCGTTCAAGCACATGAATCCCGCCATCCATAACGATCTTAGAGGACTGACAAGGTCACAAACAAGGTCACACCGTCAGCCATGAGGCCCAGCTTCCAGTGCGGTCTTCATCCATTTAATCCTCACAATGACGCTAATCTTGAAATAAGAGTAAGACAAGCGGACACTGATAGGCTGGAGATCATCGTTGGAAACTCAGTTCTTATTCGCCATAACTCTGAAACTTCAATGTCACACCATACTTTGTCTACCAGGGACAGCCAACTACGACTTGTGCAAAGATTCATCAGACACGACCACTGCCAGGAAACGCATTTCTCCCACAAACAGCCACTGGTGTTAATATCTGCAAATCCTTGTTATTATTCTCACCATTCTATGGCTGTATCAACACCACTCAAATGCCGCAATAATCATCTGGATCAACCGTATTACTTCTGATGATGTTCATTATCTTAAATCAGCAACGTCTAATAATTCTCTGAAATTGACAACCAGGATATCTAAGGGCTAGACTGCCAAATGGACACAGTCTAAGAATCGGAACAGAGGAGAGATGAAATTGGAAACTTTTGCTACCTGAATGGTGAAAGTCTTCTTCTCTTCATCCGTCCTGATATGTATTTCTAGCGGATGATCCTTGGGTACCTCACCATCGGCCCCGGTCACTTGGATGTAGCGCATCTTCTCAAGGGAGTCGCTTGCATTTGAGATGATCTCGCGTACAAACACCTGAAATACAGAAACAAATTGTCAAAAGACTTGATTATAAGATCAGAGCATTAACACTATTACTTCGGTACCACAACTTCACATCCAAGGTGTTATTCTCAAAGGAGTATTCCTCCTCCAAGGTGCCACTACAGTTAGGCAACACTTCAGTTTATTGGCCAATGGTGACAGCTCTATATTTGGGCAGGGTGATTCCATCGCAGGCTACAGTGCTGATAGTGAGAGGTTTTTCAAAATCTGTGTCAGACACTTGGCAACACGTCTTGTCATCAGAACTCAGGAAGACTTCCATCTGATTTGGCTTACCTCCTTTTCAGAATACAGAGACTTGGCAACGATGTCCAGAAGCTTCCTTGTCTCTGCCTGAAATTCATGTTTATCTGATGGACCTGAAAGTAGAGAAAATGAGAAACGATCAGCACAAAACATCAAATACAAATTCAGCCACGAGAGCGAGCTATCTTCCCGCAATTCACTTGCTAGGTGTCAACTACCTCTGCGTAATTATGCCACGGCAAAAAATTACAATTCATCATCGAGTATAGGCGTTGATTAATCAAGAGACAAACGTTTTCTCGCGGCAGCAATGCGAATATCTTGTCATGTGGATGACAAATTATGGAATCTCCAATGAGATAACACACTTAACCCTCCACTCTGCTCGACTAGAAGCTGGGTTTCATCCCTGCCATCACCAACATATATGATCATTGACCACTCAGCAGGGGAAGTCTAGGATGCTGAAGTGCGTTGAGCAGGTTTTTATACTTGTGACTTAAACCTTTTAGTAGCACAATGACATATTTCCAGCACTTTCTCAGGAAGGGGTTGCACCTTTTGGAACTAGTTCTAAAAGCTTTAAATACACCCATCTTCCATCTCAAGCAAAAAAAGGTAATGATTCTACCGATGACCTTTTCCGGGCTAATAGGAAACCCTATAACAGTGATGGCACTATTGGAAGGTGTTCTACTGTAACTTGGCACATTATCCAATACTGCTAATTCTCCTCTCTGTATCTCTTAATGAGAAAACTTCACTCCAGTGCGCTACGTTCCCACCTACAATCACTGCCGATCAAACATCGCCGTGACAACCCGCAAGATGAAGAATCATTAATCGTCACTTGGAGGTAGGAATGTTGACACACAATGGCCGTTGAAAGCGGCACGCTGTGTTCAATTTCCCGAAACAATCATCGCACTGGGGGTGAGCAGTCGGTGGAGAAAAAGGGGAGATTGCGTAAAGAAGTGTGATGTCGTTATTGAGGGGAAGGATGAACATTGGCGGTGATGGGAGTCATCGGTTAGCGCGTTAAAGCGGCAGGTTCAGCAGATTCTGTACAAGGTGCCGTTGTTTGGTAAAATGATCAATATTCCTCAACATCTTTCCAACTTCGCCACTCATTGGGACGAAAATACCACAACGGTTGTTCTAATTGAAAACTGCTTCCCGATATTAATTAACTTATAGTTTTATTTAATTATCCTCCGTCAGCAAATATGATTCATTACTGGTGGCATGTCGAGGTGTTCCTGGCTCGGGAAGTGGAAAATGAAATTAGAATTCAGCCTGATTTGTCTTGCTCCGCCTCAGGGTAAACGCAAGCCTTTTAGTCGGTTGTGTTTTCTAATTACGTCAACACTTTCCCAAGTCAGCATTTCATTGGATGGTTCCAAGGAAACTTAGTATGAAATCGGGCTGTTTCACAACCAACTGGCACACATCTGCGTGCATGTGACGTCACTAAATGTGGACCAAACTAAGGCATAAAAGTGGTCAGGGTAACCATGTTCACTCTTCCCACCAAACACAACTCAACTTTACAAGGAAGTTGTCTATTTTCTTAGTTGGCAGTACGTAAGACGCTCCGAAAACTACATTCTTCTCCATGCTTTAGCGTCTATCACTGTGCTAAGACCCGAGCTCTCTCAGCCTGATATGGACTGAAGAAGTAGTGCAAACAGCTCGGAGGGCACGGATGAGGAATTAATGGAAATTAATGAGAAAATGCTTGAGTGTCGTCCAGTATCGATCCGATTCCAATTATTGTCAAATGTGATCCACGATGAGATTTTGAAACAAGAGGTTCTTAATTAGTTGAAGAGGCATCTCGCAATCTGCCCATCAGGCGTTAAGAGATAATGGTTTAGGCTTTTATGATGGTGTATCCAGACTCTGAGATAGTTCACGGCCCTCGGCTTCGAGTATGTTTCATATTTCTGTTATCTAATTTAGGAGACCGCAGGCTTTTTCTGTTAGTTGACAGTAAAATATCATTAATAACAAAAACTTGGCCCAAGAGGTAAATTGGTGAATTAAAGACAGCTTTAAACTTGGTCAATCTTTATGAACTGAAGCACAATGTTGTCTATGAAAGATGTGCTTGTTCACAAAACTTTGACTGTCTTGTCACTGGGTTTGACTAGAAGTGAACCAAATGATTTTCTACGTGAAAATAAAGCTAACTTTATTCACATATTTCTCAATTTTTCAAACTTGCTGAAACAATGAAGTTATTCAAATTCAACCATGTCAAGTTTCATGATCTATTCATCGAAGCTCAAGGGAGGACCATGGAGTCAACCATTCAACCAGAAAATAACAGAATTCAAATTCTCCCCAAAATCGGCTTCAAAGGCCACATGATTTCAAATGCAAATTTAAACATGGATTTCCTGACAGATTTCAGTTTGTTTCACCATTTCTCTATCGCTCCCATCACCTGGCCGAGAGGGGCAAAGGTGACAAGCCGAATTCAACTGAGTCAGGCTTCTGACCTCAGTGGCTCACAGTCTGTGTAACAGGACAGAAAAAAGCGTGCATCTCGCTTTAATAACGCTTCTCCTACAATTGTTTCATGGTGTCCGAGAAATTTAGAAAAGTCGCATGACGACCATAACCAATGATAACCAATATCATTTAGAAATTTCGTACATCGCGCGACTAATGAGGATTCTAGCCATTGGCGATTGTTTAATAAAAGTGAAAAACACTCGCCGATATCAGTATCATTGTGAAGATAATTACCAACACAATCAAATCGCAATCAAAAATGGCCCACGGGTATCGGAAGATTCAGTTTTGTTTTTACGCTGCGCTGATTTGCTCTGAGCGATTACGGTATAATTTGGTGGATGTTGGCGTGTGGATTATGAATGTTTGCAGTGACGACTTCCGAGGAGTGAGCTCGCAAATATTACTGCAATTTTAGGAGTTTTCTTTGATATTTCACAAGTCATTTGATGGTAGAAACTGTCAACCACGAAAGTAGAAACAGCTGTGAGGACATGTCAATACAGCACTCTGTAAAGAGTCTATAACAGGTTTTACAGAAGATTTGTTTTGCCTGAATCGAGCGGAAGATCTTGACAAGCTCTCATAACAGTGCCTTAATGAAGGCATCGCATGTCCCACACAACTCGCCTAATCACATTACCGTGGAAACAAAAAGAAACACGTCACACTCTCGAATGTCAACATGGTAATACCTTCCCACAGCTACAATGGAACTTCATGCATTGTTTCTCTTTTACAAATCTTTAGTAACCATACAGACTTTGTCATAAATGGAATACACTTTGACACCAACCACACATAAGGTTTGGGCCTACCCACCCTACCGATCTTGATTTCACCACATGTCTCAGTGTGGTGTTCCTTAAACTAAACAGAACATCATCTGACTCTAAGATGCAGACGATCTCCCTCCAGAATCATTAAACGAAGGCGGCTGCAGCTCATGCAAGATGGATTTGACTCCTCCAGGAATTCTACCTGCCCATGAATATTTGATAGTTCAGACGGTTTTTCACAGTGGTCTCAATCACAATTTGATGGTGGAGGATTGAATTGGTTTTACCTTGGGCCAACTACTGGATCACCGGCTATGGCAAAAGTACATGATATACACCATTTAATCTGGGAAGCTCCAGTAGCATACGATAAACACACAAACAGACACCTGTGGCCTTCAATTGTGAAGGCCAAACAAGCACGCCACTCTCAAATGGACAATCAACACACATACAGAAACCCTCAGCCTAATCATGGAGAATAAAAGTTTTAGCTGACAGATCAAAGATGGGAAGAGAAAGAGAAAAATGTTGTGAGATAATTTCTTTAGGTCTAACTGGGCAAGAGGTTGGCATGAATATCTGTAGTGGACAGTTCAAAGCAAGTCAAACACATCTTGCTCATGCCATGTGACGTTTAACCACGGCAGCGTAGTGACTGGAGGATCCTGACTGTCATTCTCACTCGAAGACAACAAGAAAGGCTATTGTAATGTTCGCACATCCTCCCAATCATGGGGTTGATAACATGAAGGAGGGAACTAACACCCAAAGAGGGCAGTGACAATTTCAAAGAGCACACCCTCTTCACTAGAAGATGTCCCCCTGACCCGTCTCCCTGCACCGAATGGAGAGTGGAACAAACTTTATATTGGCACCACTCTGCAACCCCGGAAGTCTCCATGCCACCCTCCACCACCAGGGGGTGATGTCAACCAAGTCAACTGCCTTGCAGGATCAATATCCAGTTAGCAAGACTACACATGTGTGGCGAGAAGATATGTCATCTTGGGAGACACTGTCTGACTCATACCTATGAAGATTGCCTGTGATGCAGGAAGAGAGGAAAGACCTCTTTCTCAAACCTGAGGGACCTGGTCTATTTCTGTCCAGCTTAGCCTCCGTGTAGGTGGCAGCACAATCAGCTCTGGTCACCTAGAGGATGAGGTGACTAACATTGTACAAGGCAGCCTCCAAGTGAACAATGTCCATACCAAGTCCTACCTTTTGATCTTTCTGTGTCCTTGATGATATTATGATAGTCCTCTTCCTCCTGTCCCTCCGTCTTCTCAGGCCCGACTTCCGTGGAGAACAGACGACTCAGACACCGCCCCCTTGTGGCTTCTTGTAGAACATACTTGCGACTGGCTAATGTGGGCTTTGTCTGTCCTGGAAATATAGAAGAAAACATTCGTCTTAGGCTGTGGAAAAAAAAAATTTTTTTTTTTTTACAGATTTTTGGATTTCACGAACCTATCCTGATAAAATTTCTGAGAGGAGGCAAAAAAAAATAAATTTTCACCATAATTTTTTTCCCTCAATTTTTTTGGGTCATGCGTTCACAAAACATGGTATAAAAAGACTCTCGCCTAAGTGGCAACCAATGGAGCTAAAGTAGTCCCTCTGACTAGGTTTTGGTGAACGGAGAGTTAACAGTTATGGAGGTCATGACAAGTGTAATCATGTGCCTTGCAATCAAACATGATCAGTCAGACACTGATTAGCTTCATCTAGTGGACACTTATTTCAAAACTTAATGAATAAATTCAATTTCTTCAAATCTCTCGTGATGAATTCATAGATGGAATCAATTGATAGGTGATGATGTGAGCTTCGGGTAAGCTCATTGATCGATTAGCTGATGGTGAGGGTACAATACTATCGTGTTTTGTAAAACCAACACCTCAGCTTTGACCTTCTTTTATAGCTCCACCCATGTGGGTTTTGGTGAGACAACCAATACCTCAAGTTTGGTTTCAATTCCTTAAACCATACACATTATTGGCAAGAACACAACCAAGTGAGAAAGTGCTCTAAAGTACAAAGTATCGTAGATGCCATCTCCACCTTCAACTGTGACGAAATCCGTCACCAATATTAACGAGCGTATTTAATTAACGGCAATTAGTAAGCGATCTGGCAAACTCCTCCTATTCTTTTGATATTAGTGTCCGTAGACTCTCCCATTATCTGGTGCGAATCCTCATATAATGACCTAATTATAAGTGATAATTAAAACTACCGAACAAGTCCTGGGTGGTCAGCCAGTAATCTTAGCATATCACAGACTATTAACCCTATCAGGTGAAAATCTCACAATATCGTCACTCCCCTACGATATTTGCCTAACTCATTTTAGCTACTTGGACATTTGACATGGAAACAGTTATCTTCATTTCTTCCTGTACAGGCTGACACGCCCAAACTGTGATCGGAACAGAGAATAAAATCACAGCTACATCACCACGTAAGCTTCTTATATGAAAACACCCATCTACTTCTTTCCCATTGGTACTTCAGTGGCGAATTCCCATCGAATTACCCCAAACAAGAGAAAAACCTCCAGTAATGTCCTAAAGAACCCATGGCAGGCCGAATCTATGAAATAGACCGTTCTTCGCGCGGTTATTACTCACACCAATTTAACTGTATCAGTTAATCAGAATGAAAGGGAACATTACCACGCTTCGTATAAAATGTGGCGGCAAGATTGTGGTGAGATCTCCGCTATAATGGAGGGAGAGCAGGCATGATTGACAGCCTATTTGGTCGAATATTTCTTCGCCGAGAACCTCAGCTGGCGGGAATATCCGCATGAGATCTTGATCTGATCGGAATGGGTTATGAGTGTTTTCTTGCATAGTTTGCTAGTTAAGTATTCACTGTGATGAGAGGATCACCATCTTCATGGAAAGGACAGTGTGCGGAGCTGTAATCACTTGACAAACTTGCAAGGTACCAAAAAACAATGAAACTTTATACGAACTATCCTTCCTTGGAGGTTCATGGAAAGAAGGAGAACGTGAATGGCCACTATGGTATCCAAGGAACCTCCTTAAGCTATTAAGTGGATACAAATGCACTTTAGCAACTACAGCTCAAAAACTGTCATTTTATAATGACACAATTGACAATAGTCAGATAAGAAGTTGACGAGTTGATAAGGCTTGATATTGCTAGTGATCAGTCTCAGGAAGTCCAAACAAGCTTAATTAATCTCACAATCTCCACGGAGGCAAAAAACATGCAATGTTTTTCTACGAGCGATAGAATCATCGTGAAAAGGCGACAAATCAATGTGAGGATTGACGCAATAAGTGCGGACAATCACATCATAGAGAAATGTCTCATAAGAACAAGTAAACGCGACAGAAAAACATGAATCCGCGCATTGACCGGCGATAAACAAGCTCAGAATGACAACGAGTGTCCGTCTAATGAAATCGTCCCAATATCAATACTTCGTGATTGAAATCAATGGCGGCAAGTGAATTGCTTCGGCCGTGAATCAATCCCGAGTAGGAAGACACTAAAATGAAGAAATATCCATGGAAAATGGAGATAATTCTTAACAAGATGACAGGACGTATTTATTCTAAATCATAAATGTTCCACGGTTGTGTTGTTAGATGAGGAGCGATTGCGTTAAGTGATTAATCGTATCCAAGTGCGATCTCCGCTGTCATACTTGAGTGCTTTGGATGCAAACAGGGAACAAAATGAGTCAGTTGTTCAACCTGGCAACTTAACCCTGACTACTCTCCTCGATTCTCATTTTACTTTCCAATCTGGATGAACAACAGGAAGGAAGAGAATGACGGGGCTCTTACATGACAGTGTGCATACAACTTCAAAATAATCAGGTTTTCATTTGACCAATATTTCAGCCAATCTACGATGGAGTTTGCAGCAACGGCGAAAGTGATACATTGCGAGATGCATTTGGTGTTCGTAGAATAGAATTTGAGTTTAAATGTCACATACTGTCATTACTGATAAGTTAAGGGGAGTAAAAAGTCTTTACGAGGTCTCATAAGGGAGCTAATAATTGACCCTGGCATCGGGACACCTCTCAAGAAAAAGATACCAGTCAGCCCCTCAACCATAACAACATGAAATATCAGTCAAGTAAATTGGTCGCTGATTGCTTTTAACTGATCCCGACCATTCACCACATTATACAGTTTGGGCACTTGTACTCAATCACCCCACTCATGCCACCCATCTGAGGGAGGAGTGTTTACATAAGGTGATCCTAATTGTCTGAGAAATTAATTGAACAATATTCCAGCACATGAATAGTTCCTTCCATTCTTTAGGGTTTAGAATTTAATTGACATTCTGTAATCTATCAATCCTTTATTACATACCCTTTCTAAAAGACCACTCCCAGACTTAAACAGACATGGAAGTCTGTGTATAGGTCCTGGTAGTGGTTTTGACAGATTTCATCAAATTCCATAGGAAGTTCATGTACAGGCATGTGAAGAGAACAATTACCAAAACCTCAAAGAATCCATTTTTACCTTTCTCAGTTTCTGAATGAAGGAAAAGACTCATCTTGCGCGTTTCTGAACACATTTTTAAACTGAAGACAAGTTTTGTCATATCTTGTCGGTGTGTTATCGTTATTACCACAAACCTACAGAGACGTGTTGCAGGAATATGGATGGTACCCAAGCGATGTAACGGCATCAATCTCTATAGTAAGCTAATGTCCCGTATTATGACAAACTTGAAAGACGCGGACTCAATCTTAAAAGACACACAACAATGATAAATGGTGTGAAGATTTCGAAGGAGTTCCGCAGATAAAGAAACCAATTTGGTTTTACGGGTTTTTGTTTGGTGACAAGACAACTGTGGTTTATTGCATTTGATGTCAGTTTGTAATCATTGCCAGGCATCTAAATGGCTCCCGGTTCTCTTAATGGAAAGTGGGCCAGGATTTGTCTTTGAACAAATTGTTATTCTTTCACAGGAGTTATCCCTGGCTGTGGCTACATCTGCAACCCAAAGACCAAGATCGTAAGGTGGTTGTAAAGTTAACAATGGACGACATAGTGGATTTTGTTGCAGCGACATGAATTGCAAGCTGCCATCACACAGCTACAATGAAGGGCTGTGCGTCAACAACAAAACCGCAATCAACCAAGCACTGAACTGAAAGATGCTTTATTGCGGTAAAAGTGAAAATATTGTTGGAGCATTAACCATTAATAATCATCAGTCATTTAATACGCAATCTTATGAGAGGCAATGAATCAACGTTACTGCAAACCACACCATGCGCAGCCCATCGAGATCATAAAAATCCACCAGTACCTAATAATTAACAGAAATATCAGCGCGCACCATTTAATCAAAACTATGATAATATATTGGTGAAATTAATCAAGGAATTAACGAGGATCTTTCAAAATATCGTAGGGAGAAGAAATGATAGTCATTTTGCCGGAGAAACCAACACAGTGAATCGGGGTGGAGGAAACGACTTTTGATCACAGCAGCTCGTAGGCAGAGTCAATGTTGTTGGTTACTGACCATTGAAAAGATCTCCTGTAAGTCTAAGAGAAGATGTTGCAATGCCCTCTACCAGAGAAACAGCTCCACCCAAATCACAGCATAGTGAACGCTTCCTCCTTTCCCTTCTACTTTTAGTTTACCACCTGATTCTCCGTATCAGAATAATTCTTTCTTCTGACCACAACATGTGCAGCCGCCCCCTAGGCAGGGAGGACTCATCAAACGAAGACCATTTGATTGTCTTTGATCTCCACCCAGGGGAGACGACCCCTCAAACAGTGAGAAACCATACCGAAACTCACAGCAGATACGAAATTGTATATGTCATTCTTATCGACAAAACAGACCAATTTTTCTTCTCCAGGCAGCAGGAGGAGGGATGATTTATGTCTAATATTCTCATGATTTTGCGAAATGGGGGTAATCATGAACTTCAGGGGTGCAAATATGTTTAAATTAATGGTTTAACCATTGGAAAATGTACCCATTGATGGAAATGAATGGAAGCAAAATCCGAAAAGGATGTCTTCACCAGCATTTAGGACAGTAAGGGTTTACAGTATGCCACCTCATTGCGAAGACGTCTCACCAATCCAATGATGTCAACCCAGCGAGGTATAGTTTCAATGTCATTTCATGCTTGGCTAGCTTGACAAATAGACATGATTGAACCAGAAGATCTGGCGGCAAAAGAGAAGCCATCATTTGTTGGATTTGACGCAGGTCAATAGAGGTCACTGATAAGTTTTGCCATATTTTTACATTAATTTGAAAGTCTGAGTTCGATTTGGCAAAGCGGTGTCCATCATTTAACTTTCGTTATGCTTCAGATGAAACAATCAATAAGTTTGATCCTAAGACATCATTGGAACCTTATGTCCTGTTGTTTTTCCTTTCGGCAGCTGCTAGCTTTGGTTCGAAGTCCAGAGCCAGAACTTTCTATCACAGGTGGCAAGGATGACTGATACTTGTAAGAAACCAGCGCTAATGACTGACTTTTGTATGTGAGAAATACTGCAGGTCATTGCAATGAAATCTCTCATTTACAGGGCCCTTTAACAAATCATCCAATTCTAGAACAGCCTATCTGGTAATCTGTGTCCATTGGTGCAAAGCGTCCACAGATATTAGTGTTTCATTGTTATTGATCGAGGAGTGATCAATAGAGTCACCATTGATCCCGCATTGATTAGTATTGTTCTTGACGGACTGATCATTCTATTTCCATTCCAGGACTTCTTCACGAAATCATCGATCGATTTCTGTCCAATTGGAGAGGCAAATTGGTTCTGTCCATCCCCTCGCCTCAGGGGATAAGACACCAAGCTTTCTGATGAGTTTTCATTTGCTAGTGCTTGCATTATGCATATTAAGTGGTGAATAGTAGCGGGAGAGCTTCACTGAAAACCAGGCTGTTATGATTCTCTGTTTACCAGCAAATATCTAAAGTCCATAAATATTAATGGCACCCAGTCAATGAAGTGGCTCTAAGATACATACAGCCCCTCCACTAGGTTTGACAGGAAAGACAGGGAGGGATTCTCTGTCTTTAAAGCAAATGATATCTTTTCCAAGACAATGCTTAAAGTGACTGGATGATCTAAAACCTATCACTTCAAAGACTGTGTTGCAGCCCTGCATTACCTTCGATGTTAACCACAAAGTGATGAAAACCTTTCAAAACATCAAATCTTCTCCCAACACAACCGTCAACTCCAAAGATTGTGCAACTTTTCTCAAGCCTCCCCCCAGAGGGCCTATCGATCACCATAAACAGTAGCGGCTAGCTCCCGCTGCCATCACCACCAATCAGTGTTCAGCGGACCGTGCGCTACCACATACATCATCACGTCATCTCCCCGCCAAGATTCCAGTTATCACATTATGAAATATTAATGGCGGGAATGGAGCATAATTCTTACCATCGCCATCGACTAAGATTGCTTTTGACGTGATGGACATCTTTAGGGAATCTGCGATGACAATGTTTGCATGTGCGCCATTTTGTTAAGTCTCTGTGGACCGCTCGCCCCTCCAGTTTATTCTCGCATACACAAAGACAAATTGTCAAAAGGAACAGCTCTGTCTTTCAATGATGGACAAAAAAACAAAACATAGCTTTTAATTTCCAATCAAAACAACCCTATGAATCATAAATATTTTCTACGTCCTTTATAAATTTGATGATAAAGCGTCTCGAACACAACAAGCTAAATCACAATTGGGATTATGGAGATTTCTAGAGGACAAGCCGACCAATCTCTCACCAAATCTAAAATGCCATGAGGCGCAATTCTCCACCTCCGCTCTTCAATAACTCCACTGTATCACTTCACCAACCTCCCGGCATACAAATAACCGCAACATTATTAACAACTCTCACTTTTTATGAATCTCCGCCAAGAGTGACGTTTAGCCACCGTCTAATGCATTGTGGGTCTGAGCTATAGTAGTCGTGATACATAATAATCTTGCGGCCAAATTAATGGGTTTGCATGAGACGTTAGAGCGCCGTGATCGAATTAGGCGAAGGTGGCGGACGCACTATTGTTTTCCGTTAAGTCACCTCTGAAGACAAGACCATAATACCATTTTCTATGATCGCCAAAGAAGCTTTCCAGCCGAAGCTTTTAAATAAGTAATAGTTTCAGCGCTGTTATTACGGATGTCTAGTCTTGGCTCATGGCTACGTGACCAGACACATTAGAGTTTCACCTCACTATGACTTGTGCTTGTGATCTCCTTGGGCAGGTTGTAAAATACTGATATCAATGTCTAGATAAAATCAAAGCTTTAGCTAGCTAATTCTAAGGCAATGTATTCTTGGCAGCACTATACATAACCCTTTGCCGGGATACTTTTATAAAAACCTACCAGTCAAGCTGAAATTCAACAGTTTTAGTGGCAAAGGGTTAAAAGGGACTTGAGAACATGACTGCAGTCACCTGATATAGCCTGTCATCTCCGGATACCCTCACACTACTGATGAAAGATGACCGAATTAACTCACAAAATCATCGCCTATCGCCTTGCTACCCTCGGCACCATGGGAATCTCCCGCACATCCAGGAAGTGCACCGGAGATCGTTTGATGGCGTATCGGATGGATGACGACCGACGATGACCACTGCACAATTATTGTCAATCATTCATGAATTATTAAGGAGCAATCAAACTTCTATGAGCAGAAGACAGCTGTATATGGAGGTATTGAGAAAATATGAAGTGATGAAAGTGGTTTGTGAAGGTTTGAGAAGTTATACTTGATTCTACCTTTTTGACAAACACTAATTTTTTATTTTTTTGACCCAGCAAAAGTTTTACCAAAATATTTGTCGTTTTATACAGATGTGATTGAGCCAGCAACATTGAATGCAATTTTCCGTTATCAAAGCTCAATCCAACATCATGCGAACTTTGCACGAAAAATCACATCATAGGCAAACTATTAAAGACCCTAATTAGGACAGCCGAATCCTCAACTCTTTTCACTGACTGAGTTTCTACTCCCTGTGGAGTGGGGCAATATGGCGCTCATCAACGAGCAAATAGTTTTTCTCATTCTATCTTTTTGTTATTGTTTCCTAATTAATGCACTAATTAGGATGGGGAATCCCACTGGCAAGATGGATGAAAGATATTTTTTAGAACTGTTACATGGAAGATAATCATTAGAAAATAGCAACAACTAATCGTTAAATAAATACCGCCCAAGATAAGTGACATCCTATACCATGCATTTGGGTGAGACGAGTCAAGAGATCAAATTGATCAGAGGGATTACCTATGAGTACCTCCCCTGTTGCCTTGATGCCTAGCATGTTTCTCCCATCATCAAGGCAACTTCGTCTTCATAACCACTTGAAGACAACAATGCATTAACACCACTCTTTGAACAACAAGAAGTTACCTCGGCCATGATTAACATTACAAGTTCATGACTGCCTTCCTATTGATCCCGATACTGTCATACCTAGGTCTTCCTCTCCCGGTCGCTGACTGATCGCGAGATCTGCTGCCGGTTGGTGCTCCACCACCGTCAAACAGGGCAGCGTGATTATTTCCGCTATGTCAATAAGTATTCAGCGAAGGCACCGGCATCGGCGATGGGGGTAAGTCAATAATCGTTGTCTGTTCCACGTACAATCTTTATGAACCATCCTTACGTCATAAGACCACTCTCAGTAGGCGATTCTCGTCTGGTTAGGATGAGATCACCAGAGTATGTAGTCACATGTACACATTCTGTTCAAAAACTTGGTATCTTTATATTCTGTACCATATCTTTATGTCATCAGAGCATTTCGCTGGCCAAACCAATCAAGCCCACTACCACCATCACCCCTCTTGTTTCACCCAACTCCTGACCACCCTATCACACCTCAACAGCCTCAAGACTTTATTAGATAATAGTTAGTGATCATGTGCAATATCATCCCCGCCACATTAACCACAATAAACGCTGGACTGAAAACAATCACAAACGATGCCCACCAGTGGTTTTATCTATCACTAATCAAGCGCACTTTGCCAATGAATGACTTTAGTTTGAATATAATATTTTAATCCTGGCACATAGCTCTGGTTCAAAGCATCCATAGAGATGGGTCTGATGAGCTGACATATCTTTTCTCAATGAAGACTGCTGGAAACTTTCACGACATACAATGAATATATGGTGGTCTAGTGATCAGAGTGGACTCAAGGCCTGTAGGTCATGGGTTTGAAACCGCTCTGAACCTCTTGCTAGCTATAGCGAAATGATGCACGTCACTGGGGTGTTCGTGTAGGGTTTGTAGGGGGTGAGAGGGGAGGATGTATGATGTATCCTGAACCAACAATTAATCTCAATAAAGAGAACATTGCCAATGGCTTGTGAAATTTTAGTCTTGAAAATAATTCGAAAATGAGTAGTTAGTTTTCCTGATAGATTACTTTTCCACAATTGTAAAGGGTTGATAAATAAATGCCACTAATCACCACGAGTTATGATTAATTTCATTAATTAAACCACTGCAGATCTGCGGTAGAGATCTCCAATCCGACAATAACTTGAAGAAATCCATCGGAGCATCCCGCAAGAATAATGACGTACGGGAGGAAAAAGCCGCCAGGATTCTGCTTGTCAAAGTTTGTCGCGTTATGAAATACGTTCATGTGGTAATTTGCGCCTTTGGATTAATGATTGATTGAAGGGCTTTCTCTTTCACCAGTCGAGCTTAAAACACATTTTTCTCATTTTTACCACATTTCTTCAAATGTCACCTAAATGCTAAATGCTTGATAAGTGAGTTGACAAGATTTATGAGTTTCTGGAGGAATTGTTGTGGTTTGAATGTGTTTGAGGTAATAGCGAGTTTGACTTAAGTCCTAATTGTAGGATACATGTAGGTTCTGCATACAGTGATAGGTTGTCATTGTTTATTATAAATTATTGCTTTTCGGCCAGTCACTTGTTCACGAAAGTGACTTGCCTATGAGACCACAAACCAAATGGTCCCATCACCAGAATTGTAAGGAAATCAGGTTTGCATTCAGCTTTGTTGATTATCGCGTTTCCGCCAGAATGCACTATGCCCTCATCGCCCAGTATACGAGATTTATCTCAATCTGTCAGCATATATGATTTATAGGTTGTAATGCTGTCCGCACATTATGTCATGGCGAGAGTGAAATCTTTCATGCAAGATGTTGACGTGTCAACTTAGAAGCAGCGCGAAAAGACGGACGTCCTTCGTGAATGATTCAACCTTGAACCCAGGGACCTACCAACAATGGAAACGGCAATATAATGTGGCTATTATGGTGTCTGGGAATGAGGTTGTGCATTATTCTGCCAGTTCTGAGGTCATGACTACCTGACGGATGGGCGACCATCATGCACAATCACGCCGTACTGGAATCCCCAAGAGAAATCAACCAAATCAGTTTTCTTCATTTCGTCTTTCTTTTCTTGCGTTGGGCTATCATTCAACGCCACCACGCAAATAAAATAAGAGTTCATTCATTTAGGGGAAATGTTTTGTTGGTCAGGGCTTGAAAAATAGCATCAATTTGGATGTTTTTATGAGTGACTGAGCAGCATGATAGAGTATACCAGGAGACAAAAGAATTACAGGCATTTCTTATGAATTAATTATCTGAGACTAATGCGTTCCCACTATCAAATTAGCCATCACCCCTAAACACATTCTCTGGTCAATGTTATTTCCCACAACGTGCATGTTTGGCCTGGTGAGACCGTCTTTGACCAGATCCATCACCAAGACCTTCCATCATCACCTAAACACCCATCGCGCCTACTGCAAACTGCAGACACTCTAAGTCTCCTGTCTTCTCACTTCTGCTGTATTTCCAATCTCCCATTGCCACAATAAACCCACCACCAACCTGCTCATCCTTCCCGGAGCAATCTTGCACTTCCAGGCTGGCAGGTTATTCGTATATTCAGCCCGAGGCGCGCAAATCCATAATTCATCAGCACAGTCTCAGTTATTCTGGCTCGTCCTCTGGGTATGAACCAGAGTTTGCCATGCAAAACGGATAGCAGGCGATGGCCACAAGTCAGATCTGGCTTTTATTGTTTTCTGCATGAGTCGATGGCACAATCACTCCTTGAGAAATTATGTTTGACGAGGAAATACTTACAGTAGAACCACTCTATTTTAAGGGAACCATCGGGACTGAAAAATGCTGTCCAAAATAGGGAGGTGTCCTGATTAGAGAGGTCAAATTGAATGGAAACAGTCAATTAAATATTCCAATATCCAACAAAAGAGAAAAGTAACACAGCTCCCATATTCAGCCAGACTTGGAGAATTTTGGTGGACAATTCTCGACTCTGCAAAAACATGATTTTAGATGTTCCATTATCTGATAAAAGATTTATTGGTGATCATCGATATGTCATCAGAATTTCTTTATTAGCGAGTGGTAATCACCAACGAATACCCTCACGCACGCTAACATGACAGAAGCTCTGATTATTTAGAACTCTAATTTGATTCAATATGGATTTTGAAATTGAATTTTGAAATGGTTTTTTTATGAAACCAACGTAGGATATGGTGTGATTGCAGCACGATTAATCGCCCTGTCGTAACTATGAATCACTACGCTCATGCACTGCATAATTTCGCTCCTAAATTAATAATTTTTTTCTGTTTTCTTGCAAGCCCGTAGCATTTTGTGCGGGTGCGTCGCCATCCTCTAGGGATCCTGCATGAATATCTTCTCCACCGTATCTGTTGAACGGTTACAGCTGATTCCATAAAAACTGATGCCATGTGATAAGGCTGGGACAAGAGTATAGCAAGGGCACCATGGAATAGTGCTTGATCACAATGTCCAATGCACTTACTATCTGTCTCATAAACTTGAGATGTCCTGCGTGGTGTCCAAGCCCTTAAACCAAACGGATGGGGCATGGGGGGGGGGGGGGCATTGCACCAGGCAACTAAACAATGATATTGATGAGATAGTTCCCATCACCACACTCACCTAACTTTGAGCCTCCACCAGTACAGTTCATCAATTTGAGCAAGTTTTTCACAAAGAAACGCCTAAGAAGTAAGTCATTTTACAGACAGTCAGTCAGTCACTGGTCTCAGTAATGTAATCTAGCAAAACCTCCACTCGCAATATTCATTACTGACTTCTTCAGTCAAGAAAAAACGTTAACGATGTCACTAATTAGTCAAGAATCTCCATCCCGGAATTGATCCTGAATTATCTGATTATGGAAAAAGCAAAAAATGCTTGTGTGATCTGTAACATGTATCTTCTTGGACCTCGTTAGTGCTGTTACAGCAATGAATCACACCCAGAAACTGGACGGGGAAGACCACTTTAGCAGGTTTCACAATCGATAAGTTTTGATTAGGAGCTGTGTTGTTCCTTGCCAAAGGGGAAGATTTTTGAAGACCTCAAATGCATAAATGCAATGCACTCCATCAGAAATACCAAGCAGAGAAACCCTGGCCCGCCCTTTATTGTTCTTAATCCTAAAGTGTTAATCTCCCTGCTTTAAAGATATGTCTACATTAATAACCATCTAAGACTGGCTTCATCAAGAGGCACACACGCGCTAGAATATCTGGGGGGACTGAAACCCCTCGGGAACAGCGCTCATTACTAGATACCGGCAAATTACATCGTTACACATATACTCTGACGATCATATGTGACGGCTTTCAGCGCTGTGAGCAATGTGACCACCGGGTCAACAGATGCATAGATTTTCCATCCTGAGTACGTCCGCGGTGTTGATTCTGGAAGATGATCGAACATTTCCAATCAAGTAATGAACTAAAGACAATCTATCTGAACACAGTGTCAACATTTTCCAGAGCAAGCTGGTCTTTTAATTCTTTGTGAATCTCAGCACATTTCTTTCTATGACTTTTAAAAAGTCTCTTGTCCAAATACTGTTCACTTCAAAAAACTATTCACTGAAAGCTAAACAAGTGTATCAGACCTCGCAACATTCAATCATTCAGAACAGCCTAGTAACAATAGCCTTGAATCATTTATCCAGGCCCAGGGCATTAATAAACAAGATACTTCTTTTTCATATTCAAAGTCCTAATTTTTCAAACTGTAGGTAAACTTTTGGATTTATCCAAACACAGAGCACTTTGAGCTTTGGATCAAGAATTGAGATATACACCTACTGACAAAGAATAAATCTTTTTGAGAGAAATTGATTGCCAACATTTCTGAAGGTTACATTGTTTTGGTCACACCAAGTGGTGACCAATGAGCCAAGACGGAGAAGGTCAAGGTCACAGAACTTATTGAAGATCTCTAGTAATTCTTACAATTTGATTGGTCAGTATCTAAGGATCACTGGACATAATTGATGGATAACACGAGGTTAATGAAGGGCCAAGTAGATTATGGCACCAAATCTCCAGGATTGTTATATCCTGGCTCACTCTGTCTTCATCTATATGGAATATTCTTGGAGGATTACGAGATGAATGGAGGAAGGTGCATTAGTTATGATTATCATGAAAGTGCATTACAGGACCTTTCTCTTTTGTTGAAAAGATTCTTAGGACTGGGGAAAAAAGAGGTTTTCATATAAGAGTAGCGGAGGGATTTCATGAGAAGATAAGATGTCTCAACATGTTGTAAAAGAAGAAGTAGAAAGAAGTGTAAACGATAATTTAAATGATCATACATACAGACAACGACATTTGGGACAACCCTGTGCAAACTGTATTGAAAACGGGAGATATCATAAGTCGTAGGTGTTGATAATATGAGCTAGACAGTAGTGCAGAGAAGTGATGGGTAGGTACACAATGGCCAATGCAATGCACATGAAAATACACGTGTATTAAGAACTTTAGAGATTTAGATGCAGCATATAGATCAATATGTCATGAAAATGTAATGAAATGTTTACCTGCGATAGCTCCATAGCTTCTGCTTGCCGTCTGCCGCCCAACTTGTCGGTAATTACTGAGCGGATGCCGCCTAAATGCAGTGGAAAGTCGAGAAAATCGTGTTGATAGCATTTTCATGGAGGCTGCCATCTTGGATTTTGCTCCACTCAGCTGCTGCCACCATGCGGCGAAACCGTGCGACCGATAGACTCTTTCACCAGTCTCATCCATTCACTCATTGCAGAGGCTGGTACTTGACGGCATTTCACTCGTCATGAACTAGATTAGGGGGCGTCGGCTTCCGGTGTCAAGTGACTTCTTTTTCACAAAGGAATACCAGCGCGCTCGGTATTGACAACGCATCCACTGTGGGTGAGGGACGAGGCCGGTCCACGGCGTCCGGAGTGTATTTCTTATACTCATATGATACACTGCGCCTCGCAAAAATCAGTAGATCTATCGTAGATATGAATTCCAACAATTGGAATAGCCTTTTCAATCATTTTTTAGCCTACACCTGCGTCCTGTGAAAAGTTCATTTCTCTCAATTTGCTTCTGTTGTTGAAATCAAAATATTTTTTATCGCTTTTAGCAGGCCACAGAAACAGCACCGAAACTCAAAATTGATTGAATTCCTTCAGTTTCGTGTTCGATTTGCGCGTCTCATTGGATTTCAGAATTGATAAACACATTTCAGGAATGGTATAACAGGCTACCCAGAAAATAAATCGCATGTAATATAGCTTATGTTGAGTATCGAAAATATTTCAAATCTTTACTCCATTGTTAATATCATGACGCCAGATTTAGATTGGGAAACTTTTCTTATTGGTCGCTTGCTCGCCAACTTTTAGAAATTCCACACCCGTGTTTTGACCAACGGCACGAGGTACCCAATAATTGGGTATCTATACCACAATTCGCGCAAATGATTGAAATGATATGACGCAATTCGCTGGTTCTCATTGAATAACTGGAGTCGAAAGTATACATTGTAATTCGCGGTTAAGTCAAAAGCTTCCTTCGTTACACTCCGGACGCAATGGACCGGCCTCGTTCTGTCGCCCGGTACGAGACAGTATGAATAGGATAATAACGAAATGGACTGCTCCGGGAGTCTAGTATCCAAGTATAGGCTTACAATCACTTGTCTACAACTCTCTTTGATCATGAATCACTTTCTTATTAGGCAAACCGGATAAAGGAAGTCAACGATTTGTGTGGGCTAACTCTAAATCAGAGGAGAACACTTGCCTCCCGATCATTTCTGTATAAGAGAACACCAGAGCGAATCATGGAGACATTCCTTCGCTCCCTGGTTAGACTCCTGAGGCAACAAAGCGAATCTACAGGGTCTGGAGTGTAGGCTACAGGGAATTTACTAAAGTGGCGAGATTACACTGTTTTTAAAGCGTTGAATTATTTGGCCAATAAAACACTTGTCAGGTTTACTATTTGATGTTCTTTTAGCCACGGGGAAGCCATTCAATTACTTTAGTACGCCGCGCACCTGCTACTTACCACCCCTCCGAGGTCATAATGGACTGACCCTGTTTCTTCTTCTATCCGCGGTGCTGGTTATGAGTGTAGTAGAGTAGAGCTTATCGTAGGGGAAGTTCGTACTGGGAAAAAACACAGTTTCACGCGTCCGTTATAAGTTCTCTCAAGCGTGAAATTGGATTGTTTGGAAGTAAGAAGTGACTAAAGTGGATTTCATGTTTTGATTTCAGCTGTTTACTCCAGCACGTGTATTGACGGGGTTTGTGCGTTCCTATACCCATGTCATTGTTAGACGGATATCGGCCCATTGCTAAAACAACTAGCACTAACTGGACTTAGCGTCATTCATGACACATTGTGCACCCCTAGAGGCCTGGAACGCGACGCCTACATAGTGCATCCACATGGGACTATGGGGGATTTTTTGTCCCCCAAAAGAAAGGACGTGGTAGAACGTTTAAGACGCCGGATTGACCTATACAGACGACATAATAATGGCCGCTTGCAAGCGTTTGAGCCGAGTATAAATGGACTGTACGAGCAGACGAGACAGGACACCTTGTTACTACACCAACGCTGGTTAGACAACAAGGCAAAGAAAGCTAGTAAGCACAAGTCCAAGGGGGACTCGAGCGGCCAGGGCGACCAGCGCTCCAGCTCTCAAAACGTGAGTATCCCAATAGCCTATACTGTTTCCCCATAGTGAACCTTGTATACACATTTACTACATGTCAATTTCTATCTCGCACCACTGCGTTCGATTGAGTGGGTTTGCATATTGGGTCGGTGTGTGTATTGTGGTCTATTCCTGGCTGGTGACCTGGCTACAGTGTTAATCGTGAATAGATTATGTGGATAGCCTGCCCTTGTTCCAAGAATAGCATTCATGAGAGAGTGGACAACTTTTGAAAATTCAAATGTGCCACTGGTCAGAGGTCGAGCCGCTTGCTGACCACAGAGATAGACTGGTCACTATGGGGTCTCTTAGGGGGTTTGATCAATTTCTAAACTGACAGCTTTAATCCATCATCAATCACTCAATGTCATTGGAAATTAATTGGTTAATTGGTTGGTTGGTTAGAGGCCTAATGGGTAATTAGGACGGCCCAATTAGGCTGCCAGTTAAAGGTAAGACCCAATTATTGTTTACATACTAATCTTGCTTACTTATTGCAGGTTGGACATCTTTACCAATATTTTCATTTCAGAGCCATTACTTCTCACATTTGGTCCATCCATGTAGCCATCCTTATAGTTTATGTATCCTTAAACTAAGGGGAAGTCCTCAACAACCAAATCAGAATTGGCAATGTTGGCTCTTTCATGATTTGATGGGTTAGGCCAGATTATCTCATTTAGTTTTCATAATTACAGTTGTTGCCATCTTTTAAAACCAACCAGCCAGTGAGGTGTCCGCAAAGGGAGGTTCCTCTGTACATGTCGTATCAATATCCGTACTGGAATGTTGTTTAGTGTCCTTGGTGTGATTCAGACAGTTAGATCCTTCTCAACAGGATGTGCAGTTTGTTTACGATATTGTTACACCTGCTTGCATGTCTTTTAAATGGGGGAATTGTGTTTCTTGGGATGCCTAGATTGCCCGAAAATGCATGACTATCAGGATTTAGACCCAACAAAATTCGTCCTTAGAATGGTCCCTTCTGTTCCTAAAGTGGGGTTAAGTGTCTAGTCAAAGGACAGATATTGTATTGTATAGGTATACTTGTGTTGTTGACTTTGTCGTTGACGATTTGAAAAGTGTCTCTCAGTCTGCTGAGAAGAGAGCCAGCAATAGATAATAAATTAGCATAACTGTGCACTTGGTAATGAAATATATCATATTGAATCTAGTGGTGCCCTATTATTGGATGCATTGTCTATGATAAACCTGATGGATTTGACCTCATAATTTCATCATTTAGTTGGTAAATAATTTGTTTTGTCCTTTATACCGACCCTGGATGCATAGGGTAATGTTAGTGGATGAAACAAGTTGACATATGTCATGTATATACACTACGAGGAGCTGCCTATTTCTGTAAGAAGAAGGCCACCTTTCAGTTCACAGTCAAAACCGAATGATACCTTTTGATATTCGCCCCAGGCTGGGAAAACCAGAGATCAACTCATCCGACAATCTGAATGACGGCCTCAGATTTGTCCGGATGACATGCTTGGGAACTGAACCTGGGCCACCCATTGGCTGGTGCAGAAAGTTATATCAAGGCAGAATCCAAGCCTTACTTTTGATGGAGTGTTTCCCGTCACTTTAGTTGAAATGTGTATCAGCATTACATCTATACAATAAATTGAATAATAATGACATGTCCCCCTTGGATGTAAACTGTTTGAATGATCTGTATACTTATCCTATCTAGATCAAGTGATCAACATTGTCAAATCTGAGGTGTTATAGAATTATGTCAACTAAGTATAATCCTGTCATCAAATCATTGACAAGATGATATCAATTATAATCATCTTCTGGTCATTGGTTTAATTTAAAATCGGAACGAACTGCTGAAGCTGATCAAGTAAGCAGTCGCACTGTGATATCATGATAATAGTTTTATACTACTGTCAGTGTTTCACCCAAAATCTTTGAATCCATCCTGGTTCTCAGGATTTTACTAGCATGATGAAATTGCCCGCAGTGTGCCGCTTGAGCACCAACTCAGAAGGCAATGCACAGTGCAGTAGGCCTGTAATGACCCAGACTTCTGTCGTAAATTCTGGGGCTGGGAAAAAAATACTGCAGCCACATGTTTTATGGTCCATACCTCATTTAGTTTTGATAAAAGTCGACAACTTGCCTTATTTATTGTCTTAATCAAATTCAAATTATGGTCTTTGTAAAAGTGTGTTGTTTGGTCCTTTTAAAATTGCTCTGTGATAAAATGGATTCTAATGACTTTTTAATGAAGCAGATGAATCATTATAATATGGCCCAGTTGAAGTTGGGGACACTGACCTGTAGTTGTCCAGACCTGTGGTTCCAGGTCTTTTGCAGCTTTAAGGGACTTTTCTTTGTGATCTCAGAGTGTCAATATGGCTTCCTCACCTGATTACCTCATAAAGGATTCAAAGAACTTTGCAAAAAGCGTACATGTACTCTTCAGGCTAAACAGAATAATTGCTACACCAAAATGGACAAAATCCAATAAGATTGGTACCAGCGTCACTTTCTCCACCACCATGCTGCATTTTTTGCCTGCACTTCTCATCTTTCTTGCCAACGATTGCCGCCCCCGGGCAATTCTAGCGCGAGAATAATTGAATTTCCACGCTGTCAATTTGCTAAATATACAACATCCAATAATACCATGATATTGTTTGATTTTTTCATTTGAAAACTATGGTAACTCGAGTCGTGCAATGAATTGTCAGGGTTTTTAAAGGGAAGTGGATTCATTCTGAGGGTGTTTTTCTTAATAGAAAGGTTGACATTTGTTTGATTTGGCTGTTTACATTCTTTTACATAGCTGAAATGAATATGCATATCGCATTACAAAATTTGCAGTAGTGCTTCCATTCATGGCTACTTCAGCTCAACTCTGATTCTGAATGTGTATCAGCGGTTTGTAAGTTTGCAAAATGTAAATGAGAAAATTTGTGACTTGGCTTTGCGAACATTACCCAGTTTGCAGTATGGTGTGTTTTGACCAAGTCGCATTTATAACACCCTAAACAGACCAGTTGAGTTCTGATCAAATTGCTTTTTTCCACTTCTAACCTGAATTAGGAATGTCGGCCGTAGTTACATGGTTCAATTGCTTGATGTTTATCTAACCAGTTTAGATGTAATAAAGAGTAAATATTATAATGTATTGATTTGGCTAGAGCTATTGGTCAGGTATATCGCCTCCAGAAGTCAATACTGTGTGTTGTGAATAATTGATTGCTGTTATACTGGGCTCATGAACTTTAACCCTTAAACACCACATGGGATGAAACTGCTGTTGCTACAAATATAAGAAGAAAACATGTATATGTGCTTGCATTTTCTTTCTGAGAACATGTGTCAAATGAAAACAGTGCTTGGGCATAGGGAGTTGGTAGTCCTGAGGGTAAAGAGACTATAGATGTCTCATGTCAAATCTCTTCCGAACGGACACAAGCTCATCATTGACATTAGTTGGTTCCTCGGTCTGATTCATCCTCGGATTCATTAACGCATGCATTCTCCCTCATCCTCATCTTCGGCATCTGTGTGTCTTATTCTTCGAGAATGGACACTGGTCCGTATCGGCGACGACACAAGCATCGCCAGGGATTAATCCAGTGCACCAGTTTTCATGCAATATTACAGTTAATTAGAAATTGATTTCTCTGGGAGATGATGTGCTTCGTAGCATTAGACCAGCGCAAGGAAACCACTAGCCAATGAATTCTGGCGCTGGCTCGGATCGACCACTGTTGCCGACTGTGAGCTCTCAAAATTGATTTAGGATATAGTGGCATCGTTGTTGTTGGTGACTGTGGGGGTTTGGTAGGTCTCACTGGTGGTCTTGAAAGGTTTCTGATGTTGATCAGTCAGAATAGATTGGTTCATCCGTTAAAACATTTGCTGGATTCAGTGGTCAAGTTCAGATATTGTAGTAAGGTATTAAAGAGCAATCTTACTTTGCAGTCTTCTGGAAAGTGTGATTGCTAAAAGAAAACTCAAAGCAATCACAGCCAAGCTCGTCTGTCTTGTTAGTTGTGTTGGTTTGAGAAATGAAGACTAGAATATGAAGTGTCTGATTACAATGTATTCAGGTGCCAGTGAGTAAACACCTTCAAGGCAGTATCAGATCACAATCAGAACAGGATTGTAGCTTGGTCACCTCTACTCTCTACCTCATTATGTATGCTAACAACCACAGTCCTTGCAGAAATATGGGGAAACATACCAATCATTACATTGTTTTTACAACCTGAAGTGGAAGAATAGAATGGGAAAGTTGGAAGCTAAGATGTTATTGTTTACCAACATTTCACTACAGACGGTATCAGCTGGCTAAGAACATAGGAGTATAACATCTCTATAGCATGTAAATGACAAAATCAGAGAAAGGCAAAAAACTTTTAGTCTGAAATAGAATCTGTTTTGATCTCAGTACATTGAATTCTCAGCACTTGACCACAGGCAAGGCTGTGGAATGCTAGGCCTACATCCATCGAATTACAATGTGCTGGTTCACACATTCTTTGTCTAACATGATTCACGAAATGATTTGAATATATGCCCTGCAGGCGATCCGGGCAATGTGGGCTCTACTGTGGGAAGTGGGGAAGGTGGTGTAAGGCCTAGTGCCTCCATCTTACTGCAAAGAGGTTGATCAGGCAATGTAGGCTGTCCACTGTGGGAAGGAGGAAAGGTACCGTGGGTGAGACCTACTGTGTTGAGTTGGTATTCTGTGCCGACTTCACCTCAAGTACCCTCAAGATTCGATTTTTAGCAAGACAAGCAAGAAGTGGAACACTCTTCAGACTGAAAAACAAAATCTGGGATGTATTATGTTCTCATGTAATGCTTGTCAAATGAAAACATACAATGGGATCAAGAGTTTGAAAGTTTCTCACCTTTAGCAAAACACTTGGCCATGAGGAAACATCAGTAATGGAGGTATTGAGTTCATGATTAGGTTGTATCATGAGATAATTAGAGTCACATCCAGGGTTGACCAGTGATGAATTTCGATTAGTCTATACCACCTGATACTGAACTTTTTAGTGTATTGTGGGTAAGAAATTACTAGTTTCCTTTTGAAAGGCCTCCTGGAGAAAGAAATTCAAGTCTCACTCGACCCCCCACCTATGACAGATGCCATTTTCATTCAAAATCTCTATTGTGGAGTACATAGAACTTGTAATTATTTTTACTGCGGAGTGTGATAAATCAACCATTTCCATTACCTTTTCTACTTCTGGAACAACATTTACTCCTCCAAATAAATGTGGCAGCCCTTTATGATGATAAAGACTGTTGGGACCACCGCCTGTCTTTGTCTGCGCCAACGATAGATATACGAGGTGATGCGTTATTGCTGCCACACCAGCAAGGGATTGTGGGACGTCACCTGCATTTATAGATCGGCCTCTTAGGATGTGTGTCCGTGGTCGTTTATAACAAAACAGGCTGTAACAGTCAATAAAGAAAGGAGACGATTCGTCTTGATCTAGAGTCGATATCAACCAAAGATCAGCGAATCATATAAAGATTTCCTACGTAATGCATTGTAGATTTGACTCACCTTAGAGCGAAATTAACCAGTCTGTTTCAGTTCTATTTCCTTTTCATTTTGGTAAGAATTGATACGTCAAAGCGAATTGAGTTTGCAGTAAAGTTGGGGTGGTCCAAGGGTAGGTCGATGAATAAGAAGATGCAGTATAATGATCAACGACAGCCAAATGCGGGAAATTTGTATGCAGATTCTGCTCCTGTCACTTAGCATGTTTTGGCGTCTTGTACGGCGTATATAACGAGGTCATTAACAATGTATATGCCATTGTATGGCGGCGACTAATTTGAGAAAATGACAGATGACAAGAAAACGTAGGACAGAGCTTTGGCCAGGAATGTTTCAGGGGTGTCCATTTCACGTTAGGAATTGCACTGTGCATCCAGCTACTTATATGAAATGTACACCGTATCAAGCCAGTTTGAGTTGGAGGCAATTTGTCTGAACATGTCAGTACTGACCAGTACATTCTCATAGCTTGTCAATGTATTTCCTAATTTGCCTGTTTTTTCCACTGATTGATGATGTTTGGCATGGCCGTGTCCGTGTGGTGGATATCAGAAATCAAAGGGAATGACCATTAGGAGTTGTTGTCAGTTTTGGAGAGTTGATGAAGGGTCTGAGGGTTGAGGGGTGGAAAAATACATAATAGGTATATCTCATCAGAGGGAGTTCATCATAAAAAAGTTGGAGCTTGTGTCATATGAGAGGATGTGCTCCTATAAACAACCTACATTCTGTTTTATAGACGTTCTCAGGGCATCGTACCGTGCACACTTTATCGGGTTTGTGGGGACAATCAATGATGTTTGTCCGCTCCTCCATGCCCTCCGAGGTGGCTTCAATGTCAAAGGGTAATGTGCTGATAGCTCATATTGCGATTAAAGGGAATTTCGCACACTCGATGCAATGCCCCTTAAATTTCAAAGGACCTCAGTAGCATTGGTGTTGCATCACTCTCCAATCTATGTAGAAAGACAAGTGATGCACCACTGCCATTAGTTGGAATAGCTAGCTCACTGCTGTCTATTGCTTCTGTTAACCACTGAACATCAGCCTTTCTTGCTCATGGTGTTGACCTGTCATGGAATTTGCCCCCCCCCCCTCCACCCAACTCCTAGAAAAAACCTCATACCATGGCATTTCCATTAGAGAATGAATGCTTTGTATGACTGACAACCATTGCCCAGAGCTTGCTCAACCCCAAGCAGCATGAAATTGACATAGTGTTCGCTTCACACGAGAGCCGTACCACCAGCTGATGTGTGTAAAGCAATCGTGAGGATTAGAGAAATTCAAGTCATGCTCTGAGGCTCGAGGGACCGTTGTGGAAATCGAGACAAATTAAAAGCTTGATCCTGTTGGCTATGTCTAATAAGGCACACAGGGTTGCTACTGTGTGCATTTATCTTCTTTGTTGCGGTACTAAAGATTACTGGACTCTCAATTACCAAAATACTCAACTCTGTCCTGGTAGGAACGTAAATAAATTCAAAAGCTGTGTTTGAAGTCAAAATCTTGATGAAAACAATTTCCGTTGATATCTTGGGATTTTTTTCCATCGGCCTTTTTGATGCCAGCAAACATTGACATCTTGATGTTCTGGAGTAGGTCTGCTAGGTGTGAACTCGCTCTAAATCACAGTACTATCATTGTGAAGTGACACAACTCTCTGATTATTCTCTGATAAAACAAAACTTTTTTACCAATAATAGCAAGAATATTCTTGATAGTAGACTTATCAAGTTTAGTTTTTCCACATCAATGATGAACTGGAGCCTGCTTCCCAACCATATCATACAAGTGTTCTCATTATTAATTATTGATTTGTGATATCAAACAAACTATAGCTTGTTTATTGAAAAGGTAAAAAGTTACTTTGATCCGGTGTCTGCCATGACTTTGATCTATGGTTTAGGTTGGACATGGTTTTTGTTGAGTTTTATTCAAAGATTAGAATCAACTGTTCCTATTTGGATGGTGGCCGATTGCCAGGGTTGCTGGTGATAGTTCCGCTGCAGTGGGTGGCATGGTCTGAGGTTGTCCGACTGATCCTTTTAGGGTGTGGAATCAACACCACACTGGGCAGAAGTCGGAACAGTCTTCACACCCAGAGCCAAAACGTCAGTTGGTTCCAAATAAGGGGACTGTGACATTATCATACACTGAAGTTTAGTACACTTTCCTGGATCTGAGTGAATGGCATTCAGTAATGCTTGTTGAATTTGATAGATGCACTTGGATGTTGAGGGGTGAATTAGCCATGGTTGTACATTACAATCATAAAGTGTTGTAGGTGAGCTCGGTAGGCTCACCTGTATTCTGGATGATGATTATGAACCAGAAGAATCTGATCGGATATCTCATAAGCATCATGAAATGTCATTATTCATTAACACTTGTTATAGTGCCATGCAACCTGGGATTCGAACTCGTGTTCATCCTTCTTTCTTGGTTCTTACTCCACACTTGGAAGAGTATCTCGGGCACAGACACTGTTCTTTGATATTGACCTGCTTCGGTGGACAACTGGTCTTCAAGACTAAAACTGCAGTGATGTTCTGGTGACATGGAGGCTCATGCTTGCGAAAGTTGTGTTACAAAATGCTTCATGATGAGAGAATGAACTGTCAGTGTAATTTGCTGCAGAAATTCAATGCTGTATAGTGTTATTTATGATAACATGAAGCCTTTTCACGATTGGTTCAAATTGATTGGCGGCCCTTGACAATAGTTTAGTTGGCTGGTCTGAGCTCTGGGGACTCCAACAGTTTATGGGTATTGTTTGGCACTGTTGGTCAATTGTTGGCATCAAGCTTAATTTAAAGATAGAATGGGGACCTAATTGTAAAATCGCTGTACACAACTCTCATGCATGCATTAGAAAGCTATTATAAAGGGCCATCAGCATTTAAGAGGGACAACAATTAAACCCTGTGGTGTTTGCACAGGGAGCAGTCCTGTTTGGGTGCAAGGATAAACATAGGGGATATTTGGGCATAGTGATTATAGAACTGGCCACACATTTTAGGTCTGTATGTCAGTGCTTTGGAATAGGATTTCATTTCCTTTTTGCATTTGTGATGATTATACCTGTGTCCTGTCTTTACAACCTGTTCGGCTGTAGGCCTAGCCTGTGCCACTTGTGTCAATTGGTCTAAAAGCCTTTGGTAATTCTTGGTAATCATAATTCTAGGATTTGGGTGTTGTTGTGTTTAATGACTGAATAACTGTGATTATTGCTGTCCACTTGCCCTTTTCATAGTCGTGTGCAGTTGACCAATCGTCACATGTTTTGGAACGGTTTGAGGAGAATTCTCCGTCGAATTTTGTTATTTGCAGGTTTGGTAATGATGACATAGTTTGATCACACTCAACTTTAAACCCATTGAACAGTGGCATTTATTTTGTATATCGATGACTTTTTGGGGGGCCATGATCAGAGGTTGTAAACTCTTCCATTCTTCACAGACTGTAAGAGGTGAATGCCCTGATATATTAAGCATAGAGTTTACAATACACGAGGGCATTCACCTCTGTGAAGAATTGGTTAAAAGGTGGAAAAGGGTGTGAAAGTTGGTTGAATTGGACACATGGTGACTAACCTCACCCCATTCTGCAGTCAAGGTACTGCTATTCCAAAACTGGAGGCATAATTAATGGGAATGATATAAAGGAATATATCCTAGACAAATTAATCACGAGAGTGGCTAACACGGAAAGTGTCCTGATTCCAGTGTCTGCGTCAGCATGTCAGCCAGTCGTGTGGCCTAGTCTGCATTCACTAACGGTGGTGAATAATGCCAGTCATACACAAGACTGTATCAAAGTGCACCTAAATCAAACAGTATAAAAAGTGACCCAGATAATATGGGCCAACTTGCATTGAATGCGATTGTATGGGTAGTTAGAAATCTCAATGTTTAGATTAAGAAAAAAAGCTTCAAAGTTACTCTGGTTTAACTCCATTAGGTTCGACCCTGTTTTGTGTCTTGCAGTGTAATTATCGATAAAAGTGACCCAAAATGAAACAGTTGATTTTCTAGGTTTACGAGGTCTCTTTTAGGTGGCTGGTTTCTTAGGTGGATCTGAAGACAAGTAACTGGCCATAGAGTCCAGTTGATGCTTCCATGTAGCTTGATGAAGGCTGGCATCCGAAAATAGCAATACATGTGCCACAAGGATCTAGAAATTTCAGATTGTTTCCCCAGTTTCTATGAGATACCAAATAAAAGCCTTGTCCATTTTCCAAGTCAAGTCTCCAACATGTTTCTTGACCATCACAGAGTTCATGTCATCTTGTTGTTAATGCTGTTGTTCTTGTGTCTTTTCAGAGAGGTAAACGAAAACCAGAGAGCAATGTGGAAGGACCCGCTCCCGCCGATCCCAATTTAGGCCACGATCCTTCATCTCCTCAAATCAAGAAACAGTGCACTGACCATTCTGATGGCAGCAACAATCTACAGAGTCTATCTGTGCAAATAGTGCAGCAGATAAACCCAAAACACGAGCAATCACAAACAATTGAAACAAACGTCACTGTCAAATCTACGATTAATGGTACGAACACATCGACACGTGCAGAATCTTCGATTAGTACCAATATTGAATGTAAACGGGAACCTTTGGACGATCTTCATTGCAATGCATCATCAGTGTCCAGTCATACGAGTGATTCGACACTAACTAATATCTTGGACCCTGGTGTTTTGGACGTAGAGGAGCTTCAGGCAATCCTGGATACCTTAGAGAAAGAAGAGGGAGAAATCCCTCCAGAGATCGTGCGCGAGATTGAAAAGTTTACCGAGAATATTCCAAAGGACGCTGAAGACTTGGACATTAAAGACACAAGTCTCTTCGGCAATCCTAATCAAACTGGCAAGGACTCGCCTAAAATGCAAACTGGCCCGTATATGGAACAAAGCCATCAAACTGTTCCGCGCTCGAGTGTAAATTCCATGTATGATTCTCCAGTGGCTTCTAGTGTTTCACCAAATATGACGGGCATGAACGCGCAGTTACCAAGTTATAGGCCAATGTCTCATCAGATGGCGCCTGGCCCACCTCCGTCTGTCTTGGAATCAACAGGGCCTGCTGCTGAGACTCTTAAACAGATGGCAGCACAGCATCAGCAGCAACAACAAGGGAATGGCTACCCCATGCAAAAATCATCTCCGTACGCTGACCCATTCAGCCGAAACGGGAGCTATCCTGGCTATCCGAATACGTACACTAATCAGGAAAATTATTATAACCACATACCTCCACGAACACCAAATGAGATTGACGCATTCCGGCAGGCTGGTCCCATGGGGCAGATCCCGCCAGGAGGGATTGGCAAGCAGGGGTCATTGTCTTACGATACCACCAAGCCGCTTTCTCATTACCCTGAACCCATGGCACAGTCATCATCCATGCCGTCTTCATTGCAGCAGTTGCAAAATCAAGTTCAGTCACATTTCGGGCGTGGGGGTGGTCAGCCGGGTATGATGCATGCACCGCCACACATGCAGATGTCTCAATCACAACAAATGCAGCTGTCGGCGCAAGGTGCGCAGAATGTTCAACGGTTACAAATGTCACAGAGCCAGCATATGCATATCAACGGACAGGCGCAACAGATCTCTGTCGCACAGCAACAGTCATTTAGTATGTCCCAAGGAATGCCACGGCAGCCTGGCCAACAACAGTTCATGTCGGAACAGATGAAAATGCAGCTTATGCGCGAAAAAATGCAACGTTCACATTCACAGGACGTGCAACGGACTCACCCGCAGGATCTGCAGAGATCTCGGTCACAAGATCATGGTATGATTGGTCAACAGCACCAATATATGAACCAGCCACCGCCGGACTATAAAATGTCGGTGGCCAATCAGAATTATGCTGGCATGGGTCATGGTTCAAACCCATTGCAAACAATGCAAAATATGGTGAATCAAACGTCGCAACCGATTCCAGATATGTATTCAACTGTGAAAACTGAAATGGGTCAGATGGGAATGGGTCAAATGCATAGTGGGCATATGCCTACCAATTCAATGGTACCACCTCATGGTACCAGCGGACCTCATCCGGCCAGTTTACAACGGACGCAAATGTACCAAATGAAACAAATGGCCGCTGAAAATTCAGTGCAAACTTCAGGACAAACGCGGCCTGGTAAATCAAGCACACCTGTATTTACAAGTGCAATAATGAGGGGCCAGCGACCCCCAAATGTGAACGTTGGGCCGGATGGGTTGAACATTGGGCAACCAAGAGCGCAGACACCTGATTGGCAGAAGATGCATCAGATGCAGCAGAGTCAGCGGTTACAGATGTCACAGGTGCCGAACACGCCAGCGCCACCTTATAACAGTTATCATGGCACATCGACATCGAGTGCACATATGCAGCAACAGGTGATGCATCAGTCAATGATGTCAAATAGTCGGAACGTACCTCAGAATCAGGCGGATGTCATGCTCCAGATGCGACAACAACAACAGATGCGCGTCCAGCAACAGCAACAACAATCAAACCAATCGCAGTCATTTTCCCCGGCAGTTACCATGTCGTCTGCCTCCCATTCCAGTTCTGTTTACGCCACAACAAACTCAACGTCGGCACCTGCCAGTGACTTTCCATTAGACTTTCTAGATAATGCTCAAAATTCAGGCACAGACTTTTTCGATGCTGCACCGTCAGATTTCAATCTTATTGACGAGTTATTAGGGGGGAAATAATGTAAGAATCAAATGTATATTATATGGGTCTTTATGGACATTGTGATGAGATTGTCAACATTTTTACATACATTTTAGAGATTGTCTTTGATTTGAGATATTTAAGAATAGTTTTGTGTTCCAAAATGGATTGTAGATATATACATATACCTGCACAAGAACAAGTTCGCTTCCCGTTTCGCTGTGAAAGTGAAAGGTGAAGTGAGTTCCGTACGGTGCTTCACATTATTAACCCTTTGGTTACTTGCAAAAATATAGATCTGAGCCGTGATGTATTTTTGCTCCTTGAGATTATTCCTTTAAAAGCAATCTTGAAATCTTAGCAAAAAACTTAGTAAATTTCATGCAGCAATCAGCACCCACAAATTTGTTGCTTGTACATTCCTGGTGTGACCGTAGCTTATGTCAACAGTAAAAGCCTCGCATGGCGGCCATTACAGGGCGCAGATCCTGGTTTTGATGTTTGCATACTTTGCAGATGGTCACCTAGACTTAGAAGGGCTATCACTGTGGTCACAAGCAAAACTTGATAATTATCTATTCAGCAGAGAACTGATTTGTTAATACATTGTCATCAAAAATGATAATTGTCTTGGGTCACTGATGATTTGTGTGCTTATTGTATGTCCGTGTAAACGTGTTGATTATGAAAAATGTCATCTGCCTGGGAAGTGGTTTCTGCTGTCCAGTTCAACTTCAACCTAATCAATCTACAGAGGCTTGTAAAAATGTCATTTATTCTGCTCTACCAACCTTATGCTCGTCGTTCAGTGATGTGGTCTAGCATGAGGGAGGGTCCCCTATTCTCGACTACACACTTTTGAATTTTGAACAAGTCAACTCAACTCTTCCTAAATTTGTTGCAGTGACTACTGAGAAAGCTATTTCTTTACTGAAACATTTGGGTGTGTGATATGCACAGCCTGTTGATTTCCCAGGCAGCAGACAGTTTGGTGATGTTTGTATTTAAAACTTGTAAAATACCTCACAGTACATATTGTACAGATTATCATAAGTCACATATAGTTAGCGTCTATGTTTTGTAGTATATGGCCTATTGTTAGAAATATCAATGAAATAGCCAACCAAAAGGGATAATTTTATTGGAGGACTGTCTCGAGATTAACGCCAGGTCAACTTATATTAGTTCATTAGTTCCTGTGAAGGGGATGGGATGCCCGAGGGACATCAGAAAGTGTGCACTCACAGTTAGTTGATTGATGGTTTACATTTTCCGGTGCACCCCAGGAACACCCTCTCTTCAGGATCTCAATAAAACTGATTATAGCTGGCCACTATTATCGAGAGAGACTTCTCTTGTAAGTGAAAAATTCCCTTTTCGGTTCTCTGATTCAGATGACTTTGGACTTGTTCATTGACGTACAGCATTGCAAACCTGTTTATCAAGACAGAACTATACACTGTGTCGATTGAAGATAGAAGAACATTTGATTTCCTGGTGTTTAAAACTATTGGATTAACAGTCTAGAAGGAGATGGATTTCCATATCTGATATTTTGGTATGGATCCATACTAAAATATCAGATATGGAAATCCATCCCCTTCCAGACTGATTATTGTAAGCAGTTAACTGACAACCACTTCTTCACCAGGTTCCAGCAGACATGGTAACCTCAAAAGAACTGAACCATGTTACTGTCCATCCTCTTGCAAACAGGGCCTACAACACGACTTCTCCTTACACATGTTTCCGTTGAGGGAGTAAGATCGAGTGAAATGGCCCGATATTGTCAGGATGATTACTGTCTGGACAAATAAAATATTATTCAATGAAAAAAAAGTCCTTAACAATAGTGGACAACCTTCTGTAATCGGACACACAAAACTGGGTCAGAATTCCTGGAGACCCAAATATTACTAAGATTGGCTCACAACATGCTGCGATATTGCTGTTTTGATTAATCGTAATGTCCAATTTATTACCGCTAATCTAATTGATTTGTATCAGTGTTTTCAATTAGTCTGCAGTGTTTTCTGGCCTCGATAATCAAGTACTTGAAGATATAATTCAGTGTATTTTGATTTATTGTTCATGAAGTCCAGATGAAAGCATGAATGTACATGTAAAGTCAAGAAACCTCCTGATAACTTGATTATAAAAACTTGATTGATAAAAGCATCACAATGAGAGAAGTTTGTTTGAATCATTAATACTGTACCTCCAAATATTGAAATTGAACAAACATATGGAATTTACTGTCAAGCTTGTCAAGGTTTGTCAAGAGCCATCTAGACCTTTAGGGCAGCTGCACCAGAATAGAAGTCGAAACATCTCCTGATCAATTTTGTAGTCATGCTTTGACTGGTTGTGAATCTCAAATATGTAGTTATGTAGTGTCACCTGATGGATAACTATGGAAATTTGTTGTTGGAAGGTTAAGTCAAGCTCGTTTACAGCAAGAATGTTCTGTACTGTAAAGCAGATGTGACTCCTCATTAGTAATTGATTATTGCCCATTACCAATAGATGAGATTATGAATCCATTCGAGTATTATACGTGGTTACAAAATGAGATTGTGATACTACTTTGTGAGAATCAAGCAGGTTTTGAGATGTTGTATGCCAATAAAAAGACAAAACTTATGTACAACTGTGTGGTCTTCAGTTGGTCTATGCTCATTCAGGGCACAACACAGTCCATGTGTTTAAGCTCATTCAGGGCACAACTCTTTGATAATATGTATATGAACACAACCAAATTTTAGAGGTGTATGATCGGTCTTCAAGATGGATTGTTGAGCTAGCACTGAAGCTTGTCTTCAGGATGGGTTGTTCCCCAAGTTCACCATTGTCAAGAGCAAGCACTGATCTGCCTCCAAGATAGGTTGTTCCCCAGCTGTATCGCTACGCTTTTCACTTACAGGGGGCGAGGCTGCTACTCTCTCATTGGTAAAAGTCATTTCTGAAGAACGTGCATGGTCCTCCCCAGCAGAAATACAACACAGGGCCACGATATATAAATCCGTATATGACACTTGCCACATCTTTACGAGTCCGTCTCTGGGATGGATTATCAGGTGTGGATCTGCTCATGCTGCCCTTGGCTCTGGTTGTAACAGCATTTGTTATCTCGCCAGGTCTGGTTGTGACAGTATCAACCATCTCATCAGGTCTGGTTGTGCCAGCATCTCAATACCTGTGGCACAGGTATGGAGATGCTGGAGATGCTGGCACAACCAGTGTGCGAAGATCTTTTCATCAGATGCCACATTTACCAAGCTAGAATATCTGGGTTCCGTTCTTCAATTCAGGCAAATAATCATGATAAATATACACTCACAGCAGAATATCATCGGACGTACTTATAAAAAAGGGGGATTATTTGAATTTGGGTATCCCATTCATGCCATTCAAAAAGGGAAAAAGTTAATGTGCGATGCGCAAGACCCAGTTGGAGAAGTCGGGTTGTCCGCGTCCGGGCGGGTTGCGAGTTTTTTTTTACAGGTAGGTTCGTACCATTGTGTACATTGACAGCCAATCAGAGCTCAGTAACTTCACCTGACGTCATCAAGTAAGAAACGCACGTTTTGTCAGTCAGTAAACAAGATCAGCGATGCACGTTGACAAATGGTGCGAGTTCGAATCTCGGAAGGACCCAAAAAATTATGCACTTTTTGTTTTTATTGCTTTTTTTCCTTTTTACTTAATTATTCTAATAATAAATTAAATGTAAACAATGGTACGAACCTACCTGTAAAAAAAAACTCGCACCCGCGGGTGGGTTGTACGGCAGCGGTCTGATGCAGCTGACCAACGACAGATGACGTGGTGACTCCGGCACCGCGCCATCTCGCCATCTGTCGTGGGTCAGTGGAACCAGACTAGGCAGCAAAAGAGAGGGGAGAGCAAATACGGATTCTGAATCTATCATTGAAATTCCCCAACACCAATGCCGTTTTGAAAATTATAGTCCTTTCGTAGATTCCGCCAAAATAATTTTGGATTCCGCATGCGGCTCCAGATTCCCATGTTCCGCTTTTGCACACCTCTGAATCTCCTGTCTATCAGGTCTGGTTGTGACAGCGTGTTATCATGGTATGGTTCCCGGCCCCCCACTCCCCTTATTTAGGGGGTACATAGGCTTGTTCCCAAGTTTTAAAATCACCCCCTAATGGAAGGAAACAGCATTTTTTTGTACCCCTTATTTGCGGGCTTTTGTGAGGAAATTGACCCCCTATTTGAAGGAAGCATTTGATCTTACCCCCTAATTGAAGGGAGTCTTGGATCCCTACCCCGAGGATTGTGTTTGATACCTTGGTGATAGCAGGCTGTGTTTCCTCTTCATCATCATCAAGGGCTTCCTGAGCAACATGTCTAAGGTGGGTCTGCACTTCTGGAGCAACAAAGTTCACATCCCCATCAGGATCTTCATGGAAATGCAAAACGTGTTCCTGAACATCATCTCCTTGCTGCTGAGGATCCTCAGAAGACCCAGGGAAGGAAAACATGAGAAAATAGTTTTTGAAGAGAAAATAGCAGTAATAACACCCCTATTTTATTGATTTTTCGGGGATTTTTCCCCGAAACAAGAGTGAAAATTAACCCCCTTTTCCCGAAAAATCGGGAACGCGCCTGCGGCCCCCTTGACTATGGAAGTGGGAGGTGGGGGGGGGGGGGGGGGCGGGTGTCCGTCCTTGTGAGATGATTACCACGGTACAACCAAATCAGTTGTCTCGTACAGCTAAATGACCATTTGAAGTTGTGTAATGACTTCCCAACCTGACCAGATAACCAGCTGGCAGATGTTGGTTGTTCCATTTTCCGTCCTTGTGAGATGATTACCACACGGTACAACCAAATCAGTTGTCTTGTATCACAGTGTAATGTTGTCTTGTACAGCTAAAGGACCCTTTGAAGGTTGTGTCAATGTCTTCCCAACCTGACCAGATATCCAGCTGGAAGAGGTTGGTTGTTACGTAGGCTGTCCTGTCGTCTCCAAAGTTCATTAGCGGTAACCTTAGTGTAATTTTTAGGTTGTGTCAAGGTCTTCCCAACCTGACCAGATAACCAGCTGGCAGAGGGTAGTTGTTTCGCGTCAGAGTTTTTATGTCGTGTCAAGGCCTTCACAATCTGAATAGATAAGCAGCTGGCAGAGGTTGATTGTTTCCACATCCCACAGACCATGCAGACAGAAAGATATTGGGATTTCACCAATCGCAATTGCCGTTGCCTGTACCATGACAGAAGACGGACAATAGTGCGATGGGCTTCATGATTTTGCTTGGGTTGGGGAGTTTCTGGGCTGATAAGGGCAGACATACATTGGGTCAGGTCAAGTATTGGGGTTGAGAAAGTGTTAGGTGTTGGTGCAGGGGGCCTACCCTAAGGATAAAATAATGTGTCTCAATTTCACCATGGCAATCTGACAGCACTTCACCATAGTGAATTGGGACGGTGAAATATTTTACCATGGTGAGCATGGTAAATTCTACATTCATGGTGAGCATGGTAAACTTTGAATTCACCATGGTGAACGCTGCTGCATTCACCATGGTGAGCATGGTCAACTCCGATTTTACCATGGTGAATCTGAGATTTTTTTCTTAAGGGTCATCTCCATCCAAACCAATTCACCGACTTAACGTTGCAAGGCAACAAAATAATGAAAACAGATGCAAAGACAGGAGACTAAAGAAGACAGAATACAATGTACAGAACACAGCCTTGTTATTCATGAAACATAGACTCTTGTCGACAACAAACAGTCAACAGAATTTTGGCAGGATTTTTCAAAATAACAATGATGTGAAGTGAAAAAAAAATAAAAAAATATAGCAATAAGGCCAGAGTCCTCTATTAAAACATGTGTACATTACGTGTACATTGTTGTGCATAGGTTTTGGTAAAAAAAGTACTCATTGGACCAATCAATCTGCACAAAATTTTATATGTGTCAAGAAGAACCCTTTGCCAATAGCATAATAAAGTTTTAAAAAATTCCAATACCGATTGCCTGAGAAAAAGAGATTTCCGTACACCATATCCATCAAAACGTCACTGGCGCATTGATATGGCCCTGTCAAAGTACAAGTTCTAAACTGACCAGTGAGACCACATTTTCTTAAATATATTATCAAAAAGCATATTTCTGTGATGGCCTGACTCTGTAGATTAAGAATCAACCACAGATTGAGAATTAATTCCACTTTGGTCCATCCCAGCCATGTATTTACCACAACTTGACATTTTGATAAGCTCTATGTGACTGTGCCACACTTCCGGTCGTGGATGAATACAGGTCTCTGCCCATAAAAGTAAGTCACTCTATTGCAAATTACTTCCCACTAACAAGTTGAGGTGTGCCCACAAGTTGCTCGGCAATCAAAATGGATTGATACGACGAACACCAGAGTTCAAAGGCGAGAAAGGATTCACTTTTTGCCCACATCAACGCATCATTCATTGAAATCGCTGTTGATCGAGGAGCGACACGTGGCCATCGGAGTGACTAGGGAGATGAGAGCTGGCGATTCAGTCCATGCCTGTTCGAACAGGCCACCATTCCTCTCCTACACTGCTTTGGAGTCTTTGGTAAACTTGGATGAGATCATCAGTGGGTGGCGACTTCTTCCTAGATTTTCTGAAGACAGAAAATAGAATTCAATTCAATACAGTACATGATTGTGGCAGAGCAAGGGACAAGGATGTGACGTGACAAGATCGAAGAGCAAGACCAGCGTGAATCTACACGACACACTATGGACTAGTGGCTCAGATTCTCAACTAGAGGTCAAGAGGTCCCTGGTTCGAATCCTACAGTCGGTGAGAGACTCAGGCAGGTCTCTTAGACACTTGCCTCACTACCCAGATGTATAAATGGGTTCTGGCGCTGGGCATATGGACAAATGGGACAGCATTTTTTCCTTCTTTTTTTGTTACTAACAGGATTGTGTGAAGCCCAGGCTTCAATCTCTTCATCTATCTGGGCCCTCGACGATGGCACCTTTGGTCCTTCCTTTTCCAACAAGTGTCTGAAACAGTGAAAACAAAAACACAGTGGAAATCATTGACGGCGTTGTAGGTTAGACACTGCTGCTCAAATGATTTGAAATATTCTCCTCACAACCCAAAGAAGAAAACCTAGGTGGCTTTTTCGTTATGCATTTCTTTGCAGTGAATTAACGAGTAAACATCGTCTCTCAGACACTTGGGAAACGCATCTGAGAGCATCTCAGTTTCAAAATTTTCCTGCTGGAGACCCCCAGACCTCCCTTCGTGGGTGAGCGCCTACTGCGCTTTCATGTGATTGTGAGGGCGAGCCCTCACCATATTCAGGCTTCGCCCTCAACGGGGCCCCCTCTATCCAGCTGTGCTGGATCCACTCCCTTATTTGATGGTGACCTACCATTGTGGTCCAGCCACCAGTCAGACAAGGATCCCCTTTTGCGATTTGTTGCTACTTCTGGCTGTACCAGGGCTACTTTTTGCTGGGTCACTGGATCTACCAAGTCATGCCCGCTGAAACGACGAGTGATCATATCAACATTGTTGTGGCGATACTCTACACCATCCCTTCGCAATTCCCACAGCCCGTGATCACTGTTCACTAAAAGATTTGAGAAACAAGTTGTCACAATTCCGTTGGCGTCATGCAATTTGAATTGCAGCAGACGTCGCGGTTTAACATAAGTTGTGTACCGGTGCTACCGAATACGCTGCATGACACAAGGGCCTTAACATCACAGTAGAAAAGAATCATATTGAATTTGGCTAAATCACAGGGCTCAGCCAGGCCTCTGAATCTGATATCATGATGGGGGGCGGGCGAGGGGGTTGGTCCAGCAGCGGCTGGCAGCGGACATTTGTCTTCATGACTCTTGCTTAGCGCTGCTACAGCTTAAAGTGCTGTGGTACAGTCTAGAAGCAGTGTCATCATTGGCGAAATGGACCAAAGTTTGTGAGGGGCTGAGTTTCGTCCAAAAATAGATCTGTTTACACACTACGGCAATGGCGTATTGCAGGTACACGTCAACGGGTCATTGATTGTCGGACGTCAGTTCGCCAAGAAAACCAAAGGAATCGAAGGATTCATTGAACACATCATTAGTTTTCAGTGAAGTGCAACTGTATTCCTAGGTAAATCACTTTGGTATATAGAGAGTAAGATTACAATTAACTCACGTTAAAGTTTGAGTTCCGGGGAGGTAGCGTTGTCAGTACGTTGGTTTAGGGGCGCAATAATCTAGCTTATAGCGAGCAATTAGTACACTAAGATTTCAGTGATTAACATAATAGTTGCAAGTATTTGGCATTTTAGACTCATAATTCGTGCTATAATAACTACGTTGTAAACATAATGCTCAAAATTGATTCATGAAAAAGTTGTTAGGGCAATATCAAGCAAGCAGTAATGGAAAAAAGTGTAATTCCATTAACTGAATATTGTTTTTAGACACTATAACATTTTAGGCCTACTTTTCCGTAAACCACGAGAACAATGTATGTGAAAAAAACAACACATATAAGTGAGGCGCCGAGTATACAGTAATTGTAAGGTAAAGAAAAGCTCGGTCTCTAAGGTCTGGAGGTCCGGAGTCCGTAAATGTGACGGTCACGAGAGTGATTTGTTCTTACGGATAGATCGAGAGGGCGGTTTGGGGTTCCGCCGACGGTGCTCGCATGCATTAGTCGTATCCCCGAAACCTTTACAACGCGAACAAAGCTCGTGGCATCCATGACGGTATATAGGAATTGACGGTGAGGTAACAAAAAAACTCGTGGCATATCGGATGCGCATCCGATGACGGTAAAGAAATTGACGGTAAAGGATCTCGTGGCATATCGGATGCGCATCCGAAGACGGTAAGGGAATTGACGGTGAAGGATCTCGTGGCATATCGGATGCGCATCCGATGACGGTAAAGAAATTGACGGTAAAGGATCTCGTGGCATATCGGATGCGCATCCGAAGACGGTAAGGGAATTGACGGTGAAGGATCTCGTGGCGTATCGGATCCGAAGACGGTAAGGGAATTGACGGTGAAGGATCTCGTGGCATATCGGATGCGCATCCGAAGACGGTAAGGGAATTGACGGTAAAGGATCTCGTGGCATATCGGATGCGCATCCGATGACGGTTTTATATACATATATATATATTATATAAATTTTAGTTTTACACTATTATGTAAGTGCAAGCTCTAGTGAGCTCACACAACTGTTTGACAGTCCTGGCTCCTCCATCGTGCTGACAACATGATGAGAGAGATGAGACAGTCACAGCCATTGGCTGCTCTGCCAAGTTGTCAACATGGTGAGAGAGATGAGGAAGTCACAGCCAGGCCGAATCAGTCCTGGCTGCTCCACCGTGTTGACAACATGATGAGAGAGATGAGGAAGTCACAACCAGGCCGAATCAGTCCTGGCTGCTCCACCGCGTTGACATCATGATGCGAGTGATGAGACAGTCACAGCCAGGCCGCATCAATCTTCGCCGCACTGCCTAGTTGTTAATAAGGCGAGAGAGATGGGACAGTCAGAGCCAGGCCGAATCAGTTCTGGCTGCTCCACCGTGTTGACAATAATTATGGTGAGAGAGATGAGACAGTCACAGCCAGGCCAAATCAGTCTTGGCTGCTCTGCCAAGTTGTCTATATGGTGAGAGAGATGAGACAGTCACAGCCAGGCGGCATCAGTCTTCGCCGCACTGCCTAGTTGTTAATATGGTGAGAGAGATGAGACAGTCACAGCCAGGCCAAATTAGTCTTGGCTGCTCTGCCAAGTTGTCAACATGGTGAGAGAGATGAGGAAGTCACAGCCAGGCCGAATCAGTCCTGGCTGCTCCACCGTGTTGACAACATGATGAGAGAGATGAGATAGTCACAGCCACAGTACTTCGATCGTTTCTCCTCCGCACGTGCTAGGACGTGTCTGTCGGAGCTGACAGCTATCTCGATGATTAGGACCTCCTTTTCCTTCTCATAGAAGACGAGCATGTCGGGGTGCCGGTGTTTTATAGCCGGGCCCGTGGGGACTCGCGAGTCCCAGAGCAATCTCAGCTTCTTTCCAGAGTACGAGTGGTCATTGGAACCGGTGTAATGTTTTTGAGTGTTTCTGTTTTTGAGTGTTGAGTCATCAAGGGCTTCCTGTGCAACATGTCTAAGGTGGGTCTGCACTTCTGGAGCAGCAAAGTTCACATCCCCATCAGGATCTTCATGGAAATGCATAACGTGTTCCTGAACATCATCTCCTTGCTGCTGAGGATCCTCAGAAGACCCAGGGAAGGAAAACATGAGAAAATATACCCCTATTTTCAGTTTTTGAAGGGAAAATAGCAGTAATAACACCCCTATTTTATTGATTTTTCGGGGATTTTTCCCGAAACAAGAGTGAAAATTAACCCCCTTTTCCCGAAAAATCGGGAACGCGCCTGCGGCCCCCTTGACTATGGAAGTGGGGGGGGGGGGGGGGTTTGGTTGTGCAGTATCTGCTGTCTCTTCAGGTCTGGTGGTCTGATATCATGCAATCCCTTTATGAAAATGTTCAGGTATTCACCATGTGAAAATGAGACACATTTTTCCCAAGGGTGGAGACAAGGTCCACCTCCTGTAGAACCATTGTGTACTACGTTGGGAGAGTACACATCTATATTAGACAGAGTACGCATAGCACATCCAGCAAAGACTTGGTACACTCTAGCAACATGGCGAGTTATGAAGGAGAGGGCACATCCAGAAGAGATGTGGTACACTAAGTACTGTCTCATTGGCCGAAAGTCATTTCTTCTTTTTGGTTGGAAATTCCCCCTTTTTTATGGAGGAAATGGGTGACCCCAAACATGGTACTGACGACCGTTAGATCACATCTTATCTTTATCCGAACTTACTTACTTACCACGAACCTTATGCAGTGCAAATTCTCTCGGCCTTACTCTCATGGTGTTAACTCCACTTAATTACACATCAGGTGCGTTGCAGGTCGATTGTCTATGCTGCCATCTTTTAGTGAGGATAATGACTAGTTGTCCCGGCAAATGTGGAAAGGAATAATAAAAATTAACAGGGGTCATTGCGTAACTTATCATTGAGATAATATCGCATCTCTTTCAAATTCAAAGTCTTTTTTAGATTTTATTAACCGTTATATTGAAAATAAATAGATTATCTTTTTATTCATTTTGGACAAACTTGTGTTAGAGGTGAAATTGTAGGTTTTTATAAACCTGCACCCCCTAAATATTTGGTCTGGCTGATCGACTTTCCGTCGCCAATTTGATGACGTCACCTGCAGGATGTGCACTTGTTTCGCCAAATCACCACTTTCGTTTAGATATAGATAAGCTTCAAAAATAGTTCTATAAACATTAAAGAAATCTCAGAATAAGGCTAGTATATGTATGAAAGTTATTTTAATATGAACAAAATATTGTGAGATATGAATTCCGTGTCTTTTGGTTTTGCTATTTGTCAGGTGAATCTCATTCAGCCTGCAAAAGGACTACTTTTCCGCATTGATATGTTCGTAGTATGCTAGTCATCCGGTTCGCCGTCAGACTGTCGCCACTTTCAACACTAAATCAGAGCTTCGAAGTAAGAAAATTCGATGGAAAGAAATTTATACACAATTCCCGCCAGGAATTTGAGTTCTAAATCCAAGCTTCACCGACTATCATATATCTCTGTCAACTAAGCGCTCAAATTTTGTATTCTCAGGTATTAAAACACTGGTTTCTTGGGTAGTTTTGGTTGTGAAAATGTCTCTGTTCTTCATCCGCATGATCACTGCATTTCTATGCATGCATGCAGTGTGTGAATGTAGTACGTGGAGTTGATTGTTGTTTCAGCTAGGCGGTTCCGCCGCTGCCGGGGCGCGTGAAGGGCCTAGGCCTATGTCTTCTTGTGTTGTACACCAACAGGGCACAAGTTACGATGAGATTGTTTGAAGAAGACTAACGTTGTACGATATTGTATTGCAACTTCTCTGCTTTATAGGCCTAATTGCCATAGATTCATGCACTTGATTAGGAACAACGTTCACATAACATATAGTGTTGGCCGTCGTCACGTCACGATGCATTGTAACTCTGACGGTTTTACATTACTGTAGCGTGACGTGTCGCGACGTCTTCGTAAACGTTGTTCCCAATCAAGTGCATGAATCTATAGTTACCCTTACGACTACGTCATTACGTTCATTCCCATGCCTTTGTGTTCGCATTAAAATGTGGCGATACAATGCCATGACCATGATGACGTTAAATGTGACGACATGGCTATAATGAGGTTAATTGCCTGTCGCACTGCACTCATCAGTGTCTCATGAATAGCGGATTCTAATCTTCTGCCAACTGTACATGTGTGGCACAAAGGAGTAATGTTGAACACATCCTCCTTTCGTAACAGTATACATGTTCCCGTAACATTTTCATTTTACACTTGCAGGGCAGGGAATGACATCAGATTCGATGTCTAGTTTCAACAGTTTGTTTTCGTTTACGAGTCCTGCTGTGAAGCGCCTGCTGGGATGGAAGCAGGGTGACGAAGAGGAAAAATGGGCAGAGAAAGCGGTGGACTCATTGGTAAAGAAACTAAAGAAAAAGAAAGGTGCCTTGGAGGACTTAGAAAAAGCGCTCAGTTGTCCCGGACAGACGTCCAAGTGTGTAACAATTCCAAGGTCCCTTGATGGACGTCTCCAAGTTTCTCATAGAAAAGGACTTCCTCATGTCATTTACTGTAGAGTCTGGCGTTGGCCGGACTTGCAGAGTCACCATGAACTCAAACCACTTGACGTTTGTGAATATCCGTTCAGTGCAAAACAGAAAGATGTGTGCATCAATCCGTATCACTACAAACGAGTGGAAAGTCCAGGTGAGTTGCATTATTATCTTATTTCTTGATAAATATACTAAAGTGTGCCCATTCGTCAATTTCCCATCCTTGGCCCATCCAAAGAAATCTGGCACATAAAGCATACATGAAGTCACAATTGAGTTTTGGGTTTGTGGTTCGGCAAATACTACTTCAGTTGAAGATCAAATGGTTCATTCTCCATTGCGGTGACCAGTTTCATTCATCATTTGAATGCCATCATAATATTAATTTAGTGTACGGTAGGACTGTTCTTCCATTTGTCCTCCTCTGATGTCTCTTTCTGTATCCGAGATTGTGAGTCACCCCCCACCAGATGAGTAACCCACTAATAACACCCCACAAGATTATGTATATTGCTGATGGGAAATCACTGGTGTTTAGGAGGTTTGCTGGGGAGAATTAGTGTCGAGGGTGACATCACAATTAACCCATTCAGATCGTGAATTATTGAAAAAGTGTTGTGGTGTATGAATGAAGTGTTGCTGAGGTCATCAAATGGCTAAGCATTGTTATTTGAGATCATGTCCAAACTGCATATAGCTATATATCAATTCTGTCAAGAAGTTACTTAAAATGCCTTTTTGTGAAAACTGCTAGCATCTGCAACAGAGATGACACCAAAGCTTGAAATTCTGATCTGTGACAAGAAGTTCAAGTCCCGTCACGTGTCATGTCTCCTTTACTACTTGTGTCCTTGCCATCTTTTTGAAAAGGCTGCTACATTGTATGACCGCGAGGTGTGTGAGATTCAGATGTCACCTGGTGACATATATGGAGCATGCAGCAATGAGCATCTTGGCATACCGTACATCAGATAATCATGTATAATCGCAAGTGCGATGGGCACTCGGTCCGCGAGTTGAATCCATCTCATTTTTCATGGACATGGTGGTTTTCCACTTTCCAGAGACTGACGACTCCAGTTGGAGCGTGGTTGGAGCTGCTTCGTCACAGTAACTGATCACCATTGTCCTGGCACACAATGTTTTCGGTTGTTGCTATTTTAATGGTCGTCCCCTCCCAGACCACTGGCGTCAACAAGAGTTGCTCCATTGTCAGGGTCTATTATATCATCAGTAAAAGTAAACAGAACACTCAATTTGGGTCTTAAAATTTCATTTCCTTGTTTGAGTAGTGAATAAAATCACCAGCCTGGCACCTCTGTGACATATATCGTGAGATGTCTTTCTGAATCTTGTGTTGATATTTTCATGCAAACATATGCCAGTTTATGATTATAATTTTGATAGATATTTTCTATGCTAGTACTGTATAGTACTTCTATATTTCACATAGAAATAGATGAACTAGAACTAGGAAAGAATGTGAAACATCGTACTGTGAGTTACAATCATTGTGCTTTGTATTGTAGTGTAGATTCTTGACCATTCTCTTGGGATATCAAAATTACAGTATCACTGACATAAAAGTAACTTCCATGTCCAGTCCCCGCCCACAATCAACTTGAGGATATTCACTCATTATTTCCATTCAGTTGAAAGGCCATGGGCAATATATATTCAAAAGATTGTTTTCTGAGTCATGTCCTACTGCACGGTTTGAGATCCTTGGGGAGGATTTCCAGGAATAGCCATGCTTTGTTGGTAATGTAGGGCTTGATCCTGGGTGGCAGCTGCTGGGAAGCAGAATTTTAGAAAAAGAAGAAATGAAGTGTTTTGTCCAGTTGTTTTGCCATTGGCTGCAACAATGCATGACATTGTCAATCACTTGTGAAAAGTGACATGGAATTTTCAATTCTATCAATCAATCACTCTCATGGTGACTCCATTGGAAACTTACTTGTAACAATAACATGTGAATAAAGGGTCAATAATTCGAATATACAATTGTACATGATTGAGATTCTGAATCAGAGCATCAGACTATAGTGAAAACCTTGCAAAATGAGCTTATAACTTAAAGTGAAAGGACCCCCCCTTTTTTCTTGAGCACCCTTTCACTTTCGGCAGCACCCCAGCATTACCCATCTCATCAGGTAGTCTGGTAGAGCATTGTTAGTTTATGGGTGTCCCACAGTACTGCTCTAGCTCCAGATTATTTTGGATTGCGAATATAAGCATTGATTGAGTCAGTCACACACCCACTCAGTAGATGTCAAGCGGTTTTCTCATTTCTTTGCTATCCAAAGTTGCATGATTTATTGATTATTTATGCTTGAACTGTCAAGAAAGATGATTGCATGTGCTCAGTGAGCAATGCACATTAACCATGGTTTGAGTCAGAATGAGGAATCACCAAGTTGGTTCAACTTCTTTCTGAGCAATGCACTCTGCAGATTACATGTATGGGTGATGATATACCCTAGCCCTGTGTACATGTAGGCCTGTGTGTACTCCATCATACATGTATGACTGTCTACAGCCAGCATTTCCAACTTCTCCTGAGTCCTACTCCTCAACCAAGTTGAAAGTGATAAAAAGTCAAAACACCAAAATATACAGGTCTTATGATATGGTCTGTGTTGTTGAGAGAACCATGCCCTCCCCTGTGTATTTTGACATCAACATTAGAAATGTAGGAATTCATATTGATAAATAATGCCATGTTGTGCACCTGTTCACTTGTTTCGTGTAGTATTGGAGTGATAAGGTGCTGTACAGGCTTGAGTCTGTGTCCAATATGTGTTGAGATCGATATCTAGAAATGTTTTTGTGGGGGACGTTTTTTTTACTGTTACGTGGATGTGATGTATTACTATGGACCACTATGCATGAACTATCTTTACTTTTCACCATTTACACAAGGCACAGAATTGAATTGTGTTTGATGTTCTTGGCAATTGTTCTCTTTCCAGTGTTACCCCCAGTGCTAGTCCCACGGTACAGTGAATACCCGGCAGGTAGTCATGGTCTTGCCCCGTTCCAACAGGTGACGGAGCCCTCTATGCCATACAACGTCAGCTTCCCTTCTGGTTTCCCTCAGTGTTGTCCGTCACCGGCCAGCTCAGGACCAGGATCCCCTTATGGTGTGCCAGGTAGGAAAAACACCTCTTCCTTTAAGTGAGAAGTGAGAGTTGGAAACTTACTCGCAAGTTACTAAGATCCATTCTTTAGTGGTAATGTAGCAACACACATGATGTCTCTCTTGGACTTGGTACCCTGTTGGGTCAGATGAGCATGAGAAAATGGTAGAGCTGGGAACCTTGCCTGATGGGTTCAGCCCCCGGGGGGGGGGGGGTGCATCGCCTGGGGTGCAGATCTGTTGCTATGGATGGGAGGATCTATCACCTGTGGTTTCACCTCAGTAAATGAAAACCATCAGGGCAGTTAATCTTTTGAAACCTTGTCATCATGGGTAGACGGAAGAAACTGCAGCCTAAAAATATGTCTTTCATGCAAGTGAGAACTTTCAAGTCTCAATCAAGAGAACAAGATTGTGATTTTCATTGTAACCGTGTTATTTTTCAGCGGACACGCCACCTCCTGCTTACCAAGCACAAGATGAGAACGTGGCACAGAACTCCAACAACCACAACTGCTCCAGTGACACGCCCATGGAGACAACCTCCCATAGTCAGGGTGGCCCAGGTGGTCACCACCACTCAGCAAATAACCCTAGCCCAACCCGCTCTGGGGTTATTAGTGTGGGATCAGGTGGGACCAAAAGTTTATTTATACGTGAGCATTGAGTTTGTTTCTCTTCTATCTCAGTAGAAATTCGCCTTGTCGAAATGTCTGTGATGTGAGTATAGTATTACAATAATGGCTTTTGCATGCAGTCTAAACTGCTTACAAGTCAATGTGTTTTGTTTTTTTTCTTAGTGTCTGCATTATCAGTGTGAGGAGCCTACATTTATATTATACATGTTTAACATCTGAGTGCACTGTAATGTAAAATAACAGAGCAAGTCTTTCTGGACTTTTTTCACCAATTAGTTTTCATGGTGTTGTTACTGTACAATTGTGGAAAGGCCGGCATCTGTCCAAGTCTGGTTACAATCAGAAATCTTTAAAAAATATTCTCCAGTACAATGGGATTCTAAATCATTGGGGTCGGTGGGTGTCCTTTGCTTTGAACAAATTACATGTTGTCAAAGGGGAAAGATCAAAATAATGTCAATGGTGCTTGAAAAAAGAGTGTATGACTTGATTCAGTAACTTTAGTTGCCTTCTTCCCTCCAGCAGGTAATCTCCAGCCGGTTACGTACCAAGAACCACAGTTCTGGTGTCTAATACTCTACTACGAATTGAACAACCGAGTTGGCGAGGCATTCCATGCATCGCATACGAGTATTGTCGTGGATGGTTTCACTGATCCATCCAATAATGCTGATCGATTCTGCCTGGGATTGGTGTCAAACGTCAACCGAAACTCCACCATAGAAAACACACGAAGACACATTGGCAAAGGTATGGAGCTGACGAGCTTAGGTTACATTGACTTGACTTGATTGTGGCTGCTCTTTATAAGCAACTGTTATGGGAAGATGCAGGAAGTATGCTGGCCAGGATAGATTATTACCTGTTGAGGGCTTGCGCAATAATCTAAACTTCGTAAATTACCTGTATTGCAAGGTATTGATTAGACTTTGTCTTTGTCTTTTTGTAGGTGTTCACTTATACTATGTCGGAGGAGAGGTTTATGCTGAGTGTCTTAGTGACAGTAGCATATTTGTTCAGAGTCGAAACTGCAACTATCATCACAACTTCCACCCGACGACAGTCTGCAAGATTCCGCCGGGTTGCAGTCTTAAGATCTTCAACAATCAAGAGTTTGCCCAGCTATTGAGTCAGTCAGTGAATCACGGATTCGAGGCAGTGTATGAACTTACTAAGATGTGCACGATAAGGATGAGCTTCGTGAAGGGATGGGGTGCTGAGTACCATCGTCAAGACGTCACGAGCACACCATGTTGGATTGAGATTCACCTTAACGGCCCACTGCAGTGGTTAGATAAAGTCTTGACGCAGATGGGATCCCCGCATAACCCAATCTCGTCCGTGTCATGATGCAGTCTCGCCATTGTTGAAATGACATTGATCTTAGACTTCCCAAATCATACTCATCAGAAGTATTCTTCGCAAACATAACATCACTAGTGGTGTATCACATCGCTGGAGTCAAACTCAAATGTCACGTCACCAAGATATGTGTGGTTCTGAAACAGTGGGGTGAAATTGGAGAAATAGTTGACAAGCCAGTTTTTGGCTCTAAAATGATGTTTGAAACACAACATTGTATAAAAGGAGGGTTAGGATATTGGTTCTCTTAAACCTGCTCTTGGTGAACCTGGCTACTGATCCATGATTAAATTGGCCTGGACACAGGTGCTTTATCTTAGAATCAGTGAAAAAAAGACTAATAGGGTACTAGTTAGTTTGTTGGACAGAGTATACACATCGTTGAAATGATGGACTAGCTTGTTGGAGTCTTGATTCGAGGAGATCTTCATGAATATTTGAACAAGTCCCAAGTGGGTCCGTGTCACTTGTACGCATTTGTAAAGTTGATATATTGGCACTTGGTAAAAGAATCTGTGCTCTGGAAGGGTTCATCATGTGTTGTCATTGTTCATTTGATCCCTGTAATCACTGTATTTTATGATTGGCAGATTTTGCCAGTCCTTACATTGTTGTTGAATTCTTTTGTAAGATTTCTACTGGAATTTGTTAAATGTAGCAAAGGGGTCATGTTTCACTATCTTCGGGAAACTCGAGAGGACTATGTCTTACATCCTATCGACATCACTATTTCAACGGCACGTGAGATACAACATTTAATGTTTGTCAGAAGTTCATCATGATTGAAAAATACTGCTGAAGTAAGCTTCCAAATGATTGCTTACAAATGTCACTATTTAGTGTCACGATCTGTCTCTTTACACTTCCAATTTCACTGACACATCCACCAGTGCTAGCTATCGTGGTCATGACCCCCTTGAGCTGCTTCAAACTTCTCGGGCAGCATTTTGAGGTGCATGTCATTCTACCAAATGTACATCAACTTGGCTTCCATATTAAATGTGCAAATTATGACATTTTGATTGTTTTCCGATTTTCTCTGGATACAAAGTCAGTATTATTTGCCTGGAGGCTGCTCTTTGAAGCTTTCTATTGAAATTTGCAGTAAATTTGTCAGAAACATTTGTTAATTCTCCATGTAATTGTAAAATAGTTGCTTCATTTGACAGGATTTTTGCGCATCCAGGCCTGATATTAGTGTCAACATCCTGGCACTTTAGTTCCTAAAGCAGGTTTACATATACCTGGTCACCCGGAGGCACCAGGTGGCATACCCGTTATATGTAGCGTTATCTTCACTTTTTACGTACCCCGTGGTGGAGCTTGTTTAAGGGGCAACAATAGGATGCTGTAGATTCTGATGGTCTGTCTCCTGCTGAACTATTTCAGGATGCAGGGACGTATTGTTCCAACTATGTGGCACATGCTGTACTGAATATGTAATTAACTGCTGATTAATTTCAATAAGGAGAAAAAATCTACTTAAAAATTTATGTGATCAGATGCAAAGAAATATTTATCAGAATTTAAGTGCCCGAGGATCGATGCTAAATAGAGCAGAAAAGAGATCACAAACTGATCATGTAAGGAGTTGTGAATCGTGTGTTTCAAATGCCTTGTATCCTGTGCCTTTTAGGCTAAATTTGGGAACCATGCTATTTCCAATAAAAGGACCTGTTTTGTAATGATTAGCATGTGGTGGGTCTATATGCAGCAGAGTTGTCAAAACTGTGGCAATGCATCGATCAGAATGTTAACTTAACTTAGGAGAAGTTATGGGGGTATTAAAACATTTTGAAGTATTTGAAATTTTAGCTGTTACAAATTCTATTGGGTATCGTAACAATTTCCAGAGTCTTTTGCTATACACTTCATTATATCTCGTTATTAAATATTATACATGGCCATGTGCTTGGTTTTTTTGAGCGAATTCAAGGTGGTTCTATGTTAATTCTGGCTAAATCACAGTTGTTTGGCATGTGAACTTTTTTTAGAAACTACTTGTACAGATTTGCCACCTTATAGGCTTTCTATTAGATATAAATCCATGTTGGTTTTATGTGGTAGAATCGGGACGTGCTCTGCGAGACTTTGAGGCTAGAGGAGGTAAGATCTGTCATTTTAAGGCGGCAAGCAAGACTTTTTGTTAGCAAGCTTGTTTCCTCAATTGTAGAGTGGAAAACACCGTAGTTGCATGCTACCATGTAGAATGAGTTAGTTTTAAATCTTATGCATCTCTCAAAGCCATGTCTTGATTTCTGTTTATATGAGAGATTTTTGTATCATCTAGGTCAGGGGTCGTTTGATGCGGCAATATTGGGCTGAACAAAATGGTCTGTTGTTTTAATAGCCCACTGATAGCAATTATCTACGGTATCTTAAGAGATGTGTTAGTCAGTGGGCCGAAAGCATTCCTTCCCCTGGTCACTGCCACATTGTGTTGTACTCTGGTGAAACTTTCTCTTGGATAGACTCAGTTGTGACTGATATATCAAGATAGTCAACAACCAGATCTCGATATATCAGTCGTAACTGCGAGTCTGTCCTAATTGGGATATCTTTGAATCTTTCATGCTTCAGCAGGGCCCTTTCTTACTTAAGTGATCACCAAATAACGGATCATTGAAAAAGTTATACTGGTACCAGCTTTAGACTGTCGATGCAGCCAACAACGTCACCAGTGACACTCCACAGGAATTTCTCAATACATGAGTGTTGTTTCACGCAGCGATTATACAGAATGATAAACTACAACATCACCATTGTCTTGATACATTCCTGTGAATTGTCCTTAGTCCATATAGAGTTCACCCTTAGTAAGGCGTTGGGTAGTATCAATAATAAATAAAGACTAGTCTTTATTTATTCTTGGTAGTATAGATATGAACTAGACCTCTGTAGCTATATGAATGTGTTATTTTTTACAGCAGTCTGTGTTCTTTGATAATAAACTTATAAAGTTAATATGTACTGTAACATTTCTTCTTGTCTTTTCTTCATCTGTTTTCTGTGCTTGATTTTTGTTTCTTTCCCACTCTTCGTCCTGAACGTGCCATTGTTGCCATTAGAATCATCAAGAGTAATGAACTAATAGGAATGACTCTTCCAAGGATGCAGCCAGAACGGACAAGTTCTGTGCCTTATACAGATTGCTCCGCATGTCATAATAGTAAGTGCAATTAGGCCACACAAAGATGAAGATAAACTATGTCACGAAGTCAAACCCTTCTAGGTTGTGTCTGTTGTCGCAATGCCAATGTACGCAACCATAATGATGACGCATCGCCAAAATCTTCGTTGCGGTATGAACGGAGGGCTGACCCCCTTGGAGCGAAACCACTGGGGGCGAAAAGGTCATGGAGCGAAACGAGAACAATGCGGTTAATAGACGTCGCCACCGTCGAGAGCTGAAATTAGAAACAACAAAATGGCTCCTCTCATTCTGAATAAATTTTGTTGTTTCAGCCTCGAGCAAGCGACTCGAGGAGCTCCGATTTATGTCATTGTAAGTATGAATGTGTAGTTAAATGAAATCATGAAATACCAAAGAACCCTTTTACAAGCTTTGAGTGGGGTGTGGCGTGCAAATGCCGAGATTTTCACGATTGAAGTTGGAGTGTTTGAAACTGATTCCACACCCAACTCTAACTTATTTTCTGAGTCATTTTGAAATGGGGAAAATTAGGTCATCAAGATTTTGTGAAGCTTTTAAGTTGCATAGCTCATTACTAGATGTCAGATGTTTTAACAATGTTTCTGAAAGTGAAAACACCAATGCACATGCAAGTGTTTTCAGTTGGCTGGAACAACGAAATAAATGAGGCGACAGTGGAGTAGTCAGTAGAAGAGCCGTAGAAGACGAGATGTATTCACACCGAGCCTGACCCAGACTGCTGGATAGGATGGCACCTCTTTTTAAATGTTGGTCATAAAGTCTTGAATGTTCTTTCATCATCTTGATCATTGTCTCCTTTTCGTATTCATTTCAGTGTGCAGGGACCATAGCCTTATTTCTTTTGATCCTAGATCAAGTGGCGGCTGGTGTGGATGGCTTTGAGATAGAGGGAGGCTTCAAGTCATGGTGGAGAGTGCTCATTTGGAAACGTAATATCCGAAAAAATGCCTTCATGTTCAGTTCTCCACATGCCTTTTTTGGATTAAATTGTCAGTATTCAGTGTACTAATGCATAGGCCCACAGCTGAGCAATTTTTAAGAAATTGCTGTTTGTTAACAGATGAAACTGTTTCACTTGCATTTTAGATTCACTTCATGATGTTGTTCTTTGCAATCCTTTCAGAATGGCTGGCGTGCGACATCGTTATGATCTGTGCCCATATCGCCCTGATCGTGATGTCTGCCATGCTGATCTACGCCATCCGTCCCAGTCGCCCCATCTACAAACGGCTGGCAACACTAAGAGCCTGGTTTGCGGTGATGATCTGTTACACGATAACAGAGGTGGCTATTGGCACCTATCAGTACAGCTGGTACGGAAAGAACAGTTTTGTAAGTAAAGGTTCTGCAGTTTGATTTTAGAATGAATGCTGAAGTGCAATCCATCTGTTGATGACGCAAAAGTTGTCAAAACCTTGCAAAACACTTTTTAAAATGAGACAATTGTGGTTGTTATAGATTGGTATTGTACTGATGTCAGTGTAGACCAAATGGCTTCAATAATTTTGTGAATCATTTGAATTTATGATGTAATGTTGCACATCTAATTGTTTTTCCAGAGAAGAGAGTTCCTCTGCTTCAGTATTATCTTATTTACATTCCGAATGGTGTGTAATGTAAGTAATGAGTTGTGAACATGAAACATTTTTCTTTTGATTTATTTGATTTTGGTTTATTTACAGAGACGACCTTATCTTTGTTTTACCATTTTCTTCTTCACCATCCGAATGGTTTCAAATGTAAGTAACTGAATATCAAATCATGGTGATGGATTTTATGTTACACTAACTCTGTGTCTTCTTCACATTACCTCATGATTTACACTGACCGTCGAAAATGGAACATTCTTCACTGCAAAGTGGAGGCTTCTTGGCGTAAAGTGCCTTTGGGGTCTCCACTTAATCCAGACCAACCCACTGAGATCTGCTGTAGCTAACATGTGAGAGAGGATTTGATGAAATGTTTCCAAAGTTTTGATTGTTCTTCTCCTCTCTGGATTTTGATAACGCTCTTGAATGTGTAGTTATTAACACATGTGTGCGTGTGCAGTATAGATGAACTCAAAAGGTTAGACTGGTCTCAGAAATGTGAGAATTGACGTGAAGTAGTATACACAAACTAACATTCGAAACTAGAAACATTTCATATGATTTCTAACAATGAGGTGCCAGTGTTCCCATCCTGCCTGTGTTTGAATATCACATTGCATTCATGAACGTTAGAACGTTGTTGCAAACTGTTTGTCAATATTGCGTATTTGCTTTTAGGTTGTTGTTAAAGCTTTCTTCTTGTTGTCTGTCTTTGCTTTTTGATATGGGCTGCTTTGCCCAAAATAACATGGATGAGAGTCCTCCTGATTAATGCTGATTTCCAGATAAAAGAATATTTTGTTGAAAATGACCAAAAAGTAATTTTTTTTAACTTCAATTTCAAAGCAAAAATGACTCCTTTAGGCTCAAGACATAATTTCAGAGTAAAGGAACATGTATTTCTGCCTTGAAGAGCATCCATAACATTTTCCCAACTTTTTTGAGGGTGGCACTCTCATCTATGAAACAACCACGTATTTCTTGTGTGAACATATGGGATGTTACATTTACCTACTTTTGATCGTTGTGACAATTATTTGGTGTTCGGGCATTTTTCACCAAACTCCTCGGTGAAAGTGTTGATTGTAGAACTCATTGAATCAGCTATATTTATTTCCATATTGGTGAGTGAAGTCATCCAATTTTGGGATTCATTCATGTACAACATATGCATGTACTTGTTACAGGAACAGTTCGGTAACTTTTAACGTCTTTAGCACTGTGGTACATGAGATCGGTGAAAAGTGTCCTTCACATATGTCCACAGAATTCGCTTGCAGTGAGGCCTATCATACTCTTGGAGTCATTTACCCTGAATTCAGTGGTGCCTCATGTTGTACTTTTGCAGATTCTGTGTTGTATCGTGGTGAAATCACGCGTGGAAGAAATCCGTGAGATCTTGCACCGTCCGGTAGAGAAGAGCACCTCTCAGCAGCTCTACCCTATGGATTACCATGATTACCGTGATTACCCGTACTATGATGACCCAGAAGAGAATGAGAAACACTATTATGACCCACAGCACCCTCCTCATCATGACCCATCTCATGAGAAAACAAGCGATTCTGTTGTTTAAGGCCATGAGGTCAGAATTCAGTATCTCATAGGCCCAAGTTAGCACTGCTTGCCAAAATGGGCTACTACTGCTCCTACTAGTTGTTGAGAATGTCTTGAAGATGGTAAAATCTTCTCATATTCCTCTCATTTGTATGCCAGTTATCAAACTCAACTTGGTTGCACATGTGACTTCAGTTTGCCTGTCTGTGCGACCAAATGATTCAATGTCTTCATACTTTTGTAGATATGTGTGATCTGATTTTTATCTTTGTAGATGGAACTTTGATCACTGTAACTGTATCCCATACATTTGTATTGTACCATAATGACCTCGATTAGCTTTACTCTGTATCCAAGACTCTGCTGTCTACAGAAACGTGTGTTTTTGCTAAAATATCTGGTCATTAATCAAACATTTAAATTTAAATTTCCAGACCAATGGACCTCATGTCGTGAAATTGCAATGAAATTTTAGATCAGCTTTTGATACCATGTGCTTGTCGCTGAATGTCAGTCACTTCCTCCAGGATTTTTGTGGGTTTGGGCATTGAAATGCTTACTTAGATCGAGTTGGATGGAAGAGCCAAGAGGTGAATGCTGGGATTTTATATATGGATCTGTCTTCCAGGGCAGAGGGATAAAATGATTGAGTGTTGGTTTGTGCCAAAGATGAAGAGAGAAGCAAAAAGTATTTTTATCGAAAGTGACCAAAAAGACTGTTTAATCGCTGTTTTCTGTTGTATTTATAGTTATTTTGTACTGTTGTGTTAACTTAGCCATTGTCTGGGTATTCTCAAGGGCTGAAGCGATCTTGGTTGAAGTTGATTTCGGTCTGAAATCGTCACATTAACACATGACTAGTGCTATAACTGGATTGTAACACAGTCCCCTTCTCTCTGTTATGATACTTCAGCCTTATACCGGAGTAGTGACATTGATAGACCTTACGAGATCAGCTCCAGTCCTCAAGCAATACCATTGATGATCATGTCCTCTTGTATCCTATCTTTTCATTCACATGTTGTACTTCATTTATATTAGTCCTTGTGTTGTGTACTTTTCTCAGTTCTGCATGTTTGAGAACTAACTTGTTGTTTGGGCACTGGCACCTCATAACTTCTCCTTGCATGCACTGTGTTTTATACCCAGCTTAATATCCATCCGCTATAAAGAAACTTACGTTTAAAAGTGCAATAGATTTCCTGCGCCTTCTTTACATAGCAGTACATTGCAAAAACCCTTTGCATTTGAATAAAAAGTATTGTTTGAATTTGGCTCGTTTCAGATCTTGGCGATAATTGTGGTGAATTCTCGCATTCACGAGATAAAGGCCATCGTCATGGCTCCGGTAGACAAGAAGATGCTCTATAACATTGACGGATGGGCGTCGACGCAGAGTGGGTTGGAACGCGAGTCATTGTTTTAATGACACAACCAAGTTCGATTTGAAAATGAATGTTCATTTATCAGTGGCTGACATGTAATTCTGTATATCTTCCCTTCTAGAGTTCCTAAAACTTGACCAAAATATGAGATGAACAAATTCTTGAATTCTTGACACCAGACAGAAGTATGAACACTTTTCATCCACCTATACACTCGGCTGTTAGCCCAAATTTTGTACATTGTGTACCACTACTAGCCTCTTGTCAGCTTCTGAGTAATGACTGCACATTTTATTGTTACCCGACATATTTTAAAGTTAAGATTACCACTTCTTTACTCAGTTTGATGAACATAAAAGAAGTTATTACGATTTTGAACCTGTATTGTGTATATTTTGTACCCGAGAATATAATGATTTTGATAATATTATAGCCAGAGTAGTCAGGATAATCGGTCGAGATGACTTGGGTTTTTGCCTTGTAATAAGCATGCAGACAGAGATGCCCAGTGCCCAGAATAGCCCGATTTAATATCAGTTTTGGACAGTCGTGCAGAGACACCACTTCACAGAAAAAATGAATGTGTGATGTACAGAAGTTATAATTTCAGTCGAATCATTCTACCTTGTGTAGTCAAACACATTTCTAATTTGGTGTGTCTGACTGTCACTGGTTGGGATGTAGTCACAGCCCTCACTTCTTCATTTCCTCAGAACCATTCCTTCTGTCTACAGAAACATCCAATTTCGTCCATTTCACTTGTACATTCCTGTATTTTATGAGCAACTCTTGCGTCCAGATGTATAGAATGAGTTGTCACATGACTTGGAGAGTGACAGCTTTGTCTTAGCTAGTGTACATATCATGCATTTATATTCTGTGTAATCTACATGTAATGACTTTACGCCATATGCAGCAAATGATTTCGAATTGTAAATGATTGTAAATGATTTGAATTGATTGTAATTTTTAATGAGATAGATGCTTAGAGGCCTTGGTACTATTCTTTGTGTATTTGAGTCACTGCATACAATAACTCTGTGAACTTTAAAAGCTGCCCAAGGTCTGTTGTTAGGCTTTGTTCCTGGGCCCAAGGCTCAGATTCAGTTAAGCATAGCCTTGTTTTGGGCTCAAAGTAACGCGAGGACTGCTCTGCACAAGACTTTGCCGGCAAGATCATGTTTTGCTGTCGCTATTGGGTTCTCTGCAGTACAACTTGAAGAAAAGTGCCACTGACCTCTTCGGCTTGTAAAGCAAATATATCATAGGTAATGTCAATATTTAATCTCGCCTTCACTTGAGAGTTAAAGAGACAGGTTTTCTTTTACATTTGTCAGTACCTTGAAAAGTCCAGACCCTTTTGTTTTGTTTTGCATGTAACCTGGGTATATATATCAAGAAAATGGTTACCAAGAATGCTAACATAAAAATACCATCTAAAATCAATTTTGGTTGCATGAAATTATGACATTTTAAGCATTCAATTCAGCATGTTTACTTTGCTCTCAACTGAAGAGAATCAAAGCTTGTAGAAATACTATTCTAAAACATATCATTTGTATGCTTTATCATGTATCAAACTTTTATAACCGAATACAATATATTCATATTCCACATCTGGCATTTGTCTTTTCCTTGTCACATCCTTTGTCTTTCTAGCCATCCCAGCACATCTATCAGGCTACTAAGCTTAAAGATTGTTCATGTACCCCCATTGATGGCCAGTGAAGTGATGTCGCATCACAAGATAGGCTGCCCAGTAGTTTGTAATGGACAGGGGACCTCAATACGGGATTGGACTACACCTGGGGACCGGCCTGGTTGCTCAATCGGCACTGGTAGTAATGATGGTGTTAAGGCCAACATTTAGAAGACCGCACCGTCCTACACTCGCGACGTCGGACGTGAATCCCTTGCGTGAATCCCATTGAATATGGTCTGTTCAGTTCCTACCGTGCCCTGAAGATGGCGTAGTTCAGAACTTTGAATGACTTCATGAAAGAACTACGCCATCGCCATCTTTAGGGCAAGGTAGGAACTGAAAAGACCTTTTCGATCATCTGTGCATCATCCTTGAGCTGTTTTGCATCAATATCGAGAAGCAGGTACCTGGAGCGCGGAGACCTCACACATAGGGAAATCTCACATATAGAGTGGTGGTGGTGGTGGGGGGGGGGGGGGGGGGGGGCTAGTTAACATATTGAGTTAACATATTGTCGTCTTTTGTAAGTGTTCTCGTCATCATAAAAATGGTCCTGGATCTAAGTGCTCCAGATGGCTAGAATTCCTCCCTCATGGCTGCTAGTTCAGGGCATTTTGGACACTCTGTCGTATGTCACATCCTCGAAGTACAAGGGACACACGATCTGCACCCTCGCAAGACGAGTTGCCCATACCAGGTAATGCCAAATCTGTTACCCCCAAGACTAACTAACACTGGAGGAACAGGGTTGTCCGCTTCACTGCCCATACATCTGTAGGGACGCTCCCAGCAGTTTGAAAGTCCTGTGAATGTATTAGTGTATTTTTCTCTCAAGGAGCTGCATTGGACACTGAGGTGTCACATCCTTCGAACTAAAGGGACACAGCTCATGTGCCCTTATCAAATAGCACTTCAGGTTAATTATAGTTCAGTTAGTTGTCTCGTATCAGGTACCAACCAAGAAGTACTCGAGTAGTGTTTGAGGAGATGATATGAATAAACACCAGCAAATGCTTTGTCTTCAAGTGACGATTGCGGTTTACCAGTTACTATAAGCACGGGTTACTTTGGGCAGAGATGGGGTGTCAGTGTCTCTCTCAAGAGCGCACAGCAGACTGTCTGCAGGATGCCTCATCCAATACTAAAGAGACAGGGCTTTTAGCACCTCTGTAGGGATAACCATACATCGTAAGTATAGGATACAACACAAGTTTGAATGTCCTGGAATAATTCGCGTCTCCTCACGAGACTAAATCGGACGCTCTGTAATGTCACATCCTTCGAACTCCAGGGACACATAGATACACACATTGATCGTCAGTTATTTTCCGTGATGAGCAGTGGAGAAATGGGACATTTTTTATCTAGGCAGATTTCGCAGGCCCTCACGAGCGAAGTTGTATGAATGATGGTCTGTGGGGTCATGAAATCCTGCTTGAGTTCAGTTACGCGATATTCGTAAATCGGCTCAATCTTTGATACCATGATGACTATACAGATATAGGGAACCAGACAGAGCTCTTAAGAACTGTCGTCATACATAGACGTTGGTCTCCGCAAGGCTTTGAAAAACTGTCTCTTCTTCTCGATCGTCAACTGCTTACATACACGTTGGCTATCTCATTCGGGGTTGAAACGGGATGCAAATTAAGTTACGGTACAGACTCTGGGCTATTTCGTCCCTAACCGCAGGCGTGAGGTATTTTTAGTGAAGAAGGTGCATTTGGTAAGTGCATAAATCTCACTTTTCGAGAGTGTCCCCCACGCTGAGAGACCGAAGGACAAGAGACAAAGGCTGATGATACGTCATTCTGGATTGAAACGGGATGCAAATTAAGTTACGGTACAGACTCTGGGCTATTTCGTCCCGGGCTGTCCGCAGGCGTGAGGTATTTTGGTGAGGAAGGTGCATTTGGTGTCGTTTGGTAAGTGCATATATCTAACTTTTCACGCTGAGAGACCGAAGGACAAGAGACAAAGCCTGATGATATGGCAACTTTTATTGGGCAAGTATATAATACATACTACAAAACTTAGAATTAGTGGCCGGCATGCGGAATCAGAAAAGGCTGACCGTAAATTGTTGCACGTGAAGATAGTGTAGTGTGTTAATCGAACTTGTTGGGAGTGATCCGCACACTTATTGACCGAAGGACAAGAGACGAAGGTTATGATATGACAACATTTATTTGGCAAGTACATACATATGAATAATGCAAACCTTGGAATACAATAACACAACGTTGATACTGCTGACGCCGCTTGAGCCGCTTGAGCAAGCGTGTCAAGGGATCAGATTTTGGGTCATTGCGCATGCGGGGCATGGGATGGAGGGTGGTGCACTGTGAGTGTCGATAAGGATGGGGGGGGGGGGGGGGGGCAAAGGCAAATGACAATGACAATAGCATAATAACAATTGAACAATGTACAAGTCGTATGTAACCGTGACCGCTTTCAAGGTGGCAAGAACTGATTGCTGACCAAAACAATGACATATTCTGTTAACACCAATGGAGCATTCTCTTGTACTGTATTTCAGCCCAAAACCGCCCAACCAAAATGGTGCAGAGACTCGATTGACGTTTATTGTCTTCAAGAGGAAATTGATCTCAAAACTGATATGGGCCTATAGTATAAATAATATCCTACCTAAAATATAGGCCTTCTGTTGAATTAGGCCTGCCTTAAGAAAAAAGAAAGAAAACCTACAACCAATTCCTCTTGAAAACAAATATGTCAATAAGGCTCATCCATGCATCATTTGAGTAAAACAATGTAGAAACACATTTTTGCTGTGATAAAGAAATAGCTCCATTGTTGTAATGTTGCACTTCTTGTGCTGTGAAATAGCTCGGATACGATAAATGGATTGCCACATTGAAAACGGAACAAGAAATAGCAATATTCTGGATCAGCGAGTACATACATGAAGTGCTATTGATTTCACTTCAGGAATAAGCACATATTTTGCAAGGTTCACTTTTAACAAAGAGTAACAACGTTCGATGTTTAATTTTCAGGGTCGAAAACAGGCGAGTGTCAACCCATTCTGAGCCAACATCATGAATTACAACAAGAAAAGGGTCAATTCCGTTGGGAACTGCTGTTCCCTGATCATGGCTCTTGACTACTGGCCTGGAATAGAAAAGGAAGGTTTAGATACGAAGAAACATTGAAATATACAATTCAAGAAATTGAAGAATTTGATCATTTTTCGTGAAGTTTAAAAAAAAAATCTTCTATTATAGCAGATCAGTAATATGTCTATACACATGTTTATGTCTGTGACAGCCTCATTGGCACTAATAATATGAATCAATTAAATTGAATTGTCAGGCAACGGTGGTCAACCTGCCTCGGGTTTGTCCCAATATCAGTCACATGATGACGGACCTAAAGCCTCATTTCATCAACTGTAGCCAGCTTATAGAGTTTTATCTCATTTACCTCAATTGTGTTCCACAAATCTGGCATCCTGAATATTTATCTCTCAGAAGTGGCCTCGGTCGCGTTGGTTCGATTCTTGGGACGGGACAGCGAAACCACACGAGATGGAGCAATCCATCTGAAAAAGATGGAGACAATTCGAATGCTGTTTCAGTGAACAATGGGCGATCTGTTCAGGAGACGTCTTTCAAATCGCCCATTGTTTCATAAACGAGAGCTGGACAGACAGTTCCAGCTACTCTTCGCAGATTTCCTTCTTCCAATGCATACATCGCGTTTTGTCTCGACCACACTTGCATAGTTATTTACTTTAAGGTCACGTGCAGGTCTTATTGGTAATTGCTGGGGTGAAACATGGTATTGCGGGACAGACTTACATGTCCACAAAACGCAATGTCACTGCTGGACTGATTTACAAGTCCACAAAACGCAGAATCGGACATGGACATCATTACCCCAGCAAGAACCCAATGTAACCCCACAAATAGGGCCGTTTATAATGTTTAAGACATGTTTATACAATAACAATGCTGAAGCTATTGCCTGCAGTGACCTTGCTAATGATTTTTATGTGGGAGGGGCCAGGGACCGTGACTATTGATAAAGTCCTCACGATATTATATTCGTCAACAATGGGGCACAGACTTTCAGATATTTTCGTGACTGACCTATATTACCAGTACAGTCCAATATATATTTCTTTTTTTTGACTGACCTCTATTACCAGTACAGTCCAATATATATTTCTTTTTTTTGACTGACCTCTATTACCAGTACAGTCCAATATCATTCTATTCTTCGTGACTGACCTATATTACCAGTACAGTCCAATATATAGTCTATTCTTCGTGACTGACCTATATTACCAGTACAGTCCAATATATATTTTATTTTTCGTGACTGACCTATATTACCAGTACAGTCCAAAGATACTATTTAGTCTGTATATTATTCTAGGGCTGGGGTGGGGGATGGGGAAACTCTCCAGTGACAAACTTTTTGATTGTCATTCTGGTAAAAAAAACACGTCCAAAGGGGAAATTTATTCTCATAACTTTTTACAATGCTCGAAAAAAAACCTTTAAAAATGTTCATGTGGCGAGTCGCCACATGTACCGACTATACCTGTGGATCTAAATATACATATCATCATTGAAATCCTCAGAGAAATTAAACCAAGACAAAAAAGGGTTCCATGCCCTTGGTTTCCATGTACCGCGAACGATGCTAACGATAGGATTTAGCTGACAGGATTTGGCCACATGAACCCCTCCGTGTCCAGAAGACGCGGGGGTCGTCAGATCAATTTGAAACCGCCATGGACATCACTTCTTCCCCCTCACAAGTCGGTCGCGATGACCTCCATGTGCAAACCATTTTGGCTGTGGATGCTCCTGGTAACCCATGTCGCCTAACCAGACATAGCGCGCTGCCTGACTAGAAGTTACCGCCTCTGAGACCCAGGGTTGAGACACTGGGGTCTGCCCCTAGCTGACAGGTGGATGGAGATCCATATCATAGAGCATACCAACCGTACATAACCGGCTGGACTGGTACACCCTATCAGGCTCAGACTCCCCAACGAAGTCTATTGAGCGCAGCCGCAGCGCCAGTTAATATGGATGGATTTACGTCGTCAAATAACTGTCGACCTGATGAGCATTCGTTCACGGCACATAGTGTTTATCGGGGTTGGGGGCGAAGAGACAAGACCAGGAACTCCTATGGGGTCGCGGGCGCAATGCAACCCGAGGAACGAGATGCACCCAAAGTACAAACTCGAAAATAACTGGCTCATCCTTCGCCATAGGTGTCAAGTATGTACCACTTATACAGACAGGCGTCATTAACGTTGGGTAACACCTCACAAGGAGCAATACCAAGCATTTCAAGACCACATATTTAGCGAAAAGGTGTGACAACAATGATAATATATCAGATCCAATACCAGTTCCTTGACCAAACCCAACCATTTCTTGAAAGTTCAAAGGACGTCGGGGCTTCTGAAAGAAAAAGTATTGGCCATGACAGCTCGGTAGATCGATCGTAGTGATAGATGGGCTACCTGTCTATCTGAAAAGGGCGGGTAGCGAATTTTTTTCCCTGAACCTTTTGGGCACTATAGTGTACATTTGTACAGGGACTTTCAGCCAATCAGATTTCGACAAATACATGACGTCAGAAGTCTTAGAAACTTTAGAGCAGTTGGTAGAGCCGCTCGTCAAAAATGGCAGAATACGATGTTCGATCCAAAGGTCGCGAGTTCGAATCCGGTTGTGGACAACATTTTTCTTTTTCTTTTTTACTTTTTAGATTTTATTTTTATAACGGCTTTCTTTTCCCTTGTCATTTAGATTTAAGATATTTGAGTTATTTCTGCTGCCTGCAACATACCTACAGAAAGGACAATAACAATAGCCCATCTCCAAGATCCAAGGGATAGTCCTTCAGATATCATATTGAGCATGAATATACAATGAGACTTGTCTCATGTGAATGGTCTTCCTCCAGTAGGAATATGTTTCTCTGCAATGAGACTTGTCTTTCGATACTGCCTCGTGTGTATGGTCTTCCTCCAGTATATGTTTATACTGTATGCCTCAAATTTGATTGACAAGCACAAAACAATACAAGCTTACTTCTAAGTTTCATGATGACGCCTCGATGACGACACAGATTTATCGGATTCTGATTGGCTGAGAACCTGTGTACAAATGTACACTGTACTGCCCGAAAGATTCAGGAAAAAATTCGCGGGCGGGCGATTAAGCAGGCGCATACAGCTTGATATTAAAATGGTAACAAAATGGCCGAAATTTATCTTCCCACACCATCTTTATAAGAGCTATAGGTAAAACTCAATGGTGACCAGATTATTACTGCTCCCGAAAGAAATTTTAAGTAGCCTAAGTCTTTTGTTGGCTGCTGCTTTGCTGCGACTTTCAGCACTGAGCCTCCTACGACGGCACAAGGATATCATTGAAAGCCACCACGTGACCGCAGGGCCAATGCATTGGTGTCATTATTCACATTTATCATCTTCGTGATCACGCCAAAACATACTTAAAGGTGACATGCATGCATAAAAACCCCAAACGACCAAGTTAGAAAACACAAACGCCCGACCAACAAACGACAAACTGCACAGAAACATGATAGACGACCAGCGACAGGTCTCCCTTGACTGCACAAACACAAGTTCATTGACGAGACAGGTCACAGAGAAAGAAAAAAAGAAAAAATATTCCTCGAGCGGGTTCGAACTCGGAACCCTCGCCACTTCATCCTTTCCGTCTTTTCTAATTTTGCCGTTAGGGTTTTTATGCATGCATGTCAGCTTTAAAGGGACAACCTGGGCGTGGGATTTACCTGGCCAGGAGGATAATACCTCTGCTTGTCACCATGCGCCGCCACTTATCTCAAATAACGATTTTCGCCAGTGTGCGAGGCAGTTTTGGACATGACCCGTGAAATTCAGGCAGGCCTAAGGTTACACCCAGTTTTTGTGCACTGTTTATTGCAGTTCAATGATGTATTTCAATTTTCCTGTTTGGACTGAGAAGTCACGGTTCTACTGGAAGCCATTTTTGTAGGAAAAACCACCATATCTCATGCCACAGTTGTCCATTTAATACCACTGAATACAAGAGGGGGTAGGCATATCACTAAACCATGGTCATTTCATAACACAGGCCTGGGAACAACTGGCAGGGTTTATCAAAGCTCTGAAGTTGGCAGCACAGAGGTGAAATGAGACGATTGGTAATTTCTGTCATGTCTTCATGTAAATGTCTCTGAACTACTTCGATTGTATGCCTTATCTTTCTGATCCGGTCAAGGTCCTCATCATACATATCACATGCCACAGTATCAAGGGCGGATTGTTTCAGAGATAGAATGTGTTATGAGCACGTGACACATTGCGCCAAGCACGAGGCGTGTGACGTCATAAAACATGGCATACATGACCGATCGTCTCATTTTCTTGCTGCCAGAACGATATAGTACCATAGATAGGGTATGGGCTAACAGTGTCCTCCTTTCAAAGGTCAGCTGAGCCGAGTGTGGAAATATTCAGAACATCAGTGGCGGATATAGCCTAGGGGTCCCACATGAGTAATCCCTCTTTGATATTTAAGGGCACCTCTCCTCAAGAACCCTCCCCCTCATTTTCAGGATTGCACCTTCGGCTCTATCATGAGTTCTCATTGGTAGGGCAGCGCCCCCCCCCCGCTTCTTTCCCAAATTTCTGGATCTGCCACTGTTGCAGAGATGAGAAGTTTCAAAAGAATACATGTATGTTCGATCAAGGAAGTTTCGATAGAGAAAAATAACTCACCATGGTGGTGTTCACGTCGTGTCTTGTGATAAACCGGTTGGGCAGCATTGGGTGTGCTAGACAGAACAACGTGGCTGGCGTCTGCAAGAAATGAAAATGAAAAGATAAGATAAGATTGTACATTGTATCAGACAATAGTCGCAAAATTTGGGGAGAAAAAGTTGTGGAGAAATCAGGCTGAACTCACCAAAGTTGAACCAGTGCTTCGACTTGGCGTCGACACAACTGAACGCTTGTGTTCCCAAAACCGGTCTGTCATACCAGGAGCACAGCCAAATTCAACACCTCGTATTGAGTACGTTACGTCAGAGAGGTTACCAAACCACTCATCTATTCAAATTGTGATTTTCAATCAAATTCATTGACCCATACACGAAAATGCTCACGAAAGCTGATTGGTCAAATACTGAGGTCACGGTAGGATGAACAGGAGTCGGGCAACAAGTGACATAACTGCGCAGAAACTTGGCTTTTGTGGTATTTTCAAACGAGTCTACGTGACGTAACATGATTGTTGAAATTTATAGCCAGTAGTATTCACACATGGCAACTTTGCGCACAGAGCGATTGAAAGTGGTCCGTTTTCGCGTACGTTGGGTGCGCTCAGATGAATTGATAGCTGTGCTGCTCCGCCTGTCCAGCTGAGAGTTATGGCTGGTCAAATCGTTTTTTTCCCCACCACGATCAGCTAGCTAGCAGCCATCAGGCTATATCAATGTCAGGTGTCTGTTGAGCGAATGAGAAATGCCGCGACCGAGTCGGCGATTGCTCTGGTGACGTCATCGAGTGATGGCAGGTGGAAATGCCGATGGTACGCCACGACACAGATAAAGAGGGACTTTATGATTAATGAACATTGGTTAGGGACGTCATGAGCCATTGACCATTCACACAAGGAGATTTATTCACACCGGCGCCACTAAAGTGCGGGTGTTGGACATCATGTATTTAAAAATCGTCTGCTTGGACATACAGTTGTGTGCGTTCACTAGAGCTTGCTCTTTACATATTATAAAGCAACAATAAAGGAAAAAAGTGTAATTCCATTGACTGAATATTGTTTCTGGACACTATTACTGTTACATGTATTAGCTAACTCGATCGTACACCATGAGAACAATGTGTTGGGGAAAAACAACACAACCGCTGATCAGTGGCCGAAGACAAAGTCTAAATAAGGTAATAACAACTATCATAGGCAGACAAACATGTTGATTGAATATAAATACTTGATAATTTTTGATATTCGAATGCACCTAACAGACAAATATCTCAATTTTGCCTTCAAAATTGTGGATGGATCATCGGTCAATGTGGAAGTGGTTACGGTTCAGTTTACCAAAGGGTCAAAATTTTAATGGCGGACGGAAGTGAAAAATCCTGAAAATGGAGCTAATAAAACTGAAAATATCCTCGTTTTCCAAGATCTTAGGCTTGGATACCCCTCATGCCAAATTTGGCTGCTACTTGCTGCTTGGAGTAACAGCAACTGGAGCAACTGCCCAAGTTATGTGGTACCTTATTCGGAGGCAAATAGCCAAAGTTCGAGAAGACAGTTTAAAACCAGTGTTTGATGAAAGTGAAACAAATGGTAGGCTATGTCATGATGTTAGATTTAAACAACCTATTTAAGCATTGCAAAAGAATTGGCTGACATGTGTGGAAAATAAAAAACGTCACAATGCCCTGCTGATGACGAATGAGGCAGATCAAATACAATGTTATTCAAGTTATTGTTGGCACACTGATGATGATGAGACTGACGAGCTAATCATGATGCTGAAACAGTTGGAATAGAAGACTCATGGAACTTTTGTTGGATGTCTTGAGGTCCTAGGGTCAATGACATCATGTATGTTGTCATCCTGTGGATCTATAACTTTCAATTCATGTTATTTTATCTTCCAGGTGTAGATGTTGAGACACTTGGTGCCCTATGTAAATCGACCAACACAAACCTGAGAAGATGTGCTGAACAGCTCATCACTGAAAGATTTGTTAACAACAGTATGTCGTTGCATTTTGTAATCATAATGTTCTGTTGAAACAATAATCAATTCAGAACGATGGCTTGTGTGTGAGGATGATGCGACATCAACGTCTGCGAGAGCTACCTGTATTCTAAACTGTCATGACAAACAACTTCCTTGGGGCACATTTGTTCTCTATAGCTGGAGTAGTTGCTAAAGTTCAGACTCTTTGGTGATATCTCAGTATCGTCCTCATGATTTCTCTTGAATTCCAGGTCATGCTCTGAACAAACTCTTTCACAACTGTCTCCATGGCAACAAGGATGAAATCTACAAAGCCTGCAGCATCCTGTGTCATGGAACGCTGATGACAGAGGCTGAATCCTGGCCACTTGGCTTTGATAAGGCTGTTATCCACACCATGGGAATGGTTCTCATTCACAGCATAGAACCTGACTTCACTGATGATGATTTGTACCGAGAGAAGATCCAGAAGATGGCTGCTGCTGGCTTGTTTGCGGCTTCCTCCTTGTTTGGAAATGTTTACAGTGCCAAAGGTAACACTGTCCCAGTGTCTTGATGGTTGTGACATTGGAGAAGTCACTCAATGAGATGTCATAGTAAGATCCCTTGTCAAGTAAGTCTCTACAAAATAGTAGGAAAGACCCACCAGGAGGCTTAAAACACGGAAACAGAACTCTGCATCCCTGAAAGCTTCATGGACTTTCAATCTGCAAGAGCACCCAATGAAAATTGCATACAGAATATATTTTGCTCCAAGTTCAGGCTTTGTTTGCCATCATTTGTTTCTGATTTCAGATCAGGATGATGCCATTCTCCAGGCATTCTTACCCGAGATGTGTCACTGCTTGTTGTATCTGGTCCGGGCCAGTCGAGACCGGGATGTTCAGAGGTTCTGTCTCATCATCATCAATCATCTCATCATAGATGGTAAGTGTGGCTTCGAATATCAGAACTTGAGATAACATTCGAATATCAGGACATTGGTAGATATCATCATGCGACACATTTTTGAATTTTGGCTTTTTCTCAATAATCAGTTGAAATCTTTTTCTCAGGTAATAAAGAGGAACATGTGTTTGAAGCAGGAGGTGTTCCTGTCATTGCCAGTGTGTTCGTTGCTCAACAAGGTGACATTGTCTTCCAGAAGATGTGTCTCCAGTTACTGATTGTGTTCCTGCGTATCCGAGTCGTTGATGACAGTAAGTGGTGGGCTTGTGGGGTTTGAGGTCTGATTCAACCAGTCATTAGTCAAGAATATAAGAGAAAGATCCGTCTTTGGTGATAAGGCTCTGAATCTGATATCATTATCCCAACTTCATTCCATCACTGACATGGGGGCCGGTAGTCCATTAATAGGCACAGAGCTGGACAGAAGCTCTTCAGTGGTTTGTGGTGTATATTTTGCGCCTTCTTTGAAAGGGAAAACAGTAGCGTGTAATGTTCAATTTCCGTTCCCGTAGAAACAGATCCAAGGAAACAGATCGCGGATCAGAAAGTCATTTGGCACCTCGTGGCCTGTCTGCGCTCGGATGATCTTCCCTGTGTTAACTGTGCTGCAGCAGTTCTTTACCAACTTGTCAGTAAGTAAACAAGTCCAAAGATGCAGTCCACTCGTGCCTGAACCATTATTATTGGTACAATTTATTTGAATTCCTGGAATATTAATAGATCTTTGGATGTCTTTCATATTTTGTCCAATGCAAACTGATGCTGGAGTCTTGATTGTTACCTTTTCAGAGGAAACATGAAGCACATGGAGAACATGATTGACTCATTTCATTTAAACAAAGAATTACACTCGTTTAGGACATTAGATGATTTTATTGCAATGAGTATATTTCCTAACTTCGCATTTTCTTCTTGATTTCAGCCCTAAGTCGTCAGGAGATAGTCTCTGTTCCTGGATTAGTGAGAGTGTTCGGGCGTAACTTGGCCAGCAATGATGCCAAACTTCAGTGGCTTATTCTGCGTATTATCTTCATGTTGGCAGTGGAAGATGGTACGTTCGGTCAAGATGTTGCAGTATTCTGTACCTGGTACCTGGTGCATCTAAACATAGTTCATCCACTTCTCTGGGCTGTGATCTTTGACTTGTCGTTATCAGAGTTCTCTTGAACGATACATACTTGTATAGCAAACTACAGAATCTGGGTACATGGACATTACTATTTTCCTTTCATATCTGCGTATGCCTTGTACACCAAGAGAAGACCTGTTGTATTACTGCTTTCTATTTGCTTTGTCTTTTCCAGCCCAGTTCAAATTAGATGTTCTCAATTCCAACGATATACTTGAAAGGTTATCTGCACTGTTCATGAGCGGGGAAACAGAGGTGGTCAGCAGTGCCCTAGCTCTTACTGACTGTATTCTTCTGGAAGGTAAACCATCTTTCATTTCTTTAGCTGTTATTCTATGCTAGATTTAGTTGCCTGTGCATGGATTATTTGAATCTCGTTGGCCTGCGTCTACATTTGGTGATGCTTTAGAGATTTCAGAGCACAGATTAGCTCATTTGAACATTCCTCTGAAGTTTGGCTAGGGTGTCTGTTATGACCCCTCTCTTTTTATCACTAAATGCTATAACTGTTTTCTTCAGGGAAAGATGCAGTCATGAAGGTGTTGAATGCAAGCGACCAACTCATTCCTAACCTGACCACGGTCATATCCCACCGCGAGCCCCTCATTCAGAGAATGCTTGCGGAAATACTTGGTTTAATCTGTACTTGTGGTGAGTATGTTGCTTGTTGGATGTGATCGCTGAGTTTATTTCAGTGGCTTGAAGGTGTCCCACTTCCTAAAGTTCATCTAGTGTCTTGACAGCTCAGGCTCAAGAACCTAATGCTACAAATACAAGCACTCAAGCAAAATTGTGAGGATTGGAAAAGTAAGCTACTTTTAGTAGTCAATCCTTACTAAGAGTTGAAAACGGGAAAGTTTGTAGCTTACATTACAATGTATATGATTCATAACACTTCTGCTTGCCTCTGTTTTCAGAGGAAGCCATGCTGAAGGCGGTTGATTTTGGTATCGTCCCGGCAATTCTCCACTTCGCACAGATAACCCAGCAGTCAACATCCGACAGTGATCTTGTCTTCCATGCGACTGCCATGCTACTCAACCTTGCTATGACGTCAGGTGAGTATTCACCCAAGAGCTGCGTCCATCATCGCTTGTGAAAAATGTTTGTTTGAATGAGTGCTTCATTGGTATTTAAACACCTCCATGAACCAAAAAGCCATTTGAGTGGAGCTAACTTACACTAGGTTGAAGTCCAGTTTTTTTGCTCAACAGCAATGCATCACCAGCACTACTTTCTACTTTCCAGACAGCATTAAGTGTGAGATCCTTAAGGCTGGTGGATTAAGTATCTTGATGGAGCTGGCCATTGAGTTGGGCAATAGAACCAACATCTCAGTGCTGGCTGCCAAGTCACTGATCATGCTGGGGTATACAGGTATGTATCATTCACTGATTCCAGTTGGGCCATGTTCATTGCATTGTCTAAACTCTAAATTACTAATTTTGGAGTACCAAGTACATGTATGTTTTAGTATTATGGATATTTTGCACAGAATCTCCATTGAACTTTATTTGTCTTCAACTGATGTGATAAGAAAATAATAGAAAATAGAGTGAATTTTTTACGGACCTCATCCATCTACTGTATTGAATGAAGGTTTGTTTATTTGCAGATCAGGATTCTAACTTACGAGTTGAATGTAACAAAGATAGGGCTAGTGTTATCATTGGGAAGAAGAGAGCTGTGTTTCTCGGATCTGGCGTAAGTTAAGGTTTATATTTCCCTGTTACAAAGTAGTTGTTATGAAAAGTCAAGGGTCATCTTTATCAGACCTGCTTCATATAGCATAGATACCAGACTTCAGTTTTTAGGCCTACTTGCCTTTAGATGTACCTTTTATCGTCCTGGTATTGAATCTGTCATTTTTGTTATTCCTGTAGCTGCATGTGGTGACTTGGCACCTCTCAACAAATCAGATCAAACACGTGATGTGTCTTCATAACAGTTCCGATCTCATCCAAATCAAACCCTCCAAGGAGCATGGCATTCTCTATATACTCGTCATCAATGGATCAAAGCAGCTCACAGAAGGCTTGCATAGTAAGTGTTTGGGAGCTTATACTTGTTGGGTGAATTGTTATTGTTCAAGAGTGCGTGCTGTTTTACCAAGTTAAAGACTTCTGATGAAACTGAGTAACAAGCACGAAATAAAACCACATAGCAATTTTATTGTTATCTGATAGGCATTGATTTGGAGGGCTTGAGGTTCTAAGGAAAGAACAGTAACGTTGAACGTTTAAACTGGTTCTTTTCAGAGGCTTCGTTCATGTTCAAACCAAGTGGTGAGGAGGATGTTATGGCTGAAGTAAAGAATCACACGTACAGCGTTCTTATCGGCCATTACAGGGAGGACAAGTTTCACATTAAAGATTATCAAGGTTCAGACTTGGAGCTCATGGTAGCAAAGTTTCAGATCTCTTACAGTAAGTTGTTCGAGTTCGGGCAGAGGAATATCCTGAAACATTTCTGAAAGGGCAGTCAGGTTTAGCTTATGACACCTTCTTTAGTCCCTGACATTATGTAACTACATGTAACTAGCAGCAACAAACCAGCTAGGTTGGAAAGAGCTACTGTCTGGTCTTGATCCTCTGGCAGAGGCCTTGGTCACTAGTCCATCCCGAAACTGAAATGTCAACATTCATTTTTGATATCAAAACATTTCGTTGTTGTGGGCATTGGTTTAAGTCAGAAGATGCCAAAAGTTACTGAAATCATTTTTCTTGCAGATTCTCTAGTCAACCATTTTGTGAGTGAGCGTGTAGTACAACCAGCCGTCAAAAGTATCTCAATGTCTCCAGTCACAAGTCCAGTCAGTAAAGTCTCGGTAAGTTAAAGCTTTAAACTTCACAGTTTTCATTCAGTTGGTGTGGGGCACCCAACTTGTAATGAAGCAACAGTCACCTGAGCTTGACCTGTGAAGGACAAGGAGGCAAGCAGCCTTGGCACCACAACCTGTGGATTGACAGTCAGGCTCCTTACGTACCATTATGCCATGGCACTCTGCAAAACCATATTGATATTAATCATACCCACGATATGTTGCAGGAGCTTGAGATCCTTCAGGTCTTGTGCCACCACGAGGACCACAGGAACACTGTACTCAACTGTGAGATGATGCTCAATGACTTGAGGGATATGGTTCGTGTCATATCGGAATGTCTACACAAAATAGAGCAACTTGAACCAATCTATTTTGCGCACAGTCTGGCTGCGTTGGAGGTGTTGGTGGTCTTGGCTATTGATGGTGAGTAAAAATGAAAATATAATTGCTATTTTTCTATGGAACTCATGGTCCAGGGGTTGACGTGCTTGAGCAGTAGAGAAACAGCAATCGTATTGCCACTCGTTAATACTATTTCATCTGCTTGTACCTTTCTACGTAGCTCTCTTAACTGATTCAACATTGATATCATAATCATCAGTCTGAAAGTGATTAATCAGAAGAAGGTTTTTCTTTAACTGTTCTTACAATTCTGTATTTCAGCTCGTTTCTGCAAGTTTGCTGTTGAGAAGAAGTTTGTCCCAGTTCTCATTGACTTACTCCACTCCATCACAAGACTTTGGTTGAACTCAGCTGTCAAAGGTCTGACAGAGAAACAAGAACTCTGTAAGCGAAAGATCAGGGCCTAGTTGCTGAATCGGTGTTAGAGACAAATGCTAGTGTTAGCTCAGGAAGGTGTTATCCCTTCAGACAACCTTTTGATAGATTAGAACTAGATCCATGGAGCTCACACGAATGTGACTTCAATTAGTGGGTGCACCATTTCAAGGAAAGGTATGTCATTGCGAGGTCCTGTGTTTGCTTTCTTGTCTATCTGCTGATATCTGTTTCATTTCCCCCACAGTGTGTACTGAATACCATGAAGTCCTGCAGAACCTGGCCAAGCATGCCCTCCTCACCCTCTACCAGTTCATCAATGTCAATGATATCCATCTCCACGACCGTATCAAGCTACTGCTACAGAAAGAGGGTGCTGTCCTGATGGTCTGGTCACTGCTACTGTGTGCTGGGAGCGTTCTCAAAGCCTCCATTTCAGTGTCGGCCTCGGCAGTCCTGTTGTCCTTATGTTGTGAAGATGCCCTGCCAGATCATGACAGACACCTCTCTCTACTCAACCATCACGACAAGACGTCATCCCTTCAGTTGTCGCCGAGTCAGCTCTGGGTAAGTTGTGATATATGTTTCATTTCAGGAGCCATGAGGTCAATGGTTCAATGCTCACTGTCAGCATCAGACCCTAGGCAGGCCCCCTTGCCCTACATGCCTTAGCCAGGTGTATAAATGGTTACAAGTCGGCCATTGGAAATGGTCACGTTGTAGCGCTGATTGAGCAGCACATCTGAGTTCTCTGGAATGGTTTCACTCGGGATAGACCAAGCAATACATTGTAGATGTAAAGCACTTTGAGAATGTTGTACATTATAAAGCGCTGAGAAGAACATCAATAGTTAATCTTTTTGTATTCTAGGCAAAGAATGACAGTTGGACTTTTGAAAGTGTCCGTGCAACACATGGTGCTAATTTTGGTGCTGATGTTGAGAAGGAAAACAGTCCCAAAGGATGGTACTACGAGGTAAGAACAGCTGTTTTTGTGGGTTGTTTTAGAAGTGGGTTTGCCAGAGTCAGGATTTATAAAACTGGCCCCCCACCGTTGGTGGTGGGTGGGGTTAAGGCTTTCCTCATTGTCATTCACAATAACTTCATGGACAAGCTCTTCTTTGCGTACTGTCAACAACATTTTATCTGTCTTCCTTGCAGGCCACCATACATTCCAAGGGTATCATCCAGATCGGCTGGTCAAGCAAGGACTGTAATTTCTCGCCCCAGAAAGGTCTGGGTGTTGGTGATGACAAAAGATCTGTTGCATTCGATGGTGAAAGGTGTAAAAAGTGGAACGGCCCATTGACGGAACAGTTAGATAATGTGTATGGGGAGCCTTGGAAGGATGGCGATACAATCAGCTGTTTGATGAGTGACAAGGGTGACGTTATCTACTGGCTGGACGGCAAGGATCTGGGCATTGCATTCACAGGTCTTGATCCTCAGTATACATGGTACCCCGCTGCCTCACTCGCTACGGACCAGTGTGTGGAGTTCAACTTTGGTGCAACAGCTTTCAAGTGAGTAGGGACAGTGTATTAGTTATGTGTGTTCAGTTGTGGGTACTCAAGGATATTGGATTGTTACTATGCTATTAAGATTTGACTTTGTCTTATGCTAGTAGATGCCTGATATAAGGAATCATTTCTAGGACAGGGACATCACAATGTAAAGTGTGTTGCTCAGTTCTTCATGATTGTTATTTCAGACATTCCCTTCCTGAGGGATATCTTGCAATGAAAGACGTACCTGTGCAGGGCGAGGAGCTCAACCAGGAGAAACCTCAGGTAAGGTTTGAATTCTTCTCTGCCCTTCAGGAAACTACGTAATTGAGGCTATACAGATTGACAGACACAAGTTCACTCTGAACAGAGACAATAGCCTATTCATACCAACAGCTTATGATCATATAATTTACTATGAGCTTTGAGCTGCTCTGTGTGTGTGTGTATTTCAGAAGCAGACATGTTGCAAATTTGAATGCTTTTAATAATGTTCCATTCCAGGTTGATGAGACGTATGAAGAGTTGAAGGACAACCTGATCCCCCTGAGCCAGCAGAGCAAGTGTTTTGTGCCGACCCTCTACTTCGAGGTGAACCTTCCCCTGAAGCAGAGGCAGCCACTCCACATGGGCATGATGTACCTGGACGATCCCATCAGGGAGAAGCTCTATATCAGTTACTGTAACAATGTCCTCACACTGCCCGATGGGAGGAAGATAGCTGTAAGTGAGAATGCCAGCATATATTCATTGACATTGTACTTCTGGACTTGCCTTTAAAATCCCGATTGGTGCAAATTGGGTGCGGTACTGATCTTGGGTAGCGTGAAGGATGTTGTTATTGACAATGAGTCTACCGCATATCAACACAAGCTGGACTGTTGTATGTCTCATTCAAAACCAGTTCCACATTTACTCTTCAGGATTTCCTCGATGAACACATCCCAGTGACGATTGGCATTGGTTACCTCTTTCATCAGTCAACCATATTCTTTGTTGTTGATGGATCACCTATCAGTAAGTACAATGAGGAGATAAGTGCTGTTCCGGTTGGAGGGCTGAACTTAACAATAAGGTGTTGGACTCTTGGCAGGGACACTACTGAGTCTTTGTGTTAGCTCTGCCTATTGTCAGTTCTGACTCACCGTACCATGTACATATGTATGTGTGTGAGATACTCAAAGAGAACACACAGTTTTTACAACCAATTTAATGTACTCTGAATGCTGAACATGATTGCAGGTGTTTTAATGTCATGATTTATGGTTGCTACAAAGAAAAATAATGCTCCCTGTACTTATGGCATGTTTGAGTGTAGTAATCTCATATAAGCAATGTAGTTAATTGTGACATGGAGTATAAGGCTACTCTCACTCTATTATAAATTCTCCTTCTGGCATTTCTTTCTTCTAGAGAAGACTTTCTCCATTCCTCGTATGAACAAGCCACTCATCCCCTACCTGAACTGCACCGTTGTCGACGTCAACTTCGGGACAAAATACTTTGTCTACGATCCTGCCAATGATAGAACCATCAGACTGAGCTGTGCGGCTCTCCTGCATGATTATTTTGATCTCTACTGCCATACATCATCAAAAAGCTACTCTCGTGCACTCAGTACATGAAAAAGCATGTGACATCTTGTTCTATCAACAGAAAAGGACTTATAAATGAACACCATCATTCTTGTTAGGAGAAAGCTTGAGAAAGTTGTTTTCTGTCATAATGATGTTCGTCATATATCAGTCTTCTCAAAGAAATTGAAGTCACAAAAATGTTCATTTAGTCGAATTTGTGCTTGTACCTGGTGCATCAAAGTGTACTGTTGTTGTGTTGTTAAGTTTGATATTGTTGGACATTCTTGATCTCTTGTTGAGTGAAGTGTATTCTTGTAAAGTTACTGATCATGACCAAGTCTATGGCATATGCCAGTCATCTTGTGTAACTGGAGGTTTAATCACTGTTACTGAGCGAGTATCAAAAACCAGTGGATGTCTGTGTATCCTTGTCTTCATATTCATGTTCGTACTGTCCTTGGTAATAGAAGTCACCAGGACAATCATTAGATTGTAGACGCGGTTGTTACTTTCTGACAAGAGGCCTACAGGGCAGAGGTTGGGTGTATGTATCTAGTAATGTATATGGTAATTGAACGCAGTCATATTACATTTACATGTATGTGTAATTTGTTAAGAAATGGAACCAATAAAAATCGTGAACTCGTTGTCAAAACATACTGCAAAGCACTTGTTCTTTGTTTTTGATGTTATGATTGAAATGGAAAAGTGTCTCACAGTGACACTGATCCTCGGTCACAAGACTGAAAGCTACCTGTCCTTCGTACCATGTACAGTGCTCATGCACTAGGGCATGATGGCTATACCAGGTGGAAAACTTATAATTCTCATTGCTAGTGGCCAGTTCTTATCTCAATCAAAGTGAGGAGTTGTCTTTTGCCACATGAACAGCAGCATCTGTCCGGTGGTTATTCAAAGACTGTCCTATGGTTATTCCTGGTACCAGTTGTGTCCTAACTACCAGTGGAAGACTGTCCCATTGCCAATCGGAAGATGTCCCATGGTTGTTCCATTGTCTGTGAAAGACTGTCCTATGGTAATCTCACTGCCAGTGAATAAAAACTGTCCGATGGGTTCCACGACAACATGGGAGCTGTTCTCAGTCAAAGCGTCAGATGCTTTGTCAAAGTGGCAAATGGTCAATTCATATACGATGACAGATACCGCCGGGGACTATAGGTATCAGCCAACGACATGTACACTTTGCTGCTCTACGTAATTGACATCCAGTCGCTTGTCGCTGGCTGTGGCTCCTCCTGTCAACAGCTTGCGGCAAAACTAGTTCATCGACTTTATATCAAGTTAGTATGCCAATGATAAGGTTTCATCGTTTGATAGCACACTTAAGATTGGTATTTACGGGAGGCAATAACTTACTGATGCGAGATAATTGGGTGTAAATAGGGCTGTTCCTCGCTTCGCTGTTGATTGCGATTCCGAGCTATAGTTGAGAATCTGTATCCAGCTGCAACAAAGGCAGCCATAAACAAGATGAAAGAATAACATTGATACGTTGACCAAGAATATGATGTGAAGACAAAAACAAGTGTTCTCACCAACACTGACGTTGAATTAACTGGGCGTTATCTCTTTCGGTTAAGTCCAAGTTCACTTGGGACAGTTAACGCCAGCGTTTTAGTGACCGAACTTATGTTGAACAACCGAGCCCTGCGGGTAATAAGTTAAGAAAGTATTTATGACTTCTTCTAGGAACTGTGGGCCATCTAAGATGACGGTATAAGCCAATCAGCCAATGCTCCCCAAGGTGTATTCAGCGATTTTCAATTTGGCCGCATCACCCACGAGATAATCATATTATGGGCATTATTCCCATTAGACTCCCGAGAAACGCCACTCCTCATCCTTAATAGTGTCTTCATATGGTGGAGGGGGCGGGGGCTGATACCATTGCGTCTGGAGTGTAAATCCCCCAAATGCAACTTGTCGGGGCTGTTACATAAGGGCGGTTTTTGTGTTTGTTGAAGCCGACACCTATGAATTGGTGGTTTGGGGCCTTTGCCATATCCTTGACTTGGATGAAGATGCTCAACCAACCTGTAGTTTCTAAATGGCAAGTTTGCTAGCTTGACGATAGCCATCTTCAGGAGCGGTGAAAATGTTGCCAATATGGTTCCACGGACATTCTATCCTAGGACATTTCAAACTTCTACACAGGCGCACTGCGTCAACGAATGTGATTAAAAGGCATGCCTGGTGTGCTTTTTTCGGAAATCTTCCGATTGTTCCTGCCTTGTTTTCATGTCGGGCACGATCTCATCAATATCACCCGTTCCAGGCATGTCTTTAAGTGTAATTAAATTTCTCCATCACAGGCGTGTGATAGAAAAAATGGTACCAGGGAATAGAAAGTGATTAGTTCTTGGCATTAAGAGAACGTAACAGTGGCAACGCTGATTGTGAGTCGATATCGTCTGCTGTTTTGAAGGCTAGGGTGAAAAGTTAGGGTGAATGCGATTGTGACAACGACTGCAGCAGCCATACTGCATCTAAACATTGAAAAAAATCGCATGCGTTGCAAAATTCTTACCATCGCATGTAGCTAGTTGCAATGGAAGCCTAATCTTGTCGCTGAGAGCGATTGCGGGAACGCGTTACAGCTTTGTTCTCTGCATAACAGTCGCCAGGACGTCCAAAGCGCCGTTATACGTGCATGTAGAGAATGACACTAGTTTTAAGTAGGACATTTAAAGCTGCTACATTGCCTATTAAGTTTGTCTCGACCAAACACGCGTACAGACGTAGATCAGCGAGCAGGCGGTAATACAGTGGAACCTCCCTTAGCGGACACCTCTCTATAAGAGACAACCTCTCTATTAAGGACACTAGTTTTGGTCCCAAATTGGGACATTCCATTCAATTTGACCTCTCTAATCAGGATACCTCTCTATTAAGTACAGCATTTGTCAGTCTCGAGGGTGTCCTTAATAGAGAGGTTCTACTGTAGTTCCAGCGTTTGATGACAGGCGTCCTCACGCACGGCCTCCTCGTCAATTTTCTCACAGTTTCAATGCAAAGCACGTGGTGCTAGACCATCTATGGATACCTTCACTACTGTTTTGGATGTAATGCCGCGCATTCGTATTCATGGCTAAGAATCCTTCCCAAGACAATTCCGGGACGGCGATCGAGTGTTTCGGAGAAGTGGCTCTCATCATTGCCAGCGTAATTGTATCGTCAAGTGTCATTTACCAAAAAGCTGAGAATATAAGCTGCTAATGTGAAATGTATCCGTGTTCAGCGACTTATTGTGGTCAGGATGGAGGAAGATGAGTAATAACAATATACAGGTGTGGTGTTGTGGTTGCTGCTGTTGACATTGGTACTTTTGATCTATGCAAAGGACTGGGCCATCCGACGAATGATTTATAGGAGTTATTCATTGATGATCATAACTTGAGCCATTGATCCTGGATTCTTCTTTGAGAGTTTGCTTTTATTTAATGTGGAAGTCAGATAGGACCAGGCCTTGATAAGGAGTACATGCCATAGATGTAGTCTCATGAATTGTCATCTATGAGGCAGTCTCGGTGTCACAACGCGGCTGACCAAGACACTATTTAAAAAGGATACATCTTTTTTTCAAAGGAAAAGGTTTCGGGCAGTAGAGTAGCATATATTACTCTTAGCTATGAGAGCTATACATCGTTTAATAACTTTTCCCTAAGTCACGTGGAGTAATCGTAGGTCTTCATATTCAAATCTTTGGAGGAACGGTATACAAAATGGAATTGGACAAAATCGTTGCTTTTTTCATCTGTGGTTACATCCTGTCCGTGTTCGCCGAGGGATTCCCCGACCGGTTCCCGATAGGTAGGTATTGTTGTGATATTTCTTGGTGTTCGGTTTCAATGTTCCCTCCATCATTTGATCGAAAGGATCGAAACAATTGCATGTTAATGTGGATGAACATACATCTAAGGATTCTCCCTTGTCTTTCTTACAGTGTAGTATAGAGGGGGACGTGACACTATGTGTACAGTCGAACCTGCCTGAGCAGACATCTCTGTAGCAGGACGATCTCTCTATTAAGGATAGTGATTTTGGTCCCAAACAGGTCAGGCCGTCTCTACAATTCGACCCCTGTTATTCGACGACCTCGCTGTAAAGACATTACACTGTCAGTCACAAGAGTGTCCTTGATAGTGAGGTTTTACTGTGTTATTCATGTTCTGGTTTCCATGACAGAAGCATGTAAACAGTTCCCTTCTCGTCACTAAAACAGCTTCCGGTAAAACCCCTGTCACGCACACCACGCACCTCAATCGTTATAGGGTATCACCAAGGAGATACACATTCTCTTCCTTATTAAGCCTAATCCTGACATTATAATGGTATCCTCAAGTTGCATGTTGCCTTTCTACAGTCTTTGCCTTTATTAACTCAAAAGTCAATAATGGAGATTGAAGCGAGCTGTATTTAGCTCTCAAATCTGTCGCGAATTTAATCCGACGCGATATTTCGCAAAATGTCATACAGCCTACAGGAACCAGAGGAGACTAAACCAGCCTTGACAGAAGAGGGCAGCTGTATGGTTGGTTATCAACCCAATCTTGTCTCCTGGTATTAATACTTTAAAGGGAGAAATTCAGCAATTGTTGTTTTTACCGAAAATGGCTTCTAGGTGGACCGTGATTTCTCCAAGGCTCAGTGTGTATCAGTGCGATTTCGGAGGTCGGTATCTGTTCGGGTATAGCAGAGTCAAACAAATCGGGCCGACATTCGAATCACCAAACAGTTTCTAACGCTTAAAGGTCACTCAGGCACCATGCAGCTTCATAAATCAAATAACCGGCTACGATGTTAACATATGATTTATGGTTATTTATCAAGTCTATATATCGATTTCAAATACTCGATTTGAGAAGTCGATACTCATTTTGTCCAGGATCTATCTTCTTGAGGGTTAATTGGTCGCCTCTCCAGTGTAAGCATCCTTTAGGGACTGCTGCCTCGATAACTAGCTTACCCATGATAGATCGCCACAACTTGGTCTTGTTCCGCAATAGGGTGTACAGCTGCTCTGGGTTGGATGACTGATGAGATTATTTGCGGTGACATATTTACAGGTACTTACATCACGTAACCGCCTAGCAAACGTTGGCTGTTCCTTGACAGTCGCTGATGGAACATCCGACACATCTATCAGTGCTGTGTGTTCTTATCAGCCGAGCACGATGCCAGTGGATGGATCACTTGTTCCTCTTCTGCTATTCGGTGAGACAAACACACATTGTTTTCCCTCCATGCAGATAACCTTCATTCGCCAGCCTCCCACAAAAATTTCAAAATTAACCTGATTGTATAATTCCCTTGGTGGCTTCGCGACAGGAATCTCTTCTTCCATCGGATTACCAACCGGGGAAATGATGCTACTCGTAAATTATTTCAAAACACGGCGCACTAATGTATCATGCCATCTACATTTCTTGTGATAGTGGCTGTTATTAATCAAACCTTCCTCTCGGTTCCTGTCCCCATAACGGACATTATTGCTTCCTGACACGCAGAGAGTATCCCTACAAAATATAGGGAATCTCACATTTCTAATTTTGTCGGGAATTTTGCTTCAATATTTCGAAATATCGAGTAAGCAGTCTGGAATTACAAATGTAATTGGCTGCATGCATGAGATGAAGTATCGAATATAAAGTCTCGTCTGTCGAGTGACATTGACACTGGGCAGTGAGATAGGTGTAGTTACCTCAATGTACAATGTACCTTAATAACTTCCTCTCGGACGCCGGTGAGGATGCCAGCTTTCATTACACCATTGGTTGCAGCTACCGGTCTGCCCTTTAGCACAACCCACGAATATCCTCTTATCCTCTTGGAGAGCTTCTAATTTTATTGATTGCTTCCGTGGCAAGAAAACCGATGAGAAATGACACTTATTGCGGAATAAGCATCTCCATCACTGAAAAATACAACGGAAATTGAAGCAGGATATAGCGAGACAACCTGTTGGAAAGATCTACCGGTGTAACAGTTTTTAGTGTCTTCCATGAAAAAGCGTCGTTCCCGATTGTTTGGCGATAGATTCTAATCCTATAATAACTTATTTGCCAAGCGTTTCTTGATAAATTTCTCTATGACGCTATGTTACAAGGGTTACACCACATGTCTGAGTTGAGACCGTGCATGGGTTATAGAACAGATGATGAATCAACCTTCAGCTTGCCACCTGCTTGTTGTCCTCCTCAACAAAACAGTCTTGGTGTTCTCGATCAAGGCAATGGACGGCTGCTAACAAGACTGGCCTCATACAAGCTACATGTCCCCATAACCTGGCTTTGAGTGATGGAGTTTACTCTGATTAAGCGAGAGGCGTCCCTGGTGTCCCGAGCCGGCGTCCGATAGCCAAAGATAACTACCCAGTGCTGTTGGTGGGATTTATATGGATGCCAGAGAACGTGTCTGAAATAATCGGATCCATAGCTTCAAGGGGTAGTGTCGAGGACAGTCGTATTAACCAAAGTTATTTTTCCTGTGACTGACCAGGCTCTACAATTCTAGCAAATCTAGCATTGTAAACTCATGTTTGTAATTGGGCCATCACCCGGTACTGTCTTCCAAGTGTATTATTCCCAACGATGTTAATACATCAAGCGCTCATGAAGGGTCCTTCTGGGAATCATCGAAAATGAAATCAGGGAGAAGAAGAGCAGAATGCAAATAGCAGCGTCAAGCAGCTGGATTCACGATGAGGGTGACAGGTTGACCATCGACTAATCCATTGATCAGCGTAGTCAGAGCGGGGCTCGGATGAGCTGGAGTAGAAATTCTTTCAAAATCCACCTTGTTTTTCTGGAAAACGACCACTTCTGGAAACCCTTAGCTGGCTAAGCCAATGCCATTGACCATTTACAGTTGCAGTCGCTATACACGGAGGCTGTACTCCCATTAGCAATGTTTCAATTGTGAATTAGAGATGATTCACAGTACAGCTTTCGATTGGCCAATTGTCTGATCCCCCAAGATAAGTTGTCTCAGCACTGCAGAAGCAAACTAAGACATACTGATGTATAGGATCTGTCAAATTGAAACACAAGCTGTTGTGCTTTATGAACAAAACAGCAAGATTCGCGTTTATCAAATTCTTCAGAAAAAGCTGCCATCGTTGCCTCTATTTTCATCTTTGGAAGACCTCCAACCACCACACGGTATAGTATTTGATGTATACACGGATTCATAATGGCCCCTGAGGGAAATCTGCAGTCGTCTGTATAAAACCGAGACAAGTCTGAATACATTAGGTTATATGTATCTGGTATTGTGGAAATCCTGCTGGACCCGAGAAAACAGTGAAATATGCTGTTTGTCTCCAATGGTCTGGAGGGAGTGGGTAAAGAAAGTCATTACAAAATCGTAAACGTGAAAAGCTGGGTTACTGGTCAATCTCCCCTCATGGATAACACAGCCCAACTGAACCATGATGCGCGAATCGTTCTGATGAGTCTGTACGAGTCTTAACCAGAACTTACCTCTCTCAGGTTCAGACAGGTGCTCATTTCGAGTTATTTTAGAAGGCTTATCCGCGGGATAAAAGCTTTAAAACCAGCATAATTGAAATGAGCGCTAGAAGCACTTAAAACACACCCATGACAGATGCAAGCAAGAATCAGGATGGCCAACGGCACAGCGAACGACAAAAGCATGAAACAACAGCAACACATCTGACGTGTGAAAGTCCCGATAGCCAGCATGGCTCCCCGTGCATGTGACACCAGACTGACTTGATATCGTTTACCGGCTATGATCCACAATTCACACCTACCATTACAGAGTCAGTTGCATAAGTGCACTCATAAAGATTTTTCCCAATTCGTTGAAGTGCTTTTAAAGGCCAGCTTCCGTTTCTTATGATGGGCTCTCCTCATCTCAGACAATTCAAGTCTGCAGCGGTTCATGGCATTTAGTCTAGCATTGCAGAAAGATGTCATGTGGTTTGTATAGTGGGTGTGTGGCTTATTGGATTATCTGGTCAAGAGGGTCTTTAGAGACAGTTTATGCGATTGAGAGCTGTTATACAAAACGTATGGTGACAAGCACTGTTGAAAGCATCGCCCCCTACATGTAAGTGTAGAAGAGCATGACAACAGCGATCAACCAGTTCTTCTTAGCATAGCTTCCGAATCCAACATGTGGGTCATCCACTTGCACTCCTTCAATTCAGGTTAGCCATCGCTCGACAAGCTTTTTTTTCATAATCGAATTAGTTTATCCAGGTTTATCGTTGTGAATTTTGCCCTTTTTATCCATCATCGATATAACCTTTACTGGTTCTGCTAGGTCTTCATGGCAGCGAGCTTGCCCACTTCAATAGCGAATCACGTTAATGGCATATCCCCATGATTTCGTGCATTGCATTGGTTTCTTGTGAGTTTCTCTGTTGATATTCAGCACGGATCACTTCTCCAGGAAAGTAATCATTCCTGCAGCAAGCAGATATAAAATTGGATTGATTTGGATCAGTCTGGAGTGCTATTGTCGTCTGCTTGAGTGGTAGTGGATCGCCTTGGTAGTATTGACAGCTTCGACACCGCCAAGGCACCATTGAACTGTCCAACACCTTATACTGGTCATCTTATGCATGGTAGACATACATGTAGACAAGAAACTGCTCTTTGTCTTTTTAAACTCAAGGTGGTCATGTATACCGTTAATGTCATCAAGGAAATCGATCAGAAAAGTACGTAGGGTCGACTTCAATGGCCCAACAACTTTTCCTCTCCCTGATATCGTTGCTTAGACCATCAATGCAATCAGAATCTGTATCTCCCTCTGAAATGCACACGACGGTCAACACACTAGTCTTGGGTGCATTCTCTTGTAGGGGCGTTTTAATGTGTTACATGGCATTGCTTGTGTACCTCATACACCTTCGCCAATATGGACAAGGTATCCCACCACACAACACAACCGACGAAGAAGGTAACATGAAAGTGACTTTTAATACAACTAAAGATAACACGTCTTACTTCTACAGTGCTTCAATATAAACTAACTTTACACTACAATAATGTATACTACACAACGGTTAACAATAATAGGCAAACGAGTGTGACTGTATATACATACAACTAATTACATACTCTTAATCCCTAGGTGACAGCTTACTACAACAGTGGCTTACTATAACCACTGGCGCTGTACAAAATACCTTGACAAAGGTCTCGACGCGTCAATTTCAAATATGTGGTCGGCCGCATTGTGTACATCTAATGGGACAGTGAAGACCGGCCAATCTGTACATGATTCATTGCATTGTACATTCACACCGGCTAATTGCGCTAGCTCACCCATATGGTGTATTCAGCTATTTCTCCTCCAAAAGAACTTTGTCGAGTGCTTCCAAGAATGCCAATTGGGTAATGTCGGTCTTAGATTGCTGATTACCTCCCAGTGGATTCCTCGCCTTAAATGTATCATGCTGGTAATTATAGGCTCCAGGATTGCTGGGGTTTTCGGTTGTGGCGCTAAATATCTTCGTCGCATAGCTCTGACCTCGCTCCTTTTTTTGGAGGAGATAATGATGGTCGCGACGTCTTTTGAGACTGCAGGGCCAACGTTGACCTTGCATACCTACTATAACTTTGTCCAAGTTACTGAAATTCCGTGGTGCTTGAGTTTGAGCAATCATAGTCCTATCCCAACGTCCCACTCCACTCAACGTGATTGCCTACTTCAAATCGTAAACTCCTCCAAACTTCCGTCCTTTAGAATCGCATCCTAATGATCTCGATGCTCTCCCAACTGGGAGAAGCAATCGGGCAATCAAGGAGCGATTCAGTCGAAACTGTATTTGCAGAGTACTGAATAAACACCACGAATTTCCCAAATCTCTCTAATAGCGTTTATCGAACTTTATGATTGCTGTTTGATATAGAAAGAGCTCTGAAAGTCATCATTCTAGTCGTTTATTGCCCGTTGATATATCATGTGGGTTTGTATAAAAATTTCCCTTCGATAACACACATGGTACATTGAATCATATGCCATTTATCGTCACTCTACTGTAATCGCTAAACTTTTGATTGATGTCAACACAGTTACCTTTCACGTGTTCATTTGTTAAAATGATAATTATCAGTTCTATCATTTTCATGTTTTGTGTTTCAATCTGCTATGATCAATTTTTTATTTCATATAATGACATTCTGATGATTCGATCTATTTTAAGAGCTGATGAATTATTGGTATGTACTTAAATAGCGTAGATTACTTCTATCTTAATTGATTCATTCTAACTCTTCGACACGATGATGGTAAAAGCCTTTATTGCATCAGGCACTGTTGACTCATGCCAATTCCTTAGCGAAATAGTCTTAAGTTAATAGGCCTAACAATATCCCTGAACATTCTATTTGATAACGCTACTTAAACGCCCACCCTATGACTCATCTCATAAACATTCCCCTCATCAGCAACAGTTTGCTCAAATCCCCAATCACGTTACAATCTCTAACATATTAGAGTGTCTTTACGATATTGCGGCCAGTAAGTGTCGAGCATATTTGCTACCAAGAGATGCAGTCGAAGGAATGGCAGGACTTGAGTGTAAAGACAACATATAGTGATCACTTGCCATCAATGGCCATTTTTGTGTCGGCTTCTTCAACAGAAATGTGGTTTGATGGCCGTACTGAATCTCAATAAAGGCCGTTGTACAGTAGATGTGTTTGTAACAATCGATCCCCTTTCTATACGCCAACCTATTCTGTAGACGATCGTGACAATCTCTTCTTTCCTCCTAAAAATCGCCAACTTCAGTTTGCCGATCTCCCCTTTGACTTTTTCAATGCACGGTCTTCGAACAACGACATCCAGCACAATGCGCCATTGCAATTATATCTTGGCTGTGACGAGACGATGCTGAGATCGTGAGTGGGTGTTGATGTAACACTGCTGCCCATGATTGCATGTCAGAGCGATGGTAGAAAAGAGCACCGCCACTCGGATGAGCGATAAGATGCTTGTGTATTAACTCGGACACGACTTGTTATGTTTGGCGGTTTCTTAATCACACCTGTCATATGCTGACAATGGGTTACAAGGTGACAAGATGTGTTTTTTACGCATGGAACTCGTGATAGAGATGAGCCAGAGATCACATTCACGGTTTGCTGGCAAACGATATGGTCCATTCTACTTCCGATAACGTGTTATGCAGCTTGTTGCAAGGTGTAAGCACATTTGATTAAGCCCTCCCACGCAGACCTTCCTTCGTTGACTTTCTTTCCGACATCTTGACAAATGCGACCACACCTTCCTGTGACGGTATCACCTGGCAGATTAGTCCTGCAATAACTCCTGAAAACCACATTTGTCATACACGTTCGTATTCTTCAGGATTACCTGTAATACACGGAGCCGTGTTCCCGCTCTTGGCCTAGGCATCGCCATAACCCAGAATGCGAAGATGATGACGAGAACACGGATTGCAATCTGAATTGGTTGAATAGAGTATGATGACTTCCACGCCAGTGACCTAACCATCCGACCAGTCACCCAACCATCCGACCTTTCCCCCTCGGCAGCCAGACAGCTGATCACATTTGGAAGTATCAGTATCCGCTGATGACATACACACGCTCCAAGCGAAATCACATCTATCGCTCGCCAGTGCCTATAGGGTTGAGATGCTATTCCTTCTTGAGGAGCAGTCACAACCACCAGACTAAAAGTACACTCAAAGCCGCTTACTCTATGGCGTATTTAAGCAGCTGCCTTTTGTGATGACAGCATATCCGTGTCTGAGCGATGCTTACTGTCACCAACTGAGGTATAATGGCTGTACTCATTAGTTTAGAGACAAATTACCACCTTTTCCTTCGTTTACCATAAACTCCCTGTCATAAGCAGCATTAGAAGGATTGGTCTGGGGTTCAACATACATGGGAGATGTACCTGCCATCATAAGACTGCGGCATGGTCGCATGTACAAGGCTGAAGATGCATGAAACAGAATCTGAAAATTGCAACCGCTCGCTTTGATATTTTCTATGAACGTTGGCTGGAACTTCGCCGAAAGGGTTACATAACCAATATACTATATGCCATGCTTCTTTTTACCATTTCCTTGGGTCTTGGTTAAGGGATGCTTTATACACTCCAGTCCACCGTCAGCCAATACCGGCAAACATAGTCACCCAATTTATCAAGTAATCTTGTTTTTGTTTGACATCCTCTCATAAAAAGCAGTCAATGCCTCCTATACCGTGTTGCCGGAGTAAAGTGCTAATTGGGTTTTCTTGTTCTATCGCTATATGTGCTTTATAGGCGGACCAACTCTTATCATATACTGGCAGCCAAAAAAGCCAATCTGTGTTTTCAGGCAATTTGGACGATTGGACTTTCATATGGTCATATTGTAGACAAAATCTCGTTACAGATGTGCCAACTCTGTGTAATCGTTTCTTGTTAATAAATTTGACATGCCGTCTTCAATTATCTATCAAAAAGGAAAACAACTTGACATGCTAGAGTTATCATTACACAAATCAGCTCCCAGAACCAAGTCACCCCTGCTTTCCCACTTAAAATGCCAACTGCCTGCAAGCCAACCACTTGAAAAGCATGTTTACTGCTAAATTGGTGCCATCTTGAAAAAATCATTGGATGAAGATTTGATTAAAGTAGGGCTGGCAGAATACTGTAGTAATTGCTCTGATTATAGTAGCAGTGTGTCTGACATTAGCTCTAATTACGTTGGAATCTAATTTGCTAAAATGCAGTCTCCAAGCTACGCCATTGCACAGTTGATAGTCGTACATATCACGTGCATCACGACACGGAGTAAATGTGCCCTAGCCCTCGGAATGGAGGCTGACAAAAGGATGAGTTCGGCAAATCAGAACAGCCAATGATTAGACTATAATATGATGAAGAGTAGGTCGAGTAGCAAAGAACAAGTCTCCAAAAACTGAAGAGAATGATGGTTGATGCCCGTAATAGCGGTCATTACAAAATCATGTTGAAATTTTATCAGGCCTATATTCATAAACGTTTGCTAACTCAGATGTTTATTCAGCCTTTATTTGGTTCCTTTGGTAGTTTGTTTCCTCGAGTTCACCAAACACAAAACGCCATTCACGGCCCTATCATCATCTTCAGATCCCCAAGCTGCCGTGCCTATGAGGGTCCATCTCCCAAATCTCTGGAGATGGTCGCATTGTAAGATCTTGTAAACTACACCTCCTTTCAAGTGAGGTCTTTGTGACAGCGTATACGGTTTGCCTGAGTTTACAAATCATACTTCGCTCAAGATTCCATCAAGAAACTGATGCAAAGAAGTTGAATAATATCTGAAACATGGAATGTAATCAGAATGCCATGGTCTTTATACATGATGCATCACAATATTAAGTCAGATTAGAACACTAATAAGGTCAGATTAGAACATTGATAACATCTTTATCAAAATCTCATCAGGAGGATCGTCGTCCTGGGTCCTCCCTCCAAGCAAGGTTAATCCCTCCAAGACGCTTGCCTGACCGGGATTAGCCTATGAGGTAATACGCTGCTTTCCCAGGTTGAGGATTCAATCACAGTCCGAACCATTGATGGATAATCCTGCAGGACGGAATTGCCAGCGACGTAATGAGTTTTGTAAGAGTTGTGACGGGGTTTGTTCCCAGGGCGATCGCTGCTGCTGATCAGGACTCCTGTTGACGGAATCGGCGGAATGGCATCGGTGATCTGTTATTCCTTGGTTACTGCAAGTGGTGTGATAGTGAAACGCCACATTCAGTTTGCACTGGTGAGACGAATATTCAATCTCAATGAACACTGCAGTGGGATAGAGGAGTTCAACTATAAAGCCGATGCTATCTTGAACATTTGGACCTTCGACTGGAAATTGAACAGTTACACAAAAGTTTCCAAGGCGCAGCGCGACCTCGACATGAAAATCAACCGAGACTTATTCAGGAAGTCGCTCTGTAAAGTAGATATCACACCAGGATACGTTCTGTTTACTCATATATCATTTCAAGTTGAAACGCCTTCTCTCTGTACGGGCAATACCGCGACGGCCACCCATTACCGCCAGTTTGAGGACACAAAAAGCTCCCTGGTCACTTCTGCACTACCAACGTCAAACAACCCATCAAGGTAGATGAATGACCTAATGAATTTATAGATTTCACAAACGCCTGGATGGCAGCATGGGATGGCAGCTCGCTGCGATTTATGGCCAGCTAACATTGAGTTGTTAGAGACAATGGGGTAAAAGCTAGAGGACCACGTATTTCATTATCTTCAGAGGCGATTTCAGTGACATCTCACATTGAATCACGCAGCCCATTTCGCCTGGAAATGGTTTCAGCGAATTAATAACTATTTTGGTAATCTTCCTCCATCCCGCAAGGTAAACCAATAAATTTCCACTGCTGTGGGCTTTTACTTAATAGAGGATGGGAACGAGCAGATGCCGTGACTTTTAAACTTAGCGTGTCATCCTTTGTAACGGGTACATTAACAAATTGTCGGGTGACTTTTCTATCAATGTCGCCACGGTGCGCATGGCTAGAGAGAGCCATGATTACTCTAGCCTAATCAATCACATCTCATATAAGTAATGGCTGGATCTCATATCACTTTTTAGATCTGCCGCTGACGCTTTCCCAACCAAAAAACTGCGAATTTCCTATTTTCGAAGCGGTAACAGACAGCGCCATGTGGTGAATTATCGATAATGTCTAAAAAGAACGTTGCTAATTTCTTTCGCCTTAAGAACAAGTACACTTTTGGGACAGACTCGGCTCTTTTCTGTCTTGTTTTGGAGAAATAGGGGTTCCGAAAGAGAAAAAAGGAAATTCAGAGCTAGCAATAAAATGCTTATAGAGCCTGACGACGCATATCAACAAGTTTTCAACCAATGCTGTCAATCCGTTCCCGGGGTTCAGACTATCCTCTCCCGATTGGCCAACGTGTTTCTCAAGACGACACGTTCGTTCCTTTAAAATCAACGCTTAATTAGACGGATCCCCTTGTGATTGCTTTAGGCATGCAAACTGATGACATGGCACCTGTGGGATTAAATGTTTGATTTCAACACGATGAACTTACAAGTGATGGTGAGATCTTCTCGGGAGAGTTGGTGTTCAATTTGAGGCCAAAGTACCTCACCTTGGACCTGAACTTGGACAGCGGCACTGCTTTATTCTCGCTTTCTGATATATGTACGACAGCAGTCCATCCCTATTGGCTTAATGCATGTGTTGAAGTCTGTTACCATCGACATACAAGAGTACCAAGGCACACGCCCTGGCTCACCCAACAAACCACCTGTTCGGCAACTCTAAGGAAACGACGAACGGCTGCGTAACCATAGACTGTTGGCTTGTGCAGTTCTTCCTTGTTTCATGTTTGCTTTTGACCTTGTGATACATAGAATGAACATTTGTTTTGTTTATTGGACGTCCCATAGGTTACAGCAGGGAACAATCAATGGAGACAGTGGAAACCAAACGCCACAAATCCACAATTGAACAGACGACGGATATGCACGTAGACGATGAAGTGTACATCGTCACACACCCTTGTGGTGCTCTGAACGCATCGACGTGAATAATCCCTTCGCGAACTCTCTTGTTGACCGCTTACGTCATTTGACTAACTCTATTTGACCATTTCTCCTCTAATTTATCACCTCTTGCTGCTGCGGCTACCAAATGAATTGACTCAATAATGCTTTTTATAGCTGGTTTGTCGCAAGGGAATAGAGTAGAAGACGCTGCGCTAGCGCTCTCTACATGGAACTGAAGTTTCATTAGTCTTTTTGTTTAGAGCTTAGTGAGCCAAGTGGATCTTCCTAATGGTATTGTACTTTACCAAATACAATATTTCCTTCATGTATATTTGAACAGAAGAGAGCCGGTGCTTTGTTTCATCTGTTCGAAGATACTGTGGCAAGGTTGAATGCGTGGGAGCAAGCCGGGGGAGTTTCTTTAGGGATAGAGAAATCTACTAGTCGAAGGCAACGGCTCACGGGCATAGTTGACGGGACTACACTGATATAACAGGTCAATAAAGCGTGCTTGCGCCAGAGTGACCTACACAACGGACGCAGTGAATTTGCCTCGTCCCTTCCCTTCCAAAGGAAGACTATGTTCAAGATGAGTATGGACTGCCTCTTGTGGGAAGAGTGCTTTGCACTTCATGCCTTTACTATGCCGTAGCCCAGAACCTTGAACATATCAACCATCCTTTGTATATCATTGTTTCATCGGGAAAGACTGAGCGACATCCTTGCCATTCTCCCAGCAGCTGGAAAGTCATCCTCTCTGCCCACGTACACTTCCATTACAGTACAAGTGTATGTTCGGAGACTACATCCTTTCACATGATGTGAAGTAATTTCGACCACCGGTCCCCTAACGACTTGCCCCATGCAGGTTTCAATCACACCTGGCCGCTGGACTCGTACCTTCGTCTGTTATAGACCGATAACTGACACCTAATAGTACGGGAAGAACGAATAATGGATTACTGACCAAACACGCGTCTGCAAGGAAATCATTGTAATGATGATATTCTGTCTGTCTATGTTATCACATCGTTTGACTATAGTATGACTGTTTGGGAAGATATTATCACATTTGATGTTTCACCTGAGACCTACATGTATTAAGGTATTGGCATTTGGCAGTTTGTATAGAACGATTCATATTAGCATTGATACCAAGGGAAGTAAAGATAATGAATTGGAACCATACCGAACTTCGGTGGGAAAATATGTGTTTCAGTCCAGCGTAAGGATTATCCGTTTATGAGTTGACGGGGTCCATCCCATTTCTTTGTATTCGTCAGATCCTCATTTTAATGATCACTGATTATTGATGTTACGCCAGTGCTCTGCTCGTTCCGCCAGTGAAATACTCTAGGGACACTCCGGTAATAGGTAATTGACATTGCTGGCCATCACCGAGGTTTGATGACACGGCCAGTGTTTAATGGCGCTGGATTAGGTCCGTGTTACGGTATTCTCTGTAGTTAAGAAAAAGAGGCTGAAGAAGCCAGTTTCGTTCAGACCAATTTCAGCAGGTTTATAAAGCAGTTGTTTCTAGAGTCGTCTATCAAGGGGTCGAGAGCTTTAGGGTCATGTTCTGTCTTTTATCTGAAAGTTGAACAGCTGTGACAAGCTACTTCTTCCCCCGGCCTGCCGAAATTATTATTTCAAGTGTTTTTTTCCGGTCGTATCAAACACCAAAGCCTTATATTTGCTGAAAATATCCGCAGATAGTTCCATAATGGGAAAGCATAAACGGTTCAACAATTTAGAACCGCATTTTGTAGTAATAACGAAGATAATCATTGAGATATACCGTGTGAAATATTGCTAGAACGGAAGTCGTTAGCGGCCATTTTCAAATATCACAATCGTTCCAAGGAATTTCTGATTAGAAGGCGAGATGCTAGAATGAGAAAAACGTTTCGAAAATCGGTTAGAACATCGTTACCACAAATGATAGAAATCTTTTACGACAGGAATGCATTTCACGACATCAGTCAAATTTACGATAATATGAGTTCTCGTGACGTTAGATCGCGCGCGTTATTTGGCCAATGTAGAAATCGTTTATCTCTTGAATAAATCAATCGCTTTTTTAACGAAATATTGCTTGAGAGGATGTAGTCCGGCCTCGGAGCGGACCTATAGAATGGATGCTCCAGATGCTCTAGAAAAGAAAGTTAAGAAATTTCAAGTTGTGACTAAGGGGAATAATCAAGGACTGGTCGTACATCTCTGCAGCTATTCTAACGAAATGTAAATTGCAGTCCGTGATTACTTTTGTACCGATTACATTAACGAGCTGAGTGATGACTGATCATATCGCGTTGATTATGAGGACAGCGAACCATCTTAGGAAATTGTGACATGATATACTGCGGAAGGAAACGTATTCTCTGGAATGATCACTTTTACTTTTGACACTGACAGATGAGTTGTTGGTGACATTTGGCACCTACTGCCCAACTTTGGGGATCATCTTCACCCTCAGTTGCTACACTTGGTACAGAAACTATAAAGATAAAGCGACGTCGACAGTCTTGGTAATATGAAATATTACAGGTATGAAAAAAATGCCGGGTATCATAATGGATTATCTTTTGCAGCAGTGACGACAGAGAGCCCCAAATGAGTAGTTGGTGACATTTCGTGTTCGGTGACAATTCAGCCGTATATTCTTCACGCTGAATTGCTGTAATCGGTGTCTGGAGGTGACGTTACATCATCAGTTATAATAGCATGCAATTTCAGATATCTCGAAGTCTGCACCGGAGAATGTAAAATGTGGGTTGTCTTGAATAGCTCTGGGTTGGTCAGATTTCGTATTTATTGTCAATTTTGGCGCAATATATTTCCGCTTTATTGCTATAACTGGTGTATTGAGGTTAGAAAGATTAATGCGACATTATCAGCTGTGTAATATGCAATTTTAACACGCCAGGAATATGATAAGGTCATCACGTCTTTTTACTCCTTACCTCGCAGTTAGTACAATACAGGCCGAGCTCAACCCACGGTCTATTGTCTTTAAACAAAGCCCACTCGCACCGAGGCCTATTGGTTCCCATTGTTCTACTGTCTTATCAAAGGGTTATCAGGGCAAATCTGGATAACATCGACCCCCACGAAACAGCTTCCATGGGGGTCGGTAGGCCTTTAACGGCAAGGGATAATAAACGTAATAAAAGGGTATAAGCCAACTTCCGACCAGATTCCCCGTCAGCGTACTACTGCAACCGACCATCTTGCTACTGCCTCAGAGCCGACATTACAACTGCCTCTCGGCTGCGGGCGATGAGGTAAATGGCAGACAGAATAGATGGTAATTGACAGTTTGGGACTGTATGTGGTGGGGATTATGGCTTTTGTGACGGTAATAGATTCTTTGATGTGTGGAAAATGAGATGATGGCAGGTTCATAAGATGAGGGTCGATTTGTCATAATATCGAGTGGGAGAGGTGATTAGTAGTGAGAAGGGTACCATATTGTCTTCTGACATGGCCTTGTGAGTAAGCCAAAATGAAGAACGAGGAAGACGTACATACACATCTACAAGAAGACGTACACGAAATCTCAAAACCAGAGTCCAGCATCAGGACTGACACTACACACAGTACAGAAATTACATTAAAGTGACTTTCTGGAGGGTTTGTATTTCACCAGCATCGCACCAACTGTAGCATCTCTTTATGCCAGAGTTCGGAGAGAGGCGACCTAATATATACAAAAAATGTATATATATGTGAGGTACGACAACCCAATTCTTTTACCAGCCCAATACATCACGGTACCAGCGGTACAACATCCCCTTGCACAGTGCTGGAGAAGCGATGTGAGCTACTCGGTGATTAAACTAGACTCCTACGCATTCCTGGAACTAGATTTATTGATGACTTTGTTCTGTGATTGTCAACACAGGCAGCCATTTTGTTTCACCTACTCCACGATTCTTGGAGTCTATCATGCCCAGATATTGATATATCGCGATTGATCTACCCTGAAATAACTGATAATCCCATCACAGTTAAAAACAACGACTACGTGTACTTTAAATAAGCTTAAAGGTAATGATCCACATGTATATACTTGTTTCCAGTACCGGTTCATATGCAACTCACGATACACACTTCTCTCAAATGAATTAGTTAGCGATTTGGCCCGTGGTCTCGAACAGTCGTTTTGCTTTGCATGTGAATGTTGTTGCTTTGGTGTAATGGGTGCGATGCTAAACTGCTATGTTGCTTGGTGGTTTTTTCGTGGGGATGTGATGTAGTTCATATAAAATAAGAGAAGAAAATTAATCAAGGGAGGATATGCGCTCGATTACATCACGTCTGTCTGCGGGGATTAAGAAATGTGTCTGTCTGTACTGATTAATGCTTTACTGTCAAGATTATGGTAATGTCTTATGTATGTTTGGCTGTTGTCATTCCTGTTAGAATGTAACAGTGCAAGGCAATCTGTAAAATGAAGACAGCAGTTGTTTTTTTTTCATATTGAAGTTTGAAACTGAAGATTGTCTTAAAGATCCATTGCCATGATTGATCGCTTACGCCTGACCTAACAACCAGTGCAATATTGCCAGCCATTCATTCTGATGTATTGGATGGAACTTCAAAAAGTAAAAGAAGATTTGCTTAGAGAAGATCCAGAACTTATGACAAGGGTACTTATTCATAGAAAGCTGGTCAAAAGACAACACATTGATTGCTAGTCAGTTACAGAAATCGATGGACCAATTCTCAATAATCGTGATTTGATGAAAAGGGCCTTCTTCAAGGTGAATCATACGTGTTACAAGGTAAAGCAACACGCCATTTCCTCAACATACTTTAAAGATGTTGTCTGTACATGTATTTGCTTACCAGATGCCCTCACTCAACGCAATCATGGCCATGCTTCCTGCCCAGTAGAAAAACATGGTAGAGGTCTTCTGATAGGCCAGCACAGAGATGAAGTCAGAAAGTGCCGGATAGAAAGCTTGCACTTAGAGAGCGTCTCTCTCCTTAGGTCATCACTATGAGGCATGCAGGTTTATCACCATGACAGTGTTGTTAACAGTTTTCTCTTCACCTCTCACCCATCACGAACCCATGAATCAACTTGGAGTGTTTTAATGGTCGATTTATTCATGGAATGACATCGTCAAATCAACGATCAAGGAGAACAATTGCATGCATGGCTTCATCACCGTTCAACCGTTTTATGAAGCAACCTTCATTCATCAAATGGTCTTCCTATCAAACTCTGAGGAAATTGTTCACAGACAAGATAATTTTTTTCCTGTTGTTTTTTTGTAAAATATTTCAACGATTTTACTTGTCGTACATCTGTTGTCGGGCGGATACGGGGAAGATAACATCTTTGATAGGCGTATATCATCCGTGTTTGAAGAGTTAGAATTTCAAAAAATGAGAGAACTTCATGTTTGCAGGGCCGCGAACAGGCAGCGAAGTCAGTTGCTCCCAACAAGCATATCATTTTCATTCATCTGAGATAAAATTATTCAGATTACATTTCAGTGTTTTATAGATCTAGAGTGCATTGGGATTCGAGTTAGCACTTCTTGATGCAATATTCAAAACAAGCACCAATTTCTCCAACTGGAAGTCGCTGCTACAAATCTTGTTACAGAATCTAATTGTCTCTCCCAGCATGCACAAGAGAACGATGAATGATTTTAATGTGCCTTCATCCGTCTTCTCCTTCGATTACAGCGCACCGATATGATCAGAGCTCGCGACCCGTGTTGAATAATATTCCTTTCAACTGAGATTTTATCACTATAGGACTTTTTGAAGTTAATTGTTTTTTCAACAACATTGGTTTCATCTGAGTAAGCGCCAAGACAACCGAAGAAATTAGGCAAATCATTCGGAAGTCACGTGATTCATGCACTCTTATGTCACGTGATCTTTTATCTGCAATGGCGGCGAGATCTGAATTTCAATTTCAATCGTAATGCTTGGATTGCACAAATCAAAGGGAGTTGGCGTTTTGATAAAACAAGAAGTAATTTGTAGTTTATCATGCAAAAGCTGTGCTGCGAAGTAGAAAATGCTTTTATATCCAAATTACGCTATCAGCGGCGAACACTCCAGCATTCAGACAAGCATGAACTGATCAGCATTTTGTCGGTACTGAAGACGCCTTCGATGACTACAAACGGAAATTGACGAATGTTGGATGACCAATACAATTTTTGTTCTATAGAAGAGGTCTAATCACTATGGATGGCGAGGTCATTACCTTCGTCCTCGGTGTTCCCTGGGGCTCCCTTGTTGAGTCCCCTACGATGGCAGACGAATCTTGCTAAATACAAACTTGGGCACTTTACATTCAGCTCAGCGAGAAATACGATGGTCAAATGGGAGTAGTGGATGGACAGAGATCTTAATATCCTGAGAACGCTGATCAATCGGAACTCAAAATGATGACATCCTGGTTAAGCCTGGTATCTCATGGCTGAAGAGGCTCATCAATGGCGTATCATCTGGAATTATGAAGTTGGGACCTTACTTAGAATTCAATGCAGGGTTCCATTACGAAACAGATGATAAATGTATACCTTAATATCCTGACACAACGAATTTAGTGTGATTACATCCGCCTGCTATGCAGAGCAGGTTTCAGATATTAAGGGACGAACCAATAAAATTCACCAGTTCTGTGAAAGCAGTTACGATTTTGATTGCTTATAAATAATGCTACATGTATATATGCCGCGCATTATTACCCCTGTCAGCCAGTAACGTTTTTATCTATACACCTACATCTCTCCCTTGCAAGCATATATATCTTAAAGGCTACAAGGGAGATAATATAATGCGCTAAGTTCATGATCATCATTGTGTCTCTGAACTGGTGTGTGGACAGTTGAATTAAGATACAATAGATTTTGAGAACATGCACTTATGACATACTGATCTGTGTGTCCCAGGAACAGATAGTTTGCTGCTTTTGGGAATTAGTCCGGATCGAAGATGGCAGACGCCGATGCGGACCACTGCAGAAACTGAACCAACAGAATGAGTAAAACCAACATTGTCCCAATCCTCGTTAAATGTGCTCATCCGTCATTCAACCCAGTAGTTAAAATCATCCCCAGCCTCCAGCGAGAGATAAATATAGATGCAACTTGGTGTTAACATTCACGGCTGGTGATAATAGCCTATATATCGAGCCCCACTGCCGTAAAAGAAGATGAGGTTAATAAACAACCAACGCATGGGATACATTCTACATGAAGGAGAATGGTAAGGCATGGACATGATCATGCATATGTAAAGACCTTAACGGGATTGGCAGCATAAAATGTTGGCAGATAGGGGACGGTAGAAAAAGTTTTTGCTTTGATGAAGTGTAGAAGAAAATACAAGACATTTCATGGTTCCAACCAGAAAGCGTGGTTTTCTTCTTCAAATGGTTAGAAACAGTATAGCCTGGTTTTGAACATTGTTGACATCTTGGTTAAGTCGGGGGATATTTCAATTCTAAATGTCCCGTTCAAACTAGTAGTTGGCCGGTCATCACTGCACGTCCGAAACCGAAATTCAAGATGGCCACCTAACCGCCATTTTGTCCTGATCCGTATCAATGTCATCGTGTCCCTTTCTCTTGTCAACGTCTACACCTTCACATGTCCATGTAGCTATGTAGACCATATACGCCAAAGGAATGAACATTGCTGACAACATATGGAAAAAAGAGAATGTCATCATTAATTCAATTTGTTGTTGTTGAAAAATTCCCTGATTAAATCTTCCATCGCGCAATAAAAACGCGGACAAATTGCAAGCAGGCGAATTCCAAGGTAAGCTATTAACAGGGGTATAAAAACCTCTCTTCAGATGTATCAAATTCATGCAAAAATTAATGCTTTCCGCCTCTAGAATCCTGATTATGAATATCGGTATCAGATCTACTTCGTGACACGATTGTAATTCCCATTGGAGGAAATCGACCATGTGATCCACTGTCACAAAATTACACTTTGGGGAAATGAAATTTACATTCGCTGTTCTTTCCTTGTTGATACTGTGTGATATGTGCGACAGTAAGACAGCGAGATCATGATGCATGCATCTCAATCTGTCCGCAAAATGGACTTCAGCGTGCCATTTGTGTCATTTGCAAACATAACACACGTAGAGAGCAAATATGAACTGTGTACTGGACAGAATTGTGATCGCATTCAGTGGTATATCAACGGGAAAGATCATGAATCGCATGACATTTAGGAGCTATCGAGAATTAATGGAAATCCGGGAGATGCTTTAAGACTCTGGTCTTGAATTGGTTTGTCCATTAAGTGGTTGAAAGTGATCTTGAAGGATGGCAAACATAGCCGGGCCGAAGGAAGCAAACACGGTCATATTGCATCTGCATGTACAATTTGATTGGTTCATAATGCATAAAAGATCCTGGTTTAGTAAAGGTCTGCTGTTATAACTGTGCTCTTTTACTTTGGAATACCAATGTCTACAATGTGATTAGGATCATGATGACCATCAATTAACACAAACTCCCAACAGGGACTCAGCATGATGAAACGAAAACAAGGGGTCTTTGATAAGGCTTGTTGGTGGTACCTCCTCTGCTGACTGGTAATACTGTCTAACTCAATAAGATAAACACTGACCCCTGACAGTCACCACCATACATTCTAATCAAGCCAAACTGGCCACACTTTGCTGATGTCTATCGGCCATTTAGTGATGAGCTTGTAGCTAGCCATGCTAATTAGGGAGATCACAGTAAGATCAATGAAGGATAGCATGATAGAGACATGGTGATTTATCGTCAGAACACTCTCTATCACTCTTCATTTCCTCATTGCGTTGATTGAAAACAATATATTGCTTTGTGGGGGAAATTGCCATGTCAGATCACTCAACGACAAAAAGCAACCAATGCTTTGACACCACGAGGACTGATCTAGAAACCTATACGGCTACAGCAAATGGCGACTGACCATGCGACTGATCGTAGTTTAGGACAAGCTACCCCCTGCCGGATATAACTGACAAGTGCTGGACCTCACCCCAAATAGCTAGCTACCACTTCTATATATTTACGGAGTTAGCGTTCCTCTCTCATCTCCCTACACTGTCTATCAAAGCGGCCTCTGGGGATTGGAATCTGCTGTGGACTCCATCGTACATGCGAGCACTGGATCTACGCACCTCTGTGTTACGGGCCAAGCGGACCCCGTCGAAAGAGGGGAAACATTGGAAAGTGAGAAAATCTATAATTGATGAATACATGCTAAACTCCTCGCTAATTAAGATTGCTTTGACTCCCAACCGGCCTGACCTTACCATTAATATCATCTCCGCCATAAAACATTGACGGCCAGGTCCCGAGCCTAAGAGCCCCATCCACCCAGAGGGAACAATAATCCCTCCAGCTGTCGATTACGAAACAACCAGATACAATTTGCAAAGACTGAAATCAAATTTTGCTGAATAGCAAATCGAGACCCGTTCAAATATTTATAAAATCCTAGTATCTGCAGATACAATGTGATTTGATAACTTCTAATTTAGCGGTCCTTTGCGGCACAGATTCGGCTCAACCGCCCGGTGGTTAAGTACTGTTGGTAACTTGAGGCCACGCGAAATGACATCTCACCTCGCTGTAACTCTGCTCAAACGGGATTAAAAACTTTAGTTAAAAAAACAGGAGATAAAAGGAAAAAACATATAAGAGTAAACTCATAAAGAGTATCCGATTCGACTCGTATGCTTTTTTTGTCTTCATCATAAAACCAGTCTTTATGGTGATTAACTCCCTGTGGGATCTCTTAAGGCAAATCATTGTGATTATTATGTTCCTCAGATCAAAGGCAGTCAATTAAGAAAGCACATTGTTACCGCAGGAAATAACATACGGGTCACAATAATGGCCGACAAACAAAGATGGCCGACAAAACTAATGATAGCGTCAGTAAAAACGAATCGGGTACAAGGTGCATTAAGTCCTAACGCTTCTATTGTTGATAAAGTTTTCTGTCAGGAGATAACGGTTAGTTAAGCTGTCGCTGGCGTTTGTCTCGATTAACGCCGATTAAGCAACTGCAGGGTTCCGATCCACCAGCTCTGGCATGAGATAAATTCTCGAAGACCTGACTCCCTGGTGTCACCGCTGGCATTAGCTCGGCTGATTCATTTCGCTCCACCATCTCGTCTCACCTGTTCAGCACCGGTGTCTCACGGTTAGAGATAATAAGATTATCAGCGCTAGTTAGGGACCATCAAATCACCGCGGATACTGGTGATGTGTTTTTTATGGTGATTATCAAGATCAATATGGTGTTATCTCCGCATTAATTGGTGTGGCTACTAAATGATGAGTCATTTTGGCTGGTCTTTCGTCTAATAGCAGCACCTTCAGACATCGGATAACAGTTCCATGCACCTGCAACTGGTTGCGCCAATGAAAAGCCAGTCTTCATCTTGTATAATGCACGCTGACTTCCTGCATCTTAATCAAGAGTGCTTTGCCATAACTTTTAATTGGCAGCAGTCTTAAATTATTTTATGATGAATCCATAAAGCTGAAGCGATAGATCAGAAATTAATGCTGGATATTTTTCCTGGATCCTAAATGTCAAAACACGAACAGAAGAATGAACGTGGTATTTTGCTGTGACGTCTTTACACGATTTCAGATTGATGTTCCAAATCTTCTTCGAGGATTACGAATTATATTTGCAGTTGTCGTTTTGATTGCCTCTTTTAATGCCAATTAAACGTTACATTCCTTATACGATTACTGATACTGTATCATTCTATAGCGGCATCTTAGAAGCAGAAATGGGATAGAGAGTTGAAGAAGGCTTTAAATTAACCCTGTGTAACTGTGGTCCTACGTCTGTCTCCCATCTGTAACACAATGTTATATCTTCCGTTTAACAAGACGACTCATTTCTATGACTGAAGTGATGACTTGAAAACAAAACCCAAATCTTAACCCCACTGCCCCCACTATTCATCAGGGGACAGATTCCAGTTTACACAGGTTGTCCAGAATGAAGACAGTTAGGGTATTGCTGCTTAAAGTGACATGTAACGGAGAACGCTATGCCTATTTGGACTCGCCATCCTTTCGGAATTCTTTCTAGATCTGCATTAGAAATTCATGGTGCCACTTTAAACACTCGAAATATTCGAACAATAGCGATAAATTTGACTTTGATGTACCATCCCTCCACAAGTAATGATGCAAAATAATCAAGGCATTCAAACCAACAAGACCATTCAACATTTTTTCCGTCTGTTTCTCAATTCACACAAGCTATTGGAGATGTTTGGAATGTATTTGTCATCGGCACAACTCTTGAAATCGTAATAGTAGAAAAAGCGAGCCACAAAGCATTGATATTCGATAAAGCGTATCATATCTCTTAAAAGGATTACAACACTATGAATATCGGATTTCTCTTCACCACTTTTTATTGCATAGAAATCTTCATAAATCTTTCTAATCTTCAAGAAACGTCTATAAACTACAAATACTGGCAGATATACGAGAATTTTTTTTATAAAGAAATGCATAAAAATGTAACATTCATGATGCGGTATACAAGAAGTACTTCGATTCTTTCATCTGACAACTATTACTATATAAAAAGCCGTATTACAAGAACGTCTAATGGCTTTCATGGTGTAACAGCAAACCCTTTTTTAGTATCGGATGTGCAGTCAATCTAATCTATACTGGTACCGGACAGGTCTTAGTAATCACGCACTTAGCTTGTTTGCAGAAGAAACTGAAGGATATCTCTCTATTTCAGAAACAGTTTGAGGCTGTCACGTCTGAAGTTCGTACAAAACCTACTCTGTTAGTGAACCTGATAGCACCGTGAACTGGGTACGGCGTTACCTGCCAGCATGAAGCACCAGCTATAAAAATCTAAGAACTGGCTTGTTGCATGGTCCAAACCGCCATCTTTTTTATCCTGGCTTGGCTCACAAATTGCTCATATAAAGACTGCATGAAATAACACTTGTAATCCATCCATCAATGAATGAACACTTGTAATACAGTTTACTGGAGTCAATCGTGGTCGTGTGACAGTGACTGCTGTAATCCCCGAATCATGCTCGTGGGATGTTTAGGAGAGTAATCCTATGACCATGTACTTTGCATATTGCCTTTGGAATTAGGAATTACGGCCTACGTTCAGAGTGCACAGGGCATTCATCATAAGCTACGGTCCATCAATAGTCGATTCTATGAAATCAGAACTAATGCGAAGCAAGGCTTAAAAGCACTTCTGTGTATATCTAATGTACTATTTAGCTAACAAGCCGATTTGATAAAATGACAATTCGCATGAATCTCAGATGCAGATGGGGATGCACGAATCACCAGCCGTGTCCCAAGACAATAATAATCATTACTAAAAGCATTTTGAGAATGCCATGGACCATGACTTCAATTTCTTTCCTTGAAACAAATCTCGGCTAACACACGAGCCCATGTAATTTTCTAATTGCATTTCCCATTGAGAGAAATTACAGTTTATGCCTGAAGCATCCATTACATCAGAACACTTGATAGAATAAGCTGAGTCAGTCGCTGATCTCAGTGCTGCCTGCTCTTCTCTGTGCTGCCGCCTCTTCCCGGCACGTTAGGACACCCATCTATCAGAGTGGCTGTCACTACGACCTCGAATAGCCATCAGTTTAGCACACTCCTCTGTCAACCAAGGAGTCGCACATCTATGACGTTTTACCCGATCTGAGCTTTGGCATCGGACCAACTAGAGCCTTAATTCACTTTCTCTTTGATTTATTAACCCATTAGGGACGGAGTGCAGCTATACTGTCTCTGAAATAATGCGAAGTGGGATAGGCCGGGAACGAAGGTCCTCATTATGAAGAATATAAGACTAACATGTAGCCTTGGCAGTTGTTAGAACTGGTGGGTTTATATTCCCCCTTAGGGTCAAAGCAGAGTCGCCTAGAAAGAGCAAGAGACTAATCGAGGTTGTGATGGGTAGAGATGGCGGGTAGAGAAGATTTCGTGGGCCACAAACGGCTGCGTCGAACCCGAACCTCATCTGTTCTGCTTCTGTACATGTATGTCTGTGACTGTATTCCCCGACCAGTGCTTTATTTAGCTTACTCTGTTCGAAACCAGCGATCCCATGTGAGCAGCTATTCAGTATATATGATGATGAATGAGAGAACATGGATCTGTGATCTGTGATATGTTGGCCTGTCTGATGATAATCTACTCGTCTCTCGCCTGCTCACTTTGTTACTAACGGAATCGACAAAAGATGGGTATATAATGTATGGTCTCTGTAACTTCATTATTCATATAAGTTTCCAATCATACGTGATCGCCTGTCTCGGTCGCGATTATATAGAGTTCCCACTTTCGTAACGTGTCATTGTTCACTTTTCATGCATGACATGACGAACGAACAAGTCATTTCCAAAGCGCGGGCTACGATTCACGATGTCCAATTTCACCCTTACGTTTTCAAGCCTAAGTCAGTAAGCTCGTGACAAGTGAGACATGACTGCTAGAACTCTATATAATCGCGGCCTTACCACTGTTAATTCACCATTAGTTTTACTTTTTAGGCCGTTTACAGTCAAATATTTGATCGACAGCTCCCTTATCAGTCACCACGGTCCTTCGGATGGTTCTTTCTGTAACACATGGAAGATTTGAAGGAGATCGGCTCTATTCGCGTTAGAAGAAATCCAGATTCATTATTCTCATCAAATTATGTAAAGCAAACTCAATTACTGATACTCCAGTTTCCCTTGGATCGAAGCTATGCGTTTATTCTCTCCGCGGGGCATTGTAAATCTGATTTTATTCTTTGTGTTTGAACTACTGAGACGGCAGGTTCGACGTCCATTAACCACAACAGGGCGAGTTGAAACATACATGATTTGATTTTTCTTGGTTACCTTATCCTCCGTTAAGACCTTCTGCATTTGGCATATCGTTCTCCGGCGAATGATACTAGCAACTGGGCAGAAACCTCTGTCATAGTGTGACATAGTATCATATCTCACCATTTGCATAGAATTACCCACACTACACCGGCTATCCCCGCATCATTTCAACAGGACGATACTCCATAAGATTAGCCTATGATGAATGGGTCATAAAGGTGGACTTTTATGATTTCGGTATGTAATGTGTGCTAACACAGATTGAAAGTCATCAGTGCGGCCCAGATGTGACATAAAGCCATAAATATTGATAATGTTGTCTGTAGAAGAATCTATAATCATAAGGGGATATCATAGCATGACATTTCATAGTAAGTAACATATAAAGTGCTATTGTGCTGAACCTGTCTACATTGCAGAGCCATAGTCATCTTTCAGTGTGGCGACCGTTTCTGCACTGCCTCCAGTGCATATGAAAATATATATGAACAAGGATCAGCGGAGTCTGGAGTGGACATGTCTTGTCGACTGATATGATCTACCAATTGGTATATGAAGCAGCCGAATGGAAAAGCGTCTTAAATGTTGAATAATGGCCTATATCCACTCTTAGGTACTTGAGAATATGGCAATGTCCACAGCGGGTCCTTGACTCATGTGAGAGTAGCTCTGGGACGAGATTGGCCAGGATGTGTAACAATACAAGTATCCATTCCTATAATGGAAGTCCCCAACAAATATCTAAGTAATGGTCGGTTCTGCTGAGATTTGGCAGTTTTCGCAATCCGTACGAAAGACGTAGTACGAATGTCTATAAATGTTGTGTAAGCAAATCTTGTCATTTACGTGACAGCCGTAAGTCATCGTACATACACGTAGGAGGAATCGGGGAACTTTCAACAAAAGTCTTCAAAAAAGACATACTTCATTCTTCGTCGTTCGTAACTCTTCGTAAGGCTTGCCAGACCTGCTTTAAAATGATCCATCACGTCATACAGCATGTACATGGTTCTTGTCCTCTTCCGGCTAGTTCCTAACAGTATCTCGTAGATTGCTGGAAGATACCTTTTGGTGTTGAGATAAAGCAATATCAACGTTCTTTCTATGCCAATGATGATTGTGAGAACCAACTAGAAAGTGCCTTCTGCATTACATTTACCCATCAGATAAAAGACACGATTGCCTTGGAGGCAAGAGACACTCGGCAAGCGAAATCGTTTCTTTAGCAAGCGTGTTCTACTCGTTCCGATTGGTTGATGAGCGGTTTTTAATTTCAGATGACAACAAGTAATTTCCTGTTTGAATTTGTTGACTAGTTCCCCTTCTTTGCTTACTCTAGTCTATACCAACAACACGAGATGCTCGGAAATGGTATTACAAGTGTGGTGCCGTTTCATAATCTATCAAACAACGACAAATCGACTTGGATCTTTGTAGATTTTCTTCAGTACACATCAGACTTGTCCATACCCCACACTCAAGAAGTGATTTAAGGAGATGCACTTGCTCGATCAGCTGAAGGATCTTACTGTAGCGCTGTTGACAAGAATTACTCATTTCAAGCCCCATTTCAGAAATATCATCCGAATATACTACGTCGATGTAAGCTGCGTGAGGCTATACTTTGTCCATATTGGACTCTTGTCTTTGATGTGCATGTGTTCAACTGGCTTGATTCGTTCTGTACCATTCTGTGCTTAATTGGAATGATGAGTAATTACGACCTTTTAATTTCAAGAAGCACATCATCTCGTAAGTGGTGTTTGGCGATTTTTGTGTTGATGATACTTTTGTTATCACAAACTCATCATGATTACCAAAGCTCTGTGACTGAGCTGATCATCTGACAAGTTCGCTTTAGAAATTACATTCCTAATTAAATGCGTAATTGAGAAGTGGTTTCTCATTTCAAGTAGCATCGCAACTCACCAAGTGGTTGCTGGTGAAGTGGCTGCCGTAGCGCTCTTCATGTCTTGATTCAATGGTAGCTTATCATCCTGGTCGATTCTCCAGCATCCTCAGAGGAATGTTTATGAGTGGTGTTTAGTCAACATGACAAGATGAGGAGAAAAACAGAGATGGTTATATGATTTATAGACTTCTAACATTGGAGAGTTAACATATCATGAAAACAGTGATTTGTTTTCCCTTTATTGGTGTTGGCTCACTTTCGAATGAAGAGCTGTCCTATTACTAGGCAATATCCTGGCTTATCTGAGAGTATCCGACCAATTACTGCAATCCGATCGGTATCTGCTATTCCTTTTCCCTATTGAATTTAGTCCTGTCCTATTGAATTTAGGCGTACCGGTACAGACATAGCAACAAATGAGCTCAGTTGACAGTTTCTTCAGGGAAAACACAGTTCTCTGCTTCTTCAATGCCACGATCTGATCAACCATTGACAGCACTGCATGTCAAGCCTCGATAAAATGTTTCTCATCTGAACAGTTTCTCAACGATGTCTGTCGTAAGTGCGATTTGCTTTTGGAGTTTGATGAAAACAGGATGTGGAAACCATTGTCGGCTGCATTACGGTCTACCCGACCTGTTCCCGGTGCATTTCGGACTTTGAGAAACACTTCCGCCTTGAAAGGCTATCCATGTCGACAATATGTCTACCGATAATGCACAAAGTGCAATTTGGGTCGTTTACAAAAAGTGCTCTTGAAATGGTCCGCCTGCCTGCTGGTCTCAGCTTTATACCACAGGGTACACAGGGTGAAGGAGCTTCTTGACTCTGGTACTCACCAAGGGAAATGTAGCAAAAGCCGTCAGGAAATGAGTAATTTTGCACTTCTCGCTGAGAAGCTGCCGTATATCACATTTGTTCGTCTTTTCCAGCGAATGATCACTCGATGATGTCATCATTGGCCTTTCTTTCGTATGGTAGAGTTTTTGGCGATCTTATTCAAAACATATGAAAGAAATAACCCCTCAAAAGTAACTGCCGTGTCTTGGTGGCCTTGAACCACCGTGAAAATTGTGGTAGCGGGCTTCAACTCCTGTAAAAAGCAAATACCCAATATGTTTATTGTTTTCAAGGTTTTTCTTGCTTCAATCTCAGCATCAATCCAAAAAAAGCTACAAAACGTCGGCCATGTTGGGTAGTGTCGCCTTTTGTCTGCTTTGAGCCGAACACATTCCTCCATTCCAATTAGTTAATCAAACAAGTAACAAAAGCTTGCTCTATGACTTCACAACATGATGCAACATTTCTCATCAATCCTGTCATCGTTTTCTCTTCAGCGTCTCTAAAAAACCCTGCATTTGCATAATGATGATTGCATGGTTTGTTTTACTTGTTCCGCCATTTCGTCAGAGAATGTAGTTAATAACGATGATTGATAGTCTCCATGCATCTTCATGGCATCTGGTTTCACTATTTTGATAGTTTTTAGCAGATTGATTTCATCAGGCGCCACGTGTCGATTTCATAAATGAAGCTGACAGGACGCGAATTGAAGAATAATAATGTTTAGCTCATATGCTGCTTTTTATAAAAGTGCATTTTTTATAGCATAAATTTCATGATAGTAGTCCATTCGATCATATCAACCGGCATTTACCACTGACCTCAGCACATTAATTTGGACCTTCCTGTCAGGTATTGACCAATCAGGGGATGGAACTCCCAGCTTGACTTTCTATCGCCATTCACATAACTTCAAAATCAGCAATTGTGAGTGGTATTCACATCATGTCCCATCGTAAATACCCCAGTTTTTACTGCTTTATATGGAAACTCTATTAAATCAACTGCTTTTGCATTCGTTCGACAATGTTGCCCTCGCATTGGCGGATGTCACCCATGAGCCATTGTGCCAGTTCATCGAATCGTCGTGACCTATCTCTTCTTGGATCTTGAACAGCAATTTCAAACCGTTTGCATATTAATCTCGGCGCCATCTTTGATCGATACGATATCTAATTGAGCCATGACTTTTCGCTTTCTTGTGTTAGATCAGGAAACCTGTGTCAATGGCGGATGCAGCTGATATAGCCATGGTTTTGATAAGCTCATGGCCCTGATAGGAACAAATATTGAGATTTCCTGCAAGCAGAGAGAGTAATTCTCTAACAAATGCTATCGCTGTGACAGGCGCCGTAAGTCAGTTATGAATGTTTGGTTTGGTTGGTCATGATCTTATAGATATAAATGGTTAGCGGAAACCGTCGCGGAAACATGGACAGGTTCAGGGTCAGCATGGATTTGTCAGGATACTGGGCGAGTTATGGTCGTATTGGCCAAACGTTGACATCGATCTTTCTTTTTTCAAAGTTCAGAGGCGGCATGTTATTTCAGACAACACAAATATTTAGTAAAGGCTTAAAAGCCCTTGTCCATTATGACAAAATTAACCGGTGAGGTTATTCACTGCCGTGCGCGAAGAATTTCTTTCGCCAACTGAGGGACACCAAGTACAATGTAAATCCGGGGTCAACCTCAGGTCTCCCAGCAATGGCTCGTTGGTCTAGAGGTATGATTCTCGCTTCGGGTGCGAGAGGTCCCGGGTTCGATTCCCGGACGAGCCCCTTTTACTCTTGTTTTACCCATCTGAGACCGGTTGATTTTAACATATCTGCAATACTGAAAGAAAGGTCATCCGGAACATGATGTAAACTTTTACCACCAACCCATTGTTTATCCAAATCGAGCCTTTTGAATGAAATTGACGATCAAGGTACATAATATCTCCTTTTTTCAATATTGAGAACAGTATATTTCACTTCTCTGAGGCAGATTCATGAGATGGTTGTCAGTTTCACTCAGCAGTACGCTGTCCATTCAGGTTGTGCTCGCTTGATCAGGGCTCCTCCCTCATAAGCTTCTTCACATTCGATCAATAGCATACATCTGACAGGAATCCCCTCATCTTTGTCTCTTAAACCATTACATTTGTGATATCCTCAGTTCTTCCCTTGTCAAAGGGATAGACGTAAAATGACTGATTTACAAAGGCGATCAATTTGAGCCTTGATTAGTGATCAAGCACTTCACCAATCAATAAAGTCAGCTGATTTGACGATCTGAGGACAGTTTACAACTTCAAAGATCTACATGTACAATACAATATCATCTTGAAATCGTTTTCATTAAGTCACCAAGAAGTCGCAATGAACTTTGATTTGGGATGCCTTCCAACACCTCGCCAAGCATGACAACAACGCGTAATCAGTGCACTGAACTGTAAGCCCGATACACGCCGCATAAATAATCCAAAATACGCCATGTGATTGGCTGATTCCTGTTGTTCACAACGTCGGTGATGCAGAATCTAGCGCTTCTGATTGGACGATACAATAACATCCCAATATGCTTCTTTCGAAAGTCCCTGACTGAGCGTGCGTGATGGATGATGGCAATTCATTCAAACCAACATCGATTTTTCAATCCCTGGCCACATCTCTCACACTTGTATGAAAAACGATGATTCCCTAATTTGTCATTTGAACAAGCTTTATAAGTGAGAGGGATGTCTTTCTTAAAAGCTCAACGTCAAACTGCTTTTGTGTAGGAATAATGTTAATCGTTATCTGCCTAGATGGCTGATCAAGCCTGTTAAATTGACGATGGATGTTCTATTAGACGCCGCCGTTGATACCACAGGTTTGATCAATAGACATAGCATTTGAATGCTTCTCTTTTGGCTGAGTATTGCACATTTCAAGAAATGTCGATAAAGAATTCTTCACAGACATTATCAATGTCATTTTGCAATGAGAATAATGGATATTGTTGGGTGAAAAACTGAGCATGGACGTTGTCTTTCTGAATGACATCCTCTGCTCGTCGTCTAAGCTTACCATCATATTCCATTTGCTCATATTGTCAAAGCAATTGAATTCAGATTCAATTGACTCCAGGGGATCGAACGCCTACTCTACTCTACTGTAATATTGATATCCATCTATCTGTCTTAAACTTCAAGGCTTTTACCCATAATTTATGGTTTCTGATCATGGTATTCACATTTATATCCAATTACCTATCGCTGATGGGCCTTTCTTCCGAGCAGAGGCGGGTGGCAATCACATCAGGTGAAATATGGAGATTACATGGTGCTTCTTGCCTTCTCGGGTTGGGTGGAGTGCTCAGAATTTAGTTGAAGGAAGGAAACGTCTGGGTAAATGGACGAATATCTTCGTTCCGGTAAAGGTACGAGCCTAAGTGGTTTATCATATGACAAATTAACCCTTAACAATAGGTAGCTGTGTAATGTTTCACATCCGGCATCATTCAGAACTACTTTTCACAAATGGGTCTATCGGTGATATTGTGATACGGTACCTGTGAACGACCTTGAACATGTTGAAGATGTAAACAATACGCCAGAGTCAGGCTCATGGCGAGTTGGACCTGACTTTACCTCAGCAGAGACCAATCTGAAACGCAGAAGGACGCAACCAAGGACGATATACAACCTTATGATGACAATGTTACGGCGATACCAGTTGACCTTGACCTTGAAAAAGCCAGAACGATAAAGATGAGATTTTAAGGGCAGACGGTAACACTTCGGGTGACATCAGATACTAAAGATCCGCTTGCTCCCAACACCCAGCGTCTGTTCCTAGGCTGATACTGCGTTCAATTTCTTGCTCTGGTGGTTACACTGGTTGACTAGGTGATGGATTAGGCTACCTAACGAGTGCTCGCGCGGAATAATCACCTCACAATAAACTCCACCGTTTCTCTCTTACCCCGGTCTCGAACTTCGTGACAAGGGATATAGACACTAAATCATAAACAGATAACAGCAAACCTTTTCCTGCTGTTGGGATTTGCTATTTTGTTGCTGGTCTAACATCTTGCAGAATGCTTCAGACTCATAATTTCCTTATCATTACGTTTGGAAGTGCCCCGCTGGATGTCGGATATTGAGAAAAATTGGCGATCAGAAAGGTGACAAATACAATGTCGATTGAAGGTTATGACCTTGGGGTGATAACTTTCATCCTGTCTGAAAAACTGACACCATACATATGACCTGCCGCTTACTTTTGTGGGCGAGTCAGTCAGGCCATGATCGATGGGGCATGCTACCTGCTGTTGTAGCGGTCTATTGATCACACAAGCCATGAACAGATTTGAGGACGATATAGTGATCAAAACCTATCAGATTGCTTATGGAATTAACCTTGAAAATCATCATAGATCAATGTCAAAAGAAGATCAATTGACGGCCTATTTCAATATATCATGCTACCTGAGCTGCTACAGCTGACAGGAAATCGCTTCATTTGATCAATCAAGGAATCAGAGGAGTCTGGAAACCATATGGTGATTGGAACCCCGACCAATATCTACAGGTCATTGACCACGTTGAGTTGCTTATCATATTGACCTTTAAAACTATCGAAAGGCAATGTCACAGTACGAACCACGATCATGTCTTACAGATTATCCCACCTGCTTCTGTCCCGTTATCGATCAATTTGATCAATGAAGCCACCAGAAGGTGGTTAGATCTTTCGATAATAAGGTGATCCGAGCACTTACAAACGCCAATACGAGTATCTACAACTGCTTGATCTTCAAAATTCCAAGAAAAATAACATAATAAATCGGTATTGTCAAAGTGATCTTGTCCGTCATTGGAACCGAAGTTTCTCGATTTGTTTCCCAGATGAAGGGTGCAAACGATGATGGTGTGTTGTGTGCGATGAGTTAGAAAAAGCTAAGGGACTATCGGCCAACGCGATTTAGCTTTAAGGTGTTGACATTCAGAATAATCAAGAATGTAACACAGTGCACTGGTGAATTAACAGGAACCATTTTATGTCATCCTATTCCTCTTGCTGTCGCCATCAGATCAATTCCTCTGTGAAATCAAGGAATCAGATTGCCGGTGCCTCTCACCCAAGTCACCGTTTGAGTTTCACTTATTGGTTAGCCGACGGTATCGGATTTTGAGATCAGTTCTGGTCACAACTTCATCAATCAACCGCAGGTGTTGTCTTTGTTCGACGTGACCCGGCAAGTATGTGTAGATTATTAATGTACTAACAGGGTATTTGGGAAATTAAACTCTTGGTTGAGAAATCGTAAAATGTAACTCAGGTGATCGGCTGGTGCAAATAACTTTTGTAGAGGTTGCGAAACCTGCCAACTTATCTCAGCTCAAACACATTGCTTTCTAGAAGAGATTGTCACTTGCCCTGACACTAATATTTTCCAAAGGCAGATGACCTGTCGGACACAATAATCAATCATTTTAAGTTCGTAGTTTTGGCCGAATAAAAATTTGATGGCTTGCTAATGGAAAAGAGGAATGAAAGCTTCATCTCGTGGGGAGCCAGAGGTTATAAACAAACAGATTGCACGCAATATCCGGACAAAAAACACACCCATGCCAGGACTCGCATGGCCTGGGTCTCGTAAATCACTTAACAGAATACCCAAACTGAATTAGCCCCATATCGCAAGTCCCCACACGGCGGTATATCTAGCCACAACACTCTGCTAGTCGGCTGCGAAATGGCCCATTACATTTAAGACATAAGCCTCGGAACATGACTGATAGCTAAGCAGATGATGGCCGACACGCCAGCCAGATTTCAGCCATCCCAAGCCGACCTTAACTCAATTTCTGGCCCAGCTAATGCTCCAGGCCTCTACTCTATAAACTAATCATGGTCATTTGAGTGGGTTTTGTCAATAGTACCGCGGAGATTGGCGATGTTTTCTCCTGGTTGACCACAATAAAGCAGGTGATTAGGTAATGGGTTGACAGACTGGTGGACCACGCCAAACACCCACAAGGAATCTATCAATGATCAAACAAGGCTATAGTATAGATGATGATTGGAATCACATCATTTTATATCACATGTTATAGCTTAGTCCAACATGACCAATGAGCATCAACATGGTTTGGTGAATTGAACACAGATGACAAGCATTTGATACTTCTATAGCACACCCTCAATCGCAGTTGAGTCAAAACCGAACGCCGATATTTGGCATTTCACTCAGTAGTGAAACAAAATGTCTTCTTTTATGTAAAACTTGAAAACTTGAAGTATCTCAAATCACTTAATCAGACTAGGCATGACCAAGTCGAGCGATGTGAACGAAACACTATCAAATCTTCCGAGTCATTTTAGGCTTTTTTGTGTCATGAAATGGACTATAGACTACACCCTCGTTTTGTCACTGATTACAACTCAAGATGTCCTTCACCCAACCAACCCATCTATATTCATTAACCTGAGGAATAAAATCTTAACTAAATTATTGAAGATACCATCAGTATGTATTGCAGTATACTTGGCCGTTGGCAGGAACTACCCAATCATATAGGAACATATGAATATTTTAACTTTTGTTATTGTGTTTTATTCCTTGAGGGCATGAAAGACGTACAAGCATGAGATAATGTCTAAGAACAGCTGCAGTCGACCAGGGCAAAGTTGATAAAAAGCATGTACTATAGTGTCGAGGCCTGGGCATAGTCTATTACACTCACCAGGAGGTAAACTTCAGCCAAAGAAATATTTCAAGCGGTAAAACATTTGAAATAATTTGTGAGATGACAAATCTCTTTCATGAGACGACGTTGATCAGTAAAAACCTTATGTTAAACCTTATCGGCTGAAATGACGGCAACAGTGCAAACTCATTCATTATAAGTCTTTCAAAAAGTTGCTGGCAGAAGAAGTGATCCGCTGTTGTTGAAGGTTCCATGATGTCAAGTCATAAGTCATCACCCGACAATGATCTCATCCTTCTGCCTTTAACTATTTCAGATAACACGTATTGTTGCTATGCAGCTAAGGTTGGCTGTGAACTATCGTCATGCTAATGCAATCATAGTTAACATGATTGCCTCTGGTTTGCCCCGCTACAGCGGGCGTAGTAATATCCCTGGACATGCACCAGTTTAATTCCCAGTGTCCATGCAGTCCAGTTAGACATTGGTCATATTAATCATGTGATATTTGATGAATATGGCGGCCAGTAGTGATAGAAAGAGATGGCCACTCCAAATGATAAATACCTTAACTATTTCTGTTGTATCCTATTCGTATTCTGATCACTACTAGTAACAATAACATACGGCTTTTGCAAGAACTGCACCGTGATGTACTTTTTAGGAAGACCTTTGTCTTCTTCATCTCGTGATATGCCGCTATTTCAATCACGATCACGACATGTAGAAGCTTTGTGAGAACTGTCTGCAGAAAATCTTTTCATCGACGACAGGACCCGCCACTGTCCTCTCGCGGAATACAAATGAAAATGGGTCTGTAGATAAGCCTTCAGATAACCACTAAACTTCGTATTGGCCTTTCCTGGACAGATCGTAGCATCCGTTAAGGTCGCTTAGATGATCCGGTCGGACCATTATCGCTAACTTGTTGGGCGTGAACGGAATACTACTAACACTAACAGTGCTAAATGGTGATTAGTAGAGTACGGGAATACATTACATACATTGTACAATGTGTACGTTGGTTTCTGAATGACCAGTCGTCACAATGTAGCCTATGCCTGACTGCTAAGATGGTTCTATAATGTGTTTCCTGATTTGAATCGACATGGTAGGACAAAGATCTGCCTGGAAGACGGGATGGTAATCAAGACTGCACTATCACATGATACTGTGACAAACTTCGACTAGCTCTTGGCCGGAAAATTGATTTGCCGATGAGCACATGTTTACCACTGGTAGAAAATTTAATGCCAAAGTAATCAATGGCCAAGTTTCCAAGAGCTCGTCTAGATCAACTGCGTTATGTGACTGTTTCACATTTTCACCTTTCTCATGTTAGGAGGCGATCTTCATCATTGCTTGCTTAAATGAGCTAGTGAATGCGAGCCTATTCAAAAATATTGTTTTCTTTTCGCGAATAGAAGTGTCATATGCGATATGTCCGGTTTGCCGCATATCCAATTTGCCGCTACATTTACCACGAATGCGATTTTCCCTCATAGATGATAATATCATTTGGCACGATCAAGCAAAGGGGGATTACTGGCTTGTGTTGGGATTACCTGAGGTCAACTGTTAGTCCCAGGTGAATCTTGGCGACCCATGTCCGATCCTCGGTGACTGGTCAAAATATGTGTGGGTGCATGTCATTGGCTGCATTCGTGAAGATTGGCAGGGCAAGTTACGTGAGTAACTTACGAGCAAGAAAAGCATCGGAGCCATGAAGCCTGAAGAGTTCTGCAAACTTTGTAACAGCAAGAAACATAGGGCCAAATTCATAAAGGGCATTTAAGGGTCAGACGTGGGTAACTTCTCTCTAATCATTTTCAGGGCCTATTGATATTCTGTGAAGATTTACATGACGGACCTGAACCTGTCTATTCAGTAGTTAAACGCTGTTTTGCGCTAAACGCCCTCTATGAATTTGGCCCATAGTGTTCATTACTATGTTTAACCAGAGTCTTTCAAGAGCCACATTCGTGAAGCCAAAGCCTTCACGCAGCCTTTATAAAAATGTTCGATATAATCTCTAGCTTGTTAGCAAAGCCATGCGTGAAATGAACAGGATAGGTAAAGAAAATAGCGTTTATTTTCTGATGGATTCTAGTCACAGCCAGGCAAACTGGTAAAATAGTTCCCTGATGATTGTAGAATGAATAACAATGCTCGGGTAACGGTCTCTGCCTATGATAACTGCGGTAATGGTCTGAGATGATGAGGCGGTAATCATGGAGGGTGAGCATTTCTACAATGTTCCCACGGAATGATCGCCTTGGCAGGGAACGGATAAAGTTGCAATGACCGAGTAATAGAATGAAGTTGGAAACTTGTTAACGAGAGAGACTTGTCAGTATGGTCGATGATGTACGTTTCAGATGAAAACTTGGAAGGCGAAGAGAAAGAACTTGATCATGAGCATTGAGCATGAACTACACGATCTAACTATCTTACATGTATACAAACTTGGGATCTTCTTCGTCTTCTTCTCCTTCTTCTTCTTCGGCGTTCACAGTCATATGAGTAAGTATGCGTAGCACCTCTCTTATGACGAAATCGGGCAGCGGCCTCCGTCTTCGGCGTGCTAGCTTGGGATAGGACTGGTGAGAGTAACGGAGTCTCCATACGCAGGTGGGCCTGCACACTGCTCCACATATCAGGAGAGTTTTTCTTCTCCGAGACTGGTTGCCTACCAAGCATGAGGAGGCGTTTCTGTAATCATTCATGGATTTTGCAAAGGAGCAAACATCATCGATTCAGTTCTCATTGACGCCCTGCATGATATCGGCCTTCATGGGAGGCGTTTATACAACCGCACGCTTCACGGTGACCTGAAGACCTGAAACCGTTGCCACGCTAGTTAACCCAGCTTGACGCGGCCATTGCCAGCCTCAATCCCCCATAATTCATCAGTAATGGCAGCTGGGTTTGTTCCGTCTGTCAAGTATAATTATATTGGCATCGCCAGGATCATGTCAGGTTATACGCCTCTTTGTTTAACTATCCGCAAACTCAGCTGCATGTTGTCTTTGACCAGCTTCTTGTTAATGAAGAAATGGTTTCTCTTGTCGAATGTTGGACGTTCGTCTTCTAAGTGGCTGAAGTCTGACATCTGATATCTGAATTGACGATGATACCCATGGGCATAAAAAACATTTATTTCCCTGAAACCCAAAACTCGAATAGAGAAAAAGAGATTCTCACAGTCCCTGCGGCGCGAGACGAATCCACGATCGAAATATTTCCACAGGCGAAGAAAAAAAAATTCTCCAAGTATGATTAACCGCGAAAAAATGGTAACTAGTTGCTAATCTCTAGCTTATCAAGTAACATACTGCATCTTTAGGGTCCATGGGGGAATACTTCAACATAAGAGTTACATTTAGCTTGATTAAACATGATCGGACATTATGTAATTCGTTAATGAATGGCCATGTCTTCTGGGACTCATTCAGCGGAGACCGCCGCCGTGCCGAGAAAATTGGATTTGTTGCCAATCGAAAAGTTTCTTCGCAGCAGCCGCGGCAGGCTGCATGCGAGGATTAGCGACTCGGAACACTATAGCAGGCGGATAACAGGATTTCATATTTCTCTCGTCTATATGATTACCACAAAATGATTCCTTTGAGGATTAAAACTCCTTGCAATCAAATTCAAAGTGGTACTATCTCTCAGTCAGACTGGAGCACTTTATCAAGCCCAATATTGACATATTCTTTAAATGTTGACACACAGAAACACACTTAACCTATGATACGCTTGCTCCTCTCCTCGTCTAACCTCTCGCGAGCAAAGCTTAGGCTTGCGAAATTGTTGTTTGTGAGTAGTATTCTCCACCCGTCCAATTTCCTTTCTCTGGCCTCACTGTTGACAAATCTAAAACCTTTCTCTCAAGTCTCATCGGGAAAGAGGACTTCAACAGGTCTTCCTCTTTCCCCACCGGAACTATCTTCTTCTTGAACATCCCGCAAGACTTGACGGATATCATGTATGGATGTTCAGCCTTCACACTCGGCAGTGTTGAATGTACCTTGCAACTTTACTGACATATTGTGTGTACTGCGATATGGAAAGACATGTGCGTTATGATACTGTCACAAGATACTTGTTTTAGCGTTGAGGTGTATCAAGATGTTCTAGCAAATGACATGAATGAGGAGAAACAATGAAACCGATTGCGCTTGTGATCTTGTCGGCAACTTACTGGGGAACTGGTCCATAGTACCCTTGCGGCAGACATTTTTGCTAGCAAGACGCTTCTCTTGGCTACAAATCAGTTAATTCAATGCACGTAAAATCCTAAAATACTGAATTAGTTCAATAAAATGAACTTTTCCCTGGAGATGTATCTAAACCCAATCATTCATTCTTCAAAAGAGATTATGATAGGTTAATTACAAAACACATTAATCATTTTCCCTTGAGAATCTTAATCTCGGTATATGATATTTTAACGAGTTTACCCCAGATTGACACAGTGAATAAATCGTGTGACTTTGATTAAGTTTCGGGAAAAAGCAAATTTGAAATGATCGTCATCGAAGCAAAAGAAGGACATTATCCAGCCGGTGGCGTATTAACCACACGGGGACTCCTTTTCGCTACCCATAAGTGCCCGATAGGTGGCCAGTGGTGTAGCCCCGCGCTATTTCGTAGTCACGGGCCACTCTCTGAGATGAAATGCAAGAGAGTGATTGAGCGAGTCTAAGATCTTGGTATTCCACTCACAATGCTGGAGTGCGTCCAACCTCACGGACAACGATCAAAGCAATAGCAGCTCGACAAATGGAATAATGCCTTGAGTGTCACGGATTTGGTTTTGCCATAGTTATTTCTAAGACAAATCTTCACTCAAGATCTGCCATACCATCATCCCGATTAAACTCATGGTCATGTATTTTTCTCTTTTTAGGTGTGATCTTTGACCGCGACAGCTCAGATATCCAGTATCCCTTCAAATACACAATAGGCCTACACAATAACAACGAAACCAAGTCAGCATTCAAGATCGACGTTTGGGAGGAGTTTGTGAATATACGTAATAGTTACGAACTAGGAAATGCAAGTAAGTAACGTTACAGGCTGGATGTTTAGATGAGCCCATTGACTAACACGTATTAATTGACAAGTCGAGGGCATTTCGTACCTCGAATGCTGGGCTGAAATGTCAGGGAAGAACTTGAGTAATTCCCACAAAAAGTGTGGGACTAGCCAAGGAGAAGTTTTATTAAAAACAACGGCTATAATTTATTAATTGCTGTCATTTCTTGTTATTAATTCATTATTGTGTATAAAGTATTATCAATTTTATCATTATCATTATCATCTTCGTGCGTGAGGACCTGGTATTAACCAGTAACTGTCATGACATTTGAACATGCCGACGTTTTTTAATAAAAACCCATGCGACTTAATTCGCTACCCCCTTCATCGCGACATCGCTCTTAAGCACTACTTGTACCAAAGTGGATTTCGAATTTGACACCACGCGAGATTAGAAATATTGTTCCGAATATCATTCCTAGATACAGCGGACTGTTGTAGTGTAGTACACAACTTGTGGTGGTCTCATCAACCATATGTCCACTATCTCGGCCGACGACTAAGTGGATTCGGGATTTTTCAGTCATGTGATTTTTCCGTGATTTCCGTGAATATCCGTGATTTTTGTCCGCGGAAACTATGCAAGATGACAGTTGATAAAGATGTACTTGCAGAAAGGGAAGTGTATTATACGCGCCGGTCACCGATCCAAAGGTTGACCGCGCTCAACGTTACTTAACTTCCACTCTGGGGCCAACGCGCCAACCACTGGGCCATAAAGGAATTCCCTCATGGCCGGCGAGTTAAGCCGTGCCATATACCTGGGGGTACTATACAGGAAGCGTCTTTACTTCGGCCTTCTTCATTCGAGAGGCTATCCTTTGGATGACACTGGGTTGTCATAGCTTAATATACGCTCATAAGTCATAACTGAACTATCGCCACACTGGTCATATCTAATCCATGACCATTGTGAAAGGCACCGATCAACCAATTTAACCATTTGCCCCATTGTGATCCGGAACCCTTTAAGTGACAACCTGGGCGCGGGATTTATGTGGCCAGGAGAAAAATGTACCTACTCGTTACTACGCCCCACCACATGCAGTCTTATACTAATGCTGATCTCTGAGGATTTTCGCTGGTGTTGCGAGGCGGTTTTTGGACGTGGCTTAGTGCAACATTCCAGATAGACCGACAGTTACATTCCGTTCTAGTGAATAGTTTGTCCCATATCTTTGTAGTATGCAACGAAACAAAGAAAGGCACCTTTGCCATCCTCGGTGCCAAGGACCTGCTGTCCTCAGATGTGATCCAGTCTTACAGTCGGACCCTCCACATGCCTTACCTCACCATCGGGCCGGTCCCAAACGAGAAACCATTCAAGAACGAGTTCATCCTAAACATGCGGCCATCCTACACCGCTGCCATCATTGACCTCATCAAATACTTCAACTGGACCAATGTCCATTATCTTTACGACAACTACGAGGGTGAGTATAGTGCAATCTTTCGTTTAAGGCAGACGGGTCATATGTACATTCCTTAGGAATGCTCGTGCTGTGCATTTGGATCTTGGACTGAATAGCCATCACCAACAGAAAACAACGCAAATGCAAGACATTCTCTGCAAATGCCGGAGGGTGCACCCTTAGTGAACGCGTCGTCAAATAACTGGCCTCCGCCTTCTGTTGGCAAGGCTTTCATTTTAAAATATGGTATTGGAAAGATAAACTAACCAAACTATTTGTATCTTCATAAATACTCAACGCCAACAGATCACTTAAATAGCTTTGGTTTATCACCAGGTTAGTCTCCAAATACATTCTTATGTTTCTCAAATGCATTCTAATTTTAGATATCGAATTTGAGATTTCAATGGGATTGATTTTGAAAAAATCCATTTGAATGGATAGAATTACAGCATTAACAATTAGTAAACCATACGTTAGATTGAAACATGATTGACATTCAGAGATATGACAGTTTTACCTGTTTGTGTATCCCTCACAAATGCGACTCCAGTTTTCAATCGTTGGTGTCCCCGTGGACAGGAAGGATACCGCCGCTTGGAAATGTTTGCCGTTACAAGTCATTCACAAACAAAAAATGACAGGTTAGCGACTCTCTTCAAATATTGACCTTTATTTGGCCACAGGCTTCCTTGATTGGATACAACTGTTGATTGGTTCGCTCAGCTGTCCAGGGATACCAATTGGCAAGCAATCGCTCAAAAAATATAACACCATTTGCTGGTTGTTTACCCATTTTCTCTTCCTTTGATACTTGATGTTTATTCTAGTAAAGAGGTATACCACTACCATCGATCACTGTCCAATGTATCCTCTGAAAATGTTGGCAAGTGTTGTTTCAAAATAAAATGACCATAGAGGGGAAAACGAGATCCAGGCTAGGGGGGTTGTGGTTGATGGAAGTTGGTAGATAGCTTGGTTGGTAGATGGAAACGTTGGTAGGTAGCTTGACAGTGATGATCTATCAGTGAGCAGATTGTTCGTTTGCTTTTGTACATGATCAACTGCTTAGGTTTATAGAGCTTCAGGCCAAATGAAACTTGAATAAACTGGTCAATATCCTGACATCCTTTTGTATCTAAGTGATAGCGGCGTTCCCAGACGGGTCATGTCTAGAGGCCACTTAGATCAGTCTCTTCACATGCCCGTCACAGACGAATCCAATGGCCATGACGGGACGGGTCGCTGGTGACAAAGGAATATTTAAATACAAGATATTCTCAATGTTTCCAAGGATATCGTTGTTACTCAATCCCTTCACAAGTTATACTGTGAGTAGAGTAGGCCTATCTGCAATCGGCTCCCAAGAGGTTCTCTTCTATCACATTGCAAAATTTTGAAAATAATTGAGAGTAATCTATTGGAAAAGACGTTACCATCCTCATTACTGTTGCTTTATAGCGGTTGATGATGACTCTCTAAGACACTAATCCTAGCTGACGTACACCATCCGTGGCAGACACTAATTAGTACAGGCTAAATTAGATGATTCAGCCCGATGCCGATATTCATTATGAGCCTCTGCAGACGCGTCAGAGCCAATCTGGAGAGATTGTTTGATGGAATTAATCACGAGCGGACGATAATCTCAATCAGTTTAGTTTGAGGTGATATTGCGTTGTGCGGACGGTGATAGGCGCTTGTTTACAATTGGATTCTGCTCTAATTGGCCTTGACCTTGGTGACAGTTGGTCGTGATTTTGTTCGGCTTAACGGAAGGGCATTCACCCAAGAAACTACCAAGAAATTACTTAGGACATTGTACAACACTTTTGCTAGGATGACCAAATAGTTCATCAACGACACATATTCTTTATAGAAATTCACAAGATGGGAACCTCAGAATAGATGTCAAATACACGGCTTTAAGCTAAATCTGTTTTTGCTATTGTTATTACACATCTCAATAGCGCCGCTCTTGTTTCGAACAATTCTTCATCAAAATGTAGCCCGGTTGATTCGAAACCTTCTTCACACTGACTTCCTTCCTTGTACAGACATAAGAAAGGATCTACCATACGTGCCGAAACCACCAACTCCAGCCAGAAAAGCTAGACCTGAAAATGGCCATTAGCACCCTGGTATATGCATCCGCAGGGTGTCTGGATGTCGTCTTCTGATGATGATGATGATGACATCCACAGTGGAACCATTCATCGCCTTCAACAACATCAGACTTGATTGAACAAAGGTCATCGTGACCGGAGGAAATGGCGCTTATTGTTCGGATGCAGGAGACATGTCATAGCGGAACATTAGTTGGCTCCCGTGATCATATTTCCTGACCGAACATACACACCACACTACACTCGGTGTCCTTTAATCAAATCATCAGAAGAGTCTCCCGGGTACCACATCAGAAAGATTATTAGAATATATACACTGATAAGAAGAGAGATCTGTCATACTTTTTTCCTCATCCTGGCGATGGCCAAGGGACAAGCTTGGCTTTAGTACAACATGAGAGATCTTCTCCTGATAACTCGTCTGCTCATGGGACCGCCAAGGCATACAGGTCACAATTGAGGTGTGATACAAGTTTACACATCAACCCTTGAGTGTCGAGGGAAAACCTTTCAGTCAACAGATTTTGACAATTCAACACCTGGTTGGTCTTTGGTGGTTTCCATTAAGAGACTAACAGGGATGACTTTAATTCTTTAACACATTATCAAAACTGTCATAGCGGCCAGTGTTGGCCCTCATCAAGTTGTAACGACTTAATAAAAGCATGGAATCTGAGGTTGCGAACTGTGTTCAAAGGGAACGTTCCACCCAAAAGGTTTCTTCGGAATGGTAATCTCATTCGAACAGTACTCTGACTCTGATTCGAAAGAACAACGCAATTGCAACAACTGCAGGTGTCGAGAAAATGGGGCCAGAACTTTTATTGGTTACTGTCCAATTTGTCAACAAGCAAGAGCAACTTATTAGAAACATCTCTCGTTTCCCCAGACGACTACGAGCAGACACGGTTATCAAATTGAATTCTAGCATGTCTTGAGCCCATTACACCAATCTTGCCACCATCGACATGGGAGCATCGGGTACCGATTTAGGAGCCTGTTAGTCAATAGTGTTCGATGTTCGTGTGGCTGAATCCATTGGAGAGATAAACGCCGTCTTGGATGGGATCGAATAGTTGGGGGAATTAGCGTTTGATTGTGGCCAAGATGTATGTTGTTAAATCGAAGATCGTAGTGTGGTTGGACAATTTGAAAGATTGATAGAAGTATTGCAAAGACATATTTGGAACTTGTGGTAGGTGTAAATGACCTTATGCCAGGCAAACAACGATAGGCCGACATAACCACGAATACTGCGCTTACTGCCGGGTTTCAGACTGTCCAACATCACTTGGTGCCCTTGGTGGTCTCCTCTGAAGATAAGGTGGGCGACGTATGGGCTACTTATTGCCGGCAAACATCCGTAGGGTCCTGGACGAATAAAACAGACACAAGTTCGAGGGTGGTGCTGACATAAACTCCTATAACGGAAATCTGTCGTTCGAGGAGAATGTGCTCAGTTATTAAAAACGATAGTCACGAACTTGACGTTGACTCGTCAGGCCTACTTACTTAATGTAGGTGATAACGCAAAGTTGAAAAATAAAGCCAAGTTATGGATTCGACTTGCTTTGAACAACGGAGCTCAGATCTATCACTGGGATGAATTCCCTTCATGCTTCAGTCTCATTCATCAATCTCTTGTGATTTTTTATACAATGGTGACAGCTTCTCGAAGTGAGGAAATGAAAAGTAGATGCTGAACAGCATCGGGAAGTGAAACAAATTGATTACCAGCGGTGTTATGATGTGTCGATTGTGGTTTATCTGCAAAAACTTCGGATGTATCTGCAGCAGAGTATCCAGCTACTTTGACTTGTTACACTACAAAACTAGAATTTCTAATAATTAGCGTAGACTTCCTATGATCCCTATTAGAAAACATATCTTTTGAGATAGAGTAATCGCCCACAGGATTGCCTGATTCAAAATAAACTGGAACCACATCCAGAACCTTAAGGTAATGGCTTTAAGTATAAGGCACAATCAAAGAGTAAAACAAGTGACAAAGATTGTCATCCAGCAGCCGTAGATAATTCAGATAATTGAAATGGTCAAGTTGACACGACAACTTTCAAGTCAAGGTACAACTCTGAGAGAGGTTGATCATACCTTGGCTTCCTCGGGTAGATTATCTAAGCCACTGAGGAAGGCACTATCCCAATTTAATCAACTCATCCTTTGACGGCGAGAATCATCACACGCCCCATTAATGACTTTTTTCGTGGTGTCACTTTTCCGGCGGTGTTTTAGGCTGCTGTTTCTATTTCTAAGATTTCTGATCCAGAAAGACGATGCCCATAATTCCTGGTGAGAAAATGCGTAGGAGTCTGGATAATGGAAATATCTAAAGCCTTGGAAAAAACGGACGCGTTATTAAAGATGACTTCGACTTTGCCTAAAAGGAGGATTGCATTGCATCGCCTGGAATAACCCAGATGAAGAGGGAAAAAATTAAGTTATCTTTTGAAGCCTGAAGGGAAATATAATGGGGCAGGTTTTTATTAGGAATGCTCAGGCTATGGGTATCATTTCAGGTTTGGAACGATGATGTTGACGATACAGTCCTTATTTACTGATCATCGTCGTAGATGATTCGCAGCGTGAAGTAGGTGAAGGCGCCCTTTGTCACTTCAGATTTGAACATGCTTCTGTTACTTTCTAGGTCTGGTTCGAGTACAAGAGGTAATCACCACATTTTTAGTCAATGAAGATGCGGACACGAAAATAGAACTTCACCCCATGCAGGTAGGACCGACCACATAGCAATCCGAACCTTCGAACCTGATATTTAGAGTAACTAAGTGAGAGGCACTACGCAATTCTGTATTAACCTGCCTCATCAGTATCATTTACTTCTTTGTGTGATGGGGGCGGGGTGAGCGGATGGGTAGCAGATGACCAGTTATGTTGCTTGGCAGTAACCCGAGCCCTGAAAGGAGTTCATTGACATCGAAATGTAATCGAAACTGCAACGATATTATTCTTTAGGTGATCAACACCAACAATGCATACGACATCCTCCGCCATATTGACCAATGGGAGCCTCGGAAGCCCACGGAGAAGGAACTGGCCGAGCTGCCGCCGAAGACGCCGGGGAAGAGGTACGAACCAAAGCCCAGACATCCTGCCAAGAATATCATCCTGGATTTCTCATCAAAACTGGCGACTCAGTCGATTATGCGGCAGGTAAGGGCGTTTTTAAGTTGTTCAGCGTATCTTTGATAAAAAAGATCGATGACTTGAATTCCTTATCAGCTCTCAATAAGCTTAGTGGAAGCACAACAAGTTGTCGAAGTGTCTTTGCTGCTTCAGAAAGTTTGCCTAGAAAATTCCGTAACGGCTATAAATCTGGTTTTCAAACCGTCAGGAATTATTTGTCAAGTTTATATCTAATTACGGGCAGAGATCAGGCAGAACGATGTAGCGATGACTTATCAGATGCTCTGGAGTTTTCGACATTTGGAGCTGCCGAGGCTGTATGCTTTGCGTAATGCCTTTAACCTGAAACCATGTTATGAACGACAGATCACGTTGTCAATGATCCAATTGTTTATAGTTGCAGGAAATGGGGATGAACCGAATGACCTACCACTATATCATAGCAGGACTGGTAAGCTTCATTTAGAACATTTCTACTGTAATATTCAATGAAACATCATAAAATGAAGGAACAGTTTCGCTGTGTTACACCCAAAAGGTATCGCAACGATTTTGACCTCAAAGTTCGCATGGTCCCACCAGTTCTAGCTGCTGTCTATCATGACTTCCAACAAGTTTGGTGCCACCGGGCATTCTCTCGTATCAAGTGGCCATGGGCGACCTTAACTTATTCCTGGTGCAGCCAGAAAGTCGGATCCCAGATGAGCAACATGACCCAAATGACGTGTTGGTGATGTGTGACAATCGCTTTATTTTATTTACCCGAAGGTGTTCAGGGCCCTCACTACTTGTTTTATGTGCTTATGTGCTTAAGCTTCATCTGTTTAGCTCATGCAGACGCTGCCCTTATGAGGTGCGTTTTATTGGTTGTCCAGCAAATGATGCTCATCTCTCCAATCATCTTCTCCTTCAGGATGTATCAGAGTTCGACCTATCCGGCTTCCACCACAGTGGAGTCAACTTGACTGGCTTCCGTCTCATCGACCCGAAGAACAAGGAGGTCCAGAACTTCGTCAAGGAATGGTCCGAGCTCAACCCCCTAGACTGGCCTGGTGCCGGTACCAAGAAGCTACCTGTAGGTCCCGTACAATTATACTTTCCATTTGTTCGTAATGACCACGGACGCAGGGAGGCAGTCTGTGTTTATACGACTTTCCTAATAACGACGGCTGCAGTGAATCGGTATCGGAAGTAGAGTGTTCGTCCGGCTGATCTACAGTTGCCTTCGCCGGGATTCAATGCGTTGGTGTCAGATCAGCTGGTTTGGTCGCGATATGTTTGATAAAACCTACTTTCGACGTGTGAGTAGGATGCACGTATTGAAGGCGACGGACGCTACTATTCGATGGTTGCACTAACAAATGGAAGGCTCACCTTCTATCATTTAGTCCGAACACCTATGCGACAACACGCCAAAGGTTCAGGGTGCCCTATAGCTCTAATGATTCTCAGGCAGCGTGCCAGGGGAATATCAAGGCCAGAGTCTACGAATCGTACAACCGGCGATCTAGTGAATTGTATAATCTCTCTACGGTCGCCAATTTCCCAGTTGCATTGGGACTTCCTGTCCCCGGATGCATGGCGTATATATCCCCGCAACTTGTATACAAAATGATCATGGATGATGGATGCCCATGTTGACAAATTTGATCAAAGGAATCGGGGACCACATCTCTTCTTTTTCCGACTGGTGACGATCGTGTCCGGTATTCTGCGATCTGTAACCATGGTTAATCACACCTAGCATGCGGAGGGATTGCCCTTAATCTTAAAGCTGCGACACATTGTGACAACTGTTACCCGCATTTTAGCTTTAGTTTATCTGGTTTTAACAAGTCAACTTTCGTCGTGTTGCAGATTGACACAGCACTGATAGTTGATTCCATCCATGCAGTGGTGTGGAGCCTCCTCTCCATCAAACAGCATAAGGAGCCCCATCTTTTCCGCAAGACATTCCGGCGAGGTCAGGTGTACAACAATGGAACCCGAGGGATACCGTGTAAGGAGGATCCGGTACCCTGGCAACATGGACAGCTACTTATGGAAGAACTCAAGAAGGTATGCTGGTTATCCATTTTGAATGGCAAGTCAGACATTCATTCAAAAACAAGTCACTAATCAAAGCCCGCCAACAGGTTAAGACTGTGGTCTCAGAGCTTGTGGCACTATCACCAGAGAATTCAGATTCGTTTCTGAATTGCTGGCACAATCACCAGCAAAATCTAGCTAATGTGGTCTCCACAATTTGTATTGACGTCGTGTAATGACGATAACGTGGGTATTGGCTGAGATGGCTGAAAATGAATTAATCGCAAATGTAGCGCAGGTTTGATGTTATTGATACCGCCATTTTCTGCATGGTGCATATTTTAGATCGGAAATGTACTGGTCTGTTTTGTCGGATTTGCTCCCCTATCATTCCGGTGATTGATTCACTTGCAGGTTAGCTTCCCAGGTCTCAGTGGAAAGGTGGCCTTTAATAGATATGGCTACCGGTCAGGATTTAACCTTGACCTGTTGACCTTGGTAGAAAAGAGAGGCTTGAAAAAGGTCGCCACGTGGAATGACAATGGTCTGCAAGTGACGTCACACCACTGGAGGTTTTTGAATTATTCCAGGACCTCGGAATATAAAGTTTATAAAATCACAAGCATCAAAGTAAGTAAAAAGTTTAAATGACTTTCTTAAGTTTTAAGCCACGTGTTACTGATATGAGTTCATAAAATCTTTATCATATTTAATCTGCATCTGTCTAGACATGCGATTTGAATATCAGACTTGCCTGTTGATGGCATGGTTTAATATTATGATGGGTTGTACCGCTCCTATGCTACTTCAGGTGATTGCCCAGCATGACAGACTAATAACGATATGACCCTCTCGGGAGAAGGACGAGTCCCCTGACAACACAGGTTATCTGGGTGGAGAATGGGCTTACTTGAGTTGACAACCCTGCTATGATGTCCCCGCGATAAACCCCCACTCAATCACTGAGATACTCCATCCCACGCCCATTCGTCCCGGACAAACACCGGTATCATATAACTTCCTTCATGGTTTCAGTCTGCCCCCTACATGACCATGAGGACAAAAGACGACAACGGTAAGCCGCTCGTGGGTAACGCCCGCTTCGAGGGCTACTGCGCCGACCTCATCAACGAGATCTCGCAAATTCTCAGGTTTGATTACGTCATCAGGTTCGTCAAGGATAAAAATTATGGCGCCATTGACGAGGTGACTGGGAGGTGGAACGGGATGATGGGAGAGGTCATTGAACAAGTAAGTAGACCCCCGGTAGAAGCTTTCTAAAAGGACCGTTACGACAAGGGTTGTAGAGACCAGGTCCCGGGTATCTGTATAATATTTGATAGAGGATACAAAGGTATCAGTTGTATCAAGGACAAACATTAGGAGTCACACATTTTAAAAAGACATTCTGATCGAATCTGCATCTGAGGCAAATTTAGTAGAAAACCTACCATAACCTCCCTTGTAATTGGTGCAATTCTAGGGACTGTCACGGTGAAGCAGGGTTGGAGGATTCTAACTGGCCAATACATAACGAAGTTCTATCAAATGCTAATGCTAGTTAAAGAATTGCCGGTTTGACGTATCCAGTTCGTTCTCTCGTATCATTGGATAAAACCCCATCTGTATAAAAAGTAGCTTTCTTGTTCTTTACAGCAAGCAGACATGGCCGTCGCACCCTTGACCATCAACGTAGAACGTGAAAGAGTAGTCGACTTCACCAAACCCTTCATGAGCCTGGGTATCAGCATCATGATCAAGAAGCCAGAGAAACAGAAACCAGGCGTCTTCTCCTTCATGGATCCTCTGTCGAACAGAGTGTGGGCGTGTGTGACCATCGCCTGCATCGCCTCAGGCTTCTTACTGTTCTTGGTGGGCCGGATCAGCCCGTACCAGTTCTGTATCAAGGAGGACTGTAGTGGTATCCAGACGGATGATGAGTTTACACTTTTCAATTGTATCTGGTTTGCTCTCGGTGCTCTTATGTGTCAGGGAGGAGATATAACATTAAGGTGCGTACGCGATGCATTGTAGGCTGTGTACATAATGTATAACTCTAACTGTATTTCCATTAAGCACATCGCCGTTTTTTTCTTCTTGGATTTCGAGAATTCCTAAATTCACGAAAAAAAATCTTAATTCTTTTCCCGAAATCTTCGCGAATCGCAAAAATAAGCAGTACCGCTTGGGTAATCGTTCCTTTGCTAAGCAAGGCAGAGATGCAGTTCCTCCAACCATGACGACTTCTACCCGTTCGTGATGCGAAATGCAGGCAAGTACAACTGACTTGGTAGTTTGGGCAAGATTTCTCTCTCGTTATCCCAACCCTCCTCCTCATCGACGTCCTGTATGATCGCCCTCCAATACAATGCTGTCATCATCTCCATTTGCAGGTCCCTCTCGACCCGCGTGGTCGGAAGCGTATGGTCCCTCTTCACTCTCATCATGATCTCCTCCTACACGGCTAATCTGGCCGCCTTCCTCACCATAGAGAGGCTCCTGACTCCGATAGACTCCGCTGAGGACCTCTCGAAACAGACCAAGATCGTCTATGGTACATTAAAAGGAGGTTCAACAAACGAATTTTTTAGGGTAAGTAGTGGTTGCCTCATGTCAAGTGTTGGCTATAATTGCTGGTTGTATTGTGCTCTAAAACATAGGAAACCACATGTATACGACGAGAGGCATAGTGCGGTCTACTCCGGGTTGATCGACCTCTCTTCAGAGACATTTGCTTCCCTGTCTGAAGCTTGCTTTGTCTTGAGAAGCAGTAATACATTATACAACAAAGAGGAGAAACCCGAAAGAAAACGATGATGACAACACAGAAGAAATAGCAACCATCACAACATTCAAGATTTATAAACCTCTGTTCCGTGGGCCAGAGCTGCTTGTAACGTTTACGAGGCCAGTGTGTCTATAGACTTGGTATCACCGTTAGAAATTTCTTTTCATTTCCTTTGATAAAAAATGTTTCAAAATGAAACCTTTCAAATGTCATCAGTAATGCAATATCTAAGCGGTCCCCTCTGCATCATTGACCTTGGACTAGAAGTCAAACTGTAATGAATTGAAAGCAAAGGGCAATAAACCTCTATTTTGATGTCAGGGAGTCGCGTGACCAAATCCTTTATCCAGACATTAGCAACGAATGAAGGAGCATCCCTAAAGTGCAACGAGATATTATGAAATATTTCTCCTTTACCATGCGGAATCAGATACTGCGCAGTTTACATAGAGGTTTTTCATGGCGTAATGCAAAATAATCAATGAGCCACCGAGAGTTTCAGCTTGCCTGGATTCTATTCAGAAATGGATTCGCAAGACATGCGAACATAATTTAGGTCCATTGCATGCTTTCTATTGAAAGTTCAAGAACATGGCCTCAACCGTAAATGACAAATATTCTATTTTTCAGAGTAGCAACATATCTATCTATAAAACAATGTGGAATTTCATGGACTCTGCAAAACCGAGTGTGTTCACTGACAATACGGAAGGTGGTGTAGCCAGGGTCAGAAACTCTAAAGGTCGATATGCCTTTCTATTAGAATCCACCACTAATGACTATGTAAACCAGCGTAAACCATGTAATACTATGAAAGTAGGAGATAACTTAGATTCAAAAGGATTTGGTATAGCAACACAGATAGGAAACCCGTTAAGGTAAGTTCTTCAAGCAAGGATTTGTTTGGAGGTGTTTCTTTAGTAGATGATACTTTCTAAGCATATACTACCAGTAGTACCTCAGAATCTTCTTGAGAAAGGCTTGACTGGTCCAGGCTAACTCACTGACCAGAATCAACAAATCAGACTACTTGTATCATAAGCAATCACGTTACTTTTTTACGAAGTTATACGACTGTTGCTGATGGTGCCGTTCTTTTCTCTTTTCAGAAAAGAATTAAATCTAGCTGTGTTGAAATTACGAGAGACTAATGTGTTACCAGCTTTAGAAAAAAAATGGTGGTATGATAAAAGTGAATGTTTATTATTCGAGGAAGGGGTAAGAATTCATTTCTTTGCTGCACTCTAAACCTTGGCAATACCTTACAGGTTTGAGCTGGTCTCGCTTGATTGTAGAGACAAGTGAAACGTACCTAACTGGATTTTAAAGCCGTGATGTTTGCTTAACAGAAACATAAGTACACCTTACGAAACTGCTAAAGGTGCGCACCTTACAAACTGCTAAATGTGCGCACCTCATAAACTGCTTAAGGTGCGCACCTTACAAACTGTTAAAGGTGCACACCTCACAAACTGCTAAAAGTGCGCACCTCATAAACTGCTAAAAGTGCGCACCTCACAAACTGCTAAAAGTGCGCACCTCACAAACTGCTAAAAGTGCGCACCTCACAAACTGCTAAAAGTGCGCACCTCACAAACTGCTAAAAGTGCGCACCTCATAAACTGCTAAAAGTGCGCACCTCACAAACTGCTCAAGGTGCGCACCTCACAAACTGCTTAAGGTGCGCACCTCTTAAACTGAAGGTGCTTCTTAGTATTTAAGGCCGTAAAGCACTCCATAGATGTTCGGTGTAGACAGAGTCTTGCTACAGCCGCGCTAGTTATTTGATTTCTATCATTTATGATAGGAATACAGATACAATATCGCAATCATGATATCAAAGATAGCGTGTACTTTGGTCGTCTTCCCACACCCAATGTACTCACACGAACTTCTCTCCTCGCGGCTGAACTACCTTTGTCACACGACCCAGCTATACCTCATATTTAGTTTGGCTTAACCAATCTACCTAATTGGAAAATGAGATGGTTTTATCAATATTGATGAAGTGGGCAGCTTAATTGTCAGTCGCCAAGAGTTGACACTTGCCATGCATTTAACGGGCAAGACTGGTCATCAAATGAGACCAAATTGGCAACGATTACCATTGTGTTGATTATGTTTCGCCTGATGATTTATAAATGGTTTTTCTTTTGTGTATGATACGTGTGATGAGATTGGCCTTGGTTTGCACGGGAAACGTATCAAAGACCTTTCCTTTGACCTTTATCATCAACACATGCAATTCCTGCCAACAATCAGTTGACGCAGGATGTTTATCGAAAGGTATGAATTAACAAAAAGAGGATCTATACCGAACGTCGGTCCAGTGAGGGAAGTCACTGACGGTGGCTTTTATACCCAGCAAGATAATTCGCCGATTCATTTCGTTCCCACTGGCATTTGATCATATTGTTTGATTGTATTGATTAGAAGGGGCCATTTCTTTTATCAACCAAAAACAAGGAAAATGATTGTCAAGTTCTTTCACATCATGAACATTTCTAACCAAAAATTCCATCATAGCGCTTCTGCGCGAGCTCATTCGCTTTCCAAGTGGTAAGCAGTTGAATCAACACACCAATCTCTCTGTTGCCCTGTATATTGTCAGCGCCATCTCAGAGAAAGAGCTGCAAACCTCATTGGTGATAAGTGCATGCAGTAATCGAGATTAAGATGCATCTTCGAACCTCATAATCTCTGGAGGGAGCAATGTATTTATCTCAAATTGATAAATTCCAGTCAGCCATCCCAGGAGTCTCGTTGTATGGGAATGGCATATACTATTACATGTGAGCCGTGTAAGGGGATATCGCTTTTTATCAACGGACACATGGTTTTCTTGAGAATATTCATGACTTTGTTAGGTCACGTCATCATTGCCGCTTAGCATTGACCAAAGGGACTCGCGCGTCGATTGCTTTTCAATTGGGTCTTCAGGGGATGCTTCAGTGCATTGTATCTCCCTTTTCGTTCTTTGTATCACACAACTTCGCATTTCGGTCTGGCTGGTCAAGATTCGTGTTTCAAAGAATGGCTGGACGGACCATCATCATCATTAGCTAATTCTGGTTGGGTTAATCTTGACCTGTAATTGTATCATAGAACGTGTTACCTACAACAACTCGTTATCAGCAAGGAAATCCCATCTTCACCGCCAAGACTTTGACAACGCTTAGATCGGGTGACCCAGGAAACTGGTCCCGCTATATCAAAGAACGAATCGGTGTCAGTACCGGCAAACACCCCCCCCCCCCCCCCCCAACAGACGCTGGAGCATCATTGTTACTTTTATACTAATGTCTAATGGTAATTCTTTCAGGGTTCGTCTTCCAACACTCTGACACTCAGTAACGTAGCAGGAGTGTTTTACATCCTAATCGGGGGGTTCGGCCTGGCCATGGCTGTCTCCTTGCTAGAGTTTATGTATAAAGCAAATAAAGAAGCAAGCAAGAGAAAGGTGAGTAAAGGTATGTTAACCCTTCGAGGACTGAGGCAACTTGTGTCACTATTGAGTACAGGGTGTCACAGAAATGATGCAAAGTACAGTTTCGTGATTATTCAAGAGTCAGTAATTGACAAATACAGTATTTTTTGTTAGTGCCGTTCTTCTTTCGTGACAGCACGTTTAAAAGCACATGATTATCAAGTTCTGCAATTGAGATGGTAGCACTTGGCTCTTTGCATTGTTTCTGAAAACCTTCTAAAGTGGATGTTGTGAAAAAGGCTGTTGTCATCGTTTCATAAACATATACTATTAGGTACATGTGAAGAAAAAAAATCTCTCGCAACATGTTACAGTTACATTGATCAATCGAATTTATACAAAATTCACCAGATTATTCGGCCCACAAGTCCCCTGAGTCATCAGTGGGTTAACACTTAAATGTTTTTACACTCGCCCAAAACACATTTTTTGATGTTCTCTTCATTGACTTCACTATATTTCTAATCCCTGCCTTGCAGACACTTCCTGACACTTCACGTTTTATGTCGGTGGTTGAGTGTTTTCTTTGTAGTTATTTATGTCCTTTGACCCGGAGAAACGGTTATGAGTGAAACAAACTTTGGGTGGCAGACAAAACGGGTGAAATCGAAAATGGCCGCCGATATGGCTGCCATACGCAACTGAACTGCGTTTATCACGATATCTGCACTCTAGAAAAAATTACCGTGTATTTGAGAAAACTTGGTGTTTTCATGGGACCTAATATTGGCTTTGCAGATCCACCGCTACCAAATCGCCACTTACAAGGTGTTTTGGCCCATTCTGAGAGAACATACATGTTTTGATTGAGAACTGTGGGGCGCAGTAAGTACTGCATGGTTGTCCAACGCTGTCTCCACGGAACAAAACCTTGTCTATCTAATATAGTAATGGGTTACTTCAACCAATTTAAAAGTTCCTTATTAAGCTTCATTGTATTTATTTCTTCATTTTTATTTGCACAAGTTTTTATCAAACTACATATCCTTGCAATACCCTCTGCATTTCTTTGAAATTAACTTGTCATGATATGCACCACGGTCAATAACTTAAGCTACAGTTGTTTAGTTAACAAGATATCCGGTTCCCTCTATGAGGGCGCTGCTAGTCGTTTGCAACATGATCAAAGACAAGTACGGCCACAGACACACATACATGTGTTATATTTGTCAGATAAACTTGTCATTGACAACCGCATTAAACTATGGAACAGCCTTTTGAAGAGTAAAACAAAGTAACGATACACTTAGTATGTGAACTTTATCAACCAATTGGAAGATGAGATAATATCATGTCAAAAAGGTTAGCAATGAAATGAGCGCCAGCGACGAGTTTTCGAAGATTAACGAAAGTCACGTTACTGACATTGCGTCTCCTTGGTCCTCAGAGGGTTAACATTCGCATGATTGATCGTATCGATGAAAGATGTAGGTCAAATATCTTAAGTGTCTTAGCTTGTTCCCTTTTCAGACGACTTTGTCCAAAGCCTTGAGATCTAAGGCGGACGTGGCGGTGAGGGGCACAGAGGAGGAGACGTTCGGGCAGAACGGCCTGCAGAGATCCATCTCTACGCTTCCAATCGCAAGGAGTGGTGCGGTTAGTTTGGTATGACGACAGCTGGTGGCGATGAGAAGACCTCCCAAGTGCATTTTAGACTTAAGGATCTAGAACCATCGAGAACCACGCATGTTCCCTGCATTACGAAACTTGGCTGAACAACTGGACTGAATCCCGGATATAGAATGTTGCTGCAATGCGTTGCCGTTGGAATTAATGATATTTTGTTAAGCCGCATCTTCGCAACGCAAGGCAGGGAACAGAGAATGTTGGACATTTACCGACGAACTTTCAATAGATGTGGAAAACATGAGAATTAGTTTTTTGAACAACAAAGGAAACCTTAACCAATGGCTACCGTTGGCGAATCTTGCCTGGCGAAACGTGCAACCCAAGATTGGAAGGATATGGTGTCGACCAGGAGTAAACCTGTTATTTCATTTGTACTCAGGACCCGGTTGGTCAAAACGGGGTCAGTCACTAAACTGGCGTTCACTTCACCTGGTGTCCCCCTTTCATTGGTACCTAAGCTCATTAGACGCAAGGCCAAGTTGTGACTTACATGTTTTAAAAAAGCCCTGCAGCTTGAAACGACTCTCCTGAACTATTAGCTCAGTCAGCCCAGTCCTCATTCCTGACCAAATGTACATGTAACTACGCTCTGCTACCATGTAAGCTCAGTCTCTATTCCTGGTCAAATGTAACTACGCTCTGCTACCATGTAAGCTCAGTCCTTATTCCTGGTCAAATGTAACTACGCTCTGCTACCATGTAAGCTCAGTCCTTATTCCTGATCAAATGTAACTACGCTCTGCTACCATGTGAGCTCAGTCCTTATTCCTGGTCAAATGTAACTACGCTGTGTTACCATGTAAGCTCAGTCCTTATTCCTGGTCAAATGTAACTACGCTCTGCTACCATGTAAGCTCAGTCCTTATTCCTGATCAAATGTAACTACGCTCTGCTACCATGTAAGCTCAGTCCTTATTCCTGGTCAAATGTAACTACGCTCTGCTACCATGTAAGCTCAGTCCTTATTCCTGGTCAAATGTAACTACGCTCTGCTACCATGTAAGCTCAGTCCTTATTCCTGGTCAAATGTAACTACGCTCTGCTACCATGTAAGCTCAGTCCTTATTCCTGGTCAAATGTAACTACGCTCTGCTACCATGTAAGCTCAGTCTCTATTCCTGGTCAAATGTAACTACGCTCTGCTACCATGTAAGCTCAGTCTCTATTCCTGGTCAAATGTAACTACGCTCTGCTACCATGTAAGCTCAGTCCTTATTCCTGGTCAAATGTAACTACGCTGTGCTACCATGTAAGCTCAGTCCTTATTCCTGGTCAAATGTAACTACGCTCTGCTACCATGTAAGCTCAGTCCTTATTCCTGATCAAATGTAACTACGCTCTGCTACCATGTAAGCTCAGTCCTTATTCCTGGTCAAATGTAACTACGCTCTGCTACCATGTAAGCTCAGTCCTTATTCCTGGTCAAATGTAACTACGCTCTGCTACCATGTAAGCTCAGTCCTTATTCCTGATCAAATGTAACTACGCTCTGCTACCATGTAAGCTCAGTCCTTATTCCTGATCAAATGTAACTACGCTCTGCTACCATGTAAGCTCAGTCCTTATTCCTGGTCAAATGTAACTACGCTCTGCTACCATGTAAGCTCAGTCCTTATTCCTGGTCAAATGTAACTACGCTCTGCTACCATGTAAGCTCAGTCCTTATTCCTGGTCAAATGTAACTACGCTCTGCTACCATGTAAGCTCAGTCCTTATTCCTGATCAAATGTAACTACGCTCTGCTACCATGTTAGCTCAGTCCTCATCCTGACCAAATGTAACTACGCTCTGCTACATAGGCATATGCATAAGGACTGAAGTTACTGAGCTAACAGTTCAGTACACGACTTACCGACGGTTGATCATATCGGTCTTCGAGCGACCGGAGGAAATCATCCTACTTAGAATTCAGTTGGCAGTACAAGCCATCCTCGAGCACACCAAATATTACTTCCTCTTCTATGCAATCCTCTGCACACATCAACTCAAATCGTTCTCAGTTTTCCTGTAAATGATCGAGTCCTATCGCAGCGAGCTTCTATTCTGTCAAGTATACCCCGATGTAGGTCATCAATCAGTCTTGGCAGATCGTGAAGGTGCTGCATGCATGTCCAAGTCCTGAATCATAGGTATCTCGTTCGAGTGGACATAACCATTCTCGTCTACTTAGTCATTCACAAGAGCTAATGATGCATTCACCAATGTTCGAAACTTTCATCAATTGAGAAAAAAGTTGGCAAACTCTAAGAAGAAGTGTTCCTATTACAGGGTTGCCATTGCTCCCGATAGACGAACTGTAGGATTCCCATTATTTACGACAACAATAATTTAGCATCCAATGTAAATAGCTGTAAATAGATACTCCGACTGTAGATTAGGCTTGTCCCGTACATGTATATACACGTATTGTACTTGTAGTAACCGTTTTAGTCATTTTTAACAGTGCTGTAGTGAAACTGCTCAGGAAGATACAGTTTTAGTCAGCCTTACTTATCCGAATAACCAAATGTAGATACGATTTTAGGCAATTTAGCGTTCGTCTAACCTGGAAGTATAGTAAGCCCTCGTCGCAAGGACTGTAGACAGAGATAAACATTATCGCGATTCGGGAAAAATTGAATTTGTGATTTACCAGTTGTAAATAGGTACCGGGTATTGATGCATGTACCAATGTGTTGGGGAATCGATACCAGTACTTGCAAAGTTTTATTGCACTGCCTTCTATAGTTACTCCACTTCGACTGTTTAAACAATGCCACAAACTAATCTAGCCTTCAATGCATGGAGTATAGAATAGTGTAGTCTCCAAGAGGCACCCTATACTGATATCATAATGAAGTCTTGACTTTCACATGTAACTCTAGTAATGAACTATTGCACATTTTTTACAATTTCGTATCCATGAATATCCTAAGTCTGTCTATGATGATAATACACAATTATTGATAAAAATCACAGTCTTCTTCATGTTATTTCCTTTCTTGGCCTGTCTTTGTTGTAATTTAACCCGTTCCCGGTTAACATTAGCACAGTATTCGCTCTTTCATAAACAAATGGGTGTTTGTGATGCAATAGCAACAATATCAAAGGGATTCCACTGCACAGGAGCGATTATCGAGGGCATGTCAAAGGCCATTTTTAATTCTGCTCTCGACCAGTCTTTCTTCTCTCACCTCAGAATAATTCAGCAGGAACCGCAGTCAAGAAGCGTCCCAGTGATACATTCTAGTTAAGGTACCCGGTCTTTAGGTTGGCCGGATAGGATTGTGTGGGAATAATTTACTGCCTTCTGTAATGGCCGCTTAGGACATACCGTCCATGAATATCATCAGGACCACGAGGACCATGAATATCCCAGTATATTGCATCTGTGAGATTGGGTCTCGCATAAGAGAGCAGCAGTTCAATCATCTTTGTCATGTTGATGGCTAACTAGCCAAGGCAAGGCAATCCAGTCTCCGAAGACTTACAACAATTCTATATAATTGTTGCGTTCGTTGAGAAACCTTGCGTCCGGCTACTATGACACGAACTGGCTAATATCCGCATCTCTATCGAGTCCACCTCTATCACATATAACCATCCTAATCACTCTCGGGCAAAGCAGCCATTTATTGCGTCTAAATTATTCAGTGCGGGACTGGCCTCCTACACAAATGGCAGGTAAATTCGTTACTGTAAACGGCTGTGAGCGTAATGGCTTGTTCAGGCATGGCTCAATTTTAGTCTCATCTCAAGGGATTGCAAGTGACCGTTGACTAGGCGAGGAGTTTGGCGCAGTATCTCCGTGTTCCCGTTTCCTTTATGTTGAGTGGGATGTCAGTGGGAAAGGTGTCACTGTAATCCTTATTATTTCAAGTCACTAGCTAATCCCTATACACTTCGCAATGACACACTAAGATGGCCGGGAGTATGAACAACGTCACACCGTTTAGCACTCCGGTTTGAATGCCTTATGCGTCACTGAAGGCGGCTGGTGACGGAGATACCTTGCTGGCAATGTCTGCTCAAAACTAGTCATTTTAGCTCAATGTCTACCCGGTCTCTGGTCCGAATACTGAAAATGGCTAGAGAATACATCATTTCGCTTCTCTTAAAAAATTGCCGGCGAAGGTCTCCAGCTTTCCAACTGAATTACAGGAAATATCACCTCCAAACTCAAACCTATTGGTCGTGCAGATAATGGGCTTAGCGCCACAATCCTGAATAATTCGCAACCTTATCCATCACATGGGCGAGCTAAAATATTAATGGACAGATCGTTCTACAAGATTAGCCCATCAGCTGGCCACCGTATCGTATTAACCTGTGCGTTAATTTGTTGATCGCTTCCCGGGTGTAATAACTCCATCCAGAAAAAAGGGGACATAATCAGCGCTTAGGTTACCACCGGGTAGAGTGTGAGAATACATAGACGAGCTTTTAAGTGGGCGGTGAAGACTTGGCTACGCAGTCCGTTCGCAATTATATCTGAGGTTACTGTCTGTGTTGCTGAACTAATCTTCTGAGTCATAAGTAATAGAAATATCGCTTTTCATTATTCATAGGCATGACGCATTGCTTTGATTGGACAAATTTTGGCAATACTAGACACCTGTTCACTTTGGTTTCACCACAGACTAACCGCTTCGGGAAAGATTGACCCATACAGCTTGAGCTACAGACGGTAAAACTTTACATAGAACAAAAACTGTACAGCAGTATCGTTGAAATAAACAGCGTCGACAACCAGCAGAAGCATGGATTCAAATGCAGAACTACATGTAGAGTACCTGTGTATTCAGGTTACATCCGCAATGAAATGAATAGCTGCGGTGTCCAGCCAGAATGACTCGAACAACAACGGCGTACATTCGTAGAGATAGAGTTATCCCCAACGCTTAGCAGCTGCGAGACGATAGAACGAACAGAGCAGCAACTTTGAGATAGAACGAAGAACGCAAAGTAGGTCATAAAGAAAAACGACCAACGCATACATGCGGCAGCTCTGTACAGAATGAAGGCACGAAGCAGAGCAGTATTGTACAGATAGAACGAATGACGGACAGCAGCACTGTACGGATAGAACGAATGACGGACAGCAGCACTGTACGGATAGAACGAATGACGGACAGCAGCACTGTACGGATAGAACGAATGAGCGGCAGCAGCACTGTACGGATAGAACGAATGAGTGGCAGCAGCACTGTACGGATAGAACGAATGACGGACAGCAGCACTGTACGGATAGAACGAATGACGGACAGCAGCACTGTACGGATAGAACGAATGAGCGGCAGCAGCACTGTACGGATAGAACGAATGACGGACAGCAGCACTGTACAGATAGAGCGACCCAAAGGTCACAACTAGAGAACGAACGAACATATCAAAACTTGTGCAGAATGAAGAGCACGAATAGAACAAACCCAACAACAGCGTACATAAAGAATAAACCCCGCAGATAGATCTCAAGGTTTTGGCATCCCCTGCCACCCCATGTCAACAACTCAGATTCATGATATTACTGATCAACGTCAATATGCTTCCTCGCTTAATTCAGTTTGAATTGTTCCCAAGTCTCGAAGGAAATGTTCAGCCCCATTTTCTTCGATAATCACCTCCCACCGGTGACATCTCGGCCTTAACTTAAAAAGACCTCGTAGCCTTGAGAAGCCAGCCGCCCAGAGCGTATCATTGCTTCTGGAAAGGAAGCCGACGACATTCGTCAATCTATTCGATTTAAAATGACAGCTTAAAATGCCTTTTTTAGTGGACGAGCTCATTAGGAGCAAGATTGAATAATCCGTATTTCTAAACGAATCAAATCGTTTAAGATGCATGTGACGAATGCATTAGTTGTCAAATTCGTCTTCGGCATGTTTGCAGTCATGATAAAGTATTTCAGTTTGAATTTATCAGCAGAAATACATGGATACATAGCAGTTGCAAAAAGGACAGGCAAACAGAAAATGAAGAATGCTGACATTCCGAACACGTGCAGCCCATAAAAGAGAAGAAGAAATGCAAGAGCTGATGTACGATTGTAAAATATGTTGCTACACACAGGATAATGATAATGTAACACTGTGTACAGGCATACTGATAATGTACCTATCCAGAAGCGTAACGTACAGTGTCTTTTAAGGAAATTACTATAAACGCCATCAGACAAGTTATCCTTCATTCCATGAACGTTTCCTCGAGCTTATTAAATCAACGCTAGCCGTGTTACATGGGAAGGTTCTTCTCCCGGGATGGCTTAAGTATGCATCAAGAGGACGATGGAAGGATGCAAGATTATGCCGAGCACGGCTTTTGAGTCTGGTCTGGGACTAGGGAAAAGTTGTGCTTAGTGTTAACGAGAGAAAGACTGAGAGACATTGATAGATAGCCTGCGCATGTTGTTAAAGACTCGCGGCGAAAAATCATTATTACAAAGTCATCATTTGTTATTTGACATTGACATGAATTACCCTAAAAATACCTTCAGACAATCGGCAAACATTCAAACAAGATATCATGGAGAAGAAAATGATCAGAAATACGGAAGGCACTGAACTTACCAACTGTGACCAGACACGAAGCGAGGGAAGGCGATATCGAACAGTGCCTGATATGACCAAATTGGCCGGTTCATATACCAAAAAATTCCAAAGCTGCAATATCAGTTTCACTAGAAGTTGGATAAGGAGTAATAAAAATAAATGAATTGAATTGAAGTCTTGAACCGAAATACCAGGCCACCGGGTTTACAAAGAAGAGGTAACGTATTGAACAATCAATCGGCCTACAATGTAGGTTTAGGTTCTAGCAAATTCTGCTGTGCGTGTCTAATATTATCCAAAATCAAAATGTGGGAATGTTAAGCTCGTGTCACATCTCGATGGGTCAATGGAGCCTATTCGCCGGCAAACACAATTTATCGCCAAACTTTTACCGATTTGGACACCAACAATAACCAGATAAGGCACTGGGCAAAGCCAAACGCTTGTTACAGCCATGATACAAATCGGAAATCGTGCTGAACACCATCGACCCTTAAGGGGGGTAGCCTTAAAATGGCGAGGCTTATATGCTGAGCACGGCCCGAAAACGTTAGTCTTCTTGATAAGTGAGAGATGGACAGGAATTGGGAAGATAATCAATAAAGTAGTCTGGCACGCGGCTAACGGCTTCATGTCTTAGCCATCCGAGATTGACAAGATTAGTTGTCCGAACTCTGCGATTCTAACCGCGGTCGGACAAGTGACATGGGACGGAACTTTCCATTGGTAGAGAGGGGAAATTTACATTAGTCTTACATGAAAAAAAAATGAATATAGTGATAGGTAATTCAATATAGTCTATATCCTGCACCCGCATAAAGATGGTCAGGTCATTCATTTCTTAAGTGATCGTCAAAATGGTAAAAACTGTATCTGTCATCTGAACAGGTACCGTACTAACAAGGGAATGATCAATCTTGCGATGGTAAGTCCAAATATAGCGAAATGATAAACCCGTGCCCGTACACGCATGTTGTGCTAACGAAAACTTTGCCTTTGTAATGATTGAGAACTGAAGAAACACGACCAGATTTTTTGTTTGGTTCTCACCAAAGCAGAATACGAATTAAGTAAGGTATTCAACGAGAGGATCGCGTGTTTGTCTCTTTATCTCTCCAGTATATACACCAGGATGATGTTTCAGTCAATTAAATATTGGCAATGACAAATTCTATTAAATGTTCCATTACCATGGAAATAATGGCAACGTCAATTGAATTATAATAATCAGATTTGCGAAATAAGCTCTCAGGCATTGCACAACGAGGTACTGTCAGGAACATCTCATATGTATTATTGGTACATGGAAGGTTGGAACACCGTAAAGTCCTTTTTCAGATGTCAATGAGCAGGCCTATGACTCTCATGGATGAGAAAGGTCCAAACACTGACTTTAAAGAAAGGATTTTAAAGTACTGCCTCTGCTGGAAAAAGCCCGGCTTATCTTCCTTTTAATGTGCGTTCCCCATCGTAGATGGACAGTCCTGTTTAGTGGTGACACAAAGTTCGTTGTGCTCACTGTAAAGCTGGTCCTTGATGCAGGTACTGGATAGCCAGAACTATTCGCTGAGGACTGCTAGTTCTGGGCTTTGGGCTCATAAAAGGTCGGTACAAAAAAGTGGTTCTGACAGTCAACGATACATTTTATAGGTTTTTTGCCGACTGTTTAGACCGTCCATTTCACTTCAAATTTCCTGAGATTACAACGGTGCAGCCATCAACCTCGTAATTTGAGACTATAAAAGAAAACAGCAAATAAAGGGTGAAATCTGCTTCCGCTCGACTGCTTACACTAAATGCATTATCGTCGCTGTAATCGTCTTTCCTCGCACTGGTAGAAAAATCAATAGTGATGCCCATCTTGGAGATAATCACACATAATCATTTCCATGTTAGCCGCTTTCTTGTGCAATCCACCATTTCATAGAGTCTACTCTGTCGGCTTACAGAATCTTTGTGCTCATCATCAGTGATCCGGGGCTGCAGGTTGCATCACGCCAAACCAAGCGACACATCCACCACAATTATACCGTTCTATCCTCGAGCCATCAAAAGCAGCCGGCAGAAATGCAAGTGAATCTAGTCCCTAGGCTGTCGTAAAATGCTATTACTCTGTAATAAGTAATGCTATGATCGTACATCAAACTCGTTTATGGTGATGGGAACGAGACTTACCATTCACGGCAGACGCAATGCGCATGCGTCTTCCATATTCAATGGTGGAAGAGGTTCGATTTTTGCAATGGTTTGTTCTGGCGTCGCTTAGAGAATTCTCATGGATTTAACGTCAGACTTTAAAATGAAACAATGGAGGATTATTAAAAACAATAGATTGATACTGTGCGGATAGTTAGGTGGGAAACATGAAGGAAATACGGATTTTCTTAACAGTGGTCTGTCACTCCGTCATGATGTCCATGGCTGATGCTTTTGAAGCAATACCCATAGGTGAGCTGTACATGTTGTCATTCCGTGTACATTTCAGCGAAAAGCCGATAGACTTAGAGATAAGAGGACTGCTGTGTACGGCAATGTATGTTTAGTTCTGTAATTGCTTCCTCTCGATCGTGTGATGGCTCCTAAGCAGTAATCTTCAGTAAGAGAATTCATCCCCGTGGATTTAATAAATGGATCGCTGGTTTAGCAGTTGTCACTGTAGCTATTGGTGTACGGTAGACAATGTCTCTTTTAGTTGTATATATTGATGATGCCCTTGGCGTTTCTGATCTTTCGATGTAACCCTCACGGGATACATATACTTAAGAATACAACTTTGATCTTCTGATGGAATTCAGCGTATCCGAATGTTCGGTGCTGTAATGATCCCATGCGAGAGCAGCTTCCGCAACGTGTGAAAGACACCTGCTTGCGGTAGGTATCGTGTTGAAGACAACACAGGGTGTGTGAGAAAGAAGGTGTGTGCGTTTTGGGGAAGTGAATTGGAAACTGACGTCTGTTATATTGTCATCATTACCCCTCAGTACGATCTCCCTAAAAATACATTAGCAATTAAAACCGTGGTATTCGTTGTCTTGTCTTTTGAAAAGTGTATTCACTTTTCCCGTCCAAAGGATTAGGCTCGGGGGGACTGAATTTTTGATATGATATTCTCTGAACGAACGAATTCCCAAACCTTCTCACGTTATTCCTCCTGTCTCGAGCTATCATTTGTGTAAGCTGTTATGAACTTCTACAGTGCATACACATAAATGAGGCAGCAAGGCCATTACTAGACTGAGTCTTCCTAGTCAGGATCAACGAGATACCACCACTGATTCTGCCTCTACATCACCATTAGTCTGGCATGCAAATTCAAACCGGCCTTATCAAGAATGCAGCTAATTTCTCTAATGGTTGGACATACACAGAGAGGACTGTTACGATACTGTACTCTTGGCAAATTAAATAAAGCTGTGAAATGCTAAATACACTACATGTATATGTATTACTTCAGCAGCAAAGATGCTGACGATCCTGGAATCTGAAGAGGGACTAGAACTTTTAAAATATTGAAATTTAATAAGAGTCATATGTGTTAATGGCTTCTAAGGGCCCACGGGGAGGTCAAATGAGGATGAATTAAAGAAAGGAGGCAATAAATCTGTCAGCTCAGTGATTGTAGATTAGTTGTGATTTAAAATACGTCACTCATCCTAACAAGGCCACTCTTCCCACCAATCTGATCATGCTTGTAATGATAATATACGGAATTACAAGCAGGCATACATCATAAAACAGTTCCATATTCATTGCAGTTTTACTACCTAATATGTAAACGCGAATTGTGGCAATATCGATGCAAACCCTTCCACACAAATATGCATGGGAACAAGATTGGCGAATGTGCTTCATCATTGGAGGAGATGATGGACTCCCTCTTACTAGAGAATGCAGTGCTATAAATGAGACTTGGAAAAGGATTCGGGGTTATAATGATATGCCAGGCGAGAAATCTTCGGCAGCAACTCCTTGATGTTGCTGCTGACTACTTTTATTTTAGGTCATTACAATGTCCAATGGACCCGGGAAATCTTTGGCGGATCCCCACACTTGCAGAAGCGCATCATAGTAGCTTAATGCTCTAATATTAGAACGATAGAATTCCCGGACATTCTATTCAAGGACATTTTAAAACGTTTACACCGGAAATATATTTTCTTCTCTCATATGTGATTCTGAACAAGAACGGAGAAGTTATCTGTTGTTAATATCCGTACAGGTGACGTCAGTCTGATCTATTATGATATTTCTGTTCGTCTCTCTAGGCTAAAACAGGAAGCTCCCTCGACACTTCCATAATTGTCTGAGGTTCATGGCTAGAAGTGCGTAATAACGTATACTGCAAAATCAGAGGTCGACGAGACATATTCTGAGTATTTACATTAGATATTTAATATTAGATATGAGTGGACTGCAAACATGGATTAGATTGAACAGTCGCCTGTGAGTCCATCGAGTCAACATCAGTAGCTTGATCATGACAGCTCCGTATAACCTTGACCTTGACCTTGACACTGAGTTTGACTCATCGAATTTCATCAACATGTTTGCCTGTGGTGAATATATTCACGATCCGAACGATGTTTTCAAATCTGCACTGTCGTCCCTCCCGTCTTGTGTCGGAGCCACTCTTTTCAATTGACCGATGTATAAAATCCCCCTGCATCTAAAGACCCACAGAGATGCAAGACGTGAATAAGAAATATCGGTACACGATAATCTAGTGATCGACAGCTACAACCCGCCAATAGTGTAGAAACAGGCAGTCCATACGAATCGCCCAATGTCACCAGACAGCGATACATCAGTGCAGCCGGGCGAGACAGGCAGGGGCGACAGCGGTAATACATCAGAACATGGCCGCCAAGACTCGCGCGCGATCTCAAGGTCGCGCAATCCGATTCCCCCGCGGCATCACCAAAAAATTAACCGCTCGATCGTTTGCCGAATATTTGTGTCTTCTTTCGAGCATTAACAATGCCATATCGCCGTATCCATGGTGACCAGAGTCACATCAATTCTGAATTAGTCGTTGCAATTAATTTGCCGGAGGAATGGCCACTTTTTACACGCAACCCTACAGTCAATGTTAATTTGGAGTTTGTTGTTGCGGGCCCAGGGAGATAATTTGTACATATCATGTTTTGATTTGTTGATAGTGGAGGCTGCTGATGGCATTATGTTTGATAACATAATGACATCGGGACCCGCTGAGGTTTGACGCAGGATAACACAATTAGTCTCCTAATTTGATAATTTCCCTGTAACAGTCCGTAGGCGATGTGCAGTGAATGTATTACAATGTAGAATATGCCATATTGGCTCCATGATGGGAGCAGAACTATTAATATTTCATGACAACCCATAATCTGGTATTAAGACAATTGTTAGTGCATTTCTTGCTTGTTATCTATCACCAGAAGGTTGACATCCTCTAGAAGCAACGTCGAAGTTGGTCGTTTCAAGAGTCAAGAAGATCAATGGGAACTCTCTGGGTTACCATCAATCTGACTCATACAAAACAAAAAACCAGTCTATCCAGACCCTTAATTAGTGTACACTGTACGAGTACTGTCACATCGATGCCTTTTACCTTCCACAAGTTCAGAATACAAAATCAGCAAATCACACAATGCATTCATAAATGTACTATGACAAGTTCTTCCCCAGTTCCACCCCGCAATAAGATAGCCACGCATCACCACTACAGATGTGTGAAACAGCCACCATTTGCACCAGTGGTGATCAATCATGCATTGCGACCAGAGTGGCTAATCCTTCAAGGCAGCTCCGTTACATATTTGCCCTCTGACATTCGATTATGTCATGATTACAAGCTGCAGTAGCCTATCGATGTCCAAGCTCCATCCCCTTGCCTGTGCAGCTGTGTTTGTGGTAACTTTTGATACATGAAAGATGGATGGTTGAGCAGACATCTATATTAGCCAGTTTTCTTGTCCTAGTGAGTTCCCTTTGTCCCATCTCGCATCAATCTCTTATATCGGCCCAGTTTCTCAGGCGAACAAACTCCTCTGTAAGACTAAGCAGATTCTCCACGACCAGCTCTTGGGATTCTGCCATATATTTTCCAGAAATTCCATCTCTGTAATGATTTTGCCATCCAGTTCTCCAATCTTCCTAGGCAATTCCAAAAACCTTAAATCTCCCACCCTGGATTAATATGTCCAATTTCCTCGTCCAGCATTGCTTACTCATCCCAAACCCCTTAAGAGAACACGGACCAAGTGAAAACCTCAAGGACAGCTCCAATTATGGTTAAACCGTGAGAGGTAACCGTGGTAACGGCAAGCACCAAGTGCCACTCGTAGGGGAAACGAGATTGAAGACTAATGGGAGGCACACTACAGGACTAGTCGAGGACATGCCAACCCACCCTCTCGATTCCACCCTACCTATACTGGATTCTCATGTAGGTTACGATACTACCTAGTTGATTTTAGCAAAACTGCCATGAAATTTAACTTTCGCGCAAATCATGATGCCATTCAGTCTCTATGTGGATTGTATCATTTACTAAACTTTGAGGAGTGTTTTCGCGATGACAAACACTTGGTGGGTGAAGATGGATTACTGCCTGCTGATAAGGATACGGTAACTGATTCCTGGGCCCTACACAACCAAAAGGCAGCGTACGCATTCTGTAGTAGGTGGTGGCTCTCAACGCCGTACAATGACACCACTCGATGGCTGTGTCTTTTTAATCTCTCATGGCATGCCATCCTCGGAAAGCTCACATCAATCATCAATCCACATGCCATTGACATCCCTCATGGGATCAACTGATGTCAGCCTTATTTTATCTATCTTCCTCCGCATTCACTCAGCTGCCTGGGCTGATGGAATTGATGGTAATTTTACTAATATTTGCACAGCATGGTAGTTAGTTTTAATGGATTAACACTTTGAAATGAGGAAACCAAATGTATAGTTCAAAGCAAAGTTCACTGGGTATGTTTGGTGGAAATGGTAGACATTCTCAAAGTATGGTTTCCAAAATAAGGCGGTGACAGGTGTCATAAAAATCAAAAGTCAGTGACATGGAGAGTCGCCGAAACTGCCACTTTGATTGGTTCAATGCAGCAACTTCCACGAGAAAGCAGGAATTGGATTTACCAGAGTGCATGAGATGTCTAAGTCCTACTTGATCAAGGCAAACGCGTACGGCGTAGTGCCACCTTGAGAGAAATATGCGGGGAACTTGCTCTTTAGAACTTGTGCAAGGGGCAATCCGTATCACACATCCTCGGTTAATAACCATTGCACACAATCTCGTCAGAAGATAAAACAGATAATTATTCCCTCATTAATCACCAACTGTCAAGAACATCCATAAGGATTGATGTATGACATACCCTCCGTAGTGCGAGAAACCACATAAGGCAGGCGACACTGATATCGCTCATGGCTCGTGTTGCTGCAGCAGAAGCACTTAGGCAAAGTGGTGCATTCGCGCTGACAAAATATTTAAAAAACTCACATTTCGAAACCCAGTCCCTGGGAGTGCAACCTTATCAAAGAGTACCATCGCTTATGCGCTGCAGCATCGAGAGATTGCAAATCTGTTGGGATTTCAAAATGCGATTGGGTCAAATTTCTTAGTCAATCTTTGTAGCAACAGCCCCCAAGAGTAGAGAGGTATATGTAGACACGTCTATCTGTTCAATAATCAGAGTCCCCATTGCTTGTGGTTTAGAATTATCAATACGAGACCCACAGGTCAAACCTTGCACAGAGTTGCGTCAATGCCAAGCCGTTGGATACTCGCCAGCCTTCAAGCTACTCCTTCGTCATCTCCTCAAAAATTAATTTCTATAGGCCAGTGGATGACAAATTGCCTTTCTCGTCCAGACACCCCCTCGATCTAATGTAGCGGGAGCCCTACTCATCATTAAGTAATGTAAAGTGTCATTGGCCATCCTGCTCACCATCCAGTCGTTCACCAGGCCAGTATATTTGAACATGGATCCTAGGCAGAGTACATAGTAGAAAATCAAACCCCATATTGCTCTTCGAAGATCCCCAATGCCAGTCAAGGTTTGATCTCGGAGCTTTGTGCGTCATGATGGAATTGAACCGATAAACGTTGAGTATTTTTGTCTTTTCCGTCGCCCTAAGAATGAAATATGATGTATGGCCTCTTGAGATGGTTACTCGTGAAAACATAAGTAATAAGTGTATGATTTTCTTGTGTAAAGTCTCGGGAGATGCATACATACGCTATGATTCTCTTTTAGAGGATGAATGGCGTGAAGGGGGAACACTTCATTTTTATGTTTCGAAGCCCGATGTTGCTCATACTCTTAATGGATTGGGGATGTTTGATTCACCCTTCCACAACATCCATATAACAGTCACTGGCGACTTAGCAGCAACCTTGTGATGCTGGACACGCAGCCAGACGAGCTAATGATTACCATATCAAAAACACTCCGTGATGTATGTTAACGCACTTGGCCGACTTCGCGTATTTTTTTAGAAGCGGAGGACTGATACTCGTCTTCTGGTGCGCCAATTCATTAAACAAGCAGCGTCCACAACCCATTATCAAATAAAACAGACAGAAAACTTGAATAAAAGCTGGCGTGATGGATACAAAAGTCACTTATTTACGTAGTGTCAACTTAAATCAACCGACCTCTTGTCTTCCCAAATGTTGTCGCCAAGCTTGGAGTGATGGCCCAGAAACACATTCCTGAAAGCCGGCCGTGGCTTCATCGTGCCATGTGATCGTCAAACGGACAAGTTTGGTTGGACACTAGTGAAGGCCCAGCCTTTCCCCGGAGAAGACATCCGACTTGGGTAAGATGGCTTGCGTTGTCATGAACCTATAGCCTATTGATAGACTGGTACGAAACGGCAAAACTAATTGATATCACTTCAACCCATACAAAGCCTGTGCTAGGACTATCCTAACAACAAGATTGGGAAGCTGTTGGTCCATCTTGATCACTTTGCCCCCATGAACTAAACCTCTCACAAGATTGGCCATAAACTGGCAGACGTAGATTTTGTTTGAATGTGTCAGCCGATTCTCTAGCAGAACGCTCGCCTGAATCTCTTCCGTCCTATTGATCGCCCCATCCTTGGCTGCGGGTTAATCCCATGTGGATGTACTCCACCTAAGGAGTGTATTGATATGCCTCGTGGACATGACACCCCCATCCCAATCACATATATCTTAATTTGCAGTGAATTCCTCAATTGGTTCGTCTTCATTGATCGGCCATTTGGGACTCCCGGACGTGACTGGCCTACGTCTGGCTGCCAAGAACAAAGTGTATGTTCTAGTGTCGTTTCTGATCATTTCGGCTGGAATGTCTAAGGTCAGACTTTTCTGTCACATGAGTGACCCAGGCTTCGATCCGCTACGCCGTAGTAGCAGGGCGGGTCATCCAGCGCCGGTCTATAAGTCTGACTGCCATGTGCACATACTTTTGCTGTTGTTTTATATGTAGTATCATTTCGTCAGGAAGGTCATGGGCAGGCTGCTTCCACTCGTGGCATTTAAGAGTGGAGTATGCCGGGCGCACACGGTTGGAATTGTGTCTGGGTCTGCCAATGCAAAATAGTTCGACGTCTACGTGCACGGATTACCGTATTGGATGTCAAGTTGGTTGCATAACAGGTCCACGTGTCTGGTCATTTGCTGTCTCTTACCAATACTTTATGTGGCAGCACAATGACTTCAGATGTTGGTAACGACAGCGGCTGTCATTCATTTGGCGTGTTGCAGACGCATATAGCATGAATACATGCTGGCACACAGACATGCTGTCTACGCCAGTATCCAATATTATTGTATATGTACAATTATGCCTTTTGCCTGACAGGGTATCGACGATACTAACTTTCAAGTCAAACCTAATGTAAACATCTTGAAGGCGGCTACAAAGAAAAGCATTGTGAAATGTATTATACATTCAACGTTTATCAAACCTAGATAACTTACAATCGGTGTAAAGGAAGTCATGTGAGTTTAACGTATTTACAAGTACATGTATGAAGGGTTAACAATACACAGTAGGCAAAAAAAAACGCTTTTGCGGCTCCATTTTCTACGATTAGGTGTGATACAGTCCAAACATGTTCAAAGTCAAGTGATACTTTACCATCAGAAAACTTTGCTTCATTCCCTAACTTAAAGGACAGTTCGTACGTTCCGGCCACGACTGCGGATACCAGCGATGGTAGTGTGTCATTCAGTATACCTTCATCAGCAGGAACATTTGGGACTTCTGATCAGATATTTGCCAGTCAATAACATAGGTCACATTTTGTCCGCTCGGAAAGCATGAGCCATGAGGCATGACACAGGTCATCTTATTGGTCATTGCCTGAGCGGAAGTACCGAATTCTTGCGTGAAGAAAGGTTGCCGTAAGCAAAGCATTTTATTTCAAAGCTATAGAATTTGCAGGATCATAATAATGTGATGGCATGTGTAGTGTTTAAAAATTATAGGATTCCAGCTGCTAATCACCAATCCTCAACAACATACACAACACAAACGTAGAGAGGAGAGCTGCGAGTGAGCTCCGTGTCACGTGACCGCTGTTTCTTTCCCTTTCGCCTTTCTCGCCATTACAGTAGTTGTGGCCGCATATCTGACATCCGGCTAGACGCCCGTCGCAGGGGCCGCAGCCGAAGGTGATCGTGTGCGCGACTCCCCTCGCAACGTAGCCAGCAGTCGGGACCCTCTGAAAAAGAAGGGACAAGTTGTCACAAAACTTCCATTGTGCTGATTTGTTCCAAGTTCGAACGATTTTCCCAGTCAAGGTACAATCTATAAGACTGGCCATTTGTAACAGTTGCCAAGTGATACACTGCCCCAGTTTATCGACTCTACACTATGGAGTGAATACAGCTTCGCCTCTCTTCAGAGATTGACACTGGCGAAAAGCATGTTGGTCTCAAGAACCCTGAGATTTCAGAAGCTTAAAAATCCCTATTGGTAAGAGAATATTCTGAAAAACAAAATGGTAAATCAGGTTTTTCGTAATTCTGTTGGCTCCAGATGACCATGTATAGGCCTACTTACGTAACACGTTATGGCGGTTGGACATATCAATCTGGTCTTGGTGTCTTTTGTCCTGTCACCGTCTGTGTTCCACTCCTCATTCCCAGAATGGCATTTGATCGCCACCGTCCCTGAAAAGTACATTTCACGGTATATTAGATAATGATAACTATCATGCGACGTAGGGTAGGTCAACGTTGGGTGGGTCAACAGATTTTTCTCAAAACTATCAAAACGTTTTATCTATATAACTAGTTGATTCCAGCTGACGGCATGCAGATACTGAACTTATAATAAGAGACTCTGGACAAGTATGCCTTGATGCGTTGTACAACTTTAACCTACCCCGTGGAGATTCGAGAAGCGAGAGTAACTCTAATATTAATCCAGAACATTCAACTCCACAGAGACTCTACCTCATGAATGCTTCATCGAATAAACTTCTCTATTTCGCCATCATAAAATTCAATAGCGATGACAAGAGTTTCCTGTCGTTGCGTAGCAACCAAAGACCGGTGCTTGGCGACGGAGATACAATGAAATAAACATGGCGAGTAACATATCTCGTCAGTTCAACTTCCAAAGACCGGACCGCACCCTACCATACTAGGGCATACCGTTTTATTGCAAGTCCTTAAAACTTAGCTTTTAATTTAAAATTTCAGCAGGCCCTACATATATATATACCATTACTTTCTCAATGCCTAGCTATCAGACGTTTGGTTTGCTGTCAATTTTAACCCCACCCAGAACTAGAAACCAGGCACTCGCACGTCAACCAAAAATCGATTTCTTGCAGCGACAGCTTTTGAATGGTCCCGTCAACATCAAATAGTTTGTAACACCCTGATCTACAATCAAATGAAAATGTTAAGTTGCGTAAGGCGATTTCAAAGTTAAACTTACCTTTTATTATGATTGAAACGACTATCAAGTAACTCAGGATGGAGGGGATATAAAGCTCCATATTTCCTGAGTGTGGCAAGAATGAAATGAGATGCATTTGTGTATGCAGCCTCTCTTTCGTGTCGTCATGGTGATGGTCACTACCAACATGGCGGATTAAATCATTTGCATTTACATGCAGATAGAGTATTGATGTACGATGGCGGATTCATTCAATGATAAAAAGCAATGGCGTGATAACAGGCCGTCAGAAATGTCCCCAGCCGGCCTGCCAGCGGACCGCATATCATGATACATAACTGCTGTTGAACAGATCGGCTGAAAATTGAAATTAACGCTTTGAGCCAAATTGTATTCCTGTATTCACATGACCTGATATCAGTAAACATCTCTTGCCGTTGGCCAGTAAATGTCCTGTAATGTGAACTAATAACGTTTCTTGGTGTGAACATTACCATTACCATGAGCTTTACCAGTGTCGCTGGTTTCTTTGGGTTATAGAAAGCGTCACCTTTAAAGAAGACTGGCTAAGGGGGCCAAAGATGCTGGGCAAATGGAAGTTCTTTGCCCAAAGGAAAAAATTAAGTTTGCCACGGGAGTTTTGCTAGATCGCCATTGGTGTCCTAATGCACCCCGCTATTACGACGCAACGTCATTTCCATTATCGTCGCAGTAGCGGGGTAATCAAGCGCCATCACCGTAACGTCGGAATCATCGATATCTACACCAAGACGTCACACTCATAGATCCATTGCTCCAGGAAACGCCTTACTAGTGCTTCGTTCCACATGGAAACGATCGATGCATGGAGAGCTGTACGGTGGCCCATAGAGGACATGCGTTTATTTTCAATATAATAGAAACATTTTCTTTTTACAATAAAATAATATCCACCGCGGTGGAAATTATTAATATCCACCGCGGTGGAAATCCACCGCGGTGGAAATTATTTTCCACCGCGGTGGATATTATTTTCTTTGGCGGTGGTGGGAATTATTATTTTTTACCCGGCGGTGGAAATTATTTTTTCGGCGGTGAGAAATAAATCCGACGGCGGTTGTAATTCGAGAGAAAAAAAACGCATTGTAAAAATTTTTTTTTCTATTATATTGAAAATAAACGCATGTCCTCTATGGGCCACCGTAGAGCTGACTCGGGTCAAACCGGAGTCAACATCTGAAAAGCGTGAAAATTCAGTCAGATTTTGAATTTTCCCTTATTTGTGCAACTGCTTATGTAGAATAGGGGGTAACTGTATGGGCAACTGACAGCTGGGTAATATTGCCCTCAATGGTACCAATGGTCCTTGGTTATTGTACCTACGGTCATTTATTTACTCTGTAGCTGCAAGATTATTCGACTAGGGAAAGCCTTTGTCTGTATTTTATAAGGTGATTAGATTAAACACTCTGTTGCTATGGTAGTGTCCTCAGTGCGTTAATTCCCGCAGTGGATGATATTGATGGATTTTATTGGAGCGTGTCCGCGGCGGCCATACCTGCTTGCCTTGTTCCCAAGCCTCGGTTTTGTTCTAAACGAGAATAAGCTCAGGATCCCAGACAAGACATAGGTATGAGCTGTCGTCCAGTGCAATTTGATTTTGATTATTTAGGGACAAAGATGATTGTAACAAACAATTTGACAGAAATCTGCTTTATTGTATTACACGTGACATGTAGATGTCTACAAAGATATATTAATAACTACTGGTACTAAATATTTATTATACATTATATGCCGCAGTGAGATCAATCCAAATGAGATTGTACATAAAGTCACTCTTCGTGCAAATCCAAAGTATCAGAAGGAATACAGACGGAATATATATACCCCAATAAGAATACAACAACTTGTAGAATATTGATGAAAATTGATGGAAAGAACAATACAAGAGTCTTAATAAATGTTACTTCAGATATACATGTAGGTATCAAATAAAATCAAGTGAACTTGATACTGTAGCTTGAGGGGTGCAAGTACAAAAGGCCTTTACGTGCAATGAGCATATGTGAAACAAATGCAGCAGAATCGGTTATATAGGCCTAGTGTCGACACGGTTTACCGTCGACACTGTATGTTTGACGACCTCCATCTTCAAGTCGAATAGTGAATCTTGCTCTTTGCAGCAGCGACTTCCAAGGCCTCCTGCCTGCCACAACAGAATATTTGGCACACCTAAAGATCTTAGGTAATAGTGCTTTACATAACACATATGAATGTACGACCAAACGAAAACAAGTGAGCCTTATTTAAGTCATAACCAGGTTCATTCAAGCAGTCAGAAGTACAATTGAATACATGAAGTTCACTCAAGGCCGACCCGGTCATGGAACTCCGTCTTACATAATGTATTGTTTACTAGGGGACAAGTTACGATGAACTTCTGTCTTGCACATGGGTAAAGTGATAAAAGTGACACAAGATATTCATGGTTTTTTATGATTAATAATCTAAGGGGTGGTCAGTCGTTGTTAACCACCTTATTGCGGGTTACAATAAACAGTCAAGTAGTTGGGTGAATGGTTTATAAAACATGATGAATATGATCTAAACACGGCATATTAGCAACATTACGTGCTTGAAGGAAAATAGACCTTAGCTTCACTAGTGGCAACGAGTTCGTCCTACAGGGCATCACGATCATGTTCTGCATGTAACATATAAATTTAACTCAGAGAAAAGCAAGTTTAAAGCAATAACAATAAAGACTTTTCTACGGTGATAATCTGAAGTCCGAACAAAACATCTACAGTTTCACTCGGCGTTCACTGGATATTTGTACATAGCTTGGAACAGCATACTATACGATATCAAATTAGGGGACAATATAAATGTAACCATTATGTAACCTCGTTTCTGGTGTTAATTACGTTTGCAGGCTAAAAGCTAAAAGGAGGACGGAGTTTTGTACTTTCTTTTTGAGAGAACTTCATATGTCCCGTCTTTAAAAGTCAAAACAATTATCGTTGTGCATACATGATTCTTAAGTTGTCATACGGGCGAGCAGCCATGTGGAAATAGAAAACACGAGAGTCATAAAGATGGAATTGGAGGATATGGCTTTGGCACTGTTGCAATTATCTGTGGTGCATTCTTTACACTCAGTCACCAACGCCTGACAAGGGCCGCACGCGTAAGTCAATACAGGGCCCAGTTTCTGAAAAAAAAGAAAAAATCGATGGCTGATGCTTTCGCTTGGGACTAGTAGGTGTGCCGACATGATCCATCGCAGGTTTTTGTTAGCATGTGTTTGTTGGTCCCGGCATCACGGGTGCAGGTTTAGAGGTTTAGGCTGATATCTTACGAGCTGTTTCCCCGGATATACAAAATTTAACAGAGTGATGACATGCTGTACAATCAGAAAGAGGCAGGAATTTTGAGGAGCTTACAAGATTTACTAGGTTCACAAGATTTTTCAGTACTGAAGCATCTTATTCGGAGCTCTAAGTTAAAATATGAAGTATGTTTTTCCACCTGAAACCACGGACACTAGATAAAATGTCATCTATTGCCCGTGCTGAAACTTACATATGAGGAGCATTTCGTTACACCTGCACCGCACTGAATGTTACCTCGAACCGCCGCAGGTCCATTCGCGCAGCTAAGACAGCTTATGTCTGAAATGAAAAAGGGATAATGAAAGGAGAGACCTGTCATACATGTATAGATCTCGATATGGGAGCAGCTGTGACAAGGTTGTATTCATTAGCCGTCAGCATATACCTATGCATAATGCCTGAACAAAGTCTTTTTAATATCCAGTAGGTCGCCCTGTGCATGTACTAAGGGACAAGTGTGGGAACGGAGGGAATGTATAAGGCAGAGCAGCCAAATATGTCGCGAAAAAGTGGAGATTTTCCTTGTTCCTCGTTCGCTTTTGACCACCTTGTCACGCGCCACACACGAGGCAAATACGCAATGAACCTTTGGTTTGCTTGGGACGAGCAAGTCGGTTGTACCAGGGAGGTGTATTACAATACTATAACAACGCCCTCGTCGTCCAGGGAATATGCTATGGAGGTAATGGTAACAACGTTAACAGTCATAAGGAAACAGGCCCGGGGAATAGATACGCACCCCAGAGCAATTCAGGTACACATGCACAACGAATTTTTCACGGTGTCGACGGGTTAAAAGAGACGGGCGTTTTTAATATTTATAGTCGAATTTCGGCTTACCTTGAATCAACGCAATCACCACCACTACAAAAAACACAAACTGAACAGCGCGAGATGCCATTTTTCTCGTAGTTTCCGTTTTCTGAGCTGACACACCTCGGAGCAAAATTAAAACACGTTAGTCTTAGTCGGCTCCACTTTGTTGACTGATGCAGCCCCGTATAGTTGCCACACGCTGTTGTCATAGCTGTCATCGTCAAACTATTGATCAGTTCCCAATACAAAAACTTCCATTCACCATTCTGCCATTTGGGTTATTAATGTTTGGCAGGACATACTTCATTATTTCCTTTGAGGCGTCCAGTAGAATGGCTCTGTTGTCCTGGTTTATGCCTGTTTCGCCTATTCCTGTTTCGCCTATTCCTGATTCGCCTATTCCTGTTCCGCCTATTCCTGTTCCGCCTATTCCTTTTCGCCTATTTCCTGTTTGGCCTATTTCCTGTTTGGCCTATTTCCTGTTTCGTCTGTTCCTGTTTCGCCTACTTTCCAGTACCCCTACAATAAATCGACTCTCCCACGGGGAACCTTAGGGATGCATGTCCATTTTATGGGGAAAATGTGAGGGGACAATTGGATGATGTTAACGATGTGATGACAATTTGACTAATCAAATGCCATCAACTTTGTTAACAAACCATGCCATGACCGTTTTGAAAGAGTCACCTTGAAAGCGGGGACAGTCCGGGACTTATTTGACCATAGGACCATAGGACCATACTGACACACAGTAAAAACTAATAGATTAAGTAGAGTAAAGCAGTCGTTTATTTTATGAAAACTGAATTCATGAGTTTTTGATAAAAATACATAATATTGTACATTCTCATAATTATTTGATCAAAATCAGCTGTAAAACCCATGTCATAATATACATGTAGGTACAGCACATATAAAGTCAAACAAGGTGGAAAATACATATCATGATATTATGTCAGACAAGGTAACTGATGGCATCAACGTAACTCATTATGTCCCTCTCTCCATTGACGTATTGTTCTTTGAGGCGTAACATGCGTTCGTCAATGCGTACATATGTGGCTCTCCTCGGGTTTGGTCGGTCAGTAAGGGACGGTTCATATTCCTACGTCTGTGGGGAGGTTAGCAATACATTTGAATAGGCGAAACAGGAATAGGCTAAACAGGAATTAGGCGAAACAGGAATAGGCTAAACAGGAATTAGGCGAAACAGGAATAAGGCGAAACAGGAATAGGCGGAACAGGAATAGGCGAAACAGGAATACACCGTTGTCCTCAGGATCAGGCAGGATGTGTGAAACCTTTGACCGATATACCAAGTTCTTATTTCCCCCATAAACGATGAATAGGTTTTGTGATTAAACTCTTTGAAATACACGGCTTGTATAAAGTTTATGATTTGTGAAGATGAGGGCAGTGAATATTTATTTGAATGACTACAATGAAGATAGTCTAATGTCGGCATGTGCCTGCCATGCGTGGGGCGTGTGATTGATGTACTGTACGTGTGTGATGTCAAATATGTCTCAAAGAAATCAATAGATGGGATAAGATCTGGAATGTTTATCAGACGACAGTTATTTAAGTTTTTTTAGGCTTTTTCCCTTTATTAAAGTTATTTCAGGTATGAGCTGTCGTCCAGTGCAATTTGATTTTGATTATTTAGGGACAAAGATGATTGTAACAAACAATTTGACAGAAATCTGCTTTATTGTATTACACGTGACATGTAGATGTCTACAAAGATATATTAATAACTACTGGTACTAAATATTTATTATACATTATATGCCGCAGTGAGATCAATCCAAATGAGATTGTACATAAAGTCACTCTTCGTGCAAATCCAAAGTATCAGAAGGAATACAGACGGAATATATATACCCCAATAAGAATACAACAACTTGTAGAATATTGATGAAAATTGATGGAAAGAACAATACAAGAGTCTTAATAAATGTTACTTCAGATATACATGTAGGTATCAAATAAAATCAAGTGAACTTGATACTGTAGCTTGAGGGGTGCAAGTACAAAAGGCCTTTACGTGCAATGAGCATATGTGAAACAAATGCAGCAGAATCGGTTATATAGGCCTAGTGTCGACACGGTTTACCGTCGACACTGTATGTTTGACGACCTCCATCTTCAAGTCGAATAGTGAATCTTGCTCTTTGCAGCAGCGACTTCCAAGGCCTTCTGCCTGCCACAACAGAATATTTGGCACACCTAAAGATCTTAGGTAATAGTGCTTTACATAACACATATGAATGTACGACCAAACGAAAACAAGTGAGCCTTATTTAAGTCATAACCAGGTTCATTCAAGCAGTCAGAAGTACAATTGAATACATGAAGTTCACTCAAGGCCGACCCGGTCATGGAACTCCGTCTTACATAATGTATTGTTTACTAGGGGACAAGTTACGATGAACTTCTGTCTTGCACATGGGTAAAGTGATAAAAGTGACACAAGATACATGTATTCATGGTTTTTTATGATTAATAATCTAAGGGGTGGTCAGTCGTTGTTAACCACCTTATTGCGGGTTACAATAAACAGTCAAGTAGTTGGGTGAATGGTTAATAAAACATGATGAATATGATCTAAACACGGCATATTAGCAACATTACGTGCTTGAAGGAAAATAGACCTTAGCTTCACTAGTGGCAACGAGTTCGTCCTACAGGGCATCACGATCATGTTCTGCATGTAACATATAAATTTAACTCAGAGAAAAGCAAGTTTAAAGCAATAACAATAAAGACTTTTCTACGGTGATAATCTGAAGTCCGAACAAAACATCTACAGTTTCACTCAGCGTTCACTGGATATTTGTACATAGCTTGGAACAGCATACTATACGATATCAAATTAGGGGACAATATAAATGTAACCATTATGTAACCTCGTTTCTGGTGTTAATTACGTTTGCAGGCTAAAAGCTAAAAGGAGGACGGAGTTTTGTACTTTCTTTTTGAGAGAACTTCATATGTCCCGTCTTTAAAAGTCAAAACAATTATCGTTGTGCATACATGATTCTTAAGTTGTCATACGGGCGAGCAGCCATGTGGAAATAGAAAACACGAGAGTCATAAAGATGGAATTGGAGGATATGGCTTTGGCACTGTTGCAATTATCTGTGGTGCATTCTTTACACTCAGTCACGGGTAAGACCAACGTCGTCGCCTGACAAGGGCCGCACTTGTAAGTCAATGCAGTGCCCAGTTTCTGAAAAAAAAGAAAAAATCGATGGCTGATGCTTTCGCTTGGGACTAGTAGGTGTGCCGACATGATCCATCGCAGGTTTTTGTTAGCATGTGTTTGTTGGTCCCGGCATCACGGGTGCAGGTTTAGAGGTTTTGGCTGATATCTTACGAGCTGTTTCCCCGGATATACAAAATTTAACAGAGTGATGACATGCTGTACAATCAGAAAGAGGCAGGAATTTTGAGGAGCTTACAAGATTTACTAGGTTCACAAGATTTTTCAGTACTGAAGCATCTTATTCGGAGCTCTAAGTTAAAATATGAAGTATGTTTTTCCACCTGAAACCACGGACACTAGATAAAAATGTCATCTATTGCCCGTGCTGAAACTTACATATGAGGAGCATTTCGTTTCACCTGCACCGCACTGAGTGCTAACTCGACCCGCCGAATTTCCAAACGCGCAGCTAAGACAGCTTATGTCTGAAATGAAAAAGGGATAATGAAAGGAGAGACCTGTCATACATGTATAGATCTCGATATGGGAGCAGCTGTGACAAGGTTGTATTGATTAGCCTTCAGCATATACCTATGCATAATGCCTGAACAAAGTCTTTTTAATATCCAGTAGGTCGCCCTGTGCATGTACTAAGGGACAAGTGTGGGAACGGAGGGAATGTATAAGGCAGAGCAGCCAAATATGTCGCGAAAAAGTGGAGATTTTCCTTGTTCCTCGTTCGCTTTTGACCACCTTGTCACGCGCCACACACGAGGCAAATACGCAATGAACCTTTGGTTTGCTTGGGACGAGCAAGTCGGTTGTACCAGGGAGGTGTATTACAATACTATAACAACGCCCTCGTCGTCCAGGGGAATATGCTATGGAGGTAATGGTAACAACGTTAACAGTCATAAGGAAACAGGCCCGGGGAATAGATACGCACCCCAGAGCAATTCAGGTACACATGCACAACGAATTTTTCACGGTGTCGACGGGTTGAAAGAGACGGGCGTTTTTAATATTTATAGTCGAATTTCGGCTTACCTTGAATCAACGCAATCACCACCACTACAAAAAACACAAACTGAACAGCGCGAGATGCCATTTTTCTCGTAGTTTCCGTTTTCTGAGCTGACACACCGCGGAGCAAAATTAAAACACGTTAGTCTTAGTCGGCTCCACTTTGTTGACTGATGCAGCCCCGTATAGTTGCCACACGCTGTTGTCATAGCTGTCATCGTCAAACTATTGATCAGTTCCCAATACAAAAACTTCCATTCACCATTCTGCCATTTGGGTTATTAATGTTTGGCAGGACATACTTCATTATTTCCTTTGAGGCATCCAGTAGAATGGCTCTGTTGTCCTCGGGATCAGGCAGGATGTGTGAAACCTTTGACCGATATACCAAGTTCTTATTTCCCCCATAAACGATGAATAGGTTTTGTGATTAAACTCTTTGAAATACACGGCTTGTATAAAGTTTATGATTTGTGAAGATGAGGGCAGTGAATATTTATTTGAATGGCTACAATGAAGATAGTCTAATGTCGGCATGTGCCTGCCATGCGTGGGGCGTGTGATTGATGTACTGTACGTGTGTGATGTCAAATATGTCTCAAAGAAATCAATAGATGGGATAAGATCTGGAATGTTTATCAGACGACAGTTATTTAATAAAGGTCATATATCAAGGTTTTTTTGCCATTTTCTGCTGTAAGACGATTTCAAAAGTGTACCTAACACTTTATACAATACAGAAAACCAAATGCAATTAGCTCCATCCATTTTGAAGATATAGCCAATTATGTGTTTGACAACTTGATTACCTGATCAGGCTAGCAACTGGCTTGTTAGAGCCAGGCGGCGGGTTCAGCAAAAGTTGTGATGTAGATCAGGTCATCTGTACATGTCATGCAATCATAAAAGCAGGAGGGCCTTAATTAATTATGCACACCTGGAAGTAATGTGTTTCATTCACTATGGTGTATTGTGTGGCTCCGAATTGTGTCAAGGCTAGCACAAAGAACAATCGAATGACGCATGGGACCCATTTTCATGAATTTCCAAAGCCAGTTGAACGAGAGTGGAGGAAGCTGTGGATTCGGAAGTGCAAACGTTTGGAGTGTTGGAAGCCTGGGCCTTCGGCCAAACTTTGCAGTGATCACTTTATCGATACGGATTATCACATGAAGCCGGATATCTGCAACTGAATATTAAATGCCACTTGTTAAAAACAGCTGTTCCATCTGTATTCGATTTGACCAACCCCACTTACATGCGACAGCCTCCAAAGGAACATTCGTTAGCCAAAAAACGTAAACATCAAGAAGTGAGTTGAACACTATTTCATGATTTATACACTGCTGATGCACACAACACTCATACTACCCAAATGGCACATGTCATCCACTGTACAGTGGCTACACAACCATGTCAATTGCATTTAATGCCCGAGGCTGCTGAGGTCGGTTGTTATACATAATGTGTAGGCCCTATTGGGGCCTGTGATACCGCATAGTGTCTTCTTGTGTTCCAGCCATAGCAAGGTGACACTGACAGCGAGGTGACAGCGACACAGGTCAGTGTCTGTGACAGCCACTGTCAATGACAGATTATTGTCATCTGACATCTAGGCCTATCTAACGTTGCACGGCATTATATCGTCACGTCAAGATGATTGTGCATAATACCGTCACTTTTCAATAGTAGTTCAGCGTCATGACATAACTGGCGATACAACACAGACGAGGCGAAACAATATTGTGCAACATTAGTCTGTTCAAAAATCATACATGTTATGCATCTGCAACCATATCTATCAATGTCTTCTTTGCTATATCGGCAGGTCTGCCATGCAAATTGATTAACCACAAATTCTAATCACTTTCGTCCGAATGATCACTCTCATTATGATCTAGTGATATCAATGGCTCGAACATGTATGGCTCAACGTTTAAATATCCTTCTGTATCGACCAAAACATCCTCAAATTCACTGCTCTCACTCTCTGAACTGTATGCGGAAGCCATCTTGCTTTGTTCTGACTGACCTGACCTACGTCATCAAAAAATCCCTAGCGGCCACATGTGGAACTAATCTAAAGTTGTGTGTGGTGGGAAATTCAAATAGTTTCAAATTGAAAATTGAAATAACTAAATAATGACTTTATTATTAGAATTTTTTTAATGTCTGGGATCTTGTTTTTTTAACCCTCAACATATTTCATGAGTATCAAGAATGTTTTCAAACCTTGATATATGACCTTTAAGTTTTTTTAGGCTTTTTCCCTTTATTAAAGTTATTTCAGTTTTTTAAGCTTTTTCCCGTTGTCAAGTCAGCATAATAAGTCGCATCGAGGTATGTCGATTGAGGCGATGCATGACCGTACAAGTTTGAACCTACTTGACGCAAAACAGGTTTACGCACGTAGGCCTTTGCTCTTTGTTGTTGTTCCTTGCATTCGCAAAATTTGTAGAATAGCAGAGCAATATTGACTTTTTTTCACAGAGCAATAAAAATAGCTGGTGAATAGGATTGAGACGACAAGATGCGACGTTTACATGTCTGTAAATGACGTCCTTTTCTGTTAGCATGCCTCAGCTGTGGGAGTCTTTAATCAACGCGGTACGGTAGTCCGTGACCTGTTTATAATGTTGACATATTACATAGCCAAACAAAGCAGCAACCCAGTATAAACAGTAAAGACGAAAGTTATCAGGAAGGAGTTTGGCATAATTGTCCTTGCACTGTTACAGAGGTCCGTATCACACTCGTTGCACTTCACCAACGACGTCTGGCATGGTCCACACGAAAATGCGCGAGATGTCACACTAAGAAGAGTTTGGTCCTGCAAGAAAAGAGGAACTTAATTCGACAAATGTGGTACAAACTATGAAGGTGAACCAGACTGACTGACACCGAACATAGAGCTATCATATACTAGTACATCAATTATAATCAAATATAGCCTTTTGTCCATCGGGTAATATGGACTTTTCTGGCCCGAGAGATGGGTAAGTGTATGCAACATAATCATTCAGTGATGTATTCAATTTGTATAATACTTCTCCCTTTAGGAGTTTTTGCTAAATCAACCAAATAAGACTCTCTGCCCTTGAGACCCATCACTTGTGCTCCGATACGAGGTGATTCTGGTAGAATACTTGACGAAGCCAGGCTACATGTATCACCACACAGGCAGTTGACTTACGTAACTGACACACGTCGATATGCCATCAGGACACGATAGCTGCGTCCAAGCAGGATCAGCATTCCCAGCCTTGGCGCCAAGAAAACAACTGATAGTTTGGAGACCTTAAAAATCAGACAAAATCAAAATGAAAGTATCTAACTGAGCTGCATGCACAGATAGTTAGCTGTGAGCTACCTTCGAATAAGGGATAGTAAATTTGAAATTTCGGTGACGTCTTTCTCATTTTAGGCCAATAACACCCCCAGCTTTATTCATAGAGTAATTAAGTAAAGTTTATTCATAGAATTGTAACCCACCTATGACACTTATTCATTACCGGTAGTCAATGTCGAACTTACCTTTTGTGCAAGCGAAAATTACAATTGCAAAGAAAAAGAGATTTGATGCTCCTCTCTTCATTTTCGCTGTTGTTTTCTGATACTATGTTTGTAACAACAAGGCCAGCCACTGTTCGCCTTTGGAGTGTTCTCAAGTACGAGCCGCAGGAGTGTCTCCTTTTTCACCAAATACATTGATGTTCATATCAATATGGAGCTATCTTATTGGATAACATATGCAAATCACATTACTTTATTTTGTCAATTGAACCAAAATATCCTCAGGCGGCAGCTGAAGATAACACAGCTCTAAAATTGTCAATCTCTACGAAATAAAGCATACTAGGTTTTCATTTCCATAAACGTACTTAGCTGAAATGCTCTTTGGCGGTTGTTAAAATTTGGACATGATCCCTTAAACTATAGGGAGGTTCCCTGCTTGAACTAAATCTTGGACAGTTAGGTTAGGTTACGGTCATGAGGACACTCCTTGTTCAAGTGTTGGCAAACGGACAACAGGCTTACAAATTGACAATGTGCACTTCTCTGGGCTATTTTCCAACATGAGGACAAGAGCTTACTTGTGAAAAGACTGCTTACCAAATCAGAACAAGAACATGTTCAGACAACCCATCGTTCGCTCTATTCATGCAGGACAGTTTTGGTGAATAGGCTATTCCAAAAATAGACACGCCTTGACTGCCTCAAAGCCTCTGCATGGGGCAAAGACGCCAACATACACCTTGGAAACGCCATAACAAACCTCCGAAAACAACAAATGGCAGACAAGATTGAAAGATGATGAAATAACCCTATTGATCAAGACCTTGCCTATTGATGATGGATAGGCCTACTATACGACAGCCCAACTAGTTTGTGTAGCTGAAATATTCCCCTTGTTGTTCATTAATATGATCCGATTCGTGACGAATCAGGATTGCCTACCACTCAACGGCTCAAAACAGTACTGAAATTCGTCTTTGGTGCATTTATTTAACACATCTCCATGTCATGATGAACTGTGTCAAGTGAAACAACCGAAGCAGTATTAAGAGAGAGATACTAAGCACGATTTCCCAACTAGTTTCCCTGTAGCATACCGTTGCATTCATGTACGTACAATGTACCCTGTAGACGCAGCCCAAAACAGTGTTCCAGTCAAATCTATAATTATTTGTATATCTCGTGTACCTGTGCAAATGCCTGGGCAAAATATCTCGACGAGTCTATTCCAAACGGAAGTGACTATTTGGCAAGCCCGGCTGACCAAACAGCGACTTTTTCTTGTCCTGAATGGAGAGCCGAACTCATTATTATTAAAGTAAAGTATCCAGCTCGCCAAACAGGGTAGATTTTTTACCTGTTTGGCAAGCCCGGCTGGCCGAAAAGGGTGGCTTTTTAGTGCTGTTTGGCAAGCGGCTCTCCAAACAGGACAAAAAAAGATGCCTGTTCGGCGAGCGGCTTGCCAAATAGACCCGGTGTAACATCTGTGGTTGTTTCCCATGTGTCAGTGTTTCCAAACAATAGGCAGCTAGAGAGACCACGACTTTTCAATAGGGGGGATACACAGAAAAACTTGTCAATCTATTTTTGAGCGTTCCCAAACAATGAGGGGAAACACTCAAAAACAGAAGCACTCAAAAATATTGCACCGGCCATTTCAAATATTCAGTCGGTCGCGTTGTGTATACGTAGAACCAATGTGTACATGTGTGCGTTAACCTATCCTTTGGCCACAAAACAATAGTAAGGCGATCGATGCAACAGCAGGTTATAGACACTGACGACGGGCACGGTATGGATCGCCTGATTGAAGCAGCTATTGCAACCACTGGTTACTCCAAGAGCTTACACATCTCGATGCAGGCTGTGTAGTGTGAAACCGGTGAATGATGGCATGGTGTGGCAGATAATCTGACTGAAACCGTAACTTGGAAAAAACGATGGGCTAGAGGCCTACGAAACAGCCGTCAGTGAAATGAACATGTTCAGCGCGTAGATTATTGCCTAGGATGAGAATATTCACCGTCAGGAATCTTGACTTGCTCCAGGTGATATATGCATAGGGTTCACTACTTGCAGTTATCGGTCCGGTTAAAAACATTGATATATACTCCATCACTGACTGTGATGTTCTCTCTGATATTATTATAGCATCTCAGTGTCCTGTAATAGATGCAAATGAGAGCAGAGTGCTCCTACATACAGGGACTGTGATTGATGTACAGAGGCTGGCACATCTCGTTATTGATCACCCGTGACGCTGATGGACACCAAATCGAATCTTGTATTCAGGAATAGAATCTTTGATTGTGACTGAGAGTGACTCTTAATGATGCCGGCCTTGGGGTGGGGATCGAGTGCCATGAACGAACCTACAGTCATCACTGATGTCAAATTAATGGTAGAATGTGTTTATATGTGCATAAATGTATGTACAGTAAAATTTCAATAAATAAATGAAATACTAAATCTGTCCGTCTTTTATTTTTAGGCGCCATCTTTGACCATGACTCCAAGCAGATCCACGCAGCCTTCCGATTCGCTATCATGAAGCAGAACAACCAATCACGGCCAAGGTTTCGAATCGACGCCTCGGCTGTCGAATGTGTAGATATAACAGACAGTTTTATACTCAGTAGTGAGAGTAAGTGACTTTAGAGATTTTAGAAGATCAGATTGTTTTGTAAAAGTACAGTTGCAGGAAAGATGTAAAATTCAGCCAAAGCCCATATAGGCCCTTCTATGATTTCCATGAGAGGTGTTTTCCAAATAAACTGGGGGTTTTATATAAAACCCATAAGTTTTAATTTCGAAACTGTACATGTATTTCAGCTAAGGGGCTTTCTCGCTCAATTCAACGATTTTCCCTCGAAAATGTTGTTCGCCTCCTCGACCTTTCCCTTGGAGAGCCTCTGCAATTGTATGTCTAACAGGCGTCCAACACAATTGATTCAAAAACACCATGGACCTCATGTTCATACATGTATGTGTCCGTGAAATAAAATAAAGCTTTTAACTGATGAGAGCCCCACCGTGAGTTTCTCGGCAAAACCCCAACTTCATTTATACTGCATCCGCCATGCCCACTTTGCATTACTGATTACAATACATGTACACCAGTCATGACTGTAGTTATTACGGAATACAAATTATATGTCCTCATTTTGTATCGATATTTTGTCAAACTTGTTACAGCACTGTATATATTTCAACACCATGCACCTCTGATTGTACCTAGTACGAAATAAACATATATAAATTACGATTAGAGCGTAGCCTATGGGAACCGCTATGATCTGTGACAACCAATTCATTAGAGAATATAGAGGGAGGCTAAATTTGATGCCGGTGAATATGGCTGCGTGGTAAACATGCAAATGTACAACACTACGTATGCAGGTGAAAATACCACATCTTCATCTAAACAAACATCGTTCGCTTGATATGGTCACAGATGAATGACTTTTTAGTCAGATGGTGTCGTTACGTAAACATACCACCATACTTAAAAAAACCAAAGTCCAACACATCCATTTTTAAAGTTTATTATTCACATTCATATTCAATATCAGATACACTGTACATGAGTCAATTATTGTTGAGTTTGGCGAACTTCCAAACTTCCCATAGTATCATTTAATACCACGACGGGTGGTATCATTACCACGACGGGTGATCATGTCCGGCGCTCGACGCCTAATCAAATTTTAGTGAAATGAGAAAATATCGTATACCACGGAACTGAATCTACGGTGTGAATCACACCATAATCGCATATAAATGGATTATCTTTATTTGACGCAGATGTTTTGAAGGTGCAATAAACTGAGATTCTCATCACGGGGTGACTTAAACTCTGGTGATGGAAAATGGAGCATGGACTTTCTAAAGCACTGTAACTGTCAGTGTGAATTACACCACTGTCACACATGTGATGTCATTCATAAAATATTTTTTTTGTCTTTTCTACATCTTTAACTGCAAAATATTGATTTTGTTATACAACTCTATGAAGCTCATTATTGCCTTTTTATCGGAATTCAACTCTCAACATGCTCAAGGAGCGTATCACTGGCTTGGCTAAACAGCTTACTGCATCTGCGTACGGGATAGGGTAAATTATGACAAGCGGATTATGTTGCCAACGCTGTTTACGGAGAGCACTGAAGAAAGTGAGGAGTACGACTCAATTAATGTTCTAGCAAAGAAGCTGCTTCAGTTCGCATGAGTATCGTTTTAGGATCCGTTCTGAATGCGGATCATTTGTGTATTTCAGTTATTGCCAAATCAAAAGCATAATGTTGTTTCTCTTCACAATGGTTCATTTATAGTACATGCACGTACATTTATGATTCTTACTTGAATAGAGTGGTTTCATGTGACGTCATCACCAGCCATAGCGGGGACAGACAAAAGAAGAAAGCCCAAATCACCATGACGGTATTTAATTCAGTTCAGTCAGGCACGACAAATCACTGTTCTGCCCCAACATGGCTAGTCGTGAAAACACTCTATTGGTTAATGGTATAGTTTCAGCATGGCTACTCCTGTGATATAATGTATTCAAAAAAGTGTTAAGAAGTCTATACCTCAGCAGTTCTAGAGTAAAATATATCATTAAGGGGAAGACAGAAGAGAACTAATCTTGATATCTAACTATTGCTATGCATGCAAGTTATTCCCCCACGACGTCCTCCTAAGACCCACGAGATCCTCTTCCATATTTCATTAGTAATGTTCTTCCTTCCGTTTCAATCAATATATGCCCGCATTCAGGGAACGCAGCATATTTATGGTTGGATGCGACGTGACAGATCAATTAGATTTAAAAACCTCACAGGGGCATAGGAGACTCGCTTAGTTGATTGCTAGATTCCATGAGATCAAAAGTGCATGAGTTTGAAGGACAGAATTGTTTTTGTTAAGATACATGTAAATGGATTTGTGGTGCATGTCGATAAACAAAACGCATACATGTACATACGAGAGTGGATTGGTATGAGTTAATGTCTCTTTCTGCACTAAAGAGATTTCGACCTAACGTGAGAGAGGAGTCATAAACCCGTCGGGGAGCTAGATTGGCTAGTATTCTAAGAACTGGGCCTGGCTGTTCGAAACAAACTTCGTCGCTAACGCTGGCGTTAGCTTAACTTGGCGTTATCTCCTTCAGTTGAGCCCAGCCTCGTTCCAAATCACTGCAACTCCGCCAATTTTCCTGCCGCAAGGTTGGATTGAAGCTACGTTTACATCGAAGACTTGAAAAGATACGCCAACTTCAATTTGCTTTAAGAAATTTATTCCATATCCGTCTTTTCAGTTTGCTCACAGATGTCCAGAGGCATGTTCGCCCTGTTCGGGGTCAACAATGTCTCATCCGTCAACACCGTATTATCCTACGCCAATACCTTCCACATGCCCTTCATCACCCCCAACATGGTAGATGACACCAACCTAAAAACCGACACAGATTTTAGTTGGGTGTTTCACATGATGCCATCTTATACTAAAGCTATGGTAGATATCATACAAGCAAAAGGATGGGAGACGTTCTACTATTTGTATGATTCAGACGAAGGTACGTGGTTTAGGCTCATTTCCAATCGAGGAACGATTGGTACCATCAAAAGGAGCAGATCGGGAGGAACGAATGGTCATGTCAGGTTATAGACAGCTGGGAGGACAATAATCTCACACGGGAAAGACGAGTTCATTGACCATCGGTTTTACTACTCAGGGTGGTCGATCAGTTAAGCTGGTGCAAGGAATGTCCACCCTCACCGGTCACTCACCATTACAACATGAATGGTCCAAAACCTTATTTGAGAAGCTTACCAAGGGACAATTCAGCCAACGAAATCATTTACCCAACCGAGCCCTCTCGTTCTTATATTCTTGATTATGATGAACAGGATAACGGGTGGTTGATATACAAATCGGAAGCATCTGTTTATGCAGCGGATGAGTTAGTGTTGATCTTGTCACGTCAATCTGTTTGGGGTCAATTTGCGCTCCGGGTGATGATGGTAGGGAGATGGTTCGGGGAGGCTTCGCCGCTTTGTTGGCAATGATTTTGCTATGGGGATTGCGAACCGTGCCAATTTTTTATTTGATGGAGTGCTTCGGGAATAGTATTAGCTGATTGCGATGTGAAGAGGGGACAACGGGATGGTGGGCTGTATCTGAAGGTTTCTAGAGTTGGTGATTGGTCGATATATTTATTATCTTGCCATGAGTTCAGAATAATGCGGTGGGAATTCGATAAGCGCTGTCTCTGCCTAAGCTACCCACCACAGTATGCAATATGCAATATCTACCGAACGAAAACAACGCCCCATCTTGCCAGCAGTGTATGTCTACCAAAAGGTCACGGTAGTTTGGAGCTGGGGTCCGATAAAGGTCTCGAGGTGACCGCTATGTCTTGCAGTATTTAATACGGTAACTGGGGATTCCTCATACCTTATAGACGAGTAACCAACCTGCTTACTCTAAGCTCATAGAAACGGTGATAGCGCTGACGTACTGCGATATAGTGGAGACATCCACTGATCGCTCGACGAAATTGAAATGAATCCGTTCCACCTGGCTCCTGCCCGTAGCCTTCCCTTAAACCATTCCATATTTTGTTTCAGCACTTATACGCATTCAACAAATCAATAAAGCCTTAAATGAGAAAAATATGCAGGTGAAAATGGACCTCCGCCGGATTCCAGATGTTCAAAACGCCCTTGGCTTCCTCCGTCATATAGCAAGAGCTAAAAAGCCAGAAGAAAAACGAATCATTTTAGATATTGCCAAGATGAAAGATTTACAAGGTTTTCTTGCACAGGTAAAGTTTCGAAAATCGTTCTTCCAAAATGAACGGATTACCGAATTTCTTTTGTCTAACGAGGATGCAATGGACACCTCTTTAAAACTCAGACGACAACAGTTTGATTAAATGATATTGTTCTTGGCCAGGTTGTATAATGTTAAGTCACACGACTTGAAAAATGATAACTGAAAAATAGTTAAAATCTACATGTGGTCGATTCTCAGCAGGTAGTATTTGATAACTCAGAGTGCGATGTTGCCATTACAGATCGAAGAGGTAAAGATGGCAAAGAGAAAATACCACTATCTCATTGCTGGTCTGGTAGGTAGTCTTCAGACTTTGACTTTTCTCTCTCAAAAAACTAAAAGGCTCAACTTTCTGTGATGGCAGACAATGACAAAAAGCCCTATTTTGTCCCAATCTGTTACTAGACTTTAATAACAGCTGTACAAGCTAACGGTGATGAAGTTCGCCCCTCCAAATCTTCGCTTGACTTTTGGGCATTTCCTATCTTCAGGGAATGCGGGAATTGAATCTGAATGACTTCACCACCAAAGGGGTGAACATCACCGGTTTCCAGCTGCTCGACAAGGACGACACGGCAGTGCAGAACTTTGTGAAGGCGTGGAACGCGCTGGATAAGGTCAGCTGGCCAGGAACAGAGGAGGACCCAGATGTAAGTATCACATGACAGTTAGGCATCATGTACCCAGTCATCACGGCATCTTTATTGCATAATATGTCCCCAACTTTATTTGGAGGAAATTTAAAGTAATCATCATCAGAGAGTTGTATACAATGCCAAGGCTATATTCTTTGTGAGATTTCGCAAAGAAGTGCATGCTACGCTAACCAACATTTCATGACATGCTATAAACAATCTACTGATCGATACGATGCATGGATTATCCAACATTCCATGACACAATGCTATTCTGTATGTTTCAGCACAAAGCTGCTCTCGCCTATGATGGCGTCATGGTCTTCAAGAGAGCCATCTCCGACATGTTGAAAGAGAATGCCAGAGTCTTTCAGAACGTTTTCCGGGGAAAGGGCCAAGTGTACAACAATGGCAGCAAGGGACTAAACTGCAAGTCCAGTCCACCAATACCGTGGTCGTTCGGAGTACAAGTCGCAAGGGCTTTAAACAGGGTAAGCAAACTACGGTGACCGGCATATACGCCAGTAATTCTTATCTGACGGTAAGTTTTCGGGTTGTGGAAGACATTACCTGCCCAAATCGGCGACTGTGTGTCGGAAGTTAACCAAGTTTCATTCCAAGCAATTCGAGGTTTCACTTCACTGGTTTTGCTTTCGATGAATCATCCGACTGTAGTGTGTGACTGGTAGGAAGAACTATGGAGAGGTTCCGTTACCGAAAGGCAAGAAGCGCTTCTCCAGCGTCAGATTACTGAATGGTACCGGTTAGTTAAAGTTAAAGTTACGAGGAGGTCACTACGAGTTGGCGTACCGCAGCCGGGCAAGCCCATGTTCGGCAGTCGCGATAACTAAGGCCATTGCTCCTCGATGATACCTTTGTGATGCTTCATGATACTTTTGTGCCAATGTTTCAGGCCGAGGACCAAGGAGTCACTGGTAAAATCGCTTTTGATCGATACGGGAGGCGGCGAGACTACAAAATCTCTGTCCTCGAGCAGGGCTTCAAACGAAACATTGTCCCGGTGGGAGAATGGAGCGACACCCGCGGCCTGGTGATGAATCCGCCTACCATTGTAAATGAGAAGGGGAAGGGGGAATTCGACAACAGGACACGGACAGTCACAAGCATTCTGGTAAGATTAGACCGATTTGACCAATCCTCAAAAGCAATATGGACCTTCTTCCATTCACCCACGTACCATCTTGAACGTGACCATTGCCATGCTCTCAGTACCGTACCATATGATAAAGATATTTTGATTTACCAAAATACTTGACTACCCTGACTGCTTGAAAAACGTTTGTTGCTTTTTTTTCCAGGTGGATCCTTTTCTAATGAGGCTAAAGAAACCTCGAGAAGACGGCAAACCATTAGTTTTTAACGACCAGTTTGAAGGTTATTGTCTCGATCTATCCAATAAAATGGCGAAGCGAGTAGGTTTCACTTTCCTCATCCGGGCAGTTAAAGACGGCAGCTATGGCGGCTATGACAAGGTCAATGACACGTGGAATGGTATGATTGGAGAGTTGGTGCGTGGGGTACGTATACCTAACGCCATAATAAAGATAGACCAGTAGATATGATGCAAAGGTAGAAATAGATACTTATAAAGAAGCTAGCATCCTTGCACCAGTAAAGTGTTCATGTAATCATGTGTTCATGTAAGGCTTGTTCCAGCACAGTTTTCAATCATGTCCTTCACTTATCTGCAGGAAGCCGATCTAGCTGTCGCTCCCCTAACCATCACTGCCGCCAGAGAAAAGGTGGTCGACTTTTCGAAACCATTCATGAGTTTAGGCATCAGCATCATGATCAAGAAGCCAGAGAAGCGGACCCCGAGTGTATTCTCGTTCATGGACCCTTTATCCTCCGAGATTTGGATGTGTATTGGATTTGCTTATATCGGAGTTAGCGTGGTGCTGTTTCTGGTGAGCCGGTTCAGTCCGTACGAATGGCACATCGAGGAGGTCTCCTCGAACCCGACTGCCAAAAATGACTTCACCATCTTCAACAGCCTCTGGTTCATTCTCGCCGCCTTCATGCAGCAGGGTTGTGAGATATCGCCAAGGTCAGTAGAACGGATTGTGCCATATGATTTTCAAGAGAATGCACATCAGAGACAGGGTTTACGGCTGTTATACCCGTGTCCCTGCTCTCTCTTAAAAGATAGCCCAACGAATTTAATGCCAAAGTGATAGTCGAGTGCACCGAATGCAAAGATGAATAAAGTCCGGTAGATTCAATGCCCAAAACACTGCCCAAATCCATATTCCCTTCTCTGTAGGTCCATGTCAGGTCGCATCGTGGGAAGTGTGTGGTGGTTCTTCACTTTCATCATCATATCATCATACACGGCCAACTTGGCAGCCTTCCTGACCGTGGAGAGGATGTCAGCCCCCATATCTGGTGCAGATGATCTTGCCAAGCAGACGGAGATCAAGTACGGGATGGTCGCCTCGGGATCTACACAGGAATTCTTCAAGGTGAGCATCGGGAAAAGGTTAAAACAATTGCCACCAGTGCTCTACATTTTGGCTCTTTACGAGTCCAAGATGAGATAGCCCAGAAGAATTATGTCGAGGTAGAGAAAGTTCAGTATACTTAATGCAAAGTAGATACAGTCCAGTCCAACAAATGACAAGGTTTCTATTGTCACTTGTTTACTTTCAGACCTCACAGTTACCGACCTACCAACGAATGTGGACATTCATGAAATCAAACGCAGAAGAGGTCTTCCCTCCAACAACACAGGCCGGGGTTGAGAAGGTCCGTGATTCAAATGGAAAATATGCCTTCCTTCTTGAGTCGACCATGAATGAATATATGAATCAACAGGAGCCATGTACCACGATGAGAGTAGGGAGCAACCTCGACTCGAAGGGTTATGGGGTGGCCACACCTTTCCATTCTGATCTCAGGTAGGAAAGAGATTGTTTATTTCACAGTGAAAACACAGTCGGAACTGCTCTGCTTCTGCAATGATATTACTGAAGTTACTAAAATACACCTATAATGCACGTCCACACATTTACACTTATGCTAATGTCATATGCTTTACATCAATTTCAGAGATCATGTGACACTTGCGGTCCTTGAAGCCAAGGAGAATGGTGACCTTCACAAGCTTGAGCAGAAATGGTGGTACGAAAGGAGTTTGTGTGACCTCGGCAAAGGCAGTACAAAGGTAAACCGTGTTACATGTTCTGTCTTCAGATAATGTGAAGTGCTTGGAGCGATGCAACAGCATTGGATTTAGTGCTATAGAACTCCCAATAATGATTTATTGTTGATGTATAGCATATGGCGGCAAGTTAGTCATATATTTGCTCTATATTTCCAGGATGCCCTTCAGAATGCCCTTGACCTTAACAACGTGGCGGGTATCTTCCTCATTCTCATCTCCGGATTAATCTCATCATTGTTCACTTCAATACTTGAACTACTTTATAGAGCTAAAGTAGACTCAAAAAGAAAAAAGGTAACGACCAGAAGTTTGTGGTCATCAATATTATATTGAGGCATTTAGGTTTAACACTTCCTGTACCAAATTGGTGCCAGGAGTGATGTTGTCTTTACCTGCCATGTCTACTGAGATATTACCATGATAGCTCGAACGTAATTTCACTCTTTTCCATAGATGTGCCCTTTTTGTTACTCAGTTGGATGATATAAGCTGCCAGCTACGGACTAGTAATCTGATCACACTCTTTGTATTTGAGAGTTCTTGTTGGTGCTTGGAAAGAAGAACAAATACTAGTTTGAGGTCGCATATCAACTAACTGTTACAAATGTGATTGATATATAGAGCAAACAAGGAAAAGGATAGATAAGCATTGATGATACTAGATAAGAATGTATTGGCTTGATTGGATTAGTAAATGAGTGGTCAGCGTTGATCAGGTAGGCCTCCACACTGATCATGGGAAAGAGTTTTACAATACCGATGCCAATCTTCTTTCAGATTCCATTCCTGGCGTCATTACGCTCTAAAACATACATCACCATCCACGGCGAAGCGGACTCCTCCAGCACTGACCCCCTGGAGGCGGAGCTGGCCGCTCATCATCATCATCAATACAAACCCATGTCTACGGTATGATATTGTAGGTATATGATTTCTGGGCTCTGAATGGCAGGCCATAGGCGTCATCATCGGAAGCATGGCTGTAGTACAGAGAAGAAGTTATGACCAAAACTTGCTAAGTGTTGCTTGGAATGTTTTGGCCGTGACTCCTTTGGATAGACCTGCATGGATGTTTAGAGGAGCAGCACTAACGGTAATATTGGGAGGGTAGAGTGGATGTTTTAGGTGACGATCCAACATAACATCTGCAAGAAGATTTCAGCAAAGGCAGTTGATGACATAAGAATCTTTTAATCAGCTTTGATTAGCCGAATCAAGCACTGTCAAACTTACGTCCATGGACTAACTCAGGCATTTACAAGGAGATAACATATACGATGGAATGGGCCAGTTTCGTACTGCGGCAGAGTACAAGCCTAGTCCCTGTGGTGGCAGAAATGTCAGAAATGGCTTTTTCCCCCAACACTTCTAGTAGCCAGCTGAATCACAGATCTTCAAACTTGATGCAGCTCTCTGAAACAATGCTCGTCATCGCCATGCGTTCGTCTATGGACAAGGTTTCATAGTGCAGACAGTTGTTTTCCTACCAAAAAATCAGATTTTGCATAATGCTAGATTCCTGGAGGTGTTTCGTAAAATGCTTGCGTCATCGTTGCCATTTCAGTTCAATTTCGTAACTTTTACTGTTTGCGTATATCGGACCAGCCAAATATGTGGGAGACTAATTATTTCATTAAGTGTACTTTTTGATATGTAGATTTACCATTCTGGTCGGAACTGTCGTATTGTGCTTGTCGCGTTTCGTCTTTGTCATCATAACATTGTCAATGTCAAGGTGGTGGGAATGAGTGCAAGCCTGATCATGACGTAAATAGTCGCTTCCTCATAGATATCTACAATATGGAAACGGATTTTACCATCCAAGCAGTCGAAATGTTGAATTTATCAGAAATATCATTGTAGAAAATATCATTTGTAGAAAAAGTTCAAAGAGAAATTCTAAAATGGTTGGGTATTCAACAGACACTGAGCTTAGCTATCGTTAATAATGTCTTCATAAGCCAACAAAGTAAATAAGATTTTTGTCCTTTCCGAAATTCCCTTCAGATTTCTTATTTACTCGTACTTCGCTTGAGATTAGTTTACCCTACTTTTCTTTGCTTTTCAGTATAACTACTCAGCTCCGACAAACATCATCAGTATGGATGGTTATGCATGCTCAGACACAAATACACACACTCAAGTATGATGATGTCGCTACTATGGGTGGGGATTAAAACTGGGAACTGGCCAATCACATTCTTTCAAACGAGGAGCTTGCTGCAGCCAACGAGAGTCTGGTTTGGTAACACGAGGAACGACGACCAATTAGAACCCGGGTTTTAAACACGATGAACGACAGCCAATGGATTTGCTCGATTTAAGACTGGTATAGTGTTTCAAGGAACCAATTAGGATGAAACCTGATGTTTGGTGAGGCTGCGAGAGGGAATCATACCAATTTGCTAGTACATGTACGTAGTTACTTCTAAAACAGCGCGTGACCGCACTCGGCCGGGAGTAATGAGAAGGGTACCTGTATGGAAAAGAATTGTTGCCCGGACTGGAAGGTTTCATCAGATATATACAAGAAGAAAATTTTCGTAGATGACAGCCAATGGATTACCTAGTTGTTGAGACGAAACTGTGAAAGTGAACTATACTGACAAACATGAGCTGTACTGACAAGAATATTCCTTCGTCCACGGGTGCAGAAATGTGGCTTCGAAATTGAGGAATCACTGCTAATGTTGGAGGCGTACAGTAGTGCGATGGAAATGAAGTGATATGATCGAACGAAGACTAACTGGGCTAATGACTCGATACATCGGCCAAATAGGCCCTATAGCCCGCTGGACAGGTTTTTTACTTGTACTATTAATGATGCTACAGTGACTGGCGATAAAAACAAAACTGGTTGATTATTCATTCCAGCTAGGCTGGATTTCGATATATAACACCAATGACTCGTGTAAGTTACTGGAACTGGTCTTCACCGGGCCGGGCCAGAACAGATTATTGCCCCGAACGGGTTTATATTGAATGTCGGATGCTTAAAATGTGAGTGCGACAGTGGGGGTTCTCCGAATTTTTGCGTCCAGCAATCCTAAGTAGGCTATAAGGGGAACTGGCTGTACGACAGGATGGAAAGGAATCACGCTGATATTTGCCCGGCCCAAGACAGGAAGCATTCCTTTTCACCTTCAATCACATTATAGACGACTTCATTGCATTTTATTATGTCTTGTAAATATCAAAAGACTATAGGAACTTTTACTGTATATAGTAGTTATAGCCGTCTCTGTGCGTTTTCATTGTGAGTTGGTGAAATATAGCACTAGGTTTTAGTACAGTTTCTTTCTCCGAAGCATGATTTAATAGGCTAGAATTGAACAGAGAGTAACAATATAATGCGTTGTTGGAGTTGGAGAAGAGCCGTCATCATGATATCGCTAATCGGAGCATGATGATTGATGCCAGTAGGACAGGACGAGGGTGTCCCGCTATAAAAGTGGAACGCTCGAGCCCGCATTTTGTATAAGAGGTTTTTTATCATTGGGGTGGGCGTTGTATAAAGTGTTGATTTAATTATTTCAGGTGATTTTTGAATCCACTTTAAAATGAACGTATCATATCATCAACGTACTCCAAAGATCGTATGGTTCCCGGCGGTCTAAGGAGAAGCAATCCCGGACCGATATACGCATTGCGTTCTATATACATATAATGTCCTTGTCAGTATATCATTCTGTAAAATGATCTTAACCGCGAGTAAGATGTAAATATTTTGCCCTGGACAGATCTGGGGCGCTTTATTGAGAAAATAAAACAGATTTATGGATTAGTCGGTTCATGACAAGGCCATTTCTTTGGAGTGCATGCGATAGTATCACCTAGTTATACCATACTGTAGAGATTTATACTTAGTATAGACGTGTAACCATCTTCTTGAACTAAAGACTTCCATAGAATACGCAAGTCATCGCCGATTGTGGCTACTTTCGTCTTCATGAAGGACATGTACTCTCGTTTCGTTTCGCTATGAAGTAGCAAATGACTGCTGTTTTGGTGGGTAAAATCGTACTGTATATAATCTTGAAGTCATCATTTGAATCACTTCTGGTTTTATCTCATCCACCATGAGTGGCCCGTTGCACAAAAATGTTTTCACTAACGTCACACCAGGCGGCGCTTTCCTCCATGCGGTACCTCGCATTCCTTTTATTTTGCACGCTTTGACCAATATACAAATGACAGCTAAAGTATTTTGCAGTAAGTTGTGACACGGGTGTATATACATCCGTGGTAGTGACGACCTCAGGGGTGCTACCGGGCCAGCATCACTAAAGTGACATGAAACAGTGTTTTTACTCCCGAACTTTGTTTTCTTAAAACGACAATGACGATCTATGAGGGTGTGGCCAGATTAGAGTAATTTATAATGGATTGAAATGCTGTATATCAATGCAATAAAAGGTGTACATGTTGTAAATACGTCAATCGGAGTTGTGTTCGTTGATTTTTAGTACCAGAAAAAGACATGATGCAAACCCGCCTGAAAGAAGCCTGACGTGGCGCTGGACAAAACGTGAGAAATGGTTCCGACAATGAGTCTGTCTCACGCCAAACCCCCGCCAGCTGGTTATCGCATTTCTTGTCTTCTCGGCAATTGAACTCAATATTTCAAGCGGTAGTTTTCCACATGCAGCGCTGAGCAAGTGCAGGTCTTAGTCCGCCGAAGCTAACGAAATGACCTCACATTTTATAGAGAGATGGGCTTGTCGATCTGTGAAGGTCTAGGTTGTTCATTCCCTTCGACTGACGATATGAAGGACTCTATCCAGCGACACATACTGGACAAATGCGGATCGAGCGGGCGAAACTAAAGCATGATATGAGGGCCTACTATAAGTTTATAACATCCATATATCCGGATGCTTGTTCCATTCCAGCAGCACAACTGATGTGCTTTCACCGGTTTGATGATAATGACCGTGGTGCCAAGAAATGACCACTTACAACGAAATCATGAAGGAGATATCTTTGGTCGCCAAATTGAAAGAAGGGAAGTTTCGCGAGCGGGTTTATTGAAGGACACTTTGACCAGCGTTGCGCATCGGACTTCTTGGTTGTGATTATCAAGCTTAAACGAGACATGTGAAACCCAGCGACGTTAAAATCGGCCAGGTGTCGTGCCGACAGTGTCTTTAGATAGGACAATAGACGGACACGCAGCCTGATTTGGGTTCAACTACTGTAAGATCGGCCAGGAGACGTCCTGATTCCTCACCATCTATGATTTCACTACACCAAACCTGTTTTCCTGACTGAAAATTCCTTGTATATGACAGAGCAGGAGCACAATTTCTCGTGGATTTCCGAGACAACAGAAAATAACACCAGCATCATATAAATAATCAAGAAGAAGAAATGTTTAATGGAATGAAGATTGGTTTTATTCAGACTGTCAAAGATAACCATGCAATTAGTGACACTTTTACACAGGACACGATGTACTTAACTCAATTAATTCTCAAGCTACAAAAACACTTGAAATGACTGTAGGGGTATCAGGCTTCTCATAACATGAAGATGCACGGCACCTCTATTGTGGACATGACTGCAAGCTGGACAACCTATGAATTGAGGGAGAGGTTCTACTACAGACAGCCGGGACTGGCCACTTTTTAGAATCGTTCCAGTTGGTACATGGTAATCAAGAGAGTTAAGGACACACCAATGTCAAAAATAAAAGGCACAACAAAGTAAACATTGGAAAGGAAACATTTCATCGATAAGATAACTAAAATGAAAACTTCTGTGGCAATAATACAACACTGTGTAGAGTGTTTCTGATCATGTCCAATGATTTGCTGGGAGTCAATGGTGCTGCGAGAGGAAGCATCAGAACTAAAGAGAGCCAATCCACTATGAAAATAAAGGTGTCTACAGTAATTTGTAAAGTAAACTTTCATTTGTAAATTAGAATGCCAGCACATTATACAATATACCTAACAACTAAATTTCAACATAATCCTAACATACAACATCTCCAGCAAAGAATACTGCTAGATGAGACGTATCTGTTGCATAATATTTGTTCTGACTAAAAAGAAGGGTTCTTCAGGAGGAAACACTGCTGATGTGGGAGCAGCTAGGAATTCATGAACACAACAGCAGTCTGCCTGAACATCACATACTCCACTTTATGGTCAACAATATTGGTCATCCACATTACTTGGGAAAAGTCAAAGGTAGTTTTTTCTTTTTGGACCAAGCCTATATACCATCAGACTGAAGCCCCTCGAGACCCAGCCATGAAATCACCAAAACGTTCAGATTGATCATGTCTCAATGAATGCTGATTTGGAAAGGAAAGGACAGCATCGGTATTGGCTGCAAGAGTGAGCACTGAAACGTTTTTTAGATCTAGTTAGGCCCCTGCAGTACTGGTGATAATACCATAGCCAATTTGGCAACCGATACGCTTTATCTTGATTTTACATGCCTCAAACAGAACATACACAACCTGCTACGCAATGCCCTCCCAAATAACCCTACTGGCACACCGACACACAATTTGATTCATAAGCTGAGTAAATGTCAATACATTTACAATGAAATAGAAATCTGAAAGAACACAATACTGTTAACTCCATCATTAGCTAATTTCCAGGACAATAACTGAGTTGACAGTAGGTGAGGCTGATTTCAAAATCTTGTAGCTGCGGTTGAACTCAATGACCAGGAATTCATGTGATGACATCACACTCTAATCGATCTGAAAAGATAAATGGAGATACAATTACCATTTCATTAAACTGCCATCCAATTCAATTGCCAAAGACGGACAATGGAAGCATGAGGAGATCTGGTTGCCCAAACCAGTCGATGCAGACGTTGAGAATACACGACACTGTCAATACTTACATCAGCAGATGATGGAGTGAATGAAGAGCTGCCCCCTGCTCCTGGTCCTCCGAACGGTGGACTTCCGGACCCACCAGGCATGCCACCCTCGCCAGGACCACCTGCACCTGCTGCGCCGAATTTCGCAGTCATTTTCTCGATCACTCGCTTTACCTTCGGATTATTCTCATATTCGCTGATTTTCGATGGGTCCTGGCTGACGACCTTGAATGCAGCCATCACTTCAGGGTCCTAGAGAATGATCAGAGATACAAAGAATTAAGGAACTTGGCCAACATTGCACCAGAGTTTCCTGTGGACAAGGATCACAGGGACAGGGTTATTTCTCATAGCACACTCTAGGGATGATAGGAATTCCTAAGCATCAATACACAACCACACAGTCAATACTAGTATACAGGTTGTATCACAATCAATGAAGATAATAATGGATTTCTCACCTGGAATGCCATAAGAAGTTCAGGGTCATTCAACAGGTCTCCTAGGCCACCCATGCCGCCGGGCATTCCTCCCATTCCTGGCATTCCACCGCCGGGCATGCCACCCATTCCTCCGGGCATTCCGCCGCCCATTCCTCCGGGCATACCTCCACCCATACCCCCAAATCCGGGCATTCCACCGGGGAAACCTTGGCTCTCCTGTTCTGCTTGCTGACGTTCATATTCCTGGAAAAATCAAGTGCATTTATGGATGATATGTTGGTCAATAAACATAACATCATGTACCGTAGTTCTAGAATCCCACCGTAGGCCTGTGTCCACTTCCTGCTGTACTTTAACCATGGCCTATCAAATCCTGATGAAATCATGACCTTGCAATAGACGCCACCCTTACCTTCTGAGCCTTCTCCCTCTCTTCTCTTGCTTTCTGGATGCGTTCACGTCTTTCCCTGTCTTGGCGTTCCTTCTTCTTACGCTCCTTCTTCAACAGGTGAAGTTCAATCTTCTTGGCCTGAATGAGACAGAGGTGATAATGATTGAGAACGATATTTGCCTTTTCCTCAAACGAGGACAGCACTGCGAGAACATTTTCACCACAGCTTTCACTGAAGTTAACCAATTTAGCTTGAAAAGTTGATATTGATATGAAAATGAGAATTGAAACATACAGTGCTGCCACCTGCCAGTAAAAAGTAGAACTAAATTAATTTGTTATTGATATTAGGGGCATAATAGATTAGCAATGGCTTCTCTTGTGTGTAGGGTGTGTAATTTCTTGCTTATCTTTGCTAGTCTGCTGAAGATTACTGGCCAGATTGGTGAGTTAATTGTTGTTGTAAAGTGTCCATTCATGCGGAAACATTAGCACATGGATGGACATGAGAAGCACGTGTAGGTTGAGAGACAGCAGACACTGTAGACCCGCACCGCCGCTGGTATTCATTGATTGGTCATACACCATTGCATTGCAAATGATGCCAGACCATGCCCATGCAGCATGGTGGAGGAGTCTACTCTACCAGACAGAGATTCTGAGCCTCCATTATCCAACTGGATGGGATGGCGACTCACAGTATAGTTCAAGCGTGTATGCCTTTATGGTGCTATTGTAATTAGACCATACTAGTTCATCTTCATTCTGACATTCACAAACTCATGTAGAAGCATGCTGCCTAATAGAGAATATGCATGGCTGTGTTGCATGTACCTTCTGGTCTGTATTATACAATACATTCATAAATAGAACTAAACACCATGTAGCCGTTATCCCCCTCAAAGCCACAATGCTACGGGCCCGCAAACTAATCCTCATCACTCCAATTAAAATGGTATTTTTGAATAGTCTGCTTGGACCTAAACAAAATGTGCCAACTTTACCAAGGTAAGCCAAGTATAGTGGAGCATGTCAACTTGAACACCTTGATAAAGTATTAACATCTCTCATGTCTGTGCAGTGACACACTTTGATTTGATCAAATGAGAAAAAAACAGAATGCTTCATCAACTGTACATCTCCAAACCCGAGGGTCGTTCGACAGACAGGTTCCACTGTGCAAGAATGTTCATTTTTAGTAAAAAACTTGATGTCATCTTTCATGTTTCATGTAAATTTCATTTCAAGAATCTCAAATGTCCTAATTTGCCAAATGTTTTTATTTCGAAGTATCCAGTCATGCCAGTCCATGTTCATGCATGACCAGTGAATGTAATTTTTCCAATGAATGTTGTATTGTTTTGAAATGAATAGTTAACACATCTTAAGAACAGTAATTTGTTTATACGTGTACAGTCGAACCTCTCTGGGACACCCTTTGGACTTAATGACATTGATGATAATTGCATGACCAGCTTATTCCCCCAAGCAATATCTTGGTAATAATGATCATCATATGAGACTTAAGCGACAAATCCAACTGGTTTCGATCACTCGTAATCCCTAACTTTCGGCCAGTACATTCATCATGATTCAACGTGTGTTTAAAAAAAGTTCTTTGTAGACAGTAGAATTTTTGTGCTGTGGCAAAATCCACGTTCAGTCAACATCAAGAGCCAAACATCACAGAGCATTTACCACTGTTTTCTTTTAATTGCTGAGCTGCCTTGTTTGCAGGCAGCTCTGTGCTACTGCTGTGTTGAAACTCTCTCTGTTGTCTGGTAGCAAGAAAATCAATACTATATACACAGAATGTATTACAGGAGCTTTCAAGTGTTGTATCACATTAAATGTAGTAGATAGATTATGAGTAATGTAGATGCCAAGCCCTGTAGTTATGTTATGTAAGATGAGCAATCATTGTATGCAGGGCTTGACAGTGCATTGAGTCTTGTTGGCACTTTGTGCGGTGTCTTTGAACAAGACAATGATTGGTGGTGCTCACACCCTCAGGCATAGTGTGATTTATACCACATTCTTGTTTTGTTCGCTGGAAAAGGTCAGAAGTCACGACATTACCTTGTGGGTGGCTGGTCCACGTCTCACACAAATACAGCAAACACGACAAATGAATTGAATTCCCCAAGCAACGCATGAAGGAGATCCCACGTTATGTTTACAATGTTTAGTTGTCTATGCATGACACTGTCTTAGAAATGGAGGTTTCCTTTGTTGTCTTTTCTTGTTATATCATATACTGTGCTGCAGATGGTGTAAATTGAATGATTGATGCAACAAGTTGATGTTAATATCAAGTTCACATGCTCAATACATTACATTACCAGGAAAAAGCTCTCCCCTTTCTCATCGAACTGCCACCTGGTCAACCAAGACAAAGGAGCTACCCTGGGTATCATTTGTGAACTAATGGTCTATGACATTTGACGAAGACATTGAAATATATTTTCGTAGAGATTTCAGTGTAGTCAAGATGACTAACCAAAGAACTTATCTCCATGATATTTTACACTTGCAGATCTGAACACTGCCAAGCGGGACCGGTCCCACATAGAAGTGAACCTCAAGCTGAATGGTCAGGGCAGTATTGCCCAGATGGTGCGTGAGCAGAAACTCAACAACATCTTAGACCAGTTAAAACATATTTATCATGAAAGTATAAAACCAATGGAAGATGCCTACAGATACAGTGACATGGGAAAGCCCCCTATTACAGGTATGCTGAATCCATTTTTAGAACAAACACTTGTCCAATTCAGAACCCTTACTCGGGTGAGACCTGGAAACACCGACAGGCATCTGAGAACATCATGCTCTTTTTTGTCTCTCGAAATGCAACACCACAAATCTATTGATTTGGTCTGCTCATGTATGTTTATCTCATTCTCAGGTGGACCCCTGAGGGACTGTGAGAGCAAAATCAAAATGATGGCAAAACCATTGATTTGCTACACTGCGCAACTAGTAGCCCAACCCATTTTCAAAATGAATGAGACTGCCAGAGTAATCTTTTACTTAACAGATGCTGATATCAAGATGATGAAACCAACAGTTTTATTCGTTGGACCATGGAGTACAGGAAAGTCCACCATGATCAACTACCTCCTGGGTGTAGAAGATGACAACTTCAGACTCATTACTGGTAAGTCTCTCACTTACAGTTACAAACGTAACCAAACTCTCTTGACTGGTGAGCTCACAGTCTGGTAAGATTGGCATTGTGTTGGAAATTGAGTCGCACATTCTTTCAGAATAATCTAAGCATCGTAAGACTAATTGTCAGGACGTAAGGCCACAATGCGACCTCTCCACTTCTTAAAGCTACCTCAGCCAATCGTAATACCTCCCCATCCATCCCTAGGTGCTCAACCCACAACTACTGAATTCACTGTCCTCATGCAAGGAGAAAAGGAAAAGAGTGTGGAGGGAATGGTGCTAGCTGCAGATGGCACTAAGATGTTTTCAACTTTAGAAAAATTTGGCCAGGTAAGTAGTTGTGATAGTTATTTACACCCAGACAAGCCAGACTATGGACTGCTAACACAATCTCACATTGAAGACAGCTAGAAGTAGAAAAGCTGTTTGATACCTTGAATTCTTCCGTCATCAAGGCTAGACAGATAACCCAAACAAGCCCGACCTTTGTTTTCCTTCACGTTTGCTGTTACTGAAGGCCGGTTTTGCTGAAGTGGCCTGATTATGTGTACCCTTACATGTAGTATTTAAGCATTCCTGTGCCTTGCCCTGGAACAGTTCTTCATATCGAAGTCGTTCCCCAATTGAAATTGAACCCTTTTCAATTTCAGGGTTTTCTGGAAAGACTTCAGGGAATAGAGATGCCTAACCGACTCCTTGAGAAGGTCATACTGGTTGACACACCAGGAATTTTAGAAAACAAGAAGCAACAAGACCGAGGGTATCCATTCAACGAGGTGCTGCAGTGGTTCATCGATCATGCAGACATGATTCTGGTCGTATTTGATCCAACGAAACTGGACGTTGGCACCGAGTTGGAAGTCTTGTTCAACCAGCTAAAGGGACACGAGTCACAGATCAAGTTAGTCTTGAACAAAGCCGATACTATTCCCATCCAAGAGTTGATGCGGGTTTACGGCGCTCTGTTCTGGAATTTAGCACCTTTGATAAATGTGACTGAGCCACCGAGAGTGTTTACCGGGTCGTTCTGGAGCCAACCTCTAAGTCTAAAGAAAGGCAATGGAAATTATAGTGAACTTTTCAAGAATGAAGAGATCAATCTTTTGAATGACATGAGCGAACTCATTGAAAATAAAGTCCAGAACAAGATAGCACATATACGCCAGTGTGCTATTCTAGTCCGGCAGCATGCACTTATAGTCAATCAGTACTTGGTAACTTTCCACAAATTCAATACTTTCATGAGTAATAGTGAAAACGTAGCAAATGAAATTATCGAGAGACCAGAAAAATATAGGATTTTCAAATTAGTGGCGAAGTACAGTAATGTGAGTAAGTATGACTTTCCCGACCCTGAAGTCTACAAGGACTTTTTCTACCTCAATGCTATCAATTCCTTCGAGATGCTCAGTGGACATTGTTCTTACTTTGGTGGATGTTTGTTAGACAAACTTAACAAGGCCATTAATGAAGACCTCCCTAAACTTTTGACCAAAGTGCAGGAGCTCGACGGTGGCCAGCAGTGTTTGCCGGACGATGAGATCTGTAAGAGTCAAAGTGGTGAACCAGAGACGTGACTGTATGTTAACTAGACAACTAATATTGTTACTTAAAAATTGAATTGCAAGGAAAAAAGGAAACTATTGTACAAAAATTACAACATGTACATAAAGTGTTTAAAGATGTTACCAGATTGCTTTTTTTAAAGACTGCCAAAATCAATAGCTATCAAATGACTGTATTCTTTTATTCATTATCTGTGTCCACTCTGATTATCATGAAATGAAAACAAACTTTCAATTTGAGCACATGTTACCGAAAAGAGTTGACAATGTTTCACAGAACCCTGGGTTTGTGATTATGGAGTGCTCGAGACTTTCATCATTCCTCCTTGTTTAATATGCTGTGTCCTATGAGATTTGTTGAATTGTTATTTTGATGCCATATTTGTTTTTAATTGTTAGTGAGATGTACACATTTCTCTAGATGTGAGCCTGAATCTGGCATAAAAATATTAGGAGTACAACTTACATAGATGTTTCTGTATACGTAAGATCTCTGCTTCAATGTGATGCTTTATAAATTAAATAAAACCAGAATGCAGCTGATGCTGGATAAACAGAAATCACTGTCTTTCTCAATTCTGTTCAAGACTTAGTGTCACTGGTGGAATCCACTTCAAATACACATGATGTTTGGTGCGTCGAATCCTCGATATTGGCTCATGGACAGCCTTTACAATTACACTCGCTGCATAAACAGGCAGTAAAGAAACTGAACTGACTAGACATGATAGACTACCGTACTGTATATGACTGGTGTGCAGCAGCCAGAGGCACACCACAGCTGTCACTGGATGTTTTGAAAAACCAAGTGCAGTGCATCAAAAGTGATGACACGCAAGTGTTTGTCCAGGGCTAACTGACCTTGTGGCCACATGTAGTGCAGCATGTGCATGCCTTGGACTCTTCAGAAAGGTTTCAAGAACAGGCTGGGGAATGATTGTGAAGCACCTTGAGCCCACATTACAGTATGAACTAAAGCGGTATAAATGCTCTTGTTAATTAAGAGTGGACGTCAGAACGGGCTGGGGAATGAATGTGAAGCACCTTGAGCCTACATTACAGTATGAACTGAAGCGGTAGAAATCCTCTTGTTGATTTAGAATGGACGTCAACTTACCTTTGGTTCGACTTCATGAAGTAGTTGGTTAATATCGTCATCAAAATCAAGTTTAGCTGCCATGCGGAGATCCCTGGCCGCATTTACCCATTGGCCAAGCAATCTGAAAGAAACAGAGATGTGACAGAAGATCGCGTTTAGCGGAGTATGATCTAAGCAACCAGTCCGATACAACAAAGAACATGCTGTGTGTGAAATTGACAGAGTTTGATTGGACAGTGAGCTACTGCAGCTGCCTTTGGAAGTCTCTCATTGTGAATTCTGTTGGAGGGAGAGGTGTGAACCACTTGGGTTTTTAACTGGTCCACATAGAATTCAACGATTGTGTGGTGGACTTCTCCTTATTCAAGCAAAGAAATGGTAGTCTACTTACTTGTTCGCTTTTCCTCTCCATTTGTATGGAATGGCCGAGTCTGGATTCAGTTCAATGGCTTGGTCACAGTCAAGGATAGCTCGTTTTGGTTTTAGTTCTCTCACGTACGCACTAAAAACATAAACAGAACAATGATCAGGGTAGTTTTTGAACAATCTATGTTAAGAACAATAATTAAAACAAGATGATGTGAATAGATCTATGCATGTGATCACTTTACTTGCTTTTCAAGAAATTATCAGAATCTAATATGTCTGGTTACCAAATGAGATCCAAGTTATTATGAAAATCATCACAGGTGCAATCTTATTTGTGGCATAGTCTTGCCCATTAGAAATTGAAGCAATGAAATTGACGGACAGGAAAGTGACATACCATGCTCTCTTGGCAAACAGTACAGCAGATTTAGGATTCAAGATGATGGCATCGGTGAACAACAGGATAGCTTGGTCTGGGTTGCCTGGAAGAGTTTGAAACAGAATGATAATCAGTCCAGAAATGCATCCCCCCCCGCCTTAGAATTTGTGGCCTGCTTCTTGCCGAGACTCATCCCAATACTGAACAGCTAGAGGGACCACTTACCCATATTGAGGGCTTCCATAGCTTCATTTCTCTTGACAGATGCTTCCTCCATCATATCATCAGTCACCTAGAGGACAGAAAGCAGAATCTTAGCATCCCTAACCAGACCACATGACTTTGAAGAAGACTACCTCGGCCAATTCTTCAAAATGGTGCACAATTCTATCACCAGGCATTTCGGAACTACATAGATCTGTCATTGCATTTCGAATTGTAATTTAGCCCAAGTCAAGGCAATGCTTGTTTGTTGATCATGCTTGATGAGACGGGTACTTACCACTTTGTCAGGATCACCCATTGGCTGTTGAGGTGTAACATCGTCATCTTCAATGACACCCGTATCACTGATGTCTGAAATAAAAAGGACACAATGTAAACACCAAACAGGCACACAGAAATGTTTTGGAGCAAGAATATGTGCGAGCTTGACCTGCCACTAAGACCAGCAATTCACAGAGTTGTAAAGGACTACACTGTAACAATTGTGCATTCTCTGTACTTGATCATCCAGCTTGCCAGAGAGGCCCAAGCCACTTTTTACAAAATGACCTCATTCTGTTTTAGTTTCTTCTCGGCACGAAGTTTACTTTTTGCAGAAGCAGATGAGGACGACAAGAACAGTAGAGAAGACTCACCGAGTTCACTGCCACTGCTCTCTGGCTCTGGCTCCGGCTCAGCAGGTGCAGGTGCAGGAGAGGGTGTTGGCTGCAAAAGGACATGAAGCATCAGAAGAAAAAGCAAGTTTATGATGGAATTGAAATCAAAATCATCTTGTAAAGTCGACTCAACTTGGCACTCAACAGAGCTTATTTGGAGGTGGGGATTATTTCTTGAAAATGTGAATTTGATTGTAAATTATTGTACCTCAGGCGTTGGTTTCTCTTCTTCTGGTGCTTCCCACGCTGTTTTCTGGGATGGCGGAGGAACAGTTGCTCCAAGGCTGAAAAGTCAAATCAGATTCAGGCTAGAGCTCGAGAGGCTCAACATTTTGAGTTTACAATTTGAGAAATGCAATTAGCTGGTTCTGAAATAATTATTTCAGTCACAGAATTAGCATTATTCTTCTTGTCGAATCAATCAAAGTGACAAGCTGGGTAAAAAAATTGATTGTCCTTAAAAATACAAGAAATAACTTCCAACTTCGCGGAACTTTACCAATTACCGTACAGATACAACCTGAAGAGAAACATCCCAAAAAACTCCAGTTACTGATTATACTGACACATCATTTCAACAATTTTTTAAAGTTCCTCTTGTATCATACAAATGAGAACGAACCTGTCAAGATATTCCTTGAAGAATGCAAACTGGGGTGCATGCAGTATTGCTGGGTTAGCCTTGCAAAGACCAACAAATGTCTTTAGTTTCATTATCTCCTCTGAATCCATCTTGATCTTGGCTGAAACAACAGTCACAACAGTCGGTAAATATGTACAGACAGGAGGTCAGCAAACAGTAAATAAATGGGCATGGCTGGGAATTGATTGAGGTCTGAATGAAAGACAAGTAAAACCCACTTGACTTACTAGTAGGCCTAGTTTATGCATGTAAGAGAATGTAATGGTTCGGCCTGCCACACCTTTTTCACTGTATGTATGACATTTTTCAGGCACAAGCCACTCTAATGACATTGTCTTACTGCAGTTTCAACCCCTCGTGTCGCTACAAATGCAGGTTGGAGATGGGTGCTCAAATTAGTCCGAAAATAGATATCTTCCCGCATTATTTTGAGTAGGATTAGAAGAAACCATGCGTAACGGCACTGCGAATGTAATATTTTTTCTGAACTTCAACCCAACATTCATCGATATCGCAAGAACACACTTGCTTCAAATAATATACCCCAACCTTCTACTCTTACCAAATTATCAACAGGACGTGTTTTAATATCGAAACTGTGAAAGAAAGGCAAGGAATTGGGACAAATACAACCGGCAAGTAGAAACGTGTCCGAGTCGAGAAATTTCCAAAGCGCCAGTGTGGCCATCTGCCGGATATTGGTGGAACGGTATCAGGTCGTTTCGCTCCCTGACCTTTCGCCCCCAGTTGTTTCGCTCCAAATCGAAGTCTTTACGCTCGTTCGGACTTCTGGTGTCTGGTAGAAGATACCAAGAACGACAAATGTGTGGTCATAAAGACCCAAACATCCCGTCCAAATTAGGGTGAAGTTCTGAACAGAAAGCTTTTGGTATTTTGAGAAAAGCACCACAAGACATATTTGTAAATCATATCATCTTTATTTCATGAAAATCCACTATCATTTCATGATCTTTCATACTTAGGAATACTATCCATTTTTAAGTCCATTGGCATTGGAACATTGCCAGATTCAACCTGCAGTGACTGTAATTAAGATACATACATACATGTACACAAGATGCCCTAGTACAACAATGGCATTGAGGACACCCCTGACAAATGGTGTCCTCAATACTGACATGTCAAGGTTGAAATGAGGACACCCCTGACAAATGGTGTCCTCAATACTAACATGTCAAGGTTGAATTGAATTGAAATGACTACCATCACTGTCCTTGATAGAAAGGGTGTCCCGCCAACAGGCTTGAATCACCACTTCTTTTTCCCAAACATACATGTATATCAATAACAACCTCGTCCCCTCACCCTTTAGTATCGAACAAATGCACTGTAAATACCCGCGATTCAGAAACTGATAATCACAGAATGCTAAAGAAACAAACGTAATGTTAGCACAAGATTTCACCAAATGACAGCAGACATACAATGCCTGGTATCCTTCTTATAATCAACCAGAGAATAAATGACAGCCCAAGATTTGATGAGAACATCATTCTGACTTACATAGCCAAGATGTTATCAAACTCATAACCAATCGTACTCTTCTAAACTCATGCCAAGCTCGACCTCATGGGTTACTGAATTCTTTCCTCATTCTAAGAAGCATTGACAAGGATCTTCCAAGAAGGCAAAACCTGATACCCCTTGCCAATTCAGCCTGCAGTCTTCACCAACCGTCATAACATAACCCACACCTCTGCGTCTGCAGGAAGACTGTCCATGACACTATGAACACACTAGAAAAATCCTACAGTGCAACTAACAGTGCTGGACACTGCATCATACATGTCCAAACAGCACATGGAGTTCAACTCAGCAGGGCCAACTGGCCTCCTCGCAATACCTTTCCTCACCAGTAGTGTTGATTCCCTCAAATATATACCTGGAAGAAGAGATGTTTAGTCCACTATTCATCTTATTACCACAACATGTATGGCTTCTACTGGCAGCCTCACAAAATTTCAAAAAGTTTCTTGAGTTCCACTATTAATTGCCAGTCATTTTTCTGCATGTCCTCACGGAAGTAGTCCTTGACAGCATCGATTGATTCACGAGTGATCTGGAAAGATAAAAGAACATTTCAGCATACTTTACATGTGAGGCAAAGACCAAGAAGGACTGGACTGAAAATAACATGATAAAGTGGAATCAAATCAAAGGTGAGTAGAAAAGTCCCTGATCCTTTTCTATAGTGACTGCTTAAAACACACAGAAGATGGGGAGACTCATGGCAGTGGGTGCCCTCTTCGATGGCCTCAAACGCCTGACAAATTACATGTGTATGCTCATCAGTCTTCTGAATGGTAAAGATAAGAGAATACTGATTGTCTAACGCACAGAGTTGAGAACGGCTGCTAAGAACATTCCTACCTTGCTAATTAGTATATCATTATGATCAAAGTGGCGACCATACATTTTCGGTGCTTCTCCTCCCCGTGGCTCTATCTTTATGCACACCTCGCTGCCTCGACGTGCTTCCTCGGACTCTTTATGATTATTCTCTATACTTGTGATACGGCCAACGAGCACTTCCTAAAACACAAACGGAAGAAAAGAAATAACAATGTGCATGCAGCATTTGGAAATCAAATACAGGATTGCCAATCGTCATTGCTTTCGGCCTTCTCTTGCCCCTGCAATGAACTTGGCTCTGAACTTTCAAGAATCATGTAAATTTATTGTGGAAGTAATAAGAGAAACAAAACCTAAATATTACCTCCTTGTCGTCTTTTCCTGGCACACAGAGCGGTGTTCCACAGCGAATAAATCCTGCCTCGACCGACACGCCAAGGACAATTGGGTCGCGACTGTTGAATATATACTGAGGAAGAATACGAAGTTTGCAAGGGAACACGGCAATGCTTTTGAATTCGTCCTGCTTCTTTTTCTTAAATGCTTCCCGATATGCTGTGAATCGGTCGAACAGATGATAGATGATGTCTGCCGTGAAGATCTGCACGCCTACACTATCAGCAAGTTCTTGGGCTTCTCGCTCTACTTTCACATCAAATGCAAGAATTACTGCATACCTGCAAATAAATAACCAACGTCACTGTCAATACAAAGCACATTTTCACAAGTACAATGATTTGGGGAATGTGGGAATGTCCCCACCCCCTTTCCCATGGAGTCTATCTCTTATTCTAAGTCCAGGACAAAAATCACCAACTGACCACGTAAACTAGCTACCTCTCCCCCACCCAATGTTTGAAGGGTTATCAAATGCTTCAGATGAAGCGCGCATGCAATGTCTATGTAAGTAATTCATACTTACTGTATATCGCGTTCCACCATCGCAGATGCCTTCATGACATCACGTTTATGGACAGGTCCTATATTGATACCAGCATACTGAAGGAAGAAACACAGACAGATATAACAGTTTGTTTGGAAGTTTCTGAAAGTACCATTTGTATCTTCATGGATTGTATTTGTTGCTATAATGAAGTATTTCTTTAACAATTTCTCTTATTAGCAGAAAAAGTTTACTTACATTAATTTTGGATGTTTTAAGGAATTCGAGTAAAGCTTCTAATGATCCTAGGGTGGAGGCCTGGACAAACACACCTCGGTCACTCAGTCTGATGGCATTCAGGATGTTCTTGAGTTGTTTGGCTATGTCTTCCTAGAAAACGGAATCAAACATTAATATTGACATGACAAGATCAAACTTCACGAGGAAAACACCAGGCCTAAACTGAAAGATCTTTGATTGGGTTGGCTCTTTGCGAGGCGATATAAATAAATGTGTCTTACCCGATAGATTTCCGTTTCATCTGGATGGTAGGAGACATACATTGGTAAGCCAGCAAGAGCCTTCTCCAGGTCCTTGGCTATGAGCTTCACTCCTGAAGCAGCCTTCAGCTCCTTCACTTTCTCATACTGGTTCTGTCAAAGATACAACAAACAGATAGATGTAGTCCACGCGCAGACCAGGACGGACAACATCACAGACTACAGACCTCATCAAGCTACATGTTAACCATACAGGTTTTCCCCAACTGCCACAGACGATGACGATATGTCACATGTGGCAAGTCCAAGCATGCCCAGTGATCCCTGCAGATAAAGCAATGACGTGGGTCAGATCTACAGAAGGTTGTTCAGACTGGTAATAAAATCTGAAGGCTTTTCCTTTGAGCAAATGATAATCGCGGCACATCCTTTTCTTACCTTGACTCTCAACTCCTTCATAGGTGGTGGCACCAGGAGACCTCTGATTTGCGTTGTGATTGGCCCCTCTTGCCCCGCCAACACAATGGTGTCACCCTCACGTAACGTACCATTTACTAGGATCACGTCTATTGTTGTACCTAAACCTGGAAGAGCTTTGACCTCCATCACAGTGGCCTGAAGCTCGGCTGTGTAGGACAGTCTCTTTGCCAGCATGGTTTGACAGAGTTCACAGATGAGAGCCATGAGGTTGCCCATGCCGTCACCAGTATGGGCAGACGTTGGCACCATTGAGATCCATTCACGGGGATTCTTGTTGTCATAAAACAAGGTGACATTGAGTTCCTGAAACACAAATGTACATGTAATATGCATGCATTGTAACTGCCAGTAACTCATTATAGTTTAGTGGGGACAACCCAGACCCAAACAAAACAAATGTGCACACTTGAAATGCTGAAGAAAGATAGATTACATCGGAAATGCCAAAAGCCACAGTAACCCTTTGTTGCTGGGGAACCACATGACTGGTCAGAGCCCTAACTTTATCAGAGTTGAATGAACAGACCATACCTGTTGAGCAAATTCCACCACAACTTGCTTTAACCGATCATCAAATTCATCTTTCGTATTCTTCGTTTGTTTTTTAATCGTGTTCTGTATGTCATTGTGTGGGTTGGTCTTCCATTGGTACAACCTATCAATCTGCAACGGGAAAGGGAAGAATACATCAGAATGATTGTGACATTGTCTTCATATAATCATAAGTGAAATACGACAGACACCTCTCAAGATCCCCTGGTGGTTACCAATGAGGATCAGTTTCCCAAATAATCATAAGACAGTGCCCTTTTTTGACACCTCTTGTTTCCTACTTTGAGGACAGTCAGGGGCCACTGACTGAACTTCAACGAATGCTCCCCGACACCCATTACCCACACTCACCTTATTTAAGGCAACCACGAATGGAGTTTTCCGTGACTTGAGGAGGTTAATGGACTCGATTGTCTGCGGTTCTAATCCGTGCATGATGTCAACAACTAATACAGCTATATCACATAGGGACGATCCTCGCGATCGTAGATTACTAAAAGACTCATGGCCGGGCGTGTCAATGATAAGCAGTCCAGGCACTCGCACATCCATTTTGACAAACTGAAAATGAACGGTAAAATTGGTAGAGAGAAGTTGTTGGTTTGGGTCAAAGGACTATCATTTCATGTCTTTAGATTGTCACTTCAACTTAGTTGTTCTGAGATGCTCTATGATCTCGACAATGCCTCAGTCATGTAAGTGGTAACAAGACCACAAAGCTGCCATATGATCTAGAAGACCCTCACCTCTTTACACATCTTGGTCTGCTCCCTAATGGCCTCCACAGGCACATTGGTAGCACCTATCTGCTGTGTGATACCACCAGCCTCACCATCCTGGACGTGCGTCCGACGCAGCTTGTCCAGAATCTTGGTCTTTCCTGTGTCCACGTGACCAAGGACACAAACCACCGGAGCCCTAAGGACATCTGTTGAACGATTCTTATCGTTTTCCTCTTTACGTTTCTGGAATATTAGAAAACATAGTTTAGTCGTGGTACGTAGATGTTTGCAAGAACTTCTGTCCCAACTGATGCATCATTCAACTGAAGTCATTTCTTCAATCCCTGACAGACCATGCCTCGAATGACACTGACCTGTAACCTAAGAACAGCTTTCTCTCTCGCTCTCTCTGCCGGTGTCATACCATCGTCGCTCTCATCAGAAGATGACTCCGACTCGGACTCCTCTTCACTCTCTTCCTCAGACTCATCCTCTTCCTCCTGTTCCCCAGATTCCTTGTCATCTTCTTCTTCTTCATCGTCCTCTTCTTCCTCCTCATCTTCTTCTTCATCTTCCTCACTTTTCTTTTCAACTTGAAGGAAAAGCAATAGCTTGAAAGCCTGAACTCAGTGTCCTGTTCTTACTAAAGCTACTTAAAGCTCAAGTTGGAGTAGAAGGAGAGTTAGCAACAACCAACAGTCAGACTTATCAGTAACTCAGGCTCATGAACTATTGCCTGAACAAAGACTACACAATCAGGCCAAGCCACGTGTAGATTGTAGAAACTGTGATTACTAACCTTCGTCTTTTTCCTTCTCCTCATCGCTGGCAGCCTCCCAGTCATCTTTAGGCTCATCTGCCTCCTCCCATGATGCAACAGCGGCAGCCTCCATCTTCGGCTCCGCCTCAGTCGGTGTCTCAACAGTTGGTAAAGTCTTCTCCTCAACTTCACTTGGCGTTTGTGCTGGAGTTGTCTCCTCTGCAAGCATAATAATAACCACCAGACCTGAGGTCACAACAAATAGCTTCTCGAGGCATTTCCAGGCACTTATAAATCTTTGCTTTTCTCTCTGCCTTATTGCCACCCAGGCTTCTACAAGAAATGCCATTAGATTCATTGAGAGTCAACTCATCCACACAGCATATGAGGACTTGTAGTGAAGAGGCTAGGATCTGGTCAATAATGACAAAGTCCAAGTTGTACTTGGGAGGGAAGAGTGTAACTGATTCTACCTGAAGGTGAGCTCTCCTTCTGACCAGGCTTCCGCTTCTTTTTGTGTTCATACACCACACGCTTCTTTTTCGGCTCCTCACCATCTTCAGCTTTCAATGGAATTTCAATACCTGAAACGAGACAGTGGGAAGAACATTCATTAAAACCAACATTTTCCATGCATTGTTCGGTTGGCAAAACCAGTAACGACCTGAGGTGCATGTAGCCTTGGATGATTTAAATCAGAAATGTCACCTTACCTTGAGCCTTCATCTGCTCCAACATCTGCAGAGCCCGTTGCCGATCCTCTTTCTGTTTTTTCGTCATGAACTTTCCCTCCGCCTTCAGCCTGGCTTCTCGCTCCTTCTTCTTTTGTTTGATTCTCTCTTTCTTCTCAGCTTCTAATCGAACCTAGAAGGAATGGAAAGATGAAGGGCATTGCACAGTTGTTAACTCCCCTAAGATGCAAAATGAGCAGCCCCCATGACTGTGTCGGCTGACAGGTTACCAGCAGACAACTGTACCACACCAACATCTACAAACTTCAATCTTGCTCAGAAGTTGCTGATGATGGTTTGGCGGTCTCTCTAGCATATGCTACCAAGTGTCAAGGCCACAGAAAGGCACATGAACCTGGACTATATGCGTCAAAACTAAGAAGTAGGCGGCTCTAGGAAAATTCGTCCCCGGATAATTCGTCCCCGGAAAACTCGTCCCCGGAAAATTCGTCCCCGAGAAAATTCGTCCCTGGAAAATTCGTCCCCGAGGAAAATTCGTCCCCAGATAATTCGTCCCCGTGGATAATTCGTCCCTGGAAAATTCGTCCCTGAGGAAAATTCGTCCCCGGAATATACGTCCCCGAGGATAATTCGTCCCCGGAAAATTTAACAAAAGTTGAAAGTTTCCGACATTACTTTCTAGTAATAACTACTACCTACTCCTTTCGACTTTTCTCATTCAGTGTTATATCTCTATTTACTACCCTACTAGCTAGTTACCTACTCCACTTTTTTCATAGTAGGTAGAGGTAGGCAGGCAAAATAAATTTTTTTTTCTTCAAATAAGTATTTTTACTGGTCAGAATGAAAGAAAAGCTCTAAATTCTTCCATAAAATATTTTGCCTGCCTACCCTACCTACTATAAAAATAGTGGGGTAGGTAACTAGCTAGTAGGGTAGTAAAGAGAGATATTACACTGAATGAGAAAAATCGAAAGTAGTAGTTATTACTACAGTCCATTCGACAAGACTTAAGGGTCTTAGAAAGTAAAGTCAGAAACTTTTAACTTTGTAAAATTTTCTGGGGACGAATTATTTTCGGGGACAAATTTTCCTAGGGGACGAATTATCCAGGGACGAATTTTCCTTGGGGACGAATTATCCGGGGACGAATTTTCCTAGGGGACGAATTATCCTCGGGGACGAATTATCCGGGGACGAATTTGCGGGGACGAATTTTCCGGGGACGAATTATCCGGGGACGAATTTTCCTGTAACCGAAGTAGGCCTACCAATTAAGTTATTTGTGCATAGAAGGCAACTGTACCACACTAACATCTACAAACTTCAATCTTGCTCAGAAGTTGCTGATGATGGTTTGGCGGTCTCTCTAGCATAGGCTACCAAGTGTCAAGGCCACAGAAAGGCACATGAACCTGGACTATATGCGTCAAAACTAAAAAGTAGGCCTACCAATTAAGTTATTTGTGCATAGAAGGCAACTGTACCACACCAACATCTACAAACTTCAATCTTGCTCAGAAGTTGCTGATGATGGTTTGGCGGTCTCTCTAGCATAGGCTACCAAGTGTCAAGGCCACAGAAAGGCACATGAACCTGGATTATATGCAACGAAACCGTATACATGTGAAAGATAAGAATCAATGGCGTTACTTGTAAGATAACTGTGCATGAGTCGGACACCTTATCCAATTCTATAATCGATTATGATGATTTGAAGCTCATTGACAGAAAAGTCAGAGCCACTTCATTATCTTGTGCAGGCGACATGGTTTCACTCTTACCGCTTCCTCCCTTGCTTTTCTTGCTGCCTCAGCCTGTCTTTCCTTCTCCAACTCTTCCCTCTCAATTCTCTCTTCTTCTTCTTTCACTCTCGCTAATGCTTCTTGCATGGCTTTGATCTGCAAGTAGACAAAACAGAATATGAGAAACAAACTAATATACAACTCCAACAAGATTGAACTGCCTATTAATGATACCACAGAGGAAAAACTTCGTCCAAATCAAACTCTCTCAGACAGACTAATGAGGTTGATAACCTTTCCATAAGTTAAAATGATGACTCACTTGTTTATTTGCCGGCTTCTTCTTCTTCTCTTCTTCTTCCCCTTTCTTGTCTTTCTTCTTCTTACGATCTCGCTCCTTCTTTTTCTTTTGACTTTTACTCTCCTCCTCCTCACCATCTGAACCTTTAGCACCTGAACATGACAATGATGATACATAGTAATGACAATCAAATCAGAAGAGGCTTTCCAGTGAACAACAGGAAGAAAATGACATTTCAGAGACAGTGCTCATTATGTTGGGGATGATTAAAGGTGGAGGACTTACCCAGGAGAACCACACCCCGAAATGTTACACCGGTCAATCTGAGAAAAGTCAAGAACATGCCATGCCAAGAATTCTCTTGTTGAGGTTATTCAGATGTCATCTTCCAGCTGGTGGCCTGACTGAGCATAAGTTTCACCGAGTCAATCTGGGTTTAGTATTCCCTTGCTCTTATGCCACTTCCAACCCATAGTCTCGGGCCAAACAGTCGCAAACATTACTGAAATAGCATGACTTAACGCACCTTCATCTTTTGTTGTAGCACCTTGAGAGTCTGCTTCGGGTGTCTTCTCCTCAGTAGGAGTCCCCTCTTTCTCGGCTTCTTCCTTCTCTTCTCTTTTCTCCTCCTCTTTTTTCTTTCCCTTTCCCTGCAGATGAATAACAAGAGTGTCATGAAATGAACCGGCAGAAAACGCAGAAGACTTTTTGTGCCTTGCAAAATGAAACTTCCAATAAAGTTTCTGAGCAATCCCCCTCCCTCCCTCTCCCATGCCAATGAGGCAATCAACACCCACCTTCTGTTTCTCCTCAAGTTTTTGTTTCTTTTGCCTCTCTTTCTTCTCCTTCTTCTTCTGTGCCTTTGTCTTTACCACACCACCCTCATCTTCCTCATCCTCATCATCATCATCGTCATCATCACCATCAACATCCACATTCTCATAATTTTTCTTAACTTCCTCCTGTTTCACTTTTTTGCCTTTTTTCTTCTTTTTCTGATCCTCAAATTCCTCTTCACCAATTTCCGTCACCGTCTCTGCCTCCGGTATCTCACTCAAATCAACAATGTCACGCTTCTTCTCCTTTTTCATCTTCTCTCCTTCCTTCTCTCCATCCTCAATATCCATATCATCAGTCCCCTTCTCTTGTTTTCCTTTCTTGCCCTTTTTCTTCTTCCTTCGGTCCTCAAACTCGTCCTCACCAATCTCGGTCACCATCTCTGCCTCCTGAATCTGACTCAGATCAACAATATCACGCTTCTTTTCCTTTTTCCTCTTCCCTGCTTCCTCCTTGTCTTCACCTTCATCTTCCTTCTCACCTCCCTCCTCCACGGCTGGCTGGAGGTCGTCCTGCTTACCCTTCTTTCCCTTTTTACCTGAAGAGACAGCAGCAAGTTTATACACAAACTCAAGATATCTATATAATCTATCTATCTATCTATATAAGACTCGACAGTGCCAACAATGGCACATGTACCTTTCTTTCCCTTAGCAGTGGGCTCCTCAATTGCTGCTAGAATGGCATCAATATCTTCATCTTCCGCTTTCGTCTGCTTCTTCTTGTCTTTCTTGGCCTTTTTCTGCTGGGCCTTGGGAAGAGCTGGTGAGTCTTCCTTCTCATCTGCGTCATTGACAGGAGATGGTACCTTCTTCCTCGGCTTCATCTCCTCTGGCTTCTCTTCTTCCTGAATGTTGAATTTACAATATATAGTTGAATACAAGTGGCCAAGGGTGTTACAAATGAACTAGAACTATGGCAAAGAAGAAACTGAGCAAATACTGATATCATCATCTACAAGTACGAAACTAAAAGCACAACTTCTAACCTCCTCTGATGGAGCCGAGTCATCATCCATCATATCTAGCATCTGGAATGCAGACATCCCAACTGGTTTTTTGGGCCCCTTCTTAGCCGCTGGTTTAGCAATCATCACAAAATCTTCAACCTCCTCGTCTTCGTCACTGTCATCTCTCTTCTTGGACTTCTTTTTCTGAAGAAAAAATTTCATGAAATTTGCACAATCACACGCAATGTTCATCTACAACTAAATTATCAGGCAGACAAGTTACTTCAGTAAAATGACTGTGCTATGAACAAGTAGGTTTCGATATGAAATACCTTATCTTTCTTGGCAGGCTTGGCAACTTCTGGTGTCTCTTCATCATTGTTTGCTCCTTTGTTCTCAAGAGAAAGTGCAGCGATCTCAGCAGCTACATCATCCTCACTGAAACACAGTCAGAGCAGTGTCAGAGGTAAGTTATAGAAGTACCGGTATATGTATGTATGTGGCGCCGGTATCACAAAGCAGCCATAGCCATGGCATAGGAAGGTTGCAAAGATAAAATTTATGGTGGACATAGAAGACGAAAAGGTTCTGCAATACCGATATAGAAGCAAGTTTCTTTTCTACAGGTACCACATTGCACAATGGTTTGCAATAAAAGAATACACACAAAATGTACATGATTTGTACATTGAACATTGTACACAAACTGTGCAACATGCACGAAGTGGACAAGCATGGACATTTTCTCAACAGATGGGTCAGAAGAAAGCGAAGAATTTACCACGATAAACTAATAAACCTATCAAGCTGAACACTTACAAATCATCGTCCTTTCTGTTCTTTTGATCCTTCTTAGATTTACCCATTTCTGATACGAAATCATTAAGTTATTGACAAATATATTGAGGACTTTTGTCAAATCACAAGAAACCTCTCACACGTCGTAATTGACCGGAACCGCAATTGCGCCTGCGCGACGAATTGCGTTAGTTCCATTTGCCTCACTCAGATGGCAGCACTTGCCGGTACTTTGTATGGCACACAAAAGCTGAATTAATTCATGCAATGTATACAGGGTGTGTCAAGGACTCTCCTTGTCTTGCTGTGTGAATCCTGTATGTGAGAAAATGGGCCAAGTAAGAAAGCCAGTTGGATGGATGGACAAAGGGCTGAGGTCGTCTGGTCTCCCGGTCTGGTCTACAGGTCGAGTCAGCCTACTTCTTCACAGTGCCCTTAGGATCACTCTTTATCAGGACACCTCTAACAACATTTTGTCGGGTCACAAGGGTATAGGCTCTTAGAACCTATCAAATAGTCTCAAATAAAAACTAAAGGAAAGTCTTATTGTTAATTGTAATAACCATATTTTATTATGAACCTAACATTGTACAGAGCATACATATTATTTTTTTAATTACAAGTGTCTTTCTTCCTTTCTTGATGCAGGGTGCATCAGATCAGATTTCCATCCCCTCGGGACTAAAGGCTCCCATTTTTGCAGCACAAAGCAAGGTGCAACTACGATGGTGGCCGGACTGGGCAACTTTAAATCCCCATACAAAAAATGAAAAATTCTTTCTATATGAAAAGAATACATGCAAATTGAAACATACTATCATCACTATTTACAAATTCTTTACAAAATCAAGAAATCTACTTTGCTAGCAGCTACCCTTAATAAGTTAAGTGATGGATACATATAGGTTGCAGTGTGACTGTGAAGACCAAATCATCACACCATGATCAATACAACTGGATCCACCCCTCTTGAAGAAGTGTTGGCCCTACATCAACAACAGCAGTAGTCGTAATGTATGTGCTTATTTCCAAAATCCAATTCAAAGGATTCAGACTGAGATAACACTAAATACTTGCCACCCAAGTTGGCCTGCCCTGGATGACCATGGAAAATGAGTAGGTGTTTGACCTGTGATGTTCCTGCTTGGGAAGCCAGGGACGCCAGCCTGAATACACATGATCCTTGGCAGGTTGGGAAACTGGTTTTCCAGGGTGCAGAAGTTCAGACAAAACATATTGGCAGATTGTATGATATATGCAGTGCAGAAAAGAAAGTCCTTTTACATATCCAATTCAACAGAATTACAGTAACACAGTCATGACAGTTCATAAGTTTTTTATGACACATTAGGGCCGTTTAGACGACAGGCGAAAAGACCGCATTCGGATCGAATCTGGATGAATCTGGATTAAAACCACCCAAGGCGATGGTACCTTTTTAGTCCGGATGCAACCACATTGATCCGGATCTTTTTGCGTTTACACGACGAAAAATTAATCCGGATTCGGGACGCATCCGGATTTTTTCGCGTCGTCTAAACGGCCCTAATATCTTATCCGCTTTGTATCCTAGACAAGCACAGGCGAAGCCAGTTTTGAAGCAGCACCGTGAGAAGATTTGATATTCTTTTGGTCGAGTTCTTTCTGTAGCTCATCAACACGTCTCTGGAGCTGGGCCTTCAGGACGAGCAGCTCACGATTCCTCAGATGGATGGGCTCCTGTAAAGAGACAGATGGGATGCAATCAGGTCTACTTTGGCTAAAAAAGTTCTGCTTTGGGAACATTTTCAATAAACCCTTACTGAATAACTTGATTTGTTTGCCCGAAAGTTATGATGAGGATGGAGTCTCCAGCAAGAAATGCATTGAAATGGTTGAGAAAACAATGACATTATATTCAGGCATACACTCTGCAACTCTCATTACTCCAAGTTATCAAAAATCATAAATGGGGACAAAGCCAGAGTATTTGCACATTTTACCAGCAAGTATATGTAAACAGACTTGTCACTCATGCTCATGCAACATGGTATAACACCTTTGTCTTTGTTTCGATGCAACTCTAACCTAACAATTCGGTTACTCTTCAGTGGGCCACCTGATACAAATAGTCTTACTTGCACATGCCTCTGCTGGAAAAGTCCAGTAGCTCAAAAACACATGGACGGTAAAATGCTCTTTTGGAATTCATATCCTCTCATTCTAGAAATAATCGTTTGTTCATCCTTGATATTTACCCCTGCCAGAATGTATGTACTTTAAGTGCTACATGTAGGGTAAGGTGGTGTGTTGTATCTTGTCATAGGAGAGAGGTCAGTAAAATAAAGCAAAGTTGTATCGCAGTTCAGGATTGCAAGACCAACCACCGAGATATGTGTCGCGAAACCAGATAGTTTTTTAGAAATCTGAGAAAAGGAAGAAGAATTTATTGTATAGATCTATCTATTTATCTATACATCACCAGCACCACTCTCTGTTCAGTCCTATTTGCCTATTTTAATGTCCTTTGATGGTCAGTTTGTTTGCTAATGTAACCATACAGACTCTGGAGTAATCACAAGAATTTTAAAAGACAACTGTAAAGTACTGATTCATACATTTGACAGAACCAAAGGCACAATGTTTTATGTACAAATTAATAAAGCCCTTAATCGCAATAAACGTTAGTTGAAGAAAACAAGATAACACAGCGAGACCATACATGTACTCTCTCGGCTGAAAACATAAGTTGATAGGTTCATAGTAGTTGGCAAACAGGACAGTTTCAAATTAAAAGAAACAAACTTAATAAACTATAATAAAAGAGTTACAAATGAATGCCTGAATATAGAGACTGGAAACTCTTCTATGAATAACTATGACCCATGAACTCCATGAACATTGTTGTGGGAATACTAATTCAAAGGGGTTTTATTCAATTGCGCCCAATCAAATGCATTTCTCCTGACGTCCTGTGTACATAAGTCAAAAGACATGCAACTCAGGAATGCCAACTCACAAGTGGCCTTTTGTCTGGGGGTATTTAGAATGAACATGCTTATTCTTTTGCCAAGTCACAAGGCCACGATGCCACAGGTTGACAGGGGAACAGTCTATTATTGCCCAGCCTATGTTCTCATGCATGGTTAATCTTGCAATCAAGGTATTGGTGTCATGTTATTAGCATGACTTGGATAAACTCAAGAAATGACTTATGTCAAATGATCTCTAAGACCTGATAACAACACATAATAAGCCAAGTTGCACGTGATAGTTTGGTTCAGAAAGCATGGGCCTTGATGCTTTAATACAAGGCCTCTGAATGGCGAATCGCAGAGTCCCAAATTCATGCTTTAGGTCTGGCCAGTTAACCTGGCATAACCATACAGTTTTATAACCATTTTTTGTTCTTTCATTGGGTAAGTGTAATCATCAGGTCTAAGAGTAAGAGGGGGTGGATCATACCCGAGCCAGGCCGAAAGTGGGTGGACTTACCACATACTGATCACTTTTAATAACGCTGGTGGGCGCCACCTGACATGTTAAAGTGAATCAGTGTAGATCATGCAAAGGGAGACATATCTATGCCACAATGTAAACATCCCATTGTGCCATGGATAAAATGTTGGTGAATTGGCGATTTTAGAATAAGGTTGAAGGCAGAAGAGGAAGAAGGTATACTAATATGTTCTATTGACACTTCCCACTTCCCACTTCAGAGTGTGAATACAGAACAATATCTCGGTTAGCTTTCCCCCTTCTACTTAAAGTTAAAACAAGACAGAAAAGGAATTTTGAAATGAAGGGAAGATTGGGAATATGTAGTATATTTCAAAATACGAATTCACAGAGGTGACAAAGTAATCTGAAGCAAAAAATCAATCAGAAGCACAAAAGTAAGAAATTGTGTTTGGTAAATATGAAAAATTCACACAAGATAATTGGGTTTCAAGAAAGCCTTGGTACAGTCTCAATGGTTGATTTAACTGGTCATGATGTGGTGTGCACAAGCAAGCTACATTTTACTCTCTACCAACAAATGATGCCATAGCCAGACAATTGCCATGCCTGTCCATTCAACTATAAATAGATCTTGCAGATGCCTTCTCTGTACAAGAGCTATGTTCAGATTGGAGTTTCTGACCTGGAGATCAGGAGGCAAGAATACATGTAGAACTTGAGTCACACATGCTGAAATCATGACGCCTTCTCACCTGTGGTCTCATTCTTGGGTTCCAGCGAATGTAATAGCGGGACCAGAGCTCGATCCTCCTCATACTCGCCACAGGGTAGAGCACGTGTTGGTTTAAGTACGAGGCATACAGAGGGTTGAGGTACTCCTCGGGATCAGAGTTGATGTACGACCAGAGAGAGACAGTCTTTTGAGGGAGCTCCTCTCGGACACGTATCTGCTCAGAGTTGAACAAGAATGTCCCGAACAGACAGCTATACAGATGGTCGAGTATCGTGATGAGGAAGTGCTCGTTGAACTCGAATGCATTCGGGAACTGAAACAAACACAACGATACTGCAAATCATCAATTTTCCTGTGTTTTTGCAAACGGGTCCATTTTGTAGACCAATATTGTCGGAACAGATTGATTTAAACACCACTTGCTCTTCAACCAGTCAGGGCTAAACATGCAAAGGGATCAGACAAGGTCCTTGGAATTTGTCTTCTCAGAAAGCGTTTTAACCAGGACATCTATACATGACAGAGTCAACTTTCTGGCTACACAAACTTAAAGAAGACATTTGTTACGTTACCTGTCTCGTCATCTGCCAAACACAGTCAACAAACTGTAAGAATACTGGAGAACGATCCGCGTCTGAGTGCTTGTCTTCTCCGTGGCCAACTCTCTGAGGAAGATAAAGCAATAACAGATTTGAACCAAATATCATTCGTTTACCGGTAAGTCTCTTCTGCTGAAAGTATGCACAGGTATCCTTGGACCTTGGCCAAGGAACACTGCGCACACAAATAAAAAAGTCAAGGACAAACTATGATTTAAATGCAACAGCCTAAAGTTACATACCTGTTGAAACTTGTGACCAAATGACAACCACTCCTTCTCGATGAGAACCTCAAAACCCTTGAGAGTTCTGTAGTATGGGTCCAACATGACTAGGGCAAGGGCCGACAGCTGGAGACAACAAGAAATGGAAGATTATGGTGATGAAAATTAAATGAGTTAAAGAGACACTGCAACAAAAAGATATAGTTTGTCAAGATTGCTCAATATGGCCACTTCTTGGATAGATCAGGACGAGCTATTTGCACTGGCTTGTTGATGCCACTTGAGTATGGACTTGCTGATACACTGACCCTCCTCCATCACAATGTGTTTAACCTTCATACCTGAGCTGATCTATCCCAGCCATCACTACAGTGGATCAACACCGATGTCTTGTTACTTTCTACTTTGTCTGCTATCCTAACGGCACCCGCCAAGATTTGCTAAAAAGAATAGATGATATGTACCAATACTGTGTCATAGTGCTCTATCCACATACCACAGAGGGGAAATCAGTGGCTAAACATATCATGAATGAAAGCCAAGCTCTATAAATGAAGATCAACTTCGCCTGCGGTTAGCACCTATAACCTCTCTTTGCTCCAGACGCATCACCACCGCTAGGAGTTGGCATGTCTTCACAAGACAGTTATAACCTTCTCTGAAGGTTGACTGGAGAGGGAGAAAGATGTAAACCAATCAGTATGGAAAAACAGTTGGATAACATTCCCAGGTCAATGGATCTACTTCACTACACTTGTCAATTTCACCTCAAGGACCTCACCTTAATGTGTTCAAGCCAATGCGTCGATTCAATATTCGACAGCCAGTGACTGTCATCAATTGTTGGGAAACAGATATCCTTTAACTTCCGTAAACTCTCTCTCATCACATGGATGTTGTGGATATCGAGGAAGACCAGCTCAGCGTGTGGGTATGCATCTTCACTCTCGTATCCACCACCCTTAGCCTGAAAGATTAATGGATAGTGAAGTAGGTACCTGGAAAGAGAGAGCCCTGTGACTAGAGATGATTGGGACCTTATGTCCAGTTGATGACATGGAGACCAAGGTGGACCCCTATTATAAGTAATCTCTCACCTTGTTAGCGACTGCATTCACGCTTGGCCGTGCATCCATGATATAGAGCTTGTGCGACTGGGCATTCGCATCCATAATCGTCTGGATGTATTTCTCGTCTTCCTTATTCCTCTTGCTTGCGACTCCAACCTGAGGCTGACTCGACCTGGTAATGGTTGCCTGGCTCTCGGGGTGGATCCATGATAGCACCTAAAACAATAAAATGAGGACACATTACATATAAAAAACAACTAGGTACTTGAAAGAGGATGCTGTAGCTGGTATTTGCCTCTGTTAACTTCATGTTGCCATATTCAGGGCCTTTTCCTGAATGAGGCATTGAAACGCTGAAATTATCCTCATGTTACAACAGCAAACTTACCGGTAGCCGTCCTCGACTTCTGAAGGCAGCAACATATTTCAGATCTTCATCAGTAGTCGCACCAGGTACCGCAACCTGCAAGGGAAATATTGTTTATCATCAATGGTTTACCTCTTCAACTGCACTGACTGACAATGCTTGAGATTTTTTGTCTCTTGTAAATGTAAAACAACACATTATAGGTGTTCAATGACATCGGCCATATGTTTTCTTCACACTCTGAATAAAAATAGTACCATCAAATGGTACTCGAATAAAACAACTTCATCATGGAAGATATTAGAAATATAACATGTATAGTACTTACTATGGCTGGATAGGTGTCACAGACTTCATAGTTTTCATTGGCCCTGCTGACCCTCCAACTTTCATTTGGAAGACCCTGAAAATGTACAGATGGTGTATTCTGAAGGCCTTACACTGACACGGCCTCGTGTTCAGCCTTTCCAATAACTGATCAAGAAGTACAGCACTGCATCAGCCTGGCAGTTGGAAAGAAGCCTTTTCACCACTCAGAACATTTGACTAAATCATTACAGATTGCAACAGTGGCTTTCAACATTGATGATTCTTCAAGGACCAGAAAAGCAGTAGAAAAGGGCTTACCATTCTTTTGAACTCCTTGATCGGATCATACACCGACCAACCATTCTCCTCATATTCTTCTTTGAACTCAAAGGCAAACATCGGCTGAAATTGAAGAAATGATATTCAGTGAACTAAACTAAAATGTTAATTGCTGATCAAATCCAATTAAAGCCAATGGTCTTCTTCATTTCAACTTTGTCACATCTTTGCACCAAGGCAAGTTTTACACTAAGAAATGTCTATGACATTAACTATTATCACACTTTCCAAGCAATACACTCACAGTGAGTCACACCAATCAACTTTATCTTCAAACAATCTCACAGCGCTTTGCTACAGTATATAGTCAGTATAAGCACCAGGGTAGAGAAGACTTACAACTTTATTAGTGATTGGGAATGCATATTGCGTCAGTTTTTCAAAGACCTGCCGCCTAGAATGATTTTCTTGTTTGTGGGCAAATCTGAGATTCCTCATGTCCTGAAAAACAATGAAACAGTTGCAATGAATTACAGTGAGCACAGAAAAAGCAATTGGCCACCTACAGGCACTATAACACTCAATGCTGTTATATCTTGGTCGGAAAAAAGGCCCAGTTTTTTACACTAAATTATGCAACACTCAAATTCAAATAAGAAAGTGCTACTTACCTTACAAAATATCTCAATTCCATAAGAGTTCTCTCCCCTGCTCATTGATCCACCAACCTTTTCCACGCGACTGACGGCGCCAAGGGGCACATCTAGTATCAGTGGCGACTCCTGAAAAGATGACAATTGTATGATTGTGATGAGGTGTAACGGTAACTTTTACAAGTCTTATCGTCAAATGGGAATAAGATCTTTTCGATTCTTACTGAATTTCTTACAAATTTTTTTCATTTTTAAACTTACCCTATCTGCGGATCGGAAAAATATTTTAAAATTGGTCACGGACAGTGTTCCTCTTGTTCCACCAGTGTAGGGACAGAGGTATGTCACATCTCGGGCTAAAAATAAAGCGTCACATCTGCAGAAGTCGTCTATTTGGAAACCTTCAAGTTCAGCAATGGATGGAATGAACTAAACTGACTTAAAATTGAATCCTAAGTTTATGAGAGAAGAATTTTGAGTGGTGTCATCTCATCTTTCATCACCATAAGTTCCCAAAACTAAGGAAATTCCACGAGCAGAGTACAAATTTGAAGATGTCATGATTCATGTTCTATAACTATCCTTCTATTCCAACTTCAATAGCAAATTCCCAAAGTGTAGGAAAACTTACTCATTCCCATAATCTTCTCTCCATCAAGTAATGGCGGATCATCGGTTACTTTTGTTTGTGGTACCTGTTAGAATAAATCAATAAAAGTAATTAATTCCATAGGACTAAGCCTAATTCTAAGGCCCATTGGAGGTGCCAAGATCAAGACCCAACATCATCCATGCAGGAGCTCGAGTCCATATCAAACACAGTACAAAAGTCTATTATCAAGAGTTTAGACTCGGACTTAAGTTGTCAATGGAAACTCAGAACACATAAGAAGGCACAAGCCGACTTTAGACAAAATCGTAAGCCATTGTCATTGTGACCATTGACGATTGTGGGGTTGTCAATCCAAGACCAAATCATGAAATTATCATGTGTCGACACTGTCGTGATGAGACTCAGACTGAGCGATGTTTTCTGAATCAAAATCACCTTTATTGGTGGTGGAATCTGCTCCACTGTTCCTGAAACATTCTCAGCTGATGTTGAACTGGATGAACAAAGAGATTTGGATGGTGATCCAGATGCAGACACTTTTGACAGTGACACACTGCTGCTGGTTTCATTTCCTCCACTTTTCAAGGAAGCAGATTTTTCAGAAATGGAAATGGATTCACTGCTGTTGTCTTCAGGCGACTGTTCAGTCGGGAGATCATCATTCTCCTGGATCTCTGACAAAGAGGCACCAGGATCCATTATTGATCGGTTGGTGCAGTGAAAATAATGAATAGATATTTAGAAATAGATTATTTTGAGGAAGTTCTGGGAGGAAAATTTAGGAAAATTCTATAGCCTGAACCACCATCTTTACTATCCCGCACTGAATTTCGACGGGTGAGGCACTTTTTCCAAACATATCTTTTAGGAGCCGAAAAAATATGTGATAAACACTTTAAATTACAATAATTAACTTGACAACAATAACATTGCCAAGATTTGCCAAATTTGCCTGTTATTTACAAAATACACCCAGTGACCTTCCTCCAAATTCAGAGAGCTTCAATTTTCAAGATGTCTGCGCCCATGGTTCACGTGTCCAAAGAAAAATATCATGCAGTTATCGGTAAATAGCACTTTACTTTTTACAATAGGAGACTGTATTTTTGAAAGTATATAGTAAGCAAGATTGCTGTAAAAAATTAAGTTGATCTGATAATTAGAAGAAGGAATACTTTGAACTTAAATTTCTCTCCTATCTCGCCTGTACATTTTTGTACACAATCCTGTAGTGTAGCCCTGGCCTTCAATCCTAGGTCGGCCCTCCTGGGGACAAGAGGGATCAGCCCCCTTCAAAATACTCCAAGACTAAGCACTACCTGGTTCTTTCTTCTTCAGCGAAGTATGCCAATGGCTGCCTTAAGAGGAGTGCTTCAGATGACATACATCATGTTTGGTACAGGCACAAACAAGGTGACGATGAAAGGAAGAAACATAAGGAGATGTTGGTGAGTCAGATGTGATATCAGGCGACCACATCAGGTTACCTGTACCAGTCAGCCTCTGAAAGCCATTTTAGAGAGATCTATATAGGCCTAATCAATTCAATGTTTTAAAATGTGACAAATGGGACTGTTGCTCTCATGCCATGACTCATGGTCAGCCTTCATCTCCCAGTAAGGTCTGGGTATCAAGATCCTCAAGCCAGATATCTTTGCATTTTGATCAAAGAGAATGCTGTACAGGACAGTTCACAGTAACCATCTCTTTTCTTATGTTCAGGTGGCAGAAACAGACCGTCTTGATTATTCTGGAAGTATCATGAGACGAAAGGGATCTGGAGTTTCTGATAGTTATATTGGAGAATTTGATCGACGAACTGGAAAAGTGAGGATCTGTAGTACATCTACATTCCACCTCACGCCAAAGCTGCCTGGTTCCGATGAACAACCAAGTCCAGAGAAAATAGATTTCCGCTCTCTGTCCTTTGTTGATAAGAGCGATGCATTTGTGGATGCCTTTGGTAGTTCCAAGAAGAAGAGGGCGGTAGATAGTAGGAGAAGGAATTTGATAGCAGATTCTGTGCTTGAGGCGGCTGTAGGGGCAGCTCTCAATCAATCTATGTCTAATAGCAGGAACGAGAGTCTTTTGGATGGTAAGGAATACAAGATCTATTGCCTTTTGCACTCTGAGAGAATAATTTCTGTAGCCAATATTGTCTTGGAAGCCAAGCAGCCTTTCTTGTTTCAGAATTTGGCAAACAGTCAGAATTTCAAATCAAATAAAGAATGTAGCTCGTCTTTTTTGTGTTTTCAGTTTCAACTTCTACAAAAGACACTTCTGATGTCATCCCACCTCATGATGCAACTGCAATGATCCCCGAACAAGTCTACAAAATTGATGACAGTATCCTTTCTAGATATGATTTCTTGTATTTTTTACTGGTACAGTAGAACCTCCCTTAGCGGACACTTCTCTACTAAGGACACCCTCTCTATTAAGGACACTAGTTTTGGTCCCAAATAGGTCATTTACATTCATTTTGACCTCTCTAATCAGGACACCTCTCTACTAAGGACAGCACTTGTCAGTCCCGAGGGTGTCCTTTATAGAGAGGTTCCACTGTATATGTGAAGCTGATGCCTGTTTGGGTAATGTCCACCTGAACACGGGATTCTATATTTGGCAGCTGATTTTAACTTTTTTAAATTGGGGCTCCTTATCAACAACACTACATGTATTCCTTGACACTGCCACAGTTATATCCCATCAGGAATATGATGCCTTACAACCTTACATTGATCCATTCGTAAATGTCTCACACAGTCAGATTGAGGAATGGAGGAATAAAGAAATGTGAGTGTAGTGCTTCAAAAACTAACATTTATGAACAAAACTGACTGCGTTCATTCTCTGGCAACTGTAGTTTCTGCATTCATTTGATGTCAATAAAATCCAGTCATTCTGAACTCACTGTTGGCCTACTGTCGGCACTCTTGGAACTTGTCTTTCAACACCTTAATGGACTGCTTCATGATTTCAGTTATGGTCGTTATATCCTGGATCACCTGGCTGCTCTGCCTCTACAGGAGCATCGGAGACAGAAGAGAGCCACCTATTTGCTTTACTTGTACTACATGATGTCGCTCTATCACCGGAGGGCAAGTGAACTCAAAAAAAGAGGTGAATCGTTTGTCTTCTTAGTGGCTGTTTGATCTAAGTTCTTGTATTTCTTATACTTGTATCATAAGCTGATGAGGCTCCTAACTGTACTCTGGACCAAAGTCACATGGTGTGCATACATGTACATTCAATATGAGGGAGTGGAGGGAGCAGTAGGCAGAGTAGACTGAGGGATTTGAATAGGTGAATAGGCCAGTTAGCCAACACCAGTTGATACCCCATTTGGAGACTGGCACCTCCCAGTGTACAGCACCTCTCCTTGTCCACCACTCAAACCTGGCTTAAGAAGTGATATTTTCAAAAACATTCTTTGTCACGCGATTTCCTTCAGCCAATTTCAAAATAATAGCAAATCCTTTGTTCTTTTAGATCCATTACCACCCGACTGGCCAGAGGTTATCAAGATGAACTTGCTTGAGAAATTTACATTCAAAGTAGGCGGAGATGGAACGAAAGTAGTCAGGTATGGTATATTCACTTCACGTTTACTCTTTAGGTAGTCAATGCTGCTCGTCGATGTATTCACTGTCCTCTCAAGAGCTCAGAGCTCCAGGACATGTTTGTAATGCCATGTCATGATGTGCTTCCAAGGAGGTTTACAAAGAATCAGCATTCATAAACTTCAAAATCATCTGGCTATAACAGAAGCTCAAATAAAGTTCACTCCATTTAATTGCAGGTGCATGCCAGCACGACTGAAAGACAAACTGCTGTCCTATATGATTGTTCTGTGCTTACACATGGATGAGTTCTACATGCCATTTGATGATTTCCAGAAGGATTCTAAAGTTGGCGTTTCAAGGTAAGATATTCAAATTTTACTTACTGTAGGGGGTCTTCCAACAACTATCCTACATCTATCATCTCTTGTTGGGGGGGCGACTTTTGACGCCAGGAGAAACGTTGGCAACTGGAGATCCACGAGGGCAAGATTCCAACTCGAGTCATGTCGACAGCAGTTTCTGGTCTTTACCTCCTCACCACCAACACTCGAGCATATGAAATTGAGCATACGATACAAGTGGTCTCATTCTGTTTTCGTCTCCTCTTCAGATTAACCGACCACATCCGAGCGTTAGGATGCAAGATAGAGACCGAAACATTCATGGTTGGTAAACAGCAATCCATCGGGAAGAACATTACATTACCATTACCTTTGAAATTCCCCGAGCGTTTGAAGGGAGGGAAGCCTAAAGGAAAACGATAATGATAAAAGGAATAATGAACTTCTTCAGAGAAGAGAATGGACAGTTTGTCTTGTACAAGTGCTGGTTGAGAAGACTGTGTGGGTGCTGCTCAGTACTCCACGCTTGATATTGCCGACTGTTTTTATCACCGTGGACTGGTGTGGATGAAGACTCTGAACTGAACAAAGTTTCAGGAGGTAATTTTATGGTCGAGATGAAAATTGCAGTAGAGGGAGGGAAGCTGGTGTGTTGTTCTGCCTTCTGGAGAAGTTAACATGTTGAATAGTTCATTTGAATTAAAACATCAATCCTTCTCATTGTAAATAAGTTATGCATATATAAAGATCCAAGGCTTTGAAATCAGTCTTTCTTTGGTCTTTTCGTGGACTTGGTGCATCAATTCAAATGCATTCAAGACTCACTCCGAACTGACAACCACAATGGATGGAGACTCCAGAGTCTGCCTGCTGACTCAAACAACTCTAGTCAAGATTGGCTGGAGTTTTACTGTACTGGACTGCTAACTACCCCCATGGCGACGTTGTCCTATCGATTGACTATACCAGTGATATCAGAGAGTTGCAATGCACTCCTCAATTTTGCCAGTCACAAAAGATGGAGTTGGTCTAATGTCAACGGAAATCTATTCCACATTACTGCTACTGCTTTTTGGTTTCCCGATTTTTGGCCTCTCTCAGTCTCTGGGACACCCGATAAGGCTGTCCCTCCCGACAACTGACAACGATCTCCGCAGCAGGGCTACCACAGTGAGAAGTCCAACTGTCCCACCACAAAACTGAATTCGTGGCCCTCAGCCTTACCAAGCCTGGGATTTTCTAGAGGACTACGTTCATAAAGAATAGAAACTAAAGGGATGAAATTGATATTTTGTCCATTTAATGAATAAATTTCTCCATGTCTTGACACTTTCACAAGTACAGTTCAACACAATATAAATGGACAGATGCAGCGAAATCATTAACTGATCAGCAAACACTGGCAGCATGACAACATTCAAGGACTTCAGACCATTTCTCTTTCAAAATTAAAGAGAACTTCCCAACTTTTATCAAGACATTTGCAAAGAACTGTAAATGATTTCTGCTACATTCCTTAAAGGATTGTGGCATATAGCTTTAAAGTACATGTAAGCGCTTTTTATTCCTACATGAAGCCTCATTGCAAAGTGAAACACCTACATCCCACCTTGAAAGACAACCACATACCCACTGGCTTCAAGCCATTGCTTCAAATAATTCTATGAAGAATTGTTCATGCAGAGATTGTTAAACTAAAAGTTTCACTTTCCAATGTGACTTTTCAGGAATATCTTCCACATGTAATTCTACAATATATACACTTTATTTATACGAAAAATACAGAATTTATACATTTGGTGCAAAACATCCAATCGTATCTATGAATATGTCAATAATTATGCCATAAAAATTGCAATAATTCTCCATTATGATAGTCACAAGGCTTACTTATCTTCTGTTGAAAATCTAAATACCGGTACTCTCCAAAATATATGCAAGTAGAAAACATCAATGGCCAAGTGTAAGTAAATACACATCCAGTCGAAAAATACACTGAACAACAACTTTTGTCAAAGATAAAGTTTTAACGAAATTGAGAATGAAATTGTAAGTACATATAAACATGTCAATCCTTTAGCCATTCGGCTCAGATCAGAACACATGATTTCAATCAATGGCATCGAACACCTCCACACTGCCAAGTGTGATGGTGATGTATGTCCCACTTAACTGTATAAGGGAGACTGTCCCAACCCTAGTGAAGTGTGCAGGACAGTTGTCCACAAAACAGTTTCCGAATCGGGACTCTGCACACAAGGTCAGATCGTCTTCAGTTCTGTTTCTTGAGATTCCCATTAGAAGCAGCTGGCCTCGGCGAGAAAAATGCATTGATAAAATGGCGACCGTTGAAGTCGATTGCACCAGTCATGTGATACGACATGTTTGTGATGGCGATTCCGTACTCCGATAAAGAAAACCAACTAAATGCTGAAAAGAGAAAGATTACAACTGTTACAGTTGAGAAGTACATGTCGTAACAAAATACAGACTGGAAGAGAGCCTGAATCATCATCATGTAGGTCTTTGCTGTAATTCAGCAGTTTTGTCTTCTGATATTTTGTTTTTAAGCATAAATATGACAATTAATGATAGCACAAGTCTCTGGAAGAAATAAGTTAAAGAAAAGCAGTTACCGATGGCTTAAACACACAACACTCATTATCAGATTTGATGATATTGTTAAACTCAGACACACGTGTTGGCATTGAGAAAATTAAGAAAGACATCATACAAAATCAATCTGACAACACAAATGTAAATTTTGATAAAAAAGATTATGCAAACAGACTTTCCTAAGTTAAAGTTAGCTGTGCCTGTGATCTCCCTCAAAAGCATTAAATGGTCAGTTTTCTGCCTGTCACACTTAAGTCTAATTTCGGGCATTAAGGATAATATTTCAAGATGACTAAAACAAAGTAAAGTAAATGTCGTATCAAAGTTATTCTCAGAATCTTGTTAGAGCGATTAGTCAATATAGAATCACTTATTTATCATATTGGGTACTTGGTGTAAAATGCTTGGCAGACCAGCAATAGAAAATCCTTGTTTCTTTCAACCATTAACAAAACATCCCCCATGGAAATAAAACCCTACAAGAAAACAAGTGATTCCACAGTTGTACTACTAATAAAAGCAATTGTCAATGATTATTTGTGCAATGCAGCCAAACCACTACAGTACAAAAACATCATATCTTACAGTACACCCTATCTATGTTTCTCTTTGAATGCAGGGTTTGGGGCAGACACAATCGTTTGGTCCCCGAAGTCCACATATAGTGTCCCGTGGTACCCTATATTCATGACCACGATTATGTACTCAAAGACTGCAAATTTGCTCAATGCTAGAAATACAAATGTAAGACAAAAAGGTTAACATTTCTATCAAGATCTGTAATAATCGAAATAAGTTCTATTTAAGTCTTCAAATTTATTGGCCAAGAGCTACAGGTGGAAATCTTGTGCTGTGGCATGGTCAATAGTTAATAATAGACAAATACTGTTAGATACTGTTTCATACCTGTACAACAACACACCACTGAGTACTGTTATTTGGCAAATAGTTGTACATTAAACCATAAAACCTTGAATTTAGGTATTAGGTGTTAAATCTATACTTGTATTTTCAGACAGCAGGAACCCTTTTGTCCCCTGGGCACAATGAATTTGGCCTCAAGGGATTAGTGTGGATTATTGAGTACCTCAGCACTTGGCTTAAGTCATGCTATTGTTTACACACAAAAGCATTGTAGTGGCTACCAGAACAATTCAAACGAAGAACATGTGATTCACACTATCTGTACCAACTGAATCCCCTTTTGGAATTCCACTTGATGGTACTCGTTCAAATACAATCAATCGTCAACTCTGGCAACATTCAATCTGATCTCACGACATGGCCCAGAGTTTCAGTTTTTTAGGTCAACAGCCAAGAATGTTAAATTCAAACTGTATGGAAAACATTTGCCATATGTAATGCCATTTGATGAATGCAAGGAATTTTTATAAACTAACAAGTACATGCAGGCCTACTGTACTCAATCAAGCAAAAGAAAACAATGAAACAAATGGTTTACAAAAATAAAATCTTGTGCTAAATATGAGCAGAACTTTTGAATCTAGCAAGTAGAACAAAGTGACCACGTACCGCCTGGTTCACAGAGGACTCTGTGCTTGTAGAAGAAGAACAGTAAGGCGGCTGTACAACTCATAATGCCTATCCAGAGGTACCACTTGCATTTGCAACTAAACTTCTCCTGGAAACGATTGTTAGAATAATTGCTCAATAATGCCATTAACAAATCATAGAAGGTCTAGAACAAAGTTGAACTGAGACGAGAGACGACTCATGGTGGCCACTGTCTTTAAGATTGGCACAATATATTGGCTGGGTGCAAGAAGCAGTCATTCTCGCATATGAGATCGGATCTGAGAATTGTAATACAATTGATCGGCCTCTAGTTTAGATCTATTGGCCTGAAGTTTGGCTGGAGAGACAAACAACTTGAATCCTCATTCATACTTTTGAAAATCTTTACCTTTGTCTTTCAATAAAACAAACAATATGACCAACTCACCAGATGTGTCCATTTTTCCAGCGGTCCTTTCGACCACTGGTAGATTATACTCGTGAGTAACATGTAACACAGGGAGGAGACCATGAACACGACAAAGATCATCTCATGAACAGCTGAAAATGAAATGATTCAGACTGTCACAATCAGATGAAGTCACAACATGAGCTTGAATTTAGGGACAAGTTCATGAAACTGAAAGCCATGCAGACAAGATTTCATCATGCGACATGTCGTGACATGGAAATACGACTGAAAATGTAGCTGTCACATTAACTTGATGATTCAAATAACAAGAGTGTTTGATATTTCTTTTTAGATCTCCATGACTAAAACTTGATATCAACTTACGGTAATTATCTGTGTTTGAGATGTATGTCACGCCAATTAAACAGGCATTTTCAATCATGTATAACATAAAGTTCAATTTAAGTAAAAATCTATAAAGTTTGTGATGTCTTGGATCAATGTTGTGAATGTCTTTCTTGTACATGTTGTAGTACATGATGCCAACAGCGAATCGGGGCGTGGAGTGGAGCGCGATGCAGATCCGCCAGACATAACGCTGCGGTGAGACGCCCGTCACAGCACTGATTGACGGGATGAAGTTCTGGACCTGGAAAGAGACGGATGAGTAAGACAGTAGGACTAGGAGGTCAGAACACGGCAAGACTTTGGCATTTTGGCAAGACCAAACAATAACTTATTTATCAAGGCAATAGTAGCCCAAAGGACACCAACCATTATGAGACTGACAAGTGTAGAATATTTTCTGACCATAACATTACCCAGTTGTGATCAATAAATTATGAAATGTCGTCAGTTGTGACCATGCCAACCCAACAAACAGTACTGATTGATGGTTACCAAGGGTAACAGAATGAACGACCATGCATTCTGATTGACACCAGACACTCTGGGACTTGAAATCACACACTCAGGGGAAACAACGACAAAGCCACAACCTGTTTATTGTAGATGTTACATACTTATGTCCATACCTGTCTTCTCAAACTATTTTTTTACAAATTCAAACAACAACACAAAACACAACTAAAGTTTATGCCACCAGAGAGTGGTTCATTTTTCATTGCTTGTCAATTCCAGTCAATGAAATATTGTCAAGGCGATTAATAAACAGACACTAAATAACTTTGTTTTGTTATTATACTCAGGATATCGAATATGACCAGACCTGGATGAATGAATTATATCGTTGACAATGCCTGATTTGGTTCAACGAACATAAAGCTGTTATCAAGTTTACAATGGAGGAACTGATAATGGTATTTCTAGCAGACAGAAATTGCTATACAGTTTGCCAAAAGAATCAACATAAGCCTGCCAACATCAGTCTTGATATAATCATGAGCAAAGAAAAGCATTTCAGACCATGCCTTACTTCAAAGGTTGCTAATGTAAGCTCTCAGGATTAGATCCCAAGGCATAAATGTCAGCGTCCAACCAAATAAATGGGCATCACCGGCACTTTGTGTTGGATTCCCTTTGATACATACATGTACAATAATGTGCATTCAACATCCACAAAAATGTATTAAGGGACTTGCTTATTAAAATATATGTTTCAGTGTTTGACATGTCTAGCTTATGCAGCCAGTGAGTTAGCCAGTATAGCTTACTTTATCACTATCACTAGTATCAGCGTAGTCTTATCTGATTGTGACATTGTCTTACACTTGAAACATGATGGCCTGCCAAGTGCTTCCACATGTACCATTGGCGTCCAGGAAGTTTTCAACAGTTGGGGTAAAACCAGGATAAGGGGGGGGGGGGACTGTGAGAAGGAGCAACATCATCGTGCACGACAATAACACAACAGGATGTGACATTGTCTTCAAGTACTACTTTTGATGTCAATGAGACTTGACAACCATTGACCTTAAAATTGTCTGAGATTCGACCTCATTTTAGGCCGTCATTACATATTTACTGAGATTTTTTAGTCTAGTTGAAGAGTACTACATGTATCAACCTAAAACGGTGAAAATATGAAGACAAAACAGTCATCTTCCTAATTTTCTGAAAACTGGGTCACAGTAGCGGACAAAGACAGACCCACACAAGAAATAATCTCAAAAAGTAATTAAAAGGCTAAAAAAAAATCTAAGCACATGAAAATTTACAACATATAGAAAAGCATCAGCATACATCAACCATACTTACTTTACACACTGTGAGGTTGACTTGGTCATACTGGAAGATCACTGCTGTCACAAAACAGAACAGCATTGAGAACAGTGGCAGGGAGACGGTCACGATTGCGAATGGCTTGAATGGCAGTCGGAGTAACAGATCTTCTACTTTTTCCTGATCCTTGGGTGGGATATCAACCTCCTGGCCTGAACTGATGCCATTTGATATCCCGTTTGACATAGTATGATTAGTATGATTTTTCCCCATCTTTTGCTCTGGCGAGTTTATATTATAAATTTTGGTTGCTATCTGCGCTCTTTGGCTAATCATCATGTCATGATCCCATCATGATCACATCTGTGGTACGGCCTCGTTTTGGGATTTGTCGTAAATACGTCACTGGCGCTGAAGTCTATTAATAGGTGGGGATGACCACGGCGTGCATTGGCACTCTCCAAGCGTCGTCAATGGTGATCATCGTTGCCAAGCCTGTCTCATGCACTGACCTGATTTTGGGAGAAATCTCAACGATCACATGACCTGCTAACGCGGATTGGATATAACATCGAACCGACAAAGCTGAAGGGCGCACGCGCAGTCCTGTATTCAGCATGGCGAGCAAGGTGTGAAAATAAGCGCACGTGTAGCTAATGATAACTGTTTTCTCTTTTGTTTTAGAATTTTTGGGTTTAATGATTGTATAATTCTTTAAGGCATAGTATTGTCCACCAATAAAACAAAACACCGCAGGTATCATGGGGTTTTTGACCGAGTAATCGCCCTTCGAAAAGTTGGTTTTGTTCAGTATGCAATAAACGCATACATTGTTATACGACAATCAAGATGTACAGACCGGGGGAGCTGGCTGTACGTACCCATAAGTCTTTGCGGTAGTCTCGCGCGTACCGGATATAACCTATCAAGCTTTTCTCCTTCAGAGAAATACTGCGTTGCGCTCAACTGCCAATTATGCATTAGTCTGGTGGACACGAGGTTGGCCTTAAACTTGCTTGAAATCGAAAATTTGGACAACACACGTGTACTACAGCGCAAACGGCAGCATTCTGACATATAGAAACATGTGGTCTGATTCTATTTTTACTTGTCATTTAGTGATCACGCGTCCAACCTCGTATGCAGGGTAATGTGGCTTTCTCATTGGTCGAACGTTAATTTTGTTCACAGCCTTATAAGGCACTTGAGCGCAACGCAGTATTTCTCTGAAGGAGAAAAGCTTGATGGGTTATATCCGGTACGCGCGAGACTACCGCAAAGACTTATGGGTACGTACAGCCAGCTCCCCCGGTCTGTACATCTTGATTGTAGTATTGGATCCGCGCACGAATGACATACTTTTGTGTTCCTGCAATGTGTTTTCGAAGGCGTGACTTGCGTTGTAGTAAGTTACAGACCTGCAGCATGCAACATCAGGGCGTTGACAAGTTTCCATTGTATTTTTCAGGTTCCTAATACCCCTAAGGACCTTTCGTTTGACAACATCATTGAGGACGTATCAATAAACCCAAAGAAAGATGTGATTGCTGCTGCTCATATAGATGGCGAGGTCACTCTGTAAGTGTTCTACTAGGATGTATTGTAGTAGTAATTTGCACTTCTTGCATGTAAAGACTTACACATCAAAACATATTGCTTATTTGATGCTTTTTCTATTCCAGCCATTCTTTTTCCTCCACAGAAAGCAACCACCTTCTCATGACCTTAAACCATCACAAAAAAGCCTGCCGTAAACTCAAGTTCTCTACCAGTGGTGAAAGACTGTACACAGCAAGTAAAGACAAATCACTGCAGATAATTGACCTAAACCATGGGAAGGTGTTCCACAAATTCATGAAGGCACATGAGTAAGTCAAGTACAAATAACATTATTTGGGTGATCATTTGAGAAGAGGCTGATAAATCTGTAGAAGACAGGTTGTGACTATGTCTTAGGTTGTGACTATGTCTTCTCCTGGGTGAGGTGGAATTGATCCATTGTTGTCTGTTAGCCTGAAACTAATTGTGTGTTCAGTCTGCAAGTTTTTCTGCTCTTTACTTCCACCTCTGTGAATCAAATGATGCCCTTATCTTCAAGCTTGTCTCCAGTGACTTGTATTTTCATTTCCAGAGCTCCAATCTACAGTTTATTAGTGATCGATGACTACCAGCTTGTGTCTGGTGACGATGACGGTACAGTCAAAGTCTGGGACCTCCGACACAAGGATGCCATCATGGAATTCAAAGAAAACGAAGAATTTATCAGCGACCTTTATATTGATCAACAGAAGAAAATACTTCTAGCCACAAGGTATGTCAGTGTAATGAAACAGTAAATGGTTTCCACTTTAACAGATAAGAAGTTCAATCAACTTAACTATTTCGCTGCGGATGATGTGTATACCAGGTCATGTACATAGTCTCTTGCCATGCAGGTGACGTGTATACTACGTCATGCCCTTCTATAATATTTATTCACTTAGTCACAGCCCATAAATGCGCCATCTAAGTAGAAGCTCCTTGCATCTTTTTCAGTGGAGAAGGAACACTCACAGCATTTAACATCCGGAAAAAGAGGATGGAGTTACAGTCAGAATCATTCGATGCAGAACTCTTGTCTTTAGCAGTCGTGAAAGTAAGGGCTTTTGATTGATATGTTCCTGCTCTTAATGCAAAGACCAGGCTGTGGCACTGTCCTAATTAGGAGGGACAACTGTTCCCAATTACATGTAACAATGTCCACTTGGTTGTGACTATTCTTTGCTGCTGTATCCCCATTGTCCTGATACTGTCAACAAAAGAGTTGTTAGCTACACATGACAGTATAATGTGATACTATTGATGAGGCATGATATGTTAAAACCAGCTATCAACAAAGTTCTAACGAATCCGAATTTCTTTCAGCGTGGTAACAAAGTAGTTTGTGGAACCGGAGAAGGAGTTCTGAGCTTCTTTAACTGGGGTGAATGGGGCAACATCAGCGATCGCTTCCCAGGACACCCAATGTCAATAGACTGCATGGTTCCCATCACGGAGGATATCATCTGTACTGGCTCAATGGATGGAATGATCAGGTAGGCGCATCAGTGACAGCCTGGATGTGTTCGACTGGTAAAATAGTCCATTTTTGCTTTGGCAGAACTCTAACAATACAGAAACAGCCTGTCTTGGGTGGCTGCAGCCAGTCCATGGTGTCTTTAAGCTGGAGTACCCAAAGCTTCTTGTCCCAAGCAGTAGGTGGCGATATAAGACGAACTGTCTTCGTGATTGTGACGATGTCTTTTCTGGTATTTAATCAAGCAAACTCTTTCTTTTCAGAGCTGTAAACATCTTACCAAACCGTTTCATCGGAGTTGTTGGACAGCATGATGGCTTTCCAATAGAGAATATGTGCATCTCTCAAGATAAGACACTGTTAGCAAGCTGCTCACACGATCAGAAAATAAAATTCTGGAACTTAGAAAATGTCAAAAAGGAAAAAATAGATCAGACACGGAAGGCTAAGAAGAGTAATAAGACCAAGACATTGAATACATCGGCCGTGAATAGTAACTTTTTTGCTGATTTGGAGGAGAGGACAGATGAGAAAGTTAATGATTGTGATAATGACAGTGATGATGATGATGATGAAAGTGATAGTGATGAGGACACTGATGATGAAGGTGGAGTGGAGTGTAAGGAGAAGGCTAATGGTGACGATGAGAATGATTCAGGAAGTGACAGTGAGGATAATGATGATGATGATGATGATGATGATGATGATAGTGACAATGAAGAGGGGGAGGAAGATTGATGGTGTATTGTATTATAAACTTGCCTTGGTTGTGCACGATGGTCATTCTCTATCATGGCCATATGTGTGATGGACACACTCTATCATTGACAAAGACCACTCCCACACCCTTTGCTCCAATGGACGGTTATGCAAACCTTGGAGGACATCAGAACTGTCTTTGGTTGTTCTTTACTCTTGCAAACCAGACCAGTTTGAATTACAAACTTGTACTTTATGTTTAGCAGAATCATCACCTGGGATGTCCCGGTTTCATGTGCAAGGACTGGGTGTACAGTACCTATTGTTGTATACCACCAGTATTAGGCTAAATCTAAGTTAGTAACTTTCATTGGGAACCAGGGATAAGGTCTGTAACAGTTTGCATTTAATGATTCACAAGGCTGTGTTCCTGTGCCATGTACATGTACATGTACTAGCATTGCCTTGTATAGATACATATATCAGCATCTTATAAGGCAAACATCAAAAACCTGTTTATTGTTGATGAAATATAAATGATTATATGTTCGATATTCTTGTATCTTTGTGTTGGATTGTTATTACTTTCAGTCAAAAACAGAACGACTTTGTTGATAAAAACTTTATTGAGAAGACGTCACAAAAACGGGACGGTCAATCCTTGAGAAACGGCCTATCCTTGGACAAAAGAAGTAGAGGTCCACTCGCATCTTATGCAAGGTTCTGCCACATACTGGGCTAATGCGTAACTAGGCCATGTACAGACATGGTGCTGTGCTGTTTGCTCTACCAGGAGCTGTCTCAATCCTCGAGGACACGGTTCCCATGTCACAAGGCGACGTTTGTTGACTATGGTAGCTCTCCTGATGTTGCACACTGTTCTCATATCAAACAAATATGAGACCTAGATTATAGAAAATTATATTTCTGTGTTTTATTTAAACAATATACAGTATTGCTCGTGTGTTCGTCAAACTACAGTAAAACCAGTAACGCACCGAGCGAAGTGGACTCTCTTGACCACCAACAGGCACATTCATTACACAGTCTTCTGTTGTGAACTCCGTCAGGATCCGTCACAAACCCTACGAACGGCCGGAGTGTCATATTGCAAATGTCAATATGCTTGCAGCTTCACAGGGTCATGACCATTTTTACAATAATGAAATTTGCATGTCACTTCATGATTCATGTAACTACATCGGACGGAATCAGGTGAAATATAAAGCTAGATGCCCCTTTATCTAAACTTTCTAACATTGTTCGTCAAGCCTTTTTTAAACTCTGCAGCGATCCGACTCGAACCACCTGCACCAGTAGTGAAGCCAATAAAACAAATTGAACAGCCCAAACGCCAAAGGGAATAGCAACCTTGACGCCAATTCTAACTTCTCGGCGTGAGTCAGTTTCTGTTTGGAGGCTTTCTTCCTCACGTTGTGCTGGACTATGTTGTATAAGAGATCTTCATTGTTGACTGCATTGGGGTCCAATGGGGAGGTACCGTTGCTTTCCTTTGAGAAGCCTTCGTTAGTAATTCCTGTGGATATGCTGTAATCGATCTCTGTCTGAAGGTAGAGAGGAAGAGTATGACATCAGTGGAATAAAGCTGCGGTTTGGAATAAGGAAGGCCCCATGCAGACCCATGCAGGGCCCGGTATTTGGCCGGTTTCGCAATACGTTAGAAGCACAAAGGTCTGTGGTGTCATCCAGTCCTGTGCCAATTCATTTACGCGACACTGGTTAGTCATCTTTTTTATAGAAGGAATCAACCAAAGAAACAAAAAACATCGACGATAAAACTGAATGGGATACAGATCATTAGACCATCAAACAGTATAGCTGTCCCCAGTTGGCAAAAGTCATTTCTGAAGAACACGGTCATCCCTGGCAGATATACAACTTAGGGCCACGGAATGAATCCATAGGATATTTGAATCTAATTTCTAATCAGGATGTCGGATGTGAGAAAGAAGAAGGGCACCTGTATGGAGAAGGAGGCGGAGGAGAACGGTTTTTGATAACTGCGCGTGCCTGTGTGCGTGTGCCGAGCAATTGGGAGAGAACACAGATCTTATGTTTGAACCTATCTTGAAGACAGATCAATGCCAGCTCTGGGCGGTGGTGTATTGGGGGAACAACCCGTCTTGAAGACATATCACTGCGAGCGCTGGGATATGGTGTACTGGGGGAACAACCCACCTTGGAGACAAACATCAGTGTAATTAAGTGAGGTCTATGGTCGTGAAGTGCGGTGTTCTATCTACTGGTTGAAGTTTTCGGTTCACTTTTCAGGGATTATGAGTTCGAATCCCGTTGTGGTCGCCGCTTCCTTAATGACAGTTCGTGTGGAACGCGCACGTGAGTGCTGCACGAGCAGCTGCTTCTTGAAAGAGTGTTCCTGAGGAACCTAGTGTCGGCTTTAAACAGCCATTCTGTCTACAGAAGTGCTGACGAAAACCTAGTTATTTAATGTATTAGTAGGGTTCCAGTTTCACGACGTTATTACACAGACTATTCCCACTTACCGCCAGCAACCACATGACATTCAGCTCTCTGACAAGGGTTTCTCGACTGATATCGAGCCGACTACTATCACCAGTACCGTCACCAGAAAGACTCACATTAGGTATCTTAGAAAGAGAGGAATGAGGGAGAAAGCTAATTTGGCCATAGCGTACTCGACGGTGTGGCGATATATCGGAAAGGAATGTACGCCTTGGTACTCTACAATGTTCTCAAGGTCACTTGGTCTTCTAGTCCGCGGTATCCCTCAGATTTGCAGTAGGCTGGGCGTACAGCACTGTAAACTTGGCAACATCGCCAATGTAAATGTGCTGCCGTATGACACATCATGACATAAGTTGTGCTGTATTCGAGACAGTCGCGACGGCCTCGGTTCGATGACACACCGCATAACACAGTCGTTGGAGACCCAGGAAGACCAATGAATCTTCAGATGAGGATAGTTCTTGCAAGATAGCCAACGTCTAAGGACAGAAGGATAGGGGTTGTCTATTCTAAGGTTATAGTGCGGCCTCCACCTGTTTGCGGCTGAAGACCAGCCATAACTTACAGGATCGAATACACCAGTCAAAGAGAAGTGGGGATCTCTCTTCTGCCTTCCGTTAATTCCATGCGACAGAGGGGTCCACTTTAAATTGGGAGTCTTCAAGGCGGCTGTCCGTTCTTCTCCCTGTTCCTCCCGTTTCTATAAAAGAACCCTCGGAGGATGAGCCTATTCATTCGCTGCTAATGGACCATGAGGTATCGCTTCTCTTAACATACTTCCGCAAAACTTCTTCATGCACTAAGACATGGATATACACAACACATCAGGTCACAATCAAGGGAGGGGCGCTGAAGATGCGGGAAACTCTACGATGCTAGCCAATTTGCATGCTTGTCGTCATGATATAACATGCGCGCTGACCATCGTGTAGTATCCATAAACACCCGCTCAAACATTTTGGGGCTGTGTGCATGCGCACCTGTACCTTTTGATTCACCAGCGAGGGTAGAGGGGGAGAGGGTTATGCGAGGGACCCTGGGATGCATTATAGTGCGTGTAGTAAGAAGTGTGCAAAAAATACCCGCTGCAAAAGCGTGATGAATGCCTTTCCATAATGGTCGTTGAAATGACTGATCATCACCAATGCATGATTATCGACCTCGAATGAAAAATAGTCACAACTGAGTCAGATCAAGGACTGGCGCTTTTACTGGAAACCATTTTATGAGACATACGTACCACCTTCTTCCTGGTCGCACGGTTCATCTGGCTCCTGGCTATCACGTTGGCGCAGGCGAACTCGACCAGCGCTCCGAACACAAATACGAGACAAGTGGACATCCACACGTCAATTGCCTTCACGTAGGAGACCCGGGGAAGTTGCTGGTTCACGCCTGCAACAAGAAATCTAAGTAACTATCAATGCATCAAGTAACAGATACTAGCTCGTACGATACATTAGCCATCGCGACAATTAACTTGCTGAAAAAGGGCTCTCGAACGTAAACTGCGGGACATCCTACCGGGGAAAAAAAGTGTCCTGCTCCTCTCTGTGAAGTTGCAAGGGAAATGTTAGTGTTAGTCCATTAAAGCTCTTTTGTAAGCGTGGTCGTCTCTCTATTTTATTTAATTTAGCTTTGACAATATCTCAACGAAGCACCAGTTAAGTCTTCATGTCGACTTTCTACTTGCCTGAGGACTGTGTGGTCATGGTGAGGACAGTGAGTAGACCTAATGAGATTCTAGCCGGCGTGGCGTGGATGTCGAGCCAGAAGTTCACCCAGGACAGAAGCACAATCAGGATACTCGGGACATACGTCTGGATGAGGTAGTAGCCGAAGTCTCGCTCCATGTGAAGCACGAATCTCAAAGAACTGAAGTTACCTAAAATGAGATTGGGTGATTGAGAACAAACTGCCTGACTTGAATGTTTAACGGACGAGGTCCTTCCGAAAAACAGTAGGTTTTATATAAAGGAACACGGAGCATGGTTGTTCGCCTCTCTGACGCGTTCTAAAAGGAGAAGTAAACGGCCATCTTCGACTACTATAACGTTACGTCTAAAAAGTTATTGTGACAGTGTCTGGAACTGGGGTTGGGGAGGGGTTTCCAGACTCCCGAGCCATCTGACACCGAAGTGAATCCAGCAATCGAGTCACGTTGAACCACATAATTGAGGTATTCAAGTTAATACCAGTTGTCGCAAAACTAGTCAGCGACAGTACAACCTTTGTTTGGACGGACAAAGTGTCTCAACCTGTTGAGTAAATGAGGAGTTCGTCCTTTTGTTCCACGTTGGTTTTGTCGATGATGAACTCTGGGAGGAGCATGTCAGTCTCAAAAGTGGTGGAGTGGTCCCCCATGAACTTGTAGGTGATGTCTCGGGCGGGGTAGCCATCTGGAATGAGAGAAATGTCCATTATCGGAAATTATCGGAATATCCGGCTAGTTTTCAACATGTGACGAAACTCAAACTCGTAATTGGGGAAGATCCCAATCTTTCAATTAATGTAAAGAAACGAATATCCGTGCCGAACCGATGTGAAGAAGCTTCAAAAAGTGTTGATGAGAAGGGTTTGATTTATTTGTCGGCCGGCCCTTTTTGCTATTACTTCTTTATGGTCGCATTCAGTTTGTAGTGGTGTACGTACAGCTTCCTATAATGATGTGACATGATTGGTTGTCCATTGGAAAATAGTCCAGATACATGTTGCAGGTGAGGACCAGCGCTATTCTGCAAAACAAAATAAATCATCTGGAAATAGTCAGTCAATCTGGCTCATTAAACGTGTATCCGGCCATAATTACTCAGTTTGTTGATCCTTTGATTTTGTCCTCTAGTTAACCTGCTGCTGTCCTAATTACACGTATATCTCAGTTAGACTCGGTATGAGTGAGGATATCAACGGGATTTTACCTTTGGCTTGTGAGGACAGTCCCATCCGGCGACAACATAAACAATTCATTTGGCACTGTGATATCATGAAGAGAGCCTGATTTCGCGTTGTAGAAAAATGTATCTGGCCTCCACACATCGTTTGTTCGATAGTACCCGAGCGTAATCGAGTCAACGGTGCTGTTAAAGGCCAAGCGATGGTCATTCCACTTTTGTCGGAAATAAAAATCGATGTGGTAATCCTGGATGGTATAAAAAGTTAGAATGAAATAAGCGCCCATCTTTGCAAAAAATATTTTTACAGCAAAATGACGAGACAGGGGTGTCGGCTCCCCCAGCATCTGTTTAGACGGCAAGAGCGAGGTTAGGAGCCCAGACAAGTGGGCTGCAACCTTTTGTAATACGAATCATGATGAAAGAGGCGTGTTAGCTGTTCGACCCATCAGCACCGCGAAACAGGGATGATGACGTACAGTGCATGGCGAAAAAGGAATGACGAAACGTCAGTGTCGGAAAGCGACGGCTAGAAATGCTGACTGCCACCTACCATGGTAATGCCACTGATTGATGAGATAGAGTTGATATGGAACTGCGCCTGAACAACTGTTGGTATCCCTGGAAGAGGAAGACCATTATCACAATTTCTGTTGGTGGTCAAAATTAACCGAGGCCAGGTTTATACGCGACAACATTTCACCATTGATCCAAATATACGTGAAACCATATCAAGAAAGATGAATAAATGGAAAACTCGACCTATTGTCGTTTTCTTAAAGATGTAGTTTCTTGCAAAAGGTATTGGTACTACCCAGTTAAACTTGTGCGTTAGTGATACGCGTCATACAATGCCATGTGGAGATATGCCTTTCCTACCCAATAATGAACCTGGTCTGACTGTCTTGTTGTAATTGGCCAACATGTGGCTGATCATATCCTCTTGTTGCTGGCTGCAATTGATCTCGGGACAGAAACACCACATCGACATAAGGATGCTGAAAGCAGAATCCAGTTACATTATCATTAGTCAGGGTAATTAGTATATGAGTAGGCTGTAGATACGATACAATCCTCGGGTTGTTTTTTTGGCGTAATTACTCCCTTGTGAAAGATTACTACAGTATTCGTTCGTTCAATCCTCCCTCAGGAACATTCATGCTTGTATTAGCTACTTCCCGCAGTCAAGTACGGCACGAGCGAAATGTGCCGGTTCGTTGAGTATGAATCTAAAACCAATAAACTTTCTGGTAATGTACGCTCCTTCTCATGACTTAGTTCTACCAGTTATCAATTGAGAGGGTCAACAAGTGCAGACATTATTTCTGGACCAGATGGACACCCTCTTCTACTCTTTTTGAGTATCCCGTTACCAGTGACTCGCTTTTATAATGTACAATACAACACTAATAATGAGTTTATATTTGCCATATAAGGAAGGCAATCATGAAACCCAACAAATGCTGCCACCGAAGCTAAAAAATGTTACGATGATAGTATTTACATAAAAATGCTTTATTTCTGCCGCTGTGGAAAGCTGTAAATGGGTGCACAGGGAATAATTATATCAATTGAGCCGACTTGCTTATATGAAAGTATCTATTTAATGTATAGACCTTTGATATGGCAATAATAATGAGGTGATACACACTACAATTACCAAATGTCAATGAAGTGTGTGACTCCGATTGCTTGGTTTTCGTTATGTCATGCCATTTATTTTGATTAAAACAACGGAAACAAAGAATTCAAAATCGTGTCAACGTAAGTCGGACAAAAATTAAACTTGTCTTCATAAATCACCTGTTATGCCTTCGAATGAACTGCGGAGTCCTTTATTCGGAAAGATCGTGCTTTGAATTCTAACATTTTCTTTATAGCCGTAAAACCAACATGGGATTTATGGTATCCTGATTATAGGCCTAGGCTAATCTTTTGGCTTTGATCACTACAACAAATGAACTTTTTGCCATGCAGCTATAAGGTTTCATAGAATGTCCCGCGAGATAATTAAACTTCGTGGGGGGGGTCATTTAAAAAGTACAAAACCTACTTTTTCTTTCCGATATTATATTTTCATGGTATCATCCGTCCTTATAACTTTGACCCTCTCACTTTATGAAAATGCCGAAATTATCTACATTTTAAGCACCCGACTGAAAACGTCTGAAATGAACCCGTGACACTTTTTATGGCGGGTGCGTGACCAAAATGACACAACATAGCGCGTGTAAGCAGCCCGGGGCCTTTTTGGAAGGCCGAGAGACTACCTTTGCCGTAAATCTTGTCCATTCACAGGTTATCGCTATAATCTTGCGCTAACCCCAGTCCCCGCCGTAGCATAAAGGTACCTATTAACACCACACACCTTCGTGCGCGATACAAATGATCCGACCAAAAATCGCTTATTAGTGGAAAAAAATTTAACTTACCCTAAAACGAAATAAATCCTGGAAGTCATGCTGATGAGGTAGGGTTGTATTCCGAAACTCCTTGCTTTCCTGGTGTTGATATCGTGATGCTCACCTTCTGATCAGAAAACAATCATTAACTGACATCTCGTCATCATTACTGTATACCAATATGGGCGACTGCTTTATGTCCTTTATTGTATACCTATCAAAACACACGCAATAGTTCCTAAATATTGAACATAGTCATATCCATAAATAATAGTGTATAGTTTTGGTGAAATAATATGTTGAACTGGGCACTTTAAGAACTATAGCGATTTACCTTAGCTTGCTCCCTTGCTCCTCGCACCATGAGGGGGCAGATTTAAGTGAAGAATAATGCAGTGCGCTCACTAAAATATATGATTATGACGTGTCGTCACAAGCGTTATATATGCGTATATATATACATATATCGTGTGAAACCCTAAAACTCTGGACAATATGACCGTTTTAGATTTTCACCGGTATATTTTAATCCGTCATTTCAAGTTCTTTCAAGCTTTCACAATATGTTGTATTTTTTTCTGACCAATATTTGGTTTGACAGAATTTAGCCGCAAGGAACACATGCTATTTCCTAAACGTCATTTCACTTATTTACTTGTCTTGACCCTCTCAACAAGCAACTGGTCAACAGTGTTAAAATGGCCCTCGTACAGAATACACTTCGCTCTTTGCCCCTGTATTTTGTCAACGACTCGTGTAAATTTACATTTTCTTGAAAATGATTTAATAAAGCCATGAAAATGTCTTGGAAATTATCCTTTTCTCTAGTTTGAACTGGATCGCAGATTGCAAGTAATCAGATACTATGAATTCCTGTTATCTGCTATCCCGCCGAGAAAGGAAGAATGGTACCTAGTCGATTTTACAGTACAAGTATTCTATCATGATTCAGTGAACTGTCCTTAAGTAGACATTGTCAGGAAACATCATTTTATATTAAAACCTCAATTTACAACTTTTAGTGGAACTTCCCGTTGCCGCTAACTGAGTACAATGATATTGACAGACTTGGCACTTGAACTCAGACGATTCTGAATGGCTTCACAACATGACTGAACCAGAGTCTTTCAACTAAATCATATATTTGAACTATATATCTACAACACCTAACGTTTCATTGCATTGCACTTAAGTTTGTTTGTACTTGCTTGGTTGGGGAAAACAATTGTGTCAGAATCTCTTCAAATTCATCTCGTCCAAACATATTTGGCGCAAAACGTAACAGAATAAGACTACTAGTACATGTAAAATATTCTGAATAAAACTACGGAGACAATTCAATTGTTGTCTATGCATTCTCCATGGTTTCTCTTTAGCCACATCTCAAAGTCTCCTCTCGTTGTACGCACCTTTGTGTTATCACTGATCGCGAAGACAAAAACTCGCACGAATATCGCTTCGTGTACATGCTTCCTTCTCGCCCCATAGTCTCATTTTTGTGAGAGAAAGGACAGCGAAGTTCGGATCAGCTACAGGATCAGCTGTAGCCTGCCACAGCCACGGAGTCATTTCGAGAGCGACTTGAAGACGGCGTACGGGAGAGACAAGCAAGAACCAGGTTAACGACAGTTGTCTTCTGTCATTACCAACCAAATCTACACCCTCATGAGGCCATAATCTGAGTTGTCTCTCAACACTGACCATATAAGCAGGCTTAGCTGTGACACTGTCCCCGAGACACAGCGAGGGATTTCATTCACAAGCCACCTGGTTGGAAATACTTGGGACAGTGAATGGGGCAATATGGGCTCGATGTACTGCTGAGGCTAGTTGTTGGCCAGGATATTGTATGCGCTAAGCTATCAAGACAGGGAGAGTTTTGACAATAGTTTCATGTTTGGGCCCATCATCACAGTGCCAAGAAACACAGGGGATACTACTTTAGCTTCAGTAACACCAGGAAGGGACGAGTTCATTGAATATAATTTTATTGTCAATGCCAGATACTGCTCTCAACTGTCAAAACAGACAAGTTGTGACATGGTATTCTGCATCTGTCAACAAAACCCTGGCCCTAGTTTGAGAACAGCACGCAGAGTAAGGCACGTACACACTCTGCAGAAAACAGACACAGGACTACATATGTTCATATAACAACATTTATTTGACAGCTGATATTAGTTTACAATCACTGGCAATGTCTTCAATTAGCCAGTAAAATGATTCTTCACAGCTTGTCCTTTTGTGACGAAATCTTTACTGATGTAGAAGTCAGTGGTCAGCCTTCATGCACAAACCTTGGCAAATGAGGTTGTCGAAATCAATGAAAACCAGATGTTGCTAGAATGTTGCACATAATCTTCTCAAGATTCATGAGAATATGGTACCAGGACTCTGTCCAAATAGTCTACTACTGTCGCTTTGGCAGACACACTACCAGCACAATCTTGATCCACATCATCCTACACTTCGATTTACAGACAACACTGTAAAGGTCAGCTGATGCAGGAAATGTATTGTAATTACAAGTGTCTGCTGTGGCAGTGTGTCACATGGTACTCCCCCAGAGTCTTACTCAATAATGTCCCTCTCTCTCATTTACAATATCTATCAGCCTTCATTTTAGCTCTCCTGAAAATTGAATGGGTAGAAATGAGTACAAAGCAGTTTAATATGATAAGCCGCATGCATTTTCTATACATGAAGACTAAGTCTGTATCAACACAATGAATGACTAAAGCCAAAACTAAAACAGGAATGGCGATCCTTTCACTTTCAGAACAAATTACTTTCATGTTCAATCTAACGAACTGGCATGACATCTATTAACAAAATATCTTTAGGAGTCTACTGGAAGAGCTGTTTATTGCAAGGAGAAATTCTTTATCAACGACAATCAGGCACACGAACCTGTCTAACAAAGCTTCATGGAAGTCTCCTTCTTTCCGTGCCCGCTTCAGTTCACCCTTGTCGTCTTGATTCAACTTGAGGCGTCTGTCTTGAAAACTCTGAAACTTCTTACTGGAAAGAGAGCCACAAATTGTGTTATGTTTTCACTATATAGAAACACCTCTTTGCCGGTAATTCAAGAACAACGAAAGCTGCTATTAACCTAGAGAGTTGTTTCCTTGGATGTCCTCATTTGATATCAGGACCCACTTAGAAGTGGACAGTTGTGACTTTGGCTTCTGACTGCCAGAGGAATTTGGCTCCTAAGTTTGAGGTGTATTCGAATACTACTCTAAGGAAGGGACAAGTTACATCACGAAACGGACAAAAGTGTATGAAGAAAGCCCTCATGGACTCTGAAATGTATCCACATTCAGAATTGAGGACTGGTGAATTCAGAAAAGGTTGTGACCACATTGGACTCTTGATATCCACTTTAATGGATACTTACACATAATTAATCTCTGTACTCCGGACTCCACTCTTTTCTTCTTTCGGTCCTTTATCTACCTTCACAATCTTCTCACTATTGGTTCGAATCTAGACAAGTGCAAGATATATAAAATAACATACAATGTTGGTCTTTACAGTTAGCACATTGACGGTGCAACTTGGTTGAATTGACTCCCCTCAATTGGCAAGAGGACAAGGCAAAGACAAGGTGAGTGCAACATTTTTTATCTATTACCTTAATCATTTCCCCCTCTTCTGCCTTGGTGCTCTTGCAGCAGATATCCCCATCATCATTCACCGACATAAAACAGTTGTTACAGCCCAGTAATGCTGTTTTACCCTGAAAATAAACAGAATCAAAATGAGTCAGCAAGGTCAGTGGCAGAATGCATATTCAGAAGATCTCAGACAATCTTTGAATATGAATGGTCTCATTATTAAAGGCATATGCCACTTGTGTAAATTGTATTGACTTGTGGAACATCTGTTAAGAAAACGAAGAACATTTCTCCAAACAGTCCTGTAGGCTAACCTGATGGTGTCCTTCATGCTGTACTCGTAGCATTTTCAAAGCGATGACAGACACCAGCAATATGCACAATCCACACAACACCTTGATCAACCTACATCTTGAAATACAGGTTCCCACTGTTCCCGACCACCAATAGCATCCATTCTACCCACAACCATCCCCTCCGAGCTCACACTCAGGTATTTCCCATAACCAGACTTCAGGGCAATTTTCGTCTCATTGATCTGGAAAGCTGTGTAGACTTCTGGGGGCTCAGGCTCGTCACCTACAATAACAATGAATGATTGAAGACATCTTGTGAAGAGGCAAGTCCTACATAGACATTTTAGCTTTTAAACTGGAAAGAAATATGGTGTTTGAAGAAATTTGCAAAGGATCTGATAAAGTGATATGCAAATGCATGTTGGCCCTGATAATGGATGAGATTTTACTAACATGTTCATTTTAACATCATGATTCATAGTTGGTCAACTTCTTCGCACATTTTACCTTCATCATGTGGAGCCCCCACAGTGAATGTACCATTATCCATAGCATGCATGTATGCCATTGTTGACATTTCTAACGCAACACTGTTCTTGATATCTTGATACGTCTGGACCATCCACCAGCCTCCATGTTTTGCTGTGTCGTCTTCATCAATCTTTGGAATGTCTGGATCGTCCTCATCATGTTTTCTTTTCTTTCCTTTTTTGTGTTTTCTGAAATAACCATGCATACGAGTGATAGGACATGGGAAGATGGCTTTCCTTCAGGCATATCATTCCATCTGTCAAACAAAAGAACAGGCGTGAAAAAGTAGGTGGTTGCATATGAATACCGTTGCATATATCATAAGCCAATGCTGAATGCAAGTTTTTTTGGCACACCCTGTTTAATCGTATTCCTTTCAAAACTTCTGGTTTGACGACTTACTTCTTGTGTTTTTCTCCTTTCAATTTTAATTTACCACCTTTCACGAATGTGTACGAATCAGCCATTATATAATTTGAATTTAGATGGCTTGATTATTGAGGTTTCATTGAGGGAATTGCTCACAAAACATGAAATTGTAAACAAGAAGCACTCTACTGCCATCTAACAGGAGAATGACGAACTAAACAGGTTTACAGAAAACCAGGATTTGGGACAGGTAACTGGCACATGGAGACATAGTCACAATCAGACGGACGGTGAATGCGAATGGCACTAGCTTGGGATCATTGGGCTTCTGGTACAATGAGGTCCAAGACGGAGGTCCATAAACAACCTAGGAGGACATAAGTGATGGTTCCAGTTTTGCAGCCTACACTTGGCTGCAGGGAGGGTTGAGATCTCTGGTCAATGCAGTTTGGCTCTTGACAAAGCTGAAGGAAGCTCCATCCCAGTTCTATACTGCAATGGTCAGAACACAACGACACAAAACGAAGGATTTTGGTAATGATACAAATTGCATGTCTAATCATTCATCAATTATTACAGAATACATACTATGGTAACCATGGTAACACATATAGACTTATATCACTTGTACAAAATACAATACATCGAGTAAGTTGATGATTTTTTTTGATAGTCATGAATGTAGCGATGGTCTGTGGCTGCCCTTCATGTCCAAAACTGACATCAATTAGGATTCTTTAGCATGGACTTTGCATCAAAAGGTGAGGTCCTTTTACTGGTCATGATTTTGTTACCAAATCCAACTCTCAGCATGTGATAAACTATTGACTTGTATAATGTCCCACACATGAGAATAGTTCAGAAAAAGTTGTTGACTATGTGTTTCCGAATTCATTCTTAGCTTGCAATTGTGAGCTTTGATACATGTACCTCAGCAAAGTCATTCTGACTCATCTTGGTTGACTTATCAAGAGTGAGCACAGGTCACATACATGTAACTGCCTTGTCCTAAATCTGTACACCACAACCTGTACTGCAGGGTCAAACTAAAAGTCATCACATTTCTCTAACGAAAGACTTAACCGATGCCACATTGCCTTATAAAAATTCTCCTACATTCCCTGTGATATTTTTTGCTGAAACTTAGTCGTGATAGCCAAAGAAGTATCTATAAATCTTTCGACACAATTTGAGAAACAAGTTGTCGTTCGTCCATCCAAAGAACTCCCTGGTTTGTCCATACACTTCTCCCAACATTGGTCCGTTAACCGGTGTACTTGGGTCTGGTAATTTGCTTTTTGTTGTTCGATCATGAGGAATTGTTGTAATTCAGCATCGCCACTATCGCCAGCTCCACCTCCAGAACCAAACCCACTGAGGCTGCTACCACTACTTCCAAAAGAATCGAACGATGACATCATGGGATTCTGAAAAATAAAAGTATGGGTCATAATCTGGAGGAAAATCAGCTGGCTAAGAACAGAACGCATCCTTGTATTTTGTAGGTAGGCCTTTGAACACCCACATCCTACTGTTGGTGTGAGGATATCAGACCAATACTTCATCCCCAAAAGACAGACATGAACCTTGGGTTGGCTATAACTCATGAGATATGTCGACCTCCGAGTAGGCCTACAGTTACAGTACGTCCACATACGAGCAGTACCATGATCGTTACGTTTAGTGGGACATCCGGAGGAAAATGATATATTCTGGGCATATTCGTATTTGAAAAGTAGGCCTTTGAACGCCCACATCCGACTGGTGGTGCGAGGATCTGTTGACTGTACGTAGTACCGTCCATGTGTACAGTACACCGTACAACGGTACATGCGACTGTACAATACATCAGACTCGGAGTCAGAGTCATCTAATCCCGGACAAAGATATCGTAAGACTAGATATCGGTAGATAAACATAACTGTACTAGAATCCGACATTCAGACCAGTACTAGGCAGAACAGGGGCCTAAGTACACAATCAATTATTGGGAAAGTAGCTTACTTTACACTCTAATATTACTCTAATAATGAGTTTATTGCTGCGCTTTCAAACGATCTTCGTGCTCTCGAAAACACATGCAACTTCCGGTCTCTGGCGCTTGCGCAGTCAAGCTTTAACGAAGAGCAACCCATTCTCCAAGCGTCGTCAATGGTCGTCATTGTTGTCAAGCCTATCTTGAACTAGTACTGTCTCTGCCACAGTTGGCGCGCCACATTCTCCAAGCGTGGTCAATAGTGAGCTTTAATACCTAGTCTCACTCGACCTACTGTCTCTGCCACAGTGGCTCCCCACATTCTCCAAGCGTCGTCAACAGTAGTCATCGTTGCCAAGCCTCATTCGACCTACTATCTCTGCCACAGTTGGCTCGCCACATTCTTTAAGCGTCGTCAATGGTGATCATCGTCACTCGACCTACGTCAAACGGTTGCATGTAAAATTCGACAGACGGCCCGAAGCCGGGAGATTGAGAGCAACCATCGCAACGCGCGTCTTAGCAACAGTGACGACCACACACAACTTTGCGCAGGAAAGCGCTCAGCTGATCTCTTGGACAAAAAGTAACCAAGAATGTCCTTAAACACCAAAGGAAAATCGCAACTAGAACAAAGCCCGCCTATCTTGGCAGATGGACAGCTTTTGCCGCCGTTGAGTAAGATCGGGCGAGCCAAACCAAAACTGAAATCAAAAAAGCCTCGATCCAAGCAACAGCTGCCGAAAATAAAAACCCAGAATATCGACGTGATGGCAGAGGGAATGGACTTCAGCCGAGGAGAGGGCAAACTCTATTTCGACGGTCACGAATCCGCGGCAGCGTCCCTGCAAAATTTACGTAGTGACGCTCGGTAGGTAGGGGGCATGAGGGGAGGACCACAATTGATAAGTCAAGCTAGGGACTTCTAAAGACAGATTTACCTTATGCCTAAATCTTTGAACCTATGAAAAAATTCAACTCCGAAGATGAAGTCCCAATATTGCACTGCACCCAATGTTCCCTGTGACGCTCCATGACTGCGGCTCTCGTACACTGGTGCTGCAGCCCGGGAACTGCATCTTGGCATAGCAAGTGGTTTTCAATCGAAAAATGGGGAAATGCAGCTCATTATTGTTTTGTTTATTCATAGTTTTACCGTGGAGCCTACGCAGCTTTCGCCACCGCCAGACAGCCAGACGACTGATTTAGAATCTCTTATAGCAAATGTAAGAACCTTTATATAACATGACCCATTCGCTGGGCTATACGTCGGGGAGGGGAAGGGGGGGGGGGGGTGCCCAGCCTAACTAGCCAGGCTATAGCGAGTATTCATCATAACCTTGAGGTTGGAACGTATTGAAGCAACATTGGACGTAGCTGCAGTCGGCTGATGAATGGCATGAAAGTGCTCAGCATCTCAGGATGTGGTTACACTGGCCCAAACTACATGTAATATGATGCGTAGTCTTTTTATTCCCTCAATTTAGTCTAAGTCAAACAAGATTAAGAAAGCCCTTTTAGTGAATTCAGCCGCCCTGACCTTCTCACAAGCCCTTGCAAGCAAAGGACGCGAAGGTCGCTTCAAAAAGCTGGCACGAATGGTCAAGGCGAATCTCCTATGGTCGAAAGAGTCGGACGACAAGGATGAAGGACGTAATGATAATCAGTCATTTGTTGTGACGAATACTGAGAACGGCCAGACGGAGACGGTGTCGTTTAACCCGACTCATTACAAAGCTCAGGGGAGAACGTATGGTGGACTGACTGCGAGCACGAAGAAGATTCTGCTGACGAATCAGGATGATAGAACGGAGGAAGACCTGGAGGTGCTAAAGGTAAAGACGCCCAGAGGGGTTCAGAGGTTGTGCTTGTCTACCCCGCCAGCGTAGACCTGAAAGTTCTCAAGGCATAGACGCCCTGATGGTTTCAGACATGTCAGAGGTATATGTCCTCGTCCTTCCCGTCATAGCGTAGGTATAGCAAGCTGAGCTAGAATCGGGAGCACATATAGGGATGTGTCTGCGGGGCCATATATACTCGAGGACCGGAGGTGGTGATTAGGTAACCGACTCATTTTGTAGATGGCGATACTGAAGCTACCCATCAATAAAGGCGTGTCTCGGGTTTACAATAGTTATACAGTTATTCGCTCACTGCAAATCAAACTGGCGGTCTGACTGTAAACTCGGTCAGGTGCTGTCAAAATTATCAAATTGAGACCGCGCTTGACCTAGTAGTTTACCGTATATGTCCACTTGGTTGCCCTGCTGCACATTTGCGCAGTATGTTCATGTATACATTGCCTTATCTTCGGCACTTTCGGTTACAGCCTTTTGATGGGGGCGGCTGTAACGTACCCACATATTTTGTATCTCATTTGGAGTAACACTGCTCTCCTAGTGTTTTTTCTCTCCGTTTCACGTCCCCCTGACACGGACTCGTTCTGTTCCAGCGTATCGTCGATCGGTTGAAGTGTTTTGAGAAATACTCGACCAAGGTTCGGCAAGAGATGGCAAGAGTCGTGGAATATGACTCCTTTGATGATGGCAAGGTCATCATCAAGCAAGGTCACATTGGTATCTCGTTTTACTTCATTTTCTCTGGAGCTGTCAGGGTACTCATTAGAGAGACGGATAAAAATACAGGTATGAAATGAAAAGCATGAGAAAATCACTATAAACTTATCCCCCGTCGTTGCTTCGGGATCATTGCTCAGTCTAGTCCGGCGGCATGGTCATGATAGAGAATCGAAGCCAGGCTCCAAAAGAAAGCGTAATGTAGGTCGACTGTACACTGTCTTCTCACTCAGTCGAGTAAAAATGAGTGTCATCGGTCGAAAAGTGCGATTGCGAGGTGCTGCCGTACTCAGGCTGCAAAATTGAGCTACAACCAGTTGGCTTTCTTAGCTAGTGCCTGTTCGAAATATCAGCGGCCGCGGTGTGCACAGTCGTCAGCCACTTACGAGCACTAAATTTAGTCTTTCTGCACACAGGTATCAGCATGAGCCACTGTATCGGTGAACTGACGGAAGGCTCCACGTTCGGGGAGCTCGCTCTGCTTCATAACATCACAAGAACAGCGACAATCATCTGCAAAGGTAGCGAGAGTGGAACATGCCCAGCCTATATTTTAGTGCCAGGACACCTTTTGAACTTTGTATCACTTGAAACACGAGTTACCGCGAGAACAGCACGATTTAACAAATTTTTCAATTGAGAAAATAAACCTCAGTAAGAGTAAGGCTATCTTTTGAAAACTAAGCCCCCGCCTAGTCTTACTTGACTATCATTATTATTGAAAGTCCTAATTTTCATTTGTAGGCCATTCTGAATTCCTCCGCGTGGACAAGGAGGACTTTGATATGGTTCTCCGCAGGAGTTACGAGTACGAATACAATCAGCGCGTAGCCGGTCTCAAGAACATCCAACTCTTCAGGGATCTCAAAGACGATGAGATAGAAGCCATGGCGAATAATTGCAAGTCGGTCGAATACGTCACAGACCAGGTGAGATCATTTTAGTTTTGCCCACGACTTTTTTCAATGGATCATACTGTTCCTGAACTTTTCCCCACCGACAGGGCTAGTCACCGAAGAACTATGTGAATTGATGACGGTGTTTTGGCTGATATGTTTGTCTCCCTTCAATTCTTCTAACAAACATTACAGGTTTAAAGTGGTTAGTAAGGCCTTCTGGTTGTGCCTTTGTCCTCATTAATCACTGTAGTGACCGCGGTTTTGAGGTCTACAAGATTTAGAGTAGACCTTTCCCTTGTCAATGCCAATGAGGCCCATCCGTCTAGAAAAGACCTCCGATCGATTGATAGTCCTTTTTTTCCTTTCAGGTTATCATAGGCAATACAAAGGCCATCTCCGAAAATGTTTATTTCATCAAGAGTGGTTCAGCCATCGTGATCCGGCAAATGATTATCATTCGTGAGCAGTTCGACAATGGACATGTGAAGTATCACTTTCCCAGTTCTCTTAGGCCTGGTTTCAATGTAGCTACGCAGAATGCCCGGGCAAGGAGACCTACCAGGATGTCCCTCTGCTCTCACATGATCGAGGAGAGGCACCTCATGTCACTGTGCAAATTACGCAGTGGCAGCTACTTTGGAGTAGGTAGGTAACACTTCATCTTATCTCATAAGGGACTAACAGAGTTACCAAGGGTATTATACCAAGCCTGTCGGATGCACACGACATGTTGCTCCTTACACTGTGGGAGTATGTTGACGAATGGTGTTATTTCATGCAAAGCAGAAAAGGGATAAATTAAAAAAAACCGTACATTTGTAGTCGTATTCCCTTCAAACGACAGCAATTGAACAAGGCAAGGCGACCTTCATCCACGTTTACAAGCAATGGTTTTGTTGTTTAATTTTCACAGGTGAAGATCTCATGGATACCTTTGTGGTTTCGGCAGAAAAGACGGAGGTTATCATGGTACCAAGGGTGCTATTTGTTAAGTACGGACAGCCAAAAATGCTTGAGCGAATGCGGATTGACTGGGAGACGGTGCTACCGGATATGAGGACAACATTCAACAGGTAAGCGAGAAGGCTGCATGGACACGATGTCGGACTCCAGCGACGTGGGGCATCCTGGCCTATTTGACCTATTGACCTAGTTTCGTGTAGTACATGTATATGACTAGCCTTGAAGTACAGTGATGAGACCTTGACCTCCAATTGCATGGCACAGGCTTTAAACTGGTCGTGGGCTATACCTGTATTGCGCTATGAACAATCTCAGCAAACAATGTGAAAAATCCTTTCGTCTTTGATTCTTGTTCCCAGGTACATCGAAGATAAGAAGTGGAGGGCCTACAGACAAGAAGTAGTTGATGAGGTCATCTCTAGGAGGAGGTCGGTCCGTTGCACACGTATTGAGGACGTTCCGCTCTCGTTTAGGCTTAACCTGGCCTTGTCGACCTCTCATTATCATCACTAAAGGTGTATTGTCGTGTCACATTTTTCCGATTGAGAGCTTTTATCGATACCTGCTACTGTTAAAAACATTTCTTCAAAAATACCACTCCTGTGCACTTTCTTGTGTCGTTATTCTGTTAGAGTTTCTCGTCACGTGTCACGGCCATCACTCCAAAGAATGTCATCTGATTACCAAGCGAGGGGAGGCCTGTTCGGAGGCCACATCTCTCCAAGAAAAGCTGTGGGGAACAGAGACAGATTTGAATTGCGTCACTACGCCACGTTCTTCAGGACCAATGGTGTAAAGGTTTGACCACTCGAACGCCAAGAAGAAGAAGAAGAAAAAGATTCTAAAGAATACATGTACTAGATATCTGAAAATGTTCCCTTTGTCTTATGCTAAAGATGATTGAGTTGAAAAGTTAAGTCATTAATCGATCAACTTCTTATTATGACACTACCGGTAGAATCCCGTCAATGCACATGGTGATCTATCATAGGACTTGAAAAAGATGATCACGATTATTACGTTGTGTCGAAATTTCAAACAAACATAGAAAACAAAATGATTGATCGACATGCATGTTATTATCTTCCATAAAGGTCGCTTTAACATTCAAAGCGTATATACATGTAGTTCGGAAAGAGGTTTCTCTTCGCTTTGAGCTAATCAAAAATAACTGAGGCTAGTAATTACTTCAAACTATTTTGCATGAAAAACAGCCTTTCTAATGCCAAAGCTGTCCCTTCAACAAAGAATATTTGTAGCTGGGCCACTAAAAAAGGGCATGGAATCTATGGGCCTAAACGTATCCTCGGGAATTTTAGACGCCGAAAACTTTTTAAAAAAACGAAAAAATATATTCGCCAGGGTTCGAATCTAAGTTGAATCGGCGCCTGATAAACGCTCATGGATGAAAAATGGAAAGAAAATATTTTTAAAAAATACGAAAAAAACTGATTCGCCAGGGTTCGAACCCGTGACCACCGATCGAAGCTATAGCGCAACGCTCTAACCGCTCAACCACCAGGGATTTAGTGTTGGACTGGAGATTTTTTGCAATCTGAAGACGAGCCCTCACAGGCCTTTAGGCTTCGCGCCATGATTGTGACTAGGTCTCGCTGGCGGAAGAGTAATTGGGTGAAAATAGTTCCAAGGTAATCGTATAATGCAATATTTCTACATATTTTTCTCAATATATCGTATTTATATAGCTCGGTGATTTAATAGAACATGTTCGCAGTTGATTTCAATGTTTGAATGGCTTTCTTAAACTTTTTTTAGAAGCGAGGTCAACAGGGTCAAAAGAAATAGTTTTTGGCGGCAATGATGTCCAGCAATGGCAGATTTGAATTGAGATTCGAGTCGATTCTCTTGGAATCGAGTTCAAGTCGAAGGTGCGCATGCACAGGGCAATCGTGTACGTTAAGAAAGTTCAGTGCACGTGATTTGAAGGGACAATTTGGGTGTGGGATATAGGTGACCATGAGATGAGAGAATATGAATCCAAAATGACCACATCTACTAACGTCGTTAGTTTTGATGTTAAGTTGAAAGGAGGCCACTCAGCAGAATCGGTTTCCTTTGCTAGGGGGACAGGCAAGTCCGTGGGTCGAGAATTTTGTATTCCTGAGTCGTGAGTACATCTCGATGACATATCCAGGACACACAATGCTCACTTGTTTCAAAGATACGATCAATATTATTTCAACTTGTGGATTCGGATCACCACATGATTTTTAGCTCCAGAACATGAAAACAATTCTACTGCCCACAGAATTGCTCTTTCCGAAAAATCATTTGTTGAGATGAATAAAGATTCATTGCATTCAATAATGCACATCAAATTTATACGAAAACAACAAGACAGTTATCAAAATGATACTATTTTATTGATGGAGATTCGGTATTTTTCAAAACCATTCTTGGTATGACCAACATCATCAGTCTATTGTAATAAACTGCTACCGATATTTACAGTGGCCTCATGTTAGCTGCACTCGTATCAGTGGTTTCGCCGCCATTGGCGTTCTCAATCTGGATATCTTCTTCGTCACATAACTTCAAAGAAAAACTCCCCTCAAGCCACTGAAAGCCATCTGAAGTGCAAGACGTTCTCGTTCCCGTAAACCCCATTATCCTCCCTCATAGGAAAATCTATCTGATACCGGCTGTTTCAGCCATTATTTTGTCTATGACATCCAGTTTTTATTATACCATGTTTCCAATTACAAATTTTCCTTTTAACTCAAAACGACTGCATTAAGCAACCCAGCTTAAAGGATGACGAAGACAAAAATATCTCGGTTCATTAACAGGCCGAATGAGATGTACATGTGCGATGGAATCATACCCTCTTTAATATTCAGCGTGGAACTGCACGCAGAAAGGCACTTAAGAAAACTTTTTTGTCACATATCTTTGTATCATAGATTTCATCATTTGTATTTTAAGTTCTATCCATGATATTAACCAAGTTAGCACAGTGAAATGCACCATTGATCTTAGTGATTTTATGATAGTATAACGATAGTGAACATTTTGAGAAGCGAGAAAAATAACTGACGATTTTAACTGTGCACTATTCATTTTCACTTCAACAAGATCTTGTACATTTCGGGAACCGAACAACACCCTGGGTTGTTGATGGCAGAAGCATCTCTGCATAATTCGATCGTTCAACAACAACAAAAAGAATTCACTCAGTTCTTTCGGCATCACTGCATTACATCTCCTAAAAGTGTCACTGCCACAGTATCGAATTTGATTATAATGTAAGGAACAAAACGAGACCATTATTGAATACACGCACAGGAAAAAAAGTAAATGAGGATGTGCATGAACAAAGGAGGTATCTGCGGGCGGTCTTTTATAGACAGATTTGATTACTACCAGTGCAGGTTGTCTTTCAGGATTAACAAGCTACCCTGCTAATGTGGCTTCTAAGAAATTTAAAGGCCAACGTTTTTTTACCTCAAATATTAAACAAAATGAAACCCAATTATCCTCTTATGCACTAAATGCCATTGTGAAATTTTATTTTAATTTAATTTAATTTAATGAATACTTGAAGACCGATACAGAAACATTGACATGCCTATTTGTATCTCACTGGCGTGTTTAGTTACTGTGCTATGGCCGTATTTGTATACATATCTAATACTAGCGGGGCACATGTCAATTATATACAAGAACGAAATATTCCTTCAAAGAAAAATGATCGGCATTGGATATCGTGTATCAATTTAAATTAACATCACTCCCACGACTGTCATACAAAAGACCTGAAGATTGAAACGGCACGAATGGCATTCTGAGGATGATGATATCGACCCCCTCCCCATCACTTTTACTTCCCTGGAACATTGAGGCTTAACCAGCCATATTTGCATTACTGGTACCGGTACGTAAATGTTTTCCATTTCGAAACTGAGTTCTCTGGATGACAAGTGTTCTTGGATTACTTGTTGAAAGCAGCATTCTATCTTTCTAAAAGACCGATTGGCAGTCATTTTACAACAGTACCAAAAGGAGATAAACCCTTGTAGATGAGATAACCGTGATAAAACTAACAATGGATATCTAATAAAGGCGAGAGTGATGGAATGAGTGTGATAAGTGGAAAAAGAATGATTAACAAAATATTTTGGGATGAAATACGGCTAAGAAAATATGGTGATGAAATAACTGAATGGTAAATATGTTTGCGGTGATGCTGGTAATGCTTTTGGGTCGTTGCTATGAATGGTGATAAAGATGATGGAAATATTTCAGTGATCGATGTATGATGAAAGATGCTGGTTTAGAGTGACCACAAAACTTCAGTGACTGATGATGGCGATATGGAGTGAATGAGCAAAATCTGAGCAACTCCTACTTCAAGGTTTAAGTACACAGCATAGGTTTGCTTTCAACAGGATGTCAGAGCCCGTCAACACGATGACACCTTCCACACATCTATAAGCACTGCTTATTATCTAATTGAGGCAAGTCAATGAATAACACATGAAGGCAACAATTAGAAGTAACAATCATCGATTTCAAAGGAAATGAGCTATATACAGCAAAACAAGCAAAATATTCTATTATAGTAAAGGTATATCGGTAAACCATCGGTTTATTTTGTTTGAGGGTTATCTGAACGTCAAGAGTCATTTCCTTTCCTTACAATGTAATGCTCTCAGCTAGAGAACGCCGATATGTGTGACACACAAACAACAAGATGATTGTTAGATGATGTGAAACATCGACGGATGCCTCGAATCTGCAAGATTCGGACCCTCGCCATCAAATGTGCCAGACGTGACGAAACATCACCCCTGAGAGTGTTGAAGCACCCCAAGCCAAGTACGTGCGAAACCCCACATCAATCTATCTTATTCAAATAGAAATTCAATAATCATAATTGAGTTTCGTATTGCCGTTCACAGCAAATAGTACTTGAGGAAAAATTCGGCCGATTCCATTTGGAGCAATCACTGACACTGCAATTCAATTGTCGTTTGAAAATTTTCAAGGCCATTAGCTCAGTCTCGGGTACCGCTCAACGATCTACGATGAGGTTATTTCCAGGTGAACCCGGCGTGTCGCAGCAGAAAAAAGACGGCATTATCGACGCAATCAAGCTGGCGGAATAGTGTGGTGTCACCGTAAGAATCCCGCGATCGATTTTTTGTTCGTAGCTCGACATTCCTTTAATTTGCTTACATTTTCTTTTGTTTTGCTACGTAATGCAAGACTGGCTTCGCTCTAGTCAAACTACTGTCACATTCAAGGTCCTCGTGAAGGTGTATTACGAGGGCCTCGTAGTCTCGTGTTGCAGTTTCATGTCCCGCCAGGAAAGACTGTACCATCCCTTGAGTGACGGTTTAAGTTATGGTCAATAGGGAACCAAGGACTACAATACATCAGAGATTAAAAGTGCATAATAGAATCATTCGTTCCTGGGCACTTTATTCTACGGAGTTTCCTCCAAAGCCAGTTGGTTTTAACTTGGGAAGCCTCTTTGAAATGTCTCGGCGGTGAAGATATATAGAGGCAAGTGAGCCAGCCCTGCGTGTAAGCAAACTAAAGGACTAAAGTTGCCAAAATTATTGATATATATTATGCATACAATAGCACACTATCTCAGACCAAACAATCTTTGTCAGTTATTGCTGAGTGAATTGAGGCAGAATGTTACCAAACACGAGTATACTCATAAAATGGGAGTTCTCTATTCGATATCAAAGGCATTGTTTCAGACAAAGATAATGGGAACTTTGGAGAGATAATGTATTCTCCGTCTTAAACGAAGGAGACCTGTTTGATCAGTTTACCTGAAACAAAGCACAACTTATGCGTCTCCTTTTTTGTGTCATTGGGTTATCTTTCATGCACGGCTAACAAACCATCATCTCTTCGGCGAAATTGAACTAAAGTACTTTTTGGAACTTGAAACTCCAGATAACCATGAAAAGTTTGGAAATAAAAAAGTTCAGTTCCAACCCGACTCAGTCAAGCTAGACAACAATCGATCTGTGTGGAGTTTAGTTAATGGTGTTGAGCCATCCGTAGTATCGCAGGCACGAAAACGAGATGGCTTTTTTTATGTCTGAGATACCTCATTTAAAATTGAACAGAGTAAAAAACACACGAACTCCGAACCGAATTGTGTAAGAAAAAAAACACACATTCACCGCGTCGAAAATAGGTTCTTGCTTTTGTCTAGGAAACAGATTGAACACCTGAGACTAGGTTGTAGAAAAATCGACTCGTAATTGCTCTTCGGGTATGGCGACGGCTTCAAGGTTTCACCAAGAGTTCTCTTGGTTACACTCGTGGAGATGATGGATTAATCCTGAGAGACTTGTCGTGAAAAATATTCCTCTGAAACGATTGAGGTGAGGTTGGCGCTTTTGGCACTCTTCAATAGCGGCATGTGCATTGTGGACATCTGATGCTACATGATGAGCCAGGTGTAATGAATCCTTATTGATGGAGGATTCATGCAATTATATATAATTCTTCAATGTCGGAGATTGTATAAAAAAGATCCGTAATGTATACTTGACTTCAAATAAAACTACTCCGATGGAGAGTGAACTTCTATGTAATGTAACCTGACCAGTCAAAAAATCTTGGAATATATAAACAACAAATCTGGCTTGAGTGATTGAACGTCGAGGAGCTGATAAAGCCAAGTAATACTATCGAAGATGTGGTAATATTACTTGTTTTTTGGGCGCTGGCATTAAAGATTCATAAAGCAAGGTGAAACAAATTAACAAGTACCAAAATAAATCAGATTTTCTCTTGTCACTGGGATCATAACATCACTCGGATATGAAATTCTTTTGAAATCTTAACAATTTAATTACTCACCACATAATGGGCCAAGTCATATCAAACCACGGTGCTAATCCATTTCTCTCGGATCCATTATCATGCTACATAGCTCACCCTCAGAATGTTTTCTGGATAGCTGCATAAAAGGAAATAAGAAGGACATTTCATCATGAGAGCGGCGTTCTTTGATGGAGCATGAAGCGTTGCGAAATCTCATCTTGCAAGCAACTTGTTCAATAGATCGTCAATCAACGTTAGCAAGATACGCCAAACCATGAAAACTCTCTTAAAGGTACAGATCCTTAGAAGTTGGAAAATTCTTGGAAAGCTTCGAGGGAATACTTAGATCACCTCTGAGAAAGGCGGACACATCAATCATAGACATCATGCCCAAAGGGTTGTCGCAGAGTGGCTCAGTGGTAAGACTGCTTTTCAAAATTACCGTCAGCGCCTGCCAACCCTGAGGTTGTGGTACGGTGCACGTCTTTATGTAATAGAGAGCGCGTAGGTTTCCGGACGGGTGTCCAGTTTCCTCCTACATGATATTATAGAGCTTATAATGTCCTAGCGGGCGCTGAGCTCTGAACTCAATACTTGTATCATAGAGAGTTTCGATACTTCTCTAACATCTTTCCTCAGATTACAATGGTATGGAATGTTATGATTATGATAAAGAATGATCAGGCCAATGTGGCAGGTTTCGTCGATATACAGAGCTCGGCCGATGCAGTCGAAATAGCCGGTTCTTCCGTCTGGGCATTAGACAACAAGAGTGTCATTATTTTCCAATGTATTTGATCCCATCGAGCTGATGAAATGAGATATTTACTCAGCCGCGGTAGACTATATATGAGCGATAAAGGTCTTTGCTTATCGGGTTTATTATTATTGGTTTTTCGTCACGAGAGTGAGCTGGAACTAATATCATCAATGGCCATCCATTTACGATGCAAAGAAAGGAAAATCTCATTAAGATGATACCATGAAATACAAATGATCTCAGACGGGATAAGGCTATGTCCCGTTCTTAGGTTTGCTAGTCTTGCACTGGCATTAGTCTGGAGACATAATCAAGTAGTAATCACCATCCACGCTTTCCGACATTGGTTGAAATGACGCGCAAATGGTCTTCTCTAAGCCGCCCTATCATTCGACAGTCGGAAGGGTCCAGCTGCCGTGACAGAGTCCCTATATGAATGCGCATGTGCTCGTCGATGAAGCAAATTCCATCCACCACTCCCAGCAATTGAAATTGTTTGACATGGCTGGTGCTGACAACCATATGACAGCCGAGGCGTGCCTTGTCTCGCTAACTTCAAACACACAATGACGAACATATCAAACCACCGAAATGGATTTAATCATTTCACTTCAGAACGTGCAAGCCAGAACACAACTGAAACATACACGAATGTCATCAGTGGTTTTAATTTATCGGACAGATGTTTGATTGTTTTTGGGAAGATTTGAATATCGCGTGCGTGACTGTCTGGATCTGAGCTTTTTTCATTTAAAACAGCCTCATTTATCGAGTATTTATGTTCGCCCATTCCAAAAGTAAAAGTGACAAGGACTATCAGCACGACAAGATGAGAATAGAGAATTGATATTGTGATCAGATAGCAATGTAGACAGATCAGGGCGTTTTCTATATTTTCCATTGAAGGAGTTTGTTCTGCGAAAGTAAAGTTGTGACATTTATTTCCTTTTGTTATCACCCCTCCAGAGAACCAAAGCTCAAACATGGGATGATGATGATACCGAAAACAGTAGACGAACCGGTGTGACGGGGATAGTAGTCCTAGGGCTGATAGTCCGTGTAACAATAGCCCGCATTGCTAAATGTTTTGGTTAGGGTTAGCGGTACAATAGATCATGCTGCTTAATTGGTCAAATACAATGCTACCGGACTATGACTCCAGGGGGACTATATCCGCTGTCACACCGGCTTAATGAGCAGCGAAGTATAAGTGACAATAATGAAAAACATAAGAAATACATGGGTGTTTTTATGAAATGTAGAATAGGTATGTACATGTAATGAAACTGAGGTGATATGTTGAAATGATTTGAGATGGCAAGAGTTAATGAAGATGTTGTAAAGTTGTATCGCCACAGCAATTAACATATCTAGTCAGTATCATACGAGTGTCGGTTGTCTCACCTGGCCTACACATTGAATTTTTATAGCGGTGTCTTGTGAGACAACCAATACCTTCATTTCGGTATCAATTCCTCATTAATCAGTCCACATCATAAACTACCTAGTGTCTGCTATGGCAATGGACATGGCGATGATTTTTTTCACTTGAAAGCCTATTCTCCCGAAAGATTGTTACCGGTGTAGAAGTTTAAAATGTCCTAGGATAAAATGTCCGGGAACAAAGGATTCTATTATGCGCTTCAATCTCTGAGCTATTGACGGTCAGGGTCTCTGTAGAACCATATTGCAGAATACAATAGGGCCGGACACTTTTTCAGGGGGGACACTTTTTACTTTTACACCGGGTCGTTCAAAACTCCCGTTGTTATATTATCAAAGCGTTTCTTGGTTGTTTTGCTTCAAATCCTTTTCATGATGTCTGTGCACGTTTTAACGTCCCTTCCATTATTCTTATGGAATGAACGGGTGCCAAAATTGGGTGTAGATTCCCATTCAATCATGGTGATGGCGAATAAGCGGGGTGTGGTTGAAATGTGTGGTGTTACCAATCGTCACATTGTTAGTCGTCATCTCACTTTGACTCACACTGTACATTGACCGGTGCTCTGGTATAATCAAGCTTCGTTTGCCGCAATGAAGAGCTTTCTGGAATCCTCGGCGAAAATTCTGGGACATAAATGCATAAATAATTGGGTTCAAACAAGAATTTGCGTATGATAAGACACGGGCGAACACTCGTAGGTAGAAAAACGCGTAGGTTCTCTCCCACGTATCGTAAGAGAAGCTTATCCACATATAAGTCAAGTGAAACGGAAACCAACACATTAAAAAGATGGCGACCAAAACAATCACCATCCGAGTCACTTTTCGTTTCTGCTGGAAACTGCTCCTGTTGCAACTTGGTTCCGGGGTTGGCGTTGCCCAGAGCTGAATGACCATCAACACACTCATGACAATGATGATAATCAATGGTATCAAAAATCCACAAATGAACAAGAATAAGAAATATATCGCCCTGTTGCTTCTGCTTCCCCAGTCGTCTGCGCAAAGAATTAACATCGGATTAGGGCCAAGGTTTGTGTAAACTCGTATAGTGTATAGTATAGGCCAGACTACTGAGCCTGCTATGGCTAGGATCCATACTGTGACTGCAGCGGCACAAGCAATGGGTGGTGTGCGCAAGTGTTTCGTTTTTAAGGGGTAGGCTACGGCCAGATATCTATCGGTTGCCATGCAGACCAACGTGAGAACTGAGGCAATCATGCCGAGGTACTGCACAAAATGAACAAATTTGCACATGAATTGTCCAAACGGCCAATTGTTAAGTGTGTAAATCACGGCATGAAATGGAACACAAAACACCAGGAAGAGTAAATCAGCGAATGCCAGATTTAGAATGAAAATATTTGTAGTATTCCGATAGTAAGTACGGTTTTTCACCACGACAACAAAGACGAGCGTATTCCCTACGCATCCCAGAATCACGACAATGGCGAATATTATGGGGACGAGAATGGCAATCCATTGAGGTACTGCGCCTCCGAAACTCTGTTCTAATGTCGAATTACTAGAATTCCAACCAGTCGAGTTTTCATCTGCTGTTAACGTAATCTCATGAGGAGACCCTCCGCTGTGGAGAGATCCTGATGGGCTGATCAACGTGGCCCTGACGCACTCCCCCACGCGGAGAACCAGGTCGGTCCCGTTGCAGGGTCCAAGGCGCTCGTAGCCGGGGTCGACTTCAGAGGACATTGTCATACTACTGGTCTTCCATTTATTTAATCTGAAAAGACAAAGTTAAAGCGGATAGAGTAAAATGGAAAGGATGTCAGGATCTTTCCCTTGTAGACAATCTTACTTATAGACCAACATACAGGAAATTGCTTCACCCAGGGAGCGGTTTGGCTTCACCATACCGTATATTTGCATTGTATCTTACAGTTATGCAACGGAGAGTAGATGCATTGCCTTCGGCAGACCATTTCCTATTAAAGAACATTTAATGTCAGCTCAGCAGGGCGGAAATGACGTTACCTAGCTTCTTTCGTAAATTCGTTGATAAACAAATAGTTTTTTTTGTTCCTGCGCAGATCACGAGAGTAACATAAGTGATGTTGCCATCAGGTGGTAGCAACCCAGACACATAGAGAGAATACATGTGACAAATGCTCAGGCGTAACATTGAAGAATGATGAAATGTGCAATGAAGATGTATATGACCTGGGGATAAACCAGCATTCACAAGACGATTTAGAAATATGAACATTAAACTCGCACAAAGCTTCGATCTAGTATCTTATCTTTAAAGTTCAAAGCCATGGTAAATAAGCTGTAATATGCCTTGGGGTGTAAGCGAGAGGAAAGAAGTTCAAATGTAATGAAAGCTTTTAGAGACTGTAAAAAGATGTTCCTTTGTGAATGGTTATTACAGAAGGGCGATATAACTAATTATTGCTAAAGCTGATTCTCTCAGGAATCGAGTTGTACTTGCGAGTGCACAATGAAGACGTTGATGACGATGACAATGACGATGTTGATGACAATGATGTTGATGATGATGACGACGACAATTACATTTTTTTAAAGTTACCGGTATCAAAAATTTGTTGTTGATAGTGGCACGCTAAATGTAGCGGGATGATGGGGCAAGCTCGCATTGAAAACAGGTTTAAGTACTAAAAAAACTCAAAAAGCTTCTTTCTTTCTTTCTGTGAGGACGCGCTTTGCCATAAAAGACCTACGAGAGTGAAAATTAAAAGATAAGGTATGGCATTATTGTTGGAGCGAGTCATGTGACGCCTTCCGAAAACGTTGGCTGCCGACTTCCGAGTATCGAGTAACGATGCTAATGGGCGTTTCATAAATAAAACTGCTGTTACGTTTGATAATTCGTCACATTACAACCCCAGAAGCGCTTTTATTGCACGTGCAACTTAAACTTCGTGATCACCATCTATTTTGATATTTGGTTACTTTCCTCCCGCTTATTTTCACAAAAAATCACATTATCAAAAGCAAACATGCGCGGTGAAAGCTAATAGTATTGGAAGTAAATGTCGTGTTACTTTATTACCCGATGGATTATCAACCAAATACCTCATGGAAGCCAAATGAGCCAGGTAAAACCAAGACTTGGATATTACTTTTGATACCAGAATGAACAGATTGCACGCTATGGTTATTTTTACGAAGATCGTATGGTTTGCTCTCGCCCTAAGAATCACCGAGGGCAAAGGTCTCGGAAAGGCTATAGGAAGACAAGTCTCATCCAATTTCCTACCACACGCAGCGCTGAAGCCCGTAGCATGCCCAGTTAAGGTGTCCGCTGAAACGAACAAATAGGGCAAACTGGGATGGATTTCGGGCGTGGCTGTGACTAAAAATGGAGGTTGTTTATTGTAGCGAGTGGAATGGCATGTTATCTTCTGCATCAACATCACTGTAACATGGCACGACTACCAGAAATAACCTCTCGAGCTTAATTGCCTTCCCATCCCTTACTCATTGTGCGTGTGGTTGTACGCTTCTCGATCATGTTCTCGGCTTATTTTTGCTTTTCTGATAAATGTATCAAAAACACCAAACGAAACTTCGCATCAAAACTCTTCCATCAGAGGGGATTTTCTTTTACCATACGTCATAAGAACGTTGAAATACCCATGTCATTGCCATATTTAGACTTCTAAGAATCGATTATACATGAAAATTGTAATGGGAGAATGCATTAAAATGGGACAACAATACCATTTTCTTTTAACCTCAAGTGATTCTTGATATAAGCGCTGTTTTGCATAAACAGGCTCAATCAGCCAAAATAGAGACAGATTAGTAACCCAAACAAAGGCTTTCTGAAAAAATGTCGCCGCAGAAATATGAAAATGCTTTCGCCCACCGCTGCGGCAAGAAGCTGATAAAAGAGAAATAATACACTTGCTTCCCAGCCACCGATTTATTCAGAAGACATCCAATCGCCATTGATAGACCACACATCAGTTTCGTTTTCTTTGCGGTTTTTTTACAAAACACCTCAGTTCAAGACCGCTACTCGCTTATAACTGGCATTCTGTCGAATAGTCAAATCGCATTTAACTTGACAGATAGTCAACATGGGAATTAGAAAATAGGTTGAATTATTCATTTTCGTCGCGGTAGGCATTCATGATCACTGATAGAAAGAGGCAAACCAATCGCTCTGGGATAAATTTCCTTGCATACTCATGGTTTGTGCTTTTTACAATTCAAAAAGCTGTGACTTGGAAACAAGTCTCCCATTAGTGCAAGATGAGAAATCGTTTTTCGGTTGGCCTTCGCTCCAACAATTTACAGCTTCGTGGAGAATGAAATGTGGCCCTTTTGCCGAAATTAGGAAAATTATAATTTCATGCCAGTTTTTGAGAAAGTGGCAGTGACCGATATCGATGGTCCGCTCTTTCCGATGGGGCCGGTTGGTTAGCCGCCAGCTGGTAATTAATTATAGTGTACAAACTGCCTTCTCGCCAGGCATTAGATATAGAAGTTTGGAAGTAAAGAGTGTCTCATAAGCCAAGGCTGACTGATCCTTTCATTAAGGGTGACACTGTATATGTGAAATCTAAAGGATGGCTCTGCTACCATGTTACTTCAGAGTCGATGAAGACGAGGGAGTCTTAGTTGCTTTCTGATCTTAAGAAGTTCTAAGTTGGCAATCTTCTAAATAACTGATACGCATTTATTGTCATTGGAATCACGTTTAGAGCACATTAGGCTAATGAAAAAGTAAAACGTCTGAGGCTAGGTCTATCAAAGATGTTAACTGAAGTGCTGCACGAAGCAAAGAGCTTCTTCGAAACCTGTGGCACTTTAAAAAGGAAACCACAGTCTAGAAATAAAAACAGGTTGGAATTTGTCAGATTTTCTTTCTTTTCCGCGATCCGTCCCACTGAGTGCATTCATAATTGACATCCTGTTCTAAAAAGAGGTGTTGGAAAATGCGATGTTATGTTCTCGCGGAAAGGAATTTTCATGATGATTTCTATAATGAACTAGTGGCTTCATTAAAGTTCATTGGGAAAAATTAAACGGAATGTTATTGCCTCTTGAGGTTCCCTATTATCTACACATAATTGAGGGAGACAGAGGATACTAAATAATGTACATGATAAAATAAGACAATCCACTTTTCAATTCGAATGTTTACATCTAGTTCATCACCCCTGATAGACAATCAAGGTAAACACAAGACGAGCGAGACAATTCTACTGCTCGTTGAATGCATACTTCATGCACTTCATGCACTTTGTCATGATGCATTGTACATGCACTCAGCACTTATTGCCTGTTTGAATCAGAGTCTTTCTAAAAAGACTCTGCTTGATTAAAATCTCCTCTTTCTATACTTCCATCTAACAAATACTATGCACATGGATCATTCTATGCGATGGACCTTAGTTATGTTAGTGCACGTAGTGTCACCAAATATCCAGTGGAGTTTTATGTGCGAGAAAATGTCAACATCTTTGATGTTAAAATTAATCTTAAACTCGCGCCCACTACAAGTGTTTGATTCACCTTTGAAGAATTCTGTTAGCTATCAACATTTCATTCCATTTTCAGAAGTGAGATTTTCTGTAATGGTTTTTAGATTGAACTCGACTTAATCCTTCTTTTGATCACAATTTCCCCGAGCCCGATGGTTTCTAAATCTGAACTCACGTTGAAATTATCGGGTCTGTGAGCCAGGTACGTGGCGCGGAGATCGATGGCATGATATGTCGCCGTGCGAGTTGCATGAAGTTTCATCAATCTGATGTGGGTGATCGCAGATATTTTAAAAAATCGTACAATGATAGCATTTACATGGAAGGAAATGTTAGGGGAGGGCTTAGAATTATCATAGAAAGATCTGGTTGGGGTTAGCAACATATTAGAGCTAGGACTAGAACTAGAACTTGTAATGATATGCAAGGCAGGGCCCACCTAATACTAGTTTTGGGAACTAGTTTTGACGTTCCACAAAAGAGGAAATCAATATGAAATTTAGAATTTTTTCGATGACGTTGAGCCCATTCTGAAATGAGACGCTGCTGAGTCCACCTCATCCGAGGTCAGAATAAGACGGTAACCTATATCTCGTGATGGCACACCAATAAACAACCGATTCATTCTTCCAGAGCGTCAAGCAATGTGACGCTGAGATCAACTCAATAAAAACCCAACTCGATGACAACGAGTCCCTTTTCATGTGGTTAACCATGATGAGTTTAGATAACGCGGCAAATGTCATTTGCGCGGATAGCGGCGCTCAGCGAGTCAAGCTGCCCCCAAGTGCCATAGAGAAGCTACCTGGGTATGACAGATATCAGAACTACCATTACCAATATAGATAGGAAGATATCAAACCTTGTTAACTTTTTTTGTCGACACGTTATCAGAGTTAACCCCCTCAACTCTTTTGTGGTTTTCAATAATTGGAACGGAAGCTTGTGACGACGTACCCTATTTGAAATTCATCGCCAGATTTAAGAATTAAAAAAAAACCTAACTGCAATCAGTTCTTGAAATGTGTTATTTCTATTGATACACTTTATATAGTGCTGACATTAAGAATATCGATTTAAGCCATTACCGCCGATGTTTCTCTCCGTTGGGAATTCTCAGGTTGCTTACTGCGGGAAATATGATGATAAGCAATGAGCTGATCGACAAGACTGGTGTCGTCCAATTGCATAGTTGACGGTGTATCGGATTAAGAGTCCTCTCATTCTTGGTTCTGCAAATATTCATAACTATCTTGATGTCAAGAAACTGCTTGGAAGAAATAGTGGAAGAATGCGGACTGATAGTTCTGTAACATTTTACAAATAGTGGAGAGTTTCTACTCAGTGACAAAGTTTTCACAATAAACTGATTACGAGATGTAATTTTCTAAGTTTTGACGATAAAGATCCAAATCGTTTGTTGTATCATATTGGTATGAGGATTTGTGGTTTTTTTTCTTTTGATATCACAAACTCATTTATACATTTACTGTTACTAGATAGTTACCTCTGTTCAGTCCTACTTCTTGGCAATCGACACAATAACCGATGAAACTAGTGGCACTCGTTGATGCGCGGGAGACTCACTCTCGCATGCCGAGGAGAGAGACATCCTAAAAAGACAAAAAGCCAACAAATCAAGACTTGCTCTTCCTTAAAGAAAATGACTGCAAGCATAACAGCAAGTCAGACTCTGCAAAACACTTGAGCAAAACTGACATCCGAGATTTGAGAATTCTCCGTCGCTTACGGGTGAAAGAGTGGTAACGAGATTTCGAGGGGCGCGTTCATGGCGTTCCTCGAAGCCTCGAGGGCTACCGCACTAACTCGATGACTAAGTGAATGAAGCGACAGTCGAGTGCCCGCCGATTTCATGGCCTGCAGCCACCGGTAATTGATATAATTAAGATTGAATGACCTGAATCGGAACCTTGTTAACCGATCTGAAACCATCGCTATTGCTCTCTCCTAATACATTCTACAGTTGCAGTTCGATGATAAATGCATCGACCTCGTTCTGTTAGCCAAATGGACAAGGGCATTGATGTCCCGTGTGGTTGGCTATCCTCAGCTGTATATTGTTCTTGAGAAGCCAGATTACGGTTTCTAACTGGCTGAAAAAAATACGATGGAAGTCGATGGTAAAGGTCGATCCTGAATTCCTCCCTTGTGCGTTTGATCATCAGCAATTAAATGTACAAGCAAGGATCATTGGCCTTTTAGAAATGTTACAGTATCAGTGCTGCGTCACTGGGTTTTGATGCTGTCTCTTGGATAAAATTTCACATCAATATGACCAATTTTAATATGCCTGGTAGCTACGTATCGGCTAAACTCACGATGATATCCGAAAGTATTGAAAATCGATGACAGTCATGACCAATCCAAATTGGTCGGATTAAATTTTGTCGCTATTCTATAGAGCAGCGAATTGGAGGAACTATAAAGTGGTCACAAGATCCGGTGTACCGTTTCTGATCATCTCCTCCCATTGTTAAGAGATGCACTCTCTGGTAAACACGATGTTTCAAAGTCACAGTCTCTCTATCGGTCTATTGTATGGAAATACGCAGATATGTGGAACATTAACATTCCACCGGGACTAAACATGACACCCACTCATAGCGAAAAGCATCCGTTGTTGACAATACCTGAGAGTTGCAGACCTAATCCAGCTGCGTCCATTGTTTAGCCTTGGCAGAAAAGGATGTGTTTTTGTGCAGTCATATGATAACCGATGCAAACACGCACGTTTACTTAGTGATGTCTTGTTTAAACTCCGATGTTATGGTCTTCGATGATAATGCCTCCTTTTTTCCAGCGAGCTCACTCAGAGCAAATGTTTTTAGGATCACATTATACGAAATATTTACACATGCCGACGTCCCATTTGACCATTTGACGCCAGAAATGCACATGGATTAAATATGAGGCTGGTGCCGCTTGTGGCTGTAGGCCATGTCTTGATGAAGAGGTTGCACACTCAGCATCGTAAGGAGTTAAAGTAACACGACTGAAAGAAAAGAGAAATAACAAAAAGGCCTCGATGAGAATCAAACCCATGATCTGTATTCTTGACATGCGCTTTGGCCAACTAAGCGACGAGGCCAGCTTGACGTCTTCAGCATAAAGTCATGTAATAAACATCAGTGCTAGTTGAACGTCAACCCTTCTTTCACCAAGAAGATGTCTAAGATCATGTTCTAATGCACTATCAGTAAGTCGCGCAAGATTTTTATTGATACACTTCGTATAAAGAATGAAGCATATTTCCGATTGACATGATCATTGATTTTATAGCCTGCTATGCTGTACCATTCAAGATTTCATAGACTTCAAGTTATTCTAGAAATCTTTTCACTGGAAACGGTATAAGTAAGTTCTGTTCATTGATTTACCAATTACGTTATTGTACTCCAATCGATTATAACTGTACGGTTTGAGAAATATTTGATAAAAGAGAATACATTTATTGTTGGTGATACGTCAAAGCATGGGTTGGTAGGTGTATATGGCTTACAACATGAAGACTCCATACCTTCAAGTCGTCTGACGAGGAATCACACTTTGCGATGAGTAACGACACAAGTGTCACAACGTGTGCCATGGCCTTGATTCCTTCCTAACGAAAAGTTATAATCATACCTATGATCACATATTTAGTATGGCCAATACTTCTCAATATCTCGCGATTGGTGATAATCGTGTACGTGAGCAACGTATCATGTTTCTTCCACATTTCTGAAGGAACTACAGCAGGCATCGATACAGCGAAACAAAGGACAGACGTAACATAGAGTCGAGCTTATCGATGCAAAAGTGATTCGTTATGATATTTTACCGTAATGCAAATGCCGGATACTTTATCATAACGAGCATGCCCTTTGCTGTTCGAGGTGTATCCGCGAGGTTATAATTGACTTTTTTCTTTAGACAAGATAGGTACTAGGTGTGCATGTTGAATGTATATGTCATTTATTTTCACAACTCACCCTGTAAATCTGTCTACGTGTGCACATCGTGCCATCTGAGGCCAACCCAAGTATGCCTCGCTGATGATATCGCAAAACTAGAGGGATGATGTCTGACATAAAGGATGAATGCCACACCAAGTTAGTTGATGGCCACTCATTTGCTGAGCCATTCGAGACCCTCATAGGTCGGTCTCAAAGAGAATGCGCTACGTTCTGTATTTTGGTGCTACGATGCGCCACTTTTGACATTGGATGGAATGGTGACCAACTGGTTTGCGACATGAGCAACAAAACGGGAAACTGTTTGGAAAAGGGGGACATTGCACGAAAAGAGGGATACAAGATATTTCGAAAGAAGGTAGGATATCCACTGATTGACCGCCACCTTGGTTACCTCGGGTTTCAACAGAGCCGGGCTGAAACTTCCAGCAGATGTACACGGGGATGTACAGAGCAATGTACACGTTTGTTCATGCACTTCAGGCAGCCAGCATAGCAGATGGCCAGTGGATTCGTTGACTTCTAGGTCATAATGAAGGTCGAGTGATATATCGTGTTCCTGATCGAAGAGACCTTCAATTGTTCGAGTAACATGACTATTTAAGTATTATCATCTCTCTGATATTACATCGCAGTTGCCTATTACGTGGTTACGCCTGTCCAAATGCCAGGGTGTGCGCTGAAACAGGATTGACATAAGCGTGCGAAATTAGAGTAAGATAAACGGAGCCGTTTAGCTTCATCCTGAGGAAATCAAGATATCATTCTCCGCTTCTCACACACCGAATTCTACAAATCATGTTACAATGTCGTGATGTAACACTATTGTGTGAGAGCCTAAGAAGCGAACATCTAACCCTGATTTCCTGAGGATGCATACTTTGTAAAAAACAATACGAAGTTTTGGGCATGTGTGTACTTGTAAGTTCAAAACGTACGATGAGTATAGATATTCCAAAAGTTGGTAGTTCTTCTTCAGAGCAAATTTGCACAGAAATACAAGCTAGCTGCTTTACGTCGGTTCATACCGCCATTGCGGGTCGCGCTTGCTCCAAACGAGAACATGAGGTATCTACATGACCACAATTCCAACTCAATCGTCCTGGTGCACTCGTTTTCTTCGCGGATCATAGCAGATATCTTAGCCTATCAATGCCAAGACTCTGGTGATTACAAACTTGTAAAAAACATGTCTAAACTTAATATAAGATATCACAAATGTTTTCCAGGAGTTTATGATATGAAGTTGATGGTGATGTGCCGTGCTAGTGAAAGTGGGCGCTGGCATATTTATTACAAATTGTTGGATATTTCAACTGGACGTCATAGACAAATATTCATACCTCATGCTCACGTCTGTTCCAAAGAGTCGCACTCGCGGCACGATACGCCGCTTTTCACGGAGGAAACGATCCTTGTAGGCTGCCATGACACTTCAAATAGTGCGTTAGTTTTATATTACACCATATTCAATATAACATGGCGCCAAGGAAATGGAACTCTCACGTCAGTGCACAGTTGGCCTACAAGAAGTAGGGCATTCATTTTGTTTCGGGTGTTTGGTTCGATTATTATGAGCTTAGATGTCAACATTACAGGACCGCAACGCACCCTCCAATTTTATCCTCTGTTACCACCACTAAAAAAGCACATCAAAATAAAATCGTTCAAACACCTTGTGTCTCAAAGGACAACGCTACTGAAGGATTTCTATCAAAGGTACCCAGCCATAGTCTTAATGGTCGTCTACACTAATCAGATCATTAAGGTAGATAGTGTCACGATGTTTAGAGTTTTTTGTATTCCATATGATCCTTGGAATGACGAATTCAACTTTAGTGATAAAATCAGTTTAATGATAAACAATCCTACTTTAATGATGGTACGAAGATACGCCTCTGAAAGATGGTATTTTGTTCATTCAAATGGAGACTTATCTTCACCAGTTCCAACTAGACCTAGTATCCCTGAACAAGATAACGGGAGGACGAGAACATTTAAGTACGCGAAACTTTACAAACCAGTTGGTTAAGTAAATAATAAGATACGTAGAAATTATTACTTCAGCATTCGTCAGCGTGTGACATTCCTGATGGTAATTATATACATGTAGGTTGTGTCGTTCATGTCGTGTCCTTATAAATACATGTATTATGCCGCAGCATCCTGATTTTCGCGATTGCATCACCACATACTCTGACTTCGTAAACTTAAGAAATTTGAGGCCAAGATTGAGGAAGAACATACAGTTGACAGCAGTGGGATGCCATGTGATACAATGGATCTCGCAGATGTCAGCCGCGTGTTCCAATCGAATACAGCGATGAAAAAAACTGATTTTGAAACCAAGGAAATTGCCTTTGAGACTGCTTGCTTTTACTGACTTGATGGCCATCGACAGATACAGCTGAACAATACTGAAAGAAAAGCGAAATAACAACGAGGGCTCGACGGGATTCGAACTCATGATCTGTTTCCTAGACAGGCGCTTTAACCAAGTGTCAGCCACGAGGCCAGGAACAGGTTCAGCGTATAGTCAGTGCTATTTGAAACTCAACTCTTCTTTCACCAAGAAGATGTCACAGTTTAACAATCGGTCAACCGAAGGCATAACGTAGCTGTGGAAGCGAAGAAGCTCATGGCATTGTTTATTTATGGTATATATATAAAACACCCTAGCGAACTGCATTATCCCAGCAAAAGTGAAGACCTGTTAAAATCTCCCTCGACGATTCTGTCTAAAGATTTGAAAATGTCATTTTGAAACTTCAAAAAGGTAACTCAAGGTTGGCGGAGCATCCGCCTGGGGTCTGAATGAATATATTGAATGATGTCTCCTGTCGATATGTATTACCTCAAGCAACTCATCCATGCTGCCATAACTCTACCCAACATTAGGAATATGAAATTCACCATCCCCTTGGGTAACATCAAAAGCTAACATCTGGGGAGAGAAATTTCAATATGGGGATTTTATGGCTTTCTTTCCGACTGCTTGAATCGATAAGGTTTGATAAAGCAATGTCATGAACCGCAATGCCACATGGTAAATTCCATTACAGGAGTCTGATTTATGTTATATGCAATGATCTACTCTTAATGTTTGAACAGAAATCCGTCGTTATTGATAAGCGAATGGAGAGCAAGTCGAGAATAAAACTTGATAAGTCAAGAGCCTGTGAGTCAGTCTACAACATAGCTAAGGAGAACATTGGACACTCTGGAGAAGATTTCGTCCTCAATACCGAAGAATACGAAGGTTGTGGATGCTGTGCATTGGAAAGAGTGGTAATGATGATCGTTACGCTGAGACTTACATTGGATCTCGAACAGCAACAAGCTTCGAATCGTCTTATCATCATGGTCTTCCACCACACTGAAGTACAGAACAATTGTCCATGATTAAATGGAAAGAAACACGAGAGAGACATATGAAATTAGACTTCTTCTGTGGAAGAAAACACTAAAATTTATGATACAGCCAAATTGCCATCGATCTTTTGGAAAACTAGACAGCTTGAACAAATATAAAAGAACATCAAATTAAACATCAAACTTTTAGATTGTAAAAGCCAGACACGAACCCTGTACTGGTCTGCTATCATCTGATTACAGAGCGGAAATACCAATACTACACAGAGGACTATTTAGAACCGATAACAGGTTGTGACTAAACACGATTTAATCTAAATTCCTCTTCTTTTAGGTTAAAGTCGAAATTATACTACATCAATCACGCTACGGATAAAAACATTGCATCAAGGAATGCGAAACGTGCCTCATTATTGATAGCTTTTTTACTCAGAAAAAATGTTATTGAACCTCCTATCGCACAGCGCACAACGTAAATGGATTCTCAGGCTGCATTTAAGCCCATAAAGTGAACACAGTATTTCATCATCCGCCTTGGTGATCATGAATTTGATGCGAAGCTCGTCGAGTTCGAAGTTAACACTCCCTGGGCTCTTCGTTTTCCTTTGTATTGTCCGCACTCATGAGAAGCCATCACGAGGGGAAATGGAACTGTTTTTGCAACACTCGAAAATCTATTTAAAAACCATCTGCTATAGATTGCCGATATGTCGGATTTCCATCACAATGAGCTCAGGGGGCTCAAGAGCATCACCGTGTTGAAATCCAGTTAAACGATTGGAAACGCTTTGTCAGAAATACATCATTTTTTACAATCAGATGTGACATATGGTCAGGATTACTAACTAGTTGCAGTGATAGAACTAAATGATGGCAGTTGAACTGGATACGTTTTTTTATGGTGCCACCAAGTGACGGCCAATGTTTGAGGACCTAATTGTTAGGCTAATCACAAGACCTTCTGGTCGAGTGGGTGTAATGAATGAGTGTGAAGATACAGTCTGACTTACAAGTATCTATTTTCCCTTTTCGTCCAGAACATGATTGATGAACAGAATGTATTTATTCGGCTTTATTCACATACTTTCTCATGAATGTAATGATGTTTGCAAGAGCGTACTGTTTTCTTCCTGAAGACTGGTATTGCCATAATATGAAGCAAGTTCATTTCTTTTCTGAAAACCGATATTAAAGCTTTTGAATAAAGCTTTCTCTGCAGTAGGTGGAAGGGATTATTGCGTCATATGTTTACTTCCACTGTTTGTAACTTGGAGGTGAAACAACTTTTTCTTATCGAGAACAAGAACATGTCAATAACAGCTCTGGGCAAGCAAGTGAACAAGATATTCCATTATTCTAGGTTTTGAATAAAACTAGGATAAAGGATTGCACTTCACATGCATCTCACGTAACTTTGATATAGAGAAGAGCAATTGTTATCTTTGTGACATGTATTCGTGGTCTTATGAATCGATGAGTAATCTTACTGCTGTCCTGTAAATGATGACATCGCAGAATCTTCAATCTCATGTTACACGTGGTGCGAGGATGGGCATATGGTCAGTTGCTCAGATAGGTATATTGGACCTGGACGGTGTGGGAGTATGGGTTTGTATGGATCAATGGGATATAGTACGAACACACTTGATAGAGGAACGATATGCTTGTGCCAATGTAAACACCAAACGAGGCATCGAAAATCATCATCTCCAACCACGTCAATTTTAATTGCACATGGCTTTGATGACTGCATGTTCCTGCAATAAGATCAAAACTTAGAAAAACTTTTGTTTTCCACTGTAACATCGTGATGTTTTTTGGTTCGCTTTCTGAAAGATTATTAGCAAGAAGAAATGACGATTTTGTTAAACCATGAATAGATACTTGGTAAATATCAAAATGCTTTCACTTTGTGCCTTAGGGCCTGACAAAGAACCCAATCTGTTTTAATATTCGGATAGTCATGTGGCACTGCTATTCTGACGACAGTTAAGTTAGAATAACAAGATGTTCTTTTTCCTTACTTACCAAGTAAATCTGAGTGTAAGGCACTAGCTACAAGCTATAACCAGCTATAATGACGAATTGGTCTTATGCCTCATAGAGCCTCTTTGATATCCGACGATGGTCGTTTTTTTCCTACCATGGTATAGTACAGCTTGTAATCTGTTTCTGTGGAAAAAATAGTAGGAATTAGCTCAAAGAAACTCGAAGACGTTTATCCTCAGACCTCAAAAGCTTTCAGAATCTTGGATGATACACGAGAAAGGATGGCTTTTTGGTTTCGTAGATTTACGACGGTAAGTGTTACTCAACTTAACCTCTACCAATGCATTAGTCGCACCTTCCTTTCTTGTTCATGAGTCACTGATTTTCGAAGAAAGTGGGCGTCAAAGGTATCCAATTTTAACGCAACAAAAGAAACTCCAAAAATTTAAACACGGTTCGCGATATCTCAACCTATCATTAAAAGCAGTTTTAGGCTATAATAACACGCCATTAGTAGGAATAGAATTTCAAAATGATATGATTTGCCTAATATGCTGGCATTACATTTCTAAAAAACATACAGTCTAAAAAACAAAGCGTATAATAATGACCTTTTCAATAACACAAACATGCGACGACAAAGCGATGTCATGTTAGAGAATAACACCTAAAGGTTAACGAGGACCTGCTAATCGTTAAGCCTTGCATATTCTAATTAATCATATTTTTTCAAAGTGTTGTTGACCGAAAAGGTCTAAATCACAATTAGATTTCAAAACTGCAAAGACAACACAGACAATATGATCAAGGTAACGGATTCCATAACTGATAAGTAGTTAAAATTTAATCATATTTATCAATCACGAATAATTGGACGGATGTTTCTGGCTTTATCTTAGCCATTTTTTCTGATTTAAAACGCGTGTCGATTGTATCATGAGCCAGCTTCATTTGTAAAAAAAATTGAAGTTCAATACGTGATTTTCCAATCGTATCACTAAATGAGCTCACAGGTAGAAAATGGTGATGAATGTCACTCCTTTAAAACTAATTCCTGGGCCGTTCTCGCAGTGAGAACAAGACTGAATTGGTTGCGCCGTAAGAACGATTTAGGTCTGTAACTTATGCATGCTGATACCATCTGCCCCATCTCCCATGGCCAGCAAAGAAATCTTTATTATCATATTGTGAAAGCACCTTGCAAACTGAACCCTATTGCTCGAGTGAACAAGTTTCATTTGCATTTCCCTGTCATCCATGTGTTCAATCGCTAAAGGTTTTAGCTTGGCTTTTACGGCAGCTTTGAAGCATTCCCTGCATACGAAATGATACAAAAATCATATCAATCAAAGAGAGGAAAAATTGCATTGCCTTCTAACATCAATGTAATCTCGGGCTGTGAATATCTGATGTGGGATTCTAATCATCAGGTCCCTTGTCTCTAAGAAATTCCCATCAATTGGGTGGTAACACAATTTTCTATGCTATCACTGCAAACAATGTCAGTATAATAAAGCAATAGAGATGACATGAGCAGGTTGTTATATTGTCTCCGCTAAACATACACTATGCCTTCAATAAGTAAGAATATTCTTTTGATGTTAGGTTGCTAAACACGGATCGTTTACATGTTCATTATTAAGGAAAACATCTGAAATGCCTTACCAGTATCAAAAGGTATTTTTTAGTCGACGACATTTTGGTACGTTTGCTTTTATTTTCGTTACTAAGTGAGGAACAACCACAACGACTCATTAGGAGACAACCTATGGATAACATTCTTCCGGCCGAGTATCATCTCGTTTCTTCCGTGAAAATCAACAAGTTAAGATCCACAATTCTAGATCATCACTCACTCGGACACATGATAGACGGAATAGATTACGGTAAACATTATTTGACTATTCAACCGCAAGTGGAGCCGCTGATAGAGAGGGAGAAACGGCTGACCACATCCTATCGCTACCCAACATAAGAAAACTTCCGATTTTGGGTTCCCTGCTCTCGGAAGCGCCCAGAGCCAATTAGCACCACTTACTTCACTACTCCTCCTTCGCCAATTGAGTAACGATGTATGATATTACTCGTGATTATCAACCATGCCGATACCTTACTGACCTAATCAATATAACTACCCAGAGCCCAGTGGTGATAAACTATTCTCTCTACATTCTCACTTCATTAGCCTAGTTGTCATTTTGTCTTGCCATCGTGTTTCCTAAGGGCATGATCATGGTACAGATTGTAGAACCCGTCTTCAAGGATACTCAAATCAATTACAATGTACATGTATCAATGTATCTATCAGTCTCCTATTTGCAATTCAGGTGACTACTTACCCAACAAGAACTATTCAGGTCTTATCTATCTCACACAGAACCACACACAGAACCACACACAGATACTGCTCTCACACAGAACCACACACAGATACCGCTCTCACACAGAACCACACACATATACTGCTCTCACACAGAACCACACACAGATACCGCTCTCACACAGAACCACACACAGATACCGCTCTCACACAGAACCACACACAGATACTGCTCTCACACAGAACCACACACAGATACTGCTCTCACACAGAACCACACACAGATACCGCTCTCGACAGTTTGGCAAGTTAGGTACATTATTCGATCGCCATGAACTTTGCTGTTCGTCAAGATTGTATCATTATTCTGTTCTTGTGTGCCACATGATCGGCCAGGCTTGTAGCATTAGTCTCTTGTCGGCCACATGATCAATACACAAAAAAACCAACATATCAAAACGAATCAGTGGATCATAGCTATCAAGTTATCAACGTGTTTCCACTATGTCATAAAAGCCGACAATGGCCCGGATATACAATTAGCAGTCCACTAATTGAAGTCGTTATACATGCCGTCCTAGCCCGAGCGGCAAGTTTCCTGTTTGATGGAAGCTAATCATCTTCATCAGGGGTTAGTAAGGTGCATATGTGCCTCATTTGGATGACAAGTTAGGGGGTTTCGCCCGCTTGTTACGGTCATTGGGTCTGTAAGATCGTTCATGCGCCGAGGAGAAACCGGCGCAGGCGAGGTGAATGTTAACAGATTGCACGCATTATTGGTGCAGCAACTTTTCTACTCCTGTTGTCCAATATCCGAAATAGAAATCCCATAATGACGTCCGCCCTAAAGAGCAATACCACCCGGAGTTGGCTCCAAGTTAGTTTCCGATGCGCTTTACTCCCACGTGGTAATGTACATGTATTTGGCCAATTAGAAATGGCCGTCATCCTCATCACTTTCTGTTCACACCACAAAAGGCTACAATCTCCCTCTTATGGGCTGATGGGTAAAAAAAGCCAGCTACATTGTTCATTGCAAGGCTGATGAGTCAAAAAATGCTGAGAAAACACTCATTTCCTGATTGGAACTCTCGATAGGACAGACAAAAACCGGAGGTCGGAAATTACACGAATTGTCGAGGCGATCATCATGTTTTGAAAGGTCATTGCAGTTTCAGGGGGTGGGGGTGATGTTTCTTTTTGTTCTGCATTAATGATGTTATTTTGGTAGGCTTGCAGCAGGATTTTTGATTGGGAGAGGCGGATAAATGCCACGGGGTTCCGACGTCAATGTCATCATGTGTTGCGAAGTCGATGTAAAAAAGTGTCGACGTGAAATCATTGCCAACCATGCTATGTTCCAGCGGAACGTTTCCAACGGATGGTCATGCGACTACGTAACACTTCGCTGGTCTTCGCTGGTCTGTTTTTATTTCGGCTGAGAGTTGCGAATGGATGCCGTTACAGAGGAGATGGTAGCTTACGCTAAAAAGATTCCAAATTTTCTTATGTAGATACGTGCTCTAACATTATTCACGACCATTTTGGTCAAGTTTTTGAGTTGGGTTCACTCAGCTACCATCGAGTATAGGAACCGTTTGCCGTTTACAGTGCCATACTCTCGGGTTGAATATCCCGATAAATCCAAGATCTTAATCAGATTCCTATCATTGTATTGCATAAAGGAATCTTAAAAGAATACTGTAAGTCCTGTAGATGACGATGCCAAATTGAACAAGTTGCCAGCTGATAATCGTACCAGGATTCTTGTACTGGGTTTTTGACAGCCGCAATGTTGCAGAAATGCAACACCTGGACGAAAGGCTGCTAAGTTACATGTATTGACATTGATATTGCAGCTATGAATGGACCGACAGTCCTGTATGATGGGAGCCTGGCAACTTTAACCCGATCTCTAGCCTCGGAAAAGACTTTGTCAAAGCTCTATCGTCAGCTAGTAAAAAGCATAGGTGCCGGTGTAACATCTGTGGTTGTTCCCCATGCGTCAGTGTTTCCAAACAATAGGCAGCTAGAGAGACCACGACTTTTCAATAGGGGGGATACACAGAAAAACTTGTCAATCTATTTTTGAGCGTTCCCAAACAATGAGGAGAAACACTCAAAAACATTACACCGGCATTAAACAAAAACACTTCTTTTAAAGCAAGATCGATTTCACTCCAGCGGGAGTTAAACTTAGCAATCAACGACTGAGCGGACTAAAGTCTTATCTCAATCGGCGTAATGATGCAACGATAGACTTAAGAACTGGTGAAATCGGTAAATTGCACTGTTAATGACTCAATTAATTGTCATCCCGCTTAATGTACTCCGTGAAATCAACTGTAAAACTTAAACTGGCGTAAAGATACAAGAGTTTAGAAAGTTTTCTGTCACTACGAGATAAGAAACAAAAACTGACGTTTGGCTGAGCTATCACGGTGTGTTGAGACATCGGAAAACATATGATTGTAACGTATGACAAAAAAGGTATATGTTGAAAAAAAATCCTGCCCCGGTGATGTCCTTTCCCAGCCACCGTAGATATCGGCTCGCCAGCTGCCGCGTGAAAGTGGGTCACGACACAAAATACCTTTGACCAATCACTGAGCACTGTTACTAGCAATGTGGCTGGACCCAAGCACGTGATTTTTGACCTGTGAAGTTACATGCCTGATGCATATTGAAATATCACATGGCGCAAATGCTCTAACGTAAGCTGCACGATAGTTGTGGGTATGTACGGTTGGAACCAATGATATTTTGTTTGCCGTGGTACATGCACCAATCTGGTTGCATATATCATGGTGTTTCATTGAACAGTGTGGTCAAATGGGCAAGTACTAAGTGCGAGGATTCTTTGGGATTCTTTGGGATTCATTCGTGTTTGTATTTTCAAGTTTTCGGGCACAGAACACGGAGCTTCGGAAATAACTGACAGTGTCATGTTGCGAGGTAAGGATTTATGATCTCAGAGCACAGGCACGTGAAAATATGAGCTCAACAGCCCCAAATCGACTGACAACATAACCTTATTATACGCCCGCACAACTTGCACTGTAGAATAGGCAGGCTTAGCAACCCCTCCGTACGATGTACGAACTACGAAGGTCTGTCGTGCCATCCAGTCCGGTGTCATTCGTCAAATCATAGCGAAATCTCTTTCATGCTTAGAAAAAGCTTACTGGTCAGACGGTTGGTTTATGCTTTCCAGTGATGCGATCTATCGTTTCGGACTAACCTTTCTTGATGAACCATTGATTGAACCAACCATTGATTGAACCAGCGTGTTCTTAGTGATGAATCACACTGCAGTGCTACTGTCTTTCAATGACAGCAACCACCGTATAATAGCATGGGAATAGCCTGCCGGAAATTGAAATTTCAGGTTACTATCTACTATCTTCAATGTCCTATGTACACTGTGGCCGGACAAGGGAATGACATTCGAAATGAAAGAAGGTCTATTGACCATTGGGTAATTTGCCCTTGGTTTTTGGCCTATTGACTCCCATGGAAGCTGTCCATGTTATTGAGGTTTGCCCTTATATTTTATAACCATTTGATGAGACATAGACCGGCAGCCCAGGGCCCTCGGGTTAGTTGAACTAGGTACCAATATCTAGTGAGTGTGGGAGTGGGTAAAGGGTCATCTGAGATGAATAGATGTGGCAGTCTGCCGGGTACCACCCGTTGCATGTGGGTCTGGGGACCCCCCAAAAGGACCTAAAAATGGTCCCAAGATAGTTGACTGAGATACCACCTGTAACCAATAACACTCTGTGCTTACTACAGTAGAATAATAGGAATTTAGGCGCTAAGCTCGGCCGGAATTCTTGTGAGGTGGGGGCAAAATATCGTGATTTGTTATTTGAGGTGATCAATTTTGATCGGCCAGGATAAAGTCCCCCACCCCACAGGGTTGTATCTTGGCTGCGATATGGACACTTGCTACCCCTACGTAAAACCAATGGACTCTTTCTTACTGTGAAGTGTGATACAACAATCACTAAAAAAACTCACCAGTCGATCCTTGCCATTTGACCACTCCTCACAAATTTGATGAACAGATTTTTTTTCAATTCTAGGGTTTGGGCCTGCGTAATAGAGGATTAAATTCCATGTTGTAAATAGATCCCTTCAGATTTTATTTTCAATCCTCTGGTTTGGTCTGCGTAATAGAAAATCAAATTTCATGTTGTCAATCGGTATTTTAAGTTTAGTTTTTAATTCTCGTGTTTGGGCCAGCGTAAAAGATTAACTTTCGTGCTGTGCTTTGAAATAAAACATTCCCAATGAAGAGCAAATGGGGTGCGGTTCTGTTGGTCTGGATCGGCGAGGCAACCGATACCCGGCGCCCCTCACATTTGCGTATTGCTTTGTCGAAAGCAGCAGCTTTATTGAAAGTGTCTTTTAAAGTGTTAAGATATTTCTCTCTTTAATCTTAGAAGTCGATTATTCGGTCGTTATACGTTGGACGATGTCCTATTAAGTAGTCTTCCAAAAGGTAAGGCACATCTTTTTCCATCCTGAGGAAATCCGAGGTTACTGCACACAAACCCCAGAGACATTCGCCCTCATTGGTGAAGTAGCCAGCGCAGAAGCAAGTGCGCCCAATCAGAGCGTCGCTTACATTTGAGTCTAGGAATTTCAAAAAATGATATCCAAACGCGCATTATTCTCCGGCGCAGTGGATAGTAGTGATAGTAGTCCTACACTGTGCTTGAATGTTATCACTGCTTTGGAGAATGACTTGCATTTGATCATGCCGACAACGAGAGAGCAGTGTCTCCTTCGAGGTGCGCACTGCCACCTCGATTCTAAGAAATCAGAGTGCGGTTTTCATTCATACAAATAATAGAAGTACGGTATTAGAACCGAGGTTGATAGTTTAATCTCGGTGCTGATGTAAAGGGGATGTACGCCTGTACTTCACCAAATGAGGGCGAATGTCTCAGGGATTTTCAGAATGATCTTTTTCCTGACATGGCTTCATGTGTTTAGTCGTTTTTCATTCCAACCAACCTATATAAGAGACAATGGGCAAGGGCGAGGTTGAATAAGCCACTAGTAACCTATAGAAAGAGGACAATAGGCAAGGGTCAGGCCGCTGAACAAGCTAATTGTTAAGAAAGGGCCAAATTGAACTAGCTAACCTTTAGAAAGGGGGACAATAGGCAGGACTGCGGATACAATAGGTGGGTTCCAAGTGACTCATTGTATTCATAGAACAGGGGACTGGGTCTGAATCGACTTAAAAGTTCAAAGGCGTAAATAGTGCCGATGTGCGTCCTACTGCGATTTAGTGGAGACACCGTATCGTCGACCATATGTATCTTTTGTGGCCCAATTGGCTCTTGCCTACAGTCTTCCTTTGAACATTAGATTAGAATTTCACTAAGAGCAGAAGTCGCCTCAGGTGAACAGCATGTAACTTCCTTCTAAAGGAAATTACGAAGACACCTGTCGAAAAAAAGATGCTTTGATTACAAGTAAATCGCATCACCGCAGGCTTGTTAATGTTTTTTGACAAGTTCCTTTCGGTAGATTAGTAAAACGTAAAGAAAATATCAATAGGAAGGAAGTTGCAGTCGTGGAATGTGCGTCTGAGGAATTTAAATGAAACTGGAAGTCTTTCCATCTGCTGTTCCGTGCTCTTTCAAACAAAGCCCTGATGCCGGGCTTAGTCCTTTTGAGGAAAATAGTTGGTTACCATGGTTGGTATGCATGAAGAATGATATCAGATTACACAGAAAACAGATCCATTTTGTATGTATGTGCAGGATGTGTCGTCGTCCGTCGTCAGTCGTCCGGTCGGTTGTCCGTTAGCAGAGCACGTTTCGTAACCGCTGGGACTAGATGGCTGAAACCTTGCATGATTGTAGCTTTGGGCAATATGCCCAGGCGTATTTTTGGTTTTCGCAATTAGACTTTCTCGTCTCCAGGCGGCCATCTTGAAATTCTTTTTTTGCCATTTTGTAGTTAATGGTTGTAGCTAGAGCGCCGAAATTGTCATGTTGGGTGTAGGCCTATGATGTCAGGCTACATCACCTATCATACGGGTTTTCGAGTGGACCTTATTTCCGAGGCCAATGTTTTTGGATTTGACCTACTTTTCAAGGTCATAGAGGTCAAAGTTCAGAATTTTTAAGATCCTAAAATTTCACTGGAAGGTGACACATATCTTTGCTATTTGACACAGACTCTTCAAATTTCATATGTGGACTTTTATTTTAGCTCGTTTTGTCATTATTTGTCCTAGACACTTCAATTTGATATGTCGGCTCCTATTGGGCATCTGTACATGTTGACATAAATTTAGGTCAGTGTAGCCTACCGTTCTGGTGTAAATAGGTCAAGGTCATAAAATCTCTAAAACCTATGAATGTTTGTGATTTATTCATCAGATCGAGGTTAACAGTGTTGAGAAATATTTTGACCTTGACCCAATTCCCAAGGTCACTGAGGTCAAGTTATCTGCAACCATAACTACGACCATATTCCTATTATTGACCACTGAGGTCGAGTTATCTTTAACCATAATGCGACCATATTCCTATTATTGACCACTGAGGTCAAGTTATCTTTAACCATAACGCGACCATATTCCTATTATTGACCACTGAGGTCAAGTTATCTGTAACCATAACGACGACCATATTCCTATTATTGACCACTGAGGTCAAGTTATCTGTAACCATAACGACGACCATATTCCTATTATTGACCACTGAGGTCAAGTTATCTGTAACCATAACGACGACCATATTCCTATTATTGACCACTGAGGTCAAGTTATCTGTAACCATAACGCGACCATATTCCTATTATTGACCACTGAGTAACCATTACGACGACCTAAACTCTATTATTGACGACAGGTGAGCACATGAGCCCTGGCCATTTCATTAAAATAGTACATGTAATGACGCATCAAAATTCATTGCATATGTCAATGATTTAGTCCTGTAACTTTTTAGAAATATTTTGCTAAACTATACTTTAGACTAAAACGCATCAATATTTACCTCATATTATTAACGACTTAGGCATAGAATTTTCTTTTCAAAATGTGCACCATATTTTAGACTAAAAGCTTTACCAAACCATAATTGCCCACACTTCTTTGATTCGTTCATGGCGGATTTGGCTAAGTAAGGATTACTGACCCATGATTGGCTGTCATTGAATTTGACATCATCGATAAGCCTTAATGTTTCGGTTTTATATTCGGATGAATGACTGGAGCAATTTTTGAGAGCTTAAAATCATTATTTACGGACAATTGATAATGACGTCATTGAAAAAAAACAACATAAAATCACAACAATACTTTAATTACATTTTTTGGCATGATCCAATATGTCGTTAATAACTTTTTATTTAGCATTTACCATCAAAGAAGATACATGATTTTTTTAAATTTCCCATTCAAGTTTCCTAAATAATTATTGGAGTCCCTTTTCCAAATAAATCTTATCTAAAATTTGATTATTGGCTTAAAGGGAGTTCACGTTCATTTACGTATATATATTTCGTGATGTATTTGAGAGAAATCGCCTCACTGATTAAAAATTAGCATAAAGCACAAATAACACATGAATTATTCCGCCGAACATTAACGTATTTTATGTGAAATTCTAATTCCGGACAAAATTGTTTTTTTATTCGCCTTCCGGAAGCGATTAACTTCGAGCTCTCGGGTTAAGGTCTCGATGAGAAATTTTAAGCTTAATAAATCATCCTGCAAAATCTTTCAAATATTATTTTTTCTTACATACAAACACAAAAATATTTGCAAAAAGCTATAAAAAATCTGACTGCTCGCAATAACTATGGCGTAATTGAAACTAAACAGAATTAAGCTTTGAGCTATCACAAACACATAGTGGCACTAAATATAGCCGGTAATATATCATATGTGGGGTCTCTCTCTATATTAACTGCTAAAACGGATTATTCCCTTTTCCATTACCGGTGTTGTTGGAAAGATTATAAGCCTTGGGGTACATTTTCAGCTTCATAACGTCATTAATACGAGAAACAACCAAATGCTTGACTGATCTTAATTTATTTCCAGTGATCACCTAAAGCACATATAAGTTGGTTTTGACAATAAAACTAAAATCCGATAATCAAAGACTATGATGATGCGAAAAATCAAAAATCTAAATTTTTTTTGTTGTTTATTTCATCTATAAAGAGAAAAATTACACAATCACACGTGACCATTCACAATCACCATCGGCGATATTCGGCTATTTTCCTAACTATCAGTGGCCGAAGTTCAAAGACGATCCCTCGCTTCAAATGTACAAGAGCAGGTAGGTCAGTTCAATCTACAGTAATGTCAATAAATACAGATGCAGGCTTTCACCATTGTGGACAATCGTGCATTGTAATACACAGTCCATTCACTAGCTTCTTTGTTGTTTAGGGTATTAGATTCCAATTGGGTAGGAAAAAACTACATGATGTAATAATTTGATCAATTCATTCCGTGTCCTCGCCCTCACAATGCCTCCTGAATAATACACAGTCCATTCACTAGCTTCTTTGTTGTTTCGGGTATTCGATTCCAATTGGGTAGGAAATAATTACATGTACATGATGTAATAATTTGATCAATTCATGCCGTGTCCTCGCCCTCACAATGCCTCCTGGATAGCTTTTGTTACCAGTAGATAGGCCTTCTAATCAGAAACGGACCACACCATCTCTTGATTGAGCATGCGAGTGTTTTGTAAGCTTTTGTTACAAGTCGATAGGCCTTGCTACCTGACGGATTCTGATCAGAAACGGAACACACCATCTCTTGATTGAGCATGCGAGTGCTTTGTAAACTTACAATGACACATCACACCACTACTTTATGCCAATCCCATGAGCATAGGCCTACTCAGGCAGAATAGCAGTACCACCCCCCCCCCCCCGTCCCCATCCCCTCCCCCGTATACCTATCTACCAGTTACCAAACCTTAGGACGCTGTCTTTCAAGGTTACAGCCCAAAAGTTAGATTCTGAATTGGTATATCAATAAGAGGATTGCAAAGTTTGCTTTGCATAGCTAAGTGTTCGGAAAAAGGAACTTCACTAAAATCAAAATTACTTGTTTAATGTCGAATATGTTGCATGACAAAACGAAAAGTGTGAAAATAATTCGAATTAATCTTATGGTAATATCATAATATCATGAATATGATAGTAATATTATTTGCACAAGACAACATTCTGATGTATTTTTTACGATTGCAGAGCAGTTCATTTGGTAACCATGAAGCACTGATTGTTGAAGTACCAAAGCTCTGAGCCCAATATACCCAAGTCCGGACAATGAATAAGGAAACAAAGAATTTGAGGACAGTGTTTAGTATATTGCTTTAATCAGGATAACAATATCCCTTATCCTTTGCTTCTTGGATACTGCTTCATTGACACTGCTTTAAAACTTCACTTGATTGAACTTGAAGATGGGCTGACCTCTGTGTTCAATACACGTTTTTGGCCGAATAGTCTGACGGTCTCTTGCTGTTCTACGAGTCTTGCTATGGACTAGAGATTTAAATCAGCTTTGAAATTACTCAATACTCAGATAACGGGTGGCATATAGTTATGGTAATGACAGTGTTGTCGCCAGTAATGCACCTTTTGTATGTTCAGAAAGTGAAATGTACTTTATACTGGTCTTCTATTGTGATCTGTTATATACATGTACTAATCCGATGTATTCATATCGCAGATTCAAAGGTCACAGCAGCAAGTTTCAAAAGAGAGCTCGTCAAGCCGCCGCGGCGGAGGAGGTCCTCAGCGCAGGTGGAGATGTATCGGCAGCACTCTAAATGAGGGAGCCCGTCTGAAGCACCACCAAGCAAGTATCGGCGTAGAATCCACAAGGCAGAAGAAGAAGGAAAGTCGAAGAATGCCTGACAGAGAGATTCTTGTCTTTTATGCTTTTAATTTTTCGATTATGTTTCTGTTAGTATATCGCACAGCCATAAAGGTTGAAATTTCGTTATCGACATGTCATTTCTACATTTCCAGCTATTGCGGGCCTAGCACACTCTGTTTTGAATAGAGGGAGACTCCATCATTCCTATTGTTTGAGATTGGAAAGGTGTGAATTAATCTGGCAATTAGCCTCCTGTGCATTGGTGCATACAAACACTAAAATGTTTGGTTTTTGCTGATTTAGGGTCAAATAAATCAGCCAAAAGTTTTGAAAGCTTCACAAATGATTGTTGCAAGGAAGTACTTTATGATAGTTTGCGAAATTTTGATTAATTCTAGGTGGAAAGTAATATTTTTCGCATATTTGTTGGGAAAAAAATTGAAAATCCTCCAATTTTCAACCCCCCTATATGGACACTATGAATTTTTCTCCAATAAAGCTGAAATCTAAGGAATATAATCCTAAGAGTTATATCAACCACGTCTGAAGTCGGGAGTTTGTATCAAATGTATAGTTTCGGAGCTAGGGCAGCTAGAAAAGCCCCCAAAACCCACTTTCTCAGGAATTTACACTACGGGCTACGAGTGAAGCATTACAGATTTACCAAAATTTTCAACCTATAGATGGACACATCGAATTTCCATCCAAATCACTCCAAATTTTGCTAGTAAATACCTAGACATATATAGAATTATGTCAGAAGTCGGGAGTTGGGATTATTTTTACACCCCACCCAAAAAGCCAACTTTATTGATATTTCCTATGCATTTTCCATTAGGCTTGCCAGGACCAATTAAGCAGGTGCACTAATTGGTTTGATTGGCTAGGCCCGCAATAGCTGGTAATGAAACGATATCGCTCATATGTCGCTGGTCACTCGCCGAATTGAAAGCATTTGAGCTCAAGTCTTTGACAATTGAAGCTCCGTTCCCTTGATCGTCTAAGTCCCCCTCCAATACTACATAGTCTTTTCTCTTTTGAATTTTATCCACCCATTTATCTTTTGAAAAACTATAATCTTAGGTACTTTATTTTGATGTATGTCATTAAGTATCGATGTATCTGATATAATGTTCATTCTACTTGGTCATAAGCGATTAAAAAAAGACTTATCTCGCGTCAGTCTCCATCGAACGGAAGAAGACCATCCCAACATTATAGCTACTAAATCATGTTGTTCAGAAACAGATTGATTGCAACTAAATCATAGTGTGCAGGACTGAATTGATGAATGGCAAAGATAATGCCAAAGATAATGATGGATGTTGTAATGAAAGAAGTTTGTAAATACATTAGCTGGTTCTTTGTTGGCACAAAGTGTAAGTCCTCCGAAAAAGCTGACGTCGTAATGCATAATCAGCGTATCATATTTTGAGACGCGGCAGATGAGGTCGATATCTCTCCTGAATGATTCGAACACGTCTTAGACCAAAGATAATATGGATGTCTCCCTTCTGATGGAGTACGTTCGCCTCGCGTTAGTACCAAGCCTGTAATAAGCTCATGCAAGGCCCATTAGCTCGAATAAAGCCAGCCATCTTATATTCGTATTCATCTTATCAGGGCATAAGATGTGTCGCATGTCACCGCACAAGTAGTATCAGCTAAGGAGGCTGACAGGAAGCCTACCCATTATACAGATGATGCCATGGTTATCTTTATACAAAGGGTGAATCCAAGAAGGCTTTGGCGAATATACGGTTCTCTAGGGTTTATCATCATGGCACCGCCGGGTGTCAACGTGTACATACGACCAGGGGAGGCCGGGGTGATTTCAAGATGGCTTTGATAAATCTATGAACGAGGGGTAATCTCCCGAAGGTTTGATCAATCCACCAATCTTCTGGAAGTTTCCGCCATCACCGACCCAAATGGCATTTTGATTGTGTGACCGTACTTACTTACTGAGTAGTGGTCAGCAGGTGTCCTAGTCCATTCGTGATAGTCACGACTGGCGCCGTTCTATTCATGACATGCTCCCATGCGGCAAATTGATTTTGAGTTGTATCTGATCAATGTGTCAGGTCCATGTGTGAAGATCATGCCCGTTAGGCGTGGGGGATCAGATTGGCTAGAAATTAAATGGACGAGGTAATTGTAAAACGATTTCGAGACCGGTACAAGAACCAGTGTGCCGCTTTCCGATGATCCACCATCTCAGTGTTTCCATACAATAAATCAAGAGAGGTCATTCAAAGAGGTCGTGGACAGGTTGCACAAGCTGTGCTAACGACAAAGTACGATGCACAAAGGTCTGTGGTGTCCTCGGGTCCTGTGTTTCTTCATTTATGCGACACTTTTAAATCATTCTGAATACTTTTAGTTGCAAGAAAATTCGGGGAAAGTTTCAAAAGAAAAAAGTCGATAAAATCCATTTACATCCTTCGTCTTTGGTATACGGCCTACTATTATCAACCGTCATCGACCAAAAATTCTGTGGTTCTTTTCATCAGCTCACTATACCCCATAAAAAGTCCCTTGCCGCTGTTTAGTCAGTTTGGTACTGCGCGTTCATTGTCTTCTTGATTACCCAGCCAGAGGTCTTAAAGCAGATAGCACCTCTTGCCCCGAGGCGATAACACGGAAACGACATCGGGTGAGAGTGCGGATTATTGGAGATGACGTTGAGACTTGAGCCGATGGCATATCAAGATGGTTTAAACGGAGGTAATCTTTTCTTACTAGGACCATTAGTTAATCTTGTAATACCAGGACCATCTCATCACCACGCTTGATATTGTAAGAGTATTGCATAAGAATCAAATTCTGAAAGGTAGTCGAATAAACCAATGAAGAGTTGGCAATTAATTGAACCTTTGCTCTCGACGACCATTTCGTTAGTTTAAGTTGAATCAATTTAGGATCTACTTTCACGAGAGCCATTTGACCAGGGCCTGTTTACTTGGCGTAAGTGTTCTCCTTATTCGGCGAGGCGATCTGGTCGTTGTGAATGTCGTTATTACGCAACAATGCCCATCGGTCATGAGAGTGGAAGAGAGATATAAGGGCTCGGGAAGATCAGAGAGTTGGGTTATGACCTATGTCATGCAGAGATCGGGGGGGGGGGGGGGTGACTGGTTGTACACAGAAAGGTATCATCAGCAACAACGAGAAGGGATAGTAAAGTTGATGGATAAAAGCTTAAGGCAATCTACCACCATTCAGGCAGTTATTGTCGGTTAACCTATAAGTAGTGCCAGAGCATGGATTCCAACTAGGGGAAGTGCAGCACGATAAACGAATGATGTACCCTGATCCAACTGCTGAGAGCGTTCAATTTAAATCTCGAACTTCTCTGACAGTTACAAAAATCTGATATACCAGGATCAACTCCTTGGGAACAACTACTGTGTACTTTTAGCGAACGTTCAAGTTTAGAAGTGCAGACAGTTAACACCCGCAGTCACCTCAAGCCTTTTGCTGCGACATGGAGATCAACTAGCCGAGATTATAATTAACAAGTTTACGTAAACAACATAGGACGATTCATCACCAATATCGGAAACCAAATTAATTGAGCCTTCTGAACTGAATCTGATATACACGAAGTTGAGCGTCTTGCGGTATATGAATGTGTCTGTAGATTTAGCCATCCAACAACACTACACTTACGAAAAATACGCACGAGAAGACACCATAGTCTTACCACCCAGTGATAGTCTTTCCGTCTGTCCTCATGATAAAGTGGATTCCTTAGTCATCTCCGCCGGAATGACTTTCGCCATGGGGTACTTAGCAAATGAATAAATATAACATGCTATTTGGAGTATGAGGCCTTGCCTTGCTTATTCATCTAGAAAATGCCATATCATGGAGCCAAAGCTCTCTTGAGTGTTATCTGCCCAGCAGAGTCAGAGAATCTGTCATCCAAGGCCGACATAATAGTTCTAAAGAAAAAAACACAAGAAAAAAACCTCAAAGCAGCTTTCAAATCTCGGTCTTTTTTTGTTATGGTATTCCGGCGGGTTATTTCACATCAAGGGTCGTGGATCATCAGAATTGGCAAAGTGTGGTTAATTTACTTGTGACATTGAGAGGGAACATGATAGTCCGTGACAGAACATTCGGCGTGTCGGTTTGTAAATCCCACGGTACGTTATTTCGTATCAGCTGGCCACTCCCACGCCAGTGCACCAGGGGATCTTGTAAGATCTAGCTGTACAGAAAAGGGAAACAAGGAAAGATATTGGAAGGGGACCTGGGCAGCATTGTAGCTTGTTTAAGTTTTTTTCCATCCTGTAAACTGTAGACAGGATGGCCCAGTAAAGAGTACAATGGCAACATCAAATCCTCATCGTCGAGATTCTTGTGGTCAAGCTCATCACCTCGTCTCGACTCCCCATAATAAGATTAACAGAGTATGTCCATCATGGCTAAATGGCCAAGACGTCCAACGGCAAACCTATAGATGTACAACCCATACCCATCTCTATGGTCATGAAGGTTGCCTACAACATGGCTTTAATAGTATTGCTAGTCCCTTTATATATTTTGTGATATTATGCCTTCGGTGTTGGGCATCCTGGTGACATTTATGAGATCAACAGAGTTTGCCCATCAAGCCTAATGGGACTGGTCGTCGAAGGGGTCTTCTTTTGCGAGGATAAAGCCTTCTTAAGAATGAGATTGTGCTATTCTTGCTTTTCCGTTGATCAGTGCCCTTGGGCCGGTGTCGAGGTACTGTAGTCCCTCGCGAAATTAGATTCAGATTGATTTGATTAACCTCTCTCAGCATGTGGTCATGATCTATGCTGCTCTCAGCTCTTTCAATCAAACGGCATTGATACCCGGTGGATTTGAGTATTTCGTCTGAACAGCAGGGGTTTTCTATCAATGTCGGGTCCGTAAGAACACAATTCTTCATAGCTGTCGCTGTAACGAAGGGGACTATTCCAGTTTGATGGCGATCTAAAAAAGGCACCATCGGTTGCATTCTATAAGTGGACTGGTTTCAGAGAAGACGTGAGGGTCCACTTTCATTAAACGAAATCAGCGTCAAATCTCAAGCAATTACGTCCAGAGACACCAAACTACAATTTCCTACGTAAGTGCACCGATCTTGCCTGCATTGGCGGGCTGTTTTTTCCATTTCTTTTTTTTGTAAGATTAACTATTCCTCATAAAATCTCATCAAAAGCTAGGAGAATACGTTCACTGAAAAAAATAAATACTACATGTAGTTCCCAATCCCTGAGGAGCAAGTGCTTGCCCTGGAGAGTTTAAAGAATATCTTGATTGATGATAATGATGGTGACAAAATATCAAAGAAGATTGGACCTGCTGTGAGGCCGTGCCAGAAAAAAGGTCATTTTATGTTTTTCGACCTGATTGACTTTCACATATACAAAGGATGTAGTGATAGTGACTTCCTCGCCAGTAACTTTTTAAAAAGTTGCAGAATCTCCTTGGATGAGATGATCGTGTGTGAAGGTTGTGTCTTCGTCATAAGAACGACGCTTGGTACTTTTGTGAGGTCATATGATTATTAAGGCCTTCTAAGTAAGGCATAATAACCGACGGTTAAATTTGCTTAGTCATCATTAAAACAGTATCCGTATCGATCTGTTCCAGCCAACTCAAACCATACCCGCCAACCGTTGCACTCATCCAATAATTAATTCTGTGCTTAGAATGAGAAATCCAAGATCAGCCCCAGAGATGAAAGCGGTCACAGTGTCTTTATGGCAAAAAACAACTGTGATAATGCATAGCTGGAACAATTGATCTGTATCTATTACCTGAAGACCCTCTGGCGAGATGAAGACTGATACAGTGACACTCCTTACAGAGGAGGCCCGCGATGAATTCTAAGTGATCCAGGATGAAAAAAAAAGTTATCCGAGGTTCCAAAAACAATATTTCTGTCTGGCACAAAAATTCCGCCCGTCACAAAGCAATGGTATTAAAAAAAGGTTCCAGAAAGGGCCAAAAGGGGCTTAAAGTGTGCATCTTAGGTAAACTTTAATTATCACTTTGCATTAAATCTTTGATAGCAACGTCAATAAGTTACTTCTTTGCCTAAGATACCAACTTTAAAAATCGGATACATATGTAATATGAGCTTTTCATTGAAAAAGGGTTCAAAAACTTTCACCACAAATACTGTCATAAAAACCCTGCGATTCCTCGTAACATGATTTGTATTGGTTGCGTTAAGAGTTTCTTATTGAAGCTGGTCTGGTTTCGCCAGACATGGATGCCCTAATGGGTTTAGTACAATGCGATGACGAGAAGATAACTCTGGTGGATTAGAAAGCCGAGATAAAAAAAATCCTTTGTGTTTTTCTGCTGCTAAAAACAGGTAACTGTGGCCACAGAAGGTGCAAAAGAAGTACCGATAGCATTGGCCAATGTGCGGAAGGGGATTATAGGTAAGAAACGGCTGTTCCGTATCTTATTGGACGAGCTCTGCAGGTCCTTTATCTAAAAAATCCAAAAGACACTATCAGAATCGGCGTATATCTAGAAGCCTAGACACGGTATTAGATATTGTTTGATGACGAAAAGTTCCATTTATGAATGTTTGAGCAAACAGTTTATGCCTTTCACTCGAACCATAAATCATTTCGAAGTTTTCCAGATATCAATCAATCGGAGAATACGCTTCGATGTCTTCCAGTTGTCAGTCAATCAGAGACGGCGCACATTAAGTCCGGACTTATGTCATATAACCATGATTTAACTGATTTCGTGGATTACATAATATGTGCAAGTGAAAGCAATAAATCTAAAGGAGACATCTCTTCTTTGAAAGCTTTTATCTGGTTCTGCATTTGATTTATTAGCTTTTTATAGATCTCGAACTCAAAATGTGGATTTTGTTCAATCTGCAATTGGATGATATCAAATTTGAAGCTCCCTTGGGACTCTGTTCAAAAAAGGGCTGTAGTCCTGTAGAAAGCAGCATGTTATGATCTTACTACGACCGTGTCGTTATAAAGCTTTACTCTGGCTTTGATATCGGGGTTATCGCAACGTCAACGACAGGCTTCATTGGGTGACAAAAGGAAAGTGATGTATTGCTGCATCCTGGCCTTTGTACCGGGGTTATCGCTAATGCCAACGCCCAGATCCACCAGCTAACAAAGGTATAGTGATGTATTTCCATCAGAGCGGCCAAACGGACATTAAAGATACCACCCTCGTGATGTAGTGTATCACTTCTTGGAGCGTATCAGATTATGTCTTCGTTGTCCTTTACGGAAATCCGATGGTCAATCTCGTACATGTCTTTCAGTGGCAAGGTGGTGACTGCTCAATCGTTTAATTCGGTGGTAGTTTATTTCCTACCAGCGTGTTGTTGATCTAAAATCACAATCGGTATATGTTTGGTGATTGGAAAGTAACCTCAATGGATTCGTGCAAGATATCCCCGACTCATGCAATGCTCTATTGGAGAGTAATCGCTGGTCGGATCCATCTGTCATGTCTGTTGTTACCTCGATTCTATTTTGCACGTCAATGCTTCTTATAAGCCATGACTTGGTTACAAGATTGAAACTGTCACTACCAACATCCTACAGCGTTTCGGGAATATGATAAACACTTTACTTAATCACATGACAATGGCAACTGGAACCTATGCCCAGACACTCTAGTTAATTAAGTAATTTACTCAACTTTAGAGCACGCCTCAACCGAAAGTCTCCCCTTTTTCTTGCCAAAGAATGACTAAACGTAGAGAGCAGACAGTACTCAAGCCCTTCATTGATCAACCTGCGTCTGATCTTACCACCTTGATCAACCTCTGTTTGATCTTACCACCTTGTTGAACTTGGAACGTGTCTGCTTCTCAGTATCAAAGCATCGATTACAAATTCAACTCAATTTCCAAACATCGAATGTTAAATGAAGCCAATCAAGAAACGCTTGAGGATGAAATATTTAAACGAATCCGTTTAAACGCCAGATGGGATAAGCTTTCATTGGCAAATATTCAAGAATCGTTCAGGTTTTAAAAAGAAGAACCCTACAGGTTATTGTTAAATTGAGCTGTCATCTGGTTGTGAATACAGAACTTTTTGGACTAGCTCTAATACTAAATATCTTTACTTCGTCAGCTTGTCTAAACCAGGATTCTGTTCTAATGTTTGGATCGCTTTAATGATCTCCAGTAAGGACTTTAACTCCCAAGACAATCATGATGTCGGAAGAGACTCCTGCAATGGATGATGAATTACAACAAATGTCAAAGTGAAGATCAGCCGACGTCGCGGTTCTTTTACATGTCGACACATTTCTTCGAAACTTTAATGATGTGATAACTATTGGACCCGAAGCTAGCACCATGCCCTTCCTTGACAGCAATTGATTAAGATATTGCGGCAAGTGCAAACCAATTATAATCGAACACTTGTCAAAGCATGGGTTTACTGTCAACTCTCTTTGGAAATCCATATTCTTAGCTTTGCAGCTTGTGGGCCGATCTTGCTGAAGACACGGTGTCTGAAAATACATCAACATTGGGCTAGCTGTCACTAAAGTTGAGTTGAGTTAACCGTCTTCCTGGGAAGCTACAGCGGCTTTATTCCTGATGGTAATACATCTTCCCTTGGCGTCGTCTAAACAGGACTCCGCGGGAAGATAAAGTTAATTATAGTCAAACAATCCCAATGGGAAGATTGATGATAAACTTGAGCTCACCATCCCTTACCCCTGCTTGTTAGGTAGCCGTGTTGTACTGCACCGGCTGAGCAAAGTATTCGCTAGCTTGTCACATTATGCTTTTTCCATCTCATTGAAGTTATTTACCCGGGCTCCTGGAATAAGTAGGAGGTACGTAGCAGTGCCAGGGTGCTTGATGCCATGACTTTTCAAATCTTTTACCAAGCTTGTCAGGCGAACTTTTTGAAGACAAGATGTCCCAACATGGTATATTGTGATTTTTTCCGCGACGTACTTGAAGGAGATCAGAACTGTCTTGGTGCTTGAGACGATAGGGAGGTCTGTCTGCTATTGCCATGAATCTCATTACGCTCTTATGAAATAACAGAGCTCACAAGCGCTCCACTTGGCGTATGCAAGTAACTTTGAGACTGGCTCGTCCTCAGCAGGATCGGTGTGGTTCACATTCTTACTGGGATTACTAGAATAACGTTGTTGTCTCAAGATGCGCAGAAGCACAGCTGGTATTGAAGTCTGTTTGAAATAGAGCTGTTTCAAAAACAACTCTTACGGGAACTGAAGAGTGGTGAAATCTTCATATATCCTCACCGTTGGCTTTATCTGCCATGGGAGAGCAAAGACCATTACCATGATTACAGACGGTGAAGATTGAAGGGAAAGCTTGTGCTCCCCTTCATCGCAGAACAAAGCTCAAAGCATGTCAATAACATCAAATCGTGAAGCTTCACCTGCCCCATCCCAGAAGTGATCGCCGTTTGATATTGCATCAGACGGAATGTAATCCGTGTGCAAACTCAAAGACAAGATTTCGCGGTCCCTTTGGCCACAGATTCTTTAACGAATATCGTCATCTTGGAACAAAAGAAGCATATTTTAACCTTGATACTTGATACACGATACTTTCTTGTCAATCAGAAAATAGATCTCCAATGTTCGCAATCAAGCATGAGGCTTTTGCGGCCGGTGGTGACGGCAAATTAGGACTTAAAATTAATGCCATGATGATAGTATAGCCTTATGGAGAAAAACATGGTTCTTGTCATTTGAGTAACTCAATCATGACAGTCATGTAGACATTCAAAAGCAATATAAACGATTATTTGACAAGACTAGATTACAATTTTGCTTCCTGATCACACTTTCCTTTCACTGGCTTGACAATCCTTTGGAATTATGATGTTTTCTGTTCCAATTTAACATGTGTTGCTGCCCATAGTTAGGGAAGTTGGCAGTAGTTTTAATTGTTGTGATATCTAAATTTAACCGATGCACAAAGAAATGATTCTAAACATAGCATCTTATGGGCAAAATACAGCATGGTGTGGGCGGTAGGGGTAAATTCAAAGCGCCGACACCAAGCATATTTTTTTATCATCATATGCCTCACAAAAGACCAGGCTGGTGTATTATTTCCGGAAATGTATTCCCCATACAATACGGTGGTATCAATCGGGCACCGCGTAAGTTCACGCAAATTCAGCCTTTCTTTTTCTAAATATTTCCTCATCATGTTTTACTAATATTCTACTTGTATTTAGGCCTAGTGTTGTCCATAAGAAACAAAAAAGAAAAATTCATCTGTTGATGGGAGACAGGGAAATGGTAGCCTGTTTACAATAATTATGGTATCCCGGATGACTAAATAATAATCACCCATCTTCTCTTGCAGTCAATCGGAAATGCAATAACGTCACAACGTGGGTTTTTCTATAATACGGCAGTAATGCAACTCGAAAAGAAGGTCTGAGAAATATAATTATTGGAAAAACATCTGTCTGCTTATCCATTATCAGACAAGCGACCAGACATTTCATCATTTCGCCGTGCGTGGATACATTGTATACTCCCATGATAAAGTGCTGACGTAATATTCTTCAAAAGGATCTTTTTTTCAAAAGTACCACACCATCGATTGTGTTCAGAGTGCCTGTTTCCATTTGAATGTTAAACGCTGCATTTCGATAATGCTTTTTTTCTGTTCTGCTGTTTGTCAGTTGAGGCTCTGACGAGTATTCGCCATTAATCTAAATTGATGCGAAATGTTGTCTAAACACATCATTTGTGAACAAGAGCCATTTTGTGGTCACATATGGACCTTTTCGCATGCAACCCGATATTGATATTACCAAAATCAGTCTGCTGAATAGAGCTTTTTGTTTCCAAACACGCACGACAGATTACTGATTTCGTCAATGGCAGACTATACACGCGAGGAAGTCTGCTCAGCCCTGTCATAAAGTTGGCTGGCTCGTCCAGCTGCCTGGTCACTGAACTATCTGGATTGGCTAACTAGTCAGTCAAGATGTCTGTTCAGGCTGATAACCACCATCTTGATCGATATGTCCAAAACTCCTCCGGGAGTGGCGGAACGTATGTCCATCTTCATCTACTTATTTATCGGCTTTCACGAATCGGACAAGTTTATCACTTGTAATAGCTTTAACGTAGATGTACTTGGTAATTCCAGCGACAGCGAAGCTACGGGTCCACCCGTACTTTGCTACAGAAGAAATAGATAGGGTCATTAGCAATTTATCTGTCGAGCTGTGCGGGGAAGTCAATAAGACAATCGTGTTACGCCGCTAACGACTAATCTTAGTACAACCGTCATGTGGTCAATGACAAGGTAACGAAAAGTTGCTAGCCCATTCATTGCTTGCTCGTAAAACATCGGCAGTACTCGGGTCAGTGTTGCGTAATACTCAGATTGTGTTCCCGTTATATTAACCTGCTGCACCTCAAAGCCTTCTTTGCCAGATATGAGAATATTACAACAAATGTCTACACAAAATGACGTGTAAGAAAATATTATCAGTCTTCATTAGTTTTTGTTATGATGCGTGTGGTGTCGGAAATGGAAATTTGCTGGACTGACGTGCCCTTCTTAGTTGCAGTGTGAATGACTTTTTCGACCTGATTCTTCAAGATACATGGCATTTCCATCAGTTTAACTCGCTGAAAAACCCTTTCTTGTCTTCTTTTTCGTCATGACGAACTAATTTCCGGATTTTCGCTGCTTTTTTCAGACTAAAAGTCGAGGGTGTCTTGGTAGCTTGATCGATCCGGAAATTAGATTTGTTTTGAAAACGAGCGGATTATAATCGCTGTTTCTTTTTAAAGTGGGTACCACAGGTAAAATTTTCTGTCATAATCTATGATGATAGTGATCAATCATCGATTCTACCATGGACTATCTATGAATCTTTGAATAATCATCATCACAGTCGTTGCTGGAAACTCATGGTTTGATCATCGTGTCGCGCCTGGCCTCAGGTTAACCTACGGAAATGCCCAATTTCCTCATCGGGATCGATGTCGCCCCGCACAAATAACTTCGGAGTGATCAGCATTATCCTGATGCGAGAAATGATAATCTTTTTCCATTAACCGATAATCAGCCAGTGACCGCCAGACTTCGATAAGTGACGGGGCGATTTCATTGGGACCAATGTGACTGAAGTAATCTTGTGTATATACCATCGAAAATTGTATTGTTCTGTCTTCAGTTGGTATCTAGCAAGCCTCAGGAAAGGAGAATCCTTTGACCAAACCAATAATCAATACGTCGAATGATGCATATTGCATGCTACACGTTGTCCTTAGTCCGAGCGTGTCACGTATTGTCGACTAAGGCGGGAAAGAAAGTGGTGTCAAGTCACGAATTCAGGATCGCTGATCTTAGAGAGCTTCTATAGCTGTTGACAAACAGAATCGGCTTTTGGCGGCACAAGTATAATCGATCATGTCTTTCGGTTCACTGCCATAGTCTGTTGATGTTGCTTTGGTACATGGTCTAGCCAAGAGCTTTTAGAGGTATGGATGTTAACTTAGAGGACCAAAAAAAGTTAAACTTCTTTAACCAGATCGCGTCGCTGATCTTCCTTTCCTGTCTGCTTGAGAAGCCAGACATTGATAATGCATGATCAAACTAGCTTGACCAGACTTCGCCCTCGGGACACGTCGTGGCGCAGGCGTGACTGGGTTATTCCATTAGGGATGTTGCCCATCAGTTACAGCTCATTTGAGAGAGAAGAATAGTCGTCTTATGACAACTTCGACTTTACTGAACTGACGGACGTTTACACATTGTTATTTCATCCGTCCTGGTGTAATTTGGAATTTGTAATTTTATTGTGAAGATGCCAGAATATCAATAGGAAAACGGTCGTCAATTAGATTATATATAAAATCGAATATGTTCCTAGTTAACTGTCAATTTATCTCGGAGATGAAGTCGGATTGGGAGTCGTAACGGTGCGCAACCTCTGAAATGTTATCGGTGGAGTTAACGCGACCCTAACCGGCCGATACAGACTTTATAATACCAAGGCCAGGTTTCCACTTCGGCGAGTTCTCATGGAAACTCGACGCAAGTTTTTTTTGCATCGAGTGGGTGCAATGAGGCGTGCCGTAATAACAAAACCTCGCCCCATGCAATACCGGAAACCTGTGCTTACTCAGATCGTCCTCTGTTGACACTTACGCATTTAGGATTAGCAGTATCAGACATATATGGATTATGCATACGAAAAAAGACTCATGTCAGTATAATATTCTGATACCCTTTGAGCTGAAGCTTAAAACATACCAGAGAAGAGTGGATCATTGTTCGTTGGCTCCAGTGAACCCCGCATCTGGGAGTTTCCCACAAATGATACTTGTGGTGCTCGGGAGTAAATTTGAACTGTGATTGTGTTTATATTTGCCAATGTCAATATATCTTCGTTTACCTGATCGTTGCCTGGACAAATGTTTTATGTTTGTTGGAAAACAGGTGTTGGCGTACTTATTGGAACACAAGGTCGCATTTGGGCAAAACAAGCGGCCTTGATCAATGAGCGAACGATTCAGAAATGACAATTGAGTTTCTTAGCTCTTTCATTGAATCACTCTTTTGCTGCCTTGGTCTTCAGTTAGGATGAACCAGAACTGGAAAACAAGATGCTTGACGAGATAATTCTAATTTCCACTAAAAGCCTCAAACGATTTCAAAATTTTAAGCGCACCTTCCTTGACGCGGGTTTCAGTAAATCTTTAGACTAAGCGTACATCAGGCCATTTTCGTCATGAGTCTAGGTTTCCCTTCGTATTTCTGCCTCATTCAGAACCATCTGCATTGGCTTGTACTGTACTGTACTGACCTTTCCTATTGGTATTTTCGTCAATGAGAACTAAAAGCTTTTCCGCAATGGGACAAATTGGAAAAAACTGTAATAAGCCGTCATGCGCGGTAATTATGATTTCCTATAGATGCATGAGAAGCGGGTGTCATCAGGTGCGTATTCATGTACATTTACCATTGGCGACTGTGATAAAGTGATGTGTTGTTGTAACCATTATACAATCAATCATGCTGTTACTGGTACATTTTTGTATTGTAACTTCGTTATTGCAATTCTCTTGTGTGATAGCAGCTTCAGCAAGTACGGACATTCTAAATTGAATACAGAAATGGACTTCAGAGTTGGTTGCTGGGTGGCAACAGAATGTCTCTTGTGATTATAGTCATGTAGTTGTTGGTACATTCTATATCATTTTCTCGTTGTTACCATATTCTTCCACTCGTGTGTGCTCTATTGTTTGGAAAGTATAATTGCATCAAGTATGGATACCTCAAATTGGAAACAGAAATGGACTTTCAAGGCTGTTGCTTGGTTGTCAACGGAATGTCTCAACACGTCACGTTTTGTATAACCAAGATAACAGAGTGTTATCGTTCAGTCAATAAAATAAGACGCGATTCTTTATCAATAAATCTGCCCGTGATGACTGAATATACACACAATATCGATCCTTAGTTCTCTATATTCTCCATAGGCATATTTATTCGCCTCGAAGAGCTTTAAAGACAAAGAAGGAAATCAACGGACATCCTGGAATTAAAGTCTATCTCTGATCAAACAGAGATAATATGCTTTAACCGGTTGCTTGCCTCGCTTTTCTCTCCGTGTATTTTGCTTTTGGCTCATATTACCAAAAAAACCTTGCTTATGAAGATAAGCGGTTCCTTGGGATACGGGGCGACGACCGGTGTTTAAACAGCTAAATCTGACTATCTCTTCTCTCCAATCATCGATTAACTGTCGGAAAGAAAAGGAAAAACGCCAGGAAAGCAATTAGCCGTATATTCATTAACTAGCCTTGGGAGACGAGGGAATTTTGTTGTATCTCCAATAGCAATCAAAGAGACGGCACTGCGTCAATTTGATCTGAAGCCAGAATGCAGTTAGTCAAATGAGATGACAGCTTGAGGCGAAGTAAAGAAACTCCAAGTTCCTGGTTTTTGCACACGAAATGATTGGAACTTGTCTCGACGGGAGACCGTCCCTCTTCAAGGAATTCTTGAAGATAAGTAGGCATCATTGGCTAATTGGAGTCCCTATTGCTTGCCCAAACAGTGTAGTGGCTGATGCGAAATGAGGACACTTCCTCACTTTGCTTCTGGCAACCGAAATAATGGATAGAAAATCTCCTCAAGGATGTAAGACCCCGTCAGTCCACGCGCAAACATGACCGAGGTGGCTTCATTGGATAGAGTGCTACAGTTATGGGTTTCTGTCCATCATACTTGATCCATGTTTAGTATCTTCAGTCCGATTATTACAGAAACCTCTGATGAAAGACCTGTAAAAAGTGTGTTACAAACGTTTAACTGTAATGCGTGAGCTCTTGGCAAAGGAATCCAGGGAGTTGGTATAACGTTTCCTTTACCATAATCAAGGAACTTTATTAGAGCGATGTTGTAGTCTATTTGAGTAGCTATGCGCAGACTTCCTTTTTTTCCGATTAACACTGTAAACCGCTAAAATTTCGCGCCTCTTTAATCATAACCTAGTTCTCTTTATTATCAACCAGAAATTAATGATCACGAGCCACTTAAGGTAATTCAGTTTTCTTGTCACAATTATAGCTACATGATTGTGGAAAGCTATCCCTTTTATATATTGTAAATAACTTCCTTGATAATTGAACAGATTCATAATTCATCTGCGGTAACGCTAATCAATCAAAGGCGAAGCTGCTCCTATTGAAAAATTACTCCCCTGAGAAATTAGTCTTGTTAATGAAAGTAGATCGGGCGATTTTGGATGTTGCTTTTCTTCTAATGTTCGTGCAAAAAAGTATTAGTGCCGAAAGTGTAGTTCGTAGACTCTTTCAGTGCACTTGTCCTCGGGGAAGGTGTGGCATCAGCTAGAAAGTAGATAAGCAGGCATGAGAGACAGTTGCCTTCGGAGAGACAGGAAGAACTGCCGATAAAGTTCTGATAGAGGTGGGATTGCGCCGCCAGGTGATCGAACGATCCAAAACCTGGTCCGTGGAATATTTGAAGGAAAAAGGGTGAAGCCAGAGGGATGGAAGCAAATTGGATGCCAAGGCATTGTGTCGCACATGACACCAGCCACTAACACATACAAAATTAACATTTTGAAGACCTGTCCGCGCGAGATGATCTCGCCGCCAATTACCTCCCAGTGTTCACAGTATTGATGAGATTCTATTATAAAGGGACGATAGAGAACTGAGTTGGAATATATATGAGATTCCCTGGTGACAACTTCTCAGTGCCATGGTTTCAAAATCTGTCAACGGCAATAGTTCTATCTGCCAATCAAACTATAATTAGCTAGTCATACCGTTTAGAGAAACTCAGCTTACGGCATAGCTGTTGAAGAGTTTATAAATCATTCTCAACATTCTTTTCCTTCGGCGGTGATATTCGAGGAGGCCTGTCATTGCTTCTAGCCACAGTAGTACATTTCAGCTGACAGACTAAATCATGCGATTCTCGTTTTAACAGCACCTTGAGGTGATGCGATAAAACGCCCGGTCTTACAAATCGAATCATTGGCAATAACTCATCAGAATGGTACGGTTCTGTTGCTCTGTCCGCCTAAAGATTTCTCCAAGCTAATTATCATTGCTCATGTACCATGGGTCTGCCAAAGGTTTCTCCAAAACTTTGTTGCTGTCTACATCCAGGTATGGCGAGATGGTCTTCTTCATTCTATTGTGAGCAAGTTTCATTATTTTCAGTCATTCAAAGGTACCGCTCTTTCAAAGTGAGGATAATCCGACGAATGGATGGTGGTCGGAACCGAAGATTCTAACGCCGGATGGTGGTCTGCATGACTTTCAGAATATTCTCATTCCAGCTCAAAGCAATATAATTGATGGAAACCGGCCGCCAGATGCATTTCCTCTCCCAAGTATCTCGACGGCTACTCACCTGCCAAATCTAACGAATCGCACTGTTTGCCATTACCGGTGCTTCCATCAACATGTTAACATTGTGAAGAGAACCGTATTATAGACAGAGTAAGCTAATTTTCAGCTTGAAAATACAAAAATACAAAATGTACTGAGGAAGGTAACTGTTGAGTTAACTGGGCTTTTCTTATCCATTTTCGATTAAACGTCATTGTGGATTGGGAAGTGTTCTTTCTTTCGAAATGAAAACCAACCTGATCACCTTGACGTTTTTGACCATCATGACGCATTTCCATAACCCTACAGCCAGGGTACCAAAATAGGTTCCTTGTCGTTGGAGTGGCCGTTAAGCGCCACGCAAAACAGCGATTTTAGTCGTGTCGGGGCCTGCATCGGAGCGATGACAACATGAGTGATTGCTATTTAAACAATCAGTGGACGCATTCCTATCGAAATCGTCATGTTGTCGTAGTTCCGCCGCAGATCACAAGTCGCGCGTTTGCGCCTTTCCGTCACCTTTGCAAACCGGGGCATGAAATATTCGCAATCCATCAAACTTGAAATATACACGTATCTGATGCTCGTATTCTAGACACCTGCACAGTTATGTGGTTTTTGACTTCATTTCAAGACATAATGTGGCGTGTACACTTCAGCGCAGACAAGTACGTGCTGCTCGAACAAAATCAATCTGTGTGATCATAAACAGCTGTTGCTCTGTACATGTATTCAACAATGTTACATACGTTGCCACTTAACGCACTTCTTGTCCCCTTAATAGAGTAACAAACCCCATGGAAGTCAACTGAACAGAGTGGGAACAAAAGTAGTTCCATTTTCCCTTAAGAAGTAAAATCTCGAACTGCATTTTTGCGCCAAATCAGCTTCACATAACATAGCTGAGAAATGTATTTGTCAGAATCCTGCATAAAGATTCCAAACTTTTCAAGAGTTGTGTCCAGTAGCAATGAAGTTTCTTCTGTATATAGTGACTTAAACGAAAATGTACATAAAGACAAAGAGATTACAGAAGACAGCTTACCGTTTTCAGCGAAATTTCTGAATAACGCCTATAGTCCGGCAAAGTCATGTATTCCAAATGAATTCAGAAGTTTCCAATTACCACTGTCTCAGCTTTTTACATCCGAAAACAATCAAGACCTGTAGTTCAACTTTGTCCAGAGCGTATCCCTGAATTTGAAGATCATGAATGAAATAATCTAAACTATGGATTAAAACGCATGATCCGAACGGCATTGCCTTAACGATCGGTCTGCAGCAGCGCATCTGCCGCGCAAACTCTGACTCTGAGTAACCAACTCGCCGCTAGGAGCTTGTCAATTTCTATATTCTATGGATTCTGATAATTCTTGTTTACTATGTCAGTGTTTCAGCAAAAATATACGGCAAGAATGGTTCATATCGGTCACGAATAATCGTAGTTGCAGAGGCGGTTAAGGTTGGAGCTAGCGTGAGCGTTTCCCTCGAGCAATGAATAATGATATAAAAGTTCCAGGCTCCAGGATATCGAACTGAACCCCACCCGGTCGGTCATTGACTTATCCCTGGCTTTTACAGATGTATGTGTGTGGGGGGGGGGGGGGGGGGGGGGGTGATGTAGAGCATGTACATTACGTGGGACTTGGAAACCGGTAGGTTTGAAGTACCTTTACATTAATGTTCAAAAGTTTGAAGACTACCAATCAAACAAAATACTCTCAGTTCTTCAGGCCGTTGGTCACCTTCCCTGGCTGCATCGATCACCAGGTGTCCCTTTTATAAATTTACTCCAACTCTCCCAATGGGATTTCCTTGGACAAGACTAAAAGCTTCAGTATATTACCTTTCTTCTTTGGAGAGTCTCACTTTGAAACATGATCTAGTGCAGTTCATGTCGAAATTCAAAGTCTTAATTAGAACCTTACAGTTCTCAAAGGTAACTTGAGTATGGCTTGTTTTCAACAAATCTGAGAAAGGATGCTGTCAACGCGGTGAAGGTCACCATGGCATCTCAGATGGCAGGCATTCGTCTGTCATCCAGTACTAATGAGGAAAAAAAGCTCATTAAATCCGACATCTGCGGCTTATTTGAAGTGGAGGAGCGACCTCGTATTCTTTGCCATTAGATGTGGTTGATCATGCACTTGGTTGTTTGAAAGTTATAACTATGGACAACCCTCAACGTATCATATACCTGACGTTGAGGAGCTTGAGGAAGTATCATGTTTGAATATGTGTTCATTGCAAGGTTGTAATTGTCAGGCAGTTGAAGTGGTTGAGCGTTAAATCAAGCAAGGTTTGATCTATTCAGTTTGAGATATCAGTCATGAGTGATGTAAGCAGGTCGATACAAGGTACAATTACTTTTGATCCGATGCAACTATGTAACAAATCTGCCGAGCCTCAAGCCAACATCCGCTTCATCAGAGAGTACACAATGCGTGTTATTTCTCTCCCGGAACACGGTAACCTAGAACCACAGTGTCAATATTATGTCTCTGTGATCTAAGGCGATCCTACCACTGTGGCGATATTTGTAAAGATCTCCTCAAGGTTCGTGTCATCAAGTCGGGGGATATATTCCATTTGCTTTGCCAATAGTCGTGTAAATGGAGATCGGGTATATTGACCAGGAGGTTGTGGAACTAAACACGAGAAGATTAACTATATGGAATTAGGCTTCTCGAGGGGCTGCTGAACTCAATGTGTCATTCTTTAGTGGTTTCAGTAGCTGACAGAGCCCTTCGTCGCACCGGAAATTAAACATTAAAGATTCAATTCTCACATAACTGACTTTTGCAGGTATTCGTATATATAATATGAATTTCCATTGTGGTTATGTTTGCTGTCTCGAAATGATCGCAATAACCCGAAACTTACTCGCCTTGATGATGCCACGCGCGATGTTGAGGTAGATGAGCCATGTTTATCATCCATCCTTGAGAGGCGAGCAGCTGACGGTCCTAAGAGGACTTAATCAGCTGCGGCCCTTATAAAGTGATGTGAGGCGGCAATACTATCGATTAGTGCGCCAGTCTCAAACAGAGAACTCAAGAGACATAGTCACGTTTGCATTTCAAACTTATCAAACTTCATGTTTCTAAAACTTTTTATACAGATTTTCCAGAAATATTCACAGTTGAATTCAATGATGAAGATAAAATTCATCTAATGTATTTAATGTAAATACTAACTTTGACAGATGTCAGAAATAATCTACCAGGTTTTTTGAGCGATTTTGATAAGTCAGGCAGGATAACGTTTGCTAATACATTGTCGTGTCGCCGGCATGTAGCTTCGAAATGTACTTGAGCATGATGTATGGGAACGATTTAGAGTACTTCGAAAGTATCCTCGATGGTAATGACCCTTCATCAGTTTCTGGTAGGGGGAGTCACTGTGAAAGTTCAGGATTGGTCGGATGGAGAGAGTGTAAAACACTCCGTTAGCTTTTTACAAGGCGATCGGGTTAGAAGCACTCAGTTTCGGTGTCTTCGGTAGGGCAAGCATTTCAATTGTAATTGTAATCGTACAAAATGTTTTGGATATTATTTGGTACTTTGCCAGCTGTTATAGACGTTAGAGATGAAAACAGCTACAAATGTAAGGATGTGAATGAGTACGATCGTACGAAAAAACATGTCACGGTTAGTATTCATGGATAGACACGCTGGAGCCCGGCGAGACACTTAACTTCATCAGAGTCATTATCAATTGAAGACCCTTGAGCCATGTAAGCTATAAGCAACAGGAGAGGTGACTCGAAAAGACGTGACTATTGAATACGTTATGAGAATAGGCAATGATCACCTCTGGGCATAGATGAGCAAATGACTTTAGTAGTTCGGGACCACTTGGGTGAACACTTCGGGAGAAAAGTTGAAGTTTGATACAGCGACGTAACTTGTTGAAGTGATTGAATTTTAGAGTCAGTTGATTGGTTTAGTGCGCCAAAGCTTCAGAGTTTACAGTAAATTTAATCAGTTTTTTAGAACGCGGGATCTCAAGACCAGGGGGTGTTGTAAAATACAGAATCGGCTTTGCTATGAGTAGATCCGGACACCACTAAAATGAAAAAAACTATACAACATAAAGATCTAGATCAAGTCCACGTCGGGCTTTTATGAAAATTTACGGCGCCAATTCCCCTACCCTGTGAAAGAAATCAGATAGTATTGTCAAACAACTAGATGTATCAGTTACTGTATCGTCTGTTCATCGTTATCCTTTCCCATCTGACATTAACGAGATTGCATTAGCCGTAGAAGACAAGTTTTAAAACTGAGGATAAGCTTAATTGCCGGGATCAGTGTGCTGTAGTCGTGACATTTACACATGTACTGTACTATACCTGCCTGATGGTGCCAAAGACCCAAGCTGATAGAAGGAGATGGGGATAGCTTAGTTAGTGTACAGTTCTTTGCGAGTGGTGCAGTAGTATATAGTCGCCCGTCATCGGAAGCATCAATATCCACCATTCTCTCAACATGATAACAAAAGTTCCAGTTCGATTCTCAAAGTTAACTTGTTCATATTTCTTTTACCCAAGCAACACATTGAAACTCGAATGACCGACGTTGTGTTTTTGGTTGATCCCTGTGTCAGTGTGTCCATAGACAGCTAGAGAGACCATTACTTTCAAAAGGGGGTATAGAAGACGTGTCAATCTGTCTCTCGGCATCTCTAACGAGGGCTGAGGTATATCGCCGAGACAAACTATCCGTGTCATACGATAGCACGCATTGACCTGCCGGCGGATATATCAACACATGTCTAATCAGAACTGACAAGCGGATGCATTTCCTTTTTGTATTCATTGGATGTAATTTGGTCCACTAACACTATTTGTCAGTGAGCGACATAGATTATATAACAATATTGTTTTCTGAGTGCATGAGTGCACGAGTGCCTTTCAGATTGAGTTGTTGGTGATCATTTTAGACAGATATATTGGTATCGTGGAGAATATAATAATATCTTTGGTGACCAATTAAATTAACATGTTTTAGTATGAGGGGTCGGTGACAGATGATGACAGACACCAAACCTTGGTTTGACAGGCACCAGTTGCACTCTGCCGGAAATATTTCAACTGTAGACTAATTCGGTTTCCTCATGAACGAAATATAAGTGCTGTCTGACACGTGTCTGAGATTCGGCTCCAGAAAAAATATATGTATAGCGTTTTAATTCACATCTTGTGGTTATTGGTTGTCATTTTCGACATCCCTAGACAAGGGTCGAATCTAGGGAATCATGAGATGGGTTAGGTAGAGGGAGTCCAGTGTTTTTGTCTTCATATTGCATGCTATTAGTTAATTCTTTATGTTTTTAACAGCACTTCGGTGACATCATACTGGGAAGGTTGGAAGTAACACCTCATATCAAGAAAAAAGAATAGGCATATTAAAATATCAGAGCATTCATCAAATGTTTAACACGCCCTGTTAACTGAGGTTAAGGTTAAATGGATTTCATTTTCTCAACCTACAATTATAACATTGAACGTCAAACGATTAGGTGGGCAAAACATGAGATATACAGTTAAAATGTGCACCTTCTCATAGCCAACTAAGCATGGAGCAAATTGAATTACATGTACTTTCAACAGGTGTATCGTTTACTAATTCACTGATTCCTTGATTCAGGGTTAAAGCAATTAGTAAACGAGGGACGGCAGAGTTGAGGTAATTGATATAGTCCTGTAGACTTAATTAAACATGTTGAGCTCCCACTTTCTTCAAGGCACGACATTGCGTTTTCAGGTCCAAGAAACGTCCGATCTCCTGATGAATTCCGAGTTATGCGTGACGCTACGAGTCGGGGGCGCTTACGTACGCCAAACCCAAATCACATGATTCGAAATTCCTAGTCTACGAAAGTCGGGTACTCAAAAAGTCCACTTAAAACTTTTTAAAGAGAATGTCAATTTACTGAAGTATGCGATCCCAGGGGATTTAGAGTTAAATCAGGTTAATGTGGGTGAGATACAGAAGACAGGCAAATGGCACTCTGGAGACGGTCTGGCTTTTCTTTCAGCCTCGCTTTCGTTCTCAGGGTATTGTTGAATTATATTGATATAGGGAAAAAAGAAGGGATATGTGGATAAGAAGAAGAGGTAACAAACGGCTTCGGCTCCAGGTAGGGATGTTCTTCTGGTGCATCAAATAATGCATTATTCCAATATTGATTAAAAGGCTGCCTGGATGAGTCATAACTTGGTAGCATATATCGTAGGCCGAGCTTGAACTGCATTAATATGTGATTTCAAGAGAAGGTTCAAGACGTTGCTTTTTGTGGAGTGGAGGGGGCGCTTTGAGGGCGTTATTTACCGCGGAAAGATGCCATATAAATGGCAATTATCAATATTTATCATTACATACATGTAGGCATGGCCGAGAGGGGGATGCGAGCGAACAACATCCCCAGGGAACAAAATCGTTGAAATAGTCTGAAAACTTGCTTGAACTGAAATACGTCTCGGTGTTACCTAGTTTCCCATACGATAGCAAGCTAGACAGACGAGACCTATCAGTTGGAGAGCATACAGAACCAAAAAGGTCGACGCCAGTTAAGATGGGTCCATTGAGACATTTACAATGGACCTTGACATGAGGTGATAAACTCGAGTGACAGGCACCGATCGGCAACTTCCCACACTGCAGACTTATGACCGTACCAGTCCTCTGACACAACTCAACGAAACGTGCGGCACCGTGATAGTGGCACAGCATCAGATAACTGGTGTTTTTAACACAAACCGGTTACGTTAGGCAGTTACTCTTATCCTGATGAATGACATCAGGGAATTGATTCTAGTTTCCTAGGTTATTCATTGCTTGACGTAACGATTTGTATTGCTTGCAGTTGTCACCAAGAATATTGTTCGAATCGCTGTGATCTTTCTGCTCGCTGACTCTCCTCAATTGTTGTCCAGAGATTAAGAACAAGACGTCAGTAACATTCAGGTCGTGGCTGCCATCCTATCACATTGCCTGACGGTATTCCCGCTAGGAATCCGATACAGTAGTAGAGAAGCTGGTCAGATCATATCACCAATTACCCTATCCGGATTACGATCAAGTTGCAATGTCTTTAGGTACGTCAAGTAGAATATTATGTTACTTTCTTATGTTATGTATTAATGCTACTCTTGTATGGATAGGTCTACCAGCTGGTGGGATCGGACATTAGTGGTGCAAGCAAATTAAAGGAATGTCGAGATACGAACAAAAAATCGATTGCGGGATTCTTACGGTGTCACCACACTATTCCGCCAGCTTGATTGCGTCGATAATGCCGTCTTTTTTCTGCTGCGATACGCCGGGTTCACCTGGAAATAACCTCATCGTAGATCGTTGAGCGGTATCCGAGACTTAGCTAATTATCACTTGACTGTTCGCCCCGATAGCATTTCCCGAAGGGGCTGTAAAGTTTACATGTAGTTTCTGTTGGTGTCTTTAAAACTGAGAAACTATTTACGAAAACTGGGCAATTCACTATGAATTGGCTGTCCATCTTTATATCAAAAGTTGCTATGGAGCTGATATTCAGTGAACAGACTGCATACATTGATAGATTTCGGTGCTTAAATCAATTTGTTGTCCAAAAACAATTAGTTTCCCCCAAAGCTTTCGAGATAGAGAGGAGAGTAGCAGCTATTTGAAGCTTTTAGCGAAGTAACTCGTCGATGTCGATGGGTCACATTCGTTAGGATTAGGACGTTTCTCGTGAACGCGGCGCACATATCCCTTGATCTATTAACACGCCAAATGCCTGTTTGTCTTCAGTAACGACGCATTTGTCCCCAGGCCACAATCTGGATCACTCATCTTTAGTGTATATCATGAAGGCAGACTATGGCAATTATGGCCCACATCTTCTTGGTTATTGCCCTTATCTTGTCCATCGACGAGGCTACAGTGAGATCAAAAGGTAAAACGGCCTGAAACGCTATTGCTCTAATGCAATCAATCTGTTTCATGGAGTAAGTGGTTTTGGGGTCATTTCTATTCTTTGAGCTCGGAGATTTTGGTCAGGAAAGAACACAACTCAATTTGCCGTGCTGTGCAGTTGGTTCAATTTCTCGCCTCAGTTCATCGATGCAATCAAATGCTGAGACGGTTGACCAGTGCGGTTCTTTTCACTGCCAATGTAGTCTGACGAGTGTAGACATTTTTGTAGGCTAGTCATCGCCTGATTGCCTCAGGTCAACTTTGACAGGTCGAAATGGTTCCTGCATCAAAAGAGTTCGACAAACACATTCTTCTTCATCTCACGCTAATTGATTCACGTGTTTCGAATTAGGGCTATAGTTTATGAAAAAACGTAAATCGCGGAATCCACAATAAGTAAGGTATATTCCGCCTTGCCCTCACCAGTTGTCTTTAATGAGACCGGAACCTGTCGGTTTATACCCTCCTGTTGCTCAGAGACATACTGAAAGGGTTTCTTCAGTCGCAATAAGGACGTGACTGGCTTGATGGGAAATATATAAACAAAGCTTTTAGACCCTAATAGGGGCTAGACAGATATTTCCTGATCTCGCCTAGGAATATGGTCTCTGCTAATAACAAGTTAACCACGATCAAACATTACAGACGTCAACGACAGAGAATGATTTCCCTGACACTGCTTTAGATGTGGTCGTCAGTGCCATCTTAGCATGTCTTTCAACCACCTGCCTTTCAAGCAATTTCCTCAGTGCATGAAGATACTTCGAGAAGTAATATGCAACTGTTTTCCAGGTATACATTGTTTATCAAAATACGTTATCTTTATATGATGCATTATATTTTGTGAATTCCCACCGCAGTGAAAAATTAAATCCTGAAAGCCTAAATGATTAAACTGGATCTTTCAATTCAAAGGATTTAATTCTGACTATACGTACTGGTTACAGATCGATATTTTGCGTTCAATAACGTTCTGATTGATCTAATCGTTCAAGTAGATACTTTCTGCTTTGAAAGATATCAAAGCATTTTAGTAATACTACATGATGCTGAATGCTTCTTGCTTCCCCACAGGACGGAGAAAGTACTCAGCGTGGCTCAAACGAAATATGAATTGCACCAAAATGCCGCAATAGCTATAGAATGGCGATGTCCGTAAAACCTTCTGATAAGTTGCACAACAAGATGATATTCAATTAGAAAAATCATCACTACGCGTATGGAATATATTTGTAGTCATATTTTTAGTGTATTGTCAATGCATATATTTAGGGTATTGCCAATGGATACGTCGAGTCTTTTCACAATTCTGTTGCATAAACAGCATTGCTCCTCCATCCACACGACTTCAGTCGATCTCTTCGATCCATGGGTACATGGAGAACACCGTCCTCGGCCTTATGACCTAAGGAAACGGCTGGGTTCATAGAGTTACAGGATATCGCTGATGTAGCTCGGAGCTAGACCATTTCAGCTCTCCCTCATGTCGACTCTCTTATTTCAAGAAATTCCATAGTGTCCTAGAATCAACTGTTGCATGATGCTCTTACATTTTGTACAGGCTGTCACTCAGTTCTAGATCTGTGTTGATCGATGTGAATGCTTCGATAGTGGACAGGCATGTCTTTAAACAAAAATGCACCTTAAAAACATATGTACTAGTATTTGATCGGTCTGTCATTGTAACAGTCGTTCTCTTGATTATGATTTGATCTGAGCTTCTATTTCATGTGTTTCGCCGTAACTGGGTCGGCATCGAATTTGATATAAAGTTTACATGCGGTGGCTACTTTGCCAAGTTTTAAATCCGTAGCGTATTTATGCTACGATCCCGGAGCCTTGCAATGGTAAGGTACGTAATACTACCTCCTAGCTTTGAACAGAGCTGCCCAGACCAAGGTTCGCGAATTAACCATGCTGCACTGCCCTAGAGCTCTCAGCCATGTTGGTGAAAAGGTCTTGGGATTACCATGCTACTTGTATCCAAAGGATCAGAGGGGGACGCAGCGACAAGGTTTCGTATATCGGCGAGTGGATGCCAAGGCGTATAACAAACATCTGCACTGGTCACAGTTTCGTACATCGTCGGTAATTTTGTGTGCCTTCATGTGCCGGATGAATGGATCACTTGCCTTACATTATGATCGAACAGTAAAGCAGTGTTCCTGCCATGGTACGAAACTACCATGCTACAAAATAGATAAGCATCAGTTAGCAGGGCATGCTCAGCTAATGGTGAGGAAGGTGAGTTTGGAAGTGGGTTTGACCCGTTGATAGACGGGATGGTGTATTTTGTCCATGCACTGCCATGTCTGCCGCTTATGACAAGGAGGTCTCAATGTAAGTTACTGGGAAGGGTTTTATCATTTTGCCGTTGACAACAAAGACAAAAGACCAACTTATAGACGTACTAGTATGCTATCTTTAACCAAAGTTGTATATGTGATCACCACTCCTTTAGGATTTTGCTGGTAGGTAAAATTTTCCATGGAAATTGCTATCAATTTCCTCATCGGAGATTGGATTATTGGCATTTTTTAAAAGTGGTCATCACCGAAATTTTGCCAAAACTAACATAAACGTTTAAATGCTAATTGTGAAGAAATGGAAACTATTTCGCAAAATAATTTCATATTCTGAACATCCTTTTCATTTCATCTGTGGGAGTACATTGCCTTTGTGTGAACTGTGATTGTAATTTTTGTGGTAAAATCTAAGGTTCCATCCGACACGAAAACTACTTTCTGGGGCCAGGCTCTGATGGGTTAAAACATAGATGTCTAGTTTATTTGGTACTCTTTAATAGCTCTCCCGACTCATTTTCAAAGATTTTAGTTCAATAGATATTTTTGCAGTTATTCACTGAAGTGTAAAATAAAAGTGTCTGACAGAACTCACCCTGATTTGAAAGCAAAGATAAATCGCATGCTATTACCGATTTGATCACCTTCACGTAGTGTACGGCATTCTGGAATAAACAACAGCAACAAATACTGTAAAGGTTCAAAGCCTGTTTCACAGGTATGTTGAAAATATAACAAGTAGCATGTCATCGGAATTTGTTTGATATTGCTGGTCGATAAAGTTGGCAGAAACCAAATCTTCATCTAAGGGTTCCTGTTGGTCATGTTAGCCAAATATGACTCGCTGGTAGCCTCTAGTTGCAGAGATGGTTCGAAAGCAGTGAAATATGCACACAAATGACTCTATAAGAGTCGGTGCACCCTGAATGCGATCCGAGCATCGCCCGCAACATGAAAAGCTTCCTTTATTATAATGTAAAGCCTTATCATTTAGATCACTGATTACTGAACACGACATAAACGCAATCAGTTTCGGCGAATTGCCACACAATCAATCATGCTATACAAGGTGTTACCCTTCAAGTTTTTTTATTGTCTTCGCAACGATCAACACGGCTACCTGGAATATCATGCTACATGCTAGATCTTCTTAACTTTTTTTCCGCCGCTGTAGCGAGTGATTTGACAGAGGTGCCTGAGCTTCGACGGGTCCCACAGATTAGTTATTTATCTTTTGTCGCATTGCAACAAAACTTGCTCGACGATCACTGATCTTTTTTTGATAATTCTGACCTTTGGTCAGCGAAACTATCTCTCTCGCCTCTCCCTGACACGCCCAAACAAGTATATGGAGTCCGGATTGGGCGATTCAATGCTCCTTCTTTTTTCTTAGGATTAAAACCCTCGACTGGCTTTCTAAAGCAAGAGGTATTCTTACCAAGTATGGGATCAAGGAGTTACACGTACGTTCATCATTCCGGCCTGTTTTTCCTTTGGCTGCCTCATCTAGGTCGGGTATTTTCTCTTCGATTTCGATCTAGGACAGGTAGATCGTACATAATTCAGCACATTTTCACACTGAAGGGAGTTATAGGGCGTATCAATATTCGCGAAAATCATATTGAGTGTCATTTGAGACCAAACATATCTGTTATTCCCGCTCGTGGAGACTGGGTCGTGTATTCTCTCAATGGGATTCTCATAAGAAAAATTGGGAAAATTGGCCTAAAAGGAACAACCAAGACATATAACCATGCCGTAACTGTATATACATTTGGCGATGCAGAATCTGGCAACCTTCGCACTGGAATGATTTTTGCAATGGTTTTCAAAAGGAATATGATTGTTTCCAGGCATATCGTAACAGAGCACGCCATTATATTGTACCGTTTCAGGACAGTAGATGACGAATGCTTGGTTTCTAAGGTACGGACTTTAGAAAACTGCGTGAATACTTTCGCCTTGACTTATTGCACTAACCCAGTTGATGGAGATATTTTTCTTCTGATCATTGTAAAGACGGGGAATCTTTTGGTTCCACTGCGAACTATTCACGGATACATGCTTAACGGAACACTGCAAGTCCGAAAGGTTTCAGCACAGAACTATATAGGGGTCGTATACGAAACCATGGTCGATCGTATGCTCGTCGGCGTTAAAAATCGTATTACATGTACGATACGTCTAACATGTGAGGAAGATTTGCCACCAAAATTTAGCGTTGTTATCAATATCGTTAAGCAGCTGAGCAGTGCCATGCAGATCTCAATCATAAATGATGGTGACATTTTGATGTCTGTTTTTTCGATGAGTCCTGTGATCCAGAGGTTTGAAGTGGTACCTTATCTGTTCTAGGGCGAGCGTGTGATGATCCCTGACACCATAATGCCACGAAATGACTTTAACCCAATACTGGCCGAATAAATCCTTCCTTCGTCAATCTGGTGAATTAGTTGCTGAAAGAAATCGTGCCAATCCAACAATTCATTTTAAGCTTGCTCGGTGGCAGAGTGATTTCTACTCAATTGACTGCGATAGACGACTTTTGAATATATATAAATGGCTTTTCCCAGTTAGGCTCAAGACTGAATGAACTGAACGGACTGGAGTAGGTGTCAAATTATAGTTAATGACAGTGTATGAAAAGTTTGAAATGCTTTCAATGAATTGCTGCATCAAAATACGCGAGGTTTCCACTCGCTCCCAATTCCTCGTGGCTTTGGGAATACTATAACGCGAAGGTGTCACCAAGCATACAATTAGCTTTTTTAAAGGTGGCACACTATCTTCAGTCATTAGAATCAAAATAGCGAGGGTCGCAGTTTGAGGCATGTCTACCTCATGAGCAGTTGATAGTTGCCGTTGAAATGGTTCATCATTGCTAAAACAAAATTTCGATTCAAGTTGAACCATACAAGGCATTTCCTTCGACATAAAATTGTTCGTTTTGCGTTCAAATAAAGCCATTTTCCTCTCCAGTGCACCGCACATTCCATAAAATTGGCTCCAATTATGTTCAATTTAAGAGTAATTTCCTTTTTCATATTGCTGCCAGGGATGGTTGACGAGCAGCTAGCCTTACCAGAGGGTACTCACACATAGCTGGCAGCGAGCTACAAACCGAGCTGGCAGTTATTTTCGTCACAGGATATTCTTGTTCGAGGTGGGATTCAATCAGCGAAAGAAACATTTGGTATTGCACACTCCATGTGTATTGATGTAGGTAATGGGAGTAGTCGCCTCTAGTTACCATGCAACACGATTTTTATTCATCAGTAGGACATTGAACCAGCGGAGCAACGACCTTTCCCTTCCAATTAAATCAAAGAGAACTGAACAAGACTTCTGGTTAATTTAGATATAAATAATGCAAACGGAAGCAGTGGGTTATTTGCCATGTTTGATCGCTGTGATAAAAGCAGTTTTTTTACTAACTTGCATCTCTCTAATTTCCTTAGCTAATGCTCTTTAAATTTAAATTTAACATTCACGTAAAAATCACCTTTTGAGGTTCTCTGTACTCAAAAGTACACAGGACGATCTTCTCGTCCACTTATCGGTAGAAACCATCTAGCCATCTAAAGCATTATGATGTTGATAACTGTTTAGGCGGAAGCGGTTGGTCATTAGTGTCATTAGCCTTGTTTTGATCCTTCCTTCTAATGATAAAACAGTTTTATACCAATTCACCTCTCTCTGATCACCAAAAGAATCTTAAATGTATCTTCAACCACGATTTCGGAAGAGATAGAAGTTTTAAAGGTCAATAATTAGTCTTTTAGAACTAAATCGTCCAAGTAACAATCACCTGAGCCCACTTGTAAATAGTCACACATGGGCACTTCTTGTTATCTTGTCAACAAGACCATTAAAGTGACGGAGGTGGGGGGGGGGGGTGTCTAATCTGGAGTAGTTCTCAACCTTACCTATGTCAAGATAATGATCTTCTCGCCCAAACGCAAACTACATGTAGTAACCCATCAGCGACAGTAGGTGTATAGTCTAAATCGACCGTATGATATAATTGTGACAGCGAAAGCAGTTGGTCCTACCTTGCACTCTTGACCTTTTGAAAAAAAGCCTTAAGGAAGAGGTTCTTCAGCGAAATGAAAAACGCTAAGATGATTCACGGAATCTCAGCAACCTTTGGGGTTTTTCACAAAGCTGAGGGAAGCATTCATTGGTTCACGGGTCAAACATTAGATGAAATACAGATAACCACACGATTATTCGATGTTTTACAAATATGTTATTCTGGTCAAGAGAATTTGAATGGTATTATGACAACTATTCTTGTTATGAGATAGATAGTTCATTATGAGAATGGAACGCTCTGTCATTTCATGCCCAAATTATGTCCATTTCATGTCCTATGACACTAGATTCAGACGACAGTTTTCCATGTCGCATTACCGGCTCATCATCATCTTGACAAAATCTGTAATACAAGAGAAAATAACTGTACACAAACGTCAAATAAATACCTGGAGGCCTAATGAACACTTTCGATGCTAGACGAAATCTGCGAGAACTCTGCTTTTGAAACTCTGCTTTTGGTTAAACAGGCATAACCTTATCGAGCTGCTCCATATATGTTTCAGTAATTACTTTATAATGAGCTTTAGTTCCTTGGTATCAACCGAACAGTCAAAATGTAATAGAAGGAGAGACTGACACATGCTTTAACTTATTGCGTGTTGTGTGCGAATGGTCATCAGTGCGTATGTGAAATTGTGACAGAAGTTACTTATCAAGGATGATTCGACCTACCTTCATAGTTGACCTGGCCATCTCCGTCAATGTCTGCCTCCCTGATCATCTCGTCAACCTCTTCATCAGTTAGTTTCTCACCCATGTTCGTCATGACGTGGCGTAACTCAACCGCGCTGATGAAGCCATTACCATCCTTGTCAAACACTCGGAACGCCTGCTTTACTTCTTCCTCGGAATCACAGTCCTTTATCTTCCGCGCGACCATGGTAAGAAATTCTGGGAAGTCAATAGTACCGCTTCCTAATGATATAAAAATTGATTATTGTAATACGAACTTCCTTGATTTGTAGTGTTAAGTTCCAGTCGTCATGGTACGTATAAGGTAAAGTGTGGGGAAAGGTAGCATTCCATCCCGCTTTTAAAGCATGTGAATAGTTCGCACATTGGGCTACCTTTTCGGCGAGGCTACCAAATCCCGCTAACTAATTCGTCCTTTGCTTTCAAAGTCCACTCACCAGCACTAAGTGGACCTTCCGTTGTCTGAAGCTTGAAACATAACTTCAAACCTAAAGAAAAAAGAATGCTATCACACAGCAGTTCCTTACCACTTTTATCGACCTCGGCGATCATCTCGTCCAGTTCGGCTAGCGTGGGATTCTGTCCCAGGGATCGCATCACTGTACCCATCTCAGTCGTGTTGATCGTACCATCATTATCTTTGTCGAACAGGGAGAACGCTTCCCGGAATTCTAAAAAGACACGTTTATGTTCGGAACAGGATTTATCCAGTATTTTATCCCAAAGTTTGACTCGGTATGAGTTGCTTATGGTATTTCGTGTTAAATGAGTCAGTCAAGGAATGCTATGATTCAATGTCCTCCCGAACTGTTATATCTTGGTTAAAGTTTCAGAAAACCTTTGGCGCCCCTTGTATAGTTCTATTATTCTAAGGTACTTTATTACATATGCCTTATGGTATGTTGCTCCGAGAAATTCGTTTGTTAGATTCATGCATGACATGCACTAAGTTGCTAAGATTGCACCAGGGGCAACTGGTCATCATGGACGTTTAGTTAGGCTTCCGCAAAGGTTTAGGACTTAGCTTGCAAGGTTTAGAACAGTCACATGATGAGATATTGTACTATAGTACAACCTACCTGCGATTTGTTCTTCTGATAGTTGGTGAGCCTGAAGATGCAAAATGACTATAGAAAGATCAAAATATCAAAATTACAACAAATTAACCTTTGGAAAGATATAGTGAAGTTTTTTTGACAGTTACCTTTTTTGAGAAGCAAGACAACACCTCAGTTGAGTAGCGTGAGGCACTGCGTTTAGGTCGCAGTTCAGTTCTCTTGACTTGGATTCTAACAGACTTTCAGTTTGTTCAAAAGACGATGTCGCCTATCAGTCAGTGAATATTTTCAAATGACTTACCATTTTGAGTTCAAACGGCGTCTATGCTTGAAGAAGGTAAACAGTCCCTGTAACCAGTATATCATGAGACGGACAATACTTACTCGTTCGCCATTAAGTATACAGGGATCTTTATGATCAGTAAACGTTTGGGTGTTGAGTAAAGGAGCCATGTTTATAGCACATGCGACGTGATACACGTCTGTGTTCACACACAGCTAACACAACGCTTGGTGTTTTTCACAGTTCAACTACTCGTCCATGTCTTATGGCGTTTTCGCGTGAAATTTGTTTTGAAGACATTTCCGAATCTTTCGATATGAGATAAAAAATCATCATTTGACTTGGCGTTTTTAATGATCAGTCAGAGATTGTTGGTTTTCATGCTATTAAAAACGACACTTTTTCCCGGGGGACATTTTCTACTTCTGCACCAGCAGTTGAAAACAAGCTCGTGCAGGACTAGCATCAACCATTTAAAAGACTTCTCCTATCGTAAGCCGGAGAGAACGCCTGACATTATGTACTACCAACCAAAGACACTGTATTCCAGAATCGATCAGCCCAACGACACTGGTTTACGTAGTCCTACCATTTCTCAAGCTATTCATCTTTACAAACCAACAAGAAAGACCAGTGGAAAGACTTAGCTTTTTAAAAACGTTATTCTCGTGAGCTGAACTGTACAATAAAATGAATAAAATGTGTGTGCTTCACATTGCCAGTGTTCTTGCTAGTCATTGCGACCCGAGGGAGGACCCGGAAGGGGTTCGTTTTTACGGTCACAAGCACCTGAAGAAGAAAAATTGGGGCAATGTAGTTCATTAAGGATGAATAAAGAGTCTACATTCAGGAGTGAATGCTCTCGATGGTCGACGATTCTGCTGTGATTCCATCCTATGAACCAAGTGCAACCAGATTACTACACGAATGTCATGATCTGAGAAATGGACAGATTGGGTCATCAAGCTTAGACGCAGGACTTTGAAGACGATCGGCTGTAACTAATTTTTTGCTCCGCGATCCTGGTCAGAAATATGACACGCAATATTTGTTGAATTGCTATTCATTTCTTCAACTAGAAATGATTGAGGTACGATCGGCCGCTATCAAAAGATAATGCGTAAATTATCATTATCTTTGACGTATTTGTATACATTGAATATAGGTTTTTATACTAGTGAAAAACTGGCCCTGTTTGGTCTGGCCCATAACAATGCATTGGAAAGAGTTCTGACTTGAAACAGTTTCCACAAATAATCACTTATTGTATTGCGAAATCAGCGATCGCTGCCCCCGACTCAATCCTGAAAGACCACATACCTGGCACAAGTGGAAGAGAGTCCTTTGGGTTCCTTGGCCCGCCGCTGCATGACGGAATATTTGGCAATTGGTCGTGTGGAGATCTAAAATACTTCTTCTCAATCCAAAATAGTTTCTTGACATCTTTAAAATCGACTGGTTCCTGTGTTCCAAGCATCCCTGTTGGCATCAAGGCATACTTTTTAAAGGTGAAACCTATTGGTGTCCGCCTTGTCTGACCGCATTCTGTAATCTGCTTGTCGCCAACCTTGACGTGGATCGTGTAGTCTGTCACGAAGTATACATCCTGGATGATAAAGGCTTTGTGGATACCTTTCAAACCTAGAAAAATGTTCAGAAATCGGTTTTAATAGTACATGTAGATTATTGTGTGCTTATCAATAACTTTTGATTTGCAGTCCTGGAAATACTTTCTCCTCATTAGCTATTGTTACTCCGGCATCTTGCGCTTGGGGAATATTATTGATCATGTTCATAAAAACAATGATTACACAGTGGAACTTTTGGCTAAAGTTCTGTTCCTTTGGAAATCTCTCGTTGCAAATTAAACTGTACCTGGAGCGTTAAGATCCAGGACAATCTCTCCATGCTGGGCCAAAACCTCAACAGAATGATGCTGACAGTGCTTCAAGGTCACCTGTATCGTCTTCCGTACGCCATTGCGCATGTCGGACACGTGATACTTATAATCATCATTCAGTTTCTTCTTTCCAATGATGGGGTCATTTACGATGGCGGCATGTTTTACGGGGTCTCTGACATTTTTACTCAGGCTTTGTAGGTCTCCTGCCACCCACATGGTGCGCTCTTTTCTCCGCAGTTTGTCAATGATTCCGGCCGGTTCTTTGATGATAATGCTGTACAGATCATAGTATTCGCTGTCCCGAATAAAGGGCACCGGGATTACTTCTCCTCCTGCAATCAAAACAATTATGGCGGCTTTCAGCGCTTATGATTGACTTGGGCGTGTCTCTAAACAGGATTCTTTATCGCCACACTTATAATGCTTTTAATGGCAAAGGCATCAACAATGTAGTATAGCATTGGCTTAGTTTACTGCCTGTGCAAATATCGGCAATCACATAAGCCTCGGTGGAGATAGGCCTTGAGTAAGGCGGATTGAAACAGTTCTTCTGACTTGTATTCTTTTTCAGTTAGATTCTTAATTCATGACTCAAATTTGCCCATCTGAATGCGAGCAAGTTTACCTACCAATCAGCTGCATTACCACCTCATCTTTAACCAATTGCCAAGCTAAATCAGTGCTACATTCAGTGAGTCCAAGAAACACGTTAGAATCCATAATCCCAAGTTGATAGTCTTAGGCTTCTTTCCGACTCTACAGTCAAATATTTCAGCCAAACTCGCGCGTCTTCGTTTACCCGTGATGGCGCGTCGTCAAGAAGCACGTCGCTATGGATGACGTCACGACGCGTCGCTACGGTGACATTGCATTATGATAATCGTGACGTCATTAGGTGGTACTACACAGACGCAGGCCGTTCCCAAATCATTCATTTTGAACCGATTGAGACTGAAAAACTACCTCGTGTCGGTTGCCCGGGGCCTATTTGATGCTGCCCTTGACACCGTCCTCCGAGGAATTTCCTCAAAGCATTGACTATAACAAAACAAAAAAAACTCTTGGTTAATGAGTAACGCGAACTGTTTATTCAGCGATATTATACAATTCTATAATCATCTACATACATATAAATTAATAAATAATAGATGTCTACAACTTCATCCGAGTCCGAGTCCATCATTTCGTCCGCCTCGCATGACCACAATCGGTTATTTACTTCCTACAAACTGTAATGGAAGAACATACATTTAGATTGTATCACAATGATTTGGCCTGGCTCATGTAACCCGTCCTGCACCCCACCACCAAACCGCCCGCCCCATGCTATCATATATCTTTTGGGTTGACGGGTTATGCTGTTATGGATTTTAAACCAAGGAGTGACTCTACAGGACTAGGGGGAGAAAACGTGAAAAAAGATTTTGAAGTTAGGATCTCCACTCCTTACTGCATCAGCCATGCATTGTATATATGTTTGTGATCGTATGGACATAACCTGACCATGAGAAATGGCGAATGTTAATGGACATTCTTATCAGATTGTTAGGTATGGAAATCCATCCCCTTCCAGTTTTGGTGCCACTGAAAACATTTTGGGGAAGTCATACCTGCAAGCGTCACATGCTTTCTTGCAATGCTCCAACATATAATCCGGGGTGGTCTGGCACTGACCATTTGCAGCCCATCCTGTACAGTAGTCGCTTTCATCCTGGCAACCTGTTAATGACAGAATATACATGTAATTCGCTTTTCATACTGTTAAACAACAACAACAACCCCTGTTTAACCCTCACTGAAATTAGAACTATTACTAGAATCTTCAATCAAGGTTCAATTTGTTTAATTTTCTCTACGCCCGAGTTTACGCAGACTTGTACCCTTCACTTGGTAAATCAGAACTCAAATCAGCTAATGATAATGAAAATAGTGACATCGAAAGCAAAGAATACACTCTAAGCTGGAATGATTATTGAAATTAGAAAACTCACCTTTGGCGTTACACGGAAACAAAAGAAGATTTGTTGAACGACACAGAAAGCTTAAACTACCATGCAAAGCTAAAGCTCTGAATCATTTAACTGAAATAAAAGTGGATTATAACGAGGGGGTTTAAGAAAGAGAGAAGGGCATCTCGAATAAATGAAGTTGGATACACTGGATTAACGTTACGTGTGTTTATTCAAAACAGTTACATCGAAAGGGAGTCAGTTTGAGCGTTGCTTAGCACACCCCACAGGATTTGGGGCAGGCTTTCTTGACGCTGGAGTTGGTTTCGCAGTGGCCCCATGAGTGCCATTCAGCACAGTCCTTTTCCTCGTCAACGCAGTTGCCACCTGCAACACAAAAAAACATGGGAAGCTGATATGCCAATAGGCTGCAGAAAGCTGACCACTTTATGGCCTGGTTCCTCAATCAGCGTTAAAGCTAAATCATAACGCTTCTAATGTAAATGACTAGTTAGTGATGCGATAACCCTAATTGCGCTAAGGCTGGTGTCCAGATCAAGATCCACTAGGTCCAGATCAGTAGCATATTCATCGTAGTACACTGTTACACATGGTCAACAAGCAAGGTTCCTTACCACCAGTGCCAATGCCAGTGCCAGTATTTCCTTCACCGCACTCATCAGGCCTGCATGCCTTGAAGCAGTTATTGAGCATGTAATCGGCACCACTCTCGCATTGGCCAGTTTCTGCCCACATCTGACAGTTGCTATGCTTGTTGACGCATTTTGCTGAAATGGATGTTACCAAATCGGCTGAGGAAGCTAGACTCGACTTTAGAAAAAGCAACAGAACAGACCGACTATGAACGCAATACATCACGACAGTACGTTAAAACTCAGTAAAGGAACGAAATCAGAACGGGATTCGCAACTAAATCAACAACACTAAAAAACGATTGATATGCAAGCTATCAAATGCAATATGCAATTACAAATCTAAAAGCGGTTAGGTAATCAGGTAAGACATGAAACTCAACTTTAAGGAAAGCAACTCCGCAGCAATTGAATGGCACTACTCGAAAGGAATTGCGTTACTGGCAAAAAAGGGGGTAATCTAACAAAATCAACAATCGTTGTGACGAACAGTGAGACATCGTACGGAAGGAAAATTTGAGTCCTTACCAGTACGACTTTCTACTACTTAAATTAAACATAACGGTTACTATACTTAACGACGATTTCCTTTTGGCGTCAAGGCAGCACCAGGGATCTGTCATTTTCTTACCGTTTATGGGTTCCTCTCCACCATCAGAACAAAGACCACAGGCCTTTCTGCAATGGATATCCATGTAGCCTGCACCATCCTTGCATCCAGTACCCTGAGCCCAGACCTCACAGTTCTCATGGTCATTGGTACAAGCACCTATAGCAGTGTAAGAAAATGTCTACTAGCTAAGTCTACAAGCACCCAGTCCCTTTCACCAAAAAGACACAACCGCTAGCATCTCAATATTTTTCTGGATTCAGTTAAAGAGCGACTTCAGGCAGGAGCAAGGTGAGTCATATTAAGTTAAAAGGGTATTTCACAGTAAGGTTCCTGAGATTGATCGCCCCACTTGTCTGAGGAGTTCATAATACTTAGTCAAACCAGACGAACTGTGCATACTGATCTCCTGTAGACTGCTAAATTTAACCCTAAATCCTGCCTGTTGTCCATCTATTGTCCATCTATTGCCCAGACGAAAGAACATGTCTAGGTGCGAGAAAGAAGACCTTTTATAAAAAAAGTCAATCCAAATTCAAATGGAAATGTTGAGCGTAGAGAACTAGCAAGTGAATAAAATCCCAAGTGAAAATACCATACCACCCTTGCTTCTACTGTTCATGGCAAGAATAAAAATACCGACACCTCTTGTAAAGAACCAGAATGGCCTACCTCCACCCCCACCAGTTGATGGTTTAGTTGGGACCACTGGCGTCTTGGTAGTCAGCTGATTTTCACCTAGAAAAAGAACTCGTAGCATAAGCATTGATTCAATCATCAGCTCTAATTTCATCACTATCAAAGCTAGGGAAATGCCTCTATGAAAAGTTAAAAAGTTATGTGTCATAAAATGCATTGCTAAGAAACGTTTCAAAAGACATCGTCATTAAATTTTTTAAAAAGCCATTACTCACCATCCCCACAGATTCCGCATGCCTTGGCACAGTTATCCTTCATCCATGACGGGTTATTCTGACACTCTCCTTCCTTTTCCCATTTGTCGCAGTCCTTGTCCACACCATATTTGTTGTAGCAAGCATCTGCAACAGACAAATCAGTGTGTTAAAAGTTTCTCAGTGTTGAGTATAATTCATGCACAACCAGACCTCTGTAACGTGTCGTCACCAAGATTTCGACGACCAGATACGCCTGATATCCTCATCACCTCTGAGGTTAAACATTCAAACAGTTATGGCCTGAAATGCGGTACGTGCATGGGAATTGGTCAATAGATACTCAACCCCTCATTCAGCTTCCAGTAGCCCTTTTGACCTTTACATGATCTGATAATTTTCATATTTTGGGGAGCTGTACTTGATGAAAACGTCAATGCCATTTGGCAATTTGCGAGAGTGGCGCAGGTTATGGAACTGCGACAATGCCACCTGTTTTGCCGATCACTTACTTGGGTCTAACCACTCGCAGCTATTGCAGTCTCTGGCACAGTTGTACTTCATCCAGCCCGGGTTACCCTCACATTCACCGATATCGTGCCAGTTTTCACACTTGGCGTCATCGCCCAAAGGATTCTTGCAGTTGCCTGGGATAGAGATGAACTATATGTCATTCGTTATTGAAGTCATCGGGTGATACTTCCTGAAAATTTTGCATTAAGACATGAAACGTGTATTATCATATTACGGTACTGTCGCTAGTAGATTCATTCTGCAGGACGCTCATTGTAAATTTCAATGTAAATGTTACCTTTAATGCCGAAGTCGCAGGAGTTGCAAGCTTTCTGACACTTCCTCTTGACCACGCTAGGATTAGCATCGCAATCGCCTTGAGCGGCAAGCTTTTCACATTCATCGTCACTTCCACCCGAATTCTTACAATTTCCTGAAACGAAGGAATATTTGTTTGTGTTTGAGTTTGCTTTCTGATCTATCGGCACTCAGGATGTGCTGACCCTATTGCGGATATTTTAGAATAGGATGGGGTTCCATACCAGGCATTGACATGCATGCCTTCAAGACTGATGAACGTGAGAAGATTAGGGTCACTTCTGCAGTTTGCAACTGCTCACTACAGATTTGCCAGTATCATGCAAATATGCCAGCATTTGATGAGTCGTTTTACATGACATCTCTTTGATCCCTCTTGAGGTGAGTAGAGAGGGTATCCCCGCTGGGATGTCTCCACGCACACCACACACGCCGTGCTCACAAGGCTGTTGTCCCCTTGACCTACCTTTGTTGAAATTGCAAGAAGAACACGCCTTGGCACAGTTCTTTTGCATGTAAACGGCCCTTTCGATGTTCCTGATGTCATCACACTCGTTATTGAAGGCTGCCTTCTCGCATTTAGCGTCGTCGTCAATGTTTTCGCATGCACCTGAGAATATGTATTAAATAAAGGTCTTTCTTCTAAGAGTCTTTCAGGAGACGAGAAGCCGAGCAACTAGAAGTGAGAAACATTTCATCCCAAGGAAATTACACGCAGCAGGATATGTCAATTCTGCTTGTATTTACGTAGGCCAGACGACATACTAAAGCCCCTTTTCCATACACGTCCCCATCTTTTTACTCATCTAATATCTGCACAATGTAAATTGTACAGAAATATACTGTTATTAGAATGATAGACGCCCAGGAAAGGCAGCATCGAAAACCACCTTTATGCCCCCTTACCCAGTTTACATCTGTAGGACTATAACGATGCCAATGGCTAGCTGGATGAACCATACGAAGGGACGGACCGTGTCTTGTGACAATGCTTTGAATAAAAATATTGTTTTAGCAAAATGATGGTGACCCCATCGCAGTTTTTGCTGCCACTCACCTGGCTCCCTGTAGCCGCAAGAGTCGCAGGAATCGGCACACTGCAGCTTCATCCAGACTGGGTTATTTTGGCATTCTCCTCCCTTGGCCCAGAAATCACAGTCTGCATCGCGCCAGTTAGTGTTACTGCATTTGCCTGAAGAAGGGAAACATGTGGCAGATTCAGCAACTGCGGGTTTAGCACTAAATTTTCCTTACAGGCAAATCGAGAGGTCTTCCTTGTCAGCCGATTCTCCTCAAGTGTACGAATTTCTTTCTGGTATTTTCTCGTTGTAAGAGAAAACAGTACCTCAAATTGACAAACGCAATGGGAAGATAATCGCACGGTACTACCAAAGTCTGTGATGGATGTCAATTGGTCAATTCTATCTGGGTTCCCTCAGACTCCCTCCTGATATCCCACCTAAATTTAGGCCACATACCAAACTTTCCACATGCTCCACAAGTCTTCGTACACTGTCTTTTCATGAAGGACTCGTACTTGTCGCAATAGCCCTTGCCAGCCCATGCCTTGCACTGAGCATCATCATAGTACAGGTCGTGGCATTTATCTAAAAGCAAGACACACGTTATAAAAAAGCCGTTTGGTAGTAAAGCAAGGCAAATGTCTTCTACCACTCGGCCATCCTGGTGTAATGACCGTAATCAAAGATAGTACAGCAATTGATGGCATACTGAAAACTCACCACATGAGCTTTGACTTGGATTAGTTGAAGTGTAGAGACAAAGAGGGTTGATGTCGTTCTTTACCTGAGTTTGGCTTCTTGGCGACACCATATTTGGGGCATTCATCACATGCCTTTCTGCAGTTGTAGCCCATCCATGCAGCATTTGCTTGGCACTCTCCTTGGACAGCCCACTCAAGACACTTGTCCTCTGGCTGTACGTTGTAGCAGTGGCTTTCGTAGTATGATTTTGGTGTGACGCATTTGCATTCCTTGTTGACGAAACCCTCCTTCGGGCACTGGACATTACCACACTTTTCTTTTGAATATAAACAGAAGAGAAGTCATGAATACATGTATGTGATATTTTACTGTTCACTTCGATGTTAGATATCGGTTTTTAGGCAAAAAAGACCATCGGTTTCGAGTCATTTCAGAAATTCTTAGTAGTCTCCTCCAGTGATGTAGAACTGATATCAAAGCAATATGGGGAAAATTAGCTTCCTTGCTGAGACATACCATCGCAGTTGTACATCTTGTTGACAATTTTGACATCGGAGAAAGACATCATTTTCCAGAAGACACGTCCGACGCGGGTTTCTAGGGCGTAGTCGTGTGGCTTGATGGTCTGAGCACCAAGCTTTCCAAACGCCTGGAGACAAGAGGATGACATGATGAAAGCGATGACTCTTTTTTGGAATATATTCCAGATTGTCCTTTTGGCTGATAACAAGTTATTTGATGGTACCCAATGATGGTAATGTTCGAGAAACACTGACCTGAGTGATAAGGCAAATTCTGCAGAGTGGCCTACCGGAACATGCAGTTAGGGTATCAATAAACAGTGTGCCAGGATGGACAAAATATGTACAGTGGCCAGCGCTTGCTCTTTGTTTTATTCTTTACTGACTGATGTTGTCAGTTTGAATTGCGTTCTGCATCTCTCCATGCGCCTGGCTTTGGTCCGACAGTGGCATTGGGTACGGGAGTGGGTAGGTGATATGCCTAATATGTGAGGGTCTTATTTGGAACAGGACCTGCTGTCACTGGTCTCAATGCATTGTGCAAAATAGCGTACTCCAATCAATCTATTGGGGGTTGCATGTAGATAGCATCAGCAATAAGTCCCTAAATGCAGTTAATTTCGTGTTTAACCTTTAATAAAACTTCAGTAACGTTAGAAATTTAATGTAGCTCAATCATCGTGCCCATTTAACTAATGTATATTACATTTCAACTTTGCCCGCTCCATGGGTTTATGCTAGTGTAAATAATGCATATTTGCTAGACCAAAGTTACAGTAAACTCTCATTGAGCGAAGTTGGTAGAACGATTATACTGTGTACAGCAATTCGTTCTTGGGCTCAAAGATCTTGGTGCCAACCATATTGCGCCTACATAATCAGGATTGTGACAGTCATCAAAACCACCCTCGTCATGCTTGGATCAGTCGATCTTAAAGCAAAATGAAGGAAATCGAAGGAAACGTGTCTATTCTTACTCACATTGATCCCATAGTGCATAATCGACGTGATATCATAGGGGATCTCGAACCTGTCTAGCAGTGACTCAGAATATTTGAAGAAGGCACTCTTCATCGGGGGATCTACGTTCGACCAGAGAACGGTCACATAATCACCGCGGTCAGGGAGTTGGTGCTCGTGGACCAGGCCGATGGCATGGCCGATCTCGTGGAAATATAGACCCATCTACAAGGAAACACAACATGTATAAAAAAAAACCTTGCATAGTGTAATCTACATGCAGCTTCATCGCGTATTTCCACTCAAAATCTGACTTCGGTTTCTACATTGTTCAAAAGATAAATTCAGACGGATCAAATTGCTGCTGCAACAAAGTGCCATTGCTGCATGGACAATTCACCTTCAATTCTTACTCTTAAAGTGTTGCATTCCGCCTGGCCAACGTAATGGCTTTTCTTATACTTACGAATCTGCATCCATTATTGTCCAGGTTTACCGCCTGTGATCCATTGACCATACCTAACTGGGAGTTGCATCTGCAAAAGAGTCACTCAAACAGGATCGGCGTTTTTTTTTAGTTCAGTAAGTTAGTGAACTATATCAACTTCATGAAGATGACATTGCGTGAAGACACCGTGATTAAGTCAGTGCTGAGTTGTTGGTGCTCTGCGCCCAATTTGTCTGAGCTCAGAAGTATGGAGGTAGATGAACTGTGGTATTCCCAACTATCAACTGAACCGGCGGTTTGAGAGATCCAGTGTTAGACACTGACAACCCGAAAGGCATCCTGTGATGTGTATGCTTACCCGCCCCCTCCATTCTGGAAGTAGATCTTGTTGACATCCTTGGATGTTGCCGGCCGAAACACCAGGCAGGTCTCTTTCATGTAGACATCCATGGCCTCCTTGATTTCTGTCTCCTGGTAATCCTCTGAAAACAAAGATGGGAGAAACGCTTAGAATATCATGTTAGGATTCTTGTTCTTCTGCTTTCAACATCAAGTTAGGAGGATAAAAGACCTGAGTATCGAATGCTTTCTTGATTTTGTTTCCTCGACCCCTTCTTCAACTATAAAGGAATCCCCAGTGGTGTTGGGTGCCGTGTAAAAGTTAGTGCAAAACAAATAGATAGGCTACAACGACACCATGGGCAGATAGCGCATTATAGCATAAAGCTACAGCTGCGTATATGCTTCAACGAAATGTTGCACTTTCGCTAGAATGTAGCACATTTGTTTCGTTAAAAGTATTTTTCTTTTTATGATGTATACCCATACTCACCGTATTCGGCATGGTTGAATTCATATGGGATTGTCTTATCTGTCCACCTATAGATGGCGCCACCGTAAGCTTTACGCTTGCTTTTACCGCTGGCGTTGTCTTCACTGTGAAAGAAATAGTACGTAGTCATATGTTGGTTTGAGAATTTAGCGTTTATATCGACCTCGATGAAACATCTCCGTGCAGTGCTTTTTCGTTGGATAAGGTTGCCAACGAACGTATGTTTGCTCAATAAATGGGTGCTAAAATGAGAAATCTGACACTAGGTTGCTTCAGTACCCTTTGATTATGATAGTCTCAGTCTTTTATCATTCTCATTGGATCATTTGAATGAGCTGGACAAGGCTACAGCATTTCATCAGTTAGATTTGCCAAGAACCAAACACGGCAAATGTGAAGGTACACTGCTTACATTCCATGAAGCATCTCATACTGCTCTGGCGTGGTGACCATGTCGAGTTCTGTGATCATGTGGCCTGTCTGCTGGTCCACCATGATACCTGATGGCCGGATGCCTGCAAGCAAATGAATTTAAGTAAAGGAAAGCTAATTTGGATAAATGTAGCGTGCAGAGTAAGCTACATGTACTTGTATCTCTCTCGCGGGCGAACAATGCGTTACGCTTTCGAGAGGTTATGCTGAGGTTACGTATACCAAATTCACTACAATGTCACAGCAACCCAAAAAATTGTGAAGACCTGCAACAGATGTAAACATATACATTTTTTGCCACGCAAACTCGATATGGTGCCTTCTAATCTTGGGAATGGTAGGTGCATGTCTTTCCTATCTCAAACTTATACTAAGTGATAGCTGTTCTTCTCGAATGGCGGAATCGCTTACATGTACTCTTGTTGACGTTCGACGCTAACTTAATAAAGGCGAACAGACCACTCCTGTCCAAATACCGGTACAACTACTGACCCTTTGCATTGAGTGATTTCATGATCGATTCATCGATGGTCAAGGCTGTCTCATGCTTCGGCGGCTTGTCCTGGCTGGGCCTTGACAAGCTAAGGCCTACCTGAAAGCAAGAAATGTGGATGAGTTATAAACTACGACTTTGCCAATCACTGGCGCCGTTGGCGATGCCTGGCAAATCCTGACATTATTGTGAAAACTTTTAAAGAGTCGATAGCGTACAGGGGTTCAAGTTCATATTCTGTATAGATACATGTACAACTGTTTTGAATCAATTCATTGGAAGCTTTAACAAATCAAGAAAAAATGATGTCTTTTTTTATCAGGGGCTACTATCTCTGTTTGAAACGAGGGATTTCACACTAGGAATGCCATACAGAATTCTTGTCAAGGGATTTGACCCATCCGTCACCCTCATTTTGTCTCGGCGTTCTTTAGACCAAATACCATCTACCAACGACTTACCACCAAGCCCGGTCAACTGAGCTTGGAATTAGATGAAATTGCTTAACTTACCAGACACGTAACCAGAATGATTCTGTACATGCTGAGCTATCCGACTCCCAAAGTTCTTCTGAGGAGATTCAACAGCTCTTATCATTTATACCGTAACAATTTAATTCGTTAACCGTTTAATAATTATAATAATTGATTCATTCAATAACGATGTGATCGAACAAGTAGTTGACAGGTGTTTTGTCCTGCCGCAAATATGGTTATTGTTATCAATGTTGTTCTGATATGCTAAGCAAAGATGCTGGATCACGCAACCTCAGTTTTGAAACATGGCTTTAGAAAATCAGGAGAAAAGAAATACAACTACACTTGGTCGGGTTACATTTTCTAGGGAATACCGAGTCGGGTTACATTGAGTACTGACCTTCACCAAGCAAACTGATTCATCAGTTTTATCTCGTTCCACTTACTAACAAGTTGAATTCCGTGGAGACTGTTGTCCCGCAGGAGCACGGACATTCACACCAAACCATCTTGTTGGACACCCCCTTCCAATCATCCCCTTCTGTAACACCCAATCGGCATGTCTCTGAGTCCGGCATAGGGGTCTTCTCAATTTTTCTCAATTACGTGTTGTAGGGGCTTTATAGATAGATAATCTGAAAACTGCCAAGAGCTGGTGATACTTTGTCCTGAATAATATAAAGAATGAAACCTAAGCCTCTTGCCTGACGAAGGCAGTCTCCATCAACGTGGTAGAGTGTCGAATGCTTGTTTCTTGTCTCCGGACAAGCTGAGCCTGAAAATGTGTTATTCACCTTTTCCCTGTAATGATCATTCATTTGTGAAGATGGTTTTATTTTCTGTCTCGGATATTTGTTCACAACTGTCACTTAGCACATCAATTGTTTATCAACCTTGGCCCTGGAATCTTCTGAGTCAATGTAACCTCCTTTACAATGATACTCACCAGGTGAATGTGGTAGCTATATTGATTTCCTACTCAATAAGGTGAAGGATATTTCAATGGCCCACATTTGGGACGCCTCTGGATATTTTAGACTTGTGTCAGTGGCATAAACAGACGGTAAAACGACTTAGAGGCGTTAAGGTTTGTTAATTATACACAAAACCACACGAGAGTGATTTGTGAGGTATCCGACTACACGCGAGTGATGGTCTTTGGCTTGGATACCCCCGAGATAGCAGTGTAGAAGAAGAACAACCTTGTATAAACATTATACTCAGACTAGGTACATTTCATTGTAGTTCCTCTCCACTCAGGTTGCTTTACCGGTAGTCAAGGCTGGCACGTTTCTCATTCGCTAATTGCTCAAAGATACTTGATGCCTGACCGATTTCTTGTCTATATTTATTCATTTCGTTGTTTCCGTGTTTTGTAATTAAAACGGGGAGAGAGTTTTGGTGTCAGAGCCATCTTCTCAAACATCCGTACGAGATTTATGTGGTGTCATGGCACCAGTGTTTGTGTTTGTCCAATGATAAATGCTTGGTATTATTTATCTTCCCACAGTATCTATACCCGTACAAACACCTCCTGCCCCCATAGCAGCAGGGATGTGTAAGAACAGATATGATGGTGTTTGGTCAACATGACTTTCCACTAATCCCTTTCAACTGGTTCGTGAGTTGGCACTGGTCCGAATGCCTCTGGTGGCGTATGCAACTGTGAGATCTCATTAGATGTTTTTTTCTGTATGATTTGTAGTATTTTATCTAAAATGAACTCAGAAAAAGTATGATCGTTCGATTGTGTGATTGAACTGAATTAAAAAATAGGCTTTGTTCCAGACAAACTTGGGTTTTAGCAAAATAAACTAGAAGGTACGGCGGGTATATTGGACCATTAGAAACGGTACATATTAGAGTTTAGGCCGTATGTGGACAGCACTCTCAAGATGACGAGCATCTCAGTCTTTAAAACCTGCTTTTAAAGCACACTAAGAGTAATCACTGAAACAACGCTTATGATCCACCCAAGGACATTCAAATGTCTTTGAGTAAAACCAGACGGCGCTAAATGCACTACTGTAAGGGTTCGGTGGGGACCCACTTGATACCGTGAGAAGCTCTACATGTATACTACCTGAATACGTCACTCGTTTCGTCATCGTGTTCTGAATCTCGACCAATATAATTCGTGTGTGAGCCTCCGATCTGAAGTGTTCAATTAGACTACTGTGATATAACATTTGTAGATATAATCGATATAGGATGACATGACTTGATCATTGCTGACCCCTCTGGATTCTGATCAAGATGGATTTTGCGATGAGGAGCGCGGCTGTCTTGATACTTGTTGCTGGCTTGTTGGATGCAGGTGAGTCGTATATATGTAGATCTTATCGATCTCATTATCTTAATGGTTATCTCATTGATAGTAATTGTGTCGTTTAACCCTAAATCTGGCACAGGCGTATAGCCGGGTCACAGAAGTTACTTCAAATCGACATTGTAGTGTACATCCATGGTACAGGCTTATACCTGTATAATGTCTGGAATAAGACGGTGCCGTGACAATCATTTGGTGCTCTTGATTCATTTTGATAAACAACTGAAGTTTAAATTTGGTTCTTTTGACACCGACATTCATACCGTTGCATTGACCAGATGGAATGCGTATGCCAAACAGCGAGCCGGCGGCATTCGATTCAGAGTTTGTCTCATCGCTGACTGCCAATAACCCCTTTTATTTGGTGGAGCCATTCTCGATCTTTCGTCTGTATTTTGTATTTTTCCTGGCATTTGTTGGCTGGTTACTCTAAGGTTGGGGCGTTCTCGATCGTACTCAAATTCTTCGTATTCCGTCAGACGTCGTGCTGGCTGTTCTCATGGCATGGGCACCATGAGATATATACACCTAAAACCAAGTACACCGTTATGTGTTATGAAAATCCTCGCGCAGGTCCATCACATGATGTGGGATGTGTTTAAAACCCCTTGCTGTTGGAAATAAAGAAGCTACTTCAAAGTTGGTAGAACACCTTGAAGGAAGAAAACATGAGATCTAATTGGGGTTCTTCATTTCCCAAAGGAATCATCGGGCGCCGTGAGATATGATTACCACCAACATGACCATGATCTTGTGCGGAGGATAGAGCACGGAGAAATCGTAATGATGCCACAAGTACGGGTTGATAAAGTAATTGCTCCCCTAATTGTGGGAAAACTAGACCATGTCCACTTCATCACTATTTTGGGTCAGACTTGCAGCTGAGAGAGAACATATAATTGCTGATCGATTTATTTTTTTAACTTCATTGTATTTGGACAAGGATATCAGAAGCACTTAAGTTACCCAGTTTAGAGCTAGATGATATGAGTGTCTATGTATATTAAGCCTTAAGGCCTTGTCTGATCAATAAGCAAGAGCCTAGTTAGGCTTAGTTTTTTTTAAATTGGTTTTGGAATAGTAAAAGGGATTATATCTGAATATATCGCTTCTTTGTTAGTGCAAACGATCCAGTTATACATATAAAGGCATATTTATACTTTCACGAAGATCATAATAAAGAGAAAATCGAACCAATCCACCTACAACACAAATAGACAGTCATAAGACATCCCGAGGCATTGTTCTGTGATTGATTGGTAAACGGCTCGTATGACTCAGCAACTCGCCTGGCTGGCTTGCTGGCCGAGATTGAGGTTCACATTACATTACGTATATACCACGGTATTTTTTGTTTCAAGATAATTCCATGGCCGGGTTCCGCCCATGGCTGACCATTTGGTTCAGGTGTAAAACTATGATATACCAGCATAACCCGCGCTCCGCGCGAAATATTTGTGAAGAGGTACAGTGTCCAGATGTTTATATTGGTGGAACGTTCCTACAGTAGTTGTTAATACACAATATTTTGTGTGATGGCTCTTCGGCTATGAATCCTTGTATTGTTGTTGTATTGATTTGCACTGTAATGTCCTGAAAGCGTTTAGCCCTTGAGAAAGCGACATATAGTTTGGAATAACACATCGGGCCTAATTGACATTGACAATTGTTCAAGTATCCAGAGTATACCGATGCATGATCATGCCAGTTATCATGTTTTGAAGCCGATAAATGAATATTATATATACACAGGATCATGTCAAAGTTTACTGCTTGTTATGTCGACCCCATCACGTATGGATTCCGCTGTTACTTGACGAAATGAGGACCTACCAATGTTCAGTTTGTAACAGTTTCGTGCAATCCTATAAATCGTGTGTCTCTCCCGGTAACCTCTTTCTTGTGATAAAACATCCATCAATTTCTTCCACATACTTTGCTGGGTGTAAATATTTGATAATTACTTGATGAAGTGATGTAGATGCATGATAAATACGAGTTGCTGATGCCGGATCGTATGTTGTGCAAACTGTCCAAGGTCATTATCCTCATTTTACTTAACATCAGGCATCTAACGTGGTGAAGGTTGTATTCATTTTCCTCTTCTAGGAAGAAGATGCTTATAATGTGCAATTTACCGCCAATTTTATGAGAATGTAATGCGCTGAATACCAAACGCCTTGGTCGTGATTATCAGATTTCAAAGTTGATTAGCTAATCAGCTGAGCGAACTAATTTAATCAAAATGACCTGATCACATCATACCCTGACTAATTAAAACATTGATTTTCTGCCCAACGTGATCTATTTGAAAATGAACAGCCTAACCCCTGACTAAACGCACATTTTCCACTGAGTATATAGCAAACGTTATTTGACACTGACACCCACGTCTTGGAAGCCAAGCAATGTCTATAAGAACATCTCAAGCAGAGTCAGAGTTGGTTCTGCTAGAAATAGCATCGTGTATACCATCCTGCGGTCTTGGATCATACGCTGCGCTGGCTGCTCTGAGAATGTGATTGAATTTCGTTAGGATCATCGTTAGGTGTGAGCACCACCACAGATGCCAAGTATTCACCCTTGATGTGAAATGAGCGAATGATCCAGAAAAACTCTTGACAAACAGTTCAATACTCGTGTTATGATGAGAGATAGCACATTGCTATGAATATATACTGGCAAGCAGAACTCACATGGCCAGATTACTGCTGTGAGTGTGAGTATAATAGCATGAGGTATAGCTGATGTAAACCTTACCAAGCAAAGTTTACCCACAGAGAAATCCGATATTTATATACATAAGGGAATTCGTACTAAATGACTGATAGGTGTGACTAGTGGTACATGTACATGTGTAGGTGACAAAGGATAAACGGCGTATTTGCACAAGATACAAGGTTAAGATACTGTATATTGTTTCACCTTTGGGAGTTAAGATTAGAGAGATTGCGAGATCGTCATATTTACACTCTTGTGCATCTACATGAAAACATTGCGTGTACGTGTAAAGCTTGCATGAATGTTTGCATGCAAGGTCATGTGATCATACATCTTTATGAAACAAGAAACTGGAGTCGACGGATGAAAAAAAGCAAGACAAGTACCAGAAAAACTTAAACAAGAAGCTGATGTATGCGTTTTCGTTTAGAAATGAGCATTGAACGTGAGGCTAAGTGCTATATTATCTTAGAAATACCATTCTTTTATCGCTCGCTGGCTGTCAAGTATTTTTTTGATACCCGTGTTCTTGGAGGGCTATAGAAGTATGTGCTGTTGTACAAGAGGCACAACCCGTACATCTTAGATAAGTGACCTGAGGTACAGCGTTTAATATAGAAAGAAGATTAAACATGAACACAGTAAGATATCTAGCATGATTGTGTTGTTAGCAAACAGTTAGTACAAACCCAATTTGGCGTGGCGTGGATTCGTCTTCAATAACTAGTACTGACTTTAACAGAACGACATACATTTACTTGCATGTTTGCTCAAATAGCATAACAATTTGGTAGAGTACACAACATACTGCACCTAAATATCTTGGGAGGTCAGACCGCTGACATAAAGAAATAGTGCTGAAAGATATCGAATAGGATCATTGCTCCATCTACTCTTCCAAAACGTTTGCCGCTGATGATATTTAAAATACTTTTAGATATAGGCCTAGAGTTGACCCGAAATCTCGGTACTCATTTTAACAAAAATATTTCGACCCAGTTTCCTGAACAACCCATTGATAACACGCCCTGGTGCTGATATAGATTCAATATATCGTTTTCAAAACCTATTTAACTCTGTCCCCTTTTAAGAATGGGAGCTAGTGAATAATTAGGCCATGCAGATCTTGATTCATTCTTTATGAAGAGTAAACACAAGACAAAAACGATGAAACGAAAATGGCACCGAATTTGTTTTCACGATAACGAAGTACCAGTACTCCAGAATCACTATGAACATTAAGTTCAAGATACCTATCTAGCAAATTCGTGTTTTTCTGGTTTGGTGTAACAGTATTATTGCCAATACCAGTACCAGTGAAGCTAGTTATTCGTACTTGACTGCAACATCGTCAGTCGTGTTGCAATCATAAAGGATTCGCTTGCTTAGTATTCAGTCCCAGGAGGAAATAACACAAATTAGCCATTCGCAGGAATTCTTATACTCACACTATACCAATTCTTACTTCCAAGTTACGGGACATGATTAAGCTCATTGATCAGTTACGGTTACCATAGTAACCGTAACTTCATCATTTGCACCAACCAGATTACCCCCAAATAGTCGTGTCAGTACATCATCTTGATGTGATTTTGTGCCATTGAATTGTTCTCAATGTAGGGATATTCTGGAAAACATCCTCATTAGATAAATCGATCTTTCATTAAGAACATGCCCAACATGAAGCTTCTCTCAAGCATCTTTGGGAGTCTGAATGGGGGCGACTAGCGGCGGCTCAGTCTTCAAGTGCTCAACCGTTCATGTGATGCCTTTCAGAGCGAACAGTTTGTTGTCGTTCATTATGATCACGACTAAACGATAAAACGTTCGAACGTGTTATTTCTCCTTCGCTGCGCTAAATGGCTCTATCGAAGACCATTCTGTCTTTGCTGCCTCTTCATCACTTGGCTGTCAATAACAGTAACATCGAAACAAATGGTAGTGCCGTCGAGGATGCATAACCGACGATGCCCGGGAGGGTGGAATGAGGTTTCCCCGTTCTAACGTTTGTTCCTCCCATTGGAGAGATCCTATTGGCGAGCGCTCGCTGCATCATTGTTCTCCTCTTGAAAATAGTTTTGTTTCTTTCTTTTCTGCTTTAGTCACATGGAATTATGATCCAACCGGCGACCACGGTGAGTACATGAAGTTATATCTGTGAAATTGAATCGCGTTGGTCTTTGTTGATAATCCTTGGCGAATGCAAATACCCCTCGATTAGTTTACCCTCAAGATAAGTTGCATGAGATAATTTGTTGGTTGAAATCGAAATATGCTTCAAACACCAGTTTCTTTATTCCCCCTTACTTGCAGGCCCCCACAATTGGCACAACATGTATGCGGATGAGTGTGACTCTACCAAGTACCCACGACAGTCGCCAATCAACATCGAGAGAGGTCTCCTTCACTACGATCCCGGCCTCGACGATATGCGACTCAACAACTTCGGCGGTGAAAATGTGACGTGGCAGGTCAAAAATACGGGACATACCAGTAAGTATCGTTCATTAATGACAGATGGCGTCCGTAGATGTATATACCCGCTTTGCCTAGTGCAAGGATTTGACGAACATACTGGTTTCACTAGATTTTCTGAAGTAACGCATTAAGTAATGTTTCTTTCAGTAAAGTTCGACGTAATTGATAACAACATCGAGTCAGAAGGAGGACCAGTCGGCGACATCCATTACTACGTGTTGAATCTTCATATACACTGGGGTGATGACAATGAAACTGATGGTCACGGGTCCGAACACACCATCCTGGGACAGCAGCACAGGGCAGAGGTAAAACTGTACATTTCGTCAGAATGCTCACGGCGTTTTGAAATATTATTGATTTACCCAAGTCAACGCTACGAGTGGTTCAACGCATAATTTCACAAGCAAAATCCTAGAAAGGCTATGGAGAAAAGAAGAAGATATAGTTATGAGCATTTTTAAAATGCTCATAACTATATCTTCTTCTTTTACGGCAGTGTTTAAATTGATGTGAACGGCTGGTTTTCCAGCATCCTACTTCCGAAACCCTTCCCTTACCATACATCTGCTGTCGTCCTGTGTACCTACCTCCCTCAAGGCTCAGGCAGACATATGTTATCGAATTGGGATTCAGGTCGACTTCATTCACTTCTATTCCTCTGCAGATGCATATCGTCCACGTGAACCACATGCACCAGCATCTCGGTGAACCTGATCTCCTACAGAAAGACGATGGCCTACTTGTACTTGGAATATTTATAGATGTCGCTGTAAGTCATTCCCAATCACCGTACTGGTCAGTACTAGAGAACAACACCTTTACAGTATCTGACAAACGAAAGGTGGTGAAGTTCACTTTAATTACAGAATATATACTATAATGGTGTAGCGGCATATCATACACAAGACAAAATTAATAAAAGACGGGAACATGTATGGAGAAAAGGGTTTACGGCCATTAGATATACGGGTCGCGTCGTCATATCGGCTACTTTAACATGTTGAGTATCATACACGTACACATTCTCGTGGATAATATATTCTATACTTGTTACCTTGTTTGTATTTCCTCCAAAGTTTTCTACGACTCATTTGGTGTGCTGTAACATACCTCTTTTTTCTTTCAGAATCAATCTAAAGGCCAAGTTCCCAATAAAGAATTCGAAAAAATATCAGAGGCGGCTAAAATGGTAAAAGATAAGGGTAAGAAAACTGACGCATTACTCTCCATCCAATTTGCTATGAGTGCAAACCGCCAGTTTATTAGATTGTTCTTTCAGCCAGCAGTACCGAATGTATTGTTGTCAAATTCTGAGCTTGGAAGCATGTTCCTTCGTTTAGTCCAGTTCCGAGGTGGCGCATCTAGGTCCATTTAAACTGTTCAATAGTCCTCATATCAACACCTTCCTTCATTTGTCATAATAATTTTTGGTCGGACAACTCTCACTACGTCTTAGTACCACATCTAATTGCCTTCCAGTTTGTCGTCGAAAGCATTTGCTGAACATCTCTGATGTATGTCGTTAGATTGTGTTCTGAGGTAGATGCGGCCATCCAAAGTATTTAAGTTATGCTGCAGTTTTTCAATAGTCAAGCTCTGGAATAAATCGGACAGAGCATCTTAAAGACATTCTGTTATAAATAAGCTAATGCATTGATAAATTGTTTTTTTTAGCTGGAATGGTACAAAATCTTACTACGGGATTTTTTAACTTGGGCAAACTTCTACCGTCTAACCTCCATGACTATTACACCTACCCAGGAGGGCTGACCACGCCCAACTGCCACGGAGCCGTCACGTGGGTTGTGTGGAAACAGGTCATCTATATCACACAGGAACAGGTAAGGATACGAGTTTGGCCTCCCTGAGGGTTATTGATTAGATATCTGGACATCTTGACTGGTAGTGGGATACGTGAATATCTTAAGCCACTTCAGTACTTTGAGTAGGCATGCAGGCGTTGGACTGCTGGCCTTACGTCTGACATCTCGGATTCTGTGTGACACCCTTTTGGTATCTTTTTCAGCTGAATCTCTTCTTCACCGTGAAGGACGAGGATGGGAATAACATGACGAACACGTGGCGGCCACCACAGCCGGTCAATCACCGAATAGTCCGCACGACCGCAGAGGCAGACGGGCTCAATGGGTCAACCTGTGCCAGTGCCAGTTGGGGGCTTCTCCTATCGGCGTTCCTTTGGCTGCGTTTATCAACTCCTGCATAACAATCTTGACGTGTATTCTAGTGATAGTTTGCTTCACACAACAGTATGCCAACAACTGGTGTATAAGCTTATTGATGACTTGTTTGACTATTGACAAAAGCAATTTTCTTGATTTTTTATATGTTCACAAAGATATTCTGTATAAAGACATCAATGAAGATTTAAGGGTCAAACTCATTAAGAAATATATATTTGGATATTGTATATGTTCGTGTAAGCTAGTATAGTGATGTTTTTTGGCATTGCCATGACACCCACAACTATGCATTATAACCGATTTGTGCAGCTATGGAATCGTTAGTGATGTGACCATTATCATTATCTTTGATATGTGGATACATGTATATTGTGTATCGTGGGAGAGTAAAAGTAACAGCTTCAAACATGACTCGGTATTGACTTTCTTACAATAATTTCATCTGCGCGTGGAAATAAATTGCCCCGCGCTCGAGAAAGGTTAGTTCCCGATGATTTCCATTTGTCTCATCCTTCTATTCAGCATTTTTTCACTGGTCCCTCACTCTTAAGGTATGCGAGAGGAGGGAGTGTAACAAGAGGCTTGTTATACGAGATGGATGGATCTCCTCGTTGGATACGCAACCGGGACACATTTGATTGGGCCATGTTGAAAGTCTTGAAAAGGATTGCAGTCTCTTAATTAAACCAGATTCCCTGCCATGGTAGAGACAGCAGGTTGGTCATCAGCATTGCATTGTTCACACTGCATCTAAGGTTGCTCCTTTGTGTTATTTTTGCAATACATCTGTTTGAAAGAGAATGGCTTGTTTTGCGTTGGTTGTTAATCTCGTATAGTTCATTGATAGTCATCCTGTCTCATCTACGAATGGCGTGTTCGCTGTACGGTGATTGGACCAACACGACCACCTCCAATGAACCCTGCCCAGCCTATCCCGTTTTCCTTCTAAAGCTTCCGGTCCCTGAAACGTTTCCCACTTTCTAAGAACATCACACAGGATATATACACACAAATCTTTAGTCGAATTTGATTTGATACCTACTGTAAGGTTTGACCTAGAGGCGACTCAATTACCAAATCTAGTGAACGATAGGAAAACTGCTAAGTCGTCGGTAATTCAGGCCCACTTGGTGATCCGAATAACGGGTTCAGCCAAGTATGGAGCCTCATTATGTACCACTTTTCAAAGGTTCATATTTGAATAGGCCTATTCGATATACTGTGTTTGGATTAATTCATCTAATGTACGACGATTTGAATGGGCAGTTTGTGTACAAAGTGACATAGCATGATTCTTATTTCTTAGACGAAAACTTGTATCTTTTCATTGGAGATAATTAGAAGGTGACCAATGTCCTCAGCCGGGGACACCGAGGACAGCCTGTCTCGAGATTGTAGGCTGTCAAATTAAATCGTAGCATCTTTCGAGTGATTTCATTGAATACTTTGGAACACGTGGTGTTATGATGATATTCCATACAACGAGTAAGTGCGGCTACTGTCACAGTGGAAGAAAGAGCAATTAGGACATTCCCGGCATCTGGCACTACAGGAAAAAAGACATGCAGTGGAGTCGGACACTGTAATTATAGTGTAAGTATAAATGGCAGTTTCTTTTTCTTGTTTGGGTTTTGATGCCCTATCTACATATATAACCCTTGCGAACGACAGAGTACGAATTACTACGAAGGTCTGTGGTGTCATCAAAAGGTATGTGGTGCCGTTAAGTTATGCGCGAGTTCAACTCGTAAATTGGCTTTCACACTTACTAGTAGCTCGAAGAGTTATGGAACTCTTCGAAAAATGCGTTGAATTAAGATAACGTCTCTGCAATGCTTTTAAATCTGTCTCGTCAGGCCTTTTTCACTGGCACTGGGGTAAATTTCCCACTGGCCATATCATGAAGAGAACTAATCCAGCGAAGGTTGGCAAATATTTCCTTCATATGATCTGAAGGAAGGTCAGTTGGGAACCTTTTGAACTGTGCTGACCAAGTAGGCCAAAGTCTAAGCCAATATGAGATTTTCTCGATAAAAAATCACATGCAAGGACGTTTCAGAAAAACGTCACAAGACGTTATTTGACGATACAACATTTTTGAATGATATCATCTTCGAAGTAGGCCTACCCGAATTCTTGGAAGCTCGTTGGCTTTTCACTACGCTTACAGCGCAATTATTCGGTGTTTAATGGTCGGCAGAAGTGTAGGTCTGAGCTACCGTAACGGACATGGACGTTTGCCGTTCCATAGCATATATCATGCATGAGCTTCTGTCTTTTTCCGCAATGTTGAACCTTTTGACATCCTTCAAATTGAAGAGACCTTCACTTGAAGATGTACCACTTTATTCGTATACGTATAAGAATACGAACAAGAATGTTGGATTCCGATGTAAGAATACGATTTGAAATAACTTAATCGGGTTACGCGCCTCCAACCGGGGATTCCACGCATCCAACCGGCACCCGCCCTCAATATTGGAATATGACGATGATGTCAAACTGGGCTATGCGTAACAGGGTACTGTTTACGTCCCAGTGGTTGCGAAATGTCTAAATCACGTTTCCTTTTGCTTTAAGGTGCATGTAATGCAGACAAGCTGTAAATTTGACAAGAATATTGTCTGACATATTTATCGTAAGTATGGCTATAAACATATTTGGGAGATCAGGAAACCATCACCGTTGCTTGATCAAACGACCCGCTCGGTCATCCTTATCTTTCCATCTTCCTAGAAAATAACTAAATGTCGGCAAGTACATGTAAACTTCCCTATTTGCTCCCTTTGTTAATTCTAAATAGGTATCACGATATCAATCTGGTTCATTCCCATTGGCTTCCGTTACCATTTCGGTGCAGTCTTGTGTTAAAGACTAATTTTGACCTGAACAAACATGTCACGCCATGCATGTCTACTCAAGATCGATACAAATTATTTCAATTGCAAGTATCAAAGAAGATCGTTTCATGTGACGTTCCTCCTCGCGAAATTCCTTCAGTTAGTTCTTCGTTTATGTATAGAGGCTTTTCGCGTTATTTTATTGAACAGTGTTGAAACAAAATTTGATAGACGAAAAAAAATTCAGAAAATGTTTTCGCCAATGCAACACGAGCAGAACAAACAAACATGTTTGAAGTGATAATCCGCGTCGTCCCTTTCACGTACACACACTCCACATATCAATATGTCATTGAGGTCGCCCTATATTAAAACCACTTATTATATTGATCACTTCCTTCTTCATTTTTTTGTTTCGGTAATGATTTCTCAATAGCTTTCATTTATTGGATAAGTTTTTAGGACACTGTGACATCTTCTGATGACGTAGCCAGTGGTTATTTATGATGTGTATGAATAAGAAATAGCCACACTCAACCGAGAACTGATCGGAAGAACACCTAAGACTTGCAAAACGATTTCATAATTTCCGTTTTATTTGAAATTTCAAACATTTTCAAACAATTTTATATCGAATTGGATTATAGTTTGATAATTTTCTTCATTTACATTATTGGACATGTTATGTATTGCGCATGGGAACGGTAAATGAAATAATCGATACATGTACGCACGTGCTGAGCAGTCGTGATCATTAAGATATATTATTCCACTGCAAGTGATCTTTGGAAGTTATATTGGTAGTCGGACTCGATGCTACACATGGGCATGTTTCCAACTCGCTTTTACCACTCACTAATTACCAAAACCTATGAATGATCGTTGTAAGTGTTCACCACACACTGAATTTTAACAGCTTTTATACGTGACTTTCCCTGAGCCACCATTAAGATTGAATTGCATCTAAAGGTTATAGCTTTATTATGTAGAGATCTTCGTGAAAAGTCACGTCCTTGGTGAGAGTAATTGAGACCTTTACACCACAAGACAGAAAGGGTTCAGCCCATGTCATTTGCTAAACCATTTTGTATTCATCTTTTTGAACATGAAGTCGTCTTCCGCATATCGTGAAGCTATTCTAAAATATCATTAGGATAGGATTTCTAACAACAACTTCAAGGTCTCAAAGACATTACAGTTCTTACAAGTTTTCTTACCTGAGCCATGAGAATCTCCAATCAATTTGGGATAAGACTTCAAGAACGAAACTCTTACTATCGATCTAATTCGATTCACAGTTGGTCTCTCCCTGTGGATGGGTTGGTGAGGATGAGAACCCCGATAAAATTCTGACAGGATCCTGTAACATTTCAATCAAAATCTTGCGCAAATCATGCCAGAGTTCTACAGAATGATACATGCATCTTAAATCGTACGATTCTCAGCAGATTTTCCCCCTGGACTTAAAGTGTGATGACGGATGACACACCGATTTTGTCTTACGTTTAAGCATGAAAACAGTATAATTGCTGTTGCTTTTTAACCTTCTAATCTTTCTCTACGTTGCTTTTTCAGGTTATATACCAAAGCCTAGGACTTATCAAACAGATCAGGGCCAGACTAACTGTTATTCTAAGCGGATATTACAAGAAGTCAACGTTACGTGTGAATGGCGCCCAACTGAGAGAATTAACCAACGCTTGGCAGGCAAATCGACCAATATAACTCACTAAATGCAGACTAATATATCTAGTATATACATTATATTTGCGTTATTTCAATAAGTCTAAGTCGTACATATTTCATGGTGGATTAATAACACACTAAGGCGGTTGTAAACGGGTGTTAGCACCGATCTGACATCGCTGAATCTAAAGGAATGTCTTAGGACCTTGCTCTGTCCGCGAGAACGGCCATTTAGAATGACACAGAATGTAAACAGAGCGATCAATGAGAACAGTTCACGAAGGTTTCATCCTAAAGGCACATATTTGAAAGTGTGTGGGGACGCAGTGGTCGTTTCGTTTTTAAAATTCTGTGGTGGATATATAGCAACCACGAAAGCAGGCGTTTGAATGGAGCTATCTTTGGCTATCGGCCTACAACATTGGTCTCGTCGATAATATATGGATTTTTACTCGATCGGACGGACATCTTCGAAGGATTCATGTATCTTCAGACTAACTTTATCAAAAGACACTCACAAAGGTTGTTTCGGGTTCTCTTTGCAACTTTTAGTATTTCATTAGCGTGGTTATACAATGCTTATCATTTACAATGAAAACACTGGATATTCGGCAATAGGCGATACCCTCCATGCGCTGTAGGAAAGATTAAAGTCTCTTCAAATTATCTTTCGGAGTACCAATCGAGAAAATGAACGACAACAGACGAACGAACGGGATAAAGAAGAGCTTCATCTGGGATAACTTTCGGGACACGAAAAAACTTCTCATGCGCCGTCGCTCAATGCCTTACATTCAGTTAATTGAGAATCAGGAAGCACAGACGCCGAGGAATGATCCTACTGGGGGTAACACTAATATACGGATGCTGAGCGGTATATATTCACAGACTGAGCCCCTCACCAGCAGGTCCGGTCTGGCGGAATCCCTGTCCTTACCAGCTGCCAATAAGGGACGAACTTACACTTATGACCAGCCAAAATCATCCGGGGCGCTACCTCGAACCGCAGGGACACCTGCCTCAGCGGACAGGCGAAGGAAAATATCTCTACCTCATCCGAACACGATTTGTTTAACCTGTAGCAAACAGCGTACAATCAGACGAGCGCGCACCACTGGATGTTTAAATTTGGACCGCGCGCAGACGGCCGATGTCCGGTGGGACGATGATGGGTCCGTGAGGTCTTCGGGTAGGCCGCAAACCCGTTCCGAGGTCTTACGGAATGAGGCCCTAAACCAGGAAAGTGCTGTGAAGCGGACTGATAGTTCGGGACGTATCACTACAGCACGGGTGCCAAAGACTCCAATCACTACGCCTATTTCTAGTGACGTTGACGCTGGAAATGAAAAACCTGATACCGGAACTTCCGGTCCGGAAATTGAAACCACTGTAAGTGATAAATGTCGCAAAGCGGAATCAAAATACGCTGGTTCAAGGGAGAATGAACAGAAAAATGGAAGAACTGAAACGCGTGAAGCAAACGCGGTTACCGCACTCTCGACAGAAACTATGAAAAAGCGTGATAAGCGATTTGCGGTTGGCTCCGATGCTGCGATAGCTGAAAAAGTGTTAGTTTGGATGGAAACATTGCCGGAAAAATTCTCTGGTCTCAATCCTTTACAAATAATTCCAACGTATGAGCCGCCGCAGCGAGAAAGGAGTATAAATGATGAGGAATACTAAATGGCATTCAAACAAAACGCGTTGGTCGTTCACAGTGACTGCATAAACGTACAAAGGGGTTACTGTTAACCTCAGAATTTGCCTAGGTAATGAGGTGATAACCTTCACCTTCTGAACAGTTTTATATCTTCGTTTTGCCACTCTGAGAAAACACTGGTCAACGAACTGTTTCGAGCCTTTCCATAAATCCGCCGTGGACTTGGTTGTAGGTCGATAGACTTCTCTTTCATGTGCCAAATATTCGTGTTCTGACTAGTCTGGTTAGTGTTGTGATCGTATTTTTATGTCTGCATCCTGCAAGTTTCATTTGTCAATGACCAAGAGCCGGGGCAATTTACATTGTAATGTTCTCCATAAAATGTAGCTATGTTTATCCAACTTATTTCATTCGATAGTGTGCTGCTCATTAGATGTGCTGAAGAAGTAAGTATATTTTTCCTATCATCATCATTCCTGCTCTCCGAACAACAGCGACCAATCTGTCCAACTTTTAAGACTCCGATGATCGACAATTGGGGTCTTAAAGAGTCGCTAAGCAGTTGAGTTGCCTGCTCCCTGTTCGAACAACAGAGATGCTAAGAATCGTATTATGAGCTCTCTCGTCAAACTATGGCTTTGGTGGTCAAGCTACGCTTAACCGTAGTTAAAGTGACAGTGATAGCCCATTGCAATGTGTAATCGGTGATATTATGTTTATTCGTTGATATTTTATCCAAGCCTTTGTGTCATTAAAACTTTATTTTGATATACTTTTCATTCTTTCAATCTAGAAAGTATTTCACGCAAGTCTCAGCTGGGCGGATTTGGCGCGAGACTTCTAAAGTTTGCAAGATCTATCAAATATTCTTTCTGATGTTTCTTTGTGGAAACACGAGCAGATTTGTACCAAGTTGACCAACTGTTCTTGTGTGAAAGGCCTTTAGAGGTCACCGTTTATGCCAAGTCGGTATTTTTTCATTAAATTCAGGGGTTGGCCTCCACATTCCAGATTTTCAATTACAGATTTCATTTGCAATATCTCGATCAGTCGGCCCGTATTACATCCTATCAATGAAGGAACAAAACCGACTTAGATATAATGTGCAGTAAGCACCTAATCAGGTGGCAAGGCCAACATGGACTAGGTTTGTCAATCTGTCAAAGATGTCTCTCTGCTTAATCACAAGGGTAAACACCTAAATAAATATTGGTGGTAAATCCCTACAACGTCATTCCAGCACCTGAATACTCGCATTTCACGAACCTCATATTGCCTTCATTTGACAACATGGCCAATACACTAGCAGAAGGTAAACAGTGAACTATTTTCAGATACTGTCAACTTTCGCGGATGTTGTGAACGCTTGTATGCCAAAAATTTATAATTTGTCTCATTCGATCGTATTCCAACCGTTATGCGTTTACTCTTTCATTTTGCATATTTAATTTGAAGGACATAAAGTGGTGTTATACCCTGTGTCAATGATCGGCAATCCCAATATATGGACACAAGCAACGTTCTATGAGCAATGTTTTTATTTGAAAAAGGCTTATATCATGAAGCCCAGCAATCTGAGAACGCATGTTAAACATCGAACACTTTTTGACATGAACCTCATATTTATATTTTGGTTTATCTTTTATATAAACGGAGGCCCCAAATGGGCAATTATGTAGGACGATATTACGAGAGACCCTTATTGATGATAGACGTTACCAAAGTAAGAGTAGTGTGTCGTGTATTGAATGTCTAATATAACTGTGTTACTGCCTATAAAGCCATAAACGGCGATGTTAATTGGCATTTTTCGCGTTTGACCACAGTACGACTTTACGCACATTAAATGAAAAAGTTGCCATTAAGTATCATTAACCTAATTCATATGTCACGGCAAACTAAAACTTGGTGACCAGTGGATGCAATCATGTGTACATGGTATGTTAAAATGCGGTCAATTGATTCCATCGTAAATCTATCGACTGTAAGTTACAGTGATGATTTCTCTCCCTCATATTGTGGACATCTCCCCCAATTATATTCTAGCATTTGCCAGAAAAAATCAGAACTTCTGGATACGCTGGAGTTGCGGTGATGCATACCATCAGTAGCAGTGTATGACGGCCTATAAACACTGCTGATACCATTGGTTTCTGTATGTTGAAAATGCACGTCGAAATCTCGGTTTGTACAACAGCAAGCCTTAACGCACTAGGGGATCGTAACCACCACTAGGCCTATATTCTTCACCGTCATTCGAAAACATGCTGTCGTTCAACGAGATAATCATATTATCTTCTTTTTTTTACTTCACACTATATATCTGCACGTATCACGGTAATCCTGTCGGAGAGCGTTTCTTATGATAATCGGCATACTTGTACATTACAGATATTGTACAGTACAAGAAGCATACCGTACCTTACCGAAGATTTACAGGTTTTTCGGGTTTTTTAATGAATTTGGAATATATTAGTGTGAGCATGTAGACCAGAGCTCAAAATGTAATTATGGACTAGCCCTAAGCCAAACTAATATTTTCTGTTCCCTTACATGACATTTCTAATCTTAAAGCTAATTCCTCCAACCAGACCGTTAAAAGTTTATTTTATTGCTTTAATATTATGCTTAATATTTCGTGTGTTCATAACCTGGTCATGTGGGGAAAAATAAGACCAACTTTATGTAATATTTTGGCAGGGTTTATAAGTGTCACAAATGTTCGGCGTGATCGCTCAATTCGGATGTTACCTCTCCCCCTGCGTGACAAGTACCATATCAGTGAGTTTCAGCAAAGAAAGACATCTCTTCCGTATGACTTATCCGTATCGATTTTACGTATGATGAAACGTAATTTGTGTAGCGGTCATACGTGAAACCAATACGGATACGTCATACGAGCGTGAAATTCACCCCTGCTGAAACACCCTAATAAAGGTCTACACGTACACCGTTCTTGAGATTGAATTTGAGATTTATCAATGTGAATGTGAACTTCAACATTACTCTTTTGAACCGCGATATAATTATATGTACGCCTACTCGGTCAGTTTTCATCACGTTTGCATATAACGCTAGTGTGTACAGAGGCAATTTTTTATTCTATTCACTTGACACACAAGTAAATACAGTGTACACGAACGGTGCAAGGCTTTACTAGAAGGACTTCTGGAGCAATTTGAAAGAAAGCGATCTCGAAGTCTTGTGTCGCTTATGGCAAGAGTAAATTCGTTCAAGAGTCCCTGTTTCGGTCTCTTCCAAGAGATGGTTATCATTGTTATATTGTAGCAGTCGGTAATTTGTATTGGAAAGCCTTGCCGGAAGATGTCAACCATGACACATCAATCATGCCAACCTATGCTCTAGCGAACAAGGAAATAAAAAAATGAAAGCCTCGAATTGATAAAACGACATCTCCGAAATTTATACCAAACACAACGTTATCTTATCCATCCGATATTATCAAAGAACTCCTTAATAGCAAATAGCACCGGGGGCTGATCAGTTATCTAGTCTTGGGTCGCCTTTTCAATTATCATCAGTTTTTCAGATCTATTCAAGCAATTAATAACCACCTATTCAGTACCAAATTTGCACTATAAGAAAAACCTACTTTGACAAGAAGCATTTTCCATACTATATAGAGATACAGAATACAAAGCAAGCATTTTCCTTGAGAAACGACAACAAATACATCACAAATAAACCACTATTCATTAATCGTTTTATTCGATAGCCCACAACCTGATACAAAATAGACAATTATAGTGCTTATAGTTAAGTCACGACAACAGTTTTGAAGATAGCGCAGGGTGCCAGAGAATGCAATCTTAAACCAGTATCAATACTCGTAGATCAGTCTTCAAAAATCAAAAAGTACAAAGTTGATAATATGTAGTTACTCAAAAGCTACATGCCATGGCGATGCCCGCAGTTCTGGACAAAGATGCCTTTTAATACCAGTGTCTATTGCAATTTTGTTAGAAAAAGGAAAGTTCTCTGAGACACTGTTTTGACCTCTCGTTATTGTCCGTGGAATCGGTCGTGAAAGGAAACCCAATTACCAGTTCTAGGCCTACAGCTCTATTTGGCAACTCCTAACAGCAGTTGTGGGTGGCCTATGGGGTGAATCCTGCTCATTTTTCGTTAAAATATCATATCTGAGTAGTTTTGCTATTTGACGTGGGATGGCGTTGGAACCGTTTCGATATTTTGGGTGACAAAGTTGTTGTATTTCATTGTTGTTGTAAGACGGCGTCCCAGCGACAGCAGCACCCCAAGAATCGGTCGCCAGTCACAACAACGCAACGGTTAAAGGTGTACCTTTTGTGACTGGTGATAGGTCCATAGACCTGCATGTATCGTGGCTTTGTCAGGTACAGGATCGCTACGCAAATGCATTAGAGTTACTGCAATAGTTATGAGTTCTTTCAAGATTTGAATCAAATGCTATCTACTCTGCCTCCTCTGTTTCGCCCTGGGATTTGTTGCAGCGGTCACTAAGTTTCGCGTCGCCAAACCCCTCCGCTGACATGGCGAGGTATCCTCCATCCACGGGTATATCTGCTGCTGTGATGAAGGATGCGTCTCTACTGCAGAGCCAGGCAACAGTGGCGGCGACCTCGGCTGGCTCGCACATTCTCCTCAGCAGTTGTAATTTCCCGAAGTACTCCTCCGCTCCGGCTCGGTCGGGGAAGCGCCGAGCAACCTGTAATGAGAGATCGACTATAATGTGTTGCGGGGTCGATGCTGAACACCCTAGGAAGCAGCAAGAAGGACATAACCCGGGCCTTGAGCGGCTGAAGTGCATCTTTGTGATCAATCGCCACCGATGCTGCGTGGTTCTTTTGCGAGGCAATATTGCTCGATATGCCCTGGCGTCACCATTACCACGAACACACGTTTAGTATTAAGTTGTCTGCTTGAGATCAACCAGATTCCCAACAAAGTGGTACCAGTTACACTAGCAAAACTATAATCCATGCCAGTATATATCACACAGTTCTCCACTGACTTTCTCCACACTCTCAAGCATGAGAGACGAGGTGAAGAGAATTCAAGCTACTCATCAAGAACGGGAGAGCACGTGTTGGAACAACTGTTGTCCGCATTTAAGAATGCAGAGGAGACATCTTTGGACATATTTAGGCGCCAGGCTTACTTCGGGTGTCCAAACGATGCAAGGTGAAATGCTGTTGACTCGTATACCCTCGGGAGAAAGGTCTAGTGCCATGAAACGTGTCATGGACCACACTGCACCCTTGGTGCCACCATAGGTCCATCTGTTTGGCTGAACACGATGGACGAGTCCACTGGCATTGTTGACGATCGCACATCCTTGTCCTACAAGTTGAAATGTTAAAACTGTAAATGTACCCTTCACTTGACAGGGCTCATGTATGGTATTTGCTCCCATCGTCCTCATCGAATATAAATTCGTGTTGCAGGCCATCTATTGATGTGCATGAAAACTAGTGTGGGCCAGTGCGAGTGAATGCCAGTTCACTACTGAGCCCCTAAGGCTGCGTATCCATAGGCTGTTCTGTGCCCTGCACAGCATTCCCTTTTTACCGCCTGGCGCGCCACACGGACAATGAACCTTCGTTGGTGTTATTGATCGTTCTCATAGGTTATGCCGTGTCACATTGCGGGCATATATGCACTGTGGATTGGGAATATAGGCCCATATTGGGATTGCACATGTCCATTCTTTTGCGAGTGAACAACACGGAAGCAATTTCTGAGGCGAAAATAATTCAAGAGGTTCATCAACGGGAACTACTCTGGGACCCCGGAACTGATGATTATCATAACAAGCACCATCCTGTAATTTGTTGCTTAAAAGTCAAGTTTTATATACATGTACATGTCAATTTGATGTTGCAAGTGAAAATACAAGTTACTTTTATTTTCATTTTCAATATTCATAAGAAATTGTCTTCTGAAATAATGACAGCGTGCGGATAAACGCGATTGACCGCTGCGAAATGAGGACTACAAAGGCCTACATGACCAAAAAGGAATATCCAATGGAGACGCAGGGCATAGTGCCAGGTCACAAGGCTGTTACGCCATAACGCCACACTATACAAGGGCATACCCTATGGATACGCGGCCTAAAGTGTATCATACATCAAGCACAGACCGATTGAGTCTGACCAAACCCATTTCTTTGTTATAAGATGGCATAGGCCGTACCGGCGACTTACGTAGAGGAAGTAGAATAGAGTTTTACGAGAATTCGTTCAGCATTCCTAAAGGCACGTGATCTTGCAGCCTGACCAATCAAGTGCTCCTCTCACTACGCCTTTAACCGGGTTCGTGCATTCCATTGAGGGAGTGAGATCAAGAGGAGCTTGAAAGTTCAAGATGGTGATGTTGAGGGCAATCACTGGCCTTGTGGCACAGACAGAATCAGAGCATTAACAAAAATATTGAGTTGAGAGCTGATGAACAACTAGGACATTCCTGGCGCTATTAACAATATTGGGCGATCGTGATGGAAACAAAGACCCAAGAGGAACCCTACGCTGTCGAAGACAGTCGCCCTCTTCATCGGATGAGTGTACCAGGACCGACCGGGAATCGAACCAGGGACATCAGAGGGAACAGGCGCTGATGTTTTCACTGCCGCACTCTGACAGCTCATCAGAGCATTGCCCTACCTTTGTGCATGTATGGATAGCAGGCTTGCACCATATTTGAATAACCAACCACATTGACAGAAAAGCTCTTTGTCCAATCTTCCTGCGTTGCTTCCAGACCTGTAAATAAAGATCATAGTCGTCCTGTGATTGGAAGGTGGTTTCTTAAGAGGGATATTCTGAACGAATAACAAGAAAAACGAAGTCACTCCCAATAACATGACGATGATGGAAGATAACTAAAACAAAGATTGTCTTTTACGGAGCCTACCTTTAGACAAGAAGCATGCAGCATTATTGAAGAGCATGTGCACTTCTCCACCGTTCTCAGCCGCTATGCTCCCTACTGCCTCATCACATCTAGCTTTATCAGTCACATTAACGTTATGGTACGTAACACTGTGACCCGCCTCCTGAAGTGACGCCTCCAGTGCTTTTCCATTCTTCTCGTCAATGTCAAAGAAGTGGACGCTAGCTCCGTCATTCGCGAACCGTTCTACAGTTGCACGACCTATACCGGATGCACCTCCAGTGACAATCCCTACTCGTCCTTTAAACCTTTCCTTAGTGATGTGGGTATCCAATTGTACCCCAATGCCGTTGCTTGGATCCATCGCACGAAATGATAGTCAGTGACTGTGTGGAGGCCGTTAATTGGCGATCGATAAATTCTCAGCGTAGACCAACGGCAGCAGGGAGATTGCTTTGGAGAACTCGATTTCAGTCTTAGCTCCTTGCCTCCGAGGTCACCCCGTGCTTGCAGTTGTGAGCCAAAATGGCGTGCAGAACTGTATCTACCTGCGTTCTGGAATAAACTCGCTCTTATCATACATGAAAGCACGGTTGTTTTAGCTGTACATTCAAGTGCTTCAGGGTGACCTAGTTGTCTACAACCAGACACAGGCCATTATTAAACTATTATCGCCATTAACGATAATGCACCATCTCAGATCTGCACCGGCAGTCTCTCCTCATGTCTTTGTTTTCTCATCTTTTTACATTTTTTTACAGTCCAAGGGGATCTGAGCATCAAGTCTTTCTCCGCGACAACTAGTAGTATTCGTGATCTTTGAGAAATCTTTAGGAAAATTTCTCTAAGGGTTTCGTCATCCCTGTAGGGTATTCCAGGACATTTTGGATCAACTCCAGACCATAAGTTCTAGAACGCTCTTACGAGTCGTCGTCATTCAGCTGGGTTGGCTTGATGACTCTTTCTTTTCTCATTTCAAGTCCAGTTCTCCAAAACCTCGTGACTCACCATTTTTACATTGTTACAGTGTTGGGGAAGGGTAGTTGTAAAACAAGAAACACAGAAACGAAACAGAAACACAGAAACGCAGAAACGAAACGCAGAAACGAAAATCAAACGGGTTTTCATAAAAGTTGGAATCAAGCGGCACGCCGATACTTTCCTTGCCCAATCCGTTGTTATTGTCGTTTAAAAGTAAAATCTTAGGTTGGTGGGTTGCGGCCAGCCGGAATGCAATAGAGTTGTTGAGGGGATACATGGAGCAACTTGGGGGGGGGGGGGGGGAGGTGGCGGCACGATATGGGTGAAGTCTTTTGAGGTGGTGGTGTAGTACTTTGGTAGGTTCGATTCGATTCCTACAGCATGTTATTTTAAATGAAGGTGCAGTGCAACATCTTGCCTTGTAGTGTTCAATTTACATGAAGTACCAGGATCATCCTACAAATCCCGTCTGATGCAGCACTAAATGCAAGGTACGGTACCAGTACATGGGTGAATCATTTCGACGTTATGTGAGACGTGAGAGACCAATTTTGGCGACTAGAATAGAGTAAAGTGGGGGGGGGGGGGGCGGGCACTAGACTTGGACTTGGAGTAACTCAATCTTTGCCTGCCCAGCTGCTGCCTTTAAATAGTCCCTTTAAATATCTGTTTATGTTAATGAGGTTGCAGTAGGGAAGTTCAGCCAAGTGTCGTGCACAGGCCATGGAATGTACAAAAGAACAGGACTCGCTATTCGAAGGACTATTTTCTATTTACGCCGTGTAGTACATACATGTAGTGTATTGGGGAGGTCAGTGTAAATAGAAAATAGTCCTTCGAATAGAGAGTCATGTTCTATTGTACATTCCTAGCAGGCCTATGGTCGTGTTCTGGTCATTGGTCATGCCGACTTACTGGCGGCTCATATCGATCATAAAGTCCTCATGCCCTACAGATGGTGGATCGGCATGGTCAGGGGCACGATCAAAATCTGCGCACACGTTGATGAGGCTAAAAGGGGTATTGGGAAATGAGCATTCCTCCTTCCATTCCGACTGAATACCAGTTTTAGTTACACCCGCGTTCGCGGCCACAACCATGGCAACAAGATGGAGTCTGCAGAGCAGAATTCGCCACAAGACTGGTTTCTGCGTTTCGTTTCTGTGTTTCTGTGTTTCTGTTTCGTTTCTGTGTTTCTTGTTTTACAACTACCCGTTGGGGAAGCTCATCACAGTTTTCACCTTCGATTCAAGTGACCAGTAACCTTTGCGTAAAATCCTGGAAGAGAGGAACAGGGCCCAAGTGCACTAGAAGACCAAATTTAGTGTTCAGATTACTAGCTTGTGCAGGTTTCATTCTAATGATTAATTGTTCAGGCTCGTATCAAAGGCCACGAATTGATAAACAAAAATACCTCGCTGATTGTGCTGTGAATACACGGTATAATTATTCGTGCTTATACTTGATATTTCACCTCTGTAATATGAAGATTTATCTTTGCTATCAATGACCTAAGAGTGAATGGCAAACGTCTCAGGCTTATGATTACACTTCCTCGTGATCTAGGCCTATGATAACTCTGGGCCCATTCCATGTCCATATATAGCGATTCCCCGTTATGAGGCACACACTGTATAATATCATGATTCATCCAGTAAAGAATCGATCGTGCCATATAAGGCATATCGACCCAGTTCGCCGGCGAGTGAGAGCTCTACGACACAAGTTGACAGTACCACCGAGGCAGACATCGTACCAGGCCAGACACAGTTTTGAGCGACCGGAGATTTTGATATATCAAGATGACGAGTGGTGTAAAATGTAACGATTTGTGCCAGGGCAGGTATGACAGGCTGAAGAAGGATAAGAAGACGACGTTTGCGGTATTCCGGTTGAACAAGAAAATGGATGAGATCATCATAGACGAAGAAGTGGACGATGCATTGGATGCCATGGCTTCCTACAAGGAGCTCACGGACCTGCTTGCCGATAAAAGTCGCCCGGTCTTTGGCCAGCCAAGATACATATTCTACGATGTCAATTACGACCTACCTGCAGGCGGAGGCCACAGAAACAAGCCTTTTTTCATTTTCTGGTGAGTGTTTTTCCTATTCAGCTCGGAGTCTGCACCATGTCTGTGTTTGAACATTTCTGTCTGACATGTCGTCCGTCGAGGTCAGCCCGATCAGATAGTATTATGCATCTAAAACAAATCTTAAATGTTGTGTCTGGGTTTAAATGGTTCTGCTAAATAACGACCATCGGGATATCAGGCTTCACTGCGATGTACTGCCGTACATAATTCCATGATCCATGGATGCCTCCAAATCGATGAATTGCATGCTACCTGCCGCCACTGTCATGGAAGTTGTACATGTTGTAGAAGATGTATGCATTGTGTGTGTTTTTGTGTGCACTGCCGCCTCTACTGACGTGACCGTCAGCAGCCATTGCTGGTGGCAATTTTTCATTTTCCTCTATGAGTAATCATGCTAATCAGCTTGCCAACAATGTGAGCTGGCTAAATCGGCCTAAGAGGAATAGACCAGTCTTGAGGCAGCTGCAGTGGCATTCACCACAAAGCGGGAGAAGCGAACATTAACCCCTGATTTCCTCAGGATGAGTCGTGTAAAACGTGTCTACTACCTGTTATATTGCTGAATCATTTGCAGAGTGGTTCATCAAATCACTATAAGCTTATTTTCATAATACAGTTATGTCTGCCGGTTGGAAAATTGTCATTAGCAGGGGTTGACCCTCGGTGTAGGCTCACAATCAGGTGAGGTCTGTGACGAGAACGATGAAATCAACATTCAATGGCCTTCTGGGCGGAGCTTGCAATGATAGAGCTGGGAGAGTCGGCTCTGTTTGAGCAGCCTAGATGTTTTCCATGGTCCTCAGGGATAGTGTTGGCATGTTTAGAAGTCGTTGTTTGCAGGACTTTGGTTACCAGTATATAGCGTACGGTCATTTGATATCATTTTATGTTCATATAACTTACCTCTGACCTCGACTTCTCTCTGCAGGTGCTCTGACGAAAGTGCTAAGATGGCGGAGAAGATGGTGTACGCATCAAGCAAGACAGTAGTGAAGAAGCTAGACAGCAGCGCGGAGGAGCAACAGGCCAACGACTTATACGAACTGGCAAGCGCAGCAGATGAATACATCACAACTAGTATAGCCAAGGGGCGATAAACACTAAAGACTTCATGGTGCATGAGTGGACATTATTATTTTGTCAGTATATTCAAGATTCCTGACGATGGCATACACATTATGACAATTATTTTTCTACATTCTGTGCCATCGGATATAATAGATACATGATTAGTTCAGAATTATGATGTCCAGTGCAATGGCGGATTTCGATTTTTATACTTAAACTGTCAATATGAACCTAGTCCCTTTGTGATTTTTTATGTTTAGTAGAAGAAATGTTTAGCCTGGAAGTCATGGTCCTATATGCAGCCTACCCTGGGGTTCGGATTACTATGATTGATTCTCTTTGTAGTGTCTTTAATTGTTCGACTCCTGTTGACAAAGACACACTGTCTCTCCTCATTTCTTTGATACAGTCCAACGGGATCTGGACAGGAAATATACATGTAGAATGTGTATGTTTGTTCTGCTGATGTATCGGTAATGTTTTTCATGAAAATATGACGAGGTGTATGTATCATTTCTTTATTGACAAGTTTTTTTTCTAACCTTACCTTCTTACCGAGTCCCATAAAGGTCAGAAATGAGGTATCGGGGTGTACAGCGGTGGCATCATGCGGCGATCTGGCGTGTTTCCTCTTGTATTGTTGTAGTTGTGTGTGTGTGTGTGTGATAGCCCCAATCTGCAGCAGTTGCCTTATATCGCAATGAGACATTTCGTATGACCAACTACGCGCACTCTTAGACTGGTACGTCATATATATACAAGTATATTTGGGTATCTGAAGGACTGCTCATGATCATAATGCTGTTGCAAAGCAGACATCAGTATTTTCACCCTGTTGCAGAAATGTTATTTCGCTGGTCAAACGTTGTGCATGGCATGAGCGAAAATGGGTCACCTGCTCGATCGTCGCTGCCATCTACTGAACGCTGCAGTCTACTAGTATGTATATATGTGATCATATAATCAAGTGTTTGACATCGATTCTGCAAATTGTTTGAACATAAGGCACATCAAACATGTCAAATACACACGAATGTATGCTTTTGATAAACGTAATTTATATGTCAGGAAGATAGAGAAATTATGTCAGATGATTAGAGCAGTATTTACTCTTGTCGGAATATCACGAGATATTTAATAGGACGCTCGTGTTGGCCTCATTAAAGCCACCATGTCGAGATTTTCGGACGTGATCACATAGTGGAGATGGTCCAATCGTTGCTTGCGCCTCACCAATCGGTGGTTAGCAACAAACCATGTTGAATCCTAACTACCCCAAAGGTTGCTGGCCAAATTGTGTCCTAATGGAACTGATAGGGCACCTGTTAAGAAAATCATCTCCAACTGCTAGTATTTTGGCGGCAATAACATGTCACTCAATTCGCACTGATAATCATTTAAAAGTTGTGATGCTTGAGAATTAAAACGTTGTGCACTAACGGCTAATTCCTGTCGGGGGAAATGGTGACCTGATTCTGTCTCTGGACACTCATTACAGTCTTCCGGCATGATGTTAATATCGTGCCTCATTATCTTGTGTAGTATCGGATCAGTATTTCATACAGATTTTCCCTGTAGGCATTAGAGTGTGGAGCTATGCTCCAGATTTTGAATATGCTGGAACAAGTTTCCCATTGCACCCCAGCAACCAACCCTTCCCTGCCACCCCACCCCACCCCCGTTAATGGTATTGTGGCTATTTAAAAGGAGGATATCGGCTGCGAGTCTGCAACAACCTACATGTCTGGAGGAATTTCAGATTTGGGCAGTCTGCAGTGAGCCAGCCTGAGATAGATTGATGCAAGCATCCCTTAATCTACCTTGGTAGGCTGCAATGGGTCCAAATGATACACGTCAAATCGTCTGCACAAAGTATGCTATAATTGGGCTGAACTACTTGATATTGTAATTCATTCAGAATGGTAATTATCGTTATTGTGTAGTGTCTACATTAAGCACATTCATTTGACCGATATTTGCATGGTGTGGTCATAGGTTCACGTAATCAGCTCGATCAATGCTGTGAGATGAAAGTGAAATGAATGTTATCCATATGATAGGATGCAAAATGAGCCGCTGGTTTGAGTTTAAGGACAGCACAGGCCAAGCCATATTATGTTACTTATCATTGTCAGGGATTGACCACCTGTGATGGCAGCCGCTAGGTGATTAGATATTGTCTGTGTACTTTAAGGTTAGTTTTGGAATAAGGTACGGATGCCCGACTCGACACTGGATGGTCGAACTCATTATCAATCCAACTTAGTCCATGATCAATAAACTAGAAGCCGTACACAAATATGCTACATTGTTAGTTCGTCCCGGATTTTCCATCGGTCTGGGAGTGGACAAGAGCTCGTCTTAGTTCTAGGTTGTGTCCGATATCCAGCCCACTTCAACACTAGCCTCGGCTCACGTCGCCCGAAGTTATACAAAGGACATTGCCTGCACGGCACTGGATACCCTGCGTACAGCAGGGTAGTGGATCTTATAGTCGGAACTGCCCTGTTCTACTTCTACTGCCTTGTCTATACATGGAATCCTCGTGCAACACCCGTGAAAATCGGGGCAAGTTTTCAAAAAAATTCAACGATACTTCTATCTATTTTTGTCGCAGAAATGTTGACACTGATGATGTACTTGGCTGATTTCATTCAGTGATTGTGTCCCACGTTCAACTCAATCGTTTGAGGCTTCACCATATATATATATATATGAACGAAGGAGATTGCAGTCTGAATCTGCAGCAGTGCATTCATCATGCTTCCATGGGAAGGCCAATTCATAGCACTATGAACGTCGCGTAAGAAAGAACTCGTGAAACAATAGGTAACATGTCCGATTTATTTGACGTTAATTTTACTTGGTGCCGAGTCTCATTTCCGTTTCTGACTGTTTCTCTCAATCTTCATTTTTAATGAGCGCGAGAAAAAGAAAACAAGATAGGCATTGTTACTCTGTGTTACCCATTCAATTCGAGGTAATACTGAGATATGGGAACATTTTTTAAACGGTGTATTTCGTTCAACCCCTACACGTCTCATTTGTAAACCACCTGCACCAGTAATGCAGCCAGTATATCACATTAAAACAAAGAAAAGCAATGGGAAAGAAGTATCGAGAAAAGGTTTCCACCATTATTTCTGCGTTGAGATGTACATCATGATCAGATGAAGCTTTACGACGAAATGGCAGCGATGATAGACACTTTTGAATGTTAGTTTGAGGCTCGGTTCTTGGTGTGGATCTCCTACGTTTGTCATCGTCATCTAAGGCTATGACTGACAGGCCTCGTGGCGGTAGGTCCAAGCCTGAGTCAATGGACTGAAAGGAAAATGAAGGAAATGATAAGGTATTTTTAATTACGGAGTGAAGTCACAGTGATGAATCTATCTCCGCTTCTGGCTTAGTTTTTCAGTCATTTTTTTGCTTGGCTTCGCCAACTCAATTGTCTGTCTCGCTTTAGCAGAATAACGTGTCTGCTCTGAGTGCGAATTAGGGCAGAAAAGTTGTCTTCAGTAGAAAATCTCTTATTATCCTTTCATCTCGTATCAATTCATTGCCCCCTTCATGGACCTTACCGTAGTGAATCGATCGTGGTTCGTGTTACAAGGAGTCCCAAGCCTCATCGTTCGCGCCCTATCATCATTCTTCCTCGTCAGCACATTCACTACAGCAAACTCAACCAAGGCGACAACTACAAACACCAAACAGGAGGACATCCACACGTCGATAGCCTTGATGTATGACACCCGCGGGAGCTGCGAGTTGACACCGGACGCTTGTGTTGTGATGGTCAGAACCGTGAGTAGGCCCACTGAGATCCTGGCCGGCGTTGCCCTGACGTCTAACCAGAAACTGACCCAGGAGAGGATGACCACTAACATGCTCGGGATGTAGGTTTGGATCATGTAGTAGCCGAAGGCCCGCTTCATGTGAAAGATGAATTTCAATTTGCTGTAGTTCCCTGCATGAAAATATCAAAGTTAGCTTACATTATCTGATACTGAATAACTCGTCGCGTTAATTGCCTCGCTGCAGAGTACCATATTCTGATGCAGTGATCCTACCGCGACGCCAACTGATGGCAGTTTGTAAAACCGAGTAAAAATCATAGTCCGAGTCGTACGGGAAAGAACATTGACTAGACTATTTTCCAGGGAAAACGGTGGACTAAAGTAGGTTCGAGAAACGGAAATGATATATCTTCCAAGTTTTGTCGCTTACCCGATGGGTATACATCTGTCACGGGCACCTGGGCAACTTTCCGATCGATGACGAACTCGGGCAGGATCAAGTTTTCGTTGAACTGTGTTGAGAAATTGTAGGCGAATGCATATTTTATATCAGTGTCTTTGTAACCGTCTGAAATATAAATGAGATGGTGGGTGAATATCCTGTTTGGGTAAAGGTATGATTCCACTGAATACGATCGAGACAAAATAAGCTAGTGTTATTTTACGCCGCACCAGCATCCACACTATGCAAAAGTCGAGTGTCATACAAAATTCATGCGAAAACGCTCTTCAAATGGCATTCCGTGGAAACCTACCCTAAAACAACGGTGCATATTGTGGCGGGCAATAGATCAGTCTAAAACCAAACAGTGGGACGAGCAATTTTGGATCTAACAAATGTACCAAACCCTCACAAACTGCGGCGAAGTGGCAGAACTTGTCAGTATAATTGGCAATAATGCTGCAGTGGAAAGTTGTATCGATTGTATGACACACAGGTTGAAGTTTTATTACGACTGGTACGGTAACGGATAAAGTCATCGTTGGGTGACTTTGCATCCGCTGTTAGACTGGTAATGCGCCGATGTACACGCAGTCATGATCAATCACCCGATTAGGATTATATACTGCATAGCAGTTGGACACAATTTGATATGAAACAAAGATTTTCACTGAGGAAAACATGTCGTCGTTTAACGCACCAATGAGCGAAAACGTCAACTTACAGCTTCCAATGACGATCTCGCAGTCCTGTTCATCCATCGGGAAGTATTCGAGTTCAAGGAAACAGGACAGAAGAAGGGTCAACCTGAAGGGGATCGACTATGGTAACCGGCATGATTAGGAGGTGTCCGTTAGAGACTTCTATGATAATACTGGGTTGCTTTAGTAACTGATTATGGTCATTTGCCAGCATTCGTCAGATTGCTAGTCTTCCCATGACAAACTAACAAAGGACGAGGTGGCAAAATTGACTCAATTTCTGCCACTTTACATCCTTATATTCGATGTTGTGTCGTCGGCCTAAGGTGTTCAGGCGGAACACTCAGTACCATCATCTTGGAGAAAACAGCACCAACTCCAGCCTGTTATTCGTGTAGCATGCACTATCTGGCTTGAATCAAAACGCCTCGTTTATATTCTAGTGATGAAATACATGTATTGTGACCATGATGATTCAGGAGTCTTACTAATCTCATGTTGGGTGTTTCAACTCGCCGATTAAGATTGTTAACTGCAAAGTGCAGAGAACTGTTCACTCCTCATCACACCATGTTTGTGACTCACCGAACACTGGTGTTGACTGTACCATCGGGGAATATATGAACAAACTCATTTGGTCGTGTGATGTCCTGTAGCTTTCCCCGCTTGGCGTTGTAGAAGAAGGTATCGGGCCACCATATGTCCTTGATCCTATACGGGCTCAGCGTGATCGACTTCATACCATTGAACTTAAACCGAGGGTCCTGCCAGGTCTGACGAAAGTACAAATCGATCTCGTAATCCTGCAGGAGACACAGACAGGTTTAAGTCAAGATAATGGGTGATATGAATAAAGACTAGCAATTGCTTTTACTGAAAACCCCATATACATTTACACTAGGCCTTTCTGTACAAAACTGAAGTAAAATCATTTACTAGTCCTTATTCATATCACCCAATGTTTCGGGTAGTTTTTCTTACTATCGTTGTGAAGATTCCTCCATGCTCGTAGATATCCAAACAGTTGTCGTGGCCGAGTGGTTAAGGCGATGGACTAGAAATCCATTGGGGTCTCCCCGCGCAGGTTCGAATCCTGCCGACAACGTAATTTTTTTACCAATGCTTCAAACTCTTGTCTAAAAATTTCTCGGACATGTCGGATTAGGGCCGTCCAGGAAACTTTCCATGAATCCATGCAGACAGTTTGGCTCTATCTTGATATCTTTTAACCACTACATGTACTGAGCTTTTAGAGCTGAAATTTGCATGAAAGGAAATGAGCTGAATAAGTGTATCGCCCCCTTTAAGAAACTGCAAATGTCATAAACGTAAGAGTATCAAGCACTCACCATTGATATTCCACTGACTGAGCTGATGGTGCTAACGTGCATGTCGACCGTTACTACAGTGACCTCATCTGAAAACAGAGAATTGCAGAGGTTTCATCAGAATGTCTCTCAGTACCACAAGGTTCCAATGTTTCTGTCACTTGATCCAACTCGAAGACAGCATGCTCCTGCGACGAGTTGAAATGATTGAGGCCATTCATTGCCACAGACTATAATGAAATATTTCAGATGATGATCAAAAGTTTTATACGAAGCAAGACAAATTCATTTTCTTGAATGAAGAGCTGTAGCGGAAACAATGATGATGAGCAGGTCGCTCTCTGGAACGTAGTCGATTTTGGTGGAACCGCTCTATCTGAGATCCAATTACGCATGTCTCGATTCAGACGGCCATATAGGCGTATATCGTGTTCTACTAGATTTGTTCCAGTTATCATCGTCGGTGATACGCAATCACCAGTCCCAGGTGATCGATAGTAACATGTCAGTAGCAGATCACAAAAATACACCTAAAGTTCTGAATTAAGACGTTACACAGCGTTACTTCGCCAGAACGAAATGCGTTCCTTGTACGGTATGTGGGGTATATGTTTTGCATCTTCTGCGGTGGACACCCGACAGTTGTGATCAGACCCTGCACATTAGCAGCGATCCAACCGATGGAGCACTACTATACTAGGGATAAAGCTAGCTGCGAGCTTAGATTTTTGATTCTATGAAGACGATGTCAAATAGTGTATCCAATTGGCAGAAAAGCAATCAGCACGCAATCAGTTGGGTGTTTCCTCTCAAGTCAGCTTTACCATTAATTTACCGGATCTGCTTTGAATTCCCCAGTGACATGGCGGGCGGCGCCTGTCTAATGATAGGTCGATGATATTTACAGGAGTTATACAATGTATCTTCATTACTCATGTCAAGTGACATCAACCCGGTTAGCGTTTCCTGAAGTTTTATGGCGTTAAAACCCCATAAACCTTCAGGTAGCGCTATCGTTTCGAATTGAATGATAGGAATTAGAAACCAGGTACATGATTGGGAGTTTCCTCTTAGCATTACAGTTTTTGAACTGGCAATGAGAAGAACAAATCATAAAGAAATAATGAATCTCAACAACGGTAATGTTCACAATGACCCCGAGATCGTGTGCCACAGATGCAGTGCTGGTCCTCCAGAAGTAGAACTACGCCCGCACCTCTTATAACTATGCACAGGCTGATTTCCCTGTGCAGAACCAGTACCAGCTAGACAAACAAATAAGCATAAAAATTCTCTACTTAATCAACGAGTGGCCGATGTTTGAACTGTTTTCTGTCTAGCTAATTGCCGAGTCCGTTTTCAGTTGTAGATCATGATATAGTTACTCATTACTCCATCCGAACCCTGAGTTATGAACAAGTCAAGATCCGATGTAAGAGGATTACTCCTACTTCAATATACTGTTCTGCCATGTTGGTTGTGTATCTAACGAAGGTAGAAGTGACTCTAGGTCACCTTGTCATTGATAATCTCAACTGTTGTCAAGTGACAATTTCTACCGTCAACATCCATGTAAAGATTTGATAGTGACAATCTCAACTGTCATCCAAGCATGTATTTAGTGACATCTCCACTGTCATCCATGCATGTAGTTAGAGGCAATCTTGACTTTCATCAATGCATGTATAGTATTCCAGTGACATCTCAACTGACATCTATAGACGGTAGTTGAGATGTCACTGACATCACACTTACACGTTGCATAGTTAGTGACATCTCTAATCCTGTCATCCATTTGGTGTTAGCGACAGGTGCATGGCTTTTGATTTGCAACCAACCATACACCAGCGCTCGTTTCATAGCCGGAAACCAGCCACAACGTTTTCAGGCGAGCTTCCACGGCCAGGAAGAGCGGCGTCATCAGCCGAGATGTTTTCCCGGTGCCCGGCAATCAGAGATGGCCTACTTTAATGATGCGGTATATTTCAAACGGTCAGATGTTGATCAGTGTAATTACATCTAAACAGCAATGATATATAAAAAAATTGATACTGTTTATAGAACTGCTCTTGACTAGTTTTTCATGAATTCAACCAATATTTCTACTTGTGTATTGAAATAATTCATCAAATATTTGAATTACATCACGCTTTATTTAATTTCATCATTCGCTTGTTTGTTCACCTTTTGTAAATAGTCCGAGATACCTTTGGTTATTAAACGCTCAAAGTTGAACTTTCAACGTAAACGGAACTTTTCATTTTCCAAATAACAACGTGTGCCTGTCGGCGCGTTGCGTGTATTAAGTGGTAGTCTCGGTTTACATGATTTATTGTTGCGTCATTGCCGCTGCCGTGCATGAATATGCCAGGAAAGTTCTTTGGGAAATGAATAAATTGGATTTGCTTTGACTCAATGATACCTGGTCTAAAAGTTTGTTAAAGATAACAGCCATGTTTTAAAGGACATCCAAGATTGTAATACATTCTTGTATTACTCCATGTGACCTATAAAATGTACACCAGAGATTCAATGTACACCAGCATTCGATTATTGTTTCCCCTGAAAGGAAGCAAGACATATCTGTTTAAGACAGATAGGGGCCAAGGCTTGGATGGGGGCTGTTGAAAAGCCAAAAGTTTTATAGACAGAAGCTCACTGTGATTGCGCATGCATGGGCGATTCACTGATCTTTATTCACATGAATTGGCGTCACACCCAACCTCTTGAGTAAGCGTCGCCGGCAGGCTTGTAATTAAATCCTACCTTGCAATGAACCTGGCCGGGTTGTCTTGTTGTACGTGCTAAAAAGCTCCTCTGGAAAGAAGTAAGCACTACACATGCTGGGGCTAATGAGCGCCAAGACGCTGAAACACACGAAGCAACTTGGAATTATTACATGAAAAAGAGGTATTGTGGTGATAAGTGCGGCTTGATCACCACGGCTAAATCTCATCTTTTATACTGTCAATTTAATGAAGTATAAAGCAATTAAAGTCGGGCCTGATGGGTGCAGACTTCCATGTTTTGTGCCGATCTCAAGTACCTAACTGTTCTGATTCGTTCTAGTTTAATAGAATATAATTATTTTCGTGACAATTTTCTAGAATTTCACCTGAGCACGCAAAATCAGCGCTTTATATGCCTTTATCTTTGTCATCTTGTATTATTCAAATGACTTCGTCGCTAATTTGGGATGTGCTACAGGTGTTTTCTACAAATAACTTGACCATGTTCGCCCATTGCATCGAAAATCGAACCTTCTACTTATAACCCATCGTATCTTTCTGCGAACCGAATCGAATAATATTGTATGGAGTTTGTCCGTGTAACCACCAAAGGGCAGTGCTAATTGAAGCCATGTGTGATACGAAAATTGAGTTCGTAAAGTATTTCATTGATACACGAACCTTCTCCAGGCTGGTTTGAATAGATAAAGGGTAACATGGTCACTGCGCCAGTGTGAAGCCTGGTCAGGTGTGAGGCATTGACTTTAGATATTCTGATGCATCTTCAGTAGTAAACTAAATATAACATCGTTGGTGTCATAGTCACAACAATAGGACAACGACTGCACCCTAATTAGACGGTCCAACGAATACTAGGATATTCAATCTCGACGAACATATTGAAGAAACAACGAAATTTAAAAAAAGACAACTCACCACGACACCCAACCTATAATAAGAGTCGTGCTATCCATCTTTTAATCCATGATGAGCGATTAAGCCTATGTCTCTTGATCGATCAGTATCCGCCGTCATGCAACTCGCTCTGTCAATAGCAGTATAACAGTGGGCACAGCGAACTGCCTGCTCCGTGGTGATGACGGTATGAGGCACCCGTTTCAGGGGAGGGTGGGCACAGCGAACTGCCTGCTCCGTGGTGGTGACTTGTAGAAGGCACCTCGGCCAGGGGAGGGTGGGCATATCGAACTGCCTGCTCAGTGGTGATGACGGTAGGCACCCGTTTCAGGGGAGGGTGGGCACATCGAACTGCCTGCTCCGTGGTGGTGACGGTATGAGGCACCCGTTTCAGGGGAGGGTGGGCACATCGAACTGCCTGCTCAGTGGTGATGACGGTAGGCACCCGTTTCAGGGGAGGGTGGGCACACGGCATTTAACTGCCTGCTCCGTGGTGGTGACTTGTAGAAGGCACCTCGGCCAGGGGAGGGTGGGCACATCGAACTGCCTGCTCAGTGGTGATGGCGGTAGGCACCCGTTTCAGGGGAGGGTGGGCACATCGAACTGCCTGCTCCGTGGTGATGACGGTAGGCACCCGTTTCAGGGGAGGGTGGGCACATCGAACTGCCTGCTCCGTGGTGATGACGGTAGGCACCCGTTTCAGGGGAGGGTGGGCACATCGAACTGCCTGCTCCGTGGTGGTGACGGTAGGCACCCGTTTCAGGGGAGGGTGGGCACATCGAACTGCCTGCTCCGTGGTGATGACGGTAGGCACCCGTTTCAGGGGAGGGTGGGCACATCGAACTGCCTGCTCCGTGGTGATGACGGTAGGCACCCGTTTCAGGGGAGGGTGGGCACATCGAACTGCCTGCTCCGTGGTGATGACGGTAGGCACCCGTTTCAGGGGAGGGTGGGCACATCGAACTGCCTGCTCAGTGATGATGGCGGTAGGCACCCGTTTCAGGGGAGGGTGGGCTCAGCGCGCTTCCTGCTCCGTGGTGGTGACTTGTAGAAGGCACCTCGGCCAGGGGAGGGTGGGCACAGCGAACTGCCTGCTCCGTGGTGGTGACGGTAGGCTAACGTGTCAGGGGAGGTTGAGCACAGCTATCTGCCTGCTCTATGGTGGGCTATAGGTACCTGGGTCAGGGGATGGTGGTCAGAGTCAGCTGCAGGCTCCATGGTGGTGTCAGTAGGCACCTGGGTCAGGAGAGGTTGGACATAGTTAGCTGCTCGCTTGGTGGTGCTGGTGTCAGCAGGCACCGGGGACAATTGATGATAGAAACAGCTGACTCCTTTTTTGGTTTTGAAGAAAATGGAGTAGAGAGCAACATGTTTACTGCCTACAACATTCCTTTTGTACGGCGGAAAAACATAACATTTACTTCACCGTGTCTCGAAGAAGAAATCCTTACGAGAGGCAATATGTCGACATCTCTTAACTGATACAAACTGCCATATCCTGTCCATGGTTGGCACACTATCGTAAAAATTTCCCTCCAGGCAACCAGCTCTGTTGATACAATCGTCTGTCAAAGATTTGCAAACAAGAAGAAACAGCAGCAGTTGATCATAGTCACTTTATTTTGCTCTTCATCACAGCTTCTCCGTGTCATGGTTCAAACTCTCATATGGCAATGTGGCTGAGACATAATAAATTACATCGTTATTTACAATATTTACAATAAAGATTCAGAAGAAGCTTGGAGGTTTATTCTTTGCCATCTCTATCCCAGTGATATCCATGGATCTCAAGGTCACATCGCTTTACATGGATTTGTCTCAATCTCTCATTTCACAGCGTCATTTAGACAAACCTAGACTGTGTGATTAATCAAGACGTTAATTGCAAACGTGAGGTGAATGAAAATATCAACATCAAGTTTTCAATCAGTGGTCCTCCAGAGCTCAGTGGTCGTTTCAACCTTTATTGGTTCTCTCTCAGTATTTCTTCCAGACAATCCGTATTGCTGTTATAATTATTTCGCCACGGAAATTTTCATCAGCATCCACAGACCAATACACATCGCCGTAACATATTACACCATGAGGAGCTCATCAGAGCCGACGACGTCGATTGGTTCTCCACTCTCCTCATCCAAAAACAGACTAGACATATCAGACATCTCCTCATCAGATGGCCCCGTGCTTCCCGTTCTTTTGTAGTTCAGAAGCTTCTCACCTACAAAGAGTGGATTAGGAGTTTTGAGTATGGGAGGTAAAATTACAAAAAGCTAGGCGGCAGCACCGTAGAGTCAGGTGCGGCCGAAGAAATCGCCACATTTACTCAAACGCACGACGGTCTGTCACCTTATCTAACGCGATTGGTACAAGATAATTAAAGGCAATTACAGGCAATTACAGCAAAACTAAGCAAATGTTGAAAGAAAGTAGCAAAAGAAGACAAAAGTGAAAAGTAAAGAGGCCAAGCAATTGAAATTAAACACAATTCTATAAATCTAAACACCGAAATTACATCTTGAATTTGTTTACATTTGTATCATGCCAAAGACTTTCACACAAAAGAAGGAGAAAACTAATATCTACCACGTATTCCACACTTATATTTGATAATATGAACTACTTACTCACCCGTGTGCATGGTCATATGAAACTTGAGTTCGTAAGGTTGGCTGAAGAGTTTTCCGCAAATAGTACAAGAACATCCCTTGTCTTTGGTGTGTGTTCGTCTCACGTGGCTGTCGTGGGCGGCGTGAGAGGCGAAGGCTTTGCCGCAGTGTTTGCACTGAATGATGGAGGAGAAACATTTACTACAAGAGAAAACAGTCGTGAACAGTTGCGGACAACGACGTTGTACTAGGACAGTTGGTTTCGGTGTCGCCACCATCCATCGTATTACTACGATTGCATCAGCTCTTCTTTGAATATCGTCCTCGTCTGTAGATGGAAGGTAGCTGATGAAAGTCGTTTCTGTCTAGTTCTTTACCCTGTTCATAGGTAGCTTGTTTGGCTACTTGGTCACGCAGAGCGTATTGGTGTAAGGTAATGTTGTATCGGTTACTTGGCAATACTTAGTAGCCTACTTGTCCGCAGAAACATGTTGCCTAGAACGCCGTCTCACTGGATGAAGCTGATTCCAACCAGATTTACGGCTTTGACACACTCTTTATGATATCTTATATACCTTGAATGGTTTCTCTCCTGAATGTTGTCTGATATGCGTTCGTAATATGCTTGATGCTGTAAATGCTTTACTGCAGTAGACGCATTTATACGGCCGCTCACCGCTGTGGACCTGAGGAGTAGATAAATTTTAAAAAATGCAATTACCATTACCAAAATAAAGTTCATTGTTTAAACAAAATATCAAAGTCTCATAAGTTTCCAAAGAGATTTTCAAAATTCCGATGAGACCGTTCTGCTTAAGGTCAGTGTCTCTCAAGATCACATGTACGTTGATACGCGAAGGTGTGAAAATACCACCTTGATATTCCTGGTGTGAACACTGTATCTAACACCGTGAATTCATCAACGTTTGTTGACATCGATCGAATACCATGGCTCTAAAAGCTAGGCTACTTGTCCACACATTACAACATTAGCTAAACAAACAGGAGCTAACCTTAGCAAAAATCACTGTTTAGCCACAAGTTTATGTGTGTTTTCTCGGGGTTTCACAAGGTTTGTCTAAAAAGCTGGCCGCGTGCTAATCATTGAAATGAACTTCCACACGAGGGCTACTAACGCCTTTGACAGTATCAACAGTAATGTGTCAACGTTTACTCGTCTAGAGCTTTGTGCTGGTCAAAGAAATCGCCGGCTACCAATATACTGTCGGTGTGAGGCCACTTTTCAAAGCCACTGCGTAAGGTACTAAGTAGTTATCATAGCAGAAGCGGGGTGAATAATGTCCACCTTGTTCAACCCTATCTCTAGAATGCGTAGAAAGAACTGCTTAATACTAAGCAAATGATATCGTCTTGGAATATTAGGATGTTAAAATGACTTCTTTTAGGAGCAAGATAGTCTCTCAGCTTCGAGACATGGTCACCAGCGGTCTCTGAACGCAACTCCTCACGCCCCCGAGCGGCCATTTAGTATTTACACTCCCTAAATATCAAATATTCACCGCCAAGCAATTTCATACAGCACATTAGCCACAGATCTTATGTCCTACCGCCCAAGGTGAGAGCTTTGTTGGTTTTATTTGCCAGAACGTGTCCAAATGTATCGTCAAGCCGTCCACAATAAGTCATTGGATATTATTTGATCCGTTCTCCGGGTAAAAATTGCAGAAAGTTAACAGCCTGCGTCGCTAAATCTATAACTTGATTTTCTAGTTAAACTGTGGTTGCATTCAACTGTTTATTTGTTATAGATTGTCGTATTTGTATTTTCTTCTCTGTGGTATAACACGGGTCGCTAAATTAGTGTGTGTTGAAACACGTGCCATGATTGACCACAGAATTATTCTGTATATCATGGTTTAAGTGCATTTTGAACAAAATTACAAGTTCATGTACCTTTTAGTGACTGTACGTGGTATGGTTTGGACTTGCTAAATGAACATATCAGTTCGAATGAATTCTAAACCAAAGTGCAAGATACTTCTTCGAAAACCTGCGGACCTCGATCCCTTTCAACTTACCCTCATGTGTTTGTTTAGGCTTGATGACTGACTGAAACTTTTGCCGCAGACTGTACATTTGTGAGGCCGGTGTTTCTCATGGACGTGAAGGATGTGGATCCGTAATCGGTCTCGTTTCTCGAAAGATCTGAAAGAGATCGGGTAGAGATGCAAATACAAGTATCAATATCAAAGTTAGGCACTTGGAACAGCCATGAAGAAAACTAAACTTCGGTGTGTTACGCTTGTTACTCAACTGATGGCCTGCCTACCAGATACTACACTTGAAATTTGTTTGAATTCTGCCTCGCTTTTTAGCACGTACTTACCTGTTGCAAAGATGGCACGGGAACTTCCTGTCCCCCTGGTCGACGCATCGGGTGTATTTAAGATGTTTGTCTCGGTAGTATCGGTAGGCGAATACCTTGCCGCATCGCTCGCATGTGTAACCTTCTGTGTCTGCGAAGAAGCGTCAAGTTAATTAGTCAGAGTGTTTGGTTTAAGCAACAATCGAAATTACCGTTGGATTGGCGTGTAACACAGGACAGCAAATGATATTCTGATATGGCAAGCTCTAGGGAAGTCCTAAACACCAAAACTGACCTTGATTTTCAGGCATCTTTTTGGCCGTATGATTCCTTAACAACAACGACGGAAAATGCAGCATCATTTAGAAATTCTATACTTACTTGGAACCTCTTCATTCATGTTCCCATCCGCCATCTCCTTGAGCGCCACCGGGATGCCCATGAACTGCAAGTAGGCGTCCCCGTACCAAACCAGCAACTCCGTGCCCTGGGGAATGTCCTTGCAGGCCTCGTAGAAGATCTCCCCATCTACCTGGAGGGCGATGAGGTTCTGCTCCTGGGCGTAACGAGCGCAGTTGACGTAGGCCATCCAGTTGCCGCCGCTGCCTCGGCCGTCGATGAAGTGACTTAGTTTGCCTTCTTGAAATATCTGAAAGAGATCATTCAAATATCATTCACCATTTGGAATCAACGAATTTCGTAGTATTGGTGAAGACGTGGCCAATATTTCTTCTAGAGCTAAGGTCAGGACGATTGAACACTCTCATCATTTACTCTTACCTCCCACATATGTGTGTTATCATCATGTGTCTTTATCTCACTCGTGTTGACCACCTTTCCCTGGAATGGTCCAAACTTGGTGCCCTTTGAGATGACCGTCTTCTGGCAGAATATGCCATAGTGTATGGCTCCGGCAAAGGTCGTCTGGAAAACACCAACACCTGGGGAAAGACACATCACGAATTACTTCTTGAATCCTTGTAAAAGACTAAAAGACCCCCAAGAAACAAAGATGACTTTTTTTTCTGGCAGGGTAATTGTGTGCAGTTACAAGAAGACGAATTATCCAAAAAATGATTGAGTTATTCGAGTCATCTGAACTTTGAACCAAACTTCTTCAAATAAAAGCCTTGTTCACGATAAATTCTAGTTCTTCTTTCCAATTGCATCAATGAAGGTTGAGGTGTGTCAGTTAGTGTGGTAAGACTTGTGTTTTAGTTGAATCGTACGATATCGTGTACTTTCGATAATAGCACGCAGAGTCAATCTATCACTTGCGGTAGCTCCTTACCTTCTGGTAAATTCAAGGTGCTTGTGTCTATCGGTCCAGCAGCTGGTTTTTGCGGGGGTGCGGGGACTACTGTTCCATTAGAGAGAATCCGGTCTATGCCTGTAATTATAAGCAATAAACATTAAAGACACCATTGCAATCCTTTTTTGAGAATGGATCTGTTTTCTTCTAAATCTCCTACGCATCCACGAAACTAGATTCATCGATGACGTCGTTCCCTGAACGCCATTAATTGAAGTTCTACTCTGACCGCATGGTGTACTGGATATCGATGTTGGCAGATAGAATAATAGAATATATTTTCAGTGATCGGCTTGGCGACTGCTTTTCTTCGTGGCAAAAACAACTATAGTAGATGGAAACGTCGTTTCTAGTCTTGATACCAGTATTTGCCCCAGGATCGATGTCACCATCTTTAATATGTCCTCAAGGGAAAATCTTCTTACTAAGGAGTCAGCCTACTTTTGACGGATTATGGTAATTTTGCTAGTTTGTCTTCTTAAAACGGCGTAAAAAAATTTACATCAAACCAGATCTCTGACATGAATATGATGGTAACTGGAGCGAAAATAGAATAGGTGGCAATTTCTTCCAACTCTTTGGGGTAGTTCACCCGTATTAAGTGTAGGAAGTCGAATACAAACGCCTAAGGACGCAGGTTCGCATGAAGGTTCGTTGTCTTTAGTTTAATAGCGACGTGTTAACTATAAAACATTAAAAATTCAGACAAAGCTTCGACTGGGTGGATGACGGAAGCTGTCAGAACAATGCAAATAGGCCAGGGGTTGTTTCGGATGTTAGGCCTGTCTTTTGACGCTCTGTTTTGAATATAATATCACAAGTGTTATTGACATTACCGATAGACTCGCGGGAAGTCAGGTAAATTTGTTGAATTGGCGAGATAATGCTTTAGACGTACAATGTATTAGAGCGATAATTTACTGAATAGATGAAGAAATGACCAAGCGAGATGTTTCCGTATCGTGTCAAAATGCAGTTTGTAGACCCGATAGTTTAGGCCTGAAGTGAACAAAGTAAAAGGTTAAGAGTGCTCAAACGCGGGGATGTTGAGGGACGATGACATTCAGGAACCTTTAGGCAGATAGCTGCTTCAACAAAGTTAGGAACTTGTTTATAATCATAATCCTAAACAAAAATCTCGACAGATTGTCTCGCGTTTCTTATCTTTATCTTACGGGCAAGCAGAGGGGTGCAGCGACCGACATTAGCTTATTATGGGCGTACTTTTAGAAAACCATCCATGGACGTTTCATTTTTCATAGAGTTATCGTACTGTATAATGTTGATACATAATTTTAAAAACATCAACTAAATGGGAGAAATCATAGGCAAACATGTGGCGGTTTCCATTCGTTTATCTTTCCGAATTAGTGCTGGAAGCTCTGGCTAAGACAAAGAGATTACGTCCGTGTCATTTTTGTTTTGAAATGGACTCTATAGCTTCTTTTGCCGTGCTAAGATGCGTTTCACAGCATCAAGGGCACATTGAGCACTAGCAAAGTACTATACACTTATATGATATCTTTAGTATAGCTAACTTGGAAAATGCTATACTAAAGTACGGAAGCAGCAGCACTCCAAACGTGTTCTACGCTATTTGTCTACACCATGGTGATCGCTTTTGCGAGATAGGTTCATTTTTCTGCCCACGGACCAAGTAGCCGCTTCCATCGGACGCTGCAGTTGGTTTCCTTAGCCAGTTTCCGCCAATTGATCTTTTTAATGTTTTGGTATGTGGTCCGAGGAAAGGTCGGTGTCAGTTGGGTATGGTTCTATTGATGATTTTTCCATCGGAAGTGCGAGAGATGGCGGCTATAAACTACCGCAGAGGACTGAAATATTGACCAGATTTTTCTCCACGTGGACGAGGAAGCTGACGAGTTAGGTGTTTCTACTCCGGCCAGAGAAAAAGAAAACAGTTGGCGGCGCTTAGAAAAATTCATCATGATATTGACAAAACTGACTATGATAACACTGTCGACCCTGATTTATTCAATATTTCTATGTGAAAAGTTAACATGCGATGATATATGTGTGTTACTTCTTTTCGCTATGGTTTCGCCGGAGACCAAGAAGTTAGACAATATGTAACACTGTGGTGGTGCTTTTGGTATTTCCACTCTTTCCCCCCAGTTTTTTCACAAGAAGACAAATGTCGATGATGGCCCCATTGATAATTTAAATCATCCCATCCCATCAACTAGCTGTGAAACCGGCCATTCAAACAGTCAAAATACGGTTTCGGGTGATACCAATCGTATACAATTCGCCCCAGTAACAGCCAGAATAAAGGCCTAGACTTTCAGCAATCCTTGGTCGATGTCACAAAGTCCATTATCCCATGTGAGAGCCCAAACAGAGTTGAAGGGCGCACGACAAACCAAAACCACATAAATCAACAAAGTCGTGTACCTTATTATCTCGAGCTCCTTAATTCACTTTTATTATTAACTACACCATTGTAAAACCATGAAACGATAATAATCTTTAATACTTAGGCTGTAGCAGTTTCTAAAATTTACCAAAGCAATGTTGTTCCTCTCGACACATGAGCTACCTAAACAAATATCATTTGCCGAATTTCGTGTAATCAATGTGTACCTTGACCATTCGCATTGCGCTCAAGCCGCGTGGTGATTGATTCGATGTTGGCAAACTTATTTACCTAAAATATCTAAACAAATCGGTGCCTATTTCAACTCATTTTCGCGGTGTGAACTGAGTACATTTTGCTTTGTCTTGAAGTGACAACCGGGTTTTTTCCCACCGGAGCAATATTTTGCTTTACGACTTCATTTACCCGACTAGTGACTTCATCTAACCCGTTATGTATTAGATTGAGGTGAGAGAGTGTGAATAAACGACGAATTAAACACGCTCAAAACTGGCCCACCCGAAAGGAAAAAAATCGTTAAGGTTTGCTTATCTAAAGTAATAGAAGGTTTCACTAATGTAAAGTATGCTTATTATCATCATCAAGACGACAACTGTGTTTTTTTCAGAAAATGTTATGCATGTTCACGTTTAAAATTTCCTCTCACTGTATATGAATATAACGATTTGAACTTAAAACGTTGCTCAGTAATGTCCTCAGTTATTTACAATTTCCTGTCAGCATCATCAAGATCTTTTTCTCCTTGTACATATTTCCTATTGCACATGTAATCTGTCAATGTGCGTGATTTCAAAACTGGCGGTGAACTCCGTCGCTTCTCAACCACCCCAACGTGTCGTGATCACGACAGAAGAGATAATTGCTTTCGCCAATATTGACCAACATCGCAAAAGAAACTGTAGTTAAGTTGACCATCTGTGTTTAACAAGACAACTTGTGCAACAATAACGTAATTTGCAATGTTTTCAGCCGCAATTTCAGCCATTTGCGGAAGTTGCGGGCGCTTGTAAAATGAGAACGGGAGTCCTCATGCACCAGCGGTCCGGAGACGATCGGAGTTCCTCCAAATATAACAACTGGTTGGTCAATAGCCACGTAAAATAAGCTATCAAATAAAAAAGGGTAAATACTCGAAATGAACCAAAGCAAATCTCCAAACTGCTGATATGACCTCAACACACACTGGGCCTAATTGAAACATTTCCTCTTCGTGTTTGAAGCAATGCAACATCTTTAAGTGGCGGCCATGTTGTATTTCCTTTGCTGTTTCGTGTGTGTTTACTGTACATTAAACCCTGTTACAAGATGGTCATTTTAGGTGATTGGGAGCACAATTGAAAGCTGTTAGTGCTATTGATTGTAATTGTCCTCTTTGTAGCCTACTGAGAGTCCGGTGTTTGTCTAAACCCCCGTCCCTGCTTTGAAGTGGCCTCGGTGAGTGTTTATCTAACATGGTTCAATGGTGATCAAATCTTTGTTGGGTAAACTCTGTCGGGCACTAAACCGGCTGCACTACATGTCCCCTCCGAGAGATGCTAGAAATAGATTAATGTGGGGGTGGCACCAATTCATGCAATTGCTTGGTATCTCACAGAAAGACTAGCCACCGTTGCTACAAAATAGCCAAAGTTTGATGCCGGTTTTTTTCCAGATGGAGAGAGATCGTGATTGACAAAGTAAATGCTGCACTGAAGAAAAATGAACTATACCAATACCTAGATATAGAGACAACTGATCTGGTTCTACCTGCTTCTGACGCCATGATCACGACTTGACGCCATACCGTAATAACCTCCATGGTAGAATTATAGGGCCGTTTAGACGACAGGCGAAAAGACCGCATTCGGATCGAATCTGGATGAATCCGGATTAAAACCACCCAAGGCGATGGTACCTTTTTAGTCCGGATGCAACCACATTGATCCGGATCTTTTTGCGTTTACACGACGAAAAATTAATCCGGATTCGGGACGCATCCGGATTTTTTCGCGTCGTCTAAACGGCCCTTATGTTTCGGCAAAATTTCGTAAACAATGTACTTTCGTATCATCGCCTGCTCTTTCTTTCCTTTTTTTCAAAACCTAAAACTTTTCATTGAAAGTTTTTCTTGTTTCGCTGGCCGTGATATTTTCAATCTGGTAAACTCTGACAGCCGGTAGCCACTTGGGGGAACATTTAAAATGAGTGTTAGCATACCTTCAAGCGGTGAGAGACCATAAGAGACCTTTCTCATCACAAAGCCTGCATTAGATATGCCGAATAAACTCAAAGAATCGCTGCAATATCTTGTTTAAAGCTAACATTACAAACCAACGCCCGTTTTCAAGAGTGTTTTAAAAGAATAATTACGGCATTCGTACGACTGCTTTGTGGCACCAACGGGCGCCATTGTGGTTTTTGATTAAAAGAAAACAAGATGGCTGACAAATGGTGATGTTGATATGAGTGGAGAGGGAACCTTTGACCCCGCCCATGTTGCCGCTTCATTGGTTCTATTTTCTAGTGGGAAAATATGCCACTGATGTCCTCTGATGGCCAACCCAAGGTGCTTTATCTATCAGTTCGCGCTGGTTGGCTTGAGGTTATGAAGTAATGGACCGCCTCGGGCCAACACGGGGAGAAAATTAAATTTGTGTTAAAACCCTCGAAACATTGTAATTTACACATCAGGCTGGAAGCAATTTGTCTCAGTGTACTCGCTGACCCGGCGATCCATGTTTTATCTCGAGATTGGCAGCAGTCCTACATCGCATGCCACTTGATATGTTTTAAAACTCAACTGAAACGTGCTTGGAGAGATTGCCGGTCACGTGGATGTTAGCGTTGTTTAGTTATCTATGTTTCAAACACTGAAGAGCTACACGATCGCATGCGACACCTAGCGGTAGTGATATCTTGACTGGTGCTAACCAGGAATATCTACCACTCCACATTAGTGATCGAAGCGTTTCCAAATGTGAATTACAGTGAGAGAAAATCCAATGTTATGGCGAAGATTCGTTTTTATCTGTGTGGGTCTGTTGCTTAAGATTCGGCAAGAAACTGAAAAATGACAGGGATGATGACGACGACTATCATGATAATGATCTTTTGACCTACACTCACCATGGCTGAGCTCACTGATCCGCAACCCGGACAGGGCGTGTCCCGGTAGCTGCTCTCCAACCTTATTCTTGGCGTAACCGTACAATACCATGTCCAAGTCATCCTGACTGAACATAAACCCCACGAACGGCTGCATAGCGAATGGGGGTTCCTGCATGGGTTTGGTGTGGGCCGGACTGGGCATGGGCGAAGGCATGGACTGCTTAAGAGGCATGTTTTGGTGTGACATTGGGCATGGACTCATCGCCGGCATCATAGGACCACGGAATCTGTTCATTGCCAAACTGAAAGTAGAAAAGAGAGGCAAAATGTAGTTATACTACGCCAAACTACTGACTTACAGAACACTGGCCAAACAGGAGACAGTCATAAGTCGCGTATCGAAATCTAGTCGCCTTGGTGGTTATTTTCAAGCCAAACGAATTTGTCGGGGTCGTACCCACAACATAGATTTCACTTCCAGCAGGAGATGCTGACGTGATCGTACTAATATCAGCTGATATAAATTCGTTCGATTCCTCAGTTGTAGTATGGCAAAGAAACAGATCAATGATGAAAACAAAACTGGTAGACATTTATGGGTTATTTCGGGACACTCTGTATGCTAACTGTTTCAGGTACTACATGTGTATTTGACATGTAATGAGAGATGTCATATGGCGGCGTAATTGCTAAAGAAATACCGCTAATTAATTTCACTCGAAATACAAAGGAGAACATGATTGCGTTGTGTTTTCTCTGTTTGCCTGCATAAAGCTGTTGACTTTCTGACCATAAGTGTTGTTTTGGTCATCGCATTAGCTTATATAGCACAGCAAATTATGTATCAACACTGTTGAACAGTAACGGAACCATAGAGGTTAGGCCAATGATACATTAAGAAAAGGCACTATTTTGAAACAGTACTCGTTAATCTGCACTTAAATTAAACAATGTTTAGATACAAGTTCTTATATTTGCTATAGTTTTATGAAAAGTAATGACAGAAAATAATAATGATTTTAAGTTAAAAAAACTCATTGGGCTGAAAAGAAGTGTTAACGACCCTGAAGATTCAAACTGGATCGGCTTCAAATCGAAATCGCGCGGTCGTCTGCCGCATCCATCTTGTTCTTCCAGGAAACAAACGACGATAAAAACCAAACTGTGTTGAACCTCCTAAAGGCAGAATCATGTTGTGATTGGGCACAAAGCTTCTAAATCAAGTTATGGCTTCCAGATACGGAAGCCTCTTTTGGCGGTGAAGTGACCGTCGCCTTGTATGACCAGCTGCCAAAATAAACGTTTGGCCATCCCGTATATCTCGAAGGCGGGATCTTCCCCGTGACCTGAGATCATAGTCAACTTTGCGGCGAGTTATTTGTTCTAAGAATCGAAATGTGAGCCTCATTGGTGTTTCAATTGTTTCTTTTGAAATAAAAAGTTTTTTTCACCATCATTTCATTCAAAATCAAGATTTCGGTAGTATTTTCGTTCAAGGTATTACAGCTTCAATTGAACGTCTCTGCTGATCTTTAACGTCATACTCTCTTTCTGGCTCCACCAGTTTTGATCATAGATCCCCCTCTACCTCAAGACAACGGCCTCAGTCATGTCAGTAGTCGAAAGCACGCGTCACTACGGTCATGTTGTAGCTTCGTGGTACGGGGTGGCAAGAGAAGATGTTACAAATTGTAAGAAATCCTTTCAAAAGGTAAAAGAACGTTACCAATCTCTACAAAAAGGCAATAAAAAAATCCGTAGCACAGACGGACAATACTTTTATCACCAACTCTGATTTAAGTGGGGATTACATGGTAATTTTGTACTTATCAGATCCCTAACACAGTCAGTGAAAAGGTTGACAATGGTAATTTGTTAGGAATGTTAGCCATTCCGTGGGAGTCAAGGAAGACGAATTTCAACTCAAAGAAATCCTACATTGTTTGTACAAATCTTTAGCGCGGATGTACTCGCTCTTTGATCCTGTAATTTTCCGCCAATTTGATATGACTTTAACCACTCAGTCGATTTGGTGTTCCGGCCAAGTGTCCTTGAAGTCAATACAAGTGGTTTCTCATGGTTTTAACTTGTTTCGATCGTATTTTCCCATCTTTTGTTCAACACTTCGAGCGGGTAACAATGTCGAAACAACGTTTATTTCAGTCATTATTGTTGTTCTTTTTGTAGAACTCGTTTTTTGGCAGACGTCTGTCTATCTATGCAATCTATTGCAGCAGACACCGAATATCCTACAATTGAAGGCAAAATGGCCAGTTTTTATGTTGCTATTAGTCAAGTGCGTTACTTGATCCCTCCACAGCTAAGGTGTAACCCTCACGGACTACAAATTGGCCAACAATACCCTCCCCACCGAGGCAAACACCACCACAATGCGACACAATCCGCGCATGCTGATATTTTCTTTTCATCGCTCCCTGATTGTCGCTATCAGCGCCGAGAGAAGATCTCACAAACTTCCACTTGACAATAAGCTTTGATAGAACAACTCTCGCGCCGGATTCTCAAGTTAATTTTGGCTGCAGGCCACACCGGAGTCTAAAGCAGAGTTTATGCTTGGCTGGGTACAGCGTACTTTCCCTCCCAAGATATCGAGGTATCGAAATAATGTGACAACAATGAGAGCAGAGAGAAAGATCCCAATGTCGATGAGTGCAATCTAACATAGAATGGCACCTCTAGCTTTGGGGTCAAGTTTTGGTAAGGATTGACTGGCGTAGAGGCTTTGGGTGATGAAAACAGAATCTTATCCGGGATCTCATTAGGCCTATCATCATGTTGTTGAAGCTGCGACAATCACTCGGAACATGAAGAATCAACAAAATTTTCTCAATATAATACGGTGTATTTATAGTAGTAACGTTACGGCGTTTGGACAACACGAAAGCCTGGAGTTGGAATTGGACAAAGGTGCTTTATATCATGTTAGATGACCATAGCAAAGGTACCCAGTGACAGGGAGAGGTATTTCTGGTCGATTGTCCAGCAGGCCATCAATTTCCCTTCCTGTCATCTCAAACTGGGACCCTAATTGTACGTTAAATAAACCCTCCCTCAGTTTAATCAGTGAATGCAATTGCCCCTTTAAAAGTCTGCAGTGGCCTATAAAGCTATTGTCGTTTGATTGACCGTTGAAGAAAGTTAGAGATCTTGTGGAATGTTGGACAAGGAGGAGATAGATTACCTTTCGGGGAAAAGATTCGACCTGAGGCGATTTGATGTTTAGTCAAATAGAGCCCTGGATCGCAAAAAGCTACCTTGCATGCCTCGCTGGACCCCAAAGTTCCCTAGTGTCAACGAGTGCAACGGTTTGCAAAGAATGAAGATGCCATAAACCATATCATAAAGGAATCATAATCAAGGTATGTAAGATATACTTTTTCTATTGGCTAACATGTACTATTTGCTGTAAGCAACCACACAAACTGTCAAAATATATTACAAAAACACAACTAGACATTCCGTAAGAAGCTAGTAGGCAACATCTGACATTCGTGCCGAAAGGCTTTTGACAGTTTTTACAACTTTTCCAACAATGATTCTTCGGACTGAAGCAACTTAAAACAACATTCTCAAAGTCCCGTCGATGTTATTACAATACTTTATGATCGTAGGTATAAATAGCTCCAGTTTGAAATTATTTTCATTGGAAGCGGGGACAATGGATGCAAGGGGCGTCTGATCACCATCGAAACTGTGCCCGGTATGCTTATAAAAACTTGGCACCGAAAGCAATGAGAGGTTTCACCATTGAGCCTCTAATGCCAAAGCATTCAGAGGTATTATCTCGTGTTCGTGGATAATATCGGCTCAATCGACCGTGATAATTTTCAGAGATACATATCATGACAAATTGTTTTGAAAAAGAACCAAGGCATGCCTACATTGGGTCTAACTTGGCCTATCACTCCTGTGATATGATCCCATTGTCCCATTGTGTGACACCGCATTGATGGCCACCTCACAGCACTTAAACCCATTTAAAGCCTTTTAACAGTATGTCAAGCCTCCATAAACGGATTAGCGACACAATTGCAATCACAAGATTTACTTGGCACAAAGCGGCTCCTAAGACATCTGTGGTCTAGAATCTCGAATAAGAATCCTTAAGAACAATATTTCGTTTTCTTTGGTGAGAAATAATTGATTCTGTAAGCATATTTGTCAGAAGCAGTGTAACATTTTTGAAAGGATGTGAGGAGTTCCACTCAGCGTCAAATTTGGTGGAAAATAGTTTGGACAGCTTTGGATTCTTTGGCAGTGTTAAGACTCATGTTTATCCAGGGCTTCGGTGATATCTACGACCAAGTCCAGACGCCTTACTTCAAAGGATGCCGCTCTTAGTGGCATGATCGGGGAGAGTTCAGCACCATGGACGACATTGGTCGGCGGAGTTACGGTCTGTGCGAAATATCTTCTCAAAATGGATGCTTCATCAAAGTATTAGAAATATGCCTACGAACTATTCATGGTCACATATTGAAGAAGCACCAAGTTGCCAAGTTGATTTCGTTATCTGATGCTTGTTTTGCACTTTGCACACAATTTCTTTGTGTGCGTCGATTGGTCAGTAATAACCAGAATCAGATTCTTTCATATCAAATAACTGATCAGTATCCGTCGAATTTCAATTATCCGGTTCGATCTGGTTGTAATTAATTTAGAACAAGGCAAAGTTGACATAAATGGAAACATCATTCACTTCATAGGCCTGGAAATGAATTGATAATATTTGAAAGAATATCAGAGTCGTCTAAAGTTTCCTATGCTGTTGTTAAGTTATGAATAAAGACTTCCTGTTACATGAGTGAAACAAAATTTCATTTGTAACAGAATGAATCCCGATGTGCATCATTATTCGCCAAGTTAGCATGACGGAAATATAAGAGGAACGTTACATCTGTAACATAATATCCAAAGGTATACGAAGCTTTCAAATTCATACCGAGCTATTGACACAACATGCGAAGTCTGTATTCTTCCAAATAAAAACTAACCATCTCCGGTCTGAACACTTTCTCTCTAAATTTGTTTTCTAGGATTGCTTGGGACGAAAGACAAAGATCTTGGTTCTGGAGTTGTTGCTTATCTCAGGAAAACAGAATATCAGCTTCTATTCAAACGGAAGCGTGCGGACAAAACAATGGGTTCTCTATGTTTGTTGAGTGTCGCTCTAGGCCCGTTTGTTATGACAGTGCAATGCACTATACTCGGCTTTGTATTAGGTCACAGAGATACAGGATTAATTTCTTTTCCGTCATTTTGAATAATGAGGTTGAGTGCGCCGAGATAATCGTGAAGGGAATCTGCTAAAGGCCTGGTGACGTAGGTTTCTAAGACTTTTTTCGACCAGAATCAGTCTTTTTTTCTTCCGTGTTGTCACGGAGTGAGGGAACAAGATGGCGGGTATGGCGGCCATATTGAATGGTTGGTAAAAGAAAATATCATACATTCAGCATCATACTCTGCCTGTTCTATCATTCCTGTGAAAGTCATGAAAGGAGTCGGCGGAAAGCTTGAAGCAGTGGGTTCCTGGAATTTTTATTCGATATAATTTTTTCATGGCAAACTAAGTTGACGTGATTGTCTAACGCGTGGTAAAAAAAACGAGAAAAGAGGCATCTACATCTTGTACTAGCATAATGATAGCAAACTTGTATACTGTCTGCTCTATCTCCGATTATTGAGTCCCAAATAAGATGCAATATGTTAGAGAGACAGGCGTGAGAAACGATAAGGCACGCTATAAGCGATTTGATTTGAATATGCTGGGATGTCGCTACGGCCTTCAGAGGTGTTATTAAGCAGACAAGTTAAAACTCCCCACGAGCCATCACAGTAATCTGATCGGATGTACCAAACACTCAGAATAACAAATGAGTCAAAAAACGAAGGACCGAAAGGCCCGACATTTTCATATTTCGTAAGGAGCTACTGGTGACGTCCCTTACAAATTTCCCATGAGATTTCAGAATCGCAGGCTATCACGATAAGATCTCGTGTAGTCCCTTCCTCGATCATAGCAACTGGGAAAGCTATAATTATTGCATGATTGGATCAGCCAAGCGGATGAAGAAGACACTGACTATTCGTCCTCTATTGGTGAGAGGATATTATGCAACTCTTGCCCACGGCCCCGAGATGTCATGGGAGGGGCCGCATGATCGAGGGCTGTCTTACCAGATGGTGAGACACAGGGGATCAGTGGCCGGCCTAGGGAAGATAGGAAGGATTTGGGTGGTTGATACTGTCCAAAAATCCACCCTTGGAACTGTCTTGTATATGGCGATTTTTTGGCTTTGAAAATTTTTCAGAATTTTGAACTTATGAAAAGATTCAACTCTGTTGGAACCAAATTTGAAGAGTATTGCAATTGTGTCGTCATGGCACAAAGAAATTGTAATATATCACTTTCGGGGCAGTAATTTTTAAAATCATATTCCAGTTTAAGTAGTTGCATCATGTATAAAATTCATACCCCGCAATGTACGAGGATGTACATGCGCCTCTAGTTTTTCTGGGATGAAATCGGGTGATACCTTTCGTAGGAGGATGCTCCCCTGTGACGTATTAATGGACCGCCATGTTTTGAAAAAGTCTCAAATTGATTTATGGCTTTAAACCACACAAGGAAATTCACCGGAAAATTGTCTTGCTTCGGAATAATTAGAGGTTGGAATCTCTTTTTGATTTATGTATCCGCGAAGAGCGGATTTGTGAAACGTTAAATTTATAGTTTAATTTATCAATATACTGAAAAATTATAAAAAGCATTTGCAGCTCACCGCTTACCATCCAAGTATAACCAGGTATTTAGTCCTATACAGATATAAAACAACTGCATTCTAAACACGCGCAATAACTGTATTGTGTTTTATTTCATACAGTATTCTTCTTGATTGTGCATGGAAACATGAAAAAGAACTGATTATTTTCAAACTTCATTCAACTAGCACTGTGAAAACATCTAATAAAGTTGGCAGACTTAATTCACCTTGGTTTGTGCAAACATTAAAAAATCACTGTTTTCAAAACAGCAACTTATTGCACGTTATTGCAGGGTGTGAAATCATGATCTTTCAATGAAAAAGTACGTTTTGATTACACAACTTATCCACAATTATTTGCATGGTAACAAGATCAAAACTTCATCAAACTACAAAATTTCATAATGAAGTGAAACCGAGCATAATTTAGACGACTCTTAATGGGATTACATTGGTAAACAAACAAGTCTCTAAACATCATTTGCGATGGTGTTACGCGTTACGCTAACTTACTTTTAATAGACACCAAAACGGCCGAAGTTTATTTTGCGCTGCAAGAAAAAACCCTGATATGTTAAAAGCAACACGTTTTCTGGCATAGCAACGCTAGTAACTTCCTCTGCGGAAGCAAAAGTTGTTGTTACTGTTTTGATTTCGGAGATGAATTGGGCCAATGTTTGATTTGACCATTTCCCCTTTAAATAATATAGAATAGGTGTTGATGGTATTATGTCGTTTTGGTTGTTATACGGGGAATAATCGGTAACGGATCGTTACTTTTGTTCTCAAATCCGAGCATGTAACTCCGCTAGAAACCATAAGAAATTCACGTCATGTCAATGATCCATTTTGAGAATGAGAGCGAAACTTTTCATTTTAGGAAAACGAACTATTTCTTCATGCTCATATTTCTATATTTCTTTGTTGGTTACAAATAAATTCGCACGTGACTGGAAGATTTCCGTCAGTGAAATATTTTGGTTACTTGCATACATGTATTGTTTTACTTCAGACCAACACTACTCAATCGGCATCAACCTTCAAAGGACAATATAATAACACCAGTCAAGAGAGGCCTTCACGTGTACTGAGAACATCAACACATTCCAATTAAATATCCAATTCAAATAATCATTACAAGGATTTCACGGTTCCTTATCATCATGTCCCCTCACAAAATACACCCAGCAATCCTATGATGTTGTCCCTCCCTGTACCTTAGGCTAGGTACCCCACCCACCCATGTCAGGCGTCACATTGTACTAACGTATCATTAATCAACCCTCCTTGATGACTTCCAAGAGTTCAATTATGATTGACTCAATTGGAAGATGGACTGAACCACGTTGGTGGTCCTGAACATCCATCATTGACAGAAGAGACGCCGTCTTCAGCAACTCTGGCATGCGATCTCATATCATCTTTCATTGGGCAGGTTAATTGTACGAGCAACTTTTGATGTTTTGCGTTTCCAGCACATAACTGAAGGAACATTAGAGTCATAAAATCTCGACGAAATCAAATTCGTTTTCGAGAAACATAAATTGAAAACGTTTTTGTGGTCTTTTTTGATTCAGCGCTTTTCAAGGAAACGAAACAACAACAAAAATTGGAAAACGGGTAGTTTCTAAATCTTAACAACCTTACTCGCTTTTCAGAAATTTTATCTGAAGATTATTATCATAACATCGGTATCACTGAAACAAATATTTCTTCGATGATACATGTAACTGCAACAATTCACAATCACCTCAAAACGCATTAAGCAATAATTGGCGGAAAGTGCGAATTCGCACAAACTGGATGAACAAATAGTCCAATTGATTTACAATAATGAGACAGGTACACACACCTGTGATGGTAGGCAGTGGTTCCGCTTACCTAGTGAAAGCACAGGAAAGTCACCAATTCTGTCCATTGTCAGAGATGTTTGCATGAACTTACGTACCCAGACCGGGACACCGGCAGAGAAAGAACTTAGGACGCTGGTGCTGAGAATGGCTTAGGACGCTGGCAAGAGCTCTGGGCAGTTTTGATATTTTTCCAATTTCAAGGAGTTTATTTTTCAGTCTTCTCGTTCTGTTTTGGTATCAAATGAAGTTAACAGTTCGATACGGAGTAGTCTCAGCACGAAAACACTGAACAAAGTGGTAAATTCTAGAAGAAACGGACCTAAATAAATATCAGACATATTTTAAAAAGTCTCTGTTATTTTGTTTCTAAAACTTGAATTGAATTCGACGGAATGTTTAGACAAACTGACCCAACAATGTGAAAAAAATGACCCGCGATCCTCGGCCATAATAATCTGTATTCGCCAGCCCTTTTATCTCTTACAATATTCTGTTGCTGTTGGCGAAAAGATGCTCCTTTCTGTCGAGAAGGAAACGATGTTTGTGGACCATTCACTTGTTGTGTTTGCCAAACTTCTGTAGTCGGAAATGAAAACACACCTTGATAAAATCTAAGTTGTGTGAAATGGGAAGGTTAGGAAGCAGGACAGTGGAGGATAACACCCCGTATTTCCATGTTTGATGGGTGATGTCACCAAAACTAGTGTCCTAACTATACATGTACCAGGTAACTTTTGACCGGACAAGGGTAGCCCCAACTTGCGCACCTACCTGAATTAGTTTGGAAATTGATCTCTCAACGATAATGTTCTTGGCGGAATTTTCAAATTATCGAAGTGTTAACAATTTATTTTTTAAAGCCGAAAACTAGAAGAATTTTGCGACTGCAATCATACACTGCTTTCGTTGTAGCTTATGCCAAGAAACACTTGGCTGTTTTTAACGGAAATAGTAAAGGAGGAAAGAGGAAGCTTGATAGATTGTGGAGCAGTGGAAAATATATGTTTGACAACATTACGCGAGAGTCTCAGAAGTCAAGAAACCAGCCGCAAAGATCGAAGACCTCACGGCATCATTTTCGAAAGGATGACAGAGAGAAGAGGTTTACCATTACCCGCGTATACAGTTCTGTGTTGATACTGAATTATAATTGCTGAAATTATTAATAGTAACACGAACATTTCTGTAATAAAACTGTGATTAATTCATAAATTTATTATTTGAAGCTCTCACCTGACCAGTCTGTTTTGTATGTTACCCATGTTGGCGTGGCTCATGGGGCCCGGGAAGTGAGGTGGTGGAAATCCAGTATGGTGATAGGGCGGCGCCGGCCGGGGCATCTGCATCGCTTCCATAATGCAATCAAAACGATATCAACACTAAATAAAACAAACCCAACACTAAACAAGTTCAATGAAATTCGAAGTCCGCGAAATATCACACTTAATGTCTGAGTTAAACACTGGAAGTTGTTTCGTGAGTTTGTCTGCTTCTAACTAAACGTCCTCGGGTTGTGACATGTGATATCGATGTCAAACGATCGTCTGCTCGAGACACTTTACCAGACGATACAAGAATGAAAGCCCTGTTTGTATTTGGGGACTATATACCTGACGCGCATGCGCGTCACTTCCCCTTCACTAACTGAGTGACCAGTGTTTATGTAGCATTTCTGTCTCAAGTGGCTGGATCTCAGCCAATTGATATCAAGCTCGCAGAGGCATTGGCTCAAGAAGAATGGATCGTCCTGGTGTTAGCGTAAAGCTATTGTTAGTTAATATAATCATGAAAGCCCAGTATAAACACGCTTAAAGGAGCTCTTGGTATCCGATTCAAATACCTCCACTTAAAGAATGAAATTTAATGGCAAATAACAAGCAAACAAAAATCCTTTTGATGTCAGCGATGCTGTTTTTGAGAGCAAAGTTTTTCTTAAGCTGAGGATGTTTTTCTTTTTCTTTGGGCGTACTCTAGGATTCTTCTCTAAGTTGCTACAGATAGAAACCGTCGCTTTCCGGTGCTCAGAAACGTGGCGCGAAGCTTGTAACAATCTGGTAACAATTCGCACATACTTGGAACGTCCTGTTGCCGAGAAGGAGGTGCGAGGGCATCCTAAACCTATTAGCAATAGAAAGGAATTAGGTACCACGAAATATTGTATTATATTTGAAGAATATGACCGTAGGACCGCGACACTTTTCTCACACGTATTAGAGATGCTGACCCAGGATGTTGGTATGCTGGGTAATTCAACGGTTTGAAAACTGGGAAGTGGTCGTGTTGATGAGAAATTAGAAAGAAATTTTATCGGACCATTTTTTCAATGAAACACGTGCAATGTTGAAGTTATACGTTGTGAAATTACAATCATACAGTATTCAAATGATATTTCGTTTGATATATATTGAAAATAGTAGTGTTTTCGCCTGATAGGAGTTGCAGCCAACTGAGCAAGGACTGATACGTTTTGGATCTTCTTCCCAGCAGGGAGGGCCACTCCCAAGGTACCCACCTGGAGTTAAAGTCACTAATCCATTTACCTCCCCTCCCCAGTTTTGATCAGAGGCCAATGAATCGATAGTGGTTGCTCCGGCCGGGCCCGCCCATCCAGCCTACCGTCAATACGCTAACCACTTCATGACACGATTGAAGGCAATGCGTTAATTGAGTAATTGGTATCAAATGTGATACGTTAATTACAGGGTTCAGCTACCTGCAGAGCTTGCTAAATGGTCATACTCCTGGTTCTTCGACTTGGAGAGATCACTTTTAGTTTGATGGCATTTCCATGATATCAATATCCGTCATGATGTCGTATAGGCGTTGACAACGAAAGTGCATGCCATTTTTCCTACAGAGTGATCCTCGTCAAATCTATTTTGCAAGACCATCGCTAGAACCAAATTGAAAAACAGACTGATGCCGATTAGATTTAGGCCAATGAAAATTGAATTCACTCATTTTGTTAATCTTTTTCTCCTCAGCGTATCGTTCATGACCCGAATGTATTAAGTGTCCGGTAGTCAAAGTTGAGATTTAATTAGTAAAGCTCAATTAATAGGGTGATGGAACGTGGTGAGCTCGTAAGCTAATAATGTTATAATGATAGACACAACCGCGGGACACCATCTCCAAAACAAAGCTTCAACGTAAAGGAGAGAAATTAACATGCGAGGCGGGAAACGGCGACCGGATAATAGCGTTTAACGCGAGAACAGCCCGCGGGACCAGAAATGGCTGAAGAAATCGTTGTAAGATCGGATAACAAATTAGGCTTGATGCCGCTAGGGTTTGCTCCACCGTCATGGGATGTCTTCTATTTGACTTGGGCCATGGATAGTTCACATGCTAATGTGATTCAATCAGTTGAGAGTCGTTTGGGCGGTTCTACAGCCTTTCTTACGCCGGGATGAGAGACCAACTTTTCTCGGCCTGGCACGCGAAGTTCAGGAGTTGGAAAGAAATGTTGGACATGCTGTATCATTATTGCGAATTATGACTTTTAACCTCACGTGACTTTGTCGAGGAAATGGTATTTCGTAAAAACCTGTGCAGGAAAAGTTAATCAGCTCAGGGAATCAAAAGCAGTAGTAAGCACACTTATCATTTACCACGTAAATGAGGTCCTGCTTACATCATCAACCACTTCAACTACCAATGCCTTAAAACCCAGTCCAAGATGGCGCTCAACTCCAAAATGGCCCTTAAATCTTTACCTCAAATTGAACTAAATAGGTTTTCTTTATGTCCCCCAGGATTCCTCATTCCAAGAAGACTCGATCCCGTGCCTCAATTAAAGATCACATGAGTCTGGACAGTATCAATTTGCATCATTATCGAAAACAAGTTCTCGTTTCCCGAAAGTTTTGAACATATGTCCAAATTTGTTCGGAAGAAAATATCACGAAAATTTCAACAAAAAGAAAAAACTTCATCACGGAATCATTGAATTGATATTTTTTTCCGGGTATTGCCTGATTTTCGTTTTGATTATTTCAAACACTTATATAATTTGTTGGTGAAGTGTGGGAATCGTGTGTCTTGCCTGTTCTCGGTTAAGTTTGGCTGCATGCGTGACCGCATCGCATGTTGGGGAGCAGGCGCGCAGCTAGGGCCCGCATAGCCACGATAACGGACTTGCCCTGGAAGGCAGCCGAATTTGAGTGACGACGATGCGGCCGCTATGCAAGTACCTCGCTATTCTAGCACTTCATCACCAGAAGTAACGATAGGGCAACTGCCGTCCTTGATAGGAACGTAAGCATACACTATGTAGCCCGATCATTTTCAATTGATGGACTTGACCAATATGTTTAAGGCCCACAATGGTAGCAAAATCTCAATACGATGACAATGATAAAGGTCTATTCGGTATTCATACATGACAATGATTATTACGATAAAGAGATTGGTCAATGGGATTTTCAAATAAAGGATTTTTCTCGTTCAAATAGAATTGCATTGGGATTTGGAAACAGATTGGGGGTATAGCTCAGTGGTAGAGCATTCGACTGCAGATCGAGAGGTCCTTGGTTCAAATCCGAGTGCCCCCTTTCCAAATCCTTTTACATTCTTTTTTCGATCAGCCAGTATTTTTTTCTTCTTGTGAGGGAAATGATGTACTAGGAATGTACCTTTTCTTGGTGTCGTAATTTTTGTTTTAACTCGCTAATTTCGAGAGATGCTTAGCGTAGCAGTCTGTGGGGTTTTACGGTAAAAACGTTCATTAACTACGCCCTACACTGTGAGATGAACAAGAGTCGCCTCATTTGTTACGAAACTGGAAAAGAAACAAATATTTCGTTTCATCCAACGAAACATATGGCCATGTCTTTTTAATGATTGGCGGGCAGCCTCAGGTCAAACGGTCACGCCATTTTGCTGCAGGGTGCATTGCCTGCTTCCGGTGTTGCTGTCCCCGCACGCGAACAGAGCCCGCACGCCACTCGCATGGTTCCGCAAGGTTTTTGGGTCAAGATTATGGTCACGGACAATTAGTCCTATAAGGAATAAAACAGCATCTGGTATGTCTGGGATCTTCGGGGATGTTTCGGGCATCATATCAGGCAGTTTGTTTTTGGTCACGCGGGGATAGTTTCACCGCAATGAAATTGGTCTGATTTTATTTTGTGCTTTCGATATCCGAAGTAAAAATGCCTCCTCGTTCTCGGCTCCAAATCACGCTGTTGTGTAGATTTAATTTGTCGTTTTAGTTTAGAATCAATGGATGAATGGTTTTATCTGATTCTCTGAGAGAAGACCTCCATGAATTTGAACATTACCAAAATGAAAACCAACAAAATCATTCCAAAATTAACAGCCCATCGTAAATATTCTCTTCATGATAGCCGCTGATGATGATACATTCCCACCACGGCAGCTTGGGTCTCCGAGGTCCAGCCATGGTGTCCTAAATTACGTCACGGCCCTGTCACTTTGACAGCCCATAATTTTCATGATCATCGTTTAATAGCGAAAGTATGCCCTCCGCCATTGTTGGCCAATAATCAAATGATCGTGTTGACTTTGTTGACAACGTGCGCTGACAGCAGACGAGAATTGATTGCCTTGAGCAGACAATCGGGAATCTCGTCAGCAGGTTTATGCCAACCTTACCCCAGATACTTTTCACGCCTCATAACAAATGCATTTGCACACAGCAACAACTACATAGGGGACGAGTTAACAAAATGGCTGCCATATGTGCGGTGTCAACCTGGCCCTAGTTTCACAAAGATGCGCAGTTAAAATATGGTTCGTTAGCCTGAATGGAACTTCAGACGAGGTTGATTTAGTACCCTTGTCACTCCTCCCCCAGGAAGGGACCCTTTACCCTAAGGGTTCTAATTTATTCCCGTCCAGTTTCGGCGACATTGTCCGCCCCTAAACCACCACGGTCAGCCTCGAGGAAGATGGCAAGATTGCCTAAACTTGCCATTATATAAATATTCCGCCATTGTGGCATTGAGTGAAGTTTAATGAATTCAACTCCGCTGCTCTTAAGGGTCACTGCGATTATCCTTCCGACTAAACCAACCAGAGCGAATCACCAGGCTAACAAATGCTTTATTTGCCCTGATGTTCCTCTCTTACATGTTCCAAGGCTACCACCCCTTACAATGTCCGTCAACCTGTTTTTTCACTCGGCCCTCGTCCAGGGTATCAAGTTGATGAATGTTGCCAATGACCTAGCTTTGTCCATCTAACCAGTACATACCTTTTTTAAAGAGCGCATCAGTACAACTGTGAGAGGGTTCGACCCCAAATCTATCGCTGACAACATTACCAACCATTGAAGGAAAGGATGATGCTGATTGATGACGATGATTTTACGATCAAGAACTCATCTACTCCATGATATTCATTCTTACTATGGTTGAATTGGTAATCCCTTCTTTACCAATTTCAAACGTCACTCCCTAACAAACTCTGCCGCCACTGACTTGACCTGTTCAAATGGTACATTTTTTGGGAACAGCTGCTGGGTTTCATGCAGATTTCTGTCCAGAATCCCACAACAGATTGCTCACATTCCTGGTGAATTAGGCCAGAAAGCAACAAATGGTACAAATGATAAGAACGAGAATTTCCAACGCTTCCATAATGAGCTAATTTCATTCTAACTACCCCTGACATATTGCTCATTGTTTATCAGTATTTGCCAACAGAATGATACAACAACAACGCTTCAGTACCAACAATGGGAACCTCGAATCTAATTTCGGGGCACCCCCTCAGGACCACCATGAAGCCTGGGAGAATGGCTTGTTTTCATTGGACCCTTTCACTCGGTTAATACACTTGTAATTAGCATCTTCAGATTTGCTTGTCATCATGTGACACTTTCTCTCATGCCTTTTTAGGGCCCTAATTTGATGTTACAGTTGAGGAAAACGTTGCTCTCATAGAAAGCCCTTGCCATTTTCATGGGTCTTGACAATGGTCATAAAATTGAGTTTAGTACACTCTTGTAATTGGATAATATCTTCACTTTTTAACAACTAAAAAAACTAGTCAGGGTCAACAATAGTACCATGGCGGCGAGTTAAGCCATTATCCTTCTTTAAATGATGTTATATCATTGTTTAAGAGCAATAAAACTACGCCAGAATTCATCAAAAAGATCCGTACTATTCGATTATATTCGATTAAAGGTAGGGCCTAATACATATTACATTTCTCAGATCCGTAATATCCGATTAGAGGTAGGGCCTAATGCATTTCACAATTACATTTAAGAATCCGTATCCTCTCGCAGATTCCAGATTACCCCTCAAAGAAACAATAAGTTCAGGACAAGATAAAGGGGTGCTTACGCTAGAATACCCCGGACAGGTGTGCGAATGAGGCAAACACACCAAACATTTTAGAATAACATTAGTTTAGCGGCTGAGCCGATCGTTCCATCAGGATTGCAACAAGACAAACATCGCATTTGTCTTGTTGCTTTATGGAACTTCCAATTATCATTGCAGTCTCGGCCCCAGGTTCTTAAATTGTCGCCAATGTGCTGTATTAACGATGAGATGGGCATGAGCTTGCCTGGTTGATTTTTGGACTTTAATCAATGCAGCCTCGTATCGAGGTTTGTCTGCCATGTGCATTGTATTTGTGATGGGATTAGGGGCATCCCATTTAGGATATCGGGATGATGAACGTTCGCCCGAGGGACAAAACACGTGGCGTCTCGGACAAAACGGAAACGACGTCATACGAGGGTGAGACACATCATGATGCAATGAAATTGGTCAATACGACAGCGATTTCGCCGAAGTGAAGTGGGATGACAGTAAAACCCGAATACGGTGGAATTTGCTTTTAATTCCCTATGGAAATGACATTCTATTGCAAGTCTAGTGAGCTTTTTTCATCGGATGACAACGCCATAATGGCGGCGATATTTGGACTAAAGTAGTCACCGTATGATAGTATCGGGGTAAGCTAGCTAGGAACTTCGGTAGTGGTATTTCCGCGTCCTCATGGCGCATAAAGGACGCGAAAACTGAGACATAACATTGCAGTGTTTGTCGATATCTGTATGGACAATCATGGGAAAGGACCGGGCTGGTTTTGACACCCTTTCTGTTATAATACGACCCGGAACAAATCATTACAAAATTGTTACAAAAACTGGTGGCAAATGCTAAGAAAACGTGTAAGTCATAGTTAATTATCTTAGTCAATAAGCGGGTGACTTTTGAAGCAATATTGTCCATTATTGATATCAACACTCGAGGGTGGCGTTCCCGTAATCGCTCCTTATTGTACGATTAGATTAAAAGAAAACACAACTTAAGACAACTTATACGCGTTTGTATCTATGAGTGTGTCCCTTCTACTTTGATGTTTAGGGGTATTAGACGCCGTGGACAAACACCCTATAAGGGTATATTAGTTCCATACAGGTTCATTTATAATGTAGAAACAAAACAGTTTGTTTTACCGACCGATTGAGTGTTATGCGCTGGACATTCGCCGGTAGGCAACAAGCAAGTTTGTTTTCTTTACTTTTGCCAAGTAATGCAGTGTTGGGCTTAATTAGATAAGAAAAGGGAGATTTCACGGGTAGCCGGTCTGCTTGGTGAGGTTGTGACGTGAGTGGACTCTGTCTTGGGGCAAGCAAGCTGTTGCCATGGAAGGGAGAGGAGAGACATCTTCCTTTCATTGTCCGTAGGGAACTGATGCTTTTCTCTCGCGAAGATGCTTTCTTTAGAACCGGTTGAAGGAAAATACAAGTCTCATCACAAGAATTCTGATGTCGTTGAAGCATTTTGACAGTTTGCAAGCAATACCTACTCGATTCCTGACTGAGTAAAAAATGATGAGTTGAGAGCTGAGCGTCAACTGGAACATTCAATCAGCCCCGGTGGAAACCTATGTAAATAAAAAAAGAATCGCCCTCGCTCGGAATCGAACACGGGACCTCATAGATGTCAGGAGCTTGTGATACCATTGCGCCACTAACGAATATACATCTGCTCTCCGGCGGTAGCGTCTCCTATACTTGCTACACCTCCACATGGTCTTATTCTATTCTTAAAGTGCCATCTTTCCGTTCAATCAGTCTATGCACCCCGGGGGCAGCTCCTCCTGGCCACGGCTTCCCAGCAAACATTTACCATCATATTAACTATAGACACCTCAAACGATTACAATTTGCCTGGTGTCCAAATCTTTTAAAAGAAGCAAAATTTACGCGGATGAAGTCGATTTATAGGATTCTGAGAGGTTAAGACAACAACTTGCCTTGCTTATTTTTAGCGGCGCGTCCCCGGTCCATCCGTCAGTTTGTTAGCTCAAGTGCAGTGGTTTTCCCCCTTGGGGAACGCTAATGAAATGTGAGGATTATTGTTATTTGCTGTGTGCGGATTTGACGATTATTTTCACATCTCTATTTGAACGATACTTCACCTCCCAGTTAAACCCGGAGCTTGGTCAATGAACACGACCAAGACAGACCCATTGCATCAAATTTTCACCTGGCGATGGCAAAGCATTGAATATTCAAATTATGACATTTTGAAATACACTTCAGACTATCGACGGGTAGTGTTCATAAGGAATTAAAGGCCGAGATCGTGACCAGTATTATCGGCGTACCCCGATGGGTACCCTTCATATCGCAAACAAAAAGCTCGCTATTTGTTTGCTGGTTACTTTAAACGCTATCTTTATCCTTCTTTCCGTAAAAGGTTACGGGGTGCTCACTTCTCTCACGATCACGGCATGTCTCGTGAGAGTTACGATCCCCATCCTTGGGTCGTCACGACCGCGGGGTCTCCATTCAGGCCAACGAGTATTATAGTCCAGCGTTAATATTTCAACACGGCCAAGGCATAAGACACAACAGCGTCTTCAAATGCGGCAACTCTCTTCGGGATGGCATTCTCTCTAGCAATATCATAACGCTTCATAAGGAATTCATGATGACCCTTAGGTTGGTGTCATCATGGCGGAGATGATGACGTGATTGGTGGTGTAACATAGGTTTTGCATTATCATGATAGTCTATAGTTAATCACTCAATCAGTGAGGACATGAGATCAGAGGTGCTTATTGTTCATGAAATCCAGTTGACTATTCTTTATGTCGTGTTTTACCATATCAATTCTCTCTTCATGTTATTAATTGATGATGTGTAATATTGTATGACATGGACCACGGTCAATTACACTTATAGCCTGCTCTCATAACTGATTCAACTCGTAGAGATTGGAAAAGCTTTATACTGATAAAGATAAGTCCCGTCGCCGTCAGTGGTCGGGGACGGGAGAGATGGTCCTCTATTCGCACCTCTCGGCAACGTTCCTGCACTCTGGTACCAACAATATTGTACCCGAAATTCACGGACAAAGACTTGGTTTCAGAGGGTCTGTTATGACCGTGAAAGACGCTTCGAAACGGGATCAAACTCGTGCGCTATGTAAAGGACCGACCGTGTTTCTTCAACAGCCGAAAATGGAAGTTTCAACCACGATTTGTTAGTTTAACTCTGGCCACTCGGTACACCTATTACTGCGATTATAAGCGCTAATATTTTGTCTGCTTTGTTAGGATTTTTTGACAAAACACCCAAACCGCCATAGGCCTTTTTTCTGGTAAGAAAAACAATGATAGAAAGACGGACTTGTGGTAGTTAAAAACCAGCTTGAGAGTCCCGCTCAGGCCTGAGCAGTTCAATCGCTACCCCTAAACAATGCTAAAACCACACAACTAATAAATTTATGCTTTTTATTCATCTAATTCGGAAGGAAAGATAAACACCATTGCTCTAATGTGCAAGTTAAGTTCTTTATCCCCGGCTTGAACACACAAATCCATAGGATATTTAAGTGGGTTTTCATAGGCTTCACGATCTGTATCAAAATGTTTTCGTTTTGAGTTCCCCCGGTGCGTTTTTGGATACCGGCAAATGGAGCGTTATATTATTTCTCTGCCCGATCGAAACCAAGAGATATTATCAAAGGAAATAGAGAAACCTTTCGTGTTTGTGCAATTTGGACCCACGGACCTGTACCCTCAAAGTTTACTTACATTTATCGAGCGAGAAAGAGCACCTTTTCTGTGATTTGTTTAAGTAATGCCTGTAGTTTTCAGCCCCTAAACTTTCGACGTCGTTATCTCCAGCCAAGAATAACAACTGGGTCTCTCCAAATAGGCCTCGTTCAAGACTAAATAAGTCCGCTGTCCATTACCACCCAGTCCTGGAGGCAAAACGGGTGCTACGTGGCCTTATAGGCCTATCGTTAGTGCCACGTTTTATTGTCACTACAATGCACTGACATGTCTAAATCTCAAATGAGATCCCATGATTGTTACATATTTAAAAACGCCTGATTGTGATTTTGTCTCCGTGCGGGAGGTTGTTCGAAGTTCCATTCAGTGACAATGCGAAAACAGATTATTAATCCGTCTCTATTGTTCATTGATTGCGCAAGAGAGATCTACTCTACATGTTGATATTACAATAGAAACTATTGTTGTCCTAGATTACGAACAGACTTGACCAGATTCCGAAAGGAAACTGTCCTCATGGTTTTTTGTGACGTTTGTCTTTTTCTGGAAGAGACTGTCTTTTGGTCTTTTTAGATGTGGTTGTATTCGGCTAACGTTGACGAAAGTGAATATGAGACCACACATTACCTTGAGGAAAGTGTCCTCTGACCTGTTTTGAAATGGATGTCTGTGGCCAGTGTTAACGATTGGGGACGACGAGACAATACACTCCACAGCGAAGGCTGTCTAGTCTCCAGTCTGGTCTATACAAGGATGGTTGTCTTCAGCTAGAGTTGACGATTGGAGAAGATGAGACTATACACTCATAACGTAGGCCGTCTCCAGTATGTTTTGTGACGGTTGTTTGCGGCTGTGTTTCAATATGGAGAAGACGAGACAAGTCATTGATCCCTGGAGGAGACTGTCCTCTGGTCTATTTTGATGTGATTGTCTTCGCCTAGTGTTCAGAAGTGGAGGAGACTGTGCATTCCACTGAGGACATTGTCCTCTGCATGGTTTACTGTCTTCAACAGCATATTGAGATCGAAACAAGGATCCTGATGATTTCCATGTGATTGTACGAGGCATGGGTTGTGAATTGGTCAAACGAAGTGTCAGGTTGAAACCGTCTTCAAGTGGACAATGAGATAGAAGTTCTACTGGAGACAGCTCTATGAGGTACCTCAGGTAGCGTGATCAAGCTACTTCATGTGGACTACTTGAGATGCCAAGAAGAGTATAATTGGGGCTGTCTTAAAGAGCGCAGTTAGATTAAAGCTCTACCAGAGAAGCTCATACAGGGTTGGAGGGGTCCTGATGCTGTACCATGTTACGAGGCACCTCAGGTACACGAGGATACTCAGATACATGAGCTGCTTCAAGTGGGCTACTTGGGTTGGAAGAAAGGTAGTTGGGCCAGTCTTCAAGAAGATCTCTCCAGAAGGAGAAGGGGCTTGCTGTCCCAGTGCAGGTTCATGAGCCGAGTACTTGGTACTAGATACTTGGCATGTATTCAAGAGCACAGCAAGACATAACTCACTGCAGCCTGCTCCATGACCAAGAAGGCGAGCCTTTCATTTCTCACTTCAAGGGAAACCTGGTTGCGACTGAAGACAAGTCTTCATTGAATGTGTTACACTTTAGGAGTTGGTCCTAATGAGCAGGAAGGCGAACATTGCATGTCTCACAACAAGAGAGACCTGGTTGTGACCAAAGACAGTTTTCATTGAATTTCGCTCATGTTGTTGGTCCCAACGACCAGGCGAGCCTTTCATGTTCCATAACAAGAGAAACCTGGTTGTGACAGAAGACAGGCTTCAGTGAATGTGACACACTTGAGGAGTGTGTCCTGATGACAAAGGTGATCCTTTCATGTCTCGCAATAACAGTGGAGACCTGGTTGTGACTGAAGACAGCATTCACTTGAGAAGTTTGGTCCCATGAGCGAAAGCCATCCTCAGCAAGGTTGCTGTGGACTTGCCTCCGTTCTCCTGGACACATCTCTGCAAGACGCCTTGCTAGTTTACCTTGAGGAGGGTCAACTGGAGCAGCCTTGTGCAAAGAAAAGCACCCAGGGTCAATACAACCACCGATAAGACTGATTACTACAAATGTACATGAATCTTTATTAAAAGTAATTCATACTGTCAAAATGAAATATGCCATCAATCTTACAAGACAGGGGTCATTTATCACTTCAAGAAATGGAGGAAAGGTAGCCCTTCCATTGTGTTCAATGCACAGTTCTCAAGCTTTACTCCATTTTTCCTGATCAAATTGTCTGTATATTCTCCAATCAGTGTTTGCACCATCAAATACGAACACAAAAGTAACGAAGAAAACAACTCAGGACAACTGAAGCACTAATTTTTCTTTCCTCTTTTACTTCCTGCAGGCGGCTTCTGTAACTGGAATGGTGAGGAGGTGGCAAATGCTGTTGAAACAGGTGTCCCGAATCCAAATGCTGGTGTCTGCGCGGCTGGCGTTCCAAAAGAAAATCCAGTTGACGGAGCAGTGGTAGCTGCACCAAAAGCTGTGAATAGAAGACGAGGGAAGACTTGATACATGTATAAGATGAAATATCACCACGGAATGATTAGGAATGATATGCCACAGAACTCAATAAATGTAGCTCTAAGTATTCACGAGGACGAATTGGGTTTCATTGAGACCCCAGTTGTAACACACCAAACCAGCCAGGTGTACCAGACTCAACCAGTCGGTCATACACCATCATACACCAAGAGGAAAGAGGAGCTCTTTTGAAATTTTCGCTGCCAACTCTTTGAAAGGTACTCACTTAATCCAGCTCCTAAAGTCGGTGCTTGTGTTGTCTGAGCTGCTAACAGCCCAACAGTTGGTGGAGCCCCTGAAATGGTTCAACAACACTTTAATGCCAAATGTGTAAACAGTGATGAAGACAATTGCACAACCTCAAATGGTGTTAATGACCCAAATTTAACGGCAACGGATAATATCATAATATCGATACTTGATGACGTTCAGTCAAGCCATGCTCATCTGTTTTGTATATTTAGAACGCTCACCTGCTGGCTGTTGTCCTCTATTTAAAGCTGTTGCCATGGCGACTGCAGCAGCGTTAGTCAGTCCAGAGAACGGTGTCGGGCCGACTCGTGCTGTTGGTCTCTCTGCAGCCTTTAAGATAGCTTTATGTCGCACATCAAATACATTGGTCGAGTCCCCATGAAAGACTTTTTTGTAGTTCAAGTAGTGTTCTTTTTGGACCTAGGAACAAGACCAACTTTATTAAATTTGACATCCCTGTTAGGATAGCATCGGGGTTAAAAGTCCTACCACTACTAAATGTTGTCTCTAATGCTGATTGAGCAACTGAGCCCTGATGTATAAACTCTTCATGTAATGTAACTATCTTCTGTAAGAGCACTACCATCTGACAACTGTGGTAAAACTGCCTTATGTTACTTCATAGTTCTTGACACTGATGGAAGAGATGTTTAGCCCTTTGCGCTGGGAGGTGCAACAACCAATGGAACAGCTGCCAAAATATACCTTGACTGCTTCATGTACGGCCTGCAACTGAGCAGCAAATGCAATGAATGTCTCATGGAGTTTTCGTAAAAGCATTGTCAGATCTTGTAGTGAGATTATCCCTGGTTGGTTCAACGTGACAAAGTGATTCTCTACGTTCTCTATCTGCTGCCGATACTGGATCATGCTCTGTTCAAAATCTTCGACGATGCGTTGGAAATATCTGGAACAATAATATAAGGCTAATGACTCAAAGTTATGAAGGGGTATTTTAGTAGTAATGCCTCGTGAGGGTCATGCTTAACGTCAACATGGCATGTTGGAATATTGTGTACAGAGGTCAGGAGAGTTAACAGTGGCACTCACCACTGAATAAGATGCAGTTGCTCTGGTAGCCCTTTGCTTCAAACAACCAGGCACCGCAGGAAACAGTAATTAGTATATCAGATTCAACTGGAGCACATTCATGTCCTGACAAAATTTGTACAAACTCACTCTATGGGTGCCGTGTTCTCATACTGTAAACCAGGAGGGGTATCCTTGGTTCGCTGCGAGATCTCCACATTCTTCAACTCCTGCGACGTCTCCATTTTCAGTTTCTCAATCGCACCAGCATTCCGCTGTAAACCATTTGAAACGATGGAGATCATTTGCCGGAGTGTCTGTACGTCTTCTTGCACCTTGAAGATGGGTTTGGAGGATAAACGTGAGATGTCCTCCCTCACTGATTTCTGGCTCTTGACATGTTTCCTGAAAGGCAGGTCAAACATTTATAGGGGAGGTTAGCGGAGGGCCTTCGGTCAATCTCCATGTGTACCAAGACACATTATTTCAGGCAGATGGTCACAGCTTCAATTTAAGGGCATTCCTGACAGAAACTGATTGGTCACTGTCACCTGGAGGTTCTGATCCCAAAAACTACCTCCTGGGCCCACACCTGGTACAACAGGTTGTACAGTGCATATTTCATTTTCCCACCGATAGCATTATACCTACTTGAAGTCCGCAACTGTTTGAGCGATTTCATTAGGTACATTAGTCTCCTTGATGGCTTTACTGTCGGTTGACTTGCCATTGCTTGTCCCATTGCCTGGAAGTAAAACGACAAAGACATTTTTACAAAGGATAGGAATGGCCTTGTCACTACTACAATTCCTGACATTGGAGACAATTTCTTGGGTTTTCGTCCCTCTCCAGACTGCTGCTTTGATGACCTGCTTAACTTTCAGGATTTGTGTAAATTACAAGGTTTACTGATACTGACCTGTACTTGATGTTTTAGTTTGTGGGTCAGTCCCTCCCAAACCTTTTGTAGATGGCTGAGTAGTGTTGGCAAAAACTGGTCCAACTGAAAGGCCTGTTGTTGTGGCGGTGCTTGTTGTCAGGCCTAAAAATCAACAGTATACATGTATGATTTCACCATCATCAACAACAATATAGATCACGGTTTTGACAAGTTTATTCAGATCTTGGATTGGGGTTCTAAGGATGTTACAAGAACAAGGGGTAAAGTCCTCACCTGTGACAGGACTGGTCCCTTCATTCACAGAACAAGAGCTTGGGTTTTTAACTATCACATGTGTCTATCGTTGGAGGGCTCAATGAATAAAGCGTGGAGCACATCTGCTTTATTTTCTCTTGTATCTCATCGATCCACAAACCATCACATTGAGTAATTCACCCTTCTCTTGCGCTAAAAACTTAGCATTGAAGTGACTGTTTCAGTGCAAATGGATCCTAACTCCCGCAATCTGCTTTTCTTACCTGTTCCAAGTCCTGTTCCAAGTCCACTGAATCCAAAACTTGTTGCAGCAGATGTGGTTGCTGTGGTACCTCCTAGCAGTCCACCTAGGGTTGGTGCAGTGGTTGTGGTCTTGCCAAAGTTGAAGCCAGTGGAAGCAGTTGTTGTACCTGGAATGTATCATGAGAACAATTCAAAGACAATGATAATCATGACAATTGGGAAGTGGTTACCAATGCCCCCTTTGACAGTCTGTAAAACATGACGTAACCATATTTTGCAGTTATATCAAACAAGGGACGTTGCAAATAACAACCCAAATTAATATTCACATTGACTTCAATGGTTGGTGCACTGCAATGTAAGATTTCCCTATTCATCTCATAGAGTCAGTGACCAAGACAAGAACAGCCTGTCTTCCTCTCAAAATGTTTGATACACATTCAGGAAAGCAAGATGAGAAAAGCCAGCATGACAACACCTACCCTTACCTAAACCCCCAAGCCCAAACGTGGAGCCTGTCGATGTGGCGGGAGTTGCTGTTGCACTTGTCCCAAACGAAAAGCCTCCGCTTCCAAAACCTGCGGCTGGCTTAACCGCTGAAAAAAATAAAGCATATCGTCTAATTAACAAAATGCAAGAAACAGGACACAGAAAATTGAATGTCTTTAGGGACTCCATGTATTTGCTTGTCCAGTTCTTGACGTCAGACATTCCATTATCTTGGGGAAAACATAAAACTGACAGCCGAGTTGAAGATATCTTTGATACTACCTGCAGTAACCAATCAAAGAAAGAGCTTGCACTGGTGACACGCACTTGCATGGAAGGGCTAAACTTTAGAATCTCCGATCGGAAATGACGTAGTTTGATCGCATTCAACTATAAATCCATTGAACAGTGGTGCTTGGTTAGTCAACCGATGACCTTTTTTTGGGGTGTGATCGGGGATTGTAAACTCCTTCCCATGGAAGTGTAGCACATTAGAAGCTAGGCTTGGAGTAGCAAATAGTATTTAGAATCGTGGACTGCTGATAGATGTCAATATTCCTTACCACTTGTCGCCGCTGCTCCGAGGGTCAGACCTGTTGTGGCTGTGGTACTGGCAGCACTGAAATACAGCAATTGAAGACAATTGAAGATCTATCCCCCAGTTTGTATACCGGTAGCTATACACATGCCGGCCCTACAGACTACAGTAGCCTACACATAACTCTAATTTCGCCAGTCCCGGGGAAATAAAAAGAGGTCGACTATTATTTACCTGGGAGTTCCAAATGAAAACCCTTTGCTTTGTCCGGTGGCCGTACCGAATGAAAATGCCATAATCGCTACTCGAATCGAATCCTTACAGTAATAAACGTGTAAGAGATGAAATAAATCAATGTAAAATCTGAAAATCTGAAATCACATTATCAGATAAACCCTCGTAGATCAATTCCACTGTTGCCGTGTCTCACTCCAACTCGTCTCCTTGGTCTTCGGGGCGGGGGTTAGAGAGGCGGTTGTCCTTCATTGAAGAAAGGGCTTGTGCAAGTGGGAATCCCAGCCTAGTCCTCACATAGATTAAGGGGGGTTGGGGGACTCCCGACTCCCCCAATGCACTGGCTAAAACTTGTCTTTTTCGTAAGGGCTGGAGCATATATTTTTAACTCGATGTGGGGCCCAGTTCATGTTTTCTGCAAGTGTAGATGGATACTAGCAGGGCAATATCTGGAAATGAACCTACAAATATAGACAACAGACACCAATTGTAATAAATAAAGCAGGAAATTTATTCTCAACATAGAAATAATCTTACACATATATACATAGCAGGGAATCAGGGCGAGGTAGAGGTAAGGTAAACAATAGAACACAACAACTGCTGCACAACAAATAAATAATTTAAACCCCGATATAGTTTTTAACAATCCTATTTGCTACTTGAAATAAACCATATTTTCTGATGCATCTGCGAACTATAAGGGATTCTGTAACTAAACACTGTTTGATGGCCTTCAGAAGTCAATAACAGCAGAAAGAACATCTGCATGACCTATGGCATCTTTCTCGTACTCTTTGAACATAACAAAGGCCTATCTGAATTTCCATGGATACAAAATAAGGAGACAATGTTCACATTTACAAACTATTTACAGTCTTTCTACAGTGTTTGATGACCCACATTGCACCGTGAATGGTTACAGTCACTCGGTTGGTTTTATTATACATCAAACACAAGTGGAAGGAAAGCAGTCCTGGTGAGTAAGATGACCATCATCCTATCAAGTTCCAGATTACATCAATGTCAGTCAAATCACTGTGAATAAGCAGTCAGACTACCAAAAGAAGTCCAACTATCAAGCACCATTCAATTTACAACCACGACACATGTATTATGAAGGTCAGAAAAAAAACTACCGCTCGCTGTAACTTTCTCCCTGTCCAGTCCTCCATCAGACAGTTCCTTCAAACAGTATGTAACTCAGGAGATGAAAACATATGATCATAAATCGAGTCCGACACAGTGTCAAACCGACGAGACTATCTGATCAACTTAAAACACAGTCCAAGCTGTCACCGTCCTGAACAGGGAAATGCAGGTGTTGTGCGATCGCCCGAAATAGGTACGTCATAGTTCCATATCGGCCACTAGGTGCGCTGTCGTAGAAGTGTTGACATATACCTGCACTGCCACCACATGAGGAATGGCTGGACCTCCGTGGTGCGGAACCCGTCGTAAGCAACTTGGCACAGCAGGTCATCGCGTCTCCTTTGAAACGAACCTACAATACAGATTTGTAAGAACAATTAGCAAGCATGTCACTATTTCAGACGACATTGCACGACAACAAAATAACCCCAGCCACCTTGTTACTGTTCCAAAATCTCCTTCACAGTTCTGACATTGAAATCCCTTGGCACACTCCCTACTGGATTAATCAGGCATCGACAGCACATACATGTCGGCATGACACGAAGTAAGTTGAGTCAGCCCAGTGAAATAATAGGCCAAAAGGGTGATGAATCAAATCACATTTCAAAACAACCTACCTGCTCTTTGAGAAACAATAGATTCGCCTCCCACACCAGTTTATCAAGATGTATGACATAGTTCAGGTTGACACGACCGCTATCATTCTCAACTAGCATGGTGAGCACCATCATGGCCTCGACGTTCAGCTGGCGATATTCTGGTTGCGGGATTTTGTTCAGCACCATTTCGACTTGAAGAGCGAACTTCAGTTCACCCTGGGTCATCTAAAGAGAAGAAATCTTGGTTAGCAAATGGTTTTAAGAACTCGCCTCTTGTCAAAATGTGCAGTTTAAACCGCTCATCAGGTCAGAGATTATCCAGGTTTATGTAACATTAGGTCTGTAGCAAACTGTATGAGAACTGACTGACTTACCTCTCGAGTGAGAGACTGTTGTAGGATGTGTGACTCAATGGATAAACCATGGCACTGGAAAGAGGCATTGAACATGTTAGGTAACAATACATTTATATCATTACATTCAGTTCAGTATTCGACAAGGGGAGACCACATAAAATCTCCTGGACTTGGTGAAGGTATGACCAGATTATACTTTATCGCAAGGAGCATTAGTACTTCCCCAGAAGGATTTTACATCAATATCTGGACAAACGAGCGAACTACAACTACACACCCTCTCTAGAAGATCCCAGACTCGGGGATAGAATCCAACGGGCACTCGATTCAGAGCACCATCTAGTCTCCGTCTCCGTAACCACTGTCCATGTCGATCAGCCTTGAGAGCCTCTTCCAGTTTCTCCGGCGAGGCAGAATGTGATGCCGTCGGGGGGTGAATCGGCTGAGGAGGATTGATTGTCTAGAGAAGCACACAACTAGGATTAGTGTCCGCAAATGTCCACAGAGACAATTTTATAGACAATTGGATTGAAAATCGAACTATTATCAAAAATTAACAATCCAAGGGGGAAATGGCCATCCAAAGTGACAATGGCCAATCACGTGAAATTCAATTCCACAGTGCTTTCATGTTATATTCTTAACTTGTATGACAAAGTTGGGCTTACAAAAACTAAAAAAATAACCGCCTGAGCGACTGAGAACAATGGTATATGAAGATAATCTTCACTGAACTGGTCAGGTAAGGATGTAATCAACTGGACACTTGAGAAGTTGACACACTCACTACAAAACAGAAAAGCGTAACATACAAAGGCCTGAAAGAATAACAATGTTAGTATAAGCATATGATTTTGGTACATGCTCCATGGTATGGTCAGATAAGATCAGTTACATGTGCACAACCAAGCAGAAACACTTAGTGTAGAGAAAACATTTAGCTCCATGGTGCGATCCTTCAACATCTTTGATAGAGGTTCTGTCAATCTTCATGTCTTCCATAGCAGTGGTACCTGTGGATTAGCAGTTATAGCAAAGGGGGCATCAATAACACAGGGAAATGCTAAGCCAGGACAAGATTCACGGAACTACAAATACTGGTACCAATACATGTAACTCGTACACACTGGGACTGGGAACCGGCAAAACATAACATAGCTTCACAGTTAATGCATGTAGCAGTTGTGAATATGAATATGAAAACCTGCAAACAACAATTCAACACCGACCAAGACAGAATCACTTTGTTTACTGAGACAACAACCTCATTTTCATGACATCATAAATAAGCAAGCTTTGTGGATGACATCAAGGTAGTTAAGTCTATCCCAGATGACACAGACACACATTCCTGACCATCAAACCAGCCATTTCCAACAGGACATTAGCTAGCGTTATCTTGTAATCATTCTATAAATGAAGCAGACCCAATGCCAAGATATTGCAGGGGTTAGATATCTGTGCAGTATGATTTAACTTTCCTCAATCTGTCAGTGAAAGCCAACGACAGCTGAAACATGATATCATAAATTCTTTCACTGCACCCCTAATTTCCCCTGGCAAAGGATCTGTGCAGCTGCACTTACATTCATCAGTTGATCCTTTAAATCAAGTGTCAGCTAAAACCATAAAGAAATACTCAAGATTTCCTCAAACGAATATCACTTAAAACACCATAAAGAACATTGTGGCATGGTACCACATTACTGATTACACCACAAAGGTGAATCAGGTCAAATCAATAGATGCAAAATCAAAGTCAATTGTGTATGACGTAAACAGCTCAGTATTAATACATGTAGAAAATCTAACAGACAAAAAGAAAAGCACATCTGTTTTAAAAACTGTTGTACTGCAGGAACTACAAATGAAGCAACTATCTTTTTTTCTCTTCTAGTTCTCTAAGATTAAGAAATCGAAACTGTTTGTGTACTGACATCTAACATGCATGGGTTGGCATTAACTATAAACTAACGACATTGATAGCCAAGCAGAACAACCATACGTAACTCACCGACTCGCGTCGCTTGCGGTTCCTGTCCAAATCAGTGATCATTTCACCCGGGTTTTCCACCTTCTGGGTGCCGAATTCTTCAAGAAAATCACACATGATATAAAGCAACATGGATAAGCTCTTGTCTATGGGTAAAAACTGCACCAATGACACTGACTACTGAGGGAAGCATGGAAGCATGGAATTCAATACCCTACTGCAAACCACACCATTTTTTCTGGCGTTGTCTTTTCACAGATTTGACAAATAACCAAGATACTCTAAATAAGGACGAAGATTGTATATTTGATTGGAAAACCCAAAAGAAATTTTGCAATCTGCAAAAATAAAAATTTTGAATTTTAAATTTTATCAGAAATTTTCATGTCTTGCAAGAATAAGTTGGTGCACAAATATTGTGGTTTACAGTAACAGCCCTCGCCATCTGACTGGTGGAGCAATGCTATGTATAGGCTGCAGAGAAGCATGGACACATGGTATAAAGCAACAGAAGACCCTCAAGAGGTAAGACATGCTTGGGTTATGGGGGGAATCTGCCAGGCTGCGGTTATGACCTGCGCTCGGTTTGACACAAAAGTCAATGAACAGTATTCATCTTTACAAGTATAGTCTAAACTTTATTTCAACTCAATTTCTAGAAAGGTAATCTAAACTGCAGCCTTGCAGGATGTCACTGGAAGATGCGAGAAGCACAAAAAAATCAGCCTATTTTTGTGTAAAAGCAGGAATTTAGTGAAGTGTTAGGGATTAATGAAGGGCTGCAAATAACCTGCAACACAACTGTAGCTCTTGTACGGCTCGCTGAAGATTGGTTGCAATCCACTTACATGCGTTAGTCAACTATATGCTGTCAGCTGTTTGCAACATTGAAATCACTGTTATTTCTTCTAAAACATGAAAACAAGCAGGATTTTCAAAGCCTTCTTTGCCTCAAACCGCAAACAATAACAGATTGTTCTCCGGGAGTTGGTACACTGGGAGTCCAAAGGTGGAATATTTTACCCACCAAAATTTATATCTGTACAGACTTTCAATATACACATGTTATTTACAGCCCAGCGATTGCATGCAAATTTCTCCCAATTATTCTGCAAATTACACCTGACCAACCATGGAGCCAATACCAGAATATACAAAATACTGAGGCAGTGCATGTTTTGTTATAACAACCTTTTTCAATTCTTCTTTCAGTGACTTGCCCAGGCTCCCGGTCTGTGATTTTCGTCGGATCTCAGTTATTGACAACGTTCTGGAACCCGGAGTCGAGATGGAAGCTAACAAGATAACAGTTAGAACGACATTTGTCAATTGGAATTTCATTTTCAGTTTAAACCTAAAAGGACTATGGGAGATGCTTCAAAATGACCAATCGCAAATGAGGTTAGCTGTTGATAACATCACATGTCCCAATCACGTGTAGAGCACATCGTGTGGTTCTTAAACTTATTTCTCAGCACCAGGCCAAAAAGGATGGGAAATGTTATCAAATTCAAATTTTGGAGATTCGATAATATAATCTTCCACAGTCCTTTAGATTTGTAAGGCCAAAATACCAAAATAAGCAGGGCAGATCAAAGAGGGAGAGCAAAGATTGTCCTGGTCAGTTTTTAATTTGAGAACTTCCCGGCAAGTTCTATACCTATGGAATCAAACGTTTTTGTCGTGAAAAAATACACTATTCAACCTAATCTCCAGGATCTGCCCTGAATTGAATATTATAATTTGAAGAGAACTAGAACGACAAAGACTAATGATGTTTTAGCAATAGTCCACACTTAAGATATGATTTAATAGATGCATTTCAGGGCAAAGGCAATGCCAAGCTCATGTTACGGGTCATTATTATGGCACATTCACATGGAACATGAGTACACTGTGCAGATGTACACAGGCTGTGACTAATACGTTAAGGTGTTCAGTATGAACAAGGCCACGGCCAGTGAAAACTGCATCCGTCTCTAGCTCCATGTGAATTGACCTAAAGACAGCCAGATTAGAAATGAAAGCTGAAGTTGTTACACACAGGGGCAATGTATCTGTTCACATGTAATGAGGGAATGGAAATCTGTGCAAAAAATCAAACAAAAATAAATTGAAAAGGAATTCTGCTATTATAAAACAATGCATCCACTATGGTTTCTTCTTTTCCTTCCCGAGCCTTTGCTCTGCAGTTGCAGGAGTCATTCTCCAGAAAGTATTTCTCCTCCAAGGCAGGGTACACATGGACTTGAAATGTAACAGTGGATATGACCAAGATTTCCTTTCATCACACATATTGATGATGAGAGCGAACAGCCCGATACAAGCAAGGTATAGATGTTAGATGATTAGAGTAAAGGGGGACCTAGGCAATAATCCTATAGGCTAATACTATATGGGGAAACACTGAATTATGGAGATTGTGTCGTGCCTGCAACATGATTTTAAATTCAGCTGAGAAACTTACGAAACTTCAAATAGTTTCAATCAACATTTTCAAACTTTCCTCAATCATGCTATCGACAGAACACAAAGTTTAAACAATGGACATCCAACACCTGAACATGATGATTGTTCATGACCAGTATAAATTGCAATTTTCTGATGAAGTCTTGAAGTGAATAGGCAAAAATCGGAAGAAAATCACTCACTACTACTAGTAGAAACAGTGAACTCAGAAATTTCTCACCCACCATAATACATACCTGAGTTGACTCCGAATTCTTTACCACTCAGTATGTGGTGAAGGAGGGTCTTGGTTTCATATGGACTCAGATTCAACAGGTGATCTGATGCCTCCTCCCCTAAAATATGGATACAAATAAGTCAAGCTATGGTCAGGACAACTAATGCAAGAGCTGCGACACATGGCAAAAGGATCAAGGCCAAGGTCCCATGTGATGCGGACCAGCGTCCCAGGGTGCACTCCAGCCAAGGCACAGGTATGATCCTCTCTCCCATTACTAGTCTACAGACCAAAGTGTCACTGATCACATCTACTGTGGCACTGAGACACATGATTTATGGATACAATCATCAATACTAACTGAATCAGTTTATCCCTACCTGAACACTGCAGAGTCCTTGCCAACTCGACTGCCATGACTTGTATGATGAGTCCGACACGTAACCTGAGCATCTCCGCAAACAGATTCGGTTCTGTTCTGATGAACATAGCCAGGTAGACCAGCAATTCCTGAAACATATCACACACAATGAACAGCTACATTGTAGCCAGTAATGACAGAGTTAACCTGACTCTGGTTTAAAGCAGATTCTGAGTAGAAACGCAGTATCAGGGGCAAGAGAAGGGAGTGGTAGATTCTTCTCTCTTACCTGTGTAAACATAGCAGTACTACAGTCATCCCCACAGGCATTATGGATGATCGCTGCCAGCTCATCTGGTGGTAGGGGTCTTGTAATGATCTGCTCCCTCGGCTCAGGAGGGAGGCCAACAGCTAGCTGCTTCTGTCTGACCAGGAGGTCTGTCACAGCCTTGGCCAAGTCCTCAACCCTCTTCCTCAGCAAGCCGGCTGTGTGTCGTACGAGCCACCACTGCTTTAGATGACCAGCCTGCAGAATGGAGTGAGAAGAATTTCAAGTCAAAATGAGAATCGACAAGCACTTCAGCATTCACTTCTTGGTATGTAGTTCAGAACACCACTGAATCTTAACTTGAACATGGCGTGCGCAAAGTAACTTGGAAGTGATTGAAGTTCATAACCTATTGTAATGAGTGTTGCTCTCTAACCATAAGGTCTCTGCTGCTTTCTATTAACCACATTTCCCTTGCCCTAAGGCTACTTCATATCATTGAGAATCATACAAAAAGAGGCCCTTCAGTCATCACATTTCGTAACGGCCGTTTGGCCCTGTACTTAACCCGCTCGTAAAGCTCTTTCATCAGGTCTGTCACAGTGCAGTCCTGATAGCCACCAAGTCCTGTGTCCCAGTCTGGCCCTCTGAAAGTAGAACAACGACAATCAGGATTCAGTAACTCAAACTTCACAAAACTGTTTTTTTAAGCTGCCCTTCAAGGCTAATGTATGGACCTCTTTGTCCTTCAGAGATGACCGACTCCCATCCACCTTACCTGATACTCATCTGTATTAGAATTAAAACATTTTCAGCCCCTTTAAGTGCTGCAAAGCTTTAATTGAGCCCTTAATCCAATTTCTAACTGAGGAATGTCAAAACATAGCTTACTTGGCAATATAGAGGTAATAGATAATGTCAGCCTGTTCTTGGAGGTTCTCTGTCTCTTTGAGCATTTCGATCAAGTCTGAAGCATCGACACCTTCATAATGGGGATCTGAGCCGTCAGTAGTGTCATTTCGTCGACGTGTTATGGGGCTGGTCTGACCCTGCATCTGTGACGGGCTCAGGCTACCTTTCAGGTAATGCACAGCTAGAAGAGAATAGACTTGATATGAAGACTTTCTGAATATCCAGGTTAGTCTGAGTAGAAACTGTTCTAATTCTTATCAATATGGGCAATCATTCATTGGTTGTGTTGTAGCTTCTTAGAATGTGGCTGGATGTTCAAATGGTTGGGAAAGACATCTATAAAAACACATTTTCTATTATTTACCGGTATTCAGTTAATTTTGAAAGGATTTGCTGATGTCATTTTGTTAATTGAGCAAGTTTTCTCTTGTGTTTAAGAAGAAGTGCCTTGTCAGTCTCGTGTCAATGTGAAAAGTGTGTCATAACCTATTAAAACAGCACAGAAATAAACTGAACTTGTGACAGTGACTATCAAAGCAACTTAATAAACAGCTACATGTGAACACAAACACTTATTACTAGCACTACGTGTAGCATTATCTTAGCATAAGCTTCATGAAGAAATGAAACAAAGTTTTAGTTGGTGAAGTGTAATGGACTACTCAAAATTATGTGTGCTAGTGAAAGTATTAGTGACCAAAATAATCCGGAGCAAGGATCGTGGAATCTGGTCCACCTATGTTGAATGGAACCCTATGGTATTCTAAAGAAACCTGCCTAAGTAATCAATCTATTCAAGTGTCAACACACTGAACCAGTCAACAAAAGATACAAGTTAACTGAATCAATTAACTACATGTAGTTAGTTCAAATAGGGTGCATGTTGACTTCATTCAAAATGTCTTATGGTTGCTTTAATCCCTAGATGTCAGGAGTTGTGGGATTGGCCTCCCTGATGTAACATTCTCTCAACAAGCTTAAGAAAGATGCCTACCAATTGGGCCAATGGCTTATATGCTTATCAGCAAGAAGTTAAGTGCTCTTGGGCAGAAAGCGTTGTGGCGACTTGTATAGCGGCCTGCACAGCAGTGCTTCCTTCAACCTCCTTTGCATTTCAATCTCGATTCTCTGACAGCAATTCAATATAAAGATACCAATACCAATTCAAGAATACATGCAAACCATTTGACCAAATGGATAATGGGAGCATATCGTGTGTCACTGTAAAGGGGTAGGTGTTGGACAACATTGTTTCAAGGTGACACCAATGTTGTATAGTAATTGTAAAACCTTTCTTATGAGTAGCACTGTAATGTGTAATTCTTGGAATTAAGTGTGCGAGATTATTGGAATTGGGTATCAGATAAGATACCTGTGAAAATTCCCACGGTCTACTTTTAATCCTCCATTCTCCCCAGCGTGATCAATTACGTCAGCATTGATGCGGCTCCTCATTGGATGGAGACGCATCAACGTTGCCCCCTGATTGGTGCAGACAAAGCTGCGCGTGAATACAAAACAGCTGTCCGCACGCTCTCGGCAGAGAAAGAGAGAGAGAGAGAGAGAGAGAGAAGAGAGCGATAGAGAGTTATTCCAGTCTCCCGAGTATTTTATAATCACGTGCACGAATCGTCATCCCGACGAACTATTTTATCAATTATGACTTTGGTGTGTATAATTTTGTGAAGCAGTGTTAGAATAAAGGATCCGGACGTTAGAAGGCAAATTCAGGACTTATTACGTTTGTAACCTGTGCAAATACAACATGGCGACCTTCCCAGGATCTTCAATTCGTGACAGTGAGTCCGGATGCGTTTCAGTCTTGGAGCAGATTCTATTAACCGAGGACTCCGTTTTTCACGCCACGTGCTAGTGCTACTGCAGTCCATTATGTACATTACGTGTACACCTACGTGATTTCTAACTCGCTCATTTCATCGGGAGGCAGAATAGTGACGTTCGTTTGTCAATATAATATTTATAAAATCGTGAATTTTTTTTAAACTGTTCGTGACGTAAGTGCGAATTTCATTATATTTATATATCGTCACTTTCGTTATAAATCACTGTGATCGCCATGAATCACTGTGAGTGTGAGCGCAGCATTTTTTAATCGATTGACGGACACCGTCTTCGTCAGTACGCATAGTACACGTCTATCTCTGTGTGTACCGAACTATTCAACTTCTACATCATGACATGTGCTATAACGTTCACGGATGATGTGCCCAGCAGCCAGAATACTCTTCAATTCGCCCTGATGTCTACTCGAGATCCGATACCGTTCCAGGCTCCAGCTGATCCAGCGTTGCAGTTTTAAAAGAGACATTTTATCAACTTTTTGAAAGACATTTTATAAACTTTTGAGAGACATTTGTAAACTTTTTGATAGTCATTTATATTAACTGTTTTGAAAGACATTTTATAAACTAATTAGTAATAGGACAATATTTTTGTGCATCATTTCAATTTTGGCAGAGTATAGTACAATACTTTGCAATATCAGTCGATTCATAGCATTTAATGCATTTAATCTTAAATTTTCACTCGTTATTGCAAACTGACTGGAACCGGACCCCGAGGATTTTGACAACTGTATATCTATAATATGAACTTTGTTTAGCTTTGCCCTGTTACAGCAAGATAGACAACAGACCAACCCAACCTTTAATGTTGCATTTCCTTTTCAGAAGAAATTAACTTTTGCTTCCCAAATACCTGACTTTTTATTCCTTCATAACTAACTTTTACCCCTTTACAGTAATAATGGAAGGGCCAGCAGATCCAGCACCACCTGCTTTCAGGGGCACCGATTTTCTACCTCCTTTGTTTGATGGTGAAGTGATCGACCATGACATTTGTCATGCACATATCTTATCGTTTATGGACTACCTTCACTTCCACAATCTCCACGAGCCAGCAAATGCTGCAGAGATGATTCATATCATAACATTGTTCAAGGCTAGACTTCGTGGCAAAGCACGTCTGTGGGCAGTGGGAAAAGTTTTCCCCACTATCGCTAATCTCAGAGCACAGTTTATGCAGCGGTTCAGTCCAACCCATTCAAATTTTGCCAATGTCAAGCATTTTCATTCTCTTTCCCATACCCCAGGCGATTCAGCCGAAATGACTCTCAATAAGATACGCTTAGCAGCCCAGCGTATTCATTATAATGAGGTCCAGGTTCGGGACAAATTCTTACAGGTTTTGCCTACCAATTGTCAGGCAGCAGTCATCATGGCTGCCCCTGCAGATGCAGACGTGGCAGTTCTCGTTGAACGTGCTCAACAATATTTAGATTTTTCTGAGCCAGACAGGCCAACTACTGCTAATAAGCAGGTATCATTTATCACTGATCAGGTCCATGTGGCCACTGCTAGTGCATCCACTAACAGTAGTGCTTGCGCAGTTGACAGGCTCACTGAGCAACTTGCTGCTCTTCGCACAGAAGTGCAAGATTTGTCTATAGAGGTCAGGACTCAACCTCAGGTTCATTTTAGTCAACCACAGTCCAACTCTGATACTGGTGCTCGTACATATAGCTCGAACTACCGTTCAAGTTCGCCATCTCCTGTGAGTCATCAGTCTAGACGTCCTAGTCGTAGTCCGGCTAGAGACCGTTATCGTTCCTATTCAGATAGTCATCGTTTATCCAGTAGATCCCCATGTAGGGACAGTCGTCGTTCTCAGGGTTCCTATGGTATTTCTCGTTCTGGTAACTCTCCCCGTCGTGCCACCTCCAACATTGTCTGTTATTTCTGCCACAAACCCAATCATGTGTGGAGAAACTGTTATACTTACCAGAACATGGTCAGTCGTGGGATGAACCCTACTTTCATGCCCGTAAGGCCTCCAGCGCCACCCTTTTCTCCGTCCCATTATCAGCCATCAGATAATGGTCAACAGTTTCGTCAGGACACTCGATGTCCTCAACCCTACCCGTTCCAATCCTATAAGCCAGATAACAGGTCTAGGTTTGATCAGTACTCTGGACCACAACAGCAAAATTTTTAGATAGGAGAAGCACTAACTGCCACTTAGATGCCTCTCCGACTCTATTTTCTGCTCAGCATTCTGGTGATCAACATTCTAGTGATCATTTGTCTTCATCGTATAATCCACATTCTGAATATCTTGGTGAATCCTCTGCTGACATTCAGCTCACTTCTAGGAATTATGCCAAAGGTTATTTACCCACAGGCCAAGGTTTGGTCATTTTATTTGATTCAGGAGCCACTGAGACTCTGATTGGTTTGGAAACTGTAAGGGACTCCCCCTATTTGTCCAAATTGCCCAAGGTTGATATTAAACCAATCAAATTTCGTATTGGTAATGGAGAATTTTTGTTTGCAAAACAGGCCATTAAGCCTAAACTTACTATTCAAGGGAACCATTTCAATGTATACTGTGTCATAGCTGAAAATTTCATTGGTCCTGATATTCTTTTGGGTACATCTACCATGAAGGAACTCAAAGGTTCTTTGGATTTCATTACAAATTCGTTCAAGGTCAGGTCAAAGAAGGCTTGGTTACGTCCTACTGTCAATACTGTCATTAGACCAGGTCAGGTTAGGGTCATTCATGTTAAAGGCAAATTGCCCCATCACATGAAAAACTCGGCACTCATATTGAATTCATCGTCTCATTTGTCTAGGTTTTGTCCTTCAACCATGATGGTCAAATTGAAACACGGTTTAGCTCCTATTCGTATTTATAACCATTCTCGTAAACCCGTCAATATTCGGTCTGACAAGCCTATTGTCTTCACCAACTTGGATGATTTTATTCATGTAACTCAAAGTTTGTCTCCAAGCTGCCTCAAGCAAAATCAACCCTGTGCTCCGTCACAACCACCTGTTGATGATCAAGACTCGCATTTGTCAGCTAGGGACATTTTAAGGCGAGATGTTAAATTAGACCATAGTATTCTGTCTACGCCAGAACAGGCCAGTGTGTATGATATTTTGGAAAACCATGCTCCAGCATTTAGTCTTCGAGGTGAGGTTGGAACTTGTCCCAATTTTGAGGTGGACATCCATCTCAAGGATGAAACCCCTTTCTATATCCGACCATATCCGGTCGCTGAGGAAAACAAACCTCTCATTGATAAGGAACTTGATAAATTAGTCAAGTTGGGCATTTTGCATCAAGGACATACATCATATTCCAGTCCAATTTTGCTTGTCAAGAAGAAGGATTCTACTGAGAAGCGCGTTGTAACAGATTTTCGGTTTTTAAATAGTCGAGTTCATTGTGCAAATCAAGATTTCACTCCTTTGAAAACCATCTTAGCTAGAATCGGTCAGTCAAATTGTAAAGTCTTGAGTGTCATAGATTTGAAAAGTGCTTTTCATTGTCTACCTTTGTCTCGTAGGGCACAGGCCTACACCGGCATATCTGCCTACAACGGTGGTCGAACTTTTTACTATCGTAGACTTCCAATGGGTTTGTCCATTTCTCCGTCCATTTTCTCTCAGAAAATCAATGATATCCTTTCTAATATTCCCAACTCTAATCTCTTTTGCTGTGCAGTACATGATGACATTCTCATCTTCAGTAAAGATAAGAAAGAGCATACTGTACATCTGCAACAAATTTTCCAGGCTTTGATTGCCAATGGCTTGAAGATTTCTCCTAAGAAATGTCGCTTGTTTCAGACTAGAGTTGTTTACTTGGGTCATGTTCTGTCCATTTCTCCTGATGGTTTTGTTCAAATTTCGGCTATGAATGACAAGTGTTTGTCTATTAGGAATATGAAGACCCCTACATGTCAGAAAGCGGTCCGAAGGTTTGTCGGTGCTGTGTCATATTTGAGTCAATATTTACCTAGATTGCAGGAATTGCTTACACCTTTACATGAGCTCACACGCAAATCTAAGCATTTCCATTGGCAACCCCATCATGAGATAGCTTTTCATACTATCAAAGACTTGCTCATCAAGCCACCTGTCTTGAATGCACCCACTACTAGAGGTGAATTCAGATTGTATAGTGATACTTCACGTATTGCTACAGGTTCATATCTTGCTCAATACTCTGATGGGCAAGAACGCATCATCGCATACTATTCCAAGCGCTTGCCAAAGGCGGCAAAGAACTATTCTGTTAGTGAGCTTGAATTACTTGGACTCCTCATCAATGTAACAGCTTTTCAGTATTTGTTACAAGACAGGACTTTCCAGGCTTTTGTTGATCATTCTTCTTTGGTTCAGATTGTAAAGTCAAAGAAGCAGCCACCGACCACTAGGTTGCAAAAGCTGCTTGAGCGACTGTCTCCCTATAGTTTTCAGTTGTCGTACATGCCAGGCAAAGAGCTTGTGTTAGCTGATTTCTTGTCACGTGCTCCTCTAGATGATGATACTGAGTTAGATAGGATTATGCCAATCGCATTCCAGGCACAATCACCTGTTATTTATGAATTAGAGTCTCTTTCAACCCCTGTTCAGGAACATGCATTTTATACACTGCCACTTCCTGAAAAGATTGTTACCAGGTCATATGCAAAGAAAATGAACATTCCTGTGCCTCTTCTGCATAGGCCAAAACCAATTCCCAAACCACGAACACATGTTCCTTGTCAGCAGACAGTGTCTGTTGCACCTACACACACTCCTCTTGTTAATGGCATTCAAAACAATGTGCCACCAGTATCTATACTTCCAAAAGCTCCACGTGTGCCCATTGTTACATCAACAGTGGCACCACCAGTTTCAGTGATTCCATTTGTTCTCCAACAGAATGACAAATCTCAATCATCAACCAAGGTTGCTGATGAACCTAGGCTCATTGATTCCGCTCTTCCTCCATCTTCTGTCGTTGAAGAGTATTCAGATGATATTTTAGATCTCCTGGTTAGACCCACACCATTGGTTCCAAGGATTGATAGCATGCATACCAAGCATGTCCCTGATCAGGCATCTCTGAATAAGGTATTGAAGATCATCAGACGCAAGGTGATTCGGGATTACAATCTCCCTATTGAGGCACAACAGCTTAGTACCGCACAACAGACATCTCCGTATTTTAAACCCATCTATGATTACTTAGTCCATGATATCTTGCCAGCAGATAAGAAAGCTGCTAGGGTCGTTAGCATCAAATCTGAGCAGTATCTGACTTTCAATGGCATTCTGTTCAGGATTTTCTTTCCCACCAATTCTGAGAATTTCTGTTTTCAATTAGCAGTTCCGGAAAAGTATATAGATACCATCATAGGCCAACATCATGGCTCAGGTTTGCTTCTGGGACACGGAGGATGTACCAGAACTTATCTCACCATTAGGAAAAATTTCTATTTTCCATCTATGTTCCAACGCATTGTCTCGTATATTCAATCATGTGATAGGTGTCAACAACTTAAGGGAAAGTCTGATACTATGCGGACATTTCATGAACGCATTCCAGCCAGTTTTGAACCATTCCAGACCATTAGTATGGATTTCAAATCCATGCCCACATCTCCATCAGGTTACCGTCATATGCTAGTCGTGACATGTGCCATGACCAGGTTTGTTGTGGCCGTCCCGCTAAAGACAATTGACGCCCCCACTGTTTGTGAAGCCCTTCTCCAGAAGGTGATTACTCTGTTTGGCGTCCCATCTGTAATTGTGTCAGATGCAGCAGCATCTCTCACCGGTCATCTTGTTGAATTACTGTGTGCGACACTTGGCATTCAACAGAAGCTTGTCTCTGTAGAAAACCATGGTAGTCTTATGGCTGAACGGCAAATCAAATCCATTGCCGACCTCATCAAAGCAAATCTCCTTGAGTATGGTGTTTCTTGGACTCAATTCGTGTCCACAGCAGTGTACACATACAATTCATTTTCAAGTGCTCACTTGGGAGGTTACTCTCCTTTCTATTTGCTCTTCTTGCGTGAACCAGCTGATTTGTCCACTTTGAATTTCAAACCATGTCTAGGTCTCTCACGGTCACATGCTGAGTATGTCCAACATCTGCGACAGAAATTTCAGAATGTGTCCAAATGTATGCTGCAGCTCCAAGAGCACCAGCAACTGTCTCAAAATGCCAAGATTGCTAACAAACTTCAGAAATCTCCCATCTATGCTGAAGGTCAGTTGGTTTATCTACATAAACCCAACACTACAGGGATGACGGCCAACACAAGAAAGTTTAAGACTCTTTGGGTTGGCCCATTTGTTATACACCAGGTTTTGGATAGGACACACTATATTATAGCAGATTTGAAGGGAAACATCATTCCTGATATCTTCAATTTTGCAAGGTTGAAACCAGCATTTTTGAGGGCCACAGGTCAGAAAAATGTAGCCCATCTCCAGCAGTTGCAAAACTTGCTTCATAAGGCAGACAAGGCACAGGATGAGAAAGCTGTGCATGCTGCTTATGCTTTGGATTTCACTGATGAGACAGGTTCCGCTCATGAATCCACCACCTATAGAGGCGACATCTATGCCTCACAGGCTGAACTTTGTGATTTCAATATTCATTTGTCTCATGCCGAGGGTAACCATGGCATGATTGCTCCCTCTGTGTTGTCCACTAAGCAACAGGATGATTTGTCTCGGCTCACTTGGCAATCTCCCTCAGAGTTTGATTACACCACTTTGAAACGGGCGCGTTTCAAAAATGGATGCCTAGAACTCTTGCTCTCTGTGCCTTTTGGGCAGAAACAGTTTAGCTATTGGTGGTCACCTCAATTTGAACCACATGTTGTCAGCATTGTCCAGTTTGTGTTAAGTGCCAAGGATATAAGATGTACAGGGTGTCCCAACCCGTTAAAAATGTTCAAAGATAAGACCATTCATGATAAGTCACATATTTTGGCGAAAAGCCAAGAGAAAAGTGATTAGACGACAATTTATTGAGAATATGGTTTGTTTTAAAAACATCTCAAGTGGTTTCTTGTTGTCGTTGTTATGGTAATGATGTCATTTGGTGTTTACAACAAGACGTTGCTATATTGCTTATCAAAACAAATCTTTATGAGAATAATTATTTCACCCTCATTGCTATTTTTATAAAAGCTAGTGAGTTGTTAGTTGGATAATTGTAGAAACATCTATTAGCTATAGATGTGATATTTTTTTCTACTTGTCTTCAATGAAGCTTTGTGCAACAGTAATCTGTCTATTGAACAGTTTTCCAGTTTGAGTATTTTATTATCAATACTCTATTTTATTGGATGTTTGTACGGCTACATGTTAGCAAAGCCAACTCTCATCAGTCTTGGGACTGATTTATTTTCGTGATGGGTTTCTGTCTCCAAGCAGTGCTTGTGGCAATTGCTGTTTCGAGACAGCTCACACAATAGTGTATGATTTAAGCAATTTGGATACTTTTGTGACAACAACATTTTTTTTTCGTTGAGGTTTTGTAAATACGCGTGTCATCCAGAAGTTCTTTGAGTTAAACTTTATTTTCCACAGTTTTCAGATGCCTCGTCGACCGGTCCAGTCAGTTTCGCAATATTCCCAGCAGAGGTTTTGACACTTCATTGTATCATTGTATATTTTAACATGCTGTTTAGCATGAGATTAATGATTCAATGTATAATTATATTGTAACCTTATGCTCATACTTTGTCATGAATGAAGTGGTCATTCATTAGTAAGTGGAACAAAATACATATATTGTAACTAAGTTCGGCCGCTGGCTGAACACTGTTGGGAACCCCGAACCATATGATGTAATTTAAGTTCATTCGCTGCATGAACACCTCGTTTAAAGCCTTATTATCATTGATTGTACCCCATTCAACAATACTATGTGTTAAGCCAAAGTCATATTCCTCTAACTGTTTTTAAAAAAAAAAAATATTTTAACTTCGTAAAATATTTTACCAGTTCCGCGGGATGTTGTATAGTAATTGTAAAACCTTTCTTATGAGTAGCACTGTAATGTGTAATTCTTGGAATTAAGTGTGCGAGATTATTGGAATTGGGTATCAGATAAGATACCTGTGAAAATTCCCACGGTCTACTTTTAATCCTCCATTCTCCCCAGCGTGATCAATTACGTCAGCATTGATGCGGCTCCTCATTGGATGGAGACGCATCAACGTTGCCCCCTGATTGGTGCAGACAAAGCTGCGCGTGAATACAAAACAGCTGTCCGCACGCTCTCGGCAGAGAAAGAGAGAGAGAGAGAGAGAGAGAGAAGAGAGCGATAGAGAGTTATTCCAGTCTCCCGAGTATTTTATAATCACGTGCACGAATCGTCATCCCGACGAACTATTTTATCAATTATGACTTTGGTGTGTATAATTTTGTGAAGCAGTGTTAGAATAAAGGATCCGGACGTTAGAAGGCAAATTCAGGACTTATTACGTTTGTAACCTGTGCAAATACAACACCAAGATATCCACTAATGTACATCACTACACATGAACATGTACATGAGCAAGTTATCACATCCACAAGAATGTGCTACAGCTGCCCCAAAACAATAAAGGTATAAAACATCATTGTGGTACATCAAATTCTATGGCCTAGGCAGGTTGTTAACCATGGACACAGTTTGTAAGGGGATTGGCAGACTGAAAGTGAACAAGGCACAGTGAGGGTGTCAGACTTGTGATCAGGAGGTCGTGGGTTCGAGCCTCGGCCAGTGCCACCAGCCTGAAACGGCCAAGTGTAGTGCGGTTTGTGCGCTTCTTGGTTTAGAAAGTTTTCTTGATGAGGCTAGGATTTGAATATAAGCAATTTCTGACATTGTACAGCACAAAAGGACACGAACTTAAATACTTTTTTTTCAGCGTCAACTTGTGTCTTGATATCAATCATGTGGGCAGTCACAGGCAAAGAACCCCGACCACCATCTAGACAGCAAAGACGTGAACTCGTCGGCTCATAGTGAAGGCAAACAACACAGTACACCAGAGGCCAACCCGAGATCACACATGCCTCTATAGCATCTACCATCACTCCTAACATGCACCCAGTCTTACCAAACTCTTGCTCATTTTCAAGACTCTGACTAATGCTGGCCGACGATAATTTGCGGACACAATTTATTTCCACAGTGAGCATTCCCCCCGGGGATGGAGGGCCCGATGACCCCCCAGGAGAGAGTAAGTTCCCAAAGCTCCGGACTGAGTCACTTTTTTCACTATCTGCATAATGCAAGATAAACTGGTTAAGCTGGCTTTCAACTGTCTTCTTTTTATGTAAGATACAATATGAAACTGCTTACATATGATAACTATGATAACTCCACTGGTTTATTATAGTTTGGACAGACAATTAGGCCTACTGAGAACAATCAATCGACTCTTTATTATTGGTAGTGGGAGTCACACTGAGACAGGGTGTAACCTCTCTAATAGCTTGCATTGTAACATATCAAATACATGAAATAGTCAAACTTTAAGAACCTATGGACAGATGGAAAGAGAGAGACTTGTCAAACACCAGCAGAGATGTAATGAGAAGCCTATTAAACATCTTGCATCTCTAGACTACAGTATATTCAAAAAGTGAAAATAACTGCAAGACTAAAAGCAAGTGAGTTTGAAGTGAGATTTAGATTTACTTTACTATTCCTATAAGCATCAGAGTCAAGTCATGATTTTCTTGTGACGAACACGCATCTCAAAGCAGCTTAAAAGAACACGCCAGAGGAAACAAATTGTAGCTTCGATCGTTTTCCTGTGTTTTGAAAAAAACCCAGACAAAGAGCACACATGAAGTTCCAACTCAGCCACATCAGAGAAAGAGCCTGAAAATGTTCTACTCACCAAAGTCTTCATCTGTGTCTATAGCTATCGACTTAGTCCTCTTTACAATGCCATGGATAGACTGTCTTCGTTGTAACCGGTACAGGCTCTCACGGCTGCCGGAGCCCTTGGGCATGTTCGAGGGAAGACGAGACCGGGTGTACGCCGGTGCCACACTCGAGATGAACTGGCTGATCTTGTAATCTGAAGGAGAAAGAGGGTCTAGATGGCCCATTTCCAAAGGTAAGGTGTGTTAATGAGATGTGTTATATAATGAGAAAGGAAACTATGATCAAAGTTAAAGTGTTTCTAAGTAAGCATTGAGTTCTGAGCGGGGCAAGGCAGTTAAAAACTTGGACCTTAACTGATAACCATAACCACGACCAATTGGTCTCAAGCAGTGATGTGATAATAAAGCTACCCACCATCCTCACTACCCTGCTGTGGTAGGAACGTCAGCTTGGTGACACATGACGTGCTCAGGAACTCAATCAGGTTGCCCAGCTGTACTCTTGTTCCATTGATGTACCCGGACTGTAGTTTCTGAATGGTGGCCACCAGAGCTAGAGGCAGACTCTGTGAGTGATCTGCTGACAGATAGCAAGCAATAAGAAGAAAGTTGATTAAAGCAAAACAGACTCAATCACTATTTCCATGTGAGTATTTCTCATATCATATTTTCACATTTGCGAGATTCTTTGAAATTCTCTGTTACATTTGGAGTCAAGTGAATGAATCTTTCTAAATTGTATCTACTTCAATGTAACATCCTCTTAGGCTAAACAGGAAAAGTGGCCTTCCCAACATCAGGAGACTATGTCTTATTCTAGATATCAAGTCGCCAGTATGTAAATCGTTTGAAAGGAACTTTAAAAATCTACTTTTCAAGCTTTGATGTTAACATACTACAAATACAATGTAATGATACATATATAGATTCATGTACATGTACCATAAGCACACAGAAGTTAAAAGCCAGTTAAGACGACAAGTTATGAACATGCGCGAAACAGCATTGTTTGCTATGAGAAGGTACAACAAGTTGCCAAGTGTTGCTGTGCTCAAATCCATTAACATTACAAAATACACGTATGATGGGGTGGGTCACCAGAATTGGGCAAAACCAGCATAGATATCACTGACAGCTTCTTTCAAGTACTTGCAGTCAACAATACCCAGTATGAACTCGGATCAAAGACAACAATCTGATCACTGAGAAGGAGTACCACCCCTGAGTTCCAAACAGGAAAAGGCCCACTCACCATTGGAATGACAACTTATATTCCAGTTCATGACAGGCAAGATGAACGTTGGCCGACCAACCATGGTCCAGTTACGCTTTAGAAATGCGATGTCTGTCCGAAACGTGTCGAGAAGGAACTCAATATCAAGACTTAGATAGTAAACCTCCAAGTCCAAAAACTGGCGGGATGATATAAAATATGGGAGACGGATTAGCATGGCACCTAACTTACCTACTGATACCCCTTGAACTCACCCAGCCTGACTTTATTGTAATCAAGTTGGAAGAGTTCATTTGCTTAGGGGTGACATGACTTGGCCTGATGGACTTCCATTGGACATTGGATTGCTAGTTTCAGATTGCTTATGTTGGAGCTGACATCAGATTACCGACTTACATAAATTGTAAGTTGTTTTGATGTTGCAAGCAAACAAGGGGGGGGCCCTTTATGCAGTACAACCCAGTCCACACATGTACCATATGTACAGGACTGACAGTTACAAATGTTTGGACAAGGATCAATCTGACATTGTATTATTTGAACTAATATGAAGGGAAGCATTAAATACATGTAGAGGGTTTTAGAAAGCAGCACAATGAAAAGTGTGTTTGGCTCCTTGTCTCAGTCAGAGTCACTGCAACTGTACCTACTGGTTAACATGTGATATGTATGGTTTAAGACAGTGTAACTATGTCTATGTTAACAGCAACAGACTCTTCACCGTGTATGGAATGTACCAACTATCATTTACCAGTGTATCGCCGTCTCAACCAAGGAGTTGCACTATTGCTCACTGTAATAATATAAACAAACAACAAATGAATTGAAAGAATGAAGAGAGAGGGTGTCGTGGGAGCTACACTGATCAACTTAAACTAAATTATCTACTGAAAGGTTTGCAAGCATGGCAACACTTCTAGCTACTAGCAATACATACTTGCTACCAATCGTTATTCATTTTTGCTGCTACTAAGTTCTGCCTTAGGTTTTTATTCATTTAGCAACCAGCGAATGCAGATCTTGCAACATAAAAGCTTAGAGAATCTACCAAACCTAGCACCATGGGAAGGCATCAGGCCAAGCAGAATGTTTCATCTAGCACCAGCCATTTACAGAGGAGATTGCACTAGACTATTGCTGAAATATAAAGCCCTATTGCAGCCTAAATCTGTAAAAAATCCAAGGACTGTCAGTTACAATAGGAATGGAAGAAAGACAAAGCTTGATTGGAATTATAAATGGGAAATGCAATTAGTGTATAGAGTGTAACATGATGTGTGTGTTTGCTACTGCCTGACTATCAATACTTCACGACCAGTGCCAGAAGAATCATACAGCTTGTGACTGGATTATCAGCAATGTTAGCCAAGTTGTAGCCTGTAACTTTGGGAAGCCGTTGTTAGTGATACCCTACCAGCAGCTACACCAAAACAAGAGAAAGAGCAAAAAGCCATCCAGGAGTGTTTTTGCATAAATCTCTGAAAGCAAAAGGTTCTGTTAAGCTATGTGTAATTCAACATAATAAGTGCAAAGCGTTAAGCATTACGTCAAACATTCAGCAAGGCAGGGATAGAAATTTTGAGCTGTTGTGACATTGTGCCTGACATTGCCAGCATTGTAATATCTATCCCTGGACATGCAACAGCTTGCAGGATGTAGTGCAGGTCAGCCTTGTGGTACACACCTAACAAGGAGCCCATGACTGGGAAAATAATTGTCGGCCGGCCGAGGACACTCCAACTGCTTGCAACGTAGGCCACTTCAACTTTGAAGATCTCAACGATCATGGCGCTGTCCATGGCCAAGTAAAACTGCTTGTGATCTACAAACTAAAGAAAACGAACCACGATCAATCAATGAATACTATCTGTTTTCTTTGAACGCTGGCACCATGGAGTCATCAGCTAGCAGCCTACAACAATATACACAAACTCAACTACGAACACAACCTCACAAATTTTGAATCACCACTGTTTGGGAGAAGCGAATCTACATGTATGACAGTTCAATCAAATCAAACAGTCAAAGTCAAGTTCCAATTTCAATCGAAGACAGCAACAAATCTGATGATGAATTATTGGAATAAAGTTACAGGTAATATATCGACAACATTTGGTATACACCGACACCTCCTCTGATCTTTACTCTTTATTCATCCTCTAAAAATGTGGCGCAAGTAATCAAGCTAACCTTAACCAACTACAATTAATTGGTTTTCAAGCACCAATTTGAGGTACCGATGATACGTTTTGATCTATTCCAAGAAAGGACATGAGTGTGGGATTAACGTACCTGGGGTAAAAATGCATAGACTTGATCGCCAACCATGTAGAGCTTACTTGTAGACAGCAGGCCAATCTCGTTAGATAATCGCCCAGACAGGCCAAGCTTCTCATTTTTACCTGAAGTAAATTGAATTATAATTCAAAGTCATCTAGTGGTCTATTTTAACAAAGGCTGCCTTCATCTCACAGCAGTGTTAGACATCCTTTTCTCACAGATTTGGACACAACCGCAAGCATCAGCAACTTCAGAGTCATACCAGAGCACTTCTTTTTATCTTAGTTCGCATTCAGCACTCTATCTCTGGATCAACTCGACAACTGTTTACTGAATAGCTGACGCCAATACCTTATTGACAAGTTGACATAACTGAGGTGCATTCTTGACTTCCTTTTCTTACCTAGATGTGAGTAGAGATAGCTGAGGACTCTAGCTGGGTAGACATTGATGGGGGCCACCTGGGAGAACGTTTGAACGTGGAGACCATGGGCAGCAAGCATCTCCTGAATACCATGATCCTCAGCAAGTATCACAACTGCAAGACAGAAAAACAACAACTTAAATGCGTAACTGTCATTTCATGCATGAAAATGTAAGTTGAAATGAATATACATGTATGCAATCTTGCCTAGTTCATCCTCAACAGGTCAACGTCAAATACACACATTCTGTTACTACACCACTAATCACAAAGGGGTTGCTTTTTCTTTCTGGTGAATTCGTAACTCAGATACTGACCTTGAACAACTAAATCTGGCTTAGGTTCTGTCACCAGTCGGCGATTGAGGGGGTCAAGTTCCCCAGGTGAGAGGAAACCCTGTGGGAATAAACATTAAGACATTGACCAGCTGAAACATCCGTTTAAAGGTTGGGAAAGGTGTCACCATTCTTAAGAAGATGCTAGCAATCAACATTTCTTCTCTAAATCTTCTTCTACATACTTGATACTGTCACTAACTATTCAGCAGTGTGGAGCTCGATTGCCACGAGTTCTGGGTGGGGCTGTAATCATACAGACTTGAAACCCTCAAGCTGTCCTAAGAGTTGCCAAATAAACCCAAAGCTCTGTGGAAGAAGCCACGGCAATGGCGGCACACGTAACCTACCTCAATCAAGAGCCTGCCTAAAACATACAGGGATTGTCCCCACATGTGTGGCATCTTTCCAATGGCAGACCGATCCTGACTCTTTGGGTTCTTGTACTCCTGGTCAACCTTATCAGCACTGACAGCATATAGCTCGGGCATCAGGGCCAGGCCGGTTTCATCTTTAATCAGGAGACTGTCAAGCAGTTCTTTGTACTCCTCAACCTGAGACGGGTGAAAAATATACTGCAATCAGTCTGGAGTACCTTAACGTTTCTGATATCAAGCCAGCATAGGAAATGCAATTATAAAAATTGTGGTTATTGTGACATCTGCCATTGAAATGCTTTGTTGTTGTATAGTCGATAGACTCTCAGTACTCCGACTTGGTTCATCAAAATAATTTGAACATGCTCTGGAGCATTTCAAAGAACCTCAGAGGCAACCAGCCTGTGCCAACATCAACATTTATCCAAACATACCTGGGCAGGTTTGTCCATGAAGATCCCATCCAAGATCAGGTAGGCAAAGAAGACGGGCCATTCACATTCGATATTCTCAAACACTTTCAGCTCCCAGGGTTCATAGTAGAGACGACTTGGATCCTCCTTAGCAGTCTTGTAGCCATCCCGTAGAAACCTGGAGCAACCATATCGTCCCTGGTTGACAAAAAAAACATCTACAGCCTATAGATTTTAAAATGATAAATGAGTGACAAGGGCCTATTCTTTGACCATCTGAAAAATACCATCTGTCTCTAACCCACAAAGGGAAAGAATGAGGATCAGTTCTGAGGATGTAACTACACTGCCAAGGCACATGCCACAGTCACTCATCTTCCGATCAATGAACGAATGAGAAGCTCAGTGTCTCCTCCTATGATTTCTATACTAACCTGTAGTTTATCGATAATAGTATCTCTCGTCACAGAGATCAAGGCCTCGTCTTCAACTGCAAACGCTGGGAAGCTGATGATACTAAGCAGGGCACTGTCTACCTCCTGTAGAAAAATAAAAATCGTATCAAATATTACATCATGTGACTGACTTCTTACAAATAGGATGAATATTAACAACATTACAACATATGTGATTTGACATCAAGCAAATGCTTGGTGCATTTGATGATTACATAGAAAGCGGGAACAAAAGAGGAAGGAGAAGGGATGGAAGAAGATAATCAGTCATCACATGACTGGTGGACAGAAATTGCACCAATTGCAACACAGACCTACCTTTGAGTTTGATTCTCTGGGCAGCATAGACTGCAGAACAGCTTGGCACTGTTGGGGTTCATCAGCCAACACGTGGATGACAGACTCTGGACCTCCCCGCGCTCCAAACAGGTCAAGTTCATTTACAGCTTCTAATGCAGCCTACATAAAAGAAAAGATCCAGATATGAAAAAAGTGTTTTGATTTTGAACTTGAACACTGTACTATTAAAACAGAAAAATCTCTGCACCTTTCTGTCATTGTATCCTGATTTACGAAAAATTCAATTTTCATGATTTTTTCTTATGGCGGACTGTGAATTTCCTTCTGGTTTTTCAAACCAAACATTGGGCCGTGGTCATGAAAATTTGACTCCCTAACCAGAGCAGAGCCCCACAGCGACTTAAGCACCTCCCTGTTGCCACAAATACAAAAATCTGACCTTTGCCATGCCAATAGAACTGCCATTCAACTCGGGTAAACCATGGTTAGTTTTGTCACCTCTTTCCCAAATACCATAATCCTGAAATATGAAAGAGAAGTCATGGAGCTGGTTTATCAATTGTTCCTTTGCATTTACTGCATTTTTAAAATTGAAACATTGTTGATAATATTATCATTATAATTCAGCCATATTCTGACATAATATGTTCATTTGTCTCCCACTTTTTGGCAGGAATATGGATGGACCTGACATCCTGAATACATGCGGACAGTCTTCAATAAAAACATTACATAATTGTTATTTACATGAATTATATAGTCAATCCAAACTTACCGGTATCCGATAAGCTGCTTCAATATAAAATACCATATTCTGAATGAATGTTACTTCATCCAATGTGAAGATGATCTGTAAACCAGATGCTGTCATCTGCCCCAGCATCAGAAGATACAGCGACGTGGCATCAATCTGAAGATGACCCCATTCGTTATCTCCTACGACACTGCAGGCTAGTTTGACTGAATACTTGGCATGGAGAGCATCACTGGGTAACTGTGTATGCTTGAATGTCTCCAACTTCCCCACTTGCTTCATCATGCACATGAGGAGGCCACGCATCAGCTTTACAACACTCTAAAAGATATAACAAGGAAGTTTTACACTGGTAACATGACACGAGCCTAATTTGGTTTTGGTTTTTCTGCAACTTGACATTTCTACGTCAACTGGTCTACAGGTAATCAGTATTTTTCTTGTAGGTAAATCCCTGGCCTCAGGATGAAAAGATGTAGCTAAAATGAGTAATTCATATTCTTCAATTTAAAAAAACATCTATGAAAAATTGATGAAACTACAAGGCTCAAGCAGGAGTGCATTTATAATACCTACTTGTTCCAACTCATAGGCTTTGGCCCTGTCTTCATCCAAGTCTGCATTCTTCCTGTAGGCGAGTGCCAAACCCCAGACACACATGCAGGAGTACAGATTATCTCGCACCCAAGCATGGGGATGGTCTGGAGTAGCTGGGAGGAGCCCTGTCACGGCATTCTAGAAAGAAGTTGAAACAATGAAAGTGTCCAGTTTTCATTACTGGTGAAATCATCCAGACTATACCAAGAAGTGACATGTTACTCCTAATGGAAGAAATGTGCGCAAGTAACGAGGCACGCACAGTCTATAGGCTATACCCTGCCGGTTGGTCCCTTGCCAGATCTGAGATCATGCAGATGCGCCTGTAACGAATGGGCTGTACCATCTTGACGCCCTTGGGTGGTGAAAACAAACCATCTGACAATCCGTATACTTCAAAATTGTAGGAATAATCTGAATACCATCATCTGACATGGACAGCATCTGCATCAAACTTTCCGAGGGTTTTTCACTTAGCACACTATCACTGACTGAGAGTTAACGAGTGGGTTAGTGCCTGTAGATACATTCCATATAGGCCTATAGCAATGCACAAGTGACAGTGTAGGTACACACGATGCAGTACCAACAGTGCATGCATATAGTATATAGTGTGCATTTCAGGTCATAACTTATCCGACCTTCTTCATTTTTTGCAAGGAAATGAACGAGCTTACCTGATGTTTGAGTATAGTTTTGTTGACTAGTCTTTGAAAATAATCCAGGCGTACACCTGAATTACTGCGACTCCTCATCCTGATATCAAATCAATGTTTGGTTCGATGAAAATGTGGAGAAATTCACCAAAATCGAGATTATCCTTGTTTTTATTTGACACTGTCCACCATTTTGTGGCGATTGGTTACATCTTCGACCAAGGATATCGAAGGGATGTCGCGTTTCTGCCACTGATATGGTGACGTCATCGTACGTTTTCAGCGCGGCAATTTCGGCAGTTTACACGGCGACAGTGAGACTACGAACTGGGATATCAATCAGAAACACAAATGTTAATGTATTGTGGTCGACGGCGACTTTGACACATATACATGCAGCCAAATAAAATCCCCATGAAAGCGTGATTCCTCTTAGACTTTTCTGTGATTTGGTTTATAGCTAAACAGTGATTACCCGCCCCCCCCCCTCCCCACTTCCATAGTCAAGGGGGCCGCAGGCGCGTTCCCGATTTTTCGGGAAAAGGGGGTTAATTTTCACTCTTGTTTCGGGGAAAAATCCCCGAAAAATCAATAAAATAGGGGTGTTATTACTGCTATTTTCCCTTCAAAAACTGAAAATAGGGGTATATTTTCTCATGTTTTCCTTCCCTGGGTCTTCTGAGGATCCTCAGCAGCAAGGAGATGATGTTCAGGAACACGTTATGCATTTCCATGAAGATCCTGATGGGGATGTGAACTTTGCTGCTCCAGAAGTGCAGAACCACCTTAGACATGTTGCTCAGGAAGCCCTTGATGATGATGAAGAGGAAACACAGCCTGCTATCACCAAGGTATCAAACACAATCCTCGGGGTAGGGATCCAAGACTCCCTTCAATTCGGGGGGTAAGATCAAATCCTTCCTTCAAATAGGGGGTCAATTTCCTCACAAAAGCCCGCAAATAGGGGGTACAAAAAAATGCTGTTTCCTTCCATTAGGGGGTGATTTTAAAACTTGGGAACAAGCCTATGTACCCCCTAAATAAGGGGAGTGGGGGGGGGGGGGGGCGGGAGTGATTACAACGTAATCATGCTTTATGTGGCCTAATACCATTATGCCCCGGTGGTGGCGCTGGGGCGGAATATGAACTTTTGGTGACGTAATCATAGCGAATGTCTCCCTTCGACATCCCTCGATGCTTTCAGGAAGATGTAACAAATCGCTCAAACTAATGCATGTAATGCTTTGCAATATTTTAACAAACTGAAACAATTATGGTGTCAGAAACTGGATCGCCGGACATTCCAGACCATCCGAATGATTTTCGTCCTCCAACCACCAGAGGAGGAGAGGCACATCCTAATCAACCGGTTAGTATGGCAAATGTATGATCATGTCGGATTTCCCGTCAATCAACCTCGCCTAGGCCTATATAGTATATTCTCATTCTCAGATTCTGATCTGATGACTGACATAGGCCTACTCGCATAGGCCTAGGACTAGGTGAATAGGTCTGTCATCATACATCATGATCATCATCTTGCTCATTATGATTAGGTCCTAAGCCCTGCCTGCAGGCCGCACACGGTTGCCATCCTAGCTATTCTATCAACTGAATCCAGGCACTCGAACTTTATTCTCTTTCAGAATTCGGTTGATGCCAAATTACAACTGACAAGAGAGGAGATCAGAGCACTGAAAGAATGCAATCAAGAGAGTTTCTGGTATCGATGTAAGTTCATGTCGTAATGGCGAGCCAAAGCATAAGACTAATGCCGAATCAGATTTCAGCAGTCCATTGCAAATTAGTACAAGCCATACGCCGGTCTGAATGAAAAAGCAATTTCGTAATCCACCCTTGGTGCAAGCCCAGATTGTCTGTGAATGTGTTGTCTTCCAATGAAACACTAGTGTTTCTGTCCTTATTTCAGGTGTACCATTGAGCATCGCTCTAGCAACTACCACTCATCTAGCTGTTCAAAGAGGTAATCTTGTGAGACTTTGACTGACTCTAACGGGGGTTTCAAAGGTGTGGGTTGCATGAAATTGACAGTTTTTCTTCTTTATTAGCTGTATTCTCCAGTTGCCTATGAATAAAAATAAACAACTGCATAACTTTTTCCCATGACCAGAGTAAAACTATTAAAACAGTAAACTTATCCCCCCCCCCCATGGCATTCTGGTGTGACTTTGTCCCTAGTAAAATATGATTTGGGAGATGATGAATATTATCTATTTTATTTCCACTGATTGTTGTAATCACTTGTGATATTGAGATTGAACTGCAGTACCTTCTTGGTGCTACAGGAGACCATTTTAAGTGATGCTTTATTGTCCACAGGTTTGTTGAAAGGCCATCCTACAAGAGGTGCTCTTGGGAAGAATTTGGCAGCAATCGGTCTAGGCTACGTTCTTGGAAAATGGTCTTATCAAAAAGTATGCCGGGAGAAGATACTGGCATTAGAGAACAGTCCGCTGGCAGATGCATTCCGTCGGCAGCAACATACCAAGCATGGAGGAAGCTTTACAGATGTTGTATCGGAGACTCTGTAAGTTAGAGAGTGTTGCTGGTGATCAAAGTGAATGATGTCTTTGAAACTGTACTGGTTAGGTCAAAGCTTGACTTTGATCCCTAGAATATACGTGCATGACAGTGATGGAATGAGCCAGCACAAATGGTTCTTGACTGGATGTGGGCCAAGTTCGGCAACTTTTTATAGAGAAGAATGTAGAGGCCGTCTAACCAGTAATCAGTTTAGAAGCTCATGAATTGTTTTATCAATATAATCTTTCACTTCAGATCATTTCCTAACACGGATGGTCAGACTGCCTCTTACCCAAGTAATAGTACAGATGACTATCAGAACAATGAAATCAACACCGACAGCAATGCTAGATATATTGGTTTAGATGACAGCAAGCGGCCAAATTTGGACAGTAAGTATTCATGGCGCTTAGTTCAAAACATCCTGACAATATCGGGCCATTTCGCTCGATACATACTTTTAATACTCTTGTAGGGCCTGTTTGCAAGAGGATGAGTTCATATCTGATGTGGAGAAAAGGAAGAAAAAGTGGGAAAAGTCACTTGTATACTATTATCATTCATCTCCAGCACTAGCAATCTTGGGCAGAATGACAGGAGTTGAGTGCAGAGTCCAATTTCATTCAAGATATCCAGAAAGATCTGCCTCCTTGTTAAGTTTCTATGGCCTGCACATTAGGTAATGCTAAAACATTAATTCTGTTTTGTTAGCTGATGCAGGCGATTCGCCTCTAAGATATCCAGGAAGAGATAAACAGTCGACATATACATCATATGAGGAACTCCGCAAGAAAAATAGGGACGATTATGTTGTCAAAAATACTACTCCGAGCACTCGATTGCCCCAGTCAAACCACCAGCCTGTGATGCCTCACCGTCCTGATGTCAATCAACAGCCAGCACCTCCCAGGGTGTATACACCTCAAGACTCGCCATCAAAACCTAAGCGTGAGTATCAGGAACAATAGTAGGGTTTCCACGAGAATTTTGGAAAGGCAGTGCAGAAATGGCACAGGGGCTACATGTACATGTAAGCACTGTAGTCAGCAATTATACCATGGGGCGGCACCATCCGTTTTGGTCAACAGTGAATTAACACTAGTAAATCCTTCCTGGAGTTTTGCAGTTTATGTGCAAATCCCTATATCTGAGATTTGAATGAAATCGCCCACATTTTGTAATACAATCATTTTCTTTACAGATACTAAAAGAAATCAATATGGAGATGTATGGGATGAGTAGTAACTGGACGTGCCTTAAATATGGACTTATAATTTAGTTTAGTGATTTGACATAACAGCTCTTTAAAAAGTGTATATATTTCACAGAGAATTGAATGGATAGACACAATGGCCTTGGTGGAAAATTCTCAACAGATGGAGTTAACCTCATGTGTGTTGCATTCAAGTTGACCAGCAACTTTCCTTAGCTGTGCTTGCCCTTTAAGAATCCAATACAAGTAGAAGTGAGCTAATTTTCAAGGTGGATCCGGGGCCTTGGCCAAATCATTTGAATTCAATATATTCGCTCTGTCTCTGTTCAGAGAGAGATACAAGACATATAATAAATGACTATTAGTGAGATACACTGTTTCTTATTTTCTTTCTACAAAATCAAGTGCAGGATAGAAGGTCCACAAGGACATCCATTCATGCGACTTGACTCCACTTTGAATCCCCTGTCAATATCCCGGGCGCCGGGCCAAATGTCCAATTTACAATCACCCGCTGAAATCGCCACATAGTCAGTCGGTCAAGTGAGATAGGCTTGGCAACGGTGATCACCATTGACGACGCTTGGAGAATGCTGTAGAGTCAGTTCCTTTATCACCCTGAAGATGGCGTTCGTGTTGCTTTAACGTTGAAGCCTTCAGACAGCTAAAGCGGCTGGAGGGGAATCAATAAATACATTTCGTGTTATTATATATTATATATTATCATCTATATACATACACTAATAGATGTCTTGCGCACAAAAATAGTTCCGGAAATGTTCTAATACTTTTTGCGCTTAGAGAGACCGATTACGAAAGAATACAACATTTCAATTACAATAATGTAGTGAAAATACTGCTACAAACATAAACAATTGAATCTCGTTCGCACCTCTCGGCAGAATACGCCACTAGCAGGGCCTGCGCATGCGGTAAGGTTAATACCCACACATGCCCACTACATTGACTCCGATTCAATCAACCCGGTTCGATTACCAGTCCTGTCACGTGGTGCTGGGGTACGTGCGAACTGAGAGTAACAAAGATGCGAAACATATTTCTGTTTATATCAATCAAAAGAATGATATCACAAATATCTTTTCATTCACGCTTTGCTCACGGCGCGAAATTATGAGAACTTGCAAGTGGCTGCCACAAGGCTGTGGTTGACAAACTCCGCGCAAACGAGCGATTTAATTCGCAGCAACCTGCTGTACGCGAGAAAAGCCGAGACGGTATCCTGGGTTGGGTAATGACTCGAACCTGCGATGACCACCACAAACGTGCTGTTACCGGTTTTACCCGCAGACGAGAGACTAATTGTCGCATAGAGCAGAGATTTAAAACGCAGGTAGCACCGACTTAAATCGCTCGTTTGCGGTGCACTAAAAGTAATCATCCTAAACCACTGGACCCTGGCCATGTAGAAATTACGGTAATGCCTCTGACTCGGGCCTGGCTAATATAAATCACTATCCAGCTAGGTTTACGAAAGTCCTGAATTGCATTGTCCTAAAATATGGATGCGGTGATATTTTTGTTGTCGGTGTTGCCGTTGAAATCTGTCGTAGTTCCTGATAGAACTCCCGAGTATGGGCCAGGTAGGGAGGGCTGGTTGGGGAGAGAGGTCGGCACGCCCGGAGTATTTTTATGAGGTTGTGCATTCCACTGTTGCTTATTATCTGGTGTCGAAAGTTTTGCATCTGAAAGTAGAGAAAGTAAGAGTCTTTTCACAGTTGATGAATTAAATCTGATATATTATGTGATAACTGAGATCACTGTTTTGATATCGTATTAACAATCCACATTTTCAAACATCTGGCGCTCATGGCAGGAGTTGAACTATACTTCCGAGGAGGCCCGAATTTCAGGAGAAATGTTCTGCATTGTGTAAAGTGGGAGTTTCAGCTCCGCACTCGCCTGGTAAACTTGGAGATGACCGAATAGTCATTCATTACCCACTCCGTCAATCGCATCGAATAGTTCACAACTTGATATGTATTACATAATTTTCGTATTTAGGAAAAGTTGTTCTACGTCATCGTCCTCGTCAGTCTCGGACAACCGAGACGACACCTGCACCCTGCCAGGAGCACATGCGATAAAACTCGCTTGTCTGCAGTGTGCCTTATAAAGACGGAAACCCGATTAGGTTGATGTTCTTCTGTCAAGAATTTGAAGTATATGAGTCGACATGCTTTAGTTTGTATCTACACTTACACCGTTAGGAATATCACAAGGCATACAAAGCACACTCACTGTTGTCTTGTTTCGTTTCCTTGCTTGACGTCATTTCCTGTTTGCCATTACTTCCGGTTTGACCTTGTTGCTGACAATTCTGTGAGTTTGACGTTGTCGTCTGTTGTTGATTTTTTGCCCGTTCCATCTTCCGGAATTTCGCTCGTCGGTTTTGGAACCAGACCTGAAATGTGATCAAGAAAAAAGACCAAATGACAATTATCACTTGAAATCTTTACCCTGTTCTCATTACTTATTCATCACCCCTCGTAATGTATCTTGTTTCAGGATTAACAGCCATCTTATACTAACGCGGGGATTAACCCCAGGAAAGTGATCAAACCTCAGAACCCCGCCCACCCATTTACGGTCCTCCGAGCACCGATATCAAGCCAGGCCGTAAAGTGATCAAGAATGGTCTCTAAATTAAACAATCCCCGTTGGGACCCAGTGAACACAAATCACTCATCACAGACTGATCACGAGCTATCTTTTTGCTATCCGCACATGTTTCCAAGACAATGGCTGTGATCTTCTGTCCACTGACATGACTAATCATTGATATATCAAGTCATCTTCGTCTGTTTCTCCCGAGTGCAAATTGCTTGCTTTAATCAGAACAGTTTCTCGGCTGATTTGATTAAACGTTGATTAATTTCCAGCGCCGCGTTCAGCCCACCTGCTCTGGTTTTTGCATCAGCAGCCCGCGGCCGACGGTCATGACGGGAACCTCATCCTCGAAAGACACCAACAAACTGACGCATCTACATTTTCTATCCTTAGCTACGAGCTCAGGACAAATTGTGGACGAGCTTGCATTAGACGCACAGAAATAATGATATTAAAAGATGTTTATACATTGGCGGGAGGAATTTTATCGAGCGTCGGGATGTTAGATTTGTCAGGATAGCCGACGGGCCATGATGGTCGTCACCGAGCAAAAACCAATCAATGAATAGCGTCTGGGACCAGATTCGAAAGTATCATACAGGTTTACAGGTTCCAAAATGCGGTATAAAGACGGTTTACAGTGTCAACATGGATTTTGAGTTTAGGTCCACGATAAAATAAAATTGAGTTGACGTTGCGATCGCGGACATGAGCCCCCCCCCCCCCACAACAAGCAGCAATCATGAGATTACTCGCTTGTGCGCACCTCCAGTATGCTATCCAAGCGGAATCCTTTGCGACCACATACCAATCACCCTGACAATTCATCTTCCAATGATGAATATTTCATCCGTTACTTTTATCGTTTCCACATTAGGCTCCGCAAAATTGAGTCCTAATATCACACTTGCGAATCGACGCACAGTCATTTTTCTGCCGCGGTTGCCGCTAATTAAATTAGTAACTCCTCGGAGTCGCCCAGCCGACTAATGCGCCAATCGGGTTCTAGCGGCTCTGGGCCGCTTGAAAGCTCGGTCTTCGTCACAAGGACGCCTGATTGGTTTTATATGGGACTCCATCAAGATCTAAGGCGTACCATTAAACAATTGGAATCCTGGTGATAATTCAACACTTTGCCTCTCATCAACCCGAAAGCCTGAGATCTCGATTTCGCGCCGTAATGAAACCGTCGCGGCGAGGGGAGCGTTACGCACCGCGCAGACGAGCGATTTCTAAAATGGAAACTGCCTTCAATTATAATCGCTCCTGTATATAGCTTATGTGTGACAACGAAAGGGACGCTCAAGTCGTCTGCGGGTGAAACCGGTAATCACTGGGTTTGATATATGAACACAGAAAAAGTTCGCGTGTATGATATTTTCGCGATTTTTGCGAGTAAGTCATGCTCGCGAAAATAGTCTGCGCAAACTTTTCTGTTGAGAACTCTGATTATGCTAATTACTTACTTGTACTCGTGCTTCCGTCAGGTCTATTTTCATTGCTATTTCTTCTCGCGTATAAATATCTGGGTAATGTGTCTCGGCGAATGCCTTTTCTAATTCTTTTAGCTGCGCACTTGTGAACGTCGTTCGGATTCGTCTTTGCTTTCGTTTCTCAGGACTTATTGATGCATCATGTGTGTGCGAGTACATTTTATATGGCAAACCAGAAAACACCCGATCTGAAAGAAAAGAACAGAAATAAAATATTGGGTGAGGTCAAAATGTCCGAGTCAAGAAATGTTTTCATTGACTAAGTCAGGAATGAAAACTAAAAGTTTGAAAATAACAAACAGTTAAGAACCGCCACCTAGATTTCGAGTAAGATACATAAGCCAAAAGGAAAGATAGAGGATAACGTGAACTGATAAAATGCTACTGCAGTTCGTCGGCCCCGCTCTCTACAAGAGGCAGCAGTCTACGTGCTATTGCGGCCTGTCGGCCCGGAAGAGTGGAGCACGGCCGGGAGTCGAATACAGCCGGTATGGCGCGTGCCGTTCGCGCGATTCTCGCGAGAATGCCAGCGGAGGTCGCCCGTCTGTTACGCAGATTTGTATAACGTTTCTTCTCGACAGATGCGAGACATTCGTCCCTGGCCCAAAGTTGCGAAAATGCAATGAATAAATTTCGAGAGATGAGAACAGTTTTTCATGGCCGAAAATCATAAAAGTGTATTTAGCACAACCGGTGTTATTACTATCGCCGTCAATGGAAGACGGTGTTCTGACAGTATGCACAACCGGAACATTAGATGAGGCTAGCTGTGCCGCCACGGACTAAGACAATCTTATATGGTGCCTATAGGTTTCGGGTCTCCGTAGGCCCATAGCATCAATATCATGTGCGATATTTAATAATTCGGCTCGACCTGTCCGTATTCTGCATCCTAAACGTCAGGTGAACACTCAGCACTAACGACGTGCGATACGACTGACTCTGGTTTTTCGTGCATAGTATTCTGCAAATCTGTTAAAAACGACAAGACCAAAGCACAATCGCAGACTTGATTCTAATAGCACCTGCCAATAGCCAACAGGCAGATTCAAAACAGAAACTCTCATTCTCTGATCAAATGCTCTCTTACTCCTGCTCGTAAACTTAACCATAGGACAGATGGCAGAACCCCTTGCAACTACTGGAACCAAGCTTGTCCATTCCCGTAGTGGGCTATTCAGTTTACGCCCGTCGGCTGAGGTACTGCGAAAGCGTGCGTCGTGCCCATGCAGATTCCTGCAGCCCACTGCGCCAGTTGAACCGCGTATTTCAGACGCGTGGCTCCCCCGGAAATTGATATCATAATAAGTGGCTGTGATTGTAACAGACTCTTAATTGTCTTATTGGCTCTGGTGCTAAAGAGGTAGAAACATGGCAGGAGAGGTTAAATGGCTCCTTAGGAGGTGTACTAAGAGAACGATTATACATTTAGTTTCAAGAAAGTGATTAAGACGTTATTAGGAATAATTCATAAAATATAGTAATTTTGGTAAAATAAGGGTTTAATACAATGACATCTTGACGCGTTTTCAGCTTTATCAAAGAAAGTTTAATTAATGAAGGATTATTAATACCGTTAATGCGTTATTAACGAATGAACATGGTTAATGAAGTATTCTTAGACTCGACTTCTGTCCAAAATGAGAAATTTGTAAATTTATTAAGGGGTTAGTTATATGGTCATGGCCAAATTCTGGCGGGGGTGCCGTATCAAACGAAAGTGGGTCTTTTGAATTGTGGATGGCCCTAGCAGGCTTGACGGAGTGGTCTCACAGTTAGGATTATTAATGCACCTCTGCAAATTTCGTAGCCTTAAATATGAACTGCCCGAGACTTCGGAACTGAGCGTGATTGCTACTAGACAAATTGATCATTGGTTGCGAAAATGTAGTATGTTCAGTGGTAAATTACCGGTCTTATATTGTTTTTGAGATGTTATTGACGAACTGGAAATGAGTGATGACCAACCTAACAACATCACGTCTTTTACCTCTTATCTCACAGTTGAAATTTAGGCCTGGCCAAATACAGTCTATTGTCTTTAAACAAAGCTCGCTGGCACCGAGGCCTGAATTCCCATTGTTCTGCTATCTCATGAAAGGGTTTTCAGCGCAAATCTTGATAACACCGACCAGCACGAAACAGCTTCATGGGGGTCGATGAGGCCTAAACCGCCAACGGCAAATAAACGTACCGGTAATGAAAAACGTTACAGTGATTAACCTCTTGCGTCTCTCTATTTCGAATATATAAGTGTACATGATTTGAACTTTCACTGATATTTAATTCATAAACTAATAGTTTGAAGATAAAGCAACCAAATCAAATTACAACCCTCTCACGAGAAGATAGATTTGCGTAAATATTTCAATTTAATTCCATTGGGTTATTCAAATTTATTTAGCTGTACACATAACTGTTGTACATGAGTCGAGTAAAATCATAGCTTTAAATAATGTCTTATCGCTAACAACAAAAACGTCCAGTTTGCCTAAGCGATTGTGCTTTAGCCCGATCGCGTTATCTCCCATTACAAGGACTGGAAAACGGTCGATGTAGCGGTAAAACAGTATTTTTTTCGGGATATTTTGAATTATGTACGAGCTCGATTCAAGTTGTTGGACATTGCACACAAGAAATTTCCATTAGCGTTTTGACTTGCAGTTTTATTTTCGATATGAAACGAACAGTTTCACGGATAATTCTACAGTAAGGAAGCGCATTCAACAAACATGAATATATACAAAATGCTGCAACTTTGAATGGTTTGATTCTTAGTTATTGTATCATGCGATAATACTGTGAAATCTTTTCTATCCAAATTAAGGATTCGCACATCAAACGGTTTAAAAGTTTTACGGCCAATACATGCACGACACTTTTCCGGGAAGTGAAAACCCCGCGAATTTGGTTTTTGAGATTCTGAAAAAAAGGATTTTTTCATTTTGCTGATAATTCTCAAAGGAGTGCATGTTTATAGTGTTGGCCGAAAAACACTCAAAGATTTTCAGAAACTTTTATTTCGAGTCCACGCGCAACAACAGTCACGTAAATTATTACAGAGAATTACAGAGAAAAAAAACGAGAGTTTCATGGAATGATACGAAATAAATATGCTAACGCCACTTAACGAGGGTGGATCTGTTTGATATGAGAGTGAAAAAAGCTTCCTTTTGTATGAAGGGTGAATATCACAAATTTGTCCGACGAAATTTGGAAGTCGAATATGGCGGGAAAATCATTGCAAATAAAAGATTTCAGCTTACAAAATTGACATTTTTAAAGTATGTACGATGGTAAGGAATGCATATTGATGATACAGTTGTATATATTGATGATAAAAATTAGAAATAATTTCGTTAAGAAATATTGATATGCATGCATTAAGAGATTCTGGTATAAAATAAAACTAACCGATGCAAGGCGCGACACGTTCGAAAAGCTTGTTACAGCCGAACGAATTCTAGGGCCTTAATTCGTTGCCATTGCAGAAAATAATGATTTCATGAAGAAGAAAAAAACACGTTAGAAGATGCAAGAAATGGCATAGAATGATAGTCTTAAACGCCTTAACACAATACACGCTGCCTGAGCTATAACATTTTCTGAGACCAGCCCAACAAGTGTTGCCCAGTGTTTGTCCGCAGCAAGCAATAAAGCGCTTCATAGAGAAATCATCCCTACTCCCATGCCTACAAATTAGCTAGCAAACCCAAATTAGTGTTGCCCATCAGCCTGAAATCAACCCTGTACACAACGGTAATTTTATAGACAGAGTAAAAATTAATATATCTGTGACCTCTTATTTTGTTATCTCCTTTCGGTGGGGTTTATTAAATTTTATCTATTCAATTTGCAAGCTATGGGGAACGCGTAAACCCTATTACGCGGTGCGCTGAGCTGACGGCCTGAGTTAACATTATTGCAACTCCCTTATATCCCCGTTATTCTTTGTTTGTAAAGACTGTAAATTCGCTGATATATTTATCTCCCGAATCCTAAAAATGTCGTCTCACTGTTTTATAAATTTTTATATCTAAATAAATAGATTCTTCAGGCTGCCGGTGAAAATTATGCAAAATTTTTCGCTTTAAATTAAATAATTCAATTTCGCTCAGTAATAGCATTTGAGTCGCTCCCACTAACAAAGTTAAAGAACAGTAAAACAATTTTCGTTTGTCTAAATCTTATTTCGGCGACGTAGGCAGTCTTATATACCAGAAAATTTGGTTTACCCACCAGAAGGGAAGACTGTCGGCTGGTGATGGTCTCGGGGTCTCGGCATCATACTACAGCTGGCCGAACTGATGGAGGGGTTGGCGAACCCCCTCACCGTGTTGTACCGGTATGTCTGGGTGACCTGTCCACATGGTCCAAGTTCGGGGTAGGTGCAAGGGATGCTGCAATTTGGTAGGCCCGTTTCCATTCCAGTCAGGGAGCAACTCGTTGGGTCGAAACCTCCTTGGTTTAAATAGGAATAATCCATTTTACGAAAATAGTGTCGATTCTCGGATAACACAACACGATCCTCGTCGGAGATCAGTTTTCGGAGACTGTGGTCTAAGTTTTATTTCATACTTTCAAAACGGGGAAATTTTCTATGATTTCGCATCTCCCAGAAGTATTCCGGGTTCATCCAATTAGAATCAACTTAAGATTCGACCCTGTCAGTTACTGGAGGTTTCAAGAACCCCAGGTTATCGCAGACGACTGTCTCATGGATTATTCAGAGGCGTTGCCACAAGCAGGTGGTGGTGTGCTTGAAACTGTCGCTTCGGCGCATATCATCAATGATGAGGATCACATTTATTTTGCTCTCCAGTAATTACACAATGGGCTTCGATTTAATATCATGATGGGGGTGGCCTGGGGCGGTGGGACATTTGTAAACCAAATCATTGATTCTTGGTCTAACAACCATTCTGCCATCAAAGCTCTCAAATTAAACTCTTATGGCACAACAAAAGGAACGCTTTGAGTGGATTATGGTCACCATCGAGCGTGAAGCCAAACGTCATGTTGCTTCTTCATCAGTATGTCACATTGCTAAACATAATTATCCGCTTTTCTGCCATCCGATTTTATTATCATTTCATTGTCATATGATAATGATAATATACAATTGTAATATATATCTGTTACAGTACAGTACTCTCAGAGAATGCGGCGCTTTATTGGGGTGTGACCACTTTGCGCAACCGGACCAGAGTTTGATTTTAAGCAGCCTCATGATTAAGTCTCATAATTACATAACTGAACAATACGTTTATTGTCCCTAACTTCGCAGTTAATACAATAGACGCCGAGCTTATATATAACCCACAGTCTATTGTCTTTGAACAAAGCCCACTCGCACCGAGGCCTATTGGTTCCAATTGTTCTTCTGTCTTTTCAAAGGGTTATCAGGGCAAATCTGGATAACATCGCACCCGACGTAACAACTTTCGTGGGGGTCGATCGACAAGGGCGACTACACGTAACGAAAGATCGCCCTGAACAGCGATGTGCAGTTACTTCTGGTACCTATCAGCTCGTATAGTACAGTAATTCGGAAGCAAGACAATCGCAGAAAACGGATTCAGTCTGACGCGGCAGTTATTTTCCACCGCAGTTATAGCTTTCTCGTTATTAGTTATTGACATCGTCAATTATTCACGCAAAAGCATTGTACTTTTAACGTCGACCAGGCGACATTATCGGACTTTTTCGAAAATGTTAGAATCTAAGTCAGGAGAAGTAGCTGTAGAGCCAATGGCGTCATCAATGGCGGATTTGCAAAGAGGTTTGAGTGGATTCTATTGGAATCAAGTAGTGTTTTCGAATGTGTGTAGTACTTATCTATAAAGCTTCTGGACTGAGCGTCATGTCATCACAACATCATCGATGCAAAATCGGCAACAACTAGCTCGTAGTAGCGTATTATCTCCATAATGGTTGTTGGTAACGAGTGGAAATCCCACTAATATTGATATTGTTGTGGATATATCGCCAGTGTCAGTATACATGTATTACTGATTTCAAGAGGTTGCTACGTCCCATCTTAATAACGGGACACGCGTCATAGACGCAGACGGACACCATCAAAAAGCACGTTGGCAGTTATAAATCATATTTCTACAAATCTGGCTTGTTGGGAAAATTTAGTTTTGGAATCCCAGGGCAAAGCCTTAACGGGTTGGTGCACGCGTTATTAGCTTACGGGGTGTTTAGTGCATCATTATCATGATCCAATCGGAATATCACCATTAACTAAACTGGTAAACCTAATCAAGCGTGCTCCGTGGCGTATAACTATTACCATTTAAGCATTTACTCCGCATGTATCCATCAATACAATTGATTGGAGGCGTTTCATGTGGTGATTCTTTTGGTCGAATTTTCACCTTTTTCTGAACTCCGTGTGGTGTCAAAGATGACGCCCCAACCGGTTCATTTGAGACTTAAATGCATTAAAAGGGCCATTGAAGAATTCTTCCGACAAGTACTCCGGCGAAGATATGGCACATTAGATCCAGGCTAACAATCCATGAGTTTGTCTCTCATTTTGACATGACAACTGAAACCAAGACTTATTATTGAAGTTAAAATTGAACTCGTCTCACGCCAGCAACCACACCAATGAACTATTTCGCTGAATGTCTTGAATACGGTCTTGTATTTTCATTTGGTCGCCTTGACGACCTCACGAATGTCTAACTGTGGCCAGCGTGGTATATACGGTGTCTGGAGCTTTCCACCGAAGAAGTAACTTTATACATCTCGAATGAATCTGACGGCAAACATGGAGCAAGCGATGGTCCCTTGGGTTTCCTTGGTTTCAGAAGGAAACAAACAGTCTATACCAGATTCTGTAGCTCATGCTCTTGAGTTGAATAATCCAGATGCTTCGTCTCTCGGCCACAAACCTCTAATCTAATGAAACAATGCCACTGGGAACATTTGGAAAGCGGATGAAAAATGTCTCTCGTTTTGGCCGGGCAATTTGGTGATGGGACATGAAATGCTGGCGGATTCACCGGGGATTTCCATTTATTGCAAATTGTTTACCTTTGACACAGTAGACTCGGATGTCACTTGGATGTAAAGTGCTCTTTTCTGACGAAGATGACCAAGGCAGCTGGCAACTTCGGTCGTTCTAACTCTCGTTATACTACTGTATACAAATAAACCTTGACACATATTGATTCCAATTCTTGAATATTTGGTAACCTAGCTCCAACACTAAGATATCATCTCAAATGTTACAACATGTACCTTTACTTAACCTGGTGGTTCAAATGATGTTGACGTGGCAATTTGGTGTCCACTGCGCCTGCATGACCGCAACTGAATGAAGGGATCATTCAGGGACTGTCTGACAGCTGATGGTTCAGTACTTAACCTGGCGGTTCAGTACTGATTTTGACTGCGTTCACTGGCATTAAAACCGGACGTGTAAACGTTATTTCAAATTGAACGCATCAGAAGAACATTTAACTTTTAAGCCTATCCGATATTTGCATGACTGGCAGGGCATGTGGGTTACCCGTCAGCTTTAAGAACTCAGCACTGTTTCTATATTTCGAAATTTATTGTTGTTGTTTTTTCTGAAAAAGGACAGTTCGCAAACTTCAATCATATACAAAAGTCAGCGCTGTTAGTCATAACTCAGAAATAAGAGGAGAACGGCCCAGCAGTCAATCTATCTCCTGCTTTGCAACCATCCATTCCAGCGGCAAGTTGCTCTATAAAGGCACCAGTCCCCCCTTATTGAATTACCACAGACATTATATTGTACATCCGCCATTCGCTAATGAATGTTTTGACGTTAATTGATCACCCGTGTGCCCTCGCGCGCTGTCGGATGATGAACAGTCGCCACATCTCGAAGCGGAGTGCTTCTTCTGGTGGGACGGCCCTTAACTGTTATTATCATCTGCTGGTAAGAACATGATATAGCAGGTCGCCCGGCCAGGAAAAACGTCCCGCTATTAAAAATAATTTTGTCATCCTTCAGAGTTGAATTTTTTTCAGAAGTTAAAAACTCTGAAAAATTTTCAAAGCCAAAATTTTTTAGGGGCTGATGATGTTTCTTCATTTTGAGAAGAACCAAAACAAGTGAAAAAACATATTTGGACTTAGAACATTTTTCATGCTTCAGAGTTGAATTTTTTCATAAATTCAAAATTCTGAACAATTTTCAAAGTCAATTTTTTTGGGGGGCTGATGATGTTTCTGGATTTTGAGCCGAAAAAAAAACAAGTGAAAAAATCTAAGATCTAATCTAAGATCACCGACTACAGCTACGGCGATAGCAAACATCAAAGCATTCCACTGTGCAGAGCAAGATCTACCAGCGGCAGGAATACCACTAAAGTGGACCCCATCTGTCTCATCACCTCGCCTGTGTTGAATCTGCGCCCGTGATGTGTACTTAGCTCCTCTCGAGTTCCATCTAATCAAGGAAAAGGAAACTCTACGGCGATTGAACAATAATGCCAAGGCCGCCGCGAGAGCATGGTTAGTTCGTATTGTTGAAAGGCGGTTGATTTGCCCGACGGAGGCATGACGGGTTTTTTTTACCACCCGCCGATGTATCAAATCCTTTCTCAGGTATTGCTTGACCGAAACCGAACGCTTCCTACTCCGAATTGCGGAATATTCATTGTAAAATAATGATTTTGCCTTTAAATTTCTTGGCATAAGTGCTTTCAAATTTCTCATCCTATAAAAGCTTGCACAATGTAATAAAAAAACTGAATTCCCACGAAAAAGAGCCTATACTTATGTCATACCCGTCAACTACCAAGTACATGTAGGCCCTACCAGTTTAACTGATAGGGCCTGATTGTGTATCCACAAAGCATCTAAAGCGCAACGCAAAGGAGCGATTTTAGTCGCTTCGACTTGCGACGATACCATGACACCATGACGGGTGATTGCATTTAAACCAATCGGCGGCCGCATTCCAACCAAATTCTCATGTCATATTGCTCCGTCGGCGGGATGCAGCGACTTAACTGTCCGTTTGCCTGGCGCTTATAAACGTGGTACTCTCTGGAAGGTTGTTCACATTCTCAACAAAAGAACTCCCTGGAGAGGGAGGCGCAGTGGAACATAAATTCGAACACTTCAAACTTGACAACGCGTTTTCACAGTCGGTCGAGTGAGGTTTGTTAATCCAAGTGCGGAGTTGATCAATTTATCGTATCATTCTTTGATTATCCTTCTTTAGAATCCAATCAAGTAATCACTTTCCCCGGCGGCCAATGGATCCTGTAATTGGAGTAATTCAGTTAACATTACTCGTTATTCAGTGGGCAAACATTGGGTCGTCAAACCGCGTCCCAAGGTGGGTTCTCTTCAAGGTGGTCTGAGTTTCAAGTCAGCATATCAGTGAGAGCAACTATCAGAACGCTGCTATAACCTCTCGATATAATCATATAACCGTTGCAGGACGATCTAACGTCGTTTGTCACCAGCTGTCATTGCAGGACAACTATGTGATGTCTTGGCCTCTATTTCAGCAAATCGGGTTATTACTAATACATGCATAAGAATAATTTAAAGGGATATGTCTTGCTCAATACGATCCCCTCTATTTTCTGCGCCTCAGACCGCGCCTCGGTCAATATCGAAGCTGGTATTACTTCAGCTGACCGAATCTATGAGCTACGTGTAACTGCGGCGCTTTTTCTGCGCAATAAGAGATAAGAAAGTATACTTAATGAATGAAAAAGTGGGCTAAAGAAACGGTTGTCCGAAGTTCAATTTAAGATGCGGCTGTAGGTCTGATCTTCTGCTGTAGGTCTGATCTTCTTCGGTATTCGTGTATCCCGCCAGTTATAGGCCAGGGCAGGTTTCGCAATCCGTAGTATACGAACGATAAAGTAAGAAGTTAGAATGTCTGCGGTGTCATCAAGTCCTGCGTTGATTCATTACTCGACTCTCGTAGGTTATCCTTACGCGCTGCTTACATGTAATAGTTAGGAGAGGAATCGAAACAATCTTCAAAATAAACCTTCCTTACATACTTCGTACTTCGTCTTCCGTTGCGAAACCTGCCCATCAGCTGAAACAGGTCCATGTGTAATTAAAATGCATATGCAATATCCTTTTGTTTTATCATTTATCTGATTATCGTCATTCTCCTCTTTCTTACATGGTGCCTCTTATGCCAGCTTAGAGTTTCAGCCGTCACTCACGGGTATCGTACCTGGTCGTGAGATTGGATCAATAAGATTGATGGCACAACCGAGATGCGCATTTTGATATCGCTTTAATCTCAGTAATTGCTTGGCTGGATTGGTCCTCGATTGTCCGCATGCCACTTGGAAGATTGGCAATCGGGCTGCGGGTCGGCACGCGCGCGTCAATGCCTCGCCAAATCGAATTAGCCGAGGACAATATTCCGGGTGTTTTCTATGTCGTTTATGCTAAGTGTCTCTTCCGTGAGCAGTCAAGAGGCAGGGCGGGGAGATCTGATGGAATTCATTCAGGAACGAGTTGAACGGCATTCAATACGCGCTCGGGAGTAGTCTTTGAGCATCGATGAGTTCGACGAGGAGTCCGGTTGAGAACCATCCCGAGATTAAGGTTTTTGAAACTCCTACCTCGTCAATCGGCAGGCAGAGTATGATTGAAAACCACTGGTTATATCAGGATGGTTGAGAACCAGAATCGCCGCTCCAACGGTGTCTGTCCACACAATAACGAAACATGGCCCATTGTAGCAGCGACTGTCATCAGATTGGTTGTGACATGGTCTCAACAGGAGGAGATTGAATCGTTTTGGCTAGCAGTATTCAGGCCATGGACATTGTGACAGCTTCTGCCATCAGATTGGTTGTGACATGGTCTCAACAGGGAGACATACAAGACATGTGCCTTCCCATCAAATAATGGAAATCGCTCGCTGAAAATGATCGAGATATTAATTGCAAGCTCGTGGCGATAACAATGGAAATAAAAACGTGGTGAAAAGAGTATCCTTCATTAGAAGATTGAGATTGAGAACGGGGAACAAGCCACATTACATCCCCCAGATCCCCCGCAGTGTAAAATATTTATACAACATGTGGCAGCACAGACGTTTGGCCAGCTTATCAAAAAAATGTATTGCACGGGAGTCGAACTCGGGACTTCTCGCAGCCCAAGCAAGAATCGTACCGCTAGACCAACGAGCCGTTCTATCAGTAGCGACCTAATGTGAATATGTATCCCCCGGCCGGCCCCCGTCCGATACAGGCACTGAGAAAGTGACGGCCAGTGCCGAAGAAACGTCGCCAGAAACTTCATTAGTAGGATAATATCAATTCATCAAGTCTTAATTCCAGCGATAATGTGATGCAAGCTTATGTACTCATTGAATAGTTCGAAACGCTCAATAATTTATTAGTATAACACGTCGTTCCCGACGTTTCTATCCCATTCCTCGCTAGTGCCAGACGTCAATATGGCGGACGTGCCGGCCACGAGTTTGGCCGCCGCCCATTCTATTTGATTATTATTAAAAACGTGTGAAATGATTCAGATGAAAATGGCTATGTTACAAAACAACCGGTCTGGAACGTTGGTACGGTTAAACAGACAAAGCCGAAAGACAGCGGGACAACATACGGCACGTGCTCGGCTGGCTGTGCCATCAGCAAACCCGTGAATGGCGCGCGTCTCTCCGATCTAATTCACATTTCTGCAATAATTACTGATCAGTCATTATTCTAATACAGAAAATTGCGCCCAGGGGAGGAGCCATTTCTCGCCACCGGCTAAACTTGGTCATAAGCCTTATGCAACTTGGACAAACTGCTATCAAAGGCAGGAGAAATTAATCTACTAATGAGAACAATTGGTTTTAATCAGCTATACAATAACCTCTTATCGAAATTAGCTCGGGGAATTCACGACGAAAAGACATGGTTAGTTGAGATATTGGGCCCCATCACAATCCAAATGTGGCCATATGGAGCTGAACAGTGATTAAATTTTGACTGTTTCGTCTTGGTGGGTGGCTTTATAATGTCCGCTCATTTTCAATTTGTTAAACGACGGATGTTGAGCATGTTGCTCCACATCCGTGGTTAAACTGAAGCCCAATAATGATTATGAGTGAATAAAGGGGCTTTTTGTTTATAGGCCCTTAACATTATACATATCCCGTGAATTCCCTGAGCTTATTTCAATAACAGCAACAGACAAGTCGACTCCATCCAAGGCATGTATTGCCATCCCTATTCTTACACGTGTGTCATCGTTGGCATCTGATATTGAGAAGTTCATTATGATTATGACATCACCACTCCTTGTAGAGGGAGGGGCTTACTCCATATATTATGGCGATATTTAGCTTACAATCTTCGACGGAGAAGTCGTCATCCGTTAGCCCGGCGCGTTTCGTCAACCACTGGGGATGTGGCTACATGTACAAATACGGTCTAATATCATTGAGCCAGTTGAGGGTCTTCTTCTTTATGGCTGATTCAGCCAGGGATATATTCAAGACAAGCACCTTTCCTGTTGCCGACTGTCCTATGACACATCCTGTTCGAAGATGGTCACCATCTCAGAGGAGTGTTCCACTTGAGGAGATTGGTGTACTAGTCACAACCTCTCTGAAGACAGTCACAGCCCTTCAGGTGACACCACCTTCCTGCCTTCACCACTCATTCCCATCATGACCATCCAGTGGAGATAGGTGTGCTGGTCAAACCAAGGACTTGGTGGTCCTATTGTATGACAGGGACAAGCCACAACCCATGTATGCTAGGCGGACCACTGACTGGTACATCCACCACATCACCAAGCAGTCTTCACCACTCACAAATCTGCTGTTGTCGTCACTCCAATTATGGCCATCCAGTGGAGTTGACAGTCAAAATGTACTACCAAAATGTATATCCAACATAAAGAAATCAACTCAACAAATATATTTCAAAATCCAAGTACATGTAACACACTATTTATTATTTACAAAGTCAAATAATCATCCCATAGCGATAGATCAAGTCAATTATAATCATGGTCGTCTCTGGTGTAACTATAAAAGGCAGATTTTATAAACCACTGCCAGGAGGCAGAGCACTTTCATTTCAAGTGATGTTGGCTATGAACGTCTGCAGGCGAGCTTCATTGGCATATACGTCTGTTCATCTTGTTTTGCCAATGAGAACCTTGCCACTTGCCATTTTGGTTGACAGTTTGGAAAAATATCAGAGAGAGTTAGGCAATTTCCAAGAATCACTCTGATGATTGCACAATGTGAGCACCTCCACCCGCCAGTGAGGTTTCCTGATCTATTCAGATTTTATTGCTGAGGAAGCGATTGGGATAAAACCGAAGCCCTTCCACTGATTCATCTCGACATATTTTGCCAGCTTTCTCTGTACATAACAACCTGAAAAGATTGTAAACAATGTTGTAAAAAGTAATTTTACAAATGAGAAGGAAAGATTCGACCATGGCCATTGTACTCTGTAGATAATTTGGATGAATGTTCTTGAAGATGAAGTAACACTTTTTAACACATGTATTGATAAACAGTACACTGGAAAACATGACTAGCTTGCAAGATATACAATCCTTATCTTGGGACAAACGGCTGACCAAATGTCATTCTTACCTCTCCTTGGCAAGGATCACAGACAAACCAATGACTTGAGCTAGTTCCTCAGCTGTCACTGACTGATTCTGTTCAACCTGCAAACAGAAGACCATTTTTGACATACTGTATTCTACTGTGACAGTGTGAGTGTCCATCACCAAGGCAAAAACACAGAAATGCTGTTGACATCAGAGCATTGAGATTCTTCTACATAGTTAACCCTTCATTTCTTCAATCGTACTGCAGGGCAGGGACAAAATTAAGATGGCTTGATTTACTCACACATGTTGTGGTCGTTTTGATGACTTCTTCTTCACTGTGCGTCTGTAACTGTAGCACCATCACACCACTATCAAACACTCGTAATCTGAAATAACAAAGCTTGGTCTAGTGATGCTATCTGTGTCTTTCACTGCTCACGAGATGACATCAGCAATGTTTGTAGAGGATAACCAGCCTCACAGTGATACCTTGCTCCCAACCCAAAGGTAGCCACACACCAGCCAGATCAGTACTATTGCTTTTCATCCCCCGATACTGGTGTATTGTACGCGCCGGTCACCGATCCAAAGGTTGACCGCGCTCAACGTTGCTTAACTTCCACTCTGGGGCCAACGCGCCAACCACTGGGCCATAAAGGAATTCCCTCATGGCCGGCGGGTTAAGCCGTGCCATTATACCTGGGGTACTATACAACTGGCACAATTCTAAAACATTCTTACCTAATAGGTCCCTTCAACTGTTCTAACTGTTGGCAAGCATTCACAAGATCTTCTGGCGAAAGTAACTGGAATCAAAAACAAGAGAAAAGGTCATCTTTAAGTGAAACCAGGAGCAAGGTTCATTTGAGGTAACCATTTTGAGAGAAGCACTTCACTCTCAAGTTAGCCCTTTTACTGAACCAGTCATTTTCAAACTTGTATGTGTTCCGAGTGCTTTTCCTAGGGAAGGCTACAGCCAAGTGCTGATGAAAAGCACTGAAAGTATGTCCATTGAAATACATTTGTATTCAAGCCACTCTACAGTCCTCTCAAATGCTCCACTCTCACCTCCATGCCTCTAGCTCTGTTGACACGACAGTAAACATCTGTTAGTGTTATCATTCCTCCAAGGTCCTGAAAATTGAAAGTATAAAAGAGTGAATCACACAGAGATGTGATGTCATCAGAAAACAGACATTTTATTTGAAAGACTGCTGGCACCACCTTTTGTGCATAAACCAAATCATCAATAGGTGCAATGACTACGTTTTCTACAAACCAATCTGATACTAACACAGTGAAAACACTGGTCACTAATGCTGTACTAGTCACTAATTGGGCTTACCTTAATTGGTTCTTCCAACAATGTGCACAACTGCTTTGCCAATTCCAAGTAATAGCGGGTGCCAGTACCATGTGTTTCTCGGGTGACAGGGTCTGGAATGCCCATACTCAACAGATAAGACTTGAACTTCACTGTCTGGAAGGAGACGTTTCAGTCAGTAGAAGCAGCCAAGTTGAAAGTTATCATAAGCCGACTTCAATGATGTTTTTAGGAGGATTCTTTGAGAACTACATGTAGCAGTATCTGGTGAAATTCTTGATGCTGAATGCCGCTTCTCGAGTTTGAGCCCGACTTTGAACGTCAACACTCGTGGAGTATTCATATTGTAGCCTACAGGACACCCACCTCATCATCTGAAATGTCGCCTTTCTTCTGTTTTATTCTCTCTGCGATATTCTTTGATAAATTCACCATCTCCCTTGCCTGGAATTGGAAGTGTGAGGTGAGTAAAATAACACGGAGCAGAACTTTGGTACTTGGTTTTTCTTTTGAATTGAACACCACATAGAAGAAGACTATTGGTAAATCGCCAGGTAAAAAGCCGATCAGTTTTTGAAAAAAACTGATGTCAAACTTTCATCAAACCGTACCCTGGACCTGTTCCACAACAGCTACATGGTTTTAGTGCAAAAGCTTGGTCAAGTCATCACCCAACTGTCTACTTTACCTTAGCAATGAGTTTACTCAGATCCTCGAAGGCAACCGAAATATCACGATCAGTTGCTTTATTCTTCATCTCAATATTCCGCTCTATACCCATGATACCAGTCCTTATCTGGCGGCCCTGAAAAAAACTTGAATTGATTAGATGTCAGTTTTCATTTGGGTTCAGGTTATGTGTCTCATGGATAAAGACAACCTACAAAGGGTCAACACTGGGTATAACCTCACCAAATGAATTCGTACTGGTAGGCAACTTTGTGCAGACAAAAATGGAGGTTTGATGGTTCATATATCGAGAGCGAAATCAGTTCCAGAAGTCATAGGTGTATTCTTACCTGAGTTTTCTTCTGTTCTGGGGTCGTGACAGCGTGCTCCCATCTTCTGAACTTCAATTCTTCACTGAAGCATCGGAAAAACTGAAAATGTTGACCCATGAAAACGTTGTAAGGTTAAAGTAAGTAAGATTAACCACACAACTCTCACATTAACCCTGTCACTGTTTCTTGCAGGCTGTTCTTTAGGGGGTGTCTGGGGAGAGGGTACTGAATATTTTAAATCACTACTTTTGAGAACAACTGCGGTTATCAAGCCAATTTGGTCTCTTGATATTATCAGTAATAACAAACCACTCTCCAAGCTGCTCAGTGTTTTCCTCTGTCTGACTTACCTCAATTTGTCCTGCCTCCCTAAATGATAGCCTGATATACGAGTGAGAGCTTTGTGACACGGGACCGGCTGATTTGTCTGCAGGGGACGGCTGCAGGTGAACTATGATCTTTGCACTGTAAAGAGCAACATTTCATGAAATCAAAAAAAGACATTGGCCCAACCCAGAAATGAAACATTGCCAATACCAAATAAGTAGGCCACGTAACCAGACCTATTTTTTGTCAATGAAAAAATATCCGACAGTTTACCTTAAGACAGACAGAGATGAATGAAAAGAGAGACAACAGATAAATCTCACCTTTTTGCAAACCCAGATGGCTGTTCTTCTAAGTAGATACATAACGACAATGGCAGGGCCAAGACACACCTCTGAAAGAAAGTTTTAAACATGAGACATCGGCAATCTACTAATTCTTTCTTGAAATGAAATGGAAGCATGACATACAAGTGGCAGTGGCTAAAAAGTCAAAAGCCAAACTTAAACATGATAAAACTGGTTTTTGAAACCGCTGATGTCAGTTGTGATGTACTTGCCGCGATATAAGAGTTACTCTCAGAAGATAATAGGCCTACTGTACTGACAGCCTACCATTCATTCATTGACAATGCCATTATTATTTTTTGTTCTTGACTGTGACCAACCTGATCTTTAGGATCTTTCCACATTAACCGATGAGTTGTCACCATTCCAATCCCGTTGTCAAAATGACTCTGAAATTAGAAGTTTAGAAGGCACATTACATTGATGAGCAATGCTTTATAAGTCTCCAACCAGCATGTCATGACTGACATGAGGCGGAGCACGGCATTGATGCCATGATCATGATGGTCCGGTGACGGTCCTGAATTATCGGATATTGGATGGATGGACAATAATCTAAAAACATACCTTTTCCTCTCCGTCATAGAGTCTAACCCCATGCTGTTGGACGACAAGGCTTTCTCCTTGAACCAGGTTACCATCGCACCAAGAAAATCGGTCCATTCGTGAAAAAATCGGTGTGTTTTCACATAATAAATAGTTCAATATGTGATTGTGCGTGTAAATTGATATTATGTACATGCAATGTACAGGGCAAAACGTTTCGATAAACCTCAGAGGACCAATTACAAGTTGACCGTGACTGTGCCTTGTCTTCAAAAAGGTGGCTCGGTCAGACCACACGAAACCGTACCGTGGAGGTACGCTCCAAGAGGTTTCGCCCCTTGTCCCTTCGGCCCCAAATCCTCTTGTAGGGCTTTAGCCCTCCATTACACAACTTCCTGTGGTTAGACATTCTCGATCTTCTGGGAGCACCCTCTATACCAACCCTCCTTTTATCCAAGACCCAAGCCACAGTGGAGTGGTCCCCACCAAACCATGGTCAGATATACAGCAGTGGTACAGTCTTCCAGTGGTAGTCAGAATAAAGATTTCACCCATCTATAGCTACTCAAGAGGTCAGAGGTCAAGGTTGACAAGCAAGCACCAGTGCTGACTTGTTTCGAAGGTCCCAGGTTACACCTGCAGTGTTACCACTGGAATCACAAATTGGAATCAAAACACATGTACATCAAAATGGATTTATTTTCAGACCAAGGAATGAAAGCTCCGTCTCTATGTCTAAACCAAAAGACAGTACAACCACCACACACTTACACTTCAACAGACACAACAATGTCTCTAGCCAACACTAATACTCACCACATCCCACAACAAAGAATTCAGTAAATGTAACATTTTGTTCACTCCTTTTTCGAAGTCGCCACGTCAAATTTAGGAGAGCCCTCCTTCTTGGGAGTTCTCTCCTTGGGTGTGGCCTCAATACTTGCTGCCTCCTTCTTTTTCCCACAATCCTTCACACTGGAAGCCTCATCTTTCGAATCTGGCAGCTTGTCTTTGTCATCATTTCCATGCTTACATCCTTCAACCCCCTTGTTACCGTTCCCACTCTTTCCCGAAGCCCTTGTGCTAACCCTTTCTGGCTCAGAACCCTGCGTCACCACACTCTCAGATGTTTCAGCACGTGTCGCCACCTTATCGGCTTCAGTGACCCTTGTTACAACCCTATCCATGCCTTTAGTTTTCCCATTCCCCTCCCCCTCTCCTCGTTTCTGAGTAGAACCCGCCTCCTCAGATTTACCATTCTTTCCCTTTCCAACCCCATGATTCCCAAGATCCCTGTTCACAACAATCTTCACTTCCTTACTACACATTATGCTTTTAATTTTATCCATCTTTTTCCCACTATCTTCTTCGTTAGTAACCTTCTTATCTTCCTTAGTAATCTTACCATCACCCTTCGCCAACCCCTTATCCTTAGCAACCTTCCCATCTTCCTTAACAACTGCATTGTTTTCCTTATTAGCCCTCTCTAAATCTGTGACATCATTCTTAGCAACCTTTTCATCATTCTCAAAAATCTTTCCCAATTCAACATTATCTGCCTTCTGACAACCCTCGTCTTTATCATTTTCACCCCTGAGCCCTACTATCTTAGCGCCACTCTTACAAGCACTACCACTGTCTTCTACGACCTTCAATTCTTTTTTCGCTATCTTTGTAGGTGTACGACTTCTCAAACCATCTTTACCAGGTGACACAGAAACCCTAACACCAGCTTTCGCAGGAGTCCTGTCACCAGCTTTCAGTAAAGAACCCTTGTCAACTGGGCTCCTGTCAATTTTGTCTCTCGGTTTTATTTCACCCTCATGGATTGGTGTTTGTTCTGCTTCAGTCATTGAAGGATTCAGGGAAATAGTGTCCTCTAGTTTGGCTTTCACACTGTCTTTAACTCCAGTGGCAGCTTTTCTACTGATTTTAACTTTGGTTTCAACTGTTTCTTTACAAGTTGGTTCTGTTTTAACAGCACCTTTGAGTTTTCCTGCTTTGTTTCCAGGCTCTTCCTCCTCCCCTGGTTTTTCTTCATCATCGCCACCCTTAGCTTTACATCTCGTCCTCACTCCATCAGCCTTCTTTACTCCTTTCTGTTCACTCGCCTTTCCAGTAGGAGGCGTTCTCTTCGCCTTCTTTCTCTTTGGCTTTTCATCATGAGGCACATCATCAGAATCATCGCATTTATCATTCTGGAAACATATTGAAGAAGATATTAGAAAGACCACAGTGGACTCAGGGTGCCAGTGAAGTCTAATCTTTACTGACATATACCAATGATACATGTAGTTATCCCAGCATACTTACATAATCAGAGGCCCTTCCAACAGGGTCACAAGCAGCACAATGCCATGAGTAGCCTCGTCGTTTCGGTGACTTGGTCAGTGGTGGATCCAGGCAGCCATAGTGGTAGCACAATGTGCACTCATCACATCTGAAACAAATAGAGTACCTGGTTTTGACCATTTGTTGCATTTGGGAAAGTCATCGGCAATGTCAGCCACGATGATGGCCATACAGAATATCAGATGGGACAATTTTCAAAGGGAGTGTTCCCTTGATGACTTCAAACACACAAGAAAACTGGCTCAATGACTTGAAATATATTTGTGTCACCTAGTACAATGTAGTATCGATGGCGTCAATCTTCAATTGTGATAAACACACACTTAAGCACTCTCACCTGACCATGTTGGTTGTATCTCCAGGCTTCAGGCAAATCACGCATTCCATTGGTGCCTTCAACTGTTGTGCGGCCTCAAACAAGTAACTTGGCTGCACTTGTGGTTTACGTTTCCTCTTCGGGGCAGCTGGTTTATCCCCCTCTTTACTTGTAACCATCTTCTCTTTCTTTGGAACTGCATCTTTAGGCTGCTTCTCTTTCAGGATCATCTTCTTCTTCTCAGCCTTCTGTTCTTTCTTCTCTCCATCTTTCTTCTTCTTCTCATGTGGCTACAATGAGACAAGTTGACAAATATCTAACATCTCTTGCAACTTATCCACGATGAACAACAATGACAGCATCAAGAAGCTGGCGTATATCCACGGACAATTCAAATGTGAAATCTGCACGGATGTGGCAATGAATAAGCCCAGTCAAAGTCAGAATATTTCTGGCACGTCATTAACCCATTAGCTGTTGATCACCCCCTGAAGCAAGTGTGAAACTCAGCAAGAATGAGAAACTCACCTGATCATCGTCTGAGTCTTCCTTATGTTCACTTGGTACTCGTACTCTCCTCTTTCCCTTTTGTTTGGGTTTACACGCTTCCAACAGGCCACGATACCGCTGCAATGCAAACACAGAAGATCAGACTCCTTACATCCAAAGTGTAGTCCTTATGCACTGTCCTTAGCAAAATTCAGAAATGCCGAGTGAAACGTCAAATACTTTGAGGAGGAGTGTTAAAGATTGGCAATACTAACCACTCGCTCTTCCTCTGGGGCAAACTTGGATGGCTCCTTAATCATCTCACGTAGTTTCCTTGGAGCATCTGGGTTGACACCAGGTGTGTCGGACTCCTCACTACTCGTCTTGGCACATTCAGAACACTGCCTGAAATTGTCAATATGTGGCATGATTCAACTGACCAGGTTTACGTAAAGCTTGGCGATAGCCGGCAGTGCCTGGCAATGCTACACGAAGCGTTTTCTTCAATTTTCTCTTCAACAAAAGAGGTTTCCTCCGGGCTCGATACGTCAGCACAAATCACCCCAGTATTGTCTGAAGAGGCAATAATGACCTCACATGCTCACACCTTGATATTCTTAAAACAATTTTCTCTCCTTTGAATTGATTCTTCACACTTACCATCCACATTGTTTGGTTTTTTTGGGCATCCTCGTTAGGGGAGGGTCCAGGCATCCCAGGTGGGAGTAGAGACGACACTTATCACAGCGTGCAAGCATGTGCTGGTCACTTGTCTTCTGACACAGGCTACACCTGAGGAAATAAGATCTGATTACAGGACCGCCAATACTGTGGTCAGTGAACCAAAGGTGGCATGTCGTGGGCACAACTGGGGCTTTATACTTGCCCCACCTTGACTTTCAACACGACATGGTGCTTCCTTTGTTGTTGTTTGATTATCTAACCAGTTTCGTGGTGCTCTCTTTCACACATTCAAAGACAATTTAGACCTGCCTTGTTCTGTGGTATCAATATGTGATTAAAGGTTTCTGATCTAGCTGCCCACAACAGGATGAATGGGAATAGAGTTCCAACGTACTTATGGAGTATTACGCCAATGTTAGGAGATGTTGGACTATCTTTCTTCGCAGGGTTTCTTGGAAGAGATGTCTGAACTGTTAACTTCTTCACCTTCAGCACCTCCGGAATTCCAAGACTCTGAAAACATAACCATCAAGTTACATCATTCTGATCACACGAATCAACAAAATGAGATGTTTACACTATTCAGGGGTCCGTTTGGTAACATCAGAGTCAGATCCAACATGACAAACTTTTTAATCTCTATTGTTCTCAAACATAAACCTACCTTGCCAGCCATATCTCCAAGTATCTTCCAGAAACTCTCTCCTTCACATCGCAGAGTTGTATTGGAGTTCCTCAAGCTAGTCATCTCATTTGAAAGCTGAAAAATATGCAAGAGAAGGCCGTCACTTTGATAACACTAATCGAGCTTCAGACAGCAAACGACATCTCCTGCTCCACCTGGCCTAGATGTAGGAGAGGTGAACTCTATACATCAGGTGGACTCTTCCCTGTAAACAGATTAGCTAAATGGTGACAGTCTTGGCCATCATAACAAGACGTCCCTGCCTACAATAGCTGTATTTGTCACGTATCATCTCTTACCTGGTCATATTTCGCTCGGAGTATAGCTTCTTGCTCCCTCAGCTTGGAGTGTTGCTGCTGGAGGTCGTTTGTGTGGTTTCCCATGGTGCTGATTTTGTTATTCCGCTCTGCAAATAAAAAAACATCTTACTCATAATGAAACACCTAAGATTTGTTGAGGTTTCTTTAAACATAAACTCTCATCCAACAAAACACTCCAAACAGTTGGCCCTGTTGATCATTTCTTCCAATAAAACAACCCAATTATATTGACTGTTGACAAATTCTCCGAGAACTATCCTCAAAGACGACTGATGGCTCATTCTTCTTTTCAACTTACCCACAAAATAAGTGACATACTCAACAGAGAATGCGGGAGAGACGTAACTCTTCTTACGTGTGTCCTTATTGGTTGTGGATTGGTCCACCTGAAACAGGATTGAAAGACACCATTGCTTATAAGATTATTGGAAAAGGAGTCCGAGGAACAACTGACACAGCATTATTGTATCGACTCAAGATACTGGTGAGCTAAAAATGGATATGCGATGGGTGACTGAAGCACATACCTGTGTGTTGATTCCCAACAACTCGGCTTTTCTGTTCAATCTTCGAAGGGCAGATGGACAAGACGACAGGAGGCGTGGCATCTTTTCTGTTGGTGCTGTGATAAGACATATAGCGGTTAGATCTAACAGATTCATAACATATCTGAGAAAGAGAATTACGGAAGTGTACATTGCTATAGTTTATTGACCCTAGAATTACAAATCAATACACTTCTTACTGATTCCTAATGACCATCACAGCAAGTTTGATGAGCACGTAGGTAGACTAGGAACTTGAATTGTCAGACTTGACCTTTTGACCTTGACTACTTACTCCAGCTTGGCGGTTTCTTGGCATAGTACTCGACATATTTCCGACAGTGACGCTTCAGTTTCCGTTGCACTCTTTCCTGAAAAACATGGCACACAGGATGTTCATCAAAAAGTTTGTTTCGTCCAATCATCATCATCATAGCATCATATGTGAGGTACTTCAACACAACTAGTCGCTTTTCGGAAGACTGAGATTTCCTTACAGCTCCATCTTCTTTGATCTGCGATATACCGGTACAACAATATAGGGTATGGCACACATGTACAATGTAAGTTGATAATTCCAACCACTTTTAAGATTTCCGGGTCTGAAATTAACCTAATTCTCATTTACTGCTCTGTCGACCGATGTTGACGAAATGGTTAAGGAAGAGGAATTGCCCCATCTCTCTGGGAAGTAAATACAAACCTTCTCTTTCTCATCAGAAATCTCCTGTTTGGCATAGTTTTTAATATTCCTCTGAAGAGCCAGCCAATTACATCGCTTCTTGCGAGCAATATGTTTCTCGGCATGCTGTTTGCAGTAGGCATAGAAAGGATCTGCAATGTCTTCCTCTGGGGATGCCTCGGACAACAGACCCTCTCGCTGAGCACTGGAGAAAAGCATTAGATTTCAAACTACGTACAGTACAAAATAATATAATCTAGTATGTGATCTACAGTTGCAGTTCCGTCTCCCTTTATTTACTATTGAATTGAATATTTCATCTTTATTGGGGTTGAGTCACTTGTACCAAGTTTGAAGGGCACTTTATTCTGACTTGTTCGGGATGAACACAATGTCTTACCAAGTGACGTGGAAATAAGTACGACACATTCCAGCATCGCATCCAACACAAACACCAGTCCGACTAAACTTGATGTCTTCACAGAGACTACACTCCTGAAATAGAAAAATCATTTAAACCATGCCCAAAATCATTTCAGAGGTCAACTTCCAAGTCCTTTTGGGCTCTTGAGTGCAAATGATGAGCCAATTTCTTCAAAGTTAGAACCTCAGTGGCTTTTGATGGTTCCTGATTTTTCTGTTTGATGAGACCCATCAAGACCACTGCTAAATTCTATCACGGTAAGGGGAGGTCTATAGTTTATCATCATGCTCACCTTTGCTCCCCATTTGCTGTAAGACATCTCAAACAGTGTGACCGGACTGAGCTTGTCAACGTCACCAAATGCCACTCCAGGAATGTACAGAGCACAGACAATGTGAACCCATCTGAAGCACAAAAGTGTAATTATCTATCGTACTCATACATGTAAACCAAGAACTGCTTGCATGCCTTTTATTTTCGTGTAACACACATGATCGCAAAATATATGGTCAGCAGAAACAAGCAAAAATTTGCTGAATGTCTGCCCTCAAACTTCACCCAAACGTCAAGAATTATCTCAACCTATAAACAATGAACTGAAGAAGAAATAAAGCAGACTCACTTTCCGGCATCAGTTTCCTTGAATATTCCACCCGGATTAGGGCACAACTCGCAATGCTGAAACATAATCACAGTGAATGTATTGGGTATTGATAAATGAAGTATATACATGAAAGAGTGGTCTTGTAATAAACTGTGTACATTCCTGCATTGAAGTTATATGGTGACGTAAATGACGACAGCTGGCGTATGGATGGTCACCACTTGGGTGATCATGAGGAAACTGTGACTGTACCTACCGGTTGTTCAACACCAGCCTTGCAAGCATCACAGAACCATGGTTCAGTACTTGCAGATGATTCTGTACTGGCAGCGGACTGATTCTCACTGATACCATAGCAACCTGAAGGAAAATAACAGATTTAATTTAAAGATGTTTATTCCCAAAGCCGGGTCCAGTACATTGTCTCACTCTAAAAGTAGACACTCTTTTCCTATGCCATTTTGTAATATAATGCTACACGTATGTCGTTCTGTAAAGGGAAGGACTTATGTTGGCAATGAGATGACAAGTGGCTAACCCGATGGTGCGCAAAAAGTAGTTGACCCAGCTAGCATTCTGTACCTTCATGGACGGAGACACCACACCCGTCACACTCCACGATTTCATCCTCTTCTACGCTGATGTCACCGAGACAAACTTGGCAGATGACAATCTTCAACTTCTTCCCAGGAGTGACCACTTGAGTGTATTCACCACTGATCTAGATAAGAGTAGACAGACCAATTTGAAAGTTAACAACCAACTATAGACCAAGGAGGGGCAAACAGGGGCCGAGGGCTGAAAGGGTCAGTCCCTTGGATTGTGCAGACATGAAAAACTAACATGTTGTTGCTTTTTAGAATAAGCAAGACTGACACCGTGATCAACAACGTGATTTAAGATCAGCATAAAAACTGGGAGAACTGCAACATCCACCACTGGATTACATGTACCTCCCTGGATTGGCTCAAGAAAGCCATGGTTTATACCTTCACCACCACTTCCCAGTGCACTGCTCTAACTCCCTGGTAATCCTCCCACCAGTTACCAGATGACCAGGCTACAGGAGCACGTACATTTACCATACATGCATAGAAAGTTTCAAGTCAACAGATGAGAAGCCCTAGCAGTTTAAGACACATGCCATTGTTCTTGTAAAAAGTAACGGATGAAGACGACATCACAATGACAGGTGACGACGACGACGGACACTGCGCTATTACAGGGTATGCAAGTATCCCATAAGTGCCATTCTTTCTGCGAAATAGACATAATGATATAAACACGAGTTTATCACAATGCCTTCTATCAACTGAAATCATAAACATTGTTCTACATGGCACAATCAAAAGCATAGCCATGTGCTAGTAATGCCAGTTATGAAACATCGCAAATGCCCTCAGAGAACAATTCGGACAGCGACAAAGCCTTATCACAATGCACTGGATGACATCACCAATGCCATTTTGTGTGTCCCGGTTAAGTGTTTCTCAAAAAGACTGCAATAGTATCACAGGATTCTTGCATGCACCCTGTCATAAGACTCATTGTACATCAGTGATCCAACGTGTATCGCTAAGGCCAATCAGTGGAAATGTTTAGTACATGTATATGCATACCCAGTAGCAATGCCCAGATGCTCAAACATTCAAACTTTGATACTGATGGTATCAGTAGGAGTGATAGGAATGTATTTACAAGTGAACAACAATACATCAGTAACGGCTATATTCATATTCCGAAATGCCGTCTAAAATGGTATGTAAGTATGTTCTTGGACATCTTGTTAGTCCAATAGAAGCACTGCCTGCAAAATGCACAGTCACTGCTTGTAAATCAAGGAGCTGAGTGTTAATGTGGGATCAGGAGACTTGGGAGATTAGAGGACTGGATTAGAAGAAATACCCAAACACTATACGGTAGTTATCATTTTTACAACTGCAGTGCACTTCACTATTCTTACCATAGATTTGAGGCGGTCCTGAAAAACATATCACAAGCTTTAAGTATGGTTCCTTGAACTCACGAAAATAGAGCTTCATTTTCATTATCAGTGGCGCTATTCAGTTTACACAATGGTAAAGTAAATGTATGAAAACTAACCATATGTTCAAAAGCCCTCTAAACCCTGTAAACATGGTCATGAGTGCAGTGGGTGTTATTTCATACAACTCCCCCTTAACTGCCTGATGTTTTGGACTGCATATATATTTGCATTAAATCATTGCTTTAGAATGATATAGTCACCTTGATATCCTCCTTGCGGTGTGGTACAGCCTCTCCCTTGCCAGAGGGTGTTGGAGGCTTGCTGTCTGTGCGCTGGTCTGGTGGCACATAATCTTCATCATCTTCACTATCTCCATCCCCCCACGAGATCAGCATATCTTGCGTCTTCCCACCAGGTTCAGAGCTGTCACTCTCGGTGCTGCTCTGACGGTCGTCATTGTCAGATTCATCTGAATCCTGCACAGAGTCGGATTCTGACATGTCTGATTCATCATCTTTCTCCTCTTCATCACCTTCATCACTCTCATCACTCTTCTCATCCTTCTCAGAATGGCTTCCAGCAATTACCTCTTCCTCTGAAAAATATGACCAATTTTTAAATTATCATTCAAATAAATTCCTAATTCCCAAGTGTAGTGTTGTGTAGAACTAGATCATAATGGTCAAGGAGAGTGGAAGAGCTGTTGCAAAATATTGAGTCATTCCCTTCTTTTCCCAAGTGTTTGTATTGTGACACCCCTAACATCAGAGTTATTTGCAAGACAAGAGACAAGTGCTTGAAGACCTTGTCAATTACTTACCTTCATCACTGTCAGCATTAGGATCTACCTTGAAATCACTGTCTTCTGCACTGTCATCTTCGCCAAAGTCAACTTGAAGGAGGTGTTTCTGGACAGGTTTCACACGACGCTTCTTGGGATCTCGGTCACCTGAAATAAACAATATCCTGCGATCATTTCTGCCGATCTGCTTGGAGAATGCACTTTCTTATCTAGAGAACAATGCTGTTAATGCATATCATGGTGCATGCATTGGTGAAGGGACCTGGCGAAAATAGATGATGATGACAAATGACAAATCCATGCAGAATCTGACTCGCATTTTTGACGCGGTTCAAAGTAACGCAAGCCATTAATTCTCGTCGATTAAGAATGCTAATTACGGTAAAGAAAGCCGACACTAGCGTCAACGCCGTCCGAGGCTTGTTGGCTGATCATATCTGTGGTATTGTGGAGCCTATATTCAATTCAATTCAATTTATTTCACAACTATTAAAGGACTACGGCCAAGGACTACGGCCTTGGACTACGTCAGTCCACTTGACAAATAAAATACACACAAAGACATTTAAAAAAGAAGAAAAAAATACATGTATATTGCTGTTAAAAGTATTATAAAACCATAATGAATTGTTAACACATTGTCAATGCTCCTGAAGCTGTTTGCCTTTGTTCAAAGGCCTTAGCCCTACATTTTAAAATAGCAGTGTCTAAAATAATCTTGTTGTCAGTACTAGGCCTACTCAATGTAGAAATAAAATCCATATTTGAAAACAGCTGACTGCCTTTATAAAAATTGATATCTATGAGATACTCGTCTCTTAGTTTCTTGATAGATGGACATCGTGCAAAAAAATGAAACTCGTCCTCGACTACATTAGAGCCTAGATCCTCCACGTGCCGGGACTACTAGTTATTTTCATCACTAAGAGATGGCAGCATAGACACTTGACCTGCAACGTACCAGCAACGTATGGGGTCAAAACCATAATGCCGAGAGAATTTGCACTGAATATAAAGAAAGTAAGTAGGGTTACAGGGATAAACTCGTCCCCCATTTCCCCCTGAAAATGAGGGGAATTTCCAAGTCGTTTCGCCTTTTTAGCTCAGATGGCGCCAGCTGGGGCCGGTCAAAATCATTGGCCTCCCTGAGGTTGATGAGGAAACTCGTGGAACTCTACAGGGTGGCCAGAAAGGTGTTCCCTTTCACAGTATCCCTTGTGAGGGAAAATAATTCTGGGCCGCCCAACCCTGTTCAAAGACTCCGGAGCGAAAGTGAAATACGAGGACATTACTGTTTTCCACCGCAACGGGCCTGTGTTTCCTAGCCCAACCCATGGCCAAATAGCTGGCACGGGTTGTGCAAGTTACTGAAAGGTAGAAGGAGAGGCTCGGGGAAGGCATTAATCAAACACAACACTTTGGAAATGATGTTCTTTACACATTATGAGAAGTTCCACTCCCCCCGTCCCACCCCACCCCACACACACCTCAGAATTCCCGGGTCTGGTGTCCGTTTGAAATGGACTTTGAATGATTAAAATCTGTGAATAAAGTTTGTAATCATAAATCAACTAATTTAGCCAGGATTAGCACTCGCCAGTTAAATTTGTTTTTAAGTGCTTTGGTCTGTTTGCATTGATAGCAAACCCTATTGATCGTTCCCCAATGGTTTCGTGACAATGCTTTCGCTGCATGATTATTGTCAGTCGGTCCTGAGCGTTCGAGGGCGGAGGGCGGTTCAGTGCTCTCTCAGTGAATTCAGGAATACATCGGCGAGTTTTTCACGAGGATAAGCGAGGATGTGATGAGACTAGATCATTCAAATCATTAGGAGTATATGAACGCGTTCGGAAACAGGAAACAAAGAGATCAATTAGTATGAATGAAAGTCCCACGGTGCGGTCATGGGATATTGAATGCCGCTTTCCACAATTCATTTATTCAAGGCATCAACATGTGGTGTACCAAACATGAGTTTTTACATTCAAGCTGACAATGGCTTTTACCTGTATACCTTTCTTACAATTGATTCGCTAGCTCAGAAACAAAACAAATCACCCTAAACAACCAGAAATCAACTATATCTCTACTTCAAATTTGTTTGTGATAAGGAATTTGCTCAAAGAAATGGATTACTCGCTGTGTATCAAGACTAAAAGTGACATTTAAAAAAGTCTTAACACTCTGGTCACAAACGGATATGTTCCACCCTAGACCCTCTGCCTTAGCTACCCTGGTTCACATTGCTCTTTTTCTTGGTGCTATAAACTTGGTGAGATGTGCGACCAACTTGGAACTGCATGTGCAAGGACTATTCCCGCTGACAGGGCGGCAGGCATCCAGGGGGTATGCCGAGCTCGCCGGGGCAAGACTGGCCATGAGGAGAATTAAGAATCCAACTGATATACAGTTTGCCCATAATGATTCAATGGTAAGTCAAGTTGTAAACGAGGTACGGCCACGGTAAAATAAAATGGTCTAAATGATGACCAAGGACAAGGAAGAATTCTAAAACTTCTCTCGAATGTCCTCCGCTGAACTGCGAAACTTTGACAAGGCTGCATGTCTTATCATGAAGTGCAGTCTGAGTCTAAGGCAATCGTCACACATACATTCATCTGGTCTGTTCTATAAGATCCCCAAGTCAGATATGGTATAATATAATGACATTACCCGTCAATACCAAGCCATCGGTTAGGATCGCCGGACTCATTGGCCTTTTGTCATGAAGGCCCTACGTAGGCAGGGTAGGTCAGGGAAGGCTGTCCATTCATCAACGTGTTATCGGTGTTGACAAACTTAGCTTTTATGCAGCTTATATTGTGTCGCATACCTACCATGCATAGATACCTCAATGATTTGTAGTCTTCGATCGCATCAATCATTTTCACGAACGCTCTTATTATGTTATATGAATGCACTTCCATGAAACGTGTACGAGTCATCAAAACATGTCATGGAAGGTTTCTTTGACCCCATTGACATGTTATACTTCAGGATATATAGTCAGATCTGTTTATAGCTGGTATAATACATGTATACGCCAAGTTGTTTTTCGTCTCAGCACGATATCGACGTGAATTCTGCAGAACTCCTACAGGAACTTCTGGCAACGCTTTCGACTCTCATAGTGAGATTGTGCAGATGCGCAGGGTAGGCTACATAATATACAGAGTGCCACTTTCGGTACTTAGAATTGGTGCAGTATTGATTCATTAAATTGAAGTCACGAGTGGTGACAAGAATGTATGTTCGAATCATTGTACAGCTGCGGGCAATACATTTCTCCTTCACACCACCTGACACTCGAACACCGCAGAGAGGCTGTTTGGGCTATACTCTATCCGCGTAGCTATAAGGTCAGTTTCACCGTCATCAATTCCAGCCTATATGTTTACATCGAGTGTAAGAATATTCGCGTCAGGAACGTGTGAAAAGGCATGTACTTTCAAGAATCCTAATTCACTTTTCATAACTTTTCCTTTTGGGCCGCGGCGATGGCAGATGTCAACTTATCCCTTTAAAATAGGCAGGCAAAGCGTGCATTAAAGAGCTTGTTCAAATTTTGATATATCAGTTTCTATTGTCTAGTGGCGACGGTCGCCGAATTCGAAAGTCTCTTTGTCGTGTGGGGTACACGCCCTTCAACTCAAGGGTTGGATTCTGGCGATTTTATCTTCCAACCTTGAACCTAGTACATGTGAACGCCATTTCTTGTGAGCTACATGTATTCGGCATTTACCCATACATCGTGTTTCGGACGAGGATATTCCTTTGATGATTTGAATCAAACTCTCAACGATCAAGAGACAGTCATAATCCTTTAAATCTCAGTTAAATTTGGACCACTTTCCGGTGGCCGCATTCAAGGTATCTGAAAGTTAACACTTGGTCGTGAAATTCCACCACAGAAACGAGAATAAAACGCTTTGTCTCATTTTCGGCTTTGCTGATTTGGTCCAGCACACACTCAACAACTGTATTTGCAAGAATGGCAAATGATTTCCGTTGACTAATTAGTCAAGTTGTAAGAACTTCCTGAAGCCGTTCTGTAACCAAGAGCAAGGAAAGTCGTGTCTTCTATTGAACAACCGATCGCTTTAATTTGACACCCCAAGCCTAACATTCTCACCCGAAAGGTGTTGGGGCACTTCGGGTAACACTAGACAGGGTTAAATTGACCGTTTAACAATGGTAAGGCATTTTTGATTGTAGTCAGATTCCTGTGGACGGGTATTGTTGAACAAGCTTGCGATTCTATACATGTAATTGGATTGATTTACATATCGTATACAAAGTTGATCTTTTCTTGTCTGGTACTCCCTCAATCTCCGGTGTCCCTGAGTCAGCTGCTGACCGCGGATACCAGCTTTCTCTCTTGTTAAATCAGGAGATGTCATGGAGAGCGAGTTCTAGTAATATCACACCTCCCTGGTGTAACATACCGCGCTATCTTTGTATTCATGCGCGTAGCGCTGGACGTCTCACCAGGCCTTGCTTCGATCTGAAGGCTTGCTATGGAAGGAAACTGACAATCAACAGTTGGCAAAATACCTGAATAATTTTTTTTTCTAAATTTCTTCTAAGGGTTGTAAGTGTAGGCTATCACTTCATCCTTGTCATGACATGTGGTGAGGAATCCAGTGATTCAGTGTTTGTTTCGTGCCAACCTGATTTGTTCGATTTTGTGAGCATGTGGCCAAAAAGACACAACATGCTGACTGCTTCACCACACCATCACTTTCACCCAAGGGAAAATATTTCGATCGACAGCATGTTCTATTTTCGAGTGGTTGTCTTGAGATTCGACTAGTCTTATGAGAGCCCTTCAACCTCAAGCATAGTCAAGTGCGCGTAGTTCGGGCGCTTGTCCACGTGTTTTGCCAAATCTCATGTCACAAATTGTTTAAACTTGGGCAGTTTCATACTGAGAGTGATTGCGACAATGCACTAGCAGTGCTTTGTTATTTTACGCCACACTTGCACCCAGACATGCAAAAGTCGATGAAAATGTGTGTGGTGAGGTTTAAATCTGCCTATCGCATTCCGGTAAAGTTATCCAATATATCGCCAGTTTGTCAGTTTAAAATGTAGTGACCCTAAAAATCTCTCCTTGTCAAAAACCAAAAATATGTAATCCCCATATTCTACTGATTTCTGTCTTACTTATCTTGTCATAGTGGATTAGTCCTCGGTGATTATAGACCCATTATAGGAATCTACATGCTGTAATTACCGTTATGCTATCTTCGCCGTGGACCTCATCGTATTTGGTAAGTGGGTACAATTAAATAATCGTGTACCTCGACAACCATGCGGGTGATAGAACAATGGTTAACATTTCTTTGTAATATATACATTGATTCTTTCATTTACAATAATGATTTCGCGATGAAAAGGTTACCTCAGGGTCCTGTCATGGTTATACGACGTGTTTGTGTATTTCCATGTGGGCGGCTTGACTGCTATTCAAGTAAAATGGTTCAAATAGAGATGATTACACAGAATGCATTTACATTTGAACCGATGTGCCATTCTAATACCAGAACATCCCCAATATGTTATCATTTCTACTGAAAAAGTTAAGATATTTCGGGTTAATCTGCCCAGGGACCGGATAGTAGCGTGAAAACGAATTTATTCAACGGTTTAACCATTAAGATAACATCTTATTTTGTTCCTGCTTACAGCTATTGACTTAGCTCTGTGGGAATTGTCCCCGTCAATAGCTCGAGTTATAGTATCTTGTCGAGATAAAATGAGTTCACAAAAGGGACTAGTTTTTTCTTTCGATGTGATGATATTTTGGGACAGTCGCGTAAAGGCAAGAGATGATCCTAGTTCCAGACGAAATGTCGTTGTTTATTTGCCCTCCGGTTGTTCCTTTAAGTGCAATTATCTGCAATGCAGGCTAACGACTCTCTGTGGGTGGGGCGTATTTACAGATGTTTGGAGACTTATACGACCGAATCGAATAAGACTCGCTATTGCACCAGACAGTCTACAGTATCCCATTGCAGTATTGTGAGTGTATCCAGTCAGCTTTTTTACCCGCTAGATCTGCCCACCACCACTGCAATTTATCAATTCAACTTTCTCCGTTGTATCGTCATGGTGTACATGTATTAGAACCGTGAATGCTACCTCAATGTATTTTGCCGCTGTACTTGTATGAATTGAACCAGTTTCTGCTTTTATTGGTAAGAAACAGTATCACATGAGTCATCGTGCACTTAACGGCAACGCAATGATGAAGTGGAATTCCATGATGCGTATCATATTGTTCTGTCAAATCGATTATGAATATATATCGCCAACATTCAGTCTATAGGCTATGCACAGGCGAATTTTTCAAATGTCGCGAGGTCAATATTATATAAGCGGACGACAATCGGCGACTACACCCAAGCTCTTAACACATGTTAATGGATATCTAACAAAAACATGTAAAAAACCCAGAGCTAATAATTTCACAGGTAATACTCTTGTTTCTTCAGTGCAATGTCGAGATCGAGGCGGGGGTCGCAGTAGATGCCATAGCAACCGTGGGTTCGAACATCATACTCCTAGGCGGAGGATGTCAGTCAACCAGCAGTGGTGAAGTTCTTCCCCAGGTGAGTCCGTCCATTAAAGCTGAACGAACTGAGTTACCCACCCGGAGATCACTACAGTAAAGCCAGTTAAGGAACTCAATTCAAACACTACTCTCGCCAAATTCGCGCTTCGACGCACCAACCAGGAGACTTCTTGAGAGTACAACTGGAAATGGAAAAAAATATATATCCACCAAGATGACGGATCAAACACAAGAAGGAACAAGACGCTACTGGGCCGCTATATCCCTTTAATAGGGGTTCAGTTTGAATCTTTTGGATCCTTAGATCTTAGTCCCCGATGTTATTCCATGAAAGGGCCATCATAATGGTATCTTTCATTCATCTGCATTATCTGCTCCTGATGGTTATGTTCCACGTTAAGAAAGACATCCCCCGGCCATCCGACACTGATAACGGGTTTCGAATGACAGGGGTCTTCAACGCCCCAGTGATTCAGGGGTGATCCCCGTCATCACGATGGCCCATTCTCAGTTCTGTATCAGGTTCATATTCATACATTTTGTTGGCATTCATAATCAAACTTGGGCAGATGCTGGCTACGGAAACAGATATGCAGAAAGGCCCCCGGTCTGGTCATGATGCGCTTTTGAAGTAAGATGCACAGTGTCAGTGTCAAATATCAAAGGTTGCTGTGTTTGGGATAGATGATGGCAGACAAGATCTTCGAATAAAGACCCTCTTTTGAAATGGTTTCCGGTTCGCCCGCCTCGGATTCGCCCCTACATATCAGACATGACCAACCGACCGACCAAGGCGCGTGTATATACGTAAACTATACCTTAAAATCCTTTCTAAGATGTCAGTGATATGCATACCAGTCATATGCCTGATTACTGTCCTATTATTAAGGTATGTTACGGTACCCAATAAAGAAATCATGTTCCCGTACGGAATCCGAACAAGAACGGGGAATTTCAATAGGCCTAAAGCAAATAAGCCTTTAAACTCCTTAAAAACAGAATCAAAATTGGTTTATTTAGGCACCCATTTGATCATTGGCATAATACGTTTTACCTTTACAGAAAGGTGTGACTTAGAGAACTGGATTAGACTCGCAAATTTCTCTTTTACGTGCAAACAAAAATAGACCGTGACAATCGGAAACTATTGCTCATAATTTGTCCCGTTTGTATTGACTTTTTCGATGCAATATTGTTCGACAAATATTTGGTTCTGCTAACCAATTATCTAGAATTCATTGGCTCAAGCCATTGCAAGATTGATAGAGTTGGCTTCATCGGTCATGGCTTTTTCAGGTATCATGCGCCACCCCTTAATCCACCAGTGCAGTGTATCTCATTCCTCTTGCAGATCATTTTCGAATCTACCTTCGTCTCCTCATCCAACCTTGTAATCAACTTCCGCCCAACACTTTCTTCACTCCACCCAGCCTTGATTTCTCTGATTATACGGCAAGGGTGGGGCGAGGTTGCCATAGTATTCCAGGAGGGCCATATTTATGAAAAGGTGAGCTTCATTTGACATTTGGATAAGCTTCATGTCGATTATCGGAGATCTAGCCTCAATCTTCAAAGCAGACAAAATATTCAAGCATATTGTAAAGCATTTCATAGGATCGACTTCTATCACTGCGCCGGAGTATGGAGCCTCTGAAACCCAGCCGCCGATACGAGACATCCTCGATAGAGACCCACCTTGAACGCCTATCCGTAGACTGCAGTTTGTAAGACTGTCATGTTTCCATGGCTGCACGTAATTTTAAAACGTCCCTCTGCATAAAACTAGTAAACTACCACGTTCACGTTACTTGTGGTGAAAAAGTGAGATGTGTGTTACTGCATTACATGCGCACTTGAAGTGATTTTTATTGGCATAATCTACCAGACTGCACAAGCTTTTAGTACAATCTACACCAGCTCAAGAGCCACGAGAGCTGTTTTAGTTGAAGTCGAATTATTCCAAGAGTATGGACCAAACGTTCACAATTGAATATACACTGAGGTTCGGAATATCACTTGGTAATGATTTGCCAAGATCGATAACAAGCTGTGCTATAACGGGGCTATGGCTTTAATGCAGTGGAACCACACCACTGTACTATATAATATGCCAAAAGTGCCTCAACGCCATACCTCATGAATGAAGTCCAGTCAAACATAAAATATGATCATTAACGGCACTGTGACGGGTCACAGTCAGTGGGGTCCCAAATAATATTTCAAATGCTTGTCATTGATGAACGAACCAACTTTTATGATACGTTTCGTGAACTAAAATGCTCATTGGTTTGTGATTCGTTTTACTATATGAATGCTAAAGGTGTTATTCGTTGCTAATTTCCGACCTACAAGTAAATCTTGTACTCGTACATGTACATATGATTGCAGGTGGACGGTAAATGTAGGAATACCCACGTTCTTACTCATCTGGCATGTACATGTATGACGAACCATATGGTCGCGATCGACCAATATCAAATATTTGTCATATAAGGCATTAGTGTAGCAGCCTATCGGTCACATAGCTCACTGTCAACATTCTCAGTATCGTCCCTCCTGTGAATTGGTGTAAGAGCTTAAGTATGATTTCCTTCAGAAGGTGAACCTGAAGGTCACATGTTTCGGCTAATATGCTGGTCTTCGTCCATGTTGTAATTGCTTTGTTTTGGTTCTTTAGGGGAGTGCAGTATTGAGGGACTTGTTGAAATCAAGAGGTATAGCAGCAGGTCTATACTTGAAAGACACGAATCAGAATGTCGCCAGCGTACTTAAGGTAGGTAATCATCAAGCCTACATTTTCAAAAATTGGACGACAACCACGTCACATCCACAACCACACTGAAATGTTTTTTTGCGTTTCCAGAGCTCAACCCTGCGTATCGTTATACTCTACCAAAGTGCCAGCCACGCCCGTGACTTCATGTGCAACGTTGATGAGGCCAATGGGCGTTATAGGTGGCTCTTACCCATTGTCAACTCCACCGACATCACCAGGGCCTGCCAAGACAAGAAACCCACGGTCCTCACACTCTCTCTGAAGCAAGTTAGCGTATGTATCAAGCGGTGTCTGTTCAAGACGGATTAGCAGCTTCCGAACTTCCCATGCATTTTTCGACTTACTCATGTTACAGAATATTCATTAACCCAACTAGTATGGTTGGTGTATGTCGTTACTATTATAAAGTATACACAGGCAATAAGGTATCAAAATGTGTTTAACCACGTAGCCTTCACTGGCCATTTAAAGACTCCAGTTCGATAGTCGTAACATCATCGTATTTCTCTCAGAGAATTCAAAGTCCGACCTCTTTTTTTCAGATTGATCGACAGTTCACCCAGAATATCGACCTGATCTACGGCATCGAAATCGACATCGACATCGTCTCGGCCGCATATTCCTATGACGCACTCTCCCTCATCATCCGGCAATCACACAACAGCACAAAAAATACTGAAGTCATCACGCTCATCAAGACGGGTACTTTCAGTGGGGCGACAGGTTTAGTTGAGTTTGGGGAGGATGGACTGCGGTTATTTCAAGCACGAATCGATGCTTATGTTGGTAGGTTTCTTCTTCAGAACATAGATACAGTCATTGTTTAATCATTTTACCTCCTTCTCAGGTTACAAAGTCCTTTGTCTTAATTTTACGCCCCGAGAAATTCTATTGTTTTCATTAATTACTGAGGAGAGATGAAATCAAACGGGCTTGTATTCTTATCTACTCATATTCCTGACAACAACCGTGAACCCGTCTCTTGGTGACCGCCCATATTCATCATCTTGATCATTGTTTTCAAAATACCCAGAAGTCAGCCCCTCTTGCCTTAAGTTAGAAACACTTTTTTGACGCTGCACTAAAATTCATTTTCAGGAAACGATTTCTATTCATACGGAAGCTTCTATAGCTCGTTGACCAGATCTACAGGGATGGAAGTCCTAGGTAAGAACAGAGGTGGGAATGGAAAACTAGTTTATACCCCCCCCCCCCCCCCCACACACGCACACACAGAGGCGAAGTGATCGCAAACTGACGCAGTAGCAATACCAATGACTTGTATCATAATCATTTCCTCCGTCGCTTTGTGGGGAACATAGCAAGACCTCGAAAGGACAATAACAGGGCTGGAGATATTAGTAGTACAGGCAGTTTGAATACATAGGAAGAAGAACCCTACTGTACAATTTCCGTTTTATTACAGTGAAGCTGAATGTCACAGAGCGCGTCAAGAAAGTAGTTGAGATGGAAGGCGTTGGTCTTGTGTTTTTCGCAGTCATGACGTCACTGGCCATCATTATCATAACATATGCAATTGCAATAATGGGCTACGTCATCAAGATGAGGGACGAAAGGTAGGGCCTAATCTGCAATGTTGCCATTTACAATTCTCTCCATCCAGCATAGGAAAGGGGCAACTTTCTATATCAAATTCCAGCAACTAACCAATAGTATATAACAGCGACACCATTTGTCGTGCTCAATTCTGCGTTGGTTATACTACTTTTCTCTATGTAACTACAATGCAACATGATGGTCTTCTTAAATATCCTATTATCAAAATCATTATCATTAACTGAATTTCTTCTAGATTTTACAAGATGACGAGCCCCAACATCAACATTGTGATCCTACTCAGTGCAGTATTAGTGTGCCTTCACGTGGTTCTTATCGGCTTCGGCGCGGTCAAGATGTCACTCGGCATAATCAGAGACGCCCATGTGGTGAGTACAAGTAACGGCTGGTCGTAAAACGGGACGCGAGTTGTAAACCAGTAGCTATTCCGCAAACCGGCTCAAACTCCTCCCGACGGCGAAATCGCAGCTGCAGTTGATTCTCGACCAATAAGCAGCAACGATACTCAAGTTTGAGCGGCTGTTTTTGAATCACCGTATTGCAATGTTGGTAAGGGAACAGAGCTGATACATTGCTCTGCCTGTAAACGTCGACTTATACAAACTAAACCAACAGAATCCGACAAGGGCAATGCTTACCAAACTGTTTATTTTTCTTATTTCAGGCGAGTCGCTACATTCTTTGTATTGCCTTCTCAATTTTCTACGGGGCCGTCCTCATGAAAACATGGCGTGTCTATGTCATCTTTAAGAATCTCAATGCTAATGGAAAGGTTGGTGTAGTTCCTTTCTGAACGGCTTCAATGCCATCGCGGCGATTGCCATCCTTGACCTCAGAAACTTTAAGTAGTTCAGATGCTGAATTATACTCTCAGCACTCGATATATGACCTGCTATTGCTTCAACGACTGGTCTGCCTCGAATCCATTGGTTGTTTGCTGTTGTAAAATATCTTAACTTCCACTGTGCCAAAAGCATTTCGCTCACGTATAACAATACTCCTGCTCAGTAAAGAAGCGACAAACGGTTGGTCATACCTTCCGAAGTTAATGTCTAAAACCAATCAAATCGTTTCATCCATTGTTTCAGCTGACGCGTGATATAGTACTAGTGTCTGTGATCTTTGCTATGGTAATTGTAGATGTTATCCTTGTCTCAATTTGGAGCTTCGCTGATCCACTCAGATGCGACATACACAACACTTCGATGAAATACGAGGTAAGTTTTCGGGAGCCTAGCTTGGTCGACCCCCCTGAAAATATTTTTGGATGAATGCAGTCTGCACAGGTTTACAAGTGGACACCTTACTCTCTCTTTGTCCGTTTGTTCCGAACTCTCGGAGAATAGTATTCAAAATCAAACATCAATGGCAAGAATTCGTGGTCTTGGCGGTTGTTTCATAGTTCAAATCCTTTCAATTTCAGGCTGTATCAGGTGTCGACAGAATCCAGCAGGTTTACGTCTGCTGGTCAGACTTCCAACCACTGTGGGTTAGCTTAATCTACCTCTACAAGGCCGCCATCTTGGCCACGTGTGTTTATTTCGCATGGCAGACAAGACACGTGACTCTGCCGTCCATGCAGGACGCTCCCTATATTTACGTTGTGATATTAAATGGTGCTTTCATTGGCGTTTTGCTGATACCGACTCTCGTGCTGTTCCCTGCAGATGAGAAGCTGTCCTTTGGAGTGACGTCACTTGCTTTGCTCTATCTTTCATCGGCAAATATCAGCTTGTTATTCATACCGAAAGTAAGTAACATAATCGGCGTCTTGGAAACATTTGAATGACGTCATGAAGAAGGAAGAATGCCATATATTGTTACTAAACGTGTTGTCGGATTATCACGAGAGTTTCAATGTAGTGTACCACACCATACTGTGACGCAATTCACTCTGTCGACTCGTTTTATGACGACAGATAAGCCTCAAAGTGATTGAAACCTCTGTTTGTTTTGCAATGCAGTATGATATTGGTGGTCTTGTGATATTGAAACCTTGATCATCATGGTGATATCTTCCAGGTTGTTACATATCGCCAAATCCAAAAAGGATTGAAGAAAGACGACAAGCTGGCTTTTAGTGAATCCTTGAAAAAGACGCAGGAGGCCACTGAGAGGACAGGGTGCTTAAACAGTTGCTTTGGCTCAGTCGAGAAGGACAACGAGGCATGGCAGGAGGTGCTGTCGGTTGAGATTGAGAATCTGAAGGCAACAGTGAAACAGGTAAATGTTGATACGGCCTCTAGGATGGAAAGTACGCATGTCACAGAGTCCTTGTAACAAGCTTGTCGAAATGAAAAATGACCCCGATTCGCGGCTGTGTCGTCGTCGACCAAATCTCGAATCAGTGAGCACAGTGCTATTTCAGTTCATTCTGTTTGTTGTTCGAGATGGTTTTCGTGATGAATATCTGCTTTTCACCTCGTTTCAGAAAGATGCCACGATCCGAGAGCTAACTGACAGACTTTACTATGGTGCGGACAAGTTCCAACAGTATCTCACTAGGAGACAACCTTCGGCAGCTTCGTTAAGTAATTCAAACTACGTCGGGGAATCGGCAAGGAGGACTAATGGCAATGTTCATCTCCCACAAAAACTAACCGGCTACCGTCATCCTAATGACACCGGTCAGCAGGTTACATCATATTCATCATCATCAGACAACAGTGGGAGGAATAGCCAACGCCATAGTCAGGCCTGTATTGGTGATTCGGGGAAGCAGTTTATGGACAGCCTACGTCTGAATGATACTGGGCAACTTTTTACAAATAACCGTCGCCATAGCCACACATACAGTGATCATGGTGTGGACAATGGGGGTTACAGAAGTCGAAGTAGCAGTAAAGCTAGTAGAATTAGCGTGCAGATACATAGTCATAGTGACGATTCGACTTCCACCGGGGACGAGGACAGTATAATTCCAACACCGAGGATGGTCATGGCGCCCCCAGTCGAACAACGTAGTAACTTGCAAGCAGTGGCAAATGTCGCGTACGTTCGTTCATTGGAGGACATTAGTCATGATAGTGCTATAGAAAATCCACCCGAAAGTTCGGACAAGGATTCGGAACGGATTTACAACAAAAGTAACCATCTCCGGAATGCATACACCCCGCCGCGCCCAAATAGTTCAATGAATAGGTTATCGTTCCCTCATAAGTCCGAGGGGACGCCAGGTTCTGATGACAGTGGTATAGCAGCCATTTATAGCCCTGTAAACTTGCCAAGTATCTATAGCCCGATGGAATATGAGAACCAGAGGAACAACTTGCCTACGCGATTTATGTATGAAGAACCAATGCAAGCAGACACTATTGTCTAAAAAGAAGCTTTAGCTTACGGGATCCTTACATGGTTGAAGTCCTTCCTCTTTCTGAACATAACAGTTAGAGGTGATGAAGTTGATACATTATTTTTGAAAATACAAAGTAATCTACACAAAGTTCCTTCAACCTGATTGTGAGAACTTCAATGTTCACAGTCGCGAAGTCTAATGAAAACAATCTTCCGGGCGAGCTTGATTCGGGAATATGTTCCTCGCCGGTCGAAGAACTGGTTAATGCATACTATTTCATGGACACTGGGATATGATTGAGATAGCTTTTACGGTACATTCATTTTGTGACGACCTGTTGCTGGGTTGCTGAGTGTTGAAAGTTCATTTGATTATTTGACTGTTGCTGTTGGTCGTTGACAGTTTGCCGTACGGATTTCTCTGTCTATACCAGAGCCATTGAAATATGATGTGGAGAATATGAGGAACACTATCTTGATTCAAAATCTGCAACCTAACATGACCTTAGTCGCCAATTGTCAAAAAGTTCTAATTCCACTACGGTATCGGAACCTGTTAATTTGTTTTCAGTTCTGTTATTTCTTGCTTGATTCATTTGTACATGTACGATCTCAGTATGAAATACATTCGAATACTTATGAATTTTGAAAAACACTGCGTTCTTTTGTTGTCACATTCTTCCAGACGTGGCTGCCATTCTTCAATTGTGACCACCGCCATTTCTAACGCATCGGAAAATACTACAACTTGCTAGAAAGATGCCACGCCCACTTTCTACGGGTACCCAAGGAAATAAAGTAAAGAAAGGCTTTGCATGAAAAGAAATATATTTTATAAACCTACATCTACGTATATACATCTTTGATATTTACATAATACAAAAGCACAATACCAATGCATGCTCCGATCGTAAAGTTTTCGATATAACTGCCAAAACACTGCATTTCAGTGGATATAATAATATCCCTCGATCTGTAGGTGAGCTTGTGGGCGAGAAGCAACAGTTGGACGACTCTTGTATATTGTACAGTAAGGATATCATCTTATGCATGTATAGGCCATGAGATGTCACGAAATGTACGTTTCATTACGACTTCAGTGATAAGAAGATGTTGAAGCTCGGCAGCGGTAATATTTTCAAGTATTCCAGCTTACGGCTGTTTCCCACGCATTGACGATGTTTCTCCTTCCCTAATCGTCGAGGACAAACCTGTCTCGTTACATGTATATCAAATGTAATTCAAATCCTTCACCATCAACATCCAAACACACCACGCTCGCTCATACATGCCCAACATCTTTCATTGCGTTTTTACCCCACTGAAACAGCTTTTCTGGCAAACTGGCCTTTTAAGCATGTCAGGGTAAAATACGTCCCGCGATTATCATGATTGCCAATGTTGAACCCTATGTTAAGTGACTAATTCACCTACATCGATCCCTTGCTCACGAGTTTCGCATAATGGTGGCGTGTACGACGTATTGGGGCCCAGGAGATAGAGTTAAGCGCCAAGCAGAGGCTTCTAAAGGTCTATACCTCACTCGGCCCATGCAGATCAACACTCAAATTAGATTCATACGGCTGCGGTGTCCACAGCCGAATCACCACTTGCCACGAACTAGCTACAAATAGGAGTAAGCATCTTGTTTGTGCCACACTGCTACTGCATTACTCATGCATTCGCTTGCAACTACCCAATAGTACTGGTTCGCTGTCTCATTGTCTTGACGAACTGCCACAAATTCGAATTCCTTTGCATACACACATCTCAATCGAAGTTTAAGCAGACTCAAAGGCAGACCTCACTCACTCAAGGTAGGCGACACGAACAAGTTTGTGTACGGTACCCTCTCGTCATGTCTACCACAAGCCCGGGACCACATGAGAGAAACTTCGTCCACACGCCCGCACATATCATCGGATAGAGTACTAGTATATGCAAACGATCGTGCGATTGAGAAGAGTATTAACATTGTAATATGGAAACTACAACTTTCACACAACGTCTAATGTGAGCAAAAGCCTTAAAGGCGATCAGTTCTTCATGAGACGAAGCATCATGAGAATAGTCTTTACCAACAGAGACCAGGCAGAGTTGACAGCCTTCGACTCCGTGTACGGAATCGGATATGACTGCATGCTTAAAACAGGAACGCCACCGGAAGTGTTTGAATTCCACTATACGCAGTCAAATTATGACGGGTCTGGAACTTTCGTGCTGTTCTTGGAAAATCACTCCGGGCTACCATTATGCAAGCTTTACTATATACAAATATCATTAAAAAACATCGTGTGCTTTCTACATATCATGCAATCTAGAAGCATTGAGCAGAGTTTAAACCGTAATTTAGAAAAGTGTCTTCCAGAGCCAACAACTAGAAATATATAATGGAAATGGCAGAATAACAGTGTAACTTATCTACGTGTTGAGGTTGAACGATTCACTCTTTGTAAAAGCCAGTTTCTGGACACGCTATCCCTTTCTGAACACATGGCTTGAAATTTGGTCTCACGAGTTTATGAGCCTACATTTCCTGATGCGTTCCAGCAAATTATCCACAGTGTTGCTGTGCTTCAAATGTGACCAACTAATTTTTAGCGAAAGAGTCGCCAAAAGCGAAACATGAGGTGGCAAGAAGAGGAAGGGGCTTACAATGCTGAGCCAAAGTGACACTTTCTGTTTCATCAACACAGTTTCAGTTTCCGTTTCGTCGTTCAGCTGCACACACACTTTTCCGTTAGACGTCGGGCCAAATTGTTTCTTCACAAATCCAGAATTGTCAACTGAGCACAGTGGCCGAGACCAACAAACCATATCAAATGACTGCGTGTTCAGTCAGTTTTCAAAAACTATGCCTACCATTGCAGCATCAATAAATATCTGACATGCACAAACACTCATTGAAAAACACCCTATATCCTGAAAAACCCCGATGATCTGGTAGCTCTCTACTAAGGCATCCAAGAATATCTAGTTATCGTAAAGACAACTCTACTATTCTATAAAGGCGGCGCTGGATAGACAAGGTGGCCCATGGCGACAAGGATCTTTCTCTAATCCAAGCAAAGAATATCTCATTACTTTGTAACCGATTTCTTTGGTAAGGTTTTGTTGGTCTTGATGCGATACTAAACTGACCTTCTTGTGATTCACGGGAACCACATGGGAGTGCCTTTGGTGTGAGCAGGTTGGAGAAGTGCTTTGAGGAACGGACTCCTGATATGCGAGATATTGTGGGTTCAAATCCCACCCAAGACACTTTGTTCTTTCCCGTTAGAGTTCGAAGATAAGGTGAGCGCTTGGTAGCTGCTCCTGAACACCAACGAAACACCTTTGAGCAAGGAACAATAAAAAACGGTGTGAATCGAAACTTAACTTTTAGCTGATCAATGATCTGCCGACTGCCTTACTCGCTGAATGATGTGATTGCATGAGACAACCTTGGGGTCATGGGCCACCTCACTGCTCCATGGCCGCCCGTCTACGCCTTACCTCCGGGGTGACCACTTTATGATTCCTCAGTTGGGGTTACCCCGGAGAGCCAAGTTCAGTAAGTACATCGTCCGTTTTCAAACCAACGGCACCAATAGTGTAACCAGTACACCAAGTTAAAAACACAAAACGACATCGGAAACAGAAATCGTGATGCCATTTCGACTTTTTCAGCACATCCCGTTTTGTTCTTTGGTTTGGGAGGTTGTTTCGGGGGATGCGAGTTCATGGGCTCCCAGGGGGACTCAGCCCCGTCCTTTACACTTGTAGGCGAACCCACGTTATTTTTGCTCTGCGTCGCTGTTACTCGAGGTCTCTTTAACTCTTTCATCTGGAAAGAAAAGAAAAAGTTAGTAACTGAAATAAGAAGTTAGATGACACGGTGATATCGGTCACCCTATTTTGACATACTTATCTGCTAAGACGAGTATTTCTCTATCGATGAATATCTGATTAACGCGAAATTTCAGTTCTCGATGTTGTGGGGCCAAATCCCTCCTGTGAACACACCGCTGATACGACATGTAGGGGGGCCTATTCATCGATTATTTCATCACTTTTCTCAAAGGAGACGGGAAAAGCAGATTGTTGCAAACATATTGGGTTAATAATTTTAATCGACATGCCCTTGGTTAAAGAAACCTGGTAATAAGCAGGAACGAAATTATAAAGAAACACCGGCAACCATCATCAAGAAAGATAGAGCACAATTTTGGAAGCTTTTTCAGGGTTACATGCATGAAGTTCACAGGAGGTCATGCTGGGCCGCTGCTCGAATTGGAAAATGCCATCATCGTGGACAGAACCCATTTCTTACAATGTCGGAAAAAGTTAGACACTAATGTTACAAAAGTTATTATCACACCGATATATTTGAGTGCTCATTGAAAGTGTCGGCAACAAATTTGCATGCAGATTGCTTTTTTGCTTAAGAAGCATACTGAGTTGGAATCCACTTCATTGGTCTTTGAGTTTGATTTACAGATATAGTAAGCCTTTTTGCACACCGACAACTTTCTTCCACATGCAGGTGATGTGCCATTAGGTGTAAGGGGGGAATGGTAACCCGTAGCAAGAGGGTGGTTAAAGCCGTAGTCAGCGGTTAGTAGCCGGTGTAGAAGTTTAAAATGTCCTAGGATAAAATGTCCGGGAACAAAGGATTCTATTATGCGCTTTAATCTCTGAGCTATCGACGGTCAGGGTCTCTATAGAACCATATTGCAGAATACAATAGGGCCGGACGCTTTTTCCAGGGGGGACACTTTTTACTTTTACACTGGCAGTGAAGAGGCCCAAGTCACACTCGTAATTGCAGTGAGATGTATACATTCTACACCCTATACCACAATACACAAATGTCAGTTTCATATAATTGCCTTGCTTCATCATGAGTCTAAGATCAAGATCATACAAGTGGAACGCGCATTGTCAGTCGTCCAATTGGTTCGCTTCAGCGGAACTCAATAGAATCGGGCCATATCTACTTGGGTAAAAGGGGCGTCCGATCAATCTGTATTACGGTAATGATCATGTCCCAATGCCATTGTGGTCCGTTGAAGCGGAACCAAACCGCGGCCTACAATGCGCACCAATTGAGGAGAACCACCATACTGATGGCAGCTGCGATGGTGTTGATGTCTGCAAACACGCTATTTGCCTTATTCTGGCAGCAAAAACTTTAAATGCTGTAGGATTTCTTGAGTTTGATGAAGTTTCAAGTTTCTATTGCATGCCATGATGATGGAGATGACAAAAATCTAAGATTATGATGTTATCATATATCAACATGACTCGATTTATTCCTAACCATGCAAGAACCTCACACGGAACCATGCTCTAAATTGGCAACTTACTTCAGCGTACATCTCATAAATCTAGAAATAAACAGATATTTGACGCTTTTTGTGGTCAATTCTTAGATTACGATGTATCAGGATATATCAAGGTCACACAAAAGAACTGTGCAACCTCCTCCTCCCCGGTTGAAATGGTCTTGAACGCATGGATTTGTTCTGCATGCTAACGTGCCCGCCCATCACTCCCCCTCACCAGAAAAATCAAAATAGGTTTTACTTGTTCTTCCCTTGGAATTTGTATTTCATTTCCTGCCTAATCTCAGATTAATGTGTCTATACTTTAAATACTTCTTAATTTAACGCTGACTTCGTCTTTAACGAACATGCGAGTAAAACCTTACCTCCCACTCCTAAAGCGAACGTTACAAACAAGACGAGCACTAAATAATGCAACAAACTTTATTGGAGTTTTCGAAACCACCTGTCTAGCAAGTCAAATTTGTGTACAAGTATTTGGACCAGTTCTCTATCGAGCGAGTATAAATGCTCTTCGCTTTTCAGTTCAAGTCAAATGCTTGGGTGATCAGATCACAGTAAGGGAGGGCTAGCTGCATGTACCAACCTAGACTAACTAATTTACAAGTGCTTCTGTAGCTTTAGCAAACATTTTGAGAGGGATGAAACATAGTGACAATGATATGTTAGTATCCGTCGTATAAATACGTAAATGCATTGACAGTACAGGGGTCAAATCGCCATGAATATGCTAAGATTCAAGTCAATGCTAGATATTCTAGTATGTAGTCTATACACGTTACCCGAATGTACTCGTTACAACGATTGCGGTAGTCAGGGTATATTTTAGGTTGCTGTGAAATGAGAAGACATGAATGATCAATATTAAGGAATTCTTGTTTAATATCGGGGGGGGGGGGGGGGGGGGGGGCTAAAACACATCACATCATAAAACCATCGCCAGAATAGGGAATTGGTTGCTGAGTGGTATGTTGTTACCTTAACGTAGAAGTACTCAGACTTCTCCTTTTCTCTACACTTCTGTAAAGTCATGAAATAGTGGGCCAATCAAGATAAAACTATTGAAACGACTGAAACGAAACACTGTACCTTAGAACAGTTGACGCTTGTTTTGATGTGGTACCCGTCAGTGCTCCTGTGTGATATTGTGCTAACTGACCACCGTTTGACTAGCAAATAATCAATTATTCGCCCTTTCATACTAGTCTATTTTGAGAATTGTTCCCTTTTCCATACAGGTCCCCCTTATCTTAGCTTTGTCTTCTGTGGGGAAAATTTGCATTTTACGTTTGGCGAACCAGAGACGCATGCCGGAATGTGTCACAGAATGACAATGCTGTAAAGATACTCTGAACCCAGATACACCCTGACCATCCAGACTGTACCAGATTAATCACTGCAAGATCTTTCACAACATTTCATAACTTCACTGACTTTTTCACCAAGCTTAGAATCTTCATGCGGGTATCGTGATCAATTCTCAATTACTGAACGTATTCGAGAACGTCTCAACTTTACGGAGTTTCACATCATTAACTCAAATTCTCCGAATTTCACTTCATTATGATACATACCAGTGCTTTTTCTCGCTGCTTCGCTTCCCTCCTTGTTATAACGTTCGCCACGGCGAACTCTAAAAGTCCTCCAAAAACAAACACCATACACGTTGACATCCACACATCAATGGCCTTGATATAAGACACCCTCGGAAGTTGATTGTTGATACCGGAAGCTTGTGTTGCCATGGTGAGGACAGTTAAACAACCAACAGAGATTCTGGCGGGCGTTGCGTGAACGTCAAGCCAAAAGTTCAGCCATGATAAGACTACGACAAGGACACTTGGGATATACGTCTGGATTAGGTAATAACCGAAATCTCGCTTCAGGTGGAACACGAACTCCAGACAGCTAAACGTACCTGAAACAGATGAAGAGAGTTTGTTAGAGAAAAAAAGGTTAACTCTTTGGACTTGGTTTGAATCCCAAATGTCACACAATGCAGAGGGCGAGCGCTGGGTAATTAAAATTGCACTTTTCGATGAAAACATTCCTCATCGAAGTAAAGTATTTTTATTATCATATTATTTGAGAAGAACATGACTACCGTCTGTTTACACTCTGGTACATTGGTGGAATACCCTTGTAGACGCAAGTCATAGCTTTCTGAGAAATCCAAAGATGGACCGAGTTGGAAGCAAATGCCGGAGGTAAGGGCACAATGCCAGCCCTGGAATGCCAGAAAATGACAGCACCACGAAAAATAGCAACAAATCATTTTGAATGTGATTATCTCCCATCGATATGGAATGTGGCCGCGCTATCTCTGAGATGACACTCGATTGATCTTCGATAGATCGCGATATTGAACCCATAATTGGTCGCTATTGATCTACTTAGTGCCGGAAGAGGCAGTGTTGCGGAGAAACATGCTTGGTTATAAGATTACGGTACATCGGAGCAGGTCGGACTCTTCAATTTGCGCATTTCCTGTCAGCATTCCATGAGGAGTTTTTTTCTAGTCAGTTCGCATTGTTGTGAATGCCATTTTGCAGATTGGCTGATGGACATGATCATACATGCCCGTAAGCTTCACAAATAACTCAACCGATATAGTTAGAGGCTGTTCATTTCCATGATTACAGTGTTGTAAGGGGGGACGTAGGACGAGAAAAAAAACCTTCTGACCGCAAACCATTTACCTCTCAGTGGAATAGTGAAACAAATTGGGGTTACAAAGATTAGCCTTGATTTGCATGGACGTATTTCATACAACGACTCGTTTTCAACTTAAAGCGCTAGAAAATACATGCAAAATATTTGAAGATGTCTGACCAAGATACTTGAAGCGAGTTGATCAAATGTTTTGAACGCTTCTATTCAGTTTAGCTCGAGCCGCAGTTCCTACCTTCAGTAGACGACCGTAAAAGTGATCAGTAAGGAATGCATCAAGGAAATAGCTGCATGGTTAAATTTTTCACCAATATTTATTGCCTCTCCGAAAGACCTATCATCTTATGCCGTTTACAAAGCTTTTGAGTGGTTTTTCAATTTGTTGATTTGGTATTTGAGGTATCTGCACGCCTTTGTGCCTCGGTTATTCCAATAATATTTTTATTTTCGTTGCCTGATAGTAATTTTAGATTGATGTACGATCTTTTCATTACGGTGGTCATGAAAGGGAAAGATGGGGAAAGACTAATTATCTGTATTACCGAAGGATAAAACAGATAGAGATTCAAGGAAAATGTACTGAGAGTTCCTGCATCAACCATATCGCTCATCAGAGCATAAAGGTCCTCAGACAGACACATCACGCACTAACCCCAGGTAGTCTAACGTGAATAACCAAAATTATCGGTAAGTTTATCACGAAGTCGTTGAACTTAATGGATCACGTGTGTTTGAGACAGCGCAATTTAAGTAACACAGCATGCTGGCTTATCTGATGCTGATCAACGAACTAACAGTCAATCTGACGCCGCGTATAGCTTTAACCGGCATAATCACAGGAGAAGGTGATGGTAAATGGCCATCCGATGGTCGCAATGATCGATTTGACATAACACACTAATAAAAGGTCATCCAGCAGGGTAACGAATTTAAAGTTTGGTCACATAAAAGGTTTTCAAATGACATCATCATTTTAATATATGAGCGCTTTAACGTAATCCGGCCGGTCAGTAGGCTCCGTTCAATGCGTATGTCGTTTCCTGCATGCAAGTGAACATACGTTTTACTTTGATTCCGTCGATTTCATGGGCTTGTTATCAGTTTGCCGGGATTCTTCCATGAAGATGTTACAAAGAGCATATCATATACTGGTTGCGTCCGCCAATCCTCAGCGATTTTTCTTCAATTGAGTCAAACACTGCCATGCATAATACGTTCCTGATAACCATGTTCATGACAAACCCTTCTTTTGACAATTTGCGCCATCCCGCAGTTAAATTGATTAGATACATACCTCGAGGACCCATATCTTTTTGACAAGCATGTCGAATTCAATATTCTGTGAGTGGGACTCGAATCAGTTTTAAAAAGTCCTAAGGCAAGGGATATTCGGCTCTCATTGAATGAGTTGCAGTTGGTATTCTGAACAATCGTCGAGTGATATATACATCATCGCGACAGTGCATTGGTGCCGGCCATCCTGTTTTGAACACTGATAGGCTTACGGAGGTATGGCTTTCAAAAATATGAGAACAGAACATCATCATCATCGTATGGCCTTATCTTCCAGCGTTGTCATCATGGCAAACCATCTTGTCCTTGTCAGGCCAGTAAGCGGCATCATTAGGGGCTAAGGTCACTTTGTTACATCTTGCCGCCAGCGGTAACTTCGAGCAAGAAGATTGGGCATTGAACATGCACTCACTCGAGCGTCAGGCGGAGTGATTCTGGGTAACCCAATTACTTGACCAGTTGCCCATCAATAGTTATCGACGATTGGCAGACACAACAATATAGACCTTGTTTGACGAACACTGATTTACATTTCAACCGGAAATGTGCCGCCGAGGAATACTGTGCTTGCTCTCGAATCACTCAGCTTTATTCAGACAGCGGTTCTGCGTCATTTGGATAATATGATTTCTAACTAATGATTGGTTAACAATCGTCTGACAATTGTATGACTTAGATTTGCCTAATGAGAGAGTGCCACCCTAACGAGTGGTCACTAGTTAACGGAGACCCCGTGTCACACTTGTTTGTTTTCGATAGATGTAGCTAGAGCGGGGACAGGTTGAGCAGACTTGGGTCAGATTGGGTGGAGAGGGACTGTCGCTGGCAAGAGCCAATCAAAATGCATGACAGCGTTTCATGTTTATGATCGAATATAATATTATTGTGGATCGCCAGACTACTGAGGTCAAACGGGCCCTCACTTAAGTTGTTGAGTGCTGCTGAACCACTAAAGGCATTATTCTACCTTCTGTTTATTGTAAGTATCGCGGTAAGATTTGATATTGCCTCCTTTAATGTCATCAGTATTATATACTGCCGAGACCTGACGACCCCAATGATAAGTTTATAACTTCACCCCACCGGAAAAAAGGCAGATATCGACATTGGATATCTGAATTACTAATCAACCATTACCAACAGACACATCACGTCCGTGTGTAAATCTTTCATACCTGACGGTACAGTTATTATACCGAGGACATAATTCAGGTGTTCATCGACACAGAGCTAAGTAATTGGACTGTCAGGGGAGAATGTGGACTGCATACTGAGTCAGATGGCTCAACTCCAAAATAATCTACGAAGAGCGCAAACATAAGTTAATATATCATCTGCGCACTTTATGATAATGATCGTTTGGCAAGAGGAAAAGTTTGAACTGATAGCCAGGGTGGATGTCTGGGCAACAGTTTGAACAAAATTTCAACGATATGAAATTCATGCTGCCTATGATTTCATGAGGTTGTCAGCATCTTTGTCCACTTCGTTTAAGTAGACAAAGAATTTCAAACGAGATACGTGTATGAATAACTTCAGGTACAAGCCAAACATTTTGATTGAGGTTGGTAAAGTTAACTATCAATCGTAAAATCCAACATCCACTGATAATCAAACTGCGAACAGTGCCTCTGTGGATGGGGTATCCGACCATCATCACAGGAGATTTGATAAAAGTGCATAACACATTTATTATGTATAAATAATGTTTGCAACCCAGTCCCATCAGAATACTTTTAAGCACCTGCTTTATTGCAACTATGCAATCTTATCTTTCGCACACAGCTTCATATATTGCCCGACATCAATTTCGCTGTCATATTTTCACGCACCGTTTGTTTAATTGGAGTTAATGATTAATCACCGGGATTATCAGGCAAAACAACTTTAAGTGGCTCATCAGTTCATGCTTTTCAATGTTACAAGAGCTCGTCTGACCGTTACAGGCCGAATCGGTGATCATTTCATGCCTGTCAGACCGCAAATGCTGCCGGAAATATGCGACTTGGTAGATACCTTTATCTCATCCACCCATCCCTGCATCACAGCTATCCCACTGGTCGAATGGTAAAAGCGAAAGATTTGCCGATGGGAAAGGATGGCGCGCGAGGACTACCCAAAACCTTAGGGACTGGCAAAACCTACTTTGTTTCATGAATTACGAAAAGCTTTCAGCATGGGAATACTGTAATGTTTACGATAAGGCGTGTGTTTACAGGATAGTGCTCATCAATCAACCAGAGGCACTGGGCAAAAGACACTAAAATCGTTCCAGTTTTTACCTTTCAAAATAGCGATTATCCGCATACACCATGGATCTTACGTATCTCGCCCCAGAATCACTAATACCGTATTTAATTGATTGATTCATCATTACCACATACGTGAACACTCTGAACAAAGTTATTGTGACTTTGAAAATGCATCCCCTCGAGCTTGTTCAGGGAAATAAGACTCCTAGCGAGTTTTTTTTATGTTTGTTCCCCAAAACACTAAGCTTACAGGCCTTACTGTAAAACTATCTTTGCTTACCGATAGGGAACTCCCAGAAATGGTGGTTTTGAATAACATGTCCTGTGTCGAGGACAAAATCTGGCAGTATGAGGCTTTCTTCAAACGTGGTGGAGTCGTTTGCTATAAAGCCATAACTTATCTCCTTCGCAGGGTGACCATCTGGAAATAGAAGAGGTACGAAAAATGTTGTTGTACACATGATTGCGCATTGCAACATGCATCAGGGCCTGCCCAATGGCACATGGAGAGAATTCAAAGCCGGCTTTGCCTCGAGTCGGACCGCCCAAACCGCGGTGACATCAGTCCAGTTGAAAGTACCAAGCGACATTGAACGAGCCTCGAACCCACGACCTTCCGATCACAAGTGGGACGCCCTCCACTTTGCCATCGCGCTTCGCACTGCCTTTCACTGTCCCCAACCACCGTTCATTTAGAAGAGATCGATAACCCATGGGAAAATGTGTCTACAACTGTCCTAATCATCAATATATTATCCTGAAAAACAATCCCACCCTCTCTTATCTGTTGCTGAGGATCGTACGTTTGGTGACCGAGTAGGGGGACCGGAAACGGACAGAATCAGTGCAACACCTATCGATATTGATGGTAGTATTCGCGACAAAATTGCAGGAAACTTGGATCGAAACAGATCGAAACACATCCGGAATTACCGCGGAAGAACAAAACAAGCCCAAACAACTTCGCAGCTTCACACCACGGTGCATCAACGATTCCTGTTCCCCCTCCACACCGCATCATCACTTTCTCCAGTCAAGGTTCGACGCGTAAATCCTCTGCCGTAGCCTTCGAGAGGCTGACACAGCAACCTCATGGGAGGAGGCGATATTGACAAATACTCTCAACAACGATTACCCGCGCCGACAATGGATTGATTAGCCCTCGAGGCGTTCTAGTCGGCTTCATGTCGTTTACGGAGGGAGAGAGGACATGCCAAGATAACATTGCGACTTGCTGAGATTATCTCCGGCACCACAGCGGAATTTTGATGACAATGAAAGATGACGCAGCGAAATAATCAACCTCTGCTGATTTTGCGTGAGGAGGTTTGAAGCCAAGATGTACTCCCAGTTGTCATTTTGTAGAATGATGCATCATTTTAAGTTCTAGTAAATCTGATGGTGCACGCATGGATACGTACTTGATTGATTCAGCGGATAATCAATGGGACTTCTGATGCGACTGAATGGACTACGGAAAGAATCAGGCTCCTCAAATAGTTTGGTTATGACCTTTGAAAGTAATTCAGACAGCTATATCACGTTCATTCAGTCACTGGCGTGTAACACCTAAAGGCTTTTCTGGGAAACCACCAAAGGTGTTTCATTTTCCCTTGGGTATACAGTCAAGAGGTCAGTGATTGAGTCTTGTTCCGACGTTGTCGTCCGGACATCATATTTACTGATTTCAGATCACATCTCTGGAAGCTTTCATTCGAAGTGTACCATACGGTGCCTGCAGGGAATGGCCTCGCTTCCAGTTGTGTACTGGAGTACATTATTAGGTGATCCAAAGGCACATCACGAACATTCCCGAGTGCTCAGCTTCGGCCTTACTCGGTATGCTTCCACTCTCGCCAGTCAGCGATCTAAAGCACCTTCGTAAGACTCTCCGTGACTTCTCTGTGGAGCTTGCAATTTCAATTAGTCTCGCTGCATGCCATTCTGCCCTCTTGTTGCGCAAGTCCTGGCTCTAAATTTGGTGCTTGATATCAATAAAACCAATCAAATCATCGATAATTGGCGTCTTTTGAGTCAGGTGTGACCTCGGGCAGGATAAACAGTGGGGGCAAATCGTTATTGGATTAACCCCGTGCTAAATCAATAATAATAAGATTTGGCCGACAGCCTCCGTGCGTGGATGACGTTGTCTCTGGCACTTTGCAGCTTTTTTCATGTTGAAAGCGAGATTTCGTCTTACCGTACAAGCACCTATAGCTGCGAAATTCATTCTTATACTGATACTCACGAAGCTTCATTGGACATACTTACAGCTTCCTATGATCAAACTACAGTCTTGTTCATCCATAGGAAAGTAATGGAGATTCATGGAGCACGACACAACCAGGGATACCCTGAAATGGACACGAATGTCTAAAAACAACCTGGCAATTTCAGCTAAGCGCGGATAGTATGTATCAACAAGTTTGCTAGCTTTCTCTGTCAGAAATACGCCCATTCTTGAAATCCCTTGATATAAAATATTATGATATTTTGGCGAGTAATACGCCCAGCGGACTTCTCGATTTTAGCAGTACATTATTAAGAAATGACGAATCTGCTTCGCGTTGAATGTTTAACACAAAGCGAGAAGACGGAATGATGAACCTCGCCAAACGAAATAAATCAAAGTCGATGCCGTGATGACTGACGCCTTAAAAAGAAAGGACTAATGTAAAAACCAATACGACGGTGATGAATCCAAGAACAAAATGACCTCTGGGATAGTATCTTAAACAGCCTGGAGCGAGAGGGGAAGCGCGATTTAGCTACGATCTGATCTGTTCGCAGATAATAAAGATTTTCATTATTCTTGCTCTCTTGTCTTATAGAACTTATGATGAAAGGCGAGTTTGGCCTTGTGGCCGGGACTCATCTCGAGGAAAATGACGGATTGATTAAATGTGACAGTAGAATTATGTAGTTATGAGTCGATAGAATTGTTATTGTTACGAAAGGTTCCGATTTATTTCACAGGAAAGCATAGCACATGCGGCTGCAAGGCCTGTTTTAATCTTTTAAGGGATGAAGCTGTATGAGCCATCTGGATCAAGGAAATACAGCATTATCCAAATGCCTGTGTTTGTGTTGCGCATACACTATGTCATATGAGCTTTTGTACATTCCGCTGATATTGTTATGCAACCGCTATACCTCGATACAAAAGGTCATACAATTGGTTCAAACGGTACCCACCTTTGGCTATACCTGACTGTACCATCAGGCGAAAGGAAAGCACATTCATTAGCACCGAGGTCGTGGCCGTGACCGTGTTTGGCATTGAGAAAATATGTGTCTGGATGCCAGAGGGTCTGAGCCCGTTCCTTGTCCATGGTTATCCTCTGAGTGGTCCAGTTGTGAGCAAGGCGGTGGTCGACCCATTCCTGGTCGAAGTACATGTCTATATTATAATCCTGAAAAGACAATGCAATAACCGGCTTGAAGTACCTTATTAGTCCGTCCCGATGTGAAGGTGAATGATCAATGTGATACCATTTGCCAGCCAAAAGCCATGCCAGCAGACAACCAAAACGACAGTTTGTTCTCTTATTATAGATGTATGTCGTCGACCTCGACACTTTAAAAAACCCAGATGGAAGAGCAAGGAATTTATATTGATGGTAATGAGGCTCTCATACCTCATAATTTCAGTACCATCCGCCCTGCTGTCACAAATCCTGATCATAAACGTGATCGACGGAAGCTTCGTGTGATCTGGGCCAGTTTCATCTAGTATAAGAAGATACTGTATACGCAGGCATATACATGTAGCTCAATCTAGTCTTGTCAAGATACTCTCAGTCAAAGGAAAACTTCCGGCAGTCCTTCTGCATTGACAGTGTTTGACGTTTAGACGGAAGCAGTTCATGACACGCCTTGGTTTTAAGTACATTCGAGAAATTCATCAACAAAATATACTTTATCAGTGCCATATGTCATCGCATGGTGTGCCGAAAACCACTGTGTAATGCATTGCCACATGGGTAGAACCTGCCTAAACACAAGAAGACACTTTGGGAGCGTTTTGGGGGTTCAAACTATCAACTGAACATTATTTTCTGAGAGCAGTTTAAGTCAGATGACAACTCATCACCTGCTTTTGGAAATTCTGCAACTTATAAAGTAACAAATGCCATTTTGGCCATGGCCCAACCTTGAGCAAAGCCGAGGACAGTACATGTAGCTCTCTGAAGGTCAGACACCAGTCGATTAGCTGATGAAAAGTTCTACTGTCCTTCAATAATTTGCATCAATAATCAATCCCCCAAAGCTCACTTGCCGCATCGATGTTGTCCGATGTAGCCAAAAGATTAATGTTGCAGCTGATGCGGGAAGTATTTGGCAAGATGTCCACGAGAAATTGGGTAAAGTACATTTCTTAGCTATCTCAGTCGGCTAGAAACTTCACTTTGGAAATTGGTTTAAGTTCCGGGGCATGGAGTCATGGATTTAATCAACGGGTTCAAAATTCGAAAAATGTTTGGGGCTGATGATGTTTCTTATTTTCGAGCAGAAAAAAAACAGGTAAAAAAAATATTTGGACTTAGAAAGTTTTTCATCTTTCATAAGTTCAAAATTCAGGAAAAATTTCAAAGCCAAAAAGGTCTGCACTTCGTGGTTCTTATTAATTTGACCATTATTCACTAAAGCCTGTCTATAGTCTACTTCCATGGAAAAATGTCAAACAGTTTCATCAACAATACTTGACAAGAGACTAATAAAACAGGAGAGGGAGAAAGCAAATGTTTGTAAAACGATATTTTTAAGCAAAAGGTAATTTCCTGACCGTTCAAGCTGGTCATGAAGCATGCTGCAAGTGGCATATCCCTAGGATTGTGATGAAGTGTTGGGGTCAAAGCAAAATTACCGACATTACTGCCCCATTTGCATTCAGTCAAGCATCTGCCATTTCGAGATCGTCCGATCCAATGTATTTTTGTGACAGTGTAGAAAACGTGAGATGCGTTGAGATGATGATTCCATGTCATATAAATGAATGTTAGTATATTAGTATAAAAATTGGGGATGATGTATCTAGAGTCCATCGCTTTTAAGTGCCTAAGTCGCCTTACTTATCGTTCCCACGGCTATCGTGTTCTTATGAATATATAACTCCGTTAGACGTAAGGCATCAGAACGCCCTCAGAAAATATTTTTAGATGTGCGGGCGATATTGACTCCAAAGTTATTCCCAACAAAATGTTGCTCTCAAAAGTTAAAGAAGCTCATGTGCAATAGAAACTGCCAATAAAATTACCATCATCGCCCATCTCACTAGACCACATTGTTATTTTAGTAAAGTTTTCCCGATGTGGAATTGGTTATTTCCGCTTCAGGGGACAGGCATTCTCCAGAATCAATTGTCTGTCGGTCGTGGCTTGACGCAGTACCCATCCAACTAATAGTTCATCGCAGCAAAGTGAAAACAGCGGACAGATTTCCTGACATTGAAACAAAGCTTTGTTTTATTTATACACTTCGGTTTTTTGTGAAAACGGCTCCAAACTTTTTTGACGACAAGCCTACAAACCTTCTGCTAAAATTCCATTATGTTCTCTATCGGAAAGCGCTTTCAATTGTTAATGGTTCTGAAAATATTAACGACGCCTCCATATACTAGTTTCAAATACTGTTATCAAAATCTGACGGATTGCACTGTGTTTTAGTTGCCTCGACATGATGACGAAGATTTGACGGCAGTTATAACTGCAGATAGCGATGGACTAACCCAACATTTCTGATGAATCTATGTTATATTGAAGCCACTGGAACACCCGTTGTATGGACAGGCCAATTGCACAAATTTTAGAATGAGTGCGGAACCGACGTGTTGGGTTCAAGTTTTTATATAAATTATCTAACAACCATCGGCCAAAAATGCCCTTATGATCCAACAAGACCACTGAAGCATCACAATATTACCAACAAAAAGTAATTGTTTCGACACTGTGTAATGGAATGTGACAGCGACGTTAGAGCCTACCGCTATATCTGCCAAATCGAGATGTAAGTCGATGGATGGCCTGTTTTTCTTAATGCATTGCATTGAACTGTAAGTGGGGATAAAGGATATCGTTTTTGCCACTTGGGCATGTTGGGTATATCGCCTGATACTTTGGATTATTTTGCCATCTTTTTAATTAGGATTGTTGCTGGACCAAAACTTTGCAATTTTGCAATTACTTTTGAGTATCTCTGCAGTGGGTACATTCGGGAGAAGGCTTAGACGAGATTTGCAAGGATCTCCTTTGAACAAATCCAAAAGGCTAACACTTTATGATGTTTGTCACAAAGACAGCCTTTCAAACCTAATCTCGGGCGGAGAGAGATGTCTAGAGGCATTCTATGAACCCGGTCCACCGGGTGCATAATTCCACCGCCCCTCCCCCCGTATTACCGAAATCCTTTTCATATATGAGTATGGCTACCCGTACCCAAGCCGGGTAAGGTATTGTTCAACAGGTATCCATTCAATGTATCCATCATGAATACAAACGGTTACCAAGTTTCGGGGAATATTCTGGTTTAGTCAATAAATTATCGAAGGTCTGGGGTCTTGCTTCCTCCAGCCAATCTCGGTAATTTGATGCATAAAACATGCCAGTGAAGGCAATCAGAATCAGGTAATGGTATGGGTAACAAACACCATGGATATTCACAAACATGGAACGGTATAAACTAACTTAACTTGGCTGACTAAATCTTTAGATTGCAGAAGTAAATATCCAACCAAACTAACATAGCGTGAAAAGAAGAAACCAAACCATTGCGCTGTGCTCAATACTGACTTTGATTACTTTGAATCAGCGCCACAATCGGCAGAAATTGGAACGAAATTTCCAGATTTCGTATTCGGTTACGCAGGCGCAGTCAGTTTCATGTCTTTAAATTTAATGAGTGTTGCAAGAGTACTGTTTTATGGACCATCCTGTACAACAAATGACTGCAACGATTAGCAACGATGTGAACATGAACAACGTCAAAATAAATGATCATGAGTTTGATCCTAATGTTGTTCAGCGTATTCATCCATATTGCTATCAGCAGACTGACACAAAAAAGGTCGTCCCATTGCTATGCTGATTATGAAAAACAATCCAACTAAAAGAATGTTTTCTAAGACCTCGGGGAAATTGAGAACTTTTTTGCTGGACACTCTTTTTTCAAGGTTTTACTTCCCGAATCCAGCGCGTATAACCGCGGAAAAAAACGAAAACACAAACACATTTGATCTCATTTTTTGTGTTTTCCACCCGACCTCACTGGTTTCCTTTAGTTCATTCAAGTGTGTGTTGGAGGGGGATATCTGTCCGCAAGTCGTGGTACGGACTTATTTTCTCTTGAAATGTACGTGTTGATTCTTCTGCCAACAACAACAAGTGCTCCCCGAACCGATTTTGAAAAATAGGCTGGGACGGGAAACTGTTTGTTACTTTTACCTGGCCTATATGCCGCGGTATCCTACACCGTCATCTGAGGAAGAGAATGAATGCGAACCCATCTGACTCGATTCAATTCCGCACGATCAAAGGGTTCGAAACCTAATTAAATCCGCCCTAAAATTGATCCTGAACAACATACACGTACGGCATCTTCTTTGTATTATTCAATATGCGGATGTTAGTCTTGCTTCTCTTGCTTGCAATGGACTTTCATCTCAAGGCGTTTCGATTTAATTAGAAGACGATGTAGCTAGCATTTGTTAGATAGCTATTCATTGATTTTTTGTTTCCTTTTTACCAACTCGCCAGGATTCCATTGGAGTGGTCACTGTAGCCAGCAGCTAGGGTTGATTACACGTAACAATACATGTAATGTAGTTGGGTATACGAGACCGAATTTATTTCTTCTAGAGCCAGGTTATTATGATGACAGAATGTCCTAAGACATTTCAAACTCCTATACCGTATTTTGTAGATCAAATGCACCGGCAAGATACGAAATTTACGATCTCAATTACCTATTGCATCGATTGATCACTTTGTACTTCAAGATGGATCCAATTAGCTGCCTTTACATCATAATCAAACCCCCATCCTGAGTCGTTAGCTAGTAAAGGAAAGTGATGAAAAAAAACACCGCCATTCGAAAGATGGAGCGTTTTTGTCACAAATACCCGTCGACTTTTTTTCCTTGACGATTAGTTGTCTGATGAATTGTCCAGCTCAACAGAAGGTGCAACAGTTTAAAAGATTCCCAGGCAAGTATTTATCAATAGCTAATCACAATGCTTTTAAAAGATTAATCAAGGCGAAGCGTTTGGATCAATCAGCCCATATTAAGACAAGATTTATCAGTCGGCAGCTGGTGCTGTTCCGTGCATTTCCACCCCAGGACGAAAATCCCAATACGATTCTTAGCCAACGTTACATGTAAGAATGATTAAAATCTGATAAAAAACTTTATAACAAAACGGATTTACTTACCATGGTTATTTCGCTAACTGAGCTTAATGTGTTTACGTGGAGAATTATCTTGATACTTAAATTTTCAGCTGTAAATTAAAAAAAACAAAAATATCTAGTTATTGTCAGAAATGTAAACGACAACGGTTTGGGCAGAATACGTATTGACAGAAAAGTTCGCAAATTGCAAATAAAAAGAAGGTCGCAAAAAATTGGTGGCTTCCATGCCAGGACCAATCACAGTGAATGATGACAAACAGCGGTTCATATGCACCCAACCATGCCGAAGCCAACCATCCTCGAGCTCGGAAGCCCGATGTCCTTTCCTCAGATAAAAGATTAGGAGACACCATGGCGTATTAAATGGCCCAAGCAAATTCTGATAGACGAACGACATATCGACAATACAATATCGGGAAGATTCGCCCGATATCACCGGCTTGATTACTTTTTGTGATAGCCTTGGTTTCCTGAGCGAAACGATTGCTGGGGAATGGTGGGGATCGTCCTGTGGCGCGGAGAATCACCCAGCAAGACCAAAGACCATAGAGCCATTTGATAATCTACATTGAGTTTGCTCGACACTCTGATAGTTCTCGATGTTTTATATAGAGCTGACGGATGAGGCATTCTTGTTCTAACCGATATGTCTTCCTGAGAAGCTCAACACACTTATCATGTTGGTTTTGATAATGACCGCGATCATCGATCATCATTTAGGTCCCAGTAATCGCTGTAATCCTCTCATCATTGCGACCACATTTTACCAAATAGCCTGTCGACACTGACGGCGTACCAGATAATGTACTGGTGAGTTTGCAGAATGTTTTATATGCCTTTAGACATTCTGTTCAAGGTTGTTTACACTCCGTTAAACGTGAACTTATTATAGAGAAGTGTATCAAGGAAAAGACGGAATACATCTGCCTTGATATGTTTAGCACATTTTAATCACCCGTGGGCAGAAATTATTGACGGTAATTTCGGATGATTCAAATCCCTTGTTAAAGTAGTAAATATGGAGCACATGATGCCCTGATGACACGTCTAGCTAATTGAGAAGTTTAGAACACGTCTTCAGACATGCCTGCCGGGACATGACTTTATGAAATATTCGGAAGTACGCCAACCATTTAAGCAATTCAGGGTAGGTGCCAAACATTTCAGACACGATTCACATTATAATTCAAGCTAATATCCAGAATGCAGAATCCAGATGTATCCACTGAACATTACGAACATTCCCTAGTGCTCGACTTCGGCCTTACTCGGGAAAGTATATTTGACCGATAAGCTTTAGGAAAAGGTACATTTGTGTCTACTTACCAGGTCGTCTCGTTCTTTTATAATTTCGAAGTAATTCATCCACGAAATCGTCCGGGTTATCAATTTCATGTCTGGCTTTTTTCCTGTTGTGCTTTTTACCACTAGACGACAGGTAACACATTCTGAAAAGAGGAGTCATGGAAGAACGTGAAGACGGTTGATAATGATGAGGTATGTTGATGACAGTGAACTGATCAACTCTCTACAATCTATGCATTGTTCTTAACCTCCATGAGTTTGCCCAAAGAGGGGTTGGTTACCAAAGGAGGAAAATTAACAACGCCGGAGATGGAGCTTGTCATAAACCTAAAACGAGGAAAACAACGGGTGATTGGAGACGTGGGACAACAATCTTTATCACATCTGTTGAGAAATACTCAAAACAGCAACATTTTTATCCTGTCTGCTTATTTTGTATTCGTCTGGCGGACCGGGGCTAGCACATTCTAGACAGTGTCAACTCTTTTCAAATGAAGGGTGATTAAGCCAAGCGTAAAAAAAGGATTTCGATTTTAACTGTAAAAAACGATCATTTGTAAGTCGTCCTGTGTGCTCTTACGAAATACACCGAATTAGCCATCTCACAGGAATCTCGATGAGACTTTTTTCTCGGTTAAATCCGGTAGTTTGTTTCATCCAATCAGCCGCTCACCGGAGAACAAAGGTCGATTATGCAAATTCACCCCAACTCGGAAGCGGCCACTGGTCCATGCCATGTTCAGGTGATTGATACGGCAAAAAGTTAGATAGAAGAACATCAGAAACATCGTTACGGTGCAAAGCCTGTCCCCTTATAACGTCAGTTAATGATAACAGACTAGCGAGACATGTTTTGTTATGTTTCTGCCCTGGTGCTTCATGTGGCGACTACCCAATGTCATCAGATGAAGACGACCATGGTGATTATTACTGTGCTGTCTTTGATGCCAAAGGACCGATCTGTCGAAGGTCTTCTCTTTACACGGTGTCGTCTGTGCATGAGGAGAGTGCATAATTGACTCAGTGCGAAAGTAAATTTACTCTCAGTCGTCGATATGATTCTTTGATACAAAGCAACCTGACTGTTCTATAAATGCTGGCAAATCAGGTTCTTCGGATGGCTCTTGAAAGCGATTGTCAATTGATTTTCGAGTTGACTCCCAAAAATCTTCTCGCACGAACACACCGGAAAGAGCTACTAGCATTTCCCGAAGCGATTACAATGGCGCAAAAATACCCTCTGCAGTGCAACAGAAGTGTTTGTACATTCTTGATTTCAGCGATTCTAATTTAAATTTGTACCACGCAACATGGTTTCTTTTGATGCAATGTGAATACCACAGTCTCAGATACCATTGCTACTGAAGTGCACTCGAGGGGATGGCAAATTCCGCCAACGTCATTCTGACACAGACGCCATGACACCATACTGATTCGACTTCCTGTTTGTTACTATGGCTGTCAATTCACTTCCGGTTATGACGATGATAGGTGTTTTAGTTTCAATTGAGTGCGTTGATTATTCGTTCTCAAAATAGAAGACATGCTTTAAATTTATAATACATTATCAACGTGATTTCGTGATGTTAAACTCACCAGCGGGTTTTTCAATAACGACAGTCTTTGTATAATTAAAAAGAAACCCAAATTCTGGCTTCCTTTGTGTCTGTCACGCAGTCTGTTCAGATGTCCTCCATTTATCGACACGTCTCACTCATTTCTTAACATCACAAGTATTTCCACAAAAGAAATGAAGTTCTATTCTAACAAGACAGTCAAGTAGAATTTGCAGTTCTCCTTTATTGATCATGCAGAGACAACAATATCAGTAGCCTGACTGAAACAATATCTAGGAGGCTGGCAGTACCGTCGAAAAAATGAAAAAATATCACATCTTTCATTTTGACGCTTTTGCCATTTGAGGTCATTTCAGGGGCGACACACTTGCAAGTAAGTTCTTACAACAGATTCATGCTGAACCTCGTATTTATGAGGCCAGAGGCATGTTTAGGAAGCTACATCTGCTAGACAACCCTTGTCAGTGTCCCAAAAATTGCGTTAGGAGCTTCTATTTATCCTGGTCAACTCAGTCAATTGGTTCCACATCGACCACGCGGTCAATCTCCATATGAAAGGCGGACGCACAATTTCCGCACATTAGACAGTTTGTTGTCGCCAATGATTGGAGCACTGCAATCGTCATCAGAAAGCGTTCAGCGATACACGCTGAAAACTCAATCTCATATACGTAGTTACGACTGCAACAAGTAGAAGACAATGGCGAAGGCATATGAAGGTGACCCGCCAGCTTCTCGCCTGGCTCCCGTCATGTTCACGCCACCGCCAGTCTACCCTCACGTTCTGTCGGGCGAGTGTCGAAGCTAGATATGAGATATATCGACCAAAACTCACCGTCGAGTTGCCTTGTTTAAGGTTTGGCCTGTACTTAAATTACCCGTCCTCATTCAGACGAGATATTTGATATCACTTTTTGCTCATCTTACCTTCCACGCCTAAACGAGCTATTTGAGACTATAAACCAAACACCTAATTTGTATGAAATTGCTGTCAGGCTCCAAGTGAACGCAGACGAGTAAATGGAAATCAGATAAAGGAGCAAAAGTTCATTTAAAGCAATGTCTCTTGCTGTACTCAATGTAAATTCTATCACTGATATAGCTCGCATTTCATTAAAGTTTCATTAAAATTGGCAAACTTCTCCTCTTAAGTTCCGAAAGTTTACAGTATACAAATGATGATATTTTCTCCTTCAGTGGATACTCATTTCTTACCTTAGGATTGAAAACCACAAAAAACATGTTCTGAATATGAAAGAGGTGAGGTGTATACGTGGTAAGTTTGTTGATGACCAATGATTTATATGTAGAGGGAAATGACAAAGCAGCTGTGGCCAAGTTATAAAACTTTTGAAAAAGTGAAGATGCAAAGAGAGTCTTGGGTAGCAACATGTTTCTACAGAACACTGCTGCCTCTTCTATAACAACGATATACTCCTTCCACCCAAGCTCCCCTTCAGGGGAAATGCAAATTTCGACCAACCGAAGGGGAATATAAGATATGCAAGCTGTTCACCACAAGGTATTTCCTTTTAATGAAAGCATCAGCATCATGGTCATCGTAAACCATGATATCCGTCCAAGAGGAACATATTTAAATGAAATAATCAATCCTATTCTCTTGATAACCAAGACAATCACATCTTCAACAGCCACCTCTATAACTTGCCGCATTCCATTCATAAGTCATGTTTATCTGTATCGACCGTCTCCCCGGAGCACACTATTATTGGTATCATTACTGTAGTGCCATCTCTTACGCTAGGAAAATTGGTAATTCACTCAGATTGTGTTGATGGGTCCGGGTAGTACATACTTTTTGTAATAGGCTGAGAAATGCCACTTGATTTCAAGAGGCAACAACAGTTGTAATATTCGCCTTTGGTGACTGCAGAGAAAGCAATCGTTTTCGACTGTGCATGGAGGGTATTGGGTATTGGCAGTAGATCCAAATGTTCATCACGAACATTACCGAGTACTTGGCTTCGGCCGTACTCTGGAAAGTAAATTTGATGCGTCAGCTTTTATGCACACTTTGAGTGTGTCGGTCCAAGTAGGACCAATAGGTGGAGCTTTCAAGCTGTCTTTCGAAAAGCAATTGTTACTTTCTTGATGTAAACTTTCGAAAGACATCAATCAACAAGTGCAGTTATCAACTGCAATGACATACGTGGCCCAGTTGACCTGCATGGGACGAAGTCCTCATTATGACGACATTCGAAACCAAACATTGCCCGTTATGACCAATATGACAATTCCTTCTCAGAACTCCAGTTTATCTTTTTTTCGTCAAAAAGCACATCTTCATAACTCAAAGGAAATAATGAACAGAATCACGATAATGAAATAGGGAGAAAGATACATATCATACTCGGTATTGCTAAGAGCTAAATTATATTATCCACACTTCGCCAAAGAAGGACACTATCATTACGACTGTGACAAGAAATGCAATCCCGGTAAAAACGCCGCAAAGAAATTGGAATTGATTGTACAATACAGCACTGATAAAGAAGTAGCCGATTAAGGGAATAATGTCCTTTGTAGGAACAGACTCTTATCGGAAATGTATTTTCTCTTTAGATGGGTTGTGTCACGAGGATGATCGTGCTTCTAAATCACACAGCGCATGATGACACTTTTGGCGATTATATTTTTTAGTCTGTTGACCAAGTCAGTCCGGCATTTGACAACAGAAAACATAATTATCCATTCATGAGTTCGTCTCTTTCCTCTCCTGTAGTAGAATGGCTGGGATAGTTTATCGTATTGACCTAGCTCACTGTGATTTAGAGGGAGAACTTGAGTGTGGAATTTAGGTGACAAGGAGGAAAATGCACCTAGCATTAGAGATATCATTGGGCTTTGGCATAGATATTTGCAAGTATAGATTTAATCCATGCTTGACATTACACTCAATGCACAACCGATGCGATACCATTCTCTGTATGGCAGTCAACGTTTGGATCACTTCGAGCAAAGCTTCTAGAGAAGCAATCTAGAGTCATTCGGACGAGAACGTCGAAACAGGACTCAAGCGGATGCCATTGGGTTATGGCAGAGATATTTATGACATTTCACATTATGTTCGTTATTACATGGTGCCGATGCCTGGGATTAGCCTTATCCTGCCGATGAGCTTCCGGTGTCAAAATATCAACTATAGATGGATTGATATGCTGGAATGGAATGTTATAAAGCGCCTAGCAGCTCGTACATCGCTCATAAATTCCTCCCCTTCGATGGAATGCTTTTGATAATCCGAATAGTATAATATCAAATTATTCATTTGCACGAACTAAATGAAGTTGTTTCAAATATTTATCGATATTTGAGATAGAAAGTCCAAGTTTGAATTGTGTTGATTCTGGGCCTCGCACCGGTAACTATTAGAATATGTTTTCTTACAAAATGCCACAGATTTACTTAAGGCTCTATGATAGGTCAAAAACAATGCCGAACAGATGTTTCTGCCGGGTATCAAGGGCGGGGGTGGGGGGGGGGGGGGCAATACAGGCACCCATATCTCAGCTAGATTCGGGATGACATTGCTTCCGAGTTTGGCCGATATCACTTATTGGGACGTTTGGACGGATACCTTTCCTTCCTAATCCTTCAAACCTGCAGCTGTATTACTCTTAGTTGATGCTACTATACATTCAAAAATCTGGCCTATTGGCAATCAGTCTGTGAAAGTGCAATGCGAAAATAAGAAGTAGAGATCGCAGGCTAATTAGGCGCTCATTTACTATTTATCGTGCTAACAGTATCGGTTTATTTAGCTTCTAGCAACCTGTTAATTGATGTCAACCAAAGTTACCGAGTGCGTTAGTTCACTACCGGCCGCGATATCGTAATTTCAAGAGTACTTTCGTAGGAAAGAACCTTTCCTCAACACCGACGAAAGGTTTTCATTGGCGAAAGGTTGTTTTAACTAACAAGTGTTTTCAAATGTCAAATAGCATTTGTGGCTCAAATGGAAAAAATGTCGCTGATCCCTTGACAAGGCATCTCTGAAGACACATAAAGCGGAAACTCAGTAGATATCCAGCAGAAGCTTAGTGCTGTTGCTACTATCCACCCTATGAAATATAGAGGCAAAGGAAAAGGAAAGTCTCGACCACCTTGCTTTCGAATTATCGTCAACTTATGCTTCTTCCACACCAATGATCATGATTTGGCTCTTAACCATGCTGCAACAGGCAATCAGTGCTAGTTCATCGCTCAGTGTACTGTACTGCTACTTAATACAGCTAGCCTAACAAGCGGTTTGCATTAATCTAAGTCACTCTGCTAAGTAGATAATGTTGTCGACGGTAAAAAAAGCGGTATACTGCAGATCATGAGCTAATTTAGACGTACGATGTAGCCAGTAGCAATGCCTAGACCTGGAGTGTTTTCTACCCGTTAATATAAACCGCTAGTTTTATGGGATATTGCATCTGCTTGCTCGAAGCACGGATGACCATTCTAGTTCCCGCTTGAGAGTGGGGTCTCCTACCATTACCAGAGGGGTCATCATTTTTTTTCTGATTAGTGCAGACACCTGTTTATTCAGGGTAAACGACAAATGTGCCAGAAGTCGCTCTAAACTCAGTATTGATATATGTATATACTATGCGTGTGTATTACTATGGCATATTGAACGATATATGTAAGGCTTAGTTATCGATATATCTACCGTTTTGTCTTTCGTCACAGTTAGGTGTTATGTTCACTGCGCCATATCTGAGTCTGTAACAAAATCAAAGTCCCTCTAAAGAGCTATTCAGTACAGGGCTCAACACTGAAATGTGAAGTCCATTCACTGGACTCGGAATGAAACACAATTCAAGTCAAGGCTTTCATTCTGTCGGCTTCCGAAAAAAGGTATTGAGGAAAGACTCAGCCCTAACACGTCAACGACATCAGCTCAGCGTTCAATGAAACATATCTGGGCGGTGACCGAATATGTTTGTGTTGGAATTGATCCCTTAATTTGTCAAGCAAATCGAAAGTGAAGATATGTGGTATATACTCCCATTTGATAATCAAACGACTCAAGGTTTCCGCCCGCCAGGGACAAAACGTGGCTCATATTACAAATACACGTATTACGTTTCGTCCATCTACCCATACTCTTGTTTTTCGGCTGTTACCGCCCAGTTTCCGCGGGACAGCGTCATGACCTAGATACTCGTAACAGAGTATACAAGCTGTAGAACACGTTGTCCATAGAAGGGCGTTATGCATTGGAAGTTAGGGTCAACTAGGTATGAATCTGTTAGTGTCGTATCACATTTCTGTGCTATATTTGACCGCAATGGTCAACTCATGGGAGTTGTAGGGGCATCCTGGGCCAAGGATTGGAGTCATTTCGATTTGAGGAGCAGGACTTCGTGGATGTTCAAGACGCGGGAAAGGTAAGAGGATCTGGCGAATCTTAGACTAGAGTAACCAGACTAGGATATCTTGATATTCTTTACTCCTAGGCGACGGAACCAGCTCAGTCCTTCAGGTAGGTCCTTATTACAATATTCTACTTTCTTAGATTGCTATGGCTGTCTGTAGTTAATATTATATAACCAGCCGTTCATATTTGCTGGCCGGAATCATTTACAGGTGGATCAGGAAAAATTGGAAACTTAGATTTTTAGCTCACTTGGGTAAGCTCATATCATTGCGGCTTGTCTCTTGTCCGTCGTCTCTTGTCTGTCGTCTCTTGTCCGTCGTCTCTCGGGCGTCATCTGTTGTGCGTCATGCGTCATGCGTCATGCGTCATGCGTAGTTGTGCGTCAAAGATGTCTAATGGCGTAAATTGGCCGTTTGAGGGTAACTATGTCATGTTTCTCAACCGCTGAAGCTATGAACTTGAAATTTAGTACACAGCACTCCCTAAATCAGACAACCTCTGACATCAAATTTCGGTCCGATCCGATTCTCGAATTGGCCACCAGGGGGCCAAGACTAAAAAAGGAACAAAGTGCGATATCACACTTATTAGTGACTTGTTTTTTCAATGATAATATAAATTGATATTTAGTGACTTGTTTTCGATGATATTTTTATGGCAGGAATCCACGCAACGATACATCACATGTCATACCGACTTTGGTTTGACCTATATACTATATACATGTAGCATGTTTCTCAACCAGGATGAATTCCTAACCACCAAATATCTATACGGTGAGCACAATGGCCCTTGGCCGTTTCATCCTATGACGCTGGGAGTGAGAAACATGAATTTTAACCACGGATACTACTGTTGAGACTTTGTGACACAATATCTGTCTTTTTTTAATTTGACTTACTTTTCAAGGTCAGAGGTCAAACTCTGAAATTTCACCGAAGTTGGCACAGTGTCATTGCTATTTGTCATAGACTCTTCAAATTTAGTGTGTAGACGCCTATCGGGCATCTCTACGTGTTGACAGAAATTTAGGTCGGTGTGACGTAATTTTCAGCCATCAGTAGTTTAAGTTATCAAAACTCAATGTTGGTCATCAAGAAACCTTCAAATGTATGTCATCGGTTTAGCTGATAGAGATTTTAAAATATCGTTGAAACTTTTGACCTTAATTTCCAACAGAGGTCAGTCATAATGTATATGCATTTTACAATGTGAGCTGTTTAAAAGAGACACAATAATCAAAATAATATTCAAAATAAAACGAACGTGTTAAAGGAGTCCCGCTTATATCACCATTGTCTAGGAAGCGCATCAAAAAATGGTCCTTAGAGTGCATACACAAAAAATGAATAAAAGCCCGAGGCAATCTAGGCAAGTTTCTATTTGTCCACCATAGTCAATCAGCCAACAGCCTGGCCGAATTCGTTGCACGTTGTCGAGAATACTTGCAGACCAGAAAAAGAAATAATCGAGTTGTGACTGTACTAAAAATGTGCCAAGATTCCTAAAGTAGACCTTCTTCAACGTGTTAAAACGTTCATGGTCAGCTTTTAATGCACTTGTCGGTAATGGTTTACGTGTATTCGCATCAACATGGTGATCATAAACTCAGACGTAGACATCTTAATCGTGTGATATGCTATTAACGTATCGTATCACAATAAGTATCGTACTGTGTTCGCTTCGATATAACAGTAACAACGGAGGAAGAAAGTGTATAAAAATTATTTGATGGCCGAAGTGTAAATAAGATATTCAATTTGTGTGATATGTATTTCCATATATATATAATTTATATATGTTTATTCGTACAAAGTACAATAAATACATGCTAATACAAAAAGTGCACGGTGAAAACAAAGTGCGTTGACAACAATTATAGAGCCACAATTATTTACAATAAATTCAAATTTCAAATTTTTTAATTTTAAATTCAATAAACACACAGCATGTAAAATTTAAAGTGAGTAATAAGATAAAAATTAAAAAATCCGAATTTTTTTGCCGACCATGTTATACCCCTTTGCAGTCTCAAAGTTCAAGATTGGCTATCCCATAAACCAACAAATAAAAATAAACACGTGTCCTTACCCCTATAAAAAAAATCGCTGTCTTGATTTTTCACATGCACTCCTAAAACAATCCTTGAAAAAAATTCAACCGTCATAATGACCAATAGATATAAAGCCAATAATACAACCTCATTATAACAAAATTGTTAAAACAAAGTTAAAAACAAATCACTGCCATTTTACAGTTTTCTTCCATTATCATAAACTGAAAATGATACCCTGATTTTGATAAATCATTGTCAAATCAATCACTGCCATTTTTTAGGGTTTTTTCACACAACTAGACTGCACCAGACATTAAAAGATGACAGGGTGACTTTCAGATTATTAATTAGTGAATTTTGATGCTTTTCTTTAGAAGAGTTCTGAACATACACCTAGACTGAGATGAGACAGTAAAACCCTAAAATAACTATTCCAACGACAGCAGCTAATACAAATACATGAAATGTTCTCATTCGCATTTGTCTAAAAACTTATTCTAATGACAGAAGCTATTGAAAAAATCACAAAAAATAAAAATAAAATTTCTCATCTCTCGTTATAGTTTTCTCAATCGCACTCATCTAAAGATTATTCGAATGACAATCTGGGGAATAGGTTATGCCCAATAGTTTTGTACGATTGTAAACGGTCATGTGATACGATTGTAAACGGTCATGTGATACGATTGTAAACGGTCACTATGAACCCCAGATCATCAGTTTTTCGCGTATTTCTCTCGTAAGTGCAGTGGTGCCTAATATGCGCATCGAATTCATCTCGTATCATAAGCCGCGACTGCGAAGTCAAACACCAGGCAAATTCTCGAATTCAATCGCGAAGTCGGGACCAATGGTGTTTGCGTGATATGATCAAGACTCACCGTGATTCTGTCGCATTTTTAATCCTTTGCCGGATCGGAATATCACATATGTCGGCGCAGGACTGGTTGCTGCAATGAACATCGCCTGTCTGCGAGGTTCATAACACCTCTCTGGGGCAGTGCTTGTCATACCGCATGTTATCGCGGTAAACTCCGACGTCTTGCGGAATGCGCCAAATTAAACATCAAGACATTCTTACAGGAGAGGGCAGCTGCTAAAGCAACTGGAGATACCAACAGGTAAACAAAGCCAACTGGCATGCCACTTTTCTGACCACTCGTTGCCATTTTTCCAACCCCCTCTTGGTTGATATAGAGTTCGACATTCTTACAGTATGTAGCGCCAAATAGCACGACTTCCACCAAACGTTGTTTCTCTACTGTTGAGTTTACATACAAATGCATGATACAGGATGTTTCGTGGACATTTTTCGAAATGATATTTGTTAATTGACTACCGAATTCCTTTTCCCCTTTCTTTCAAGTTTAAAAAAAGATTGCCCTTATTATGTTTTTTTACCATCTCCCACTTGTCCGTTTCAGCGTAGGTTTACACATTTCGCACATTACAAGCCCATAAGTGAACCCATCATCCTCGGTAAACACTCGCCCTATATCAAGTGAAAGAGAGCACTCCACCCAGCAGTTGGTCTGCCTCTGACGTGGAGTACAAGCGCGGGTAATGGTGATGTCTTGAAAAGCCCATTATGAGCGGTGCCCCAATCATTTCCTACACATGTCTTACACAGTTAGCAGATCTATTCGTGATCAAAGGCTAATTGATGTGCGGCTTGAATCAATTCTATTCGCTGTACATCCATGTATATCACCACGCATAGGTACACACGATGAAAAGTGAAATGTACATACATCAGTATCGAAATCAAATTGTAGAATCAAGAAGATTAAATATTTCACACTCTGTGGTTATGCGTACGGTGACTTGGTTCGAACTGCAATCATCATGACATAACGGTTTTATAGACTGCCACTGGCATGACTGAGTGATGGCATCGAGCTAAAAAGCAGTAAGCAGCTTGGGGGTGATTTTGTTAACTGCTTTAATTACGCGTGGTGGTAAAACACTTTTGTAGATAATGTGATGGGAGTTGTAGTGTCATCAATCTTACTATGAGCTAAAGTTTCTCGTCTGAAGTACGTGATTCTGTTTAGGATTATTGTTAGGATACCATATAGGCCTAAGGGTAGATATTCGTTCATTACGTCCGAAAGCACGCTTTACATCAATCATATCAAGCATGGATTACCTTTAATCCATACCTCATCATATGCATGAATGTGCATATATGATTAGGATTGCATTGAGCACATTTGTTGACTAAACAGCTCTGATAGATGATGCTGCAATATCTATTTAGGATTACAAAGTCGTCATGTTGTTACAGGAAAGAATATTATTATCACAACCTTGTGATCAAACGCCAGCAATGAACATCAGATCGTTCTTCTGCAGTTAGTCAGGTAGTTTGCTTCGAATAGTATTCTTCATAGGCTTATTGGTAAATATGCATGATTCAATGATCTCGTCAAGGAATTCACCGAATTCAGCGAGAATTTAGGTTGGCGCCAAATTGACTGCATATTTCATATTCGAATCGTTGCAATAGAATCCTGCAAATTTCATCAGTAGGCGCAGGCCTATCCACGTATTTCGTGCAAAGTCGATAGCCAATAGAGTTGCTCCGTTCTTTTTTTTGCATTGCGTAGCAATTAGCGATATTATCTGAATGAACATATCCCAGACAATGTTCATACCTCACTACTGTTATGTACACCCATGAGAAGGCTACGCTCACCAAATATAAAGACCAGTCTTCAAGATAGTAGAATATTCAAGACAAATGTGGCGACAGATGCCCGATGAATATCTCGTTGTAATATTGCTGAGAACTATCGTCATTATAAGTAGGGAGGTAACACGGTACGATTCGATCGTCATTCATACCGACTGGGGTTAGATGCTGGTAGAATACTCATGAGGGGGGTCTCGGTGCGTGGAATGGTGGCGAGCACAGTCACTTATACCTTTAGACTGATTTTCCTTTTGATAACGTATCCATTCAGGAAGAATACGACCAATAAAATGATTCAATGAGAATCAAGGCTCGGTTACTAATTAGCCACTTATTAGTCTCGAATTAACTTTCAACGTGTGTAAGTACGTTGTTGTCAAGCTGCACCCTGTTGCCAATTCCATGATATTGGTTGCGTTTTGTTGCTATTTACTGCAGCTAAGAAGTGTAGTACCAGGTATTAGGTGCATATTAATCGTCTGGGAAACGTGCCTTATTCATTGGGAAATGAATAAATGATATTTTCAACGTGGTTTTAATGAGTTCGTTTGCATCAATATGAATTGTTCTACATTCTAGCGAAGCTTAATATCGACTTGGTGGCATTATTTGATGGCTGCTACACGTACCTGAAAGAGCTTCCCATATTTTTTTCAAAATCCTTAACAAGCGTTGAATCCAACATTACCTTTGTAAACTATATGCATTTAAACGACTTCTCACAGAAAGATCGACTCTTTAACATTCACGTAAGCTTTCAACAGCCACTTGACATGAGATGGGCGCTTCGTCTGGTTCGTACAGGACAGCAGTCTGTCATTGTGGCCTTACCCAGCAGATCATTTGAAATCGAATATTGTCAACCAAGCAATAGTATCGTATACACTGAAAGCAAACTGGAGCAAGGTTTTGAAAAGCGAATATTTAAAATGACTTCATTACAGTTCTGGATTCACCTATAACGTTTTAACGTATGCTATCACTCCGTGATAAGTTTGACTGTTTTTGTAACATTTCAATGACCAACAGCTGCGCTTCTTCAAATGCCGGTTTCAGTTGATTTAGAGTAATCCACCGTAAAGAAGAAATATCCTTGTTGCTCGAAGACCAAATGGTGAACGATAGCGCTGTTGTAGGAGCTATAATGTATGGGAGCTATAACTTGACGTCTGCATAAAAAGATGATATCTAGAAGCTACTTACCCAATTAATAGGACCTTTAGCAATGTTTGAAGGCTCATCGCTTACTACATGTATTCACATACGCTCCATTCCTGTTAATGAGAGAATAATAAACCTGTGATGATAAACTCACGCAATGTTATGACACCAATGATTAGTAACGAAGTAGCTTTCTTCCAAGTATTCCGAGAAGGATTCCAGGCATAGGAGGGCTGGTAGGCTGGTTGAATTTGGCCGAAAGTGGAGTGAATTTAAGAATATGTATGAGAATCATCGTTTGATTGAAAATGATATTGAGTCAACGGTGTCTCCAACCATAAACAACATACTGAGGGTATCACTACCACACATATGCCGCTAAAACGATTGCATTCTGACCCAATACGTTAAAGTTACCGCAATTTCAACTGTGCTTTTTAAGAGGAGTCGCGTTACACTCTGAAGTGGTATCGTTACATGATTGTGCTCTTCCATCTTCAAGTACTTAGAACTATCAATAGTTCGCCAGCTACAGGTAAATTTCTACAGCACGGAAGGGGACTTGTAAACATTGTCATGTGCGATCGATGGTATTGATGGAAACTTGCACTTTTCAGCCACGAGTATCAATTATTGCTAACCGAACGCCAATATGTTAATGAATCTAAAATTCAAATTGAAAATTCATAATAGAACTCCTGAGGACAGTGTTATCAATTCAGTAGATTTTTTGTTCTGTCATTTGGTGAAGAATTTTTTCAAAAAATGTCGGAGTAAAAATGTAAGTTTAAAAAAAAGGCCGATTACTTAACTATACCCCGTGCATTTACCTTCCTGGTCGCATAATGTAGGCTACTATAGCAAACAAACATTCTGAGTTTATGCTGATTACTGCATCTTGATTGAATTTTTTGCACGAATTCGTGAAATCATCGTATCAAGTAGGCGTTTGACTGTATTCTAAGGTATTTTCTTGAACATGGCCAGACGATTGATCAATACATCAATAGATCAATCACCAAAAATTGCAATTTACATTTTTTTACGACCAACAGAACGGCAATATACTTCACTTCAAAGTGATCGATAAATTTCCTTTCGTGTTAACAATGCAGGCGAAACTAATCGATATTCAAAGTCGATGTGATCAAATGTCAGATGTGGCGGTGCTATGGCTAGAACACGTAGCTCATATTAACGTGGAGATGTTCGATTATATTCTCCACGCAATCTTTTTCCTATGCTGGGAAAAATGAATCTAGCTACCATTTTAATACAGCTGACAATGAATGATTTCAACACTACAGCAGCATGCAAAACTAAATTAGTAGCTCTTGGTAACTTAATTTACTTAGGCTGCCTGCAAGAGTGTATTAAGTAACAAATGTATACGTTACCTCTTGGCTATCGTACACTGGTTATCCATGTACTTGTATATCCAAATGACTTAATGAACTGCTAGACATGTTTCACGACAAAGTATCTAATTAGTAAAACCTGCACGTATGTTTTAACCGGACAAAGGGTAAAGCGCAAAGGTTCATACTCAACTCCACAGATAATTTAGGGCATATATACGATCAGGTAGATACGCTACGAATGTTCATTCTATCCTGAACACAGCAAAATAACATATTCCTTGTGATAATAATCGAGTGCGGCAAAGTCACCGGTCCTCACGGATATTTCCAGCCCACACCGCTTTTGTTCTCTTGGGATCCTTTCAGTGATATGAATCAAACGAAATATTACCATTCAGTGCATCGACGCTGTGTATATAATTAGTCAAAGGCAACAATGACAAGATATGTTAGCGAAATAGTCGAGTGCAACACGACTGGCATCAGTTGTGTCCGGCCCTGATCCAACGCGAGTGAAGCCATATTAGCGGCCATATAGGTTTAAAACCGAATCATGAGATCCAAGCGACATATTGATAGTGAGCTGGCGAGTCAATAATGCAGTTGCTCTGAGAGTATATCACGGAGTTTTCCATTACAACGCATGGTGGCTCGTTGTGTAGATACAAGACTGGAGAAAGCGTCGAGTAGTGCTCTATGTTGTTTGTCTTTAGCTTTGATATTTGACGTTTGACAGTTTGGGAGACAATCGTTTAAAACAAAGGCAAATTCTTATGTAGGGCTTCATAACGTACAATATTTTCAAGAAAGCACTTTACTTTTATTCCTGATCTAAGCTGAAACTTTTCAGTAGAACATTGATAAGCGCGACAACCTGAGCATTTCCGACCGGTACTCAATTAAAGACCGAATCAGAGTTGGGCATCATAGGCGGTCTCGTAACCTTGATGCCTGAATTACTGTCAGACTTATTGGAAGGTTTTATTCATGTTACCCTAAATCAAGAGTCGTCCAATAGCGTCTCCTCAGGCCGATATGGAGATGTGTGTGACGCCAAGGTCACGGTTATTCAAAGGCAATAGTGGGCACAATATTTACCGACAAAATTGGGGGAGATTGCCATGGCTTCCTGCTTTTTAATTAAGAGCAAGATCAGAGGCGGCTGATAGGTCGATTATTTGGCGCCTATCCGGCATCCCTATAAACGCCACGAGCGTAAACCCTCGTACATCGGGCCCATGTGACCGGCTCTGTATCATCACGGTCCGCACTGACCATTGCATGGTATAGCAGGTACGCGGATACATTCATCCTGTGCCAAAGAATGATACATCCCCATATGGGCACTTCCGATTATAGAAGTCCATACTTGCGTTTGGTAATGAGCCATTCGAATGACGCCATCCTAAAAGACAGCGCAAATCTGAGCGAAATTTATTTAGTACACGATAAATGTACATTGCAATCTTAATAAAAAGGGAGTCATGTTACTCAAACCTGACTGAAAATGGTATTTTTACATAAAAACACAAAGGAAAATCCGTGGCCGTTGAGCGCCTGCGGGTAAAATAGTTTGAAATCATATTTCCAGCCAATTATGGCACCATTGAGACGAAGATAAGGCAATTAATTACAGATATGAATTCCTTAATCGGTATCTCGTCTGAAACCAGGACATCATCAATATCATTGTCAGTACCGCACGTCTGTATTGCTGCCAACAGGATACAAATAATCATGACCTCTCCTTGACGATTCTATTCAATACACCAACGTACCATCCTGTGCTATTAAGAAAAGGCCTAGAGATCTGGCAGCCCTTGTCTCAGTCAGTGCTCAGCCAGTCTGTAGGCAGAAATTCAATCACAATTTCCAAATCTCTAGGTACATATCAATGGACCAAATACAACATCTGGAGAGACTGTTCCGACTTCGCCGCCCGTGACGTTGATTCAAAGTCCCCAATGGAGTTTACAAGGCAAGCAGCTTTGACAGCTCAAGGCTTGAATCACCATCCAGGCGACAGGGGCTGACCAACAAATCATTATGGTAATAGTAGATGAATAATCTCACCAACTAATGGAAATTGGCATTGGCTTGGGTAGAAATTTGGATAACCTGTAACCCACTCGGCCTAGATTGCCCTCTTGTTAATACGGTGGCTGCATATATATATATCAATATGATTCAATGTTCAAGGCAAGGCTGCAATAAAGACCACTTCCTAATTTCACTTTTGCTAGAATTTCTTCAGTCTTTCAGACATTGAAGACTAATGCCTTGAATTTGTTTCAACGCGTGTTTGAAACTAGGAAAAATATTCTCCAATAAAGGAGGACCAGTTTACCCAACAAATCCTTACATGTGGTTTATAGTATAATTTCTAACTTGCCCGGGCTCCGTGGTATATCTGTTGAGCGATTCTCTAAATGCTGCCAACTCATCATAATGAGCAAGCGTGCTTCAGAGAAAATACCAGTCTATCAATGACCTGATGACCAATTATCACCTGCGAGTTTTCATCAAGTGGTTATCCCACTGCGTCCTTTGTCGATCGCTAGTATAATACTTGTACGTGCGAGTCCGATATTTTCTTGAAATTGCTAGAAAATGTCTTATACGTGGTCGGCTTCGCAGATGGCCAGTTCATTTTGGACAGACCGATATTAATTGAACAAGTAATACTCAGGGTAGATGGACCCCATCAGCTGGGTAAAGTAATTCATCGAGGAGATGGAAAACTTTGAACACAAAGTCGGGCAGACGCTGTCCGATTAGCTTTTGATGGTAAGCATCTCGGAGAAGGAAATCTCCGATTTGAAACCATGGGCAAACTGGGCTCTGCGACCAGGTGAGGAAACCCAGGCTCAGAGAAGGACACTCTGAGGTAACACCCGGGCCAGATCTTGCGATGGAGCTATAAAGGAGGCAGCCCCACCCACTTGCGGGCTGTCGAACGGCTAACTACCTCTCACGGCGCAACAAGTTAGGACAGAACCCACTGTGCCTGTCAAGTTGCGGGAGTGAATAAGTGTGAGACGATAACGTCTGTCATCAATTATGCACTGGAGCGGACCCTTATCTTAGACAATGAACAAATACTCGAAGTCCTGCTTGATACTGCAAAGGATTATTTCCCCATCGGTATTACTGATTAGCTTGACTGTCGACCATTCCAGTTGTTCCAGTTCCAGTTCAGAGGTCAGTTTTGGGATCAACTCAAATTATTTATGTCGAAAGTCGGAAGTTGAAACTTGGCCGTGCATGCCATTTTGAAGTCCGCAGGGGCATCATGATCAATGATTATTCCAAAATGTCTCCCTAAATCATTGGTTAAACTAGAGCTGTTCACTGGTTAGTTGTCACACTTGCCGAAAATTCCTCGTGGTTTACGTGTCTCCTCCTCGAAGACATCCAATAATCACAATCTAGTGTTGTCGATGCAGTTTGATATTAACGTTATTCTAAACTTAATACTTGCGCAATCAGGGTAACTTATGCCACTGGGATCGGGAGGGGAGACATTAGGCGGGCCTAATGATCCGGCAAAAGCCATATCAACCATCGAAGAATCAGCTATGTGATTCCCATTAAGTGTTTCCACTCTATCAGATTATATCTGGACATACCTACATGTATCATCCTCACTGATTGGTTTCTGTTAAACGCTGACGATAATGTCGGGAAACCAATAAACAGAAAGGACTAGGCAGACAGCAATTGGAGATAAAGGACAGCCAATTCTCTCTTGCCTGTTCTACCATGTCTGGCTTTCTTGATGTATGTGTTGGACCTATCAGTTAGAGCGAATGGTAAAGTGCTCTTTGATTTCCCTTTCGGTAGACGTAGTGTTTGGTGATGATGTGAATTTAAAAAAAATACATATCCAACATGAAGTAATTTTCCTCGTCCAGCTCGGAATGAAAATGCAAATTGTACAATTTTTCCAATAAGATATTTGGCCGTGAAAACTCCTGACCTAATATTGGCTACCATCGTACAACCATCATACATAAAATCTTTACATGTCCCTCCGAACATAGCAGAAAAACTCAGATTCCAGCAGAAATCAAGGACCAGTTTATCTTGTGATCACGGTCTACCAGTCCAGCAGCACTTTCCCAAACATATCTCTGATCATGATCTTGTTAAGTGAAGGATCCGCATCGCACCTGATGGATCACAATAGCAGAAACCAATAAGGGGAAACAAGCGTGATGTATTATTTCGTTATTACTCGATATATGCATGATTTAGTTCCCAGTAGTTTTGATAGCTGAGGTGAGAGGTGGTTTATTGCAAACAAATTGGCTTTAACCCTAGTAGGTGGGTGCAAATTACTAGTCAATGTCAATATCATCGGTCAATTAATGGTCAGACATTATCGTACGCTGTGTACTTCGAATATGCTTCAGAGCCATTGCAATCAATGAGTTCAACGAGTAAGACATGCGTTGAAATCAATAGTACATATATGTCATGTAGTCAAGTGATAGAAGAATCCTGTCACTTTCTACGTGACACATCGTATGGCTGCTGCCACATATCAGCCATGCTGGGAAGCTCATTCGAGTTGTAACATCATTCAGAGTGAATACGAGCTATATTTTCGGTCTGATTTATCTCAAAGTATAATTTGAGTTGATCGTTAACTTAGCGAATATATTCTGTTTCGTTTGCAGCAATAACTAATTACCATTACCTGATTACCCATGAATATATTATCTGAATGAATCTGACAGCAGCTTGGAATCAAGGCAATGACCGTGAACGCGTTTAAAAATATTAACCGAGATGAAAATAACTGGATGGGTATGATGATTTAAAAGAAATGTAGCACCTGTAACGCACGTGGTCATACTGATGTTAACTAATTAGCCATGAAATGCTACCTTCCATGAAATGGCTTGCATGTTAGACAAAAAGTACATTGCACCAGAGAAATTATAAAATGTGTTGCTTTCGGTTACTGGAAACAAAACGTGAAGATCTTAGATTCTTGCGAATTGGTAAATTTGTTATAACGGCGATTATTTCAAAATCTAACGAAAATCTTTTCTTGGGAGAATCGCCTATTTATCACAGATGACACCATTTAACTTGTGATTTATCATCTACATTTACAAACAATTTTTTTCTTAACAATAGCGCAATAAACAAAGCTTTTACATAATTATTTACCTTGTCAGCGTTACTTCTCATACAATTTGCTCTGGGTTGTTACTAAAATTGAGTATCCGCGTTAACATCCTAAGACACACTATGATATTCCTCATACAGAAATGTTCAGAAGTTCAATATTGTTACTACAGTAGTCCTTGGAGACACTGAACAGTAGAAAAAAAAGCAACCAGATTGACAATGTAATCTCTCAGCTGAATGCTAAATTCGTGGGAGGAATCGGGGCAATGAAGAAACAGCTTATCATACCTGTTCTAACACAAAACTTCCTGAGAGTGGCAGAAAATGGGAAAAAGCCGGTCTAAGTTGCTGTGGCACTTTTAGAGATTCCTACTTTATTGTTCACTGTTGCGGTTGGGAGTACTTTTCTTCGTCCCATTCATTACACAGTCCTCCTGATCGATAAGAATGTTACAAGAACTGGTAAAAATACGCTGCTAATAAACATTGATTTTTATGATCGGTTTAAAAAGATGATTTCGGCTCTTTGTTACTACAATATAACATACGACTTGTTGTTAAGCGTATTTCAAACGCTGTTGTTGTTTTTGACTGTCAGTGGTATTGGTTCGGCGGCAGGTTCTGAGGTTCTTGAACTCATCACTTGCTTTCCAGAGAGTTAAGCCCTATATAAAAAGTGTTTTGAAGTCCCCCAGGTGCAACCAGGATATCTCATCGGCAGACGCAACTGTTAGTGATTACTCAGTTTTGGCACATATAACGCTAACGAATAACTGTTAAGTAAATTGACCTTTCCGCATGATATTGGTCTCCCCCTGGGCCGTTTGGAAATAACCCTGCTTGTGATATATTACGAGGTGAATGTTCCATTTCTTATATCTGGCCGAAAAAAGGCAGGTTTCACAACCCTTACAAACGACAAACTACGAAGGTAAGTGGCCCCATCAAGTTCATTCATTCAAGCAACACTCCTAATCGTTCATCTTCTATTAAAGTTGCACGAGGAATTGGAAAAAATACACTAGTGAGGGAATAACGAACTATTGCACTGCATATCCAACTCATTATTACAAACACTCATCCCAGGAAGTTTTAAACAATACCTGGTGTAATAATTGGCATGCTAGTTGCTCTTAGCGCCTACCTTGTACGCTGTGAAAAAGCTTTAAGGTAAAAAAAAAGGCGAAACATGATAGGAAATGTTTAAGTTGTTATCTATTTTAAAACCACATTTTAGATTGGATTGTTCGTGGGATAAACAACAGAAAAAAAGTCAATTCATTAAGGCCATTTTGCTTCATCATCTTATAGCCGCAACTGATAGGAACTAAGTTATATGATACGACCATTACTGTCTTCTCATCTCTTACCTTGAAATAGTTAGTATGAGATCCTTCTTGGCGTCGAAAGAGTCATGGAGGCAATGGTCGTATTTAATTCCGCAGGAAGTCAAACAAAATAATTGGACAATTCAATCGCTGAAAGGCTAAATTTAATGTCATTTAGTGTCGGTGATTGTCCTGTTTGTCTCTCAGCCAGTCTCGCTATGCGGATCTTGGCGGGATGAACCTGTTGTCTTGAGCGCCCCTACATAATTCGTAGGAGAAAACTGTGTTGCTTGTTCATCTTGCGAAGATTCCAAAAGATGTTTTCTTAAATTTTTCCAGTATATCGGCTGCGCTGATAAATTACTGTCGGAGGTATTTTGCCATTCCGCAAACAGTCACAGTTGTTGGTTGTATGTCATCTTGTCACTAAAATAAGCTAGCGTTTTGTTAATTTGTTACACTTTTTGTCTGAGAAACAGACAGAGATGTAGAAGAAAAGGATAGCAATGTGCTACGAGGTAATCTTCTTGATTTCTTTCTAGTGTGCCACTGACGTGTTTTGAATGGATTGCAATTTGAAACCGCCTTGTTATGATTGCTTCTTCACCAAATGCACAAAGGAAAGAAACATGTAAAAGAGGACAGGCATGCCTCGCTTCATCGAATTGGCGTGGTGGGATGCATGCATGCCCGTAGCTATGAGGGGGGGGGGGGGGGGGGCACAAACCTGCCAACTACCACGTGTTTGAAGGCCCTTCGTTATTGATTGCTAATACGAGAATGAATTTGGAAGACAGGCGGATCTTGTTGACTGGTGTCAAAGCTCGTTAGACCGAGGTAGAGCGCTCAATTTACCGCAAAAACGTCAAGGCCTACATTCCCGAATAACATTGGTATGCTTTAAATACTTCTTGGTGATGAACAAGCCTATAGGGTTCCAGAAAGATGAATGCGGGGCGCCGAAGGTAGTCTAACAATAGTGTTTCAGGGTGAGAACGAGACCGAGTTGAAAACATAAGAAAACATGTACGATATGCTCAATATGAATATTTCCATTTTATGTGCAAATCGAAAACTGTAGGCCTACAGCTGTAGAAAAGATGGTGACTTGGCAGTCGACAGCTGATGTATAGTGTTGATATGTATAATTCGGGACGTCGCTTAGTATCAATAGTGATTGTATTCTAGAAGCATTCGGCTACAGAAGCGAATTTAGGAAACGATCCTGATCTACAAAATGATCACCCATGACCATACTGCCGATTTGCTCGCTAATTTCATTGTTGACACGTCCGGAGTAGCCTTGACGGCTCATGTGGATGTCTCTTTGATAAGGTTCAATCAGCCGTCGGGTTTATACCAGCGCTTCCCATCTGGAATGGTGAGACAGACGCGGCATCATTTGTCATTCAATCACAACATTATCCATTGAGGCGACCAGGGACTTATCTGGGATCAGGCTTGATCCAAGGCGAACGAGTGACCAATGTCACATCGACAAATTGCCTATGACAGTGTTCCCGCAGGTGATGTTTGTGTTGACCGGTAGACCAAGGTTAATGATACTAAAACTCGACATCAGCTACCGTATCTGTCGTAATCCACACTCGGAGGGCTGGGGAGGGGTAGTTGGAAGGGCGCGGAGCATTCTGCCACGTTTGAACACTTTCGTGTTAGACTGAATACATTCTTATGTCAAAGAATAATACTGGCAAGGGACTCATTCCAGGCGTAACATACATATTTACCACCAGTCCCCTTGGCAGAAGCTTTCCCAAAATGACCCTTCATCTCCTCGCCAAACGATTACTTGGGAACAAATAGACAATACCCTTCACCCCTTAATCGTCGTTTATACAAACGTATCGTCACTTGGGACGTAGCGAATCAGTTTTCGTCAATCAGAAAATGGCCACGTCAGTTGGCTTTATTTCCGTAGCATCAACATTTCCCTCAGGTAAGGGCATCCATCACCCGTCAGACAAATGGCATAGTATATTTCCTTGAGTATTGTCAGCTATCCTCCTAATAGTCACTTTTCGTGATCAAAGTGATCATCAACAAAGATCTTCTTGTATCGCGGTTACATGCCGGTTCCTTTGTAGGGATACCAGACGGTCATGGGCTGATTTATGCAGATGTGATCAGCGCCATAAGGTAATGTCCGATATGGAAACATGTAAGGCCGTCTTATGAATTTAAATTACAAGGACTTATTGTGGAAAAGGAATGTTGCCACATATGTCTACAATATCAGACTTTAACTCACTGATTTGTACGATGAGCTTGAATCTAATGCATTGCCTTAATTTGTTCAAGGACCTGTGTACACAGAAGAGAACAATGCGAGTTCAATATTCTACGTTCATGAATATTGTTTGGTGAGATAAATTTGAACTGCCCTATGATATTGACCAACTGCCTACATTGTACTTGCTGAGCTTTGCTATAGGTATATTTACTTGCCACTACTTTACCGGGGTTCACGGCAGGTCTCACATCAAAACAGACGGAAAACACCTGCCAAGACTGTAGTGGATGTGGAATTTCAAGAAAAACAATCCGAATCAAAATATTTATTCTGGATTATCTATCTTGAATTAATACATTGGATTCCAACAGACGCGCATCTTCCTTGCCAATTAGGCATGCAACGCAAATGACAGCATTATCAGTAACACTATTCGAGATGTATGTGGATGACCCAAGTATTCATGAAAAGGAGCATCTGTGTGGCAGTACGTGCATCACGTTAACTAAGTCAGAGACTCGAACAGAAGCACGAAGCACCTCGCAAACGAGCGATAGGACACTACCGCAATATCTTTTTTGGAATCTCCTGATGGTTTGGCGTTAGAATTGTCGATATGACATGAAGGGTATCATTTTGCACGATATGGTCAAATTCCTCGAGGAAGAGAAGGACAAGCATGCGGGGAATGTCACCAGAAATGCAGATGACCGTAGAAACGAAGCCTTGGGCACTTCTGTTACGACACAGTATGAAGACAAAATGCTAAACGGACACCTTCTTGTTTCCGATATTACAAAATATCTCCTGCCATGCCAGGGGCACATTGGAAGAAGAAAGACTTATGTTTTGGCTTCTCACTGCATTTATTCAAGGCTGATGTTATGCCTCGTTTATTAAGCTGTTGAGCTGACTGCTGACGTGCATGTGCCAGGGTAAACTATCCTATGCCGCCAATGAACTAGCCTGCCTTCTAAAATGTATTTTGTATGCCCTTTTCACCGGCTTGAACATTTGGTAACTAAAGGGTGAATCTTCACGGGAGATTTTGGTCATTTCGCAAAAGTGTGATTGCCGTATTACATGGGGATACTGGTGGATGATAAGCAAACATATAGTTGCACTCCGTACAAGGAATGGAGAGAGAAGCTTCAAGTGTGAAGGGATCGTCGACCAATTATTGGCAAAGGTCTAGTCTTTGGCCATGATACCTTTGTGGCGATGAAGAATATGATGATGGAGGACGATGTACATAGTCAGTGCCTCAATTCGATAGTTTCATATGCTTCATTATGGTATCGTGCGCTGACCAATTACTGTGGATGTAATCCCATTGCCAACGTCATTCCATTAATCTTGATATGATTTATACACAGTTGTTTTTAAAAATCAAAGTCAATTTACTTGGCAGCCAGATGGGTTTCAGACACGACAGCACGCTTGACTTTGGTTGTCAAAAAGCCATAATAAATCAGTATAAAGCCCGGAAACTTGTCATACCTCAAGTGGTTTTAGGCCATTTATGACAATTCTTGGTAATTTCGCCGAAATTATAACCCATGGTATTTGACAGACAAATCCATTTCAATAAAGAACAAGGTCGATCGGTCGACATAAAAGTGAGTTGCAATGAATAGATGAAGGATGGGTTTCAGTGCCCGGCTACCCATCGCCCACGCGCACATGATCACAACTGTTACCTCAGACATGTCAGAATAGCTCAGTAGGAGAGCTTACACGTGCTTCTTAATACACTATACCACATCTCCTTCAACATAGAACAATGCCCTAATACTAAACTTACCAAGTTATTTATCATGTTCACTATATCATTAAGATTAACGAAGGCAACCAAAGGAATGAAGGTCCTTTTAGAATATATCACAAGAAAATTTGACTCGATTATCACATGCATTCGCAAATTCAAGTGGACAGATGCCTGCATTAATACAGGCCTACCACACACTACATGTGTTCGCCTTGCCATTTAGGCAGGGACTGACTTTGAGTACACGCGTATAATACGTTACGCCATCAAGCGAGCCGTGTTATGCAAATGTGCCATTGACAGTGACACATACATGAAATGCTGACCATGCAGTATAGTAGCTACGCGCACGGGTGTGACGGTGAATAGCTTTAGGTCGAGACAAAGGTTTTTGGTGCGGATTAGTTAGAACTTTATTGTCTGCATTGTGTGACGACAATTGTGATTAGGTTCTGACTTCGTGATCTTCAGCTTTTCGTTTGGGGTAGTGAGCCTTTTGTGAAAGCTTGTCTTTGTTCTTGGCTGGGGATATCCTTCCCTTTTATGAAAGTTTCAGTGACAAAGTGGTGCTGTGAAATGGCGAAATGTCTTTTGTTCCTCTTGTCAACAAACACTGCCAACAAGTGCAATGGCCCTGGAACTACTATATCATCTTCACTGTATCATACTGAAGGAAAACCATATTGCACTCTTTAGAGAAAGGTTCGGGAAGGACCAACTTGGAAACTGAAAATGTGTGAAAAAAATCCGAGGGGATTCGAACTATCGACCTCCTTGTGATACATCAACACTATTTTCGTCTGAGTTTCTTATAGTGAACAAATAGCCAACATTAGCGAATTTGTAGTCGAAATGGTATTTTAGGGGTCGCTATTATATCGTACTGATGGAAAGACTGGGCGGTGTATTTCAGTCAGTTCAGCTTGAGTTTTCAGTCCTGGTGATTGATTGAATTACGTATGAGGCAATCACTTCGGCTTATTCAAATTAGAACAATCAATCCCTCGGAAATTTGAACGTACTTATCTGCCGAATGCGATATGGCTAATTGGTCAAGTTGGAGCAAAATGTTTGACTGGTCGTAAAGGCCGTCGGAACTAATTGTTTAAGTGGGGTTGCGAAGATTATACGAGTGGTAGAAGAGCATCATTGATGATTTACCACTTTCTACCCCTTTTAGGGCGAGTTATGGAATACCAAATATCAAGTAGAAAAAGGGCAGACCTTGAACCTGGCCTGGTCGCATGTTATTAGATTGTATTTTTAACGCTTTGTTAAGGTATCATTTGAATTCAAACAGTTACCAAAAGCGACCCATACTTGTATTTGCATACCGGCTTTTGTAGGGGACCGGCAGAGATTTTATCAATGTTGAATTCTTGCTAACTTTGGTTAGTAGTCATCCTACGTAGTGTTCTAAACGCCTCATAGAATATCGACTCCGAGTAACATCCACTGACCAGAGGATTGCACACTCGATTGCACTTTAAGTAGAACGAATTTCATGGAATAGGATGATTTACGGCGTTATGTCTATATCAAATTGAGATATGAAATATGAACAAATTCGTCTGAATATTCTCTCAGCAGGTAACAGAATACCTGTCACTCGGTGAGGATTTGAGGATTTGAGTATAAGCAGGTAGGGCGTTTAATGGTGATCTATGGAGCAATCGCGGAAGTTGATGTGCGGTTGTAATATCGAGCGGCATCTGAAAAGCACACATTTTATCCTCTGATTTGGCAGTCCATGGGGTCATTATTCTCTTCCGTCTTCTCCCTTTGTAAAAGTCTATCTGGCTACCTTCGAGTGACTGACACAGAGCGCCATCGATTTATCGCCAGAGATGACACGGCTATAGGCTAGTGGCATTTCAAGAGGCCACAAGGCCGCTATCGACCAGATGCAACAATTGGGTGTTCATTAAGAACTTCAAAGAGAGTTGCAGAAATCAGATAGAGGACTGACTTTTCTAGGTGTGGACCGTATAAGCCTCGCCTGAAAGTCTCAGCTGGACGCCTTTGATGGGAAGCCCTATTCGTGTATATGGTTGAAAGATGGGACGTCTGGACTAGGTGATGGTATTCAATGTGCTGATTGATTAGACATGGTGATGAGAAGTATGAAAATAGACGGCGTGGACATTGACACCATGTACCAGCAAATTAAAAGTTGGTTGTTAATAAGTAATGTGTGCGTCGATGTGATCATATTGGTCGTTAGAATCCATGCTGCCGTACTAAGCCATCCATTTCATCTCTTACTAAAAATGCCACTCGATTCTCCTTTCTCTTTCTTCTTTTCGCATCACAAATTGAACCTTTCGCTTTCTTGTTCAACAATGTATTACACCCTGTGGTTGCTCTTCAGCTCGCAAAATACAATTTACTCGATAATCGTGTACAAATTGTCAACATGGAAAACCTATCAAGCTATTCGCAAAAGGGGCTCCTTACAAAATGCCAAATCCGGCATTTCGTCCAATTTACTCAATTTGTTTCTTTTCTCCATCGAATGAGCCAAAGATCAAAGTACTGCTATAATGATGTTTGGCATGGTATAAATACAAGGTACCGGGGCTAACATCTGGTGAACTATATTGAGCATATAATCGTTCCTGTTGAAAGAATGACGGGGTGGATGAAAACATAGTTCTTTGATATGTTTGTGTTCAGGCGCATTGTTTGTTGGTGCATTTTTTTTTGTGATCTTGGATCTTTTGGCAAGGCTAGACTTTACATTTGTCACCCTCGCGCTGCCTGAGCTGTTAATTGTTTTCGACGTCCAACTTTTTCCTGGCGACTGATTGAGAAAATCATGATGAATCATCGCTATCGTAGACCGAAATTACACGATTTGCTGTCGATCGATCGTCAAATGTCGATTTTACTGGCAAACAATGAGGTGTTGTTGAAAATCGGTCGCGATAAGACCAAGTCACAACCAGAAAGCCAATAAGTATACAGATCGCTTGAAAACTGGCCTGAAGTATCGAATATTCAATATTGTGATATTATGCCCACACATATATTTTATCAAATAATACGGGATATGCAGAGAAAAAAACCATTTTGAAAAATACTGGATATACGGGAACAGTGGGTTGTGATCTCTTGTATGTTCACAACATTCGCTATAGTGTGATCTCGAGACAAACCCTGTCTCCACACAATTAGAGATGAGGCGATTTCGTGGCGAACGGTATCCTGCCTATATAAGGAATAACTTAACAACGTTCTTCTTGATGTTGTCGTGATGTACCCGAACTAAAATCTCCACGGTTTTCATTCTAGGCTGCTGGTATTGAATCCGACGACTACTGCACTATTTCCTGATCAATTCCAACATCCTTTATCTGAAGCTTCAAGGCACCGCGTCGCCGACAAATCACGCTATTCCTGTAACACAATCCACTTGATTCAGTTTCTAGCCAGTAAATTGAATGCAGCAACTTCAAACATGGTTTCATCACATAGTGAATTTACCATGCTCATCTTTGGATGAGGAGTTTAAGAGTCAGATGATTCACAGGTGAAGACGTAGTCGCTGAGAAAATAAAAACAGCAGAGGAAAACCACTGCTAAAACATTTGCTTAAATTTCTTTTTCAAGAATTTAGATCTCTATGACTTTTGAAATAATTTCAAACACACAAAATGAACAGGACTGGTGAATTCATGTCGAAATGTTTTAGAAACCATGTAAAAAGTGGCAACGGCTTATCCTATGACCCTGTAAAGTCCTGACTAACGAAAAACAAGCGTCGGAATTGCGTCGATTGCTGACCGGGTGTGGGGAGAGGGAGGGTAGCGTTGCTTTAGACCAAGTGAAAAAAGATCCTGTAGATACGAAGCATTAACCTTGGTGTCAGTGAAGCATTCAATGAAAAATTTCTGTATTGTAAAAAAAACACGCATATACTGTTTACCAGGCGTGGTCATCTGCATTCAAGAAAAGGTCGATGATTCAAAGAAACATCATCAGTGATGCCTACGGCGACCAGGTTTATATTGAGTATGAACAATGTGTACCCCACCCCCACATACGTCAACACGGTCTTTAATAATGAAAACTCGTGGTTACTGCATGGGGGGATAGGCGACAATCTACAATGTACATGGATATGTCAAGTATCTGGTTTCGTTGTACCCAAGAAGCAGTATGCCATGAGGTTGCATTGTGTTGGTCGAAAAGCCATTTAAGTTCAAAAACCTTTATTTCTTTCATAGAGCGTACGGTGGGATTGCGCGAATGTGACGCATATGGTTATCTTTGCTCAGAACGCGGTGGACAGTCAGTTTAGTCTAGACGGTTTCATTTTTCTTTGGTGCCGTTCCAAAAATGGGTAAACATTCAATTCCATAGATGTCGTCTCGTTCAGAAAGAAATGTTATAACTCGAGGGGGAAAACAACATGAAAGTTACGCGGGAACACGCCCAGTGGCGTCTGATCGCGCCATGTAATTAGATTCCTCGCCAAACTCGAACAATTTCCGATCAAAAAGTGGCGCTGCTTATAACCTGAGCCTCGCAGGTGTCGACTTGAATATAGTTACAGAACTTTTGTTATTAAACTTCTGGCTCTGTTCGTCACCTTACCAGCTGCAGAACGGCTATCACACCATGTTGTATTGAATGAATGGTCCCGTAACACCTTGGACGGAAATCATCACGAATGGTATAGTCAATAACCGTTGTCGGAATGATGTTGCGAGGTAATATAATGCATCAATGAAGTGGCTTAATGTCGACTGAGCAATGTTTGAGCCGATGTATTTTACTTATTCAAGAAGTTCAATTATTTTTTCCGAATCTTTAAATGGATTCCCTCATTTCCGACTGAGAAGTGTTACATTTAAGGCTTTGTTTTTCTGGAATAACAGTTATTGATCAGCAAAGAACTTGCCATTGATCATCGGTATCGTCTTCTTCAAAATATTCTACTTATTAGGTTGATAATAGCCTATATTTTATTGCGTATCAAATAGAAGTTAAGTGAAACTGATAGGAAGAAAGATATATGATTGAATAGTGTTCCCTATTAGAGAATGGAGAGAGGCCAGAATCAAACTTCATCCCCTGATCATAACTGAGATGATATCATACCAGTGGCCGAACTTGACTCCAGGTATCCCAGACCTCTAGGCTAATACTCCCTTACCCGCAGGTGTCATCAGCGAGAATTAATGACTACCGAGGAACGGCCTGACACGTTGAAGAGAGACATTTTAGAGACTACGGAAATTGCTCCTAATTCCCTTCCAGAGATAAGGTGTCTCTTCGCAGGAAGACCAATAGAGTATTAATTTGATTAACGCTACTTTTGGGTTACCATGATAGTCGTACCCTTCGATCGTTTAATTAGGAGTTAGCCACCGTTGAAGGAGTAACGGGGTGTTCTAAAAGGCCTTTGTCACTGGATTTCAATGTTTGTAATGTAAAATAGCAGTGGTCTTGGTGTCGCAGCCAAGGACCATTTGGTGAATGTTCACTTTTTGGCCTGTCAGAAGATATCTAGTTTTGAACTTGATAATCCGCTGTTAGTCCTTGGCTGTCTAATAAAACCGCTAGGTAGAACGAAATGCGGAGAAATATCTATGGCCACGGTTACATAGGTCATCCGACAGAGCAAGCATGGCTGCAGAAAAGGTTGATCTCGTAATATGATTCTCCATCGGAGAAAATGAAGAAAAAAAATGTTGATGCCAATAAAATGGTTTTGTAATGTAAGTGGTCTACTAACCGGTCCAAATGAGATGGTGCTTTCCACGACGCACTCATTGGTCAACCGCGTGTACGATGGCGGAACTTTATCGAAATTGAATTTCGAAATGTTTTATTAGTGACCTATACGATCGATTTGTCTGCGTAGAATATTGCTGTCGTACGCCACCTTCCACTCTGTCGACGTAAATTATCGACTGGCTATGAACGCCTCCAGATATTTTTCTTTTCTCTCTTTATGCGACATTGCAGAACATCCCTTTTTCCTGGTCAAGCAATTGGGAAAGAAACCCCGGAAGCCAACAGATAATTGTCTCAGAGAGTCTTTTGTTCTCTCATTGTCATGATTGCGAGTTATCAAATATTCGTCAGTTTCACCCGGAGTGGTCATTCGATGATTACCCTGGAGACAAAAGCTTGGTTATTGCGTGCTTGGACCAAAAGATTGCTAATTACAGTATGCATAAGAAATGCTACAAAGTTGTGAAGTCGGGAATTATCATGGGTAACAAGGTTGATATAGTATTATAACCGCCAGAAGACTTCTTTTGACCGATGAGTATTGCCTGACATAGACAGAGGCTAGTTTTGAATTGGGATACTCTGGTCAACTCCTGGTTGATGAATCAGGTGCTGATGAAAGTAGCTACGGCGACAGGTTGTCATGCCAGTGGTGATGGTCGAATCGTGCAATGCTGGTGAAATGCGCTAAAACGTATGCACAAAAACGGGAATGTGTCATTTACATTTCCAAACATCTGAAAAAAATATAGATATACTACTATATTCGTTTTGGATTTGCGAACACGAAAATTAGGTTGCACTACAAGCTAAGATTAGACTTTTCTGACCGGTATGCGATCTACGCTAGCAAAGCTAAGCAATACATTTCACATGTTCCGTCCATGCAGCATGTAACGGTTTACACGGACGGTTGAAAAATACTCCAATATGTACGAGTTAATTTTCGAGCGTAGAAAGTCCAGTTAATTGACCCATAGAACATGTAGACTGTGTCATTGAATGATAAAAGCTTTTTCTTGCAACACGTCCACATTAGTAGCGATATGAAAGGGAGTCTACAAGCGTCTGTCATGTGAAAAGTGACGGTTCCGATCTAATCGGAGATTGCTGAAGCTGAGCTGTGGTGCGAATACCACTACAATAATGTTGTATAATGTGGCAAGGTCTTTCCAGGCGTTGGGGAACTTGTTTATTGGAGAAAAAGAGTAACTTCCATTAACACATGATGTGAATAACTTCAGCGTCGTAGTATCGTGATGCCATGGGGTGCAATCCAGCCACCTTGATGCTAACACTGAAGTGATGACCAACTTTTTCAGGCTTGGCAGCTCTGGATTAGGACGTTCATGTTTTGCCGAGGTAAACAATGCTCCTTGTCCTTCAGGAAGATATGGCATCAATGTATCGAATCGAGATCGGCAAGATTAGATTTGGGTATACGTACTTATTACAGCACACAGTAAAAACAAAACATAGTTTTCATGCAGTGTTTTATTATAATTTCAAACAAAAATTTATGCTTTATACGGCATTTGATCCGAGTCAGATGTAGTAGGCAGCGGTAATACGTAGGTGATAGGAAGTATGAAGTATGAAGGTCTATGGTGCCAACGGGCATGTGCTAATTAAGTTACGCGACACTTGTAATGACTTTTGATACTCAGCTACCGAAGAAATCGGGGATATTTCTAAAGAATGTCATCGATAAAATGCATTTAGTACATACTTTTACTTCGTCGTAAGTAGCTCTTCGTAAGGGTTGTGAACCCTGCCGAGTATTCAACGCAGGAAACACACGTGGCACTATTGAAAGCAATAGAAATTAACGTACCTGAAGTGAGATCCAACTTATAGCTGATATTTGTTGCTTCGTAGTGAGATTCCTCACACATTTCAAGTTCACATTTTTATCGAATAAATCGTTAAGCGAGTTAATCCATGCGATATCTTGAGCAGTAACAATCGTTACATCGTCCGCTAAACTTCTTCAACTTCCGATGCAAATATTTCAAGTGAGCTCCACTTCCAACACACTTTTGTCGAAATGTGGGGAAACAATAAAGGAATTGCTAGTTTTAAGTTCCGTCGGAGAATATTTTATTTACTGTCGTGACCTATCCAATTGTACTGACATCGTCCAAGTCTAAAACGATGTTTGCGCGAGAATCGATATTGCCCGTTTGACATGGGGATACGACGAGATTCGATTGGCTGTTGTGATGACTACACTAATCAATGGATGCACATATAACAAGTCTCACGCATTCCGGCACATCCGTTTTAAAGCATGGAGAGGTTGGGGGTGTTGTTATTTCTTGTGTGAGGCTACAACTACCGACATACTGTAAATCAAAGACGGTTCTCATAAAGACAGGTGCTCTTCCAATCTTGAAAGACCCAAAGCTGTTCATATCCAGTGTGGTGATGGGAATGAATACCCCGTTTAGAAATTGGCGAAAAACATGACATTTAGTTACGACAAAAAGTACAGTTTGTTCAATTAATTGAACTACCAGAGTTTCAAATATCCTAACCGCGAATGGCTGGATATCATAATATTTTGAATGCCGGAATTGGTGCTTGTTTAGTCTTGTCATCTAAGCCTCCTTTCGTAGAAGATATTGGTGCATCAGTTATCCTATTGTGTTTTCAATTATGGCATGTGTATTGTGTAGATTTGTCATGCGAATCGGGCCTAGTAGTAGTTGTATTGTGTTCTGACCTTCATGATGGCTCTAGTTTACAAAGCACGCTTCATACAAGTATCAAAATCAATATTTTTTTGCACTTGTGAAGATCGATAATCATACTGCATTGATTGAAGTTTTCATCAGTTCGCGTTTACGAGCCGCTGATATCATTTCGGTCATAAGTAGAGGCGAACGGTTTCGATTTACCGCCCTATCATCAAGAAGTAATGCGGTTCATCAACCAGTTACGGGATCCTGAACTGGACGACTTCATTGACCGTTGAAACCGTGGACTATTTATAGGATGACGTTACTGTTGCTGTTTATCGTGAGAGTTTTTAACCTCACCAATGTACTGTGGATGACGTTTCCAAAGTTTGGCATCGACTACGACCTCATGGGTCAAATGGAAATACTTGCCATACCAACTATTTCAGTCACTGACCCAACTTTAGTAAACTGCAGAACCATATGTTCGAAATGGTGGAAGTGATTAAACCTATGTTCGAATTGTCTTTCAGGCACTTGTGTAAAAAAAGCATTGGTCCGACAATTTCTATGCTTAGGGGAGGAGAGGGGTCAAACCCAGACCGGATGTTGAAGAATTGTGACATACTTCGACGTTATGGATGGTCTTAAGGCCTTGTCGGGGGCACTGTGTGTATACACTTCACTCTAGTTTCATCGATCTAAAGGTTCTGAATATTCAGATTTGGGTCCAAAATGAGCGACGTATGGTCGTTTGAATGCATTCGAACATTTTGGATAGACAACGATTTGGCGACTGTGCTGAGCCCATCCGGATATTCACCAATATTGATGGAAACACTCCCAGATGGATGGTGCACGTACGAATATTTATTTTTTTGCAATTGTGAAGATGTTCAAAACAGTTTGAATGTCATCATCAATGTCCATCATTTCTTTATATGATATTCCATTGTTAGTTACATTAGTCCTTTGAACAATATCGCAATATGGCAATGATTAGCCGTTGTAGTACTCGAAGGCAACAACTTGGCTACAACTGTATACGTTTACCAGAGGTTTACCGTCGTCCTTTTCTTATTGTCTGCCGTTGATCACAAAGAAACAAACACAATCATATTTTACTTGTATTGCGCGGAAATATTTATACTATTATGAAAAATATCAACATCCATAAGGGCACAGACCGTATGAATTGGTGTATATCCGTATTGGGTTGCATAGGCGACACTCATTCATGACGTCATATTTCGACCATCACATCACTTTGGCAAATACCTTTCCGTCAGCAACTAGTCGGTAACCTTCTTGTAGCCGAGCAGTTGTCCCGAAACTCCCGGACACAAGTTGGGGCACTTGACAATTGCCAAATGGTGTGAGGGCTCATGAAAGGGCCCGAATTCAAAATTTACATTATAGTGTTCACGTATGCATTAACGACAAAGGATGCCGCCCTCACGGAGTATTATTTATTCTGTTCTTGTCAAATCGATTCGAGTTTCATATCTGTTGTTGGTGTACTCCACATTTTGTAACACGACCCTGCCGGCGTGTGAGACCAACCTTACCACCGGCTCATGCTCAAGAGGCAAATCACGTCTTCATTGCACTGCGTCCTGCGTTCAGGACAACATTCGTGATGTCAGCTGCCGTAAATGTCGAAAGGAAGAGAAACTGGTGAGTCGCCATCTTTAGCCTTCCTGTGAGATCTCATGACATTTGGGTACGGTATCTCTGTGATCAACGAACACGAAGCAACGATCCATCCCTGTGTAAAGAATTGGCGAAAATGGCTTGACACAAGTTTGTTCATCTCTAGCTCCGCATACTGCCATCACGGTTTGTGCAGTTGTTTGTGAGCTTCCACCAGGGCATGCTGGATATAGTGCCCAAGAACCAAGGTAAAATTGGTTGTCCACGTCGAACAGGGTGGCCCAGAAAACTTTTCCCTTGCATAATAGGATTCAAGTGTGTATTCATTGTGTGAGGGAATAGTTTTCTGGGCCACCGTGTAGAGACTAGTAGTAAATATCTTATTGCTGTGGCGGCCTATGCACTGCTTTCCAGAAAAGGCAAATAGAGCACGAAATGTGTGTTGTGAGAAGCATGAGCCTTTCCTAGATAGCGCACCATTTCCTTTTTAACCTTGTGTCAGTCAAAATTCGCGTTTTCTTTTCCTTCATCGTAATCATTCAGAATGTCTGAGAAGCAAACTTTGGCAGTCCATTCGACTGGCATAGAGATTCTGCCAATGAAACCTAGAGTTCGTTGCGAGGATTGTGTTGGCAAGTGTTCCCCTCTCTTCTTCAATATGGAGCAGGTCTACTCGTAGTTTATACGACTGGCTTTACGAGAACAGAGGTCTTTTTATTTTGTGAAGATACGATTATCGATGTAGAACAAATAAATTGGCTTAACGCGGCATAATAATTTCAGCACTCACCAACAATAGATGATTTTACCCGCAAGTCTTTCAGTCGGCCAGTAGCCGCAATGTTTTCAGAAATGTTACGTTATCACATAGGAGATGGGTATTTTCTAGGCGTTTCGCGTTCGAGGGTACAGACCTATATTGTCGGGCCTCAATACCGACTTATCGTCATGTCTGAGTACTCGTCAAGAAATAGAGGGTCGATAGAGAAAGTGATTGGTTTTTGGGGTCCATACCTTCTTATATTATTGGTACCAAAAACGAAAAAGAAACTTGTTTACCAGTACCCGTCCAAGCTGGGCATTCGTTACAAATGCGGCTCGTACTATGTCAAACCCGTAGTTACTCGATTATGCATCAAGGGTAGCACTAAGTTTAAAGCCAGTTTTAGTGGGACACTTTTCCTGATCTGCCAAACAGGTCCTTCAGCGCAAATTGCAACCATACATGGCTTTTCTGGAGAAGGCAGGAAGATCAAAACCCATTTGATAAGGTCTCATCGGATAAAAGGAACCAAATTGCCCGATATCTTTTGGCTTCCATGGAAGGATGTCATTCTCTGGTCAAATAACAAGCTGCAAGTATTGGTATTCAACAGGACGAAGAACTATGACTTTTTTCGTTTGGAGATAACTCTGGGCGGGAGTTTCAAATTGACAGACATGCTCTATGAAGAACCAACACAATCGATTTTGCTAGTGACAAGGAACGAGCGGATGGCCTGGATTCACTACAATGCTTCCACCGCTTGGCCAAATCAGTCCATTGCAAGGGTCACAGGACACATCATAAACACTCAAGTATTTGATGGTTGTCCGCTAGGAACTTGTTATCTTGATCGAGATGGATACCTTCTAGGCGCGATTTTATCCAATCACTTTTTCAGCGGCAAGGGTTATAAGTTATATCGATTGGATGTTTATCAACCTCTATATTCATATTCATGATTACTAATCCAGGTATAGTACGCCTGTGAATGGCCTACATCGTCATTCCTTTGGTTCATGGAGAGGAATTCTCTCTGAGTGAAACTTAACAGAACGGAGTCGCATCGTCATCACAATACCATTCCTTAAAAAGTGCACTTTACCTTTGTTGACATTTACATGTAATCCGAAAAACTGCGGATTTTGGGCGCATAGAATGTGTTTGTTACACAGGTTAATTCTCTGCCTCATGCACACGAACGTGTTGTGTATTATAAGAATCGTGTCGAATCATTTTCGTGTTGGCCGCCTGCATGAGAATATCCTTTCCCTACCTCATCGTTCCGAGCGGTACCTGGGTCGAAAATCCAGATTGTCTGAGGATTCTTAGATCTTATTAAGTGTCGTGTACCTTTGCATGTACATTCGTTGCAAGATTTTTATGCGATTCTTCTATGAGATTCTATGAACTTGCTTTCCTTGTAAACAGTACATGCTTTTGATCGCTGCTGAAATGCCAATCTTGCCAGATTATTGCAGCCTCCAGAAACCATTGAAACGAGGTGACTGCAGCTTTCACCTTTCAGTTGACAACGCGACAGGCTGTAATAACTTACATCGAAATCAATATAACGCCTATGAAAAGTACACGGTTTCCCGCTGAAGTGGGTACGAGCCTTATCTCTGTCATGCCAAGTATGCTAGAATGAAAGCAAGGAGTAGATGACAAAAAGACACATTCCTCCTGCTCTTCATATTTCAGTCCATGGACGATTACGAAGATTCGTACCCCAAGTCTTTGCTCGTTTATTTGCTTTTTGGTAGTTCTGACCTATTTTTTAATCTGTTTGTGTTATTTTGTCTGCGAGAAAGAGGATTCCCAATATGCTAATACTAGTAATAACAGTGATCATGGTGTTAACCATTTTAACTGCAGATAGACGATTCTTATATCTATATATTCATATTCTTTCTCCGACTACCTGGAACTCGCCCTTTGATGTGTCTTCTATCAGTGCACAGCAGACCCGGTCAAGATCGACCACGTCGGGTACTTGTTGAATGCTTGTTATCGGCTGGTGGCCTAAATCAATAGTGATACCAAAATGAGTTTTTTAGACCAAGATATACATAGTTTAGATAGTTGGATCGAATCGACATATTGTGTAGACGCTATTTAGAAGAGTGAAGAACGATTTATATATACGTGTCTTACTCCAGTGTGAGACGCACCAAAACCGACTATTGTAGCGTTGGCTTACATGTGTTGTTGACATCAGCATGCAAGTTTGACCTTTCGATATTTGCATGTTTTTCCTTTCTGAAGGGTTGCTCTCGGCAAGATGGATCTCGATGTGGAGCCGCCTTCCCTTCCGATGCTTCCGTTTGCGGAGGCGGGAGATTGCCGAGAGACAATGGCACATTCGAGTTTAGTGGACGTCGGCTTGGAACATGATGAAGTCGGCTGTGACATTGAGGAGGAGGGAGGCACTCACGCCTGGCTCGTGGTGGCTGCCTGTTCGTTCGGACAATTCCTCACCGCTTCACTTATGGGATGGGGTATATTTTTGATAGTTTTCTTGGACCAGTTCGGCGAGTCAGTCTCTGAAACCTCTCTGGTCGGCTCAATATGCGTTGGATTCACGTTGGGGGCAGGTGAGTTGACATGCAATAAAAACACACCAAAATGTTCCTGTGATATTTACTTGTAGCATTCATTATCTTTCAATTAATGACATACGTCTTCAGGTCTAATACACTTTAACACTATCAAATGTTGCGTTTTATTGATACACCGTGTATAGCTCTATTTTCATCTTTTCAGGTCCTGTAGCCAGTACCCTGTGTAACCTGTTGACCCACCGGGTGACTTGTATCCTGGGCAGCATCATAATGACCACTGGCTACGTCATCAGCGCGTTTGCTCCCAATATTTTTGTACTCTACTTCTCCTACGGATTCTTAATAGGTAGATAAAGCCCGTCAATTTCATGAAATATTTCAACATGTATTAAGTTATGCTGTCAACCGTGTGTGCCTAAAGCCTGGGCAAGTAAAATGTTCCCATTCTGAAGACGGCATGTAAACTACAAGTATCATCACTGGATAAAAGGTGTGAATACGCGATCAGCTCAATGGGATGTTAAATCATGTCATTTTTCTTTTAGGTTCCGGTGGCGCATGTCTGGTGGTGTCATCCGGTGTCATGGCCAGCTTCTATTTCCAAAATAAACGCCAGCTCGTCACTGGTTTCGTCATAGCAGGCTGCGGTGTTGGAGGACTAGTCTTTCCCCTGATAGTGAACTATCTTGTTCTGGAGTTGACTTGGCGAGGTGCTATGCTGATTCTTGGTGGAATCTCCCTGCAAGGCTGCGTGGCAGGCGCCCTCATGCGACCCAAACAAACGAAACCTAAGAGGTTCAGTGGCCACACAGAGGAAACCAAAACAACCAAAAAACAAAAAAGCAAATTGGAAAACAAATTCTGCGACACATCCCTATTGAAAAACTGGATATTTCTAGCTTTTGCCTTGATCCAGTCTATTAGAGGCGTTCACAGCTTCATTGTCTTCACGACTTTACCAGATAGAATATTGTCTCAGGGTTTCACGCAGTCACAAGGTGCTCATCTGTTAGCCTTCGCCGGGATAAGCTCTACAATCGGAAGGGTACTTATAGGAGTGTTCGCCAATTATGTTCCTATAAAAGCAACGACTCTACTCGGCATCATGTGCTATTTACAAGCAGCATCCATTTTACCACTTGCTTTTGACCTTCCAAGTTTTGGCGTTTTATGTGTAATTTCGGCATTCTATGGCGCAGCGTACGGTATGTCCATGACCCTACTTCCGACAGCGACCATCGAGTTGTTCGGTCTGGACAGAACGACAGTTGCCTATGGATACTTTGTGTGTGGTGAAGGACTAGGTGGTTTTATTGGACCACCAATAGCAGGTATGTCTAGAATGGTTTTCCTTTCAGCACACTGTTAAACCAAATCAGTGTTTTAGAACAAAGCACTGTTATATCATAAGATGTAACGTAAAAAGTAATTGACCACGATTTACTACATGTACATGTTATAACTGATTTTAAAGGATTTTGTTTTTCTGCAGCGTCTGTCATCAAAAAAGGGGAATATCCTGAGGGATTCGCGAGTTTGGTGCCTCGCCCACATTACTTTAACTTTGTCATCGTATAACCGTTTGATTTTTTATATAATCATAGGAAGAGTTTTATTTTGTTTTTCAGGTGTTCTCTATGACGTCGCAGGGGCCTACTCTGCCTCCTTTCTCACAGCGAGTGCCATTGCCCTTCTAGGCGGTATTCTCAGCATACCTGTATATTTGGCACAGAGACGAAGGTTTCATGACATCCAGTTGCACGGAAGAAGCAATATGGACCCTGGTTCACTGGCAAAACAATCGATAGAACCTTGAATCTGTCTACAGACGTTTTAAAAGGAAATTCACTTCACAGATTTTGTAAATCAAACGACGCAAACAAAGCATTCACGATTGGCCTGCAGTAAACAATAGCAATTATCAAAATGATTGACAGGTGGTGAAGTGTTAAATTAATCTGCTTTATTTAATAGTAAATTGTAAGTAAATAGTTTAAAAAGAGTACAAAATGAAGTATAAATATTAAAAAATACTCTAGAATGTTATGTTTTAAGATTCTACTCTAAATATAAGAAGAAAGATTGCACGACTGCCTCCTGGACGTTTCTACTTTGTAACGCTCTAATAGAATCATGTAAATTTCGAAACACAGTGACGCAAACTCAGCGGATTGCTCTTAGCCTAAACCAGTGTTCTTCTCTGACATGCAATGATGTTGTTTTCAAAAAGGGGCTCCGATACAGAGCTTTCACGATTCTTGCATCCTTTTCTGAACAATCTTCACTACTCGTTGTGATCGTGTCTTGGGCATCATAAACAGTTTCGTTCAAAAAAATTCTTTATTTTGAAAACTTATGGAATATTCGCAGTTGTTGCCCACTTCCCACAAAGGGAACCGGTCATCAGGGTTATCCCAGAATTCAAAAGATGGTCTTATCAAACTAACTTGTTTACGTTCAGAAATGGTGGAGTTGCCGACGGTATCGTTGAGTTCTGTAACCACGCAATGACGTAGTTTTGGTCTTGGTCTGGTGTCCTACATTTTGGCCCTCGAAGTCCGCGAATTTGCTCCTTCGCTTGAATGAACGAAGTCGTTCGAAGTGGTGGTTGTGGTAGGCTTACGGAGAATATACTCGAATGAAATCGCTTTGTGTTACTTCTTAAGAAACTTCTCTGTCTCCGTCTCTGCTCGCCCTACATCATGGAACTCATGCTATTTGGGCGGTATGCCAGGTTCTCATTGCCCAAATTGCTCATTGGAGGTATCAATTGAGCACCGACCATGTCTTGAGGTCGGAGTTGATGCTTCTCAAGACCTTCTGGCTGAACCAGTGATCGAATGGACTGAAAAAAGTGTTGCGATTACAATGACTGTATGGAAGAACGATAGATTTTCATAGTATTGTGATTGGCCGCGCTTTGAAGGTTTATAAATCAATGATGGTTTACAATGTTCAAATGTGGGCATCCTCATCTCAAGGTCCATTTCAAGCTTCTTTCTTAGAACAGCTCTCCTTCATGCTTCCTGCATGGGTTTTGACCACTCCGATCAGCATCAAACGGTGGTGAGAAAGCCGGGGATCCGATGGACCAGCCAATCCCCACGGCGTGCGTGTAGTTCCAAAGCCAGAAAATTAATGACTAGATTCATAGTACGAAATTACGTGTCAGCTTACCTTGCCATGAACAAGAGTTTTGACCACTCTGATCAGCATGAAGACTGGGATGAAGAAGACTGAGATAGATGCCATTGCCCAGCCGATCCCCACGGCGTAGCCGGGATACTCATACATCCCCTTCTCCTTACGGTCGTACGTCAGCTCCGAGTAGTTGATGGCGCTCATCACGAAAATTGTCTGGAACGTAAGGGCCAAAATACAAAGTTAAATGTCATAGACATTATTTCGCGTGATACTTATCACGTTCAGCTGATAATGTTAGACCTCAGCAACAACATCCTTCTTCAACGTTGAAACAGGCAACTAAGTCTTTTTCAGATAAGGTTTCCGATTTGCATTTGTTTTGGGATCGAGTGATCAGAATAATCTTTCATTTATGGTTATCGTTGTGGCGATACCATTTGTAACGCAAGAAATGGGAGTCTTTCTTAGAGATTTTAGATGCCCAAATATGATCATTGTTGGCTCTGATTGGGGAAAATAATACTTTTTTGTGTAACCATTAGATATGTACAGCTTACCAAACAGAAGATGGGTGAAAGGACACTCCACATGATGTAGAAGAACCAGTCGAGACGGAAGCCGTACATCATCTTGATATTGTCGTAGAATCGATCGATGCCTGAAATGGATAAAGCTTGTTAGACAACACTGAAGAGGATTCAGATCAATTAACAAAGTCCATCACAGGCATTTAAGAACCGGCCTACCGTCTTTTGTTTCAAGACTTAATCCCTGGTAAAGCCTGAAGAAGATACATGCGTAATGACAAAGCTCCAGAACTGGATGTTTCCTTGAAAACATGGCTGTTGCCTTGAGGCCTGCATGTATTTCCCTCTTTGAAACTCGACTAAGTACTCACCATATATCCAAGAAACAACGACAACTTCGAAGAATGCAATGAGAAGAATGATCTTACTACCGGCGTAGTAGTCGAACAGTTGGAACACGTACATTCCACCCTGAAAGGTGTAACACGAATGGTTATGTGGGATGTAATCAACAAGTGATACATTACAAGTGGACATTTTCCATAGAGTGGATGGCTGGACGGCTCTTGTATGTTGGGGACCATGATACACTCAGGAAGAACAGAAGCAACGGAGACTGTATGCCTAATAAGGAGAATGAGCCCACTTGGCATACGATGTTTGTCCCATATCTATAGTACCGGTGATAGAGACCAAACTCAAGGTTGAAAAGATGGGAGAATGTGAATATGCTCTATTATACAGGCCAAGATTTCCATCATACATTGAATCATTAATAGGCGCGTGGTAGAATCGATGATGATTGATCTCTGTCATAGACTCTTTGATTGAAACTAAAGCCTGTGCGAGAACAGCCGGATACATCCTTTGCTATCAAAAGAGAACACGTCTATAAGTGGTATTACACTTACATTTGTTACCATGGATAGGCCAATGAAAAACTTAACCAGGCACGTTATGCCTATGAAGACCTCCTTTCTGTGGCCCACCCTCAACTGCTTTGGGAACATATCGACGATCGAAGTGACGAATCCTTCCACACCCACAAACTGAAAAAAGATTTCATTTCATCTCAAAGAGTCGTCGACCCTTTTCTGTTTAAAGTAAGAAGATGATAGGTTATGCTTATGTTTTATTAGATCGGGGAAGTATGAAAAACATATCTGGGTAATGAAAAATCTCTGAAATATTTCTCTGTAGGTTTACGACGCCGAAGACAACGTCGTTCGTGTTTAAGAAATTCATCGTCATAGACAGAAGACAACCTAATTGCGATCCGATCGAATGCTTTGGATTTTACAGGGTGGCTTGTCTGTGTCCCAGGTTCTGTTTGTCTTAGGTTCTATGTGCCGTTGTGGATTCTACGTGTCTCCAAAGGCACTGCAGTCACTTAGCAATTGTGGCGCCCCTTTGGTAAAGGTTTTAGAGTAATGATCACAGCTACCACAAACCTGGCTATCCAGCCCAAGTAGAATCACCATGAAGAAGAAGAGGGCACTCCATAGCGGGGATAAAGGCATCGCAGATATAGCCTTGGGATAGGCTATAAAAGCCAAACCTGGCCCTGGAAACATAATTCAAAGATGTTTACATCGAAAGCACTCGTTTGTGCATATGCGGCTATGAAAATTGTCTCAAATGTCTTACTCTCACTCCAAGGGTGGAGAACCATTATTGATCAGCACACGACACAAATCTGTGTCCTTCCTTGTGGTCATGTTTATCAAATGTCACTTCCACACAAGACGTGGATTCCAGTCTTACCCGCTGCTGCCACCTCACTGACAGGAATGTTGTGCAAATGGGCCATGTGTCCCAGGACAGCAAATATGACAAACCCAGCCAGGATGCTTGTACCACTGTTGGCGAGGGCAAATAAGATGCTGTCTCTGCAAGAGATGAAACCAGGGACAAAAAGGAAATTTCGCGTATAAACACTAATGATATATGCTGGTACGAGTAGCCTGTTATGGAGTTCCATTCATTTTGCTGTTGGACAATTAAAGGGCTAATGAGTAAAGGTGGTTGCTCCTTTGATATTTTTCTTTCTCTCTGGTTTTGATAGTTGACAGACCAACTCTGGATTGTCTATGCTGTTTCTCTCACAAGTCTGGTCATGTTCGACATTGTTACCCCTTCCACCGTCCGATCTCCACCTCATATTCGAAGACATGGTCTTACAAAGAGCGATTTGAAATATACCCTTTGGATGCATAAGGAAATGTGAAAGCTTTGCCTATTTTCTTAGACGAAGTTATAGAGGAAAGTAAGGGGAGAGAACTAACTTTCATGTTAACCTCGAAAACTCTTCACCATATCCAACAACAGCTTACCTAAATGAGTTATGATTGAATTTGTTGTAGCTTCCAAGAGCTGTGAGTGTGCCCAGACTGATGGAGTAGGAGAAGAAGATCTGAGTCCCAGCATCTACCCACACCTGGAAGATAAAAGACATATGGTTAGGGGGATACTGGTGAAGTAAGAGGTGCTTTGTTGGATTTATTGCTAGTTGTTTAACTAGCTGGGACAGCATCAACCCAACCCTGGGCAAGTTGGGATGTGTAGTCAGGTGGGGATACTGGTTAATGCAATGCAAAATGGAGCGCCAGCATTTGTTTGTGATAGCATTTGACGTGATCTGAGTTGAATTTTTTCATGAGTTCAAAATTCTGAAAAATTTTCAGAGGCAAATTTTGGGGGGCTGATTATGTTCCTTAATTTTGAGCAGAAAAAAACAAGTGAGAAAAAAAATTTGTACTTAGAAATTTTTTCATCTTTCAGAGTTGAGGTAGTGAGTATTTGCAGTAAAGGTGCCATTTACAGTATGATAAGAAAATATGCAATGTTTCTCTCGTTATTAGATCGGATTTATTGCTAACATAGCGAAAATATGAATGATTTCATTCCTCCGCTAACCTGCATGTCGAGAAGTCTACCCCACTGAGGTATGATGTAGAATATTATTCCTTCAAATGATCCTTCCAGAAGTGCTCCGCGCACCAGTAAGATAAACATGAGGATGTAGGGGCACGTGGCTGTGAAGTACATCACCTACAAATACGAAATTTGTCAAAAGCCTTCTTGATATCGCAATGTTAAGTTAGGTAGATTACAGTATGCAGGTTGTGCAACCCTCACGAAGAGCTACGAACGACAAAGAACGAGGTAGTATTTTATCGACGACGACTTTTGCTAATAACTTCGATTCGCGAGAATAAAAACGAAATCATGGAAACTGATTTTACAATCCACCAATAGAAATGAATATTTCGCGAGTTAGAGTGTTCGCGTACCTTTCCTGATGTTCTGATGCCCTTACAAATGCAGAAGAAGACGACGACCCACGCCACTAATAGACACAGGGCCAGGTCCATCTTGATCATGCCAACATCCTCTATGCCACTAGATATGTTTAGGACTTTGTATCTGAGAAATAGGAGTGGTTTTTGTTAATGTCGCATCTTTCTGGGCATCGACAATATATCACATAGTGTCATTACCGAGAGTCACCCCAGTCCAATGGTTGCTGTTGCATTCGCCAGGCATTGATTTTCTCTCCACTTTGGCTTTACATAGAACTCGTGTTTTGGAGTACCTACATTATGAATATACATGTACATCGATGGCATTGTTCTGGCCACACCGTTTTTTTTGTGTCGCAACTAAAACTAGTGTGATGTGCTTTTGAAGAGAAATTGATAAATCACTGTCTGTATTGGTAGTCCCACGAGTGACCGCTCGGGTGCTGCTGTCGTATTCGGCCTAAATGTGATATGTGATATTGAAAAAAATATCTTCACTGGTAAATCTTAGCGGAAAAAGTGTTGTGAAACTACTTGCTCCCAAAACTCTGTGACGGGATCTTTGGTTACTGCGATATCATTTCCCGCAGAAGAGGCGTTCGCGCCTGTAATATTTGGCCGGACAACGCATTGGTCAGTGTTCCAGGGATTGTCACAGGTTGACCAAGGAAGAACTGTGGTGAAGCTCGCAAACAGGTAGTAGAATGCCCAGCAGAGTACCACATTGTAGTAGCAGTTCAAAAGGAATACGACGATAGTACAGGCGAACCCAATACCTACAATGTAGTGGTTAACAGAAATAATAGTTATACGTATTTGAAATGAGAACTTAAGAGGTCGTCAAACTAACGCTGAAGATGATCAATGGACGTTTAGTTAGAATTGTGCCATTGCGTTGCTATTCTGTGTGTAAGTGAAAGTTCATTTGAATGAAGCCATACATGACTTTCTTCATGTCAACGTCCAAGTTGATATGCAACTTTTATTGTTGGAGAACCATTGTTGTTTAACATAAATCATGGTCTATAGTGAATTGTACTGGGTAACCACTGACCTTCATGCATCGTCGTGTGTACGGATTGCAAACCTGTTTATAATCGCTTTTGCGAAAGAGAGGGAAGAAAACTTGCTCACCTTCAAAAAGAGGGCATATCTTCCAACTGCCAATGCCTCCGCTCCCGGTGAACTGGCCCACAACAACCTCAATGTAGAAGAGAGGGATGCCGCCAATTAGCACACATATCAGATACGGGATTAGGAAGGCCCCTGCAAGAAATCATATCAATTTGTCAACTAAACTGTCTGTTATGTCGGCCACGCAGTGGAGTGTTCTGCTGTGGTCGAGCGACTCGGATGCTTGGCTAGCGGTCGAGAGGTCCCTGGTTTATTCACAACAGGCGCCATGAGTCCTCTCTATGTCCTACTTGTGTTTCTGAACCCAGGTGCAAAAATGGATATTGGCAAAAATGTTCCGACGAGCGCTGGTTGAGTAGCTCATCTGAGTTCTCTGATATGGTTGCGTGTTTTGCCACTGGTTGCAATTGGAGCCCTTCAAAGCAGCTCAGATTTACAAATGACGATTTATTCCCACTTTGGTTTTAAGCTGGCTGCCTTTAATAGGTGTTTTGAGATAGGTTTCCTTTGGCGTCAACTTTTTGATTGAGTTGGCAGTGCTATTTTACAAGGGAATACTGAAAGAAGGCTTACCTCCTCCATTCCTGTAACAAAGATAAGGAAACCTCCAGACGTTACCCAAACCGACACTAAAACCAATACAGGCCAACAAGAAGTCGATTCCTCTTGTCCACTTCTCCCTCTTATTCAGGCCCTCCTCATCGACTCCAGTTTCCCCCTCCTCCCACTCGGGCTTGGTCTGATGGATGGGATCCGTGTCATTGTCCACCAGGCAGTCTCCCTCGATCCCGTACAAGTTAGCACACCGCGCTGAAAACGACAACAAAAGGAATGATGAAGATGGATCCGAATGTCGCAAATTCTAATTCGTTATTTGTCAGATCTGCGGAACGTCACTACTGATCGATATTGGTGAACTTACCCACAGGGTAGGTGCCATTGCAAGACATGCTGTCGTTCTGTATTTCAAATTCGATTGTCGGATTCACCTGCAAGACGAATGTTTGATAGACGTATTAGTTATGGAAGTGACTATTTGGCAAGCCCGGCTTACCAAACAGCGACTTTTTCTTGTCCTGAATGGAGAGCCGAACTCTCTGGCTAATGTGTTGTAAAGTCTCCAGCTCGCCAAACAGGGTAGATTTTTTACCTGTTTGGCAAGCCCGGCTGGCCGAACAGGGTGGCTTTTTAGTGCTGTTTGGCAAGCGGCTCTCCAAACAGGAAAAAAAAGATGCCTGTTCGGCGAGCGGCTTGCCAAATAGACACGGCCATTAGTTATTAGGTGTCAGATACTTGCTTGCCCAATACTATTATGTGGATGAACAGGGCTTGTTATCCTTCATTACTGTCGCTCGGGGATGCCGAGAGACAGGCCCTGGCTGCACTCAGTATGACTACGTACATTAGGAAAATTTGAGCCGAATGGAACCACTGCCGCGATCTTCAGTATGGCATAGAAATAGCAATGAAGTACTCATCAGAGCGAATTACGTTGTTTGAGGCACCTATTATTGCTAAACTAACTTTAGAAGAAGTTCTGCCTTACCTAAATGTTGAGGGACATGTATGATCCAGCGATAAAGATTTTATCAACGCCCTATTCTTCTCATACTGTTCAATGTATTAGACAAGTCCCTCCACTGCACGAAAGCCGATACAACTCAAAACGGATGTGCGGGCGTTCTTTAAACGAAGTAGGCCATATTTTGGAGTACACACAAAGCCCTGTTGTTCCTGGATCCATGTCTTTGAATATCATTGAGATATATACAATCGCAAACACGATAAGCTTGTATTCATCGCGCAAAAACCTGTTTCATGCAGTGTTAGGTTCTTGATATGGGCTTCGCCCTTGGCCTTTGGGAATGAAATCCGCCTGGCGGGAAGCTACGGGGATGGCATCTGGCCAATTTCACAGTTTATATTATCAGAAACAGTCGGCTGGATATCTGTTTCTCTTATTACCAAGATGTGAAAAAATTGCATCCCCGGACTATTTGCACAATTTCCAGATTTACATGTCTGTACATGCTTTCTACTCTCATTTGAGGACTTTGAGTCAGTTTCGCGGGCGGCCGATGCCGGAACTAATGTCCGAATTTTGTGTCGGTTATGCATTGGAGAACTCAATGCGAATGCTGATGAAGCTAAAAGGTTTAGTTAGTCTCACTGACTTAGATAAGGAGATCGATATCGTGCTTAGGTCTGTGAAACTAGAATACAGTCTATATTCTTTTAGTAATTTTGAAAATGTTACAGCGGGCGCCATCCCAGTCATGGCGACGTGCGGCCAAATACAGAATATTTTGGTTTGTAAACAACCACGAGATGTCGACACTGAAAGTAGTCTCGCTTTACTACCCGTTGCCATGGAAACCGCATCTTCTCGCTTTTGTCGGAATTTCAGAGGAAATTTCCACACCAGTGGTGCTTTCTAGGTAAGAAATTCTGAACCAGTTGCCAGACATTTCAATGACGTCATGTGACATAATTCCCTCGGTATACATATCTACCCTCACGATTCACTAATGTGAGGATGGCAATTAACACCGAACAGCGGCACAACATCAGATATTTGATGATTTTTTTCAATCTGAGGAAAGATGCTATGGGTATTTCAGCATATTAATATACATTGTAATCGTTCAATAGTGACGTAATGCACTAAATTATTCTCAAGGGAATATTTTATTCTGAACAGCGAATTAATTACCGTTTTGCTTCGCCTAATAGGATGGATTCTTGCCAAGCTGTTGACCCAGACCGTCTCGTTCAATTCTGAATACCAACATTTTGGGGGATTTTCTTTTATCGCAACAGCCCGCGTTTTGAATTGTGGGCTTGTGTACATGATCTTCTCCATCACCGTCCTCGTTGACCGCCCGCGTGTTTCTACAGCACCGGGGACCAGCGTCATAGACTGATGGAACTGGCGATGGAACGCTTGCTCCGAGTCACAGTCGCCACCGGGTTTTTTTTTCGGAAACCAACCGGCCTATATTGTCTATAAACTGTTGAGCAGGGGAAAAGAAAGCAACAAAGGATACGAAATTGATGATTATCTTGTTTATTTCGCAACTACTTGTACCGTTAAGTCTTTATTCATCTTGACAAAGAAATTAACTGGCAATAATCGTGACAAATTCGTACAAAATTTTAATTATTGGTCTCATCCTGTCTTCAGTTAGTAAGTTAAAATAGGTCAGACTTCAGTCTTTCATCGCAACGAATAATCACTTACGAAGCTTTTCTAGATAAAATGTCGAAGAAGGAATCGTCCATAATGAAACACTACCTTTCACTGGCCACAAAATTGAACACATCACTCGGAAACACGTTTTTTTATAGATATTCAACAGTCTAGCTCATCAACAAAACTTTTTCCAAAAATGTTCAGAATTAAAAGAATTGTAACGGATTTTTTGGCCTATTACATAACGAAAACCTATAGTCACCTCTCTGCCATGTATGATGAGAAAACAAAACTTCTGACAATATACTCTAGACTGCATTTCATTTGGTGCAGCCGTTTGCGAGACGTCGTTTGAAATAAGTGTTGATATTGATATGAACTAGACTGTACATGTAGCACCTTTGATCAGACTATATCAGTCTATTTCATTATCATCATTACATGTTCATTGTTATGTTAGTCGAATATGTTGGAATTCCAGCTTAAAAGGGCCCGTCCAAGGCGTGATTTCGTGTCGGAAATGTGGCTAAATCATCTGGTATGAGCTCGTACTGTGCCTGTGGACAGAGCATTAGTCGCACCGTAAAAAGCACATGAGGCCAAAAAGTCCTCAAAACTAAAACAATTTAGCTATTTACGCTGCTAATTTTGCTGGCCACCGGCATCTGTTCCAAGTTCACCACAGAAATTGAAACGCGCGTCAAATCGCTAACCTTGTCCTACTTAAGTGGAGATAGCCCTTTAGCAAGTCTTTCAATCAAATTTAATATGCAATGTATCGAACTACATGTATATAATTTGGATGTATTTTGATTCACGAGTTACTCGTACGTACAACAGGGCGAAGCACGAATGAAATGAATTGATATCAAGCTATGAATGAAAGTTTCTACATATGTTCAAGATCATTATTTGTGATATTCTGATTGATTCATTGTCTAAAAGAACAAAGACCTTTACAGCAGAATGTACTTGGGTTTTCCCAACTACACAGAATACAATAATCGTATGGTGGACAACCTACCCAAGGGTTGGCAAGCTATCAGTCACGTAACACCAAGCGGACCTGACCAAAAATATTTAAATCTAAAACTTGATGGCACTTTTATATGAGAACGTTGGCACAGGCTCTTGAGCATATAGTAACATGAGAGATATCTTGTGTTATTGACCTCTTACGTTCATGGGCCCGTGAAGTGTATTTGAGACCAAATGGGTGTACAGGTTCCACGAGGGATTACGTCCACTGCTAAGACAATGGGAAATAATGACTATTAAATGAACATCAAACAAACACAACAACGCCACCTTTTGGCATTACACATTATCACTAGATGCAGAGATTTACAAAATGGTTCTCTTAGGAATGGCTGAAAATAGCACTCTGGAAGGTGAACCATACGAGATCAAAAATAGTGTGATTGTTCCTTTCGATTTTAGGTTAGACTCTTCATTAATTCACTCAACCCACGAAGTCCCAAAGTCATCCTCCATAGGAGGCCTTAAACTTGAGGTGTATTTCATCAGAAGTCAATTACATGAAGAATACTCGATATTCAAAAAACTCTTGGATTGAAGTATATCCGCAACAGTGGTTCCTGTATTGAGCAATCACAACCGAGTAAATATTTGATTATGGTTATTCATATAATAATAAAACTAAATGTCAATTGTTCTAAAAAAGTAATATTTTGATATTTTGCTCTGCCGCACCGTACCTTTCAGTCTATCGAATAGCATTAAAATTACGTTGTATAAATGTGATACGGCGAACCTGAAAACATGTACATGTATCCCTTCTCGTCTGCTGTTTCAAAAATTAAAATTCACCCACAAAAAGTTTTTTAATCATAGTGCCACTCCTGCTGAAAGGGCCAATCAGATTCGGTTTATTAGACTCACCTGATCTTCAAACTCGTAGATCATTCCAAAAATATTGCCTTTTTACAAGATAGGACAATTCCCGAAAAAAAATCGTGCGAAGCTATTTTATCTTACCTATATACTAATGATTTGAGGTTGTCATTAGGAACCCAAATTGCCGTCGTGTTTAAATCGATGAAAATGGCGACAAATGTAAGAAAAGGCCATACTCAAGATAAAATCTTCTCATTTTTTAAAGTATATCTCATTAATCACTGGCTCTTCCTTTCTGCATAGGATGCGGTGCAACTTTCTAAAATAATTAGAACTAAAATGTAGAGTGCAAGAAGTACACATTAACGTCTTTGCGACTTTTTTGATAAGTTACAAGCGATGTGTGATGCCTTGAGACTTTCGCTGCGTCAATATGGAATTTTCATGCGGACTTCATGCACTCTGGTGAAACTACAAAAAACAATACAAGATTCACAGTCAAATAGTGTCAGGCAGGCCTAGCCAACTCCAACAGTTGTTTGGCGAAGGGATGCCTCATCTGAAGGAAAAAGTATGATGAGACATTTGCATTGATAATTGCCGTACCGATTAGTTAATTACAAATAATAACAGTAAACCTCACATACATGTATATCCTGGTTTCATCGATCTAAGATCGGTAGATTAATTAAAACGAAATTCTCGACTAGAACAGAGAGGCTAAAATGCAGACTACCCAAATCACAACTGCAGCATGTTAGCGCAAATGCAATGTTTCTAAAAGACTCAGACGCAGAAGTTATCCGAGGATAAAAATTATATTGAATAATCTGGATCTAACATATTTAAACTGTGTGTATAATTTCTGGCAAGCGTGACTTTCTATTGTTATATTGTAAAGCGTCAAATTTTTTTTATAATCGATTTCATTAGAAACCTTGCATTTGCCCACACGCGCACCGTTTGGTGACTAAATACAATATGTCATATGTCACAAGAGATCATGTATTATCATACACTACAATCAGTATAAACCCGACTTACACCTTGGGAATGTATACTGTCCCGAAGTTACCCCACCGATTATTGCCTTAAATTCTCTCCTCTGTTGATTGCCCTAAATTCTAAGACTGGTAACCAGAAAGTTGTGAAATTGAGGAACATTCTTGATCAGAGTTTGTTATCTTTCAAAAAGTAATCCTACCGGCTCTAAGACTGAAGTAAATATAGTGTTTTCTGTAGAAAAAAATCCGATACTGCAGTCTCACTCGACTTGAGGACTCTGAATACAGATACTGTATATCATCACAACCATACACTTCCACAGTCATACTCCGACGCGGGGGCATCGTCGTCCGCGTTTTGTATTGTTAATTTCTGCGCCACTGCCACATTACAATACAAAACGCCGGTGTCAAGGGTATGGAGTCGGAGTATGAATTCGGCTTTAGTCAGCAACAGGACAAAATTACATAACTAATTTACATGCACAAAACAGACACACTAAATATGTAAAATAATTTTACAAATTAAAGACAAAATATCATGCTATCTGCAATTAAACCAATTCATGAGAATTTGTTAGGAAAATTTTTGATGGTAATAAATAAAAATCACAAACATAAATACTCATTTCAAAAAGATCTTTTCCTAAAAATGGAATGATTTCTGGGAGATTTATCTCGAATGCAAATTTGATCCCAGCCAATAAACGGTTACTGTAGACAGGGGCTGGGTGTGAAATTGGTGGCCTCCGTCACGTGCTAAATACGCCATTTCGAAGGAAGCAAATGGTTCTGGTTTGATTTAGTGATAAAAATATTCAGTGACAAGTACTGCCAAATGGTAGAGACCACTATTGGCAATTTTGTGGTTTTACTTTATTCGGCTCATGTCTATAGTCTCCATTTATCATCACAACAAGGACATGCGCATTTCAGTCAATGTCCGAACGCCTAAAACTCAACTCAGTTGAAATTAATATTCCACTGTAGTCCTTAGTTGTTTTTACGACATGGGATGGCGGCCATTTTGACCATCATGTTGATAGCTAATGGCGGCCACTTTCCATTTTCCCGACCTGCTTATTGTGTTTGTCATTTTGACTGCTTTTCAATCACCTGAGAGAGGAATATTTTCAGGTTATCTTTATGCACCTATTCAGGATTTGGGTTGCTTCTCCATGTCAGTTTGATTTTTGGGAATGTAGAAGACTACGCACTCGAGTTGTGGGCAGGGCTCCACAATCTTCTGTGCACCCGAACTGATCATGTCGGCAGCCCTGTCAAACTCTAGTCTCTCTCACAACCCAACTCTGTACACGTATACTGTGACATACCAGGATATCATCCTGGTTAGTAGTGTTTTTGGTGTTCGCTATTTGCAGAAGTGCAACATCTGAAGATTCATTTTGGTAAGAAACTTTATAATTAGATTCAGGGTCAAGAGCTGCATACTGGTTAACACCTCAGTTTTCAGCCGTTAACCGAGAATCGTGCTACATTTCCTCTGCACTTCACTGCAAATTCTCTCACACTTAACAATTTGTTATGATTATGTCATCTAAAGTCCTATACGAGATCATCTTTGGTTGTGACACCATTACTCACACCATTGGCGACGGCACCATCAGCAGCGGTGCCATCAGCAACGGCGCCATTGACAACAACGCCATTGCTCGCACAATAACTTTGCTTCCTTTCCGAGACCCCATTATGCTCATCAGGTTTTGAGACACCGTTGCCTTCTTGCGTTTTTGTGAAACCATTACACACCGGGATGCTTGTGACGCGATTACACTCATTTAGGGCCATTCTCTCGGGATCTATAACAGAGATGGTAACAATTCCGTTTCCGGTTGGTGTTGTCATAGAGATTCTCTGAGTAGCGTAGTCCTCAGGTCGGAGTTGATGAGCCTTGAATCCACGGGGTTTGATACATGACCTCAGTGGCTGAAAACAACAGAGTAGAGAAAGAAAAACGAGACAGTCATCTCTGCTTTTGCATCAATCTACTTTGAGGAAGTCTTGACCACGAAATTGCTTATGATATTGGCAAGAAGTGATTAAGAATAAAGAACTGTCTTCTTACCTTTCCCTTCCGCTTGATCTGGACGATCTCTTGAATCATGTAGAAAGGGATGCCAATGAATGAAGTGCAGGCCAGCATCCATCCTATGGTAACTGCCCATTTAGGATATACGTAAGTGCCACTGGATTTGCGGTTATATGTCAACTCGGAATAGCTGATGGCACTCATCACGAACATAACCTTGATGAGAGAAGATGAACGGTTTTTGTTAATGCAAGTTTTCGCGTATTACTTTATAGCTTTTCAGAATATTGAGTATCTGCGTATGAGTGTTCCCCCTACATAGATCGGGCTCGAATAGTTAGTGTTGTTAGGTTAGAGGTCGCCTTCTCCGTGAATGGGAACAATTTTGAGGAAGCACTGACAGATGTACACCGGTTGTTACTCACCAAGCAGAAAGCAGGGGCAGTGAACTTCCAGCTGTACTTCATGTAGGGGTTGATGCGGAATCCGTACATCATCTCAATGTTGTCATAGAAACGGTCCGCACCTGAAACGACATGAGAGGCAATCGTTAAGAGAACTGAAACGCATGCCGAACCTTTTGACATCATGCAATCACAAGTCTGGAATTGAAAAATCCCGGAATGGTTCCGAAGACTACTTCAGAATACCGATTAGCCTTGTTATCAAAGTGGAGAGCTGGTGCAATTTGCTGCCGACATATTGAGCATCTACAAAAAGTGACTGAGTATAATGATTGTGACTTGAAAATCATATGTATAATGACAAGGTGGAAAGTTCTCATTGATGGACAGTTACAAGCAAGAACAACCTTATATAACCGACTCTCTCGCTGTTGAAGGTAGTGCTTGCCATATGTGACAATTAGGACATTTTACCACCTTTTATGAACCACCATGTCCGTCGAAAAAAGATTGCTTGAATATCAATTGACATTCTGAAAGCAACGAAACATCCTAGGCAGACGTTTGACCTTAGAGAAATCAACTTACCGGTAATAAGTGTTATGTTGATTTCTCTAAGGTTTAACGCAATGTCCCCAGCAATCTCCTAGCGACAAAACCGATTTGGGTGATTCATCGCTCATCTTACATGTATGAGTAGGTTAATCATCCAATCTCGTCCGCTTCGTTCCAAATGCAAATCATTTTGTGTATCATCGTGTGTATGTCAGCAATGATCAGTTACTGAGGACGAGTTGAAATAGCGAACCGAAACTCGTTCGATGATGGAGGTGTTATGCTAATTCCATTTGGAATGAAGTAACGGGTACTCTATGTCCTCAAGTAAACACATGAGAACTAGCTGATGACGCACATGTGATGAGAACCAGTGCTTGCTCTATTGCTAGCTTGTCATAGAAACGACTAATATAACTCTGAACAGTCTACTTAACTTACCGTAAAGCCAGCCGATGGCAATGCATTCACAGAGAGCTACGATGAGGATTATGCGACTGCCAGTGTAGTAGTCAAACAGTTGGAACACGTACATTCCGCCCTGGAGAGGAAAAGAGGAAAATGAGACAAATGAAGAAGGCAAATGTTGATAGAAGAGCTAGATGGGCCGAAGTAGATTCACTGGTGAGAGAGGAGTTTGTAATGCGCTAAAGGCACCTAGCATTGCCATCCCTCCAGAACTTTTCAAAAATGCAAACGGGATAGAATTTTGCGAGGGTGAAGGCCAGAAGTGGGTGGTATCTTGCTTTCTTCTGCAGCGTTATCTTTCACTTACGTTTGTGACCATGGAGAGTCCGATAAAGAATGAGAAAATGCACACGCAACCGATGAAGATTTCTCGCCTGTAACCACGACGAAGGTGCCTGGGGAATGCGTCGACCACTGCGGTGACGAAACCTTCGACACCAACGAACTGTAAAGAAGAAAGTGGCAGGGTGATAGGATTAGAGTTGAAAAGTGAGATGGATGGAAGATACTCATATTTAAAAACTAATCACATTGGGTGACGATAATGTCCCTAATTCTAAAGCACACACATATGAAGTACAGTAGGTACTCCAGAAGAATTGTGATATGCGGAGAGTGTGATGCATAAGCTAGCCTCTTTGCGCAAGCAATCGTCTGTTATTTTTTTATTACCTGACTGTCGAGACCAAGTAAGATGATCATGATGAAGAAGAGCACACTCCACAGAGGAGCGACGGGCATCGCAGCGACAGCTTTCGGGTAGGCTATGAAAGCAAGACCGGGACCTGAAATGGAGAGGTGGAGAGATTATTAAGTACCCAGGGCTACTAAGTGTGCATTTGCGGTAGGGACTGAAACTTGTCCACCGGGTCGCCTCTATTGTATGGTGATGAAGTAAGGTATAGGGTTCTGTAGAGACCATGCCCTCATGGATTCATTGATAGCGCATAGAAGATATAACCTTTTCTTCCCGGGAAACTCTATTTTTTACAACAAGAAATTATAAGAGAAGACTAATCCGTACCTGTATTCATCTCAATTTACTATATAAACTTACTTGTCTAACATACATTAAGTATAAAATATATATAACTTGTAAAAAAGTTGGGAAACTGTTTTCCAGACGTGAACTTATTTGACCTGCATCATTTAGCAGTCTGCAACCAACAACCTTCTCATTATGGTACGGGCAGGTAAATAATGAATATGGTACGTTATTGGCCACTTGAAAAGCCCATTACAGCCACTTATTGCTATTTCGCCGTCCCTTTAATAGAGGGTATATCGTAAGGTTTGGGTAATTGGTATTTATCCTGTATCCCGCAGTGTATACAGTGTTAGCTATGGCCTGGAGTAATAAGCTAGAACTCATTTGTGAGCTGCCTCTGTACAACTGTTTGCTTCATTGGTTACATGGTATCTGTAGTCTTTATATTTCGTTCAACAAAAACCAGCGTAAAATGTAACCAAGTGAGCGCATAGAGAAAAACTCTGTAGTGTCTCAAATTCTAATCGTGAGGCAAACTATAAACGAGAGCCTACTAAGGCCCCACATGGGGTATCTAAGGAACAGCCAGAACTGGCCATCGTTGTACAGAGATTCGATGAGACTGGAGCGGATATGCTAAACCTGTCCATTGATGAACGCACCTGATGCGGCTACTTCGTCAATTGGTATATCGTGGAGGTAGGACATATAGCCCAGAACTGAGAAGATCACAAATCCGCCAAATATACTGGTTCCGCTGTTCACCATTGCAAAGAGTACACTATCCCTGGAAAAACAAAAAGACGAAAACATGATTTTTCTGATCTTTGAAAAGTTGTGATCCAGGGAGAATTTTTTTTTTTTTGGGGGGGGTTATGGATAAACAGTCCCACTTGCTGCTGGAACCACTTTCAGCGCAAAGAAATGAGGTTTTTACCTCATGCAGTAAAATGAATTCCATCGCCCGTGGGGGTCAGGTAAGGTTATTTTTAAATCCATAATCATGACCCAAAGCAAAAACCAATTGCTTTCTCGTCGCATGAATATGGTAAATTATTAGCTCCCCGAGATTTCATCTGGCTAGTCGCGCATAAGCAGTTGCCATGGAAACCAGCATACCTCCGCTGAAGGAGGAGAGTGCTGTGACAAAGAGGAATGGGAAGATGTGGACTGAGAATGATCGATATTAAGGGTGTCTTGGGCGTTGTTGGACTTAATGTGACATTCCAAGCAAATCGCAGCTGGCTGCAGACGGTCCTAAGTAATAGCATATCGAATTATTTAGTAGTCTTCAGTAGAAATTCCGAGCGGGGGTCGCAGCTGGGGGGGGGGTCACGGATTCTGTTCAGTTCGAATCATTTGCTGTCGGCTACGAGATAGTTTCGTGCGTATAATTGTTTGTGCAGAGACCAGAATTGACAATGTTAGACACTTGCGCATGTGCAGTGACTGCGTTAAAAAATTATATGCACACGATAAGTTTGTAGCAGGGCGCAACTTTTTCATGGGATGCGGAAAATGGTGTTTTCAGCAACTTTCATGGGATGCAAGACATGAACATGGTGAGTACTTGTCACTAAAAAAATATATACTTCAATGGATGAAGTAAAACAAACATACGTATACAAGGCAATTATTTCATATAATGTTGGCAAATGATTAAATTCCCACATGGCGCCCGTGGGTGGTCAGACAATTATAAGCATACCATAAGTTTGTAGCGGGTGCTTTTTTTCATTATTGGATGCAAATAAGGTTTTCTGCAGATGTTCGTGTGATATGTTCGTGTATGGTTTGAAACGATGAAATTATTTCAAATAAATTTGGCAAATAATTAAATTCCCACATGGCGCATCATAAGTAACAACCCTATTCTCCGCCAACCTCCTGTCACATCGATCTAAAAGCTGTTCTTAAACTCGTTTCCACAGGATTCTCCCTGAGAAACTAATCCTACCCATCACCTGCACCAGACCGGCAACCTCCCAATGTATTTATATCCGTCTCAATGATTAATCGATGCGACCCCTCATCAGTAATTGGCGGCCCGTATTTGGCCATGGCATTAGTGATTATCGCAAGCCAGCCTGGCCAAATGCCATTTCACGAAAACTAGCATGTCATTCGTGAAATGGCAGTTATTGGAAACTAGGATTAATTGGTTCTTTCGATTTCTAAAGGATCGATACTGATTGGGATTTGATCCGAGGCAAATGCCGCCAATGGCTCCTACAGTCATGCTTCGCATGCGACCTAGGTGCTCGACAGATTTATTTGGATCAGCTCGATAATAGAGGTGATATTTTTAGCTGGGCCTGAATTGTGATAGCATTACTAAATCACAGGGACAAGTCTACAGCCTTGACTGTTATCAGAAATATGCATCCATGTACATTTAAGTCCTACGTTCAGGGTTCACCCGAGGTTTTCTCTTCCTTCGTTAACAAAGGTTTTCTCTTCCTTCGTCAACAAAGGTTTTCTCTTCCTTCGTCAACAAAGGTTTTCTCTTCCTTCGTCAACAAAGGTTTTCTCTTCCTTCGTCAACAAAGGTTTTCTCTTCCTTCGTCAACAAAGGTTTTCTCTTCCTTCGTTAACAAAGATTTTCTCTTCCTTCGTTAACAAAGGTTTTCTCTTCCTTCGTCAACAAAGGTTTTCTCTTCCTTCGTCAACAAAGGTTTTCTCTTCCTTCGTCAACAAAGGTTTTCTCTTCCTTCGTCAACAAAGGTTTTCTCTTCCTCCGTCAACAAAGGTTTTCTCTTCCTTCGTTAACAAAGGTTTTAGCTTCCTCCAACAAAGGTTTTCTCTTCCTTCGTTAACAAAGGTTTTCTCTTCCTTCGTCAACAAAGGTTTTCTCTTCCTTCGTCAACAAAGGTTTTCTCTTCCTTCGTTAACAAAGGAAAAATAAACCTCTTTTATAAGTGTGCGGTATCTAAACGACCCAACAACCTCTCACAAAGTCCAATATTAGGTAACCTGAAAGGTTTTTCTGAAGCTCAAAAATCGTCAACCTAAACACACCAACAACAACAACAACAAAAGAAACATAGCATTTGTATTTTGCGTTAAAATATTACTCACTTGTAAGAGTTGTGACTAAATTTGTTATAACTTCCGAGAGCTGTGAGTGTGCCAAGACTGATGGAGTAGGAGAAGAAGATCTGAGTCCCAGCATCAACCCACACCTGAAAAAGGTAGAGACACGTGGTTAGTCGGGGGGACCGGTGAAAGTGCTTGAGGGATTCCGATGGTAGTTTGGCTTGGACAGGACGAACACCCAGCGACAGCATCAACCAATACCATGGCAAGTTGGGACATACTTGAGCATTAACCATATCATTTATTCGACAATACGGTAGTTTAGAAGGGGCAGCATCAACCTGCAGATAACGAATAGTGGGTCAGAACCTACCCACACCTAGAAAAGTAGGGACACATAATGTTGGCAGTATCAACCTCACGCCTGGAAATGTAGGAACAGATGGTGGGGACAGCATCTATTCACGGCTTGACAAGCAGGAACACAGATTGGGGACAGCACGAGCTAACACGGAGACAATATGACAACATCACTCGAAAAAAGAGAACTGTGTCTTCATATCATGGCAAACGAAAATGCCCATGATATCTTACGGATATAGAAGCTTACATCGATTTGCATGAGACATTTATTGATTACAGGCAGTGAGAGATAAACAACAACTTGATAGAGAACATAGCGAAGTATATATTAGACACGTACTAAAGGTGGTTTATTGCAGTGGGACAGCGTCAATACAACCCAATTGACTTGTTGGAATCATACGAGAAGTAATTTCGTGGAACATAATCAACCAACAATAAAAATTTTACCCACACCTAAAAATGTTTACACTGTTTGATTAACCTGAAAAAAAGTACGAATAATGGGTAAAAGGTTGTGAATCATGGCAAACGAAAATGCCCATGATATCTTACGGATATAGAAGCTTACATCGATTGGCATGAGACATTTATTGATTACAGGCAGTGAGAGATAAACAACAACTCGATAGAGAAGCGACCTTTTCGAATTGACGAGGCAACAACATCCAGCTAAACTACCGAGTAGCAGGATAACGGTGTTGATATATACTAGTTTTAGCAATCAATACTTTATTATTACCTCTGTTAGAGTTGCAATCAGTATGGAGTTTCATGACTTTGATGTTTTTTCAAAAGTCCGCGATATCAATCTCATGCAGTCATTGTATTGGGCCTCCAAGAGTTGCGGTGTTTTGTTGAACGCCGTGAGCCGGGGGTTCGCACCACCCGGCATCGCCCCGGCTGACCGTACTCACCTGCATATCGGTAAGCTTGGAGAAGTTCGGCTTGAGGTAGAAGATGATGCCGTCGATGGCTCCTGGTAGGCAGGCCCCGCGGATCAGCAACACAGTCATGAGGATGTAGGGAGAGGGTGCCGTGAAGTACATCACCTGTAATGACAAAGGAAATGACGACATGTCAAACAGTAATGAAGCTTTCAAGGCACAAGAATCAAATGGGGCACTGCTGTTGAGTCATTCATCGGTAAACTGAATGAAAAAAAGCGAAAGAGTCACTGATCAGTATTCATAGATAAGATATCCGAGGAGAAATCACTTTGACTGATTGCCCCCTCCCCGTCTCTTTCCCCTTATTTTGGTAGGGCGACGCGCTCTCTCCCTTCCTGCAGAATGACTGTAGGAGGTAGCCTATCAGTTATTGATATTTGTAGGCTGGTTCACTGCTGTCAGTGTCAAGATATGGTTCAGGTCATCAATAATGATAAAAGATATCCCAAGCGAGCTCATGAAATAAAGTACGGTGTGTACGAACAAAATTCGGTTGGTTATGCAGGCTATGAAGGCCATGCGTGGTACTGGATGGCACGAGGCGAACTTGGAGGCCATGCATGGTACTGGATGGCACGAGGCGAACTTGGGAGAGCAACCAAACGCCGCAACAAACTCGGTCTTACCCCTTTGATAACTCAAATGATACTTCGGCTTGGGTTCAACAGGTATAACTGACTCAAGAACATCGCTTAGAACATAACAATCAGGTCAATAATATCTACAGAATGTACAGTCTAGTCTAGCTCGTTTACATTTCATTTCATAGTGTTCATTTATACATGTATCCTACACTCATTAAAAAAGTTTGCCGGGACACAATATAAGACACTAGGGCTATCAAAATTGTTATGGTGCAGCTGGTTTCGAGGACCAGTAACGTATTCCAGGGGCCGATAATCTGACCACCACAAATAGAAAGGTAGCCGATGCAAAAGGCAACACATGTACTTTTTGTACCGAAGTATGTGTAAGAGAGACGTACGCCGAAACCAATAGATACCAAAGTTCGCAAGCTAGTTATGCGTCTGGCTGGTTATTGATCAGCACGTACCCTAAAATGTCAAGTACGATACTGGATACAGTGCTGCTTTCAGTATCATACTCATTAAGTTTCATTGTGGCCCTACTTTTTCGGATAGTTTAAGCCGTGCGAGCTCTCTGAGCTAGGGATCCGTGGTGCAGATCTGTTGCAAACGGCCTTGTTTGGTAGATGCACAGACAGAAAAGGCTGTGGCACTTCGAGAGAAAGTTCATTCAGTATTTTACGAGGGTATGTAGAACTGTCACTGAAATAAACAATCTGGCTAAAGAAATGATGATCAGGATCCTATTGACTTGCATAATTTATATACTTATTACCCGATCCGGTTTATTCCAGAACCAACCCAAACCTGTCTGTACTACACCGCCAACACCTCAATGAAGGAACGAATTCGTGTATCTAATTCGTCAATAGACATTTCAGCTGCCCTTGTGGTTTCCATAGAAACCTAGGATTCTCGAACGTGCCAACATTGTCATGAGCTTGGCTGTCTCATGGATGTCTCGAATGAGACATTTTCGAAGGCAATGTAAAGGTCGTGCAATAGATTTTCGCTCTCAGATTCAAATACTATAGCTCGCCTCAAAAATGTTGTTTTGATTTGGGTACATTCTGCTGGTAGACACTGGAAGACTTAGAAGCACCAGGTTAAGAAACTTTACGAAAACGTGAACGACTAAACTTTTCGCGAATCTGTCGTCGGATGACTGTGGCAACATCTTCAGTTCAAGTCGTCCCCATTCTCGTAGTAAGCCCCTTAACCTCCTTAATTGCTGATATCATTATGAAGCTTTTCGTATGGCGTACCTTTCCGGAGCTCTTGATCCCCTTCCATATGCAGAAGTAGACGAGGATCCAGGCGAGAAGAAGACAGAGGGCCAGGTCCCATTTGATCGTCCCCACCTCGTCAATGCCATTGGAAATAGCAAGTACCTTATACCTATGAGAAAGGGAGAGAAACCATTTGTTATAATACATGTTGGGAGGAAAACAATAGCATTCAGAGCGATGATGATATGCTGAGGTTAGGTTTCGGATTTTGTTTCGAGGTGCATCTCATGCGTAGACTGTTTAGGTTTATTGACAGGAGTCTAGGCCGAGGCCCCGCCCATCTCACCTCATGCACACCGGGGTCCACGCACCACTGAGCCATCGGAACCCTGAAAATAAGCAGCAAAGCAAGGCAACGTTGCACGTGAATCCACATGCGTTATTTACGGGGGCGTGAGGGTTCTAATTCTAGAACTAAAGCGACTTTTTAGTGGTTATTTTCCGAGTTTCGTAATCTACCCCTAAGCTTTGATTTGCTTACTGGTAGTTATTTCTTAGCCATCTATTGTTTTTGATGAAGTTAGTGTATGATAAGGTGAAGTCTACTTGGCAGGTTAAAAGCCTATCAGCATTGAGATGCACACTCCGGTTTCCCTATAAAGCGCAAGTCTAAAGCTTAATGAAACTGCGATCAGAGTTATACAATTTACATGAACTTTAAAGAAGAGAAAATATTACTTCAAGCTATCGTACTTTACGGTCCCAAATTACGGGAACAAGCAACACTCTAACACTACATTCAAAACACTAAATACATGAATAACAGGTTAAAAAACAGGTTTTTGCTGTAAAACAGCTATGAATTACAACGGATGACAATTTGGTTTTATCATTCTTCAAGAGTCAGTGAACTCCCCCTCAAAGGTTCCTCAATACCAGAAGCGAGCACCCATTAGGGACTCTACTTTTTCACATTGGAAACAAAAACAGTGGTACTGAGAAAGGGCGCTTGTCATGATTAAAGGGGGCAGCACAGGTCTGGTAAGCAACGTGGGAGTTCGACCAACTGACTCTAGAAGGAGAAATAGCAGGTCTTCTGTATTCAATAGTGTCAGGGGAAAGGGGGTATAGCTTATCAGACCATCAAGCGGCGACACTAGTAGGCTACATGACATCCTCCACATGGACGCTAAACTTTCCAGTGGAACCCGGGTGCGAATTCGACCGGCTTTTCCCGGGAAATATCACACGGTTTCCAAAATAATTTCATTAGGTGATAGCGGCACGCCAGGACGTCGAATAGCCATCCAATGTCGCCATTTGGTGGAATGATATCATTTGTTAAATATAGGGGGCGACAGGTGTATGATTTGCAATGGCTTCCATGATGGGGTTTCGATTTGTTGTTGATGTGTTGCTAGAACAACAGATCTTATCTCACAGAGGTTGTTGCGCCCCATTTTGGTGACTGGATACAGTGGTCTGACGACGACACTGATCTTCTCTCGTGATGGCAATGATCTATAATATAAAAGACTTGATTGTTATCAGTTTCAGAGAGTATGTTTGGTAGTATAAATATCACATCCGGGTCACTTAATTCTTGCTTGATGTCCACAAGGGAAGAGTGTGGAACACGCCGGATACTACGTCACATTTTCCCAAGGACTAATGAACATCACCGTCACATGTTGTAATTTGCAACGGCGTCGCTCATTGGACAATTAGTAGTTTGGGAGAAAGTGACGTAGTTTCCGCTGTTTCCCGTCTCAGAGAAAGATTCTTACTCCCAGAATTCGATTACGGGGTCGACTCCTCTCGTGCTGGAGTTGGAGAAGATGGAGATGTTGCCAGCCTGAGGAATCACGCTCGTGCCGTTCGCCTCCACGGTCAGGGAGCTATTGTAGCCGGTGGTATCGTTTGTGGTTCCGTTAAAGACATGTTGCAGGGTACAAGCGTCCGTATTCCAACTATTATTGCAATGGGACCATGGCAGAACGGCCGTAAAGGAGGAAAACAGGTAGTAAAAACCCCAGCACAAGATCACGTTGTAGTAACAATTCAAGAAGAAGACGATGATTGCACACGCTATACCTATGCCTGAAAAACACCAAGAAAAGCATGGTTATGTTATGTGAAGAGGGCGCTAAGATATGTCACCCATAGTGCATGCTGTCATAGGTTAATAGGTTAAAGAGGACTCATAAGAAACGTGCTTACCCTTAAAGAGAGGACATATCTGCCAGGCACCGGTGCCACCAGTCGACATGAACTGCCCCACCGCTACTTCGAGGAAGAAGAGCGGCACGCCACCTATCGCCACGCAGATCATGTACGGGAGGAGGAAGGCTCCTGAAACGAGAACGGAGACACATGATTAGTTCTTCTGGTCGGGTTTTATTCAAACATAAAATCATAACTTAATCTTGAGCGAATATCCATAAATACATAAATACACATCACATGAAATGAAAAGACTAAGAGGGACGAAATGGTGTGGCCAGTTCAAACTGGGTGAAGCCTTGAAATTTGCTGTGGCATCTGTCTCCTTTGTCCGTTTCTCCTCGTTTATTCCAGGCTTTGTTCATTGTAGGATGGTCCCAGAAGAAGGCTACTGGCACTCATAACGTATCAGTGTCAGGGAAGATGGTTGAAATAGCATTCTTGTATCGTTGTCAGCAAAGATGGTTCGATAAGAGCATTACCTGTACCGGTACTTGTATTTGTGTCAGCGATGTACATGTAGTTTAAGAAGAGAATTATAGGTACCTGTGTTAGTGTCAGTGAATATAGTTCAATACGATATCAAAGTACTTAAAGCAGTGTCGAATACCAGACAGAACACATCCAGATTTGATATTCTGAATTTTTTGTTGGCCGAGATCAGAGGTTCTTCTTTACACATGCATTTGACTGAATAATGTATGTTAAGGTTAATTTTTGGACTTCGAAAATTTTGAACTTCTGAAAAAAAAATGTTTGACTTTGAAAATTTTTCAGAATTTCGAACCTGCCATTGGATTTCTATTAGCCTATACTTTCCCAAGATTACCGATAAAGACTACTACAGTGACATGCTCCCTTAAGGTATTCGAGCTGGTCATGTGAACAAGGTATAGGCATGCTGTTTGTGCCTCGGGATGATTTCAAGACAAATGAAAATAGTGAAACGTATTCTATAGGAGTATGGTTACGTTCATTTCTGGCACGTATATGTGATATACTAAATGTGCATTTTCTCTCTTCTTATAGACAGCAGATCAGAGCACTATAATCTACATACAGCAAGATTTCTACTGCTCATATCAAATTATTGAAAAAGGCGACCGTTTTTGTTACTGTTGCAGTGATTGGTGGCTCGGGTTGGTCGTATGAGTATTACTGTTGCAGTGACCATCTGGTCAGGTTGACCTTAGTCTTCTCGTTGAAGTGATTATCTACCCTTCGTGTTTTTGTTGCAATGATCGCTTGTTATATTTTGCATTTTACCGACGCCGCACCATTTTCAACATTATGATACATATTTTGATACTGTCCAACTCGGAGCTTGCCAACCTCATAACGCTGAATTAGTAATGGTAGGCTCCTATTTGCTTTAGTAATTACAAGTACCGTCTGCGCTGTTATCCAAATAGCGTGAGCTGAGATGATTGCATATCTTATTGATGCCTAATTGACTGGAAGGCGCGTTCCGTGTCTATTCCAATACCAATACCGTCAATACCAACTGACGATGATCGAATCGTTCCCTTAAAGTCTTTAGTGATACTATAAGGATCGAACGGATCGTTGCTTGCATATCATTTTCATGTTTGCTTATTTAGTATAACAGTAACCTGTTATTCTTTTATCAAATCCTGTGGGTTGAGCATTAGATACTATCGAGCGAGATGATGCCGAACATTTCATAAGTCGGTTCAGTGCTGGTGCCCCGAAAACTTAATCCCCCAGTATCCCCATTGAACAATATGTTTGATGCTAACCAAGGCAGTGTAGTAGGAAATATCGTGCAAGATTCCATAAAGTATTCGGAAACAATGGCATGCATGGTGAAACAAAAATAAATGTACACGCCGACCAGTAATAATCGTTCTTTCATTATTCCCAGTCTGAGGCCTGAGGGCAAAAGTGGCAGAGCTATATCGACAAAGCGATCCTTTTAATTTTCTCAAAGGCTATTGTCAACACCATCACATATTCTTGAACCTGGCTTACCATACATTGACCAAAGGATTTTAGCAAGACGCGGTTTCTTTGACAACCCCTTATACCAACCCATCGCACCTCAATGGAAAATTCGATCAATTAGCATTTCTGATAAATTTAATTAGCTCTTTGGTTACCATGGCAACTCGCCGAATCTTTTTGATATTCTACGCGGATTACGTTTAAACAACGAGGCTGGAAAAATCGAATAGGCTACATTTATAACTCGCACTATAGTAAAAATATGATTTTCACGCCAAATATCAATAGCTTCCGACACTTTAGCACAAAGCGGTGAATTTCTATTTCAAACACTTCAAAATATCAGTAAATTCGTTGATAATCAAGATCTTTTTGGAGCAAATCTAAACGGGTAGCGACATAATCGGCAGACGACAGTGCGAGGCCTTCTTAGGAAACATTAGGCAAGTATCATAATCCATACCAACGACGGAGAACGAAGGTCTGTGGTGTCATCCATTCCTGAGCAAATTTCATAAACGGGACATTTTGATAAAGTGCAAAGTATCCCGATAATTCCCATTACATGCACTGCCATGTGCATCCGAGGGTTTTCCCTAAAGCACTTCAAGGAGCGTCTACTGAGAGGACTACAATGGGACACGCGCGAGGAGCACCGAAATAGCCCACTCACCATGCACCCAGCCTCTCATTTCGTCTGACTGAATGCGTGGTGCATGCATTGTGTCAAACGCCGTACGTGTATCCTTGAGTTCGGCCGATCATTTCCCTGGCATTACTATAAGGCTAAGCTAAACAAGTCCAAAGTGAATAACGACGCATTTTCAAAATATCTTGAAAAAAACTTGTCAAAATGATTTGAAACTCAATGTATAGAACCTACTAGCCACTACTAGTGCTCATTAATAGTAGTTCAAACAATAGATTTGACTAAGACAATGCGAGCGACTTCTTGGTAGGGGGACATTTTGAAAAATTGGGATTAGAAGAAAATTTAGACCAAGTGAAATGGGTAAACGTCTGTATCTAAAATGTCAAACGGGAGACAAGGTGTAGGTGAATCTGAGGTGTTAATGATATGAAGATTATGGTGAGACTGATGATGAAAATGTTGATGACATTCGGGAATGACGTAATCCGGTAAGAAACTATAAATTATGTAATAACGAGTCAGCGTCTGCTGCCGGTATGGTATTAAATACGCGATACTTTGTTTTTCGGTATATGTATAAAAGAAAAAGAAAATTGTAATAATGGCGAGAGCAGGTCATGAGTAAATTTTCTTGGATTTCAAAAGATCCATTCCACGCGATGTGGTCTCTTAGATGGAATAAAGTAAATAAATTTATGCAGCCACCAAATATATTATCGAAGAAAAATTGTTACCAGAAGTAGCATTAAGCCGGCTAAAAAATACAGAATAAGTAGGCCAGTCGTACGCATATACTTAACATCAATTTTTAACTTAAAGCAAGGGAATATTTTCTGGGGGAGTTTTAAAATTCTTCAAAGTGGGGAAGTTCGGCATCGACTTTGACATAGCATTGGACTTACCTCCGCCATTCTTGTAACAAAGATACGGAAACCTCCAGATATTGCCGAGACCAACACTGAATCCGATGCAGGCGAACAAGAAGTCGATCTTGCGGGACCAAGTCTCCCGTTGGTGCATGTCGCCAGAGGAACAGGACGATGCAGTCGGGCTGTCTAGGACTTTCGGAGGCAGCATGTCGATGTCAGTTATCGCCGGCACACTATTGTAGTCGCCGTGGCCATTCTCAGCGCCGGGAAGGTTCGCCTCTTTCTTCTTAAAGCAGTCTTTCACTGTCATCATAATGGTTCTGTTAAGGAGATAATGGGAAAAATCGGTTTTCTTGAGTAGTCCAGTGTGAATGTTTAGTCCTATGTTGTATGTTGGGATAAGAATATTTCTTCTGTTCACAAGTGTAGGTCTATGTTAGATTACGTCAAAACTGCCGGACACCGTTCACAGCCCAAAGATTCTGATATTCTGATGTTCTGAATACTTTGGATCGATTCGCAACAAAGCCGCCCGCAGCGTTTTCACGGCGTCCTGCATATCATTAGCGGAGTCGGCTGTACCACCTCCCAGCGACATCTGCAACTAACGTTCAAAACGATAGACGTGTGGCAAGGACGTGTGGAGAACAAGTTGTGTGTCAAGACTATCTTACATCCTATCCTGTTGGGCCAAGTCCAGTTGTGCCCTAGCCTCGAATTTATTTAAGGTGGATATTATTGTTAACTAGCTGGTCGTTCCTGGTTATATATACACACATTTGCGTGAACTCGTACGCATGACACAATCACTGACATTCATTAATTCGGGCATTTCCTCTGGAACCTGTGCAATAGCTCTGTACACATTGACAACATTTTCGATAACATCGCACCTGGACAACATGTTGGCCAACATGTTTACCAAAATGTTGTCAGTGTGTACTGTGTGTCATCCTCCATATATCGCATAGTCTCACACTGCATCGGATTACTCCATGAATTCGCCATTATGAGATTTGTAAATATTGTTGTACGTGATAAAGGTATCTCAATAAGCTTTCCTTCTTTTCGCTAGTATGCCATAAATTTTAGTAATGTTTTAGTTGTTATGGTTGTAAAAAAATAATGATCCCACCTGATTCACCATGAAACGTGGGGAGGATGTTTGGGTTCTTGTCCTAACTCAAGCCGATAAAAGACTTGAGTCAGACAGATTTAAAAATGAATTGTTTTAGTAATAATTGTTTAATTGGATAAAATAAAATAGTTATTGGCATAATCAAGAAAGTGCTTATTGAAACCTGAGTTCCCTTAGACGAGGCTTACCCTTGGAAATCAATATGAGAACTAAATACAACAAAATCCTACCCCCTCATAATCAATTAACCCAACCCCAAATATGTCCAATCAGATACTCCTTTTAGGTTCCGTAACTACCTCCGAGATCTCGCTCCCCTTGAGCCCCATTTCTTCCGAAACATGGAACTTATCTCAAATACTTAACGTCTGGGCCTAGGCCTTTCATAAGGCTTCTAAGTCCCTAAAGGTACTATACATACCAGATGATGATAACCTCTGCTGTCCCAGTAAATAATCCTTTTAGCATAGTTTCCCCAGACAATTACTACAGATTGTTATAACCAGGAACAACCAGCTTGTTAACATTATGCAAGGATGACAAACGTGTCACCAAACCTTTGATAATAAATGTCTCATAGGTCGAAAACTGATTGAGTTAAGGTGGATATTATATAAGGTTTCAAACGTATTACCCAACTTTCGATGATAATGTCATAATGTACATGTAATTTTACGCCAGATAGGACAACATGAAAGAAGAATGTCCTGACATTTCTCCACGTTTCTGATCTGAGGACAATTGATGTACAGTAATAGCCTATCTTTAGTTAAGTTTGTACACGAATACGTCCGAGTCTTTCGATGGTTGCTGATGTCCAATTCTGATAAGATTTAAGAAAAAACTAACTTTAGATGGCGGCCAAGTAGGACAGTGAGATTTACATGTCTTATTTGACTGCACAAGCAACAAGACTAAGTTCATTTAACGGGACATACGATTTGTAGTTTGCGCTGGTTGCAGCAGCCCACGCACGCGCAGCAACTATCTTTGCAAAACACGACTTGACCTGACCTTGATGCCAGCAGCCCACGCATGCGCAGCAACTATTTGTAAAATACAAATTACAAAAAGGATCTTTGCTCGTCTGTTCACATACCGATATTATCGACAACCAATCGATTGACCCTCTTTCTCATACCATAAATGGCTTAATACAAACTTGAATGTATCACAACTTTCAATTGATAATCACTGTACCATGCCTTGCTGGTTACGGTGTTCCAACTTATCATTTAGTTCGCCTGATCGACATCCATTGAAATATCATTTTATAGTTCTCGGGTCACTTCGTACAACAACTATAAATGGAGTAATGACAACTTGAGAGTTGCTCTAGAGCCATCCTATAATAGGCCAACAACATTCCCAAACTTGGGGACGCTCTGTTGTTGTGGCGTGGAGTCCTGGCATCAAACAATACCGTGAATACGGCGACCCATATTCGCCTAAAGACTTGACATCATACTCGAGTTTCTCAGTCCTTATGTCAAGCCAGATGTCACCATAGTAAACATTTCTAGGCCCGGAATGGGGGGAATTTATGGCCTTCTATTCAAGCCACTATCACCATTGACGCTGCTTGTCAATCAAAAAAGAAACTTACTCCCGTCGTGGGCCTACTGAAATCTACCCATACACTGGCTTACGCAGTGGACGTTAGGCGTGAGAAACTCGAGTAGTTCTCGGGTCGCTTCGTAGAACAACGGGGGATCCACAACAACCAACCACGGTCCTTTCATGTCATGAATTAGGCCTACTGATTTATCAAAACACGTGCGTCATTCGTTCGTGGCCCGGCAACTTACCGCTTGGAACGTTAAGAGCAACAGTTTATCTCACTAGCAAATGATTAAGATGTCCAAGTTTGAAGGAAACTGGGGCCCTGTCGGAGCCGACTGTGCGCCACTTCAAGATTACCTTGTTCTTATGGGTAAGTAGGACCAAACATGAAATTTCTCATCAGTCAATTTCTTCAAGGGAGAAAAAGTATAGCTTTTCTTTACCTTAATCCATTCGGTTTGTGAAAGGATCCCACTGGGTCTTTGGTATAGAGGGTCTACTATACTATCAGCATTTTGTTTTGCCTGTAGCATGAACTGACAGGTCAGGTCGATGTCGTGTTTTCGTGGCAAATCAAGTGAGAACCCAAAACAGAACTGGGAGGACTTCGCTGTTAGAAAATTATGCAAGATGGATGAAAATGTAAAGAAATTTTTGGAGACGCCCTGTCAACTTTGCTTTTGGCCAGGGTGAAAAGCATATTTCTGACCTCGAAATGCTTGTCTCATATTCCCAGGAGTGCCTCAGCAACTCATAGACGTCTACAGTTCGGTTGAACAAGAGATTTCGGTCGAGGATGATCAGTGGACCATCTCGATTGCCCCGCCCGTACCAGAGGAGGCCGGAGAGGCCGGGGAAGTGGTCGCTGACAACGGTCCCGACATGAGCGTCAAACACAACATCAGCATTGGCAAGAAGACAGAGGAAAAGGAACCAGGCGGAAACATTTATCTTGTAGGTGCTTTCAAGATGGTTTCAGATACATTTGCTTTTTAAAGTTCATGGGGTTCTTTGTTTCAATCGGTCTTTATCAGTACACTGGCGGACAGTATAATCAGGTAAGTTGTGCTGTATCCATCCTCCCCCCCCCCCCCAGGATTTGGCCTGTTATTGTATATAAGTGATACAGACAGGGAGCCTAGTTGTATCTCAATAAAACAAAGTTTTGATACAGTGGCCAATGCATGTAGATGTAATGTAGACTTTAACATGTACATTGATTTGCCTTTTACCAGGTTTCCGGCAAGTTGACAAAGGACAAGTCAAAAGAGATATTCACTATGACCAGAGAATTGAAAACGGCCGTACCGAAGGATAAAACCATGGAAGGTGTTGAAAGCCTAATAGAGACGCAGGTCCACGAAATATTACTAAAGACGCCCCTTGTTATGACAATTGTGAGTATAATGACGTGACTGTGTTACGTTCTTCAAAACCCGTATAGTTCCCGAGAAAACGTTAAATGGTACCAAGACTAAATGATCAGTTGCCGCATTGGTACTAAATGAGACACGGCCCCTCGTACGAAAAAACAAAATGCTGAATGTCTACCAATAGCTATGGACATTTTGCGTGGAGCCCAGGAGATGGGTAGCAAAATCGTATTATCCATTTCGTTGATAAGTTCCTGTGGCCGTGGTGATCACGGAAATTACTCTCGACCTATGTCCGAGGTCAGGGTAGAATCCCGGACATTTGGTCCCGCTTCACCAGCAGAGAAGCATGAGCTAGTGGCCTTTAATTTGTTTTCGTTTCACTATCGATAATTTCAGAAAATGGACCTGGTGAAGAAAGTGAAGGGGAAGGGCGAGATGAGGCAGAAAGGGGTTCAGGTCTTTCAGCGGAAAGTGGAAACGCCCGAGGATAAACTAAAAGGGGCGATAAAAGAGAAAGCTAAGGGCACCGTTGATAGCAAGATAGATGAGAAGAAAAAGAAGAAGTAGACCTTGCGACGAAACCAGCACCCGTCTTATAGATTAGCACTCACAACTGCGGCAGAATAGACCCTGATGGAACCAGTACCCGTTCATAGAACATTCTAACCGTTGAACCACCAAGGCTTTCATGTTAGGGTGGAGATTTTCTTTGTGTCTCATGAAATCCCATAGATATGTCGCTTAGCCATTTACTACGCTCTTTGAAGGATCTTTTTGATTTACCTCTACGCCATTGTTGAATAGATGTAAGAGCAGCCATTTTCGTTATACCACCAGCAACCGCCGGACTATGAGGCAACGGGTCCGGTAGGCAGAAGGTCAAATTGAACCCTGCTAATTATTGTTCATTGTTCATGTATTCTGTATCAAGCAGACACGATCCCTAAGACAATAAAAATCTGAAAGTAATTACGAATATCAGGGTATGGGAATGGTATTTTGTATTCGGTTGTGTAATGCCGAAGGTCATGTGCCCCTATATGGACCAAGTTGTCCTGGTACTAGTATCTAGATTTACATTCCGATAGAAGGTCACAATACGGAAGGACACGAAGCACAGAACTGGAAAATCCGAGCAGAAAAGCGTGGTAAGTCATATATAGTTATTCAATTCTTTCTACAGCGATCTCAGTACATGTCTAGTCAGATGATGAATTTTGCGGCTCGTTTGATGCTGGTTTTGAAAGGTTTTATTTGTTCTAAACGTCTATACCCCTCTTCGTGGTTCTATATGTATATGAAGTGAAAAAAAGCAGAGGTCCAAAAAGAGTAAAAGAACATATGATTCAAGTATACGATTGTAACTGATATGAAGTATATATTTACATGTACTTGGAGGTAGATGATAAATCCAACTTTTGGCTCTTAAGTTACCGGAATGCACCGAAAGAACTTTTGATTAAAACGTGGCAAAAAAACAAACTGATAAAGGCTGTCAATCGTATCTCTGAGGAGTACATCACCGCTATAAGATTATTGGAAAGTGTAAGCGGCCCATAACGTGGGTAACGAAACTATGGGTAGTAAACTCAAATTAATTTCGGAGCGATTTGTCAACCATCATATATTTGACCCGCATTGTTTTTCAAGCAAATCACATATGCCAACCACTTTTGCGACATGCCTTAAACTATTCTCTTAGGGTTATACATCCGTCGTGCTCAGATTATGGATCGAACTCTATCCCTATACTGAGAACCTTCTGTTTCATTTCCAGATAGCGTTTGAACGATGAAGTCCATCATTGCTGTTTTAGTATGTCTGGTTATTGAGATAACTGGTGAGTGAATTGACAACATTGCCTTCAGGTCGATGTTATGCGTTTGAGTGTATCCGTTTCGGAGTGTTTCCCGTCATTGTTTGGGAACGTATGTTCCTACCATCGCAACGAGCTGAAAGACCTCTACGGGGTGCACGTCCGTGTTGACCGAACAAGTATAGGCCGACTTGCGTGCACTATGGGGGTCACGTTGCCACATAGGAAAAAATGATCAACAATTCTTTTCGCTTCGGCTTCGGCAGGACAAAGCTGTAAGTTCGACGTTGATTCTCTTTGGCCGTGAGTTCTGGCCCATTACCATGCCATGTGGTAGTGTTCGCACTTGGCTTCACAGTTTATACTGTCAAGCCCTATACGCAACAAAATGGTAGGCGACATTCTTAATGGAAGTCGTCCTTCCCCGCTCGGATTTCCTCCCAATATTGAATATCTCCGTCTGTGTACCATCAGTTGCAGCACCGCCACCAGCAGATAACTTCCACGTCGCAGTGACACCTCCAGGCCTCTTACTGTCGCGCCCTATTGGCAGTCATATGATGTTGTTGTGCCATCTGAAGACAAAGGAACATCTGCCTGGTCTGCGGTTATACTTTCAGACGTTTGATGGCGCCAAGGTGCTTCCGGGAAGGTAAGGATTTTGCAGTTTAATAAGTGCGTGCCATTCTAAGGAGCTGCGAGGGGCGTAGTCCCTCTAATGTAATTCGTCATCGCACGCGATATTGAAATATAAGTCCGACGCCAGTTGACTGGATAGCAGTTTGATTATTAAAATCTTGACAAATGGTCGATCCACCGTATGTAATCTAAGAAACAATTTCTTGATTTTTAGTAACTCCATTATCACCTCCAAGGACGAATGGCCTCATGTCAAAGTGTATCTGAAATTTGACAAAAAAATCGAAGGTCCAGTGTCATGCCATGCGGAGGACCCGTTGACCGGACGACATGCCCTCGATAGCAAGCAAATCAAGACTTACAGTACGTATCTCATTTCCAGGCAGACATGTACACGTGTTACAGGTAACGTCGTGCACTTGGGTTGCAGCTCGCGGGTGAGTTGCTTGGTTTACCAATTGCACCACCATTTGATTCGTAGATGGCGCGAATGTTAATGATATATAACATGACGTGCAAAGCCGGATCACTGACACTGACACTTATCAATGCACAGATGGCGCGGATGTTAGTGTCAGAACATTTGCAGATAACATACATTATGGTGCGACTTGGGATATAGCCTCGTGAGGTTGGTTGGTTTACCAACTGAATCGAAGATGGTGCCGTTTTGTCTTCTCGACATCAAATAGGGAAAAGTGCATTTATCTGCAACACCTGCAGTATCTATTTCACTGTGTCTTTTTGTCTTTCAGACCCATTGACTGTCACCGCTTTCCCAGACCAGACACTGAAGTTGGGAAGGGGGTCTCTACTGGAGTGTTTAGTAGGAGGTGGTAGTGGTAACGATACGGTAGTCGCATGGCTGAGAGGAGGTCAACTTGTGAATATAAATGACTGTAAGTATGGCTGGCAAGACATCCCCCTCCAATATCCTTCTCAATTGCCATCTGGTGCTGATTGCTGACGATCCTCCTAGCTTGACCTCTCAGCTCGCTTTTGGCACCGTCGCCATATTGCCATTCTCCCTCACAAAGTCTGTCGGTGGACCAGTGCTCCTGCCGATTTGTCTACTCTATATCAGTTGGGGTACTTGGCAGTGCCGCTGTTACTTCCCCAAGAGCCGAAGTTCCCAAGGGGCTTGCCTTGTGCGCGAGCCATGCAGTCTATCGACGAGTGCCCGTTGCTCAAGCTGCGCCTTAACTGTCGAGTAGAGACTGAAGTGGTGGAGATACCCAGATCAAGCTTCTGGGATCTTTCAACCTCAATCCAATAATCAAATTGCTTCTTGTACAAAGTCACAATCTCTCTCTGCAGCTTCAAAATACAAGGTCCGGGACACTGGGTTGCTCATCAAGAACGTGGAGACTTCGGATGCCGGGACATACATCTGCCGGGCGGAGGATGCGGCCAAGGGTTTGATGTTGCAGAAGAAGATTACAGCTACAATAAAGTAGAAGGGCAATAAGAATAGAGACGAAGAAATGGATCTGTTAATGTGTGCATTTGAATGGGGAAAAGAGACGAATATATATCCACCGATAATCTGTTTTAATATACAGTCACACATATTGTACTACCCAGGTTATGGTTGTCTCACCAACATCACAATGGTCAATGCGGTGATTTTACATAATCCGTCATAAAAATGAAACATTCTCATAAAGGCGTATATCATAATACAAAAAGGAAAGATTTTATAGCTTTTTCAGTGGATCAGTAAGATGACTTCGGAGATTTTGTTGACAGTTCTCAGAAATCTAGGCTCGAACAGCGCTTGACAACGGCACTCTATCATGGTAGCCCACTGGGTACGATGCTGCTAAACCATTTTCTTGACGTCGTTGTAACCGGAACTGGTTATTCTCTCCACTCTCTCCGTTCAATTAGTAGCGGTTTGCCACGTGATACGTATCATTAAACAATTATAAACAAGAATCATCATCTCGTCCCCAGATGATAATTTCGTATATTATCCAAACATACACATGGCGAGATCTGTTAAGTGCATGCAGTGATCGAGGTTTGAAGAATGACAATATGGCTGCAGGTGCCATGGTTGTTGGAATGAAGGGTAGTGTTGTATTTCATTCGTTCCGTCGGCTGATTGCACCTGCGGATTATACAATAGTACTGTTGATAACGGCAGCAACTTTTCAGTCCAGTATTTGACGACAGAAACCATGATTCTGATAATACATTCATGAGCTGAAGGAGCCCAAACACATTTCATTGTATTCACAAGATTTTTATTTTGGTGAATTGCAACAAAAATGTTTAAAGTTTTTGTCTACCTTTCAATATTTTTCCGATTTTTATGTTGCAAAACGAGGTTATTCACAAAATTCCGCGAAAAGAAAACCCCTGCGATAATTTGGCAGTTTTGTGTAATAAAACCAAACAATTGCTGACTGAGGATACGTTCGGCTTCGCGTATGGGGACCTCTACTAGTTTTTACCCTAGGTATAAGGACGTCTCGCAGGATATCACTTTCTAATCGGCAATCACCTCGGGGTATCTCAGCCAATTAGTGACAAGTTTTAATCAAGGTGGTATTCCCCGTATCGCTTATTTCGTTAGTGTCAATATCATTAGCGTTAACCCTTTCCGAATGCTTTTTCACACCAAGTAGGAACTCATAACAAGTATAGTCGTCCGTTGATTTTGTGCAAGAACACCGTCTGGCAATTGTCATTTTCTCGTCCGATCTCGCAATTTCCTGGACGAGACAACGTCAGTCCGGAGAAGTCTTAGTGGCAATGGTGAAACTATAGAAGATCCCCAGTAAATTCTAATCCAATGTACAGATTTAACCTCCTGGTGTATTTCATTGAAAACCGTTCAGATGATTGAAAGCATGAAGCGTCGACCTTGATAAATCTAGGCGCAAGTTCAGGCCTGATCATCTCACGCAGGGAGAGAAGAACGTCAAATTGAAAGCCTTCTGATCAATGCATTAGCAGAAAGGAAACAATTAATGAATATCGCATTGATGTGAGACATTTCCTTACTTAAGTCCCAATTTAAGCCATGATATCTTTGATCTAACAAAGGAAAGCAAATCGCCTCTGAACAGAACGATTCGTAAATACTGCACTAAGAAAAGATAAATATCACGATTCTTTCATGTTGGCACAAAAAGAATCACCTTTGTAACGTAAATGTTTACTAATCACATTGAGCCGTCGATTTGGGTCGAAATGTCATCGGTTTATATATTTGCATCATATGTGTCTGACTTGGTATTACATGTATGTTGGCTTGTGTCAACATTTTCATTTGGTATCAATACGAAATATATTTGGGTCTGACTTGTTATGACCGGAGGGTCAAACTTCCAAGCCATCTTCCTCAAAAACTATTCCACGCACGGACCTCAACCGGCAGCCTCTTAGAAAAAACTCAGTAGAATCTTTGCGAGATGCGTATATACTTCTCGATTATCACACATTTCACGCCGGTGTGGCGGGGATAGTAGTCCTAGGGCTGATAGTCCGTGTAACAATAGCCCGCATTGCTAAATGTTTTGGTTAGGGTTAGCGGTACAATAGATCATGCCGCTTAATTGGTCAAATACAATGCTACCGGACTATGACTCCAGGGGGACTATATCCGCTGTCACGCCGGACTGCTTTTCGAGCCATACAAGATATCTCATGATAAATAAAAAACTTCAATACTAAACTGGCTATTTTGCATTACAGACGACCAAACTCATCAATGAACACGAAAGGGGTTTTTTACCGTTGAAGCTGCACAAACGATACCTGATGAACAACTAAATGATTACAGCTTATTTCGTTGAGCGGGATATCCTTTTGCTGTAGTGATCGATAATTTAGCAAGATGAAGATTACTCGGGGCTGCTGAAAATCAAATCCCCTTATATCAGCTGTGCCACTTTTTCGTCCCAGGAAGAAATTAGCGGTTGAGACGCAATACCTGGAAACTCGTTAGCAGCAAAAATGTTACCATGTTCCTCTGGAAGGTTCCCCAGATCCACCAAAATAGATGATCCACCAGTATCCCATAATCACGACTTATCATCTCATCAGGAATAATACTCGTATAACAGAAGTGCTTCCAGTACATTGAATGAGGGCGTGGCAAATATGAAATGATAAATAACAATTTTCGGGTGCGTCCGTGCGACCAATAAGGCACGCGAAACAGGTTTTTATCTTCATCCGGCCTTATGATATGAATCAATGCTGTGTTTGTTATGAAATAATCGTTGAGAGATTGATCGTAAAAGTAGCTATCTTTGTTCTATTTCTAATCTGTCAGATCATGTTGATCTCTTCTTCTGGTACTTTTAATATCAAATTGCACGAAGCATAGAAAGGAATTTGTAGTGTAAAATGAAAACGGACACTGAAAATAGACCTTGGGACTCCTTTGATTTCATATCCACGCCCCCACATATTACGCGGATAGATATCTCCCACGCTCGGTCGATATCAGATCAATCTTCACTCGCCGATCAATGTCAGGATTGTAAGAGTATTCAGTATTTTTAACAAGCTCGTGCGTGTTGATTTATTGAATGGATATTTAGCAGAAATCCATGGTTTTTTCAACAATTTGACTTATGAAAGGTGACGAAAAGTCATACTTAGTTGACTGAAGATCTTTTTTGCTGATAGACCCAAGGGGGAGTCTGGGCTCCTGTGTCTAGGTATACCAATGCCATTATTCGTCATGAATAAACTAGAAACCGTGAACACAGCTAAAGAACTAGCAGTGTTTGCTACAGCTATGTTTCGTCTGGATAAGGGCACTTGATTTTTTAAAGTGTTTCAGCTCATAGTTGATATTCTCTTACCACTTCAACAAATCCTGATGACCAACAGACGACGTTTATCTAGCACTACTCAGATAGTATACACAGAACGAGGAAGTAACATCACGTTTATCTTTCCCATCGCTTGGTGATGGCATTTCTGACATAGTGTAGCCTACCTTAGAAATTCGCAAGGGTCCGTTACAAAGAGCGGCTAAGTACGGGGAATTGATCGAACGGTCTTATAACAACGACTTTTTAAAAAGAAATTGATTTCTCCCACAGGATTTAAAAAGAAGATGATATACAAGTGCCATGTACGTGAGGTAGCACGTACAGGACTTAATGAGACGACACACATAACAGACCTGCATGGTTCCTACTTCGTCGTGCGTAGGGGTTGCGAAATCTGCTTAGCATGACAACCCTGCGTTGTATGAAGACAAGTTATCTCAGGAATTCGTCAATTAACACTGCAGAGCGATTTTATTAAAGCGAGAAAATTGATGGCTATTACTGGAAGCTCGGTACCAGACACTGATTCCAAGGCAGAAGTTCTATACAGAGTGTTCCAGAATGGATGGAATGATGGGCCCATAGCGTAGCTTCAGGTATAGAAGAGCACTTGAGTCCATTCATGAATTTGAGTCCTCAAGGGCATACCTTCGTGATACCAGGCTGGTCTTTTTGGTTGCTAAATGAAGCTTACTGAAGTGGAAAGTGTGACGCCTCTCTTCTCATATCCATTAAGATATTTGCTTCGGACTAGCCAGTCGAAGAAAGAATGGATTCTCAATAGCTTCCAGGAAATGCTTGAGTCAGTGTGGTTATCCACATAGTTTAATTGATAACACGACCATTTGGCAAAATGGCATGTCTGTGTGGCGAAATAGCAATAAACTCTCAGCAAACTGAATGGGAAATCTCTCTGGGACACACTGCATACTGTCAGCGTGTCATTATTTTTGATTGCATTTCATATTTTGATTTCATAGTGTCGCCATTTCGATATGCCAGGCTCATTTAATGAGCGACTCTCACCCCTGAGGTCAAATATCCAAAGAAAAAAAGATTTGATTTTCTAGTCGGCTTGGGTAGTTGCCACGATGTTGAATCAAAGAACATACATGTTATAGATCTACTGATATTAACCACTTTGACTGCAACTCCCCGTCTTAAAGGAGTTTAAAATACCGTATGCAAGGGTTCCTAACTGTACTTGTAGGGTGTTGGTCATGTCACTGTGTGTCATTGCTGAATGAGGAGGGTTAAGGGCTCTATCTGTGAAGTGGTGAAAATAGGCCCTTGTGGCGCTCCTTCGCTGTCCAGTATTCCTAGTCCAGAGACAGTTCCAAAGCATCTTTCTGAATGAGGTGCCGATCGAAAAAAATGCCAGCTCGGCGAAATAGCTAAACAACTGTCCGAAACAAATACAATTACTTAACTGTAAATCGACATGATTATGTCAACATACAATGACTTATCTTCAAAATGCTTGTTGAGTTGGCAAGGAGAGCGTTAAGATATCGAAATAGAACAGATCGAAAAATTGAGTTGTCCGGTCGACAATCTGGTTTAGCTGCAAGATGTCAAAGTCAAAGAACGATGAGACAGTACCTGCTCAGATCTAAGATCGTGTTACGTGGCGGAGTTTTTGCCAACGATCTCTCGTTTCTCAGAGAGCGCGGGAACCGAGCAACAACTTGCAGCGATTGATCGTGTGCAGTACGGCTGGTGTGATCAGCGCGCGGAGACCGCCCTCAAGATAGGAAGGCACAGAGGAGTGGATTGACACTGGGATTACCTGGATGGATCATCGCATAAAGTATTAATTCAAGTGCGACTGTTAGGATACATCCGCAGGTGTCTCGAGCATGGTGTCTTGCGGTGGTACCGCCGTATAACTTCAGGGATTTAATCCGTCCGAGGGGGTTGGCCGTGCAAGATGGAACACTTAACTTTCAAACTGCTATGTGTCGTAGCAATAGGTAGTTTTGGGCCTGGTCTAGTCTCGAGCCTTACTTCAAGTGAGATTGGAGAGATAGACAGCTTCATCAATGGGATGATCAAGTGCAGGAATATCCCAGGCCTGTCGCTAGCTATCGTGAAGAAGGATAAGATACTACATGCCAGAGCTTACGGGTATGCCGATGTCGAGAAGGGCGAAAGGGCCACGGATTCGACACGGTTCTGTATTGGGTCTCTCACCAAGGCCTTCACTGCTACACTGCTTGCTATGTTACTTGGCGAGCGTGAGGGGTAAGTCATTGATTTGACAGAAAGTTTTTAAACTTCTCGTCGTCCTCCTCCTATTCTGCTTCTCATGCTTTTTCTGTTCCGATGTCATCCTGGGTCTGCGTTCGACCATATTTCTCCCTTAATCGATGGCATTTATAATGTTCGTCCCAATAATGTCGCCTTAACCGATACCATTTCATTATCTATCTGCTTAAAGTGGCCCAAATTCTCATTGCTAGTGGGATTGATAATGCCATTATGTTGTTTGAAGATAGCGTTGTCTGTGTTTGACTACCAGGTTTGGCCTAAGAGTCGACTATATCACTCATTCACCATCTCCTAGTCTAGAAGGTAGCAGAAAAGGTTACATGAGTTCTGCAGGCTTCCTACCACATTGAGATATCACATGTCATTGTGACCTTTGTGTGATACTGAAATTCCATGTATTCGCATTTAAACGATGTTGGACTCAAAATTAAAGCAAAGCTCCGTAAATATGCACAACGTAGCCTCTGGCGCGACTGATGATGAGTTTATTTTTGCCGAACGTGTCGTATGAAATGTATAAGTTAACTGCTCAGACGCTTCTTAGCTGGTGTTGACGACAAAAGCCTATTACTCCACTTATCAGATTGCGAAATGACTTCATCGTGATGTAGCTTGACTTAGCTGCGATTTTAGATATCTACCAACATCAACAAATATACTGTTTTACACATTCCATTGCCAATAAAAAGAAAAATGTTACTAAATTCCATCATCTAAAATGCCTTTCCCTAAACATACTAATGCAACCTTACGGATAACTCCAATCACTATTCGGCTTTTCCAATCATGTTTGATGCCACAGGTGTCTTAATAACACGATTGGTCTTCAAAATCAATAAAGGTTCATGCGCCGACTGATGCAACCATTTACTCATTAGCAATCATTTATTTATATAAGTGTACCTTTGGCCGCTAATTAGGCATACCTTTGACCATGATTAGTAAGATCTTAGTCTCTAATATCATTAAGAGTCCGCCCTCAAATCTCTTCACATTCGCTTTCAGCGTTCATGCGAGCTGAATTCTGCTTTAAGGTAATCTTCATGAATGAGATACTTGTAAAAAAAGAAGAGTTTCGATTTTACAGAATGACCGTCCGTCCTTGTTGACTCTCCGCTGCCCATTCAGTAGTTTCTATTTGATATATATTCTTAGCATTGCAAGAGCACAATCTCATTCTTACCAACTACTTTCGCTGTTCATATATAGTGTCGGTCTCCGTTTTTAAATCGTGGATTCTTGAATGAATTTATCGGTGTTATAGCCAACTGGTGTATTACATGACAACGAAAAACGACAGGGTTGGTACTAACAACGGACAAGTTGTATTTCAGTACATATTTTTGTTTGGATGTTGTCAATGGTGCCTAGAATAGCGTAGGAGTGGCACTTCGTGATTACCTCAAAAAACCAATAAAAATGTAATCCGCCGACAGAGATATAGGACTATTGGAAACTGCTCTTCAAAGGCGCTGCCGAGTCTGAATTCGGTTCGCCTCAAAATAAGTCTCACAGCATTTTAGTCTTGTACATCGGAAGCATATGTCTTTTTACAGTCAAAACTAGGAACTGTCGCCATTAGTGACAGCTCGAATCTAAAACTGGCGGTGTTCATGTTGGCATGGTGCAGGAAAGGAAGGTCAGGGTGAAAGTACCAGAAAGAGGTATATAATTATCTCTGCACCAGAGAGACTATAAGTGTTTGGCGTACACAAGAGCAAAGAGTATGTAATGTACAGCGTTCTCAAGCAAAGCAGTATTCAGTATCTCTTGCAGCGTTGAAACCATCAACTTAAGGATGTTATTCAATAAGCAGGTCTCGTGCCGGATGGGATGTTACAGCACGTGCAAACGTTAAGGTACCTCTTCGAAACGTGCCTGCCCGTGATTACAATACCCAAGGGTCATAGTCGTTTAACCAATTACGCGACAATCCACGGCGTATTTTGGTCCTAGGGTCTTTGATATTCAGAGCATTTTCACATCAACTTACCTCGCGGCCCCCTAGCATAATTAACAACTGCATACGGCCCTATAACCTCCGTTTGTAAGTTAAACCATATTTTGCTCACTCTATCTTTGGGTTTATCTACTGATAGGCTAACAACATCTAAATGACCGCAAGGGATCGAGACCAATTGCTTTATGATAAGTGGTCCTACAATGAATTATACATAGACAGGATCTCGTCCCTCGATGGATTTCTAACCATAACTGCATGATATCGATTCATATGACCATTAGTTTCTGCTTTAAACACCTGCACTAGCCCCAGGCTGCTGACACCGCCCGTAACAAGAATAGAACGAATGGTTTGCATTCCATTACTGGTGTTGTTTTCTCCCAAGGATCTTGCAGTAAAAGACACCACAAAGTCTATTCTACAACGAAACAAAGTGCAGTTTTTAATTCCGCGTGTTGTTTATCTCGGAGTCATCCCTATGCATCCGGGTCTCGTGATCATCGGATTCTAACTGCTTTTAGTATCCTAACGCCTGCAGTCTTTCCCGTATACAGACTCCCACCTAAGGAAGAGAAAACCGGAAAAGGTAACCCTTTCATGGCGTCTCAAGCTGTTGACAGGGAACACTGCTAGAGGCTAGCCTTCTCCTTACATCTAAGATAACGGCGACAAAGATCGCTGGCCTGGTGCATTGAACCGCGGCCCCATTTTCATTGATTTTCATGCTCTTCTGTGATGATTGTCTGTTTGTTTTCCAATACTACAAATAGTGTCAATTATTCATCTTTCTCTTAGTCTCGTAGTATCGGAAGAGCAGCTTTTTCCTTTTGTTCTCTCTACAGTTTTTCGATATCAGTAAATTGTTTGTCACAATATGAAGGCTTCTATCCCCAGGTACCCAAAGGGAAACTGCGTTGGTGTCTTCGGTAAATACGGACTTGCTCTTGTAAAAGCCACGCCTTGGTATCTAAATGGTCAATGGAAGATTTTTTATCAATAAATGAAAGTCCAACTAGGACACCTAGCATAACTCCACAACTCCTATCTGGACACAGTGACATGTTGTTGTGGTCATTCAATCATTAGCAACTTCGATTACATGCAGCACGCCATTACGAGTGCACCGCTTTTGGTGCCCGGCCGAAGTAACTATGATAATCACGCAGTGACTGTCGACGATGCCGTGGCTTGATATCATCACGCTACCGCCTCGGACGTGTTCCAAATCAGTCCCTCTCACCGAAAGAATAGCACTGTTCGTTGGACTCGCATTACTGGAGGTTGTGTAGAGTCTCAGCATTGTCCACTATGGTTTCTTCAGGACTGAAGTTGTTCACGTTCAATCACGCATCTTCCCATGAGAAGACTGTTGGCGTTGTATAAACGCCTGGATGATTGAAAGCATACACCAGTATCTCACCGAAAGAGGTGTTTGCTGGTGTCCTTAACCATAATGCATAAAGCGTTTATGCATTCAGATCAAGTCTCAGCCCAGAATATTGATGATACATGTTTCTCTCTTTGCAAATGAACGTTGCTCCGGATGAAGATAGACAGATATTGGTCTATCATTGATTGTAGCCAGATACCAAACCACTCAACTCATTAGCAACCAGCGGCGATGGCCGATAATGCTGAAAGGAACAACAAACGTACCAGTTGTTATTGGCACAAATATGAGATACTATTTTCCATCTGAGACTATCGGACAATGCCATTCTGATTGTAGCATATGTCTTCCTTTGTTATATTGATGCTAAGGATAGCAGGACTGGGCAAGACAGGATTCCGATTCAAGTTTTGCTTGAAGAGAAATTGGGTATGGCTCGGCCACACACTGAGGAGACCACCTAACAGCATTACAAGGTCGGCTCTCTAAGTAACCTGTGGAACCCTAAGTAAGAGGACGGCCATGTAGACCTTGCGGCACTTGGAGGTGATCCATTAATGAGGAGACGTCCTTGCAGCGTCCTTGTACAAACGTATTGGCCTATTTCAGGCAAGGTAGCGTCCGTGCAAGAGGAATCATATCGTGCGGGTGGCGATGGAAGACTGTGGACGACCTATCATGGGCCAGGTGGTGCGGACGGATAAGTCAAGTAGTAAAAATTGAAATTGTCATTTTGTGATTACATGGAGACTGATTCAAGACCGTTTGAAGGAGACGGATGAAACCTACCCGTCTTTCAGACAGAGTTATCTCCTCTCAATCCTTGAGTAACAAGTACTCTAAGGTCAATCTAATGACGACTTGCTCCAAACGTGAGTCGAACCCACCACCTCGGAGGCGATATAGGCGCGGCTGGTGATTCTGCGGGAGCGTTGACACCAAAGTGTCACATCGACAGCTCATGCTGCTGCGTTAAACACATCCATAACATAACTTTTGCAGAATGCATCGAACTGTCTCTAAGGGCATTCAACCAGCCGAAAAGATGCTACTGGTCTGCGACGATATATAATTATTAATTAAAGGATGCAATGATTGCATGGTGAGGGGATGGAGTCCATTTCTGTGTATAGCCATCAGTGATTAGACACCACCTGCGACGTTCCCATTGTCCACTGTTAGCAGCCGACAGATTATGTTATCATGGAAAATAATGCAATTTCTTGATACAAACAACCTTTACGAGAAATTGCCATTATGGGGAAGTGGAACGTCCAATACTATCAAACAAAGCAAGCTTGGTAGCACCCGCCTGCCTGATGACAAAGATCACAAGCTAACTATCATCTGACATCTCAGGTTTCAACTCTAAACTCTTTGTGGGTTTAAACGACTCTAATATTTTCCCATGCCATCCTTAATTATGAATGTAACTCGATGTTGGCGATGTCAGAGAAAATCTCTGTGCGAATGACACTGATTGGAGTAAGGGAAAAAGCGCATGTGGTACTCCAGAAGAGGTTGAGATTCGATTCACCTTAAATGTTACTTAGTTCGCGACAACGTCATTTCATGACTATTTCCACCTCGTGTTTCATTGATTATGAAAACGTCTAGCTAGGCCTACGCATAACTCCCCGGGCTGTTTTTATAAATAATACATTTGAAAGAATAATCAAAGTGAGAACTCCTTTGATGGATACTGCATTGCCCGCAAGAATCCATGGTATGACCGAGAGTTCACCACCCACCACCGATCTAAAAAAGTATAAATTGATGAGATGATATGGCATGCTCGAAGGGTGTGGTGCAGAAATGTTGGAAAACACTATACGAGGTCTGCCTTAGGCTAAAAGATACGCCTAAGATTCTGACTGTTTCTCGGTTAAGAATACACTAGAGAACGATTTGTTGGTAAATATAATTATTTTTAAATTTCCGGGGTGTTATTAATGAAATAATTGTCTAGAAAATGAAAAGCAAGACGTGTTCACCAATTACATGTATCTGTAACTTGGTGCATGCACTCCTCTGTTTCAACGAATCACATTCGCCACGAATCTATCATATAAGCGGAATTAGAGCGTCTGTCGCATTCGTCAAGTTGGACACTTCTGTACTCATCATTGAGCAGAAATGTGGCAAAATACTTCGTTAGAAGTTGACCTTCACAGTTACTTTGCAATCTCCTTCAAATGACTTCGATAGACAGTGACGTTTTGCAAATGAATGGAATGACCTTTGAGAGAAAGCAAGAGTAGCCTTTGGCAGCTTGGTGGTTGAATGAAAACTGTCCAAGGTTATTGACATTTACTTCCAGACAAGCTGCTAACTGATGAGATATATTAAAGGCTCTACTATTTCAAATGAAAGTTTTTCTAAAACCCCATCAGCAACATCGGGTTTCGCGAAAATTATCTGTCATAATACCGGAAGTGAAATTATTGTCAAGATTACGCTTTAATCAAATGTCGTCTGGTTCGTTGACGCAGTCAATGGTGGCTGGGATAAGATATCGGTTCAACGGATATCACGACAGTACATCGATTTATTACATCGGGAGACGACTTATTTATATCTTGGGGGCAACTTCTCGTGGGCAACTAAGGACATGGGGATGACCTGAAAATGGTCGCCGAAGCCGCAACCGCAGCGTCATCACCATCATCGTTACTGTCATCGCCACCACCACCACCATCATCGTCATCGTCACAGCGTCATGATCGTCGTCGTTGTTGTCGTCGTCCTCGTCATTGTCATCATTTTCAATCTTCTTTTCATTTTATAGAATGGGGTGGGACACGCGAATAAGAGACATTCTCGGGGGCAGTTTTCACCTTAGCGACGATCTTCGGACGGGGGAGGCCAACATCCGTGACCTTCTGGCGCACAAGCTGGGGGTACCAGCCTACTTCACACCACTCCTGACGGGCTTCCCTCAAGACGTCACCAGGGAAGACATTATTGGGTAAGTGGACCAAAACTTGGCCATGGCTTAGTGGAAGTAAGTTCAATCTGCATCAGAATGGGTGATAACGCTTTGCATATCGACAGTTTAGTATCAAGTCCTTAAACAGTGTCCAATGACGTCATTATGATACGATAAAACTTTCGTATCAACAAAGCGCACACCAATTCTTCTTGGAAACAAAGCATGCCAAGTACGGCACTCTGCCCGGTCGCTGTTACCTGTCATGTGAGTGTAATCAGCTGCAAAGTGAGTTTTAATGTATACTTCGATCAAAAGCATCTTCTCCGTGGTTTCCCAATTTCAACTTTAAATTGCCCAATTCAGCGAAGGCCAGCCATTGTGTGAGATGAATAGAGAGTCTAATTATCATGGTGAGATCAAACGCGTTTCATCCGAACACCAATTTGTTCTACTTCCATCGCGATCGTTGAAATCGACTTAGCCCGTTGCTTTGATGGGTGTGCTTCTGGTATTAGGCCCAGGGCTTGGTATACATAGGCCACTGGTAGGTTAGGAAAGGCACGAAGTGAAATAGCTTGAAATTTACGAAGCAGTGGCGGATTTTTTGGAGTGAGGGGCATGAGGCCCCTTTCTTTTTTCCGAGAGACCCTCCCCAAGAATCCAATGAGTTCGAATTTTAGCCCAGAAAATGCCTAAAACAGCAATTTGTCCATTTGCTTTCTAAAATTGGCGAATAGACATTCGATTATCAAAAGAAGAGTGCATAGTGCAGTTTTTGGTTTGTCCCGATCTTTAATTCACTATTACAGGCGTCTCAGATTCATGGAGCCGAAGTACGAATTCCGTACCAAATTCCAGTACAATAACTACATGTACGGCTTAGCGGGGTACGTAGCGGAGAAACTCGATGGTAATGGCAAAACATGGGAGGATCTTGTCCGCGAGAGGATCTTCAAGCCACTAGGGATGGACACTGCTTTCTTCGTGGACCAAGGAGAGGAATTGACGAGGTTTGCCATGCCGTATGTCACAGTGAATGGAACCCTCAGACGAGTCAGCACCAAAACAACCCGGTGAGTTATAGAGCTGTCTGCCCATTGGCTAATTTTAGCTCATGGGATTTTGGCGTTGGGGATGGGATTGACTCAAGGACGTTTCCACACGCCGATGGGAATCTCACCCTTAAAGTTCTTGCAATCTACTCCTAGATCCCATCATTTGGCCTGGACAGAGTCTTAATGAAGGAGAGGCTGTGAGAAAAGGTGCTTGGTAATGAATTTTCCGATTACCGGAAGGACTAAACACGAAGAAGGAGGGTGCACTATTCAGTACTTATCTTTGCTTTTGTTTTAGAGTTGTCCATCCGCTGGGTCCAGCCGGATCAATCGCTGCGACCTGTGAAGACATGGCGAAATGGCTGCGGTTCCACCTGATGGAGGGCAAGAGCATCCACAACCAGACCCTTGCTGATATGAGGCTATTGGGGGAGACGTACACGGGACAGATGCCCGAGCCCGCCATACACCGTGATAAGACACTTCCCAACTTCCCTGTCTCCGATGTCAGCTTATCTTACGACATGGCATGGTTGTCAGCAATTTACAGAGGTAGGCACACGATGTCATTGATATACTAGAAATCAAGATATTCCAACCTCTTTCCTTGGGGTCATTTCGCGCGATTGTCTCTTCCACGCAAGCCCGGGTGCATGATAAAGGTTGTAGTTCTTCAGAGCACCACCAAAGTCTGTTTGAAAAAGCCTTTGACAAATCATGCAGGGGAACACCACTTGGCTATGCAGTTTGCTTTCTTTCTCATTTTCTGATCTTTATTTTCAGGGTACAAAAAGGTTTGGCACTCAGGCGGAATATCAACATATGCGTCTCATATATGGATGTATCCTGAATTCAACATAGGCGTCTATGCAAATTATAACGGACCAACCTCACAATCAGCTAAAGGACTAGAGGCCATCATGTATTTCGTCAGTGACGTGTTACTGGGGTTACCAAGATGGCTGAACCAAACCGCTGGATGTAAATACCCGGATATAGATGGTGACCCATATGATGGAGATCAACCAAAGAAAAATGGTAATCAGGAAAAAACAGAGAATCTTGTATATAAAAATGACTCCAGTCGACCTCTCGGCGAGTTTGTGGGGGTTTATGGCCATCTTGCATTTGGGAACATAACTATTTCTAAAAATGATACTTCGGGGATACTTCAGATGAAACTCGGGATGCTGGGGGAAGCGGACCTCGTTCCCATTGCCCCGGATGAGTTTAACCTCACGTGGACAGGAGACCTTTGGTACCTCCAATCGTCGGATATGAAATCTCCCTCTCAGAAAATTATATTCAATTCGTCAAATATTCAAGGGACCATCGATACATTGTACACCAAGATGGACCCCAAGTTTTCCGTACCTTTCAAAAGGGGTTTAAAATTATCGGATGCGCCTATACCTAATTATAAAGGTTACTGTATACCTAGTTCTTCTTCTCCGACTTTCAAATCGTCATATTTTCTCAATCTCCTCATCGTATTGGTCGTGTGCCTAATAACTTGTCCGTCTGTTGTCTGAAAGTCTCTGTGGCGACAGATCTGTTATTATTTCAATTAAAAAGGCGTCGTCAGGCAGGTCCATTTTCCTTAGTCCCTCGCACACCCATGTCAGGGGTTCACTCGCCTTATGGCTGTGGAGTGTAGATGTTGAACGTACACTGATGTACGTGCCTCAAATTCAATCGGGACACGTTTTAATATTCGGTGAGCACCAGGGCGAGCGCTGCCGTAATTGTAGTCTTGCAATGTTCGCGCTTAGTCCCAGACAGACGTTTGGCATGTGCCATCATGCTGGACGTCCTCTCCCTCGTTGTTGACGGATAAGGATATAGCTGGGCGTGCCCTCCCCTCGTTGTGGACATGCAATGTTGAACGAACGCTCCTGTGGTTGTGAACATTAAGATATGCCATGCTAAGTTCGCTGAAGGTATTCTGCCCTCACGATATGTCATTCATTGTTTTTATCTAAATCTTAATGTATCATTAACAGTTATACTGGTATTGTGTGAGTGTACTGGATACTTCGTTCATAATAATACTATACATGGATAAGTGTTTATGGTAAATCATTTCTAGCATTCTAAACGCACTGAGATGTAAATTATATACTAATCGTCAGGAGTACTTCTATGTCATTTATTTGTAAATAGGAACCCATGGGCCTCACTTGTAAAATATGTCGCTGTAGTTTATCATTAAACATCAACAACCAAAGTAAACACTCTGTTTAAGCCATGCCCTGTTAGAGCAGGCGTATTTTGCGTTCTACTACATCTGGTGACTATATCCAGTTAGATTTTAAGTTCGCTTCTTTGATCACACAAGGCAGATAAAACCTTACACATGCAGACAGTACGTGATATTAGCCTTGTGTAACCATACGGGACACATTACATTAGAAAAAGTGAGATAGATAGCATAATCAGTGTATTAAAAACATGAAGAATTCCTACACGTAGGTCTTGTTCCAACGATCGTGAGGTCGAACACAAAATTGCAGGTCCGTTCCTGCGAAATGTATTATATAAGCTGATTAAACTGCCACAAATGGCTTAGCTACCCTTCACATTTAGAACAATTGGCCAAACGTCCATACTCCTATATAGAGCCTTGGGGGAGTAGACGACTCCACTCCAACAGCTAGAAGACTTGAACGGCTTGGTCACTGGTCTCTGGTAAGGATGGCGGCTTGGATGGCTGTTGATAGAGAAATTTACCTATAGTCAGTAAAAAAACTACCAATGTAGCCCTTTAGGAATATCAACGTTCAGTCTGTCTTTCAAAACAGTGGTACGGGCTAAGCTTCATTCCCTGTAAGTATCTCAAAACAATTTGAAAAGGCATGTTCTTGCTAAAAAACGGATCTTCTACATGACCATCCTTTGGGAACTTTGGAAACTTTGCTCAACGTAACCTTTTAACATGACCATTCTTTAGAAAGCTCTCTACGAGCACTTTCGAATGATGCTACATTTGTATCATATCATGTCTTCAGTGCAGCCTCACTTGGACGTTTCTCAATCTAATTCTAGTCCTTAGGGGTCAACCTACCTGCCCCATACGCCACTGCTTCATCGGGGTTAATCGGCATCTTTAGTTCCTTCTCATTAAAGAAGTCCTTGAGGAGTTCCTGGATCTTGGGTATCCTTGTGGAGCCGCCAACCAGTACGATTTCATCAATATCCGCCCTCTCCATCTTGGCGTCAAGAAGAGCGTTCTCTACCTGCTTTAACATGACACGGAAGAATTCCATATTCAGGTCTTCGAATCTAAAGAAATCATGAAAAAATTAAAGTAGTTTTCATTGGGCCACCCGATCTATCAAGATAGCACTACGGATCTATAGCACTACGGATCTATAGCACTACGGATCTATAGCACTACGGATCTATAGCACTACGGATCTATAGCACTACGGATCTATAGCACTACGGATCTATAGCACTACGGATCTATAGCACTACGGATCTATAGCACTACGGATCTATAGCACTACGGATCTATAGCACTACGGATCTATAGCACTACGGATCTATAGCACTACGGATCTATAGCACTACGGATCTATAGCACTACGGATCTATAGCACTACGGATCTATAGCACTACGGATCTATAGCACTACGGATCTATAGCACTACGGATCTATAGCACTACGGATCTATAGCACTACGGATCTATAGCACTACGGATCTATAGCACTACGGATCTATAGCACTACGGATCTATAGCACTACGGATCTATAGCACTACGGATCTATAGCACTACGGATCTATAGCACTACGGATCTATAGCACTACGGATCTATAGCACTACGGATCTATAGCACTACGGATCTATAGCACTACGGATCTATAGCACTACGGATCTATAGCACTACGGATCTAGCACTACGGATCTATAGCACTACGGATCTATAGCACTACGGATCTATAGCACTAGATCCACGATGGCACCAAGTTAAACCTACGCTATTAGTGACCGTGAGCCTGGTTGTACCAAACAAGACAACACAGCGTTCATGTTAACGCCAAGTACAAGTAAGTTAACGCCAGCGCCGGGCGCCAGCGTTATTGGCTCGAATCGTTTTGAACAACCGGGCCCCGGACTTGCCTTGCCCTCGTCATGACGGAATTGAAGTCAATCCCCTCGAACAGGGCATCAATCTCAACGAAGGTCTTTTGACTGGATGACAGTGTCCTCTTTGCCCGCTCAGACGCATTACGGAGTCGTCGCAGAGCTCTCTTGTCAGTTGTGAGATCCCTTCTATGCTTTTTCTTGAATTCCCTTACAAAAAAGTCCATTATGACGTTGTCGAAGTCCTCCCCGCCCAAATGAGTGTCGCCGGTGCTAGATTTAACCTCGAAGACGCCATCTTTAATGATCAGGATGGACACATCGAAGGTCCCGCCTCCCACGTCGAATATTAACACGTTCGTCTCAACACTGGACTGAAATGTAGAAATGCTGGTCGTCAATTATAGAAGACTTACTGATCAGCCTGTCATGACTCCGCCTAAATCGTACTTTCTCAAAATTCTGATGAAAAATTCGTTGAAGATTCTGCTCCAACAAACCACTGGGGCGGCATCAACATATGCAAACAAGCTGTTGAAATAACAGCATGTGACTATTTAGTTGACGTTTGAATGGAAAGAAATTGCGCTGTCCGCTAATATGAATCCATGTTTCTGTCTCAGACGGCCAGGTAGTTGCACTGTGATGCGATTTCAGGCCATTCCAGACGACAAATCATTAACAGTTACATCTTTGTTTGGTGTTTTATTTAAAACTCTGTCGCAGACTGTGCCTCGACCTACCTTTTTGCCTAAACCATAGGCAATGGCAGCGGCAGTGGCCTCATCAATGATTCTCAAGACGTTCATGCCGGCGGTGAGAGCAGCATCCTTTGTGGCCTGTCTCTGAGAATCGTTGAAAGAGAAAGGGACGGTCACTACCGCATCTTTGACTTTCTGAAAAAGGGAAGAGGAACACGGAATGAAAACCCTGAGAGGAAAGAAACAGCTAAATAAGGATGCATGCATTGCACAATGACGACATCGTTGTTCTTTTCTTGATACAACACATGCGAGATGGAGAAACGCCTACTTGTTCTTTTCTGTGAGCGTCCCGAGAGCCGACTAGGACATTGTCACAACCAAGCGTCGAACCGCATTAAAGCAGTGTGCGTGTTCTATCAGAAAGAAAACAGACAAAGAGGACATAATGACATACCATTCCGAGGTAAGCTTCGGCTGTTTCCTTCATCTTTGTAAGGACCATACTGGAGATCTCCTCAGGGAAGAATGTCTTCGTTTCGCCCTTGTAAAGCACCTTTACCTTGGGCCGGCCGCCATCGTTCACGACATCAAAGGGCCAACGTTTCATGTCGTTCTGGACAATGTCGTCAGTGAAGTTTCTACCAATGAGGCGTTTGGCATCTGAGGAAGAAACAAAGTTATCATCATTTAAGTTGAGACATTCCAGGTACCCGTACTGATGACTAGGACACGAACCCGGGGACTCGAATCAGTTCGGCCAACTCAGCGCCACCGCCATCATCTGGTAATCGAACAAGCCCAGTGCTCATTTGGGCGCTGCTGAAGAGCATGTGCCGGGGCATGCACCTCCAAAATATTCTCCACCGCCTAGTAGGAGTAAACTGAACTAGCCAAATGTCCCCCAAAGTACACCACTTGCCGATTAGTCTAGCAAGACTAACATACTGGATGAGATATACCCTCTATTTCTCTTGTCACTAGTCTAACTACCGATGGGAGGCGACCTGGATGTAATGTCAGGTTTCGCAATCCGTACCCACCGACGATATGATACTGACATATATGCTCTTCTTCATACTTGGTTGTTCGTAGCTCTTCGGATTGCAAACCAGCCTAGTAACAAGATAAGGCCACTTACCGAAGATTGTGTTTGACGGGTCCTTGGCAGTATGGTTCTTGGCGGCGTCGCCGATAAGACACTCATGGCCACTGAAGGCCACATAGCTGGGTGTGGTCCTGTTGCCCTGTTCGTTGGCAATGATCACGACTTGGCCGGACTGGAAGACCCCCACACAGGAATAGGTGGTCCCGAGATCAATACCCACGGCTGGAACTTTCGCCGTCATTATGTTGTTCACTGCAATATCGGGACTAGAATTATGCGTTGATAGAGGAATGTTTAATAGCGTCGGCCTACTCTGTTATGTCATTCGTTTATAGTTTATTCATGTCTTTATTTACGAAGTGTACTTCATATTCGAAGTCCTGTTATATGACATTAGGTCAGTACTTCGGCCTATTCTCATATATACCACTGTGGGTTATATTCGTTTTTGTTTGTTTTTACTTTCAGGTTTGATCTTGACCTGCGTTGTAACGTCTCCGTTGTTGATCGCTTGAGCAAGAAGAGAAACACAGACCACCACACAATGGTGGAACGTTTTGGAGTGTTTCGCCTCATTGTCGGGGCAACCACTCTAGCGTCTCCGTTTGTCACAACCACTCCGAAGACAGTCACAACTATTGAGAGGACTCTTTAAACTGTATTATGCTTCATCATTGACTTGATTTGACCAGATATCACAAGATGTTCTACATAAGCAGAGACCAACCAAGGACTGGTGTACATGTAGAGGTAGGAAATGCCCCACTGGAAAAATTTCATACACCGTCTCAAACCCAGGTAGGACCTATTTGGAGAAGGTCCGCTCTCAATATAAGATCAATTGTCTAGTGGTATAAAATTACCTTCTCCCAAAGTCACAACCAGGCATTCAGTGGTGAATAGAGACAGCGACACAATCTACACTATCCATCAAAGACATAGTCACAACCAAGCTGATGGGTGACGTCTTGCTCAGAGTATGCATTATACATGTACACTGGTTGAAATAAACAAGCCAAACATTTTTTCATACAAATCCGTTTTATTACAAGAACCAACATTACAATAAATTTTGTTTACAAAACAGAAATAAATACATCCATAAGCGTTCTTTTTGAGGCAATATCTGCTCTGACTGACTTCTTGACCTGAGGCCTGTTGTGGGTAGAGGCCTATGCTTGAACACAAGGATCCGAGGACCTGGTGTTGACCCAGGCTTGAACACAAGGCTGCAAACATCAGTAAACGTGCACCATACCATAGAGAAAGCTGTGGAAAGGGTCAAGGAATATTGAAAAGATGATACTACAGAATGTTAGGCACGCTAGATAAGCTACTTGGCTGTACCAGAAAAATTCAAACACAAAAGCTGATGCGAATTGTATATGTTGAGCCATTTCATTGGGAGTAGATCACAGACCTGAAATCAACCACCTTCTTGTGAGCAAAGCCTTTAGCTTGTTTGTCTTATGATACTGTGTCGGCAAGAATCACCTCCTCCTCCCTTACAGTTGATACCTACCATCAAGAATGAAAAATACTTACTACCAGCTAAATACTAGTTTGAGGCTTATCTGAAAGGATACGTCCAAAATAATACATATGTCTGAAATTTTGAGTCAAGGAAAATACATTGAATGATGAGATGCTAGTGATTAGTCCAGCAAATAAAACACTGACACCATGTCACAAATGTACATGTACATGTACCTGGCAATAGGTAGAATGTCTGCATGTCTTTACATAATCATAAAGGATACAAATAGTCCACCAAATACACCACCAGTGAACAGTACCATCCGGGACTTGAAATATTTCGCCCACTGTGAACCAGCTTTTGCAAGTAACATCAACTGTAAGAAATGAAATGGCCAGGGCCATTGTGCTCACCTCATGTGGAGGAAAGATGGATAAAGAGCATGGTATTGTGTCATGTAGTGTTAGGTTTGATGTAGGTCCAAGCAATTACAATTTCCCCAAAATGGCCAATTTACAGTACATTCGACCTCTGTGACCTTGAAAAGTAGGTAAAATCAAAGAAGACCCGGGTGACACATTGAATGGTTGTTAGAATTAGATGTACCTATGATATAAAATTGGTGCCAATCGGGCAAGTCATTACTAGGAATAATGGCATTTTGAAGAATTTAGGATTTGGCCTCCTCCCTGGAGGCCAAACGGCAAATCAGATTGCACCAAACTTCGATACCTGAGATCACCTGACCAAGGGGTACATGTGTACTTAATTTGTGATCAATAGTCATTGCAGTTAAGAAACGTGCCATAGTTACGGCCTGACGGCGAATTTACGCCATTTGACCTCTGTGACCTTGACAAGAAGGTCAAATTAAAAACCTGTGTGACATATACTGTATGGTGGTTAGATGTACCCATGATATCAAATTGGTGGCAATCGGGCAAGAAGTTAAGGAATAATCACATTTTTAAGGTTTTTGGATTTTGCCCCCTGGTGGTCAAGTGGTGAATCATATTGGACCAAACTTCAGTCCCTGAGATCACCTGACTAAGGGGTAAATGTGTAACAAATTTGGTATCAATAGTCATTGCAGTTTAGAAACGTGCCATTGTTACATCCTAACGGCCAATTTACACCATTTGACCTCTGTGACCTTGAAAAGAAGGTCAAATCAAAAACCCGGAGGATATATGATGCACCTTTGCTAGAAGTACCTACCATATTTTTTTCAAAATTTCCCGACTACTATTAAGGGAGATATTACATATTTTCACTTTTAACGTTTGGCCCCCTGGTGGCCAAACCATGAAATGAATCGGACCGAAACTTAGTGTCCAAGGTGTCATTACATAAGGGTACATGTGTCCCAAGTTTCAACTCAATAGCTCTAACAGTTACGAAACGTGCCCTGCTAACGGACGACGGACGACGACGGACGACGACGACGACGACGACGACGACGGACGACGGACGACGGACGCCACGGTATGGGATAAGCTCACCTCTGCTAAGAGGTGAGCTAAAAACACAGAACAAAAGCTCAGTCAACAAGAGTGACAAAACAAAACGTTGGCAGGTGAGAGGTCACAAGTTCTTGAAACATTAGTCTTGAACAATATCCCACAAGATTCTTTTCAATTATGATATGACATGGAGAAACTACCGTACAGAATGTACAGTAGATATCTTCATTATACTTACTGACAATATGAAGGCAGTAACAAAGTAAAAGATGAACCCATAGAGGCCAGTCAGTCCCATGATTCCTGCTGTGCTTCCTGCCAAGGCGCACATCGACGTCCGGCAGTAGTCCAAAACTGCCGCATTTTGGCGCAGGGCAGCTTCACTGAATGCAACCGGTTCAGCTGAAAATAAAACAACAATTTGCTTTAGCTATTTTGCTAATCTCGCCAAACCAAGTGTGAAAATGAAGAGGCGTTTGGAGTGCTACTCTCCTGCTCAGCTACCAACGATCTACTCTATTACATATTATCAGAAATCTGGACTCTTTATTTTCTTGCAATCATTATGTTATACCGAGGTTAAAGCTTTTTTCTTGCACATCGATCCTGAAAATAATACCTTGAATGTTATATTACAATAAAAGTTGATACTTGTCCTTTCTGAACATCAATGCTGAAGATAATGACATGGAAGCTGGAATTAGAACAAGATCAAAAGCCCAAAATGCATGCAGCAAGTGCAATATGTGTCTTCGCACATTGTCATGGTACAGTTTAAATAAAACAATGTTAGTTTGATGTCGCATATTATATAATAATCTAAATAATTCACACATTTTGGGAAAAGGGGCTATGGCCATTGACTGTCCTGCTGCACTAACTGATGTTTTTGCACTTGAATGCAATACGACACTTAAGAAATTGGCCCGGAAGTTACAATGGGGTAAATGTGGAATCGGGAATGATTGCATCCTCACTTTGCCAGTTGGCAAAATTCAAATTTTAGCAGTCCCCCATTGTCTTAAATCGTACCGTCGCAACTTCTTGGCCAACTTCTAAAGGGTCGTATGCTATGTAGCCTAAATCAGGAGCTGTAACAACCTGTACCTCCACAATGACAATGTGCAATGAAGCCTACCTATTGGACACAAATACGAGAAGATTGTGAAATTTCATAAATGCCTGGTATAATTCACACAACGGTTTGGTTTAGGTGGAAGTGAAGAAATTTGAGATTGCTTTCGCCACTTCCAATTTGACTTGTCAGTAAAAAAAGTAGTTAATATTCCTGATTTTGGTGGAAACAGTGGTGCACCAATAAACAATACACCAATATACCCTCTCTCTTTTCTGGATCTTTGGATTTCGCTGAAAATGTTAGAAAACAGACATCATACGTCCGAAAACAGGTTGCACATTTCAGCATCCGACAAATGGAAACAACAATAACTATCAAGTTTCAAACAAAATTACTCTGAAACACAAAAGATTAAAATATAGAAAAATGGTTATTTGATATTGTTGGTATATAACATTTCCAATACGCTCCAATTAAACAATCGAGACAAACGATAAGTGTGAAATATTCACCTTTTCTCTCTTTTTTCGTACGAACTGCGAAAGTGGTCGCCATGTTTTTTTAGTCTCACTTAAGCAAGAAATCTGCGAAGTCAAAAACGACTGGAATAAAGATTTAGTGTTGCGCGAGAGTATTGCAAAATATCTTGTTCCGGCTGCGCAAAGGCTGTCTGCACAATCCAGGAAGAACAACAAGCACCTGCTTCCGGTGTAAACTCCGCGATGTGTATTTTGTTGTTCTGTTGAATAACCGTGATAACGTCTTTGGATACGAGTATCAAATTGTTGTCTGTGTTCACAAAGGCCCTGAAAAGGTATGTCATGATGATGTTGCTGTTCAAAGAAGGTTAAAGAACCAGGTAGGCCTAGTATAGTAGCGCAGCATACTGAGCATTTATTGTTGTATGCTGTATGTACTGTACTGTAGTCTGTATAGTGTAAGCTGTACAGTCAGTGAAGCAGCCATGGCCCATGTTGATGCATGTTAGGCCGTTGAATGAATGAGTGGCTGCCGGTACACGGTAGTCCTATCGGCTCTGGCCACCTGGACCTGGTAGTGGTACTGATGACTCCCTGGCCTTCGTAGTCCGTAGGCCTGTGCCCTGCATCAATTCATCTCAACAAAACGATGCAAAGTCAGACATAGGCCTACATGTATTGTTAGTCATGTACATTATATCGCCACGTCACCAGAATGTCATTAGGTGCGTAGATATCACCACTCCCTTATTTGATATATAATGATGATGAGTAATGACCTAAGCAGTGCCTGGGACTCGGGCCATGTTATTCTAATCCCCAGACGGCCATGGTCCTACCCTCTCGAACGTGCTGTGGCATCCTGTCGGACTGTGAGCCATGTTGCTTGTGTAAATTATAAGCATGAAACTGAAAAACAAAAATCTTATTTCAGATTATCTGTGCTTCCCAAATTTGCTTCGTAATGATCGAAGATCTTCCATTTGCTGATGATATCAACATTGAGGGTGAGGAGAGCTTCCAGATAGGTAGGTCTTTCTCATCCTCCCACAGCGGGCCTTTGTATTGGTCCTAAAATACACTCAATCAAAGTTTGTGTAACTGTATTTTGGAAAGTAGGCACAAAAAAGACCATCCCCACCTTTTTCAGCTCACCAGATGGGCTGGACAGAGTTAACGTCTTCTCTAGATTTTTGTTGGCTTTGTGACATTGGAAATCTTTTTTTCAGTCGAAGCTTCTTCACCTTCTTGCGATAGCGTAAATGGCGGGTAAGCCACTTGGACTAGCTTTTGCCAATGCTTGTAACTGTCATTCGTAAAATTTTTGACAATTCCTGGATGTGGCCAGTGCCTACCTGGCTCTTGTCTCCCTTATTGTTCCAATTGTCTAAAAATGGAAAAACATGTCAAAAATGTTATGAAATGGCTTTTTAAAATCAGCATGATTGGTGGCTTCAGTACAGTATTGGTAGATTATAATCAATGCATCGCATCCTTTGTGGCTCTAAAAAACCTTGTAAATATTTGTATGTGCTTTATTCTTTTGACATAATGAGGTCAGCGTCTTAGGTGTTAATATTTTTAGCACGCTATCAAAAAATGTTCTGTTGTTGTACAATTACTTGCTGTCTTTTCCTTTTCTACCTTGCTTGCAATTGCATTTTCCTGCTTTGACAGTCCTCGTGTAAATTGCATAGACTTTCTTGGTTTGGTGGATATCCACCAAAGGCATACTGGCCATTGGATTTAGTTCATGGTTTGGTCTCCAGATGGAATTGTTGTTCTTCCAATATTGCCAGTCCTTGCTCAAAACAAATTGGGCATTTCACTTAATCACTATCACCAGTGTCAGAGATCTTTGTCATATTATGACATTCGATAGAGGTATGCTTCGATATTTTGAGTTAAAAGTGGCCATTTAAAACACATTTCAGTGCAAAAGAACCATCAAATATGTTGTTTCATGAAATAAAAAGATATAACTGAGATCATCAAGATGGCAATTTTTACACTTTTTAAGGATTTGTTTGATATATCGTAGTGCCATGAGTGCCAAGATTCAGAGGTGTCTTTCAGTACCCTTGTTTACGGTATGGATAGCAATCGATACTGTGACAATTCAGGTTAACCAAATGCCTTTGAAGGTTGCAGAAGCCAAAGACAGTCAATCTAAGATCTATACCTAAAGCATCATGATGTCTTTGTAGAGCTTCTCTCATCTTTCTATCTAGTGCTCGACCGGTACTAATTGACAGCCATTATAGGGTTGCGATGCACCCATTCAATAAATTTCATCAAAGCGAAAATCCGATACGAGCTGTGTTTGGCGTGTAACCTTGTCACATTGGTTATTGGGATGCCGGGGGAGGCGGCTGTACTGGATTATGACATGGGGAACCATGCCCTCAGGGTCTGCTGTAGCAGGTAGGACCATTTTAGTGCTTTCTATTTAAGCCGTTACCTGAGAATAATTTGTACTGCTGTGTAATTATTAGTAGTAATTGGGGTTGAAAATACAATTTTCATGAAATTTTAGATGTGATTTGTGGAAAATGACTTGTAAGATGTGTCATTATCATTGGCCTTGTGGGAAAGCACTGCGGATGTCGGCATTTCATGAATACAACCCTTAATCTATGCACTTACTAAATATTGGCCCTTGCCAGGAGGGTGTGCAAACTAGTGGAGACGAGCCACTCAAATGAACCATAAAGTTACACTTGCAGAACAGTTGGCTTCCTTGCAGATGAGCCCCACTTGTGCCGAATAACTTCTTATAGCTATTCCAGTGAAGGAGGTGCATAAATACGCGGGTGAATTTCGGTTGATTAAGTCTTCGATGCAGCGTTTAGCCTTCGTGGGAGATGAGAGCACTTTCCATATTTTTGGTTGATGAAATATTTGTGTAGCATGGCCATCTCATGGGTTGCTATGAATATCCTATGCTAACTTTCAATTATGTGTTTCTTGTTTGTTGGAGCTCCTGCTTCTTAGAATTCCCAACTCAACATTGGCGTGAAAGAGGAAGTTTCGTTTCAAAAATTGTCGCATGCATCAGTTTTGTTTTGGCACGTAAATGAAAGTTCTGCTACAACTGTTCATATCTTCATCAAATGTTGATGTCAAACTACTGTTTGTTGGCTGAAAACCTGGCTGTTTACTCTCCAAACCTTCCATTCTCAAGTTTCCCATTAATAAGAAACTTTGTAAACATACTAGAGAATCGGTCAATAATTTGTAACGAGTAGTTGGTCTTTCAATTTTTCTATTTGTGACAATATTGAACACACTGTTTGACACTGGGCTGTCACATTCGATCGATTTTGACTGTTTATTCATGTTACATTTGACCTTTCACAGACTTCTTTCAGGTTGCTAAGGTAAATTAGTAACTATAAAATCATGAATTAACCCCATGGATCAAAAGGGCAAAGAAGCTTGTCTAACTTTTTAGCTCAACGTTCGGGGGGGGGGGGAACCTTTACGATACTGCATCGTCCGTCTTCCGTGACACTTAATTGATCAATTGACTCCAACTGTTTAGGGGCTTAGTCCATGCATAGCAAAATTCTCAATTCCAATTTGAGAGGCTGACTATGCTGACAACTTGGTGAGTTGGTTTACAGATGTATTTAACATTCTCTTCACATAGCATCAGCAGTGAATTAAAGGCAGTATTCATCATTCCTTAGATCTGCAATTCGCAGATGAATAGGCCCTACGTCTCTCGAGCCATTGTCTTGGCGTCTTTTACCGTGAGGATCTATTGTAGAGATGGTTTGTTTGCCCGACCCTAGGTGGTACCGGCTTATCTGGCAAAGGGCCTATACTGCCTTGAATTAACTGCTGATAACAAATAACTTGTCCTTGATAATTTTTGGCTCACTTTTTGGCCCCTTACCAAATCCATTCGAGTTATATGGATAACATGACAAGTGCAGTTTTGAAACCTTCGTCAGCAAGCATGTTTGATTTTGATTGTACAAAAGATGTCCATAATTGAGGGGAAGACATGAAAGTCAGGTTGGAGTGTTAATGAAGTCTGCATCGTCTTACCAAAACCATTAGATTCTGTCCACCGTGGCTTGTTAAATTATCATTTCCTATCTCTCATCAACATGGTATCATCCTGTACAGATAAAAATCAATAGTTTAGTATATTCTAAGACTGGGTAGTCAGGTTAAGGCATTCATGAATAACTCATAACATGTATATATGATCTCAAACCTCTGGATTCTGGCTACCGAGACTCGTCAAGTGTAAGCCAACTCATAAAGTCAATGACTGCCTTAGAATGCCCAAATTTTACCAGTTAGATTCACTCAATTTGAATCGAATTACCGCGCTGCATACATCGTTAGTGATAATTATGTTCAGTAATCTTGGAATTTATCTGCTCATCAATGCGTATTAGCGAAATTAGTTGGAATATGAGGGGAAATTTTAATCATGTTTTTTGTGACGGCATCCTGTGGATGTTTTTTGCTCGTACATGTGGAATACCGAGTTGTTGATGCAACGTTTTAGAATGAAAATGAGGATGTGTACCCCGCGGAGTATATCAGGGTTCTTTAGGTAAGGTCCTATCATCGTATTCTCTTTGATATTTGTGAAATTTCTATATTTATCAATATCATTTGCACTGACCATATCTAAGGTCTAATGTGATTACTGCTGGGTAGCACTTAAGAGAAAGGGCCATAAATCTATAAGTCACCCGATTGACCTTGCTAAAATGATTCTTGGTAATTTGCTTATTCAGTGTTATATTTCATCGCACATCTATCTATGATATATCCTTGTTTTGAATGATAATGCATCTCCTGATGCTAATTGCTCCCATCCTCTGTCATCAATGAAAGACATTCTGACAGTAATTGGTGTCAGATCACATTAGCCGTAATTATTTTTAATGAGAAAGGAAGGGAAACAATTCGAATAAAGCACATTATCTGCAGGCAATTTTCTTATATTGCTCTTTCTGACCAGAACGCTCCAACGCTTGAAAAAACTCATTGCGCTTGCTTGAGAGAATTGTGGGTGAACCCGAGGAGAAAAAAACGGCCGGTACATAAACCCGTCAGTTGTTACATTTAGTTTCAGAAACCCATGTTTTCTTGGAGTGGTATCTTGTTCACAGCGTGAGGATTTTAACTGTTTAATCGCTTCATGCTGACTCTGTTGAATGAGTAGGATCCTTCGACATGTTCTCTACAACACCTTGATACTTTGTTTCGAGAGGTTGCTCCAGGCTTGGTTACTGAGGAAACCCAGAATGAAGCGGTATGAAATGAAATGTTATGAAATCATCGAAATGAAAATGAACTTTTCCGAAGGATATCGAAATTTCAAGATTCAAAGTGAACTTTATTGTTGAATAAAGTGTCGCTGTGCACCTCTCGGACTGCAAAGGTACCATCGATAGTTTAGATTCCCTTACTTGCTATTTTGAAGAGTTGACTTGACTGGTTTCACCAGTTTTAACCTGGCACCTGGCATTGTTGGTTGACATGGCATTCGCAGCATCCAATGGTTGAAACTGAGATTATCTGCAAAAAAAACTGCAGTACAGAGTTTGCTCAGGATAGCTTATTGGTCGGGTTCATTCGGTGTGAAATAGTCATAGGTACCTGGGCTTCTTAATGGTGACGACCGTGGTATTTATATTCAGGTTATTTTATGGATTGCTCTGGAAGGAAATCAAGAGCTTGACCCGTGACGACCGATTCTTAGTTGACAAAAGGAAGCAAGTTGAATTATTGACTCGTATTCTGATGACTTTTGACCACTACTCTGCGAGGATCTGGAAGTGGACCATAAAGGCTTGCTGAAGATGAGCTACATGTAGAACTTAGAAGCAAATCTTTCATCAAGTTTCCCAGATCCTGAAACAACATAGAGATACCAAATTGCCACAGGAACATTCTGTTTTTGGGATTTTCTATTGATACAGTTTTGATCTAGACTCTGTAAGGTACTTGGAGATTGGATCGTCCCAGGTTTTCCGATCCTGAAACAACAGTTTACCTGTTGCCAAAGGAATCAGCTCGGAGTTACATATGGATTCAATGAGGGTTATTGCAATTACTTACTGGTAGTGAAAGTACCAATGATTCTAGCAGCAACATTTCCATTGGTTATAACCACATCCAGGGTAATTCACACCTTTTGAACCTTTCTGTGATAAGGATCGATGATCTGTGGTGTCTCTCATATATCTTTTGATATGATCTTCTTACTATGGAATATTACACATTTATGCCAGGGTTTCCAGAGGCTTGCAGGGCAGAATTCAAGAGGTGAGTTTTGCATTGATATTGGTCTCGCAATATTATCATATTGGATATTTGCATGACCATAATATTCCCCTCGAGATTCTTCTTTTTTGTCTGGTATGCCAACAGCAGGTCTAATAGAATTCCAATCGCTGACACTTTCTGATGTTTTGTGGCATTGAGATTGAGGAAAACCGATCCAAGGCCCTTAAAACCCAGTGGGAAAGTCTCCAACTGCTATTGGGCTAATCTTTCTCTGAGCTCTGCACACAAAGCTTATTCATATTTTACGACCATACTTATTTGAAAACATTGCATAAAACCCTAAAAAATCAATCGTTTTGGCTATCTCGTTGATGGCAGTCTTTTGAAGAGAATGCTTTAAGTGAAGTTTTCTTGAGGCGAGATCATCTGGGATGCATTCACAAATTAACAGTGTTGATTCCAAGGAACCTTGCCTAGAAAACCACATGAGCCCCTGAGTCATGTTTTGTTTGCAGCAAGCATTTTCCATTTGAGCAAATTACTTGTAAATAAAAAGTTTAAAGTATGAGTAACCCAACCTAAACCTCGAGGTAGTCTAGTAGCTTACATTACAAGCTATTAGCAACCCTACTGATATCTCTCCTGGTCGCAGGGTTGGCCTTGGGGATTCCAGGAGCCCCGACCACATTAGACATAAAGACTTAATTAACCAAGTAAATGATGATGTTTTTTCTTGGCTTTTCTGCTGCACCTGGCTTGGGGTTATCAAGGTGAGGTCCAAGATTCCAAGATGGCGTGACTCTTGGTACTTGACTCCAGCCAGGCTGGCTACCATGTGATTTGAAATATGAACTAAAGAGAAATAAGAGGTGGTAAGAATCGATACATTGAGATATCATTGATACCGCTCACATATTAAGCATGGATTAAGCATAGATAGGGTTTCATTTTCAAGGTCACCTGCGCATGAAAGCCATGTTGGCTTCGGACACAAAAAACTCAGGGTGCATAGACCCCGCCCGCCCCCCCCCCCCAATCCTCACCTACTGGCCAAATCTTTCTTTTTCATATCTGATAATAACTAGCAGTTTGAAGTTACAATATTGCACTGTGAATGATGGGCATTGCCTGCATATACTTAGTATTGTTAGTCTCAGGTAATTGGTCTCATTATGGTGCCAAAATAGTAAGGTATGTCTAACTTTGTGTTTATAGCAACAATCGCTTTGTCAATTACTGCTACTTGCCAGTTGGAATATCATTACTTTTAGATCCCCATCCAGATAGAATTGATACACAGTCCCAAGTTCACATAGATTACCAACAGGCTACACGCATCTAGCGTCAACATCCGTTTCCCTCGACATGGGTATTGGCTTCCCCTTTACGCAATTTGCTACCATTCTCTCGTTGTCAGTTCAGAAGCATCGGCCTTTCAGATCCACTGATTTCAGTGTTATCATTTATATTCAGGCATTCGAGGTGCAATGTTTTGATAGATTCACCAAATGATTGATACTCAAGGCCTGTTTGTGTTGATGACATATTTGCAACTCATTAAACAATCAATTAAACTAAGCTGATTGATATTTTGCATGTTGCAAAATAGTTGTGCAACTGCAGCGCTATGCTGACATTCACAAGTTGACGGTCCATGTTCAGCTTGATCATATGGGGATGGACATTTCTCTTTTTCCAATATGAACATGACAATAATGATGAGCCTTTGACACCATGTGGTTTAGGTCCCCTTCCCAGTAATGACATACAAATGATTGGTATATATCGTCTGCCGAGTATTGATGACATTTACTGATGCACCTGCCCCCAAGTTTGATCAGTTCATCAGTCTGCATCCTACTATGGCAAGCTTGTTTCTGAATAACGCTCACAGGGTGTAATTTAGGAATGATACATGTTAACAAACACTAGCGCTGTGGGAAGATGTCAGTCTGTGACCAAAATGTGATTTCATGTTCAATTTCTGAGTTTGCGAGGGGCTCCACCTATGCCCAAACAGTAAAAATCAATTATCTCCCTGTGTTACCTGTTGAATAGTGTCTTGATTGACCAGGCACCTCTATTCAATATTGAAGATCTTGTTTTCCCACCCAATTTGATTTTGGTCATTTTCCGATGGAAAATTTCCACCATATTAGGCAATATATTCTTCGTTCCATCATGTGTAAAACACAATAACCTGTATGATACATACATTAGTTTACAATGTGTATCTATCGGGAATCCATTGTTGTCCCCAGCATATCCTACCCAAATAAAGTTCTGACCTGTCAAAAGTCCCTGTCTGAAAGGTGGCCGCATGAAAGAATTGAATTTCATTTTCTATAACATTTTTTAACAACAAATCTAAGGGGAGATTTTTCTGATTCAGTTGGTTTGGACTTTTGATACAAGTAGCTTGCCACACAAACTTTCTTATTCTGATTGATTTGGTTTAACCTGGCTTTTCCTTTTTGTGTGAAAGTGCAATATTGCAAACTTGTAAGCCATTGTATTGCTTCATAATACCCCTAAACTTTCTTAAGTAATATTGGATAAATAGGGATTATTTTTCTCAATAGGCAATTGGTTGAGATCATGATAGCTGGTCTTGCATGGTAGCCACACAATATAAACAATCAGCCTTACAAAGTATACTTATATCTGCTTTAAAAGCTTTCCCTAACCTCCAAATTAAGACCAGTTATGTTCAGATATTTTGAGGGGTTTCATAAACAGGGAGCATTGGTCTTTTCAGAAAATTCAGGAGATTTCATTTGTGTCATTCGGTAAGACTTGTTTTGGCGAGGTAGGTCGATTAGATTCTCAGGGCATCCCTATAAAGAGGCCTATGTCGTTTCTATCTTTAGATTGTATACTACAGTCTTGATGTTACATGTTTTGAAGCGCTTGCAAGTTTTCTTTTGCCGTAGTGTGTGGTTGTGTTTGAAGCAAGCTTCACCCATGACGAGACGGCCATGGTGAGATTCGGTAAGTTCTTCCTCAAAATCTTTTTCTGACTTCTGTGTTTGTTTGTCAAGATGTGTTGGTTTGTTGCTGTGACAATTCAAGCAGCACTCACAATCTGAAGCAGGATTTAAACTCAGAGAGGTTGGTAGCCCTGACACAGTGGGTTACCTCGGAGCGGTGGTTGCTAATCATCCAGGGTATTGGAACAAACTCTCTATATTGATCTCTGCCAAGACAATCAATAAACTCGATCAGCGCTGCTTGATACAGAACTTCTGCCCTTGTTCCTTCATTTCCTTTATTAGGAACCCAGAGAATATATATCATAGGGAATGTAATACATTACTTCGGCATGATGAAAATGTTGGTAAGTGTTGTGGGAGTTATGATGGATGAGAAGTATATTAAGGCAGACACAAGGTTGTGTTCAATGCGATTTAGAAGAGATGAGGGATTTGCAAAACCGATCAGCACACATGTTACTCTTTGGCAATCAGATGGTGTCCTCTGATGGGGTTCAGTTCAACGACCTGTGGTGAACGTCGGAGAGCAGCGATGTTGTCGATTGCATGTGGACCTGGGACTTCGGTGAAGAGCTGCACAAACTACTACCAATTGTCACTTATACATTGCAGTAGATCTCTGGTATAGAGGGCAGCTCTGGTCATGTCCAGCAATGTGCACACACAATCTACTATCTCCACTCGTAAATCCTGAAACTTTCTCTCTCTGGCATATCTTTATAGTGACCCCTCTTATCTTTCTCAGACTCCTGGATTCACTTCTGAACACGAGTGATAGGCGGCAGTAACTCATGTTATCCCACATGAAAAAGGAAACTACAATATTATTCAGAAGTGCTTGCCATACTATAAGTTTTTTCACACGTTGGTTTGTCTGGTGAAGATGTGAAACTGACTCAATCTTTACTGCAAGAGTCATAACATGAGGAAAACACCTCCAACTATTTCAACACCTGCGTTTAACATGGGTACATTGAAAAAAGCTGTCTGCGTACTTCTAACTTTTATGACATCTTTGAGAGCTAGCCTCACCCAAGCTTCCAACTGCAACATTTTGGCTTAAAGTTGACATAATGACCCTAGTCGGGTGTAAGGATCCACCGCCATTAGGATTGTGTAAGGATCTGCTAAAAGCCGTGATGGAGGACGATTGCTTGTTGCAGAACTTGAAACCTGCTTAGTTCTGCATCTAACTAGTGGGGCCATCCAGTGGTGCCGACCGCTGGTTATAAATCACAATGCCATCTTGTGAGATGATCCTGAACCAACCTCTGCTGGCAGGTTTATTGGTTCAACCTGAAAATCCTAGGCGGCACCACCAGCCACACCCTCTGTGAGGTTGACATAGTCAGAAACTGCTGATTCTTTATATATTATGAACAGCAGGAAAGATATTCAGTTGCGGATCAGTCACAGTATGATTACTGCACCTCATTGTCTGAAAAGCCATCATAAAGAACCACAATTTTATACCTTCAATACCTATTCATCACAACATGAACTTACCTTAATTCATCTCAACATGAACAGCGAGTAATCAGCCTGATATTTATAGTTCATGGTCTAAATGAATGATGTATTTGTCCAGTGGGAGTTAATGGGCCTCATTGATATACCAATAAAATTAATCAAGGTACAGGGCACATACTGTATATATCGGTTATCTGACCTTTATGGCCTGCAAAGCCAACTCTTTGTAGTGAACGTATCTTTGCCATTAGTCTGAAAAAATTGATGTATTTTAATTTGAGACATTTTGTATCTCATGAAAAACCTTGATTTTGCCAACCTTACCTAGCATATGGCCTGCAATCTAGGTATTGAAAGATAGCTGTAGAAACTAAGCCCCAAGCTGATTCACAGGTTGCTTTCATTCAATTATCGCCAACCCTTCCCAGCATGTTCACCTTTTCGAGATTGGCAAGTCTGCAAGAAATCGGTTTGCTGGATACTGAAATCGCTAGATGTACATGTTGTTTAAGAGTACATCCTTTGTGTTTCAGAAACCTTCGTAATAACTTGACTATTATCTCAAGTCAAAAGATAATTCTCAACTCATCATGAGCAGTATATCATTATTTTTATTCACAGAACATCTTTTTGTGAAACGGCATCCCAGACCCAACAGCAAATTCCTTTCTTTCTTATTTAAAAGGTCATGAAAATTACCCTCAAATTTGAAACAATAAAGACTTTGACTCAGCAGTGTTCTTTGAGTGCTTCAACCATGAAGTCAAATTTCTTGTACGATAAGGGCCTGCTTCATATAGAACCAATGATCGGGAGAGTGGCTGAGCTAGTACTCTCTAATGTTGTTCAGGAACAACCTCCGTCCAGTGAACAACCCTCTGGCATGTCTGGAGAGTTCCGCCTCAACTCTACAACCGCGTAGTTCTTTCAAACTTTACAATCAAGGTGCTCCACAGGATCCACCACTCTCCTGGAGAGTTTTATAGTCTCCAGCTCCAGGGCCATGTGTTGAACCTGCACACTCGTATACTTCAGATCTCCCTTGGGGCTGGAGAGTGTCAGTCTACAACCTCCACTTATGTACGCTAAGTGAGTGATGCATACACAGGATTGCGTAGCTCGATACTGAGACTGAACGGGTCCGATTTTCTTCTGGGACATTTAAAAAGTGGTATTATTCTTTCTGTCTGAACAAAAGGATGTACAGCAATGAATGAAATGGATGTCCCGAGAAGCCGTCCGCGTACAGTGTGCATTCCGGGATACTCAGAGTCGGACTTGCATGAAGTGAGTCGGGGATGGCCCAGGCCGGTATCAGCTATCACCGACATGACAAGGTGAGAGAAATGAAGAGTTTGTTTTGTTTTTGTCTGCTCGTCTAATAATCTGCTTGTCACGTTAACCAATGATTATAGAAGATCAAAGAGCCACTTCTTTTGAAAGTCAAAGCAATTTGTTTGTTGCTGTATATTGCTGCACATTGTGCTTTCCTGGGAGGAGGGGGGGGGGTCACTATATGAGAAGAAGACATTGTGTTTGGGAAAATATAACACCTGCAGTATGGGGTCAGAATTACATACGTGTTATTGCCTTCAAGAGGGGCCGGGTGGGGGGGGGGGGTCACTTCACATTAGCTGACTCGTGAATATAGGGCAGCCGCTGGGGGCTAAGTTGGCTCACTAAAAGGGAGACGTTGTGATGTTCCATAATTTGTGGTATACAATGAACAAAGTGTTTCTATTGTTGTTTAGAGAAGATACATTTCCAACAACTCTCATTTAGGTATACAACAACAAACCTGACATACTTGAAAAGTGATGAGTCTGCTTGAAGATATCTCTTGCTTCAGGTGCCAGAGCAAACTCCTTGGCGTGCTTTCTCACTTCCTTCATTATTTACTACCAAGATTCTTCTTACTGCTGCTGTTCTTCTATGTTCACAAAAGTGAGTGGTTTCAGCATGCCGCTACATTTGGGCACTCATTCGGCCTGGGTATACCTGCATAATAACTGCACTAAGACAAGGTTTGTTTCTAACGTACCATGCGCCAGGCAATCCCCTTTGGCATGTCACTTCTGACCAGAAGTAATGGGCCGTCCTAATTGATACGTTCCTCATTTTGCAGTATACACAGGACTTGATTTTCCCTCCTTAAGTGCCGGAGTTGATTACATAGAAGTAATATTGATTATGCCATCGAGTGTATTAAGGATTAAACTAAAAGTGACAAGAATTGATGGTGTTCATTGTTGACGATAGATTAATAGATCACTGTAGTCTGTACCCACCCTGTTCAGGCGGTTCATTAATAGAGTTGAGTGCTGATCGTCATCTTGGTCTCTTGGACATAATTAGCTCTATAGACAGTATCGGGTCGTATTTAGGTAGGAGGAAACCGGAGACCTCGGAAGGAAACTCTGCTGTCGAAAAGAGTCGCCCTCTTCATTTAGATGAGTGTACTGGGACTGAACAGGACTGATCTGTAGTCGAACCCGGGACCTCTGATGACAGGTGCTAATGTTGTTGCTGAACCACTTTGACAGCCTGGAACGTGGTGTTTTTCTGACTAGTAAATCCGCAGCAAATAGATGATTCTATGATCAACATATCAGTTTGCACTCATGTTAACATAGGTTTGGTGGTTGGTGAGTCATGGCCGGCAAGTCCTGCTGAGGCAAAGCTGTTGGTTTGGCTGTAAACACACATTTCTCTCGTACAAACATCAACTAACTCAGCCAAGCCAACTTAGCAACTCAAGGCACGAAGACAGGTATTTTTTGTGGTATTTTTAGCTCACCTCTTAGCAGAGGTGAGCTTATCCCATACCGTGGCGTCCGTCGTCCGTCGTCGTCGTCGTCGTCGTCGTCGTCGTCGTCCGTCGTCGTCCGTCGTCCGTTAGCAGGGCACGTTTCGTAACTGTTAGAGCTATTGAGTTGAAACTTGGTACACATGTACCCTTATGTAATGACACCTTGGAGACCAAGTTTCGGTCCGATTCGTTTCATGGTTTGGCCACCAGGGGGCCAAACGTTAAAAGTGAAAATATGCAATATCTCCCTTAATAGTAGTCGGGAAATTTTGAAAAAAATATGGTAGGTACTTCTAGCAAAGGTGCATCATATATCCTCCAGGTTTTTGATTTGACCTCCTTTTCAAGGTCACAGAGGTCAAATGGTGTAAATTGGCCGTTAGGATGTAACGATGGCACGTTTCTAAACTGCAATGACTATTGATACCAAATTTGGTACACATTTACCCCTTAGTCAGGTGATCTCAGGGACCGAAGTTTGGTCCAATATGATTCACCACTTGACCACCAGGGGGCAAAATCCAAAAACCTTAAAAATGTGATTATTCCTTAACTTCTTGCCCGATTGCCACCAATTTGATATCATGGGTACATCTAACCACCATACAGTATATGTCACACAGGTTTTTAATTTGACCTTCTTGTCAAGGTCACAGAGGTCAAATGGCGTAAATTCGCCGTCAGGCCGTAACTATGGCACGTTTCTTAACTGCAATGACTATTGATCACAAATTAAGTACACATGTACCCCTTGGTCAGGTGATCTCAGGTACCGAAGTTTGGTGCAATCTGATTTGCCGTTTGGCCTCCAGGGAGGGGGCCAAATCCTAAATTCTTCAAAATGCCATTATTCCTAGTAATGACTTGCCCGATTGGCACCAATTTTATATCATAGGTACATCTAATTCTAACAACCATTCAATGTGTCACCCGGGTCTTCTTTGATTTGACCTACTTTTCAAGGTCACAGAGGTCGAATGTACTGTAAATTGGCCATTTTGGGGAAATTGTAATTGCTTGGACCTACATCAAACCTAACACTACATGACACAATACCATGCTCTTTATCCATCTTTCCTCCACATGAGGTGAGCACAATGGCCCTGGCCATTTCATTTCTAAAAATACCAAGATTTGCTAAATAAATACAACGATCATGAGTTGTGATAAAAGAGCAATATAGGAAATAAATGGTAGCTTTGTCGGGTACCTGCACTTTGGGAGTTATCCTGTGCGGATTGGATTTTACCGTGAAGGTGCATTCATTCGTTGGTTAGAGAAGACTTGACCTAGCAACTTCACCAGTCAATACACGTATTGTTCAACTCAGTGAATTTGATAAAAGGTATTATTTTCAAGTGTTTTGAATTGGGTTTTAACTGTTTGTATTGAACTCGATGAAACCTCGGCCTGAAAAGACTGAAGCGGTGCTGAGAAATGCAGCACACCTGCTTCACTTTGAGTGATACTTGATACATCTATTGCATTGCTTGGCTGCCTCTTGCTCATTATTAAAGGCACAGTTTTCTTTTATCTACATTCTTCTGTGTGTTACAGTGGACCTATCCTTTGTGTACTATCGGGGGTGATCTCAAAGGTGAAAGCCGCAAAATCACAGAACAAATGGTGAATCAATGAAATCGACAACCAACATATCTCATGGCCAAGTCGTCACTTTATAACTAATGAAATATGGGTGAACAAAGTTCATTTAGCACGCTCATGTATAAAGTTGTATTGGGTTTCCTCTCATGATGTTGGAGATGCAATAGCGCTTATAAATGGTCGTCAATATTCGCTTTATTATGGTTCTTTATGGAAATTTGTTATCCAGGTTGTTAGTCATCGAATACATTAGCTGATCGTCCTGGCTTTGTTATGATGAATATCATGGAAATGTGTTCATTATTAAGGGAGGATCATGTTAAGAGTGGAGCCTCCCTAAGCGGACACCTCTGTAAGCTGAAGACACCTCTAACAGGTCAAAAGGATATTCGGATTGGTTCAGACCTGGTGGGTGAAGAGGACAATTGTATATGAACGACAGCATTTTCCAGTCAGTGCCGTGGTTGTACCTGATAGAGAGGTTCTGCTGTGCTTTGTATTCAATTTGTTGGCAGGATCATTCATGAATGTGTTATTATAGTCTCATTGGTTGATGCATCCATTTGTGCAGGGCTGTGAGACAGGCATGGTAAGGCATTACTCTGCATTGCCACAGCATAATGTTGCACATCAATAGAAAGCTATAGATTCATAACTAACTCTTATTGATTACTCACACAGCTAATTACAGCCATAACTCCTTACAGTTGATTAATTAATTATCATCCCCAGAGGTAAACTGCTTTTATTACTGAAAGTGACCTCATCCTTCGTCAGGAAACTTGGCTCAAGTTTTCAACCTGACTCTTTGATAAAAAAAACCTTTCGTCAGACATTGAAATGATTGACACGTTCCCAATATTGACCCCCCAGTAAACCACCAATCCAAACAATCGCTGCATCCAGATTTTCTTAAGCACCAAGGGGGATTTGCTTTTTTTATCGAGTTGAATGGATCCCAGTGTCATAATGACCTACTCACAAGTCTACCATTTTTCTCCGAACAAACAGAAAACAAAGCAAAGAGAGGATTTGTTTGGTTCTCTGTCCTGTCCAATCTTGTCCTGCATTAGAGATTAGACCATTTGCAATAATACGTTTTATTACCCCAGACCTGAGAGTAATTGGTGTTTCGGGTGGCCGGGCCGACTTATACACTACCAGAACAACTTTGGAGACCTTAAATGTTGGGACTTTAATAAGAATGGATATGAAAAACCATACGTTCCTGTATCACACCTGGAGGAGGCCAAATGGGCAAGTTTTTATTCTTTTTCTGTCTTTCTTTCTGCTAGGTATGTCAGTGTTTCATACCATAAGCCTGGAGAGTGAGCTTCATGAACCAGTCCCTGAGTGTGACCACAAGATTCTTCACCAATTAACAATTTGTTCTCCATTTTCATGTATAGAGGCCAACATGGCCAGTGTGAGAACTTGAAGCAACTGGTGAAAAAGCTTGTCTGCGTGTGATCTCCTACGGGTATTGTTTCTGGTCAAAGGAAACGAGGCAGGAAACTGGATCTCTGAAAGGAAACAAATGCTCTTCTGATCATCTCCCTCTTGTTGACCCCCTGTTGTCACTCAAGTTTACTCTTTAGAGAACATACCTCAAGTTCAAGCGCCCGTTGGAAGGTGGCTCTACCAGTATGTGTACTATTATTTTGTGATGGCGAGTTCTCGTTGCAGAATTTGCACTTTCATCAAGGTTGATAATTTCATTTGTAATCATGATGTCGTGAATTGTGTCATGTGTTACGCCTTTCGAAGTTTTATGGGTTGAACTTATAATTTCTTCATTTAGATTGTCAGTGTGCATCTGCTAGATCGGTTCAGAAAAGTGCAAGTTTGGGGGCTGATGCCCACACAACTACCACGCGAGGCAAGCTTGGTAACTCGATTCCAAATGGGTTTATCTAAATATGGCTGTGGCAAAAGGAAGTATCAATATGCCTGGATGCAAGCAGGGTGCCATGTTTCAACAACATGTTTATTTCTGGAACATATTTGATCCAAGAATCTGGAACTTTTTCTCGAATACCTATATTTGAACTCAGGTCATTTTCTGTGTCTTTTGAGAAAAAATGACTATTTGGAAATGGCTTCTATGATGACATGGGTATTTGGCTGCAACGCGGCATCATACTGTTACCCTGTAATGTAATATTGAACCGTGGAGAGAACTTCTGTATAGAGAGGATCTATTGGGGTGCTATTCCTAGCGATAATCAGGACTGGATTTTTTGGTGAGACTATATATAGGGTTGGGTCATTTTCTGATAGTGTTTGAGAAAAAGTTGAAGTTTCCTGTTTGCAGCCTTACTGCCCACTGCCAAGGTATTGCTAGGAAGATTTTGGAATCTGCTCTTGCAATGAAACACCTGTAAGAAAAGCGTCTATCTTTTGAAATTAAGGGAACTCCACAACATTATTCTATCACGGTGGTGTTAATATTGTGTTAGGTGCAACCTTACCCCGCCACAGTCAGAATCTGTTTGATAGCAAGCCGTCAGATAACACTCAATGACTCAGACAGATTTCCACCCTACATACCTGGGCTGTGCTTCACCCAGCTGATTTTTTATCAAACATTTTTAGTATCCATATGTTCTTATCCTGAGTTTCATTGCTCAGTGAAGTTATGTTCATGGTGTGGTCTTCAACACTCATCCAGCGTGAGTCAAGTCATTATGTTTCTCACCTAATCCTCTTGCTGCCTCGCTTATCTCCGACGTGTTTGTATTAAGTCAAGTTGCTCAGGAAACTTTTCAGACTGGCCCTTCACTCTACAGACTGGAGGATACCATAACTGAATATGAAGTGCCAAGACTCTAACGTCCAAATTCACCTACCGAGTCCATAACACTCGGGCATCAACCAATCTCGAGGAAGTTAGATCAGAAGGACTTCTTCCAATGACCAATTATCGAATGTGTGGTTGAAACCTTTGACTTTATGAATAGTTTGGAGGAACAAGTGAAGACTGTTACAAGTGAATAGTCTCAATGGAGAACTTCTTTGGAATATCTTCAAAACAAGCATTCCATTTCTGCTATAAGACCCTGAAAGACACGGTTTCAGTCAGACACAGGTGAAAGGATTTCTCCATTTGCTACCAATTTCTGACTTGTCCATCAATTGAGTATAACCGCTCAACCAATTTGAGAGCCAACACAGTTTTGCAAGTATCATTAAAAGCTCTTGATAGAAATCGTAGCCAACTGGATATTCTCTTGGCTTGAATGCAGCGTGAAGCTTCCTGGATGCATTGTCAGAGCTTGTGCAATATTCCTAGTGTGGTTCATCACTACAAACGAAACTCATTGTCTTCGTGGTCGCTGCCAAGACATCCGAAGAAAAATGGGTAAGTGATCTTCTATATTTGCTCCTACTTGTGAGCAATTGGATAACGCAGCTTCCAGTTTTACACATATTGCGGTCATTAGCCTGGTGACTCCAACTTTGGCTGGGAAGGAGGGTCCACCACAACCAAGGTCACACAAGGTGTGTAAGAATTGGGTATCTGAGCCCACAGTGGATGGTGATGCACTTTGCCCCTTGACGATCCCCTTTACATAGGAATTGATGGGCAATGCTTTCCCATTACCAAAATTGATTTGTTTACTGTGACACATGTATACACCCATGCAACATGACCAGACCCACCCTTGGTCCTTGATGAAAAATTCATGATTATTGACTGCAATAGATATCCCTGGGACCAGTCCGAGGATACAACAGTCGTGATGCCCAAATCAAAGATGTCCATGCAGAGTAAAATCAACCACCTACATATCAAATTTTGTAATTGCTTTATAATGCTTTCGGGTTAATTGCCGCACACTTGGTGTCGAATTGCTGTTTGTTGAATCAATGAAGTTTGGGGGCTTGAGGCGGAGTATTTATCTTTTCCTGATGGACTATCTGTCATCTTCGCAGGGAAACGGTTTGAGTTGGTACGTTCTGTAACCACTGACACTAGCCCTCTTACATGTAAATGTTCAACGCAGTTCTGGTTCAGTTTAGAAGCAGTTCAGTATCACATCTGTTACCAGTTGGATACATTTTTGGGACCAGGGGCAGATCTAAGAATACGAGAAAGAGGAGGTGCCTTACAACAATTTTCCAAAATTCGTGTTCAGTTCCAAAGAATTTCATATGAGGAGGGAGATGTTTATTTGTTGCCAGTTCTTTCAAGTCAACCAGTGTTGTTTTGCAGTTCCCTCATGAACGCCTTTCACCATATATCTAATGTTGTTGGCAGCGTCCGACCGCATTATCATTATTTTGGCTATGGTGCGTGGTAGATGAGTTGTAGACAGGTGGCTAGGGAACCCCGTCACAATTATTCAGTCATGAGAGGTAGCTGGTGTAGACATACTTGGAGGGTCTGTTGGGACATTCAAACCAAACTTGGCAGTTACATCGCACATGGTCTTTGTATAAAGATGGATTCGTTGTCTGGTTGAAATGACGTGGTTCTACTTGGGTTCGTACAAGTGCTTTAGGTTCTCTTCTCCTGCTTGTTGATGGTCTGGCTGGCTGGCACAGGTTGGTTGCCAAACTCTCCTAATACGTTCCACGAATAAGCACTTTTTGTTGCTGCTTCCTTGGCGTTGCCTTGCTATCATGACAATTGGAGTTGGAAAGCAGCTACCATTCCGCTTTACAGTGCTGGTGATTGCATTGCATGTAGATGTGTACTGGATTACCAACCAACATGTGTCTTTGAGATTGGATTATTTGACACCTCCATCAACTACGAGCTTGATAGTTCCTTTTTGCGGTCAGACTGCCCAGATTCAATTATTCATTCCAAGATGGCTCCTTAGGGATTTAGTAGACTCTTTCCATGAATCTGTGAGAGAGTGGTTAGTTGTGATGGAGGCATGGCAAGACTGGACCAGTCATTAGTCAACATTGTGGGTTAAAAGTGTGAACAATGGAAGTCCTGACACCGATACTCCATGACTTCCAGACAAACTATGAAGGATTACCACGACAATGTTACATACACAGGTAAGACAACTCATGATGCGCCTGGCCCTCAAATGAGCAATCACAGGCTCTTGCACCGCTGGTGACTTATGACATGCAATTATGATTGTAGGTTGCAGTGACAAAGTTGCATGTTTGCGGGGCACTTAGGGCCTCCTCACGCAGCCATTTTCCTGGTTTGCAAATTAAAGGTTCAAACTCCAATAATAACTGGCAATTTTATATCGATCGTTAGTCTTTGTAAATTCATGGAGTTGTCTGCAGTGAGTTTCTATTCAATTCCCAGGCCAGGAATATTGGATACATATCCCATTACACCCGCCTACCAGAATCATCAGATATTTCCTGCTACATTGTATGCAGCAGCGTACTTGGAAGTTTTCTTAATTATTGGTAGACATGCAGTTTACCTCTCCGTGCTGCTGCAGTAAATAGACTCAATAGCATTTGCCCTTGGGGTTTGTGCACTACTAAATGGGTGAGTGTACACCTTTCTGCAAATTTCACTTTCAACTGTCGCTTAATTTTGATGTTTTCTGTTCTGGTTGATGTTGTAAGGTGATATCCTGTGCTGATTTCTACATTCTTGTTGCTCTCTTGAGATTGATGGCTTGCAAACTGCTTCTCTCACTTCTTCACAGAAGTCACCACTGGTGGTAGTGATCTAGAGCTGTGCTTTATCTCTGCGAATAGAAAGATGAAGATGAGCAGGATGTGTATGGTTGTCCTGTGGTACTGATGAGTGTATAGTCATCTACCTTTATTTGTGGATTTACCCAAATAACCCGAATCCTGTCCCCATCCTTTGATGTGAATAGTGCTTCTAAAGCATCCCTCTTGAAAATGGTTCCAAATATATCATATCTTCATGTATTTCATGCTTCCTTGAATATCCTAAATAGACCTATGGCTGTTAATACCTCATCATTGTGTCTCCAGTCCTCTTGCCCACGGACCGCCAATGGTCTATAAAATCGCCAACCCTGTCCCCATCCACTTCCCTTCCGATGTCTGACACTTCCAATACCCTCCCCTCGAGAATGGCTTCACTTATTTCATATAACCTGATCAGATATTCAATGTATCAGATTAATAAATGAAAGCGTCTATGCCAGCACCTCATATTGCTCTGAAATCAGGTGGCGGTCGTGGAATCGCTGTGCCGAGGACCTGCACGGTAATCGAGGCGGCCAATCAATACAGAAGACGAGGATTTCATCGCGAGGATTCACAGGATGTTGTCACTGGGAAAGGCACGCTGGTGAATATTGACGCGTGAGCGTAATCCGTGTTAGGGGATAGCAGCTTAGTCGTACGATGAGTGAATGATCACAGGTTTCTTGTTGGATGTCGTAAGGCGGTGTTGAGTTCAATACTCCTGTATCAGATTCGGAATTCGAAGGAGGTTTGAATAGGAGTTCTGCAGTGGAGACATCTTACTGAGGTGGTTGTTTTGAATAACATTTCCAGTGGATGATTTTGAAGCAGTTGTGAAGAGAAGTACCATCAGGATAAAAAGGCAGTGTTAGTCGCGAGTTGCGGTTTGTGGGAACATCTTGATCTGGAAACAGTGTTTGTTAAGTTAGTCGCCTGTCAACATTACTTCATTGAAACAACTGACCGACACTCACTTTGTTTATTAGTAGGGTAATTGGTCTGCTTAATCCAGTATTTCTGATACCTACCAAAGGAAAAGTTACTAGCCAAATGCCATTATGAAAGAAGAGGGACTGTCATAAATATCACAAGGTAATATGCTAACAGCTTTGGGAGTGTGAAGCAATCTTGCCGAGCTCAAGGGAAATGCAGTCACAATAGACTAGATATCAAAGCCTTCTTTTAGATCTGAAGGACTGGTGTAGAAGTTTCCTGTCTAGCTAAGAAGGATGAAGACACCTTTGTATTCATGAGTTCTTTTGTAGATTCCTATAGATCCAACGTGCATTGAAAGTGATAGCTCTTGAAAAGGATCGTGCTAGCACACCCTCAGAGAAAGGAGAACTTGAAGATATTGGTAAAAAGAGTCTATGGCTTTGTACCGTTATTTGGTACTGGGTTCCACATTGTCTGTCTTGTTGTGCGTCTGGTCAAAGTCTCATCCCTCCCTGTCTAGCTAAGAAGGAATAAGACTTCTTTGTGCAGAGTTCTTTTCTAGATTCTACATGTTCTAGTGAGCTTGATGACCTATATAAACAAGATACATTTTATCATTAGAAGTTTCTTTATTGATGTGCAGACAATATCTATGACACAGTCCGTGCAATATTACACTTGACAGGAATATTTTATGAATATCTTGTCTCAATTGGTGCTTCATTTCAATCAATTTCCTGCTGTTTCTATCATATGAAACTGCAGCCTTGAAATGCATTGCTAGAAGAGGGCACACTGAAATGGAAAGATAGTGAAGACATTTTCAATTTCAACATTTTCAATGTGTTTTGTTCATTTGCGACTGGATCAATGATAGTTTTGTCAACACCAAAACAAGAAGAAACTCACTGTGCAGTTTAGCCAAATGAAAGACTTTGAGTTTACTGGAACCCCGTACTGGCTTGATTGTCTGACTTATTGGATCTCACTTTCTCAGATTGGCAAACCTGAACTTGTTGGCCCTGCAGGTTCTTGTAAATTTCTGCTGCTTGTTCCTCGTAGGACAACCAAATTGAATTTTGGAATTTGATGGAACATTGGAATCTCTGTTAAAAGTGGATATCGTGATTATTCGATGAAAAACGATAACTTGGACTTCGTTCAATGCAGAAGCTCAGATCTTGGTTTGAGTTGAGTTGATTTCGCCCTGTGCTCTTGTCCTGTTTTGGTGACTTCTCATACTGACCGCTGCAGAAAATAACTAAATGCATGAATCGAGGAATGGAGAGGGGATCCAGGAATGCTCTGAAGAAAAATGTCAGCAACGGCAATGGTGCCAGATGGCCAAACATGGAAAAATTGACTGCGTACGTATCAAATATTTGTGGTAGAATGTGTTCTTGTGTCTTATTGTTGTTAGTCAAGACAAATATGCTGTTAAATTGAAATCTATTCTAGAATCATATTGGCAGGTTCCAAAGAGTTCAATCTTTTCTAGAAGAGGTTGCGTTTCATGTTGCTTGAATGCACTGCATGCAGAAATGGTAAACATTCTCAATCATTCATCAGATTCTCCAAGCACGTCAGTCAACCAATCTTTTTCCCCTTCATTGATATTCTAACCACATCTTCCCAACTGGCAGCTTGGTACAGCTTCTTTCTCCATTGAACATGTTGAATATTGTCGAGGGAGTTTTGAGTGGAACAGTCCATTGCCCATTCTTGGTTGGTTAATCAACCAACCATCGATAGAGACAATGGTTCATGATCCCTTTTCATATGACCTTGTCATTAAATGAAATTAACGTTCAATCATCTAGGATTAGTCACATTTAAAAAACCTTTTGTGGCTGGTTGTGTACGTTTGTTACTATATTTGCAAAAACAAAATCACGAATTTCTCTTTTGATTGGGTATGTCTGACTAGCAGATGGCTGACCCGAAGGTTGGAGTCCAGGTAATGCCCCAACATGGACAACATCAATATGACAAAAGGTCATCTCTAGATCACCCCTGTTCCCTCAAAGAGATCAGGGCCCTCCTTTAGCAGTGGCAGTACTGGCACACACAGTTCTTTATCTATTTAGCCTTACCATCTAACCCTTTCCTCAACAAGCTAACCGACATGGACAGAGCATTAGTCTAAAGACAAACCCACTGAGGGCTTACCACAACCTGTGACATTCAGAGCTCCTTTTAGTCTGGTTACTCATGTCACTTGTTATCAGAGAGAACATGGGGAATTATCGGCTCAAAGATGAGGCCCATCATCAAAGATGCATCACGGGAGGGAACATCCACAACCTTGCCCACCAGACACGGGTTTGTCTGAAACTGTGAGATATTGACTAATCATTGTCAGAAGTATGATGGTATAGCTTGGACTGGTTTAAGAGCTTAGCTTGCGCTGGGTATTGGTAGATCCTATCAAACCTTCTTTAGGCAATTTAAGTGCCTCCCCTTCTGCCATGATGAGCTCTGGTGAGGGTGGAATGGAAATTTGTAGCTGATGATGGAATTTGCCCACCCTGCCCCATTGGTGCTACTGTAGCTTGCCAGAGAGGCATTACATCAAACAAATACTCATTTCAGGATGGCCTGTAGTCGATTTCCCAGACACTGCCAGACTATCCATTCCAAAATTACGTTCTAATCAGATACTGTAATTAACTTTCTGGTTTAGACAATAGGAGCATGCATCCAGAGGTCAGTGATTGTTACGAGCTGTGGGATGTCATTGTACCCAAAGTGCAGGCAACCACCATGATAACAATTGAGAGCACAGATTGTAGTTAATGCGTTCACATAATGATTCGGTCATTATATGTTATTTGATCTTGATCATTGTGTAACAAATCGAATGGACTGTGTTGTGTCTTTGAAGGATATATATCGGTCAGAATGAGTAAGATCACGATGGATAAGATGGATAAAATCAAGAACTCTCAAAATTTTGGGTGAGATACTTTCCTACATTTATGTCATCTTAGCCAGGGCTATGCAAAAATTGTTAGTCTTCTCATTGATTTGTGGTCCTTACGCCTCATTTTTGTATATGAACGCCCAGAGAACCCCTGTATGTTGCCAAGGTGATGGCCAAAATCCAAATACATGGCAGTTTGAATGTTTATTTCTAAAAACCATCTGATGAAAGTATACAACGTTTTATGTCTAATTAGTAATGATTTGATCATTTCCTCTATCAAACCTGGGCAATATCATTGTTCGTGACACATATCCCACAGTTTCTAATGCACCTGATAGACCAATTCAAGCAGTTGATAAACTTCCCATTGGATATAATGCAACCATAAATACACACTAATTCACCCCAGTCAAAACATCGATGTTGTTACATATAGGTCTAGTTCACTAGTCTGGCCCTGATTGCTGTGCTGATTGGTAAAGGTTTTGTGCTTTGACCAAACTACTGCTGTGCTATACATCACCGGCTTTCTAGGCCCGGAATGTTCAGGAGTTATGGAGACTGAAGAATCGTGAGTTAGATCACAATTTATCTGATTTATTTTTGATTTCATATTGAAATGGTGATATTGGTTCAATTGTTCGTAAACCTAAAAGCGTTCATGATTCTTCTAGCATGTTTCAGAGTCCATGCCATATTTAACTATTTCCTGTCTGAAAGTTCAAGTGAACGGAAACACAAGTTTCACTTTCAGATTAAGTCGATGATTTGGATCTTTTAATGCTTGTGGTCACCAGGTTCTTCAACTTATGGCAATTTGCATCAAAAGCATTAGGAGCTACATGAAGGGGACTGGGTTGAGCTGAGAACAAATTCAAACAGAAGAAATAATGGCGAAACTAGTGGCCATACTGTGTACAAGAAATATGATAAGAAGTTGTTTTTGCATCCTGCATGACAAAAGTACCATATGTACATGTACTAGTGTCCCAGTTAGTAAGTGTATTTGTGTGGCAATAGCTATGATAACAATTGTGCTGTGAAAGAGACCATTAGCCCAAATAAAACAAAGAAAGCTTTTCCACTTGTATCGATTTTCCACTCAATAATGGCAGCTGGTGTTTGGCATGTTTTAGATATACTTACGATTTCATTTCCTTGAACTTAATGTTTTGAACAGGAATTGGTAGGAAACCTGGGCCCTGATGTTTCAGTATGGTTGGCTGGAACATCACACTTTTGAACTTCAGAAAAATGTGTGAAGTCATAATAACACCAGTAATAACTAATTCTGATCTGGTATCTTCATAAACAGTGCCTTACAAATTCACCTTTACTTACTTACTTACTTGTACCCTCAAAAACTTTGAGCCTTTGCTACTGTGACATTCTTGTAAAATTGATTACGAAATCTCCTGGTCTGCTTAATATTGAAAGATAATCGTCAAATCAGTATGCACAGGTTGTTCTTCACCAGGAGCAACATGCAAACACACCATCAATCATCTCCAGTTGCTCAATCAGGCAATATTGGCAAATAGACCTTGCAGTTGGAATAACAATCGGGGTTAGGAGTTCTGTTGATTCTTGTGGCCTGCTCAAATATGCATGCAAACGAGGAAAAAACTATCAATTGATGACTTTTTCTTTTTTTTCGGTTTTCAGTAATTTTAGGTGCAGCGAGCTTACTAAATTGATCTAAAAAAAAAAAAAAAATTTCTTCACATTTTCAGTTAATTGCCTAGCGGCGGGCACACTATCCAAGGTATAAAAAAAGTCTTGCCTAAGGAGGAAAAAACAAGTCTGTGGCCATAATCTTTTTTTTTAAGGATGGGGACACTGTTTGCCTAATCCATTAGTAAACAACAGCTGATCTAGCCCTCTATTGTAAGCACAGTTGGCAGTTATCACAAATGATATGTTTGAGCTACTGCTTTATTCCTGATGATGCTGCCATTATCTGTGAGCGCAATTGACCTGTTGTCTGCAAATTAGGAAATAAACATGACTTCTAACTGGAGTCTCTTCTGCAGAAGGTGAGCATGGCGCTTTAACCACTACGACATCCTTGCATCTGCACCTCACAAGAAAAATCAATCCATGTCTCCACATAATCAGTGCCAGACGTACTAGTCTATATAATGTACATAGATGTATTATCTCCTGCTTTCCAATACATCTGCTCACTGCAATCATTTATGCAAATATCATGCATATCTTATGGTACCAGGCCATCTCCGGATTCTATTATCTATGACATGCAACATTGGTGGTAAGAGCAGGTGGTAGAAGGGCTAATCTAGTACATTCAAAAGAGGTAGTGGGAGACCCATTTGGTTGTAGAAGGACTAATCTGTGCTCCCAAAAGAGGTTGTAGAGGACAATAGAGGTGGTAAAAGGACTAATCTATTACATGCAAACAAGCACAAACTATTGTTTTTCTTCTTTATAATCAACATATTGGCACTTAACTCTTGTATCAACACTGCTTCTGAAGAAACCACATCGAGCCTGCAGCCCCTCTCAAACATCCTTGTCCTCTCAGATCTCTCAACAGTCCAATTAACTTGCCGTTACATACAATTAGGTTCTATTGATTTTCCAATCACAGCAGTCCCGGCGATCATCACGCTCCATTTTCTTCATTAAATGTCTTAAACTCTTCACTTGGTTAATTGCATGAGGAGAATTGGCCTAATCGCGCAGAATATGCTGCATTTTGATGGCCGTGGATCTGTTTAGGAGGAGTTATAATGAATCGTACAAGAGTATTTTGTTATCAGATCCATTACAGGAGGAGATGTTTAACCCATGGTTTGATTTGTTTGTCATTTTCAGCCTTAAAGTCATAGAACGGAATGATCTTGGAAAAAAGGCAACTTCAGGTGGCAAATTTTAGCTACATGTACATAACGCTCCCTTCCTCCACCTCCCTCACAGGCTCTCCTACTGGGATTTGAGTCTTACCTGTTGATTGCTCAGGAACTTGTTTGTCATGGACGCTCAGAAACTTCTATTACAAAGCTTAAGAAGAGAAATCTCATTAGTCTGTCCACAATGTGGTCATTGATCAGATAAGTAATAGTTTCGGTAAATATTCCTTGTAGGGGGATGATGAATGATGAAGAAGTGTCGTGCAGCGTGCACCCAACCTGTCGATGGTCTAGAAACTGATGTTGGAAGTCCTAACATCGCTGTGAGAATCCTATTGTCATTGTTTACGTCATGAGGTTTAAGATAGGTGATAATTATGCGACGTCAAGATGGAGCGGCAACCTCTTGGCACTTTCTTTGTTGGAGATGGTAATGAATTATCCTGATTGGTTCTACATCTCGCCCTGGCGGTAATCAGTGTATTATTTATTGTGTAAATGTTGTGTAAATGTCAGGGGTAATGTGGTAGCCATTTAATGGCTGCGACGGAAAGGTGTGGATTTCCGTCTTTCTCTGCGTTATTTACGAGTTGGTTAGGTCGGTGGATGATTAGTATTGAAGAAGAATAGCACATGACAAACGAAGTGCTGAAATGTGAAATGAATTGACGTCACTTTCTCAAAACAATGTTCCCTATCTAGGACACCAGTGTCGACATGACTTAATTCAAATCTATCACATTTTGCCTTTTCCCACTTATCAGCATTTGAATTCTGTCTGTACATGCAGCTGGTACGCCTGCCTCCACCAGTCAACATGAGAACTCTGCTGATGTCAACAGACCTTTTCACGCAATTGGCACATTATTCATGCTGTAACTGCAGGATAATTGTTGCCATTATTTGATCGTGGCAGGAAGCGGTTGGCAACATTCTAACAGATTACAATGTTTAAAAATGTTATGTGGCAGTCTCCCATGCCATCATGGCCGTGTCATTGTACTCAAACATTCAACTTCTGGAGTGTAGATTGCATGATTTCGGCTCTGCTTAAATGGATCGTGGCTGTCCGTACCAAAACTCCAAAGTGCTTCAATAGTGCAGACCAGTCGCTGTCAATACCCTGAGCTGACATGGTATCACTGTTCAGTTGCTTCTGTCAATATCTATCTACTTGTTCCAATTTCTCGTCTCCAATCTCCCGCGTTTTCGGATTGATTTAATCTCAGGCAGATGAACAGCCAATACTGGAACAGCTGTTTGCTCACATTAGGCAAAGATTACCAATATCTAGAACCTTGTCATCACATAATCACAGGATATGACCTTTCTAACTTGTGGACGGTGGTCGTATCTCAGAAGTCCCTTGATGTCACAGTGGACAGGTGGAGTTGCTTCTGTCAATAACCGAATACATTCTCCAATTTCAACTCCAAGATCCCTTGTTCCGCAAATTGATTTCAAGTCTTAAACAGCCAAAATCCTCCCTCCCACCATGAATTATTTAACTATACTTCAGCTTCAAATCAGTCATTGGTCTTTTGAAAATCTCATTTCCGCCACAGCAAATCCATAAAATTTGCTTTCAGTATTTGCAAGCAACAGATTCCATTTCATTCAAAAGCTCATTATTGCTTTGCTCAGGATGAAACTAGCTGGGCAAAGGCTGCAGGCAAGTCATTTCGAGATTGGTTCATTTCTATGTTTAATCAATAGAATGCTTTGGGCAAGTTAGGTCAGCTCTTCAAATGACGTTTAACAACACAAAGAGGAAAATTGAAATAACTTCTGTGACATTGCAATCGTAGTTTCTACTTAAGCGTTTCCCAAATGTGGTAGAATGGCCAAATTCGACGAATTAGTGGTGCATATAGGGAAACATGGCACCACAGTGTTGCATATCCCTCATTTGAGCGATGCTCCTTCATTTCAAGGATCTCCCTCATTCAAAGAAGCACTCACAGTCGATTCACACTTTTGATGTGTTTACGAAAACCCTCACCAATTCAAGGAGGCACTCGCCTTAAAAATCCATAGCCTGATAGGCAGCAGAGTCGGCATCTGTTTGAGATTGACCAAACATGACGTCTGATCGGTGTGCTTCGCTGGCTCATTACTAACGTGAAAGCAAGTCATGTCACGACTCTGCTGTGCTTGTGGGCAAAATAAATTGAATCTATCTTCTCTGTCTCCTAGGTAATCCCGTTAGCTCTAGTGGTGATTGTGTTATATGAGCAGCGATTGGATTTCTGATGCCTGATTAGTCGAAAAGAACCACCCCCTTTAGGGCTTCATCAGTTGGCGAATTTTCCCTCTGTAAGGCTAAGATATCAAGTGAATGGTAGACTTTTTCTCAACGTGAAGCTTTGTTGGCTACAGAATCAGATTTTTTTTCCATGGAGACGCTCTGCTGAGTTTTTTGTGAGTTACATGTGTTTTTGGCAGTGTTCTTTCTTGATGGTGAACAGCCTGTGGTAAACTTGAGTCACTTTATGAAGAAGGCCCAATACATTGTCAGCCAGTATATGGCTGTATGGGAAGATTGCTTTGGGATATGGATGCGCAATTCCATCTGCCTGCTTTTCAAGATCCTCCTTCAAATTTATATCTATCATTCTTTCTGTTCCATTCCTATTCAGCTGAAGCTGATTTTAGATGAATTTTATACAAATATTTTCCGCAGATGAGTCATGTTACTGTAATTACAACTTAATCATATGGATTTCAATGAAGAATGAAGTTCTTTTCAGATAATACATGATGTGAGCTTCGCACATTTATTCTCAGTAATGGTTCTCTTCAAGCTGATTTGGTAGAGAAGTCATATCATAAAAGCAATGAGTCACGGCGAGAAAATTTATGCGTGTTTTAAGACACCATTGGGAAATTCAGTTACGTTGCTGGTTTGTCACTGGTAATGATACACCTCATGTAACGCAAAGAATGTGTGAGATACCTTGTTGGTTTTTCTGGATGAGGTCTGGTACATATCCATGCAGCCATCTTGAATATGACTTCTGTTCATTCTCAGGAGTATGTTTCTTCTTCCTTCATGTTTGGAATTTCTGGAGATGCAATCTAGACAGTCAGTTTGTTTTCGGTAGCACGACCGGGAGATTTGCCATCGACCCCCAGCGTTTTGTGGTCAAGGTGGTGTCGTCAGACAGTATTCTTCTCTGTTGTTCCCTATGGAGTGGAAGCACATGAGCTGGAGTGGAAGCACATGAGCTGGAGTCTGGTCTCAAGGTCACATTCACTGATATGCTCACAATATGCTAGGTTCCAAATCAAGGTTTCTCAAAGATGTATTCTATTGCAATCGACATGTACAGGATTCTCTTACCACAATCCTGCCATTCACGCACATCATCAGAATCTCTTTTCTTATCCCAAATCCGCTGAATTCCAGCTTTCATTGATCACGGTGAACCCTTCTTTCTCCTGTTTCCATAACAACGTGGCAAGACCTTAGGTGTTCCTCAGAGATTCAAGTTTGATTTCATTGAAATCGTTGAAGCAAGTTGTTTCATTCACTGTAAGAGAATTGATTCACTGTAAGTGAATTGAGGGAATGGTCGCTGTAAAGTGAATTGTGGGTTCTGTGGCCAAAGAAGGGCTGCTGTAAGCCAATTGAGGGTGCTAATGGCCTTAGTATGGCTCTGTAAGCAAATTGTAACTATTGTTGTCTTTTTTTTCCCCATTAGCGGCTAATATCGTATATTAAAGTACTCCTGGCAGGTTAATGTGGTTACCTGCTCTGCTCTATAAATTCACCTTGAACTTAGATAACTGGATTGAGAACTTCTCCATCAGTTTCAGGCACTATCTGCAGAGAGTTGGTCGATAGTGTTGCACCTTGTTTTCCATGGTCTACATCTACCTCCAATCAACACAGATGTCTTGAGTGATGAGAGAAAAGTCTGCCCCACTTGTTTTTCTTGTAACTTTTCTTTAGGCTGAGGTGATTCATCATGGTGGAGTGCAGTGTTGTTTCAAAGTCTTTGGTGGAGTATTTGCTTTGGACCTCAGAAGCATTAACATGTAGCTTGGCACTCGTGGTGGAACCCTTCAGCAGGACTAAGTCGTGGGAGTGGAGGACGGTGAGCCAATGTCCTCTCAGTGGCTTCTAATTGAGACTGCTTGTAGGGTATGCAACTTAAATTCCAAAACCTTGGCCTGTGGTGAAGAAAGCACACGCGTCCCCAGAAGATCTTCTGGTGCGTTGACTCATTTTGTGTTGCCTTCAACTTCTGACTTGGTGGAATGAACCTTTGATCATTGATGATGTTGTTGTAGGTAACCTTCAACCTCTTGGATTCGGTGGAGCACACTTTACACCTCGGACCTTGATAGTGCCCTTCTCATACTACTGGATACGGAGGAGTGATACTTAATGTCGATGATAGTAGGAGGTAAATGTAGTAGATGATGACATGACTCAAGTTAAACTGCTTAACTATCAAGTACTCATCTTCCACCATAGGCTGATGGATGTCAGAAGATGATGTTTTTTTTGGATGTATTGGAATAATGTGTCAGATGAATCATCATTAGCACACTCAATATTCCAGCATGTGAGGTGCTTCCTTTCTCAACCTTGGCTATGGTTTCCCTCAACTATTTCAACAAGGATGTACAGGATTATTCATGCTTGGAGTATTCAGAGCGGATGTATGTCACACAAGGTCAAAAGTCTTGATTCTACAGCAAGATTCTTTGTGGTATAGAATGTTCGTTGGTTGACAAGACATGTTTTTAGGCATACATACATGTACATGTACTGTTGACTTCATACATTCTGCTCAATTTCTGGATCCTGCTATCATTGGAAGAAGGGTATGTCATCTGGATTTCTTTAGACCTAAGAAAAGCCTTCTTGGATACATGTGCTTTCCTTGTATCATTTGAGCATGTTTCAATGCGGTATTTCTTGAGGGTCTTGCATGGACTCTAACTTGCATTGCTTCTCATGTTCTTGCTTCATATAGGTCAGGTTGTGTCAGCTTCTTTGACGAGCATCTTTTGATAAAACTAAAAGCAAAATTTCTGTCTTGGAATTAATCAATTTTTAATGTTGTCTGGTGTCTGACATTCATGACATCAAAGTGTACATGCCGACATGTCTAATACATAAAGTAGGCCTACACGCTGTGATTACATTGTTAATGAATTTCCATGGTTTCCCCTGCAGCACTGCATGAACTTAAGATACACCTCCTCTCTGTCTGCTTAAAGTGCATAGCGGACAGCTGAAATTGACTTGATGTTATGACAAAAATCTTGAATCTGCAAAAGCCATGGTATCAATTTGTTTATCAATTAGCTTTGATTGGGAATAGGTACATTTTCTTCAATGTTCTCTTGACATCCCCAGCACTTTTCATTCCCAATCAATATTCTGATTGATCTCTAACTAGATCATAGAATTGATTGAGGTATAAGATTGCGACAATTAGAGCAAATTGGGCGGTTAAATTAACCCGGCCAATTGCCCCGGGAGACAATGAGACTATGTGCGTGCCTGTTACACTTTTGTAACATTGTTTCAGACATGAATTTCTTGTTTGACATTCACATCATTATTTGATTAGTTCTCGAATTTGATCAGGTGCGTGTGTCATATTGACTGTTTCAATCATTAAAGGATATTGGTTATCTATGACCTGCTCTGGCAATAACGAGAAAAATTATTTTCTGGGAAGATATTTGTTACCTGCTAGGTGTATCAACTTTCCAACCATTTAAAGCCTCTTTTTGAGAGGACGGTTTCTCCTTACTATCAGTTACACCATTATGACATGTGAGGTAATGGGGGGGGGGGGGTTGGGGGCAGAGCTGAATATCTGTTTTCGTCACCCAGATGCCACTACCATTGGCATTGCCCATAATCGTTTTCAGCCCCTGCAACCACATCTCATTTTCTCATTCCTGTCACATTATACTATCACCCACTCAAAGACAAGCCAATCATCGGGTATTGACACCTCAAAGCGGACGTCGCTCTGTCTCAGCTTTGATTTAATGGAATTACCATTTCGTGACAAGCTTTCTTCACAGTAATTGACATTTTCAAGTGGAGGGGAATACTGCATGGTTCAACCAGTCACAGAGACAGCCAACAAGGAAAAATGCAGGGAATTGTGGCATTGTCACCCTGGAGATTCAGGCAGCAGGTCGTGTCTTTTGTCAAAATGGGATTCCTCTCTATCTTGTTGTCAGACTTCATTTTGATGCCAATAAATGTCGTCAATGTAAAAACATTTTCATTGTCACGGAGGTTGCAATTTCACAAAATGGTGAAAAGGTCGCAAAAGTTTCCTGGTTGGCAATATATGTTGTGTTCTTGTTGTTCTCTGTCTTCTTCCTGTTGCTCTGAGCCATTTCACCTCTTGAAGAAAAAGTTAAAGATGTCAGATTAAAGGTCACATGTTAACTTAGGGAGTAATTTAATCAATCACCTCGTTGCCTTTGGCAGACATGGAAATGTCAGTGTCATATTGACTACATAACTGTAATAATTGGACTTCTCAAATCAAGGCTTTCGTAAGCGACCTTTAGTCTGGGCTCGTTGTGACTTTGCCCAAAAAGACAAATTTGGGATTATGGAAATTCTACACAAATGCCACAAATTCTTTTTCGCTGCAGCACAGCATTGATACATAAGGTTGACTTGTTCTGTCTTCTGGGCCCAGCTTGGCTTGTTGTTGAAGGAACCTGAAGTAGTTTGTTACCCCACATACTCATTGCGTACCCTTTCTGTCATTCCAGATACTTGGTCCATCACGCGTATGGGAGCTACCATTCGGGGAGAATGGATCTGATGTCCGACGAATGCTACCGATCAATTAATCATTCGGAACGCATGATGAAAAAAATGGAGTCATATCTGTGTAATCGTAAATTATGTGACGTTATACTCGTAACGGGAGCCAAACGTATAGCCGCGCATCGTGTGGTGCTTAGTGCGGCGTCAGACTATTTTGCGGCCATGTTCACAAATGACGTAAAAGAGGCAAGTCAGGAGGAAATAAAAATGAAAGACGTTGATTCAGAGGCATTAGCATTATTGGTTCAATATATGTACACAGGTAAGAGCTGGATTAGAATTTTTGTGTTAAAGGGAGTTGGCATTCGTGTGCAGCATCAGTAGACAAGCAAACATGCCAGCAATCACCAGTCAGCAAACCAAGCCCATCAGGAGTGGGAAGAGTTGAAGCCCCATCGACTGTTCCAACATGCACCTTGATATAAGCGCTGATCACGAACATCACAGATCAATCCTTCCACTTGGCCGACGACTCGTGGTTGTAATCAGATCAGATTATTCCCGTTACTCATCAACGCCATCAAAGCGCCATGAGGACATGCAAGAAATTGCATCTTTGGTAAAGGAGACTTTCTGCAGAGCGAGATGTGACTGTTGAGTATTGGCTAAGGAGATTCGAAAATGAATACTCTCCAAGGCTGTTGAAACCACGTGGTTTCCTGCATTTGCCCGAACTGCTGTAGTGGCAACCTGCAGGCAGCAACAAAAGAAAATTGTCTTATACTTTCATAACATAGCCCTCACCTCCATTCCCTAACCCAAACTCAATCCAGCCAATCAGCCTTTACTCCATCAATATGTAAATTACTCATTGATATTCCCACCAGAATATCCCATTTCCCGCCTGGCCTTTTTGCATTCATTACCGGAGGGTAAAAACTAATTTCATTGGACGTGTCAGAGCGACCGGGTATTTATTGATTCCTTGACAGGAATACTGATGACTTCTGATGGGGGTTTGTGCCGTGGACACATCAACCTTTGGGAAATCAGGCTTCAAGAATATATAATCTGGATGATGATTGGGCTAACTTAAACGTATGTGCTTTATTGACCCAGTCACAGCCAGGTTCTTGGCAGGGCTGCAGACAGTCCTGGGTTCAGTAAAGATGGAGCAATACAAAAGCTTTTATAAGGGCTCTAAAACAATGAGCCATGTCCAGGCTGTTGCATTTCGCCTGAGAGGCGAGAGGTTGTTGCTGATTCCTCAGGGTGAGCGACCATAGGCTTACAGCATCCATATCGGTCCCAACAAGTATGTTGATGGACCAAGTCAGCCCAAATTTGAGGCACCCTACCTCTTTTTCCATAGTCATTGCTCTTACATATTGATTGTTTGATCAATTTAGCAGGTAGCATTCAAACATTCCCCAAGACGGGGTCCCACTTGTCTGTTGCATCTTGAGTCCACTCTGCCTCTGTATCACCTCAGAGCGTGTCTCTAAGGCGCCCACAGAGATTACTCTGCAGACAACCTAATGAAATAAGAGCATCCCAAAGCCTCACTTCATGGTGCCATTATGCACTCACAGCCTTTGATGGTGGCGCACTAAGTGTATAATGGTCACAATCTAAGCTTGCATTAGGGTCTCATATTCTGTTTCAGTCTCTCTGCTGTTGTCTTTGGGTACAGTATCAGGTACGCTCAGAAAGGGAGCCAAGTCCCTTTCTGGTAAAGAATATGTGACTTGAGTTTCAAAAACGCCAGGGTGTCCCCTTGTGTTCTTACTCCTGGATCATCTCCTGTGTCTTACCAACAAACTCCTTCGAAGGCTAACTTTGTCCTAGCTGAAGGTTTTGTGGCAGGCTTTACCTCGGTACTGTTAGAGTTCGCTTAGGTTGGCGAGGATAGGATTTGCACACGGTATCACTCATTCAACACTATCACTCATCCAGCATGCGTGCGTGACACTTTCAATTGGAGAAATCCTCCAGCTTGTCATAGCTGTGATTGATCTGAGCTGAAGACTTGGAGTGGCTCCTGAAGATCGCAACTGATTGGAGCCCATTCATGTTAGTTGCTTGGACCGATGTTGTGGCAGTCTGGCTTATCATACAAGGTTATGCTCCTAGAGAAATCAATCGAGGCGATTCGATCTCTCATTCTTCTGCCTTCTGTGCTGAGTAGTTTGGTTCAATATTCAGTCTACCCTGGCACAGCATTCAGGTTCCTTTAGGAACTATGTAATTCTTGTCTTTCTGATACTACTTTGTTGTATCCCCAAGGAGAGTTCTTGACCCATCCACAATGACAACTCAAGAAGATGTATAGTACACGTAGAACTATTCCGCAGTTCATGACAGTCGCAGCTTGACCATCCTTGACCATTCCCAATGACCTTTCGTTTGCGATAAATTGACAGGCAGCTTTTGGGAATGCAACCTGACATGATATCAGCTTAGCTCCAACAGATGGATGGCCAGTTTAACATGTAATCTGTTTCAGTATGGCTTCATTGACTCACACTTGGTTCCAGCCAGCCTTGTTCAGAGATGTGTTTGGTTTTAGTGCAGTTTACACTACTCAATTTGAGGCGAATCCAACTGTTGTAACAAGCAATGGCCAGCTTACTTGTAAGGTGCTTTCCTCTGGCTTCGTTATCACATCAGCTCTGATGGACCTGCGTGTTAGCTCAACCTCTTTTCCTCATAATCCCTAGCGCTGTAAGATTCCCCTTGAATAGAACTTAATAGGGTATCTCGATCATTGGAGTGGGGGCAACAGTCTGATCGTAAACAGTGCTCAGGTTGAGTAACAGTCGTGTCAAATTCATATCTAAGTCTTTTACATGCTCCTTCCCATGCACATCAGGGTTCTTCTCTAGCCATAATGGAGGGGAGGGCCGGCCTACTATTGGTGCCCTAAACTCTTGGCTCTTACATTCTTGTGAAATATGAAATTTTGCAGACTTTGGAACAATTCAACCATTGTTGACTTCATTGACTTCCCATCCATCAACACACAGTTAACTTAACAGCAACTCGGCTCAATATGAACACTGTCAGACACCTCCCCTGCTTCAATATTCCAGTGAAATGAACCGAACACCTCCGAAGCAATCTAGTGTACTTCCTCATTTGCATTTCCCAATAGATTTTTGACGGTGGCTGAATTAGGAATGTAGTTTCTAGACATTCATGCTGAAGTTGGTGACACTCAGCTCCAAGGAGGGTTATGGTGCCAAAATCAGAGGATGGGTATGGCGCCAAAATCCATTTGTGGTTTCATCAAAAACCACAGATTTTGCCCGAAAATCAAGCATATGCATTCTAACATCATGTCAAGATATCAACCCCATACTCCTGAAAAAGCATCCAATCGTAAGAAACCTAGATTAGCCAGCTTGTCACTGATTTGTCTCTGGTCGGGCAAAAAGCCAATCGCCTACATCTACATGTAACTGTCCCCAGAGATTTCCTTGAATGGCTAGCTCCCATATTTGGTCATCTACGATACAGAAAGAGACCAGAGCGATCATGCAAGAAGCAAAATTGGACTCCAATGCCTCGTCATTTTCCGCTCCTGCGAATCCACACTGGCGTTTTACAGAACTTTTTTCACTGCCTGACAAGCGAGTAATTTGCTGAGCAAAGAACATGGTATCTTGTAATTGGTAATGGGAGTCTGGGAGTCAGGGATGCTGGTTTGAATCTGAGCATCAAGTGGTCGGATGTCGGGTTAAAGTTCCTGCTCTGGGGTTCAAGTAATTTCACACCTAATCACTTCCCTTCTTAGAATTACATGATCAATATTCAATCTTGATGGGATTTGATCATAGAACGGTGAAGGAAGGGGGTATCTGTCTCATAAGAATCCCAAGAACGATTTCTGGCCAAACCACCATTCTGAAAAGAGAGTTGTTGAGAATTCTGGCTTTAATGACATTGGTGTAAACAATAAATATTCTAACTTCTACTCCCGATGGTTGTCCCGCACATGAGCGATGTGCAGTCGTGCAGCAAAGAAAACAGATTTCACTGTTTAACTGCGTCAAGACCCTGTGCTTTGTCTTGAAGAACGATTGGAGTGCATGATGTGACTCACGCATGCTGGGTAATGTAACTGTCGTGTTCTGCGCTGGCAGACGATGAATCAAACATTTGATCAATCAAATAGTGATAAGGTTGGTACTCAATTAGTGTGTTTTCCAGTGGAGTTGGATGGTCACGGACTTCACAATAGTGATGAGGCAGAAATGTTGTCAAGCCTGAAGGAGTAGGAACGTGATTGCGGTACCATCAGGCTGGCACTCACACATAGTGCAAAGTTCCTGTGTAGACGGCGCTATTGGCTAAGTCATGAGCTCAGTCAGTTGGAACAGATTTGCCAGTTTTCTCCCTGTTTTTCTTTGCCTTGTATCTTTCTTGATATCGAATGTTCACCAGATCATCACTACATCTCTGCCCGAACCTTCCGTACCATTAGCTCCATTCATTTATCATAAGCCAGCGATGATTTGAAAACTGATTACGCAGATATCGCCTTTGTTGTCGTGTTGACGGGCAAAATTAGATGAGGCCGGCCGAGGATGGCAAATAAGATTGTGTTGATTCAACAAATATGTCAGATGGGCGCGGAATTGATCAGGCGCTATTTACTGATATAGCTCTCGTGTTCCTCACAACAAACAGTCAGCCAATCAGGTCGATTCATCAGAATATCAGCATGCGTCCAATTTCTGATCTTCTTTTCTTAGATTAGAATAGAAAGAAAAGAATGTGGTTGATGGTTGAACCCAGAAGGATGGCTAATTTTCCGTTCACCCGAAAACAAGGCTTAAACCTTGACAGGTTCTTCAAAATGTTATATTTTCAGGAAAAATCGACCTTAAAGAAGAAACAGTGGAGAGTTTATTATCAACATCCTGCCTGCTCCAGTTATTAGAGGTCGTTGAGGCATGCTGTGGATTCCTTATGAAACAACTCCATCCTTCAAATTGCCTTGGAATACGGCATTTCGCCGACGCTCAGGGATGTGCTGATTTATTCAAAGTTGCTAACAATTATGTAATGGTGAGTAGAAAATTGGTGATGTGATGTCACTTGTTAGTTAAATCAAAAACAATGGTAATAGTCGGGGTGTGCATTGTTGTGACTCCTGCTCTGAATATGAAGTGATTCCCTTTTCATGTATAATGTTATTAGTTAACATGAGGTTTGCCGCTGACTATCACAGTTTTGGTTAATTCGTTCTTGTATTGCCAAAGGGTTAAGCGTCAATGCTTAAACAAAGTAAAGATTAGAAAAATGCATACTTGCTAAAATAATTCATTTTAATTGAATATTCCTTACTATTTTCAGGAGCAGTTTGTAGAAGTGATACGAAATCAAGAATTCCTACTTCTTCCATGGGAGGAGGTGGCAAAGTTATTAGCAAGTGATGATCTGAATGTGCCAAATGAAGAAACGATATTTGATGCTCTTGTCACTTGGGCAAACCACGAGCCAAGCACAAGAAAACAGATGTTATCGAAGTTACTCTGCCATATAAAGCTTCCACTCTTAACCCCACAGGTGAGTCCAGAATGTGAAAGTATAGCATATGCGGGAGACCGTATTATGTAAAACAACGGAATGTGCGAGGTCTGAATGGGTCGGTTTCTACATATCTTGGAGATTGTCCACGCTCATATGAACACTTAAATCTTATGTTTTAACGCTGCTCAATTTCAGTTCATAGCCGACCGAGTTGAGACAGACCCACTATTCCGGGACGATCGGGACTGCCAAGAACTCATCATGGAAGCCATGAAATACCATCTCTTGCCAGAGCGACGGTTATCAATGCAAAGTCCCCGCACCAAGCCGAGGAAGTCCACGGTGGGCATGTTGTATGCTGTTGGCGGCATGGATTGTGCAAAGGGTAATAATCATTTTTGTGTTACCCTATATGATAACAAAGGCGACTGATGATCACACGGAACTTATTGTATTATGTCAGTGAAGAACCCCATTTCATGTCGAAAAAGTGAAGCTGAAAGCCTCAATCATTTATAGAGCAAGTAATTTGTTTACTTCCAGGTAATACTAGTATTGAAAAATATGATCTCAGGACGAACACCTGGACTCAGGTAGCAAACATGAATGGCCGACGGCTGCAATTCGGTGTTGCCGTTTTAGACGATAAACTATTTGTAGTCGGTGGGAGGGACGGTCTCAAGACTTTAAATACGGTGGAGTGTTACGATCCGAAGAAGAAGACATGGACGTTGATGCCACCAATGTCAACACACAGGCATGGACTAGGTAGGTACTGCAGATGACGAAATTGCATTTGTGGCCTTGACTCCCATCTTCGGTCTAGGAGAATAAGTCTATGTTTCTTCATTGTAGGTGTTGGAGTGTTAGAGGGACCAATGTACGCAGTGGGTGGCCATGATGGCTGGTCATACCTGAACACGGTGGAGAGATGGGACCCCCAGGCTAGACAATGGAGTTATGTGGCACCCATGTCGATACCGAGGAGTACCGTTGGTGTCTCGGTCTTAGGAAATAAGTAAGTAGAATGTGGAGATTTCTCAGAAAAAAAATCAAATTGAAAGTAATTGAAGTCAGTCTGAAATGTTTGAGCAAATGAAAAAGAGATTTTTTAAGTGGCTTTGAAAGAGTGTACGGCGAAAACTTCCTTAGGGTACAACTGTTAGCAAGACACCCTCTCCATTATGGAGCTCAGTTGGACAGGTAAATGAGTGACCTATTTTGGTGTGTTTTTGATTAATATCAAACCATTCACTTTTCAGATTATATGCCGTTGGAGGCAGGGATGGCAGCTCCTGTTTACGATCTCTCGAATGTTATGATCCACACACGAATAAATGGTCGCTCTGCTCACCGATGAACAAGCGACGGGGTGGTGTTGGTGTCGCCATCTGTAACGGCTTCCTGTACGCCTGTGGTGGCCATGACGCTCCAGCCAGTAATCCGACATCCAGTCGATTCGACTGCGTAGAAAGGTGAGAAAAAATACCCCTTAAAGACCTCTAATAATTGAGCTGCTTGGACACAATCTATTCAGAAACAAACCTATCGCCAGTGACATTCAATGGCAAGCAATGCCTCAGCATACTCAAAAGCAGCCAGTATTATAAATGTATGCTTCATTGTTTCTTATTGTAGATATGATCCAAAAACTGACGCGTGGACTCTAGTCTCTTCCATAAGTTCTCCACGCGATTCCATCGGTGTCTGCCTTCTTGGCGACAAACTCTACGCAGTCGGTGGCTACGACGGCATGCAGTATCTCAGCGATGTCGAATGTTACGACCCACAGAATAACGAGTGGAGCAAGGTGGGTATTGACGGGCGACAGGTAAGAAACAAAACAGATACTAGCGACCTCTATATGTTGATTGTTCTGTCACCTTTGATGTGGGCTGTAGTGATGATTGCAAAAAACATCTTTTTTTCTGTTTTTTTCCCTCACATCGGCTGTACACGCACTCGTAATACAATGTATTGTTGACAGTCTAAAGTGCCCAGTAAACAAGCTATTTTTACCACTGCAACAGTTGTAAATTATGTCTGTTTGCCGTAATTGTCATCTTCAGTTGTGGTAGCTGTTGCGAGTATTTCAAAGTCTCTTTGTCAGTGTAGTGATCATCTCAGTGTCTCTATTTCAAAACTTTAGTTTCATTTTAATGACACAAGTATGTTTCCCCATCACAAAGGTGATTGACCTCCATGGCAAGGAAAACTCCCGGAGTTCAGAGAATATTCATCATTTTGCCAAAGATGGTTATTACTACATGCTACAATCGGATGAAACTGAGCCCATATCCACCTCTTTAACAGCATGCAGAATATCACTTGTTCTGTCATATTCACAGTTACTTCTAGCACTGCTCTTGCTTTCACATTGTCTGCCACCCCACTCACTGTTCTTACGCTGGCTGCTGCAACCATGCAGTGTATTTTGACCCACTTTAGACTTCATTTCAAAATTGTCCAGTTTGGCAGCAAGATCTGTCTGAGTGTTCTATTCAAAAGTTCACTGGCTGGCTCTACAAGTCATTACCAGCTATTGCGGGCCTAGCACACTCTGTTTTGAATAGAGGGAGACTCCATCATTCCTATTGTTTGAGATTGGAAAGGTGTGAATTAATCTGGCAATTAGCCTCCTGTGCATTGGTGCATACAAACACTAAAATGTTTGGTTTTTGCTGATTTAGGGTCAAATAAATCAGCCAAAAGTTTTGAAAGCTTCACAAATGATTGTTGCAAGGAAGTACTTTATGATAGTTTGCGAAATTTTGATTAATTCTAGGTGGAAAGTAATATTTTTCGCATATTTGTTGGGAAAAAAATTGAAAATCCTCCAATTTTCAACCCCCCTATGGACACTATGAATTTTTCTCCAATAAAGCTGAAATCTTGGGAATATAATCCTAAGAGTTATATCAACCACGTCTGAAGTCGGGAGTTTGTATCAAATGTATAGTTTCGGAGCTAGCGCAGCTAGAAAAGCCCCCAAAACCCACTTTCTCAGGAATTTACACTACGGGCTACGAGTGAAGCACTACAGATTTACCAAAATTTTCAACCTATAGATGGACACATCGAATTTCCATCCAAATCACTCCAAATTTTGCCAGTAAATACCTTGACATATATAGAATTGTGTCAGAAGTCGGGAGTTGGGATTATTTTTACACCCCGCCCAAAAAGCCAACTTTATTGATATTTCCTATGCATTTTCCATTAGGCTTGCCAGGACCAATTAAGCAGGTGCACTAATTGGCTTAATTGGCTGGCCCGCAATAGCTGGTAATGTTATATGAGGAACCAGATATTCTCCAAATAAGGGGAGGTGTACGCCCCTGGGTCCGCCACAAATCAAGAATGGAAGATGTAGGATTATATTGACATATCTGGGTAACGATCAGCCGATACTGTAAGAAGTGTATCATTTGTCTACTTTCAGGTGTCACCTTTATGTACTGGCCGTGCTGGTGCATGTGTCGTCCAAGTGAAGAGCACCTGACTAAGCGACTTGCAAGGGGCAGCCGTCTGGAAGCGATCACCAACCATGATGGCGGCTATTTCATCCAGCCCTTTGCAGTCTCCTGAAATCTCGAAACTCAAGAAATCTTGCTCACAACCTGCAGTTTCTGTGGCTTATTATTCAACACTTTGACAGTAAAGTTGCATGAGCTTGACCTTGCAACCACAACTAGGCCTCCTTGTAAAGCGAACTTGAAGTTCAAGGTCGTTCACTCAAAGGTCACATGATTATTAAGTACAATACTTTGAGTAAATGATGTTACTGGTGAAGCAATTTAGACACTTTGCATTGAGATCAAGGTCAAGGTCACAAGGGTTTAGCTAAAATGAGCTTGAATTGACATTCCTATTCCATTTTGGGTGAAAAATTTGCATAATCTTATTCCTTTGTGAAGGACATTTCATTTTGAGTGGTTTTGATATGACCTTTGTAATCATTTCCGACCTTTTGAAGGTCAGTATTCATTAGGTTTCATGAAAATGTATAATGTATTTGTAGACTGTGAGCTTTTGATGACAATCAAGGATTGCCTGTCTTGAGGCCCTTCAAAAGCAGGTGAAATTTGGTATAGTAGTTACTCACTTACTAGGGGCACTTCAAAAATAAGAAAACTGTTTGGCCAGTAAGTTGTCATCGCAGTGTGAGGCTGCTAAACTTTGTGTCGCATGCGAATGTATGATGATGAAAATTGCTTGTATGCGAGGGGCGTAAAGTGTTGTATCGCCACTTCTTCCATGTTTGCACTGTATAATCTTCCCTAAGGTGTCTCTGCCAACCATGAGTATTTTCTCATGCGTTGTAGCTGACTCTTCCTTTGTTGTATCTGCCAATCTTCCTGGTATCAGTTTGTTCTATTTTTAGAAATAACAGCATTAAGGCATACTCCCCATGGGATAAAGGGCCAAGTCTGATAATCATAACGCACAAGATCAACAAGTGCTCTAAGTATTTTCTCAACGGTCACACTCTACGTAGTATATTGCTTGGAGGTCTGTGTGATGTCTGTTATTGCTTCAACAAGCAAAGTTATAGTTGAAATAGTGAACAATATTGAAAATTTATGAGAAAATTTAGATATCTCTGCCTTTGCGAAGTAGATATGAGGACACATTTGATTGTTCGATACTCCAAGAATACCCTGTAGACATAGCCAGTAAAAGTTTTCCCCAGGTTTTTTATAGTATTAGCTAAGTCTCACGTAGTATGATCTACATCTCGCACATTTTCCATCTAATGTCGTCTTTATGTATTTCACTGATGACCACTATGTGGTAATGTATTAATGTACATGTATGGTTTTCAGTCTGTACATGTACCTGTGCCTGCATTTCCTGAAGACTATGTAGGCTGGCTCTCATGACCAGAGCCAAGTGCTAAAAGTTAGTGTAATATTACCTTCCTTGCCAAATGCTAGCCTGTACATATCTGCACCGGGCTTGCTGTATGATCTCCTGTATATAATCATGTTTACAACAAACCTTGAAGCATATCTTTTGGAAAATGACCTTCGTGTCAAGAGTTTTACTGTGTCATCTGGTTTTGGTCTGTTACCCAACAGTAGGTGGTGTATTTTCACAGTCCACAAAAATGTGTATGGTGGAAAAGGCCCCTTTATTACCTTTTGGTGGCGCTATGGTTTTCATTTCGTTGAAACTCATTGCAGTAAAATACTACATGTAGTGAAATACATGTATATATGTATAGGTCCATATGAAGTAAAGAACTGATTGCTCTTGTTTTAGCTTTAACACAGCATCAGCAGTTGTTATCCTCTGTAAGACCTCATTTATGTTTGGTTTCATGGCCCAGCCATCCAAGCGTATGAACCATTTATTCCCAACTTTTGTATTTTACTTTGCACTGTGTAATGACCTATGAATATATGGCACTATTTTGCTGAAAATTGGCACATTTGAATAAGTATACAATACAATAAACCCTTTTGTATATAAACAAGAAAAGTCAGTGTTGGTTTGTTATATTCTGTTGCTCTTTCAAGATGTGGGGAGCAACGATGTAGTGGTGCTGGCCTCATGACCAGGAGGTCTTGGGGTTTCTGTCCTTGGACCAGACACTCAACCTGACTTGCTTCTCTCCACCAAGGAGTAAATGGGTACCTGGTTGGAGGAGATGGTCTAGGTTAGTCCTTGAGAGCCAATATGATACCTCCTAGGGAGGTGATCTGGTACAGGAATCTTCAGGACATGTACATAGTAATAAGACTACAATAGTAGTCAGAAGGCCATCAGAATGGAATATGCCTGTGACTCGGCACTGGTAGTAGTCCCTCTCCTGCTAGGAAGCCTTGGTAGGCCCCCCTACACCAACACCTAACACTTTCTCAACCCCAAGACTTGAACTGACCCAATGCATGCCTGCCCTTGTCAGCAGAGGAACTCCCCTACCCAAGAAAAATCATGAAGACCATCACACTATTTCGTCCGTCTTCTGTCATTGTACAGGCAACTGTAATTGAGATTGGTGAAATCCCAATCTTTCATTCTGTGATGACGAAACAATCAACCTCTGCCAGCTGGTTATCCATTCAGATTGAACCTAAAAACTCTGAAACAACTACTCTCTACCAGCTGGTTATCTGGTCGGGTTGGGAAGACCCTGACATAAACTACAAATTACACCAAGGTTACCACTAATAAACTTTGGAGACGACAGGACAGCCTACGTAACAATCAACCTCTTCCAGCTGGTTATCTGGTCAGGTTGGGAAGGCATGACACAACCTTCAAAGGGTCCTTTAGCTGTACACGACAACATTACACTTGTGTTCTATATGGGTGATACAAGACAACTGATTTGGTTGTACCATGGTAATCATCTCATAAGGACGGACAGTGGAACTACCAACATCTGCCAGCTGGTTATCTGATCTCACGAGACTGGTTGTACCCAATATTTTCCTGACAACTCTTTAAGTACAACTTGAGTACTGCTTGGGACCACAGTCATCTTAGAAGACTGGTGAATCCTCCCAAAGTCCTTTCTCTCATGCAGAATGCGCATACAGCCATTGCATGCCCCTACATCCTCTATATAATGGTACCGGTACTGTTTACATCAGTCAAGGAGACACATATTGATGGATACCATCGGTATGTGGTCTTGAGAAGCCGGTGTAACATCTGTGGTTGTTTCCCATGTGTCAGTGTTTCCAAACAATAGGCAGCTAGAGAGACCACGACTTTTCAATGGGGGGGGGGATACACAGAAAAACTTGTCAATCTATTTTTGAGCGTTCCCAAACAATGAGGGGAAACACTCAAAAACAGAAACACTCAAAAACATTACACCGGTTCCAATGACCACTCGTACTCTGGAAAGAAGCTGAGATTGCTCTGGGACTCGCGAGTCCCCACGGGCCCGGCTATAAAACACCGGCACCCCGACATGCTCGTCTTCTATGAGAAGGAAAAGGAGGTCCTAATCATCGAGATAGCTGTCAGCTCCGACAGACACGTCCTAGCACGTGCGGAGGAGAAACGATCGAAGTACTGTGGCTGTGACTATCTCATCTCTCTCATCATGTTGTCAACACGGTGGAGCAGCCAGGACTGATTCGGCCTGGCTGTGACTTCCTCATCTCTCTCACCATGTTGACAACTTGGCAGAGCAGCCAAGACTAATTTGGCCTGGCTGTGACTGTCTCATCTCTCTCACCATATTAACAACTAGGCAGTGCGGCGAAGACTGATGCCGCCTGGCTGTGACTGTCTCATCTCTCTCACCATATAGACAACTTGGCAGAGCAGCCAAGACTGATTTGGCCTGGCTGTGACTGTCTCATCTCTCTCACCATAATTATTGTCAACACGGTGGAGCAGCCAGAACTGATTCGGCCTGGCTCTGACTGTCCCATCTCTCTCGCCTTATCAACAACTAGGCAGTGCGGCGAAGATTGATGCGGCCTGGCTGTGACTGTCTCATCTCTCTCACCATAATTATTGTCAACGCGGTGGAGCAGCCAGGACTGATTCGGCCTGGTTGTGACTTCCTCATCTCTCTCATCATGTTGTCAACACGGTGGAGCAGCCAGGACTGATTCGGCCTGGCTGTGACTTCCTCATCTCTCTCACCATGTTGACAACTTGGCAGAGCAGCCAAGACTTTTTTTGCCTGGCTGTGACTGTCTCATCTCTCTCATCATGTTGTCAGCACGATGGAGGAGCCAGGACTGTCAAACAGTTGTGTGAGCTCACTAGAGCTTGCACTTACATAATAGTGTAAAACTAAAATTTATATAATATATATATATGTATATAAAACCGTCATCGGATGCGCATCCGATATGCCACGAGATCCTTTACCGTCAATTCCCTTACCGTCTTCGGATGCGCATCCGATACGCCACGAGATCCTTCACCGTCAATTCCCTTACCGTCTTCGGATGCGCATCCGATATGCCACGAGATCCTTTACCGTCAATTTCTTTACCGTCATCGGATGCGCATCCGATATGCCACGAGATCCTTCACCGTCAATTCCCTTACCGTCTTCGGATGCGCATCCGATATGCCACGAGATCCTTTACCGTCAATTTCTTTACCGTCATCGGATGCGCATCCGATATGCCACGAGTTTTTTTGTTACCTCACCGTCAATTCCTATACCGTCAGGGATGCCACCAGCTTTGTTGTTCGTTGTAAAGGTTTCGGGGATACGACCAATGCATGCGAGCACCGTCGGCGGAACCCCAAACCGCCCTCTCGATCTATCCGTAAGGACAAATCACTCTCGTGACCGTCACAGTTACGGACTCCGGACCTCCAGACTTTAGAGACCGAGCTTTTCTTTACCTTACAATTACTGTATACTCGGCGCCTCACTTATATGTGTTGTTTTTTTCACATACATTGTTCTCGTGGTTTACGGAAAAGTAGGCCTAAAATGTTATAGTGTCTAAAAACAATATTCAGTTAATGGAATTACACTTTTTTCCATTACTGCTTGCTTGATATTGCCCTAACAACTTTTTCATGAATCAATTTTGAGCATTATGTTTACAACGTAGTTATTATAGCACGAATTATGAGTCTAAAATGCCAAATACTTGCAACTATTATGTTAATCACTGAAATCTTAGTGTACTAATTGCTCGCTATAAGCTAGGTTATTGCGCCCCTAAACCAACGTACTGACAACGCTACCTCGGTAAGGGAATTGACGGTGAAGGATCTCGTGGCATATCGGATGCGCATCCAAAGACGGTAAGGAAATTGACGGTGAAGGATCTCGTGGCATATCGGATGCGCATCCGATGACGGTAATTGACGGTAAAGGATCTCGTGGCTTATCGGATGCGCATCCGAAGACGGTAAGGGAATTGACGGTGAAGGATCTCGTGGCATATCGGATGCGCATCCGATGACGGTAATTGACGGTAAAGGATCTCGTGGCATATCGGATGCGCATCCGAAGACGGTAAGGGAATTGACGGTGAAGGATCTCGTGGCATATCGGATCCGAAGACGGTAAGGGAATTGACGGTGAAGGATCTCGTGGCATATCGGATGCGCATCCGAAGACGGTCAGGGAATTGACGGTAAAGGATCTCGTGGCATATCGGATGCGCATCCGATGACGGTTTGTACAGTAAATGCTCAGTTACCTCGGGATCAGCCAATTTTTGCAAACACATAATATGAGGCCTTTATGGGGGAGAGAAAGTTGACCACTTATTTATGGTGACAGCTGTTTCAATAGGTGTTTAAATTAACATGAAGTCAGAACATCATGCTCATTTCGTTTATTCAAGTCAGACCCCTTGGGAGTTCATTGAGTAATAGAATAAAAGTGAATAGGTCGCTCTTGTCTGCATTGGAGTGTATCCTAACACTGAATGAAAAGTCAAAATCAGTCAGCATTAGACAACTCATTACAACACTAAAAAAGACCAAATTTCAACATTGATTGGTGGAATGAGTCTCATGAGCCGAAAAGTCAACACTTTATGACAAATTCAGACTTCTGTTACAAGTCAGTCACTGTCTTCATTGTAATCATGAAACACAATATCCTCTTCCATATCAGACAGTTCATCTTCATCAAGGAGAAGACCTCCTTCCGCCTGAGCATCGGCGTATTGTCCATTTTCACGTGGAATGAGTCCAGCTACTTGGAATCCCCGAATTGCTGCATTGGGACTTACATCAGCCCATGCATGACTTAGAATTCCTAAAACTGATAGGAGAGGGATTTTGTCACACTGTCCATCTGCATTAGTATGCTGGGTTTTCCATTCCTTCCAGTACTTACGGACCAAGGTTTTAAACCCCCTCATGACGGTTAGGTCTAGAGGCTGGGCGAGAGATGTACATCTGGCAGGGATGTCATCAAGTAAAATACCAGCTTCAACCAGAGGCTGGCAGAATTGTTCGTCCTGATGTGGGCGAAATCTGTCTACCAAAAGCAAAATTTCATTTGGATTAAAGTCTCCAACAAAGGGAAAAAAGATTTCTTCCTGCCAGTGCTGCAGTGTTCCTGCATTCTCCCACCCAGACCTTGAAGACGTTACCCTTACATTTTCTGGTATGTCATGCAGGGCTCTGATTTCCCTAACAAAACCGGGTTCCCTGAAAACGACATGAGCTGGAGCTTTCTCTCCATTTGACCCAATTGTAAGTCCAACCGTACAACCCAGTTTTGGGTTCCCCCTCGATGTCCGCACATCAATGTTCTTTGACCCCTTTGTTGCAGCAGTATACATTGGCGGAAAATCAAGTTGGGTAAAAGTTTCATTAAAGTTAAAAATAGTGTGGACGTTATTTTCCTGAACAGTAGGCCGTACCTCCTCTTGAAATCTAGCCACCCTCTCCTCAGCATCACGTGGTAATGTGGCAGTATCCTTGGTCTTTCGACGAAACGTGATGCACTTTCTGGCCATGAACCTTGACAACCACCTATCACTAGCAACAAAGTTCACTCTTTCAGGGCGCTGGTGCCTCATTTCATCCTGTCTTTCGACAGGAAGCTCACCCCACCAATTTTCAAAGGCTACAACAGCATCCTGGCGAAAATCAGACCTGGATACAGGCAGAGCTCTCTGCCTCCTCTCAAGAAATGACTGGTGCACGGCATCTTCAACCTCAGGCCATAATCCATCATGATCAATGCGCACCCTTCGACTGTGAGCATTGTGTTCTGCCTGGTCCATGAGGTGGTCAATGTCCTGAATCCATCCGCGCAAAGTTGAATTGGCCAATCTATGCCTCCTTGCATACTCTGCGACATTCAAAACGTGACCATGTTCAATAGCATGCTGACAGTCTAATGCATGCCGTAGACGTGCCTGCACAGGGTAGCCATGGAGTCGCCTAGACGTACCAGGACGATGACCTTCCATATCACCCTCACCATCATTAGGCATATCCATGCAGACAACCAAACGTACAAACAACACGAAAAGGTGGATAAAAGTTGTAATCATTGTCACTGGTCAGAGGTCTGCGTATTGAATGACTGAAACCAATTTCACTAAAAAACAAGAAAGGGTTAATTCTTTTTCTCCTACAATAGTATGAAATAGACCCAGGCCTTGGCAAAGGACACGTCTCATTCAAGTCCTCTTTCAGAAAACCAATCAACCATAGGCCTGTACACTTCTATTCACTAAAAAATCAGTGTCACATTTTACATGAATACCCTCTCTGGGCCCCATTTTATACCAAAAACTAAGTTGATCTGAAGTAGGCCTATCCCGAGGTAACTGAGCATTTACTGTATATATATATACAGATATACATATATAGTTTTATACTAATATGTAAAGAACTCACACAGCTGTTTGACATGGGGAGCCACCCCCCCCCCCCCTCGTCCTTCCGACATGTTTTAGCCAGTGGATTGGGGGAGTCCTTCTGACATGAAGTCCTTCTGAGACGCTTATCCCGAGGCGATGGAGTAGGCTACGTGGAACCCCAAGACAGTGACGAAAAGAAGATGAGTGTCAAACGGATTACTGTTACTCTGTAGGAAAACAAACGGTAATGCAATAAATACAACATCACTTTTATGCTCAAAATCAATTAATAAGAAAACACATAGATATCGTAATTGCCCAAATAATTAGAAAGAAGAGCAATTCAAGTGACTAAAGTTGCAGTTTAGTTACCAAAAGAAACCGGAAATTCAAAAAACAACAACCATGAAAGTAAGACGTTAATTGACAGGTAATAGCTTTTTCATTACTTTAACATCCACGTTTGGTAGTTTGCCAGCGAAGTTCGACTGAGGCGAACTACAAAGCCCATTAGGGCATTGTCCTGGAGAAGGGTTCCAGTGAGCAGACACGTACGTGACGCCGCTTTGAGACCCCCAGGATATTAATTTGCATAAATGCTTATTAATTAAATGACGTCACACATAAATGCAAATTTTTATGATGCCGTCATGAATAAATTATGCTCATAAGGTCCCATGTGATAAATACGTCATTCCGTCTGGGCATTTTGCCGGTTCCGCCATTTTGATCAACTCAAGATTTGCGGACCTCGAAGATCATTTTAACCGCAACAGCGAAATAATCTATAACTACCATCAGAAATTGCAATCAACGCGGTCTGATTGAAAATCAACAATCAAAGACCATTTGTACGTCTTATTCCATGTCGCAGTACTCCCACATTTCGTGTTTTTCCCCTTTATTCACTGAATTTTCCCTTGTTTTGAGTCATTTCAGTGACATAGGGGAGGCCTACTTGCATATTGTACTCGCACACCTACATGACCTACACCACACACACAGTGCATGATAATGATTAGGCCTATCTATTGATCAGACATGTGGCCTTATGCATGGTATGCAAAAGTCAGGGCCAATGCTTAGGCCTAACAGACAAATAGACACCCTGCATCGGTCATCCTATCTATGGCCGATACAGCGTCCACCAGGTTTAAAGTCGGGTATAAATAAAGTCATCAAAATAAAATTTAGTAGCCATACACAATAAGATAGGCTACATTTCATGAAAATTTCATGACATTTGTGGGTAAGATAAGGGAGATATTGTCTAAGATCACAAGGCTCCTGCAATGCATTGCCTGTAGTAACTAGTATTGGGAAGCCCTATCATTTCCTCCAAGTCAAATCCAACAAGCCGCCGACTGGGTGGTGGACGCTGGTACATATTAGACAACAACTCGCGAAATAACAATGAAAATCTTATTTGCATGTACTTGCAGGTTGATGGAGGAATAAGCCGAACTGAAGATGTCAAGTCGGAGGAGGTGAGTAAATTTAAGGGTGATTCTCTGGCTCTGCTCCTGGCTTTAGCTGCCTTTGGGTGTCGCAAGTGATCTAACAAAACAACCTGTCAAAGGGCTGTACGCTTGCAATTTTAGACAACAGTTTTCTTATATCGTTGCACCCAGATGTTATGATTCCTTGCTCTTTTAAGTCTAAATATTTTCTGTAGTATTGATTGGTTCAAATGTCATCTTACAGAAAAGCAGCGGTTACCAAGAGGGTGGTTGAGGAGGCGGATACAGGTGACTCTGACAGTCGTATGGAGACGGACAGCGATGTCGTACTTGCTCCATCGATGAGCAAGCCACCAAGAAAGGAGGCAACAGATATTGGTACTGCTATACCGGAGGATTTACCAGAAGGTAAGTGTTTATTTAAGTAGATTCTTGAGGTCATCCAAATGTATTGCTTCATCCAGTACTTTGTTTTATATTACCAGGATATTGGAAACATGAAAACATGCTTTTGAACATGGATTCAGAATAGAAGTTTGAATTCGAAACTTGAGTTATGAACTTGCTGGCACAACGAGACAGACACTGACCTTCCTGTCTTCAAATATTTCAGGCACAGTTGTTGTCCAGCCAGAGGCTGTAGACGACTCTCCAGACTTCAGCGAACCAGAGTTCAGGCCGAAAAAGGGACGGAAAAATGGTAGGTATTATTTCTTTTATCATCATGCAAACATCATCATTGTCATCATGACGATCATTCTTGTCATCGTCATTGAGTGTTTCAGAATTAAATTTGATAATATGTTTCATACACTTACATGTTCCAACTGTTTATATTTTGTTTGAAATCCTGATGAAGATCTTTTACATGTACATGTTGAATATTTTGTTTATACATGAGCGTTCATGTTCATTGTTTTAGAAAAACAGGGGGCCGAATTTACAAAGGGTGTTTAGCTTAAAACAGCGTTTAATGTCTGAATAGACAGAGTCAGGGCCTTGCAGGGTTTCTTCATGAAAACCGCATTAGGCCCTGAAACTGATTATGTAGAATTTACACGCGTCTAACTCTTAAACACCCTTCGTAAATTCGGCCCAGGTTGTTTAAATGCTCAGGGCATTCCAGCAACAACAAGAAACTTGTTGGGGTGCCAAGCTGAACTGGGGTCACCATAAGACCCCCTGGGGCAGGGGGTGCTTATCTGCTGCCCCAAGCAGCTTGGTACCAGAAATGTCTTTTACACACCCTGACTGTTGGCATGTCTTGCCCCTCAATCTCAACACATGGCAGATGAGTTAAAGCATTTCTTAACAGTCTTAAAATCTCCTTTATCATGACTATCAATTCATGGGTAAAGGTATGTTGTGGTCATGTTAATTTGAAACATGTATGTATTATCCTTATGTCATAGACCATCAGCAACAAGGTGTATTGAGGAGAAGTTGGAATGCCCTGATTGTTATCGTTGACGTTGTTAATGTTTGTTAGTTGGGGTGCATTTGATTGGGCTTATCCAAAAAAGAAGCATGTCAATCGCAACTGGCACAGTGGGATTTTGCGAAAACAAAGTTATATAAAATAAATGAAAATGAATAAAAAAGGTTGACTTACTGGACCCCCATGAAATTGACTGAAATCACTTTAAAAACGGATCAGCCGCAATCAAATGCACCTTGTGAACGGTGCTATTTATAAAGATTTTCTCATTTCTATCAATTGCACAGATTTTCCCAATTTTCATGTGTGCCAAGATTATAGATTTTTTCTAGCATTTTCACCAAATCCGATGGAAGGACTTGCTTGATGAAACTAGATTGGAGACAAAATTGAAATTTAGGTAATTTTAATATGTGTGCCAGTCTGCATGTTGTGATAGTATATTTTGTTCTTGTTGGTTTAGCCCAATCTTGTGCGCCGGATAATCATCATGATATCGACTGCTCTGGGGTTTTCTTCTGTTGCAATGTGGCGTCTTGGCTTCCAAGTTACCTTTTGTAGTCTTTTGGTGCAGGCCAAGTTGCTCATGACTTGTTGTTGTCGCCTTCAGTTCAGCCAATTTGATTAGTTAAAGTTAAAGTTAAAGTTGGTGACTAACTCATTTTAAAAAGTGGGGCCAGCACATCCTATTAAAACTGAAATCAAACTACGATTCTTCCATTGAAGATGGTCCTCTTTGGTTGTGCTTTAAAATTGGACATGAGAGAGAAATAGTAGCTTTGATTTCTTTCAAATTGGTTGCCGATCAGTTCGTGAATGGGATCAAGGTAACTTGGTGAATGGGGCATGTAATAAGTTATGGGAATTGCTAAATGCATCTTTCTTTCTTCAGAACACCATGGATCAAAAGTCACAGAGCAAGAACTTGGCCAACAGCATTGTACAGCTTGTAATAACCAGATTACTCATCTCAAACATCTAAAGCGACACCCTGCGCTGAAAGTCCTCATCTGTAAGGTATGTATTTCAGGCCGATGACGTCACAATAACTAAATTAAAAAACAGTAGGCCCTTTTGTTTGACCCTGTTTGCATAGACAAAACTTCGTCGACGTACATGCCATTTAGTGTTTGTTCCACAGTTGAAAGTGCATTTTTACAATTTCACAATTACTTTCAGAAATGCTTTGAATGGTACTCAGGCGATAAGTTCGACCAGGATTCAAATGGAGTGGATGAGCAATGTCGTTGGTGCGGTGAGGGGGGCAACCTCCTTTGCTGTGACTTCTGCTGTAATGCATTCTGCAAGAGCTGCATACGGAGTAATCTTGGGCGGTCTGAGTTGTCATCAGTCCTCGATGCAGGTGAGATTCGTTACAACTAGATACAGTAGAAATGGCAATAAGCAACATCAAAAGAAGATAACACTAGGGGCCGCATGAACGATATACATGTAAATAGAACTCTTTTGTTAATCGGTGAGGAAACTTTGATTTGAATACAAACTTCTTGTTATTCACCCTCAACAAATGAAAACACATCACAGCATTCTGTCGCTTCTGCGATGTTGCAAAATTGTTTTATGAAAGTTTTTGCCGATTTCTTTATTGTCTTCTCTTCCGTTACAGATGAGGACGTGCCATGGAAATGTTACGTCTGTAATCCACTACCACTCGCAAGTTTGATTGCCCGCTGCACCAAAATTTTGAAAAAAGCTGATGAAGTTCTGCACCAACGAAAATATGAACGAGAAAACCGGGAGAAAAAAGAACGCGAGGAGAAAAAAAAACTGGGGGAGAGAAGACGACACGTGTCACGTCAAACATCTATTCCAGCTACTGCTGGTAGGGAGAGTGACAGTGGTGCAAGCAGCCTTGGACTGGACGAGTGGGAATATGATTACTCTGAGTCAGAACTGGAGAAAAAGGTTGATACGTTATTTGAATGGCAAACGAAGTTTGCTCTGGCCTTGACCTCCTTCAGGAAACAGATTCGTTCTTTAAAGGATTTTGACCGTAATAAGCCACAGGAGCGAAAAAGATTAAAAGACAGGAAAAAAAGCATTGTGTCTGATCTGATGATTATTTCGAAAAAGGTTGGTAAGGAATTGGACAGTATTGAAATTGAGAGAGTAAGAGTTCGGAAGAACACTGGGAGTGGACGTGTGTCCCAAGGAAGCCAAGGTTGTGGTTTACACAGTTTGTTGACTGGAAGTCTTGACCAGGTGCAAGGTAGAACTGGGAGTCAAGGGTCGAACTCTGCGCTGAGGGGGCAGCTCCGATATCCAACGTCTGCTGGGAAGAACAAAGAGTTGAATGGGACAAAAGCAACCCAGGAAGCCATTGTTATTGATGACGATGAAGACGACGATGACTGCCTGGATAATCTGACATTTGAGGATTTGGCAAAGATTTCTAAGAGGAAGCAAAACGAGGTCGTGTCTGCTTTGGGGAAGATGACTGGGAAGAAAGAAGAGAAAGAGGTGGATGGAGATGTGGGGAAGAAAAAACAGGCAAAAAAACAACCTGAAGTAAAGAAATCTGTGGAAAAAAAGAAAGAGGAGCCGAAAAAACCTTTTGTACCAGCAAGGAAACGTCAAGTCAATGAGAGCACTAAGGAAAAGACACCAGTGAAAGCAAAAAATATGTTGTTTGGAGAGAGGAAGAAGTCTGCTAAGGATGATAAGGAGTCAGTGTCTGGTGAGGAATCTGATGATGAGGATGAGGGAGAAGAGAGGAGTGAAAGTGGAAAGAATAAAAAGACTGTTGACAAATCTAAAGAAATCGGGGGAAATGAGGATGGAGATGTGGTGGAGTCCATGGAGGTTGATGAAGCAGAGAATGATTGTGGTTCACCAGTTGAATTTTTGGATCCTTTATCAGGTGAAATGACAAGTAAAGAGAGTGGTGGAACTAGCGCCAAGAAAAAAGGGAGTGAAAATGAAAGGGATGGATGTGATGATGGGTCAGAGGAGGAGGATGCTGAGGTCAGTGACCTGACGGAAAAAGATAAGAAGAAGAAGGGAAAAAGTACCTCCGAAAATGGTAAAAACGGTTCAGAAGCAGATAAGGTTGATAAAGATAAATCTGAAAAAGGGAGGGATCATTCAAAAAGATACGATGACAGTTCCACTGAAGGGGACGTGAGTGAGAGTGTAAAGAAAACTGATGAGAAGCGGAGAGGGCGTTCAAAGTCGCAGAAGAGTGACAAAGCTTCAACTGTGGAAGAATTGGATGAAGTTGGTGAAGGGAAGAGTCGTTCAACAATGGATGATGATGGCTCATCAGAAGAGATGAGCGAGACCAAGAAAACTGATGAGAAGAGAAGAGGTCGTTCAAGGTCACAGAAGCAGACGGCTGATAAGGAGGGGTCAACTGGGGAAGAATCGGGTCAAGTTGATAAAGATAAAGTTGAGAAACTTAAGGGATGCTCAAAAAAGGACAACAATGGTTCATCAGAAGAAGAATTAGATGAAAGTGAGAAAAGGAGAGGTCGTTCAAGATCAGAAAAGCAGGCTCGTGAAAAGGGATCAGCTAGGGTGAAAGAGAAGGAGACTGTCATTGAGACGAGGGGACGTTCAAAGAAAACTGGGAATGATTCTGCTGAGGAAGGAAGTGGAAAAGAAACTAGTCAATCAAAGTCCCAGAAAATTGATAAAGAAGGATCAGAAGAGGAGGAAATGATTGAAAAGACAGACACTGGTGATGAGAAAACTCAGAAAAATGATAAGGAGGGTTCTGCTGGTGAAGAAGGTGAAATATCTGTGGAGAAGCGACAGCGTCTGTCAAGAAAAGATGGAGAATCTGAAGAGGCGGGGAAAGAAATGGACAAGAAGAGTAGGAGGAAAAGTGACACGCCAAGCAAAAGGAAATCAGCAGTGATTGGTGGGGATTCTGAGAGTGACAGTAGTGAGTTCGATCTGTATGCGTCTACTGACGATGAGAGGAAAAAACGTAAACGTAGAACAAAGAAGGTTACAGGGAAGAAAGGGAGAAAGGAAGCTGGTTCGGACGAAATGGAGGGGACGGATGTGGATGAGAATGAAAAAGCTCGGAAGGCACTACTTAGCATGATGGGTGACAGCAGTGGTGAGTATAGACCATTCATATTGTCACCAAGTCTACTCAAACTTCACCTCATATTGTCATTTGTAAGATTAAGAATTTGATTGAGGCTTGTCAAACTGCCTTGTTAAGGAGATCAGTAGTTAACACTAATCTCTGCTGGTTTATTCCTGCTAGATCGGTCCTAAACTTCAGAACGTGCAGAAAGGGCTGATCTCGCCTCTCAGCTGAAATCTGTGTTGTCACTTTGAATGAGATCCTTGGTGACCGTTTTGATATTCATTTGCAGATTCTGATTCTGAATCGACGCATAAATCACCAAAGAAAAAGAAGGTAACTCAAAAAAAGAAAGGTACTGATAATGAGATATTGTTCTTTGTACCTGCCAGTCAGCCAATTTAAGACGCTTACCTGTATCTCCACAAAATGTGATCAGTGACACCTTACGCGAACAGGTGCAGATTCGTCATAAGATACTAATAATCAACATTCACTGTTATAATCATATGTTGGAATGCATTCTAGACATTGGAAGTATAAAGTTCCCCCCCCCCAAGTTATAATTCACCAGGTAGAAATGTGTAGAATTGCATTATCTTCATTTTGCTATTTCTATTTCAGGGCAGCATTCTCAGTACAAGTCTTCGACTGAAGATGAAAAGAAAACGACCAGAAGGTCGAGGGGGAGATTTGTGGGAGAGAAAAAATCTAGTACCAAGGCACCCAAGACTGAGAAACTAAAACACGAATCAGACTCTTCAAATTTCGATTCTGATTTGGAGAAAGAAATTGACCAGCTGTCAAAAAAACCTCACAAAACACGACGAAAGAAAAAGTCACCAATTTCTGATGACGAGTCCGCGGATGCTGATGACAATGAGAAAAAGACAGAGAAAAAGAAAGGTTATTTATGTTGGGGTTCTTTTTGCGTGAAAACAGTTTGCGGTGATGCATTTGAAATACATGTAAAAAAAGGTCTTCATCAGGTTTCAGTACATCACATAGATATTGAATTTTCGAATGTATTTTTCTGTTTTTAGCAGTGTTAGATTCGTGTTGTTTGATTTACACCTTGATTTTCAGGTAAAGTATGTATAAGCCTTATGACATCAGTGATAGGGCATCTTTTCGGACATTGATCTTTAGTAGTTTCCTGATTTTCAGTTTCTTTACTTGTAGACAAAAAGCCTCTTGCCGGGAAGAAGAAAGACAAGAAAACTGACAAAGATGATGATGCCACTTCGAGCTCTGAATCTGAAATCGAGGAAGACGAGGAATCTGAAATGGATGCAGAGCCAGTATGTATTGTGTTGTAAAGTCTTTTCATTTGGGTTCAGTAGCTTGTGGAAGCAGTAAGTTTAGTAGCGCTTTATTGTTATCAAGGCTTATGGGTAGAAGTGGTCAACGCAAATTAAATCTAGATGAGGGTTTTATGATCATTTCAACTTTGTTTCTTTTGATATTGGCTGAATTTGATGATTTTGTTTCTTCCAGTCCTCGCAGCCGATGATGAACGGCGATATCGACATTGACCTTGATGAGGATGAGAATGAGGCTGCGCGTAAGCAACTGTTGGCTGAGGCAGCAGAAGATGACTCGGACTCTGAAGATACGGAAGAGGAGAGCGATGATGATCAAAGCAATCAAAGTGAGTGAGAGATTCCAACAGCAACTCTAAGCGCCCGTGAACAAGCATTTTCTTCCTGTAACCTGAGATCATCAGTTAAAGTTAGTGTTATTCTTCCAGACCTTACAATAATGGATTCAAGCTTCCAGTTGTACTCGTTTGTGAGTAAGAAATATTCTTGACAACCAACAGCATCATGAATCCTCAAAAAACATCGGATTTTTTTCAGAGAAGGCAAAAAAGAATGGAAACGGCAAAAAGAAAAAGTCAAAAAGTCCAAAAGATGATGGTGACAGCGACTTTGAAACGACCAAAAAGAGCAACAGGCGAAGTAAATTAGAACGAGCCAAGTATGAAGATTCGGAGGAATCATATTCAGATGTTCAACAGAAGAAAAAGAATACCAAGAAAAGTGACAAGGAGTCTAGTCGGTATGTGAATGGGAAGCATTTCTTTGATTTTTCAACTGCCTCTGCTTGTCAGTGGTATTGTGTATTACAAGAAACACATCCCCTCCATCTTTTTTCAGAAAAGGACGTAAAGGGAGCGACGATGAGGTGGACTGGTCTGGCTCAGACAAGGAGGAGTCGGAGTCCGACTCTTCTCCTGAATCTAGTCCAGACGACAGCGGTGACGCATCCGATTCTGATGTCGTGCGAAAAGCTGCCAAGAAACCGGTGAAGGGGAAACGAAAGCGTGGAAATAAGTCCAGTTCCGATGATACTGACTCGAAAAAGAGAAAGAAGCGACGAAGGATTAAGAAGATGAGGGATTCGTCCTTTGAGGACTCGGACGAAGAAGAGGCAAAGATGGAAAAGAAAAAGAAGACGAAGAAAAAGGTTTATATCAGTCTCTGTTTTAGTACTAAGTGTGTGCTTCTTGTCTGACTCATGAAAATGTTGGTACTTTGAAAAGCTTCAAGGGCTGTGAAAAGATGTTAGAGGTTTTTTTTGTGTCATTGGGAAGTATATCTTGTTGGAGATGGAAGCTATCATACTCGAGTTCACCATCTAGTTATGTTCTTGCAGAATGGCGAGGAAGAAAGCGCTGAAGAAATGTCAGGCGGGGATGATCCCGAAACACCTGGGAAGGGTCGTAAACAGATCCGAAAGATGTTGAAGGAGAAGAAACTTGGGGATGAGACCAAGGCCGCGGCGATGGCAGAGAGGGAGCGTCGAGAGAGGGTCGAGGCGAGACAGGCAAAGGTACGTTGGTTTGTGTATCACTGTGATGTTACTGTTAACGAATACCTTGAACTCTTGTAGCCGGACCCCAAGAAGTCTGGAATGATCAGTATCTGTCCCAGGGCTGGTCCTGATTGGACACCAGACAGTTCTTCATACAGCAGGAATCTTGTGTGTTTATTCTAACTGCGTTGTGACCATTCCTTTGCAGTATAACGCCATCATGATAGAAACGGAGACAGACGACACTTCACCAACCAAATGTCCAATCACGACCAAGCTGGTGCTAGAGATAGACAAAAAGACGGAAGAGCCGTTGATTGAGGTCAACAAGAAGCTGATCCGTCTGCTCAAACCCCATCAGGTGGAAGCCGTCAAGTTTCTTTGGGATTGTGTCATTGAGTCTGTCGACCAACACGCAAAGAGTGGAGGCTCAGGATGTATATTGGCCCACTGTATGGGTCTGGGGAAGACTCTCTCAGTAAGCAGTGCTAGTCAGAGATCATTATAGAGATCACCCAGTAGCGGTTGTTAACTAGTATTGCCACCGCCTCCAAAAGGTCCCTGGTCCCACCCGCAATTGGCGTGAGAAAGAACTAGTGCTTGTATTCATTGAATGATCCCCAAATTTTGCATTTTGTTCAATTTGAAATAGATTTCTCTTTGTTTTTAGATGATAACCTTTGTCCACACACTGTTGAACTACGGTGACATTCTTCAGCTACGAACCTGCCTCGTTATCTGTCCGCTGAACACAGTATTGAATTGGGAGACTGAGTGGGACAAATGGTTTGACAATGATGAAGACAAATTTGAGGTAAGAAGACCTAATCGCCTTTGCTGCATTTTGCTAGAACTCTGGGTTTAGAGTCTGATCTAAGAGCTGTAAAGTAATGTAACCATAATGGAAAAGCACTGGGAAATGATACTGATTATTACAGGCTGAAAAGATCTGCTTGGAAAAAGTATTCAATTATGATCTGATAAAAGGAATAGTTTGGATTTGCGTGGTAAATTTGGCTGTTAACATTCTAATGATACCGTTATTGTTTATTCAGGTGTATGAGTTGGGTCATGTGAAGAATAATCATCAACGTGCAGCGATGTTGCAGGATTGGCAGGAGAGTGGAGGTATTCTCATCATCGGTTACGAGATGTTTAGAAACTTGTGCAGAGGCAATCACTGTCGAAATAAGAAATTGAAGAAGGTCTTCTTCGAGACTCTCTCTGACCCTGGTAAGTTGAAAGCGGTTTCTGTGCACACATAAGGTATATCTCCAGCTCTGTCATTCACATGATTATACCGATGATTATACAATTCAATTGATGTATGTCACAGAGGCAGTCTTGTATATCAAGGAGCTGCTCCTGCAGTGTCTTTGGTTAGCTCAACCTGAGAGGGCTTTAGAGTGAGGATAGACCAGGTTCGGACTGGATAATCCCAAGTGTCTGAAGTCTTGCCTTTTCTCTTCAGGACCTGACTTCATCGTATGCGACGAGGGCCACTTATTGAAGAACGACCAATCGGCGCTGTCCAAAACATGTAACGCTGTCGCATCAAAGAGGCGGGTGGTGTTGACTGGTACTCCTTTACAGAACAATCTAGTCGAATGTGAGTCTCATGTATAATATTTCTTTTGGTTTTAAGTCGTTTGATCAACATCATTAGCATAGAATCTGGGCTTTTGCCATGAGAATGTTTTCTGGCTATGGATGGGCTCGGGAAAGTGAAAAATGAAAATTGTTTTGCTTGAAGTATGATAGAGATGATAATGGCGATTATTAGTCATAATCATTGTTTGTTTCTTGTTCCAGATCATTGTATGGTAAACTTTGTGAAGCGCAATCTCCTGGGTACGAAGAAAGAGTTCAGTAATCGATTTATCAATCCAATCACAAATGGACAGTGTGCGGACTCCACGCAACGTGACGTGCGTATCATGAAGAAACGTTCCCACGTTCTTCACGAGATGTTGGACGGCTGCGTCCAACGCAGAGACTACAGCTGTTTATCAAAATTCCTTCCGCCGAAATTTGAATATGTGATCAGTGTGCGTCTGTCTGCGGTGCAGATCGAGTTGTACCAAAAGTATCTCGATCTTAATGTGACGTTTGACGAAAACGGGAAGAGGGCTGGTGCAAGTCTATTCAAGGATTATCAGAATCTCATGAGGATCTGGACGCATCCGTGGGTACTTAAAATGCATCAAGACCGGCTCGATGAGAAGGTAGGTTTGTGCTGACTAACCCTGCTGTTTCTTAATGAATGAAAAAGACGCGTTCCGAGTTAGATATTGGCCATCATACATGTACTCTCAATCTCAATTCTTTTGTAAGAGCTTGTAGTCACAATGATCTACAAAGACTGGGAAAATGTGACATGTGATACATGATATGTTGTGACAAATGACATAAGAATAGAGAAACCCTTAATGTTTTTCTCCCGTCAGTCATAACCACCTTCCTTGATTTTAGGCCATGCTGAATGATGAGTCGGATGATTTCGTCGATGATGATTCCTACCAGTCTGAGGCGTCTTCCTCGGAAGAGGCGGCATCGTCCAAGTCTGAATCTGATGTGATCACTCTAGATTCGGATGAAGAGTAGGTTTTCCCTAAAGCGATCCTCTTGGAGAATCATATTAAAAGTGATAGGGGGGCTTTGCAAAATGTGCCCATTATTAGAATGTACAATGTACTTGAGCACTGCAGTAATATTTCAGAAGAAAACACTCGTGAAAGTTTGGTGGTTTTGTGTACTGTTGTAGACAGCATGACTTGACAACGAGTCAAAGTATGATTGGACTTTATTTGCTTTGAGTGTGGTAAAACTATTCTGCATATTTAAAAACCGATTCACTTTCAGCAAGAAAAAGAAGAAACAGACCTCTAGTCGAAGAAGGAGAGGCAGTGATGCCGGAGATGAGGTAGTCAATAAGTGGAAGTCGAGTACTAGAGGCGGTAAGTTCCAGGGGTCACAATTCAGAGGTTCCCTGAAAAGTTTGCCATTGATAACTCCTGAAATTTGAGGGCTCCAATGTTATTTCAGACCATCTGTAGACGACACCAGGCCTAAAATACTTAGTTCCTTTTTGGAAGACAAGGCAAATTGTGATGTCTGTTTTCATAAAGGGTGGCATGTTTTGAAAACAAGAGACAGGTAGAGGTTTAAGTTTGCCCTCAAATTGATTGTGAATGTGCAATTGTTATTTTCAGGAAACAGTCGGTCTGCAACGCCACTTCAGTCACTCGAGGAAATCGGCAAGAATGAGTCGGATGAGTGGTGGGGAGAACATGTCAATCTTGAAGATGACCAGTGGAAATATGAGCTCAGTGGGAAACTAGTGGTGCTATTTGAAATCATCAGGATGGCGGAGGAAATCGGTGATAAAGTGTAAGACATCTTGACGTGCTAGAATGTATCGTGTTGCCCACTTTCGGTTGATTCTTTGTTGAGCCCTACAGATAGGTCGATTTCCCCCCTATGTGGGACCTTTAGCCTGTCTTAGCACTTGCACTCTTTTTCAGAGAATGGGTTGTAGTTTCAAAATGTATAGTCGCCCCGCATTTTCTCTATTTCAGGCTTGTGTTTAGCCAGAGTATCCTCTCCCTCAACATCATAGAAGATTACCTGGACTACTTCGATAGGAGTTCTTCCGAGGTGAGAATGAGCAACATCATTGCCTAGGCTAAAGCCTTTATCAAGACAGCTTGTATGTCAAAAGCACCCAGGGGCTGTGGAGTAGTGGCTGTTCAAAGCAATGGAAATCACAAACGTGTTTATGAACTGACAGGTGGCACAATGGTTTAGGTCGGTGCCTCCTATTCATGATGAGTTGGTCGTTAATTTCCTCTCAATTCTTTGCAGGTGTGTGGTCCCGGCGGTTGGAGTCATGGCCTTGATTACTTCCGATTAGATGGTACAACGAATGCCCAAAATCGAAAGAAGTATGCCGAGGTGTTCAACGATATTGAAGACCATAGGTAAGCAGACATGATTAACACCTTTTAGTTTTGAATCAATCAATTAGATCAATCAATTAGATAATCTGCTGGAGAACGGCATGTGACTGAAATAGGACAGACCCGGAGAGTGCTTACTTGAGTCTCTGAAAATGATTTACAATATTTATGGTTATTTTTTTCAGGGCAAGATTGTTTCTGATCTCAACACGGGCTGGCTCTCTGGGCATCAACCTGGTAGCCGGCAACAGGGTAGTCATCTTTGACGCTTCTTGGAACCCGTCGTACGATACACAGTCCATGTTCCGAGTGTACCGTTTTGGTCAAATAAAGCCTTGTTACATCTACAGATTATTAGCCCAGGTAAGTGATTCCAAAGAGGGTTGTTGTCTTCACTGTGGGGGTAGGCCCGGTATTTGTTCCAGAGCTGTGATTGATCTCCTTGATATGGCGTTGGACTGACATCCTTATATTATGTGCAACAGGCATAGAATGAAAAGTTCCAGAGACAATTCAGCAAGTTCTGCATATTATTATCATCATCATGATCAAATTGAGTTACACATTGTGATTTTGCCACTTTCAGGGAACGATGGAAGAAAAAATCTACGAGAGGCAGGTGACAAAACAGTCCCTTTCCCAGCGCGTTGTGGATGAACATCAAGTCGAGAGACATTTCTCTGCTGCTGATATGAGAGAATTATACGCGTTCACGCCAGATAAATATGACGCAGAGAAGGAACAACCTACGCCTATACTACCAAAGGTGAATTCTCTTCATACGCTTGATACATTGTGGAGTTTTGCTTGGATGGGGATATGAAGGTGTTGCACTTAATCACTAACCGGACACACTAAGAGTGTCACTACTCTTAAGGTGTCTACCAGAACAAGTCGAACTCAGTACAAGTTTCACCCTTTTAAGTTATGTCAGAGCTGCCTGAACTCCTTTGCCGCAAACCAGAACAAGTCGAACTCAGTACAAGTTTCACCCTTTTAAGTTACAGAGCTGCCTGAACTCCTTTGCCGCAAATCAGAACAAGTCGAACTCGGTACAAGTTTCACCCTTTTGAGTTACAGAGCTGCCTGAACTCCTTTGCCGCAAACAAGAACAAGTCGAACTCAGTACAAGTTTCACCCTTTTAAGTTACAGAGCTGCCTGAACTCCTTTGCCGCAAACCAGAACAAGTCGAACTCAGTACTAGTTTCACCCTTTTAAGTTACAGAGCTGCCTGAACTCCTTTGCCGCAAACCAGAACAAGTCGAACTCAGTACAAGTTTCACCCTTTTAAGTTACAGAGCTGCCTGAACTCCTTTGCCGCAAACAAGAACAAGTCGAACTCAGTACAAGTTTCACCCTTTTAAGTTACAGAGCGGCCTGAACTCCTTTGCCGCAAACCAGAACAAGTCGAACTCAGTACAAGATTCACCCTTCTAAGTTACAGAGCTGCCTGAACTCCTTTGCCGCAAACCAGAACAAGTCGAACTCAGTACAAGTTTCACCCTTTTAAGTTACAGAGCTGCCTGAACTCCTTTGCCGCAAACCAGAACAAGTCGAACTCAGTACAAGTTTCACCCTTTTGAGTTACAGAGCTGCCTGAACTCCTTTGCCGCAAACCAGAACAAGTCGAACTCAGTACAAGTTTCACCCTTTTAAGTTACAGAGCTGCCTGAACTCCTTTGCCGCAAACCAGAACAAGTCGAACTCAGTACAAGTTTCACCCTTTTAAGTTACAGAGCTGCCTGAACTCAGTGCTTCGTTCCTCAACTGTTCAGTAATCTCTATGTTACATTTTCAGGATCGCTTCTTGGCAGATATCCTCCACTCTAAGAGTGAGTGGATCCTCAAGTATCATCACCATGACTCCTTACTCGAGAACATTGACAATGAGAAACTATCTGAGGAGGACCGCAAGACGGCCTGGGAAGAGTACGAGGCGGAGAAGAAGGGCCAGTTTACCTATTACCAGAATCCTGGTGAGTGATATAACAGAATAGAGATTTTACGATGCGACAAACTGTATATTTTACTTCCATGATGAAGTATCATCCTCACTTTGTATTATGATTATCCCAGTTTCCACTGTAAGACTTTCAGGGGAAGCTCTTTCATGGCAAGGAGCTCAGATTTCCATTTCTCTGCTGAAAGAAAATCGTCAACCGCTCAGAAAATCTTCTTAAAACGGAACATTTTCATACTCATTTCATTAATGACTGTGACAGAGTGCTTGTTGATATCTGTTCAAGATTTCTTTCTGATTTTTCCAGGTATGGGTATGGGCATGGGCATGGGTATGGGTATGGATCAACAATCATTCAACCTCCTTGCCCAGGGTAACAACCTGCTTCAGGCCGGTCAGCAGAGTATGGAGACTCTGCAGGCCTACCTCCAGAACCCCACCTACATCAATAACATGATGCGCATGATCCTGCAGCAGAATCCCAACCTGACCCCGATCGAGGTGACGCAGCGCCTGCAGGCTGTGATTAACATGCAAATGCAACAGCATTCCAGTCAGATTCGGGCCCAACAAGAACTCCACAAACAACAGGTGAGCATCGAGACACTCTGTTAACATCCTGTAAGGCTGACGTTACATAGGCCTCATTCGTTCACTTCCCACATGTCACGTTCCCCTTAATGCGTTCGTTCCTCACTGAATGCATGCCACAAGGCCGTGCATTCACCGAGGAACGTTAAGTAAAGCTGGAACGTGACATGTCGGAAGTGAACGAATGAGGCCTGTGTAACGTCAGCCTAACGTTTAGTTTAGTGCTCAATCAAAGATTAAATGTGCATCTTTCCATCTGTTCCAGATCCAAGCCAGACAACAACAGGAGTTGCTACGGTTACAACAGATTCAACAACAGCGACGCTTACATGAAGACCGTATCCGGCAACGTGAATGGCTTGCCAGATTACAAAATGAAGCATCATCTGGGCCAAAAATAGTTGATTTGGTTGACGATGATGGCTCTTAGTTTTAGTATTGTGTTATCGTTAATAATTTAAATCAAACACAGTCATGACAGTTGTGAAATCTTATTCTTAGCCACATATTCTGCAACCAGTGGTGTTGCTACCAAATTTGAAAGCTAAGAAAAGCCATTTTGTACCATTTGCATTTGTTCAATTCTTTTCACTGATTTTTCACTTTGGAAGTGAAAGTGGGGGTTACCTGGTTTGAATTTTATTCAAATCATCATGTTGATTATGATAAATAGCTTTTGAGATTCAGTAAAGCCAAAGGATTTATAGGGATCACTGAATTTGTCCTTCAGAGCACCACTGAATATGACAAAATAAGAATGCTGGTCATCTGTGTTTCAGGGCATCGTCTGCCTGTTCTGATTTTTTAGGTTCGTTATAAATCAAAATGACTTGCATGACAATGTTTATGGGCATGGCTATGTCCGTAATGTTATGGCCAATGAATAGGGTCCTTTTACATGGAACTTTGGTAATATGCTGTGTGCAGACTTATGTCACGGTAATATACAGTGTATACCACTAGTTCAGTCTAATGTTGCATAATAATTGCGGATTTGATGATCCGGATATAAGGTAGTGTTTGGTCACACATCATTTGTACCAAAAATATATAAGCTTATACCGAACAGGAGAGCAATCTTAAGTTAAATTGGTGTAGCCTAACTGTCAGTCAATCACACTCTCAATTCTCTATGCTTCGTACTTCATTGTGGCTTGGCTGGGGAATGAATATGATTTATTGAGAGTTGAGATACATGTAGTTCCCTTTCATAATGAGAGTCATTTGTATAGTTTACATAATCAATGTTTAATTATTAACGTATTGTGGTTCTAATTATTGAAAATTTCTTCCAAATCATATTTTTCTGATTTCAGTATCTGTTGAGATTCTACATGTATGTTATGATCAATGTCTTTGTTTGTAATATATGTTCGTTACAAAGTGATTTTATACGTACTATTTTAGAAAAGGACCAAACATGGTTCATGGTCATAATCTCCTAGGCATTCATGTCTGAAATAGTTGACCTGTGCCTCCTGGGGAATGTCATAATTCTCGTAAATGAAGAGCTTTGCTGAATTATTGTATCGCTTCTTCAAGTTGTATAGGAATTCAACAGTGTAACAGAATCAGATTGGACTATTTGCTACTGTCACTGCCAACTTCCATTTTTGATAAAAAAATTATCACATGACAGACTATCGAATGGGTCTGGGTTATTCGTGAAATAAAACGCCGACAAAAATGTTGCTGTTAACAGTATCAAAGTAACTCTTGATGGCAATGGAATGGTCGAGTTGTTTGAGATGTGTTCATGTCGTAAGGTGGTGTGCTGTGGTGATGGTTGGAATGTTTATTGTCTGCTGATCATAGAGATTACATACCTTGGAACTGATCATTTTCTCCGTTGCTTTAAGTGCTACCAGAATGTTGTGAAAAAATTACTTCCCTAAAGGGTATTTTCTGTAAATGTTGCGATGTTTTATTTTCAATTCAACACACATGATAGTTCATACTCACTAATCACCAGTTACAAGATCTGTAATGCTGTGGCACTGCGATTGATCTCAAAACGATTAGCTTTGGGGGAGTTTTCTTGACCAAATATGAAAACATGGGAATTCATTAAAAATCTTGAGTAACTAAAGGGTTAAATAGTACATGTATGTTTTTAATGAGAAGAGCGTCGAACATATCATACCGGTAAATATTCTTCCACATATTAATATTTGAAATTTTTTGGGGGATGTGGAGCAAGATAGTATGAACTCGTTAGTCAAGTTTCTTGTAATTTATATCATTGTTTTTGGAACTGATTATGTTCTCATAAGTTAAAGGGAAATAACTTGTAGTAAACACTGCATTTATTGAGAGTTTCCAACCAAAGTGGAACTCCTTGTCTCGGGCTTCTCCTAAGTGTAATTTAAGGGGGAGGATGTGTTCTTTCAGTCCATACTTGGTCCGACCAGAGTCTTTCTATATCTTGTATAGAAAGACTCTGGTCCTACCAAGAGTGAATAAAGATGAGAGTTCTTTTTACATTTTGATCTGTTATTTGGCATGGGATGCCAGATTTTGCGATGATCAGTGTTAAATAATTAAAATATGTCTTGTTCTTGTGATCAAGTGTTCCCTTGTAACGTTGTTGCAATGAAAAAAAATAAAGAAAATTATGTAGATAAGTATTGTTTTGTTTATTTAAATGACAAAAAAGAAAAGTAACAGGAATAACTGATAATTGTACCCCAATAGTACATGTAGGTTATTTGAGAAGAGATGACGACCTTGCCAAATCAGAATGCCCTGGAATTAGACGTCACGGCAGGAATATTGGACTGATAACCAGCTGGATGAGTGAAATGATGACCCTGTTGGATGAGCGGACATAATATTCAAGCTCATGACAGTAGGGCCGCACACAACGATCACTGTGCCGGTCGCGGTATTATTAACCAGCTGGAAGAGTCAATAGGACAATGGCGGATGTGTTCACTCTTCCAGCTGGTTATCGATTAATGTCGACGTGGCGTAAATGTAACATTCTCCTTGACTATTCGGCACTCTGACAAACAAACTTGAGGTTTCCTCCCGTCTATTTGAGGCACAGCTCACTTTAGAGAGAAATCCTTTAGGTTGCCTCGGTAGGCAATCCCAGTTATTGACGAGAACAATCGGGAAGTCCCTCGAATATCCCGTTCAAATTGCAGTAGACTGTGACGTTTTTTCTGCCGTTTCGACACCGCACTGTGAGGAGAGTTCCTGGCTGCTGCTCCGAGTGATTGTCGATGTCCAGATCCAGCTGGTCATCATGGTAGTTTTCGATCACATAGTCGACTGAGGCCATGAGAATGCAAGGCTGTCCATCTGTGGAAATAAAATAAAAGTAACTTTGGTCTATCCGCGGTAAAGAAGAGCTACACTCGAGAGGACGCAGGGACAGTGGGACAATGAGTTCAAGGTCGACGGAAAATATTTGATGACATTTTAATTTGCTGAAAGAAGGATATACGGAGTTCAGCGTCTAGGATAATGGTAGTGCACTCATTTCAGTTTGTCTCATTTTCACCATGGTAAATCCACAATACACCATGATGGTAAACTGTGTCACCATGGTGAGGATGGTAAAATCAGAATTCTCTATGGTGAGCATGTAAAACGCTGAATTGACCATGGTGAATTCAAATTTTACCATGGTGAATCCGAGATCTTATTCGTAAGGGAGCCCTTACTATTCTTCTTCTTAGCCTACATACCCGGTATTCTTTCACAATGAACTCTTGGTTTCCTTATGACATTTCCCGCAGAGCACTGAAGAAATGGGGTGTCCCGGTGATGCCCTTTTAGTCTGTAGCCCTCCACGCAACTAACTCCGTACTCAACAATCCCTGTGTTGCTTTGGATACCGACTCTCTGGAAGACGAAGTTTGGGTCCCCATGCATCCAGTCCGGCCTTGGTGTGCAAGCCATACCTTAGTGTGGAAAGGAAAAGAGTCGATCAGATTTATCTCAAGCGCACTGAATTCGACTAGTGAAGACAGAGAATTATTCTCCCTTCGTCAATCTAGTAGCCTATTATTCGTATCTCTTACCACTTCAGCAGCATTGCCATTTAGTGTCGAAGTTCTCGCCTGCCCCAATTAACTACACTCCGGACGCATTGGACCTGCCTCGTCATGTTGCCATAAGGAGATCCAATAAGGATGATGCAATGGAGTTTACAATAAAAAAACGCACACTAACTTCCATTTTCTGGAAAGATTTTGACACTGTTGGGGAATAAGGTAAGTTGGTACGATTATAGCCCGGCTGCAATTAAAGCCTCGTTGTGCATAGGCGTGCATGACTACCAGCTGTCTTCTACACTGTTGAGACTTTAATATTTTGCAACATGGCTGTAGTTGTACCACCTTCCCTTCGCGTACAAATCGACCGAGTGCTCGCCCCCCCCCCCCCCCCCTCCCTACGCACACACGAACAGGGAAACTGTTTGAACGGTAGAGTCCCCCGAAAAGGGTACGTAGGCACACCCACCTCTTCTGCCATTGCAAACTGAAGGCGACTCGTCCGTCTTGTCGAGACAATGGTAACGGCCGTCACATACAACGCTCCTGGGGATACACTCTTGTTTCCGCTTGCATTTGAATTCACTCGACAAGCAGGTCATTACTGGAACGAGTAAGATAATCACAATTTATCTGCCAGGATATCCAGCTAAATGAATTGCACGTAAATGATAATCTTTTAGGCGCATGGCTGTCATTTCTAAAAATATCAAGCAAGGATTTCCTATTGAAAGATTACATGAAAATTTGTTTCTTTCATGAACAGAAATGTTATGACCCAGTGTTATCATACAGCCCCAAAAGTGAAGAAAACGGTTGGCGGTAAACATTAATGTACGGATGCTATAATAATTAACCTCGCCTTACCGTGGCTACTACAGGTCGCCATCCGTCCTCCTACGATCGGCCTAGAGCCCCGGCATGACAGCAAAGTGTCGCCTCTCGGTGGTGTCACCTGGAAACCGGAGTGGCATATCAAGCGGTAATGACTCACATCCCTCGCAGAGCCGAGGAATTGGAAATGACCATGGCGTGGGTTGGGTGGGCAGGTAACTGAAAGGAAAATGATACATGTGAAAGTAACAAATAAACGTGTATCTTACTCATGTTTAAGTTATCAGATTGAAGAACCATTTACTTTCTACGTTGAGGCAGTCCTTGTCGGATCTCGGCCCTTCATGTAACAATAGGCCGGTGTACATTTGATTTCAGTGTTTCAATACAATAGACAGATAGAAACTATGACTTCCAAAGGGGAAAAAGGAAAAATGTGTCAATCAGTTTCAGTGTTCAAAAACAACGAGATGAAGCACCTTCTACAGCCCTGTTTCCAGCTGCACATGAAAGATCCGCCAATTGAGGACAGGTTGGAGAAAATACACGGATTTGCTAATGATTCGCACTATGTATCAAGAAGGTCAAACCAATTTAACCTAAAAGCATGAATTATGCTATTGAAATACATTGTAATTAGCGTCAATCGACAACGGTAAAAATACATAATAGATGTAAATCTGTCGGGAGTTCTACGGTTTTGAGTGGAATTTATATCAAATGATATCATATAAAGGACGAATACAACTGTCGTCGACTGATACTTCACGGAGAGCTTTAAAAATGGAAGCAGCGCTTTTAATTGCGACGTTTCTTCTCGGGACCTGGGACCTTCAGGTGAGTTAGGCTATGCACGGGACCTTGTCCCCTCAGGTGAGTTATAACCTGGTATACTGCCAGGCCTCTTCCATTGAGCCGCACCAACTTGCATGACTATTATGACCATAGACTTATTCTACCGGGTCTATGATCAAATTCTCACTGGCACCCTTTCGAATCGTTGACGTTCATCCTTTCCTTGCTGGTGTCTTCTACACAGGTTGGTGTCAAGGGACAGGAGCTCTGCCACGGGCCGATACAAGCCCTCCAGATCATCAACGTGACCACGGGTTCCCCACCGCCCGGCGTGTTTGAGGTTACCGAGGTGAAAGTCTCTTTTACTTCATCCTACGACTTGGATGCTGAAATGAGGCTGGGCGCGACACCGATACCATTAGCAGGTAGGGTGCAATTCTTGAAAAGAAAGTTCGGACGGGATTTCATATAATCTTTAAAAGCGCAACTTATGTTCTGAATATGGTCAGTGACGTGGGCGTAGTCTAGGTTAATAGTTCTTAAAGTGTACATACAGAAGAATCCTAAGACTAATTTCGAAGAATTTTCCCGAAAAAGGGATTGTTTGCGCCGTCCCTTCCCCGACACCCCCTTCCCATCGCCTATGATTGGGACTAAATCTCCCTTTGTGAAGCCTCCGTCGAATCGGCGGCCATTTTGGTAAGGTGTCAGCCATGTTTATAGGCTGGGACATCATCCTACAATCTGGGTGCTGAAGTAAGGTTGGGTGTGGCACCAAGACATAAGAAGTTTTGTTCAGTTTGGAATGACGAGAAATGTAAAATTGAGAGACAAAGTACGTCATCAATAAATCCGGTGTAGGGATCAACATATTACTCCCATATTTTTTCGCACTCCAGATGAGGGGCAGATTCGGACCACCAGGTATGAACGAGGCGATTACTACGAGTTCTCCATCAAGTCCATCAAACCTTTCAACGCGTCTAATTTGAGCGTTGGACTGTTTGCGGAACATCCGTGCAATACGATCGCCTTTTGGTTGAAGTTTTCAACTTTGAAGGATATGTTTGAAGAAGGTAGGCAGGTCAAAGAAAAGCGAGAGGTTGGCTGTCAGTGTGGCGGTGTTGTAAGACTGATGTTAAAAAAATGAAGAGCATCAGCGCGGGGCAATCCCCTGTTAAAGAGCGATTAGTTCGAGTCGCGGTCGGAGAATAAGCCATCATTTTCAAGGAGACATCGTAGGTTTTTTCCGGTCTCTACCCCTCATATCGCCCAATACCCTTTTTTGTGCTAACTGAACAAAGGTCCGTTTGATGTTCAGTTTTCAAAACTCAAAATTATAAAGGTATATATAGGTCAAGCAGGATAGCGGATGAGCGCATGACCAGTAGAAACGATCGCCCCTCCTTGTCGGGATTTGGTACACTCCGCACGCAGTGGCCGGCCTCCTCTCTCTCAGGAGTATACGAGGAAGTCTATGATGACGAATGAACTGCCACGGAAGTTGGGGGTCCAGTGGCATGGTTTGGCCGGTTTCGGTTTCGGCAAAACTAGCATGGGGTGGTACATTTCGATTTGGCTATCAATCCTTTGGACTTTATTGTTTTTAATTGTTCATAGGCATATCATTCCCTAATATGTCCGTCATGCCAAAACGGGGATACAGGCTAGACAGGGATGACGACTTCCTCTTCAAATATGGTGTCACATACAGATGGAAAAAAAGGGAGAAAATCAAGCTGAAAAGTGACGACCGTCAACGCATCTTTCAACCGTATTTCTACTGGAATAACAACAACACGTTGGTCTCTCAAGTGTCTGCAGGGTAAGCATATTAGGAAGATCACTTTTGAATCAGTCTCGATTGTATGGCTGTATTATCATTCGATTTGAATCAGTCTCGATTGTATGGCTGTATTATCATTCGAACATAAAGTATCTCAAGTGTTCAAAAATTATAAATATGCAATGTGTGTATATACAAGTATATGTCAATGTCGTTAAGTCTCAGGATGTTGTTAATGATTGTACATTTACATTGAATACAAGTATATACTATTGCCTCAACTGATTAGTCAAATTGGTTCGTTCTCATTAAATAATGATCCATAATACCGCGATTACGATAATGAATAGTCACGAATGGCACACATCAATATCCGGTAGCACGAACAATTCTATCGAACATTTTATCTTAAGTACATCCTCATGGATGGGATGTTACTTTGTGTGTGGCTGATTGCTATCACAGTGGCCCTTCTCTCGAATGCACGACTCCTGTCTGTTGGGTATTCAGTACGGTAATAATGTCTGGTAACTTAAATGACAAGCAATGATTCACTCCAGGTACTCGATGAGCGAGTTGTAGCCCGATCAAGCTATCACCCACCGATCAGCCTACGTCTGTCTTTCGTCGTGTAGGGCGCGCAGCTTGAATCAACAGACCACCCTCGATCGCCGTGGCTGAAAATTATAATAGGCCTACATTTTGCTCCGACATACGACCCAAAATGCACAGCCGAGCCTCAGAGGCACAAGTCGATAACAAATGTGTACGATATCTCTCAGAATCTTACGGACGTTCATCAGCTGACAAAGCGAGTTTGGAAATCATCGTTGAGTACAAAAAGGGCATGCGAAGATGTTAGCTTTTTTGCGCAGAACTATTTAGAAATGATAAAGGTCGATAGAGGAGTTAGGCGTTGATAAAGCTGTGCGCTGCGGTCATGATGGTGTATATATGTAAGTCTGATAGGCGGGCCCGGTGTGTGGAGGGCGAAATAGCTTCATCTGGCTATAGGGCTCGTACATCGAGAGCCTTCACCTGACATTACTGTCTTTTACAGGTCACAACCGCGGCCCTTGCCAAGGAAGAGTTTACATTTCAGTCAGACGCACAGTTATCTTTGGAGCGGTATCTCGACAGTTACTACAGAAATGTCAGGCTATCTTCCACGTGAACTGCTGATAGATGGAGTCATTTTAAGAGCCAATTTTGATTTCTTGGTAAAGGGAACGGATCTTTCCGTGTACACGTTCACCAGCTTTCACTTCGCGGACTCACAATTCCTGCAAATGGGAGTGGGTTCGTTGACCATGGGATACAACAACAACCGCGGGTTCGTCCATCTTGGCTATTCGAAACAAGGTAACTTGGACATGGCAACTGTCTTCTTTGACGGCACTATCCCAGAAGCAGAGCGCGGTTTGACGTGCTTCGCTTTGGGACTGGAGAATGCCCCGGTTGTGATTGCCGGAAGGATACCGTCTATTGATGACATCGCCAACCAGGAATTAATTGATCTGATCAATCCTGGTGTTAAAATTGGGCCACTAGGGTTTGCCGAATTCAAAGTAGACTTACCGTCGGCAGGGAATGTCGCCTACTACGGGTGTTCGGCGTACACCGGAAGTCATTACGCCACGTTTATCGTCATCAAGGTGATTGGTGTGCCGATATATATGTAAAAGTAGCTCAATATCCTCCCGAAAGAAGTGTCACCCCTTCCGGCGTGGTTCAATGGCTACAGAGACCAACGACCATACTTAGAGCTTTTAGTGGCACGTTTTTCGTTAGGCGGACACTTAGGACAGCATTACCTTAGTTACTCCTTCGGTGCAAAGCAAATCAATTTCTGCTTGAGCTCCTGAACCGAATATCACACAAAGACGGACGCCATGGGCGAATGTGGGCACTTCTCTTTGGGACAACATAATTTGGTCACCCGAGGGTGCCGTGCAAAGCGAATCCCTTACCTGCATCAGCTCCTGAACCGAACATCACACCGCAGAGGCAGACCGCGGCAAGGGCGAATATGGCTGTCTCCATTGTACGTCTGATAGTGTGGAAGATGTCTCCCAATGGCCAAGTTAACTTCGAATTAACGGGCAGTTTTGTTCAAGTCGTCAAGTTCCTGTAGAGTCTGTTTCCACCAGTCTCTCATGTACTCCAGTTTTATAATATATGTTCAATAAAATTGTCTTCGCGTCAAACACTATCTTCTCTTAAAAGCCGCTTTGTACACAACCTTTTCTCGATTGGTTTATCAGGACACTTACTGATATCACCAGTGCACGCCTTTTATGATATTACTTGGCTGTGACTTTTCTTAGTATAATCTCGCTTGTTCTGTCGTATGTATTTTTTTTCAAACTGATATCCGTGTTAATATGGGCCGCCAGTATAGAGTTACAGTCTGATTGGCCAAGAATCCAGGATTTCCTGGGGAATTCCGCAGAGACAAATCCAATTCAACTAAACCATATCGAAATTGATGTTTAGTCATAGTAATAGGTGTCTAGTCTTACCAAAATGTTGGTTGGTGTCAATTGTACCATTCGAGACGACATATATTAGACAAAGCTTAAAGTACCATCCTGAATTGATTACAGATACATCTGCAAGTTGATATATAGGTCAGTTAAAAGTATGACAGCTTTTCAAAACTCACTCTTTTGATACATGACGTTTGAAAGTCCAAATATGTATTCAAATGACATACGACCACCAATGTTTTCAAGCTGGAAGTCAGTAGACACGACTTGCCAAGTTCAAGCTAACGAGGACATAATGTCCCGCCACACTTGTCACTTGGCATACTTCCATTTACTGTCATATAATTTCAGTGAAATAGCAAACTCTGAACATGGTGGAACAGATCGGTAAAAGCATCGTCGGTCATCTTTGCTAAAAATCTCGTGCCGCCATCCCGAATCATTTTATCATCGCCTTGTGAAGTCACAAGGATAAACGAATATTGGTGTGGTGCAAGTAATCCTAGGGAACGCTCTAGTGGCCGTTTCTGGTTCACCAAATACCAAAACCCGAGCCTCGGTTGAGGCCTGGCGTTATGGTTTGAGGCAACCCGTACATCCATCGGTAGCCAGTCCTTAACATCACTCTAACTCTAAAAAAAGCTTTCAAAACAAAACCATTTTCAAAGTTCAGTTTTTATTTGAATAAATACCCGGTAACAATTTTACTCGTGCAGTGAAATGAAATTATCACACACATTTGCATGTACATACATGTACAGTGTACATGTAGTTATAAATGCTCAACTAAATGGCAACCAGAAAGGCAATTCTGTCGTCTTTTCAAACTACAAATGGTACAGATGGCGCAAAAAGCTTGTCAACCTTGTACGTGAAATGAAAAACTGCTTCATCTCCAACAAGGGCTTCATGGCATAGTGGGCAAGACGGCAAGGATCAGGTGTCGAGGGTTCCGAGTTCGAATCCGCTCGAGGAATCTTTTTCATTTTTTCTTTACAAGAGAGCGTCTCTGCGACCTGTCTCGTCAATGAAACTTGTTGTTTGTGCAGTCAAGTGAGACCAGTCGCTGGGTGTCTATCATGTTTCAAGTGCAGTCAGTCGTTTGGTGGTCGCGCGTTTTTCTAACTTTTCTAAGTAACTCCGTCTCTCAGAATCTATTTGGCAAAGAGCGGCATCACACTCTTGAGGCCTATACCTCTAATACAGACGTCAATCTCTTATCTCTCATGAACGCGGGTGATGGTCCTGACATCTATCCATTTCTATCAGTGAATCATCGTCCGTGCTTTCCTTGGTGACCCTTTGTCCTTCGTCCTCGCTTTCGCTTTGGCCCGATGTCATTTCCGGGTATGAATTTTTCTTCGGACGTCCTTTTGGTTTTGTTGGTGCCTCGGTTCCTCCCTCTTCTAATACCTGCAATACAAAGGAATGACATTGCAAAAAACCTCCTCTCTCAAATAATGTACATCAAATTGCAGATCAGGGTTTAGATGCAGATGAATTTGGTTATCACTGCACTAACGAATTATCAACTGGCTGAAATTGCTTCTTGGAAGCCGCTGTTGAACTCTATTCAAACGTTCACATCGAATCATATCGATCCTGCCTATCACACAGAGCCAGCAAATGACGTAAATCAAGCATAATCAGATGATTGACGTCATTTGCTGGCTCTGTTAGCTGATTGGTCAGTTATTCGCATCGGCTGAGATATCCGGGATATCCGGGACCAAAACTTTACCTCTTTCTTCCACTTCATTCGTCTGTTCTGGTACCATGTCTTGACCTGAAGTTGACTCAATCCAAGCGTCTCCGCCAACGTAATCCTGTCGGGTGTCGAAAGATATTTATGATGTTTAAACTTCTTTTCCAAACCAATCAGTTGAAGTTCTGTGAATACTGTCCTGCTCCTTCGACATTTCTTATGTTTCGATGAACACCCACTAGGTGGCGATTTTGATCTGACGTAGACCGGAAGTGGAATTGGCACGGCGAATCTTGCTTGGTTTCTTGGGTCATATCTAACGGGTGAGGGTGCATTGTTGAAATCTGAAAAGGAGAAGAAATAAGCTTGTATGATGACGTAGTTCAATTTTGTTCAAAGGGACAAGACAGTTAGAATTGGAACTATCTCGACGCGCCACGGAAAAAGCCCCAACTATCAAACCATGCTACCATGCAGCTGGCCGACTATTGACGTAGTGAGCGTTTTAACTAAGTCATGTGCGCGCTGTTGTTAACATAGACTGTGTACCGTTTGTTCCTATCAACATACTGATATCTGATCTGATATATGTCAGCATTATCGTCGGGATTCCCTAGATAACTCGATTAACATTCTGCTAATTTGAGAAAAAAACATGCTGACATTACCTACCTGTTCTACCGAGGTGACTTCGAATGACATTGCATCTGTCGTCTGCCCATCTCTGCCCGTAAACACCACCACCAGAACATCTAACGTCATCACCCCCGGTTTGACGTGTCGTAGGGCCATAATAAGGATGTTGAGAACTAGAATACAATGCCACAGGTCGAGTGATGTAAACATTGGGGAACGCAAGTCTCTCCTGTGCGGTAGGGAACAGATTTTTTGACACGACAACACGGTCCTTTAATTGTGCCGTCTGGTGTAACGATGACGACACCCCTTGTCGCTGAGGCGAATATGGAAAACCATTGGTTAAGTTCGTTGAGTCTTTGATAGGGGTGCTGGCGAATTTTGATGGCGAAAATGACACATCTTTGATTGTGGAACAGTCAGATGGCGAATCCGACAGCATAGATGTATCGCTGGTAACACTAATTCTCCGGGCGACACTGTCTCTCGAAACGTCCTTTGAAGCTGCTGATGATTTCTCCTTGCCCATTGACAATATGTCCGCAATCATGAAGGAACGAAATCTAGCCATTTTGACCATTATGAAAATTATGCTGCGATTCCTTTTTTGTGTTGATTTGTATACAGATCCGATGAATTCCACTGTCTTCCCAAAATAAAGGAGATCACGCCCAACCGTCACTATGCAGGCGAATCGCCAGTTTCGTTCGCTTATGAGAAATCCTCCACAAAAAAAACAGTTTTTGGGGTGTCCGTGCACGGTGCAAAAATCACTGATCGAAAGGGATGTAGTCCAGTCTAGAATGGCAAGAAGACGGCGCGTTGAACTTGACAGAGAAAATGCAACTGGTAATCTCCCGGCTCGATCCAAAACGTCAAAATACAAAGCTTGCGGTCTTGTCAATAAAAGAAAGACAGAACATGGACGTCCGTAGGCACCACGGGAAATAGAATCACCAGATGACCCACCAAGTGGTTAAAACTTTCAAGATTTGCTACCAGAGAAGTGGAGTTGCGATGCAGGCGTCCTGGGTGTCTGGAGTCAGAGGCGTAACTAAATACCAGCTACTCTTCCGACCGACCTGGCAATATTTTTGCGTCTTTTCGGATTTTTTCCGCTCCATTCCTTAAGCGTCCGAAGCAACTTTTTGGCTCCTCCCACTTTCTCAACTTCTGTTTATACTTATTCTGAAGAGCTGATAGTAATCTGCCTCCTCAGCACGGTAGCTACTCTCCAGATGCAAGGTATGCCTGATATATTGCCATTCATCCTATACATTATTTGCTCTGACGTCAAAAAGCTCTTTGCTGGAGAGTCCCACAGTGAAAGCACGGATGAAAGCATTGCAACAGGTGAAAAGGAAAGTCGGAGAAGAATATGGTTATTTCAGAAAGTGTATTTCATTTCGATCATCATGCTTTCTTCATTGCATACGAGCCGTGACCTGTGACAGCCAGTGAATGACGACCACAAAAGGTTTTCAAAATATAAAAAACACCTTTCTTCGAAAAAGCCGTAAAGAGCTGAAAACGCGTTAAGAAGTCGTCTGTTAAAACATCAAATAGCCAAAATTCTTACATCTCATTCATAAAAACCTGTATTTCTAAGAGCTGATGCGGTGAAGGAGCCAATATACTCTACTTGCATTTCAACAAATATATATTCTGACTGAAATAAAAACACTTGGTTTCAAGTCGTCAGTTCGAAATTCATAACTATATACTATAGTGTTAATTAGCAATTGTTTGATATGAATCAAAACTAATAATTTTACGTTAAAGCAGTATGTCTAAGTCAAGATACCTTCAAGGTATTTTCCTCCCTCGAGGCACCGCAAGGGGTTGTAATCAACGTGTACGCAATGCCCCCTATAAGTTGGTACATTTGTTAAACGAGCCAAAATAATCGCGTAATGATAACTTTTACACCTTTTTCGCGTTGTTAGCCGCTTAGAGCAAGATAAAATCGTGATTCAATTAAGTCTGATAGTGTTGCTTTGCACAGGAGGAGAAGTGGAGCTTGGTTATTGCCCTTGGAATGAACGGGTCAGTTAGCTCATTGGATATTCTAGACAAAATAATGGTTAATTCTCCTGAAGGCAATTAGACTTTGAAAACTTATATGTTTAAACGACGGGAATGAAAACAAATTAGGCCTTATAAGCGAGTTACTTCGAGATCAGCGATACAGAGCATGAGGAGTGTCATGATTTTGACCGAAATCTCTAATTAAAGATTGAGAATGTACATAAGCTCTTTATCGAATTACAGTTTACACAGTATTTGCACGACAATGCCTTCAAGCGCCCAACGATCCGAGCGGGTTAAATCTCCGTGGCCTGCGATACGTTGATAATCGGTTTTTCATTTCGCTCAAAAATGGATCATAAGCTCTTATTTCATTCATGCACTGTGGCAAACTTGCTAGAAGGTGTGTTTAAGGCGATAAAAAGGACTGGTAGGAACATGCTTATTCCTGACAATTTCGAACGGAAGACATTTATAATTATTTATGCAGAACAACAGGCGGAAAATGGGTTCTTTCCATACCGGTATGTTTGTAAAAGGGGGCTTAAACAGTTCAGTATATTTACTATGGAAACCTATGGGAACACCCAAGATCCATGAAGAGTAAATGTGCAAAAAGGCCCAGAGGTATGCCTGCATCCAACATAAATCTCTTTTAGCAACACCTTCTCCCGGTCGATCGATTGGCTGCACCAATTCGCCTCTGGTCTTGGCTGAAACCCCGCAAACTGGTGAGCGTTACGGCAACGTCTCCTTAGGTCAGTTCATTAAAGTATCACTTGGTTACTCACTTATACCACCCACCTGCCTAACATAGCCATTATAACATAAGTTAATCAAAACATGTGAATCGCAAATACATGAATAATGAAATCTTAAATATTTCATCTTTTGGCTGAAACAGATGAAACTTGATTCCTGTTGTCGTAAACTATTTGCAGAGTAATGCCGATTAAAGTCACGTTAGCCTTAATATTTGAAAATGGCTTGTTTCTCCCCGTTGATCAAACCTTATGTGTTAGAAGACAACACATATTGACAACTCGATGGAGAAAACTTGAAATGCAGACCTTTGCTGCTGCATGTACCTTTTCGTACCGCGAGCGCTCTCCCGGGCTGCTGCATCCCAGACAAAAATTTCCCCAATATCTTCCCCAGCGTGGAGCGGTGAACGACCCGACCAAAAGCATGGTTACCGGAGCTTCTCCACGGGACAACAACAACAGATACCATTAGCCCCATTAGCGGACAAATCATGCATAATGGCCTCGTCGATTTCATTCGCTAGAGGAGGCCTTGAATTTCACCTCTTGGGCAGGTTTGGTGTCACTAGGGAAATCGAACAAAACGACTTTCAGCATCCACCCGTGTATATTGACGTCAGCCTACGATGGCCGGCAGCACCACAGTTCCCCGTTCCAAGTCGGTGGTAGTGGCGATGAAGAAAAAGCCTCATCTTGTATCGCTCATCCTAGGTGATGTTCATACCGCGAAGTAACAAAATGTTGCTATTACAGATCAGAGTCAAACAGAACAAGCCAACAAATAACATGATGGTACATGTACATGTATCAAGACACAAGGGTCATGGGGTAGGTTAGCTGGATTATTAGCCCCTTCATCTGATGCGATCTGTTTCTTTAGATTATTGCGCTAAATTGATGATGATGAGGGCTAAAGTAAAGGGGTGATTATCACGCTACCTGTCAGGTGCATTCATGCTAAGGCGAATAGCGGGGTGGTCTGCCGCGCAAAAAGGTTTTAGCTTTCTGCCCCCTGCCCCCTCCAACGATCCAATGACCGGCCCTCTTTCAGTTTTAAATGTCCCCTCCCCTTGGATAGAGTGTTCTCCCATTGTATGAAGAGGTCTTAGTTCTAACGAGACGATGACAATCAATACCTCAGTGATTGAAAGCGCGTAGAGTCTTTAGTCCCCGGACACTTTATCCTACGGACACATTTTCCTACCACATCGGTATCTAAAACCACATTATACTACAAGTCCTGACGATTTTGCCAAACGTTGGTGTATTGTTAGGGACAACCCCAGCTACGAAATATCCGTGATATTTATGTTTGTTACAGCCGTTTATCACAACATTAGCACAACATGGTTACTTTCAGTCCAATTGGCTCATTACCTTAATTAACCTTGATGAGGTTAATCCTAAGTAGGGGAACGCGACTAGAGGATGAAGCCAGAGGCCTTAATCCCCGGGCCCTTTGCCAGGTATACTCTTCCTATTTACTAGGTACTTTAGTACCTGCAAACAAGTCCATTGAATTGATGATCTGGAGATATGTTAATCAACCCAAACAAAACATGTACGAACCATCAACAACCATTCTGAACGTGAAGTCCTCGGACGTGTGGATATGAACAAGTGACGTGAGGAATATCAGATGGTCACTCTTTGTAGACTAACAATGCTGAACTAATGTTGTGATCTGCTATTACAAACATAGTTACTGCCGATATCGCGATGTCATCATTCCTTCAATACATATGATTGTTCTTCTCCCATTCTATTAGAAAATGTTTCTTTGAAAGTGTCTATATGGCTATCGGCAACAACAACAGTTTATTAATGAACTGCTTGCAACGACAATAACAACAACGGAATCACCATTCATACCTAGTTGTTTGTAAACAGAGAGCCATACTGTTCCCATCATCCCATCATAAGCACTCAACACTGCAACAGTTACATTAATAAGATCATGTTTATGTAAATATAACAATCCTATACCAATACCCGATCAACATGATCAAATGATCCTGGCCGGAGGATAATGAGCAAAGCTTGCTAAGTTGTAAGTGGTAAAACAATATTGCTTCTTTTCTTTCTTGTGCGTCCATCGCTGTGTCACGTGAGAATTTATATTTTGAATTGATTGTGCGCGTCACATCCATTTGGTTGCACTGCGTCTTGGAAGATCCCCGATTGACGTCATAGGAATTGCAGCCAATCGAATATCAGGAATTTTAACTTTTAGTTTGCCGGACTTGGCGTAAGTAAGTATCACAAGACCCATCGATTAATTAGTGGGCTTTCAAAATGAGCACATCATTAATTTTCGAACCCAAATGACCCCTGAAGGTTTCACCCGCAATCCTGCCGGAGGGTGATTGCCCTGATCCACACTTGCGCAAAGACCATCCGCAGACGATGCGAATCTGTAGGCGTTTAGCGCTGCCGCCAATATCCCGCTGGAAATGCTTTTGAATTTGCCACACCATGTTTGAAGTATCATGAGCGCAAAATAATCTATTTGTTTAACTTGTTTTTGCCATCAAATTACGTGAAGGAATATTTTCTCAGTTCGTGTGCCGGGGCGATTAGACCTTCTGCCTATGGTGGGTCGATAAAATTGACGGATCGGGACAGGTGATGCGTAGTTTGGCTCCGCGTTGAGAATAATTTGAGAAATTTACGACACAGGAGACAATTTGTAACTCGTTTTGTCTAATTATTAACTTAACTGGTAATTAACACCCTGGTAGGTGCCATTTTGCTACCCATTAGCTGGCAAAGCTTTGGAATGTTTTTGTAATTGGTGTTCCTGCATGGATGCAACCTTTCTTCAGAAATCCCACTCCAGTTTTTATGAACGTACCATCAACCTTTTTTTCGAATCCCCTGGTCATTCGAATGCAGGCGTTGCGTTTTCAATACTTGGGCGCGGCTGTTCTTGAAACCACTTCTGAGAGTGAAAATCTTTCAATCGCTGTTTACATGTACGCAAATAACACATGTTCTTGTTGAATCCTTGCACCAGATATCATTAACGCATGGTATGATGGCATTGTTTTAGCGATAACCACAGTTGAAAATGATACTTATGTGGTATCAAACCGGCATAGGGCGTTTTAAATTCTTATATACCTGTAGGTACAAAACACTGGTATAATTCACATGAAAAAGCAATGCATCCTCTCAATCGAGGAAATTTATTCTGGCGCTTTACCCAGTGTCAAGCTCTCAGCGAATGCTTATCTTTCCATTCTGTCAACTTGTTGGAGCCCTTGTAACATGGTCCCAACCCGTCCAACAACAATGTGACAGCCTTGTTCGTGTGTTCGAGTGTTTGTCTCTACTAGCCCGCTGTTGTTCTAACCTGGTTAACTGCAGAAGATGACTTGTTAACCACAATCTTCGCGATGGGACGATATTATCTGGGTTTTTTTACATGCTGGTTCCGCCAGTGGCTCGGGGGTCAATTTATCGCATGGAACTATAGATTGTCTAGACATAGATCATCATCATCATGCACGTATCCGTTTGGTCAACTCATGCGTCGAAAAACTATAAGCTTTTGCGACATGCGTTGACAAAATCGTACGAGAAGGAAGAGTTCTCTTCCGCCGACTAATTGATGCCTATTACCAGGAATTGACAAAGACTAGTCTTCATTTATTCTTGCGATTCATCGAATACCAGGGTCAGTCAAATGCTCCTCTCCTCCCACACCTGAGCTCGCTGGAATAAAGGTGTCGTCTCTATCCAATAGTCAAACCAACAAGTATGGCTTCATCCTTGGTGCTCGGGCTTTTGCCTGCTTGTCTGCTGTGCCTCGCAGCTGAAGAATCGGTGGTGAGTAAAACCAAGATCATTGGATCTTTTCTTGTCATGACACTTTATAGGGATTAGATTATTTCCCAAATGTGAATATTATTGGCTACGTGCGCAACTTACGTAATACTCTTATACCATTTGACAAGATGCAAGCCAATTGCTGATTTCTTACTTGGTTTTTTTCTGGGAATGTTGCTAGCATGGTAGCCCGTAGCCCGAGTACAGGCTAGATCCAAATATACTGCTGGACCAAAGCCTGGTACCGGGGCTTACGCCGGCAACCACCGCCCAATAGATTAAAAAGTTTGGCTGATGTATGAATGTGACAGAGAGGTCCTTGAAGAATTGCTTGATTATATACATGTAGTTTCCTGTCGATGGAGAAGAGCCCCGAGTCGAAAAATAGACCTATCGCTGAAACTTTGAGAGAAGATGGGCGAGCATGGGTTCCGCCAATCAAACCCCCCGTTACAAATAGACATGTTCCAGTTGATGCTAATACGCGGTGCCTCGCGTTGTTGGCAACGACAAGAACCTGCCTATCCTCACCGCTGGCAGGGCCTATTGATCGACGGTGTAGAATCACTAACAGCGTCAGTCTTATCTTCGCGTTATGTTCTTCGAAAAGGTCCAGCGCGAAATAAAGTTTAGGCTGCTGTTTTGAACACCCAAGCCTGTCAAATACCCAAACTTGGGAATGATAGAGATGATCATACGTACATTAAGTACATCTCTAAGGATAGCATTGACACTAACGTCAGTGTTTCTAATGCTTTGATAGGGTAAAGCACGAACGTTAGGAAGATGCCTATCACCCAAAACTTCTCTTGTCGTTCTTCCCATTCGTCTTGTACCAAAGATTACTAGTTTTACGTCATTATTTTACTTTGCATCGAAACAACCTTAAGACGTCTGCACGATATTTTTTCCCGCCGCCGATACAATATAGATAAAAGTTGATGCCGTAATTCCAGTGCCAGACGGCCAACAAAACGTAATACTGCGTCGTATAGCGCAGGTACCAATATCTTTCCGTCAAATCATACATTTCCCGCAACACCGGGATCGTCAACACTAGATCATGCATACGATACGGAAGTGACGTCATGATGTAGGCCGCGCAGACGAACAACAACATTCGGGTCAAGTGTCGCGTGTCTTTCTCTTGGGATATTGCAACTTTCTTTGCAACCATGGCCTTCCGGTCCTTGGAGGCTGCGCGCAGGGTCACAATTATCCAAATATTGCAGACGATAATGATAGCGAAGGGAGCAATGCTCCCAAAGGTCAAATGAAACATATTGACAGCGGTCTCTAGCGCAGGGTAGCCCGGGATGATCACTTTAATGAAGTGGGACTTATCTGAAATTGGAGAGTTGGTATGGTACCTTATTTGATTCGGATTTGGTCTGCATATGAATACCTCGCAATATCCAACCTGAACTCATCAGTTTAGATGCAGACCGAAACCACTCGACGTGATAAACCTTGTAATTCAAATCCTCTAGAGAGAAAATCATCAGAGGTGAACACCCTGATTTGATGTTCAACGGCAGCCTGCTGATAAGAAGAACAGACGTCAGCAAACAGCATTCCTGTCAAAGGCTTGACAAGGTTACGTGTCCTTCAAAACTTACCCACAGCCTGTTTGAAAATGAAGAAGATGTGGACATTGATTCCCATTACAAGGACAACGCTCACTGCAATAGCTTTCAGAGCTCTCTTGGTCGTGCATGTCCGTTTGGCTGCTAGGGGGAATCGGACCACGATCAGACGGTCCACGGACATCATGGTGAGGAAGAGCCCCGAGAGGATGCCCATGGAGTAGCCCGTGTAATACACACACCTGGAACGGGAAGACGAATGCACAAGATCTGGCGGGAAGACAAGTAGTCAAGATTTGGGAAGGCAAGTACTGCGACTTGGGGATGGTTGTGTTTCCCTCAATCAAAACGAAGAAAGAGAATGTATTTACATCAATAAAATCGACACAAAAGAAGCATGCGCAGATACTTACTGAATCTGAAATTCGCTTTGCCCTCCAATCCAGAAGAGGTCGAGAAGATGGGCGGTGTCCACGATTGCTAGCGCCGCCATATAGATACAGGTGGAAAACTGGCGATTCTCCTTCATCAGGCTGATAAAGAATGATATCGCATTCCCTGGAATACCCAGCGTATTGGTCAACATCCAGAAATACTTGGTGAAGAAGTCCATGGCGAAAAGAAGCGTGTTGAAGTCAGGTTCTTCGGGATTTCCCCAGACCGCGGTGGCAGTTCCGGATGCTTCGATGGGCGCCTTTGGGGGCACGGCGGGCCCGACTCCGGGGATGAGTATTTCATTCTGGTGGTGGTCGATGTCCATGCCCATTTTGAAGAAAATATTTAATACCTTCAAGCGTTTTTGAGATTCTGTAAAACCAATCTTCACTCGTTCAACAAAGGTCAACAACTAGCCTACGCCGACCACTTGGAAGAAAAGTCACAGTCACTATCTATTAAACTACAGACGACACAAATGCGCTCGTAAGTCATGGCACAACTATCTTGCTTTCATTTATCTCGGAAAGAATGAAAAGCCAGAGATCCAGAAGTGCCACGACGCCGCTATGACGATGGCGATGATGATGATTATTATTATGAAAGCGAACTTTCCAGTGGTCTGAACCAAACGTCTGGTCGTGAGTTTGATGCCACCGAGGAAAGTCCTCGCCGTAACTCTACCACGCTAGTGACAGGATTAGGCAAAGCGTCACCTCATCATCATCGGCAGATATGGCATCCACAGCTAAATTATCTCGAGTCCAAACAAAAGAAACTGTAGAGCGACAACTTCGGAGTTAGGTATTGATAGATATATAAAGTTACCGTCATCCAGTGGCTGCGGAGTTTCGTCGTTAAAGTGTAACGTTACAGATCGAACGTGCACTATAGTTCATCACTTAGCAGTTATCAGTGAACAAAATTACACTTGATGGACTCTATTCGCAGGAAATCAGAGACTGAGGGAAACGCTCATTAAACTACGATAATGACCCACCCAATCCACTATGCAATCTCGGGTAGAAAGTTAATGATACATTAGAACTGCGATTGATTTTTTTGTACAATGCCCGATTCACTCGTGTCTCACATTGCCACCTCTCCTTCAAGATTCTAGTCTGATGGATGTGTAAATAATATGATAGTCCGTTTATTGGGACACCCTGTATATATTTTTTTAAAATAGGAAATAACTTAATTTAAAATACATATATATGTATATTGCAGCTGCGGCCACTTTATATCGTTTCGCACCTGTCCAATAGTAGGGCATTCATAGATGACGTGTTGGGCAGAGGTGCCAATGGGGTGGAGCTAGACACACAGTTCAACTCGGTGAGTTGGCGTCATTTGCTCCGCTTGTGTCGGCTTCAGTGGGAACACGATGGAATCGAGCCATGGTTATTACAATGATAGGGGTGAAGTGACTACCCGAAGCCCCTATTTACAAAGTAAACGTGGTCCGATTCCATTGTGTTCACTGAAAAGAAACAAACAGAACAATGTAAGATGCGTCGTCCGCTAACACAATGCCCAGTTTCAATGCTCTGGTATTGATGTTAATGTCAAGCCGAATAAGGAGCGAGTCACTATCCACACAAAGCAAACGCTCTGTGGCTATTGCCTGAGCCAATGAAACCTCCCTTTTTCCGGTCATGGTCTTCTCTATGTTAGTTGAACTCCCTCAGACTGCGTGAGTTTTTGGGGCCGCCGTGACATTTTTGACTCCAATTCGAACTTTTCTGTTTCAGAACTGCACCCCTAGCCGCTTCTTCCACGGCGGGACATGCAACTGTGGTCACGAGGTGAATGGCTCCTGTGGATGCGCCTCGGAGTACTTCTGCGCCCAGGAAGGCAAGATCGTACAACTTCTCCAATACCTCAGAGATAGAGCCAATCCTGGTAGGCCAAATTTAACTCTTTCCTTTACCACTATTTCTATGCTTCTGTTACACCACTGTCTGATATCACGGACGTGTGTGTATAAGTCCGTAAACAGACCGAGAGCAAATTTGAAAATTCGGGAATTTCCGGCCCTGTGCGATGAACACAACCAACTTTGAACTATGTCGGTTTGATTGCAGAAAATGCCTTGTACCAACCAACATTTACCGGTTTCGTGTGGCTCGATCTCAAACTTCCCTACCACGACGAGATGGAGGAGGGTGGCAAATACTTCGGCAACGTCCTATTGGATGATGTTTTCAACAGTGATTCCAACGGTAACTTAGTACTTCCTATTTTTCTGTTCATTACGGCTGATGACAACCTGACGATTTGTCTTGGTCATCAACCCAACGACAGTCATCCATTGCAAGGCGTCAGGTTATGTTTCTCACTGTCAAAATCGTGAATCGGTGCTTTGAAGTCCTTGGTAGAACAGCCTGCCTGGTCAAAATGAAATGGGAAACAAATAATTACTGATCGTCCTTATTGTTTCAGGATCGAGACTACACCTTGGACTGGAACAGTATAACATTAATGATGCCCCATTCGTGAAAGGTGTATCGGACCAGATAAAGCAGCGGGGCAGGAAAGACGTTGTTGACAGATTTGGTAAGGACGAATACACAGCGCTAATAGGTGTTTCTTCTATCTCAAAGACCGCTGGAACATCAACCCCCACGAAAAAAAGCTTTCATGGTGGTCGAAAGGTGTAAACTGGCAAGGCCCAAACAACGTATTGAGGACCAAAATATGACTTGGCTCTTTGCTCAGAGGAATGGTTACATTATCAAAGCATGTTCAGATACTATCGCCAATAACGTAGAGCACACCAACACATACATGTACGTTGGTCGGCTCAGGGAATGGTAACAGTCTCGTATCTTTTTTCATTTCAGTTACTATCGCCAATAGCGTAGAACACACGGACAAATACTTAGAACTTAATCAAAATGTGACACCGGCAATTTGGATGGCTGAAGGGTCAAGTGACTGCGGCTCCTACAATTTGGGTAGGACGAAAGCCGCCGTGGCGAGGAGAGACCGCACTGCAGGGATGGCCAAGGTGGCGAGGTGGACCGTAGACTCCGAGGAGAATATACGAAAGGAACTGAGGTGAACATTTGAAGGAGATATTCAATATTTTAAAGCTTGAAATAGGGTAGAACCCTTCTGGAACTTCAGTGCGAATGCATGCAGAGATGTCCATTGTATATTTTGAAAATTGATCCTTATGTTTACTTGAGTGATGCCAAATACTTTGCACCTTCATCCTCGTCGCAGAATATTGATGTATTTCACATATTAGTGTTGATTAAGTCCGAGATTCGCAAAAGAATGTACATGTATGCAGATTACATGCTGGGGCCACCTATCGGTGGTGTGAAGCCCGTATATGGGCGCGGTACGTGATACAGATGCTCAGCTCTCAACTTAATGTCTAATGAGATGCAACGGTGTTTTCAGGCAGGGCGTTGATGTCATCATGACAAATTTCCCCGAGAGAGCGCGCCAAGTTTTGACGGAACCAGAATTCAAGACCACCTATCGGCAAGCGACGGCACTTGACCGACCATCGCACAAGATCATCGGTTCCCCGCGAACCACTTCCGCCTTGCCTATTGCTTCGTGCAATAGCATTAAGTGTCTGATGAAAGGTATACCTGACAATGTCTCCACCAGATTCACGGTAAGTCTCTAACTAACTGGGCTGCGTGCTGAATAATACTGCTAAACTGCATTCTTGATTGTCCGTCGAATCTTAAAAGGGACAGGAAGGGCAAGTATTTTATGAGTCGGAGAAGTGTATGGCCACCAGACATCGTAGAAACCTGTCGCTGCAAATTGCAATTAACAAATATCTGAATACAGAATCAAAGCACCTTTCAAAAGCAAAAGTCTTTCATGTATTTTTAACCTCGGTTTAAAATGTTTGTTTTCAGCCGAGTGTAAGCCACTTCCTTATGCCGATTTTTACGAAGATTGTCACTTGTATGTTGCTGTGATGTCTCCTCCCGGAGTCGTGTGCTGTCCGGTTACGATGTGGATTTCAGCCGCTTGCAGCCAGGCTAACTGATTGTGAATACGGATGCAAACAAGAAAAGCATAGTTGTCCTTTCATGTTGATCAAACGTGTCCGTTTTGGGACATTTTTGACCACGTCGTGCGGACATAATATTTACGAATGGATTCTAATTCAATAACATACAAAATACTGACGGGGGGAGGACACGATCTGTGATGTTTGATAAATGTTGCTTACAAAATTGCTGACATTATTACGTCTTTTGATATCGTTTTCTGTCTAATGTAGGAGTTGAAAGAGGTTACCACCACAACCACAAAATTCATGTTCTCCCTAACTGTTACGCTAGAGACGTTTTCTCTTAAACCTTTGCACGTTACGAAGGGCCAACTTTGGCATAAGAGATGTTGTTGTTTTGTACAAAAACGGCTTCCAGCAGGACCGCAAATTCTCCAAACAGGATTAATGAAAACTCTTTGAACTGCAATAAACAATGCGCTAGAAGGGGTGTAACCTTAGGCCTGCCTGAAATTCGCAAGCCATGCTCAAAACTTCCTTCCAACATTAGTGAAAATCAGTATCTTGCATCACTGGAATATAACAAGTGGCGGCGCATGGTGTCAAGATGGCACAATATCTTCCTCGCCAGCACTCGCCCAAGTTGTCCCTTTAACGAATCCGTTTTGTAGTGGACTGATTTTGAAATCATGTGACATCAAGACGCAAGCTGATTGGCCATAGCCTCGCCGCCGACGCCAAGTCAGGCGGCCATCCGTAGCAAACCTGGCTTCTTCTTGCGTTCAAACGCAGCGACACGCGTCAAAAATCAAACATGTTAGATATTTGGCGTTTAAGCTAAGCGCACACGGGCGACAAAATGACAAAAAAACCTGAAAACATTTGTTTTCAAATATTTTTTCACAATTTGTTGCCCGTCTGCGGGCGATAAAAACAAATGTTTTTCGAAAACATTTGTTTTTGAAACAGTTTTCGAATATTAAACATGCAATATATTTTTGACCTAGTCAAAATGTTTTTCGTCAAAACGTCGCCCGTTTGCGGGTGACTGAAAACAAATGTTTTCAGTTTCGCTGTCATTTTGTTGCCCGTGTGCGCTCAGCTTAAGTTGCGGGCTTTATTGGTAGGCCCTGTTGACATTTGATAGCTTTAATGCTACGAATTCCTTCTTGAATAGGCCTACCTGGATTAAGCATGACGCAAACTTTGAGACAGGATTGAAAAAAGCCTGTACTTGCTTGGTCGTGTCTTGGCATATAGGCTACTTCTATGTATTGAAGGACCGCCAAACAGTGCTGCACTGACTGGCATAAAAGCCCAAGCACATACGCTCTGAAGTTATCGCGCAAATTTGACTGTCAAGTGATAGGATAATATTCGTGGATAAAATCGTATGAATGCATATTGACATAATGGAAATAAAGAATTGGATAGCTACGGTGATGTCGCGGAAGCTGCTATTCAATTTTCTTGCCGCCAGCTGCGTAATTGGTACTACGTATTTTGGTATCACCATGCGGTATCAGTCCAACGGGTAAATATAACATTGTCTCATAACATGTTGAATGATTTTCATAATAAATTGTTTTAGAAAATGTCTCTGTCATGTTAAACTCCAGTTGCCTATGACAATTTCAAATATTTTGGTGATTTCAAAATGACCGTGTGTATTTTCGCAAACCATGTATTCAAAGTTGTCGTACTTCTCTTCATCTTCAGGGCGTTCAGCTTCTCCGTCCAGCCCATCCCATTGCAGATATGTCATCCGAAGAAACACTTTGTCTTCGTAAAGGTTCATAAATGTTCCTCCAGCACAGTAGCAGGCGTGCTAAGAAAATACGCCTTGGAGAACAATTTAACCATCGCTCTTCCTTCATCACAAATCACTGGGCCAAATCTCGGCTGGCCCGTCTCAGTTTTGCCGAAGTACATCTACCGTTATGGAATTATGAAAAAAAGGGGAATAGCACTTGAAACCGTTTTCCACCATCACCACTTTAACCTGAAAACATGGCGAAGTGTGATGCCACGCGACACGGTTTATCTAGCCGTCATGAGAGAACCGCTCGACCAACTCCGATCTGCTATGGGATTCATATCGGCCCTTAAACGTCGCATCAATGGAACTGATCAGAGAAAGGTTGGTACATTCAATGAAAATCGTATGATCAAGTTACTGAGTGTTTTATCCCCAAGGCAGCGGTGCCAGGTAAAGCGTAAGCGCGCCACAAGCAGACAGTCTCGGTCTTAAAATGCAGACATGAAAACCGTCATATATATTAACGGGCCCATTTTTTGTTTTTTATATTAGGCACGTACACCTTTGCCGAAACCCCTCTTGGATGCACATCTCTTGCATGGTGACTGAAAAACACTTCACGGTTGTACAAAAAACCTTTCTTCTCAAGGTGTAGGAAAAAGCTTTTTTGAATGAGATTGATGTAGTGGTGGCATCATTCCTACTAACCCAGGCTAGGGGGAAATTCCCGGCCTAGTCGGTAGAGTGATGGCCTTATAAGCGAGAGGTCCCGGGTTTAATCCCCGGTTGGACCTTGATGTTTTTCCTCTGTTACATTGAGAATGCATAGCCGTACACGCACATCTTTTTTTTCGTTATAGATCTACAACTTTTACGCAAATCCAAAAGCTAATCACTTCTGGTTGAATCGGAAGAACACAGTATTTTCTTGGACCAAGAATTTCATGGCGTTCTCCCTTGGCTTTTCCCAAAAGGCGGGCATGGCAGCCGCGAAGAAATACCTCCAGCATATTGATGGCGTTTTCGACCTTGTGATTCTTACAGAATATTTCATGGAGTCAATGTTGTTGCTAAGGCGACGAATGTGCTGGTCAATGCGAGATGTCACGTTTATTAGGCTGAATTCCAAGGTCACGAAAACTGTAGAATATCCTGAGGAACTGTATAATAAATCCAGAGCTTGGAACACCGTTGACCATTTATTTTACGATCATTTTAAACGGAAACTTTTGCAGGACATTTCTAAAGAAAATAACTTTCAAGACGAATTAGAACGCTTCAAAGAAGTGAATGAATATGTGAATCGATTCTGCGATGGAGTACTGAAAAAGAATGGGGTAAAGTTCATTATTGTGCCGGCATCGTACTGGAATGACGAGTTCAGATTTAGCGAAGGCGATTGTGAATCCTTAGTAAAACAGAATGGCAACACGCGAAGTGAACTACGAACATATTTAGATAGTATTATTGACGCCCCAAAGTTTGATTTCGAAACGAAGCAAAAATAGTAGGCCTACATAATTATGCATTGTTAAATATTCATGTGATTTCGTGTCAAATCATTCAGTGAAAACCAACGCTACACGGAATGCGATTTTGACGCGACTAAGCGAATTTTTCATTGTTAATGTGCAGTGGGGCGAGAAATAAACCGCCGTTGTTGCAATCGCACGCCGCGTAAGAGGATGACGGCCTTTTATACGAGAATGTTCAACGCCTTCTGGCGGCACAACTGTCGACGTGATGTCTTCACAATATTTTGAAGTGCACGATGCGTGACGTTCCGTTGTCTGTTGCGCGGCGCAAGCCTGGCGGAAACACACAAGCCTCATGGTCATGGTTTTTTGCGTGAAAAAACTGGAGAAAGTATCCGACCTTCAAATTGAAGTCCGACGCAAAAGTAGGGGAGAAAAGCGCAACAGGAGAAAAATATCAGGTATGGAAACGAATTCGTTGCAAGCTTTAGATTTCTCAATGCTGACGTTGGGAGAAAATCTCCGTGATAGGAAAACAGTCGTCGATTGTCGTAAGCATGGGAAAGGAATTCCTGAAGAAACTGGTGGCAAGGTTATCGACTCTGTTAGCGATAAGAGCGTTGGTGTCCAGGATGTTTGTCATAACCCAACTAGTCGAGAACGAATGGATGGCCTTTTATCAGAAATTGTTGGCCTTGAATTCAAGCTTGGTGAACTCAAAACCCAAAACGCTGGTCTGCAAACAGCGAATAGGGAACTCTCAGAAACTATTTGCTGTCAAAGGGATATGAACGTTAAACATCAAAACATCATCGCAAGACAAGCAATAGGCATGGATAATGACAAACGTATCATTGAGAGACAAAGCAAGGAGATTTCATTCCTGAAGAAATCTTTAGCTAAATCGAATGGAAAGCCGGCGAACGTAGTTAAACACCAGGGGCAGTCAAAAGAGTCACACCAAATAGACAAAATGGTGGCCTCGTTTGTCGTGTTGAACCGGGAGATTTATGAATGGAAAACTCGTGCTTTGACTGCAGAGCAGGACTTGCAACAGAGAACGGGGGTTCATGAGAAGAATCGGGTGTTGAAGAGGGCGCTGGTGGAGACCGAGCGAAAGGAGCGACGGATGAGGTCGTCCGTATCTGTACTCAACAAAAAGGTAACGGATTTGAAAACAGATTACCATGAACTGGCCAATAAAGCAGTCCAGGATGAAACGAATATGACACCAGATGAGTTGCGCAAAGCTCGTAGAGCTCTTGTGACCCCAGTAAAGGCAGCCCAATAAAAGCCGGAACAACGACGGAACGAGAAGTGAGGAATTCAATTGGGAATCGGAAACGTACAGAACAGTGTTAAATGAAATGCAGTCTGGGGTAGTGATGCCGCATTAGAGGTAATCGGGTGGGGCACTGACAAAAAATGTGTACACAATCAAAAATATAGAATTCTATACAAAGCTAAGGGACTGCAAATTTGTGCACCCACTGCTCTGTGGATATATTGCAAAAGCATCTTGATATTTGTCACACTCGATACAAATCTCAGGTCTATAACATCTCAAGGAAGGAACACTTTCGAAATCTTAAATATAACGAAATGCGGCCGCAGAAGCTAACGGGGCCTTGTCGATGGTGGCAGAGTGGGTCTTTCTTTCCATCTATTGGTCCTGGTGTTTCTTGTCTACAGCTGGTTAAAGTTTGCTTATCCGATTTTTTGGGCCACTCGAATTGCGTCGATCAATACCTGGCCAATGATGTGATTTTTGTAAAAAATGTATTTTTCAAATTCTTGACGATCAATAAATGAGTAACACACTTTTAGAAAATAAACCATTTATTGATGATAACACTCCTCATATTATGTCGAAAAAGTATGATATAGAGTATAAGTAGAAGCTAAGTAGAAGCATTGTTCGCCTAAGTATTGATACCCTAGTACAATGTTACAATATTAAGGTAACATTTTACCTATACGTGTATGTTCAAGAATACATACAACAAACCTAATAAAAAGGTCCATTCTAAACATCATTTGTGAATATACAAAGGCCTACATGTACATGTTATGAGCTTGTTTCCGACCTGTTTTCACTCAATCAATGTCTTTTGTCAGACAAAAGTCTTGAAAGACAAAGCAAAACACCACTACAATAGAGAGCTGAATAGCAGGCCCGTAATTCCCTCGCTATTCCTCACTCTGAGCCCATTTCTGGGGCGTAAGTCATAACATTATTATTTTTATTAAGATTTAAGTCTTCAATGGGATAATCTATTAAAGCACGTTATATGTAACTTAATCATGGTAATTGCCAAAATGTCGGAGATTAAGATTGATTTCGTGTTTGTTAAATTCTTCGCTCCCGCTTCATTGTTTACAACCACCAATGTATTGGTAGTAGACCTTACATTGATGTTACAGTTTAGCATCGTATATTCAAATCCCCTCCACTTTAGAAAGCGCAGATACAAGATAACTGTATTACTTTCATTTAAATGGATTTGAAGAAATGATACCTTGTATCTGATCAGAGTTGTACCACTATTAAGGGTTTGCTGCCACGGGGCTGGAGCAAAGTTGTTCAGGGCCCATTTTGCAACAAAAGCTACTCTCCTAACTTCATCTTTTCGATGTGGCAGACGGACCAAAAAGTCCCTAGTGTTTGGCCATCATCCTGTTGAAGGAGTGCTTTTTCTACCAAGACGATACAGCTTGAGTCAATAGAGTAAATGCTGATTTCAACTCAAGGACAGAAAGGAATTGTTGTGTTTGCAATAAATGCCGTGCCATTGAACGCAAGCACCTCAGTCCCATTGGTTGAATTCCGTGGGATGCAGAGGTCGAAGGTCGAGCTGCCTTCGTAAATAGGTTGGAAGAAAATTGCGCCAAACAAACCAAGTATAAAAGTGAGAAACATGAGAAAGATGAAAGTACAGCGAGTAACAATGAGATAAGTCGTTGAAATGTCTGATTTCTTTTTCTGTGTGGTTGGCTCTCCCGGGTCCATGCGGACCTGCATCTGAGTTCGAACTACCACAGGGTTGCAGAGAATCTTCTGGAACTTCATCAAGCGCTTCTGAGTCTTCACGTCGGCGACTTTTCTGTAGCTTAGCAAGACTGAAAGAAGAAGGATACTTCTGTTACTCTGGTGCATTTCGTGATTGTTCAATGCCTGTCGCCCAGTACCAAGTAATTTCTGCCTGAGGAAAGTAGCGAATTGCCAAAGGATCTTTTAGCGACAACTGTTCTCATGCATTCCCCCAGACCGATGGAAAGAAAAGGTGATGGTTTATCCCTTTTCCTTTGAGCCTTACCTTTCTTTTCGTCATCCTCTAGTTCTGATGGGCAGTCATCGTTGGCAGCCATGAGATCTGGTAAATGCGATTTCTTCACAGTCTGTGATTCGATGTCACTTTCCTTTAATGGCTTTGAAGCCCCGGCTCTTTCCAGTGCCTAGAATACAAGTATATGTTTAATATTTTTTGCAAAGCTGACACTGTTACATCAAATGGGTGACTTGGAAGCAACCGAGACTGACACGCACAAATGACATTTTGGGTTTGGGTTCTTGTTCAGATATCCTGCTCTCTCTTCGAAAGAAAACAACTTTTTACATGTACTGTACTATGGTTCCCTGGAAAATGGTCACGGGTTAGATTTCCCTCGGCTTGCTCTTGCCCGTTCTTGAAAATTCATAACGTGGATACAGATGGTCATCGGGACTTACTTAAGCACTAAATCATCACTGTCATACATACACATTGCTGGTTCAACGGATACACGAACAGTTGATAAAATTTTCAAAATTACACAAATGCTTTAACCTACCTCATTCATTTGCTTCTCCCAGTCTGTCTTGGCAAGGACCACGGCGAGACTGATAGTCCCTACGGTCAGGCCAGCAACAATCCCGTACCAGAAGCCGGACAGCCCAACGCTGACAACAAACAACAGGACAATGGCGAGAGGTACTCCTATAGCGTAGTAGGCAATGAATGTGATGACAGTGGCAATGGTTTCTCTGTTGCAGCCGCGGAGGATACCAAGGAAACATACCTAAGCCAAAAGAAAGAAATTGTGTATGATCTTTGTTACGCCGCCAAAAATCGGTTTCATATCTAGCCGTGGTGAGAAAAACATCAAATATCACTCCCGAGCACCCCTTTATCAAACAAGACAACGTCATCAACGCGGTCATAGCCATTTAACTTCCTGTTTGTTATTATTCCACGTTTGCTAAACAATGTAATGAATTTGTCATCCACCTGAGGGAAGAAACATATCTTATCCAACTTACGTCGATGCCGTCCAAGGCGTAAGCCAAGAAGAGAAGAGGGAAAACCTCGGCAGTAAGGTTGATCACGTCACTGGAAAGGAGGATGGAGAGATTAGTTACGTAGTCAGACTCGGAGAGAAATAGAAGAATTGAGAACGTCTAATTTAACTTCTGAAGTCAATCAAACTGAAAAATGTGTGCTCAAAAAAGTGTAGGGTGTAGAGTACTGGCACTGATATCTTTTTTTGGCAAATTCAAATATATTAGTTCATTGCACCTTATAAAATTTCTGTCATGAAGTACATGTACTAACCTTTCACTAGAAAATATCCTGGGAAGTTCGTATCTCAAGATAGTCCCAAGTACACCGATGGACACAACAGTAGTAACTGTAATGGAAAAGGTATCTCTTTAGCAATGTGATGAGAACCACACATGAACCATATGGATAAGCTCTGTATTAAGGATATTGATTTCAATATGTGTAAACTGAAACGTCTTGTCAAACTAAAGGTTCTGACGTATCAGATTATATGGCCTTATGAATAACGTACCGGCGATTCCGAGTCCAATAATAGCGGCCTGCTTTGCTCCTTTGGCGTCAGAGGCTCCGAGCAACTGACCAACACGGATGTTACAAGCAATGCCAAAACCAAAAGGAATCTGAAAAGACGAGTGAAAGGATTAGAATGATGCCGATTCATTGATTAGGTATGTGCGGGTGTGTGTGTGTGTGTGTGTGTGTGTGTGTGGTGGGTCGTTTTCTTATTTCGTAATAAGATATTTTCTTGGTCAGCTTCAAGCTTCTTGTGAGTCTTGGGAGGGGGAGGAGGAGCACCCCCGATCGGCTTAGCCTAATGCCATCGAATTCGTCTGTGATTGTCCCGGTTTTAGATAGATTTCTCTAGGGTTTTACCTACCGTGAATATGATGACCTCAGTGTTAAAGAGGATGGATTGCGCGCCAAGTTCGACTTCACTCAAGATGCCGGCCAGAAAGCTACCAATCTCCATACCAAACACGCTCAGGAACAACATCATCATCCCGGCTACGCCAATGTACAGGAACTGGCCCCAGTCGTAGAAAGCCTTCACTGACCAACCTGTGAAAATGAAGAAAACATTTATAAATCCGAAGCCATCGTGCTTTAATATGCGTTCATGGCGGCAACAAAAGCGGGAATCAGACCTAAAGGTACAATCTTAAGAGCTGCAAATCGATACTATCTTTAAGAAAGTTGAGCTTACCGTCCCAGGAATCCTTGTACATCCCTGATCCAAGTATGTAAACGAGAAGCACGACCAGCATCATCACGAAAGCGGTGGCCTGGGCAATGGCAGATCCACTGAAAATCAAATGAGAGCATTGAGGTTGTGCCAGTAAGCCTTATGACAAGCCGACTGTCGTAATTATGTCACAAGCCACATGACCAAACGAAGAAGCTATAAATACGCAATAGACAACATTCAGGTTCGCAAGGGATATAGGGCTGGTGTTACTACCACCCAGCAAATCATACGACAAAGACGTTTACCATGTCATACAACTGTCTAGAGCATCTCTCGTTTGATATGGTCTTTAACCCCTTCTTTTGATAGTATAAACCACATCGATTTGAAAATACATGTAGCATTTCTTCACTTACTCTGTTCCCATCTCTAAGACGTTTATCAGCAGGACATGCATTATAACGTTGACGACAGTACCAATGACACCCACCAGCATCGTGGGCCAGAGAATATTCTGGAATGACATCAATTTGATTGTTAGATTGTAATAACGTGGAAAGGCATATATCATAAGGGGATTGAGGAGACAAAACACATGCAACATTAATAATCCGGAATGATATCCGTCTGATTGGTGAAGGGAATATGTTAAGAGTAGGAGAAAAAACCCTCGAAATTGCTTTGAACCGTGAGGGCATATGGTCTTAAAGGAGACCCATTTGATTGGTAAAAAGGAGGAATGGGAGGAGAGTTTGTAAGGAGAAGGAGACGGAAGAAGACTAGCATATACAACAGACAGTTTGAAACCAAGGAAACGGACCAGAGGGTATTCTGGAAAATTAACAATTTGATTTGGTAGAATAAAGTAAGCGGTGGGAACATGTAAGGAGAAGGAGGAGACATCAACATAGGCAATGTAATTGTCACTGATTGGACAAGAAGTCGGGACATGAGTGAGATGTCAATCAGTTAAATGCGGATTTAACGGTTTTTTGGCTACCGGTACTCCTGCGGCAAGAAACTTAAATGGAAGCAATTCTTCCCTGGCGAATGCAGCTAAGGTAGTTAAAACATAAACTACTTACCTGGCTCCGTAGATACGTCGTGAGCACCCGCAGAATGAATAAAGCCTGCAGGAAGAAAAAAAGAGCGCATTGAAGAATACAGTTAAAGCATTCAATATTATATGGACTTCAAGATGGAAAACAAAATTGCGCTTACATGTACCAGTATTAATCAGTTTTTTGAAAGCGAGCCGAATTGATGGGCAGTAGCTACTTACCAAGCCACGCCCATGTATTTTTAGTCTGAGGACAGAAGCAGGATTAGGAGCTTTCGAGACATGAAATTTTACTAACGGCTGCTAAAGGAAATCGATGAGTGTTTTGATCAACATGTTGTATCATACGAGGAGCGTAAGCTTGCGTCAGAGTGTGCAACAGTAGGCTGCTACGGGAACAAACCATTGCAACTGTGGGACAGTTACTTTTTATCATAACTAGGCCTATATAATGTATAAGTTCTTCGAATATTTCTATATGTACCATCACTGCAATTGCTGATATCAAAGTCTTTGTGATTCTAATGATCTAATCAGATGAAGAGAATATTTAATTTCACCCCTTCCCAAATCGGTACGGAACCACAACGAGACCCTATTTTTTCTTACACGTAGTGACTCCTAGCGGCAATCTCATTCATCGTCAACAAAGCAGAACCTGAAACGAGGCTTTTCATTTTAGAGGTGGCCAATAGAAAATGTACAGGGTTATGGTGAAAAAAACAACGAAAATATTAGTAAGTATACATGTTGTGGTAAATGAAAAGAAAATAAGAACGATTCTTACCAGGGTGCCAGGCATCAACAGCAGAAGGTAACGGCCTGCAATCTGTGCTACACCAGGATGTTGCCCAAGCGCGAGAAGTATGGCCTCCGCATTCAGATGCAGTCCCCAGCAGGGAAGGACGAATAACGTGATGATGATAAGACCTGGTAAAGAGATAAAAAGTTAGATATTTTTATTCGCTGTTTAAATCACTTATGGATGTCAAACAATAACCGCTGCCTCCAGAACGAGGCACAGTACTTCATTACACTGTAACCAGCTACATCGCGCGTAACCACGGTGTTCCAGAATAATTAACTAGTAAGGAAAGTTATCGACAACTATTTCAATTTGAATATCCTTACCTCTTTGAAGATAAATTCCTATCTGTTTCTTGTTCTTCCTACCAAACGACTGAGAAAACAGGGTGTCACAAGCGGTGCAGAGGCCATTTGCGATGCAGATTCCCAACACATTCAGCAACTAGAAAATAAGATGAAGTATGACCAATGGGCATATTTTGAACTATTGAGCAATCAATCAGCATGAAAGTGGGCATTCTATATACGTTCTCGGTAAGTTTGATTCAGTCACAGCCACGTGACTTTAGCAGTCGTATTGTCTTCGTTTAGGTGCAAAGATAACAGATCCAAGCCCGCGCAACCGACCTGCTGTTTTCCACAGACAAGCGCAGATTCTTTAAAAAGTATCTATTTTAGAACCGACCGGGCAATGAGGGATGACCCCAAAGAATTATTTTACTAACGCTGCAAGCCATGGAGACGCCATCCAACTCAACAGTCCCTAGATGTCCACAGAACATAACACTGATGGTCCCCATGATGTTGGAGAACAGGTTGATCACAGACTGAAACGGCGAAAGAAGAAATTTATACCTGCAATCTGTCATGAAATCACAAGTATAAAGGGCTCACTTGAGTTTTGTACTTTTTCAAAAACACCTTCCATCAGGTATTCTAATCATCTTGAGTCAAGAGGTTTCTTTGAAAATGTGATTACAAATATGAGTAATGCATGTTGAAATCGGTGATATTCGGCAGCTCAAAGGACGTCTACAGTCTGTCTGGTGTATACATTATGCATCTCCAGTACTTACCAGATACCAAGCCAAGTAGAGAAGTTGTTTCAACTCGTCCTTAAACCAAGTAGGAAGACGGCCATTTCGTTTCTTGGTTGAAACGTGCACACTTGTATCTGAAAATGATATAGTTTTCATTAACCAAGTTTAGGTAAAATCAGACTTTACCCGTCTACTACCAGTATGTCACTGGTAGTGTTTGATTTGTAAATAGATTCGCCCATATCTCCGATTGTTACTTGAAAAATATTTAAACGAACATATGGCTAAACGGAAACTTTGTGACCGCCCGACTCAGAAGTCTCACTGACCAGAGCCCGCGTTAGGTCTAATCGAAAGAAATGTTGGAAAATTTTAGTCCGGTGATAGAATCAACTCACCAATGATGATATCAGGCTTGATGGCACCATAACTACCGCCAGAGCTGCTGCTGTCCAAGCTGGAGTTGGAGCTAGCCACGAGCGTCTTCCCACCAGACTGAATCTTTGGCTTTGAAGAATCCTGGAATAGCGGAAGTGTAACATTATGTATCACTGTCAGAGAACTGCTTGTATTCGGCTAATGACTAAATCCAGGAATCTTTTTGTTTCATGCGAAACTTGATTAGACTTCCTTAAAACTACATGCATACAATTTTTCTTCTTGTTCTTCTTTGCGTCTACTCCTTACAGTCCATCTTCTCCGGATCATGAACTCAGTTGTCCTCTGCAATTCCGCCATCTGTTCGTACAGTTGGTCATGTTCGTTTGTATAGGGTTTTTGATGCTGATGATATTGATGTTGTTGTTGTTGTTGAAGATAATGATGATAATGTTGCTGATGATGATAATCACAAGGATACTAGTAATTCGAATGAATAATAAACATAATTTAGCAATGCACTTACCATCTTTAGTGTAATGTTTCGCGTCAGGAAACAGGTAGAGAGTTCCTTCGATGATCTTCGAGTCTGAACTGCCAAAGGCTAACTACAACGCCGATGACAAGGTGTCTTTGGTTTTATACCTTATCGCTATCAGGCAATAACCCCGAGACACAGAATTGCTGGCAATCATCATGAGCCTTCAAGGAGGATGTCAACCTTTGATCACGAACCTCGGCTCTCAAAAATCAATCTATCATATATGCAACAAAATCTACAGCAAAATGTTCCTACTGATGACCTATTGACCTGGGCGCGAGGTAAACGAGACAACAGGTTAGCCAATCGGATGTTTTAAGATCAGTGACCTCTGATTACCTACTTGTACTGTCCTACCTTCTTGCAGAAGAATGCAATCTTTGACGTTTCTCCTTAGAGTGTAGGAGATGATGACATCAAACCGGTCCAAACCAAATATACCTCCTTCAAAATGAAACTCCGCGCCCTACTTTGCATTTTATCGCATGAAGCACGTGATTATGACACATTCTCCTTCAAACGGTGATCGCAATAACATGGCAGATTTGGGTACGGGTCACATCATGAGATGTACACATATTTATCGATCTAATACAGTAGACGGAATTACTTGCTCCTCCCACTGTTCTCTGAAACCCTTTGCGGCTGTCAAGAACTCAGATAACTATCAACAACTAAAAAATCCGGCCCCGATGCTTTTTGCATCAAAATGTATTTTTAAAAGAGTTTTGTTCTTTTTTATGAGCCATCCTATCGGATAGCAAGCCTTAAGATGGAGGCAGGTCTTCAGTCGGCCGTGGTCAAATCAACAATGTCGAGTAAATGAAAAAAAGGAACGACGTGTATGGGCATCCTATTCGTAATCCAGTGCACCGAACGCACGGCAAACGAAGCAGCCAGCGTGGGTGTGCGGCGTCGTTCCTTTTCTGGAACACTTTGTATGATAGCAAGCCGTCGGGTTGAAGGGCATTGATCTGTTGACAGGTCAGTGTAAATATCAATAATCGATTGAATAATGCAACTGAACACAACCTAATAAGTAAAACAATTGGAATAATGCCCTCGGCATTGAACTCTCCAAGTGCGTGATTGACGTCTAGTCCGCCATGCCAGAAGAATGCCCCAAATGGGGACTTTGCCCTGATCCAGGGGCTTTGTCTTCGTCATGACTTAGAAACGTCTGAAGGAAGTAAATATAAGGAGAATGACCCATTATCACAATTAGGCAAACAGACAAAATTATATTACCTACTCAAAGAGAAATATTCTGAACTTGAGTACCGATTTTAACCAAGCAATTTCATTTTCCATCTTTTCTAAAAACTTGCTGTTAAATGAGTTTTAACGCATCCGACGTATAGATCTACGTCACTTTTACGGCCATGATACCCCCTCCCCCTCCCCCCAGCTGCTTGTTAGTTCCCTGAAGGCTTCAACGATAACACTAACACCAACTTCAGGATGAAGCAACTGACTCCGTTAATGCCTCGAAGCGATTCTGACTTCGGCAGTTTTTTGAGGGGTATCATATTGATATTTATTTTTCAATCTATTAACGAACTCTCCACTCGGCTAGAGATATATCACAGTCTTCAAGTTAATCAAGTGTTTTGAAGAAATTTCCGTAGAACATTAGGCTATTCAAATATTATCGGCGGGCCAAATCACGTGCAGTCCTGGCGTTATTGGTCAAGGAGGACGTGTCGAGTGTAGTTTGGGCTGGTACCCCGTAGTCCGGGCCTACTTATGAATATGATATTATCTGACAACAATAGCTGATAAAAAAGTTTAGATGATTGTCTCCTCAAAACTGACACTTAGTATTTGGAACACCTCCTTAAACTGTTATCGCATCTTCGAAACCTCCTTCACTCGTTGTTGTCGAGGCGCATTCAATGTCTCCAGTTATATGATATTCTGATCAAATAGTGAAGGCTAGCCTGGTATAAGGTTTACTTCGAAATGATTGTACTTGCCTCAAATAGTTTGACTGTTTTATAGTGCATATTTTGATAAGTACTATTACATTAGTTGAAATTTTCTGAAGTTAGTTTAACTTAAAAGCTGATGAGGAAATGGTACTTTAATGAGGTCTTAAAACCCCTTCAAATAGATTTACGAGTATCGAATATCGCGCCCGAGCAAAGGATAGGGCCTATACATGTATATAATTGAGGATGTCGCAAGAAACAAATACAGTCATGTAACATGTCGGCCCTTATCGCGTTATATTTTTTTCTATCAAATCACACCATATAAGTATTGAAAATGCCAATAACGCATTGCCTTATCTGCGGGCGATACACATAAGTATATACAGATGACCATAGTATTTTGCCAGCAGATGCCACAGCCGCCGGCGGGTGTCACCACTCTTCCATAGCTCCCGCACCCCGCGCGTAGCAGCTGCTCTGAAAAATATCTGAGGTCACTCCCGGGGATCTGTTTCACAAGTAGGCGGTCCAACGGAAAGGATGGGAGTCATGCTTGCCCTGGCTCTGGCTTTGCTTGGAGGGATTAGTCAAATAACCTGTAAGTTTTGCTTTCAATGAATGTTTAGTGGGGACTAAAAAGGGCCGGGAGGTCCACATGTAGGATCGTGCTGATCGAACAATGGCTTACTTCATGTACCAGCGTCACCGGTTCGAATCTCGGTGTGGTCAATTTTCGAAATCTTATTTTATTTTGTTATCATCTTAGTGTGAATATATTCGTTTATTTGTCATGAAAGTGCCGACTTTGTTCAAAATAACTTACAATATCATTAACTTTCCATGATAGAAGCGGTATGAGATTTCTAAGATTTGCGACATCGGGTAGCGCCGACGTTTCCTAGAAGACTTGCCTTGAAATAGGGAATACACCCAAACGTGGTGCCCACTGTCCATCAACCCGATCAAAGGAATATCTTTTCGATGTTTTTAACGCTGGAGGGTGTTCAGTGAAATAAGTGCAGGATATTATTTTATTGGCTTTTGTACTTTTGAGTGATGGTTTGCAAGCAGTCCCTTGAAGTCCCCTGCACTGATTGTCAAGAAGTCTTCATAGAACAGCTCTTGTTAACCGTAACGGCGATACCGACTGTACATGTATTCAATATTGAAACTGTAGCAAAGCGATTAGGAGTGATGACCCTCTAGTTGCATTGTGATTGTGGTCACTAGCCATGCAGGTCGCGTGTGTATTCAGAAGGAGATACCATTCCATTGAAACCCCGCACTTCAAAAACGAGAGAGACCGTCGTTCAAAGTACTAACAGGATACGCGACCTAACTTGACATTTCAAAGTACATGTATATCTTTAAAACAGTCCACAGTCTCATAGGCCTACCGGGGTGGCCTTACGGTTGTAAGAATGTATATGACTGTATTGCTTTGTCACTAACCATCGCTTTCTCGGTTAAGAATGTAATCAGTCATTGTTTAGGTTAAGTTTAAAGCAGATGCATCCACTGATACAGCAACCCCTCTCCGGCTGATAACTCATAGCGACCTATGAATGTATATACATGTACATGGAGTCGTCCACTATGTACATTAAAGGTCGGATTACTGCCAGCTTCACAGAACTGGCCGAGTTTCGGATCACCCATAAGTATTTGGATCCTTATCGAGACGCTGCGGAATTCGTTTAATTTCATTGACATCCCGCGACTGTTATTAAGAGTGGTAGTAACAAACGTCTTATCTACAATTAAGGCCAATTCGTATAAATAAAGGCTATCTATCAGCTTACAGTATACAATCATCAGCAATTTCAACAATTTCCGCTGCCTTGTTATCACTATGATATGATTATCAAAACAAAACAGTAATATAGTTATTCCTAGTGTTGAATCTTGTTCATCAGCTTTTGAATTGACTGGTGTCCTTATGATCATTAACCACATGCACAAAGCAAACAGATTCGATGGAATTCAAATCTTCTACCCCTTAAAGTGAATGAGACACCTGCACCTATAGTATAAGCACGGGGCAAAATGGACCTGAGGTTTACAAATGCGCCCTACCCCTTTTGCTCGAGTGATAACTGACCAGTCCATGACAGCATTTGGGCTTTCCTTCAGATGGAGCCAACCTGTACCCGTTCGGAACAGCAGAAGGAGACGAACTCATCCCAAAACGAAAAGACTACGGCATCGAAATCGCGAGCCGTGACGACTTCGAATTCCCTTTCCTTGGACGAAATACGGGACATCTATACGTAAGTAGGCTACACCCGCCACAAGGAACCAGCAATAGAGCGCTGAAGCCCTATTGTATCAAGTTACTCGCTTCACCAGCATCGGATCATCAGCTTCAAAGAATGTGGAAGTGAAAGCGCCCCAAAGTGACTTATCAGATCGGCGTAGGGGAAATGGTCCCCTACGCCGAACAGGAAATGGAGACAACTCTGCCAGCGGTTGCAGTTTTTTAAGTTGATGACATTATTTTTCATGTAGACCGTCTGTGACAGTCTACATGAAAGGAGTTCCTTGTACCGGGGACAATCTCTGGCTTAGACGGCGTTTGCAAGATGACACCATGAACCCATCCTTATATCCCAGCAAGGGCAATATTATAGTGGATTGGTTAATCCTCCACGGGTCTGGACATCATCCCCTCTACACATGTACGGACAGCAATGTTAATGTTACCAAAGTTCTGCCGGCCACCGTTCGTTTTTGGCAAGTGGAGAAGCGTCCTCCAAACAGATTTCAGCTATTTTATCAAATTCATTTCAGATTGCTAACAATGGTTACATAGCTTTTACGAAGACGGGCCATGCCTTTAAGTCAACCAAAAGTTGGACCAACCCGAATCCGAAATGGCCGGTGGAGTCAGATCCTTGTTTCTTGGCTCCTTTCTATGCTGAGAACCATTTGACGTCCACGGATGCCACAGAGCCAGGCAGTGTATTTTATAGAGTATTGAAGACTATGAAACCCAAGGTAGGGCGCATCAGACTATCGCTCCATTCATCCTCGTATTAACAGTAAGTTATTAGCTCACCCGTTTGATCTACGATTCAAAGGCCTGACGTAGGATAATGCCTTCCATTAACATGGCCTTTAAATGCTTTCTGGACCCAATTTTTCAACATCTGTGCTTTGTGGAAAAAAATCTTTAAAAACGACTTCTTTTTAGCAACAAAATCTCCTTCGGAATATAACGCGGGAAGTAAAAGAGAATATGGTTACAGCACGAAACTTCGTTGCTACGCAGGGACTCGTGGTGACATGGTTTAATTTGACCTTCAGTGGTCATTTCTGTCCGTCACAAGCAGGCTGTCCTCCGGTAAGTTCCCGAACACATGTTCCTCAGTGCCTTCTCGATAGCCCATTGAAATAGGCTCCGATCTGCTGTAGATCGTCTCTTGTAGAGGGATGGGCTTATCCATCTACCTTCTCGAGGAAAAATTGCCCATGATTTTGTACCCCATAGGGGTAGCGAATTTCCCGTAGATCTTCCAATTGCTTTCCTTTTCGAGATACTAAACGAAAGAATTCATTCAAGAATCAATATATCAAGTGTACTTGGTACAAGTAGAATTCATTGGTGGTCTGACAGACCAGTGCTGAGGATACTCAACACAGTTCATTCGAGATCTCTTTTCTTCAAGCGAAATACGTTCCAAGCCATTCTGCTGTCCGACTCCAAGGAAAGCTATGTAATCTTCAAGTACGCCCAGCTAACCTGGCTTGGTGGACCATCGTATGGTGGAGACACAGCCACTGGACTCAATGCACATTTTTTCCCACAAGTAAGTTATAGCTTCTTTTGGTATGACTTTCAGATCAAGTGATTTCGTAGGCTCTGTACTAACCTGATGTAGCTCACAATAGTCGATTTCTCCAACCCGTGTAGAAGTTGCAGGATGAAATGTCGGGGACAAAGGATCTCCGAAGTACATGTATATAGGGGAAAAGAGGCTCTAGGAAAATTCGTCCCCGGATAATTCGTCCCCGGAAAACTCGTCCCAGGAAAATTCGTCCCCTAGGAAAATTCGTCCCTGGAAAATTCGTCCCCGAGGAAAATTCGTCCCTGGAAAATTCGTCCCCAGATAATTCGTCCCCGCGGATAATTCGTCCCTGGAAAATTCGTCCCGGAGGAAAATTCGTCCCCGAGGGTAATTCGTCCCCGGAAAATTTAACAAAAGTTGAAAGTTTCTGACATTACTTTCTAGTAATAACTACTACCTACTCCTTTCGACTTTTCTCATTCAGTGTTATATCTCTATTTACTACCTTACTAGCTAGTTACCTACTCCACTTTTTTCAGTTGGTAGGCAGGCGAAATAATTTTTTTTTCTTCAAATAAGTATTTTTACTGGTCAGAATGAAAGAAAAGCTCTAAATTCTTCAATAAAATATTTTGCCTGCCTACCTTTACCTACTATAAAAATAGTGGGGTAGGTAACTAGCTAGTATGGTAGTAAAGAGAGATACACTGAATGAGAAAAATCGAAAGTAGTAGTTACCACAGTCCATTCGACAAGACTTAAGGGTCTTAGAAAGTAAAGTCAGAAACTTTCAACTTTGTAAAATTTTCTGGGGACGAATTATTCTCGGGGACAAATTTTCCTAGGGGACGAATTATCCTCGGGGACGAATTATCCGGGGACGAATTTTCCTTGGGGACGAATTATCCTCGGGGACGAATTATCCGGGGACGAATTTTCCTAGGGGACGAATTATCCGGGGACGAATTTTCCTTGGGGACGAATTATCCGGGGACGAATTTGCGGGGACGAATTTTCCGGGGACGAATTATCCGGGGACGAATTTTCCTGTAACCGGGAAAAGAACCTATCAAGATTTTCTTGATTTCAGGCTGGATTCAACACTGGTGATGGCTTGGGCTGGTATCCTCTTCCGAAGTCTGGCACCAAGGACATCTTAGACTTAGTCAACATGGTGACCTCATCTGAAGAAAGTGGCTCCTTTTACTACAAGGTTTCCAGTGATGAAGTTGTTCCAGGTGGTTGTCTTGAAAAGTCAGAAAAGACCGGATTGGTTGCATTCCCAGAACATGGATCCATGCTTGGAGGACAACTGGTCGAGTTGTCTGGACCCTGTTTCAAGCCAAGCGCGACAGTCCTGTGTAAATTTGATGACCGAGTTGTCAAGGGGGAATATGTTAGCAAAGTCAAGGTCAGATGCGTGCAGCCAATGTTCATGAAGATTGGTGTCGTTTCGTTGGCGCTATCTACAGATGGTGGGAAGGAATTTCAATACACCATGTCTTATACTCTGGGTAAGCAGGATCAGAAAAGGGCATGGAATCCAGGGTTTAAGATTACGTTCTTGTGACAAACAAAAATAAAGCAACACATCATTTCCTCATGATATTTCCTTTTAATCCTTCTGATCAAATGCTAGATATCAAGAATGTGACGTATTATTGTAACATCCATTTACAAAGCACACATCGGATTGAGAATGGGAAATTACATAAATGTGTGTAGTAGGCTACTGGATATCAACGAGCACCATTGAGGCAGGTCATCCTTCTTTCCTGTTTCCTTGTCAGTCATTCCACTCAAGACGTTTGATTGAAAGTTCATCATGAAATATTTCAGTCCCAATCGGTCAACCGCAATCAGCCATAACCATTGGCCGAGGTTTTGACATGATGGCTTTGGACTGGGGCCAGATAACCCTCACATGGCCGACGTGGGAAGCCACCGTGGACTCGAAGAACGTGGTTGACGTGAAGTTGTTTGGATATTCGCAGGCATCAGCTGTAAGTATACAATGAGAAATCATCTAAAAAGTTTACTAACTATTGGGCAAAGTGGATATCACAAAAACTAAGGGTAAAAGCTGTAATAGAAGTGCTAAAAACTGAAACTAAACTAGGTGAGATAACAACAAGTGGACGAAACAGAGGGTCATCAAATATGAATAAAAGTAACATTCCCATTGATGATGGTACCTCGTCATCAGTGATGCCAGTCATTCAACAGCATGCTTGATCATATTACACATTGATTGCCAAGATCATTTGCTTCAGACACCGCTGCATGAGCTACAAGTTATAGCAACGAGGATTAACAACACGGGCCAGTACACATTCAAGCTTTCGAAACATCGATGTCACACATATGACTGTGATCTTTATGAGTTGGGGATATTCCAAGTGAGCACTAGTGGCATCAGTGAATTATCTAAGCCGTAAGTGAAATTTCATTCTGCAAGATGTCTGAAGAGATATTCGAAGATATTGAACTGAGAAAACGAGAAAGAAAATAAGCTTAGTCTCTTGTAAATTGCAAAGGAAGTAATGACCGAACAAACTATCAAGAGTGGCAATGATATTCAGTAATTCACTTCTCAACAGATTCCCACCATCCGCCTGCATGCCTCAAAATGGTAATAGAATCTACCATCAACTGCCTACTGGCCTCAAACTCGTCAAATTGATTGAAATTTCCTTACAAGACTTTCCCATTGTTTAATCAGAAAGCTCTGGTCAAATGTGATTCCCCTGAGTTGGAATGTGGGTGCAGCCTTAGAAAAATGCAAGACATGGCACGACAAGGATAGGACATCAATGGAATGGTTAGACGAACTAGACAGTTGCCCTTGTAATGTGAAACAAGTGGAGGCCGATTTTGGGAGATGGAGAGTTGGACGTGGTTGCAACATGTACCTAGGAACACCCTGTCGATTTCACGTTGGAGCAGTGCACTGTGTTAATTCAGTGTTTCCTAAGTAAGTACCAATCATGCTTTCCAAAATTCCAAAGAGGTATTGGCATTTATATCTATAGCAATACTTCTAAACCTGTCAATAAAACCTACTCACAAGCTCCAGCTATCAACTTGAACCTTTTGGTGGCCAAACATAGTCAAACTATTAAAACTGCATGCATGTGCACAACCACCACCTCAGCACGATATGGCATGGCTTGCTCCAGAGCACCAATGTCTGGTTATTTTTCTTATTACACTGACAGAAGAGACGGTGCTGGTAACCAATGTTGTTATGGAAAAGATGGTCTTCTGATGTACGCAGCTGACAGCAATTATGGCAGCACACCCGACAGAGCATTTGGCTTGGGTGCCAAGCCCTATGGTCGTCATCCATTCATCCCTATCATATCTCACTGGGTTCTTGATGTCATTCCATTCATCCACTGTTGCCTGTGGAGCAAGGGGTCTTGCAGCTTGTATATGGATCAGCGACCTACTAGAGACTGTAAAGGATATGTACCCCCAAGACAAGGTAATTGACAGTCCAAGATAAAAGGGGGCTGGGGAAATGAAATTCAGCCTGTTTAGTGGTCGTTTTAGAAAATCTTGAGTCAAATAATCGGCAGGGTCTGTTTTGAGAGGGTGTCGATTTACATTGTCATATGGGTAAAAGTGGAAGGGATAGACATTATATAGCAGCCAATAAAAGCCAATGCTGGTGGTAGTTGGTTTGAAATTTGACCACGCTTTTCAGGAATGATGTATGGTGACCCCCATCTGATGAGATTTGATGGCAGTCAGTATTCAATCAATGGAATAGGGCACTACTGGTTGGTGAAGACAAGTGGAGGGAATTACAATGACCTTCAGATTCAGGTCCGACTAGAACGGGCCATTGTTGAAGGTTAGTACTCTAATCAGTAAATCCACTTCTTTTGAAAATCAAAATTTGTAAAGTAAATACAAAAATTTACTGTTTCTATAGCGAGCATTTCTTACTGCAGGGAAACGAGTAAATGTAACCAAGGCAACAGCCATTGCTTTGAGGGATGGTTCATCATCTGTAGTGGAGGTGAGACTGAGAGCAGAAGGCAGGAACTACATAAGGAAGCTGGATATCATCGTTGATGGAGCAAAGCAGTATTTTGATTTTCAATTTAAAGATTTTCAGAGTAAGTTTTCGCTACGACAGAAATCATTTGCGGCATCCCATTTCTGACCTTGAGGACTAGGCATGATGTTTTTCGGACAAAATGTGTTCAAATAACACGTCCATTACAAATTTTTCTTATCGAACCATTTCAGATGTCACAATCTTTACTGGGAATGAGTACATCAATATCACACATGGAAACATTACGGTCATGTTTGAATCTGGAGTTGGTGTCCAGGTGGCCGCACATGATAGTCTGCTCCATGCAGTGGTTTCACTCCCTCCAAGCTATAAGGTAACAGTAACCCACTGAATACAAGAACTAACTTCTCTCCTAGATTGAATCAAGCAAAAAGTATCAGGTTTGACATTTAAAACCAATGCTCTTACGTCTGTCGCAAAGGCCAAGTCACCAGTACATCTCAGATTGTGTTACTCTCAGTCCAAAGAGTTAGAAGGTGGTCAGTACTGAAAGGCTAAAACGGCAGCCTAAGATTGTTTTTATTTTACCATATAGGGAAAGGTAGATGGGCTCCTCGGAACCTGGGATGATGACATTGACTACATCCTTGCTATAGAAGGAAGCTTTGACGATTTGAATGAAACTAATGCTGCTCCCTATCAGCTGAATGGATTGTCATGTAAGTCTTTAGTATTCAAGATCATAACTTCCAATTAATTTGTTAAGTCCACCAAAATTGTGAAAATTTTGCATTCCTTGATATTCTCTTTTTTCTAGGGAAAGTCAACAAAGACCAATCTTTGTTTGCCATAAGCCCAGGAAAAACATTTGAATCTTACCAAGATGATTCCTTCCTACCTGAAACAGGAGAGCCACCACTCCCCCTGGGGGTAACGGCTGAAGACATTGATGCCTTGTGTCTGAACAACACGTCATGTATCTATGACTACAAGCAAACCCGCAGTAGAAACATTGCAGCCAATACGAAGCAGGCTTCAGACTGGTTTATGAGTTTGAGGAAATTTACCACACAAAGTAAGTTCATGTATATATTGTAACAGCCAAAATGATATCACAATAAAGAAGATGGAGAATTTGATTCCTGACGTCCATCTTTTTCACACTGATAGGAGCTGAGCTAATTGGTCAGTTGCTGATATTTGCAGAGATATGACAGCAGTGTTATCCAGTTTTTACTTCACAATTTTACTATGCGTCTACTTTTTGAATATTCACATTTCCCCCATTGTTCCAGTTCAAACCTGCGGACTACTTAAAGTCAAGAATGGCTTGAAGGACAACTATAACTATAGTATTGGGAACAAAGTTAAAATCACGGGATGTCGAGATGGGCATCGCTTTGAGGGTGAGCGGGATTACGAATGTGTAAAAGTGAGAGATGTCCTACAGTGGATTCCACAGAAAACAGCCCGATGCATATGTAAGTATGAACAGAAGATTTAACCTTTGTGGTGCAACTGCAAATAAGACAGATATTTGGGTATCGCTCAAATTTGCTTTTTGATTAAAATAATAATGAACTGCCAAGATATATGGTCAGCACTGTGACTTTACCAGACAAACAGCTCTAGGGATAGGCATTGTTGGCAAGACACAGAAGCAAACGTTCGATGATATATCCTTCTGCAACAATGACTACCCCCTCTCACAGAAGCAGTTAATGAGACTAGTATCCATATAAAGATATTACAACAAAACTGTTCTGAAACATTCAGCATTGATAAAATGTTTGTTTTTTTCAGCAATGAGCAGCACAGGTGCCAAGCTAGTTCCCGAACAGAATTTGTTTCTCCTGTCCATGGCTGTCGCTGCATGTACTGCCGCCATACACAGAAGATAGACTCGATGACGCAATAACTTAAAATATAATGTTAGAACAAAACTGGAGAAGTATATCATGGTGCTAAAGTAAATATTTGTACATCTATCAAAAGTTGTGAAGGAAATACAGTAATTTTAGCTAAATGACGTATTTCATACAAGAAATCTTCTCAGGTTTTCAGCTCCAAAAAGCTGTGAAGGGTTGTTAAATTTGCTTTACTGGAAAAATGTACACCAATAAGAGCTTTATATCTGTATCCCTTGTGAATATGTCTTTATGCTGAAACATCACAACTTCTGTGTAATTTGACGACAATGTTCTAGAAATCACTTGGTTATTTTTATTATAATTTTAGTAACGATATATTTGTATATTGACATGATAAAGTTTGTACATTGACATAATAAAGTTCCAAGAACTATATCACATTCAGTCTTATGTCATGATTATGCTAATGGAATGATATAGCATAGGTTAAGAGGCATCTTCCCATTTTCGCCTTTTCACATTTCAAATCAAAGCTGCCATCATTATTCATCATTAATGCAATCTAGGCAAATGATGCATCATTAGCAAATAATAAATTTGTCACATTATTCTATAACTCAGGGCTGCACACATAATTTTAGTGTCAAGTCTAACACTAACACTGACACTAACCGGTGTGTCAATAGGCATAACCTAGTCTAATGCAGTTAAAAAATCTATACCTGGATAGCCTGGTTCTTCAGACAAGTGAAATATCATTGAGTATCTGGGTCAACCTCACAATACATGCCACTATGATAAAGATATCCTAACACAAGAAGTAAAAGTTCAAACTATTCTTGATGGACTGTACCTACATTTTGATGGATTCGTCCCCTCACAGACACTGAGGATGTAAGGATGAAGTATGTTCATGAAAACAAGGACCCAGCCGATGTCCAAGACGCTCAATGGAACAGCCAATTCCACTTATTGTAGGTATAAAAGTAGGCCTACTTTGAACACTCAAATGTATATTGCATGTTGGACGACATATGGTGATGGTCCAAAATGTTGGTCACATGTGTAATGCACTAAGTATCGGTCAGTGCTGTGAGAATTAAGGGAAATTTATACCATTGCTAGAGATGTCCTACAAAATGACTTGAATGAATTGTAATTGATTGACCATTCACAAAAAACCTGTTACTGTTGTCCTGGTTTGTAGATGATGAACACCTTGCCGTGAAAGCTGGCACTGGTGGTGGAGGCGGTGGCATCCTCCTCCTCTTTCTCATTGGACTCTTCATCTACTGCACATATCCTAAATGGTCTTGCTGCAAACCACCGAGGTAAGTTCAGACGTCTTGATCATCAAAAAGGCTATCATCATCATCATCATCATCATGTCCCGCAGCTGTTAGGCCATTGGGGCGACGCTGCATGCATGACTACTTGGCACCATAGGGATCGGTCCTCTGCAAGGCGGATCAGGTCCTCTGTTCTACGTCCTGTCCAATCTTTTATGTCATCCATCCAGGCTATACCTCAGCTGAAAGTTGCAGGTTCCAGACATTCTCTAAAATCAGCAAGGCTCACCCAGAGGTGTTTAAATTATTCAAGTGTGGGGCTTCTTATCTCATCTAGGTCTCAAATCTAACCAATACCGATGGACCAACTAAAAGTCAATGTCAGTGTAGATGGTGTTCAGGTTCAATCAAAAGGACACAGATGGAGTCGCAGTAGTCAAGGTTTCGGGCTTCTCTCAGTGACAAAAATACCCTGCTGCGGCATATGCTCATGATATTATACAGTAACAGATATTGGCTGCCAATATGACAGATCAATAGACAAACAGCTTGTACAAAACCTCTTTAACACATCGATTTTGAGTCAATTTGTCATGGGCTGTTTTAAAAATACTGGGGCGACTTTCGAGCAAGACGTTGGTTACCATCCCTTTGGAGAATCGAACATCCTGAGTGATATCAGTCTATAAAGTGAGACACCTATAATAGTGATATTTCTTGCACCTCGGCTAAGCGTTTAATGCTAGCGTAAACATAAGTCAGAAGAATCATTGAATGAAAACTGCTGAATTTGAAAAAGAGTACAAATTGATTTTCCAACTTGTATGTCTTTGAGTAAACACTCAAACAGATGAGGAATGAGAACTTAGTCTTAAGCTGGCTGAGCTAAAATCAATCGGATCCAATAACCCTCTCTTCAACATGCATGTAGAATGAAATTTCAATTCGTCTTTAGAAATTATTCAAGAGTCATAATTCACATCTTAAATGTCTGAATGTATGAAAACCCAAACTTCAGAGGGTTAAAAGATTGGAAATTCAGAATTCTACACGTTCCATCCATCTTGGCGGCTGAAGCCTAACAGACACCACAGCACACTAAAGCTGATGGTTCAAGTATTGATACCATAATGAGAGTTTTATTACATCCCATTTGGATAATTGGAGCGTAAACACTTGATGGGTTTATAATTGATGTTCAGGATGAGAGGCAGTCTTCTAGGACAATACTCAACGGAGATGGGATTTTGTAGTTTAGAGTGATATGAGGGCCTGTGAGAGGTGAGAAGAGACGAAACTCAAAATGTTCAGAAGTTCTTTTTGAGTTTGGATGATGCAGTCTTCGAACAAGGCCGGCATCACTTTGATCTGTCACACAAAATATCTGAGTTGACAGCAAAATCATTTGTTATTCAAAGTCGAGGAATAGCAGAATCTAAAACTTTTTCCAGCATCCAGGCCACTCATAAACAGCACTGCCATGATACTGCGCTAACCAAATAAAGCTGTTTTTTGCAAGCTAGTAGATTTATCACCACCACTGAAATCAATAACTGAAAAACTAACTTATCAAATAATCATGTAAAACACTGCAGAAATGACTCAACCACTTCACATCCATTGGTAAGTCGTCCATTGGCAGCAAACCAAATAGATGGTAGCTATTCAACTTTTGGAATATCTTTGCCTTCAGGTTCATCAATATAGTCCTTGACTCTCTCTGAATCTTAAAGGGAATGCATGCTAATACAGATATATCCCTCGGGAGGCTGGCCTCATGGGTCGATTTCCATAAAGATGTGTTAAAACTTTTCAAAACTCAGTAATGCAGCAGAATTAATTCAGGCACATGGACCTTATTGAAGTTATTGTGCTGCCAGCTTTAGCCTGAGCTAGATCCAACATCCATATCAATTTAATGCCACCCATCAATAAGACAACAAAACAAAAAGAATGATAGACCATGGCAACCCCAGGAAAAGGCTGTTTATCACAGCCGTCCTATTGATCCCGGTGCCAGTATTCTGAACAGAGTGTACCAACTCAATAGGCGATGCACCAACAAGCTTGTACTGGTAGCATTTTGATGGGGGATGTTATTGGGGATTTAGACACTGGTTCGTTGCATGCGCTGCATGATGCACTGCAGCCAGTGGCAGGAATGATACCATAGAACACGAGGTATAACATCATCATGAGGATTTATGGCCAATTTCACTGGATTTAACGTTTGATGTTAACGTTTGGTTGCCAAATGTCATCACTGGATACGATTTTCTGGATCCTTTTCACAATTGGTCATATTCATCTTAATCAACGTTCTAATCGATGTGACAATGATCATTTGAATACAAAAAGTGTGTGATTTCTTTGTTTTAATGATGACTGCAAACATGACTAAATTTCTCTGCTGTGTTTCGAACAGACCTTGGCGAGACCTCAAGAAGAAGGAGCTGGCCGAATGGGAACTACAACAGCAGCGGGAAAAATTTGAAAAAGAAACGGAAAACGTGGAAAATGGTGAAGATGAGGATTTTCTAAAATTAGTCAAAAACGATGAAGACTGTAACTGGACAACCTGCATGATTGATGGGAAGAAAATATCATGGATAGATCTTAGTTATATGGAAAGGAAGCATCGGAAGGAGGAGAAGGCATGGCGAGGAGGAGGGCCGGGTGTAGCCAGGAAGATGTCATCAGGTAAACCATCGAGGGATTGTTAAGTCCCCTTCAAAGAAATGATTTTGATTGCTGCAACCGGCAATCAAGAACATATGCAAAACTGTTCTTTTTGCGGTGGTCATTGGGACCTGGGATTACTATCAAACCAAGGGCTATGACATGTATGACCACAATCAAACAATTTTAAGGGGATCATAGGCAGGAGCTGGGGTCTAACTGGTGATCTCCTGGTGGCGAATATTCACAATTAGGGGAGTGGTCTGGTTTGAAAATATTCCTTGTACGAGCTTGGATACAGCTGATGTATGGTGAGATAGTAGAGACACCTTTCATCATCAATGTGTCACTAAATCTGATCCACCTAGCCTGAGTCTCCTCTTAACACTAACTAACACATCAAATGTCTTTTTCAGATCGCCGCCACTCTACACCAATAAAAGCCAACATAAATCATAACCAGGATGCAAACTCACTGCCGCCTTTGTCAAAAGGCATCAACAGACAATATAACCGGCCGAGTTTCAGTGACCAAGGTTACTTGGACATAAATCCATTTCGGAAGAAAAAGACTTCAATGCCGGGCTCGGTCGTTCTTGATGTGAGCACAAACAGTCTGGACGATTTCAGCAGCTGCTATGACAGCATGAGCCGATGCAACAGTATCCGGAGTGGCAATTTGTGGAGTGCACTCAACGGGGATCCAGCATCCGGATGCACGAGTTTTGCTAGTTTTGAAAGTTTTGATGTTTTTGAGGACGCACTGGATTATAGCTCCGACTATGATAATCACTCTGTGAGGTCCACACCAGTGACGAGTGTCTGACTTATCCTCGTCACGGGGATTTTTATGCATTTCAAAAGTTACGAACATTCCATGGAAGGGAATAGCCTTTAGGCTCTAAACAACAGTTAGCGCAAGGACCAAAATATGTATCTTATACTTATCTTTAAAAAGTGACAATATTCTGTGTAGGAGGATGGAAAGGGATTGAAAAGTGGCATTTGATGCATATATGATATAGATAATTAAGTATACTGTATACTAATGTCTACTTCCTGACTTGAAAACCTGTCTGCGACATGATATTGAAGAGCTGCAGTGATCAGTTTGTGGTGGCATTTTGGTGAATGTATCTTGGTGCAAAGAACTATAAAGCATTTGACAGTATTATATAGAGCATGGAGAGTTACTTAGCAGTATTATATGTATAAAGCATCAAACAGGTCTGTATTGGCCTGTTTGGGAAGTGCGTCTGACTTGTGATTGGAAGGTCATGGGTTTGAGGCTCAGCCAGTACCACTCAGTATCTTCAACTGGCCAGAAATGGCCTAGTGTAGCCCAGTATGTGAGTTCAATGGTTTCTACAGATATGATTCTAGTTTGTTTGGGGAAGGAATGTAAAGCACTTTGAAACAGTACAGTTGAACAGTATAAAGTGCTATATAAGAACTTATGTTTCATTTGTTTAACATTAACGTACTTAAGATGCTTACATGCACACATTAGGATGCACAATCTAAGGATGTATACACCATTGATATGAATATATACCATGTTTATATCCCAACGGCTGTCATTCCTCATTTTGCCTTCGCATGTAATAAAGATTGTTCATAAACTTAGTATTGGTCATACGACTGCACACAAGAGATCTTGAACAGATCTGCTCCCCACTAAGCAACATCAGTGTTGCCACCTGCATGCTGCAAGCTTAACTAAAGCTGAAATCTATCTCATTAGCAACTTGCCTTATTTGTCATCTCAGTGTCCATCGATAGCTAGATTTCCCGTCAGATAGGCGATAAAACACTGCAGTAATGGTACTCCAATCATCGTGTGTGAGCTGAAACAAAGAGAGACAAAGACAAATCAGTGTTCTCTTTCATGATAAAAAACAAGGAACCTCGTACAAGATCCTCTCTATTAGTGATGGGAGCTAGACAGGAATCACTAAGTCAGTGAATCATCACATAAGTTATTGCCCTCGACCATCACTTACCTCACCATGAATGGTTGTGACAAGCAACAATGCATCTTCTTCTCCTGATAATCTGTAAAGGCCAATACAGACTCAATCAAGCGTCTATCACTTATCTTGTCCACCTTCGTCAAGACAACCTAAATTGAAACAGAGAAGTCAGCAAAATAATGTTTCTGTCACTGTTGTCTTCAGCACCGCCTTCAAAATCGATAAATGCTTGCTGCGCCACCTCATGGCAGAAAGAGCAACTCACCACATATGGGACGCCTGCATCCTCCAGCATCTCGATCCCAGTTTCGTCATGTTTGGTGATACCAGCCGCAGAATCCAGGAGCAGAAAAGTACGAGTTAGCCTGAAAGGGGCAAAGAACATCCAATCAACCTTCTACTTTACTTCCATACTTGCAGTGCCAGGCATATTCAATCATCACTTAAATAAAAGACATCAGGAACCTTTATCACTGCACTGCTTTATACGGTAAATGAGGATTTGGAAAACTTAGAAGCACTGTTTAAATAATATGAGGGCATGCAAGCCAGGTCCAGAGTGTCAGTGACAGGCTTCTTTCACTAACCTAACACTGAGACTTACGTTTTCCTGGTCTTTAGATATGTCTCCACCGATCGTTCAAAGTTTTCTGGCATATTAAAACCATAACCTGGGGCGTCCACCAAAGAGAGAGCTTTTCCCACGTTGAAGAAATGAAGCGACTTGGTGTGTCCCTAAAGATGAAAAGACAAATGGTCAAAGACATGATAACGAAATGAAATTGTTTCTACTCCCCTCACCGATCCCCTTTCTAGCAATCATCAAAATAACCACATTTGTTGCTCAACAAATATTTGAATGAGAAAGTTAAACTAGGAAAAAGCGAAAAAATAGTAGCTTGCAGGTTTTTTCGATATCCCTATCTTCAGCAGTTTTGGATCAACTCTCGAGAAAATTGCTTGAATCAAAGATGACTTTCCAACATTACTCCGACCCAGAAATGCTACCTGAAAGACAGAGCAAAAGTATATATTATATTATGGGTTTCAAGCTGCGCTTTGAAAGTGAAATCTTTGAGGTTCACAGGACCAGACAGAATTACCAACGGTGAAAATTTAAAATCCCTGATCGGAAATGACGTGGTTTGATCCAATTCAACCATAAATCCATTGAACAGTACAACATATTTTATCAATCGATGACCTTTTTTGGGCCGTGACGGGGATTGTAAACTTGTTCATACCAACCTCTGGGAGTTTCTCCACTGGATAGCTGTCAGCGTCAACAACACGTCTAGCTGACCATTCAATCGCGTGTGAACGACTTGGCCTGAACAGTTTTTCAGCCTCCTTCATCTTTTCCAGCGAAGGCAAAAATAACTTCTCATCTTTTTTCACCAATGGCACTTGAACGTTCGACTGGAGTCGGGCAAAGACATCTACATATGGATCCAATGTTCTTATTTGCAATTTCTGTGATGTATGAAACAATCGTCGACACAGATTTAAGTAAACCCTCGAGTTCCTTTTTGGCAGCATCACCTTTCTGAAAAAGAAAATGTTGATGATAGGCCTAGGCCTGCCGGCTATGGACAAGGGGAAACTTATCTTAAATAGGCCTAGCAAACGGCAATTTTACCAACATTTCTACAACTGCCCTAGTGTACTGAAACAGACCAAAACATGCATAATCACATCGATGATAGCTTCTTCTGGTCTAACTTGAAACCCCCATAACTTGTCGAATTAATTCAGTGGTGATCGAGTTGAATGAAACTCACTACAACGTGTACAAAATGTGCGAAGAAGTAAACAGCGTCAATATTTTCCACATTTGCCGGGACTACTAGTTATTCTTCTCACTAAAAGGTGGCAGCATAGACAATTGACCTGCAACGTAGCTGAAACGTATGGGGTTGACCATGGAGGTATTATCCCGCCATGGGTTGATGTATGACTTTGAGCAGAAAAAAAAATTAAAAAAATATTTGGACTTAGAAATGTTTTCATCTTTCAGAGTTGAATTTAAAAACTTTTTAATATGGTGAATTCACTTCACCATGGTGAAATATGATTTCACCATGGTGAATCCCTGATAATTTTCGTAAGGGTCTTCTCTCCGGGGTACACAATTATATCTTCAGGGTCTGACAGGTATTCCAGTGACGTGTCTCTACAAGATTGATGTGTCATGTAATTTTCATGTAATTATTGTTCACACTTTTTGAGTTATTACGAGATATTACTAGGTAAATTTCAGTGCACCTGCTTTTGCCCACCCAATTCTCTTTATTATAAAGGTTTGAATTGGACAACACTAAAAACCGTGCTTAAGGTGTGAGTTGCAGACTGTAAAAACAGGTGCTGAAGACACCGCTTTGATGGATTCTGTAACTTGACACCATATCCGTGCCATCTCATGTGGACCAATTAATTGACTCTCATGGTCATGCATATTTATTGACTCAATAAATATTTACTAGTATGTTCGAGAAATTTCCCTTTTTATTTAAGAACGATGTAACGGGCAAGGCTTTTAACCCTTGGAGATTTTGATGTTAAAGCTATTCAGAAAGTTCTAATTTTCTTGTATATTTACTAACACCAATTTGCTGCAGTTTTCTACAAAAACTGATGTTAGGCACTTATAAATGTAAGTCGTGCCTTCAAGGCAATTCAAAGTTAATCTAATTCACATCATGCATTCTCCACTGTCATTGTAGCCCCATGTGAGCACAATGTCCCTTCGACATTTCATTCAAAGTAAAGATGATTTTATGGAAATGATGTTGCGGGGCCCTATTTTCAAAATGGACTACTCCATCTGCACCCTTATAAAGGCGGTCATCTCTCTCATGAGACTGTTTCGCACCCTGATTTCATCGAAACAAGATGATATCATTCATTGGCTTACTGGTTAGTAAAGATGATCTGCTCTGGCAAAGCTTGGCAACTTCTCATGTTTTTCTTCAGTTGGAAAAAGATTGTAGAAGTCATGCGAATTTCCTAAGTTGCTTTCACCCTTTTTGAATGCTATCGTGGTCAGGTTAATCATCAGCCAAGTTGCAGTTGTTTCTCCTCGGTCTCTTAAGACTACACCAATTATTTTACATGTGTATAACGGGCATATCTGCCAAACTTCCTTTGTCGGTGGGAGGATGAACAATATAAATATAACTTAATTATATTCGACTTTGTCCGTAATTGGTATCAAAAATACATTCATGATTTGTTCTGCCTTATCTTTAACTTTCAGTTTGTAGGACTGGTAGCAGGTGGACCTGTCCACATGCCTAGTGGCCCACCACTTCCACCTGCAGGGCCACCAACTTACAATGGAAGAGGAGAGGTGCCATTCATAAGTAAGTTCCTAGTGCATAGAATCTCAAATAAAAAGCAGGTTTTGCAATCTGTGTGTCATCATAAGTCCTACGCGACACTGGTAAATCAGTTTTCATACTTTTAGTAGAAGGAATCAGCTTGGAGCTCTTCAAAAACCACACGCTTTCTATCCAGGTTTGCCATCTGTGCCCAAGAATGGAACGGTTGAAAAAGAACTTGATTTGATCCTCACCGAGGAGCAACATGAAATGCTCTTTGACACGTGAGTATACATTCTCCACACAGACACAGCCATATTCTCTCTGCCACTATTTTGTGACATCCTGTGTACATGCAGAAAAGACAAATCGTCTTGACTGCAGGGTTTCAAGTTTAGTCACTATAACGTTAGCATCAACTTAGCTTGGCGTTATCTCCTTCTGTAAACCCATTAGACCTAACACCAAGTTAAAGTTAACGTTAAAGATAGTGACAAACTGATTTTATCAAAAGGTGTTACCGACCAAAGATAGATAGGACTTTATCATACCCTAAGTGCTGATCCGGTAGACAACCGCAGGAAACCAAAATTTACCCCGAAAGAATCATCTCCAAAGGGTGCTTTAGATACCTATCTCATTCCGGTGATATATATTTGGCATTAGGTTTAATTTGAAGGTGTTTTCAGTGAGGCCAACGGCAGAACCAAGAGGAAGGCCTGGAAGGGAGAGAAGTTCAGGTGGACCAACAATGTTGTACCCTACTCCTTCAATGGAAATGACTATAGTGAGTACATCTTCCCGCCTTTAAAATGGCTAATTGACCTGCTTCTCCTCAAGGGAGTAATTATAATGAACAAATATAATGATACGCAGAGCAGGGAGGAGGTTAATTGGTAAATAATGATATGAATTTATTCACGAAATAGAGATTGAAGTGAAAAAAAGTGTTTTGGTCTTCTTCTGACCGCAAAGAGTTTTTACAAATAACAGCTTATTGTTCAACTGAACTTATTTGCACCGAAATGTTATCATTGTTGCCCAAGGGGCATATTTACTACTGTAAGTTAGAGTGTCTTGGTATTGTAGATGATGTGTCAACCCATGCTGTGAATACCAACCTGATGCATTCTGTTTTACAGCCGAACACCAGAAGAAGGAGATCCGGGAGGCCATGGACGTGTACGAGGCTGACACCTGTCTCAAGTTTAGACCAGCTACCTCATCGGATGTCAACAAAGTGCTCTTCAGACAGGGACAAGGGTAAGAGGAAAAATGAGTAAGAGGTAAAGAATACCAATACTAATGGTTCCAGGTCTGTTACATTAGATGAGTAAGTGGAAGGGAACATGTATGGAGAAGAGAGATGCCTTCTTGAACCGATGGTTCCATGTTCTAGTCAGCCGTTATCTTTTTCAGATGTAATTCTCAACTTGGTATGGTCGGTGGATCACAAGACCTGAATTTGGATCAAAATGGTTGCAGATGGGTAAGTTGGGTGCAATGGTGACCATCTTGAATTTCGTTTCCCCTCAATTTACTGGCGAAGGCTAGCTCTGAGCACTTCATCCCCATTTGTTTGTGGCCCCTATATTAGGGTTATAAGAGAAAGATTCCGTTCAGAAATCAGCATCGCAACTTTTCAGACTTGGATGCTGCAGCCGCACCGTCACTTTTCTGCATCATCTCTTTTCAAACAAGGCCATCTAGATCTTGAATTTAGTTATTTACTTTACGCATTAACTTTCAAGTGTTTGGATGCTTCAAACAAATTTCTGTTCTCAGATTTTGCAAACATCTGCAAAATTGCAAGTGCTAATAGCAGAAAGGATCTTTTTAAAATCAACCTGGCCGGTCAGTCTTTGAATGGGGCCATGATAAAAGCAGCCATTGCTTGATCCCGGTCTTGTTTACTTCCGTTCACAGAAAGGTCTGTACTGGCACGAGATCGGTCACGCCATTGGCCTGGTCCATGAGCATCAACTACCGGAGAGAGACCAATATATCAAGATTAACTGGAACAATGTCAACGCAGCCTTTTATAGCGCCTTCAGCAAATACAAGACTTCCGAGCTCGATCGATTTGGCATCGGATATGATTACTCATCGGTTATGCATTATGAAATAAAGGTTAGAAATTTTCTTCAAAATCAGTAGAAATGGCAAGATATCCTATCTACCATTCATGCAGTTCATAATGTCGACCGGCCTTATCTGACTACACCCCAGACGCAGTTGACGGGCCTCGTCCCTCACTATTAACCAGTATGAATAGGATGACGAAACGGACTGACTAGGCAGTCTACATCTGACAGACAAGTGGTTCTTAAGAGTTGTGAAGGTCCAGTTTTTGGTCCTTCAATTCCAATGGAGAAATTCGAAGAAGCAAATTTCAGGATCTCCCCAGACTCGAACTTGGGTCCATTGGCGTAGTGGCCAGCAGTGTAAAACACTGGGCTATGCCCCCCTCGCTTTAACGACTTCTCTTTTGTTTTCAGGCTTTCAGCCAAACTGGCGGACAGACGATCGTACCACGTAACAAGGCTAAGGAGCCATGGATTGGTGATGTGTGGATCTCTCAGATGTCATTCACCGATGTAATGATCGTCAATAGGATGTACAAATGCGCAGGTTTGTGAGGCTGGCTTTACAGAGAGTACACCTTGTCACTAATTGTAACTCGTCACTTTATAAGAACTATGTCATTTCCGAAGAAGACCTGCATAGGATTCGTGATGTCAATTTTCGCCTTGAGTCAGGTCTTCTCAAGCCTCGATCATTAGGTCAACAAACATACTTGGGACAGGTGACTCGTAAGATATCCGTGACACGTTACACTAAGACAAAGATTTTGCGGATCAAAAAAGCAAATAGGCACGAAAATATTACGGTTAACAGTTAAGGTATAAATAAAAAAATTCTAACTGCACTAAATATGCAAACTTTGCTCTTCAGAAAAATGTCCTAAGATTTCCTGTGAAGGTGGTTTTGTCAACAAGGAATGCAAATGTGTTACACCTAAATGTAAGTTATTCATTTTAATAATAAACTGCTATTTGCCAAAGAAAAGAAAACTCTAGAACCATCTTCTCCATACATGTCCCCTTCCTCTTACTCATCTGAGACACCTGAATCATTGGTACAAGGAGGCATCTCCACAAACATATTTTGTCATTAAGGGTATTGATGAGCTCCTAAATGGCTTGAGATATTAACGAGTTCAATGGTGCATCTTGGATCTAAACTATTCATCTGTACTTCCAGCTTACTTTGATTCCCACTGTATCAATGAACACAACGACGAAGAGGAATGCTACGAGCGAGCCCATAAGGGAGACTGCGACATGCGTTATGATTTCATGAACTTCAAGTGCAGGAAAGCCTGTGATCGATGTGCCATGTATGGCATGGAAGATCGCATCAAGGGTCAACCAGGTAAGAAATAAAGTGATGCCAATATTGATGATGATATTAATGGTGAAACTTCTCCGATAGTGCTGAACAATTATTGGTCATTACCGTCACAAAACACTGCAGACTGTCCGTCACGCCCACAGACAATATTCAGTCGGGTGGGGGAAGCATGTCGTTGCTCTAAGCTAGTCTTTCATAAATCTTGGTGCTTCGTGATGATATGTAAGAAGTACTCTCCTCAGTTATGACTACAAGTCTTTCTTATCACCAGGCGAGTGCTACAACCAGTATTTCGACGACGCCAGGTGCGATGCCTGGGCTGCCGCTGGCGACTGTGACAAGTATCCATCATGGATGAAGAGGCAGTGCAAGAAGTCTTGCGGAACTTGTAACAGTGAGTGGGGTAAGTTCATATAGGTTATGCTTGAAATGGTTATTACAGCCACGGAACAGTCATTTAATTTACTTGATGGTATAGTTTGGCCTGCTCTGGCGGGCTTATCCATTCTTATCAATTTTTCTTTCTGAGATTTCGCGAATCGCCAAAATAAAGTGGCACGAAAGTTGCCCGGTTTACAGTATCCTGAACTGTAACTATCATAACTTAACTATCACAACGTAATTACATGTATAACTAAGCTATCATAACTACTAATGGTACACCTAACCATCATAACTGTATATAACTGTGGGAATTGCTTTCAGGACAGTGCAAGAACTTGGAATTCGACCATTCGTGCGATGCATTCAAGAAACGTGGTGAATGCGATGCTAATCCTGAATGGATGAAGAACAAATGCCCGGACTCATGCGGAACATGCGGCTACATCACCAGAGGTAAGCACTATACTGACACTGTGTTATTCTGCCCCCTTACCTCACAGATAAAAGGTCTATTCAATTGTCTGTAAACAAAGCCCGCTCACATCTAGGCCTACATTTCAATTGTTCTACGCCTTATCAAAGGGTTTTCAGGGTAAATCTTGATAGCGTCGACCCCAGGACACATCTTTCATGGGGATCGATAGCCGAACCGGCAAGGGTTAATAAACGTAGAGACATTCCCTTTGTAAAGCGTAGGATATTTTGAGTAAAACTTCAGAAAATGTATTCACGGGAACTAGCAAGACACCATGATATTTGTTAGTAGAGTAATGTTCTAACAAATACGTCGTTTTTAAATAACTTCCATACAATTTGTGTATTTTTGTAGGCAAGTGCGAGAACACTCACAAGAATGAGGATGAATGCTTTAAATGGTCTCGCGAGGGCCAGTGTAATGATGACGATCTGACAAGGGCTTTCTGGATGAGGGAGAACTGCCAGGCGTCATGTAACTCCTGCGACTTTAACCAGGGTAAGCTTCCAATATACACTCTTAAAAAACAAGGTTTTAAACTTTTGAAGAAGGAATACTTACCTCATGGACAACTGCACCTTTGAGTGCAGAGCGGACGCTGAAGAAGAAAAATAGGACATGTGCGGTATTATAGTGAAAGACATTATTTGTTCATCCTAATAACATATCTTGTACCACTTCTACATTTTGTAGTTCTCATTCTTTCTTAATACCCAATCCCATTCCATCTCTTCAGGGAAATGCGAAAACGAGTTGGATGACTTCGAGTGCTCGAAGCTTGCATTTGATGGAGGCTGCTCCACCGACGCAAGGAAAGTCAGGAAGGAATGCAAGAAGGCCTGCAACAGCTGTGATTATGGAGTCAGAGGTAGGTCGATGCAAGAACGAGTTGCATGAATTTGAGTGCAAGAACCTATTTGGGGGAGGGGGGATATCTTCTTGTAACCACTGGTACCTAGCGTGCCAAATGATTAAGGGCGAGGGAATATGTTGGTAGAAAAGAGATACAATTAGTTAAAATCGAGAACATGTGCCTTATTTTGCGTTCTCGTTGGGTGCCTTTTCACGTTAGCTGACACAGGATGATTCTAAACAAGAGCCGCTCAAGCGTATTGCTCTGAAAGGGAAAGTTTGTATAAATTTCGATAGATAATCATTGCAAATGACGTTGATTTGTCCCAAAGGACCCTGCAAGAATCTGCTTGGGGATGACGGTGCATGCAATTCTTGGGCGGACGGCGGAAGCTGTGACTTCAATCTTGGTTGGTACCTGATGTTCTGTGCCAGTTCTTGTAACAAGTGCGGTGCCCCTGAAGACCTCCAAGCAAGTAAGTTACATTTTCAGTGAGCTGCAGGAGGAGAGATGGAAGACAGAAATAGAAGACAGAAATTCCTGTTTTGGCGTAATGACGAACTATTTGAGAAAAGAAACTCCATGGGATGGGTTGTAAAGTAATCACAGTATAGCTTATGTTTTGAATATACTAGTATGTACAGGGTCTATGGTTGAGGCAATCAATCTTGTGGCAATTTGCGTAACATTTCTTTGAGAATTTCATATTTGATTTTCTTCAGATTGCCGTGACTTGTTGGAAGAGGACAAATGTCGACGATGGGTTGAGAGTGGTGAATGCGACGCCAATGCTGGCTTCACGAGGTACAACTGTGCCAAGTCCTGTAGGTCATGCCACCTCCTTACGACAGGTACGAGACAAGTGTTGAAAGTGACTTTTGATGAGAAGTAACCTAGGTTCCTTGCACCTGGTGCCCATGCCAGGGAGAGCAAAAGACCCCATCCAGGTGGATAGTAACACCTACCCTGGCCGAGGACGGAGTCACGAGGCCATTAAACCAGTAGGCACCTAGTCATAATGGCATTGAAAAACACTGCCTCCTAGGAAGAGGAATACTTCCAGGAGAAAAAGCCACCGAACTACAGAACGAACGTAGAAGGACATTCTCATATAAACTTAATGGACTACGTGTATTAATCAATCGTAAGTAACGGACACTCTTGCTACACATTCATTTTACGTTTTCTTTCCAGAGAAAATCTGTGCTGACGTTTCTGGCGAGTACATGTGCAAATTCTGGTATGACAAAGGCGAATGTGAGAATAATCCTAGCTGGATGAAGACCAACTGCAGGTTGACTTGTGGAAAGTGTGAAGCAGGCGAGAGAAGTAAGTGACATTTCAGTTTTTATATTTTCATAAGATCTATAGTTGAGCAATCGCAAACTAATGTTAATATCAGACTGCCCTCACTGGGCCAATCAAGAGCTTTCCAATGGATGGTTATGTCAAAATGTTGCTTTCATGAACACTTCCTATGTCAAACACTATAGTCACTTTAGATTGTTGCCTCTTGCCTATTGAGTTAAACGAAGAAGACTTTCAACTAAGATCAAGTTGGGGTTGCAAACCCTTGTCGATACATCGGTGTTGTGCGTCAGAAGTCGCCTATTCCGATCAGAAGGCGACGTGTCGGCAGGAGCAAACTTGTCAGCTGTTGGCCTACTCTTGACTTTTTGACCATTTTTCAGTTCCTTGAATGTTAAAACTCTTCACGAAATTGACATAACTAAAACGTTTCCTTTATCTCTTTGCTTATAGTTGTTAAAGACCCAGGATGGCGTAAGTACCTTTATGGAATAGAATATTACAATTATATCATCAATTCCATTAAGAGGTACCCATTAGCAATAGGAATATTTACAATGTGAACACTTCATTTACAGTATCTAATTGCCTAGTTCTGGAATATTTACAATGTGAACACTTCATTTACAGTATCTAATTGCCTAGTTCTGGAATATTTACAATGTGAACACTTCATTTACAGTATCTAATTGCCTAGTTCTGGAATATTTACAATGTGAACACTTCATTTACAGTATCTAATTGCCTAGTTCTGGAATATTTACAATGTGAACACTTCCTTTACAGCAAAATGTGAAAACATGAATCCTGACGAATCGTGTGACGATTGGGCAAAGCGTGGAGAATGTTCCGCCAATGCTGTCTGGATGAATCGTCACTGCGGCAAAGCGTGCGATGCGGAGTGCGGTGGGGTTGGAAATACAGGCGGTGGATCCGGCGGCACTACCGCCCCTGCAGGTGATGGAAGGTTTTCTTATCTGGCTTCATGCTTTAGTAGGGTCCTATACTATACTACTATACTAAACTATACTATACTATACTAGTACTATACTACTATACTCCTGAGAATTTCTCAAAAAGGGTGTCAGCGTTTGTCTGAGATATATATCGCAAGAAAATCCACAAACGGGGTATCTTTTGCTGAAAATAATACAGATATATCAACACATGTACCTCCTTAATAGTCGGCAAACAGTCTATAAGAAGGAAACGTCTGATGAGTTTAATGGGCCCTAAATGTCCGTAACAGTCCTACAAAGTCGGCAGGGTTCAGCCGATTCCCCCTTGCCTCTCTTGCTACAACTTAACCACTGCCACTGGTATTACAGTCAAATGCACCGATAATCATGAGGACTGTAAGGTGTGGGCAGAAACAGGACAATGTGAGGCCAACCCAGGATACATGTTGAGCAACTGCTACAAATATTGCAAGTTATCAGAATGTGGCGGAAACACCGGTACACAAAGTAAGAACCTTTTTCAATTTCATGGACAAATATTCTTTCTGAGGACATGAATAAGAGGCACGTTTTTTCCAACTGACCAACCGTTGAACACTCTCTATCCCACTTTCTCTGCGCCCCTTCAGGCTGACCAGCCGTTGAATACTACCCTCAATCTCACTTTCTCTGTGTCTATCAACACCTGTACCTCCTTGTAGTCGGCAACCAGTCTATAGAAGGAAATGTCTGATGAGTTTAATGGGCCCTAAATGCCCGTAACAGTCCAACAAAGTCAGCAGGGTTCAGCCGTTATGGCTTTGCCAAAAATAAGATACCGATTTTTGCTAGGCCTCTCTTGCTACAACTTAACCACTGCCTTGGTATTTCAGCCAAATGCACCGATGACCATAAGGACTGTAAGATGTGGGCAGCAACAGGCCAGTGCAAACCGGGCAATGATTACATGTGGAAACACTGTTCCAAGTACTGCAAGCCGGAAGAATGTGGCGGAAGACCTGGTGGAACCACTGGTACACAAGGTAAGAACCTTTTTGGTGGACGATATTTCTTTCTGCGGACACTGAATAAGAGGCACGTTTTTTCCAACTGACCAACCGTTGAACGCTCTCAATCCCAACTTCTGTGCCCCTTCACGCTGACCAGCCGTTGAACACTCTCAATCCCAACTTCTGTGCCCCTTCACGCTGACCAGCCGTTGAACACTCTCAATCCCACCTTCTGTGCCCCTTCACGCTGATCAGCCGTTGAACGCTCTCAATCCCACCTTCTGTGCCCCTTCACGCTGACCAGCCGTTGAACGCTCTCAACCCCACCTTCTGTGCCCCTTCACGCTGACCAGCCGTTGAACACTCTCAATCCCACCTTCTGTGCCCCTTTACGCTGACCAGCCGCTGAACACTCTCAATCCCACCTTCTGTGCCCCTTCACGCTGACCAGCCGTTGAACACTCTCAATCCCACCTTCTGTGCCCCTTCACGCTGACCAGCCGTTGAACACTCTCAATCCCACCTTCTGTGCCCCTTCACGCTAGCCAGCCGTTGAACACTCTCAATCCCACCTTCTGTGCCCCTTTACGCTGACCAGCCGCTGAACACTCTCAATCCCACCTTCTCTGTGTCCCGCCCTTCAAGCTGACCAACTGAAAAATAGCAATCACTAAGATGATCTTCGTGTTTCAGCAAATGCGCCTTGATAATCACTAGGCTAAAATCATGTTGATCTGATTTCAGCTAAATGCACAGATAATCATAAAGACTGTAAGATGTGGGCAGAAACAGGCCAGTGCAAACCGGGCAATGAATACATGTGGATAAATTGTTCCAAATACTGCAAGCCGGATGAATGTTAGAATGGCAATAACGGTAAGAATCTCATGTTAAGAAGAAAACCACGCTGAGCAATAACAGCTTACCAAATGACCAAAAAAAATTAGGGAAAAAACTACTTATTTCACAAGATAATGAGACTGACTAGGCAGAGAAGCTCTACAGGCCTTCCTCTATATTTAACATTACTGTTTCATGCTGCTCTTAAAAGGGCCCTCTGCAAAACATGCAGAGTAAAATGAGCTGAAGGTTGGTCTTTTTGAGCTGAAAACTGCTTTTTCGCTTGAAACTTGCCAATCTAATGGGGAGAGCCGATTCTGGTATCAAGTAGAATTTGCTGGACAGGAATTCTCACACAAAATTGCTCCAGAAATTAGTGGAATGATTTTTCTCAAATATCCTTTGCTTTCCAGGTGGCAGTGGCTCCAATAAGCAAGAGGATTGACGACTGCCTGAATTATAGTATCCCAAGTCGGCTGCCATCAATACAATAATACACCCATTGAACTGGAGTTTAGTTTAATAAAACAGCTTTTTGCCAAATCAAATTTTATTCAGTCATTTTTGCAGTCTTGGGTCGATATGTTGACACTTGAACTGTTTGTCATGCAAATATTCCTCATTTTTGTGCGCTGTGAAACTTCCCTCAACTTACTTCAATGATAAAAGATGTAGGCCAAGATGGGCCTGTGTGAACTGTTGTGATGGGGAGACATAACCTCTCTATCATTATTGAGTTGCACAGAGAGATTCTGTGGCGTTTTATCAGATCCCCAAATTGGTTTTATGAGGACAAAGTCACAACCATAATCATGATAAGACAGACCTCTTGAAAAGTCTTATTTCTGGAGTTCTAAGGACAGATGGCCGCATTCACATGTATGTGCTACAGGAAGGATCAGTGGTCCTCAAGTCCTTAAAGGAGGAATGGCACCAGTGACTGGCAGCCGACAAAACTTGGAATGGATGTATCAAAGATCCACTCCCTCACTACGAGAGCATCCAGAGCATGTATAGCTAAACACCAGCGTTTCAAACCCGCTACCCTCCATCCAGATGTACCAAGTACAGGTTCCCTAGGGGACTCCACAACTTGGCACAGAAGTGACCCCCCGGGCAGTAGTTTGGTCTCTGAAATACATCATTCCCTGGACCAAGTAGAGTGGTTCCATGCCTTTGGCGATCAGGGAAATATGATCCAATTAAGCAACGTTTGAAGCTTCCAAAGATGCCTTTATACATGTATAGATGAGGGACATCCGCCAGCCAGCATGATGGGCATCACACTGCTCAATGATGGACAAATAAAGTAAGTAACACTGTAAGTTGTGCTTACGAATTTGTATTTTTCACTCTCGCATCATTAAATGTTTAAGTTTTATATTCCCCTGGCACCAATGTTGACAGGGCACCGGTCTGATTGGAAAGGTTTCGTTTATACAGGCTAATGTAACAAATAAATAATGTACAGAATATTTACAGCCATACAAAAAAGACCAACTGACAAAAAATGGAAAAAAAAGGAAGGTTAGGTTGTGACCCCTCAGACTAATTGTGATATCTATCTAGCAAGGAACTTTGAAACAGCACATCAAGACGCAAGTCACATGTGTCACCATGAGTAAATTGGTCAAAGTCTATCAAAAAGATCCACTTCCACACCAAATGCACCAAGGAACGATCCTAAGTGTCAAACTTTATCATATTTGTGGGCGGCCGCGCTATCACACGTGGTTGCTATCGGCTGCATTGTAGTTCTACCCGTTGCCGCTACAGTGATTTTGGTGGCGCTGCTGGTCGCCTAACGCATACATTATTAGTTCTTCCCGTTGCCGCAAGTGATTTTGGTGGCGCTGCTGGTCGCCTTACGCATACATTATCGACTAGTTTCCCGCTCGCTTCGTTGCCATGGAGTCTCTGGTCACGGGTTCCTCGAATCGTTCGTTGATTTGCTAGTCTCAGTAGGCCTACTGGCGGGCAGCCATTCTCGCACATGTTACTGTGGGCTGGGTCGGCCCCAAGATGGACAAACGATCGGCAATGGCTAGAGCTGACTCAATATGGCTAAAAGTGATAGCCACTTCGCTAAAAAGTGGCTAGGAGGAAAAAATTCATAGAGCCAAACCTGAGAAGGGCAGGGCAGCTTTTCTGAGTGTTGTAAAGAATACTAAATAAAGGAAATATAGATGTTATTAGTACACAGAATGAATCTAAAGAAATGAAGTACCTAGTAGGTTGGTCATGAGAGACCTATCACAATCAGTCCCAAATAAAGTAAAAACGATTTTGATTTGTTATCAATTGCCAAGCAACATCTATGATAAAGTCTTAAGGATTAAGTACATAACACAGATTACAGCAATAGCAATAATCCCCTTGTAGCCACAGCATTCAGTATTGATACTTGGACATTTTCCCAATCACTCTGGTGTACACCATTGTATTGAAACTTCTTCCCCAAATCCAAAAGTCTAATGATTATGAAAGTCTGTACTGTCCATGGAATCACTATGAGATCTACGGTACTAATCCATCAAATTCGTTATCCATCGTCTCGGCTTTCTTCCTGCTTGTCTTCTCTGACCGCCTGGAAAATATAAACCAGACAACATTAAGAAATGGTACATTTGTTTTTTGACATATTACATTACAGCAGAAATTCAAAAGCCAGCCGAACACCTTGTCCCCTTTTGATTGGGGGGATGAAAAAGACATTGATAAGAAAAGCCTGAAATTGTCTTTACTTTACCATTACATAGCAAAGAGTCATAACTAGAGTTGGGAACATTTTCCAGTTGATAGTTTGCTAGTTTTTACCCTCATTCCTCCATTCAAAACACACGGTCATAGGAAATTGAGAGCCGCTTACTACAATGACTTTATTTTTCATTTCAAATAAACCATGAATATTTTTAAAGCACAACCACACAATAAAACATTGCATCAAGAAAACTGACAACATCATCTGTAGAAAGAGGCTGTGCATGCTCAGGGTTTGGACAAATATAGCGACCGCGATGATGACAGTTACCTCCTATGTAGCGGACACCTCTCGATTAAGGATACTAGATTTGGTCCCAAATTGGCTGTTTCTATTCAATTTGACCTCTATAATCAGGACACCTCTCTATTAAGGACAGCACTTGTCAGTCTCGAGGGTGTCCTCACTGGAGAGGTTAACTGTATATCAGTTATGTTCAAGTCCAGGTTGAGGTATGAGCCCTAAGAAGACATCAAATTTTACATCACCAATATTTTTACATTTTACTGTAAGTTCAAGAGTGGTGTTAGATTCTAACATATGATCAGATGCCTGTGAAATTCAGAATCATAATCGTACACACTATCCCAAAAAGCTGTGCTTACAATACCATGAACAAAATCAACAGTGCCTGTGCTGAAAAAATACAAAGAATTACAATATCAAACTGTATCACACCACTCCTAGCATCGATATGCCCTCTATTGTCCTAGTAAGCAACTAAAAGCAAGGATAAGCCATCAATTTTGTGCAAGGAAGTCTATCGATGATCATAGAATCATTTCTGCACCTTGGCACCTAAGCATCATATTGTTTTTTTCGGTGCTTACACAATTAGGTGCGATCTGCACTCTGCCGCCGATTGTCTTACTAAGGATGAAGAGACTCGCCTTGACACATGACATTGGAAAGGTTGCCTTTGGCTTATACAGTAGTGTCATATGTAAACTTCCAGCACAATATGACGGATACATATGGTCAATACTAAGGCTGTGATTGCTCTAATGATTAAACAAAATTCACCAACCAATCAATGCTGGCTCACGGCACCAATCAGTTGCTGAAACCAAGAGAACCAATACACACTTTAAGAAATAAAGCAATCTGCTCCAGGAAGCAAAGTAATTCTATATCCTATGAGTTGCATCTGCATGCTAGAATTACTACCATTAGCACATCTTCACTCATGTCAGCAAGCATCTTGTCACACAAGGCTACGAGATTGCAGCAAAAGTTCCTTTAATGATGGACTGCCTGTGATTAAAGCGGGAATTGGACTATTTTTATGGGGATAAGATTGGCAGTAATTGAAGTCAAATGAGATAATCGAGATTATTTTGTCATTAACCTTTAAAAATTTAATGAAAAAATGTGCATCATTCCAACTCTGTCACACTCCGAGCAATAGTGTGGTCGATAAGGTGAGAGAAACATTACAGAACAACAACAAAAATGTATACCACAGTACACACGAGGGTACTCTTCAATAACTGATTATGAACATTCTCATCCTCAATCAACATAAAATATCATTCAATGAATGTGCCACCACTAAAACTGCTCTCACCCTATGTTCGTGGCCTAGCACTGCCTAAATAACGACACTGTGGGGAGATAAAGAGACAGACCTTCTTAACGGCTGAATGCATTTTGATTGAGACAAATCAACTAACCACATGAGTACATGTAAGATTTCTGAGGTAAGAGAATACGGTGAGTGATGGTCTTTGGCTTGGACTGCCCTGAGACTGCAGGTCGAGGGGTTTTCCTTGCCACACACCATTGATAGTGTAGTCTCATACCTCAGAAATCTCACTCGTGTGGTCTTTATTCAGCAGTAGCAGTGATCTGCAATCAATATCAAACCTCAGACAAGAGATTTTTTAGTCACACAAAGCAGCATGTTGCAGTAATTTAAGTCACTCGTTCACGTGGCACTCCCCTCCTACAAATACAAGCAGGGAGGACCAGAGTGATGCGCAACACCAACAATTTAAAAAACGCAATGCAGATATCAAATTATCTTAATACAACAGGAAGCATTTGTCACATTCTCTGCATAACATAACTTTGTTTGAGAAATTTTTAGAAGATTATCAACAGAAATCACGAAATAAATTTCACTGACTTGACTTCATAGTCTCACAAAAAATGCCAAAATATCATTGAAAGCAAAGCATGAAAATAAGAGGAAATGACAAAATGATCACAAAAATTAAAAAAAATTACTTCAAAAGAAATGAAAAATGCACCCTTCTATCCCACTTTGCAACAATAGACTGGCCCATGACTACTTAAAAACTCTTCAAAGCGGACTAGTCAATTTTGGATAAGGGATGAAAAGAAGGGACAGCCATGTGGACAACATGCGTAGTGAGAGCACTTTACCTAGTTTCACACTGCGTCAGAACCAAACAGGTACTGATACCTAGAATAGATAATGGTGTGTGAACTCTTGATAGTAGCAGACAGTTGAAATGCTTCCTTATAATTGTGCAAGGCGCTCAGGTGTTAATCAGGAGCCTAAGCAGGCCACTGACCAGCAGCCGTATAGAAACACCCTGAAACAAATGCAGCCAACTGTTCAAAAATCAAAAGGCAACTTGATATTTTGACAATCAGCATGTTATACTTTTAGCCAAAATAAAGACAGAGAAAAAAATAAGAAAAATTTACATAAAAAATTGATAAATTTCAGGATCAGATACACTTCAACGTGAAAAATTTACATAAAAAATTGATAAATTTCAGGATCAGATACACTTCAACGTGAAAACTCAATCGAAGGCCATTTGGTCAGAGCGAGACATCTGATGTTACCGATCAAGTCTTATTTGATGCCGAGGATCTGCAGTTTGAGATTAGTTAATATTCAAAGACAGAAAACCTTTTAAACCAGACATGAATGACTTTCAGCAGCTTACCCTTTTGATGACTTTGGTCGGGAAGACTTTGGCCGGCTCCCCGACTTTCCTTTAGTTGGCTTAGCAGGTTTGTTCAAGGCTTGTTGGGCTCCCTCAGCTGTGTAGGCTAGGAAGATTTCCTGCATATCAGTCTCTTCAAACTGAAATAAGAAGAACGCACAGATGCTAGAGAGATTCTTGAGAATAATATCAGTACCTATTCACCCAATGGGAAATTTTCAAATCCAAGTTCAATTTTCAAATTTTGGATAAAACAGTACATACCTTTTCTTTATCTTTACTAACATCTTGGGGCGTCTGTTTTCGCATGTTGTTCCCGCTATACGCCACACACTTGAGCTGCCATTCACCTATGTCTTCATTCCAGTGTACGTACTGCTCAATCATCTCCTGAAAATATCAAGCAGAGTCAGAATAATGATGAATTCATAAAGCGCCCTTCTCTGGTACGACCACGCTCATGGCACTAGCTGATTTCAAATGTTTGATTCCAGCTGCTGAATACATGCCTCTTGAATTAATCCATTAATGAAGGGGATTTTCATTTGGGACATGTACATACGTACAATTCGTACAGATTTTACCAAAATGCAAACCACAAGACAGTAATACAGACTTGCCTGGTATTCTGGAGGTATGAATGTGTCAATAGTCAGCATCTGAAGTTTTAATTCACGTGTCATTTCCCTGATATTCTCAAGCAGGCCCTCCATCTCTCTCTGGTGCTCTTGTTGAAGATCAACAACCTGGAAAAAGGAAACATTTGGTGTTTGGTCAACCAAGATAGAGCACCATGCTTCAATACCTTATGCTCACAGAGGGATGATCAAGTCAGCACGGCACACACAGACTGCTGTTCTATTTATCTCAAGCTAGAATAACTACTTTCCATAAAACCTTGAGAAGCATTCAGTTTACGGAAGAAATTATCCAGAACATCTTGTGCGTTCTTACCTCAGACTTGGCCTGCATCAACATCACAAAGAGCTTCTTCATCTTTTTGGTCTTATATTGAGCTTCCTCCTGGAGTGTGTTGTACTTCCCTTCCATCTCTAATGTCTCGCCCTGAAAAGATGCAACAGATATAAGAGGAGTTCTGGTTGGAAATCCAAGAACCCTATTGCAAAGACCGACTCCTAGACCACACACAACGCCTGAAGGTCTCACACCATTCTTCATCATACCAAACCTATCATCAGTCATTTAGGAATAAACCACTCCAAGATATTTGTTGGGTGCAAAGCAAGTTTGGTGATGTTTTTTACATGGCCAAGTGTTCCAGACACAAGAATATCAAATCCTTCTTTGCACCCTCGGACAGCACTCTTTACCTCTTTTTCTTCCAGTGCTTTCTTCAGTTCCTCTTCTTTCTGTTGGCGTTCCTCGAGCTCTTTAGCGCTCTCCTCCAGGAGTCGCTCCTGTTCCTCAGCCTTCTCCAAGAGATTCTCACCACCCACAATAATTTTTTTCTCAATCGCAGAAAGCTTGAGCTGGAGGGCGTCTTGCTCTTCTCTGGAATTGATTGAGAACGTAATTGGATTCCTGAACAGCTTAACTAAAGTTTTATCCTAATAAACTTCATGATCTTCACAAATCTGTTCCAAGTGCCAGGGTAAAATGAACACCTAAGCAGCTTTCTTGGGACACAACATGGCGCATAGGTAAAGAAATTTACGATACCAGTTCTTTTGACTTACTGGGCTTTTCTCAGTTCCTGCTCTTTCGTTTCAAGATCCATCTTCACCCGGTCACGTTCCTCCTCTTCCATGTCTTTCTTTGTCTCCAACATTTTACGATCAGCCTCGATCTTCGCCTGGATCTCGGACATCTTCTCCTTGGAGAGCTTGGCTAAAATGCAATAATTACAGACAATTTGAAAGATACTCTTCCTTTTCTGCATTTACTCTCTGGCACATAACGAGGTGTTAAATGGCTCCAAACTACTTTGGAGCTCCGAGAGCCGTTGTGGCCTATAGGCTCAGACTCTTGGCTAATGAAGGTTTACTCCGTCAAAACAGATTTCCTGACCCGGGGCTTCCAATTTCCCTCGACATCAAATCAAATAGCCCAATATTGTTTATAGCTTTTGATAATAATGTCCTAGTTGACACTGAATATTTCAAGAATGATAAGTATAACCTACCCCCAGTCTTCTTCTTCCTCCGTCCCCTCTTCTGCTTGACTCCATTGATGATGACTTCCTCTTCATCCGTATCTGTCTCATCGGAGCCGCTGCCCTCGATACCCTCTGAAAATGTCAAATAGGAACCATTGCCAAAAGTGCAGAGAAGAGGGTAAACTAGGTAAGGTTTTCAGATACTGGAAAACTTCCTAACATCGCCACCTTGCAGTGACATTGCCATGGAAGAGCATACTACTTTATATGTTGTGAGTAAAATTTACAATATACCCAAAGGCATTCCAACTGGTTTTGTGCAGTGATTCTTGCCACCCAACTGCATGGTCAGAGAAAGTTCTCTTTTTTACTTTATCAACAATACAACGTGTGATAGACCAAGGGTGGCAAAGTTAGACCAACAGACTACATTAAAGTGCTTCTAAACTCATCCTCATGGCAAAAAATTCAGCTGGGAATGTCCACGTATTTACACTGAGGTACAAATCAAAAATATAAAGGAAGCGAAAGAGGTTGAATGAAGTCAAATATGAAGCTAGAATAGCAACACCAGAAGCGAAATGAAATTAAAATGAAACAAATCTTATCAGGAACAGGTAAATTGGCAGCAAAACTACTTCAAACTGCCAAATCTTTGCGAATTAGTGTTTTAAGGTTTTGTATCACAGACAATGTAATCATACATGTATAGAGTGGGGAGTGCCAGTATGAGGTTTTTCACAGACAATACAGTCAATAGAGGGGAGTGTCAGTCTCAAATATTTTGTAGGGGAAGTGAGTTTTTTAAAGGTTTTGACAGACAGTGTCGTCATATAGAGTGAGAAGAGTCAGTCTCAAGTAGAAGGGAGGAGAGTCCTTTTTTTTAGGTTTTGACAGACAATGTCGTCACATAGAGTGAGGAATGTTGGACTTAAATGTAGAGGAAGCAAGTTCTTTTAACCATCAAGGAGTTACACCACAGATTAGGGTAATACCAGATGTTTCAGGGAGTTTGACAATGTGTGGGGAGAAATGCATCACATGCAGCCAAAATGTGCATCACACAGAAATTAGCAATGAAATAATGCACAAACTCATCTAACACCAGCAACACAAATGCAGGATCAAGTCTTAGGGTGGCAGACAATGAGTAGGCACAGCCAATTTAATCAATCACTGCTGATTGGGGCAAGGTGATCTTGAATGCCATTATGACATCTATCTGAATACAGTGGCATCAATCTTATGGTAAACTGTTCAACTCTAATGATACTTAGAAGCCGCCAAAGCTAATGTATGCCAATATCTATTATATAATTATGGTACTCTTGAGATTTCGCTTTTCGGTCCCTTCTTGAAGACTGTAACTTTCAGAAAAATAGATCAACAGACCTATACAGAGAATATCAGGACAAAGTTCAATTGAGTTTAGTAACTACACTGTATAGCTAATTATTTACATGCTATGGGTAAAACTGCATCAAATGATTGACAAAATAAAACAAAACATTTCCGTAAACCTGTCCAACCAAGTCCGTTGGTAGTATCAGAAACCATTCGGGGATCATAGTTTTATAGATTGAAAATTCTACTTGAAGCAAAACCACCAGTTGATGCAGTTTTAAAGCCTTTCAAAATGAAGAAATATGAGTAAGGTCCAGGGTTAAAACACATGGCTAGTGGCACCCCCTGCCGTGCTCCCTCAGACTTGATATCCTCACCACCACCTTCGTCAAGTTGCCGCTTTAACTCTTCAATCTCTTTCTGGAACTGCCGTAAGAGGGCGTCTTTGGGATCCTCATTGATTTTGGCTTTGTTCTTGATGTTTTTGGCTCGGTTGGCATATCGAAGCGTACTAATGCTCTCGTCAAAGTTGTAGTCAGCAGGACCCACATTTGCAATCTGAAATGTTCCAAAGATTCTTGTTTGTGGTAAAAAATATCAAGAAACAATGAAATACCAGACATAACGTACATGTTTTTCAAATTTCCAAGAATGTCCAGTAGCAATTTAGTAAGTTTAGTGATTCCCGTAGGTTATGGGTGCTCATGCTATAAACAGGAACAGAGATGACATTCCTACATTGGGTCGTTGGCCTCTGAAGCTTGAAACAACAACATCTGGAACAGCACCTACCATAAGTGTTTTAGAATTTCCACCAAGAGAGTCCTGCAGCAGTCTAGTCAGTTTAGAGTTCCTGTAGGGTATATGTGTGCTCTTGCCATCAACAAGAGCCGAGATTACGTTCCCGAGGGTCGACAAGGACAGATTGATCTTGGTCGCTTCCTTCAGCCTCATGCCTGTAGCACCAGTTTTGGCTTGTCTTTCAGAGCCCTGAAATATTACGCTAATGATTGATGTCAGGAAGTCAATACCAGAAAAATTGCAAGTTACAGACAGTGCCAGGTCAATACTTCCTTGAGAACATTGAATCAGGATCACAAGTGGCAAAGTTGGAACAAAATTTTCTAACTTTTGTATCTGGTTTTATAGTACACATGCGCATGAATGTGATAATGTGATAGTGATGATGATCAATCGCTTACGGCTAAATCGACTAGATGAAGCTTGCCGACGCGCACGTGATGTTTTCCATCTGGTCCCTTCTCACCACATTCTATTGTGACGGTGAAAATGGCATGTGACCTTGAACTTGTCGCATTCATATTCGTCGAACCAACAACGCCTAAAAAAAAAAAAAAAAAAAAAAAACATTTGGATCAAAACATAAGATAATAATCTACTGTATACTATATATATGTCAATAGTGAATATTCACAGAGTTACCATATCAAATGGATGCAATGGAAAAGATATGAACATCCAGAGGCAGTGCAGACACCAGTGTACAACCTACAAGACTGTCCCCTGGACCATGGTATGCGACAGCTATTCTGGCCCAGCCTACAAGACTGTCCCCTGGACCATGGTATGTGACAGCTATTCTGGCCCAGCCTACAAGACTGTCCCCTGGACCATGGTATGTGACAGCTATTCTGGCCCAGATACACGGCTGTTAAATAAAACCCCTGGGAACACAGCACCACCTCGAAAGGACAAGCCATGTCATCTCCACCACAGGACTGTGGGCAAAATTAGACACAATGTGCAATATGCTGATAAAAAGTTAGTCAAACTCACGATTTTTGTTGCCTAATGTCATAATCCTGTCCATGTCATCAGCATTGTTTACAACAAAGGCCGAGAGATCCTTGACATAGACGCCAACATCTGGTCTTTCCTTCACCTCCAATCTGTGTGTCTGATCTTTACCCAAAAGATCCCGCACTTCTTCATTGTAGATTTCTAGGTAGGACACACGCACCAAGAACCTGTAAAGTGTTAGTGATAATGAGTTATATGCAAGACCCAGAAAGTCAAGCCCAATTCACCCAGACAACCCAGGCTTATCGCAAGCAATGTTAACCACTGAGCTACATGTATGTGGGTCCTTCTCATAACTTGGTACGATTCTTTAGACACACGTCACACTAGACCATAAGTGGGTTCTCTAGAGCAGGCAAATGGTACTTTAAGGATTGACCTATGACTCAGCACAGCATGACATCTCCTTACCTCACGTCATCTTCAGCCTTTGCGATGTGACCAAATACATGTGCAAAACTATTTGGTATGATGCCTCGTAACTCTGGAACTGAGCGTATGCCCTCCATCGTGAAGGTTTTTCCTGTGCCAGTCTGGCCATATGCAAATATAGTGCCTGAAATAGGTTTAAACATATAGAATTTGGACAATTTACAGATTGATAATTCTATGAGAAAAATATACTCTCACAAGCTTCAGACTGACCACCTAAACTTACCATTGAAACCTTCTAACACAAAGTCCACTATTGGTCTGGCTATTTCATTGTAGACATCCACCTGTTTACAGTCATGACCGAACACCACATCGAAGGTGAACTCCTTTGGAGGCTCACCATGGGTTGCATTAGGATTGGTTGCAGAAATCGATCCCCTCACACTGTCCGTCTGCAATGTACAGAAAATTGATGATGCAGATTTTTAACTAATTCAAAGAAGGAACATATAAGTTGTATGATGCAATGAGGGAGCGGGTAACAGAGCTTCACTCACACAAGAGCCATGGCTTTTCATTTCAATACAATCCTATGTTATTTATGGGAGCCAAAATGGAATTAGAACTAGACATGAAAGTTTGAGCAAGTAGAGTTACTGAATCCTACCTTAACAGCAAGTTTACATCCTGTCTCCTTCTCTTTTTCGTTTAATGGTCGACAGCGGACAACCACCTTGACATTGTCAGAGTCCTTTTTGTGGTCCTGAGAAGGGAACAAGAAAAGAAAGAGTGAGTTATACATACAATTCAAATCAACTTAGGCTGCGATTAAAATGGAGACAGAGGGCAGCTGTCACGCCTTGGACAACATGTATGTCTCTGAAAGAAACGGTATTTGCAGCAACATATTACCAGTAAGCACAATCTAATTGAATCAATGTTAGGGTAGTCTACTCTATGTCTACGGTTACAGGAACTCCAAAAAGGTGGTCAGAATCTTAATCAGATTGAAAAAGTTTTGATGATTGAAACTAATGAAAGTAACAATACATAATAATTTACTAAGGGAATATAACAAAGACAACAGTAATGTGCACACACGTGGCTTTAGTGTCTACAGTATATCTGCAGGAGTGACAGATGAAGGCACTTCTACAAGTACAAAGGCTGGACAGGTTGACTTAAATGCAATGCCAAATTCTGTCCTAGCCTTTTTTATAGCTCATTAGCTTTTAACACCAGGTGGTCGTTCTTATCATAACACGCGGTGTGATGTCAACTAAATGGCTGATACTCTCACACCGTTTGTTTGAAAGACAATGCTTAGTTGGTCTGGCCGTCCGGTGCTGTGCGTGCAATCAATCAACACTGATCAACAAAAACCCATACCACGTCCGTCATTCTCTGTAGTTCTGTACCGGTATTCTATTCAATGAATGATGAGGCCCGAGTCACTGAGGTCTTCAGCGAGTAGTGTAACACTTGGTCTTCTCGGATACACTGGATGGAGTCGATTAGCATATGACAGTTATACTGATGCCAGTCTGCAGAAGCCAGATTGAGATCAGATTAGAAATTTAGAAATCGAATTTGAAGCTGAATTTTTGACAAGAACTGCCTTCACACCCTTCCCAAATGATTCCTGCACGTCTGATGCCAACGATTGAAGTTAATAAAGCGGCTTATGTAATAAAGAGGCTTATGTACATAATTTACAAGCTATGAGGGATAAATACCCGCATTCTGGTCGTGTATTTTGGCTCAGTTTTGATCTTGACAGCTTCAAAGCAAAAAAATTTCTTCCATTTTGCAAAATATTTGGGAAATGAATAAGAGGATTTCCGGTCGTTTCGCTCGCAGACCTTTTCGCCCCAAGTCGGGATAACAAGCAAACCTAAATTTCTGGTATATCATGATTTTCAGTGCCCACTGGCGGTGTGCGGTGAAACTAAAACCCATAACAGATCGAAAAGTTCTGCTATTTTTCTGCACTAAAACGCAGTTTGCAGAGGTTAAACAGATGCATTTCGATAAAAGAGCATTGTCACAAATTTAGGGTAATGTTTCTAGTTAGATGTGACATTGCACTTTTACCTTTTTAAGGTAGAATAATGCTTCTGTCTGTGTGTTTAGCAAGGAAAGGAGTCTTTTACACCATTATTTCGCCAGGTCCCTAACCTGCCAGAAAAATGGCCGAAGTTTGTTTTCAGTTCACAGGGTGAGGGTGTCTATTTGTTAAATTGTATTTCTTCTTTCACAGCTTCCAAACAGATTTGGAAAATGGAGAGTGACGATGATCATGATCATGACCATGACCATGATGACGGTGAGCACAGTTTCGATGGTGACCGATCATTGGAACATCATCCTGAGCAAGAGACCAGTAAGGTGTCTGCACCGTTGACAGGTTTTCTGTTTGGTAACATCAACAAGAATTTTGAACTCGAGCCACAGGATTATCTGGATGAGGAAGCGCGAGGACACCTTGGTCAGCTGAGTTCACTTGGGGGTATAGCACCCATGGTCAAGGAAATAACTGAGGATGCAAAGACTGATGGTGATTCAGAAGATGCAGAGAGTCCTGCCAGTGAAGGTACGAAATATCTCCACAGCTTTTATTCCAGTGGCCCAGTGTAAATGTGATGTGAACTGTTCTGATCTCTGGATGAGCACTTGTGATCATATTTCTGGCTGAGATGACTCTCACTAGTCTAAGGGACTTGAAAGTTGACTATATTTTCACCTTTAGTTCCATGGAAATGTTTGTAATGAGCTCATTTCATCAAACTAGTACTAAATTACTGTTGTCCTGGATTTCAGATCTGGCATAAACTGTGCAATGACAAAACCAGTCTTTTTACATGTGAATTAGTTTTTTCTCTTCAGTTGCAGAAAAAGCTGACACAGCCATTGACTACTCAGACATCACTGAAGTAGCGGAGGACACCAGTGAGGACTACAGTCGGGCGATGCATTCTCTGAAGGCTCCACAATCAAGTAAGGCTCCAAGAAAACCTCTGTTCTCATGAAAAGCATGGAAGCTGAAAGGTCGAGTCGGGCATCCAAAATTTTCTGGATTGTTTTTTTGGGAGTTTGATTAGAAATTTCTTCCACCACAAATCGGCCTTGTGACATGGAGGAAATTCAAATTGAGCAAGCAAGAAAATATCTCTTCAATTTTGTCTTTTCTGTTTTAGACGATCAAGATGATTATGATGATAGTGATGACAAAGCAGCCATGCCTCCTCCAACGTGGCTCCCACCTGGAGGGAAATCTGATACCAAATCAGAGAAAAAAATTGATGGCCAAGAGTTGGACAAGGACGGCAAGCCAATAGTCACGCCCCTCGGTGCAATGTTACCCCCTCAACTCAAAGGCTTAGACGTTCATAAGTTTTTCCCAGAGTTTAAGGAAGGAAAGGTGAGTGGTCCTCACAGTCCTTAATACATTGTGACCTGCTCTGGCGAAAGAAGGCGAAGTAGGGAGAAAACGGGGAAAAAGTTTTTTAAATTTTTTCCCCTCAAAAACGTACTGGTTATTTTAAAGCAAAAGATAAAATCTATATGATATTATCTTGGATGCCAAATTTTAGATCCCATGGTAAAACACGTATACTTTAAACACACAGACAGAAGCATTATTCTCTGATCCAGGTGTTGAGGTTCTCCAAGCTGTTTCGACCAGCACATGTCCCCCACATGTGGAAACGTCGCGTAAAGAAGAAAAAGGAAGAACCAGACAAGAAGAAACCAGAGAAAAAAGACGAGAAGAAATTAGATGGTGTCGAAGTTAAAAAGGAACTGGCTGATTCAAGTGAAGGTCGGCTTGATCATGATAAACTTGACACAGAATCTGGTGTGGTGAAAATGGAGGTTGATGAGGAGGAGAAGAACAGTATAGCTGATGAAGACTTCTGGTTTGATCTGGACTGGGGACGGCCACCGAACCCTGAGGAGGTCGAGTCTGATGATGAGGTAAGAAGGAGCTGAGGGTTCCAGGTTATCTGCCCATTTCTCAGTAAATGTAGTGGACCTGGTCAGAATCAAATAGAAGTACAATGCATGTCAATGCTGATGACATCTTCCAAGTTGGCATAATTTTCAATTGTTAGGTTTGGTTACAGCAACATGGTTCTCGGGACAGTCTAGCAAAAACGATTTCTGAAAGATTTCATCATATTTTGTATTGTGTCTTTGCCAACTCGTTTTAGGATAAAATGATGCGAGTGAAAGAAGAGGAGCAAGCAGACCTCAAAACGGAGGAGGGTGAAGAAGAACATCCAGATCGTCCAAGGATTGCCGAATGGAGGTTCGGACCTGCTGCTCTCTGGTATAATATGGTAGGAATTGATGAAACAGGACATGGCTTTGATTATGGCTTCAAATTGAAAAGTGTAAGTTGAAAATGTTGCGGTCACACCTGTAATTTCTTTATCTTCTTACAATTGTGATTAATTGTATACACAGGAACACTTAGATTTCATGTTTTTCCTATATGTTGTTCACAGAAAAGCAGTTGCTTAGTGGTGTTGATAAGTACTATTGTTGCAAGAAAATATTTGGTTTCCATTGGTAAAAAGGTTGCTGACAAAACATGATGCTTTTCTCAAGGAAAACAATGAGCCAGAAGAGAATGCCCTTCCACCAGTGGACGTTCCTCCTCCAGACATACCAGATGAGGCATTTAACATGGTCTCCCAGGTGCAGTGGGAGGAGGACATCATCTGGAACGGCGAGGAGGTCCGACAGAAGGTGATGCAGTCGCAGAAGCAACGAGCTGCATCAGCTGGCTGGATCCCGAGTTCTAACGTCAGGACACAGACACAGTTTGCTCAACAGTGTAAGCCATTTTCAAGTCCCGGTTTAACTTCGAAGGTGGTGTTTAAAAATCAGATCCGTTTTCTCCCAAAAAAAGTCTAGGCTTTTGCCTATGACAGTATAGCCTTTAAGTTTTTAAGAGTGTACACATTGGTGGTTGTCCTCTATTGGTTGAAAAAGTTTTGGTTTTCATCATGGTGCTGGGCAGAAAAAGGAAGAGCCACGCAGTGACAAGGGACAGTTGCAGTTGTATTTTCAAAATCTCTATTTCAGCCAAACTCGGCCCCAATGTTATCTTTCCTAGTGGACAAATGAAGAACCCATTCCAGATGTATGGACAGAAGGGGCTACTGAAGCCACCTGGCCAGCAAGGTAAGTCCTGATGTTGTGGATAGTTGTTGTTACTGATGCAAAGTTACATACTACACAGAAAATAGGTGAATTTAAAATGTGACAGAATATCAAGTTTCTTAGTTTATGATCCCAAGAGAACCCTCCATGCAGTGATCTCTGTGCAGATCGATGCTTTGGCAACATGCTGTATGGAGCATGAGTCGAGGCATGTCGGCGGTTTAACGTACTATCTTAACCTTTTTCCCCAGATGATGGGATGCAGGAGAACGAAGATGGAACGTTTTACAGTATCTTCCCAATCGAGAATCATGATCTTATTTACGGGTCATGGGAGGAGGATATCATATGGGATGCAGAGGTGAGAAAACATAATCAAAACGTCAAACTGATTAAAACTTATTCTTGTATTTCATTTGTGATCCAACCCCTGTCTGGTCATTGCTTTGTCCTGAGATCAAGCTCAAGTTGGGCTGCAATGAAGGCTCGGACTATCTTGTTTCTTTCTCCTTGGTTTTTTTCCACATCAAAAAGTTGCAAACTCTCCTTCAGAACATGGATACCATCCCAGAACCATCTGTTCTGACCCTAGACCCAAATGATGAGAACATAATCCTTGGCATACCGGAGGACAGGGACCCCTCGCAGCCGCAGGAAACCAGCCAGGTCAAGAAGGAGAAGGAAGTGAGAAAATCCAAGATTCTTCTTGGGAAGGCTGGTATCATCAAAGAGGAGGAGGAGGAAGAAGAGGTGAGTGGCTGAGCAGAATAGAATAGAATGGGGTGTATTGATCAATAGGCACACAGCAAAGAAGAGGAGGACAAGGTCAACCTTTGCAATGTCTCTACTGGCCCTATGGCACCTCAGAGAATGGTAAATGAAGGGGTGCTCCTGATGATGTCTGCTTACATGCATGTAAATGAGCATTGTTGTCGATATTTTCTCTTCAGGAGGAGCCAGAGGTACAAAACAAGGATCCATTCAACATGTCTAATGATGAGTATTATAATCCTAAACTTAGCCTGGACAATGCTCTCAGGACAAACCTTGGTGGTAGTTTGATACAGGTAGGCATCCACAGTTTTTACCATTTCACTTTTTTGGCATCGTGGAGAAATAGAAATCAGTTACCTCACTCTCGTCAACCACAGCTCGAGTGGAGTACATAGTCATTTGACTTTCACCCAAAGCCGCTCTTTGGTCTAGATATAAGATCCACCTGCCAGTGTTTGGTAAGACAACCAATACCTCCTTTTCGATATCAGTTCCTAAACCCTCAATACTGTTTTCCAGCATTCAATCCCTGCCCTTGAGCTTCGACAACCTTTCTTCCCAACTCATATGGGTCCAATGAAGTTGCGTACATTCCATCGGCCACCCCTCAAGAAATACTCCCATGGAGCTCTGGCAACAAGCAACCCACAGCCCGTCCTTCCACTGTTGAAGCAGATCAGAAGGAAAGCTAAGGTGGGTACATTTTGGTGAACTTTCCCCCCATACATAATTGAGTAGTGAAACCAACTCGGATTTCAACCATATTTGAATAGAACCTTTTCAGTTTTAGTGATACCTCTGTCAGTTCATAATTATCATATTCTATTACCTTTTAAAGTTACGAGACCAGGAGCGTTCGGCGTCTGGCGGTGGGGAGATGTTTTTCATGCGGACTCCCCAGGACCTGACTGGCATGGACGGCGATCTCATCCTCGCTGAGTTCTCAGAGGAGTTCCCACCCCTCATCATGCAGGTTGGCATGGCAACCAAAATTAAAAATTACTACAAGAGGGTGAGTACTTCCTGACTTCAAGTGTTTAAACTACAAGTTTGTGTATTTCTCAAATCGCAACACTGGGTGGGCTGGATATCTCATCAATTTCGATTCCTCTAGAAGACAACAAACATAACACCAAGGTTTCTACAGCACAACTGCACTCTACTACTTGCTCCTCTATTCACCTTCATCTTCCAAAGAGGACTTGCGCATGAGAAGTCTTCTGAAACTATATACAGTGTGTTCCAATATCATATCAGCTAGTTCTAATGTAAACATTCCTTTCGGTGTCACTTCAGAAACCTGGAAAGGACCACAACCCACCCACGTTCAAATACGGCGAGCTTGCGTACGCTCACACTTCACCGTTCCTCGGCTCCCAGGCTCCTGGGCAGGTTGTACAGGCGTTTGAGAATGCCATGTTTAGAGCACCAATCTACGAACATAAAGTGGCTGATTCAGACTTCCTTATTATACGCACAAGGCACCAGTAAGTATTTGAGGGCCTGTGAGGAATTTAGATATGAAGTGGTCATGTTAACTTCAGTTGATAAGACCTTTCATTGCCAAATAATGTGACATATGCACTGACGTCTGCTTACAAACCAAGAACTACATGTATGGAGGGTAGCACCCATGTCACTCGATCTTCCACTCAGAAACTCTTCTGACCCAGGTTCATACCGTAACAGAATTTGCCAACCTGTATTATTTCAGCTACCATATCCGCAACGTGCCATCGGTGTACACGATCGGTCAGTGCTGTCCGCTGTATGAGGTGCCTGGACCCAATTCCAAACGAGCCAATAATTTCATCAGAGACTTCCTACAGGTAGGTTTCAAATTTTATCCAAGTAAGTAAAGTTAAATAAGTTCGATGTGCTGACAAGGGAGATTTTTCACCCACCCTCAGATCTTACTCAGCTAAGAACAATATGTTCTGGCTGAGTAGCTAGTCAAAATTATTGTGTTTTATCTCATGCACTATACTAGTACTAAAATGTGACAAGAATTTGGTTTGGGACCTTGCAGGTCGTAATTGGTGTTTGACAAGATCACTGCGCCTGCCTTCATTCCGGCCTTGCAAGTATACTTGTGTCATTGCAGGTCTTTATATATCGGCTGTTCTACAAGAGCAAAGATCAACCCAAGAGGATCAGAATGGACGATATCAAAAAGGCTTTCCCGTCACATTCTGAGAGCAGCATCAGAAAGAGACTGAAACTCTGCGCTGATTTCAAAAGAACTGGTAAATATTGGTTTAGACACTATTTTGCAAGAGGCTGCTGTGGCCAAAATGGTCTGTATAACGTTATTTTACACCAAATTAGCCAGTTCTGGTGCGTCTGTTTGGTATAGGCCAAGAAACGTAATGTAGGCCTTTTGTATAGGCACCCGTCAACCGGCTAAATAGCATCGACACAGTATACTTATACTTGTACTCAACACTCATATTCTTGACTTGTCTCTGAAGGTATGGACTCCAATTGGTGGGTTTTGAAGTCAGATTTCCGGCTGCCTACTGAAGAGGAAATGAGGGCAATGGTTTCACCTGAGGAGTGCTGCGGTTACTACTCAATGTTGGCAGCGGAGCAGCGCCTAAAAGATGCAGGCTATGGGGAGAAGTCACTGTTTGCTCCAGAAGAGGAAAATGATGAAGAATCAAAGATGGATGATGAGGTACCTGTAGCTTGTGTGTGCGGAATCTTTCGTGAGGTGGTTTCACTTCCAATTTCTAGTTAAAAGAGCTCCTCTACATGATAACTCGAGGTACCTAATATGGGCTGTTACTGTTACAAAGAGGCCAGTTATTGTATTGCTTGCCCTGCAATATCCCTGTTCTCATAGTTCTCATTGTCTCCATAGGTACGGACGGCCCCGTGGAACACTACAAGAGCTTACATAGCGGCCATGAAGGGCAAGTGCTTGCTGTCCCTGACCGGTGTGACTGACCCAACGGGGTGTGGTGAGGGGTTTTCCTATGTCAAGATGCCAAATAAACCTCAGCAGAAACAGGTAAGTTGTGCAAATACTAGTAATGTTTGATGGTTAACCTCCCGGATGATTCTGGTACTAATTTGTACTCCTTGACCTTTTCTTAGCAGGATGAAGATAAACAAAATACACCTCAGAAGAAGACTGTGACCGGTACGGATGCTGATCTTAGACGACTGAATCTCAAGGATGCTAAGCAGCTGCTGAAGAAGTTTGGAGTGCCCGAGTCCGAGGTAAGAATAGGGACTAATAAACAACAAAACCAGTAGAGGGTCATGTGAGGTAAACACTTGGTCCATATTCACTAGAGGTTTGCTTTGAAATACGATAAAGGAGTGTATACTAAATGTTGCATCCAAAAACTAAATTTTATAGCTTCTAACCATACTCTTGGCCTATCCGTGTAATTTCTCAGTCATATTATTATGGAGGTATCTGACCAAGACCAAAATAATCCCCTGCCTATATTTCTTCTAGATCAAGAAGCTGTCTCGTTGGGAAGTGATTGACGTTGTGAGGACGATGTCAACCGAGCAGGCGAAGGCCGGCCAGGAGACTGGAAGTAAGTAACAGTTGTATAAACATGCAGATACATTTTTGAGATAGGAGAGACCCCTATCGGAGTCCGTGTAACTTTAATCTGGCCTACCTGGCTCCTGCCTATAATCTCCCTTTAAAGGTGGAGTTCAGTAAAAGCACCAACAAGCACAATGTATTTTAAACGAGAAATAGGTAAAAATTATATGCTCTCTCCTGACACGTTTTCTCCAAATCCTAGACGCAAGGGCCCAACGCGCCGCGTAGCGGCAAAAAAGCGAAGCTAGCGAAACATTTATAACGGGTCACCGTCACTTATTATTGGACTTATAGCGCATTTACGGGGTTGCAACTATTTTGCTTTATAGTGTCACCAGGAAAGAAAAGCATGCGACCTTACGCCGATCTATTTGTATAAAGTGATAATTGGAAGGTATATAGTAGGAAATATCAATAAAATAATCATTCCATATCGTCTTTTGAGGGCATTTTTGATTGTAAAAAATATATGTGTACGTCACCGTAGTCTCTGCAATGATAATTTTATCAGAGCAGTCTCGCGCAAGTAGAAGTTCTTTACCTATAAGTTCTTCACTTATTAGTCTCAACGTCTGGCGCAAAGCCAGACGTTTTCCATTACGATTTCACTACGATGTTTGACAAGAAGGAGCAGTGCGCGAGATATGCTAATGAGCAGACTTCCCTCGCTTGAGTTTCTGAAGAATGTTCCATATCGCGCTAAGCTCATCACTGCAGCTGATTATGACAGGCGTGCAGCGGTAGGTATCTGCTCCCCAACTTCCACCCTGATACGGTACAATAAGTTACCATTTGATGGGAATGGGAGAATGCCCTCACTGTGTATGGAGTCATAGGGATAAGAAGACATTATTCATAAGTGTTGGTACAAGTGATTTTGGCCAAAAAGCATGCGCATTCAAAAAACAAAATAGGGCCTATGCAAGGTATCACGTACATGACCTTGACGACGTGCAGAAAGTGCACTGGCCAGTGCAAACCCTATGGCTATGTACTAGTAAACATGGTAAACATGGACAACATCATTATTCATCGGCAGTTCATTTTACTCCGAGCTTTTCCTGAAACATATAGCCATGATGATTAGGCCTACCATGTACCATGACCAATAACAGCACTAGATCATGATCATGTAGATGTCAACAAGTTCATGTAGATGTCAACAAGTTCACATGAACCGTATAATCCAGCATTGCGCATGTGGGGCATGCGTCTAAACGAAAGCCCCAAAATCACTTGTTTTGGTCTATTTCACTTGTGTTTCCCCCGTCTCCCAGTCCATAATACATTTACAGTTTACAATCCCCGATCATGGCCCAACAAAAGGTCATCGGTTGACTAAAGGAACACAACTGTTCAATGGATTTATAGTTGAATGCGATCAAACTACGTCTTTTCAATCGTGGATTGTAAATTTAACCCCATGGGCCTAGGGAAGGCCCTATAACAATACTTTCGACACAGTTATTATCTCCGCTGCCTCCACCATGTTACACACAGTGCTCACTGCTGATTCTAAAATGCGCCACCTAGTCAAAGCAGGACATATGTTCTCCTAGGAATAGATCTCTTTCCAATATTTCGTCATTCCACTATCGTCATCACCTCATCATACTTTCATTGACATTACAGGCACACATCCACAGAGCACTCTTCAAATCATCTACAGAGTGGTTATCCAACTAGGATTATAAAGGTAATTTCTTAGTCCCGCACAGTGGGTTTCAGTCTTGATAAAGGGGCACTATTGCTAGCAGCTAGGTAGGCAAGATAAAGTTAGCCGAAGTAGCCGATAGGGGTCTCTCACCCCTCAAAGTCCGTCACAACTATTCAAGCTTGTACAAGGAATACATGCAGCGCTGACTCTAACAAGACCCAATGGGAATGTCGCACAGTCATCTGTCAAAAACAAGACCTATGTTGTAGTATGATCTCTTGCCAATATTTAATAATTGCACTATCGTCATCATCTCATCATACTTCATTGACATTACAGGCACACATTGACATAGACCACTGTTGCAATCAACGACACAGTCGCTATCCAAGTAGCATTATAGAGGTAATTATCATTATCATACCTCATTAGCATGTGAACCAATCGCGTCGCGTCCTTTGCGATCACGGCAAAGCCTCATGGAATAATGTCTTTCACCGTTGAATAATTTTTCATATTCCATGCCTACAACTTCAATTTCTTCATATTCCATGGCTAGAAGTTCAATACTAATATAATATCCAAGATAAAGTTACAAGAAGTAGTCAATAGGGGTCTCTCACCTCTCACTGTATGTCCACACTATTCACGCTTGTACGAGGAATACATTCAATGCTGAATCTAACAACACCCAGTGCCCTTACTCTGTATATTAGTCACTGGAAGATGGCCCATTTCACTCCTTGCTTCTACTTCACCTATAGTCTCATTGCAAACGCCTCAGTTCTATGATATCACATTCACTTTCAGCTGTCATGCAACGCAACAACTGTGCTATCTGCCATCGCACATCAACGAAGAAGTGCAGCCGCCCACATTCCACCTCACGTCTGTCCGACCAGCTGCAATCCTCGAGGACGCCCCACTGTACCACGATTTCACTACGATGTTTGACAAGAAGGAGCAGTGCGCGAGATAGGCTAATGAGCAGACTTCCCTCGCTTGAGTTTCGGAAAAGAATGTTCCATATCGCGCTTAGCTGACCACTGCTGACCATGACAGGCGTGCATTGGACTGGTACAGGTTGGAACTGAACATTGAATATGCTGGTGGTGACGCTTTCTGATGAGAAGTTGGTCGTGACTGATGCAGTATCCTTGGACTTGTCCACAGCATCGTTCAATCATTGCTCTCTCAGCTGCCTTGATTCTGTACTTACCCAAATACTAAGACCAAATGCCTGTTGACTGTGCTTTAAGAGAGACTGGCGCCATGCCTAGAGATATGACTGACCCCTATTGGCAAATTTGTATGACTTTATCTTGCCTACCTAGCTGCTGCCTGTAGTCTCCCTTTAACTGCGGAACACTTCAAAGTCGTTAAAATGCCATGTTCCACCTTTTAATGTGTTCAGACCGCCATTTTCAAAATAATCAAGTCAGGACACTGCCTTCTTGTCTCATAATAAATTTTGCTTTCCTCAATAATAACATTTCTTCTTCTTCAATGCTTTCATCATTCCAAACTTCTCCTCCTCTGACTTTTACAGGGGTACAGTCATGGCAATCAAAACCCAAATACTGAGACCAAATGCCTGTTGACTGTGCTTTAAGAGAGACTGGCGCCATGCCTAGTCTCTCTTAAAGCACAGTCAACAGACACCAACCCCCTCAGACTCAGAAACCACAAACGCCCAACCCTTCCTGCTACCTTAATACTTCTGGGTCCAGAACTTCAAGATGTTTCGGAAGGTACAATTGTTAAGTTGTGATGTTACATGTTCTGACAACTGTTTTGTTTTTAATGCTGAAAGGAGTTAAATTGGATATGAACAGGCATCGTTTGAAATACAGTAGAACCTCCCTTAGTGGACACCTCTCTATTAGGGACAACCTCTCTATTAAGGACACTAGTTTTGGTCCCAAATTGGTCATTTCCATTTAATTTGACCTCTCTAATCAGGATACCTCTCTATTAAGGACAGCACTTGTCAGTCCCTAGGGTGTCCTTAATAGATAGTTCTACTGTATTAGTTTATGTTTTTTGCCTTCAGGATGAGCAGAATGATTAGCTATACAAACAAGTTACACAATTGAACAAAGTTTATGATGGTTGTGGCATGAGGAGAGAGCCCTGTGCATTCCACTTTCATATAATAGGTCCTGAAATTATGCATCAGAGATTTTATAGATTGTAAGGTATATAAACTGTCTGTGATGTTTACTGGCACTTTTTGGCTGGCACCCTACATGTAGCATCGTGGTCACGCAAGATATAACTTCAAGAGCTGATCAAAAATGGTCATAAATGCCTACAATATGATGATGATGATGATGAGTCTGTTGACCCACATTTGAATGTTTTTCTCTGAAATCAAATGTGTAATCGTTGTATATTTCTTACTCCAGCTATGAGTAAGTTTGCTCGAGGAAATCGATTCTCAATGGCCGAACACCAGGAACGTTACAAAGAAGAATGTCAGAGGATATTTGATCTACAAAATAAGTAAGTAAGGCCTCATCTGGTAAAGTTATGCCTCTTTGCTCATTTTTAGTATCAAAATCATCATTGCTTAGGCCTATTCATTGCTACACATACCATAATCTAATTCCCATGTGTTGTTGCCCATGTGTACTAGCCCCTCCCTCCCCAGGGTAATGTTTGTTCGATCCTGATTGCCACTCAAGCGGAAAGGCTGATATTCGGTAACCAATAACATACCTTATTTTCAGGGTGCTATCTTCGAATGAAGTGTTGTCAACCGATGAAGGGGGTTCAGAGAGTGACGATTCAGATTTTGAGGAGATGGGAAAAAATATCGAAAATATGCTCGCTAATAAGAAGACTACATCTCAGGTATGTACATGACGAAGGCACCTCACAAACCAAAGATTTCTATTACAGCTACTTGTACCTGCAATAACTATTGTGTTGGCCAAACTACGTAACATTTCTTATTCGTTCTCGTTTTAGATGAAACTTGAGCAGGAAGAACAGGAGAGAATCAAACTCCACAAGATGATCATGGGTGAGGATATCAAGGATGACAAGAAGAAAAAGGATGATGATAATATGTCTGTAGGGAGCGGAGCCAGTATTGTAAGTTCAAGGGAATCCCATTGGCATCAGTCTCTCTGGAATTATATAAACTCTATCTGATGGGCTAGTTGGGAACGAAAGCAAATTCGTTGTTTGGAATTCACTGTATGGGTAGTGAGACCTGGGGAGGGTCAGGGTGATCTAGGGGTCAGAAAAATGGATTTTGTTATGGTTGCTCGCCCTCTTTGTATAGAAACTCAAAAATGATCAACTGGTATCTGATATAGACTTGGAGAATCTAATGCAAGAGACTTCCTTGATGAAAAGGAATTGGCAGTCATTGATGAAACATTTGTTCAACTTTTGCAGGGTGGTCGAAAACTGAAGATCACACGTACCTTCCGCAATGAGAATGGCAAGGAGTATGTGAGAACAGAGGTGGTGAGGAAGCCGTCAGTTATAGACACGTATGTCAGGATCAGGCAAACTAAAGATCCATCGTTCATGTAAGTCTCAGAATTCTTGTTCATTTAGATGGAATTACCACCCTAGAGACGGCTGGCCTCTGTCCCCTGTGTGTCTAATCAGATACCTACATGCTCATTGATGATATGATAGTTCAAACTTTAGGTGTGTTGTTTTGTGCTTGTGTCAACTCATAACCTATACCCCTGGATGATTTACAGATTCCATCTTTGTTTTCAGTAAACAATTTGCTACGCTTGATGAGGCGCAGAAGGAGGAGATGAAAAAAGAGAGAAGAAGGTGAGATTGATTATTGGCAGTCGGGAACTCTTGCCGCTTTGGGTGGTTATCTTCCATGGGGAGAACCTCCTGATCAGGCAGTTGCAGCCGGATTGAGTGTTTGAAATTTCCTGCCATGCCAAAACAAATGGCATCACTGGCACCGGATTGAACTACACGTAGATGTATTTGTTAATCTTTCAGAATCCAAGAGCAACTCCGACGTATCAAGCGTAACCAGGAAAAGGATAAAGAACGTACAGTCAGCGGTGACCCCTTCCCCATCGAGCCAATCATGATCCCCAAGAAGAAAAAGAAGAAAGATGCGCCACCTTTGAAAGTAAAGGCAAATTTCATGAGAATGCTGGGTGCTACTCTGAGAGTGCTGGCCGGCTGAGGGCTCTTAACGAATTCGGTCCCATTTGTACAGCGTTCGTCTTGTTTTCATTGAAATAGTGAAAGTGCCATTTTCAAGCCAAAAGTTACGGTGCCTCTTGAAACGACAATGTTCTACCCCTGGCTTAGTGCAACGACAAGAAAATTTGAACCAAGTTGATGATAAGCTCAACTTTTGGCACAATGTCCATCTGTATTTCAATGATTCATGGCCAAAAGCTGTGCAAGTGTGAGCGATTGTTGAAACCTTTAACCTGGCCTGGCACTGGAGTTTTTGTTTGGTAAACAAAAGCGAAGTCTTTCTATTCAGTTCTAACCACCACCTCTCTAACCAATCTAACAATCTTAGGCTCACTTGTTATTTACAGTTGAACCTCTCTATCAAGGACACTCTTGGGATTGACAAAAAGCTCCTCACCATTAACAACTCTCTTGAGACTGACAAATGCTGTCCTTAATAGAGAGGTGTTCTGATTGCAGGAGGCAGATTGAATGACCAGTTTGGGACCAAAATCAGTGTCCTTAATAGAGAAGGTGTTCTGATTGCAGGAGGCAGATTGAATGACCAATTTGGGACCAAAATCAGTGTCCTTAATAGAGAAGGTGTTCTGTTAACAGAGGCATCAGCTAAAAGATGTTTTACCAAGATGATTGAATAACCAACAGCTGCAAGAAATTTCACAATTCCTTGATTCAAGGAATGTTCGTCAAAATTGGTTGTTTTTCTGTTCGCTTCTATTCAATTCTAACCTCTCATAGTCATTAATCATCTCACATTGCCACTTACTAACATAATTTCAGAACCTAGGTGTCCCAGAAACTTCCCTCGCATATTTGAACTTGGTTCTAAATGAAAGATTTGGGATTTCTCTGAGACACTTGGTTCTTCCAAAATTGGAGTTGATCTAATAGACTTTTCTTAACTTTTCAGTTGAAGTGTGGAGCATGCGGTCAAATTGGACATATGAGGACAAACAAGGAGTGCCCCCTATATTCGAAGACTGCACCGATTCTGCCATCAAAACCGGTGGCCATGACGGAAGAACAGGAAGAAGAAGAGGAATTGAAGGCAACGCTTAACGATAACGAGCTGATCAATGTTGAGGGGACAAAGATTGTGTTGTCAAAGAACTTGATTGAGCAGTAAGTGGAAGTTTCCAGTGTGGAGGGCAGGATCAGAAAATATGCTCATTCTTCCAACTTCTAGGTGTATATCTACAGCACCTCTTCACAGGATCTCTAATAAACTAGACTAGTGTCGGCTGGCATTATCCCATAGAACTCCTTCAATGTGCTCATCATCTCAATTGGAATGGGCTGTTAGATTGTAATCATTCTTTTTTCAGTGCTGAAGATATGAGGCGCAAGTCCCTTGTTCTCAAGTTCCCTAAAATGAGCGTCAAGCAGCAAAGGAAGAGACAGCGAGCTGGGACGGTCGTTCACTGTGATTACCTCAAGGTAATGTGAAGAATGACACAGGTTACCTGCATCTGTGAGAAACCAACAAGATAATCGCAATGCGGCTGTTGGTTCAAGGGTCAAACATCTTGGTGCCAAAAATACATTGGCTATGTTGGCAAAAGTGATATCATACGATGTAAAAACCAATATCATATAGCAGTCCTTGTGTCGCTGACTCGGCCAGAAGCTTTAAGTTGAACATCTCTATTCCAGCGTCCACACAAGCAATCGAATCGGCGTAGGACAGATCCCCAGGTGACGTTATCCAGTGTGTTTGAGTCTATCCTGAACGAAATGAGGGACTTGCCTGACATCCAGCCATTCTTGTTCCCAGTCAGCACGAAGGTGGTGCCAGACTACTATCGGTTAATCAAGAAACCCATGGACCTGCAGAAGATCCGTGAGAATATCCGGAACCGGTCATACCACTCGCGTGAACAGTTCATCATGGACACAAATCAGATTGTTGAAAATAGTAAGCAGTATAACGGTCCAAAGAGTGCTCTGACCCGAGCTGCCCAGCACATGATGGATTTGTGTCTTCAGAGAATTGCAGAGGTAAGACTTCTCGTCAAAACCTACTGAGGCTTCGGCCACACGACGCTCTTCAGTAACTTGGCCATATTGTAAATCACGTACACCTTGGGGCACCAGTGAATTAAGTGGAAAGCAAGATATGAGTATCAAAATTGACTACAGGGTCATCCTTTGGCATTGTGTACTGCTCTGCTGGTCAACTGTTGCAAAAGGGTTTAAAAACTGCCTCATAAAATTTTTCTCTGTTTTTTCGTTTTCAGAAAGAGGACCGTCTGATGCGATTAGAGAAAGCCATCAATCCACTTCTCGATGACAATGACCAGGTGGCTCTCTCGTATATCTTAGAGAACATCGTGGCTAATCTTAAGGCTGTCGACGGAGTGAGTGGTTATACATTTCCTAATGATCAATTTTGCTGTTGGAGCTCTGGGGAGTTGAGTGGTGATCATATGGGTCCAACCATGATTTGCAACACTGATAACTCTAGTGTTTGGCTAAATTTTCCTGAGCAAAAACAAATAAAAGTTCGAAGTAATCTCAAAAAGGAAGTGTTAACATTGAGAAAGGGAGATCAGAGTAGCATCCAGAGTCACTATCTCTCTTTAGTTACCAAGTTTAAGTCTGATGCTATCTACATAACTGTAAACCTTATGGGCTTGTGGATTCTGCAAGTGCTCCAACAACATTTAACATCATTTTCTTGATCCTCCAGTCCTGGCCATTCCATAATCCAGTCAATAAGAAGATGGTGAAAGATTACTACGACATCATCAAACGTCCGATGGATCTTGGGACACTCTTGAAGGCATGTAACTCTCATCCTTCTCATCATAACCTTTTCTTTTTATTTCTAAGGCCATTCAACAATGTAACTTGTTTCATCATGTTACAGTACGTAGATCTTAATTCCATGCCAATTTCTTTGTTAGTTGATAAACTGGGATCAAATCCCAAGCCACCATCTGGCCCAGTTCTGCCTAAGTCATGCACTTCAGATTTCTTTGTCATCTATACATGCTACATGTATTGGCAAGTCATCATGAAACCGTTTATTGATGCTTCAAGTTTCCTTTCTTTTCCTCATTTTCTCAGAATGTTAAGGCACACAAGTACCACGACCGAGAGCAGTTCCTAGGTGATGTTGAACTCATCTACACGAACAGCATCAAGTACAATGGCCAAGAGAGCCCGTTTACAGCCTCTGCCAAAGCCATGCTGCATACATGCAGAGAACTGTTACAAATGGTATGTACATGTAAGATTGAGCAATTGTTTTCCTTATTTCATCAGAATGCCACAGCACACGAGTACAACAACAGTCATATAGGATTTTCAGCAGAATCCAACCTAGGATTAAAGACATTAATTAAGGATAGCTTTCCCTGTGTAATCAACAATCCTGCTATAAGACATTCTGTCATTTCTAGCATGATGAAGACATGCTTCCGTTGGAGAAGAACATCAAGATTGCCCAGGAGACTGCCATGGCTGCTATTGAGACTGACAGCATCACTACCGGAACTTCATTCAATTTTGATGATAGTATTTTGGGTAGGTTGCGATGTTCAGCGATGTGTTCACCTCTCGTCTTTTTCTGCAGATGGCCAATGCAGCAATACCCTTTTGATTGGTCCTTACCCACAACAAGAGTAAATTGTGTCATTGTTGTGCCTGTGATTTAGTCTTGTTAAGATTTTTAAGGCTGAAGCCATTTAAGAAATAAATTGAAGAACATATGACTTTGACAGTTATAAGTGGATTGTGGCACAGATAGTATTACTGTTATCTTCATGGGTTGATCAGAAGTTTTCTAGTGGTTGTTTAGATATTTTTTCAAGTTTCCTGTCATATCTTTTGAGGCATTTTTTGTGTTACATGATACATGTTGTTATTTAATTGTCAAAGTTGAAACTGTTCGTCTTCCAGGTGGTGGTGACAATGAGAGCAATGATAGTTTCAGTATGAACAAGAATATGACGATTGTTGAGGATCCTCACAGCAGTGTGTTCCCACCGAGAGAAGAGGATGACCTTGAACAGGCCTCGGGTGCAATCAGAAGGGTAAGTGGGTTCCCCTCTCGCTCTTGCTGCTGCTACTTTCAGACATGTTGGCTTAACAGTGCCTTCTTCACCATGGAGAGTCAGTTCCCCAGCTTGCCGAGAAACAGCCAGGCTACCATTTTAGCCTGACCTGGGAGTGGGAAAGGCCGACAGAAAGATTTTTTTGCAATCCACCAAAATAGAAATCTTATTTTTTCTTCAGAAGTTTCACAATCCAGTATGTAATTCATGTTCTTCATACTCTGACCCTTATTTTCAGGAGATGAGGGGTCATGGCATGGATGGTGATTACGTAGACATTGAGGGTCTTGACGAGTCGGCTGAGGCAATGGGACAAGATGACAGTGAACTACAGGTGAAGAAAAGTTCATTTATTACAAAAAGCAAGGTTTCAGGATTCGCATTTTCGCCACTTGCGAATGCTGCACATGAGTGGCGAATGTAAAACAATGTCTGGCTAAAAATTTTGCGAATTCAATTTGAATTGCCATGATTTGACGAGAGAGTAACAGTGTTGTACGAAAATTGGTCAAAGTCTATCAAAAAGATCCACTTCCACACCAAATGCACCAAGGAACGATCGTTGGTCAGTCAAACTTTATCATATTTGCGGGCGGCCGCGCTATCATATGTGGTTGCTATCGTCTGCATTGTAGTTCTACCCGTTGCCGCTACAGTGATGGTGCTGCTGGTCGCCTTACTCAAACATTATTAGTTCTACCCGTTGCCGCTAGTGATTTTGGTGGCGCTGCTGATCGCCTTACGCATACATTATCGGCTAGTTTCCCGCTCGCTTCGTTGCCATGGAGTCTCCGGTCACGGGTTCCTCGAATCATTCGTTGATTTGCTAGTCTCAGTACTGGCGGGCTGCCATTCTCGCACATGTTACTGTGGGCTGGGTCGGCCCCAAGATGGACAAACGATCGGCAATGGCTAGAGCTGACTCAATATGGCTAAAAGTGACAGCCACTTGACTAAAAAGTGGCTAGGAGGAAACAATTCACAGAGCCAACCCTGGACCGGGTAGAAGTCGGATGATGACCTCTACTGTTGTAATTGATATCCCCAAAACTTCAACTTTCTTCCTTCATAAAACTAGATAACCGGTTTAACACCAATGTTTACTTTGCAGGATCGTAGCCAAGATGACAGTTCCTTGCTGGCCAAAGATTTACAAATATCACCAGAGAATAGTGAGAACGGCATGTCTGGTAAGTGGATCCCATATTAACGAGGATGGGGGTCGTTAATGATTTACAAAGAATGGTTCCAATCTTGAAATAGCTGGGGTTTGTACATCTGTTAAAATAAAAGGTACTGGATTGCCACTTTTCTGTCAGATGCTCCAAGTGATAACAATCCATTTTCCGTCTAGAGTAATTGTCAATCATGCTTCGTTTTCAGATGAAGAATATGAAAATGAAGAATACGAATATGAAGCGGGTCAAGATGAAAGTTTCCCACAGGATGAGAGTGCTCAGCAAGGCTTCCCAGAACAACAGCAATACGAAGGCGAACCAATGCAGGTCCAGTCCGTTCAATATGTGCCAAATGAGGACTCCTACGATAGCTACGACCCGGCTGCTTTCTTTCTGCAGAGCACGTCACTCAAATTACCGGAGAACCACGGGCAAGTACTGCAGGAGGAGGATAGCACAGGTGTGGCTGGCCCGAGTACGAATCTTTCAAACGACCTCCAAATGTCTGAAAGTGATGGAGAAAACGAGGACGGAGCTGAGGGAGGGCAGGGGGGCAACGAAGGATTTGACTTTAATGAATTTTTCGAATCATGATGCAAAAATTCTGAAAGGAGTGTGTAGATAGATACTTTTCCTGATCATGTGACATTATAGCATTGGAGGTGAAACTGAAATGGACTGTCATTTTACCTGTCTGTAAGCAACTACAAGTCTAGTTGTGACTTCATAAACTTTTTGTGACTTGTGCATTTAATCATGAAGATCATTATTTTGAGACTGTGAATAAAATCATGTGAGTACAGTTATCTGTACATGTATGTAATCATTGTATAGTTCATTATCCATTATTAAAAAAACAATTCAAGAGAAGAATATCTTGTCATTTGTCCCTCTGCATCCTGCCTTGCTGACTTGTTTCAAAAACTCTAGGCAATGCCCAGATTTATTTCAAGGCAAATATAGGCCTACATGAAATTAAATCTTCCTGCGTGATGAGTAACTAGATGGGAATGGGTATGGAGAAGGGGGCTTATCAATGATATATGTGGAAAAATATTGATTGCAAGACAGACGAAGTATAATGAAATTTGCACACCGGAAGGGCCTATCTGCATCGAACACATGGCCGGCGTGATGGATGGACCCGGCTGTTCGTGTTCTATTATTTCCAGTACTGGTGACCACCACATCGTTATTGGCAAACTTTGACCTTTGAAGACAGCGTTTGTTCAAAAACAGTGCGTTTGTAATGGTTACATTGTGTAGCCTATCAACAATCTGTTCAAGTTCCAGTTGTTCGGATCGTCTGAAACGAGAACGCTCTGTTTTGGTTGCGATAACCGTGAATGCAGTGTAATGTCTCTTTCGGTCTTCAGCTGTGAGGCAAAGCACGTACAAACTCCTCGGCGATGGAAACTGCCCCTGGAACGACTTGGAGAGACTGCTTGGAGAGAGGCACGTCGACACGTCTAAAAAATTACACCAACTGCATATTTGATATATGAGTGTGATTAATCTGAATTGCATATTCTAGATGAACCAGATGTCTCATTGCATGATAATTCCTAGTATCAGATGTGGTCGAGTTTGAATTCTCCAGTGGGAAAAGGGCTATGCAAGTCTACACTGATGGGTGGTGTTGATCAAAACTATTCGCTGCTGGCAGACCAGATGAGAGAAAAAACGCAGCACAAGAAGATACAAAAATGGGTTCGAATTTTTGCCACTGCCATGACGGGTTCCGTCTACTTTTCGAAGGTAGGTTATCATGCAACGGGTATGGTAAGCCAAAGCGGAAAAAATGCAGGACTTCATTTGTTCGTATAAATCACAAATTTAACGTCAGGACCTTTCATTTTCTTATCTAAATCTCATTTTTTCCGCTTTGGCTTGCCATAAATGGGCGACCCAAAACAGTGCAACCAAAGTGCCCTAATTATCATCATATTTGAATCCATTTTCATTTTTTGTTTATCAGGGGTTGATGTTTTCGGTCCCGGGACCCACCCTCCTCAGTCTTCAAAACATCGTGGACACAAGTGTTGATGAGATCACCTGGATCTACGGTGCACGTGGAATCGGCCTCATCGTCGGTTGCTTCATGCTTGGCTTCGTCGTGAAGGATAGGTGGAGGTCGGCAATGTTCGGAATCAACTTCGTCGTTGCTGGCCTTTCCTTTGGTTTCAGTCCATGGTGCCGATCATTGACCTCGATCCTCGTAGCCTTCACAGTGAGTGGATTTGGCATGGGATTTGTTGAAGCGGGTAAGAAGGCTACACATGTCCACGCGACATCAATCTGACACCAGTGGATAATCTTCTGGTCATCACATGTTCACGAGATTCCTCGGGCCCGAGATAAATAAACGCCGCTCCTTTCCCCATGACATATCATGACAAGGTAATTTGTCATCAACATTTCTATCACATGTTCTCTGTCAGGAACAACACAGTACAATATTTGCGCAGCCATCCAATAATCTTATTCTATTCTTTTGTTATTTTCAGGCGGTAACTATTTCATTATGGACTTGTGGGGTGAGAGCAGTCCAGCTATCCTCGCCGCCGTCATTGGATGTTTTATCATAGGCGCCACCGTATCTCCTTTGATAGCAATTCCTTTTCTCCCAGCCGAACATTTCAACAGAACTAACAGAGCAGGCACATTTTCAGGAGCGAAGCATTTCAACAGTACTATCATAGAAACGAACACGACGAATGGAAGCAACGTGGACGTAGCATATGGGATAGAGTGGGACTCTCGCCGTAATGTTCACATTGAGACGCTGTACTTTATCATAATGGTTATCGCATGCGTCTCTGGTTTGTGTTTGGCATGCGGGTCGGCTTTAGTCAGTCATTTTGGCCAAGACAGAGGCGAATCCTCTCCACATACGAAAGTAGAGAACGAGCAAAAGAAAGAGACAGAGACGTCAATCGTGCCAAAAGGGAGCTCTTATATCTTCATCGTCTGCCTAATGTTTCTGTTTATCATGGTTCTGATTGGCTTGGAGTTGAATTTCTACGGGATGGTGGCAGCGTACATTGTTCTTGGGATGAATGGCACTAAGCAAGAAGGGACGCTGATGGTTTCATACTTTTGGGGGATATATGCCGTCTTCAGTACCGTAGGAATCGTAACATCGAACTTTTTCACACCTTCGACCCTTCTGCTTGTAAACCTTGCCCTGATAACCGTTGCTAATATTTTCCTTGTTTCGAGCGCTCCCACGTGGGTCACGCTCTGGGTTGGGACTACCGTGTTGTCCATCGGATTCGGTTCCACGTACGCCGGGGTGTTCATCTGGAGCAACTTCTATCTCAAATTATCGCATAAAGTGTCGGCGGCACTGGTCGCAGGGGGTCAAGTCGGCACATGTCTTGTTCCAATCATAACTGGTTACTTCTTCGCAAAGGACCCCTTTTCACTGATGAAAATCACAATGGTATGTGCATTGATATGTGATGTTCTATTTGTCCTGGTAGAGGTGGTCGTGTACCGCTACGTCCGCGGTACAAGGCCTACTTCCCTTGGCCTTCGTAAATTACGCGAAACTGGATACGATAATCTTGATAGTTGATATTAAAGGGAGAAGTTAAAGCCTACCGGAAATTGTCCATATGTTGATGTATGGCAACTTGCAATTAGTATTGTCAATGCAGTTCAGAGGATGAGCTGCATCCATATTGATGAAGCCAGCTGGCGTTTACCAAACACAATCATAATAAGCCTACGCACATTATACATGTAGATATCTTTCATCCAGTGAATATCTCTATGCATCTATGTCTGTATTCAGTGCATATACTCTCTCTCCGGAACTATAACACCAGACAAAGAAAAGTCACTAGGCCCACCTTAAGAGGCAGAGGTACTGGGTGAATTTTTCTGAAATTTTTACAAGTCCGAAACCTCAAACATGAAACAAAATAAACAATGTTGCTTGCTCACTTATATCAAAGATATATTTGGGGTGGTATTCATTTGGGGTCAGTACGTAACAAATACTGAATAAATGAAACAGTCTTTCGGGTTAACACATCTTCCTAATTATTGTGAACCTGAAAGACTGTTTCATACCTTCAACATTGTTCAGCAGCTTCACTGACCCCAAATTGATACTTGATGTTAGTTAGCAAACATCAGTTTTCATTTAATTTCATGCATCAACCAACCAGAAATAAGCAGGTCATAAGTAATTCATAACTGGTTCGCGGTGGAGTTATCTGGTGTTATAGTTCCGGAGATATGTAATAGTATACTAAATCTCCGGACTATATAACACCATACCGTGTACGGTATGTTTAAAACTTGTATCTCCTTTCATCTCTGTACTTTTATCTATGTTTATTTGCATACATTTCACATTGTACACTGTTTATCTTGTTTATTCACCTCTGTAATAACCATGGTATACTGTAAAAAAGGTACGGAAAAAAAGGTACAGGAAATAAATGTACACAATGCATGAAGTAAAACTGAATTCTCTTGTTCCCATGGAGGTAATCGAGAAGTAAATGACCCCCACGTCAGTCAGGACCACACACAAAATTGGTAATCGCAGTGCCCTGTAGAATAAGAATACGACACGAGTATTTAAAAAAATTTGAAAGAAAATGATTGTAATTAAAATAGTGATAGGCCGAGTGCAGAAAAAAACCCGTCAGCTCCCCTGTTGGGCAACTTCTTCCATGAAATTTCCTCTAACTCATTCCATAAAAGTACTAAACTATTAGGGCACCACCTCAGTCGCAGAGGAAGAAAAATGAGCAAGAAAATACTTTCCTGTACCTTTTTTTACCTAGATTCGATATGAATACAGAATGAATTGAAATTGAAATTGAAATTGTATATGTAATTATCAATTCAAGGCTTGCACTTGTATTTATGCGTGAACCATTTACACCAGTAATGTAGCCAGTAAAACACAATAAAACAGCAGAACGATACAGGGAACGCCAATCTACACGTCTTCTCCACCTTCCGTGCGTTCCTTATCTTCAACACTTCCCTGTTTTGCTGTAGGAGACGCAACACCAAGCCGTCTAAGCGCTGCTTCTTTGTGGTGGTTTCGTCTATTCCTTTACCCTCGCCACCGTCATCATTTTTTCCCGTCAGATTTGCCTCCCTCTTTTTAGCAGCTGCGACCTCCGCCTCAGCCTTTCTCTGGAAATATGATTTGAGGGACGATTTAGTACCAAACAACATGAGATGACGATCAAGAATTTATACCGCTCTGGCGGGTCTCTGTACCAATTTCGAGATCCGGAGGGTGGAGCTAAACTGGAGGCCTCAGGCGTGTTTGTCGGGTTGGGTGTGTGTGCCGGAAACCGACTTCCAACCGAAGTTCTCGATTTCAGTACAGAGACCCAAGGTCGTGGCAACCGCTTTCGGTACTTACCCGTTTCTCTAAATTCCTCATCTTCAACTCGTCTCGTCTCGTGACAACATTAACAACCGCGAACTCGAGTAACGCAGCAACCACGTAACTTAGACACGTGGACATCCAAACGTCAATAGCCTTGACGTACGAGACTCTAGGCAGCTGGGCGTTGATCCCCGAGATCTGTGTTGACATTGTTAGGACTGTCAGCAGCCCGAGCGAGACCCGCGCCGGGGTGGCATGCACGTCCAACCAAAAGTTCACCCAAGAAAGGATGACGATCATGATGCTAGGGATATAGGTCTGAATCAAGTAGTATCCGAAGTCGCGCTCAAGGTGAAAGGTGAAGGTCAGCATACTATAATTACCTGAAAAATTACATTACTTCGGCATGTTATTTTTGTAGCACAAAGGGAAGCCGGATGATAGACATGGCTGCCAGTTTAGCTGAACTTTCTCCCATCCCAGAGAAGTGAATCGCTTACTTTTCCAGAAATTTGTGAGCTCCTGCAATGTCACAACATCGTTCAAAGTCTAAATGTTGATTACCTACTTTACCTCTTTCAGAATAGCCAAGGCCAAGGAGAAAGCACACCCCAACCCGAACTGAGATACATTTCGTGGTGCGCGTCCAATAAAAACCGAGTAAAAACTGAATGATGGTAGATATACATGTACGTGTCGTCTCCCCTATCATATAGCTTACATGAGCGATTTTATGGAACACGCGTTTTTCTTCAAAGTAACTTATCTTGGCAACATTGAGCACGCCGATACTTTACACCTACCAGACGAAGACATAGTCTTGCTGTATGATTCCGTAACAACCTCGTCAATTCGAAACTCCGGGAGCATAACGTCGTCATTAAATGTGGTGGGTTTGCCTGGGACAAATGAATAATGAATCTCATCATCAACGTAGCCATCTGAAATGTTAAAAAACAAAATCTCGGCTTCATTCATCACGTGATCTGTAAAGGTAGTCCTCGCAACCCTTACGAAGAGCTATGAACATGAACGAGCTACAAAGTAGTGCAAATGCGTTTTGTCGACGGTGTTTTCTGTATGGAGTTTGATTTCTAAGCTTTTTCATTTCTGTCACGGTCATCCTAGCGGATTCCTTCACGTTTCTTCTACCAACAACAACGATATGTAAAGCATAGTTGTTTCTTATTCCAAACCACGTTATATGCCCCCGGATTTATTTAATGCTTTCCAACTTGTCCTTTTCACTGTTCCTAGTTTTAGCTTTGGAGTTACTTGGTGAAATCGCTAAGCATTTATAATGGGTTCTGAGAAAGACCTATCTACGTACAGCTTCCAATGATTAAACTGCATTCTTGTGAGTCCATTGGGAAGTTGTGGAGATCCATAAAACAATTCAGGAGCAGCGAAAATCTGGAAAACGCACACCAACATTAAAGGAGCAATGGCATAATCAAGGGCACTATTACCAATCTGTCAGGTGTTGCGGTCAGCTTCCACTCTGGAGCATAGTATTTCCCATCATCAAATTGCGAAGGAGATGGAAAAGTTCAAAAATCTGACTAAATTATTACGCTATTCCAATTTTTATTACCCCTGAACCCAAGTCAGCTCTCCGTGCACCGATCATCTTTGTACAACTTACTACAAGTCAACGCGCTACACGAGAAGAGGAACGGCATCATGACGTCATTGAGTTATTCTCGATTACAGGTACCCAGATTCAACAGATTTTATATTCGGCAAATATTAAGGAATAATGCCAATTTTTGCCCCGCAATCACTTCAAAATGTAGAGTATATTTTTTCATTCATCGTGAGTGTTACAGATGCTCTTTTCATGCAGTTACCATAACAATGCATAATTAGGGCCGCCAAGACTAAAAAAAACATACCGCTGACTTGTTTTCACTGTTCCATCCGGTAAAATGTGAACAAATTCATTGGTTGTGGTTATGTCGTGTTGATGTCCCCCTTTAGCATTATAGAAAAATGTATCGGGCCACCAAAATCGCCTGTGAGTGGTCTCAGCCAATGTTACCCTTTTTGTACCATTAAAACTCAAACGCTCGTCCAGCCATCTTTGGTGGAAATAAATATCAAGAAGAAAGTCCTGCAAAACATAATGGGAAGAATCTCTTGAGCAGAACGGGCGATAAAAAGAAAACTACATACCGTTGACTGGCAGATACTATCCCATCAGGAGAAAGGTGGGCATATTCATTGGTGGTCGTTACGTCGTGTTGCTTTCCACGTTTTTCATTGAGAAAATATGTATCGGGCCACCAAATAAGCCTCTGCATGGACTGGCTCAATGGAACTCTTTTAGTACCGTTAAAGCTCAAACGCTCATCCAACCAGCTCTGCTGGAGGTAAATATCGAGATGAAAGTCCTGCAAGATAAGGTTTGAAGATAACATTACGCCTTTCTAATATCCATTGAAGCAATTCAATTTGAGGTGCCCTGCATCTTTCTTATTTCAAACCTTGGTGGCCAGTGCAGGAGTGATAACTGATGTCATTAATTGATAAACAACTTTCAGTGGCGGATTTATGGGGTGGTGCATGAGGCACAGTCCCACCTTTTCGTCAGACAAATGTGCATCTAACTACCTAAACTGTAGTTGCCGCCGGAAAACATATATATATATTTAGCACACTTTTCAATAAATTTAGAATTGAATATATAAAATTGTGATGCGGTGTCGCCTACCATTGAGATTCCGCTGATAGATCCAATGGTGTTCACGTGAAAAAATACACTGACATTCGTCGCATTGTCTGGAAAACAATTATGTACATTATACATTCAGCATGCTCCCTTGACTATCTGTGACCTAAATCGCTCGATGTACCCAGTTGACCGTGAACTGCGGGGCATCTATGTCCTAAATCGCTCGATGTACCCAGTTGACCGTGAACTGCGGGGCATCTATGTCCTAAATCGCTCGATGTACCCAGTTGACCGTGAACTGCGGGGCATCTGTGACCTAAATCGCTCGATGTACCCAGTTGACCGTGAACTGCGGGGCATCTATGTCCTAAATCGCTCGATGTACCCAGTTGACCGTGAACTGCGGGACTCGATGCACCCAGTTGAGCGTGCCACTGTGGGACTCCCAAGTGGGGCTGCTTCAACCACATTTATTTGGCACATCAGATATCGTATGAAGTAGGTGTTGATACTAATATGAGCTGGACTGTACAGCTATAGAACAAAACACACTGTTGATTTTTTTTTTACAGAAAACAGCCTGCTCTTACAGACTGATGCAATTATCAATGACATGAAAGCCCATTATCATCATTTTTGGAGGCTGACATGCCGAGCCTATCCGTATTTATATTTGTATATGCAGGGTGATCAACAGGAAATCAGGCATCAAATAAGGCATATTCCCAAATTCATACAGGTGATAAATTCGATGAAGAGAACCTCCTCAAAATGAAGAAAAGTCCCTATATGGCACGTAATAAGGGGATGACTACCAACCTTCATTCGCTCCGGGCCGAATCGTGTTGTCATAATCATCGGTAAAAAATGTCTTGTTAAACTTATCAGGGATCTTTCCTGATACATCGCCAAAGGAAAATAAACTGCAAGGGAGATAGAACGGATGGCTTGACAATTTGGTCTATTTGGTATCCGAATATTCATGATAATTTTTTAACATAAATTAAGCTTTAAAATAGACACAGGTGTAACATGTAGATTGGCCGTCGTAAATGTGACGCACTCGGGAGAAAGGAATCAGGTTGCTATGTTTTACAAGCAGTTTAAGCACAAAAAGAGGGGCATCGGTTCCTATAAACGATTATTCTAATGGCATTGCATCCTACGCCGACATCCTTTTCTATAAAGCGGCAATGTTGAAATATATACCATCACGTACCTACGGTGGCCCATTAGGGACATCATGTTTTTTTTTAGATTCAAATACGATTTTTTTTTCTCGAATTTTCTCCACGGAATTAAGTATTTTCTCCACGGAAATAAATACTTTTCTCCACGGAAATAAATACTTTTCTCCACGGAAATAACATTTATCTCCACGGAAATAACATTTATCTCCACGGAAATAAATACTTTTCTCCACGGAAATAAATACTTTTCTCCACGGAAATAACATTTATCTCCACGGAAATAAATACTTTTCTCCACGGAAATAAATACTTTTCTCCACGGAAATAACATTTATCTCCACGGAAATAAATACTTTTCTCCACGGAAATAAATACTTTTCTCCACGGAAATAACATTTATCTCCACGGAAATAACATTTATCTCCACGGAAATAAATACTTTTCTCCACGGAAATAAATATTCAATTTCTATTTTAAATTTTTTGAACATAAGGATTAGGCCATTAATAATGGCCATTATATATGGACCTTGTTGACTTAAAAAGTGTACTCACCTTATTAGTGCAACCAAAAGATATTTCATCCCGGCGACCATTTCGTTGAGCTAGATGTTGTTTATGCTTACATGTACTCCGTTTAGCAACATCCTGTTCAGAAGTCGTACTTCCGAAATTCCAAATCCTACACGAAACAAACGTGGACTAGCCTCAGATGGTCTGCCCTCAGATACACAATTTTCTCGTATTTATATGTGTATATATGTATAGTGATGCTGAGTAATGTTGGATGCTATGTGTGTAATTGTCTGCTTATTTGACACAATGATAATAAATGGCTCGTTTCTTGATATGACAATATGATGATAACATTTATCACTACTTTATACCTCGCTAAATATGAATTCGCCAATTTCCCCTGGGTAGAGATAAAAACGATTATCATTGCTGTAATGAACACGGTCTGCCTTATAATCAAATGTTCGGATCTTGATACGGTTCCAACTAGATAATTCCACGCCTTTGCGCCGGTATCCGTTAAAAACTTTGTGAATCGTTAAGTGTTCTTTTCCCAATAGGGAATTCTTCTTCAAAGTTACGAAATTGATACCACCTATTCCCTGTCTATCTCTTCAATACTAGGCCTAGGTGTAATGAAAACGCATTACAAGTCATCCTTCTCATTACATTTGCTGAGAGACTGTGCTGTGTGAGGGTGTTTGATTTATGATTCCTCTGTGCCGATAGTAGTTTAAACCCAAATTGGTCTTATGAGAACAAGTCACTTACTGTGCAAGAAGGCCGGGAAAAGTCTAACATAATGATTGCATGTATCAAAATGATAAGAATGTCATGTACTGTACATGTCCATGTGGAGAAACAGGTAGTGTATTGTTGTGGTGATGTGGAGGGGTTCAACAGTTTGCAACAGAGTTTTTTTCGTACATCGTCTGAAGGGGCATTGGACGTTCGGCTTCTTGCGACAACTCAAGATATTGCATTCTCGCTCGAGTCCTTGCAATTTACAGGCTCGCCGACTCCAGATTGACAAAACTCGTGCGAGTGCTTGAGACTGATCGGGAGTCCCTATCAGACTGCAGTGCTGATCGAATGCGCCTCTTCCTGCAACAACAGAGGTCGGAAAACGCCGTACGAAACTCCTTCCCCATCGAAAAGTAAATGAGAAAGTTACTTGCCGAATTGAGGAGAATCAGGGAGTTCGCTAACTGCTGCACGATGCCAAACCAAGCTTCGAATTGCGGCTTCGATTGCATTTGCTCCGCCACAGACAAGATTTGGACAATAGATCCTGGTAGCTTGAAGAGGATGAAGACTGTGATCATTGATACAATTATCAGGGTACTCCCTGACGTCTTCTTTTTCGTGGCTAATGGATTGCCCGGGCGATTCCTCAGAGCCCTGAGAACTGCTGCGTTGAATGGGATAATGATAAAGAACATCGGCCCAATGTCAAAAAGGAAGGTTTTGAAGATGATTTTGTAGCCCATGTTGTAAGCAAATGTCAATGCGTAATCCCTTGATATTGCATGTATTCTGAGCTCTCCTGTGTCGTAGTCGGCGTAGAAGGCTTGCTCACAGAAATGCGGCAGTGTCGCGATGAGCGACGCGAAGAAGATGACCAAAAAGGTAGTCTTGGAATATTTCAATGTGTTGATCGCCCGGGAACGGAGTGGCAGGCAGATGTGCAGAAACCTGCAGTAGACGAGAGTGGGCAAATCGGCGGTCAATATCAGGGGTGGTTATCAGTAAGAAAGGAAAGTTACCGGTGGTTACCAGTGTAAATGGAATAATTAGTCGCTTCCAGTTGGTCCAAATGTTGGACTTCCCTACTGATGGCTGACATAGTCTGGTGTCTTCGTCACCTGGTTTATAGTGAGCAGTTTTCTCTAAAAACTTTAGATTTTTACTTTCTTTCAAATGTACCAATTTTTTAGGACCGGTGCAGAAGTAGAAAATGTCCCCCTGGAGAAAGTTTTTGGCCCTTCGCATTCGAAGGGATGATGGTATGTGGTTCTATATTATGGCGGTCGGCTTAGAGATCACAGTACATTATAGAATCCTTTTACCCGAACACTCTATCCTAGGACATTTCAAACTTCTACACCGGTCAACACGTTATTTGATTTTCAGATTTTAGCATAAGGAAACGCCGCTAAACTGACAATTAAATTGGTATGGCCTTACCTGTCGATAGTGATGGTGGCAATGATGTACACGGTTTCCAACTCAAAAAGTAATGTCAGGTATTTCAATGTCTTCAAACTTACTACGAGATAATTGCGTGTCGTCTGCGAATCATCCATCATACCCAAGCTCCTGAGCAGGAAGGATTCATAAAATACCAGCATTGACAGCAGAAATAATCCATCGAATATTGCTAGTACCTTGAGGAGAAAGTATGCCGACGATTGCTTTGGTTCTCGGCAGAAGATTGCCAGAGATATCAGATTTCCGACGATGCCCAGTCCACAGCAGATCGGTGTGAAGATAGCCGCTATGACGTATGACGTGTTATCTGTTGTCGTCATTCCTGTCGTTAAACGGTTAATATCTGTAGTAACGTTATCGGTGCCTTCGAACGGAACAGTAAAATTACTATAATCGTCTGCAGTTGAATTCAGGTCGGGAATTGCGGGAGGCAAGAAAGTGGTATTGATAGCTGAAGCCATGCTGGGTCAGTGTCTGTTGGTGATAATTTAAAGTTGTTTCTGCCAAGTTAATGGTCGCAAAGATCCTGCCAAAGCATCCAGTTAATGGGAAAGAAAGAGATTTCTTCTAACTAACACTCGTTACATTCAAAGAAATGAGTAGGCCGTTGAATTTGAAAGGGAGTCGCTGTCCCAGTGTATTTTAAATCATCCAAAGTATCGAAATAAATCGTCGCTCACCCAGGTATTACGCGCTGTTTTTTGAATAGAGTTCCTTTCACCAACGTATAGATGTATGCATAACGTCATATATCGGCCTGTTCTCATCAGTTTTTTTAGTCAATATCACGACTTGCTTTCATCATTGGTTTCTAAACCAGAACGGTAACTCTATACTCATATTGTTGCGCCCCACGTCATCAGTTGATTGATCGAGGAAGGGAATGTCAAAAGAACGAAAGAACGCTGAATAGAACGCAAGTCAATTTCGATGTGATTGATGTACCGACCGATCCCCTGATGGTAAAGGATTGTGATATGATCATTATTCCGATATTATGAACAAGAAATGAACTCTGTGGATAAAAAGTGTAGTCGATCAAAATTACAGGTGTTCTTGTTGCTGTTTAGATCGTTATCGAAAAGTAATAACTCGTCTCCGAAATACTAAGTAACTTTCGTAGTTTTCGGAATTGCATGAAATAAGAGCCTTGCATGGCGCTACAGTCTCAGTCGACGTTGGATAATTTCCAATTCCTCTAGAACAGTTTCATTGTCAGAATGAAGCACAAATAATGCCGCGCTTGGCGTTGTCCCATCGATCTGTGTGTGTTCCGTGCCTACAATGTGTAATTGCACGAAGTACGAATAGTCCCCGAGGCGCCTCGTCGTTTATGGAGGTATTTCATCTCTTCAATATCTTCGGGATTTATGAAATGTAAATGACAAATAGTCTCATCTGTATTGGATGCTTTTCTTCCCTCTGACATTAAAGCAGAAATGTATAGACTCTGTATGAAGTCGCAGTTCGCTGCTGTTTGCCACACCCTTCTCGGCGAACCATGTATCGTCCAACCGTCGTCCAATGTGCACATGAGCCGTCGGAGTAAACCCTTACAACTACACCTTCTCTCACAATTTCATATAAACCTTCGAGGAATTAAATATCAGTTCACTTGGCGATTATTCTGGTGAATCCCAGGAACTTGTTTACTCAATTCGACTATCCAAGATAACGTCCTTTCTATTGTCACTAATTTTTTTTCCGATTGATAGTGTGAGGATTCACAATGAAGTCACGTCTTATTGACACGCCCAGCAGTAGCAAACAGAAAATCGCGAAAAAGTTAATGTTCAACAATGCAGTTGGATTTTCTGGTAAACACATTTATTTGCACGCACTATATGCACTTAATAGTTAATGGTTGCGAAAACACACTATTGTATCACTATCGCCGCATAGATTTACATTTAGAATGGACTCTTGGACAAAAATCGCTATTTGTCAACTTCCATACAACAGAATGTTGCAAAGATTATTCGAAATGGGCGGTTAATGCGGACAATATTGATGCAATGTCCATAACTGTTAAAATACTTCTCATGATCATTATTTTAAGTCGTTCGCTTGCACAGCGCTTGTATTCTTGGTTGGCAATAACATACAATTTCTCGAGATAACCAGATCATTGATCCTAATTACCAAACCAGAACCGTGCTTCAGTCCTCTTTTTTATATCATTTATCAAGATTATCGTATCCAGTTTCGCGTAATTTACGAAGGCCAAGAGAAGTAGGCCCTGCACCGCTTCGTCGTGATGGATCGGTGAAGGTCTGCAATGTTCGGAATCAACATGGTCGTTGCTGGCCTTGCCTTTGGTCTCGCACCATGGTGTCGATCATTGACCTCGATTATCGCAGCCTTTGTAGGAAATGGATTTGGCATGGGATTTGTTGAAGCCGGTAAGAATTATATGTGAAAAACTATCATAGGATGACCATCAGACAGCATGCCAACAAGATGACGACGACAAGATGTCGTATGGACATCTCCTGGCACGTGTCTATTTTCCTGATGAAAATGAAAAATATGAATACCCATTGCCCAACTAGTGCAAGCAATGAGATCAAACCGACCGCCTTGATGTGACAACATGTGGCCAACGTATATCATTGATATAGTGTAGTTTGAGAGTTATTCAAAGTCAAAAGCATCTTTTTTGTTAACAAATACATGTGCAGAGGGCCCGAATGTCGCGAAATCTGGAGGTGAGGTGCATGGATTACTTGGCGGGAGATGAATTTGTCATTTCTCCCCACTTGTCATGACGCAGTACTTGATCATCCACAGTTGTCAGATGTAGTGCAGATAACAAAGCACAAACATCTCTGAAGTTCTATCGATACAAGACTCGACTCAGATCCTTTTGCTATTTTTCAGGCGGTAACTATTTCATTATGGACTTGTGGGGTGAGAGCAGTCCAGCTCCCCTCGCCGCCGTCATTGGATGTTTTATCATTGGCGCCACCATCTCTCCTTTGATAGCAATTCCTTTTCTCCCAGCCGCACAAACCGCGGATTTAAAAAGAACAAACAGAGAAATGGGCTTTTCAGGAGCTAAGCAACACTTGTGTCCACGATGTTTTGAAGACTGAGGAGGGTGGGTCCCGGGACCGAAAACATCAGGCCCTGTGAAATATTTCAAATTGAATATGAGTCGGTGATGATTAGAATAAAACTGGGAGCGTTCATGCAAATATCGCCAGTTCTTCATTAGCATCTACATGTATTTCCATACGATGTGAACCCGGGGCCACAATCTCCTATGCAGAGGCACCAATTTTGTAACGCGTTTTTAGAACATGTAACAAGCATATCTAGCGTTAATTTCACAAGTATTCATGGTTCACATGAAGTGAATGGTTCACATGAAGAATCCCTGTCAGCCCGCCGCTCAGTTGGCACTGGGTAGCAAGTTATATAAGATACATGAAAAATGTACATGAAGCATCATGGGAATGTCATTCCGCCGGGAAAAATCCAGAAGGGTTACGACGCCGGTAATAGTGAAGACGCTGATGATGACTTACCCTAGAAAAGTAAACGAAACCCACCACGGAAGTGGCAAAGATTCGGGCAAGGTTTGGCATGCGTTGGCGGCTCATCAGATCAGATCCACAGTATGAGGTCATTATCCTATTTCCACTAGGTCTATCCGAATAATGAGGCCTGAAACCTTTTAGTCTCACAGGTCTTGTTGAATAATACCATGTGGGTTTCATATACAAAAATCATTTCATAGTTCATAAGCGAACTCGTTCATGCATTGCTAAACGCGCCTGTCATATTCGCAGTTTGATAGCCTACGTTTTTAATGAAGGACTCTGGTTACTGGAGTAGGTGGTCTATATGCAACATCCATCAGTCCAGGCTGGTTACTCTAAGCATCCATGGGCCATCAGTGGATCAACCATGTGTAAAACGTGGTTTGTGATAATCATCGTAGATCCATTCATGGGCCCATCAATGATCCAGGCATGGACACTTTTGCCAGTGTACATAATACGCTGAACCCTTGAATTGCTGCCTGCTTAGGCCTACCCGTACTTAAACATTATGAAGTGTTTTTCATAGTGACAGGAGGTCAGCCAAGCTTTGGCTTAATCATTTTTTACCTCCGGTTCGAACGAGAGATTTAAAAATTTGAATTGCGTCATTTCTGAATTTCTTCCCACCGATACAATATAAATAAAAATTCACCGCGTAATTAAAAGCCCAAATATTTGCCAATAAGGAATATCCGATTTTGTAGCGCATGAACCAGTAGACATCATCGAAATTATGATAAATATCCTTGAGTGCCGGAATCTCAAACACCATTTCGTAAACACGGAACGGGATCGAGCAGACAACATACGCCCCGCTTACCAGTAAGAGCATGCGCGTCAAATGACCGGTTTCCTGTTTTCGTTTTGCGTGATCTTGACCAGTTCCTCCTGTCATGTGTTTTTGTTTTTGCGATGCTTGTTTGACTGTAAATACAATCCAGATGTTCGCGGCAAGGATGACGGCGAAGGGCACGAGAGTTCCAAAAATTAGCTGGAACATTGAGCCAAACATCTCCAGGGCGGGGTTGTCGTTCACGTTCGGTTCAACAGACTCCACCCCTGAAATGATAACAGAGAGTGGTATCGCCAGTGGCCAGTTACGAAAATATTTCCACCTTCAAAAAGATATTAGAGTCTAGGACAAAATATCTCAATAATTTTAGTGGGTAAGAAAAGTATGAGAAGATGAAATAGTTGACTGACTTACTCGTTGTAGCGTCATATTTGTATTTGTAAATGAAGAGGACATTCGAATTAAGCCCCGCCACAATAGGCAACGATAGGAGGACGGTCCACTTGGCTCTGGTCGTGGTGCAGAGTGCTTTTGCCGTCATTGGGAATCTTACAACAATCAGACGATCTATCGACATCTCCATCAAAAAGATCCCGGATGTGATTCCAAATGTGTAATTGAAGTAATACCCAAACCTGGAAAGGTACGGTGGGTGGGACATCACATGATTTATTTTTTAACATGAAAAAAAATCCTGAAATGTCTCGATCGATAGACTTATTGATGATACGCTGTGATGCGGGTTTTTTAACGAAGCAATATAAAGCCATGTAAATGTCTAAGCAAATTAGAGGTCGTAAAATGAACACGGATGCAACACAAACGTCGTCTTCTCGAGTAACTTCTAGCTGCACGATCCTGGTCTGTGACGGGCCCGCTCACAATATATCAAAACGGAAGCAGTTCCCAGGAGAGATTCTCCATAGGCAACCTACCAGCTACAAGCAGTAACATCTACAAGCCCCGAGACAATCGTTCGAGATGTCATCCCAGGCGATCGAGATAATCATCATTATCATTATCATTACCCCCCCCTCCGACCCCCAGCACTTCGAGTCCGACTACGAGTACAAAAGCGATTCCCTGAGCGCGGATCCCACTACGACTCGAATTGGTAATCGGAGCAGGAGTCGGGCGGCTGCTAATCCTGCCTATCAAAGTTTGCGTCAGACTATAAACCCCAACTTTAACTTTTTTAATTATCCCAAATCACGTCCAAACCAAGTAGCACGCGAAAAACGGTCATGATAGCAAGCGCAGACGATATTGGCGGGAGAGTCTCCATTCCAATACCAGCTACCATCATTCCTTCTCAAAGTTGGTCAAAGAAAGGTGTGAAGGGTGGACTTACTCGAGAAACCGTCCGATATTAGCTCCAAGAAGGCGCTTCACAAGCGGAGATTGGAATGTAATGACTATGGAGTCAGCGGAGATCAAGGTCATGGTGTCGACCACTGACAGTGCCGCCATGTAGATCGAAGTGGAGATCCTACGATTTTCCTTCCGCATGGTGACCAGGAAGGACACGAGGTTGCCGGGGAGGCCAAACACTGTGGGGATGTACCATAGGTAGGACTGGGTCCAGTACATGATCTCGAGGATTGGAATCCAGGATGAGGTCGTGAATGAATTACGAAGCGCCATTGCTGTTGTATTCTAAATAAAGATGAAGCGGTTTCATGGATAGGCCAAACTCATGATTCAGAAATAAAATCATTTGGATTTTTGTGAGATTTAAAAAACTCCGATCCCTAGAGCACTTTCTTGCTGATTCTGCTGTTGCCCTAGGCAAACCACATTGGCCCCAGCGGTAATTTGGTAGTATAAATTACCCGCTAGTGCGGTTGTTGTTAAGCGCCGGAAGTATCATCAAAGGACGCCAATAGCACCAGCTAGTGATCTTTGATTATCAAAAACCGCGCCGAAGGCAGCGGGAAAACATTGTATCGAAATCAGGCTCATGCCTGCTTACATTGCTGCAGTGTTTTCCTGTCGGATTTAGAAACAGGGAATGAAGCAAAAAAACAGATTCGAAAACAACTAACCTTCATAATCATTAATTTGAGGAAATCTTTCTGTTGATTTAACACTGCATCTATATATCTTGTTCGGCGTTGACTCTGTACAACGCCTAGTCTAAACGTATATTCTAAGTATATCTTTTGTTTTTTCCCAGACGAAATACGAAATGTGAAATGCACTGAAAGACCTAGCAGAAACTAACAAAGCAATGGCGGTCGTTCTCGCACTTAGAGCGGTCAAGTCAGCTTCTTATCCACTAAGAGCGGTCAAGGCAGCTGCAACCAAACGGCATCGACATTCACAGGGCTCCGCTTATCGATTATTAAAAACATTCCTTTAAATACTTCGCACAAAGGAACCCTATTTGGACAAATCAATGTAGATGTGAACTATTTTAATAGCGAATCTACTTCAGATCAATTTGACACCGAGTCTCTTAAAACACTCTGGTTGGAATAAGCGTCCCTAACATAAGGAAGAAGAAGAAGAACCAACATTATACAAATAGTGGATGTTTGGGAGTCCGATATGGAATTTTGATGGACGAAGAAATGTCATGGCGGACGAGGCTTTCTGAGTCCAGCAAAATTCCATATTGGACGACCTTAAACATCCACTATTTGCTATATTATGCAACCAAATGTCTTGGCAAAGAAATCAATCCAAAGGAAAATAATGAAACAATTTTGATCCATTTTGATTGGATTAAAACCTTTTAGGACCCGTTACGACATTTTTTTGGATCCGTTATTGCTTTTTTGGATCCGATACGATGTGATGACTTGAAATCACATGATGTGAATCGAGTTACGCTATTGGCCAAGAACATTTGGTAGCATAATATTACAAATAGACTGCCTCGTGAGTCTAAGATGCCGAGTATGCGTTACTATGTTAAAGATTTTTTGAATTTGCTAATCGGAAAGGGGAAAGCAGTCCTTTATTCTCATGGTGTCAACCAAGGATGACCCGGTGCCTCAGTGATACATTTTGGGAGAGTTGCTTCATTTCTTCGGAGTTCAGTCCTGACTTATCCCAAACACAAAGCGAAATACCTGTTTCAACAACTTCGTCGAAATGTTATATCAACAGTCTATGAATTGAAAGCAATGGAAGTGACTATTGTCATTAACTATCTTGAACGGTGTATGTACTATCAAGCATCGGGATCCGTAGCTGCTTCTCTGAGTTCATCCTCCAAACTTTTCTCTTTCACCGGTGATTTTTTCTTATCATTCAATAAGTAGTCGTCCTTGGGTATCCCGAAGCCCTCTGGACTCATCGCGCTGTGACCCCCATCCACCGGGATGTCCGCCCCCGTGAAGAAACTGGCGTCCCGGCTGCTCAGAAACGTAATGGCTGCAGCTACTTCGGACGGCATAGCCACGCGCTGGAGAATGTGGACTTGACCAATAGTGGCTTGACTTTCTGCTCTGTCACCGAAGACGACACTGCTTACCTGTTAATACAAGGAATGAGATTGTGAAATGCTTTAGGACCACATGTAGATAGCCTTAAGGTCATGACCTTAGTCTGTCCATTAATATTTTTCAACCAACGGTCCTCCGTACACGTTTAAGACTACAGTAAAAACACTTATAAACTTTTCAGAATTTTGATCATAATGTTGAGTCCAAATATTTTTTTCACTTGTTTTTTTTCTGCTCAAAATGAAGAAACATCATCAGCCCCCAAAAAACGTTGGCAAATGCTTACCGCGGGTGACCACACCGAAGCCGACGACACACAGTTGACTCTTATCCCATCCTGCCCAAGATCTAACGCCATACACTTCGTCATAGAAACGATGGCGCCCTTACTTGCAGAGTATGTCCACCGGTTGGGTTCCGCACGGTGGGCCGAGTTGCCGCTCACGTTTACTATGGTGCAATCTTTGCCTGAAAACGATCACACGTCATGTTTTGATTATCCAGAAGAGCAATTTGCTAACTGTGCTTTCATTCAGGCAGTGCATATAACTGGCGCTGCACTATAATACAATCTGATTTGAAAATATCCAAGATTTCATAGCACGTCGTCTCGCCAATGCAGGAATATGATTGATTGATGTCAGTGCAACATCAAGCCTGTACGCCATGCAACATTGAGTAGGATGAAAACAATTTGAATTTCAGTTTTAGTTTTACATTCTAAAACACCTTTATTTGGGTCCCAGTAAAAGTTGCTTCGTTTTTGCCGCAGTGGTTTTGGTGCCGCAACCATAACCCTTTCAGTGATTAGGTCTACCTGTTTTCATGTAAGGGTAGCATGCTTGGACCAAGTTGGCGTATCCCTCAACATTCACTGTCATCGTGTTGTGCCAGTCTTCCCTCTCTGCATCAAGACCTTCAAAAGTGGAAAGTAAAAATAAAACTCAGTGGCAGTGGGATTTTAAAGACAGGGCGTGTACGTGTTGCTTATGTGATCGGTGTAACGGAATTTACCCTCGGTCTGCGGTGGTGATTCGTTGCACCGAGTGTAGAGGAGGAAGACTTTACGACAGCGCTCATAAAATCCACGTGGTTGCATGCCGCATTCAAATATAAACAAATTCAACAAGGATAGTTGAAAATTCTATTAATCCTTACCTTTCCAATCAAAGTAGGCTGCATTATTGACAAGATGGTGAACAGCCCATCCGTTGGCCTCAGCCACCTTGACCACCCCCTCCAGGCACTCGGATTTATTGGCGACATCCACCTTTAAAAATGTCACTTTATGACCAGATTTAGTCAAGTCCTCGGCCACCATTGGTCCAATGACGTCATCGATATCAAAGATGGCCACACTCGCGCCATCATTGGCGAATCTTTCGACTGTGGCCCTGCCTATGCCCGATGCTCCACCGGTGACAATAACCACCCTGTCTTTGAACCTCTTATCCTTGGTTATTTCGTCATCAAGGATAGGCCTCTCTGGGGTACTCATGTTGCAGTACATATTGATGTATGTTATTGAGAGTAAATTTGAAGTAAAGAATTTCTAAGGTTCTTTTGAATGAACTTCCTGCATTGAAAATTACCATTCCAAAATTTTCCGGCCTTCAACAGTTAATGAAGAAAAGGTGGACGACTAATATATCACAAAAAACCGAGATCCCTAAACCACAAAAATAAGTATCTTGAAAAGACTGAATGCACACGGGATGCACACTAGATGTACACGATGAGTGTTCCTGGTATTATAGTGCTGGACAATACTCATTTGGTCTGTGATGGAAAGCCTACACACAACTGCGTATGTGACAGCTGTCGTCGAGGACTAAGACAACACAATGTGAAATATCAATGAAAATTGTAAATAAATGCCAAGCCTAGGCACAGAAGCAAATCAAATGAGACAGAGATGGAGGTTTTTTAAATTGATATACGCAGTGTAGTGTTGCAATCGTGTGTAAAAGCATAATGTGTTATAGATATTTATGACAAATGTTGATGGTTACTTTCCTTTACTCTGGAACAACTACTTAATGGCTAGTTTCACTACACCTTTTACTTCAAATTGTAATGTCACAGTTGGTCCATTTGGAACTACCAGATTAGTTGTTTGTATGCCACTTATCTACCACTTTCCAAATCAATTGTGATGACAGTTAAACTTACGATATCGATTTTTAAAGAAAATTATCGTTATAACATAGAAACATAGTCTTCACTCATATAATGTTTGGCATACGTGTATATTGATTGTCTCGTAGGATCATCGCTCAATCAACCTGGGCAGTCAATATGCAGAAGTTGTCAGTGCGGTGAGCACTAGAGACGCCGGGAGAAGGTACATTGCATGGAGGTCTCAGTGCATGTCGTTGTGTTCAAGAAGAAAGAAATTGAATGAAAGCTGATATGGGTATTGCTGGTAGATTCAGGTCGCTTCAGGAGGGAGGAAGAAGCCTATAGGGCAATGGGTCAGAGCCCCCGGTCAAACCTCGCTTGGCTGTCTAGCATCTCGTCGTGACATCGGGTGATTTAGGATAATCCTTCGACGGTGTTTTAGAACACGTGACCGGAATCGCAGCTTGTTTGACCTATAGCTGAAGTTGTATTAAGCGAATGAGAATATTTTTAGTTACAAAGTACACTTTGTTGAAGACTTCATTGGATTTCTGAAGTGAAACCGAGGTATATACGTGTATTGAGGATTTTGAAAACCTTGTTTTTGATGAAGATGGCAAAGTTGTCTCTATCAAAAGTTATTACATATCCGTTGTCAGACAGGTACACGAAAACCTTTGCGATTACTTGCCAGTTGGAATGCACACGACTGAACGGGTGAAATTATTTGTTTGTATTTTGGAGCCGAACACACGAGGAAAGACACGTTGAAATTAAGCTTTTTGCACAAAAGTTTATCCAAATGAGCGCCATATTATGACACCTGACCATGATACCACCCAAACGCGAGCTGAATCCTATGAACATCTTTGGATATATATTATCCTAATCACAGTGGATCCCACCTTTTGGGAATTTGACAATACCTCAGGGCGGACGCATTGAGCTGGGCCGCCGGCATGTTACATTTTGCGGTCGGCGGACTAAATCGCGAAAACCATGATTGTCGCCGGGCACAAAATGTTGCTAAACCGTTGCCAAAATTTTGGGATTTTATACTATCGAGTAAGCCAACATTCAGGCATGGCGAAAGATAAGTTTGTTTGATCGCATTATAATACTGTCATGAGATGTTGCCGGCCATGTTGCCTTTATAAATGATACATGATAGTGATGTATGTGTATTCATGTTACTAATGATGCATGACAATGCTTGTGTATTCATGCTACTAATTGTATGCATATGTATTCACACTGCAATTGTATATCGTAGGAAATCGTAGAAGTTCCCGGATTCGTCGCGTAATAAAATGCATGTGGTACCTAAAGTCTGCCAACCAAAGCGGGTTAGCGGTGTTTTTAATCACTGTATCACTATGTTCAGATTTTCAAAGCTCGTCTAAAATGACGAATCAAATACGCAAGGCATCCTACAGTCATTTGCTTGGTGATAGAGCCTTGCATCATCCAGACTTGGGGAGCTCGCCGGAGATATCCTGCCTCGCCTGTGCTGCCGTCTGCCTCTTCCAATCAACCTGTAGCACTTTCAACATCTGCGAAAATGGCAAGGGTATAATCTGCCAGAGAAGTCACAGGGAGGGAACGTGTATGGAACGGGAGGAGGCGTTTTTTCAGCCAACGTGTAGACTTTTCCAAAGGAAGGTAATATGAGGCCTGTTTGCACGGTGCTTGTTCATCAGCCCAGTGACAGACACCAGGCACCAGCCTTCAGGCCAGCCAATATAGTGGATGATATAATAAAGGCAGATTTTCGGCTTAAGACCCTGGCGTTCACAGATGCTTGCAATACGTTTGCATTACAATGTAACATAAGCAACCTCATTGACCACGTCAGTACATTTGTCACTTTTGAGTTCAAGTACTTCCGTTGTCTCACCCTATGCTTGCCAAAGAACTACATAATGAGGTTGTTTACATCGCAATGCCGACGTTTGCTGCATCCCGAAGCTACTATACCATGGAACTAGCTGCGAGGGTCGCTCACTTTAGCCCGGTGTAAAAGGAATGGACATCCTATAGGAATGCAGGACCCCATACAATCGGTGTGTATTGTCAACAAACGTGGTTAATGGTTTGGTTAGGGTCAGCTTCATAATCTTCAACAAAAGAACTCGGCGACTCTATTCACTTTCACAAAAGGACCGGACTTCGATTCTGGGGGGACTTGCATTTCTTTTACACCGGCGCGAGATGAGGCGCCAATGCCTTGCAAAAGACTCGTGCAAGCGCCGTGCTATTAATAGAAACGCTGATTGGCTATTTCAGAGTTTTCCCAAACGTCAACATTTCAAAGCTTTTCAATCGTGGAATGAGTTCTAGACAATATTCGAATTTTCGGTAGAATTTCTTTGGTTCTTTGGTGAGAAATAAAAAATCTCTTGTTCCACGAGGTTTCTATCGTCAATAACCGCAGGCCCTGCAGATGGAGTTCTCTTTTCTGACTTGATACTGCCACCCAAGAAGAGTGTTTATTTACTGTGACATCAAGGAGGATACCGCGGTGACGTCACGGCTTTTCCAAGATGTCGCTGCATATTGTAAACAAACTCGATCCACGGCCAAGGGAAAATCAAGTCATCAAAAAAGTTAGATTTTTCGCATCAAATCAGAGTTATTAGTACTTTTCTGCTATGAAATAAGTCTTCAGACAATAAGCTATCATTTGAATAATGAAAAGTTCTGTTTTGATGGGGAAAATAGGTTTTTTTAAACCAAATAGCCGGGCACCGATCTTCCAAAATTAGCGATGGTTTCAAAACAGTCTCCCAGATATGTGGCAATCTCTTCATTATCATAATGGGATTTGGAGGCATGTTTACAGATTTTACAAGTTCGAGACCTGTAATACCTTAAACTCGCATAGATCCCCATAGATCCCCTCTATTTGTCGAGTTAGCGCCCCTGTAAGATCATGCATTTTCGGACACTAGAACGAAATCTTCCTGCGGATATCGCGGTTTCGGTGATGATTTAAGGAGAAATTGACTGTTCTTAGAGTTGTATGGGACAGAAATGAGTTCATACTTCATGAATACATGAATATATTATGATATGGGCGGGCTTCTAAGTCAAAACAATAACAAACTCAACTGCATCTCTACTGTATATTGCGTAGTGCATTGCCTAGTGTATTTCGTAGTATATTTTAGCCGAGACATTATTTCCGCACTTTGGCCACGCCAAACGTCTTTTTTATTCGTGGAAGTTAATCTGCTCTGTAAATTTTATTTTACACAGGAAGAATCCATACTAGGTATTGCAATATTTCATGTCTATTGGTGTTTTTGTGTACAAAAGCGCACCAGACAGTGAGACGTGGAGATCTGTTCAGTACTGATGCTGTCAGTAGACTGAATCTGATTGGCCATAGCGATCAGTAATATGGGTCGGGATCACGTGATGTGACGTCACCGCGGTATCCTCCTTGCTGTGACATGTATCTTTTTGCCAAAACGCGTACGTCATTGAACACCGTGCTCGAATATAATGATTTCACAATCCGTAAAGAATTCGAAAGTTATTGTATTTGGCAGCAGACATGAACGTATTTCAGTGATGCCGCCTATTGTATATAATGTCCATCGTGGTTACCATCAATTCAATCAATACTTCCAATATTTACTTGTCCAATTTATTGGTCAACCAGTCCCTTATTTGCATACACTTGTGTATCACTATCATTCAAATACCAATGCGTGCAGAATCCTCTATAATACATCATTCTTTTCAAGTGAAAGAACGTATTATGCATTTTTACACTGGTACAAAGAACACCCTCTACTTGATGTCGAAAAGAATAGAGAACCTGAGTACCTATTGCTGGACATCACATCAGGACAGATATGTGGGGAAATGAAATTCAAAAATACTCGAGAATTTCAAATGGGCGAAAGAAGAGTATTTGAAATCAACCAATCACACACGAGACTTTATAAATACAGTACCGGTAGTAAATCTGGGGACGATCTTATTTTGCTATCTTACCGAATCCGTCGAGTTGAATCTGAGAGACTTATTTTACATTTGGAACGAATAGGCGCTGACGTTTTAACCAGGAATATGCATTTAAGAAGATTTGGAAATATATATCGCTTTGAAACACCTTTAATCCACAAAGACCATGTTATAATTTCATTCCATGTATATAGCCGTAACAGCCACAGTAGTGACATTGGTCAGTATGTTGTTTTTCATAACATGTCACCAAAGGGGTTCAATACTTATGAAGTAAACTGTGCTCGGGAGGACGACAGGTCGCTAGTATTCACCCCTTCAGCGGGGTCAATTATTACAATTTGCCATCATAGTTATGATATGAAAATACTACTTGGGTTTCAAATAAACTGCCCTCAGAGGAAAAATCTTCTGCCAAAATTGCCATTGTGTAAAGGGTCAAGCGCTCCACTCAGAAAGGTGAAAATTGTTCATCACAATTTTTTCAAATCATTGCTGTTTCGTCATAATTTCGTTGGGACAAACAGACGCGGGGATATAGTTTGCACGCAAAATGTGGTCAAACACAAAGATATTCGACTGATAACTTCCTTAGCAGTCTTAAAAAAAAGACATCGCTAGCAAGACTCTCCTTCATGGAGACAAGTCGTATACTTCTGGGGAAGCCATGCTGCTACGATTATGATGTAATTTGGCGTCGGCGGGGTTTCTTAAGCACTGTTCATGTACGGCTGTCAACGGACATGCAAAGGCATTATTAAGGGGAAATAAACTGCGGCTGTGTCAGCCAAACCAGCCAGGAACTACATGTAAGCAAGATCCGTCGCAGTTTCGTTGATGTCCTTTCCAAGCATGCACCGCATACATGTTAACTGGTAATTAAACTTGCACAATTATTTCTCAATTCTTGAAAGTATCCCTGTGAGTGGCACTATAAGCGTACATCAAGGAGTTTCCAGACTCCAGTTGTGCTAGGAGATAAAGACAGGTGGTTCTATGACGCCAATTCGGAATCTATAACTGTGATGTCAATTGGAGATGGCCAACCGCTGGATACCTTTATTGTTTATCAGTTTAAAAACAAAACACTTAATGCCACCTACAACTCGTCTATGAACCCGTTTACAATATGCCCAAACCCGGACTCTGTACGTTTGGACCTTTTTAGTCTGCATTTTTATCTGCATTTAACGGTTATGTGCAAATACGGGCTTTTCAGATTGTACAACATTTACTTGCGACGTGTTACATTTGAATTTACTATCCCAACTAGCGAGGACCAATGTATGAAAAATAAATTGAATCAACCTGGAGCATTTTATATCATATTTTATGAAGAGAAAGTCTTGATACATTGTTCAAAAGGTAGAGAGAGTCGTCGACATTTCGATACTATTTACGATATTGTTAGCTTTAACGAAACAATCAAATTGCTTGAAGGAGCTGAGGTGCCCAAGAGAAATGATGTTGTTTACACGCGTTTGAAGTTAACAAAGACTGGTGATGCCATCGCCCTAGGTGCCGGACCGGGAAAATTACTTATTTGCCTTTTCCAACGACTGAACCGGTACAGAGAGATCCGGAAGTCCATGCAACCATTATTACCGAGGCCGATTTTTGACTGTAAGTGGTGCCCTAATGCCAGCTTGTTTCTTGTTTTCTTCTTTGATAGGCAACACGTAAGAAAATATCCTTTACTCTACGCTTCCAGAGTAGCGCCTATTCCAGAAAATAGCCTCATACCGAAAAGCAGGATGTCCACATTTCAAGAAATAAAAATTGCCTTTTTGTATTCAATAATAATACAGAATCTAGACCATTCATTTTTTGGCAAAGGGTGTCGAATGCTACTAGTGGCACCCACTAAACGGCGCAATAACAGGGTTTTATTGACTGTTGATATATTTACTCTTACTGAATTGTAACGAATCAAGATATCTCATCCTGAGGAAATTAGGAGTTAATGTTCGCTTCTCCATCCCAACCCCCGGTTTCCTCGAGATGAGATCTCTCGGAGAGCTGCCTATACCATGTCACACGGGACGTGCAAGACCAAGGTCAGCAGAATTTTAGCTGGGAAAGGTGAGGATAAGACCTTAGACGCTCACGACATATTTCACCAGTATCGTAAAGGACAGATTTAGGGATCGTTCATGAACATGAATGTGTAAACGATTCTGACAGTGTTGAGGGAGGTACTGATTAGGAGCGGGAGGGCTTGTTAGGGTTTACTTTCAGTCGAGGTATATGATATTTATCAAATAGAGTTCCTGTTTACTGGGCGGTTGTCAATGTTTAAATTAGGACTCGTGGATGGAGGATGTAGTCTAACACATCCTGCATTGTTATGATTGTAAAACACATATCCATGTATCAGGCAATGGATTTATTTAGATGAAAGGAAATATTCGCGACTCAGTCTTCCTTGATTTCATGGAGCGTTTTAAACCCAAATCTCTCGCCGCTCATCGCGCCATGGCCGCCGTCTACGGGCACATCCGCTCCAGTGAAAAAGCTTGCATCACGGCTGCTGAGAAACGTTATGGCTGCGGCAATCTCGTTAGGATGGGCCACGCGTCCGATCAGGTGGCACCCTGCAGCTTGTTTCTTCACCTCTGCGGCCTCATCCGGGGATTTCGCCCCGACAGTCTATACAGAAGAACGAAAATTGTTAACCGTATTTATTATTTCCTGGGACTTTGCGATTACTCGATTCGTTAAGAAATGAAAATCGTGAATATAAACTCATGGGAAAAATCCAAAATAATTTTTCATCCGCCAAAACCTTAATAAAAAAATGGAATATGCGTACACAGGCATATATATATATAATATGCTCATTAGAGGAGTAACCTGCCAATAAATATTCTCCCACCAGTTGTCTGGCTCGACCCATGCATGGACCTCTCGACCTCTCTAGCCAAGAGACCTGAGCCATCTGACCACAGTTCTCCGTTACTTTGAGCAATGCCCATGAGATGAGATCCTACAATGACGCGAATAAACTTACCGCTTGTGTCCAAACACACCCAGGTGATACGGAATTCACCCTTATGCCGTACTTTCCAAGGTCCAACGCCATACATTTTGTCATGGATACGATGGCGCCCTTGCTTGCTGAGTAGGTCCAACGATTCGGCTGTGCACGATGGGCGCAGTTGCTTCCAACATTGACGACTGTGCAATCTTTACCTTTGATTGACGGAAATGAAGAAAGTTTGTACCAAATGCAATAAAATAAGTGTTTTTTCTGCCGGGAACCACAATCAACTTCCGGTTGTTATGGAGGTATCTTCCAATATTCAATCAGCTTCGAGTCGATATGCTGAGAAACTACATGTAAAAGCCCTTCAGGTGTCGATAGATTTCCTTCAACACCCTTGCCTGGATGTCCATTCTGGCCTTCATCTTTTTTCACTCAAAAATAGAGCAGAAAAACCTTGTTGGGCAAGATGCTGGATCTCGTACCGTTCTTCAGATAAGGATAGCATGCTTGGACCATGTTGGCATAACCCTCCACGTTCACTGTCATTGTCCTTCGCCAGTCTTCATGTTCAGCATTCAAACCTGAATGATAAAAGAGAAATATGCAATTATCATCAGCAATAGGTTACAACCAAGATGACCAATTGTTTCTTGATGTACTCTAAAGGGTGTCTCTCTCTCTGTCATGTAATGAAATTCAATGGACTGTCGAAGGGACGCTTTTGGCCCTGAGGGGCGCAATATCTGGCTGAGTATCTGCATTAACTAGAACGTATTCTCTGAGGATATTATGCAGATATTGAAAGAACCTGATGTCATTGGCCTACAATGCAGAGATAAAGCTGATTCAATATCTATTCAACCTCTATTGCACAGGGTCAATGCGCTCCCCCACTTCCTGATTGACATAGTTTACCTTTCCAGTCAAAGTATGCGGCATTGTTGACAAGATGGTGGACGACGCCGCCATTTTGCTCCGCTACCTTCTGTACCTCTTCAATGCATCTTGCCTTATCCGATACGTCGACTGCGTGGAATGTCACTCCACAACCAGCTCCGCAGAGCTGCGTAGCCAATTCAGATCCTGCGTTTGCATCCAAATCGAAAATAGACACATGTCTTGCCCCATCATTTACAAATCGTTCTACTGTCCCGCGACCGATTCCGGATGCGCCACCAGTCACGATAACAACTCGGTTCTTGAAGCGTGATCCTTTTGTGACTTCATCATCAAGGATGGGAAGATCGGCACTCATTGCTTGATATATACTACAGTATTGGAATAGTGTTCAGCAGTCAGCAATCTGTGTCAGTCCGCCGCGTGCATGATCCGGGCGAGCACACTAAAGTCGCTGACCTGTATTTCGATATCTACACGAGTGTGACGCGTCTGAATAACCTTCCTGAATTGGTTTGATATATAAGGCCATGGGAATTATTAATCCTGTTTACCGTCCACCTCCCGCATGGGTTCTGAACAAACATGAAATATTTTCATTATTTTTTTAAAAATCTATCTATTTTATTGTTGCCATCATTTTTTTATTTAAATATTCTTTCCAGTGTTTCATCTTTACCTTAAATGATTGAAAAACACAATAAAAACTTGGCAGGGTAGGCTCTTCATCATAATAATGACATTTTTTCAATGCCTCATGTTGATGACCGACCTGATTTCCATTTACTGGAACTTGCTGAATCGCGTGTTTTGACCAGTAAATCAGAGTGTAAACCGATAATGAATAATGAAAAATGAAAAAAAGCCTCATCATCTTTTTAAATCTCTCGGACGGTAAACAGGATTAATCATTCCCATGGCCTAACAAGGGACATGAGCACTATACTGCCACCTGACCAGTGCGAGAAGCGATTGGTGCGGGTCGGCGAAGGCCAGGGCACATGAGAGGTTGTGCAGAGAGCTCGCTGTGATTTAGAGAGAGAAATTGGGTGTGGGATTTAGGTGACAGGAGGAAAGTACGCCTATTCGCCTCCATGCGCCCCCTCGATGTAGCGAGAGACTAATTGCTGATCACTAACGACGATTTCCGCAAGTGTTGTGAGGTGGTATTGGACATGTCTAGGATACTCTACAGTTACATTCAGTTTTGGGGAGACCTTCGTTGCAGTCTGACATCAGTATAGTGTTCTTCAGTTTGTAAAGTTCGGGTCCAAATTCCCCTGATATAAAAACTGATGCGTCATTTAGAGCAGTTTTAACGTTTAAATGTATGGATATATGTTGTTAAAATTATTTAAAAAGCGGCAATTTGAGACTTAAACTACGCCAATCAGTTGATTTTATAACACAAATGCCAGAGCAATCACGGCGTGATTTTTCGGCGCGATTGCCCAATAAATACTGCGCGATGGACTGTGCTGTGTCCTTCACTTCTCTGAGGAGTTCTCCAAACAGGCAGTAACTTGGAGGATTTTCATTAAAGCAACTGAAGGTAAGGTCACCAGAGAGAAAAAATGTGTATCTGATCTGCTTAAGAAATTAGGATATCAAAAAGCTGTATAGGCTAAGCGACTTAATTTTACACAAAAGAAGACTTCGATTATCACTGGGATGGCAATTCCCGGTGTTCGGCAAGTCTGGATAAACATGGTTATCAACTCTTAAATTTGCCCGCCCGAGATAAATGCCAGTTCACCAAGGCCGGGCACCAAGACTGTTAATTCTCCACGGTGGGTGAAGTTGTGTATGGCCAACTTTTTTTGCTTTCGTTACTGCAGTAGTTTGAGGCAATCGGGGACATTTCGAAAGTTGTTTTTTGCATTTAAGGGCCAACATGTCCGGCTCATTCAAGAAAAGGCCCGACCAGAAGGATGCCTCAATCAAAAACGGTGCAAATGCTTACAGACATCTAGCGGATGCGGTCAAGCCCGTGCCAAGCCATTGTGGTGCTCCCGTAGAGCCTGTGCAAGTCAACTGGAGACCCCAGCCGATCACCCTACAGGTCTGTGATAACGAAACCACGTGGATGCCCGAGGTCACCTGGAACTTCTTCTTAAAGATCATATTGTTTCCGCTGGGAATAATTGCAGGTGTTGCCTATGTTTTAAGGAAGTGATACCGAACTTGGCTTGTATATCTGCTGGGGAGGGCCATGTTCTTCAGAAATGACTTTTGCCAATAGGACAGCACCGGCCTGGTCCTTCCTACTTCAACTGTTTAGAGCGTAGCAGATCGAAGCCTATTCCAATGGGCTAATGAGACAGCTGCACTGAATTCTGTCCTCACGCAAGGCAAAATCTCTTGTCTTCCTGGATGAGAGAATTCCACTTGTGGACAACCTCAGCTTTATCATCTTTCCTCGATGTTGATGGTATAGGCGTACTGGGTGGAACAATCTATCTGGAGACAGCCAGCTCTGTGTAATATAGTAGGGGAACAGCCTTGAAGACAGATCAGTGCCAGCTCTGGGCGGTGGTGTATTGGGGAACAACCCATCTTGAAGACAGATCAGTGCCAGCTCTGGGCGATGGTGTATTGGGGAACAACCCATCTTGAAGACATCTCAGTGCCAGCTCTGGGCGGTGGTGTATTGGGAAAACAACCTATCTTGAAGACAGATCAGTGCCAGCTCTGGGCAATGGTGTATTGGGAAAACAACCTATCTTGAAGACAGATCAGTGCTAGCTCTGGGCGATGGTGTATTGGGAAAACAACCTATCTTGAAGACAGATCAGTGCTAGCTCTGGGCGGTGGTGTATTGGGAAAACAACCTATCTTGAAGACAGATCAGTGCTAGCTCTGGGATATTGGGTGATATGAATAAAGGGTAGCAAATCCTTTTTATTTAAAATTCCATGTACATTTACACTAGGCCTTTCTGTACAAATTCGGAGTAAAAGCACTTGCTACTTTTTATTCATATCACCCATGGTGTACTGGGAGAACAATCCACCTCATTCCAGCTGATATGCAACAGAAAACAAAGACAGAAATAGGCTTGAATAAATGATATATTTACACATTTCCCCTTAGCATGGCAATATATCAGCCACCATTGCAAAACGACAGGACAAGATAGGTCACTTGGCTGTAATGTAACATACACAGCCAAGTTCATGAGTTTCATATAAGGAAATAACAGCACACTGGCAGATCTACATGTTTACTAATACTTGACTGGGAGGGTGTATCTGAAATGTCACCCTCTGCCACCACGGATATTCACATACCTCAATTTCAAAATTGTCGGAATCATGAAAATTACTATTTGTTTACACACTTCTACTACCAAAGTACCACAAAGGGATTAAAACAATATGTTGAAGCATTGGGTTAAACATCTTAGTGATCCACAATGTAAGCCATTTGATATCCAACATCTACTTTACTTCCATTCGACTGAACACACACAAGATTTTTCTCCACATTAATGTGAAATGTACTTGTCGCCGATACAACCACTTTGTAGGCCTCTGGTTGGTTGAACACAGGCACCTTACGGGGGCCAGTGATAGGGTCCTCGTAGTGTAGCAACCTCACTTTCGTCACATCTAGAAGTAGAGCAGTGCAAAGTACAAGTATAGGAATAGCTCAACATTGAATACGGGATAAAAGTCCCAACAAAAAAAGCAGTCCTGAACAGGGTACTCATCATCAACTTGCTTCGAATGCAATCGCAGATGAACTGTCAATGACAATGGCATCAAAACTGTCTGGATCTTGGATAAATGTGACATCATCTCAAGACACTACAGTACTGTTGTCTTTAGAAGAAGATAAAACCTCATAGGGACAGTGGGACTTTCCTCCACTACAAGGAAACTATTATTGTCTTCAAAATCTATTTCTCATGGGTTTCCTCACCTTTTATGAGCCTATCTGTCCCACGCATCCTATTGACAATCTTCACTGATGTGTCTCCCTCCAGGATTGGTACGGTCATTTCAAAATGACCTGTGGCAGTCTGAGGGTTGATGAACTTCATCAAGACTGATGGCTACAACAAGAGATAACGAAGAGAAGTTAGTGCTGTGCTCTCAGTCTTGCTACTGATGATTCTTTCTTTCATTCATTGGTTGAAGGAGAATACCTCAGTATTTGTTTTCCTTGTGTCCCCAAACACTATAAGGGTAGACTAAACTAGAAGCCAAACTAAATGAAGGTTTGCACAATATGATAGCTCCACCCTTGTAGACTTTGGTGAGACTTGTTGTACTTAAGAGTAAGATTCCAAAAGAATTCGAATTTTTGATTATCTTACCTCAGATCTGAACTCAATAAACGGCTGACCTGGACAACACTCTTCCTTAATTTTGTCAGTTCCTTCATCCGAATATTTCACATCAAGCCCTTCAAGCTGTAATAGAGAAACATAAGAATTTGATGAAAGTAAATGACTTTATCAACGTACCTGTCAAACTCCTCACCAACCAAGACATACACCCAAAGACAAGCCAATCTATTCCATAACAGACCGAGTTCAGTTCAGTCATATCATAAGTTGTCACCTTGACGTTTAAGTCCTGAAACGTTACACTTACATTCAATGTCGACCTCAAGTATTCCATGCACTCCTCAAGGATCATCTTCTCATCATACTCCATGGTGGTATCCAACGCCTTCACACCCTTCTTCTCCAGATTGGCTCGCACCATCTGAACGAACGGCATCACCTTCTTCATGTACTTCTTCAGATCTGCGCAATTGCGGAAATCCGATGATAAAACCTTGTTATCCGGTAAAGCACCATCTTTTGTGAAATAGCTCTTCATGGTGGTGAGAATCGTGCTCTGCCACGGTGGATAAGTCTTGGCGACCCAGATTGTCGCATGCGTTGGTGGTTTTGTCTGCTCTGCACCTTTCTTGCCCTTGGCTTGTGTGAGCCTCGCCTTGCGCAGACGGAACTCGTGGGAGGAGTCTTGAATGTATGCAGATGATTGGAGGAGGATTTCACTCGGTTCGCCGGCAATGGGCCACTTCGCGTGCATGATACTCTCCTGCTGTAAAGAAGAAAATACTCGCTAATCAGCAAAGTAGAACGACAATGGATATTAATACCTAAAGGTTATGTGGAATACAAGTAAAGATATGGAAAGGGCCCTCAAAACAACGCCCAAGAATTTTAGGGTTCCTTGATACAAACTGACTTTCAATCCTGTTGTCATTCAAGCAGTCCTTACCTTGCCGAGAAGTTCCCAGATGTGCTCGCACAGATGTGGACAGATTGGAGCTAACATCAAGGTCTGCACTTCGATAAACCTGAACACGAGATCACGATGCATGCCTTCCATTGCAAGTTCTCGATAGTTGTCTCGGGCAATCTGGAAATATTTATTAGAAAGTTGGCACAGCACAGCATGATATGCACATCATTTCTAGGCAAAACTGACAATTACACTTCGGAACAAAACGATTGAATTTGGGATGGGGATAGTTTACCTGGAATTCGAAGAATCCAGTCTTTGTAGCTTCCTTGAATAACAACTTGTCATACATCTCTTCTGTCATTTTCACACCATGAGCAATTTCACTGAAAACAAACAAACACTGTGGTGATTGTGATACGATTCCTATAGGCTTTTTCATGTGAATGCAAATCAAGGACAACTTTGGTGGTTTCCACTCCTTTACAAATCTCCCGACGTCAGCCCAAGCAACACCAACAGTTTGGAGCCTGGTTAAAACTCAATGCACATACCTTGCAAATACTCTGTCCACAAATCTATCTGCTGGTCCTGAACGCAGCTGATCTTTCAATGCGATCATCTCTTTCACCCACTCGTAGAATGAATACAAACGAAGCAGACCAGCGTCAGCCATCGATTCCATGAAGTTTGCATCTTCTACCGTGTCACCTCCTGCTGCTAGTGCAAACCTCATACCTGTGAACGAAAGGAAAGTCTGATTCATTCATGTTCTCCTTTTACGCAGAGTCCACATAGCAGTGACATAGTTACGTTTCATGGGCATGCCTCATGATTCAACAATACATGTTATAACCAAGGAATAAATGATTACCAGGATATCATGGCAGAACGTCGTCAAAAACACTTATGCGTAAAACACAGATGTGTGTGCCAGGTAGCGGGCTACTTCCTTTATACATTGAAATCTTCTTACCGTCAGCTGAAAATTTGGCGATAGCTTCTGACAATGTCAAGAAATTTCCAGTCGACTTTGACATTTTTTCCGCATTCAACAGAAGATGACCATTGGCCCTAACACTCTTTGGCCACTTGCTCCTGCAAAAAGACAAATAGTGTCAACCAAGAGAAGTTAACCCGACAAGTGTAAAGTAGGAAAATCTTGTATGCAGGAAGTTTTTGTGCATGAACTGATAAAACTAATGTCTCATTCTATCACTAGCAGACTTCAATCTTGCTCTGAAAATGCTAATGATGTTGATGGGTTTACTCTAGCACAGGCTACCAAGTGTCTTGGCCATGGATAGGGCACTAGAACCTGGGTGAAATGCATATTTTGATAAAGAGAAGAAACAGTCGAGTAGCTCTTTCAAGAGCCCACCTCTCCGAGTATCTCCCACCTGTCATGGTCAATGTCAATCATCTTTGCAAAAGAATTTAGTCTCAAATAGACCAGACAGCTATCTGCTCTCAATTCAGCAATTTGCACAAAGTTTATTCAACCTACTTGTCTTCAGGCCAGATGCCACAGTGGTTGTAGAGGAAATACGTCAGGTGGTTAGGTACCAAGTCTTTGCCAGACACCCTCATGTCAACTGGGTACCAGTACTCGAATTCCTGCTTCATCCGAGCGAGTGTGCCTTTCGGGATTGATGTTTTCGGGCAGGCGGCATTCTTGAAGAAGATGTAATCCCACACTTCTGGTGTCATCTGCTCCGGCCTGAAAAGAAATGGGTTTATTAGTCAATGTCATAACAAAACAAACATCATTCAGAATTTCATTTACACACAGAATGGTTAAGTTCTCCAAAGAAAGCTGAACTAAAACTTATAACAACTACTGATAAAGGCCAAATTTTCCTGAACCTCACGCAAAATACAGAGTGGTCCAAACAATGTCATCAAAAGAAGAAGTTCTTTTGTTGAGCATTTGAACCAGCCTGAATACAACATAATTGCCCTCACTTGATTCCAAAAGGACTTCCAGCACTGCCGTCGAAGGAGCCAGCTTGTAGGATGTGTGCGACCGTGTAGTAAGCCATGTAGATAGTCGAGTCAGACAGCGACTCAATCAGGTACTGCTTGTCCCAAGGCAACTTTGTCCCTAATCCATATGACCTTGAGCAAGCATGCTCCTGCAACCAGTCCAGCGTAGCAGCAAAGTTGCGCCTCACGTCCTCACCGTACGTTTCCAACTGGTCTAGCACCCTTCTTGTCTTATTCTTCCATTCTTCATTACCATAATCAAGGTACCACTGATCGCACAGAGCAACCACGCATTCATCGCCTGAGCGGGACATCACCATGTTTTCCGGTTCCATGTACACAACAGCGTCTTTCTGGAGAAAATAACAATTACACTTTATAACAACTTGACAACAACGAAGCCAAAAAGACACAGTAGAATTCTTCATTATCGTATAAGCTGCACCACTTGTCACATAAACCAACAGCGCATTCATTGTCCGATTGTGACATGGCCAAGTTCTCCGGCTACATGTAGAAACAGCATCTTTCTTGAATAGTAACATTCATTTTAAAACGCCAACAACACAGACCTTGATCCCACTGGCCCACTCCAAAAACCTGGCCAACTGTTCTCATCTACTCACACTGGTAACCAATTTTTTCTGTACAAGCTTCTTGACTTCCTGAACCTGCTGCCCCTTGAATTCGCCAACAGACATCACCTGCAAAAAACAGCCATCTTTATAAGAAATGAGACAATAGTCTAATGAAACTGCAAACACATGAAGATGCATATGCCTCTCTTGGTCATCAGAAGTGTCATCTAGAACTCGTCATTTTGACTTTGAAAGTTCATTTTCTCCATGACAAAAAACTTTCAACCATAGCAAGGTAACAAATGGTTATTACTTACTCCATTGTAGAATCCCTTCAAGTAGACCTCGTTCTTGGCTTCAGCCAGTTTTTCCTTGTCATTTTGACTCTGTATCTTCATATCTTCCACGACCTTCACCGCAGCAAGGTTACCGAGCTCAGGAATATCAATGATTGGGATCTGAAGTATAAAAATCCAAAAATTTGCATTCAAACCTAACAACAACTAAAATTTTTGGCCCACCAGCTCCTTCTCACTTTTTAAGGTAGCAAAGGTCACTTGTGTTCATGGTAACGCCTTAAAAGGCAACCAGTTCTTGCTTTGATGCTTGGTCTTTGGCTATAATCTGGACACGCAACAATCAATTGAGTTCCGTTCTAAGAAGTTTTGAGTTGGACACATGGACTTCTAAGGTTTGGGAAATGATTCATCTACAAGTTCAGATTCATGTGCTGGCAGTGCATTTGCAATGCATCACAAGTTATCCCATACATTGTGCTACTTACAGGATCAAATGGTAAAACCATCTCATCACGGAGACCATATTTTTCTCTGAATGGCTGCTTCTTCTTCAGGTCTCTCAATGCCGCAAAGTCATCAGGAGAATCTGAGGGAACACTCGTGACAATCCCTGTCCCCTTGGACTCTTTGATAGTCAACATTGGCAGAGTGTAGATGACCTTGTTGGACGTCAGGGGGGCACTCAATGCTAGACCCATGATATCCTGGAAAAGAATTCACCCAAACATCTTAGAAACAATGCTGGACACAGAGAAGAGACAAGGGGATCCTTTGGGGAATCAAACCCACTGGCTGCCTCCTGGTTGTGAACCTGGTGCTCTTAAATTGAAGAATTGTTTAAACTGAACAAAACCAGCTTATTTGCCTGCCCAGAAATACCCCTTGAGTTGATTACAGCCTTACCCAACATGCACAAGGTGTGTTTTAATAGAATCAAACTAAAAAATCTATTGGTTAGGCCTCAAACTCACCTGGCCTGTGACCTCCATGATGACCTCCACCTTGCCATTTGTCTTTGTGAATCCTTGATAGCTCAGATTCCGCGCTGCCCGTCTTGAACAAATGAAAACACCATCGTTGACTGTTTCAAATGCGATGTACTTCATATCGGGCCTCACCCAGCTGTTAGTCTGTCCGTACATTGTCTCTGGTCGTAACGTGGCAGCGATCAAAAACACGGTCTTTCCTTCAAGTTTCCTTTGAAAGAAGAAGTTGGAGAGTCTAAGTTTAAAGAAAGGGGTAGATACAAGACGACATACTTACTACAGTGATTACAAATTGTCTTCCTCAGTTTCCTGTTATAAAAACCTAAACCTTATAAGAGGCACAACTTATTCTAATCTAACTTACATCATCTTGCCATGGAATGGTCCAATAGCTTTCATTTTGATGAGTGTGTACTCCTGGGGGCCGACACCCTCCCCACTGCTGCGGTCATGGTCCATGCATGGCTGGTCATCCAATGGCGAGAAGATGGTGTACCTAGGGTAGAGTCAAGAATGAGGAAACACATGTTTGAGGAAACGCAAGTTTGACGATCTCGACATGAGCAGTGTTTTGGGGGCTCATTCAAGAAGCACAACATTTTTTGTGTTGAAACTTAAGTATTGTCACGAGAACACTACAAGGTCAACTGAATGCCAGTATATATTAGCAGCACAGATGTTGGCTGATGGATTTCATGTCAAAAGAACTGTCATTAATCAATGTCATCTCAGGTACAGCAATACCAAAATGTACCCACCTTTTTCCAAATTGGATCTTTCCCCTTTCACGCAGATGGAAAAACTGCCAGCGTACAAAGGAATCGTAGTATTTGTTGACATCAGTCGTTATGAAGGTTCTTCTCCAGTCAACCTGAGAACATGTATACACATCATAAGGAAAAGCTTGAATCAGGATAAGAAATGGAATTAACACTCTGCTCAGTACACGAGAAATAATCAGATCGGCCAATCTTACCTTGAGCCCCATTGCCTTTAGATCGCCAACACAGTGTTGTGGGAAGTATCCAAACCAGTGATAGGCATCGGCAAACTTCTTGATCTCTTCATCAGGCAAGCCCAGACTCTGCATGATCTGCCACTGGTACTTACTGCTGCCCGCTTTGGCCGCGGCTTTACTCTGGAAAACAACTCGTCTGATTAGTTCTTGGCCACTTGTACAAATGTACACTGCCATGATTACTCTAGACTCACCGATCTAAGACCGTTTTGGACTATGCAAGCCAAGCCCCCATAGATATAATGCCTTTTGATGTTCGATGCCATTCAACATTGTTCAATCAGGACAGCCAATGTGGGGGCGACACAAAGATGTCTATAATTTCTGATGGTCATGACATTATGCCCTGCCCTTGGCATTTTTTAGGTCGATTTTTACAGCAAGGGTTCAGAATGACAGGCACATATCAAATAAACAAAACAATAAACTGTCATACCTTCTTCCCCTTTGATTTATCCTTAATGATTGGCTCCTCTGCCTTCTCAACGGCCATGACGCCTTCCTCCGTAGTTGGAAACACTGGTGGATAACCAAAATCTGCCATCTCCCGCTTGAGCTTGTCAGCACATGCCTTGATTGGCATACCGGTACAATGAAGACCAAATGGGAACAAACACCTCTTTCCTTTCATACGCTGGAAACCGACTGCGAATTCACATTTAGATATGGTGAACGTGTGGCCAAGATGCAGACGACCATTCATGTATGGGTAAGGAAAGGTGACCATGTACTTCTCTTGCCTGAAAATAAAAAAACAAATAACTGCACTGAGGATTTTCAATTTTAACTGTCAAGAGGGAAACTGTTTGAACACCTTATGCAGGTTTCAGTTCAGTTTTGACATAAATCATGAGTGGTTGAGCTGGCCCTGAACTGGTAGGACATGGCAATAACGCAGGCAATATCAAGAAAAAGGACTCAAACACTATGTGAATTGAGTGACATCCAATACAGCTTTAGGGCCACAGTTTCTTTTAAAAAAACACTTTAGCACTTAAGGGCTGACCCTAGGCACCACCATACCATTTTGGCTGGAACTTGAAATATAAAGCAAGTAAATGCCCAGGGCGCGCAAAATAAAAAACAAATAACAAACTCCCACCTTTGAAACTGGCATTCACTTCATTTTCTAAATTGCTGTAGGGTTCCAAGTTCTGACCAAACTTGTACTGCCTATGGTCAACCCATAACAACAAGATGAGCATCAGTTTTTAATTAAAGTACATACTTACTTGGCCTCGTCTGACCCTGGTGCAGGCGCATCCAGTTCAAATATCTTCTCTCTCACCCATTTCTCCTGTACACGTTTTTCAATGTCCAAAAGCTCATTTAGCTTGGCTGTACCCTTTCTAGCTGTGGTCATCTTTGGACTTTGCTCTTGATCAGAATGGAAGAAAAACAAAATTTTCAATACGATTGCGTTATTTATCAGTGCAAGACCAGAAGACCCGCGCCCAGCCTCACCATTGGGGCGATAACACCATCATATATCTGGCAGAATGATACGCCAGGGCCTATAATAGACCGTGTGCGAAAATAAATTTTGGCCATCTTTTCACAGGCAGCGTAAGTTTACCATGACAATTGACATAGAAGTCATGTTTTAAATCAAATCATCACCAAAAGCATTAAAATATCATGAATAATAGAATATTGAAAATGATTGAAAGGCATTGACAACTTGAAGTAAATTGCTTGAATAAGCGTGTATATTTTTACTTTCATGCCATGGTAAACAAATGTTGGCTGTGAAAAGGGTCGTTTCAAAATGGGCGAACTTTATTTTCGCAGGGTGTCTAAACTCACACGTACGTGCACCCTATAGGGCCTACGTAATAAATTTTGGGACACCCTGTACATCACCAACGCACATGATGACATGTGCACGTGGCGTACGTCGATCATATCACTGACCTTCTTCTTTTTTTTGCAAGATACCTGATGTTTGAGTACTATTTTGTCGACAAGTCTTCGACTCTTAATCCTGATATAAAATCAATGTTTTGATAGATAAAAATTCGCCAAAATCGAGATTTTTATTTGACACCATTCACCGCGAGTTATCCTCGATCTCATTCCTTCCGAAGCGGCCGATAAGCTGACATGCAACCCTAGCGGCAAATCGAAGAACCAGAACTGATATTGTATAATTATAGCGTCTCGGGGGGGGGGGGGGGGGGGGGTTAAAAATGAGAAGCCGTTGGACTGAGTATGAGCACTCTCAATGTGGACAAGTCTGTTGTGACAGACATGAACTACAGTTCAATGGCTACATGTTGCAATTAATTGGGATAGACACATGCACATTTTTATGCCATTTTATAACATTACAACCACTGGTTATCGGGTCAGGTTGGGAAGACATTGACACAACCTTCACGACAACATTACACTTGCATTCTACATGGGTGATACAAGACAACTGATTTGGTTGTACCATGGTAATCATCTCACAAGGACGGACAATGGAACAACCAACCTCTTCCAGCTGGTTATCTGGTCAGGGGTGATATGAATAAAGACTAGCAAATGCTTTTATCTAAAACTCCATGTACATTTACACTAGGCCTTTCAGTACAGAATTGAAGTAAAAGCATTTGCTAGCCTTTATTCAGGGAATGGTTTGACTATCAGTCGGCGAAGCTTTCTAAATGCAATTGCCCTGTGCATCCGCACTTTCGGCTTCCAAAAGAATCGACTCGAATATTAATTCAAATCTGCCATTGCCGACATCATTGGCGCCAAAAACTATTTCTTTTGACCCTGTTGACCGCGCTTCTAAAAATTTTGTTTTTAAACCATTCAAACATTTAAATCAACTGCAAACATTTTCAATAAAATCACCGAGCTATATATATACGATATATTAAGAAATATCTATAGTAATATTGTGTTAAACGGTTACCTTGGAACTATTTGCACCCAATTACTCTTCCGCCAGCGTGACCTAGCCACAATCATGGCGCGTACCCTAAGGCCTGTCTTCAGATTGCCAAATATCTCACGTCAAACATGAACGCCCTGATAGCTCAGCAGTTAGAGCGCTGTGCTTTAGATTGGGTGGTCACGGGTTCGAACCCCGGCGAATGTATTTTTTCGTTTTTTTAAAAGGTCTTCTTTCAATTTTTCATCCATGAACGTTTATCAGGCCCGGATTCGAATTAGATTCAAACCCTGGCGAATCTTATATCGTTTTTTTTAAAAAGCTTTCTTTCTACTTTCATCCATGAACGTTTATCAGGCGCGTATCCAAGGGGGTGCACCAGAGGCACGCCCCCTAATTGATATAGAATCTTTGAAATTGACCATGAAAGTTTGGAACACACCTGTAGTGCAGTAATTTTGATGAGAAATGCAGTGCACGCTCCCTTTTCTTCCAGTTCCTGGATCCGCTAGCGCTCTGAGACCATCATCATTATTATCATTATCAATATTATCATGAAGAAAACCCCTTTAGGCCTACCCGCGAACTTATATGCAACATAGTTAATTAATTCTAAGATATGCACGCATGCATACCATGGTGACCAAATTGGGAATCACCGATTGTTGATGTATGGGACATGACCTATCCTCCCATGCAGCCATTGCAGGCCCCTACATCAATTGTGAAATTGAGACACATTATTTTATCCTTAGGGTAGGCCCCCTACCCCAACACTTAACACTTTCTCAACTTGACCTGACCCAATGTATGTCTGCCCTGGTCAGCCCAGGAACTCCCCAACCCAAGCAAAATTATGAAGCCCATCGCACTATTGTCCGTCTTCTGTCATGGTACAGGCAACGGCAATAGCGATTGGATTGCATTGACACAACCTTCAAAGGGTCCTTTAGCTGTACAAGACAACATTACACTGTGATACAAGACAACTGATTTGGTTTTTCCGTGGTAATCATCTCACAAGGACGGACAATGGAACAACCAATCTCTGCCAGCTGGTTATCTGATCTCACGAGACTGGTTGTACCCAATATCTACCTGAAAACTCTTTAAGTACAACTTGAGTACTACATGTACTTGGGACCACAGTCATCTTAGAAGACTGGTGAATCCTCCCAAAGTCCTTTCTCTCATGCAGAACGTGCCACCAAAAAGACATCAATATACACATAAAACTCAATCAATCTGTCTACAGTGTAATTTTGGAAAGAAGCCCTCAAATTCGTTGTCAGTCCTCGTTAGATTTTTAGCCGCAGCAGCCAATAGCTGGTCTCAAATCATCCACAACAATCAACAGAACATTGGGTTTCTGGGAATGTGCGAGACCTGAAACAAATGCCAACACAACCGAGATGAAAGTGGATACAGAATTTTGACAAAGATACTGATGATAACATCCCACATGCCAATGTCCAGAGTATTTAATTGTGCTGGCTCCTCAATTAGAAATTACTCAAAGAGAAATTTGTCCAAGAGACATCTCCAGTAATCATATGGACAGTCTCATCAGTCAGTCGGTCCTAAAGACATTTCTAATAAACATGGGGACAATCTCTTCCGAGTGGTAGTCTGTCCAATTGACCACGACCAAGTATCTGATTTATAGTAGGGGCCTATATGTAGACTAGGCCTGTGGTCTGCTGGTATGACCCATATTTTGGGTATTGTAAAATTGTTATGACAAATATATTAAAAAAACGCTTACATTAGAATATCAATTAGTGTAAGAAGTATCTATCGATAAAATCAATATCACTTTCAGCTTGATATTTCTTGAGATGAAAACGAAAGAACATATGAGTGAAGGCACATTAGCAAAACCAAAATATTGATCTTTCAGAAATTAGTTAGGTATCAAACTTTCGTTTCTCTGCTCAACGTATTTGAAGTAGTCGTGATCGCGTAATAGACGAACGCCTGCTGACCTAATACGTACTCCTAGCACAGTGACATGTGCATATCTTTGCTAATTTTGACTATTTAGCTATACAGCCATGTAATGCAACATAGTTAATTGATTCTAAGATATGCATGCATGCATGCCATGGTGACCAAATTGAGAATCACCGATTGGTGATGTATGGGACATGACCTATCCTCCTATGCAGCCATTGCAGGCCCCTACATCCCCCATAGTGGTACCGGTGCTGTTTACACCAGTCAAGGAGACCGATGAATACCATCGGTATGTGGTCTCGAGAAGCCGGTTCCAATGACCACTCGTACTCTGGAAAGATGCTGAGATTGCTCTGGGACTCGCTAGCCCCCACGGGCCCGGCTATAAAACACCGGTGTAACATATGTGGTTGTTTCCAATGTGTCAGTGTTTCCAAACAATAGGCAGCTAGAGAGACCATGACTTTTCAATAGGGGGAAACACAGAAAAACTTGTCAATCTATCTTTTAGCGTTCCCAAACAATGAGGGGAAACACTCAAAAATAGAAACACTCAAAAACATTACACCGGCACCCCGACATGCTCGGCGTCTTCGATGAGAAGGAAAAGGAGGTCCTAATCATCGAGATAGCTGTCAGCTCCGACAGACACGTCCTAGCACGTGCGGAGGAGAAACGATCGAAGTACTGTGGCTGTCGGTGACTATCTCATCTCTCTCATCATGTTGTCAACACGGTGGAGCAGCCAGAACTGATTCGGCCTGGCTGTGACTTCCTCATCTCTCTCACCATGTTGACAACTTGGCAGAGCAGCCAAGACTAATTTGGCCTGGCTGTGACTGTCTCATCTCTCTCATCATGTTGTCAGCACGGTGGAGCAGCCAGGACTGTCAAACAGTTGTGTGAGCTCACTAGAGCTTGTACTTACATAACAGTATAAAACTAAAATTAATATAATATATATATAAAACCGTCATCGGATGCGCATCCGATATGCCACCAGATCCTTTACCGTCAATTTCTTTACCGTCATCGGATGCGCATCGGATATGCCACGAGATCCTTCACCGTCAATTCCTTTACCGTCTTCGGATGCGCATCCGATATGCCACCAGATCCTTTACCGTCAATTCCCTTACCGTCTTCGGATGCGCATCCGATATGCCACGAGATCCTTCACCGTCAATTCCCTTACCGTCCTCGGATGCGCATCCGATATGCCACGAGATCCTTCACTGTCAATTCCCTTACCGTCTTCGGATGCGCATCCGATATGCCACGAGATCCTTTACCGTCAATTACCGTCATCGGATGCGCATCCGATATGCCACGAGATCCTTCACCGTCAATTCCCTTACCGTCTTCGGATGCGCATCCGATATGCCACGAGATCCTTTACCGTCAATTACCGTCATCGGATGCGCATCCGATATGCCACGAGATCCTTCACCGTCAATTCCCTTACCGTCTTCGGATGCGCATCCGATATGCCACGAGATCCTTCACCGTCAATTCCTATATACCGTCATTGGATGCCACGAGATTTTTTGTTACCTCACCGTCAATTCCTATACCGTCATGGATGCCACGAGCTTTGTTCGCGTTGTAAAGGTTTCGGGGATACGACTAATGCATGCGAGCACCGTCGGCGGAACCCCAAACCGCCCTCTCGATCTATCCGTAAGAACAAATCACTCTCGTGACCGTCACATTTACGGACTCCGGACCTCCAGACTTTAGAGACCGAGCTTTTCTTTACCTTACAATTACTGTATACTCGGCGACTCACTTATATGTGTTGTTTTTTTCACATACATTGTTCTCGTGGTTTACGGAAAAGTAGGCCTAAAATGTTATAGTGTCTAAAAACAATATTCAGTTAATGGAATTGCACTTTTTTCCATTGCTGCTTGCTTGATATTGCCCTAACAACTTTTTCATGAATCAATTTTGAGCATTATGTTTACAACGTAGTTATTATAGCACGAAATATGAGTCTAAAATGCCAAATACTTGCAACTATTATGTTAATCACTGAAATCTTAGTGTACTAATTGCTCGCTATAAGCTAGGTTATTGCGCCCCTAAACCAACGTACTGACAACGCTACCTCCCCGGAACTCAAACTTTAACGTGAGTTAATTGTAATCTTACTCTCTATATACCAAAGTGATTTACCTAGGAATACAGTTGCACTTCACTGAAAACTAATGATGTGTTGACGAGTTCAATGAATCCTTCGATTCCTTCCGTTTTCTTGGCGAACTGACGTCCGACAATCAATGACCCGTTGACGTGTACCTGCAATACGCCATTGCCGCAGTGTGTAAACAGATCTATTTTTGGACGAAACTCAGCCCCTCACAAACTTTGGTCCATTTCGCCAATGATGACACTGCTTCTAGGCTGTACCACAGCACTTTAAGCTGTAGCAGCGCCAAGCAAGAGTCAAGACAAATGTGTGCTGCCAACCGCTACTGGATCAACCCCCTCGCCCGCCCCCCCCCCCCCATCAATCATCAGATTCAGAGGCCTGAGATTCTTTTCTACTGTGATGTTAAAGACCGACCTTTTCCAGATACCAAACACCGGGTGGAGAGCAATTTACCTATGGCCTGCCCACATTTGCGAGATGCAGGCTGCCTGAGCTCTGGCCCCATGCTGGCAAGATAAGGCTAATGTGGCTTGACAACTGAAGTGTGATGAGTGTAAACAATCTCAAAAGGTTGCTTCAGTTCCATATCTTGGTGCTTTACCAAAATTAGATTTCGGGTTTATGTACTCCAATTTGGGATGTTTGAGAAAAAAGAATTAAAAGAGACATTTTTTGAAATCATTTCAAGTTTTCTTTTGCCACCTAATATTCAAAGTGATCATGCAGGTACTCATTAGCAAACAAAGAAATATTTATGAAATGAAAAGCTAAGAACATGTGAGCAAACCTAAATTTATGCATGACTCACAATCCAAATTAGTCAATGAAGGCCTATAGACCTGCCGGATTTTAGGAATACTAGTATAAATCAATGTGTTATTTTACTTTGTGGATTAACCTTGTCTAGAAGAAACCAAGGGAAACTATAAATTGTGCTTTGATTGATAAAGTCGAATGAAACACAACAAACAATTCAATGTCTGAGGTATCCTTCATTTTCTGATATTTAGAAAATGCTTTTTCTCCTGCATTGTTGAAATAAAATGTACGATATACTATTTTGGTGTGCAGTAATATTTGAAAATAAATCTACATGTAAACCTAATCCTGCAATATTTCAATATTTTATTCAGAGAATTCTAATTCTACCAGACTACAATACCCGGCCAAACCTATGCTTCAATAAACTAATTGCACTTGACATATGCAGTGATAAACTTGAGTGCTCACAGCATGTGGCCTATATAGCTTTCCCTCTGATGTTACCTAGCCAGGCTGCATCATACTGACATTGCCCCTGATTCGTTCTGGCCATCTACTTGCCCCGCCTCCATAGTGCCAATCATATTCAAAAAATAGAGGGGCAGGCCCTGAAATCTTCTAATTTCTCTTTATTGGCTGGGAGATAGGACTTGAACTTTAAGAATGTTGTTGCTGAGGCATTCATAGATTTGACTGACAGTTTCCAGGAAATTCTGAGGCCTGATAACAAAGTTATGTGGGATATTTTAATCTTGACCGTTGGAGGTCCTGGGAGCAATGATATCAGTTGAGCACTGGATCAGTGACAGGTGAAGAGCCTTTTATACCCGGGGTCGGTCTTTAAGGCCCTTGTGTCATGCAGTGTATTCCGTAGCACCGGTACACAACTTATGTTAAACCGCGACGTCTGCTGCAATTCAAATTGCATATGACGCCAACCGAATTGTGACGACTTGTTTCTCCTTTCTTTTAGTGAACAGTGACCAGCCCACCAGGTAGAATATCCATGACACCTCCTTGAAACACTCTTGATCTGACCTCGCACATTTTTTTTTACTCGTTACTCCTCATTAACTTTTGATCAATGTAGCCAGAATATCAAATGGCTGATTTCGATGAAAGAAGTAGTACAGTGACAGTTGACACTAATTGGGGGAGCTGGTTTCAGACAATTGATGAAGTATTTGTTGAAATTGATGTGAATGAGGGGACAAGAGGCAAAGATGTGAAGTGTGACATCACTTCAAAGAAAATGAGGGTGACAGTTCTTGGGAAGGTAGTCATAGAGGGTGAATTCCCAAAGCCAGTTCATGCTGATGAAGTTCTTTGGACGTTAGGTAAGTCCCCTCAGTAAACAGACGAAGCTAACGTGGCTCCAGTAGAGTAGTAGGGTCAAAGGCTGGTGTACAGTCAGTCGTCGTCCATCAAGTCGTTGTCAATCCGCCATCATTCACTGTTCAGGCTCGATATGGGCAAGGCACCATTTCCGCCAAAAACCTTGTCGATGAACATGCTTGTCTCCATGTATTGACTACCGGTACACGCTTTCTCAAGTATGCCATCCCGTCTTGCATTGCATTGTGTGTAGTGTTCAAACAAACCATGCCGAGTGCTTAAAACTCCTCAATTCTTATATTGCAGAGGATAAAAAGCTGGTAAGAATATGTCTTCCAAAGGCCGAACCATCTGCATCGAACTGTTGGCACTCTCTTCTTGTCGGCCAGTATGAAGCAAACCTTTTCCAGCAAGATGAAATGCAGAAAAAGCTCACTTTACAGCGTTTCCAGTACGAGGTAAAGAAACAGTTCACTATGGATCGCTTGTGACAAGGAGAGAATTGATGATGTAATTATATAAATCTCTTACTTTGGCGTCGTCGAAAGTATGTAATATAAACCAACAAAAGTGTCAATGAAAATCAGCCTTAAATATTTTTGATGTTACATATCTTCTGTGGCGTTTGTGATTTGTTTGATTAAGCTGGCTTAATACCACTCCTGTGGACAGCCCTGAATTGTTTCTTAGATGGAGTGATGAAGGTGCTTGCCTTCAAATTCTTTGATCTATTTATAGTACCAATAAATATTATACTGATATGTGTGTAAACATCACAGATTTTCAATGTCCGACAGACAATGATGATGAAATCTGTCCCATTCCTTTTTCAGAATCCTGGCATGGATTTTAGTGGTGCAAAAATTACTGGAAACTATGATAAAGGTGGACCTGAATTGGATAAGGCTTGATACAAGTTACTTTAAGAACTGGTTTGTTTGGCAGATAAAGCATTATTTCATCTGGCAGTAAAACCACAGAACTTCGATGCTAGCACAGGACTTAATATATGAGACGATACGGGTGACTGGGAGGCAATCTTTTCTGTCTAATGGTGGACCCTTTATCTCATGGACATACTGGGAAACTAACCCCAGAACCTTGGAGACGACAGGAGCTGATGCTTTCATTGCATCACCCAATCAGCCAGAGGGCAATTTGTGACCCCCATGCTTGGATTGCTTGTTTGGCGTGGCCTGGCAACAACTTGAATCCATTGGTGCTAGTTGTGACTTCAAGAAAGCTAATGTAATGATATTGGACTTCTGTAACATTTGTGTCAAGTCTTCCAGGTTTTAGGTTCACATAGATGTGACACAATAAAAAACATGGCTGTCATCACCAAAATATGTCAGTTGTCGTTCATCTTATTTCATCCACCGAGTGATTGTCTGTCCCAAAGTAACAATCCCTCATCCAGACACAATTGACAAAACTATCTAGTATGTAAAAAGATTTATTCATAATTCAATGATTTTTGCATAGATACACTTGTTGATGCAAATCTATAAACCGAGAGTACCTCGGGGAGGTCAGTTTATGTGCTAAGCCAGACTCTGAAGACATACCAGCCTAAACTGCATTGGCAGCTGCTGTAACAATCTTGGTGACACCAGCCTCTGAAATGCTCAAATTCAAGGGGAGATCCCAAAGACAACAACTTGAATCTATTGCAAAGATCTTGTCAAATGCTGGCTTAAAACAAAACATATTCACTAAAGCTAAACATGACATGCAAGAAGTATACAAATGAAACCTTCACTACTCCCCTTGCACTACTTTTTGCCATTGAAGTTGCCATCCCTACCCAATGTTAATTTGTACCTAGAACAAAAGATAGCTGTCTCCATCTATCAAAAAGGGGTATTCATCATGATGGACGTGACTGGCAGGTGATGGGGTTACAACTCGCATATTTGGGATCAAACTGATACTACTTTTCATGCGGATAGCGCCAACTCCACAAAAACACTCCAACTATCACTGTGTACAGGCCCGTAAGGTATCTCTTGGGACTTACAACTTAAAACTTGCACTTCAACAATGATTTCTTTGTGTTAAGGTTATCATTAAAATGAGCTGGAAGAATATTAAATACATACATGTACATTATATAAAGAAGAAACAAGAGACTGCCCCTCATCAAATTGTCATGGCTGAAGACCGAAACACACTCGGTCATAGACAAGATTTGTACAGTTTCAAATGATACCAGTTACTGGTAGCAATTGTTGTATCAGAATTTCTGAAGTCAATTGAATGCAAAACTTTCATTATTACAGTACAATTTTTTAAAATAGCAATACCTCCTTGTCATTCTGATACATTACATGCAATAATGCTTTGGTTTCTTTCATAAAAAAATTTGAAACATTTTTGTGTTTTTTTATGATTGTCATATCAATACATATGTGACTTTAAAGTTACTGGTGCTTTCTCATGTTACATGTATTTACAAATATCAAAACAACCACAAAGGTACCAATCAGCAAATGATCGTAAACCATCTAATTTCTGTGCCTGTTTTATTCCTTTCGTAATTGAATTCCGCAAAAAGTAAAATACCCACTTAAATTTGGCAGTTCACAGTTTCAATACAGTAGAACCTCTCTATTGAGGACGCCCTCGGGACTGACAAGTGCTGTCCATAATAGAGAGGTGTACTGATTAGAGAGGTCAAATTGAATGGAAGCAACCAATTTGGGACCAAACCTAATGTCCTTAATCGAGAGGTTGTCCTTAATAGAGAGGTGTCCGCTAAGGGAGGTTCCACTGTATTTTCAAACTCTTATCGTATCATATACATGTATACTGTCTGTGACATAGAGGATGTATCTAAAAAGACAATTATAACATCAAGAGCCATACATACAGTACTTCAGCCATACAATGCTGTACAAAACAAAACAGTTCTTTTCGAATTTTACAAACTTACAACATTCACTCAACTTGTTTTTAATCATCGCACTTTTAATCTCGACAAAGGATTGGTTTCAACGACAAAAGGAGTAGGCGTGGCAAAAAAGTCTGTTTCTGGTGTTTGTGTACGCTTGTTCTGACATCTGAGTTGCTCTTAAAGTTTAAGATATTGGATCTCTGGATCCATTTTTAGTTTACCACCAGAAACGATACAGAGACGTACAAAAAATATTGAGGGAAGGTAAACGATGAGAGCCCCCTTCCTCCCACAGGCTGAATGCAGCTTGATCAGGTGATTTTCTGTGCATATATTTTTTTGAAACTACAAATTTAAGCAACTTCACATATATGATGCAATACTAAGTGCAATTTTTTTCAAGCAGTAATATCTGCCACAACAAATTTTACACTTTCATTAAAAACACTACAATTTTACATCACTAAGCTCAAACTGGTAAATTTTCTTGAATTTTCAAAAGTCCCGTTCAACTCCAGGAAAATTAACCAAGCCGAGTCGTGTTGGATTATTTACAATGAAGACAGAGTTGATGAGTAGCACCAGTTATACGCAATATGCATTTGTGATTTATATACACAACGTTGTTGCCAATTTGGTCCAAAAAACAAAAAGTTATATCATAACTAAAACTACTTATAGTTCCATAATGCTTACACTTTTCAAGGACTGGTGGGCTGGCAATAGTAATATCAGTCAGGTCAAAATAATTTTAACAAATACCCACAAAGTTCAATCATAATACTCCCCCTCACCAATAAGGTGGTTTCCTAAATTTGTTGCATCAACTGAGTGTTTAGCCCCCCCCCCCCAACAAATATCACAACTCCTCTCTGAGACATGTCCTAACAGAAGCGGATCTTTCAACCCATGCAGGTGTCACATTTCACAAGTACTGCTCAACCAGACCTTGAAAACTCCAAGATGTCAACAGTTGGGTTATAAAACTGACTAGATGTAATACAAATATAAAGATTTAAACATAAATGAGTCCTTATGTACATAACAAATCCGTGCTGAGGCGAGTATTCTTTACTGTTAGATGAGGAGTCATATCGAAGTGTTAAATGAGTCATATCGAAGTGTTAAATGAGTCATTCGAGAGTGTTAATGAGTCATTCCAGTGTTAAAAGAGTCATTTCTCAGAATTAACTGCGATACTTTCTAATTCCAAGAGTCATAAATTGAGTTATTTTAAAGTGTTAAAGCAAGTCATTTCCAACTAATATTTAGAGATTAAGAGTTAAGATGAGTCATTTTGAACTAGGATACTTTGTGAGTACCAGGAGCTCAGTCATTAGTCATTTCTAATTGCTAGGGCGAGTCATTTTTATAACATATATTGAGATTGTCAATTTAAGTCACCTCGTAATATACTCTTTTTTTCAAAGAGCCACAAGCAAGTCATTTTTCAGTAATTTAGTAAGCTAATCCACCGCTATTATATGTGGTCAAAGTCACAAACTGTAATATAATATATTAGTACTTGTAGTCTCATATCGTCCTAAGTGGTCAAAGAGCCATAAGCGAGTCATTTCTAAGAGTTAGGGTGAATCATTTCTAAGTAATACATGTAGCTTTTGATAATTGAAAATATAACTTTCATTTTCATTTTAAGTATCTCCTTGTATTGCTAAATGTTGAACTTAGTCTCAAATATGCAAAGACAAGTCTGGAAGTCTAGGTGGCAGCACTGGTTGATTCATGCACGACCGGGCCTCAATGACAGTGCGAGTCAAATTCCTAGTCGCTTGATTGCAATGTCCCCCTAAGCTACTGCCACCTGTGGAGAGGGGTGTACACTGGAGATTTCAATCGAGGCCAGAAACAGACCTGGCCTTAAATCATCAAAACAAAACAAAAATCAATCTCTTGGTCCCTTTATCATGAGGAAATCATCATACTCGAAAGGCAACAAAAATAACAGAATGTGGACCACAGGCAACTTTCTCTCACAATGCTGGATTAGCGCCCGTCTAATCCTGGTGGTTGGAACCCAAAATCTCCACCGAACTGTTCCACAGGTACGTGGACTTCTTCGTTAGGTGTGTGTTGATCAACAGGCACTGGAACGGGTGGTTGGTTCGCAGGGCGTTCTTCCTTCTGACTGCTCGAGACTTGTCGACTAGAACTTGTGTCCAGCCGGCAAACACAACCACCAACCCTGAAAAATTTAAATGCAGGTGAAAATTTTGCATTTTACAATACCAATTAGTAGAAACAAACAACGGGAGATGGACTCCACAGGCAATTGACTCTCTTGCCAAAGATGGAGTCGCCAGGCCAATAAACCCAACTAGCCCCCCTGCCCGAAGTGGAATACTGCCTCAGTACCTGGATAACAGCACCTTCAAGTGCAGCGCCACTGCTGAAGGACTGGCACCAATAGGTATGACCTTGCATTTTGAACCTACCTGTTTGGTCTGGATACAAAGCCCTTCGGGCACAGACATTGTGGTGCTTGTGTTGCCCTCGGCAGGCTAGAATCAAGATCTGAGCCAACCTGTCGATGTAGATATGAAGCTGGGTTCTTTTTGCTTATACATCTGCAAGCACGAAAATTGAGACATTTTTAAAAAGCCATTCTGAATGACCGAGGTCAACTAGACAAGAACAGAAATGACTGGACTCGTATCCAGTTGTTCTGCTCCCGGATCCCAAGCCTTTGATGGTCGTTCAGCCCAGGAGGCCTCGTGCTTCTATGGCTTGATTCATGTGTTATAATTTCAAATGATATATACATGTAACTCTTTCAATTGTAAAAACAACCTAATTTACCAACCTGCAAATATTTTCATCAAAGAAGTATCCATCGTCGCACATCTCCCGATGGGCGCAGACACACTCGCACGACTTTTCATCAAACACCTTCCGTCTGTCGTAACAGCCCGCCGTCATGTATTCCCGTTTACATTTACAACTGCAGGAAGGCTCGTGGTAGTACTGGCGGGAATTGCAGTCATACGGTTGGACCCGGCACTGACATTTGCAAGCTAAGTGTTTCTCCACTACAACGTCATCAAATTTCTGGTATTCAAAGTTCGATGTTCCGATCCGGTATCTGACTTTGAGGACCTGGAATCAGAGGGACCAAGTGTAACACATCTTGTTTTCTGATACATGTATGTGGTTCTGACCCGACAGACTGTTACAGCACTTGAGCATACCGGTGTGGTGCATTCGACCCCTTTAATGGAGAATACCCAAACCAAGTCTCAAATCAGGTCACTTGACACCTTGGACTCGAACAGTGAACAGCCAAACAGCACCACGTCGGCTCCGAAAGAGAAATAAAACATAAGACGTGGATCCAGTATGACTCCCTTCGGTCTCTGAAGTACTTAGATTCCAAAAAACTTGGCTATAATTGTAACCGGGCTATATATTGTAACACATTACCTTACAAACATTGAATAAGAATATTTATTTACCTTCAGAGTCATTTTCTCAGCTAATGTGGGTGCACAGACTAACATGGGGTTCCCACAACAGCCACCACAACGAGGGACAGGTGTACAGGCAGGCCAAATGATCACGTATGGGTCTCGGTCAACGGGCATCGCCACTTCTGTCGGTTTGGGTTCGCAGCCACTGCTGGGGGCAAGAACGTTCGCCATGTGGTCTGCAGAGAGATGTTAGTATTACCCACTGCAGGTCACAGCGATGGAAATGCTTGGCTCTGGCTTATCTTCTCAGAGTTTGACAGACAGTCGATTCCTGGCCGTTCAAAATAGAGCCATACCCTTCTTGGACGTATGCCTCGGGATTTAGAATTCTAATCAGAAGTAGGAGAACCGCTTCCCTAATATATCAAGCCTAATGATCAATCCTGTTCTTACCTGAATAACTCTGTTCTATCTTTATAAACCCATCTGCAAAGACAAAAACACAAACTACATGAAAATCAAAATCAAAATCTGGGGAGGAAGTTTGAAGGAAGGAGTTAAGGCACATTTTATGCTTTGGATATGGTCTTTCAGGGGATATCACCAAAGGGAACATAGTGCTGTGGAGTGCAGAGCCAATGGCCCCTGCCCATAGCCCCCTCCTCTCCTCTCTATTGTATAAAAACTTTTTGAAATTTCAATATTTTGAAAATATGTGTGGGGAAGTCAGACACATGCAGAAGACAGATCATCATAAGAGCTCAGCAGAGTGGATCTAGGCCTCTGAGGTAGAGTTGACATCATAGAGCCCCACCCTGCCCAAGTTTTGTCATTCTTTGCAGGAATGTAAATTCGAAGTTCCTTGTTCCTGGTGCCAATGCAAAAGCAAGCAGAAGTCCCCACCAAGTGAGAAACATATGAGTTGCGACAAACTCCCCTTCCTTGGCCAAGAGCCTTTGGCATTGGAACAATATGATACTGCATCCATGAAAAGGAAGATGGAAGAAGATTAGGGATGACAAAAGCATCTTGAATTTTCAATGATCCATTTGGCTTCATTTCATGCAAATTTCTTAAGCTCTTGAAAGTTTCATGCAAGAAAGGGACTACAGTTCTGACCATAAGTAACCTCGCATGCTATGTGCAACAGGACAAGAAACTCATCTGCACACTGCTTCATTACAATGAAACATGCTCGAGACAAGACTACTGAACATGGTCTGGATTGTGACAAGTAAGGTTACTCATGGACAGCACTGTACCCTGACTCACCTTCTGTTTTTGTCCAACTGGCTATGTCAACACTTTCAAATTCTGCAAAATACAACGAAACGCAACCATATTAGCCAGTTTTAGGCCGTTACATTTGCAACTTTTCCATCCTCTTTCAATACACATGCCCGGGGAACCTTTCTTATCGGAGACCTCTGCTCCAAGAAGAACCATTCTTTGATCACTGTATTCAGGATACTTGAGAGGACATTACTGTCAGTCGCAATAAAATGAGGAGACGGGGGGGGGGCCTACCTGCTTGCGCCATAAGAAGTATCCAAGTCATATTCAAATGAGGAATCATTTTGAAGGAGATGAGAATGTTCCCGAATGGACCTCCGAACTTAGAACTTGCAAAATATCAGACACGGTTCTGAGGTGGCAGCACCAGCTTTTATTCTTAGATATTGGAAATGAAATGTCTTTGTCTTCACGAGCAATTTTAGAACTTTAATTTCTATCGGGATGATAATCGGTTTTAAAGTCAGTTTGTGTCAATACAAGGGTCAAGTGGCCTGATCTCTTTGGAGTGTGTAGCTTGTTGATCTATTGAGGGGGATCTTTTCCATGTCATTGGTTTGATTGACATTATCTTTCATGTCAATATTTTGTAATCCTGCATTCCTGGTGTCGTTCGCTGACAGCATTAATGGTATGGCACGCTTGTACCAGGTGTAGGCAGTGAAAGGGTTAGACATCTAAACATCCTGGCAACAATCCTGTCCGGATAGTCACAAAAGCAGAAAACTGGTGTTATGAAATTGACCCACCCCTTAAACACTGAGACAATTCCAGCAAATATTAGAATAGTTTCCTGCCAACACACAGATTTCATCAGCTGACAGAATAATTGATCATGTCAAAACGAAAGTGTTAACTCATTGCCAATATTACCCTCCGATCATCAGCTGAAATCCAAGGAAATCACAGCTAAGAATTCACATAGGCAGACGGGTGTTTGTTTGGCAAACACACGATAATTAGTCGATTGGCCAATTTGCAATTTATTGGGATGATCGATTTTCTTCGCAAATATCATTGGGCGCAATCATCCCGACTATGATTTCTCATGATTATTCATAATAACATGACAAATATAATAGGATACTTTTTATCCACAATGAAATTTCTCACAGTAGTTTCACTTCTGTATGTTCGTGCGGTGGCATGAAGATGTATGGTGTAACTTTAACCCGTCAATTGAGAAAACTGAGGAGATGCCAATGGAATACCAGCAAAACTATGGCCGTTGCTACGTGGTTCTGATTGTCATCACTAGGACATTCTATTGTGTAACAGAAACCTGACGTCAATTTTGTCTGAGTTTGATGTCATTATGGCCATCATGACACACTTTTTGACGCAAAAAGTGCCCCCTAGACATATGCCAAAGCCTTATTGAAGCGAACATAAACGGAATGTGTTGGGTTATTTGCTTATCACTGGTATGTTTTCATGAAAAAAAGTTCAAGTTAAACATTTGACATTTGACATTTGTCATTTTTGTGTTCACTTCTGGAGATTTAGAAAAGAATATCTGCAAATATTTGACATAGAACCTACTGATAGTTATCAAAATTCCTTTCGGCAAAAAAACCACAATGACATGTGTCAGGAATGATAATACATCACTGCCATGCGTTCTACTTGATACACCTTTGCCAAAGACAGGGGATCAATATGAAAAACACACTGGTATTGAATTGAATAAGGAAGACATGTCAATATTGTCATTCTTGGCGACAAGATCTGACATTCTCTGAATTGCTTCTGTCATAATCTTCCCAATTATTTGCAAAATATCTCCAGACTTTTACTGCCCACCAGGCCACCGGATCATCTGAAGCACCACTGTCCTTTCACGACACCATTCAGTTCTTCCTAGTGCCCGTCGAGGACACGCAGGCCTCTTCTCAACTAGCAGAAGAAAGCATACGAACTGATACAAAATGACAATAACGATTGCCATACCCCTGCAGAGACTCACATTTTTACATATTTCATTCCTCTTTCCTGGAGCGTTAAGTGGCCCAATTTCTGAGATCAGAGCAATATCGGAAAACCTAGAGAAAATGGCAATAAACTGACATATTTTTAGAGTGTTTAATTGTCTTTTCCTCACAAGATTTTGCATTGTTCAAGCCTTGTTCCATCTTAGCAGGAACGACATTCTTTCATGAATACCCGACAACGTTAAGCCATCGTCTGCTGTTCGATCGGTATCTTCTGCTGTGATTCTTGATTCAACAAACCCGTGGAATGCGAGGCGGCAAGACTACAAGACAGTTATGTGCCGGGCCGTTGGTAAATTAAAGTCAGGAGAAAAAGATTGATGTTGGAGTTTAGGGTCCATATTATACACTTTAATCTCCAGTAAGGCTTTAGTATTTAACCCCTTTGGCATGTTCAGTATTCTGTCAACTGAATTCGGCAACAGCAAAATGTCAAGGAATGGTCTGTAACTGTATCCCACTTCAAGATTTTGTGACGGTGGAATATAGTCATTGAGGTCTTGATGAAATGAGGAGGCATTTTGCCAATAAGTTGTCCAGTGCAAGTATCATCAAAAACATCTTGGACAGCATCGCCATGTTGACAAGAATGTAACAAGATGTAGCATTCTCAGAGCACATACATTTTCTTTTATAACATTCAGACTCTTTTGAAACAAAACAGTACTTCTTCCATACTCAAAGTATAGCAAATAAACACACTCTACTTGTACCGATCAAAGACCGTTTCTGATGAACATTTTATTTCTTTCCAACAAGCACCAGTCTAACAACTTTCTTCTCTCTATATAACGGCAGACAACTTATTCATCAAGACACCCTAAAGGTACACACAACTTCTTGAAAGATCTCCGCCTGTCAAAATGTTGAAGTCGGTAGCATCCTTTTTGTCAGATCTGAAGCTTCTGATGAAGCCGCTCAGTTCACTGAATGCACACATCCAAGGTACTGAGCCACACAAATGAAATTCCTTGTTTACGGATATTTACCTCATCACACGATAATTCAGTGAGTTTTAATGCCACTAGGTGAGATGAGTTGCTTAGTGGTTAGAGCGCCCGACTCATAATCAGGAAGTCATTGGTTTGACTCTCAATATGCAAAAATGCTCTACTGTCATACGCTGTTGATACAACCAATGAAAATGAGAAACGTTGAATTATTCTCTTTAAGCCTGGCGACGGCTTAGATGAATAGATGTTTATTTGCTGAACAAACACTTAGCAGGCTTCAGAGACTTGATGGAACATCTTCCTTGCTTCCACTAAGTTCATAAGAAACAATAGGGAAAAGGGTGAAGTTTGATTTGCCACCACACAACCATGAATGAGAGGGCCCTACTGATACTGCAAGTATCAGGCAATTCATGCGACGACCAGCTCTGCCATGAGAGGAAAAAATCCGAACCAGATAGGTGCGGTAAATTCAATGGACTTCTTTATGAATGGATTTGTTGAAAGCCTACCTCCATGAACAAGAGAACCCAGGATACAAATCTGAAACATTTACAATGAAAGTCTATGAATCACTGGTAAAGAATCCCTGGTAAGGCTAGACCTTTCCTTGCACTTTGGCACAGGGGTGGGTAAATTAGTCGCCCGCACACAGACGACCAGGAAACGAGGAGCATGTCCCACGCAGTTCACGAAATGTTTTCAGCACAAGATACCTGAATCTGTAAACTAGTTAGTGTTGCCATCAAGCTGTACTGGAGAAGGCTGTATATCTTGAACACAAAAACTCGGACAACACAACACAACTATGGTCTGTTTCCAAACAGATTCTCAAATGAGGGAGCACGCCCCTGATCTGCGTCAGAGTTGAAGTTGGAAGAATACGAGACCCTAATGATAAAACGAATCAAAAAAGCGTTGGCAAGTTCATTCACTTTGAATGATTCTGGGCACAATTTTCTGGAGATCTTGCTAATCTGATTGTCTCCACGAATCAAAGCGAATGTATTCAAAGTCATGACATCGTTGATAGGTTTAGTGACATTGCAAATTGCCCCAAATGAGCTGTATTTTGTAGTTAACTTCACTGCACCTTCAAGCAGGTATCACTAATTATCCAATTAGCCTTTTTACCTTCAGACATCCTGATACTTGTCTGGCTAAAAACAATGTGATTTCCTTTGTTGATTTTAACCCTTCCAGAGTTGAAATATATGGCAGCCTGGGTTTACATTGAGTTTGAGCTGCTTGCACATTAGGAAGTGACATAAAAGTTTTTGAATACTAGATAGATATAATGTAAAACATTAGCATAATATTGATGGATTCCACTTTCTAAGCTCTTGTTTAATGGTCGATACCATCAATTAGCATGAGCCATCAAGAATAGTCGGATTGAGGGGATAACCATGGGGAATTCATATTAGCATCGGCTGCAATTGGCAGAGGTGAAAAGTGCACGTATGCGCAGAGGAAGGGAAACCGGTGAAACAGCTCGGGGGAACATTTTAATGGAGGGGCCGGGTTTTTTTCAAAAGTTTGTGAAAGAAATGCCATTTGAACGATATTAGACCCGAGTGATTTGAAATCCTACAGCAGGTAGTGCATAACAGAGAACGGACCAGCAGGCTTATTTTCACATGCGCGATATATCACCATCAGTTGTAGAGGGTTATGATAGTTTAGATCATGCAAAACAATGCCACAAAACACCAACTCATCATTCTGTGAAAAATAACATCACCGTTTTCGACGAGGAAAGTGATGAATCCCAGCGAGAAAGCCCAGGCCTCAAGGTGACGAAACCTACAGGTAGTGCACCGAGATCTTGGTTCAAACTGCTTACACTAACAGGTTCTCCATCTTCAATCACTTGAAATATGCCGCTAACTACTCGTCTTTAGCTAAATGTTAGCATTAGGAGGCTAATTGTTAACCATTTCCTAGTCAGAACAGGTTGAAAGTGAACTCTTCATCGCATGATCAGATATCTAGCCTACTTTTACACTTTTGCCGCCCACGAAAACTTGAAGGTAGGGACAGACCAGAAAGGGTTAATCCAACATCTCCACCTATCAAGGATAAGTACGAGGCTGGTTAGAACCACAATCACAAGTCACAGCAAATGGCTAGAAACGAAATTGATTGGTATTTGGTGAACAAAACTTGGCCATGTCAGCCGTGGGATCAAGGCCAGAGCCTGGACATTAACCGATGAAATCACTTGGACAGCGAAGACGATTAATCACCAAGTTTGTAAAGATTGGATTCCAATGACTAGGGGAATGTCTGCATACAAAGTAGATACTGCTTCTTGGATTAAATCAGACCATTCCTCAAAGCTATAACTGCAGCAAACAAAGGAATTGTCTTTTTTGTGATGCAGCTTAACACAACAGGAACCCCCTTTTCCCCACCTATCCTTATTGATCGCATTCCAGAATAATGTCAGTTCATAACTGAAGAATTATCATGTCTGCACTATCACCCGAGTACCACTCAGTCTCAGTCTTATTCAATCAATTCCTCCTCTGCCCAATTCACACATAAATCTAAATCTGTAATCATCAATTGAGCGACATAAGTGCTTTGACAAGTAGGAAATCAAGGTATGGATGCCTATATGACTCCTAAGAGGATACTCAGGGAGATTTATTAGGGGAAAGACATCAAGATGGACAATTTCACCCTCTGACCTGATGGGCTGTGAGTTTTCGACTGTTTGACAGCAAAGCTGATGACTGTACACTGGTCACAGGCAACTGATTGCAAGTGGGACATTCGTTATGTGTTTTTTCCTGCATATATTTCCATAGAGAAAGACATACAATGGATGTCTAACTCAGTTGCCTGTGATGGAACTACACATGGAGTCCAAACGACAATTATAGGCAGTCTTTCATGTAGTCTAACTTTTGGAAAGCATTGATTTAGCATCAGTCTAGCACATACTACAGACTTGGTATCACCAGCATTGGTATCTGGATGGTATGGCTTGTTGACTTAACTAGCAGCTAATATACAGATAACTTAATGAAAATGATATACATAATATATGCTTGATAGGATGGTTAAGAAAACATTTTGAGTCTGAACATGTTTTTCTAATCTTGATAGTTAGCTTACTTATCATTCAGCATTTTTTGCGTTTTGATGACGATATCTTGTAATAAATCCGAATCAAGAATTATCCCTTCATCATGGGTCAGAAGCCCTAAATTCATTCAAACAGATTGAAAGAAGATTTTCTCAACCACCTAGACAGATCAATCATGATTCCAAAATACCACGATCTGCACTCCTGCCTTCAGTATAATTTTTAGACACTTTCCAAGCCAGTCACCACGGAAATTGAGTTTTTCATGAAGTAAGGCTGACAGGCTGACCAGTATAGGAAGGACTTCAAGATAGAAAATATAAGAGGCTGTGAGATTCAGGCTATAGTATTCCTCCTCTCAATCAAAACCGACCCAATTTCTCAGTTGACCTGGAGGGGTTAACTGACATTTACTCTGATGTTTACCATGATCAAAACAGACAAAATGTCTATTAAGATAATGGCGATACATCATGTTTGAAACAGGACCGCCAATATAGATAACCATTCATCCATATTCATCAGAATCACTGAACGAGATGCGGACAAATACTCAGGAAGTGTCGTTTCAATTACGTTTATTAAGTTCGCTACGTTGATCGATTCCAATAATGAAGCGCAAAAGGATTTGTTTTACGCGGCACTGATTTTGATGATACTCCCACGCTCTTGTGAACCAATAACTGTAGATTGACATTCATTTCACCTATGGTTGACATTGGCATCATGCCTCTATCATGACGCGACGTTATTTCCATCATTGGTAAGCGTGAGGCAGGGTCTTCACGGTGATGTCACAGTGAAGAATCTCGCAGCCTGTTGTCAATGCATTGACTCGCACAAAGATGATCGCGTCAATGTCCGCATTGCATGTTCACAAAGTTGTTGATAAGTTGATTTTGTTCCATAAAATCATTGATGAACTGTGACTTGTACCTGGGCTGGTTTTAATCCACATCGGACCAGTATGTGTAATAAATAAAGTGAATTTCTGAATGAAAGCAAGTTTGTCACGTATTCACACAAGGACCGGTATAAACTTGATACGCAAGTGTAAGCTTCATTCAAGATTGCTAAATATACTCTACTTTCACCGATTTAAGACTGGTTCTGGATTTCTTAGTCAAAATATTTTTTTCCCTTTTTTTTTCAAAAATGTTTGGGGCTGATGATGTTTCTGCATTTTGAGCAGAAAAAAGGGTCAAAAAAATATTTGGACTTAGAAAATTTTTCATAAAAAATTTTCAAAGCCAAAAGGTTTTTGGGACTGATGGTGTTTCTTCATTTTGAGGAAAAAAAAAGTGAAAAAAATATTTGGACTTAGAAATTTTTTTTCAAAGCCAAACATTTTTTGGGACTGATGATGTTTCTTCATTTTGAGCAAAACCGCATTACAACCCCGGTAATACTGATTTTGATACTGATTAATCAACCGATCTTAGAGCGGCGAAACTTGAGTACATGTATTTCTGTGTTTACAACATCATGCTGAAGTCGGAACTTTGATCGGCATCAGAAACGCAATATTGCTTCATGAGTTTCAATCCTGTCATCACCCGCACCCATGTTACAAAGTTTGTCACACAACATATTCATCTGAAGTGTGTCGGATATGAGAAACAAGAAAGTATACCTTCTACCATCATCCTGGCCCTTACGGCTTTACACTATTATCATGAGAAACTAATCTGAAAGAAAACTCTGCGGAGGCATAAAAATGAGGTGATAATAAACTAATGCATCAAATCCCCAGCATGCAAACTCCCACACTGACTGGCGAAGTGGAAACCACAAATATGGGGTGAGCTTATGTCATGTGGGCAATGTATACTGTAAACCACCCAAGTTTTGCACCTCTTTATCACTCCGCTTAGCAAATATTCTTAAAAATACTAACATTTTAAACAATTTTTATTGATTTGATGACGACTTTCTTTCACTTTGGCCAATAAAGTCCAAACATTGACACTATCATTCATGACATTTATAAAAAAAAAATTCTGGAGATTTGGTGTTCACAGCATAGACAAGATCTTTTTGATGAAGATGACCGCTTTTACATCTTCATATCTCATCCACCCACATGGACTGATACATAATTTGATTTGGTTGAAAGTATCTTGATCAATTTGATTACATAGGAGAGATAGGATACCTCTAAGATTAGGTTGGCAAACATAGGAGAGTGCCTGTTCCAACATAAATGTCATTCTCAACAGTAGAAATATTTTGTGTTTCACTGCACAAGGCTTTTTGCCGAATCCATCTAACAAATTTCACTTACAGCAGCTAGCCTTTCAAAAGCATGGTTTCACACTGCTGATGGTGTAACGGGTGCCACAAAACCTCACAGATCCCCAACTGAGCAGAGAAATCGTCTTCGCTGACCTTTGAAAACAGGCCAACTTCAGGAGTTCAAAAGAATAGAATATTTTACTCACCTCTTCCTGTGTTGTTGATCAACTGTTTCACATTCGTGTGACTCATATTCTCATTCAACACCAACATTTCCTTGATAAAGTCATGGTTGTTCAATATAGGTTTATTAATCCATACCCATGGAGGAATCTGAAAACAACAAGAAGGGGAATAATACGATAGGTAAAGCAATTCTACACTTACAATCTTACCTTATACAATGAGCAATTTGAAGTATTGGGTGTGGCCCCGCCAATTATTCATGGTCATAAGGTTAAAACCCTATCAAAACGACCCTCTTCTGGCAGGCTGGATTCCCGGGTCCATGTAAGGGTACAATACTGTATAATACACATAACTCTCTGTGTTCGAGTGGCCAGTTTTTTAATTATTCATGAGCAATGCAAAAAACAAGGCACCATGAGAGTTACTACACAGTGCGTCCCGATAATGAAATGTCTGGGCACTTATAGCCCCGCTACATTCTGCACTCAACACACCAAGCTTCCCCATAGTTTGTCTGGACGTTAAGAAAGGGTGTGATCATATTCATTGATGCACTAAGCTTCAATCCATTTGGAATGGAGACCCTGAAGAGCAGCGACACCACTTTTGTTGATGATGATTTGCTGATCAAAAGAAGAAATTGGAGCTTATTAATGGAGTACTAACTTGGGCGGAGTTAGGCATGTAAGGCACAGAAACTTGCCTGACAACCTGACAGTGGGGTTTGAACATCGCTAGCCGAGAGTTTGAGCAAGTTGACAGCCGCTCTTCAAATAAGGCGCAAGATAGACAAAGAGACCTGCCTAGAGTCTCAAGCCAACTGTGGGGTTTATACCAGGGACCTCTTGACACCCAGTCAAAATTCTCAGACACAGGACCAGAGCAGGCAGACAGTGCGTGCTCACGGCCTTTCACGTCCTTGAAGTATTTAACGCTTTATTAGCCTGACTGAAACAATGAGATTTAAGGTAATCAGAATTCATTTAAATCATTTATGCCAAAACAATGGCTATGTTTTTATTTTCATTCAAAATATGTAGATATCTCTATAAAATTATGTGACATGTTTATGCAGTTTATGGTAAGTTTCTTCACAGTCTGAGCCCGCTGTTGAAATGTTATGCAACAAACCGAACCGCCACTCAATGTCCAATACGCTACACACAGATTCATGTACTACGATCCATCTAATAAAGTGAGCAGGGTCTTAACCGGGACCTTCATGAATAAATTATGGAAATTCCAGGTATTTATTACCACTTTGGCAGCTAGGAACCTGGTATATGTTTTGAAACTGGTGCTACACAGCATAAGTTGTATTTGTGAAAGGTACAGCATATCACACACATTTTGACACTCGATCTTTGAGAATGAATACTCATGAAATGGGCAGGGGCCATCGTGCTCACTTGATTTGAAAGGAATTTCAGTCGACAGCATGTACTCATGTAGGCATTTCTGGACCTGGCAGTGAAAGAGTTAAAGTGATGTTATCATGGCCTTCTGGTTCTCACTTTTTCAAAATGCTAAGATATCGACAAACCCTCGTGAAAAGATTTGCCAACCAAAAAATAAACAAATTCTGGCCTCATAGTATGTGTATGTTATTCAAATTTGTTGAACAAATCGTGAAGGTATGCGGTCTTTTCATAAATGACATCGCGGACAATGCTCAAGACGAGGACAAGGAGAATTCCAACATCGTTTGGTAAATAAAGCTTACTATGAAATACCAAGGCATCTGTGAGCGAGAAACTTTTGAATCTTCCAAATATACATTTATAAATTACCTTGGCTGTATGGCCAGCCATTCAACATCAATTTTATGCAGTAAAGAATATTTCAAAAGGCGTTTTCTTTTACTTTTATAATAGGGTATTTTATGGCCAATTATGACTTGGGATGGCACAAATGGCAAATGCCAAAGTGCAAAATTCTTTTGACTAGGATTTTGTGTTAGATATGCAGTTGTCAAAGCAGACATCGTGATATCTAATGTTAGGTACCTCCCCACATTCAGGTTGCAGAAAAGCCCAAAACTTCCAATGTCATAATCATAACAACAATAATGCCAGATTGAAAGCTGAGATGACTGGTGTCGTGGTTAGAATCTTGTCTTAGCGACTTGAATGGGTAATTGATATGATCCCCTAAACCAAGGCATGTTGACTCTACTGTTTTCTATCAGATTGACAGCACTTGTATGATGCACCTTTCAACTTGGTGATCGAGGCTTATTGAAAGAAGTATATCCACAGGCATGAAACTAAAGGGCCATCTCACTCACACCACTGTTAAGTTCATCCATTATATACCGCCGCCCCTCCCCCAGCCCTTAATCCGACAAAAAATGCATCCCTTTTAATTCCCTATACACAACATGCTAAGTTCTTTTATTATTATCCCTCGGTGTCTCAAAAAGATCATAAGTTCCCTCCTCTAAAAAGATCAATATTACTATGATATTTCTGAGTTCATAGACATGCTTTATACACTGAAATCTGAGTCTCATCTTTTGATCTGGATTGGTTCAAAGAAGTCAGTTTCATGACTCTGACAAAAGAACTCTACCGTGGTCGGAAAGATTATTCTAAAGACACTTCTAATCATTGAAAGTAGAAGTAAGACAGTTAGATCTCACGGGTGGTAAGCTTTAGACAAATCCTGTTGTTGAAATTAGTTCCAATGCCCCATAAATATTTCTGTTACCTGTTAAATGTTCCCTTGTCACACGTTCTGAAATTTTTCAAGCACAGAAAGTCTGCGGCTCCAAACATAGTGTGCAGGGGATTCAGTACCTAAAGTGATGTTAGCGAGTATCTAAAGACTTTATGCAGTTTGAAAGTATGCGACAAGACTTCACCTAGGTTAACCAAAATCACCTGTACAATCAGCACACACAGAAACTGTCCTGTCTTTTAGTAATCTAAGTTGCTCGTCTGCAGAATCATGAAGGCGGGCAACAAAAATCAGTCATCGCAGTGACATGCAATAAACATAAAATATGTCTGTACTGCGACAAGGAGTTTAGCCCACAGCCCAGCAATCTTTTAATCACTCATTGTAGCAACAAATATTGCCCACCTCCACGACAAAACACGCTAGTCTGTGCATGGCACACTTCATGGACAGAACAAGGACGGTGTACTTGAATGCAAAGCCAATTCTGGGTGACAAGGGTGAAACTCAATATAAGTACCACATCTCTTCCCCTTTCCGATTCTGGTATAGATTTCTGTGAATGTGTTGGAAACTGAACATGCTTCGTTCTTCTATTTGATGAAAATGTATGCATGCGTCCATGGTATGGCAATTCTCTCACTTTTTGCTGAAAATAATCAAAGGGAAGCATGCATTATTGACAAACGCAAAAAAATTAAGACTCTGAGATGTTAATCAGCTGCAATACACATTTTTGGTTATTTTCAAGTTTAATGGTTCATGGTTGAAAATATTATCAAGGTTACAGAGCCACAGAAGGATGGAAGACTGGGTCTACTACGACTATAATGCTACATCCTCTTGCAACGGCCTTGGAAAAAGTTCTCAGGAAATTTGATCTCCAGGTCAACTTGAAGTTGTTGTTCAAGATTAAGATCAACATTTTCAAGTTTATAATGAAGCAATGATGCATAATGAAGGAAAAGGTCATTGGAGTAGGTCAGTAGAAACTGACGAAAACAAGTTCATTCGGAGAAAGCAACACCAGAGATACATCAGAGCTGACCTTACGAAGTAAACATGAGTTCAGTTTAGAAGGTAACATAATGCCGAAAACTGTACTAGTGGTACACAAAAAAATGTCATCCTGTCCCAGATGCTCTCTGGAGAATAACACCTCCGAGTATACAGAGATGCTGACAAATCATAAGTTGATGCAAGTGATGGATGCAAGAAACTCGCTTTACTTGCAAGAAACTCTTCCTAACTTTCAGATGTGAGGATTTATATCAGCAAACCAAACTTACAAGAAGTTCTTCCCAACTTGTGGCTGTTGAGTGCAATTCTTGTACAAATCCTAAGCACATTTTGCTGTTATCCCCTGGGAAACCGAACCGATTGGACAGCTGCGAGGGTGGCGTAGTGTCTCTTGTCATTAACCCTCTCAGTAATGAAACAACTCTTTTTAATCACCTCGTAAGCATAGACTGTCTGCTTACTGTTAATTGGTTTAATGGGAGCGTATCTCACCAAGGATCTATATACCCTACTGCTGAAGTAATTCTATCTTCCAGGTCACTCGAGGACATAGCGCTTGTATGTACTTCAGTCCTGGGAGGGGAACCAACAGGCTCCTGATTCTGAGCCCTGCTCTAGATAAACTACGCCACTGATCTATGACAGAACACAGTATTCAGAAAAATGAAAAGTTGGAGAGGATTTTAAGACTTTAAAAGGTTAACAGGATAACTTGGACCTGATATGATACAGTATCAATTTGAAAGAAACCTGAACCCGGAAATACGAATTCAATTCAAAATCATACTTCAACCAGACTACACCACCACCCCTGAGGTAATTTGACAAGAAATATTGACAGAAATTTCTCACATTGTTCTCATGAATGTTATCAAACGTTATTGCAAAAAATCCACAAATGGATATTTATCATGACTATTTCAATCTGAAGTATAATAAACTTTGTGTACTTAAAGTTTACAAAATACAAACAAATCTATTAGAATCCTAACCCTGGGGGCATATACCACAGAACTAACGTAGGAGGGTTTCAAAATAATCTTAATTGTATCCCAAAGACCGACCTGAAAGAAAGGATTTGATTTTGGTTGACAAGACTCTTTCATGAGCAGATTCAGAAATCAGATAAATGTCTATTTTTGTCTGAATACAATCAGATTCAACAATGGTAGGATAAAGAAGAATTATCTTCTTCTTGAATAAACAAAATCATTCTGGGTAACCATATAGTACGCCAACTCTTTGCAACCTTCCCACCCAGTCCTCTTTAGCTGTTTAGGGTAGTAAAAGTTAGTTGTATGTCTTTTGGACTGGCAGAATAAAACAAAAGTGCAAATATTTCTGATAAGCCTAAATCACCAAAGACAATATTATGAAAGACAAACGAGTAAAGCCACCAGAAAATTGCTGTCACGCAAGTATTGAACAGCTAATCTCCTATTATTAACATGACTTGCAGGGAACTCCCAGGAAAAACCACTTCACAAGGTCAGTTTTAATCATACTGTCACGAGAAAAAACTTGACAGTTATGTTGAAAAACAAGCTAAACCACAACATTCAACAACAAAATAAACCACTAATCAAAACAGAAGAAGGTTGAATAGCAGATTTTGTTCAGAGATTTAACAAAGGCAATTAAGTAGGCCTTCATCAAAATAACTTGCAGGCAGTGACTGATAATCTGTGACAAAAACACATGTGTCCAATGTCCCCAACATTCCAAAGGCCCTTTGCATTTTGTAAATCTGAAAGGGCATGGCAGAAAGAATAAAAGGGCAGGTTGCAGCCTCTGCTTCAAAAGGGATGCATTTGCCACTGATGAAAAGGGCAGGGGAATAAGAGAAAATTGTGGAAGAACAGGGTGACAAAGAAAGCAAGCCAGTGTGTACCTTTAAGATATTTCGATAAAATGTTTGTGCAAAATTTTTCTAGTAAATTCTCCTGGCACAATCATTTGGAAAATAACCAACATTTTCACAAGATGAAAAATTCTCAGACGCTAAAACTTACAACCAATTTTTGTGCATATTTAATCAGGGGTGTAAATTAAAGCGAGTAGAGGCCATGACACATTACTCAACTGATAATAGTAGAAAAATGAATAGTTATCATGTTAAATGTAGCTTTCGACTGGAAGTTTGACCTTTTCAATACAATATTGAACTTTTCCAACAAAGACACCTATTAGTTTGCTTCATTACAAATCACTGACTAAAGAAATTTTGAAGTGCTCACTCAGGTTGCATGAATACACCATAAGCGATATTAGAAACTCAATGCCTTAAAGATCCACCCAAGCACACACCTCAAACATCAGCATTACAATGCAAATGGTGTTAGAGACATTTTAGTAGCAATCAGTTGTGAAAAGTTCATTTTGGTTCAAAGTCATATCAGATCTTTCCCAGGCTATTTTGAGTGAAGAAATCAACAAAAAGATATAATTTATAGCTGAAATGCTTCAAACAGGTAAGTGCAACCCAACAGTCTCAGCTATATAGAGGGCAATTCTTGCATGAATCAGATAGAGTACACAGACATTCTACATGTTCAAACCTTCAGTTATAACTTAAATATATCTGTAGCGCCCCCAGGAGAGGAACTTTGTAAATAACGTTAGTGCTGGCCAAGCATCGTTATCCCACAACTTGACAGAATCTAATGACTTATGCTTGTCAAATTTCAGATTATCATTGTTAAATTTTCGGAAAAAAAATATTGGATAAGAGAAGTAAATATTTGCATAAAATTTTGATAGGCAATGGCACTGGCGATTTGAAAGGCTTAATGTGATGAATATCACGACTTAGTAAACAAGGGTGAACTTATCATAGGGGTATCAAGTGCAATGCAAATGTAAATGAATTACTGGGGCCATGAGCACTGGCAGAGATATCCATGTTCCTCTCAACAAGTTTTGTCTGACTGCTAAGGGGACTAAAGGTAGGACCTAGGGGAGAAATAATGTCAAGCCATTAATCAATATAGAAGTACAGTTGAACCTCCCTTTGCAGACACCTCTCTATTAAGGACACTAGTTTTGGTTGCAAATTGGTTGTTCTCATTCAATTTGACCTTTCTAATCAGGACACCTCTCTATTAAGGACAGCACTTGTCAGTCCCGTGGTTGTCCTTAATAGAGAGGTTCTCCTGTTACAGTTGCCTGCACAGAACCATTCTTTCTTCTTACCTTTTTCCTTAATAAAACATGTTAAACTGATGAAATAATCCAAATCAACAATAATGCCTTCTAAAGATTATCAATGAGACCAAGTCTTGATATCATATCTAAAAGCCCGAAAGAAAATGAATGTCGTACAACCACTTAGTCATGCTTGAGTAACTCCAGTAATGCCAATGGTGTTATACAATTACAATGTATCCAGATACACTACACTAACGTGACCCACATGAGAGAAATATCACACAAATTGAAATCGAAAATAAAGTTCTTTCCAAACGGTTTTAGAATGAGAAAAATGAGAATCGGTTAGAAAATGAATATGCGTAGCCATTTCACCTACCTTTGTTAAACAGAAAGTCCAGAGTAGAGAAAAAACAACTGTAAAAGTTGAGATGTATTTGTCAAGCCGCATCTTTAGTTCCTTTCTTTTCAGAATCAGAAACTCTCGGAGATTCTCCCGCACGGCGAGATTAAGCGAGACCAAGATGGCTGCGCCCATGAAATAAAAATCAACCGCTTCTTTGTCAACAAAATCACGATTTCCACGAAATTTACAGCATATTTTCTGATTTGATTGTCCATTTAGGAAATGGAAATAGTGTACTCGGTGTCTAAGGGCAAAAATGATGCGAGAGATTGGTTTTCGGATGAGAAAACGGCCCTTTCCATTTCTTGCAGAAATGTTGTGGCTTTCTCCACATCACAAGAGCTTGTGAAAAACAATGAAAGTGATATAAAGGAGAAAATTGACAGGTGATTTTGCTTGATTTTTCCACAGTGGTCTTTTGAAAATTGAGATGTGTTTTGCTGACTCCATAACGACCCTCGAGGTAAGACCTGTAGTGCTAATGTCGGCCGCCCAAGATGAATAAGCAGACCAAGACCTCCTCGGCTCGGCGTTGCATGCAGTGTTCTCCTGCGGAAACGCTGCCAGAAATCTATTAATGATTTTTTGGTAATTTTCTATTTTCAGCAATATCAAAGAAAGCCAGAAGTTGTCATACTATCTCTATGTTTGTGATTTGGATAAACCATGGGACATACATATGGTGACAAGTCAAGATGAAAGAATCCAAAGTGTTGAATGGGATATCACAGGAGGAAGACTCCTCATGGTTGGAGGCTTTGGGGTTTGTCAGATTTGGGCAATGAAGGTGAGTTCCTTTTAAAAGACAAATTTTGGTTGTGAAAAACAAACGGCTCTTGTGCAGTTCTCAAATAGTAGTAGGATCAAAGATCAAAAAAAGGATTAGCACGTTTGAGAACCTGAAAATCCTAAATATTTTCCAATCATTTCGATCTCCGCTTACCTATTTCAGGACCATCTGATCAACTGTTGGACGTTAGAGACAACAGCAGATATGAAAGGAGAGGACATCCTAACTGCTACTTGGCTGCACCCAGGAATAAATGTAAGTGCCGTCCTCCCTATAGACTAAGTGTTTACAAGAACTGACTGGAGGTTGTTGGACATCATTTTGTATTGTTTTAAATAGAGTAAAGGAAATGAGATCAGTTTTTCCTCATTTCAGTACAGTTTCTATGCTGACAAGAAAGATGCTGTCTATTACAACGACAAGTATGTCCGGAGCAAACTCGCTCCCTCCATCAGCCAGTTTGGTGGTGTTGCACATGATGGATGGATTGTTGTGACTGCTACAGGATTGGTGAGTTATATTATTCCACCTGCAGTATCAGTTACCAAGTGAAAACTGATTTTCTGGAGTAAGTGCAGTCTATGAACTAGTAGAGCCATCTATACTGTGCATTATTGACTAATCAAACTGGGCATGAATAGAGGAAACATAGCTGTCTTGAGATCCTGGCATTATCCGCTGCCCTTTTAGAATAAATATTGGCCTGTTTCATTGCACTTTTCATAAAAACTGAAGTAAAATGTGATTGTTGCAGGTGTCTGTGTCGGTGTTGAAAAGTGACAAGACTGTCACAACCTGTACGAAAAGTCTCGGGCCGGTCAGAACACGAATCATGCTAGCTGATGTATCATTTATGGAAAGTGGACAAATTCATGTTGCGACAAGTGATGGTAGTATCTCCTCATCCATCCTGTGCTATTACATCAGTTTGAAAATGGAGCACAATTCAGTCATGATGACTTGTCAGCCCTCTTACAGCTTCTTCCCTCGGTGCCATCTAGATCCAACATTCAAGGATTCGCCAAATGTTAAACTGATGCACTTGAAATTCTATTCCCCTGAGGCATCAGACACAATGTTCATCTGCTGTGTCAGCAACCGCGATACAGTGTTAGAACTCTGGAAGTTGCAGGAACAGCAGTTTCAGGTGCACCGCTCATTTGTGAATAACGCCAATAACCTGAACATGGATAATAAGCAGTCGCTGATGAAGTGGGTACCAAAAGCCAAGCAAGGTTACAGCAGCGTTGCAACGGCAGTGGGCATGCCACGGTTCCCAGTCATGCAGTCCATTCCTGATCCAACTCTCAGTATATTACAGTACGTGGTCATTGCATTTAAAGACAGGAGCGTTCACTTGTTGAACAAGCAGAACTTTCATTTCATGGCCCACTTGACGTTAGATAGTGGCATAGCTAATCAAGAAATCGACAACAAAAAACGCAAGATTGACACCTGCCCTGTTGCCATTCAGCAGTCTTACAGTGGATGCTGCATGGTGGCTGTTGATGCACAAGGAGTATTGTATGTTTTGCGACCATTGAACCTGCGGGACCAATCGCAGCTGCTTCCACCAGTTTACATTGTATCACTGTTGGAGTATGCCATGGTGACAGGATTTGATTGGTGGGACATCATGTTGCTTGTTAAATCAGGTAGGTCTGGTCTGCTGGTTAGCTTTGAACATCTGGTGTCAACCGCTACAGTACGATGGACCACTCGTCATGACAAATCCTACAGTCTCCTACAAGTCATTAGTCACTCATCTTCACTATACGTCCATTATTATGACCATCCATTCTTTAGTAGCAATTGCAGATGGCAGCATTGTATGGTAGACTTTTTGTGAGTCGGTTGTGGTAGCAAAATATCCCTCCAGCATCTTGGTCTCAAACTGTTGAGTTGTTTATTTCATTCCAGGAACAGTTGAGAATGTCCTCGTGCGTTTTCACGATAACTTCTACAGACAGCTGCACTCTGTCCAGGAGTATCTGTACACGAGGTTCATGGGTGTGCGAGCATCACTCTTCCGATGCAACTTAGGCAGCCAGACCAAAGTTGCTGACTGTTTGTCAAAGTTGCTCCTCAACTCAGTTGCAACAGCTTTCAAGTCTATATTTAGACCAAAGTCTTTGGCCACTCAGGACAAGGTATTAAACTTTAGTGAATATCATTTGACGGTCATGAGAATATTTGCCTGACTATATTTAGAGTCAAGAGTAGCCTGCGTAGTTCTGGACGAATCAATTTCTACATTTTGTGTTTTATTGATTAGCTATGCCTCTGTCGCTGCAATCACCAGTGGCACCCAGCCTCTCCTTCAGGTACCGAGGATGTTGTTTCACATTTCATATTGGTAAATTGGGCTACTTTCCCTCCAGCCTCTTTGCTACCGTTTTGACATGTATCTCGTCCTGTTCCAGAGCCCTGCAGAAAAGTTGTCCATCACATGCAGTAAATACACAGAAACAGAACTAGATAAGATATTACTGAACCTGGAGACTAAGGAATTCATTGTGGAGCCAGGTGAGTGAACCCCCGAAGATGATCACACCTGAAAGATGAACACCAAAGGGTCCTTGTTAGACATATCTGGTTACTGCATTCAAAAACAATGGGATAAGCTATCATTCTTCATCCCTGTTCCACCCACTATGCTAACAAGAAAATCTCTTGCTATATTATATGAAGAGTTAATCGCAAAATGAGATATATGTGCCAAATCCAACAGCTTCCAGCTGTGCTCTTGTTCTTAAGATTTTGTTCCTCTATTTTCAGGTACTTTACAGTCCTTACAGCAACTCATCCAGTGGGTTGCAGACTTCACCCTCTTCCTTCTCTCATCTGTTCCGATGTATGCTACCTCATCCTCATTCCCAGGAGCAAACATCATCCACGATACATCAGCGCTGATGACGTTACGGGAGCTGCTCGTCATTATCCGTGTTTGGGGGCTAATCAACCAGAGTTGCTCACCTGTCTTCATGACCACAACTAATATTGACATTATGGCATTATTGTTCAAACTCCTGACGAAGGTCTGGTTGTCTACCAAAGATGGCAATGTTGAATTTGATGAAAACCTGATTGATGAATGCTGTGTGTTACAGAGTCATCTTTTCATTCCAAACATGGAGCAGATTATGCTGCAAGATGGTCGCCATTTTCTGTTGTTGCAGAGTCAGCATGTTGTCAGGTTTGAGTATGGTGTCACCCCCGATCATTTGTCCAAGCCGGTTGCATATACAATGCAGTTTGATGGACAGAGTCACTCTCTTCAGAAGCGTGATTGTGTTCACCAGTTGAACCTGGGTAATGTTCCAGCAGAGAAGGTCAAAGAGTGCACAAGATGTGGAAATGTTTCTTTGTTGAAAACTACCATCAAATCTGTAGCCATGAAAGCTTGGGACCAACGTTGGTCCAGAATGTGTATGTGTGGTGGGCAGTGGAAACTTGCCAAGTACAAAAATAAGGCCTAGGCATTTGAGAGCAGGCGAGGTCAACCATAACTACATTTATCTAAGTTTGTAATACAACAGATTGTATAACACAGATGGTAAGCCAGAATACTCCACTTGACTGCTTGTTGAGAGCTAAATCAGTAAAATAATGATCCTGAATGAACTTTTGTAGAATGTGCTATATTTCGATAAGATTCTTGTATAAATTTCATACAATAAAAAACACCTCAGTAATTGACCTTTGTTTTGTAAGCATCACTTCTAAGCTAAGTAAGTGACAAGTGAAACGTTTTGGAGTTCAGGATGACACCAAATAGGCGATCACACATAGTCAATGTCACAACCAATAAGACCATGCAGGACCATGCACACCTAGTAGAATGAACACAGGTGATGGCACAACCAAGAAAAAACGCTGCACACACTCGGCAAGAGCATGCGGTCTGTGTCACAACCAGCTAGAGCCATGTGAGACCGCATACTCCCAACCAATGGATCTTGGTGTCACAACCTAAAGACCCTTACGAGACGATACACCAGCATGAGGATGTGGTATTATGTCGCATCCAGAAAGCCCATGAATGTGAGACATCCAATGGATCTTTGTTGGTGCTAAAAGTTGTTGACCAATACAAGATGATACACCAACTCGAACCAGCTGGAGGATGTGGTATGACGTTACAACCAGACAGCCCATGGGAGACACTGCATACACCCAACTGGTGGATCTGTGTTGCTGTATCAACCCATGACATAAGACAGGCCAGGCCAGCTAAAGAATTTGGTAGATGTCTCAGCAAGAAAGCCCAAGTTAGACACTGCATACACCCAAACAATGCGGGATTGGTGTTGCTGTCTCCACCGACGTGAGACGATGTACCCATCAAGGCCAGCCGGAGGACGTGGTCAGGTGTCACAACCAGGAACCCCATGAATGGTGGACACTGAATATGCCCGACTGATGGATCTTAGTTGGTCTCACCTACCATAGACCCTTACAAGGTGACACGCACAGGTCAACCGGAGGACGTGGTCAGGTGTCACAACCAGGAACCCCATGAATGGTGGACACTGAATATGCCCGACTGATGGATCTTAGTTGGTCTCACCACCCTTAGGCCCGCCTTAGGCCCTTGTATTTGTATTGCCATGATTCATGGCGAGAGAGTAGGCCTAATAGTGTTGTACGAAAATTTATCAAAGTCTATCAAAAAGATCCACTTCCACACCAAATGCACCAAGGAACGATCGTTAGTCAGTCAAACTTTATCATATTTGTGGGCGGCCGCGCTATCTATCACACGTGGTAGCTTTGGTCTGCATTGTAGTTCTACCCGTTGCCGCTACAGTGATGGCGCTGCTGGTCGCCTTACGCAAACATTATTAGTTCTACCCGTTGCCGCTACGGTGATTTGGTGGCGCTGCTGGTCGCCTTACGCATACATTATCGGCTAGTTTCCCGCTCGCTTCGTTGCCATGGAGTCTCCGGTCACGGGTTCCTCGAATCGTTCGCTGATTGGCTAGTCTCAGTACTGGCGGGCTGCCATTCTCGCACATGTTACTGTGGGCTGGGTCGGCCCCAAGATGGACAAACGATCGGCAATGGCTAAAGCTGACTCAATATGGCTAAAAGTGATAGCCACTTGGCTAAAAAGTGGCTAGGAGGAAACAATTCACAGAGCCAACGTTGTGATGTCAACTCTGGGGGCCAGTGTACACAAGTCCTTGTGAGGCAGTTATTTAAAATCAAGTACATGTACAGACACATCAAGATCACGAAATATTGAATAATACAAGTCATAATTCTATAAAATTTAGAAATATTTTATTCGTTTTTATAAAATGCTTTTGTTCTCTTTGATAAAATTACAAAATCTTTACACAAACAATTCTACATTCTTTACAGCTAAAATGTACACCATTTACAAGACACTGATCTAATCTATATACAATTATTCTCATCTATTTCGGGATCTGATCATGACCTTTTAAGATTTGACTTTGACCCTGCATTCTAGTAGCAATTCTAATAATTTACAATGTACAATTTTTATTGCATAGAGTTGCACAATGATATGTGACAGTATTATACAAAAACGTACCATTAAATACTGCTTTGAGGACTTTGGCGCCATGATTGACATAAGTTGGAAAATTACAAGATTTTGTATCCGGAAATGCATGCGCACACCAGGTTTCGAAAGAGTTTACACTCCTGCCCATGCCACTCATGGTGTCGATTCAAAGTCCAAAAAAGAGCACAGGTACTATAGATTCATGCACTTGATTGGGAACAACGTTTACATGACGTAGTGTTGGCCGTCGTCACGTCACCATGCATTTTACATTACTGTAACGTGACGAGACGCGACGTTTTCGTAAACGTTGGTCCCAATCAAGTGCATGGATCTATAGTGGTAGTTCCACAAACTAACTAAGAGTTACAATATAATTATTATACCAATGCCCTACTTGTTTAAACTTCACATGATATGACCAAGCTACGAACAGATTTAATGAAGTCACCAGCTGACTATTCTAGTAAGTCATGGTGAGATGGATATTCCAATATAAAATTCATCAAATCAATACAAATATCTCACAGAGATAATATTAGATATCTTTTGACTTGGAGTCTGTCAACGATGAAAATAATGTTTCTCATGGAATCTTGTAACTTTGAATCTAAGACATATAAATAAGAAGTGGAATAAATTATTCAATTAACACATTACGCACAAGATTGCACTAAGAAACAACAGAAGTCTGCTCGGCATGAAGCGGATCAATGTGATTTTAAAGCCAAAGAAAGCAGACAACATTTAAATTATAGAATTTCATGCACTTACTTGGTAATCATAAAGAAAATGAAACTCTTTATACATGTAGCAATTGACAAACATTTTGAGGTCATCTGCTATAAAGAGACAACCAGAAAAACAACGACGTACATCATCTACTCGGAAACAGTGCTTAGACATGTTTTGTGCACAATAAATATTTTTTATAATTTTTGTTTTTCTGAATTTTTTTCTTGTTTTCTTCAGGGATGCTTCACACAGAAATGATGTCCTACAAATGGACTGAACTTAGCAAGATACATTCATAACTAGCAAAATCAACGAACAAGAAAGCTTGGGCCTTCCTGCATGCATTCTAATTTGCACTGATGCCACTTAATACATTCACTCTAACAAGGAAGTATTATGCTCTAAAGTTAAGAATAACTGAATTCAAAATCATCATAATATTGAGACAAATATTCTTCACTTCAGAACTTGAATGAACAACAATTTTACTAACAAGACAAGATCGGTAGATTGCAATTCTTCGATGAGTGATACGAACGTATCAAACATTATCACAGTTAAGCTGAAAAATGCATTTTACCTTTTTTATTACATTTAGAGGTTAAGATATGGTGCCCACTGCATTGCATTGGTAAAAGAAAACAAAATGTTGCAAGAGGTGGTGGTTTGAACTTGGGAATTTTTCCCCTGTGGGTTATTACGGCTGTTGGCATTGTCATTGTGTTATCAGCTATTAATTGTACAGGACAACTTGACTTCAGTACATCAGCCATACTCCAGTTAAAACTTTTCTAAGTTGAGTTAAATACATGTATCTGGCTAAAAAATTTAATAACGCCCACCTTTTTGAATAGCAGATCTTTCCATAACCAGCATTAATTTTAAAACCATCATATTCATTTTACACTAACATAATATGGTGGTTTTTCAAAGCACCAAAACATAAGCATATGACACGGCAGTGAACAATCCCTGATTTAAAGCAATATGTAACAGCCGAATAAGCCAGTTTTAAGTCTAGACTAAAATATCATGACAAAGATTAGCAAAGGTTTCAAGGGTTATCTTACATGTGTGATAAAAACATGAACTCTACTAATCTCAATGAACTTCAAACTGTAAGACAAAGAAAGTACCTGTGGATTGCAGACATGTCAATGAATTGATTTCAATTCTAAGATCAGTTATAAAATCACCTTACCTGAAATCAATTCCATCAACACACTAAACCCAACAGCTCATTTTCTTCCTAAATAGCATGGAGTTAAATTATTATGATATCAAGAATCGACCATTCAAACCAGCTCATCTAACAAGCATCTACAACATTTACTAATAACTTAGAATAAGATAATACTGAGAACGCATACATTTACACATAACATAAGCCTGGATACAAATGCAAATAAGAAAAGTGTTGATCAAGTATGTCCGATATAGTAATGTTGTCATTTCTAAGAAGTGAATTTATATAAATTACAAGTTATAGCTCTCACTTTAATAGTTCGTCTGAAATTTCTAGTGCAGACTAGTGAGTGATAATTCCAAAAAGATGTTGCACTACACCAGAATATTTTGTCAAAAATCCACTTTATACCACTTAAAATCTCAAATATAATATTATCACAATTCACAATCAGACATCATAAGACAAGACTTTTCACATACAAAATCTTTAACATTTAACATTCTAGATATTAAAACATTGTGTCGAGTTAAAGTTCCAAACACACACGGTGACACACAAAATTAGCTACAACCTTGCAAAATTGCTGAGGAAGTATTTGACAACACACTTCCAATGACACAGTACGTACAGCTCCATATGAGAGAATTCATATCAATTATGGACGGTAAAATATTTGATTGAATTAAACCTTTGGAGCAACAAGGGTGACTTTGTCTTTTGTAACTGGAAATTTGTTCTTTTTGAAGAACACTGACGTTGGAGAATTTGTCATGCGACGGTCACTCTTCATTTCACACCTCACACCACCACTATGGCAATTGGAATGTCCTAATTTCTTAGCTCAGTACCATCCAAATGGTCATAACACACATCCTCAAGGTGACATATCATAGCAGATCAGAATGGAATGTTCTCTTGTTTATATTCAGGCAGTGTCGTTGTGGCCTCACTGTCTTCATCTGATTCAGCATTGGCAGAACTTGACTCGAATCCAGAATCAGCAGACTCACTGTAATAAACAAGTGAAGGGTGAGAAAATAATTTCAAAACATTTAGTTTTTGATGAGGAATCTTAATATTTGCCTGTCATGCCTGTATCGACAATAACTAAGATATTTTCCATTTTCATAATGTTATTCATAGTGAATTCTACTTCCAACTCCTACTCTTTCTCACAATTACAATGGGGAAATCACTTTAGAACAGCAAGACATTTTTCTGTCAAGTTTAATTCAATATTCAGCACTTACCTTGGATGAGCTTTCTGATCCGCATCTTCATAAATTGTTGGCAGATCTGTTACATTATAATAGGAAGGCTTAAGTTGGCTCATCGTTCGTCGGGATATGGCCCAAACCATACGCTGCTTCGGAACTTTTAACTTCTGGCCGTAGTAGAGCACGAGGAATTCTATCACCATACCTCGGCATTCTAGAAATTCAGCATCAGAAACCTACAAAGGACATAATCACTAACTTTTAAAACTATATAATGGTATCTCTAGGCTGAGCTAGTTGATGATTGAGGGCATAGTCAATGTATGTTAAAATCAGCAAATGTATGGTCCCGAGAGTGTACACTGGTGAGACATGCAGCATGAGTGACAACAATGGCACAAGTCACCTCTTCATGCCCCTAAGCCATTCCCAACACAATACACTTGGTTTATCAAGTTATTTTACTGAATGAAAGCCTCATTATTAGCTTATGGTTTGTGCCATTGTTGAGTAAATCAGCTTTCTGACAATCATACATAATATCAAGAATTCATAAAGACCAGTGTTTATTTATTCTTGGCATTAACTATTATATGGATAACAAAGAAGGTTCACCTGCCAATGGTAAAACTAGGGACAGACATGTAGAGCAAGTGCAAATATTGTGATCTGGTTGAAAGATTTTGTGGGTTCTTGGCAGATGGTGTTGACAAGCCAGTTGAACTGTGATGAGAAGTTTTAAGTTGCCACCTGCATCTTTTATAGGCACTTTATGAGGACAAAGAGAGGTGTGCTACGGTGAGGACCAACCATTCACCATGGTTTTGGAACATTTACCTTGCAATAGGCTTGCATATCCACCACGGCTGTCAACATGTCCACAAGCCCCTTCATCTTCAGTTCTTGCAAACCGCAGCTGAGCAAGGCAAGCGCTACCGTTGGTGCCTGGAAGCGATGAAAACCAAAATGGCACATGCACACCTCTAACTTGGCTGTCGTCGCCTCAAGGAGTGGAGTGGAAGAAAGCTGAGGGAACTTCTCAACAAAGATGGCGTAGAAGTTATCGAGGAATGTCAGTGGTGTCACGATGTTGAGATCCCAGTCCAACTTATCCAAGATGATGCTTTCCATCCGCAGTAAATCTGCAGCCGTCCCACCGCATTGGCTGAGATGGACAAGTTCAGCTCCATATGGGATATCCTGATCTTCCTCTATGGTTTTGACAGCAATGAAGTAGCAAGCCATTGTGATGCATGCCAAATATTTCGACCTCACCTGCAACATTAATAGATTCATAACGTTAAGGGCCGGTGCCTATTTACTAGGTTTTGCCTTGACAGGCTGTCAACTTGATTTTAAAAACGCAGAACATTGCAAAAATCATACCTCAAGTTCCAGTGCTCAGGAATTCAAACAATGTTCAATAAATATTTCATAGTCCAAAGTCTGTTTGCAATATGAAACATAAAATCCAGGGTAACAAGGCCAATGGTGACTCACAATAAAGCCACAGAGTTTATCAATCACAACACATGTCAACGCCAATGTTGATATTATTGATTGCTCAGAGTCACACAGTGTGGTTACAAAATTGGAACAGCTCATGGAATATGCTGCTGTTTGCAGGATGACCTGTCTTGGTAAATCATGCCTAAAAATTTTAATTTTTCTGTACTCCAGTGGTACTCATCAATCATTGTGGAGAAAATTATTCCAACTGTCCCACATATTACCTGTCCCACATTTTATAATTATGACCCATTTTATGCACAAATAGAGGTGCTTATTCATCATGATATTGATTTTTAGATTAACAGGCCTAGGAAATCCTGTATGATTCAGCTGACATAATGGGATACTCCGCAGGTAGAAAACGGCAATATCACTTGGATTGATGCACCAGAAATTGGTAATATGCCTATCAAAATGTTAATGATTCCTGATCAGATGACCAACTGAACCGTGTATGAACTCAAAAAGTGAGCAACTGAAGTCGAAAATTTCTGCTGCATCTCTTTCATCAACAAGCTGTGAAACACCTGTTGAATTGCAATGATTACTGCGGTTGATGTCAGGATGTGTTCTAAAACAGGGTGTGCTGAAAGTGATTCCACTGTACCAGACAGTGAGACAGTTAGTTCTCAAATTTTCAACACATAAAGCTGTACAATTGTACTATCGTACCTACCTTTACTTTGCAAAGGAATCGATCGAGCAGATTTGCAGTTAGGGCAAGTGTTTCAGGACTGAAGCCATAGAAGAGGTGTAGGCATCTCAGGTTGGTGATGGCGTCATCTCTTTGCTGACACGTAACTTTGTTCTCATTCTGCAAGCAGAAGAAATACATGACATCAGGTGGTTGATATGCCCCTACTCCTTGAATTATAATTCATTCGTCATGAAAATTTGGTTACATCATGCACTGCCTTGTAGTTGTAGTATTTACTTAGTAGTAATGTCATGGTGACCCAGAAACATTCAAAATACTGGTTTGGTAGCAGAGTGACAGTGATACTGATAGATAGACAATACAAATTGAATGAACCCTGGATGAACATTCCACTACAAGAGCTCTCAGAACCAAACCATTTATCGTTCAAACTTCAGTGCCGAATAAAGAACATTTGATTTTTCCCTTACTTACCGCTTCCTCATAGCGCAGGCTGTTTGTGGTGGCGATTGGTCGATATCCTTCAGCTCTGCTCAATGCTCGATCCAGCATCTCCAGATACTTCAAACCGGAACTCACAATTTGGGTGGACTGAAGAGTGAAGTGAAGAAGAGGTGGAAAAAGCCATAGATGGAGAAGAATTATGAAGAATGTTGCGTAAGTTATTTCATTTCATCCAAACTAACAAGTAACATAATAACGCCTAATTAAAGATAGGGCCTAGATGCCATATTTTATGGCATCATCCTGTCATGACGAGGCAACATCTATTTTCACTTTCGCAAAGCCTTATGGAGTATGGACTCCTATTATAACACTATAGGATGTAGGTTGAGCTCCCATCTTATTTTGGGTCTCACTTTTCACTAAGATCTGAATGATGATGTCGATTGAATTTATTCAAAAAATCTTAGGCCTAATTGATAATTCAAAATCCATCATTAAAAAAACCCCCAAAGAGCCACCTTGAACTCTGAGGCAATACAAGTCACAAGAAAATCCCAGGACTGCTGATGCAATTTAGGCCAACAATTACAGTTTACACAATGCAATGACCCACTCATGACATTGATCATGAGTGGAATTTGGAGCGATTATCATTATGTCGTCTTATGAATAATGAAACAAAGGCAGCCAAACTCTGAGTCTGATGCCGGGTTTCCCACCAAAAATTACCAACAAGAAACTCCATATTTTTAAAAGAAGTGCAATATGAACATTTGGTCTTTGTTTTACTACCCTACAGCATTGAATTCTAATCGAAAATGAGTGTGCAAAAATGTAAACAAAAGTAGGTCATAACTGTCAGTTCGTTTTGGCTCGGTTTTAAGGACGACGCCCCATAAACTTTATCGGTCGAATTCTTTGAAAAAATAAAATTTTTCCCATGTCCTTTCTAGGTAAACGTTAGTTGAAATATCATAGATCAATAATGAATTATGAAATCATGAGAAATTATTCAAATTCGAGGTAAACTTACCGAAGTTGGAGCGGAGCTCAACAGGTTCAAACTTTTGTTTACATCGCGAACACAGCTGACTCTCCCGACCAAATTCGAGTTGAACCCGTCCTCAAAACTTTCCATTTTCTCCACAATCTCAGCAGCTACGGGCCCCATTCCAACCCTCCGCCTTCTTAGAAGCTTTTTAAATCGAATAAACGTAAAATCTATAGCAACATTTTCGCTTTTGATGTGTCTCCGTGAAATATTTTGGTTGATCTGCCAGTCGTCTGCCAATGTATAGTAAACAAAGCTTCGTTCGTTTCCTTCAAGGCGCAAGTGCCCGTTTTGAAACACAGTTTCTGATTGGCCAGCGGTGAATACTTGACTTGCCAAACTCAGAAATGCAGCGCCACTCGCGGACAAAGATAGAACAACTCGACATTTTTTTCACCGGTTTTCGCTGCGCATGCGTACCAGCCGTCATCTTTAGTTGATTTCCGCTTTTCGTGGTCATGTTTATAAATCTTCTGTGGTACGTCTGTTTCTTAACACGTAATAGTTATCAGATTGCTAAATTATCTTAAATCATGAGCCTTAAAGAACTTTTTGAACTCTCAAAAACTTACACAAAACAAGTTCAGATTGCCGCCATTATTAGTTTCCGGATGGCTGGTACGCATGCGCAGCGAAAACCGGTGAAAAAAATGTCGAGTTGTTCTATCTTTGTCCGCGAGTGCGCTGCATTTCTGAGTATTGCGGTTGTTTCGCTCCCTGACAGTCGTTTCGCTCCAAATCAAAGTCGTTTCGCTCCCTTGAACTTCCGATGATAATCTTCAATGCAATTCAATTTATTGCACAACTATCAAAGGATACAGACAGTATTACAGTCCGTAGTACACATATGACCAATACAATACACACAAAGACATTTTTAAAAAAATTACATGTATATGGCGGCTAAAAGTATTATAAAACCAGAATGAATTGTTAAAACATTGCTCCTGAAGAGTAGTTTGCCTTTCTTCAATTTCAAAGACCTTTACAGATAATGATAGCAGTGTCTAAAATAATCTTGTTGTCAGCGTTTTCATGACATTAGACATGTCAGAATTTGACACAATACGGGGCCGTGCTAATACTGCATGTGAGACAATATCCAGAAAAAGATCGGGTTCCTATTTCAAAATCGACCAAAATTCTGTCAGTTGATATCATTTAAAATCAGTATGTGCAGACTCCCCCTTTAACAGAAGTTACTTGCGGTGGCGCCCTATGAGTTCAAAATATCGTTTTGATTCACCTTTAACAGTGAAATCCGGTGGCGCCCTCTAAGATTGAAATATCGACAGATTTCCCTTTAACACTAGAAAGTGACGGAGGCACCCTCTAGGATTCAAATGTCACCATATCTCCCTTTATATCGACAGATATTCCCATTTGGCAGAGTCAGTACCACATTCGGTGGAAATATCGACAAATTTCCCCTAACAAAACAGACTTCCCCTTTAACATAAGTTACTGGCGGTTGCGCCCTCTGAAAGATCGACAGATTTTCCTTTTAACAATAGTTGTGAAGAAAAAGCTTCAAACGTCATTGGATTGCCCCACCTGCAAAAATGTGGGTATGTGGTATGTGGGGGTATGTGGTTTTAGATACTGCCGGTCGAAATACTGGAGTCCGTGAGCCCAGCTGACAGCCTAGTGGCGTGGTACGGATACGATCGAGAGGGCGGTTTGGGGTTCCGCCGATGGGGCTCGCATGCCTTGGTCGTATCATCATTATCATCATCATCATCATCATCATCATCATCATCATTATTATTATTTTTATTATTTTAGTTTCATATTATTACGTAAGTGCAAGCTCTAGTGAGCTCACACAACTGTTTGACAGTCCTGGCTACTCCACCATGCTGACAACATGATGAGAGAGATCAGACAGTCACAGCCAGGCCACATCAGTCTTGTTGGCTGCTCTGCCAAGTTGTCAACATGGTGAGAGAGATAAGACAGTCGCAGCGAGGCCGAATCAGTCCTGGCTGCTCCACCGTGTTGACAACAATGATGAGAGAGATGAGGCAGTCACAGCCAGGCCGAATCAGTCCTGGCTGCTCCACCGTGTTGACCATAATGGTGAGAGAGATGAGACGGTCACAGCCAGTTCAAATCAGTCTTTGCTGCTCCACCATGTTGGCAACATGACGAGAGAGATGAGACAGTCACAGCCAGGACAAATCAGTCTTGGCTTCTCCACCGTATTGAAAACATGATGAGAGAGATGAGATAGTCATAGCCAGGCCAAATCAGTCTTGGCTGCTCTTCCAAGTTGTCAACATGGTGAGAGATGAGGCAGTCACAGCCAGGCCGAATCAGTCCTGGCTGCTTCACCGTGTTGACAATATGGTGAGAGAGATGAGACGGTCACAGCCAGTTCAAATCAGTCTTTGCTGCTCCACCGTGTTGGCAACATGATGAGAGAGTTGAGACAGTCACAGCCAGGCCACATCAGTCTTGTTGGCTGCTCTGCCAAGTTGTCAACATCGTGAGAGAGATGAGATAGTCACAGCCAGGCCGAATCAGTCATGGCTGCTCCACCGTGTTGACCATAATGGTGAGAGAGATGAGACGGTCACAGCCAGTTCAAATCAGTCTTTGCTGCTCCACCGTGTTGGCAACATGACGAGAGAGATGAGACAGGCACAGCCAGGACAAATCAGTCTTGGCTGCTCCACCGTATTGAAAACATGATGAGAGAGATGAGACAGTCACAACCAGGTCACGTCAGTCTTGGCTGCTCTGCCAAGTTGTCAACATAGTGAGAGAGATGAGGCAGTCACAGCCAGTTCGAATCAGTCCTGGCTGCTCCACCGTGTTGACAATATGGTGAGAGAGATGAGACGGTCACAGCCAGGCCAAATCAGTCTTTACTGCTCCACCTTGTTGGCAACATGATGAGAGAGATGAGACAGTCACAGCCAGGCCACATCAGTCTTGTTGGCTGCTCTACAAAGTTGTCAACATGGTGAGAGAGATGAGACAGTCATAGACAGGTCGAATGAGCCCTGGCTGCTCCACCGTGTTGACAACAATGATGAGAGAGATGAGGCAGTCACAGCCAGGCCGAATCAGTCCTGGCTGCTCCACCGTGTTGACCATAATGGTGAGAGAGATGAGACGGTCACAGCCAGTTCAAATCAGTCTTTGCTGCTCCACCGTGTTGGCAACCTGATGAGAGAGATGAGGCAGTCACAGCCAGGCCGAATCAGTCCTGGCTGCTCCACCGTGTTGACCATAGTGAGAGAGATGAGACGGTCACAGCCAGTTCAAATCAGTCTTTGCTGCTCCACCGTGTTGGCAACCTGATGAGAGAGATGAGACAGTCACAGCCAGGTCGAATCAGTCCTGGCTGCCCCACCGTGTTGACAACATGACGAGAGAGATGAGAGAGTCACAGCCAGGACAAATCAGTCTTGGCTGCTCCACTGTATTGAAAACATGATGAGAGAGATGAGACAGTCATTGATCAAAGCTCACAGGCAAGACCGATTGTCTCTCATCGCCGGACACACAGACAGACATCGAAGAACAACCACCATTTTTCTTTGTCACAACTGAACCGTACAAAATCATCCAGGAACAAAAAAGACATTGTTGCCTGACACTGAACAAACCTCCATTTGTTTGAATCCCCCATTATCAAGGCTTTACACGAGATTTACTGGTCAGAGCCAAACTGAAGCCTGGCACCAGGACCAGTACGAATTCGGAGACAAACTCATTACACTGTCTCTCTCTAAATACTTGTCACTATTGCACACGTCTGGACGTCTCGGGAAGGATCACCAGCCGCACAACAGGCAGGTCATACAACACAAAGAACAACATCTGTTGTCAAAGTAACAATGTCATTTATTGCATCCAATGTGACATACAGTTTGTTGGGGGAAACCAAACAAACCATAACTGTTGTCCTTTATTTTCCGCACTCTCATTTCACAAGCTCCAAGCTTGGCTGTCTGCATGGACTACTCCAGGAAAGGGATTTTCACTAATGTTTGAAAACTGCATTCCTATGTGTTCAACAAAATATAGTTTTGTCCAATTATATACAAAATCTGAATTCAGTCATCGTCTTGTTTGTGCAGCTGAAGTGTCCAATCAAATGGTTTCCACCATTTTGAAAATTGCAAAACTTTCGTTCTCTGATCCTCAAAGTTTTCCTTCATTGGTTTCCGCCATAACCTTGGTTCCAGGTCCAACATCCCACCAATTATTTCCTGAAGTGAAAGAAGAAAGTTATCCCTTTGGCGCCAGGAAGTAGCTTTTAAGATCTCTGTGTTTCAACCTGGAGTCTTGAAACACATGTGAACTGGAATATATTTTTGCAGGCAAATGCTACTCAGAAGATACTATTTAGGAGTGGCGTCACCAGTTTACAAATAATTTCTATTTGGAAATTTTCAAAGATTACTATTTCCCTACCTTTCCAAAATATTTAGGAAATATCTTTTCATTCTCAATGACATGTGCAAATCCTCCTTGGAGACCGAAATCCACACTGAAGTAGGGAAAACCTTTAGGGACCTAAAACAAGGAAAGAGACACAGTTATAAGGAATATTAAGAATGAGCCATTTGCTTATGTTAAGGAAGGAACTATACGTATGAAGGAATGTAACTTAGTTTGTATGTAGTAGAGTTAAGAGTTTTCAAGCACACAAATTGAGAAAAGTGCAGTGAATAATCTCAGAGAAAAATGCAAACTACAGGCAACTTTTCCCCATCCCTATTTGCAACGTAAAAACAATAAATAACTCACAGATCTCCTAATATCCTTTTGCCTTATATCAACCAATTTCTTGTTCTGATCCCATTCAGTCCCAGACTCTTGGATAGCTTTCTGCAAAGAAAGGCAAAAAGTTATTCAAACAGTACACACAGATCCGAGGGCTCACTGCATTTGTCAAATCCACATAACTTAGAATCTAATGCTGTACAGTTTCAGGTGGTAGGGGATACAGTGTTTGCCCAAAAGAAAAAATACCAAGTGCCATGTTGCACCATCCAGACCTATAAGGTTTTACTACTACAATAGGCCAATGCCGGTAGTATTGTAGTAGTTATGACTTGACCACTTCACATGAGGTCCTAGGGTGTGTTGCACTTCAGGAAGTGCCAAGTTTAATCAATACCTTGAAGTATATTGGTGCCATTTCTCCAGTCTCCCTCGGCATGGGGACACACTCCATTATCATATGGGGCTGCCACTTCAACCCCATCACAGTCTCCATAAAGGCACAATCCATGTCTTTATCTTCGAACAGTTTTGTTAGACCTTTCCTGAAGACCTGAAAGTAACAATGTAAACATTGTAATTACTGAACTGATTGGTGGACATGTTCAAAATCCTGTTAATTGAACTTTATTGAGGTCTGACATTCATGTTGCAAAGGACCGATTGACATATTATGCAATGCCCTCTTTTCAACAACGCCGATTACAGATTGAACTGTACTCTTTATGCAAACCATCCAATGTCGTCCATCCTTGCCCTGTAGTCCTACTTGAGATGCATTGTACAAATAAGTACCTCACCCAAGGCTACGAGTCACGACCACTTTCTGGCCTACCTGTATTTCATTCCACACATCCTCATCAGCAGCGGTTCCTGCTGAGACATGCTGGATTGGCACAATCTGACAATGGCCCTCTGTCAGAGACAGGTAGTTTGGCAAGCACAGATAGCACTGGAAAATGCAATTAAGGTTTATAAAGTGGAGGTAGGAGCCAGTTTTGCCACATTAAGTCAAACATGGAGACCATCAAGCTACAATACAATGTACGTGTATGTAATTATCTAATTGTTTATAGTAAATCTGAAAATTTCACAGAAGTTTTTCAAACTGATATTTTAACATCGAACGACAACGCAGCTTCCTTTTTCAAGAGAAATTATGCTCACTTTTATTCCAATGGCAATTATGAGATGTTTAGGACATTTCTCCAGGCACAAGTCGCAGCGACCGAGGGCAGACGCCATCTTGCTATGTTGAGCAATGGCATCTGATCGTTGACGGTTTTCCTCTTTTGAATCCGACAACTTCTTATTGGCACGATTGACAAACACGTCATCAACTTGGTAGTCATCATCAGTTTTTTCCATTGCCTGTAAAAGATTGTGAAGAACCACATAAGAAGTATCTCGACCAAGTCAACCTGAATTGTACACTCTTGAAGTTCCTGTATCTGCAGCTCAACCTCGAAATAGGATTGGAGCCTAAATCATGAATGGACAGGCCAATTATAGCTAGGGTAATAGCGCTTTGAGCAATGAAACCAATTAACACACAATCAAAAAGAAAATATTGTTTATATCATGCCAACCTTTCCAGCCAGTCTTGCAAACATCCTGTCCTGATCCTCAGCAGTACCAAGCTTCTCTCGCTGGAACATTGTCTTGAGGTCATACTTGTCATCATCAGCAAAATATCTCTCCCGCTCGCCAGATGTTCCATGGGTTGTAACCTGAAATTGTCAAGATGACATAAACATCAATGGCAATTTGAGTTATACATATGGGCAGTCACCATTAAGAGAGAGTCCACTTCCTACTTTGACCAGTAAACAAAGTCCAACACGAGAAACTCGGAGAAAAAATCCATAATCTAGCCCTGTGTGACAGATAATAAGGAAAGGTTTTTGGATGGTGTATCTTAGTGGTTTTCATGGTAAGAACTATGACAGACCAATCCTGTGTTCACCAGATAGTCTAGTTTTCTGCCAGGCATGATGTTACTTTCTTGCCATAAAATGAAAGCAGGCATTCGTGATCAAATTCACAGAAGTTGCCTTTCAAATCTTAAGCACCTTTTGTTTCTTCCGCCTGCCACCAGATGGCTCTTGAGGTGTCTTGCGTGCAGGCAGAGGCATCTCAATTCCTGATCTAGTAATCGTTGTCAGCATCACATCTTCTGGCGCGACATCTTTTTGTTTTGTTTTCTTACCACCAGATGCTGCTACCCTGCTTGCATTGGCCTCTTTAGCTGACCTTGCCAACTCTAGCTGAGTTTTTAACTTTGCTGCTAAATCCTGCAAAAAAATCACACAAAACTTATTTTCTTGTGCCAACCAGTGCTTGAAAAGTCTGATACACCTGCTTATTTGCTACATCACAGGCCATCTCATGGAAAGAAGGTTGGAGCCAACAAGATCTAACTTGTTATTCAATATTTTCATCGTGTAACACCAGGCATCTCTAAAGTTGTTTTGCTTTGGGGTTACTTAAAATGTACTTGACTTGCTCACCTCATTACCCATGAGCTCAGCCTTGACGATCTTCGCACCCAGAGTATTCATTTCCTGCTCAGACAGTATTGGCACCTGTGGTGGGACCTCCTCTTCAGAACTTTCACTTGGTTCCGAGGAGCTGCTATCCTCACTGTCAGATGCATCTCTCCTTTTTGGTGAAGGAGCTTTCTGTGATTCTTTTTTGGCCGAAGGAAGATCTTTCCTATCTGAATGCCTTGATACACTTTTGTCTTCTCCCCTATCATCTGCTTTGATAAAGTCACGCTTTTTCCATGCAGGGATATTGTCATTACCAGAGTCTGGTTTTCTATATTTTGATCGCATACTCCCAGAATCACTATCTCCAGGTTTCATAAATGTTCTTTTGGAGGATTTCTCTGAATCATCTGGTTTCATAAATTGACGTCTGCTGCTCTGATTGTCATTAGGATTCATAAATCTATATTTGGATGAAGAACTTTCCCGTTCTTTTGATCGACTTCGACTCCTCCTTTGCTGACTCCTCTCCTGTGATCTGCTCCTTTGCCGCCGAGAAAGTTGTTCTGCAGAATCAGACCGACTACGCCGTGACATCTCCCTGTCTTTAGAACATGACCGACTCCTTCGGCGACGAGAATAATATCGCTCCTTAGAACTGGACCTACTTCTACGGCGTTTTGATGACCCTCTTTCTCTAGAATACGACCTATTCTGACATTTGGAAGAGTCTCTGTCTTGAGAATTTGACCTACTTTTTCGTCGTCGAGATACATCTATATCTCTAGAGCGAGATCTCCTCACGCGATCTCCATGGCGATCATTACGTTTTTTTCGTTCCTCCATTCTTGTCAGTTGCTCTTCTTCTCTCTTCCTCTGAAGATTTCTCTCCGCTTTCATGATCATGGATTCAAGTTTTTCCAAGGACTGGAAGATAATGACAAATCAAAGCTTTTTTATATTTAAACATGGCAGAAATATCTCTCAGACAAGGAAAGGTCTCAAAAGTAGTCCAATTCGTTCAGTCAAATTCATTTTCTAACTACGTAGAAAGCCTCAACCAAAACTTGAAATATATGACAAATATTAAGACATAATTTCGGTGATTTTAAATTCAAAGCCACTCGAGACAACTATCAACCTACACCATATCGTTCAGCAGCAATATCTTCAAGAGATCTTTTCTCTTCTTCTGCCTGCTCGACGCATCGCTGATAGGCCTTCTTCAACCAGCCAACACCACCATCTCCCAATACAGGGGCCGACGCCTTAGCTGATGGACTCTCGTCAGGGACACCTGTACCACCATCTTTCCAGAATGGATTGAGTTCTCTTGCATGCTGACCAGGCTGGAATGAGTCCAAATGAGTATTTTAGGACAAACCTTAGATATCAAAGGCCATGAAATCGACTTGATAAACACAGCATGCGTCAGTTGTACGTAAGACTGGAATACTGATCTACCATCATGAAATGTTGAAGTTGGAATTAAGTTGAATTAAGAGTGTTTAACAAGGTGTACTCCCCCCCCCCCCCCCCATTCATTATTTGAAAAACTCCAAACCTGATCGAAAAGGTTGACCTCCTCTTCTTTCTCTTTCTTGTCCTTTTTAATTCTGTCTCTGAGTTCATCTCTTGTAACACACGGGACGAGATCTATAGGAGCCGCCATCCAGTCATCTCTCTAGAAGAGGACATGATCAACTTTAAGAAACAATGTAAAGTTAAATGTTCCAATGTTCCAGTGCATTTCATTGGACAGATCTTGCTCAAAGTGCTCTGTTGTACCATGATTTCTTAGGGGAAGTTAAGCTGCTACAGAGCATGATACATGTATTGTCACTCATGCCAGGGCCAGGCTAATGAACACTGTAGAGAATAAAATTTACCTGTAATTTCCAATCTTGAGGCATCATCGCTGGCCCCTTGACAACTTTGGTTGAAGGTAGAGAGGCATCTGTATCCATTGGATCTTCACTATGTCCTTTTTCAACCCAGGTAGGTTCATCAGAGTCCTGGTAAGGTAAAGAGAGAGAAGAATATGATAACTGCAATTTCAGGTCAACAAGAATTTCATATTTTCTGTTTACTCAACACCAGATTGTAACAGGCTGTGTTGCATTTTTTTCAGTGATTGACCAACAGTTGTTAATGCCTGTATGATTTGATAAATTTTAAGATGTGCAGACTCCATGAGCCAAAGAAGAGTATGCCTTTGTTCCTCATCCTTATAGTTCTGGTCCGCTCATAGTAACTCAGATTCCATTTTATTCTATACAAAAACTTACTGAGTCTGAACTTTCTCCATCTTTATGTTTACTTTTCTTATGCTTCTTGTGCTTTTTCTTCTTGTCTTTCTTCTTTTTCTTGTGTTTACTTGACTCCTAGGGAATACCAATATGGACGAACTAATGACAAGCATTCAATTTCAACACATCATAGCCATAGGAAAGCCATCACACCACTACTTCAGGTGGTGCTTACACCATCGTTATTGTACATACCATGACAAGGTAGCTGGACAGAGTGTTTAAGCCACTCATACATACATGTATTTGCATACTTACAATACAAGATCATTGTTAATGACCTCATCAAATCGGTCACTGACAAACTTGCACTTGCAGAATAGTACCAAGGCCAACTGCAGTATAACTGACCTTATCAACTCTGCTACTGACAGACGGTAACATCCAAGTGTCATCCCCCTTCTGCCTGGCAAGTTCCTTCTTTTTTTCATTTTTGTCATATTCCTTCTTTGCCTAGAATTAGAAAGAAAAAGTAATAGGCCTACATTTCTTCAATTTCAATATCTTGTAATTTTACACTACTCTACGCAATATATGTCAACATTCCTCCCATTTATGTACAGTCTATCTACATTGAATGTATGTACACAGGATGGTACAATCACGAGGCCTAGGCCTACTACAATTTTGATTTGTTTACAAATTTGAGAATCTGAAATGACTGTTCAAAGGTTCTCTACAAAAAAGGTACTCAATAGTTTTTAACACCATTTCCCAGAAATGTAGATGAGATATTTAAGCTAATGTTGAAGAAGACCTTTTCTAGATATCGTGATCTGGCATCACGTTTTTCTTGTCTTTCAGCCTCATATTCAAGGGAACTTCTAAAAGCAATGGGCACAGACATCTTTAAACGATCGAGGCGACATCTCGCGGAGAATGAAATTCCTGGGTTGTTTGGAGATGAGCGATAGAAAAATGTCGATAATAAAGCATTTTTTGTCAAAAACTTGATTGCATTGTGTTTAGGAAGGAATTTTGACTCTTTGTTTTAAACATTTCAGTGAACGGGTCACATTTCCTACCCTACTCCGGAGGTGATCTGCTTACGAGCCTCAATTGTTATGTGACGAAATGCCATTAGAGGGCAGCACTGTCCACCCAAAAATTTCAGCAGGGTGGTGAATGCTGCAAATAAAAGATCTTCCTGCAAATTTACTGAAGATATTGGTTGATAAGTTTCATTGTAAGTTAGTGTGTTTGGTAACTGTAGACCTGTCAAAAAGATTTTCAACTGATTTTGTTTTGTTCTTGTCTGACTGTACAGACAAAGTAGTAGGCCTGGCTATAGGCCTAGGCCCTATTATTTTATTAGCAACTTTGCTAGGCTATATAGTATCTACCTATGGCTATAAAAACGGCTACACGTCATGTTCATAGTAGGCATATATTGTTCTATGTGCCAATGAAGCAAGCTGGCTACATACACCGGCCTGACAGGTATTCCAAATATCGAGTGTTGCGGACTGGCAACACTAGGTCCAGTCCAGCAGACTCTGGAGACGTCGAGTAGACAGGCAGCAGCAAAACCTCCCAATCAGTGGGAATCACCTGAAAGAAATTCAAATGGGGTATTGGTGATATTTTGGATATGTTCCCTCTTTTAATCTTTATTTCATCTATTTTTCAGTTCTGCAAAATGGCTTCAAGATCAGATGGCTCGAAACCAGGCGGTCTTGAGAGTTTTGCTACCTTTTTCTTCCAAAGAATGAGTGAACTCCACCAGGAAGGTGTACTCTGTGATATCACTGTTATTGTTGAGGGGGAGGAATTCAAGGTAAAGATGTGACCCGCTCTACCAAAACTAGGCGCTTGTCGCATCTGAACTTGACAGGTTGATACGGACTTGTTGTTCATTTCCCTATTGTAGACCTTTTGTGAAATGTGACCAAATCAGTTTGTAATAGATTTCACAAAAGGTCTACAATAGGGAAATGAACAACAAGTCCGTATCAACCTGTCGAGTTCAGATGCGACAAGCGCCTAGTTTTGGTAGAGCGGGTCACAGATCTCAGTTACGAAAAATGTGCACTGTACTGAATCTAAATAAATCTTAATAAATGTAAAAGCAATAACATACTAATTGTTGACAATGTTGTATTTTTGCTTTGTTCCAGACCCATCGCCTCGTTCTAGCCGGGGTGAGCGACTACTTCAGGGCAATGTTCATGCACAACATGATCGAAAAGAACAAGGACAGTATCGAGCTCCAGGGGCTGAAACTCTCTGGATTCAAACCTCTCCTCGAATACTCGTACTCTGGCCGTCTCCTTCTCACAATGGATAACATTAGTGCCATTCTGGAAACAGCGTCTTTTCTACAAATAAGTGATGCATTGGAAAAATGCAAAAAGTTCCTCATTTCTAGTATGGACTTTACAAACTCCTTGGACATCATTGCCTTAGGTGAAACATTTGGTGTGTCAGATCTACCTGAAACCCGACGAAAACTCATCCTAGATAATTTCATGGATTTCTCACAGACAAAGGCATTTCTAGAACTTGATCATAAAGAGATTGCAAGTTATTTAGAAAGTGACTCTTTACGTGCGTCGTCCGAGTTTGCAATACTCAAAGCAGCGTTGAGATGGTACCAGCACGATAAGACAAACCGGCAAAAACATGCATATGATGTTCTGGAGAAGGTACGTTACACCCAGGATGGATGGTCGACCATCGAATACGCCAGCACCGAAGAACCTTTCAACACCTGCAGCAAGTGTAAACGGTTAATGGAGGAGTGTGTCCAGTTCATGCAACTACCAGAGCGAAAGCATTTGTACTATGATCATAGAACTCGTGTTCGCTACGACAAGAAGACCTTGATCCAACTGAGTGGTGCCATAGAGGATGATGACTATGGCCCCAGCGGACATGGCGACAATAACTACTTCCACCGTGATTTTAAGATATGGCTTCCACTTGGTGCAGCGGCTATGTCGGACCCAAGATCGAATTTCGCAACAGTTGAGATAAACGGATTTGCAGTGATATGTGGTGGTTACCTGTATGACGATGATATCGGTACCTTTATGCACGTGACCAATGAAGTCAAGACGCTCCATTGTAGTAGTGGCTTTGCATTGTGGGATATACCATACATGATCGAACCAAGGGCCCATCATGTGCTTGTACATTGCAGAGGTAAGAATTGTTCAGCCATCAACCTTAAACTAGCTTTGTTTTTCTGATATCAGGTCATTTGTCCATCTTAGGAAGTATATAATGAACATCTTTAGTTCTCATACGTAATCAAATAGGGTTGCAACTGCTATAAAACTTTGTTGATCACCTCGGGAAACTTGAATGTATTATTGTGTATGATTTGGCTATCTAGTGGACTCACTGGAGTAAAAAGAATATCTTTTGTTTGCAACCTACATCTTATACAGGTTATGTCTCTTTCACTTCTTCTTTAGATTATCTCTACGCCATAGGTGGGAAGTCGGATGGCCAGATCTGGGCATCAGTAGAGGGCTTCGAGCTTAATAAGGACGAATGGTCTTTCAAAGCATCCCTGAAGACACCACTTTATGATCATGCAGGCTGTGAATATGGAAATAAGGTACTCTCATCTGTGAGCTCTTAAAGAGTGGGGCAGGTAAAAGAGCGATGTCAAAAGCACCATCAGCATAGTTCCGTCACCACTGTGGATCGATTCCTGTCTCATGTGATAAGTGGACAACTCTATGATAGAGAGGTGGACTCTCTCTGACAGCTTAAATTTACTTAGTGGTCTCCAGCTTTCACCTCCCTCTGTACATGACATGTTTCCAGGTCAGATATGGTATTTATCAGTGCTTGCTCCTTTGTGGTTTCTTTAGTCTTATTTTCCTTTATTTCAGGTGTATATTAGTGGCGGTGTAGAAGGTGATACAGTTGTTAATACCATGCGGTGCTATGACCCAGAGACGAATACCTGGGAGACCAAGGCTCCTATGCAGTCAGGTAGGTAGAATGCTGACCTTATTGAACTCGCACATCTGATGGATTCAGCTACATGCTCTGCCTGGTTTCTGTAACTGTTACTGGTAAAATGAGACAATTTGTACGATTCTACAACAAAAACATGTCAGTAAACCTAGTTATTTTAAACGAATCTCTGACAAACCAGAGCCTTCATTCCAGGATTGTACAATTTTCGTGTTTGCTGCTTAAAATGTTCTGTATTGTATTTTCAGTGCGAGCTGGCCACACGATGAACAGGCTTGGTGATAAGTTGATTGCCTGTGGTGGCTGGCTGTGCTACAACCAAGGAGGAGGTCACCTCAATTCGGTAGAAGCGTATGACCCCATTCAAGACAAGTGGACATATCAGTCAACGATGAGGAGTGATGTGGCTTCCCATGCCGCCACTGGTAAGATTAAATTCAAGCAATTTTGTTGGGCCAATAATGATGGTGTGACATGACATCTTTTTTTTTTGACGGGAATGGCCAGCTAGAGAATTAAGATCCCATTACAGCAACAAGCAACCTGAAATCAGCTAAATAAGTTTCTGGGTCTTTTGGAGACACCTTGTATAGCTTCTGCTCGCCATCAGAAATACCAGTGCTTGAAATCTGTCCTCCCGCCAAGCAGGTTACATGTATACAAGTATACCATCAGTTGCCTTATCTAATTTCAGTGATGGAAGACAAGCTGTACGTTGCTGGCGGCCAGAACAGTCTTGGAGAAGTCCAGTCTATCATCCTAGAATATGACCCAAAGAAAGACGAGTGGATTAACTATGGGCATCTACCTCGACAGCTCAAGAGTTAGTTTTCATTTTCATCCCAACCTATGCCTGACATCACTTCTTGTTTACATCATTGGGTGTTCTTGTCGTACATCAGCCTCATCAAGTTGGTCTTGAAAGTCAGGTTGATTCCGATTGCTCTCAAGTAGTAGAACAACTCCAAGTTCATGAATAATCCTCCGGATCCTCATTTTACCTTTCGATTAAAATTTCTGTGTTAACTATTCAAAAGTTGTTTTTTTCTCAGGTTTAGGCCTCTGTTGTTTGACTGTGAATCTGAACAAACCTGTGATGGATGATGAAGACTGGTTGGTCAGGAACTTTGAAGCTGTGTAAGTACTGGTACTTCAATTATTGAGACCATTCGTGACCGGGTCTGTCAGGTATGGGCTGTTGGAGTGGCAACATCAGTGCCCGTCACCTCAAAGGTCCCAGGTTCAATTCCAGTCGATCCCAGTAAACTCATGTGATAGAGGGTGACTCTCTCCAACTGCGTTAGAAAGACTTGCCGTCAGATATCCTATTACCCCTCAACCCTCTGGCGGATAAAGGGGGACATCGACATCTTTCTTATTCAAGCAACACACCACGCCCAATGTGGCCAAACAAAACTGGTGACATGGTGCGTGGTGTTCAAGCATTGTGCCATGTTAAAACATGTTTACAAACAAATCATTTCTCTTTATTCAGGGCTTTGGACGATGGAGACGAAAATGATGATCTAGACCCTCATGTAGATTGGCGCCATGTCCCTGAATATGAACCCTATGCATATTATTATGATTTGGATCAAAATGCAGATTGGGGTCCACATCCAATGGTCGATATGGGTGATCATGATGCACAAGTAGATTAGTTGTGGTCTTGTAGATTGCAATTATTATCCCCATAGGCCTACTGATTCAGTGGTTGGATCAAGCAGACATATTGTGATCATGATCCATATGGACCTTTGCCTTAACTCAAGAAAGTGTGTTGAATCCTACTTCATTCAAAAAGAATAAGACAAGCTTTTGTTTTCATTCAGGATGTTGGATGATGAAGAAGACAATTATGGTCCCCACGCAGTTTGGGCCTATGGTCATGATGATCTCAATGTAGATTGGGGCCATGATGATCAAGAGGGTCCTCAACATGAATGGGGCTTGGAACTCATTTGAAACTCATCTGAAAACTCAAGGGAGACGGCCAATTCTTGGCAGTCTGATTGGCTACTCTGAACTCAGGATAATCTGATAGCCTAGTCAAATCTTCGCACACAATGCAGAATAAATAAAGCTGTAGGATTTGCAGGTTAAGATCGAGCCAGTACAGATATTGCTCTTATATATCGGTGTTTCTTCAAGTTAAGTCAAGTGGCTGTCACTTTTAGCCATATTGAGTCAGCTCTAGCCATTGCCGATCGTTTGTCCATCTTGGGGCCGACCCAGCCCACAGTAACATGTGCGAGAATGGCAGCCCGCCAGTACTGAGACTAGCCAATCAACGAACGATTCGAGGAACCCGTGACCGTAGACTCCATGGCAACGAAGCGAGCGGGAAACTAGGCGAATCTGATAATAGGATGGTGTCGACGTGTCGACACCATACTGCGACAATAGGGGGCGACACCATACAGTGTCGCACCACAGACCTACAAGCGAGGCGACTGGCAGCGCCACCAAAATCACTGTAGCGGCAACGGGTAGAACTACAATGTAGGATATAGCAACCACGTGTGATACCGCGGTAGCCCGCAAATATGATAAAGTTTGACTAACGATCGTTCCTTTGACTTTGATCAATTGATCAGTTTTCACACTATTACTCTCTCGCCAAATCATGGCAATTCAAATTGAATTCGCAAAATTCTTAGCCCAGACCCGCTGAAGTTTAGTTGATACAAAATGTTTTTACCTGAGTTTACCACAAAAGTAAAAACTTCATCATTCATCAATGCATTTCCTGTAGTCTCTTGATTCATTGACTCAAATGTTGTGAAATTATACTCGTTTGTTAGAGGATATTTTGAAGAAATATTTTTATCAGTAAATACAGTGTTGTTGTTAATTCGCTTGTTGTTTGTGGACTCTTGTTGATAGATGCCATAAATTTATTGTCACAATCCAGATAGTGATTGGCTGTAAATCCATAGACGAGTTCAACAATCCCTCATTTTTGGCATCATCTTTGCTGGGTTGCACTAAGAGAAACTCTCTGGTGTTTGATTATATCAGCACTTTCATACATCCCAAATTGGTCTTGCACATTTGATGACCAAGTCACAACCAGATGGCCATCACAATGAAGACAATGTTCCCAGTTTCCTCCTCCACTCAAACTGGATGTACATGTAAATGGGATATCCAGAGGTTATTGGACAAAATGGTTCGATACTTATTTCGAGGCTTAGAACGAAGAGAACATTTTACTCTTGGAGACATTATCGTGAGGCATTCCGGCCCTAAGTAATGATACGGACAGTCACAACCATACAGTTGTCTACTTAATGTTGCCTTCAAATGTTGGAGATGCGTTGGGTTTATGGTCTGGAGGTTATGGGTAATTCCTCTCTTGGAAGGTCCTTGTCTCCCTGAGCAAGACACATTACCTACATGTAGATTCCTCAGCTCCCAGTGGCTGAACACAACGAAACCAGGCATAAGTTCTCGCCTGCTGCGCTATTCTCCATTCTGATTGACCTGATCGACTTCCAGTTGTTTACAGTCTTATGATGCATCCCCACTCGATTGACAGCCCACAACAACAGACAGAGGTTTCTCTTTCAAAATTTCTTTATTAAAAACTTAAACAAAGGTTTTTACAACTTAAATATGCTGGACTTTCCTTTCCAATAATATTTCTCACATTGAGATCTCCGTCACAAAGAGTTCGAGGAGCCTGAGACGTAATAGAATTAGTTCAGACTACATCAAGCAACATGAAAGGATTGAGTGAGTAGTTCCAACAAGAGTATCAACCCGACAGTTCCATGTGTGATGACAGAAACAATCAGTTTCTTATGACGATGATGATGAACACATCAGTTCACTAAAACACAAAGTTTTTAAAAAACGCAATGTCACACCTGCGATCCCGCATAGATTACAACTTATCCTCGGCACAAATGTGACTTATGATAGACAGCTACTGATAATGCGACAATGATAGATATGAGAAAGGTCTATGCTGACTGAAAACTACATCATTTTACAACTCAACGCAATCTCGATTCATCTCCATTAGGCAGTATTCGTAAGTATGGAGACATAAATCATAATGCGTTATTTTGTTATTTTGACTTCTTCTGTTTCTTCACCTGTTCTTCCCATTCTTTCAATTCCTGCCTTTCAGTCAGCACAGTTTCTTCTTGTCATTTCTTCATAACGATTGCACTTTTTAATCGCATTTTCCCCCCAATTTTCAGTCTTAATTCCTCACGTTCCTTTTCCTCTTTTCGTTCTTCAATTGTCTTGAGATTTTTTAGAATTTTATTTCGGAGTATTTTTTCTTGTTTTTCCAGTCTCTCAGATTTTCGTTTCTCGGCGATGATTTTACGTTTTGCCTCCTCGATGATACGCAACTTTTCCTGTTCCACTTCTTTTCTACGTTGTTCTTCAAGTTCTCTTTCTTGTCTCTCAACTTCTTCTTGCTGTCTTATAATCTAGTTAAAGGGAAAAAACAGGACTTAAGAAAGTTAGACACTGGAAAGTACCTGTAACAACGAAGATTGTATCCCAATTGTCTGGACAGGCTTTAAGCCTTAGACGAGAGGTTCTATTACAGGGCAATATTGGGTCGAGGTACACCTGTAAAGTCATCAAATGAATACAGAGAGACTTGCCACATTGTTTCAAGGCCTGAAGACAGAGGATTTTATTGCAGTTCAGCCTTAGCAAAAAAAACCCCAAAAAACTAATTTTTCTTACCTCTTATAAAGCTCATAGTTTTGTTCTGATTAGCCAATCTATTATATTCATCATACAGCATTACACAGATAGCTCAATAAAACTAAAGAGGTTGCGTTGTCCCGTTCAGGGAATATTTGGTTAGTTTCTCAATTCATCTTGAACTATTTACAACTTTTCCTTAGCAAGAACCATTATTCACATCACAATATTTCAGCAGTATCAGTTAAAGATTCAGTTAATGACTCTGCCATTTCCTGAAATTTAAAATAGAATGTCATTAGATTGCCTTGGAGAATCAGAAACTATCACTATCAGGGCCCGTGAAAATGTTATTTTTTACCAATTTGAAACGAATGACACAGGGTGTGTAAAGGAACGTAAACCATTTCACATGACTGCAAATTTGAAAGCATCAACATGTAAAGCAAGGCTTGGCCTGGTCCCTGATTCTCCAAGGAGCAAAAGATGTTTTCACCACAACAGAGAGATGGCATCAGTGGCATAAAATCCCAAAAGATAGACCTTAGTGTTTTCCAACCCACACAAACAGTTTGGGGGCTACAGCGTACATGTGTCTTTTTTTATGTTGCGTCATGAAAAAGATCTACAGCGGAAGTATTAGAAACTAGCAAACAATCCTTACCCTCACTCTATTGAACAACTCCTCCAACATGCGTATACTTTCTAGCTTCCTCTGAGCCAGAAGTAACTTTCGTTCCTCCATCGCAATCTTTACAGCAATCCGACGTTCCTCTTCAAGACGGTTTTTCTCCAATCTCAACTGTCGACGTTTTTCCTCTCGTTCTTTCCGCCGTTCCATCCGTTTCCTGAGTTTTTCTTCTCTCTTTCTGTCACGCTCTCTTTCTTCTTCTTCTTTCTTTAGCCTGAGAATGAATATGGTAATTCATCGAGATGTTTCTATTTATTTGACTAAAGATGGGCAAGTTTTGGCCTTTTTCAGGGTAGGCCTCCTATTTTACACTAAATACATAATTGAAGCCAATCCAACTTAGACTTTGGGTCAAAACATCAAAGGGTGAAAAATTTTACTTTTGTTTTGAAGAAGGGCAAGACACATTTTTGGGTCACAATGGCACCTTTACATGCTTTAGAAGCAGCACAGCACGGCATCCTTCTAAATATGCCTAGACTAAGAACTTATTCTTTCCATCGCTTACCTCTCTTCTTCTCTCCGTCTCTCCTCCTCCTCCCGTTCTTTGCGAACTTTTGCTTCCCTTTGTTGTTCGAGTGCCATCAACTTCTCTCGTTCAATCCGTCGCTTTCTGATTGCCTTGTCCGTCAAATGCTTGCTTTTGTCAAAATCAGTCTGAAGAGAAAGAAAATGCAAATGTATATTTGTATCACTCACCCATATACTTGTCTGATTGGAATCAAAAACTGCCAGGCTTTGAGTAAGAAAAAATAGTTTTTGAAGTTAACACTAAACAGGCAGATTCCTGACTTTCAGTTTTTGATGCAAGTGGGATAGACATTACAGATTGTAAACCACAACTGCTGAACCGGATCTAATGGTACTAACCTTGACATTAGCAGTGAGAGCTTTTCCATCATCGCCTTTGTACATGAGTTTCATTCCACGCAACGCATCCATGGCCTTCACAAAGCTGATATATTCCATGAATTGAACATAAGCCTCAAACTGAAGATCTTGACCGTAGGAAAATGTCTGTATAGCACCAGAAACAGCAGTCTTTGTCGTCATTTCTTTGCGATATGGGTCGAGCATTGGAATATCCACACAGCGCACATCACCAAAAGTTTCAAACACTTTCTTCAGAATGTATTCACTTGGTTTGCCTTTATTGTGATCTTTTTTATTGGCAAACCATCGAGATGGTAAATCCTTCAAATAAATAGTGTCCGGTCTCTCCCCAGGTTTTAGTTCATTCATATGTTTAGCATCACGGAAATAGCTATCCCAGTTGTGTCGTGTTGGAAAATTAGTCTTTGCTTCGGCAGAACGAACCTTAAGATTGTCAGGAAAGCCACTCAATTTCATAGTCTTACCGTCGAGTTTAGCAATGCAATTTTTGAGCACACTTTTGTTTTCAATCTCTCCTTCAAATCTCAAAAACTCCAGTGTGCTCTTAATGATTTTTAAGTTGATGAACTGTTCTGGTTTAATCATGTGTTTTATTTTTTCCATGACTTCCCAGTTTGAGATCGATTTCCCTGGCTGTTTTAGCTGAGGCAACTGAACAGACACATTCAGCTTCGCTACAGGTTTCAAGTAAAGACCCTGGGGTTCAAACAGTTCCACTGCATCAGAGGTATCGTTGCAAACACTGGTACCCGCCATACTTGCTATTCCAGGCAGCTGTAGAATCCACGAAATTGAGGGCAACAAAAGTTCATGAACACTTGAACAAATGAAATTGGCTGTACCAATTTTATTCTTACATTCCAATTCATGCAAATCCACGAGAATCCATCAACGATAAAGTAAGATCCATCAGCCAATTCTGAAATATAAACAGCATTAAAATTTAAAACATATTTTTATGTGTTTGGCGAGCCTCAGGGATGTATTAACAGACATTGAGACAAGTCAAAATTCTATTCTATTTCTAGTCGCGACAACAACAAATAAATCGTTTTAATCATCATGGCCAAAGAATGATTGAAAGCTGAGCTTCAAAGGGTACTTTTCACATTTCTATTTCAAACTTTACACCCATTAAGAGAGAAGAACAATAACTGAGAACCACCATCGACAATAAATGATAGTGAACACTTGCCACACACAAAATACACTACAAAATGTACATAAAAATACACTATAGATTTTTCGAAAATGAAAAACCACAGAAAATGCTGAATTGCAGAAATATCAGGATATGATTTAAATATTTGCCACCTTCTGTGTTTCCTTGGCAATAATGCCTACACAACTGACGTATTGATTTATTCGCGCGTGCCTCGAGGTATCCCTAACACTAGTAACAGCAAATAAATGTTTTTTTCCCATTCATGGAAGCCGCCATATTGATTTTCACGGTATCCGATCGTTTTTCGCCCCCAAATCGAAATTTGGACCGAAACGACTGGGGGCGAAAAGATCAGGAAGCAAAACAACCGTAATTCGATTTCACGGGTACGCATGCGCAGTTCACAACGTGGATAATTTTGCGTGGGTAACACATGTAACATGGCAGAAAAGATGGAAAGTGAAGCGATTGTGAACTACACCGCAAGAGCCGAAAAGGCTGTAAGATCACCAACTATCTTAATGAAGCTGTATTCTTAAGTAGCTTTACAACCTTGTTTTTCGTCTGAATGACTTCATTCTGTGACAGAATCCGAATCGGAGACCGCTCCATTTGTCACAACCAACCAGTGTCACAACCACCAACCTCTCGTCTCGTCCTCTGTCCAAAACCTGAGACAAATGCACCTGCCATTTTACATTTACCAGCTAATGATATCGTATCACGAGTATTGTCACAATCATATATATTAGATGATCATAGCTGAGACAATCGGACTTGCCAAACCAAAGCAGGATGTGTCACATCCAACCAATTGGTCCTTCTCCTTGGTGGAGACAAACAGCAATGACATCTCAGCTAACCTATGACTTCACAACCAGGAGAATCTTATCTGAGATGGAGATGAAGATGCTCCCTCGGACAGAGTCACAAGTCTTGAAGTCTCAGATTGGAGACAATCGGAGAAATAATGAATCATGGCCTATGGGAGCAGTGACAATGTCACAACATGATATATCCCAGTCATTCTGCCGCAGACAACAAACAAAAATGAAAGGCTCTTCGTTCATTAGTTGTAATGTTTGTAACATTATGTTCTATATTTAGGAAGCTGAGATCCAGGCCTTGGAAGCTGAAATAAGGCAAATCCAGGATCCCTCCTGCATCAGTGAAGATGACATCACCCCCGAGTTGGCCAAGCTCCAAACTGAAAACGGAAAGTTGAAGTACAGGATAATGCATCTGAAAAGGGTATGCTGTTGTTTAAGTTAATTCAAGTACAGAATATTGCATCTGAAAAGGGTATGATGATATTGCCCTACATGTAGCTGATGCTCATCTCTCAACTCGTTCAGTGTTTCCTCCAGTTATTAATTCCAGGGGGGGATGAAGTTGGTAATTTGGTAAATAACCTTCAAAATCACTTAATTTCCATCTTTTGCTTATTAGAGGGAAACTGCAATTGTCGGTATTTTTTACATCTTATATTTCAGAGCATCACTGAAGAAGAAGCTAAGGCTGGTAGTCACATGGCCAACATTCTTGGGGTCGTTTCGAACATCTTTGAGTTCGCTATCAAGTCAGCATTTCCCAATATGCCAGATCCACCTCTAAACGTCACCGTCAGCACGAAAATTGAGTTTGGTGACTATCAGTGTAATAGCGCAATGGCTATTTCTGGTGTAAGTATCAAATCACTTCATCCTAATCAGACCTCTCTTAGACCAGGATTTCTCTGAATAATTCAAAAACAAAAGTTGTCCTTCTTTTTTAACTGGTGAGTTGTGGATTTTTGTCTCTAACTTGTCTGAAAAGATCTTCATGTGCTGGTAATTTCTGTGCTGATTAAATTTGTTTCCAATTTCTTCTCCAGCTGTTGAAAGCCAGTGGTCAGAAAGTAAACCCGAGAGAAATTGCCCAGAATATCATCAACTGCGTACCGGAGAATTCATTCTTTAGTAAGATTGAGATTGCTGGGCCAGGTTTCATCAACGTTCATCTGAATAAGGTCTTTATTGCCGAACAAGTTACGGAGCTCCTGAAAGAGGGCGTCAAGCCTCCTCTCTTGGACGGAAAGAAGCGTGTCGTTGTGGATTTTTCCTCTCCGAACATAGCAAAGGAAATGCACGTTGGTCATCTCAGGTACTGCTGTTACTGTAGTCTTGATCTGTTCTTGCCAGTACAATTGCAACGTCTGAAAATTGCATCTGGGACAACAACTATATGGAAATTGCATCTTGGTTTAGTCCTAGTGTCTTTATGTAAACAGAGATTTTGTCACTGTAATTGGTGAAATGTTCAGGAAACAAAAACTCGCATTTCGTTGTTAAATTTAATGACAAATGCATCGTCATTACTTTCCTATTCGGTTCTCCATCCAGGTCGACGATCATTGGTGAGAGCATCTCACGTCTGTGTACATTCGTTGGCCATGATGTCCTCCGTATCAATCATGTTGGAGACTGGGGCACCCAGTTTGGAATGCTGATAACGCATCTTAAAGACAAGTTTCCCAACTTTAAAACGGTGTCACCACCAATTGGTGACCTACAGGCTTTCTACAAGGTTGGTAAAACTGTATTAAACTTTCCACTCCAAAAATTGGAAATAAATTTCAAGATGGAAATAACTGAATGAGAAATTGCACCGTCACTAAAATTTTAAGCTGTATAAACGCCAAAAGTAAGATTGAGGAGGAAATGGTGAACTGAAAACATATGGTGTTATTTGAGATTTGTTTAGAAATCATGCTTTTTATGCTGTTTTATGATGCTTTCAGGAATCAAAAGTACTGTTTGATGCAGATGAAGATTTCAAGAAGCGTGCATATCAGGCTGTTGTGAAACTTCAGGCCCATGACCCCGAGTACCATCTGGCCTGGCAACTGATCTGTGATGTTTCTCGCAAGGGTGAGTATCCTGAGAAAGGACAAGTGCTCCCTCCCCTCGGCTACAATGGCCTGTGTTGTGATTTCAGCTTTACCACATATGCTGTACAGACGAAAAAGTGTGATTCACTGGATACTTTACTCGTCAATATAAATATATACTAAATCAGACTCTTTTGTGATTTCAGAATTCCAGAAGATCTATGACCGGTTGGGAGTGACCTTAGTGGAAAGGGGGGAATCTTTCTATCAGGATTTGATGGTGGACCTCATCAAGGATCTAGAGGCACAAGGTAAATAACCACTTGACAGAAAAAAACTAGAGTAAAGTTGTAAATTAATCTGTTGGATATTGCTGCCAAAAAGTCTCCAGGAACAAGCAATGTTGTAGAACCAATAGGCCTATAAACACTCAAAATATGAGTGCGAATAATGGATGTGTACTTTTTATCACCGAGTATGGGTTTACTCACATTTTTGGGTGTTCAAAGAAAATTATTTTCCTTCTAGGAAAGTTAGTAACAGAAGAAGGTCGAAAATTGATGTGGTCTGACAAATCCACAATTCCGTTAACTATGGTGAAAACTGATGGTGGGTATACATACGACACGTCAGACATGGCCGCCTTGAAGCAACGCCTAGTGGATGAGAGGGGAGATTGGTTGATATACGTTGTAGACCAAGGACAGGTATGTCATTTTCCGTTCACATTTCCTTGACAACATCATTGGCAAAGATGTCAGTTCTTTTCCTGGCTGTTAGATGTCAGCACAAGTAGATGGTATGTGTAAAAGACCACATTACTGAACGTCTTTTCCACAGCTTTCAAAGTAATCAAGTGAAAGTTACGCAATTATAGATACTTGCTTCTCAGTTACACCCAATAAGCATCATAAAACAGTGTTTGCATCCAAATTACAATTTTACAAACCAAATTAGGAGAGGGGCAACATTCCATTCCTTTGGTTTACAACTGAAAATGTTGATTGGTTTTGACCCGCTGAATCATTTTCCCAGGGTATATGGTCAAATCCTCTCTAAACCACCTTTATCCTAACGATTCTATGACATATTTTGCAGGCAATGCACTTCCAAGCAATATTTGGGGCTGCTGAGAAACTGCCCTGGTTAGATCCCAAGAAACATCGAGTAGAGCACGTCGGGTTCGGTGTGGTGCTAGGAGAAGATAGGTAGGACTTATTTACAGTTCAGACAGGGTGTTAAAAAAAGTCTTGCTAGTTTTGTAATGGAATAACTTCTTTTCAAAAAGGATTGTCGCATTGAAAACAAGGTATTGTGGAGTTTTGGAAAGACATTTCTGGGCCACCCTTTTTGTTCCGATCTGTTCTCAGAGTTGGAAAATGAATCGCATAATCAAATCAATATTTCATGAAAACCAGTCATTCGGCAGTAAACCAATGTAACAAGATCTGAAATTATTCCCAGAAGTTTCCATTTTGCTGCTGTGCAAAATTTCTGGAAAATTTCATTGGAATTTAATTAGATTGAGTCAGAATTTCCATTTGTGAATCTGAAAGTCTATATCGAGATAATTTCATCTCTGCCTTAATGGCGTACTGAAATCTTCTTTCTAACCTTGTGGCATTTCTGCTATTTTGAGTCGGCCGCCGTGACGACAGCATAACTCAATTTTTGCACCTGATGGCTCTCTAATGTGATTATCAGGCTGTCCATGACTGTGTTTGTGATATTGCCAGGAAAAAAATTGATTGGTCATCACTATTAGTATCTTGGTAATGTGTGGCCGGAAGGTTCTGGTCAATTAGGGGTATATGTTACACTGGAGTGATGTTGATAGATTTTAGGAATGCAATTAGCAATTTTATCCAGATCTAGGATTATGTGTCAAATCCACTGTTCCATTGTTTTTGCCGAACTCTAACGATATCTGGTGTTGTGCTAAAAAAACTGTTCATTCTGGGAGAATTTGCCGGTGCACAAGTTCAGCAATCATGAAGTCACCTGTCCTTTTTTGCGGCAAGTTATGTTTGTGTGATGGAATAATATCAAGACGTTATGATTGTCAAATCTCGACACGCAACGGATAAAAAGCCCCATAAAAGCTCAAAACCCATTTACACAAAAGAATGTTGACCATAAAATTGATTAACTGAAACAATGTGTTCGATCATTTGATTGGTGGATGCTGCGACTAGCGTCATCTGTGTTTAGCTGGTGAGACACGCGATTGCTCTGTGATAAATAGATTGCTGTTTATTGCTAAGTTCCAGGTATTGTTTCGGGTAACTGAGCATCGCTGCTGAAACAAATGGGAATGGACAATATGCCAGAGACCGATTGGTTTATGACGGATTTGGTCATGTGTAGAAAGATTTCAAGCATTGTAAGATGCTGTCAGTGGTTGAGCAGGTGAAGAGTTCTGACGCATATGAGTTGACAGGTTTCTTTGGTTAGGATTCATTGTCTTTGTTGTTTATTGTGAAGTTCAATTGAGTAATTCGTCAGGCATGCCAAGAAATTGAGGAAGGGTAACAGAGGACATAATATATCAATTCAGGTCGCGAATTGTAACGCTCATTCCTCACATCAGCAACACCAACTTTCTGGGAAATAACATGACGTACATTTGTAATTGTATGGGAGCATTATTTTGAAGCCAAAAAATACAACAGTCTGGGGGAGGGGGACAAATATAGCATCATGTGTTGGTTTCTTTTATTTTTTTGATAAAAACATCACCAGAAGTTCAAGAAGCTCATAGCAATCTGAATCGCCCTTGCTTTCGGTACTTCTTAGAATCCTGAAAAATGCGTCAAAGCTCTGCTCACAAGATTCCAATCGAATTCGTCTACCCTAATACCCCGACCAATCAACAGTTCCAAAGAAAAATTGTTCATGGATGAGGCGCAGGTGTTCCAGCGTGAAATTTACAACGTAGGGCAATCAGTAGGCAGCTAAATAATGTCATCAAGAGAGGTTTAATTTTCTGCAACGACTGAGGTCGGCTTTAATGACTTCATAGCAGGGATGTGTTATATTCAATGTTAACCCCATGTGTCTGTAGCAGGGCAGCTGAATAGGTCATCAAGAAGGGTTTAATATGCTCCAATAAATCCCAGTAAACAGCTTGATGGCACAATTCGAAAACTTCCTGAGCCTGGTGGCATGTTGTCAACAATATTGAATGAAGTGTCAAAATTTTGTCAAACTTTCATCTGCCAAACATCTCTGTCAGATTTCTTTCAAAATTTGACTTCTAAACAATGCCACCCTCAATTCTCTGTCTCTAGATTTAGCCATTTACAGTTTAGGGAAGCAATCCTGAGAGTCCAAACCTGGTTCAAGGACAAGATTTTCAGAAGTGTCTGGTGACATTCAGATTTCCTGCATGATTGACCAATTTATGAACAAAGAGAGCAAGATTGAGTTCGACGTTGCTCTTAAGGAAGCATGTCCCGCGGAGAGGGAACATTCTGAAATGGTAAAGGTAACAAAAGACATTGTCTCTCTCACTGCTGAAGATGAACCCATTACGGCAAACAGCTGTGTTATTGAGTTTATGACATATCACAGAGTCCCCAAGGCATTGGCGTAATTTCCATTAAGATGTGCGCGAAATCGACGTGGGCCCTCGTCAACATTTCCCAGGAACCTGAGGGATGACGTAAACATTGACCCAAATGCTTCAAGGTTCTTGAAAAAGCGTTCTGTTCTTGGATTTTTTGCACTTCTTGGGGAGCAACATGAATAGTTTATGGTCAATGGTGCTGTTGGATACTTCCATGATGATGAGATTGGCTGAAGGACTGTTCTGACACCTCTGCATAATGATACAAGGACAAACAGGTTTTTTTTCAAATTCTCTTGCTCTTCTTGCCTCCTGATGCTTTTGAAGATGTATTGCTGCTCTATCAACGTATCTAAGAAATGGGACAATGGTTTTGTACGTTTAGATAGGAATATTCTCATTCAATCATTCAAGAAAACATGGAACTATGATTCACGAACCTGAGAAGTTGCAAACAAGTTTCATTGATTTCTCCCTAAAGGTTAAAGTTTCAGTGAAGGTTTATTCCAAGGCTACCTGCAGATTATCAAAATCTGCTTGCTGTGCTACCGCTTAATCCTTTCTTACTCTCTCCTTGTCATTTCTAAGTCTAAGAAGGATCGATTTTTGATCGGGTTTCTGTCAACTTTCTTGAAAACAACTTGGATCCTGCTTTGAAGAAACGATGTCATCCTCCCTCGTGATACTGCACATTAATGTGTCAAGGTTTTCTGTTGCTATCGTATGATTGAGCAGTCAGGTGGAGATCCTAGATGAACTGGTGGTCGCCAGCTCATTTATTTCAAATCCATTTGGCAGGATTGAAAATGAGATCTCAAAATTCCAATGCAATGTTCATTGATAAAAGTCACCTGTTCGTGCCAATACTTTTCCATAGATGTGGTCTATTTTCATTCACAATTCTAAAAGATTTTATAAAGATAATTGCATCTTGTGGTCCATTAGTCTGGCTTAAGAAGGCTGATTATCGCAATCTCTGCAGCATGATCGTGCCTTGTTTTGAAAAATGTGGTATTGTGATTTTTGCTTGTCACAATGTCGATTTATGAGGTAAGAGGGAAGCATCGGGATGGTACATCACGTAGTGATGTTAAAGCTTTGGGGGTCAAGATGAACGAATCCTTACAATGCTGTGACCTGGACTCGAGGTTAAGATAGGGGCGCAGGATTGCGGCAACATCAGACAAAAACAAGGGATTATCTCCAGTGCGACGAGTGGGAACGTTAGATTCCAATCAGTACAACGTTCTCAGAATCAGATAAAAGATTGTTACAAGCGATATGCCATGATAATCAGCAATGTTGCCGCCGGGTGGAAAGATATTTGTGCTCTGTTGCACATTGCCATTAGAACTTATATGTACATTACCACTCCTGTATGTGCTTCCAGATAGGGCTGCAGAAAGAAATTTCTTGCTTGCGTCAATCCTGAGTGGGGGCATTCATGCTTGTGGGTATGACATCATATCAGGGAAAAAAAATAAGCTGGGAAGTATTTGTCATTCCAGGATGCTATTGCCAGTATTGGTATTGCGATATTGAATTGCCTAAAGTCGTCTGCTTCTGTTTGGCTTTCGTGGTGAAGTTGTTGTTGACATTATTATTGACATTCTTGTCTCAGCCACATTGCCTATTTTGCCCAGGTTTGGAGTCTTACTTGATGGAAAATATGTGACAAATATTTGTCACTTGGGTATATGATCTGGTGTCTCGATATTGGATCTCTGGAAGTCATTGGTTTCTTGGTATTGATGGCAGTGTTGTTTCATATGGTGGCTTCGTGGGTGACCTACTGGAATCAGACCTTTCGACTAGGACTGTTTTGCGACACAAATTGTCGGCATGACATTGTTACTGTTGCAAGTTTTTTAGCAATTGATCCGTTGCGTGAGCAGACAGACGTATGTAACAAAATGGTTACAGTGAACACATTCTCCAAGGAATAGTCTGAAACTCCAATTTTCCAGTACAGAATTACTTAACTCCTTGGAGAGAGTACATATTGCTGGAAGAGTACACAGTATTGGATAATCCTGTTTTTACATCACTCTCTCATTGATATGGCTCTGCCCTCGGTGGCGTATCACATCAGCTTGATATTCTATGCCATGGTGTCATATTTTGCTATTTTGGTAGTTTCTCTCTGCTTGAATCTTTAACCCTTAGAGTAGACTGTGGCTGCCTCACAGGCATGAGGTAGTTGATGTGCCACCAGCTTTAACATGACCTAAGGCCTATCAGACTGATCCTGATGTACCTCCCTGGCCACATTCATCACTGAGAGGCCGACCTGAGATGACCTCGTTGCAAGGACACTTTCATGCCCATCTGTTCTTTGATCAATGAGACACCTTTCAATAAAGGAGAATATTCCGCATGTTTGAAAGAAATGCTTATCTGGTAAAACCTGCTAGCCCATATTACTGTCTGGAACTGACTTAAGCATTCACCAATCAATAAGAAAGTGGCAAGAAGCACCTGTTTTATGCAGCTCTAACAGCATGCGTCATCCTGGAGACTAAACGACAATGTTTTGTGATGAGAAATCTTTAGTTATCTGGTATTCAGGAAGGAAACCATTACGTTTACGTCTTGATCAGGCGATACTTTACGTTCCGTCGATTCCAAGGGCTGCCTCCAGGGGCTACTGATTATTTTATGTTTTATAGAAATGCCAAGGGTGATTGCACAGCTTGGCACCTTGCATCCTCTTTATTTCATAACGATCCTGCTTCATTAAGGTAATGATTAATGTGCTATTCCTTCTTACTGAAAACCTTACTGAGGACTGCAGTTCACATAATGTGTCACTGTTCACTTTTCATGTGAAGAATGAACCAGTCATTTCCAAAGATCGAGCTATATTCTACAAGTACCAACATGAACTTGGCCTGAAGCTGTGGTATTAGGTGAAGGAAAAGATGAAGAAGAGCAGATGCAACTTTTAATTGACTCAAAGAATTCATTAGACGCAGTGCTCTCTTGACTAAAGTGGTGAGCCCTTGGGAGTGATTCGTGTATTATTCATGAGTAGGACGATAATAAGATTATGGGCAATGAAGGGCAGCACACGGCCCTGGGGAAAGATTCCATTGTTCAGGAAGCAGAAGTTATGATATGCTCATGAGAAGAAGTGTAAGGAATCTCGCATGGATGTTATTGACAATGGTGACGTCATGAGATCGAATCCCAAGGGCGCTGGAAATGAAGTTGAGAGAGTGTTGGTGATGTGAATGTGATACCCCGGCAATGTATGGATCTTATTCATGAGGAAGGCACCATACCTGTTCCTTGAGGGCAAAGTAAGAGACCTTGTTGACAATATTACTCTCTTGCGCCTAATTAAGGGTGGTTATTTGGGATACAACATCCAGCGATTGTGGTAAACAAGTAATGTGTTTGTTGAGGTTCAACGAGGCACAAAATTCACCGCTTCAAAAGCACAGTGCTCAAGACATGCGCTTGACTAGATAAATTCATGGTCGCTCAAGGTGAAAACCTTTTATTCCTATTTCATATTATCCTATTTCACTAATAACTCAGTGCTTCCAGTTCGTACCAAAGTGAGCCAACAAAGAACCGTCTGCTTCAAGATTCTTTTACTTCAAACTGTCGCATTAGTCTTATCAGAAAAAAAGCTCTGACGAATGTCTACCAAGAAACTACCTTCGAGGGATTTGTGCGGTTGAGTGATGAAATAAGCAAGTTTCAAACGCAGCTAATAAAAGCATGTATTAGTGAACAGCCATAATGGAAAAGGAATTGTTTTTCTGAACTGCATGATTACAGTATTGAATTATTCTATATGTCCAAGGGCATAACATAACTCGAGATGAGTTTTTGTTCATATGCTGAACGGAGCACTATGGAACAGAAGTTCATGTTCGGCACTTGTCAGGGTCTTGACAGAAGAGATGGGGTAGGTTTAGGACAGAAAAGCCTAGACCACTGAAGATAGAGGTCATCAGGTGAAAAATCAGTTGTCAACACTTAGCAGTACAGACATTAGGAATGAGTTGGTGGAATAGAGTGAACACTGAAGAACAACAACAACAACAATTCAGTTATAAAATTGCATCAACTTAGTACGGTAGGCAAAATAAGAGAAAGGAAAAGTCGAGGTAGTAAATTTCGTGTAATAGTTAACTTTTTCTTTGTCGCCTTCCGTTGAATTTGATGGAAAGAGCGATAGCTCCTAACGATGATGAAGACAAACCAGCTAGATGGAAAATGATAACTAGCCTGAATTGACGTCATTGCCTTACTCTGAAACATTTCCCTTGGATAGTGAAAGCTGCTTGGCTTCTCTTTTGTAGCGCTATTACATCTATTATGCCAGCGAGACACAGGTGCAATGTGGGTAACAAAAGAGCGTTAGATGTTCCCGTAATGACATCCTTTGCGCCGAGCAGATGGTTCTCGTATTGATTTTGAGTTATGTTGTGTTTAAATGAGAGTATAGCTATGTAGCCCACTACCTTCATTACCATGTCAAGGGCACTTTAAGACATACCTTTCAAGTGTCTCCTATAACATTCAATGACTTTTGAGTTGTATTATGCTGAAGTGAGAGTGTAGCTTTGTCATGGAGCCAACTTCTTTATTAAAGGAGTGGGCATCTTTTTACTTCAGTAGGTTTGTTCTTCTCCGGTTTCATTAGCAAACTAGAGTGTCTGACATTTTCCAATTTTGTTTCTACTCTTAGTACAAAAAAGTATTTAGCTCCAACCACCCAATGGAGCTTTCGGTTCAGTTTCTCAAGTGAAAACCCGTTTATACGCCAATGTTGGTTAAATAATTTAGATTCCAAGGCGGTCGGCTGAACATACTGTAATTGGAGTTATAAAAACTGAATGAAATACGTCTATTGCAGATTAGCGTGGGCGTGTGTCCAGTGATTGCGCCCCCTGAAAATCCATCTCGAAAGCCCGATGCTGTTGATAAGACAAACTGGTTGCCCCTGAACCGTGATCATTCTGTAGGTCAAGCATACTAAATCCTTCTGACCCTGCCACACCAGCCTTCTATAAGACCTGAGATCAAACTCGTTTTGTTCACCATGGTCGTCGCCAACCTCTATCTCAAAAACAAAAGACGCTAACGACATTGTCGGACGCGATCAGTGAGAGTGTGTTGCTTGAATGGAGTTGGCTTTGATGTCCCTGATGTAATTTGGATGTCGATGAGCAGGTTTGGGGGTGGGGGGCAAAGATTCTATTAGCATGATCGGCCTCCTTTGCTTCTGGCAATGAGGCCGAGTTGGGAAAGAGAAAACAACTGGGCAAAACAATTCCTCAACATTTGAACCTCTCTTCACAAGGACACGATTGGAACATTAAAAAAATTGGCTTGATTACAGAGGTCAGGGTGAATAGAAATTAGCGCTTGGGACAAACATCAGTGTCCTTATTACAAAGGCCATTCTTGGGCTATAGTACTAAATCTCCGTGTAATTGGTTATCAAAAACAAGTTGTTGTCTTCAAACATAGATTAAAGATGTCCTTGACTGTATGAAAAAACAGGCAATATACTTCAGCACTGATCGATTGTGAACCGACCGTATCAGCTCTTGGTGGTGTCGTCATCATCATCACAAGATGGTTGCCATTGTATCAGTCGGCTCCTGAGTCGTTTGAGATGGCTGATGAACACTCTTTAAGTAATGACGCTCTCATCTAAGGCTTCAATTCATGGTGGGAAACAAAGGTGTCTATATCCTATATTACCATAATTCCAATGAAGTTAACCATTTGGTCGTTGTGAGACTCGGTTGTCTGTCTCATATTGAGCTTTCAAATCATCATGAAAAGATGAAGCAGGTTTTTAATATGGTTGGGAGTTTGGACTTTATTCGCATTGTCCTTGGCTTCTCCTTGGAATTCCTCCAGAAATTCATGAACTTTTGCCTACCCGTGCGTGGTATTCATGGTATGCATCAGATTTGAAAGCAAATTTGTCAAAATCGCACGGGAGCTCTTCAAATTGTTCCATGTCGATTTGAGATATTGGAAAGATGTTAAGGAGACACGGATCGATGCCAGACAGCCTGAAAGCTGCCAGTATTTTTGAGGCAGGATATCTTTATTTGAACTGGGGTATTCAGAGAAAGGTAAATGGTAAAATGTAAAATCAAATCGGTGACCATGAGGCTGGCGATATAACCATTATGTTGCGACGGTAGTCAAAAAGCTGTAGAATTTCGATGAAATTTGCAACATTTATCACTGTATAAAAACAACCAAGAAAAACTGATTCCCAATTTCCTGTCATTTTCGAGTTGCCGTGGTTACTGGATTCTGATATCAAAACATATTTCCACTGTGAGTTCAATAGTATCGTGTTCATTGCATCCCTGCTGAATCCATTTCCTTTGTCAGAGTATGTTTCCGGTAACCTGGACATACCTACAGTGAGATAGACATGTCCAGTGAAGTGACATGTCTACAGTGAGGTAGACTTGTCACCCATAAAACCACATGTTGTCAGTTTAGTCGAACAGATATCATTCGATTGCAATGCTGGGTTAAGGTGGCGTTTGTTTTGACATGCAAGTCTGAGGCGAGAAAGAGAACGTTCCACCCTTTTCGTGCTACTGTGCCGAAGCTACCTTGGGATTGCGGAATTGTGATTTATGTTGGTAATGAAAATGATTTGTTTATGAGAAAGAACTGCATGCTGCCAATATTGTGACATCATTGGTCCATTCATAACATGCCATAGCGGCGCATCATTTTATTTGTTACCTTTTATTGCAAGCAGACGTCATCAGATTCCCTAGTACACTCGTGCGCGTTTTCATCAATTCTGCAAACCATTGCAACGTGTTTACCCCGACTTTGGCAATTCGGTAATTAATGACGAGATATCACTGTTTGCATGACAAATACAATGAACGATCGCTGTAGACAATCATTCATTCATCACATTGCTTGCCGCAGAATGGACTTAGTGACGTCATGTTCGGTGATCAAACAATTTGTCCGAAGCTACTGTGACGATTTGGGGGGAAATCAGGCGGCTCTAAATTTGGAGTGTTTGACGGGTTTGTTGATGTACGATGTTTCGATTGGTTCCATCCCGCCCCCCCCCCCCTCCCCCAATTCCCACCTAGACAGACTTGGTCTTGTCAAATCAATTCTTAGTAATCGCTGCAGCATCATAAACCCACGTGATCAAACAATCTCTCTGATGCCACATTGGCAAATAGGGGGTGGATATAATGATTGAGTCAATGTCTTTGACCTTTGGTACGTAATTGGATGATATGTCAAAGTCTCCTGACCTCCATCATTCGTCTGTCCTGTCAGTGTTATCTGTAGCTGCTGTTACCAGATAACTAGAAGTGATAACTGCATGATACTACCTGATATCTACCAAGAGAGTATTTACTGCCTTTGAAGGTCAATGAGATCTGATGTTTTCACCTGACCTACTTCTCAAGGTCACAGAAATCAGACCATGGGTTTTTTCTGTGTTGGTGTCACAGGCTGAACTCCAGAGATACATGTAAGAACATGTACTGTAGTGATGCATTTTTGCATTACTGTCACGACTTTCTAGATAAAGTATGACCTTGAAAGCAGTTGCTGGTGATGAAAATATCTTCTTATGCCTCCAGTGTGCTCTTATCTCTACCCATTCATCTTGTCCGATACAGACATGGCCTAGAGTGCTCATTTGTAAAGCTGATGTTAATGAGACGTCTAAATTGCTAATCAAACACTTGGATAACGTTCAACAGCGACATGAGAATTAATAAAGCTCTTAGCCCTGGTCTGATTTGCTGATGTCAAGGCAATACAGGTGCATGGTGAAGTGTGATTTGGCCATGAGTTGGAGCTTTATTCTTATACTATCATGCTATTACCACCAGTTCAACTGGAACTGGATGTCAACTGGAACGACATCAATTCGTTTAACAGAATTACCTAACACAACTTTCATCAATTGGTGAAGTGTCTCAATGTGCATCACAAGATCTCTTGAGAATCCTCGGACATATTGCCTAGATCAGGGGAAGCAAAAGACACCAAGTAAGAAACACGAGTACCTACACCATAGACCTCTCCTCTTTGGCCAGAGCCCACGTCAAGAGGCCAATTATTCTACATGCCCCCGACAGTATTATTGAAAATTCCCTGACCTTTTGAAGATGCTTCACGCGTTTTCTCGGTAGTCCGGATGTGACATCCTGCGACAAACAGATGTCTCATTGACTGCCTGTTAATGTCTGTGATGACAACATTTGGACTACCAAATGGTGATTACATTGTGGGCCGACTGCAAATTGTTTATTTTCCAGTTGAGCACATGGTCCATGGACCATTTCGAAACTGAAACTACTGTGCATCTAACCGGGCATTTCTTGCCACACATTTTTGCTTCATGTTTTCATATCTGCAAGAACTCCTATCGCTTCAGTACCAAAATCCTCCCGCTTTTGTCGTCCTCAATTGCTCGCCATCCTGTTTGAGTAATTTGCTCGAGGCTGAATCAGTTATTTGTCTGCTCGAGACGCTGAATGAGTCGATTTCAAACCATTAAGCAACAGGTAAGGAAATCATGGAGCATACACAAAAGCAATGATTTGTCAGATTTATCGCAGATTCTTGAAATATCGGTCTGAAGTAATGTCTTGTGTTCGATTTTCGTGACAGGGTGGTAAGGGTCATTTTAACTATGTAATTAAATATAAAATCTGTCTTGATCAATAAATTCCCCTTTCTTTGGAGTAGCATTATGAGAGCGACTTAACAAGAGCGGGTAAAACCAGTCACCGCAGAAAATGAAAGCTTCTTACGTTTGGTGTAGAATGGTAAAAATGACCAAACATGAGAAATTAATGTCAAAGATGTTGTTTTTGTTTGTACCATGAGTGGAACGGTTGCCGCAAAGGAAAAGTTAAGTAGGTTGCACTCAAAGAGATCATCTTTCATCCACTCAATTTGTTTTATATTTTGGTAGCATGCCCATGAGACATTGACTGGTAGATTCAGAAACTGACAGTTCTGGTGGAATTAGTTAAGAAGCAAGCAAGTCTTGGTTGATTACAGTTTTGAGACTTTAAGAGTTGATGCCAAGTTGGCATCATCCTTAGCATATTTTCCATCACTAACACTGTCACCTGTGGCCAAGGGCGTAGAATCGTGATCGTCCTCCTCTGAGGACTTTGAATCTGCTCCGCAGTTGGTGAAAGTGCGAACAAAATTTGAAGATTTGCATCATGAGTTGTGATCAGCAACTTGATGAGTGTAATATTATCCTATCTATACTTATTGAGTGAGTTCGAAGCAGTTCCCGAAACATTGGACCATGAATTGAAAGCCGTCAATACTTTTCCACCCGAGTTGTAATGGGATTGATGGGAGTCGGCGCATTAACCAGACCGCTGTAACGGTCCCTGATGCATCCAGAAATAGGCACCAGCCATAAACAAGAATGAAACTAAAGGTTAATGTAGCCATCAAGGCGACCACTGGGACCAGATCGACTGACCAATGTTCCGTGGGATGAAATATTCAACAGGTTGGCGCAAATTTAAGCCTCGGCGGCAATATGCTGGTCCGAAAGGGTCATATCAAACTCAATGTGAGAGAATCCAGAACATTGATTTGGTAAAACGGAACGAAATCAGTGTTCCTTACAAGAATTTGACACAACCTTGAAGCTTAACCATTGCCAAACATAACATTGATTGCAACCCCAAGTTTTCGCAATATTGCCCTTGACATTTTCTTGGCAGTTTCTTGCACCAATGAAAATGTCAACTGACCATGCAAGGTGAGAGTCGCAAGGGAATTTAGCAGCCCTGACAAAAAAATACTGTCTAACATTCCATCCATGAGAACAGTATTTACTTCCTTGTGAAAAAATTTCCATTACGCGTAATGCAGCAAATTGCAACCAGGGGGTTTTCCATTAATGTATAAAATCAATCGGGATAGCATAAGAGATCTGAGTAGCCATGCTAACATCGGGTTGTCACACCATATTTGCTAGTGCCATGCTACCCTATGGGTATCGAGCGTTCTTAGCACACCCTTCATCCGTCAACGCACAAGACCCTGGAGACATTGGCCGATTCAGTTCATTAACCAATACCTAAAATGAGCATGTGCGTGTGAAATGATTCGGAGTATGCACTCAAAACACTTTCAATCCTCAGTACTAACTTGCCTACACTAATTGGCTTGAGTTGCAGTCAGAGCGGAAGAAGGGACTTCAGTGAGCAGCACTTTTTGTGCGCAACGATGCACTGACCAACAGAACCTAAACGCTGCAGTTAGTGGAATAATTTATGTGCTAGCCAGTGGAACGATTTATGTTTTTCATGCAATCTCCCCGACAATCGCCATCACCACAAATGTAGCAAATTGTAATCGGGAGCTTTTTTGGCCATTAGCGTCCACAATGAATGATTGCTGTGTCATTGTCTCACCACGCAGCAGGCTGTCATGCACGATGTGGAGGGAATGGGCAGAAAAAGGACAGAAAATAAAGGTGATGGCATCTCCAGGTATTTACATCCCCCCAAAGATGATGAAGATATTTGAAGAGCTGAGGTTCTGCCAAACACACTTCTTAATATCAATTCAGTATTATATATTTATCTGCCAGATGATGAATGTTCAATCTTGTTAATTATGTCATTGATCAATGCAGTCATCCGCTGTGCCACTGATACTTTCCCAGTTCTCTCGATAAATTCCAAGACAACAGATAAGAAAATCACTATAAATGGACATTGCTTACTGCAGAAACTGACAGGCTTCCCGATATCCTGCACGTTCCCAATAGTTTCCCTCGCAATACTTGTTCGATAATAAGCAAGTTTTTATTGCGTGTAGGCATTTATCAGATTACTGTTGTAACAGTCACAACATGCCCTGACGTATGTCATGTTAGTGAGAACTTGCGGGTAAGCCAGGGGCGGGGGTAGTTTGTGGGACCATCCTACTTGGCAGACTTCAACGACTTCTGGAACCAGGAATTTTTGCACCTGTATGAATTTAACGAAAATTTCTGACAAAAAATTATTTTTGTGATTTTTATTCAGGATTCGAAAGTTTCTTCCAGGACTTTTTGCACCTGTATGAATTTAACGAAAATTTCTGAAAAAATTTTTTTTGTGATTTTTATTCAGGATTCGAAAGTTTCTTCCAGGACTTTTTGCACCTGTATGAATTTAACAAAAATTTCTGAAAAAAAATTTCTGTGATTTTTATTCAGGATTCAAAAATTTCTTTCAGTTTTTCCATCAAAGCTTTTTTTAGAGTTTTATTTTCGTGAAGCAAGATTATTTTGAGAAATCGGCAAAAAAAAAAATCAGGATTTCATTTACGGTGAGAGCTTCAACATGATTCCCCTCAAGCAAACGGGTATGACTTCACATGAAAACACAAGTTTGAAGAGAAACTGCTCCAGGGAAAACAGCACTTCTCACACATTTTCCTGAATCGAAAGCGACTTTTCTGCTGTTCGATGCAGTGGGATATGAGAAGCCCTATGGTGTCGTATTGCATGCTGCGGAAAGACTCTGGTGTGGCAGTGTATAGAGACCCATTAAGGCATAAGTTTCTGCTGAACATGACACAACATCAAAGCAGATGGTTACAATGAAGATGTTTTTGACGAAGTCTCATGAGACGTGAATGGTTTCAGGTAGACGTTCGATCCATGGGTTTTACATTGACAGGAAAATATGAAACATTGTGCATGATGGCATGATGAATCAAGTTCATGTGTGTGTTTGGTTGTGTTCTGTGGGATTATTCTCTTAGCTTTTTGCTTTAAATCAGTAAATTTTTGCTGGCGACCGTTCCTACATCCTGGTTGGATCATACCCCAGTACCATATCTGCTACTAATCGCCACCTGACAAAGGACAGCCTTATTGGAACAGACTGCCTTGTTACCCGGAATCTGCGTCATGAAACACAGGGGTGTGATCTGTTATTTCCCTCCAGCAAGTTTCAAGGTGCCTGGGGATAATGATCTTCATTTACTGGCAATGAGGTGTCCAATATGTAACAAGTTGGCACCTGCGTAATATCCCGGTGGACCAAGTGTCTGAATCGTTTAAAACCACTTCACTACCGATTTCCTTGATGTTATTCTGTTAACTATGGCTTTCTGCTGCGTCCTTCACAACACCACCATGATGCCAAATTGCGTAAAGTTTAAATTCTTTATGAATCTACAATCATGCATGGCCATGTATCATGCATTGTAGTATAGAGACTGTTGCTGCTCCTGATTTGTTGTTGTTGTTGTTACATCTGCTCCGATGTCAACCATACCTGATGACCTTGCTCAGCCAGTAATGGCCAGGAAGCGCAGCTAATGAGCTATGCGGGTCGCGAATTCCACCAGAATGAACATCTATGAGCTTACGTTCTATCATGCCCAAATTCCTTCATCAATAATCTATAAGTCATAGCAGATTTTCTTGACCATAATCCATGCCTTTATTAGGTCCTTCAAGAGACACTCTAGGGAAAGCACTCTGGATATTGGAACAAGATAGACTCTACGTCTGGTCCTGTTGTTCTGAAGGGTAGACATGTTAGCTATTTTGTTTTTACATCAGGTTGTTTTGGAAGGTAGTATGGTTGTGAGGCAAATGACATGGACAAGCTACCCAATAAAACACACTAGAATAGGAGAAAGGGGTTCTTTTGTGAGTGGTGAAAGAATTTTCTTGTATGCTCCTCTGCCATCACCATGGGATACTGAGCTTTGTACAAATGGTTTTCAGCTCTCATGATGTGCCCTTTGTCATTGCAATGGTAACATACCTGTCCAAGTATTCCCTTATGAATCTAGGACATGTCATCCATCTATATCTGTTTACAGCAGATCAGATTTCCCCGTTAAGAATAGAGCCATGTTCTTGTATTGAGTGGCCCCAAGTCAACGTCTACTGAGCTATAAGCTTTCCAATCAAGATTCCGGGAATAGAGCCTCTCTGGTGATGTGTCCTTGCTCCTTGCATGGATAGCATACCTGTCCCGAGTATAGGCTAATGGATCTGGGACCTGCCATCCATCTGTCTATCAACTACAGATCAGATGTCCTCGTTTAGAATTGAGCCATTTTCCTGTATTGAGTGGCTCCTACTCATGTCTCTATTGCTTGCAATAAGGGTTTGTCTTGAACAGATTGCTAATGAATGTTGTTGGTTTCAAAGTCGTGTTCATCTTCTCTACTTTCAGGTGAGTGTATGATATTTGCGTTGAAGGCCTATTACGGTAAGAAATATTTGCAGACTTATTATTTGAAGGGCCACTTAGACACTTGAATACTGGAAAATGAGACATCCTGTAAAAGAGTGTAAGATAAGCTTGAAGGAAATTTGATTTCGTTATAAAGTCAAGAGACACCCTAAAGAAACTTACTCGTGTGACAATTTTGTCTACGTCTCAAATTAAAACTGCTTCTGCAACCTAAAAGTGTCAGCTGGTGGTTGTTTAGTTTTATCTTGCAGTCGTTTAAAGGTGACTTCTCCAAGATGAACTGCCAAGACAAAACTGAAAGTGGTTACCTTATACTAACATTCGATTCCTCTCATGGTCGTCGTCATCATTGCAATCAGATTTCAAATCCTCAAAACTTGGCCAATTTTCTGAACTTAGGTCAAATTGCCAAGATAATCCACCGAATGGTTTCATCATCAAGAAGTCCACCTATTTGCCAAAGTTTATTCGTAGAAATCTTTGAGAAGGTTTAATGCGGTGGAAATTTCATGATTTACAGTATTTCATTGTTGTTGGAGAAAAAACCCCACCGAGATGCCATGCGGGTACTTATCTTCTCCTCAGCATGCTGACTGATTTTAAGGAAACCAAGTCATTGCACCCGCGCCACATGCTTTAATGGATCAAAGAAAAATGAGAATGCTTTATCGGAAGTCATTGCTTCAGGCATGGTATGAAAGATCTATGACTGACAGTACCAGTGGTAAGAAATCTATATGGTTCCTTCTGGTAGTGACATGGGCCACAAAAGCGTCGTATTCGCAAATGCGCCCATTCTTTTTCTCATCAGTGAAACTCCTGTGGGCTGTAACACGTCGCAGGGTATCGATATACCTGACTGTAGCGAGGAGATAAGACGCGCTGGCATCTCCTGATTATTGATTGGTGATTGGGTGATGTAGCAACACGTTAGCGTGGGCGTCCATTTGCAGTCATCATTGGAGGGATTGATCAGGCTACCATGTTGAGTGGGTGATATGTCTCTGCTGTTCAAGAGAGTCAAGCTTTTGATCCTTCCTTAGAGGGTGGATACAGCTAGCCCCTGGGAGATTACGTTTAATCAATGTTGAGTGCCGTATGTTGAGCCTGTATCTTATCCTAAAACACCTTGGTTGTCATGTTAATTGTTGCATCAGACATTTCTGTTTTCCTGAACCCCCAAATACCTACGGCGTACCTCTTTAAGGATTATTTTCCTAAAAACTCAAACATCTGAAAAAACTATTCGCTGTGAAAGTGTACAATTTTAAATCAATTCACATCCTTTGTAATGCAAATTAGAGATTCCTTCTTGCACACTTTAATGGAGTAGTAATTTCCAAACCATGATTTCTCTGATATGAATATGCCACCCACACTTACCGTGCAGGTGGTATGCATTTCTCCACTTTCAATCCAGGGCATTTCCCTAGCTTTGTTCTTCAGAAGACTAATCTTCTGTTACTGCAGCTCAGAGGAGGAAGAAATAAAAATGAAAGTTTTTTCAAAATAAAAGTTTCTGTTTCCATCTTTGTGGGTAGATCTCGCGCAACTCAAGTTTGGTCTCACCCACAGTGATGTGATTGTCCAATTTTGCACTCGGGCTTCGTGGACCTGAACGGCGGCAGTCAGGATAAAAAAAAAGAAAATAATTTTTTTTTTGTATTCTCAGTTTTTCGGTGATTTTGAGTGTGGTGGGCTTGCTAAATGACAAAAAAAAATAATTCAATAAACATTTCTTTTTCTCAGTTTTCCACGATTTTGAGTGCGGTGGGTTTGCTAAATGACAAAAAAATTCAATGAAGTTTTATTTTTTCTTGGTTTTTCGGCGATTTTGAGTGTGGTGGGCTTGCTAAATGACAAAAAAAAATGTCATAGACGAAACCTTGAACCGATCGTAATGCTTCCCATTCACTCTACATAAATCAATCTCTTGTTTCTCCTCTTGGCTGAGCCAGAACCCACCTTTGATCGGCTAATACTATAACACATAGCCAACTCACGCTTTATGTTCCCTTCTAATGAAATCTGTATTCTTTATGAAGTGTTCTTTTCAGCCTCGTCTCGAATCATTGGCTGTTACACTTCCAAGCGAACGGCATAAAAAGAGTTTGACGTCATACCACTTTCGAGGAAAAATCCAGATGTTGTAAGATTCGATCTGTGATAATTCATTAAATTGCCTGTTTGATTCTAAGTGGTTGAGATAAAATCTCTAAAATACTTCATTAGTGGTTGAGTTTTCAAATTGTTTGGTTAGGGGTTGCCACTGATCCTTTTCTTATGATGCTGTACTCGCAAAAATTGGCTTAGATTTCTTCACAATAATGCTCATGGTCTTCTTCTTCTATTTTAGCATTTGAAATGGTTCTTCTGAATGTTTTGGGCTACATTGGGGTTGTTTGCAGAGTCCCTTGTTTTTCGCCCATGGAGAAGTTTACAATCTACTTAGGGCACATTATGATGGCATCTTTTCATATCTTCATATATTCAAAGTAAGGACGTGGTAAGAGAAGTAAAGTGACTTTCCTGTGGTCACAACCAAGTTTTTCCAAAACGTGTCTGTTGTGAATGGAACATGAAGTCACAACACTGTTAGTTGGAGCCAGAGAAGTCATGATTGTCCAAGAGTCCTGAACCGGGAAGAAGCACTTAGCACGGATGACCTCGAATGGTCTCTTATCGAAATGTTTACTTGGTCAATCCATACTCTTCCCTTCCCCTGTAATATCACAGAATTGAGACCATGTTCTCCATTACCACTGAGTTATTTTTGTCCTATTGAATATGTAGCCGATATGTCTATCTTTGGTAATGCGAACATAGACGTATGCTATCAGGTCCATAGATGACAAATGGTCTCGCCTGACCAATAAAATGGAGCAGGATTGGGGAGGCCATTTGCCTGCTTGAGAAATCATGTTTGTTGACTCAAGGTGATACAAAGTACATTGAGTACAGATATAACCAATTATAGATTTTACAAGTGTCTGTTCCATTCTTGATTAATTGATATAAAGGAGTCTAATGGCAGCAACCAGGTTGGTCTGTTTACACAAAGTCTCCTATAGGGGTCTCTCCCATCTCACGGTACATTGAAATAGTCCCCTGTTCATAGATACTGCTCATATTAGTCACCTAGAGATGACCAATTTGACTCTTGCCTAGTCCCCCTTTTATAGAGGAGTGGACTGTTGTTATGACACTTCACAAAAAAAGCTTACCATATCACAAAAAGCACAGATGGATGTGAATGACTATCCTGACATGTTCGCCAGTTCAGGCAATGATGCAGTGTCTTATCCGTTTGTGACAGCCCTGACAAAATTTCCATTCGGAGTAATAAATGCAGCGGCAATTTATTGGGTGATACTGCATGAGATGAGGCGAATGACCGCATGCTGACATTCTTGATTACCAAGAGAATCACTCAAATCTATTGTGTATTCCCCAGAGTCAGTTGTATTGGCTCTCGCAGATGTAGTCATTAAATGTCTAATGGTTTGATACTCTGACCCTGGCCCATGGGGAAATAAGGGATCTGCTGTGCTGTTTAGGTAATATCCTGCCTGCTGCCGAGTCCAATCTCAGAAGGGCCCGATGGGAAGTAGGGATCTGATATGTTGCGGAGATATCTCCTCCTCAATAGTGTTAGCCTTGAGTATTGTTACCACTGGGCTATGCGACTCCTTTGATTGGTACTCAGATGAGACTTAGCTTCATGTCACCAAGTTATCTCAAGAAACATGAGTGACTACCAACAACAACAATATATCTGTAATGGGATGAAATTTATTGTATTTCAAAATACAAATATGCATTCAAACATGAAAATAAAATTTAGGATTACACCAACATGTGGATATATTTGGGATTTACGAAATACTGATTATGCAGTTGTTAAACATCTGAAATGTGTGTGCAACATTGACAATGTTTATATACATATCACATTTTACAGTATGTCCCAAAATTCACAAAGAAAATCACAGGCCTTACTATGAAAATCAAAATTGCACTGAGCCACACTGAGTAGCAAACATGAGAAGCCTAATCGCAAAAGTTGGAATGCACATTGGTTAGACTGACAGGTTTGCATATGAAAAAAACTACACACATCTTGCAGATAATATTCTCTGCTTAAAGATGCCTGCCAAACTTTTATTTACACATTTTCAAAAAAAATTTGGGACGTGCTGTAGTACAGAACATTGAACAACATACTGTGCTCATATATAACAGTGTCACAATTTGATGTGAAAAATTCTACATAATCACAGGTTTAATAACAGTCTAACATACAAAGGATATGTTGCTGATATAGTTAAATAGGGGACTGCCGAAAATAACTGCCTTCTAGCTAGTACACCTCAGCTGATTCTTTGAGGATGTTAAATGTTCGAAGGAAGGCAAAAAGAGTTTTACTTTACCCAAAGATACTCATAGGAAGGTACCATTTAAGATATTGAGTTCTTTCCATCTGACACGCTTGTGTCAAAAGGTTCTGAAAATTCCTCCAATTTTTCAGATTTCTGTGTCTCGCAGTGATCAGTATGGGCCTCATAGAGTAGCTGTGGCTTACGAATCAGATTACAGTCAAATTAAGGCAGTACCTTTATGCATAATAGGTGGGGTTGACAACAATATGTTTCCATTTGTGCTTCTGGCAGGGATGCCATCTGGGTGACACAAAAATGTTTATATAAAAACTTATATAAAAAAGACAAAAAGTGTGTATTTCAAATTCTAAAATAAGATACCTAAATTCAAACCATCCATTTAAAACTAGCATTTGTCCATGCTTGTTAAACCTCTGGCGAAAGTATTTTCAGAGCATCTCCGTCTGATATTGAAATGGTGGGGTTCGTGTCCATTCAATTTGGGCTTGAAACAAATGTGACTGCATTTCTGCTTCACCTACAGTAGCCAAAATCATGTGTCCGTTACTATCTCTGAGCATCATAATGTTTCTAATGTACACTTCTTTTCAAAGGCAAAATTCAAGCATTGGAATAATTCCGTATTATTTGCCAGACTCTCTCTGCTTCTCTTTAATCAGTTCAGGCAGAAACATCAAAGCAGCTTAAATCATTGATTTTGTTACAAGGCTCATAATTAGATTTTTCCATTGAACTTTTGTGTTAGCCAGGCTTATTATACTTCATGGCAAAAAGTTTGAATGATTCGTTCAAAGCAGTTTCTCTTTGCATCGTGTATTACATACCCAGTGATTAGCGTTATTTCATTTTTGACATTTGATGAAAAGTATAAAATCGGTTCCTTTAAGTAAATATAATTGAACTTAAATTGCTGAACTTGAACTTAAGGTCTTCCATAGAACTACATACTGAATAGAAAAACAGTATACATGCCATACCATATGAATCCTCATATATGAAACCAAACAAAAGATACAATTTATATCTGTGACAGAAAATTTGTGTGAAAAGCCGCAAATCTTATTTCAATTTGACATAAACCATGCACAATTAACATACAGTTACTGTTTTTGTTTTATTTTTGCATTTTTGGGAAAAGCTTTGTGATCAGTTGTGCATGCAAGTGTGTGGTGGATGGGTGTGTGGGTGATGGGGGACATGTTTGTTTGGGGCCGAGAGGAGGCGTGTATTCGAACAGGGCCACGTCGATTTCACACACGCACACATTCATGACCCGCACATTCTGGTGGTTACGTCGTATCTCCACTCTACACTCATATACATAAGGCGTAGATTCACGCAGTAATCCCTCAGCCACATACCGACACACCATTCGCACACTAAGACCAATCGACCGTCTCCTTTATCATCGCCATCCATTCACACTTTCACGCTTGTTCGTATAATCCCTGCATCTAATCCACAAACAGATTATTCTGCCTTGCCAGAGAATTCTTGATTTGAGACATTGACCACTTTTTTTGTCATGGGCATTGATCAGCTGTAAATATAGGACAGTCTTGAGCAGGATAATGGTTAAGTTGGTTTTTAAAACATTACTCGAATCTGTTTTGGTCTTGTGAAATATATCTTCATTCAAGCTGCCGTAGTCTATAGTGTCTCGGCAAAATAAGGGCAGTGGAGAGTCACCTCGGGTCTCCATTGCATCCAATACAATTCTCGCCATTTTGTCGTCAATATAATGGTTTATCACGAAAAAACTCTGCCCATTTGCGATACAAAATTGACCGACACTACTTCAAACAATTGTGTGACGGAAGCTCTCCTGTATCTTTTCTTGGCCAAGACAATTTTCCGATGGTTCAAACCACAGGGCTTGCTTATCCGTGCTGCGGGGACTAATTGGTCGATACTCTTCGCCGTGACATTCACCAGATTCTGACGACGCATTCCTGCCAATAATCAACGTGTCTAAATTTAGATCGAATTGTATCCGCCAGCGAGCCAGAAATAGGCACATTCAAAATGATACCGTACATCGTATAACCCAATTATTTACAAAAATAGCAGATATTTTACTGACATTAAGCTATTATGTGGGGCAAGTGAACACACTGTTAGATGGACAAAAAGGTCTATTATGGAGATATCCAGGTGATATGACTTTTTGAAGTTATTTTTGGAAATGAAGACATTTTTCTGCAAGACTGCTGTGACCTTATCGGTGATTGGAAGTATGTCAAAGATGATTCTAAATAAATAAGGATCTTGTCTTTAACCCTTTGCTGCAGAAGCCATTGATACAAGTAATCATTGATATATAGGATGGAACTTAATAATAGATTCAACCCTTGTGTCATGTCATCCCATGTTTTCAATCAATTCGAAATGAGCATGCTCATAACAGCTGAAATTGTTGTGCCAGGAATATATATTTGGTGACTTATTAATTGATCATACATGTTTGGTGAGTCACGTGCGCAGGTTATGATTGTGTGGGGGCAGTTTACAGAGGAACAAAAGGGAATAAAAATACACACTGTGTGGGTAAGATATGACAAGAGAGTATAATTACAGTGGCAAAATTGAAATACTTCACGAGAATAGCTTGTGGGTATTACAGTGGCATTTAAATACTGTGCTTTGAGAACATTTTACCATATTGAGACAAACCTATACATCATTGATAATATCGTATTATTGTATGCGTCAACTGACTTGAGAGATACCCTCTACATTAAAACAAAATAGAAGTTTTCACATTTGCAGTTAAAGGTCATCTGTCCATTTAGATTAGAAATCAATTTGACATTAAAGTCGATAAAGCAGATTGATCTCAAAGCTAGCCAAAAGTTCTCACTTACCAACTTTAAGGTCTTACTTATAGACTTTTTCTCACTTAATGACTTTTACATCTCACTTTCTGTCATAAGGGTCTCACAAAGAATCCTTGTGTACCTGTATTTCTAACTAGAGACAATCTTACCACCTTGGCGTGTCCTCGGTTTGGAATCCTATGTGTGTTCAATCTCGTGTTTCTGGCAGTTGGGAAACTTCTGCTTACACTTTAAACAGTACGTCTTAAAGCTCCGCTCCATTTTCGTGATCAAGAATGGATGAATAAGCACTTGAGAGCCCCCTAGTGTCACAAACCACATGTGGAGATTGAGGTAGACGGATTTGTCCATTTGCCATTGGAATAGATTCAAAACAAGCGGGGGTAGCAGTAAAATAAGGAATGTAAGCAGCAGGGTCATGCAGCACCGAAGTTCTTGCACAGTTTTCTTCCGGTTGGTCAGATTGGGTGTATCTGGAGATTTTGGAAATGGGTAAGTTATTGTGTGTTCCTGCACGGATGGTGAGATCGATGGTTGGCGCTCAGATGAGGCCACCTCGACCACTGATATGCTATCTAAACTATGGAACCCAGTGTCGGCCTTACTTGGACGTTGGGCATACCTGTGTGGGTTGGGATGACCAAACGGGTTGTTCGGATCAAGAGAAGCCCGAGGGGAGGGCGATAGCGTGACACTATGCCCTTCCTCATATGGGTAATTTCCTCCATGCATAACTGGGTTTGATAACTGGCTTTGTAAAGCCATGACATCCACGGACCATTTCTGCACATAGTCATAGGTGGTGGGGTCCATATATTTTGGACAGTGTTTGTAATACACAGCCTTTGGAGTTGTCTCCAGTGGCTCACTTGTAATGACAGGTAAAGTGCTTATTGCAGAGAGTCTCCGTTCTCCTCTTCCGTGACGCTCAATCTCTAACGGTCTTGTCTCTTGCACATAGATAATAGATTGCCGTAACTTAGTTGGCGAGGGCGGTTCACCAGTGTCCATTTTTGAAAGCGATAAGTGACGAGCTTTTGGCCCACCGGGTGCATGCGAGTGGCCAGGTGGCGCTGTGACTACTATTGCCGGTGGGTCTGGGCATAATAAGTCTGTTGTTGTGGTACTGAAGCTTGTATTCCTCGTTCCAGTTCCAGAGCTTACGGCCAGCATATCAGTTGTTGTACTGAAGCTGGCGGTCCTTAAGCTATTTCGCGGCTCGCTCAGGACATCAGTAGTTGTACTGATGCTTGGGTTCCTGTTTGTGCTAATGCTCATCCCCCTGGATGGCTCCTCTTGTGTAGAGGGACCAATACTCTCTATCCGAATCTCGGGCGCGTATAGAGTTTTCTTGCATCGGTATTTCCAGGCAAACATTAAGAGACCCGACAGTCCGATTGAGAGCATCAATAACATCACTATAGTGAAAACAGTCTCCGTATTATCGTTATGAACTTTGCCATAAAATTGCACTGTTGCAGTGGAATTTTCCGACACTAGATAATACGTTCCAACCTCGCCGTGCACAAAGTTCTGCACCACCATCCAAATGAACGAGATGATCCATGTCAATGACAAACTAATCGTCACTAATATTCCATTCTGTTTCATTTTCAAAATGTCCGTCCGCTGGCAGATTTTTTGAATGCAAACAAACACAACAGAAAGGAAAGCCACGCTCATCATCAAGATATAGATATTCAGTTCGGCCAGAATATGATCCAGATTCCGATGATTGTAATAATAAAACAGGGTGTGTACGATGCTTAGTTTCATTGGCATCCAAACAAGACATAACATGATATCCACAAAGATTAAATTCATATAAAGCAGATGGCGTATTTTTGCGGCGAATCTCCCGTGGCACATCATGACGACGAAACTCATATTGAAAACAAACCCGAATATCATTAGGAATCCAAGCATCATAGAACAGAACAGAATCGTTGATGCCCAGATTTCTGGGTGGCCGTGTGGTGCCATGGTCGTGTTGTTGAACATTTTGTGTTGCTCCACTACAATCATTCCAGGTTTTGACTAAATCAGTTTCAACTTGATATCATAGTTGTATTAGTGGACAGTGCCTACTTCAAATGACTGTTGATGGTACTGGTGAAGGACTCGTCAACGTGATCAGTTTCTGCAATGAGAAATCAAAGAGAGTATGAAATTATGAATTTGTGATGTCCACTGCCGAAGTTTGGTCGTGCCGCATTGGTTCCAGGATCAAAGGTTCAAATCAGCGATGTGCACAACTGAAAACCTGCGCCAATCTACCTGCTGTTACAAGCTATCTGTCCCTATCTTGTGACTTCAACTTTTGCCCTGACACAATCCCCTGTGTTCTGCCACATAATGATTTGGCAGTTACATTGCCATCAAATGATAATCAACGCCTCCCCAGATTCATATTAACGTCTATAATTGTCATATAACAGTACCTTCCCAAGTAATTGTCTTATTACATGTTAAGATAGATTGTCTATTATGAAGTTGTGTGCTATATTTGTTTTACTATAGGCGGCCGACACAAAAAAGATGGTATACTTTTGATTTTGAACTCTCATATAGCAATCATAAAAATTACCAAATTTCTGCGTGGATTCACCAACGGCATGACATTGTTTCGATGTAATTTGATACATGTGTACGTTGTAGTCCCCTTTATCTTTCATCATCAAACTGTCCTCCAATGCACACCCAGTTCTGTGGATTTTTCCAGCTGGAATCAGTTTCAAGATCAAAGACAACTCCAAAGGCTGCATCTTAAAGCAAATGTCATGAGTCAGATCCTACGGTCAATTTACACAAAGGCAACATGGCCTTTGTTTTTGTGTAAATTCCATCTGAGCCTGCTCAAAGCGTGGCTTTGTTATACTGTTGTCTTTAATCAGCTGTTGATTGGAAAATCAATAAACCAATTAGTGATCCATTGTTCAATGCCTCCCTTGTTTCTTTCCTATGTGGATATTAATGGGTCGTCTTTGAAGGTAGGATTGACTTGTGCAGCATAGATTGTTGTCACTGGGCACTGGCCTTTGCGGGCAATTGACAGCGTGAAAGAAAGATTCAAGTACAATCCATGTCGAAGGTCGCAGTGACCACCGATTCTTGTCGCAGACACCTGTGATGACCACCGCAAATGTGACCATGATCATAGGTTGCAGCAACAAGATCGCTCATTGACGTGCCACTTGCAAATCAGCTTAGGAACTGTTGAACCTTTCGATGCATCGATCGAATCAAAACCGTAGATCCATCACCGATAACTAGGTTACTTTCCAATCTTTCTCAGATGAATTTTTCATTCTGGACACACTGAGGCTAAATTTTCCATCTCGCCCACGCAAGCTGCAGGACCCAATTTTATTGCTACGGCTTGCGGCATCTAATGAATGAAACATGGTCTATTTATAGTGCCAGTTGGGGATAAAATAAGGATTCATCATGCAAAGATGAGAGAGCGGAATGCATGATCTTTCGTAACAATCAGAGGGTACTTTGTGGTTTCTTCTCTGTCTCCTTTGGCATTCACTCATGTGAACTGAGCAGTGAAAAAGAATGACAGTGTAAACTTGTGCTTAAAGCCTGTGCTGTGCATTCAAAATTCAAAATTTGAAATTGACTCTTGAGATTTATCTCCTGTCTTTTGTAAATACACATTGAATATCAATTTCAAAGTTGATGTTGTGTGCACGATGTACTTAGAGGTCAATTTTCGTAACGTTGACATGTCTGGTTACTGTAGAGTGGCAATAGTAAATATAGGGTTTACGTGTACATTCAATGTACTCTTCTACAGTCTAGACACACATCCAATGCCGATTCATCTCAATTTATTACCACTTGTTATACGGGCATGATGTAAACAAAATATGACTGCATGATATACTACCTGATGTAGTCAGGTTATAAATTGATTAGGAAGTCGATTCAATCATTCGTGTCATCCGTCACATGGTCAATAAAATCCTCATTGCCAGCGTAGCAGGCTAATGTTTGCATTCACTTCCATCCTCATCCTCCCAAGATGACAAGATGCCCATGTGACGTTTCATTGCCAGCCACGTTCTCAGCTGCAAGGCGACATAATGTGGCCGTGATCATGTAACTTCTTCTGATCCACTCAGCATTCCCTGTATGTCTTCAATATCATGACCCATTCCATTCATTTACTCGTAATGAGACTCCTGTCAGTTCTCCCATAAATGGACAAAAAACCTTGATGAGTAACCAGATATTCGAAAACGCAGGAGCAACATAAAAAAACCTCATTTCCCTTTCATTGTATTCATAGAAGTACTTTTAATGGATTGATATCCGGGAGACGTCAATCTGACACTTTCAATTTGGCATCGTTTTGCCATTAAGAGCGATCTGTAATCATTCGTTATCACTTTCGCCTTTCAAATTAATCATTTTGATAGATCATGTACGCAGCTTGAAATTGGTGGTACATAGTCATGTTTGGGTCCACGTCTATACCCCTGTGTCTATACCTCAGCATTGCATCCAAGCAAGGATGGGTAGATCCATTCTTTCTTTGCTGATTGTCTGAAGATCCTTCGTTCTGTGAAAGTCCAACTTATACCCCTGGGTCTATACCTCACCATTGCATCCAAGCAAGGATCTCCACTGAAAGCTTAGCATGGTTGCCGTTTTAGTCGCTGTTTCGCCACATTGGCACCCATCTCTGAGTGATAGCCATGGTTACCGTAATGACCATTAATAACAATGATATAACCGCCTGTTTAGAGTAAGGCATGATTAGCTAAATTCATTAGGAATTTTGTCACATTCTCATTGTGGCCGTAATTGTATTAGCTGATAATGAGATGGCGATATATTTTGATGAACATGGGATTGGCCAGGATTGGCAGCCCAATGTGGTCTTATAGCAGAAATCTGGTAAGGCGAGACAGCGCTTTAAAGAGCTAGCAAAATTGGCAGACATCCTTCTGAACTGAAAATGCATCAGAAACTTTTCAAAAGGCAGGGCTCAGAGTACAGGGTGCAGATCGAGCCCTTCAAAATGGCCCTGCTAAGGCACTGTATATCATTGTGGTTGTTAAAGGGCCAAGCAGCTAGTCCGTGAGGTGTCCTGATTTGTTAACCTGTTTTGCTGCTGTTCATTAGGTAATCTGATCAACTGCTTGCATTATGTGATGGTAATATGAATAAGTTGTGTATTTTGACCTCTCATATTTCTGCCGCTGAACACCCATTTAACAATCCATTGGAACAATAGGAAGTAAAGCTGTTTTTGGAAACGCAGAGATATTTTGGAATCGTTTGATGTATAATTGATGGTTCATGGTGAATCATCTGTCTAATAATACAAATGTATAAAAATATTGTGAATTATTGATTGGCAGAATAAATGCAGCTCTGATTTGTTTCATTCTGAAAATCCATAATAGCTAACAATTCCTATATAATAACCTTCAATTATTGATACATTTCTATTAAATGTCAAAGTATTGATAATCGAGTTCCATCAATCTGTTTTACAAACAGTAAAGAGTCATCCATCTTTAAAACAAATTATTCTGTATTTTTTGTAGTACCAGTGGAAAGTTTGGACCAGTGGCATGTCAGAAGCAAGGTAGCTGCTCCAGCGATTCTCCATTCTTAAACAATTTGTCAGCGACCTTCGTACAGGCGTGCAGTTGTCCCGACAATCTCTGAGCGTAAATTTGGATGAACAAAATGTTTGACAAAAAAGCTATAATGTGACTGAACAAATGCTAGATGAAAGAAGTCACTTACCCAAAACATGTATTGTTAATAACTACCTGTCCAGAATGCAATCGCAGAAATGTTACCCAAAAGACAGAGGTTAGATTTTAGCAAACCCTGCATCATGTCCGGTGCTATCATGATCTTGATTAAATTAAAGTCGAAGTGTTCAACCTGCCTAATGCATGTAACATTAACTACCTTACCTTTCCAGGAATGTATTCACTTTGATGTTGTCCATTCTAAGAGGTTGGATTTCAGCTAACCCTACATGGTACATGTCCAGAGCTATTGCAATCTTACTGAAAACGTTTGATTACAACAATAGCAAAACTTAACTTACCCAAAGCATGTATTGTCAACTACCTATCCAGAATGCAAACACAGGAATGTTATCCATTCTAAGAGCTATGCTGTTAGGTAACCCTACATCTTATATGTCCAGAGCTGTTATGATCCCCACATCCTAGCAGTTGAGCTATCCTAGCAATGATGCCACCACATATTCCTATCAATAAATAAACCCAGGAAAATGAATCGAGTGGAATGATGAGCTGGTCTTAAAAGTTTCATTCTAGAGCATGTTCCGACTCCTAATGTCTTTATACGAGCACAATCTCCCCGGGGGTGAGTGAAGTCTCGATACCGTCGCTCTGATTGGCTCGGAGTCCTTGTGCTCTTCAAGTATGAATGATTGGCCAATACCTTGATGACGCAGGAGAACGCCGCAATGACGTCTCACTTAGTAACGATTTACCTGGAGTTGGTAAATACAAAAGAAAGAAGAGGACTGAAATTCGAGGAAATTGGGTGAAATAGTGGAATTATCAGCCTCTAAAACCCCTGGTGGCGGTGTAATGGATTTGTGACTTTGAACTTGAGCATTCCAAGTGTTCGTGTGGGACACATTTTCATTGTTGCATTATGGTTTGAGTTATTACTATTCCCAGGGCTGCATCTAGCGAAAAGTTTTTTTATCGATATTGAAGGGATGCTTCACTATGGTTACTTGTTCTGGTTTGTTGATGCAGGTTGTCACAATAAATTACCAGCCATATTGGTCATCTCCCCAAGGGCATCTGTATGAAATGGGAAGACATGAATTGAAATCAAAACAAAATATAAATGAAATGGAAAGTTTTTTTTATAAAAGTGGTATTGTAGTATAGGTGGTACATGAATGTCATCCTCTGCGGTGGGATGAAAGCTGTATAGAATATAATACACCTCAGTGGAGATAGGTATCTGGTGTTATGGTCCGTGGATAATCTAGGGTAGGAATAGGATACAGCTCCTGTCTCATCAGCGGAATGGGCTGTTGGTCTCATTAGTCGTAATGAGTGCAGTGTCCAGATAGTCATGCTTCCTGTTTCTGGTTAGCGCTATTGCTAAATGGAGGCAAGCCATTGGGAATCAACCCATTTAACCCATAACCCTTAGAATCTAGGAGCTGTCTATTTCATGGAATAAGGATTCAACACCAAGAACTGATGAAGACGAGTCTTTTGTAATATCTTAATTAATTGTCATGTTTCTATCACTTCTTCTGACAAAATGATATAATCATGTTGTGGAATTGAAAATCCTCTCTTGGTCCTGAGTGGGCTAAATCAGGTAACAGCCTTCACATCCAAACTTTGTCGTTGTTATTGAATTTCAATATGAAAACTTCGATGTTGTGCCCTCAGGGATTTGTAAATTTGTGTTGATGACTATTCCAACTTTGCAATGGGCAGGTATGGTGCTTTGATGTACATGTAGGTTAACTGGGGCGGGATATTACTTTTTGGCTCACCGTAAGGGGAGTCTATATGATAGCGCTGTGTTCGTCGTCGTCGTCGTCGTCGTCGTCGTCGTCGTCGTCGTCGTCGTCGTCGTCGTCGTCGTCGTCGTCGTCGTCGTCGTATCCTAACAGTGGCACGTTTCTTAACTGCTAGGGCTATGAACTTGAAACTTTGTACACAGAATGCCCTAGGTCAGCTGACCTCTGACACTGATTTTCGGTCCGATCTGATTCTCTGTTTGGCCACCAGGGGGCCAAATGTCGATATCTAAAAAGTGTGATATCTCGCTTATTAGTGACTTGTTTTCGATAAAACTTTTGTTGTAGGTACTCATAGCAAATATACATTTTATAATATACGGGTTTTTAATTTGACCTTGTTTTCAAGGTCACAGAGGTCATATGGCGTAAATTGGCCATTAGAGTGTAAACTATGGCACGTTTCTTAACCACTAAAGCTATGAACTTGAAACTTGGTACATATAACCCCCTATATCACATAGCCTCTGGTGCTGAATTTTGGTTCGATCTGATTCCTAACTTTGCCACCAGGGGGCCAAAAGTGGAAATCTAAAAAGTGTGATATCTCGCTTATAAGTGACTTGTTTTCGATAAAACTTTTGTTGTAGGTACTCATAGCAAATATACATTTTATATTGTACGGGTTTTCAATTCGACCTACTTTTCAAGGTCACAGAGGTCATATGGCGTAAATTGGCCATTAGAGTGTAAACTATGGCACGTTTCTTAACCACTAAAGCTATGAACTTGAAACTTGGTACATATAACCCCCTATATCACATAGCCTCTGGTGCTGAATTTTGGTTCGATCTGATTCCTAACTTTGCCACCAGGGGGCCAAAAGTGGAAATCTAAAAAGTGTGATATCTCGCTTATAAGTGACTTGTTTTCGATAAAACTTTTGTTGTAGGTACTCATAGCAAATATACATTTTATATTGTACGGGTTTTCAATTCGACCTACTTTTCAAGGTCACAGAGGTCATATGGCGTAAATTGGCCATTAGAGTGTAAACTATGGCACGTTTCTTAACCACTAAAGCTATGAACTTGAAACTTGGTACATATAACCCCCTATATCACATAGCCTCTGGTGCTGAATTTTGGTTCGATCTGATTCCTAACTTTGCCACCAGGGGGCCAAAAGTGGAAATCTAAAAAGTGTGATATCTCGCTTATAAGTGACTTGTTTTCGATAAAATTTTTATGGTAGGTACTGTTAGGAAGAATACATCACATGTTATACGGGTTTTCAATTTGACCTACTTTTCAAGGTCACAGAAGTCATATGGCGTAAATTGGCTGTTAGAGTGTAAACTATGGCACGTTTCTTAATCAGTAAAGCTATGAACTTGAAACTTGGTGCATATAACCCCCTACATCAGATAACGTCTGATGTCGAATTTTGGCCTGATCTGATTCTTTATTCGGCCACCAGGGGGCCATAACGGAAAAAGGAAGAAGTGCAATATCTTGCTTATTTGAGTGAATTGTTTTCGATAAAATTTTATGGCAGGGACTCCTAGCAAGGATACATCACATCTCCTATGATTTTTGGATTTGACCTCCTTTTCTATGTCACAGAGGTCAAATGGCGTAAATTGACCGTTCGAGTGTAACTATGGCACGTTTCTTAACTGCTAAAGCTATGAACTTGAAAGTTGGTACATGTAACCCCCTACATCAGATAATCTCTGACACCGAATTTTGGCCTGATCTGATTCTTGATTTGGCCACCAGGGGGTCAAAACTGAAAAAGTAGGACGTGCAATATCTCGCTTATTAATGACTTTTTTTCGATGAATTTTTTATTGCAGGGACTCTTAGCAATCACACGATATTGATCTTGTTGATGTCATAGACAATTATTGGTTGGATCATAAACTTATATATACTGCCCTGTCTTATTACTTGACATCAATACACATCTAAAAAAAGTCTTCATGCCTGATTGTGTTCACCATATTCACCTCTAAACTAAGCATGATCCTGCCTACTAAAAGATGTATACGGTGAGCACAATGGCCCCTGGCCGTTTCATTTGCCCCGTTACATGTGCACGTCACTTTCTCATTTCAGGAAAAAGTTCAAAACACGGTCTGGTGACACAGTGCGTCTTGTAGATCTGTTGGATGAAGGTCTGGCAAAGGCAAGGGCAAGTCTCGAGCAAAAAGAACGTCACAAGGTGAGCAGAATGTCAATTTAGGGATTTTGCTGGCACCTGCTAATTTCATCCTACCCAAACAAAAAGTAATTTGAAGCCGACGGTCAAGGAATATCTCATCGACTGAAGCGAACAACTCGCAAGATGACCTCCTGGTTATGAGCCTCGTGCTCTTACTATACTCTGCCACTGATCACCCTGTCCCCTCATATACCTGATAAATAAAACAAATGAGTTTCCCTGCCTCGATAAGAAGATGGATGCGTCTTCCGGAGTTCTCCGCCCTAATGCAGAGTTATTGTCTTGTCTTCCATCAAATAATATCATCAGCTTAAATCCGATGCATTCATCATACTATTCCCGATATTACATGGTTGTTGTGCTCACCTTTGAAGTTAGTCCTGCAAAGGACTGCATTAAGCCTATCAATTAATTGATGGATGTCAATTGTTCCTATAATCAAGCCACAAAAATTGGTTGTTTCGAATTGCTAATTGTATTTTTGGTATTACATTATTGACTATATCAAAATGTCGAAAACTATAAATCATTAAATATCAAAGTATTGTGAGTCACTGTTCTTTTCATTTGCTGAGGACGATTCTTCCATTTTAGTTTCCAACTGTTCCATTGGGGTGAATCAGGCATTCTATCATAGGTCTGATTGACCATTGAAGTTATTTGTAACCCCTTTACTTGTTTCAGGTGTTGAATAAAGAAGAACTAAAGGCTGCTGAGAATGCAATTGCCTATGGCTGCATCAAGTATGCTGATCTCTCCCACAAACGTAATCTCGATTATGTCTTCTCCTTTGATAAGGTAAGTTAATGAAGAGATTGAAACTGGGAAGTGTGACGGGTGTTTTATGTTCTACATCGATATTTTGATACATCAAAGTCATGTTCAAGATATTATTGAAGGTAAAGATGTGTGTTTGTACTTTGGAAGTGTGCTGTTGACAATTTAGCTTGACGCCAGCCCTTTCTGGCAAAATAATTACTTTTTTTGAAAACGGGCCAAATCGATTAAAACAACTTTCCTTGTTTTGATGGTGCTATTCTGCCATTCAAACCTTCAACCTTGAGACTACGCCAATGAATTGTTCAGAATCCAGCCAACGAACCAATTACTACGCCACATTGTATCTTAGAAATCTGATCCTGTCTTATGGCCAAGTCCACAGCATGCACCGTGGCACACACCTCACAAGCCGGATATATGTACTGCAAATCTTGTTTGATTATTTGATGTTGTGGGGTGATGATTAAAATGAACGGAGGTAATAATGTTTGGCATTACAGCTTTGGCTCAAGGAGTTTATCAAGGAGGTAAACAGATGGAATTGATTTTAACCCATCAAGTTGTCGACTGGGGCAAAGGAGATTTTCAAAGTTCATATTTTACCCATAGAAAGGAGCTGATTATAGGTATAATGTTTTGATGATGCTAAACAAGATGCCTGTGAGAAAGGACAAGAAATGGGCAAAGTCGAGATAAAAACAAATCGAGCAGTGCATCAAGTCCTGCTTCTGAGAGGTTTTTATCTGACCGGAACAGTTGTTGGGGTAAACAAGCATTCTGGAGGCTGGCCACCTGTCTGTAACAACACCCTGCCAGGATTGACAAGCCATGTCCCTATCTCATCAGATCATTCATGTTCTGGCGCTGAAGAGGCAAACGTAGGAAGTTGGCAATCTTTTTTTGTCAGGAAATGCTCATTGAGAGCTTTCCATGGAATGGTCGATTCTGGCCTTGTCTGCTTAGCATGTGATGTCAGCATCAGACGTTTTAAAGTTTAGGCTATTGGAAGGAATAAGAGCAGTCAGGTTTGAGAACACTAAAATGCTAATAATCTTTAAAAAATCAAGTGCGATTAAAAAAGCGGTCATGCCTTTTGTCAGTTTGTAAGAAATAGAATACTGCTTGAACGATTTCAATGAAAATCTTCTTGGCCTCTTCATATAGGGTAATGTACGCAGCGAATTTCCCTCATTTATTTTCATGAACGTGCGAGGAACTAATCTACCAGTTCACTCTTGTGAATTAGTTATGTTCGACAAGGGAAATGATGATCCAAAAATAGCTACTAGATTGGCTTCTGCTAAAATCTCAGCTGATTAAACATGTTTTAAACTAATTAAACTGTGCCATCTATTCCATAGTGTTCCGAAAGTTCTTTTAATTGTGTGGAATTTTTGTGAATGATTGGGAGTTTGTTAAAGTTAGAGCAGCTAAATGCCATATTTTTATCAATTAATTGATCCTCAGCCTTTGTAAACAAGTCCTGTATTGAAATGTTTCCACACCTTCTGTCCTTGCAGATGTTGGATGATAAAGGCAATACAGCTGTTTACCTCCTCTATGCTTGCACCAGGATTAGGTAACTATTACCCCAAGACATGCCTGAGCAGTGTGAAATAAGAGTTGAAATAAGAGTGTGAAATATCAGAGGTGGAATCAGACCATGTGAAGATTTAAACATTTGGCACATCATCTGACACAAATAACTGTCATTTCAGGTCTATAATTCGAAATGCCGGCCAGACATCCGAGGGTCTCAGGCAAGCTGCAGCTACTACCCCACTGGCACTGGAACATCCGACAGAATGGAGACTGGCCATAACAATCCTCAAATTCACAGAAATCATCTGCAGAATCCTGGATGATTTGTTTCTCCACACGCTTTGCGAGTACCTGTATGAGTTGTCCCAGGTGTTCACTGATTTCTATGATGTTTGCTATTGTGTCGAGAAGGACCGGAAAACTGGTACGTCTTCTCCAGAACGATGTCATCAAATATGCATTACCGGTAGATTGATAACCGCTCTGTTGATGACAACATTGGGACTGACGAATGACGTCCTAAATGGGCACGTGTCCTGATTACAGAGGTTCAATTGTTCAGAAACAACCAATTGAGGACCAAAATCACTGTCCCTAATAGAGAGGGTTTCCACTAAGAAAGGTTCCACGCTAACTGACCGTGAATTAAGTCTCCAAGTATGCTTTTCTCGAAATAGGCCCAACTATATCTATTCCATCTTTGTTGCAGGTGAGGTTATAAAGGTACACATGAGTCGTCTTCTGCTGTGTGAAGCCACATCAAGCATCATGACGGCCGGATTTAATATCCTAGGAATCACCCCAGTGGAGAAGATGTAGCTTGTGCCATTCTAACTATGCCTTTGCACTTTCCTGGACTGGTTCTGTCTGAATTAAGAATGGGACAAAGGAAGGAGGGGCTGGGGGGTTAGTGGTGTGAGTTTTATTAACTGCAAACATGTTCCTGTTTGCCGGATGTGTAATGGAGAGTATCAATGAATAATAAATATAATTATATGAACAATAAATAAGTTTATTTCTGTTAATTCATAAGATTGGAAAGTAGCCTACAGCTGTTCCCAGTTTTAGTCCTCACAAGTGCCTGCTGATGTTGGAAAGTGGAAGTTCCCAGTTTAGGAGACCAAAGCTTTGTTCCATTGAGGAGAAAAAATGGAGAGAAGATCATACTTGGCCTCAAAAATCAACAAATTCTACTGAGATTTCCAGGAGTAAGCACTGCTGCTCACCTCCAGCTGCCTCCCTGCCAGGAACTGCTAAATGAATCCCCAGGTGCCACTGCGTTGAACACAAGCGAGATATTTCAGTTCAGTAGATCCCTGTCCCTGCATTTCTGAAATCTGTGCAGGGTGTCTTTACCAGGCTGGATGACTGTGACTGTCCCAGGGGAGGATGTGTCCTGTGAGATTGTGACTGTCTCAGAGGGAAAAACTGACTTTAGCCCCTTCAAAAGGACCAATATTATGGCCGATGCGGCGAAGACACTGGATGTTGGAAGACTGCTCCTGTCTATCAGGTCTGGTTGTGCCAGCATATTATGGTATAGTTGTTGCAGTATCTGCTGTCTCTTCAGGTCTGATGTTCTGATTTCATGCAATCCCTTTATGAAAATGAACAGGTATTCACCATGTGAAAATGAGACATATTTTTCCAAAGGGTGGAGACAAGGTCCACTCTGTAGAAACATGGTGCACTATGTTTGGGAGAGTACACATCTAGATCAGACAAAGTACGCACAGTGAAGGGGCATGGCACATCCAGCAAAGTCTTGGTACACTCTCTGGTAACTTGGTGAGCTATGAGGGGGGGGGGGGGGCACATCCAATAGACTAGAGACATATGGGGCCCCATGTTGAACCTGACACACCGTGCAGGTCAGAGCAATGGCACACCATTGGAGAGAAGGCGCACCAGGTAGCAAAAAGGACCATCCATTTGAAGGGCCAGGCCGGTCTACTTTCCCAATGGCCAAACGTGATTTCTGAAGAACATGGTCCTCCCCTGAAGACACCGTGTCACATCATTACGTCTTCATCACTGTCAGGTGCTGCCATCTGAGCTAAGAGAGTGAAACTACCCATGATACGTTTCAGCTACGTTGCAGGTCAATTGTCTATGCTGCCACCTATGTATACAACCCAAGAAGGGCAACTACCTTACTGGTGCTGCCGTCTATGAATTACTTGGCTAACACCCGGAAGTGCATAGTGTGATCATGTGATGCATGCAATGTCTGCTCAATTTGCTGTCAGTTTCTAACAATTTTTGTTGTATGTATAGGTCATATGCCGCAGTTCTACACAAGTACAGTTTCTGCATATCCTAGAGAATCTATTTAAGTCGATGACATTAAAGGTTTTTGCTAAATGGGCCGAGTTTTGCATACTAATATCGTATACCCACTGTCAGTGTCACGACTAGTTTGTCAAAGTTAAAGGCTAGCTTTAGCTGTACATACATCGTGTCTACAACAGCTACATAGTACATAGGCCTAATAGGTTTTGGTTGAAGAACTATCTAGGCCTAGAGGGAGCAAGAGTTCAACCGGAGGTCTCCATTCCTTCCTTCTCCCCCTATCTACTTACTGTCTTTGAACAACCCCTTATACATGTCTACAACCCCTTATACATGTCATAGTCATGACATCATGGAGTCGGACATTACTGTGAACCTTCATTTTGGAGCAAGGGGGGTTATAAAACTTCTCATGTGTTCAAATGTGTTTTTTGGTCGTTCCAGAATCAAAGTTCATGACAATATAGACCATGCCCATTATTTATGCAGTGGTGGCCCGTGGGCCAGCTGTCTTGGCCAAGTATGCCAGCTGTGCAGGAAACTTTTCAGAGGTCACAGAATTAGTCCTGTCAAAGATATCTCCAGAGAATGCGAAGTTGACATATTCACATGGAAGGTAAGAATTTTGATAATTGGCCGATTAAAAAAATATTTGTAGGACTAGAAATCTGCACAAAATTCAGACTCTATATCCTCTGATGGCTTTATGGACTTAATTGATGTATTCGGATTTTCGTAAAAGGATGATGGGTGCAGACATTTTTGTTATTCTTGATTCCCTTTGATATTATGCTGTAAGTTCCTGAACTATGTGACATCTTCTGACTGTCACAAGCAGTGGATTCATATTTCAGTATTCCCTTTCAGCTATCTGTTTCACTATATCTGTGAGGATAGAATCATCTACCTCTGTATAACAGATGATGTAAGTACTTGAGAACCGGATGAATGTTTCTGATTATCAAAGACTAAGCAAAAAAAACATCAAATCAAAAGCTCAAACCCCAATTCATTGTGGTGCGCAATTTCTGTCAAAAGCGCATTCAAATGTAAATTGTTGTTCCTTGTGGCATCACCATAGAATAGAAATAACAAAACATTGTAGGTCGTTATTCAATGTCATACACTGGCAGTGTGACAGATGTTTAGTAACAACTGTTCATGTACAAGAAAATGCTTGATGCATTCCTGTGCATGCAAGCTGCTTGTATTTCTGTATTTACCTTGTTTGAATACTGACCCATTTGTGGTGCTAATTCTATTCCCAGTAGAAGTACTGTTCCAGGGCATATCCTATTGTTGTTGAATGATCCGTTTCATTTGCTTTTTTCAGGACTTCGAAAGGTCGAGAGCGTTTCTCTTCCTCAATGATATCAAACGAAGGCAAGTGCTTGCTATTCAAAAATATCAACTCACTTGATCGCAAGTTGGTTTTCAAAAGATACAGTATCAGAACCTAACATGTGACAGAGTGGAATTGACATTGTAAAGGGGGCTATCATGACTATAGGCAGTAGCAAGGGGGTCAAATTGTAACAGAGAGTGAAAATCTCTCACATTGCTGAAAAGAACTGCTTTTTTTGCTCATTACACTGAAATTTTTTCCAGGTTTCAGACCCAGTATGGTTCACGAGCTCAGACAGCCCTCCCGTTTGCAATGAACAGTGAATTCTCCAGATCATTGGCTGCACAGATTGTAAGTTCTGAATAACAGTGTTAGTTTGCTGGAAATATAGTTCATTCCTTTACATTCCTTGATGCAGTGTCTATTGATACAACACATCAAGATCACATTGTAGACAGCTTACCTCTAGACTTCCATCCTTTTCCAGAGACATTATTCCGAAAATAGACATGTTGAGCAGGATCAAGTTGCTAAGGTCCAAGGAGAGGTGGAAGAGTTGAAAGGAATAATGGTCAAAAACATAGGTAAGCAGGGTCTTGTGATATCAGCGTATTGCATTTTAAATGTTGGTGAAAATCAAGAGCATTTTAGTTGTAAATCAAAATATTAGTCATAGAGAGGCTGGTTTTTGGATGTACAAGTAATGAGCTAAGATGCATATATTATGTATCTTATGGTTATGCACAGTCTTTGTGTTTATTCTAATCACGAAGTTTTGATAAATTTTGTAATGTCCATTTCAGATAATATTGCTGCCCGAGGGGAACGGTTAGAATTATTAGTTGATAAAACTGAAGATCTAAGCTCTAGCGTAAGTATAAATCTGATTCTCCTGAGCAAGATGAGGTCTCAAAAGAAGGAATGCTGTACCATCTATCTGTAAATCTATATGCTTCTACAAAGGTACATAGGTATCTTTACCTCTTGCAGACTGACTTCTCAATTACATGATTTCTTAATGACTCTTTCCTTCTTGCAGTCGATATCATTCAAGAAAACCAGCAGGCACTTGGCGAGATCGCTGTGGATTAAAAATATAAAACTAACCGTCATCATTGTTCTTGTGGTGATTGTAAGTATGCACAATTTCTAGAATAGATAAATAATATGAAGCATGTGTTTGGCGTGAGTAAAGCAGGTATGACAATAGAGTTCCTTAGTGGACATTAGCCAAATGGGGTTCTTTTCAGAAGTGAGCTTCAGCCAAATAGTTCAGTTGGTTCAGCTTAGTGAAACTTCTGTTGCCTTCTACATGATTTTAACCTCAGAGTTGAGGTAAGGTTTCCGCATCTTCTTTTTTCAGATCATTATCTATTTCATCGTATCTGCTGCGTGTGGTGGCCTCGACTGGCCGTGTACAAGAAGATAACCTGCTTGCACATGAAATTTGGAAGATATCGGAAATGACAACTATGAAAGGGCACCATCAATCTTGAGTGTTGGAGCTGCATTTTCAGTCAATTCACCGACCTTGGGAACCGTACGTAAAATTGATACAAATATGTTGTATGGAGCTATACTTCAATTTGCCAAAACACGGTTCAAGCAGTTCTCTTTCTCGACTATAGAGCTCTCGTTTGTGCCAATTGTGTTGTTCATAGTTTCCTGCATTGGTGTGTCACTAAATATATCGGTTGTGCTTATCATTATTTGGCTCCAAGATGCCTAGCTTGTGGAGCATTCTGCCCAATATGAATCTTGTAAATATGTAGTGGAATCCGGCATACGTCACAAGAAGAAGATGTGAAGACATAGACTGAAATAATATGTGTGCAATATCATTCTGGCTGTGAGGCAAAGTTTGCATGTTTAAAATGGTTCACTGGGTGTTGATAAGAAATTGGGGAGTTGTGCAGTGCCAGTGGTTCGCATTCTAAACACTGCGGCTCCAATTAGATGTTACATGGAGGCCTATTGCTATTGGTGTATAATACATTTTGGCTGCTTTTCGGTATCAATTCCTTAAGCTAAACAGAGAGGGTACTCCTACAATAATTCAGTCTTGTGGCGATCGATTTGATGTCATTGTTCACATGTATTTTTAATGTGCCATATGTATGATTTTCCTGCCATTTTGTCCATTTCTTGCTGGAGTGGTCAGAATGGAGGGGCTTTCTTGAGTGGGGGAGGGGCTGTACACTATAATACGTCATGTACGCAAACTTTTTTTCGCTTCTCATATCATGAATATATTATAGCTGTATAATGTTACTCTTGATGTATTCTTTAAAAGATTGTATAGGTACTACCTATGCACAAGTAATGTATTTAGGATTTTGGGGCACTTCCTTGAGACATACAGAGCGACTAATTTAATGTTATGCTTTCATTCTTCTGCTCATCTTGTATCATAGTACTTATCTTTGACAATCATCACCCAATGCTGATACTTGTAAGAGTGTTCCTGAGCAACAACTTGGGCATGGGGTTTTTCCGTTCCAGCGAAGTGTTTAATTAGGACTTTGCCTTTAAGCTGTAAAAGGGCTCATTAATTCTGCATTGTAACATATAAATGTAAACATGTAAATACAAATAATTCACAAAATACACTTGTTTTTCCCACTCAATTCATTCCCCAATTAGTTCTGACAAGACTGGTCAGACATTCTCCCCGATGTGCATTTTCAATATATAGTTATTTGATTTGGTCTCGCCAGGATCATTTCTTGGAAGAGAGTGACTGTAATACATGAAGTTTGTCCTTATGAAATGGACCAGGGCCTACATGTATGAAATCAACCAAGCTTGATCTCTAAAGGTTCTGAAGTCCTTTTGTGAGTCTCATTCAGTCACTATCTTGGAGCCAGCATGGTTCACAAGTTGCCACCTGACATGCCGATTCACCCAACTGTCAATACACTATCCCTGTGTTGTTTACACACAACTGGATACCCCGGACTGAGGAGCCGCTCATGACCTGCATGGTGCATAAGAACAGCTGTCCTCTGGGTAAGTTGCTTAATGCCTTACGATTTGCTCCCCAACTACATGACACTATCCTCTGCCATGGAATATGAGGACCTCTGGTCTTCCTGGGTTTCAAAGGTAGAGGTATTTGAAACTAACACCTGTCACTTCGAAGCTTGGTCAGACCAAGTCTTGTGGTGCTGGCAGACCCTCATTGGTCCACGCCCGTCAGTCTCAATGGGCCAAAAATGGTGTGAAAAGAATTTTTGGAGACCAGGAGTGGGCGATTTCTGCCCCTGATCTAGCTACTAATCTGAATGACTGCATGCTGAATGACTGCATGCTGACCTACTGGTGGTGAACATCGGTCAAGAAAGAATGGACATACGGACAATGCTGGTAGATCGGCATAGAATGACTGCACCAAGGAGGCCATTCCGTGTAAATAAAGGGTATGGAAGTTATCGCTGCTGTATGGTTTTGGTGCCTGCAAAGAAGGCCCGGAGCATGGGAGGTCCTTGCCTGGGCGGGTTACATCATGCTTTCATACACCTTGTGACCCAGAAAGGACACATCTTAATGAGGAGTGTTTGTATGTATAGTGACTGTCCTCCAGTGGCAGTCCGAGACATCCAGCAGTCACAATCAGTCCTTCACTGTCATATCTTGCCACCTGGCCCCCTGGCAATGTCATGAGCATGTTGCCCAAGATTGCGAAGATGAGACACTAGTGTTAGTACAGTACAGATAAAAGAACATCACAAAAACACTGTCTTAATCAATATAAATCGTATTTATTACCACAAGATTATTAGCAGGCAGTACATATTAGCTGTTGGCTCAACAAAGTTAGCACTTTTCATTCTGACAATGACTGGCTTCACCTCTTCTTGTAGACGCACGGTAGCAGTTCAATTGGTTCAAGCCGATGCTTTGGAGGAGCATTGCGTGCTTTCTTGAACTCAAACAGAATGAACATCTTGTTCGACTTGTCCTGAAATGCAGAAGTCATGAGTTGAAGATAAAAACATCAAAAAATTCTCCCATTGTAGCCCACACCTTCACAAAGACCCGGTGAGATTTCAAGTGACAAAGATACAAAGTACAGAACTAACCTAAACAAGCAGGGGAATGAAATTGAATAGATGCAAACTGGCTCTTTCATGTCCGATAACCATTCTCACTCATTTAGGAGTTGACATGTACACCACATGATGTAGCTCATGCCAATTGGAAACCAAGGTCTTCAACTTATTGACTAGAGCTGCCGACTCATCAAATTACCTGATGCATTAACATAAACCCGAGGTCTTCAACCTGATGAATAAAGATGTTGACTCGTTTAATTCTGCTGACCACTTCGGCAATGAGCAAAACGCCCCTGAAAATAGAAGTCTTGATTGAGTCAAGCAATAAAATAACACAAACAGTTTTATAAAAGTTTAATGAACACTACCATTGATTTTTACTCATGAAATGAAAAAAACAATCACTTATTTTCAAGACTCACCCTATCTTCATTATCCGACTAGCCTCATGCAGATAATCCACCAAATTTGTCCCCATGAGTGACAAGCAAAAGATCCCAATGTCAACACAGTTACTTCTCAGTGGGACCTGAAATAAAACCAATGAATACATGTAAGTGAGTAACCTTAGTTGTATACAGACACACATCAAATCATGGTTCCGGTCAATTTTGAAATTGAAAGGGTCCATTGCACACCTAACCTCCCCTCCAACCAAGCCTATGTACCGATACAGGAAGACCAACAGACCCACTGAACTATGTGCCTCCTCACATCTGTCTCATCTAAATAATAAAGTGTCACTGAAAGTTGGTTGGCTCACCTTGGACATATCACAGGCCGTAATGTGTTCATTGACAGCAACAAGGTCAAAGGAATGCACCTTATTGGAGACCGATTGCGCAATCCTGGCATCTCCACATCCAAAATCGGCAACAATCAGATTGGCGTTAGACCTGAAATTTGACATGAAGTGATTCATGAACACCCAGTTTCGAAAACTCTGTTGAGGTTACCGAAAAGATAGGACCTGGGTGAGTAATCTGACGTAGATTTTCCACGGTCTCAAGAAATGGAATTAGCCCCACAAACTCTGTTTGCGACATCTTTCCCAAGGTGGTTGAACCATAACATCCTGAATACCTGTCAATCAGAAGAAGAAGCAAAAGCAAAGAGTAAAACATCCCATACTTTGACTGTATGTATTCTATCATTTTGTCCACAGGGTTGACCGGCCACTTCTCAACTTGGTTCTGGAAGCCTTCATGATAAACTTTAAACGTCGATGGATCTTCTTCAAAGAGACTGTACGCCTCTTTTCCCGAACACGTGTAAAGCTGCTCATTTATTGAACGGAATCTGAAAAAAAGGAGGAACGAAAAGATTGAGAGAAAAGAGCCAGAGGAACTATGCAACTCACAATTTTGATTCAAGAGAACAGTTTTGCATCCAACTCGACTTCGTACAAGCAGCAATTGATTTGTGCAAGATGGGTGAAACTAGGGCAACTCCCAGACCAGAGGCCAACACATGCCAGTGGAATGTATTGCGATATCGCTCAACATGTACCAAAGCAAAACCTACCGAGCTGAATTCAGTTTCTCCATCATCCTCTCCCTCAAAGTCTGGGGTACCTTCTTGACTTCAGCCTTATGTGCTCCTTTAGCAACGTCTTTATCCATTTTCTTCAAGATTTTACCACCTGGTGAGTCACCACTAATAGACAATCTCTTTCTCAACTCAGAGACATCAAAAGGACTGCTTGCACCAAATGATTTCTTTAAAGTTTCTTTAGGAGAAGTATCAACATTCGAACAAGATATTTTTGGCTTCTTTGACTCGACGTCCACACTTTCATCATCAATTTGATGCCTTCGTTTCCTATTTCTCTTCTTCTTCCCCGAGCCAGACTCCAGATTAGTATTAGTAAGCCCATCAGATTCACCAACAGCCATTCCTTGCTTAGATTTATCGGTCACCAACCCCCCACTACTGTCACTGGACCCTTTCATTTCATTCAGCAACTTCTTCTTCTTATTTCGTTTCTTTGCAGACCTGGACTCTACAACTGCTTCCTTTGGCACCTCTAAACTAATTTCCATTGAACTGCCACTCCCATTTTGATTTACTACGACTTTCTTATTTTTGTGCTTCATTTTAGTGAGACCAATATCTGAGCTCACATCACCCAGTACACTTTTTCCCTCTGAATGCTCCCCTCCATTTTGCAACTTATGTTTCTTACCCTTGCGTGATATTTTCGTAGCAATTTCTAGGCTTGAGACAGCAGAAACTACGTCAACTTGTTTACGCTGCAAGTTGGACTGTTTCTCACTTTTGCCTAAAGCACTTTCCACAGGGTCTCTCTTTTGAACAAGATGAGCATATTTATTGTTAGGCTTTCTCTTCCTGTTCTTTTTTCTCTTTTTGTCTGGAGACTGCCCCTCTTCACAACTCAATGGTGTCCCTGCACTTTCTACGGCTTTGGTTACGCGAACATTTTCTTCAGACAAAATTTTTGTTGATTGAGAAAGTTCTGAAGTATTATTAGCCTTATTTTTCTTTCTTTTCTTGGGTATTAAAGAGTTTCCTGAAAGTTCAACTTTTACAGCTTTCTTTTTCTTATTGAAAGCAGTAGAAGTAACAAGGTCATTATTTTTCTTGATTTCACTTTCAACTGATAGATCATGGTTTTCCTTGATGGCATTGGTCTGAGTAGGAGGATATTTATTTCTCAGTCTGGCCTTTTTCTTTTTATCTGGAGTAAGATTTGATTTGACTGAAACAATGAGAACTTGATCTATCTTTTTCTGAGTTTTCTTCTTGGTGCTCGTAAGAATAGGGACTTCACCAAACAAACTCTGATTCAGTGTGTCAGCACTCCGTTCAACGTTCCATTGGGACTCTTCTGCAAACATTTTCAGATTGTGCCAATTGAAAGATCTGAAATCAAAACAGCAATACATAGAAGTTTCAGATACACATACAATCTAGAGCATTGTCGTGGGACTGGCGCTTAAAGTAAACTACAGTTAATTTCCTCACAGTCGGCAGAAGCCATTGGCATTGATTGAGTCTGAGAGCCGTACAACAAACCAGCAGCAAACTAGAGATCACTAGGACATGAGTCATGATCTGATGATGCGGCTCTAAACAACAGCCGAGGACCACCAAACTTCGTCCTGGAACACAATATTTTATATGCATGCATGCATGGAGAGGATCCAAGCACAATCAAAAACTGCTTTCACTTCGAAATCTTATGCAGACCTGTCTTGTCAGTAAGATAGTTCAGTAGATTCATATATCATCAATGTAATCACCCTTTTCAAATTGTTAAGAAATAGTGATCTTCGTGTATTTTTGGCAGTTTGATGAGAAAATTTTACAAAATTCGTGTTTTCATGGGCGCAGACATCTTTGAATTTGCATTCTGGGAACATGCGCACTGATCGGAGACGTAGTTCCTCTGACAACACTTAGATCGTCGCCATATTAAAAAATCGCCGGTGGCAGGGTGAACTGGCCAAATAGTTCTTAAATAATTCCAAATTTGTAAATATTTGTACGTATTTCTCTATATATATTGTATTGAAGCAGCACAGTAATACTATTTAACAAATTATGGTTGTAGCCAATTTTAATCTTCATATAAAAAAAAAAGATTTTAGAATCTATTTCAAAAAGAAGTAGTTTTGGAGATAATGGCGGACTTGTTCCCAGTGTTCGAGTTGATTCTTATCGAAACGCGCCGAAGTTGCGAATGAGGAATCGTGCGCAGTGCAATGCGCAGATGAGCCAGGCTAGTTGTGTTTGGGAAGACAGGCTTAAATTCTGTCAAATTTCTCTCCAAACTATTTGTCTGATTACTACATGAGTAACTTAGTTTGAAACATAAATAAATAAGGATTATTATGCCATTGGAATCAAGACTTGTTTCCTTGTGGATTTTTCATAAACAGCAGTGAAAGTGAAGCCCTGCCCATTTGTGTCAGACGTGTGTGAAGAATTCGTATAGGTTGTGTACACTGCAGTGTAGTGTTCGAGGCTGATGTATGAGAATTTGACAGTAGCTGAGTGAGTGCCCTTTCTCATTTATAGCCATGGCTATGGATGATATCTTTGCCCAGGTGCGTGAAGGCAATGCGTTCAATGTCCGCCTGTGGCTGGACAACACGGAAAATGACCTCAATCAGGGGTGAGTATTTTTTTAAATTTAGTTTTTTCAGAGACGCCAATCAGAGACGCTTGGCATCGTCGGTCGCATACGACAAGAACATCCGTTATACTCAGCTACTTCAGAGACAAATACTTCCTGTACTTCACTGTTTTTGTCAATACTTCACTGTCGTCAGTCTGCTCTTTTACTTCTTACAAAGAGTCGACCCCGTGTCAATTGCCTGTTGGTAAATAGATGTAGCTTTTATTTCATACTTTCATGTATATCAGGTGTTAAAATGGGGTGTCCTCAACTGCCGTTGATCTTGTTAGTGTTTGTCTTTATATCTGACACTGAAGGATATACTGACCAAGCCTCCCGGAGTGTAAACATCCATGCTGCAGCTCAACAGGTTTTCATTGATTCATGTTTTATCCGAGTGATGAGATGAGAGATGTGTCAATAAAAGACTTGTATAGTGAGCATTGAAGTGGTAATCGCATCATCATCTCATCTAATGATCCCCAGCAAATGTACCTTCCTCAACTTAAGACTCCAACCAGTGTCTTCAGTTAACATTCCGCATCTCAGTGAACTTGTTCTCTCCTTATGATAAAATCAATATTTTGTGAAAAGAATTAGAAAGAAGGAATTTTGTGAGTGCTCTGTACACACTTGTAGGGTACTTGGTATTGAACATGTTGAAAGGGATGTTTGAAATGTACATGTATGATGAAGGCGAAGACACAAACTTACTTTGTGTGGTGGTACATACATGTAACATGCGGATCTGTTGGGAGGTTGCAGTGTGTGAGAATTCAGTGGTATACTGAACTGCAGGAAACTGGAAATGTCAGTATAAATGCGTTAAAGCAAGCCATATTGCATGTATTGCAAATGCTCTATGATCGGTGTACTGAAGTTAATGGGTTAGTGTAGGGTAAACCTATGTCTCAAGTTAAACAGTGGCTACCTTCATGATTCACCAACATCGTTGAGCAGGTAGATTTGGGTGAATTATTGTGGCTAGCTGTAGAAAAACCTACCATACATTCTTTGCTGTTGGTTTGAATAGCAATCATTTACATGCACAACCATTCACACTGCACTCCTGCAGTCCTGGTTTGAGAATGAGCACTATTCTTTCATTGCTGAAGCAGGGTGAATATTTTTTCTGTGTGACAAGTAAAATGTATGACGCAGGAATGGAAGCTGAAGTCTGGCATTGTCAGGGTTAACTACCCGATGTGGGCTATCATTATCAAGACTGCAAAATATTTCTCTAGCAAATTTATATTCACTTGTTGTGTAAACAGATTTCCCATCCATCTGGAGTGAACATGTACCTGATGCATTCCTCCTCGATATGTGCATTCCAATCAAGTTTCCTTCCTGATCGGTATTGCTCTATTATCCAATGTAAACATGTAACAGTCAATCTTTGCATGTATAGTGTAGGGGGAGTATAGCTACAGGGCAAAGAGTAAAGCAACCCTGAAAACAAGTGATTTTTAATCAAAAACTGCTTTGAGGGCAGGGCGATACTAAGAAACCTGTTCTCAGTTCATTGTTCAGTGTCAGACATCTCTTACATACAAGTAAACTAGGGAGTTTTGGAAAGCCAAGAGCTCATCTGCCAGTCTGGCAAATGACATTCAAATACCCTCAGAGTGAGTCAGACCCCTACCACATCTCTACTGAATCAATTTCCCCTACCTCTTAGCACCATGTTTTCCTTATATCATTGCAGAGATGACCATCGGTTCAGTTTACTTCACTGGGCGGCCCGCGAAGGGCGGGCTAACATTGTTGACATGTTGATTTTTCGTGGTGCTAGGATAAATGCTACCAACATGGGTGATGACACTGCTCTTCATTTGGCAGCTAGCCATGGCCACAGGGATATTGTATTGAAAGTAAGTATTATTCGGGTGTGCCACTGAAAATTGTCACATTAGCAAAGCCTCCTTTTGCCATGGCATTTCTTCGGCGGATGGAATCCCGAACATCCACTATCATTGTGAGCTCCAAAGTGGTGCACTTCTGACTAGCAAGGAGATGTCGTCATTGTCGAGAAGTCGAGCAAAATTGCTTTTGACATTAATGATTGTAATTTGTATCGCGTCGTTGTTCTTTCAGTTATTACACAATAAAGCCAACATAAACGCCATCAATGAACACGGCAACACGCCCCTGCATTACGCTTGTTTCTGGGGCCAGGACCAGATAGCTGAAGATCTTGTGAACAATGGTGCTTTAGTCGCAATAAGTAACAAATATGGAGAGACACCATTAGAGAAATCAAAATCCTTCTTACAGAGAATCTTAAGTGGTAAGTACAGCAGATGTCAGTCTGAACCACAGCCAAAGGGCAACCCATTGTCAGAAACCCCAGGGAGAGACTTAGGGAGGTGTATTGGCATTGTTACAGTCGTAGTGTGCTGACCCCTCGTGCCACCGCATCTTCCTCTGTGAGTCTTGGAGTAGGGTGCTCAACCACACCAGGGACACAAAAGCAAGTCCCGGTCGGGGTAAAGGGAAGGAAGGGAATGGGAGTAGAATCGATGTCTGCTATAAATGTATGGTTGTATTTCCTTTCAGAAAGAGCTGCTGCATTAGGTCAAGATTTGAAAAAAGTACCTTTCAAGGATAGGAGTTGGTTAGGATACAAAACAAGGAGTAGTAAGTCATTCTCCTTGATGCTTTTTCCTTTGTTCCACCTTCCTTAAATTGCTTCATCATCTCGGTACGGGCTCTTTGACATGTTAGAGGTTGAAAAATGCCAAAGTTTGGCATGAATATTTAGTGCTATTCTACATCAACCCTGTTCAGAGTGCTTCAGCATCCTGGAATACTCCAGAGTATGCTAAGAAGCTGCTACGATGTTTCCCACTTAACATTCAAAATCGATCGGACTGAGAGGAGGTAAGGAATATCATAAGTCAGATGAAGGTCTGTTTATCGATATATTTCAGGTCAACTGAATGTCATGAATGTTTTCTTCCTTTCATTTAAAGGAGATGCCACGTTATCTCGCCATTCAGGAATTGACATAGCACAGTTGAATCTCCACACGAAACTCTGTAGCAGCCATTCAGGAGAGGTCAGTATCATTTGAATCAAAAGTGTTTTTAAAGGTACACGTCACAGTATGTATTCACATCCATACTCAATACACTGAGTAAAAGTAACTTTCTGTTTATGTAGAGTATGGTTGCTACTTCTGACTCGTTAGATTCTAAGTGATTTGTGGGAGAATATAGTGGACGAGTCAGGAGAAAATGATTCTGCCTTCCTCATATCAAGGAAGGCTGGTGTGCAGGCTGATGCCGACATGGCTACCTGGTCAGACACCTGAACCGAAGGCAGATGGGAATCTGACGGTGTGCTGATTGCTGAATGCTAAATTTCAGTCAAGGTTGGGTTGTTGAGCAGTCGTGGGGTATGATCTTGCTCAAGGACACGAAAACATAACAGTGGTACTCCTTTAAAGAGTCAAACTCACCACCTCTTGATTATGAGCCTGGTGCTCCAGTATGCGCTATGCCACTGGTCTTCCCCTGTTTGTTGGACAGATGGAAATCAAGCATTATTGATATTGCAGTACAGGGGCCTAGGTGAACGAACCTAGGTGAACAGGTCATGAAGGCCTTTATGCTCTATGAGGGTGTGGTAAACACCCACATCATTGCATGAACCACAACATATATACACAGATCAAGCTGTAACATTGCCTACCGTTGACTATTGCTGTATCACCTGTGCCTGTATTAATTGCAACATCCAGGTGGAACTGCTCAGTGTTGGTCAGTCTTAAATCACCCTGTAGGCCTACCAATCCCTCTGCTTATAGCAAACAACCCATGCCTATGTATTGTGATCTGATGTACACTGTGTGTGTTAAGGTCATTAACTCCTTTACACCTAAACAGTAGTGAATACTGGAAAGTGCTTTACATAGTGTTGAATGCAATGATGCATTTTACGTAATGTTGAGGAAAAGTAGGTTTCTATACAAACTGGGAAGTCTGATCCCTTTATGATGCCTATACAGGCCATTTCGTATAGATCAGGATGCTGCTAGAAAACTGTCATTCATATTGGATGACTGGATAGTGAAGTTGATCACCAACATAAAACGATAGAGCTTTAGTGAATCTACTATGTAATGGTGTCATTGATAATGATGATGGAGATGAAGGCTGACATCTCCTCTGCAGCTGGCCCATTAACCTACATACAGAAGTGTGGAATGTTGAGTGTTGATTTTGTAGCCGTCAAACACTGAAACACTCATGAATGGGTATGGTTGAAAAGAATCCAACACTTAACACACCATCCATGTCTCATCACAACTTTCTGATTATGAGCCAGTGCTCCAACCACTCCTTATCACCAACAACAGTTCTTTCTGTTTTGATGGCAACCTGGAGATATTAGACCATAAACAATCTTCTCATTCTGGTATTGTCAGTAATTAGCGACTAATTATCTCTGCAATCATTGTTAACCCATTTCTGTATACTGAATGTCGATGATGCAGTGTTTGATAGTTGGTAATTGCCTTTTAACATCAACGTCAATGATGTAGCCACCCGGCAGGCTCTTCTGTCAATGGGAGGCTAGAGAATTCGCACAAGACAGCATCCGAAAATATTATATTTGTGAAACTTTCATATTTCATGTATTTGTAGCTCTGGAGGGGTACATGGCAAGGAAATGATATCGCAGCAAAAATCCTCACAGTTCGTAGATTGACGATACGAGATACCAGAGACTTTGCTGAAGAGTTCCCAAGGCTACGGTGAGGAACGCCGACATTTTACCATCAATTACAACCTCACGTCATGCTGCAGCAAATCTCAATGGTTAAAAGTAGTTTCATATATCTGCTCATGTATGAATGGGATTGCTGACATTTTCTTATCTCTTCAGAATCTTCAACCACCCGAACATCTTGCCAGTGCTCGGAGCGTGTAACCAACCTCCCAACCTGGTGGTCATCTCTCAATTTATGCCGTATGGCTCCCTCTTCAATGTTCTTCATGAGGAAACTGGTAAGAGGAGAGTTAATACAGGACTACTGAAGCAGCTGAAGTTTGGCATTTTGAAAAAGTCCTTGCTTATACAATCAAAGCATAATTTGCTTTAACTTACCCACACTCACTTTTCAAGACTCTTCAAAGAAGCTTTTCTTGGACCAGACAAATTTTCAACCTTCATGCCTATTTATGTCTTCATAGCTTGTGTTATGTGGTCAGAAGTGAAAGTATCCTTTGACTATTTCCAGGTATCGTTGTTGACCAAAACCAGGCTCTACGTTTTGCCATTGACATAGCAAGAGGGATGGAATTTCTCCACACACTCGACCCGGCGATCCCAAATATCTATCTGACCAGTAAACACGTCATGGTAAGTACCGTGTTGAGAAATGAGTTGTGCAGAAAGAGGTGGAGACCGACGGCAGCTAGTAAGTTTAGCTGGTGAATCCCTGTTAGGTTGCTGACCATTTTTAGTGCCACTGACGGAAGCTACAAATATGATACGAGGCCCATTTGTGATCAGTTTGCTGGCCTTTAGCCTTCAGCCGTCTGAATCATATCTAATGTGATGAACTGGTGAGAACAGGAAACTATTATTGTGTTTTTGTTTATTCCGTCGTTTTACTGGCACAGCCCTACGTGTCATGCTTGCTTGTAATGTGCTGTCTTAGTGCCTTGGACTGACGAGTCCAAGTACTAACTTTATGATGTTTTTTATCTTATTCAAAATTCTCTTTCATTATAGGCAAATGGCATGATTTCTTTTACACTTGATGCTTAATTTTCAGATTGACGAAGATCTAGCTAAAATAAATGTGGATGACCCCAAATACATCTCAAAGCGTCGAGATGGGGCTGTCACTGGGGTAAACAAGTCACCATGAACTATCTTGCAAGGCGTTCATAACTAACATAACAAACTGAAATCTTTCCAACCAGATTTTGTAAAATCTGTCTTACTTCCCCAAGCTCATTCCCCCTTGAAGGAGGAACACTCCCTGGAGAATAACACAACCTTTGGCTTCGCCTCAATCAAAATCACCCCTTTAATTGAAAAATTATAGATCTTTGAAATTAGGTTGGAAAGGTTATAAATCGAACCATTGCTTAGGCATGGGAGACAATAGCATTTGGGAGAAGGCCTGCATGATTTGAATCAGCAGTTCTAAGATTTAACAAGAAAAGCCCCACTTATAGTAATTCTAATCCAAATTAGATTTGTGTTGGTATCTTACGGCCTACCTCTACTGACATGAGTCGTGACAAAAGCATTCCTTGTATCTTTTATTTGGGTGTTTTGAAGTACACGTTTTATTTAGTTTCAACAGTTTTTGTTTTTTCTACATGTAGATGCACTCCGATCGTGTAATATAAGAATGCATAACTTTTTTTCTTCCTGTCCATGCTGTCAGTTCTTTATTATTTGTAGTTGCTTATTCTGAAACTATTAATTTTTTCAAACTTGACCTGTATTCAAAGTAGTGCATGATTTTCAATTGCCCTTTCAAGTACATAAACATAATTAATAAAGTAAGATTTTAATGGCCGTTGTATATTGTTCATAATAATATTTGGTGAAATTTGAAAGTAATGAGAGCTTCTTTTGTATAGTTTCATATAGCCTTCTTTTGGTAGCAGTGCATGTATCCATGCTGCTTCGTCAAAGCAGCCATGTGGCTTCAACATGGCTAGCCTATGCTATTTCAGCTTAGCTCGATGGTGGTTGTGGTATACAGTGCTCAATTTCAAGAGTCTAGGAAGTTTAATTTGGAATTGACAATTAACTTAAGTGGTACAAGGTGCTGGCTTGAATTTGACCAATGATATCACTTGAGGCTAATCACACTCTTAACATAATCTAATTGCTATTAACAATTGATAAATAGTTAACGACTATAGTTGTCTGCTACTAAAACCTGCCTGACGTGTTGTCTGTGGCAAATACTAACTTTGCAGGTGTGAGATACTTTAAAAATTATGTTTGTATTTAGTGTGAAAAAACAATTTGAATTCTACATTTTGTACTTAGTGATGATCAGAGCATGTTTACTGAAATCACTTATGTTTTCTTACTTTGTGCTCCAGCCATGAGGGGCTTTCCTGTATAAATGAAATCTCTTCTTGTCATATCTGTTAACTTGGTTTTGTTCACATTTTTCATCTTTGGCTGGAATGTTTGTGTTGTAAGTTTTGATTGGCTATGCATTTGGCACATGACTATGGTGATTCCTGATTGGCTGTTTCCTTGTTACAGGTGGATGAAGACCTTGCGTGTCGAATCAACATGGCCGACTACAAGTTTTCGTTTCATGAGCGAGGCAAGGTGTATTCGCCAGCTTGGATGTCACCAGAAGGTAGGGTGATCTGCTTTGAGTTGGTTACAGAAATGTTCATACCCATAGCCTCGTGGTTAACACTGCTGGCTACCTATGGATGGGGCCTGGTTCAATTCCAGGGAGGCTAGATGGAGCCACTTGAGGTGTTCTGTAGTCCTGTCAATTCATAGTCAAAAGTGACATCTTTCTCCTTTTGACAGCTCTGCAAAAGAAACCAGAAGACATCAACGTGAAGGCAGCTGACATGTGGAGTTACGCCATCTTACTGTGGGAGTTGGCAACGCGTGAAGTCCCGTTTGCTGAGGTACCTCCGATGGAACTAGGAATGAAGGTGGGTTAGCGGTTAGCATTTGTTATGAGAATATTCAGGCCATCTAAGCCACTGGAAGAAAACCAAATGCTCCTTCCACGAAAAAACACGATAATCCCATGCTTAGAAGTAAATCAGTATCTTCTTTCAGAAAGATATTGTTCTGTCTTTATGATGAATTTACAAGGAATAGTCGGCGGATTTTGCTGATGGTAAAAATTTGGCGGATTTTGCTGTGCAGAAACTGACTAATGTCTTTGCCTCTGCTCCAGGTAGCACATGAGAATCTGCGCTTGTCCATTCCGCCTGGAACCTCGCCGCACATGGCGCGTCTCATGAAGATCTGTATGAACGAAGATCCCGGGAAACGGCCGAGGTTTGAAATGATCATACCCATCTTGGAGAAGATGAAGCAGTCGGGAAACTAGTCGAATGCAGGATATAAACACTGAAACTAGTTAAACCAGGATATGTATTATTTGGAAATCTCGTTAAACAAGAAACTCAGAAACTGGTGAAACGAGGTCACGTTTAGTCACGAATGAGCAGGTCAGAAAACCTGATTGGGTCTGTTTATTGTTGCCCATATGAATGATAGATAAAAGTGCTGACCCCTCTTTTGAAATATTGGTTGGGCTTTAAAGAAAGAAGGGTGCTGAACACTTGTGAGAAATGATTAGGGAGAGGTTGTCTGATCGCCCGGCCAAGGACTTTCACTGGGGTGGAGAAATCGAGGCTTGTGGAAGTTTGGTCCACAGCGGTTGGTCTTGGTACTTGTTATGGCACTGTTCATCAAACTCATGGTTATTTGGTGTAGAATGACGAGTTAAGATTTCATTCCGGAGTTCATCCTGCTGTGAGGTGAAAGCACAATCACAATTTTATAGAAATAATGATCAGAAAAGTTTGTATAACAATTAGTGCGAATGTATGATGAATGTATGTATTGTCATAATGAATGCAATATTATATACTGACCACTATGCGTTGAGAAATGAATGTAATTTTTAAACTATGATGCAGAATGTTTACTGATATGACTATACATATGTTATACACAAAAAATCACGTGTTATATTTGTACGACTCGATGAGCTTATATGCAATTGTCTACACTCTTTGAAATTGCACTTTCAGATGTCTTGCATTATAGCGCCATGCATTATTTTCTTAACTGTACAGAATGAACCTGTGTATTATTCCTATTTCCACCAGTAGCACATAACTCAAGTAAACTTATACCTACCTTTATTCTCCTGCATTGTTTAAAGAGACGCTTCTCCTACTGCACAGGGGTGTAGAATCGTACCAGGTGACATGTCGTGAGCATCTCCTTGGGTTCCCAGGGCAAGTTTCAGGAGAGGCTGGGATGTTTGTAAAGTCAACTGATCATGTCTATTGCTGTGGATATCAGACTATAAACCGCAACAGATACCATTACGTTTCTCAAGAATTAATAAAGACCTATCTTTGTTTGTTCTTTCCTTCTATGAAGTCTCTTTAATTGGAATAGGATCTGCATGTGTACATGTATCAGTAGAGTTTTATGTCTGTAAGCATTTAATACCATTATTATAAACACTTAGGGTATCTGCTGCCTGAATTTCTGATAATTCAAATTAGAGTTGTTCATTTGTGTTCATATTTTGAACCAAATGTAGCAGTGCTATATGTATATTAATACCTCGTTGTATATTTTCTGTTAGTATGTAAATGTAGTTTATGATCAGATTTATGAACTAATTGATGCTCCCTAAATAGATACGATCTATGTCTTTATTTTGATTCATTTGTAAGTTTTTCTTTATAGAACATACGTTGAATTTGACCTCTTTAATCAGGACACCTTTCTATTCGATTGCATCTGTTCCTAAATTATTACCAATATATATGAGCTTGCTTGCTCTATATTTCATTATGAATAATATGTTCAAACTATTTCAGTTCCTGTCAGATCAGCCATGTAAAATGACTTGTAAGCGTGTTTTCTGTATATTCTCATACAATGTAGGTGCATGCCCCTTAGTGTAGATTGCATGAAATAATTTATAGAGGAGAACAAGAGATTTCAAAAGTTCAAACACTTCTAAATTGCTTCGGAGGGATATTTTCCATCGTGATGGTAGAGTAAGTTCAGACAAAAATTCAACAGCCTTTTTAACTGAACATCAGTAAAGTTCTTCCCCATCTCTAAAATGACTTGAACTTTTCATATGATAAAGGAGAACTATTTGTAAGTTGTTCTTTACTAATAAAACCTCGGCCATGTATCTTTTAAATCATTTTCCTGTTGTCTTTGTTTGATACAAGGATAGGACATGGGAATGTCATTCTATCCTAAAAGCCTTCCAACGAATACTGCCGGATGACTGTAAAGGCTTTTGAGGGAGACAGGTAGCCTGGTTGGGACTCTACCTCCGATGAAGCACCTGGCCGGCAGACTGATGTTGTTCTGTACATCTGTGTAGTTCTGATAGAAATACAGGCATACTATCTATCTACAGTTCTGTCAAGTCAGAGCCCTCCTTACATATTCGCCAGCAAGGCATCCTGACATAATCGGTGGTTTTAAATATACTCCGCCTCTCGATATTTCAAACTTTCATTGTTGTATACCATGTAGGAGTGTCAAAAACCTGTATCTCAGGATGTCATCAAGGCAGATACATTTGGCATGGCAGTCCCGCCGGGGGGTCACTCCCCATGGCATCTGTAGAGATTCCTTGTACCAAAAAAAGCGTGATACTAGGGGGTGTTTTTTCGGAGGACAGAGCGTGACCCGCGCGTGGCGCATAGACCCCTTATCGCTCCAACCCACGCAAGCCCCCGGCCGGGAATACCGCAAATGCAACACGCCACACACTAAAGGCCTTCAAATAGCGGACACGTGCCCGCACCACGCTCTTGGCGCCTTTCGTCTCATCACACCACGCGATAGAGGCTCTTCCCAATCAATATTTCGAGCATCAAACTATTTCAATGAAATCGGGAAACGAGAGCGCATGGCGCGAAGAACCTTTACTTAAGTTTCTCTTATCAGATACCGTATCCCAACTCCCCAACGTATATCAGGTGTATTTGAGGCCCATTCAGAGGGACAGTGGCGCCCGACTCGCGAGGGGTGACTCGCGGCAGTTGCCGGGAAACGAAAAGCTTGCCAGCAAAAGTGGGTGGGGATTGAAAGCCTACCAGCAAAAGGGGGTGGGGATTTCATATGGCTGTGACCAGCTGGAGGGGGTCTATTGAAAAGTCAGAGTACAAGGATGCTCTACAGATGTAATGGAGAGTGACCCTCAGGGGGCAGTCCTATTATGTGCATGTCAGCGTTATTTGGAAGCGACATGGTTGGGATGAAGTAAGAATTCGCCCCTTTCCTAACCAGCACCTCTTAGTGGCGAAGCTCTGTTGTGGGGGAAAGAAGTAGTTTGACCTCACCTCTGACATGATGTTGGAAAATCATTGACTGTTTCGATAAGTTGGCCACCCCCCCCCCCCCCCCCCCAAACACACACACAATGGAGCTCTGCCACTAGGGTCAATTTAGTGAAATAGTTCGTATACAAATTCAGTAGTCATCCACGATATTTCGATATAAACAGCTAGAAAACTCTGTACATTAGTTATGCTCTGTCGTAGGTACCACACCCAAGCCGACAGTAGTCATTACAGCAGCCAGTCATATGTTCGATGGGGTTTAAGACCATAAAATGTGAGCCATTCTTTTCTTGGGTGTAATACGATCGTAGACTTATGAAACTTTCCAATGAATAACTTAAAAGGCATTTTCAAAGTGAATGTGTAACCTCATGAGTCTTTAACGGATGTTCCTGCAGTTCTTGAACCGTCATAGGGAGACTACAAGTCCTTCTAGAACAGCAATGACTAAATACAACAGGTCAGTACTTGATAAAGCGTGATATACAAATGATGGATATTGTCAGTCTTCACTTGAACATTGGTGGCAATTATCATTGAAATAGATATGAGCCCCACCCAATATGAACCCAGACCTTGTATCAATTCTTGGTGATCGATATTAACTCAGTCTTTTGGCATACTGGTGTCTATGGTTTGAAGAAACTGTTGATATCATTCCTGTTCTGTCTTAACCCTTCTACAATATTCTAACCCCTGACTGACCCTTGATTCAGTGGCCTGTGGGAGACCCTTCTCCTCACCAATTATAGTACCCCCTTAAACACCCCTGGTGTACTTTAACGTAACCCTTTCTTGCGATCATTTTATCTCTGAGGAAATTGAGCATCCTAAACAAAGCATCAAATTAACAACAATACAATTTAGCGTACAATTTATTTGATCTTTTGAAACATGATCGTGTTTATGTCAATTAAAGAGTTCTTGCCGTCTATCGGCCATTAACGAATCGGTCGCCTCAGGCAGTAGATCCTACAGCTGTAGAAGAACGTGAAACTGCACAAGATGGAATACCTAAAGGAAAAGTTACGGGTTTAAATGCAGTAAACCCAATTGAAAGTGTCATAATTTGATTTACAAAATAGATTTTCTCAAAACAATACTGTTAAAAAGCTTGATATTTTCTTAGAACATAATCATAAATATCTCAGTCACCACAACAGATACATAGATGGGAGTGGTCTCAATATGAAGCTGACACTTCAAGCTACAGTTTAGGACCTCTCTATCAAGGACAGCCCTAATAGAAAGGTGTCCGCTAAGGGAGGTTCCACTGCATATGAATATGTGTCCCAAATGGGACTTGGTCGGTCATCGGTTAGAGTTCCAGGTCACTGGAGGGCCATTCTCTGCTATGATATTCATAAACATGACGAATGCTAAAAGCCATCTTTGGCACTAACCCAAACCCCATCACCATACCCTAAAAGGCCAAAGTGTCATGTTAGTGAAGTATTGGTATAAATCAACAAACTGAAATATTTTGTAACAATATCATAATTGTCTTCTTTATTCTTCCCACGGTTACGGTTAATTGTAAAAATCTATAGAGATGGTTGATTTTCCTCATTATTTGAACCTATGGCATTAGTATATAGGTTTAGCGTTACATAAATCAGATTCATACAAACTGCCCATGGCACGGGTGGTGCTGCGCTGTTTGTATACCAATATGTGTGTGGAGCAGAATCGTATACTGTTGATTTTTGGACTCTGAATAAATTAGTTACCATAATGTAATAAGCAATTAATATTAATTAGATTGTTATTGTGTGCAGCTGGGGGCATGCACGGTGGTCACAGTATCAGAGACGATGAAGAAGAGGAAGAGGATGAGGGAGAGGAGGGGAGGAAGAAGAGGAAGAGGGTGAGGGAGAAGAGGGGAGGAAGAAGAGGGAGGAAGAAGAAACATGTTTCATTCAAACTATAATGCCCTTTTGACAACAACTAGGAACCGCATTGATATACACCTTTAACAGCATCCTTTTCCAAATAACCGTCTTTATGCAAAACATCAACGAGGCAATAATTTTTGCCAATAATTGTTCACATGATAAGTGTTGATCGGAAAGTTGTTGTAACCTGCAGGCAAAACCCGCTTAGACAACCAACCAATCGGAGGCTTGACAATCACTCTACCAGCGTTTAAATTCAGCGTCATCAGATCATTTCCATTTAGTTAACGCAGGAATCTACAAATTCATTAGGGTGTGGGAGCTCATCACAACTAAGAACCACCGCGCTAGTTCAATGCAGCCTGGGTTTCATCGGGGACTGGATCAAAAATGATCAATATCAGTGATATAATTTGGAACATATATGTTAGATTGGCACATAATTGATATATACTTGCAAAGGGTCGTGGACAATTAACTGGACCATGGCTGACGAGGATCTCAACTCGGAGAAGTCCATGGATGATGAGTCGTGGCGGCTTGACCCCTTACCGATCAGGGCCCCGCTCAAGCAGACTGACTTCGGGACTGTGGTGGCTGAAAACATGGATCACATGAACGGAATGCAAGTTTTTCCCAATTTTGGATAACTATTTTTTTGGATAACTTTTTTTTCAGGTTTCGAAATTTATCCGTGGTTATTCACTTGCCGTTGGATTGGCGTAAGTACAGTTCTTTTTCTCAACATTTTCTTAACTTTTGAAGTGCTGGGCCAAGTTGTTCAAAAGCACAAAAGGCACGTTATCCCTAACGGTTACGTTAAGTATCCTTAAGGACGTTATCTCTTTCAGTTAAACCCGTTAAAATGTTCACGTTAAGACTTAACGGCGCCGTTTAAGCTGACATGGTTTTGAACAACTCAGCCCTGAGACGCAAATTGATGGTCTAGTTTTTTCAATTTTACCTATTTGAAAAACAGGATATTGAGAAAGTTTTCAATTTTAGTTCAGTTATGACAATGACATAAATTTATGATTCAAAATCGAGAAACATTACTGAATTATAGATGTGCACCAATTTGATGCCATCCAGAATTGGCGTCTATAGAGAACTCTGTAACTCTTTATTGGATCTGGCCCAGGATTATCAGCAGCTACACCACCTTTAACTGAAGGACTAATGTAATGTGTCAAATTGAAAAGAACCAACTCCAGATTCTGAAAGGGAGTCGTTGAATATACCAAGTTGAGTTGGTGAGGCAGATATTTGAACATGTTTTAAAACCTATTCAAATATCTAATGTATCGGATTAATAAATATTCAATGCTTTTGGTCATCAAAGAGTTAATTTTCTGGCTCGATCTCTGGCAAAACCCGCCATCAGAACTAAACATAATCGTCATCAGTAATTTCGTTCAAACAGAATAGCAATATAGAATTAGATGTGTGTCTCATTTATACCATATTAGTTGCACCAGAGTGATAGTTGTATAATTGCTCAAAATACGTTGTTGACCATGTAGCGCAAACTTTGAGGGTTCCATTAGTCGCTAAGCGTGGAGAACCAAGGCATGCATAACGTCATTGAATGATCTATTTGCCTGTATATTGAAATGAAGCGGCTGTTTAAATATTGCCGCTGAGGGAAATTCGTTGACATTTGATGAAAATAGCTTATCGTGTAGGTTTTCCTTGTTAGTGAGGAGTGGATAATCGTGGAGAGCTATCATAACCCAGTGTTCTCTTTGGAATTTTTTATAAGAGGGTTTGAAAAGGTTGATTTCTCACTGAAAACGAAAGTTTTATTTCGAGAGAGGTGACATTGAAATATAGAGGACTGGCCACAGTGGAAACCATTGTAAAATCATAATTCTGAGAGTTGAGGCCGAGAAATGTCGAAGAGGTGGAACGTGGCAAGTTAGTTGAATTGAACTTGGTTGTCGATCACCAATTATTATGTTGGTCAACTGAGCAAATGTCTCTTGGGCCTCTTATTGAAGTTTGAGTTTGAATCCCACTTGCCTTATGCATTTAATCACCATTTAACTGACAGTGAAGCCATCAGCCCTGAAAGAGATACCACATTATACCAAAATTAATGTGCTCTTCCATTTTGGTTGTCAAACATTTACACTTTCCTGACAATCAACGAAAATAATTCATTTTGGCGAGTGCACTTGGTATGATTTCGCTGTAGCCAAGTTGACAGGCTGTAATAGCTGGTTGACAGTCATTTGGGCCACTTAACCATATAACACTGGTTATTCGCTGCATTAGCGATGATGCTGCAATAGAGAAAACTAGGAGTGGCTGGAGTTAATTGATTTGTCCTTAAAGGAGTATGCTGTTCATGTACTTTGTATTTACTTGCCGAAAAAATAAGCAGACGCGTCAACGTGACAAGGTATTTTCTAATAGCTCACAATTTTATGCAGAGTCATCTCTAAATGGAAGATACCTTGACATGTTGGATTAAGGAATTGAACCCGAGGCGGAGGACCTTGGTTGAGTTACCAAGACACTCGAGGGTGGAGCTAAAATACAGTCCAAACCCGAGCCGACAGGCGAGGGTTTGGACGAAATTTTAGCTCCACCCGAGAGTGTCTTGGTAACTCAACCAAGGTCCGAAGCCGAGGGTTCAATTTCTATTCTAAAATACCTCAAACTTAAAAAGATAGGCCACGAAATAACTTGAATATGTGCGAATTTGGCAAATTCCATCCATCGCCTGCCCGGAGCGCCGGTAGCGCCGTTGTTTACATTATGTTACGGCAGCCCGTATAGGAAGTCCGGATCGGCTCGCTCAAGTGACGCTAAAATCCGCGCAAATGGGCTATTTGGAGCGTTTTTCTCAGCAAATATGTGTAGTGCTCATTAAAAAACTTAGGGTGGTTGATGCTTCCTTGGCTGATTTGTGTTTGAAGCAGTGTTTTGAGAGCCTCAAACTTCTGAAGTGAGCTGTGTGCATGGTTCCACATTTTAGTGCAACCCGAGGGAACTTTGGTAGAGCATCTTGGTTGCGTGTCCAAAACACTCCACTCTCAGAACGAGGCTTATGCATTTTCCATTTAAAAGTTGACTTTACGGTACCAAGGTATTTTAGAATGACAAATCAAAGCTTTTCAAATTGATAATCTTATTTCCGCACCATGTGGCTTCACGACAGCCACCCACATGATGTTTTGAAGTGGTTTAATGTTCAATATCAAAAATTCATTCGGTCTTTGTCACCAAGTCCAATGTAAACATTGGAGGACAATGTGGTTTTTCATCTCCATCTCATCGATAATGTGTATATTGACTTGTCAACGTTGGCTTGAAGTCTGACGCCCTGGTTTCACTGTAACATGTCATTACCTGTGGTGTTGTCATCGTCCCAATGCGGATCAAGCATAATTGATCTGTTTCAAATGCTGTTTGTCGTACTGAGTGAAATCTTTCGGATTAATTTTGCTATTGTGTTATGGTTCTGATTAAATGCATTGATAGTGGGTGGATAAAAGGGTTGCAGTTGTGAATTTCGGTGGGTACATGAGGCGCGCACCACCTTTTTTTTTGTCAGAGAGCAACACTTTTTTCAGGGTGCCTGTCCCCCAGAAGCAAGGAACTACATATAATTCAAAGGTAATCGTATAATTCAATATTTCTACAGGTTTTTCTCAATATATCGTATTTATATAGCTCGGTGATTTAATAGAACATGTTCGCAGTTGATTTCAATGTTTAAATCGCTTTCTTATAAATGTTTTTAGAAGCTAGGTCAACAGGGTCAAACGAAATAGATTTGGCGCCAATGATGTCAGCAATTGGAGATCTGAATTGAAATTCGAGTCGATTCTCTTGGAATCGAGTTGAAATACGATTGCCTGTGCATGTGCACTTCCGACTTTAACTCGATTCCAAGAGAATCGACTCGAATCTCAATTCAAATCTTCCAATGCAGACATCATTGGCGCCAAAAACTATTTCTTTTGACCCTGTTGACCTCGCTTCTAAGAGCATTTTTAAGAAAGCCATTCAAACATTGAAATCAACTGCGAACGTGTTCTATTATATCACCGAGCTATATAAATACGATATATTGAGAAAAACCTGAAGAAATATTGAATTATACGATTATCTGGAACTATTTGCACCCAATTACTCTTCCGCCAGCGTGTCCTCGTCACAATCATGGCGCGTAGCCTAAAGGCCAGTGAGGGCTCGCCTTCAGAATGCAGAAAATCTCCGGTCTAACAGTAAAGCCCTGGTGGCTCAGTGGTTAGAGCGTTGCGCAATTGATTCGGTGGGTGGTCACGAGTTCGAACCCCGGCGAATCGATTTTTTTCGTTTTTAAAAAGTTTTTTTCCATTTTTCATTCATGAGCGTTTATCAGGCGCGGATTCGAATTAGATTCGTCCCGTGGCGAATCTATTTTTTCGTTTTTTAAAAAGGTTTCTTTCCATTTTTCAGCTATGAACGTTTATCAGGCGCGGATCCAAGGAGGTGCACCAGATGCATGCCCCCTAATTGATATAGAATCTTTGAAATTGACCATTACCTTTTGGAACACTCCTGTCCAGGAATTTTGATGAGAAATGCAGTGCACGCTCCCTCTTCTGCCAGTTCCTGGATCCGCCAGCCCTCCTAAAGTTAAACCAAGTGATGAGCATTTAGGTTGTTTCAACATGCCGAGCAGGCGGATCAATTCAAATTACATATCATCTTCCTCGAAGATCACCTAAATCCCACACCCTAATTGTCCCTTCAAATCACGTGCACTGAGCTTTCTAAATACGATCGCAATTGGCTGTGCATGTGCACTCCGACTTTAACTCGATTCCAAGAGAATCGACTCGAATCTCAATTCAAATCCGCTAATGCAGACATCATTGGCGCCAAAAACTATTTCTTTTGACCCTGTTGACCTCGCTTCTAAGAGCATTTATAAGAAAGCTATTCAAACATTGAAATCAACTGCGAGCATTATCTATAATATCACCGAGCTATATAAATACGATATATTGAGAAAAACCTGTAGAAATATTGAATTATACGATAATCTGGAACTATTTGCACCCAATTACTCTTCCGCCAGCGTGTCCTCGTCACAATCATGGCGCGTAGCCTAAAGGCCAGTGAGGGCTCGCCTTTGCAGAAAATCTCCGGTCTAACAGTAAAGCCCTGGTGGCTCAGCGGTTAGAGCGTTGCGATATTGATTCGGTCTGTGGTCACTAGTTCGAACCCCGGCGAATCTATTTTTCCGTTTTTTTAAAGTTTTTTTTCTCCATTTTTCATCCATGAGAGCGTTTAAACGCGCAGATTCGAATTAGATCGTCCCATCAAATCACGTGCACTGAGCTTTCTAAATACGATCCCGATTGTACGTGATTTGAAGGGACAATTTGGGTGTGGGATTTAGGTGACCTTGGAGGAAGATGATATGTAATTTGAATTGATCCGCCTGCTCGTCATGTTGAAACAACCTAAATACTCATCACTTGGTTTAAGAGGGCTGGCATCCAGGAACTGGCAGAAGAGGGAGCGTGCACTGCATTTCTCATCAAAATTCCTGGACAGGAGTGTTCCAAAAGGTAATGGTCAATTTCAAAGATTCTATATCAATTAGGGGGCGTGTATCTGGTGCACCCCCTTGGATCCGCGCCTGATAAACGTTCATGGATGAAAAATGGAAAGAAACCTTTTTTTAAAAACGAAAAAATAGATTCGCCAGGGTTCGAATCTAATTCGAATCCGCGCCTGATAAACGCTCATGGATGAAAAATGGAAAGAAAACTTTAAAAAAAACGAAAAAAATCGATTCGCCGGGGTTCGAACTCGTGACCACCGACCGAATCAATAGCGCAACGCTCTGATCGCTGAGCCACCAGGGCTTTACTATTAGACCGGAGATTTTCTGCACTCTGAAGGCGAGCCCTTACTGGCCTTTAGGCTAGGCGCAATGATTGTGACGAGGACACGCTGGCGGAACAGTAATTGGGTACAAATAGTTCCAGATAATCGTATAATTCAATATTTCTGCAGGTTTTTCTCAATATATCGTATTTATATAGCTCGGTGATATTATAGATAATGCTCGCAGTTGATTTCAATGTTTGAATAGCTTTCTTATAAATGCTCTTAGAAGCTAGGTCAACAGGGTCAAAAGAAATAGTTTTTGGCGCCAATCATGTCAGCATTGGCAGATTTGAATTGAGATTCGAGTCGATTCTCTTGGAATCGTACCAAATGCATCTTATTACCCATTTCATTGTGATAAGTCACAATAATGATCTTCCTCAATGACGTCACCATTCCCAATTAGCATTAGAAATCTTCTTACCAAACCATATTTCATCGAAGCGCCCATTGTTACTCGCCTCATAAAATGTTGCGTTCACCATGTTTACGCGCCTACCACACCCAGTAACCGTGTTTTTAACGTCTCATAAATCTTGTTGTATTTCCGTAGCCACACCCAGTCAGCAAATATGTGAAACCGCATCATAGAGTGCCAGACGTTTGGATTACAAATGCCAGGATGTTGAGAGAGATTGAAGAAAATTGCAGCCGTGCTAAGAGTTCAGATGTTGACATGCAAGGCTGGTTTAAACTGGCATAGGTTCCATGTGAGAATGCTGGATTTGGAATAAAAGGGGTGGGATGAAATTTAAAGTAGTTGATGAAATTCTAGATATTACAGTGAAAAAATGGAATAAAACAAAAACTTGTCTGAGATCGGTGATACTAGAGTAACTTTTCGGACCTTCTCCCAACGTCCCATCATGTAGACTGTGAAAGACTATAAGCCATCATTTTTTATCCTGCATCATTATCAATATCATGATTCAATTACATCTGATGGATAGTTGCTTTTAAATGACTCTAATGTTGTGACACTAAAATGACTTTCTAAATCGATGTTACCAGAGTGGTCCAGATAGAATACTCGCATAATTACATCATGTCAGTTACTATCCGGCTATCGGCCACGTGACAGTAACTTGATGGTGCGAACGCCTGGTTGTGACATAGAAAACGGCACTGTTTGCCTTCAGTTCGCTCAATCAGAAGCAGAGGCCACTACCTATAGTAGTCTTGAAGAAGTCAATAGATGATGGCATGCCGGTAGCTTCATTGAAAACAGAAATCAAACATCTTGATTAATCAATATGATGACTAGCCCCTAATACTATTTGTTGGGGGAAACATTTTCTGGACCTCAAAATGCCGAATTCTGCTGCTAAGTCCAATAACCTAATGGCATGAAACTCCAAATTATTATTTTCTTCTGGCGGATGAATTCAACAGTTTGCCATTTGTAAAACTCCCCAAATTAGGCTGAATACCTGAAGCCCAAAAAATCCCTAAAATAGGCTAAATATTACAAAGTATAAAGGTGTTCATGTAAAACTGAAAGGCCTGAGGAAAATGTTATTTCTTCTGATTTCCACCCGAGGATGCTTCAAAATCGTTAATCATAGTTTTATACATTGACTCGGTTCTCCTTGATTCATTGCGGTTGACATCGAATCGTAATACTAAGAGGCCCATCATCCTCCATCTGACATCCTGTCAGGTATCAGACCGCTTTCGGAAATCTCCGCCGATGCGAAGTGACGCGGTCATTCCTTGAAAGTGTCCATTGCCGGATCTAATGTGTCAGGAAAGATGGGGCTATTGATGTTTGATAATCTTAAAGGAAACCTGTCACAAAATCATCTCAAAAGTTTGGGGGTGTGGTTGAATGGCCAAGTAAAAGCCTTCGGCAAGAATATGTTCGCAATCATTTCAAGGACTCCAGACAGTAACCAACACTACTTCTATCATATGAATAGCCTTACCATTAGCATTTTCAAGATGTATTGTATCAGACAATCTCAATCACACCATCAACCATGCTTATACAACCGGCATCGAACATTCTGTAGCGTTACATAGCATTTCATTGATGGCAGTGGCTATGTTGTCTGCATCGTGGTACAGTCTCTTTAAGAGGAGAAATGAGAGGATAAGCGATCTGCTTGATAAAACATGACAGGGTCGCTAGGTTTCTGATTGAACCAAGACTCACCTTGGAAGGATAGAGCAATATACTCGTCTTATATTCTTAAGTTGGGAAACCAAGAGATGAGAAACTTTGAACACCCCGCAGAAAGAATTGATGTGATGCAAAACATCTGCCAGGTATTCAAAGTTACCCAATTGTTTAAATTTATGCCTTTGCGGGGTCTATTTCTTTTCATTTCCACGACTTCTTTCTTGGTTTCTGCAATAACCAACAAGGCTGGGAGAAAATTAATCACATCTGATCTTGACTCTGATTTAGCACTCGAAAGTAAATAAGAAGGATCATAATTATCAGGCTTCCAGACATCTTAGTTCATTTAGGATTGTTAACTGCTTCAAAAGCATTTTAAAAGATACCGTTCCTTCGTTCAATGTGGAGATGGTTTAAGGTCTTCTTGGGTGTTCTTCAGATGGTAGAGCCACACATAAAAAAAGCTGAGCTAAGCATTCTTCACCAGAAAACAGCCAGAGTTTCTATTTTTCTTGGTCTTCAGGAAAAAAGGAATTATACAGAAAACCTGCCTGCCATTTGCCGAGGGATTGCCATCCATTTAGCCCCAGTCATGGAAAGTAGACTCTTAAGGCACGTTGTGCATAGGTATCCTCCTTTCAGAAAGAGGAGACATCTACAGGGCTGCTGGTCTCTCATTTGCTGACGCTCTTGGGAGACAAGACCTCAGTTCCATCTTCATTAACAGCTGATCAGCATAAGGATAGCCTGAAACAAGATCAAACGAGAGCATTTTATACAGGAGGATAGGCCCTTAGATATGCCTATTGGTCTCACAGGTACAGGCTATTAAGTGAGTCAGGAAGCAGATTCTAATGATTGTTTTTATGTGATATTAGATCAAACCTTCGAGAAATCAACCTAGATCAAACTTACAAAGCACAGGTTGCAGGATAGGGGTTATGCTTCTTGTGTTGAGAAAGTTGAGGAAGGAAGAAGAGTTTCACCAGCGATGTTTTGCCGACATTGAAGTGATAAGGTATTTTGTTGTCATTCAAAGGAGGAATCGGTTGGATTTATTGTGACAGTTGCTCTGTTTCATTTGGATGGAAATGTTTAGTCAGTTAAATAGGACTCGAGGATAGATATCATTTTATTGTTGATTGTGCCTATTGGATTTGATTGAATAGATTTATGTGTACATGCTCTTACCTTACAAGTGGATATGCTAGCTTCTGCCTTTGTGATCTGATGTTGGATCTTTTTGACTTGTGGGTAAGTCTTTTAGATAATGATTGTAAACAAGCCTTGGCCTGACTAAACGACTCACAACAACTTCTTTGCTCAATTATGCCTCTAATTTTGTCTGTCAAAACGGAAATGGGATATGGCATTGAATATCGTCAGTTTGTTCCCAGGCCTTTTTTTAGCATTCAGTAGACGATGTCGTGTGTGTAGTTGAGCATGGAGTAGAACTTCTGTATGCCAGATTTATGTAAAAAGTCTAGTATATCACATGAATTGCTTCCTTTACTCCAACTGAGGAACACTATCTTGGGAATAATTGCACCTGGTGAGCTATCACTATTGCACCATCTGAATACTGTGAAATGTGAAATACTCGCTATTGTCATCAAATTTGGGCAGTGTTTCGTCAAGATCACCAGCTCCAACCTTACACCAGACGCAGTAAGACCTTACACATGCGAGATATGGTCTATTGAATATGCCCAGACTGGCATTTCATGGGGGAAGGGCCTCGGAAAGGGTGGATAACATACTTCTTGATAATATCCGAAAGTCCTTCGTTGCCAATCAAGTCAAAGCCTTTTCCAGCCACAGTGGTGCTGTTGCAACTGCTGCTTTGATTCAGCCTGATTGGTTTCCCATTCAAGGAAGTGAGCAACTTTGAATTCCTTACTTGTAGTGATGAAACTGATTGTTGATTAATGGCAGAGCATCTCTCTTCATTTATTTGGAATCCATTATCAATACAGCCTGTCGATCGTCTGGTTGTTTTCTCCCACCTTTCGAACCAATGTTTGTACCTGATGTGTGATAACATGAGATTGTTTCTCCATCAGCAATGTCAGGAATGCTGAGGAAGATATTTCGTGATTTGAGCTTTGATCATCTTGGCAGGACTTCCTATGTCAGTGTGATATAAAACTCCCTTGCCGAACATGCCAGGATTGTTTTCTATAAACATGGGATATTTTCACAACTGGTCAGGAATGTGCCTCGCCATGATAGTTCTGCTCGAACTGTTCTGCTGGAGGCAAGATGTAGCACTGTTAAGTCATGGGAGATGATGTTAAGAAGCTTTATTAAATTAGGTTTGGAAGAATTGCTGGTTTGATCATGGGTGATGATGACATGAAGGAACTTTCTTCAGTTAGCAGTTTCGTCAATTTTTCATCACAACATCCTTAGCTACTTCTTACCCTAATCAATCATATTACCCATTATAGCCTGGATTCTTTAACCGCACTTTATTTCACTGGCCTGACTCCAGAGTGGAATCCAAGTGTGCTCGACTTTTTTCTCAAAATTGGCACGAAGCAAAGTGAATTCTCAGGCTTAAATCTTGTACAGTCTAGGTCATGGTGACCTTATCTGTTACCCATACCACCAGCTTCCTCGTTTTTGCACTTCCTGTCAATGACCTGATGACATAGGTAAAGCCAATTTTGCTCGTCTTTCGAGGTTGTCAGACTTCAAAGCGTAAGAAGATTTGCTAAACCTATACGAGATAATTTCATTTCTCTGCTGTGAGGTATCAAGTTAAGACGTCTCGCAAAAATCTATACAAAACTGATATAGCAAGAACTTTGTCTACTTTTTTCGATACCTTGGGTTGATATACGATATAGTTCAATCCGGTACTTGGTTTGTATGAAAACTTTTAATGGACTGTGTCTTGAGTTTAGTTGTTGTTTTTTTGTTATAAAAATGCCCTGTCCTGATCCATGAAGAGCAGTTTCAGTTGAATCCTGATACAAACAGCCACACATCAATGATTGAGGAAAGATGAAAGTGTCTATTTCAAATCCTCTCAGTGATTTTAAAGCCTATTCTACGTTCCTGAAATCGACTGTTCAAATGATGTCTTTAATCTAGATTCGCAATATGAGAAGTGTGATAGTGACAGTTGTTGTTGACGAATTGATGTGAGTGCAACCTTTAACCTTAACAATCCAGGTTTGATATGTGGGGGTTTACTTTTTACAGAAGGAGCCCACTTATCATATGTCTGGTGGTATATCATTTCTTTGATTCCCCTCTACTACGCATGCCTTGCAAGTCCTGGAGAACTGCCAGGGGAAGTGTGGCGTTGAAAATTCTGCAGGAGTGCCAAATAAAGCGTGGCGTCACGCTATATAAGAGTTTGATTCGTGTTCACGGTTCATGTTAGATTGTGTTTACATTTACACGGCGAAGTACCCCTCCAGTCTCTCGTCTTTACTGTAAATATTAATGAGAAGTTATACCAAAGTGAGATAAAGTACTTGGTAAACAAGACCTTGTATTTATTGCTTGGTTTACAAATCAAACATTATTGAATTCCTCTTCGTGAATATTTTCTGAGGTCAGAAGTTCAGGGCCGTATTCTTAAAGGTTAAAACCTTTTAGGGGCAGTAGGATCTCTGGGAGTCAGAAAACCACTTTTTGTCTCAAAGAGGGCTAATCTGCATGAAAAAAACCTTCTTTCGGATATGTCTGGAGGGGAATACTCATCTGTTGAGTATAATCCTCTGGTATTTAAGGGAGACTACGTATACACTCTCTCATGTCTTGTCCTTTAAAGAGAGAGTTCTGAGAATTGACTTTATTCTAGGTTTCAACGACAGCATATGTGTAACTTTGTGACTTCTTTTTCCCTGCTATCTCAAAATCAATACAGATTCTAGCTTAACTGCAACTAATTTCTGCCATCTTTTTCTTCTGCGAACCAGGCATTCCTTTCAGTCAGGTCTGTATCGGAAGCATCATCGTTCTGTGATCAGTTTTCTGAGCAAATAAGAGAAAATAGTTTCAGTTCATTTGCCGGTGGCTGGAATTCCTCGCACGTTGAGGAGAAAATATAATGTGAAACTACATTTGACTTCGCTTTGATCCTGATTTGTCCTCTATTTCGAATTTCGATAGTAATTTTCTGGCAATCTCGGCATCCAAAAAATGATCATTCGCTTCCCCCATTAATAAAAAACAAACGACGGACTTGAAGCTGGAGGGTTAATTTGTTGCTATTGGCAATGACTAATGATGATTGACCTAATTGATACTCACAGCTCATATTGGACTATGACACAATATAACTAATATGATGTTATATAATTCCCCTCACAAAAGCGTTTGTAACAATATATGTTGGCTTTTTTTGTAAATTCAAAGTGGCCATAATTGTATCATTGTTGTGTACATCTACGTATAGCTCATGGACTACGGATTGGTTGCCATGGAAACTGGGAGTCACCTGAAACGATTGTTTTTCAAAAAGCGGATGTGAGTTTGACCTCTGGGTATAGGCTCAGGAGACTTGTGCTAGCAAGCTAGAAAAGCTAGAAAAGCTAGCATTTTGAATCGAGAGGTGTAGTAACAATGGGTTAAAACCAATCGATGGTGTTAACGGACTTTGGAGGGTTGATATTTGAAATAAATTTGAATTGGGAATTGGGAAATACTTAGTCTAATGATAACTTGCAAAATGGGCGCGAATAAGTAACTGGGAACTGGGAACTGGAAGTTAACTTCACAGACCTCAAGATTTTGAGTCGGAAGAACCAAAAAAAACCTTGCACTCTAAATCCTAACAGATGCTGGAACAATTAGCTGTCAGTCGTGCTGATAGTGTCTATATACTTGTTGCAGCCTCAATCTTGCGGAAATTTCTTCCATTCTGGTGGTGCCGCCTATTATCTCTGTTCACATCTTGCCAGATGTCCGTGTCACCGGCGCTATCGGAGCCATTCATGTGATGTGACACTCTCTGTCAATCTTGTGGTTGCTAGGTGTATCCAGGAACCTGTTACATGCCGCATGTAGCCTGTGTGCACTCGGATTGCAAGTGTCATAATAAGCTAGGACATGACACGGAGGACACACTAAAGAGTTTGTCACAATGGATAATAATGTTTTATCGGATATGCCAGATCTGTTAGAATGACAAGCTAACAAAGGAAGGATAGTCCTATTAAGAACTGTGATCTGTTTTTCTTTGGATCGATAGATAGAGGTAGTTGATTTGAATCTGATCTGAGGACATCTTCTTTGGGAATACTTTAGAAACATTCGTTATTCGTTTTAATTGATTTATCTCGGAGGAATACTTGAAAACAGAGACACGTTACTTTTATCTGGACCAGAGTATTTACCCTGAATTTCTGCATATCTTTTTTGATTTATTTTCTGTGGATACATTGGTTGTTTTATGTGTGGACAGCTTGGCAGATCAGTTTCTTGTTTTTGAGGAGTTGAAATTGACTAGACATACTTTTATGATTCGTTTAGCGTAGGATTCTTGTTTGAAACGCTGTGATAAAAGTTAAATCCGAAACATTTCGCTTCGTGTGTGTTCCTATTTCCTAAATTCTGATGATGGACCCTTTCCCGACCCTCTAAAGCAGAGGGTTGACGATATGATGATGAACATTTCTGAAGCAAGTCGGGGTTCGATTTCTTTTTTCTTATCACGGGAATAACTGGTGAGTATGTGGATACAAGCTGCTTCAGGTTATTTCAAACTCTTGACTAAAATCTATCTATCCTACACATGGGATAACGGGACTTAAACAGTGTAGTCGTAACTTAGGATTTATGCGATTTCAGAAATTAAACTGATAAGGGAGATGAGACTAGTGTAAGGGAAGGGCTTGGGTAAGGGTTAGGTTGGGGACGGGGTAAGCGTTAGGGTTAGGATGAAGGCTTTAAGGTGAAAAAGATCGTCGTAAGAATAGCCAGTATAGTTTGAATGTAAAATGAATAGGGTGCATGGTCTTAAGAAAAGCCGCGGCGGGGACGCGGCGGCCGGTACTAAAAGCTAGTTCATCAATACATCTTGTAACTGGTTTTAGCATTCAGTGAACAATAAAAAATTCATATGTTGGTATCATATTAGACAATGAAAGCGACAAAACCGTTATGGGAAAACATGTATTTTTCATTTTTCCAACATAATGTGATGATAAATTAAATGGGATTGAACAATGGTTTAATAGTGTCAAACTAATGGTTGTTTTTCAACAAATGGAAGTAGAAAATCGATGTAGTTCACATAGTGAGATTGAATACATTTCAATGACAATGAATAGGCCTACCATACAAAATGGGTTGTGGTACAATTAATGGCTTTGTTTTTTTTGCCAATTTCATGTCTCTTGCATGTGTCTCTGTTGTAGTTGTCAGGAAGATGCTGTTGCAACATTCTGAGATTGAGATTGGATTCTTGTAACTTGGTGGGGACAAGAAACAATACTTTTTTCCCTGGCCTTATCTTTCAGGCCTATTGATATTGTCAGTGAAGGATTCAGTCCAAGTGTGTTGATTATAGGCTTATTGGCACAGCTACAGGTGTATTGGTTTTCTCACATGGGCCATATATCGGGATGCCATTACAAATACAGTGGAACCTCCCATAGCGGACACCTCTCTATGAAGGACAACCTCTCAATTAAGGACACTAGGTTTGGTCCCGATTGGTTGTTTCCATTCAATTTGACCTCTCTAATCAGGACATCTCTCAGGACAGCACTTGTCGGTCCCAAGGGTGTCCTTAATAGAGAGGTTCTACTTTATACCAAAAACTCAATAAACGTGCCGTTTTAATATTTACTTGGTGTTTCACTACAGAATCCAATCAGGTTGGCCAACAAAATATGAATAAATCAATTGTCATATTTTAAAGTTATGGGATAAGTCGGAAATATTAATTTGATGCCATACTTCTGATTTGTACTGGTTTTATTGTTGGCTAACTTGTTTTGTCAATAGTTTTACACATTCCGCTGTTGTGGATACTTTCCCATCCTTAGACAAATCTGAGGACAGATCACATAATCTGTCTTTCCCTGTCCCTGCACAAATCTGAGGAATATGAGCTAATCTGTCAATATAAATCTTTACATAAATCTGAGGACAATCACCTGATCTGCCTTTACCTGTCCCTACATCTCTATAAAATCGTGGCTTTGATATTTCCAGATCTTCACTGAGACAGGAAGCAGGAATAAAAGCAGATGTAGAGCGACACTAATTCGTGCACTCAAAGATAACAGTCTTTAATATGCAAGCGCCTTTGACATCGTGATATCCAAACAGGAAAATTGTCAATTTTCGCTAGATCAAAGATGATACAATTTCATGTTCTGAGTTTCAAAAGCGGGTTATTTACAACTTTGCTAGGATGATGCTTGATGTGATCAGTTTAATGTTTGAGTCTTGAAGGTATAACCCTTTTGGTTGCAGAATCACCACCAATAGATTCCTCTGTAGCACAATCTGATGACACCATTACAATACCATACTAAAGAGTGAATATACTAGTACAGTAGAACCTCTCTAGTAAGGACACTCTCGGGTCTGACAAATGCTGTCCTTAATAGAGAGGTGTCCTGATTGGAGAGGTCAAATTGAATGGTAACAACCAATTTGGGTCCAAAACTAGTGTCCTAATAGAGAGGTTGTCCTTAATAGAGAGGTGTCCACTAAGGGAGGGTCTAGTGTATATTCAATCTTCCTCACCACTGCTGATTTGACCAATGTTGTTCGGTATTGGTTGCACCACAGGGTGATGTTACAATTAATTCTACAGAGAGCCTCGACCATAACAAAGTCATATATTCATGATATGAGGCCCAAGGGATTCCTAAGGCTTCCGTCTGCAGCCTTTTATTAGAATGATACATGATTTTCCATGGTGATTTGAGAAAATCGTGACCAATGTGAGGGACTTTTGCCTCGTCCTCTTGATATAGATACTGTGTTGATAAGAATTCTAGACTAATCATCAGGGACAGATTCTTCATTGGTTGGTTGGCTTAGTTAAGGGTTAAATCCTGGTTGGCATAAAAAGATCTTTTATTACACGTGATATCTTTATTTACACTTAGGAAAGCTCGGCAGATAGCGGCTGAGATGAGTTGGGACAGAGAGTAATCAGACGGCTCCTAAATTATCTTTAATTGCCATTATATCTCACGAAGAGACAGTGCTGCATCTTTAATCTCTAACACTGCATGCGTTTATCTCTTGATGGCCTCGGAGATGCTGCTTACTGGCTCACCAGTAGAGTGAGTCTATGCAATACCACAGTGTCCCCAGTCTTCTGATTTGTTCCTGGCATCTGGTTACAAGAAGCTAGCTGGCTCTCCCTTCCATCTGCGAGTGACTGGAAATTAGAATAGGTTAAAATTGAAGCTTGCTTTTTTTATATGCCTGTCTAGTCTTTCAATACATCTTTATGCGTATTTCGTCCACATTTACACAAAGGAGAAGGAAGATCAGATGTTGTTATTTCAAATGGATAATGCCAAAGTCATTAATACTAAACATAGTCAGCGACAGGGTTTGCTACAAGTTCCACAGAGCAGCCTAGGACTATTTGCCAAGAACATTCCACAGGCTAACAACTGGCCTCCGACCATAGTCATTCATAGCCCTTAAGCAAGTGAAAACTGGCCTGTTTTCCAACGTTGTTTACCCATCAGTTGATAGCTTAACGTATTCTTACTACCAGTATATCAAGTGGAACTGAATATGCAGACAGATTTCAGCTTTGACATTTAAAAAACCAATAGATTCCTGTTCACACCGGAAAATGTTCACTCCATTGTCCATTTAATTGTTATCTTTCCACTTGCTTGAATGTGAGCATATTGACGTGCTACTGTAACGGCACTGTCCTCTCTTGTTACCCAGCCAGCCGTAAATTACATCGAGGCTAACAACACTCGTGACCACTTGACTTGGGTGTGGCAACAGCAAGCACTCCTCGTCGATAAGTCGGACGGACCAATGACCAGTACGTTCGTGATTTGAGTGTTTATTTCTTCTGCTGGTTAATCTGCGTCTTGATCGATAAATAAGTATCAAAAAGCCAATGTGTCAGCATTCTCATCAAAACCATATGCAAATGGTAGAAATTGATTATTTAACAGATACGCATTTCCAAAAAATGACCACAACATCACCTTTAATGTGTCTAATGGGTTGGTTATGTATTTAGATAATAAATCATGATTCTATAACTCATTTATTAGTAATCGATTTAAAATATGACGTTTGTTAGAGTAGGATGCCCAATATTTACACCCAAGAGGCTTACTGGTTTAACTTTGTGGTTCCTGTGGGTATGTAGGCTGGAGAGTGTCATGATGGATGACATGAGCTGGCATACACTGGTTTCATTGATCTGAGACTCTCTCTAATCTAAATCACACAAAATTTTGCGCATCTGGTCGTTTGGTGCCAGTCATCATGTTTAATGTGGATAAGCAATGGGTTGGTGAGACACATGTTGTCCGACTGTCTTGTTCTGGCTTGGCGCTTTATATTACTTCAAAGGAGTCGGCCATTATGCATCAGAAGATGTCTTCGGTTGATGATAGTACCTCTTGTCATCATGTGATGTGATTACCATGGCCTCCATACTGATCACAGCAATCATCGAGCAGTTATGGCAGTGATAGCAGGACTGGGCAACTGTTGCACCATTGTGGTACGTGTCACACGATCACGGGATGCTAGCTGTAATGGTGTGGTCACCATTTCCTGACTTGACCATGGCCATTCTGTCCCCAAGTCGTTTCGGACAAAGCTCCTTCCTGATGAAACACTGCATTATTAATAACCAGTGATTGGCATTGATCCCCCAGTCATAAGCATGGAGTGGTGATCGAGAATACAAATATTCGCCGTTGACATAAATCTTGTCGTCAAAGTGTGCTGATCTCTAATGTTTATGCATAATATATCATGTTGGAAAATTGGCAATTCAGTCATTCATTATTCTGTTGTGTTGGTGCCATTCCCTCACTGACTGAGGCATATGGGTTACATATGAGTGTGTGGGGGTCAACTTACCTTATCCTTATGAGGAAGAGAAAGGGGAAAGGAAGCACCTGTCTGGTGCATTCAGTTATAAAAAAGCCCCTGTCCCGATTCCTGATTTCAGCAGAATCTTGGCTCTTGGCTCAATCGTCTGCTCATCCCAAAGCTCCCTTAGATAAGGGTCATCCTGAACCTTGACATCAGCAGCACCCAGAAGATCCGTCCCATGTTAAACCTAAATACGAGCCCTCCTTATAGGTCAGAATTAGTTTTTGTTCAAACAGAGACTGTGAATACTGAAACGCTTTTCACAAAAGTCCATAATTGCCAAAAGCTGAACATAAACATTCATTCGAAATCACCAATCAGAACCTTCTTAAGGTACCAATAAATTTCTCAAATTTTCTTGAATTGCCTCCAATCCTCCAAAGAACCTAAAGAGTTAAATATGTTGTCGCCTTTCTTGAACTCCAGCTTCCTTGTTATGACTGAAGCCTAATCAGACTTGACAACAACATCTTGCCAATTTCTGCACAAAAAGAATATTCATTCAGTCTGTTTGCCTGCAGCAACAAGATATCATCGCAAAAATTGTTATGAATTCAAATAAAAAACCTTCTTGAATGCCAGGCTGGAGGCCAACTTGTTTCTGTTGTATTGGCTAGAAGAATCTTAAAAGAATAGTGGGGCTTCTGGGCCCCCTTTTATTTGGCAGTGCATTAGGGCTGTGTTTAGCAGTGGCAGGGGAGCTACTGGCCCCCAGTTGTTGTGTTCTTCATGCAGATTTGGGATGAAAACTGGTAATCTGACACCCCAGGGAGCCTATTGACGCCCCTCGACCAAGGGAATTGGGAAGAAAGCCAATTGATCACACACCCAGGGGGTCACTCTCAATTACAAGTGTAGAGCATCCTTGTACCCTGAGTTTTTGATAGATCCCTCCAGCAGGTAAAACTACCTCCAATCCTCACCCCTTTTTGGCATGATTTTCATCCCTGCAGTTTACAAAGTAACTCGAAGAGCCATTCATTTGTTTGAAAAGAAGTGTTAGGTTTTAATACCGGAACTAAAGCAGCCTTCTGATTAATTCTATGATTATTGAAAATGGTATATCTGACTTGGAGAAAAAAATCACCATGTGGTGTGCTGCCGGCAACACTACATGGTATCGATTTCTGCGTACGCTGAGTGATAACTGTACAATCATTCCAATCTATTTTATCAGAGGACAGACAAATTGATAAATTCAACAAATTGTCAAACTGTGTCATTTCCTAGTCAACACATAAACAAATCGATGAATTTATCAAATGATTTTGTGTAAATTTGTTCAAGTTGTTTATTCAGTAGTTGTTGAGTTCATGATATTGCTGCAGTTGTGTTGAGTTACTCTAAAGCAGTTTTGATTCTTTGAAGTGCTAGTAAAACGCCTGCAGAAAGGCAATCATCATCGGTGAATTGTGACAATGAAGAAAAAAAACACAACTTTATTGTTGGTAAGATCCATCACCTCTCACTACCCTGAGTTTGATATATCTATCACAAGTCGCAGCGATGACCGAGTCTTGTCGCAATTGTGATGATGCCTGAAACGAGTGATTCATGTAGAATGTGATGATTATCGCAAATTGACTGTCTGCAGGTTGGCTGCATGTGATGGTAAAACATAATCCGCTTTGTGGCTGGAGAGTGCCGCAGGAGCTTGTTTTGTTTCATCTTGTTTGTGTTTTACTGCATGAGAGGTTGACCTTGCAAATTGTTATATTTGATAATGGTTTGATAATGTTTTGATTAATATGGCTTCTGGTGCTGTTGCCTGAGGCAAAATACAAGATTAGAGACTAAAGTTGCTTTCAGAGGGTTCTGCACTGCCTGAGGGGAAGGGGATCTACGATATTGATACCCTGGAAACTCTAATGGTGGCACCTTTCCCTTGAACTCGTCCAACCAGTTCATGAGGAATCCTGTTTGAAGGCCACTTTCTCCTCGAAATATGAATTAGCCTTGTCTGAAGACCACTCTCAGAATCATAGCAATACTCTTGTTATGTGGGGACAAAGGCTATAAAAGGCTGACAAATTGTTTGTATTAATCTTGATACGACATCAATCACGCTTAAGAAACATTAGATATTATTTACCGGGATCGACTTACTTTAGATGATTGATGGTCATGTACGGTCTTGCCGTGACAGGAATAATCTTGTGTACATTTTGGTCATCTTGGTTGATGTTGGTTGCAGGCCGCAGCAATCGCTCTTTCTTGTCATAAGTACCTTTGATGACCACCACACACCAGAGACTTTTGTCTGCATATGATCATGTTTACAGGTGCAGTGATGAAAATTGCTTGTGTGTCTTGTGGTTCACTCTTCTACCAGTTTGTTATAACTTGGTGCAAGGACAGCTATGATTTTGTATGATTACTTGGCATGGTGCTGAAACCTGGGATGGTGTTACGACACTCTGGGTTACAACGGTTAGAGTCAATGATATGACATTGAAATGTGTCAATATAGTTATACAACAATTTACGCAATTTTCACGCAGAGGGTAGGTGGGCTGGGCCAGCTGTAGGCAAACAATACACAAGTTAGCAATAATCGATATTCATCATTGGGACCCTTAGTAACATATTTCCATGACATCAATTCTGTCAACAAAATGTGATGATATTATTGTATTGTTTACATAGGTGTGTTCACTCACTAGCAGATGCCATATCATGTTTGTTTACACACATAGGTAGAAAACCCAATCTGATTTGATGCAACACACTTGCAATCTGGACTTATGCAGTCTAATGATCTAGATGCATCCAGACTTGACCCATAAATACAGTGTTCTGTCAGATGTAATGAGATAACATAAAAACAGAAGTTGTTTGTAATCAAGGTGTTGTTTGTTGTCAATTCTGTTACCTAATATCAATCTTGTTTCAGCCACTTGATTCTCGATATTTGTATATTTTATGTGCTGTATTTGTCTACATGACATCATACTACAATATTTGACATTTTGTGGCTGATGTTTACAACTCCCACCATTTGGTTTTCGTTGCAGACGTGAATAACCATGGATAAGGTTTACAGGAAATACAAGGAGCAGGAGCAAGGGACGAACCCCCAACGTCTGATGGAGGAGCTGGGCTTGGATAATACCGAGGGTGACACCCTCGGTATGGGGGTCATCCGCAAGGAAGCTGACCTCTCAAATGAGGAGAAACAGTACCTGCTTGCCGTGGAGAGAGGAGACATGGCAAAGGCAAGAAACTTTCTGGACGAGGCACAGATATATTTCAATATCAACATCAACTGTGTGGATCCCCTTGGGCGCACGGCGCTTCTCATCGCTATTGAGAATGAGAACATTGAAATGATCCACCTTCTGCTGGGGTATAACGTGGAATTAGGGGACGCCATCTTGCACGCAATTAGTGAAGAGAACGTGGAGGCTGTGGAGATGCTTTTGCTGCATCAGTCGATGAACGCCAAGAAGGATTTATCGGTGAGTTGTCTTGTTTTCTTGAAATCTCTCATTTTCGGTGGTGCTGACTGCTGATCATGCAAAGATCTCAATAAATATTGAGTCTCTTCTCATTGGCTCCGACTCTGAACTATTGCACTGCAGACAACCACCTGTTTATGTCTGCATCACAATACCATGGGACCACTCTTAGTGGGCACCTCTGTAGCTGGACTTACTCTGGCAACAATTCATTCTCCTCCTCCCTTGATTAGCTTATGTACCAATATTCCGTCCTTGAATCCATCCTTGTTCTACGACTTAGCAATTCTGATTAAGTCTGATGTCAGCTTCCATTCAGACAGATTTGTCTGATCAACTCCGTACTCTGTTCCGAATTACAGGATATTTTCAGATTGGGAGAATGGACTTACTGAGGATTCAGTGTTCGTTACGAGGTTCTTGAAGGCAACCCTTCAATTGTACGTGTACTTGATCAGTTGATTTCAGCTTTATTTCATAATGGGAAAGGAATTGCAATTCAAGAACCCTACTTGAGACTGGTAACAGCAACAAAAAGTTCCTCTCACAAAATAGTGAAATGGAAAAAGCATTGTCTTCGATTGATTTTTATGAACACAAGACTGATTTATAATTTGTTTTTAGTGGCACATAAAGCATAATATTTCTGTTTCAGTAAATTTGTAGCTTTTGTTTGACATCAAACTGCGACTTTTCAAAATGTCCTCAGATCTTTGTTTCAGTGTAATTATTTATAAGTTTCCATGGCAACTGACAACGTTAATCAGAAATAGAAAGATTTATTCCAGGGATATTTTAAAGATCAATGTTTCTCCCAAAGAAGGTTTGGTTTTTTTTGTTTCTAAAAATGTTGTTTTGTGGTTTATTATTCTGCAAATGGAAAATGTCGCCTTTGAAGTTAGAGTGTGACTGTAGTGACTTCTTGCTGCCTTTCACCATGAACAAACTCAGAAACTCACGAGTCAAGGAGTCACTTTTGTTCTGTGACTCCAATCAAAATCTTCCCAAGCCAGCCAAGAATTGTCAACAAAAAGCAACCGGGAGAAAAGCGTCCTGATCTGTTATTCTTGTCAAGTTCTCACCAAATGGGCTTGGGATAATCAATGGCCCATTTGGCCATAATAATGATATAAGGATATTAGCGGATTCATCAACTCTCGCATTGCAACAGATTTGCGTGGTTGGTGTTCTGCAAAGTCGTGTTCCTGTTAAAGGGAAGAAAAAAATTGAATTTGATAACTTCCTGCACTGAAAAATGTACTGAATACAAATTTCAACAGTATTGGTTGATGGGATGAAACAAGTCCCAACCCTTGACCAAGATGGCATTATTGATGATGATGATGAAGCAAATTTAACTCTATAACGATTATTCGGAGTATTGGTCACATGACAGGTCGTTGAGCTTGTTTAATGCCGATTGGCGAAAACGTATAATAATGTGAGCTTGAATATATGTTTTTGCTATTGGATACAGCCATTGTTCAACATAATAGCCACATCTCAGATTACGGTTAGCATGTTTAGCCTGGTCATATATAGCGCAGACCGATTAACGATACCCGGTGTTGATCAATGCCTGGAGGCTAGCGTTCTCTTCATTAGTAGGAGAAGTTTAGTATTTCTCCTGGCGCTCTGATATAAAAAAGGGGCCAGATTGACTCCCTGTTCAAAGCTTGATTAAATCCTCCCACTTTGATTGATCTTCCGTAAGTCCTTTTGCTCTATCCTGATGTCAGAGATTTATTCCACGGATATTTTAAAGATCAACGTTTCTCCCAAGAAGGTTTAATTTTTTCGTTTCTAAAAATGTTGTTTTGTGGTTTATTATTCTGCAAATGGAAAATGTTGCCTTTGAAGTTAGAGTGTGGCTGTAGTGACTTCTTGCTGCCTTTCACCGTGAACAAACTCTTGATGCCTTAATGATGCATTTGAGGGGGGGGGGGGGGGTATCTCAGCATCCTCAAGAGACCATTTGCTTTCCTAGTAACCATGCCAAATGCTGATCAGACAACATCTAGTTTTGTCACTGTCAGAGTTGATGTAGGCCAACTCCGGTGATCTGCCTCCAATCTCCTACAGAATCCTTCTCATCACTATCGATCTCTCTGTCGACGTTATCTTTCTGTGCCTGACATGTTGATGGCGTTAAATCATCTCTGCCGCCTCTCTATCATTGTAACAAGTTTGTCGAAACTGTTAGGATTTCAAATATTTTAACATGCTAAAATCAACCAATATCTTTACAAGTCTGAAAACAATCTGATCCTTGTCAGTACATTTCCTGTTTATCCACCTGCTTCATTTGAGACGTCAAAGACTACAAAGTCTTTCACAATCGATTGAAACAATTACTTTTGTGGACAGTGACGCAAATAGGTCTGAGCATCATTAACGCGTCAAGAATTGGAAGACAATGCGGATAAGGTCATCCCTCAATTCTCTACAGAACTCCACTGAATCCACCTGATACATGTGAGACATCAAAGACCACCTCCACAATCGACAATGTCTTCTTCGATGACATAGACAGGTTATGCGCTATCAACATGTTGGTAATTAGCAGATAACGTCAGGGGTGTTCGATTTTGAGCTGGTTCTGTTGAGGTGACGGAAGTCTGTGGAAAAAGCCAGGAACTTGCCTGTCGCTCCCACTCGGCTTGTAGAGACAAGGTTAATTTCCTGCCAGACGTTGTCTTGTTCTTCTGGGTGACATTGAATGTTAAAGCCTTCCTTGTAAGCTTGTTATGGGCATCCAGGGATAGATCCACGAGTCTGAGAAGGGAATACAGTTGTTGGTCCCATAGTTGTTTTGACTCCATTCTTGCTTTTCCTTTCTTGACAAAAATCACTTGTTTGAGGAGTGCTCTAATAGCCAACCTGAAGTCATGCACCCGTTTGTCCACATCTTACCTTCCTGTGTCCCAGACACATTCCTTGAGATGTCGCCGAGAAAAGTGCCTTCGCATCCCTTATGATAAATAAATAGCAGTCTAAATACTTCCTTCTGTTATCTTGACCAATATGGCTCAGATAACGGCCCTAAGTATCACTAGGGATGAGTGACCTGATAAAGCGATTGTCAGGCACGACAGTGATAAACTACCATCACGGAAGAATACACGGGAGTGTTGAGCATACATGTATATCTCAATTTGGCTTTTCATTTGATCCCTAAAAGTATCAGCAGTGGGCAAAGAATCACCAAGTGTCAACTGTTGTGATCTCCATGGAATCTCATCTATCCTGGTGCACGTGTCTCCCCATACGTATGTCAGCATTCATTGATTCCAGTAACTATTCTCTTGGTTGACACCTGTTGATTAGCTCTGAGAAGACTGACAATGTTGTTGATTTGGGTTGTGGTAAAGGATTGCCGGGCAGAAGAAGGTTAACCATGATTGGTGTTGTTGTTATTTTGGGTCATCACAGTCATCCAGTAGGTCGAAAATGGGATGACCTTTGGTTGGTGGAGCAAGCAACCTAATCCATTGACCTCAATTCTTGATGGTCTAATTTGTATCCTTTGAAGGTCACTGCCTAAAAAGGGGACAGCAACTGAAGGCTGTAGATGTAGTGTATAACAGTCATTACTGAAACCCTTTACATTCCTTTGTTTGCATGCAAAAGTCTTGTCTACAGATTCAACTCTAACATCTGCCAGAAGCAACGTTTGCTTTAATCTCTCCACTGAATTAATCAATGAACATCAATGTCTCAACTCCGCAGGCTTATCAGCCTTGATTAGTTCATGGCCTCCGTGAACTCCTCCGACAATGGAAGTGGTGTCGTTTATTAGCAAACACAGTGTCGGCGTCTTACGTCCCTTTGGTGTGACAGTATTCAGGTTCGTTTCAGACCATGTCAATGAATAATGTGTACCTTGAGTCCTTGAAATGTTAAAGTGGAGGAAATTGGAAAAGGAGTGAGGAGAATCCAAGGAGCTTCAGAATTGTCTGTAAAGGGATGGAGTCAGAGAATATGTGAACTGATTGATCGTGCCAAGCGGGTGCTGTTGTTTCTTAACAAACACAAAGTCAGTGTGGATACCATCGAATGGATGGACCTAAAATATGAAAGTCAAAATAAGTTGATGGCATCCTTGCATTTTGAATGGAAGTTCCAGAAGCGTGGTAGATTTTTGTTGTCATTTTGTCGTTGTTAATTCTCCTATTATGGGCTTTGCATTGAAATCAATAAGTGAATCTGCAATTTGAGATTGCTGTTTCCTCAAAGAGAGAAGTCAAAAAGTATTATTTTGCTTCTTCTCTTGGTCTGCCTGACACAAATGTCGACCAACAACTTCTATCCCCTGTAAAACCATGGATATTTGTCGGTCCAGACGGTTATTAATCGCAATTAAGCATTCCCGACAGAGGTGCTTCCTGGCTTTCGGTATGTAAGATGAAAGATTCCTGGGAGGATAGGAAGACATGTAACTTGTCGGGGCAACTTCTTGCATACAGATGACTCTTATAGGTCTTCCCTTGTACCTTATACGGAGGTTCTAGGTGATCTGTGTGACATCAACCATCATCATTGGTCATTACTTTCACATCAAACTCATTCAATCCAAAAGCTGCCCCGGAAATATCAATTAATCTCTGTAAAGATGAAAGTCATAAATATCCTGTTTTCATCTTCAAAATGGGTTTGACATTTATTCAAATGGACCTGTTGGAGGTCATGACAATCAGTGCCGAGATCTTTCTTCTGTCAACCCCTGAGGCTTTCTGATCTTTGCTATGCAAACCTGTTGATCCTATTAATGCAAAAAGAGGCTTGTGATATAACATCTCATATCTTGGTTTATACGCTGAAAAAGTAAGAGCTTGGTCGAGACCTAATGGAATGCTAACCACATTAACACCTCCTGGTCTTGTTGAAGTTACTTCTCAGCCTCGTTGTTGTGGTAGATGCTAGATGTGAGTTGCGGCGATGGAATAATGTTGCAAGGCAAGTGAAAGCTCACAAAAAACTTTTGAAGACGATAAGGTTGAATCTACAAAATAGTGTGATGGCAGGGTGAGGAAGAGGGTGTATTCCGACTTAACTAGAAAAGAACCTTGAAGATGATATCAAGAATGTCTATCATTTGCCTTGCCAAAAAGTTAGCGGCTGGGGAGTTCAGTAGTGCGCGTTATTCCTGCATAAGTCAGAAGTGTGCCTTGTTGATGAAACCATAATCAGAATTTAGCAATAGGAAACCACTTACATGAATTATTAATTTGCTTTTTATATTGGCCCCAGGTGCATAATCTTAAGGAAATAGCCACTCACGTTCATGTTCAGCTTGCAAAGCTGAGTTGTGAAAAAAGTTTTGTCATCATTTTATCAAAGGACCATTGGTTATTCCGCAGATAAAGCAAATTTGTGGATGATGAATGTCCATTTTATTCAAAAAGTTTAAAAGAGGCAATGATATCTTGCCAAGGCAGCTGGCCAGCAGATGTTATCGTTATTTCTGTGTGAATGCTGGTAAAAAGGAAGTCGTGATACATAGTCAGAAATGAATTATTTTTCTTGTTTTTCCGGCTCAAAATGAAGTAACATCATCAGTCCCAAAAAATGTTTGACTTTGAAAATTTTGATCTTATGAAAAAATTCAACTCTGAAAAAATTTCAAAGTCCAAATATTTTTTTCACTTGTTTTCTTTCTGCTCAATATTCTCATTGTGACGTCTGTAGTTTGAGAAACTTGTTGCAGCGATGATTCGTGTGAAATAACACATAGCGTGTGATAAATTGCAAGAAAATGTAGTCTCTCCGAGAAACCTTTTAAGATTTCACTCTTGATTCCTGACTTGATCAAATTACCACAAAAAGCGTGTCTTAGTCCGTAATAAATTGAATTTCAGGAGTCACAGAATGTAATTTAATTGTAAATTATGGGGTTTATCGCAAATAAAAATTTTAATCTATAGAGCCGATGTAATTGCATTAGTCTGGGAACTTTTTTTGAATTTCAAAATGAGTGCTGAATTTGACTGTTACGTTAGAAGGGTTTGGTAGCGGTCTGGTTTAAATGAGACAACTTGACCTGATTCGGATTTTCGATTAAATGCAAGAGGGCTGAATGTAAGGTGCATACGATTCCCAGTGTACCATGTCCACCTCTTGTGACCCGGGCGTGTATTCAGGATGATTCCAGTAGGATCAAACCTCATCTCATAGCGATTGCCATGTCAGCACTCAAGGGAAAATAGACCAACAGTACTAGTTAACGCAATGGTCAAATTATGGTTCTAAACACAATACATTAGAGTGTTGCTCAACACTAGCGGTTTCTATAGTTACTCCTGGCCAGTTATCACCATTAGTGCGGAGGAATCCGCTGTTGTATTGAAAACATCTTGTTGTAGGTGATCTGGGGCAAACAAACATCACTTGATGAAACCATTGGTACAGAAAAGTCTGGACTTAAGGGCAAGTGTCTTAGTTCATTGCCAGATTCTTTTGCCATTATCAACCTCGTCTGAGCCACAGAAGACAATCGTATTAGATTCGATCAATTGGCAGTCTCCCTTGACATCGCGTTAATCTCAAAATAGGATGATGACAAAATGGACTGATCAGGCTTGCCGGGACTGTTGCATGTTTTTATCGCATTAGGGGGCCCGGCAGCTGCTAGTAGGCTGTATCAAGCTTCCCTTCTGGAGACGATAATTTATTTGTCATTGTCATGTTGGAGATGAATAACAGCTTCTATTTTTCTCAGCCACCAGTATATATAATGAACATGAATGGCATACCCCTTGGCCTTTAAGTCCAGGTCATGTCATATAATTGGACCAGTTTCAGTGTTATCGATTCGTCAATACTCCACACATGATTGTCATCAGACATGATTGTCTTCAGACATGGAAGCCAGTAGATGAGGGGGATAAGGATGACAACAATAAGTCTGCATGTCACAAGGAAAGGACACCCGTGCAGCCTCCCCGGCCCACCACAGTCGTTGAGCAACCTGGGGATGAGGCCAATCAGTCAAGTTGTTAACCAGGGTCCCTGTTGTTAGCGTGTCAACAAACTGTCTTGGAGGAAAAATCCAATGCTTTATGAAGATGGGTCATCAACCTGTTCATTATACAATCATTGATTTGACCTATCGGTACATTTTTTGTTGCTCACAAGCTTGAAAGTGGGCAGGTGTCCTGAAATAACGCAGACGAAAACTAATGGAGTTTAATTTGTACAAGAGCCTGACTAAATACACCAAAAATACACCAAGTATGTTGTTCCCAAAAGGCACACAAAGACCTGATGTCTCAGTTGACTTGACACAGCCACAAAACCAACACCAGTGAGGCGCAATATTGACCAGGGTATCACCGCAGTTAACCTGTCAACGCAGCTATAATCTTCAGCTTTAGTCGCATACGCTGACAAATTAGATTTATCGCTCTGGCATCTCGAGAAAGGAGCCATATGGTAGAATGCTGATTTGAGGTATCAGAGAAGAAAATTGGATACGTGGTCCCAAGTTTGGGGTCAGATTGCTCTCGGAGAAGTTGGCCAGAATTGTCTGGTCAGCCGATACATGATAAGTGAGGATGGGTTGTCGTCGTGTCATGTCTGAATGAAAAAAAATGCTCAGAAATCGACAACCTGATTAAGTTAGTGGAGCATGAGGGCATATCAGCCAGTATTTTCGTCTTCTTCTTCTTCAGCATTCTCTATCATCATATCAGTTAGTATGCTTAGAACCCCGTGGCCAAGTATGTGCCATGGATTGGTGAAAGTCAGGGAGTTTCCACTGGTTGGTGGCCTGCATACTGTACATTCCAAGTTCCAATCTGCTCCAATGTTTATAACAGAGGTTTCCTTCATTGTAGGTGCCTGCCAGGGTAAATGAAGACAGTTCCCCCTCCCCGGTATAACCATCAAAAGACAAGCAACAATGCCTAAAGTTAATCTCATCAGTCGTCATGTCCCTACTCATTGCATGGTTGAACACACTGGCTGGATTTCTGCCCACTATGAACACCAATGATACTTGCCAATCTCTCATTGATCGGATGTGCTCATTGAACACATCATGCTATTCGAAAAGTAATTTACTAATTTTTCAATTCACTGGGTAGGGAATCTCAGTGTCTTATTAGAGAAAGTTATCCTGGCTCGGCTGCCCTAGATGATGTTATTTGCATTGTGTGAGTAAACACGGATACAGGGTGGGGGACTTGATTCGCCAATGTTGTTGAGAAAAATCTTGATTCTTTAATCTGCATCTAGTGAGTGTAGTCCAAGGTGCACAACTCCCTCACCCCTTTTAAAACCTGTGTGTCTCTTCAAATGCTCATCTGCTAGAGGGGAGGGGAAGCTGGGTAGCATTGGCTTGCAATACGCAACCCTTACTTTTCAAATCCAGTTCAAATGTCCAATGTAGACCGTTTAAAATGCCACTATATTACCTATTAACTATACACAGCTCTTCAATTTCAAATCCTTTTGAAATGTCGACCATTCAAAATACCATTGCACGCGATTTTAATTATCCTTTATCAACTCGAGATCACACATTGATCATGTTATTGACATTTTAAGACTGCAACGGAACCTCAATTCGCTTCGAAGGGAATATTTCGAACATGTGAGCAGTTCTGTAATTGCCTCTTAAGGCTGTCTCAATGATTGGATTAGGTTTATATTATTGAAGATGAGTTATGTAAATGATATATAGAAGGGAATTCATGATGAAGAAGTACTGGCCTTGTTCTCGATATGTAAAGCATTCCACATGCAGAACCAGAGACGGAAATTCCTATCCCTCAGTGGACACCTCTATGAGTAGGACTTGAGTGAAAATTGAGCTGCATAATTCACAATGTTCATCATCACTTGGAAAAAACTGACCATATACCGCTCACAATTGACCACGTCTGGAACGGCATTACCAGTATGGCGGGTTATTTCCCCCTTGACTTCCGGCGCTCCCCACCACCACCTCCGCTGGTAAGGCAGACCTCCCACGGCTAAAACCACTTCTCGTCTCATAGTCGTCATGGTCCGGACATCTTGTCGTTATTGGTTATGGCAGCAATCTTGTTTGGAGTGGTTTGTGTTGGTCAGAATTGTCTACATGTTTTATACTGGTGTTGGGTTTTATACTGGCGTTGGGACCTATTGCGTGCTAAACCAATGTTTCTCACTGAGCAATTAGGCAGCTAGTCATAGATCAGAGAAGAACTATCAAAAGCCTTTCAGTCAAGCCCTACAGCCCGCGAGACCTCTTGCTGGTGGACAGTAATAAGTGGATGGTCTCAACTGCGACTCTTGATCCTTCTTTGCCAAGGATAAGGCTAAAGAGCGTGTCGAGAGTGGAATAAAACAATGGTTCCAGGAATAATAATTGGATCTGTTACATGGTAAACCACCGATATCACTGAGCAAAGCAGCTCCTTAGACCGAACCTACAATCTGACGCCTCGAAGTGGAAGATACTTAGTCCTTCTTTGAGAAATAGTTGAATGAAGAGCGGAGTAAATATTTAATCAGGGTAATTTCTAGTTGATCAGTGATGGCGTCTTGGCTGCTGGGCTGCTGGACTGCTGGGCTGCTGGGCTGACTGAAGAGTGAAGCCTATTGGCTGTGAGGTTTATAGCAAGCTGTCTCAACAAAATAAAGTCCTACTTTGTTAACCCTTCAAGGACCAGACTACAGAATATATTGGCAGTCCTGTGGGCTATGTGGTTAGGATGCTGCGCTGCTCCAGATAACCATGGTTGTGCTATAAATGATACATAGCCAACCCCCTAGGGTATGAAATCAGAATCAGTCAATTTGTACAGGTCTCTGGAGGAGGACCGATCCAGCAATTGGTAGATTTGGAGTAACCTGGTTGTTATTCACTTGGGGTGTTGGTAAATATTGTGATGTTGGTTTGGAATTTCAATCTGCTACGTGCAAACAGTAATCTCCTGTATTTTTGTGGCCCTACCTTCAGCGGAAATTCAGTCCATTTAGAATTCACTTCGTTGTCAGGAACATTGTTCCTCTCCCTTCTTCAGTGATTACCTTCCGTAAGTAACCAGACCTGATGTCCTGATCCCCAAGCTCAGCCTTGGATGCCTTCAAGTATGTTCTCAGAACACAACAATTGGCTGCTATTGCAGGCCTCCTGGGCGATGTGAAACTAGCAGCATTTAAGGCGATCAGTCAGGATGCGTCTTGGAATATCGTTAAGTAGATGTTCATCAGTGAGCGGATTTGGTTGTGATCTTAGCGGGGATCGTTTCAGAGCTGATACAGATACTTTCAGCTCTGATGTTCTGATTTGGTGATTTACTATTTGACATGTTTGAATAAACAAAAAAGCTGCTGAGCAGGTAAAGTTAAAAAACAATCTGACAGGTTTCTATTGTGTCTCGCCTTAAATGCCATCTACATTTCCCAATGCAATGTGCAATGCTTCAAATTAGAGATGAGATCACACCCAAAATGCTTCTGGTTTTTACAACTCAGTAAGACCAACATATTTCTTTTCATGAGAAAAACTGAAGGGTTAGCTGAGACCAACAACAGGAAATTATGATGTTATAAAAATTCAATGTTTAGACCGACACCTCCCACCCTTATGATAACCGAGCTACGTCATTGCTTTGGGTGTGGCCCGTTATTTATCACGGATATGTGATAAACTTGAGTACCATCAATATAACCATGGCAACAGGAAATAAACAAGTTTGATGAAGGTGACTTCAAAGAGAGATGTGACATAGTCTTGAGTTTCATGTGATTTGGTGCTATGATTGAATATGATTGATTTGGACATGAATGTTATTGGTAGAGTTGAACCTATGTTGAAAACAACTGATATCTTGGTGACGCTAAGATGCTTACAGTCAAAAGCAGTGTCATGCAGTCATTTTCAGTGAACTGCCTTTCGAAGAGGGCAGACAGTTGTGAAAGTTCAACGTTTCCTCTGCAAATAAAACTGATGTCAACGAACCTGTTAAACTTGTCACATTTGTATTTCAAACACATCTACTCATATTTCACAATATCTGCCTTAACAGTCATCTGGCAGAAAACAACTCAGTAACAGAGGAAAATTGGATTCTTCGCTGTGAAAATTGCTGAAAGAAATGTGTGAAGATGTCAGAAAAAATCGATAAAACTAGAGACATGATCAACAGATTTTATCGATCTTTCTGGATGCAAATCTAATATGATGTTACACGTAATCACACATTGGGCAAATCTAATACAACAGCATTTACTTTTGAGTGCAATTGCCCGAGGATATTTTGCTGTTTTAGTTTTTTTGTGGCTGGGTGTAGCTATTTTGAATCGATCGTTAAGGCATTATTAACAGAAATTCTTGGAATCGATGACCTGTTTCTGTTACCAGTACCTTCTAAGTCTCTTACATGTCAGTCCAACAAAATATCTTGAAAATTCTTCCTTGGGGTGCCAGTGACCATATGAATCACTGCAGTGACAAGGCCAAGACCATGCCACTAAAGCTCCAATACCTCCTCACTTCACCCCAGTGCGTGTTCACCAGAAATTGATCAAGTTAAATCCAAGTCAGTCAGAGGCAAACCCGAAGCCTCTGGGGTACTCATTGAAAACAAAACACGGAAATTCTAATGGACTTATCTGGATCTATGTCCGGGGGATACGGAAATACACATTTATATTGCCATGGTAACTGAGAAAAACATAGAAAGTGGGAATGAGTTTGGAGTGCACCTTGACGCCAGCACTATTTGTTCACAGGGCTGAGGCCCAAAGGTGAAACATGATCCCTTGAACAGATTTGAATCAAATTACAAAATTATCAAGGTCCAATGGAACTAGGTTAGTTATACTCGAGAATTTCTTAGTTGTGTGTGCTGACTATATCATGTTTTTCATTTCATGCTCACATTGGGAATTACTTATTGTAAAAAAAATCACACTGCAGATGAGAGTCCCGGAAGCTACTGCCACTGGCAACCATGCAATCTTAATGTAGAAGGATTACTCGGATATAAAACATGGGCAATAGGTGTCCGTAAAAGTTCACCGAAGTTGGAAGGGTTCAACCCTTGAGAGTCTAAACTCACTGATCAAACACAAGAAGTCCCACTAACGAGAGATTTCTCTTGTCACAGCTATGTTAATTTTCACAAGTGACAAACTCTGATCTGTTATGGTCATTGTATGTGCCCTTTCAACAAGAACATCTCTATGATCATGAATTGCATGTATGTGTTTATTTGATCTAAATATGACAGTGCTCGTCATCGAGATCAAAGCAACTACCTTGGATGATTCATTCGAAGCCACATATTCACCAGACATGAGGGAGCAATCATTTGAAAGAGGCAAGATACATGCTCACGTTATGCACGATTCAGCTGAAGTGATTAGCTTAACTAGCACCATTCGTGAAGTGTAAATTAGATCGTGACAAATCTTCGGCAGGATGATTGACAACAATCTCAAGGTCAAGGTCAAGGCGCCACTTTCCTGTAATCCAGGCTCCCGTGGTTTGTACCACTAAGGCCAGATTTTAAAAAGTAGTTGTTGATCATCGTTTTTTCTAAAATCTTGGTTAGGACGGGTGAAAAAAACAGTGAATCGCCTCTATTGGAACTCTATCGAACAACTGCAACATAGCCTGACTGAAGGACATTCTCCCTGTCTTCTTTTATTGCTCTCATAGGAAAAGAAACAAACTGTCTTGGTTCGGCCTTAATTGGTTTTGCTGGAAATAAGTTCCATTTGACTTTCAAATGAGAGAGATGAAGGCCATATAGTAAAGGCTAATGTTGTTTCACCACACTGATGTGATCATGCACAGACAGTGAATAATCACCCGACTGGCTCTTTCTGTGATCATACTGAGATAAAGTGTCAACTCATGAACTGACACCAGGGAATAATCACATGTTGCCCTTTCTGTGATCATACTGAAAACAGAGTGACAACTGCCACCAGGGAATGTGTAACCTTTATGTGATCATACTGAGATAAAGTGACAACTCATGAACTGACACCAGGGAATAATCACATGTTGCCCTTTCTGTGATCATACTGAAAACAGAGTGACAACTGCCACCAGGGAATGTGTAACCTTTATGTGATCATACTGAGATAAAGTGACAGCACCTTGGTGCACCCAGAACTAGCATTTTGGGGCTTGCATAGAAAACCCAACGTAGAATATGGTAATTTTTTTAACAAGGGATGAGAGAATAAAAGGGTATTGTATATGAGATTATGAAATGACAGAAGAGATTTAGGACTTAATAAATCAAGTAGGAATGACATAGCTTCCGATTGTTGTATGGTTCATCTCCATGGAGACACCCATTATCCCATCAGATGACTTGGAAAACACGTCTCCCACTCGAATAACAACCCGGAATAACAACCAAGTGTGTCTCAGATGTCATTTTCAGCCCACAAGGACAATTGAGTAGAACAACTTTTAAAAAATGTAAAAATGACATGGCGATGCTCCCAGGGGAGTCAATACCATTCCAAGGTGTCAGTAGCTTGTGAAGACAGGGTTTGTTTGGAGTCCTGAAATCCTTGAACAGTTTGGAAATGTCACGTAAATCTTGGCATAGATCACTTCTAAAGAACCTCTTGTACATGTTATATGCAAATATGCCTGGTTGAAGATGGTGTAACGTGATCATAATGGCAGGTCACCGTGAGCCATTGGAGAACTCTAGATTGGTGAGTCTGTAGTATGTATGTGTAACACATACTCCAGCATGCCTTGATCAGATGACAAGCTTGTAACTACTGGATCACCGGCACTGAAGACAATATCACTAAGGGGTCTTCTCTTCATTGGTAATCAATGGAATTAGAGACAGCCAAAGGAGGTCAGAATCTTGTTACAACAGACACAGTATCGGCAATCTTGTTCAGTGCTGGTCAAAGGGGCAGTGATTCAGTTAGCGATTTTATTGACCACCTGCTATGAAGTAGCCACTTGTAGTTAAATACTTCCAAATTATGCTGTCAGATTTCAAAATTTGTTAGATGTGTCGAAATAAAGCTTATCTCTCCAATGAATCTGTCTGTCTTGTCATCATGAGGAAAGCCAAGGGTGGCCAGAATCTCATAACAGTAGACTCGTACAGTACTGGTAATCATATTCAGTGGTTGTCAGAGGGAAAGGACAAAGGTTCAAGTAGCCACCGTTAACTCGAAATTGTCAAATTTGGTATCTCTGGATAGTAAATGTAATTCATGCATATTGTTGGCCTTTGAGGAAGGTTTATGGAACAATTTTGTCTCCTGAATATCTGACTGAGTGAGACAGGATCAATGGCCTTTGCATCCTTTTGAATTGGCTTTGTAATCTCATAAGTAGCATTGCATTTCCAGGTGCCGCCTTGCCACCTTCCCGAGCAAGTACCTGAGAAAGCAGTAAGGAAGAGTTTCATTCTGCATATGGCTATAGGGGAACTGTCTTGCCAATTTAAGGAATGAGATCACTGCATTCTTTAGAATTTCTTTTCAGTTAAGCATCTTTCTTTCCTGTCAGTGAGGAATGGGACTGTGAAGATGGCCAGAGAGTCACAATTGTCTTTGCATTATTTCAGATGCCAGTAATCAGGTCAGCAGTAGCATGTCCACTTGCCTTCAGTTCTACTATTTCGAATCCTTTACTTTTTGCAAGTGCTTTTTACATTTTGCAAATTTAATTGAGTTGCTTCCTTTTAAATCACTGCCCTTTGGAATCAGCAGCAACCTCTCCGAGTCAAGGCCACCAACCTATCCAAGTAGATCAAGCCTGAGACTCTAAACAAGGCTCATACATCCAACTTACATCTTCCTCACTGCGGTGTCCTGGCATAGCCTCATCACAGTGAAGGAGCGAACAGTTGATTGTGTGGTCCATGCGGAGAGAGACTGGATTTGCCAGGAAATGCCGTTGGCTTGACTCGAGAAGGGGGAGAGCTTGCTGCTGATTCTGCAGGGAAATCACCAATTATTTCACAACTTAGCTTATTTACAGTTGCCTCTTTCATGACCATAACCTGGACAGGAGAGTGGCAATGTTCGTTGCGTCAGATTTCGTTATTGACCAGCTTTACTTCTTTCAGTTGCCTGCTTCCTTAAAACCTAAGGGACCAAAGCCGGTAAGATGTGTTTCAGGCTATAACTATTCACTGCCATTCTATCCTAGATCTAGAAATAGGTAGGAATATTGAAATGACTGACTGATGATGAGTGCCAATAGAGGTTGATGTCTTGCCAGTGGGCACTCTCTGAGGCAGCCTTTTTCATTTTTATTAAGGGATTTGTCCTTTATTTTATGTCATTTTTTGTGCCCAATGCTCTGCCAATGAGTAAGATGTTTTAGCCATATTAGGCACGATTATGGCCAAGTATTGTTTGAGTCATCTGTTGAAAGAAAGAAGGAAGGAAGTGATTCCACAGAATACGTCGAGACTAGTGATGATACCAATGATACCAATATCTCTATTTCGTTGGTTACCGTATTCTTGCAGTGACCCCTTCAACGCTTCTTTATCACAACTAAGTGCTTTTACTTGTTTGCATTCTTTGCACAAATCTGACATTCGATGCTTTTACGACAACTTTGATATCTTCCCTGCACGCAACTTCTGATGCTATAAACATCTTTTGCTATACTTGTGTCTATTACATATGAAACCAGTGTGGCTTTTTTCTCAGTAGTCCACTTCAGCTTGGAAGCAGTCAGTCACCAGCGCCATGATCTTCTTTCTTCCTAGTCTTTTCATTGATCCAGTCAGTGAAAGCATGAAATACAGCCGATGCCTGTGGGGTATCCTAAAGTCTGTGTCATAAAATTGATTCATTGGGCACCAAACGGCAATAAAACAAAAACAAAAACACTGTCCGATCTGCTTCTTTCCCTTAACGACCTTCCATTGTTTACCACTGCTTCAAGACCCAGACCTCAAGCATTACTCCTCACAAACAACTTGGCTTTCTGCCCACTTGTTATGATGTCACCATGAACCCATCAATTTTAAACTTCGATGTTTTTCCTGAGTTTCTCACCATCCAATAACCTGCTTCAACTTTGTGGATGTTGATCTGTCACTGCTTCATGACATTTGCTTCTTTGTGGTGTCTACCGCTCTTGGTCTTCTCAAACAGAGGCAGATCAAGGAATGAGTTTGAACATGTCACACTACATGATATTGTGTTTTGTTTTTGAAATTTGAAAATCTCCAAACACACTTCTGTCACACAGTGCCGCTAACTGTATCTTGTGAGTTGAGACTTCGGAATTGCTCAGAATTCTAACCACGAAGCTAGCCAGACAGGTTGCTGCTTTGCGTACCGACTGGTAAGCCAATATAGTTGTATTCCTGTCAAGGGCTCGATCCATCCAATCCCGATCAGCTATGCTGTGTGATCTTCAGGCTATTCCCTTGGGAACAAACATTGTTAGTGACTCTGAACATGAAAGCTTTTACCCCATCATTAAGTTAAAGTGTGCTTTCTCTGTAATGTTTACTGATCTCTTGCAATCTCACTAGGGGTGTCAGGCAGGAAATTGACCCGTTCGTTCATTGTGATCGAAATCCCTTATAAAGCTACCCGTTCTTGTCTGATAGACTGTTGGTATGCTGGTGTGATGAGACGTGCTGAAATCTAGGATATGAACATTGGCCCAACTTGACATAATTTGTATAAGGCTGACGTTACATAGGCCTCATTCGTTCACTTCCCACATGTCACGTTCCCCTTAATGCGTTCGTTCCTCACTGAATGCATGCCACATGGCCGTGCATTCACCGAGGAACGTTAAGTAAAGCTGGAACGTGACATGTGGGAAGTGAACGAATGAGGCCTATGTAACGTCAGCCTCAGTCATTTTATTGGCAAAGCGTCACTTGGGAACTTTGAAAGGAAAAGTTGGCCAGTTCGATGTCCTTACTTGTCCCTGCACCAACTGCCTAACACGCATCCAATAACCAATATAATTAGATTTCTAATTAACGATGCCCAGATTATTAATTTCCAATACACTTTCAGTATCATGTATGAATAGTGTTGTCATCAATTCAGGCAGGCATAACTAGGTCGATGCACAAAGATGATCATCAAGATTGATGGCACATGAACCAGTTGGCTACTGCATTCAAATTGTCGTGTTGTAGGTTGCAGGTTGCTCATTTGCAAAGACTTTAAGGCTTTTGATGACCCCAAAACACACGCCAACGGCCTGATGTGTCCTTTGACCTTAGTGGCCTCTTAAAACTTTCCTCAGATGCCGGCCAAGATGTCTTTGATCATCATTCCCGGTTACGAGATCAGTTCCTGGTCACTTTGATCCGATTTCATTGCTGGGCAATCGAATCAGACGATCCTTAATACAGCGTGATATTATTTTCAAATCAATTCCATCAGTGATGCTCCAGATGGCTGAGCTGTGGATAAAACCTTATTTTTATGTCATCTAGTAACATCTGTGATGTTGATACAACTCGAAACAGGATTGTGGCACCTCATGTTGTATCGCTTTTTCACTGGCGGTAACTCGAAGCCATTACTTTGAGAGCATACCATGTTCCAATTGCACATTTGCAAAGTTTACTATGCAGCAGTGCACTTTTGGTCCAGCCAAGTTATGTTGGAACAACCTTGGGGGAATCAATAGTAGACCTGCATGTTGCCATGGAAAATCTGAAAGTTGAAATTGAAGCAAAGAGTTTTTTAATTGCCATGCCAGATCGTAACACAATGCCACATTTAATGCTTACCCAGTAATTACAGCGGAATCATGGCTTCCGTCTCTGTAACTGTAAAATCCTTCTTTTATAATTACCAACTGAGCATTTTTTCAGGCATTTTTGTGGAAAATGATTTTTTGGGATAATAGGTTTTTCGTTACAAATTTGCTTTTGGGGACGGGATGGTAGACTTTATAATTGAAATTAGAGGTAACTGAGGACGACAACCTTGAAGACAGCGTACGTCTGATTCCTGAACTTGAAACGTCTTGGGATTATAGTAATGAACTTGGTTGCATGACTCTTTCTTAAGCCATCTATTACATGTTCCACTCATCTTGCTTTGTTCTGACTGACCTGATCTACGTCATCAAAAAATCCCTAGCGGCCACATGTGGAACTAATCTAAAGTTGTGTGTGGTGGGAAATTCAAATAGTTTAAAATTGAAAATTGAAATAACTAAATAATGACTTTATTATTAGAATTTTTTTAATGTCTGGGATCTTGTTTTTTTAACCCTCAACATATTTCATGAGTATCAAGCATGTTTTCAAACCTTGATATATGGCCTTTAAGGCCGGACCACATCCACGCAAGTAAAAGCTTATCTGCTCATAGCCTACATGTGCTGAGAAAATATTGGTAACCGATGCTTTCATTTTTAAAATTGAAATCATTTTTTGCAGTGAAACAATTTATAGCTCATCCAACAGGTAAATAGCTAGAGCCAAAAGACGATGTTAATACTGTATTCATAGGAAACTCTGATTTCAAGGTGTACACTGGATAGGCATTTTCCTAGACTTGCTAGATGATGCAATTTGGATAGGCAAGACATAAGTCAATTTCATCCAGGGCTTGATGAAATAAGAAGTTCATTTTGACACAGATCCAATGATCCGTAGCACTCAAGATGTAAGCTGCTTTCCATCGGAATAGACCGGTGATTCCGAATTGGAAATTTTTGTATAATTCCTCGGAAATCGTGTTTTTCCCCGAGGACTGGTTCTGATTTGTCATTGGTCGAGTAACTATCTATAATGGTGTGTTGCCTCAGGTGTGACTGGCTGAAATTGATACCTGTGTTAACCCTTTGAGGTCTAAACTGGCCCTCTAATAGCGGTTCCCTGGTGTAAGGACAAAAAGAGCAAGGTACGTGACGTGACCTAGCTGAAAATCACCACCTGACATGGACTAATCGATCTCAGTGAAAAAGTGTTGCGTAAAGCATGATCAAGTTTCATTTGATCAATAGCCCACCAATAGATCAAAAATGGATCTTCGATTATGTTCAATGGTGGTTACAAACTCCAGATAAAGATCACAGCAATCTTTAATTACAAAAACCATTTTAATGCGATTAATTATAGAACCAACTTGGATGTTAAAATGGATGTGATAACAATACTTAGAAAATGGACCTGTCTGACTCCGCCAAGGTCCATCCCTATAATTTCCAACCGATAAACTGCCACCAAATCACCACCTCGTCTTGTTGGCATAATACGAAATTACCGCCTGGTATCACATGACATCGTGATGTTATCATTACTTATCTTAGACATAGTTGCCATGCCTTCCAGGGGCTATCTTGGCAGATTGATGGATTGATGGCACGGTTTATGACTTCTCTCTCATAAAGTGTGAATTGATTAGGAGGACTCTGTTTCTTTCAGTTATTAGTCTGATCCTACACATAGGCCTACAGTAGTTCTGATTGTACAGATAATCATACTCAAAAGATGATTTTTGTATAGAATTGTCACTTTTTCTTATAGCTCAGGTAAATAGAAATGAATATACATGTATGTGTAGTCAGTGAACTAAGTTGGCACAGGTGGGGAGGCAATACTTCATTTCCACCTGGCCTTTACATGTCCATTATAATGCTTATTATTATAGACATCTTTTGGTCCCGTGATGCACCATCCAGATCTGACAACCAAATCATGAATAAACTCCTCCTCCAGTAAATATAAGCTAATGGTATTGTTATGCCGCATTCATTCCAAGCATGCTCTCGAGTGACAAGAAAGTGGCTGAAGAATCTCTGCTAAGTGCCAGTAATGTTGGATGGGGATGAAGTAGGGGAACAGCAAGTGCATGAGGGCAATTCGTCTAGATCTTGGTTTCCGCCAATGCAGCAGTAAGCATTGCCTTTAAGAGCAGTTATATTACTTCCATTAAATGTGATTATGCTCAAAGACCCAGGGGCAAGCTGTAGTTGAACAGTATCCTGCCCCTGCAACTGGCAGAAGTGAAGGAATATAGAAGATACCGGATAAATGGACCCATGGAGGCGTTAAGGCAGTCTTGGTTGTGTTCTTGTGTAATAAACTCTGAGAGTATGTTTTGATCTAATCGATATTGATACATAAAACTGATTGATGGCATCTCTGACTTATGGTGGGATAGCTCAAACATGTCATATTCCGGTCACAGAATTATATTTGTGTGACATTGGCGTAGATTATGCCATTACAGTCCAAACACTGGCGTCATTCCCTACATTATGCCATTACGATCCAAACACTGGCGTTATTCGCTGTAGGGAATGACAGATTAGATTTGGCTATGGCTGTAAATACTGCTGTAACAGATGCATCTCTTGGGTTTATAGTCGTGCTGACCATGATAAAAGACCTAAGGGCTGAATTGACTCACAGAAGTAATGCATCGAGGTTCTCCCAATACATACTTTTCCATCTAGAAAAAGATCCAAGGTGCAAATATGAAATGGTTTAAAATGAAACGAACGACTTATCTTGGCAAACCTAAACTAAAATCTCGAACTCAATGACGCCCTGGTTCTGCTTCACAAATATATAAAATCAACCTTAATTTGAAGTAAAATTCATCGTCTTCCAGAATATATGGCAGTATATTCTAGCATCTACGTACCTTACCCATGTATCTTTTGCCTCACCAACAACGATCATTATTCTGCCAATATGAGCCGATTGAAGTGCTTATAAATACATGTTCAGCGTCCCATGAGGACTTGCAACTACGTGATAAGAATGATTGAAAAAGATGGTTCACCAAGAAGAATGGCTAATGGGGGAGGTGGTGTTACCCTTGTGGTGAAAACTATTCATAATCGGTCAAAGATGTGGATAAGAGCAATTTCCTTATAGATTTTGGAAACCATTTTACTGCAGGCAAGGGCGGGCTATATCATTTTGGTTAGTGGTGAGTAAAATAGGCGCTCCTTTTAGTTGTGTGCGATTAGATGAATGGCTATTAGGGGAAGAGGTGTACCCTGTCTGGATGGCTGTATAAAAAGATGGTGCTACATATGGAGTGGCTAGGTGAGGTGTAGTGGGATCATGATAAAAAACTGCACTGAAACACACTCAGAATAAGACCGAATTCAGAAGAATAGAAGTTGCCATGGACATTTTTCAACTTAGTTTTTAAAACGATTTCCGCATAGTGAATGTGACCAAGCACATTAACGAGGTGTGTTAGTGATTTTCAATAGAGACTCCAAATTTACAAATATCGTTTTATTTTGTGCCCAAGTTTTCTCGACTATCATTCTCTGAGTGCAATCGACCAGTGATATTTGCATGTCATGAGTTCTCTAACTTGGCATGCTATAATGTGAAATAATGATTGTCATTAACTTTTATTATCACGTGTGTTCAGAATAATATTGGGGTATTCTGGAGGGTTCAGAGAGTTTTTCGATGCAATACAACTCTCTTCTGCCAATCCATAATCAGGCTAATCCATTAACGACGTTAACCCTTTCACTGTGGGAATGGAGTATATTTAGATGATCATGTGCTGGTACTGATATGACTCACCTACAGTTCAGGAATGTTTAATTTCTAAGTCCAAAAAAAAATTCACTTTTTTTCTACTCAAAATGAAGAAACATCATCAGTCCCAAAAAATTTTTGACACTGAAAGCTTTTCTGAATTTTAAACTTCAGATAAAATTTCTAAGTTCTATTTTGGGACTGATGATGTTTCTTCATCTTCAGTAGAAAAAAAGTGAAATTTTTTTTGGACTTAGAAATTAAACATTCCTGAACTGTAGGTGAGTCAGATCAATACCAGCACATGATCATCTAAATTTACTCCATTCCCACAGTTTGCTCTTGGACCCCAAGTCCACCTGAACAATCAACAAGAGTCCCCTCCATAAAATTGACAACGTTACCAACCAATCATCCAGCAATTAGAGTCGATTACCATTCAGACACTGACCAATGAAACTGTAGGTCATAGTAACCAGCGCAAACATGACATTAGGACAACGTATTGACATATTTCGATTACCCGCCGTTGATACAGCTTGTTATTTGCTGCTGGTAATTACCTTATTTAATTGCATGTCGTGATGGTGTCATTTGTCGACCTTACTTGACAGCATAATATCGATCCTGGATCAATTGAAGTTGACTTAGGTTGCTGCAAGTCATCCTTTTAGGCAGAGTTTACATGACGAAGTTTACATGACTAAATGACGAAGATGACCAATTTGACCCTTCTGCATATTATTGTCTCTCTCAGTTTGAAGGTGTAGTACACTATCACAGCCAATCTTTCGAGCTTCCATTGAACTGTTAAACTGATGACAAATTTAGCTGAGCAAATCATCAGTCATGTATCCCGAGGCCACCCTTTGTGCATTAGACATCTGAATACCTCAAAGTATTCATATATCTGGGTCACCGACAAGGTCTGTTCCGGTCATCCGGGTTTTGGAAATCGATTCCTTTGAGAGTTGTTGAGGTGATTACCCTGGTCCCCATCTTGGGTCTCTGTGTCTGCAAATTGACATATTTTTTGTCTGGTACTTCAAAGGCTATCCAATTTCTTACTGGTTTGTTTCTGTGTATAAACCAGTTTGTGGGTGCTAAGATAAGGTGAACACATCCTGTTGAACCCACTGAAAAGATCTCACGTTGGAAGATGCCATATGGCCAGGTTTAGTGTATCATGAGCGCCATTACAAGAATAGTCATGTCAGACAAATCAGCGATAACTGCTACAATGCTGGCATCAGGGTTATTGCCATTCCTTGTTGTAGACCCAAGACAAATATTTGACGATCTGTGCAAATGGTTTCAGTATCTCCTGATTGGCCATGTGGGAGGCTCATGATGTGCCATGCTTTGGCTACTACTCTGTGTTAAAGAAAAAGTGTTGATTTATGGAAATCACCTCCTCTATTATAGTAGCCAAACTCAACATTGCTGGTCAGCCGCAAGACTGAGATTTCTCCTAAACTTCTCCAGCAAACTTCATGCGCAAGAAGCAAGTTAGTTACCTCGTTTATCAAGATCTTGTGCTAAATTCATTTATGTTCAGCTGCCTCATTTCTTTGCACTCCTCATTAATGAAACATAACAAATTGTGCAATATCAGGATCGACCAATGAAAGTCCTGCTGCTCAAAAATGGTGGGGTATGCAGCAAAACTAATCACATTTTAATTGGTTTTTAGGCAGCAGTGGTGATCCCAGCATCAAGGCTAATATCTTAAGGCTGAGATTGATGATGAATGATGACGAGAACTTAGCTGCTAATACACAAACATTAAAGTCAAATCGGTTTGAGTAATTCTATGGCGAATGTGACAGCATGCACACTGAATCTTCGTTGCCAGAATTTTTGTATCTTCTGAGCTTAATCGGTACTTCAATTTGCTCAAGTGTACGATAAAACCGTCAAAGTCAAATTGACAATGATGCATACTGTAGTCAACACCAGAATAAGCGTGCTAGTGCTTCTGTGTACCACTTGGCAGTGACAAGCCCAATAGCTGTTTAAATTGGAAAAGTCCACCTAAATTTCTATTACCCTGCGTTGTCTCGAAAATGACAGAAGTGGATTTGCCACTAAGGCAGTAGAGTAAACGTCTCACTGAAGTACTGGTGGTACTACACAAGCTCTACAGCCTTATCACGTTATAGTTGAATGACCTGATACAAGCAATCTCATCTTCGGCGCGGCATTTCTTCTGCTTGTAAATCAGAGATCCTTACGGATGCAGAAATCAATGGGCGAGATTGAAATCGGGTACCATTGATACTGCAAGGGGCACTTCGGCAGAATATTACATTCTAGTTGTAACACAAAGATGCGGATACATTTATACTACAATGTAAGATTTATTGACCATTTCGTGGGATGCTTCAATGGTCACACCCTGTTGCCGTGGGAACCCCAATAGATTTCTGCAGCTTCTTAGATATCAAATTGATTGCATTAACTTTTGAGGAAATCAATTCTAGCGATAAAAAATTGATGGCGTGTTTCAGTTCTTTGTTATCCTGTAGGTGACTGGAAATGTTGCTTGGATTTGTACAGTAGTCCATAAAAAATATGTTGTAGTATCCCTAAAAGACTTGTACTCCGTACTCAAAAGCATCAGTTGCTTAGTTAGGCCATGGAGAGGTTGCCCACTGTCTGGACCCCAACTCCCACTCAGAATAAAACACAGAGTTGGGAGTCAGACGTTCTGTCTATGCCCATGTGCAGTCAAATAGAAACCCAATACTTTCGGATGACTTTCGAGCATCTATCTTCCCCAAGAGCAGTGAACTTGTGAATGGGCAGGATGGCTTGTAAGCTTGATAATAACAGACATGACATCCTCAGGGACGTATAGCATTACTACTAATGGAACATTACCGGAATTGGATCAATAGCAGGTACTGGAGAGTCAACGGAGATGTTGGCTTGCATGAACTGACCAGGAGATTCAGGAAGCTCATCACCTATATGGCTTTTGGAGCAGTAAAGCTTCATTTCCACTAATGCGGGAAACAGCAACGATTGCCATAACCTGAAATTAACCTACATGATCCTTTCAGCTGAATTCAGAACTTTTCTCATAACTACCGGAGATATATTGCACTAGCGTCATCCATTTATCCCGAGTCGTCGAAACTCTATCATTTATGGATGGGTTATCTTTGCGGGTCACATCACCTTCTGAACCCCCTTGTGGGTATTTAGGGACATTAGTCACAGGTCCACGGAGACGTTGTTTTGGTTGAACAAAGAGCTTTGAGTCTGTTAGCATTGGCTAAAGATTGCGGTAGGATCTCTGGAAATTGCCTTCAGGCACTCCTTTGGTTTGTCTCCAGTCAACAGAGACATCGCCTTTGCAGAAAACAGTGTCCAAACATTTGAAATCCCAAGCACAGCATCTTTTTGAGACTGGACTCATTACAGATCAGGGACTTCTGCTTTCCCTTAGCCCTCATCAGTCATGGCAGGGTAGTCTAACTCATCCAAGACAGGGAAAGGTCAACAAGGTAGTGAGGCTTCTGGTGAAACCTGATAACATGATGGAGGGTTTACCATTTCCAATTGAACCCCTCCATTGAAGACATCATTGGGACTGGAAAACACTGTACTTTAGTTGAGTTGTTCCTTGGTTACATATAGGTCAAATTAAACCACAGTTTGCTGTTCCATAGAGCTGTGTTTCTAGCCCAGATGGCCGAGGAAAGGAAACACTGGTAATGCTTCCGTTACCAAGTGAGAAAATTTCAGATTGTGACAGTGATGCCACCGCTGATACTGAAGTGAGGCAATGATGTGGACCAATTTGCGACAGTGCTTGTTGCTACTGGTATCGGTAGTGAAGATGGGCAGAGACATGTCTTTATCCTCACCAGAAGTGTGGCACAGTCAAAGAGGGCATACTACAATGTCAAGCCATGGTAAATTGATGGCTGTATTGGGTGAAATAGGATCAAATCTTCTATCTCTTTCGGATCATAAATCTACAGACCCAGGCCATCCGAATGACCATCACAACTTCTCATTTCTTTAGTCGTAGTAACCATATAAAATGACCCAGAAGCTCTGTGGCAAATGTGATTTGTTTTCGTAGCGTGATTTTTTTCTCATCAAACAATTTGGTAATTGGTTTTCACTTCACTTAGAAAACGATGGAAGATTAGAAAGCATTTTGCCACAATCCTCTAGTTGGTTTAATGTGACACATTTCTCAGAATCAGATAATGATGGTTTACTACTAGGTGATACAAAAAAGATACCTACTTTTGATTCTGAATGACCTATATCGTGTGACATGGAAGTTTAACTCAATTTAAAGTTAAAGAAACAAGGCAAGGAAACATGTCTTCTAATCCAGCTCTTTGCAATCTTCTTTTTAGGGCCAAGGCACCAGTGACGAGGTGAAACATTCTCTCTAGATTCCTACAACAATCACCCATTTGCAACAGGTCTAAACTCAAACAACAAGGTTTGAGTGCCACTGAGATTAAATCAAATAGTAAGACACAGTCGATATTCCACTGAAAGAAAATTACTTTTTAAAGGAAGGAGAAAAATAGTCCCATCTGAGAAAGAGGGGCATGGTGCCCTTTCGATAGTACTGCTGTGAACGCTGTGGCAAAATTGAAGCTAAAAGTCAGATTTTTTTTTGATAATTCACATTTTGCCAGTTCTACCAAGGTGTCTCTGAAAAGTGTTTTATCTCAGGCCACGAGACCTTGTTGCAAGTGGGTTCTGTCCTGTTCAGTTAAGCATGGGTGATTGCAGCAGTCAAAGGGGTCCTGTCGTGATGCTGACAAATAACAAAACCAGTGCTATTTAACATATGAAATAGTTGACGCCAGTCATGATTTTGGTTGATGGACTGAAGTAGATTGTTTGAAACAATACAATCATCTGGAAAATGCTAAATAAAGTTGCGTACTATGTCATTCAAGACACTCCATTTGTATAAGCATTTCACGACAGGGTTCCTTTAACTTAGTAGTTTATTATGTCCCGTAATATTGTGCCACATTGTCTGTTATACTAACATGTTTAGTTCATGTCAAAGTGAAGTATCTTGTCGGAGAGCATCATATATTGTCAATCCCGTGTACTGGAAGGTATTTTGACATTTTATTTCAGGTCAAAAATGTATAGATTTTAAACCATTGACCTTTGTTTTATGTTACACTCACCAGCGTACATGAATTATACCTTTTTTCTTGGAGTAGTGTTTGCGAAACCCCAATCTTTTCAAAATAGAGCATGTTTATTAAAGGGTGACTATAGGCAGGAACTAGGCGGTCAGATGAGGCATTATCAAGTGACTAAGATGCACAATTAGGGGACTGAGTCATGTTAGATTCGATCAGCATCAAATATATTCCATGTAGGAATGCGAAGAGTTGTACTGTCAGGTGGGAGAAACCCCTATTGGGCAACTTGATGCAGCTTAATCTGAGCTACCTGGCTCCTGCCTACAGTCTACCTTTAAGGGAAAGGTGCATGAAAAACACATTTACTTTAGGTTTCAGGCCTGCTTTTTCCCATAATGCTGTACATGTACCAAATATCTACCATAGAGCATGTACCAAGTATTCCATAGAGCATGTACATGGTATCTAACGTAGGACAGGGTTGTTGCAAGCAATGTCATTACTTGAGCAAGCACGTTATTGGTTCCTCGACCACTAACTGATCGGGGGAATGCCTGGGGACATGACGTGAGCGATAGGTTAGCAACCCTGGGCCCACGACAAAGGTCAAAGCTGGTAGCCAGGATATTGCAGTGAGTGAAGGAACAATAACTAGGCCATGAATGTTACTCGGAGGATGGAAACAGTGATCAAGATACGTGTGACTCAGTCGGAGCCAGCAATCTCCCCTGTACAAGTCCAACATGTCCAATAAGAACGCAAAGAACACAAATGGACAAATTCTTCTTGAGCCTTGATAGATTGAAGTGACAATCTATAAAAACCTATCCTGACCAAGTCACACTCCTAATTGTCTCCTGGGCACACCTCTGCAAAAACACTTTTTCCGCTCATCTCTGTCATCATCATTTCTTCTCAATCGCAGTGTTCAATGGAATTGCCTGGCTTTCCTTTGATGCTGCTGATAGGTTGTGGCAGAGGTGATGTCAATTGCATCTCATGACGGATTGGTTTTGTGGGTTTTCATGATCATGCTTGGTCAGAGATCAAAAGATGAAAGAGTTAGAGTATCCTGGGGGAAAGCAGCTGGGAAAATGTCGAAGACCGGGTTGGTTACATTTTTCAGCTTTACCAAACCAGCAAAACATTTCCAGATGACAACAGGTCTTTGAAGACACATTAAATTGGCTATTAATATAAAAAACATGAACATTTTTGCACTTATTTGTTTATTGTCGATTAGCAGTGACACCACAATTCAGAATGTTTAGTTCCCCATCCTGCTGCAGTGGCAAGCGGGCATCAAAGGGTTAATAGAGTCCCAGAATGAAATATGTTTTTCTTGAAATCTTCTGTATTTAAGATGACTGTTGTTGTAATTTCCTATGATCTTGAAGCTCGGAAAGAGGATAAACTTAAGAACTTACTCTATGAGACTTTGATTAAGCTTTTAATGGCTTTTCACTATTCAGTTTTGCTGTTGCTGGTTTTTTATCCCAAGAGTATCTCAGTGATCTTTCAAGCAGTAATAAGATTTGTCTTCAGCATTAAAAATAGCTCTTGCTTCTGACTATGAAGCTCATTATAGCTCCAATATTCTCGGTCCTAAAATGCTATCAAATTTTTCAGGGTTACCTTGGTGGAGTACCATCGACCTCATTCACCCCTGACATCACGCCAATCATTCTCGCTGCTCACAAGGACAACTACGAAATCATAAAAATCCTGCTCGATCGCGGTGACAAAATCCCAAAACCGCACGACGTACGGTGCAGCTGCAAGGATTGTGTTGCAGCTAGTAACGATGACAGCTTGTGCCATTCTCGCTCGCGGATTAACGCATATCGTGCTTTAGCGTCTCCGTCTCTCATCGCTCTGTCCAGCAAAGATCCGATCCTTACGGCATTTGAACTGTGTTGGGAACTCAAACGCCTGAGTCGCCTCGAGAATGAGTTCAAAGAGGAGTACGAAGGCTTAGCTGTTCAGTGTCAGGATTTCGCTACATCTTTGTTAGAACAAACACGTGGGTCAAAAGAACTTCAGACCATCCTGAATCATGATACGGACGGGCCTGTTCAGGAACACGGCGAGCGCATGCGACTCAGTCGGTTGAAATTAGCCATCAAGTACAAACAGAAACGGGTAAGTAACTGTCAGAGGTAACCTTGCTTGGTGCAGTTATACTTAAGTCTAACTGCTCTGTAGCGTGTTTCAAAGCATGGTATTGTATATTCAGTGATCCAATCTTCTAATTTCCAGTCACCAGATCATCATCTTAGGAGAATTGCATGATAAAATATCAGATATTAAACACATGGCCTAATACTGATGATTATTTTTCAGAATGATTCATTAAAAATTATGGATTATTGGTTGTGTTACAGGCGAGTGCCACTTCTGCGTTGTGGGAGAACAAAGATTTGAAATCATAAATCATGAATTGTTGATGACCCGAGGCTATTCAATCCAACTGTTGATTTTATTGAAAAGTTTTTCTTGTTTTTCGCCAAGTTGTTTGTTCTGCTTGTGGAAGCTGATGATTTATGGATCTGCCGGGTTGGATTGCTATGTGGAGCGAGATCCGAGTCAATCTCATTAGCTGAAAGAAATAAGGGTTGCATGCGGAGCCTGGTGGCACAATAGAGGAGTGTTCGACTTGTGATCTTGGGCAAGGGCCATTCAGGACTTTGAAATGGCCTGAAATGGCCAAGTGTGGCACAGGGTGTGTGGTCCTTTCCTAGAAAGGTTTCTGGATTGGGCTGGGGAGTGAATGTAAAGAAAAGTAGCCACTAGAATTCCATTCCTTAAGCAAAATTAGATCAGTATAGTTCCTTTCCTCAAATGTCACAAACCATTGATCCTCCCTTGTTATTTCAGTTCACCTCTCATCCACATTGTCAACAACTTCTTGGCGGCCTTTGGTACGAAGGTCTGCCCGGATTCCGACGACGCCACGTCATCACCAAATTCATGATCACCGCCATCCTCGGGTTCTCGTTTCCCGCCATGTCTGGCATGTACCTAATAGCACCAAAGACAAAAATTGGTGGACTACTGAAGAAACCTTTTGTCAAATTCATCGCGCACAGTTCAAGCTACATGTTGTTTTTGTGTAAGTATTATGATTTCAGTGAGTGATGCTGAGGAACAGGGGCAGTTTCAACTTTTGAAAAGTCAGAGTAAATGCTCTACACATGTATGAAAGTGACCACCCTGGTCGCTCTAGGGATGGGGGTCTGTTGAGTTCCAATTCCCCCTGAATGTTCAGTCTCACCATTTTTGGAAATGCTATTCTGGGCTCGATTACATGCCCAGAGGCGGCTATCAGGAGCCCTTGACACTGATGATGATAGGTATGGAGTGGATATCATCTGTTGATGCAATTACATGTATATTGTCAGGAAAATTGCCTGAAATGGCAGCTCAGAGTTTCGATCCCACACCTATGAATGACGAATTTTCCACTTTCATTTCAGTGTTGTTAATCGCTGCCTCTCAGAAGGGAACTCTGTCATTTCTATTTGCAAAAAATGTTCTCCCAATAGAAATACAAAACAACTCCATGTACTCTGTTGACGATATACGAGGGGCATTTCCTACATACATAGAATGGCTGATAGTAGCATGGGTCGCAGGTAAGGAATTTATATCTTTATGGGTTTTTTTCCACTGATATTTTGAAAAAGTTGAGCTGTTTCAATGGAAGCATGACTTAGTTTGGTGGTGCCAGTTCTCAAATTTCTTGGGCCACCTCTGTATTAGTGTAATGTAACCAAGCAAATTTCATCCAGTTTTCATTTTGCATTTTCATTTTGCAGTCTTATGAGCAGTGTATGCCCGCTGGTCTTGTCAATGATCAGCCACCAGGTTACAAACAGTCACTCATGACCCCGCCCATTGGACAGAAGTACGCCCAAACAAAAATAGACAAGACACCTGATGAATAATAATACATTGTTCTAATCACTTCCTTGATTAATTCCTGTGCATTTCAGTGATTTATTGATTGATATTGTAGACTACGCCCGATCAGTGGTACTTGATCATGTTGCCATCTGCCCTTGTAAATGTGAAACACAGGTGTGATGGGTACGCACATACAGCCTTGTTCTCAACTTAACGAAACATGACATGTTCTATGCGAAAGTCAGGCCAGGTCATTGTCTGGTGGCTCTATGCTTTAATAACTACTGCAGAAGTTCCTGCGGTAGTTACATTATATTGTGTCATGCCACGTTTTGTGTCTTTTCTCGAAGCCCAAAGATATTCAAAAAAGGACTGTTGTTGTCAAACTGAAGAAAATTTGATTTCATAGGTATGCTCAAAGAAGATACATGTATATGGCTGAAGAAGTGACAATCATGGAGTCCTTTTTTGTCTCCTGTCCCCCAGAACCGTAACAATGTCTGCAGTATTAGACCACTTGTCTTTTTTCAGGATTTATATGGATGGAAATCAAACAAATTTGGAACGACGGCATAAAAAACTATATAGCAGATATGGTCAACCTTCTAGATTTCATTACCAATTCACTGTACCTGGCCACCTTAGCGTTAAGGGTTGTTTCATTTATGGAGGTAAACTCAAGCTCGCGTCACCTTCAAGACGTAATAGGATTTGCTGTTAAAAGATGCATGCTCGTGTCATCACAAACTTTGAAATAAATGTCACTTTATTTGCATATGTTGGTCATGGCTTATGTACTGGTACATGTATGATAAAATCTCACATTGAACTTCACAAGTCAATTCTTGAATGTCACATTTTCGAAATTATGAATTGTACCTGCTTCACCACTAAAACCAATTGAATGTTTTTGGAGGATGTGAAAATTTATATCATGAATGTGGATGTTTATTCTTTGGCAAATTTTGAGTGATCCTCTGGGTGTGATAGGATATTTCAGATGCCTTTCATTGCTATTTTTGACAACTTTTTAAGATTCAGGTTTTGTGTTTAAGTTTCAATATCTCTATGCCATATTTTGAAACTCAAGTTATGAACAAAAAGGTGAAATAATCTTGTATAAAGCACCTTTCCCACTGGGAATACACTGTTCAAGACACTCACACTCCAAACTTGTATTGTATTGCAATTGGTTGACATTATTTCTTAGTTTGACATAGTGACACATCCTGTTGATTTTCGTTGCATGCAAAAATGATGACCGTTTGAGACACTAAAAATATTTCTAAAAATTGGGGATTTCAAAAGTACAACTGCATCAAATAACAAAGAGCAGAGTCAGAAAATGTTTTTCTTAGAAAACTCAAATTGGTACCCAGAGCATTACTTCGTGAATAAGATGCTTTGCTAGAGAAGAGTCTTACTGTACTGCTGCCCCCTTGAGCCAAGGGTTTTAAAACCAGCTGGGATTCACACAGTAGGGGTAAATGTATCAAAATTGTATCCTGAAGGTCATCATTTTTGCTCACCTAAGGATAATCTAGACTAACATGTATTAACCTCATTTTCGGAATCCCTCTTAACTTCTTACCTCTTCAGGACTAAAAAAAGTTATGCGTCCAAATTGGAAGCCACTTTAAAAAAGGAAAGCTACATCAATTTCTAGAAAGTTTTTAAGATGTGCCATGAAACTGTCTCAATTTTTTGCCTTTGTTGGCAAAGTACACCAAATTGTTCAAATTACTGAATCTGCTCCCAATTGGTTAGTCCTGAATGGGTTTAAATCCATTAACTCCATCATCGTTTCATTCTAGTTAGTCTTTTGTTATCCTGCTTTATATTTCAACTTGTTTGTCCTTTGTTGCCACAAGCGAAGGTCCACCCCTGGGCTCACAGCGGCTACCCTTGCTTCATACCCTTGCTTGAGCACAGGTCTCTCAGACAGGCAGTAACTGCTTCTCTTGATTAACCGTGCCGGTTCCTGGTTATCTTTTCAGGGTTTATTTGGATGGAGGTAAAACAGCTCTGGTATGAGGGGGCAAAGTCGTATGTTCTTGACATGTGGAACCTGCTTGATTTCACTACAAATAGCCTGTATGTAGCTACAATAACTCTAAGGGTTGTCTCCTTTCTACAGGTATGACAAGAAACAACCTTATCATTTGTTTTCCTTAACCCTTCCGTAACCCTCTATTTGGCATGTAAGAGCATTATGGGAAAAATGAGTTGGCAAATTTGACAAAGATAAGAGTTCAATTTGAAATTTTGCTCTAGCTTCTTCTGAATATGTGGGGAACCATGTTGCTGAAACTTGAAGCATTACTTATGTTCTGAACTATTTTGTCAAGTAAACCTCTCATTTCTCCAGTAAACCTCTCATTTCTCCAGTAAATCTCTCATTTCTCCAGCAAACAGATGACTACTTAACCTATTCAGCTATGCATTTTCCTTGCTTTTGAATGATTTTGTTGCCTTCTGTCTTTGTGTAGTCTTGCCAACTAATTTCCTGTGCTGCGTTAAACTTTCTTTCACAATTTAAAAATAACGTGGGAACCAACATCAGCAGCCGCCTGATAGCATGCATAGATTCAGTTCAATCTGCGACAGTGTACAGCAATTGTGAATAAGTTGCCAAGTCACATTCCTGTTTGAATAGTGCTTCACGCATTGTTGGATGGCTGAACTCATTTCAAAAAGAAAAAGAAAATAAATCGAATGAACTTGAATATCACTATAAAAGTTTTAAATATTTCTTGCACGTTCACTTGAAGTCTCAATATGAGAAATACTTTTGAAAAGGTAATGTATGATTATTATTTTTAATTAATGAATGGTTGTTAAATGTTCTGTTCAATGTTCAGGCACTTTTTATTTTCTATGAAATTTAAATTCATATGAAAGATTTATGATTGGAATTTCTCAAAACTGATTTGAGTAAAATAAATTAAGTAATTTTGAATTATTTGTTTTGAATTCTCAGTGAAACAGTTTCCCAAGCTTTCAGAGTATTATGTTGGTTTGGCATTTCTATTACTATTATTAACCCTTTCCCTCTCAACAATGTTATTTTGTGGACTTATGTTTGAGAGATGCCCATATTCAAATTGACCACAAAGCTCAATCAAGAGAGGGTCACATGAAGTGTCCTGTGCATACATCCCATGAATATTTTCAATACTGGGCTTCTTCAACTCTTCAATTTGATGTGTAGGCATCTATTAGGCATCTCTACATGTTCACAAAGATTAAGATCAGTGTGACCTACATTGGAGTTCTAAGTTGGTCAAGTTAGTCAAATTTTATGTAGATCATGTCACCCCCATATCATATAGTATCTTTCGTTTCTTTTCTTCAGATCAGAAACGACGAGAAAACAGAACAAGGGAAATATGCTGGATTCCTTCACAGACGAAATTGGGACACTTGGGATCCACATCTGATTTCTGAGGGCCTCTTCGCTTGGGCGAACATTTTCAGCTCATTAAAACTAGTATTCATCTTCACCATAAACCCACACCTCGGCCCGTTACAAATCTCGCTCGGAAAAATGACATTGGATGTGATGAAGTTTGCTCTGTTTTATTTTCTTGTGCTGTTTGCCTTCGCCTGTGGAATGAATCAATTACTCTGGACATACGCACAAATGCGCTATCAAAATTGCATGAAAAGCGCTAATAATTGCGAATTCAAGGACAAGTATTTTCTCAAGTAAGTGCACTTTCTTTGACGTAATATTTGTTAAGTGCTTTCTTTGTTTCAGTTGTCTCCATTTCATGTTCCCTGATACAACCAATAGGAATCACCAATAAGCCAAACTAAGGTTCATTGTAAACCCCTTTACTATTTGAACATCCCTACATTTTGATAAAATTTATGGTTTTGGCTTTGCTATACCAAGTTCAGACTATACAGTTAGAAAATCCTTGTGGGTAGAAAGAAGTTACTACACTTGATTGGCCATGCTTGCAAACCTACTCCTGAGCCATTTAAAGGTACTTTTGATATGTTCCATGTACATTTTTGGCGAGTGAGTCCAAATATTTTGTTCACTTGGGGTTTTTTTCTGCTCAAAATGAAGAAACCTCATCAGTCCCAAAGTTTTTTTGACACTGAACTTTTTCAGAATTTTGAACTTATGAAAAAATTTCTAAGTCCAAAACTTTTTAAACTTTTTTTCGGATCAAAATTAAGAAACAACATCAGCCCTAAAAAACGTTTGGCTCTGAAATTTTTTGGGAATTTTGGACTTGTGAAAAAATTTCAAGTCCAAACCTCTAATTTCAACTTGCACCTTCTTGTTTCCAGCTAATGAATTTTGGGTCCGACTGCTGAACAATTATGCCTTTCCTTTTTTCAGCATATTTGAAATTATACAAACACTTTATTGGGCAATATTCGGACTTATAGAGTTGGAGAGTTTAGATCTTAAAGCGGCTCTCGGGCATGAAAATGCAAATTCTCATGCTTTTACTGAGATCATGGGGAAACTCATGTTCGGAGTTTACAGTTATATAGCCCTCGTAGTTTTGCTAAATATGCTCATTGCCATGATGTCTAACTCATACCAACGAATTTCAGTAAGTTTTTTGTCATCCACTGGCTAGGTTTCAGTTGTGGTTGCAGAATCTATTTTTGCTGTCCTCCTGCCTTATTGCATTTGTGGTTATTTTGGCATGGTATTCTCTTTCAAACCCTTGCTCGGCATATGCCGAGATGGTGACTGCAGCCAAGGTTCACCCAATCACGGCATCCTGAGTAATGCCTTAGTTGTAACAAAGCAAGCTGACTATCTTAAATTAAATAGACATCTAACGGTGCTGAAAAGAACCAGGAGCATATCCCAAGAAATCTGCATAGTTGAAGATAGTCCATTCAGTACATTACTATAAAGCCTGCGAGAATCGGATGAAAACAAATTGTTATCTTCGATACGAAGTTTGACGGGCATGACTCTTCCCCCTTCATCTCTTCTTTGCCCGTGCTGTTTTCCCCAATTTTTGCAGAGTGATTTTTCACCCAAAGTCTATTCAAACTGTAGAAGTACTGAATATTATGACTGGATTACGTTGTGCTAGGCATTACTAGAAAACTAAAAGAACACCCTCTCTATGGCACTAAGTGATTCACCATCGGATATTTAACTTTAGTGAGAGGGTTGAAAGGGGTTTTTTTCTTCTCAAAATTGTGAAGTTGCAGATTGTGTCACATCTAAAACCACTTGGGGTTGAAATAGTTGCTTACCAGTAACTTACTTTTGGACTCACTTTTGAACAATTATGCCTTCTCCTTTTTTCAGCTTGTTTGAAATTATACAAACACTGTATTGGGCAATATTCGGTCTCATTGAGTTGGAGAGTTTAGATTTAAAAGAGGCTCTTGGGCATGAAAATGCAAACGATCATGCATTCACCGAGATCATGGGGAAACTCATGTTTGGTGTTTACAGTGCTATTGCTATCATAGTTTTGCTAAATATGCTCATTGCCATGATGTCTAACTCTTACCAACAAATTTCAGTAAGTTTTTTGTCGTCAAGTGGTTTTGATTTTGTGGTCATTTTTATGGTGCCTCACTTAATTCACTCTTAGCTACTCACTCTTTGAGCTCAGTGCTAAAAATATGCCTTCTACATTTTTCAGCATATTTGAAATCATACAAACACTTTATTGGGCAATATTTGGCCTTGTAGAGTTGGACAGTTTGGATATAACAGTGGCCTTAGGGCGTGATAATAAGAACGACCATGCATTCACCGAGATCATGGGGAAACTCATGTTTGGAGTTTACAGTTATATCGCCCTTGTAGTTTTGCTAAATATGCTCATTGCCATGATGTCTAACTCGTACCAACAAATTTCAGTAAGTTGTTTGTCATCCAGTGAATAGCTTTTTATGGTCATTTTCAATTATAGGATGGTGTCTCATTTAACACACACCCTTTCACTGACCTTTGGACCGACTGCTGAACATTTATGCCTTCCTTTCTTTCAGCATATTTGAAATTATACAAACGCTTTATTGGGCAATATTCGGCCTTGTAGAGTTGGAGAGTTTAGATCTAAAAGAGGCTCTTGGGCATACAAATGCAAACACTCATGCATTCACCGAGATCATGGGGAAACTCATGTTCGGAGTTTACAGTGCTATTGCTATCATAGTTTTGCTAAATATGCTCATTGCCATGATGTCTAACTCATACCAACAAATTTCAGTAAGTTTTATGTCATCCAATTGCTACGTTTCAGTTATGGTAGCGGAATATGTCTTTGTCCATCTAGTATAGATTTTGTAGTTATTTTTGAAAGGTGCTTCATTTAACATGTTAATACCATCAAGAGAAACAATTGCCTGTACTCAGAAAAATCCAGGGCAAAAAAGTCGTCTTGTCCTCGCATTCAGAATTAGTAGATCAGATGGCAAATTTAAGAGAGGTGTTTCTAAAAGACTTTTTTAACATTGTTAACTTTTGAATGAGTTTCAAGTTTAAAAGGTGTTTTACCTAAAAAAAATAGTATATGCATACAAACATACATACATACACATACATTTGGTTGATTTTGCAAACCTTCTTCAGATAGGGCCACCTATGTACTGAATGTTTTTCTAAGAAATATGTGTGTGTGCGTTTGTGTGTGTGCGGGTGTATGTGTGTGCGTGTGATATTTTTTATCAGTACTTTTCTCAGTGAATTGCCTGAGTTAAAACAGAAAACAGCAGGGTTCGTTTGTTCTAAACATGTTAGTCACTAAATTGGCAGCAACTTTAAGTTGGTTTTAACTATACTGGACTTAAATAAGATAGAAAACAACAAGATAGTGCCAAAACTGAGGCTTGTCTTCGCATTTGGCTTTCAAATACTTTCTCAGTTAAGTGAGGCATCATCTTAGGATTACATGCATGAAAAAATACTGCATTTCTGGTTGAAAAAAAAATATTCCTGATTCGAGCGATATGCAGTATTTTGTTTTTGATTATTCATTATTTTTGTTGTAGTTTTAGGTAGAATACAACGTGTTCATGGCTTGCAATGGTTTTGTTCTTGATAACATTTAGATACCTGGTAGCGATCCTGCTTTAAACTACCCCAGAGAATTAGCAGCAGGCTCTTCGAGGGGTTGCCCACCTCTCAGAGCCGTGGCTAACAACACCTTGGAGTGATTGCAGCCTCAGATTGCAGGCTTAACCTCTAAATGTGGCCCTGTATGGACACTATATGTGCAGTTTCCTCATTCAGGTCATGATATGCCACAACATCCAAGGTGCTTTTTTGCTCTATCTCTCTGTCAGTGTTTGAACATAAGAAATGCATGAAAAACATAAATTGAGGTATACAACCCAAGTTTTTTCATTCAAACACTGGAGCCAGAGATGAAACGTTATTTTGAAAACTTTAACAAAGCGAAGGGCCTCAGTGCAAACAAATAAGAAAATGTTTCCCAAATCTTTGGATTGTGCAGATTTTAAATGTTATCAGGGCAATTCTGAAATGCCTGAAACACTTCAATGTTATCCCAGATAGCTGGACAGATTGACTAGATATTTTAGAAGCCAGGTTTCGTTCCTTATGACTTTGAAAAATGATCTTGAATTTTGAGATTTTCCAATTTTGAACAACAATCCTGTTGTGTAAAATGCTATAGATATGCAATGCATGCCAATCTTTCTCGCACTTGCATGTTTTGTTATTGCACCAGGGACATGCTTAATTGTTATAACATCAAGACGTGATCCCCTCCCCCCACCCACATACCAATTCGGTTCCGGCAGTGAAGTCAACTACAGCTCTCTGGGATAACATGGTTTCAATCTTCAAGGCAATTTTGAAAACTGAAGGGGCACACTAAAAAAAGCCAACAATCATTAACGAAGTTCACCTTCACGAAGGTCACCTGACAAAAAAATCCTATTTTTTTAAACAAGGAAGAAACATGAAATCAAAGTTTGGGTATTTGGCAATTTCAATTTCAGTTTTCAACTGTTTTGAATTTTGGATACATGTGGGCGATTTTCATATATTTGGTTTTTCTCCTTAGTGTGAATTCAAGTTTAATCCACATGAGGAGAATGCATATATTTTACCTGGAATGCATGATCGACTGATTTAGAATGTTACAAATATTGCATGTTTTAAAGTTATGCATGTTTTAAAGCCTCACTGTCTTGAATCTCAGCCTTACATGGCTGTACTACAGGAACCAATCATTTGGTAAACCTCAGAAACTAATTTTGCACTATCTCCTGGAGACCTTTTTCTATTATGGACACTGGTTTCGGTTAATCGCTTGTATTTGATTTGACCTCTGCAACCAGGACACTTCTCCAATTAGTACATCATCTTTTTGTCCCAAGTGCAAGTTTACATCGAAGTTCCTTTGTTCCTGGTTCTTAGATTCTGCTTCTACCATTTTGTGAAGATCCAAAGCAGTGGGGCTTTAAATACAAATTGTGGTGCGTGGGAAATTTAGTATCAAAATAGCTTTTTCCATGAAAATTCATGTGTGTATCCTCATTCCTATTCTTTCAGCATATTTGAAGTATTGCAGACACTATACTGGGGACTATTTGGTAGAATAGATCTGCAGAGTATGGCCTTCTATCGACCTCACATTTACTCAGAATTTATGACAAAGCTACAGTTTGGGGCGTATAACTTTATCGCAAAGTTAGTTTTGCTGACTCTTTTGATTGGAATGATGACATATTCCTACAGTATTGTCATTGTAAGTAGTATCCAGAAAATTGAACACATTGTCAATTGTTTCTGCATAAATCACAAGCTTTACTCTTCCTCTGCGTAAGATAGACAACTGAAGATTTTTTCTTTTTCTGCTTTTAAAAATAGTAAGGTAACTGAAATCAAACCGCTTTTATTACGATCAAGTCTGTAATGGCCATTCTACTACTGTTGACCCTTTGTATGACAGGTCAATACTGGCCCTTCTACTACTGTTGATCAGGTCCATAGTGGCCCTTCTACTACTGTTGACCTATATAAGTGATCAGGTCTTTAGTGGCCCTTCTACTACTGTTGACCTATATATGTGATCAGGTCTATAGTGGCCCTTCTACTACTCTTGACCTATATATGTGATCAGGTCTATAGTGACCCTTCTACTACTCTTGACCTATATATGATCAGGTCTGTAGTGACCCTTCTACTACTCTTGACCTATTTATGATCAGGTCTATAGTGACCCTTCTACTACTCTCTGCATTTTGTTTGATCAGATCTGTGGTGGCTCTTAACTACTATCTTTTTTGAAGGAAAATTTCTTGTCAATTTATTAGATTCCTTAGGGTTTTTTTTGTGTGTTCTGACGTTATTGTCGATTCAGTCTTTTCCTGCTTCTTCGACTGAGAATATGTCAAAAGCTGAATGGAGTTGATAACAATGATTAGATTGCCTCTGATTATGGAGTTGATAAAAATGGTGCTATGACTCTCCATTTCTTTGGAGCTAAATGAACTTTATGTGATGGCTTAAATTTCATTCAGGCCCCATGAACACGATATGATGGCATACCATCCACTTAGGGGTCATGAACAGCAATGATGGCATATTGTCCTTTGGCATACCATTCATCTCGGATGTTATGCTATCCATTTGAAGTTGATGAACACCATGTAATAACCTGTCACCTGCTTGGAGTGAAGAAGCATCATCCTCTTCTTAACCTTATATGAACATAATGTGTTATTCTATCACCCAGTGTGAGGATGATGGTGGATTTTACTTTAAGTTTTCTCCAGAATTACCTCTTTCTCTTCTGACTCATGCATGGAGCACAGAACTTCTAAGGGGTAGTTGTAAAACAAGAAACACAGAAACGAAACAGAAACACAGAAACGCAGAAACGAAACGCAGAAACGAAAATCAAACGGGTTTTCATAAAAGTTGGAATCAAGCGGCACGCCGATACTTTCCTTGCCCAATCCGTTGTTATTGTCGTTTAAAAGTAAAATCTGAGGTTGGTGGGTTGAGGTCAGCCGGAATGCAATAGAGTTGTTGAGGGGATACATGGAGCAACTTGGGGGAGGGGGGGGGAGGGGGCGGCACGATATGGGTGAAGTCTTTTGAGGTGGTGGTGTAGTACCTTGGTAGGTTCGATTCGATTCCTACAGCATGTTATTTTAAATGAAGGTGCAGTGCAACATCTTGCCTTGTAGTGTTCAATTTACATGAAGTACCAGGATCATCCTACAAATCCCGTCTGATGCAGCACTAAATGCAAGGTACGGTACCAGTACATGGGTGAATCATTTCGACGTTATGTGAGACGTGAGAGACCAATTTTGGCGACTAGAATAGAGTAAATTGGGGGGGGGGGCGGGCACTAGACTTGGACTTGGAGTAACTCAATCTTGCCTGCCCAGCTGCTGCCTTTAAATAGTCCCTTTAAATATCTGTTTATGTTAATGAGGTTGCAGTAGGGAAGTTCAGCCTAGTGTCGTGCACAGGCCATGGAATGAACAAAAGAACAGGACTCGCTATTCGAAGGACTATTTTTTATTTACGCCGTGTAGTACATACATGTAGTGTATTGGCACGATCAAGGCCGGATGCTGCCAATCTGCGCACACGTTGATGAGGCTAAAAGGGGTATTGGGAAATGAGCATTCCTCCTTCCATTCCGACTGAATACCAGTTTTAGTTACACCCGCGTTCGCGGCCACAACCATGGCAACAAGATGGAGTCTGCAGACCAGAATTCGCCACAAGACTGGTTTCTGCGTTTCGTTTCTGTGTTTCTGTGTTTCTGTTTCGTTTCTGTGTTTCTTGTTTTACAACTACCCACTTCTAAGCGTAACTGTTAGTCAACTGACATGTTCCACTGTCAATGTTGCTGGTAGCCATTAAGTCATCACAAGCAAAACCCAGCTTTTCGCTAACCTTTGAATTTTGATGTTGGCTTTGCAGTCCTTTAAAAAACAAAGAATAAATCTCAGATTTGTCCTTAGTTAGCACTGCATACTGCTTAGGTGCTTGATCAAGTGAAAACCTGAAAGTAAGACTTGTTCCAGAATAACAATGGTCGTACTTCGATTGTGTTTCACTTCTTCCAATATCAAAGGGAAATCTGATTTGCGTAAAGTGATATAGTATTTGAGCATGTTAAAGTTGTGAAAGGAACCTGGTCACTTTCACGGTGGACCATCGTACAAAGCTGTATATTTCAAAATAGGACCGTTCCACTGTGGATTCTCTTTTTCTTACAGTTGTGTCGAAACAATTCACTTGTTTACCCTGATTGATAAAACAGTTAAAAGTGAAATGGTCCTGTTCATGATAATATGTAGCTTTGTACGCTTGCCTGCCGTACAATGCTTCATGTCTCAATATCACAAGTCACACAAAAGATACTTTGCAGACTAAATCTTCAATTCTTGCAGGCCTTTCTCTCTTTTACTGAAGAATTCTGGTATACCTTCTACTTTTCTACTTTTTTACTTTTTACTCTTCTTTAGCTTTGTCCAAAATTCTGAGTTGTGGTCATCTATGAAGGACAACTTGCAGAATGGTGATAAAACCATGGAGAAATCAATACAGGTGTCAAGTTATGTGTGAGGGTCATACATCAAGAAATCTTTACAGGGTGTTATCATGCATATTAGATCAGATCATAAAATCTGCATTTTGCCAATAGGCTAAAGTCTTGTCATATATTGCTTACAGGTCAGAGTCATTTAATACATGAATGATTGTATCAAACAATGCTAGCAAGTCAGATTCAGTATCACAAAATGTTTACAGGGCAGGGTCTTGTCATGAAATATTCACATAGTCCTGTCCTGTACAGGGTACAATTGCAAGGAAACGTACATAGATTAGGCAGTAAATGCATGAGGACCTATTCTAGCCATCATTACCTGAAATCCTTAAATTTCATTTTCCTAACATCTCATTTTGCAACCAAGCCTGATCTTTAACCTTTCTGCTGGAAGGGGTGCATAGCCATGGATAACAGATCGACCTGAATACCCAGGGGCATGTTCAGGATTTTGAGCATGGACAATCTGCTTCCAAAGAAAAAAATATCTGCCATCGCATTGAATTGAATTCTAAGACACAATCTTTTAGCATTTCAGCCATGAGGTAGCATCTTAAACAAAACATGTCCTGTTTAGAATCTTTACTCTATCATGTCTATGTATACCAGAGGCCTGGACCTCCTTGATTGTCCCCTGGATGCGCGCCTGATGCCATAATTTAGCAAACGCAGACGCATCATACCTGTTCCTCAATTATTGTCATTATCTACAGAATTACAAACCTTTCAATGCATTTTCTTTTAGCTAAGAGTGCATTAAAATAAGGGATACACATATTTCTCCATGGCATTATTACCGGACAAGTACTCCCTAGCTGTCTGTGTGGCAAGAAATTCTGAATATTTCCTATAAGATCGACGATGAAGAAAACTGCCCCCCCCCCCCCACCTGCATAGCAATTTTAGCCCCAAATCAGGAATGGCTGATGCAGATGAATAGACTGCGGTGCCTTAAAATCTGATGATTAAAAAACGGAATTTCTTGCCACAGCTTTCTATCATCTCTAGCCTAGTCTGTCTATAGACTACAGTTCTGGCCATAAGTAACGTGCATTGAAACACACAGCTCTCCCTTCTACAAGCACCTCTTGAGCTTGTGTTCAGGTGCATACCTGCTGCAGAATTAACAAGTTGGTGTTCTCACTCCAAGATGCCTGACGTATTGTTTACCACACGATTAAAACACACTCCAGATGAGTGTCTGAGGTTTGGTTTTGTGCAGCTGTCATGTGCGTTAAGGAATGTTACCTTTGGCCAGTACAGTACGCTTTTGCTTGTGTTCTGCTGTACTTGAACTGCTATAGATGTACTTGGGTGAGCTAGAAATCACAAAGTATGGTTAAAATACTGAAGAACTTTGTTCAAATCCTTCTCAGAATAGTACAAAACAGATATTTTAGTTCCAAAGTGATAGTTACAGCCATTGAAGGCGACTGGACCCCCTGGTGACTATTAGTTTTGGTTGAAATTGAAATGTGTTAAATGTATAAATGCATTTAACTTTCCTAAGAAATTATCAGCTACTGTTTCATGCTCATTGATACACAGGAGAAATTAATGTCGTTTTGATAAAGATGTTAGAAGGCATTCTCCCATAGCACGCCTTTAGATAATTCTTAAAAATTAAATGGTAAAGATAATTGATGTGTTTGCATTTTGTTGTGCATGTGCATGTTAATAGTTGTGTTGGCTGTTGTGCATGCAGTGTTCAATGGTTCATCTTATTTCTGATTCTTTCTTAATGTAGTTCTAATAATCCGTACTTTATAATGCAATCCTTCCTCAGAATTTCAGCGATATCAGATTCAGCCCAAATTGAATTTAGAATAAGGGCCATCTTGCCCCCTCCCCTAGTCATTAATAAGCTTGATACCATGGGCAATAACGTTTTAAGATAAAATTTGTTCTCAATAGCAAAATAATAATTCTCGCTGGGTATTATTTCAAATGTTACTACTTCCAGAACTTGCAGGTATAAACACTCATTAATTCTTGCACCACTCCTTGAGTTTGGGGTAAGAAGAGGAATAAGCTACTTGAAACTAATGCCCTCTGGAATTTGCAAATTGAAATGAGTATGTTGTTACAGGATATGAATAAAAAATGTGTCAAGTTAACTTCCCCAGAAATAACAGAAAAAATCCATTTCAACTTGAGCCAAAGTGTGTCTTATATGACAGGTGTTCATATCTCTGGTTGATATATCTATGGTTGAGCTACCTCTGGTTGAGATACCAATGTTTGGGCTACCTTTGGTTCAGACATCTGTGGTTGAGATATCAATAGTTGAGCTGCCTTTGGTTCAGATACCAATGTTTGTGCTACCTTTGGTTGAAATATCTCTGACTAAGATATTTTTGTTTGAGATAGCTATATGATTGAGATAATCTCAGCTATGGTAAAAGCTGCTGCGATACACAATGGGGAACCATCTAAAAGCAAAAATAAACTTCAAAAATCTGACTTGGGATACAAGTTCGATAATACACACTTTGTGTCAGGTTGAAATAGAGTTTTTTCTCAAAAATAAACTCAAAATTTTAAAGAAACACTTCGGTCTCCTTTTCAGGAATATGCAGATCGTGAATGGAAGTTTGCCCGCTCCAGGTTGTGGATGGGGTACTTCGAGGAGGGGGGTACATCACCAGTGCCTTTCAACATCATTCCCAGTCCGAAGACGTTTTATTATCTCATGTGTTGGTTCAAGGAAAAATTGTGTAGCTGCTCGCAGAGACAGAAGAGAAGCCGATGGCAGTCCATTAGGGTATGTGGTTAGGGCCTGATTCCACTGGCACATTTTCCCGCTGCAGTCACCACGCAGAGAAAACTACACTCGTCTGCAGCTTGATTTTGCTAGATAACCTGCTGGCACAGTACCGTTGGAATGCTCACGAGGGAAGCAGAAGATGATGACGTGTATGGTCAAAAGATGCCAATTGCTGGGGCCGAGTGTAGTTTTTCCATTGCAACGACTGCTTCGAGAAAATGCCTTGTAGGAACCGTGCCTATATGCAGGGGACAGGATTCTCTATTCATTATGGCTAACGTTTTATTAATTGTCAATTCAGCCTGAGTTATTCTTCCATTTATTATTTTCAATTTGTTGATTCTAACATTGACTATGAATTATTGGGTTGTCTTTGACAGGGTTATAATCCTAGTAATTTTCTTTATTGCTTGTGATTTAAAGTATTTGCTTCTTTAAGTTTACCTCACTGTGCTAATTGCAGGATTTTTCTATAATTTTTAAAAAATTCATCAACACTTTTAACGCTTTTTTTTGTTTTACCATGTTTACTATTACTTTACCATTAAACACATTTTGTTGTTTTTAGCTTACATTATGTTATGATAATTTGAATAAATGTTCCTAATTTTAAATTGTAATGTAGAAATAATGTAATGTGTATTTTGAAAGAATTATCATTTATAAAAGTGTTTTTGTAAGAGTTCTAACCACCTGCTGTCAATGAATCTATTTTCATTGAATTTATCTGCAATCGAATTTCTGCAGTTTGGCCAGAAAGATACAATGGTCTCTTAATATCAGTTTTTTTGTTTTTTTCATATTTTGTAATTTTTTTGGTGACATTTTGTTAACCAATCAAAGACTAAGATTGATGTACATTTACATTGCTTAGGGACTGAGGATGATGAAAACAAAACTCAGAGAATCCATTTCCCCTCATATTATACCATGCATACTAAGCTGGTGGCACCATTAGAAAGTGCTCTTCTAGATCTGGTAAAATACCACGGCAAACCAGGCATTGCCATGATAATTTGGTCAAAATACCATTGCTATCAGGTTGGTCAAAATACTACCTGCTATTTTGTAGAAATACAATGGCCATTTTGACCAAAATACCATGGCAGTGTGAATCTTGGCAATTCGATCAGATTATACCATGCAATTTGATCAACACCAACTTTTCTGTGGTATTTTTAATAACTTTGGTCAGAGAGATTTTCTTGTCACCCTCAGTCCCAAAAGACGAAAATAAAAGTTTAAAAAGTTTTTTCGAAGGGAACTTATAAAAAGTTAAAGAACAGGGATGAATTTGGTAAGAATGAACATGAAAGGTAAAAACTGTCATGTTAGTATATTTCACCAGTCTTGTTAGTTTAAAAGGTGAAAATGCACTGGTAAAAACTGTTATTTTAGTCTGTCTATCTAAGTGTAAAATTCACAGTTTGGTAATGGTTCAGTTCGTAGTGCGGTTCACAGTTATTTGAGACAGCATGTTGTCAAAACCAACTGAGGTCGTGCAAGGGATTCCTGGTCATTTGATATCGTCAGCTCTCACAAGGGTTCTCTGTGTCCTTGAGATGGTGACGACCTTGAATGACTATGACCTTGACCTTTGTCCTTTCTTGATTTGACCCTCATTGTATTTAGATTAGATTCTTTGAGAGCATTGTTTGGTTTTGTGTCTCATGATTCCCAAATCTTGCCAGGTCAGAATTTGTCCAGGTTTTTAAATTTAAATAAAGTGGTAGGTTACAGTCAGATTCCCTATTGGAGATTGGTCAGTTCCCTTACACTGACCTTTCACTGACCTTTAAACTCAGTCAAACACCCCATTCCATTAAGAACCCTATTGCTGAAGAAGTGTCGATGATACCCAATCAACTTGTTAACACCTAAAAGTATGAAAATTATCAGAAATTTACCCAAGTTACATATGATGCGGAACTAGTTTTGCAACCATGCTACCACAAACGACCTGTTGATGGAAATCATTTGTGACATAAAACTTGTTACATTTCTTTGTACACGTAGAGTACTGTATTTTGAATTCGTCACTATGTCACTTTAACTCACTCACACCTGTTTTTTAAGTACTTCCACTGAACAGATGTAGCGGGGAGGGGGGTCTGGGGTTTGAAAGCACCCCCAAGGAAAATTAGGAAAACCTTGGTACTGTAGAGTTATTGGACGATTTTATCATTAAAGTTTTGGGGACATCTTGACCTGCTGGCTGATCAAGCCTCATCAGTTAACATTATATCATCCCAAAACAGGTGTGAAAGGGTTAACATTTTGATTTTCACATGTTATCGTTGTTGTTAATGCTGCCATCTCATGGAGGGCACAAGTGCTTGACGTCACTTTTCTTTATCGATCTTTTGTCACGATTCTTTACAGAGAATAGTGAAGAAGGTCAATGAGAGAGAGGCAAAATATCAGGTAAGTTCACGCCGGGCCAAAAGAGAGCAGCTCATGTATGGACTTTAGTTTCTGTCTGCATGCAGTTTATAAAGGCAAATTTCACTCTCTGAGGTCATGAGTAAAACCTCAGGCATAAAAGCCACAGGTGGAACCACACAGTGTAGAGGACACCTTAAGGCCTAGGCCATATTGTCACTTACACTTATATTACCGTCACCAACCCTGCATGGTAGATTGAAGGTATTTCACATGTTCAAGCAAAACTGGGTGTCGCTAAAGCATTTTGACAACTTTATGACAGTTTTTTCAATGAGATTTTGTTTTTGCGGCCATTGAATTCACTACTATTGAGTGAATACAGAACAAGACATGAGTGAAGTTTGCCTTTAGAACATCAACTTTTGTATCAAACCTCTGATAAGGGATTTTTGTTCTCGGAATTGACATCATAATTTGGATGGTTTATTCAAATGCAATCTTGGCAATCTGGTGAGTATCTTAAGAGCGAGTGGAATTTGAGTGATACTGCTTTATAACAATGTTGATACTTCACCCTGCCTTACTCAGTTTGAGCCAATAAAAAGAACTGAATTTGGGAAACCGTAAAATAACTCCTGACCTACCATCACAAAATTGGCTGTGGAGCTTAAACTTAACTGGACTAGCTGAGTCAAGATATCTTGGTTTCATCAGAAAGATTCTCCATCTTCTGGTACAAGAACTTTGGGTCACTTGGTGATAGAACTATGTTCACCGGTCTACTATTTGAGGGATCACTATGTATGCTGATATTGATATTTCCTCTTCAATGATTCATAACCATTTCAAATTTTGCAGGCTGTCATGAAAGATCTGATCAAACGTTACATCATGGCGAAGCAACGCAGATCGGAGGACCAGGGCGTGACCGAAGATGACTTGAACGAGATCAAGCAAGACATCTCGGCATTCCGATACGAACTGTTAGAAATCCTCCGAAACAACGGAATGAAAACGCCCCAATACAGTACAAACAAACCCCTGAGTAAGAAAGTTCGCAATAGGAGCAAAATGAAACTTTGATGCTACATAGATCTATTAGATCTATTAGATCAATTAGTTGCCCTTTTGGGGCTAGAATTGAGATATTTATTGATTTAGACTCGAAGTAAGATTGAGAAACTTTTTGTACCAGATTGGCTTGATGGATGTAGAGCCAAATATGGACCGAGAGTGTTTATAAGACTTTGGATTTTGTGATTTTACAACCATGCCCTCACTAACTGCCTGACCTGTTTTTGCCTCAACTAACGTAGGGAGCTTTCTGCACTTGCCGCACTTCCTTAATGTTGTTATGAGTGATGTTTCGTCTCTAGTCATCATCATATTATGGACAGAGGACACACACCCAGCTGTTGATTGGTTACCTATACACCATGTGACTGCGATCCTGCAATTTGATTGGTTATCCTTCACCATGTGACTGCAATCCAGCAGTTTGATTGGTTACCCTACACCATGTGACCAAGCAGTTTCATGTTCCACCACTCATGCATTGTCGGGAGATGTTCGTACTCGGCCTCGTTCTCGTTCGTTACCATGGTAACCAAGGTGGGACTTCAGAAACGAAAAGGTATTTCTGCTGTGGTTTGAAGCTTGGGGGTTTGGTGTGGAGAATAGGAAATATGTGTCCCCTTCATTTGACCTTGACCTTGACCTATTTGTCCCAGCAGGCATTGAAATTGCGCCGTCGTTCACTTTTCCATACTCTAGTTGTGCATTGTGTTTTGTTTACTCTTATGGCTGAGATAGCACCGACAGTATGAGTCCTTTACGTCACTCTAGTGTCACCTATATAAGACCGCTGAAGATCAAGGGCAATCAGAACAAAACGTAATGACCATTTGATAAAATTGGTGACGCCAACCCATTGTCTATCCGAACATGTTGATGGCATCGAAGAAGATCTTGCTTATTTTGGGGCCTGTGACTTCAGAACTGGTTTTAGATTGGTGAGACTAGAGTCTATATGCACGAATCACCTTTCCTTGTTCTTGCATGCACTTTATGCTTGAGAATTTTATCATTGTTTGTGAGAAAACTTGTTCAGTATCTTAAATGCTGGCATGCTATTAATTTTTTGTTCCACAACATGATTTCATCTCATTTTACTACCATACGTGCCTCTTCTTTCACTTTGATGGCTTCATACATTAAAAGTGTTGGCTCTTGAGCTAAAGCTAACTGGACTAAATAAAGAATTTTCTTCTACAGAATGGCTGGCATAATTAAACACTATATCAGGGTCTAAATTGCTTCCCCTTTCGATCCCTCTCTCCACTATTCATCTGCATGTGGCTTTCCCTCACAACTGTTCATTCAAATACTTCATTCACTTTTTAGGATGAAAAAATATCGGTCGTCGTCGTCTAAATCCAAATATTTTTTTCACTTTTTTTTTGTTTCTGCTCAAAATGAAGAAACATCATCAGTCCCAAAACTTTTTTGACTTTGAAAATATTTCAAAATTTTGAACTGACCGAATGATGAAAAAATTTCTAAGTCCAAATATTTTTTTCATTTTTTTTTTCTGCTCAAAATGAACCAACATCATCAGTCCCAAAACTTTTTTGACTTTGAAATTTTTAAAATTTTTAACTTATGGAAGGATTAGGGTTAGACAAGGATTAGGCTTAGAACTCTCGAACTAAACCTGAGATATTTATCTCAGAGACATCTCCATTTCACTTCCAGAATATGCTCCATCATAACCATAGATGTTTTTGCAAGTTTGAATATTTCTTATGGAAAGTGCCTCACTTGGATGTGCATGTTTCCAGTCATCAGCTGGGCTGGCCGACAGTCATGATTCTTGTTGTCTCGGCACACTCCCCTCTTCCGTTAGAGAACATAGCAAAAAACATTGCTGTAGTGCAGTTATTATGCATGCAAATTTGCTAAAACTTGGCATCTTAGTATGATGCCTGCTGCACAATTTTATTTGCTTTATCAAGGAAGCTTGTTGCTCAGTTTATGTTTTCTCGTATGTGTGCCTCTATGCTAGCTTTGCCAGGTTGTACGTAGTTGACACCCCAGGGTGTGGGGGTAGGATGCGGGCACTCACAGTTATGCGATCATTAGCACAATCTTTACGTGGTCAGGTTTTATATTCAATTTTGTAAAGTCTGCACATGTCTGTAAGGTGTGGTGCTATTCTTGTTTATGTGGTATTCATCGCTGCCTTAAGGGTGAGTGTGACCTGAAATCACCACAATATTTTAAAAAATTAAATTAAAAAAACAACACCCTATCTCCTTGTGGAATGATCTCAGAAGTATTCAAGCAATATTTGAGGCAGAAAACACACTGAATACTAAAAAAAAAAAATTCGTGACCCGGTGACACCCTCCCGACACATGAAAAAAACAACAAAAAACTTTGATCGTTTGGGGCACTTTAATGCCTGCTGGAGATCCTTCATTTATTTTCACCCATCCTGAGCGGAAATTACTGTAGGCGTTAAATTGGACTTGGTGAAGCAAGATGCCACTTGATAACTGAGTTCCTTCCTAGTTGCTCGGATTATCAGAAAGCATACGGTACTGGTAGTCTACGAACTCTTTAAGTAGGCCCTATGGTACAGGAACTCAGTAACTATATCAGAAGTGTTGGCCCAGCACCAACTCCGCCTGCTATTGCTTTAAGAGAAAGAAATAGAATCGATGTTGTGAAATACAGAATGTTGTTCCAAAATCCAAAATTTCCATTCTATTTGGAAATTTTGCAAGGTTAGAGGGCATTTTCATTCATTATATTTGTTTGATTAGTTTGCTTGTCTTGGTAAGCTTATGTTATACATTTTAGTAGTTAGATTGTTAAAGAAGAAAAGGTACCATGATCAGTAGAATTGGTGCAAGAGTAGTCAATGGTACCAGGAATTGGAAGCGGGTCGTTTTCATTATTTTCTTCAAAATCGAGGGTTGAGTATAAATATTTCTGGCCTCAAAATATTGATGGTGTTTATTGGCGAATTCCACCTCACGAAAATTTACATGATATTTTGTTCAGTTTGACCAGAAATGAATCAAGCTGTATTACATGTACAACTTGAACCAAGCTATGATATGAATGGTGAATATGGACCTTTCTGGCTACTGCTGCAGTTTCCAATGCTTATCATAGTATTAGACTTTACACTCACAACTAAGTTGAAGATATGTGGCTGTCAATCTATTAGCTAAACATGCAGACAAGTTTTGAACACAACTGACATAGACACAACCTCTTCAATCACGAGCATGCCTCTTCTACGTTCAAGATGATCAGCTTTAATTCTCTTAGTCACGGCGGCTTTCTTCAAATAATTGGCGTTGTACACCCTGGTTCCAACCGGTGGAGTCAGCAACAAAGTCTCAGAGTGTCTCCCACCTCCCTGAGGAGACCCTCGATGGTGCTGTTGCTAATTGACCCACAGGGTGGAGTCATTGCAAGAAACCTCCACGATTCTTCTTCTAGAATGAAACTTGGGAAGATCTGGTGCTGTGTCCTCATATCCTCTTCACATATGCCTTGTTGACATTGATAGATCTGTATGTCTTTATTACTTAGTACTCCTTTATAGTACTCCATCAAAATTATACTCTATATGATACTCAAGACCTGCACCTTTGCAGTCCTATAATACTCCTTCCTATAATCTGCATGAAAGACGGCAGTTCACTTTCCTCCTTTTGCCTGCTCTGACAAAAGATGATTTTCAAATTGTCAATGAAAAGACATAACTAAATTGTGGATTTATAAATGTGATGCTTCCTGTACACTATCGGTATTCCCTCCCACCTTGCATGATCCACCCGTTGCTCCTCACCTCCTGACCACGCTGACATCCCTCTCTCACATCATTCCCTCGAGCAAGCTATCTTTCACCTCAGCTGAATGAGTTTGCCTGCACACCTTGATAAATAATCCCCATACACCGCAGCTTTTAAAGCATACGCAAATCTGATAGCAGTTTGATGACTGGGGAACCAAACCCCCCCGAAAAATTTCAACAGACAATAGCTTGGGAAAATCAGTTCCTTCCCTGCCTGGGGGAAATTATCAAATGTACTGGCAAGACTTAACGGAACTTAAGATGAAATGAATGTTGTATGGAAAAAGAGCTTTAATGCTTCAACTAGCCTAGAGTAGAATTAGAGGCCATTTTCTCATGGCATGTGACCATGTTACCCAAACAGTTTTCCCTCAGATTGAATGGACCCACTGTAAAATTGGTCAGGTGATGTTATTTAGTTGCTGCTACCTTGAAAATCATTGTATGACAACTCCAGACTGAGTTTTAGTATGATAGTTTAGGAATAGGAATAGGGGCGGTAGAAAATCCATGGCAATATCCCCCCTGAATATCCCCCCTGAACTCTTGGTTGGGTTACATGGTCACGTATACACGTATCACTTTGCCAATACTTCACAACTCTTTTTCACTGAATGCAGCGGTCAGTGTAAACCCTTGTCCCCTAGTGCGAGGTCACCACTAGGGTGAATGAAGTGTCAAATTCTGGGTTAACAGGTAGTCCCCGAATCATGTCTGTAAGAAAAATTAGTAGAAGTGCTGATTACTTGTTGACCCCTATCGTCACCATGTCCTTCTTGCAATGAACACACTAAGGATGATGTGGTGAACCTAATATTTTTTTTTTCAATTCCTGGGTGAATAAATGTTGAATCTTACCCCAGAAATATATTCAGAATGTCAAGCAAACCTCAGAAGAAGCAGGTGCATTCGTTCACATTGACTGCTGCATAAGTGTAAATCTCTCAATTCAATCTTGGCACAATCTGTCTGCTGCTTTTAGCACTTTGGGCAACAATACAAACAAACCAAATCCATGAGCAAACACTAATAAACAAGAAACTAATAATGAAGTATATATTACATTCTGTATTAATTTTGATGTATGTCATTCATTCATTTCTCTAACCGCCGTTTAATTGGACTTTCAGGCGGGAAGCTGAGGAGAAAACGTAGCACTATGTCTTTCGACCGTCTGAAGCAATCGCTGAGTTCGATCACAACGATAATGGAGCAGGAGGGAGACCAGGACGTAGAGAGAATATCAGATGCAAAGGCGGGTTTCTTGAAAGCCAAGAATAAGCTGCCAACAACTGGAAGCAACGGCTCCATAAATGGCCGGATCGGTGAAAATGGTACCATTACTGAGACTGTTGATGAAACATCTGGCAATAGTGGGGATAATAATTCTGGTGAGCTCAATGATAGTTTTGATGATGACGACTTTAAAGAGTCAACTATCCGCCACTCAGCTAGTCTACCCCCAAAGGGTGGGTTTGTTTACCGTGATAGCTTGCGTCGAAAACACGACCGTAAATTTGACAAACCGCTAAATGAGGACTTGCATCGACGTCGGCATTCAATTGTCGAGGAGAATTGCGATGAGATAAAAAGTGGTGATAAGCCTGACGAAGGTTTGGGGTCGTCCTTGGAGCAATCAGAAAATAGCGACAATGGTGATAGATCGCAGAAAAGGTTTGACAATATGGAGGACCCGTTGATCGAGGCTGAAGAACGTCCAGCTGAGGAAAGTCCGTCAAAAGGAAGTCCGTCTTCAGGGGACGAGATTCAACTCGACCCGACCAAACTGCCGAGTTGGCCGCCCAAGGATCACAACGCCAGCGACAGTGGGAGTGAAAGTCCATTCAATAAGAAACCAGGGGCGATCAAACGTGTTTCGTTCTTGTGGGGTGAAGAAAACAGTGGAGCGAGTGAGGAGGGGTCGGAAAAGTCATATGTGTATGACGGCAAAGCAAATGGCCAAGTTGAGCCCTCTGGTGAGAAGCGGGAGAAAAAGTTCACAAAGTGATTTAAAGAAAGTGATTTTTGATTTGATTAAATATTTGTCCTAATTGTTGTCATTTATTTATGGTGGTGCGACCCTGGTTTTAACACTTGAGAAACACTTCATTTTCACCTTCTGCTCACTTTAGTGTTTGCTGAATATCAAGGTACTTTATAACATAATCAAGTGATTGTTAATTAATGATATTAAGTGTATATCAATGTCATTACAAATCTCAAGTTGAAAGTTCTGCTGTTCAGAAATGTTTCAGTTTTAGTTTGCCAGAATATAGAAAATTTCCTAAACATTAAGAGAACATTAAAATTGCTGAAGAAAGGTTGGCGCTAACTATTTTGAGTTGTAGCTTTTGTATCTGAATTCTTCGTTTCTTCCCTATTTTGTTGTAAAAAGTAGAGAGTAGTCTTGATCAATTGAAAAAAAGGAAAATTTAGTAAATTTGAATTCTGTTTTTAGACCTGGTTATTATTTTGTCAAACTGATTATGAAACTACAATATCGGCATTGAACTTCAAGTTACTGAAATACATCCTTATAATATTGTACATTTGAATTATAGAAGTTGTCTTAAATCACAGATGCACAGATACCGTAAACCACACCAAATATGATTGTGCAGCACAAAAATATACTGTACATGTATGCAAATATTTGTCAAGAGTCAAAACCAGGGTCGTATTTAACCAATTGCATTTAAATTTGTGTAAAAAAGTTGTGTCATGTCCAATTAGCAAGAAATTCCAAAATTTGATTGTTTTAGAATGTTTCAAAATTGAGTACTCGCGCCCTTCAAAGACTGCATGAGCAGTAGGAAAATGACCTGACCCTAAGCTTTATTTTGCCAAATCTAAAATCCTGCTAACCTGGAAATTAACTTCTCAGCTCTTGAACCATTTCTACACTGTTTATTTTTTGGCAATTTGATGAACTTTTATGCACATTTTAGTTTCCTCAGTCTAAGAAGAGGTGGCTTGCAGACTTATTTTAAAGAATGATGAACACAGCGCACATATGTAATCTCTCAGATGATAATGAAACTTGGCCACCAATCTTAACGATGTCCAACTCACTCGGAAATACCAATTACATACTTATTATCGTGAAGTTTATTTTAAGTTTTAGTTTCATCGGATTTTTTTAGTAGCATTTATTTTGTTGTCTGTGGGTCTCAATGTTGTGACAGTTTTGGTCAGATGGTAAAATTTCCAACTTCAAGGTGAAGAAACAGTTCCCAAACAGACCGAGAATGATATCTTAATATGCCTTCAAACTTTATACTGAGCATGAGCCCTGGTTAGTGCCTAGGGTAGGGGCCTGGGAAAGTGTGTGCATCACATCCCGAGGCAGACCAGCTTGGCAAGATGGAAGGCCTGCCTGACTCACAGCAGGCTGGCGAATTGATTTGCCAGTGTGTAATGAAAGTTATTTGTTTGTTTGCTTGTTGGTGAGGTTTTAGATGTAGGTACCTTCAATACTCTCTCAGATTGCTTATTTCATGTTTTCGCTCATTGTTCTTGTGTTATTAGGTGTTGGTACCTATAAAATACTCTCTGGAGACAAATTCGGTTTTGTGGAGAAGTATTAAATGTAGATTGCCCCAAAAATGGAACTAGACCCATAAATAATGAATTTATGTGATGATGCAATAAGTTTATATGCAGTACCCCGGCCTAAAATAATGTTTTTGTTGTTGAGCACAAGTTTGTATTTTTGGCATATTTGATTCAATTTGTATTTCAACTGAGGGATTACATTTTGTGTGATATCGTTCACTCTAAATTGAACCACAATATACACACAAATATTGTAGGGCGTGCATGTAAATTTCGGTTCAAGTTAGGATGAAAAATGCACTTTGAAAATGTTATGCATAATTTACCTACAAATCGTGATATCTTATATTCAACGTTAAGTGTACATATTTTGAATTTAATTTATGATTAATAATTATATGTGGATATTTAAATCACTTTTAATTGAACGTTTGAACGTGTTGTATGCTCAAATGGATAAGACATGGTGGTTTAAGGACTTGCATTTTTTGGCCGTGGTGTTCGCCATAATCTACACTATTTAGACTTGTGGACATCACTGAGGCCAAGCGAGGCCAAGTTTACATCAGTGGGTTCCTTCACTTTTGTAATGCTGAAGTCAGGTGAAATCAAGTCCTATGGTAATACATGAATGATGATGGTGCAGTTTCCCATTGGGTTACTGTCATTGGAACAGAACTGTGATATGATAATGAATAATTTGAATCAGAATGGGTGAATACAGCAGTTTGCTAGTGAAACGTTTTGTAGAAAGTGATGACTTAATCCCTTGAAGTGCTGAGGTCATGGTTTACCAGTGAGGAAGAGACAGTATTGAAAATCAAAAAAATTCATCAATTATAATAAGTTATGAAAACATTTGGCACTAAATGGGTTTATCATTGATCTAATAGAAACACACTTGACTGTAAATGCTGTACTCTCACTCTTAATGTAAGAGCACTAATTGGCTGTCAATCTTAATTAATCAAATGTCCAATTGGATTCAATAATACTAATTGTAATTATGATTATAAATGTAAAGTTGTTATGTAGGATATCACAGAGTTTTCACGAGATCTCTCATATTTTTGTACTTCTTCAAACTCTCCACAGAGGGCAGTGAAAAACAGTATTTTCCTATGGTTAGACGATACTGCCATCTATTGGGTAAATGTTTTGACTATTTTCTATTCCTCCTTGATGTAGTAGAGCTCTTACCCTTTAATTTCATTCGGTTCAAAATTACCCAAAAATTTCATTTTCTCACTTGCTAAGTAAACCAGAATTCAGGAAGGCATCACTTCATGCTCTGTCTAAGATATACCTTAGTTTCACTGACCTAAGACTCCATCATTAATTACTACATGTACAAAATTGTCATGACCATTTGACAAACGTGGTGTACGATGCCAACCCATTGTTTTTCCAATTTGAACATATTGGATGGCATCGACCGACCTTGTGCATCCAGCTTGACCTTGACGAGTCAGTGAAACTAGAGTATTCAAAGAGGTTAAAGGGTTGTGAGTTTTACGTGAATCATCTGGCATGTCAGTCTTTCTAAGCAAGCTATTTGTAAGGTTCCCTGTACAGTTATTTTATCAGTTCATTTTTGCAAGTTTAGGCTTTTTCTTGGAGGTTGAATGGACAGATTGTCATAATCTTATCATCATCATTTTCATCATTTTCATCAGTTCATCTTTACATAAAGTTTGACCACTTTGTAACATTTATTTGGTGTCCTTCATACATTTCATATTTATTTATTTATTTATTCATTCATTTATTCATTTATTTGATCAGATATTATTCATTTATCATGCAAAAGCTTTATTGAAATCTCTGTAAATTTTGTACATAAAAGTCCTGTAAATATTATAATTATTTTAAATTACTTTTTCAACATTCACCTGTACTTGACTCTTGTAATAACTTGTGCTTTAGTTTCCCTCTCAATTGTCTGTGTTAATTGCACATTTAGTTTTGTGTTAATTTCACATTTAGTTTTGTGTTAATTTCACATTTAGTTTTGTGTTAATTTCACATTTAGTTTTGTGTTTATTTCACAGTTAATTTCTTTGTTTCACATTACACTCATCAAAATTTGTCCTTGTTTCACATTAAGTTTCACTTGTCAGTCATAATTGTTTCTCATTATTTGTTTGAACTGGACTCAAATTCTCCTCCCTGACCTTAGTACGTACTATTAAAAGTGGGCGTATCATGTCCCAGAGATTGTCGTCTGCTGTCCTAAAGATCAAAATGACTTAGAGCGCATCTAACTATTAAAAGAGCTAGTAATCCAAATTGTCCTGTCTGGGATGTATGCTTGTTTCACTCAGTTTGTGCAGCACTGTGGTTATGGTTTTTCACAGGTTTTATGTTAGTTTCACAAACTGGCCTATCATTTATAGAAAATAGAAAGTTGACTGGCTGCAAGCTTTGTTCCATTCTGTTTGGGAAAGAGCAAACTACATTCTAGTTACCCCTTAATTGTAACATTGTTGTCAAATTGTATCTAATTTTGCCAGAAGCTGGTGGCGTCTGACTCTACCATAGCAGTATTATTACCTGTACAGTATAATATCAAATGATTTGTTGTGATATCAAATATTTTCACAATTTTTGGAGAAATTCTGAACGTTGTTTAGATTTAATAGAATAAAGAAGAATTGTTTCAAAAAGGCGTCTAGCTAAGATTATATTTAGAAGAAACACGTCCTTCTTCCAAAAGGTAAATAACAACAAAATATAGCATCAGTGGTATTTTTCGTTAGGTTAATTAGGATAAACAAATATAATAATTTATGTAACTCAAAAGTTTTAAAGCCTAAAATATACATGTTGTGACTTAAATTAGCATTTTTTTGCTCAACTAAATTGATGGCTTTTAAGCTTAGGGACAGATAAACTTGTCCAAATCGAGATACCCAATATATCTTTCAATTGATTTCAAATTCATTTGAGAAGTTGGAAATTTAAGAATTTTCACACAATATTTGTAGTCATTCACAGAAAATTGTGTGATGTTAAAGTGGCTGTTATGTAAAGTCCCCTACAAATGTAGTCATCATCATTTTAAAGGCCTGTGCTGTTCATTTGTTTCTTATAATTCATGTGAGATTTTTCAATTATGAAAACACACATTGAACATGAATTGTAAACCTTGCTGTCGTGTACACTGATATAAGTCCATTTTATAGGTAAATTTTCATCACTTTGGCATTTCTGGTTACAGTACATCCACAATGTTTATTTCCATCTACTTGTGGCACAGACAAAAACAACATCCGCAAATGGCGTATAGGCCCTTAATAATGGTTTTCTATTTCCTGTGCCAACTGCCATCTATGTTTTGTTCTGTTTATGTTTTGTCTTCGATCATTTGTTTGAATGGCCATGTCCTCTCCTGAGTGATAAACCAATATACCACAACCAGCTTGCTATGCACAAATTAAAAAGTTAAATTTCATGTGGATACTTTCCCTTTAAGGACATGGGGCCTAACTTACTCAGTCAATGTTGATTACTCAAACCTCAAATTACTCAAACTTTGTGCCTTCATATTTCTGTTTGTCATGTTTTCCACCTGTTCCTGTTTGTTTTCTATGACTTCATGTTACTTTGTCCAGTTTTTTTTCATCAATTTCATTTCATTTTCTGTCAATTTAATGTTTCTCTGTCAGGGTTGATGCCCTAAATGGCTCATCCTTAATCTCACTCATTTGAAACTGTAAAATCAGACAGGAGATATCCTAACCTTTAGGTGGCTGCACGTGTATTGTGATGGATTCAATGTGGCATGATGGCTGCTGACTGATTTTACAGTATACATGTGACTATTCGTCATAACATTTTATGTCATTACCATTGTGTCATAACACCACTGTCATTAAACCATAATAAATCTGTCAATTAATGTGCCTAATTAATTTTAAGTTGAGACTTGATGCTGATTTAAAGGGACTGTATATTGAATATTTGATAGCGAGTGAGGCAGTTTGTGGTGACAGCCTCCAAATAAGTAAGATTTTAGCCAGCACCTGGTCAATCTTGAAACATAGTGATTGGTTTTCTGTATAAAACAATAGGAAAACGTTCCGTCAAATGACCATTTTTTTCCCTCCATTTTGCCAGAACTGTACAAAAGGGAACATGTTGTGCTGCATTTTTCTATCTTTTCTACACGACTATACCAACAGTATTGGCCACATGAGGCACATAGTTATGTATAATCATGATAATTTCAATGAATGTGTAAAACGATCCACTCACAGGCATTTGCCAACCAGTACATACTAAAGAGCAGTAGGCCAACTGCTGTAAACTTGCTAAGGCCACACGTCACAAATTGAAGGTGACAGTGATCTGGAATGTAACTCCTGACCAATTTTACAGTTTTTGGAAAATGATCTGGACAATGCCGAATTCAGGTGATGGTGTCATAAATTTGCCAATTGTGATGTGATGCTGATAATGTTGTTGGAGGTGAAATATGAAGATTTTCATAGGCGACCTCAGATCTGTCCAAAAGTTCTCTTTAACACACTAAAATTGCTAAAGTTTCTGACACATTCCCAGCTTCATGAGCTTGGATCTTTGAATGCTATCAAATGATACAAAGAAGCATTTTCAGAATGAAGTGTCATGCTGCAGCACAGCAAGTGAGGTAACATTTGGACACAACTGTGATCTATAATGTGAATCCATAACTGTGAGTCTATAATGAGACAAGCCTTTATGACATCATCACCAGTCTTTGGGTGCATTTCCAGCACTGAATATAATGTATTTTGACTGTGTGGAATATGAAATAATTGTTGTTTATTTCTATAAGAGTGTAAAATTGAATGTACATAATTATGCTTCACCAGTGTAAAAAAAGTCATTGACACAATGCACATAGTATTGTATTTTTGAGATCACCACTGGTACAAGTACTTAGCAAGATAATGTTATATACTGATATTTTCCAAGGAAGGTTAGCCAAACAGAAGATTTCAGTGACCTTGTAGATACTGAAATCATGGAAATAAGAAAGATATCTGGCAATTTGAGTGATTGTCTCAGGAAAAAATGTCAGTGTGTGACCTTTCTTTCACAAGCCTTCACCCTGAGGTACTTATATAAATATATATCAGAATCGTAATTTTCACCAAAATATTCAGGAGGGCAAAATTGTACCATTTTTTCACACCATTTTTCTATGTACGAGATGTACATTCTATATATATATTTATCGTTCCAATGTCTTTAGAACTCGATCATTGATGGTTGAAATAACTGATGAAAAATGTACCAGTCAAAAAATTGTTTCTCATATGCGTACTACCTAAATCCGCCGCTGACGGCATGAATAAAGGTGTTTTAAATGTCATGAAGAGTAACTACAGGCAGGAAACCAGACACAGTTCCCAAACTGTCATATAAGTTACCTCGGGAGACCACCACTTGGACCCCTAACCCCTGCTTATAAACCTTTCCAGAATTGGGGCGCTGAGTGTCCGAAATAGTGATGTCATAAGGGGAAACTAGGCCTTATGGTGGAGGGACAAAGGAGATAGTCATGGTTGACCAACACACTTGAATGCCTTTAATGACGGACAAGGGGGGAAAAGTTAGTTCCAATGCAAGCCACCAATTTCGGGAAGCATGTATAGTCCCCCTTTTATGAAATGAATTCTATTCCAAGTTACCCAGTCTATCTATTGTGATTACTAATGATTTGTTGATCAGACATAGTGTGCTGTTCACAAAAGACTTTCTTTTAAACCACTTCAACCAAATCCTCAACAACTTAAGTTGGCAAGCATTATATAACTACAGTAATCATTGACAGATCAACAGTATTACCCAAAGACTAGAACTGTATCTTAGCTGAAGTTTATCAGAAGACCATATTCTGTCTCAACAAGCTGGCAATACTGTCTCTGAAACTATGTGCATTATGCTGTCTCTGGATGAGAACGTGGGTTTGGATCATGCGCTCTGAAATGGTGCATGAGAACTGTCTCTGATGTGGTAAGCTAAGCATTAGAATGCATGATACCACTTCAAAATGAGCATCTCCTGTGCAATTAGAATGCAAAATGTTCTTTTATTCTTCAATGCAGCATCGTATACTCCTTCTAAACATAGCCGGTGTATATCTTGATAAGATGCAGAAGGCTTGGTGGTCAAGATGTCAATGCTGTGGTTTCTATAAACTTGGTTTAAGATACAGTTCACCATACCTCTTGGCTGCATCAGTGTTGCATAATTCTCTAACTGTCCCTCAAAAGAGGTTCATGTGCCCAGGAATTTCACCAGCTATGTTCTAAATGTTCACAGGATCAATAAACAATCAATTGTATTAGCTGGCTTCTTGTCCTTTATTTCATCAGGCAACAGACTGTATCAGGTGTTCTGGTTGTGAAGAGCTCCCTGAAAACTATCTGGCATTGTCCTTGTTCTCCAACACCAGGTTGTATCCCAAGTGGGGCAAGTAGGGCAACAGATGACGCAGATGTCCTGGTTGTGTAATCTTTGGCTTGGCAGCAACCTGAATGCTACCTTGGATCTACCTGGATGTGACTTGGAAGCCACTTGGTATTGTCCTTGTTCTCTTTATGAGATATGACACAATTGTGGAATGGTCCGATAGGGCAATAGCTATCTCAAATGTTGTGGTTGTGAAGGTACTTCATATTGTCCTTGTGTCCTTCGTGTTGTACCTCATCCCTTCTCAGGAAAGGGATTGGGAATGTATGGGATATAAAAGTGTCCCTCAGCGCAATCCGTGTTGTTCCGTTGTCTCTATATGAGATGTGACTGTCCTGTGGAATGGTTAGAAAGGACAATAGCTGTCTCAGGTTTCCTGGCAAAGCACAACCTGTGAGGTTCCTGGGAGCTATCTGGCTGCAGCGTAGGTGCTACATGCAAGTTATTGAGCATGGGCCTACGGTCCAGGACACCAAGATCCGGAGTTGAAGGCGATAGCCTTATCAGATGTCCTGGTTGTGAAGCTCCTTGGAGCGATGTGGATGCCATTTGGAAGCCGTTTGGTATGGTCCTTGCCTTTTGTTAGTGATCTGACACTTGTGGAATGTTTAGATAAGATTTAGTTGGCTCGGGTGTTCTTGTCGCTAAGTACTATTTGGACCTGTTGGGAGCTGCTTCCCTGTTCTCTTAATGAGAATCTCACACTGGTGGAATGTTCAGGTAGGGCAACAGATGTCGCAGATGTCCTGATTGTGCACGTGATACTCTTCGGCTTGGCAGCAACCTGAATGCTACCTTGGATCTAAGCCACTTGGTACAGTCCTTGTTTGCCATGATATATGACCCTTGTGGAATGTTAAGAAAACGCAATAGCGATATCTGGAGTTTTGGTTGAGACGTGCTATTTAGGCATGTTGACTTCATATTATTGTCCTTGTTTCCTTCGTGTTGTACCTCATCCCTTCTCAGGAGAGGGAAGGTATGGGATATAAAAGTGTCCCTCAGCGCAACTCCGTGTTGTTCTGTTGTCTCTATATGAGATGTGACTGTCCTGTAGAATGGTTGGAAAGGACAATAGTTGTCTCAGGTGTCCTGGTGAAGCACTACCTGTGAGTTTCCTTGGAGCTATTTGGCTGCAGCGTAGGTGCTACATGCAAGCTATTGAGCATGGGCCTAAAGTTGAGTGCTTGTGGTCCAAGACACCAAGATCGCGAGTTGAAGGCAATAGCTGTATCAGTTGTCTTGGTTGTGAAGCTCCTTGGAGCAATGTGGATGCCATTTGGAAGCCGTTTGGTATCGTCCTTGCCTTTTGCAAGTGATCTGACACTTGTGGAATGTTTAGATAAGACATAGTTGGCTCGGGTGTTCTTGTCGCCAAGTACTATTTGGACCTGTTGGGAACTGCTTCCCTGTTCTCTTAATGAGAATCTGACACTGGTGGAATCTTCAGGTAGGGCAACAGTTGTCGCAGATGTCCTGGTTGTGATACTCTTTGGCTTGGCAGCAACCTGAATGCTACCTTGGATCTACCTGGATGTGACTTGGAAGCCACTCGGTATGGTCCTTGTTATGGGATCTGACACGTGTGGAATGTCTCGATAAGACATAGTTGGCTCGGTGTTCTGATTGCTAATTACTATTTGGGCCCCGATGGGAGCTACTTCCTTGTAATTCTGTCACTTGTGGAATGGTCAGATAGGGGAACAGACGTCCTGGTTGTGGTACTCCTTGGCTTGGGAGAGATATGAATTTTCAGAAAAGGCAATAGCGACCTCTGGAGTTCTGGGTGTGAAGTGCTATTTGGGCATATCGGGAGCCATTTCATATTGTCCTTGTTCTCTTTTTGAGATCTGGCACTTGTCACCTTTTTTTACAAATCACTGTTTTTGTAATCATATTACATTGTGTGGCCTAGCACGGGTTGGGATGACACCTTTCTTCTATGACCTTGTAAACTGCCATTATCGAGTGAATTCAAAAGTAGCAAACTGAAATCTGAACGACGCAAATTTTATAGCCACAGGGGTATTATTGAATTCCAATAATTTCCAACCATGATATTCATCAGGTGCCCAAGGCTAATATTTTTGCCCAACTCGTTATTATTGCTTATTCAGCATAATATGAATATCACCCATGGTTTAACCCTTTGTAACACAGTTGACACTGAAAGAGGCGATGTAGTGGTTTGGTGGTGTATTGGTTCGAGGCCTAGAAGGGCTTGGGTTTAGCACCTTTTAGGATTTCTGTGTCCTTTAGCAAGAGACCCAACCCTTCCTTGCTTCTCTCCACCCCATTTTATAAGATAGGTAAGGTAGATAGATACCCTGCAAGCAACTGGTATCCCTCAAGAAAACAAAAATGCAATTATCAGTCAAGAAAACATTTATTTCACAAGACTTCTAGAACTCAGGGAATTAGCAATGTGATACACCTTGCTTGCTGAATATTCAGAGAAGCCAACATAAAATCGACCCTCCTTCTAAGGTTGAGTTTACATAAGTCACGTTAGCACGTCACAAGTCACATTACAAATGGGTCACAAGCCACAAAGGAACAAAGTTTTGAAGCGACATAAAATTTAACATGATCAAATTAGAATAAAACTCATATTCTACATGTTCTAGACTGAAACACATCAGTGCATTGTAGCTCTACTTGATGATACATCAACATATAGATCCATTTCACAGAAACTACTATTTTATCGATAAAAGAAGACGGCCAACATCTCCTTTGTGGTGGGATATTTTCTACAAACAATGGAGGCATTGGTATTGTCAAGGCTGATGCTGAAAAATTGTGCGCTCATCGGATTCCTTATCCTTGAAAAGTTCAGTTCACTTGATTTGGACTCTGTGAAAAATGTATCACATGAAAATCATGGGCCTCTTTGTTCAAAATTTATGCATTTTGCCATGAGTTTGAGCTGTTTTTCAAAAGTCAATTTATTCTAAAAGTGACTGGTAGAGGTACGAGTGGCATGTGACCCTGATAATCCAATTCCCCCATCTTATATGCAGTCGATTGCTGTGCAACCAAGCTAGTATCATTGAAACCTGATGATGGTATGAAATGTTTATTGCCTTGTCTGACATTATCTAGATAGAGATTCCATTCAAATGATCACTATGATTCATTGATATGTTCATACATCCTCAACAAGTCTTGCCACTCCTGAGTGTAAAAGATAAACAGCATACATGTACAATGTATACCTGGTTTATCAATTATGAATGCAATGTATGGTCGGATTTCATCACAAGAACAGAAATATACTCAGGATATCAAGTACAGGACACAGAAAGTTAGAAATTAATGCAATGTTATTGTTCATTTCTTGTGCTTCTTATCCTTCCTGTGTTTAGACTTGTGGCTGTGTCTCTTTTTCTCATGTTTACCATTATGTTTACTTTCATGTTTGTGTTTTGATTTCGACTTCTTACTTTTGTCCTTATCCTTATCTTTGTCCTTATCCTTTTTTCTTGATGACGACTTGTGTCTTTTACTTCGGCTTTTATCACTTTTGTTTTTGCTGCGAGTACGACTGTGAGGGCGATTAGATTTTGATCGTTTTTTGTCTGACTTAGATTTTTTCCTGAGTTTTCCATTGACTGATGGTGAATGAGATCGTGTCCGTTTTCTGATATTCATATCGGGACTGTCCCAACTATTTTGTTTATTATCCGGCCTGATATTTTCTAGGTCTTTGGATTGAGCATGATGCTCAGGGCCAGGGCCATGTCTGGGATCACCATCACCAATATCATTTTTATCAACGAATCGAGTACGCCTACGTCTATCATCTCCCCAATCAGGAAAACTTGGTCGGTGACCATTTGAATTCTCCCTAGGACTACGACTCCGCCCTCGTTTTTTCTTGAAAGGATGTCGCAACGTACTGCTCAACGTGTTGTTGAGAAAGCGTTTATTCACCGGTGGGACAGGGGACTTCTGCCTAAAATCAAGAGAGAACAGAGTTGATCATAAAAACTCAAGTTTGCACAAGCAGCCACCAGCAACTACAATAATTTAATGATTTCCAATTCAACCAATTGAAGGCTAGCCATTGGTGAGGCAGCCTATGACAAGCTCTTCATTCCAGAAGGTATTTACTAGGCCTACACCAAAGAATAACATTTTCACTATATGAAGTGTTAAAATGTGGCCAGAGCACTAGACAATTCATTGTTTTTATTCCATGTTTTGATCCTTACCATCCAAATATACCCATCTCCCTGACTCTCTCTGCTCCACGCTTGGCCTCCCGTAGTAGCTCTTCAGTAGCAATTCTATAAATTAAAAGTCAGGCAATGCGATGTGAATTTCTGCACAAAATAGTTTAAAGACAAATATTTAGAGTATGTTTCCCAATTTAGCATGCCACAGGCCTATACTTAACAAAATGGCGGGCAGAATTTGAACGACGAGTTCAAGTCAAAAAGCCAAAACACAGGTGCTGCACTCCTGCAGTGTCACGCTTTGTAGTTTTGTTGTTCAAAGTTGAATGTAGTTTTGTCTCTGAATGGTCACCTCCAACTGGTACAACAATGTCAACTATGGTATGCATGATGATCAAGTTTGATGGTGATGACATCGGGATGATGACATCATGTATATAGTTATGCAATGCATTACTAAGCAAAGCAGTGCAGAACAAAAATACCTCTCCAGTTCTTCTTCATTCGCCCCTGATGTCGATGGTTTGCAGTCATTTCCTTCAGCCTCATGATCTACAACGGGTTTTTGTGCTTCCTCTGATGCTGCCATTTTGAATATTTATGTGGAAAGAAGCAAGTAATTAGCGGAGAACAAAACAAAAACCTGAATAAAAATATTTTTCAGAATTCGGCGGCCATGATGAAAAAATAATTGTTGGTTGTGGGATTTATTCCGTCCTTGCCGTTGTGACTCGTTCGGCCTGTCTTCAGCCGGCGTCGTAAAGATTGTCCCTCGAGGAGTCGTTTACTTGCCTGCAGAATAACTCCAGTGAGAAGAGATACATGCGCCAGGAGACAGTCTTTGAGAAGTTGGTCGTGTCAAGGTCTTCCAACCTGACAAGATAACCAGCTGGCAGAGGGTGGTTGTTCCATCGACAGTCCTGTAGTCTCCATTAGCCCAATAGTGTCAAGTTGTGTAAAGGTCTTCCCAACCTGATCAGATAACCAGCTGGTAGAGGCTGGTTGTTCCCATGTCTCTCCTTGCCTGTGATACAGTTCTCTCTGATGCACTTTGCACATTTTAGATTGTACGTTTAAATCTGGATGTCATCTAACTTGTTCCAGGGTGACATGAGAAAGCATCCAAGCATTTCATTCATTTTAAAGGCACAGGAAATAAAACCATTGAACAACAACTTGTATTAGGTTACAAATAAATGCGTTTATTTGCCATGACATGTTGTACATACCCGGTACCTATACCACGACTACTCTCCCCCTTCATTAGTATCAAACTAATGGTTATAATTCACTACCGGCACCAGACAGCTAGGTTGGATGAAATGTCAAAGCTGGTGAAGCAACCTGACCTGGTGGTACTGATACTCACCAAGCAGATCGAACAATATTCTCTGTCAATACAGCTTGGTTGATGACCCAATATTGGTAAAAGCAGTCAAGAGTTCAAACAGGATAAGTGTCCAACAATATAGACAAACGGTTACGATTCTCAGAAAACAACTATGTCTTAGCAGGCTCAGCAGATCCCTCCCGGTCCTTTTTCGATCGTCTGCTCTTCTTATGTTTTGTTTTGTGGCCATTCTCCTCCTCTTCATATTTCCTGTGAAATAAAGATGGATGTGTTAAAGGGAGGGTACAGGCAGGAGCCTCGTAAGTCAAAAGATGTCGCCAGGGGTCTCTCCCACCTCATAGTACATCAAAACTATTCATGCTTGTACATGGGCTGTAAGTGCCAAGTGATAAGACTGGTGAGCAACACTGTCAACTGTACGAAATGCTTGATAAAAAGAGACACACTGTGGTGAAGCAGTTTTCTGGTCATCCATTTGTGGATCAGATCTACAGTATTTGGCACTATTCAAATGTCTATAGTATTCACGAGATAACTTGGAATCCACAGTATGATACAGAAAACACAATTTCAAACATCAAGACATCATGGGAGTGCAAGTGCAGTGAAAGTGAAGTCACTCCATTTAGACTGGTTATTTTGTTAAGACAAGAGGAAGTATGGAGATATTTTAGATCCCATAAATAAACAGGACATCGTTTTGACACCATGGATGTGTTGATCCTCGATAAAGATTCTAGGCCGTTTCACGAGAGATACAGAAATGATCTACAAGAGACATGAAATCTCCCCCTTGCATTTAACTTATCGCGCTCGTGGGACCAGGCTGTGAGGACAATGCCATCAGTCTTCTAATGGGAAGTTACAATATTAGTCCTGAAGAAGCCAATGGTGACATCACAAACATTGTACCAATTGATTATGTACATATTCAAATGTAATCTGTAGTACTAGCACCCTCTACATTGGAGCTGTGAACTATAAGTCTCTAATTGCCCCGAGGCCGCTCCTGCTTCTCCTTTGACTAAAAAGCTGTTATGACAGTACAGAAAGCATGAGAACAGACACTGGGTGATATGAACAAACACCAGTATGCTTTTACTTAAAACTTTATATACACTTACACTAGGTCCTTCTGTACAACACACAAGTAAAAGCATTTGCAGTGGAACCTCCTTAAGCAGACACCTTTGCTTGTAGAACACCCTCTTTATTAGGGACAGTGCTTTTAGTTAAACAGTTTGACCAATGTTAATGGGACACCTCTCTCTTAAGGACAGCATTTATCAGGCCCAAGGGTGTCCTTAAAGGGAGGTTCTACTGTACTAGTCTTTATTCATATCTCCCATTGAGCAGTTTGACAAAAGAAGCATGCATAGATAATGTAACTCACTTCAGAAGCATCACCCATCCTTCCAGTGCCTCATCTGGAAGAAAGACACCCACATACTCAAACAGCTAAACACTTGACTTGACTTAAAATATTAAATTTTCTGTCACAAAGTGTTACATCAAATATATATTTTAAGGACAGCCCTGGATATATTCAAATCTTGTTGTCATCATTCACTTACCCCATACATGGTACAGAACGTCAACAAAGTTTGAGATATATATTTAGAGACACAAACTGTAACACTAAAAAAATTATCCATGGTGAAGTTTTGAAAACGACATCACAGATCAGATCTCCTTCAAATCAATCTGTTTTTTAAAGTATCTGAATTGGAGCAATAATATAACTTCAATTTTTGTCAGGGTGTGAGTTATGAGCGCAAAAACCAAATTGCAAAGTGAGAAATCTCCAAGGTTACAGTTTGCCAACCTCCCCCAACTCAAAATATGTACAGTGTACCAACACCTGACGAACAACCAACATTGATACAGGTCAAATCAGCAATTCCCAAAATAGAGGCAGATGAATAAAATGGCACACTCTAGCCAAACTTAAAACAAACTGGTGCTTTGTTGCTTCATAAGATTTAAAATGATATCATATTGATAATGATCGTAAATTCTTGAAGAACTAAGCTTCAACTGCTTTCAGTGGCCCATGACCAAACTTCATCCTGTGGAAACTTGCCAAGATTCCAATTTAAAAGTGAATGTCGTCACGATAGTGACGCACTGAGAGTAAAGTGATATTACAGGCCCAAGAGAAAGTTTGGTCAAAAAGAACAGAACTGATCTAAAATCATGCCAGACAATGCAAGAGGATAACAGCAACGCGATCTACAATACCAAATTGTTTATGAATTTTACCTCTTCTTATGTTCTTTATGTTCCTTGAATCTCCGTTCTGGGCGATCACGTTCCCTTGACCTTGACCTTTCTCTGTAGTGGTCGCGACTGGAACTGAAGATGTGGAAAATTTACTAGAGGATTCTGAAAGTACTGACTTCCATTACACCATGACGTCATGCAGGTTGGTAGTCTGGTAAGAACATAGTTACGCAACTGCACAAGACACTAGTTATTTCCAGATTCAATTCAGAGAACTGACAATCTCTTCATTCTGACACGGCTGATGATCACCATTTCCATACGTCTGTTAACATGTAAATGAATTCAATCACTAGTCCATCAAAAAGTGCGGATCCCTCAACCACAAACTGAAATCACTCCTGTCACCACCATCACCAAAACTTGAGCATGCACATGAATGACTGAAGAAGACCCTTACCTTTTTCTGAAAAATATTTCAAATGCAAAATTTTCATAAAATTGAATTTTGTTGATTATCACTATATCAGAGTTGCATCAACCCTTACTGCATAAAAATTTACCTTTTTTTTATTTCAAGAAGTTTCAACCGGCTACCTAGTTTTTATCATTTTATATATGGTGGCCAAAAGTTCCACAGGAGATTTGGTTTGGGAGCTAAAACTACATGTACTGGACCAAATCAGTGTCATGGTATCATTTTTCCTTCTAGAAATATTTTCCATTCATTGACAGTGCTGCTTTGGGTCTGTGTCTGGTCGAGTAATGCTGCTCCATTTTTTTGGCCACCCTATATGTATGTACCTTTTATAATCATCTGGACTTCTTCCACCAGGATGACCACTATAATCCCAATGACGTTGGGGCGAGCTTCGATCAGGCGACCTGAAGTAAATGAGGTCAGAAATCACAGCATTTGAACTGGGGTATATCCCTTTTTCTAAAGAAAATGGGAATTCATGTGTGGCTCTTGACATAAACCGAGTTTGGGGGACAGGAATCCACCCAGCCCTGATTTACTACTCTTTAAACCAATCCTAGAACTATTGGTAGCCATGCTGCACCTACCTGTAAGGAGCCTGTGGCGGAGGCCCACCTCCATATTGCTGAGGAGGACCATAATTAGGTTGTTGTGATGGTGGTGGCCCACCATAGCCACCGTAGTCATAGCCACCAGGTGGTGGTCCTTGAGGTGGTGGACCGCCTTGACCTGGAGGCGGGCCGTAATATCCTGAAAAAAACAGATTATACATTTTTATAAAGTTAAGAAGTTTAGCAGAGCAATTTCCACAGATAGGCCTATACACAAAAGTTTGTCTTTCAGAAAACATTTTATAAGGAGCAGCAACTTAGCACATCACTGACTGGCATTCGAAACTCAAAATCCACCTTGGTAAAAACAAAGTGGTTTGGAAAGGTTTGAACCCACCATCTCTTCACCATGACTGTCATAGCAACTGCTCTAGATGGCAGAGGCTTGGGCTGCAGATGGTATCATATCTCAAGTCAATAGTCAAGGCAAAATCCCTAAGACTGCTTTTTGACCTCACCTGCAGGGGGTCCTTGTCCTCCGTATTGCTGTTGTGGTGGTGGCATGTTTGGCGGAGGTACATTATAGTCTGAAAAATGTTAGCTACATAGTCAGAGTTTATCTTTCAACATTGTCTCCTTGACCAGTCTTATGATTTGATGCAATATCAAAGATTTCCCCTATATCACTTTCAAAGCATCAAGAAGGACTGGTTCCCTCTACCCAGGTGCATTTACTTCCTTACAGAACAAAACATTGTGGGCCATTCGTTGAGCCTGAACTCATGTTTGCTAACATCATTTTCGCAATCGTCAGAAAGTACTATCTACTATCTACTTCTCAAAGCAGCTGCAATGTACTTGAAGACAAGACATTCAAAAAAAGATTACAAAGAAATTTTAGAACTTACTCGGCATAGGAGCCTGATGCATCATTGGGGGCGGTGCACTAAAGTTAGGCTGAGGAGGTGGAGCAGAATGTGATGGAATGGTACTGGCCGGGGCTCCATAGGACTGGGAATTACTGAAAGAGAGAGAAAAACAGATTCATGATTTGTAATTCGCAGGAGTGTTTAGTATCAAGACCAGTGAATTTTGATAAATCGCTGTATATCATGCAGCAAGACCTGTACCTAACCTTTTCAAGGTCTGTGCAAACCACACAACACTGACTGAAAACAAGTCCAAACAAGCTGTATGTTCCATACTTACTAGTCATTGCCCCCACTGCCAGCCACAGGTATATTTGAATAATTTTGTGGCCTCCGTGAATCTCTCTCTGTTGATCCTATTACATCTATCGTACCAGAAAATTTACGCCGTGGTGGTGGTGCAGCTCGCCATTGTTGTTGCTCTTCCTTTCTTGGAACTGAAGGTACAAAAATGTGGTTGAAAGATTGGAGAGGCGTTGTGAAAGACTACTTTGAAGAGAACAAAATTGCTGCTTACACATTGAAGATTTGATTTGAGATTGATGTGTCAACAAGGACGTCTATCATATAGCTCAATTTCAGCCGTATTTCAACTCGATGATTAGACTGCACCTACCTGTTACGGTAACTACACTGTTATTAGGATTCTTGTTTTCATCCGTCTGTACAGTTGTAACCGTCCGTGATTCATAACTGTGATGAGGCTGGCCAGTCGCTGAATGTGTATTCTGAAAAAGAGGACTATAATAGAAAGGGCTTGATTGGAGAAACAGTTCGCCCGTCAGTTTGAGGAAAGCAATTTCAAGACCACAACCTAGGCGGCTGGAGTAAACCGGACCTAGTCTAGTCAACCCCATCATACACGAAGTACATACCAAAACTGGGATCCGTCATAGTCCAGAAACCACAAAGTAAACAAATGGCAAACCACGCAGACGCCGAACAATGCAAATACATGTACCAGACTGATGTACCAGATGACGACTTGAAGCATTCTAAAAGTGCTCATTCACTACCTAGTACTTACGTATATTAATGGCTTTTGCAAACTACCCGGATTGTATTCTAAGCGAACACTTTTCTGTTTTTCACAATATTTTTTCCATGTTTCTTCATTGAATCCATAGTTGAAATAATCTGTCAAATCAGCACCTGGTTTCAGCCATGGCTTCTCCTGAATTGTCTCAAGGTCAAACTCGTAGATTTGGACGCCATTTATGGCACCAGGAGTATCCACATCAACGCCTTTTCCATCTGATGGTTTCTTAGCTGCGGCAGCTGAAGTGAGAAGAAAATTGATAGATCTGAATTTTAAACGAGGATAATGTCATCCACTGCTTGCCCACTTCTCCATAAAAGAGGTTTATATGATTTAGGGTTCTTTCAAGAGTAACTTACCGACAACCGATGCAGTTCTCTGGTATGCAGCACCTGCTTTAAACCTTGCAGGAGCACTGAAACAAAAAAGGCATAAAAATTGAAAGTCACTGATGATTCAGAAACTACTAACTAAGTGTTCATTTTGGTTGCCTTTGTCATTTCACCAACTAAACAGGGCCACATTCTACTTATTCAATTGAAATTTGTACATCAGTACTTTAGTATTTTAGCCTTCTTACTCGACTGGGCCACTTTTGATATCTCCGATTGTAATCTGCACATCATCATCAGAGTCCTCATCTTCCTCCTCTTCTTGTTCTTCCCCCTCAGGTGCCTCTTCTTCCATACCCTCCTCTGCTTCAGGAGCATGCTCATCACCACTCTGAAGAACCAAAGTTATGATAAATAAGTTACTTGAGGAATTTTAGTTTACACTACAGCCAAAGTTTTCATAAGAAGGACTAATTTCATTTTACTTCTGCAGAAGCAATACACCTACCTGCTCACCACCCTCTGTATCATCTGGCGACTTTTCTTTAGGCTCAAATTCAGGAGCATCTGCAGACAGCCTACTGTCAGCCGTACTGAAAGAGATCAAAAAGACTTTGTATTGACTAAGAGAAGCTGACAAACATGACAATACTTCTTTAATACTATTTGAGATGAAAAAAATTACTGAGTGTCCACATAAAGACTAAGTGAATAGACTCCAGTGGGACTCACCCTGGCACAGCCGGTTCTACTTCATCTTCTTCATCTTTCTTGGAATCTGGAAATTGGAATGGATGACAAGATGGATATCATATCAATGCAGTAGCCATGAACGAAATAAGTACACCAAAACACACTTCCTGAAAGTTTCATGACATTTGGGTGTAAGATAAGGGAGATGTTGTCTAACATCACAAGGCTCTTGTAGTATTGGGAAGCCCTATCATTTCCTCCAAGAAAGTTGAAGATAAATATTTGGGACACCCTGTAGTGTACAAATCAGTGGTAATGACCAATGCGTGCATCACTGCATGCCTGCAATTTTTGGCACTTTTTCCGAGGGAGATCATGAGCCCAACGATGACATTTTGCAAGCTCCGATATAATTTATGTTGGGTTGTAAACATTCCTTTTCATTTCATCTTTTGATTTGCGCTGATCAACCACGAATAAAGCGGCTATTAACACGAATATTAACCTCCATAAAGCCAAGCTTCGTCGTCCTCAATTTCGGTCGCCATTTTTTTTTTTTTATAAACATCTGTTTTCATCTGCCGAAGTCAGGAAGTGTACTGAAACAGACCAATCTGGTCGAACTTGGACCCCCATCAGCATTAAAATTTTAGGCAGCTAAAACTTGTCGAATTAATTTTGTTAGCTAATATGTAAAGAGCAAGCTCTAGTGAACTCACACAACTGTTTGACATGGGGGAGTCCCCCCGCCCCCCCAACCCCCGTCCTTCTGACATATTTAGCCAGTACATTGGGGGATGAGTCCCCCAAACCCCCTCCCCCGTTCTCTGAAAGTGACAGGTTTTAGCCAGTACATTGGGGGAAGGCCCCCTAACCCCCCCCCCCCCCATTGGACTCTAAAAATAGAATTCCTTGGAGACGCTGCACCGGAGTCTCATGGACTTCATGAGAGAACTACGCCATTGCCATCTTCAGGGCAAGGTAGGAACCAAACGGTCTTTTCACAGTTTCTACCATACCCTGAAGATGGCGATGGCGTAGTTCAGAACTTCAAATGACTTCATGAAAGAACTACGCCATCTTCAGGGCAAGGTAGGAACTGAAATGACCGTTTGGTCTTCTCAGTTCCTACCTTGCCCTGAAGATGGCAATGGCGTAGTTCTTTCATGTTATGTTATGTTATGAAGTCCATGAGACTCCGATAACCAGCTCAAAGAAGGGAGATTTGGGCCACGTAGATCTACGTGGTTCGGCGCTGAAGGTGTTAATAACGAATATTTGTAGCTTATATATCCATATATTCTTAATTGTTTTAAACGCGTTTTTTTGGATTCGTTTGGCGCCAAAATCAAGAATGGCAAATTTACAATCGTGACACTATAGAGATTATATAGAGATGGAGGCGCTGATGTCGTTCCGGCACGGTAGATGCTAAATCGGATGGAAAGCCAGGCGGTACGGGAACTCCTGCACCCTGACCACGTGACCTACATCAGGGAATTTCTCTATTACTTCAAACTTCCGGCACAGGGTCAAGTTTGGCACAGTTACTAGAATTCACGTGAAGCCCCCCCCCCCCCCCCCCCCCCCCAATAGCGTCACGAGGAAGGAAACAATTGGATTCACCTCCGACGTCTATGGCTGGCGCGAGTGGACAGAATTCAGAATTATGCCACGGCATAAATAGGAATTGTGGTGCACCATAAATCGACCAATCAAAACCTCGGATTTCGTGAATTATGCCGCGGCATAAATAGGAATTGTGGACGGAAGTGTCATTTATGGAGGACGGAAGTAAATCAGAATTGTGGTGCACCATAAATCAACCAATCAAAACATCGGATCTCTAACATCCGGCGTCCATAAATAGCACTTCCGGCGTCCATATATCGCACTTCCGGCGTCCATAAATCGCACTTCCGTCCATAAATTCGGCTCTCTGATTGGCTGTCTGCTATTACGAATATAGTCGTGGGTCTAAAACGATTATAGTCGTGGGTTGATTCATTTATGTCGTGGTATAATTCAGATTTAATGGTCACCATAATTCATGAAATGCGGGGTTCTGATTGGCTGTCTACTATTATGAATATAGTCGTGGTATAAATCTGATTTATCCCGACCCTTAATTCAGATATTTGTCCACTCCCGCCAGCCATAGTATGACGTCGTAACTGTGGGTGCGGTGTGTCATGAATGCAGGATCGGCCAACGCGCGGCCCATATGGAATGCGACAAAACTGTACCGGAACCAGAATTGTCATAGGTCTGTACAAATTTTTTCAGATTCGATGGGCATGATGCAGATGGATATATGAATGTTTTTGTTACACTTTACATACAGTGTATACATACGTAACCATTACACTCACTACGTTGTGTGAGTGATGATTAAGGAATTGAACCCGAGGCGGAGGACCTTGGTTGAGTTACCAAGACACTCGAGGGTGGAGCTAAAATACAGTCCAAACCCGAGCCGACAGGCGAGGGTTTGGACGAAATTTTAGCTCCACCCGAGAGTGTCTTGGTAACTCAACCAAGGTCCGAAGCCGAGGGTTCAATTTCTATTCTAAAATACCTCAAACTTAAAAAGATAGGCCACGAAATAACTTGAATATGTGCGAATTTGGCAAATTCCATCCATCGCCTGCCCGGAGCGCCGGTAGCGCCGTTGTTTACATTATGTTACGGCAGCCCGTATAGGAAGTCCGGATCGGCTCGCTCAAGTGACGCTAAAATCCGCGCAAATGGGCTATTTGGAGCGTTTTTCTCAGCAAATATGTGTAGTGCTCATTAAAAAACTTAGGGTGGTTGATGCTTCCTTGGCTGATTTGTGTTTGAAGCAGTGTTTTGAGAGCCTCAAACTTCTGAAGTGAGCTGTGTGCATGGTTCCACATTTTAGTGCAACCCGAGGGAACTTTGGTAGAGCATCTTGGTTGCGTGTCCAAAACACTCCACTCTCAGAACGAGGCTTATGCATTTTCCATTTAAAAGTTGACTTTACGGTACCAAGGTATTTTAGAATACACTACAACGACAACGTGTACAAAATGTGGAAAAAGTAAACAGCATCCATATTTTCCACATTTGCCGGGACTACTAGTTATTGTCCTCACTAATAGGTGGCAGCATAGACAATTGACCTACAACGTAGCTAAAACGTATGGGGTTAACAGGGCTTCGTTGTGCAGGTTCCTCATTTCATGAGTAACTAAGGTAGGGTGACACTGATGGACGGCAACAATCATATTCAGTGAAATCACTTGGCACTTGTCGATTGCCTGCAGCTACAGGGCCGGGCGACAGACATCCGAATGCGACCGGGCGTCTAATTAGATTTTCAAACTGTGCACCCAGTCTCAGTTGCCTCATCCATGATACAGTCATCAGATTTCATCCTATTTGTCCATCTTTTATTTCAGTTAAAATACAAGTCTTGGCGAGATGGCATTGCTGATCCCGTGCCGACTTTCATCCAGATGCCTTTCTTCAACAGCCATAGCGTTGGTGAGAAGGAATCCATATGTACCCCAGTCTTGTGGCCAATTTGTTGAACATCAACTGAGAATTGGAGGACTGTCTGCCACAGTTAGCAAAAACAACTCTCGTGGTTTTAACTGCTGTACGCCTTCTTTTGCCAAGAAACTTAAGTCAAAACATGTAAAAGACAGCTCACAAAATGAAGTAGACGCTATACTTAGTGCACAAAAGACAGCCAGGATTGAGAGTTTTGCTGTCCAACTTCTTGATGAGCACGGTACCGAACTTGGGACAATGAAAAGGAAATTGGCTGAACAGCGAGCCAAGGACGAAAATTTGAAACTAGTATGCATCAATCCAAAAGCGAAACCAAATATCTTTCAGCTTATGACTGGTGCAGACCTTGTGAAATTCGATAAAAAACTGAAAAAACTGAAAAAAGAAAACGCTCCAAAAGAAGGCAAAACTATTCGCTTGAGTATGGGGATAGGCCCCAGGGACTTGGAGATGAAGTTGAAGAATGCAGATGAGTGGATTGAGAAGGGACACAGTGTGTATGTGTCTTTAAAAGCAGGCCGCGGACTTAACCAGGTAAGGCGGAGATCAACTGTCATCACTGGTGAAGGCTTGTTCTCATTTAAAGGTCTTCATCACTAATTGAGAAATTATATATCGGTGTCATCAGTGTATCATCTGTACTTTTGCGAATTAAAATATATATAACTAAATGCTAGTATTAGTAATATCAATACAACTGATACTTCTACTAATCATAATTAGCACGGAAAGAGGTTACATAGTTTTTGTAAACGTTAGCCATTTCAAATCAATCCCATGAGGGCAATATTAGAAGAAGGCATTCCTCTTCTCCTTAAATTACATTTTTTTCTTCCAGGATGATATAAACGCAAACCAAGCTCAAGTATTCGGAGACTTAACCGCAAGATTTCAAGAAAAAGCTGTCATCAAGCAGGCATTGAAAACAGACACTGACCTCAAAGTTCTTATCGTACCAAACAGAGACGCTTCATGAAAGTGACTTGTTTATTGGTATTTATTCATCCTCAGTTCGTATATATTTTGCAGTGGGAGCCAACAACTTGAAACTGTGGGGTGCAAGTTTTTTCAAGCATGCTCATATGTTTGAGCAATAGAAAAATGGACAAAATGTATGATGATTTGGTACAGGGCTGCTGTGATACTGTATTTAATGAATAGTGGTTTGTAAAAATTGCATTAGAAAAATACATTTGTCAATAAATTCATTCAAAACATATATAATGCCTGTTTTCTTCCATCAGAGGCCAGTGCCTGGCTTTCCTGCATGATTAAAGTTAGCTTTGAGACTGTGAAAGGCTTCCCCAGATGGACAGATTGGTTGTCAGCCATGGATCTGACATAAAAATACCTGAAACAGATATTGTCCTATCTGGCCATTCCACAAGTGCCAGATCTCATAAAAGAGAAACCGACAACTTGGAAGTAGCTTCTTGATAGCACTTCACAACCAGAAAACCTAACACGGCTTTTTCCCAATCTGGCCATTCCACATTAATGGACTATTGAGACAGCTGCACTCTGAATTCTGTCCTCACTCAAGGCAAATCGGGTATCTTGTCTACCTGGATGAGAGAATACTGGTATTCCACTTGCGGACAACATCAGCTTTATAATCTTACCTAAATGTTGATGGTAGTCCTATAGCTCAGAGTGTAGGAATGAGTAGTATCCTGTATTGACAGCTAAGGACAGCATGGGGTGGTTCATGGAAGTGATATGAGGACAGTATCCATGTCTCACTCATGGATGTGATGCTGATAGAAGGACAGCATGGTGTGATACAACATGGTTGTGATGTGGCTACAAGGACAGCATGGTGTCATTCATGGTTGTGATCCTTATTATGGACCGCATATTATCACCCATGCATGGATGTGATGCTTGTAGAAGGACATCAATGCGGACAAAAGGACTGCTTGATGTGCATGGTACATGGATGTTACAATGGGAAGGACACCACCACTTAATGATCGACGAGAATCGCATGCGATTGACACATGAATGGACATTAAATTCATCATCCAACCTTCAGCGCCGAACCACGTAGATCTACGTGGCCCAAATCCTCCCTCTTTGAGCTGGTTATCGGAGTCTCCTGGACTTCATGAAAGAACTACGCCATCGTTATCTTCAGGGCAAGATAGGAACTGAAAAGACCAAACCACTGATCTTCGTGTTCGAAATCCCCCCTCTTTGAGCAGGTTATCGGAGTCTCATGGACTTCATGAAAGAACTATGCCATCGCCATCTTCAGGGCAAAGGACGAACTGAAAAGACCAACCCACTGATCTTCGTGGCCGAAATCCCCCCTCTTGAGCTGAGCTGGTTATCGGAGTCTCATGGACTTCATGAAAGAACTACGCCAGCAGGGCAAAGGACGAACTGAAAAGACCAAACCACTGATCTTCGTGGCCGAAATCCCCACATACAAAATAAAGCTGTTCCAACACCAGGAATTTTTAGGAGGTCGGGGATCTGAAAAGGGGATGTTTGGGAGTGAAACACTGGCGCTGAAGGTGTTAACCCTCCTTGAAGAAGGAGATCAACTCCTGTCATGCACAGATGAGATCCCGCTCTCATATGCAAGGGTGTCTTGTACAATCTTACAACAACACACTGCCAACTTTGCTAAAACAATGAGACACAAAAGTCGTTTTGATTATTTTAATCTTTATTATCTTTATCATATACGGTACCTTAGCTACAACTTATCAACAATTTTATCTTCCTTTGCATTCTAAACACAAAGTTTTATGTTTTGTAGGTAAAAGGCCAAATAATGAGTGTTGACCCCGGCACTAAATACCAATTCACATTCTTCTCTTGTTCTGATGCCCAAACCTGCACACATCTCATCGGACAACCCCACTGTGAACAAACTAGAGCTATACAGCAGAACATGGCCATGTTAATCTGTAGTTTGTCCATCGACGATACAGAACCTGCAGCATCGGGTGTCTTGTACAAATACATCAACACGTACAAACAATTAGCAACGTACCAAAAGATAAATTATTTCAGATTTATTGATTATCTATGGGTAAACATGTATTTTTGCACACCATGACCATGTAATGTGGTACTAGTTTAAGACTAAAGTGTCCAGTTTCAGACAAGATTCATGAATTCTGAACATGTCTCTCCCATCCCAATCCACGTCGTCAAGAAAATATCCACAGTTCAAAGCAGCAATATTTACAAGCATACACAAATTTAAACCCAACGGCTGTCCCACTCCAACTGGTTGCATTGACCTTATCACTCACTGCTCCAACTCAAGGATGCCAGTACACCTGACTAGGAAAGTCAAATACTGCAAATAAACAAATCTTTGCGGGAGTTGTATTCTCGCAGAGTTTGCAAATAAGCTGATGAGTCACAAAGTTTTGAATTAAACTTCACCTTAACAACTAAGTGGTAAAATAGTCCAATACATGTACATGTACATGTTCATGTACAAAACCAATCTCCAAAATATGTCAAGTGATCAGCCCCTGTACATACAACCAAGAATGTACACCAATTTTTTATACAACATAACAAACATATAAAAAACGTTCTTATTACACATATTATGATACAATGGCACAAGCACCAACGTCTTTACATATCACTCTACATGTTCTGTCATGCCATAATGGTGTGTTGTTTAGCATCACAGTCATCTGAAGGCCTTGTCCAGGCTACCTTCCTTTTGATCCCAAATCTGACCAGATTAAATTGTTTGAAGAACGACCTGTAGGTGGTTTTGTGTTTAGTTTCAGAGGGTTTTACCAAGTTGGTCTGCAACCAGGGCTCTGTCCTATTCTTCGTGAGGGCCATACTAATACCGACAAAGTCCAGCAGGAGGTGACTTTTAAAGCCAAGGTGCTACAGAAATCTTCACACAACCAAGCTAGTGGTTGAAAAAGAGATATGGCCACCATCAGCATTAGTGTTTAACACATCATATTACACACAATACCGTTTTTGTGGGCAATGTAACATAAAATAACAATGGTCTTGAGTGTGATATGCGGCCTGTTCTAATGTGGAGACAGGCCTTTACATCTTATTCAGATTTGGACTGATTTCAGACCACTAATGAACAGGACAGAGCCGAGTGTATTGTATTATGATTGTCTCTAAAGCATTCCAAATCCCTTAGCGTGAGTAACGGCCTTTAGTAGTCGTTCCTCGAGTTTCTCTTTGGATGTGTACTCGGGAAGAAGTAGCACGTTGAAGCAGGTGTGGGATGTTGGCAGTCTGGAATGGAAGAAGAGGCATGATCAGATGAAGGTGACGGGCTGGTGTATTTCAGCCATCAAAGTTTAGCTGGTTTGGTAGCATTTGCAAACTAGATCTGGTCTGTGCGACCTAAAAAGTTGTAAAATACAACTACAGTGGTATGCAAACCTGAATCTTAGCCTGTGCTGAGGTAACTGAAGATGTGGTCACTGGGCCAATCAACAAAACTGGTGTCAAACGGTTGTGGCACACAACTAAATGCCAACACTGAGCAAATGTAGAAGATGGAGATGTATTGAAGGCCTTATCAGGAAGTGTTTATTTGCTCTGCCCCAAAGGCAATGTTATTACCTGTCTGTATCTGGTCCATTCCTTGCGATAATCAGCTTGAGTTTTGAAAGGCCTCCTACTGGAATACGATCGCTTCCCGTAGTAAACTGCAGCAACTGCCGCTTCTGGTCATCACTAAATTTGTGTACAACTTCCCAGAAATACCTAGAAAATCAACAAAATATTTTACAATTTCAGACAAAAAGGTGTAAAATTAAAACAACAAGTACACAGCTCTTATCAGGGGTGGACAGAAATGATGATCGAGTATCGCCTTACTTTATGGTATTTGATTCTGATGTGTATCCGCCATCATAATCAGCTGCTTGCTCTAAGTCCTTGAAGTCAAAGTCCTGAAAAGTAACAGAAAAATCCTGAATTGCTTGATGAACAGATTTTACTTACAGAGCAAATATTGCGTGCGAGGTTATTCTCAATATATAGGTAACTCAAAGAGCAAACTTTACAGCATTACAGCAGTATTGGCTGATGACTCATCAAGAAAGAAAAGAAGAATGGAACAATTCAATCCCAAGAGAATTACCTTGCTTCCACAGACAAGTAGTTCAACTTCCTCCGGCCTGAACAACATCTTGAGAGGGCTCTCATCCGTCACCATACAGAATCCACGCTTGAAAGCCTTGAACTGTTTCTCCACAGACTTGTTCAGGAGATAGTCTGCATACATATCGGTAAATTCCTAAAAACACACAAATACAGAAGATGATTTAACAAAGTCAATTGGCAATTTTCTTAGTTAAACTCCTTTTTCTAAGATGTGCAAGATGGCAAATAAAATTTACCTTTCTATTTTCATTTGTCACAGGGACTTGTTCGCCATCTTTTTTGAGAACATGGGTCAGGTTGGTACCGAACACATCCTGGTAACTGATTTGGAACGCCTGCATGAATGTTTCCTCAACGTTTCCTTCATAGTCAAGCAACTCCTTCAGACTCTGGAATAACACCTGCCGAAGAAATATCACAAGTTAATGGAGTTCAAAATATTGATTACAAGGAACAGGAAGAATGTGAAGAGAAGTACTTTCAGACTATCATGAACTACTCGACTTAGTGCCTCAACTTTTGCAGGATACGTTTAAAAAAGTCATATTTTCACAGTTTATAGACACTAATGCATCTCAAAGGATTTCTGGGTCCATTGCATGATGGTTAAAATGCCTCAGGGAGGTCTGAACACTTATTTTTGATGAAAACGAATGGGGCAGCCCAAAGGTGGCACTATTTCTAACGTTTCAGCTTGACACATTCAAAGCAGTCAGGGAAGACAGTGAACACCTACGGGATGCGAATCCTTGAGGTCGAAAAACGTTCCTTTCTTGCCCATCAGCTTCCGATAGACGACCATAGGAAAGTGAACATCTAATATGACGTTGTTATATATGGCAAGACCAAGGACGATTCCAATGAGCGTGAATTGGCCGTCGTTCTCAAACGAGGTGGGGTTGAACCAGAAGCATCGGGTGTCTTCATTGTATGTGAACATGCCTGAAATCGACAACTATTGCTATTTAATCCATTAAAATAAGACAATATTTATTCAACGTCTTGGTTTTTGTAAAATATTTGTAGACCAGCAAGAGAATATTCCTGAGCATTGAGCAAAAAATTTGATCGATGTTGCTGCAGGGAATCTGGGAAATACTTGATATAAAGCTTGACTTCACTGATCAGTCAAATTCTTTTCAAACTTACCAAAATCTGGATTGAATATCTCCTCTACAACCAACTGGAAGAACTCTTTCTGCACCCCACCCTCATCAATGCCCTGCTCGCCATCAAATTCAACATAGAGCTGTTTCTTCAAATCAGCTGGGTTATCCATTGCTGCCATTTCAAGCTAGAAATGAACGAATAAATAAGAGTAAGTAGCCGCATTCAAAAATCCAGGAAAAACATCATAGACGCACTCTTCGTTGCTTTTTATCAGACCTTTAAAAGGTTTAAAAGCCTTTTATGGGCCTTAACTCAGGAGACATTGTTTTGCTATTCTGAAGTACAAAAAACGATTCACAACACTGGATGATTATCTGTCAAAAGGAAGATACAAATTAATCATTAGTCGACAGCCCATTCTGATTGAAAGATACATTCACTGAACACTCACCCCAACAAGTGCATCATCGATAATATGATCTCTCCGAATCCGCACCCGTAAATATGGCATAGAAGGTGCACCATGCACAATGCTTTGTAACCAAGAAGTCCTACGTTCGTTTATCATACGAATTCGATTGTCAAAGTACATGCCTAAATTTTTCGTGGCAGTTGAGAGAATGAATGAATGTGTCATGAAAGAAAATTTGCTCGCTACAATTCTGTAATGCATGAAGTCCTTATCCATTTCGATCTGATCGTTAAGTGGATCATTGATGAACTCATCCCAGGGTATCAAAGATTGTCTGCAGTCCAAGACTGATACCCCCAGTTCTTTTGCCAACGGGTCCTCCCATTGTTCCTTCTGTTCTTTAGGTTCATGTGCCACTGCCCCTTGCAGTAGGTCCTGCAGAGACTCACCGATTGATTCGTTCATTATTTTTTCTGCCGCGATTAAGTCAGGAGGGTCCATGACCCCGCCAAGAATGCTGGCGTAATAGAGCACCTTCATGACTCGTGTAGCGCCCGTTATCACATCATTATCATGTAGGTTATGAACCTGTGTCCACTGCCCAGTTATGACCTTGACTGTTATCATCTGATGTAGGGATTGAACCATCTCCTGTAAGCGAGCCTTGGGAAATTCGGACCAAACTTTTGCCAAGTGCCCCTGGGCTTTGACAGGTAAAGCACCAAGAGCTTTGCAGAAACTACCGAAGGCCTGTTCTAAATACTCCGGACTATGCAGGTCAGGTATTTCCATCACAATTATAAATATGTTAATATAATTACAATCCTTTTCATACATTTTCTGGTACCGCAGATCATATTCAATATTTCGCGAAAGTGAAATGAGTGCATTTATTAGTGCACTCTGAAACGGTTGATCAGGAATCCCAAACCAAACTTTATAAGTCCGTTTTAGCGACTCCAGATCTAACGTCAATCCATCTAAAGCAGATGACCTCTCTCCCAATGGCGTCTGGTCAAAACTGGTATTGGTTTCCATGGGATCACCCCGCTCACCCTGGTTTTCCCCGGAAAGTTCAATGCGCTGGATACCGGTCTCGTCAATATCAGAATGACCCGGTTCTGACGATTCTGATATCGTTTCCCACTGATCAGCACCGGATATCGCTGTACATGTAGTCTCATCATCAGACATCACATCTTTATCTGGATCTTGCAGTAGGGAGGCAGACTTTGCTTCCTTGGCACTATCCTCTTCAGTCGACTCGCTATCCTTTCTTTTCTCCTTTTCAGAATCAACACAGCCCCCACCCTCATCACTGCTCTTCTGCACCTCTTCACTTTCCTCCTCTGCAACTGGTTTCTTTTTCAGGAAACTTTTCGCCAGGGATTCTGGACTGCTGAATATCATACCCACAGTTTTTATCAGGAGTGACCAGTTGTCTGATGCTCGACAACCTTCAATGATCCCGAGCAGCTTTTCTTCATCAATGCAAGGAACTTCTTTAGGAACTGAAAAGAGAATTGAAGATTAGAGAACAGACATTTTAAAGCATCTCACAAGACAAGAAATATATACATGGGGTACGATTCTGGTGTGCACCTAATCACATACCAGAACCATTTCTTGTTCGGACACCTGAATAACAAGTGCTTTGTCTGAAGTTACTTAAATTCAGTGCAACTGATTTCATCATTGCTGACACTGACTATTGAGACAAGAACAGAGGCAGATTTAACGAAAAGAAACTTAAGTTTGGCCCTGGCATACCTTTTAGAACATGATCCCTGTAGCTGTTCCTGCTTCCAGCAGTTGAAGTTGAGGTCGATGGTCGGTCAGCTTCCTTTTCCTTCACATTCTCAACAGTCTCGGGCACTTTGGCAACCTTTGATGGAGGGTTACTTTCGCAGAGCTTAGCCTTCTCTTTGAAAAATTGCAAGGCCTGGACTGCCGCTTGATTACGGGTTATATTAGGGAGGACAAAACGACTACTGGAAGCACAATGTTCGTTGGTGCAGTCTGCATTGCCACAACCATCAGTCAGCTGGTAATAATACTTTTCTATGAGTTCTCTAGCCGCAGCACGCTTCCTAAATTTGTAGAAAAAAAGTCAATTTTACCATTCTTTACCATAATAAGAATACTTATTATCTTGTTCCCCTGAGATGCAATTTCAGGACACCACAAGAAGTGCCCAAAAGCTATAGGGCAATCGGTTAGGCACATTTAAGCCCTACATCTAGAAGGAGTTACTTTTAAACTAAACCAGGCCCATTGATTATTAAGGATGGGGTTTGAACTCCCCTGTACCGTAGTGTATGTATCCATCCCTGGTCTGACAGACAGATGGTTTGCTGGTTCTACCGGTATACTCACATTCTTTCAGTTTCAGGAGACACAGTAGAAGCAGAAGCTGGAGGTTTGGTGGCACTGGAAGAAATAAATCATAACATATAAAAGAAATGCGATGCAAGCTTCTCTTGGTCTAGGCCTACCCCTAACTGGTCAAGGCAAAAACCGGGTAAGCCAATTCGCCTTCATAGACGTCATAGTCTTCGAAATTCACCATAAAAGTATGCTATATACAGCAGGAATTTTGATGAGAAATGCAAATACCTAACCCGAACTGCGATACCAAAAACAACACCAAACTATTTTTTTAATCTAAATCTTTAGAATGGATGACATACAGACAAGGCATGTATAGAAATGTACAGGGACTGTGCAAATTTGCATGGTGACTATTCACTATATGAAAAAGCAGTTTACCTTGCGGCTGCTTCGTCGGCTTCAATGCCCTCTACACGCTTTTCGTCTGAACTCATAAGAAGCTTTAGCTATTAATCAAAATGTTTTCTCTTGTTTGACATCAACATATAACATGAAAATGAAAATGGGGAGGTTATTTTAGGTTGAACTGGAGGCAAGCATCTCAAACTTTTTTGCTGAAAATTTTCAGTTTATGGCGGATACGGAAATTGTGCAGAACTTCATGTTATTCGACCACTTTTAATTTACTTTCTATATCAAAATCAAAAGAACAAAACAAGTGAATGAGATTGATAATACGTATTTGCTTCAAAAGCTGTCTAAAGAAAGGACACATTTGTGATTTTGCTGCGTTTTAATGAATATCTGATACGTCGTCTCTTGAAAAGTGCTGTTGGTTTTCAGCATAAAAGAAATAAATTAAAATTTTGAGAATTCATCAAAGTCTTTTCTCAAAAAAAACAAATGACAGTATTGAGGAAAAAATATCTAAGATGAATTGATAATAATTGTGCAATGTTTTAAGCCATAATTAGACAAATAAGAAAATAAGAAGACGTCCTATCGCTCTCTAGAACCCAGGAGACCAGTGCCCGTAGTTAGCAATTACAAAATGTACATCGAAGGGCCCTGCAACCTGGGTTAAATTTGCAATATGGCTGCGCCCATGAAAGGGTCAGCCAGCATTTTTTCATATGTTTTTCTTTAGATTATCTCCTAATTCTGCAGTCTGAACTATTGTCATTGTTCAATTAACGTGTCCAGTTATTAAAGAAGTGTCAAAGCTCTGAAGTAAGTCAGTCGAGATGTCATAAGCTGTCCAGATGATTAAAGTAGTGTTACTGTTAGTTCTCTGTGTAGTGTGTTGTTGACGTTTGTCTGTTCACAGTGAGATGATTGATTGATAGGCCTGTCTATGACGTCTTAGAGAATGGTAATAAAGTGTTGAAACTTTCTTTATTTATTAGCAATTTTTTTTACTCATGTTGTAGTATGGATGAAAGGCCTGTTTACCTTGGCAGAGGGAGAGGAAGAGCGTCAACATTTGCTGGTGCTGCCAAAGATGCCGGCCCACAAAGCTTTGCCCATGGTCGGGGGAGAGGAAACAGTCATAATACTTTTAGTGGTAAGTCAAGAATTACGTACTTTTTGGTAAGATAACTTTGGGGCTAAAAAAGTAATGACGTTATGATGCTATGCCTGTCGCTAGGTTTTGGCTTGAGGGGGGGGGGGTCTCTTTTTGCAATTTACAGTCCAAAATTGTGGTAATTTAACAAATGCCACAAAAAATGCTACCACCTTGATCACCTTGATCACCATTCATTTCAATTTCATAACTTTGATTAGGAGAACTGATTCATAGTCAAGAAAATCACCCAATTGAATTAAGATTTGGTATAGGTATCAAATAAACCTTGCGTCCTTTATCATTCCAGGCACAAGTGCACCGAAAGAAGAGACAAGAAGCGCCGAAGAAAGATTTAGTGATGCCAGTGCAAAGATAAAAGCATCAGTCAATAAACACCTGAATAATTTGAACGAGGATTCCAGTTCATCAGACGAAGATGACGATGGTGAATACGAGCATCATGGTGCTAAGATATTGGATTCGATGGTGAAGTCATTTCCTGGAGGGCAAGGTATGGAAGGCAAGAAAATGTTAAACCTGATGCCATTGATGGTGTTAAAACTAAAACTAAAGCAGCTGTCAGTGGATTTTTGAAATGAAAAAATAGTTAATTAAGAAACTTGATATTCAAAAGCTCTCAGCTGTTGTCGGCTTTGTTTCCCCACAGCAGTGTTCCACCACCAGGGGCAGTGATCAGGAAAGAGGCAAAATAAATTATTTTTCATGTTTATTACCACAAGGTGTTTTTTTTGACAGGTGATGGTGATGCTAGTATCCTTGGTAACACATATGATGTCCTCCTCAACTATTTCAAGTCTGGTTCCAATGTCTGCCTCATCTGCATTGAGAGTATCAAGAAAACAGAGGCTGTAAGTAGCAGTGGTTGAGGGAGGGGGTCTTGGTAAGGTATAGGGCTTGTGATTTGCCTCAGCATTTGCACATCGCTTTTGACCTTGGGCAAGTCGCTTAGCTCCAATCGCCACATCTTTTGAAGAACAAGCATTGTCAGAAGAGAAGGAACTTTGACAATACATGTATATAGCATATAATAGGACTAAGTGATTCTACTGTATTTAACACCCAGACTGCCTTTCCACTTTTGTCCTCTCATCCTCTCTATCCTCTTTCTCCTCAGGTTTGGAGCTGTACCTGTTGTTATTGCATCTTCCATATCCAGTGTATACAGAAGTGGGTGAAAGATGGCGTCTACCAGCAGACGGCATTGTCAGAAGAAAATTTCCCAAATCGAGATCTGCCTTGGTTTTGGTGAGAAAACTTCTTTATTGTTACAAAACTTATTCTTTAGAAGAGACCTGGCGCTCTGGTCTCTGCTTGTCTGGCCCTTGGAAGATCTAAAACCAAATACCCTGGATTCTGTGAGTCAAGTCACTTAAACTTGCATGAATATGATCCAGATATATTTTACCTCCTCTCATTGTACTAATTACACTTGGCCATTTACCGGTACTAATGTACTTCACACATACATGTATATAGGCAAAGGTCAGATACAAAAACCCTGATGATGTTTTGAAGGACAGAGCCTGTAATATCTCCATCACTTTTCAGCCCCAAATGCCGCAACCAATATGAGCAGAGTGAGTGTCCCACCAAGTACATGTGCTTCTGTGGCAAGTTGTGCGAACCTAAGTTCGATCCTTGGTTACCACCTCATTCTTGTGGAGAGACATGTGGAAAAGCTCTCAAACCTTCATGTGGACATTCTTGTGTTCTCCCATGTCATCCAGGTGAGTGAAGTGTATGTTCTCTGTTCAGTTAGAGTTTAGATTTACCTCCAGATTGTAACCCCTTTTGATACTGGCCATGGTCACTAAGATACCGCAAGGATGTCCCCGATCGGTTATATCTAAGCTTCCCAGCCACCCTCTACGCAAGTTGCAGTGTAAAAGCATGTAGTAAAAGGATAGACAGGGATCTGGTCCTTTATTACAAGCTGTGTCATCTTTAATGTGTTATCTTATTAACTTCAAGGTCCCTGCCCTCCCTGTCCCAAGACTGTAAATGTGAGCTGCCATTGTGGACAACATTCCCCTCTGGCCCGGAGGTGCGGGGCCAAGGCATGGTCCTGTGGCAAGCCGTGCAGTCGACTTCTGGCTTGCGGACACCATGAATGCACGGTGCCGTGTCACGAGTGGGAGTGCCCACCGTGCCTGAAGACGAGTGACCAGAAATGTCTTTGTGGGAAGAATGAAACAAGTCGTGAATGTTCTAGTCCGGATTGGCAATGTGAAGAGGTGAGAGAAAAGAAATATAAGAAGCAAATTCAACTTTGCAAAAATTGAAAAGGAATTTTGCGGACAGCTATGTACAGTCTCTTCTGAGATTCTGTTTTATTAGACCTATATTTTCTCTTCTTCATGTTTAGGTCTGCACTAAAGTTCTCTCTTGTGGCAACCATACCTGTGAAGAGGTTTGCCATGCTGGGAAGTGTGGTCCCTGTCCGAGATCAGTTGACAGGAAATGCCCTTGCGGAAAGTCAAGTAAGTTTGTATGCATTGGGAACATTAAGTCTACTACAGTCCATCAGCACCTCTAAGGTCCTGGGGTTTAGAGCTGGTAGCTGGTACTTCTCTTCCTTGCTAGACTGTTCCTGGAAGTTTTCCATTAGGTTATTGATGACAAGTTCTGGACTGCTGGATATGGTAAGGCCTGTTGAGAAGTTTCAGATTAGCTGCAGAGATTATCAATTATGGCCTGTGTTGGCACATATTCAGCTCAATGCTAGCTAATCTTTTCCATTAAGTTTTGTCCCTCCCTAGAACTGGTTGATTTTTTCTTACCTAATCACCTGTGTTGTGTTTGTTGCAGGTAGTCAACTGCCCTGCACAGAAGATGTTCCAACATGTGGCGATACGTGTGAAAAACCATTAGAATGTGGACTTCATTTGTGTGCCCAGCGATGTCACTATGGACCTTGTGGCACAGTAAGTCATCAGGGAGATCGGTGACAAAGTGGTCAGAACACTGAACTCATAATCAGGAGGTTGTGGGTTCGATGTCTCTTGGAAAGATCGCCGCTGTTTTGTCTTTGCATCCTTGAGCAAGACACTAATTCTCAATTGCTTCATTCTTTAAATGAAGTGGTGTAGTGAGATTTGCATAAAATTCACAATTCACTGTTCAGTGAAATAATGTGGAGGGAATGACCTTTGAAGTTCTCGTTGTATTGAATGTTGAATGAATTCCTTCTTTCTTATCAGTGTCGTGAAATGATGATAAAACGATGTCGGTGTGGTGCCCGTCAGAAGGAGGTCCAGTGCTACAAGGACTATCAGTGTGAGACTCGCTGTAACAAGATGAAGGACTGTGGACGACACCAGTGTAAGAAAAAGGTGAGCTTAGGAATTCTATCTCATTGCTAGTCGCGTTATTTGGTCATAGCACATGGATAAAATTCTTTTAAACATATGATGACCAATCCCTTGACCAATGTAAGTCCCATCTTCTCTTCCAGTGTTGTGATGGGAAGTGTCCACCATGTGATCAGCAATGTGGCAGGCACCTCGGATGTAAAAACCATAAATGTAAAAGCAGGTGCCACACAGGTAAGTCCTACAATTGAACTCAGCCTAGGACTTGCTATAGGGTATTGGCATACCAATAGGTGGCACTGATTTTCACTCGGGTATGCAAGAAAATGATGTCAAAAATTTGAAAATATTTGTGTCACGTCTCGCTCATAATATTGCAACACCCTAGACAGTCAGCACCGAGTAGCAGTGGCAGTAGTTTTGTTCCATCCGAAGGCCATATGGTAGAGTGTCCAAATTGTTGATCTGCTACAAAGTGACATAAGCAAAAAGTTCTGTTGGAAACTGTGAATCGTCCATCTGTTTCTTTTAGGGCGTTGTTACCCTTGCCCCCTGACAGTTCAGGTCAAGTGCTTCTGTGGCCACACAGTCGTAAAAATTCCTTGTGGTAGAGAAAAAACAACACCACCGCCTCGCTGCCGGGGAAAGTGCAAGTATGTATTTTAAATTTTTTGAAAATTTGGCTATAAATGCAGGTGTTATTTTGGAATAATGAGTAACAGAACTGTTGAAAAATGAAAAAGCTAAGAAATGGCAGTGAACTGTCAAGTTGCTTCAAAATTCAGTTCTTCTGAGTTCCATCCTGCAACAGTTTTATAGTTATCAAACTAATCAAACTATTTTGGACTTCTGCAGGATACCGCCAACCTGCCACCATCCTAGTCGAGAACCCCATCGCTGCCATTTTGGGAATTGTCCGCCATGTCGGCAGACATGTGATAAGGATCTGCCCGAATGTGATCATAAATGTCCCAGTTCTTGTCACTCAGGAATCTTAGCTAAAGTGCAGGACAAGGTAAGAAATACTTTGTTGTTTTAATTGTAAGTCATGTACAAATGTTACACAGTGTCCACAGACTACAAAATTGCCCTGACTTCTCACCTCGGGGACTACAGAATGTGTCCAGAAGGAGCGGAACTGATTACTGAAGGAATGGGGATTGCTGGATAAACTTGCCCCAGCAGCAATCTTTGTGGGAGTTTGATGGCCAATATCAAATGCAAAGAAGATTATTTCTTCTAATCATATCGTCTTTGTTTTTCAGGTTGTAAGATCTGGGCCATGGGAGAAGCTGCCACCAATGCGGGTTGAGTCAATTGATAAACCTTGCCCCCCTTGCCAGGTTCCAATACAAGCTCAGTGTTTAGGGAAACATGAGGTGGGTGCTACTAAGTTTGTGATAAGGTGTCATTAGAGTGCAATCGCCCGAGCTGATCTACATGCACTCATTGGGAGTTTAGACCCAAAGAGTCAACACTGATGGTTTATCCTACTATAGACAACAAGCTCACAACCTCCCACTTATGATGACTGAAGCCCTGGACCATACCGAAGAGATGCTAATGGATCGTCAATTACTATGGGTGTAGGCTTGTGTTTATGGCTGGTAGATGGTTAAATATTGTTCATCACTCCTAATTGACTAACTTTGCTTCAGACTTGCTATTTGCCCTGCTCGGAGGTGAAGCCGTTTTCTTGTACCGGGCCATGTGGCCGTAAGCTGCCCTGCGGTAATCATTCATGTCGCTTGGAATGCCATGAGGTGGTTGGAGCAAAAGATTCCATGACGGTCAGTTAAACAGCTTGCTGTAGATGATATTTCTCAATATTTTAAGACAAAATGTGTAAATGTGTCAGTTTCCTTGTTTATTTTCTTTATAGAAAAGCATACTTACTTCAGTTATACATTGAAGAAACGGTGCATTAGGGAATAATTTTCACAGTCCACAAAACGAATCTTCGAGAGACATTTGTTTTGTGGGTACAGAACACTGTTTATCTTTTTATTTCAGAGCGGAAAGAATTGTGCTTTGTGTGAAGAACCATGTTCGAAGCCCCGAGCACCGGGTTGCGGACACGGGTGTCTACTTCCTTGTCATCCTGAGGACTGCCCATCATGTTGTCAGATGATCCGCATGCGATGTCACTGTCAGATTGTTGTCCGCCATATCGAATGCTACAAATGGATCGAATCGGACGAGAGCATGCGAGACGACCTAAAAGCGTGTGGTGGGCCATGTCCAAAAACAGTAAGTTCCTTTATTGACCTTAAATAGCTTGAATGTATATATATGAATATCAAAATCTGTGATTTAGGATTAAGGAATTGAACCCGAGGCGGAGGACCTTGGTTGAGTTACCAAGACACTCGAGGGTGGAGCTAAAATACAGTCCAAACCCGAGCCGACAGGCGAGGGTTTGGACGAAATTTTAGCTCCACCCGAGAGTGTCTTGGTAACTCAACCAAGGTCCGAAGCCGAGGGTTCAATTTCTATTCTAAAATACCTCAAACTTAAAAAGATAGGCCACGAAAATAACTTGAATATGTGCGAATTTGGCAAATTCCATCCATCGCCGGCCCGGCCGGAGCGCCGGTAGCGCCGTTGTTTACATTATGTTAGCGCGCATAGGAAGTCCGCATCGGCTCGCTCAAGTGATGCTAAAATCCGCGCAAATGGGCTATTTGGAGCGTTTTTCTCGGCAAATATGTGTAGTGCTCATTAAAAAACTTAGGGTGGTTGATGCTTCCTTGACTGATTTGTGTTTGAAGCAGTGTTTTGAGAGCCTCAAACTTCTGAAGTGAGGTGAAATTCCTTTGACGTGACGTGTGCATGGTTTCCACATTTTAGTGCAACCCGAGGGAACTTTGGTAGAGCATCTTGGTTGCGTGTCCAAAACACTCCGCTCTCAGAACGAGGCTTATGCAGTTTCCATTTAAAAGTTGACTTTACGGTACCAAGGTATTTTAGAATGTCAATCCTTAGAAATTGACCATACTTGATTGAGAAGAGTATGTGTCGTTTAATACTAAACTAAGTGGAGAAATTGCCAATGTTAACTTGAGCGGGTCTTTGGCACTCAATGAGTTGAAATTTGTATTTGTTTTTTCAGCTGGCATGTGGCCATCACTGCACTCTGACCTGCCATCCGGGTGACTGTGCTTCCAGTGAGAAATGTCGGGAAAATACACCGTTGCGCTGCCAGTGTCGGCGGAGGAAGAAGAACTTCCCATGCTGTGAGGTACGGAGTGGGAAGACGAAACTCCCATGTGACGAGGCATGTGAGAAGCAAAAGGAAAGCAAGAAAAAGGTACTTTTTATGCTGGTTTTTGAAATTCGAAAGAGCATCATAAGCTTATCAATGGGAAATTGCTACAAATTCACAGGATTTTCATTTGATATTTTTATTTTGCCGGTATTATAATCAGTGTCTTTGGATTCAAAAATCTGTTAACAAAAAATCAAACTGGTATGGCTTTCTCTTCACATTATGATCAATTATCTCTGAATTACAGGCTGCTGAAGAAGCTGAGCAGGCTAAGAAAGATGAAGAGTTGAGAAAGCAGCAGAAAGAACTTGAAGACTTTGAACGAAAGATGAAAGGACGGGGGCGTCATCGCCCAAGGAAGCAGAGGGAAGTCGTGGAAGAAGCTGGCTTCTGCAAGAAATATTGGAAATACTTCCTGGCGGCCATTATTGTTTTGGCTCTATCTGTTGGCGTTACTCTTATTGCACAGTCGTAAATGACTGTAAACTGGAAAATTTCCACGGCAAGAATTGAGGAGCTTCATCGCAAAATATATCTGTTTTTGCAAAGGCAACTGTTTGCTATATATGTATTCAGGAGCATATTAAGCGCAAAAATTATGTTTACGTTCCAAATATTGGAACTTTTTCTTACACTTATTGTCAAACAAAATGATGTCACTACATTACCATTACCCTTAGGATGTGATACATAACTGTGGCGTATTTCTTGTGTACTATCTTGTGGTTTGTATGTCATTTGATCAAAGTGTCATAAGTACTTATGATATTGAGAACAAGAGTAAAGGTCCTGAAGTCCTGATTCGGCTACAGCAGTGAATAGTATGGGAAGTAGCCAGCTTTCACAAGCATTGCATTAATTTATTTGAAAGTAGTTGCTTGAGCAATCAAATGACCACAAATTCAGTGAAAGCAGCAAAACGGTGATGGTAAACCGGTGCAAGTGGAGTTGGGCTTTTAGTGCTGTGCTAGTCCTTGATGGTTAAGGTGTTAAGTTGTAAAAAATCTGTTGTGAAGATTTCGCAGGAGGGAATAAAACTGTTTTGTGATTCAATTTTTGTTGCAATGTTCTTATAAGTTCTTTGCCCCCCCCCCCTCCCTATAACAACACCAAAAGAAATTGGCTTCCCACTACAGCATACATTTAGATGAGTACCAGCCCCCCCATTAAGGTACAGGCTGCGCTATAGTGGCAGTATTGAATTCTATTGAAGAAAGAAGCCCCCTTCCCCAGTCTTACACACCAAGTACAGGATTACAGCCTGGAGAAATGAGCCCCCCCCCCCAATATTTGTGGATGGAGTGCAAGGATGACTGTTCTGACCTAGCAAAGAAAGTAGTCAATTCCCAAGATAAAGTGCCTGAATGATGATGATCACATCACCAAAAGAACTTGCCATCACATTTTTCTGTGATATCACCCATCTCACTCCCTCTCCAAGGAGGTTGTTTTTTCATTCTCTAAAATTTCCTTGCTCTCTCCCCAGTATAATTTTCTTTGAATTATCGTTCTTTTTCAAAATTTTTTTTTCTCAATGGGGATTGCAGTGCACAAAGTTCATCGAAAACTTCTGGAGATCTTTATAGCTCTCAACTGTGAATTCATATGTTCTAGTAAATTGGCCTACCCCACCTGAAATGAAAATTTGGAGACAAGAAAATATCACATATGACTTAAGCGGAATTAAATGGATATAGGCCATGTAAGTAAAATAACCGAGACGGCTGCCTCGGGAATAGGCCTAATTTAAAGAAATAATGTTTATACCTATATTATCAATGAGATACCCGGGCCTAACCCCTAGAATCGTTGTTCAAACTTATATAATTTCCACTTTCTAAAGGTCCACACCCATGACCAAGCCCATGCCGCATGTCCAAACTTGACCACTGAATGGGCGCTGGACTCGATTATCAATGAGATACCCGGGCCTAACCCCTAGAACTTACAGAACCTCGTTGTTCAAACTTATATAATTTCCACTTTCTAAAGGTCCACACCCATGACCAAGCCTATGCCGCATGTCCAAACTTGACCACTGAATGGGCGTGGCACTCGGGAAAAACTTTGGATTCGAAAAATTTTGATGTCCAAATCTTTTTTTTACAAATGAAACGAATAACAGTTACTTATTTAGGCATATTAGGAAGTCTGATATTTCCCGCCCTCATCCGCCGCCTACCGCGTGGTCGATGCTATGATTACTGAAGACTTGTGATGGGTGTGTCAGCTGAGTTGCCCGGATGTAGGGTGTGGTACGTCATATCAACATGGCGGAGGTAGGGTCATGATCGAGACTCTCGCATAAATCTATCAAACGTGACTTTGGTCTGTTTTTAGACCCTGGGAGGAGAATAGATAACGTTTAATGTGATAAGGTAGGTCTCTATTTTTGTAAAATGGTAATCGGGAGGGTCTGTAACCCAGGGATACGGGATAAAAATGGGAGGGCGGTGGTCCCACACTCCCAGCGCCACGGCCGCAGTGGAAGGAAATGTGCGAATCGTCAGCTGAGGGATACCCTAAATATTCCCAAGGTTTTTGCCGCTTCTGTGCTCTATTTGTCTATTCTAACAACGTAGTCATGATAATGCTGATCCCATTGATATGTCCTGAAAATTTGGTGCGAAGAAAACGTACAGTTTTTGAGAAATCAGTGATTAAATGTTGGTAACCACGGCGAACTCTTGAGTGTGTACACTAAGCGCATACATTGTATACCCATACTATACAGCACTGCCATTGTTCTGTATGTGTATACTGCATCGAACTACGCAGTGTTGCGAGAGTGGCTATTTTTAGAAACAGGATTTCAGGGCCACGTGAGTTTTGTTGTGATGTGATCAGCTGATCAGGGATTTTAGGTCAGGAATGACTTTGTTTTGGCTAGGTCACTGTGTTGAATGGGCCTATATATTGTTGGCTTGCTGCACAATGTTTGCAAGGTGATTAGTTGGCACTTTCACTTTTAGGTCTGGTCCCTGTGCAGCGCAGTTGCCATTTTAAGAATAATCTGTGGGCTCTGTAACGAAGTCATGTTATTTGTGCATGATCATGAAGCTCGACCATCTCCATGGTTTTTATGCCCGAGTATTTTACATAGTTCGGTTCCTGTGTACAGTATTGAAACAATAAACAACATATCCCTTGAACCCCCAAACATGGGGTCTTCTGGTGATTGCGGAGGGTTTGCCAATCAACTGTCATCAACTAAATGAACAAAAAATCAACTAATGCATGACCATTATGGTACAATGAAATAATATGCGACCTCCTTAGCCCAAACCACCAGGAACAAATGTTGTAAAATAATGAACCCTCGCAACAAATAAATGCTTTATATCTTTGAACTTTGCAATCATTCTCTCCTGGCTGTTCCACTTCCTGGTCAAAATACCAATCACAGGCCATGTGTCGGGAGTTACTTCAACAAACATGACCCAACTACATCAGTGTACTAAAACACTCCTATTCTCTGTCCTAGATTACCAGTTGGCATTGATTGTCAACGCAACTAATTATGACAGTGAATGACAATGTCCATCAAGGGTGATAGCTAGAGGGGGAGGGGCAGCGGCAGCGGAAATACCCCCTAAGGGTCAACTAAAAATTGGATTGTTTTTGACAACCATTTTATGAAGGAACTCTTAGCACAGACGCATCACAGATCATACCGGTCTGTCATTTGACCTACTTTTTCAAGGTCACAGTGTCAATGTGTGAATTGGCTGTTGTGATGTGTAACTGTGGCATGTTTCTTCTGGGCCAAGATGTCGTTGATGATGATGATGAAACCGCTAAGGTTATGGGGTTAAAAACTTACTGTGTATGACCCCTTGACCTCTAACAATGAATTCAGTGCAATGGAAATATCCCCTAAAAAAGTGCAGTATAGGTTGTCAGACTTGTTTGATTTAGGATTTTCAGGTGAAAGGGTCATCCAGGTTGTTGGATTGCCACCAGCATATTATGATCAATGTCGAAATTGTTCTGAACTATTTGAGAAGTGGGCTACGTTTTCTGGTGGTGGATCTGCCTTGACAGCAGGGCAAAGATAGGTCGTTCCTCTACTTACTAAGATTGATTGACACGCTCCAGCTGCATGTATGACCAATTTCACCAGCCGATTTAACTTAAGCATATGATATGATATCATATGTGCTTTCTTCAGCCAGACTGGTAGCTGTGCCTGAACATCGCCATTTAGTCCTTCCACCAACAGTGTGTAGTTCGGCTTGGCATATTGATACAAGGTTGGGAGTGGTCCCACACCCATTCATAATTGATTTGATAGCCTTTATGTACATTTTGCTACATTCATGGCATTGTTTTGCAAAGGAATTTTTCGTTGGCTTGTAACAAATTGCTAGTGACCGGCTCTCATTTTCAATTGGGAGAAATTAGTGGTTGTTTCAACGACATGTTGAAGAGCACCTGGGGTGCGGGCCTATCAGGCAATGGCAAATTTTTGTTACATCCTCAGACCAATCTATTTGATATGAGACATCTGAGAAAAAGTCTGAAATAGCCTTCGAAATTTAAAGAAATAAAGTCTAAGCTGACCTAACTGTTCTTTCTTTTTGTTCTTGCAAAAATGGACTTCACATAAATTGCTCAGAATTGTCAATATTGTGGCGGAATAGGGGTTGATCTAGCCAAACCCTGCCAACCACCTCAAATTTATTACAGTTCTGTAATTTTCCGGTCCAAATCTTGACTAACCATTAGGCCCATAGGCCTATATCATGCAGGACTACATGTATCTAGACAGGTGTGGCCCCTGAACAAACCCGGACAAAACTATTCCTGTAATTACATGATTGTGAACACTCTAGTCCCCATGTACAATGCCTGCTGTCTGGGCGTGGTGCTTCGATGCACATGCTTTCACGTAGCGGTTGGCCTCATTGGCACAGTCGGAACAATTATTATGCAGAACATTTAGAAGAGAATTTAAGCTCAGGGTTACTGGTACATCCTACTGTTGAAAGGGCGTGTCTGGGCACTTTTGTCCTGGGCTATATTTGGCACAATTTCATGTGCAGTGAACTTGTGGCCTATGGCTCTTTTAAAACCATTCAAAAACAAATCTGACCTTTTTTTGACAAGGGAACTCGGAGAAGTACATGAAGTACAGTATACCCAAATATTTAAAACCATTCCCATTGAAATAACACGTTAGCAGTAGTTTCTCTTAAGTTAAAAAACTGCAATATCAGGTTTAATGGATTTTTTTCTATCAATAATTCAACTGTGTTATTATTATGTGATCTTTCATCCTCTTTGCAGAATCTTCCAAATGGCATGCGAGACACACCCTCCCCCTGATGTGGACCTTCCCCAACTCAATGATACTGCTGAAAAAACCAACATGAAGGTCGACTCCGAGGACAATGTGCAAGATGCTTGTTCAACTACTACAAAGTATGTGTGATAATGGGTAATATGAATGAAGACTAGCAAATGCTTTTTTCTATAAACTCCACGTACATTTACACTAGGCGTTTCTGTTCAAAATTTAAGTAAAAGCATTTGCTAGTTTTTATTCATATCACCCAATGTCTGCTCCATGTGAAAGATTGTATTACAGAAGAAACTGAGCTGAAAGATTTCGACTTTCACAGAACTAACACACTCTAGCAGTCTGAAATCCAGCCTTTTTGCATTCTGTGCATCATAATTTGAGCTCGATACGGGAGTTTCCCTGTTACAGCTATAGACAGCTTCTTACATGACATGAGGTTGTAGAAAAGGCTTCAAAGTCAGCAGATGGTGTATGGGGGTATGGATTGAGATATGATTCTTGTTCACCCCTACGAATTTCAAAACTAAAATTAGTCGGCCTAATTGTTTTAAATTGCTAACAACTTGACACATATTTTGGTTGGAATTTGTATTGTTTACAATCAGCAGTTACTTTTTGAGCCTGCATGTATGAGTTGAGGCCTAATGGGTGTGTGCATGCAGGCCCCGGTAGGTGTCCCTGTTGTGTGCTAGCGTATCAATAGGCCTTCTGGATTTTTCGGCCTAGATGGCTTTGTTGTGCTGTTAGGGTTAGTTCTTATGTATATGTTGGGTAGGGCAGTAAATCTCCCAGTGTATCCTAGCAACTTGGCGGTACTGTTAGTCTTTTGGGTAAGGGTGTGTTATTGTATGTTAGTTCTTTGCCTAGACAGTACAGGGTGGGTCAATAAAACGGTAATAGAAAAAGTAAAGGGTTAATATGTCAATCAGAAAGCAGTCATGCGGTCACACGGTGCCATCCCATAGTTGTTGGGCGATACTGATTGTCTGATTTGCCTGGAACGATAGGAAACCAATCATTGGTGGCATCTCTGCAAAACTGATGAGAAAGCAGTTGTGTGGTTGGCTTGAAAACTTGTAGATGGCTCCACTGTTCATTGCAAAATGATGACCTGTAACCTAAGGAGTTGTTCAAGCTGGCCGTTAGTACTCCTTTGAGGATTCGGAATTTGTGCAGCGGTCGGAAATAGTGGGAACGAAATTTCCCAATTTTGTATCGTATATTATCAAGTGTCTACTATTTACTATTGCCATACCATGACCTGTATTGGCCTGAGTGACTCGATAAGTCTTTAGGTGACTGATCCAATCATGAAAACAAGTTATCATTTTTGTAATACCCCTTTTTGTTTCAACTTCCAGTGATTGTGATGTGACGTCTCAAGAAACAATGAAAAGTGCTTCCAGTAACTTAACTGCTTCAAGTGAATCAAATCAGGGCGTGGATCAGGTGAGAATTGGAAATAATTGGTGTGGTTTACTCTGTTTATAGCTTCATGTGAACTTTTTATCAGTTTCATGCCACAATAGGACACCTTGCTGGGTTTAATGGCGTTGTAACACCATCTTCCACCAGGGAGGGAGGATGAAGGTCCTTAGATAGTGGGTATTGGATCCAGGATACTTTTCCTGAATTTTCCTCTCTTTTGAGGATGCAGCTGGAGTGACTACTACATTAGTCAGCTTTGGGTGGAGCTGATGTCACATTGAGGCGTGTTGCATTCTTATCAGTCATTGCCAGTCACGGCTTGAAAGAGCATTTGATTAAAATGACTAATTTGAGGATATGGGTGTTCATCTTGTAACTATCACCATCATTCCTAGTTTCATAGTGACTAAGTCATAGTCTGCCTTTTCTTTCACATTTTGTTCATCCAGCAAATAAAATGCACAACTGTGAAGTAAAAAGCAAATGGACCCCAAAATTGCTAACATTCAAATGGCCATTTGAAAACTCTTTCTAGAAGAAGTGGAAAAATTGAACATAAGTAAACTTCAGGAACAAAAATCGATTTCATTTTCAATTGCATCAGTTAGGGCCTCTCTGACAACCCGGCCTTAGCCCTTTGGTGTCGCCTTCCTGATCTGATTATGCAGCATGTGGGCTTATACATACATGCCACATGCCACATATGCATCTGCGTCCTTGACTCAAGTAATACATGCAGGTCTGATTTGAAGGTCGATATCGCTTGACATGGTTATGAGTTCACTACAATTTGTGACTACGTTCATTATTTCCCTCCGCGGTGACATATGGTCCATATACAAATTTCCTGCACACAGTGTTTTTCAGTAATTACTAAATTCGCGGTCAGTTGCCACGGAAATGTGGTTGGGATGAGACAGGTGTATAAATAGTCCAAATGGACTCCACCAGTGTGGTCACACCCTGTTTAATCATTATTTACCAGTTACCGGCACCATAAAGACAGGATCATTTGTGTCGTTCGATGGCTTGTGTTACTATGTGGAGTATAAATTAATTGCTGTTTTAATTCTGAGTTTGTCATTCATTCATTTGATTTGACTTATATTAACTAATGCTGGATTTTCACCTCATGCTTAGTCAATGTGAATTGTGATGATAATTCTAAATTGGATGTTGGTTTCGCTTGGTGTTCAGTTCAATTTAGTGACAGTCTATGTGGAATTTTGTGGATTTAGTGTTCAGAAGGCACTGTTAAATCGAGTATGATTTTTTGTCAGACTGAGATATTACCTGCAGCCTCACCAAAAATTTGAAATTGAAGTTACAATACAAGTTTGGCAACAGAGTGATTCCAGTTCTAGTTCCTGAGTGCTAAAAAAAATGTCGCAGTATTCTTTTCTACAATCTTGTTTGGATTTCGGTCGCCGAGACTGCACTCATTGTCAAGGTCAAACGACATGGACGCCACCTTTGATTCCTTATCATTCCATGAACTATACTCAGAGGGCATTGACATATCACCAATTCATGCACAGTTGTGTCCGTAATGTTATTTATTGGGACTGCTTGGTGAAAGCTGATGTTATTGTGGTAGGTATGAGTATTGTCAAAAATCAGATTGAAACGCCTGCTCTTTGAACAGTTACACTTTTGGAATATCACTTTCACTCCTTATATCATGTTTCATGAACATGAAAGGCAGTTTAATCCTAGCCAATGTGTTTTCTGCATGTTGGTCTTGAAGCACAAATGACACAGTTAAAAAAGCATTTGTGATTTTAGCACTCTACTAATGATTGAAAAATACATATCGTTCCAGGGAGGGCAAATAAGCACCAGTACGATCAAACTAACCACAGAGGCCCTGGCGAAGAATGTAACCGAACAACAACCAGAAACAACCACAACAACAAAAAAAGACAACTGTGATTTGGCCATTAACGAAGAATGTGTCGACGTAGGGTACAATTCTGATGCCCAGGACCCTGGTTCAGTTAACTTGGCATCTGTGAAGAACTCTGATGCTGCACCTGAGTCCAGTGTGGTGGACGTTGGTTCACTAACAGACTTTGCTTCAGGGAAGGAAACGGGTACCACACCAACTGAAGGACATGACTCCGAGTCGATTCAGGATTCTGCCTCTATAAAGAACTCAAATGGACCAGTGTACCATTTGCAGGAATCGGGTGAGGTCATACCTTACTATACTCCTTCGCCTGGTGCATTGACTGATGAGAGCGCAGACTTTGAGTATACCGTGGTGGACATGTCGGCCGAGTTTGGTTACTCGCCTGTTTCTAACCACAGCATGACGAGTAGCCTCACCGAGGGAGACCTGAATGGAAATACTCAGCCTACACCAGACAGTAAATCATCGACAAGCTTTGCAACCACTAATGGAGGCTTCCAAAACCATAAAAAAACACCGCAAATGTCAAAATTAGCGCTAAAAATTGACGAGCTAGCGGCAAAAGCAAGTAAACGTAAAAGCCTTCCGGGGAAGGTGGACCTTGCCATCAATTCTTGCCGCAGCATGTCTGGTGCTAAGAAACGAAAGACTGCTGATGTGGATAGCTTTAACGCGAGTGAGGATTGGAGTTCAGGGTCTTTAGTTGGTGATGACATGGATGACAGCCTTGACAGTAATGGTGCTACTCGGATCAAATTACAAAGGGTGAGTAAATGTGCTAAAAGATGATGTTGTTCACTTATGGACATACCTAGGATGAGCCAAGAGAACCTGTGTCTTATGCATGGGTAAGTATAGAGGCTAGTAACCAGGGTTGTTGGTCGGCAGGGTCTACAAAGATGCTAGGAATGCCACCCCATGGAATTGTCTGCGTTAAAAAGGGCATACAAAGAGAAATGTCATCCCGTCGACCTTGGTCTTTTGTCGAGAGGCCCACTTATCTTCCGTACCAGCAGGCTTTTCAAATGGTTGAATAGGTGCCATGCCATGGAAACAGCTGCTTACTGAGTGACAAGTTGTGCTTAGTGGCTGTCTGGTGACAGGCCCAAGATGTTTGATCCTCTTGATTGGACCATGACCTCGTGGTGCATTCTGATATGGTTCCTTTTGGTCGGGTCATTTTCCATCCCCAACCTTAGGTTGGTGGTTTCATTCCAAACCAATGGCCATGCCTGCATGGTACTTCTCCTTTTGTTATTCTCCAGGGAGCATTCCTCCTCCAAGGCAAGATGAGCATTTTTGTGTGCCACAATTGTTAGGTGTCATTTGCGTTTATTGGCTAAGGGACTCCGTCTTTGGCCAGAGGTAGACTCCATTGCAAGCTTCACATGTTTCTCACTAGCGGGCCCTTTTGCTTTCCCCAGCATAGACTTCAGCTACAAGGAACCTCAGTTTTGGCTTTTATTCGAAGAACGCATGTTACTTGACTTCGTGTATGTCTGGTCCTTTGGTACTTAACGCTGGAATGTATGCCTGCATCTAGTCAGGGTGTATCTAGATCAATTTCTTTGGGCTTTCGGAGGAGTGATCATTGTAAAATTATGAGGCGTTTTCTGTTGTGCCCTGTGGGGGACTAGCAAACGCTGGTAAAACAACCCCTTGGAGCTTTATCCCACTGATGATATGCTACATGTACACCTGTCTTGAGGAGTTCCCTCCCGGGAAGTTTCTACATTTTCACAAGTTTTTAAGAGGGCTTAGAATACTTGAAAACAGGTTACACCCTTACATTCAAGAGGTAAATGAAAATGACGTTGCCTTATACTGCCTGTATATGTGGACTATCTCAAAGCGCTTTGCATTCCTCGGCCAAATTCATAAACCTTTCTTGAGGCATTGGGCAGTGCACAATTTGCGCTATACTTTGCTATTTCGAGCAAGTTGAAAGTACCGAGTGGCACTGACTGATCACAGGTCAGACCGGGTTCCCTTTAATTTACCAAATACACTTACATTTACAACATATCTCATGAAAATAAATGGTGTGCCATTCTTGTTCCTTTCAGTGTCCCAAATGTGGATTCTTTGAGGGGGAAGTGAGACTCACATCCTCCAAGCCCTGCAATGATTGTGCCGCTAAGTTTGCTGATACCAGCAAGGGGGTAAGAACAAATTTTTGTTCAATCGGCATGTTTTTGATTGAAATTTTAAGTTTTAAATTTAAACTCTTTAAAAGCTATTTAAACTCTTTGATAGAGGTGCCCTGTATTATGTTCCCTGCAATGATGTGATGAGTAATAACTTCAAAATCACTCCATCCAAAATTCTGTGCTCGTTCGATGGGATTAACCACGCTTCGCATTGCTCTTGTTAATCTGGTGTTGGTCTGGATCTTAGAATCTGAAAGTTGACATGCTCTCCCAGGGAGTGTTGTTGCTGATTGGGTGTGTCGTCCTACATTTTATTCATGCCCCTTGGTGTTGGTTGTGGGTCAAGGTCACTAATGCAATAATGAGTGACCACCCATGAGAAGGAAGTCAGGGAACTGTTTTGTAAGAGGTGATGCCGTCAAATTGTAGTTCATTCCGCACATGGGCTTTGGGAGACTGGTTGGAATAAATGCAACGTGTGGAATAGCATAAAACTCATAGGGAATGAATCAGGTTTTGCACAGTGTCGGTGTATGGATGAATACAACTTGGCTATTTGGAGAGGTTATTGTAATTTAACATAATAATTTTAAGACAAACTGCCATTGCCACTTAAAATAAGCCGCTTGTAAAGAACTCATGATATGTCAATCAAAAGTGGTCAGCTTTGCCAGTGACGATATCTTGCATGATTTTACCAGCAACCGCGAACATCAGTTTTTGTTGCATCGTCTTGTATTGTATGAAATGTCGTTGCAGCCAGAGCAAACGGAACCAGTAGACTTGTCAGTCAGGCCGGGCCGATCACCATCATCGAATGAAAGTTCACCGGCAAAACATCGACTACACGATTATGGATACCGATCAGGCAGAGAAGCAAAATATAGTGAGTAGATTTTTGTGTTTTCACAAGCCATGCATGATATTGCTTGAAAGCAGGCCCTCAGATTACAGGTCAACTGATTTTTCACAGTCATTCATCGAAGCCTTGCATTTTTGTATTCGGTGGAATTCACTTTGCCTTGCTCTCCTTTCAGGCGAAACTGGAGATGACCCAAATGTTACTCTGGAGACGGTCAACAGAATCGGTTCAATGGCCCTACTCTCTCTGGCAAGGATTAAAGAAGCGTCTGCGTAAGTTTCACGGGCCTTAGACTTTCCGTGACAAAAATATGGCTGTTGACACTGTGCCTTCTTCTTTTACTCGAGGTTAAAACTTGATCTGTAACATAAAACTCGGCATGATGCAATTCACCTCTTGTCTTTTGTCACAGATCGTTTGGTGCATGATGTCTTGAACAAATTTTGGATTGAACAGCATTGGCACCTTTTAGAAATTGAAACCTACTCATGCATGTCCATTTTACTTTATCAGACTTGGGCCACATTTGCCGCACACGTCGCGTACTCCTCGGCTGATGATGGATGTAAGAGCTTTGGAAGAGGAACGCAAGAAACGTAAAATGCATCGATGCGATTTTGAGGGCTGCGGAAAAGTTTATACGAAGAGTTCTCATTTGAAAGCCCACCGACGAACGCACACTGGTAAGATTAGGCTGAGGGCTCAGTTGTCAAGTTGTTCATCAAAGTTTACTTTTGTGAGCATTTTGTTTTGGGCCAAAGGGGTTTGGTTTGTCTTTTTGCATCAATTGAGGTGGTCTTGTAACTCTGTATTCTGCCGAGAAGAAGGAGTATTTCGCAAGCTATTTTGGTGTGAGGATACGTAGTAGGCCAATCTCTAAAGTTATTGATGGGAGGGCCTGGTGTCCATATCGTGAAAAAAATCTCATACAATTGCTTTTTTCAATTGCAGGTGAGAAGCCTTATGTTTGTACCTGGGAAGGATGTACATGGCGTTTTGCCCGCTCAGACGAACTCACTCGACACTATCGCAAACATACTGGGGATCGGCCTTTCAAGTGTCAGCTCTGTGATCGGGCTTTCTCTAGATCGGATCATCTGTCTCTTCATATGAAGAGACATTAAATATTCAGGTTGAAACAGGTGAGTAAAAGAATATTGGGTTGAGGAGCTGAGCATTGAGGGCTAGCTGAGTGCTGTGAGCTGAGCATCAGCTAAGACATTTGTAGCTCTGTCAACAAGATTTGTCGATTCAGTATGCGGTGTAGGAGGAAACCTACACTGTTGGAAGGATTGCCAACTCTATGACTTGAGGAGGTACCGTAAACCATAAACCGCTGCAAGCTTTTCACTTTCGAGATTTTTGCGAATGCAACGTGACACTTATACCTTCATCTTGATGGCTATGCCAACCCCCTGTAAAGGTTAATGTTGTTTTTCTCAATGACACGTTCACACTGTCTGAAATGTTTGAAATATGTGCATGGCGGGAAATAATTGAAGAAGTCATGGAAGTAATTTATGTCATTTTCATAATCGCCAATTGAATATATATTTATTTTGTTTTCAGATGAATTTGCTCAAAGCAATTAAGCATTTAGCTAACAGCCCACCAGTATGATTCGATGACACTTCAATTAACAAATGGACTGCATAATATAAGGATTTGAACAAAGTGACAAGTTTCTGAAGCACTGGAAAACATAAAACACTGAAACTGTGGCTTAATTGGTACAACTACGTATTCTGAGCCACGATCATTCAGTGAATGCCTAATATTACATTTCCTGTTGTAATTGAAGACTTTGAAAAAGCTTGGAAAACGAATCGAGAACATGTATAAGCGTGAATTATTAAGAACTCAAATGTGACAGAGTCCTGGTTTCTTGCTTTGCCCTGTATTGTACATATGGTTACTGTATAAATATAAATATTACATATAAATGTGACTGTGTACATGCAGAAAATTAATTCTGTTGAATTTTATATAAATTATAATGTGTGTCACGTCGTGAGTGTGCCAGGTGAAAATGTTTGGGGGGGGGGGGGTGGTATTAAGTTGAGGCTGAAAAGATATTATAAATAGATACGTAGACATTAACCTTGATAATTTTCATATCTAACGCGTTGGAAGGAAAAAATTATTATACTTGTAATGATGTAAGTGACACAAATGCTGTAGTTTGATTTTGGCCAGTGGGCATGCATTGTCTGTAATGTATTTTGAGGGGAAAGGTTACTTGTAAAGTCATTGAAAAGAAAAGTGTCAAGACTTGGTTTAATATCGAGTACTTTACAATAAGTTGGTATCTTGGACAAGGTTACTGTCATTATATATTTCTGTTTACAATGCCTCTCTTGGATCTAACCAGGAATGTTTTCTGTATCTTTTAAATATTTGAATTGTCTTTGTGGATCACAAGTATGATTTTTTCAGTGAGTTTAACCCTTAAGCTACTACAGATTTTTAAAGAAATTTGAATATTTCTCTCCTTGGCTGATTTTGCCTGCTGAAGGTCATGGTTTCAAAATTGATTGCAGTGCCACCACGTAACAGATCATGTAACTACAGCCCTTGAGAAACTAAACACAATTACAACTTCACAATGCATTTTAAATAGATGACATTATCGATGGCTGATCTGCATCTATCGAACTATCCCTTCAGGCTGTACTAACCCTTGACAAATGTTATTTCTGCTAAATATGAAAAGGATACATCGCAAAACTTTGTTGAATCTTTGAGAAATTGGTCAATGAAGTGTTTTCCTTTTGTGTTTTGTACTATATCTGTGATTTGTATTGGTCTAAATTCTAATTCAGGAGTAGTCTTTTGATTGTTTTTGTGTGTTTTCTACGCGTAGGTAAAGTTTATAATGCCTGAACTAGGACCGAATATCCAACAAATGTAATATTGCCTCGTTGTTTAACACTTTCAGCGCCATATGATGTAGAAATAAGTCACCAAACTACCTCTTTTCCAGCAGCTTGGAGTGCCCACTAAAACAACACCATCGCCATCTGAAGGGGGAAGTAGGAACTGAAACAATTTCGCTGTTAAGATCTATTGTCAATCTATTGAACTAAGTCACCAACCTACCTCTTTTCCAGCAGCTTGAGTGCCCAACTACACCATCGCCATCTGAAGGGGGAAGTAGGAACTGAAACAATTTCGCTGTTAAGATCTATTTTCAATCTATTCCGCCTTTGGAATTTGGGGGATAGTCATATTTTTTCTGTTGATTTGGCAAGATATTGTCTTGGGGAAGCTTTTCCAAGACATCATACAGTTATCTCTGATAGATTTTTTCCCTGGGGGGTCTGAAAAGTGGGTGTTGGGGTGAAATGCTGACGCCTAAAGTGTTAAACTCTGTAAACAATGTAAACCGTATCTATGGTTTATTGTTGTTCATTTATGTTGGTCTTAGTTACGGTACTTGATGGTTTCGTAACAACATGCTGCTGAAATATACTGTCCTGTGGTTTGTCATTGTGACTTAAGGGGGCAGCACTTCCGGATACTCTGAGCAGGGCAATGGTTTTCACCCTATAATTATGTTCAGGGTCAATACTACTTCCATTAGTGTTTTACAAAAGGACTTTGTTTTCCCATTTCAACCCTGTGTGCAATCTTAATTTGTTGCTTGCAAATTGAGAAAAAGAAAAAAACTGAAATGAATTTGAAAATGACTTTGATTTCTCTTTGTTTTTGAGTGAATGAATGTACACTTGAACCAGGTCATTACAATTTGGCTCTTTAACTAAAATCTGCTTGTTGTGTATGATTTCCCAATCAACTTGACCCCAATAAACTTCATTGAGATCAGTTAACTGGAGCTCTTGTATACCAGAGGTAATTCACAATGTTATTGCATGGTGATCGTGTGAAGTCGATCATCGCTTTGTCAACTCTCACCTAGATTATGTAATACCGGTACATAAGCAATAATTTGACTCTATCAATTGCTCAATTAATTTGTCTGTACAGATTCTTGTTAAATCTTATTGCGTATGCAGAGAAATTCCACGGTTACCTTTATATATGGATTGATGATAACAGCAAAGTTTCACTGTGTACCTTCTTTGTTTTGATGTTTCAAATTTACTCTATGTTGTCTATATTCATTTTCAATCAAGACTGCAGATAAATTTTGTTATCTTGGCTCACATCTTTATGAATTTCTTCCTAAAATGAAAAACTGCTGAAGACCAATACAGAGGTGAAGTGGGTCTTCCGGATTTCTGATTTCAATTTTATGCGGTGTCAACTTTAATATCCCTCAACCTATTGTCAAGTAGGTTGCCAACTATTTTGTAACTTTTTTTGTTGCAATTTTTCAAATGGAGGGTTGAAAATCACCCTGGAGAATTAAGCCAGGCCTTCCAACTTATGTGTGCCAATTTTCCTAAGATGCATATCATGCTTGCATTACCAGTTGAACACAAAATTTACAACATCATTGAAAAACTTTCTTCTTTCACAGTACGAGACAGCTTGGTTAGTTGGGAAGCCTGCCTGATTCTCAGTAAGTCGGGAAACTGATTCTCCGTGGTGATATCTAGATTGTAGTCCAATCTTTTGTCATACTGTGATGTGCATCGTGTTTTAATCCAAATCTGTGTATAGGCCTAAATGTAAAGATGTCTTATAGAATATTCTAGAAGTATCTTAAACTCATGTTTTACAGATATTTTGATTGGGTACTTCATAATCAGGATCACCTGCAGTAATGAATTCCTTAAATGATCACATGTCACAAATGTTGATAATTTTTCAAAAAGCAGACTTACATTGTACTCTATTACTGATACAACTTTGTTTATTATTTGTAAAGGCGTTTTGTCTGAAATATTAGTAAATTGAGTTTACTTGTGTTTACTTCATCTCATGAAATATATTTACATCTTGAATGTGTAAAGAAATGTGTATTAAAATGGTCTCAATTCATTTCAGTACCTAGCATTTGGCAGTGTTTCTCCACAGGCGTTTAATTTCTCTCGTAGAATCGTCTTAGAAATTGTTGGTTTGAATGCATACATGCCTGTGTAAATGGTCTGACAAACCACTGTGTTTACATCCCAAGGGTACAGGCCTTGGCACAGGTGCATAAAGATCAAAATACCAGCTTGACTGCCAACACCCATGAAGGAATAGAAGGTGTTCCATCTTACTTCATTCTGATCTTCATGTACCTGTAGTCTCAGTAGCTTCAGGCGGCTACATCTTCTCTACTTATTGACTTGTTGTTGTACTGTGTGCACGGTGTGTTACTGTTGATTATTCTACAAGTTTTAGTCTTCCAATCGTGTTTAAGTCTCCTAAACATTGTGAGTGTTTTTGCTGTTTTGACTGTACTTCTAGCTCCAGATACTTGTAGCGAATAGAACCTGCGGATTGTGTGAAAATATCTTATTGCCTTCAAATACTGTAAACTCCCCAAATTATCATGCTTCTTTAATTTTGCAATTTGCAAAAATTTATGCAAAAATGAAATAATTTAAATTTTTATTTTGTCGGATATCGAATTTTTTTTTTTTTTTTCCAATCAGACATATATTAAAGCACAAAAATGTGTTAGTTTACAGTATGTTCAGAATGGAGAGTTGTGGAAAAAAGATTGCATACTTGTGCACTTTAGAGTGCAACTCTTTTGTTAGGTCATTGATTTTGTACACCTGACTTAATTCTACTTCCATTTCCTACAACTTTGGCCTCTTAATACTCTGAAAAGTCATATAATTTGACTAAATATTAAATGTGTGCTTGGCTCTTACTGAACTGGGACCAGAAAGCAAATCATTGGAAAATTATGGGGGGCAGTGTTGTAAAACTGGTCACAGGGACAACCATGATGTGCTGTGTATCTTGAATCTGGTGTATTTTGCAAATTCTATGCATAGGTGGACTTCAGGGTACTGGTCAAATTGTTGTGTACCTGGTGCTGTGTGGAGTCCCTGTGAATTTGATTCAATAGAACTTATGAAATAAAAAACGGATTTTAAACAAGATTTGCTGCGCTAGCTCCATTGCTGGCTATAGGCTAGCGTAAGAAACACAGTACCATTGGGCAAAGTTTTGATAGATGCCTTAGAATCTTCACAAGTGTAATAGAAGGCCAGATTCACAAAGGGCACTAGGCCTCAAACAGTCGGTGAACTTGTTATCAAACAGTTTCAGGCCTACATATTTATACATACTGATCTGGCATAGCGTGTTCAGAGCCTAAATCAGTGGTTTCATGGTGTAGAAGAGAAGTCACCCTTGTTGAAATTGGCCTGGAGTGTTCAACTGAATGACTCTGTTCGCATTGGGTGAAAGTAGTTATATGTGTGGTAGTGTTATTAATAGGAATGATAACTAAAATCATGTCAATAATGAAAATAAAGAATATTAATGAAGATACATGCGTGGTTATGTTTTTAATTGAGATCAGGCCAGCCTTACATTGATAACCAGCTGGAAGAGTTGAATCAGTGATAACCAACTGGAAGAGTTGAATCAGTGATAACCAGCTGGAAGAGTTGAATCAAAGCGTATCCATAACCAGCTGGAAGAGTTGAATCACCCACAACTGAGCAGCGATAACCAGCTAGAAGAGTTGAATCGAAGATTATCCATAACCAGCTGGAAGAGTCTGGTCATACAAATTGACATAGCCATAACAAACAAAACGAGCGGCAATAAGTTAAAACAGCTGGAAGAGTTGAGTCATAGTTAACCATAACAAGTTGGAACTTGAAATGTCTTGCAAAAATGAGGTCACATAAAAACAGATTTTATACCCAAATCTTGAATAACTCGCAAAAGAAAAATTTAACCATATTCTGCAGCAATGTGCGTCTCTAAACGTCATTGTTTGGCCTGTCCAGCTTGCGAGGTTTTTTTTACAGGTAGGTTCGTACCATTGTGTACATTGACAGCCAATCAGAGGTCAGTAACTTCGCCTGACGTCATCAAGTAAGAGACGCACGTGTTGTTAGTAAGTAAACAAGATCAGCGATGCACATTGACAAATGGTGCGAGTTCGAATCTCGGAAGGACCCAAAAAATTATGCACTTTTTGTTTTTATTGCTTCATTTACTTTTATTTTAATAATAGATTTCTCTTCGGAAATTTGGTCAATGTAAATGTACACAATGGTACAAACCTACCTGTAAAAAAACCCCTCGCGTCCCGCTTCCCGCTGCCCATTTATTCGTATCAAATGACTCCTCAGCTGGTTATCGAATCTTTTGCCGTTTGGTACTGCCACTGATTTACAATACCCTGGATATTTGAACATCAGTTCGTTGCAGGTTCATTGGCTCGTCATCTTGCCACGCGACATGTAGCATCGGACTTCTTTGGGTAAGATGCGGCTAGTTGTCGAATCTCGATATCTCAAGAAGTCACGAAAAATGTGTTTTTGACCGTAATTTTGTCGTCTGCGCCCCCCCCCCCCCCCCCCCGACCATTGCCTTCCCGAGACCAAAAAACTAGCTACGCCGCTCAGTGCGGTCCCTGCAGATGTATCCTTTGTGAGTGTTTGTTGTATTCTGAACTCATTCACTTGCTCACCGGAATGTCACCGACGTAACTCACAACCCTGATCTGCTCTTTAAAAAGAAATGTTTTGAAATGTGAAGCAAGCTCATGGCCTGCTCACCGGAATGTCACTAACGTAACTCACAACCCTGATCTGCTCTTTGAAAAGAAATTTTTTGAAATGTGGAGTAAACTCACGGCCTGCTCATTGAAACGAAACTTTTTGAAATGCGATAGTATACCCCCACCCAAAAAGCTTAGGGATTTACTTTCAAAACAAGTTACACCCAAGTCAGTCGCTAACTTGTTTTACATGTATCCTGAACCAGCTCGTCATATATTTTGGCCAAAACTTGAAATCCCAAACAAGTAGAACTCTTTTAAAATGAAGTGACGCCAAGAGGGGGCTTCACCCTTGAAAGTGGCGTTCACTTCATTTAAAAACGGTTGTTACTATTTGAGGGTTTTTAGTCCGAGTCAATATAGTGGAACCTATACTGTGGTCAACCCTTAACATGCCAATTTCGAAACAAGTGCAAGAGAGACAATCATTGAGAATCTTCACATCTGGACAGATTATTCTTGATCGATACGGGCCTACACTCCGGCGCAGTGCCTCAGCCTTGTCCCTTCCCAAAGAAGACGATGTTTAGGATGACGTATTGCCTGTTTCGGGAGTCTGTCCGATTCAAGTAAAAAAGTGGTCTGTCCTTGAGGCACGCAAGGAGAACGTGATTCAAGCTACCAACAAGACAATCGTGTGAGTAAATACTATACATCTTCCAATATACAGTATGTCACCTTTTCATATGGAAATTATGAAGATGAAGATGAAGACGGAACAGGGTTACATTCCACGCAACGATTTTGAAATAAACTGAAACCAACTATCAATTATGAAATATTAAATATTTATTGCAACTTGTTTTATCTAGACCGTATTTACAATAGTTGAAAAGGGCATAATGAACAGCGATTCTACAGAATTTACATCAATAAATGCATGCAACATTTTGTGATAGTAGACAAAGACGATCATCTAAAATAATTTCATATCGGTCGATGATTAAAATCAACCATTTTAAAAACAAATGTTTTGTGTTTCCTTTATTTTTATCCAGCTAACCTCATTTTGCCCGGTAATGTTTCGCGATGAAGATAAAATTTGTAGTAATTCCTTATCATTGCTTTAAAAAGAATGTCCTCTGCACATTCAAAATGTAATTACAACAACTCAAAATAAATTCATGATGGCTGCCGCAGCGGCCATATTGGAAAATGCCAAAACGGTGCTCCACAATGATTCTGAATGTGAACTTTTAACACAAGCTACTTATCATTAGGGCAAAGGAAAAGATAGTCACCCGTACGTGGCTAAATTGTCTCTTTAGTGGCAAAATTTTACGATATTTTCCCTTTAAAGTGGCAATATTTTTACAGGATTTCAGAAGCATTTTCATGCAATAGTAAAGAAAACATCTCAGTGGATACCACTGGGAAAACACAACATCAATTACACATCAAAACGATCACGGGCATAAGGTCTCTTCATATTAACAAAAACAAATAATTCTAGACCTACTGCCCATGCAATTATACATTACTTTTATTACAATTAACATTTTTACAATGTTTACATCAATTAGCACGGTTACCACAAAATCGCTGACAGTGGTCACCAAAGTAAATTTTTCCCCAGTCATCTTCTCTTTACTTTTAATTCCTATTTACAATTACAATTAACTTATAGCATTAGGCCTACTTCTCAATGTATGACATGCCGGTTAGTTTTGAATGATTCGCCTGGCCACATTAACAGCCCATGAAAGGGCCTACGCCATAAGGGATGATGCCAAATTCAGCCCCAAGAGTGCTAATGTGGTGTCAAGTATATTTGCACTGTAATATAACCCGCTACAGGAAATATTAGCGTTAGTCCTTTAAAGGGTCTATAAGCTACAATATGTAGCCGAGTGGTCCTTTAAAAGGCGTACTGCAAGATATACAAGTTTGATAGAGCATTAAGAGTACCATGTAGTTTCCCAATAATCTAGACGATACTACCAATAATATAGCAGACTTTTTTAAACACGACTTTTTAATATCAATAACCACTAAACGGATCTATCATCACCACATCATAGTTCGAATTCAACTCCATGCCCATCATTGGAAAAGAAATCTCAGAAATGACGAATCCTCAGTCCATCTCACTGCAAAATCCTCAGGAGCCGTAGTTACTTATACGCATTTGGCTCCATGTTGATTTTACAGTTTAATGACATCTTCCGCAACAAGTGTCACTACCATTGGTCTAAGCAGAGGCACTATGGAGTTTAAATACTCTTAAAAAAGGACAGCTAATATATATCTTTCGGGAAAATGAAAATACCCGTCCGTCTGAAATGTTTTAGATGGATGAAATTCCTTACCATTTGACTCCTGAAGTTTTAAACATTATTTAAATCCCTGATGTCAGGACTAGCATTTTAACACAGTCAAAATATAAAGAAGACAACTTCCAAACTAACTCATCTGTTTTGCCCCAATTCGGCCTTAAAGCTGAGTTGTACTATTAACTAATCAAGCCCAACTGTAAACTGTACATGACAATTCAGCTTTAAAAAAGATTAATATTGTATTGTCAACACAACTTCACAAAAAGACGATTACTATTCTTTAAGTTTAACTATCTATTCTTTCGGAAATATTATTGAATATTGATTTAACCCTTTCCTGTGATGTGCTGGCTCCTAGCGTGTCGAGAAAGTTCGATATGAGGTGTATTTTCCGGTTCACATATGGCTTATAAAGTTATCAGATCATAAAAAACGTCATACATTAGTTCATCCTTTCTTGACGTCAAAGCCTTTGCCGTTTTACACGCGTCATACGATGTTATGCTGATTTACACGGTCCCTCCTCTATGATACATTGGATCTATGTCTCGAACTGCCAGCGTCTCTGTAATGTTTTTATGAAAGTCTTGTGTCACGTATGTCATGATGAGGTAGCCCTGAGCTCTATTGTACTCTACATTTGAGTTTGGCGTACGTGCACGTTTACGCTGAAAAAAAGAGAAGAATTTGTCAAGCATTTTGCATCATGAGCATGCCTGAAAAGTACCCGGATGTCATGATCTGATATATCATAAAGGAATGAACCTAGAGTTACCTCTTCAGCTTTCGACAGTGACCGACCTCTTTGTTTATTCTTTTCAGCTAAAATAATCTTAAACGTTATGTCTTATTCGTATTTATCTCATCACAAGCTTTAAAGAAAATGGAGCACCTTTTATAATGTGTTTACCTTTGAATTCATGATTCTAGTGCTTGACTATGTGACAGATCATCCATTTGTCTTGATAGCATGGATAACGGATTGGCTACTACCTGAAAAAAATTGCAATGCAGTCAGATGGGCTTTGGTGGTGGAAGTGTGTTAGGATCTGTTGTGATAGGGAAGGGGGAGGCGTCGTGTGGTTGTGGTTCAAGTGGTGGAGGAGAGATGCATTCGAGAGATTGGAAGGGGATAATCAACAAATAGAACTTTCTTATCAATTTGGAAGTCGGCCTACATCTATAGAAGTTACTGAGTGACGAGAGTTTCAACGGCATTCACATCACTTAATTGTTTTGGTTTTTTTTACCAGTTAAGGCCTATATTGTATTTATGAAAAAACTATCGTCCGTATTCTCACAACTACATGTTGACGAATCAACCAAATTTTGCTCCAAAGTCGTACCATTGACTGAGTTGACCCCATGGACTGGACTGAGCCCGTTTACAGAGTTCATCACCCCATTCATCATCCTCATGGGGCTGGGGCTGTGCATGACTCGGCTGTTTCCCTCATCTGAGGAAAGATGACACCTCTGGTCACCTGGCTCCATCATCGTTTGTTCTTGAAATTTCCTTCTTGCCTTTTTCTCCTTTTTCCATCGTTTTTGGAATGTTTCTGAAAATGACAATTATAATTTATTAGAAATTTTTTTTAATAAAAAACACTTTTCAGGAAGTTTGACTGTGTCTAGATCGACGACAAAATTAAAAGGATACTACTTACTGCCAATCCGATTTGAAGGGGGTCATTACATTTATATATATGATACCGAATTTTATTTCACCCAATCATGCAATCACAAAACGTATCCACATCTCGGTATTCAATAAATTTGATAGAGTGGTCCCAGTCTGCCCTCCTTTTGAACAGTTTAGCTACTAGGCCTTCCTACCTCTTAGTCTTTGTTCGTCAAGTAATCGTCTCTCTATCGTCTCTCTCATTTCGCGTTCGCGCAGTACTTCCATTTTCAGTTCCGCTGAAGAGAGACAAAAAAAGCGTCCTTGATTAACAATGAAATGCAAAGAAACTTGTTTTCAACGGACCAGCACAATCTGAAAAACAACAAAAAGCCTAGACATAAAATGAAAATATCCGACATGTCTCCAAAATGCCTTGTATCTGTTTACTACTGGAAACTTTTTGTGGGTCAACCTGTACTCTGTAAAATATCAGCGGTTCAGCTATAAATAGGCCTGACGGCAGACGACACTACTACCCAACCTGCACGCGAATATCATGCAACGCTACGCTTATGCTATTCCGCGTAACGTAACGCTACCGGTATGCTCGAGATCCCATGCGTGGCACTGTACTGTTTCGTGGCGGTCCCCATACGGTGATGACAGTGATGAGCACAAGGAAGACGATGGTTCAACTTACTTATTCCTGATAGGTGAGATACCAAGAGTGAGATGTGTGTAGGCCTATACCTTATATACCCCTTACAAAACTGGGCTTGATTCCAGCATCCCTAACATGACAAATGCTGGAAGGAGGGTCTGGGTTTTGATTAGGGGTTTCCATCGAACCTTCTGGCAGTGATGCCCTTATTTAGGCATTTCGTCAGGGATTCTGCAATTTAGCCCAAGACTGCTCGTACCGTAGCTTGTCATAAAAACATGTATCTTCATATTTTCCATTGGCAGGTGACAGCCGTGTCAAACCAAAGGTGAGTGAAACGCTTTAGGCAACACATATAACAATAATTGAATATCAGCAATATATACAAAGTCAAACTCTGAGATTACCTGGAACAACTTTCCATTGATAACTCATTAGGACTAGAACCAAAGGGACGGAAAATCTCATTATTATAGTTAAAGACATCAATCTATGAGTTGTGAAATATCGGTCTCCGTTTACCTGGAGGCCTAATCTGTCTTCATTCGATTTACAACTATTTGTAGAGTATAACTCGCAAGGCCCCAGGGAGAGTACATTGGTTATCTCCCGTCTACCCCCTGAGATATGGTTGTCAGAAGGAATACTAATTGATATTGGAAATGAAACAATAAGGGATTTTGGTGTGTTGTACTATAATGTAAAAGACACATGAATTATATCGCTATCACACGGAGTAGGCCCTACTCCATGCATTATTTATTTGTTGTATAAGGTGTACCTTTTTGGTTTTTTGGTTTTTTGCCTTTTTGAAGCTAATGGTTGTACGTAGAGTGACAAAATTTTTATGGTGGGTGTATCTAATAAGGTTAAATGACATATCACCCGGGTTTTTGATTTGACGTACTTTTCAAGGTCACAGAGGTCAAAGTTGACTAAACCACGATTGGTGGCACGTTTCGTTCCTATTTGAGCTAGAAGGTTCTAAACTAGAAGAAATATATCTAGGGACCCTCTATATTTTACCCAAAAAATTTGTCCCGCTCGGACTTCAAATATGGCCGCTAGGCGGCCATCTTGAAAATTAAACAAAGTCGGATTGGAATCAAATTTCATGTGATTGTATATCTATGCACTCTCTACAACGTCCCTGATTTTCAGTCAAATCCATAGACCGATATTGCCGCCAGGCGGCCATCTTGAAAATTAAACAAAGTCCTATTACTCCGAAATTGATGATCGGATTGCAACCAAACTTCAAGTGATTATGTATCTATGTACTCTCATCAATATCCGTAATTTTCAGTCAAATCCCATGACAAATATGGCCGCCAGGCCGCCATCTTGAAAATCCAACGAAGTCCTATTACTCCTAAACTGTTGAACAGATGTCAACCAATTGCCATGTGACATGTACACTCTTCAATAACCCTAAAATTCAGTCAACTTTATAACCAAAATGCTATACTTAGATGGTACCGGTAATTTTCTTTTGTACCATTGAGCCAAGAAGAATGATATTATTCAATGGAATAAAAACTGGTCAAACTTGCCAGAAACTGTTCTCCCCATATCCACTGCAAATGACATGCATTACATTACCCGAGGTGAGCACATGGTCCCTGGACCATTTCATTCAGTGGTGCCCCCTTTTGCTAGACCACGAACTGCTGATGCATTTGACGAAGGAAAGCCTTCGTATTGTGTTAATGGCGATTCCACCACTGACAGAAAGTAGCTGATGACTTTATCTGCGGCATCTGTGTGCACGGCTCATTTGGTGGGCTATGTCTCTGTAATGGCTATTTTCTGTTCCGTCAATTAGCCACCAGTCCGTGGGGAGTTCCCATAAGCTCATTCAAGTTCTGTCAGCCATTTGTCTTTGACGATAGCAAGCTCTGGGAACACGCATCGAAGGTACCATACTGGACGTAATGATCAACACTAGGTACATGTACATTACATTGTCGATAGACATGGCTAAACCAAGGAAAATAAGGTTATTTCTAAATGGCTTGGTGGCCCAGAGGCAACGCCTTTTCAAAAACGGCCCTGGGAATCCTAATTTTGCCTCAAATCGAATATGGCCGCCGAAATCCACATGTACACGGTTATTTACTGCTCTGCGGCGGTGTTTTTATTTCTTATTACAAGGGTATACATGGACGATCTTGGCCAGAGTGTTATTCTCAGGTCCGTAAGAATTTCTAGATTCACTGGTTCAGAACAAAACGTCTTTGTGTAAATCTTGTTTTAAATCACCCTCAATTGATACGCATCACTCTCAATGAAAACACTAAATGATATTTCATCATTTCGCATGACAAACTACATCATTCATCATAGTAATGATTCTGAATTAAATGCTAAATCATTTGTTTCTGTGAGGATACGTTTTCGAGTCCGTCTCGCGTAAACCTCCACGGTAAGATAAAGTAAGGGGGCATATAATCGCATTTAATGCTGGTGGATTGGGGATGAATTCCATTGATTATCAAGAGTCGGTTCCATCTTAGGTATACCGGACCAAAGTAGTAGTATGTGGTTGATTCCCAAACCAAAACGACGATTATGTTTTGGGAATCAACCATAAAATCCACCAAAACGGCCCTAAAATCCAAAACCAAAACGGTATCCAAAACCAAAACGGTATCCAAAACCAAAACGGTATCCAAAACCAAACGGTATCCAAAACTAAAATGGTATCCAAAACCAAAATGGTATCCAAAACCAAAACGGTATCCAAAACCAAAACGGTATCCAAAACCAAACGGTATCCAAAACCAAAACGGTATCCAAAACTAAAATGGTATCCAAAACCTAAGCGGTATCCAAAACCAAAACGGTATCAAAAACCAAAATGGTATCCAAAACCAAAATGGTATTCAAAACCAAAACGGTATCCAAAACCAAAACGGTATCCAAAACCAAAACGGTATCCAAAACCAGAACGGTATCCAAAACCAGAACGGTATCCAAAACCAGAACGGTATCCAAAACCAGAACGGTATCCAAAACCAGAACGGTATCCAAAACCAGAACGGTATCCAAAACCAGAACGGTATCCAAAACCAGAACGGTATCCAAAACCAGAACGGTATCCAAAACCAAAACGGTATCCAAAACCAAAACGGTATCCAAGACCAGAACGGTATCCCAAAACCAAAGCGGTATCCAAAACCAAAACGGTATCCAAAACCAAAACGGTATCCAAAACCAAAACGGTATCCAAAACCAAAACGGTATCCAAAACCAAAACGGTATCCAAAACCAAAACGGTATCCAAAACCAAAACGGTATCCAAAACCAAAACGGTATCCAAAACCAAAACGGTATCCAAAACCAAAACGGGATCCAAAACCTGATGAAGTCTCCTCCCAACACTGAATGGTCTAGACCTGTCACAGGACCCAGTCAATTAAAGAAATATCTCTGTGATATTTTCAACATGAGACCATATCGGTCTGAGAATGATATAAAACGTCTCTCCTTATATGGCTTTGAAGTGATGGGCTTTTACAAGGCAACACGGTCGGAAGCTTTGTTCGCTTCCCCTGGGCCAACAATTCAGGTGAAAGCCCTTTTCTTAATTTATTCCCGCGGGAGAAGAGGAAGCGAGCACACTCGACTCGAGTTCTTCAGAATGCCTTTGTAAACCATCACAACCTTAGCAAATTGAATTTAATACACATCAATGTACATTAAATGTACGTAGCAATCCCGCAGCTTGACTTGGCGCCAATGTAACCATGATAGGACCCGAAGTGGTTTTCTTTTGTTTCATTTCTACTCATTGCACCTTGATGAGATAAAAAAATATAAGACGTCAAAAACATCTCGTGAAAAGAAAACAGGCAGCGTCGAGGCATTTTTCCATTCCACAGCAAATTGAGTTAAAATCCGTAGACGTATGTGCAGCATTATGCACGGAATGCATGTGAAATCCTGTATGCTTGTCTTGAAGCTACCTAAAATAATTGCCTTTAATACCTCGCCCTGCGAATGTCAGATTTTCGTAATTTTAAGACAATTGCAGGAAAAATGTCAAACGGGACGCAAATGATTTTGGGTCAAATGGACTAAAAGCCTGAACGCCTGCAGCTTATGTCATCTTACAATAATGGTTGGATGTAAACAGTTGACTCTGTTGCAGTCTGATCATAATGAAGTTCAAGTGATGGCTGAGGGGGATGCATTATACCGTCAAGTGTGCCGGTGTCTTTGTGGTAGGTCTCCGCACCGCTACAGTTTTGCTGCTTCAAGCTTTAAAAAAATTTTTTTTAGATAAAACTTTTAACATTTAGGAAAAAAGAAGTTTGTTAGATATTATTTCTTTTTGGTGAGTGTCCCCTCTACTTAGTTAGAAGACCCCCTAATCAACGATGAGGACATATTTCTTGTCAAGAATGGAACACGAAAATTGTCGAAAGCGTCAAGAATAACTGGTTTTGTCGTAGGCCTATATCTCAGTAATCAAGTAAGACAACGTTTTAAAGATGAACCCTAAGTATACCTTTAAACCTGACCAATTTCATTTCATTTCAATTGGACGCGAAACCAATAAATATTGCAAGAAATGGCAAGATTAAAAATGGATTATATCGTGTAGTGAATGGTTTGAAATGGCTGAGAATGGCTTACCATTCATCATGATGATTGATGTAGTTCATTAAGTATGCAATTAGCATTTTAACTATAATCTTGGTTAGTTTAGATAAATCAAACTCAGTGCTGCTTAACTCTTTAATGACTGAGACTATATTGGTTTAACCAAATTTACCTCAACTCAGACCGCCGATCCGGAGTTCGGAGGGGATACGAGGCTGTGATTTATATGTCTTTTTATGTTCCAATTGAAAACTGCATTAATAATCAACATTTTATGAAATGTTTTATTCTGAAAGTTAGGGGTCAGTGCCTTCCAGATTCGACACAAGGTTGCAAATTGATGCAGCCAAGGTTATCATCCAGAAAAGAACATCGTGCCATCGATCCAAGACACTGCAACAGCCAGCCCACAGCAATGTTTCCGTCGTCCCGGCGCCTTCTACCATGATGTCCCAAGGTAAAAATTATTTCAAACTAAATTCGCACAAACCGATCTATTTGAACCATATTTCATGTTGTAGCGAACAGCGAATATTGCATGTTAGTTTGGGATCCAATTTGATGCTAACTTTCCGTGATTATGGACCATTGAGACATATTTTCTAGTAAAGTGCCAAAGATCAGAATAATAGATTTTCGCGGGTTGATATATCATGCATTAATTATTTTGTGATTGCATTAACCATTTTACGATATTAGTGAGGCTTTGAAAATGTTCTCTGAAGGTAAATGACTTCGTGATTCAACACAAAGGTGTACCTCAGCATCCCGTTTTGGTGACTTTACACAAAGTCAAGGTACCGCCTGCCATTCCTGCCATTGTTTGTTGCTGTACATATGTCCCGATGTCCTGATAGTTGAAGGTTAACTGGACACCACCATCATGTAAAGAATTGACACAATTGTAATCTCCACATCTAAGAAATCATCCTAACTGAATCATTACTTCCTTTACATTTAAGATATTTTATCAGAAACTCCTGTATAAAAGCCCAAGCCCCCAAAAAATTAATCACATCACCTCTCTGAATGCAGCATGGAAACAAAATTCGTCCTTTTTGAAAAATTTAAGAAAATTTTATAATCTTCGCTATTGTCGGAAATATTGCCTTAATTGAAGAAACGGTTATGATATAGAATACCTTAATATCGCTGATGAAAATCCATTAAAACAGTTCATGTTGGCTTGCTTTGTCGCATAGAAAGAAACACAATTCCCTACATTATAATGCCCATTTAAAATCTTTCACCATAATTGTAAACCTGAGCTCCGTATCTTTTTGCAAAGTTGACTTGAAAGAAAGAAACTCTATTAAGGCACTAGTGTTATGCTTTCCGCCTCCGTAAATAACGCCATCATCATGGATAGCAGAATTTGATGATACGATATTGGGTCCTATCATCTGATCCCGTGATGCGCCGCTCTCTCTCTCTCTCCCTCCCTAAGTGCTTCATTGAAGTTAATAAAATCTAAAGAAATGCGCCGTCTAATTCTTAGCGTGACATCAAAGGACAAAGACGAGATAACGACTATTAGCGTTCAGGCATCATCTAATCCTCTATACATGTACCACCAGGGTAATTTCACATTAGGTAAGAGTTAGTTAAAGTTATCCCGAGTGAGGAAAGATATTATGTGAGTTTTCCACTTAATCATAAATTTGAATAGTTACAATATCAAAGCAAACCCGTTGATGACCTTTTATAGCAATTAGACACACGCAGATTATTGCTATTACACACTCCATCGATATTAAGAAAGATCAAAACAATCCCTTTTCAAATAATTAATTAAAATAATGGTTCCCAGAGAGCGTTTTATATCAGTTTTCTTAAGGAATGAATTTCTGTCTCGAAGGCAAAAAATACAATTTATAAATGAGTGTCTTTTGATATAGATGCTTTCAGCCCAATTGAATATAATTGAGATTAGAGTTAGAGCTTAACAAATATGTTGTATGGCTGTGTTTTAGCCTTGAGCAATGTTTGAAGAGGGACGAGAGAGAATTGTTTGAACATACGTCTTGGCCACACTAGCCTTATTGGAGGAGATTATTTAACTCTTTGACGGCGGATCTGGAAACGCTCGGAAGGAATGTATGAGACTATTCTCTATCATGAGAATAAACATTGAAATATGATGTTATTTCAGAATCGTCGCTGTCAGCATGTACTTGTCAATAAAATCACAGAAATCTGATATTTTCTTCATCATTGTCTTTTTGATTTCACGAGAATGATAATAATTAGTTATTGGTGAGTTATTGAGGTATTTTGAGAATCGGCGTATTATGACATGTCACTTTCAGAACCATCCATGTGAACTGGCGATTGCTTCCCAAAGAAACATACAGGTAAGTGTAATTAATATCTTCATCTCCATCGTGTCACATGGCAAGACCATTGATTTAAAATCTTTATTAAAATATTTTGATTATGAATTTGCCGGTTTATATCGACTGTCGGTGGCACATAAAAAGTTGAATTTACATGTCAATATTCATCTACATACGCATATATAAATGTCCTAGTGTATTTTTGATATATACCTGCATTATACTATACGCTGTTGCTGTATTGTGCTTGTGGTGCGAAAAGCATCAAGTATAAACGGTACAAAATTTTTTTTTTTCTTCACAAGGCAAACATCAAACATTTGTCAAAATTGTCCCCATTTAATTCAAATACCAGTCAAATTATGTCAAAGTTTTGATCTGATATCTAACTTAAGAAAATGATACCATATAAAACTAAAAAGTACCATCATGCTTCCTTCCGCTGAAGAATACTCTTTAGAAAGCTCGTAAGAAATTTACGTATCACATTACTTCCTGAAATAATTGTGACTTGCACATTTTTTTGTCTCGCGTATCGCTGGAACAAAGGTTGTATGAAACTTAATAGATTTCTATTAAAACGTTAATGACACTACCACCTGCTGACTTATTTGATGAGTTTAAAAGACGACGAAATTCTCGCTTCGCAGATCGTAGATAAAGCTTTACTTGAATTGGCAAATTATACCAGCTCAATCTGTCTTCATTTTGACTGTTTTTTTCTTTCCTTTTTGTTAAAAGCGGAATTTGAAGTGTTAAATTACTGCAGTCAGTTCATTTGTCATCTCATGTTCCATTGTGAATTTATTTTCTTCTCAGTAAATCTAAACGTCTTGTAATTTGAAAGAAAAAAAAGTCATTTTCTCAGCGATAAGGAAAAAATTAAATTTTATCAGCAGCAAAGTGACTCTGTTATTGTAGTTAATTTGGTATAAAATCTGCTGTTGATATCAAAAGAAATGTTGCATTGATAAAAGGAATATTCTGCACTTGTGACTTAATAGCACAAAAGGTTGACTTTATTTTGCTTTGCAATTAAAGTTCATTTAATTTTATCAGATCTCAAGTGACTTTATCGAAGGGTATTAAATTTAATCAAACACAAAAACTCTGCAACGAAAAATGTGTTTTTTCATTCTTTAGCCACCGACAAAACGCGTATATTAAATTATGTGACCAATACTTTGCTATTTAGACCAAAAGATAATTATGTCTATGAAATGAACGGTATGTTTGGTATGTTTGTTTTTTGAAGTATAGTTGCATTTTTTAGCTCACCTGGATGAGCTTATGTCGTCGGTCCGTCCATTTTCCGTCCATCGTCGGTCCGTCCATTTTTCCGTCCGTGGGTCCGTTGGTCCGTCCGTTGTCTGTGCGTCCGTCGTCCATCAACAATAGTGGCATGTTTGCTCACTGTTGAGTCTAGAAAGTTGAAACTTGGTGTGTGGATGTCTTATGACAACATGACTTGACACGCTAAACATCATCGCCATTTGACCTATTTTCTAAGCTCCAGGCGTCCTTCTTCGAAAACCTTATTTTGTCAATACCTCATGAACGCCGATTGTTAGAACCTACATGAGACTACATAACATAATATCTTGGTGAAGGAATCGAAATCCATCACATGATGTATATGAGGACTGGCAGCTGCAGGCAGGAGCTCTGATATTAGTATATGTTATTTCGTTAATTTTCGATTAAGTGCATTTAAGGTATTGCTTATTTTGATTCTACAATCTGCAATCACCAAACTAAACTTCACCGAACTAATTTTGATGGACCACGAGGCATCTCTGAAAGGTCCTTCAGCACAAAAATGTTCAGCTGTAGCCACAGCCCCAGGGACTAGTGTTAGTGCACCTGACACAACCAAGAGACGTCAAACATCAATATAAATCCATCCATGTCTGCCCACAAATTCTGTTACCTTATTTTGTGTATAATTGATACCCTTGAAGATACTAAAAATCAATTTAAGGATGAGTCACAGCGGCGTTTTCAATATTGATGATCCACCTTGGAGCGAATAAGCACGTTTTAAAACACCTTCGAGGTTTGTCGTAATTTCAACACCATATCAAAAATTTATATAAATGGTATTAGCAGCGATGTGTATAAAAGGAAATTACCTAGATATACCAGTAATGAAAGTTGTGTTTGAAGTAAAGGCTATGCTATAGTTTGATTATCCTTAGTCAATAAATATATTCGCATATTCAAACCTGGAGTCAGGGCTGAGAAGAGTTTTCGATCGATTTTTCTCTGGTGATACTTCATACTTCAAACGATGCGTTCTTGTCATTAGTTTTGTATTGTTTGAGTTAATAAGGTGTCGAGTCACATCTGGCTGAGATGAAGATTTAAAAGTTCTGGAAATTATTCAGGGACTTTAATTCCATGTCTTATTCTTGGTGCATGACCTTTGGTCACGAAGTTTGGTCACCTACTAACGAAGTACTCTGTACAAACCACGAACGAAGCTGTAAAATGGCAGTGACATATCACCGCATTACAAAAGTAACATCTCCAGCATGAATCAACCCACCTCTAATTCAAGTGATGCTTTGTGAAATAAGTCCCATTGAAGGAGAACCATAAGTCACATAAACGTATTATCAAGTGTCCTGAAAATCCGCCAAGCTTCGCCAGTCATCGCAGCGTGATATCGTGAACAGTAACAATAACCTACCATCCCCAAGGGAAACGACTAAATGAAGCGCAGAAGTAGAAAATGTAACGTTCTGTCTAAATGTCCGCACGAAACATCTGGCTCTATTAACGTAGACGTGATGGTTGAGTTAAACGGGATGTTCCATTACTATTATACACAGTGAAATAAAGGGATAATCGTCATGACTATGGTGTTGAAGTAAATAACTTTTCTTTGCTGGAAAGCAAGTAAATAGCTATTCGTTGCTGGAAAGCAAGTAAATAGCTATTCGTTCCTGGAAAGCAAGTAAATAGATTTTCGTTCCTGGAAAGCAAGTAAATAACTATTCGTTCCTGGAAAGCAAGTAAATAGCTATTCGCTGCTGGAAAGCAAGTAAATAACTATTCGTTGCTGGAAAGTAAGTAAATAGCTATTCGTTCCTGGAAAGCAAGTAAATAGCTATTCGTTCCTGGAAAGCAAGTAAATAGCTATTCGTTCCTGGAAAGCAAGTAAATAGCTATTCGTTCCTGGAAAGCAAGTAAATAGCTATTCGTTCCTGGTAAGCAAATGTAAATAGCTATTCGTTCCTGGAAAGCAAGTAAATAACTATTCGTTCCTGGAAAGCAAGTAAATAGCTATTCGTTGCTGGAAAGCAAGTAAATAGCTATTCGTTGCTGGAAAGCAAGTAATAGCTATTCGTTCCTGGAAAGCAAGTAAAAAACTATTCGTTGCTGGAAAACAAGTAAATAGCTATTCGTTCCTGGAAAGCAAGTAAATAGCTTTTCGTTCCTGGAAAGCAAGTAAATAACTATTCGTTGCTGGAAAGCAAGTAAATAGCTATTCGTTCCTGGAAAGCGAGTAAATAGCTATTCGTTCCTGGAAAGCGAGTAAATAGCTGTTCGTTCCTGGAAAGCAAGTAAATAGCTATTCGTTCCTGGAAAGCAAGTAAATAGCTATTCGTTCCTGGAAAGCAAGTAAATAACTATCGTTCCTGGAAAGCAAGTAAATAACTATTCGTTGCTGGAACGCAAGTAAATAGCCTTACTATTCGATTCGGTAAATCACCTTTCTGACACTGATATGAAACAAATGAAGAATTTCTGCACTCCATCGTGTAGAATTACAAAAACTTGCAAAATGGCGGCCATTCCAATCAACTCTTAATTTCATTCCAGAGCAATTGGTTGTGAAGACTAGAATTACTTACACGATTGCGTTTTCAATTTACGACTATCCAGATCTGGCCGAATCCATTCAATTAGAAACAAGAGAAATTAATCATGACGAAATAATCATAATTAGTGTCTAGATGAGAATGCCGACTAGATCTGTTTAGATTAAGAGTGCTTGATTGGATGAGTGAGTTTGGTCTGTCACAGTCCGACTTGGAGTCTGTGGCAATGTTGATTTCATTGATCATCTACTGCTGACCAATTGGCGTACTGGCTAAGGCGTCCGAATCTCAATCCGGTCTTGGATTCGAACCCCTGCTCTAGTCACCTCTTTGTCCTCCACACAACCATTTATACAACTGATATTCTAAAACATAAGTTCTTACCTGTTTCAAAGTGTATCTGTCGCTCGTACTGTTTAGCGTGTTCTGCAGCCACCTTGAGAAGTCCCTGGATGTTGAGAAGTAGGGCCTCGAGTGATGAGGGACCAGTCAGGTCTGTGCTCGTTAGTTGTTGACCGTAGTGTTTCTGAGAGGTCATTTTATCGGGAGTATCATGCTGGGGTAAACTTGTGTAGTCGTTGTTATCGGAATCACCATCTGTGAATAAAAAGGGACCAAATAAAGCTTGGTTGATGCATGTTTAATTACAGGCGGTATACTAAACTGAGTTCTTCGGGTTTGAAAATACTTGGCAAGTGTCAGTGCGATTTACTGTCGATTGGTATTTTGTGATTGATCGTTAGTAACATTAGTTGCATCACAGTTGCTGCCATCTAGCTGTCTGTGAATTTGTATTGAAATTAGAGGCTGTGATGCTGTCATCAACTAAAAACTTATGAATGAAGTACAGTAGGTTGTTGGCTCTGATTCAACTATCACAGAATTGTCTGGGTTCTCCTTATCAAACCATAAAGAAAATCGTTTGATATTCAACTTGTTCAGCCAACTGACTATTCTTTGCCAACTCCTACGAACCATTCTTGATTCAATTAGGTATAAGATAGCTCAAACAAATTAGACACATCAGAAATGACCGTCTCTAATCTTATTGTGGCCAGATGACTATGGCCGTTATACATCTGATTTGTGAGTTTCATGAGATTAGTGATGTTCTGCGCTGGTTCAGTTCGATACTAATACCACCAACTCAGACGACACATCGTATCATCTTCAAATCAACATCTAGTCAGTGGTGAAGAGAGACATTTACCAATGAGGCCAAAAGAGGAAGGTTTGTTTCTTTCCCTTTCCCACATTGATATTTGCTTTCTCAAAACCTCGTTTAGAGACAGTTCTTTTTGTTATCGCTCATGTTTTAGATTTTTGGATTTTGATAAATTAACTACCGTATGAAAATTGATGAATCTTTATCTTCGAACTGGTTAGTCGACCCTAATTAGTTTTGATTCTAGGTACATGATTGTACTACTATTTGCCTGCTATTTACTAATTACACCATGCAGCGGGCCACCGTACAGTGAGTCTTGGGCAGTCATCCAAACCTATAGAACGGATTTACATCAGCTGCGAAATGTGCCTGTTACTAGTATATTGTTTTTTGGAATTGTTGACATGGTTGAAATTGCAAGAGAAGCATACCCAAGCTCGTCCCAACATCAGTTCTGCCTCACAACGAAAAGTGAAAAGTGATACTATATCTTCATTTGGCCTAACTTGGTTTAATCTGAAATCTATACTGTCATCATTCTCGACTCTCGAAGACAATCAAAACAACCTACAGGGTATTACCGTCAATTTCTGTGAAAATGATAAAATTTGTTTCATATTACTTGAACTAAAATCATCTATAAATGCAATTTTCTGTTTGACTTGTTCAAAACTTGGAATCATTTTCCTCAAAGTGTAATCACATTTCACCATTACCGGCTTCAATTCTGTGTTATGAGTTGGTGGACATAATTTGGTGTGTGGCTGATGGATGTAAACTGAATACTGCCATAGGGCACCAGCTTGAAAGAACAAAAATCGAGATCCCAATATCTGTATGAGTCATATTAAATTCACCATTTGTCACTTTCAATATAAGATAATGGCTGGCTATGACACTGGGGGCAAGAAAATCTCATCGCCGTCTCAACTGGTCCCGTTTTTCTGTCCACCTGCCTGCTATGGCTTTATTAGAGTGGTGTAAGCTAAGATGTATTTTTTTGCTTTGGTTTCATCACACGGATCCAGATGTAATGTTGTGCCAAGGAAAGAACAGAATCAATTGATCAATGCTCTCCTCGCATAGAATAAAAGAAATATGACCAATCAAACATCCTCTCACAAATGTCAGAGAAGATTCGACCTATCAGAAACTACCTCACTTCCTCCGTCCCTTTTTTTCTGTGGAATTTTTCGATGCGGAGTGAAAACGATGTGAAACCTAAGTGTGATTTTCTATCATATTTGAGTCTTTCTTTATTTTTATCGAGCAATCGATTAGTTCTTACACCCAATCTCGATAACACTTTCCCTGTCTAGCTTTAAAGAACAAACATGCCAAGCCATCATCAAACCCATTTGAAAAACGCTATTATCTAACTCGATCGAAGTACGACTCATGTTTGTAAAACCGAAATGAATTTAAGAGTTTTTCATTCTTTCAAGTTGAACTCAAGGTGACGATTCCCCATCTTCCGACAGAACAAATAAACGGCCTTTCATCTTGAAATCTTATGAAGCGGTTACTTTCCTTTGCAGATTGAAACACATTGGGCTGATTAAAGTCATCATTGATTTCGTAGAGAGCGGTATAGTTTTTTCTCTCAAACAATCCGATTGCTAAGTGACATTAATGAAATTTACAGATGTTCCCAGAACAGATCAAACTGAAATCAATCGCAACCCAAACTGAACAAACAGCGCTGCACATTTCCATAATTTTCTGTGTTAAATGCACTGGTTGATTTTCCAACCTTGGGCAAAAGAAAGAACTATTCCGATCCAATCTGAATGTGAGAACGAACTCGTACATTTTGAAATGCCTTTAATGGTAAATGCTCGAGTTGTTCTGGACAACTCTTGGTGAAGCATAGTGCAGTTTTGTTTCAATCTGATGTCGGTGGGTGTAAAACTCGTGGTTATATCTCTTAGTCAAATCACATCAAAAAAGGTAAAGATGTTGATGAGATCAGCATGTTTCATTAAAATTCACACTCAAAGACTTGTATGAATTTTAAGATGACATCTTCTTTCAAGTTCTATTTGTGTTTGTTGAGTTAGGTCAACTAATGGATGTGGTGCTAGTAATATCTGATGGCTTCAAAAACACACAAATCCAATAGTACACAAAGTAAAGATATCTTAGAGGTTTCTGTATTTTCCTCACATCTTAGGCTTCCTTATCTTTAGTTTGTTTTGAGGGTTTTTCTTCTGAGTCAAACAAAAGCCTTTTTAAACGTCAATTGTGATGTTTTACCTTTATATTACTCATTTACTGAGACTTTGTGTGTCGACCTGATGTCATGTCACAAAAAATTAAAGCTCTTCTTTATTATCAAATCGAATTATGAATGACCTTTTACAACAAATTTACCGAGGTTCAAGTTGTGTTGGATGACATTGTTAACCTACGCCAACTTTGTTAAAATTTCCCACATTTCCCTGATATTCTTTCATGTGAGTATAGGTCTCGCCTCCTTTAGATAGAAGGCCGTTGGTTGTTGGTGTAACGTTGTCCATGGGCAATGTGGCACACCCGCCTTCTTCAGAAAGAACCCTTGCTGACTTGTGGTATTCCTGTCCTCTTTCTTTGAAAGTTATCTTTTGTTTTTTACTTTTTGTCAATTTGAAATCTTCAATGACTTTTAGTGTTAATGTTTTCTTTTTTCTTAACTGTCTTTGGTGTTATCTCAAGTTTGTCACAGCTGCGTTTTTTTTCTACAAAAATCCTTCTGATCCTTTATATCACGTGCCCTCTTTGGCATCTAATATAGCGATCTTTAGATGTCCTCATTTATTAGATTCAAAGACAAAGCAAAACCTTTGGTTTTTGGTGTTGTTTTCAAAGACCATGTGTCCGTTTCTCTTCCAAGACCACATCTGGCTGGGTATCAAAAGTTCTTTCATTGGTGTTTTGTCGCTTAACCTTTGAAGGGCGAACTCCCTTCGAAACATTTAAACTTTTATCCAACTAAAAAGTTACTTCTTAAGCCCGGTGTTGAAGGATTGCGATAATGAAGAGGAATCTGTATAAACAAAATTGGTCCGCGAGGTACAGATATGCAGTGACACATCTACATTTATAATGCAGATATTCGTTGGCACTTTCAATTGTGTGGGTGTGTTTGTGGTTGTAGTGGAAGGGGGTTGGGCACTGGCTATTGTGGTGGCTAAAATACTGCCATATTGTTACATCCTGTAACCATCGACACAGCACACTATAAAACACTGAACAACAACAACGGATTAACAACATTGATCAAGCATCCAAAACTTAAAGAAATAAATCATTATTATTGAATAAAATGTCCTTCCCCTACCATCGTCATCATCATCCGAGGCATTGTCATCCTCTACTGCCAAGTCCATTGTCTGATGTTGTTGGGTCCGTTTGACAAGGTCAGTAGGCCCGTTCGTGGAAAAATCACTTGGTGTCCCAATGCCTAGAGGTTGACCGGGGAGGAGATAAAGAAACTTTGTAAAATGTGCCATCAAAGATTCTTGGGCTGACCCTAGAAATATATATGGGGAATGCCATTCAGAGTTAGCCCGGAAGTAACAGTGAGGACTCGGTTGGTATTGGAGAGGGAATAAAAGAGAGGTGAAGATACTGAAGGATGCGCCTTATACGTATACTTCGATAGTCACCTCATTGAACAACGATGTCTTCGATTCTTTTATTCAGTTCATACCAAACTAAGTCCTCGCTGTTGCTTTTGTAACGGGTGTGTGCAGAGTGTAGTTGCCGAAGGAGCTCGGGTGTTTTGATTGTGCAAGTGAACATTCAGTGACCATGTGAACCCTTTTCAGAACTACTAAACTGCATCTGTGATGGAAACACCGTTGCACAAGAGTTTACGCAAGTCAAGTTGGAACAGCATGTGTATTGGTTCTTTTGCAGCTGAAAAGCTCGTCGTTGGACCTTGGGTCGGATGTTATTGGTCTTACTGCTACCTTCTAATCCCTGGCATGCATCTCAAGCGACTTAGTTTCAAGTTACAACTGTTGTGCCAGGATAGTTATTCAGTTGGCGTTATCGTAGGTTACTTTAGTTATTGTCTTCCCATCTCTCAGCTAGTTGAATTAAAGGAGCATCTCGAAAAATTAACGACTACCTGATTCTTTGTCTGTGCTGTGTCTGTGTAGGGATTTCTCGTCGATGTGGTGTTGGAGTGGATGTGGGTTGTGGGGGTGGTGGTCTCGGCGGTCATCGTCGAGACGTTCGTGACCAGATCTGGAAAAGAAATATATGATTTATTCATTTATACCTTGGTGTTAAAGTCAACACTCCGAGTTTGCCGGATCAGAGCGTCGGAGAAAGCTGTTTTCTGTGGTAAAAAAGATCACCTCGTACACTACCGAAACTATAAAACATGATCACCAGGTTCATGATAAAGTAGATTCGTAGTAAAGGGTTAAGTCTACTTCCACTCCATTATTTAAAATCGTACATTTAACAGAAAGGATACTCCATACTTTAAAACCACTCATTTTGCACATTAAAAATATTCCAACTGATATAAACATTATTTTATTGCTAAAGGTGCCGAGGTGAAGAGAAAAATCCATAAAGATTTCACAATAATCAACTCTGGCACAAATTTTCCTCTGTAGATAATTTTTTATCTTAAAACATCTCGTTAGCCTCGACTACCTGAGTTATTTTTTAATTAAACGTAGGCCATAAATTCAAACGATTCGTGTTTGTTTAAGGAAATGTATTTACTATTGATAAATTGAAATGTTTTATACTCCGTTTTAAAATTAATGGAGTTAAAATATTTTTGGTAGAAAATATATCCAGTGCCAATTTAGGATCGTATCATATCTTCTCAATTTTGAAAATGACAGGCCTGATGTTGCTTTCGACGAAAATTGTTCAACTTGACATGTATGTAGCAGTATGTAAAGCTCACTAAAGTCGTAGTTGAAAATTCCGGCTGCATGCAATGTACAGTTGCAGTTAGCGACTAGGAGAAGCAGTCCACTGGCGAAGGAAGAAAAGCAAGATAGGTCAGCTTAGTTGAGAGAAGTCCAATTTGTTACGAGACCGCCGCCATAAAAAATACACTATAGCATAATTGTACATCAGAAAGCATCATCAACATTATAAACAGCAGTTAACTTAATCGTGAAACTTTCTCTTTATGAGCTTATTTCAGCTCAAATGGATCGGGGGTTGGAGTTGGGATTCGGTGCTGGTGTTGGGTTTGGCGATTGTGTTACTGATGGCATAAGTAATGCATTGGGTAAAAACAATAGAACTACAGTAACAATGAAATTTCAAAATCCACCATAGTTCCCCACACCCGGAAATGTCCCACTTATTGATAGTGGATTAAAATGGGTTGCCATTGAGAGGAAATCATTATTTCCATCAGGACCATTCCCAGTATGAGATTAAAACATGTTAAATTGCCATTCGTATTACATGTTTTTAACGTCTACAGCCGCTGAGTGCAATGTTGTATGTAGTAATCTGTTAATGAGGTATTATATTTAGTACAAATTATTGATATCTAGTTCAAGACGGGGCTACAAAGGCCAGACCAACTCAAGCAGAGTGAAACGCGGTTCAAGGAACACATCATTACAATATAAACAGGAAGGGTCAAAAGCTAAGCCGAAGCCTAAAAAACAATATCTTACAATGAAATATAACCAGATTCATCACTTCCCTCAAGCAAAATTGACTGGACAGATCGGTCAGTGAAACAGGAAGTCTCGAAATATGTTTAGTAAGGAAAGTGGTGAATTTGAATAACTGGTCATTAAAGTCAGTTCAGCTACATATAATACCACTAGACTTATGGTACTGGAAAAAACATGGGGCGGGTATGAAGCTATGACAGGTTTAAAAGGCTAAAAGCAAGAGATGCTGTACGGTACAAGGTTAAAGACGGCTATCACCAACGAGGGGGGACACACCAAGCAGGATGAGATGCAAGCAGTCTTTACCTAGGCCGCAACACATCTTCAGGGTACCGTGGAGCGTGGTACGAGCTAAAAGAAGAATAATGCCTTTAAAACGGGTGACTTTAATGCAAATTACATTTACTATCGTCATTTAAGGGACCGACTCCACTTAGACTGTGTTCTGCTTCGGTCTCAACAATTGACTTCAACTATTATGTACCGGTAGTGAAATTGAAAATAACCGGCTGGTGTGTTTATCGTCTTTTGGCAATAATTCCACTCTGCAAACCTCAAAGCGGGTACTTTGAAATACCAAATAAGGACTTGAGCCAAGTGTAGTTTTGCTGCGGCAGTAACCTCTTTAGTGGATTCCGGTCACTCATTGTCGTCAACAGTGCTTTTTATATACCAACTGGCCCTGCATTGTGTTCACCAGGTCACTAGATTCTTTGTAGTTGACCTTTGCTCTTGTTGGCTACTCGGTGGTTAATACTATTATTGTCACAAGATTGTCATTTCTTGAGTTCAGCAACCTTCCAACAAATTACTTTAAAATAAGCAGAAGGAAACCTTAGATACGTTTCTTTTCTTTCAATCTGGCCTTTCAAAATTGTAACCAAAGGCATTGTAGGTGTTCACAGAGACAATTTTGAGTTGCAAAAAGAAATTCTAAGAAATATAAGGATGGTCATCAGCCTTACTGCCTCAACAACTTCCCAGTTGCATCATTTGTATCAATCAAATGAAACAGAGTTTTAATGTCAAGAGTACTAAATTCTTCGGAAGGCACATATCTGTTCATACATACGCACTTCTTTCAGTTTGTCAGGAACTTATAACCATACATGGGACGAACTCTCGTTTTCGTCTAATTAAGAATCACCAGCTTCGACTTGTTTTGTTCATTCGGAAAGTTTCCAAACTATAGATTGACAATTATCAAATTGAGTTTATCATATGTGAGCAGAGAGAACAGTGCAGCTTTAAATCCAACTGACCTTGGTGATATTGAGTCAGCTTCGTCCCCTGTTGCCCGTTCCTTGATCGTTGTGGCGTCGAGTCCGACGAGGTTGTGTGACATGACCATGGACGCGGCAGACGTCATAGCCGGATATGACATAGGCATGAAGGGTAGCATGCTGAGGTGGGGTGGGTAGTGGTGATATCCGTTCGTCAGGGTGGGCGACTTGTCAACTGGAATGAATAAGATGATACGGGACTTAGGAGAGAATAAAACAACTGTTGGTGGGGGCAGGGTGTGTCGGGAACAGAGAAAGCAAGGTGCCGTAGCGTTACTTGATACTAAAAGCAGGTCTTTTGGCCCGGCACCATGGTTTCCTTGTCCTTCTAAGACCCTTTAAGTCAGCGCTGCAATTGACATATGCTTAAACCACTGTCCGACCAGAAAAATACGATGTCATTGAAATGGAAATTGACGATTGATGGCATTTTTCATTGACCATCGCTGAATGCTCTCAAATGAGTGTATTTTTGTTGGTTAGGCTGAGTTATGAACATAAATGTGAGACCATATAAATTCTTGTGTTCTTTTTGTTTAATCAACTTAAATTCATTCGGCATTACAGTTAATTCCACACGCCTGAAAATACCAACTGATATAAGCAAATTCCGGGTAGTATACGGATCTGTATGTAGATAAAGTTTGTAGGCCTATCAAAGTGTGACCTCGCCATTTTTTCTCATAAGCAGTAGGTTATCTCCCGAATATTTGTAATCGTACGTTGAAGGATCATAAATATTAAATTTCATGGTACAGTCGGAATTCATTGATTTCTTTCGATTCGTAGTACGACTTTGACCTTGGATAGACAATCGCCGCACAAACAAAGATTCGATGTAAGCTACATATCATTTGCATGTGATATTATTCACAAGACACCTCTCTTGATTCACACCTCGCAAACACTACATACGTATATGCGCCCAAAAAACTAATATGTCTGCCAAACATTTGGAAGAGTCTCACACACAAGTCCGATATCTAAAAGAGTAAAATACGTAGCTGGATTGAGGTTATTTATTCATTCAAAACCGTTATTTCTATATTGTAATAAATGACGTTTCTCTTCTCTCACATTTCTGTCATTGCCCGTATTGCAGTACAAAAGCAAATACTCAAATTCGAGATTCTGCCATTCATCAAAACAAAAAATCCTCTCAGATATATCAAAATGGTAGAAACTATTACAATTCCAACTCGAGTCCACTTCACTGGAAACTAAGAAGTGGGTGCTTGTCATTCTGAGATAGCAATGGCTTTATTAGACATTCATTACGAGAAATGAGCAATATGCATGATTACACTGAGATGAGACAAGCGTATTACAATTTCTTCTGTCTATCTTAAAAAAGGTTTCCAACCTTACTCGAAATATTACCACAGTGCATTTGCACTAGTAATAGTAGATGGATTTCAGGTCAAAAGAAAATGAGCACGAAAAAGTACCATTTCTACTTTCTCTTCATAACAGCATGTCATTCAATAAGCAAAGAATTGCTTTCGAAGTATTAATATCAAACTTCATGAGCGATGTCTGCAATCATTGTAACTAATTGGTGCTTTATTTATAGATGAGCCAGTCATAGAAACATCTCAGATGATAAATGGAATACTTGTGGAGTGATAGCATGTTCATTAGGCTAATAGTTAATTGAGTAGTTGAGTTTCCTTCATTGAGGAACGTCAGGGAAAAGGCTGTTCAGTTCAATCGTCGTGCTTTGGCTGATGCAAGAATCGTAATGTTAAAGAGGAGGAATTGGCGCGTGCATACTTAAGGGGTGAACCAGGAAAATGCACTTGATACAATCTTCGTGCATTTTAACGTTGAAGCAGGGACACGATCACCTTTCAACCCCATTTATCCAAAAAGCGCCTCAAGTAAGAATAATATTAAAAAGCTAATGTTAAAGAAGAGCTACAAATGACTCTTACCAGTGTCGTAATGCGTTCCATATTGGTGGAAGTTACTGGGTTGATGGCCTACAAAATATTAATGAAAAATAAAAAGTTGGTGGCCAACGTTCAAACCTTAACGTTTTCCATATCACAAAGCAGCGGCATCTCGAATGTAGCTAGCTGCGGTGAGGCTTACACCAAACACACAATCGGACTTCAAGTCGTCGAAAGATGACCAGCAACCATGTTGCCCGAGACGTGTCCTGATTATATAAATCAAATTTCAGATGGTGCCCTGCTTACAGGCACCACAGGTGTGTCTGCGATGGGAGGTTCCACTGCATTTTCAACTTACCCATTATTCTGTTAGTTCCATATATATAATCTGTGTCCAGGCGGCTCTTTTTCAGTTTTTCAAGTGTGTCTGTGTTGGCGTGCATAGCCGGGCTTCTTTTGGGTGGGCGGCCAGGTCTTGCACTGGAAAGAGAAAACGGAGAATGGACTTAGTTTCTTCATGTTGATGAACTCGTAGGATTTTGTCTCGGTATAGTTAACAATCACGACTTGTTTGGTCTTCCCAGATAGCAGCGTCGAAAACGCTATCCAGCTCTTAGTGATAAGTGTCAGAAGTGAAATACTGGTTACGATAATGTGTGGGGGGGGGGGGGGGGGGGGAGGAAGGGCCTACCAGACCCAATTTTTTTTCCAAGCTAAACGCCACTGTGCTGACATGAACAATCAGACATACCTAGAAATGCAATACGAGTATGCTACTAATTCACCGTTAACTTGATATTCGGTGACATTATCAAAAAGTTACAATGGTTCTTTATGGTTTAACTGAGGACTTCAAAATGTTTATTCAGTTGTCTTGACAATAATGCCCCCATATGTCACCAGATAGAAACGTATTGTAACTAAACATTGATGCAACCATAGGAGGTTTTTTACCCTTTAGAAATATTGGAATAACATCAAAATATGTCAGGATGATAATGCGGTCCACACTTTGAAAACATTAGGTAAATATGAAATGCTTCTCTGCACATATAAGAAGATGAGTCCCAGACATTAAACATCCGAAAAACATTTTGACAAAGGGTCCATTGCTGCAAATCAATTAGACATGTAATCCTTTTACTCAGTAAAGCAGATGTAAGCATGAATGGTTACAGAATTGAGCTACGAATGCTTACAAATGAATTTGAAGTAGAAGGGATGTAGCCTGAACTGATAATAAACTGTAATAAAATGTTTTTACAATAGCAACTTTTCCAATGTTTGCTGATATGACAGATTACCACAATTACATCCATCTTGGTCCATATTTGATAACTTTGACATAGGTACTGAATGGACTAGTTGTAAGCAAACAGCCAGACCACAAAATTGGTCTGTAAACATGGCTGTGCGTTTGCAAACATGTTTTTCCCTAAAGTTTTACTGCTGATGCTGTCGTTTCAATTGTTTGATTGAATTCAATTAGACAAGTATTCATTTTACTCTTCAGTAAATATGCAGATGTAACCATGAGTGGCCACAATTTTAGCTACAAGTGCTTACAAATGAATTTGAAGTATAGGGGATGTAACTTGAACTGATAATAAACTGTAATGTAACATTTTGACAATACCAATTTTTCCAATGTTTGCTGTAACGACAGGTAACCACACTTACACCCATCAGATATGGCAACTTTGACACAGGTATATAATGGAGTAGTTATAGTTGCAAGCAAACAGATATACCACAATTATATTGGTCTGTAAACATTTCATTGGGTATGCAAACTCTGATTTTTTTCATGCCTTTAATACGTTTGATGTTGTCTTGATAAGTTGTTGACAAAGTCTGTCATTGTCTGTCATGCTAAAAACCTCTGATGTCAACAAATTCAGGTTCATGATACAAAAAAGTGACTGCCTCGTGATAACTCTTTTTGGACTTTTATAAGATCACTGCTGTGGATTATTAGTTACAGACATTATGTGCGCATGTGTGCACTGCATTGTTCAAATCCTCTGCAGAATGATTGACTTATTTCTTATCAGCTCTAGGCCTGGTAGTCATCGGACTGATTTATTCATAGAGAGGAACAATAGAGGCTGTTAAAGATGCAGCCAGCAGCTACACATATGATAAAAGTAAAAATAGGATACAATCAGCAATATAGCCTTTACCTGAATAATAATGTAAAGCCTCCCTTCGTTTGACAAAACCCAAATTATGTTGACGTGAATCATAATAAACATTATCATAAAATGACGGGACAAGAAAATAAGAAATTGGTCAACCAAGTTTTTTTACAGTTTCAAAACAAATCAACATAGATTTACGATATCCACCAGCAATACACTACTAATTACAATTCAATTTAATAATTTTTCTTACAGACCCTAAGTAATCATTTATAACCTTTCACACAATGAAATGATTAGAACCATTGTTTGAAAAGTACTTGCGATACTTTCCGCAATTTGATTATAATGCAAATTCAGTCATTTGTTATAATTTGAGTCGTTTTCTTGTGTCTCATTTTGATAATGAACCCATAGGCGGTAGTTATCGATTTTAAAATTTGTCATAATAACTGACTAATGTGCACTAAATAAAAAGAAACACAATTATAGTGTAATTTGGAGAGAGAGTGAAATGAACTTTGCGTGGTGGAAGACATTTAATTTCAAGACACATTTGGTAGTTGGGAATTGAAAGATCAAGGTTGGGTTGGGTTTTTATGGTAATGTTGCATTGAGAGTTGCATACATGATTTCAATCTGTAGAACAAGGCAGGACCGAATATAGGCCGCAATTAGGAAAATGCTACCATTTTTCTGTTTTTTTTTGGTGGAAAACATATATTACGAATATAGTAAGTTTTCCATCATTCGCCTATAAAGTACTCATGGCCCTCCACCTTAGATCACGTATTCTACAAATGTAACCTAACATATTTCATAATGATATTATCGAAGCTTTATTGGGAGAAATATACAATATGGCCCGATCGTGAGAGGCATTAAGCATTGTCTTAACATTCGTCCCATAATAACCATATCATTGTTCTGTACCAAATCGTCTATGGTAGCTAACCGTTCTTGCTTTTGCTTAGTCCATATTTCGGTGGCCAGAAGCATAAGAGATAAAATACAAAGAGATACAAACTTACTGGATAAAGTGACTTGACATAGGTTTGCAGTACCTAAAAGCCCAAGTTCCTGTAAAGGACTTTGCTTCAATGGTATTGATTTTGCTGTTTCCATAAGTGGTAACAGCTAAATATTTGTAATAATGGATTGTTTCTCTAACGGTGTGTGTTAAATGCTCCTTTAAGTCCTCCTTCCCCAATCCTGTAAATCAGTCCCCTTCTAAGTGAGTACCCACCGGCAGTAATTGCTGGAACTCTAGTCACCAGTGGCCAATAGCGCATGGCATAACACTACCTCTTACACATCATCCCCATCAAATAGCAGCTCATGAGGCGAGGAGCTATGTCCAATCTCTGAGTATGAGTTTACTGGTTTATGGGGTGCGCTAGGCTGGAACAAGTGAGCTGATGTCAGGCGATACATCATGCTAGAGAAATGATAAGAGGACACTCATGAAACTCCTGTCAATTTTCTTGAAATAAGTCCGCAGGGAGTAATAGGTGTTTGAGTGAGAAAGAGAGTCCATGGTTATTGTAGCTAATAAGACTGTGGAGATCGTTACAATCTTACCACAGAGAGTGGTGGCTTTAGATCATTGATGGATCATTCGCAGGGATTATCACGGTATGGAACGTCTACACGATAGTACACATGTTTCCTCGATATCTTTCTCTTTTGTCGGGAGGTTATCTGCCAACCACTGTCTTTCCTCACTTTGCCAAGAGTGTCAAGACAGCCAGAAGTGTGACCCTAGTTGTCCCCTAACGATGCTGCCCCCTATACCCGAAGCTGCATTCCTATATATTGCCATAGGTCATTACATCGTATTTCACCGTTGAGTGAAGACTCCATAAAGAACATAAACCATCTTTCATGCTACAGTAGCTATTGACTGTGTTAGCAGTTGACTACATTTTACTACCTCGGAAGGCTGTTTCACTCATTGGACATACGCTGATTTTGCTGCCGAATCTTATCTTTGTCTCAACCATTTTCTTGAAATATTTGATAACATTTTAAATATATGTCAAAGAATGTCATTTAGGAAAATGTACACAAAACATCTGCATACTGATCAAATGTCTAGTTCTTCATGTTCTTTCAGTAAATTCTAGGCTGTGTCGAAGGTCATTAGAACCGGAGTGCAACCATGCATAAGTGAGCTAAGTCCCCCAAAATGGTTAAATCAAATCATATGAACACAGGCGCCAACAGTCTTGAGATATACCTGATATAATCTTTATATCATTATCTTTCATTTCATTGAAATAAATCAAATTCTTTTTTTGGAACTTCTAGAACTCAATATGTTTTATATCATTTCATTCGGAAATAAATCAAAGTTTTTCATTTCAAATCTGACACTAGCGATACACTTGCCACTAACCTAATTCTAATACTTCTACAACTTTCCGTTGTATTTGTTACACTATTTCATTCCAACTTGAAGACTAAAAACGATATAGTTTGTGTAATCATGAGAACAGTTTCGCAGTCAACTGAGTGGCCCCAACACTCTGTTGTGCTACCAGCCGCCAGCTACGAAAGAACCAATTGATACATTAGTCGAAACGTGACCCCAAACAGTAGAGAACGAATATTTGACAGTCGCAGTATTTCACCACGTTGATACTACTTTCAGGAAGTACAACGTCTTATCAGTTTAATGTGTTGTCACCAAGTCATGGAAATCATTGATATAAAATTCTGAAAAATGAGCACATTAATTTTCACGACTCTAGTTGTCACAGTCGTCTGGATAAGGGAGATTCTTGTTAAGATTAATGCATATTTCTGACCTCAGATGGACTCCACTTGCTCGCCGTGATATTTCTAATTAATAGACTACCCTGGAAAACTTGTCATTTAGATTAATAATTCAGAAAACTCACTTGAAAGAATGTGGGATTTTGACATCTCATATTTTTCACGACGAATGGTCATTTATCTTCTTGAGCGTTGTATTTCCTCTTGGGAGTAGAATTTCCAGTGTAACTTGGACCAACAATTACACACACTTTTTAACATGAGCATGCAGTTATTTAGCAAGTGAAAGAACAACTGGTCTAATATTGTTCAGTGTGGTGACTGTAGCACATAAAAAATATTTATAGAAATGAAGGTAGAAATAATTCCATTTTGTCTGAGTTAGGTTTCATAATTGATGAGCTGGACAATGCGTTTTCTTAATCACTCGAGTGTTATGTTAGGACCACATCTAAAACTGATCTACTAAACTGTTTTAGTTAAGAGTTACCTATTGTAGTTTGCTGACTATTTAAGAGGCAAAGGCTTAAAATTTATTCATTACAGAAGCTTTATTAGGGCGTTTTCATGAAGCTTTTAATGGCTTGAAATTTCCCCCCAAAAATTATTCTGTTCTTTCAACAGAGTACCAGTGTGTTTTTGAAATATTTATATGTTCTGATATATTCTGAATTCTTTTGACGTGACGATTATTTGTGTCACACTGAGTTTGTTAAATTCATTGTCCACTCAGTCAATTGTCAATCACTGCTGGCAAAATTCATCTCAGTTTCTCAAAGTTCAAAGATGCTGAACTAACTCGCAAAGAAAAGCGACCAATATGTCAAAGAGAGCTAAATACCATAAAGAATCAGATATCTCTAAAAACTCGCGAGTCACAAATGCCAATTTGGTCTGGTTATTTGAACAAACATAAAGACTTAAGCCTAAAGTTCACAAAATGCCGATTTTGTCTCAGTGAAATGAACAAACGAAATGGTTTAAAGACAGGAAATCAACAATACATATGCAATGACATCAAAACTTGAATGCTATTAAGATTTTAAAGATCAAAGGCTTCAGAGTCTTGGCGACACGATGGGACTTTCAAAGTGAAGATTTTTCTAAGACAAACGGAAAGACGCTATAGCTATCCGATAGCTGTTTATACTAAACAATCGGGCCTGTCGCATTCGGATTGGCGGGATGGAAATCAAAGCAAAACTAAAATGAAAATGAAAATGAAAAGTTAGAAGATCTGTCGGCCTCTGTTTGAGTTGCAGCTGAGCGCAATTTAAGAAACATCAGAAATCTTAGAAATTAACTTTTGTTCTACGTTAATACCATTCTATTATAAGATGTATAATTCTGTCTTACAAACCCAGGGTTTCTTTGTGCGATTAATATCAGAAAAACTCTTTGAAATTTCATTAACTGAGCTTGGCTTATCGTAAAGAGACTCATTGCTGCTCATTTATTGATGATTTATCATAATATGTTTATGTTTATGTGGTTATTCCTTTGAAACAGTATAAGGGCAAAGGGGAACTGTTATCATCATTAATTTTTTGTTGATTTGAAAGTCACAATCATATATTCGGAATTGAGTCATCCTGCATTGTTGTTTTAGTAATGGAACAAGGTCTACCCCAGACTTACCAAGAGAATTTATCAGATTTCAGCTTGACGTATTTTAAAGTACATTCTGAAATGCAAGGCTTCGCAAATGTCTAATATCAATCGCACCAATAAACTAATGTGCTCTTTACCTATGAATATTGTCAAAAGGTAGAATTTCACCTCTTACAAACCGGCAAATCGAATTAATAGTCTACAGCAAGTCAAATAAAACTAAACGGACCATGATATGACAAACCACTTCAGGGATTGTTGAAAAACAGTGCATTGAATTCTTGAATCGCGACTTTCTCAAGTGGGGTTACAAATAATAAGCACAATTGACGATTTACTCGTTACCACTTGCCTACACAAAAGACTAGTTTATGATCTTGAAGATAGACTGATAACAGATGTCATAAACTAAATTAAATTCAATATGAAAGATAAATTTTCTGTGCCGGTATTCCTTTTTGTGTACAGAAGTTAAAACCTTGTCAAACCCTGCATATTTCTATGATTTAAGCGTACTATATGCCACTGCCCAGTTGAACTAGCGATAAAAGGTCAATTTGAAATAAGTGATCAAATTTGAATAATTTGCCTGCAGGTTTTAATACCACAGAACAATACCACTTGGATCGACTTCCAATTTTCTCAGGGTACAGCCACAACTTATTAAGCTGTATCCTAAGTAATTGCCCCAATATAATTTGAACATTTAAACTGTAGTGCTTTTTCAGTAATTCAATGATAATTGGTCATTTCCAGAATATATGATTTATGCCTTGTTGAATGTTGGGCGCAAATATAAACGTATCTGAAATAATTAGCGTTAGCTTGAGACTTATAAGATAATGTAGCTGAAATTAGAAAAGTGAAATTAGAAAATGGTGAATAATTATGTTCCCTTGAACAAATAATCAATAATTCTGAAGAAGCTGAATATTCATTGACACTTCACACTATTTGTGTTGGAATAATTTCATTTTGAAGTGTCCAGCTCCTACGTTTTAAAGATACTACTTGAAACCCAGGTCAAAACATGAGCAGTCTTTGCTTGGAATTCCTAATTACACTGTCCCTGGCTTTGTCAATAATCATTCACTATTCAGGTTTTAGTAAATAGAAATCCTCCCATGTTTCTTCTTGTCCGTGGCAGTTTTATTGAGGTCCACATGGACCGTGGTATTGAGGACCACAGCCATTGACCTTGACGATCATCCAATGACAAAGGCGCTATTTGGACGTCCATGAAATCTTTTTAAAAGTTGTAACAGATTTTTAACCTTTTTTGTTTCCGAGACCAAACCAGGCAGACCTTCCTCCTAGCAACAAAAATTTAATCTTTTTAATTTTTAAGTAAAAAGAGGCTGCTTGAGCCGTTAGCCTTGCCCCTGGCTAGACTTGCCCAATCCACCCCATCCTAGTCGTAGTGTATTAATCACTACTAATCACTATCTTGTCACAGCACAACTCCGAATCCTCCTTCTGAAAACATGATTGCTTTAAGAAGCTTGAGAACAACGATGTTAACTGAAGTCAACTTTAACCCTTGCGAAACTGAGGGCAAAATTTGCACTTGTCACAACTTCAGGGGCACTGGACATGTCTCATATCTTGGAAAGCTAATTCAGCCAAATAAAACCTGCATAAGAGTTCTTGAGTGCTAAGTTAAATCGCTTTTGACCTCAAATATTTTGGCCACCAAAATATACCTGCAGACACCAACGTCTGCAGTACACAAGACTAGTAATCTTAGACATGTCCCTCCGCATTCTATCAGTTCTAAATCAAGGACAATTTATCTCCCCCAACTTCATAACCACTGATCACATTTTCCTGATACCCTTTAGTCCTGGAGATATCTTTGAAAGTAACTTTGGACATCATTACTCAGCCAATGTTATTACAAATTTGTTGTTGAAACAGGCCAGCAATAATTAAATAAAACTAAGATTTCACTTATCGTTCTCTGATAGAAATCCACTGATATATGAAATTTGCTTCCAGTTCGTTTCACGACATCAAAAATTATTTGTAGTTAATGAGAAAGCTTCAATTAAACATGTAATCTTCTGACGCCAAGAAATAATTTTCGTTTTGCTCGTTACATTTCTGCCTGGGTAAGTTTACATTATTAAATTCATTGTCATAGCTCGTTTGCTAGCATAGCTCACGGATGTAACGCTACAGTTATGTGATTGCGCAGCTATGTCCACTGTCGCAATTTATGACACAAATTATTCTATATTGTAATTTCTGACAGAAAATCATTTGACGGTTGGTATGTTTTTCCAGTAAGAAAACACAATATCTCAGTTGATAATGTAATAACTCGGCCGAGACAACTCAACTCATTAAGGCAAAAGCTGATTGCAATTTGATTATTTTGTTGTTATATGAAGTCAGGATCATTGTCTGACATTGTTCAGTGCAAAGGTTGATGACAGTGGAATCTTTTTGAAAATGTAACGATATTAGAACAAAATAAACTGAAACCATTTTCATTGACCAGGACTTCAAAGCTTGAATTTTCTCTCAATCAAGTTGGTACATGTACCATTAATGTTGCATGCTCAATCATTGTCACTAGGTCTCGACGATGCATGCTGTATTAAGTTTGAATGGGGCAAATGCTGCATCAGTTTCTTATCTGACTTCAGGCTTACACAGCAAATTAGGAAAATATGAAATTATGTTAATCACTTAAAACAAAGATCAATACTCCTAAATGGCTTAGCTGAACAGTTAGTTTAACACAAAATTGCAACTGCAGAATATTCCCCAAAGGTTGTTCATCAAAAAGTCACTGAAAGTGACACCAGTCAACTTCAGGTTACGGACCTTTGACAAATTAATAACCTGTTGACGCCATTTAGCAATTATGGAAATTGGTTTTTCTAAGTCCATGATTTATGAAGTCCTAAACAATACCAGTTAGATAATCAAGTTATTTCAAAGCCATCCCGCAGAGACCCTGATGATAATGAAATTGAAGTCCAACTAAATCATGATATTGAAATCGAGCTCAGGCCATGACTGGCCAAGCATAACCATCCGGTTTAAATCAGATGCAATGTGTCAATTGGGCAAATTAGAACATTCAAAATTTATAGCATTTCCTTACAATTTGAAAAGGAACTAATGAATTGACCGTTGATATATGGAACAGTCTTTCACACTGAATTGCATCAATATTTCATGATTTTGGCTCAAAACCTCGCGTGATGGAACAACATCTCCGAATCCTCTTGTTTTAGCAGCTAGGGCATTATTTTCAATCAGTCGTGAGACAGCATGTCCAATTACGTTGTTCCTCTAAAAAGGTATTCTATTGTTTTCAATTGCTGTCGTTAAAGGCATCACTCACATCGGGCTCAATTTGTGAATCTGCATTTTGTTACCTATTGTTAAATGGTCATAGCGAATGGTTTTACCTCCCTTGGGGAGTTGGGAATGTTCCAAGCCAATGGCCATGTTCAAACGTGGCTTCACCCTAATCGGGGACATGGAACTTGAACTTCGACCGAGGAGTTTAATTATCAGAGTCAGATTGTAAAATATTATAATCTGCTAACAGTGTTTCAGTTGTTGGGCCAATCAGCACTGATATTGGGTCTTCTAGGCTATTGTCAGGAATATCGTATTGGGATATTCTGCTTTGATCAAACCCTTAAGATAACAGGTGAATTCTGTAACATGAAATTGTTATCAAATTTTCCGTCTTATACACTCAACACTGTAATGTAGAGAAGAAGTTCAAATTAAGAAACCATAATCACGTTTCCATAATTATTTCATTTGGTTCTAACTAATCAAATCACCTAAGTCATAATTGGTATTTCTTTGATTTGCTTCAACATCTAATGAAAAAAGCTCTCCTCATATGATCGTCTGCTCTGCACAGATTATTGTCAGCTTCGTGGTACAACACACATTCTCGTTTTAGTACAGATTGCCACGGAGATTACTTTTCCCAGTAATGAGTAGTCTATTATAAGATGTGAAATGCCATTACGACCACCATCATCTCAGCCCATATATTTGTGAGTAACAGACTTTCCAATAAATTTGGTTGTAATCAGATCTTCTGTTGCCAATGCTAAATGCAATATAAAACACATTGATTGAAATCCTAGCTCTTTTTCAAGTTCTTTCTGTCAATTATTGCTCTCCGTTTCCGTCAGCGATTGTGCACTTCATTGTTCGTAATTCCACGATGGTCTATGATGATACTTTGCTGATGTAATGAAATGGGGCTTGAGGAGGATGTAGGCCGTGATGTGACTCGCATGCCGAAACAATGGAGAGATGTCATAACAAATTGTGCCTTTCTGTGCTGAGTGGCTGAGCGTTTTCTATCAGTTTTTTCATGTAATCATCTATATCTAAGTGCCAAGTCGTAATGTCATTTTTTTCTGTGATTTTTTGTTCAACAAAAATCCCAATGATGAAGAAATTTTTAAGATTTGGTTAAAAAATAAAAATGAATTCCGCTCTGATGGGGTTATAATCCAAAATACATGTACGAGTCAGGGTTTAGTTGCGGCCGGGTGTACTGGAACTTTGAGTTCAATTATTTCAGGAGATGTTATCCCGATTGATCGCCCACAATGCATTTGTAAATTGGCGTGGAGGCTTAAGTGGCCCGAATAGGCTGCCAACAGCCATCGGGGAATGTACCAGGAATTTTAAGAAGATATCACTGGCAAATCTATACGACCCATGTGAGTTATGTACTCGTACCAATCATGGTTAACACGGCCAGGATGGAATTAGAAAGCATAACGACAACCACGACTATATTTCATTGCGTTATCTAACCACCTCAGATGGCTTTAATAGATTGTAGAATCGAAAACTGTTTTCAACATGTATGAAAATTACCACAAGCAGACCAGCAGATTCCCAATGGGTTATTTAATGTGAAGATAAGTGCTGTTCAATTTAACGGATACACCCCCTGCGAAAATGTCTTCAGAGTGCTTAGAGAAAAAGAGAACTCAGCAAAACCATTGGGGGTAGATCTGGTTTGAACAAAGTCTTAACGACCAAGGGGGCATGTTTGATACATACAATAGCTCTAATCACCAAATATACAAGGAGCAGGTGCGCGAAGAATTACATTTAATTTGTAGCCATTCCAATGAAACTCATCCGGGTGGCAATTGTTTTAAAACCCCAGACTCAAACTTATACATGTAACTTCAAAATTTCATTACGTTTTTGCAAAATTGTATATAATGATTCTGTCTGAAGACTGAATTAACATCAGAGGGAGGTCTGAAATATTATATAAAGTGAAATGTAATGTAAATAATTCGGGCGTTTATTACAGATTTTGCATACAGAACCTGGACCTGGACCTGGTTAATGACAACTACAGCCTGTGACCATAAACCTACAGCTTTCAAAACCAAACTTCTCAAAATACTTATTAATGATTCCGCAAAGTTTTTCTTTTATGGCATTCTTAATTAAAGCCATTCATAAAATACCCTTTCAAACCAAACTTCTCTAAATTTTATGTTTCCGTTTTAAATTTCCAATCAATCTCCCCCAATGCAATTGTAAGCATCTCAATGACATTCGCACCAGAAAGCCGCAGTATAAACTTCTCATTTTGATTAATGCTTTAATAAGTCGTAATCAATTGAGCCCTGCAGCAATAAATAAGGTTGCCGCAATTCCTCCAAGGCGTTTGGCATGGCTTTGACAATAGTTCATAATGGCACCGGTCCCTCAAACTGGAGACATATGCTAAGCGTTACAGTCACAATAGTCGAATGTGAATCATGATCACATCTATCAAACGGGGACAACCCTGGGACAGTCTGCATGAACCACTCATAACGATACCCAACCATGCTAGTCAATATCCCAAATGATTTATGCGATTTTGTGGTCGAGATGCCCAATGAAAGTGATTAATCATATCAGGAATTAGAAATCTTTGGATATTGATACGTTTGTCGTTGTGGGATTGTTACATGACATGGCGCAAACAGCCACAGCATTGTCCATCATATTACCCCATGTTCGTACATCAAAATGGACATTATTGCACATTCCAGCTGCCAGGGAAGAAATTGCAATTTTCATTTCCCAACCGAGGCCAGTTTTGGACAATCACATGTTTTGTTGGACAATTTACATCTTAGTAGATCTCCTGTACCCATACCAAATTGGTCCTGCTTTTCCTGGTTGTACCAGAATGCTCAAGAGCAGTGGGCATGCGGCCAGCAGGTCAAGCTTTGATCACATGACCAGAAGGTCAAAATCTATCGATCACATCACTGAGGCCCAGTTCCGACTGGCACTTCCGGACTAGCTGGCCTAAATGTGAATAGCACTGGGATGGTAGACCACACTTTAAGATGCCCTTCACAGACTGAGAAAGACCAGCAAGGAACTGGCATCCTTATCTCTCTTCTGTTAGGATATGACTGTTATTGACATGCCTGCTTTACACCAGCCTCAAGGCGTACTGGTCGGTGTAACTCTCTACGCTAATCATTAACCAATCACACTCTATTGTGTGCTAATCTTATGGACATACACCAGTCATTCCCGTACAGTACGAGTATACCTCGGACAATATCGAACTCATCAAACCACCATACATAATGGAATTGTTCTATTTCCTCGGGGTGAAAATTCCCCTAAGCTTAATTCAGCTATATCAATTATGGTGAAAAGTTGAAAGTGACAGCCTAGCTGGTGCCTATTGATTATTGGCTCCCGTATAAGACAGGAGAAGAAGCAAATAATAATACTTAATGTTTATATATCATCTGTGGTTTGCGCTTAGTGTATTAGGGATGAGTGCAGGTCAATACGTGCCAGAAGAACATGAACTGGTGATGTTTTTAGAAAGAACACCCTGGAATTAATGTGCTGTTTTGAAAACAGTGATATGACACGGAGAATTGACAACTCTGGTGGCTGGCTTTATGTGATGCATTGTTTTAGTGGGTGTCGTCCTTGAAATGTTGGCGAGACGTATTATCACATTTAAAAAACTTTGCTTTTTCTGTCTTGGACGGGCTGTTCATTATATTAGGCATCACACTTGCAAGAGTATACTGTCGTAAACAAATTAATCTTAACCTAAGCAAATTTGAATTCAACGAATAAAATTCAAACTCTCTTTTATAATAGAAACCGTTAGGACACTGTCCCGTCTCTAGAAGAGTTATAAGTGGTCATCTGTATTCTGCCAGCATCTAACCCATGTCATAGCCATTGGTTTTATTCATATGAAATATTCGTTATGTTGAAACGAGAACCATTAGGATATATAGAAGATGGAGAGTTATGACCAATGCATGTCTATAAATATTCATTCCTAAGTCAACCGATGCCTGTGCGGGATGATTGCAAGTTTGGTCGCCTCTATTCCCAGTCTTAAAGATAATACGTCGCGTGGTTAATTAGTGTGACTCAATGTTTAGTGGTTTATGGAAGTTTATCACTGGCGAATGGGACATTGTGGAAAATGATAGCGGATTTGTGGCAGTTGGTCGTTAGATGTATCAGTAAAGGAGTGGGGTATAGATCAGTTGGACAAATCATCGTCATCCATTTAGAGTTGTAACAAGCTGGTTAACCCACTAGTTTCCAAGTACTCAAAGTACACGTCCAAAAGTTCAAAATCCTCTTTTAAAAAAGTAGGGTTTCTGTGAGTGCGTTTAAGTCGTCTCTTTTCTCGCTTCGCATCAAAGTCGATTGCCATTATTGAAAAAGCCCTGAATACTCGTGATGAGAAATGCTTCATAATTCCGTCTTTAGTGATTAATTGATTTCTCACATTCAATTAAAATGGTCCGTCATCTTACGGCCGAGAAGCCGAATAATCATTCCTCCCAAACACAATATAATACGATGAAATATGACTGACACTCTCTGACAATTATACAGTGCCTTTGTCAGAACAAGAACCCACTAAGACTATTTTGAAATTAAAATATTCACGGTATAGATCATTAGACGCTCTTTCTGTGGATTAAGATCGAGAATGGAAAATATTACAAAGTTAATTATCTTAAATGATTAATGGAGTGATTAACATCTAGAGTTCTCAGTTCTTATTCTTCTCCTTACAGAACTGTACTATTTTTTTCCTCCTAAGCCCGTCTAATCCCCGTCTTCGTTTTATACTTCGCAGGTGGCGGCCAACCCTGATCCGCATTTTACACTTAACCAGTGCAAACGAAATACGGCAGTCGCAAAAGGAAAAAAATGGCCGCTTGGAATCTTTTTCTTTCGCGCGCAAATCGTTCTGTAGGAATTAATGAAATCCTAAAAGAGTCTGCCGGTTGGTTATGACTGATAACGTTCTACTAGGCAATAAATAAAGAATTTGTAGTGAATGAACCACAACAGTCCAAGCACAAGGCCCCCAGACATTTTCCTTTGTCGCAAAACTGGACATATCGTCTGTTCATCTCATCAATGGACGCGTTCAACTACACCGTGGAGATTTTCCCTCGGGGCAACTCGATAAAGAACTCCACCACTAATGTGATTTTTAATATTTTCGCAGCTAATTGATGCTGGACGGACTGCGGATCAGCAGCGGTGCTGCACAATAGGCCGGAGACCCGGGGTTCGTTGCTGGCCTGTCCAAGATGCCCTTTTCTCAGCACATTATCACTAAGAACAAAACCGACATTATCAAATTCGATTCAAATTGAAATAAGATTTAATTCATGTCTTTAGGTTTCCTAGAACTGACGGGTAATTAGTGATTTTTTCCACGTATTTCATTTTTCAAGTTGAAAGGGAGCCCATTCATTTAAAATTGTCTCATTATCATATGAGGCCAAACAAACAATACCAAAGAAATCTATTGAGGAATTTTTATTGATGCTTACATTGAGATTCATTTTAAGTTTTAATTAATTCGCAGTCAGTTCTGTCTTAATTACTTGACAAGTCAGCTTTATTTAGCAAATGTTTCGGAGGCAACACACTTTGAAGCCTTCTGCCTTTACACAAACAGACTGACCCATCGTGTTCCCAAGCTGTGACTTTGGGATCTCGAGGACTGGGGTCAACTTTATTGAATACTCAATTTTGACTGTTTGATAGTCACCACGGGGCAAATATTAACAAAACATGCAAATTCACCCAAATCAAGCATTAGATTGTACAGGTGTGAATCGTTCGAATAATTGTTCTTCTTACCTAAATAAATCAGTATGAACCAAAAGTGAAGAAAAACTAAAGATTCCACCTGAGTCTTCCTTCATAATAAAACCCAATCTTCTGAGATGTACAGTTGATGATAACTTCATTAATGATGCTTTATATGGTGTCGTATTACAAAGGGACATCTTAATCTGATTCTTCAATTCATTATTTAATTAACAAGTCTGTCTGGCATTTAAAACAAGAAATACAATTCCGATGACGAAACACACATCAAAGTGAAACGTTGATAGAATTCCAAAAGCCACCCCGACAAGAATGTATAGATCTGTTAGCCCAATAGTATAGATCGGTCAACTCAATAAAAAAGACATTAAATGTGCAATGTAACTGCCGAGTGGACTTCAATAGTACCATTAGTCAATAATGCATTAAGACCGACTACAATGTGCGCATCAATCTAAGTATTGATTACTAATAACATCAAGAAATATCTCATTTAATTGGATTTCTTGTCTCCTAATAACTCTTGAGTAATGCCATGCATGTTTGCTCGTGCGTTGGTGTACATCGTCTACACCCAATGCGTTGTATTGTCTCCAACGAGGGTGGAATCCATTTCATTAGAATGTCCATCCGCACTAGAGTTTCAAATAACACTCATCATCTGATCAGAACGGACGAAATCAATGCTCAAGTTAAGATGGTACAGATAGGCAAGAAACTATTTTCCAGCTCGATTAGACCTTGAATTAGTCTACGTAATCTACCATTGGAACACCTATACTTGTGTTCAGTTTAGTTGAACCCAACCCTCTGTTCTGATGTGATGGGTTATCTTACATGTTGAATCTTGGGGCTTCATCTGTGAGTGTTTGATGGCGCAGACGACAATAATCATAACACACTCAATCAAGGTATTCATAAGTGGATTAACTCATTCGAGACCAGTGACATTTTAAATGTGGAAATTCGTCAATTGCAAGCTTATCTCATGAAAGTCCTAGCTACGACGGCAAGAAAATAGACGACATTCTGAAAATTAACAAATATTTTAAAGATTATTCGAGTCAAATCTATCTTCTTGAGATAAATGCGTCATCTTATGAAATATCTCTTCCTGTGACATCTCGTTATTTGAAGAAGGGCATTGTCACGCGTCAATATGGTGGGGTTTTAGATTATCGATTCAGGGTCGTGAAATCTTATTTAAAGAGGCAGTTAAAATTCGATTCGTTATTTATGTTGGTGTAAATCCGGTTACAAAGAATCGCCAACAAGAACCATTCGTTGGTAACAGCTCGAGTAGGTCATATAGGATATCGCAGCTTGAAATATGAAGAATTGTTCATAGAATCTTGGTGAAAAGCATTGTACCAACTGATAAGGCCAAAAAACTTGAAAGCTTTTGGTCCGAATCAGAACCAACACAAGTATAATGCCAAGAGAACATTTATCATACTGAGATGTTATGTTACACTTTGCCAATGTGATATAAGCCAAGGTGGTCGGCGCTCGGACACTTACCCGACGCATACCTTCAAGACCATCAAAAAGATCAAGCGGCCCCCTCTTTCTCTAGACATCCAGTCACACGGGACTGCAAGCTCTATCCAACTGTTTAGGACGATTGCCCCGGGTGCCCTCAGCCCTCCGGCCAGTGCCCCGCCTTGTCCAAGACCTCACGCTGCACAAATACAATATTGACACGGGTCTCATTGATACGGTGCAGACGTTCGCGTACCTTTTCAGGCAAACATCATAATTCATTAAAAGAAATGATGGCCACTACCAGTCCAGAATGTATCATTACGAGCCAAGCAATCGGGAATCAATTGGTTGCCAGGCAAGGACAAGGCCATTAAGACCAGAAAGAACAAACATGGCGAAACACTAGAAGCTAATGATGGCGGTCAGTGTCTCAGTGGTACTTGTCTGATTTATAGGTCACGAGCATTACCAATCACAGTGTTCAGTTGGTGCTAAAAACTAGATGGTGGTATAACTCCCACTCTCGATACTGTGGTAGTTCTCTGATATATAGGTCTTGAGATAACAAAATATTGTGCTTCTCGTAAATCGTGCTTTTTTTGTTGACCTACTTGAGCTAACCACGAACCGCTCTAGTATTTACCTACCATACTGTTTTGTTTTTCATCTTCAGTTGACCAAGTTTTGGTTCCTTTGAGCAGCGCGTTAACTCGGCCTGAGTCAACATGAGCAATGGCTTAACCCTAACCAGAACATAACTGTAAACACTCCTAGTATGTACTCGTACCCTGTGCTCGCAGTTTAATTGATTGCTGATATAAACTCAGTTAACTTTTAGGCTGTAGACACACTAGAGAAATGGCCAGTTATAACTTGGAATATTGTATTATTTGTATTTTAGATTTGGTTATGGCAGTACCACCCCTTTATGATAAAGTCAACCGAGACACTTTAAAGGTAGACTGACATGTTGTGTAAGAACATCGCCTTGTAGTGAAGTCAGTCACCTTGATATATCAAAGGGTCTAAATGAGTATGAGGGAGGTAGGTTGTGTTACACAAAGTCGCCAATAGTACATGTATGTGTCACATTTGGTTGGTCCTGATGACTCCAATTCCAATTCTTAATCATTAAATGATGATTATAACTCATGGAGGGCAATGCAAAACAGGAAACTTCCCCAAGCTGACATCGCGAGACAAATGATAACAATTAAGATTCTGAAGCTTTTTCAACCATAGAAACTTAAAACAGATTTCACAAAGCGAAGAAAACTTTAAACGAAATCACCAGGACACAATATAAGTCACAAGGTTAAGCGGTCATTGTCTAAAGCTTTTCCCATCTGAAATAACGGAAATGGGAAAATAACATGTTCAATTTTATTTAAATCAAATCAAGTTGTCCGTCTCGTTTTCCCCTTCAGCAGGGTCAGCTGACCGTAAAGCCCGCCCTTTTCCCCGGGATCCCCGCTATCATCCCTTGCTCTGCCATAATGGCCCAGTAACCGCGGTAATTGTTTATAGAACGCTGATCACCGCATATGTCTTTCAGAGACCAGGACAATGTTTTTCTGTCGAAATCCACCGGAAGAATACCCAGTTATGACAAAGAGGATCATCACGAGGGCTAATTGACAGTTTAAGCGATTTTTCAATCTTCACTGTGGTAATTGTCATTTGACTGGCCACTGTGGGCATGGGTTTTGTTTGGGAGAGATAATAGGATCAAATGCTCATCCCGGGGCAGAAAAAGCCCACAGCTTGCATTGACAATGGCTAAAGAAAGTATAAAACAGCGCGCATTACTATAACTTGCCGATCTTCAGTCGATTCTGGAGATTTTAAAGAATATTTCGCAAAAGACGCATCTGTCTGTATTCGCAGTTTTGAATAACAACAGCTTAATGCTGTGGGGTTTTATATTAATGCCATAAATGGCCAGAACTTCACTGTGATGCGCCCACTGTAATCAAAATCCTGAACAATTGAAATTTCTTAATTTGAATTGCAGTTTCAATTCGGACAATACGAGGCCATCGTTGAACTTCAATTCCGGCCATTCATGGCGGTACTAGAGGGTGGCTTGAAAAAAAAATAAATCAAAACTTTATGGTGGGGTTATTCATTTTTCTATTGTGGTACCTAATGAAACATTACCGTAAATTTTTGGCAGGAGTTCGCGGGGAGAAAGAATGGAGGTGAATAAAAAGCAATAAAATAGCGGTTTGACTTCTAGATCTTTTTAATACGCGAAGACATCCCACCCCAGTCGAATTGGACAACACAAAAGAAGCAGGACATTTGGCATGAAAATCTTCTTCATTTAACTGTTCGGCCATTAATCACAGTATAGAATCAGATAATTTATTCGAACATTTGAGGAAATTTGACAATTATGAGGTTTTTACAGTGTGGGTGATACGTCTGGGTTCGGACAGGCACGGTTCATGGCGCTTTTAGAACGTAAAAGTACACTTGATCATACATGTATAATAAGTACGTTAGTTTCCTTTTATAGTATATAATCATTGTTATTGCACAAATCGACGTAGATGACTAAGTTTATAAGTATGACAACCGCATTCTTGAATTTCTTCCATGATAATGCTTACTAAATACTATATTTTCAGTTTTGTATTAAAAGTTCGGTCAATCTTTTCGGCATGAACAGCTTTCTAAAGTGTTGTTTGCCCTGCGTTCCTAACAACATCTGTAGCACAAAATCTCTTGATGCAAAAAACCTTATTGATAATGATATTGATAATATTTTCCCAAATTTTATTCAGTGAGTCAAAAGAAACCAAAGTACCGCGTAAGGCAACTCTTTAAAACACCATAAATAATTTCTGCAATTCATCACGGCTTACAGCCTACGAAAACGAGCGATAACTGATTCATCATGACCAGATTATTCAACTTTTTAAAGACGATTTCAAAGCCTCAAACCTAAATCTTTCTGTCATGATTCACATTTGAGGAGAAGTATCATCGTATTAAGCGAGAACGTCAAGACAAAGTCCGTTTGAATTGTAATTTTTCCGTTGATGAAGAGTTGTATTGAAAGATTGATGCTAACATGTCCTAATCTTTGCTCTAGAATCGTCTTTCAACCCTACAGTTTAACACGGTGAGCAAATCTCTAGGATTTTCTTGATGACACTAATATTTTCTGAATAGATTCAGACTGTTTTGGTTTTCCAATGAGAAGAGTGATGGATGTCCTTTTCGATTTGAGTACCCTTATTCGGTGTTGGTGTTAGACTACCTTTTGCCACAGAGTAGCACTTTTTATACTTGTATTTTTACTTTGGTGCTAATTACTGGCAAGGGAAACCCATTAGTGAGGCCAATTTTTCGCCTAATGGGTTTCCCGTCTATGCTCTGCTGTTGTTCTATTACCGCTTGTTTTATGTACATGTACTTTTTTTTAGAGCATAGAAAAGTTTAAATAAATAAATAAAAACAACAAAAAACAAAAAGAACAAAAAAAACAAAAAAAACAAAAAAAACAAAAAAAACAAAAAACAAAAAAAAACAAAAAAAAACAAAAAAAACAAAAAACAAAAACAAAAAGCACTTGCATGTAGCAAACACATGCCATTGATTTGATGTTAAAAGGTCGAAAGGACAAGAGGGGCAAATCTTATTTGTATTGTAAAAACTCCACGAGTACTGTCTGGCCACCCCAGCCCCTGTGTCTCGACCCCTCGGCCATGTTGGCGGCGGATTTGATAATATTTGAAGATCTCGTGACACTGCCCTTCAGAACTCTATACCCCTTTATTTGTTTTCCTTTCTCAGCGCCCAAGTGCAAACGTCCCTTACAGCACCACCAAGCAATACAGACCTAGACCTCTGTCTCCCTGGCAGATGCATGTTCTGAAGGAGCACCTTGCTCAAATCAAATACAACTCTTTCGAAACTCAAACACAAGAAACAGATTTCCAATCGCCACGATACGATTTGACGACAGACGTTGATCTGGTGAATGCGATAGTTCACTAAGTATTCACGCAAACTTGTCATATTTAAAAACGTCTTCGCGATCAAAGGTTGTAACTTCAAAATAATTGACAAAATACTTTACACTGTCCAGTTCGGTAAATATGTAGACCGACTCAGCTCGTTTAAAACCATTGTGGACCATTTCAAGTGTTTAACATCAAATACAGAAATCGAGTTTAAATATTTTGCGGTCATCGCTCGCGACAAGCTGGCTAGCCGAAATGGTCAGAGTGCCCATTGGCAAGGTTTACCTCTTGAATGCACCTATTGCCCCCAATTTGTGATCGTTTGATGTTGAATTTTTTTGATTAAATATCACTAGCAACCAAACACAGGAAATCTATACACAGATTTCGTCAGAAAGCCATGAAAGAGGAGCGTTTTCCTTTTCTTTTGAGAGCTTTGTGGCGGAATGTGAGAATCATATTCTTATGTTCCCTCTATAGTTTGCCGTCTATCATTTTCGTGTAAGGAAGGGTAATAAAGTCATAAATACATGTTAAAGGTCAGGATGTTTGGTCTGGGACTCTCCTACCCTGACTACCCCCCCCCCCCCCTAGAGAATTGGGACCCCGGGAGTATCTGTCAAACAGCACAGCACGCTTAAGATGCATGAGACTGCGTGTGCAAAAGTTATTCTCGCCTCTAAACATGCAAAGGGGATGCACAGAATGTAAAAAGGCATAAGACAGAAAAAAACACAAGATAGTTCAAAAGTATACTATGAGGCCGGAGAAACGTACAGTAGTTTAGTCGAAAAAAATGTGAAAAGCACTTCATGTTTACCAAAAGTAAGACGATATGCACCCGCCAATTGTATCCAATTAAAACACTTATTCTCTCGAAATAAGATAGTTTAGCGAATGTGAAACATTGCCTATTAGCTTTCGATTGTCATCGACTAATTCTTTTCAACAGAGTGAAAATTCCCCCGGCGCTAATACTGGAGAATTACTGCAGAATACGTTTCATTAATTTCACAAGAAATGTGTAATTTGAGTAACATCTCGTTTCTATTTCATAAATTGTTATTAGACTTGAAGTGGTGAAAGCATGGAAAGTGACATTTGTTCGCCGGATTGAAATGATTGTTTCAGTTAATAAGAGGTTTCAACATAACTGTATACTAGGCTAAGTGGGGTAAAGTTGAATTTCAACACGGCTTCGCCTGATATGAGCAAAGTTGTCAGATTGATTTGTTTTAGTCGGTTAATGGCGACGAAAAAGGTTTTGGGTTCTTTAAAAGAACTAGGTTTGGTGTTATTGGATGAATGTTATGAACAGTCATATCAAATGAATGACACATTGTACGTTTTTCTCTACGTGAAACTAAATTTAGGATTCATATCTTGAAACAAATCCACGAAATATTCCACTCCCCATTCGTCACAAAAAATGCCAAATTATCCAAATTAAACAATATCCTCACCCCTGCACCCAAAAGAATAGTTAAGAAAGGCGCCTTTTCATTGTCAACACCCGCCACGTGCCAGTAATCCCATATATTTCTGAGAAATCGCAAGAAATGCATCCATTCTCACAGAAAAAAGCGCCGCATTATTTCATTCAGTGGCATTAAAACAACTCATTTCCTTAAGTAGCCTTCTTTCTCCGCCAGGCAAATAGATGCAATGAACGGGCCAATTAATGCTCTTCGTTTTTTCGCCCATCTTTTATACCATCATTCTAAAGAAGAAATTAAGCAATGCCTCCGTTTGCCTGAGCCAATGGGGCAGGTCTGAATGGCGAAGGATGCGGCCATGTGGCCCAAATAGCGCACGCTCCTGCGCATTCACCAGTTCGAATGTTTTTAGAGCTTCAAAGATGAAAGCACTTTTTATAACGCCTCCAAACGTTCTTGACAATGATTTTTATTCGTGTCGCCCTGGGAAAGACCCATGTCCATTTCAATCTCGCAATACAGAAAAAAACCCATACACCTATGTACATTACCGAATACAAAAAGGATGCTAGTACAAATTCTAAGACCAAATCAAATTAATTTGTTACAGTATGCATTCCATCCTAACTGTTTGCAGACAATGCACACACCGATGTAGAAGGCACAGTGGAATACAGCCAACCAGTCTGGTGCAAATCAAATCAACGTTGCAATTTGCAGGTCGTCCAGAGTGAGATCTTTCCGACATGGACGCCCATCCGCCGCCTGCTCTTTTCAATGATTTATCTTAAGACAAATCAACCCAGGTTACTCTAAGACTTATCCGACTTCAATAATGACTCGAGTTTTCTCCCCTCTCGCAGTAAACATATGGCGAATTCTCACAGTTGACTAGCAAAAGGCAAATTAGAGGAAGTTTTATTAGCCTCGTAAATGTTTGTAATGTAACGAATGGGAGATTCGAGATAACGTGATAAGTTAGGGGGATACTATTAGCGATATTGTGCCGCTAATTAACAGTTTCTTAATTAAACTGTTCAAAGAATGCCGCGATGTTTTATTCGAATGGGAAGTTTTGTCATTGAGTCGTTTCCGAATTTATAAATGGCCCAGAATTTAAATTGTTTCCGTGAACATTCCGTGCTAATGTTGACTGATGGTATCTCAGCAGCTAAATGCTAATGACTGAATGCTTGAGACTAGCATTTTTTGTTGAAGCAACAATTAGCCTAGCGTTCCACCTTTTATTCCTTGCTGCTCTGTTGGCGTACTTTTGCCTTTTAAAAGCCAACAAATCTTAACGATGTAAATCTGCTGCAGAAAAACACATCAAACTGAGACAAAATGCATTTTGTGTGTTGAAAAACGTTGTGAAAGTTGCAAGAAGGTATCAAGAGTTTTGTTGGAGTGTATCCCCCATTTAGGTGAAGCTATAATCAAAAGAGGCTGTCATGAGGGCAGGTAAGAAAGAGTTCAAGAGATTCCAATATCGTCCTATTGAAGATCTGTTGAAGAGCGCCATTTAGATTTAGCTTCAAAGTTTTACTCGCATTGCAATTTCACTGTTTGTCCCCGCGGATGAATGAAATTAAAACTTCAGAACCCTGATGAAGATATATTTTCAACATTAAAAGAGTGAATTGGAGAATTTCTGTTCGATTTTGGCAAGAATTTTGACCGCAAAGTCTTATTGGCACGCACCAATGAAATATCGAAAACCCCTTCTGCTGTCTCTTATCAGCTTTCCTAAAGAAAACCTATTTTTTCTTTGATAAATAGCTGAACCTAGTAGGAGGAGAAGTAGCAAATACTGCATTATAATAAACAATAACCTAGCGGAATAATAACAGCTATAATCAACGCATTAATACGCATCATCTCCCCCTATAAGAAGGCATCAACTTGGCGATCGGATATAGGAGAGAAACTTAACATCGACAGAAGATTCCATGTCAAAATATCTCATCGCAATCTGTAACTATACGCAATTGAAATGTCAGTCATGAACGAAAACATTACGCAGTCTCTTCTGCATACTTTGGTGATAATCACGGTTAATTGAAAAAATGTAGAGTTATAGGAGATTATAGATAGGTTAAAGAGACTGACTGCGACGAGGGCGGAGGATTTCTTGGAGCTTAACGCAGCTATTGTAGCAAGTCAGCTATCGGAGATGCAACAATGGCGAGACTGCAGACTCGCAATAGCATTTCCATTAAATCATCATGTTTACATAATAGCGACCAAATGAAGCTTCAAGGCTTACGTGTCACACAATGTAGCGACGTCATGACATCTGTGCTGTAGTCAAACTAATAGAGAATCTCATAATGCGAAACGACGAGGTAATATGCCCTTTTTAGTCGCTTGTTAGAAGACGTGCGACAAAGTCACTTCGTCTGGGGAATGGATGTCTCCGGGGTAGCCGTGCGCCGGAGTGGCTCAAGCTTTTATCCGGTGCTTGCTACACACTCAAATTAGTACAACTTAAAAGGTTTTCATCTCGGCAAAAAGACCACTGCTTTATCAGCAATGGGAACTAATTATTGTAGTTAATAGCTATTTACACACGAGGATCCATCGAGCACTGGAAAACCTATTTAAATGAATGGGCCTGGAGCAGTGGCAATCGACACGCGTCTACTGTGACTAGTGATGGTTGGCCTCTCCGTAGGATGCGTCGGAACATCAAACACGGGTCACAAATGTACCAATCCAAGCCCCCCGGGTACGGCATACCAAAGTTTTTTCCGATAAAAAGTGAACTGGATTTGGTATGTTTTATGGTGACTTGGTTTTGCAGCTACACGTAGTGTGGTCATCGTACTACACGGTCTGGTCGAATGTACCAAATAGTAGAAGATCAAAACAGTTCCTTCTAGTCTGGTACGTTTACAAATGGCATGACTAGCTTTATGTCTGATTGTTTTATGTCAGAGGTGAAATGTTTCTTTACTAATGACGTAAAACCAAGCCAGAAGAATGGCTTTGACGAAAGGCTTTAATGTTGTCACTGGTCCTACTAATCCAGCTGATGGATATATTGTTAAAACAGTTGTGTTAACCAGCAGACGAACCCAAATTCAAAATGGCTGCCGTAGTGGCCATGTTGGGGAAAGTCACAATTGAATTTTCACGATCACCACACTTGCTGTGACTCCACCTATATCGACCTTGTTTGGTCCTTGTTCACCTCACGACGGAGGTTGTCCATAATGCACTACTTTCATATTTATCAGCCTCTCTCATTGCACTCGATATAAAACAAACTATATTCATTAATTCCCTACAGCTCTTAGCAAAAGTCAAAATTCTTATCGCTGAGCAAATATGGCCGTCTCCATTGGTTCTGAGTATAAATTCTCCTCTGCGACAAACACTTCAGCAAAATGGCTGTAGAGAACCCTACATCTGGAGAGCGGACCACGTGACTCAATTAGATTATGCGACATTCATCAACTTGTGTAGATGGCGGTTGATAAGAAACAGACAGGTGGAAAGCGTGAAATTTCGAATCACAAAACGAGATGGCGAAATGACAAGCTAATTTCTCTTGAGATGACCACTTGACCTCCCCGACATATAATGTAAAGGTTTACAAAAGACTGGTCGTATTCTGTCCAGAGTTTTGACCAGTTCTTCTGAAGAGGTGCTTGAAAGTCAATCCATGTCCCGCACACAAGAACTTAAGATATGGCTGATAAAATGATGGCGCAAAAGTTATTCCAAAAGGTGCAGTAATAGCGTGAGATGGATGGTGGGATTCGACCATTCTAACGCAACTTGACACCTCATAATTGCACATATTGTGCGGCGTGTCATCAACAGAAGAGCGAGTTCTTTTGGTGCCCAAACAGACTTTAACGAAGATTACGCCTTTTCAAATTTTATCGCCTTTCTTCATCAGGGAGGAGCAGGGCATCAAAGCCCCGGGCGACTTTGATGCGGACAGTGGTCAGTATGAACATTGTCAGATCCGAGTCGGGCAATGAAAAGCACATAACAGTTTATTCAGATGATATCCATTAAATGCGAATCAGTTTTATTATTGAAGTAATCTTGACACTTCATAATAAAGACAAATCTGACCGCCTCAGTTTACCATTGATGAGAGGTAAATTTTATCTCTCTAATTTACAATTTGACGCTTTCACGATTCTACCTTTTAGTGCGCTGCTGTGTAGATAAAGCCAAAAGTCATCAATAGAAGATAAGGAAGACAGACGTGACAATATCAGACCATGTACATCAGGAGTTTAAATCATGTGATAAGTTGCATCTTGAAGAGCTTAATAAATCTACCTCTCATCGTTAACGTAATTACGTATGCCAAGTGAGAAATTCCGCGCTTGACTCTTGCCTAACTGGACATTTACTTTTAACAACACAAGTATATTGTATACCAGAATGTTGATTAAGCAGCCTTCTTGTTCTGATTCACTTCAGTTAGTTTTCCTGGTTCCAACAACACGAGTGGAATACTTCATCTTGGAAACAAATAATATGGTCACTTTGTGACATAATCTGTCCATGTGCAATCGCAAAGGATCATTGGATATCAGTAGTCAAACTCTATTCGATCCTTCTACTTCATACATGTCAACACATCGCCGAGACACGCCTCCTTGGATGTCCCTGGGACATTTTAAAACAAGTGTCATCGCCGATGATTATCGTCTAAGCCCCCCTGAATCTGTATCAATTGACTTTAGGTAACACGACTTTGTCGACAATTGACATGATGGCGCATAAAGGATTCCCCCATGCAAAATACCTGTATACGCGTGTAAGCGTCGTAAAATTGTCTTGTTACGAAGCTTGAAGATCACTTATGATGGATAAGTTAAGAAAGTAATGTAGCCAACAATGATGCTTTCGTCCGGAGGCAGAAATGTCGTGTACATATTCTGCAATCCCCGTAGCGACAACCCAGAGCAAGGATTACTGTCTAGTCGATACCCTAAAAAACTGAACCCTAAGGCAAGACTTGTCAGTTTTATATGGTGTCATCTCTTCGAGACAGATAGTAGATAGTCTATACCCTGAAGCATGATCCGCTAGGCTTCTGCATGTCTAAGGTTAAAGTTTCATTTGACAGTTTGCACAAGACACACGACACTGGTCCATAGTTTTAAGGACAACCATCATCAACTTCGCCGCCATCTTTCCCTCGGCTGCAGCTGAATAACAACGTTTGTCACATAGCAGTTTAGCTGACAAGTTCCTTACTTTTTGACTGCAGTTAGACCCAAGGGTATCGTTCTGTGAGTGCGTATAGGTCCCTCTCGGCTCAGGCAGTGGAAATCTGTCATCCATTGTCAATTTCCCTCAGTTTTCTCCCAATCGAACTACTAGTCTCTCTGGTATCGTTTACCTCTTACAAGAGCCCCTTATCGTCTTTTTCATGAAGCTTGCAAGTCATCCCATCGCGTTTTGCGGGCCATGAGACACCCGTTCCCTGTCCTGGCAAGAATATCGCCACCCCCGCTGCAATTCTCTTTTTGACCAGTGTCAGGTCTCGCCAAGCATCTTAAACCGCCTTTTTCAGCACGCTTGCATGTCATTCCATCGCCTTAGGTCGGCCATCAGAGAAGACAAGATTGCATTGATCTCCCCAAACTGATCAATAACAGTTATTAAATCTAGGAATTTGTAATTATTGATAACAGGTGAGGCTGTGTATTGTGCCGATTGCATTTGCTGTTTGATGGTGTTTTTGTTGAATCAGGCAGGTAGCAAAGCGGATAATGGTCAACTGAAGTATATCGAGGTGTCTCATGGATTCAGACATGAGGTCTTTCCAATCGATGTCGGAAAATAAGGTGAAAAGAACAGTGTATTTGGCTAGTGGAAGGCAGAACGGCGAGAACGTTGACTCACTGTCTCGTCTCTTGTTCGCGCGTGTCGGTAACTGAGTTGTGAGAGGCGACAAATATGTCGAATGGTACTTTTGGCTGATGACTGTCTTCTTTATCATCTTACCACCCTTTGTTGACCCACCTTCACCTCCTCACAAAAGGGGTAAAATCCCTCAAGCAGCTCCACAGATGGAGTTATAACAGATAATCTCAATAGCAGCAGCAGAGTCCCATTTACAGATATTTCGTTATGAGTGTTGATTGTGGTTTTTTAGACAGCGACTCAAATAATGAAATCCGCCGTAAACCTATTGAAAACACTCGATTCATGTATTGGAATACTTCTGATAGCAAATAATAAAGTCATTACAAATCCACAACGAAACAACTTGGACCTTTTCAGCCATTTAAAGCGATGAAAATGTTCTTCAACGAAAAGGCTTGGTTAGAATGCAGAACTTATGATAATTCCCACAGATCTTGTTAAGTTCGTCCCAAACCTATTACTCTTTACTGTCCCTGCCACAAAATAACAAAATCCCAGACATCCACTTAAAGGTACTTCATTTCCTCGACAGTGATCATCTCAACCACTTTCTCACTTTCCCATGGTTCATGAATTCAATAAAAGGTGCGAGTCAATTCTTCGTGGCTATTTCATGCCCGGGTGATGAGGGTTGTCGTACTTGTAAGAGATGACCAATTCCCAAGAAATCCCATACTTTTGGCTGCGATTTAAGAGGGTCATCACTGGACCATATCGGTGGGGAATGAGTCAGAGGACATCTGCTTCCTCTAGCACGCCTCGATGAGGTCATGTTTGTTTTTGAAAACAGAGAAATATCTTCCTTCAAATGGGAGAGTAGATAGATAGTACTAAAGCCGACAACTTACGCATGAAGTTAATCAACACGCCAACTGCATTTTAAATATGATATTATTTAAGTCATATGGTCCATGTTGCCCAAATGAAACTTGTTGCGCTGGTAAAAATGCAAAACTTTCAAAGACTTTAGAATGCCAGGTTGCGAAAACAGATCAAGTTAGTTTCAATAGAAACCTTGCAAATTCCAATGCCTCCTCGAGTAGTATCTGGCTCTGTTAAGAGTGGGGAATCACTATTCAATTATCATTTAGAGCTCTCAGATACCCATACCTTGAAAGGAAAACCTTCTCCCGCCAGATTTCAAGTCGCAGACGAGATATCGCCGGATTACCCTTCGGATCTAGCCGTGTCAATTAACAAGCTAACTATATTTTTTTCAATGCAATCAGAGTTTTCGTTCTGAATGAGACTAAGGGATCTCGAGCTATTATTTACTTGCGCTACTGAATCCGAAAAATCACCGTGACGCGTAAAGTTGACACCAGTACCTGACACCGTACATTAGCCGTCAATAGCTACATCCTCGCATATAGTATGGCATAGAGCGTCACACGAGGCCCCCTAAGTAATCTCGTCAATACGACTCAAAGTCACGACCAAGTTCTTTTAATATAATTCGACAGGAGATTTCGAAAGCGAGAATGGAGATCACGATGCTGATCATGAGATATGAGACGTTACAATCGGAGAAATGTTATCCGAAACCAGTCGGACGACCCTGTCATTAGTGTAAAAGAGACCAGTATCATGACCCTGTGAAAAATACGGCATGAGATTCCTGTCGCTTTCCTGCTTGGTGACTCGGTCCGGGGGTGTTTAGACACCGCACCGGCCTCGCAACTCGTCAGGTCAGAGCCCGCAGCACAATGGGACAGCCAAGGAAAATAATCAACCAATAGATCTCAAAGTCACCAAGATGAACACCAGTGACCATCATATCTTTAGACACCCGTTAATAAGTGCTATATTGCCAATTTGATGAGGACAATGAAAACATACGGTGCATACACGAGGGTCAAATTTCTCTGGTACCCTTTGAAAGAGGGCTACAATACCCTGTATGACCCCGCGTTTCATACCTGTGGTATTATTTGTAATGGGTTCGACGGACAATGGGAGATTTGAGAGGTACAAGATAGCCCAGCTCAGAAAGCAACTCGGGCGTGTGATGGGAGAAAGCGGTTTCATCGATTCAATCACCAGATTTCTTTGGACAATTAATTGATGAGAAAGAGAGTATTTTCTCAAAGTATTTGCTTTTCCCGACGGAATTTGACCTTACTGTCGCTATGTAGCGAGGCCACTGCCCCGCTCCCAGCGCATTAGCCATAAAATGAGAGTATTAATCGCGAAGTGGTGGCAAAAATGACCGATTGTTCTCAAATTAAGGGGAATGTGAGAAAACACAAGTGAGGTCTGATGGTTTTGTCTCGACTATCACCAAGGCAGGAGAGATGTGAATGTACTCTCACACTCTGAACCTCTAGGTAGGGGTATTTAAAATCGTAATTGATGTGATGATTTCAAGAGATCCATAATTCGAAAATGCAAAAGACGAGGAATCTGTAAACACTTCTGCCAAGAAATTTGAAGTGAAAATCTTCACTACAATATTGTTGGGCAGTTATGGATTGAGAGGGAGGACCGAGGATGCGACACTTTTTCTGTCCTGTCCTATAGTAGAATGGCTGGGAGAGTTCGGGACACTCTTGACGCTATAGGAAAACTTACATAAAAATATCCTCTGGCACCATGAGACTCATCATGCTTGTCCCCGTTAACCTTCACATAAGTCATGAAGTCACTGTGCACCACCATGCACGTTTTTGCCCTAAGTCAGTTTCTTAACTTTTTCCCTCACTTGTCCAGCCGCCAGAACAGGTTTATTTGACTTGCAACGCGTTTATAGCCGGGTTGTCAAGGTTGGGAAAAAAATGGCATGTTTCTTGTCAGCTCAGCGCCTCGGGGCTTGGTGTAGTAAGGTGTAAGTCGGACGTCTGAAGCTCCAAGTTGTTGATACTAAGTTGAGATAATTCCTATGAGATTAAGAGGAATGTCATCGTGACCCTCAGGCAGTGGATACCTTTCGAGAGAGGCTGCAATTTGTAACGATTCCTTGGAGGAATCGGTGTGTAAAGCAATATATGTAGTAATTGTGGCGGTGTTTACTATTTTCAAGTCGTCGCCCAAACCAATCAACAACAACGGGCACAGGTTACCTCTACAGCGAACTGCATGGTGCATAAGCTCACATCCATGAGACATTTCCCAAATACATCATATCATTTGAAGTAAGGAAATAAAGTTAATTTTGTATCTCACTTCAAGTTGGCCAACACAGGCTGAAGTGCTAGTTCTGATTGAGGCTACCAGTATAGTTGCAGCTTTGCCAGTTATCAGTACAATATTCAGGGCGTTGACATACATCTCGGTCCCGTTGCTGAATGGGCATCTTATCAGGAGATATGAGGTTCAAAGATATGTTTCTTTGATTTCATCTCCTGCAGCAGTAACATTTAGAAGGTGCTGTGACCTTTAAAGAATAAATCAGAAAAGTTAAGATACGGATTGGAAACCTACAAACGCTGTATCTTTGTGCAAATGGCATTTGTGTGACTTGCGATTAAAAAGTCGAATTCAGTTATTAATTAGTGTGATATGGTTAGCGTTTATTTAGTAAGGTTTGACAAGAAGTAGTGATATATTGTACCCCCGGCGCAGGGGCCACGAAACTAGATCGTAATGAGAAGAGGCAGATTCGAATCTTGTATATTGGAATGTGAAAGGTGTTTGCAAATTCTGACTCCGGGAGGCAGACGATGGCCGGGCAGATATAAACACAGACCCACGACCACCGCGAAACGATAAGTAGATAATTTTCAATATGAATTTGGTGAATTGCTTTCTTTTCCCGCAGTAAATATTCATTCTTCAAAAGCATATTTTTGTTGGCTGTGAAAACACCTAACAATCATCCTATCACTAAGTTGCACTGAGAATGATTCAGTTGTACTTGATCACAACTAATGCGAACCCACATGTGAACAGTTTCAAGAGTTCCACCCAAGGAATTGGGTCGTTCAAAACTCGCTCTTTTCACTGATAAGCTTTGTTTTTGTTTCAACCTTATGTTATGAGTGAAGACCTTTCATACAATTTGCACTCCATGTTCTGTTTTGCACCCACATACGCACAGCCAATTAAAAAAAGTTCAGGAAAATAACAGAACTATTAATTACTTTTTTCTCTACTTGGTAAATATTTCACAGTCGTGATATAGTCTAATCGAAGGTGCGATTGCAATCTCCAGTTCACCTATCTTCGAAAGTTTATCTTAATCAAAGGTGTTTGTTTTATTCCGCCAGCTATATATTACATTGGCTGTATATTCAGCTATATATCACCAAGAGGGAATGTTATACCTGAAGACGGGTTCCAGGTAGATTACTGATTGAAAAAAGACAACCAAGCAATGGTTTTCTTCAGATTAATTGCTCTTTTTCGTCTACTTTCATTTGGCCATCGGACTATCATCAATCAAAAAACACACAAAGTTCGACGTTATTTGGTTTGGTTTGTCTCATGCTGCCTTTCTTATATCTTTCAAACAACTGCTGCAGCTAATTTTTCAGAAGAATGACCACCTATTGCGACTGTATGCCAACATCAAGTATAAAACATATTTAATCAGTCGAATTGAATGTTCATTTGCAGACTTAAACAACAGTTTTTTCAGTTAAAAAGTTTGTCTTAACCAATTAAAGAGTTGTTTATGACTGTCTGGAACTAAATCTTTACTTTCATTCTTAGAAAAGTAAAATGTTTTGGTATTTACTGTGTGAACTATGAGATGAACATTTTACTCGATCAACTTCTTCTCGTAATGAACTTCACAATACGAAGTTGGATGCATATCAAATACGTGAAATGCAAGTTTTTGTGGGCACATCCTGCATATTATGACGAGTACAAGTTGCGTGTTGCACTTGTTCACAAAATGAAGTAAGAACTATTGATACAGTACGTTCATTTCAAGTGTAGCCCTACTTTCAGCCATTTCCCTTTCACCAGACTTATTTATCGCGTGTCAGCCGCTGAAGTAAACCATTCCATCCATTTCCCATGATACCTTTGAAGAAAAACGGGAACCGGATAAATCACGAATAGTATTTTATTTCTCTGCTCATCCCATTCAATTTCATAGTAAAGGTAAATGCGATACTGTGCTATCAAAAGCTATTTACTTCTCGTATAAACGGTTGAGGTGTTTCTTATGGATGCCAGGTTTATTTCCGATGGTAAAATGCATTAAGTCGGTGACCGTTTGTGCTTTGATTTATATCATGAGCCATACCGTCCAGAAATTAAGCGTTTACGCTCACTTCTCCGGCTATGTGAGAGCCGGTTTTTGTCTGGAGACTGGACAGGGTCCAATGCTTTTTATACTCTTAAACATATCACATATCAGACACTGTGGCTGATTTGACAGACATAATGATATTTATAGAGCGTGTGACCGAAAAGCATTCTAGTTGAATGGCAGTTGCACGTGCTCTGTTACGAAAATTGTTTCATTTTCAGTCATGTAGTCAATAAATCTTATATCGAACTTGGACCTTGTCGAACATTGCCGATCTTGGATCAATATGACTATTATATTGAGCCGACTAGTGTTTGATGCGGTGTATTTAGCACTATTCAATTCATTTTCTTCCAGATATCAATCACTCGCCTTTGTCACATTCCACACTAAGATCATAAAATGACAAATCATATCGCAAATAATTGCAGAATAAAACAAAACGATTTCACGTTTGTCTTGATATGTTTACTTTCTATCGACAAACAAAGAAACGCGGCTAAGAAATTCAAGCTAAAGTTATTTGTCACTGGTTTTGTTTTCAAACTGCGGTCATGAGGTGTAAACAAACAGTGACTGCATTCCTTCATATTCAAAAGCAATCATTTATCACTGCTCAAATTCTGAGCTGGACGACTGTCCGTAAGGCCTACAATTACAGCCCAGGCACAATCACCCCAGGTGGAGATTAATTACCAGTATATATACTATGATTATATTTATCATTGTTTAGTGTAGCTAGGACTACTCTGACTGGAAGCGTAAGGTTCTCCAATGTCCAAATGTACAACAATAATTCATTTGAGGCAGATCTGAACGCATTGGACCGACGGTATTTGAGGCTATCTCTCGATACGGCAATTAAGTTGGGTGTCGTGGACAGTGAGACAATAACACATTGCAAACAAAAGATTTGAAGCCAGTAGTGCTGTCAATAGCTGACCAATGTCAATCAATAAAACAAATCTCGTTGTCTGTGCGATTTTTGTTTGGTGTGAACACTTAGTTCTTTGGGCCTTGCGTGGCGATGCTGACAGCTATGTTGAAACAATGCTGATTGTTCCCGGCGGTTCTTGAGTGAATAGGCAACCGCTTCTTAGCTGTGAGAACTAGCTGAAGTGGGGAAGAGTAGAGGGCCCGTGAATGAGGCACTTAACTCAAGTTTGCCAACACATCCCATAGGCCACGGAGAGAAACAGCAGTCTTCTAATAAAGTTGTTCGAAGAACAAGGAGAACTGTCCGGTATTCTCTTATTGAACCTACACATCAATCTTGCCCTTGTTCCTATGAAATGAAATTTTTGACAGATGGTGCAAAAACGGTCAGATTCTGGAACTTAATCTTCGAATTTTGCTGTCTGGACTCGTGAACACAGCCAGTCCTGTGTGGCCCTTGAATCCACTTGTCTGACCATTTTGGGCTGCACAAAGAAAAGGTCACTCTTAAATTACTGAACTGTTTATATTATAAAATGTATGCAACCGACCAAAATAATTGGGTCAATGGTTATAATTAAATTGTTATTTTGTAATCTGATTTGCTTTTACCTAGATGATTGTCTTTTTTCCGCTGCTTTTTTTACCCGTTGTGTTGTCTTTTTTACCTAGATTTTTGCTTTTTTTCTGTTGCTTTTTTAACTGTTGTCTTTTTTCCGTTGTCTTTTTTCCTGTTGTCTTTTTTACCCGTAGTCTTTTTACTGTAGTCTTTTTTACCGGCCTTTTTTTTCCGTTGTCTTTTTTTCCGTTGCTTTCCTAGATTCCCAGACTTTTTTTACCTAGGCCCTATATAGCCCCTAGTAATCCATTGCCTCTATCACCGTGTCCATGTGGATCATCAGTATATCCAACCATAAACCTAAAAATCTTACAAAATTCTATTATGAGTCCGATCCTGATTAAAAATGGGACCCTAGGCATCTCAATAGGCATTTTTCAGCTGTAAGCAATATCTTTGGCGGGCCCTTTGAACGTGCACATCACAGGGAACGATTGGCATCAGGGAAAACAATCACTCTACATGCTCTTGAACAGTTCGAAGTGAGCAGTATTATGGCCAGCGATCTCGCAAACACTTACTAAACAATGACATACGTTTTCTATTTCACAGTTGTCATTTTTTAAAATTCGAATGATTTAATTAAATGTACAAACGAACACAGTGCAGCATGAGTGGAAATCGCGCGCACGTTGTGGTATACTCAAAGGAACATTGCAAATGCTTCAAAAAGGTAGATTTATGAAAATTCACACTTATGCCAGTTTCGTTTCCGGCGAAAAAAGGCTAGTGTAACATGATGGTACCGCTGTCAAATAGTAATGCAAACAGTCATATTTATCCAGTAGTACCACTTCCACACAAGACAAAGAAGGCTGGGATATCAAACTAACTTGATTCAAAATAACAGTGCATTGGAATCTTGATATTGCAAAACGTGTACAATCGTTGTTGTTTTTTTTTAGTGGAAGTGATTTCGCTCCACGTTGAGATTTTTATTAACTAGTCATTGTTACACTTCTCAAGTGATGGAGCATTTGTAGAAATTAAAAAGCTTGCCACTTATAGTATGGGAGTGTGTGTCGTGTCTTTTTGAGTGAGAGGGTAAATAATGCCAGGAAATGAAAACGGAAATAAAAGGGAGTTCTTCTCATTGGAATAAAGCTTGGTGACAAATAAAACTGACTGATATAGATTGTCAAGCAAATTAATCTTAATTTGGAGATCAATGAGAACATATTACTACCAAATTCCACCAGTGAGCTAACCCTCGTCAGCTTAGAATCCACAAACTACCTAAAAACCAACATCTAAATCAACAAACAAGATTAAAGAAACCCATTTACATCAATTTCAATCACACCCAGTCACAACCCAATGAGATAACAGTAACCTGTGTCAGCACCAAATCGAAAGCCAGACCTAAAGTGATAATAAACCCTTGCCGGGGTTTGTCAATTGGTAAATACCTCTCCACAAGCACAAACCACTTGATCCCATTACCACAAACAGACTCGATCATTTTCTCCTGGCAGGGGATCAGAGCGCGATATGCCAATTGTCCCCATCGATTTGTATGCGATTACCACCAATAACACAGCGCATAAAGCTGATACACCTGAAGTGCCAGCCTCACGACAAGGCCAATGGAAGTTGATTTCCTGTTTCTTGTCAGGCCATCTTTCAGGCAATGGGTGGGCTTTTTCTTCATCTTTCAACATGCTAATTGCCTCCGTTGTTTTGTTAACTATTACCATCAGTTGCTTTCATGCTTCTCGTCCTGTACACATACATGACGAGAAGCATGACAGCAACTGATTTATAAGTTGGTCTCCAAATTTGGTAATTCACCATCGATAAAACATGCTTTTCCTAGTAGAAAACAAAACAAATCACCAGGATATTATCTGCCAGAAATCATAAGAATCGACCAGGCATGGAAAATTATAATCAGGAGGGGGCAACTCAGCCATTCTCTTTTGGTTTGTCTTCTTTACTGGAAATAACTCCATTGATTTTGGAAAACTTATGTTTGAGTGATGAACTAGTTTAGTACATGGCTCAGAATTAGTGAGAACGGTGACCAGAACCACATAATCATCTTCTATTGGCCTTACAACAAATAGACTCAGCCTCAACACTAATGACAGTATAGATTCATCCTATTACAACCCTCTTGTACGCACCACTCCATAAATCGCTTGGGGATTCTTAAATGTCCACCTAAACAGGATATACAATCTTTTTGCATTACGGGAGCTTTGCAAGCTAATGGCTTTCGAAACACATTAATACTAGAACACAAAGAAATCAAAATTAATTTGTCTCATGTCCTAAGGTATCAACTCAAAACGGATTTCGCTCCTTCCTCATTCGTTGCTATGACAACGATGTGGCTTCTGTCACTTTATCCGCTGTATCTTGTATTAAGGTGACCTTTCAGTCGGGGTGTTTTTGCACGAATTATGAAATTTCTTGAAACAATTCAAACCTGAAAGCATAATCATCGTATCTTTCTATAAAAAGGTCTGGAGTGACCACAAACCTATGAGCGGTCACTCCATATCGATCATGACCCTGGGTAGCAAAGAATGGAACTTCATCTTCAAAGGTACATTTCCTACCACCAGTCGAGTCACTATTGTCATTTACAGAAAAACAAATGCAAAGTCTCTAAAGCTCGTACTGTGTCGGAAAACATTTGCAGAAAGCAACTGGCAATAGGAAAATATCATGTCGAGTATAGGGCAACAGTAGTAGAGGACCCATGGAGGGATTGGTGTGAGTTTGATATTTCCACAAGAGGCCCGCACACGAGCCATGGTGTTTTTGTTACAAATGGCCACATAAAAACAATCGCAATCAAATTCCATTTGACTCTTGTTCTCTGCATGGAAAGTAATATAAACCTATTGAGGTTTCCTTATTCAAACACCGGTTAGTTATCTCATTAGATTCTAGGGAAATAGAGATGAGAGGAGAACTAACTGTGATACCTCAAGTTTAAGTACCACTTTGTGTATAATGCGTCAGACAAAACATTCTAACGGATGTTCCAAGAGATCAAGGTAGATGCCTTGATGGACACAATGTAGAAATGAGCTAGTTTCCTGAGAAACACATAGCATATATCTAAGTTATAATAAAATTCAAAAATCTTGTTTTGAAAAACTATTGTAAAAGTTGATCCGTATTTCTTTTTCACTCCTTCGTTAGAAGAAGAATTATGATTAAGTGGGCAAGTCTTATATAAAAACTGAGTTGATTAGGATTTTACCTTTATTTATAATCACCGATGACAACTTCTACACGAAAGCAAAAAGGGAAGTATCCCTATTAAGGTATTTCAGTTACATTGCCATTACAAGTCTTTCTAAAGGATATCCTCATTCGGAGCTACCAAGTCTTAAGATGCATTGGGGTAAAATAATTGTGTGCGGCGCCTCGCTAGCTCCATAACGAATCCATCTACAGATCATGTTAACTCGGGAATACTTCTTATAACTCGCCACTTATCCCTTTGGTAGCTTCCTGCCGAGAGAGCCAACTAAATGAGAAAAGGTAGAAATTCATATGACAAGGAAGCGAAATGCATTTGCTAATATGACATCTCTTAGGCGTATCTTTTTCCAGCTGTTCCTTAATTGACGTGATGGCTGCGCTGGTTGCAGTGGCGAGTTGATAAAGTGACGTGCGGTGAACGCGATCACAGACGCAGGAAACTGCTAACGTCAGAATGACCGGCGTTCAATGTTGGTGGATTCCTCGCTATCTGATTATTGCTGGCGTTTGCCGAGTTTTGATGATGATAAAAGAAGAGTAATGACCAGTGCGGCACGTCCAGGAAGCGTACCCCCGGGCGAATGTTAACACGCTTTACTTACATTTCATCTGATATTAGATACATTCCTTACTGATTGCTTGCTCTTTAACCCACTGCAGACAAAAGTAATTTCAGCACTATATCAGCCTAACATAGGTCTGGTATGATTTGTCATGGTTTTCACTTTGTCAGGCTAGCTTTAATAGTAGAAAGAAATCGGTAATGATGACAAATGATGCCAGCCGGAACATAAGTGCGACTGCATTTGTCCTCGCGGTCATTTCATCGCCGAAATCGTGACGGAAAAGAAACAATCTCAGCTCTACTTGTGACTTCTCACGGAGCCAAGATCAACTATCCCGTTTAGAATATCTCTCTCCCTTGGGGAGTTACGCCAAAATAGACTAATGAACCACCACAAGATTTCTAAATAATTTCAATCAGAGGTAGAGTAGCCCAATCGCTAATTATATTGAAGAAGCTAGCCAGGTAACAATGGCAATTAGACATTCTTCATACTAATATGACCCGACAATTTCAATCCTCTGGCGATTGGTCCTCCCTGCAGGAGGAAATAATCAGAGATTTGACTTTCGAGGTAGAAGCTTTGGAAAGGCCCGAAGCGCGATGTAGTATTGGGCTAGTTCCGCGATTGACACGCGCGGTGAGTAACTTGTAGCGAAACATCACAGATTTAATTGATTTAATTGAAAGAAGAGACAAACGAGGCTAATTATGACTTGTGAGGATGGCAGGAAAAGACTTCAGAAAACTCAATGGTGAGATTATACAATTCCTTAGTTTCTAGAGTCGTTAAGCAATGGCGACAGAGCGCACTAAAACTTGTTTAAGACACTTTAAACGATCCAATCATTGTGTTCAAACTTATAGAAGTGTCATTATGAGAGGCGACAAGCACTATATGTTTTTGCATTGATGGTGTTTAGAAACCACACCATCAGTTGTAATGCGCAAGAAGCAAACGACTAAATTGGCAATCATAACTACAAATCATCCTTCGTGGAAATAATTCTCAAAGAAAATCATTAGTATACCTGAACAAACATACAACTGATGTCTATTTGTATAAAAGCTTTCTAAATTGGTGATAATTGCGTTCCTCAAGCTAGCTTAGACAAGTCAAAGTCTCATCAGTAGCCACAAGCAGTAGATTAATAAGCGAGAATGTTTCTATCATTTCCCGAGAACTAGGTATCGCCATGTTTTCTATCTCAATAGCTGCGGGCTTGCGGCTCGCGAAGCCTCTGCCAGCTCATCTAGATCTTGCTGTATCTTCTCATTTCGTTGGTTACAAACAGCCTGGGGATATTTGATTTGGATATAGCATTGAGAGGCCACTTTTTCCGATCCGAGATAAAATGCTATTAAAATCCTTAATGACGGAGTGCATCTGTTTTGTGGTTCTGATATATACGTCGCCATCGTTAGTATTGCTCGAGTGTCTCTACCAATATCGTCAGAAGTGTGGGTCACTTTAACTAGACCAGGCTTAGATATACATTGCATTCAGCATTGCATGTGGATTCGTGGTAATGATAGAGTGGAAAAAACTAAGCTTAAGTCCACCTCAACTATCATGACTATGACAAGCTATTGCATAGGTTGCCCTGCATACAATGCACCATATGTCCTCTCAGGTAAGACCGAACAACACTACCAACATTGGTACTGATGCTTTCTTTATACTTGTAGTATCACATCGGAGTACCTACAATACAATTGTTTTCTTAAACCACCTACATGTTGCGCAGTAGTCAGCCAAGAAGCCTATTCTTCCTAAAAAAATCCTCGTCTTGTCACCGGGCAACACACCGACTATCAGGCTTTTTTTCAATTTTTCATTACTCAGATTAATACGGTTTGGTAAGGATGCAAAAACAAATACAGAAGATACTAATAGTTTATATACTACAACGTTTTTATAAGACAGGACATCGGTTTGTTGCAAAGGTGGCCAGTGTTTTTTTCTTCGGTTCCCCAAATAATTTGGCCTTCCGTATCAGACGGACGGAAAGGTCGTAGAAAAAGAACTTTGCTGTTCATTGGCTGTTACAGTTGAAGCAAACCCAGAAGTATTAAGGTAGCAGGAAGGGTTGGGCGTTTGTGGTTTCTGAGTCTGAGGGGGTTGGTGTCTGTTGACTGTGCTTTAAGAGAGACTAGGCATGGCGCCAGTCTCTCTTAAAGCACAGTCAACAGGCATTTGGTCTCAGTATTTGGGTTTTGATTGCCATGACTGTACCCCTGTAAAAGTCAGAGGAGGAGAAGTTTGGAATGATGAAAGCATTGAAGAAGAAGAAATGTTATTATTGAGGAAAGCAAAATTTATTATGAGACTAGAAGGCAGTGTCCTGACTTGATTATTTTGAAAATGGCGGTCTGAACACATTAAAAGGTGGAACATGGCATTTTATCGACTTTGAAGTGTTCCGCAGTTAAAGGGAGACTATAGGCAGCAGCTAGGTAGGCAAGATAAAGTCATACAAATTTGCCAATAGGGGTCAGTCATATCTCTAGGCATGGCGCCAGTCTCTCTTAAAGCACAGTCAACAGGCATTTGGTCTTAGTATTTGGGTAAGTACAGAATCAAGGCAGCTCAGAGAGCAATGATTGAACGATGCTGTGGACAAGTCCAAGGATACTGCATCAGTCACGACCAACTTCTCATCAGAAAGCGTCACCACCAGCATATTCAATGTTCAGTTCCAACCTGTACCAGTCCAATGCACGCCTGTCATGGTCAGCAGTGGTCAGCTTAGCGCGATATGGAACATTCTTCCGAAACTCAAGCGAGGGAAGTCTGCTCATTAGCCTATCTCGCGCACTGCTCCTTCTTGTCAAACATCGTAGTGAAATCGTGGTACAGTGGGGCGTCCTCGAGGATTGCAGCTGGTCGGACAGACGTGAGGTGGAATGTGGGCGGCTGCACTTCTTCGTTGATGTGCGATGGCAGATAGCACAGTTGTTGCGTTGCATGACAGCTGAAAGTGAATGTGATATCATAGAACTGAGGCGTTTGCAATGATATTATAGGTGAAGTAGAAGGAAGGAGTGAAATGGGCCATCTTCCAGTGACTAATATACAGAGTAAGGGCACTGGGTGTTGTTAGATTCAGCATTGAATGTATTCCTCGTACAAGCGTGAATAGTGTGGACATACAGTGAGAGGTGAGAGACCCCTATTGACTACTTCTTGTAACTTTATCTTGGATATTATATTAGTATTGAACTTCTAGCCATGGAATATGAAGAAATTGAAGTTGTAGGCATGGAATATGAAAAATTATTCAACGGTGAAAGACATTATTCCATGAGGCTTTGCCGTGATCGCAAAGGACGCGACGTGATTGGTTCACATGCTAATGAGGTATGATAATGATAATTACCTCTATAATGCTACTTGGATAGCGACTGTGTCGTTGACTGCAACAGTGGTCAATGTCAATGTGTGCCTGTAATGTCAATGAAGTATGATGAGGTGATGACGATAGTGCAATTATTAAATATTGGCAAGATATCATACTGCAACATAGGTCTTGTTTTTGACAGATGACTGTGCGACATTCCCATTGGGTCTTGTTAGAGTCAGCGCTGCATGTATTCCTTGTACAAGCTTGAATAGTTGTGACGGACTTTGAGGGGTGAGAGACCCCTATCGGCTACTTCGTCTAACTTTATCTTGCCTACCTAGCTGCTAGCAATTGTGCCCCTTTATCAAGACTGAAACCCACTGTGCGGGGCTAAGAAATTACCTTTATAATCCTAGTTGGATAACCACTGTGTAGATGATTTGAAGAGTGCTCTGTGGATGTGTGCCTGTAATGTCAATGAAAGTATGATGAGGTGATGACGATAGTGGAATGACGAAATATTGGAAAGAGATCTATTCCTAGAAGAACATATGTCCTGTTTTGACTAGGTGGCGCATTTTAGAATCAGCAGTGAGCACTGTGTGTAACATGGTGGAGGCAGCGGAGATAATAACTGTGTCGAAAGTATTGTTATAGGGCCTTCCCTAGGCCCATGGGGTTAAATTTACAATCCACGATTGAAAAGACGTAGTTTGATCGCATTCAACTATAAATACATTGAACAGTTGTGTTCCTTTAGTCAACCGATGACCTTTTGTTGGGCCATGATCGGGGATTGTAAACTGTAAATGTATTATGGACTGGGAGACGGGGGAAACACAAGTGAAACTGAAATGGACCAAAACAAGTGATTTTGGGGCTTTGGTTTAGACGCATGCCCCACATGCGCCATGCGGGATTATACGGTTCATGTGAACTTGTTGACATCTACATGATCTGGTGCTGTTATTGGTCATGGTACATGGTAGGCCTAATCATCATGGCTATATGTTTCAGGAAAAGCTCGGAGTAAAATGAACTGCCGATGTATATTGATGTTGTTCATGTTTACCATGTTTACTAGTACATAGCCATAGGGTATGCACTGGCCAGTGCACTTTCTGCACGTCGTCATGGTCATGTACGTGATACCTTGCATATTTTGTTTTTTGAATGCGCATGCTTTTTGGGCAAAATCACTTGTACCAACACTAATGAATAATGTCTTCTTATCCCTATACTCCATACACAGTGAGGGCATTGTCCCATTCCCATCAAATGGTAACTTATTGTACCGTATTAGGGTGGAAGTTGGGAGGAGATACCTACCGTTGCACGCCTGTCATAATCAGTAGTGATGAGCTTAGCGCGATATGGAACATTCTTCAGAAACTCAAGCGAGGGAAGTCTGCTCATTAGCATATCTCGCGCACTGCTCCTTCTTGTCAAACATCGTAGTGAAATCGTATTGAAAAACGTCTGGCTTTGCGCCAGACGTTGAGACTAATAAGTGAAGAACTAATAGGTAAAGAACTTCTACTTGCGCGAGACTGCTCTGATAAAATTATCATTGCAGAGACTACGGTGACGTACACATATATTTTTTACAATCAAAAATGCCCTCAAAAGACGAAATGGAATGATTATTTTATTGATTTTTCCTACTATATGACTTCCAATTATCACTTTATACAAATAGATCGGCGTTAGGTCGCATGCTTTTCTTTCCTGGTGACACTATAAAGCAAAATAGTTGCAACCCCGTAAATGCGCTATAAGTCCAATAATAAGTGACGGTGACCCGTTATAAATGTTTCGCCAGCTTCGCTTTTTTGCCGCTACGCGGCGCGTTGGGCCCTTGCGTCGAGTAATCAGACTCTTTACGAGCATCTAACACAAAGCAATAATTATACGTGAGGAAATATTTTTAGATTTTAAAAACAATTTTGTAAACGAGTTATACAATGCAAACTAATGATTGAAACCAGCCTTCAAACGTCTAAAGTCTCTTATCAAATGGTAGATAATTGGACTAAATTGGTTAATTGTGAAAAATTGCACATTATTATATCGAGATATGTGTTGTTGTATACGAAGAAAGGTTATTGTGTTGACAAGCAAACGTGCCAAGTTACAATCGAAAGTCAGCGCAGTTGGAATTGAAAAGACATATGTTTCTTGATCTGGTGATATTTCCCGAAGAATAGGAACAGTTGTCAACAAGGTATTGAAAGATATAACCATTATGTAAGGAACATTGCACCATGCGCAACACAGCGTATCATTACTAACAGTAGACGTAGTGAATGCATTGTGCCTCAGCAATATCACAAACCTTTGGGGGAAGATATGGTTCTTCGGGTTATTCTTCGTAGAGACCTAATACGAAACATCAACAGCCTGAGAAACGACTTTTTCAATAATCTTTTGTCCAAATCCTTCCCGGTTGATATAATACTCCTTCTGAGAAACTGGAAGTTTAAAGAAATGTCACAATACGGTTCGACTGTCACCTCTGCTCCTGGCATAGATTACCTAGTGTATCATACAATCAGCTCCTTATGGAGGAAACCCCAACAAAAACCCAACATACTTTCACTTCTGATTGATTTAACTGAGGTGTCAAAAAGTCAGTTCCTTCTCTTCATCCCTAACTTTCTTAGCGAATTCCAATAATATTTTAAGTATTGCTATCTTTTTTCAACACCTGCCTGGTCTCATCAGCTACCAAATTCTGACTCTGCCACGATCTGGATCTGGTTTGATGAGAACCGACAGGGACGTTGGTGTTGACATGTTGCCTGCATCTCCCAGAAGACATAACGTCATCAGCAATATTTGTCAAAGCCGTGCCATCTTTATTCAACTTACTCCCTATCAATAGGTAGTTAATAAATCATCAGAACCATCACATATTGTCAGGACAGCACAGGAGTTGTAACAGCGCGAGTTAGTGGCTTTCATTGTAAATGGTTACTCTCAGATTCGAATCTTAGTGGATTTATCGTGATTTCGTATTGTGAATGCGCATACAATCAGCGTGGAGCTGAGTAGTCTGCGCTTTATCACCATTATATCCAAGAAGGGAGAAGCGGACGTTGGTATACATCGTCAATTTAGGGGGCATCCCGAAAGAAACCTAGAATTGATGGGCGAAAACTTTGATTGAGAATTGAGCTAGCCCAGAAATGGTTATCATTTAAGTGACATAATGTGATAGATAGCACATCCCAGTCAGAACTCATCTTCTTGGATAAATTGGTTCAACTGACCCTCAAGTCTGCTTTATATTCATGAAATGAAACTTTCCAAATCCGAAACCATTTTTTCCTCATTTACTTTTATCCTGGACCAGTTTTTAAACAGATTGTGGTTTCGCTTGTCAGTTGCCCCATGAAATAAATGATTTTACGTGGAGAACGAGGGTACACAATATAAATGGAACTATTAATAATCATTAAAGACGTTTAAGATTTATACTGCTTTCTTTGAACACGACTCGTTAGTTATCATGGTATTTGATTCAATGGATTATTTCTGGTCGAATTTGAAATATTCGCAAAGTCAAATAGACGCCGGCAGCAGTACGTCATATTACGTAGGGGTATAGGCGTCACTGGTGAGAAATGACCACCATTAAAGTAATAACTTTGGTAAGCTGAATATGAGGGAATCAGAATGAGGTCAAGAGGAGAAAGCCCTCAGCATCATGTAGGAATTGAGGGGATCAGCGAAAAGAAATTGATGAGAAATCTCATCGATAACCTTGCTAATGACTTTTGCCAAAAAAATCCAACTTGCTAAATTATACCAAAAGTCGAGTCTTGGCCTCCTGATGGCACATGCACAATGTACTGAGGTTGGATACATTGGATCACCCTTCAGTGTAAAATTTGCACAATGTATATTCTTAGCAGCAATTAGCCTTGGAGTAACAATATGAAAGCGATGTTTCGATGCAAATCATGGACGCCTTCAATGAGGCCTGTTTGAAACAACTAAACAAGATTGTTGTTATACTGGTTGTGTTCACTAGTGTATTGACAAGTTCAAATACACTCATTACTACTTAAGGTGTACTTTTGATTACCAAAACACTCCAAATAGGTAGGTTTGGTCTCTCGGCTTAAGACCCCTTAAACAAGAACAACAAATCTGTCATGTTGATCAATAATCTATTACAAATACTCAAGGAGAAGGAGACGTTCACGTTGACATGGCAAAGTCGCGGTCAATTCCGGTTTTCGAGATGGCTGAAATGGTTGCCATCTTGAATCTTTTTTTTATCATCTGCTAAACGAGATGAGTTAGTATTCCCGAAAGATTACTTTCCACATCTGAGCCAAAATACTCAAACAGGAGTCGTTTGCACCCCGCATTTGCGACAACAGGCAAAACGGGGCTTCCAACGGTGTTGCGAAAAATACGATACTTCACAAAAGGCATTCCACGATACAGACATACGAATACATTTGTTTCGGAATGCCGACTGGCTTGCGCCTATAGATCTCTGATTTCTCAGACAATATTTTGAATACAAATTATGGTCAGAAATGAAAATATAGCAGGCCTCCTTTATCTAAAGTTTGATATGACTTGTATACTGGGTGAATCAAAAACTGTAATGCGATCGTATAGGATGCACACGCAACTTCCCGATGGCGATAATGGGGAGTTACATTGCGGATACAATCATTTAGACAGTTTTATAAGTCATCCCGTTTTGGCACGTACAACTCCGGCACGATCCTTGGCCTGAAAGCTACAGTTACTTAATGTGACAGTTTAGGAAATAAATAAAGTATTACTGTTCGTTAATTATGAAATATTTACTCCAACAAGATTCTAACGCCTTTCCTTAGTTCGGAATGTTGACCAAAAGTATGTTGTCAACTCGAAAGATCAACAGCTCCTTTATGAAATATTTTGATTGTATACCAAAATATGTTTATAAATATTGAAAGTTTGTACAGTAATCGAGTAAATATAGCTAATTTAGGACTACATTAGGTGTAACCCGGGTTAGGGTACCCTTTACAACAAAAGTCCTGCCTACAACTCAATTAAACATTGAACAAGGTAAATATACATGTTGACAATGCTCGTACTGTTATTTCAAGATATTGATATTGGTAATAAAGGCAACGTGGACTTGGATTCTTGTCTCAAACAAATAGAATGGAGTAACACAAGCCAATTATAGCAGTGAGGTTGTTTAAGAGATTACCCTACATTTTAACATTTAGTGCTGGTGAGACATTTCTGGCTGGTGCTGGCCCTTACGACCCGTTGTTCCGCTCATTTGCTACCAGAGGCCAACTGATGCTTGCTGTCTGGATAGTAACAACTACATGTCCTAAAAGTAAAACTTCGACTAAGATCACGATGTGATGTTCTTGCATTGCTTTTTTACTCGATTTGACCTGAGTTATTCGATCAAACTTTGCGGCACATTTTCCCGATCCGAGTCGTCCTGCCTTCTACCCTTTCCCAACTCACCGCTGCCTCTCGTCAGATATTATCACAAGATCAACTGTCGCGTTACCTTAAGAGCTCGCGATTGAAAAGATAGCCCAATAGTTACGGCCACTGCACCCGTCACGCCAGACATTATTTTATTAATCGGCCGCCATTTCCCTCTGACACAGAGGTATATTAGCAGCATGTGTGCGACAAACGCGGATTTAATTATACTCCATAACCTGAAGAAGACCCAAAATTAGATTAGCCAGAGTCCATTTGTGAAGCTAAATTATACATGGCAGTTGAAAGGGATTTATAAAAACCGTGTAATTCGCTATGTATTGCTGGTTTCATTACGACTGCAGCTCTTGCTAATGGTGACTCGTCGTCACTGGGGGTGGTTAACTGTTTGCTTGTTAAAAATGCAGGCGGTTGTGTATTCCTGGATGGATTGCGATAAGGAGCAACGGTAATAGTGAGGTTTGAATGACCCAGGGTTTAATCCAAAGGACTGATGAGACTAGTAGAGAAATCTCCTACATTATTAGTATCTCTGCGCGACGATAAAACGCAACGTTGGTAAAAAGCGCTGAACTCTTCTTATTTGTAACCAATCCTTTGGCAACTAGTAATACTGAAAAACCTACAAATGAGAGTTGAATGCAGAGTAGCAAAAAAACACACCTAACATTTCCCCCTAAAAATGACGATAAAATGAAATCTGATTTTTTTAGTTGAAACAGTTCTTATGGTACAGACAGTAAATGGATCTGTTTGGTTTTGCTGTAACCTTGACATCAGCGAGACTACAAGTGACCAAAAGCGTAGGTGGCTGTGCTCCTTTTTCACTCATACGTCCGTGCTGAGGTCATGGTCGTGTCCAAGTTCAACACATTCAGCGAGAAAACTGGGCATTGACTTGATACACGAAACCCAACATATAAATCTAAAGCCAGTTTGTTTGCCCTGGAAAAGGGTGAAGGCAAAGAGATTCATTCTGAAAGACTCCCTAACTCAGGTACCGGTCATGACCATGAAGGTCACATCATTTGACCAAAGAAATTGGTGAAAGGCATCGCTTTGCCCCTCAGAAGACCTTCCAAAATCAAATGACATTGTTGCCAACGTAACATACCAAGGCCATACTAACCTTGTCGCATTAGGTGACCTGTGTGGTTGACCCAAAGTGAACAGTTCCAAAACCCAGGTCCCGCCATGTATGATAACGGCAAATCATTGCCCTGCACAAGACCTTCTAAATCAACTCATTGTTGCTTCCGTACCTGTGTTCGCCAAGGCCATATTCAACTTGTCATATTAGGTGACCCACGGGTTGACCCTAAGTGAACAGTCACGTAAAGGCTGCAGCTCAACTTCTGGATAGAGCAGAGACCTGTCAAGACCTTCAGTGTCACATTGTTAATGCGCCATCGACATAATACACAGCTTCCCTTCATCAAAACCAGTGTCGCAGCATGTAGTTACCTCATTCACCATGTTTGACACTGAGATCATTTCATGTCAATTGCTGTCGAATGATCTCGAGATGCAATAGGGCGCAATTAAGTACAAAGTATATGGGAAACTGGCATAACAATGAGAGAAAGTTCTTTCTCACGCTCTACAGCTCAGTGGATCATCACGCTAATGCTAACGACATACACCTAATGACATACACCTAATCTATGAGATACTAAAATTGTAATTTCGCCTCAGAATATCAAAAACGGGCCTGGAAAAAGTTTTTCAATATCGTTCAGGGTTTCGATATAACATGTTGGTTAATATTTTTGTCATCACTTCCTTAACGAATCATAAACCTAGTTCGAATAAGGGTTAGACAAAGGATATGATTTCTATATCTTGCTGGGGATCTTTCTATATAAGATAGAGAATGAGTTGACAATAGCCACAAAAGGGTGCCCGGGGGACCCGCGGAATAAGGAAAGCTAAAGATGAGAGGATGCAGGTTGTAGAAGACAGATCATCGTAGTCCCAAGGGTGAGAGTGAGCGAGGATCCAAGTCTGACTGAGACGTTGGTACCTTTGTCCGACTTTTAACGAAAATGACGAGTATATACCTCCTCCCTGTAAGGTTTACTCATATATCCGTTTGACAAAAGGCTTACATCTTTTAAGTCCTTTGTTTCGTTTGCCTTTGAAATCTACAGTCGATTTCTGGGGGCTCGGGGTACTGGCAAAGGTCTTACTCGGTCAGATATCAATCGGGAATTCCCAGGGAATTGACATCGAAGACGCATACGTTCTCTAACTTATCAGCGCGCCGTGGCGTATTGACGCTTCAAGAGTAAATAGGAACAAGGGTATTATATTTTGACTTTAAGAAACATCTTTAGAAATTTATAAAAGATATTCAACACTGCTATGAAAAAGAAATCCTAGTTCAGAATAGGGTATTGAGATTCCGCTGCAGTTCCCTGGCATTAGGGACGCTGCGCTATTGTCCCGTGCTGGCTACGACGAGTCGTAAGCATATGGAAGAATTGGAATAAAGGAATCAAACTTTCAAAAGGATAGAAATTAAAAGTTTGAACTTAAGTTTAGAGTATCAACATGACACCTAATGCAGGTGAGAATAGTTTAAATCGCTTTAAGAATTGAAGGTGTTGGATTTTAAAGCTTTGGAGGATAAGATGTAATTGCTGTATGAAGAATTCTTTGGTGTTCCGTTTCGGAAGGATGGACGGATTACAAGATATAAAACTTGTCTTGTCATTCTTGTTAAATGCTATATTCTCTAAGGCCGTCTCTTGAGAGATTAGGCGTCTTCGTGTTGGATAAGATAACTCGAAGACGTATTCAATTTGCGCTTGATACCGTCTTTGATTTTAATATGATTAGTTGCGCACCATTCTTTGAACTTTGATAAGCAAAGAAGATGAGAATGATTTAAAGAAAAAAGTTCAGAATTAAGAGAAACTTTCTATCTTATATCTCCAAGAGTGATTTATGAACACGCAGGTGGATTGATAATTCATTGAAAGTATCATAAATGACTTAAATCAGAGTTCGCAGGTTTTTATTTCTTATTGGTTAAATTACCTTACTCTTCCTAGGTTTAGTTAAACTTGGGATTTTTCTTTAATTTGTATTTAAATGTAGCTTTTTTAGGGGAAAGTAACTAGTTTTAACAGGTCACTCACGGTGACAAATACAACTTGAGTCACCAGTCAGTTTTTGGACAATTTTCACATTCGAGTGAAATACAAGTTCACAAACTAGAAAGGTATCTTATAAATGACAATCAATATCTTATTTTAAATTTGGAAAGGACTATCTGACGTTAAATCGGTAAATGAGCGAACTTCTTTTGGGGCATGTTTTTTGGCTGGTTTTCACTACAGACACATAGCAGTAACAATGTTACTATTTGAAAACTCGAAGTTCCTCTCGGGCATTAAAGAAACAAATTTATGTTTTGTAAACCAAAAACTGAGTTGACAAATCGGGAAGATCACAGATAACACAAGTTTGTCATCCAACAAGCCTAAGGCATCTCACAGTATCTGATCTAGCATCTAAGTTCTGATATGAGCAACAATATCCCACAACGTTCCTCAATTTGTCAATTAATTCAATGGAAACATTCACAGATTTCAATAATGCCTATATTAAGGTCATAGCTTGAGAACTCACGTCTGAAACCGCATTGGCTATTGGTCGTCCTCTTATTCAATGTCTTTTAATAGAGTCCTAACAATCGGTAACCGCAGCCTCTGTAAGGGCTATTTTTATTTTTCACACAGAATGCTCGGGTAATAAAGAACAAAATTGATGCTTGTTTATTCGCACCAGGAAACTAGAAAGAATAGCCAAGCGATTCTATAGAAATGATTCCTTTTTGTGTTTTGTCTGCTGGTCTGTTAGAGAAGGATGGCTTTACCTCCGTTGGTCGTTCTCCTTGACAAGTCAGACCATACGATCATGACCAAAACTTAAAGAAATTGAAAGTTCTTGTCCCTAAGCTTAGAAATGGCAACAGTTAGCGATGCCCTTTTACAACTGACATTCTTAACTTATTCTTTAATGAAAATTCTCTGAAAAGGCACTTTTGGAAAGGCAATTTTTAGTAAAATTAGGCCACTGACAGCAGTATGATTTGTGGCAGTTTGGCACCTTAAATTCAGGGTCGTCTGTTTACAATTCATTCAGTGAAAGCCAAGCGTCTAAGAAACACAAAATAAAACTTTCTTTAAGTTGTAAAACTAGCCGACTAAGCGCCAAATGATTTGTAGCAATTAGGCGGACACCTAGGTTTTAAAGAGGACAGTCATTTATCATTTTTTTCACAGGGCGTTACTGATGATTCAAAAAATTACCATCTGGTTAAAATAAATGTGTCAATATTAACCCCTCCTAAAAAAATAAAAATAAATTATAAATGCGTCAAAATTGACCCCAAAAAAAGGTTTGTTGTATGATTTTCAGAATCCCGAAAAAACACCTATAAGGGCTTTTTTATTTCGCTGAGAAAGCGACACAGGGTAAATTAATGTAGGCACACCCGTCTCACTTGTTTCCTCTTGGCCACTTATGCTAGCGAACCCATAGCATCACAACCTTGCACTGCTATTGCCCATGCATTGTTGATAATGCTATCCTTATCTCTGGCTCTCAAGAGTGTATGAGAAACTCCAACCTGCTGTAAACAGTGCTTATAGCTAACATCGGTCATAGTCAGGATTTAATGGACGGTCACCTTATTCTTGATAAACTCGCAATAAATACAACGCATTAATAATGCAGGGACCTTGATTTGATTTCTTGCAGTTCGGTAAAACAATGTCCCCACAGCATGTGGCCATGTTCAATTAAGTCTCTTATAGGGCATGTATCACGAAGCGGGAGTGACCCTTCCATTTCTTGGACCTCGCCAATAACGATGGCGGCGTTCATAATCGGACATAGTGAGCATTTCTCGTCTTGGATTCTTTAAATGTTGGTGTTAGAATTTGAAGTCTGTTCGTATGATAGCCCTAGATGGAATAGAAGATGTGGTAACTTACCCTAACCTTTCGTAGTTTTAAGTTGACAATATAACTTTTGTTACCACTTACCTGAAATGTAAAAAGAACAAACAAAATTTTATCAAAGATGTTTAGAAATATTATTAGGACTATATACAAGTATAGTCTAGGAAAAAAACGCCTGGTTGAAGGGGGGGGGGGCATAGCGATACATTTCCATCAGCCGTCAGTAATTAAAATGCTATCTGTAGGACTTCATTAAAACAATATCGTCACTGTCAAAAAAGCATATTATGTCCTCCATAGAATAAACAGAAATTGCCAATGACACGCGAACAAACTTAGTACGAATAGGTGAAATAGCCGATACAAATAATCAAATCAACGGTGACAAAATACCCCATATTTTGCGGAAACTCCCGACAACGAAATTAACCTAAACGCACATTCCAGATGGCAAAACAACTAATTCCAACGGTCATTTGGCTTCATGCAGTTAATACTCTGATTTCGTTGCCTGGTGTAGCCATCCATCACTATCATTAATACGGCTGTATTTTTATTACCGTACTATGCCGCATGGACGGTTGCGGCCGCTAATGCCCCGAGCGACCGGCGTGGATGATGCCACTGCGGCCATGTCTCCTGGCTCTCCACCAGAAATAAATGGGCCAGAAAAATGAACGTATTGCAGATTGCGTAGTGAATTAGCTACATTGGCACTAATCAAAATCGCAATCATTCGATGGACATTCAACTATCGTATTAACCCCATCAGAACCAAATCAAACTTTCCGTGATTAAAAAGGAAAAGACATACATTATTTCAAAGACATATTTTGCATGCTGACGGTGTATGTCAGGTTTAAACTGCCAACTGTATCTGGTTGCTGGTATCCTCCATGCCTGTCGTGCCGAGTGCGTTATGTGATAAGCTTGTCGTTGAAAATAGCCAGTCTGGGAGTACCTTGAACTTAATGGATAAACGACGACTTTTTGTTGAATTAATTTGTACTTCTTTTTCTACGCTCTCTTCTAATTTGTACAAATCTATTAAATGGTCCCTGCCATAATAAATATGGTGTAATAGGTCTGACTCAATCAGCTCCCCGCATGTACTGTGCATCACAGTACATTTGATCGTGCACTATCCATCCTCATCACGTATTTATAAAACACGCCGCTACCATAAACGTGTGACCGAACTAATCATGAATGAAAGTCGTCATACCCCTTCAAAGGTACAACATTTATTACTTGACTAATTTCCTCACGCATATTACACCAAACCAACCATACGTTTTCAAATCCACTATAGAGTAACAAATTTTATTCATGTTATCTTTGAGTGAACATTCGAAAACCATCCGCGCAGAAAAGAAATGCTAAAGATAATATACAGCCGATGCTGAATGGGAAACGTCATAAATTTACTACTTCTGAGCTATGGTGTCCTTTTCCCTAAGATGCTCATCGATGTTTGACACATTATGATTATTGCTTGCATGATTTCATCTGCAGCACCATCCATTGACTTTGAAGGCAGAGTGTTAAATGTTTTTCTCACCAAAATAACGATAACTAAAACAATTATTCAGGATCTTGCACTTAATATAACTGCTACAGTCACGAACTGTTGTTTTTGTTTTTGTTTTTTGTTTTGAACTATCGTTCGCCAAGGAAGTGCAAATCATGCAATAGTCAATTCGACTAACTACGAAAAGTACGTTTTGTTTATAATGTTTTTCTTTTTTTGCATGCTCCTAAAAGTGTCAGTATAGCACTGGGTTCAAGATACTGGTGGGAAGCACTCGAAGTTACATTGACATAGATTTCGCCAAAAATATCAAGTCCTTTTGTGCATGGGGTAGTGTACGTTTACGTATATACATTTCATTGTGGTGCACAAGAGCTATTGCAAGGATGGACGTACACGTGATGGAACACACTCGTCTTGCGAAATGAACGATGAAAACGTATGCAGGGGCTGAAATGGTCTGTATTGTGCACAAAAGTAGAGCTAAGTGGCGTGTTGTTATAATATACCCATAGAAAGTGTAAAAATCATAAGAACTCCACCACTCAGACTTTTCAAGTCCGCATCATGCTCATTTAATATCAAAACAATGTTGATATTGATCTGGTACTCAAAGTTGCCTTTGTGGATTGTCAGGCTGTGCTAGCTGGTGGAGGCGAACACTGTTGTGTTGTTATATGTATGAATATGAATGTCGACGTATATACATTATAAGTTTCATGAAATAACAATGACTTTCAAATCGAAGGGACTTGCTATACAGTGGCACAGCTTTCGTAGTACAACATAGATTAAAGATATTTTCTCTTAGGAGCAGGAAAGATAGAGTAGGCTATACTATAAGGCCAAATACATGTCACGACCTCCTTCAAGATTGATATAAAAAACAACACTAAAACGTTGTATGAAATAGGCGACGTTTCGGATATTTTGATTCCTTTTTCAAATGAAGTCTAATGTACAGACAGGAAATATATGTTTATATACAAGTACAACAGAAGACGTGAGGTGATGACGGACGTCATTAAAAACCGACCTCTTTCAAGAACCAAATCTAAGAACTGATCCTTAGAGTGTACCATGGTTTTGAACAGCAATACTTTCGACTCAAAAACGATGATTGCGTTCAATCTGATTATGACAACAGTGATGATGATGGTGGTGATGATGACGAAGATGACACTAAACAGGCATAAGAATCGAACCGACCTGATTGTGTCCAGCACTACGCCACAATTAGTCAGCGCAAATCACGGTATCACAATCGGCGGACCGATGGCACAGAGATAACACTTGCCTCTCTTTCTGCTGGCCTTGTGCCTAATATGTCACCACAAGCCCTCAGGCGATTCACAGTTTAAAAAGAAGCAACACTGAATAGTGTCTGGCCACCTTTCATCAGCCAACCATTGGCCATTTGACAGCGGCCAAATGGTCCATGCCTATTGAAAAAATACCACAAATATCCGAGGCGAAATATTAATACAATTTCAAAATAAGACACTCTATTATATCCATAAAGAACCTCCTAAAGAATTGGTCTTTTTTCCGCTGTTTCTAAACTATTCTGTTTTTTAAGCAAACCGCAAAGTTCACCAGGTCGTCCGATGTCTCTCTTACGAACAATTAGAAATCCCGACCACAGAAAAGAGGATTTTATCATCGTTTACCATTTTGTGGACATCTTTTTTATTCTGGTTTTTATTCATCTATGATTGTAAAGCCAGATTTTGCATCTTTGGCCGTCCTCGGCGTCAGCCAAGGATTTCGAATTGAAAACTGACAAAATCTGGTAGGGCAGAGATAAGGACCCCTTGTTGTAAGATACGTTTGGGATGTTTGGTCTATTTGAGGATTCATCTTGATGTAACGGAAAGGTTGAAATCAGATCTTTATACAAAAAATAGATTTACCAGAGCTCTGATGATTGGCTTAAGGCAGTTGAAATATCATGACATCTACTCAAACAATACTCGTGATAATTTACACCTGGGTAGGCAAGACCACCAAGACAGGGAGTTCGTTTCTTTTCGTTCATTGTTTTATAAACACCCAATGGCGGATGCGTAGGTGGATGAGTGGTCTGTCTAGGTTTTTGTCTCAAATATTTGGACAACGGAATGAGGGCAAGGTAAATGCAGAGGTGTTGAGAGTTGCCCCCTGGACCTCAAATGGACCACGGTCATTGATGTGAGGTGTTAGATTGCCCTATGTCCAAGGCTGGACCTGGACAAACACAATGCTTCGTGATTTGGAGGCTGGCATTTCGTTAGGCAAGGCAATGGTTATTGAAATATCAGACATAGTTTGACCTCCATGATTTGTCCGAAATCTGGGGCAAGGTGAGTCATGCAGTGGTGGTAAAATGATTTTCGGTATCCAACGCCCCATCGCAAAGGTCACTGAAAAATCTGGATGCAGACATATGATTTTACAGCCCCCGACTAGACGAAATGACGTATACCTCCATTATCACGAGTGTTTGGCTACATTCGTGGTTATTATCGACAGATAGATGAAAATCTGTTTCGGTTTCAAAGGCATATTAGCCCCCCAAAACCCTCAAAGCTCGGAAAAAAAACAAAACACAAGTAGCAATTTTCACAATAATTAGTCGAGAATATCTAACCCCAGATATCAATATCAACATTTTTATTACTTTTCTTGTTAAAAAATTAACCGATATTTTCTTTTAATTACTTTTAATCATTTCTTCAAATTTTATTGATTAGTTTGCTTATCTGTCCGGAACCATCAACCAAGTTGAAAATATTTTTGCAGGAGGCGAAATTACAACCTGTCACACTATCAGGCACCCGTAGAGTATTACCGAACTGGTTACGAAAAAATATCAAAATAAAGAAATTATTGGTATTTGTGTGAACCGAGGTAATTACACCAAATCTTCCATCATAGTTGAACCAAATAATGGATATATGAATGTTCTACTTTGTTAGTGCGCTTTTTACATGGAAAAAAACTGCAATCAAAATGTCATTATATGCATCACTGCTTAACGATGACGGTCAAATTTAAATCGTATCTCTTTCTGTTTATATCAACAGTAACTTCATTAATTTGTGTTTTTACAGTTGCAATTCTATTCTGTTGTGTAATCAAGATTCATCAACTTATTTGATTTGATAAGCCAAGTGTAAATCGTTGTAACAATTTGTGATTCACGACCATCAGGTTATTCTAAAAGATAGGCCTTCAGGACGATCTTATTTTTTGTCTGTCCAATATGCGCGTTCTGACTTGATTTGTTCAATTTAGTACTCATTGAACTCCTGATAGTGTAAGCCTTTTTTGACACATAGCGATCAAACTTTATTTTAAAGAAATAAATAAGAAACTAAATAAATAGAAAAGAATGGTGACAAACATACCAGTGACATATTTTTATTTCATACGTTGGTTTCTATCGGGCACACCATCTGAAGTTGAATCTGCCACTTCCTTTAGTTGGTTTCTACTAAACATTATGTCCTTAAAGCCCGTTACACACGAGGGACTTCTCACCAACTTAGTTGGTTTTAAAATTAAGAACAGGTGCACAGGTGACTGGAAGTTGAGAGTCGTTCACCCACTCACACGAAAGACATAATCCCAGCAATATTTAGGTCCTGCACTATTTAGGCCAAAAGAGTCAAAATATGGCCCAACTATGTTGTTGACTGAATCACACGGGGAAATTTCTCCCCCACACTCCTTATATAAACAAAAAAATCCTTATATAAACAAAAGATGTCGTCGAGAAATAGAACAAGTCGGTAGTGCAGCCAGCAACTCCAACCAATCGAGCAAAGTATCAGTTACCTGGTCTGGATACCTGTTATGAATTAAAATTCCAACTAAGTTGGTGAGAAGTCCCTCGTGTGTAACGGGCTTAAAGCGACCGAATGTTCCTTATTTGCCTTTTGGCAACTGGTTTGCTTGCAGGATAATGCCTTTGGTGAACTTCCCCTGTCTTGAAACTAAGTACAAGTACCTTTAGGCTTAATTAAATGCATTTAACATGATAATAACTCAGATTTCTTTTTGATACGTGACAACGTCGGCAATGCAAAGGAGTCTCTTTGAGAGAAAAAAATTATCTTGTCGATTATACCTGTATATTTTTGATATCTTTCGTTACCCATTCAACTATCGGGTTTATTAAGTTCAGAGTGGCCTCACCTTAGGCTGTAGAAAGTGCACTTGGAATTGAATTGAAATTAAATATTTCCCTACATGTATCTGATTAATTAGATAGATGTTGATCTTAATTTGTAAGAATCATCCATATCAAAAGGTTTAGGTGCATCCTCAGATAAACCGCACTCTCTTAAGAAAGAAAATATTTTTGAAAATATCTTTTTAATTTCTCTTACAAAAGCAAATTGTTATTACAATAGGAGTGTTTTTTGTCTATTATAAAACAGTTATCAGATTTTCTTAAGATTAAAGATCTTTGCTTATTTCCCTTTATAACAAATAACATCAATATGAATGAATACAAGCTATGCCTGGTAGGTTTGGTTCTTACAACCTTTGGGTCGATGAGTACGAATTCTCCGTCCCCAAATCTGGCTGGGATCCTATATCAATAGTTGTATTTTTAATTCATTGATGATTGTGATATATCATTGACGGTCTGCTCTTCGTGAACTTGAGTAGTAGTTGCCTGAGGGGGGACACGACGAAGGTGAACTAGGTGCTCGAATTGTTTGAAGTGAATTGTATTAAACATGTATATGTTATGATATCTGGCTTACATAATACCGGAGATATATAGCTCAATACTAATTCCTTTAGCCTTTCGCCATCTTAGCGCAAAGATATGCGAACTATACAGTGGGAAAAATTTATCTGTGATTTCTGAGACAGATGGTAAAATACACGGCGCATTTGAAAGAATGACTACTCGAGGGATTTACGTAAAACTTCATGATTTCTGTTTTCATCCCATTGTGCAGTGTCCAAAATTAAACCGCGCATGAATTGGAAAGCGGAGCAAATTTAAATTAATTCCCAAAGTGACAAAATGACAGCTGTAAAGCGTGGTCAAATCTCTGTCGTCCCACGGGCAGATGCCTCGCATTAGTGGCTTTTCTTATCACCTCTTACGCGCGGTTATACAACCTCCGAATGCGTATTCTCCTCAGAATCCGCTACTATTTAGGCTGCTCCGTCCTCCGGGACACATGTTGAGACTCGCGGAGACGGACCCCGAGGCAAGACATTCAAAAACTCCGGAAACCTGGTTATATCGCTGATTATTTCCTCCTCTGATATGATGCGCTTTTGTCGATTGGGTAATGCGTAGTGTTGGCGCGTTCTAATTCTATTTTGCCCCACGGTTAGCAGATTTCAACAAGATATACAATTTTCCTATTTGTAACGCGTACAAGATGTCGAAGTTGTGGCCTTAAGAGTTATCGGAAGTTAATGGAGAAAATCGACTGTGATTTCAATTGAGTTATGACAACACGAGTCGGTGCTTAAAGGCGGTTAACGCCATGACTGCTATAGCTTTCTAGAGATATTTGTAACGAAAATATGGATAACGTGATAAAGTGAGTTCTGACCTGAGACAACCAAAATTGTAAAGAGAATCTGACATTAATTGAAAGAAATTGTTAGTCTTTTTAAATGTACGGTGCTGAACCAGTACTTGAATATCGAATATATTAAATATTATTAGAATTACAATAAAAGGCAAAACAAAAAATCACACCCAAAGCTACTGAATGTATCGCATCATTCTAATTTACTTACAATTAATCATATTATATTTCTCTCTTATCATCTGCTGGGATGGACTCTGTAAATTGACCCGGTTCCTAATTTTCGCGAGCGTCGCTCAGATTGTCTGGTGCGCGTGCTTCACAAAAATATTATGTCAAAAACTGAACAAAAACCCAACTCACAAAAGTCGAATAGAACTGAGTGTGGACCCGACAAAAAAGTTAATAAAATCACATCAAGAAGTCTCCAGAGTGTAGTCTGTGTGAACCAACTTCATGCTTTAATGAGGTATTCATTAAACATGTGAAATGCGGCTTTTGAGTGATAGCAAAGAGACAGACGTCTTAAGACCATTCCTGCAATAGCCGCATCTCATCTCAAAGCAAGAAAAAAAATGTCATCCCGAGTGAGGAAGTTCGGGGTAGATTGTATAAGCGACAATGACAGAGAACGAGTGTTAAGCCACATTGTGCCAAATTTGTTACAACAATGTCAATAGGGAACAAAAGGACGCAATCTTTGATATTTCGTTTTGAGTTCTGGCGATCGAGTTACGCCGCGCTTATTGTTGTAGTTGTATTGGCGGACCTGTGAAGAGATGACATGTGGTGGAGAGGAATGGGCACTCGCCGCGCTTTGTCCCGGACGGGGGCTGAGCAGCCCAACAGTCGGCCGTCACGGAATCTGTCTTTTAATGGTACACAACTACGACTGTCATTCGGAGTACATACGGGTAGTCTTATAAATGAAGAAAGTGTCTCATCCTGTATGTACATCATACAATGATATGCACATCTTGGGCGATATATAGGCGAAAGCTGATTGCATGTGTGAAAACATTTCGTTCTATCATTCGTTCATTTTATCGGTACTTCTTATCGTGACAGTTAATAGGTCATCAATACCCTTATATCAAACCCAGTCGATGAAATTGGCCTGTCCTGAAGTGATAGCTTCGGTTTTCCAAGTGTTTGAGAAAAACCGAACATACGGCAGACAAATATTAGATTCTATGCGAATTATCCATTGAATCAAATTGACGCATCGGGCCGGCCTTAGGCGTTAAGTTTCGTTGAAAACCTGAGATCAACTGGCTCTCAGGTGCAGCGTTGGATTAGTGAAGGCTGTAATTACAGCGTCAGTTTAGAACTAAAGACATCGGTCCCATTTGATTCGGGTAAAGTCACTGAATCAGTCACTGAATCAGCGATTGTCTGGTTAACTCAAATTACAACAGGCCCTTTACAATTATATCATTTATCAAATCACTGTTTTCTAAATCAATGAATCAGTAATCTGTAAGTGAGAGGACGAAAGTGACTCGTAATCGTTTAATCTTACATGCTAATCTTAATCTGTTGTCAACTGGAGAAAGTAATTACGTGACATGCTATGGAATGTAGAATCTGGACACCAATGAGAAACTGGGAATATCAGGCTATTGTTTTTCATGGCATGTTCCCTGTCTGTTGCAGACGTGTCAGTGTGATCAAATTTAAGAAGGAAGGAGCTCAGTGTACTTTTCATAATGATCGGAAAGCTCTATATAAAGCAAGTCTATGAGTAACTCCATGTTCTCTTCGTCACACTTTCCTTTAATCTTTCACGATCTAATTGAAGAGTTGTGATAGGTTCTGCTTGGCCCCATTTCAGATTGTCGAAGCTGATGTGCTTTTCGTCGTTATCAAGTCTCTATGAGTATCTTTATTCTGCGATATGATCACATTACTGACATGCAAAATGTGTCACTCACAAAAATATTCAAACTCGCTGTGATATTTTGATTTCAACCACTGACTTAATCTGAGGACGATTTTGGGGTTAGTAGGCCTAACGGTAACATAACTTGGGTTATTTAGATCAATACTACAGACATCATGACGAACATGTGTTAACATTACCAGCAACAACATATGTCATTTAACTGCCTTCAACTTTTAAACCAACTGAACATTTCAAGATCTGCCCGCACCAGTTGACTCCTCAGAATGTTTATATTCTCACAAACGGATCGAATAAGTTGTAAATCGTCGAAATGGACAAAAGCAGTAACCTATATCATGTTGTACTTGTCATTTCCTTTGTTGGTGTACTTTAACTGACCGGTTCAGTTCACTTAAATATAATAAAAATTGTTTAGTAATATGTACCATTAACAGCTGTTGACGCCAGTTTTATTTCATTTTGCTTTCTATGACAGGTCTTTTTCCGATACCAGATTATGATAGTGATAAACTTACACGGTATGCCTGGACACATTGATGAGATAAAACAATATCAAGAATTTAACAAGAATGAGTGGTTTAACTCACAAACTAAAATGCAAACATAAATGGACGAATACACTCTCAAAGAAAGGACGAACTTTGAATCGTTACATTCAGTTTGTTATCCTTTGTCTTTCATTCAATTTCAAAACTAAACTGAGAATAATTGATAACCCGTAACAGTGCGAAGTACTAATGTCACCATGAAAGGCTTGGAACGGCACATTTGAGTTTTAGGGAGGATCTCTGTGTGAGATGTATTGCAAGCATAATCGACGGACTTCTTGATGTTTTAGTTAGTTATCGATGGCAGGGTTGTCTATTGCAGCCTTAAACGTTGGCCAAACGCATTTGTGCCATCTGTAATGTTTGCTCTCATTCCCTTGCTAGTATTTCTCCAAAGATGAGTTTGAAACTGAAAATAGCAGCAAAGGAATATCGTAGCGTCGTCACAGTTGTGCCGATGGCAAGATTGGGTTTCAGTATACCAAGGCGAATACAAGGAGTGTTCGTTGCTTACTATTGTTGAAGACTACTTTGTGACGCGTCCCCTCTTGCCAGTAGTCATCCAGCCAGCGCTGAGTAACCCAGTCAACTGTTTCTTCTCTTCCTTGTATCCGGATCCCCTGCCCCCTTGTGTATTGCATGACTCTCATGCTCTCCTAACAGAGACAGCCAAACCAGTCTATTACTGCATCAAACAACATAAATCTTTAATCACGGTTCTTGCAAGAGATAACCAATCAATCTATTATTTATATTTACTTTATTGTCTGATTGAAAGCAGAAATGTTATTACTGTTCTATGATGAATTGGATTAGCCTGGCCGGTCGCTAACAGGTCAGCTTCTGCTGATACTAAGTTGGCGCTTGCGACAGTAGCTCTGTTTCTGATCGTGGTTCTCTGAGGTATGTCTCTGAGCGTGGTTCACTTGTTATGTATTTGACGGGTTATCAAAATGTATCCATTTACTAAGACGCCAATGACACATCTGCCGATGTATATTAGCGAACTTCATAGTTTATATTCAATAAAAAATATATCCTTTATTAATCCTGATATTGTCAGTCTTGGACAACAGGTAAAAACAGAGGTAGTAAAAAACGAAAACAAAATGGTGTCCGTTGACATATCACCCGACGTGACTCTTAGGAATAGCCAATTGTCTCGAATTCAGCACGGACCCTAACACGGCGTAATGAAATGTTACACGCAATCTCATAACAGAATACCAAAAAATCACAAAGAAATGTGAAACGTATCATTTTCCATGTTTTTTAGCATTTCATTGTTACATGTCGCGCAAAATGGACAATCACCTCAGTAGGCAGTATTTCTGGGTCTCATACTAAGATTATCATGCTGTTTTCTCATCTTTGCTTGCCTTGGATGTGCTTTATATGCCCATAGAGTATCGGGGATTGCTCAGCTATAGACACCTAGTCAGACAACAGATCGACTGATATCTTTACGTCTCCTCTCATGTTACAAGTTTTGGATATTGTATTTTTCAAAATGTGAATTTAATAGGTCAGGACATTTGAATGGGGAGACAGTTGAATGGGTTTAGTATCCTATTATGAAATTAGGACGCGGAGGGAAGTTGCGCTTGACCGGTGAAGCAGGCTGTGGTCATACTGTGATGTGGGCCGTATCATGACGTCAGACCGGAGGGTCATCCTGTTACACAGTCACGGCCTTCCTGGATGGGACCTGGTCTTGTACTGGTCACTAGCACTAGCACTAAGACTGTACAGTGTAGTTAATTTACACATTGCATGTTAGTTGATGGATTTTGAAATTCACCTGCTGAACTTATTATCTGTTTTATCCCACTACGTTTCTCCCTGATATGCATTTTCATATTTTGTTGTTTATTCTTGAGTGTTTCGTCCCATCAATTCGATTTTTAAAATACCTTCTTTAAATGCAGCAAAGACACATCAAAACCTCATTTAATTTCATAATCTCAAAGTCCTTAATGCAATCCACGTATACTAAAAACCATACACCAATCTTTTCATTTTTAACTGATGTGATAAACGCTTTTTACAAAACGACAAAGCCCTTAACAGAATTTTTCTTTGACTTTTTCTCACTTCAGTTAATCAGATTAGTTTTAATGTCTGTAAACAGCGTGAATAATGATCAATCCTGTTATAAACTACAAAAAGAAACATTCCATTCCTTTGCCGACTTCATCGCCTCTCCTTGAATGACTCATTATCTTTAAGAGCAATGCTAATGCATTTTGCTAATTAAATTGAAATGTCTGCACGGGATTGCGTCTTGATGAGACAATAAGGAAAAACTTAAAGGTATCTTTTTATTTCGTGATACGGGTAATTTCTCGCCTATTATCAGATTGTGTGCACTGGCGTAACAGGTGGAGCTGATTGTAAAAATCATTTGGTTTATCAAAATATTTATAAAAATTGTACACTGGTTATATGATTCTATGAGATATGATTTAACTAACATATTGTTAGAATGACGGTGACAATTTTCGGTGACGGTGCACTTGCTAGATGTTGCTTGGTGTCCATCGAAAGGTCAAACAGAGAACCTGCTACAATCTTATGTGTGGAAAAGGGCGGGATATCATGTTATTGTACAGGCACAGACACCAGACACAATCAACAGTAGATCATGTTTTCAAACAAATTGTTATATTGTATTTGGTAAATGCCAGTTTTTTTCTTCAAATAATGAAGGAACCAATAAGTACAAATCTAACTTCGTCATATTTGCCCACCGTTTTTAACAATAACACTCTAGTCCTTATTTACTCAAAGTTCCTTACAAAATCTATTTGCAATACATTATAACGAATTTGCTTAGGTTTATTTACAACACTTCAGTTAGAATTTTCAGAGTATGGTATGGTTATTTTCTAAATATTGAAATACAGACGTCAAACGAGTTCTTAACAGAGGAGATAGAGATGTATAGTGTGGGATTGACTGTTCTCAGTATATACACATGTATACATTCGGTACAGCAAGTTCGATGTGTCCTTTTTCTATCTAATGTAGGTCAAGATAAATGTTCGACTTCGAATTTGTGGTTATTTTCTAAATATCAAAACACAGGCGATGTCAAGCGAGTTTCTGGCAACTCAAGAATACGAAAAAGGAACTTAAGTGACATTATTGTGCTCAGTGTAGAAGGCAAGAGTTGGATATCATTCAGGTTATTTTTTTCATGTAATTTGGGTCAAGTTCAGGCAATACATCATGGGTTTTGACCGATATTCTTATCAATATGTATGATTCTCACTAGGTAGGGCGAGTCAATTCATGTTCGCCATTAAATAAAGTTTATGTCCATATGAATATTACAAAATGGAACATATATTTATCTTAATTGTTTTTGAAATTTATGTGAGAAAAGAAGATAGTTGTCTGTCCAGTAGACAGGTGATAGTCAACGATTAGGAGTGATGTTCTGGTGTCCTAACATAACACTTACTCAGGGCACTGAAATTATTTCTTTGCGATACATACATGTACTTCTTTTTTCTATTGTCCATATAATATCATGTCCTCTATACTAAGTCTTTCAGTGATAGATTTTTAGGGCTACCCTAATACAGTGTTTAAAGGATACATATTTCTTGCAGTGGACTTATAGCACGATTTTGAACGAACATTACCTGATAATGACTTCGTCAACATCAAATGACAAAAATTTAAATAGAGAAAAGTAAACCGAAGGCATTCTCCAAAAATCAGAAAATTTTTTTGGTCATTATTTTCATTGAGACCCTGTCAGTTCTTGAATTTAAAACCCAGGAACTGATTTACATATCACCTCAATCTTGGATGACGTTAAGATTAATTTCTTTCTTTTCTTTTTAATGTTCAGAATATTGAGTTGGAAAAATATCTTCGCCGACAACAATGTTCATTTCATATCGTTATGATCGGAATTCCCTGTACAGTTAGAAGTAACACATTGCGTTAATGTAGATATATCACCACAAGCTTAACCTGACTCGTATACTAATCAGATTGAGGTTATCACGAACCGACTAATGTCCTTTAGTCAACTGGGGCCGCATGGTTCATAAAAACCCCAGCGGCAGGGAGACACACTCGGCATGGAAAGATTAATGTACCTTGGGCATTAGACTTGCAAATTAAAACTTTTAATCCCAGACTGTTATCCTAAATGACAAAGATTCCTAACAACTAATTTTGATCCGATTTCTCAAACAGACAATGGTACAATAAAATGTTTTCGGAGACTCAATCAGTTAAAAATCGTCAAATTTAATTTATAGTTTCCTCTCGTGTTATTGATGATACTGATTTGAAAGTTGAATAGAATTTTAAAGTGTGCTATTGTGGTGGATTTTTGTGAAAGTTCCTTTTTCTCCATTGACAAATATCAAAATTCAAACATTAGTTCCGCACAGTACAACAAGATATTATCATTTACATGAACGTAGAAAATATTAAATGAATAATGTTTAAGAAGGCCATTACAAAATACTTGTTGAATGAAATCAGTATAGACCAAAAACACCAAAACACCACCACCAAAAAAAGTTAACGTTTTGTAATGTTTCATCATTTATGAAGCTCTTTGGAAAGCGTAGCAACTTCGTCTACCGCGACCAGTAGACCTATATTTTAAGTGGCACTGTCGACAAGACATAATATTAAAAGGGTTTGTGGAAGAGATTTCCACAGCACTGCACAGCACGGAAATTACTGCCGAGATACGCCTCGCGCCGCATCAGTAATGCCTCTCCGCATATCATATAAATCCCACCCTCTCGCGTGCACAACATTATCTCCTTCACCCTCGCCGACTCTCAACACCTATTAAAGATCATAATTTTCTTGTGTCACCCTTCAATGGCGTCATGCTCACATAACATACAGAAACTGCACGTGCGTAATCAACACACGCGCAGTGACGTCATCCTGGTCATTGTCCAGTAAAAAGGCTTCAAGACAATCGGAGTTCAACCGCCAAACTATCAAGAGTCTATCTTTCAACTTTAAGTTTTGGTGTTGGCAGAATTCCTCAGATATCAAATGATTTTTTACCAAGTTTTTCAGATTAGTTTTTTGATTCTTCAAATTACCAATTTTCAAATATTCAATGAAAGAGGAAAGTTTGAGAGTGATGGTAATTTCTCCAAAACTTATATCTGCAGCATTTTCATTCTTGCTTACCACGTCTTACAAAAGTTTTTTTCTGGGCTTTCGAGATTTTGGACACGGTAATGTCTTACGGCTGCAGATTGTCCTCTGTCCGCTGAAACACTTGGTCTTCTTCCTGGACAAGATCGGTTTTGATTATTTATTCTCAATCGCATCATATGATTGTTTTCACAATCACTATTTTTTTAAAACTGCCACCGAGTTTAAATTTCGACATTGTGACTGAGTGTCATATTTCCCGATTTCAAGCAGAGTTAAAAACGTCAGAAGATCTGCTTCGTCACAGCAAACAAACTATCATCAGCAATAATTTACCTGTCGTCCAGAAGAATCCTGACTAATACTTTACAGCTGACAATGATACGACAAAAACAATTGAGTCAGGAATTAATCTAGAATTAGGAATTTGAAATTTAACGAGACAAAGAGCTCAAGTCTGACCTTGACCAAACATAATTGGTCCTAGACCAGTATATAATGGCGTAAAATTGAATGGAATTCGGGCGGCCAGTTAAGTTGATATATCCTAGGTTTCTTAAACTGAATCACATTTTGTGTAGGTTGATATGTGTTTTGACGTCTAGTTTGATGAAAATGTCACCAGTCTATCACAATAGTATCAAAGTTGTTTCATTGTTTCATTGTAATTCGGAATTTGAGTCGCTCTAATCAGACAGCTGGTTATCTGACACGGGACCTGAAGTTTTCTCGTCCCATTTACGGGACATTAAAGCATCGTATCAACTGTTTCCCATTTAATAAAGTTTGCAAATTCATATATACTAAAATATATATCTTTTCAACCAAATCTAATAAAAGACAACTATTCATTCCTTTCGATTGTTTTTTGCCACTAATGTACAATAAATCGACTTGACGCCTTTTAAAATAAATAAAAGACGAAGCCAGCATTATCAGAAAGTATTCTGTGACCTGGGACAACTATGGATAACTGAATAAAGTTTAAACTATAGAAATGTATCACATAAGTATCACATAACCAAAAATAAATAAATTCCAATTACCCTTACATAAACATTCATTAGTTAAAACTATGGAATTAATAAACAGTATAACCTACCTTGAATTAGTGCAGTCATCGTAAAGGATGTCAAACTCCTTGCAGCTGATTAGCTTACATCTGTTGACCCCTGGTTGGATTGCGCCAAGTCCGCGAAGAATTCTCACTTGTTCCACATTACACACAACAGGCGTGATTTCCAATCGTTTAAGTTTGGTATAAACTGTATGCAGTCCTCCAACAAGATGCTTCAAAAAAAGATCGAAAGCTTGCGGCAGGCATATCAATTCTCTACCCTCCACATGAAAAGCTGCAACTTTTGCTCCGCGATATTCTATCATTTTGCAAACGTTATTTTCCGGGTTATTCGCGCTGACCAGTGGTGGCGGGCTCCCGTAAGAAATAGGCTTCTCCATCTTAAGTGACAAGGGTTGGGTCTGTTCCTCCCGGTAAATTGGGGGACTCAACTGCGGGTGGGGAGGCGACGATCCGACCGACGAAGGCTGTGCGTGAACTTCCATGACTGTTCGCTTTAACTATGAATACTGACTCAAGTCACCCGCGTGCTTTTACCGAACGTAAACAATATGCTCGTTCTGGGCTGAGATGTCCTAACCCCGTCCCTATTGATCAAACACAGAGAGAAGCTATTACTTCTTGTACGCGACTGAGCAAATATCGAAGTGAGGTTTATCTGAATGCCATTGGCTGATATACCGGATCAGAAATGGAGAATATTTTATTACGATTCTCCTGACTGTTCGGAGTCCGTACATTAGCCACTGTGCGCGCTCGGTGCTGGAGACACGTCTGTCAAGTCAGATCGTAAATGCCAAAGTCATATAAAAGGAGGGGAAAATATGAGAATGATAAACAAGAAATTATTTATTGGAGTGGTTTAGGGCAAAGGGGTTTATTGATAAGAAATGGAGATCATATCTACGAATTGGCCATTATGTCTGTAGGCCATTTGCTGGTTATCTGGTCGGGTATTGATGGGGCTATGGGTCCAGGGCTGCTGATTGAGAGAGGCGGGCAGCAGTAGCTTTAGCCTTTGGGGCTTGCTGGCGTTTGCAACCGTTTGCGCCGCAGTGTCACCGGGTTGGTGAATTGCGACAGGAAGAGAAGGGATGCGTCCTGGAGATTGGCCGCATGGGTTGAGTAGCCCTGACTGTGAGCGGGTGAAGGGGATGATCTAGGTGGAAGATGTATGGGTAGGCGAAAGGAAAAACATTTGAGGGTAAATGACCAATACTGCCTTTCCTATAGTTCAATGTAACCTCAGTAGGTTACACCTATAAAGTACGGATGAACCATTTGGCGCCAGCAGTTTTACAAAACACGACCTAAAAGACAATTTCGTTGCGTGCCAACTCCTCCGCATAACATTGATCATGGTGTATCCGTTGGTGTGAGCATTTTTGACAATAAACTGATATCAGAAAAGCCTATCATATGCAGTGTTATTTGTTACATTCCTATTTGTTTAGCTTGTGTTCTGCAGTGAGTGGTAGTTGTGGAGATATGGCTTTCCTGAAAGCGTCCAACAACACTTCAACAAAGTTTGGGCAAATAGTTCCGTACCTGTGTTTTCATAGAAATAATCTGTTTGGATGAAAGGAAGGGGGTCAAGTGATACAAAGTGTGTACAATATATGTTATGTGTATTTACTTCTCATGAGTCGAGGTGAACTGTAGGGCCAACGGTTGCTGCTTGTGAGAGTGAAATAAATTCTTAAACGTGTCTCAACGACACGTCAATGATTTCATATAATATTCAAAATCACAAAGTATATTGGAGAAAAAAAGTTGACTTAGTGCAGAAAAAGTATGTACAATAAAAAAAATCTGATATTCTGTCCCCCAAACGTACTAGGCATATATACTGTTCTTTCACTTTCATAAGTACTTTAGTCCCTGCCGGTAAATTGTTTCTTGAGAGGTAATGTTCAATCAGAAACATTCACTTGCACAAAGACCTTTTTAAAGGAAAGTTGATTTTTAGGCATCAACACCTCATACTCAAGTTTTGTACTACATCGGGAACGCACCAGCAGCCAAAAGTTAATTTGTCATAAACGCTTGGCCCAGTATAACGTGTTTGGTTGTTTGACTGAAAACTTGCTACTGTCTTTATATTGGCGAAAGCACATTAATTGTTCACGACACTTGTGTCTTGGAAAATAACATTAAACATGGTACAGTGACGAGAAATCTCACAAATTCTAATCGCAGTACTGTTTTTAATGTGATTCTTAACGAAGCACGTTCATACAGCGATCAGTTAACAGCGCAGTGCAGCGTCAGTCGACGAAACCACGGCTCTAGCGTGTGCGGTCGTGCGATTAGTTTCATTATCATCACGTATAAAGGCACGTACACAAAAGTAAAAATTGAAAGAGTGGGAGGTCTTAATCCTTATAGCAAATTTCCGATCCAAAAGTATATCAACTTTTTTTTTAAAGTCTTTCACCAAATACCAAAATTAAGTCAGGCCAACCACTTTTGGAAAAAGACCATGTTTAGATGCTTGTTCAAGTGCCTAATGCCTAATGCTCATGGTACCAAATAGCCCACTCTAAATCTGCTTTTCACTGGTTTTCAGGTTGACAGTTGGCCCAAACAAAAATTTGCCAGGAACAGAACTGCCCAGAGATGAAGCCAGGCATGTGCTCCTTCAAGGAACGCTTTATGATATACGTATTGGGTTCGAGATATGATATCGATGTCTCAGCAGACATAGAATTCCTTGTACATCGAAATCGTTTCTCATAGTACTCATTGAAAACTAAACATTCTCGCCACGTCGGTGAAATAAATAAATAAACCAACCAACCAAATATTAAAAAATCCCCACATTGTTTCAAAGGACACTCCGCTTCCACATAGCAACACATTAAAATCCCCATTCCAAGGTACTAGGCATGACCATAAAGGAATCCACAATAGATGTCAGCTAGACGGTTAAACACTTTGAATTATCGTTGTTTTATCAAAAATCTCTCGAAGAAGATTACCTTGTTGTATCTATTCTCGAATAGGCGCATCAGTTATTGTCGGAGCATTAAAAACGGCTCGGATTTCACCTTTTATCTTTTCGCTTTTCAGGGGATGCGTCCCTGAGCATTGTCTTCAGCGTCCGCGTTGTATTGTCTTCCGCGTTTTCGTGGTCACTGATGGATTTTACCTGGCACAGGATGCCGTGATTGTCTGTCTCTGAAAGAATGCATTAGAATGAAAGAATGAAAAGTGGAATTTGATGATAATCAAGATGTATTATTTTTACCATTTCGCCTTGGTCACGGTGCTGAGGTAGGTTGGTGCAAACCGCAAAAACATACTGAACCGTTAACCAGGCGGTGACAATTATGAGGGCGTAGTTAAGTTAACTCTCGAGGAGGTTAACCTTAGAAGACCCTAAAATCAATGAGACGTAAAAATAAATGAAAAACTTAAGAGTGCGTGCATGGATTGACTGATAATCATCGAAAATTTGGAGGTTAGTTCTATAACGGTCGAAGTTGCTTGATGATTATTCTATATCTTGGATTATAACGTGACTAAGGAATCTCTTCAACGTTTACAGCTTATTTGACTCATTTCTTTGAACAAAATCGAAGTCTGAATCTGATTTAATAAATGTAAAATTTTAATATCAAAATGAACAAAAACAATAGGCGGAGTTAGAAATGAAAATTTTACATTACTTAGGCATGTTAATCAGAGCAGTTTCGTATTCGACAATCCATCTGCCAGACTTTGATTGAGAGTCCTCGTTCTCCAGTTTACCAATACTTGTGTAGTTGATAACATTTCATTATTCAGTCTTATTGGTATAACAGCCGCTATCATATATTATTTTTTCATCTCAACATCATATCAGCGAGAGGTAATTGGCTATGGAAGGGGGAAGGTCGTTTTTCTTTTTTGCTACGGCTTGCAGAGCTGGTCATCCAGGTTAGATCACACAAAGTAGCTGATAGGGGTCTCCGTTATCCCACAGTACATTAAAAATATTCACGCTTCTGAGGTAGACAATATTCAAATTTGTCAAAAAGCGTCAAGAGCGGTGTTCAACATTGAATTTCTTCACAGATTGCTAACATTCTGGTAAGCCTCTGGCAACTTTTGAATCAATCTCTTAAAAACAGTGGACACCGAGTAGAATAATCGGAGGCAATTTGAATTAAAAGACTTTTGACGATGTTAAATAAATTCACGATTAGCTTTAACACAACCTCGGGCCTCCGGATATTGGGAGAATCATTACTAATTGAAAGCCCATTATTGGTTGTCAGGAAGTATGAACCTTCACAGGTGGTTTGTGGTCCTTGGTAAAAGCTCAGAGAAGAGACACTTTAAGAATTAGCAATTTACACCGTGTTGTTTTTATTGTCGCCTCTCCAATGACTTACCGAAAATTTGATGAAATGTTTCACAGATATTCCTTCACCGGTATATCCTGTAATTCTATCCTTCCATAAATAAATTTAGTATGTCAAAAGGACCCTCTTTCAATCTACTGGGTCTCGAGATCGATGCTAGTGATCTGGAACTTCATCAACTTTGTAACATCTCGGTCCCCTGGTCTTATTTTGAAAAGGTGCAAAGTATTCATAATTGCAAAATGCACGATTTGGCGCAGCATGACCATTTACTCGGGTGTCACTGGCGATGCAAAGCAAAGAACGCACTCCTCGTTGGTCTATCACGAACCATCCCCATAGACCACGTTTGTCCACATCAAGATCAACTGAAGATTCTCCACATCACGCTCTTCAAATAATCCAGGACTAGTTATGGACTATCAAAGCAAATTACATCCATCAGAAGACATTAGTTACAGACGTCAAATTGACCTCCGTGATACACATTGATAAGAAATGGACTGTTTAAGGGTGCATACTTCCTCCAATTACTACAGGCCAAAAGCAATAGCCTTTACGTGCATATTTGTGTGTCAGTGGGAAAGAGGGACGTGGGTAGGTTTTTTATAATTGATATCCTTTCTCTTCTGCTCCTGTTCTTTGGCCATAGAGTGTATCGAAGCGATTTCTAGTATCAAAGATTGAGTTGGGAGAACATGAGGCCTGCCTGATTCTTTTAAATCTCTCTACAGCATACATAAATAGCAGGTATTATCAACTGTTTCCGTGTATATCTCTGATTCTGTCATAAAGGAAGGTAACCCTCTTAGAGTTTGTGATCTATGGAAGTCAGGCCGCAATACGAACATTTAGAGGTGGATAAGGCTGTTTGATAGGTGGCAGGTGGTGGGGCAAAATTCAGTGGTATGCACAGCGAGCTTGCAACTAGAGAATGGAAAAACGCTCTATGCTTAAGAGAAGAAAGAATGCGTTAGCTAAATGAGGCAGGGGCGAGGGCAAATCCCCCCTCGGATATAATAAACGTGATTTTCGTTTCTCTGTTAAAAAATAATTTTGTTGTCAACGATAGTCAATATTTACCTGATTTACTTTGTAAACAAGTAGACGTCAAAACAAGTCATTTAACCATGCATATCATGAAGCCTGAGAGAGAGAAGCAGTCAGTGATTTCGGATTCTGCGATTGAATCTCCTGAACATTAATGACAGGCCAGTAATAATGACTTGCCCAGCATCCTATCTCTAAGACGTCAGATCAAAGTATTCTATCATTTCTAACATGTCTTTTACTCGTGCGCGGTCCAAAGACGACGGACAATATCTTCTTATCGTGCATGAACGAAGTCTGCCATTCGGCTCTATTGATAAATATTTTCTTTCCAATAATTATGGCTGGATACGTTTATTATGGTAAGATCAATGACATAAAGAGCACCAAGTCTCCTTATATCTATTTTACTGGTTGTCACGTCTCCCAGAGAGTGAATTACGCCGTTTTCAATGCAATTAAGGCATATCAAAGCCATATCATTGATTTGCGACAAATACTGGTTTGGGAAGTATTCCGTAATTATCCTCCTTTGCACGATGGCGTAGGGCGAGAATTATCTGAAATCGAAGGATGCCGACCGTTAAATAGGTTCGACTACCTGGATACCAAACCAGCGTGCGTGTTCGGCATATGTTTTCCCGAACTCTGAGCCCACTTCTTCTATTCACGCGAATTTCTCATTGCATGTTGCACTTTTGCAATGAAACAATGCAATGATCTTGATCAATTGCAAGACCACAACCGTACTTAGAATTTCTTTTCAGTGATTTGATTCCAACATTTTAGTCGATACTATTCGAAAACTTCCCATTGTAACTTGCGTAAAAGAACATTAGAAGATGACTGCAAGATGTGCATACATGTTGTCGGAAATCAGTCAAGGCCAAATGTAAATTAATTGGATGATAAACACGTGTTTATGAATTGACGTCATACTAAAAACGCATATTTATAACTTCAAGTGGTTTACCCAGCAATTAAATATATCCCAGTTTAAAGGCGTCAACTGTACGGAAATCAGACAAAGTGGGCAAACACTCGTATTTATTAAGAATAATCACATCAATGGTACACCCATCAATTTTGTAGTCTAAGTGTCATGTCTAACAATTCAGCGATTGATGTTTCACAGGTTTTCAAAATAAAGTGGATACAAGTGAAGAACTACGGAAATCAGACAAAATTTTGAAAATATTAGCGGAAAATAGTCATTTGGCTAAAGGGTGCTATGTTCCTTTGGCGATAATCAATTGACATATAAGCGGAACTCACACCCTCTTCTCAAATATGTACAACATCTAGCCGCTTTATTTTCATCGATTCCACTTCTCAACATCTTCAATGCTCATGTTTCAAATTTCAAAGGAAATTGCATCGTTTTCTTTGTGTTGTCCTATTAGTTTGAAAACTAAGTCAACACGATGTTGAAATGTTCTAGTTTATATGCTGGATGTCGTTTTATTGCATTTTTATTCAAGATATATTAGACTGTGAGTCACATTTTCGTCTAGGCTTCCGGTGTAATGACAAAAAGAGCACTGGAAAGGGTGATGCTTTATGTTAAGTGGGCTGGAAGGGGAGGATCGGCTTGCTTTCTTCTCCCTCGGCGTTGTTTTGGTAACTTACTCTCAAATGTACACACCGACACCATCTCTCCTTTGAAGGCTAGCGATATATGACTCTGGTGAATTGCTGGCATTGGCTCGGATATTGGAATTGCATTTTAAAAACTCGAGAAACCAGTTACTGCTTATCTAGGCAAGGGTGGAGGGGACGACCAAAAAGTTATGGGACCCAGTTATTGCTAAAAATGCAAAGGTTAGTCTTATTCAGCCTCCAAGAAGTAGGACTTTCTTCTTGACACCGCAAGAGAACCTCTTGGAACCCAATGCGAACTCAGCAAGACATCTGCCAATGGAAAATGTCAAAGTCGAGTCGGAAAACCCAACTTTTTTTATAGATTATGCCCTTCAATAACGGATTAGATCCAGTTCTAATAACGCCAATTCCTCGAGAGAAATTGACCAACGTTGAGTCTGTTCGTTCAAAGCGTATCTTGCAAACAGCAGCCGGCGGACGGAACTAAAACTCGAATCGACAACTACATAATAAATGCATTCTAAATGTTTCCGTTATAGTTCACCTCTAGAGTCATTGAAACATAACTGTGCAACGAATATCAATAATTTAAATTGTAACAACTTAAAACAACAATATATACTTGATTATTGTCCAATCGCAAAGTCAGACTGGCAACCTGATTCTATGGTTGCGGTAGTTGGGCTGTAGCGTTGGAGAGTGCCGTCCCCCGTTCGCATTCTCCGTCACCCAGTTCTCCTATTTCCCATTCTCCAGTGTGCGTTTCTGTGAACACTGTTTTTGGAGAGTCTAACTCAGCTGAAACATTCTCCAGAACAAAGCAGTCATTTCTCCTTTCTTAAGTAATGCGATTGCGTACACCGTGTTGTTGGCGAGTGCAATGACCCGTTGCGCTTTCCAGAGCACGTGCACTCCCCCGTCAAATGTCAGAATCGGCAATATGACATCTGGGTGCAAACTTATTGAGATAGGGCCGAGTGTTTCAAAGGCGTATTGTGTATAGAACGACATATCAAGTGGTAATTGTATCAGAACATTTGAAAGAAGACAACAATGACAGACGAGTATTATTGGCGGTCGTCCTCGCTCTAGGTGTGATAAGTGGCAACCAACTGAACAACTATTCATGTTGGTAGTTTGTATGTGATCCGTTTTGAGCACTGTTTCGACATGCGGCTCCCTTTGTGGCTTGTTTCAGCTGTTTGCGAGACGGACACTCGTAGACAGAATGCCTCGGAAGCCCCCAACACTTTCCAGCTCTACTTGGTTCAGCTTATGAGATCCATAATACTTGGGTTGAGATCGCGGTCTTGTTATAACCGTCCAGTCTGTATCTGAACTCAAACAGGTCACTGACAAATATCTCAAGCAGTACATAGTCAAACTGTATTTTTATCGAATCGTTTGGGACAAACTCCAGCGGAGCTCAAATAATTCGCAGACAAATGCACCTAAATATTAGTTTACTCAGTCGAAAACTGACTTCAAATCACGAGGAGCATTTGAAATGCGCAACTGAATACGTTGAAATTAAAAATCCAATATTTTAGTTGATGTCAGATAAAATGAAGGAGCTTTTCATGGGAATTATCTAATTTTTACCACATGTTAGCTGTGTTTTCATATTCATCCGTCACTCGAACCTGCCGCAACGAGAAAATCTATATGAATCCCGAATGGCAGTTTGTCTAACACTAATGACCTCTCGTACTTGACACAATTTAAGTGGGGGTGCAATTGCCAAGCTAAGCTATAGCTGGTGTAGTATCTGTGACTGTAATTCTCTTCACCAAAATAAAAAAGTGTTCTTCAATCTATCTGGAGTCTTCGTAATTCTGTTTAGATCTCACACGTTTGCTGTCTGAATAAGATGATTGTATTCTCAGATAGCAATACGGTGGAGAGTCACACTCGTCACTATGACACGAAACCATCTAAAGTGATGCGGACTCCATCTCCGTTTTATTCGGTATCATTTGACGCTTCGCAGATAAACAAGGATTTGATGAGTCTTATCTAAGACTCAATTCAAACGTCTCGAGTCTTATGGCATCAGAGACGGTCTTATAACTCATCATAGTCGAAACATCATCTGGATACGTCTGGGAACGCACCGTCATCGCACCTTATGAAGCTTAATCTTACTAATTTCAAATTATCTTCATAATCAGTTACTAACTGCGTCAACTTGGCTGAGATTTCGATGTTGACATCAAACACTCGATTCGATTTCTGCGGATGAATGGAACTGACAATAAGCAACAAAGACCCATCCGCCGATTGCCATTTGGCTGTTGATGCGCTTGGCACCGCGCACAATCAGAAGAGCACAATCTTTGCTAGAGTCTTCTAATTATAAAGGCTACGAGCTTTTATTCAATTTGCTACGGCGTGTCAAGATAAAAGTGAAAAATCGCAAACGACGCGGTCGTTACTGTGAAGCGTCTAAATGAGTTAATTAGCAGAACTGCCTTCTCATTAGTCAGAACGCGGCCAAACATGGATAATACACAGATAATTACCAAATCTTGAGAATTGCTGTCTAAGTTTCGCCGATCGAATATTCGTCTCTTATATTTCTTTACAGTTAAATATAATTGGCACGAAAAGTGAAAAGACGGCGATTAGAAACTGATGACGCGTTACTATAGAGACACGTCCAATATCGCCTCGTTATCGATACTGACCTTTGACTCCTGACAGAGCGGGGAGCACCTTCAACCAATAATGCGCGAAAAAAGTTCAGGATTATTTGGCCTGATTGCGACTATTTCCATCGTCGATCGGAGTCGTATTCTGTCGAGACGAAACAAGGTGACTTTGATGAATGATGTATCGATAATACTTTTGTTTTATTCGTATAATCTATTAAATAAAACATATCTGAGCAGCGCGGTATGTGGTGTGGACAAGGTCTGCAGATGCGGTCGAATCGTCACGAGTTCTTGCCAATCATTGGTTTCGCACAATAGCTCAACGAGACCGCATGGGGATGTTTTTCCTCTCAGATTCAGTAGCATTGACAGATCAATGCTTGTTTTGGTTAAGGCGAAGGAATGTCATGATTATATGAGGTTGTGATTATTGGCCGGCAGAAAGGGAAAACAAAGCGAGAGAGATGACACGTAAGCTTCGGTAGGTGTTGGTGAAATCATATCCCGTGAATCGCCGGAGGCAGTGTCATTAGCAAGACTTGCTCGTTAAGAGACGATTCCCAAGATGCCCTGAGCGACTCATATAGGAGCTGGGAAATAATTGATTCACCAAGAGAACGTCTAATTGATTCGTAGACGTAATTATTTTATGGCATAAGAACACCGAAGAAATTATTTCACGGTGACTGAACTTCGATATAATTATTTCATTGTTTACGAACTTGGCAAGCATTCTTTGCCTTTAGTAATTAGAGGCAGAGAGAAAAGGGTGGCTGATGTTTTAATTGGACATTACGGTTATTCGTTATCCACGCTAGGTTGATTTCTGGTGCGACTTCAGGCGGAAAGGCAGCCGTAAGATATCATGTGATGAATCAGGGGGAATTCCATGCATATGATGGAATTCGTTATAGGCTGATGCCACTGACATGACTGATGTTATGCGACGGAGAACGCATCGACATTTCACCAATGTTCTCATTGACACCTCTTTATATCTTTTTTACGATGAAGTTGTACTCACTGGTTCTTTTGGTCCATTTGTCTTGGAATGGACATGTGCTTATTAAAGTTCATGTTGTGTCAGGTAGTATGTTTTGCGGATGCCACATATTATGAGACAATGGAATTGGAAAAACATCAACAATTTACCAATTTATATCTTTGATAATGTTATGTTCTTTGGCTGTTTTGATTTCGGTAGAGTGAGAAACTAAGATCAGAACTACTGCGTTAACTTATTGGGTCATTAACGCTGGTGCTCGAGTTCAAGACGGACGGAGATGTTTATAGGAACGAAGTCTTGACAGCCTGAACCTTAACTCTGTGGCTTAAGTCAACGAGAACACCGACAGTCATGACAGTCAGCAAACTTTTCTGACCGTATACGATCGAAAAGAGACTGGCAAGTTTCATCAATGAGACGGATTCTTGCATAATGATTTGTGTATTTGCCTATTTCTGTTGACCTTCCCAACCCCGCAGCATGACGGTGAAAGGTGTTGCGTGCATCTCTGGAGCAATGCCGTAACATTACCCTCCATTCTCATCCTAATTGGACAAAATGAAAGCAAAGATACATCTAGCAGTGTTCGAATAAAGGCGGTATTTATAGCGGCCTTTAACCGGCCGTATTCACGGTGTTTGCATGATGCAAGCTATTGTGATCACGTAAGAGGCACTGTGTCGGTGTCGCTTGGCTCATCGATCGGTAAGGTGACACTGTCGTGCAATGACTGGAGAAACTTGGCATCAAAGAACGCTTTCTTACTTATCAGCGTCGTATCATGTCAGAATACGGCGGGGCAATGGGCTGCTTGGAAGTCCACCTCATTATTCGCAACAATTGAGACAAGAGGACATCCTCCTGGGCATGAACAGTCCTTGAACTAACGGTTAGGCGACACTTCTTGTTGGTTTGATAATACATAGAAAAGTGATAAAAACATATCTGCATGTTCGGTTTCATAACTTCTCACAAAAGAATGGAAAAAGCTGGAATATAAATCATACAACGGAATCTTAGAAATCTCTGCTATATTGGGCCAGGTACCTCTCTTGGGGGAACTATCTTGGATGCGAAACAAAAAGCGCAACATCTCGGACTATTTATTGTAAATCTTTCACTCTTTCTTCCTCATCATCAGCGCTTTGTGTTGCTGTTTAATTTATTTGAGTTTTTTGTTCGAGAATAGTGCATGGACCCCTTTAAGCAGAGGTTGTTCCTTTGTCGTCTTTGGTAAGAATTTCAGTGCCCAAATTGCCACATCTAGTACACTTTTCCATTCACCCCGTATCGATTGGATATGTAAAGAATAGATGGAAGAAGAAACCATCTGTATCTTAATGTATGTGTGATATACGAAGAGGGACTGACTGTTCTTTATCTAACAAATAACATTGATCGTATCTGTCTTGATACTACTCCTGTTGCGACTCGCCTCACCAAACCAGTACAATAACGAGTTAGGCGACGTCCACACAATCTGATTGTTGGCGATTTCAGCTCCTGTCACCGCTGGTCGCGAGATTTAGCCCATTCCTGCTCTCCGGGATGACGTACCATTTATAATTTGATTCACGTAACGAAGACCCTAGTTCCTGTACATTTGCCCTATGTTCAGTACATGGTTTTTGGTCCATTTAGGGTAGCACTCCACAACCTGTAGCAGCCGTCTTATGAATTCGATCAGTCCTAATGCAGATCCCCAGTACTAGCCGGAGGGTGTACTACTTTCGTCTCAGGCTTTTAGACACCTTCTCGGTTTGCTCGATGTGTTAATGCAATGGTAAGCTGAAAGTCATAATGACTGCGCCCGATCATAATCTCATGTAATTCTGAGACTTTGACAAGTTGAGACAGTATTGTTCCTCAGGCTATTAGTACACTTAGACCAGAAGTGTGGTGAGCTGTCCATTTTGATATTTGATATAAAGAGAGTGGACAGCTTCTCGGTCTGTTTATTCGGATAATGAGGCTTATTTGGATGACCCGTGAGCTGCTGACCGAACACACCCATGAGAAAACGGAGATGTGCTTTATATTTCTCATTGATGAAAAAATCATCAGCTATCACATTTATAACTTGTATCCTGACAATCCGAAAGAGATTAGTTAGTCAAAAGTGCTTTTGTCCAAGGCGGAATACGGAACTAATATATGTTTATGCCCGACAAGATCATGAACTTTATCAGTAATCAATGTGTTAAAATATTAAGAAATTGATGAGAATCATGGTTTCTGTCATCGACTGTTGGACTCCAAAGGGTTAAACTACAACTGGGGAAAAGTGTCCAAATGTGGTCTGAGAATAAAGGCCTCATAATTGAGACTGTTAGCGCTACAATAGGACATGCGATTTGTTACGAGAGAGATTGAGATATTTCTTTGACATCTTATTCTGTCTCGCCAATTAAACTGTCGTTAGTGTGATATTTCTATCCGCAACACCGACTGGCACAATATCCCATCGGTCCCCATCTGTCGCAGTGTTCTTCCAACCAACAAATACGCTGGCCTGTCTTATTGCGGTGAGGGAGATCAGAAATAGAGGGGAGATTTAGAAGAAGATGATCAGCTAAAGAACACCTTGAAAAGATATTTGAAGCACGGACTTCAGTCAAATAGAAGGATCGGATAAAACATATGGGTGACATTTATTCCGAACATTTTTTTTCTGCCTGTCCACCAGAAAGATAAATTACAATGTGGCGTCGAATACCGGTCATCATCATTTTCAATAGTTACTTAATCAGTAAAATAAAACATTTTGGAAAATATTGTGAGTCCGTTTACATTGGCCACTGCATTACCCCGGCGAGGCGTCCTTCGTTACTGTCATTTCTTCAGTTGAGTTGTAAAGATGTTTCCGCCACGAAAAGCTAATTGGCAGGCTGGCATCTTGTCCAACGATTACGAGATCACGCAGTCAGAATCAAAGTGTCAAAGTCGAGGCTTCGCGGTGGGTGATGGAGATGTTTTCAATGAGGCATCACCACGACTGGGCGCACAACACGTCACCAGCACACTCTAGCGTGAGGGGTCCCCAACAGAATTCCATCACTCGTCGGTTTGTGGAAGTCAATAATCGAAATCGTAAGCTCGTTTTCATCGGGGTCAATCAGTGCATTCCCTTTTGCTAGCAGTGAAGGAACAGAAAAGTCTCATCATGTTCGATAAGTACAAGGGTCCGCCTAGTTCCAAATGCTCACCTCGTGGCGAGGTTTTGTGCTATCCCAGGGTTGATCAGAGTTAACTGTTGTATGTACACGTTTTCCAGTTTCATTGCCACAATATAGCAGTTTTACTAAAAATTGTTTTGATGGAACATCGCGTTATGACAAATAAACCATAAATAGCTGGCTAAAATGAAACTGTTAATTATAGTGAGCCATGTACAGACAACAGACACAGTCGGTGATGAATCGCATCTCTCCATGAATACAGAAGGTGTGTTGCCAAACTGCCCGTGTAACAGGAACGACTGTCCCATGGAAAGGGATTCCGAACCTTTTGTTGACAGATCGGTTAAAGAGCGTGGCCAAAGAGACCAATGATCTCGGATTGAAAACGCAGAATAAGTACATCGGGAGGACTTGAATGCCGTGGGAAGACTATATCGGATCGAATCTCTCATAAACCACGACGACCGATTTCTTTTTCTTCGAACTCATACGTCCCTTTCTCTGAAGATACCAATGTTCCAGGGACATATATTTCAGTTGACAGGAGGCAACTCTCCTTGACCAGATTTTATCAAAGCATGCTTTCAAATATCATTACTTATGATATTGTGAAGGAATTCCGGCGGCGTAAGCATTTTAAGGTTTTAAACTACTTCTAATTGCGGATGCTGTGATTTTTTTCATTAGCATGACTGACAAACCACAAGCGCCTTGGATGACCTGGGAAACGCCATTACCTATTCACACACCATTCCTCCAGCAGCTCCTAGACGTCATTCAGACATACGTCATGCCAGGAGTCCTTGTCATTGGAATATTCGGGAATCTTCTATCCTTCGTCATCTTCTTTCGTACGCGGAAGCGTGCAGACGCCTGTGTCCAGTACCTCAGCTGTCTGGCTCTCTCGGACACTGGGGTCATTATAAGCCGAGGCGTGACAGAGTGGGTCAATCATGTGCTGAAACGTATCACTGGCGGGAAAATCGCTTACTATTTGCTTCAATACAGCTCACTCTCCTGCAAGCTCATTGGTTTCGTCCAATTGGTCACTCTGTCCACATCAGCTTGGCTCATCGTTGTTTTCTCCGTCGAACGGGCCTACGTAGTTTTGTTTCCGCTCAAGAGATTGGACATTACAGCCACAAAACGGAAGATTCTGATCTGTGTGGCGTGTCTCGCAATTGTACTTCTTGCCATCCATAGGCTAGTTTTGTTAGATTTAGCTGGGGAACCTGCGGTATGTTATTACGTCATCGATCCACCCGCTGCCATCATTTTGTACCAGTTTGACGTCACCCTGTACAACTACGCGCCGTGCATCGTGATATTTCTTGCAAATATCTTGACTCTGCTAGCAATAGTAAAGTCCAGGGGCAAAGAATCGGGTCTTAGCAAATCTAGCACCAGAAATGAGAGCGATGGTCGTGTTTTGGTATCACTTTTGCTTGTATCTACTCTTTTTGTGGCACTACTGATGCCCTATGCGGCGTTGTCCGCTTATCGCCTTTACAACAGAAACAACCTTACACAAGACACGGCAGTATATCTCTTCAATATTGGTGCATTCTTAATGCAAATAGGCACCTTAAATTACTGTATTAATTTCATTGTCTACGGCTGTACGTTGCAATTTTATCGCGAAGAAGCTCTGGATATGTTTAAGAGAATGTGTCTTGGTCTTCCTTCAACGAGGTAAAGGCAACTGTCAGACGATGCAGGATGACCGAGACGCACATTTTCAATTCAACGTGTCGTCACCCTGCCTCTACATCAAGGATTGGCCTAATATAGTTCTGTTTGCAGAAACGCCGCATTATTAAACCACGAACATTTTAATCACGTACTGATGTTATTTCGGTCAAGATCAAAATCAGTTAGGTTGACAGTTTGAAATAGATTAAATTTACTGTCAGATTTTTTTGTAGGATGATGTTAGTTGATATCCAACTGCTGCATTACCATCACATGTCTGGCACGACACCAAAATAGCACTTAAGGTTTCGAAAAAGTGCGGAAGGTTTGAGGTATTTTATTCGAAAAACCACGAACAATTCAACCGTGCTAGAATTGTCTTTTCCTGCAGGATATATTTCATCCATCTCAAATTTCGCCCACAGCCCGAGATAATTTCACACAAACACGGCACAAATGTTAAAGTCCAAGATCTGAGATACAGAAGCTTGAATTTTTTTGTTGTGTATTGAAAATTGGATAAGCATCATTTTGTATTGTGCAAGTCCACTATTCGTATTGTATTTGAATTATTTACAGAACGAAGGCGTTGCATACCCGTCCTTGGCGGTGCCGAACAGTATCAAATGTCCCCTATGTTACGCTGTATGTCTTTCTCACGGAGTAACTCGTGTACATCCCTTTGAAAATGTCCTTGTGACTCAGTCTCAGGACAACACGAGTTCAGATAAAGTCCACCAATACATTCGAAAAATTCTTATAATAGAAATTTTTGTGTAATTTTTCACTAAATGCTCTCAAGGTGAATTGACATTAGAAAATCAAATGATATTTTCCGTAGAAACTCTTCATGTTTTTCTCACAGTTACGGTCATTGTCCCATGACCCTGAAGGACACTATAGTGGCCAATATGTTGGTTACTTTCTAAACATCTTCTCTTCGAGTCTCCTTTGACTTAATGCCCGGCGTGCCACGGCACTTTTCCACATTTCTTTCTCTGTCAACAGATACGTCTGACCAATGGCGGTAACTGTACAATGCCTGCATTCATTTGAAATCATTTTCCCGATGATTTATAGTGACATCGCATCACCCACCAGTGCCTACCTTAACCTAAATGTTCACAAAACTCAAGATTAATTTTATTGCAGTTCCTTTCGGCTTTGTCCGAGTTGACCTCATTCCTTAACGATCTGAGCATTTGAATTAAAGCTGTGCTCTGGTCTTCAAGGGTAAAATCGATTTCATTGAAAAATCAAAACCACTCCACGTACAGGTACTGCACACAGATGCACAGGCTTCTTCAGCAAAATTAGCGTGGTATGGACCCTCGGTCATCTCAAGAGTCGATATTAAAGGTGACTTGCCCGTCGGGTGCAGATGTTAATGGGGCTACTCCAGGGGTCGAGTACACGACCCTGAATGGCAACCTTCCTTTTTTACTCCTACGCAAGGACAATCTGTTTTCACCCTTCTGTTCTTTCTGTTGGCGAATATCATGGCAACGCTAAGGATTTAAGAGTCCAGAGGCCGATCACAATATCAAGTTTCCCTCCAATGTTTTCTGCGTTTCCATTAGAGGTGTTTACAAAGACTTAATCAAAATGTCCATTAATTTTGTTTAGCGATGAATCAAGATAGTGAATTTGGAATTCAGCATAATCTGACATGCTCTGTTTCTGTTAATCTTCCGGACTTTTAGAAGAGAAAATAATTGAAATTCCCGTCTTCCAGTGAATTAAAAATAATTCGGAGATTTTATGGTAAATTGATAATTACTGTGGCCTTCGATATTTTCTGAACTTGACCTGCATTCAGATATGTTTATGGAGAAGTAAAAAAATTCGACATAGTTGTTTCCTTGGGCAAGAAAGGAAATCCTTATAAAAGTTATTTTTAAATTCAATTAAATTAATTTTCTGATCAGTTTTGTATTCATCCATTACAGGAATAAATAAATAACATTTTGCTCACTCTGCTCATTTAAGCTGCGGTCCTGACGAAACCCAGCATATAGAGACATATGCATGTACAAGCTAGGACTTGTTGTTTACATTTTAGTAATAACAGATGCTTTTTTATAGGGTGGAAAATTTCACCATTGATAATAATATTGTACATTTACGATTACCTGTCCTAATCAAGGTTAACCTATTATTTATCAATGGTACGGGGGGTAAAGCGAATTGACTGAAATTTCCGAAGCATACTTTGAATTTCAAACATACGGTACGTGAATCGCACTCTGAGACAATCTTAACATAAGCCACAACCTGTGTTATAAAATCACAAACCGTAAAAGTACACATTTTAAATCTATTTGACCAACGATAAAATTATTTGAAATGTCACCGCATATATGGATATTCATCACTAAATCATCTCTGAGAAAGGAAATTTCCCAACTAGATATTTCGGTATTTACTCACATAAGTTTATAGCTTACTCTAGACAATAACGACGGCCTAATAAAATATTGAAGTTGAATATATCGGTTGTTTGTTTGTGAATTTTACATGACGAATTCTTCCCTTTGAGGCGTTTTGTACCAAGATACCATTGTTACGCCGGTAGGTCCGGGATGACTCAGTTCAGTTGGCTCTATATATCTTTAAATCAAAACCTTATCAATTAACTTGATCGAAATTGTAAATCCATTAAAATGTCATCACCTTTAAAGTTATGGCACTGGGAGTCACAATACATTGTATTTGCCTTCAAAGTCCTGCGAAATTTTGAAAAAGAATATTAAGGTAGTCAATTGCATTAAATGCATAGACCATGTTTATTCATTCGTCTTGCGTCGGAATATGAATGTGACTTTTATTTATTTATTTATTTAAACTTTTCTATGCTCTACAAAAAATACATGTACATAAAACAAACGGTAATAGAACAACAGCAGAGCATAGAGGGAAACCCATTCGGCGAAAAATTAGCCTCTTTAATGGGTTTCCCTTGCCAGTAATTAGCACCAAAATAAAAATACGAGTATAAAAAAGCATCTCAGGTAGGCCTGCAGCTAGCACATCTGCAAAAGCCTACCCAAGAGCAAGACTTCTTACACCATTCCCCCTCTATCTCGCGCTGTTGTCTTCTGCAACAAGAGCATTGGACAACTGTGGCTCATAACCGCTGATGCTCTCTCCCCAGATGAACCATCTTGACTGTGAAATCGCCATGCCCCCAGAGCGGACGAAGAATGTTTCATTACCGCACTCCGAAGCTATCTTGTCTTGTCCCGAAGTAGATAGCCGACGTCATGGTTGGATGAACTCCGAGGTTTCAGTGGTAATGCGATTGTAAACGCTCATTGAATAGGGCACGTGGCGCAGGGTGGCTGACAATGGACCGAGGCTATGCCGTGGTGTCATCGTCATGTCGGAAATGAAACTTCAACAAGATGGTCCATTTCGAATTGAAAGCCAAACTAAATCACGGAGGCGCGAAATACGTCATTTTGTGATCTTGTGGGATTTCAGACGAGATTAAGATGGGTCGGCTGCAGACCGTCTTCGGGGAATGCATCACTGGGTTATTTCAAGTAAATGCCTGTCGTTGATATTGGTTTTATGGACGACTTGTTGACAAATGTAGTATTTGTTAAAAGTTTATTTGAATTTTCTCAGACGGCAAATGTTTACATCCGGGTATATCGAAGGCGAGTTAAGAATACTGTTCTCTACAGCCCGATTTCACTTGGGGAGTCTCCCAGGCGAAATCATGCAGGGACGACTTGTTTGTTACGAAGATGATCTTCACCAACTGCATGGGTCGTCGTGACGAAACACCAGAATAACCATCTTCCTCTCCATGTATTTTGGTTCGTGAAAATTCATCAAAGACCGATGTGAATGATGTTATTGGTTGAAATCAGTCAGGATGAGTGAAAATCTGGTCTGGACCTCATGGCCATATACAGTTCTGGGATTTTTTCGCGCACCATTTCATTGCGTAGAAAAATCTCTTAAATGGACTTGAGACCTCGGCCCTCGTATATGGGAACAGAGAGAGATTGTGTTTTATATTCTAGACGGACACATTTATCACCGCTCCAGCCTTTTCTAAAGAACGCCGAGGTATCTGTTTATTAAAAAGACCGATATCTTTAGCATAATTCAGTTCAATTCAGAAACGATTTTAATCCGACGGAGAGCCGGTCCACGAAGCATAAAGACGTATTCAAATTAAAAACGGCCGCGGAAAAATAGCATGCCTCGGAGCTGTAGCCGGAGGCGATATCGCCGGGGCCTGTAAAGATCTGTAAACTTTGAAATTTATTTAGAACTGATGAAATGGCTGTGACAGATCACGATGGCAATTATGTTTGGGAATCAGAGTCTGGGTGATGTTGGTGAATGCTTGATGAATGAACTGGATATGACGAATACGGACAAGTTAATTAAGTAATGCGCGTCCATTCGGGTATGAAGCCTGCGTCTGTAATATGATACATTTTGTACGGAGTCTGGGCAAGTTGAGACTGTAGTTCTCTTTGTCACTAAATTAAATATCCTGCACAATGTCTGTAGGGAATGTATTGTCGCGTTTGGACTAGCTATGTTGAACCTTTGCAATTCAACACTGTTGAATTTGAAAGAAAGAGATGATAAAGGCCACTATGGGGCAGGACAGAGGTAATAGTATATTTTGATTTAATACTGATTTTGGTCAATTGGGTCAAACTCAAAGCATTGTCATTTCAAAATAATCACTCATTTTTTTATTTAAGAAAAGAGGGTCAGGGTCAACTAATGACAGAAAGAGAAAAAGAAAAGAGAGAGGGAGGGAGGGAGGGAGGGAGACTGGAAAGTAATAGTATATGTCGACATCATATTTCACTTTTGGTCTTTGAGTAGAATGGATTCTTGTGTGTAGCACGTGTAGAGGTCAGGGTCAATTCAAAAGATTTAAAAGACTCCATATAAAATTGCTTCTCTGATTTGGGAGGATTTGAATGGTCTTTAATTGCTCTAAACAACACTAAGAGTGATCTAAGTCCTGATCAAACGCAAACAAGACGAGCAAACAACCGATATATTGTCAAGGTAGTGTCATTACATCAACTACAACTTGCTGTATCAAAACATCTGGACGCTGCGACACTAAAAAGCCAAAGGTCAAATAGAGTGTCATAAAATTTCATAATCAGATAAAAAGACAAATTTTAGAATTATATTTCAAAGGTCAAATCTCGCACGGTTGACCCCTGGAAGGTCCATGTGCGATACCTCCCCGGCAAAATATATCATCATGCACGCAACAGTGAACATATTCACTTAAACCCTTGAGCGACCCTTCCACGATGTTACCCTGGCATCACAGCAAGTTACTTTTCTAATTGGAAAGCATCACTTGCTCATTAAAGTCCATTAAACCCACGCAAGCATTGCGAAACCAGTCAGGGTAAAAGCTGTAAATCACTACAGAAGATAACGTCGAACAATTTTCGCATTTTCCTCTAGATTAGATCCGAATGGGCGCAACGCAATCGACGAGTAACCTTTGACGGTTTTACATCCCTTCGGGTGACCAGCCGCTATTCCATTTACCCGCCTCACCCATCCGCGCGTGCTAGCGATTGTCTTTCCCAGGGGCGTGGCTGATGCCACGTGCTTGGACGTATCCACAATGTTTGACAGTTTCTATAGCATGGATGATACGCAGCTGATCTCATAACTAATTTGCCAAAATCTATTTGGATTTGCATCCGGTGTAACAGGTTTTTTGTGTGAAGTTGTTATTCTCACGGTTGTCATTTTGTATTACGCAATCAATTCATCGCTTAAAGGAAAAGAGTAGATATAAAGAAGAACTTCTAACTGGCTATATCATTAAGCACTGCATTAAGTGAGTGTAAATTTGCCTTTCAAGAGCGAAATGTGTTAATATTTCACCGCATAGTATTATGTCATGTACAAAAACCGTATCATTGAAATAGTCTCAGACAGCACTTGCAGGAAGGCCTTTATAAATAAGAGAAAACACCCGAGGTTAACTAGTCTGCTGTTAGACCGTTAAATTCGGCAGCAATGAAATCGAAAAGTCCCCTGAAGTGTTTTTTAACCAAATTCATATGTTTAGATCAAATACTTTCAATGTTAGACCTGCCCCTTTGACCAACATGGCCGAGGGGTCTCCCCTTCACTAAAAATCATTTTCATGTGACAAAGATGATGACAGTTTAAACAACTTCCGCAGATGTCCCAAGTCAAATTCAAATCAACTTGTTCCCTTTTTGACCGATGGAGTTTCCTTCGTCTTAGAACAGCCCTCTCCCCACACGAATGGGCTTATCAACGCCACAACGCATAACGTCCAGATTGTAAGGGTCTTCACACAAAAGATGACCGGGTGAAAGAGGGTTCAAAAAGCCACTAACAACTTGAAAAAGGGTCTGAAAAGGAACACGTTTGGCTTGGATACATGCATTGTTCTTTAGCAGCATCACGTTTCCTGTCTTCTGAGGCAACATATATGATATACGAGGGGAAAGCTGGCTGAGGGTATCCCTTTTCCGGGTTGGGCCTTGTCCACTGTAACAAGGGGCGCGGTACCCTTATTTCATGACCACATAACGGCTGCTCTTGAATACGACCCTCTTCCTTTTCATCGCGTTTTTCATCAACTTAACGGAATTGAATATGAAGCTAAGATAAAGCGAAGAATACGATTTCATTACTAGTTATCCGCTCTTTGGTTTGGTGGAATAATATGATGAGAATGTTTATTTTAAAAGGCGAAAAGAAGGGAAATAGAACCCTTGGACGCGTGGTCCAGTTGTAATTTTACAAAGGCCAGGAAGTGTTGGTCACACCTCTTTTACAACTATTACAGGAAACGAGATCGCTTCGTTTTGCTTCTCTCAACAATTACCATTATTACAAGGGATAGTATTTACAATGTAACATTCATTTCTGCTCAGGAAGATCCGATATTTTAGCCTGGGTGAACTTTTCTAATTAATTTCACACCAAAAGTCTGCCACGACGTAACTCTACCACAAGATCATTACCAAGCCTGTTACAAACCTTGTTTGTAATGAGAGGTTCCAGTTTTCGAAGGTGACGATCTTCAACCTTGATATGGTCAGTTATTACTTAATGATACGATTCGATTACGTATCGCACAGCAGCCAAACCTTGGCCAAGCCCTTTCTTTTGCAACAGTTGCAACATTGATCCAAGCCAGAGGCAAGGCTGGGTGAAATCGCTAAGGATTGTTGCAAATTTGGACATACTATACACCTGGAAGGTAACATGATTACCGTATGTATCTTGCGTCCATGTGTTGGTCATATTATTTTTTCAGAACTTAAGCTGTCTCGACTTCCGTCAATTTTAAATAAGGCTATCTTTGAATTCTACGTCGTATCGTATCGACGACGACGAATGCCACAGTGTGTTTCTTTGGGTATCCTCTTAATAAAGCTGAATTGTTGATAAAGTAATGTAGATGATATGCACGTACATGTTAATGTTCATGCACTTTGGTAGACAAAAGACATTGTATCCTTACTGTCTGTTCCTGTCTGCTTTTATTAGGTGAACAAAAACCTTTTTGCTGATATCAAGTTTTGATAATGATGTTATATATTAAAAACCCTTTGCCATATGCGTCGCCAAATTCAAATTTACTTGCACAACAAAACTGTTTCGAAACTCTCTTTCTTCTTCAAGAACTACAGAAATTATCATAGAACTCAAAATGTATAATTAAAGGTCAATATTAAAATCAAAATGAGTTCTAAATCCACCTCGCGAAATCCTCCTCACGTTTAGAGAGACAAACATCATTGTTTCCTAAAATTACGATATTCTCCTTAAGACAGGCGACGTCAATTTCATATTCCGAAAGTGGAAGTAGGTTTTTGTGTCATTTATAAAGAAATGTCTTCAATAATTAGATCATTGTTCCCTTATGACAATGACTGTTGCAAGGAGATGAGAGAATAGCGGATAATGGCGAGCTTTTGGGGCTCCTACCGCTACAGATGGGGGAGCGTGGATGGGGTAATAATCCCTTGATCCGCACGCGGTCCGCATGTTCACTCACAACTTTCCCACACCATTCACTTTTAAACCATGACAATTTCATGTCAAGAAGGACAATAGAATACAATTGAAACGTAAAGGATGTGACGCGTACCTCGGGGAGCGAGGCCTGCAAGAAAAAGGGTCTAAATGTAATTACAGAAGGTTATAGTCCGGCTCCTCGATGGCACCTGGTCGGAGTCTGTCTCATAAAGAGTCCTTGATTTCTAAGAGGAATCGCCGATACTATACAAAAATCTGCACCGATTCATATTCGCATTCATTCTCATTGAAACCCTCTTTTTACGCATTGACGTGGCGAATTTTTCAGCGCTGAGCCAATTAAAATATTTAATATAAGACCCCGGGCACTTTATCAATCAATCGGGAATTGTAAAGATGTGCGCGCCAAGTGAGCCGTACAGATCCCACTCAGGGCGAGTCTTGGACCCTTTTTGTAACATGATAACAAGGGACATAACGAGTTGAAACAGATGCGCTCAAACCCGCGAAGCCCATCTGCGGAAACCCTTATATGGTATTTGGAAAAAATCAGAACTCTCTGAAGAATTTTGAATAATAACCAAGAGATATTTCTAAAGAATTGACTGGATTATAGGTCATTATGTTTGTCCAGTAGGGGATAGAATAAAGGATTGTGGTTGGACCGGGTGTCCTCGAGCGGGTCCAGCCGAAGGGTCCTGATTACATAGAAACAGAGAGATACCCTTAGACGTCAGCGGGGCGCTGCATTAAACTACTTAGTGACTAAAATTATAAGTTTTTGAAATCATTTTATGGCAGAGATAAGTTTTAAAACAGCGGGGTTCGATTGGCGGTTTCCAAAACAGATATCTCTTTTATCGCGCTAATGGCTGAAGTGTGATAATTAGTCTGAAAGGAATTTGAGGCATCTTGGCGAGGGAAAATTAATATATGTACATGAGAAAAAAAGAAACACGTTTATATAGTTTGACGTTCTTTTTCATTTTCTGGGTCCCAGTCAATTGCAAAAACTGATATTTTGTGGAGATTGACATGTTCAATAAAGCCATTTCATTTGAGACAGACGAAACGGTAGATGATTTTTCAGAAACCTAAAGACTTCTGATCATAGTTTTAGTTGTAACTGACCCCAAAACCCGTGAAAGCGGCAAAACCGTAACAGTTTCAAGCTGTAATGGAATCAGACTCTTTATGCCTGACCATGATGCTGCTTCTACAAAACAAAACTTTGAAATACAAGTTTAATCATTTCTTTAAAAAAAACTAACAACTGTATTCGCGTGGCAAGCGCGGCGAACAAAGAGGCATTTCATATTTGCATCAAGAAATCGGCCTGGTCCAAAGGTCAAGGATCAAATCCCTTATGTTTGCCCAAGTGCACGGAGGGTTGATTTTGTAACGCATACATGTAGAAGTACTACTTGACCCACCTAGTCAGCGACATTTAATATATCATAGTTGCGATTTTCGTATCTTTCATACGTCGTAATGATACTTGATGACACTTGTGGGTCATTCAACGACCTCATCAGCACTCTGCATCTTTTAGGCTACAATAAGGTTATTCGCTTCAGGAGGGCGTTAATAAGTTTCAACGGAATACAGAATACATGTACCTTTCAGGTCTGTATCTGCCGCAGCTAGTTCTTGGGCCATGTCCAAGGTATGTCGTCAGGCCAGTTTTTGGCGAAATAAAGACGTCCTATGGCGTTTTCGTTGTCAGAGGAGCAGACGACTGAAAAATGAAGCCACACCATGTTTGCACTCGTCACGAATATATTGTCATCATTCGAACGCCGTCATCATAGTTACATCTGCTGATCGGAGAACTTACAAAAACCCACGCCCAGCTTCATCAACTTTATGGTCGTATTGTTTTCCTTAAAAGAATTCTCATCTAAGATTACATTTGGAGAACAAAGAAAACCAAAGCAGCCTTCTTCTGGCTTATCTAAGACGCCCGGTCCCTTTTCCACCTGAATCCCTCTTTACAGTCTTCCCTCCGCGTCTACAAATTGTTTATTCTTGCTTGCTGTTCGTATATAGGATTCACACCGGCAGGAGGCCAGGGATGTGCGCCTTCTGGTTCAATAGCTAGAAATCAAATGGTACCTTCATAAAGAGGCTCAAAAGGGCACAAGTAGCGTCTGCGCGTGGACTCGTGTGTGGGGGTGTTTTATGGGCAAGACGCGCACGAAGGGATCGCGACAGGGCGGTACCCTCTCCGAGAGGAGGTGGACTAACATCACGGATATAATTTAAAATTTAAAAAATTCAACAGTTATGCACGATGCTGGCTGTTCGGTCGTAAAATAATTCTTGATTAAAATACATTGTATAATGAATAGGATGTCCGTCTTGAACTTGTAACTATAGATCTAACCACATACATACATTGTTAATGTCTGCTGTCATATCAAGCAAAGCTTTTTTTAAATTCCGGTATGCTGCTAGCGTTTTATCATTAATACCAGTTTGAACAACTCAATAGCACACAAATTTCAAAATTATTTTGCCCTGAGGCAAGTTATAAATAGATAGTAAGACATTTCGAGAATCAAAAAGCTCACATCCGGACCTGCGAGAAGAACGCTCCAAATTGATTTATCAATACAGCTACTCTATAAATTCCTTGACACGCTTAATTGTCATTTTTTCCGAGTATAAGATAGATACAATGCTAAATTCAACTGACACGGGCCCTTAGGCAAATTGCATATTGTTTTGAAAAATGCTTTCCGAAATTAAGAAAAGAATTTATATTTTCATGAATCGGATGGGTATTCTATTATATTCTATTATATTTTCAAGGCTGGACCTCATCAGGGAAATAATTGACAGTAATAAAGCCTTTCTCAAAGTGAATCTTCTTCCCTTCATCTCTTACCCCTATGACAAGGATGCTCCCCTGAGAACAATGCCAATGATAATCCAACGATAAAGGGTATCATCTTTAAAAGGCCATCCTCCCCGGCAACAGAATCGGTTACAGATACAATGAGGGGAGGCTGGCCAGGGCAGGAAGACTTGGTTATACGGTCATCGGACAGCGAGAATGGCCGGCGAAGCGCCACAGGTCCCGGAACCCTTTTACAACTAGGAAATTACTTATCTTACTACATCACTAATCCTGTCCCAGTCAAGTTGGTGACAACATATCGACAAATTAAAGAACATATCATTGATAATGCACATGGGATGATTGTCAAACGAAAGTGAAATCGACTAAGGAGATGGACCTATGTTTCTGGTATCAATTTTGTCGTTTAATTAGTGCTATTTTGTTTTCCTTTCAGTTTATACCAAATCCTAATTATGAATGAGATCAGTGATAGTTCCAACTGGTCGTCCCTTGCTAACCGTTGAAATGAATAGGTGATGCGATATTACAGAGGAAATTACTGTCCTTACTGTCTGGCAGAAGGATATTGTCCTCAGTAGTGGAAGGAGAGGATAATATCAACATAATGCCCCAAATGAAATGAAACCAAGCAAGGTCCGGTTGTTCAAAACAAGTTAAGTTTCTGTGGCCCAGAACAAGCATTATGAAAAATGATATTAAGGAACGTCAGCTTTTGCAAAACACTTGATAACGGGTGTGCGCGGTGAATTTAGCCAAAGTGATGTCCTAACAATGACAAGCGACACAACAAGAGGCTGTTGTCTAGTTGCAGACGATACCAAGCCCAGCACGTGCGCGTACCACCACTTCACGGACCGCGCGGAAAATGACATCACACTGTTTTTTTTAGACCAAAAGGAGCATCACGAATACATCGGGTGAGAGTCAGTTTTTCAGCCGGATTGAGTGAAGTGGTGTTTTTTGCCCGCGCGCGTGTTCTTAAGGGGTTTAAAGTACCTCGTACAATGGGCGGCCACTTATCATTGAATTTTGCAGTAACTGACAAAAATGTAAATCTGAAATGAAATATCTGAAAAGAGAAGAGACGTTGGCCCGTACATATCATGAATTCTCGTCGAAGAATAAATGGGATGGACATTTTTGACTGATGGGAACCCTTTCTTTTTCTCTTTCTTTGTCACAAGTAAAACCGGACCATGACTTCATTCGAAAGCATCTCTTTCTTTGTCACAACTAAAACCGGACAATGACTTCATTCGAAAGCATCCATCGCATGACACCTGTTGTTATTTAGGGGAACTAAATTTGGCTCTCTGAACCTCGACAGTGCTAGATAATAGTGGGCCCAGGATCGGGCGGGGGGGGGGTGCGCACATTCTCCAAGAAAAGTCAACGCGGGGTATTTTAGGGTACTGGCTGCCTCTCTTCGTTCACAAAACCACGCCTCTGCTTAAAGTGGTACACAGTTTAAAACCGCTCAGGGTACTTAAATCTTCTGTATAAGCTTTTCCACTATAATTACTTTTTGTACATGACTATCGATTCAGGTTGTCCACCGCAGAAAACCAGTCAGGACATGATGCAAATTTTAATTGAACCTAAAATTCTTGATTAAAAAAGTATTTTATAACACGTCTGTGAAAGAGACGGATATGAAAAAAGTGCAACCACACGAGCTTCTGCTTTTGTTGACCAACCGACTTGACAGGAAGCTAATCAAAAATGGCAATCCAAGATGATAATTATCAGCAAGAAGTAGTTATGGCTTTTCACATGAGTTAATTACACAAAAATTTTGCTGCAATGATGATTTACACTCTTGACGTTCTGACATGAATTGCATAATATCTGCCACTTCGAGTGTTGTTCCACTTCATTCCGCTTTTTTCATCGACACGGTAAACATCACGTGATGCGGTGTGTCCCAAATCGAGGCAGTTTTGAAAATGTGGTGACGAAGTCAACCGGTGTAAAAGTCCTCCTTCTCAGACACGTCAGTTGTACTTGAACAGAAAAAGCAATATTTTATCTCCGATAGATGTGCACCGTAGATCAAAAATCATCATACATGACTTATGATGCAAATATATTTTTAGTAGTGAACTCAAATTTTGATTGGCGAGCACAAGAACACTTGAATTTTTCAATTCGATGTAACATTTAATTTCGCTCGCTGTTTTATTGGCATGTTATAAAATGAAGTACGCAAAGAGAACTGCAGCATAATTCTAATAAGTTGAATAAATGACAAGTTATATCAAAAATTAAGAAGTACTAAAAAAAATGTATTTCGTGGTGTTTACATGTATGTCTTAAAAACAGTTTAAATGAAATTTTCGAGCAGTTTTATATGCTTTGGTATCCTTCTTGTTTGGTGTTGCCTCCCAACACCGAGTAATACTGGTAAATGACACACACTCTGTTCGATTAGCTCTCATGCAGATTTAGTGACACGTCCCCAAACAAGCACAAACACCTGGACAGCTGCAAGAGCACACAGATCTCTAGAATTCTGTTCAACTTTAAATTGAAAACACTTGAGATGGTTGCACTTGGGTGAAATGCTTGACTTGGCCTTTCTCTACAAAATAGGAGTATATTTAACATGACGATGGAGACCCGGACCATTGACAGTACGATATCGGTCAATGACTTCGGTATTATTTAAGCTTGCCTGTACTTGTAACATTAGCCTTTTCAATAAGTTTTTTTCTTATCAATGTTAAGCGTTTTATGAGTTTTTCAGACGACATAATTTCAAATGTTTAGAATCAAAGCGTTCATTTGCATCTGTAAGTAGCACTAGACTTGGAGCAGAAAGTCATCAGCATACTGACCAACAATGATATCCTATAACTTACATTAACTTTAAAGTGCCTTGTAATCGGCGCCAAGTTTACAATCTTACAATTTACGATTTAAAGATATAAAAAAGTGAACCATCACAAAATCAGTGCATTTTGCTGATAGCTTTTCGGTTACAACAAAAACTTCTGGTCGCTATCGCTACACTGGCCTGCCCTTCGGCATACTCAAAAAGCTGTTAAAATTGAGTGGAATAGTTATGGTTTTATATTTAATTATTTCAAGTCATATTCTTCACAAAACACTGATTGCCAACATAAGCTAAAGTAGCCATCTTGAGCGCAAAGCCCGAAGCAGTTCCTTTTAACGCTAGAAAATAAAACTTAACATTTTCGCCAGAAAGCTTAAAATGGAATCATATATTATGCCCTGAAGTTATTCTCTTATTTAGTTAAATCTTATTTCCACGTTGCTTAGAAATCATTTCTGTTATAATTGCTTGGACGAAAGTGGTTTCAGTGCTAGTTGGAAGGGCAACACGTACAAACGGCAGGAGAAAATGTACACCTGTCTTGGTAATGCCGAAATTGATAAGCACTTTAGTTTATTTCATTTGGTAAAAATGACGTTATGGGCGATTTGACATTAAGAACGAGAATCGTAATGCCTCAAAAAGTCTTTAGTGGTTTTATAATTAGATTTTTAAACACTTAATATATATCTATATGTAACGTATATAACTTGGAAGGTTTTTAAAGAGAATGTCAGGTCTCGTTGTTTGTCATATACCCTTAATGCCTTGGTCCACCAAAAATGCTATGAAAACCGATGGAATTTACCCAAGAAAGAACGTGAACTCATAGAAAATCCTGGGTTGTCCAACTCCGAGGCCGGACTCGTGCAATCAGACAGTCGGTTTTATAAGTACATTGTAGATCGTATCCAAAACAAAGCATGGAAAAGATATGTTGCTTCAGCCATAGGCTCATGTAAGATTCATAAAATAAAGCAAACGGATCTGAAGTGTATCAAAACTAGTGTTGTTGCCAAAGGTCACTCAATATGCCAATATACTGTTCCTCTACGCGAACTGCACGAAGCTGCTGAGCTGAAATCTACTCGTACACCCTCGGATAACTCCCGCCAACAAGGGGTAAATCTTCTGGCATATCTCCGCCATCGTGGATATACTGAGTGACAAGGCTAACCATGCAATCCGCCCCGAGGCCATGTTGTTTCCCGCTAAAAGCTGCTTATTAAGAAAATGTCGAAAACATTTGCTTCTATGTCCATCTTCAATAGTGTTAAGGGGCGACCAGCAGTGATCTCGTTGTGGCCGACTAACAGAGGTTTGTGGTGAGTAATGTACGCCGTCTTGATGGAGAACGTGAGCAAAATATAGAATAGGATTTCGAATGAAATAAAGCAAATTAGTTGACAGTAGTACCGACTATCGTGTCTAAAGTACGGCGCTTCTTCTTGTTAAAGTTAGTGTTTACTACTCTTTTTGTTCTGTATTTGATATTACTATCTCTCGGACTTGGTGCAGGTATTGCATACAAAGTCGCCGAGTTTGATATCGAACACTTTAACCCAATTTCTTTTCTTCTAAGTCAAGTTTTTCCAACTGAAATAAACTGAGCGGGAACAAAAACACTTGTACCTATTTTAGTCAAGAATCGATGCTTTGAAGCGGTAAAAAACTGAACGACTAATGAACAACGGCAACGAATAAAATGACTTATTTTATAGTTCTTAACTGCTGGCCATATTGCCATGGAACACTACTTGGGACATCCGGCGGCACACACACATGCGCAATCACACCCATGCTCCGATCAGGGCCTCGCAAACAGGGGTATTGTATTGGCACTCGTGTGTAGAAACATGCACATCATAGTTATACTGCAAGCGAGCTTTGTTGTCAAGTGGGTGTTAAGTTGTTTGCTGCAGACTTCACCAGGTTTCATCTAATGAAGTCAATCGTCTGCTCAAATCGGAAGCAGAAGTTGGCAGGGTAAGAACGAGCGAAATCAATAAATAATATTCCTGCGACAGATTTGAAGTGGACGGAAACAATGTCGCAAAAAAGACAATTCTTTCAAAAAATGGGCAATTTTTTCGCAAAGCGTGAGGACCACGGCCTGTAAGTGGTTTGACTCAGAATATATTATCCGGTTTGTCTTTCATTAAGGACACATATCACGACCAGAAGAGGGGTATCAAGATGAAAAAGAATAGAGTGAAAAAAACCCTTGATGTCGTCTGCAAGTCAAGTTTGTATTAAACGAGCAGATAGGTTCCCATCCGTTCACAGCACGTGAGGCCTCAACAAAAAAAGTTGCTCTTTTAATTTGTAAATTTCTGAATAACTGACAATATTAATAAAAGGCACGTTTCAGCGTTTTTCAATAAAAAAAAAGAACAAAAAAACTCGACAAAGAATCATTTTCATAATTTTGCAGCAGATCAAACAGTGAATGGAAAGATCAGCCTCTAAGTATTATTGTCTATCCAACCGCTTTTGACTACATTGCAGTCTTGCATTACTTCGTATTTGGAAAAACACGTGTTGGAGCACCTTTGAAATTGCAACTTCATTAACTCATCATCCTAACACCCATGTAGAGTTACGAAGTCATAAGGATACAGGATGTAGCAATGAATATGTGCCTTTCAATTGCATTCTCTACCTATATTGACTGGTCAAGGTCGTTATCAGCACCCTTGTAGTGAAATCAACCCAATAATTATAACATTCCCCCAAATATCCCCCTAATCTGCAGGTCTCTATCATGGCCGCCCATCCATCTTCTGCGGGTCAGGTCTAATACCAGAGATCACGAGTCCAACCTTCTCTCCCCACCTCTCACATGCGCACGCGTGGTAGAGAATCCATTTAGCTTTTTCATTTGTCACTTTTTGTCAGTGGTGATCCTTTCGGTATTCAATCTTTCATCTATGATTTATGTAGAGATACCAGTTTGAGACATTCGGAACTACGGTTATCTGAGGATGAGACAATTTCTTATTTGTGACTAATCACGAAGCTGTTCCACCAAATCCAATCCTATCTCATCATTGTGATCATCTGATGTCACCAAAGTGTTAATTTCACTTCAATGCGGCTGCCCGACAAATTTCACCCCATTAAACTCATACTCCCAACATTCTAATGTGAATGTAACCGCGATCAGATCAGAGGCTCCAGCGGGATGTAATCGTGATTAACTTGTGATTCGTACCTTCCCCAAAGTATTAGATCATCTCAATTTAATGAAAACGAATCTATTTGAAACGTTCAAGCAAATTACCATGCGACGAATGGAAAGAAAACAAATTAATTTCAATGCTACACGATTTGATTTTGAACAGTTGGGTTTAGTTCTTTTAATATTATCTTGGTTATTTTGGAAGTGTATTGAAACTGAAAGTCATTTCTGTATTCTGATGAAATTTGAAGGAGTACATATTGTCCACAATAAGGGTGTGTTTCAGTTTCAGAGCGAAATCATTTCATTCAGGTTATGTACTGGTGATATCAGTCGTGGGTTGTGTCGAAGAAAAGTAACTTTGGGTGTTCACTGTGGGGGTTATATCCGTTCAGGATGAAATTCAATGCAGGGAAATTTGACCCGTCAGTCAATACAAAGATAGGAAACAACTATTTGATAATTGGTAAGTACTAAGTTCCTGTCCCGAGAGATCCACAATCACTGTCCATCCACCAAAAAGGAAAAAAATTTAATCGATTCACCTTGGCTTGATCTGAAGGACCGATGAATTCAAGTCATCTCAACCACCTCGATGTCCGTACATCGGATCACTACCACACGAATGATCAGATCTTAATTAGCGAGTTACTAATTAGACAGCGGGTGCATACCACTGCCCGTGGTCCTTAGAGGCAGGGCGCTAGTACCAGCAATGCTATTCCGATCGGAAAATTGGTTTTAGCAATCAGCGGCTACGTTTCCACATCAGTTAACCAGGCTAAATCGCAGAAACATTGTAATTTTGCTTATTTTTGATGTTTTACATGGATTCACCCGGGTGGTAAATTGCGCACAAAAGGTCCCCGGCACCGTCCCTTAGTTATTAACCGAAATGATAAGTCATGTAAGGCACCATCAAAACAGGAGGTTAGTTTCCAAAAGATTTGTTATGAGGTGGTGTATCAACGTCATGACATTTTCATTGGGGGAAGAAGCGCGATTGTCTGACTGAAATGGATGCCAAGTCAAGGGAAACGGAGGGAAGCGAATCTTACCTATATTCCGCTGAAAGGTATTTGGTTCAAGTTAACTAACGTTGATTAGATTACATGAGACATTCATTTCTTATTGATATTGGATGTAGAAAGCAATATTTATAACTGACCTATAAATAGGTTGATGCTTCAAGAGGGATATCACACTGCGGGTGATACCGCCAAAATATTTTGTAGTTGGGATAGTTGGTAAACAAGAAATGAAATATATGGATGATTTCGAAAATGTATTAAGGTAATTGTCTTAACATGAAATAAAAGTCTTTGGCATACGTACACGTACATGTAAATGAATATTAACAAACTATTTGTGTTAAGCCCAACTTAGAACATTTGCACTTTAGGAGGAGCCAGTCTAATGGGTATATTATTTGATTCCTACTGGAACCACTCTTAACTATTTTGAAGCACCATGTATACCCGGTGTGGTCAATAGCAGTGTGAGACAGATCATCTCCTCTCAGTAACAAGAGTGCAAATACCATTAAAACATTTCAACCAAACGTCATGAAAATATGTCGACTGATACTGACACTTATATTTAAGTATGCCAAGCAGATCAAAATTTTATTCAAAATTCCTGGATCACAATTAAATCTGAACCCGATGTTGACTCGATTACCTTGAGGCGGTTGACCGATGTTCATCGCCTGTCAGATACACAAACTCATAGACCATTAGGCTCGTACCAGTTGACTTAAAGCGTCCAAACAGATCCAAGTCTCTCTCTGCTGACAAAAAGCAATTAAATTCCAAAATCATCCATTTTAGTAATTAGTCTGGTTTCGTATTAATGCAAAGGGACCCTTACTCGTTTTGGTTTTCAAGTAGAATTACATGATCAAATCCATTTGACGGGAGGGCGTGTTAAATGGACAACAAAATTTTGAGAAGAGTTTCAGTTCCAGGCATTTTTCGGTCAAATTCAAAGAATCTTTGCCCCAGAGAATTAACTTATAGAATTGCAAATGTATCAAAGTCACTTGCTGAATTTGGTTACTTGAAGAAGGAGATTTCCAAGCAAATTTAACAGTGAGTGACAAAAACTTGATCTGTGTGTTTGTACAGTCCTTGTTTGATTATGGCATCAAGCCACCAACAATTCCCTCCTCAATACCAACCAACGATCTTCACTCTGAAGACAAAACCCTTACCGACTCTCCACACGTCCCATTGTTCAACCAATAATCGACGAACAAGAATCTCCCTATCTCATTTCCTAACATTTCACGCCGATTTATAAAATATTATGCCTCAAAACACGGCCACAGTTTCTCACCAATGGCTACAGTCGGAAATCGATAGAACTAATAAATAGACAGTCAGCCATCAATCAAATGCATTTCCTTTGTGGTAAAATACCTCGGCCACATTCACACATTGTATTTTACCTCGTGCCGGGGGTCATCTCAGCAGCTGGTTCCTGAAAGGCACAAGCCGCAAGAGATAGATCCTCAATTGTATTCTGAGAAAGGGTTAAGGGTTATTATCCCCATTTGTTCTATCCCTTCTTCCCGGGTTTCCCAACACGAAGACGAAGACGATAATAACAACTATATACAGCCCTGACAAAGACGCCTGTATAAGCAAGCAAGTTTCCCTGATGGACATCTTCCCCCTCTGTCTTAAACGCACCAGTCGATAATCGACATCGATACTTGTGCACCGGCTGAAAAAGGAATGATCACCCCTCTAAATGACCAGAAAATTGAAAAAGCCCCTTTTATTGTGCTGTCCAAATGGGAAAGGCATATCTATAATCTGGTCGACAATGATTGATGATACACTCGCAAGCACTATAAGTCAATGACAAAAACCTTCTCTAATTATTACCTGCGCAAGATCTTCACATTTGCGACTAATTAGCAAATGATTACCTCTACTATCCCAATTATCGAAATATCCTCAAAATGAGTTCAGTAAAGTAATTCATTTGGCAGAAAATGTTCCATTTGGTTTTTTGTAATACATTCTTTTCATGGTCTGCTAATAGCTAGATTTGTTCGTTTGGTTGACTCAATATCTGACATAGGTCTGTCTATTCAGGAACGAAACAATGCAGTGAATGACACTTTTCATCATTTTTAAAAAGTAAGCGAAGATTTACCCATCAATTTGTCAATGGGATAAAAAAAAAGAAAGAAAATCATTATCTTTCGTCCTGGATACAAGACACTTTTTGTAAATAGGATGAATCATAATTATGGCAGTAAAGAAAAAGACGCTAAGAAAAAAGGAAACCACGAAATGTGTTGATTGATTGAGTTTGATCGGGCGATATGATATATTCTGTTGCGAATGGATTCATCCGTAAAAAAATGGTTCTCGTCAGAAAGATGGCCATTCGGCTGTTTCACGGTGTCTTCCATTTGTATTTCACTCGTCATTGGAACATCAACTGTGGACCGTCCCGAATATTCGTGGAGAGCATTGGCGTATAGTTATGGAGTCCAACTCCCCATGGGTCGTAGGTTTGAACCTGTGTCTGATGCTTTTTGCTCAAACAATGTGGTAAGGGCCAAAAGCCCATTTGGATGACAGTGATCTGTGAGATGCGCCCCAGAAATGTATCGCTCAAACAATAAGGTAATAGGAATCGAGATCTTTCGCCGAGATGACAGCACGTCATTCGAAGCATTCCAATCAAAGGAAGTTATTCTAACAATAACATTCATGCTCGACGTTTGGACAATGGTCACGTTCTACCACAGTTATAGATGAAATATCTAATCTCTTTTCCTAAATCCAATATCCATCTAATATCCCCTCTTGTCATTTCGCACCTCATTCTTCATATTATGCACTTACGGCTTTTCCTTCTGCTACTTCTGTTATGATGATGTATTGAGGATGAAATCCATTTCTTGTTCATTGTGTTGCATTGTTATTCGATTGGATTTTTATGGTAATATTCGATATTTGATAATTATAAACAAATAGCTTCCACGGTTTTCTCCCAAGATATGGTCGTGGTAACTTATTCTGTCTTGGCATCATTCGAATGGTTCAGAGAGTTAGTTGCAGTTCTGGTGATAAAAGTGTGTGTGTTTTTTTCATCTGAAAGGCCAAGTTCGTTTGTGTGCATTATTTAAATGTGATCAGACCATTTAAGAAATAAATGGCTTGGTCGTTCTGCAGTGCCTAGCTAATCAAGCGCGATGAAAAATGACATGATTCACCTTACACAACAACATTGTTGAAATGAAAATGAATCCAAAAAATCATAAATTGTTTTTCAAATTTCAAATTTTGAACGAACATTCTTGGCCTTGAAGGTTATATCGGTTCATTTGTGTGGTGACACATGTATTGGATACTTTAAAAAGAATCATTAATAACTTATCAAAAGCTGTTAACATTTCATAGCAGAATGATAGACACTGACAGCGGGCATCTGATATTGAATCAGCAAATTACCGATCTGATACATACTGACTGCGATATTGAATAGACGATTTGAAAGAATGATTTATGCTTTCGCTTCATGTGTCATAAGGAGAGCAAATGGCTCGCGCTCAGAATGACTGACCATGCCATGCCACTCAAAGCCAGCAACGGCCAGTCTTCGATACAATAAGGCGCCATATTGGTTGAACTGAATCGTAGGCTTGGCCAGTCTGAGGAAGTATAGTTGTAATCCTGACGCCCCAGAAACTTTTGAAAAAACAGATAAGCAACACATGCGAAGGAACCACGCCTTTGAGTGTTTAAGATACCGCTTGGAAATGACGCTGCATCTTCCGAGAGACATGAACGATATTTGAAAAGTTACAGATGACTGAATAACCAAGCAAAATTGACAAAGCAGTAACTGAGAAGAGAAAATCCTCCCAGCAAACTGGCTTGCACGCGCCCGAGCTTGCCATAATGGTATTAGGGTGGGCCATTAATGCTACCGGCCGACCGATCGACTGTCGTGTTAATTCCGACGACAACCGAGGCGATCCCGGATCTACTTCCGCGGGAATATTTTCCCTCTTGATTCGAAGATTTAGAAATTGACCGAATGTTATTTTGCAAATGGCGACCCAGTATGCGCGGGGCTGTCGGAGTCTGTCATTAATCACAGCATAATCCTGGGATGTACGACAGCTAAATCGCTCCAATCCGCAAACTCACTTCACGTAATCCGCGCCAAACGACAATTCACACATGAAAATATTTTCTTTTAATTCCTTGCCAATCAGACGTAAAATTAACGTTGGGTGTAATAAAAACAGCTGTTTTACGCGCAGTTCGGTTCAGTTTAATGAAATCCAGTGACAGAGTTAAACTGATTTCTGGTGATTTTCCGGAAATTTATCGAATGTGTTTATTGCTTTTAGGTAACTTATGGCTCTCTCATTGGGTTGGCTTGTCATTTACGCCTATTGCGTTAACGGATAACGATGCCCGGCTAATTTTCAGACTTCTGTTGGAATTGCAGCTACGTAATTGGCTGATTGGTAATTCTCACGTTCATTGAGTGATTTTGGTAGGGAAGCCGAACGGGTTCGTGCAGCCACTGGTAGAGTCATTTTGTTTTTGTTTCTTCTGTTTGAACGCCTGTCGTTTAGACTATTTCTGTGAGCAGTAAAAATCAGTCAACATTTCTCATTCGGGCATGTCTTCATGTGTTAGAGAGGGAATGTCTCTCCAACAGCGTAGGTTTCCTAGGTTCACGTCACTGATAACTCACCAAGCTAATATTGAAATGCCCTAGTTGACACTCCGCTCTTGATTCAATATTTTAGACGAAAGATGATGCCGTATCATCAGAAGAAAATTCTTTCTAAAATGCAAGACACCATTTCAAATCAGCTTCACCGAATCTAGTTGACCTGTTCGAACTCCGCGCCGCAATTGGTTAAAACAATGGTTCAGATAGCTCTCAATTTCATTGCCTGGGGGAGCCGAATCCAGTTCAGAGCAAAGTCTCTAATGTGAGTCAGGTTCAATTTGCCTGTCTAAGGGAGGAAATGAACTGAAGCAAATGAGAAGTATCTGCTTCTACCCTCGGCAGAGACAGACAGACTCCGGAAAGACGGCGAGGAAACGTCAAGAGTACGGTCCATTCAAGTTGAAAATTGTTCTTGATGGTTTCGCCCCGGGTTAGGATATCTACCATATACGTCAAGGATCACATTAAAGCCCTATAGTCATCTAATTAGGCGTTTGACTTCCACTCAGTATGATCTATTATCCTGTTGTTTTAGATGAGATGCTATCAAAGGCCGCGGAAGAAACAATATCACCGGTCTAAAGAATATGGTAGAAACATTAGAGATAGATGTAATTTCAGATCGCGCGAGGTCATAATTACTGTCTCGATCTTTGTCATCGAAATGTCAACAAATACCAACGAACGGCCACGTGACGGGGTAGGGTCCAGGTCTGATTGTCTTGTTGCGATTGGCCATCACAAGTTCCGTTCTCATATTAGGATATACCATAATGTACATGTGGAGTACGAAGAGTTTGCGTATCGGGTTACCCAGGAAAAAAGCCCCACAATCCGATTTTTCGTACTTGCCCATCGGCCCGGGTTCATCAGGTAAAAACAATGAACCCAGTCGCACTCTCCATTTTTCTAAAATAATTGGTCGGTGTTATAGATGTTTAGAGATGAGTTTCCTTTCACGAGTGTTGCTCTTTCCGCTGGAATTTTAGCTCTATTTAAAGTGGTATTCAAACTCTTGTATAAGAACGATTGAACATGAATAAATGGGTACATGTACCTTCACAACCAACCGCAAATGGAGAAAGTGGATTGAAGTGGTCTATTCGAAACGTAACAGCCGAAATTTAAAATGCCGGAAGCCGTGACTACTGTTTGTAAATCGTCGAAAAATACGTTTTGTAAGAGGCCTTTCTGATAATTGAGTATGTGCGTTATTTTTACGAGGGTGCTTCCATCCGCACTTATCTGCTGAATGCATAATTATCAAGAGTACGAAACGAGCAATCAAATCCACGTTACACCTATTCAAACTTGACTATTTCATCTAAATGACGCATAATAGAGATATGTTTCCTCTAGAAATGGAGGATACTAAATATAGTATGTATGCGCTTAGATCATTACGAAAAGGGAGTTTTAGATTTTGAGAGTTTTAAAAAGTATCAGAAGTGTATAAAGGATAGCGCTTTCGTATGTCCTGGCAAGAAAGATTTGCTGGGCACCATTGCTTATCAAAGGGTCGGATGTCAAAGGTCATGGTCAAATGTTGTCAGAAGTTAAGGTCAAATCATCAAAATTACACTCCGGCCAATTTCAGCCAAACTAATGGACCGATTTTTGCCCAATCTTGGTTTCGTAGCGAGGTTTAATACCAGTGGACTTGTTCACGGGTGCTATTGTCTAGTTGCATGAAAGTGATCACCGGATTCGCAGTTATCTATAAATCTCGTGATTTTCTAACCGATCCGTCTTAAGTTATGACAATCTAATTAACGCCAGCAGCGAAGAGCGATTAACTGTTGATGTTAAACACGATCTCGTTTTGCTCTTTTCTGATTTTTGCAGATAAGCTATTATTTTTAGAGAATCAGTTTCTGATACATATTCAATACCATCAAGGTCAAAACTCACGTCAAAGATTTTCGAAGATGCGTGATAAAGCTTCAATTTTTTTTTTATTAAGTATTTATAATTGCTGGAAAATATAAATGTTCAAAACCACATTAGCTTTAACAGAGTCTGAGATTGACTGAAAGAGAACGTATTTTTGGGATACTTAACGTAACCTTTATGTAGAACGTGAATGTTTTGCCTTAGAAAAATCGAGCCTGGTCTGGAGTAAAACACATTGAAGTGGTGCAAATACAAAATATTTTGGTGGCGGCCTAAATTGGGGCGGAAGGGGACGACATACTCGATTTTATTTTTACCTGGCCTAATCCAGGTCATGTACGATTGACGACAATTACGCTGAAATGAGAAATATCAATTAAGAATTCTTAAGATGAATCCTAAGAAAGTGGCAAAGATCACCGATTGGGTAATTGATTTTATGCGGGGAAGACTTTTGGTTTATCCACCCGGATTAGGACGAATGATTGGTAAGGATTAACTCATGATGGCAAGATTATGAGAACTGTGGTGGATTAATGTTAATCCACTGAAGGTTTGCAAGGAATTTCCCAATTTAACGATTCCAGTTCTTCGTCAAAATTCCCAGCAAGGGGGTGAAATGGACTATGCATTTCCCCATAACGATGTAACTTCTTTGCCACCGCAAAATTTGCTGCATGTTTACGACGTTATTACGTCATATGCTATTTTTTTAGAGCCAAATCTACATCCTCTTTTCCCGGGGTCTTTGCGTTACCCCTTCTGGCCCGCTTAACAACCCCAGGACAGGTCTAAAAATAAAGCCTAGATGATTGGATGCGAAATCAATCTTGAGGCAGGCAATGCCCGTCGGTATGGTTATCTCATTAGCCAAAGTGACACACCTTCGTCTGGTACGTCCGGAACCCTTGGTATCTAAATACCTTCTCCTTCTCCATACACGTTCCTTTCTTTTTACTCATCTGACATTCAAGTGGATCATCTACAGGCAGAATATTCAGGGCCGTCGAACAAACTAGGTGACTTAAAAGACGGACATAAAATCAGCCACAAACTCTGTGACTCCCCAACCCCGAATGAGTGAATAACAATTTACACATATTAGTCTATCGTCGTGATAGGTGGCGACAGAATTCCGACATTCCTTTGTCACTTGTCTTATGCTTGATTACCTCACCGAACCACAAATATTAAACTTAACTTTTAAAATTTGACAGATGCATTTGCGTGACCCAGGAAATTCATTAGATAACTTAAAATTGAAGAACTCATACTGTTTTATTAATTGCACATCGGCTTAACATTAAGAAAAAGGGTGACAATTCATTTTCGCAAACGCGCCATTGCGACGCTGAGAATTAAGAGATTAGTAAAAGGTGACCGGGCCTTCAATATCGCATTTTGGAACCTCCATTTCGACGTCTTGTTTGAGATATAGTACGACCATTCTAAGACCCCTTGTCACTCTGTACGAATATTATATTGACCACCAAACAACTCCATGCTCAGGATAACAGTAATATTTTCTTTTCATCCACCCGAGAAATCCCGGGGTCACACTTTTCATTTATAAAGGAATTAACAGGAATGATTTCGCGTAATAATTTGTTGATTTTGTCCCAGCCGTCTGGTCTGTAAAATGAAATGAAGATAGATGATTGTGTTTCTCGTTTTTCTTGGAGAGTCGCTCTGCCGACTGTATGACGCTGCTGCGTACAGTTGGCGACAGCGAGTACTGTGCCGACGGAATCGTTACGAAAGATGATGACCCTATCCTGACTTTGAAGGGAACCCGAAATAAGAAAGGCAAACACGTTCTGTCAGCAGTAGGATTTGTGGGGTTTTCACAGCAGGATTATTGCTGTTTCAGGCCATTCCGCGTATTTTCGACTGGAGACGCCTGGTTTTATGACGCTGAACTGTATGTGATCGTGATGGCACCTCAATTGATGCATAGTTGCCGGTGTACCATCTCAGTTCCATGACGTCTTCGTACGAAAATGGCGAAACTTCTCAAACATGAAACATCTCTAACATTCGAGTAGGACTAAGATCACCTTAATTGTTAAATGATCAGTACCATAAATCCGTTAGCCTCCGTGTTACCATAAACATTCTCCCTCTCCCACAAATGCCGAAATTGAGTTTCGTACGGGGTCAGGGATCGGACGAATTGGGTATATACGTTGATTTCCATTTTATGAACTATAGCTTATACGTATATCAAGATTTTAAATTGTTTGATGTCAAAATGCTGAGATCAAGAGTGCCCCACGGTCTATATACGTACCTACCCTATCGCTATCCACTGTACGATGACGGCATATCTGATAAGCCTCGAATAATATTCCGTGATATCATTCCCAAGACAATAGCAATAACAATAAGAACCGTTTCAGTCCACCAAACGTGCCTAACAGAAGCAGATAAACGCCTCACGGATCGTTACAATGATGTAGCGTCCAATTCATATCAACCGCACACAATATCATAAACATGGAATAAGAATTTATCATTTTTATATTGCCATTACGAATGTCCCAAAACAGGACCCTTGTGCATTGTCTTCGCTTGAATTATATTTAATAAATCAACGCTTTACGCGGTAGATATCTCAAATTGCCCTGGCTAACTGCTGGTCTCTTGGCTTTGGCTCCATTCTTCAGAACTCGTCCACCCGTTGTGGTGTCCTTCCTTTTGACGTCATGCCTATCGTTTACGACACAGAAATAGAATTCTGGAGGCGAAAAATGACGAATCGATTTCCAGTCATGCAAGAGCCTGGATCATTGAGGCTTCCGGTAGAATTGGTCGTTCTAAAGTTCTCAGTCCTATTTCATTAGTGCAATATTTAGAATTGAACCAATCACGGGAAAGTACCCACTGGCAAGATAGTAAGAGGTTGTGGTCTGTGGGCCAATAAAATGTTTACCTGTAAAGTCAGTAAGACATCAGCGTTTCTTATTGGGAAAGCGTATGAAATGGTCAAACCAAAGGTGTATCAAGAGACTCACTCAAGACCCAAGCTATCCGAGCAATACAATTGGTTACAAATATAAATCTTTGATATATTCTCGCCATGTTTTGTCACATTCTCACTCATGCCGATAACGCGAATCTTATAACCAGGATAAAAGCAAACTGACTATGGATTAATTGAAAATATTATTTACGAACTGGTGAAGAAAGGCTAGACCATTATGGTCGTAATCATTTTGCCGTTCTGACATGGCATTAAGATGCGAGATGATACTGTGTAGCTGATCCTGAAGATGTTGCGGAAGCGATGGATGAGGAAAGATGGCATTGTCATTTAGCGGAGATGGAATGGGCAATGATTTTATGGTCGAGATAGGACTTGGTTGGTGGAAAGAAGAGATTTCTTTGATTTAGATGCTTTGGCAAACACCTGTAAAGACGGCGAAGACTCGAAACGCGAACCCCTTCCCTGTGTTTAGCTGACATTGTCATTTGATGGAATGGTCAAGGATTTTATGGTCGAGATAGGACTGGGTTCGTAGAACGAATTGCGTTCGTGTTTTATGGCTGCTTTGGGTAGTAACTTTCTAGGCTGGCGGAGTGACTGTATGATGGGGGAGTCATTTTTCTCACATGGGTGAGTTGGACAATGATTTTTTAGTCGAGATAAAAGTGGTGGTTTGATGGAATGAGTTGCTTAATGTCATGGACGAGGCTCATTCCAAAGGGAGCTTTGGGTACCGAAAACCGACAGTTTTTTTGTGTAAAACAACTGGGTATTTAGTCCATGCAATGGCATGACGAGAACAGACAAGTTTGATTCTAAACATCATTATCATGTAGGCACCTGAACTCATCCCCCAAGCATCTTTAATTTCACATCACCATTTGCTAATTGCAATAAAAGGAAAATGACAAACACGCAGCGTGGTTAAGGGTCAGTCATTCGCGCACTTCTGTCAGCAAGAACGAAAAGGCTTGGTCAGTTATTAGGGGAAATAATTCAGTTTTTAATTATAAAAGTGTCAATGCATGTAAACAGTGCAATAAATTACCACCGGGGATAATCGGAGAGCTTTCTCGAGAATGACTATCAGAAATGAAATGTAATAATGTTTCGCCATATGACTATGGTAATAATCTATATTTGCTATCGACGATTTGTTATGAGGTGATTCTGAAATGATGTGGTCGGGGATTGGGCTCAGGGGAGGAATGGTTTGTGGCTAGGTTTGAATGTGAGTTTATTTAGGTTCATTTAGAGATAAGGTATGGACGGTGTAGCAGTCTTAAATGTCTTCCAAGGAAAAAAAGTGTGGGTCCCTGTAGTTCTTAAGATCATTTCACGAAATGGCAACGACTCGTGAAGTTGTGATTCTCAATCCATGATCCTCTAAGTATCTTCTCATAACTGCCCTAACCTACTACTTATATCAGACGAAAACAATTTCGAAAAGACTCGAGATGGCTATACCCGAGATGTTATCGCTTCCCGTTTCCCAAAACACGGTGAAGGCAATTTTCCCGGTTATAAATTTTCTGGTTCTGACTCTAGCGGTCTTGTAAATCGGGCAAAATGGTTTATTATATAGTGTTTGGAGTTAATACATTGGTCGCGAGAGATTTCATGACAAATATTGCGGGGATATAATAGCTCTAGCATACAAGTGCGTTTAAGGGGGGATAGAAGAAGGAAGGCAATAGTGAAAATTAGGAAAAGGGGTCGTACTATCAAATGAGGCATTCTGTCAAAACTAGGGACTTTCTCTCAGAAACAAAACCAAATTTCGCCATTTGGAAAGAAGATGGACGACTGCTGTCAGTGCGCATGAGTGGCGGAGTACGACTGTAATAAAGGTGATCATTTTCCCTGCTTCGCTCCAGCTTGTTTATGATTCCAGTACTACTAAAGGCCAATTCATCATAGCTTGGTGGCAATTCTAGGCTCTGCATCACTGGACGATGAAATTGCCAATTTACATAAGCGATTGTTATTAATCAAAATCATTCGGACTCGTATTCAGATGTTTCGCTATTTGCTATTTCGGCTTTATTGCTTTACGCTTGGTTGTTTTTAATGCAGTGTTCGTATGTTATGGCAATCCATTACGAATGTAATTAACGGCATTCCGAAATTACTGACATTTAATCTGTTTCTAATTCCAACTTTTCTACATTGAAACGCCCACCAAACTTGAGAAGTTAATTCGAAAGGGCCTATGCCTGAGCCTATATACTGTTATGCTTGCCGTACTACCAAGAATTAATAAAAACTAGTCTTTACTAGTCCTTGGTATTACTAACATTTTATGGACTTATATCAATCATTATATTAATCGTTCCTCCCCAACTGAATGACAAGCAAACAGAGTGTGTCCCTTTTGAATTTAACGATAATTTGTGTTTTTATTCGAAACGAAAAAAAGCAAATCAAAGGTGCCTTTTTTATTGACTATGCCTATAACCCGAAGTATCTGTTGGCGTCCCCGTTTGTCAGTGACGGGGCATCACTGCATTGACTTGCATCAGCTGGTGATTATGGCTGCAGGTCCGACTGAAACGGAGGATCTTTCAGGGATAATTCATCCAATAAATAATCTCGGTTGGTTTCAATCGCCATCTCGAAACATAATTGGGAACTATGAATTATCAACAAGAGACCCTCTGCTAGAACGGCACGAAACAAGTGCAGTATTTATGCATCATCACTTGGCAGAGGAATGCGTTGATATCTAGTCAGTTCCCGTAAGTGTGCTCCTTCCTTAGACAGGACGTCCAAGAGGAAGAAAGAAGATTTTTTCACGAGAGTTTCTTTATTTTCTTAAAAGAGTAAAACAAAGCGTACGACAACATAAAAATAGTAACCCTTCTGGTCAAACGATATGTTTTTTAACTCCTAGTTTTCTATTTTTGTCTTCAAATGCTATTTATTTTGGCTTACACTACCAACAGCACGATTTATAACAGACCATCTCAAGGAAATTTACGACAGGGGATGATTTTTTATTATTTTTATCAACTAGATATGATATATAACCACCTCGCAGTAAGCACATCCGACAGAGAACAATGTTACCAACAGAAGCGTGTAGCTCCTACCTTCTGACACAGGCATTCGCTACTCAACACAATGAACTAATAGGTGAAGCGATAATGTTTTTCCCGGAGGTTTCGTTTTTGAGGTCCACCATTCAGTAAGTAACATGATTGTGCACATAGTCCATGCATTAACAATGGCGATTGATCCGTTGTTCACACATACCCCAAGCATTATATGCAAGAAATACTGAGTATATGATTACAGAACCGCATATAATGCATTGAATCGAATGTACGTTACGTACACGTATACATATCATCTGATTTTTAATCGCAAAATGGGATACATGTATATCCATTTTTGCCACTTTAAGAAAAGTACTGAAAGTTTTTCTGTGACCAAAAACCTCCATTGCCAGCCAAAGTGGCCTATATATACCCTGAGGAAACAAATAAGAGGAGAGTCTGAACTAATGTCTGACTAATAACCTGTCATGTTTATATCCAACATCCTTGAAGTAATGAAGCTTAGTTTTTGGTAAAAATACAGCTACTGCCAAAGCCTTAATGGGATTGTCACCCCACCTTAGGTAATAAATACCTCCAAGTTTATCAATGTAGTCAAGGTAGCCCTGAACTTCCTTTGAGCGCCAGAAGTCCACTCGGCTCACTTCAAAATTATTATAGTAAACTCTGCCATTGGGCCACTTGTCTAAAAATTGAGCTTTGATTTTGTTTTCAGCGACGTATGTTTTGGTGGCGTTCCATAGCCCAAGAACACAGCGATTTCCATCATACTTCATCCATATGTAGCCATGGACTTTTCTATAGTCTCGCATCCTCTTGAATATGTCGTATTTGATTGGTCTGAGGATTTCAGAGTCTGTATCAAGCCGCAGATAATATTCTAAATGGTTGAAAATCGGCTCCTTATATATAAGAATGGCGTTAAAGCGACACATATGTCGGTATGAGACTGGGCGACGGACGCACACATCCTTTTTTGGCACGAGGTAGGAAATGAGGTTGTAACGCGGTAAAGTCATCTCAATTTCTTGAAAAAACAAGAGGGATTTTGTAAACGTTCTGATATACGTCCGCGTGGTAGCATTGATGTTGTCTTCATGGAAGAGAATGATGGGATACTTGTACACGGTGTTGTAGTTGCGGTCCAACATCGACAAGGCCTTTTTCAATAAACTAAGTCGCTTTCCTTCAATCAGGAAATAAATGGCCCCTTTAGGTTTTCCTACAGGCCAATTGTATCGGATCAATTTATTGAAATCTCTCCGATCCACTAGAGTATGACTTGCATTTTCTGGTAACAGCTCCTCACCGGAGGCGATTTTCACTAAATCTGCCAAAGGTTTCAACAAAGAAGTCATGGTCCTGCTTCCAGCTGGTGCTACCTTCCCTTCTGGTTCCTGTTTTAGAATTTTCTGTTCCGCATGCCCACCGACTGCCTGTTTTAAATCCCGTTTCTCTACCAGAGGTCGGTTTAGTTCGACTAAAGGTCCCTGGGCCTCGTATAGACTTGATAAACTGCTCTGCTTGGTTGTAATAATGAGAAGGAGGAGGAACGGAATGCTGCATATGATGATGATGAAGGACCACCATTTGTAAAATGTTCCTGCCCGTGTACCTTGGCCCATTGTTGTAGTTACGGCGCTACGTGGTTAAAACCTGAAACGAAAGGAACAAATCATGTCAATTGCAATCATGTAACTGAGAGTGTAAAAAGACAATTAGTAAAACATTTTTAGATATACATATACGGTAATTTCAACTCCCATCCCTCGGGTGCAACAATTGTAACAGGAAAGTCAGACTTAGGCCGGATAAAGTGCACTGGGCACAGAAGACGCTGTCGTGCTCTTGGAATCCCAGAGGTACTGACCACATGGTCGTTGTTCTCTCCTGACCTTATCCGTCACCAAACGATAGGGAAAGACAAGGGGGCATTTAAAACTGTTTGGGCTGGTGACTCTAAGATCATATTCAGCCTGACATGAGAAATCCGGCAATCTGGAGGGGACTAAGATGTGTGCGGTTGCAATTGGGTAGTATACATTATGGTATTACCGCAATGTACATGTATTGATTCCCACCATTGTGCAAAGGGCTATTACTACTACCAGTGTAAATTTTCGTCCCATTAATTTATTGGCTTAGCTTGGTTAGCTTTGCGCCCAAGTCGTGAACAAACCTCTATTGTAAGGCTATCGATAATGCAAATAGAAAAGACACACTAAACACCAAGGCTAAACTAAACAATGAAGATGTATCCCATTATATTTAGACTTAGAGTGTGTGTTTGTCAAACGTCATGTATGGGCGGTTATTTCCGCATAAATAGAGGTTGTCTCAAATAGACATTTTATGTCGTGTTATGACTCGAATAGACGTTTGGTGGCGCTCGTTTTAACGGAGACGTACCTGAAATAAACATATTGTGTCGTATCTCAAATAGACATACACTCAAATAGACGTTTGGTGGCGCTCGTATCTCAAATAAAGCGCCACCAAACGTCTATTTGAGTTATACACAAAAATCAGAAAACACGACAATATGTTTATTTGAGATACGAGCGCCACCAAACGTCTATTTGAGTGTATGTCTATTTGAAAAGCGCCACCAAACGTCTATTCGAGTCATAACACGACATAAAATGTCTATTTGAGACAACCTCTATTTATGCGGAAATAACCGCCCATAGTCATGTACATGCAGATTCATGCGAGACCTTGACATAACTGTGCCGACGTGTTTCAGCCGTTACCAGTGTACAGGCGCACGGCAACCGGCTTAAACACGTCGAAACAATATCTTTTATTTTGTAGCTAAAGTTTTGTCACTTGTTTTTTCAGAGCCGCTAGCCGAACATCACTGAAAATCAAACCGTGACACTGAAAGTACCCCTATCCCTAATTAGGCTTATAAGCTAATCAACTATCATAGTTAATTAGGCTTATAAGCTAATCAACTATCATAGTTCTACATGCTTCTAACCCAGACCACTGTAGAAGTAGAAAATTTCCTCTGGTTCTATCATGGCCATGACCGTCACTAGCATGATAGAGTCACTTCTTCCCGGACGAACGTCTCTGACCAAGGCCTATTATTATTATTCACAATGTGATCTTATTTCTGTTCCTGAAAAGTTGTTTTCAGTGTATTTTCTCCTTGAAATCGATCACTTCAGGTACTATTACTGTGCATACCTAGCTAAATTAGTGTCTAGTTTCGTCTCTGATGACATTTATTTCGTAAAAATCGCTGTTTTTTTCTAAAAAGGTGTTTTGTGGTCATTTTGGCTGTTTATTTCGAGGGTACGGTAGGAGGTCATCGTTCACTCGATAACTCTTTTTAAAATGAAATAAAAGCGTTTTAAGATACATGATATGAATTGATATTAATATTCGTTAAGTGGGATTGTCGGTGGACGTTCATTGGTGAACAGTTGTGCTGGAATTACGAAAATATATCGATATCGTTGAGAGTTCATTCATTAGGGGCCTGCTCTCAATTTTCCTTACAACGCCTCTAGCACTGGGCAATTGCCACCATCTTGAAAAGCAGTGCCGCGGATGGCTATCGCATCGCCACTACGCATGAGAACACGATGGCTGCCCTGCGCTGCATTGATAGTTCGTAATAAATTCACATAAAAACACACCAGAAGATCTCCGATTTTATTTACAAAGATCATATTTTGTTATTTATTGATAAAACAAGCCATTTTACCACAGCAGGTGACACATATTAGGCCTGAATAAGACTTTAGAATTTGAAGTGGTGGTGACGATGCCGATATCCAAGATGGCGGAATTATACCAGTGGTCAAATCTCATCTATTTTGGGTAATTGCATCATTATTTCTTTTTGTGATTGGTGATTTGTAAAATTGAGAATGATTGAAAAATCAGTATTTTTTCACCCAAAGGCATGAGTGAACATTTGATAAGTTTATTGTGATTTAATTGGTAATTTGGTCGACATTTTGACAATTATATTTAGCAATATTTCGATAAATGCGGACCTGCTTCTTCCTCTTTTCGCAGTGACGGTGTTTCGATAACTCAGGTCAGTTTCACGGCAAAAATAAGTGGTAGTTTTGAAATTCGAATGTGCATTTATTGATGTAACGATAAAGTACATTTCCGAGAATAATTAGTGAAAGTTTCAGTAGGTGTCGATTTTTGTAAAGTAGTGTATAGGCGATGGATTGGCTCAGCCATGTGCTCGTCGTGTCAGCGGGGCGCAAGCCGTCATGGGATGGGGGATGTACACTACTACAATGCACGTGATTGATGGTTGAACATTCATTCTCGTTGACAGTGTATTATTGAAATATTTGATTGTGATGATGGGGTATTGTACTAGGCCTTGCATGCTCCCAACGTGTGGCATATTTCACATTGATACTACCAGTATCAATTACAAAAAAATAGATTGTGAGTAACAATAGGCCTACAAACAATGCTACATGTCATGAAGGTGGGAACGGGGAAGGGGGGGTAACTGTCTCGACGTCCCGTTAGGAAAAAAGGCTTATCCCGTTTCCCAATACGCAATTTTAGCCGAATCGTGACGCAAAACACGGCTTGTCTCGAATCCCGCTAAAATAAGGGTGTCTATCCCGAATCCCGAGTTATTTTCGGCCCATCCCAGTGTCCCGAAAATACCCGTTCTCCCCCTCATACATAGTAGACCATATTGTCACATTGATGTTTTCTTTCATTACAGTTAGACTTCGAGATCTACATTTTCGACAAAGGCCTGGTGTAATATTATTACGTACTTGATGAAGGTAATATTAATTTCTTCAAATTTGAAGCATGACGTTAATGGAGTACCAGCACAACTTCATTGACTGCTACGTGGCGCTGGTGGAAACTAAGGTATTGCATCGCTCATATCACTTGAAAAAAACATTTACCCTAGTTACGACCAAAGCTGCTTAGCAGAGGGCGATACCTCATCAGGAGCGCCACAATCATATCATTGGTGTGAAAGCATTTGTATGAAGTTTTTCAGTTCTCAATGTGTTCGAAACCTTAATTGTGAATTTGTGCACTTCGAATTCAAATTTACGTCACTACGTTAGTTTGACATCCATTGATGTCACGGTAATTTCACTGTTATGCTGTGCTGCTTTCAGTTTTAATGACACGAATGAGTACAAGTACATTACATTTTTCGACGAAGGCCTTCTGTAATTTCATACGCTTCTTACGGTTAGTATTGATTCATAATTTCTAGTAAAAAAGTTAATTTTGAAAGTGAAAAATATGTTACAATACAATAGACCTGCAAATACCATATACGCAAGTTTTGAACAAATATCACACATATTCCCCAGTTGACTTGTGATGATATTGATAATGGTGGTGGTGGTGTTATCATGTACATGGCTTCTAACGTAGTAAGTGTTTTCTTTTCAGCAACATTCAATAGATTTATTTACTGTATTATCATTTCGACCAAGGCGAATTCGACACTTCAATTCAATTACACAAGGTTAGTAACTTTTGTTCACAAAATCCAAATGGAGGCAAATACAGAACAATCAAACTTAGTCATTCCAGTCAGTTACTGAAGCACAGTGAAAACTGTCGGGAGCAGTGCAACTGATGGCATGTCAAACTTCCAGTGACTGTCCCTGTCCATATATTTCAAGACAGTACAAATCTTGTAATCATTTTGTTTATGCAATGTACGTTATTATGTATCATTTCAGCACAATCAAACTTAGTCATTCCAGTCAGTTACTGAAGCACAGCGAAAACTGTCTGAATTAGTGCTGCTGATGGCATGTAATTACTCTACTACCACTACCAGTGACAGTCAATGTCCAAATATTTTCAAGTGTGCGAAATTAGTACTCGTCTACTTCTTAGTGTTATTTGAATGCAATGTATGTTATAAAAATATTTTTTCAGCACTATATCAACATTCTCATTCCTGTCAGTTTCTGAAAATCAGCTAAAGCAATCGCTACCAATGCAGCGGATAACAGCAATTCTTTTTGTTCCCAATGCCCATCCATGACAATATATTTCACGCATGTGACAATCATGTAATCATCGTGTTTTTTGTGTTCTATTCATGCAATAAATAAATTCAGTATTTTCAAATCATTGGTGCTACAAAACTATTCTCATTATAGATTATTCATATTTTATAAAATGCTGTCATGTCAAATTTTGTGTCCTATAAATCATAATGAAGTCGGCATTTTATATACAACTTTTGTACTCCTCCTAAATAAACATACAAATCTTGTTTTATGTAAACTTTGTATATGTGACCCGTCACAGCAAAACCAGGCGCATGTCGCTCTGAGCTTGGCAGGTTGAGACGGACTGTTCTAATCTTTCATTAGCGACACCATTTCTTACCAGAGTGCCTCCTTCATTCATACATCTTGTACTTTAACTCAAGATACCCATCTTTGAATATTTTTAGTATACCAAGTACTACAATGTCAATGTATTGAAGTCATGTTCTTGTAGTGTTATTGGCTTTCTATTATCTTGTCAAAATACCACTTGGTTCTCGCAAAATCTCAATAAAAACAAATGCTATTGCATGTATTGCATATTCTAACAGCTATCCACTGTATCGATTTATCCATCATCTGTACTATTTGTCACAAAAATGTTATATTATGTAAATCATATTTCATTACATAATGCACACTGCCAATTACTGCTGAACCATTCATATGTCATTTAAATAAATAATTTTCAACTTTTTAAAACCGTCTTATAGTACTGTTCTTGTCACTTAGCTGAACCAATTGCTCTATAGCATGAAATTTCCAGAAATGCCCCAGGGACTGAAAAGTGCTGTTTTAACAGAGAGGTGTCCTAAACTGAGAAGTCGAGTTGAATGGAAACAACCAATTTGGAACAAAAAACTACTGTCCTTATTAAAGAGGTTGTCCTCAATAGAAAGGTGTCCACAAAAAGTAGGTCCACTGTATATGAAAGTACAAACCCTGGTACATGTAGTGACATCATCTACTCCTCGATGTGGACACCTGCAAATGCAGCGACAATGTCACATCAGTTATTTAATTCATCGTCCTTTGTGCAGATGGCACCACCCATCAAACATGTTGGTGACGAATAGTGTCGCAGCATTTCGTCACCGAGCTTTCACGAAAATGCACTGTCATTCATTCAGCCATAAGTGTAAGACTGTAGGATTGTTTCCAACCAAAACATGTTCGAAATGTGTCAAGCATTCGGAACACCCAAAGACTGATTAGAGAAGTCAAAATTGAATGGAAACAACCAATTTGGAACCAAAACTAGTGTCCTTATTGGAAAGGTTGTCTTTAATAGAGAGGTGTCTACTAACGGAGGTTCCACTGTATATAATGTAGGAACCCTGGTTGTGACATTGTCCACTCCTCCAGCTGCACACCACCAAATCCACAACAATGTCACACCAGTTATTTAGTTCATCATGCTTATGGTCATTGTACTTTCATCTTATGTAAAATGTAACTTTTTACACGGTTTCAATAAACGATTTGTAATTTGTAATTTGTAAATTATAAATTTCACTAATAATTTGACGCCGCCAATTCCACTGGTCTTCGAAATACGTAAGCTACACTGTTGACGACTATGACACTCCTCACAAACCACATTGTGAATCAGACGCCGATAGGCTTGTTCCTCTTATTCTCAATTGCAGACAAGAGGAACATAAAAACCGGGGAACATGGGATGACCCCGCGTGAGGGAGAGAAAGACTTCTTGGAGTGCGAGACTGAAGAAATTTGAAGAAATACTCACCTTTTCCAAATGAAGAAAAATCCAATCCGTCTGTTCCATACATATCAAACGTGAAAGTGAGAAGTAGCGGCCATATTGAAAGGAACGAATGTTTACATTGTTGTCCGACGTCAGGGGCTAGTAGCACCCCCGGTATGAGATTACTCTACTATGTCTCCACATTACAATGATTCGCGCAACGCATTCCAACTCGAAACCCGTAAACGAGTCAACTTCTTCGACGTTTGTGTGCAAGACTACGCTTGAAGACGGCAACTATTGTCAAAACCGTGGTGGCTAAAATAAGCACAGGTGTTAGTTGTATTTCAATCCAAGAAGAACAACAAGAGGGTCTATAAAACACAGTGCTACATGGACGCTTATGGATCAAGCTGAACGTAAATCTGATATAATCGGTTTTGGTCCCTGCCGGGACTTGTTACGTCACCTATTGAATTGGTCATGCTGTCAATCGAAAGCAAAAGTATTTATGGGTCGATTTGTTTACATACCTTTATTTAATTCATGTTTATAAGGGATGTGACCATGGTGACCGAACTGTGACAATAGGGGGAAACCTCAGGGGAGGAGGGCTTCTATTTTACAGGACATTTTTGCGGTGTTCGTTTTTTGTTTCAAATTCTGAGGAAAGAGGCCCTTGTTCAACAACTTCCTTGCTTTAGTGTCAGCTTAGATAGTAGAAAAACACATTATTCGTTATTTCATGACGCACACGAACTGGCAAAGGAAAGCTTTTACAAATGACTTTATGTCACTCCGATAGCACGACGCTTCCATGGACATACTACGTCATTATTTGTATTACATTATGGTTCTGTTATTCCTGAGAGTTTCCACAGACTGGTGATCTTCCAGGCAGCGTGTCGCCAATGCATCGCCACTTGTACTTCAAGTCGTCGGTTTCTAATCTTCAGAACATCACTCATTAGCCAGGGCGACTCGCGGGGAGAGACTCGGCCAAATCCACTGCGTCTTACGTACAAACGAGGCAAACAAGTTCTATTCGATGAAATGGACCGCATTTTCAACCTATTGTTTCATGTGAGCAGTGACGATAACATGGAGGATTTACTTCATTTTACGCTTCAGTTTAAAGATAGATTTTGAATACGCAATAGATCAATCAGAACATCTTGGTCAACAGTCATCCAGCCCTGAGGAGATGATACCGGTGATTTTTAACATCCCGTCTCCAAATAAACTATACGTGCACGTCCATTGTCGGTATAGGCACAATGAAAAAAGTTTTCCGTACAGAGTGACCACAAAAAAACCCCGCTTATAAGCACATTTCCTCTACCCTCAGACTCAAAGTGCTTGTACTAGTAGATGAGGGAGAATCTTCCAAGAAGAAGAAGAAGACCAAAATATCTCGATTCAGTCCATTAGTTTACATCCCGATGAAAACAAGGTTAATGTTCTTCCGTTCCTGCAGACAGGGCCGTAGAAGTAAAATATCAACCTCTGGTTTCCTCGAGATGGTGGATTTAGCTCAGGAGGCAATTTTGTCAAGCAAAAGTCGGGGCGACGTAAATTGAGCTGACAGAAGACCTGAATTTGAACACCTGTAAAATTTCTTCCGATTTTGCTTCACAAAAACAGCTCCAACGCTAAAAGTACTTAACCGAATCGAGATCTATTTTCTTCTGGCAAAGTTCTGTGTCTACTTGGTGCTTTCATCTCGAGGGATGGAGGTATGGTCTTCCGAGGTTTTTGGCTACACTGTATGCACCCTGGTATTTAACATCCCTGTCAAGGTGCCGCCGGCATCCTCTGCCGCTCTTCCACCCCGCTCGTCTCCTCACCATTCTCATCAATGAAGTGCATACTGTTCAAATAAACTTTGTCAATTGTTAATACTGATGATGCCAAAGGCCAATTGTCCTTTTTACGCGTACGAGGATTTCGACACTGCGCACTGATATGCTTGATTTTCTTGTTCATATCGGAAAGTGACTCCTTTATTTCGTTCAGCTCTGAAAAAACAAAGAAAGAAATATGAATACAATCTATTCGAACTGACAATCGTATCTTTGTTAGGCCTTTACTAGTGTCTGAGCATCCTAATCGGCAAGTCTCCACAAAAGCTGCAGGGTTAACGTATCTGTATGCCTACGAGCAGTCCACTGTCCGCCATCTTTTCTTGCAAGCAATGATGTGACTGAACGGCCGATGTCGATTGGCTCCTTGGGCAGAATCGTTGTCGTTCTGCCCAGATCCAACTGATCTGCTTCTACTGAGCAGCAATTTCATCTCGATATTCTGCGTTGATGAATACATATCACAGGGCACGCTGACTCGCGTGTTTTCTCATCTTGACCCTCAATGTATTGACATTGCTAAGCTTTACCGACAACCCGCATCCAATATGGGCGGAGGCAACGGTGGCAATACCGCTGGAAGTTCAGCATGGTGTTTTCTACCAGCCCACTCTTTCCATTTTAAAACCTGCATGGATGGTCTACTGTAGACAGTCAAAGAAATGCGCTTAAAGTTCTTGCTGCTGGTATCTTCACAAGGAAAGACGAAGCATGACAGTCAGGAGATTCGGAAAGTGCTAATGAATCAAATCTCTGATGAAAACACTTAAGCATTCCAATAATATCATGCGCTGACATGCAGTAATGCATCCAATGATATCATGCACTGACATGCAGTAATGCATCCAATGATATCATGCACTGACATGCAGTAATGCATCCAATGATATCATGCACTGACATGCAGTAATGCATCCAATGATATCATGCACTGACATGCAGTAATGCATCAAGCTTTCAATTGAAATAAAATTCAAATGCCAACCTCATGAATCAAGAAATGCCATTTTCGTGATCAAACATTGTAGACTACTATATTTTTAAACGCATGCGTTCTTGTAGAGACAGAATCATATAAATATTTCTATTAACGCCTCACACCTAATTAATTGTAACGCCTACTAGTACATGGAATTCATCTCACGAGGACTTTACAAAATAAGAAAGCTAAGCAGTTTAATTTGCATAATATATGATCCACCACAGGCTTTCGATTGAAGTGAAGCTGAGAGATCGTTCCAAAAAAGGGTAATCAGCACGGTTTATGATAGGAGATACCGCACAAATATATCATGTGCTATGTGAATGAGTCGACTTACGCCAACAGCTCGTATGTTGATTAGCCTAAAATGACACATAACCAGTAAACATGTTGTCGGAACTTGCTGTTCACGCGCAGACGTCCGTTCGTCGGCTGCGTTTTCCCGTTCATGAGTGTCAAAGCAGGAATGCGCTCAGCCTCTTTTCCGTCGTGTCCGTCTGCTGAACGGCGCGATCGACCAGACAAACATCACGAGATCTCGCAGTGAAGTGCGTGGCTTACGAGGTTGGAAAGCGCTCTTGGCCAGATTCAGCAATGGAATGCAAGGTTCCTACATATTGACAGAACTGAAAATCAAGTTTTTGTTAGATGCTACAACTTACCCTCCTGCGGCTGACTAAGCTGCAGCTCCTTCATGTGAACCTTGTAGATGTACCGCTTCCTCAGTCTCGTCATCACAACGTTGTAGTAGGTCTTCGACCGATGCATCCCGAAGTTCCTCAGGGAGAAATGCTTCGAGGGTCGTGGGCTCGATGAGGCAGGTGAGCCAAGGCTGAAGTGCTTTTGGTTGCCTTGGCTTATGCGCCGGGTTGGTGTCTTCGGTAGAGAAATAAAAAAGTACAGTGATAAGACAAGAGCGCTGTTCTTTAGTAGTTGGCCTATATGTAGCAAATTGTTATGAAATTAAAAGTCGGACGGAATCATATGGTATACAGTATGTAGAGCAAACTGTAGCCATTCTATCCACGAAGGTCTATCGGCGTTGTAGGCCGGAATCCCTCCCTAAGGAAGTGGAAGACGCGCAAAGCCGATAAATCAGATGTAAAAATCTTACCTGCTGCTCATTTATGTCATAATCCTGACTATGTGTCCCCATTCTTTTCTTCTTCTTCTTGTTAATGAAATATCTGACAATATCGATCAAATGCTTCGGGCTTGGGATCAGGTTGAACGGTGGTGGGATTGTGCAGCCAGTCTCGAAGAAGTCCATCCACAAGCGAGCCCGAGCAAACTTCCATTCCACGTCACGGTCATTCTGAAAATGTAGAAGTCTGATGTTGAATCCTAAAAGACCGTCTCGCAGTATACTATGGCTGCTGGTAGGTTATACCAATGAAAAAAACCAACATGTGCCTCAAACAGTGTCAGGGAATGACGGTAATGTAAGAGACAACCCGAGATCGACGTTACATTTGATGATCTTACCATAATCTCCTGGAATGAGTTACTCATCATTGCAATGAGCATGTTGATGAGTACAATCAACGCGGAGACAATATAGAATGAGTAGAGTATCTGTCCTACTGTCTCCGTGGCAACGATGTGAGTTTGGTGGGAAACAATGAGGTCTGGTCGGTAGGCTACTAGGCTCTTGTCAATGATGAACGCTTCGCTGCTCCCCATTCCGAATGTCGCCCAGAAGAGATTGGACGCGGTGGTAGTAAACCTGGAATTTGATAAACAAAATTGGAAGCATGCGCAGTGGTGAAGGGAGGGGATAACTACGTCATGCCAACACAGGCCGCCATTTGGGATCCGCTGCTCCGCTATTCGTGAAATACACAGATGCATGAAGATACCAGAATCATAGCAATCGATCAGCCCAGAATATGTTGGGACACAAGACTGACCTAAACAAAACAATTAAATGATACTATTTTATCACTAGATCATGAGGTTTTATGGTTTTGCGGTTTGCAGCAAAAGGACAGGTCTTCAATATGATCATACTTGCCATACCGTTATGTCTCAATTTTTGAAACACGGCGCTTTGAATAACTCTTCCAATGAGAAGGGAACATGCATGGAAAAGGAGGCTTTTCAAACTTTGGTAGCGCAGGTTATACACTGCCAAAAGGCAACGGGCAGTCGTGAAACGCCAATATGTCTTCCCTTTGTGCTTGAAGGTGTCTAGCTACGGATGTAGGGGTTACCTATGCTCGTTATTTTATAGAAGCATCATTCTCGCCAAACCAACGTCGATTACGGAGGCTGATTCATCAACTTACTGATCGAAGTACTTGTTTTCACATCTGTGTGTCCTGTACAGGTTGGTCATGCCACAGACGAAGGATATAAACACCAAAACGAAGATGGCGAAGAACCTGAGGACATCGCTCAACATCCTGCCGAACGACACGAGCAGCGGTCCTAGCTGCTCATTGGCTGGCAGAAGATGCGCAATGCGCACGAAGCTAAATATAGCAGCGAATGAGAGGAGGATGTCGGACACTTGCTGTGCGATGTCATGTCGTATATTCTGGTTCACTGAAAGAGGAGGATTACGAATTTGGAATGTTAACCAAAACACACGTACATTTGATAAATCTACTCCAAAGAAACCATCATGCCATTATCTCCTGCTCGTCACCTCTTTGCTACTCTATTGAGGTATGGTTTTATCATGATCCATCCGTTTATTCCGTCAATTTGATTTTGCCTGTGAATATCGCCTCAGTCTTTTTCGGCACATAAGTTTGTACTCACTGTGGTTCAAAAGTAGGGTCTGGTCTTGGATGCAGTCAGCCTCTGTCCCAGAGCACGACTTCCACTTCATCTTCAGCCCAGCCATGCACTGCAGCTCGCGGCAAGTTTCCGTGCGCACAGCGGAACAGTTAAGATGCCATTTGCTCGAAGGAGGATAATTTTTCTGGGCGTTGAAGTCAACGAACAGCACAAGCTGTAGTATCAGACCAGCCATGTAGAGAGCGATCAGGGCGGAGTCCATGAAGTTCCACCTGTCAGTGACGTATTCACGAAATCCCCCGCGCCACAACTGCCGAACCTCGTTCCAAAACATACCTTGTTGCAAAAGAAAGATCGGGAATGTATCGCGAAGATGAGTGTTGTAGTCCTCAACTTACTCGCACCATTTTCTTAGCTTTTAGCACTATTGAATTAGCCAGTTTAATGGTCATTTAATAAAATGGAGCAGTTTAATTTGTACAAGCCCCCTATAGTTAGAAAGTTGTACCTGGTGCAAGATTACTTAGCACTATTTGACTAAATTAACTCACCTAGCACCCAAATAAAGAGTAGCACTAAGACGATCAGGTCAAATGACATGCCAGATTTGCTGTAGCAGACAAGTTGATAGATAGTACTGTGGTTTCTCATGGTTACCAAGACAACCAGCGTCAGAAATATCAAATATGAACAAGTGTGCATCAAAAACTTCACAAAGGGACTTCGAATGGTGGCAGCAAGCTGAAAATATGTAAGCAAATGACCTATATATAGAAATCATCGCGAAAACATTAGACTTTTCCCAAGAATACGCCAATCCAATGGGGATGACCAAAACACACCTACATTAGCAAATGCAGATTACTTGATTCTATTTTTTCTGAAACAACCCCAAACGCACGATTTGATATTCCACATGAGATTATTTTCCCCGTCTTCATATTCTAAGTATATAAATGAATACGTATATCTTCTGATGAGAGTTGCTGTCGGCAAATGCATTTTCAGCGCGCGGATTCGGCATGACCGAAAGCACTACTGGCTCTTTTTATAACGGAACAGGTGACAGGTCCAGGTCACCACACACACACACACGCACACCCTAGACGATGCCGAGCTTGGGTGGAGCCTGGTGGGCCTGGTCATTCTTACCTTCGTGTATGGCGCCAGAATATAAGCAAATGAAAGAAAGGGTAGAAGGATCACGGTCAAAGGCACACAGAGGAATTTTACGAACAGGTGCTGGTGTCGGATCCACGGGACGCCGGAATACCACAGCATCACGAGCTCTCTTTGACATGTTGGATGGGCAAGGAACTGGAATTCAGAGAGGAAGAAGTCGTCAGCGATACTGCTTTAATCTTCCACCGCAGGTGGTTTTCAAGATCACCAGAAGATAATGATGGTCACTGGATTTTAATTTACTGCAAATTGTCAACGCTTTCACGTTGTGTACTTTTCCCAGTCATCTGAACAGGGCGAGAATTTAGTCAACGTGCGAGTACTTATAACCAAACGGTTAGTCATGGAAGTAAAAAAATGTCAATAGTATTTTCAGAAGGTAACAATAGTGCATACCAAAGGTACAAATCCTATGATGATAACTGCACGAGACACGTGGGCATATAGGATCGGCTAAGACCGTTTGAATACAAAATGTCTGTAGGTGGTGATAATTTTGAAAACAATATCGAGTAACTAGTCTTATTTATAAATGTGTCTCTTTCAACTTGTTATTTTTCGAAACACCGAAACGGCAGTTTCGATGGTGAAAAGTCAAAAGTGCGTTAGATGTTTCTTTGATCTGTCTGATATTCATAGAACGCAACCAATATAGAGCTTCTAAATAAAAAATGAAACAGCAGTTATCGTCATCAAATTAGTGTCACATGCACTTAGATATGTGATAAAACGAATACATCTATATTCTCCGATCTCAATTCGACATCCACAATTATTCTCGTTTAAGCACAAAAAATACATTACCCTCTTTTGGTCGTAGGAAAGTGCTTGTTTGACGCGTGTTAAAGATGGCCGACCCTTCAGCATTTTCCGCGGGCCCTCGGAGGTTTCCGTGGTAGGTTCAGTTGGGGTGCTCGGGTTTGAGGCGGCAAGTAATGTTGGGCCTGAGCCATGGCTGTCATCCCCGTTCAAGACTGCCATAACCTCGTCTGTTCCTCTGCATAAATCCAGCATTTCTACGGAATATTTTCGACATTGTGTACCTAGTTCTTGGTATTGTGTCTGAAAGTGAACAGTACTCGCCGCTTTCATAAATTCACTGTCAATTTAAAAATACCACTTCAAAGGAAATTCATTGCACCTACATCCTCAGTTCACGACGACGCCCATCTGATAGGTCAGCAAGATTTCAACATGTTAAAGTATTCATGTTCCAAATTAATACGCATGTTGTTCAAAAGGAGGTTTAGTTTCCATAACGATGTTATTCAGTATAACGTAAATGAGAATTTAATAGAATTTCAAAAGTTGAATTTTCATGCTGATATTTACCTGTTATATTTAGCATTGATTTGAAGTTCTTGAGAATGCCACTTACGGTTTATTTGAAGCCAGCCTATTTAAAACCTAAATATCAACGATCAAGGGCAAACCGATTCAATATCACTCGCTGCCTTAAAAAATTGAGGCATCATACAAGTTACATGTACTGACTATAATTTATTGTTGGTACAGGTCCTCCATTTCACACAATTACATTCAATTCGCTTTGCCTGGCTATGAGACGCTTCGAAAATCGCCGCTCTAACATGAAAGCCTTGGTGGTTCAACGGTAAGAATGCTGGACTTTCGAGCTGGTGACCGAGGGTTCGACTCCCCGTGATTCCACTTCATTTTTCTCTTTTTTTCTCTTCATTTTCTTGTTATTTATTTATTCATTCATGAACATATAGTATTATTATTAATATCATTATCATTATTATTATCATCTTGAAGAAAACCCCTGAACCCGAACTTTACAAACTCATAGATCTATAAACCAGAAGGCAAGGGATCGCCAACATCAGTGTGGTCAGCATGTTGTTCACTGTTTACTATCTTTCTCACAAGACGCTTCGAAAACAGAATCCATCAATAATGGGTCAACCATTTCCATCTTCTCTGCTCCCGTTACTGTTAATGGAATCTATTCATACATGCTAATTGTCCAACTGCCCATCACATGAAATTAGCTAAGATGGTATTACATCTTTTTTTCTAATTACGCACTGAAAAAAACCACGCCCAGTCGTCCGACAGTAACCGAGAGTATCGTGCAGTCCCCGGACCTCAATATGTATTTACCATGCAATACAGTTTCACCGCGGGAATATCGTTGACATTGACCATTGGAACTCCGGACAGCTACAGTAGACACGGCAATCACTCCAATCACTAATGCAGTGTTCTTCTTGCAAACAGTTGTGTCCGCAATATCAACACTTTGTGGTTAATAATGCATATTTCAGATAGGGTTGACCAGGAGACCAATATCAACAGCATCTATGTCAACAAATTGGCTTTATCACACGGGTGAATGAAATACAGGCAGTCAATTTCAAAATCCGTTGTATCAATTAATTTGGTGATATACTTTATACCCAATATGTAAAGTTGTATACAGGCATAGGTAGGATTGTAAAATTAAAGTGTAGATTTGGTAATAGCATTCCGCGACGTTACTATTTATAGCTCACAAGGTCATTTGAATAAGATATTGATGACGTTTTAGTCACGTGACAGTCGGACATCTACACTTATTTCTACGCATTTGAGCTTATTTCAAAGTCAATTATCTTTGACCCTGCATTGTTTTTAGCATGAATGATACCATAGAGTCAGAGAGAGAAATATTCAGAACAATTATGTAGTATTTCCAACACTCGGACATGTGCCTGATTGAATCTAACTGCCCCAGTTAGAAAGCCTGAATCCATTACGAAACCGCATGTTTGTCCGACATTGCCTGTAATTCAGCGATGGGGAAATAGAGGGCAGCAGCTGCAGTGACGTCATTATCGCGGAATGCTATTCAAGTTAAATCTCAAATTATGAACGAGCATGGCCTCTAGATTACTCGACAGATACGTTATTGAGGGAAAGGAGTTCTCATTACCGAGTCAATACAAACGAATGTAAGCCCCGCTAAGCTTTCAGCAAGCTTTGTGTAACTCAATACTTAATGATATGATCGATGTAGAATGACCATCGATTGCACAATTTGTGCTTACATCAAACGTAATAGGGTGGAGACACGTTGATACCTGTTTACATCATGTAATAATGTTACATTGGAGACAGTTAAGTATTGATATTGACATTCAACATTTTCCGAAAATTACAATGCACACTGATGGATGTCTTCGGCTGATCTAGCAGTGCACTAGGTGACCTTGAATCTGATCAATGTATTCTTCAGGAGGTGATCTTAAAATAGGTATCACTTTTGTAAAAGGTTTTACAAACTTTCGATTTTGAAGAGTCTAATCGATCATTTGTGACCCACCCTGCTTATGATTCAGTACATTATATGATCACGTATTACTCCGATAAAATAATGTCAACACGCTCCAACCAGCAAGAAATCATTACGCAGTCGGGCAGACTCTAGTCACAATATAATAAAAAATGATTTCTGATTCCCTGCGAGTATTTGGTGACTAAATTCGATATGGTTTACAATGAAGGCTGAACCCAATGAAACAATACTTACAATGTTTTGTGGATAGCTCTGTTCCATCCATGTGATTACAAAGCGATGAGTGTGGGGTGAAGTCAAGGGCTTCATCCAGCACAGCTATTGTCAAAGGTAATATCACCGGTTGCGCAGAATTATATCAGATTTACATCAACGCATCCGAGCGACGGAAGTCGTCACAAGACAGGGCACCGTCGCATAGTTAGCTTTCGTCTTGATGGTGGATTGGCTAAGTGGCGGACGTGAGCCTTAGTATGTAGGCACTGGCAACGAATGGGTGACACCAAGAGTAATTTGACTAAATAGCCACATTGCTGTTTTCCTTACCTTATACTCTTTTTCTATCCTGGAGAGTTGGTCGAGGGTGTGGCTGAGTTCGAAAGCTGTGGTAAAGGGATCTTCGGTTGACAGGGAAATGTAGGCAGGGCTTGCCAACGCCTTGTACGTGCTCAGTCGGGCCCGGGAGTACCGGACAACATCGTGAGTTCGTTGGCCCGAACACAGTGCGCAGACGCAGAAGTAATCGTGGGGTTCCTCGATGTCCGCGCCGCGGAGGAGTAGGAGTTGTATTATGTGATAGTTGTTCCTGTGGCAGGCCAAAAGCAGTGGGGTGGTCTCGGGGGCATAGCGGGCCTGCTCACCGATACCATGATCATGGTAAAACCGCTCCATACTGACCAAGAGAAAACGATTTGTTTTATACACAGGGTGGTTCAGAATCATCTCGCATAGTTTCACATTGTCCTGGCTTATTGCACTCAGGAGAGAGTCCTCGGTCATCATCATGTTGCATCTCGGGGAAAGGTATTCGACAACACCGACGTGCTCCCCAACTACTGCCAATTCCAAGGCACCCCGTCCCAAGTAGTCCTGACAGTTGACATTAATGTGTTCTTCCTCTACGTAATGTTTCGTTAGGTCGAGGTTCCCTGAAGCTGCAGCCCTCAGGAAGCATTGTTCCTTTTCTGGTAACTGACTATCGAAGATGGATCTCCAAACACGAGCTTTAGTACTGTCCGACCGCGCAGGCCGATGCGACGACGACATCCTACTCATATTCCTGTGCTGAATACCACCAAAATGGTTACATGTAACCCCTCTTTAAAATGCTTGTACGTCGTACACGCCTTTATATCACTTATTTTATTCCTCTAGTTCTTCATAGTCAGAGTCACGCCCAGCAGTGACACATCGCAAATCCTACGGCACGGAAATTCTAGTGCACGGTTACTCCATTGTATCCAATCGGAAAAAAACAACAGGTTATCTTCAGTGATATATAAGCCTGAAATAACACTGGTCCATCCAGTTGTCGTTGCTCTTAACCGGAACAAAGCAGATACTGCCGATGGTGCCGCTCCAAAGCAGGTAAGTGCTGACTGTGCTTGGATGAGTGTTCAGATCACACAATGGGGGGGAATATCAGTAAAGAGACAACGATCCCGAAGTCTCCAGACGCGGATTTATGCAATATAATCCACAGCGAAAAAACTCACTTCACTCGAAAAGAAAAATCCTCATAGTAGAATATATCGGTAACTAAATAAGGCTAAACCCAATGATGGTGCGACAGGCTTGTCACTAACTATACATTCATGTAACACTGTGCTCGATCCACCTGCAGTCAGGGTGACGCGTTAATCCCGATATTAGTCCGCAGAATTCGCGAACATTTCCAGACGAATCGACCCAGAAGGTTGAATTGGTTATGATATCCCCGAGGCTTGCTTTCCATTATATACTGGAATAACAATTTGATTAACACGATATTATTGACAATATTACATGTTACAAATGATGGATATCATGTCTCTTTGGTTACATTATATTGTGACAATTAGCCAGGAAACTATCCACCGTCACCAATTTCTCTTAACGCATGTCTAATTTTGTAAAATGCTGTACATTTTGGATAATCGTTAACGTATACTGCCACAGCTCATTCACTACTTTATATCTCCCGACAGTTATACGCTCGGCGTTGATCAAGCTGCGCTGTGTAGCCCGCGCTCAGCGGACTTTGAGCTATAGCCCGAATCAGCAGGCGATAGCCCGATTTTGCTGCGACTCGCCCCATTTTGGATCATTGCCTGACTGTTTACCTTCGTGTACTCCCAGGTTTAGCAATCGATTGTTTCGATCACAACAACCGGACAGTGTGGCATTGCGTGGGTTGTTAGTCCCGCCGATTCTGATATACCGAATTATAAGTGTACGTGTATTTGATTTCTGACTTATTGTACATCATTGTTTCTTAGTAGTGTCACCTTGCTTCTTATCAGCATCTTAAATCAGTCCCAGTGATGTTGCCATGGAACCGGGGAGGTACTTCGACGAGGTGACCATGTATATTCAAGACAATTTGTACCGGCCACTCACACAGTTAGAACTAAAGGTTTTTGTTCTTTTGAAAAAACTGTGATACTTTTTACCAACAGAAATAAACACCCCGTGTACAGGCTTTTCAGCAAAGTGAACTTGATTCGCAACATTTTATTCATACTTCGTCACTTTTACGATTTCTTCATTACGCCCTGGTTCTCTGACAGAGTCGGCGCTAAATAATGCTAACTAACCGCATGGGAGAGCAAGCATTAGCGACTATCCAATTATGGACCAATTTGGTTTATTTGACGTCCATCTCCATCCACCCTGAATCTGGTGCGTTTGCGTCACCACTATCGGGATGAGTGATTTAGCGATTTCAAAACATTGCGGGTCAAGATGGTCTCCCTCAGGTAACTCGGAGATTTGGGCGAACATGTGCACAATCACATTTCCATATTCACAAGGAAAGATTTTATCGATTTGATGATGAAATACTACCAACTATCAACAGATTGGGCAGCGTTACCCAGTCCTCTTTCTTCCGGGGGTGATTGGGCGTATGGCGCAACCAACCCACATTATAGATGTATAAGGACAGACTTACCACTAACCCAAGCGCTATATCGCCATTCAGAGGAGACTGTAGGGCACTGACCTTCAAGGACAAGGCGGACTAAGCAAATAAAATTAGAATTGGCCTATTCATACCCGGCCAGTTAAGACAACGTATCACGACGAATTTTCATGATATAGGAAATTTTTAAAATAGCCTTAAAATTTTAAATGAACGTACTAACTGCTCACCTGTGTTGAATTTGAGGTCCAATTGTAATCTGAAGTCATGTTCGGAAGACAAAAGCGAGAAATAATTCCACCTCGTATCGAATCGAAATCTCATCAATTCTATTGGATACCGCACAACAGTTCTCTGAACGAGCTGTGAATATGAAAACCTTACGCAAAGACAATCATCACTGCGTTTTCTCGGCGTTCAATCGATAGTATGTCGCCCACGCTTAATTGAGGCGGGTCCGAGAGCTCGTCAACATACGGTACTAGCATCGGGGTGACATATCAATCCATTTAATGGCATAAGTACAAAATGCTGTTCAAACTTTGAAGGTGCTTGAGAAAAGTGATACCAGGCTTGTAGTTAGAATATATACACAGTCATGGTGAACGTCGGGGCCGCACGTGGTCGCAGCAGTACCGGCACCAGCAGCAGCAACGCGTGCCGGTGGTCAAAATAAAAATATTATCAGTGATCCATCAAGAGAGAAAAAACGCTCGATCGTCCAACCTGCCCATGAGTCTTTGCAGATGAAACGACCTGTGTTTTAATCATTGCATATGGCACCACCGAGACCCTGTCTCCAGAAGGTTGAGACAGATCCTGTCTGGTTTTACAGTATTAACAGTAGTAGGTGGCGGCCGATGAGGAAACTGTTACTCCGTGTTTATGTAGTCAACAACGGCAACACCAACCGCATTTCGAAATTGGTTTTTCGATTTTATTCAAAAAACATCACTTTTATACAATAACAAACGCAAATATGTCATCTGATGTGAATAGTTTGACAGAACAGTTGTCAAAGACAACTGTGGAAGAGAAGAAAGAGATCAGTTTTGCCGGAAAAGGGCTAAAATTGAACACCGAAAATGATGGTAGGAAAGTCATGAAGGCACCCAGTCATGAATTGTGTACATAATCACAACATACACTATAAAAGTCACTACAGCACACGCACTACATTGTAGGCCTACTACGGTATCAGGCTGTTTCGCTGCATTGCCAGTTCGCTACCAGTCGTTTCGCTACATGTGGCGGTCGTTTCGTTACATGGTAGGTCGTTTCGCTACATGGGTGGAGTCGTTTCGCTACATGATGGGTACGGTCGTTTCGTTACATGGAGGGCGTTTCGCTACATGGGTGGAGTCGTTTCGCGACATGGATGTAGGTCATATCGCTACATCGTAGGTCGTTTCGCTATATGGGTGGAGTCATTATTTTTACTCTATTTTACCCTACTATAATTCCCGGTGGTGACTACAAATTTATTATCACCAATTTAGCATCACCTCTGACCTCCTGAGGGCAGCAGCAAGACGTGAGCAAATTCTCCTGCGCCGAAATGTCGGCCCGATTGCCGTACCGCCCCAAGGCTTTACTCCTATGTACCAAGAAAACGTACACGCTATCGACACAAACGCACAGCGTATCTTGGAGAAGAGTGGGGGAGTGCGAAACAGGCTACCTGTCAGCATTCCTGGTGATGGGGATTGTCTCTATCACGCGGTATCAGTAGCGCTCTGCGGAGATACGAGTCTCTCTAAAACCCCCGAGCTGCGCGTAAGAACGGCCATTGAGTTAATTCTTCACCGCGATTTCTACATCAAACAGAATTTTGATCCGGTATGGGACGCGCTCACCCAAAGTTTTGATGACGCCTGTTCTGACTGCCTCCGACGCAACGAATCTTCCGCGTGGTGTTTTCACGCTCTCGCCTCAGTGGTCGGCCGCTCGATTGTATCCATGTTTCCGCCAATGAATGGTCATATGGACCCTGCTGTACGCCGCCTCAGCACGACGTTTGTTCCGCGAACTTCAAAGAACAGGGGAACGAATGCTGCCATTCACATCCTCTGGTCCTCTGGAAGTGCTGCGTTTAATCGCGGAACATGGACTCCCAGCCATTTTGTGCCTCTCCTAAAAGTTGACAACAAGCGAAAAGGAACCTTGGTCCACGACGAACAGCCCAACAAGCGCAAGCGCAAAGTGATGACATCAAGTCCGACTACTGCTGACCCACCGGCACCGCCAACGATTGACATCTCCGCCGTCTCTGACCCCACCGCCGACGTCGTCACTAATCCTCTTCGCCAAAGTCCACCACCCATGATAGACGACTCACCTGACTCCACTGGCACCGCGGACGTCACTACGCCACGCGAAAATCCACCACCAATGATGGACATGGACGTCTCTACTACACTATGCGAAAGTCCATCGCCACCTATGCGGGAGATTTCCGCCGCCGCCTCACCTGACCCCACCGCCAACGTCAGTATGTACCTATTCCGGGACATAACTCCACCATCGCCTACGCATGCCTCCACACTGCTCGAAGACGAGACTTTACCACGCGGGGATCAGACATACAATTTTCGACCTGACGTACGAATTCCGGAGATAAATGAATCATCCATTGAGGAACCTAGTTCAATTTCGCCGGCCGCGGAAGACTTCGAATTGACGTTTCAAATCGTTGACGTCGGGACTAAACGGTCAAGAAACAAATTGATTGACAGCCACGGTTACACGTACAACGTTATGCGCCGTCGTAATAACAATATTACAACTGATTGGCAATGCACGATCCGGCCGAAGCATAATCCGTGTCGCGCTATGGTGACACAGAAGGGGGACCAATTTATTGTCGGGAGAAATGCGCATAACCATCAAGCACAACCAGGTGCAGCAGTCGTCTCCAAGATAACCGCGTCCATGAAAGAAAAAGCCGCCGAAAACGTGTACAAGTCAGCATCCGCTATTGTGACTGAAGTCCTTCTTGAGCACGTGAACTCAGGCCCATGTCCTTCGCTACCGAAAATGAGCTGCTTAACCAGAGCAACTAATCGCTTTCGCCAGAAGAATCGCCCGCAAGATCCCACAGACTTGGAATTTGAGCTCCAAGAGGACCGCGTCGCTGAAAATTTTTTTAAAGCTGACATCAATGTCCGAGATCGCCGGCATTTCATCTTCGCAACAGATGAACAAATCCACCTCCTGAGTAAAGCAAAGACCTGGTACGCTGATGCCACGTTTAAACTTTGCCGGTCGCCCTTCAAACAGCTTCAAACGGCAAAAATCAAATTTGGTTACTACGCCGTGAATAATGATGATGATAATGATGATGATGATGATGATGATGATGATAATGATGATTACCCGAAGACGAATCTGTAATTGTACTATACTCGAGCATTTTTTCCCTAAATTCACAACATATATTTAGCCCGGAGTTTAGCACAAACTTAGGGAGTAATAGGGGAATAATGTAGCGAAACGACCTACATCCATGTCGCGAAATGACCTACATCCATGTCGCGAAACGACTCCACCCATGTAGCGAAACGCCCTCCATGTAACGAAACGACCGTACCCATCATGTAGCGAAACGACTCCACCCATGTAGCGAAACGACCTACCATGTAACGAAACGACCGCCACATGTAGCGAAACGACTGGTAGCGAACTGGCAATGTAGCGAAACGACAGTAAACCCCTACTACAATGCATTGCACGTCATTTATAAGGCAGTAAATGCTCAATACTAGCAAGTACCACACAGTGTTCTAACATATACATTGAAACTGCCTGACCGTCACCGAGTCACGACTCACGTCTTTTGAAAAATGCAAGGTAACCATCTCCTATATCATTTCCAGCAAAAGAGATAGTTAAAACAATCAAGGAAGCGCCTGTGATGACAGCCCTACAAATGGAGGGGAACACAATGGGCTGTGAAGCTGCGAAAGTCATTGGAGAGGCATTGGAAGGTCATCCAGAATTCAAAGTGAGTTTGGATTGTGTCGCAGTCTATTGTATCTATCATGTCTGTCCATATTTCAATAAATGTCAGTCCAGAATGCAACATCTTTTGTTTTAGACTGCTCTTTTCAAAGAAGTTTTATATTCAGTCTGTGGAAGGTTTGGGCCAAGTGGTGGTGATCCATTTTCACTTGTAAATCTGTTGTTACATTCTGCTCATCATTTTACTTTTAGAGAGCTCTATGGAGTGATATGTTCACTGGGAGGCTTAAATCTGAGATTCCACAGGCACTCGTAAGTATTTTCACCAAGATGTACCCAATTGCTGGGCTTATCAAAGATTACGAGGGGCACTTTGAATGGACCTTCTGACCTTCCAAAAAGGAATCAGAACTTTGATAAAAACGTGTTGATTCATGGTGACATCGTTTCCCTAATATGTCACTATCAAAGAAAATGTATGTATGACAGGCATAAGATATGTTTGCCCATTATAAAAGGCGAGACCGGTGTTGGGGTGTAGTCCCGATTATTTTCAATTTCTATTCCAGAAATATCTATGTGGTGGCATTACGAGGTCAGGTGCTGGACTTGTCGAACTCAACCTCAGTGACAACGCATTTGGTCCAAATGGTGTAGAAGGTTTTAAAGATTTTATCAAAAGTGAAAGCTGCTATACGTTAAAGGAACTGAAACTTAACAATAATGGCTTAGGTGTTACAGGAGGAAAGGTACGTTTTGAAGTGAAACATAACCTTTCTACTCAAAAAGGAAATGTCATCTCGTATTGACTAGTAGAAGCCTTCATCATCACATCATTATCTCCTTCACTTAATCTAGCATCAGTGAAAAAAGTTGTTGTGAAAAACTCGACCCTGATCAAGCTTAACCACCTTACCAAGGCAAAGGAATGAGTGGAGGGCACTTGGTCATGATTGTAAGTCCAAAAAATAGGATTTTTGATCAACTAAATTTGAACATTTATGATATTGCAGATGTTGGCGGAGAGTTTATTAGAATGTCACAAGGCCAGTTCTGCAGCTGGTCGTCCTCTGGCACTGAAGGTGTTCATATCTGGGAGGAATCGATTGGAAAATCCGGGAGCAACAGCTCTAGCAGAGGCATTCAAGGTATTAACTCATTTTATGAACAAGCTCATAGGCGTTGATAAATTTTGGTAAAAATGGTATCTTTTGATTGACGATCTTTAGATCTCACATATTTTAATCATCTAATTTCAGGCGATGGGAAGTTTGGAACATGTGGCCATGCCCCAGAATGGTATCCAACATGAAGGTATCGAAGCCCTGGCAGACGCCTTTGCAGAATGTAAAAACCTCAAAGTGTTAAATCTTAACGACAATATTTTCACAGCTGCTGGTGCAAATGCGATTGCCAGAGTAAGTTTTTTAAGACTTCATATCATCAAACTGTCCATCGGACAATATATTTGTGTGAGGGAATGTTCCATCATTTTGATGCTGATGATCTCTTCTGGCATGGATATGTAGCCAGTAGACGGTTGTAAAGACAGCTTGGGCTGTTACTAGAACATTTCAGAGATAAGAAGATTCCATCCTAAACATCGTATTAGTCCTAACTCTAGCAGAACCATGATGGAGCAGACTAAGAATGGCCATGTCCGTACATTGGCAGTGTTCAGGAGATGTCCACCTCAGCTGATCTTATAGTTTCCTTTGTCTTTCAGGCCATTCCTCACCTCCAAGAACTTGAAGTGATCAACTTTGGTGATTGTTTAGTGCGGTCCAAAGGTGTTAGAGACATTGCCAAGGCAATAAATGGCACTCATAAAAAACTTAGGGTAAGGGATCATGGTGTTTTTATTCCATATGCGCAATTGTGTGGGATGTCCATCATGTGGGTTTCTTCCTGTAAATATTTTTGGTACCATTTGGTGCATGCATACACTATTAGTTTGGAATGCACAGCAGTTATCAGAGCTTTATTTAAGTCCTGGCACTGGCTTGCTTCAATTACATACTTCATGAAAATCAGTTACCTTCCTTCATCTTTCAGGAATTGATTTTATCTGGTAATGAGATAGGGAAGCGAGGTGCCAAGTTTGCTGCGGAAGCTCTGCAAGGAAAGGAAGCATTTGACAAACTAGAACTAGGATGTAAGTGGCCAAAATTAGTGACTCTCCTGGATCATGAAGAAGCTCACATTGAGAAGTTAAGAACCTTAGAAGATAGTCAAATGCAGTGCAACCTCATTGTAATAGTTACAGTGATCGAAGTGTTTTTCAAGTCCCATCTCACTACAGTGCATTGTGTTCAGGTGACGCCCCTGACCAGCCCGTGTCTAAAAACTGCAATCAATTGATTAATTTGTTATCCTTTCTAGCAAATCAATTGGGCGAAGCTGGTGTTGAAAGGGTTAAGTGTATAGCTGAAAAGCATGGTAAAAAAGGATGTCTGGACTCGCTGAGGTAAGTAAAAGTTTTGTTGTCATTGTGGTCCCTGATCGGTGAGGTCCACCTTTCCTAATGACCTCCTAAATTTTTATGATACCTCCTCTGTCTTGTTCACAATAGGACATCAGCCAGGACATGAACACTTCTAAGACTTGGTTGTAATCAACTTGGGCAAACGTCAACCTACATGTAGTGTTCAGATTCTGCCTACAAGGATGATGCATGGTCACCTGATGCACTTCGCTGGGATTTCTCTTGTAATTTTGAGTCGAAAATCTTTGTATTTTCAGTGACGATGAGGGCACAGATGACGAAGGTGATGATGATGAGCTGACTGATGATGATGATGATGATGATGGGCAGGATGAGAGCGCCAAGGATGACCAAGAGGGAGATGTGATGCCTGATCCTGCTCTACGCGTCGAGGGAAAAGCTATTGAATTGAAGCCTGACTTGGTGAGTTGAATTACATGAGTCCATTGCATGTCTGTGTAGCTAAGTATTTAGCTGATGTTACTCGCAACTCAATTGAAGAAAGTATAGCATAATTGTGTCCTTCTATTTCTGTTTCTTATTTGTATTGAATTGAGGAGGGGAATGCTCTTTGGAAACTTAGCACAATGGAGACCTTATAGTTATAGAGGGTCTCCTGTTTTGGCACATTTCCTGTCACAATGAAATCGCTTTACAATCACGGTATTTGCCGATTTCACTTCTTGGGCTAATTCAGTGTTTCCCCTCCTCGTTTCAGAACACATCTGATTTGGCCTCTCAACTCGAAAATTTAGCGCTGTGAACAATTCCTGGATATGTCTAATGTCGTTTAACAGGGCAAATACCATACACTGTGAAAGTGATCCATTCCTCGATTCTCCTCAACTCAAAAACTAGGTTCTGCGATGGATTTCAAAGACAATTTTATCAATTGCATCTGACTTAACATTCAAAGTTAGCTAGTTGGGGACATGGACAGAGGAGTCGAATGATAAATTTGGATATAAATAGCAAATTCTGAGTTCTGACTGCGCCCACAGTCACTTCCATTTGACTTTCTAAATCTTAAGACGTGCAGCTGTGATATAAGTTGTGATATTTCATGGAATTCAGAGCTTAATGCTTGTTATCACCATATCGGGCCCTGTTCAATTAATACGATGTTTGGTTATTCCGTGTACCTTTGCTCGACCAATAACAGACATGATGGAATGAAATATCAAAATTGTTCCAGATGTGTATGTTTGCCAAAGACATCTTATCTCATGATCATGCATCTACAACTTTTTATTTGTATAGGAATTTGTCTCTTGTGATGTTATTTTGCTTTTATCATAATAATTGGGTGGTGATTTTTAATACTTGGTGACTAACTAACTGGTCTGCTTCATGCAGACGTGTGTATCATCAAGGCCATTTTAACATTACATGTCGAGGCACCTTTGCACCTCAGGGCAGTATACACCCATCATGAGTACATGTATTTTGTTAGTCTAGGCCAATGTTTTAAGATCGACAATAAACCTCAAGTTTTGATCAGATACGATATTGTCATTTCCTTCCTTGTTCAAAATATCCAAAGTAACATGTAGCTGAAACAAACACATGGAAAGGGCTGTTTGAATTATTTCTCAAGGGGCCGACAAGATAAAGATAGTATTTGGACGACCTGCTGATAATCTGTCCTCAAAGAACAGATATTGCCACAGGAAGACGAAAAAAACAGTATCCCCACAGAATCTCTTGATTGAGTGGAAATGTTGACATTTGGGTCATTGTGTGATGATTACCCTTCAAGATGGGGTAATTGGCTGATATTTCTACTAACAGTTACACTGAGAATTCACTGAGCAACACTGGAACTCGTGAACTTCATGCAGCCTTTACCCTCTGGAAATCTTTTTCAGAATGTTACGGCGAAAGACTTCCTCTTGCTGCCAACAGAAGAAAGATTATTGGGCCTTGGACCTGACAGGGCGCGAAAGCTTACAGAAGAATTGAAGGACGATTTAGAAAATGTGGAAAAGATGGTACATACATTTATCAGGGTAAGAACAGTTGATTTATGATCTCATTATTATAACAGAAAAACCACACAACATGGCATTCAAGACTAATGGGATGAATGATTAAAGGAGGACAGCTGTGACAACACCCATGTTATGTCGGCCCTTCAGCAATGATATGTTGACCCCTGATCATATATACATGTCTTCCAATCAGGATCTTTTCTTACTTGTTAATGCCTTGATGTAACTCTATGTCAATATCTAATTACAGATAAGCTCAGTTGTGAAAGTGGATGGTGAGAAGACAAGAGAGGCAGCTGCCGAATGTGCAGGTAGGCAACTTATATTGCATCCCAAATATGATCGTAGTGAATTTGCTGGATTCCTTAAGTGAATCCTTAATCACCAGGAGTGCAAGTCGAGTGACCTACTTGTTCTCATGCATATAAGTCCTTAAATTTGCGATCCTGACACCCCAATGTCCAAATGGCAAAACAAGCTCTCATTGGTCCAGACCTCGACCCAGTGAAATTTCTCCAAGGAAATCAGTTTTTACCTTTTGCCGAATTGATTAATTTCTAATTGCTCCTTTCCAGATGCTTTATTACACAAACTGTACGAAGGCAACAATAAAGACACGACAGCCATTTTGGCAACCAACGTTATTTTAGTACGACTTGGACTGCTCAAGGTAAAAAACAAATATGTAGTATTAGATAGATGGGGCTCACTATTGGCTGTTTAGAACGACACTTGGAATTTATAGGAAGACTAAAGGCAGGAGAACGATCACAATGTCATGTAGCAAGAGTCATCGTCTGAACATACTGATTGACAACTTCCAAATTCAATGATGATATCAACTAACGTCAAGTCTTGACAATTCTGCTTATCCGTACAGCATGTCACTTTTGCTAATTATCATGAGGTCAGTTGTTTCAATTTGGTGTCTATATGATTTCAGGGTGAGGACAAAATCACATACAACTACGACCTTACCGGACCATTGCTCATAATGTCACATGTGGTCAAGCAGTCCTACTTCCCCAAAGTTTCCAGGGATGTTCTTCAGCTCTTTCTATCAAAGTAAGTGATTTAAAGATGACACCTAAGTATTCCTCCTCCCAGGTAGGATAAGCATTTTTGCCACTACTGACTGTTGACTTACATGTAGGCCCCAGTTGAGTTCATTGGCAAGCTGACCCCATCTTCAGCCCAATCATAGCATTTTAAATCACATATTTTGATTGTTTTTCATTCGTTTCAGGCCCAACCCCAAACTAGACAAGTGTGCCAAAGCCAGGCATGCCTTGATGCAAGTCCTATATCAGTTCTGAAGCAAGTCATCTCCAGCGAGACATGCCTTGATGCAAGTCTCGAGTCAGTTCTGAAAGCGAGTTGTAACGAATAATAGTGATTCAAAGCATGTGTTGGAATTGAGACCCCTAGCAACAAAGAACTGTGAAAATGAATGTTGAACTGCAGCTTTCTCAGCATTTGGACGACCAACAACTGGAATTTCAAGTACGAGGTGTCTGCCATTCAGTCGAAAGGATATGTGAATTATCTGCTGACGATTATGTCTCGCTAAGTGATTCAGTGATATGATGTGTTACAATCAATGACATTATGGATATTGGTGATGTATCCCCTCAGAATCAATGGAAAATCTTAACCAGGACACATGTACATGTCTTTGACTGTCTTACATCCTCCCTGTTTACTGAGGAGACTCTGTTCAGTAGGACTAATGTGTACCGATCTAATCATGGTCACAAAGTTGTGCTTTTGGTTGTCCATTCCAAATCATGTGGTCCTCAATCACCTCTGTCATTGCTCTTTGGAGGAGAGAAAGTGCTATTGACTCCTCTGGACCAAATTTTATTTTTATCTTTTGCTTCTGTATATTCATACCATCTCTTGTGTTTGTCTCAATACATGTATATCAACGTGTATTCAATATCATGTCAATAAATGTATAAAAAGATATCAAAGGTAAAATTTTTCTTTTTTGAGCTGTCCCCAGAAACCTGTGGAGACATGAATAAAGCACTGAAGTCACCATCATACAAAGAGACAGACCTCCTCCTGGCTATGTCACAATCAACCAGCACACATGTAAGGTTGTCCACTGAAACCAAGGTCTTCCTGATATTCATGTCCACTGTTGACATGAATATGCTTCAATGGCTTACCCAGTTCGACCCCTCAAGATTCACAAAGGCACCTATGCATTGTGCTCTAACATGCATCTTGCCCGCAGAACTCGCACTCCCAAGACTGCTCCTGAGCAGATTCGTTATGTGGCAGTTTTAAGTACTTTTTGGCTCGGAGACATTCCTGAATCGCTGGATAACCCCTGCCCTCTGTTCATACGGACCGATTAGAAATAGAACAACTGTCCTATATTCGTCCTAACATGGCCATCCAGTCACAACCTACAGTCTGGTCTTTCATAGCTATAGTTCCATAGCTTGACGTTGATCATTTGTAGAGGACTCCAACCACTGACAGGGCATTGTCACAATCACATCTGCCATCCTCCTTTGTGAACTACTGTCTCCATCGACATTGGATTCTACCAACCAATATTGGCCTCCGTTGACAGTGGACAGTCACGTTATTCAAACCTTCAATTGTGGACAGCAGCATCAATGGGTCTCCACCACGCCTGTCCCGTCCTATGTGGACAACAGTACTGTCTAAATCGACAATGGACAGCCACAACAATATCTACCCCTTTCTTAGTGGACGACTATCATTATTATAGCGAAAATTCCCCCGTACTTTATGAACTACTCGCTCAATCGACAACGGACAGTAAAGTCTACCCCTGTCATCATTCATGTCAGCTTGGCCTTCATTGATGACAATCTCCATGCACCGACATTGGACAATATTTCTTCCCGGTCCTTTACTGACCAGGCCGAATCAGTCCTGGCTGCTCCACCGTGTTGACAACATGATGAGAGTGATGAGACAGTCACAGCCAGGCCGCATCAATCTTCGCCGCACTGCCTAGTTGTTAATATGGTGAGAGAGATGAGACAGTCACAGCCAGGCCAAATTAGTCTTGGCTGCTCTGCCAAGTTGTCAACATGGTGAGAAAGATGAGGAAGTCACAGCCAGGCCGAATCAGTCCTGGCTGCTCCACCGTGTTGACAACATGATGAGAGAGATGAGGAAGTCACAATGCACCAATATCTAACAACCATCTCTACCGGCTCGCCCTTTCTGGACAACTCCATTCACCGACAGGGCATGGTCACAACCACATATGCCACCCTCCTTTGTGACCTACTGTCTCCATCGACATTGGACATTCACAACCAATATTGGTCTCCGTCCTTTCGGGACGACTGTCTCAATCAATGTCCACAGTGGACAACCACAGCAATATATGCCGCGTCCATCTGCACGTATATCTAAATCAACAGTAGACCATAACAATCATACGTGCTGTCTTTTGTGGACGATTGTCTTCGTAATGGTGAGCAGTCAGAGCCATCTGCTCCGCGTTACGTGGACGACTGTCACCATGGATAGTGGACAAAATATCTGGCCCTGTCCCTTATGCACGAATATCTCAATCAACAGCAGACTGTAACAACCATGTGTGTCGGCTCGTCCTTTGTGGGCAACTCCATCCATCAACAAGCGACAATCACGATCTTATCTGCGCCCCTATTTTGTGAACGACTATATCCATCGACAATACACTTTCACAGCTAACCATATTGGCCTCCGCCCTTTCTGGACGACTGTCTCCATCCGCAGTGGACAGTCACAACAATGGTGCCCAACCCATTCTTGTTGGACTCCTGTTCCCATGGACAGCTGGCAGTAACAGTCATATCCGCCCCGTTTATGTGGACAACTTCATCCTTCAACTCGGACAGTCACAACCATATCTGCAACCCTCTTTTGTGAGCTACTGTCTCCGTCGACAATGGACAGCCACGACACAACCACATTTGCTCACCGTCATTTGTGGTCGACTGTCTCCATTGACATACACAGTGCATGAACAGTCGCAACCACAACATATGCCTCTTCCTTTGTGGACAACAGCATCAATGGGTCTCCATCATGTCTGTCCCGTCCTATCTGGACTACTGTCTCAATCGACAACGGACGACTACGACAATGGCCCCTTTCTTAGTGGACGACTGTCATTGTTATAGCAAGAGTTGTCCCCGTTCTCTGTGAACTACTCTCTCAATCGACAACGGACAGTAAAGTCTGCCACCGTCCTTATTCATGTCAGCCCTAGCCTACATAGATGACTATCTCTACCGACATTGGACAATATTTCTGCCATGTCCTTTATGCACCAATATCCAACAACCATCTCTACCGGCTCGCCCTTTGTGGACAACTCCATCCAACGACAGGGCACCGTCACAACCACATATGCCACCCTCCTTTGTGACCTACTGTCTCCATCGACATTGGACATTCACAACCAATATTGGTCTCCGTCCTTTCGGGACGACTGTCTCAATCAATGTCCACAGTGGACAACCACAGCAATATATGCCGCGTCCATCTGCACGTATATCTAAATCAACAGTCGACCATAACAATCATACGTGCAACAATTGGCCTCCGTCCTTTTCGGACAACTGTCCCCATCCACGGCGGACAACCACATCAAGACCTGTCGCGTTCTTTATACACGAACATCTTAATCAACAGTAGGCCGTAACAACTATATGTGCCGACTCGTCCTTTGTGAACAACTTCGCTCATCAGCACACAACAATCTGTAACCCTCCTTCGTGAGCTACTATCGCCATCGACAATGGACATTCACACCAACAACATTGGCCTCCGTCAGGACGACTGTCTCCATCCATAGTGGACAGTCACAACAATGATATCTGCCCCGTTCCTGTTTGACGCCTGTTCCCATAGACAGCTGGCAGTGACGAATGTCTTCATGAACAGTGGGCAGTCACGTTATCCATACCTTCCTTTGTGGACAACAGCATCAATCAGCAGTGAACTACTCTCTCCATTGTCAGTCACTGCCCCCGTCCATGGGTTGGCCACTATATTAAATTTACACTCTGTACTCCCAACCATATCAGTCCCGTCTTTTGTGGATGGCTGTCTTCGTCAACAGTGGACTCACAGCCATTTGCTCTGCGTTTCGTGGACGACTGTCTCCATGGACAGTAAACAATCACAACCATATCAGTCCCGGTCTTTATGAGTGACAATCTTCACTAACATTGGACGGTTAGAACTACATCGGCCCTATTCTTTGCGGATGACATATTCCATCACCCGCAGACAGTCCCAGCTGTCTCTCTGCCCCGTCCTTTGACGACAACTCCATCCATCAACATGCAGTAGACAGTCACAACCATATCAACCCCGTACTTTGTGGGCGACTGTCATTGGTACAGAGATATCTGCCCCAGTCTGGACGGCTGTCTTCATCATAGACAGTGGGCAGTCGTGACCACGTTTGCCCCTCTCCTGCTGCAGTGCAACCTGATCGCAAACACCGATGTCATCTCAAGCATAGATTGTGACCAATACCAATGAATTCAATTATACTAATAGTGCATATGTTCGTGACAAACATCGCAATATACCGTATCGAGACTATATACGTATATACTCTTGTTCAGACAAGCATCAGTGCTAGCTCTGGGCGATCGTGTAGGGGCACAACCGATCTTGATGACAAGCTTCAGTGCTAGCGCTCCAAGCGATGGTGTATCTGGGAACAACCGACCTTGAAGACAAGCATGAGTGCTAGCTCTGGGCGATGGTGTGTTGGGTGAACAACCCGTCTTGAAGACAAGCATCAGTGCTACTCTGGACGATGGTATATTGGTGAAACAACCCGTCTTGAAGACAAGCAGCAGTGCTAGCTCTGGGCGATGGTGTATTTGGAGACAATCGATCTTGAAGACAGATCAGTTCGAGAGCTCTGTTCGGACCAGTCTAATGAGGAACAATTGGAGACAGATCAATGCCAGCTCTGGGCGATCCTTCCTGTATTGGGGGGACAGGTGGAATCTGCGGAGGACCCTGTTCTTCAGAAATGACTTTTGCAATCGTTCTTTGTGGATGACTGCCTTAATCGGCAGGAGACAGTCACAACGATATCTGTCCCGTTTTCTGCGGACAACTGGCTGCATTGACAGTGGACAGTCACATCTGCCCAGTACTTTCTGGACACCTGTCTCCATCGACAGTGGACGATCACAACCATATTTGGAGAGTCGTTTTTGGATGACGAATTCTATCAATGGCAGAGTCACTGCATAAGTGCTTAGTCTTTTGTTGACAACTCCAACCTATGACAGTGGACAGTCACAACCATATGTGCCCTGCGACAAGATTGAGCTCATGAAGAAGCTAGTCACCAAAAGTAGGCTGAGATAAGACTGCTTTATTGCTTTTATTCACAACACACGTTGCAATCGATTAAACAACTTTTGGTTGAAAACACCGACTGCATCAATAATTGGCCAACATCATACTGACCAAGCTCAGGGGAAACCTGAACTAAACTGGTCCTCTCAATACCAACATGACAACATTGCCAGAGGACAGCTGTTTTGACAAGCCTGAACATCAGTTGTCAAGGTGCAGCAACTGGGTAAATAACAACATTTTCCACCATGATCACAATACGACTTTAATTAGCACATACAGCTTCATCACTCACACAAGTTTGACAGATATCAGAATGTGCCTAGGAATGGCTATGTTGCAAAAAGTAGAATATGCCAAGTTGGTTAGCAAATATATTTATTGATATGATAATAAGTACTGCTTTTCTTCATGTGCTGCACACATACATTAATTTCGATATTTGGCAAAATGAATAAGAATAGTTTGCTGAAGGTCATATATGTACAGTTTGTAGGTTGTGACTTTTAGACTGTCTCGCAAGGACAGAAGGTTTTCAGTTTTGTACACTACAAGAAGCACAGAAGACTGCAAATTTTACTCCTAGCTCCTGCCTACAGTCCCCTTTAGGAAATCAGTATACTCTCATGGTCTATTTTTAATTGATCTAGGAACTGCAATCAACATAGATCCGAATCGATAAGCTGTTCTGGGCTCAAAACACTGCCACAATGACCAAAACCACAAAGCGCAAGAAGGTGCCAATTCAGAACATCTTCTATGACACAGGAAAACCTCTCTATTAAGGACACCCTAGGGACTGAGAAATGCTGTCCTTAATAGAGAGAGGTGCTCTGATTACAGAGGTCAAAATTGCCTAGCTGAAAACCTTGACCACCTTGTGACCAAAATCAGTGTCCTGAATTGTCCTTGAAGAGTTTCCTTGGACGGCTAATCTCTCTTGGGTTTCTCCGTAATTTTCCAAACGCCTAATAAATAACGTAATCTTATGAGGAAGAGGTCGATTCCCATCTCAATCCAGCTGAGAACAGGAACCATTTTGGAACCTGAAAGACAACAAATTCATCAGATATTTGATAACTGGTTTGGAAAATAATACAATGCAATTCATAAGTTCTCAGCAATATCTATCATGGAACTGGTTTTATCCAATTCCCGTCTACCACCTGGATGAGGTCTTCTACTTGACCTGGCAAAGACACCAGATAGAAGAAATCACATTTTTACATCTCATCCAAAGGCAGAAGCAATCCATTTTAAAAGCAACTAGCTCAGGGTTGCTAACAAGTGTGGCAATGTCAAGAACTTAAACACTACACTAGTCCTCCTGTAGTAGCTATCCACCTACCATCTATTTCTTGCCAAGCAATTGCCACCTCACTGATTGGAATGTTGAAAGTCTGAGCGACATAGAGCAGATCGACATCAAACGCCCAGCGATTCACATGGAGATTGGTGAATAATAATCTTGCTGCCTCTCGTGTAAACATCTTGAATCCACACTGCGTATCTCGGATGCCTTTTACACAGAGGAACCAGACTAGGAAATGGAAGCCATGCATCATGAAGGTCCTAAATAAAGATCGCTGCAAAATAACATTGAACAGAGATGTAGAAATCAACAGGAATAATGCTAAACTATGACCTGTGAAGTATCTTGCCCATCAATTATCATGCCATCCTCCCAAAGTAAGTCACCATCTCATTGTTTGGTTATCCTCCAGTTTGGTATCTGTTCACTTAAACAACATGTTTTGAGAAGCACCAAACATAGTAGACAGCTTAACAATAAAATTACCTCAGCTATAGACTCTTGTTCTAGATGTGATCTTGATCCACAGACTACTGCCATACCATGCTGAAGACGAGACAAAATACTACATGTATTCATTATTATTTGTTAAAGTTGACAAACCTGCAAGTAGGAAAACATGACGCTCTAACTATTAGGCCACTGGTCTCCCTTATTCAACCATCAAGGCGGCGATTTTTCAATGATGATGTCATACGCACAATAGAAGACATGACATATACCATGTACATGAGTGACCTGACCAGTAGGTTGGTATAGAAACATGTTCAAAGCAGCCTGAGAATATTGGGTAATGTCCCTTATCTCACATACCTTTTGCGTGTTAATCTTTTCCAGATCTTTTTCTAGTTTGACCATATCACTGAATTTTGATGCACCGTCTGCGTCGGCGAATAACAGCTGATCACCACGAGCACTTAGCATTCCCTGCAAATTTATACAAAATCATGATCTCTTGGACATCAGCAGTTGTAATAGATTGATCTTTATACAAGTAATATCATTGCTCTGAACTAACTTTCAACAAAGAATTAATTCTTTTTGCTGATGATTCCAAAATGTGTAGGGAGATAGAGTCTGTAACCGACTGTCTGCTACTTCAGACCGACCTTGATAAATTGTACGCTTGGAGTAAACGGTGGGGCATGACATTTAGCCCAAGCAAATGCATGGTCATGAGTGTTACTAGGAAGTTAAATCCGACACACTTCTTTTACAATATCAATGGTTTTGCATTGTGTCGGGTTGATAAATTCAAGGATCTTGGTATTGTCTTTTCTTCGGACCTGTCATGGTCATCTCATGTCAATGGTATTGCAAGCAGTGCAAGTAGAATGTGGGGTATGATCAGGCGTGTATGCGGGCGTACTGCAGACGTTAATTTGAATATCATGTTGTATAAATCACTTGTGCGTAGTCGCCTTGAATATGGTACGGTGGTATTCGACACACATGTGCGACGTGATCTTGAAACTTTAGAGCGTGTCCAGCGGAGGGTGACTCGTCACATTTTAGGCCCTGATATGCCATATGTGGAGCGTCTGCGAGCGTTGTCTCTGCTGCCCCTGTCGTACCGTCGGGAAATCAAGGATCTAGTTTTTATGCACGATTCTTATTATAATGTCCTGGATTTTAATGCACGTTTTTATATAACCCCGGCTGTAAGGGGCGACGGTTTACGACTGGCGCAGCCGAGATTCCACTCGGAGACGTTCGGTGCCTCATACTGGGTGAGGACACCGAAGCTGTGGAACAGCCTCCCGGTCCAATTACATAATTTGAAAAAAATGCATTTTAAATCGTCCCTTAATGTTTATTATTTTGACAGGTTGGATCGTTTGGATGTCGACGACATGTGCACTTTCGTCACTTTCTGCCGTTGTGCAAACTGTCGGCCCACTTAGTGCGCATGTCGCCGGCACCCCGACGACACAACCCATATTATCTGGTGCCATATAATAGGTCTCGACCTACATGGTTACCAGTGTAATGCATGTACGTTTTATTTTGTTCATAATCCAATGTCTTGTCATGTTATATCAAATATTGTACATGTATTTTACACGAATAAATAAATTAAATTAAAAATTAAAGAAATATCATTGCCCACCCAGCGGAGATTTAGGGCTGGAACTGTGTTGCAAGAGAGGCACTAAAATTTAGAGACTTTTGCCAAGGTGAAAACGAACTCACCAATCTAACAGCCCCTCCCTTTCCTCGGTTCTTCACAAACGTAAGTACACGCACTTTATCAGACCCATATTTCTCAGAATATCCCAAGGCAACCTGGAAAGAGGAAAACGAAGAAGATTGTCACTTTTGTTTAGGATAAAACCTAAATAAAAATGATCCAAATGGAGGACAAGCTTTCCTACTGTATTTCAGAATGATCAAGACATTGGCCTTGTGGTACTTTCATTTTGCACTCATAGTTCAGGATCTGTCAGCGTCATTGACATCATGTTTTCACATCGCAAATAACTTACTCGTGATGTGTTATCTTTGCTACCATCATCGACCACTATTATTTCATATGTAAATGATGACTCTGATTTTTGGCGTCCCTCTAAGTATGCTAATGTTTCATCCATCATCACCGGTACTAAAAACATGGAAAAGACAATTATTGAAATCAATACAGCAACACTCAAGAAACATTATCCATCATCATCATTAATGGGAAATCACAATAACTACATCAAATATGCATCAGAATATTCCAAGTGTTCAGCAAACTCACATTAGTACATGTACTGTGGAGTCAGTCAAGCTCCCATCATCTCAAGCATTGACTGATCAAAACAATATTGACTTCAGCTGCAACTGGTTTCAATACTTACATCGCATTTCCTCATTATAGGACGGAACAATCACAGACAGCTGTACAGATGCGTCATCAAACAAACTTGCAAACTTTGATTGCTTTTTTGCCTTGGGGTCCTGGAAGTATTTCTCACTCTCATGTCGACTCAGATCTGGGTAAGCCTCGGATGTGACGTAAATGATGATGAGTGCCTGCAGTGAAAAGGGATTGTGACAATGTCGTTACTTTAATCTTGGTGTGACCTATCGCAGTTGCAACATCCCCAGTGGTGCAGGTCAGGTGCAACATTTTTCATACTTTTTACCTGACGCGTTACTACTTGTCAACCAGAGGCATGTCACACGTACTTTCTCCCCGCTGCCCGGTTCAAAGTAATCAAACACTCACGCCACACCCTTCCCAACAAAGCATTTCCCTGCTTCACTGACTAAGAGCAATAACCTAAACTCACCAAAATTATCAAAATGACAACAATTGCAACCAAAAACTGGAAAAGGGTGAGGAAATCCATCCTGGAGTCCTGCAACCCAGAAACCGGAAATATGTGGCGAAGGAGGCAATGCACATGTGCGTAGGACCGTTAATGTAAGACTCGGTCTCATTGGACAAAGATTACGCAATCGATCCTAAGCAACCAATGCTATCCCTTGTAACAACGTTGCCTAGGAGAAAGCGTCAAAATGGCGGCCGAATTCAAGTAGGTGACCATGTGCAATTACAAAATCACTGTTCACACAAAAAGTTAGAAAGATAATTACTTGGAATTCGCACACGTCATAGATCTATACTTAGTGCTTTCGTATGCGAAGTTTGGAGTAAATTGATCGAGGAATTAATATCTTATGTCCATATAGAGTCTTCACCATGACCATTGTTGTAAGATTGTTCACTTCACTTGGGAACTCACTTTTTTACGTGTAGGCCAGGCCTATGACGATAGGCTAAATCCAAGAAGATGTGGGTTCAGAGATTCTAGCCAGCTCGTCTTCCTACCAACATGCTCTTTCTGTTCGGCATGACATGAGTGTCCTTCTGACTCTGTGTAATTGGGTCCAATTTAAAATTTTCAGAGTTGCACAACCTCTTGAATACTACAGGAAGTTTTTAGTAAGTATGACTCAGCAGTGCTGTAGCAGCAATACTACAGTTACTTTTTAATCCTCGTGGGACATCAGACCACAATGTCAGATGACATGAATTGTGAAAATTTACCAACAAAGGCTTATTCATTTTCGGCATAATCATCCTCTATCAAACATTATGTATCCCCAACTCTTTAAACAGAGGATGAATTAATGGGGAAACCTAATTCAAAATTGCCAATGTCAGTGAAAACTGTTTTACAGCAAGTCCTCTACAACTGTTTGGTCACATGTTTTTCTATGTTTCAGGAACAGGATATACGACCTGATGGGAGGGATCTTGGAGAAATCCGACCCACCTTGCTGAATCTTGGTAGGTTTTCCATAATTTGAAAAAAAAAATCCATTTGAGGACAAGTATCCAAGCTCTTTCAAAAGTTACCTCTTGAATCTGCATCAGCGTTTCCATAAAATTTAACTACACAAATTACATGAAGTTTGTAACACAAGTAGTCGAGATGGACTCTGATGCTTTCGGATGGTTATTCTCTATGTGGAGACCATTTAGATCTCTGAGACATCTTAATTTTTCCAGGGTCTATCACTACAGCAAATGGTTCAGCACTGGTGAAACTCGGAAATACAAGTGTTGTATGTGGAATCAAAGCAGTAAGTAAGAGCATGACTTTATATGTTAAAAAGTATTTTGCAGGAGTAAGGTCAGGAATGCACTGGACCATGCTTTCAGACTATCAAAATTGCAATAACTTACAATGGTTTTGTCACTTGACAATATCGCACACATCCAGGGGGGTTGCCGTCTGCAGTATTTCAGAAAAATCTAACCATGAAATTTTGAATAAATCTTTGAAATTGACCAGGATTATGAATCACAGGAGGTTCCTCTGTATCTCTAGAAGTGCCCTTGTGCTGTTATTAACAAATTAATAAGAGATAACAAAAGTCGTTTTTCTTCAAGGTTCTAACTGAACTCATTAATTGTAGGAACTCGCATCACCAAAGCCTGAAGAACCTAACAAAGGGTTTATTGGTAAGGTTTTTATCCCCAGTAGATGTTATCTGTACTACCTACATCTTTCGCTTTGGACACTTTCCCAGACTCAAAACCTGCAATTCTGCTGGAAAATACCAAGCAGGCTGTTCAGCTAAAAAAAATATCAAGAATGTAGCTGTGTATTTGGCCTTAGCTCGTTGTGATTTGTCCAGTACTGTATCCTAAGCTGCAGTCCGCCAGTCAACTCAACTCAGATAATTTGTGCTAACACATTGCTGCCTTCTTGATAGTGCTTTTACCCAGCACAAAGTTTGCCCACTTGATGTCTTAGTGTTAGAAATCAATGATCTTTGTTCATCAAAATAACTTGAAGTTGTTGTATTTCAGTGCCAAATGTGGACCTTTCTCCATTGTGTTCATCAAGATTTCGACCGGGACCACCGAGTGAACAGGCTCAAGTTTGTAGTCAATTTGTCATGGATCTCATTGAAAAGTAAGTTGAAATGAAAATTAAACATTGGATAATGTCCTCCAGGTCTGAGAAAAAAACAGTTGCGAACCTGAAATGAACTGAAATTCACAGACTTCCTTCTTTTTCTTCTACGACTACGACTAATGATTGTTCTAAACTATCCTGATTACCAATTAAATGCTTTCCTTGCTTTCAGTTCAAAATGTTTATGTGCCGAGGACCTGTGCATACTTAAAGGAAAGGTAGGTGGATATGGTTTACTTTTCTTCACTCAGGAGCAGGGTTGGCATCTTGTAAGACATCTCATGCTTTGTTCTTTTGTCCTTTCTGTAGTATGACAAATTAAAAGGATCATTGTGCCACAGCATGTGTTGAAGACCATATGTTGGATGCCATCTCGAAATGTATCCTGTTTCAATTTCAGCTAGTCTGGGTGCTATACTGCGACCTGTTATGCTTGAACTATGATGGGAACATTTTGGATGCGTGTTTGATAGCACTGATGGCAGCGCTGAAAACGACAACACTTCCAGAGACAACAGTGGATGAAGAAACAGAAAAAGTACAAACATTTCCTGGGAAACGAAAACAGTTGTTGATCCACCATCATCCTATCTCTACAAGCTTTGCAGTATTTGATGAGTAAGTGTTTAATTTGTTGATTGTTATGTTCATCCAAAGATTCACACCACAAGTGTTAGCTGTAATGTATAAAACACAGTACCGGTAATGGAAATTACATGTGATTATTAGGTCGTAACATTGTTGTTCTTGTAGAAGAATACAAAATTCACAAATAATGTAATCCTTTTCTTTCAGTGAAATTATTTTCACTGACCCAACCGATGAAGAAGAATGCCTTGCAACTGGTGTAGTTACCATAGCAACAGTTGAAAATGGTGATGTCTGTGCTGTTCACAAACCAGGTATATTCAGTTCTATTGATTGGTTTTAACTTGCATGTAAAAAGACCTGCTGACTAGCTCTATCATACATTTGACATCAGAGCTGACATTGTCATTCGAGACATAGACTATCAAAGCTTTATCGAAGGTCCGCTTTCTGATTACATGATTCTCCACTCTCTCTCTGTGTTCTGTTCCAGGAGGTAGCATGATGAATGATGGAAAACTAAGCGATTGCATCGACCGGGCAAAGTTGCGCGGAAAGGAAGTGAGGAGGCTCATCGATGAGACAATTCATAGTGTGGAAAGATAGCTACTACATTGGGACCCATTCAGCCGCTTAAATAACTGTGTAAAGCGTTGCACAGAGACAATGTTCTGAGGACACTTACTTTCAAAATCTTTTTCAAGAACCACTACATTGTGTTCATCGTGGGAAAGTGTCAGACTCAAAGCGTACAGATAGTATGCAGGTACAGATAGTTGAGAGAAGTATTGGCGAATTTGTGTGTCTTAATCATCTGACCTACCTTGCTTCCGACTGCAGGCTCAGGAAAGCTACATGTGGGTTGCTTTCTGTTTAACAAAATCAGGAACATTATGCAAGGCAAATGTAGTTCTATGAAATGAATAAAAACAAATGTCATGACATTAAACAGGAATCCACATTGTCATCCACTTTTTTCTCTTCTCAATTCTTTTCCCTCTCACTGTTGGGATTTCATCAAATCAGGCCAAATCAAGCCTTTCACGATTTCAGGTCACCACAAGTACACAATTAATGCACAGAAGGACAATTTTAAGTCATCAGTAGTGTTTTTAAAAAGCACCTTTATTTACAACGCACTTCACACACAATTCAATCAAAAATATTCCAACCCATAGACCGACATTTTAAAGTTAGTCAATGTCAACAAAACTGTATTGTACTTCAGGACACATTTGATGGACACAAGTCCTGTCTCCTTAAGCGGAGTACATGTAAATCATTCTTCCTCAGTTCTTGGTCAGTTCCATTACATCATGATCACGGCAAGAAAACAGAAAACTTCAGCACCACCAACAGCAGATAACCGACGATCAAGATGAATTTGCCTTTTCTAACTGTTTCCTCTTTATCTCAATGTTTGCATCCAGTTTTACTTTGTCCATGACTTCTTGCGTCTTACGACTTTTCTCCCAGTTTTTCTGGCGAAGTTTTTCGATATCTTCACGGAAGTATGAATGCCTGGAAAAGAAATGTGTGTTTCTTTAAATTAACATAGTCATAAGGGTCCCTCTGGAAGATGGGTAGCCAGGACATGCATTGGATGCAACTTCATGACTTCTTGGTCTTAAAATAGAAACCCGGGACACAAACAAGGGCAAAGACAGGCAGATAGGGACAACCTCACAGTCACAGACTCAGTCAGTCAATACTTCATTCAGACTTTCACTTTCAGTTCATGACACTTATTCAGTTGTTGACAATTGTCGACTTGAGTCGACAGAACACAAAAAAAGTAGTCTACCTATTTCTGAACATAGCCACAAAGCTGGTCAATAAACCACCAAAAAGGATAGGCCATCTAACAAGCTGCCAAGTCGTATAACGCCTAGTTTGCAACATTTTATGGTGTGAACACTTCTCAGCTTCTCTACATCCGGGCTTTGAGATCAGACCAACACCGAAACTTTTAGAGACAGCAAAATCTATTGGTAGAGTTTTGAAGTGACGTCATTTGTGTAAACAAGTGCACGTGGTCCGATGTGCATGATGTAAACAAACCAGATAACCAGAAAACGAAGTAATCCAACCGGGGAATCGATAACCAACTGGAAGAGGGCGCATGATAACTGATTATTTTGAAGGAACACCCTATTAATCACACAGTGGTCTCCCTTGATGGCAATATATGTCTCTTGATCCTTTTTTCTCACCCAAGACAAAAAGAAGAAGAAGTCATAAGTTGTAAACAAAGAGTTTATTTCTTATCTGCCAGTTACAAAGAATTAAGGGATCATCTCAAAAACATGCTGAAGCCCAGTTTTATTTTGCTTTCACTTCCGAGTAGGGGGAGGAGACAGTAATGAATGACAGTTCAATTGTTGCCATCAAGGTATCTTTGAGATGCTCCCTTATCATGCTTTAAAACAGAATGGATTACCTCTCCTAGGCTGTATTATTGACTAAAAATCATGATTATCAACACTGTGAGAAAATACATTTTGCTAGCACTATAAAATACCCAAAAGGGTTAAATTTATCACAGCAAAAGCAATTTTCAAGAAGGCAAGGTGGTCGTATCTTGGAATAGCAGGGGTTCTGATGGAAGGAGGAACACTTGTTGAACCCAACCCACCGCTGAAACGAATGTACATGTAGCATTAGAATTCCACAAGCTTGCCTTATGATCAGTTTCTGATAACATAGAAAATCAGGCACATAGATTTATAGGTAATTTGAAATCAAAGAGGCATTCTGGATCTCCACAGGACTCCATTCACCACATACAGTGGTACCTCTCTCGATTAACAAAACATGTCATGGATAAATATCTTTAATATTTCCGATTAGAGCAGTCAGATTGGATGGAGTAGACCATTTGTGACCTGAATCAGTCTCCTTAAAAGAGAGTGCTTCCAGTTAAAGAGGTGTTCGCTGAGGAGCTAGGTTACACTGTAAACACTCATCATTTCTGAATTAGTCTTTAGTTACACCAACAACAACAATTTACAGCAATTGTTGCACTTATAAAGGAATGGACCTTTAAACTCAAACAGAGCCTCTTACTGAACTGGGATACCATAAAAAATACTCCAACACATGAAAACATTAAAAGTAATACATTATTAGCCAAATTAACCAGCAGGATTATTACATAACAGTCGTTACAACATGTATTTAATACTTCTACTCAAGAAATGATATCACCCTGAGGCTTCATTTATCTTTAACAATATTTTATCAGCATTTGTGTGCTGCCTCTAGAGACAGAGGTAGGGAATCTATTATCGCCCCCTGCATAGAACCTTAAGAGACATCTCATGTCTTCATATTTTCCATTGCTTGGTGGCATATCATCAAATGTCAGTGCCTTAGTTGGGCAGCGTATGATATAAACTCAGCTCCTTTGAGCCTTTACAATACTGTTTTCATTGACCACGACATTTCTGGAATTTAGACCTCAAACAGAATATGCCAGGTAAACATTAACATCAAGATACATGTACAGAATCAAATGATGTAGCTATTTGATGGAATGAGCTGAGGGTCATCCTATCCATCTCTGTGGTATTCTCCTTATATTTCCCTCATGATATACAAAGTACCAGCACTGTCGATTGTCACAAATGTCTTAAAGTCATCGGCCGCCCAAATCCTCTTCAGGAAACTTCCACGGATGTGCAGGGTCTGGAGGACACACCCCTCACAGTTCCACCATTTCACATTGTCGGACACCGACACTAACGTCTTGCTATCATCAGACCATTTGATGTCAGTCACCCATGCACTGTGCTTTACGAGTGTGCGCAATTTCTTCTCGCCTTCGCGGTCAGGATCCCAGATACGGATGTATCCCTCATCATCTCCAGATGCCAGGAGACCATTTTTAGCAAATCGGCAGCTGCGGATACAATCCCTGTGACCTTTCAGTGCATAGAGATGGGCACCTGTTTTCGCATCGAAGACCTGAAATATGGAGTAACACATAGTAAGTGCAGCGGAGCCCGGGGAGATAACTTGCATTCAATGCGGATGTAAGTTGCATTCTGGGGTGTAATCATTGGACTTGAGGGTCTGTGCCTATATTACGCCATCTTTTCAACAAGAGACAGACGAGAGCAACAGCACAGCTAATGTTATTTTGTATAATCATGAAATTCTCATATATTTACCTGAAGTGTCCTATCAACAGAGCATGACACGAACTTCGTCATGTCATAGGACACATCGCAAGACAGAGCCCAGTCTTCACCATGACCTTTACATGTCATCAGACAGTCGGCAGTTTTCACATCCCAAACCTGCGAAGGCAACAAATCCTTCAGTAGTACTGTGTGCATGTTGTTGTCAATATGTAGGTTTTATGATAGAAGCATAAGACCTTTGAGCTTAGTATCAGTGAGACAAAGACTTGTGTGTACACCCTACACTTTCGCAACAACAACAAAATCTTAGATGTTTGGATTAGAGGACTGTCTTGAAAAAAACAAGAAACACTCAACCTAGAAATTGATTCAAAACATTTCTAGAGTAGTTTGATCAGTTACAATAATACTCATGAAAAAACACCAAATGCTGTTCATGTAAATGAAAGTGAAATAAGGCACCTACCTTCATACTGCCATCATAGGACGATGAGAGAACTTTGGTATCTTGGTCAAAGAAAATGCACTTCTTCACCTCTTCTGTGTGCCCTTCACACACCTTACACTCACCATCATTGGACCAGAGCTGGAGAAAAAACAGTATAGAAGCCGATGAATTTCAAATTTAGGAAGTTTTTTTACTTGACGTGAAGTTGCTTTGTAGTTATTCTTTCACTTTCCTCATAAAAAAGGCAAGATATCTCCCCCCCCCCAAGAAAGTATTGACACTAACCCTGAGTGTTTTGTCGTCCGAGGCAGTCACCAAAACGTTATCGGTTTTGTTATATCGGCAGTAGCGTACAGCACCTGTGTGTCCAACTAGAGTCTTCACGGAGACCACTTCATCTCCATCAAGCTGGAGCACCTGCAGAACAAAGTGTACTATACGGAATAAGTCAAGAGGCTTCTACGACCATGGCTTGGCACTAATTCAGGATACTGATCACCTGAAATCATGTTTGGCCGGGGAGAATTGGGTCCACAAGCTTTTACGTTTCATTCCCATTCACGTTCCACTGGACAAGGTTTCTCTTGCCATTCCTAATTCAAAACCATCCTACTTGCATCTAGTACTATAGGAGAGTTTATAGGGTTCCTATCAAACATACCTTCAATGTTGAATCCTCACATCCATAGCAAACCTTAGTCCAATCATGTGATATGGCAACACCACGAATCCTACTCTTCTCCGGTTCTGATTGGTAGATGATATCAGCCTCCCGATTGCGTATGATCTGCAAGATAGAACAATGTCTTACTATATATTTCTCCTGAAATGACAAACCTATTTTGTGGGCATTCTGTCGCATTTGTTTTAAAAAGGGAGACTGCATGCCAAGGCAGAAGCCAGGTGCATCACTACAAGCCAGCCCACTATAAGAAACTGAACCCTTAACTAAGGTTTATAATAACAACTCTAGTCATTTCCTCACCCAAAATCTGTTGTGCAAATCAGGCGCAGCAATAATCAGAGAGTGCTCACTGAACAAGACATCGAAATCTCTCCTCAAGCCAATGTTGTTTTCTTTCTTGATGGTTTCAACATCCCAGATCTGCAATCAAAGAAGTACAGTACATCACAGTTACAAGGACACCCTCTTTAAAAAAGACTGATTTTGCTCACAAAATTTATCTAGAACTCCCTTGTGGTCGCAAGAGTTTCCAAGCCATAGACCAATCTCTTATGTGTCTTGCTCAAACTCAGGTAGTTTTGGTATCAGACAAAGGACTTACTGTGATTGTCTCATCATCAGCACTGGACACCAATTTTTTACTGTCTGGAGAAAATGAAACATGATGAATCCATCCAGTGTGGCCTCTCAGTTCACCAACGAGTTTCTCAGTGTGAGTGTCCCATACCTGGAAAAGGATGGAATCCATAAACTGTTGGTCGGAGGTACAGTGAACTGACACTTAGAGAGAAATAAAACAAGTGAAATGAGTACTTTGATACCAGTAGTGCTTTATACTGTTCAAATGTACAGTCTCAAAGAGCTTTACATTTCCCAGCCAGATCCAGACACTTTTCAGTTGAAACGAAGAAACGCCCATTCCACATTACTCTTGGACTTTTTCGGCCACATGCAGTTACCAAGAATTGATTTTTGATTATATTATGCTTACCATGACAGAATATGCTGAATCGCCAGCTGCCAAGAAATTACCATCAGGTGAATAGGCAATGTAGAGAATCATTGTACCCGGCTTCACAGTGAACTTCTTCTGGCAGGAACCACTCTTAAAGTCACAATACTGAAACAAACATATGACAAATGAAGGGCTGAGAAAACACAGGACACAAGCACAATTTTGAAAAATGAGTTGCTGCCAGTACCACATTCGTTAAATCGAAAACACCTTGAGCTAATCATCTATTGTCTTATCCCTCTACAACGGCGCAGTGCAGCAGCATTTCTTCATGAAATGAATGATTTTCTGAACTGAAGATGAACCTGAACTCCACCCCTATTGCTATTGGAAAGACTATTTTGCCTCAGACTTACGTGAATCTCATTGTCAACGCAGTAAGCCAATCGATGAGTCCCAGGCTGGAAGCAGCATGATAGCACCATCTCATGTTTTGTTGTAAGGTGGAGCTGGGAGCCTTCAAGCACATCCCAGACTATCACAGACTGATCTTGGGAACCTGTAGCCAAATACAAATCATCATCTGTAAAGGCACAGTCCGATATCCCCAGCTCATGCCCTTGAAAGTGATGCAACAATGGACGATCTTTGGCCGTCAGGTCCCAAATATAGGCAGACCCATCCAGGCACCCAGCTGCAACGAATCTACCACTGCGTGAGAACTGGCAAACCAAGACCTCAGCATCTGTTACAAACGTCTGTACGATGAGTGTTTCACGTATTTGTTCTGCATCTAGCGGTTTGTCGGCAAAAGCTGGATGCCATGTTGGTTTTCTGATGGATGGCGAGGGATTCCCTGGACTGCTCACTCCCTCTGTCGTCTGTAAGTTTTCCGGGACTGTCCACAGCTTGACGGTTTTATCAATACTGGAAGTGATCATGTATTTCGAGTCTTGGGATTGGTGAACATGGTTTATTCTCTCTTCATGTGCGTCTAGGCTCAGCAGTTCTTGTCCAGAAACGCTATCAAATATCTGCAAAAGACATGAAAATTTCAGGAGTGAATGATTTAGTGAATAATGTCATGACATGGCAACCAATTCACCCATGTCAGAAGCAAATAGGCAACACAGCCTTCAGATTAGCTCAGTTATAATAAGCATGCTAGGAATGCAGAATTCAGCACCATTGATTAGACGTTTCACAAGCATCAACACCACTTTTTTGCTTTTGGACATCTAAGGTGACAAGATCCTTGTGGAAGCACATGGAAACTGACTTCATATTCCCCCGTGATTTACATATTCTAGGTGAACAGCTGATAACAGTATTTCATTTGACAGGTCTTTACCTTGACAGTGGTATCATCGCTGCATGACAAAATCTTTTGCCCATCGGCAGAAAATTCGGCGCAGTAGACTGGACCTTGATGCAGCTTTGTCGTCAGGAATGTCACTGGTACAGAAGTGTCACGGTTGCTGAAGAAAAAGGATCCACGTGAGCAACATGACTGGGAAGCTGGTGACAAAATCTGCCTAAACTGCCAAAGACAGTGTCACTGGCACTTGGTCATCCCCAAATAGGCATTCAAAGGTAGGTATGCAACTAATATTAAAATAACAAAGCAAAGAGGAGAAGCCTTGAAGTGAAAATGCAAGACATACTCACCACCAATCAAAATACTTCACGTCTTTTCCTCGTCTCTTGAGCGCCATTTCCCGTGCCTGTTTGTAGATCTTCTTATCAGAAGGCTGACAGAGCGCCAGTTGGATGACATCCAAATTCTTTTCAGTGAACTTGTAAGCATTGCTGCTGAGGAAGTGCAGGAACATTTGGTGATCTCTCTCCCACTGTACATGAAACAAAGCAAAGTGATTTGAAATGAGATCAACGAAAGTAATCAGCTTATATCTTTGTGCAGATGACAGCATCACCGCAATGAGCTTCAATCAGTAAAGCCACTGAAGTGAACTAATACATAGCTATTGACATTGGCCCTATGTAAACTGCAGCTTGGATTATGATACTCTTTGATATGAAGACATTGGCAAGAAGAAGTGCAGAGGAGTGGTTAAACTTTAGGTGAAGTTTCTAAAAAAAGGGACATGACTAAATTCTCATTGAGAGCTTTTAGATTCTAAACTTTTCTGTTCCTTATATTGTTTTTAACTCAACCAGAGGTATCACAATTTCTAATACTAACCTCATCATTTTCCCCGATGATATTAGTCGAATATTTCACGAAATCCGTAATCAAATCAGCTGGTCCTGTGATCTTCAGCTTGCTCTCAATGAACGGTAGATCCAGGAAAACCTTTGCCATCATGTCGGTCATCCCGGCACGATGCATATGATAACCAATAAACCAGTGGATGTAGTTATCGTTTGGAAGCTTGGAGAAATCACCACCGCACTTGTCCTTGTAGCGCTCAATCAACTTTTCATGAAGTTTCTAAAAAAGAGCCATGATTTAGAACAAGAAACAAAATCAGGAAATACAGATTTGGGCTTTCCTTAGATGCCTCTCATGACCTTGTTATCAGCTCACATGGTCATCTTGGCCAAGCATTCTGCAGATAAAGCTAAAGTGGGCTCAATACTTTAATGCTTTTTCATGATCTTTAAGGTTACAAACATCTCAGGAGGGGTCCTGAGATGAATAAATAATATTTATGATACTTTCAAGAAAAAAACACTGGCAAGAAAATATTACATCAGTGTTGGTCAAGTAGTAAGTACCGGTACAACACATACCGGTAACTGATTTTTGCCACTTTCCTTGAGATAATCTAACTGCAGGTCATGAAGACTGTACATAAACGTCTTGTAAACGACGTTCCATTCCTTTTGAGCAAGTGATTTCTTGACCAACCGATCCATTGTGTCTTCAACAAACTCCTTGTCCTCATCCCACAGAACTTGTAACACCTGCAAATAATAACATTAACGCGGTCATATAATGTGATTATTGTAAACCCAGAAATATTTGCAGGCCTATATGTTTCCCATTTAGATAATCACGAAAATATACGGCTGCGAAAAGAATATTTAATTGAAATTACAGTTTGATGGTAGTCAAAATGCAATTTCACAAAACCTTTTCAATTGGTGGCATAATAGATATCATGATTGCTGCCGAAATTAAACTTTTTGGTATAATGACATAGATGACCAGTGGCATTACTCACTTAGCTCATTGCAGCTTCTGAGATTGCTACAGACAATGGCTTACCTCTGTAGGAACTTTGACATCGTCCACAAAGACAGCAAAGTCTTGGTAAAACTCTCTCAACTCTTCATCCAAGTTCTTGATACTGATGCTGACAGCCTCCGTTAGAGAGCTATATTCATAAGATGACGATTTCCTGAACCGGCTAACCTTTCGAGATTTCAACTTGTCCAAGTAGGATTCCCAACGGTCGGGATGCTCAGCTAACAAGGCACCAATCATGCTAATGGCTAACGGCGAGCCCTTGGTTTCATCATAAATCTTGACAGCCTGCTCAGGTAGTTCAACAACTGGGGTATCAGTCCATTTAGAGAAAACTTGAAGTGACTGCTCCTCGTTGAATCCCGAGCTCACCTCGACTTTGGTCACATGACCTGTCACTTTATCCATTACGGCTTGATCCCGCGTTGTGACTAAAACTCGACACTGGATATCGAACGCTTTTGTGACAAACGGAGTCCAAACGTCGTCCAGGATCAGTAATGCTCTTGGATGCTGATGAGAAAAAATCAAGCGCAATCTCGCCTTTGCTTCTTCGATATTTCTTGGGAGAGTGCTACTCTCAGAGTCCAACATCGTACACAAATTTTGCATCTTTATTAAAAGTTTCTGCGGATCTATTGCTCCAATAGATGTCCAGAAGACATTTCCTGGGAAACATTCTGATAAAACTTTTGCATCTCGGACAGATTCTGCTGCCAATACAGATTTCCCGCTTCCACCCATACCATGAATGCTGATCCATCCAGGCTCATCCTTTATCTTGTAAAAGGCCTCACGGATTTCTTCAATAAGTTTCGGACGGTCTTCGTAGACATTTGGACGTGGTGGTACAGCCCCATCGATCAAGATTGCACGGACTTCGTTTACACTAGGACGTCTTCGTCTCAGGCTGCGGTTATGCTTTGTCTTGCCAAGTTCTTCAACAAGGTGATCATATTGTGCTTCCCGGAGTGCATTGTGAAAAATGTCGAATGCATCAGAACCTTTGGTTGCAATGATGTCCAGAAGTTTGCCAGCTTGCTGCTGAGTTGATATCTGGAAAGAAGAAAGACCTTGAATTTTCCCTTTTTTTCTAAATCAATCTCTCATACACCACACTAGTACTTCTACACACTTTCAAACAAGATGTAAAAATGAGTGCAGCTACACTGGCTATTTTCAAAGAAGCAAATAATGAACATATGTCAGGGGTTGACACATGAAAGAACAAGAGACCCAAGGGCCTTATGCTCAGCTGTAGTCTTAGTAATTCAGCCAGATGGTGTCCTTCCAGGTATAAAATGTTGCACTTACACTGAATGGTGGGATAGTCATCACAGGCCCACTAGCAGTTGGCTATTTTTCAAACACAAGAAGCTAATACTGCAAACGCTCTAAATGCTGTGATTTTAAGTTACGAACCTCATGTTCAATGATCTGCTTTTCTTCATCTGATATGATGCCATCTCTAATCAGGTATTGAAATATGAACTTGACGTCCAAATCACTCATAATATTTGGCCGACATTGTTTTAACGCCGATCTAGCATTCTCATCCATTATACTGAAAAGAAAAGAAGTATCAAAGGTAACTTATCTGTAAGATCACTACCGGTATTCAGTTATATGAGTGTGTGGATCCCACTGGTTTGTAAAAGTTACATGACCATAAACATTGTGGTGTGTAGCACATGTATGCCTCAGAAATAGCATTTTGCCCCCCCCCCCCTCCAAGTCTTGTGGAAAAGTAGTGGAGCATGGATAAGTCATGTAAGTGGATAGAAATCATGTATTGCTTGTATGTTATCCCGACCCAAAGACAATATGTGGTTTATTGTTCCATGCAATTGCTATAACAAAACTACCTCAGTTACAGGCAGGGGTTGCCTGAAGTCAACACCTGACCTCACCTGTATACATACATTGTAGTACCAGAGTACAAAAACGTCTGACATGTCTGACCTAAATCTGAACTTGTGATACGAGGCCACAACTGCTTTGAAATGCATCTGACTGGACAAGCAAACAAAGACTTCTTCATGCATGATTTCCTATAAGCGATAAAAGTTTTAATTTGCTGTAATTGTTAATAGATAAAAATCTGACATGACCCTCATTTTGATGTAAGTTAAGTGTTGATGATTTAATGTAGAAATCTAGCACTGAAAACATGAAATTCTCTAAAGAAGAGGTCTTTTGTATGTCTTGGTCTGACCTAAATCTGAACTTTGATAAGAGGCAAACAAATTTTAGTTTCTTTTTGTAACAATTACAAGGATCAAGCACACAGGTCTTATGATACACATTATAACTTTATTGATAATTTGATTTCCCACAGAACAGGTCAACTTTATCGTGGTACAAAGTGCTATTTCCATGTCCTTATTATATTGCCAACTTCATATCATTATTGTGCGCATTATTGTCGTTATTCTCAATGAAATTTCAACATAATATGCATGACATCACGACACGGCAGAAAAAAGGGTGATATGTCTTCTGAAGTTACTATAGTATAATGTAAGAAGACATTAATTACGATTCTAGCCACATATCCTCACGATGATGATGATGGTATATTTTCTTGGTTATCACCTTCATTCTCGTTGACATTGGAAATACTGTCACAACCCAAATGGTGACGTCATGATAATATGCACAATGTCAACGTGGCAGTTTCGTTTTGACGTGTACTGTAGACTATAGGCCTACCGGTAGCAGCCACAGCCAGGCCTAATCCCAAGGCCACTACTCCCTGCCTCTAGCTATGTCTGCTCAAACTGCTGCTCTCTGCTATAGCCCGGGCCAGCCTGGGCTTATATCTCATCTGTCAAATTTTGTAAATTCACCACTTCGCTTCGGGATCGACTGGTGAAACCCGGCCATGCCGGACGAATATCTAGCACAAGCTCACAAAAGGTGGTCACTTCATCATAAATTTGATCATGCAAATAACTTACCTACACCTACAGACGGAAATATTTCAGAAAAAGTCAAGAGAGAAACAAAATTTCTGTGGCTTCCACTTCACTTCCTGGTTGGGGTTCCCGTTTTAAAATGACGTCAGGTTGGTGATACCCTATAAGATGCATGTAAAATTTCGACTTTAAAATGTTCCCGTTGAAACAAAATTTGTCCTTTCCAGCTACATTGTTCCTAAAATAGATAGCAAAAACGTCAATCTTACACATTTATTTTTCTCTAGTAAACAGTTTTAGAATAGGCTTTACTTGCAATGGTAGGAAATATAGAAATAAGTTCACCCACTAAATTTCGTTCCAACTTCTGAATTCCATAATAAAATGGCGTCGTATCGGGTATGAAAAATATTTGTTATTTTCTCAATTTTCCACGTTTAGAACAATATAATAGAAATGAAATATTTATTCAGTAAATTAACTCTGTTCCTTATTTAAATATTTATGAGTATGTTCCGTTGTCTTGGTCACATAATGCCAATTCAAGCTGTAAAAAACCAAGTTAGTTTCAATGTTTGCCACTGGCGACTCATCTGGCACTAGGCCTATACTACTACATACATGCATGCATGCTGTACATTTATTTAGGCCTAATGCATGCATGCATCATGTGATTGTGTAGGCCTACATCATCAGCAGGAGTTTAATGGTGGTATGCCTTGTGCCATGGACAGTTATGGTGCAGCACAGGACACTGAATCAAGGGTCAGTAAGACCCGTGCTTAAAATAATATTGTCTGTTGATGAAGTGTCAAAGTTGAGGTAGGCCTACCTAGGATTTAGAAGAATAGAAGGAGAAAGAATCCACACGCACCGTACGATGGTGGGGCAGTACTAACTACTATTTTATTGTCATGCGCAGTACAGATTCAATAATGGACAAACGAAGAAGTTTTTTAGGGGGCTAACCAATCATACGCATCCAAATTTCCCAAGCATTGGATTCGGACTGGAGGTTGAACTTCACTGTACCACCAAGCCTCAAAATCACGAAGCAAGACACGACTGGTGCCCCCATGCCCTCAAAGTCAAAGTGTCTTCCTTGACAAAGGCAAAATTCTTTTTCTTTTCAGACCGATGATCCAGAAAGGGGAGGACATACTGACAGCCCTCCACCGCCATATCATCCGGAGATTCCTAACTATGGTACCGATACAACAGTTCCTCCTTCTTATGAAAATATAGTTGATCCTACCGGTGAGTCACTAACTGGTCAGTTTGTAAAATATCAGTTCACTAATCACTTTATTAAATGGTGTTGCCCAGTGAAGAGAAGTTCATGAACAGCGAACCTTTATTGTGCAATTTGGTAGAGCAGTGGACCGGCAAGCCTAAGGTCATTGAGTCAAGGTAACTTTTTTAATGTTCTGTTCATGTGTCTTTCGCTCAGAAAATTACCTAGTTAAGTTATGGTTTTGAATTTGATAGGTGATGGTTCAAAATGAAGTTAGCATATTAAGGCAATATCTAGGCCTTTTGGCAAGAGAAGACACCAAAATGAAGGTGACAAATATTAGCCTGTGTAGCTATTTACTAAGAAAATTTCTGCAGGCAGTTGCTGGTCCTGTGGTAGAATTATGCATCTCAACATTAGGCCATAGGAATGATTAATCCTGTTTACCGTCCGAGTGATTTAAAAAGATGATGAGGCTTTTTTTCATTTTTCGTTATTCATTATCGGTTTACAGTCTGATTTACTGGTCAAAACACGCGATTCAGCAAGTTCCAGTAAATGGAAATCAGGTCGGTCATCAACATGAGGCATTGAAAAAATGTCATTATTATGATGAAGAGCCTACCCTGCCAAGTTTTTATTGTGTTTTTCAATCATTTAAGGTAAAGATGAACCACTGGAAAGATTATATAAATAAAAAAATGATGGCAACAATAAAATAAATAGATTTTTTAAAAAATAATGAAAATATTTCATGTTCGCACCCATGCGGGAGGTGGACGGTAAACAGGATTAATAATTCCCATGGCCTTAGTTACAACTTTTGTATTTACTCGTCAGCCTATTCTGCGCTTGATCTTTAGAAAATCTCGTTCATTTTACTGGTTTGTTTTTTATTTCATCAGCCTCCATTGTTTACGACTTAGGTGCAGTTTACCTTTAAAGACAGTGTTACAAACACCTGTGCATGATTGTTCACCTGCGATTTTGCGCTCAAATTTATACATCGGTTTACTGCCTCATGCCCGTGCCAGTAGACGTTAGAAACGTAGAATGTGGACTGTGCAATCATAAATTCCCAGTTTCACATCCATTATGGGAATAGTGCCGGCGGTTAATGAGTAGGGCATGAGTTTAGCTCTTGGAAGATCATGGCTGTTCTTCTTAGTGTTTTCTTTAGCAAAGCACTTAACCCTACCTGCTTCTTTCCACCCTGGACTGGCTGACAGGATATGATGGCAAAATTGAATGCAAGTCTTGAGGACATGTGATACTCCTCGGGGTGTTGACGTAGTTTTCTTTTGAAAACTCCAGGCACGTGATTGTCACTCTTAGTCTTAAATTTCCTTGTGACATATTTGGGTCAAGTGAGTCATCTTTATGGCTAAACATCTTGGTCATTATTTTGAGGAAATCTCATTTCGCTACATTTTGTAAATTCCTGGTATCAAGTGTGCATTATGAAATAAGTATTGTGAAACAAGGAATTCGTATGAATAGTCCTCCTGTTCTATCAAATTAAGTGTGATTACTGGAGGCAGCTGGTTGAATAGACAATAACCAGACAAGTTGTGGTAACTATTGGAAGCATTTTTAGGCGTTGGCATACCGTTGTTGAATAGTTGACTGAATCAGTTCCTGTGCCAAGTTGTTCTTCTAAGTTTTGGATTAAGTCGGTGATTGTGCAATGAATGGGGATCTTGAAGCGGCTCCTCCTACGGAGAGGACTCCTGTCACAGAGCAGCCAAGTAAGCCACATGTTGAATATTCTAAAGATTGTAACCCAGACTGTTTGGTTCTACCACATCTGACACTTGACTAATACACAGTACCAGTCATTCATAACTTCCTCTTGACAAATGCTCGCAGATTTCTGCCAAAGACATGAGAAATTGCAAGTGTCCGGTACTGTAGCATGAGCTAGGCAACCAAAGTTTTAGTTCTGAAATAATCGAAATGTTTTTCTCATCTTATCTCTTCAGATTCGCCGCCATCCTATGACTCCCTCTATGGCAAAGTCAAAGCAGCGAAGCGTGAATCAGGCGGGCATGTGGATTTCTTCAAGAAGTTTATGATAATTTTGTGTGGAACAAGTAAGTATCATGAATATATCAAACATTCGGGATGCAGCTTACAAAAATCACTATTGTCTTGGGTGACTTTGCATTATGTATGAATTGAATGAAAGGGTTTTTATCCCCCCCTCAACTAGATGAGTATATATGTGCTTTTTGGAAGGCTGTGAAAATGTACCAAACGACCATCTCTTTTAGTGATGGGTCTAGCTGTGCACATTGACCATTGTTTCAATGCATGGCATAACAAATCGTCCTTATCATTGCTGGGTTGCACTGGAAGAGATTCTGTCATGTGTCTTGTGAGGACAGAGTCACAACCAGAATGCATTCACTTTTAAAATTATTGATCATTCATTTTCTTCTCTTCAGTCGGCTGCACAGTATGTATTGGTCTGATAATGGCAATCCCTATATCTATGATAGCCATGGGTAAGTAACACAAAGATTAGTCTCCCGGGCCTGCACCTTGCATTCAAGTCAAGCATCAGCTTTTCCTTGGCCGATTAGCAAATCATCTCTTGATATCATGGTTGCTATTGCATTTTGATATCTTAGACTTAGAATGGAAAACTTGACGGCCTGTGCAATACGGTATATGTCACCAGTTTGCTTTCAAGCCCTATAATGCAATACAGCATATCACTTGCAGCAGGTGTTTTCTATGAAGTCTCTTAATCCACGAGTGTAGAATACAGTTTCAGCATTTGTCATTGATTGGTTTTATTCATGACAATTGATGTTGAGAAATCAAGAACATCATTTGATAAGGTACATTGTAGGCCTAGTTTGCTCGGCAGTGTCAGCTCAACACAAGTTTGCATTACAATATTGTTAATAGATTACTGAAGAACCTACAACTCTGCTTTGCATGTCCTATGAGCTAAACATAAATCATCATAGTATCAGCTTGAAGATAAATTGGCTCTGAAGCATTATTACCTGAGTACTTGCATTATATTGCTGAAGTGGCAAACTGGTGTGTCCACTGTACCATACATACGAGTTTGGCATATGCATCCTGGCACCAGTTTTTTTCAATATACTCTGCTCCCGATATTTCAGACGAGGTGAACAAGGTACAAGTAAAAAACCCTGTTCTCAGGATGGGCATTATGGTGGGAAGAGCATAATTTATTATAGCCATTACAGTATGAGAGTACAGTGCCAATGCCACTCTGTATTCTCATCTGGCCTGAATGGTGAAGTGAAGTACAGGATATGCACACCTTAGTTTCCACTTATCCTTTTCCAGGTTCTATTTATCTAAATGACTGCCGCATCGAGCGATTCATCCCAATCTACCTTATCGTCGGCGGCTGCTTCGGCATTCTTAAAAATATATCAAATATCGTTCAGAGGATTCGTAATCAGAAAGAAGAAAAAGAAGAGGAGAATGCCAAGACGAATCCATTTGATGGTATTGTCAGCTGTTTCTTATTAGCTTGGTTTATCGCTGGTGAGTAATGGTTTCAAACCCCTGAAGCAGGTTTTCGATTCCAAGGGTGATGATCAACTAGACATATCCACCTAATTAGGCCATATATTTGTTTTTTGATGTATTGGCTTTATTAATGTAAACTATAAGGGTTGGGTTAATTGTTAACCCGTGATCGGAACTTAGTCTTAAAGTCCAATTTTTTTCCAAGTGTTGTCAATAAGAAATCAAAGTCTGACATAGAACATTTTGAAGTTCAACTCACTTTTCTCTTAGCAATTCAAGCAGTGTTTAACACCTGCAGCGCCGAACCTACGTGGTCCAAATCCCCCCTCTTTGAGCTGGTTATCGGAGACTTCATGAAAGAACTACGCCATCGCCATCTTCAGGGCAAGGTAGTAACTTGCCTGAAGATCGCCATCTTCAGTTCCTCTCTTGCCCTGAAGATGGCGATGGCGTAGTTCTTTCATGAAGTCCATGAGACCTCGATAACCAGCTCAAAGAGGGGGGATTTGGGCCGCGAGGATCTACGTGGTTCGGCGCTGAAGGTGTTGAAATGTTTGTCGTTGTTGTGTTCATGAACCTACATACATGTACACATATATCGTTTTTAGTTTAGTCGCATCTAATCATCTGAATATGTTTATTTTCAGGTAACGTGTGGATCTACCGTGTTTATCACACAGTCAACTACAAAGACCCGTCGGACCCTAATTATTGCGATCCTGCACTCTACCTGTATGCATTCTGGATCACTACCGCCACCTATATTTTCCTTGCTGTAACATGTTGCTGCATTTGCTGTGCTGGTCTCATCACCATGTGCTTCGGAGACTAGATTTTTTAATCAGAAGTCTGTCGAGCTATGCATGCATCATGAATCTGGAGAATCAATTCCCCAGCTTGCCACGAATTAGGCTGGCCTTCCAACTTGCGATTCTGGGTAGGTTGGAGAACTGATTCTCTAGGGTGATTCTTCAAGAAGGTGGAGGGAGGCTGTCACTTATAATCCATTAAATGGAAGATGTATTGGTATGTGTGATAATAATTCAATGCGAGATATGAATAAAGACTAGTAAATACTTGTACAACTTCGTGTATGTTAACACCAGGCGGCTTTTATGTACAGAACTGAAGATTGAACTAGAAGCATTCACTAGTCGCAATTCATATCAACTCAGCTTCCCAGAACAATCGTGCCTTCATTTTAGTTTTTTGTTTGTCATTTTCAAGAACATGTATAATCACATCAGCAAACCAGTTCTTGTTACCGCCACTTCATTCAAATTTGCTTAAGGAAGATTTGAGCCAGTAGTGTGATCTTCAGCCTGTTCTGTCTTTTAAGCTCTCGGATCTTAGGACTGAAGGCGTTAAATGGGTTGTCTGTGTAGACTAAGTTATAGCTGCTGTTTGTATGAGCAGTGTACTTGGTTATGGTCTTTGTTTTGAAGGAAGGTTTCATCATTGTCAGTTCACAATGTACTTGTGTGTATTCTATCTACTGTGTTCTGGCACTCTTCATGTATACGCCACAAATTGAAAATATTCTAGTAAATAATGAAACTGCCACGCAGAGTGAGGTGCAACTTTTTGGAATTGTATAATGGTAATGGTTTGGTAAAACAGAAATATCAATCTATTCTATGAGTTCAGTATTTGAGGATTGTATGAAGTATATGTACATATAACCTGCTTTATCATAAAGCCACAGGTGCCTTAGGTATAATGGGTCGAGTTTGAACATTTTGGTTTGCACTGTGCGTAATGAATGTATTGTTAAAGGGAGACTATAGGCAGAAGTGAGGAGCCAGGTGTGCCTGATTCAGCTACACAAAGTCACCAAAAGGTGTCATCCATCTGATAGCACAACAAAACTATTCACAAATGTACAGGGAATACATTTAATGTCGAGTCAAACATGTTACCCCCGAACTGTGCATATTAGTCACTTGAGTATGACCAATTTGACACCCTTGCTACTGCCTGTAATCCCACTTTAAGAGGATAATAATGATGTGCTATTTATATTATTTAAGTCTAAGCTTTTCTGTGATTGCTTTAAGAGATATGAAAATGTACATTTTCCATTGATACAAGTTATGGGGACTCTTCTATTAGGACATAAATTGGCTTGAAGTGGTTCGGCTCACCACCACCAGGGGAGCCAGAATCTTACCCATTATACATCAAGCAAATGGCGTATATTACGTATTTTCGGAGCTTATAGTTATACATTACCTCTATGATAATGCCAAAAACATTCATGGTTAGTTGCTGGCATCACCTTCTGCCATTGGCCGCACCATCACCAGCCACCCTGATTTACAGACATAAAATTTCTTTAATTTATAAATCTTCTCTTGTGTGTAGACATATATTGGTGTCGTTTTCAAAACTTTATAATAGGTAAAGGTTGCTATGCGATATATTGGCATGTCCTCTCTGCCTGTTGCCAAGTTCAATGGGAGAACATGCACAGTACCTGCATTTTACTTGCACTAATAAGAAAGTCACTCACAAATGCAGAGGAATTAGACAAGAGTATGTTGCGGTCAATTATCAAGACTACAGTGTCAAGACTTGATACATACATTACTGTATACAACTTCCATCCTCTATATATGCATTGAGAGAGGACTAACCCTTGATGCCATCAGAATGCAAACCGCCCATGTAACTGATCCTCGCAATTGCTTGAGCATGATAACTGTATTAAGATTGTGTTAAATATACCTCATTCTACCATAGTATTCATATTTTATTGCATACATGTAATTATATTTTGAAAATTAAATGTAAATTATGAAATGTGAAATAAAGTAGTTCTTCTTTATGACCACCGTATGAATGGAATAAGGGTTCATCTAAAAATTGCTTGATGCCGATGCATCAAGCCATTTTGAGAAGACTCCTAAAAACTATGGACAGGTTGTGACTTTGTCCTTGGAGCATATTGCCAACTCTTCACCAAGGACAGCCCTTGCCAAGATTACTCTCTCCAACATGCCCCTATTGTGACGCGATGTCCCTTGAAGGTCACAAGGTCCTTTATATATCCTTGCCAGAATGTGCAGTCGACAAGTCCTCTGCCAACACTTCCTCCAACTTGATCTGATTGTGACTTTGTCCTTGTGATTATAATTGAGAGGGTCACACGTCCTGAATTCTGGCTTCACACAAGGCCTACCAGATCTCCCGTCTTCCTGTGGCAGTGGTCAAAAACATCGATTTTACCTCAAGCATAGATTTCGACCACTCCCAGTTTATTCCAGCCTTGTCAATGGTTGTGACTGTAGGGCTACTCCCATCTCATATATGACATGTGTCTTGATTAAACATCACCTTATACCATGTTGTGGCTGTACTCTTTCGCAGCTTGTTTTGAGTGCCGGCCTACTCCGTCTCAAATATGAGTGCGTCTTGGTTCCCCGTCTCTACAAGATTGATGTGTCATGTAATCTGTACAGGGTATACCTTGTCTCGACTAGATGTGACATGATCCAGGTTGTAAACAGCAAGACAATGTATTATAACAGTTAAAAATCACTTTATTACAAGGTTAAATTATAAACATCACGGGATGATACATACATTATTATGACTGTAAGTGTTATTCAAGTGTTATAACAGTACGGTTGCGACGGCGTTCCGCGCAAGAAAACGTAAAAGATAGTGAACATTGATTGAATTAGAAGAAAAAGCCAGCTCTTACGTTTATCTGATACACCTGATTCAAAATGACATTTATAAACATGAGAAAAAAGTGGTCGATTATAATATTCAAGGTCACTACATCATACATGTATATATGTTATGCGCTATCAGTGGATCTGCGCCATCGAGCGATCAGCGATGCGCTTTCCGCCCCTCGAGCACATCCCGCATGCAGACCCACGCATATGGTAGGCGGGAGGGGACATAAATCAGAATATATCGGCCGATTAATTACTTGCGCCGCAAAGGCATCCCGCGAATGATGCGCCGCAACAATGCCCCGCTAAAAACACGCCGCAAAAGAATGCGCCGTAAAAATCTCGCCGCGTGACCCAATTTAAACCAATCAGGAGCCAAGGACGGTTTGAATTTTGCGGCAGAGGTATTTTCGCGGGAAGAGTCTTCTGCACGATTTGCGGGGGACTTATGCAAATTTCGACACTTCAGCGGCGCACTTCTATAACCAATCAGAGACATCATAACTTCGTAAACCCGCCGCCAATAAGTTGGAAAGTAACGATGTCTCTGATTGGTTAAAGAAGTGCGCCGCTAAAGCGTCGAAATTTGCATAAGTCCCTCGCGCAAAATTCAAACCGTCCTTGGCTCCTGATTGGTTTAAATTGGGTCACGCGGCGAGATTTTTACGGCGCATTCTTTTGTGGCGTGTTTTTAGCGGGGCATTGTTGTGGCGCATCATTCGCGGGAGGCCTTTCCTCCCGCCTACCATACACGCACGGCCCTCATCACGCACTCCTGTCCAATCCCAGTATCCATCATACAATACAACCCATCGATAGATCGCGCTGAGCCATCGACCGATGCTTGCACAAACGACAGATCCATAGATGGCGCTGCGCGATCAATCGCTAGCGCAAATCGGTCGATAGCGCCTAACATATAGGCAGTTCGTCCAAACATCAGAAAATTGTTCATGAAAATCACCAATTATTATTGTGTAAATACATGTACGCACATTTACTAGGCATTTTAACAATGCCGTTTCATAATTGATATACCATTGCGAGCATGATAACAGCTGATAGGCCTATGTTCCTTGTAGATAGTTGAGGAAAGGGAGAAAGGGGCAAAAGCAAAACGTGGGAAATGGTGAACGCGCTCATTTCAAAGTGGCCAATTCACCACTCGGTACTTGAAACCACAACTGTAGAGCAGGTGGAGGCTGGCATGGGTTGGCGCAAGACAGCTTGGTGATATGTGTATTGGGCAAATGCCTGTTAATTTCCCGCATTATTCACTTAAATCAGAGTAGACTCCGCTTAGATCAAATCAAATACCAAAACTATCCAATACACGAGATTGAAAGCAATAAACATGCTGGGAAAACAATATCTAGCAACTTTGTCGACCATTCGGGCCATGTTGCGGCTATTTGGATCCAGATGGTTTGATGTTCCGTACGTATAGTCGTCCAAAAGTTTCTTAAACTGGAAGATAAAAGTATCAGAAATTTAAGAGCAGTAGTGCTTTCAATGCGTTTTTGATGGAAGTTATCCACATTTATTTTTTTAACGGCAGAGTAGATAGCGCAACGTAGGTCTAAACGTTAAGGTCAAGTCATCGGCCGGGGTCAAGGCCAATTCAGCAGCACTGTCAAATACAATGCAACGAATAGCCCAAATGTCACTGGGAAGATTTTTCGGCACATTTTGTCTAATCTGCGCGCGTGATTCCCAGACTGGTTTGTTTCCCCCTCTCCCTGGCCGTGTGTGGAGGTGTATGTGTATTCTTCCATCAATTTCTGGAACTAAACAAAAAAATGAAACGGCTCATGGCCAGAAGGATACATAGAGAAAATGCCCATTTATCATATTTGTGATTTTTTTTCGTGGTGTCTATTTGACATCAAATCGCGGGTCTGTGATCAACTAGTCTAAGATCAACTTTTAGTGGCATAAATTACCAAAAACACTTCAGAACTACTCACTGCGTCAGGAGGGAGGTCCCTGTTGGTTGTTTTTCGCATCTTGACACTCATCCTTCGTATCTCTACCCTTGCCATGGTATTCACAATAGCAAACTCGACCATTGCGCAGAAGACAAAAACCACGCAAATGGCCATCCAGGCATCTATGGCTTTAATGTAAGAAACCTAAAAACAAATTGCAAAGGAAAACAATTTACCTCGGAAAACAGAGCTCACCAGAAGTACAGCGCCATGTACAATTAGCACTGGTATATGACACAGGCAAAAGTGTACATCCAAGGGATCTCATATGACGCGGATGTATTACCGTTAATTATATTGTCATTTCTCAGCTTCCAGACAACGCGCGTCAATAGCGGAGGCTACGGATTACCGCTGGAAGTTCAGTATGGGACTTTAATCCTCAACGTTCCATCCATTTGCCATCCATGGATCTCAATCATGGCGGAGGACCGGTATCAATTTGTTTTTAATCTTCGACTTAGAAGTTTAAAACAATCACCTGAGGCAGAGTCATCCACAAACCGATGCTCTGTGTAGTCATGGTGAGGACTGTTAGCACACCCAAGGAGATTCTGGCCGGGACTGCATCAATGTTGATCCAGAACGACACCCACGAAACGCAGACGATGAGCAGACTGGGAAGATACGTCTGTACAACGTAGTATCCGTACTTTCTCTCGAGATAGAAGCTGGCTTTTAGGCACGTGAAGTTTCCTGCAACGAGACATTTCGAAATCAATTTAGACGGACATCCATCCTGTCGCATCGTCCAATCAGAAGCACCAAATTGTGAAGACTTCCTGCCGTTAGTCCAATCAAAAACGTTATATTCTGCATCACCGCTGCTAGAACGGGAACGAACCAATCACAAGGTGTTTTTCAGGGCGAATTATTGTTTGTAGATATTTTGTGCGATGTCACCGTGACCATGTTTGTTGAACGTGTGAACGGACTAATGAACTCCAACTTAGTAAGAAAACTACAAATGATTCTCGTCAGTAAATACGTAAACAGAACAATTTGTACTGATCATCATTCACTACAAGTAGCTTTTGTCAGCGGACAGTGTGAACAGCACTCCCAAAGATCTCAAGGGGTTTTACAGTAACAAATATCCTACACTCACATTTGTGAAGTTGTGACAGTTTTAGGAGCGAAGCATGCTTCTCTATTACTCCAATGGGATTAGGGTCAGCCTTCTGACAGATGGAAAAACGAACTGCATATTTGGCTATGACAGGAGACTGTGGGGACATTCATATACAGTGGTTGTTCAATAAATCAAAGGAACCTAGCTTGCAGTCATTGGGGTAGAAAAGCACTTATCTCTGAATTTTCACCAGTTATGTATTCTCCTTTTTATTGACAGTACTGTATCTTTCTTTCTTTCTCACGTGTAATATATTCTCATTTTTATTGACAGAACAGTATCTCTAACTTTCTCACCAGTGATGTCTTCTCCTTAACTTTTTATTGACAGAACAGTTTCTGTACCTTCCTACCAGTAATGGATTTTCCTTTTTATTGGCAGAACAGTATCTCTCTTATACCTTTCACACCAGTAATGTTTTCTCCTTTTTATTGGCAGAACTACATCTCTCTAACATTCTTACCAGTAATGTATTCGCCTTTACACTCGCTCTGTTTGTGGTCGACTAAAGTAAACTGAGGAAGTTCCATCCCAGTCTGCATCTGGAGTGGAGTGTCATTACGCCACCGGAAGATCATTTCGTCCGTCGTGTAACCATCTGGCAAGGGGTAAAAACAAAAATATGTCTGGTGTGCCTAAATACGGCATGCAACGATTTTTGAAAATCAATACATGTACATGTATATAATCTTAGAGTAAAGCTGGTTACTCTAAGATCTTATAATTCAGTGGCGACAGTGGTTTTTTGATATATATCTCCAGTACACTTGTCTAGTCTTCAACACACGCAAACCTCTCATCAACGAACATGAAAATGGATTATAAAGTGGTAGATAATCTTATATTTTTCTTCAATGAACGTATTAACTGATCCCCAGAGAGCCAATGATGGTTCAGTATACAAAATTGCTCATAAAACATATCGATTTTTTTCAAATTAGAACGACGCACACAAAAACTAAATTTATCTCTATGACAAGTAAGCAGAAACAGAACTGAGGCACACAAGGATGATACATGACAGTGTTAGCAATATCTGCCAGATTTCTTAACGGTTCTGAGTTCAACTTTTCTACAGGGTGGCTATCGAGCGTGATTACTCACGCCTGTTTTTCTGACGGGAACACAAAACAGTTCTCTGGCTTGACCACACACATCTGTCGGTCTAACGGGAACACGTGCAGTTCTCTGGCTTGACCACACACATCTGTCGGTCTAACGGGAACACGTGCAGCTCTCTGGCTTGACCACACACATCTGTCGGTCTAACGGGAACACGTGCAGCTCTCTGGCTTGACCACACACATCTGTCGGTCTAACGGGAACACATGCAGTTCTCTGGCTTGACCAATCATATCTGTCGGTCTAACGGGAACACGTGCAGTTCTCTGGCTTGACCAATCACATCTGTCGGTCTAACGGGAACACGTGCAGTTCTCTGGCTTGACCACACACATCTGTCGGTCTAACGGGAACACGTGCAGTTCTCTGGCTTGACCACACACATCTGTCGTTCTAACGGGAACACGTGCAGTTCTCTGGCTTGACCACACACATCTGTCGGTCTATCGGGAACACGTGCAGCTCTCTGGCTTGACCACACACATCTGTCGGTCTAACGGGAACACGTGCAGTTCTCTGGCTTGACCACACACATCTGTCGGTCTAACGGGAACACGTGCAGTTCTCTGGCTTGACCACACACATCTGTCGGTCTAACGGGAACACGTGCAGTTCTCTGGCTTGACCACACACATCTGTCGGTCTAACGGGAACACGTGCAGTTCTCTGGCTTGATCCCACACATCTGTCGGTCTATCGGGAACACGTGCAGTTCTCTGGCTTGATCCCACACATCTGTCGGTCAAACGGGAACACGTGCAGTTCTCTGGCTTGACCACACACATCTGTCGGTCTAACGGGATCACGTGCAGTTCTCTGGCTTGATCACACACATCTGTCGGTCTAACGGGATCACCTACAGTTCTCTAGCTTGACCACGCATATCTGTTTGTCTAACGAAAAAACCCAGCTCTCTAGCGTGCGTGACAGTACACAGGTGTCTAATGTGAACACCTACATCTCTCGCAACCTGACCACGCACACCTGTTTGTCTGAGAGGAACACTCACGGTTCGCTATATAGCTTGACCGTCTAACGAAAAAACCCAGCTCTCTGGCAGGCGTGACAGTACACAGGTGTCTAAAGTGAACACTTACAGCTTTCCAGCTTGACCGCGCACACCTGTTTGTCTAATGGGAACTTCTGCAGGTTCATTGGACATGTCAGTCGCAGTGAGATTCTGGAACGACGAAAAAGAGAAAACTACCATTCGTGTGTCTTTCTTGCGGCCGACACAATGACTTTATTTGCCAGTTGAAAATCGACGGAAAAATTAAAAAGGAAAACGTGTTATCAGCTTCCTTCATTCCTGGATTGCAGTACTGCTGTAAACACCTCTTACAAACTCCACCATGCGTTACCAAAAGTAGATATTTCTTGAACAGTTTTGCGTTTTCGAAGAAATTTCGTGAAAACAGTGCAGGATGGTGCCCTTTGTTACCTTTGGCTATATAGCACCGTACCATCACTGTGGATCCTCATTAACCTATTAGGAATGGTAAGGGAATGGAAGGATGCTGCTTTCTCGTTTTGGAAGAACAAATCTGGCACCCACATCCTCAGTATTAGACGACTGTCCAAGGTTATATAGCTCATGTTATACATGTGGTCAAATCGTAGTCTGGAGTCCTTCCAAGTCTGGCGAATATAGACCTGGATGGCGTAGTCCTGCATGGAATTAAAGGGAACACTGAGCCTGCTTCAAAACAGTAAAGGACGTTGTTTTCTCACAATTCACCCGGGCAACCATGCAGTCGCAAACTTCCAAAGCGGAAGTGACCGGAAGTCGCCCCAAAAACAGCCTTGTGATTACCTCAGTCATTTCTGAAGTGTGCAGATAGCAGTCTGACCGGAAATCTCCTAAAATTCTGCTTTTACAAAATCCTCGATACATGTACATGTACATCTTTTGTTTGGATTCTTCCATATAAATTTCAGGCTAAAGCAATCTATTTTTTGTCGAAACAAAGCTTACCATGCTTTCTACTATGACGGAGTCGAAGCTATTGATGAAAAGGTCGCATGTCACTACGGTAGGACTGTCTGGAAAAAAGCATTGTAAAGGACCTCAAATGTTGTTGTTCACCGTGTACAACTGAACGACGCTGCTATCTTTGAGCAACCAGCCTAACAATACCTAAAGAATAAACATGTATACACAGCGCATCTGCACTGGTGAGATTGTATGTTATTCCCACCAATATAAGAGATCTCCAAATGATGTTAATTAGTGCCAGTCACAGCAGCAGCGCATATCATCTCTATCACACTGTGTTCACTAAAGCCAGACCAATAAGTCATCTCGTGAGGGTTTCGAACCAGTTTTAGCCTAAAATAGGGACGTATGCCTATAACAATCGGATTTTTCAGCTTGCCGGCGAACATGTAGAAGTGGAAAATGTCACCATGTCTGACCCTACTGTAGCCTTATAGATTTATGGTGATGGTTAGAGGCAATGACTGTCAAGACATGTACACTGTACCTCTGAGATTAAAAGCGCATAAAAAATCCTCGGTTCCCCTGGTATTCTATCCTATAGGTCAATGACATTTGAAACTTCTACAGCTGTTTGGAAACATAAGCGCATGTCCGGGAATGAAGAGACCTTGGTCTTCGTTAATTTCAATAATCTTGATAATTCCTTTGGTTGTCGTTTATGTGACACACTAAAGAAAGCTTCGCAGAGTTTTGCCGCACGGGGATCTGTGGGTTTGAACTTCCATTACTTCAGAGGTGAGGTTTTTGTCCATTTGGTTGGGTGAAATAGTCATTGGGGGAAAAGAAGGAATATTAATGTACGCACTTTGCATTCGAACAAACTCTTTAAGTTAGTGATGACACACAGGAGACAACACAGACGGTAGAAGACAGGCCAGCATTGAATAATTAAGCAATCCTTGCCGCTCAGTTAATTGATGGGCTATTTGCTAACTCTGGTTAGCAAATTAAAGGAGTACGCCGTTTTTACTGGTGTTTCATGAAAATAGATATGCAGTACGCAATGGCGTAGTTGTTGTTATGCATGCACATTTGCTGGAACTCGGTATCAATCGAATTAATTTTGTCTATCTGTCTACATACTCCGGACGCAGTGGATCGGCCTCGTCCTGTCGCCCGGTACATAGAGGAAGTCTTCTAAATATTTGCTAGGTTTTCACCTCAGTTGTAACTCTTGTTTCGATGAAGTACACCCACCTTCACTGTCCATTGGTCTATGCGCTATTAGGGAGTCTCCGAGCTTGCCGAGCATGTGGTGATAAGACCTGTAAGGAGAACACGATTCGTTAAGTTATCAGTGTCGATCAGTATTGGCTAGCTTGACGAATTAGCCGGAGAGCGCTAGATTTTTGGCGATTTTCCAAGCCTTGCCATCCATCATGAGTGGCGCAATTATCACGGAATGTCTAAAATAAGAAAGCAGCAAATCTATTTCGACAATATGATTAAAAAATGTTGAAACCTGTAATGAAACCTTTCAGCATATAGAATTCATATCAGCTGCATGGTATAATAATTGCAATGCACACACGAATAACACTAAATTTTGATTTGCGATGAAAAATACTTTGCAATGTTTGTTACTGCAAATTGACGGTGTAATAAGTCTTTATTTAATAGCCATTATTCTGATAAAAAACTACATATTAATTATGAAACATTGCACATAAATGGGCCCAGTTATGCTATCAACGAACTAAGAAAGATTGATCATACAACAGTTTTTGACGAAACATTATGAATTCAAAAGAATAACTCCCGTCGAATTATCATGGATGTGGAGCAATAAAACCTATGGAGGTCGGAACGTGTGTTCTTCTGTTAGTGTTATAGCATCCCAAGGGAAGAATGATGTTAACACATAAATATTCGTAATTACTTGATTGCCAGTCGAAAAGAAACAAACAGGATTTTTCATCATCAGCAATCCGAAAATATGGGTATATGTCCAACTGTTTTCTGCGGAAATCCAAATATTGAGCGGAGGGCGGTCTTATTAGGGAAATTTCGCAAGTCCCCCGAAACGCTAACGCGAACGCCTATCTCATTGATTGACCACCTGATAACGAGGTCGAACAATGTGATAGGCGTTTACGTGGACGTTTCGGGGGCTTTGCGAAAACTCCCTATTATTGTAACCACGCGCATTACGCAGTTACCACGTGCCACATATACAAAAGCAACAAAAAGCGCTGTACCACATAAGAAGTTTCCTTCCCAATATCTTTGCTGCCAACTCAACGATTCTTTATAGCCATGATTCAGAACACGATTCATGTAACACTTGATAGAGACACATTGCTCCGACGGCACGTGACAGGTCCCCGCTATGCGATTTTCTTGATGACGGTCAATCTTACTTTGCTGCCATACAATACAGTGTTTTTTTGTAGCAGAAATTGCAAATCATCCACTCAAATTTCGTTATCATATTACTTACAGGGATGGCTCATGGTAACGGTTATAAAGTCCAAATATTTTTTTCACTAGTTTTTTTTCTGCTCAAAATGAAGAAACATAATCAGACCTAAAATTTTTTGGCTTTGAAAATTGTTCAGAATTTTGACACATTGCGAAAGCTATTCAAACGAACAACACCGACCTGTATGTTCGCGACATTTTAATTGTTAGCCTGTGGTTCTGATATATCGTGGTTAGATGAGAAATAATACAGACACTGTATAGACCAAACGCACTCACCTTCGGTCAGCCTCTGATTTGTATAGTTTCGGGGCATGGCTTGTAGCGAAAGGAACAAACCAAATGCATATGACAGCTAGCAGGAGCCATGGACAGAATGACGCACCAAGGTTGGTACAACCCATCTCGTTGTCTTCAGGTGCATTTAACCCTAGAAGACAGATAGAGATCAGGAGTGAATTAGCGGAACTGCGGGCATCTTATTCTTAACGGCTCAATATAGCATGCAGCACGCTATATATACGTATGGAGATGCAGTAGTGAACAATGGCAAGTTTTCCACACAAAATAAGAACCTTGTCGCGACATATATATCTGACATACAGCAGATGTATACATTCGCCCTCTAGCCCATGAAATTGGACTCCCGATGCAGTCTCTTTCGGATTGGAACTCCGAAGCACAGGACGAGGCCGTTGTGTAATTGAAATAGGCTCCGACCTCTCTTGTTGAGGGATGGGCTTTTTGATCGATCACTGAGTCCTCATACAAAAGGGAAATCAAGATGCGACCCTCAGAGAAGATCGCCAACATTGGCTCTATATATTGTGATGACTGATGAAGACAGTAGTTCTCAGGAGTGATGCCAAATATTGATTCAGAGTCACTGATGAATGTTACTCTAGAATCCAGATGGGGCGTTTTAAAATCCTGCGAGGAACAGACAGATTAGCCTGACAGATTAAACTCCGGTCGGGGGGTGGGGGGGGGGGGGGGGGGTACGAAAGAACCAGTTCGGAATTGCTGGTATCTCTGATGTGTGATCAGCGTTACATGTCTGCGGCTATACTATTAACTCGAATTAAGAACATCGGTAATAATCCACCGAAATCGGCTCCATCATGCAATAAACCGTTCGATATTGGATTCTTAACTCGTGTAATGGGATTTCCGGCTACACACGGTTATTTCCCACAAATCAAGAAGTTTATCGACGTCAAAGCAATCCAATACACGCTTAGCTATGAAGCTATAAGGTTACAATGACACTCTGTAATTCATGTTGATTTGTTTTGCAATCACTCTAGCGAATGCAACGCAATAATTTCCGAAGAATGAATAATGTTCTTCGTGAATAGAATGATTGGGGCAAAGTCGATAGAATCTGCGAATGTTCTTTTTATTCAGAAAACGTCAAAACAAATGATGTTGTATGGGAACAAATGAAGTTGCAGGAACAAATGAAGTTGCAGGAAAGCAGGAACAGAGGACGTTGTAGCGACAAACGAAGTCGCAGGCAAAAAGGAAATTGAACGAATGACGGTGTTTATATCGCAGACAAAGGTTGGAGAAATATCACTCACCGATTCACTACGAGAAAGATCTTATATCTTCCCAAAGAAATGTCGGTTTGTTTTATGTTCCGGCCTTCCGGAGAGCAATAGCGTGATAACGGGAATCACTATAATAGCCGTGGTAGATGAATATACATTTTATAGGATATCGTCTGCTTTGCTTGCAGGTTGCTTAATGACAACAGACATCAGCGCTATGGTGCCACCAGAGCAAATTCGCCATACGTTCAGACATTTGAAAATTGAACTCGAATATACGCACTGAATATAAATTTCAACAATGCCGTAAACTGTTGACAGATATATGATTACTTTCACCAAGTTCCAGCAAATTTGCATGCAAGATTACTGCCCTATATTGTGTACATGTAGTATTTTCCTTAGCCACCAGTAACACGAAAGGTGAAGATAGTATTAAGACATGCTATGGTGCTCAGCAACCCGAATTTTATTCTTCAAATTAATGAATCAAAGTTTTTCCACAAAAACCTTTGAAATCCTTATCCCACGGACCTGTGCATGAGGTCGTGATTACATTGCAAGTCGAAGGCCGCCGCTCCCGGCCTGATTATTTCCCCCAACATCACACTTCAAATTAAGATGTCCTAAAAGCATCTTCACAATATTCATGACGAAGCGTTCATGCACTTAGTTGATTGGGCGATGTCACTAACATGCCTTTTCGATCAATATTTTTCATACATTCAATTCCAACACTGATCGATGGTCCCACTTCGTACTGACATTCTGAGATTTGGGATGATCATGGTCCCTTCTATATCCCGCGGGGAGAACCCAGGATTGTATTTCTGGATGAACTGGCGGCGAACCGGCGTGGCTTTCAAGGAAATAAAATTCCTGGTTCTTCACCTCTTTTGGATGAGACTAAAAACCGAGGTTCCTTGTGTCTGGTGTATATGCCAAGCCAAAAACATGAGAAAAAAAACATGAGTAGTTTGCACTGGATTCTACATCTGGCCATTGACGGAGTCCCTGGACCAATAAACCCAATTGTCGTCGAACCGTATAGTTGCACTCAAAATTCTCATCACGCCATGGAGGAGGAATTATTAATCTCTTGACAATAACACCGCCAAGTGCAGAGCAAACGCTGAAGAAAAAGAAAAGGATTTGGTGGACCCTAAGTTAAATCTCCAACGGTCTTACCTCTTGATTTTGTTTCCTTAACTTCAATGAAACGTTATTCCCTATCGACGGACACAATCAGAATTTACAACTTTCTTATTCCCAATAGATTATAGCCATCAACGACAGAATCATCAATGCACAGAATGGGTGACAACAAACGGGTGCCGACTCTTAACCACTGCGATACGCAAAGAATCTCATGGATATAGCGCACCCGATCTTTAGCAACCTGTGAGTTTAGGGCTGCACATTATCGACTGAGGCGGGGTATATATTCGAAAACCCTGGATGGAGCAACACTGGATTGGTCATGGGTGTGACCCATTGTTCTCCACCGCCTGGATTATTCAACACTTTGCTACAAATAGTTATCACCTCATCCAATCAGTGCACCGACAGGCAAAATTTCTTCCCGGAATTTCTACAACAATGTTTGACAGCACCATGTCGATTTGAAGAGGAACTCAAGTTGATATCTTCCGAAAATCCATCCTTAGGAAATCAGGGGTCGAAATAGGCTATGAAATGTTTTCGCTTAAATTCAGCACCCCGCGGTTCCAAGAAGCACATTTCTACTTTCGAGGTTTCGAAATAGCAACCTGGGGTTCTAAGAACTACCATATAGCACCTCCCCAGAATCATTTCATAATCATCTGAAAGTGTATAAAGCGCAGCGTCAGTGCTTTGAGCACCTGGATTATAGGGGAATGCAATCACTAGTGCATAAACTTAGCACACTGTCAGTTTTTCCAGGGAATATTTGACAACAAATCACTCTCTGGTGTCACCCGAAGCAATTTTAGCCTCTGCTATTTCACCTTTATTTGCTTTCTTCTTTGCGTTCCTGCATGGTGGTCATGGAGATGATATGATGTGCAGTTGTACGGCGCCCCGCCAACGAGCAATTGTTGCTGGCCAGACCTGCGAGGAACCCGCTCGTTTGTGGGGGGTCATCGCTGGTGGCAGTGACCTGCTAGTAAAGAATTCCGGCCGTTTCAACCGCAGATGATCGCGGAGAGATTCTTTTGTCGCACATAGCAACGGCGGGACCCATGCAGGTAAAGCCGCGATTTAAATCGCCCGTTTGCACATCGCTTTATTATACGATCCACTGTTTTCCGTCTTGATAGTTATTGGTGAGAAAGAGCCGGGTATATCAGGAAGAGGAGAAAGGACGCCGGGCTGCCATCAAAAAGAGATGAAGGAAATGGATTACGGGTGGAACACTCCCAGGAGATTTGCTTTATTGAATTCTTAAATTAGCTGTGAAGTTTTACCTTTAAAAGTAACTTGAAAATGACTTTTAATTCCAAGCGCGGGTCTGTAGTAAAATTGGTTAAAGGTATGCTACCAGACGGAATGAAACGTTTGTTGATCACAACATTCATGAAAATGTTCGTGGCCTAAATTTCTGTTCAGCAAGCATTCTGCAAACATAGTTGCGTGTAGGTTAATAAACAAAAGGAAAGAAAAGTACAGTTTCCGCGTGTGAATATAATATTGGAAGCCTGGCGAAATGCCTCTATTGTCCAAACCATCCTGGTGAAACAGAGAGATGGTTTTATTGTTGGCCATTGTTTTCTTGCATGGAAACGTGGGATGACATACCATATCGCCATCATATAATATGAATTCTATAGGCAGTCTAAGCGCGGATGGATTTCCATAGCCGGCATTGCGGTACGTTAATCCTGAGTAAAACACGTTGTTTGCCTGTGGACATCGAATAGATTACATGGCTGTCATACAACCATATCGAAAATGTTTGACGTGGAAATCTATTCCTTGCATTCTGTTGAGAGATTTCATCATTATCATCCATGCGTGGTACATGTATGGCTGGCTTCCCATACTTTGTTGTGGATTTCCATATGGTACCTTTGGTATGGACTCCCTGTTAGTCATCAGATTATGTCGTTACTGAAATAAGAGTCTTCAATCTAGTACCAGAGTTACCAAATGTCCAAAAATAAACAATATAGGCCTACAGACAATGCAGTATTTTAATTACAAATTTATCATTGGAACTTTTAAAAAGAAAATGGCAAATAATGCGTCCTACAAATGTCATAACTGTCCAATAAGTACTTGAACACTTTCTTCGTTCCACTTCCTTGATCTGCATAGATGTCTTAGGTCAATCGTATTTCGATGTACGATATGTACTTTTTTACAAGTACATTGTATTGGTATTTCATGCTTCACTAATCATGAAATATGATGACCTGGATTATCAATATATTTTTATCTCCTGGTCGGTCACGTGTATAGGAAGCCATTTACAGTGATTCTTACTGCGTAGTTCTTCAAGGAAAGGTGAGTTAATTTCAGTAATTGTTTGTTTGTTTGTTTGTTGTTGTTTTTTTAATGTATTGTTTTATGATACAAAGCGATGGTGGATCTGGAGTAGGAATAGGCCTATCAACATTTACATAATTATTCGTAACTTCATACCTTGTATAAGAATCGAATAAGATGAAGAAGATGGAAATGGACATGTCGGTAGCCAGAAGCCTACACTTGCATCTTAGCTATCGAAGGTCCAATCATCGTATTGATGGACCGGACTTCACTGAAAAGTCAAGTCCGTTCCATCATTTGGAAATCTCATATATGCAGTGGAGGTCGTGTGGTAGTCCCGGAGTAACCTCTATCCGTATTTCCCATTTGTCAGTGCTCCCCTCACGGATAAGGCGACCACTAACCGAACAGCAACCATTGAGGCCTGATCTATTGTAAGGGGAAACACTCACACATTTAGAAGCACTCACGGATGGGAGTGTAACTGAGCTAAAGTAAGCAGGAACCCCTCATTTGAAAAGGATGGGCCAAACCCTTGATTGAGTAGGTAGTCAGTCAGATGTATCATGTGGTTGTTTTCAATATTTCAGAGTTTCAGTACAATAGAAAGCTAGCGAGACCATGGCTTTTCAGTAGGGGGAAACACAGAAAAACTTGTCAATCTCTCTTCAGCGTTCCTAAACAAAAGAGAAACACTAAAAAATGTTACACCGACAATTTTTGCAATCTGTTTGGCCTAAACTATGGTGCCTCAAACGCTATTCCATCCTGAGCTTCAGAGCCTTTAACTCGACACTTAATTACCTATAGCTCAGGAGCATTACAACTGGCCCTCGGTATTTGACGATCTATCTTGTTTTAGAGTATGGCGACTCGTAAACTACTGCCGCTTCCATTTGATGTAGTTTCTGATGGAACCGATGATTCTATCCCGTCAGAATGTATCATCATGACTAATTCGGCTGATTCGGGCATATGTCAAGACTATGAGCAGCCCGAGGACGAGGCAAACGCGTTATCAATTGTGGTAAGTTTGGGTGAACCTGTATCTGTCGAGTTGAAGAAAGGTCTCCCTGCATTCAAGGTTTAATCGATTTCATTGAAGGCCCGTAAGGACATGCAGTTAATGCCGGCGATGAAAATCATTATCTGCGAAATGTGAGATTGTTATACAGTAAAACCTGTCGTTTGATTTCCGCGTCGTCATAGGTCACAGTCTCCGTTGGACAGAATTATTATATTTGTTTGTCTTACCTTCCAGGAGACACAATGTCGTGGCAAAACAAACGGTAGAACGCTGTATGCGAACACTTCCGCAGATGAGCAGTCTGGTCGAATTGGGGGTGGGAAGTTTGTACTTGACAAGAAGGAGATGATGAAGATGGTGAACAAACTGGGTGATCTAATGGCGACTCAACAAAAGACCAAGTCGACAAGTCTCACAGCTAAAGTCTTCTGCAAAGCAAATTTTGCCATGGCCATTGTTGGAGAAGAAGGTAATGTAATGCTACATTCAATCGTCAGTAATGGCTCTTGAGCCTTCAGACTCCTACCCTCTATAGTTGTAGGGCAAGGGGTTACATCCGTAGCTTTCCTTCATCGAACTGAATATGTGGCAGAGCGTCTGCCATTTATGTTGCATTTTTATAATAATAAAATGTTACCGAGCCAGCCACCGCTGGAAATATACATGTAACAATTGGTATGATATCAGTTTGTCTGCTGTTTTCACAAAGAGTCGTGTAATTGACGAGGGTCTGTGGAGGGGGCAAGTGCCCCAACGGTCAGAAAAAAAGTGTTTCATGACTATAAAAGCCACATGCCTGATATGATGTTCCTTTTTTGATTACAGGCGGTCGTTTGTTTTTCTCCGATGGCTCACTGATGTTGGTTGTACCCCGAGGTGCCCTCGCGGAAGAAAAGGTCATCTACGTATACAAACCAATCAACTCGGAACAGCTTGGATTGACCGGCGATACCGGCAAGGTGATTTACTACGGTCCAACACTTCTTTGCGGAACAGAAGGCACAACTTTCCTACGCGACGTTAAGTTATCTTTTCAGCATTACGCGCAACGGGGTAGTGATCCTGTGTCCTTCAAGGTGCAGAAGAGCGACAATACCACATCACCTTGGAACGTCCTTGACGACAAGGATGTTACTATCCACAAGAGGACGGTTGATGTCATGCTGTCCAGTTTTAGCCTCCTTCAGTTTATCGTCGATGGTCAGATGGAGGCTCATGTTCCGATGAAGGCAATGGCATGTGTTTGCGGAGTTCGCCTGCTACCTGGGAGTGAGAAAGTTGCCCACGTGTACTTGGTGGAAAATGATTCTTGTGTAATTCAGGTCAGTTTTTACATAATAATAACATGATATACATACTGCCATTATCGGGGTCTCAGAAAAGGCGAGCGGGATATGGTCAATAGGCAACATAAATGGATCAGTTGGTGTCCCTTTCTGTTGGATAATTTCTTACATCCCTTGAAGATGTCTCATCCAAACACCATAGTTTAAAGGCCTGCTCCTAGAGTAACCAGACTAGCCTGCTATAGGAATCATTCTATCCCAAGGATCTTTGACTTCTTGAAGCATACGGATAGAAAACCCTGCGTCTATTTGGCACCATCTTCTGTTTAAGGCCACCAAGATTTACCTCAAGGACAAGGGATGCAAAGAGAAAGATATCGTTATTCTTCCTATTAAGATCGATCCACGGATTGATGTAACATTCACTGTTCTTACTTCAAACCTCCAACTGGATGGATGTTTGGAAAGGGTAAGACGGGGAAGAGATTTACTTTATGGCGTTTTTGCATCGTTTCTTGTGCATTAACAGGATTTGTACAAGACTCTTTAGAAAGTTTCGATACCCATGAATTAACCATCCTGAAAATGCATAAGCAGTATGTGTTGGATACCGTTATGGAAAAGAACTTAATTAAAATTATTCCATGATCTATCCTGATCATTGTTGATGACTTGTTCTTTCTTTTCCAAATTGTTTAATCCTTTTGACTTGCAGGCCACAGCCTCTATTAGGCCAAGCTCAAAACAGCTTGCAGACATCAGTCTTGACCTCAGTAGCAGTGCCACAACTCCAGCAAAGTGCATCAAAGTCTGCCAGGGGGCTGAGTCCATAGCATTCTATAACATACCAGATGAATCATTTGAGCACCATGTAAGTCATGATTCGAAAAGATCTGCATTACTGCCAAAGCCCCCCCCCCCTCATCACATGTACATGAGCTCCTATGTATGAGGGATAAAATATCAGGTCGACATCAATTTGGGTCAATTAAGGAAGCTGTGCCGTCCCGCTCCTGAACATTTTGTTGCTGTGTTAATTAAATCAATCCAATTAGAAGGATAAACTCTACAGTAAACAGCTTATACAGGACGGTGTATAGAGTCAATCATGTCCTTTTATGAAGCGTGTCGCGTCGTTGTAGTCTAAAGTGATGGTGAACCAACAAGTAGGATGAGGCCTCGGGGATATTAGTCATACTATTCTATAGATCCATTGACGCTCTGGTCACATTGGCAGATTTCCTGCCTGTAACTAATGCGTTCATGCTTCTTGACAGACAACATTGTTGACGACACCATACCAGGCTGATCAAGATTTCAGCTTTGAGATTCCACCACCGTTGTCGACTGAAGAGGTGAGGCACTCTGTTACAAGAAAGGGTGTATCATATATAATAATATGATAAAGAAGAACAAATGAAATATGAAATGACAAAAGTGAAGATTTATCTTCTTAATTGTTGGTCGAATGAAAATGACATTGGCTTCACAATTTTGATTGATTACGTACGGATTCTTTCTTCTGAAATAAAAAAACTTTGATAATCGGTTTCAGCTCCCCGAGGAAGCAAGAGGTCTGCGCAGCGGAGAATACTCGTTCGAGGTCTACGATGGCTCTCACAGAATGGATGAGGGTAATGACGGTACAGCTGGAGACGCTGGGGGAGAATCCAGACTCCAAGAAGCAACAACACCATCGCCTGGTTCTTGCCAAACTCAAAGAAGGGGTTCTGGGAGCACGGTGGGCAGCCCAGGTACACAAGAAGCAACGAGTTCTACACCGAGTCCAGTGGGCCCAGGCGGCCTATCACAAAGAAGGGGTTCTGGAAGCATGGTGGGCATCGAAGGCACCGAAGAGGTAAGAAGTCCTTCATCGCGTCCGCCAGATCAATTCCTTTTGCAAAGAAGGGGTTTAGGTAGCGTTATGGGCAACCCAGCAACCCAGAAAGCAACAAGTTATTTATGGAGTCCACTATTTGATAGGTTCTGGACTGGAACCAACGGGCCGAGCAGCTTAGAATTTAGAAGCATTAGCGAGTGCGAGGGCGCCGAAACCAAGCGAGCAGCTGGCCAACCCAGAATAGATGTGAAAGAACAGCCAATTAGTGAAATGTTGGGACGAAGTACCCGCAGAGCAAGAATTGCTGCCATACCTGAAACTTCTTCAATGCGCGGTACATTTATCGGCACTTGTGTTGAAAGACCCAGGAACAGCCGCAGGACATCCCTCCCCGAGGAACCCGCAAGAAACCTGCTCCCACCCATGAATGACCAGCCTCGAAAGGATTTGTCCGAAGAGGCCCGTGGTATAGACTTGTTCGGAGGCAGAGCAAGTACAAAGGCAGTTATTCCATCCATTCGTAGCGATGCGGTCGAGATAGGTTATACCCGTGGGCGTAGGGCATCCCTCCCAGTGTCTTTCCTACAATCAGTGAAAATTGACGGCGCCCAGGCCCTGCCACTGAGTAAGCCTACGCATCGAACCCGTAGAGCAAGTATAGATGTCGTTACCTCTTCAGTTCGTAATGAGATAATGGGAAAGGTACTGCTTAGTCCCCTGCACTAAAAGCATGAATTATATGAGAAGGTAAAACTACGTTTCCTGCACAAGAAAATATAATGAGGTGATGGGAATTGTTTGCTTGTACTACATGAGAATGTTAAAATTGTGAAATAGTTATATTTATTATGCTATGACACAATGGCAAGATATAATGTATATGGAATGGCCAAAGAATTGGAAGGTGGCAAAATTCCAAGCATCAGTACATGTCCAGAGTAATCGGGGCTAAAGACGGCATACATAAGTGTCCACCTCGCGTTCATCTTTGCAACTTGGGAGAGTGCAGGTTTTCGTTACATAAATTTGTTGTGCCATATTCGGAAAGAAAATATTGAATTTCTCAGAATAGTGTTATGTATTTATCAGGTGCATGATCACTCCGACAGTTTATAACCGTACCAGGGATATGTGCAATCTGACTCTAATGCGTTTGCGTCACCATTATCGAGCTCCACAAAGGGTGAGTGATTTAGCGATCCCAAAACATTGTGGGTCAAGATTGGATATGTGTAACGACTTAATTACTCTTTAGCATGCCGACTTATCGGCAGTGAATATCAGTCATAAAGCCACCTCCACCTCTGAAGGATGGATATACGCAGTGGCACAATGATGGTGGATCGGCATGACTCTTATCTCGTTTCCGAGTTCTTACTGTATGTGAACTAAATAGTCTATCGACTTGAATATACTGTATATGAGTAAACATATGTAAATTGTAAAGAATAAAAAGTGAAACGTTGAGAAATGTTTAAAAGTCTCATTTCAAATTTCTTGTCCCTGATTTTCAAGTTTGAAGACGAACAAATCCAGCTTGAAGTATTGCCCCTATGCAACGAACTAGAGTATAATGCCGGTGCTATAATCTTTTGATATGTTTTTCTACTTGGCTTGGTCTATTCAAACAGAAAATCAAATAGGTCATTATCACCATTGTCACCTATATATCGTGTAAAATGAGCCTAAATGTGAAACCCAGTAAAAAATTTAAGAAAATGACCCCATGAATAATCAAGGCGTTGAGTGTCATCTAGCCATTATACGGAGCATCTGCGCGTCTACTTTATTGCTACAGGTATAGGCTACTCTTGTCTAGATAACACCGCCAATTACAAATTGTTGATGTGAAAGTACCCTCGGGGGGAGAAGTACGTGGCTGTAATAGCTTTTCTACCAGAAAGGTGTGTTGGTCCTTTCCTCGGGGACAGAATTATATCATGGATCCATCATCCAACAAACAAAGGAAACTTATCTAAAGCTAACAATGAGTGGAATGTGATTATGAATATCATAAGATGTTGTTGTCATAACGAAAGGCTGGAAGGGTAAGTTACTCGATAGGCAGCGATAGATAGTAGGATTCTTTGTCTTCGAGCTCGGTGAATGTTGAAAGCATGGTTCGTAACAGAAACAGCAGGCGATGTTTCAAAATCCCAATTATCGGTGGATATTGCAGCAACACCAAACCAATGTATATCCCATGAAGAACTGAGAGTTGATATCCTATGTAGGCCTATAATAGTACGCTCTTAAAAGTGAGGGGTGTTCATCAGAGAAGTGGGTTTTTGAGCTTCGCTGAAATGCCTCCATAGTCCATATTAGTGTTGGCTAAACACTAAACGATTTTCAAAGCTCAAAAACTCTCATTTTTAAGGGTGCATACTAGTAAAGCAATTTTGTCATCACTGGGACGTACCGAACATTAACCCTTGATTTCCTCAGGATGGTGAAAGGAGGAGACTTCAGCAATAGGATTGACATAAGTAGACCTATATATTATAAGTCGCCATCTATTTTCATCACAACAGCAACTCTCAATTCATGATTGTGTTAACTAATTACTACATTCCGCACTGTTCAGAATTTGAGGTTTCAGACATGCAAATAAATGAGGTTTTGCCAATTGTCAGTGGAAATGGACTGCAGTTCATATTCAAAATTATTCCCGGGAAAATATTCCCGGGTCACCTGACTTACACGTGATTATTTCCCGCCACTAAGTGACGTCATGGTTAGCGTATACAAATAAGTAGAGTTCTCTATTTGTGTAGTTTTTCTGGAATGGTCCAAATCGCAATATTTTGATAAACATTTGAATATTTGTCATGAAAAATAATCGGAAACTCCACAATATCCAGATCACATAATCTTACAAAGAAAGGTAAATAAAACGTGGTAATCTGCTGTAGGTTTATGATAGGTTCGTTGTGATGACAACTGCATTTCGAAGACTCTTCTGGACTTAGCAAAGCTAGCAAGTCCGTTTTTCAGCTAATCAGGGTGTCTCAAAAACACAGGCATTTGACTTGTGAAGGAATATGAATCGAGGGACTATCTTTCCGTTTACGCCACCACCCGTCCCAGTATGGGTGGCGGTGTAAACAGAAAGAGAGTTCCTCGAATCATAGAGTCCTTCACAAGTCAAATGCCTGTGGTTGGCCTGGACCCTGGTGATATACTCATCGAGTCATAGACTATTTATTACTACTATCATTGCTCAGCCTTATTCAGAATGGAGCCCTCTGTCACTGTGGATAAGATTACTATGCAGCCAAGCAGCCGAAAGACAAAACCTGCACTGATGAGAAGAAGTTTAGCTGAAGAGTCCGCTCGTTCAGGTTCACGAGTCAAGACTGAGAGAGCTAGATCAGTGAGTGCAGATTCTGTGAAGACTCGTCCACTGACTGCAAATCAGCCCAGGTTGTCTGTTGGTGGTAGTAGCATTTATAGATCTCAGATGGCAGACATAATGGTGAATAAACCATTAGTAGGAACAGTGAAAGCTGAAAAAATCAAAGCGAGTTCAAAAGCAATTAGAGAGAGAGAGCAGGAAAATGGATCCAGAGTTCCAATGAAAGTTACAGTGACTAAAAAGACTGGGTCAGAACCAATGCAGAGGAAAGTGCAGAGAGAAAAACCTGTAAAACAGACATTTGTAGAAAATGCAGCATTAACTGATTTGGATCTAAATTTGGACTCATGTGCATCAGGATCGGAGTATAAATCTGACAATGCTGCCTACATGGTTGCAGGGCTCCAGTCCAAAAGACAAGGCTTGTCCAACTCCAACAGAAATGGCGCTGTTGGTCAGTGTGATCCTGATGTTGCAATATGGATCAATGGACTAAAATTTAAAAACCCAGAAAAGTATGTTAAGCTTTTTGGTGAGCAAGAAATCGACATGGAGTCTCTGAGATTGATCAGTGAAAAACATTTGAGGGCTATTGGCATCACTGCTGTTGGGCCTCTCAATAAACTTATGCAAGGTATTCGTGACTTGAGAGGAGACACATTTGAACGCTATCTTGAACAGTTTGACCTAAGCAGGGTGCAGCCATCGAAAGTGCAAGGTCATCGTCAAAATCAAAAGAAGGACATGGTTGATTCAAAGATCATGAATGGTAGAGCTGGTCAAGAAAAGGGTAATGCGCAGAGAGGTGATTTAAGGATTGTGTCGACTAGGAGCCAGTCTGGATCAGAAGAGAATGATGTATCGGTGAAGGGAGGGGGCTTAGACATGATTCCAGTCAAAGAACCAAAGAAAGCAAGAGTTGGGATGAAGACGAAGCAGTTTCAGCGTAAGTGTTTTTGAAATGCTGATTGTGCATTGAATGCTTCCGAGGACAACTGTGCCATAATAATTCTTTGTTAGTTTGTTAGTAGTGTTTGGAAGTATTTTAGTTTCAGTGACAATAAATAGCACCAGGGAAACCAGGAGGTGATCTCCTCCATGTTTATGGATATTCCAGGAAGTTGGGCTAGGACTAGGAGAACAGATGACCCATACTGAGCTACATCGCTTATTTCCAGCTAAAGAAACCATCAGTTCTGAACAGAAGAAGAAAGAAAAACTTCTGGAAGTGAGGAAAACCGCACGCGAGAGATTGGGGACTCATAAGAAAATTGAGCAAGAAAAGGTAGGTGTTGTTAAAGTGTTTGCTTCAGTAATTAGCGACTTATGGGCGCTTGATGATGGTATCATCCAGTATCATTTGAAAATACTAAGTGTTTACACCGACCTCTGAAAATTTATTGCATTCATTTACCATCAAGTTGTGAATAATCATGTAGTGTCTGATGCTGCAATTTTGGTGTTCTTTGCCATATAGTACCAAGGGTAGATTTGTATATCCCTGCTAGTACCAGTTCTACTGACATAGGGACATTATAATTAATTTATATTCTTCTTTGTAGCTTTTGAAGAAGAAAACCGGAGTTCCAATTCAAAATAGAGATTTCGAAGGCGACACCGCTGTTGGCCTATATGGACAAAATGTGTCATCAGCTGAGCCTACCCCCAGATTTGGAGATGAATCGAAAGCTGAATGTTCTACTGCCAATACTTTTAATGCATCCACTCCTGCAGAAAGTACCTCAAGAAACCCATGGGCCTCATCTGTTGGACTGCAGGCTGAGGAAGATGTACTTGTGAAGAGTACTGAAGCCCAGGTATGAAACTGGTCTTCTTTTTGTCTCTCCTTCTGAGGATGAGGATGATCATGATGGAATCCACTTCTTTAACTCCGTGTCTCAACTCCAGTCCTGGGGGCTTAACTATGAGTCTAAGGCTTACTCTATATATTTTGTGTTCCAGATGCGCGAGTTACAGCTTCAGGGTAGAGCCAATGAAGTTGTGACAAGAGACCTGATTGAGAAGCTGCAGGACCAGCTCAGGTCGATTCGTGTTCAGGTGGGAGATAAACCTGGTCGGGATGCTGGGGAATTGGTCAAGAGAGATTTCAAGGTATGAAACAGAATACCCTTGCCTTGTTCGTTTGCAACCCTGAGCAAGTAGCTTCACATCGATTGCACCGTCCTTCAAGTGGATATATAACTGATATCCTATACCGGGTAGACAGTAATTTGCAGTGGACTTAATAATCAGGTCGAATCCTGAGGCACTGCTAGGTTATGTTATACTAGTAACCCAGAAGTAGGAGGCAAAAACTTTCAATCTTTGGAGAAATCACCCCCAGGAGCAAAACGAATCTGTAGATGAGGTACCTCTGTAACCGCTACTTAACAATCCCAATAGACATAATGAGTGATCACAATGAAAATAGCTAGTTTTTGGACCTGTTTACATATGTCCAACGTGTAAAGGAATTGAAATCCTGGTGTACTCTCATGGAACTTGCCGTAAAAATGGGAGTTCGAGACTAATCCTACTCCTCCATTGCATAGTAACCTTACATCTGTCCTTCTAATATCCTTCAGGTTGTTGAGAAATCTAGAACTCCAGAGGACCCTCTAACTTCTGAAACTCCCCTGCCCTCTCTGTCAACCCGCACGTCACCCCCTCGGCCTAAATCCAGCCCCCTGAAGTCGATGACAAAACATGAACTGATCAGTGAAGTCAGGAAGCAGAAGCAAGAATACAACCAACAGATCAAGTAAGTTTATAAAGGGCGCTGTACCTAGTGTACTGTCATTGTCACTGACGATTTGGTGAGAGTTTGTGATGGCATTCTTGTACAAGGTACAACATTAACAGTGTTACATATTTCTCTTTGTTTAGAAACTTGGAATCAGAACTTGGACGGCTAATGAAAAGAGGCGATCCGGTGAAAAGTTGTGAATTACCAATCGCAGATGTGGTCTTCCGTGAAGAAGGTTAGTTGCTTCTAGTTCTCAGGTTGTGGTGGAATTGCCTCCTGTTTTGGTCTTTAATGCCTATGGCTAACTAAAGATCTCTCGAAGGGGGAGAATTACATTGAGTGTAAATGTCCAAGCTTGAACTATTGAAAGAGATTCTTCAAGATACAACTCCAAACATCATTATTTAGTCGAAAAGTCCTTGTATTCTTTCAGATTTGATTGGTGAGGGCGCATTTTCTAAAGTCTATCTCGGATCCTTCCAAGGAGTTGAGGTGGCGATAAAGAGATTGACGGTACCCCTTGATCGCCATGACAAGAACTACTTTGCTGCTGAGGTGAGCTTTGGTTGAGTTGACACTTTGTTTATCTTCCTGATGCTTTATAAATGATGCATTTTCATGCAGCAATTTGCACCATGTCACTGACTCCATTTCTGCAGGCATTTTAGGCTAATAATCATAGGAATGGTATCTTTGCTGAAGCAGAAATGCACGACAATACTTGCTGAAAGGCCTTTTCCATCTTGTTACTCCTTCTAGGTTAGCCTATTACGAGAGCTGCGTCACCCCCACGTCGTGCTACTGGTTGGAGTTTGTACCACCGCCACTCTCCCGCTGATGGTCCTTGAATACATGTCAGGAGGGAGCCTCTTCGCGGCCATCCATGATTCTGCTGCACCGCCCTTCGACCATGTTGCTTATCACAACATCGCCAAAGATATCGCCCTTGGGATGAACTACCTTCATCGCCATCGGCCTGCCATTCTACATCTTGATTTGAAATCGACGAATGTTCTGTTGAGTGTTCATCAGAGGGCGAAAATAGCGGATTTCGGATTCTCAAAATTGAGGTAACTTTCATAATTTTTATCACTCCAGTGACTGGTGGGCATCAAATTTGTTGAGTTTCTACTATTATGATAAATACGATACCTCATATCTGTTCTTCTTTCACAGACATGAAGCGGACATGGCAGCGAGTCGACAAGGGCGAGGCCAGACTATGCTGAGGGGCACACCAGCATGGATGGCCCCTGAGATGCTGTCCGGGGGTGAGGTCACCATCAAGGCAGATGTCTACAGTTTTGGGGTCATACTCTGGGAGATGTACACTCGGGAACATCCTTACCACGGTTGCTCAACTTTTCAGGTAAACATTTCAAAATTTCAGTAGATCTGTAAACTATACTTGGCAAGTGTAAGCATTGGCAGGTTGTTGACTGGTATTAAGACATGTTGCGTCCCCTCTATCCAAACTCTTCTTACTCTCATTCATGTCATTCATTTCAGGTGCTGGAATGCCTGCGCACCAACAAGCGTCCAGTTATTCCCTCCAATTGTCCTGCCACACTTTCAGCCTTGATATCAAGTTGTTGGAATCATAATCCGGCTAAACGACTACAGTTCAAGGTAAGTCAGAAGCTCTCTCAACAATTTCGGAGGGTTTGTGATGTAGTAAATTGTAATTCGTTAAACATATATGATATTCTCTTGAATTTCAAGTCTTTGCTATTCACTGTAGCTTTTGAGTTGTGGTCCTTATCCCATTGGAAGGAAACTTGACAGGAGGGTGGTCAGTTGTCATTCATGTATATCATCAAACTCATGACTTAACTGCGTTGTATATTTCTTTGTAGGACATCCTTGTCAAGTTAGAAGATCTTGCATTTCCACCAGAATGGAGAACCCTTTTTGATGCAGCCAACGTGCCTCAACTCGCTTTGGAGGACATTGACTCGGCCAGGGAAATTGTCGGATTCGTCAGCAAGACATTGGAGAGAGATTTAGAAAGTTGGCACTCAAGTCAAGATGGGAATGAAGTAGATTTTCCGGTGCCGCAGCTTGATTTGACGCTGATTGATTTGGAAGATGAGGAGGAAGATGAAACAACAGAGAGTGACCGTGTTTCATCAGAGCAGAGTCGAGTATCGCAGCGGGATAGGGTGTCGCTAGATTCTTGGGAATCTGAAGGTGTTACACCAAGGTCAGAACAGGATGAGAAGTCTGTGGATTCATGGGAGTCTGTGCCTGAGCCTCTCGAACCCTCGCAAGTTTCCAAGGGGGTGAATATTCCACTGCCACCACCCCTGCCAAGCTCCAGTCTTCCTGCTACATTGCCAAAAAGACCTGTGGAAAGCAAAAGTCCAAAAGTCACATTGAAGGGTCCACTCAAAGATGAAGTGCTGCCAAAAGTCCAGGCAGAGGATTTGATTGCCCAGCGGTGCCTGCTTCGATCAACGACCAACCAGCACCCAAGTCAGCTCAAGGATCTGAAGGATATACCAGCTGAAACACTCACTAGCATCGCAATGATTCTTAAACAGGTCAGTATTGTCAAATAAGCATCAATCTGGTTATTTTTTTAACATTTCAGAGAGCATGGTGGACAGTGTCACAACAGATACAGCCTATAGCAGATCTGCTGGCCGGTATAAGTGGTTTTGAGTGCCAAAGACCCTGGTTACTAATAAATTCTACTAATTTTGCTATCTTCCAGGCAGTGGAGAAACGTCGTCTAGCCTTGAAGGAAGGTAATGGTACTGATCGGTCGACTGAGGGCTTGGAGGGAGGTGCATGGTCCACTGCTGAGTCATCTCGCCCTGATACTTTCAGAATGGATGAAATATAGACTGGTTTTGAAAGAATTGTACCTCAGTGTTTTCAAATACATGAAACTTGAAGCTGAATGAATGGAACGATCCACTTGAAGATCACTTCATGAACTGGCACACAGGTACCAGTCCTGTGAACATGTTTTTAATGATAATCAAAATGATTAGTAATTGTTTTTTGTGCTGAGATTAATTCCAATGAGATTGGGAGGAGATTTCTGTTTGTAATTTATATATTTTTCATGTCAGTTTTATTGTTCTATACCTGTACATGTACTATTCTTGGTTCTTTGTATACCGATAGGGCTGCTTTAGGATAGATAGATTATACAGCAACCCTGCATATCAAAATTCATTCATGTTTTTAGAAGTACATGTGCCACCCTGTAAGTTACTACTGTACTGGTATTTCTACACATATTTATGTCACCTCACACAATAATTTACCAATGTAAGGAACAAATCCAGGGTCTTCGTTAAGGGATTATGTCAACTTGATTTCGAAGCTTAAAAGACAGACACTGTTTCTCTCTCCCTTGACCCCTCCCCTATGGAAAGACGAATAATGAAATCTTCTGGCATCAACATTTCATTTCGATTATACTTGGCTTATCAAGCTCCAAGTTTATATTCAAAAGCTCTTTCCGGGCATGCTGTATCTGTAGATGTACATGTAGGTACTTAGAGAAGGATCACATAATAAATCATACAAACCTGCAGGTCAGGTTATATATTTATCAAATATCGAGTTGTTGTTTACTTTGGGCACACCGGAACTGAGAATAATAGGCCTTATCAATTGAATACTGGCAAGGAGGCAAATATTTTTGGTGAGGGAGAGCCCAGTGCACAGTGAGATGGAAGCTTTGAACAAGGGAAAAGTGGTCCGACATCCTTTATTCTCGTCCTGAAGGATGGATATACACACACAACAACGATAGATCGGTATGTCCCGATATTGTCCTGTACTCTTGGTACATGAGCTGTCCCACTGATTAGGTGGGGCCTGTCTTAGTGCACAGTGGAAGCCATACCAAAGGCAGAAGAGTCCAAAGCTGTCCATTTGTGACAGACGGTAGCAGGTCATGAGTTGTCTTAATTGTCAGATTGGGCCTGTCTTTAAGAGCATATAGCAGGATAGAAGCTCTACAAAAGTCAGAAGGGTCCTGGCAATGCAGGGTTGGCGCGCCCGTTCGCATTTTCGCCACTTGCGAATGCTGCACGTGAGTGGCGAATGTAAAACAATGCCTGGCTAAAAATGTTGCGAATTCAATTTGAATTGCCATGATTTGGCGAGAGAGTGTTGTGCGAAAATTGGTCAAAGTCTATCAAAGATCCACTTCCACACCAAATGCGCCAAGGAACGATCGTTGGTCAGTAAAACCATGGAGGTATTATTAAGACTACCTCCATGGTAAAACTTTATCATATTTGCGGGCGGCCGCGCTAGGCCTATTACACGTGGTTGCTACCGTCTGCATTGTAGTTCTACCCGTTGCCGTAGTGATTTTGGTGACGCTGCTGGTCGCCTTACGCATACATTATCGGCTAGTTTCCCGCTCGCTTCGTTGCCATGGAGTCTCCGGTCACGGGTTCCTCGAATCGTTCGTTGATTTGCTAGTCTCAGTACTGGCGGGCTGCCATTCTCGCACATGTTACTGTGGGCTGGTTCGGCCCCAAGATGGACAAACGATCGGCAATGGCTAGAGCTGACTCAATATGGCTAAAAGTCGGGTGCATGGGCCTTTCTTCATGAAGTCACATCAAGTATCCAGTGTTTTTACTCTCTTCAAAATAGCATATGCAATAGGAATGTGCATTAAGGCAGCTCACAATGCCACTTCAACCTGGACATTGGTAGATTTCAATCACAGCAAACCTATAAGACCGGAAGCATCTTTTGGGAGTCACGACATTTGTAAGGGGTTTCCAAATGAAACCTTCCAGGAGAGGGTATTCTATCTTGTTGACAAAAGTAATACAAGTCTTGTATTCTTCATCTATTCGAGTTTTATTACACAATCATCTATTGCTCCACACAGCCTTACACTAGTGTACGTTATGATATCACACTCAATTCTCTTTGCTGTACAGGGTGCCTCAAAAACATGTCCTATTTATATATGATTCACAAAATTTACAATTAGAAAGTTCTCTTCCAGTCGAGACATACAAGAGGTAAATTTACCTTTCTCTGATCAGCATGACTAGCAGTAGTGATGCTAAACTTTGCTGAGTTATAAGGTTGGTCAATATATTTTACAAGGTTGATAGTTTTGGCCAAATGGGTCATCGAGTTATCCAGGGCATTGATGAGGCACCCTTTTTTATTTGACTAGAGAATATTCTGCCTATGATTATTAACGAACAACATCACCAGTGCAAAATTATAAATAACACTCATTACGGAGCCTGTACAGTGGACTCTAACTACACACAATTACTGTGTTGACAGGTTTAAGCCAGTCCTTTTACAGGTAAAATAGGCCTATTGTAGAGGCACTGCTCTACTGGCATGTGAAACCGTCAACACAGTATATACACAGGCATACACAAGAAATGCAATTTCTCTGGAATGGTTTCTCTGGAACTGGTTGAAATGTTATTACATGGAATTCTTGGAAATTGTTGTGGTTCAATGGTGTAGATTTGGTTTAGTCAAATACAGAATTTGTTATATGAGGAGTATCGAGGTGATGCTAGGCTGGCACTATTGATAGTTATGGAGACCCTCTTACAAGGTTGGTCCTTGCATGCCTCCCAAAATGTACACACAGCATCTACTTGACACATGCCTCCTATAACAAATCAGTGACAAATGTTCCATCCAACTATCATGATGAAGTACTAACTATATAATACAGACACAACTAGGCCCTATATGTACTTCTCACAAAACAACATTTAGGATAATATCGATATGACACTTAACGATATGCTGCATAGATCTATTTATAATTCACAAGTACATGTACAAGTGACTGACCATAGTTCAGTTCTGGAACTCCTATTCCGAAACAAAGGACTTATCTCTACCATCACACTGCTAAGGGATTCTGGCCTAAGTAATCAGGACATTTCTTGGTTATGCCAACTTTTACAGCCTGTTCTTATCAGGAGGGGATCTACAACTTGAAATGAAAAAAGAGGAGGCATCATTGATGCCAAGGAACTAGTAATGGGGGTGCCCACACTGAAGTCATTCAAAAACAGTGTAAAAACATACTTTTGCTGCAGAAAGAAGGGGCAGACGGTTGCAGGCTGTGCCCCACCTCAAGATCTGCCGTGCACTGCTTGTGGTACCCTTGCGCTCAGACAAGTTGTCATGTCCATCATCTGAGCTGTAACTAAGAAAGGCCATAATCCCTCGAATTCAAAGTAAAAATTTTCTGATGCAAAATTTCATGATTAACAAATAGTATAAATTGCACAAAACATTGTCTAATAAAACCCTAGACAAAGTCAATAAGTTTTATATTTGGCTATCACAAGTTTAAATCATTGAGCTATCCTCCTGATTCTTGTTACAGTGTGCAAGTAAAATATGGACTAGAAACATGGTGCGCCAAAATATGTAGACTACGTGAGGTGCCAACTTTACGGAAGTTCATGTTTTCTGAGTATAAGGTGAAATTGTTCAGGTGTTCTGCAAGATATTTACATTTTGGTATCAGCTGCTACATTTTAACAGCTTAGGACAAAGATTTGACAACAAGGGAACACGAAATTCAATTAATTCACAGTCACAGGCACCCTATTTATATTATTGCATAATCTGACAATGCTTAACAATATAATTTGCATATATGGAACATATTTTCTATGTTACATGATCATGGGACCATTTTACACAACGCTATGCGGCTCCTTAAATTCAATAATGTAGATTTGTCTACTTTTCCACCAAGAAACAACATGGTCACAATATACACCTGTTTAATCCCATACAGCCAATACTAAATACACCAGGCAGTGATACACTGCAAACTAGGGACAAGGTCATATGTATTAGACAACAGGCAATGTACACAGTGGTCAAATGCTACGTTCCAAACACTGAAAATCTACAGAGTCTTACAATTTTTGGGAAATGCAGTAGTTTCATCTACAGGGCATGTCCTCGAACGACAATTAACGACAATGATAATGGCAGCTGCCACTTCGCTGCACTCCCCAAACTTTGTCCAAATTCTTTCCACCAGAGTAAAAAGATTCACCATTCCTCCCATACTGCTCTTACATCAAGTGGTGAAATACACAACAGCACATGACAAAATGTAATGTACAACCAACATAACCTTCATCAGTCCTGGGAATTTTTATAAGTATACCCTGAGCAGTTTATGGCTGGATACATTAGATCACCAGGGTAATCCATCGAATTTGACCATGGGTCATGGTTTCTTGCATCCCTTGTTTCAAAATGGACTCGTCAATTAAGTCATTGTGTATGTTGACAGTGACTCTGTCATGTCTCCCACCAACTTTGCCAAAAGAAATCATCAGGCACATGAAGATTTTGTCCATATCCGCTGATCATCATGGCATACTGAAAGAGAGGACACTGATAAATGCTCATATGCGAGTGGCCCGGTATCATTTGAGATGTTTTAATAGAATTACCACACGTTTGACATGCATGACATGCTACTGATGAATTCAAATAGAATTACCAATTCATGATATTGCAATCTACACCAAAATAAAACTGTGAAACAAATAAATCTTTCAACTATACTGTCTATAGTCTACCAAGACCATGAACAACACATTTTATACTGAAATAAAAGCATCAATTACATGACACAATGACATGTCCACACAGCAGCAACAATGAGTTAGTAATCAACTACAACAACAGAAGTAAAACAAGTCCCCAACAGAATGATTCGGTAGTGCGTCCTGGTGGATTCAGTAGGCCACTTCTGCTCCTGAGATAAATAACTCTTATTTCGTCAACCAAAACAATGCCAAGGATCTTTTGGGGAAATAGGAGTGGCCAGGCATTCCGAAACAAGTCTACAAGACAAAGAAGTGAAAACTATTTTAACAGAGAAACGACACAAACACCTATAATCTACCACAAGACAACAGCATGAACCAACAGAAATATCACCTGCAACTTACCGGTGATAATAAACATGTTATGCTGTTGATTCATCACCACCAGGTGGCTCTGCGACCACAGGGGTAGTCTCACCTGATTTTTCTGCCCCCTCATCAACAGGGGGTGGTTCAGAGACCACCTCTTCCTCTGTACCAGGGGACTGGGAGGAAGCAAATCAAAAGGGCTTTTTTAAACATGTGATATTTTTTGAACAGTGAAGAGCATGAGCCCTTTTTTGGCTTTTGGACAGCTTATACCAGGGCGATTTGTGCTCTAGGAGGAAACCAGGTAACCCTGAGGTACTTCATGCTGTCAAAGAGAGTCGCCCTATCACATGAGAATACCAGGACTGAACGAGAATTGAATCTTGTGAACTCGGGAGGAAAGCCTTCATTTTCTCTCAGACACCCCCCTCTCAAATAGAGTATTGGCATCCCAATAGGCAGTGCTGACTTACACGAAGGTACGAAACTGACACTAATTGACAAATCATAAATTTCCCTCAGACAGTGCCAGAGATGGCGATGCTTGTCTGCCCTTAGAGGAGGGCACAAGACACATGTTGATATCTACAGTGGCATTTGAAAGAAATGATCTGGCCAAATTCAAAACTTACGGCTTTATTCCTATCTGGCATGGGACTACCAGGTGCAGCATCTGAAGCCGGCAGTGGATCCAAAACCCCTGCTTCATCACCTTGATTCATCAACAAATTATCAAGTGCATTCCCACCAGGTGGCTCCACCAAAGTGCCGTCTGCTGGATGGCCATTCTCGTTGGTCATGCCTGGTCCACCAACAGGGTCCAGATCTGGTCAGGGTTAGTAATTAGAGGAGAATTAGCGCTTGGGAATAGAGTTGGAGGCACCATCACCACATTAAATAGCAAAGTTGGGATACAGAGATGTGAAGAGGTGGGTAGGTGTCAAAATAGGAACCAGTGAGCGATGTTATCCCACTGTGCTTATGCAATAAATTATTCAAAAGTAATATTATAGTTGGATCGTGGCGCATGAACTCTTATTGAATAGTAAGGAGAGCTTCAACGATCAGACGAGCTACCACTATGCTGAGAAAAAAGCATGAAATGGATAGAAAGTTATGAATAACAGCTTTTAGAGCGCATCCGTCTGGTTTAGTGTGCATAAAGCGTGCTGAAAGCTGACGATTTACAGATCACACCCCTACAAAGCCTGAGTGAGGCCAGCCCACCAGATCAATTATTAAACTGATTCAACACAAATTCAGTTAACAAGTATGGGTGAAAGCTTGGCAGTACTTTGGTTCTCTAGATAAACTATACAAAAATAAACTTTCTACAAATATAAATATAGGACAGATCCATCAATATTTGAGAAGTATATACAAATTCAATGAACAAGTGTGGTTATGAGGTCATCATTCCCCAGGAGATTGTGAAAGGTTAGCAATGCAGGAGAGGACGGGCCGGGACCAAGCCAGCGTTTGTACAGAGTTACAGCAGGCAAGCTAGAGTTTACATGGTTATAGGAGCCAAGATACAGTTTATACAGGGTTATGGGAGCCAAGCTAGAGTTTATACAGGGATATGGGAGCCAAGCCAGGGTTTATACAGTGGTTTGTTTGTTCTGGGACCAGATTCGGAAGACAGGCTTGGACTGATTCAAACCTGAAAGTAGTAATGGCATTCTTTTATTTCATGATATTACCTGAAAATATCAAATCTGGCCAGGCTTGACATTTCGGGGAACCAATATTTGATCTACCACTAACAGGTTATGTGTCATCTGGGTTAGTTTGTTGATCCCACATTACGAAATCCCTGCAAACTGCTGTAAGATCTTCTGTGGGAACCCTTTACTTTCTTACAACTGGCTTCTAAATGTCAAAGTTTTTTGAGCAGACGCTGTTGGGAATACTTACCAACGAGAGTACCAGCACTGACATCTCTAGGCGGGGTTGGCAGTGTAACAGTCACTGGTGGAGGACTCACAGCCGAGGGTCCAGGAGGACCACCAGGGGCTTCAGACGCCACACTAGGGGGTGCAAAGCTGGGTGGACCAGGTCTAACTGGCGAGAGTGCATCCTGCAAGAAACAGACCATGGAGTAGGAAATTATATACAATAGGGTATCGGCATCCCAAGAGGTTAGGGCAAAGACATTTGTCAAATTATTGGGCAGATCTGCCAAGCTGTTTTTTTCAGGCACAGATCCTGTGTCACCATGGATCAAGCTGTGGTGGAGAGGATGACTGTGATATGGGTTAAATACACTGAAACAGCTTGATCGGTCTATGAATCGTCCATCGAGGATCCTAGCCTGACTGTACACATGGTCTAAACAGATGTTGCCAGCAGTACTCTGAACTTAAACTCACATTTGCCAGATCTTCCACAGTCATTTCTTCGACAACCATGGAAGGAAACACACCCTTCCTGCCACCAATTTCTCCTGCCCACCATCCATCATCCACTCCGTGTGGCTCACGATTGGTCACTTTAATCACCTGACCTTCTTGGAATGACAGCTCTTCTTCCATGTTTGCATCATAATCATAGAGAGCTTTTGCGTAAGTAGATTCTGAAAGTTCAAAATAGATGTTTTACTGTCTTGTATCCGATGGATACAAATGCTACAAATGAAAAAAAATTTAAATCCAAATATTTTTTTCACTTGTTTTTTTTTCTGCTCAAAATGAAAAAGTCTCTCCTTACCTTCGAAACTTTGAGGTCCCATAGTATTCTGTATTTCATAATCAGTCGATGAGTATGATGATGTTGCTTCAGCCTGCATCACAGAATGAGGTGGCGAGTTTGGCACTTGTTCTGCACTGTCTGAAAATCCCGACTGCTGGGAGGAATAACTTGTCTGACGATCTATACTGCCAGAGTTTCCCCAGGTTGCCGGAGCTGTCCCTGACGCCTGCGGTGTTGAGGAGACTAGTTGTGTAGCAGCACCATAGGCAGAGTAGTCCGGGTTGGGCGAAAATGACGTCTGGTCGTCTAGATAATTGATGTAGTTTTCCGGAATGAAACCCTCTTGACCGTTTCCATTTCGCCCCTGAAAAGTTGAAATAACATTTGCAGCAGAAATCTGAGAACATTTCATTTCTTTTTTGTCAAGACTTTGGCGAGCGACATACCAGTAAATCTCAGTATACAAGCTTGTGACAATGAAATATCATAATCAGGAAAATATTTTCAGAGCACATGGCACTTCCCATGAAATTCATGATTTGGGGGTGCTTACCTTAACCCATCCTTCACCATCTCCAATTCCAACGACCGATATCTCCTCATTCTGGGCCATAGTTAACTCATCACCGCTCGTGGCAGCAAAGTCATAGAGAGCCATTGCCTGGCATGGAAATCTCCTTGCACCAGTTAAAACCTGACCACTGGTGGCCGACTTTTCAAACGTATCATCGGTCATGTCATACTCCGCATCATTGTAACATGGTCCATTGTGGTAGCTGTTAGTGTCTTCACTGTGCTGAAAACCCCCAGAAAATGGCAAAATAAAGAGTCAGATTTTTGCCAGAGGAAGAGTTCATTGGGAACTACTCAAGTTTTTCATTTGGTGGGTTTAAAGAGCAAAGAGAAAACAGTGGTGATCCTCTCGGGAGGCGAACCCACAACCACCTTATTATCAGCCGGGTACTCTAACTTCGGTACCACTGATCTCCCTACCTTAATCTAGAGAGGGATGAGAAAGAACTTACCCCACCAGAACTTGATGTCCTCATAGAGAACTGGTCACTCGTACTCGTCCTGCTGACCTCATCATCCACGTCCACTGGTGACAGGGTGTCCATGTTGGCCTTGTTCAACCACTCCTCAGTATCAACTGAAAACACAAAAGCAAAACATTTACTTGAAATTGAAAACATCATGTTGAGGACTGAGCATCAACCAAGACAATATTAGCCTGCAGACAACACTGGGCGATTTGTAATGAAAGCGAGAGAAGAAATCACAAGCTGCAGCAGTCATATTAACTCTTGAGATCAAGGATCTTGCATTATTGCTTACTTCCAGCCTCTTTGAGTAAGTCCAGCCTAGCCTCAGCCTTCATTTTTGCTGTTTCCGATTTTCGAATATTCTCCCTACACTCTTCAATCCTGACTTCAGGGTCGACAGGTTTTTCTTTCGCATCTTTTTCACCGTCAGGGGATGAACTGTCCGAGGCACTCTGAATGGAAAATGTATCAAAAACGTAAGGGTAGACTTCAAAAGTTACAAGCTGTGCAAAACAGCGCTGACACCCCTGAAACAAAGGACCTCCTCACAGGACCAAGGTTCAAGAATCAATTTGGAGACACTGACCTATCGTCTCGTCGGTTTCCTGGCCAAAGACCAATGACTCTAGTACTCTAGTACTATTGCACAATTGCTTTTCAAGACATTACCTTTTTATCTCCATCTGTCAACAAAACCTTCAAGGTCTTTCCATATTCTCTGATGGCCTTGGTCTCTTTGGCTACTTTTGTGGCCCACTTCTTCGCCTCCTGTTCAAGTGAATTATCTCCCTTAGTATCAAAAGCGAGTTTGCGTACCTGCAAGGAAGTTTCAAGAAATGTTTTAAAAACTGTTAATGGGCTGAAGGTGACTTCTATTGCCAACTATGAGAAAAAAACGCTTCTTTCAATCAAGTTGCTGGCACGCTTTTGACATAAGACAGTATAACATGACTTACTGCATCATTTTCACAAGGTTCAAAGTGGTATTGCATCAATTCTGTAAAAGCGGGGTATTGCGTTAGGAAACACTGGAGGTTGTAATCTCGGCTGATTAAGCAGGAATCACAGAGAGCCTTGCTGAAACATTCCTGAGTTATCCCACAACATTCGAGTTCAGTTTTGCTGAGTTCTGTTAGGGACTGCTGGAGACGCTCAAACATTTCACCATCGAGGGCCTGGAAAATAGAAGCACCACAATGAAAATTGGATGCAAAAATCTCTACAGTTGGCTGGCAACCCTCTGCTTATTAACATGATACAAGGGCCTTATGAATATTTAAAAGAAAAGCGGAACAGGGTTCCTACTCAAAGGGCCGTAGCCTGAGGGCTGAAAAGGGCTGCCTATGCTTGACAAATGGAAAAAAGGAAAACATTACCTGCATGAGTTCGGGCATGTCGGTTTGGTAAAATCTGACCAGATGAGCATTGCAAGCTGCCAAAGACAATAGGTACTCGTTGCGGGAAATTGATGACTTTCCTTCGCAGGTGTCCTTCCTTGTATTCAGCTGAAGAGAGAGGAGAGTTATCAATTGTTGTGCTAAGGTGAGACTGAGGTACGTTTAACAATCACCATCATCATCATCATCCTGTTCAGCTCATAATACCCGTTCTAAATTTCATCGACTGTTTGTAAAACTGACTGTAAAACTGGCCAGTTTACATGCTGCCTTGAGCAATGTTTGGCAAGCCTATGGCGAACTCTGAACAGAAATCATTACCTTTGCACTTTTTTGCTGTAAACTTGCCAGTGATGAAAACAGTCCTGTGGATCTTCGCTTCACCCTAAAAAAGGAATGTTCAATAAAAATAGAAACATACAGCCAAATCCATCACCTACTCTCCCTACAACCAACAACCAACCAAATAAAAATAATAAGTAGGGGATCCCAATGTCCTGTTTTTAACAAGACCACCTCCCAAATCGCCCTAAGTTGCATCTGGTGTTCCAAAATCTGCATCTAACTAAGGATGTTCATTAATGACTCAAGTTTCCTTACTTCTCATCTGCATCGTCAGCTTTTTTTCTTGCATCATGAGCCAGTTTTTCCTCATCATTGTATATTTTCTGAAGTTTTGTCATCTCGCGTACCGATTGGTCAATCTCCTTCTGGATGGTGGCAAACTGCTCCAGGATCTACGGATGAGGAGAAAATAGGAGATAGAAATAAGGCCATTAGAAGATCTTACGTACCCACATCCATTGATGAAATCATATTGAGGCCTTTTGTGAAAGCGTTAACTAGACTAACTTGACTCAAACCCTGCTACTCCACAACAAGATATTTCCACTTCCTTCTGTCCTTGATCATGCTCTCAACTTGGGTCAAGAGGGTTAGCATGCGTGACTGCAAACAATCAGTCGGGTTGGGGGGGAGGAGGTTCCAAACCAACAAACATGTACCTTTTTCGAGTTTTGTTGTTTCTGTGTCTTGAGAACTTTAATGGGCTCTGACACCTGTTGCATATAAGTCTCCGCTGCCTGGAGGCGTGTCTGCGCGATGCGCTCTGTCACATCTAGAACGGTCCGCCATACTGATGTCGCAGTTCTGAAGAAGACAAGCATCAGTAGATTAGTATCTCAATCCTACTCTGATTGAAAACAGCCTGAATGGAGTAAAACATTTTTGATGTCTTTTTGAATCAAAAGTGTTTACCACCATGCACAGACTCCAAGAACCATGCATGGACTCTATATAAATGGTCAATAGCCCCATACTTCTCACAAAATATCAATGAGAATCCTGCCTCTGCTCTCAAAGCAAAAGCCTTTGCCAACATCCACTGAATCCAAGGACCTGTCATCATTGACCCTAGTTTCATCTCTCAACACCCCCATACCTTTTTACAGCATCCCTTAATGAGATGGTGCTTTTTCATCAAGCAGTGACATGACATCTCATAAGATCAAAGGAGGTTTTCAGCTTTGTGGCCGATCGCAAGGCTTCTAATGAGATATGATGGTAGGTTTCATATCCGTCTTTTATGATCAGGACACAGATACCAACAGTGCAAATTAACCCCTGCAGAATCATTTGGTTCCTTTTAATCTATCTGCGGTCACACAGAAAATAGTCGGGAAACCGCTTGTGGTTGTTGATTTCACTTGCTGATTAAATGCGGCAGGGTTCTTCAAACTATGGTATGGCAAAACAAGATGGCATGTCACACCAAGCAGAGGGTCTAGCTTGAGTTTTACCAAGAACTTGTCACTGATTATGACTTGCCTACACTGCCCTTGACATATCTCTTTCAACCTTTCATTCTAATCACCAAATGAAAATGACCTTTTTTCAAGAGTCATACCATTATCCAAGAGTATTTTTGCAGTATTCTGGACAGGAGTTGTTCTGTAGCACTTCTCACAATGGTATAGTCACCAGAATGAGCTGAGACAAGGACTACTACTGAGCATCTTCTGATTCAGAAGCATTCAATCTCGCTATCTCTGAAGTAAGTATTTGCATGTTACAATAGGCAGTTATCAGAAATGGCTCACATCAAACAGAAGTATACACTATTTATAACATGAAACAAATAAACAAAACATCTTCAAATAAAAGATGAGAATATCATAAGATGAAGAAGAATGATCAAACAAAAATCGATATGTTTTAACCTTTTCAAGGCCACACATGTCAGGCAGTTGAATTGCATATTTTAGTCTAGAAGCATTATTTTGACCAATTAAGGGCTCCAGTCACTAGGCCTTTATGTCCATGCATTACATGTGAGAGAGCGAGGCCAAGAGTCAAATTGACCGGCCCACTTGATAATTCATCAATTCTACAACGGCTAAAGGAACACAAGAGAAGCTGACATTCACAAAATTTATGATAACAACATTTATGATGCAATTGTCTTACCGTCCATGATATCTGATGGAAATAGAAGAAGATGTTTTAGTGAACAACTGGCATCGAGAGATAACAAGCTTGCTTATATTTTTGCCAACACCATGTCCATAAGAAACGCTGATTTCCCATCACAGCCACCCTGCGAAATCGTACATAGTTAATATGGTTATTGAAATTGCTAAAAAACAAATCTAGTTAGTTTGAATAGCAAAGCAACGGGTGACTATGCGAAAGCAATGAACAAGGGACTCACCTAAGAAAGACAATGACCACCTGGATGAGAAGGAAATTGGGATAACCATCACCATGTTTTGACAGTTAAAACTGAGAAACCTCAGACAATGACCACAGATCAAATTGGTATGAGAAGAGACATCAAGATCTACAACTTCCTAGGAATGACAACTTTCTTCAGAACAAAACCGCACCCATACTGAAAACCACTCCCTATACTACAAATCTGGCCATTTGGCCAAACTACAATATTCATGATATTTGAAAAGCTCCCACCAAGGAGGCCAAACCCGTAATAGGGAGTAACTTCTAGGATCTTTGTCAAGAATCTCACTTAAACTTTGGATCCTGTCCTTCAGAAGTTTTGCAGTGCATATCATGGTTATCCTGAGACACTGAGAACGAGCGACAGGCCACCTCATTTTTCTCAATATTACGATCAGGATTTTCTTTGACTCTCAGGCACTTATTATTTTCGTCATCCGCATCATCGAATTCATCGTCAAAGTCATCGTCAACATCGTCAGTGTCAACATCGACATCATCATCAATGACGCCATCAGTACTAGCACAATCTGAGCTGGGGCCACGGCTCAATGAAAAAGAGTGTGAGGCTGCCATATAAGCCTCCATGCTAGAAAAGACAATAATCACAAGGATTTTTTTGGCTGCATTAAAGAATCGACAAAAACCTTTCATTCATGGACAGATGTCAAGTCACATCCAATGTCTTAAGTGTCTTCAGTACTAATACAAACTACAGTGGAACCTCTGTTAGCGGACACCTCTCTATTAAGGACAACCCCTCTATTAAGGACACTAGTTTTGGTCCCAAATTGGTTGTTTCCATTCAATTTGACCTCTCTAATCAGGATACCTCTCTATTAAGGACAGCACTTGTCAGTCCCTAGGGTGTCCTTAATAGAGAGGTTCTACTTGTAGTTGCCAATGATCTGACAGAGTCTGCTACCAAGTGAATGAAGAAACACCAACAAATTTCAAAGTGTCAACAATTCTCAAAACCTATTGACATGGCCATCCTCTGGAACGCTTTCAGTCAGCACTGACTTTGTGATGGTGCCATGGCCGGTATTATTATTGTAAAATACCCAGTTTTTCGGGGGCAACTTGATACTTACTTGTGCTCTTTCCCATCGTCCGTAGGAACGTCTGGAAGCATGTAGAAGTCCTTCTTGGATAGATAGGAGTTGGCGAGCTTGAGGAGTGCCTGCAAAACATAAAAGTGCAGTTTTGATAGAGGTTGCCAGTGGGACCCAATTTATCTCTCATTAATTGAAGATTGCCTCACAAGAAAATGTCATCTCTCTACCTATAAATCTTGAGATAGTTTGTAAACACTGCCATCTAATCCAAATCGATACATCGAGTTGTCAAGAATAACTGAGGCAGAGCTTGTATACAAATAAGATTTATTGAGTCGGTGATCTGATGCTACAGACACGATAGAGATATGGAGAAAGAATGGGGTATTGGATGGGATCTAAGAATGGGGCATCATTGGATCTTGGCTAAGCCAGCCACCTGATAGGGTACGATAGAAATCTATTTCTGAGCACATTTATAGCCATACAATGCCGTCAAGTTGAAAATGGGATACCTGAGTGAATAAAACAGAGGCTTGACTTAATTCCCCTAGCTGATTTTCCTGAATCAACCCACAGGCCAATTACTTTCCCATTTAGCCCTATACTCATAAGGAAAAAGGAAATTCACACCAAATTAGAAAGAGCTGTAACTCTGTCAACATCTGCTACCAGGCCATGTGTTCTAGATGAACAGAGCAGTGATGGATGTGCAAATCAATAACTGATCATTGAGAGCTGATATATGAGGACGAGTACACTGGTAGTATGTGGGATGCGTGGTGTTGGTGGGTGGAGAAAAATGGCTTAGAAATGGCAAGGGCTCTTTGAGTACCAAGGGCTTTTGACCGGCAGGCAGGCAGGGAAGATTCCGGTTACCGTCTTGAGTGTTGAATGCCATCAAGTCATAGTAGATGACAAGTGAACTTCTGCTCACATGTCGTGCATGTTTAAACTTGTTTGGTTGTATCAATAAGTCCTTACTGGTGTGACCAGCATATATGTCCCAAAGTCATCTCAACATGATGGATAAATATTCTAACTATGACATATGCTTTTCTATCTTACAGTTATGGCCTGCATCCTAGTGGGTGATACGTGGGTGAAAATGTATTGTCCCACCATCCCATATGAATAAAACCCAATAAACACAATATAATCCACAGTCCCAACATGATTTAGGGGATTAGCACTGTCATTAGCTACTTCACGATGATAGATCAGGTCTCACAGCCCACCATTAGATCAGTGGACATGACCGTTGCTGTGGAGCTCATCATTTTCTCACCCTGTTTGACCCAATCAATATATACGCTACAAAGGAGTGGTAACAGAGTGAATCAGGATCAAGGAGCCAAGGAACAAGATTACAAAGGTGATGAATGATTGGAAGAGATGAGACTGGCAAGGTCGTGCAACACTGGTAGTTTGTTGGTGAGACAAAGTCCGGGTGGGAAAGTTGTGACCACTGGCCTGACGTCAGATTGGGACGGTCGTGAGCATTGATCTGGTATTAGATTCATTCAGTAACTTCTTTGCCAGATGCTTTCATGATGGCCCAGGCTGGCTCTGCATCCAGATCCACTTCTGGAGTGACTGTAGAATGCAGGCTTGACACTGATCTTTGTTTTCAAGGACATTGATAGTTTTCAACTACATCACAGCAACCTGTTTCATGTACGAGATGCAGAACCATACCGAACTGGTCCATTCGCACTGAAACAGGCCATACTATCGATTGATTGATTCGACAAGGAAAATATATTAGCAACGAAGCTGTTACCCTGGTCAATATTGAATCACATAAGCTGGTAGAGCTACATACATAGACACAGAGCTAGAATTGAAGCAATGCCATGTGAGCTGAGAGGGAATGAGATGTATGCCACTTGACATGCTTGAGCTGAGAGGGAATTAGCAGTAGTAAATGCAATGATTTCAGGGTAATGTAGCTCAGGCCTAGTTAGTAGTTGTTTCATGGAATGCAGCTCAGTTTGTTTAGCCACTGGTCAGATGGATATAGATGTGAGGGACTCAGTCCAAATCTGAGTCGTTCGTCTACAGCATTGGATAAATGTGCAGCAAATGAAATGCATCATGCATGTCTTTATAAAAAAGAAGATGAGACAAAAACTTAATGAGCACTATTCACGAAAATATGATTTCTAACAAAAATATGATAGATGTTGGAAAATGTAATTATCGAACAAAAAGTTCTAGTGCCGTAAGGCAAAAACATGATCATAGAGAACAGCAGTTAGTGAAATGTCAACCAATTTTCCAATACATCCCTCAGCTGACACTTAATTGACTATTGTCAATATTGAGAGCATTCTTGAATGGTATTTTTTTAAGCAATGTAACCTTCCCAGCAGTAAATTTATCATATTTTTGTTTCCAAAATGTCAAGAGTAACAGTTACAGCAGCAGGGATTCAACTGTAAGTCCTCTATGAGTAGAATAGAAAGTAACAACAAAAGAGGTAGCAAAATAGGTGTTATTTGAGATTCTGGAAGAGATATACTCAAATATCTCAAGTATGCTGTCACTAGACAACAAACATGACAAAGAATGGTTTCCACCCCAGTTACCTACCATCAGATCCGTGATTGTCTGCTAAGCACAGGTCGCTGAGTGGTGTGCTTCCAAAAGAAGACTTAATTCAAATGATGTTGAGAGAAACACCATGAATGTTAGAATTGGATGCAGGGTGTTCAAACTCCTCTCAGTTTGACAATGCTTATGGTTGGTCCTTGATTAAAAGCTGATATACAATGATCATTATAAAGAACATGAGTATGTCTGTTTCTAATAGAAATTCTATGTAACTGATTTCAATAATTGCAGTGTTGCCATTTGATATTACTTCAAAAGAATATAGCTCAAAGGGTTTAGATTTCAAACAGGAATGGAAATGACAGGCCCCAAATGTAAAGAGTGGCGAGGAATGAAAATGATAGATACATGCACATACTTCATCCATACAGCAAATGAAGTATTACTGGCAATCTGTCTTAGAAATATTATTTTTGGAAAAGGCTGTTTTCTAAATAACTGTAAGCTAACATCACATGCATTATGATTCATGAGTTCTTAACTATACATGAATGGTCAACACACTTATGATGGTGGAAAATTGCAATGCTCGCTGCAGGAACCTTCCACAATGACAGAATCCAAGTGCATACGCAGTAACATCAGTCCTGGCTGTACAGTGAGAGCCACGGGAACATGATCAAAACAGAGAAATCAATGATGGCGATCAATAACTAATATGGCAATAGTATGGATCATGACAAATCTAACGAAAACACGAGGAGTGACTGCAGTGTAACTGTTATGCCAGAAGCATTTTGGTGAGCAGGCATCATCAGGATGACGTAAGTTCCTCCGTCACTCACAGTGCGGCAACGGAATATATATTTTACGTAAAAAACTCATAATTTACTGAAAACATGCACTGCTGCTATATTGGACACCAATCACAAGACATGTAATAGTGATACAACATAACTTGAAAGAGCATTTCACAGTCAATCCCGAGTACATGTAGTAGTAAACGACTCGGGGCAGTTTCACCTTCCCCCTCTCCCGCTAACTTATTGGCCCTGAAACCTACCAGCAAGTCGCAAGTCAGAGGCCTGATCACATGGATCCATTTTTTACCTATTTGTGTAAATTAGGAGACTTTGGACATGATTCAAACAAAGCTGACGAAAAAGGCATAAAAATGACTAACCGGATCAGAATAACAAATAATTATCATAACACCAACCTGTGCATAGTCTTTCTCAATCTGTGACCGCTGTTTGGAAAAGTTCCTGAAATGAAGCAAACAGTGAGAAATTATGATGTTCATTGACTTTGTCAGTTTGTGCAACAAAAAATAAGTGACTTGCCCAACAAGGGCCCATCATCACATGATTATAGGGCATAGGCCTAAATCATATGTATTGTAAGGAAGAAAGACTATAATGTAATGAAGTCAAGCTTCCCGGGTAAAGCAGGGGATACTGTCACTTCTCCCGCCCTGAACAAAGGCCCGAGATGGCAGGAAGTGAACATTGAACCCGGCTTTGATTTTCTAAGGATGGAACTTGGATGGAAGTCAAGTGATTTGCCCAATAAGGCTAAGCTTAGGATACACAACATATCTAGTATCTACAAACGAGCTAGAATTCTTGGACAAATTAACATCCCATAACAACATGATGGCACATGTATTTTATTTATTCAACGCATCAATGCAGAGACATTTTAGGTGCTTACCGAACATCTTCCAACAGATCCGCATCGTGGTGATGTTTTTGTTGAAGTTTTGTCAGTTGTTCGTGATGAACATTTTTGACGTTTATCGTCGACTTACCCTGCATAAAAAGAAAACGGAACAAGTCAGAGACAAAAAAATTGGCAGTATTATAGATTATACATCAAAGATACATTGTGCAAATTTTCACAACGCACCTTTTTCGGAGGTGGCTGCATTCTGTGTGAATTTATCCGCAAAAATCACAAATGTCAAACCTATCCACCATGATGAATTTATGTTGACCTGCTAGTTATTATCCTCACTAAAAGGTGGCAGCATAGACAATGGACTTGCAACGTACCTAAAACGTAGTGGGGTCAACGTTGCCGTCTATAAATCAAAACCTGGTCGTGTAATTCATACTATGGCACAACCAGTCTGATTACTTTAGAGGGACTTGGTCTGCACAACTTGGTGTGTCACAACCAGTCTCATCGTTTTAGAGGGACTTGGACACATCTGTTAATAGGTTGATATTGGTGTAGCTGTCCTGAATAAATGGAGAAAGCAGCGTTTTCGTAGCCCTATGTGAGTATGTCTATTGCGCTACCATATCTGCCGAAGTTGTGAAGATTATTGCCTGTGTTGTGTTGTGTAGCACCTACACCGGAATCATCCTGGCACCAATTTTTTCAATGTACTCTATTATTTCTTTGGGTCTGACAGGTCTTCCCTAGACGTGTCATCCGAAGAAGGGGTCTGTCGTGTTACATGTCTCTACAAGATTGATGTGTCATGTAATCGAATTACTGTCGTTTCGCTACATTGCCAGTTCGCTACAAGTCGTTTCGCTACATGTGGCGGTCGTTTCGCTACATGGTAGGTCGTTTCGCTACATGGGTGGAGTCGTTTCGCTATGATGGGTATGGTCGTTTCGCTACATGGGAGGACGTTTCGCTACATGGGTGAGACGAGCGAGCCAACGCGAAGGCCTTGCAAAGGCCTCCAAATCTGCGTTGGAGTGCGTTTGAATGACCCCTGTCAATCAATAATAAGTACGTATACACGGATACAGACGGTTGAGCGAGCCAACGCGAAGGCCTTGCAAAGGCCTCCAAATTTGCGTTGAAGTGCGGTTGAATGACCCCTGTCAATCAATAATAAGTACGTAATTGAGCGAGCCAACGCGAATGGATGTCTATGAGGTTACTGGTCCATTCAAGTGCGAACAAACGACAAGAACCCCTTGCGCGCCATCAAACCGTATAAGTTTTTTTACCGGCAAACTGTGCTATAATAAATTTGTAGTCACCAACGGGAATTAAAGTAGGGTAAAATAGAGTAAAAATAATGACTACATCCATGTAGCGAAACGACTCCACCCATGTAGCGAAACGTCCTCCATGTAGCGAAACGACCATACCCATCATGTAGCGAAACGACCGCCACATGTAGCGAAACGACTTGTAGCGAACTGGCAATGTAGCGAAACAGCCTGATACCGTGACGTGTAGGCCTATGTACTGTTGTACACTCACTTCAGTAGTGTCACTCACTCAGTGCTCACACTGTCACCTGTGTCGGTGTGTGTGTTATGTGTGAATTAACAATCTCCCGATCTTCGGTCCGTACAATGTCGAAAATTACATACACTGATACAGTAGGCCTACACCCGTTGAATTTCTCACATATAGTCCCTCCAGGCCTACTACAATCCATGAGTTTGATCGTCCACACACTGATCCAGTGTAGCCTATATTAATAGGCCTAGGCCCTAGGGCTAGTCATAGTGCGCTGCTTGTAACATGGATGTTAAGCCTCCTTGTTAATGTTATGTTTCGATAGATAAAAGACAGTTTAAGGATGTCGTGCATGTGTGATATAGTTTTCACAACAGCAACAATGTTTTTGTGTCAAACAGATGCGTAAAGATATAGATTTTAATGATGAATGGCGCAGTCACGAGCGTCCAGTGTTGCCGTGATCAGGTGACAGCACGACTGATCACAGTGCCAATTCGCCTCGGGTCTCGTTAGGGAGTCTTCCCTGAATGTACGCGTATGTGCTAAAAGTCTGACTGGATTCGCTATAAATAGGACACCTCTGAGGCTCCGTTGTCATGAGTTACCAAATTTGATGAAAAGGGGCCGAGTTTCACTGTTGTTTCGAACGGCGCTCTGTTCACCAACATTGCGTATTTCATAATCATATAGATATTTGTTGGAAATTATTCCTAGCTAAGTCATGTTTAAGTTGAAATTAATTGTTTCTGAGCTCATGAAAATGTTGTCATTCCATCTTAAGGGTTCTTTCCTGAATTTACGCAATGATGACGTGCCCTCTTAATACTTTGGTCTGAGTGCTTGGTACTACGACGAGTCTATAATAGCATTCTCTACAGTATGAACTCTAAGGGTGTATTCAACTTCTCGTTCTCAAATCTGTATGTGATGAAATTCCTCGTCCATGAAACTACAGGACTTTTATGGGTTTTTGGCTCACCGTAGGGGAGTCTATACAACACCGCAGTGTCCGTCGTCCGTCGTCGTCCGTCGTCGTCCGTCGTCGTCGTATCCTGTTTCAAAAACAGTGGCACGTTTCTTAACCGCTAAGCCTATGAACTTGTAACTTTGTACACAGGACTCCCTTGGTCAGATGACCTGTGACACTAAATTTCGGTCCGATCTGATTCTTAATTTGGCCACCAGGGGGCCGAATGTAGATATCTAAAAAGTGTGATATCTCGCTTATTAATAACTTGTTTGGAATGAAATTTTTGTGGTAGGTACTCATAGCAAGGGTACATCATATATCATACGGGTTTTTAATTTGACCTACTTTTCAAGGTCACAGAGGTCAAATGGCGTAAATTGGCTGTTTCAGTGTAACTATGGCACGTTTTTCAACCTCCACAGCTATGAACTTGAAACTTAGTACATATAACCCCCTATACCAGATAACCTCTGGTGCTGAATTTCGGTCTGATCTGATTCTCAACTTGGCCACCAGGGGGCCGAATGTGGATACCTAAAAAGTGTGATAATTCGCTTATCAATAACTTGTTTTCAATAAAACTTTCGTGGTGGGTACTAATAGCAAGGATACATCATATATCGTACGGGTTTTTAATTTGACCTACTTTTCAAGGTTGCAGAGGTCAAATGGCATAAATTGGCTGTTTCAGTGTAACTATGGCACGTTTCTCAACCGCCACAGCTATGAACTTGAAACTTGGTACATATAACCCCCTATATCAGATAACGTCTTGTGCTGAATATCGGTCCGATCTGATTCTCAATTTGGCCACCAGGGGGTCGAATGTGGATATCTAAAAAGTGTGATATCTCGCTTGATGACTTGTTTTCGATAAAACTTTTGTGGTAGGTACTCATAGCAAGGATACATCATATATCATATGGGTTTTTAATTTGACCTACTTGTCAAGGTCACAGAGGTCACAACGCAGACACAGATATGGCCGAAATTGCATGTTTCGTGTTTTTCGTGTTGTGGCAATCCAAAGGTCGTGAGTTCAAACCCCGGTCAAGGACGGCCAAAAATATTTTTTTTATTTTATTATTTTTTTTATCTTTTCACTTTTGTCTTTTCTGACTTGTACCTTACATTTTCTTGATTTTTTATTTATTTGGTGCCATATCATTAGGTGGCTATCTTGTTTCTAAGACTCCACGTACATTTACACTAGGCCTTTCTGTACAAAATTGAAGTAAAAGCATTCGCTCGTCTTTATTCATATCACCCATTGTATAACATGTTTATAAAGAGTTTGGCAATTTTTGGCTCACCGTAGGGGAGTCTATACAATACCGCAGTGTCCGTCGTCCGTCGTCGTCGTCGTCGTCGTCGTCGTCGTCGTCGTCGTCCGTCGTATCCTAGTTCAAAAACAGTGGCACGTTTCTTAACCGCTAGGCCTATGAACTTAAAACTTTGTACACATGACCCCCTAGGTCAGATGACCCGTGACACTAAATTTCTCTCCGATCTGATTCTCTACTTGGCCACCAGGGGGCCAAATGTGGATATCTAAAAAGTGTGATATCTCGCTTATTAGTGACTTGTTTTCGATGAAACTTTTGTTGTAGGTACTCATAGCAAATATACATCTTATATCATACGGGTTTTTAATTTGACCTACTTTTCAAGGTCACAGAGGTCATATGGCGTAAATTGGCCGTTAGAGTGTAAACTATGGCACGTTTCTTAACCACTAAAGCTATGAACTTGAAACTTGGTACATATAACCCCCTATATCACATAGCCTCTGGTGCTGAATTTCAGTTTGATCTGATTCTCAACTTTGCCACCAGGGGGCCAAATGTGGATATCTAAAAAGTGTGATATCTCGCTTATAAGTGACTTGTTTTCGATAAAATTTTTATGGTAGGTACCCTTAGGAAGAATACATCACATATCTTACGGGTTTTCAATTTGACCTACTTTTCAAGGTCACAGAGGTCATATGGCGTAAATTGGCCGTTAGAGTGTAAACTATGGCACGTTTCTTAACCACTAAAGCTATGAACTTGAAACTTGGTACATATAACCCCCTATATCACATAGCCTCTGGTGCTGAATTTCAGTTTGATCTGATTCTCAACTTTGCCACCAGGGGGCCAAAAGTGGAAATCTAAAAAGTGTGATATCTCGCTTATAAGTGACTTGTTTTCGATAAAATTTTTATGGTAGGTACCCTTAGGAAGAATACATCACATATCTTACGGGTTTTCAATTTGACCTACTTTTCAAGGTCACAGAGGTCATATGGCGTAAATTGGCCTTAGAGTGTAAACTATGGCACGTTTCTTAACCAGTAAAGCTATGAACTTGAAACTTGGTGCATATAACCCCCTACATCAGATAACCTCTGATGCCAAATTTTGGCTCGATCTGATTCTTTATTCGGCCACCAGGGGGCCATAATGGAAAAAGTAAGAAGTGCAATATCTTGCTTATTTTTAGTGATTCGTTTTCAATAACATTTTTATGGTAGGTTCTCCTAGCAAGGATACATCACATATTATGGGCGGTTATTTCCGCATAAATAGAGGTTGTCTCAAATAGACATTTTATGTCGTGTTATGACTCGAATAGACGTTTGGTGGCGCTTTTCAAATAGACATACACTCAAATAGACGTTTGGTGGCGCTCGTATCTCAAATAAACATATATTGTCGTGTTTTCTGATTTGTGTGTATAACTCAAATAGACGTTTGGTGGCGCTTTTCAAATAGACATACACTCAAATAGACGTTTGGTGGCGCTCGTATCTCAAATAAACATATTGTCGTGTTTTCTGATTTTTGTGTATAACTCAAATAGACGTTTGGTGGCGCTTTTCAAATAGACATACACTCAAATAGACGTTTGGTGGCGCTCGTATCTCAAATAAACATATTGTCGTGTTTTCTGATTTGTGTGTATAACTCAAATAGACGTTTGGTGGCGCTTTTCAAATAGACATACACTCAAATAGACGTTTGGTGGCGCTTTATTTGAGATACGAGCGCCACCAAACGTCTATTTGAGTGTATGTCTATTTGAGATACGACACAATATGTTTATTTCAGGTACGTCTCCGTTAAAACGAGCGCCACCAAACGTCTATTCGAGTCATAACACGACATAAAATGTCTATTTGAGACAACCTCTATTTATGCGGAAATAACCGCCCATAACATATCATATGAGTTTTTGATCTGACCTGCTTTTCAAGGTCACAGAGGTCAAATGGCGTAAATTTGTCGTTTGATTGTAACTATGGCACGTTTCTTAACCACTAAAGCTTTGAACTTGAAATTTGATACACATGACTCCCTACGTCATGTAGCCTCGGACACCGAATTTCGATCTGATCTGGTACTCAACTCGGCCACCAGGAGGCCAAAACTAAAATAGGTAAAAAGTGCAATATCTCGTTTATTATTGACTTGTTTTTGATGATATTCTTATGGTACTTACTCCAAGCAACGATACATCACATGTCATACCGACTTTGGTTTGACCTATATACTATACATGTACAATGTTTCTTAATCTGGATGAATTACAAAGCACCAAATATCTATACGGTGAGCACAATGGCCCCTGGCCGTTTCATTTATTCTAAATTCACCAGAATTCGAAAAGTTGGTATCCACCAAGTTCACCATTATGACTTTTTTCTACCAGTTTTCATTGCAAGATCTGTTTTAGGAAAAACTAGCAACTCTACTATTAATACCCCATACGATTTCTATTAGACCCAATCCACAATAATCAAAAAGGTTATTTATTCATGGCTTATGGCCAATCTCATTACCAATCTGGCTTCACGGCCTATTAGTGTATTACATCTGACACCTTTGTTTGGTTATCTAAGGCAACAAGGAAAGTTTGCGTGTGTTACATAAAACCACTACCTGTCACATTTTATACCTTCCAATGCTTGGTTCAAGCATGCAGTGCAAGCAGAATATTCTTTCTGGCAGGGTGTGCACACTTTGACTCATTTCAACATTATGAAATAGCCAAATTACATGTGTTCAGCATCAATGTTCCAAAAGGTGGGTGTCACCTACTAAATCTTGACATTATATCGTTTTACAGGCAAAAGGGATTTTGGAAGAGAGCCCAACTTTCCTTTGATTATTTTTTTGTGGAAAATATGTATTTTTAGGAGTCATTGCATGAGAGAATCAGGCAAAATCTGGTACTTTCATTGGATCTGGCTGAAAGTTGCTTTTTTCATGACTTCTTGTAGAATTGATGATATTATGTATCTGTTTTAATTTGTCATTCCAGATGCTAAAAACCCTCTCCGCGATTGCAACTGAAGAATCTTGTATGATTTGCAAGGGTATGTATATCAGCACGACGATGGATCGGCATGATATGCCATGACCTAGCTCACATTTATTTCCATAATAAGGTCAACCTCTGCCAAAGGAAAGCAAATCATGTGAAAAATTGAGATTCAACCATAATTTTTCAGCATTTAGTATAATGACTGCTGAGTACTAATACAAATACAAGCAGAAATGCTGTAATTTTATTACACATTTGTGCCAATTTATTATTTCAGATGACACAACCTTGTCCGCAATTGCATTCGAAGATTCTTGTTTGATTTCCAAGAAGAAGGGTAGGTATAGTATCTGGTTATGACTCGTCTGCCTTGTCAATAGAGGTGCCACTGTCAAATCTGTGTTATTGTTGGTAAAATAAACTTGTAACTTGACTCCCACAGATCCTCAAGGCAGTGAAAATATTCCAGACTTATAATTGGCGAGTTATATGGAAAAAGGATGAAACAATTTATTTTGGCATGAAGAATACAAATTACGAAACACATTCTAACTGTTATCGCCATTGCAACTTTATTATGTGCACTCTCCTAACTAATCAAAGATATTAAAACTTTCAACATATCCATAATTTGAATTTCAAAATGAAAGATTTTTATACCAAGAAATGTTTATAAAATGCCGTAATAAATTCGGTACAAATTTTTCCATATCATGTTTTGGTCATGTAATTAAAAATGAATTGACAGTGACACTTCTCTCTCCAAATCAGGCGGGTTATTCAAAAGTTGTAACCATAGTAAGATGTTTTGTGTGTGTGTGTGTGTTTGAGACGGGATAGGAAAAGGGTGCGGGAGGTCATGTGGGGCGGGGGGGGAGAGACTATGGTGACTGTTGTGAGAGTTGGAAGTGTGTCTGATGACCGACTTGCTCATTTTGTAGCTATTGTTGTTATTCTAGTTGTTAGAGTAGTTATCCTAGTTATCTAGCTATTGTAGTTATCTAGCTATTATAGTTGTTATTCTTTTGTTTCCTGCTTATCATCTATTTGAACCTATTCAGCTTTCAGTTGTCCAGGCCAGGCCAGGTGACCAATGACGATGATAGATTGGGTTCGATTCAAGCTATACGCTTGGTGTATTTGGTTATCGTGACTGGCGACTTGAGTCTATCTCATCTCATGTCCAAAGCGCGGTGGCTGGGTCCCAGGCATGCTTGCCACTTTGTTCTGCGGTCCTCATCTAAGTTTCGACGGTGATGACATGGACTTAGGTTCAAAGTACGTGTTCCCTTTGAGTCATTGTGGTTGATTGATGGGGGCAATAGACGGTTGCGTGTCGCTAGTCATTCAATTGGTCCCCTTGTTTTAGAGTGTTGGCGGGATAAGTCTTACGACTGTTAACAATAGTAAGCAATAGCTGGCCAGCGATCCCCTACCTGATCTCGAGGGGGATGGAATGACTGGGGTTAAGACCTGTTGTTAACCTGCGGAATTTCGTCGGATGAAATGTCAGGCGTGTCCGTGTGGGACTTGTGCTGAACCTGTTTAGTACAAATGACGAAGACATTGGGCTCTTTGGATAACAACAGTGTTCTTCACCTCCTTGTGCCTCACAAAGCTAATAATATACACCCCCTGAAATCGACAAGACGGCGATGAAGAAGGAGAGCCGGCCTCCAACTCGTCAGCCGAGAAGACACTGGATGGACCCCAAGAAGATGTTGCTCCCAATGTTGGAGCCATACAGGGTAAGCATCACTTAGTCGTCAGTTATGTCTGGATTAAAAGAAGATGTCAAAATAACTCTGAAAAAAGTATCAATCTGTCGTACAATTTCAACTTTAAACGTATTGGGGTGCTACACTCAATTCTGTTCAATCTGTTTTGAAACCTCTTCAACCAATTTGGTTCAAGAATGCAATTGAATGTGCTTTGTTGAATTCGCATTGACTGATTCTCATTAAAACTTGTGGTGTGCGCGTTAATACATATCAAACAGTCCGTTGACAGGGGTCATGCACACAAGCTTGTGTTCTGTCTTGATTATCTACTAATTACAACAAAGGGCAGGGACACTCATCCGCGAAAGGCACGTTACTACAATACGTGGCAAGAGTTGCACTTTTCAAATCGAATTGCATGCGCATTAGGCCAAGTGTGGTGCAGCCGTTTCGAAACTGGTGTAGCCAATTCGTATTCCGGAGAGTGCTCTCTGGAAAACAGTTTTAAATCGGATTCAGTGTGAACGCAGCATGCAGTAGAAACACACAGAAGTTAGATAAACCCCTCAACAAAATATATGATTCTTTTTAGGCAGCCCGAGCCAACATTGTACAAGGGCCACAAGGACAAGGGACACAAGGACAAGGGACACAGGGACAAGGGACACAAAAGACGATGTTGCAGTCTACAGGGTGAAATTTTGATCTGAATCTTGACGACCAAATAATTAGGAGTTGATCAGAGAAAAATAATAAAAAAAGAAGTAGAACTTAATGGGTGTCATTGAAATTAATGTCAACTTATACATAGGAATCATCCCAAATAGACTGAAGCCAAAAGAAATTATTTCTTTTCTGTGAACCCTCTAACCCCTTATTAATATTATGACTAAAAACTGAAGACTCTGTCTTCATGTCTTCAACAAATGAAATTGGCCAGGATTCATGAAGATTACGCCTGCCAAAAAGTTTGCCGATCAACATTTTATTCCCAAGAAAACGCTGTCAACTGACAACCATCTCGCCCATATGAAAAGAAGAAAATCTTTTGGTTTCAATCTATTCATTTTGAGATAGGTCCTTGAATGTATTTTTCCTGTTATCTAGCCCTCTGCAGATTGAGATGATGGCTGTCGAGAAGATCCAACCACTCAACCACAGTCTACAATTCGTGCTATGGTAGATGTGACTCTCAACTATTTTGGATGACAAAGGAATCCAATGCGTATATGGTAAATATAAACAGATGACAAGACGGTAAATGGGTGAACACGCCATGGGCTGAGTTCGTTTCATCAAGTCGCAAAATGGTTGATTTTATCTTCAAACTGCACGAGCAACCTCAGTTTGGAATTGAATTGCTAATCAAGTGTCAAGTACTCTAGCGTTGTGGTCGTCAGTATTCTAAGCCTTTTAGAAAATTAACTGGTAAATTTGATAAAACTGAATGAAAGGCCCTACGGCACATGCATCAATCATGGTAGAATAATGGAGTAACCTTAAATTTTGTTTTCCAGTCGCTCACAGATACGGGCAGACGACGGAGATTCGAGTGGATTCAGTGGATCGAATGGTTGCGCTGAGGGATATCCATGTGCAGGAGTGATGAACCACAGTTCAGCAAACGATGCCTTGACAGACCAATTCAAGGAGAACCTTCGCTAAGATGAAGAAGGGAACGTGTTTACTGTGTGGATGGGAAGGACACTTAAATGGCCGTCATTCTAATAGACTATTATGACAATATTCTAATTGACTAGAATGACAATCTTAACTCGAAAGGGACTCTCTGGACTTACAGAAAGCTACGGACATCGAGCCCTGACATGATACCCTGCAGCCACCATGAGGACAGCCTATCTCATACCTACGGAAGGATGCCATCACACGGTAATATAAACAAATCAATTTCAGTTTTTCAAATGCCCTTAGGGGAACGAGTTTACAATCCCCGATCACACCCCAAAAAAAGGTCATCGGTTGACTAACCAAGCACCACTGTTCAATGGATTTATAGTTGAATGCGATCAAACTACGTCATTTCCGATCGGGGATTCTAAAGTTTAGCCCCCTTAGGCACCTATTCCATAGAGCTATACCCTATACTATACTATACGCGAACAATAGTTTCATGGTCATGCACCCTTTGTGAAGCCATTGTTCGCGTATAGTGTAGTATACCGTGTAGTTTTATGGAATAGGTGCCTAAGGTATAGCCATTGGCCTGATTTAGAGATCGTGAGCTCTCTGTTGAGGAACAATTTTCAAATGTTATTTTTGCGACACCAATTACAGTGCAATTTTCATCAAACTCGCGGTGATGATAGTTTGGACCAATCTCAATTAGTAAAACAATAAAATGTTGCAAAAAGAACTGGACGATAAAGAATGTTCTTGGTTGTAAACAGGATAATTTAGTTATGTACATGCAAAGTCAAAGGCTTTAATCACGTTGAAGGGGGACTATAAGCAGGAGGGGGGGGGGGGGGGGGTTAAATTGGCCATCTTCAGGTGACTAATATGCAAAGTAAGAGCACTGGGTCAGGTTATATTCAGCACTAAATGTATCCCTCATACAGCGTGAATAGTTTCGACATACTCTGAGAGGTGAGAGACCCCTATTGGTGACTTTGTGTTAAACTTATCTTGCCTACCTTGCGGCTGCCTTTTGATTCCTCTTTGGAAAGCTGCCCAGGCACTTATTTGTAATGAGCATGAATATCAACTGTTGCTGATAAACAATAGCTGAAGACTCGGTAGAAACCCTTTGGTAGTGATGGTCAGGGTCTGGTTGCAAGTATTAAATAAAAGTAAAAGTGTGTTGTTTTATTACATAAGCAGTATTATGACAACACCTTTTTGCACTCAATATAAAGAATGGTTAAAACTATCATCTGTGCAATTCTGATGAAAATCGCGTTGTTAGTATTCTAAAATACCTGGATTTAGAATGAACCGCACTTGTGTAAATGCACCATGTGCCAACAAAGCCTCGTTTTGAGTTCAGCGGTTATGGTTAGGCCGCTTGGGTTGGTGCAATGTCGGTATTGATTGACTAACCAAAACCACAAGGGTGGAGCTAAACCTCGGCTCAAAATAATGACTTGGAAAATGCTCCTTAACCAAACCGCCCTTTTGACAAAACTTCCCAAATTCTAGTCCTTTACCTCCCTCTGAAACTGCTGATTAAGGATAGAATTAGTCATTGTAATGAAATCAGGCATGTCGGGGAGGAACACAGATTTGTGTCTCTTGCTCATCCAAAGCAGCGCTCAGCGTGAGAGTCCTAAATGAAGGTTTAATAGAGAAGATGTTTTCGAAAAGTTCTTCGTCTGAAACCTATAGCACTTTTCTTAACCAGCATGAATTGTCTGCTACCACAAGATTATACGGTCAGCACAATGGCCCGGCCCCTTGACATTGAATTATCAACTTGAGCATGAATGAACAACCTTAATTTTATGTTGTCTTTTTCTTTTCAGCATGATGAGCCGTCCCACAGAAGGGAGAAGGATGTTGTTGACCCAGCACATCCCAACCATGCTCCCATCGCCGTCAAGTAACAGTATGACGGTTAGATTGTATTTTGTCACTGTAGGCTTTATCGTTTTATCAAAATATCTGATTGAAAGGTGATTTAATGAAAATTCAAATTTTTCTGATGGTGAGAAGGCAAATATTTACTCTGCTTATGACAAGCATAGATTGTTTTAATCTATGTTTGGTTATGATCATGACTTGTGCCATGGTTCAAAATCTTACACTTTTCAAAGAAGGGATTGAAATTATCATTATGGCTTGTTTATGGCTAACAAGGGAGCCAATGATAAGTCGCTCCAGAACCCAAACAAAATAATTTTCAAGCTAAGTTTTGTTCTTTAGATAAGAAGGAATAACAATTTGGGGGATGGGTTGTTTGTGGCTACCAGAGAAGCCAACAGCTGCCAGATGAGGACCCTGAAATTCTTTTCAGGCAAAAGTTATTTGTATGCTTAAAAATCACCGAATTCATCAGATATTTACTGGTATATCCATCACTTTTGACATGGGGTCCATGTGTTCTTGTTTCGCTGACCCCACGAAACAAGAAAACATGTGTCTGATGGAACTGTAGGCCTTTCATACTGTTTCTCAATCTCATCAGTACCACAGAATCAACTGACATGGCCTGGGCTCTGATGCCCGTGACCTTACATCACACTGGCTGGTTCAGTTGCTCAATACATGTACTATCATGCTCGAGACAAATGACCAACAGTGAATTGTTGAATTTGAATTTCCTCCTTGAAGAAATACCAAAACATCTTTCCAGTTGAACTAAAACAGTCAGATTTAAAACTCTCACTGTTTTATTCGAAATTTAAAGACTGATCCTTCCCTAGTGGTCACACTGTGAGCCGTTGTCAAAGCATGTCATTCGACAATGGTGGCATGCATGCATGTTTTGTTATGGCTTACCAGTGACCCCAAATTGTTGATGATGATGTTGTCCATGGGTACATCACCTTGGGCAATGAGTGATCACAATGGTTCCTTGATGACAATTTTTTACATGATACTGAATTGATTGAGAAAAGTGTAGCTTAAAAACGTCAACTTTTAGACGTTTTAAAACTTTTGTCCTGTATGAATGTATTTGTAAATCTTGCATGTAAATATTTTGTAAAATGTCTAATGAGATCTAGACTCCATGACTTGGCAAAAAGTATGGCAAAGCCAACTTTTAATCTTTGCCCTGTCGAGGTCACCTCTTTTGTCATGCAAACGACATGTCATAACTGCTCCCTTTGTTATGCTAAGTGGCAGCCAGCTCTGTCCAGTGGCCATGACAAATGTGGTTCCTTTGTTATTCAAATCATCAGCAGTGACCAAATCTATTGTAAGCTCACATGGCTCACCTGAAGGCATGAACAATAGGTTTTAATACAATAGCTATTCATGTATCATAAACATGATGAATGCATGGAGAGGTTTAGTGCTAACTCAAACCATTGTGGTGGAGTACATGTAGTTGAGTCTATTGTTTTTGATCTCAATTTAGCATTGTGTTGCAAGGACACTTATCAGTGTTTCTTTGTGACATCTTGTAAAGAAGTTGACCACGTCTTAAAGGGATAGAAAAACTATCATATCTCCCGGTCCTCTTCTTGTATTGGGCTTTCGGAGTGGTGCCAAAAAATAATGTACTACGATCATTGTATGAACTATAATATACAATGTATTAAGTCATTTCAAACATAAGCACCTGTCACCTGTGTGATGGAGATGGCGACTCCCTCCGACTGCGTAGGTTTTCTCCCGGTATGCGGGTTTCCTCCTACACTACATTCCAAATCGTCATCTGTTTTCTTTGTAATGTACAGCAATAAAGTTTTTTTGAAAGAGAAACATTTTTTTTCTTATTGACTTGCCTGTTGACACACCATCACTAATCGAAACTTTTCATCGGAGCCACTGTTGTGCTTACCAGATATTGACCTTAAAAATTGGTCAAATAAAAAATCCCCCCCCCCCCGAGGTCATCTTACCAAGTGGATTATGCATAAGGTTGCAACGACCAGAACCACTGTCTTGGACTACAAGCGCATACTGACCTTTGCACCCAAGGGGAAGTGTCCATTGATCATAATATTTGTTTGCATGGTAGTTCACTACCACTCGAGCTGTTTTCATGCTGGGTAAAAAACCAGTGGCATTCATTATAAGATAAGCCCCGAACCACAATCCTAGTCATGCTAAAAAAAGTCCCTTTGTTTTGATACAGATTATCGTGTTCCCCGAAATCTCATTCTGAGGAAATCGGGGGTTAATGTTCGCTTCTCAGCTTCAAACCCCCCAGGGACAATGTCAGATTGTCACAATCTGTTCAACACCAGCATGGGCTGTCCACAGGTGGCAACATTGTCCTTGCAGCATCGCTTGAACAGTTTGGGTCCACAAAGGACTACTCATTTTGTAGGGGGGTCGAGATTTCATGCATCCACATCAATTTTACCCTGGAGCATCATCAGACGTTGTGACATTGTCCCTCCCTGCGGCATCTACCACTAAGTCTTTGTGCAAATGCTCACATCATAAAAAAGGATCACAGAACTACCCCGAGTGATTATGATCTCCAGTCAAAGACCAACAACAGGATGCATCAGGACTCCACCCTACCGTTCTTTCTGCCCATGAGATGTAATTCTTTCAACTGGCAATGTAGCGAAACAGCCTGATACCCCTCACAAACTTTGGTCGATTTCGGAGAGAACATCTCATCTCATTTAGCCAATTGTTCAAGTGTTTCTTTCATCATGCCTACGACTCAGTTCGGGGGAGGGAGGCGAGGCAAGGCGAGTGCCACACTTGTTTACGGTACGTTCCTCTTGATTGATGATGGCTATATATTTTAAGGAATTACTGTCGTTTCGCTACATTGCCAGTTCGCTACAAGTCGTTTCGCTACATGTGGCGGTCGTTTCGCTACATGGTAGGTCGTTTCGCTACATGGGTGGAGTCGTTCCGCTACATGATGGGTATGGTCGTTTCGCTACATGGAGGACGTTTCGCTACATGGGTGGAGACGAGCGAGCCAACGCGAAGGCCTTGCAAAGGCCTCCAAATCTGCGTTGGAGTGCGTTTGAATGACCCCTATCTGTACAGCCTGGGTGAACCTTGTCTCGACTAGATGTGACATGATCCAGGTTGTCTTTTCTCCGCCTCAAGTTTTGTGTAGCTGTTTATCTGACTGAGGAGAGCAGAAGATCAAAGTCATCCTTAATTACATTAAGAGACTACCCTGGATCAGTCTTTAGGCCAGTTATACCTGTCAAGATAATTACTCCAAGGTTATACCAAGTTCTGGTCAATTCAAGCACCCCTCCCTGTAGCTCCCCTACCGTGGACCAACAGTACTAAATGAAACGTATAGACGACGTACCCATGGGAGGAATGCGGGCAGAAACAGACGGGTATATAAAGAACTTGACTGCATATGTATAGTAAGATAAGCCGCATGATTAAACCAGGTTCATACTTGCTTAGACATGATGAATGACGGATCTGCGGTAACTGGTTTGGGGTTCCAGTTTCAAATCGTCCCCCGCCCTAAAAACGGGCGATATTTTTGATTTTATTCAAAGTATACATGTAGTTCCAATTTCTTAGCTCAGATGGAGGCACATGGCAGTGACGACAACTTTGACGAATGTTTTATCATAACAGTTGAGTTACTGGCATCAGTATTAGTTTGCAGTCATGTCATCCATTATCATGCCATCCTGAGGAAATCATGGGTTAATGTTCGCCGTGAACATTATCGCTCGCAGCTCGTCAGTAGCATGTCCTACATAGCTACTAAGAGTAACCACTTTTTGATGAAGAAGTTAGGCATGTGCCACAGCAACATGTATGGGATCAATACCGAGGGATATAAATGGTATTACACAAACCTTTGGGCTGCGCCTAGCCTTAAAGGTGATACAGTGAATCAGGGGTACAGCTTGGAGAAATCATTTTGTCCGTGTGCTGCGCCTGGAAAAAAAGCAGGCTGAAAAACCCCACACGGATAAGACTTCACCATGGTGAGCATGGTTCACTCTCATTTACCATGGTGAACACTGAATTCACAAAGTATATAACCCAGGCAGAGTTGGTTTTTTACCCAGGCCGAGTTGGTCCGGGCCGAGGCCGAGTTGGTAAGCTGAGTTGGCGTTAGGCCGAGATGGCCCTGCACCGACAGGACAGCCTACGTAACCAACCCCTTCCAGCTGGTTATCTGGTCAGGTTGGGAAGGCATGACACAACCTTCAAAGGGTCCTTTAGCTGTACACGACAACATTACACTTGCGTTCTACATGGGTGATACAAGACAACTGATTTGGTTGTACCATGGTAATCATCTCACAAGGACGGACAATGGAGCAACCAACATCATCTGCCAGTCGGTTATCTGATCTCACGAGACTGGTTGTACCCGATATCTACCTGACAACTCTTTAAGTACAACTTGAGTACTACTTGGGACCACAGTCATCTTAGAAGACTGGTGAATCCTCCCAAAGTCCTTTCTCTCATGCAGAACGTGCCACCAAATATACATCAATATAGCCAGGTCAGGACCAGGCTTGGCCCAGGGTGGCTTATTGACCTTGGGCAGCCAGGTGTGGGCCAGGTCACATTTTTCCTAAGGTCGGAGACAAGGCCCACCCAGTAGAGATATGGTGCACTACGTTGGGAGAGTACACATCTAGGTCAGACAGAGTGCGCATAGTGAAGGGGCATGGCACATCCAGCAAAGACTTGGTGCACTCTCTGGCAACATGGCGAGCTATGAAGGGGAGAAGAGATATGGTGCGCTACTGTCTCATTGCATTTGCAAGAACGTCTTTAAAAAAAATGCATTGGGAATTCACCAGTTTGTTTGTATAAGAAATACATATACATGCCATAAAGCAGGTCAAGAAAGAAAAATGCGTCATATTTTGTATAACCTACGTGTTTAAGTTGCAGGCAGATTGTCGTACTTTAATTTTCGGCACCACACCATTGCTTGCTTTACTCAAGTACGAATATCGGGTATTTTTCATTTGTGGTAAATTGGAACTTTCAGGTTTGTTTCACTGGAGATGACTACCATTGCACCCTGGTGGAAGTCTCCGGAGAAACTTGACCCCCAGTCAGAGTACTGGTGTCAAAAAAAGATCTGGCGTACCATGAAAAACTCTGACTGGTCTTTTGGGGACCCTCACCTTTTGGCCAGCCCTGTGTGTGACCAGGCATGCCATCCCTGTTCCAGATTAACTGGTGTATGGCCCAACCCTGGTCCTGGGAATACAACATACTTTCTCTGGCCAGCCTCGGTCCTCATCTGGCATACAACCCCTCACCAATGTCTTGTATCTTTCCTCTCCCTGGCATGACAGGTCCCATCGCCTCATGAATACAAATATCAACGATGTCATAAAAACGACACTAAAGATCAGGAGAACGGTCTAATAACTAGCCGCAAGCATTATCCAGACAGACAAAAGAAAAAGTCACCAAGGAATTGTGAAATCATGTGGCATATTCACTCAAGACGGTCACAGTGTACCAAGTCTTTGGTGGATGTGCCATGCCCCTTCACTATGTGTACTCTGTTTAATCTAGATGTGTACTCTTCCAACGTTGTCCATCCGTCCATCCGGTCGTTCTTCCGTGTTTGCAACAGTAGCTAAGGTGGTAATTTTCATCTTCATTGGACTCTTGTGTGGTTTTTTTCCCTTATGTGGTTAACCACTCAAGGAAAACTATGCAATGTGCCAAGCTTGCCCTGAGGAGTTTTGGCAGCATCTGCAATCTCATCAGGTCTGGTTGTGCCAGCATCTCCTGTCTATCAGGTCTGGTTGTGACAGCATATGCTGTATTATCAGGTCTGGTTGTGGCAGCCTGTTATGGGAAGGTACAGTCCCAGTGTACCAAGTATTTGGTGGATGTGCCATGCCCCTTCACTATGTGTACTCTGTCTTATCTAGATGTGTACTCTTCCAACGTTGTCCATCCGTCAGCTTAAAAAACAGCATTCCACTTTTGGAACAAAAATAACAGGTCTTCTTCTTCTGCTTTATATAGATAATGAAAATTTATTCAAGTTGAAAACAGGACGTCCACGCATTTTCAAAAGCATATACAACATATCACAGAACAGACCTGAAGACCAGTTAATAAATTGAAGCTTGGCCAATAGTTAATATCATTCCACAAGATGGCATAGTTAACCAAAGTTAACCAAGCCCAAAGAAGGCACTTCAACATTCTTGAAATTGTCATCTAAGATACTGCATATCGCTATAAAGGTATGCCACCATTTTTTTGAATCCGTGAAATAAATTTGCAGTTTAACCATTATTACATAACATGACAGAAATATCCACTGATAGCAACAAAGAATCTTGCATTGCCAATATGTACCAACTGCTAAAGCATGTTAAAAAGACCACTCTCAATCAAAATCCTATGCCTGATTCTGTGCTTTCAGAAGTACTTCTTGAAACTCGGTCACATTCAGGCAGATCACTCTCCACTTTTTCAGAACATCTTTCCGAATCTGCTGAAATTTTGTCCTCCGGATTTTCAGTCATAGAGGAAACAGATTCAAGATTTGAGATTTCAACCTCAGAGTTCAAGGTCACATCCTCCATTTTTGAAACAGCAGTTTCAGGGTTTGAGATTAAAGTTGTAGGATTTTGGATTGAAGATTCAGCATTTGACTTTGAGTTAACAGACTCTGAGTTTGAATTGTTAGTAGCATCTCCGTTTACATCAACACATCCCACAGTTTCCTGTTCAACCACAGGTTTAGGAAGACTTCTGGTTTCGTATATCAGCTTTTTTATTCCAACCATCCACTGTCCGACTTCATTAGTATAATCCAGCATCAAACCAAGATGGATGGTGTGAGCCTCATCACAGTTTCTAGCTTCTAAAGCTGAAAAATAACAAGACAATCTTGATAAATTGCAAACATGTGGCACATATCAATCCTCACTATAGATTCATGCACTTGATTGGGAACAACGTTTACATGACGTAGTGTTGGCCGTCGTCACGTCACCATGCATTTTACATTACTGTAACGTGACGTGACGCGACGTTTTCGTAAACGTTGGTCCCAATCAAGTGCATGGATCTATAGTATGTATATGTAAATAAGTTAGATCAGTGTGGCAGCGTGTGTGTGTGTGTGGGAGGGGGGATATTTTGGAGGGCAGCTAGTGAAAGCCATTCAGCCCTCTCTATTCAGCTTGTTTACAATGTACTTAGGAATTACAGGAGGAATCTTTGAGATACTGGAGCAATCTCTGAAGCATTATTGCAACAACCACTGCAGTTTGATCATTTACCTTGTGCAAGAGCCATCATCTTTAATTTTACATGACTTGAAATTTTCCCATCTTTCCAAAACTCCTGGAATATGGTCAATCTTTTTTTTATATCCGCTTGCACTCTTGGCTGAAATATAACATTAATGAGAAGTGAAAGAGAGATGTGTATGGTGTACAAGTCAATAACCGCCGATTAGTTTACAAAAGGAGATAAAGGCGTATTGAAGGATGAGCTTTGTAACTTTTGCAAATATGTCAATGTAATTTACTTTTAACTGAATTTGAATCTCCTCCAATTTCTCCAAAACTGTTCCCAGCTTTTCTACTTCATCCCCAATATTGCTGTTTGCTGGCAGTTTTGGCGTGGAAATGCTGGTACTGTTGGATGCTGGCGAGAATACAGCAGGTTTTGGTGGGGCTGGTGATGACTGAGGCAGTCCAGGTGATGTGACTGTACCAGGAGTAGGAGCAGTGGGAGGTGTACTAGCATTGTTAGAGCCTGGTCCTGGTCCTGAAGAAGAAAAAAACCATTGGCTATGATTTCAACCTATAAAGATCCAACAAGCTGTTCATCTTGAGATTTCATGACGCAACAATCAACATTACCGCATTTCATGAGACAGAACCTAAAATGATTAATGAAATGTACAGCACTTGATTGATAAAATGTATTGACTTTTGGCCCCCACATTCTGGATGCCAGGCAGCACAAAGAAATTGGATATATTTACCAGGTGATTGATTCACAGTTCCACTTCCACTACTGCCAGCAGGATAGGCGACTCGCTTGTTCAATAAATTTTTCTTTGGAGTCCTGTTTTCAGCTGATGGGTTGTGTAAGATTACAGGTGGGTCATTCCAGCCCCTCTCATGGTTTCCTGCCAACGACAGATGGATGTTAGACTGAATTACTTTGCCCCACCCACCCTCACATTTCTGCCTGCCTATACGACACTCATGAAGGTTTTATTAGCGGTTTAGGCGAAAAAATGGGAGAAAATTGGTGAAATTTCTTGCCAACTCACCAGGTCTGGTTTCTGCCATTTTGGCCAAGTCACATGATCCGTCAGTTTTGGCCAATCAGAAAAGACCCAAGTTTTCTGGAAATACTTTTTAGACAATTATTATTGCAATTTTCTCATCAAATTTATTTCAGGCAGGAATGAAAAACTAAATTACTCTTAACCTACCTAAGGATTTGCATAGATACTGTGTAAATTTATGATTGGTTGCACCTGAGGTTTTTCAGGGGGAGGGCAGTCACTGCTAGAAGAGCTGTTAAGGAGACTGATCTATGTTGAAATCAACATGATGAAGGAATAAGTGACGATTGAACCGCCTATTATGAACTGATCACTGAATTCATGCATCAGTCATGAAGTTGTAGTGATGAGGCACATGTAGATATAAAGATTTTACCGATTTATAACACAGGAATCCTGTACACAGTGAATGAAATGGGGGCTCTCATCAGGACCTGCTGGCAAAGGCCAAGGGCCTCCATTCAATGTTTATTTCTGACAGCTTGTGTTTTTGTGCTTTATTCCTGTGCTGATGTTGGAAATAAGAACAGCGTTCCTCTTGGTAAAGCCAAAGGCAGCACGAGAGAAAAACTAAAGGGTAAGTTGAATCAATACAATGTTTGTCAACGGTGTGAGTTTATGTTCTGCACTAGGCCTAACGTCGGGTGAGTTAGTTTTCGACTGCTTCGTCTACAGTACATGTTACGTTGCGCAATATTGTATCACCACTTCTGCGTTGTATCACAATTCACGTCATGACCTTAATTTCCATTAAAAAGTGGGCGATACAACGCAGACCCTCTCACGCCGTGGCGATACAATATCGCACAACGTTAAGCAATGCTGCGCAGTCGTCGGGGCGCCGGTCCAATCAATGAGAAAAAGGGTTAATCCAATAAAATGCCTTGTGCTATCGCTCCTCAGCAGATGGACTTGCGATCAAAGATTTGATCAATAACCTATTGCATCTCCACCTGATATTTGCTGAATCGCAATCATAGATAAACTGTGGCTCAGTCAGGTCAATAGGAATCATCTCTAAGGTGTAGGCTATGCAAGAAATGTCAAAGAGCAGTGAGCAGCTGTAACCATGGACACAGTGGACAGATTTTTAACAAAAGAGTAGTTTCTGAATCTCCTGTTGCTGAACCTGTTTTAGAAATTGTATATTGAAAGATTTGCCACTTTCATACATACTTGACTTTATGGTTCTTCATTAGTCCACACCTGAATCTCTCCACTTCTTTCCTGTCTCTTGGTCTTTCAAATAGGAACGAGCACAAGAAAGTCTGGTTTTACAATATACATCAAAGACTTCAGTTTTGCCACAGTACTTTTAAATCTTTCGTCATGTATTTCTTATGCCACTTAATACCTGGTCTAGGTAGTAAATATTTTGAGAAAGGATTATGCAGGCATTGTGGCCTAGTCCAATTTTGATATTGATAAAAAATGATAATGCTTGAAAACTCCATACATAGTGTGTCTGCCAAGTATCATTGTTAATGTTACGTATGTATTCTCACACTGTGATAAATTGAGATATTTTAAAGTGTGATAGAAGGACTATAGGTTCAGCAAGTGTATTGTACCAGATCAACATGTACACCACCTGTTACATCTACTATGTGCATGTTGCACATCCAATTGTGGTGGACATTTGAAACCAAAGCCTCTGGAGTGGAAGTGGACATAGTAATGACATAAACGAGGTCGAATTAACCACTATGTTACACATTTTAAAGTGGTAGTTTGAAATATGAGTCCCTGTAAGGAACTGAAAACAGTGCAGTTCGTATTATAAGATGTATGTCACAAAATACATGTACTAGTATTAGTACTATAGATTCATGCACTTGATTGGGAACAACGTTTACATGACGTAGTGTTGGCCGTCGTCACGTCACCATGCATTTTACATTACTGTAAACGTGACGAGACGCGACGTTTTCATAAACGTTGGTCCCAATCAAGTGCATGGATCTATAGTATGGTGAATATTTATCGACAATAAATCTGTAGTCATCAACATTGCCAATTTACAAATGTACCATAAAGGCTAAAGTGTCTTGGTTATCATTAAAACGTCTCCGACATAATGTCATCATAGAGGCATTGGCGGGGACAATATCGATCAGATTGTACCTGTTGATGATGTATCGGCATTCTGGCTGAATGAAGTGTTGGGTGTGGTGTTATAAAGACGTTTGCAAGGTTGACAATGACTAAGTTCTAACCAGCATTTAGCTCCATCCTTGGTGGAGTAATTTGGTAAAACAGATCTTACTCAATAGTGAGAAGTATCATTGCTCTTGTTCTACTTTCAGAACCGTGTGCTGCTGGTGATAAAGTCTGTGATAAAGAGCGCGTCGAGTATGATTCAATCACTGCACTCCATCGCCAGATTGATGATGATCATAGTGGTGCTATCGATTTATCAGAGAGTGATGAGGTAAAAATATATCTTGTGTATGAGTCAATCCTTTAAAGAATTGGTCTGTTTTATCAGATGCTACTATTATCAAAATATCAGCCACTCAAATTTGTAATAAAAAAAAGCCATGAATGACTGCATTTGTTTTACCCTGACAGTCCTGAGACAGGGCCACCTGCTTGGCTACCAGTAGGAGCCATGAGGTTGGATATAAAAAATGTACAAGTAACATGATTGTATGTATGTGCAAGATGTTCAGATGTACATACCAATGCTCTTCAAGTTGTTTGTGTGATATGACAACCATTGTGACACATACATGTATCCAAGGATTAATATTAATAATGAGCCAATTAAAAAAATCTGTTCAGCTCAATTGGTTCGGATGGAATTACCTCAGAATGACCCGGGGCATATCTCAGTAATTGACACCTTCAATTCCATGTCTAATTTGTGAAATCAATTGATATACATGTACAAGGGAATTTGACCTGTCACTTTGACTGTTATAGTTCAATTCCATGTCTAATTTGGGAAATCAATTGATATACATGTACAAGGGAATTTGACCTGTCACTTTGACTGTTATAGTTCAATTCCATGTCTAATTTGGGAAATCAATTGATATACATGTACAAGGGAATTTGACCTGTCACTTTGACTGTTATAGAACTGCTCAAGGTGAGATATTATTACTGATCTTTACAGTATGTACTGAATACTGATAGGGCATATCATTTAGCAAGTAAATTCAGGTAGTTATATTTGCTCAGAAGTGGATTTGGTGTAGCCTACCCCTCTCTGTATTGCCATGACAAGTTGTGTTTTGATAGGCAACTATTCATTTCATAGGCCTGAACAGGTTATTTTGCATCTTGTACTGGTAGCTGACTCTTGCATTTTGTAAAAGACTAATGAATGTTGCATGTAGAAGATGTGAATTTTACTTCTGAAAGCAATTTGTTTTAACCTGGACCCAAGCGTAATGAAATTGTTCCATCGCCAGCGGCGCAGTAATAGGGATTAATAAAGATTGAATCTATGTCTACGACTTCTCGAAAGGTCAAATGTCAAATTTTATTGTCTGATTGTAGATTGCCAGCAAATGCAGATGGATTGTATTGCTAGAATTCTCTCTGGAATAATGGATTTGTGTCGGATGTTAGATGATTGTACAGTGTTTTGCCGGGTTCTTAGGGCACTTCCTAGATAAATCACTTATCAATACATTTGGTTCCCTACTTTTTCAAATCATCTTCAGACATTGTCCAATGTATTAGCAATAGATCATTTGTCATTATCATTATAGTCAACATCATAAAGTGCTTTGTGATGATTAAATATTGATTTTTGTGGTTAGGCCTAGAATTTTTAGGGGTGGATGTCGGTCAGTGGGTGATCTGGATCACATTGCAATATTGATGTAAATTACCCATGAAAAGTTGATATTAAATTGGTCCTAACACATAGGCCTACATCATAATGAGAAAGTCCTTCCATTTTCCAATGTATCATAACATTACAATGTACATAGTATCATGCAGCTTTACGAAGTATGGTTGCGTTTTACTGCATCCAAACCAAAAGGATTGAATAAACCAGCAGATCTATCTATCTGCTGATTTCATTCCTTGGTTGTCCATCAAATTTTGGTGCACAGTCGTCAGTAGACATGACTCCTTTGCCAAGGACAGGGCAATTTTTATACCAGTTAACCTGATTGGTCCCACCTGTAAAAAGGAAGAAAAATCCAATCTGTGCTGGTCACTTTTCGGATTCTCGTTTGGTAAAAATGTGTTCCATGGCATTTTTATATCTTTTTCAGTTTCTAAGGGAAGAGCTCCAATACACCGATGGATCTCGTCATACAACATTCCATGGAGACGATACACATGTCACAAGCGATGAACTCTGGAAGTTCTGGAAAAAGTCTGAAGGTAAGTTGTGGGATTACGATAACGTATTGTGTTTCCACAAAATTTTCTACCAAATCTTTGAAATTGCAACTCAAACAAAAAATCCAATTTCAAGCCTTAGTGTAGATACTTTCTTAAGGACCTAATTTCAATCTTCATGATCCGGACGAGTCATCGACATAGAGGCCATGCCCAGTGGTAACTGAGAATTGCTTCCCAAGAAGATGTCTTAAGTTAATCTCTGTCTTGTTTCAGTTCACAACTGGACGACGGATGACGCGTTGGATTGGCTGTTAGTCCACGTTGAACTCGCACAGTATGCTGAGGCTTTCAAACAGAATAATGTTGATGGTGCAGCATTACCAAGGTGAGATATTGGTGATCAATTCAAAAACAATTTGAGAGGTTTAAAAATAGATTTGCTTCAAGAAACCTTCAAAGGGATGTTATCAAAATACGAACACGGCATGTGTGTCTGCGTGAATCATACATTCACTACTCAATCACGGACAGGAATACTGAATGAGCACTGGTTGGGTTCAGGTTCATTTAACTTGGAAAAATAAACCATAATCTAGTGAAAAGAATTTCAATTGGTAGATGCGTACGAAACATGATAAATTGTGAACAAAATTAATCAAGTCCCATGCAAACCGATAAATACAAACATTTCTTCTGAATTCATATTTCAGATTTGCAGTTCTTAACATTCCAGGGTAGATGAAGACCCATATTCTGGTTTTGTGTCCCCATTGATAAAGACCCGTTCATTTCCTATTTTGTGTGCATGTACATTTTTGCATGAACTACTGGGTTTTCTCCCAACAACCACTCCAAAGTTTCTCTAAAAAGTGCCTGGCCTTGAATATGTCAATTGAAGATTTAAAACTAAAAGAGTTACATGTATAATTGCACTACATGTACTTCTTAGTTCTGCTGAAAGTGACACTGCCCCCATTTGATATTAAACTAATATTTAGCCTGTTATGGTTGTGTTGACCCTTTATTTTCTACCGACATTAATACCTTGCACTGTAGGACATGTATCTTTATGTTCTAAAGTTCCTGGTTAGTGGTCTAAACATGCAGTGTTCTCGCCAGGCCATTTAAACGGGGCGCTGGCGCCCCGTTTAAATTTGAGCAGTGAAAATGCGCCCCGTCTAAAATTAGCCCGCCCTGTTAAATTTGCAGCCGCCCTCTTTAAATTTACCCCCGCCATGCTTAAATCCCAGCCAATAGTTACACAAACACAGCCGTAAATATCGCAAATAACATTCCGCCGTCACTCAACGATCATTATCCCACCGCAACACGACTGCCAGCCATCTCAATTACCCGGTACAGCAGTAGGGCCTACTACCATTACTATCCACGTGTTCCGGCAGATGACGGTCGGCCAATAACAATCACCCGTAGCCTTGGCTTCGAGGTCAAGGGAGTGGACAAAAGCGCACCTGTACGATCGGCTAGCGGCAGAGCGGGGCGGTTGTTTTCAATTATGTCAAAAGAGTGCTTGCAGGTGTGCCGCAGGTGGATGATAATAGCTGTCGGCGTAAAATCAGCAGTCTCTTTCAATTGATAAACAGGGTACAACGGGATCAAACGAGAAGAAGGCCTCTACAAATTTTTTATAAAGTAAACCTTGTACATGTATAGAAGCGTCGATCATCATCATGTCATCATGAAGAAGCACAGGGCTTGCGCAGTTGGTTACTGCGCATCCGCGGGCTGCGGGATGCGCAGTTGGCTACTGCGCATCTATATTTGGCGCCGCTATCTGGTTACAAAATAGGCCTACCATGTGCTTTGACGATGTCAGGGTCCGGGGAGCAAGCGGGGAGGGCAAGGCCAAGGGGGATCAAAAACTTTTTTTGGAACCAGTGAATTTTTTATTCGTACAACTTCACTTTTTTATCGTATAAACTGTCTTCAGGTGGTTATTTTATGTTGAGTGCCCGTACAAACACAACTTTTTATCTCTCCGTATAATATAGTGTACCCGACCGTACAGCGGTGCACAAACATCGGAAAACGTACAAAATACGGTTGAAACGTACAAGTAAACAGCCCTGCGCATGTAACGGTTTGAATACTAGTATTTACGTGGATACCCCGCCATGCGTCCCTCCCGCCGACCGACGTGACGCCGCAAATTGCCGTGAAGCAAAATGTTTTGCCTACGATACTAACGCTGCAATGTCGTTTTATATCATCAGAATTAGGCCTGAAATTGCACCTCAGAGCATCTAGGTTTCAAAATTTTTGCCGGGGGAGGGCCCCCGGACCCCCCCACCAAAAATGGGCCACAGGCGCATATAGGAGCTGGCCTCCGGCCAGCTGTGCCCCATTTGATTGAAATCCTGGCGAGAACACTGACATGTGTGTACTGTATATTCAGTTGTTACTCAAGGCCAAATGATAATGATAATAACGACTTTAATTGTGATAGATTGCTGTTCAGTTCGTACAACTGCTTGAAATTACGGTTTCAAATCATGCATACATCGGTTGGGTGTGTGTTTAAAATAATGTCTATCTGTTGTCATCAAGTGAAAAACCCTCTGTTATTGCAAGCAACTGAGGACACAGAAGAAATTAGACTGGCTCTAGTTTAAATTGTTGTGGTGTTTATTGTAAAATCTTTTCATCTTTTCCAGAATTGCAGTAAACACTAACAGCTACATGACTACAGTTCTTGGCATCAGAAATCCCGTCCATAAACAAAAACTCACACTTAAAGCCATGGATGTTGTTTTATTTGGTCCCCCAAAAAGTAAGTACTGGAACTCCAGGGGTCACCTTTCTTAACCATAATGTATGAGAGTTTGAATGACTTCAAGTTGTGAAAACCAGATGGTCAGCTTGATGGGGGTGCTGTCACCTTGGAGGCCAGAAATGTGCTAATGTGGTGGTGTACGTTTTGGGGTACATGTACATCTATGCTATCACATTATTATATCATAGTTGGTTAGATAATTCACTCTGGGGTTCAGGCCACGATGCTGATAGTGATAAAAGAATAACATTTTCATCGCGTTCGGGAATGCTCAAGATTTTTTTCACTCTTATTATTCAATTTATCTTCAATGGTATGAACTGTGTGCAGGATTTTTTCTCCCACCATATCTGTGTTTGATCACCCTTTCTCAGGCACTTGTAATTCGGACGTGACACTGTGTGACTTATTTTTGTCCCTTTTATAGAGCCACACAGTTACATGAAGGATCTGATTCTAGTGACCTCACTCTTTGTCGCGATGGCAGGGTGCTGGTTTGCATACATCCAACACAAAAATGCTCAGTCCCATCTGAAGAAAATGATGTCAGATCTGGATGTATTACAGAAAGCAGAAGATTCATTATCAACTTTGCAGCACCAGTAAGTTTTATTGTCCTTCTCTGTGCACTATTTGATTTTGAAATGAACTACTGTCAACCCCATTATTTTCATGGCTCTGATTTTAAAGGAAATTGTACAGACATGTGACACTAACAGGTATAATTGTTTGTTCTTGTCATTGTTATTGAGCAGAGAGAAAAAGGTAGCAGCAACATTACATCATTGATTGAGCAGAGTTTGGGTCAATAAAAATGACTTTTTTTGTCAGTTTAATCAATCCAGGCATAATGTCAAGTATTCTGCTCGATCTTGAGGCCGAGGGGTTTTAATAATGGGTGCTTCAGTTGCTGCCAGAAGGGAATGTTGGTTTTGAAGTTAAAACTGACATGGTAATTTTTTTTCCTACAGACTCTCGAAAGCTCAGGAGGAACATAAGTCTGTGCGTGAGGAGAAGCTGAGCCTAGAGAAGAAGATGAAGAATGAGATTGAAGAAACAAAGGTTCGGGTAGTTTAAGTTGTTGAGTTTCCCGCTATCGTAGGACCCTTAGCTTCCCCATTTCATGGTGACAACGATGTAAAAAACCAAGAAGTTGGATTGCATTCTAAATCTTTATTCCACTTTCAGAGAGAAGCGTTTCGTCTGAAGGAACAGAGAGAGAGTACCGATGGTGAAATAGGACGTCTCAAACTAGCGGAGGAGGAAATTGACCACGTAAGTAGATTCTCACCCAAAAGCCATTCTGGCCATTTTTCAAAAGTTGTCATTACCTAGATTAGGCTAACACCGAGCTAAATGCTAATTGTAATGAAATGCAACACATTTTACAAGATACGTAGTTAAAATCTGTTCATCTGAGGGTGCATTGCACTTGTGAGAACTACATTTTACAAGATACGTAGTTAAAATCTGTTCATCTGAGGGTGCATTGCACTTGTGAGAACTACATTTTACAAGATACGTAGTTAAAATCTGTTCATCTGAGGGTGCATTGCACTTGTGAGAACTATAATTAGAAGTTTATTATTGTCTTAACGTTTTCAGTTACGAGGTCTGTTGCTGCAAGCAGAACGACAACTTGAGGACAACCAGTTTCTGCCATCGAGTGATCTCCAACAGTGGTTACAGCTCACCTATGAAATAGAGCTGAAACATTATGAGCAGAAGAAAGTTGCTGCTGAAAAACAGTTATTGACTGCAAAAGATGGGGTGGGTATTGAGAAGTCAAGTTATAAGAGCAAAGAGACTATTGTTTGATGTCAGAAAGACAACTTAAAAAACACTGGCAACCACACAGAGCCACTACTGCTGAAACTTCGCTTGCCACATTAAGTCTTGTTCAAATCAACCTAAAAGTACTAGATTTGTCGCATTTCCATGGCTCTACTTTATAGCTTTGCCTGACAACTAGGCTGAAGATATGTTCTCATTTCCTTGGGCAACTACATACATGTACTTATTCCAAATTCTACAATATTTTTGTCTTCAGTCTGCTTTATTTTCAATCTGGTGTTCTAATTAAATGCTGTTTACATGTACCTGATAGTTACACAGCTCCCGACATCCTAGACCCTGCTCACAGGGTGGATTACATGCAGACATCTTGGTTGACGTCGTCACACTTCACTACTGCCATTCTTGCACCGATGGCAAAGTGTACCAAGTTACTCAGTGACATAAATTGATGTCCAAAATCGGGACTTTTTTGCTGAAATGATGTGATTTGCATGACCTCTACTGGTGTAATTGCTTGTTTTCATGGTGATGTTGTCAGTGTCACTTGATGTTTACTAGATAAACCCAAACTGTTGGTCACATGGCTTGCATCTGCATGCATCTTTCTACCTTTTTCACTGGAAGATAGAGCAAGGAATACATATGCCGTTGCTGAGAGCAAGCATTGAAATTAAAAGCAAACTTTAGCACAAATCTTGGCAAATTCCAATTTGCTATTTTCAGTGTGAAAAGTTAAGGAAAAAGCGCAATGCGTTTCTTGGTTCGTTACGTTTAGCTCACAGTAATGGTATTGATGATATAGATCAACGTATATTACAAGCCAGGTAAGGCCAAGGTCAAATGTGATGGTGGGCGTGGTTCAGCCAGGCTGCAGTTTCAATTAGCCACTAGCTTCTTCCATAATGATAATGGGATTTATGAATGCCTGGGAGTCGATGTGTCTCGTTAATCACATTTCTGTATGTGGTCTTGTCATGAGCCTAATTCTTGGATTTCTCTAATGTTCTGAAAAGGACCATTCCATTCCTAATCCCAATAGGTATTGAAACTAAAGCTAGAAATAACATCACTGGAGTCCATGCTACAGTAGTGGACTGCCTTACAGTTATTTGCAAACTTCATGAAAATAAATCCCCCTGTGAAAAAAATGACAGTAGAGTATGCTATTTCACCATGAGTGTTGGGTTACCTGTGAGACGCAGCCTGACTGACCAATGCTACTGTCCATTATATAACCATTCATTACATGTTCTTCCTAACAAAGCTAATCCTGTGATGATATGACCTGTAAGGCGAGCTACTCTTAGCTTACTTTGTCATAGTATGCCAGTCCATGTGTGTCACCTGTCTGTCTCTAACCTAGCACACTGTTTCTTTGAAGAGAGAGGTTTAGGAATACATTGAGCAATATAACTCATATTGCCTGCCACGACTCGGATAAAAAAGGATTGAAATGTACATTTAACCTTTGATTGACAAGAATTTCCTGAGCCTCTCTCTATATCAAACTACTTGTAAGTGTAGTCCTGTAAATTACTAATCTGTGACGATTTCAGTTCATTTTCAGGTTCTTTGGTGAATTGAATCTGTTCCATGAATTATACCCTCATGCAGGATTGAGTGGCTCAGATAGCCGATAGAACAAGGCTCAGGTGACCTAGCCTAGGTTGGACTTCAGGAACTATGTACAGCTTACCTGGAGATAAAGTCAGTTCTGACACAAATGGCACCATTGGATCAAGCTCCATCTTGTGACAATTGCTCTGTCCTATAATTGACAACAAAAGTCGCCCCTGTCTGAAGAGCTAATTCATGGAACATCCTTTACTAATTCATGCAAATGATTCATTACTCAAGGCAGGGAGCAGGCTTTGTGCATCACACTAACCGTTTCATCAAAATGCACGTCTGCTCTATTGGTGGGATCGTGTTCATTTTCCTCCCTTCATCAACCAATCCATCCTGTACAATTTCAGTGGGATAAAATCAGGAAAAAACGTGGGACATTCTTGGCCCCATTCCGCATGGCTCATAGCGGTGCTTTTGACGACGTAGATAAACGTATTACTGAAGCCAGGTAGCTTATACTCTCCTATATGTAGTTTATGTGTCCCCTCCTTGGCCACGGTGGAGTAGAATTAGCAATTGCCTTCAAGGCTCGAAATATTTTTTCTCCTCTGTGTATATTATGCATCTGTGTGTGCTGAATAACTCTTGAAGATACAGCTTAAGATCACAGCAGCATGCTTTTGCTGGTCCCTCCCATATTATAACCTATTGTTCTATTTTAAAGGTTTCTGTGTTTTGCACAAATATCTTGTGTTGTGTTGTTATTGTGAATCAAAACCTGCATGTCGAAGTAAGTTTTCATACCTCTCCAGTTTTGGCCCTCTATTTTGCATGTTTATCAAAAGAAAAAACTGTTCATTCTGTCTTGCGTCATCCTTTATTGTGAACTCAATTTTTCATGTTCAGGTGATACTTTCTATTAATGACATGTATGATGCCAAGTGTACATAGGAACTTAATATATCAATCAACAGCGTTTTAACCAGAACAAATAGTACTAGGAGATGTGAATGCTGTCAGTTTAGTGCCAGCCTCTGGCCTTGTTAATTCACTTAAATTTCTGTGTCTTTGACAGGTCTTGGAAATGTCTGAAAACGTCTGTGGTAAAATGTTTTCCTGACTGCTCATTTTTTGGTTTTGTCTATTTTCATCTGTTGTTTTTCTCATATTATTACCCTTTTTGATGAAGATTTTTCCCCTTTTAGGGCAGCACTTGAGGAAGTCCGCTACGACTTACAAGAACGTCTTCACCGGTGGCGTCAAATAGAAGTTCTGTGTGCTTTTCCCATCACGAGCAACCCGGGCCTTGGTATCCTGGAGCCAGCCCTGCGTGACTCTTGTGCATCGCCCCCAGCCCCTTCCATATCCTGTGCTGGCAGTCAAGGTAAGGGTGTTACATTGAGTCCAGGTCTCTAGTGCTGGACGCTTGACCCGAAGTTCGAATGATGATAATGAGATATTCAAGTTAACGTAGAGGAGAACATAGTATTTTTCCTCTCCATATCGCTTTACTTCGTTTTTAGAAATGAAACTGAAATGATAGTGGTCATGCTTCCTTTGTATTGGACCTGGGCTATGCTGTTTTAAACCTATGCGGATATTGTGTAATCATGAGGAGAAAAAACTTGCAGAACTTTGTGCTGAACTGCTTCAAAGGCCAGGTCGGTCCATGAACTTGTGCTATACATGTTTATATTCTGCAACACAAGTGGCACCAGTGTTAATTCTATGCACCACACATGTGTTATAGTGTAGGTAACAGCTTCAAGACCAGACCTGGCCTCTATATGAACCAAACTTGTCTAAAATATAGTTTACTTTTTGGTTAAAATTCTGGTTTTACTAACATTTTGGCATTTGTATGCATTGTGTGAGTCAGAAGTTTGAGAAACTGTCTTCACTGTGATGTTATTACTGTAAACTGCCAATTTCACTTACATGAATTGATATTTTTTGGTGAAATCTGAACACCGACGAAAATTTGTCAGTTCACAGTATGGTAGACGTACAATGTTGTGCATCACATTCAGACATGTGAAACTGCCCTTTCTCATTTTCAGACTGCCTTCTGCTTTGTAGAAAAAACCTATAACGTACCGTGAATGTTACCAATAGTTTGATTGTGATGCAGCGATGTTGTGTTAACCCTTTTGCTGCAGAAGCCATTTTTCAGCCTGCTCCAGCCAGTGCTGAGCAGTGGGTAACAGTGCTTATTATCACTTGCTTTTTTCTAAATGAGCAACTGAAATTCAAAGTGTTGCCATCTATAGTAATTCGATCAATCTAAAGTTTTCTGTTCAGTGCAAATGGCATCTTTAGAGGCTGCGGCCAAATGTTGATGAAATGAAATTATAGGTATAACAACCTATGCGTGTCGCCTGCAGCAAAAGGGTAAATTGTGTGTGATAGGGATGTTTTGTGGTTGACTTGTAGGCGGTCAGTTTCTAGAGGTTCTAGTGACTTACTTGCATGCATGGATGTTAGGCTCTAGTTGGAAGTTACTATAGAGTCATTATGCTTCACCCAGTGAGTGTTTTGCGTATGTGTGATGTGGTATGTATCGTAGGACCATGATTTCACATTGCCCCCAGAGGCTGTATATAAACCACTCTGCCACTAGTCTGCCTTTTGGCCCATGTATAGACAGCCCAATTACATCAGTGTTCAATCCTCAATAACTTGCATAAGATGCTACCTCCATGGCAGTCTTATCTCATACCGTTCATCTTCATTACCTCAGGCTCTTTGCAATTCTTCGATGACGAGGAAGAGGATAAAAGCAGTTACCTCAGGCCGTCAGGCAGGTGCATCACTCCCTCGCGATCGTCACCATCTCCGATGATTATGCGTCGATCGGGTATACATAGATAATATGCTCTATTTGCATGTAATGTGTCAACAAAACCCATACTAATATGATCTTGACATTCCAGTCTTTTCTGGCTCTAGTATTTTTTCGTTCCCTGGTCAACCTCTAAGGTGTCAATTTGGTCTTTGGATCCATTCTCCCATTTCCATTGGAATATCTTCAAAAAGGAGAAATGCTTTTTTCTCGGTTGGTTGTTTATTTGTCCCACTAATGTAATGCATGAACCATGTTGTGCAGTGCATGCAGCCTTCTTAGACATACTTTCACAATTCAGGCCTACTAACCCAATTAAACTTTCACGTTGATATTTACTCCAGTAACTCACAAATGTACATGAACACATACCATACTTACACTTGGCAAATGATTTTGGTTATAAGAAGAATCCCTGATGTTTAAAGTGACCTGGCATCCTCACTCACTTACGCGACTAGGTGCATGATGGCATACATTGTATTGACACCAGACTGTGATTCTCTGTGTTGTATTCACTGGTTCATTGACTGTGTGTGTGGAAAATCAAACGTCGTTAATTGCACTAATTATCTTATTAAGTTGGCTGCTTTTGTTCAGCATTATGGAACTCTTAGTTTCCGTTTTATTTTAAGGTTGCTAAAAAAGTATTTTTGTATGTTATAATAAGATAATGCAACACTCTCTAGATGGCTTGTTTCTAAGTCCATTCACATCAAACCTGTCTCGGGGAATATTCAAAAACTCCACCTTACACTTACAGCTAAGCAGACAACACTTGTTGACCTCTGAAGCAGGTTGCATTCTAGATTTGACTTCTTTCTTGCCCTCTCATACCTCCTCCTTCTTCTTTATTAGGATCTCAAAACCAACTTGGCTACACTCCAACCGTTCGACAGTGTGCCAGTCTGTGGCGCGACAAGACATTACGAAAACGGATGCCTAGAAACCAATCTTTCGAGTCAAATCCTGGACAACGGACAAACTTGCAAATGCAAAAAAATCTATCGCGTACATCTTTAGAGAAACTCAATTTGTCTTCAGCATTTCCAAGGAATACTTCACTTTCTAAACTGGACTCGAATAACTCGTCGCATTCTTCCCCTCAGAAAACTTCTTTTTCACGGATGGATTCGAGCGGTAGTATGCTCAGCTCAGTTTATGATGACAATTTGACATTGCTGTAAATTCTTTCATAATTCCTTGATTAGGGCTACATCCACTCAAAGATGTGCAGAGGGATGGGTTTAGCTGTAATATTTTGGTTTTTCATTTGGGTTCTTCTACAGTTGCTGATTCTCCCTCAATGGATAGTTTTAGACCATGTTAAGAATATTTTAACCCACGTAATGTTTGTAATGAATTCAGGCTTAGTTTTCTGAGATCAGAAGACAGCTCTGTGAAAATTAAGTTGCCCAGCAGAGTCACCTCAAGAGAACCCGATAGTATGGTACTTGTATTACCGTGGATGCTCATCCGCACTAAGGGGGTTCCTAAGGGTTTCCGTTTGTAAATAAAGCCAGTAATATAACCAGTGTTGTAACATTTGGAGTGGATTCCAGTGGTATATACATGTAACAAAAGCCCAGTGACAAAGCTCATTTTGCTTGCATGGCCATCCGATTGTATATCTTGAAAATGTGTATCTAGCTCTGAAATAAACTCCCAATTATTTGTAAGACGTCTCGTTTGCTATGTGTATATGGATGGTCTTGGGAGTGCTGCTGCTGTTATGTGTGAAGTGTATGGTTGTGTCATGTTCTCTGCTTAACACTTCTTTGTTGGAATATCAGAAACCAAGTTGAAGTTTATTTCTATCATGCCATGCTTTCAGGTTCGGTACGAGGGAGCGCTTCTAATCTGCTGTCCATTGACGATGCCGATGACGAGATGTCACCACCATTCAAGGTCGCGCCGAGTGAACCAGCGAAACATGGACGGTTTTACACACTAGGATTAGGTGTGCTACAGTTTTATTTGAATCTGTCTATATTCTTTCTTCTCAATGATATATACAGAGAGGTGGGCCAATATGTTTTGCCGGTCATGGTTTTCGAAAGAATGTGAAATCTAATACCATATTCTTCACTTAAACATAGCAAATTGCCTATGAGAATTGTGGAGCAAGATTCCTTATGCCTTCGTGCTCTGTCAAGCCTTCATAATAAAAAGTTATTTCTCCTGTAGCACCAATTGTCCTTTCACAACTTGGCCGAAATCAGGGCCTTAAACCGAACAAGTCCTTTACACATCCAGGACATCATGCATCGTTTTCAGGTAAAACAACGAAGGCGGTGCCATAATGGGAGGATGTAAAAGATTCCGTTTCTCATTCGCTACCGGTAATCTAGAAGTGGAGAGCGCCAGTTTCTGTTTGAAAAACTCAAATTGGTATTTGTACATCAAACAGAATTTGAATTTGGTGATTCTCAAACTTTGTGAGAAGCTTAGTCGCCCTGCAACTTTGTGCAAAATGTGGTCACTCTCCATCTTTTTGAGAGAAACTGATCTTTTACTTTGCCCCTCCCATTCATTCTCTCCCGACTATTTGCATACCTGCAGAAGGTTTCTTGACGCAAGACATAGCCTCACAGAGACGCCCATCCTCTATCCATTCGAAAACAGGTTTGGAACAATATTCTTGAAGGAGTTTGGTGAACAGTCTGTGACACTTTTGGTGGACTGCAGTCATGGCCTTCCGACATAGCTGCAGTACAGTGTTTTATCCCAGCTCAATTCAGCCATTTTTGGTATTCCTGTGTGCATGTCTTACGTCGTCAAACGTTCATCATAATTCCATGCTCTGGTGGTAGGTCATGTAGGGTCTAGGTCACTAACTGTACAAATAATGTCTGTATATGATACCATTTCCAGTTTTCTGTGTTTGTGGTGCTCCAATTAAGAAAGTTGTGTTGACTCGATATGTTGAGAGAGAGTTGTTGGAAACAAAAGAAGAGAATCCAAGAAAATCTTGGTGTGATCAATAATTTTCAGAGATATGGGAGCGAATGTTTCCATCCTCTCTCAACATGATTTGATTTTCGGCCCAACCTGTAACATCATGTCATGAGACACCCATTCCTGGTTGTGGTTTATTGAAGTATTTCACAGCTCTTGGGAAAAGTTAGCTGGGAGACCACTGACACAGAACTTTTGGAATGTTTGCAAACCACATGTTTGTCCTGCTTCTGACACATTTGCTATGGTTTTTCTTTCCGAATCTAGCCGCCATGTACGCTACGAGCTATCGCATTAAAGCCAGGGCCCGAACAAAAGCGGCCCAGTCACGGCATATTGTTCCTAGTCAAACTTTAAATCCCACAAATGCCGCAATTAACAGCAGAGTCAGCCCTGTCAAAAATATACCAAGCAGATTTCCGACTAATCCATCTTCACCAGGTAAAGACGTATTCTATGCTTTGTCTTGCACCTTTGCATACATTTCGATTCCTAATCTTAACACCAGGGAAGGAGTTTTAAGCTAACTGGGTATTTAGTAGATGGAACGGTAAAAATGGTTGGGTAGTAAAGTTTATTAAAATGTAGAAACTAGCGTAAGGGAGGACGAAGGGAATCAAATGTCTATCAATTGTTTTCTTCCTATGTGTATATAACCTGCTGTAAATATTTTGTTTGTAAACTGCATGCGTAATCATTTCACTAAGTTATTTGCCTGTGTGGCATAAAGGATAGCTCTGATTTGGGAGAAAAGATAAGGTTGTCACTGGAGCGCCAGGCCAATGAGGGGCGTTGTATCGCTAATTGTGAATTATTGTACCAACAGTTATTCCACCAGGACAACTGGTTGATTTGTTCTACTAGCTGTTTATGTACACTTTCAGATGTGTTTCTTCAGCGTACGTTCACATGGATTTGGTTGCTTTAGTTCAGTGATGGCCGACGGAAGCATGCACTTCTCCTCCTAGTCTCATTAAAATCTATTTCTCAGTATCCTTGCTTTCTCTTATAGGAGTACTATTTGTGCCCGTTGCCTGCTTTCACCCTAGCTTAATTGTTTGCTTGGTATAGATGTATTTACTTGTGTATATTAGTGACATTTGCCTTGGCAAGGAAACAAGCAACTTTGTATAAATAGTTTAGATTGATTGGTAGAGGTGGAATACTTCCATCTTGAAGTTTATAAAATACTTTGACATTCCTAATTCCCTTTCATGCTGCATGAGTATAATTTGCTCAATGCACGCTGCCTGAATTCCTGCATGTGTTCCAAAGCCATTGCATGCTGCAATTGATTCCAGATTTCTGTCAAAGATCTATATCTTCCAGGCATAATTCACCACCAAGAACCTGCTTTGATACGTTTTATACTAACCCAACCGACCACCTCATGGTGGTCTCACCAAAACCTATGAGGTCAAACTGAGGCAAATGCATTTTTCATCATGTCAATGAAACATTGTAACCAAGGTGTTTTAGAATACTGCGAATACAGTCATGTTTCTGCAAGATGTTGCATACACTTTCCAATACTTCTCTTCTCAGGTTTACATTCCATGCATCTCGGTCAGTCAGATTTTGACCGACGGACGTTGACGTCTGCAAGGAGTTCAGACAACTTCCTGAGGATGACAGCAAGGCCAGACACGGAACACCATGCCGAGGATCGTGTTGGTACTGCTGGCTCTACCGCCTCAACACCTGATGGTCCTGTGAAGTTCTCTATCGATGGGTAAGCTTCGAGTGCCACATATTCGTTTCACAGGCGGCATTATTGCCAATGCATCATTGACCATGCTCTTAGAATTGAATGAAACTAATGCTCGAAGTTAATATCAGCATGCATCACTTTTTCTTGCCTGGTCGTTCAGCTGGTCCTCAAACTGAACATGGTCTAAAGGATTTGAAATACAGTCTGTTTGTCTTGAGTGTACATGGTTACTTAACTTGAATTTCTTCCAATTTACAGCCACGAAAATGGAATACATGAGCAACCAAGTACATCACCAAGTTCAAAGTATGTCAACCCAACAATTGGCCATTCAATAAGCATAGACTCAGCCTTAACAAAGAATGAACGTCACCTAGGGCGTCCATTAAGTTTACAGGCAACTCGTTCAGAATCATTAATCACTGAAGGATCAGCATCGCGGAGTAATACGTTGAATGGTTCTTTAGGAACATTGCGTAAACGGGTGGAGGGATCCGATCAACCACAGTCACTGACACCGCCATGTACACCAGTTGAAGAAAATAGTTCGGAGGAAGGAAGCTCATTGGATCTATCCGATGGGAAAAAAAAGGAGAAAAAGAGAAAGGGATTCTCGATGAAATTTCTCAAAAAGGACAAAACAAAGAAAACATAGTTTTATACTTAATGAATGATGCCTGAAGATTGAGATTCTGGGTTTTTTTGTATGTTGTTGCGTTTATTCAATAATCAGGTATTGTAGTTTAAAATTGCTCTTAAGTGATTTCTTCCATAGAGCCTGTTAAAAGAAATCCTCAGAGGGTGAGGGTTTCAGCATCATCCTAGATGTTGTGCCGCTTGAATGTGCTACAGTAGACCCCTGAAGATTTTCTTCTGTCAGCGGGGAAGTATTTATTCAGAATAATTGTAAATGAATCACGTTAGATGTACTTATTTCTTGTTGAGTGTGATAGAGTTAAACTTTCTGTGTGGGTATAAATGTTTGAAACCTCCATGATTTCCTTCGGCTGTTTGTTATTGATCCGAATAGGAACGCATCCACGGGTACCGGTACTTTCCTTCTGCTGATGCATATAGTGATGGTTCTTCTTCTTCAGCGTTCAACCTGCCTAAGTACTATAACCTCAGTCCTGTGGCGGAGATGAAGCAGCTTGTCGCCTGAAGGTCCGGCTGTGTTCCCCACAGCTTTTCTTCGACCTTCGTGTATATAGTGATGGTGAATCAGTGTTGCTTTGAAAAGTTGACCCCCTGTTGTAAATTTGAAGGTGGATGAATGTTATGCTGAATCTTGCCTGACATATCTGTGTGGTTTTTGTCTGGAAGGTATCGAATTCCATTCCTTATTGGTGCCTCATAGCTAACAGGGCCCAAGTTTGATCCAGGGGAGAACCAAGAATTGTATTTCTGGATGAACCTGTGTGGCTTGAAAGGTACTAAAATGAAAAACAAGCATTGGGAAAATACCGGAGGACTTGCACAATGTTCTCACAAATTAGTGATTGATAGTTGTCAGTGAGGGAGTTTGTTTGTTAACTTGGATGTAAATACATTTCTGTGTCATGTAAATGTCAATTCATGGAGAAATCACTTTGTTGAATGTACTTGGGTTGCACATTTGTGTACATCAATGTGTACTTAAGTTGATGTTTATTGTACATGTACCTGTATCACATTTACATGTATGTCCATTTCTGTTGATGTTTCTTGTACAAATGATACATATGTTGTAAACATGTAAATACTGTAAACAATTATAATGTAAAAAATTATTTACCATTTAAGATTTAGGGCCTACTGTCGGTCAAATAAGCATCATTTAGTTGGTTGGCAAAATGTCATACCCAAGTCTGTAGTTATTAGCTTCACCCCTTAGGCCCGGGGCCTATGAGGTTAGAGTTGGCCTGGAGCAAGTGACAGTTCGAACCATGTTGATCATGGCTTCTGCAGTGTTTATATGCTTTTGGTGTTGATTGATCCAAATATGTCCTGGCCACATTGCTGCCATCTTGAATAGTGTGTAGTCAGGAAGATGTGAGATGTAGGTTATGGAGTTCTATTCATCTACATGTTGTTGCCATAGTTTTAGGTTGGTTTGGCAATAGGTGAGCCGCTCTGACTTGTCGGATATAAAGGGGGAAGAGATCTGCTACTCCATTAATAGTGGTGTTTTTAAGATTTGGTGCCTTTAGGCCAATCTTTTTGCTTATAAATCAGTCAGGGTTGGCGCGCCCGTTCGCATTTTCGCCACTTGCGAATGCTGCACAAGTGGCGAATGTAAAACAATGTCTGGCTAAAAATGTTGCGAATTCAATTTGAATTGCCATGATTTGGCGAGAGAGTATTAGTGTTTTGCGAAAATTGGTCAAAGTCTATCAAAAAGATCCACTTCCACACCAAATGCACCAAGGAACGATCGTTAGTCGGACAAACTTTATCATATTTGCGGGCGGCCGCGATATCACACGTGGTTGCTATCGTCTGCATTGTAGTTCTACCCGTTGCCGCTACAGTGATGTTGGTAGCGCTGCTGGTTGCCTTACTCGTACATTATTAGTTCTACCCGTTGCCGCTACAGTGATTTTGGTGGCGCTGCTGGTCGCCTTACGAATGCATTATGGGCTATTTTCCCGCTTGCTTCGTTGCCATGGAGTCTCCGGTCACGGGTTCCTCGAATCGTTCGTTGATTTGCTGGTCTCAGTACTGGCGGGCTGCCATTCTCGCACATGTTACTGTGGGCTGGGTCGGCCCCAAGATGGACAAACGATCGGCCCCAAGATGGACAAACGATCGGCCCCAAGATGGACAAACGATCGGCAATGGCTAGAGCTGACTCAATATGGCTAAAAGTGACAGCCACTTGGCTAAAAAGTGGCTTGGAGAAAAAAATTCACAGAGCCAACCCTGAATCATTATTAGGACAAGTTTTTGAATGTGCATAATTATGATGGTAGGGCTGCAGAGAATGGGTTGTCTCAATGTATTTTACGGATGAACATCCATTCTTTGGATGAATTTCAGTCCTGCCCTGGGGGTGGGGGTGGGGGGAGAAATTGGGAAGTCATTCTTGACCTAAAACAACATGCAGTTTATGTGTAAAATGATTTTTACAGGTACCAGTAGGCCTACATACAGTGTACGGTTACGAGTGGAATCTTCCACAAGATCCTCCAGAACTACTTTCCTGCTTTAAAAAGCTCCATGTTGATTCTGGAAATATTTTGAACAAACGATCAATAAATTATAGTTGGTGAAGATTTGATGTCTCGGTTTCTTTTCTTTAAGTACGTGTATGATTTCTACCTCAGGAGAAGTCTCCCTTTGGTCTGTCCCTGTATACAAACTTCCATGGAAGATCAGTTCTTCCTGCTACATGTATTTGTAACACTGGACGTAACAATCAGAGCAGCACTTTCGGAGATGGTCAACAAGTTGTGACACCCATTGTTCCTGTGCAGTAGATGTTCAGGCAAACCATCCCTCCTGAGGACCCCTTTCTCATATCAATTAAGCTTGATTACCGCCTGTGGGATCCGTCCGAATGAGACAATAACTGCCTTGTCGGAGACGGATGTCTCTAGTAAGGATCCTTCTGGGAGGTGACTCCCTTTGTCAACAATCAATCCTTTGGATCTCTCTGAAAGAGGTCTTGAAATGCTATATCAATCGCTGACAACAGTCTACGAGATAATACAGCAGCATCAATCAAAGACAGATGCCTCAAGAAGGTTTCTCCCATGAGGAGTCTTTGCTGACTGACATGTCCGTCACAAATAGATGTCTCTTGGATGGAGGAGACTGTCTTTGTTGACTAACACATCAATCAGTATATGTTCAGGCAAACTATCCCTCCAAGGGACCCCTTTCTCATGTCAATCAAGCTGGATTACCGCCTGTGGGATCCGTCCGAAATGAGACGGACAACAATAACTGCCTTATCGGAGACGGATGTCTCTAGTAAGGATCCTTCTGGGAGGTGACTCCCTTTGTCAACAATCAATCCTTCGTATCTCACTGACAGAGGTCTTGATATGTCATATCAATCGGTGATACCAGTCTACGAGGTGATACCGCTGCATCAATCAAAGACAGATGCCTCAAGAAGGTTTCTCCCATGAGGAGTCTTTGCTGACTGACATGTCCGTCACAAACAGATGTCTCTTGGATGGAGGAGACTGTCTTTGTTGACTAACACATCAATCAGTATATGTTCAGGCAAAATATCCCTCCAAGGGACCCCTTTCTCATGTCAATCAAGCTGGATTACGCCTGTGGGATCCGTCCGAAAATGAGACGGACAACAATAACTGCCTTATCGGAGACGGATGTCTCTGAAGATCCTTCTGGGAGGTGACTCCCTTTGTCAACAATCAATCCTTCGGATCTCCCTGAAAGAGGTCTTGAAATGCTATATCAATCGCTGATAACAGTCTACGAGGTAATACAGCAGCATCAATCAAAGATGCCTCAAGAAGGTTTCTCCCATGAGGAGTCTTTGCTGACGACTGACATGTCCGTCACAAATAGATGTCTCTTGGACGGAGGAGACTGTCTTTGTTGATTAACACATCAATCAGTATATGTTCAGGCAAAATATCCCTCCCAGGGACCCCTTTCTCATGTCAATCAAGCTGGATTACCGCCTGTGGGATCCGTCCGTAATGAGACGGACAACAATAACTGCCTTATCGACTGTCTTTGTTGACTAACACATCAATCAATATACGACAGGCGTCTTTAGGACTTCTCAACCTGGATGAGGCTGTCCATCACAGTGTCTCTGTTGACTGCAATGTCCATCAGAGGATTCCCTGGAGAAGACTGTCTCCACTGCCATGTCCATAAAAGCAGATCTGTTTTTTTCTGTGGACACCCAGTTGACAGCTGCCTTTGTCAACCAGAGACAATGTCTTCAGTGAGGGTTTTCAGAGGCGACTGTCACTGCTTAAGGATATTCATCTCCATTTAAATATTTCTCATTGGTGCATTTGTTTGGGCTTTCAAAATGTCCCCCCCCCAACTATACTTCCTGTTGCTTCAACAATAGGTGTAGCCAAGCACAATATGACCACTTATAATTTCCACTTGTCCCAAATTTGTCTTTTGAGGACGAAGTCACAACCAAAATGCAGGGACAAGTTCACATCAACAGCAGAGGGAGGACAATCTCCCCAACTTTCAGGTAGACATTTCATACCAATACCTGTTGAATGGGTACTCCATTAAGAGATCCTGTCCCTTGAAGACTTCATACTTTCAAGTCTCCAAAAGACAATAGACGTAACAACACTGAAAAATAACAAGACCCATGTTTTTGACAGCTATTTATTGGATTAGCACACCTTACACCAACATTATTGTAATCAGGGTTTTTACAGAGGAGTATTGAAAGACTTGGTGTTGAGAGTCTAGCTAGCCAGCTACAAAGGGAAACCTCCAGTTTATGACAATGGACATCAATTCCAAAAACCTGCAAATTACCTAGCTATTCATGCTCATTACTGGCGCAGAAATTACACATTTTTATTCAGCACATCCAATGTAAGTTTGAACGTAGTGTCCTTGAGCATACACTTACTAGATACAGTATAACTGCACAGCAAATGTGTACAAGCCAATCAAAGTCTGATTAAGATTCAAGTGTGAACAATCGTAAACCAAGTACTCTTGATTTTTTACAGCATGGTGGATTTGAAGCACATGATATGACTTTTATATTTTTCATAAATAGCACATTTAATATTTACAAATGAAAATTAATCAGATTGTTACAATTACTATGGCAACCAGTGCCTTAAACACGGGTTATGTTACAATTGTGTACCAGTAGCAACATTTTTTAATGAGAGTACACCCATCGAAATGTGCTCCGTAATTTTCACCAGGATATTTATTTCAATTGCTATTTCAAGGAAAAGGAAGACTGGTTATTATACAATTCCAGCCAAGTTCAAGAAGGTTACCTGAATGAAATGGCTGACACACAAAGATACAGTCCAATTTCATGCAGAGGTGTCCCATGTACACAACTGACCAAAAAGTACTACAAAAAGATATCTAATCGGACACTTCATAGACCCAGCTATTCTGACTTGGCTCCCAGCTGGAGAGTTCTTCTGGCTTGAACCAAAGTGAAATCTCTTTTTTTGCAGACTCAATCGCATCGGAACCGTGGCATACGTTCCTGAAAGAAATAGAAAGTAAAATTTAAGACTGCTGGGCCCGGTTGTTCAAAAGCACAAAAGTCACGTCATCCTTAACGGTTGCGTTAAATATCCTTATGGACGTTATCTCTTTCAGTTAATCCCATTAGCATTTTCACGTTAAGACTTAACGGCGCCGTTAAAGCTAACGTGATTTCGAACAACCCAGCCCTGGACTTAGCCCAAGTTGCAAATGGCTCATTATGGACTAAATTGTACAAGTTGCAACTGTTACAGTTGCTGGCTGGTCTGATTATGAACTAAGCACTCTAACCACTATGCCACCAACTTTCTTACTCTTAGGTTCTCCAGTTTACATTTTTGCATTTCTTTCAAAGGTCTCAGAGAAACGAATTGGCCATTGTACACCTATCCCGACTTTGGAAGGGTTAAATATTGAATTGATTCTTTCGAAAACAAACAAAATATCCTAGATTGATGTTTTATTTTGAATAGTTAATTACAGCATATCATATGAAGGTCATATTGAACAGCAGAAGGTGATAGACCCATCAGTTGGAAATAGTTCTAACTCTTTCATTAAGGAGTAAATATGGAATATTGATTTTATTCACAGGAGGCGGCAGCTTTGTAATTTACACGAAGGATGGTCCAGAAAAGTGCAAAATGCCAATTCTGTTCACCTGGGTTCACCAGGATACAGTTACTGCTCCCGTGGCTTTTGGCATACTGGCAAAATGATAAGACCAGGTACAAATTTTTAATATTCTTGTCCCAAGATTTTCTCAAAATGGGAGATTGAGGAATTTCAAAAAAATTTATTATCGGTAATTATCAGAGCAGGGCATGAAACATTCCTTCAAGGAAACATTCCTCTCCCAAAATACAATGTACTCTTTAAGGGAAATAAAATTACTAAATTTTTGTTTACTGAATATATCACCATGGATCCCACACAGATAACAGGACTCGAGTGCTATCAGAGTGGACTGCGGACATTCAGCCTGATCTACAACATAGTGAATTGGTGACAGGATTTGATATGATATTGATAACTATTTTTATGCTCACTCAGGGCAAGCAGGGATGAGAAACATTTCTTTTTTTTAATAAGACCGCAGTGATGCAGATCAATAAAAGGTATTTTCGAAGCCAAAGAAATAGGAAAAAGGTATTGAACAAAACTAATTAATCCGGACATAATGAGACTCGATTCTGGAGATCAATAATTGTACCAGCAGTGTATACTGTACTTAAGATTTAGGGATGAGTTGAATAGCCAGCCACTGCCACTGAATACTCATAATGATATGACGAACTCCAATTTTGTTGACGTGACCTTAAGCCCCTACTACATTCTATGTACCATCCATTTTTCGTCAGATACTGATAGTACTAAGAATGGAGTTACTTACCTTCCAATATCGATGCAGTAATCACCACGTATCGTTCCTGGCAAAGATTTTGCGGGATCAGTTTCACCGAGGATCACTCGCCCTGTTCTCACGACACCTTTACCTTCCCAAACCTAAAACAGAAAAAATTATTCTCATTTGTTCTTTTAAAATTCAGGCATATTCCTATCCATAAAAAGCATCTCTGGCACAATGTTTTCCTTATGTGTTGAAGACATATACACAGACTCACCATTGGTACCACTGGTCCAGATGCCATGTAAGAAACCAACCCTTTGAAGAATGGTTTTTTGGAAAGGTCAGCATAGTGGTTTTCCAATAGTGCCCGGTCAGCCTGAAAAAGAAAGCAAAATATCACAAAATGACTTGCATTGTACATAAAGGTTTTGTTAGCATTAAATCAAGCTTGATGGTATATCAAGCTAGAATCAACAATATAATTGCAACCATGCAGCGCTCACACGTTGAGCAACTTAGGAGAAAGGTCCTCGCTTCCTAACAAAGGAAGACTCCACTTCAGGGAGAAGTGTACTGTAAGGGCCATACCTTTATCATGCATAGAGTATCATAGATGCCCATAGGCAATATTATCTGTATCACTCTGCTCTATAGGCCTAGGCCTATTTCATTGCAGATCTATCGCGCATGCATGTAGTATTGTATACATTCTACACTACAGATAGTCTTAAAACTTAAGACGATAAAAGAAAAAAATACTTCAAAGAAGCTGGCGTAAATCAGATTGTCTCGGCCAATATACGTCTATCTATGGTTCATTCGACTACACTACAGAGCATACACACAAAAATACACACCTTCATCATTTTCATTCCGACGAGCTTGAAACCTTTTTGTTCAAACCGTCCTATAATCTTATTGACCAAGCCGCGTTGTACAGCATCTGGCTTGATCATAATGAAGGTTTGTTCCTTAATGTCACTGGATGGTACGGACGACATACTGCTGGTAAAACTTGCAAAAATTGAGAGAAGTGTAGCAACCATGTGGCACTATCCGAAGCCGGTCTGTAAAGGAAGTCACGTGGACAAAAATGTGGATTGTCCCTCCGCGACCAATCAATGCAGCGCATTATTTAATAAACTTAAGAACGACCGAGCAACCCATCTGCCGCAATAGCCGTGATCGTATAGTGGTTAGTACATTGCGTTGTGGCCGCAATAACCCAGGTTCGAATCCTGGTCACGGCAACTGCAGAAATTTTTTGTTATTCCAATTCTTTTCTAAGTTCTTTTATTTTTTTCTCCTGACCTATTTTTCCACCACTCCCCTTTAAAAAAGTATTTCATAGTCTAACTAGGAGGCTGGGCTTGGCGCACCTTATGTTTACTTTCTCCAACGTCATCAAATAAAAGTGATGTGCCCACAAGGTCATTATCAAGGAAGAAGTGACCAACAGGCCTAAGGATCCGAGTGACGTTTACCGACTCAGCCCTTTTGTACCCCACGTAAAATCTATTTTCACCTCCAATGGAAATTATTCGCACCCGAGTGACCTTCCCTCATAATGTTTATCAGAAAGGGAGGGTCCTCTTTTGGCCTTCATTACTTATGCTGTGGTCCCTCATACTACTGGGTGAATACCTTTCATTTGTTTACTGTCAGAATGTCCATGTATATGTATATAGACCTGTTTGTTATTAACTCAGGCACAAGCAAAACTTCCACAACAGTTTATCAAAAGTATTTTTTTATTGCTGATAGAAAATATATACCATACAAGGACATGTATTTCAAGTCTTCGTACATTCATTTCATTAAAAAAGAATGGTTTAGGATACGTCATATTATCAAAAACATACAGGAGAGCCTTATACAGTATATTTATGCCTTACTGTATATACTTTTCATAGTAAAAGGCAAATATAAATCACTAAATATATGTGCCTGAAGTGATTGAAATTATGCAACAATATGATCTAAGTATGCTATAAATTGCTTTCAATATCTGTATAGATCACCAAGGAATGCATGCACCAAATTTACAAATGACTAAATAGTACAAAAAACTTTATGGTAAAAAAAGAATCTTGTCCAAAATAGATGTCCGAATGACGTCACCGCATGGCCTCTATCCTTTACCAATAAGAAACCAGTCTATCCCGTGAAATCTCATCACATGCTACGCAACTGTGCCTCAACAAAAATACAGTTTACATGTAGTCAAAATGCACCAAGGATTTTTGATATGCATAGAAATTTATGTTGAAGTATGATATCTCACTATTAATTGTAGGCTACTCAACTTAATCGAATAAAAACAACATTACCTTGCAGAATGATTTGCAAAACCTTGAATAATTGGTAAACACAAAGTTTAAATTGGTCTTCAAATATTCATTGGACGGAAAATGTTTTACTCTCACTTGTGGAAGGTGTGAAATAAGAATCTCATAAACTTTCTTCAAGAGCTCGTCTTCACCAGTCACATGTGAACTGCTGACATATCCAACACATATAGAACATTTCAATGATGTTAAAAATAGTTTTGATCCACATATTGTGTTGGAATCATTCTGAAACAACGGCGTTATTGTGAAAATGTAAATTTTTAGTAAATGACAGAGAAACACTTAACACGCCAAGTGCAGCGACACCTAGTTCCATGAAGAGCACCTGGTTAAATAATGTAGACCTTTAACATCTGAAGCTGGCCAACACAACTAAAGCAGTAAACACAGTAAATCGGTTTTGATTGTCTGAACCTAAACATTAAAATATTCAAAATTGATAAGCACCAAATATGATGGGTTTGTCTGTTAAGAGAAGCACTATTTGATAGAGGAGCCATAAACGTTCCTCCTCCAATAAAAGGTGGACTATTGGCTGAAGCCAGGTGGTCAAACTGGAAGTTTAATGTGGCTCTATGCAGAGTTAGGGGCCTGACTGTGTTTGATTAAGCCCTTCCTACTAAATCTTGCAAAATAGAGTGACCTAACACAATATCAGCAATCAAAATGCCTAGCCCACACCAGCCCACCTAATATCATCAGGTTAAGTGACGATAAACTACATTGTAGTAATATTGAATGGCCTGAAAGACCAGCGGCAATTGTCTTTACAAACTGCACAAAATGTCTATTCAACTTCTTAGACTATTGGCACCCTCTACAATTGAAGAAAAACTTGTCAGTTATATTGTTCCTTGAGGCTTGATTCCACCTCAGAAATATCATTCATATTTCAGCATTGTTTTCGTCAACTTCTGCGAATTCCAACTCCACAACAAAATTGTCTTTGAATACATTCCACATTTTCTTCTTGTGTGGGTTGTCCAGTTCATCTCTTCCGAGGCGCAACCTGAAACAAGATGATAGCGATCAGTTTTGGTTTTTTTGAGGGCACATTACAGCATTGTACCAGGGTGGGATCGATGTCCAAACTTTAGCCCCAATACAGCAGGGTTGCCCGACTTCTCAGCCAAACTGTCTACAGAATGGTGAGGTTCATTCCGGTTCAAGATCACCTCCTTGTGGAGTATACAGTCTAGCTGCCTCTCCGGGCTATCACTCAACATTCATGGCCATCTCTGCCAGCTAGGTACCCATGAACTCCAGAGAGAAGCAAGTAGGGTTGAATGCCTTGCTAAAGGACACAAACACCAAACAGCTGAACCCATGACCTCCTGATTATGAGCCTGGCACTCTAACCACTATGCCACTCATCAACATGTATGACACTGAAAGAGCAGGTACAAATAGCTTACTTGTTATTTTCAATGAAAGAGGTGTAGAACCAAAAAAAGAATGGAGATTTTTCATACGCTGTGGGCACTTTTTTCTGAAATGAAAGAAAAAATATTGGTCATGTGGTGAATATTATTGCTTCCAATGACCAGAAATATTACATTTGAATGATAAGGTAATATTTTAAAAACTGCAAACAAGGAATCTCACTGAAAGAAAAACTTTAACAGGGTACATAAGACAAAGTTGTTTGATTATCGCCAGACCCAATTATAGCATTTCACTCACCGATTTACTCATGAATTTAAATTTGACATCTCTGTACAGAACAGGAGAGTTCAAGATGTGTGCCACGACAGTATCAGCCTCCGGGTCATGTCTCACTTGGCAGTTCATGTTGTGCTGGAAGTCGCATTCAAATACGTTGGTACTGTCCATGTAGATGGTAAAGGTCAGGTCACTGCCATCACCATTCCCCACAGCTGAAATCAAAACATTTTTCATTGCTTAGGGTCATCGACAGCAGCCATGTTTTTGTGCAAATTTTGCTGAGTCATGAGGAATATGATTTCTTTCTCTTGCGTTGTTATTGCGTCTCTATTCTTTGTCTCAAGTAATGAGCATAGAATGTACAGGTACATGTACACATGTGGGGGCTAAATGTTGCTTTGGAGCATAAAACCTCCAAACCTACAATGCTGACACAGAAAATCCACTTACGGCTGATTCCTTCAATGCGGACCATCTTCAACTTGAGCTTCTTGTCAGGTGGAAGTTGATAGCCTAATTCCTTCTTGACTCGTTCAAAGTAACCAACATATCGACTCTGGCTAGGCGTCTCAACACCTTGGAACTTCTTGCCGACAGTCAGGTCTGTTCGTCTGTCACCGAAGTAACTCAGGCTGTCCTTTAAAAATGCAAAAACACGTTACAGGCTCAAATAAAATGCTTTCCAGTCAAAGAGTGACCGGGGTGAGAGTTACCAAATGACATGTAGTTCAAGGGTATCTAGCTTTGGCTCACTGTCTCGACACCTTGGAATCTTTAGATTCTTTGGTACGGTACTTACTTCTGCCTGTTCAAAAAGCCCTGAATCGACCAACCACGTACAGATCATGGTTCCAGTCCTGCCCTTTCCTCCTTTACAATGGACGGCTATAACGTTGCTATCATTGGCCCTCATCCACTCTCGCACACAATCTGCATACCGGATCATCTCACTTAAAAAGAAGGGCACATAAAATGGTAAGATATTGGTCTGAAATCACATCAAAGAGCACAAAGATTAAAAGATTGTCTTAGGAAAGATCCCAAACATGTACTCCCCCACCTCGATATAGTTTAGTCCAATTTATAGTTGGAACATAAATGAGTCCACTACAGGAAAATGAATGAGAGTTTAACTGATGAAAATGGACATCTCCTAGACCTACCTTAATTTCGGCACATTGTGGTCATCAATCAAGATTCTCTCAACTCGATAATGAAACAGAGATTCATCATAAGTTCGCTCACCTATAATAATAATCATCGGTTTACAACAGAACATGTACATGTAGCATCGCAACTGGTCTATTGTATACCAGAGATCCCCCATATATGTATTGGGCACTGTGATTACCATGTATAATGTAAGTGACGCTGCAGCAATAGAGACCAATAATGACAGGGAGAATATGTGAAGAGAATGGAAGAGTGATACCAAGTACTTACTGCAAAGGTTGAAGACCTTGTACTGATCCTTGTGTTTGAAATCTAAAAACTTGGCAACTTCCTGCAAAGTTCAAATGGTGCAATATTACAATCTGTGGAATATGCTGGACCTTTAATCATCATCATTTCAGAATCGTGTTCCTTTTGGAAGTTTGAGAGAGAAAAAGCCAAAGCTGTATATCTATCAATTCATACTGTCATCCTCCTTCGGCCCAATTTCTTTCATTGTCAATACGACAATATGCTTTGAATACAACACTGAGAACCTTGATTTGGAGAATGAGGTAAACATGACACTTGGATCTACCTCAGAATTAGTGTCATCTAATGAACTCACCCTGATAGGATTCCGATACATAGCCATCAGACCTCGCGATGGGAACGACATTGCAATGACCCTTTCTGTGATGTAGCACAGGTCAAGGTCAAATCCATCTTTCTGGTAGCGACGTTTGTTCTGTGACACCGCCTGCCTCGTAGCTTTCGCTAACTGTTTCTTCTCTGTGAAGATTTTCACGATTCTGATGATTCGTATGAGACGACCGGCTACTAAAAGTTTACTTGCACTGTTTGGAAAGAGAAAGGTTATGTCATAACAACTCTAATGTCGAGCGGATAAATCAGTGGCGCTGGGCATCTGAAGTCTCCTCCTTCACTTCTGACATACACGTTTTTTAATGAGCAAGGGCATATACCTAAACATTGCAATGTCTATATTCATGCAGTTCAAAATTAACATTGAGAAAATTTGCCTGAGCATGTCACTGAGAGAGAAGGACGCTAAAAAAGGTACTTACTAGGCATACTGAGATGACAACTCGATGCTGGCAAATATAACTGCCAGAAAAAAACTGATCAACACGATAGAGAAGTCAACGACCTCAATCCATTGATGGAAGAATAATTTAGGACTGAAAAATCAATGTTAACATGAATGACTAAATGCAACTCAGGCTAATGCATGCTGTCGACTTAAGATGTTCTTTAAAATTTATGAAGAGAACATTACATCTACTTAAGTTTTATACACCTGTTTGACTCAGACATGGAAATTGGAGTGACACCATCTGTCGTGAAAGAGTTAATCACACTTGATTGTAGCAATGATTTATTATTATTATTTTCACTTACCCCACAGCGAATATCCTCAGGCCCACCTCCAACACGAAGTATGACACAATAGCCAGTGATAACGACTGGAAGACAGCCTCCTTCTCAGGTGCCTTATCAACGTATGCTACATCCACGATGACTATGATGACGTCGGTAAGGATGAGGAGGATGGTGAAGATACGAAATGATAAATGGTGCACAAGGCGGCGCATCCAGAACTGATATGCTCTGAAATATACATGTAGAAACTGTTTAATGCCTTAAGCCTGTTAAAGGGAGACTGAAGGCAGAAACGAGAGGGTCCAATTTATCATCTTTGGGTCACTATAATGCACAGTTATGGACCTGGTTTGCACTCAATTCAGCATAACTTCCTAGCTTTGATGTCCTGTCAGATGGGAAAGACCATCTAAAACAGCCCCCTTAACCTGGTGTGCCTTGCTGTCCATAAACTGTTAACACTGAAGAAACCTCAGCTCAAATTTGTTGTGAGGCCAGGCCTGGGGTCTGTCACTCACACCACAAGACCTCAACTTACTCCAAAGTTGTTGTTGGTTCAGGGAACCTATCACCCCCAGGATCTTCAATATCAACATCTTTGTACAAGACAAAGTTACTCCCAGTCACTGACTCTGGTATCTCTAACAAGTCGGCTGGAGCATTGTTCTTCCCATTGATTCCTTGTTGTGGTTTGTCATCGTCTGCACAGATCGAGTCATTGAATATCAGCTGACCATCATCGGTTTTGTATTCCTAGAAATTAGAAGATAAACAACATTGTAGAATCAGACAAATTAAAGGAAATCATAAGCAAGTGAAGCAAAAGCTTCCATACCACACACATACCCAGTCTTGAAACCATCACAATCGCAAATGCAAGGTTCTTGACTTTGAAATGCCTACCATGTTGACATCCATTAGTCCCTCTGCAAGAATTATACTAGGTTAAATGGCTTTGAGTTTTATGCTTGTTGTATGTAGGAGGACCACATAACACATTGATTCCATTCGATAATGATTGAATGCCCCCAAAATGATAAGGATAAGATAATTGATATGGTACAGTTAAGTACAAACAGGGTTTCCACTTGGCTTTATAAGCTTCGGACAGGCGTCTCCGACAACTGAAGGGCTACGAAACACAGTGATCTCATCCACCTCACTGCCAAGTTGGGCAGGACTGATATCTGACAAGATTTCCCAAGATTGTGTTACAAAAAAGTAACTTTTTATATTAACTCGTGTGACAAAATTTGGTCACGGTGAAAAAGACAAATCCACTTGAACTTGACCTGATATACGCGTGTGTTTTAAACAAGAGGCCCATAAGCCTTAGTGCTCAGCTGAATAATCATTAAGAAAGTACATATTAACACAAAAACCAAAGATGATGACTAAAAATGAGAAGGATAGCTTCAAATGATCAAATGTCATTCTTTACAATACATACACCTGATAAATTTCAAACACAGTGGGCTTGTCCACTTGGAGTTGGAATACAAGATTTCTTTTTTAATCGATTGAGAAAGATTTTGTCTACCACTCAGTTTCTTCACCTGCTGGTCATCCGTATCAACATGGAGATTCAATTCTTGGAATGAGTGATCACGGATACGACTCCCACCATTCAAGTCTTCTTCCTCTACTTCATCCTCATCGTCGTTCTCAAACTGCTGATAACGCCCCACTTTACTCATGATACCATAAAAAGATCAAAATTTCGGTCTTGTTTCAGAACTGAAAAGAAATTCAAGATTGAACTTGAAGTGTTCAACCCATCATCATCGTCTTCATTGGTAAACGAAATCATGACAAATGCACGACATGGCAATATTATATCTTCTGACGTCCGGCCATGGACAGTGAACTAGGGTCCATGGTAAAAGGGAGGCACAGATGGACTGAATTTAAAGGGCAGGGACTGGCCAAGGGGAAGACTTTTTGGGGACATACTGTAGACAGTAGAAACTAGAAACGGCAAACGCAGTGAACTCTCTTCACAACCACGTTTTACCTTAAATATATCCTTTTATTTCCGTGTTTTTGGCATTATATGGATTCTGTATTTGTTGCTTTCGTACTTAAGTCACCTGAGAAAAAAATTGTCAGCAGAAGAATATCAAAAAGTTACTTTTTTCGCGCAAAAATACCAGAACCGCCCCCAATAACTTTACGATGTTCATTTGTTGAAAAGAATTAGTGAGAATGGCATTGTGGGAATGGGGATTCCCTGCTTTCAAATTTGCATATTGGGAGCAATCCCTACTATCCAATCACAGTCGATCTTCTAGAAATCCTGGGCGATGTTTCAAAATGGGGAAATACATCATGCACATGAAATGTTGGAGTGGCGCTGATTTTTGATTTTGCTTCCTCAAAACCTTCAAAATACCTGATTTTTCTACAGCTTTTCTCAATAAGCACAAATATTAGATGAAAAACTCAATGGAGGATGTTATGAATGAAATATCAAGACTGTCAGACAGTGAATTGCGACAGCATTTGATTGAACGTGGCGAATCTGTTGGCCCAATTTTGCACTCGCTCAGAAAATTATTTCTGAGGAAGCTTGCAAAACATATTTTGCGAGAACGAGGGATCAACCCTGATGATGATGACGATCCCAGTAACAAAGAATCTTCCTGTGATGGTGGCAACTGGGTTGGGTCGGTGGCAGTTCCCGGTGCCAGTCGGCCCAGTGGCATCAGTCATGTCGTTGATGATGACTGCTCAAAACCACGCAATAATAATGCCGCAGATGGACAAGACCCAGGGTCAGACACAGTCTATTTTAGTATCAGCTTACCTGCTGTTATGAGTGGAAATCTGTCGGGTAAATGAAATAAGAGTTGCTGACTGTCTGACAAGTTGTCAATAAAATTGGAAGGAAGATGTTTTAACTCGTCTAGTTTTTCAAGCTATACCAGTGCCGTGACGAATGTAGTAACTCGCATTTTGATTTTAAACACACCATCAGATTCAAGGACAAATAAATATTGTTAAACGTTTTGTGGTATTGTGCCAACATCATTAGGCAGGAAGTGTTGATATCTCGACCACCCAAGATCAGAATTAGGGTTCTGACTACATTGTAATTTCTTGGAGCAGAAATCTGATCAATGATGAAGTCAAAAACCATCCTGAGAAACCTTGTGTTATGAATTAGCCATTTATTTATTTAGTCATCATTATAGTTCCTTCAGGAGACGATCTGGTATTTAGAGACAAAGCCAATGCGCTGAAGTTGATGAAAGAATTCAAGGGGTCAAGATTCAAAGTCTTCAAAGACAAAGAAGATGCCTTAAGATTCTGTCATGTCCCAGCTGAGGAGATTTGCCCATCACCAAGGAGACCACTGCCTCAGGACCATGTAAGGAAAGTTGTGAACTGGGATTGGGGAATACTACTGAAGCCTGTTCACATATTTTGATTATTTTGCTTGGCTGCTGTTAGGTCGTGTAGCTGAATGGCTGAGCAAGTGAGGTTGCCTGGTCTCCAAATCAACCTCTGAGCTTCATGTGTTTGTGCTATCTAGTGGTCATGAAGTTATCCAAAACCCAAACTGAGGCGATTACAACTGAATGTACATTGTAAATTGAGTCATTTATTGTGTTTTGTTTCAGGAGCAGATTCCGCCTGCAAAGTCAGGGCTGACTGAGGAGAAATGCTCGTTCAAAGAACCATCAAGAGCAGAACGAATCAATCTGATGAAGTTGATAGAGGTGGGAGAAGCTGAGGAGGTCAAAAGAATACTATGGAACAACCCTCGCATTGTGATTAGCAATGGGGACACACCTGTTATTCTTCATGTAGGTATTGAATACAGAGCGTTTCACTTTCTTACCTTAGCTAGTATTTGCCTGTTACATATGTTCATGCTCCAGTATCTTGGAGTATAACACAGGTTTAACCTCATCTATTATCTTTCAGGAAGCATTCCGATACAATGCGCTGCACATTGCTGCAAAGTTCAACCAAGCTGCGATTTGTCAAATCTATATTGACACCATAGAGGATGAGGCATTCCTCAAATTGATGTTTCCAACTGATACTCATGAGACAACAACTAGCCGCATCAACTTTCTGCTGGATCTCTACCTTAACATGCCAGAGAAAGGGGTAGGTTTTTAGCTCACCTCTTAGCAGAGGTGAGCTTATCCCATACCGTGGCGTCCGTCGTCCGTCGTCGTCGTCGTCGTCGTCGTCGTCGTCGTCGTCGTCGTCCGTCGTCGTCCGTCGTCCGTTAGCAGGGCACGTTTCGTAACTGTTAGAGCTATTGAGTTGAAACTTGGTACACATGTACCCTTATGTAATGACACCTTGGAGACCAAGTTTCGGTCCGATTCGTTTCATGGTTTGGCCACCAGGGGGCCAAACGTTAAAAGTGAAAATATGCAATATCTCCCTTAATAGTAGTCGGGAAATTTTGAAAAAAATATGGTAGGTACTTCTAGCAAAGGTGCATCATATATCCTCCGGGTTTTTGATTTGACCTCCTTTTCAAGGTCACAGAGGTCAAATGGTGTAAATTGGCCGTTAGGATGTAACGATGGCACGTTTCTAAACTGCAATGACTATTCATACCAAATTTGGTACACATTTACCTCTTAGTCAGGTGATCTCAGGGACTGAAGTTTGGTCCAATATGATTCACCACTTGACCACCAGGGGGCAAAATCCAAAAACCTTAAAAATGTGATTATTCCTTAACTTCTTGCCCGATTGCCACCAATTTGATATCATGGGTACATCTAACCACCATACAGTATATGTCACACAGGTTTTTAATTTGACCTTCTTGTCAAGGTCACAGAGGTCAAATGGCGTAAATTCGCCGTCAGGCCGTAACTATGGCACGTTTCTTAACTGCAATGACTATTGATCACAAATTAAGTACACATGTACCCCTTGGTCAGGTGATCTCAGGTATCGAAGTTTGGTGCAATCTGATTTGCCGTTTGGCCTCCAGGGAGGGGGCCAAATCCTAAATTCTTCAAAATGCCATTATTCCTAGTAATGACTTGCCCGATTGGCACCAATTTTATATCATAGGTACATCTAATTCTAACAACCATTCGATGTGTCACCCGGGTCTTCTTTGATTTGACCTACTTTGCAAGGTCACAGAGGTCGAATGTACTGTAAATTGGCCATTTTGGGGAAATTGTAATTGCTTGGACCTACATCAAACCTAACACTACATGACACAATACAATGCTCTTTATCCATCTTTCCTCCACATGAGGTGAGCACAATGGCCCTGGCCATTTCATTATGGTTAGTTTAGATCTGGAATGATAAGGTCAATGATGACTTACCATTATAACAATGATCACAGTTGGCCCATCTCAGCCTAGCATAACTGAAAGAACAGGAAGAAGAAGGCATTTTACTTTGACAAATATTTGTATGGTGGATATTGCATTGTTATTTGATATTGTCCTTCATGTATATCTAATCTATTCCATCTTGTCTAATTTTCTATCTGCAGGTTTTTGACGGTGTCCTACACACTGCGAGCAAGTATGGCTCCTTGGCAACAATAAAGATCCTTGCTGCCCATCCCCAAACTGATCTCAACCTACGGAACAGGTATAACGAAACGGCCGCTGATGTGATCTGTCGACGAGCAAGGGTCACTTCTGCTCATCTCAAAGATGAAATCTTAGCGATATTGACAAGTAATGTGTATGTGCCACTACTGAGGACAGAAGACAACACAGAGGCACCGTACGTTGGGAAACCGTGGTCACCAGATGCGAGAGTGAAAGGAAACCAAGAGTTGTCTGTTGGTGATGTTTGGGATTCTGACACAGTCCCTCTGGGAGATTTCTCTCCTGCTGCTGGTCATTCCCCTCTGAGTCGGACACCCAAAGACGCTAAGCTGAAGGTTAAGGCCTATGCTGGTCCAATGTCTCCTACTCAGGTAATATAATCAAAAATCCGATTGAAACATGCCATCTGTGACAATTACTCTGATTACTATTGTAAAATTCCAGCTGATGTGAATGAAAAAGCAGTGCAAGTGAAACTGAGGTGTGTGAATCTCCTTTGAACCAAATCCTCATGCATGTATTTTGGTAGTCTTATTTGCCATTTGTGATGTGTTGTCGTTCGTTTTATCACTTTTTGCTTTTCTATCTCATTTCAGGCAGACAAGTTCTATAAGAAGTGGCAAAGTTGTCCTGTGCGGAGTCCACATCACGTGAAGCTGAAATACCATGAGCTGAAGAGGGGAGATATGGAAAAGGGCCTTGAGCGGCTTGGAAGGTAACACTGTGTTGCTTGTTTTGGTTGATGTAGACGAATTGATCTTTTCATTTACTGAAAACTTAACAGACTGTTCAGTGCAAAACTAAAAGTAAAAGCATTTATAATGAAATTTGTTTACTCATAATTTTACTTGTCGTCATTCATATCCTTCTGAAGCTCCTTGAAAAGTAACCGGAAGTGAAGTATCAAAGTGTACATGCAACGTTTATTCACTTTCAGGGACCTGGCACGAGATCTCCACGTTCCTTGGACAGAGCATTGGGACTTCCTAAACAGCTTCATTGACCTAGCATCCCCTGCTGGTCTGAAACATCTTGAAGACTTTCTCCGTGGGAGAGCACAAAAACAATGCCAACATTTGAATTTCGGTGGTGAAAACAATAACGTTGAAAAGATAACTGATGGGTCATTTTGTGTTACAACAGCTTCAGACTCTTGTGATAAGTGCTTGTGTTCAACCTTGGATTCATTTGATGAAAGCCTGGAGGAGAGGTTGAGCGGTGGACATTCACTGTGCATGAAATGCGGTGGGAGAATAGAATTTAAGAATGGTGCTGAAAATATAAGTAGTGATTTGTCACAAATTTCAGACAGTGCTCAGGACAGTTCTCTTGGAAGTCTCGTGGAACAGATGGGGAATTTAAAAATGAACTGTAGTTCTGAGGAAACTGGAGAGTCACATTCTAAGATGCCGATTTTTGGGTATCTTTCTAGGACAGTTGATGGTAATGGTGCCAATTCAGATGATCTGGACTCAGATGATGAGGAATTCTTCGAGTCTTCAGGTATTTTGGAAAACGAGGTTGACAAAATTTCAGAAAATGTGGCATCTATGTCTCAGATTTCAAAAGAATCAGACACATTGAAAAGTGATAGAGTGTGTGTGATTCCAATTTTGCAAGATACTGACAAATCTAGCCGCTGGTCTGTGATGGGGGTTCTAAGGAATGCATTTGCAGGACTTAAAATATTCTCGCCAAAGCAGAAAGGAATTAAGGCGGCAGAACAAAATTTAGAAACGAGTCCAGGGCTGGAAATTGAGGAGAATCCGAAAATTACGAGCCCAGATGATGATATTTTTGTTGATGCTGAGGATTCCATTGTTGCTGAGGATGAAATTTGTTCTGCAGCCAGGGTCCAGGTTGACTCGAGAGTTTCAGAGGATGAAATCTGTGCAGATTCTAGGGTCCATGTAGACTCCATGGCTGCTGAGGAAGAAATCTGTGCTGCTTCGAGTGACAAGGAATTGTGTAGTACCCCTAAGTGTGGCTACTCTGACTCGCCCCGATTTCATGAACAACAAATTGGTAGTATGCTATTCCCTGGGAGGTTACAAAGGATCTTCATTGACGGGTAAATATCATGACCTCCGTGAATTTCTTCTCAGGTTATTACTGTGCATTAGAAAGTCATGCATTGCCATTGGTTTGTGACAAGTTGGGTAGAGATTTGAGGGGTTTCCTTCAATACCATACCAGCAGTGGCAATAGGTAGTCACTGTTCTCTGCATTTCAAAATGATAATTAAGTATCCTTATTGCAGGAATCAACCTACTAAGCTTGACTTGGATGTGCTGAGGGCCGTGGAAGTAGTTGGCCTTGACCCTGACCTGTATCCTTTTACAGCCAAGTGGAAAGAGACGGTGACTCAGTTCTCAATGAATGAACAATCAAGGTGAGTCATCACTATGGTGTGACCAGACTTGGGGAGGGGAGGGTCTTAAACCAATAATTGTCAACTCCTTTACTCAGTGTTCCATTCTGGAGTTAGGAGTGGAACAAGAATTACATGTCACAGTGAATCTCAATTGATCTGTCTGTTCAAGCTACCTTACAAAACCTCACAGCATTGATCACTTCTTTATGCCCGTGCTGGTTTTCTTGTTTTCAGGTGGCCAAGTCCTGCTTCTGTGCGGAGGAAATCCCGTCTTCTAACACCTCTGGGTCAACCGAGAACAGTCTTCCAAACTACCCCTAAAACTGGCCACTCGGAAGATGAAGTCGTCTCGAGATTACAATTCTAGCTGTGCATTGTTTACAGACACTAGTATCCACTGATGATCTTTTTGCAGACGTACTATAGAATTGTGACAATTGTCCCTACTATTCATATCGATGCACAGAAGGTTATGAATACGTAAGTTACTACATATACCCTGTGAATGGCTATGAAATGATCTTTTGCATATTATTTTAGTCCCCACACTACTAAATCATGGGACATTTTGCCACTCCTTGTAAATTATGTCAGTACATGTTTATTTTATGGACACTTCATGTTAAATTATGTCGGCTAATTCGCCTTTTATATAGTTCATATGCAATCATGTACAAAATAAAATTGTTTCAGGACATATTTTTTCTGTCATTCCTTATTGATATCAACCTATCCTTGATTTAATTGGCTCAAGAAAGGGCCACTCTTGCTGACCAACTTATCCAAGGAGTATTCCTCTTCAAAAGAAGGATGAGCAGTTTTTGTGTGCTACTTCAGTTTCGGCTTCAATAGACCTCCCTCTCAGACTTCATGGAAATAGACCCCTCCCCACCTTGGACTCACTTTGGTGTTTGACGCTTTGTTATTCCCCATTACTTGACTTTGAGAGGGTCTTCTGCTTATTCTGGCACAAGGAACCTGATTTGGGTCCCATTCGAAACAATTATTGGTCAATTGTCTTGAGACAAAACAGCAGTGATCCTTCTCCAGAGACAAATACACCAGGTTATATCTGCTTGAACCACTTGACCATTGACCTGTCTTACAGAAAACTCATCCTACAGGTAAATCAATATGACAAGTCCATTTGCGAGGGTGGGGAGATGTGATATGGACTGCCAGGACCTGGCAGAGGAATAGAGCTCAGGTTTTGATCAAAACAGCAGGAATAGATCTTGTGCGAGGACAGCTCTCTTCTGCTAGGAGTGGCGATTGGTCCAGCACACTTTCAGATGTAGCCCAAACCCTTTTTTTTGGGGGGGGGGGGGGGGGGGTTCTGCGTCTTTGTTTATAACCTCATATACCTATACAAAAGGTCTAGATAAAGACCTTGGTTACAACTCCATTTCAATATTTGGTTTGCTGCAGTGTGAACGTAGGATCAATGTGTGTGCGCTGGTGGGTTCTTGGTGCCACATTGTCAAATTCTACAAAAATTATGAACAAGCAAATTCTTTTTTTCCATCACTTATACAGTTTATTTACAAAACAAGTTTTCATAGAGTTATATACACATGTGTGCAGGAGATCCACAAACATGGAATAACTGCAAAATTCAGAGGCTGACATTTTTTCTATTTGTATGCAGCACACAATACATAAAAACTTAGAAAGACCTCAAAATCCGTAACTGGTCACCAGGTTTCCATCTGAACACTCAAGTATCACATCAGAAAAAGTCGGCCAATTCCTCCTCTAAGAATCGTTTGTAGATGGACATGAATTTGGCCACGAATGCCTCCAAATGAAAGATCGCTTTCTGTCCCAGCTGAAGTCTGTGTTCATAAAATGCAGCTATCCGGGTCACATCTGCTTTTAGCTGGCCATCACAGTTTATTATCAATTCATTCAGGAGACCCTGCAAGAAAGAAATCGACAAATGCTAGTCACATGGCGGGAACAAGAATCATGTACAACAGCGGATCTCAAAATGCTCAAATAAGTGACCACCCCAGTTTGTCACCACCTGGTGAAGAGGTCCAGCTTTCCCCATTTCTCATAACAAATTTATTCCTAAAACAAAGGCCTCACCTTCATTATAACATCTGGAGGTATACAATGAGTTAGTAACTCGTACAGTCTCCCGCGAACCTCAAACAGGCGTTTTGGACTCTGTTCTTGAACAATCTGGATGGCAGTCTCGCGGAGGAAGACCTCCCAATCTGGCTCCGTCACCTCTTGGTCAGGACTGAATGGATATCTGCAATACAAGTCACAAGACAATTATACAGAATGGGTTGCGGACAGGACTGACAGGATTAGTATAACGCAACACCTGCAACTACTGCAGAGCAGCACAGATAAGATGGCTGTTGGAAACTACCATAAATAAGGTCTAAGGTTGACCTTATCAAGCACTCAGTTTCAGATTAGTTTCTGTTTCATTCATTTACAATCACAAGATGATACCATTGCCAAGTGACTATTTGATTATTGCCAGATTAATATATTGGTCAGAGAGCTCAGGCCTTGCCTTCACTTGTCAACATCACAACTTGGGTTTAATACCTCTGGGTTAGTGGGACTCAGTGACTTACTGCTGGACTTTACAGGCTTCGCACGTCAGAATAGCTCGACGGATGTTTCGATTGCTCTTGGTGGCAATCTTCTTTGCCAAATCCATAGGTAGGTTGAGACTTTCCTTCTTACAGATATTCTGAAGAATTTGGCAAATCTGAAACAGAACATTATTGAAAAGAGTTGCTGTTTTCATCGGTATTCACCTTGACAAAAGACTAGGCATTTCAAATCCATAGGAACAACACAAAATAACACTCCTTGCCCAGTATCCCCAAAAAGCTAGATGGCAAAGAGGAGTGAGCTCCCTACACATTAATCACAAATTATATATGCTTGTCTCTTTATATCCATTCAAAGAAAATTTCCACTAGTCAACTGATTGTAATATGACAAGGACTCCATACAACTCTTACCTCTTCTATTTTGGGAGCAGGGACACGAATGCCTAAGCAGCGACTACGGATAGCAGGAATAACTTTACTGGTTGAGTTACAGCAGTGAGCTCCCTACACATTAATCACAAATTATATATGCTTGTCTCTTTATATCCATTCAAAGAAAATTTCCACTAGTCAACTGATTGTAATATGACAAGGACTCCATACAACTCTTACCTCTTCTATTTTGGGAGCAGGGACACGAATGCCTAAGCAGCGACTACGGATAGCAGGAATAACTTTACTGGTTGAGTTACAGCATAAGATCAAGCGACAAGTAGCCATGTATTTTTCCATAGTTCGACGCAATGCGTGCTGCGCATCCTTGGTCAGGTGATCAACTTCTGTTAGTACCACAACTGAAAAGGATTAAAGATCAATGGTCAAGACAAACTAATCTAGCTGTCTTCATGATTCAGATTGTGACAATCTCTTCCTCACATCCATCCTTACCTTTGAACTCCCTCTGTGAAGATGAATCGAGTTGATTAGTCTGAGCCACCTGTTTGATGATTTCTTGGATAACCACTCGATCATTGTGACCAACATCACTCGGATTAACCTCAATGTGATAATTACTGGCGATGGTTGATATCTCTAACTTCTTTTTAGACGGATTGACAAAGCTTGCATGTTCGATACGCAATTTTTCAACGCCAGCACCATAGAGCTCTCGTAGGATGCACATGATTCTCGTTTTCTTGCCAGTGCCCGACGGACCATACACCAAAAGATGAGGAAAATCACCTCCATGGACCTGCAAGTGCAAATAAACAAAAAAGAAGAAATAGATATCTCTTCAATTTCACTTGTTTTAGTCGTTCCTCCATTTCAAGGGGGTCAGGGACTGCGGTAACCACTTAGGCCCCAAGTTATTTTGGTTTTTGAGGAGGACCTCCCCCACCAGACTAGACCAGCACGAGAGTAGATGCTGAAGCCTGCATGCTGTACTGCTCATTTGCATGCTACGCTCATGCATCGTACTCAAACTCTCAGAATCGTTTTTTCCTCTCACCGTGGGGCGGCTACAAATTGTGCACCCTTTGAGGTTAGGGTAGTGGCGAATTTAGGGGATCACAGGCTGGAATGAATAGATATTTGGCAAGGATAATTATTTACCAATTTCTTTAGTAGGGCAGCTTGATCTTTGTGATAATCTAGTTTTGCCAGATTATTAGGGCGATATTTGTCAACCCATAAACTCATTTTAGTGATGGTTGATAGATTTTGGGGCGAAATTGTCAAAAATTCGGCAACAAAAATTTATGTTTTCGCGGGAGCCGCTTGTTGGCTGATCATACTATTTGTTCCCCACTTCTGTGGCGAGGCCTCGTTTTGGGATTTGTCGTAAATACGTCACCGGGGCTGAAGTCTATTAATAGATGGGGATGACCACGGCATTGATTCGGCCTGGCTGTGACTTCCTCACCTCTCTCATCATGTTGTCAGCACGGTGGAGCAGCCAGGATTGATTCGGCCTGGCAGTGACTTCCTCATCTCTCTGATCATGTTGTCAACAAGGTGGAGCAGCCAGGACTGATTTGGCCTGGCTGTGACTGTCTCATCTCTCTCACCATATTAACATCTAGGCAGTGCAGCGAAGACTGATGCAGCCTGGCTGTGACTGTCTCATCACTCTAATCATGTTGTCAACACGGTGGAGCAGCCAGAACTGATTATTCGGCCTGGCTGTGACTGTCTCATCTCTCTCGCCATATTAACAACCAGGCAGTGCGGCGAAGATTGATGCGGCCTGGCTGTGAATGTTCTGATTTCATGTAATCCCTTGATGAAAATGATCAGTATATTCACCATGTGAAAATGAGACACAGTTTTCTGAAGCGTGGAGACAAGGTCCACCCTGTAGAAACATGGTGCACTACGTTGGGAGAGTACACATCTAGATCAGACAGAGTACGCATAGTGAAGGGGCATGGCATCCAGCAAAGACTTGGTACTCCCTGGCAACATGGCGAGCAATGAAGGGGAGTGCACATCAACTATGAAGAGATATTGTGCACTACTGTCATTTCTGCAGGTAACAATATAGAGCGACGGTAAAATACACAGGCCCGTTGCGGTGGAAAACAGAAATGTCCTCGTTTTTCACTTTCGCTCCGATATCTTTAAAAGGGTGACAAGTTCATGTACTACAGGGTGGCCCATGCAGAATTAATTACCCTCACACAATGGACACACACAATAGAACACACAATAGAATTATATTGTGCATGGGATCAAAACCTTTCTCGGCCACCCTGTAGAGTTTCGTGAGTTTCAGGTAGGCCAATGATTTTGACAGGACCTCAGTTGGCGCCATCTGAGCTAAAAAAGTGGAACTACGCGATTACTTAAAATTAAAAATTGTCTCATTGTGAGATGGAAATTATCCCCCTTGCATGTTAGGGGGGAACGGGGGACGAATTATTCCATGAACCCCAAACATGGTACTGCCGACCGTTGCCGGCCACAGCGTCTCTTTGTTCAGAACTTACTTACTGGGTAGGACCCTTATATGCAGTACAAATTCTCGCTGCATTACTCCTGTGTGGACGTTTCATGTGCGTACTATGTAGTATGGCTGGCCAACGGCAGGGGAGCCAGGAGCGGGCTCCGGACGCAATTAAATCAGCGATAGGGTCCGTGCACATTCTGTATACATACATTTTCGTGATTTAAAAAAAATCAATGCTGGGAGTTTCATCAAACTTTGCAGAAGTGTAGTACTATATCTTGTCAATGTCATAAGTGAATTTGAAAAAGTTCCAATGATTCTAAATTATCTTATTAGCGTTTTCATGAGACATGTCAGAATTTGACACACAGCGTCACACGGGGCCGTGTTTTTTACTGTTAATCCCATCTGCCATGTTTCAGGCCCTCTAAAACGCAAAACAGCCTGCAATGGCCCTCTGTCCTCTCGCAGGCATTACCCCCCCCCCCCCTCCACATACAAGTATAAACCCCGGGAGTACCCACGGACGTTGAGAAGGTTTATGCCTGTTTCGCCTATTCCTGTTTCGCCTACAAAATTCCTGTTTCGCCTATTTCCTGTTTCGCCTATTTCCTGTTTCGCCTATTCCTGTTTCGCCTACTTCCTGTTTCGCCTACTTTCCAGTACCCCTACAATAAATCGACTCTCCAAGGGGGAACCTTAGGGATGCATGTCCATTATATGGGAAAAATGTGAGGGGACAATTGGATGATGTTAACGATGTGATGACAATTTGACTAATGAAATGCCATCAACTTTGTTAACAAACCATGCCATGACCGTTTTGAAAGAGTCACCTTGAAAGCGGGGACAGTCCGGGACTTATTTGACCATATGACCATACTGACACACAGTAAAAACTAATAGATTAAGTAGAGTAAAACAGTCGCTTATTTTATAAAAACAGGAATTCATGACTTTTTGATAAAAATACATAATACTGTACATTCTCATAATTATTTGATCGAAATCAGCTGTAAAACCCATGTCATAGTAAAGAACAATGTAGCTATAGGTATTCTTTCTATTACGAAGCCAGTTACTGACTAAGACAAAAGAAAGAGAATCCACAATATAAAATGGAGGCCTAAGAAACCTTTCTCAAATTCAATGAAAGGGTAAAACTTTCTTACTATTTTATTTCTTGCCTTTTAAAATAAGCTAAAACATAAGCCGATGTCAGCTATGTATAATTTTCCAAAGTTATTCCGAATAATACTGAAATAATTGACATGTCGCTAAATCCATTATTTCAGACTTTATTCTTAATGATAGCCTTTAACACTATAGTAAGGGACGGTTCATATTCCTACGTCTGTGGGGAGGTTAGCAATACATTTGAATAGGCGAAACAGGAATTAGGCGAAACAGGAATAGGCGAAACAGGAATTAGGCGAAACAGGAAGTAGGCGAATCAGGAATAGTCGAATAAGGAATTAGGCGAAACAGAAATAGGCGGAACAGGAATAGGCGAAACAGGAATACACCAATTTAACATAATATAGACCTAGGCCTAATATCAAAAAGGTGAGAGCAATGATTTAAAAAACTTAGGTTGTTGAATGTTGCAGCTTCCAGATGGATGGCCTTCATTCTGTGATAAAAATATTTTCAACTGCAAGTGATTTTACTTTTGAAACTTGCAACGGATTCTGACGGATTTATAGTCCTGCGCCATACACGTGTCAGGACTTTAGTTTCATGGTTCCCGCAAGAGGAAAGAGAAGGTCACCTGACATATGGAATTCGTCAACGCATGCGCCATGAGCACTACCACTTTTACCACAGAATTGGGGGAACAATAATGATCAGCCAACAAGCGTGGGAGCCAGATAAATCCGCGAGAACATTGAGACGACAAAGTTGAATTATTTCTAAAATTATTGTGTACCCTTCCAGCTACTTAAGTGAAAAAAGACACTATTTTTATTAATAAACAAACTTATTAGTTGCATCACTTAATTTCGAATAATTTTATGGTGATGTCTAAATTGGCTTTCGTTAGATTTTACCTGTACAATTTTTACTTCCGGTTTTGATGCAACAACGTGTTTCTCCACAAAACACAAATTTAGCCCTAATTCAGTGATTTTAGGCATGTGATCATGACTAACAAATTACCTAGCAATCTACCGCAACTCCAAAATCTAATCAAACGTGATCCAAATTCATACAAAGATGAGGTAACTTAGCTATTTCTGGCTTCTTCTAGGCATGGTCTTGGCCTGGGCTGCAGTTCAGTTCACTGTTCATATGCAGCCTCTGGCAACCGGCACTAGCTGTAGCCTGTGGTGTAGGCTGGGCTCTTACTCTGAGTCGTGAGTGACCGGTGACGACAGACACAATCACAGTCCGACACACTGAGTCTGACTGACACAGGCCAGCCATTGGGGTAGGGCAGGGACACCGTTTGATAATCTGCCGTGCCTGGTACTGGTAGTGGTACGGGTAGGCTGGTCGGTAGCCTACGCGTTTTAGTCTGTCTGACTAGTAGTGACTGTAGTGTAAGGCCGGTTGCCTAAAGTTTTTTGTTCTAAAATCAATGACAATAACACAATAATGGCAATGCATTGAGTGTTGCTGTTCCAAATAAGTAAGGCCTCAAAAGTCAAAGACAAAAGAGGAGTCCAAAGGATTGCAACACTAGGCCCTTAGTGCTGCACTATTAATACTATTACTATGCTATCGGACATCCCAAGTAATGTAAATGTTTCACTAGTGGAGTTCGCACATGCCCACACACATGCTCTAATTCACTTCATTTTTTTTCTTTCAGTTCATGCAGCAATACAACCATTACCAGTCCAATTTACAAATCTTCTTACTGCGGCCGTCTCAGTACTCCAAGACCTTATCAGAACTAGTAATCTTCCTTAGTCAGGTTGCTCATTGTTATCACGAAGAACTTTCAGAGTATCCACAGGAACTAAGAGACTTGCTACACCAACATGCTACAGTTCTAGACAGTGACATGAGATCTGTAAGTTTTTATAAGGATTTGTCCTGAAGATCATTTTGACATTCTCTATAATGTACTTATTTCGTTACACCTTGAGCTCAGCAGAACAACCTGATTGTTACACCCATCATCTAATGATGCTTCAGTTTTTGATCTGGGGCAACTTTGATGAAACCGAATCAGGCCAGACATCTTTAAACTGAAGTTTGTTGTTGAGTTATGCTAATCTTTCTACACTTAAAAATTGTGAGAGTTACAAAATACAAACAGCTTTCAAGTCTTGAACATGAGGATTTGTTTTGTTAGTTCTATTGCTCAGGTCCTAAGTTCGCACCAATTATTGCCCGTCTAGTAGCTAGGTTATATATTTTCAGACTTTGTGTAAGGCTCTGATCTTACTGAGGAACAAAGGTCTGATACCTGCTGTCAGTGTTTTGGAGCTCTTCTTTGAACTCTTTAAATGCCAAGACAAACTGCTGAGGAAGACTCTTTACACCTATATAGTACAGGACATCAAGAATGTGAATGCCAAACATAAGAATGCAAAATTAAATACGGTAAGACACTTTGATATGACTTTTCATTCTCAGAGTCAGCTCACAGTGTTCTCCTGGTAATGGTTCCCCCTCTGACTTTTAAGATCTATTGAATTCAAAAGTCATCATTAGTCGAAATGTTCTCAACCTTTCATCCATTTTAACTAGATCCTCAACTGGGAACCCTCCTTTAAAAGCTGTTGCATTCTTTTTCAGACTCTTCAGAATTTCATGTACACCATGCTCAGAGATAGTAATGCTATAGCGGCTAAAATGTCTCTGGTAAGTATATGAATGTAGTAACAAATTTACCCTACTTGTTCCTGATCATCAGAAGGGGCCTTGGTCCAACGCTAACAGAAAAAGCGCAAACAATGCGACTATGTATCCTTGGTTAGTGTCATTATAAACCTACAACAGATCCAGATATTTGCATCTCATTTGATGCCACCCTTCTGACTTGGGTTCTTAAAACTGTGGTTATTTTGATTATTTTTCCCTGTAGGATGTAATGGTTGAACTGTACAGACGTAATGTGTGGAATGATTCCAAGACTGTGAATGTCATCACAACTGCTTGTTTCTCGAAGGTTACAAAGGTTTGTATCCATTGTTTAAATTGTATTCATTTTATTCATTGCATTGTTAAAGGAGGTGTTGATAGGAATGTAGAGAAACTAATACTGCAAAAAGGTTACTTCAGGAAGGACTATTTGTTGTCATCTAGTGACCTACATTTACTTCTTGACTTCATGACTTGTTGTTTAAGACTCAGACAAAAACACATTATTTTCTTTGTTTTTAAGATTTTGGTTGGAGCCCTTCAGTTTTTCCTCGGAAGAGATGAAGCTGATGAAGTATTGAGTGACAGTGAATCTGATGTAAGTGTGCAACAGGATGCCTTAACTCTCAATCCGGGAAACTGCCAAATTTTTACAAATCTTTTACTGATTATGAGTAACTTTCTATCAACAATGATGTGGATGTCAACTGGGGTTAACATTGCATAGTTTTCGAACTGACAGAAAGCAAAAAACCTCTTCAATGAGAACTCTACACAAAGTTAGTGGTTGACCCCTGCCTGGGGGAGGTAAAGGATTTCCATTTACCAGTGCATAATTACACATTGCATTGTAAGAAAGTAACTGCTTGATTCATATACCTATTATTCATTCCATGTATCCTATCTTTCAGTCGGAACAGAAGACAGAAAAAGAGCTTCTCCTTGGACACAGGGTTGGTAAGAAGTCGAAAAAACGACAGAAAAAGTTGGACAGGGCTTTGAAAGTATTGAAGGTAGGTTCTCTTTGTGGTTTTTCTCCACAACATCTATTTTCGGAGTACATACGGTGCCGGCTAGGCTTGCAAAGAGAAGGACAGGCTGATTTGACTTGTGGTGCTGTATGAAATCCACTGGATTTTTTATGCTGAAACTTTTCGTATTCAGGGATATAAATATTAATGATATAATTGAAAATTAGTCGAGCATTATCAAAACTACTGAAATGTTTCACTTCTTGCAGAAAAACAAGAAAAAGAAAAAAGTCCAGCCATTTAACTTCTCCGCCCTTCACCTGATTCATGACCCACAAGGCTTTGCTGAGAAATTATTTCGACAGTTGGAGAGCAGTAATGAGAGATTCGAAGTGAAAGTCATGATGATCAACTTGGTTTCACGACTAATTGGAATCCATCAACTCTTCTTGTTGAATTTTTATCCCTTCCTCCAGAGGTTCCTTCAGCCACATCAAAGAGGTAAGAAATCCCATTTCCAGTGAAAACGCGTGAAGACCACTTATCTAATGCTGAATTGCTGCTTCTTCTTTATCAAATGTCAGTGAATCTTATCTGTCACCATCTGTCAACAGTTTCGCACTGTTCTTGAGAATACAATATATTCACACCGAGTCCTGTATTTCCTTACCATTTTCTATTTCTACAGATGTGACAAAGTTACTTACCTACGCTGCTCAGTCATGTCATGAGTTGGTCCCTCCAGATGTAAGTACTCATAAACGTTTAAAAAGTAAAGTTTGGGTTGAAATTCTGACTGGAATAATGATAACAGTTATCATCCAATATCACACTTTAATCCCAAATATCTAATGATGATGATATCAACAACAAATAATCTTTATAGTACATTTCCAACAGGCCTCTATGGCACCAAACGAGAAGCTGTGATATGCACCATCACCTGAGAGTTCGCTCAGACAATTTGGCCTCCCTCTATTAGTTACAATCAGTTTAGATTGCTTTATTTTACAGGCTATGGAACCAGTGATGATGGCAGTCGCAAATAATTTTATCACAGAGAGAAATTCAGGAGAAGTCATGGCTGTGGGGTAAGGTTTCCTGTGACATTGAAATCACGCACTACAAAGTTCTCAAGAGGCTACATGAAAAAAATGCCTATAACTTTTGGTTACAATCTATCCCAGTAAGCAAGTCAGGAGGTTTGTTGCATTATCTCTGAAAAAGAGACCTTCGACAACAGACTAAGTTTAGGAGAAGGTATGATAGAGGAAGCTCCAGACTTGAGCTAAGCAAAAATTGGTTGTACATGTATATGGTTCACGTTTTCAAATTCCAGGTTAAATGCTGTGAGGGAAATCTGTGCCAGGTGTCCATTGGCCATGGATGAGGATTTACTGCGGGATCTTGTTCAGTATAAAAACCACAAAGACAAAAGCGTGATAATGGCTGCCAGGTCACTGATACAGTTGTTTAGGACGACCGGTTCACATTTATTGCATAAGAAGGACAGAGTAGGTCTGAAAATAAAATTGGTGCTTGATTAAATAGTAGTTGTTCTGTGTCGGTGTCACAGAGATTAACAGACCACATCTTGCTACAACATTTGACAACATCTTTGGTCTCGAAGCCATTTGATAATTTGAAAAAGTATGAAATCATGATGTTAATTACCAACTTTCAGGGCAGACCAACAGAAGCTGCAAAAGAAGCCTCATCATTAGTGTACGGGGACGTGGACAGGAAAGACTACATTCCTGGGGCTGAGGTGCTCAAGACTGTTGAGGAGATTGAAAAGGAAAAACAAGACCAAGGTGAGCAGGGGTGGAGATCATCTCCGTCACATTGGTTTTCATCATTGCGGGACTCCGTCACAGCCGCCAAATTCCTTTGTACATTTTCATGTTCTATCTTAGACATGCTGGATAAGTTGGATTAGTCTGCCAGTCTCGACCTTACTATCATGTTTTTCAGATGAATGGAGCTCAGACTCTGAGGAAGAAGAGGAGGCAGATGATGACAGTGATGGCTGGGTTGATGTGCATCATTCATCAGATGAGGAACCAGAGGTGAGGAATGACAACCTTTTTGCTGTTTTGAAGGTGGCAGTTATTGTCTACTGATGTAATGATTTAAACTTTACTAAATGCTGGAGGATGCTGTTTACTGTATGTTGACCCTTGTTGGAAAGCCCATGAAGTAAACGTTTGTTTGTTTATTGTCTCCTCTACTTAAACGGCCTTCTAGAGAAGACTTGAGACACTGTTTCATTTGTTCAATTACACCTATTAAAACGTTTTTTAAACTTCATGCCTTTCTTCAGGTGACAGAAGAAATGAACGCAATGGCCCCCGAAGACAAAGTAGCGAAAGCAAAGGATGTGACTCAATCTCGTATTTTGTCTCAAGATGAGTTCAAACAGATCAGAGTGAGGCAGATGGCGAAAGAAATGGACACAGATAAGAATCCATCTAATAAACGTAAACGGGAACCGTTAGATGTGGAGCAATTGGAAAGGTATTTATAAACAAGACCCCCTTTCCCCCCGTTACAGGCAGTGTTCATGTTGTTAATGTAATGCATTTAGAAATCTTGCATCAAATTGCAAAACACAGCGCATTGTAGAATGCTGAAGTAGAGCGAGCAAGTTGGCCATTATTAAAGTTTGGACTGATTTACTCTCTCTTAGTAACACAAATGCATTTTGTTTTAGGGGAGAGATAGTTAGATTAGACGACATTGAGCGTGTTCACAAGAAAAGAGCTCATGATTACAAGTCAAGACTTGCCACAGTCATGGTAGGTACAGTTGACTCCAGTTGTGAACAAAAACAATTCGGATTAAAAGCAGTGTCCTTACTCGAGAGGGTGTCCTCAAAAGGCACCACTGAATGGTGCTATGTCACTGGAGTATTGCATAGTTGTGTCAGAGACGATTTTATCTTGGTTTTGCCATCTTTTTAATGCATACCATAAAAGAACACCATGAAAAGAGATTCTGTGTTGTGGAAATCTGTTTAATGAATTCTTATTCCCATTTGTCCCAAATGGTCTTCTGAGGACAAAGTCACATCTTAGAATGCAGGGATAGTTAGGTTTACTTGAACACATTCTAATTCTTTGCCTGCAGGCTGGACGGGAAGGTCGTGAGAAGTTTGGTAAATGGAAGGACACGAAGATGAACCCGCATGCAAGTACGACGAATAAACAGAAGAAAAAGAATCAGAACTTTATGATGATCAAACACAAAGTGCAGAAAAAACAGAAAAGATCATTTAGAGACAAACAGCTGGCTCTGAAACATTCCCTGCTGAAGAAAATGAAGAATAAGATGCGATAGGGAAAGGAAGAGACTGAGTAACTGTTAACTGTAAACCCCTTTTTTTTAAACTTAATAGTTTGTGGTTGTGGCATCAGGCAGTACAATCTCAAAAATTCGGGTCTTCAACATGTTTAACGGTTTTGTCGTTAAAGTTAATAAAAAGTCGATTATTTAGAGCTGCCAGTTGGTTTTTCTTTCCAAAAGTTTCTGCCTTGAAAAATATCATGGAGATTTTCCGTTCGCTCGCCTCGGCAGTTTGCGAGTGCTAAGAGTATTAATAGTTGAGCCATGCAAAGGAAACTCATCCTGGATAATGTTACCACAAGAAAGTCCTCCATGGTCTAGTGTTGGCCAGGCAAAACGCGAGGGTCAAGATGTCTTATATTCCTGCCCCAACTAAGTACACCAGGAAATTAGTCTCATTGTTGGGACAAAGAAGTAACCCTTGGGGATTCTGGTCCCAGCCCCAAGAAAGTAGTGTATGGAATATCCAAAACCGAAAGAACGTTGTCTGGTAGTGGTTAGAAGGGTAATGGTTGATCATAAAAGATCATAAAAAGGGCACAAAAAATGTGAAGAAAAAAGCGCTCTTTCACAAAAGTAGGTCCCGCCGAGATTTGAACTCGGATCGCAGGATTCAGAGTCCTGAGTGCTAACCATTACACCACGGGACCTTGGCTGAAAATGGCGAGGCTTTTTTGATTATTAAATTCTAGTAAATATATTACACGCCAGAGTTGTGAGTATATTGATTCATTGCTGTTATTTTGGCTCATATCAACGTTAGAGAATCAAGGTACAATTACTGCAACCAAAAGAACATTCTGAGAATTACGTCCCCGAGTGGAAAAGATTGTATTGTAATTGGGCTATTTCATCAAGTGCTGCCCACCCGACGTATTTGCGGTCGATATTATATCCAATCCGCGTTAGCAGGTCATGTGATCTTTGAGAACTGGTTTCAACTTATGTTCAAACAAGATCTTTGTAAGTCTAATTTGATGGTGACCACCTACCGCAGCTCCTACCTATAGACCCCATTTAACACCTTCAGCGCCGAACCAGATAGATCTACGTGGCCCAAATCCGCCCTCCCCCTTTGAGCTGGTTATCGGAGTCTCATGGACTTCATTAAAGAACTACGCCATCGCCATCTTCAGGGCAAGGTAGGAACTGACTAGGCCAACCGGTCTTTTCAGTTCCTCCCGTGCCCTGAAGATGGCGTAGTTCAGAACTTTAAATGACTTCATGAAAGAACTACGCCATCGCCATCTTCAGGGCACGGGAGGAACTGACAAGGCCAACCGGTCTTTTCAGTTCTGACCTTGCCCTGAAGATGGCGATGGCGTAGTTCTTTAATGAAGTCCATGAGACTCCGATAACCAGATCAAAGGGGAGGGCGGATTTGGGCCACGTAGATCTATCTGGTTCGGCGCTGAAGGTGTTAAATGGAGTCTAGGTAGGAGCTGGTATAAGCTGCGGTAGTTGGTCACCATCAAATTAGACTTACAAATATCTTGTTTGAACATAAGTTGAAACCAGTTCTCAAAGATCACCTGCCAACGCGGATAGGGGGGGTGTAAACAAACAATTACAGAGCCAATATTGGTGGGAATTTCTTACTCTGACGTCATGTTCACATGATTTCGTGACTCACCCGTAAACAAAACTGGGAAATCCCTTTTTTATTTGCTTGTGTTTTGCTGAACAATTTGCTACTAATTCCGAGATTTTAGGGAGTTGCTTTGCACTGTCTGCACATTCCAGTTACTCGAAGACATCCAGTGCTTCATTCCCAAGAAAAAGGGAAGGATTTCAGGTTGGTATAATGGTGTTTTATTGCAAAATGAAAGGGTGTGCCCAAGTTTCTGTTGGCCTAGCCCTGGCGAACCTTGTCATGGTTGAGGTGATTTGGGCTTTGGAATAGAAAGTATAACTTTGACAGTACTCCATGTACTCAGCATAGCTTACACTATGATAGAAGTGCCCTGATCCCAGTGAAATTATTGGTATTGTCTGTCATGCCAAGTCTACATTATTTTGGGCAATAAAAAGTGGGATACGCCCCCCTTTTGTCAGTCCTGCCTTGACATTACAGACAGACACCGAGACAGTGCCAGGGTTGTCATCTCAATCATAGTTTACTTCGTGCCAGTCAGACTAGCGGAGGTTATTGTTGAGCACCATAATAAACCAGTGTTTGTCCATTGTGGTGAATAATTAGCATTAGCTTAGTTTTGGGTCTGTTAAGACTGATTCAAAGCCAGCTATCAAAACTGTAGTCTAGTGGCTGTGTCAGTTAATGTATGTCAGTTTTTAAGTCTCGAATCAGTAATTTAGTGCATTTTTCCCAATTCTTACTCTCAGGCTGCTTCAATTCTATGAACATAATTTTACTGTCTTCTCGAGTGTATTGATCAACCCAGATAGATCAGCTGACCTCATTTTATAGTGTCATATACAATACATGATTGTATATGCCTGCACAACTAGAATGATGACCTAATTTACAGATGTTTTGTCATGACCACATACCCAAGGTATGCGCAATGTTGTTCAATATCTTTATTTGTGTCTATGTATTGAGTGTTTAAAGTCATGGTCTGAGTATTGGGATTGGTGAAGACCAATATCAACTCCTTTTTGAATCTTGTAGAGGCACTAAAAAGACATCGAAGAATGAACATAGGCCTCATAACGATGTTTGCACTGCAAAGAATCTTATTGTAAAGGAGCTATTTTTTAGATCCCTGACAATGACCGATTGATTTGAAGGGTGATATCTAACTGGTTTACCATGATATAGTTATCCCGAATTGAACTTTCTTCAAACTTTGTCCGCCTTAAATGTTGTTATCATGAAGCAAAGTCAGGTTCAGGTCAGGGTATCTATATTTTATATGTTTTTAGGCTGCACTATCAAATTTAGAAACTTTGCCAACATGTTTTTTGCCAATTCAAATGAAGTTTAATTTTTTTTTCCTGTAAAGTGTAAACTAAAAGTAATAAACAATGCTAAGTATTTCATCGATACTTGATATTAACACTCGTACACGTCACAATGGCTGGGACTTTGCTTAGCATTAGTCCTTGACCCACCTCTGCCCTATTGCCAACATAATTCAATATATAAATGAGCCAGTTGTAACCCATTCAATGATCCATTTAATCCTGGCCAAATCCAATTGATTCTCCTCCGACTTACTCTAATCTTCTTTTGGAAATTAAATGCATGGTGACACTCTCAAGCCATGTTGCCAGTATTACATTGAACAGTGAAATAGTGATGTCCAACAATTGAAAATAACTGTGGAGAAGTGTTGTTGTGTCCAAAATGTCAAATTTAGATGCGTTGTGAATGAGTAGGATAGACCAAGGATAGTGTGTTCCAAGTCAGTTTTTATGAAATGGCAGGCGGCGTACGCAATTCTGGTTTGCGACATGTTCCGACTTGTTGACAGTAAAATCACTCTATAATAGGCCCTTATAATTGTTCTCTGGAAGTCGGACTATCATTATGCATATCCGCCTTGAATATCACTTTATCTGAACCTCATCAGATTGAAGGAAATTCCAGGAAATTCCACTAGAGATTCTCATTAATTAGCAATGCTGTGTCTGTTTGACCCTAATTGGTTAACATTGTTTTAAGGGTAGTTTCTCATCCGGGTTTCATAAATGTGACATCGTCATCGGCCTATAGGGGATTATAAAAATCCTTGCTGTGAAGTAAATAGCAGTATGGCCCAACACAATTTCCATGGCTTGAGTATTCAAAGCAACCATAATACAAGGCATTCTATCTCATTCTATTTCCAAGTAAATTATTCACATTTAAAAAATGCAGTCTTTAACCAGGAAGATTTGAGACAGATCTATGGCTGTAAAAGTCAGTTCATCTTTACACAGATCATGGAGAGATAATCAAAGGCACTTCATGGGTCTTCACCATTGCAAATGTCAAGTTCTATGATGGTACTAGTGAATTTAGCCTAGCTGTAATATATGACTTTTAAAAGAAGAATTTACAAAATCCTTTCATGCCATATCATGTTGTTGTTGCATGGTGTGATTGAGTCATTGACATTGCAGTTGACATGTTGCTCATAAACTCTCTCAACAATGGCTTCATATAAAGGGCTTTACAATCATTAGCTATCTTACTTATGGTCTGGCACAGTTTTCCTTCATGAAATACAAAGAATAGTCTGGTAATGTGATTACCATTGATGATAGTATTGAATGATAACAAATATAAATCAGGCATGATTGTTATTTTTTTGTGGGAAGTAGGACATCCCGGATTGATGCCTGATTAGTGGTTTTGTCAATATGATTTATCTACTCAAATCTCCTTAATCAAACTCGTCCTGCAGCTTCAGTACCCGAGTTGAACCTCCCAGAGTGAACACAGTCTCTGTTTAATAGCATGTCACCCTTCCTTTTGAGGAGAGCAATTGTCGGTCCCAAGGGTGTCTTAATACTCAGAGAGGTTCCACTGTATATATAACATAAGGTAAAAAATGTCCTTTGAATTATTTAGTCGAATATTTTAAAAATTTTACTGCGATTGCGGCCCCCTATCTGCTATCGCACAACATGTCGATAAGACCAAGACAGTCTGTTATTCTTTTGACCCTGACGTATGATTGATTGCCACTCTTTGGATAGCTTGTGCATTGCTCTACCACGATAAGCCTCTGATAACCTTAATTTAATGGGGTTTTGTACTTGTTGAACATTTTATGACATGATAGTTCAAGCCAGAGATAAATAAGCCTATTTTAGTTTTGTCAGTCCTGTTTTTGTCTGTGTCGGTGTACCTCCCTTTGAATTGAAAACCCGTCTGCTCTGAAGACTAAAAGAGTATTGTTGTTGCGATACTGGGAAAGGTCTGTACTGTACATTTCGTCAATTTCCTTTCTGTGCTGGGCTGTAGTCAAAACGGTATGCCTTTTTATAACGATTTTTATAGAATTTTTTAAAAGTGGTTTTCTGCCTCCCCAGAGAGCAGTTTCTGGGCGTTAGCAGTGTTGGTTGTGGAAAAAGTACTACCAGCGCCTTTGGCTGACATACATGTATATAGGCAAATGCAAAACTTTGCTGAATTTCATTGTTGTTATCTGGCATAGTCTGGCCAGGATGTGTGGAGGGTGGAGTAGCTTGATCACACTATACCACCCATCCATTAAGGATCATTGCCTCCTGCTGACCTTACCTCTGGGTCTGAGGACAGAACGAGAGATTCTACTGTGATTCCGATTCTACACCGATAACATGCGAGCATGCATTATGACTGACTATTGCCAATATTGGTATCACCTGGAGTATAGGGATTGGAAATAGATATAGTTTAGTGAACAGCATAAAAATGACCATGTATGTCATAGGAAATGCCAATACAAATACCAGTGTCAATAAAATTGAAAATCGGTGGAATCTTGTTGTCCTGAACCCTGGGTGACCCATATCACATTTTTATTACAAGTGCATAAAAACTTGCTTGAAGCTGTATCAAAGTGAAACTATATAATAATTGAATGTATTGCCATTGTCTGTGTTGGAAGTTTAATAACTGTGCCTGTGAAGTCAAACAGGAGCCGTTGGAAATTCGTTCTTGGAAATTCCTGTGCAAATGCGCCTAGGGCCAGGGGTGAATATAGGCTTAAATTGTCTGCACAAAATAAGTTAAGTTCTTTGGTTCACCACGTCTTGACAGGCTTCCTATTTAGGTGGTTTTTAAGTGCCTCATTACACCTATTTCAGTTAGGACACCACTTGGGGCAATCTTCTTCTACTAGGTGTTTTTGTGTATGCCCCTGTGTGTGTCATTGCCATCTGGCCCTTTTTCGTTGGTATTGCTGCTGTAGGGCTAGTATAAATGCAAGGAGGTAGGATTGCTTGTGGCGACTGTCTCTGAGTGTGGGGGTGACAGGGGCAATATCCATGCAGGATTTCGAGAAAGAGAGGTGCTTCCATAGGGGCACCTAGTTTTATATGTCGATTTCCCCAAATCTCGTGATCTTTTCAACAAATGTGACTAGTCACACCAAAACCAGGCGCATGTCGCACAGAAGATCAGCCTAAATGACACCAGAAGATAATGGAAGAAATTGATGTGCTCATATTTCACAAAAGGCAGACAATAGAGAAATGAACAAACAGTCCGTCTCAACCTGCCAAGCTCAGAGCGACATGCGCCTGGTTTTGCTGTGACGGATCACAAATTTACTTTACGGGGACATGAACAAGGGGAGAACAGGGTTTGCATTGACCGCTTGATAATATGTACATGAATTGTGGGCAGGAGAGTGTGCACTTTATGACATCAAAATTGAGTAATTGTGAAAAATTACTGGGCCTCGTTTGTATTAGTTCTGGAAATAGGCTCTGTTGGTCAAACAATGAAGGCCTAGATCCAATATGATAGTCCAATTACAACAATTTGTATTGAAATTATGCATCAGGCCAATAAAGTAGGAGTGATCTATGTTTCTGATCATCAGGGTACAGTTATCTCCATAAGTAACCTTGCACACTGTACACAACATCAACATGCTCAAGAAAGAGTTAGATCAGCTCCATGCTCACAGGTCCAAGGTTCCATCAGATGTGAAGTACTTCCCTTCTACACTTTAAAAGAAGATAGTTGTAACAGATCTTCTAGTACTGACCCATGTACTACTAGTATTTTCATATATCACAGGGTGTTGTTAGTAAATGGTCCCCGAGACATATGTCAGTCTGCTCCAATAATCAATATGTCAGTTTAATGGATAGATGATTGATTAAGGCACTGATGCATGATAGTATTAATTCAAATGGACATTTTTCAGTCAGTTTGCGACCCAGAAGAGTTCATTTTGTTGCAAATTTGTCCGTCTCTTCTCAATCCGAGTCATAGCGTGTTGAAAGCCGCAGGCGGTCCCCTCACCTTAGCCAAAATGTTACCCTCTCATTCTATAACTCAGACAACTTGTACCCGAAATCTTCTAATCAGTGAGTTGACCGCTTGGATTGCTTTGTGACAAGCAGCTGAGATTTGTTCAGGAATAATGTTATTCCACAATTGCCAATAACTCGGGAGGTTTTATGATAACCACCAGGCTTGTCGATGTGGTGAGTCAGATGATAAACCCACCTGACTGAGTAAAAATCTGGTTTCCCCATTTTCTAAAAATAGAATGCTTTCACTGTCACTGGCAACAGGTGGAAGTGTGCTGAAGTTACTTGTGACTTTAACAGTTGGGACCGGAATGAATTCTTTTTAAAATTAAAAATAAAACATCTTCCTTTTATCCCCAGCAAATGGTTAGCAGTTCACAGCAAACTTTCTCATTTCTGATAAAGGCAAGTGTTGCAAAAGTTGAAACACTCTTCTCATCTGAGCCCAGTGACAGTCTTTCTTTGGCACCGATATATTTTTAGTAGGCCCTGAATGTCAATAAACAAGTATCGCAACTACTGCTTTTGTTCATAAAGCAGTGCAGTTCTTTTCAATGGGATGTGCTCATTCCTCAATCAATGCTTCAATAATCCTCTTCAATAAATGCAATGACCTATTTATTTTCACATCACATGACATGTCAATTATATTAGGCCTTTAAGGAGCAAACGAGTGGCCATTTCCCTCGACCATATATGGGGTTGGAAATCCCAACCAAAACAGCATGTCACATAATTGGTCAGACCGTTTTTAATGCCAACAACATGAAAGCATGTCATTGAGTCATGTGCAGATAGACCAAGTCCACTAATGATGTCATGAACTGAATTTCGATGATAACAAGAACATGATTCAGTACGTCTGGTGATAGTCGGTGAATTCACCAACTATTTCTGGATTGGACTGCCGATCGAGTGCAATGAGAGGCATCTCAGGACTTCACTGACTTTGTTTCGCAGCGAACATTCTGAAGCTTGTGTTTGGTCATTGAAAGAATAACAAGCAGTTTTTTATCATTTTGGCAGGTCTTGTGAAATTAATTTGTAACTTTCAGATTTCTGGGGCTTTGGCCTTCTTGATAAGATTAGCCGAATGACTGGCATGGATTTCTGATGTTGGTGATATCACACTCCTTATTTCAAGAATGTGTTAAAAAGGGGATTACCATCAGCCAAGTATCCGATTCATGCGAGTTAAGGGATTTCCCATGCATTTTCAGTAGATTTGAGGATGTCCGACTGATGTCAGTGGATAAACTTATCACTTAGCTGTTATTCTTCTACTGATTTATTCAAACATTTTCTTGGATACATCAATAAAACAACTCTTCCTGTGTTGTGAACAGTACAAAAACTGTGCAGAATTTCCTTGCCTTTTTGGATAGACAGTTTCGTAAGGATCTTAGTGTGGGCCACCTCTTATGGTGCATACTATGGCTGCATCAGTCAAGTCAAGTTCTCTATCTGTAATGGGACAACCTTGGAATGCTTGGCTAGACAACAGGTAGTCTGCTCATTTTACATGGGTCTTTGGTTTTGCTTTTGCATGATGACATCCTAAACTCCCTATTTAGATCTTTATAAGATGCAAAAACCTAGATAATGAAGATGGATGGGCCTCCAGACTGAATCTGCCATGCCATCCTCTCAAAAGATGGGGCATGAGCCCTATCGAATCCACTGACCACTCCAAATTGGTCTTTTTGTATACAACTTGTCTTACATACATGTCTATGCGAATAATAAGAGCTACTGAGCAATAAGCTGTTAACCATGTCGGGCCATAGCTAGCATTTTAGTGTGGGGAGGGGGGGGGGAAATCATGTTCTAAGGCAATCGCCAGCATCTTGAAGTAGCTGAGAGATCGTGGTTCAAAATCTGACTGATGAGTACGGTACCACCCCTCAAGTCATGATCTTTTATTCTTCTTTTTAGTGCCAAGTCATGTCGAGTGATAACGATGATAATTATCATCATTATGAACACCAATGCATGACTTGAACTTCCTGAGACCAGGAAATCGTCCCCCCAGACACTTGACAGAACTGATTGTCATGATTGTGTAGGTCTTGTACTTCAGTTATGGGCTTGAGGGGATCCAAATTCTAAGGTGCATGTATCAAGGGGTCCTAAATCAAACATAGAATTCTTGGACATACATTTAACCAGAGGCTGAGTTAAAAGGACCAGAGGGGGCAGTGGTCTTTTTGGGGTTACTGAGTGGACCATAAAAAGGCCGACAACTTGGGAAATTACGCCCGCTTGACTATTGGTAGTGTTGATAGTAGGCAGTATGTTCCGTACCGGTAACTGTAGCTGTGCCGCTACTGCAGTACCACTATTGTTATTTACCCCAATTAGCGTGCAACTGGGTCATTAGGCGTGATGCAACTCATGGTGTAAGCCATATTTATCTGGCAGGATGCAGCAATATTACGCACTTGATTTGAAGAGTCAGTCCTAATCATTACTTCGAAAATCACCATTGTTTGATTTTGAGAATATATCAAAAAGTTTTATATGCATGGCCAATTAAGATTTTAATGAGACATTGAATCCTGTGGATGGGACAGGACGTATGATGATGGCACTAGTACTAATTCATGTGTCATCAAGAATTTAACGACTAGTCTTTATTCATTCTTGACATCATGCACACGCAAATAAAACTGCTGACATTTGCTCCCAGAAGCAGCTTCCATAAGGCAGTCATCCCCACTTACTCAGCAGATCCCAAGTTCTTGGTCGACCTCTGCACTAGACTTTTAATGTCAAAAGACTTATATGGTGGGACTTCTGCCTTTCTCGCTCACTTCTAGTTTGTGCTATTAACCCAATGAGCCAACTGTTGATAAATGATGACCCCCCTCACTCAAGATTTTGTCTCAAACCAATGTATCCATTGGTCTTTCAGTATGGAAGTGAGCTATGATCTCCCATTTGAAGATGTCCTTCTGCATCCTGGGGGTGAGGTAGAAATTCAGAGTGAAGAGGAAAGTATTGTGGTGAGTCCTTCTTCCATACTCTTGTAGATTAGTAATTGCACACCATTCAGTTCGCTGACCATTTCATTCAGGTTAAGTTTACTGTTAACCCAGGACATAAAGATCCTAGGACACACAGATCCCAGGACACATTGTATGTTCAATCACCTTATTTCTGCAGGAGGCTGGCCCCCCAGTAATAGTCCTACAGCAACCCGGTGAAGTTAACTCATTCACAAGTTTAAACGGCCTCGACTCCGACTATGGAGACGAAGAAAGTCTTTCAGGCAGCCCATCTAGTCATCAAAGTTTGCAAGAATACTACCGCAGCCTCCATCTTGAAGTGAACGAGCGTCTGTTGACGGATGAGGAGAGCGAGGAGGATGAGATGCCCATCAAGAGGAAGAAGAAGAAGAAGAGGAAGCTCATGTGTAAGTAATGCTGTAGTCTGAAAGAGTGGTCATGAAGTGGTTGCAAACACCAAACTTACAGCAACTTTTGTCACAGATGTGTTTTCCATGAACTCCAAACTGGACTGATATCAATGTTTGACAAGGTAAAGGTAGTTTCCCTTCCACTGGAACACCCCCACAGCGGAGGTCCTCTCAATTTCTTTAAAAGTGCAGCTTCTCTTACAAAGTTACCGGGACTCAAAGGAAATATGTGGCATGGTTTGCTATTAGCTTCAGAAGAGCCAGAGGGAATACTTTGGTGAAATTATTGAAGTTTCATTTGTGCACAATTTTGTTTCAGGGTGTCACGAAAGAGCTCTTACTTTTAGCTTTTACTGCTGCTTTTGTTTCCTGTTGCTTTTCTTTATGTTTTTATTTGAGGAATTTTATAACATGTGGATTTTCCCAAACAAAATTTAAAGTTGGGGTCTTAGACATATCAACTGCTGTAGAGGTTATCATCTGACTTTATACTTTAACCCTGGTCTGTCCTGAAAGCTAGAACTCAGATAAGCTGCTCAACCTGAGCATTTCTGACCAGTACTGACTTGGAAAGGCAAGTGGGACAAAGACCTGTCCAGGGTTGCACAGGGCCTCTTGACTGCTAGCTGAGAGTGAGAGTCCAAGCACTAAGTCCAAAGTGGCTCCCTGAAGCAGGTATTGTTCTTAAGCATAAAAGCGAGAGTCAAAGTTCTTTGTTTCTGTTGCTGTATTCTTTGCTTTTTGTGTTGCACCAATTTGCTCTAGGAGAAGATCAGAAGAGCGTGTCATCTACAGGGATATATATGGCCTGTTATAAAGGGGTTGTCCAGAAGTGATATCTAACAAGTTCATGTGATTGAAATTCCAGACATTTGCCCTCAGAGTATACATCAAACCTTGTACTATTTTCTCATAAAAACCATAATAGCATGCATGTGATCATGTTCATTAGGTTGTGTCATTGGAATTCTCACAGAACCAGCTTAAGGAGAATTATAAAAACTTTCTTGAACCTTTCTCAGGGTGAGGCATAAAACCTGTTGACTCTTCGTATTCAGTGATCGAAGACCAGGTCTTAGTGATCCAAGACGAACATTGACAGACTTGTATGGACTCTTCCTCCATGGTCAATTAAGCCTGATTTGCAAACCAGAAAGCTTAATTGGTGGCCAACTGTATTGGCAAGCAGCAGAACAATAAGAGAGTTAAGGCCTTTGCCATAAAAATATTGGAAAAGAAACCGCATCTTTCTTTCACTTTTCCTCTCATTATCTTCTTTCTTTCTTTACTTTAAAACAGCACAATAAATCTAAGTCGGTAAGACCAATTTCCTTTGGATGTTCTTAGAAGTTTTTTCTGTTTTTGATTTTTTTTCCTGAACTTTTCAAATTCCAATTTTGTCACCGAGTGTCTTTGTAATGTGTGAGTGTTATCGTAGATGATTTAACATTCCAGAGTTGGATGTAGTGTTTGAGCTTGATTATTGTTACGTCACATGTTGATGGTTGATTTCTCGTTATTGCATGCTTCTGTCAAAATGTCCTATGGTTTCTTTTCATTTGAGGCCATGCAGAACTAGGGGAAGTTTTAATTTTGATGGGAGTTTTTTTCTTGGTGCATCTTTTTGAGATGTCAAACATTACAGTACCGGAGAAAAACCTTTCAGAATGTGACCCTAGATTGGCCTGGAACAGATAACTCATTATCCAATTTGTTGGATCAATTAGCTGACATAATTGGCATTAATTGACAACAATTTAGACCTTGTGTGACCTTTGCATGGTCAGGCAAAGGTCTTTAAGATATCTGTTTAGCCGTCTTTCAGATTTAATTATTCCAGGCTCAGCTGGAATACCACTTTTCCACATTTTTCAATAGGAGTCCATTAAATTACTCTCCCCCAGCCGCAGTCATGAAGGACTTAATTAAGAATAAGGGCATCTACATGTACTTCATGTTAAAGGCCTCTTATGTCTTCACACTTTCTTGTATACTTTGTACAGTGCAGTTTTGTTGAATTATCACTTTCGACTAGATTTTGTTTTGAAAAATATGGACAATTATCCCATCTTGCACAGTATCATAATAAATGCATGTGTCTTTAATCTGCTATGGCATTGCCAATGTAAACAATATGCCACAGACCAACTTTGTAGCGCAACTGCCCCCTATAAAGAAAGTTTGGAACCAAGGTTCACAATCAGGTAAATGGGGGGGGGTAAATTGCAAAAAATAGTCGTTGTTATACTGCAGAGAAGACTGGGTTGGCAACTGCTGTTTGTGAACTGAAAAATGAAAAAAATGGCCACAAAGTCAACATTTTGAAATAGTCCCACATCATAAGGCAACCAGTCTCCAACTAAGCCGCAGTCACAGCTTTCTCAGTATTTGTTATCAGTAAATTGCCCCCAAAACCTCTCTGAATATACGGTATGCATGGGACATGCTGTGAAGTGGTTTGCCCAAGAACAAAGTTTAAAATTCGCGCCGCACTGTAGTCCCGGTAACCTAGTGACCTCAATTTGCATAATTTACCAAATCACGCAGAGAAGTGCTTGATAACATGCCGCGATAGGAATTTATGAGGATTTCGGTGGCCTAGTTAGAACCACTTATATTTCATTTCAACGTATAAATAAGTCAATATCTGAGCATATCAGCAGTTTAGTTCCGAAATAAACAATGAGAAATAGTAGAAATAGTAACCTTGTTTAGCGAGCTATATCAGTGACGTAATTTACTTCCGGCTTTTTCACCTGGCGCACTTATTTCACATTGAAAACCAGGTCTATCAAGATGGCCGCGTGTTCCGAAAATTCGAAGAGTCTTGATCTTTTACTTCTGGCTGGTAAAGTATATTCTACAAATTAAATCACGGTTCTGGTGGTGGTTCGCTCTTGTCCTTTATCTAAAGAACATTTCTAACACTAGTATGACATTTTCTGATGTTTTCAAACGTCACAATCGACGGGTAACTGTGGTCTCCGAACACGGAAGTGAACAACCACGTTGTTTTCGCTTTGCAAAACAATTGATCACTTCCTGTTTCAGTGTTTACACTCTTTGATCTCCGAATTTCGTCAACTTGTCGGCCTTAAAGACATGTTGCATCGTCCACCTTATGTCACAAATGTTCTATGAATGTATTCATGCTTCCAGCTACCTAATATGAGGAAGGCTCAGGCCTTGATAGGGAGCTCTTCGTTAATAGGGCTGGTGAGCGAGAAGACTCAGGGGGGGGGGTATATAGTTAGGATGATGCCATCATGACAGTTGACCGAAGAAGCAGTTGGCTAGCACACAATGTCAATGATTGATGGCGAGTAGTTGGTGGGTGGGAGAGGGGGGATATAGTTAGGATGATGCCATCATGGCAGTTGACCCAATAGACGCTGTCGCAGTATAGAAAATAAGTGGGGAGAATGTGGGAAACTAAACACAACAGGAGAAGGATAGGTATTTTTGCCCGGAGATAGGCATAATGATCCCAAGACCCAAGTGTAATTAAGATTTATATTCTAATTCAAAAACACCTTAGCCGACCCCCCCCCCCCGTCCTGAATAGTTTGAGGTCTCACTAGCCAGTGGTGATCAGGTGTTAATCTTGAAGTTATAAGGCATAGAGGTGAAATTTTTCAAATTTGCGTTATATATACAGGGTGTCTCATGCATTGTGCTACATCAGTCTATGCATGACTGTAAGTCTAGACGACGTTGAAACTTGGTCAGATGTATTCTTCAAGAGACAAGCTATTCAGAAATGTATAGGTTTGTGTGAGAGTAAGGTACTGTCAAGTCTACAGCCGCTGGAACAGGGGTATGCATGAAATGACGTCGCGTCATTTTTGGAGGCAAGTAGGCCTGGCCTCCGCACCGGCTAGTGAGACCTGAGGTCAGCGCGTGCGTTTGAGTTAGTGCGCATGCGCTTTCTGAAAATAGAAATGGCTTGTGTTGTGGACGAGTGGTTTCAGGTTTCAAGGTAGGATTTTGTCATGGAAACGGAGAAATAGACATTGAGACCAATGTACTTTCAAGATTATTGCATTATTAATGGAACCAGACCGTCGACATATTGTCACACCCCATGATATTGACGAAATCGTCGTCGAAACGGGCAGCCCCGGACCGATCATGTTGGTGCGCTTGAAACTACGGAAAAGTTAGCAGACGAATTTTGCCAGTTAAAAGCACGATTTCTTCGCGGAAAGAGAAAAATAATCTCTGGCAGCGATGCAGCTTGTTGTTTAATGCATTTCGATTCGCCCCAGGGTATCGTTACACTTTGATTCGGCCCTGTTTTGACGAAATCTTCAACCGAACAGCAACTTCTGTGCGTAAACATCGTAGCGTCCCGCTGAATTGTTTGGAAAAAGAAAATCTCTCCCCAGGTAAATTGCTGTGCATTAGCGTATACGATTCGCGTGCAAGAATGTCACCTGGGTGTGGAGGTTTTCTGGTTCCGGGTCAAGTTTTTTTCGTTGATGGTATACACACACTCTCTAACCATAAAGCTCGCTAGAGCTCCCTAATATTAATAAAATATTTATATTTGAGCATGGTTCTTTCATTCTGACTGAGATTGAGAAGGAGACTGAGTCAACTGGTCAACAATAGATCAGGAAAATGGTTGTCAAGGTATAGCCACTGAGAGTTATTGCCGGTGCAATCTTGTGATAATATATAGGCGACATCTTCACCAAAATCTTGTTGTTTTTGTGACGTCCACTCTTGACCTCTTCAGACTTCACTATCCGACCTGACACTGACGGCAATAATGATCTTCTGCGTGGTGCACCAGTACTCGTGCAGTGGTGTAGGCCTACTAAAGTGCATGAAGCATAGCATGGCATTAAATAACATCCTTAAAGATGCTGTAGAAAGCTGCAGTCCAGGCAACCAGAGAATGGCGAGGGATGGAAAGGCTTCTTTATTCTCAAGGAAGTTTTCCTTCTCAGAGGTGAGAGGAGCTGGTTGTTTTGACTCCCAGTCCCACTACAGTTGAGCTTATGGGCCCAGTGACTTGACTTTTTAAAACAAATCTAAGTTGCACTAAAAATATCTTCAGGAACTTTTGTCTCGATATCGCAACCGTTGATAGAGAACTTTTTGAGTAGACTCTATAAAGCTGTTAAAACTTAGAGGTAATAGTAATACTAGTGGAGAAAACAGCCGCTGAAGACATGCTGTCACCAATGCCATGGTTTGCTCAAAATCATTTTAATTAGATTTGAGAGAATGAAGAATGTGTTCTCAGTCATGTCAGTCAATATGAGGTTGTAGGTTTAGTGTTTCTTATTGTGGAGAGATGGCAGCACTGAACATTTTGTTCAGTTGCTGACGAGAGAGGTTTGTTGAAACAGTGTGACAATCAATGGTAGATGGCAGCACTTTTCAAAATGACAAATTTCTTTCCTTTTCCCCTTGATAGGGGGTAGTACTACATGGTCCAATCTCATCTTGATGGGATGACGCAAAAACCCTGGTGGTCAAGATGTATTTGGTGATGGATCCACAGCTTTACCAACCAACCTCTTAATCTTTTGGATATCTTTCGAAGCACATTCTGTTCCTATCATACTGCATCATTGCATGGATATTTGCTCCTTTTCTTTAACGGCAGCCACCTCTTGCAGATCAGATCAGGCGCAGTAATCATGCCTCATTTGTCTTCATCTCGTTCGCATGTGTCATGACTTGGATGTCAGGAGTGCAGCGCTGTCACGATTGCCGAGGAACTCGTGGAGAAAAATGACATGAAGTTTGTCATAGTTTCTGCGCACTTGAGACACAAGAGTAATAGTAGGATTAGATGCAGATTGGTTATCTCAAAAGAACTTGTGTTTTGGTCTGAAAAACTTTTCCCAGCTTTCTTTCCTTGCTTTTTATGCTAATGGCCTTACAAAACAACATTTGGTACAGCTGTTTCGAGATTGCTGGTGTGCCCTCCACAAAGTTACTCTTACCTGAAAGTGATGGCTTAGCCTTCTGACCAATCTAGATTATTTCCTTAAATACAAATTGCTTTGGTTTTATTTTACAATGTAGGCCTATGTCTGAGAAAACTACTTGAATTTACAGCTGGTGGATCCTGCCCTATGCGAAACAGTTTGAAGTTTGCTCCTCCTTCAGATTTTCTCTGCAGTGATCCTGCTTTGAATGAAAACTTTCTTAGCTGCATCATTTCTCTTTCCATGACTGAGCAGCATTTTATGCTGCAGTCTTATCATCTGACATTAATCTTCATCAAGATCTGCCAAGACTTGTGGTTGCATCATTGCAAAAGGTCCTCCGTTGGTAATCGTGTCATTGGTCATTTTTTGAATGGGATTAGTTCCAGTGGGATTTAGAGAGTGACCAAGATTGATGGGATTTTTAAGAAGATCTCAATCTGGTCAGCGGGTTGGTATCTGAGCTTGGGTAACTGAGATTGTAGCTGAGTTGGCAGTGCGATCATCATTTTCAGTGGACATTGGATGGGTCGAGGTTTTGGCCAAATTTCTGATCAGTTGTGAACTTTTTTCCAAAAATCATTCCTGCATGAAGCTTATTTTGATTTAACTGGAAGAGAAACCTCCCGACCTGATTGTCCTCTGACCCATACTCATTGAACTATACATGATCCAAAAGATTCTGACCCTACGGAAGAACTTTAGATTCTGTAATTTTACCGCTGACCACATCAGGGACCTGGGAGAGATATCTCCCTCGGGCGTGAAATTTTAGTGCTAGATTTTCCATCCCTGGAGATGATCCCTTATCTTTCTTTTCTTTGCTTCCGAATGAACTGTACATCCCCGGACCCCTGGTTTATGGGCAGACCACTTCAAGAAAGAATTATCTCTAAATTTGGTCGATGGATGCTGACCCGAACATACCCTTGCTGACCCCTTGGCTGTTCAGAAGCAGTAAGACAAAAAATATCCAGGGATGTGCAGGAGCGCTCAAATGGTAGCCCTTTTGTGTGTTTACTTCTTGTAATGCACCGCCTGTTGTATTTTTAGGTTGATCCTTTCCTCGGTGACCTAGCTGGCACGCTCAAATATAGACCCGCTGTTCCTCCTGATTCGACCCGCAGGTGTCCCTCTCGTCAATGTTAAGATCCTTTTCAACGATTGTTGTACCAACGCTGTTCTTTGAATCCAAAAGGTTCCTCATTCATAGGACCCTTTGAGTCTTGGAAAAAACCTCTCTAAATACTAACGCCATTGTTGGGGCTTTGTTGGTTGATGCATCTCATGATGTTCTCATGTTGGGATGATATTCATCGTCACAGTGAGGTGTATTCCTGATAATAGTATGGTCATAATGGACTATTCTTCGGTCTTGCCTTAGTGTGTAACAGGTTGTACGCTGAGGGTTTTGAAGTTGGATGAAAAGCAAAAGCAACAATGTCTAATCTTTTTTTGCCATGATGCTTGTCTGTATAAGTTCTTTGACTTGAGAAAGGAGTATGCATTTGTTTTGTTGTTGCTTTGTGGGTGCACAGACTGATGCTTGAGTACATGAACTCCGGGCTCTCTGTGTGGAAAGAAATATTATACCCTTGATTTGTTGTGTTTCATTGAGGTGGAAGTTGCTTTTGCCTGAGTTGCATTCTCAAATTGTAATTTTCAATAATTTTGAGGGACATTCTCTACTGTCATCAATGCAGAAAAGAAACTTAAAACCAAGAAAAGATATTCTGCAATGAATGTTTGCAACATTTGCAAATTTCTTAAAACATAAGTTCAATTCAGGTACAAGTAAACAAGCTTAGATAACAATCTTTCAACTATACTGTTTGCAATGATTACTTTTTTTCCTATTTCTCCTTTCGGTCTTTGTCGTTGGGCGAAAGATTTGGCGCAAGTTACCAACCTGTTCCGAGCAGGTTGGTGGTGACGCTATTGTCCGATTTGATAAAAGACCAAGGATTCATCTTGTGTTATCTGTGCCCTAGGGTGTAACCAAGCGTGTTCAAACTAGAACTGGAAGTGAGCCCATTGAATTGACCGATACTCTATTGAGGACACTCGTGTCATTTGCATAAAAGGAACTCAGCATATTTTTGGCTCGATACAACCCGTGGGTCAGTTGCCCAGAAAAAGACTGGTTTGGAGTTACCATGGTCATGGTTCACATCCGCCAATACGAACCAGTTCTGGTGTGTGACTTTCCGTGATAAATCGGTTGCTGTCTCTCTTGTGTTTTTGTTTGTCTGTTCCTATGCTGTTCAGTTCTTTTGTATCTGTTGGTTTCATGTACCTCTCATCCGTGAAATGCCAAATTTGAAGAAAAAATTGTGGTTTCATCACCAAGTAACTTGACAACAATGGATTTCATGGTCCAGCATTCTGGTACATAATTTGCTGAAAGTTGGGCGTATTTCATAATCTAAATCATAGAGCGTAATTTTCAAGTTGACTGAACAAGCCTGATGTACTGGTCATCTTCAGCCAATGGAATTGAACCCGTTAGAAAGTGGAACTGGACAGTATAATTATGAAGAGAGCAAGAGTTAATTCCCAGGTACCTGCAGTGTAACTGTAGCAGCTTGAAATATTCCAATGAGGAAGTCAGAAATTGCAAGAGAACATGTTGTTTGCATATTATTAGTTCAATTTCTTGGAAGTTTTCCTGTCCCGGAACTTCTGGAAGTGGAACACCGAATACAACCTGGTCCTAGGGCTTGCTCAGTACTTGAGTGCTCAAGTTGGTGATTACCTGAGCTTGAAACGCTTGCAGGTTGAACAAAGTTTGATCAGTATTTTTATTCCTGGATTAAAATTTCTTAAAAGCTTCATTCAGCCCTCACAAAGACCAAATCCAGTCTACTAGCTGTGCACACAATGTGCCTTTGGGGTTGTTTGGGCATATGCTCTGACCCTTGGTCGCTCAGTGTAGAAACACAGCTTGTAGAATGTCGGCAGACTTCATTAAAAAAAATGAGATGGGAGGTTGAACGACGCCATTGTTTCATCAGTCTGTTCCCAAATTCCTGAATTTTTTTTGCTCCAGGGTCCTCACCTAGACACTTAATTCTGCATGTAGATGTGTGCATCGCATCATCCGTCAATATTTTTCCATAACTTTACATGTACTGTACTGTTGTCTATAAACGGACAGAAAAGTACCCTAAACAACTAAAACAGCTGTACCCAACATACATGTGCAGTGCCATATTCATGATACCTTTGCCAATATCAAATGCATAATGATGGCACAGCCATTAGACAAATAACTAGGAATAAATAAAAAACACCAATTTGCAGAAATAATTGTGAAAATTTATTTGATAGTTGGTCCTGCAGCAAATTAACGCAAACCCGGAAATGTGAGGGAACTATTTAATGAGCTGGGACAATAGGAAAGATGGAATAGTGATGTGAAGTGAGTAATTGCTGACCTACATGTATATTGCCTATGAAGTTTGTCTATGTCTCTTGGCTCTCGATAGGTTTTCCTTTTGGGTTGACAGCTGACATGACACCAAAAAGATGCAAATAAAATGTTTGGTCATTCCCGGTGTTCTGGCCTGAACCGAGGGCTGGGAAAATTTGGTGCCTTGAAAAAAATGGCCAAGTTGACATTTGAGATTTTCTTCTGAACACATTGTTGAAATATTTCTTCATTGCTGTTCTAAATATGGTAATATTTGGGGCTCTGTTTAGGCCAACACTTAGAACATGTACAAGGCCTCTTCAGTTCACAGAACAGTCATTGCAGCCATACCCTGGATAATTTTGTGAAATGTCAAATACTTGTTGTGTAAGTTTATATTCTGATACATAAATATGCACCATTTGCGTTGACATTTACTCGAAGTGTCATCATCATAATGGACTTGACCCGGTTCATGGGAATGTGGATGTGGATGTGGGAGGGTATTTTTTCATTTTCCTGTTCTTGATCAGATTGCCTCAGCTCTTCATTTCTATATACTTGCCCTAAAAAAGAAGCAGACGTGGCCATTGTTTTGATAGCGGAGGCTGGTTGGGTCTTGCATACTTCTGTACTTCCAGTTAAAACAATAGGTCTGCTGCAGCATGTCAATTATGTGGGAAGCATCCGAAAAAATGTGGGCCATGTCTGTTCCAGGGTCAGGTCAGCATGTTTGATGAGATTTTTGGATGCAAGCAGCTTTGTTTTTGGATGCAAAATTGGGGTCATTGAGGTGAGGAAATTTGATGTTGGCCTCATTTATGGAATGTCACTTGTTCTTGATGATTACTTTGACCAATTAATCCCAAGCTTCAGGTCACATATAATTATCATGCGACCTGCAGGTTGCAAGGGTGCAATGCCCTGTATGGGCATATGTCTGTGTGACCTCTTTTGAAGATTCATATACGTTTACATTTTGGGATTGAGGGGGGGGGGGGGGCACAACATGAAGCTCTGTCCATTTTTGAAGCAGTTGCCAAAATATTTGATTTATAATACCCAGGTCAAGGCGAGACCACAGTCATGATAGTTATCTGGCTTTATAAAACGGCATTTGGCAATCGGCCAACACAGTAGTAACAGAAAATAGCCCCCCTGATAATACATGCATGGGCAAGGTCCATTGTTGGTCAGTCTAGACTGTGCTGATCTATACCTGGTCAAGCTGATATTTTCTGTTAGATGATCACGGAAATAGAAATTTCATGAAACCTTCAATCGAATATTTCTGTTGATTTATTCCATACTGAGTCACTGCGTTTCCACTCAATCATAAGGATTCCGACTAGATTGCTACATGAAACCATCCATTTGATTAAATGCAGTAATTATTGATGAATCCCACGTTTATTATCATACGCTGTGCCCCCTACGATTAAAAATGGTTGTGCCCATAGTAAACGCAGACAGACTTCAGGTCAATGTGTGAAACAGGATATGAGGATCCTGGAAGCAATATGGACGATTCCAATCAGACTTGTTGATGAATTCGCTGATCAAAACATCCAGCAGTGTCGTGGAGACTGCACTGTGAGGCTTCCTGGATCTGATGCAGTTTGTTGTATTTTGCTTGGCGACAGACATCGGTTGAATTCCTCATATCCTTTCTTCTGATTTGCTACCGGATAATCACCGGTGATTTACATCTCAATAACTGACCCAAATGTGTTTATCTTGGCTTTGTGCGAGGTCATGTGACTGGTATTCACGAGTAAGCTATTGAATGTGTGACTGTAGTGACATACTTCCTAGCAGAGGATTTTTTGATGTCATCAGTCAGATAGTGACTTCCCAATCAGAAGGTTGTCTGACAGCGACCAGTCACACGGTTTGATCTGTTGCGTTCATGGAGTATTCTTTCTTGGGATCGTCTCTCGATAATAACGTAATAGGACAGTAGGATTTTCATTCAAAAGCTGGTGTGTTTATACAAACCGACCGTGGATTATTCAAGAATTTTCCCATTTCTGGGAGGACCTAGGATGTACGGTATAATGGGGCCAGCTACGCCAATGGTCTTAGACTTAAGTTTACCAAAGCGGAGGATAAAATCTGAATCTGATGCAAATTTGCATAAAAGTGAACGAACAGGCAGGCATCTTTTGCCAAATCCTTCCACCCCTCCGCCATCGCCAAAGACGTATTCAACATTTAAAAAGAACATTTTAAGAAGATATCTATCCCAATGTGAGTATCTGCCCACCCCTGTCTCACTTGTTTAAGAACGTTTACTATTTTGTCGTAAAAGTTGGTGATGTGTTGTACTTGGTCAACTATTTTTCGATTTTAGTCAAATATTTTTCCCTACAGTTATAAAAAAAGTTCTTTTTATAAAAAGCCTTTTTTTCTTCAGAATTTTCACTCTTTGATTGAATTGAAATATTTAAGGTTCTGTTCATTTCTGCATACATTTGTTTGTGATACTCAGACGTTCAAATATTTTTCAATCAATATTTGTCGTGTTTTGTGGCACTTAAAAAGCATTTCCTCCTACATTGAATTTGCAGTTGTTTGCGATCGATTTTTTCAACACTTGAGCCGTTTAAAAGTTATTTATGTCATGAAGGCTAAACCCGGGAGGGAAAATGAAAAATAACCTGATCGAACCAAGCATTTTTGCGAAAATGCTTTGGATGAAATGTGTTCAGAATTGATTCCATTTGCATATCTTTCGAGGTTTCAGATTCTGTCCAATAACACTATTACAATTTTGTGGCCTGTTTGGTTCAATCCTGGGTTTAGATGACTTACTTGACTCTGGGGCATAGTAGGAATTAATTTTTGTCCACCAAAGCTTCCAGAATTGAAAAGTTTCATCTCGATGGATAGAGGATAGTAGATTACAGAAATCCTGGAAAAAAATTTGAAGTAAAATAATCGAGCTAACGTCGATTCTGGATGGCCTTGGTGACCTGAATTGGCAGGCAGTCCAAGCACTGCCGTAAAAGTTTACTTCCTGCTCTCTGGAAAATGTCAGTAATTTCCTGAGCGCATCCAGGGACCGAGTGGAATTGATACCTGGATCTCTGTACTACAGCATGTTCAGGAGACTGGAATGCACATTATTTTATGCTAGTCACATTTAACCCACTCATTTCCACTTGACCCGTCTCTGGGTAGCTTTTTAGGACATCATTAAGCTTTGCACAAAACTGGGGGCAGTTGGAGATCGTTAACAAATTCATGTATCTGGTAAGATTTTGCTTGGATAACTGCATACATGTAGGCCTATCAACAGATTGTTCAGCAAACAAGTAATAATATGAAGTTGAAATTGGTGTCCATATATACTGCCCACCAAGTCATTGCCCCAAAACAGGTCAGTTTTGGGTTCTTTTCGTTGTAAACGGAGTTCTCTTGTCATGTTTTGTAGGCCTTGTGAGGACGATCCATTCGGATTTCACAAATTGTCTGAAGCTGTGAACTGGTGCCTATCAATCAAAGATGAACACCACGCTCTATTTAGTTCCCGAATTTTATTTCAGGAAAGGGTCAAGTTCTGACAGGCACCAAATAGGAGATGTCCTCATGTGATACAAAATGTTTATAAATCTGAACATGTCCATTTGAAATCTTTTGCATTTATAATCAAATCTTGCAAATCATCGCAGATTGACTAAGACGCTAAGCGTCATTGCATAGTGTATGCCAAATGGGGCGTGAATGCATGAGAGATTGAAGAATTGAATCATTTCCTGAATTCAAAATATTTATGCTTCTGTTATTTTCACTCGAACGTATGCAAAGGACGTCATAAAAATTCCATATTTCCGTGTTTTGTTCAGAGGCCCCTCCCTCTTCGTTCAATATGGACTTCCTGTCGTGATTTTTTTGAATGAATAAAGACCTATAGTTACGCCACAACATGTTTACTCGCTTCTAAGTGCATGCTCTCTTCAGGCCTAGGTCAGTTCCTACCTGTTTTGTTTAGTGACTCATGCACTATGGGTGTATCACGCCAACATTATTTTGGGAGCGCTGTTCTAAAATTGATTGTAGTGACTTGAGTGTTGGGAAGGATTCCAAAAAACAACCGACTCAGTTGCCTAGTTATGGATATTATCAGCGGTCGTACACTCCTGATATTATCGATCACATTTTGACTTGAACAAATATTACACGTAAGGTTTAACTTTTGGATGACTTAAAATTATTTCTAGACATTGACTAATTTGGTCAGAGGTTGGAGTGGCAAATCAAACAGGATTCTTGGCTGAGGTTTTAAAATTTTTTCGAGATTTTGCCAACACCTTCCAGAAATGAGATTATGTTATTCATCAAACCGGCAGGTGTATCTTTTCAGTAACAGCAGTTTTAAAGTTTCAAAGCCCACAAGATCCTCCTAAGTAAATAAGGTATAGGGGTGGTTGTTCGTTAAGGATTTTAATTGATGAAAGTTGTTGAAGTAGGAAGGTCTGGTGCCACCAACAGTGTCAGAGTCATTGTAAATTATGTTATGCTGAACGTCTAAAAAAAGTTGGTCATGAGGTTAAAAGTTATTAAGAGTGATGCCTTTGCGAGCAAACTCTATGAATTCTATTCATCAAATCTGCTTGAGTGAAAATTTGAAATGAAGTTATGCAGTTGAAAAGTGCTTCACGTTACACATGTTACATGTTGCTGTTCCCACATAAGTCAAGTAGCTGGAAGTTTAAATCTGGCAGATTTTCAGATTCAAGAATTCTTTCATGAACTGAAGCTATCAATCCAAACAGTTTGAGCTACAATGACAGGATTTCCCTGAAACCTATTGTGCTAGCAATTCCATGCAGCAATGGGTATTGTTTCATAAAACCATAAACAAAAATGAGATGAGTTCATGTGACATATTCAATATGTCAATTTAAAGAAATGTTATTATTTACCCTTGGTATAATTTATCACCAAAAGTTATAACAGCATTGACCTGATTTGGTCACTCAGCTGCTTCATCAGCAAGGAGGCCTACTTCCTGACAAGTTCCTGTTTGTCTCTAGACACAGGAATTTGTCCTAGATGTGACAATAGGTCTGTCTTCATGTGACTGTTGGACGACTGGTCTGACATGTGTAGGTCTGCATTGTTTCTATAATTGTATCTTTGTCCCTGGATATATTGTATCTTACCCTGAAGACATTATTTCACAAGCCTAAAAAACATTGTTCCTTTTAGCAAACTTTTTCGAAGTTTGCTGTCCAAGTTGTTCTCACTTGATGTTTTCATTTGGTATCATATTTTCAATATGCTCTGCGGCTTACGAGGAAACTTAGATATAAAACCACTCTATGTTTCTTTTTTGTAATTAATCTGTTGTACATGTGGTAACTGGTGTTTGAATTGGGTGATCCGGTGTAGAGGTAACTTCAAATGTGTACACCTTTGTTTTCTTACTGTGGAATGAGCAGATTTTAAATCCGGCAATGATTTTTGGAATGGTTCGAAACTGCATCCTTCCATTACTTAAATTAATAAGTGTACTTTCACTACCACTGGTTGGTAACGATAAAGAGGAATGCAAACTTTAATTTTTAATTGATTGCCGACTAATGTTACTTACTTCTTCCTAGGCCTAACCTAGCACTTTCTGTTAGTTCCTGCACGATGTTTCCTGGTTCCTTATACCTGGCTTCATGTTTCATAAAAAACGCAGGTTTTAAGCATTGTTGAAGAAAGAATTGTTGTTATCTGCTTTGCTGTCTGCAATGTTACATCTTGGTATTCATTTTGACATCATGTGGGCTGGAAGTATATATAACTCTTCTGTAACCCTATATCTTCACTTCAATTTTGTTCTCAGGTGTTAATAACCGCCAAATAGGAATAGGAAACTTTATACTAGGCCTACTGGTAGAGCCGTGGGAGGAGAAAAGCGCTCGGTGTTCTGATTGGTGTTTCTTCATTACAGTATTCTTAGATTGTCTGTGCATTTATAAAAGGAACAGACTATAATATGTTCTCATCAAACTTGAGTTGAACACTGCTTTACTACACCTGGCCCAGCGCCAAGTTGTAGGTGAGTTAGCAGCATTTTTTTCGATGCACTTCAGGAATTATATCTGGGATCTTTGGATGGCGGTCTTAGTTATGTGCTCTGGAATAATTTGAGCCTTGTTTTCGTTTGTGCATCAGGAACCTTCTGTAATTACTCTGCAGTGTTGGATTTGCTGAATTAGTCATTTGACAGTTGTTGCATTGAGAAGAGGTTGCAGGCAATGTGAATTGATGCCAACTGTAAGAACTAACAGTGGATGCTAGCTGCATGTTGTCAGTTAAGAAAAAAAATAGCATGGACTCCCCATGAAATAAAGTTCTTTCTTGTTTCAGTGTCTGTCTGCCTTCAGACTGGCAGATGTCTTACAAAATGATGGTCAGCAGGGGCGGTATTGAGCTTTTTTATCTGGGGGAGGGGGCAGAACACTTTTTGTTCCATAAACATGTTTTTGGGTCATATGAAAAATTATGTAAAGTGCCTCAAACAACCTGGATGCCATTCAGGTTTGGTGAATTTTGCATTATTAGGATATCCTGCCCATTCAAGTCCACTTTCCTCATCCCTGCTGTATGGGAATGGGAAAGGAAGAACTTCAATTCATCAAGTCAGTCTTGAGAACCTCAGCTCAAGTCTCCCTGGAAACGCTACTTGTTCAGAGAAGATAAACATCCTGTCTTGTCTGGGTAACCTTGGATACACCCAAACTGTGCTCATTTCCAGCTTCCTTTCCCACAAGTCCATGCAGAGCCAGTTTCCTTGGTGATCGTTTACAAGTCCATGGCGACACCCAAACATTCCTTTAGAAATGGCTGAAGACAGTACATTTTTCTTCGAGACTGTCTGAAGAAAGGCATCCTCATTCCTGTTCAATGCTCTCTGCTACAGCATTATTGAAAAATTGGGCGCAATTCACCTGTTGCTGGCCCAAACCAGAAACGGTCATTTCCTACAAGTGCATGCGCCGTGAATGGTGACAATTGTCTCGCCTATTGTGCGCAGGTAGGCTCACCTGAATAGCTTTGGAAGCAGGTTCTTAATATCCTCTTTGCCTGGTGGTATTTGGCTTTTGGCAGTTGGTGCACAATACAACTGTCGGTTGTGTTGCTATCCCGTGGCCTAGATTTAATTCCTAGGAAATTTGAAAAGGAACCGGCTGGTTGCCACGAACATGTACCCGCACGTGGCTTTTCATAAGCAAATCTTCCTGAGCCATATCTTGGTGTTTTTGCCTTAGAGGAACTGATGAGATCCCAGCAGGAGGTTATTGTGTGCTCCATCTCGGCACAAGTGTAGCTTTCATTCTTTTATCCGCACGCTCTGTGTGGAATTTGAATAATTACGACCTTGTGCATGAGGGGTGATCAGTCGTGGCAGGTAGTGGCAGTTTCATTCGAATTCATCGGTGCAGCTTCATTTAAAATTCATCTTTGCTGAATGTTGGCTGGCCACTTCTTCATTCCAGTGTGGTTTGACGTCGACATTTAGTATGAATAAAGCTTGTGTCGTCAATAATGGGTCGGTGAAGTACAACTTTTGAGACCAAGACAATTCGAAGTCTGCTTCATGATGAGCCCCTTTCTTGTGTTTCTTTCTCTATCCAACCACATCGAATACTATCGACAGAAACCTCCCTTGCAAATTTCTTGAGCTTCTATGTTGAAGATGAAGGGAATTGTTGGAACGTACGTGTGACAGTCGTGTCTGTTATTGCGAATACAATGGGACCACGTGCTTTGGAGGGGGTTTAGAAACCGCTTCTTGTCTGCGCACAATAGGGAAGATTTGTCGGCACTGGGTACCCAGAGATGGGCGTCCTTGTCAGCATGGTAACAGGTGAATTTGAGAAACAGGTGTCACTGTCTCTTCACGCTTCGGTTGCAGTGAATTGTTTGGTTTTGAAAAAAGTCTGGTTTTTATGAAGCTGCTGGAACCAATGGGGCAGTTATTTCTGGATTCCAACAGATCTGTGGTGAAAGGAAGTTTATGATTATCACTCTGCCCTTGGTTACTATCACTCTTCCTTTCCTGGTGTTTGATTTTAATGTTGAATATAGAAATGAATAAGTGATCTCAATAAGTTATAAAATGAATCGGCATGTTCTTGTTTTCTGTTTCCAGAAGTCTTTTATCTAGAAAATCTGATTCCAATAATGCCTTAGTTTGAATTGAAGTTTTTAGAATTTATTACTGATAATTAGATTTCTTTAGCGTTTAAGTTTCAGTTTTATGATAGTTTAGTTTGTTATCAGTCAATTCTATATTGTGGTTTATTGTTCTTCAATGAATAACGTTTTTCCTCCCCTTTATCTTTCCAGTTGAAACATGTGAAAAACAGAACAAAAATGGCCGTCAAGTGGCAGCAGAAGCATTACTCAGTATGGAGTCGCCCAGCACAAGCAGCGAGTCAAAAACCTTTTTACAGGGTATTCTAGCTCAACATGGCCTGATCCAGCAACAACCAGGTGCGTGCCATCATAAGAATGTTTGACTTTGACCATGGCGGCTGACACGCTTTCTCAAAAACTAAGAATGTGAAGTAGAGTATTTGATGAAAATTCATTATATTGACCGCCGCCTCAAAAATAATGTGTCTTATTTGCAACATGACAGTTGATTTTGGTAAACTGGTTTTGAAAACAGTGTTCAGGTCAATTTTTGGCAGTCTACCATATCCAATTTGTACACATGCACCGACTCACCCTAACTAACATAATTTGGCAACAACTGATCAAACCTGTGATAATTTCATGAACGTACATGTCTTCCTGTTGTGATTTTGGACTGTTATTGTTTTCAAATCATACTTAAACTTTGACCAGTAAACTCTTACAGACTTTTGGAACTGGACTTGGACCCATGCAAGTCCTGTTGGCCTTTTCTCTGTGGGGTCAATGTACTTCCTGGTTTTCAGGTCAAATTTGGCAAATGATCCTGGTATAAAAGATCTCGAGAGACTTTGACAAGTTTAGAAAGAGGAGCTGAACGATATTCACAGGAAATGGGGTGATTCATCCTTCAGATGACATGTCGAAATTTCAGTGCCACAATATGAGTTTTTAATACTGGGTGCCCACTTCCCCTTTCTGCATGCTCTTGTCTTCTTCGACTTGTGACCAGACACTTATTGACATTGTCCTTTATCATTGTTTGAATTTCTTGACCCTGATAAAATCGTGATAATGTTTCAAATTTCTAATCATGTGTGTTTCACATGTCCAATTGTTAGATTTCCGCCTTACGATGAAAATATTTGCCCTCTCAAAAATTTCCAATTCTAGACCAGTTCCTGATTCAACTTGACTTCCACTTTGAAAGCGAGATATTACATTTATCTATGTAATTCAGTCTTAATCAATACTAAACAACCCAATGGATTAAACAGTATTTCCTTGTTACTAGGGGAAGGTTTTCCAAGTCTGGACAGTGTTGTCTAAGGTGCATTTCCTGGGCCACCAAAAATGCCCATTCCTGGAAATTTAAATTTGAATTGAAATCAAATAAATGAAGGGTAAAATTAGCTATTGTGTTTGAAAGAATGTACTTCACTCCCAGTGTAGTAAATAGAGTTGTGAAGAATTCCACCAAGGTTGTAGATTAGTAAACTCTGCATGCATCAACTTGTGCAATAGTTGTGTTGAACCATGCCCACAGGGAAGTTTTTTGATGAGTCATAAACCAGTGGTAAAAAGTTTTATAAAGAATGGTAGATCTGATCTTCACCAGGTTTCCTATATTTCAGATTAATTTTTTTAATGCGGAAAGCTGTTGTTGAAAAAAAACCGGGATCAAATGAGCTTAAATATTTTTGCTTGCTGGGCATTATCAGTATTGTTTTCATGCACATCTGTTTGAGAATGGAACTTGATTCTATATCGTGATTCATATGAGCACCGACAGGTTCTGTTATAGAACATTCATTTGTAAGGGCAAACCATTGGGCTGTTTCTCAGGTGAAATCTGATGAAAACAATTGGATTCTATTTGCTGAAATAATAAAATATCGGGCCATGAAAGTAAAGGGATAGTGGTAGGCCCAGTGTTATGTGGTCTTATAAATTACTGTGAATCACCATTCGAGAGAGTGTTAACCTAACCTACAACAGGCCTATTTCCGGACTGATATCCGATCATCTGACTGGCAGCTCCAAGTCCCAATAGGGACATCTATCACTTTTCAATGGCGTGTTCCTGATATCGAACCAAAGCTATTCAATTTGAAAGCATTTAATATAGTGTCATTGGCCTCTACATCCATCTACTTTTATCCTGGTCTTTGTCTCCAGTTATTATCCATGGGTTCAAATTCATATTTATGTTTAATACAATGTTATAACGACTCCGCCTTGCTGACATTTACAGATGAATGGGTAGGCCTACATGTAGGCCTTTATACCCGTACACCTACATATGAAACGATGTTGTTCTGTGAGAGATTTTACATTGATAGAAGCGTACTGTAGATAAAGTCCGAAGGCTGTATATGAATCTGCAATCATAAAACTTTTGGAACAAGTCTACAGTCGGTCTGAATATGCAGTGCTTTGCATGGCTCTGTGTCAGTGGTCTGTTCTGTATCAAAGTGTGTACTGATGATGTTGACCATAAATCTGAAATCCATATCCATTCGGGACATACAAAATGTCACAAGCTAATCTACAGTGTGCCGTGATGACAGTTATAGTATGACTGTGAAAATTTGAAACTGTTTACTTTATGTAGGACAAGAAAAATATTATTTGCTGATCTACTATCACTGCTTTGCCACCCTAGCCAATATATTCAATACTAGTTGTACTGTGTATCCGCAGACGAGGGATACTGTATTGGGCAATTGTCATTCACTTCCGTGTCTTGACATTTGTGAAGGAAGCTGGCCCTAGTAATTGGGTGGCTACAAGTGGATCTGCCTACGCACAGTAAAGGTCAAGGTGTCAACTAGACATGAGCACATATGTAAATATTAGGTAATATTGGGTGTAGAAATGCTGCATAGATTTGCTGCAAATTAGTAATAGAGATTGCCTTAGAACAGGGGACAGTTAACAAATTGGCCTCAGAATACTTTGGATAAACTGGTCTTTCTGGAAAATATTGTGCAGCAGTTCTCAAAGGAGTATCATCTAAATGTGATTGCAACAGGTTACATTTCTGCAAATTTACACCCGAATGTTTTCAGCAGTTCAAATCATACTATGCCTCGGTTTTTCACCCCAAAAGAATAGGCAAGCCTAAAATGACAAAAACCAGGGAATCTTGTCTCTAATTTGTGTAGACAGGGAGGTAGACAGATGTGAGCAGTTAATGTGGAGGTTGGAGAGCTGAATCAACCATGAGATATTGTCAGTCGTGTCAATTGGGTTCATGATGCTTTGAAGGATTTCTAGTATTGAAAATCTCCACTCAAAACCTCTCAGTCTGTCAGCTGTCAAAACAATCAATTGCTCAAGTCCGTGAAATTTGCACAATTGGCTCCACGTCGGCAGACTAGGGTCTCAAAATTTAAAATATACATGTTATTTTTTTAATTGTATGGTAATTTTAAAAGTGTTTTCCTACTTTGGAAATATTTCATCGAAGTCTGTTATTGTATTATACCCCCTTCTCCCTTCTTGTTCATTCTTCAATCTGATCAAGAGTTACTACCAGATGAAGCACCTAAAAACATCACTTTGAGCCTATGAATTGATATCCGTTTGCAGTGGTATATGATGTCTATTTTATCTTTGCAGCCTCCTTGCCTCCAAGTCCAGCTGACAGTGGTGTGTCAGACTTAGAAAGTAGCAGTGACGAGGCAAGAGTGCGTTTACAAGGTGAGTCCGCTCATGATTAATTGGCATCTTTGAATAGATCTCGCTTTGGAATGATAATTCAGAGGGGTTCCAGGAACTGCTCATATGCACAGCACATCACATGAGATGGGCCTGTGAAGGACAAAGAAGTGGCTGCATGGACTCTGCACCTTGGTTCAGGCCTTGGCCTCTCATCATCACACATGTCACTTATAGTATTGATCGGGGATGTTTGTCTTGAAATGATTTGGTTCAAACAAGTTTACAAGTGTCTTCCCAGCCCAGACAGTGACACCCCATATGTGGGCTTCCCATGTCAATCTTGGGAGAATAACCTGCTGCGGTCAACCAACACTTGAGGACAGTTGACATTGCTTTGAATATTCCGGTTATTCGGAGTAATTGTTTACTTTCAAATTTGTTGTGATATACCAGTTGTCGGTGGTCGTTAGATTTGAATTTAAGGCATTTTGAAAATTTGATTTGAATTCTGTTCAGAAATACGCCTTTAATAACTGTTGGCATCCCTCACCATGGTTTATCATTGATCGCACCTTGTACATATACTTGTACATGTCAGGTGCCATTTCCCCCCAAAATAAGTATCAGCAACGTTGACCTTTATCATGTGGGAATACTATCATGTATTGTTATGAATTGGCTCTATTCAACACCCCTATTTGTATAATGTAACTTGGCCAGTAGGTCTTGATGAGTAGGAAGCCTGCGTGGGCGGAAAGGGCAGGGTGCATGAGAACCACTGATTCAGAGAAATGTTTCCAATGTTATTCTGATACTTGTATGCATTCTTGTGTGCATACATTGCACAGGTGGCCTGTTGAGGACATGATGTGACCAGGGCGTCACCAGGAATTGATAAAGACCATTATCGCCAAGTTTCAGCAAAATCGTAAGGTCTAGATGATTTGTTCTTCTTTCATATAGAGCAGAACTTCTTTCTGAAGAACTGTCCTCTAAAGTGAGGTGTCCTGGTTAGAGAGGTCAAATTAAAATGGTAACAACCAATATAGGGATCAAACCAAATGTCCTTTATAAAGAAGGTGTTCTCATTAGAGAGGTGTCTGCTTAGGGATGTTCCACAGTATTTTCCAGGCAAAGCTGAACCACTAGAATTCCCAAGATGGCCGTGATGAAAAATAATGCAGTCTGATTGAACTGGCTTTACATTGTGTTATTTAAGTGTATTATGTGGATGTCCATACGTGGGTTGGTAATTGTCATGTCCATCAGCATGATCAGCTTTAAAACGCCTACATGTACTCGGAAGTTATTCTGTGTGCCATATCTGTTGAAACATCATTTGTAAAATTTGATTCTATTTATAAACCTAATGAGTGTTGGCAGCTACAACAGATTTTTCCATCTTGACTAATAAAATAAATGATTTCAAATAAATCTGTTTCATCTAGTTATCTAAAAATGCTGACTAATTCATGTGTTCAAACATCAGGAATCAGTCGGCGATGTGACAAAGTTCTCGACAATATAGGTCAGTCATCACAAAAACCACCTTGAATGTTTTGTTTAAATTGGAACAATGTTAGTTCCTGGTATGATAACTCGGTGATAGGGACACCCACTTCTTGTCTGTTAACTCCCGGATCTAACCTCACACATTGAACAATCGATTTCCACAACCGTACAAGACTACTACGGTATCGTGAAATGATAAAGAATGCACTGGATGGAAAATAATGTTCTCCTTCCTTGATTGGATTTCACTTGTCCTTAGCTGACATGAATTCGCATGAAGTGACTTGCAATTATGTCCAACATTTTCAAGTCGACCCCAACCCCACTCGTGGTTGGTGGGAAATATCATGGATTTGAAATGATTATTGGGCCCTTCCTGTGCTCTTTCGTAGCCTTGCCTTCCATCGACAGCAAGAAATAACCCAGCATTTCCCCAACACTGATGCTTGTGGTTACCATTGGAACGTTACAGCAGGAGTTGAACAAAGCAAAGGGCGTAAAGTGTTAATTGATTAATGAAGTAAAAGCGATCAGATTTTGATAGATAATTATGAGCTCATCATCGGCTGTTAGCGTGATTCATCCCGATGACTGAAAGCAGCTACTGATGATGTGAATTCATGTGCTACGTGTCAAGGTTTTGATTAAAATCGAAGTTTGAGATCAAAATCTTCGAGATACACTGCTGGTTTCTATTTGGCCAGAAATCAAACTGCGAGTGCCTTGTCCGAGGGTCGATCTTGCAGACAAATATAGCTACTCCCTTGGCTGGGGACAAAAAGAGTTTGTGTGACCCGCAAAAGGATCAAAATAAGGGTGCACTAATAATAGGCGGAGTCCCTGATACTTTACGTCATTTGCTTAGAAATGAAGTCTGTGTTCGAGACGGTGATGAGAGTTCAGACTCCGAGGTTGACTTTTTGTGAGAGTTGTCAAAACCTTTGACCAAAGTGGTTTGAACTCCTGATCACTTAGCCAATTTTAGTGCTATTGATGACTGTCAGTTTGAATATGGGAACATGACAAAAGGAGTGACATTTTTCACTTAACTTGACACAGATAGTATCTGTTCCAGCAATGAACTTTTTGGATAAATAGCTGAAGAAGATGCGCATTTCAAATGGGGTTATATACTTCTTGAAATAAATTAGGATTTTGTGTTGGTTTGAGTTCCTGCCTTTTGGACCAGTTCTTTCAAAAAGCAAACCCTCTATGGTTACACTTTCATCTGGTTGGCTGTTGGCTGTTATTGTCTGCATTTTCTGTTGCATTAACGGTGATGAATGCTTAGAAATAGCGGTAGCGACTCTGGTGACAGAAAAAAACGATACCTCAGAAGTGGCTTTGAATTTGACCCTTTGATATCTGATAACGATCGATTCTATCGCTGAATATTAACAAAACCTATTAATTAGTCACTGCAGCTCGTTGACGAAACTGTATAATGAGGGCACATGTGATGTGCAGTTCTGACACTCAGGCAGGTCTGATGACCAAATCACGATGTTGAACTTCTGTCGTTATTGTGGACGATTCGATGCAGCGATGTGATGGAAGTTTGGATGAGTATGAATCGCTCCCGCTCTGTTGATCGCGATGATCACGACTTATGACTCATTGCCCTGATGCATTAAAATATTGATGGGGTTAACACTTTGATTTCTGCGCCATTCGTCTCATGGCACATATAGGGTCGGTTGCCTTGTTCGAGTTCTCTAGTAAGAGAGGAAGACTGAGGTGCATGTTCATCGGATCCAGTATCATGACTGTGAAAGTCATATTTCTTCTTTGTAGTATGTATATGCACACTGGTCATTGACAGAAATTGAGCCTCTGTAGTGTAGTTTCAATGCCCTGACTTCTTTTGACATTGTTGAAACAGTTTTCAAAATACCCTTTCAGCATTTCAAAAGCCAACATGCATTTACAACTTGTTGGTAGCTAATGAGCTGATGAATAGTCTGAGCATCTCTGCACGTTCATGTTCAACAAACTCTTGTAGTCTGATTGACTGTTCACCTTCCTGGTTGACCCTTGCCCCTCACTGATCAATCGAGCAAAGATCAAATGAACCTATCTATAAATTCTATTTAACTCGAATTGATTTTGACGTAGAAGTGTGTCGATAAATACAAGATAATTTGAAAACTAAATGAAGAAACAAGCGCAAATTTCCACAAATTTGAAAAATATGCAAAAAACATGGTAATATTTACCTGGCGGTTGTGGATAAGTTTACTAGGACAGGCGAGTGATTCTTACAGGCGGTATTGACAGGAAAGTGTATGTTGATGGAAGGCGGCAGGTTTACCTTACAAAACTTATGTAGCAAATTGCAGAAAAAGTTTTCTCGTGTGAGGTTTTTTGATGATTTATATGGCTCTTTGTTTAGTGAACTCCACTTGTTTCGAGCATTTACTCCAGTATCCGATGTCTATTATAGTTTTTTCCCGACTGTTTCAGGAAAACCTGATCGCTTTGCTAGCCGTGTGAGGTGATCAATTTCCGTAAAACTTGGTATTCGATCACTGTTAACCTTCCTTGTTTCTTACGCTTACTCAGGTTGTTACACTTAGTTCCTTTGTTTTCGAGAAGAAAAAAAATCGGGTGGAAAATATGATTTGTAAAATGTCTTTTTACCTTTGTTAAAATGTTGAAGAAATTGATGATCCTGGTCTATTCTCTTAGTTTGTAATTGAGAAGTTGATGCAAAAAAATGTGTTTTTAAACAAGAAAAACTTGTACTGAGTGTTTCTAAAAATGGATTATGGTTGCAGGTATTTCTGGGTACTTTTCATTTGTCTGCCCATCTGTGTGGCTTTTTTGCAATGTTTTCCTCGGGAGGTAAACTTGGCAATATATATTTTACCCTTGTGCTTTTGAAATCTTACCAAAGTTTGAATTTTTTCCAGAGACAGACCCAGAAACCATCTTGACACCAGTACACATAGTTCATAACAATTTCAGTGAGAGCAAATTGGCTTGGTCGAATCTATGGCTGAGTTGATAAATTCAAGTATATGCAAATTGATTAATGTTTATTTTGGTTGTATTTTTCAGCCCTGGCTAATGGAGGTCTACCCTATTTAATTCCGTCTTACTGCCAACCCCTACCCCACCACTTATTCAAGCAGCTTCCTTCACCAACGCATATAGCGATGAGACCAGGTGAGTCAAGTTTGCAACTGCAGCAGTGCTCAACAGTTTTTTCACCTGAAAAAATACGATCTTGAAACATTCTGTCTGTCAGTGAAATTAATGACTTAAGTAGTGTAGCGTTTGAGCGTAATTTTTCATGTGCGGTGCAAATGGGAGAAAAAGAAGCTTGTCTATGGTCGCCCACAGCTGAAGAAACCAGAATCTACCTTAGAAAGGTGCATAATTTTACTTGAATGACAATTGAGTGTTTTTGAAGTTGAGGTATACCACAACAGGGTGGCCCTTGCGTTTAATGAGTTCGTTAGTTGGTGTTCATTAATTTTAATGGATCTTGGTTACATCGTGGCTCTGTTTAAGCCACGCTTGTCTAACAAGACAACATTTTTTAGGGTGGCAATCTCAGCAGGAAAAAACAGTTGCGCAGGATGCAAATTTTGTCGCACATAAAGCCTATCGCAGGCCCCCATGCTTTGCACACAATATGAAGAAATCGAATAAATATTGGATCAATAAAAAAAAGTTTCACAAACGTTTCATGTTCAGATGTGTATCGATCCATTGGTAGCAAAAGTTCATTGTTTTACATCAATATGAGTGTCTGCAACCCTTTGTGTCAAAATGGATTAAATTTGCTGGTTCATTTTCATTACCTGTACTACTGTAAGAAAATTACTTTTGTAATAAAATGGCAATGAATGCAGAATTGATTATCAGCTTGGTAGTACTAGTAACCAACCACAGAACCTTTCTCTTTTCATCTAAAGTTTTAAAAGTGTAACCATTTCCTGTGATGACTTGTTTGGAAACATTTTTTATCGAAAATGGAAAAGGCCTGGTTGCCAAACTGCAAGTCATCGCAACATGCTTTAGTTTCCTATTTGTACACATCGATCAAAAATATTTTTCACTTGAAATTTGATATTGTAGTTACACTGACACGCAGGCAGTTTTGGAATAAGTCGTGGAGAAACCTTCAATGATTATTTGTACTTTTATAGTCATATTTACTTTTGACTTCTTTATGGGTCACAAGACATCTGAGCTTCTCAAAATCGTGGAATAAACACATACAAATATTAAGATAATATACTTTCAATGAAAAACACTCATATTGAAATATGTTTAGTTCATCAAACTTGGCAATAATCAATGGCTTTCAAAAGAACCCAGGCAGAAACCTTAGTCCCCCTAGATACAAAATATTTAGTTTCATGTGAGCGATTGTATAAAGATCTCATGCTCTGGCCGCCTCAATATTTTCACTAAAAGCAAGTTAGGCAGGTAGGCCTATTGTCCGCTTCTGATATTCATTATTTCTGGGTAAGAAAAGTATTCAGTGGCATGCATTGTGAGATGATATAGCTCCCGTTAACAGAGGACAAAAAATCATGATATGGAGGTGAACAGGAACTGACAAGGAAGGATTTTTGAAAAGACACGTCTTTGAACATTCAGGAAACAGAAATTGGCAATTTGCCCAAAGAGCTTTGCGTGTCATATGCGATTATATATGTATACAAGTCTCAACCCATTGCTTACAATTTACAAACATAATGTAGGCCTATACGCTATTCATTGGAATCAGGTCACATTTAACAAGGTGTCTTCATGGTCTGATAGGGACAGGGTTTAGAAGAATTGGTGTTTGCGTCATTGGAACGAATCCGGCATGCCTATGCCGAGATTTTGAGAAAAAGCATGTTTTGTTCCGTGATCTTCAGTAAGTTTCCTCTGAATGCCGTGATCGAGCATTGTTTGGATTTCATACCAAATAAGTATTTTCCAGATCTCGTTTTCAAAATAATTTGTTGGTAAGAAATTGTTGATGTTTGTATATTTGCAACTAAGCGTGATGTCATTCATACAATTTAAGAAATATAAAATAAAGGTACAGGAAGTAACTTTATCTGTAAACCAGGGACATAGGTTTCCTGCTACATTTGTGTGCAACTACACATATAACATGAATATGAAGACCAGAAACTCCGATGTATAGCCTGAAGACCAATAATCTGAAACAACCATAAAACATCGGTACATCAACATCCAGATGATTGTGATCATTCAGCAAACTGTTTGTCTGATGACCAATGTCTTCACAGTTGGCATTTTCAAAACAGTCATTGACATATCAATCAAAAAAAGGTTATTATGTTAACAATGACCATTATCAACAATTAAAGAAGGTCAAGTTTTGCCGGATGTTGCGATAATGGAGGATGAATTGGCACTAATTGCTTCCTCTTCATTAATGTCATCGCACTTCCCTTAAGGTTACTAGGACATAGAGACATGGTGACTAGGAAATCATGTCACTTTATTTCCTATCACAAGTTGACTTGACCATCTGCTGCATTGCCTCTGTCATGTGGCAAAAGAACAGTTTCAGGTCCTGTACAAAGCATTACTTATGTTGTGCGCTATTTTGTGTGTTTCAGATCACTCACTCTACCAGAATCCTTACACGATACCTACGACTGTCAACCATCATTTAGAACCCCTAGAATATGAAAAATACGAAACAAGCCACCTGGCGTCGCCATCATCGCCAACCAGAAATAAATGTAAAAAAGGTAAGAATAAGATGAATCAATACTGAGATAACAAAATACACTTCTAGTAGTTCCTTTCTCTATGTGATTTTTCTTTCCCTATCCCTGAATATAGAAAAATATGGGATTAAAATGTGCCCCTGGGGAACTCCCATCCTGACTTTTTACCACCCTGCTGTACTTTGTTTTGGAGCGTACTGTGGGTGGTGTCTGAGTCTTGGGCCTCAAGATGGGAACTCCTTGAACATGTTTAAATGAGGGCCACATTATTTGCCCAGCTTTTTATGCCCATGACCCTTCTGTGTATCGAAGGGATATATAATTACACGTAGACACAGATATTTACTAACTGAGAACATCCTGCTTCCTCCATCTTCTAACCCATCTTCTTCTATTTCTTACAACAAAAATACCAGTCATTCTCTCCACACTGATTGACAGTTATCATGGTATTGTTTCCAACGTGAAACAAATGTTCATTATCTTCTTCCCAATGCTCGGTGTCCGATTGCAAAACTTGTCTTCTCAACTCACCGCTTCCCCGAGGATAAGTTTCTCAACCCAGCAGCATTGTTTTAACAAAAAGTATCGATACTCTGGACTTTGTTTGGTTTCATATGTGAAAAAATACGTGTTCGCCAGGGACAGGAAATGGTCTTTTTGCAAGTCTGAATACAGGAAGATATCAAAGCTGATGTTTATAACATCGCTGCCAGGTGTTTGAAGTATCATCCCTACATTGTCGCTATCTGAGAAACGCTGCCTTACGATTGTTTAAAACTTGCTTTAAAAAGTTTCACAACCTTCAGCCAATAGTAACATCTCCTTTTGAATTGCACTTCTTGAGTTGGATAATGATGTATCTGCAGGGATGATTGTCATTTTAAGGATCATATTCTGAGAACTTTTATAAAAAAACCGCGTAAAAAAAATGCCAGATGATTATGAACTGGCCACTTCAGTCTCTCATCCAAAAGTAATTTTTGAAAATATCTGGGGAACCCTTGCTCCTGACCTTTTAATCCTGGGTATTTTTTATCCCACTGGGGTGCTATCTCAACTTCCACACTTCAGAAAAATTCGCCAAAGGATTGGAACTCCCAGTAACTGGTACTTTATTAGTACAAAAGACAACCTTTAAGCATGAAGTGTCTTCAATAAGAACTTTATTCTAAACTACTGTTTTTTTTCCAAAAATTTAAAATTTAATTTCCTGGAGGTCTAAGGTTCTACATACTTGGCCTCCTCAAGTTTTAATGAGGATATCTAATCGTTTTGAAAACATCCATCTGCTCCTGGGGTCACTTACCTGCAACAATTAATATTTATAGATCTTTTGAGAAAAAAACTGGTGTCCTGTCATTGAGCTCTTGGATTAGAGGAGAATCCGTAAGGTAGTGAAATGATATGGAAATTACCAGTCGAATCAAGTTTTGTCATGTTCATTGTGTTCTCGACTTGTGGGTACTAACTGATGTTGCAGGAATATCTCATTGTATTTGTTCTGTCACACTCCAACTCACGCCTTACCTATATTCCTTATTCTTTTATCGTTTCAGCTCGCAAAATGAAACATTGTACAGAGGAGGTGTCGCCTATTCCGTCAAAGAGAAAGAGGGAAAGTAAGTATTGTGTTCTGGCTTATCTTATCATTCACCTGGGAAGTGGTTTTGGGATGAAAAGATACAAGTCGTACTTCCACCTATCAAATCCCCGTGTCTTTTGCGCTTACACCTATGAATTGCCGTGTCTAAATAGACCCGTGTGTCAAATCCCCGTGTCTATTACCCCATCGAGCTCGATGGGGCTAATCGGGGGCTAATTTAGACCCGTGTTCAACACGGGTTTTTTGATAGGTGGAATCTGAATAGCCCCGGCAATTGTAAGTTCCAAGACCCGGCGACAGATGGCGCGGTGTAGTTGCCTCGGTATTGCGCATGCGAAATTCCCCTCCAACGGGAAAGAAACACAGGAGATCTCCTCACCTACAGCGCACCTGTCGCCGAGGCTATTATCCATTATCTAACACCACTGATAGGTGTAAGTGCGCCCCGGGTTTTTTGACACACGGCGAAGACACAGGTCTTGAAAAAACATGGGGTTTTATGATAGGTGGAACTACGACTATAGAATTGAGGCATAATACACAGTGTACCAGCCATTGAGGCCATTTGATAGCAATGCAAGCAATGTCTTGGTATCTGCTGTGTTTTACCATTCCAACTGTTGCCCATCACCCATAGGGACATGGAGATGTGATAGGTGGAGGTTTCTTGTGTAGGGTCAGTTGTATCAAAAACACCAGTGGGTGTGGTGAAAATCAAACCCATGACATCCCAAGTGTGAGCCCGGCAAAATAACCATAAATCTACTTGTTGCCTTTATTCTGGAAAATGTATTATCAGAATTCCTCAATTTCATTCTTGTTCTTTTCACATTACAGGTAGCACCACCTATCTCTGGGAATTCCTTCTACAACTTCTCCAGAACAGAGACTACTGTCCGCGATTTATCAAATGGTTGAATCGGGAGCGTGGTGTGTTCAAATTAGTTGACTCAAAGGCGGTATCGCGACTCTGGGGTATCCACAAGAACAAACCAGAAATGAACTATGAGACCATGGGCAGGGCACTAAGGTACGTCAAAATGATAGTCTCATCAGGTGTAATCAAAGACGAACCATTGCACATTCTCAAGTGGTTGCAATATTACATCATCATTAACTTGCGTGAAAAGTGAAGTTTTGAGCATTCTCTTGGACATGCTAATGAAAGGAACATGTATAATGATGAAGGAAATATGTGGGTGTTTCTTGCAAGACATGTTAAAAGATTTGGCAATACAGTACATATTCATGTTTGATTAATATTACCACTATCATCATGCGTGTGTTGTGTCTGTGCGATACCAAATATAACATATTTCTTTATTTCTCTAGGTACTACTATGCACGCGGGATCCTCAACAAAGTTGACGGTCAGAGACTTGTATATCAGTTTGCTCAAGTACCAAAGAATATCGTGGAAATTGACTGCGGAACAAGCTAACCAGAAACTGACATATAATGTTGGTATAATCCGTGCCATATCTGGGAGGAGTGATGAGACGTTGTCGCCTTGGTTCAAGAGATGGTGTATATTAACACCTGCTCTGCGCCGTGTGAACTTCTGACTCTGTTTTGAGAGGGGTGATTGTGTGCTGAATTCGAGGCTCCAGAAAGGAGCATATGGACACAGTGATGACTTGGTTTGAAGCCAAAATTGATAGATTGAATGTATTGAATTCTGATAAATGCAAAGACGTGTGTGATTGACTTAATAGCAGGGAGATTGGGCATCCTTGGATGGCGTTTCTGGGATAGGACAATGAAAATTAGTTAGTGTGAGATCGCCGAAGACACAATGAGATACGTTTTGAAGGACATCTGTTTTACATAATGTATATTCCCAGGACATTAAAGGGTCTTGGCCAAGTACAGATCTTTTCTCTCAAGGCAGCAGTGCCAGCTGATATAAAGTCAGTTAAAAACTATTCACAGCTTTATTTTTGAACAATCGAACTTTCAATGGGCATATATAAGTGGATGGTGCTCGTGTTCAGTAAAAAATGTACACAAACATTCTACTAACTGTTAGTGTACACTTTTTGGCGTAATTAATACAACTCTTCTAAAATCTTCAGTAGGGCTGACTCGGCAAATTCTATGTTTGCTTTTATGCCTAATTTATCATGTTGAAAGTATGGCTTCCTAACCTTCAAAGCACCAGTATTGATAGACATAATTCACATGAACATATTTTGTAGTGCACAAAATCAAAATTGACTTCCTTGGTATAGTTTGAGACGATGGACTAGCCATGATGTAGAGCTGTAGATCACTTTCACTGTTTTTGTAGTGGGCAGCATTGAACTTCAGCTTTACAACTACAAATACTGTTGCAAAAGCTCAAACTAGCTTTATGACTTCGGATACTGTTGTGTACGTCAACCTAAAAAACACAGATCTCCAAGTACAGGAAAACCTGTGTTGAGTGCGAACAATTAAGTCGGTTTCAATTGGCTTTAAACTGGTAAAAATTGGGATTCGTGGAGTCTTTGGGGGATAGTCACGACTGCAGTTAAGAAATCAGGCGATTTCAAAGTTCGCCTTTCTGGCAACAGACTGCGTTGAAAACTTAAAAACACTCGCTGGGTGGACGTTCCTGATCTTGATTATTTGTGATGGTATTTAGTGTTTTTGTTCTTGTGAAGTACCATGTGGTCTTGTGGTCAGCTGTTCTGTTGTTTATATTCTAGATATTTGTAGAAGGGCAACGACAGAGGTATTCATTGACTTTTACCTTATGATTCTTGAATATTTTGAGTGTAAAAAATGGCGAAATTTGGGTTTAAATTGGAAGAAATAGCCAAGAATGACCAATCAGAACTTCAAAAAGACACACTGACCAACCTGAAATCGACATGGGTTACAGCGATGGGGGTGGTCGTGATAATTTGTCTTTAAAGGATTGCATCATTAAAAAATGCTTGGTCAACAAGCAGAATTTGGTCAATTCAGTTGATTCAGCCAATGGAATGAAAATGTCTTTTTTGCATTAGGTCAAAAGTGCAGTTGTATCCCTGTGCTATGGTTGTAGACTACTTATGATTTGTAAATTGTATATACGATATATTGGGCACTCTCTGAAAATTCTAAGATGGTGTTCTGTTATGATGTTATTTTATAGTTTACCGATGGCCAATGGGTGTTCAGGCTTTACCATTATTGTGCGGGGCCTTCAAACTGGATATGGCTATTCTGGTATTTTATAACTTTTGGCACATTTTAGTGTTATTTGAATGTACATTAAACAAAGTTACATTGCTAGATATTTTATTGGTATATTTGAGTTGCTGTGAAGAGGTGTCATGGTAGTCCTTGGACTGGGTAACATTTTGCCTTTTTGTTCTGGTGACCTTAGTTCTATTGCATGCATCTGACGGAAAAATTCTGTTATTCAAGAAACAAAATTTGTAAAAAGCTATTGGATCATTTACATTGTAAAACACTCTATTGGCTTTGATATAAAGCACATACCGGGTACCATACTGTATTTCCTATGCTACATTAGTATTTGATATACAAGTTTGAAAGCCTGTTCTACTCTTGCTGTAGCGCCTAGCTGGACATAGTAAGGTTCGGTGAATGATCTTGATGTTCTTTTGAAGAGGCTAGATCTGGCGTGTTCTGAGGATATGGGCCTGGCATAACTCGATGTACTTAGCGCTTTTTCTTCCTTTTCGAAAAGAAGTGTATGCACGTGTCTGTAGTCCATTAAACATAGTATTGGAAGATACTAGATTGTCCTTGTAATCCAAACCCCATACTGTGAACCAGGAAAGGCTTGCTTGCCTTTGGTGTGTTTTTGGCATGTACAGATAAAATGTATTGCTGTGAAAAAGAATATCGGATGGAAACTACTGTTTATACAGGGTTGTCAAAATGCTGAATTAAATCTCAAAGTATTTCCGGGTTAACACAGTGAATCTAGCCTCTACTTGTTGTCATCCTTATTGGAATTGTCAAATAGTTTATAAAGCAATAAATTCAGAACCAATGATGTATAAAGTGTACATAAGATTTTAGACAACTACCCAGACAACTGAGATCGGATCATATTTATTCTGTAAATATGAGTATGTTAGGATGATGGTCAAATGAACTACCAGAAGTTGTTAATAAATGACTAGTTTTGGAAATTTGAGTATTTATTCTTGCGATTCAGTGTCGTGTTGGAGTGCATTGTAAGGAAATGCAATGGCCAGGTTCATGGAAGACATGGCTTGGCTGGGATGACAGTGCACCGAATTGGGCCACGTCACGCAGTGGAAACACAAGCATCTGTCGATATCTTACTTCCACTTCCCCAAAACTATTAAACAACTCCCCCATTGGAAATCATTTTATGTCGGTTCCCAAACTTGGCTCTGCTCTTGACATGTAGTCCAGTGGCATGGAAGAGCTTTCTGTCTCCTTAGTCATGATCTTGCCCCAGGACTAAATCACTTTTCACACCTCGCTGGACATCAGTGGAATTGTCTGCAGTAATAGTCATTGGAAGAGGATCTTGTGAAAAGACTGCTGAACCCTAAATCAAGATTGTGCAAGAAGCATGTGGAACATTTAATTTGATGATGCTAGAATGTTACTTGGGGCACAAAATTTTGATTGAACAGCATTATGGAGCATTCTTCATTGTCTCTGGACAACTGGCACTTCAGCAGGGCCTGGGACTTCAAACACAGTTGGGTGTCTTCTTTGCTAATCCATAGTACCATGTTCCATTCTCTGTAACCTGGCCCCCAAGACAGATTATCAACATGACCACCTACTCAAACAGGAAAAAATAAACAAAAGCATAAAATGATTGGCACCAAAATCAATATCTACCCATCAAATTCACTTACCACTATATCTTCCCTTCCTGAATGATGTGATTGACGGATGATGATAAGCAAACAAAGTTTAGATCTTTCTCTCTCATACTACAAAGTCTCTATGTGGTCGATGAAAAACGTATCTCTTACAAATGCAAGGTCTAATTGGATGCATGCATCAAATATCAAAGCTGGTGTAGCAGTCTAAAATGTCCCCTCGGGAAAATGTGTTGATCCAATTTGATTCATGTACAAATGAGCAGTCTAAAATGTTCCCCCAGAAAAAGTGTCCATCCCAATTAAGGTAAGGTATATGCTTCTAAAGAGCTAGGACAACTCAAACTTTTGAAGCAGAACTGACTTAACTGATTAGGTTGAACTGGTGAGACAGGTCTACTCTGAGTTCAGCGCTGGCCTTACCACTGACTGTTCCAGAGCCCAGATCTATCTTCTCAGCATTAAACAAACACATCTCATTCATGTAATAGACTAGTTTTGCTGGACCAGACAACCAGCTCTTGTTTGTTTCCAATGTCACAACCAAGATGGACAAGCACAACATAGCTTGATTTCCTTGTTCTTTCACAACCTGAGATCAATGTCGCATCACTGGCACTCCATTTATGTCTTCCAAGCTGAATGTGTGAATACTGCCACTCTCCAAGGTTCCCCAAATGTCACAACATAATGGTGAGAACAATCCGTCAGGCATTTTTGCCCGAAGGTTTGTCGCAGCCAAGGAAGACAGGCACACTATACTTGTCCCAGTTGATAGTCCAGTTGATTGCGACAGTGCTCTGCCATGTTATAGTCTCTGCTTTTTAAGGTGGCGTTTTGTATATGTCTCTGTCAATATAGGATACTTCTCATTCCTACACTCTGAGCTATAGGCCTACCATCAGCACCGAGGAAAGATTATAAAGCTGATGTTGACCGCAAGTGGAATACCAGTATTATCTCATCCAGGAAGACAAGAGACCTGATTTACCTTGAGTGACGACAGAATTCAGAGTGCAATGCAGTAATTACCAGCTGGCTTCACTCGTCCTAGACACTGTCACAACCAAGCTGATGACAGTAGCTGTTACAATTCTGATTTTACACACGACCGCGCGGAATCCAGATCTTTTTTGTTAGGCCCTTGTGCTTGCGGTATAGAAGAGACCAAGTACGTTGTACCTGTCTTCACAAGCATGGTGTGGTGATAGCTCAGCCTAAGGCAGTAGGCCCCGGTGTGCATGTCATCTAGAGCACAGTGAGATGTTAGGTCAGTCTAAGACAGCAGGCCCAGATGACTGCTGTGGGAGAGACAAGGCTGTGAATGTCTTCAAGAAAATTGTGAGATGCAAGCTAAGACCAAGTCAGATTATAATGCATGTACTGGAATAAAGTCCAGCTTTTGCATGTCAGAGAAAAGTTAGCTCAATCCAAGGAAAAGGGTAAGGGCCTTTGGCAAAAGTCTTTTCTAAAGAACACACAGTCAGCCCTAGCAGATATACAACATAGGGCCACAGTACGTGAATCTGTAGGACATTTGACACCCCCTTCTTCTTTATCACAACCTATAACCCGGCTCTGACTAAACCAGCCGCCATCATCAAAGACAACAGGAACATTCCAGACAGACATAAAACTACTCTGCACCTGTATGAGACACCAATCATAAATGGCTTCAGAAGACCAAAAAATCTCAGAGACAATCTCGTCCGATCCAAGCTGGTCCAACCCAGAGCTTTAAACACCACCAGAGACCCTCAACCTCGGAGGAACTGTCTTTCCCCGAGAACATGCAGATACTGCCCTCGCTTAGACACGTCTGGTCAGATAATTATCCACACCACGGGCAAATCATATAACACAAAAACAGGAATTTGCTGTAAAAGCAACAACGTGATTTATTGCATCGAATGCCGTCAATGTCACATACAATACGTTGGCGAGACGAAACGGTCTTTATTAGAACGCTTCCAAGATCACTTCCAGAGTGTCACCAAAAACATTGCCACCGATGTCATAGGACATCACTTCAACCTCCCAGATCACCATGGCCTCCAGGACATTTCAATCCCTGTCTTAGAATTCATGCACATCGCTCCAGATGGCACAATCATCGTCTGCGCACAATGTCGCCGTTAGGACTCAACATCAAGGACAACAGGTCCTGGTAATCTCCCTCATACTCCTCTGGCGTTTCCATCATTTCATTTTCCGTATGAGCCCAGGTCACATCCACTCTCGCATCAACACACCACTTGATGTTGTCACTTTGAAGTACCGTTACTAATCTCACAGCAGGGGTATCTCACAGAACCCCAGTCCATAAAACCAGTTCTCCACGTCCATATATGCTGAAATAATTAGAAAACATTTTATTTCACATTGCTAAGCCAAACAGCTACAACCCCTCGCAATTCGTCCTCACAGACGCATCACAGCTCCCTCTCACCACAAAGAGGAAACTGGATTCACCCTCAAGTGAGTCTTCGAGGGCCTAGTAGGCACGCTGCCCTACTTCACTCAGTTTAAGTCATATAAGCATAACTGATGAGGTCACTACTACACCGAAACCGTTCCATTTGGCAGTCTAAAACCCTGCCAAATCATCTCCCGACTCTAAAATGACACCCAAAGGTCATTTTAGCGCCAAAACACCCTACTCCAACTCTCACTCATAGATCCTCTCACTTGACAACCAAACAATGTCAACAAAGGGGCCGTCACAACCACCATGGGTGACGACACAAGGGACATCGGATGTCTCTCCAACAAGGTTGAGACGTCAGGACGGTACTCCGCCCGATCTGACGCCCAGTCAGTCACAACGGTATTATCCATTGACGAAGAAGCACGCAAAACCCGTTTCAATTTCTGTAGGACATTTGAGTTTGGGAATGGTCCATGTATCAATATCATTTGTTTTTATAGGAACACATTTCTGTCCCAGCTATGTATGCCCCTCCTGAGTAGAATTTATGTATGTCCTCATGACACAACTAACAGAGATCAGAAGAAAAGTACTAATAGCACAAGGCTTCTTATCAGGAGGTTGTGATTCGATTTGGAAGGATCACCACTTTCTTGAGGAAGACATTGCCTGCCGTTCATATGAAATGTAAAGTCCAGGCTCCTTCTCTCATACCCTCGCAGGGCAAGAGTGACCCATCGCAATGGAAAGGAGCTTGGGATAGGCTTTGCTGTTTAGACAAAGGCAGAGTGCTGAATACGATTGATATCATATCATACCATATCTTACGTCTGAGAGAGATTGCTGAGAGAGGTTGCAGACACAGAAAGAGAGGCAGCCAACACCATCCTGACTCAACATGCTGTACACGATCACTCTATAACTGGATCCCAAACCTTGATATCACATGCAGGTTTTGCCATCACAACCTTTCTGTCTTCCAGCCATGTCCCAACCAAGACAGCCCAGAACTCAATGCCCCTTCCCGTTTTGTTCAAACAGTCCTACTCTACTCATCGGACAGATCATTGACAGAGAAGCCTAGGACTTAGACTATGATTGCACCATAAAATCTGTTGTCAGATCGGACTACTGGCACAAGGTCTTTGATCCTTGTCATGCTGAGCAGCAGAGCTTATCAGTCCCCCTTTGTCACAATCAGCATTGGACCAGCCGATGTCCTCTTGTCATTGTATTCATTCTGTCCAAGTACAACCATGTGATCACTGTGCAAGGAATGGTATTCTTCCCCATCCATAGTGATGGACATGCCATCAACAGGATTTGTTCGAAGACAGTTGCGATGTATACCGCCTTCAGGTTAAGAGACTTGAAAATGAAGACTGTAATGGGTATGACATGAAGCTCCAACATGGCAATATCAATCAGTCACATTAACTGGGACTTGTCTTCATTGGCAACATTCATAATCTCCGTCACATTCACAAAGACTTGTCTTGTAGGCTATATCGATTTTTTGTCACCTATTGATCAGGTTCGACGGAGACACAAAAAGATTCTGCATGAATAGTGTTGATGTACTGCCAAGGTGTAGAAAGAAGAAGGGGTAACTTTGCCGACACTCAGTCACAGACGGTTCCTGCTTATAGTCTCCCTTTAAAAAGACCTGTACCTTGATCCATATGAAAAGAATGTGACTTCATAATTATTGAATATACATTTATTTTTCATTGATAATTCATTGATAACTCATCATGAGACCAGAACATCGTACAAAATGTTGATACTCAAGTGATGCTATCTAGAGGATGGGAACAAAACTATAACTTGCAAACCATGATTGTCAAAACGGTGCAAGCACTCAGTAACCGATGCATTGCACAGAACATACATCCATAATCTATATAATGCATATTATGTCTTCATCCATGATGTTTTGACAGAGATATTCTAATTGAAAGTGAAAGCACTATTTCTGCTCTAAAGTTCATTACAAAGAGTAAGAGTTTGTGCATCCTGAATTCCTTATATCTTTCCATTTTTCATGCTTGTCTGTACAAGTAAAGTAGTGCCTTCCATGTAGTTGTCCAGGTTGAGCCTCTACAACTGTCATCACTAGTTTGTATCAAAAAGAGTCCATATGCTATCCATCCCACTTTTTGAACTCCATACCATCTGGTGGTTTGACTTCAACTTTTTCTTTGCCAATTTCGTTCCAGTTTGTGCTCAATACCGTACCTCCAGATTCAAACTGCAAGAAAATGATGCATGAACATGTGGAGTGATTGATACTTTACAAAGGGAACCTGATCTTAGGTGCCTTAGAGGCTGATAAACATTGACCATATTAGAGATATACATTGTACCAAGGCACCTTGCCATACAAGCACTTGAAAGTATGCACCAGGGCCTTGAATTGACTTCACTTCTCCACTACACCAGGACTGCTTCAACACAGGTGTGGTGTGTTCACTCTCGGGTGTGCGTTACAATGTGGAATGTGATGTTCTGAAACCACTCGAGCCTCTTAGTGAAAACTTTTGGCATTATGCGGAGAAGCAAATTCCAATAGTCCATTCTGGAAGTAACATAACCACTGGGGAAAGATGTTGCTGATGACAATTTAACTTACCGTATTTTGCTGCGTATAAGGCGCAGCTTTTTGACCCAAGAAAGCCCTAAAATCGGGGGGTGCGCGTTATACGAAGGTGCGTGTTATCTATGGCCTAGCCCTAGGAAGCCACCGAATGATCACAAGATTTTTTCCATCAACTCATTTCTTTTGACGGCTTTTTTGGCTCGCAACCAAGTCGGCGCATTTTGTATTTTTGCACGAAAGAAAAATCGGGAATATCGATGCACTTTGCATAGTTCACCGATGCTAACTCGCCTGTTCTGTATGCAATACATATTAGTATCCTCATTATCATTTCAGTTACTTCTATAAATGTTTTTGAGGGTCCTTAGCGGCAATATTCAGAGCGTAGATGCGAGATAAATCCAAATCGATAAATCAGCTGATCGTGTGCCGCCATGATTTAACATCAAAGCGAGGCTCAGTATACCCGGTACATTGTGTATACCTGTAGTATGTAAAATGTACTGCGTGTTATACGTAGGTGCGCCTTATGTCTGGATTTTGTCTACGGACTCAATGGGTGCGCTTTATACCCCGGTGCGTTTTATACGCAGCAAAATACGGTACTGCTTTTGACGTCATCAGAGCTACTTGCAAACAGGGATTACCTGCAATACTTACAAAAGATTTTTGCATTGCCTTTTTCACATCATCGCCCCCATCAGCATATATTTTTTGGAATAATTCGTTGAGTGCAGCATCTCCCTCTGGCTTGTCTTCCTCCACCTCCGCTGCTATCTTGTCCCAGTCTTTCTTGCTCGCTGATGGGTATTTGGTGGAACTGCCTAAAAAGAAAATCCTCAGCATAAAGGAATGTCTTGTTACCAGGGCACCATTTTACGAGCTATGCCTACTATAAAGCCAAATGAGAACTTTGTACTGAAAGGCAACATGTATTGGTATCCTATGTTACTGGTTCAATGGAACCTCACTTTAAGCGGGTCCACACCTCTGTAATCTCATTTGATTGAACGTTGTTTACCTGTTGTTGTTGTTGACCCTGGTGTGAACTGTTTGATGTTCTCGGGCTCTCCCTCTAAGGCAGTCCATCGGATACCATCCACTTTCTTCAACTTGACCTCAATCTGCAACAGTTCAAAAACAATTTTGATACTTGCGTTGATGAAATTATTGATCTTGGTACATTTTTACCCCACCGTAAATACATCAGAGAGCCTTATATTGTTGACACATACATGTACCAATGTTTAACCCAGGGGCTTGAATGGCCCCAATAGATTAGTATGGAGGTCTGTGGTCTGCAGATGCAACAACAGAGCAACGTTGCTAGTTACGTCTGATGGATTCCACCAATCCTCCTGTTGTCAAAGGTGCATCTGTTGTGTTTTCAGATGCCAGTCTGGCATTAGAAGACATCTAAGTTGGTAAATAATCATTTTAATGTTTAGACCCCAATTGGGTTTTTGCCTACTCACTTTTGGTTTTAAGATTTGAGTTGATGATTTCTCTGGATCGATAGCATGAGCCAGGTCTAACTCTAAGCTGTATTCACTTCCTGATGGCTGCTTCACAGTGGCACTGAACTGAAACAAACAAGTGAGAAGTAGTTAACATTCTCAAAGGCCTTGGTTACAGGATGTCAATGTTTATAATCAAAAATATGTTAATCCTTGTTTTGATTGCAGCAGTTCATGGATCGATGCATTGTCAATAGACTGCACAGAGGCAAGGAATAGCATCATGATGGCATTGAGTCATTCTCTCTTACCCAGATACAACAATTACATGTACACTAGCAATGATGTCTGCACCGAGCAATCGGTGTGACGTGAAGTCCCACCTCATATGCACTTGGGAGGCACAAAGATCTTAAGCTAACAAATCTTACTGTTCTGGTTTGAATATTGATGTTACAATCTTCCTGTTTCACATTTTTCAGCATGACGTTTACAATGACGTGTGTCTCTGTCTGGTACCAATCATATCTGAAAGAAGTCATAAAAAAGAAAATATTTATGAGTACTTGCATCGATTCAACATTTGAAAGTACATGACAGATTTTTCATTTCAATCTTCTGTGAGAATTCTGATTAGATTTTTCAAAAGTCTGATATTTTCTAAAGACTGATATTTTCATCATCATAGTCATCATCATCATCAATATCCATTTTGGATTTTGCAGAAATGCCATTCCTATTCTATATTTGAACTCTGACCATCTGATGTCAGCTGACAAAACAGCAGTAGACCACATTAGTAAACTGACAAAACAGCAGTAGATCACATTAGTAAACTGACAAAACAGCAGTAGACCACATTAGTAAACTGACAAAACAGCAGTAGACCACATTAGTAAACTGACAAAACAGCAGTAGATCACATTACGGTAGTAAACTGACAAAACAGCAGTAGATCACATTAGTAAACTGACAAAACAGCAGTTGATCACATTAGTAAACTGACAAAACAGCAGTAGATCACATTAGTAAACTGACAAAACAGCAGTAGATCACATTAGTAAACATTTGTATTATTCTTTAAAAATCACTTTCTTTCTTACCTTGTTTTTTGTCCTGATGGCATTGGCGGTGGTTTTGGTTTTTCATCACTTCCTGAGCTTGAACCAACACCTGAATTCTCTTTCTTCGCCACTGAGAAAAGAATTTCAAAAACAATTAACAATCTAGTGTACAATGTCGACATGTGAAAGATGAATGAGCAACGCCTGCACAAATTGCCTCGACTGTCCCAATTTGAAAACTTAACAAAAAACTGGCCTGAGGTTTTCTCGACTCCCTCAAAGTTCATTTGATATGATGTAAGAATTCTTGATATTGTTTTAAGGGGCGGGGATCCTATTCTAGGATACTCACAATCTAGCTCAGCGTCGCACTTCCTTAGCCACGTCTTGAAGGCAGCATTAGAATCATCCAGCTTCTGACCTTCAATAAATGCAGATTTTGCTTCTGGGAACTTGTCGAGATGAAAACATGCAGTTCTGATAAAAAAGGAAAAAATATGCATCATCAAATATAGAAGTGATACTGAAAAATGCCAACCTTTGAGGACTTACTGGAGTAGCAACGAATGGAATGAAATGGTTTGTCCCCTGGGTGAGAAAGGATCACTTTCCAATCTCTGTGTTAATATTGCATGACACACTCAGCTGAATCGGCTTCTCAGACCATATCAAGCTGAGCTAAAGACATAAGTTGCTGCAATTGCAGCGAAGCAGACCATTTAAAATTTATCTTACCCTTTTGCTAAATAAGCTCTGGCATCCTTTGGGCTTGATTCGACTGCTTTTTGTGCAAGCTCCAAAGCCTCTGAAATGTGGAAGACAGAAATACTCGGCACTCTGAATTGTTAACAGGTTTCCTGACTGAATACGTATCAAAATGTTGGCATTATCGCAGGGGAATGAAGACAGCTCCATCCCGACATCATTTCCATCACTCTCACTGACATTGTTGATATCAATTTCCCATTCTATATAATAGCTACTGGACACAGCCTTCTTTATCAAAGCATTGCTAAAACAATCTCAGTTTAATTCTTATATTTGTAATCGTCCTTTCTGCACTCCATACCTTGATATTTTCCTTCTTCTAATAGGATATTTGCAACAGCAGCGTCACTGTCATCAACTGTAGCCATCTTCACTCTCACCACATCATAGCATCAAACCTGAAAATGTAACATTAAGAGAAGATTAAGATGTAGGCCTATCGATATCATATCATTGGGTGCATGCAGTGCATTTTGATTTGCAGTGCTGGTGTGGGCCGACAGTGACAGTGACAATGTCATCTCAATGCATGGCAGAGTGCATATGACATAGTGACATGGCATGTCATGATTTATGTGCATGCATACATGCACTGCAGTGTATGTAGTTAGGCTATAATAATAGTGTAAAAAATGCACAGTCAAGTCATGTCTGTTCCTCCTCGATCTCAATGATCATCTTGGTAATGAAAATGAAACCACAACAAAAAATTTAAAGCTTTTTTGTTAAATATTTCGGCAGGCCTTTCTGATGATTCCTGAACATTCCACAACAACACTTCTTACGGCCACACATTTTATGATCGATGATGCCAAAGAATGCGTTCTGATCTAGGGAATCATTTTGACCGACCTTGACCTACATATTTCCATGCTCCACACTCGACCTTATGTCTCTGCCACAGTTGGGTCGCCGTCATACTTTCAACAATGTGAGAATTTCAGCGGGTGTATGTAAAATTCGACAGACGGACCGAAGACTGGGAGATTGACCGACCAAGCATTTCAAACATAAACAAGGTCATGACATAAAATGCCCATTTAGTGTTCTTTCAGAGCTTGTAAATGAACATAAGCTTCCTTAGGATTGGTAAAAGGCTGTACCTTCTTAGAACAAACATATCAGATCAGAGACTAGACAGAGCTCTAGCCCACCTGGTCGTGGTTTACACCAACAGGGCAAATAAATGGCAGCATCATATGAATGAATGAGATAATGCATGAATGATGGAAAGACACTTTTATTTTCCCTTTAAATTTCCAGAAAACAGATATGGAACCAAAATTTCAGAAGATTCAGTCCACCAAAGACCTACTTACGGATGTAAAAAATTGGCGCAAAGATGGACCCAAGTTAATTGAGAGAAAATGGAATGTTTTCAACAATAGTCCTGACATTGACAAAGGCTGCTGTAAAGTCAGAGTGATGCAGTGGAACATACTTGCTCAAGGTAAAATAGAATCACAGCTTTTATCCAAAACCTTATTAATCAATTAATCAATCATCTATGACTTGTTACCCCTGTTTGGGGTAAGGTTAAACTTTAACCCACTGGCACTGTGAGGGATATTTTGCTTGCCCTGCCAAACATGTATGTCGTGCAACACACATCATGCCTCCTTGTTTTTGGAATATTAGGATTTCAAACATTTTGGCACATAAAATTTATTAAAAAAGAAATTTATTTCAGATTTTCCATTTTTTTGGGCAGATCTAGATTGTGTGCAAGTTCCATGAATTTATGCCTGTAAAAATTAAGGAATTCTTTTTTATTTCAGCTCTCTGTAGTGCAGATGATAATTTCATCCGATGTGGACCGTCAACCTTGGAATGGGAAAAGAGGAAGTGGAAGATGTTAGAAGTCATGCTGGAACATGACCCTGACATTTTATGCCTGGAAGAAGTTGATCAATACAGCTTCTTTAACGCAGCGTTAGAATCAGTTGGCTACACAGGAATATTTACTCCTAAACCAGACTCACCTTGTCTGTATGTCAGGGGGAACAGCGGACCAGATGGATGTGCAGTATTCTATCGAAAAGACAAATATGTGTTAGAAAAGGCGAATTCATTTGTCATAGCTCCTGATCATCCAGTCACAAATCAGATTGCTGCTTATGCTGTACTTAGCGATAAAACAACAAGCGTGAAATTTTGCGTCCTGACAACTCATTTCAAGGCAAAACAAGGTTATGAAGAACTGAGGCAAAACCAAGCTGAACATTTGGTTAAATTTGTACAGGAGGATATGTCTCACATTCCAGTAGTCATCTGCGGTGATTTTAATGGTAATTACCAGGAGCCGTTGTACGGCGTTATGAAATCTAGTCCGGTAGCTTTGGAAAGTATCTATACGAGGCTGCAGAATGATCTAAGTGAACCAAAGTACACCTCTTGGAAAATACGTGGTAGTCACTCTGGTGGTGAGCGTGAATCGTGTAAGGGAATCGATTATATTTGGGTAACGCGGGTAAGCGTTGATGTAGCAGGATTGTTGTTACTGCCAACTGAGGAGCAGATTGGACCAGATCGTCTGCCATCGAGCAATTATCCATCTGATCACCTCCATTTGGTCGCCGATCTGTTTATTAAATGTGATGAGTGATGAAAGAAATCACCCATTAGATCAAGCTAAAGGAGGGCTATAGGCAGGAGCTAGGGGGTCAAATTGGTAATCTTTAGGTGACTAGTAATAGTATACACAGGGCTTAGGTTGTGTATGATTCAATTATAGTCATATATACTTGTAATGTAAATCTTTTAATCATCTGATCATGATAATGTGATATATTTCTTGGTTGCAAGGCAATGAATCATTACTTGACTATTATTAATAACAAAATACTCATGTACTTAAACTGTATGAACGCATTTAATCCGGTAGAGATGGGCATGTTACACTGAGGCCTTTTATAGGTAAAATAGGCCCCTTTGTACAGTTGCCTCTCAACCGGCTAAAAGCACCCACACAGTAGTTATTGTTGGGGGTATATTTGTACTATACCTTACCTCACTGTTATACTATTCCAATCCAGATCTGAAATTTAATCGTGAAATAAATAAATTTAATGAACTTTGTGTTATCTGTATGTCCTCATTGTGAGATATCAGGCCATTTCACTTAATACATGTACACACGGAGTCTGGATAAGGTTGGAGTCGTGTCGTTAGGCAAGAGGATGGTGTGTCCTGCCGCTGGAAAGACATGTACTGGCTTGATCAACTGGAATTGTAACAGAACAACTTGAATTGTGGCTCTTCATTACCAAGGGAGGTCTGGGTATATGCCTTGGCCTCATGTTCTGGGAAGACTGGATGTATTGTTTGTAACACTGGGTCACATGACATGGTTAAGTGTTCTGGAAAGACTGAATTTACTTCATTACCAAGGGAGGACTGGCTTTGACATTGCTTGATGTCCTCAGAAGACTGGATGTGACATTCCATATCAAAGTCAAAGAGGGTTTGGTGTGACATGGGACTAGTGTACTCGGAAGACTTTATGCAACACACCAATATATGTATCAAAGAAGGACAAGGCATGTCAGGTTTCAATGTCCCTCCAAAGATGCATTGTGACACTAGGCAAGAGAGGGTTGGATATGACATAGTTAAGTCTTCTGGGAAGGCTGGTTGTAACACTTCAATACATATCGGAGGAGTTCTGGGCATGTCTGGTTTCAGTGTCCCCCAAAGACACATCGTGACACTTGGCAAGGAAGGGCTGGGTGTGACATGATTAAGAGTTCTTGGAAGGCTGGTTTACACTTCAACATGAAGGGACAGCTGGGTATTAAAACCTTCAGAGGGGGGCTGGTTATGGCATATGGTGTCCTGGGGGAATGGTTTGGTGGAATGGTTGGTACCAAGGCTTGTGACACTCCTGAATCCCAAGGGGTTTGGTGTCTTGGTTGTAGACAGAGCCCAAACCTTTTGTAGGGGTATCATACAGTATCACAAAAGGGCTTGTCCAATATTCTTTGTTAACTGGTGGAGACATTCCTTGGATTCATCAAAGTTGCAGCGGTACATGTATATCCAATACCTGAGGTTGGGCATCCATAAAAGTGAAATGACTGAAGTATCTCTCAAGTTTTTTTTGGTGTACATCTTTAACGATTTAATAAGAATAAATACATCTACAAAATATTGAGTAGTACTTCAAATGGTGGATACAAAATGAGAAAAATGTTTAAAAAAGTTCATTTGTTCAACACGTGGCAGACAACAACAGTGTGCAGATTTACCATAATTGATAAAATGGAACAAGAGAGTCATTACACAGCCATTGATTTCCAGAGTCAGCACAATGGATAAGGAAACCACATCATTCAAATTGTCATGTGGAACCCTACCTTACCCTGTGGTGCAAGGCAGAGCTTGGCCTGACCCTGCTTTGGTTGTGCACTCGGTGTAATGTGTCATATCCAGTAAAAGATCCAAATGTACAATAAATTCCAAGGGCTACGATTTGACCTGTCTTCATACATTTGACCCGTCAGCTTTCTATCTAAGTAACAACATGCACCAGTTTATGATACCATGCCCAGGTTTTCAAGCAGCTAGCTGAACACACTGAAAATTCACGTCCTTGTAAATTGCACACCTCCCAAAAAAGGAATGCAATATATCATCACCGCTGCATATCAAATGCAGGAGGAGGAGCACCATAGCTGATCCATGATATCATTCAGCAGAAAAACACTTGTCCTGAGTATTCCACCCTATGATCAATGATAAGGCTCGAGAGAACTTTGGCGACATTCTGCAGACAACTTGACTTCTGAAAAGGAGAAAATCAGGGAATAAGAGATGGATTTGACAAAATTTAACATGTACCATGGAACAACTATGCTTGGCGCCAGCGGGTGTTCAATACTAGCTGATGATGTGTTGGTGGGAGGCCAAAGAATCATCACTAGATGCCAACTACCCCCAATAAACTACCAAATAACTGCTGGCTGTAGTGGATGGACATCATCTGGATGAAAATTTTATTCTATCTGGACAGAAATGATTTGATATCATTTTAGTTTGAACTCGGTAAAAGCATGTTTAGAATCAAAATTACCTTGCAGACAACAACATTCACAATAATGCATGGTTGATTCTCTCCTCTGAAAAGTTCCATCATCCGTAGTAGATCAACAGAATCATTTGAGTCAAGTTGATTGTTCAGAAAACATACATGCACCAAAATGGCACCAGGTCGAAGATATTTTCGACAGCGTTCTGTGACTGTAGGAATGTTTTTATAACTCGATAGAGCAATGATTGAATCCTGAAAGAGTTCTGGAATGGTGCTAAGTTCATTGAAGACTTCCACCTGAAAAAAATCGGAGAGATGTTGTTCTTTGAAGTTAAATTCAACATTTATGCCACACCATCATGGCCGAATGGTCCAGTAGTTCGAAGGTGTCGCAAACATAACACCGCTGGTTCAATATCCTTCACCGCCATGATGCTTGTGACCATGGGTATGTCACTTCCGTATGAATGTGTCAACCTTCGATTGAGACGAAAGCCAAGATTTTCTTGAAGCCTGGTGCCTAAACCAGGATGAGCAAAAGGAGAATAGTCTGGTTTAATTTGAGTTCAATTTACCTGACTAAGATCCAATTTTAAAAGGCTCGTTAGCTCTGAGAGAACGTCTGTGTCTTCAGTTGATATTATGGCAGTGCTTTTCATCCTACCTGTAACAGACGAACCAAATGATGAAGGCAATGGAACGACAGTTGCCTTTATTAATAAACCTTATACATGTATTCATCAGACTAGGAATGATCTAAGCTCTTCACTTACTTTTAATTATTCCTTCTGCAGCATAAAGGTCTTTAGGATATGTGACCTAGAAATAAGAAAAGGTTGATAATGGTAGCGGGAATAGATAGCATGGTCATAAGCATCTAATGTGACAAGACCACTGAAGTAGGCCACAATGAAATTGATGTCATTTTATCTTGCAACCCAGGTAATGTATAATCCATGGCTTGCTGACAAGCATCTCACCTTCCACAGATCATATGAGGTTTCCACCAATATTGGAGTGACCCCGGAGTATTTTTGGGCAAGATGAAGGCACTCGGTACCATATTCCATATCATGGTCATTGCACTGAAAAGGAGAGTAACAAAGTGTCAAAAGAAACTAAAAAGATAGGAAACAATTATAATTTCTAGGTGCATTTCTATGTGCAATAATGTACAAAATTCTGAGATATAATCTTAGTTTACTGGCTTCGTTTTGCTCGACAATAAGTTTTTGTTCTTGGGGTTCAGTACCTTTTTATAAGCTGTGTGTATTACATCAAAGCGAAACCCCTGTGGCATCTCGCTTGCTCGATATTTTGACCGATCCAGAGAGCATTCCAGAAATCCATCTGCATCCCTGGCAACAACAGTTGATACCAAAGGTTTGATTGCTCCAGCTGCCTGAAACGACAAATGTAGTACATTTATTTATATTTCAAAGTAAGCAGGAAAGTAAGAATAGGCTTCTCCAGGTATTACTATCAGCTTCGGCTCTCTGAAGTGAACTGTTGTACCTTCGGCCTCCATGACAATGACATACCATCCCTTCGGGGGACTATTGGCAGGAACTAGGGGATCAAATTGCTGAGTGAAAAAATCGTGACCACCGGAATGAGTTTGTGGACCAGAATACCAGTCCACAGAGTCCATACAAAATACAGGGGTTTATCACATCCAAAAGTTCCCGCTAAAGGAATTACATGAGCAGAGCTTACCCCATGGTCTCTAGCAGCCACAGCCACCTCCCTGAGAATCTCCTCCTGCAGAAATGGCCTCACCACATCATGGATGAGCACGACATCAGGAGTCTGTTGTCCTGGATTAAGTAGAAAACATATATTGCTTGAGATCAGTCATACATCAGTGTACATTGAATCTCGGCAAGTAAACTGTTTTAAGAAAGAATTTATTGGATGAAAAATAACATAACCCATGCCTCACAAACGACTCTGTAATCAGGATACCTGTCTAAAGGACAACATTGATCAGTCAAAAGAGTGTCCCAATTCTGGCAAAATTAATTCAACAATGCTCCATTACCAGGGGCACTGTTCAGGAAAGAGGTGAATAGTGTGCTACAAGTCTTACTGCTAGTGGTGATTCCACTGCAATAGCTCAGGTATCAACTCAACGCCAACGCAGCAGGCCTACCTCAGCTCAAAAAAACATATACCTACCATTTAGTTTGGAAGCAAGTGCATTTACTCCTTTCCTGATAGAGTGATGTCTAGATGAACCACCTTCCACAACAACCGTCCTCTTATGTCCATTCTCCTCCAGTAATGTTTTGACAAAGTCTATTCGGTCTTGACTGACCACGAGCACAACTTTCTCTATCCAGGAGGCACTAGTGTAATGGAAGACATGTATAAGTAAGAGCCACATCGCTCGTGGTGTCTGGGGAAGGTATAGCCCACTGACAATTCTATGTCGCCAGTGATGTTTTTTTGTAACGATATCAGGACTGTAGACAGACGTCATGCAACAAGTCGTCTATAGGAATGACACTTGTATTGTAAGCCAGAGAATACATGCCCTCATATCAGTCATAATGCTATGCATTCATGTATTCGAGGAACATAAATGATGTTTGTTACTGACGTGACGTTATTATTAATCACTAATTAGCCACAGCTTACTTTTTGCGGAATTACAGTTTGCAAAAGTGCAAGTACCAGTGGCGTGGGAGTGTAGGCCAGGCTGGCCCTAGGCCTATGTATTTATACACCAACCTTTCAAATGCATCCACTGTGTATAGGAAAAGTTCCCTTCCTTGGACACTGCAGTATTGTTTTGGAGTTGGCATGGCCATCCTCTGACCCGACCCACCAGCGGGCAATACAGCACAAACACTAAAATCAACCATAACTTCATCAATCGTATGTGGAAAGTGACAAAAATAGGAGAAAATCAATACAAACTCACAACAACGTGTGCAAAATGTGCGAAGAAGTAAACCAGTGGCAATATTTTCCACATTTGCCGGGAATACGAATTATTCAGATTGTGAAGGCATTGACACAACCTACAAACTCTGAAACAACTATCCTCTGTCAGCTGGTTATCTGGTCAGGTTGGGAAGACCTTGACACCTTTGGAGACGACAGGACAGCCCGTGTAACAACCAACCTCTTCCAGCTGGTTATCTCGCCAGGTTGGGAAGACATTGACACAACCTTCAAATGGTCCTTCAGCTGTACAAGACAAAATTACACTTACAGCTTCGGGGTCCAGGCTGAAAGGGCAGTTGGGGTCAGGATATAATTCAAAAAAGGTTTAAATTTCCCATGGTTTACATTTTGGACATTTTGAAATATTCTTGTAATGATACCTCTTCTATGGTATGATATTTAGAAGTATATCAGAGAGGATGTCATAGTAGATATATCAAAGATATTTCTCATGAATCTAGATTTGAAAAGTTACATTGTCTTCACGAATTAAATGATTTTTTTGATGTGATATTCCTGATATTTGTGCTTTCAACAAACAGCAACAGATGGCAACAGGAGACATTGGAAGGGTCTAACATTATTTAGAATGAATATCAATTAAGTGCTTTGAAATATCAAAGCAAATACACAGCTGAGATGTATCATTTCTTCCAAGTTTGAAAAAATAACACCCAGCCTCACATATCAAAAGAGGTAGGCCTATAAAACTAAAATATATACATGATAAGTCCTTCGGAGACGCTTCAAAGGTCCACAATATACAATATTGGTTCTAGGTCTTCGATTTGCCGCTAGGGTTCCGTCGTTGGATGTCAGCTTATCGGCCGCGTCGTATCAACAACTTTCATAGTAATGAAAAACACACTGAGAATAACAGAAAAATTCGAAAACCAGTTAGCTCCCGAAGACATTTATTCAGCTAACAAGATTGACGTCAGTTTTCAGGGTTTTACAGGGTTTTGGAGTTTTATCTATGAGTATACGTCTAACCATGTCCCCTCTGCGGCGCTCTTTGATAACCAATAGGATCCACACTGCGGCATCGTATAGTTGGGGGCAGGATTCAGACTTGTTCATCAAATTATAATACTTATGCCCATCATAGGTAAAATTACGATGTAAAGATTGTGATTAGACGCAGTGATTAAAAGCCGCCTTCACAATACATGTACATGTCGAACTTCCCTTAGCGGACACCTCTCTATTGAGGACAACCTCTCTATTAAGGACACTAGTTTTGGTCTCAAATTGGTTCTTTCCATTCAATTTGACCTCTCTAATCAGGACACCTCTCTATTAAGGACAACACTTGTCAGTCCCGAGGGTGTCCTTAGTAGAGATAGTTCTACTGTATATGTATATTCAAAGAACTTTAGGCGGATCTGATAAAGCCAACATCCTTCTCTCCCTACGTATCACACTCGAAATAAGTAGCATGTTTAATTGAATATGAGTAAGAGTCCAGTCAGACCCGCAGCTAGAGCAAGTATCACATTAAATCCAACATGGCTGCCGGTGTTGCACTTGTCTCCTTGACACGTTCTGATACTAGCGAAAGACACTTCGTGTTCTTCGGTCACCTCTCCATCAGGTAAGCACATTCTAAAGATCGCCTCCTGCGTTCCAAGTCTCCAGACAGCTTTCTGTCAAAAGAAAGAAGACAAAATCAGAGAATCTGGGCTATGGCCGGCGCTCCGATTTGGTCAATTGCCCTATTTGAATTGAGCTCAGCTGATGTTTAAATTTCAAGTTCAGCTGAAGCTGAAAGTAAGGAAAGTTCGACTGAAGTTTAAATTTAGTGCGGTTAGTACTGTTAATTGCTAATGGGAAATCTACGGGCTGTGCACATGCTACTTGGTGATGTATTATGATGACGTCAGAGACGACTGGAAAACCACTGGAAAACGTGTTTTTCGGTCAGCGGATTCGGGGAATTATGACAATGGTGTCCCCGAACCATTTCGCCCCCCAAACAAACAACAAGGGGCTCTGAATGAAAGGTAAAGCTGTCAGCCTTTAATCAGTAAACTATTTTGATGGTTTAAAAACTCGTTGTTAGTAGAAACAACACTCACATAACACCAGCTTCTGGTACAGTAATCCAAACCACTATCGTCAACTGAAGGTGTCTTACAGTTGTTGGCGGCCTTTACTTCAGCAAAGCCACAATAGATGAGGTAACTCTTGGGGACTGGCTTCAATGCACAAATGGTGCTCAGTGGTGCAACGGTTCCTCGTGGTAGGATTTTCTTGACGAAGCCATCTAGCGTTTCGTTCTCTGGATGGCCTTCTGTATACGCACAACTGTAACAGTTGCTGGTATCTTCTGTTTGGCCCCCTACAAGGATTTAGAAAAATAAAACTTTGGTCAATAGCCCATTATACTGAACCTCCGTAGCCTCCGTCCATATTGACGCGCGTTGTCTGGAAGTTGAGAAAAGCCAATACACTGAGGGTCAAGATGATAGCCCATTGAACAGGTTACTATAGGAAACACTTTTTCCAACTTTAACACCAGCATTATAGATGTGATCCAATTCCGCAAATGCCCCCGCGCGCGAGGATCGTCGAATGTGGTCGGGTTTGTCAAAGTCTTGCGGCGATCAGAATCATGACTGCTTGCCACATATCATGCATGAAACTATGGGTGCGGTACCTTGTTAATCTCTTTATTTTGTGCGCAGACGATAGTGTGGCTTCTCCATTGGCTAGTAATCGGATTAGTGATGTTTCTCGGCAGGTCTTCGGTGGTCATTAAAATCATGAATAATAAAGGCCAAAGCAATGTGATGCAGCAGTGTTATACATACTTATGGTTGACTCAGTGGCCTTCGACCTTCCCATAATGATCTCCACTCCAATGCACAGAAGAAAAGGTCTCGATGAGATGAAATATTTCCCGAAATTGACGGAGGGAAATTCAAGATGGCTGCCATGGTGGCTAAATTGAATATCAGCCGCACATCGATTTTCGATTCGGACTTTTTCGGAAGGAATCTGCCCTGAAAGAAGTCCCCTATGACTTTCTGTTACTGAAATGACGTAGACAGCAACCTGGAGAACCGATGCCCATGCATGCCAACACTCAGGCCGGCATTTCAACTTACCTAGCGGGGCCCTGTTGTCCAAAGCAACATTTGTCACTAACGCTGGCGTTATGGCGTTAGGAGGAGATAACGCTAAATTAAGTTAAAGCCAACGTGAATGTCAACATTTGTTTTGAACAACCGGGTTCTGCATGGAACAACCGAGCCCTGCCACAGAAAGTCGGTCGCAACACATTAAAAAAATCATTCTTTTACTTACCGAGTCGCACGGAGAGAGATTCCATGTGGTGTTAGACTATAATTTCCATTCATACTAAAACTGGTCTTGTTAGGACAGATTCACAACAAGAAGGCCGGGAAAAGAATGCTTTAAACACTAACGCAATACTCGCTCATATATGCATTTTACTCTTACCTGCAATTACAGCAATAAAAACTAGCACCATCAATAGGTACCCCATGGTAAATCCAGTTTTTTATACTTTTATTTCTCAAAAAATATTCCCGCACGCTCGCTCTCGGAGATGTCCAAAAGAGTGAAATGTTGACAACGCCCAAATGTATCTGTGATTTCGCATCGCCCATTGTTTTAATAATCGATTATACTAACTTCTGATTGGCTAATGATAACTAAGTGATATTTCAAACGATCTTTGAACAATCAGCAGACAAGCGATTTTAATCGTGTTTGACATCAGCTGCGACTAAAATCGCAGTGCACTTAAAAGGGGGACTATAGGCAGGAGCAGAGGGGCTAATTTGACCATCTTCAGGTGACTAATATACAGAGTATAAGGGCCCTGGGTCATGTCAGATTCAGCACTACTATATTCCGCGTACAAGTGTGAATCATTCGACGTACTGTGAGATGTGAGAGACCCCTCCTGGCGACTTTGTGTAACTTTATCTTGCCTGCCTAGCTAATATATTGTCCCTTTAAAACGCAACCGGATTTTTGTGTGGTAAGCTTGCGATTGAGCCAAACTTGGCGGCGGTCAATTAATTCGGATAATTGCTCAGCAGACACAAATACCACGTTACACGTTTATTTTAATCTTTAAGATATCAACTCTGCGTTTTAAGAAATTTTGATGAGTAGACGTGTCCATAATAGACAAGAATGGACTGTATCTTTAAGGGAGCATGTATACTATCACTGTAGTCTTTACCGGTAATCTTGGAAAAGTATAGGCTAATAGAAATCCAACGGCAGGTTCAAAATTCTGAAAATTTTCAAAGTTAAAAAAACAAGTGAAAAAAATATTTGGATTTCGTTTTTTTCTGGACCACCCGATCTATAGTAGCAAGAATAAATGAATACAAGTCACTGTTAAGTTTCGATGCCCAAAAGATTCTGACACTATAGTAGGTACTTTAATTTGGCTAAAAGCCTGGATTTTAAACCCATCGATTACTACTGATGGCTATTTCCAATTACTTAACCGATAATGATTGATGAGGATCGATGTTATTATCACCAAGAGGTCACTAGAGTTGGCCAATGGGCACTTAAGTAATTTATTCACATGAACTGATTCCGTCTGGTGTACCAGCAATAATCAATAAACTGAAACCGGTGCTTTTTGTGAACGCCAAATGGGCAACGTGGTAAAAATGCCGGTAAACGTTCATCAGCTTTTCCGATTTTGAGCGCTTCCCCGCATTTTTTTGAGACAGATTGACACGTATTTCTCTGTGTCATGGTCATGATCCCCAGCTTTCTATTGTATGATACACTGAAATATTGGGAACAGCCAAAAACGTTACCGAATGCTGAATATAAGAATATAACGGAATGCTGAATATTTATGAGGCCGTGGGTTTTTACCCTCTTGACTTTAAAAATGTAAACAGTAGCCGCTCCTTGATATCACCGGAACACTCCCCGATGCCAAAGCGTCTAGACATGAACTCTTTGATGCGAACCACTATCTCGAATTTAAAAAAAAGACTAGCCGTTCGCAGAACTTTGTATTTCATGATAGATTCCCGTATAAAAAGCTTATTAAAAGCCACCTGTGGACCATAGCACTGCGCTCTGGTGTTACACCAATCCCTAGGAAGAACCGACGGATCTGTGAATCCGGAACCGTGATCCTCCAGGATATTAAAAGGCAAAAGACTAGATTACCCGAACTTTATTTTACCACCAAAGTGCAATAAGTCACCGTTTGAGTTTAATCAATTAATTTTTTTGGTTTGGTATAATCATCGTACAGAGGTTTACGATAATTTCATCGAATTCCGCTTTAAATAGCACGTAACAGGTGTCCGGGGGGATAAAAAATGTCATCGATCACGGTGAAGGAATGAAGAGGAAGATAAAACATTTGCCAAGTGCGCACAAAGTCGGTTTTATCGGATGACGATACCATCAAGCAATTACAGCGACGCTTCAAGCTATTAAGATGATCGCTTCATCCCAATGAAGGAAATCGTTTTTATTATCTGCATTTTTTAACGAATTTCATCAAACAATCTGAGTTCAACACAGTGAAGTGCCAAATCGTTGTTTTGAAGTCGCATGTTGCCAAGATGTTGATTTGCACCGAGAATATTCTGAATCTCACCAGGATTTCATGATCTCCATTCTCCTTTTCCTTCTAAATCTCTTAATCCTCCACTGAGTACATCCGATTTCTTCAGAGAATGCCAGGAGCGCCACTTAGTCCAAGCAATCTAAGAATTAGATCGACAAGCCCACCTCCACCAGAGGGATGTACAGCGGAACAGAGCCTATTTCAATGGGCTATCTTAGAATGTAAGGCCAACTGCGGCGGAAAAAGATCGTTGTATCATCAACATGATAAAACATGGTCGTATCGTAATCTCGCCAAGTTTCTCTGTCCACCTTTTCCCCCTTTATCAACAAATTTCTCATTCAATTTGACATCAGGACACATCAATCAAGGATTAGGATCAACGACAATTCTCTGTCAAGGACATTACTTGTCAGTCAAGAGGGTGTCCTTGATAGAGGGGTTCTACTGTATCTCTATATTTCGAGATCGTTTTTTAAGCTCATTGGAAGCACAAGTTTCTTCTTTTCACAAGCCTCTACCTCCGCGGCGGTCATATTCTCAAGTTGTTTCAAGTACTTGACTATTTTGCTGTATCCTCTAAACGCGCCATGGTTCCCATGTACACCTGCATGTGAAGCTATTAGCTTGACCAGGAAACATACATCCTTCTCCACCGCCCGTTCTACGTTGGCCCACGAGTAAATAACATAGGACGCCTTCGTCAATTTGATATCGTGGTATCGTGCAAGGACCCCAAAGTAAGCGTCATCTGTACGAAATGTCTGCCTTGCCACGCCGTAGACTCGTGGGACGTGGAAAGATGCATGGTACATTTTTCGAACAGCGTCTCCAGACAGCAGAACAAAGAACCCACTGGTGAAGGGTGGATAAGTTTCATTTTTAAAATCCTCATGAGAGATGTACCACGGACTTTTTTTTTTTCTGTTAGGGATAAGTTGATGGTGGGGTCTGCCTGCATATACCAAGGTGGCATTTTGTGCCTCTAAACCGATGGCGTAGTCGACAATGTGTTGATAGACCATGACCACATCGTCGTCCATTTTTACCATGAATTTCGCATGTGAACATTTCGTCACTGTCCATTTTAAGACTTCCAATGTCTTACGAGTCATATTGCGGTAGGCTTCCTTGTAATTTGCCTGGATGATGTCATTGTACTCCAAGCTTTCTTTTCGCAGTTTTCCGTCTGTACTCGTTTCGTACGCTCGCGCCGTCATAAAAGCTAACCGAACTTTCTTCCCCCGATGAGGCTCAATCTTGACGAATTGCCTTACCTCTGCTCGGCGCTGGAAATGTCCAACGTGACCCACTATCAAGATGAGAAGAAACGTATCCTCGTCGCACGAAGGAGGGGACAAAACCTGGTCGTGCTCTGAGAGTGAGGCTTGGTGTAACATATCGGCTGTCTTCTCATTAATAGTTTTCAAGTTCAGGGTGTCAAGCAAATCTGCAGCTTTTAATTGAGACGTTATCTTGTTTTGAACTGGTTCTGTTGTCGGACTCTCATGTTCAGGTTGTACTTCGTTTACCGTAGAACGAATCTTTGCCAACTTCTCTGTGATATCTCCCTCGAAAGCTCGTCCAGACTTTAATCCAACATTCGCTTCGTCCACGCACATTCGCCTGTGCTGACGAAACGAAACGAAATAAAGAAAAAATAAAACATTCAAAGTTACAATGGCTATCAATAAACGAAGGTAAAACGACCTCATCTTTATAGGCTGCTCCTTGTCGCCTTGCAGAGAAATTGAATTTAGTACTTAGCAATGTATTTCTGTAATTCCTTTGAATGTAATCAGTCAGAAACACTGTCTACTGTTGCAAAGCTTGGCTCATATAAAACAGGGACCGGTATCCTCAGTCCAGAATTCTTCCAGTTAAGTCCCAAATACTTCGCCACATTAATAAAATAGATGGAAGCAAGTCATGCATGTAGATGAGCTTATGCAATTGGTACGTTACATGTCTAGTACACCGCACACCACCTGCACAGATGTCCAAGCTTTCTTTGTCTCTTTCAGATAGAAATCCATCCTGTTCAATATTTTAGTAATTATTATATATCAGGATGAACAATATGAATTGTCTGTTGGCAGCATGAATTCCACAGCTGTGGTTCTCTTTGATCGATTGGTTGGCATCTGAACATTAACTTAATTTTGTTCATAAGTTCAAGTTGAATTTTTCGTGTTCTGTGGAAAAGGATAAAGTATAGGCTAATTCCCGGCAGAAAAATCTCCATTGTTCAATTAAATGTTGCAGGTGAATGCAAATTATTTCTTTGAATATATAATGAAGAGGCAGAACTGCAGAAGGTCCCCTCCCCATCGATCAAAGGATCGGTAAGTATTGTTTATGCTCCATATGTCAAAAAAATATTTTTAAAATATTTTCAACTGCTGGTTTTGTACCAGATTGCAAAGGTTTATGCGAACTATTTCCAAATGATATGCATTTTGCGAAGTGTCATACTGTAACCATCTCGCCTTTGCATCTCTTGCCGTATTTAGCAGTATTCTTAACACCTCTTCTTGACCAAAAAGGACGATTTCCAGTAAATGTGTTTTCAAAAGAAAATATATATTTCTGAATATTTGCTGTATGGAATGACTCAGCGAGTTTTTTGTGTATGAAAAGAGACAAAGGGAATTGATGTTCAAGTGTTAACTTTAACTCGGCGATAATTAACCGCACCCCCCCCCCCCCCCCCCGTATTGGCTGTAGATTTGGCCTATGTAGATTTCACTTTGGATATAACTTGTTCATTCTGCAGTTCACGCGTTAATTAAGGTGACTTTTATGTTAACCCGGCCTTATACTAATACATGCGTTCGTTCAATAAAGTCACGTTATCAAATGTGATTGGGGTTTTCGATATCGAGAATGCACAGATAATCAAATGGAATCCATTGACAATATTTTGCTACATAATCTCATCGCTTTTAGCGGTATTACAGCTAATCCTTATCCTGCTTAGACTTGTCATTGCGAATCGAGTCAGTCTTTGCTGAATTAGGAGACGCCACTGAGTCAGACGATGCAGTCGATGATTACTGGCAAACATGACGTCAAAAAACACCCTTCAGTGAGCAATTTTTTTGAGGTAACCGTATCATTGGTTGTACTTAAGAACTGCATCTTCCGACTCCCAACATCTCAACTTAACAACGTCATGTTCGTAGCTAGCGACAGGAGGAATGAATAACCAATACCGACAGTAAGGTATCAATTCCTTAAGGTAAGGTATCAAAACTAGCATCTCAAACTAACTGACGTCTTGCACTTTTGACTACTTCAAGATTTTGCGGTTATTTTACAAAAACAACTGCCACTAAAACGCGGCACCGTGCATTATATACTGTAAACAGTGCTACATTGTACGTTACCAAGGAGTTTTAGAATTTTTTTAGACACCAGTGTCTGTTCAGCTTTCTGTAACCAAACAGTCAGGAAACTCGAAGGAATCGCTGATAAATTATACAGCATATCAGCTATGACCATGGAAAATTTAAACCCGATCCCTAGAAATCCCTCTAAATCTCATCGCTGCCTTGGGAATGCTGTCTCTTTCCGATGTTCAGACGACAAAATATGAGAAAATTTTTCACTACCTTTTGAAATATTCTGTTAGAACATAAGAATGCTCGCTTGTTGTTGAAACTAACTGTGTTTAAAAGATGATATCCTTCCCGGCAGTTTTGTAATAACGCCTCTTATAACTTGTGAGAAGCGCGCCTAGCTTTGAACATGTGAAGACATGGATATCAGCAATTGAAAATTAAAGATGAAGGAAGTTGCGTTTTCAAAGCATTTGCCGCCAGTGTTTGCCTCTGTTTCTGATGTAGCCATCCTGATTTCGTTATTTTTACGGTAGAAAAATTTAATTTTGCCTGGCAGTGCCGTTTTATTTGAAAGCTAGTAAAATGTGGTGTGTTTTACAGACACTTTGCAATAGGGATTAAGAATTTATGTTATAAAATATCAAAAGCATTCTGAAAAACATGCACTCCTTTGTGGACTTTGAAATACCGCCACGATCGGCAGAAGTCGGAACCAACTTTTAATTTTTTTGGGATAGTAGACTCTACTGTATGCTCCTTGCTTGTGTGCAGTTATAACATGATATACATAGTGTAATAAGCATGGCCCTTTCACATTGTGTTCCTCTGCAGCAGAACGAAACGGAACAACCTTTGCGTATACTGAATCCCCACACTGGTAAATATCGCTTGGGTCCTCCTTCGAAACGTTACGTGTAAAGATATATATGAAGATACCTTTGTTAGATACTTCTTTTCGAAGCATTTCAAAGGCTGGGTTTTGCATTACTAAACGAGTGTATATCAAAGAGTGTTGGTATGAAATGAATTATTTTGAAGAGACGAGATGTTTTGTGTTTGTGACTCTCAATGGTATTCGGTCTCTTTCCAACAGGTCTTTGTGTAGTATTTGATTAACTTTTGAGTCAGAGAGGACAAAGTGCTTGGTACCAATTTAAATAGTATACTATAGGTACATCAGATTATACGTTAGTTTCGGTAAAGAGAAAGGGGACACCACCGGCCTACACCGGCCTGCACCGACCCGAGACCGGCGATCGGAACCCGCCTCGGACCAGGAGGGTTCAGGACGGTAGGTTCGCTTTTACACGAGGGAAAATAAACCGGCTGGTACCTGAACTAGTCTCGATCCGGCTTGAACCCGCACCGTGTAAAAACGCCTTTTGATACAAGCACCGCACCATGCAGGGAGATGCAGTTGCAGTTCAGTCGTCAGTATGTATATCGCAACCTCCTCTCTCTTGCCAATATACTACGCAGATTTGCTGTACAAAGGACTATGTAAAAGTGTTTCACCAACAACGATTTTGAAGATTTTCCCGACACTCTATCATTAAAGTAGATTGGCTTATATTAAAACCTTATTCACGAGTGTCAGCTTTTTCCAATAGACTCGCCTGATCAGCACCAACGGCCCGGGGCTAGTGACGCTAAACAATCGTGAGGTTCCTACATGGAACAGCGGATAAACTATGGCTTTCAATCCTTAAAATGGTTGGAATAAGTGGCATAACCGAACCAGATAACCACCGATCAGATTGCACCGATATTTATAATACTGCTCATATCAAAATGAGTCGATGACAAAATGTTCCTGCAGCTATGAAAATGACCCCATCTTTATTATCAGAAAGGAAGTACATGTATGTAGAAGATCAACCAAAGCTGTGTTGAGACTAGCTTTCGACAAATAGTCTCAACAAAACTATACAAAGAATGGTGTAGTTTATATATTCCTGTACATTCCCTCTGATATGATTCATCTTGATCAACACGGCAACTTCCCATTCTTCTGGGTTTATTGACCTGAAGCCAAATACTTCCTTTATCAAGCAGCACTGTCTTCGTAAAGTCACCTTCCAATTCAAGACTGAACCTCCACCAGGGAGGGATGTAGAGCGGAACGGAGCCTATTTCAATGGGCTGTCTTAGAATGTAAGGCCAATGACCTGCGGCGGAAAAAGATCGTTGTACCATCAACATGATAAAACATGTTCGTATTGTAATCTCGCCAAGTTTCTCTGTCCACCTTTTCCCCCTTTATCAACAAATTTCTCCTCAATGTCTTCAATACAATCCCAGAGTAAATCTATTAAACTTACTCCACCTGATTTCCATGATAAATGTTAATCGATAGGTAAACTGATTAAAGTTGGAATTCGCTACCCATTCTTCTGGGTTTATTGACCTGAAGCCAAATACTTCCTTTATCAAGCAGCACTGTCTTCGTAAAGTCACCTTCCAATTCAAGACTGAACCTCCACCAGGGAGGGATGTAGAGCGGAACGGAGCCTATTTCAATGGGCTGTCTCAGAATGTAAGGCCAATGACCTGCGGCGGAAAAAGATCGTTGTACCATCAACATGATAAAACATGTTCGTATCGTAATCTCGCCAAGTTTCTCTGTCCACCTTTTCCCCCTTTATCAACAAATTTCTCCTCAATGTCTTCAATACAATCCCAGAGTAAATCTATTAAACTTACTCCACCTGATTTCCATGATAAATGTTAATCGATAGGTAAACTGATTAAAGTTGGAATTCGCTACCCATTCTTCTGGGTTTATTGACCTGAAGCCAAATACTTCCTTTATCAAGCAGCACTGTCTTCGTAAAGTCACCTTCCAATTCAAGACTGAACCTCCACCAGGGAGGGATGTAGAGCGGAACGGAGCCTATTTCAATGGGCTGTCTTAGAATGTAAGGCCAATGACCTGCGGCGGAAAAAGATCGTTGTACCATCAACATGATAAAACATGTTCGTATCGTAATCTCGCCAAGTTTCTCTGTCCACCTTTTCCCCCTTTATCAACAAATTTCTCCTCAATGTCTTCAATACAATCCCAGAGTAAATCTATTAAACTTACTCCACCTGATTTCCATGATAAATGTTAATCGATAGGTAAACTGATTAAAGTTGGAATTCGCTAAGTGGGTCTAAACATCGATAGTTTCCGATCAACGCATCGTCGGTCATCGTTAATTTTCTTGGCTCAAATCAATTTGCAACTTTTCAATTTGTTAAACTTTAGCGCAGATACTAATTATTGGTTCTGCAGTGTCATTTGAAGGTAATGTGGAGAAGGTGCGAGCAATCCCCGCGTGGTTATCAAAAGTTCTGTAGGCTAACAGAAATCCAATGGCAGGTTCAAAAAGAAAGACCTATAAACAAACACGCTCTGCAGGTGAAGTTAAGTAGCTATTTCATATAAAACGCAATTTTTGCCATTTCTCGAAATTTGAGAACTAGTGTGAAAAACTAGCTCTGTACCGTAGCTATGGCCTATCATTAGCGAACTGATTCTTAAAAGATATAGAAGGACCAAAGAAAAGGGTTAAAACATTCTGCTGCTGTTCTTACTTTGAATTTTCTGATCGAAAACATTTTTGAGGAGCTTCTCGATGGAACTAACCATATTCCGGTAGCAGGTAGCTGATATCAAAGATTTCTGCCTCCAGGTTTTTTTATCCCATTTACCCCGTGGTACATTGTAATTGAAGTGTAAATGAAAAAGTATTTACACATGATCGGATGATTGAATAAACATGGTGTATTGATATGATTACGGTCAGGGCAATGATGTTGACATGCATGTATAATGAATTTAAGTCGACGGCGTTTTATATATCATTGATATTTTATTTTTACTGGTGGATGCTGTGTCAGAACCCAAACGTAGCCACTATGAATCACAAACGGCCAGATCCGTCGTTCGTAATGGTAAGCGGTTTCTAAAGGCAAACGCCTGAAGGATGGATAATACGCGCAACAACGGTAGATCAGCATGAGCGTACTGAATGTTATAAACCCCCTTTTAAACCCCTTACTACTGTGGAACCTCCCTAAGCGGACTCCTCTCTATTAAGGACAACCTCTCTATTAAGGACACTAGTTTTGGTACCAATTTGGTTGTTTCCATTCAATTTGACCTCTCTCATCAGGACACATCAATCAAGGATTAGGATCAAGGACATTTCTCTGTCAAGGACATTACTTGTCAGTCCAGAGGGTGTCCTTGATAGAGAGGTTCTACTGTATTTCTATATTTCGAGATCGTTTTTTAAGCTCATTGGAAGCACACATTTCTTCTTTTCACAAGCCTCTATCTCCGCGGCGGTCATATTCTCAAGTTGTTTCAAGTACTTGACTATTTTGCTGTATCCTCTAAACGCGCCATGGTTCCCATGTACACCTGCATGTGAAGCTATTAGCTTGACCAGGAAACATACATCCTTCTCCACCGCCCGTTTTACGTTGGCCCACGAGTAAATAACATAGGACGCCTTCGTCAATTTGATATCGTGGTATCGTGCAAGGACCCCAATGTAAGCGTCATCTGTACGAAATGTCTGCCTTGCCACGCCGTAGACTCGTGGGACGTGGAAAGATGCATGGTACATTTTTCGAACAGCGTCTCCAGACAGCAGAACAAAGAACCCACTGGTGAAGGGTGGATAAGTTTCATTTTTAAAATCCTCATGAGAGATGTACCACGGACTTTTTTTATTTCTGTTAGGGATAAGTTGATGGTGGGGTCTGCCTGCATATACCAAGGTGGCATTTTGTGCCTCTAAACCGATGGCGTAGTCGACAATGGGTTGATAGACCATGATCACATCGTCGTCCATTTTTACCATGAATTTCACATGTGAACATTTCGTCACTGTCCATTTTAAGACTTCCAATGTCTTACGAGTCATATTGCGGTAGGCTTCCTTGTAATTTGCCTGGATGATGTCATTGTACTCCAAGCTTTCTTTTCGCAGTTTTCCGTCTGTACTCGTTTCGTACGCTCGCGCCGTCATAAAAGCTAACCGAACTTTCTTCCCTCGATGAGGCTCGATCTTGACAAATTGCCTTACCTCTGCTCGGCGCTGGAAATGTCCAACGTGACCCACTATCAAGATGAGAAGAAACGTATCCTCGTCGCACGGAGGAGGGGACAAAACCTGGTCGTGCTCTGAGAGTGAGGCTTGGTGTAACATATCGGCTGTCTTCTCATTAATAGTTTTCAAGTTCAGGGTGTCAAGCAAATCTGCAGCTTTTAATTGAGACGTTATCTTGTTTTGAACTGGTTCTGTTGTCGGACTCTCATGTTCAGGTTGTACTTCGTTTACCGTAGAACGAATCTTTGCCAACTTCTCTGTGATATCTCCCTCGAAAGCTCGTCCAGACTTTAATCCAACATTCGCTTCGTCCACGCACATTCGCCTGTGCTGACGAAACGAAATGAAATAAAGAAAAAGTAAAGAATTCAAAGTTACAATGGCTATCAATAAACGAAGGTAAAACGACCTCATCTTTATAGGCTGCTCCTTGTCGCCTTGCAGAGAAATTGAATTGGTACTTAGCAATGTATTTCTGTAATTCCTTTGAATGTAAACAGTCAGAAACACTGTCTACTGTTGCAAAGGTTCCATTGATATCCGCACACCACTTGGACAGATTTCCAAGCTTTCTTTGTACCTTTCAGATAGAAATCCATTCTGTTCAATATTTTAGTCATTATATATATCAGGATAAAAAAAATGAATTGTCTGTTGGCAACATGAATTTCACAGCTGTGTGGTTCTATTTGATCGATTGGTTGGCAATAATCTTTTATCATAATTTTCCAAGTCCAAAATACGGTGGCTGGGAAAGGACATCGAAAAAAAAAAAATTCTCGGCGGGACGACTTAGTAAGTCGGGGGGACGACTTATGAAAGCGAGGGCAAGGCCTGGCTGTGACTGTCTCATCTCTCTCGCCATATCAATAACTAGGCAATGCGGCGAAGACTGATTCGGCCTGGCTGTGACTTCCTCATCACTCTCATCATGTTGTCAACACGGTGGAGCAGCTAGGACTGATTTGGCCTGGCTGTGACTTCCTCATCTCTCTCACCATGTTGACAACTTAATAATAATATTGCCCTACTGCCTTTTTCATGAATCAATTTTGAGCATTATGTTTACAACGTAGTTGACAATAATTATAGTGAGAGAGATGAGACAGTCACAGCCAGGCCAAATCAGTCTTGGCTGCTCTGCCAAGTTGTCAACTAAACATGGTGAGAGAGATGAGAAAGTCACAGCCAGGCCGAATCGGTCCTGGCTGCTCCACCGTGTTGACAACATGGTGAGAGAGATGAGACAGTCACAGCCAGGCCTCGCCCTCGCTTTCATAAGTCGTCCCCCCGACTTAATAAGTCGTCCCCCCGAGAAAATAAGTCGTCCCCCCGACTTACTAAGTCGTCCCCCCGACTTAATAAGTCGTCCCCTCGAGATAATAAGTCGTCCCCCCGACTTACTAAGTCGTCCCCCCGAAATAATAATAAGTCGTCCCCCCGAGATAATAAGTCGTCCCGCCGAGAATTTTTTTTTTTCGATGTCCTTTCCCAGCCACCGTACCAAAAGGATTTTGCGTCTGATGATGTTTCTTCATTTTGAGCAGAAAAAAGAAGTGAAAAAAATACTTGGTTTAAAATTTTTCATCTTTCAGAGTTGAATTTCTTTCATAATTTCAAAGTTTTCAAAGTCAAAACTTTTTTGGGACTGATGATGTTTCTTCATTTTGAGCCGAAAAAAACCAAGTGAAAAAAATATTTGGACTTAAAATTTTGTTCATAAGTACCAAGTTGAATTTTTTCGTGTTCTGTGGAAAAGACTAAAGTATAGGCTAATTCCCAGCAGAAAAATCTATACAAAAAATGGTGTAGTTTATATATTCCTGTACATTCCCTCTGATATGATTCATCTCGATCAACACGGCAACTTCCCATTCTGCTGTCTTTATTGACCTGAAGCCAAATACTTCCTTTATCAAGCAGCACTGTCTTCGAAAAGTCACCTTCCCATTCAAGACTGAACCAAAATACGGACCCATTTAATGCTCTCATCCTACTGGAAATTGGCCACAAGATCAAAAAATTGTATATCCTAATTCCTTGGGTTTTCAAAACGATCTTTCTGCGCTCCAAGCGCCGGAGGGCGTGGCGTTAAAACAGCTTACGTTCGATTTGAAGAATCTGCCGCTGCGCTCCCTGGCGCTGAATTGTCATGGCATATCGGCGAGATGCCGGGGGATCACTTCCAGATTCAACAGTTAGCTGAATAGGCGCGGTAGATATAACTTTACGCACGGGAGAATAGTTCTACAGTTAATCAAAAACTAATGGACGGGGGAAATTTCATTTAAGTCTAGGAATGGACAGTGGAACACCTGGAATACATGTAACAGCAAGGTGCTTACAATTTTCGAGTGAAAACTGTAAAACATCATCCTTTCCGCATTTGGTATCTTGAAGAATTCAATAGGATTCGCTGGATTATCTGTGGTTTTGAATATATATTCTGTGTCTCATATTTTGGTATATAAAACGCTTTCGATTTTCGGAGTCTCGTTTTCGTTCTAGTTGGATTTTAAGGTAGGCGATATCGTGAACTACATGTAACTCATATAAGTCTTTGAATCGATTTTTCGGACACTGTACAATAGGTTACTCTGGCGATAATCATTTTTAGTTGTTGGAGGGGGGCGGGATTGGGAGAAATGTGTTTTTGATCGTGATTTCGCCGAAAAATATCAAATAGTGGCATTTCTCCCGTCCAAAAAGCTCAGTAGCTACGGCCTGGGGTGGGGTGGAGGGGGGGGGACTCCTTTCCATAAATGTAAAAATGTACAAAAATGTAAATGCATGGATAATTCGGTGGATGTGTTTGAACCTCGGCTCAATCAACAAATTAGGATATACTTTTTGAATAAACGACCAAAAATGGTTTTTCATGACCAAAAATAGAAAATACTGTCAAATGTTGAAAACTTGACATCCTGTTTGAATTGGCGAGTGGCGCTGTGGTGCTGAGGCTGACCGTTAATGAAGCTTGACGTTCTCGACTACATGTTCCTGTCTTCGTCAACTTGACACTCAATGGTTTGACGCACATCGTCTGCGGACTATCCGCTACCAACAATTTTTCGGCTGAGTAACGCTGACACGTTAATTTTTCGTAGGTTATATTCTCTGATCAAAACTAATTTCAAACCATCTTCTTATACTTACAGGGTAGTAAAACTGCATTATGACGAACACGTTATCGATTGGGAAAATGACACAGCTCGGTAACAACACCCCGATGGCCTATGACGCTCGGGACGACGAGTTGAACTCAACCGATCAGAACAACGGGACCTCTCGGGGCTTCTCCGGGCCGCAGCAACTTAGCAAAGAGTTGATGATAACCCTCTACTCCTGCATTTTCGTCATAGGCGTTGTGGGGAACGCCCTTGTGATCGTGACCTTGATTCAAAACAAAAGGATGAGAACTGTGACGAATGTCCTACTCTTGAACTTATCCATAAGTGATTTGCTTTTGGTGGTTTTGTGCATGCCATTCACACTAATTGGAGTACTCCTCAAGAATTTCATATTTGGCCCGTTTATGTGCCCAACAATACGTTATCTACAAGGCAAGGCATTTTTTATTATTATTTATCATTATTATCAGCGCCATCGGTATTCTGTCGTCAAAACCACCTGATGGTCCTATCTTAAAAAAAGTATCAGCACATTACGTCATTAGGCCTGCGACTATACGCTCGTCCCCAACTTACTTAATTTATAGTTACGGTATCTACATGTTAAGGGTTGGCAACCACCATTTTGGTCAGAACCCGAAATCCAAAATCAATTAGAATAGCATTCCGCGAAGATGACGTCACTGCAGCTGCTGACCTCTATTTCCCCATCGCTGAATTACAGGCAATGTCGGACAAACATGCGGTTTCGTAATGGATTCAGGCTTTCTAACTAGGGCAGTTAGATTCAATCTGGCACATGTCCGAGTGTTGGAAATACTACATAATTGTTCTGAATATTTCTCTCTCTGACTCTATGGTATCATTCATGCTAAAAACAATGCAGGGTCAAAGATAATTGACTTTGAAATAAGCTCAAATGCGTAGAAATAATTATCGATGTCCGACTGTCACGTGACTAAAACGTCATCAATATCTTATGCAAATGACCTTGTGAGCTATAAATAGTAACTTCGCGGAATGCTATTCCATCAAAATGAAGTGAACGCCGATTCAAAACCTGGGAGACTGTTCTCTGGAAAACAAAGAACAGACTCCCACCCTTGAAATTGCCATTCACTTTGTTTTGAAAGAGGTCTAATTGCTTTTAGATTTCGAGTTATAGCCAAAATGGTGGTACCTGTGGTCAACCCTTAACCGTACTTCATTCCTTCGTCGCCACGAGCATATTCATTTCATACCCTTTGAGGGGATCGAGTTTTGTCCTCAGATAGTCATTATAAGTATCAGCGATATGCAATCTCGGGGAAAATTGCCCATTTTAAAAGAAATCGGAGAGCTTTTTCGGCCTTTGATTCATCAGATACGTAGTAATCCGTTCGCTTTCGATATCTTCGGTCCACCAAAAAAAATCAAGAATATTATATACGCTGTAACATTATTAAACAAAATTTTGAAGGTCTAAACAGAAACAAGCAATTCCCGGATTCGCTGATGACTATAAAGAAGGGATACTTTGTATAAATTTTGATTAAAACACACGATTGTGGCTCTATTACTGTAAGACGGCATACTCTGTTATTCTCCACATCAGAGAGGTTTAATGTCGGATTACCAACATGCCATGCATATGATACTTGACTGACTAGAGAATGTCGTAGTGTTGCTTTTTGCTATTGCGAATTTTATAGTGTCATTGGATATTCGTTGAATTGGTAAATACTAAGGAGTGTATTACTTGACTATTGAACATTCCATATACTTGAACCATGTCGACTCATCTTCATTGGCGACAAACTTCTTGGTATCAAATGTTAGTAACAAAACAAAAGTTATTAACCAAACTTTCGTCGTAAGATACATGTATAGGTCTTGATTTAGCCACACAGGTACATGTTGTAGGTGTACACTAAAGTATTTGAGGGTTTCGAATTCTAATCTATCCTAATATACGTTAATAATATTGAAACAAACCTCCGTGATTAGATTGAAGTCAGTGGATGCGTGTTTTTGATTGACCTTCGGGAAAAAAACCTAAATGCCGCTGCAGTAAAAAGGCAGTTGTGTCAAGGTATAGGCCTACTGGCATGACTGTGCTTTCGTAATAGCAGAGAGGATGGCTTCTGGTATCTCAAGATCGGCTTCGTGTATTCATATGCTTGTAATATCAAATCGTAGATTTTAGGAATTCGCGACCCAGACACTAGTTTAAGACTTAGAATCGGTGGCAGCTGCGTGGTCTAATTTTTAGATTACTGTTAATGATGTACGTTATCGATAGGGTCATTTACTGAACATCTTGATAAAACCAGTTTGTCGTGAATAGGCGAATGCCACATGCTGTATATGGCATGTACGATTGTGTGGTCGACGTCGTACATTGTTTTATATAACCAAGGCGTTTAATTAAGATCTGACTATTGATAACAATTGTTCCCAAGATGTGGGCATATCAGTAAATTGAGAGGCTATCGACAATACCATTTACATATCATAAGTTATATGACTTGGAGTGGTTACAAATGGTGATAAGTATATTGATGGAATGGTTCCAGTTTAATTTGATTTTTTCAGTTATGGGTCTAGTGTCAATGATGAAATTAAGAGATGATTTCACGGTGCAGATCATCCAAATAATGCGCACATTTTGCGATGTCATCATTGAAGTATAAAACCCAGGAAGGGTACAGTAACAGAAACAGTAACGCAAGAAACGATAGCGTCAGGTACATCAACTCGCGGCATCTTGCCTTTTGCTTTGAAATCGAGCAATCACACTGGTCCAGGGTCGTGGACAGCCTTTTTGACGAGGAAATCTCCCATATCGTTCTACTAGGGATATTATTTGCCAAATTGCACAGTCATAATTTTAGTTCTTGCGTCTCTATCGCAAATGTTTATAAGGCTAATATCTTCCGCGATATAAGATGCTGAAAAAAATAAAGATGATTATACGGACAAGACCGATAAAGGTGATCAAGTGATTGAGTCACCTTTCGACCAACTGACATCATGGATGGTATTTACTCCTTGGCGTGTTAGTAATGGCACCAGTCATGAATGGCAAGGGTGCTGATCTAAAGGCCGACCTAACAACACTACTTGACAAAAAATAATAGTAAGCCTCGTTCATCAACACCGAGTGGAATTGTAATTCACGAAATAATTAACTTGGGCAAGTCGTCTGAAGAATTAAAGATCACCCGTCGATGAGATCCATTAGATAAATTAACCACCCCAGGCATCACATCTAACCCCTGAGGTTTTAATCTAATTGTTGAAAGAACTCATTTGGAGCTGTTAACCTTTCGATAACAGCCCCAAAGACAAGTAAGGATTCTGGCGCCTCCTGTATTCTGAATTGCATTGCTTCTGAAAATGGAACTCCAGTGAATCGAATTTGATCTGCTTTAAAAATAGTTTGAGGTAATTTCGTGATGGATGCGAAGGCGTGATATCTAAATGTAATGCCCGAGGTTACGTGAATTCGATAGGCTGCAAGGGCGGTAAATTTCTTTTGCCGTCAAGGTTAAACCGCAGTGTTCGATAAAGCATGCATGTCTCAACTTCATTACCCCCATCGCAAAATCTGTTTTTGCGTGAATGTACATGTATTCGAAATAGTGATAGACAAATACAAAATAAGCCCCAGGAGTTTTTCTTTGTGGAATACATACTTAAAGTCATTTCTATCCCTCAAAATCCAAAATGCGTAACCTTTACCAACGCTGCCGGAAGTGTAACCTTTGTTAATATGATACTGCACATGACAGAAGAACTTCTCGGCTGCGATATTTCCGTCACCTCGTGTTGTTATTAAGTAAGTCTGTTCGATGTCAGCTCACAAACGGAGATGACAACCCACATTACCACCCGTTCCCTCGAAACCGGATGATTTGAGCAAGTCAATCCGGAAGACACATATTATATTCAGCGGAAGTTTTTCTTGTTTTCGGCAGTACGTATACATTATCAGGAGACATTATATAATACGGGTACGTTCAATTCGTGCACGTAAACTCGTACCAAAAAATCTCATGTCAGGCTGAATACGCTATATTATTAGTGCACTTGGCTACTATAAACCATGACTCTCGCGCCTCTTAACTTCGGCAATGCACGAAAATGTTCTGAGAAAAATAACAATTGAGTTGAAAAAGGGCACAACTATATACGTTTTTAATATCCAATTTATATCTATTTATAACCCATTTCTAAAAAGTGATCCATCAGTAGAACCGTGGTTAAAGTTATAGTTTAGCTTTGTAGTCCTGGGCCTTTCCCGAGAATGACAAGTATCGTAATCTATTTGACTTTCTTGTTATAGTTTCAATAATAAATGAATATTCACGGTCGTATCAAGTTACAAATTGTGACGCGGACATTCGATTAGCCATTCACGAAAACCTATAGTGTCCAAAAAAATCATCGAAAAGGAAACCAACCGTTGTTTAACGGCGCTAAGTGAGTTTAAAAAAAACTACCGCAGTGGGGAATGCGGGTGTAACTTTCCTCCCGGGTGCGCTGATTGAAAAAGACTGGAGTTTGTCAGACGGCGATAAATTTTGTCACCAGTAACAGGAGTAAAAGATTGCCTCTAACGAGACTGGGGACCGCCACACCTGCGGCTTGGCTCCAGCAGCACTGTTTTTTACACACTTTTCGCTGGGATACAGGAGATATTAAATACCAATATAAACACTTTAGAAATAACTCTGCTTCAGCCCCTCATTAAAGTGAGAAAAATATTGCCGGGTCCTCCAATGTCGGGCTGTACCTACAGTCGAGTTGGTGGAAAAAAGGTGATAAAAAGGTGATTGGAGTTTTTACAAAAAAATTGTTAAGAAGATGAGGATGTAAAATGATTTTATTATTGATAATGCTGTGCTCGGGGTTTCCGATCAAATACATGTACGTAATAATAGAATGTAATTTGAGGAGAAAGGCCCATAGAAAACGGCGTTTTCTTCGATAAACACGGATTGCTGCCATGAGGTTTGGTTGGGCCGTAATTTGAGGAGAAAGGCCCATAGAAAACGGCGTTTCTTCGAAAAACACGAAGTGAAGATCGAGTGAGCACTGCAGCTGCATAGCCTAGCAGGATATTGACATTTTTGTCAACGTAGTTGTTGTTAAAAGATGCTTTCTTGAAAAGCGCTGATGGAAACGATGGAAATTAATGGTAAATATCCGTGCCATTGGCTAACGTAAAGCCAAGAATAGATATCCATTTGCTCTTCTTTGCACTTGAGTTAACATGATTACAGCAAGAATCTGTTCAAGTGAGATATGCTGCACGAACTAAATTGTTTTCTTAAAGCAGAAATTAAAATGAAAATAGAGTGAAGGAGACAAAGGTGAATATTTCGCTTATAGCTCATGACGTGAGCCCCCTCTTCTGCAAACTAATGTTTCCCAGGCTTGTTTTGGTTCGGGAGACGACATTATTCCGTCTGCTGAGGTAATTAAATCATCGAAATCGTCGACATATGAAAATGGACTTTTCTAAATGACATCGGAATTCCAAAGATCAGTTGCAAATATTGAAAATTGTGGTGACGATACCTGTCTGTTAGTGAGCCCCAAATGGAACCAGTTCCGTGCCAAATTGGCTGAATGAGCCGACGAAATGTAGTCTTTTTGCTTCAAACCCTAAACCAATTTCTTGACATGAATTTCAATTTTACAAAGCATTTACTATTCGAAACTGCTTCCTTCTCCACCCGCACCTTTCGAAAGCTAAGCCTCGGTGTTTATTTTCCATTATTTACATGCAGTGTGAAAAAACAGTGAATTTGTGGATACAAGGCGACTGCAAAAGCGAGTTTATCTCTCATTAGCGAAAGTAATAGCCTTTATAATATCAGAATTGCCTCGTCAAAAATATGAAACGATTTATCCTCTCTGTTTAGACGCCTCTTTCGTCTGGATGCAAAGAAACGAAAGCTAAATCCAAGCAAAGAAGTACTTGGGGACTTGGTATCCTATTTGCTCATGAAAAGTAGCAGGACTCATGATGCTTCTATTAATGGCGTACATTGTATTGAAAACCTTTTCATGTTTTAAAATTCAAACATGACATTTTCAGTATATCAGTATCAAAACTTGCCTTGGGGTATGATCGTGTTCTTTTAATCACGAAATGCAAGGTTTTCCTTTGAAATGAGAATATCCAATAACTTTCAGCTTTCTTTAACTAGTTGAAATATAGCTTATTTGATAACACTGGTGGCATTTAATTCAAGATTCTTTTTCTGATGAATAAAGAGACATGTGATTTGTTGTTTGCCGAACACACTTATAACAAATTCAGAGTATCGGTAAAACATAAAACGATTCCCTAAACACATTATTAATATTCATAGGCAATACCAGGTTCGAGTGAGGCTGAAATATTAAGATTGTTTAAAAAACACTTATAAAGCTGAGTTTAATCTTGGATAAGGTTTAAAGTGTATTTCTTAATCCAATTGCAATGAATTTGTAGAGAGAAAAGAAAACAACTGACGAAGTTTGCAGAAATTATGTCGCACGCAAGCGTAAAAATATACCTTAGAAAGAACATGTTAAAATGCACTATATTTGTGTTTCACAAGTTGAAATGGAGCAGGCTTAGCCCCGGAACTCGCTGTTCACATGGACGCACCAGGTCAAAAATTCGGTATGTTATATTATACTAAGCCATTATTAGGGAAGAACGAAAGAGAATGTAATCAAAAGCAGATTAAATTCAAAATGGTGGATACGTCAGCATGCCTAATCGATACATACATTTAACAACATCACATTATCGGTTTTAAATACAAGTTTTATCTTTTTCTATTTCGGCAGTCTGTGTAAACTCGACATTGCAACGACTCAACCCTTACATAATTCATACACAAGAACAAACGAAATCTAGGCCTATTATTTGAAAATATATCATTTTAAATCATAAATTTTTACCGATTGCCGTTTGGCATTTCAAAGCCAATTAAAAAAAATTATATCCCATTCTTCTTCTTTTAATCTGAAAGATACTGGATCAATATTCTTTGACCTACATGTGCTATTAATGATATTCTTTGTTTATGTTTGTTTTGTTGGTAATGCACCAGTAAAGAGAGAATTTTGTTGTTTACTGCGATTATTATCACGGTGGCCATCGCAGGTGCCTGCGATCAGCCATCGCTGTGAATTGCAACAAATATCAGTCCCATCATTGACTGGTTAAACCCGCAGACGGACGATGTTTTGGTTGCCCACAGCGGCGATGCTGTGATAAAAAACGTCATCTACAGGATGCTTAGTTTAGAAATGGATTTTTTTCTTCAGTATTGATACGTCTGGTTTATGTGACGTTTTGATAAAAACGTAACAGCGATAAAGAGCGGAAATTCCAAGTTCTAACGAGGCATCTAATAGTGTTTCTCTTCCTATAGAGAGTCAATTCACCTGCTTGCCGATACTCTTGTCCTGAGAAAGGAAGGCGTTTTTCAATAAATGTTCTCCAACAAAATAACGTACTGTTTGTCTCGTAATAAGACCCTTCTAGCATGGTATCCATCAGATCTTAGAGTAACCAGCTGGTTTCTCTGTGATCAGAAAAAGAGAAAATTGCAACGCCGTCTATTTAGTTACTTGACCAATGAGCACACATTTTGACTTTTTCTTGTGAGTCAGCCATTCTCCCAGGCCTCGAGTATGGCAAGCCAAAGCGGAATTTATTCAAGACTTTAGAATTACCATTCAAGAAGTTAAATATAAGTTCAAGAAGGAAATATATGTTCAAGACTAAAATATGTTCAACCTTGAATCAAATGTTTTCAACCTTGAATAAAATATGTTCAACCTTGAATAAAATATGTTCAACCTTGAATAAAATATGTCCAACCTTGAACAAAATATATTCAACCTTGAACAAAATATATTCAAGACTCACGTGACCATATTCAAGACGCACGTGACCACAAAATTGATGACGTAGAGCGTAGAATCTGTGGTACTTCCGATGCGTTCTGTTTCACGACAGGCATTGCGCATTTTGAACCTATAATTTGCCTGATATGTCTGTGAAACATGTATCGACTCTGACATTCACTCGGCATCCATGTCATGATGTGTAGGATTACAGTACATGTCAGGTGTAGGCGGCTAGGTACGTGTACAACCATGTGTCAAAACCTCGTGCGAACAATTCGAGCTCCGAAACGCAACACAAGTACCATGGGTTCGGGAAAGTCCGGACGCGGGTTCGGGAAAGTCCGTAAAGCATCAAAACATGAGCAACTACGTCATCAATTTTTGTGGTCACGTGCGTCTTGAATATGGTCACGTGAGTCTTGAATATATTTTGTTCAAGGTTGAATATATTTTGTTCAAGGTTGAATATATTTTGTTCAAGGTTGACAATATTTGATTCAAGGTTGACAATATTTGATTCAGGATTGAACATATTTTGGTCTTGAACATATATTTAACTTCTTGAATAGTAATTCCACGGTCTTGAATAAATTCCGCTTTGGCTTGCCATACTCGAGTATAGTGAAACAATACAGGGCAGGCTGCTCGGTAAGTTGGAAGGCTTAGATTCTCGGTAGTCTAGGGAATAGATTCGCCAGGGTGGAATACCATCGTTATGGACCAAACTCCATCAAGTTGTGAAACAGTCACTCAGGCTGTTGAATTTTGTTGATGAGATGACGGAGAGTCGCTTTCAACGATGTTATCAACAAGGCGTTGCACATGAAACATTTAAACACTGACTTCATTTTCCCGATAAATAAGTCCTGCTTTTATATGATTAATGAAGTGGTATTCAATTGAAGAGAACTACAACAAAAGCTCCGTGTCACTAGCATGCTGAATAGCTTTAACAAGTGGGTCACGCTGTCGATATGACAATTTTGCGTATCCACTTCAGGTGAAGTTTGGTCACAGTGGACCGTTTCAGAAGTCAAGAGTGACCCAAACACAAATCGGCCCCCTTTTAGTGCAATGATAAACATTTTTTTCCAGTACCGCCTGAAGTTCTTTTTTGGACTGGACTGACGGTGACTTCTTTAATGTAAGCTATATTGTGAATTCCAGTCACGTCATGGTGAGTATTGTCTGATGATCTGTGTATAGTCCCAAGGTGCACATTCCATCACAACTCCATCAGTCCGACTGCTGATGAGAATCGTTCGGCCGTTAATGACATCGTAAACAACTACGGTAATGCCCAGATACCTATTGCCAATTGCTTTAGATTCCCCGTGTGATGATCATTTATTCTATCAACCTCCCATGGTGGTATCTCATCATGTGTTGGTTATTTCTGGATTACTGTTGGGCCGGATTTTTTGCAGCAACATCATTTGATATCTATCTGGTCATCATAATTGTTTACCAGCTCAAGCTTCGAAACATGCTGCCATTTGCTTCAGACTTCCTGTCGGTCGATCATCATTTACATCTGCATTATATCCTTCTATATAAGATGGCATATTGCCTGTCTGGCTGTCAAACTGTGTACTTGTCCACCATCAACGACAAAGAATTCGGTCGTGGAATGTTCTTCCTGTCGGTATGTTAATGACGCTCTTGTCCACAGTGATATCGGCCGCGCAATTCATACTTTCACCTCCAACACTGTAATTGTGTTGCACCGGTTTGGTCATTTGTTGGTATTATAAAACGGTGCCTCAACCCCTGTAGTGGTCTTTGAACCCCGTGGTAAGATGTACATGTAAGTCGATGGGAAAGTTCGAGCCATCCACCTCTTGGCTGAGCCGAGGATTTAGAGGACAGTCGCTTGCACTTCAGCTTCATCGCGAAGTGATCTGAACCTTTCAGATTTGGAGCAGGTTGTGTGAAGATTGATTCATGCCGACCTACAAGTGCCAGCGGTGAACATCAATCCTAAAGTCTCCTCCTTTCACACAAGACGCCTGTGGATGTGCATGGATTGATCTGAGAATTCCGTAGTTACATGTAAACTAAATGAACAAGGACATAAAAATTCGCCGTCTTGACGGAAAGTTGAAGGTTTAGAGCCCCATTGATAGCTCTTCCCGATGAGGTCAGTTGGTCAGCCGCCAGCGAGTTACGGTACAAACTTCTCTCCATGCGCCTAGATTATACAACCAAGGACCTCCAGCTCGGTATTAATTCCTTAAATCAATTCTCATCGCCGCGTGCCAATATCGCTTTATTCTTTGACATTGTAAGTGATTTTCATAGCAAGTTTGCAAGGCCAGTTATTGAGGAGTTCGCTCTGCTTTGTCGTCTCTTATATCAATATTTCCGAGCCTGTCAATCAGGAGACCGCGAAGAAAGATGAGGTATAATGAATGTCAAAAGTATCAAGTTACCTGGGTTTACCCTGGCATATTCAATGTTTGCAATATTATGCATTTATTTATCAATTTATGTCATCATAATTTTTTTTGATAATAGCATGACTATGAAAATATGTAAAATGCAAGCGCTAGTGTACTCACATAATGTAACTGTTGCCATGGAAGGAAATTAGAGAACCAACATAACATAGAGTCTTCTTAATATTGGGGAGCATGAAACTCGGGAAACATAAAATAAACCAAAAAAAGTAATGTAATCTGTTCCATTATAAATTAATCAATTATAAAAAAAGAGGCAACATCGCATTTTTCGATTTCATGCTGCACGATCGGCACTTCGCATGTAATCGGAACAGTCAGTCATTGTTAGCCTTGGTTTAAAGGCAGGTTTTTTTAAATGTAAAAATGACTTTTGTTTGCTTGGGAGTGCGCAGATCACTATTGTAATAGCGTGATGGCTAATGGTTGCAGGATCATGAGCGACTGAGTAGAAGTCACGATCTTTATGTTCCACCTCCATGCATTGATGAAGTCATCAATATGTCATGTTATCGATGTTTTCACAAGGTGAATATCAGCAGACTTTTCATTTTAGAAATCATAATTTGAAGTTTGAGAAAACTTTGGAACAGATTAGAACATATATTTGATAAGTATGACTGGAACAATAACGCAAATATGGTTTTTGTGTGTGTTTGGTTTGTGCAGTTATGGTCTGATGATATTGAGAGTTTATGACTGGTCAAGGAGAGGACCATGTTATGTCTGTCTCGCCGGGGATCATAAGCCAGAAGGATCATTTGGCCATTAGGAAACTAGAAAGGACTGCTCGGGTCACTCGATCTTGCCTTTGGGAATCGTGCAACGACGCCGAGACAAATAGTCGATGTGGCGAACCCACACTGGGGCACAAATGTCGTCTGAGGGCAGTGAACAGAAGATCAAAGCACAGGTACTGATGTACATGTACATGTACTTGTTGTATTGCGAGGTCATGTTCGCTCTGCATTTGTGGCGTTATTCTCGGGGGAAGGGGGGGGGGTTATTCCTTCTACCCTAGCTTGGCACACGATCACCTCAGAATAATTGCAATCCTAAGGACCAATTTAAAACACTGTCACACATACTGTTTGTTTTACAATCTCACATGTCCTTTAACCTTACCTACCAAGGAGCACTCCAAAATGCCCAATATACTAAAATCAAACATGTTGAATATATCACTAAGATTTACTAGGACAATCTGGCAAGTACAACATATCACCCCGAGTCAAAGCCGTAATTGAACATACTATATCACTTTCATCATTGGTCAAGATTATTTGACCAAAATACCACACAAAAATCGGAAATTCCTGCATCAGCATATACATACATAGGAGCGACATGCACACACACACACATATCACCATGCCCTCAGGCCAACAACTAACATTGAATACATGCATTGCGTAACGTCGTCACCGTGATTGAGCACATTGTTGTCATAGTGCATAATCCCTAAGGCCGAAGTTACATAGGCCTCATTCGTTCATTTACCACGAGTCACTTTCCGGGTTTTTCTTTCATTCCTCGGTGAATGCACGCCACAAGGCCGTGCTTTTACAGGGGAACGAAAGCAAAAGGGGAAAAAGAGTCCTGGGAAATGAACGAATGAGGTCTATGTAACTTCGGCCTTATGTTCAGACCTCCGATGGTCACCCTGTAATTGAGTCCTCCACAGCCTTCTAACAGTATACCGGAGAAAGAAGTTTTTTTCAAGAACTAATGATCAACGTGGGATTCATCGGAAACACATTAAATGCCAACTTGTGTTACGCAGAGGAATATGTTTCTTTTGAAGCGTGAAGTCTTCATCAAGAATAAATGGTCCCACTTCCTCGTCATGCTCGTGAATGTTAATATTGATTTGGTTACTTGGAAAAAAATTGGTTCTTGACAGACCAAAACCACATCATATTTGATTTGCAATTTATTGTGCAATGTGCCATTCGGTCGCGTGGCAACTTTAATACCAGACGCCTTGAAAGTATCCCTCGCCATGACTGACTTTGGTCGAGATATTTATCTGCTATGTATGTATAGTTCGAGATTGGATTTGACACTAATCTGGAGCTACAATCGGCTTCACAAATTCAGAATAGTCTCTTTGCTGGAAGGCTCATTAGACCAGCATGTCAGCTATCGGTGCTGTCAGCGTCTCTCTGCTAAAGGGAGACTATTGGGCACTGATGAGAAGACTAATTAATTCCCCTGTCAGTGATACGAAGCGTACAGCCGACTGCTAATTAACCATTGCTTTGGGGATGGAGATGATTGCAGATGAAGAAAGCAGGAGGTTCATTGTTGACAATGATGCTGGTGCATTTAAAGAAAAACAGTATTACACCTGCGGTGTTGCAGTAGCATGTTTAAAATGGTTGGATGGCGGTTTCGAAGATCCCATTCGCGATTGAAAATGTCCATATATCAATTAACACCTTGTAAAAAAAGTAGAAGGAACTTGGCTCTCATTTACAGTGGCTGGAAAAGGACATCACATGATTTTTTTTTTCAACATGACAATTTTTTTTCAGGAAATATCTCGATCGATGGACTTATTATCTCGATCGCTCGAGATAAATAACTCGATCACCCGAGATAATATCTCGATCGCCCGAGTTATTTATCTCCCCTCGAAAATGTAATTTCGCATGATTTTAGATATTGATTTATTCGTTGGCAGGCCTATATACTAAACATTTAAAATCCAGCTATCCGTCTTCTCATGTGATGAGTAAAACATCAACTGATCACTCATTCGTTGAAATGTATGTGTTGACTTAACTGGAAAATTTCAATCTCAAATTCTGTTTTGGATCAACCTTTAAACAATCTTTCAAGATTAATCACGAAAATGTGGTAGCGTTGACTGTCGTAATTTGAATATAATTGGCTTCTTTTGCAATCAATTAATCATTTGATCTTAGTTTGATTGACGGGTGAGTTATTGCAATTAAATATCAAAGGTAATTAGCAAATGATGAGAGTTACAATTGAACCGAATAAGATTGAAATGAATTGATTTCAGCTAGATTTATTTATACTACATTAGGTTTAATTGCATTAAAATCAATATTTTACTTTTGCATTTGGCCGCCACTGGAGAAGTATCTAATGAGGGGAGTACGCCATGAATAAACTATTTGATACATAATACACATGTACTCCGATCGGATCATACGAAATGAATGGCCAGTTCACGATGGAGTCATGAAAAATTGGCCTCGCTTCTGACAAGCTATCGTTCACGTAAGTATTGATCAATCGCTTCAAACGGGTTAGTACAGACTCTCGCCATTAAACATAAAGCGTTTTCTTCTTGAAAGCTAACGCAGTTATGCGCATCTCTGCGGCTTCTAGTTTTTCTTGTAGTGTGCCGAATGCTGAAGAAGAAGGAAAAATAAGAAGACTTGTATAGCACGAAAAACCAGCCAAAGAAATGATAAATCCGTTAGCGTGGACTTCCTTTCAAGTAATGAAGTACATTGGTCCATTAACAAAACAATCGCATCTACTTGAGATAAAACAAAAGAAAGAACATTAGAAGCAATTGCATGACTGGTACATAAAGAACTGGGGAGCTGCCAAGACTTAAAGAGGTACTTTGCAGTAATAGCTGAAAACAAATTAAACTCAATAACACTAATAATGTTACACCATTTAAAATTGTTATAAAAATGTTCTTCAGTAGAATTGTTAAAACAAGGTTTGTCTCGAATACAGCGCGGAAAGTCGCTTCCACAATGTGACATGAGTATACAATAATTCAAATTACACGAACAATTTTGAAAGTGTTTTCGAAAAGCCTCAGAGAAATTACGTGGTGACAGAAAAGGCTTGCTTAATCACCGAGTCATCTCTGGGAAAAAAAGTTGATACAGATTTCTGTGTGAAGTCTTGCTGTACTGGATCACTCATAGAATAAATCCATTACCGACCCAACTTTCAGTTAATTTGCAATCTTCGATTATCCGTATAAGATATATAGGACTTCAATACTTATCAATTGCATAATGTAATTGGCAGGCAAAGAGAAAACCATCGATCTGGCACAAATAAGGTCGGATTGAAAGAAAAAAGATGCGGGATGAGGAGGCTGGGGTATTTTCGTTTGAATGTTTATTAAATTCTAATATAAAGTAGCCTTCCCATTAGTATACTTGAATGTATCGTATATTTTTTTCATCATTTCCTCCATACTCCGAAAGTAACAAGATGAACTACAAACATGTTGAAACGAAGGGAATTTTCCTTTAATAAAGCCAATCAAGCCACATTTCTCGATGTAATGACTTACAAGTAACCACTTTTGGTGCTTTCAGCAAAACTAGTCTAATCCTTGCCGATACTAAGAAGCTTAAGGTTTGTTACTCTCCTACCATCGCTGTTAAGAGGAAAGCTGACATGAAGGTCACCGTCGGATCAACCCGCGGGAGAAGCTGGGCGGGTTGGGGTCAGGTTAGAGGGATCTTTGGCAGGCCTCAGCTCACCTTTGTTGATAAAAAAAGATAAGCCAAACGCAGATATTTTGTTCATACATGTATATAACTTCTTATGTTCGCCAAATGTTCATGGCTCCACAGTGACATATTCTACATAGAATTCCGAAACTACCAGTCACCCAGACCCTGAGACCACTTTGGGGAAGGATTTCCGTCGTTTTTCCATGGCTAATCGTCTGCTTTGGTCGGTTTAGGGTCATTATAGCATGCCTTGCACGACTTCTTGCACCTGAAATACATCCAGCCTGGGTTCTTCTGGCACTCTCCAGTGCTGGCCCAGCCATCACACTGGTCGTCATTCCAATACTCGTTTTTGCAATATGTCGCATAGTACTCTGGAATTAGGAGAAGCTGGATACATGAAATCTGCGGTCTTGTGATGTTTTGATAACAATACGTTCTAACTACCAGTTTCTTTCTTATACATCCGGTGTCATGTAGGTTGAAATAGATAAGGAGTACATGTCCGTGTTTAGATTATTTTACCTGCATTTTGTATTTAGCAGCAAGCTGGCTGTGAAAGGGAATCATATGATTCTTTTAACATGAAAAAAGAAATATCTCGATGGACTTATTATCCCGATCAATGGATTTATCATCTTGATCGATTGACTTATTATCTCGATCGATCGAGATATTATCTCGGGCCATGGCGAGTGTAGCATGTCTTCTGTTGTAATGGAATAAATTTAGTAAGTCATCTCAATAATGGCAGCGTTAGTGAAAAGAAATTCGGTGGTGCCAAATCGGTGCTTACCCTCGAAAGTGACACATTTACAGTCTTTGTTGACGTAGCCACGCTCGCACTCGACATCTTTGCAGAAAGCTGAAATCGAATTTGAAACAATTTACAACTACATGTCCTGTTTGATTCTCCTTAAAAACACGTAAAATTGCGTGGAACGCACAGACGATGGTACATGTACATATTTACGCTGTGGACTTATTTATAAAAAGTGTTAAATTCACACTGTATCAGGTAAAACCTCTTCATCGCTAAATAGATTTCAATAATCTGACTTCATAGTGAAACCTATTGACATGGTTCGTCACTGTATCACATGCCTGCTCACTATGATTCGTCTCTCATACTGATTCAAATATTTCACACTGAGCTCTATCTAATAAATTATTTCGATATTAGTGTCAATGGAGTAGATGGCAGAGTCAGAGGGGGCTATTGGCTTGGGAAGGTTGGTCAGATTAATCTACACGAAGTTGCCAGCGGGGATTCATCGACTCTGTCCGTGCTTGAATATATTTATCTCGTTCATGCGTTTCAATGTTTCAAAATACTACCATTCGAAATGGCAATATTCGCTATGACACACTGTAGTCCAGAGCTATGTCCTCTGTTGACTGGTAACTCGCGTAATGTAAATTGAAGGTTAACGCTTTGTTAGTGACCGAACCTGTCTTGTACAACGCCGACCAGATCATTTACTATATTACACAGTTTTCCATCGCTTATTAGATTTCTCTTCAAATATGACTTTTTTTCATGTATTTGAAGAGAAATCTATTGAAAGATAGACATTTCAGTAAGCGAGTATGATAAGTGATGCCTACCATTACAACCGTACGCCCTATTCAACAGCCGCACATCGTGGTACGAGTACATCTTCCACCAGACACCTCCAAGCTTTTCGTTGTTCCAGTCTTTCTTAGCTGTGATAGTGTTCGTTCCGGGATTGGCGAAAGACTAAAGGAAGACATACTAAGTAACAATTAGAAGTGAAAAACAACTGCACGTCCCACTGCCCGGCCGCTTATTTATCCATTTGTCAGTGCTTCTGTTGCAAAATATACTTCTTGTGATGTCGGAGAGCTTATCAACTTCTCAATCAATGCATTCTCCAATGCCGGACACAAATAGTTCATTTATTTCGTGATCAACGCATTGTCCAATGTCGGACGGTTCATTTACGTCTTGATCGCATCATACCAGTTTATTTAGACACGCTTCAATTAATGCATTGTCTAATATCGGACTGTTCATCTACTTCTTGACCAATGCATTATTGAAAGTTCATTTATACACTCTTTCATCATGTTCATCAGTGCATTGTGCAGTCTCGACTGTTCATCTGCTTGGCCAGTGTTTGACAGTGCATATACATCTACATCTGGCTCAGGACATTGTCCAATGCTGGGCTGTACCTCTCCATTTTGTTCAAGTGACTTTACGGAGGCAAACCGGCTATACTTATGAACATGTATAATCTACAAAAAATATTTAAATAAAAGCAAGTGATTAAAAGATTGCTTACAGTTCGTTCATAGTGCATCGCTGACGCAAAGTCATATCTGGTTGTCAGTACGCTATCAGCTTTGAACTTTTCAAAGGCATCCTCGGAGCCATTTCGGATATTCTCTGGATGAATAAAGATTTTGTCGTCTCGGTCCGGGCGCTGATGCTCGTGTTGCAGGCCTAGGGTGTGGCCGAGTTCGTGGGCGTACAGCCCAGGCTGCGGTAATGAAAAAGAAAGAGGGACATGTATGTAATACCACCATCCTATTTAGGGAGTGATCGCCACGTCGTTAATTGAGTCGCGCGAATGAGCTTGAACAATAACATACTCAGGACACATTTCCATGGCTATCGATCTATACACCCGTATACATCGTTTGATACACTTCTCACTTACCCATTTGCACCCATCTCCGAGGCAGACCTTTTGCCAATTGGGGCCGTCCATTTTTCCGAGATGGGCCCAGCATCCGTCACTGGAAGCCAAAATAAGACAGGATACATCAGAAAACATTGGACTCTAAGATATTTGAGCTATCAAACTCCGATATCACACCTTCTGGCTTTTCACCATGTTGTTTGATATGTACATGTGTCTGTAACAAGTAGAGCCTCATAGCCTAGTGGTTAACACTGCTGGCTACCACGCAATAGGGCCCGGGTTCGATCCCGGGGAGAACCCAGGATTGTATTTCTGGATGAACCGGCATGGCTTTCAAGGAACTAAAATTCCTGGCTCTTCACAACACGTACATTAACGTATGAAATACTCGAGGGTCTGTCGGATGAGACTAAAAGCCGTGGTCCCTTGTACCTGAGTGTCTATGCCAGGGCAAGTAAAAGATCCTACATAGGTGGACAGTAGCCTATAGTGGACTCCATACCTCCGGCAAAAATCCAATAGGGTTACGACGCCGGTAATGATATGATGAAGTATGTTTATTCCGTTTTGCCAATTGTTGAAAATAATTGGAGAACCCCGATATATTGACCGATGATTCGATGCAGTTTGCACTGCAACATTAGATGATTACCTTTATAACGAATTAGCAGCATTTCTGATTCTCTCATTTCGGAGCTAACATTTTCAGGGCCGATAAACACAATGTACATGTATAGTTTAGTAAATATACAGGTTTGTTGTGTTTTTTGCTGAATTCATGAATTCATTGCGACAATCCTTTAATCCTGGACTCACCCGCAGTCAGCAATCTTGACATAGTTAACATCATTATTCGTTTTCTCACGGAAGGCAATACACGTCTCAGTTTCCAAAAAAGCAAATGTAGCGATGATGTCTTTGATTTGGGCCTCATCTGAAAAATAACCAAATTCATTACCGAATGGTGCATGTTCCACTGAATAAATGATCATGATATTGCAATTAACGCGAACAAAAGACAAATGTCTTCAGCACATTTCTGATTTCACATTAAACTTTCATGCCTTAATCACTTTTTGTGTTTCTGGTAATTTTATGGTATTGGTTACGACGACTCTCGTTACTGATGCTTTTGTTCCCTTTGGGACGTTTTGCGAGATTGGATTGTATCACTCACTAAAATCCGCTGTCACTATTTCGTACGGGACAAGAGCTATTCTTGGCCATCTTTTCTTCTTGTCACTGACGATGGCTGCTCGTTTCTGCCTTTGTGTTTCACCGGAGGTCGATCTGAAAATGACGTGACATTCCATCAGAACATTGAACGGAAAACTCGTCCATTTGCACCACGTACGCTGGGTTGGATAGAGGTACCGTGTTTTTGACTTTCAGCGGTCTGATTAAAAAAACGAATCTCCACCAGGGAGGTGCTCTGACAGATAATGTGTTGTTCTGTACTTAAAAGACTTTGGTTACAATGTTTAATTTTATAATGGTGTATGTATTTTCCCCGTTTCAACCACAGAGATGGTCAGACAACCACAAGCATGCTAAATCATTCAGTGTGATCTTGAAGAAGTGTACTGTACAAGTAATGAAGGATGTACAACTACATGTATGTCCAAACGATGGCTGGCTTGGCGAGAGTTGGTTGTAATAATAATGAGTTTTCGCGAATCCCCCGAAACGCCAACGCCAACACCTGTCCCATTTTTCGACACAGTGATCAGGAGCTCGAACAATTGGATAGGTGTTCGCATTGGCGTTTTGGGAGATTTGGGAGAACTCTTTAACGTTGCTATAAACTACGCGAATAGTCCTTTAATTCACCTTTGCCTTCCCTTGTCGAAAAGCTCCTTCACCACGTTCTCGTCGATCTCGACATCATTGTACCTGAAAACCTTGTGCCCGTTCACGGTGTAGGTTTTATCTTTTTCTTTCGCTAGAATAATAGACACAGACTCAAATAAACAAAATGTGGAAAGAAGGATGTATAAAAAGGATGAGTAAATGCGTAAGACTGGCGTAAACAGCAATCAGAGCTATTCGCGGCATTTTACCCTTGCCAGAACCCTGATGATCAAAATAAACGCGGTATACACGATCATCATTTCTTGTACGTAACAGTTTGATGTTTTTTATACCGGCTTTGAACATCTTCATTTGGCCGTTCATTGCACCTGTCTCCGAGCTAGGTCCTGACTGGTTAAGCGGGAAAAGGAGCGAGTGGGTCCAGCTGGTGGTCACCAAACCCATCCAATCGATAAATAGAGCCTTTGATTTGGGTAGAAACTCTGGCATTGGCTACATGAGGAATTCCTTGAATAAGTGAGAAATGATGTCTTACATAAATCTGCCACGTTACCGGTCATTTCCGGCGAGTTGTTTGCTGGTGGGTCACGCTTTTTCGAATCATGACGAACTAGACCGCTACTCACTGTGGCCACCAACTGAAAAATGCATGCATCATTTCAAACCCAAATAATTCCAATCTGTGTGTCAACAAGCCAAATTCCTGATTGTCGACGAGACCATTAGCCTGTTCTTCTTAACATGCTCCAAACAACTAAAAGTGGTATTTGCGGCCTCCAGGACATTGGCGTACAACCTAGGTCGAAATTGCACCTACCTTCTAAATTGTTCTTGAAGGCAATGTCTTAAGTTTAGTTTTATTATACCTTCGTCTCATATACCCTACCACATAGTCTCTCTTTCCTCTATTTTGAATAGAGTTTGAAAAAATGTAGCGGGAGGATTTTCAAGATTATAGCTTTATGTACATTGTATATTCAATACTTCTAAATGTAATATTTTCACGATTCATTCAAGCAATTTAGGCTACTTCAAGCCGACTATAGACACATATTTATGATGAATGTCTAATCCCGGGCTGTACTTACCCAAATGCCAATCAGGCAGAGTAAAAGATATCTCGCCATTCGTCTTTTTCAATCTTTCTTTCGTTCTTTTGAAGAATCCGTCTGAACTCAACGCAAACTTGAATTAAATAACGCCACGAACAAAGCTTCTGAGGTGTTTTATATGATACCTTGCGAATGCTGTTTTCTATGCCTATAATATGATTTTCCGGTACAATTTAATTAAAGTATAAAACGAAATCCTACAAATATTTGTTGATGGCATTGTTTACGTTCATGTTCACATGCTGTCTAAAAAGACTAAATCTTTCAGTTCGATTTGTTGAAATTGTCTCAAGTTTTCGTAATTTCCCTACAAATAATGTAGATAATAGGTTTATCGGGTGTACATCTGTGTAAATAATGCAATTCTTTTGAAATATTCGCCCAAGACTAATGGCGCTATTGATTTTAGAATGCTTGATCGTCTTAATCGTAGAAACGTAATGTCATGCTCATGGAATCGATTAAGAATTTTGATCGCCGATATGACCGTAACAAGCTTGAAAACGTCATGGAATTCCATTGCTAGTTTTTATAAACTAAAGTTTGGATAGTTCCAATACGTGAAAATGGATTTTGAGAAAATATCGACTCGAAATTCTCAATCCTTTTATCTTCTCAGACATCATAAAGAAAACAATGCACCTATTCACCTCCATGCGACTCCTCGATGTAGCAAGAAACTAAACGCTGATCACTAATAACGATTTCCGCAAGTGTTGTGAGGTGGTTTTGGACATGCCTAGGAAAATCGACAGTTACAATCAGTTTTGGTGAGATCTTCGTTGCAGTCTGACAACAGTGTGTGTTCTTCAGTTTGAAATAGAGTACCGGTTTGCGTAAGCGGATGACATTGTCACTTATACAAGAACACATTCTCGATCTAAATTATGAAATCAGTTGGGTGAGAGGCTATTGAGTACACTCGACTTGTACACTCAATTCGTTATCTTAGATATTACGCACATTTATATATACATGTATCATATTCCATTCATGTTAGATGGCGACACCAAGTTGTTCGATGGTCATGATAGGTTCATGCTCAAATAGAGCGAAATGTTTCAGAAACGATTATAGAGCGGAGAAACTAGAGTAACTTTTTACGTTAGTTTCTCTTCAGGCGACAGGAGTTAATCTTGCGCCCAATTAGTGTACAGCCGTCATGCTTTTGGTGAAGCCAAACTCATGCAAACATAAAGGATATCTAAATCAACAACTGTCACACCTCCATGTCTGTCTTGTTGGTTCGTTAATTGATATATCCGGCACAAAAGTCAGAGTCATATTGTCGTGTTTGGCTTGACACAATTACATGTAATCATGATATCTGCTTTGACATGTGTGATCATTGCCTCAAGAAATACTGGCTAATGATGTCCGGGTCACCTGGGGTTATGCTTTCTGGTGAAATGTCCTCTCTATCCGTCCTGACTGACCAGGTTGTTGAATAAGGTCATGCGAAGCTCTTCCATCTTCGTGAAAGTTTAAAGGGAAAAAGTGCACCTTCGTCGGCTGTGCAAATGTACCAAACTACTTCCTGTCCCTTCAACAGTAGGACCATTGTGTAATGGGGTTCGGCCCGCTTGGAGAGACATAAAAAATGTCCTTATCATCGCTGTGTTGCCCGGAAAGAGATTCTGTGGTGTTCAATGATTGCAATAAATGTCCCAAATTGGTCTTTTGAGGACGAAATCACAACCAGAATACAGAGACACGTCAGTTGACTTTAATCCTTGTTACAAAAACTGTTCCCATTTACTACAGTGCGGAGACCTGGCTTCTGACATTCTATTCTCGTGATTTGTTTAGCTTGCATGTAACTCAACTGCGCATCTCTGAGGTGGTTATTGTTCATCGAAACCTTTGATCTTCAATTGTATTGGTATTGTGACTCTTATAATCCTATCTCGAAGGTAGAAAACAGCTGATTTATTTCTTACATGCGCCAGAAAAGCCAGTCAAAAGATAACGGCAAAGGTTGTTACTACTGCTTACGTGGATAATGCAGCAAGAAGTTCATTCAACAATAAGTATACAGCGTCGCTGAGCACCTTGACGCGTATACACTCTCCAGAGGTTAGTCGTATATATAAGCTCAAAACCATGAAAAAAATTCATGTGCTCAAAACATTTGTTTTCAAGAGTGCAGGACCGATACGTCTCGGCATTGACTTGACTTGGCTCGATACCGCTGGATAATACAATTTAGTTTATAATAAGTTACTGCGCTATTAATGCGCTTGACGACAAATCATTCGACATTTCAAATGCTGACGCATTAATATTCTTCGTGCTGTATCTCTTGTTGATTGTGCAGAGAGAGTAAATCTATCTCTTTCTAACCCAGTCCATCATATTTCATTTCCCAGTAATGACGATGCGTTAGATTAAAAATGTAATGAAGAATAGCGACGCGTGATGTATCGCGAAGAACATGCCATAAAGCAAATTTCGTAGCTGTTCGAGATATCGAAATGTCAAGTGTTCCTGAGATTCGACGTGACGTGTTCTGACGGTTATTGACCGCAATGTCATTACTGCTGATATTTGATTAAAAAAATGAAGAAAGTAAGCGGGATCGAAAAGATTACTGCTCAATATTGACGATATGTCTACGTTTTGAATGAGATATAACATAATGTGAATCAAAATTATACAAATGTATATGAAAATAATCCGTTGTTTTCATCTCAGAAGACATCGGCCTCTGTCAAAAATCTTCTCAGATTGTCAGACTGTGTTTGTGTGAAGTTTAAATTTGCAATCCTATACCAGCTCAATTATTATGCTTACCGCTTAGTTTTGTCACATGAAACTCGTTTTGCAGTATTAAACTCAATTTAGGTAATTAAAGTTATTTTGCCCCTGGGAATAGATCTGCGATTAAAGTTCAACCTCTGTAGAGCTATTGTAGCAATGTTTGCTGATGTCGCGTAAGGAGGCAAAGTATTACCTTCGGATACTTTTCACACGTCAGGTAATTTAGATATGAAAACTCTTGGGGTATGCAAACTGTTATCATCTTACCCCGGGAAAGTAGCGCGCCTGTTTATGAAAAGTCAGCACTCTGAATGGTTGGCAAGTTCTAGCGGAATTAAACGTAACGAATCATCGTATGAAACGAAGAAAGTTTTTTATTTTGTATAAAACTTTCTTGGTTTAACCGGAAAAAAATACTTAAAGAAAAAAAACGATACAAGAAGCTCTAACACGTATATACACACTGTCTAAATCTGAACAATCTGTCCATTATATCATGCACCGCAGACAGATATCAACGACGCGTTCCCACTTTTACACAAAATGTAACACATTCTATCCTCCCCCTTATACCATTAACCGCAGACAAGCTCAGAGACATAAGCATTATGCACTCTCCGGTTATTCTACTCTAATTTCTTCCGGTGAACTGAAGGGATATGACGGCGAATTTTAGCCGCGTCTCAGACGTGCTCTGGAGCTGTCCTCAGGGTCTGAAACCCCTCGTTATATACATCCGCAATTACTGGCTTTGGAAAAGAACCAACAGCCCGTAAGTCTCCATCGACGGAGTGTGAACAGAAAGTCTTGCTGAATGCCCCAGACGCCGCGGCGTCAAGCCCGTGTTCCATTGAAGAGCCATCAATATAATGTACATTTAGCTTGTTGACATCATTATATCCTTGACAGCTATGTGTAGGACATTTGTAAAGTTAACGAGCGTGCAACACAAAATCGGCGTAAATTCCTCTGCCGAGTAAACAAGTTATCACACATAACAAAAACGGCAATAGAAAGGCATTACGTTTACCAAGCTTTGCCGGTTAGGGCCTTCAGACCTCCATGGAAGGTGTTTCGTGGGCTGGTGTTGTCAAGACTTGCCCTGACGACCCTTTGTTAAGACTGTAGAAGAATTAGAAAGTAGGCCTTGGTACCAGCGGGCTTTGTTTAAAGACAATAGATCGAGTACTCGCTTTTAACTGCGAGGTGAAGGTAAAAAAACATCGTGGAGAATTGTGTGATTATTTTATTTGATCTGATTGTATGATTTCTTTCCTGCCCACGGAAATAATTAATAAACATACATGTGACATGTCAGCATGGTATTATGGTGTGGACTCTGTAGTCGAAGGAAGTTGTAAATCTCACTTTATAACAGATTTACTCGCGGCTATGAACAGGATGTCTTGTTCAGTGCCCGAGGCGGAGTAGCGTCAAATCGCTATCTCTTTACCACGAAACCGTGCTTCATTACAAGGAAGCTTATTGTTGACTTCGTTACATTCTTGTCAGCGATGTGTAGAATATTTGTAAGGTTGGTGGGCTTGGAATACGAATCGTTAAAAAACATGTCTTCTTCAACCAACCAAGATATCACGCTTGGAATATGGAAATAAAAAGACAACATGTGAAATGAATATTGATGTCATGACTTGGGGGATACAATCAATAACTATTATTTGTTGATTCATAAATTTATTTTCCTCGCGTCTACGGAAAAGACCTTTTTTTGAAAATGCGTGTTGCATGTTAGCCTGTTACGGTTCCGAAAATATGAATCAAGACCGACTATAGAAGGCTGATCAGAATCCAATATATAGCAGTTAACCCAATCATACATCTCATGCACACTTTGTATTTCTTTCAAGTTATATATCTCTGTCAAATCATCATATTTGGCATGTTTATTTTCATATTCTGTATGGAAATAAGAGATTGAAACATGCACTGGAACTGAGATACAAGAGCAGAGATCTAGACTTCCATCTGAAAATTGCTCATCATAACACATGCACACTAAAAAGAGATACGAACGCTCATCCGATAAGCGGTTTATATGATCAAGCGTTTATTTGCAAGACGACTAACAATGCCGAATAGTTAATATTCTCTCCCGAAGCTAAGAATATCTCTATAACATCTCTGGATGTCTCATGTGTCTCTTAGAGGATGCAACATAACCATCGCATAAAGAAGAAATATACATGGTAATAATACATGGTTGATGACCCCGATCCGGTGCAATAGGATAGACTCCTGTTTATATTTTTTTTGTGTTCGAGTTGTCTTTCAAACAGAGCGGTAAAGGGCAATCGGATAGCAGCTCCGGGGAGTCGAGTTGTCAGAGAATGGGGACAAACATCCATTCGAGAATATGGCATTCTTCAAGATCTTTTCAAATTTGGCAGTGACTTGTATGCCAACAAAAATCTGTGGCGCCACCACTTCTGTGGAAAGACTGCCCGATGAAAAATGATATCACTGTGTTCGGAATTCACCACTGGGTCTTCAGTTAGGTTCGAAAAAGTAATTGCTCATGTTTGGATGAAAGTTTTGCCAGTGTAAATTCATAGACAGTGACGTCTATACTACATATTCGTTTACGGCCAATTCTAGAAACCCAAGAAGCCTTGTTCAACGTAGTCTCCGGTTTATTGTCAAGCTGGTTCTATCAATCTTACCCATGACATTTCATCTAATTGATTGCTCCGGAAATTGGTTTAGCATTGCTGTTCGACCGGCTGTAAAAACTGAAGAGGTCGAGTTATGAAAGTTACATCCTTCGGGTAATATTTATCACAGATTATGTGCCAAGCTTTTTCTACTGGGACACGAAAATGACAGGTTGTCAAATCGTGTTCTAGTGTTCACCAATTACGGATAACTGTGAAGACTTGTGGCGGCCAAAAGACATCACAAAAATGCATTGCTTCAAAGATAACGATTTTTTATGTTTCGGACAATCTCATACGCATGTAAGTGGTTTTCTCAGCGAAATCAAAAAACGCCAAGGATTTTATTTCTACAGATTTTTGCTGGCATTTTTTTGGAATTTGCGAATAATATCGACACTTGAAATTTTTTGCCTCGCGATAACGTTTTTGATTGAAAAATCCAGAGAACTTTCGTAATTCTCCAATAATTAAATTGGTGACGATTTCATATTTTACTCATGGTCTCGCTCTACAACTTGCGTCCATCCGTTAGCAGCAATGTTTTGCAATAATTCTCCCACTCAGCTGCTGATTTTTATGATGGCTGTCATTGCCAGATGTTTTATGATGCCATCATAACATGATCTGCCGCATTGAGGAACCACAATGGTGTCTAGGTTGTTTATAAAAACAACCCGAAAATTGACATTGTCTGGATTCAAACCGCTGTCTTGGTGATGGGTATGTTGGATTTTGTTAATGCGAGTGTTTTTAGATACTTCAAAAATTCGAAGTTCATGAAGTAGGTTATATACTTCGGCCGGGCTTGTGACGTCGCAGGGGTAAACGAACGCTATATGTGGCACCTACAGCTGTATAGGCGCGGCGCAAACCCACTTCCGGCGAAAATCGCCCCATGACATACGGGCTCATCTCAATACGTCAGAAGCACCTGTCATCCAAACCTGCCATATATACTGCTGATTTGCTGGTGAAGCCTGGAAAGTCTGTCTAAGTTGCGAATCACGTTGTGCTTTATGGAAGTCGGGGATGCCGCAAAATGACATGTTATAGTGAAAATGAGGGGCTTCACTGAAGGAACGGCAGGGCTTATCAGCGTGATAGTGGGGTTGTATGGGTGTTTGATATAAGCACTGATTAGATCAAACGTTCCCTTAAAGTTCAGTGTGTCATTACGGCTGAGGTGAGGTTCTATTTGTATGTCACTTTCGGTGGTTAACCTAAATGGGCTGTCAAACGGACCGAATGTTGAACCAACCCCTAAATTCCCGGGTACGTTTATAGCGATCTGATATAATGGGGTCATCACCGACCCTATACCTTATACTCGACCGTAGGTCTTAGGTTTATAGGCACACACCGCATATATCTCTGCAGTTAATGTTTTATCAGAACCTCTTTTTCTCCAATAGCTATAGTTATCATGATTTATAGCCGTGGCGATGACCGAAAAGGAAAGCTTCTGATGAAATTATGGGTTTGGAATCCGCGTATCCAGACACGGCGCCCGTTGATGTGACGATTTCGCATTCAACTGAATCACGTTGCCATAAAGTTGATTTTTGGTGTGCTTTGGTGGCTAACGGTTCATCCTAACCCGAAGAAGGCGATTTGATCTGATGGGATCGTCACACTGAATGAACAATGAATGAGGGTCTGCCTGTTTTTGCAACATCAGAGTCCATTAATTCTCGGCACGCTTGTAATATATTTCTGTTATGATTAAATAAGATAGAGTGACAAGCTCAAATAAATGATACCCTGGGGATCCTTCCTTTTAGCGTCCTAAAAAAAGCTCTTTCCATTCTTTAAGGTCGATTCCACAGGGGCCTTTCCCGGTGCAGTCACAATCTTGGCAAAGTACGTTCGGTCCCCGCAGGTATTTTTTGCATTTGCCAAATTAACCGAGCTCGCGATTGGAAGCGATCGCAGGGAGTTTTCGCAAAGTCTCCGAAACGCCAACGCGAACGCCTAAGCCATTGTTCGACAAACAGATCACAGTGTCGAACAATGGAATAGGCGTTGGCATTGGCGTTTCGGGGGCTGCGCGAAAACTTCCTTTACGTATATTCACCATGACCAGTTTTGCCCGATCGACCCCCATCAAAGAAGCTTCAAGGGAGGTCGATGTTATCAAGACTTGACCAAATAACCCATTGATAAGAAGGTAGAACAATGGGAATTTAGGGCTATGAGCGAGCGGGCTTTGTCGGAAGACAGTAGACAGTGTAATGGGCAAGACCCGAAATTTTTTTAATTGCGGGGTATGGGCCGAAAAACTCGCCAATTAACCGCACCAGCGCGTTATTGTTAATTACCTAATAAGCGCTAGAGCCGAACGAAGGTTTTACTCCATAGTTGATGTCTGCTGGGAAAATATTACCCACCGTAAACGAGAATTAATGTTCAATTTTCAACCCATGTTTTTCTCCAATCATTGATGGTAGCCGTTTATCAAACCAGAGACAACATTTCAGATATGATGAGGGCGGTTGATCGGAAGTCGAGATGCCAGCCATGGCGTCTGCTGATTCTACCATTTCCCATTCCGCGTCGGGAGCCGACGCCATAAAACTGGTGTCGGGGTGCTTTGGTGGTTTACGATGTCATCCGATGACAATTTATTTTACCAAGAGCATGTTATCCAAAACCTCAACATGCCAAAGGGTGGCTTTTGCAGCGAATTGATGACAGAACTACCTAATGCGAGTAATCCATCTCGACTAACATAAAAAGTGAATGATACCACCAGGGATTTTTGTTTCAAGTTTTTAAAGATATCATTCAACACAGTTCGGACATACTGCTTTATTTACTTCCATATATGCGACAACCTAAGTGTAATGTCAACTAATACCGTTCATTCAATATATGTTTTGATTTTTTTTTTCGAAAATTGCTTTTTCCGTTTTTTGCCTCAATAAACTCTGTCTCTAGCGACAGAAAATATTTTGATATACCCGAAGTGTTTCTCGGTTTAGGTGAATGGTTACAGCTACGTTGTACGGAATCGCGTTACCCATAGGACTGTCAAGAAGGATGAAACACTTGGCAAAGCCCACAGCATGCTGGTGGTAAATTCGAGGAGTTTTCTCCGAAAAAACACGATGTTTCTTATATTGTAGTTGAAACTGTATTAGATTACCGTTGTCTTCTTCGGGCGATACGATCGACAAACATTAAGCATCCATTTTCTGTTCGGCTCTGTTCTCGGATACCTTGAGGACAAGAAACTTTGCGTAAGAGCACTAACTGCCAGTGTTTTTAACAACTACTTCAATCTTTGTCTTCGATTCGACCACGATTCTCTATAAACATTGAGCATCTATTTCCCGATTGCCCCGGAGCAAGACTTTCTTCAGCCTTTGTTCCAAGAAAGGTTACTTTGATTGAGAAGAACGTGCCCTACAAATAAACAAACGAAAGAATACTGGCCGCATCCAGGTTTTATCAATTTTTGTTACATTTTTTAACAGTCGTGTTGGTCTTTTTCCAATTCGGCTCTTCATGTCATCATGGCATGCAGCAGTAGGCAAAGGATGGCCATCTGCTGAAAGAAATCCCGCCGTAAAAACACAAGATCACTTGGCCCGTTATGATGTATTTGCAGAGGAATGGCGCTTGCAAAGACACCGACTTCTGCCCAGGGAGTTTTGGTTCTGTCAAAGTACCTTGTACACCCACCTTCTTTCAATGTTTACTCTATTTCACAAACGAACAGCTAAATACAGATGCTACCTGCGGGCTTCCTCTCGATCGTTTTAATGAATACACATACACATCTCATTTCTCATTTATATCCGTTTTTTTATTGTGTTACAGCATCACGCGTGCCTTTTGGCTGCGCGAATACATCGCTTTTACACTTCCTCTTTCTATAGCCAGTCGACAAAGAGTTGTCTAGAAGTAAAGGTTTTCAATGGGGTTTCACTACGTTCACTTATATGTGTGCATTCGCAGGAACCCTTTTTAGCTCTTCTTTGAACACTTGCCGTGTACACTTATTGTTGTGCAGCCTATTGATGATGGTGACAGTGGCCAGACCTAAGATGGAAACATAGGACCGAGAAATTTATTCAAGACATTTTCCTAAATGTCTATGAAGAGGTTGTGAAGGAAATGTATCAGACGTGATCACAATGTTGGCTTTGTTCTCCAATTCCTCTTGATCGATTATCATCGCCACTGGTATGGTATAAAATTACCTTAAGAAAATATCAACACGTTCCTCCCTTGGATGACATTTTCGGCCACAGGATCAAGTGTAAGTCAAAACCGAAGGAATGTCGATATCATCGATTGGCAACCAATTTCCTGAACGTCAGGACACACCGGATCATCGGCATTGCTCAGGAGTTGTTAACTTCTCTAACTTCGCATCGTGCTCTCTAACAGTTACTACCTCATGTCTCGACTGCTAGATGGAAAAAGATAGAAACAGCCTTCATTAGCCTTTTAACTGATATACATGTGGTTTCCTCTAGCTTGGTCTGCTCCCAATGCATGAATGCAGATCTCATCTATGTGGCGTCGGTCAAAGCGAAGCAGATCTTCCAAGCTATCACAATCGCCCGACTACACAATTATACATGTATCTGATGACCGGCTGGGACGGAATGAATAAAACAAAGAGAGGAGAATAATTACGAGTAATTTATTCCTTGAAAACTGGTGGTTGCATTTCCCTATGTTCACTAATTGGTTTTGCAAAGGCTGGCGAACATATCCGTCATTCTTCTCCTGGTGTTCCTCATATCTGAAGGTGCGTCTTGGCATCATTTTTTAGAATTTTGGCGCGTCTGGGGGGGAGGGGGGGGGGGGGGTCACTCAGTGCTGCGTGTCCTCGGCCGGCGTACACTACTACTCCCAAGTTGCGCGTTACTGCTGATCCAATGACTTGCATTAAAATTAATCCAACACCTGTGAAAGCCTGCCGTGTGGTTTCACGCTTTCCAAGATGTCGTCGAAACTGGCGCGATATAATCTGCGTCATTGAGGCATTCATAAAGCAATCACAAGGCGTCAAAAGAAGCTAATCTACGACTTTAGTGTGTTGATTAATGATATATTACGGGGTGGGGGGGGGGGGGGGGGAGGGACGTGAGGGGAGAAGTTTCAGCTAATCAGCTGGTCTCAATGATAATCCATCAACCATGCATTGCGTTGCCATGTATAGGAATTAAAAACCAGTTGGTAGAATTACTATGTGGAGATCCCGTGTTGCGTCAGTGATACACCCACCGTGATCACACCATATGATCGGTTTTTGATTAACTCGCCAGGGTGAATATGAGACAACTGATAATGCCTAGGAAATTCCAATTATCGGACGCAGATGATCTTGCATTCTGTTCAGCGGTCAGTGCAACACCACTACCGCTGGTTTGGAATTTTTACCAATTTGAGTACTCCTCGTTTCACCAGCATGTGACAAGAACGAACGGGTGTGAAAACGCCACCGTCCGCTCTTGTGCTGACCTACTGGTCTTGCCTCCGAGCAACGAAGATCTCACCAAAACTGAATGTAACCGTCGAATGTCCTATAGACATGTCGAAAACCACCTCGCAACACTTGCGGAAATCGTTATTAGTGATCAGCATTTAGTCTGTTGCTACATGAGCAGGCAAATGATCTATGTAACCGCGGGAAACTCTAGCGACGATCATGGGGGAAATATATATGTAACTGATGGCGAATTGACTGCTTCGAAAGTCGAAGTTTCTACAAGTGTAGGTGGCTTGTCGGGGGTTGTTAGTTATGTTTGAATAGGTTTGTTGTACTCTCTCTGGAAAGACCATAATTGCCACCAACACTGAAAATAGTTTAGTGGCTGGCTGGCATATAAAGGTCTGATCAATGACCTCTTACTCAAAACAAGGATTGTACATACCCCCCCATAAATACAATACTATAATTGCTGACAAGCATCTCATACTGTCTGGTCGCCCACACTGATTCCCTGGAGCAAGACTGACCGGCATCCAGCGCGGCAATCTCGATTGATCTTTTATCATACAGCCATTCAAATTACCAAGGTAATACATCATTCGTGATTTAATTTCATATTTCATATCGCAGTGACTGATAGCATTATACATGCTTACCGTGTGTTGCCGATAAATTAAACGTAATAGCGTCTTATGGTTTGGTAGCTTTGCTAACTGTTTCTATCGTTCTTTTTAGTTGATTTTCATTTCGCGCACAATGTTTCCTCATTGCAACCATTCATATTCAGTTTTTACCCAGAAAACAGCATCATTGTCCAATCAGCGAGGACAACTCTGAGGAGCCTTGAGGTCACGGGGAGCCTCTCTCCAATGATCGTGACGTCAGTTCGAAAAATACTGTAGTCCTGGAGAATAACATCGTTCCCGAGTTTTGTCGAGTGGATGACTTCGGGAGAGATGGTGCTCATAGATTTTTTCTCCATTTGATAGGTTAAACTTTAAAGTTGGTGGTACATAGACATTCTAAAAGATGATTCACGGCGCAGATCGTTGTTAGAGCCATCCTTTGATTGAACGAGTTGCCTCGGAGCTTTAGTATTTTTTTCCAAAAACGATGCGTGTCAAATCTTGTGTCGAAAACATATCAAATAATTACATTGGTTCGTGTTCTTATCGTTAGTTTCTATTTGATTTCTTGTCTCGTGCGAAGATCGCACATGCTATCATCAATGCATGGACTCGACGCTCTGGCAAAATATCAATTCAAAAACTCATGACAGTGTCATCTTGTTTTAAAGTAGAAAAACTCACTCTTACTTCCCACAGTTGGAATTTTCAGACATGTCTCTTTTTACTCTTGAAAGTGTATCAATGGGTCCTTTTTTATAACCTACCAGAGAAAGGTGGTCCGAACAACGCTGAATTTAGGTTGTTGTACATCCAGACCTATAGGTGGTTATCCATAGGCGGTAGGGTTTTTGTTGTTTCTATATCAGAGCGCGATATATTTGGAATATTCAGGGCGAAGAATCGACGGCCAACTGTGTGAATTCGTAATAATAACCTCATAATGCCAGTCCTGCTTGGAGCAAAATCTCTTTCCCCGAGATTGCGGAAAAGAAATTAAGGTACGGGGTAACGTATAATACCCGCCACAGGTACCTAGTCGCATCGAGGCGGTTCAACTCTTTGCTGTCGTATAAGAGTATTGTGTTGAAAATATTTTACTTCGGGCAAATTCTTCACTTAGTGTTGTATGATAGAAGACAATGAGTCTGTATTCATGAAAAATATTTTTACTGACAGCCATGCACGATAGGAAGTAAATGTTTACGCGCAAAATATATCAAAGTCGCGCCAGGCACGCTGCAGAATTGTCACCGCTAAATGTAATTTATAATGTTATTTTCTCCGTGGTGAATACTAAGAATTAGTAAAGACTAGTCTTTATTAATCCTTCTTAGTCAAAAGGTTCTCATTGATGAAAATAGCTTCATACTGATAAGTCTGCTTTTATCGACGTGCTTAGCTGAGAGTACAGTGTATACTGCCGGCCAAAAATTGCGCCGAGGCAAGTCGCAGAAATCAATTATCTTCTCATCTGAGAATCGTAAGATGTATGTCGAGCCGTGGGGCGTTCCGGCCCTACCCAAACAATTCGTATATCGTGGTTAATAACTAATCACTGCGATTGAGGGTACATTCTACTATAGGGCAGACTTAGAAGACACATATTGCATGCTGGGGATAATTTTTGATGTCGCTAGGCAGGAGATTTGATTGCTCCTTTGATGTCTGGTTGGATTCCGGCGTATGATTGAAACGACAAATCGAGAGATTTACCGTAAGTTTTTTTCAATCGCAGTTACCTGCTTTACTGGTCTATACTCCATCACCGGCGCTGAAAAAACGTATAGGCTGAACTGTGGAGCGGGACCGCGAAGGATGCCGACAGATTTAGTGTAGTGCTACACGTGGCGGCTCATGGTGGTGAGCAGGGGTATTATCCTCCTGCCACCTTATTCCAATGCCCGAGTTGTCCCTTTAAGATAACGTTTCCCGAGGTAAGCATATCGTCCCCTATTTCCTTACAAGGGCGGCGAGATACTGGATGTGATCAATCATGTTGTCAAACTGATAAAGCTTATTCCCGAGAGCTAATTTTACCCAAGTCATATGTCACAGCAAGAGTACTGTTGAATAGGATGGTACAAATGAGGTCGTTTGTGTCGGGCCCACCCTATACTAGCAGTCTGCTGATGATCTCAAAGAAGGAAACAAAAACTTGTTGTATTAGTATCGAAATATGGGATAATCGTTGAGAACGATTTGTGTGCCCACGACATTAGGCTGTACATGTAGAGACCTAGGATCAGGGACGGTGTAGTCCGCTATTCAACATGAAGGCTACCATAATAGAGGCCGCCATTGTTTTCTAGAAACATCGTATACTGTACTTTGACAAAATAGCGGAATCGAGTCTCAAGTCACATAAAGACTGCCTGATGAGGTACTCTTCCGTACATTCACCACCATTGATTCTTGAACAATTGGCTGCATTATGGGATTGGAAGCACCACTGGCTTCCCGTTCTTTCCGCAGGATATGCCGCCATTATCAGCGCGGGTTACACACCTACCCATTGGCGGATGTCAGCTGCACTAAATTGGCTGTACGATGAGGGGATGAATTCACCTACCTCGGACAGGTCACACTAAAGTTGTGACGACCGGAAGGTCAGGACACCGTTAGTGTGGTAATGAGATGGGTTGACCTCGCCGTCACTCGGAACTGGTTTCACTAGAAGAAGTCACGACAGGATAGTTTCAAAGGACACCATGAGTCCGTGTATTACGAGCAAGGTTGACGGTGGTGAGAGGACTTAGGTCTCAGAATTTATCCGTTTCGTGGCTTAAGCCTTCGCATGCTTTTAATCGACATTAAATTGGGAAGCGTCTTCAATGAAGACTATAGGCAGGAGTCAGACAGGCATGAGTTACAAGATGTCGTTGATGAGGCTCACAGTATATATAGCAGCACCATTCACGCTTGTACGAGGAATACTTTTATCAGTATAGTCAAAATAAGACCCAGTATTCATGACTAATTAGGTCAGTTCGACCATCTAAAATGAAATAAAAGCATCAGATGAGTTCCAAAAATGTCCAAGATGTTAGTACAACCAAAGGGAGTACATTCATCGCCAACAACAGCCGACATGTATATTTTGTAGTTTAACAAGTTGTTTTCTGCTCAATTATATATGAAGTTACTTTGATGTAAACAGCATGAATGGTCGCCTCTCCAAATCTCCTCGTACTTGCCATCTCATAATTAGGGCTGTCCAATCTCCCCAAAATACTCTCAACCTGTGTTTTTTTACCGCCAAGAAGTCTTAACCTTATAAAAATCCTTTGATCCCTATGCCGATACTTCCACCACGACGACCTAATGCCGGGCATCATTGAAATTGATTAAACACGACTTGGCGTCTAGATTTTCAAAGGCGTCGACTCTATGTCGCCAGTCAGTAAATACGACAATTTTGTCAAAGTATGTTTTGTTTCGTGACATGGTGGACGAATCAAGAATTTCCGGTGCTTGCACCAAGAAGAACTCGCGCTCTTCCCCAGCGCTTATTTTCATGTGCTATCTACCAATAACCTGCGGCGGAGTTGAAAGAGAACTAACTACGAATGACTGGCCTTATCGTTTTCTTCTCAAGGATGGTGAAAGCAAACAATCGTGACTGCGATTTGTGGGTGGATTTTCCTTGTCCTCATTATGTTCCGTCTTGGCTGAGTGCGAAACCATGGCATCATCCGAAAGGAAAGGAACCAAAGTATATAGGCATGTTAGGCAAAGATAACGCAGTAAGAACGTCCTTTTGGTTATGTTTTCTCTGTCGAGAAAATGGTTAGATGTTGCTGACTATGTACATAGTTATTGTTATGAAGCGCTATCTTTCTAAGGATGACACTGCGAAATGTGCGCATTATTACGTGTACTCTGCTCTCCGCGGGGAAATCATTTTGCTGTCAACTTTCATCAATGAATAGAGAAAAAGCGGTAAATGCCAACATGCCGATGTCTTCCGTAAGAAAGTTCTCGGCATCGTCTCGATTCTCCCCCACTGCAGTATTACAATTGAAGACATTTACAATTAAGAAATATTGACGTCAGTTATTGTTTATAGGTTTGATTAACAAAACGACCGATTTTTTGCTAATGAGAAAGCCCTGCTTTATAAAACGCGCTGCTGCTCTTACTTAGTCTTGAAAGAAAATCCATTTGCTATTCTTTCGTTGATGGTGATAACTGTTTCTCCGCGAAGTCTTTTTGGGTGGGTGTCTCATTGCTCTATACTTTCTTTCTTACTCTATATTCGGTATCTTGCGGCAAGCAGCTACAATGCCGCCTACATTTTTACTCTATACATGATTAATATGGACAATAATCAGCAGCTGCAGTATCCTTTATTCGTGCAACAAAACTATGTCTTTGCGTGCAAGAACAGTGCAAAAGGTGTAGCTGATAAGCGCTTTGCTCAGGGTTCACCAAAGCTTCCACGGAAAGATGCAATAAGATTGTTTTAAAATATCATTCAAAGTTCCATGTTTGCGCTGTTGTAGAATTGATCGCGATTCGCTTTCATCTTCATTGGAGTCGGTATTGGACCAGCAGATGTAATCTCATTGTGATATAGTGGTTTGCGTTAAACCCAATGACACGACCCGATGTCATGCCATTGTCTGATTGATGTATAGGTTTGTGTTAACCAAATACAATCCGGTGTCATTTCCTCGTCAGAGTGATTTGTTGGTTTATGTTAGTTAACTCTTTACAACAAGACACCACAATGCCAATGCAACCGAGACCCTGTTGCTAAATCGGCGTTAGAGTCAAACGCCACCATAAGGATGCATCTTACAGGTGGCTGCAGCTCAACTATTCATGGTACACATAAACTGTGACCTGTGATGAAGCTAAGCCGCGATCCAGCCCGCGGCTGTCATCAATATGACCAAGGAGTCGACTAACCATCAGCTAAACGAACATCTTTCAGTTGTAAATATGGCCCAAATAAGGGATTACCATTCTATACCATTCTATACAAGGGTCCATTATGGTTCATCCGATTCAAAGGGACTTTTTGATGAATTGCCTCCAAACATACCGTTAATACCTCTTCCCATGATGAAGCTCTATGGATGGAGCTAAGCCCCGATCTAATCTTAGACTGTCAATCAAAACAGATAACAAAAAGAAATCTTGCGTTGCAAAGCTCTATTTGCTGATCATTATACCCAAATTTTCATATTAGTTATAATTATAGCGGCTAAAAGCTTATTACATGGTGAAGCAAAGCCCGCCGGAATCCAGCTAATGACTGTCACCAAGACCATCAGCCAACCCGGTCACTCTTTTTTGTTACGACGATTTAGTTGGTACCCCTATCCCGCCCACTAAAGTATTGGTCATTCTCAGCCTCCTTCTTCATCTTCCAACAACTATCAGCCGTTGATAATGGACAAATTTGCCGCTGATACCTCGTCTTGTGAAGCTAAGCTGCGATTAAAGCTGTCACTGCAGTTAATTGACCAAAGCTGTGGACCATTAGCTAAACGAAACGTTCTTGTCAGTGGCATTTCTTTGGTAATATCCTCATTAATGTGTGGCCATTGCATATTCTAGCATATCTAACGGCGACAGGTTCCTGATGCACAGGTTTGCTGAAACTTTTCATCTGAACCATGATCAAATTTGTCCATGACTGCTCTCAATGGAGCAAGAGTGAAGCAAATATTCTTATCACTTGTTTTTTTTAAAGGTATGTGTTGTCATCAATTACTGCGCTAAATCATTTACACGACACTCGTTGATCATGTTAATGATAGTTCAGGAGGAAGAGGGACAAATTAAAAAATATCATCGTTAAAATGCATTTTCATAGTTTTTACTTCGCGGTTCGTAGCTCTTTTGCAAGGCTCGCAAAACCTGCCTATTGACCAAGACTATCGACCATCAACAAAAAAGAACTCGTTACAGTGTCTCAAAGATTCCATGGTTTCGCTGTTGCAAATGAATGTTGACTTGAGAGCGGGCGAATGACCATAATAGGAGATATGCTGTCTTTTTTCCCGGCCGTGCATCGGTAGAATCCCCTTGCGGATTACTGTCAGCTAACCATACACCTTGAGAGTCAGGGTGACGTTTATTATACTGCGTGTTTCAAAAATATATTGACACTTTTGATTCGTTTTATCTCCTTGGTTATGAGACTGAAATGATTTCCAATTTTTTGTTGTTGATTGGTTCAGGTCGCCGTGAAATCGCGATATTCTCGGCCTGGAAGCCTATAAAGCTCACAGCTTTAATACCGATAAAGCAAGCTATAATTGCTTCCAATGAAGACGAAATCGTCGCATCAATTCAGACACTCACAGCAGCTAAGCTTCCGCGATGCTGTTTCTGATAATGAATATTGACAAGACGCTACAGCAATATTTGTATGGTGTGTGCATTTTTATTTTGCTTTTCTTATATTCGCATCATCAGCTAACATGAACTCTCGTTATAAACTATAGGGTGGATACATCTCCGAGGATTTGACAACTTACCTGACGCGATCTGAGTAGCGAAAGGGATCAATTTGGTCGTAGCAGTACAGTCGCTTTCCTTATACTGAATGTTCTTCTGTCGTCTTCTTCTCCTTTTATCAGGGAACAGCAGTCCTATGCGTAGTCTCTTTCTCATAGTTCAGTTCAACATTTCTGACTTTGATTTTATATAATATAATCTTAGCAGGAAATTAGATTTGGCAAAAAATAAATCAAAAAACGTTCTTCTTTCATGTTGCATACTCATGTCAACATTGAAGTTTTTTAGATTATTATGTTGTCAATGTGTTTTTATTAATTATTGCATCCAGGGATAATAAGAATTCAATTTCCCTTTAAACGAATTAAAACGTTTTTTCACTTGTTTGTGTTCACTTCGCCGAAATAACCTACGACATCGGCAAAAAGTTGCTCAATGATAAAGGATGCGTGTAGAGTAATTGCATTCTCGAGCGAGCTTTGATTTTTCCGTTACGCCTTAAAAATTTGCGAATCACTCCGGCGAGCCACAGGTTCGATGCTGTCAGGTCGCAGTGGTAAAAAGCCGCATATCTACTGGAAAGGAACAATCGGCAGCATAATCTCTCATTAGAGAAACTCATGTTGATTTCTCTAAGCCCTATATCAAAAGAATGCCCTTAAAATGCATAACCAACAAATATGAATGTCTCTGTGATCGCTCAAAACTTCAGTAATGAAACCGCTCAGGAACATACTGGGTATCAACCTGAACTTACATAACAGTGTTTGGGTGAAATTTCGCCGAATATTGGTTTGTCATCAAGAGAAGATAGCAAGTAATGCTCTACGTCCCTCATAGCAGTGATTATCTTCACTTCGTATTCTTCACATCAACCATCTCCGTATGTCATCTCGCGGAGGTCCTAATATCATGAAAGAGCTGTCGGAAGGCTGCAGCCTTTTCTCAAAGAAGCCACCAAATCACATTACCAGACTGTGCAAGACACTAATGAGGTTAGGTGTCATGGCGGTAAAATTAAATCCGGTATTATCAGGCACGGAAATCATGTTAGGAGGCGGAGCCGGGTTTCCTAGCACATCCGTTCCGTTGAGAGAAATCGTATTTACCATCAGAAAGCCCATTAGGCCGGCGAGGAGCCCGGCAGTCGTGCTAACCTCCTAATGACTGGTCGCTGAACCCGCTAACCAATATGATTTACCGATTTGAAAACGATCCTTTCAGCGCTCCTAACAAATGAAGGCTTGGGAAACACTCAGAAACGGAAACAATCTCAAAAAAGGTACACGGTTACCACGTAAGGCCAGTAGCAGAGTACCTACAGCTGTATTCAGTCGTATGGAGTTCATCAAACTACATCGAACGTGTCGGGTTAAAGCAAGTAAGAAAACTTACAGTCTTCTTTCTACTCGCAACTACTTCTCCGAGGCGTGCATTTTGTGCTTTCGCTATAGTTGTGGTTCCACTACAGGGTTTAGATCCGTTATTATCATTGTGCGCATTACATATCTCACCATACACTGCTGAACGGACCAATAAACTATCAACTATCAATCTATTTGACTTGCTATTTATTCCATCCCGTCTTGCCTATTAGCATCGAACACTACAAATCTTTTACTAAAATGTCGAAGGTAGCCGCAAGAAATAACGATGTTTATGCCAATCCATTTCCGGTAAGCTAGAGTGCCCTGCAGCTCACTTCCTCTCCTCCACGAGCGTCTGATCCTTGTGGAGAGGCTATTACTGGAGCAATCATTGCTTTCCCTTATATGTAGGTTCTTAATACAAATCTAAGGAATAGAATAATGTATCACGAAGTACAGCCAATAGGGGAAAGCTAAGATAGAGGTAGTCGGCCGACCCATGATGGTACCACTTGCTCAGCGATGATTCCTTTTACGGCTGATTAAGTATACCTTCAACTATGACGAAACCCGTGGATCGTCGAGGACACTTCGTTTCCGCCGAATCCAGACATCATTATCCTGTTCACTTAGGAGTCTCGGAGTCACTCTAAAGACATTTGTTTACAACTGATTACACGTGAACTATTATCCAGTCATCCCACAATCTTCTTATTGTCTCAAATTGAGGTAATGCACAAAGCGACTGACTGGTCGTACGACAACAAGACCTCGCTTAGTAGAAGGTCCCAGCAATAGCCACCCTTTTATAACGAGTCGTCATTATGGGAATTCAGACTGACTTATCGAGGTCGTTCCGATTTTGCCGCTTGTCAACTACGGGATTGACGACATTTCGTCTCACTTCTGAAGGATTAGTACAAAACTCTTTGATCTTCAAAATTAAGGCATCGTCATTCCGTTATAACCCTAAGCAGCATAACCTATAGGCAGCATCTTAATATTTGAAGAAAGTCTCTCACCCCGCTATTCCCACGGATAAGTCTTTTGTTTAACAATTGATAACTTATCTCAATCTTCTTATTGTCTCAAATAGTGTTGAGGTCAGGCAATGAATGATCGATCGAATGACAACGAGACATCGCCCACAAGTCTGCAGTTGCCTTAAGCCTTTGCCAATAGACACACATCCATGTCAGGAACAGAACGATCAATGATATCTTGTTTGTTCTTATGCGGTCGTTATTCCCTCATCTAGCTCTTATTCTTTGGTAGATGGTTTCCGTTCCGCTGTAGATTCGTTATAGTAGATCTTATTCTTCCGCTGATAGATGCGCCCGGAAATTCCCTTTTTGTTGGTGACGATACGACCAGCGTTGATTATTGGTTTTGAACCGTTGCTGTTCCAGAAAATTAATACTCTTGTAGCCTACCGATTTCTCCAATTATTTTCTCATTGTTTCAGAGTTGGTTGAAGTCGGGCACATACATGTATCCATGGATCGAGTGACAACAAGACACCGCTTAATGACCCAATCTGCGGTTGTTGAATCGTATACCTAGAAGCATTTTCCAATAGCTAGTTCAACAAAATAATAGAACCCTGTCCCATTGCTTTTTAGTCGTATTTCCTGCCGCTGGTTCTTCTTATTCTCTTGATAAATGGTCCTTGGCTGTCTCTCGTTTGTCTGATTATGCTAGGTTCTGGTCATAGATTTGATGCCATACCCAGCACCAGACATTGAAATTTAATCCAATCACATTTGGAGGAATTTCGCTCTCCTCAAATGCTGGACCTTTTTATTTTGTGCGATCAAATATCACCAGTCATCACGTCAGCATTGATTTAGAGATATTTGTGCGCTTCGCAGTATTGCTCAAATCGATCTATCATTTCATTTAAGTGTCTGCTATTACAGGCAATTTATACATAAGCCGACCAATTTTCATTTTTAAAGATGTAATGATCGTGTTGGCATTGTCAAAAGCACGAATCGTCACTTCTTGAGAATCGATTCGATGTATAAACACTCATTTCAGTCGTGCTAAAAGTCAGGAAATTCAGTAAAAGAAAATATTCGTCACTGACCTAACAGATGTTAAGAATGAGTACCGTACGTGCCGTAAAACTACATAACAGGTCGCATTACCTACCAATAACATTCTCCTGATGAGATGGGATGGTCGCGGAGTTCATCTCATATTCAACTGGCTAATCGGCGGACATCGATCGCGGGTTGATTGGCTCGATTGACATTATTCGATCATCGAAGATAGGTATCAGTTGATAGGGTTATTTTGGCAAGCAAAATTACGGCTGACGAGTTGCCGTATAGGATCGACACCAGTCATTGTACATGTATATAGAAGCATCAAGGAGTAGACTTCTTAAAATACGGATGAAAACCATGTTTCCTTCCGTACAGAAAAGTTTGCCATATTCGAAATTTTCGCTCGTTGCTAAGGAGCACGGTTCAGTTGCGCAATCGGCGTTGGAGACAAACGCCAGCGTTAGCTTAACAAAGCGTTGCCTCCTTCACCCGTAAATTCTATTTAAAACAGTAGCGCTAGGACTTACATGTAACGCCAACGTTATTGCTGATGCCGATTGAGCAACTGGCCTTTGGATTTTGGTATCGTGCATTGGGGTGCTTGGAAAATCAAAATCTAAACTGTCGTTTTGTGTTTTCAAACACCTGCCCCTGGCAGTTTACATGGCTTGTCAGGTTTCTTGAAGCAAGACATCTTCCCAGGCGAACATCAGTCTGGCATTCTGTTGATCAAGCCAGATTATACGGCAGCGCCAGGTTGCCGCCCAACTCATGTTTTTCATAAGTAGCAATTGCTCAGGGTTAATAGCATTTGGTAGGGAAGCCATTTAGCACTTAGGAATCGAATTAATGAACGAAGCATTATTCTGGGGCGAGGAAGCCTGCAGAGCCAAGATCTAGTGGTTACCAATCGGTTGACCATGTCACCGCTGTAATTATTCCGGCGTGTTCGGGCGTGACTCATATGCCCGATAGACGTCAGATCGCTTGCATCACAGGTTTGGCCTTGAGATGAAGTTGGTAGGAAAACAAACCCTGACGCGTTCCTTATCTCCACTGACGTAGAGATTGCCAAATGCCCAGGGGAGAATATCCATCCATACGAGTCCTTTTATGATAACTTCAGCCTTATAAGAAACACCCATTTAATACTTCCAGCGTCAGGCGTGTTTCACAGCTAAGTTCTATTGTTGCTATGGCTCCAGAAATGGGTGAGACAATATAAAACATAAGCAATTAAGGGTCACATTGTATATTTGATTCTGCCAGAGGCTTTTTTGATGACTTCGTGTGTATCTATCAAAGATTCGTATTCTTCCAGAAAGGCTTTTCGATATCACAATGGCGCCTGCTGTGATGAGTATACAAAAGAAATAACAAGCTATAACAATCTTTACAGAAACCAAGTCGATGACACCACCGGCTTTCAGTTGAATGATCTAAACAAGTTTTTTTTCGATAAGGCCCCAGAAACGGATAATCTGTCTTCCAATGTGGACCTCTTTCAGATGACCCGCTAGACGATATGAAAACCCTCCTCAACTCCTGCATATGAGTCAATTTCAACTGTCGATTCGAAGTTATCGTACATCTAGAATCAGTGATTAAATAATCGCCCACAATCACTCACTTATACATTCCTCTCTAAGAGGGTGACTTTCAAAGGGACGCAGGACACCACCGTCAGGAATCGTTATTAGATCCGAGAATTCAACGCGAATTGAAAGCATCTTGACCCACCATGTCTTAGGCATCGCAAGTCCCATATGCTCCTCAATTTATATTGCAACAGGGTATTTATGACACAAACCACTGGGAGCCTGGATGATTGAACCCGAAGTTCCGACAAACTGTAACGGTATCGTGCATATTAAGAAGATCCCAGTGGAACAACTCATGTATTACGACCGTTTTTGACAAACCGCTTTCGGAGGTTAATGGAAGGCAGGCTTCGTAATACGACGAACGGCGGTGATAAATACGGTGTACGAATGTTTATGATGCGCGTAAATCAGCCTTGTTGTTTCTCAGTACGAGGAATAGTGAAATATTTGTGAACCGCTCATGACTAGTCCTTCATAGACATCCGTACTTCAATCGTTCGTAAGGGTTTCGAAACCTGCCTGGTAAATAAGTGCATTAACTTTACCAATGGGTTTGTCGTCCCATTGCCAGCTCCGAGCGCAACTGATGAGGTCACTTCGTTGAAAAAGAGGCGGCAGCCGAGCAATGTGCAAAGCAATGCGGTAGTGGATGCGCTATCAATCACCGCCATTTTCCTAAATACAAAATTTTGCGTACCCTTATGCAGAAATCAAACTTGCACTAATCCCGACTTGCCAAAGAACCTGCATGTTGGTGTATTAGTATCTCTTTAATCGCCTCTCTTTTTCTTCTCCTTCCAGGTGTCTCCGTTGGAGTCAGCGCCTTCACGTTAGTCGCCATCGCCATGGAACGCTTCTTTGCCATCTGCCAGCCCCTGCGTTCTAGACGGTGGCAGACACTCTCGCACTCGTACAAACTCATCGTGGCGGTTTGGATCACCACTGGAATCATCAACATACCAACTGCTGTCTTCACAAAACTCTGGGAGCTCAAGAACGGAGCACACAAATGCATAGAAGAGTTACCCGACCCGACTTTCGAGAAGATCTACCAAGTTTTCATTGCAACTGTCTTTCTATTGCTTCCCTTTATCTTGATGCTGCTGGCTTATACGTTCATTGCCTCCACGTTGTGGCAAGGGATAAGGATGGACATGCGTTCAAATCAAGGTATGTATACACACAGAGGAGGCGACGGATGGTCATCACATAGTTCTCTTGTGAATCACTTCGCCACAGCCCCCCTATACCTCCTCTTCACCTTTAGTTAACGATGCCCCTTCGCCTTGAGTTAACGACATCGTTACTCATTGATGAGTTCCAACTAATTAAATGACTGCTTTGACTCCGCTACATTATTCTCAATTACCTCGTTCACCTGAACCGATTACTTGCAAACTTGCCTCACAAGGCCGGCACATCAGTAGCCAAATAGTTCCAAGGGAGTTACGTGCTCCGTTGCTTCACTTTGTCCCCTGTCTGGTAGAGCATGAGAGAAAGTCGATCACTTCGACCAAACCATTAGCTGTTAACGTTGTTGGGTGTCGGATTTGAATTTCTTGAGATAATGCCTACACCCATTATTCGGTCATCCATTGCAAGTACACGGCGTCCTGAGTGAGCCCCAACATTCCAATGGACGTTCAACAGCCATAAGGCATGACAGGAGGCCGTGGCCGGGTAGCCAGAATATTGGAAATGACTTGTTCGTTATTCATGTCACGAGTACCATGTGTAAAGTGGTGTTAAACGTTCAACGTGAACTCTAACCCAGTCTTCAAAATGCACTTGCTGCTACGTGAGAACTCCGCTGAAATCTCCAGAATCCATTGACAAATGAAATATGAAAAAAATACGCAGGCGTGCAGGCAGAAGCGGCTTACAGTGAGTGATAGATTAACAGTTGAGGTGTCTTTTATAAATCCATTTATTCCTGGCGTAACACTGTAAACATATCAAGAATATCTTCCTCTTCATTACATGGAATTTAAAAGATATAAGCTTAACTCCAGTGGGGTTGTGTTCGTACACTTAATAAAAAGTTTTCCCATTGTCGGTGTCTGCATTCACATGATGGTACCTTTTATAATGCCATACATCACCAAGTAAGGAGAGATATTTAGATAGATGTCTAAAGTTTTCTTAAAAACATCCTTAGATAATATACCAGCGATTATAAATGCAACTTTAGAAATGTATTGAAGATACATGTATGCTTGTCTCGGGAGGAGGGCAGTGCCTTCGTGTTTACCATTGAAATCCTTAGTGATGGAATATCATTGCACCTAGCGATCAAAAGTAGTATCAGTCGATGCTCGGGAGAATCTCTAATGAAGAAATGTGAGACCAGATTATTTCAATTCGATCCGTAGTTCTACATGTAGTCTTAAGCCAATTTTATAGTCGGGTTCCTCAAATTCTTACTGCGGATCAAATTATTATCGACATTGCTGCCAATTTGGACCGAATCAAAGATATCTTGGTCTCATCTTTCCTCAAGTTTCTTGAGTTTGATGGTGGCGGGTATACATGCTTGTCTGTTTTTGCCTCCCTGTATACAGTTTGTATGCTTCATTCTCTCTGCTGGCAAGGAAACACCTTGAATATCAAACCAACGTCTATTATCTCTTTTGCAAAGACAGTGCTTTCAGTTCATCCAGTTTCGTTCTGTTAGCGTGAAGTTTTTGAATGAGGAGTGTCTCGAGATAAGGCTGAGTCGGCTGATATAATTATTATAATGTTCCCGTATAGAGAGTTTCAGAGATACATCCAAAAAATTAATGTTTACAAACGGTTTATAGAACGTTTGTACACATTTTCTGATACACCCGAAAATCAACGCAGCCAACATCATCTCAAGACACTTCAGCAATCAACGGATCTCCATGAATTCATGTTGGTGGTCAGCTCTCATTCGTCTTTGTTCCATCTATGTTAGCTGTCAATGCAACTGGAAAGTATTGAGGTACAGAGACGTATGGGCTAAATTCCACTCGGACGTTGTCCCGCTCCGGTAGCCGCTGCAGGAAAAGTAGCGATAGGCCACGACGGATTTTTGCGATTCGACCACTGGCGTCGAGTGTAGTATTCTTTTTGTACTGTAGCGGTAAATGCCCTTTAACTGTTTCACATTCTCCATTCTACAATTTTCTTCTGATCTTTTCTAGTCACAATATGCTGTGGGAAAGCACTGAAAAGTTGTGCTTGTGGATCACGCCCCGATGAAGGTAACATTTCATTGTAACTACATGTACCATGATGTATGCAGACTACACGCTACAGTGTGGCATTAGCATTACAGCGGGCCGAGGGTTCACGTATAAGTGCGTAAATCAACTAGGAAGAAACGTAAGGCCCAACATGCGTTATTTCCTCTTGCCAGTACCCAATGATCTTTGGTGTATCTCATTACTAATCCAGAAGACACTTCTTTCCTTGCCAACACCCTCGGCCCTTTTGTCTAAAAGAAAATTCTTCATAAACCCTTCTTAGCTTATCAAAGGTTTCCACAAACCTTCTTCCACAATACCTTCCAACACCTTGCATGCTTTCCTTGATCGTCCATCGTACTTTATCCATCGTGCATAGTTTGCAAGCGTTACTTCTCTTAGTCCCTCTCTTCCGTTGTGATGTTAGTATCGGTAGTATACTTGCGCTTTATCTACTGCTTTTAATAGCACGAGGGGTTATATTCAATAACTTTCCTCCGCTTCCGAAAAACCATGCCATAATTTGAATTACCAATGCTAGGGGTTGAGCCCAGTTTTTCCCATACATCGGTATTTCCTCCGTTGCCTCCGCCCATATTGGACGCGCGATGTAATAATGTCAATACATTGAAGGTCAAGATAAGTTTTTCCATGCCGGAAACTGCAACGGGAAAATTTCCCAGTGGAACCAGACATTCAATCGCTTTTTTTGTAGATCAATTTTTTTACATCTGATGTGAGCCAGACTACTTCAATTGAGGCTAAACTATTGGATATGACATCAATATAACCTGTGATCGACTGTTTGTATACCCAGTGGAATACTTTACAAAAAATGTACGTCAATGTTGGTGGAAATACATTCATATTATAATGGTCAAGTTTAGTTCAAGTTTATCATAGTGACAAGAACAATATGGAATGATACAAAATTACATATATGCAAAGAAATTCGAGTAACATGTATGCGAAACCTGCGTAGCTTGGCTGGCGTGCCAAACTACGTGTCCCCCTCTCCCAAACATCTTGTCGCCGTCGGCTGAACTGCATGATGCCCTATACTTGTTATTAACGACCAGGCAGAGTAGCAGACAATGGCCCTTTTATCCTCTGATTGGTTGGTCGACTGTGATGTACGCGAGATTATCCTAATTCCTCTCAATGGCTGCTACCAAGACTGATCACGTCTCAGTGATGTTGGCGGAAATTAGCTTTGAAAAACTTTCATTTCAGCCCTCATCAGTCAATGTTATAGGCAGGTGTAAGCCGAAGTGCACCCGAGGTCGAACTTTGCGTCACCCCGCTATCGCAACGTAATGTCATTTCCATTGCCGTCGTAGAAGCGATTATACATATAATGCCCACTCACAGTTACTTTCCCTTGTGTCTTTCCAGATACCATGGAGCGAGACCTTGCAAGCCACAGCAAAGACGCAGACGACTATGAATTGGCGGTAGACGAGGATTCCGAGTACACCAACACGAAATCGATCCTGAACGGCAAAACGAAACGGAAACAAAAACGTGATATACCACAAATACGACGGACACAGACTGAAAAGTCGCTGCAGGCGAAGAAACGCGTCATAAAGATGCTTTTTGCCGTAGTTTTGGAGTTTTTCATTTGCTGGACTCCGTCTTTTGTTGTTCAGACGTGGGGTACTTTCGACCCGGACACTGCCAGACAGCACGTCAGTCCCATCGTCATGTCGTCATTGCATCTATTCAGCTATATATCAACGTGTTGTAATCCTATCACGTACTGTTTCATGAACAAGAAGTTCCGTCAAGGGTTCCTGCAGGCATTCCGTTGCTGTGGCTACCGGCGAGGACACGCCCGCAAGACCAGTGATTACTCATGCAGCAATACAAACTCATCACGGACAGGTAAACATATTGTGCTTTGTAACGGCACTTACGTTTAGCACGAGATGTGACCTTTACTTGACCTTGACCGGATTGCGGCGCTGTCGAGGTCAAATTGTAAATACTAGCTGCATGTCTGTCTTCATGGTTGCGTCTTGGTGGTAGGTAATAGAGCACTTGATTCATGTGTCTGGTTGTGGTACCTTTTGCACAATGATGATATTCAATAGTTTTTTGCACGCCTATCATTAAATTAACAGTTTATTTTTCGAGTTATCCTTTGAGAAGAGACACCACTGATAACAACAATGCAACCGATGAGGTTCACAGGAGAGTTATTGTACATAATGCAAGCGCACAAATCTGCCAATGCTATGATCCGTGATTCAGAGAATGGATATTGCCTCCAAATCTCTTCCCAATGGTTGACTCTCTAATATCAGAACGGTCTCATGATGATCGAGTGCGGAGTTTCGGATTGGGTAGGCCGATACTTATACAGAGATGTCACGGCTTATTCCGTCAGCATTGATTTCGGCTTCAACCAAAAACAGTACACCTGGTTCATTAGTACGCCCAGTGTACTTATAAAGTAGTCGATATTTTCCATTCATTATTTACCGAACTCCACTTTTCCATGCAACCTTAGTGACTGACGTAAAAGCAGGCTGTGAGAGGAACTATAAAATGCTTGTAAAATTCATTAAATAAATCATAATGACAATAACTCTTCATTCCTTTCGTTCTCTGTTTTCGCTTTCTTTCATGAGTTCATCAATTCATGATACTTTCTTTCAACATCTACATATAATGCCATACACACAAAACATAACTCAGATGAGGTTGGATGGCCGCAAACATTAGTGAATTATACATTGACACACACAACAAAAATCACCTACATGAGGTTGGCTGGCCGGAAACACTAGAGAACGATACATTGCCATACACACAAAACATAACCCAGATGAGGTTGGCTGGCCGCAAACACCAGTGAATTATACATTGACGCACACAACAAAAATCACCTACATGAGGTTGGCTGGCCGCAAACACTAGAGTACGATACATTGCCATACACACAAAAAAACATCCCCCGAGGTTGGCTGGCCGGACCGGTGTCTATACTTGTTAATTGCACTGCACGCAAAGTACTATTTTTTTAATTTTTAAATGAAGGTATGAGTTCTGCAGGGGTCGAGATATGAACAGTTCAAATTAGATTTAGAACTGAAAGGTGTGCCCACAGCGATGAGTTCGGTTGACTAGATTAGCCTACTTTCGCTATCTATACGAAGAGAAGTCGATAGGTATTCGACACTTATTTTTCTGGTCGATAGAATGTCGATGGAACATTTGGAACTCGACTCGAAATTAGAAGTGGCCCCTGGTTTGCGACTGACCGCTGCTTGAAGCTGCGAGTCTGGATATGAAGGCAAAACGTTAGTGCTCATCCCATTCGATCAGTGTAAGGAATGGGGTTAGGTAAATATCCAATCTTATTTGGAGAAAAGTTTGCCGCCTTTTGATATAGTTCCTTCTTTATTTCAGTGTTTACTTCCTTGAGAGGTCACGAGTTTGAGAAGGAACAAAAGACGTCGTATCTTTAATTGCGGCTGGGAAGTATATGCACCAACGGAAACGACATTGGAACTTTGGAGCCGCTGAATCGCAAAGTGAACGAGCAACTAACTCGCGAATAACTCGTCTGTTCATCTTGGCTGCAACTGTCGTTTAGTACATCTTTGCTGCAACAAGCTCACTATGTACACCAATGCTGCAACTATAGCTCGTTGTACATCATTGAACATCCGAAGAGGTCTTCGCGTCTCTATATGATAGCTACCTAGGGCGAGGTCGTTTGTATAATATCGTTTTGAGGATAGTGTAGTTTACAAATGTATAGCTATATGATGTAATCGTTATATATACAATGTATCTGAAATGGTAGCCGAGAAGACGTTGGACTTTATTGACAGTTTCACTAACAATTTGGCAGGAGTTGCAATCTGAATGGAACAATACATTGATCTTGGAGGAGAATCTCTCACTGTTGCAGCGTTTAGGAAGCAACAGCGGGGTGAGGTAGCCAGGGGTTCGAACAGATGGTGTATGAGGCCTCTACAATGTGTTTTTAGGCAAAATTGACTCTTTTTATATATTTGTTGAAAATTGTGCATTTGAGAGTTTATTTTATGAGGACAGCTAGATCGAAATGGATATAATGCTTGAGATCAGTACGGAATGTTTCCCGGAGAAGAAATTAAATAATGAAGAGCAGTAAAATTTGCCGAGATTTTGTGAAATCCTGTATTTGCACGTTTCGCCAAGACAAGATCTTTCAATAAAACTTGTATTGATAAATTCTTCCCAGACCAAGCAGAAAGCATGCATGTACCTATGTATAGTTCGATCAGCGCGGTGTATGTCTAAACTTCAAGTAATTGAAAACGTATTAAGAAGCGAATGGTGGTGTCGCCTCATCTACTTGTCAATTGCATTCTTTCTACAGTATAGTGTATTTCAAACAATAAATACGTTGTGAACATAAAAACGGTAAGCTTATTATTCTTTCAGTAGTACATGTACGTCATCACCCGGCCGTAATGAGCGACATGTGCAACGAATAAAACAGGTCTAGGAAATCACATGCCGATCTCTTTTTAACAGTAGGATATCGGTACATGTCGATACTTGCCGTGAAAGTACCTTTTGGATTGCCTATGATTTATTACTTCTGCCAGAAAATACAGGTACCGTACTTACTATACAGAATGACTTTATCAACACGTGGGTTATTTACCTCCTTAACTGACGGGAAATGTCACCAAGGGGCAATACAAGAAACCACTGGCAACGCAGGTGAAATATTGACCCGGGAACATTGACTTGCGATTCCTGGTGTTGGGTCCTGCTAAACAGTGAAGTGCGCACACAGAAGCCTCGTTGCCGGTGGCATATGACTACTACATGGACTGCTTGGTCGACTATTCGACAGGAGCCACGTTATTGGGCTTAAACATTTTTGGACCATTTATTCTGAGGCTCTCAAGGACTTGAAAGTGAAGCTAGTGAAGGATTGCAGAAGCGACAAACACCCATATTGAGAGAGTAAGCAGGACAACTCCAGAGGCGACGCTGACGTTCCTGTGCTCATTACAAAGGCGACGCTGAAGGGACAACCGGAGACTGCTTTCGGTGGGTTAAAGCATGGTATGTTCGCACGAGTGACTGAATCGAGAAGGACAGTCGAAGCTAAAGAAAGTGTCCCGTGTCGGCGAGTCTGTGCGCTCTTTTTGCAGGGATGATGATTTCTGCCAGATAAAGGTAAACTCTCTCATCGGTCCGACGATAGCCGCTGTGCGCAGTTCTTATGTCTCTTATCTTACAACATTACATACTAACATACAGGTAAAGATCAATGTTGTCAGCGCTCTAATTTTTTTCCTGCAGCATCCTGGCGGGGGGGGGGGGGGGGGTCAGTCAGTTTGCGTCAGTCAAAAATCAGCCAAAAATCAGCCTGAAAAACCCGTTCACCGTCACCATTCACCGTCACACGAACGCAGTCCGCACTAGGCCTACTGATGCCCCCGACCATTTTAGATTTTGTTGATCAACAAACAACTCCTTTGGTTTGTTTGGTCATGATATAACCAACAACATACAAAAAATCCCGTTAAAATACCCAGCACTTTAAATATTGACCATTCAAATAAAACCTATACCTGGGCCTACGGGTTGCCTATCCAAAGCACATCGTTCTCTCACTTGAATAAACTTTACCTACATAAAAAGGAAAATACCCACGCTTTCATACAAACAGTATAAAACCTGAGTACAAAACATCAAAAATTTAAATCTCATCCTTTGTCAGCGGGATACTCTATCCTCAGACACTAAAACTGTTAATCGGTGAAGAAGTAGAAAAAGTCCCCCGGAAAAAGTGTCCGGCTCTATTGTATTCTGATGGAGTATGTATGGTTCCAGCCATCACTGCCAATACCTCAGAGATTCAAAGCGCACAATACATTCATTGTTCCCAGATAATCTGACCTAGGACATTTCAAATTTCTACAATAGGCCTTCTATAGCATTGCCTTATCTTCCTCTAATGTTGGCACAGATCAATTGCATCAAGTTATTGTTAACCTTAATTGCAAATTTGAGAAAGAAAATGCCAACACCAAGCAAGACACTCGTTGGTATCATAGCAACGGATACCTCACAGGAAATGTATTTCCCTATATTTGAAATGAAAATTGATTGCCATGCCTTCATCATTAAAGCTGGCGGAAATGATTGATAACCACGAACTTGATGATTTCCGATGAGGTAGAGGCTGGTTTTATCATACATCTGACTCACAATAAATAACTTTTCGTCACCAAAACTGAAAGGCGTCTCAACTAAACCCCTCCACCCCTTTTCTATGAGGCCGAAATACGATTTGGTCATTGTACTGTCTATCTAAGTACATTGGTGGATGGGTCATAGCCGAGTACACAGTCATAATGCTCATCACAGACAAATCCGTCGGTGTTGTAAAGCTGATGAAAGCGAAGTGATAGACATTATACAATCACAATCGCGTTCCTTTCATCAAAATTTACTATGACAATATTTAATCTTTGTTTACAAATCTGTAGGCATGATCATTTAAGAAATTTTAGTACTGAATGGCCTTAATCCGTTGATAAAATATTTAGACATGGACGACTAATATTTACATATTACTTTTTCTAATCCTAAGTAGGCCTATTCAATCAGTGGTTTCTATGCTTTTCCTTTTAGATAGATTGAAAATTGAAATTGAGATAGAGACCTCGGCTACCAGATGGGACAGTTACTTTATCTTAATAGACCGTTTTTAATGTACTAGTAGATGGTAGAACGGGACTGTCTGTCATCGATCATAATCAGGTGGTGACAATTTGGTTTCAAATGTGATTTGCTCATCTAACGGACGAAACGGTATCTTGTAATCACTGGATAACTTTGATTCTGCTTTGAAAAGTTTAGCATTGTGTTAGTGGTAAGTTGTGCCAGCATGTTTTTGACGGGCTCATCCCATCACCATCCATCAACATCGCTGCAGTCATTATGGGGCGACCCTTCGGCACCATGCTACATGTATTCTCTCCTCCTGAAGACGGATCAAGTCACCGGTCTTTCGTCCCGTCCAGCTCCTATTATTCGGTTGCCTTCTATTGTGCCTGTAAGATGGTGTTTGCTCGGGTTCCATTGGCTCTTGTTACGTACCCAACCACCTGAGCTGGCATTTCTTGGCAACTTTCAGGAGGCTGTCTTGGCGGCCCATCTGCTGGACAACCATTTATCTGACGGACAACCAGCTCTAAAAGGGTCGGTCACAATCACTACTCACAAACGCACCGAGAAATAAGCATACCACTCAAGCCTGATCTGATTCTCTCTTTCTTTTCAGTTAACTAGGAAGATTTAACGACAGTGTGTGTACAGCTTATAGGAGTACGAATGCTGAACAGAATATCGGAAGGACCACGCGAATTATGTGAGGGCGAATTCAGCTTAGTTGAGACAAATTGAACAAACGTATTTCCGTCTTCGAGACCTCATAAGTATCAAGCACTGACGGTTGTTCACCGGAGATTAGTCATAGCAACATCTGAGATGTATACTCCAAGATGGACAGGTTCGGAGATGTGGTCGCAGCTGACCTCCCCAGTACCTAGTACGGCTGCCTCAACCCCACGGTACGGACCATTTGACGAAAAGCGCCGAGAGTTGCAAGAGCTGAAAAAGAGAGTTCAGACACACCTAGGTGAGCTAAATGTGCTGAGATCTGACTACATGGACTGGTTTAAAAAGAAAAACGATTCGTTCTTAAACGTAGTCAAATACGTTCAATACTGTCTACCAGGACTGGTCCCCGAAAATATCACGACCTTCAAACACTTCAAGGAGACTTTCGAGATGTGTCAAAGTCTCAGGAAGTCTGGGACATTCGTAAAAGATGCACAACTTCTGGAGGAATATTTCGCTTTCTGGGAAAGGTTGACAAAGTTGAAGGAGGAGGGGGACGGAATTGTGTACACAGGGGTGATGTTCTTCTGCGGAAGCATCACGAGCCTGCGACATCCAGAAATCCGCGACTACATTGACAAACTGCAAGAAAGATACACTGCACACTTCAATGACGAGTTCGATTTCACCGATGTGCATGACGAAAAGGATATACTGTTTACCTACAAAGTTAGCACAATCAACCAGCGATTTTTGGGACTCATGCAGTATCTACCGTATATTCTGCAAATTGCCAGAAAGATATGTTACTTTGCCCTGAAACTCCACGTGGAGAAGGAATAATGATGCCCATAGGCGAAAGAGAAATCGGTACTTCCCGTGTTTGCACCACGAGCAACATCAAGAATACGTCGGAAGGAAACCGAATTTTTTAACATGGTTGTGACTCTTCAGTTGTGACAGCGAAGACAACGTTCGGTTTGTCCTTGTCCCGAATTCTCTCTTGATAGGCCGTAACCACCCTTTCCGAGTTCGTAGTAATACAGTCCTTGCTGCTACATGTACTTCTCGTTCGGTGTGACATTGTTTTCTGTAGGCCTTCAGCTAGATACGTTGAGAAGAACCAGCGGAACAAACTAAAGTGATTAAACTACGATGTTATAGTATCAAATTTTAATAAACATGATTCAAAAAAAATATCTCTATTGGTCTAAAGAACACCCATGTACTCTACCTTCTCAAGTCTTCTTTTTTGGTGTCGTTCATGCCGTTGTCAGATGTCGTCTTCAGGTCGCGTGCCGGGACAAAATCGACTGTTCGCTGCAGGTCTTCGACGGCCTTTCATCGCCATGGCTGCGACCAAAAGTTCTCAGTCTGTCTCTTGCTCATTAAAAGACAGATCAGCAGGCATTCGGTCCCCGATTCTACATTCACAAGGTTTTAGAGCTTGTATCTTACCTCTGACGTAACAGCCTGGGCATATGGCCAACATCGTAAGAGCGATGAGACAGATGATAGGCAGACTGAGTTGGGTCAAGCAGCTCCAACATCTTGCCAATCTTCCCACAACCGGACCGAATTGGTCCTGGGACCTCCACCGACGAGAGAGATGAGACAGTCACAACGAAATTGAAGGTGCCCAGCCGTCTTGGCGACACGGTTAAAGAGATGAAACAGTCACAAACAGACCGAGGTGGATCGGGGAGCACGACCGTCCTTCCAAAACGATGAGAGAGACAACCAGACTGTATCGGGCCTGGCACCTCCACTCTCTTGCAAACCCGGTGAGAGAATAGGGCCGTTTAGACGACGCGAAAAAATCCGGATGCGTCCCGAATCCGGATTAATTTTTCGTCGTGTAAACGCAAAAAGATCCGGATCAATGTGGTTGCATCCGGACTAAAAAGGTACCATCGCCTTGGGTGGTTTTAATCCGGATTCATCCAGATTCGATCCGAATGCGGTCTTTTCGCCTGTCGTCTAAACGGCCCTATTGTGCCAATTAGGCATCATGTGATTTTATGCTGGCTGTCCAGAAAACAGGTCTTTACGGTGTGCCACCAGTTTTGAGAATCTTGTTGTCTTACTGCGTGTCCAGAGGACACCACAAGTCTATCCTGTTGCTGTATACTGGGTGTCCCAAGGACACAGCAGACAATGTACAATTATCACGGAGGTTGTTTTAAACAGGGTGTACCAAGGACACTTTGAATAATGAGCCAAAAGGAAATCCTGTTGGTTCATACTGGGTGTCCAAAGGTGGGGACATAATCAGCACTGAACATTTTTCCAAGGAGCAATATTTCTTTAGAGGGCACACATACATGCACGGTTAAGCGCAGAGACATTAAAATTCAGAAAAGTGTACTTTATTGACCATAAAGTTGACAAATGATAGGAAGAGTTGCAAAAAGTAGACAAAAAGTGCAAATGACCATTACTATTATTATCATTACGTAACATCAAAGAAAATGTTATTTTTAAATGCAAGTTAAATCTAAGTGCAGATAAAGCTCACACTATTTAAACTTATCCTTCATACATCACTCACATTATTCTCCAAACAGACAGCCGATTGTCTGCGAGTCATAGTTGCAGCTTCAGTCTCAGTTCAACCCCTTGAAATCACTCCTGGTCATCCAAAGCATTCAAGGTTGTTTAAAGACCAATTGAAAGTCAAATTCTGGCCAAAAACAACCTTTCTGTAAGACATGGAGTACTTGTTGGGGAAACCGTTCCCAAAATCATTTTAAGCATCTTCTTTTAAGTCCTTTAATAGCAAATGATTACATGTAAAGACACTGAATGTTCATGTTATGCTTGTCTGACAAGCTTTATTGGACCCAGCCTAAGACCGTCATGACGAGGAAAACATCTTAGCATATTTCTGTTGTTCTTTCTTCTTGTATGCTTGCTGTTCAGCTTTGATTTTTGCAAGCATTTGTTTGATATCTTTGGCTTCTGGTTCGATTTTCAGGGCTTCCTCGAGGTCTTTCTGCAATACAAGAGAAGAAACTATATTGACCTCTTGCACAATGAGCTATTATCAGCGTAAAGCTCTGAAGTTAGCAACGCCTTTCATTGACATCTGAGGATTTTAATCCAGCGAAGGATCTACACTGGATTCAATTCATCTTAAGAGGCTCTTCACTGTCACCTTCCCAGGATAGAAGACATTGGGAGGATGCTAATAAACTGATCATACCTGAGCCAAATCCCAGTCTTGAGATGCTTTGTAAGCCTGGGCTCGTCTCAAAAGTGCTTTGGTGCTGTCCGGTGCAATTTTGAGGGCATCCTCACAGTAAAACAGCACATCTTGGTAATTCTTCAACTTCAATGCACACGCAGCACTGAAAAATAAAGTAAAATACAATGTATATATATTCGAAGAGACAGACCTTGGCAGTAATTCAAGAGTGTGTGTGCTCTATCTGGCCAGTTTTCCTGCTGTGTTGAACTTGTTCCTTATACTTGATCTTTTTCCTTGACTGAATGAAGTCTGACCCAACAGAGAAGGCAGGACAGCGAGGACCACTGCAAGATGTCTCTCAGCTTCTTCTCTCAAGACATACTTACATATTGAGGAAGATTGGTAAATAGGATGACTTTTTAAGGTCTTGTAAAGTCTCTTCGTTCATGTCTGCTTCTTCCTCCATGGTTTGAAGAAACCTATTGAAAAGACGACAAACTTCATCAATATCAACATGTCTCAATATATGCCAGCTCAAACATAGATACTCTTGTTACGGCAAGGGTTCACTGCCTTACTTCTTCTGATGCCTTAGTGTATTCTGCCCTTTTAAAAGAGACAAGCGACATAGAAGTAGAATTGGGTTTTTCATAAGGGATTACCAATGACCTTGACTCTAACCTCAGGGCTTTGTCATACTTGTTCTGGGCTTTCACAAAGTCCTGATTCTTGAAATGTGTATTTCCAGATTTCCTGATCACCTCCACAGCCTCAACTATTTTATCAGTCTGCAAGAAGTAAACAATAGACCACGTCAAGCTGCTGGTATCCATGGCAAAATCAAAGCAAAGTGAAGGACCAGTCAGTGTCAGGACAAAGTAACAATCAGTACAGCTTTAACCATCATTTTGGGATTAAAAAACTGATGAGCTCTTTTTCTCTCCACTTTCTCCATATGCGACCACACCGATTTATGACACAGCAGGTCGCATATCATCTATTAAATGGTACAAAATAACATACCTGCTTAAAGTCTAGATCATTGTCTTCGGGATAATCCTGATACACATCTCCTGTACCGTCATCAACAACATCAGCGCAACTGATATCTTCCCCTGGCGGAACAACGCCACAGTCACCAATTGAACACTCCTAGAAACAAAGAATGAAAATATTGTGTTTGTCCACATCATGATACTGTTAACTGTGAAATGTTCACAAAGCTGCATGGAATTGTTGGCGTACAACACGTATGTTAATATGCCGTATTTGCTGCCAACATTAACTGCTCATAGAGTTCCAGTTTCATTTAACATTGACTGTTGCATTAGTCTATTTACCTTGACCGGTTTGTCGTTTTCCCCAGTCTCTTGATGCTCCAATTCACGGACAATGCCTCGTCCCTTCAAAACTTTACCAAACACACAATGTTTCCCATCGAGATGAGGGGTGGGCACGGTGGTAATGAAGAACTGGGATCCATTGGTGTTTTCCCCTGAATTGGCCATGCTCAGCAGAAATGGGACATCATGCTGAAAATGGAATGATGCCCTGTGAGACACTCCAGTCTAAACTTCATCCAAAGATCTACGCCCTACTCCACTCTTTCGAAAATTTGAAAATTTAACTCCAATATTAAAAATTTGAGTTGCGTAAATATGCACTGAATATACATTTCAACCACAGGACAAATACCAAGTTTCAACGAATTTGCATGCACAATAACTGAATATGGCATTGTGCATTTCTTTTTTCCTGAGCCACCATTAAATACAATCAACATAAAAAGCTTCCGAGTCTTCTGTGTCAAATAAACTCAAGGTATACCTTCAGGGTCAAATTTTCATCGTCGAACTTTGCCCCATAAATGCTCTCGCCTCCTGTACCATTCTTGTTGGAGAAGTCTCCTCCCTGGATCATGAACTTCTTGATGACTGAAAATGACATAAAATTTGTCTTGTTTAAAAAGCTTTTCAAAGTTTTTTTAAGTCAAAGACATGGAATGAGCGTAAGATCATTTATGGATGACCCCCTAAGCATAAAACTGCATGTCAAGCCTGAATCATTGATTTGTCTGATCCAACACTATTATAAGAAACATTTACCAGTACTTACTTCGATGAAAGGGACATCCTTTGTAATGCAGTGGCTGGCCAGTTGTAAGACCTATTCCCTTCTCTCCAGTGCACAGTGCAAGGAAGTTCTCAGCTGTTTTAGGACATTTGTCTTGAAACAGCTCAAAAACAACGCGGCCACCTGAAACAGACAAGAGAAGAGTGACTGTGATGCTTTCGGATCATGGTTTTGAATCATTATTTCATAACTTTCATTTTAACTCATCAGGTGGTTATCAGATCTATGTTTGTTGGGAGCTAAAAATGATCTAGATGTGACTACAGGTCGGTCTACTACAAGTACTCAGGGAGTAAGTGACAGTGATGAAAATGGTGGGTTTTCTTTTTTGAGACACCCTGATGCCCATGTACATTTTTGTACACACTTTACTACAGGATTTCGAGACTTGGTTTAACAACGCTTCATGCTCAAATTATGGCATATGAGTAATCACTATTTCATGGTTACATGGCTTAGTTAAATAGGGATTGGGTTTGCTCTGATTTTAGCCGGAAAATTACGTTTTTCTCCCGCTATTTCGATGTCAAAAAAGACGCGTGGGTTCTCAATGGGCGCTGACATCTTGAAAATGCGGCATAGAGGGGAAAATAACGAAAACCAACGATTTATCATTGTCCTAAAACTTCTTTAAATTTGACACATTTTTATAACACCAACATGAAAGAATTAAAAAAACTTTTAAAAAGTACAAGTGAATTGATAGAATGGCCTTATTTGATCTAAGACAATAAAACCGTTAGATTAAATCTTCCGAGTCCATAAAAAGTAGCTATTGTATTTCGCGTTTCATGGAGGTCCTGAACGTGTGATTTTCGATTTCCCATCCTTTTTTCCAAATTTAGATTGTTTTACTGCTACAGCGGTGGAGTGTTCGCATAGGAAAAGTGTTGTCGTTGAACACACAACATCTTCCTTCATCTTGACACATTAAATTCTAGACCGAAAGCCCTGTAAAATAATGGTGGAGGTAAATCTTCAAACATTTCTACTTCACTTTTAGTTCAACATGCTCATCCCAGAGGGCAGCACTGTAACAAAACCCATGCTTAGTTGTCTTTGTGTTGCTGATTGTGACAATGTGACAAATTGTGTTGGTATTTTTTCAGGAAGTACAGAAGCATTCAGTCCATACCCTGGTGTTCAGGTCTTTGAAGAGGACACATGATATGTTCATTTCTGACCAGGCTAACATCCCAACTCCTGATGAAAAAAGGTATGTCATTGTATGTAGCCTACAGTCACTGTAGGCTGCATGCTAGCACTAGCTAGTGCTAGCACTGGCTACAGTGTAGAACCTTTTCCAGGACACCATTGAGTCTGACTGATAAATCATATTCTTGTATGATAAAGATATTTTCTGTACACAGAGGTCAACTGGATGAACCGAAAGTCTGTAACAAAATCAGCATGAAAATGCTTGCAATTCTTTTAAAAAAGGAAATTGTCAAGTTTAAGTGCTTTTGAAAATGTCACACTGTGTTCATACTCCAGGACGGATTAAAATCACTTAAATTTTCTCTTTCAGTGCTGAAATTCGACGTCGATGCAAGGTTAAAGACGAGTATGGTCTGGTTGAACATTTACCAAATCCTAAGCAGCAAAAACCTCGCGGTTCTGATGAGCAAGCTATAGGTCCTTATGGAGAACACAATGCCTGGGGTACGTATCAAGACTGCATTTTGAGGAAGAGTGTCATAAGAAGTTATGCTGAACTAGCACTAGGGCATCCCTGTAATGTGTGAAAATAAAAATCAATGTTCTTCAAACTGCTGTGCAAAATTTTGGATTTTTATTTTTAATATCTTTTGTTACAGAGAATGGTGATCCCACTGTGTTGGGCACCCACCCATTCCCATCAGCACCTGGTGTAACTCTGGCTGATGGTACTATGGAGCAGGCTGATCCAAGTATGAATGGCATGCAACAAATTGGTGGAGAATATCGCACTCAACAAAGGTAGGTAAACTGAAAAATCAGCAGAATTCACAAAAAAACCTGCCATAAGTCACAGTCTCGGTGATTGTTTCTTGATTTTATACAATATCTTGTGAATAACATCTGTAGAGTATTTGTAAATATGTTCTGTAAATAAGACCTAAAGTTGGTTCATTTTTCTAGATTGGAAGCCGCCGGCGTTCAAGATATTCAACAGCACGCTGGAGCTGTAGAACGATACGCCCCACCCCCTCCTGCCCAATCAAAAGCATTGGTGCAGGTAGATAAGATGAAAAACCAATCCCTTGTACCGAAAAAAGCTCCAACAATGCCAAAACCAAGCTGGCATCCACCATGGAAATTATACAGGGTTGTTAGTGGTCATCTTGGTTGGGTGCGGTGTATAGCTGTTGAGCCAGGGAATCAATGGTTTGCTACTGGATCTGCAGACAGAGTTATCAAGGTGAGTCTTACTGGTGTCATTCCAAGGATGAAGCATTGGGCGTTTAAAAGTGTTGCTCAAGGACACAAAGACAAGACATGTTGATTGTTCCAAGAGTCAAACCCACAACCTCATGATTATGAGCCGAGTTCTCTGACCACTTGAACTATGCCACTGACTTCTTCAGTGGCCTGTGAAAGATGCTGCACTAGAGTCATTTCAGGATATTATAGTTACAAAGGACTCGGACAATATCTAGTTTGTCGCAACATCTTTTATCATGTGTCTTTCAGATTTGGGATCTTGCTAGCGGCACCCTGAAGTTGTCCCTGACTGGTCACATTAGTACTGTAAGAGGCTTGGCCGTCAGTCCCCGTCATCCGTACCTGTTTTCTTGTGGAGAAGATAAGCAAGTCAAATGTTGGGATCTTGAATACAATAAGGTAAGGTCATGAGTGGCATCAGGTGATGTTAGACTAGCTAAACAATATGCTTATTGTTCACTCTTGCCAATCGCCAATAATGTAATAAACAAGAAAGGGCAATACATAAGAGTGTCCTCTGATCTTGCTTACCTAATCCTAATGGTTTCTTTTCCAGACTATCCGACACTACCATGGTCACTTGAGTGCTATATATGGCATGGACCTTCATCCTACTATAGACGTTCTCACCACGTGCTCGAGAGATGCCACTGCTCGAGTTTGGGACATGAGGACCAAGGCCTGTATATTCACTCTGACAGGTCACACAAACACGGTGGCAGAAGTAAGATGTCAGGCAGCAGAACCACAGGTAAATATTCTTGCGGTTAGAGGCTGAGAAGGCTTTGTCAAAACACAGGCTCCGAGTTACATGATCAAGGACAGTGCTAGCGTTACAAATTGTCATTGCATTGCAATATTCTACAGAGTATTCAAGTTTGAATTTATAAGAGTAGAAAGCTTTGCAGAAACTTTAAGGTTGGGAATAGTAAGAAATATCTATATGTTTCTATTGTTTTGCACAGATTGTTACTGGAAGTCACGACTGCACGATACGATTATGGGATCTGGCGGCCGGGAAGTCCAAAGTGACATTAACCAATCATAAGAAGAGTGTTCGAGCTCTTACACTTCATCCAACACAGTAAGTTTCTTTTGTTAGTTGCCATTTGTAAAGTACTTGTCCTCAATATGTTTGTAGTGCATGAAAGGGCAGTCCTTCCAGAAGGAAAATATTGAGTTTCTTCAACCAAAACGATTGGAGAGTGTATAACTCATGGCTCATTATGACAAGTCTTACTTGGGCATACTAGGTGGGACATTATCAATGTAGGGTAATGACAGCAAGTAATGGGTTGGTGACATTAAAATTGATTGATTATTGATTGAATATTTGTTCTTGCAGATACACATTCGGTTCTGGTTCACCAGACAATTTAAAACAATGGAAGTTCCCCGATGGCAACTTCATCCAGAACATGTCCGGGCACAATGCGATCATCAACAGCATGGCGGTCAATGCAGATAATGTCCTCGTTTCAGCAGGTAAAGGTCTATTACCCCTTGCACTCCAAGGCGAGACTTTCTTGAGCTGGTGAGCTTGAATCCTCCCTCTTGGTATTAGATCTGTTAACTAGCAAGGGGTATAGGTTGTCTCACCATACACCACTAGGAGGCAGGGGAAAACCAACCATTAGTGATCAATTTCTTAGAAAACAGTCAGTCTTAACCTGTTTCATGACATCATTGCTCATTTTCCTTTATCAGGTGACAATGGTTCCATGCATTTCTGGGACTGGAAATCTGGCTACAACTTCCAGCGCCTCCAGACGACAGTACAACCTGGTTCAATAGATTCGGAGAGTGGTATTTTCACTGTTTGCTTCGACCACAGTGGAAGTCGACTGCTGACAGCTGAGGCAGACAAAACAATCAAGATTTATAAAGAGGATGATACTGCAGTAAGTTTTTGGGCCTAACACTTGTGTATGCCTTCCCCTTAGTGTTACATCTGCTGCATACGCTCTATGAGTGCAATGATTGCCTAGTTATTTTGATAATGCACCTTATCAGTAATGTAGGCTGTGGTTAGTTCTTTACGTGCAGCTGATGAGAAGGGTTGGTTACAATTTATTTATTTTCTCTTTACTAATTTCAGACAGAGGAGAGCCATCCGATCAACTGGAAACCAGAGATTCTACGGAAGAAACGTTACTGAGCTCACTAAGGAACATAGACATTGTTAATCAGATAGAGATGAGGCTTATTGCTGCCTGTACATTATTGTGACTCTTGATATGGACATGGTTAAGATAGTGGATGAAAGAACTTGGCCCCAGCTCACTATCCAAAAGAGCATTTAAAATTTTAAAGATTTGAGTCACTAACTCCATCTTCACTGGATTTGTCAGTGTGGGATCTTCAAGTCAACCCTGGTTGTGAAAGGGACTTCACAGTATACAGCTGGGTGAAACTGATACTGAGATGATGCAGGTGGGTGCATGGTTCTGCATTAAAAATGTGTATCATTGTATTGCACTATTTTGGATCCAAAATTGTAAATAAATGTCAATCATGATGTATACGTCTCTATTTGTTTCTATTTTTGGATGGATGAATGGACGAAGAGAAATCTTCACTCGGTACACATATTATTTCAAGTACAGTAAAACTTGCATAAATTGGCCAGGAGTAGGCCTGTTACATGTGGATACCAGATAGAAATGTATACATGTAGCATACCGCCCAAAGATGTACTGTTCATGCAGCCCATCACATGCACCCATTCTGCCATGTCACAACCCACCTTTTGAGACATTCACAATCTGATAGTATCGAGGACTGTTGATAAGGACATTCACAATCTGATGACATTGAGGACATTTTGGGCATTCCTTATCCAATAATTACATGTATGGGAACATTCCAGTCTGATAATGGGAATGATTTGTGACTTTCCATATTTGATGTTATCATTTGGGACAGATACATGTACATTGTGACACAAGACCTTCCATTCATTGCGAAGTCCTCTGGTTGTCCATTAGTCCTTACAGAGACCGCATGCAGATGACCTCATGTTCTGAAATCTTATCAACATCAACTTAATCACTTAAATAATATATGTCATTTATTACAAAATCATTACAAATTACATGCATAATACAAATTTATTGCAAATTAAACATTTAGGGACATACAGGTTGGGAGCGACTCAGACTGAAGACGTCTTTTGTCACAAATGCAGAAAAAAAACACTCCAACTTAATCCCTTCATCAATTCTTCCGGACACTGCCGAAATAAGGACAACATTTTTCAGTCACAACTGTGTCCTTCTAGAGATGTTCTACTAGTGTATCTTCCCAATCATTTTCCTCAGGACCCCTGTCTCGGTGGACTGCCCAACCCTTAAGAATTGCTGTAAAAAAATGCCGTTTTGGTTAAAAGTTTGTCCATCCATTTAGATAGCTAGAATGGTTGAAAGTTCTGGATGAGGTATTTCCTGTTCACCTCTGCAAGAATAACTGAATACTGGAGAGCTTTCTCTGCTGGCAATGTATTGTAAATATGGTCTTGTTGTTCACGATCTCGCTTTTCCCGGTCTATTCTTTCCTTCTCTTCTACAACTTCTTCAGGACTAGGGGGTTCTGAAGTGAAAGTGTACAACATAATTTTATGTCAAGGTTTTTTAATGTTCCCCTATCTGAGTGTTTCCATACAACTGACAGCTAGAAGGACATGAATTTATGATAGGGAACACAGAAAATCATTCCTGTCTATCATTCTATTATAGCATTCCCTCAACAAGGAGGGGAATTAGTCATGACTTTTGATGGTGGTTATCCAAGAACAAAGGTTTCAAAATCTGATTTGTTTAATCATGTTAAGGCCACACTTGACCACCTTATCATTCACTTATGCAACGAACTCTGTCAGATGGTGGGTTTTTCTCTTTATCACTTACTTATTTCAACTTTCTCTTTATGATACATCAGATGACTCTTCTTATACCGTCTGTCTTGGGAGCCATCCAACTTGAAACCAGGGCGCTTGCTCATGTTGATGTTTATATTTTTCCTTGTTCCCTTCATGACCTTTGCTCTTTTCTGTGAATATGAAAAAATACAAATTATAATAGGCGTTTTTACACGGTGCGGGTTCAAGCCGGATCGAGACTAGTTCAGGTACCAGCCGGTTTATTTTCCCTCGTGTAAAAGCGAACCTACCGTCCTGAACCCTTCTGGTCCGAGGCGGGTTCCGATCGCCGGTCTCGGGTCGGTGCAGGCCGGTGTAGGCCGGTGGAGGAGGGTTTATTTATGCGTGTAAAAGCGAACCGGCTCCGAGCCGGTTTGCACACGGTACTCGCGTGACGTCATTCGCGGGAATAGCTGCCGTGTTCCTGGCATGAAATTTTCCGCGGAAAGAAACTGCTGTGAAATCTTCAATTTATCGAGAGCAAGAGCTTTCTTTCCATACAAATGCTGTGTACAAAGCAAAAACTCTGCATCTCACCGGCGCCATCGTAAACCATTTTGTATTATTTGTTGTTGTGATATTTTCGTAGCTCCACCGCCAGCAGGATTGATCAGCGCCACCAATTGACGATGTTAGTGACGAACCGGCCTGGAGCCGGATCGAGGCCAGATCGTCGAACCGTCCCCATGTAAAAGCGAAATGAACCGTCCTGAACCGAACACGCCTCGTGACGGTTCAGGAGGGTTGTCTTGAACCAGCACCGTGTAAAAAGGCCTAATGTCTCGGGTTTTGGTAAAGGTTGTGATGACTTACTAACTTTCGGCACAACACAATCTCTCATTCAGACTTTTGCTCTCTTGGCTGCCTCATTATAAGTAACCCAGTTTATGATGAGAAGTGAGCTTATTCATCAACTTGGCTTCTGAAAGCAAAATCTAAAAGTGTAACTAACCTCTGATTGGCTCATTTAACGAGCATACTGGAGATGCAGAATTGGACACTTTTGATTAGCTATGACTACAACACATCCTTAATTCTGTTCTTGAATGCCCCTAAATGATTGGAAAATGTCCTACCTTCCTGACACCTCTAGCTTTCTCTGCAATTCTTATGGCCTGCATGGTTAACCTCTTTTTCTCCAACATTTCCCGAGAGCGGAGAGATGCACGCCTTTTCCGTTGGTGGTTGATGTCATTTTGATGTTTTGATTCATTTTGTTGTCTCCTTGGCGCTGTAGGAACAGGTGAAGATGATGCTGGTTGTTTTTCTAGAAAGGAAATTTAACAGATTGAGACATGAAACAATCTTCAGTGTACTTCACATGTATTATTTTATATTATCGATCAATCATCATTCAAATGAACATCTCATCATACGCACCAGGAGTTTTTAATTTTGTCCCTCGAATTGGAAATTGATGTCCACAGTCTGCGCAAGACCTGCTCGCACATGGCACCTGAAAAATTGAAAGCCACATGTACAGTCTAGACGCTCTTCATGACAATATATCAAAATTTTCACTAGAATGGGATCACATGCATGCATGTCACATGACATGGCAAGGGATGATGGGAAGGCCAAGGGGGAAGGTCCAGGTCCAGGTGCTGTGCCTACTCATGAACTAACTCTACTAAATTAATGCCCAAAGCATGAAGACTGAAACTAATAAAAGTGTGTTTACACCCACATGTTTCATACACGCTGGGCATGACTTGTAAACCATCTCTTATGACTGTTCCCGTAAACAACAGTGCCACAGTACATGCAGTACTGCAGAAGAGTGTAGTGCATCAGATTGTAGTGTATTTGTGTACAAATTCAAATTCAAATTCAAATTCAAATTAGTTTATTAATCAAAAGGCCCGGAGGGCAAAGGTACACATGGTACAATAGAAATACAATGATTTTGATTGAAAGTACATAAGACATACAAAGGATACATGACAAAAGTAACAATATAAAGTCTACTACCGGGGTCAAACCTGGAGTAGATACTAGTAGGTGGGAGAGAGGAGGTCCTTATTTTATGCGATCAGAAAAGCATTTCTGTAAAAATGATGATAGCTTCTGACAAATTCCAGGGTCCTCATTTGAAAGAAGCCAGATAAACTTATTTCCTGGTGAGAGACCTGAAAAGTTGATGTTGTTCTCATTGATAACTGAGAAAAAATCGTTCCTTGAAGCATCATATTTTGGGCAGGCAGTTAGAAAGTGAACCTCGTCTTCTATTGAAGTCCCATCACAAGAACACACCCTCTCTTCAACTTTAAGTTTTTTGTATCTACCTCTTTCAATGGCTAGATCGTGACAGCTAATGCGGAAACAACAAAGGGATCTTCTTAAAGAAAAACTTGAAATTGAAGTCAGATATTTCTCACAGCAGAGTTGCGTTTTGAAGGACCTATAAGTGCGTAATTTGTTTTTAGCATTTGGATTCCGAGAATCATCCCAAATTTCTAGCTTCCACTTTCTGTAAAATTCTTCACCTAATTTATGAACAAGACTGGAGGTTGAAACACTTTCAGCATTGTTTGCATCCAGATTCAGACAACCACAAATAAATTTTATACAAGAAAACCAAGACTGTTTTCCTTTGTTGTCTAGATCCTTACTAACTTGTAAGGCACTGGTTAAAATAGACTTCGAACTAATTTCCCCATCCACTGTGTTGAGAGACAAGGATTCAAGCCTTAGCCAGAAAGAGAACATAGATTTGGCTATCATTAAATACAGTGGATGTCTGCCCAACTCGCCATACACGGCCAGATTTGTGGCATTTGTGTTAACACCCAGTACATATTTACAGAACTTCATGTGAAGGTTCTCACAGGGGAGATTTTCGAATCCCTTATCAATCTTAAATTCTCTCTCTCTTTTAACTTTTGAGGACATAGGGTTAAAACATCCCCAAATATCACTGCCATATAAAAGTATTGGCTGTATAGTGTGGTCAAATATATGGAGTAAGGTTGAGACATTTGGAAGCTGAGAGCTAAAGATACGCCTTAATTTAAAAAAAGCTTTAAGGGCTTTGTTATGAAGATCACGCTTTGCCTCAGCAAAAACGCCGGAGGCTTGAAAAGTAATACCAAGATATTTGTATTTACCAACATTTTCCAGCTGGTGTTGACCAATCATGAAGACAGATTTATCAATTCTTCCTGCCTTATTAAATATGAGAACTTTTGTCTTCTTAACATTTATAGTCATACCCCAAGAGGAGCAGAAATTATTCAAGCCATTCAAAGCTTTTTGGAGACCGCTGGCAGTTTCTGAGAGTATAACAATATCGTCAGCATACATAAGGCAGTGCAGCTTGAGATCTTTTAAGGAGACAGGATCACTAGAGTCATCAAGTAGACTTTCTAGGTCATTTATGAAAATCTTAAAAAGATTTGGACTAAGGACATCTCCTTGGTGTACCCCTATAGCAGAAGGGAAAGAGTTAGATAACTTGTTTGAGGATTTGGCACACAGATTGACTTTTTTATACATTGATTTTATGCTATCATAAAATTTACCAAATTCACAAATTTACCAAATTCACAAACATATACTGAAAGCTAGTAGTCAGATGACAGACCTCGATACGTTAATAACATACTTCGATGGAAAATTAAAATATTGCACTTACTCTCCGTCCCAATCAGAGTTCTCTAAAATCTATTTCTATCGACGTTATGAAGTGTTTAATCATTTTTACAAATTTAGAACGCTGTTTAATGTGGCGTGCGTCAAGTTCCACACAATCGAGGCCAACTCCAGTGATCTACAATGTATCTCTGTACATCCCTGTACATTGATGTACATAGCTGAAAGAAAGCAAGATCTGCATTATTTTACCGACAAAAACTCCAGATTAGGTAATCAGAATCCGAATTTCACAAATTATGTTCGACACATCGTGCTGTAATTAGAATATAGGCTCCACTGAGCACCAAAGTCAGTGGATTGAATTGATGGGTGAAATGATGGCGACCTTCCATATATAGCAGAGGGAGAGCCTGGACCAGGTGACAGACATGAGACAAAAACCTGGTTGTGACATTGTCGTCTTTATCATTGTGTCGCCTCCAATCAGATCAACCCAATGACTTGCAATTTGTTAGGGTGATTACTCTAACTCATGGTCATTGTTTCTTCTTAGGTTGCACAGAGATATTCACCCTGATGACTGGCGCAGCTGAAAATGGCAGATCTCGAGTCGGACAGCCCAGCTGCTGGGACAAGTGGAGCAACTGCTAACCTCCTTGGATGTGTGACGAACCGCTACACAACTGATGCGTTCCAAAGACTCTCCAAACTACAACAAACAGACCAACTCTGTGATGTCACACTCAAAGCAGGGGATGTCTCGATTCGTGTTCATAAGGTCGTCATGGCCGTCTTTAGTGACTACTTTTGTACAATGTTCACCTGTGAATTCCGGGAGAGTAAACAAGATTTCATCGAACTTCACGGTGTGAGTGGTGTTGGACTTAAAGCCATGGTCTCTTTTGCATACAGTGGAGGCCTTCTCCTTGACTTGGATAATGTTTCTGACGTCCTCGGTGCCGCATCCCATTTTCAGAGTGAGGAAGCAATTAGTTTGTGTGCAAGTTACCTGAAGCGCTGCATGTCCACTGATAACTGTATTGACATCTTTAGACTCGGTGAGCTGTATTCTTTGGATAAAGTGAAGGACTTTGCGACTGCATTTATGTTGGAGGAGTTTGAGAAATTTGCAATGTCAGAACAGTACTTTAAACTCACCGACTCGGAATTAGCGCAACTTTTACAAAGCAATTGTTTGAAGATTTCATCGGAGTATTGCTTGTTTGAACTAGTTTTGCGATGGATTATGTATGACAGTGATGACCGTAAGCAGTTTGCTGTGCCACTTTTAAGCAATGTGCGATTCTCGTTGATGTCCGTTAACGAACTAATCAAACAAGTTGGAAGCTTCGCCCTCATAAACGAAAGTAAGGAATGTCTACAGTTGGTGATGTCGGCAAAGGATTACCACTTGCAACCAGTCATGCAGCCCTTGCTTCAGTCAGCATCCACACAGGTTCGCTCGGACCAACCATGTCTTGTCCGCATCGAGGAGCAACGTATCACTGCATATAGTCTAAACAATGAGAAGACATCTATTTTACAAGACTGCCCTGTCAAACAGTACAACCCGTGTGTCATCGTTGTAAACAACTTTCTGTATGCCTGTGGTGGCAAGTTGGGCAACTATAGTTCATTGGCGTCTTCGACTTTTCAGAGGTATGATCCAAGATTTGACAATTGGATGCCACTGCCACCTATGAGTAAGCCAAGAAAAAACTTTTGCTTGACCTACAAAAATGGCTACATTTACGCCATTGGTGGTCATGACGGTGACGGACACACAATGCGCTCGATGGATGCGTTTAACATTTCAACCAACGCCTGGGAAAAGAAAAATCGGATGCCAGAACGGCGTCAAAATCACACGGCTGCGACATGTGATGAACAAGATCGTATCTTTGTTACCGGAGGCAAAGGCATAAATGACTCAGTCAGCTATAAAGTGTTTGCGTACAGCCCGGAGACAGATATATGGCAAGAATTGACCAGCATGCCGGTATGTTTGGAAAACCATGGGATGTACGTTACTGTAGACAAAATATTTGTCTTTGGTGGGAAAAGGTCCCTACATGCGCATACTTTGTTCGTTTGTGATCTCACAACTGGTGATTGGATACAACAGGTGGAGTCATGGCAGCACCCTGGCCCAGTCCGCGGCTTGACCTTTCATGACTCCACCATGTATTTCATCGGTAGCGTGGAGTCCACAGATATGGAGATGAGGGGTGTAGAGCAGATCATTGTTGTAAAGTTTCCAGACATTGACAAGAATGCCAGCCAGAAGAAAACTTTCCAAACCAAGAGGACAGTCACAATCGATCTCTTGAACTCTGCTTCATTTTGCACTGTGATGTTGCCAACCTCAGTCTTCAAATGACTGTCGATTGTATCTCTAGACAATTTGAACTGACAAGTTACCAAGGGCCATATGATCGTGTTGGATAACTTAGGCCGGGCCTGGCAATTGCTCTTTTGCTAAATTTGTTATGTATATAGACAAGTAGTGTGGTTGACTAACTGTGATGTCTGTATAGTGAGGTGTGTGACGTACATAACTATGATGCGTCACAAGCTGTTCATCATTATGAATCACCTTTCTGCCCTGAAAATATTGCATGGTGTTTTTCCTGTATTAAGTGTTGCTAGTGAAAGCTGCATTATAACCAGTGAACTGGCACCGCCCATAATCATGTACCGCCATCTGCTGTCAGTGGTTGTCTGATTGTTGTAGTATCATGGATTTAAAATAAATGTCATTCAAGTCTAATTATTGATCACTGTGTCTTCTGTATGATATCTCCCCCACTTGGGTTGGTTGGGACTTTGTGTTCCACCAGGAGACTGCTCCATTTGGCTGTGACTTTGCCAACCAAGTCTTTAGGCTGTAGCCAAACCTGCATTACTGTGGCCTTCCCAACAACTGATATAGCACAACTCCCACAGCTTCAGTCACAAAGTTGGTTGTGACATTGTCCATATTACATACCCTCCCTTTATGTCCTCAGTCATTGTAGGCGAGCAGTACCACCACGGCATGATTGTGACATTCACATTGTCCTTCCTCGTTAATCAAAAAGAACGGCCTAAGTCGCAATGAACTTTGTTATTAAGGTTTCTTTTGAGGGCCTCGTGAAAAATGGATTTTTGTGTGAGCCTTTTGTTAACTACAGGGTGGCCCAGAATTTTTTCCCCCTGCACAATAGAATTCTATTGTGTATCCATTGTGTGAGGGAAAAAAGTTCTGGGCCACCCTGTAGAAATGGCCTGTGGACCTCAGGGAATTCAACAGCTAAGTTTGGTATGAGCATTGTGATGTAAATAGCACTGACATTCCACAGGCTGTTCCAAGCATTTAATAATTGCCAATTAAGATACGACCATTTGATTGGCTCCCGATTTCAGACGAGGCTACTTCGTGTGAATCCGTATGCAAATCAGTTATAACAAAATGGAGGTATCGTCATGAAAGTGGGAGATTTGTACTATTTTACTCAGATTTTTCACCTAACATGCCCCGAAATAGGCATGGGGAATTACCACTGCCTAGTGGCTGGGAAGTAGTAAGTGATTACGATGGAAAATTATTTTATATCGATCATAATACTCGGAAAACATCGTGGATAGACCCGCGAGATAGGTGAGTAAAATAGCTGAATACAATGTTGCCAATGCATAATGTACACAATCTGACAATGTGTACAGGATACACTATGATTCATGCAGTAACACCTTTAGGCTTTTGTGTAAAAAGGAAAGCCCTCCTGCTTGGATTTCAATTTTCAGGAAGAGCTGAGTTACGAAGAGAATGATAGTTCATTCAGTCCTAAAGTTATTTATTGCCATTCTGTAAGGGCCTGCCACCTCAGCCAGGGAGGCCATAGAGTACTCAGTAGAGCAGTACAACCAGTCTGTCTAGTGGCAGCGTTCGACCTTGCCATGCCTACTGAATTTTGCTCCAAATTCCAATGACAGTGGACAGTTGTTTTGAACAAGACAAATCAGAGCCAAAAGAAAACAAATGCGCTTGACAGCATGTCAGAAGTCTTATAATCATAAAGACTAAAGTCAAGATGAATTTACTTCGGACAATGTCATATGCCACTGTGAGTGTAACCCTTTGTTTCAGGTGAAACGTGTGATTGGACAGCACCCAAACAAACTTTGGCAAAACGGCCTTTGAATATCTAAAATAACTCTGCCTGCACAAGGCATGATCATAGCAATAGCATCAAACTTCTTCTGTATGAGGAAGATCGAATTAATTCATCCAACCCCTTTGCTAGGTCATGCTTTATATGACATGATCTGTGGTCTAAAACGATAAGCAGTAGGCCTACACGCCTTTTTTGGTCCTTGTGTTAATGGTGAAACTATAGTGACTTCACTATCCAAATTACCTGTTGCTATTGCACTTCACAGTAATTTACTAATTATGTGGTTTCAGGGCAAATTTCAGGTTGCATTGCCCCCCTTCAGATGTGACCGCCTAATGTTACCAAGTCAAAGGCTAATGTATTTCAGTTCAGTCAATGGAATGGTTGGCTTCGTATGTGGCTCTGTCAGTCTGTGACAGGCTCGTGTGACCAAGCATTAGAAATGTTGAATGAATGACCAGATTTTAAAGCCCTTTGTTTATGTTTAGCCATGTAATATTATCCATGGCTTTATCGCATCACAATAAGCTACAATGTATGTCTGAGGCCTTGGAAATCTTATGTCTATTCTGGTGTTTTTGTTAGGCCTCCATTCTTGCTGAGAAACTTTCATATGTATGTGCATTAAGGAATTTTAATCACCCAAGTTTGAACTAAAGCCTTGAACATACCTTTGTATACATGAACAAGACTATGGCAGGGTTTTCTCGAGCAGGGGCATTGTTTACCAACAAATATTGTCTGACCCTCTGCAGAAATTGCTGTTGTAGGAATAATTGATGTGAACCCCCTCAGACATTATCAAAAATGTGTTTTTAATGCGGACTTGGGCCCTTTTAGGGCCAAAAAGTGATGCTCTTCCTCGCCCCCACTGGCCAGTAAGCCTTAATGTACATGTAGTGCCCCCTCCCCCCTCCCCCATCCCTACATGTACATGTCTTTGAAGAACCTGTCTCCGAGGACAACCCATCCCCAACTACATGTACAATCAGTCCCCTAGGACAGTCTGAAAAAGAAGTTCTTTGGTTCTTTTCTGATGATATTGAATGCTGCCTTTTCAGATTGACAAAGCCCAAGAGTTTTGCTGATTGCGTTGGAGATGAGTTGCCTCTTGGCTGGGAAGAGATTGTTGATCCAAATGTCGGCACATACTTTATCAATCACTTAAATCGTAAGTATCCCGGTCAAATACTGACACACCAGTCCAGGAGGTGGTGTCCAGAAGAAGCTTTTTAGGGCTTGTCACGATTTGTACATATGGCAGCATCATGATGCATTTTGATGCTAAACGTTACATTACATTTACAATTGTGCCGGAAGGACGCTGCAGAAAAAATCTCATCATGAAGTAGTTTTAAAGGTGGCATGATATTTTTTGACCAGGAGTATACTTTGAAGCAGCTTTGTCTCCTGTATGTGCAATACCCATAGATTCTGGTGCCTTTTTTGCGAGCTGGATTCCAATTGCAATATGTCATGTTCTTTTACAGAAACTACTCAACTTGAAGACCCAAGGCTACAATGGAGAACTCAGCAGGAACAAATGTTGAAGGAATACCTAGTCACCGCAAATGAAGATTTGGCGGTAAGATTGGTTGACATTCCTCAACAAGTTCAAGTTCATTACTTTACGAATCTGAAATCTTTTTTGACTATTCTAAAACAAAAATGTCCTTGTTTACAGTTTATCAATACCTCATAGTTGATGCAACCATTATTTTCAAGGAGTTGAAAATTTAAAATTAGTTTTTACCCTATTTTTAGCTAGAACTAACAGACTTTTAAAATCATTCTGCATCAATCATACTCATTTCAGGCCAAAAAAGAGATATACACGGTGAAGGAACAAAGATTGATCCTTGCCCAGGATGAATATCACCACCTTCATGACACCCTGGCCGGATGGAAGTCATCAAGAACAAGTCGTAAGTTAAAAATTCTCATTTTCCCAACCTTTGTTCTTGAATTAGTGGCAGGCGGGCGGTCCATGGTTGTCTGAGCATGACTGCTTGAAGAGACAAAAAATACAGAATTTTGGATGTAATTTCAGTCAGGTGTCCGGATCATCTACCCGCTTCTCAAAAAAAAATTTAACATTTTTAATTTTCAGTCAATTCCAATTCAAGTGTAGGAAGCACAAAATACGATCCGGACCTACTTAAATCAGATGTTGCGCTTGCCAAGAATCGTGTGGCACGATTGAAGCAAGAGTTGGAGCAGATCAGGGCAGAGATGCAGTACAAGGAAAAGGGAGTTGAGACGTTGACACGGTAGGTTGCCCAACTCCTTTAACTTCCCAACTCCTTTGCCACAAAAAAGGCAAGAAATGAATTTATATTTAGGCCTACATGTACTTTGGAGTTCAAAATTCAGTTCGAATCCTCAGTCACTGATGACAAGCCTGTCAACACAACACGGAATTGAACATAAAGCTTTCAAATTCATGAATATTTTCTGCGCCTCTTTCTTTTGATGAGTCAATATAACTTGACACCTAAGGCCTGAATTGAGTGGATATGATTGTTGCTTGTTATTGAATGGAATTCCTCTTGGCGAATTCCAGGTCACTTAGAATCGAGACAGTAAAACCTCTGTACAAGCGACACATATGCTGTATTGTTGACCTTCACCTAGTTAGCCCTTTTGGGAAATATTCTGGTGCAAATATTTTGAACAATATCCAATCTCTGTTGCAACCACGGCTCACACTTTGTTTCAGTTGTATACAAAATGTGTGGCACAGCGTCTTATGGTTGAAAAGAGGCACTTTTGGGTCACTACATGTTTGGGTGTCTTGTGCATAATTTAGCAGCTAGTGTCAACAGATTACTACAAATATTGAAATAAGAATTATGTAATAAACTAATTAATCCGTGTGTATGTGTGGTATTGATGTCTTTGTACCCAATGAATTGGTCAATGTAACACCGGCTTACCCCCCCCCCCCAAGTTAGGCGATCAGCACTTAGTTACATTTGGCTTTTTTCAGAGTTGACCAGAAGATGACAGGCGACCAGGAAGTCTATAATATCCACACAGCCAGGTCGATGCTTGACAAAATTAGAACAATTCAGAAATCTCTCTCCACAGGAGAGAAAGAGAAACAAGATCTGATGCAGGTAAATTTTTCGAGCACACAAGCCGGTGCACCGTGACCAAGGTAAAGGATAAGAGTAGCACCTTAGTAATGGCCTCACATCAATGGCTACCACGATACCATGCCAGTGAGCTATATTTTCAGGTGTCCATGATGATTATGATGATAGAGTTGCCATTCACTCTAAGAGGTATTATCGAAGTTGAAAATGAACTTTTAAAGGTGTTTAACATTTGATGTATCTTGCTAATTTCAGCGTCTTGCCCAGTTAAAGGATGACATCTTGACCAACAAGCTCCAAGGTGGCTCATCCCCTGATGTCTCTCTCCTGTCGTTGCCACGGGAAGTCAGTAACACAGCCTCACAAACAGATCTGACTGGAGAGGTACTGTATTTTTTAAGTGCCCCGTAACAGTTCTGGTCAAGAGTAACATGCTCTGTTGCCTGCAAGTCTATACATTCTTTAACTCTCGAGTGTGTATATGAAACATGCCACGAATGTTACAGACAACAAAGGAAAGTTTCTGATATAGAACCAACCTCATAATCTGTTGCTTTCTTGTAGGGTCTTCCAAGTGGTGCACGCCTGGCTGAAATTGCCCGCATGCGGTTAGTCTACGATGAAGCCAAGAAGAAGGTGAACAGCCTGTCATTACAGTTAGCAGGCATAGAGGAAGACGTAAGTCCTCATGTCAACTGTCAACTTGCTATCTTGTGTCCCCTCCCCTCTCATTTTCGAGACCTTTACGACTTCTTTCTTCAGCCATTCAGAGATTAAAAGCTATGCTCAGAAAGAACTCCAGTTTGAAAACGAATTGTCTGCATTGCCTTCTATGACAAGATGGTTCACCATCCACCGTGGCTGAGTCAGGCAACCCTGGTTTTGTCTTGAGATATGTTCATTGTGTTTTCAGGTCATCCCAGGACAGACTGAGTCTGACAAGGACCACCTGCTCCTCATCCAGGAGAAGGAGCAGCTTATGAGAGAGCTGCGTAGCATCAACGTTAAGGGGCGTGGTGAGGAGGAGATCCATGGGATCGAGTTACAGATCTGTCAGTTGGAGAGGGATCTCAATATGGCCATGCAGATTTCGAGTAAACAGATTGCTGATAGGTAAATAACTTTGCCATGTCCTCAAAGCTGGATGTTCAAGATGATTATGAAGGGGGATGTATAAAAAAAACAGAACATGGCCACTTTCGGTGAAATGAAGATATTGGTACCACCTTGTTCATTGCATATTGCTGCTGTATTTTTAACTGACTTTCAATTTCAGGTTAAAATTACAAGAAAAGAAGTCCACAACCAAACGGAAATTGGATGAGGCTATAAAGCAGGCATCTTACTTAGAGTCTCAACTTAGGAGGTTAGTAAATGCCTAGATGTCTAAATGTCTTTGTGGGACCTCTGATTGCTAGTTAATCGAAAAGACATCATCGGCTGTACTTCACTGTTTTGTAGAAGTTATGCAGTGCTGAATGTATGGGCTATCAGGGTGAAAACAGCAGCACCTGTCACCTCTTGAGGTATCAGGTTTCCATATGATGACTCTTTCACCCAGTTTTGTGGCCTTTTGGTTTTTGACTTTCACAGCCTTGTCTAATTCTTTTTTCTGTTTTCAGCTTGTCCCTGAGCACACTGTCGGCATCCTCAGGATCAAGCCTGGGCTCTTTAGGGTCACTCTCTGCAAGTAGTCGTGGTTCCCTCAACTCCTTAAACTTCACGGACATTTATGGTCATTCTCTGTCGAGTGAGACAAATCTTCAGGACTTGAATCGGATTTATAACTTACTCCAAGGACACAGCATATCACCAATCATCGAAATGCAAGCAACTGGTTCCAGCGAAAATATCAATTTACAGTCCTCGTATACCAGAGCCCTTGGAGGAATGAGGCCTTCACGGATAGGCAGCACGGGTGTCACTGGTTCAAATCCCTCCCTGATGTCACCAACAGGTGATGCTAGTGTCACTGGTTCAAATCCCTCCCTAATGTCTCCCATGTCATCGTCACTGTCCTCATTGTCACCTCCGATTTCACCATACGATATCGGCCCCCCGCCGAGCTACGAGCAACATATGAATCACCGTCACGCACCACAAATTCCCCACGACTCAGAAGATCAAAACATTGAGAACTTCCAAGAAAGTCTCTCACAAATTCAAAGTATTACAGACCAGGTGCCAAATCCTGTGTCTGCTTCAGAAGTTGCGATACCCGGTATGAGTTCAGAAATTCCGGTAATGCAAACTTCTCATTCAGAGACTCCTGACTCTTTTCCCCACAGTTCAGTATTAAGGTCTCGTTTCATTGGTGCAGACAATTCAGAGACGGCCATTAATGCTCCGCTGAGTCCGATAAGCGAGGACAGTTCTGGTGTGTGCAATAATTCTGGTGGGAACACGCGGAGTGTTTCGGCGGCAGTAAGTGACGAATCGGTTGCAGGTGACAGCGGTGTGTTCGAAGCAAGTATTAAACGACCAAGTCACCTCGTTGATGTACTGGAGATGAATCTGGAGTCAGCTCAGGTGCAAATAGGCCTCAAGTAAGTATTGCTTTCAACTATTGTCTGAGCCACGAGTCTGGCAGTAATTCTTCTTGCATGCAGTAGATATTGTAGTCTGCGGTGCACTGGAGTAACAGGCTAAAGTGTGTTGGTAGACTGGTTAGGATACAAAAGCATCAGAACAACTTCGAGAGGCATTCTAACGAGATGGGTGTATGTTTTTTGTTCCAGGTTTGACCGTTTAGACAGCAAACTCCACATCAGCATCGAGCAAGCAAGGAACCTAGCAGCTCTGGCATTTGCTGAACGTTCAAAAGTGTAAGTATCATGAATAAGATTCTTACAAAATTCCAGAGATTTCAGTTTCTGGGAAGATTTTTATGGTTGAAAATGACCTGTTGTTTGCTCTTGATGAGTCCGAAAAAGCCTTTTTTTTACATCCCTCAAAAATCAGCTCGTGGAATGTTAGGCAGTAGAGGTATTTCCATGTGCGGCCCTGAAGTTTGACATCAGTAATCATGTCACATATTTCACCCTTTCTGATTTCTTCCCCCCTCCAGGTGTATAAAGGCAGCTTTGCTACCATCCTCCCCCGGTGTCAACGCATCATTGGTCACATCGCTATCAAAGAATCTGGACAATCCAAAGTTTGACCAAGTGTTCCGCGTTCCTGTATCTGAAAATAAACTCTTCCACAAGATTCTGCAGGTCAATATCTGGTGTGTTCGTGAACCTGCTTTAGAGGAATGTTTGGTAAGTATCATGTTGTATTACTGCCGTTCCTTGCACAACATCTCCAGTGATGGTTCTCAACTGCTGATTATAGTTGGACGAATGATTTACTGCTGGCCAACATCTCCATGCTGCAATAGCAGGGAGAATTTCCCCTCGAGCAGACTTAATTGCACAACCCTTGACATCTTTTTCAGTAGAGCTTTCCTTTGCCCTTCAAGTACGTACAGGCAAAACATACTAGAGTGCAGGACAACAAAACAGTAGAGTTTGATTTCAATTCACCAATGGTTCTTTTGACATTTTCAGGGTTCCGTGCAGGTGAGCCTTGCTGACTTTGAGCCCAAGTTAGTCTCCCAGAAGTGGTATAATGTGCTAAGTTTTCGGTTCATGGAAGCAGAGAGTACCTTGAGGCGGAAAGAAAGAGTGTCAACGAGTTCTGAGAAAGATTCCATTGACTCGCAACCAGAAAAGAATCCCAAAGAATCAAAAAGTGAGGGAGGAGACAATCGTACAGTTTCTCCTGGTCTATCAACGTGTGAAAGTGAGAGGCAAAAGGAGATACGGTTACATCCCATTGTCGCCAGTCTAAGGGAGGAGAGTAGTGATGAGTCAACGGTTATCTCGTCGGGAACGTCAACATTGACGCGGAACCAAGGATTGGAGGAGATGGCGCAGCACTTTGTTGATAACTCTGATGACGAGGATGATATCAGCAGCAGTGAAGATGACGACGATGTTGACGAAGGACAGGATTCGCAAGATGCCTTGGTGAGTTATTTTGATGTGCACCTATGCTACAATTGATGTTGAACTGATGTAACAAGATCGTGTTGCCTTCTATGACCAAGTGTTGGCTATGATGAATAGCATATATCATAGTTTTCCACCTTGCCCTTTTTAGGATTCTCCACCGCAAACGCCCGTCATCCCTGAAGCACCTGAGGACACTTTCCAGGAGGAAGAGGCGTCTGTGCTGTGTGATGCAGAGACTAATACAGAGGGTGAATATCGTGGCTGGGAACGCAAGAGGTCTGAAGAGACAATGAGAGGGAGCGCAATACGACGATCACAGACATTCTCACCTACGGGTGGGAGATTGGAAGGAGATTACAGATGCAAGGTACCGGTTTTGTCTTGAAACTCTCAGATTTAGCCTTGTGTTTGTTTAGCTCTTCAGAGAAGGTGAGAGAGATTTTCGAGGTGGAGGATGGTCGCTGTTATGACACCAAAAGGAGGAACGCGGATTAATATCTGTTGTTGATCTTAATAGTGTAGAGAGTGCTCTTATTCACAATTTCTAAGGTTAATCTTGTGTCTTGTTTCAGCTGAATCGTCGTGGTAGTGACAGTTCTGTACCACTCTATCGGCGAGGACCATTCCAACGGAATGCCGTGGAGAGGAGAAGTTTGAGATGGAAAAGGGTAAGCATCAAACCTGAATGGAGGAATGCCATGGTCAAGTGGTTCAGTTGTTGAACCCATGAACTGAGTGTTGTGGGTTTGACACTTCACTTTTAATCAAAATGGTTACCAAGTAAGTGATCAGTTATCTTTCTGATGCCACCGTTTCAAATTCTCACATGCTTGTTTTCCCTGCAGACGCCGAGTGCCATTCCACCACCACATCATCATACTCCCAAAGATCATGGTAAAGTGCGGACAAGTCTCGACCTCGAGTTAGATCTTCAGGCATCCGAGACCAAGCTGAGTCATCTTCAGGATGAGATCGCCCGGTTAAGAGAGCTGGTGGGAATGATGAAAGATACTAAAACGAGAGGTAAGCAGAGTCTTTAAGCTCCACCTTTTACAACAAGTAAACTCAAACTTTTACAACAAGTAAGTGGGTCAAACTGCTCAAATCGTTATTTTAATTACCTGCCCATGTCTATAGTACACCAGAGCCATCAATGAAGTATTTATTTCTTTTACTTCAGGAGAAGGAGAATTGCCCGGCTGGTTCACTGACAATGAAAAGCTACAGGAGCTCCTCAACGAAGCTGAGAAACTGGTGAGTAGTAATCTCAATACTTTAGGAATACAATGTACTTACTCATTTCCGAAGCAAATGGCACCAGAAAGATAACTGATCAACGAATGTTGCAGGGTGCATTAAGTCATCCTCCTGAGGAGACTTGCTTGTGTTTTTGGTTGCTAAACAGTGTATCTTATCTTGCAGCAAAAGAAGGAGCAGGTCGGTGATGGGCAAGGTGTCTATCAGAAGAAGATTGTTAAGTTGTTAAGACGTGTCAGCAAGGAGGTTCATCGCTTCCAGCGGAGAAATAAGCAGAAGAAGGATGAGCGATTGTTCAGGTGGGTTCAGATCATGCTCTGGCAGACATCATCTGACCTTAGAGGCTTTTGTATAATGGTTCAAAGATATCAAGGTATCCTTGCAGTAAATAATGTCCTTGGTTTGATTTCTTTGACTTGCTAAGAAGTTTTGTTTTGTTTTCAGAGAGAAGATGGCGTTCTTCACAACAGTCAACATGAACATCCCGGTCATTCTGAAGGAGGGAGAGGAGACACCGGTCTCACAAGGCACGGACCCACAGGCACCACATGACACACTGCTGGAAGATCATGGCTAAACGGGGTGACATCAATCCGCTGGTTTCTATCTTGTTCAGCTCTTTACGAGCATCTTCCTTGTCTCGGTGATTCTGTCACGAAGCGTCGTCCATGCTAAACTTGGTCATCTGCTAACAGGGACTGTTGGCTGTCTTCGCCTGATCAGTGATTATGAGAAATGGATTTTGGTTTGAAGGTTTTGTTTGAAAGGCAGTGTTGGTATTATGGAATGAATGCAGGTGTAAGGGGTATTCCAGTGCTGTGCTAAAGGAAAGCAAAGAAATTCCTCAAGGTACGGTACCAGGAACTATCGTTCAGTATGCAACATAGGTTGGATATTATATCTAATTAATGGTGAACTTGAGAGAAAAAAATAATATTGTTATACCAAATAGTCATCAGGCTTGAAATATATATTCAATGGGGGAGGAGGAATTCAATCTGGAACTTTCTCCTGTTTCTCATGAGTGTTGTTTTGACCAGCTTCAAAGCTTTTATTGAAGCTTATTGAATTGTGGATATGTGCTACATGTATCGGGTTGGTACATATTTGGGTTTTAAATGTACAGTGTGTACAGAGTGAATTTTATATTCTTAGCATCATGACAACAGAAAAGATATCAGTCTGATGAGAATGTTTAGGTAAACTTTGATAATCAGTAAATTCAGGGCTTGAAATGATACTCGAAAAGACTTGGGCTGTTTTGAGAGAAGTTTAGAAATGTATGTGTATTGTAGACTTGATGTTCATTTTGGTATTATATAACTGCCTCTGGTTGCCAATTTGTACTGCACTATTTGTTTTGAAAGGTTTTCTTGTCCAGTTTTTCAGAGAGTGATGGGTCGAATCCGTCCTAAAGTTGATGAGGATTGCAGTGAACCATCCATTGTTATTTTCTGTTGTCAAGATCATACTTTTGTGCGGCACACCTTAAGTTGATCCAAAACGCTGACGTATTATTTATTAGTTTGGATTAGCTTGAGGTGAGCCGCAGTGACTGTCTCATGGAGAGCCTCAGAACCTGTGTGATTTGGACCGCCACAGGTGATGGGTCCGATTACGAATGTCATTTCTAGCAAAAGCACTTTACAAATAAACAGCTGCTTAAAAAATTTGTGATTAATAGATCATAGGGCTTCGATGAGTGGTATGTGTGGATAAGTGTTGCCAATAGTGTAAAAGTGATGTCATTTGTACCCATTTTATAGTTGACGCGTGCCCCTCATGGGACGAAATTTTGACTAATATTTGTGAATATTGTAAATTCGTCCAAAGTCCATACATGTACGTAAATTTTGTAACATAATGTATATTCCATGCATAACGCAATGCAATTATCAATAGAGAAACCTACATGTATCCTTGCTGCATGTATTAAAAACAATGTTACATGTAATCCAATCCAGTCAGGAGGTTGTTTTTCAAGTAATATCTTTATTTTGCCCTTATGTGAAGTTGAGGTTTTCCTGCCCATAGGACTATTATCATAAAATGTAAATCCTTATTATGTATACTAGACAACAGATGATATCCATTTGAACAATTGTATACCATAGGGCACCAGCCGCTGCGTGGCACTGACTGTCACTACGGTATTATATTGTTGTGACATCAATGTGTTGTCATTTTTCTCTGAGGTTTGAGGCCTGCCCTGATGAAAGTCAGTGCCACCTAATCGGATGCAGATACCCTTTTGTAGTGACCTGAAATGGAAGTCTGGCATGTTGCACGTTTTTGTCAACTTCATGAAGATATTTTCAGACTGAAAGAAGTGGGGCTTTTATCAACCATCTACAGTCAAATCTAAATGGAGGGATGCAACTGTGCGATTTTGAGGAGGGCATATTGTCTCTTCTAATGAATGTCTCGTTTCTGTAGGGGGTGGGTTTTATCATTCTGTTGGGTTTTCCCATTCTTACGATCATGTAATTATCATTATTATTTTATCTGTGTATTTGTATTTTTATGGTAACGAATGAAGTCTATAGCATTTCATGTCTAGTTTAACAGTGGAAGGGTCTTGAAATGTAGAAATGTGACCATCACAGAGTATTGTCTTTGTTTCATAATTGAGATGTGTTCATTTTAGTAGTGTTTTGAATAAAATCAACAGATTTTTAGCACATTATTTTGGTTTTAAAAGATTGTCCATGTAGAAGTTCTACAAAGTTTAATTAAAGACCCTTTTGACTGAAAGAATTAACTCATTTCCTCCAGATATTGAAAGATTCAGCATTTTGAATGAGAGAGAATTATAGGCTATTGTTCTGACTGGTTTGTTTTATTGGGTGAGGGTGCCAATGTAAGTGAAAAGTTTCTGGGGTCAGTTATATTTGAATACTCACTTGTATATGATTTGGTTGATAACACCCTTCATGAAAGGGTACAATTTGTACGGTTTTAAACAACATTCCTTCAGATTTGAAGAGAGAATTTTTAGTTATCTTAGCTGCCTTGGTGAGGTATGTCAAATTCTGTACGTAATTTCATTGTCAGTACCATATTGCGATAGTAGTGATGCCTATCTGTCAATTCACGGATGAATGAATGAATGAATGAATGAATGAATGAATTGAAAAACTTATATTGGGCGCCTTTCCGTGGTCCACCACGCTCAAGGCGCCACCCCCCCTAAATAGTCCTCAAACAAGGTAGTTTTGAGTTGCCTCTTAAATGATGTTTCTGGTAGAGCCCTGACGGAAACAGGAAGTTTGTTCCACAGGTATGGGCCACAGCATGAGAAGCTGCGGTCACCATACCTGGACTTACTTCTTTTGATTTTAAACGGATGTTGAACTAGTTCTGGACAATAGTCTGCCTTTAAGGTCTACGCCGTTTGTTCGAAACTCGAAATTCGAAATTAAATTTGAGATTTTCAATCATGTAAATACAAATTGAATATTTATTTCAACATCGCTGTTGCGTTCACCGATTGTACCTTTACAGACAAAAACAATGTAAACGAATGGTGTAGACCTTAGGTAAATCTACCTACTTACTTGTATAAACCTTTAAACTTTCCATCCAGTAAGTGTTAACTTCCTTGTTCCTCTTCTGACTTAGAATAAGTTATAATGTATAAATGTAACATTTATATTTTACAAAAAATATACAAAGGAAAATTATAAATTGTTTCGTTTTTGTTTGTTTTGCTTATACAATTGATCTGATGCTTTGAAAAAGGCTCTGCGCTTGGTGGCCAAAGGGAATACCTCAAGCCAAGCCATCAAGAAATATCGTACCAAGGTCACTTACAGCCATCAAAGGTCCCACATCAAAGCTGCCCATAACCAGTGATAGCCAAAGTTGGCCATTAATAAGTGTCTTACCAAAGGTCGCACGTCAGTCCACCATGCAAACCCCTCCCTCCGGTGGAAGAGCCGCCTCGGCGCTGCTGGAAGAATTGCCAATTCGCTCGTGAGGTCGACGAAGGACGTTCGCCTTTTCATCTCATAAAACTGTCCCTGATCCATCGAATTTCAAGATGGCATTATCCAATAAACTTTCCATTACCGATGTAGACTTGAAAGGAAAGAGGGTGTTGATCAGGTAACGACTTTTGATAAAGAAATACAGGTTTACAAGTGTACCGACTTAAGGGCATTCACTGTGTTGTATGTGCTGTGCAGTGTGTACATAGCACATACGTGCATTGTACATGTACATTTCAAGAGAAGTCTGTAGGCCTAGTCTGCATACTGTTACCGAAGGTCGAATGAGATGTCAGATATCTGACAGAGACTAGTGTCGTGGTGAAAGATTGGGCGTTTTCAAAGTACGAAAGACGTCAGGAATATCCTGACCCGTTGCTATTGACTATTGCAAATGCAATGCGCCCTTCTATCTTACCACGAACTGGTATAAACAGTGGACCCAATTTCCCCTACGAATCGTCGTGCAACAGTTCAATGCCTATTAGAGAGATTCCCTCTCAGCCTCTGAACCTAGCTGTCAATATTAAAGTAACATTCCTCTAGTCTCTTACTCTTACCATTTCAGGGTTGATTTCAATGTGCCGATGGATGGGAAGACTATCACAAACACACAGAGGTAAGGAAAACCGAGCGTCTTTAGGCATTAGCTGCATCTTCATCTGACAGATCAATCTTATGATTTCCCACTTCCTGTAGTCTTCCGTACACCTATCTTGACTTTTCATACTTGTCTCTTGTTAGTTGGCATATTTCATGAGGTCTTCATGTCTCACCTGTCCAACATACTGCACTAAGATTGTATCATAACCCCTTCTTTCCGTTGAATTGCAGAATTGTCGCAGCACTACCCACTGTCAGGCATGCATTGGAGAACGGAGCAAAGTCTGTTGTCCTCATGAGCCATTTGGGGCGGCCAGATGGCAAGGTTGTCCCAAAATATTCCCTCGAACCTGTGGCCGCAGTTGTAGAAAAGGAACTTGGAAGGTGAGAGGAATTAGAGGCATCTCAGGGCTCAGAGCCAGGCTACTTTTTCTATCAGGTCGATGAACAAGCAATGCACCTCATGACTCCGGACATGCCCTCCCAGATTAAGAAGTTCAGGCCACTGGCCACCTGCAGGATGACATTCCCACCCTAAGGTGACACTAATTGCTAAGATTGTTGGACTGCAAACTGCTTTACATACGTTTTCTTACGTTTAAAATTCATGACAGTATATTCATCATCTTACAGGCCAGTTACAGTCTTAAAAGATTGCGTCGGAGCAGAAGTGGAAAGCGCATGTGCCAACCCAGCAGCGGGCTCCGTGTTTCTGCTGGAGAATCTGCGCTTCCACGTCGCAGAGGAAGGCAAGGGTGTCGGAGCAGATGGACAGAAGGTCAAGGCCAGCGAGGCAGATGTCGCTGCATTCCGGGCATCGCTGTCAAAACTTGGCGATGTTTATGTGAATGATGCTTTCGGTACTGCACACAGAGCTCACAGGTAAAAAAGGCAAATACTGTGAAATTCTAAAGCACTTTTGCCTGGCTTGCTGTTAAGGAGGATATAGGTTGGCTGGCTTAAACTGCCTCAACATGTCAAGCTCCCTTTGCTGTGCACAGAGCTTTGACATGCTGAGAAAGATGACCTTGCAGACGTGCTGTAACGTATTCTATCTTACTTATGTCCTGTTCTACCTTGTTGAATAGTCCAACGCTTGAACACCAGGTGGTTTATCTGCTGTTGTCTTGAATAAGCCTCATCGTTTCAGTTCCATGGTTGGATGCAATCACAGTCAAAGAGCATGTGGATATCTACTGAAGAAGGAATTAACATACTTTTCAAAGGCATTGGAGAACCCTGATAGGCCATTCTTAGCAATTCTTGGAGGGTAGGTACAGTATGATGTTTGATATTGATTGTAGATTGCCGAGTTTTACTTCTCTCATGTCTAACTGCAATCGTTTGCGACTAAAAATATCACCTGATTTGGTGGCTGAAGATGCCCTTGTCAATCCACTTGTTTTATCATATTCTTGTTTTGATAGTTGCTTGGTTTGTTTTCAGTGCTAAGGTTAAAGACAAGATTCAACTTATTGAGAACCTGTTGGAGAAAGTGAATGAGATGATCATTGGGGGAGGAATGGCGTACACCTTCTTGAAAGTCCTCAACAATATGGAAGTGAGTATTTGGAACTGAAATCCAGAAAATTTGTTCTTTCTTTCTACGTCACAGAATATCTGTATTTGTCATTATGGACATTGGTTTAGTTTTCATTGGAATGGATCAGAACATCTCCAGTCTATTTGAAAGGTACATGTACTGTCATGCAGGGAGCTTTAACATGTTTTAATTTCTCTCCAGATCGGGGATTCTCTCTATGATGAAGATGGGGCAAAAATCGTACAGAAACTGATGGATAAGGCCAAGGCGAAAAACGTGACCATTCATCTACCTTCTGATTTTGTGACGGCAGACAAGTTTGACAAAAATGCAACAACTGGTGCAGCTAAAGTATCGGATGGGATACCTAAGGGATGGATGGTAAGTATGTGATGGATTAAACTTGAGATAAATGTGGCATAAGTATCCTGGTTGTCCTTTGGCATATACTTGAAATTATCTCATCCGGCACTAGGCTATTCTCACTAAAATTTGTTTCCTTGGTGTCAGTGATCACAATTTCTGTTTCGTTTGCAGGGCCTTGACTGTGGAAAGGAATCTGTTGCCAAATTCTGTGAAGTTATCAAAAGAGCCAAGCTGATTGTCTGGAATGGGTAAGTGCTAGGCACATTTTCAGCTTCTTGATGAGTTGGACTTCTTGTTCTCCAGATTTTCCTGAATTGATTTGTCCTTGGAATGAGATTTAAAAGCGAGGTTCCTTGTACCTAGTACCTACATGTATGTACCTTGTGGCTAAAATTCCGTATGAGAAGTTTGTTAGCTTTGAATGGAAGCTTAATTTTCAATCCCTGCCTTCCAGACCACTTGGTGTATTTGAGTTTGACAAATTCGCTGCTGGTACGAAGGATGCCATGGACGCAGTTGTGGCTGCTACGGCCGCTGGAACAACCACTATCATTGGTAAGTGCAAAATTAAGAAAAATCTGTCATGATTGCCCCTCGTGAAAAGGTGTGTTACATGTTCAACTATCAAGAGAATGTCAACACCTCTTTGGAACAAGGGAGGGATGTTTTCTGAGAAGCACCATTATGGGACTCGGGAATCAGGAATACAAGATGGCTCGTCATGCTGGAAGCTCCGGATTTGGATTCTCTGGCTCGGACTGTAATAAAATTATGTTGTACTGTTTCAGGTGGTGGGGACACAGCTACTTGCTGTGCCAAGTGGGGCACCGAGGACAAGGTCAGCCATGTCAGCACTGGTGGTGGAGCAAGCTTGGAGCTGCTGGAGGGAAAGACTCTTCCTGGTGTAGCCGCTTTGTCTGATGTCAAGTAAATGTGATACAATGAACTTTGATTGCTCCGTAATCCCGTCATTCTCAGTCTGACGCATCTTAGGTAGCAAGGTGATTTCCACTATGGACATATACATATGATTCATGCAGTGATACCTCTCAGAACTCCCAAGATTATCCAAAGTGGAGAATTAAAAAAATCTCAAAATACTTATTTTGTTTTTATGTCTATCATGATTATGAATCATAGGAGGCATGTGATATAGTCATGAATGCATCGGCAGCTGAATTCTGTAAATACCTGCTAAGCAGGTTCACACTCGCAGTCTAATGGGTGAACACTTAGTCTAGCAGGTTCTGACTATGTCTAGCAGGCCCTCGCACTCGCAGTCATGATATTCACAGACACACCTTGTTAACGGAACCATATGTTACATTTGCTTTTGCATACATGTACATGAAGGTTGTCATCCAGTTTAGTTATAAGAAAACTGTTCTATCACATGCCGATCCTGCCCTATCAGGCTTAATCTTAATCGTAATGGGTATTCCAATTTCAGAGGATTTGTTTCTTGTTTGGCCTCATCTTTGTGACAACCGAAGCTTGAACTACCCTTGGCCTGAGCTTTCATCAAATAGTACCACTGAGAATTCATTATCAACCCTAACAGTCATTCATATCACCCTGAAATCATGTTATTGCCTGTCTGAGTGAAATAAGAGATTCCTTAGAACTTCCTAGAGAACCTTTGAAGGGTTTCTGCAAAACTGGCCAGTTGTGCAAAAAAACTTGTTTACATTGAAAGTAGGGTAGCTAAAAGGATTAAATATGTTCATGTACATTGTAATCATGAATGTTTTATGTAAAATTTTGCTAAAGTTTAATACTGGTTGTAGAAAGGGTCGAGGTATTTGCTAATGTTGTACTTCTTGTCCAAATAAATGCTGTAATGGTTGGTTCTGTTTTGGCAGTGCAACGATTTCTTATGTACTTTTACTTGCTTATTTTGTTCTGTTGTACCTTGTTTCCCATGTGAGTCAGAGTGAAGTAGGAATACTTTTATTTGCTTGTTTTCCTCAATACTAAAATCATGCATCCGGATAGTTTATACTGGTAGTAATGTGATTTTATAAGAATAAATCTTATTGGATAGGATACAACATCGTTTTTTTCTTCTTTTTCACTCTCACTCTTTTTCACTCTCACCTAAGATGCGTCGGGCACAAGAAGCTCAAATGTGGCCAGGTGCCAATGGGCAATAAAAACCACAAATCGAGGCCAATGGAAAATGCATTATAGGGCAACCAAGTTCATTACTTCACACTGTCTTATTGGCCATGTTAACCTTGTATTTACACAAGACCCGTTGAAAAAGTTAATAGAAATTGGCCAGCTGGAAGAGTCAATACAGCGTCACCCGATTCCAGGCTGGTACCCTCTTCCAGCTGGATATCCATTCAGCTCTTCCCGCCCTCTTTTGGAAGAGCCATATCACTGTCAGTCGAAACTCCAGCAACATAGGCCAATTGGCGATAGCAGCTGACGCCTACGTCACGTATGTGATTTCTCTCTCCCAAGCAGTTCATTAAGCGGGCCATAGCAGCTGATGCCTACGTCACGTACGTGATTTCTCTCTCTAAGCCGAAGCCTACTGCAGTGATAGTTGATCAGTGGTCGTAGACGCTTAGCAGCCGTACGTACGAAATGATAACTGAACTCGAGCTCAAACCCTGCAAAACATGACAAATTCAGTCCCATCTCTTGGCTTCCTGCTTGGCTTGGCCGCTTGTCCTTGGGCAAGACACTTTACCATCATCACTGAAAAACTGAATTGGTCGCGTCATGTAGATGTCCTGCTTACAATAGCCTACTACGGTGTTAATGATGATGTCATCACATGTTGAACATTGGGCAGGACACTTTACCATGTGTCATCATGTAGCCTACACGAGGGCTGGCGAGGTCTATCTAGAGAGTTTAACTTAATTGAATATCTCATTTTGCAGTGCTGAAACATGCCTTCCAAGGGAAACACCAAAAGCAAAAGATTCCTAGTTCGATACACCAACTGCTTGTTGTTACGCGACCATCAGCTTATTCGAGAAAATCTCTGGAGCCGTGATGGCATCATTATTAATCCTGAGAAAATCTTCTTCGATGAGCGATCTGTGGCAGATATCTGCATTGATTGTCAAGGATGCATCATCAGCCCAGGATTCATTGATGTCCAAATAAATGGTAAGTGATTAGGGGGGGGGGTATAGGTGTACGGTAGCCTGCTTTAATGAATGTAACACCAAATGTTTCTTGTAAATTGATCCTGTATCCACCCAGTGGCAAGCCAATCTACAGCATGAATAGGCCTTGCTGTGACAGGATTTTGAACCACCTTCCTGATTCTAAGTTGACCCGTGACGGCGTTATATCTTTCAGGTGGCTTTGGTGTAGACTTCTCCCTTGACACTGCTAACGTTGAAGCAGGATTACAAACGGTTTCCAAGGGCCTCCTCTGTCATGGTGTCACATCCTTCTGTCCGACCATCATCACTTCGTCATCCAAGCAGTACAAACAGATCCTTACGAGGGTCCAGAAGACGGAGGGGAGTGAAAATGGTGCTGGAATATTAGGTAGGTACATCATGTACAGAAAATATCCTGATTTTCGTGGCTATGTTTGCAATTGTACTCCCTCTTGCGAAGATTGCCAAAATAGTAGGCCTGAGAAAGTAAAGGGGTTTACCATATATTGCTGAGGCTATATGCCATGAAAAGTACTCTCTGGTCTCCTATACATTTAAAACCTTTAACAAGCAAGAATGGGGCCTTTAACATTTTTTATCATTCCCCTTCAGGTCTTCATTTGGAAGGTCCGTTCATCAGTAAGGAAAAGAAGGGAGCACATCCTGAAGGTTTGATTGCTGAATTCAGAAGAGGATTTCAGGATGTCCTGGATATGTATGGGTCACTCAACAACGTTGCTATCCTAACCCTTGCCCCTGAGCTGGAGCAAGCTCCTGATGTGATTCGAGAGCTGTCGAGGAGAGGTGTCAGAGTAGCTGTTGGTAAGTACAGGATAACTACTTTTGAAAGGATTGCAGGTAGTGGCGCTGATTAGACAGCTCATCTGAGTTCTTCTGAAAGGTTTCAGGCCAGTCTGGGATTAATGTCCAATGGTAATACCTCTACCATTGTTAATATCAGACTATGAACCCAAAACTTGTTCATTGTTTCAGGTCATTCCGTGGCCAGCCTGGCCCAAGGAGAGGCTGCATTTGATGCTGGTGCAAAGTTCATCACACATTTGTTCAATGCCATGTTACCAGTAAGTACTTAAACATCAGAAGTGTCCTCAGAGCTGTGGTGTAGTGCTGCGATTGACTCCTTGCTCAGAGGTGGTGGGTTCAGACCCTTTTGAGCTGCCTTGTTCTTTTCAAGTTAGAATCTGATTGTAAAAGGGAGACCATAGGTAGGGCCCAGGTGGGCAATGATAAGTTACACCAAAGAAAAGCACACAACACTTCCTGGTTTAGAAGTGTCCCTTTAAATACTATTTTGGTTGAAGTCTTGTAGTGTTACTTTTCAGTTTCATCATCGTGATCCTCATCTGGTCGGACTCCTGGCAACTGATCATGAGGTTTATTATGGTGTCATTGCGGATGGTAAACATACACATGCTGCTGCTTTAAGGATAGCCTACAGGGTGAATCCAAAAGGTATGTTACCATCCCTCCTCACCCCCCAATTTTGCTAGATGTGCTGTTCAAGTAACCATATACCCCTGGAGAGTTTGTCTCACTGCATTGTTCAATGTTGGATTAACGTTCATGGATAGATAGACCAATGAGGTGATTATAAGATCTTTCACACCATATAGTAGTCCAATGTCTTAGAGAGGTCATGGTTGTCCTTTCAGGTTTGGTGCTGGTAACTGATGCCGTTCCAGGTCTGGGTCTTCCTCCAGGCCCCTACACGATAGGGACACAAGATGTCGAGATAAAGGATGACAAAGCTGTGATTGCAGGGACTGATACTCTCTGTGGTAGCATTGCGTCGATGGACTTCTGTGTTAAACATTTCCATGCGTCAACTGGTGAGTAGGATTATTTTCCTTATTGAGTGAATCTTCAAAAATGTATTGTCACACTCGGTACAGAGCCGATCATATTCTTTAATCTTGTGACTTTGTCCATTGGACCTGGTTGTGACGTTGTCTCTAACATGGTAATACCAAATTTTGTCTGATACTTGTATAGCATTATTGGAAGTGGTTTGATGATATTGACTTCTCAAATTTCAGGATGTTCTCTCGTCGAAGCTTTAGAAGCAGCCACGGAAACACCCGCAAAGATGTTAGGAATAACACAGAGAAAGGGAACGTTGGGCTTTGATTCGGATGCGGACTTTGTACTTCTTGATAAGGACTTAAATCTATTAGCTACGTTCATTGGAGGTGCATGTGTCTGGGAAAAACATGAAAATGTGACTATCACAACATATGCTGATGATGATTAGACATTCCAAGGAGTATTTGCTCAAACCTCCTATGCAGCGTTCAATGAAAACTCTGTCAGAATTCAGAATCACTATTTTGACTTTGGTGCTTTCTCTAATATTAAGACTATTTAAATGTACTGAGGTTTTGATTCTACATTCTTTCAATTCTTCAAATCCATCAGCTGGCCGTCGTATTGATTGCAAGGTAGAAAATGTAACAGTGTTTACATGTCCATGTTAATATTTGTGGTCCTCTGCATCAGGAACCAAGCTGACTATCAGCCGGTAGTTTGGATAAATGCTATTGACTCTTGGTTTCAAGGGTCTCTTTCAAAGTGCTGAAAAGAGCACAGTAGCTGTAATTTGTATAGCTTTAATAAATCAATGAATAATTAGATTCAGTTGTAAATCCTTTCTGTGCTGTTGATTTGTCATTAGGGACTGGAGGACACTTTACAGAATGCATATTCTGTTTGGAAACGTAGTTTTGTGATGCTGCTGTGTCCAATGGTAAGACCGTTGTGACTGACTGGGACGTCAAATCAGAAAAAATATCGTTGGATTGTCCTTACGTCTTGACGTCTCAACCCTGTTGGTGAGTCGTCGTCGGTTGGATGTCCCTGTGGCGTCACCAATAGTGGTTGTGACGTCCCGGTCTTGACTGGTGTGGTTGTCAAGAGTAATTCCGGGCAGTAGGGTGTGCGCGGGAATGACATGCTGTCGTCATTCTAGGGCGGGAAATAAGCAACAGGGTTTAAGTGTGCTCTGAAAACGGTTTCGGTACAAAGGTGACCTCATCAGTTATGCTAATGGACTAAACGGAATGCGGCAGGTAGTGTGGCCTGCTTGACCCTTTGTGTCCGATATGTGGGTCGGACCAGTTCCCTTATTGTAGTATGGGGGAGCTGTACTCTATCAGTGGGATATGAGGAGGGTTGGGGCTGTTGTGCTCATGACTGAAATGATATGGTGTTGTATCTATTTCAGGTATGGTGTGACGTACGGGTGTTTTGAGGACGGGGATTCTGGGTGATATCCCTGCTAGGTGGTGCATGGTTAACGATATTTAATAAAAGAGAAGACACCATCGGCTGGTTTATGCTGATGCGAGAGTGATGGTGTGCCAAGGCTCATACGGAGAAATAAATGATAGAAACGCTAGGAAAGTATGAGCGTGGTTACCAGGACGTGTTGTCCTTGATGTTGAGTCCTAACGGCGACATGGTGCGCAGACGGTGGATCCAGAAAGACTCTCTAGAGAGTCTGGTGGCCTTGGCTTGGGCGCCATCTGGTGGGATGTGCATGAACTCAAGGATAGAGACAATAATGTCTTCCAGGCCATGATGGTCCGGGAGGTTATCCTCCCGGACCATCATGGCCTGGAAGACATTATTGTCTCTATCCTTGAGTTCATGCACATCCCACCAGATGGCGCCCAAGCCAAGGCCACCAGACTCTCTAGAGAGTCTTTCTGGATCCACCGTCTGCGCACCATGTCGCCGTTAGGACTCAACATCAAGGACAACACGTCCTGGTAACCACGCTCATACTTTCCTAGCGTTTCTATCAAGAATGCATATTCTGGGTGTCCCATCCATGTCGGACAGCCAACAGGGCATTAGCTTGATACAATGACATATTGACATACAGCATCCTATCATGCGTTTTGGAGATCATTGAATGTGTCCCCATTGGCATATCTTTAGCCATGTCTTCAGGACACTGAGTACGATTCCCAAGTGTTATATTGCCTCATGTACGTCTTCGGAACACCCTGTATTAAACAACAGGATCTTCAAAGACTTCAGGCATATTGCCTGATATGTCCTGGGTACATCCAGCATGAAACAACGAAATCGCTCATGGCACATCGTCAATGTATCCTCTAGACACCAAGTAGGGAACAACAGGTTCACCATAGGCTCATCGACAAACATGTCCTCAGCACAGCCACTATGAATCAAGCACATGTTTCACTTGTGACACATTGTCCCATGTGTCTTCGGAACCCCCTGTATGCCCCAACACGATTTCATGTGGCACTGTCAGATGTGACATCTGAGCACCCAGCAGGACACAACCAGATTCCCTTGTGGCCCATTGCATGATGTGTCATCAGCAGAACATCGTCCGATGTGTCCTCAGAACACCCAGTATGACCACAGGATTCTCTTGCCAAATCTCTCATGTGGCACATCACCCAGTGTGAAACTACTGGAGACCAAGCCGCTCGTCGCTATCCCTGTCCCCGGAGCATCCAGTAAGAAACAAGAGGATTACCTACAGTGACACACCACCCGCTGTAGTCTGTCCTGACACAGGGACGGTATTAAACAAGAGGATTCCAAAGTGGCAAGTGTGATGTGTCGGTGTCCTGAGGACATCATATGTATGAAGCAACATTCTGGTGGAACATCGTTCAATGGTCTCCTCGGGGCACATAGTATGACCACAGAATTCTTTGGTGGCACATCGCCCTCTGTTTCATCAGGACATCCAGTATGAAACCAAAGAAGCCCTTGCAGCTCGTTGTCATCCATGTCCTCGGAACACCCAGCATTAGCCACGTTCCCTATCGGCAAATCGTCCAGTCCTCGGGACACCCCGTATGACACCATATTGATATACCGCACTGTCCCAAGATACATCAGACGATGTGAAAATATGGACTCCTGTTGTTTTATGTTGAAGCCAATAGATGTGATAGAGGGAATCTTGTTTCATTCGGGTGACCCGAGGACACGTCGGACGATGTGCCATTTGGACATCTAGATCTGTTGTTCAATACTGAGTGTCCCCGGGACACATATAGGACGATGAGCCAGTAGGGAATACGGTTATTTCTTCTAGGCACATCAACTGAATGTCCCGAGGACACATCAGACGATGTAATCTTGCAATTGGGAAACCTTTTTGTCTCCTACTTTAGCTCCCAAGGATATGTCAGACCAAAAGTAGCTTGGGTATATGTTTATTGGGTGTCCCGAGGACAAATCGGAGGATGTGCCACAATGGAATAATCTGTCCTGAGGACACATCGATGGATGTGCAAATAAAAGTGCATTTTGTTTTATACCGGGTGTCCCAAGGACACATTGGACGATGTGCGTACATGGTATCCTGTTGTGGCATACTGATGTCCCCGAGGACACATCTCATGATGTTCCACAATGACATCAGTCTGTTCAGTGTTTTTTACTGGTTGTCCCTGGGCTAGGACGACTATAGGTGTCAGCAGCCTGTTGCGGATTTGAGTCAGCCATCATCAGGTGCTCAGCAGATACTTAGGGTAAGGTGACAGGTGACCTCTTGTGTCAGACTTGGAACCAAAGGACACTGGGAAGAACAGTCTCCGAGCAGCGAGCTGTATCAGACAGGATTTCCCCTACCACACCTTGTACAAGGCGAGTCTAACAGAAGACAAAAATCCAATATAATGTTAAAGAAAATCTTTATTTTAAATGGATAACTTTTGATACATATACTTGGACATATCAAGACAACTATTAGCAATAGCAATGAAGCTAAATTACTAAGCCTTGGCGTTAAAACGTCAAGGTGGTTTTGAAACTGTGTTCCCATTTTTAAAGAGAGTACCGAACTTAGATTTCCATGAGAACGTCTGTCACAACAGCTTCTCATGAGAGCATCCATTTTGACAGATTCTCAAGCAACATCCTTACCAACAACTTCAGCTTCCATATCGAACAACTTCCTATGACATAACATTGTTGCATACGAAAGATATGTACTGTAAACTGAGGAATTTTCACAAGCGCTTCATTCTCATGACTGCACTGTCAAACAAAAACTTATACCACTCTTGTCTAGCGCATCAACCATGAAATTTCTGCACAACAATTTGCCAAAAAATTCTCAATTTACAGAATTTGATTGAGCAACAAATAATCAAAAGTTAATGGCTATGTTTTTGTCATGGTTTTGTTTTGTAATCTACAATGGAACAAATAAGTCACAGTATGCTATGTCGTCTTCGCTTACATCTTGATACATCAATTCAGTTGTCATAATATAAAGTTCACCACCAAGGCAGACCACGGGACAATTAAAGGTCAGGTTTGTTCAATCAAATCTAAAATTTGAAACTGAGTTTGAAATTTTCAAATTACAATTTAAGGAATTGAACCCGAGGCGGAGGACCTTGGTTGAGTTACCAAGACACTCGAGGGTGGAGCTAAAATACAGTCCAAACCCGAGCCGACAGGCGAGGGTTTGGACGAAATTTTAGCTCCACCCGAGAGTGTCTTGGTAACTCAACCAAGGTCCGAAGCCGAGGGTTCAATTTCTATTCTAAAATACCTCAAACTTAAAAAGATAGGCCACGAAATAACTTGAATATGTGCGAATTTGGCAAATTCCATCCATCGCCTGCCCGGAGCGCCGGTAGCGCCGTTGTTTACATTATGTTACGGCAGCCCGTATAGGAAGTCCGGATCGGCTCGCTCAAGTGACGCTAAAATCCGCGCAAATGGGCTATTTGGAGCGTTTTTCTCAGCAAATATGTGTAGTGCTCATTAAAAAACTTAGGGTGGTTGATGCTTCCTTGGCTGATTTGTGTTTGAAGCAGTGTTTTGAGAGCCTCAAACTTCTGAAGTGAGCTGTGTGCATGGTTCCACATTTTAGTGCAACCCGAGGGAACTTTGGTAGAGCATCTTGGTTGCGTGTCCAAAACACTCCACTCTCAGAACGAGGCTTATGCATTTTCCATTTAAAAGTTGACTTTACGGTACCAAGGTATTTTAGAATATAATTTTACACTGGTGTTGTAACACTGATGCAGGAACACTGCTGATGCCAATAAACTGTTCCTACCATCATCTCTACTTCTAACTACCAGCAAGCCACACGCACACAACTTTCACAAATGAAACTGGCCTTTAATTTATCAATAAGGTGTCTTTACTTTTATTGCAATATTTGCCCGTGACTAAACACATACTACCCTTATTCTCAAAACCTTGATCAAAATAAACCTTGGCAACCTACAGGAATTTTAGGATTTTCAGACTGACTAGCATGATACCGTCTCTGAATGGAGCTTTGAATTCAGGAGTGCAAATCTAAATTTCATTTCTTATCTGAAGTCTTGTTTTGTTTTGCTTTCAACATTTCATCTTTCATTCAAAAATCTAGTCAGTGAGTTATCCTCATTGAACTCATAAATTCCCAATTTGTAGTTATTTCTACTTCAGGATTGCACAGTGGATGTCTAGGTTACATAAAGTCATAAACAGGCGTCCTACATTCACGACAGAGAACATGTTGGTGCAGGCTTATTGGTGTAAATAAATACATCCAGAGTATTCAAATAAATTCTGGAAATCCTCAAGATGGATGTATTGAAGACAGTTTTATTTTATCATGGCACTAAAAAAGAAAAAAGTTGAGCTTTGTTACTACACATCAATACAGTTCTTTAGACACATACAAAGCAATATGCAAAATATTATCGACACAGTGTCAGTTTACATTTATTTGAGCAAAATATAAACACAATTAAAGCTCACAAAAATTTCTCCTATTTGTGAAGTTGACATTGGCACACAGAAAAGCCAAAGCATGGAGTCATCTATTATGAAATATAAAAACATACTTTAAAACATTCCATCAATGTGTTTTATAGAAGTGAATCTGACCGACAGAGTGATAAAATCATAAGCGAACAGCTCAGATTTTATGCTCCAAACACCTACGGTACATGTACATGGTGAAGAACAATATAAGTGTCCTAAGCCATCTGATAGAATGAATACAAGGGAAAGGGCCTTCAGCCGTCACCTGATACTGTCACAGCTTTGATGGCAGGGACAACATGATACATGCATTCCCAACCCTTGATTTGATACACATATATGTAATATCAAAACTACATAAGGCTAGCCAAAAATAAACATCTTCGACAGGGCAAAATATGTGACAAATGCACACATTTCTAGGTCATCTCAAATGAAAACTAACCAAGAGGATATTTTGCTCAAGGTCTTATAGGAAATTTTTAACTTTCAACTTCACAATGGGGTGGGTTAAAATTGGCTCTCTCATATTTTTTGGATAATTTGCAACCAGAAATATATGGATGTACGCTTAACGAAAGCCCAGCAACCAGTAAAGATTGCAACTGTAAATATTTAAGAAATTTTACAATGTTTTACAACAAAATACCTTGGTACCTGTGATATGGACAAAACCCCAAACAACATTCGGTCCCAACCATAATAAAAAAAGATTTATTGACTTTAAGGCAAGGCAATGCATACATTGATGGTACCAACATTTGGTGGAAGCACAAAAATTGGGTCCCAAGTCTGGTCATTTTCAATCCACCTGACCTTATCAACCTGGGTGTCCTTAATAAATAGGTATTACAGCATTGCACTCTAGTTTTATCAATCCTTGTGGAGACAAAATGCAAGACATGGATTATTTGCCTGTTTACTCCCAAAATTTAATCATAATGTTTAGATTTACACATACTCAAGATCATGATGACGATGAGCACTTGACTCGGCCTGGAAACTGCGTATACAGTCCACGCATCCGGAGGAAATTGTGAGCTAAATTATGAAGATTGAATACTGACAAGGCAAAAAATCATCATAGCGCAGGAAATGGCCCCAAAGAGCTTGAAATAGGAAGGTTTTTTGTTGCATTAACTTGTGACAATATCACATTACTCAATTGTTTGCTTATGTGATCGTGGGTGCCCTACCCCCTACCCCAGTCATGGAAGATAAGTTAAACCAGTATTTTATACATCTTGTCAATTCTACTATAGAAACGTTCAACATTTAAAGGCATACTCTGTTTGTGTACATTGTGTTTGTCTGTGCCACAAAGTGCAGATATTATACATGCAAATGCGTTGAAACCTGGCATTTATGGTACTTATATCTCAGTCAACACAACAGCATTTAGGGAACGCCTCAAGGAAATCTGTATCTGTATATCATTGACATTGTAAGCCACTCTGTACAATATGTGTAGATCTACATACATGTATATGATACATCAATGGCTATGTACAAAACTCACTCACGCTACGAAGCAAATAACAATACAAGTTCGTAATACAGGACTAAGCATCATGTACAGCCAGATGAACATGTCAGTATGCATCACAGGTACATACAAGATCTATGTACGCCACCACACTCAAAGCATACCAGATGAATTTATCATCAAATCATTTTCAAGTTACGCACCAGTACATTTTAAAGTGCATTTCTTCTGATCCAAGTGACGGATTCAAAGATGAGATAGACATTCAGTCTTGAAAACAGGTGACAGATCGATTCATGACCAACAGTTATGTCTATCTATGGCCCAAGTTGACATAGTCACACTTAACATTGGCACAGTGCTAAAGCATTATTTACAATATATCTTACAATAAATTCTGAGCACCAATGTCTCAAAGTACTGGACTAGATTGCACTTCTAACTGAATACATCAACGCGCCACCGAACACAACATGTATTTTGGGCACAGCAAGCCTACGTGTACCTTCGCTTATTTTTTCACATGCTGCTTGAAAGATCACGAAATTACACAGTGCCACAGATATACTTTTTGGAACAAGAAAAAGCAGTGAATTTCTTGTCTAGTGCTTGCCTATCAGAATGTAATGACCTCTTAAATAAAAAATTATGAATTTAATCAGGCCATGATCAACGAAATATATGAAAAGCACACATACATACTACATTGTGTATCTATTTTTCTTTGTGTAACAGTCAATGAAAATGCTGGCAGTAAACACATCCACGTAGATGCTCCAGGTTGAAGTCGTTCCCAACATTAGTTTCGCCAGAATGAGCTCCACCACGACCACTCCATAACGTCCAGCTCAAACTGAAACGAGAACACCAAATATGAGTCAATCATATGTCTACATTTTTCAGTAAACCAGAATCACGATACACCACTGTTGTGTCACCCGAGATACATGAAATATTGAGCTCACAAGAAGCACGCCTCTGCACAATTGATTGAACTTCTACCTCAATAAGAGGCATGTTTTCATTCTATGGTACGTTACATTACAAGAGGGGTCCACAATTATCATACAGAGTAAATGTACCTACATGCATTATAATGGTGTCTCCTTCTTGATTGGAAGTCCAGTCGGCCTCTGTGCCTTCGTTCGATGTGGCGGAGGTACAGGAGGGGCTCCACCAATGGCATTCAGGCTGTCCTCAGCAAGGTTGGCTAGCTGATTCACGTATCCATTAATATTCCCAACAATTCCATATGTCGGATTGTTCACAGTTGGATTCGAAATGACAGTCGGATTTGAACGAACTCCATTTTGTTTCTTGCGTGTTTCTGGCGACTTCATACTAAGGGCTCGTTGTCCCATTTTCGGGCTACCAGATTCTGGTAAAGAACCCTTTCGTTTATGCAGTTCTAACCTTGCCACGTTTGCTTTTGCACCCATGGCATGGGCCCGTAGCTGAGGATTTAACTGCCAAACTGGTTCTTCATCTGGCTCATCCTGGGCACTGAGAAATTCAGCGTTTGGGTTCATGATGATGTGAATCGATGATGGGAGAGGCTCTCGTTTTGGTGTGACATGCTTGGCAGTAGGATTTGGAGTCGTTGTGAACTGTGGCATACTTTCAGGGGATATGCGTAGCATGGCAAGGCTTTGAATGTCACTAATAGGTGAGCCCCCAACTGGTGTGTGCACTGGGCTCTGTGGTTCACTAACAGGAGACAGAACCCTGGACACAGGCCTGTTGCCCTTTCCTTTAGAATTATGTGTGCATTGCTGAATCTGCTGAGTGAAACTCAACGCAATGTCCATGGTGAAGGGCAGGCTTTGCAGCGAGGAGTTGCCATCTCTACGATTAGGGTCCTTGCGGTCTAATGAAGAGTTCGATGTCAAGTTACTGCTCGACTTAGATGACTGGTTTGACATGAACGACTTGCGCTTGTCAGCTGTAGATTCTGGGGACTCAGCTGGTGATGCGATATGTCCATTGGCTAACGCACTGACGTGGGTGAATGCAGAAGAGCCCGACTGCTTGCTGTCACCTGAACCACTCGCTGAACCACCGCGTTTGTTCACACCATTCGACGAAGATGAAACAGCACCAAATTCCTCAAGGATTGCCACACACTTGGTATGGCCTCCTTTAATGGCCACCCGCATGGCAGTGCGACCAAACTGATCAGCATGATTTGGATTGGCTTTATATTGCAGAAGTACTTTCACGACATCATCATGTCCTTCTTGCGCAGCAATGCAGAGAGCCGTCGCGCCCTGGTTACAAGTATGATTCACGTCTGCACCGTTCTGCAGCAGAAGCTTGACAATATCCACATGGCCCTGCCAAGACGCAGATTGCAAAGAAGTTCGGTTATCATTATCCACCGCGTTCACATTCGCTTGGAAGTTCAGCAACATTTCCACCATCTCCACGTGACCCTGCCATGCCGCGACATGCAGTGGCGTACGCCCCTCCAAATCACAGCTTTCGGCGTCAGCACCATTTTCGAGCAAGAAACTTGCCATTGCGATACGACTTTCGAGTGCAAGGACGTACAACGTTGATCGGCCATCCATGTCCTTGTAGTTCAAGTCTGTCTCCTGGGTCAAGAGATAACTGACTACCTCCTTGTGACCTTCGAAAGCCGCACACCGGAAAGCATTCTTGCCATCGTGTGCCTTGTAATCTAAAGGCGACTTCCCTTCGACTAGTTTTTGTACCACTTCCTGATGGCCTTCCTGGGCAGCGAGGATCAGGGGGATGCGGCCGTCGTTGTCAATCTCTTCAGGTCTCGCACCGCCATCTAACAGCTGCTGGACAACCTGGAATGACAAAGCGTTTGAAATTAGTGTATTTGATTTATGATGCAAGAAACCAGCACTAGTAGCAGAAGGATAATGATGGTGTTCTCCAAAGTGCCAAAACAATTTACAAAATGTATCAAGAGAAAATTTTGCTCCAATTTTGGTGATAATCTCACACAGAAATTCTGTTGCCAATTTTAGCAATTTTTTGCCAATTTGCAACTACTGCTGCACCAACCACGCACTTTTAAGGCATGCACAGGTTGTTTTTTTGATATAATTATACCTATCACAGGTAAGCAGACTAACATCAGCCCCGCATCGCTCTTTTCTGATTTACCTCTTTCACATAACAAGCAATATCAAAACTCACAACAAAAAATAATTTGATTATTAAAATTGCTGTGAACTAATTCAATGCTACATGTAATTGACAATTTGAACATGATAAGGTGAAGGTGATACATAAATGACAGGGCAGGTTTCAAAACAACGTTCCGTCTGAATAGATGTTTTTTGTCTTCAAATTATCAAACAACCGGTCGAGATATGAACAAGTTTCAGTTCAAAATTCCGGTCAAAACATAGTTTCGGACAGAATCAACAAGTAGCCTGCAGCTTTTCTGCTTGCAAAGTTATGTGAAAAGAGTCGAGTTCCACCTCATAAACAGCTCACCAAGCCGAGAGAGCGAGTATACAGGTAGTGTAAGCCTAGAAACTGCTCAATGCCAGTGGTGTTGAGTTCCACAATGCAGTTCACTTCCTTCAAAACAACACCTATCATAAGGAAGATGCACCAACAGGTGATTCTAGAAGGCAAAACTTAGAGCTCACTGAAAACAAGTACAACACTCAGTGATCGCAGGCCATGTCACAATGGGAGTCTTGGGAGTCTGAATACCTCCGAAATTCGACTTGTGTCGACATGTGGTTTCATACTAGATGTCACGCAAAGGTTGATGATACATTGTAGCTTTTGAGATTCACTTTTTGAAAACAGTACTAGGCGGAATCCTAGTGCCCATACACACAATTTCAGAAGTCATTTACAAATTTATTGACAAATGAAAATGCAGGAATTCTCATGGTCTATACACTTAATTAGTGTGCAATTGCCAATTATCGTATGACCAACACAGAATGAGCCATCATGTTGCACTGGGGAATTAGTAATACCAGAATACACTGCTGGTAATACATGAACTTCTCTCGCCAACTGAATGTACATGACTTTCTGTCTGGCTTGATAATGGAGATCAATACTGGAGACAATGTTGGACAATCAATGTATTGAAAACCCGCTGATGAACGTACATCTGGGAATATGCTGTTTAAGGCATCAGCACTGACTGCAGTGGTTGGAGAGTGATTCTACATGTTCTATTTATGCATCGTACATCTAGACTTCCTGGCTTCCTCTTAGAAACATATCTAAACATACAGAGTACCGTTTTTAAGAGAACTATTCGTTGACCATCTTAGATTGAAGACAATGCATGGAATCGCTCTCTAACTGAGTCTAACCACAGCAGATTCAGTTTTTGGACTTTCTGAAGTATACTCTTGTTTTCTTGCCAATAAAGACCACAGAAATGTACGAAGGCAATTCCAACAAACTATGACTAGCAGAGGAAATTAATCAAAGCTTATCACTTTACCCTGCAACCATACTGTTTTTCAGAACCTGTGCAATTAATTCTGCCAACCTGGCTTTATTTCTTCGGCAGTGTGCATGATATGGGCAGCCCATGCATAATGCCTTGTAAACTTTGTAATACTGTATCCTACTTCCATGAAATACAGTTGGTATCATACGCAAATATACAAGTCCGCCAGTATTTTCTATTGGAACCAACACTACCTTTGTACAGGTTGGTCATACACCTGGCATGCCAGTAATAGAATGATCTGGCCAAGGTGATTTCATGGCAAGCTGACTTTAAACACCAGTATATCTTATTACAAGAAAAGTTCAAAGCCTCGAGCTAGAATATGGAGGTAATTCCCAGAGCAAAGTCAGAAGGTACATGCAGGCAAACTTTGCGAACCTGCTGCATACTGGAATGATGAGAAAGAAATTGGCCGATGCGATGAATGATGCACCATGTTGTAAGGTATGGCAGCAGCCATGTTTTTCAAGACTGGCTTGCTCTAAAAGGGCTAGTAAACAATCATGAAGCCACAAGCTGAATTTTACAAAATTCTGAATTATATGTGAACCATCCCAAGATTAAAAGGATAGACTGTAATAATCTACCAGATGAATGGGAACCAAGTCGAATTCAAAAATGTCAAACCTACCTCCTTGTGTCCCTCAAAAGACGCCAAGTGCAGTGGCGTCAAGCCTGCGTTGTCACGGTGCATCTCATCTAAGCCACGTTCGAGTAGCTGACGTACGACATCTGGGTTGCCCTGAGACGCAGCGATGCTAAGAACGGTCCTACCCTCTGTATCAATGGTGTCGACAGCAGCTCCCCAAAACAACAACATGTTGACGACGTCCGAGTGTCCCATGGATGCTGCGGCGAGAAGGGGCGTGCGATTTGAATGATCCCAGTGATCTACGTCGGCATCGTTCTCGAGAAGTAACTCACAGACTTCCTGATGACCTTCGTAGGCAGCGACTAGAAGTGGCGTCATTCCGTCATGGTCAGCATGATCCACCGCAGCATCACGGTCAAGGAGTAGACTGACCACGCCAGAGTGACCTTGGCTTGCTGGAATACACAGTGCAGCAACTGATAAGGCTGTGCGCCCATCGCAATCCTCATGATTGATATCGGCACCATGCCCTAAAAGATGTTCCACAATTTCAACATGACCCATGTATGCCGCAGCAATCAGCGCAGTACGACCTTCATTGTCGACCTTGTTCACATCTGCACCGTGTTCTAAAAGCTGTATTACGATCTCGTCGTGTCCTCCCCAGGCTGCGGCTCGTAGCGCCGTCCGCTGATCACTATCAGCATGATCCACTTGCGCACCAGCTTCAAGAAGTAATCTGACCACTTCTGTGTGACCACCCCAGGCCGCTGACCGCAACGCAGTCCAGCCATCATTGTCAGTATGGTCAACATTAGCACATGATGTGAGAAGCACAGCGACTATATCAGCGTTACCCTGTCTTGAGGCAAGATTCAGAGCCGTCTGTCCATTTTTGTCAATTACTTCCAAATCAGCCCCTCGTGTCACTAACATATTGACCAACTGTAAATTGCCTTGGTATGCAGCGTTCATGAGCATAGTTCGACCATTTCCATCGAGTTGGTCAATCATGGTTTCATCTTCTAAGAGACCAGCATAGGAGTCATCCTTATTTTCACTAGATGCTGTACTGCTTTGGGTTTCATCATGTACGGGAATTCGAGCCCCCGCCTCTAAGAGGAGTTTCCGGACTTTCGGTTCCTTTGGCATGCCACATGTCAAACTGTCCTCGACGTTCGTCCCACACATAACCATCCATAATGCGAGATGAAATGGATAAATCGGAGGCTGGAAAATGCTTTTCCCAAGGTGAAGCGCAAAGTCCTGGATGTCACATGGAGACAGGCTGGAAGCATGCAGAGACAAAGTCATGGCTATCATACCATGACCTTCAGCGGCAGTGCAAAGATACTTTTGAGTGCAATGTTTGACATCGAGGAGCCACTCGGCAAAACTGTGATGGAACAGTATCTTTGTGTTGTGGCGACCATCGATGATGATTTTGGAAAGCATATCTACACGACGACAGAACTCATCACGATTCAGGTTCGTGTTGCGTGTCCAGGCACATAAATACAACTCATCTACGGTAAGAGGGCAACGTGCAGCCAAAATTGCATTCAAAATTGGCTGAATTTTCACAAACTGTTTGCGCACAAACAGTCGCTGACACAGCCATAGGTACAATCCATTCAATGTACCAGGTATTTCTCGGATTTCGCGCAACATGATGAAATTGTCCGCAACCCCATCCAAAACTTTTTCCAAGTAAAGAAAACAACCGTTGCTTTTGATATGAAGTTGATTTAGCATCTCAGCCGTGTCTCTACTGAGATGTTGCCGGAGGTCCTCCTCCTGATCAAGGCGGCACAAGATATACTGCTGAACATCTCGCACAACGTGAGACTTCCGCAGATCATCCAAACTGATTTTTCGAAACCCTGTAAACATACGCGTGACAGACTTGCTCTGTTTGCGTGAAGAACACACCAGCAGCAGCCATTTTGGAAAGAGCGCATGATGATTGGCAAGAAGTTCTGCAACTGTCCGACTACCGGATTTGTGATCGCTTATCGACTGAAGATACGACTCATCTATCGAATCAACAAGCAAGAACAAGTTCTGTGGCGGTGGCTGCAATGACAGCAATGGCAAGAGGACACCCTTTTTGAAAGCTTCGTCGGGATTTTTCTCACATTCTTTCGTCTCCAGTGCCGTCTGGACAACAGGGTCACTAATCGCATCCCCATATCCCTCAACAAGCCCAGACTTTCTAATCTGTTCAACAAGGCTTTGTATAAACTTTGTCAAGTTCAACGTATCAATGTCATGAGCTTGACAGAAATGATACGCCAATAACCGCCGATTTAAGTTCCGTTGTTTTCCATGACTAGTAGTTGGCCAGACTAGTTCACAGCAGAGGGAGGTCTTGCCGCAGCCTGGCCCTCCCATGATTAAAGCACCGCATGTTTTGGCCGAGGGCCGGTTCTCCAGGCAATGGTTGATTTTGCTGAAGCCCCATTCCCGACAAAAGAAGCGTTTGCCACGCAGCAAGCTATCCATCTTTTATATCAAAATCTATCCTTCCTACTCCCAATATGTATCTGAAAATAAACAGGGAAAAAAGGTTAGAATGGGAAAACCCCGTCAGTTTGGAGGTCTGAATAGCCTGGGTGTACGTGTAAGTTTGCTTTTTGGGCCAGTCTTCAACAGATTAGAGTACGTGGGACTGGGGACGATGGACGGAGAAGAAGGGTTTGGGCACTACTGCAGGATCCCTTACAAAATGACCATCACTTCCAAAATGTTCTATAGCTAACCCTAACCAAAACCTCTCTTTGAAGCATTTGTCAGGGATTCTGCAATCAATCAAGCCAGGGTTTGACCAGTGGCAGTGAGGTCACTTTTTCATGGAGGACAGATGGCACATTTATACAGCGTGTACTGACCAGCATCATCAATACGGATGCATTATGCATGAAGAAGACATTAAGGGTAACGCATTACGTACATGTATGTACACGCCTATACAATGTATACCCGTACGTGTACACCCTTCAGGATCGAGCACAAACGGACACGCAACTGTCAGACGATCCGTAGCCGATATCTAAAAATTTCAAGCCGGAAATATAAGATACTATACCTCATTTTCAGAAGATGTAGTCAGAATCCTAAAATTCTACATCTTTCAGCCGTAATCAACGTCGAAATTCATAGAGACAGAAGAAATCTGGCCTGTCTGCCAGGCTGTACAAAGGACAGTGCATACTCATTGCAATCCACTACGCATGTCTGGGGCCCTCCGCGCAGAGTTTCGTAGTGTAAACTCTGTATACCGTGCAAGCGTATCCGTGCGTGGAGACTAAAGGTGATCTCACCAAGGCCAAACCAAAAAAGCGACCATCAAAATCGTTTATTGCACACTTTGACCAACTTTCATTTTTGGCAAAATTGTAATTCCTTCTGTTCCTATTTCTGTCTTGCCACTACGTAGAGCCTATCACAACCAGTCCATTTGCATCGGCCTTTGAGAATCCTCCGTAGGCCGACCCATCCCGGCCCATCCCATTATGTCCCATCTACTAGGACAGCCACCACTCCTATATACAGATGAAAATACCCGGAAAGCTGGTTTCTTATTTGGCCCTCATGTAGGACTTGACCATGTGCTCGTGTAGAGAAATGATACTTTCAATTTCATTTCATTTCAGAGACATGGTCAACCCTGTAGAAACAAGGGGATAGTCCTTCAATAATAAGTGAAGAAGGTCTGGCTGCGCGAGACTACTCTGATAAAAATGACCATTGCAGAGACTCTTTGACGTAGGCATATACTTTTTACAATTAAAAATGCTCTCAAAAGACGATAAGGAATGGTTATTTATTAACATTTCCTATTATCATTTTACATAAATAGGTTGGCGTTAGGTCGCGTGCTTTTCTTTCCTCGTGACAATATACAGCAAAATAGTTACAACCCCATAATCGCGCTATCAATCCATAATGAGATCACGGTGACCCGTTATAAATGTTTCGCCAGCTTTGTTATTTTGCCGCTACGCGGCGCGTTGGGTCCTTGCGTCGAGTCAGTTCTATCATCACCCTGAAGATGGCGTTTGTGTTGTTTTAACGTTGAAGGAAATATCAAAATAACAATTTTGCCACCCAAGGCCACCATCCTGTGTAATGCGAAAGTCGAAAGTAGAAAGTCGAAAGAAACTCATCAAACTCGTATTCTATTGTAAAGAACTTATTTCTAAAGTTAAATAATCAACTCACATGTCCTGAAAGTGTAAAAAAGACTACTGGGAGGAAGACAATGTGTACTAACGTTAATGATGATCCTCTCATAACAGACTTCGATGTACCCGCCATTAAGTAAAGGAAAGCTCACAAAATGGCAAGCTGAGACGAGGTAAAGATACACATTCGTAACCCTAAGTACTCAATCAGTCTTTACAAAGACAAAACATATTCGCTAATTTTTCTCTGACGTCATTGCGATATTTCTTTCCGCCCCCGATACAGTAAAGGTAGAAATTGATAGCAAAATTCATATCCCAGATAGTCAGTAAAATGAAATGGATGCAATTGAGTCGCAGACTCCAGTACTCCACACGAAGGTCGTACGGTGCTGCAACCTCTGGGATGCCCATTATGATCTCGTACAGTCTATAAGGAATAGATGTCATGACATAAGCAATACTGACGAGGATTAACATTTTGGTCAAATACGTAGTCTCCTTCTCTCGTGTTTTCTGGCCTTCTTTGCTCACACCCATTTTGTTGCTTTTCTTGGACGCATTTCGCAGCACATTGAAAATCCACAGGTTGCAGGCGACAATGATGACAAATGGGAGGATGGTGCCAATAGCCAACTGAGCCGCGAGTCCCAGTGTTTCCAATTCGGGGGCGCCTTCTACTACCATACGTAAAAGACCCTGACCTAAAACGATTAAGATAAACTGATTGAATAATGAAAAAGTCCAAATGATTCTCTTCGTCAGCCTACGACCAGCCAGCAGGTGAGGAAGCGGTAACGAAAATTTTCGATTGGTTGATCGTAGGCCGATATTGAGCTATCATGTAGCCCTCCACAATCTCGAATACCAGGGTTAGTTGTGTAATCGTTATGAGCTCGGTAAGTGCCGAGTTAAAGGCCCTGAAGCACAGGATGCCTCTGGTCAAGCTATGGTCAACAAGCCAGGGTGTGAGGCACTGCACGTGGCAGTCTTTATAGTGTCATTGCGGTTTTTGCGCCATCTCTCGGAATGGAAAACTCACTGGCCACTTGCTTACACTACACCACTGAGATTTCTAAATGTGCATCAGGACGACAATAAGGATTTGCAATTACAAAAAGTAACTCCTTCATCTCTTTTTACCTGTTTGTTCGTGATATACTATTTTATAAGTAAACATACAGTAAAGATTTAGACCACAGACCAAAATAAACGTCACAACAATGGTCACGCAGGTCCGTCTGGTTGTGCAGAGTCTGGGAGCAGCCATCGGGAATCGAACTACAATCAACCTATCCACTGTCATCTCGGCGAGGAAGAAACCAGAAAGGATTGCAAAGGAAAAAGCGAAGTAGTTCATCAACCTGGAAAAGTACCGGTAAAACATAGATGTATAATTGCCAAAACCAGGAATAGGAGGTATTCCTGGTTGACCGATTGCTCAATTTCCGAAAGCAGAATTTAGGGTCAGTTCCAGTCTTACTGACTAATCATAATGTTCCCCGCTGTTATCGAACCATGTGTTGTGGAACACTTACTGCATTTCAAGTTCTGTCGGTGGTCTTGTGTCCCAAATATGCTAAAATATTCCCCACTCCAGTTCGACGACGAGGACCACCGAATCAGCCAAGCCAATAGCAGTTATGTAGTTGCATGTTGAAATCCGCCTGTTGTCCTTCTGCAGAGTTATAATGACGGACATGGCGTTCCCAAACAGCCCCGCAGCTATGACAGGTATCCATGCGTACCTCGCGGCGATGTGGTATACGACCCGTAAAACACTAAGCACGATCTCGGAGTTCACCTCAGGCAATTTGCAGATGGTTTCCGGCGAGGCAGCGATGGCATCATCAGCCATTATCTCCATCTCGCCGCCGAAACCCATTTGCAAATGATACACCATGAAAAATGATTTAACGACGTCTACAGTGGCGAAAGCGTGATCAGCGTGTAATCTGATACATTAATTGTATAGGCTAAGTAATTTTGAGGCAGAATTATACATCAACAATTCTCCCCTTTTTTTAGTGAAGTGGAAGCTGTTGTCACACATATACTCTGTCAAGTGCCCAAGATAGATCGCGGAATGTGAACATTTTAGTGTATTCACACCAGACCTGAATAGGGTACACTAAGGATACACTCAGCTGCAAATATGTTAATATCAAATATACTTGGCGAAAATTTCGCTTGACCACCCATGACTAGCATCTCCTATGATTAACAGAACAAGACACCACGCCGTAATGTTACGTATCTATACTTGTAATTGCACAAAATGTACAGTAGCTGCAGCTAACTAATCACAAGAATCACAAAAATGGGACTACAGGGTCCCTCTGCAAAAATTATGATGAACAATGATAATTTACATACAGATTTGCATATATTAGTGGGAGATATGAAAATAATTTAACAACGTTCTTTTTCTAATGGTTGTTATGTGGTCCTACATGATCATGGAATACTTTTGCATGCATTATCTAATAAGCTCATAAAAGTTACCATAACACAAAATGACACAAAATTACTTGTCGACATCGACTCTGATGACAGGGGTTGTTAGGACTACATGCTGATGTTACAATAGCTCCGAAACAATAAGTATGACCTCATACAGTGTGGAAGACAACTGTCGTCAGCACACATTAATGTACAAGGAGGCGACTGGCGCTATAACTGAACCACCATACCGTACCACTACATTATGAACACATTTTGCAGCACACTTTTCGATATTTTGCAAGACGTCATTACATATTTTTCGTCCCCCTTACCTCGCAGTTAAAAGATTTCAGGCCTAAGCCCAATACACGGTCTATTGTCTTGAAACAAAGCCCGCTCACACCGAGGCCGAAATTCCCATTGTCTTATCAAAGGGTTACCGCGGCAAATCTTGATTACATCGACCTTTACGAAACAACATTCATGGTGGTCGATAGGGCTGCACTGGCTAGGTGTCCAAATGAATTTGAATAGAAATGTTTCCGTAGTCTCCACACAAGTCATAAGACCTGCTTAAATATAACATTCACGTAACAAAAGTGCATTGAGACCTGCATAAACATAATAAATGCATAGGTATTTCACTGAAACGTGAAATAAATTGAACGTGTCCTTCACACTTGCCAAAGCAGCAAATGATTGGTGCTATCGTCTTTCCCTGTCATTTCATCTTCATTCGGATTCCCTCGGAAATCCTCGTAACCATCACCTCCGCTGATGACCAGCATCTTGGTTGCCATGGTAGTGGCTGCAGGTGTCATGGATGCCCTCCTTGACAGCATTGCAGCGTCTCCTTGGTGACTATTGGCGGGCATCTCGACACAGGTAAGGAATCGCACGTGACCTGTGTGACCATGAACGAGGGCTGGAAAAAAGTAAACAGTTCATTCAAACTGGAAGGAAACGCCCCAATCCCAATGCAAGTCTGCATTGGGAATCCTCACTCTCCTAATATTCACTGTCATGATTACCATATGACGGATAATTGTAGACGTATGTACATATTGCAAGCTCCTAAAACCCACCACAGTGAAATATCAAAACCGGGTATTCAACGTTTTTTCACCTTCCAGTTGACAGTAAATGAAAATCGCTGCTTATCACCTCATATTTCGGTTTGGTGAGCATACCCAAATTCTCTTAGGATTCCTCACGAACGCTATGACTCGCCGTGAAAAATCTCGAAGCTGCACGGAGGAAAGGAACGCGAACTAACCTGTGACATTCGGCATCTGTATGTTGTTCCTTGTAGTGGTTGTACTGATAATGGGCAGTGCTACGGTTAGGATGATCCCGGCACTAGTTCCAACCCACAGTAGGTCCTTACAAGCCATCAACGCTGTGATACGGAGACAAGCTGTCTTGTGCTGACGAATGATATCATCAGCAGCTAAAATACAAATCACAATGTACATGTTATTGTGGTAGATTGCGGCTAAATACCGGTAAAGGTTTGAATTAGTCTGTGCACAAGACAAAACCATCCACCTCCTTCTCCAAACATGTTCCCTTTATTGATTACTATGTCTGCACACATGAAAGTATTCCGTTATTGACAAACTTTCCATACATGGGCCCTTCTTTTTACTCATCAGGCGCACAAACTATGCCGCCAATCTCTCTTGGCTCAGAGCAGTGAATGCAAGTCAATGTGATTTGTAATTTGCTGGCATGTACAATGATTAGATACAATCGTTATTTAGCAGTACATACGTTTATTGCGCTAACGTACCATACACCTAAAAGGTACGATGACTGTTAAACTTCGAAACTCAAATGCCTGGCATTCAGATCCCCATAACATTCTTTGAGTGTCTGGGACATCGAGCCTTGCTCGTACTTACTTGCAAGCTTCTGCGCCACAATTTGCGCCACATTCACCTCGACAAGGAAGTCACAGCTTGTTGCATTGAAGAGTGCTACTTTGGAACTGTTCTGTATTGCTATCCATACTCCTTTACTAGAACACGCCATGCAATGGACTGGCCTGTCAGAATCGCTTGGCAGAAGGAATGATCTCTGAAAAACAACAATTTATATACATGTGAAGTACTTCTTCGAGAGCTGCTTCGCCTCTTTTCCACACATGCTCCCTTCTTTTTACTCATCCGGAGTACACACCATGCCACCAATCTCCGCACGGCTTAGAGCATGTTCGCAAATTAATAATTGTACCTACCTCGACCTGTAATGTTGCCGGGTTGAGAACTACCATCTCCCTGTGGCAGCCACACCAGAGTTTCCCTGCCACTACCAACATGCGGTTGACAGGAGTGGTGGACGTGCCTACCCCTTTAGTCTCGGGTTTATCCGTGTTCCATGTACCCTCTGAAATAAAAAAAGGTAGTCAGTGTAATCATTTGCTGATTTCGTCTCCTCCGTGCGCGTCCTAGTAAATGCTTCAGTTATCGTTATCAAAGATCGGACATTTCTATAGGCTCACCTGGTAATCGCCTGTATATGATAAGGTCTCCATTTGCTAAGGATACAAACACTTTATTGTCCAGGTATCTGAAAAGAATATGAAATATTTCTTAAAAATGACCGAAATATGCTCTAGTTTTAAAGATCTTAGGTTGATTAATTTCTACTAAATGGAAAGAAAAGCCTAGCCAGAGCAGGATTATGTCATGACTATGATTTGAGAAAGGAACAAACAGCAACTTACACAATACTGAGAACACTGGCGGCATGTTGTATTCGAAGCTTATTCCTGGTTGTTTTGATGTTGTCTGTGCATTGGAATATCATGATACTGACAAAAAAGAAGACGTAAATGATAGATAATATCATACATGTATCAAGTAATATGCTTAAGGCGAGTTTAAGTCAGTGATGGGGTTAGCGCTTGTGATGCCGCAACGACGGCGCCAAGCGAGATGCGACCATGTTGGACACTGCGGCTTAGCTGAAACACTATGTTGGGCGAAATGCAGCATTCAAAGTTCTTTCCAAAATGACCAAAAGTTGCCTTTGTCAAAAAACTGGAGTTACTGCTTTTATGCATAGGACGGCTGAGTCCGATCTTCTTGTGAAGCTTTAGCAGTCCCGGGTTGTTTCAAGAAAAACATCATATGTTCGTTGTCAGTAGATTTCGCATAGGCTAACACTCACAAGCCGTCCTCCGTCCCCAACCACATGGTGCTCTTGTAAGGATCATAGAGGGCGCCCGATTTGCACCCTTTCTCATCATCATCTGATGACTTAACATCGGCCTCTGCACCATCTCCGAATTCATCATCGTCTGAGGACGACGAGTCATCATCTGAACTACTGCTGGAATCCGGCTCCAATTTGACCGGTGACGTTGGCGTGTGGATCATACAGGACTTACGTCGGCACCCTTTACAACTGCCAATCCTGGAACATTTGAAATCATGACATTATTTCATTGTAGGATACAAAAAGGGGATGAGATACAGTGGATAAAGGATAATAACCTCATACCACCATCGTTCGTCGCCACCTCTGGCATTACTACAGAATGCTGACCTCTAATATATGACTTTCGTGAACGCCTAATACATTTTTGATGTCAGTGAAAATCCTCAGAATTATTCAACATATCAAAATCTCCGTCTATAGATACGTACCGTTTAAAAGGCAAAGCTTGTGCCGGCACCGCGCAAACGCACAGGATCCGTGAATTACATCCGGGCACCGGTGTATTCAGCGTTACGATTGGTTCTGGCTCCAAGCTCAGCAGACACATGTGACCAACATGGCCGTCGCTGTTGCACACCCACACATCGCGGTAGTTGTTTGCGTTCAGACCGTCTATTGGCGCGGCGCAGGAGAACTGCATCCCTGCTCTTGTTTTGGTGATGGGTAAGGACTGTAAGAAGTCTGGTGGTTTGCGGTCAGTGGAAGAGGCTAGTCTTAGTTTAGCCTCGGCGAATAGCGCCTCCCACTGTAACCTCTTATCTATCGTTGGGAACAGGACGCCGATTATATTCACCCCTTCCCTGAAAAGGAATCAACATATATGCAGCAATGACACACATATTGGACTCCTTTTGTTAGGTGGGACAAGCGTACCATTGCAGTTGATAACGAAATGAGATTGGTACAGAAAGAGATTGGTATCGAAATTTAGTCATTTGCTATACTTGGATATATCTGTACAACATTGCATTGGTTAACTAGTATTGGCATTGCAATCATGAAGCTTATAGGGTTTTCTTTAAACTTACTGTGTGGTTGTCATGAGGTCTAATTTGGTAAGTTCCTGAGCTCGGCCCTGTTGCTCAGATAGCTGACGCTGTAGCGAAGACATCATGTCTCGTATCGTTTCCTCAAGAACCTAGAGAATGCCAAAGACAGAACATTTTATTTCGATGTCGAGTTTGAATTTTGAAGTCGAATTTTGAATTTCGAGGTCAAGTTTTCAATTTCGAAGTCAAGATTCGAATTTCGAAGCCAAGTTTTTCTCTCTTTGATTTGAGTTTACCTGATGTGAGCAAGTCAGCCTATTTGTCAGTTCTAATATCTGCCCCAGAAGTGAGAAGTTGTCCTCAAGTTCTTCCTTATCGACAGTACTTTTTCGAGTTAAACTTCCAGCTGAAAAATGAACGGATACACGGTGTTACGAGCACCCTAATTTATGTCTGGATGGATATGATAATGATTTGTCTTGCACACGCTATCAGACTCCGACTCACAAGTTATTGTTGGTTTGCTGCCGATGTCAAAATTCTGTCCAAAAGTATAAAGAGGCATGTTTCGCAAACCTTATGAATGAAAGACAAAGTCCGAAGAAAGAACCTTGTAACGGGGAGATACTGACGTTGTCATGGACTACCACAAAAAGGAATTATCAATCTGCGGGAAGTGTGTTACAGAGTGTTATCTCAGCTTGCTTACTTTTAATGATATCAACATCATCAAGTCCTATCCGAAGCCAAACTTTGTGCTTGACGTTGTCAACAAAATCCTGTCCTGAGGGCGATTGCCTGAAGGTGCAGAAAACATACAAACCATTTATTCTCATCGAATACCTTCAACATTTCAGAGATTAGAAAGGTTAACTAGAGTGTTAACAATGATGGATCTGGTTGCTTTTTCACTAACACATCAGTGCTGGCATCGACTAGGCGTTCGTGACTGGCTAGTAGAAAGACCATCTCCGACAGGACATCTTGGTATGCTTCTTTTTTTATTTTTATACCCCAGATGAAGCTACTCAAGAAAATACATGACCATTTTCACCATCTTGAAGCCGTAAGTAGTTCTTAAACTGCTGCACTGTAAGCCTCAACCTCCACTATATGTTGGAAATAACCTAGCTAAACGGTTCATCAACTTACAATCGTATTGATGCTTTCTTGACAGTCCCTGATTTCCGTTTTATTGCACTGATGAGGAGGAGGTCAGAGAAAAGCCATAAACAGCACTGGTCCTTTCGTGACTGAAATGAACAATGATTTTACACATATACTTAGGATAAGTAATTCATAATGGCAAGGGGGATGTAATTGCTAAGTAAACTAAATCGCCGCGCAAACTAGCGATTTTAGTCACTGCGACTGGAACACAGGAATGGTGGCAGTTTACAATATGGTAGTTTTTAGGTTTCTATTTGTATTTTATATTATCATAGTCATGAACCAATTCTTAAACTCAGTGGTAAGACTTACCATCACAGTCACCATATCATGTTTTATATACATTCTCTCGGGCACAGAAAGCTGAAAGAAAGACAATAAAAATGCATTTTTTTATCATCGATAGATATACGATAACGCCCATATAGATTTTATTGCGAGCAATTCTTATAATATTTATTTACATGTAGGCCTACATCGTTATAATAAAATGATACTTTGAAACAACAACTTCACAAAACACATCATGAGGGTGAAGGCGCTACGTACATCAGTCATAAGTAACATCTCGAGTTGTTTGAGGGATTCCTGCATGATTTCTTCCTGCTTCGTCTCTTTCACCGTGTTGATCTTCAGGGCGAGTTCATGGATGGCACTCTCTGCTTCAAGGAGAAGATGGTGATCCTGGTGTTCCTTTGGAGTATGCTCTATTAATCTCTGTTTGAAGAAGAAAAAACAACATAGAGTAAATACCAACAAGTAAAATAAAAAATAAAGAAAAAGCAATGTAAGCTGTGGTTAGGTTGGTTTGTTAAGTATCGAGTGAACTGATACTCTCGATACAGAGTACCAATAGCAGGGTTACAATTAAAAAAATAGTGCTTTTCACTGGAATCACAGTAGGGACGTCCTGTTTGTGGTGTCCGTATTCAATAAAGAATTTCCAAGAAAATCAAAAATAATTTTCAACAAAAACAAACGACCTGTTCGGTCCAGAGAGCAATACTGGAGTTATGTTGTGCATGGATACGTTGTTACTATAATTAGCTAGTAGCTCTTGAGTTGGTCAGGTAGCAAACGAAAATAGTTCGAAAGGTTCTAAAGATAGACAAAACAAAAACAGGGTACATGTACTGAGTTTCACCTACCATATCGACCACTTTAATCGTAGGTACGGGTACAGGTAAACCTAATGTCTACTTTCAATAAAAAAGCCGAAACTGCTATCAAATACAAATGAAACTTGACAAAAGCTGCTTCGTCATCAACCATGCCTGGACTCGTATTGCGACGACCCATTTCGTGCCATCTCGGCACCGAGTTCCACAGAACAAGACCGATGCCTTAACCCCGTGGTTACAAGTGTAGCTCACCCTTAGTAACAGTTCGTATCGAGGTATTCTTTGTGCTGGTTGTATGATGAGGGCCTTCAATGGCAATTTCCGCCGATTCTCTCGTTGGCATTGCTGAAAGCAACAACATATGTCGAGTAAGTTCAGGTCGTCTATTAGTTAAGCCTTAAAGAGCTGGTATTCCAGACGGAATTACATGGCCATGATGGTATTCATTATGGATGTTTCGGAAAGGACGTACCTCGATGAACTTCTGAAAGGATGTCTTATTGTTGAGAAGATTCTCTAACACCCGCTCCGATGTTTTGTAATTCTCTATAAAGGACACATAGCTGTCCACCACTGACTCCTTACTGAACTGAAACACAAACAGGAAGATATTTGGTGACATGTTAGGGGATGATGTAGATGATGAGGATCTGGGACTACAGACGAAGCACATGTACCGTACCGTGTTTATGAAGTCTTTCGGTCATTACACTGCTTCTCTTAGTTCTCCAGTTCACTTCTTGTCATATCAAACTTTAAAATGCATAATATAGAGAATAGACTGCTGATGCCACAATATACCTCTTGGTAGAGGGTGGGGGGTCCAGGGATAGACAAACAGAGTTCGTTTTTTAGCTTGTTTAAAGGTAATTTTGACATGCTCCCTTACTGTGTTACGAATGTGCTGGCCCACAGTCTGGTTTTCGTCCCAGTTGAGGAAGGCCCTCTCCAGAAAGTCCAGGAAGATAGCATGGTGGTTCAAGATCTCGGGAACCTTGTAGAATATGTCGTCCACAAGCGTTGAATCGATTATGCTACTGGATTTTAATGGAATCATGTATTTCTGGAAGAAGATACCATATAGCTTTTATGCTTCAAGTGAAAGAAATAGCATTTCTGAAAAATCTTAGTTTTAACGTGGAGTTGACACCGGACTGGAGGTATTGGTTGTTACTTTCTTGGTGATGATACAAAATTGTCCAGATAGTCAAGTGGGTAGCTAACCAGTGCACAGTTCTTTTCTACCGCGCCAATAGCGTATGGATAGACCATATCATCAACGGAAGGGATCCCGGCTGCGACTGAGAAGTTCGAGTCCCATTCGACCCCTCCTAGACCTACCTCGACTAGCACTCTCAGAGTCTCCACATACTCTTTCTCCACGTTGTAGAGCTCTTGAACTACGTGGAACCGCTTATCTAACTGGAAAACAGATTATTAGTAAGATTATTAGATGGTCTTCTCCGAAATGTCTTGTCTTGATAAAAACACAACATGTGAATGAGAATTACAGCAGTGCGTGAGTGTTTAATCGTATGCATACAGGCAGCAACATTCAATTAAAATTTTTTCAGTGAAACGTTCGATTATTTATTTCTCATTACTGGCGTAAGGAAGTCTTTGTCTCGGTGCGGTCCTTGTACTTCTTGTGATTTCGATACTGAACAAAATTGGTCATGAATGCCTTCTCAACTGATCAATATCATAGACTTAACAAAAAATTGACTTAATGTAATCCTTGTGCAATAGGTACATTAATCCTCAATATGATATGCCATATCATAACCGCTTTAATCTAAAGTCACATAGCATATTTTGATAAGAAATATTACAATTAAATAAAAATGTAAAGATGTCAGATATGAATTAAACAAGCGACGGTGGTCTATATCTGAAGAGCATTTTTATTATTATTTTTTTGCGTAAACATATCATCAATATGGTGGCTATTGGAAAGATTTAAAAAGCAGTGATTTTATGTTTCAGTTCTTCAGGCTTATACATAAACGCGGGATGACGTCATAGCTGATGGTGCAAGTCAGGCGTGTGAGCCTCTTACCTCTTACTACGTAAACAAAATAAATACTGAACTTGTTGATTTTTTTAAAAGTGTTCATTGCAACATGCCCGGTAACATGTCCGTAGCTATAAATAAAACAGACTGCAACAAGCGAAGAACTATGATACATCAATGTCTATCGACACACATCACATGTACATGTAACATGTGTATCCAACACAGTTAAGCTACCTCACAAAAGGTAAGCTTATATTTTGATGCCCGGAAGAACTCATTCGCAGGCGAGGCCTTATAAACCACCTCATTCTTAGGCGAGGCCTTATACAGTGTAGTGAAAAGAAATGAAAGCGAAAAGGCAACGACGGTCAGACGATATCAAGGTCTACCTATGACTGACGAGATATTTGTATTGAAGAATGAGTAAAGAGTGCTATATAGGCCTATAGTTTCGCACTCCAGAGTGATACCTTGTACATTTCATCTTTTAATTTCTGAGTTTGACTGAGTACATCCAGCGACACACACTGGGTTAGCTTTACCATGATAGCAGAACCAAGGCGCTAGCGAGAGTTCGATTAGCAATTCTTAACAAGTTTGAAGTAGAACACCTCTCAGCCGTACAGTACGAATGTACGATTTCCAATCAAATTGGGTTTACCTGTTGAAGATGACCTTCCCAGCTCTGCTAGCATGGCTAGGCTGTGGATTCAGGTATACATAGTGGCCAGCATGAGCTGCTTCTACAAACTCAAACATACATATGAAAGCTATTTTTAACATGTAAGTTTGCTTCATCAGTGTTCATGTGGTTTCCATTCGATTCCCGGTTGCCAATAAAGTGATTGCTAGGGAATACATACGGCTGCTAGCGCGAGGCCCATTTCATGCAGGTTTTATCCATCGTGTATTTTAAATGGTTCATCATCAGCTAGTTGTGAGTTGCCTTGTAACTGCCTATTGAGATCGTTAACCCTTTAGAAAGCATAGGACGAGTAATATGATATCGCGCACGCCAGCAATGTATTTCAGCGTGTACTGACCGAGTAATAAGTATCGCGCACGCCAGCAATGTATTTCAGCGTGTACTGACCGAGTAATAGGTATCGCGCACGCCAGCAATGTATTTCAGCGTGTACTGGCCTAGTAATATGGTATCGCGCACGCCAGCAATGTACATGTATTTTAGCGTGTACTGACCCAGTAGGTATCGCGCACGCCAGCAATGTATTTCATCGTGTACTGACCTAGTAATATGGTATCGCGCACGCCAGCAATGTACATGACTGTATTTTAGCGTGTACTGATCTAGTAATATGGTATCGCGCACGCCAGCAATGTATTTACCGTGTACTCAGTTACCCTTGTAAAAAGTTATATCTGGCACGCCAGCAATTTCAATGTAGCCTTGTATAACTTACCCTAAATGCTAAAGGAGGGCTCCTGTCCCTGGGTGGAGTGGCACACGGCGAAGTCCTATTCCACTGGTCTCCATCTCCGGAACCAGCCGAACAAGTAGAGAGTCGGGTAGGATTCAACAGGTCGGGGTCCGAAACACCAGGACTTATCTTCGAATCGAAACTCTGTTTTCTCGCCAAATCCGCATCCGTAATGTCTCCAGAACTGGTACTCCCATTACCAGACTTTTGTTTCTTTTTAACGGCGTTCGCAAATACACTTGCTGAACTTTTACTCCTCCCTACGACCGCTCGCCCAGGCCCTGAGAGAGACAATGTGTTCGAAGTGCGCCGATCCAAGGACCCTGTAGGAGAAAGACGGGAGGCTTTCCTGTCTAGAGACCCAGTGGGTGACTGGGTGTTCGGGGTATTAGGGGCCGTATTAGATCGACCAGTGATTCTTGACCCAGAAACACCACTGTCATCATCACTGCACGTACCAGTAGTGCCAAGATGACGTTCCTTGTCTCCCTGTGGTATCTCAACGTTACTCTTGGCCCGCTGTTTCTTCGAAACCCTCCTTGGGGCTGGTATAGGAGTCGGGCCAACAGGGGGCTTCCCCTTGGTTCTATGATCAAATATAGGCACTTTATAAGTGTCTGCACTTTCAGAGGCCGAGTCACCACTTGCCTCAGCATTATCATGAAGCGCCAGGAAATTATCCGATAAAGACTTTTTGGCACATTTTCCCTCCGTGATGATTAGTTCAGGGCTGGTAGGCCGTTCTTGATAGGAAATCGAAGGTGAACTTAGCGCATGTGCAGCACTGATAACCATGGGAAATTCAAATTCGGTGCCCTTCTGTTGCATAGGGTCACTTTTTGATTTAGTCTTCGGTGATTTCGTACATTTCTTATCAGTTTTTTCGCTATCAAACGGCTCCGAGGTGACAACATATGTAGGTTGCTCCGAGTCTGAGCTTTCCTTGCTCGTTGGGGCGATCCCAATGTCTACTAGTGGTACATCACAACGGGTACGGCTCAAGTCACCAGCTGAACTACTCACCCCTAAGAAAGGACGATGAAGTAAAGAACCTAAGCCATTACTGTCCAAGGAGCCAACCTCTCCTCTCATAGGATGATTGGCTGACGAGAACGTAGGGTGTGTAACCGTCCTGCGAGATTTTCTTGGTGTTCTTTGGCACTCTGGTGTTGCCTCAGGGTCGGTATCCTCTCCCTCCATCTCTTCAGCTTGTGCCAGTTTCTGCTTCGCAATCATATTGAACTGTTCAGCAATCGATACGTTTTGAACCTTTGCCTTGGGGCGAATGACTTCCGTCCAGTTACTCCACGAAATTCCACCCTTGCCTACACCGCTCTCTCTGCTCACATTTTCAGTTGATGCATCGGACTCCGTAATACCTAGTCCTTCATCCTCTGAACTTAAACGATACTCCGGCCGTCGGTCTATCGCTTGCGCGCGTTCAGAAATATCTCCAACACTATCGCTGATTACAGTAGTACATGTATATTCACCTGATTTTCGTTCTCCAGCCCCGACCGAAGATAGATCGGAGATGGAAGATGCCGTGTCCTGGCTGACATCTTGCAAGCTATCCTTGTCCAAATTTGCATCGCTATCCAAAACCTGCACGTTAATATCACGAGTGTTACAACCACCTGTCTTAGTTTCTCCATCATCATTACTTTCGACCTGCGGTAGACATTCCTCGTGTTCACTTTGTACCCCTGTTGACTCCACACTGATTTGGCGCTGTAAACCTCCACCAGCACCAGGCGAGACCTTCCTGTGGACGACAGTCTGCTTGGTGAAAACACTCGTGTCCTTGACCCGTCTGAACCGCGGCTGTGCAGCGATCTCATTCAGAGAGCTATCGGGGTAGAGATCCCCGGGAAGAAGAATTGATGGGCTTGTGGAGATACGGAAAGGTGGGCCACCTGGATCCGCCTGCTCAAAGCTCTCACTCAAAGCTGTCTGAAACGGTGAACCAGGCCTGTCCCTCGGTGCATGGCCATCCCTGCGCCCTGCGGTGACCAAACTAAGCTCCGCATCTAAATTTTCGGACAAGTCTGGCGAGTTGAGAGGTTCCTCCTTGATCTCCTGATCTCTTGCACTTCTCGTCCGCCTGATCGGCATTTCCTCCTGTTGCTCTTCCTCAGGAATATCGTCAACGGACTTAGATTTGGTAATCGCTGTTTCGTCCCCAATGCCGTGTAGGGGTACTTCTTTGGTAGGAGAATCAGCCAGAGGAGGCCCGCCATGCTTCACCCTGAGCTTATTAGTGAGGAGTTTAATGCTATTCAACCTGGCCTGAAGGTCCGACAGGGATGACTGGCACGATGATGGTGACGACCGAGGAGATACTCGGCCCGATACCGGCGATGATGTACCAGGAGTACCCCGAGGGTCACGGCTGTACTTCCGTACAAAATCAACTTTCAAGACATCCAACATCTTCTTGAGTTCTTCCATATCCGGATCACCTTTTACTCCCGTGTCTACCTCAAGATCCTGAAAACTCGGCAGTTTTGGTTTCGCCCGGACACCGGCCGTATTGGATTTATCCTGTTCGACATCAGTAGCAATAGGCTGAGGCCGCTCCGCAGTAACTAATCCTAAGCTATCCTCAACGCTTTTCGCGGACTCCAAACTATGTGATCTTTTCTTGCGTATCCTTCCCAGAGTACTTGATCTGAATGAATACGACCTTCCTAGCTGGGGCCGCTTCTCGGATGCCATGATATCTGAGTTAGTACCATCCATCCTTGATAAATCCGTTAATTCATAACTCCATGCATGCTGTTCATCTGGCCGAGAGAAATCTTTGTGGTACGCAAGTTCCGCGTCATGAGACTCAGCACTGAGCTGTATCTTATCACAAATGTGCTTGGTGTTAAATATATCTCTTGGCCGCCGCAGTGTTAATGGTGAGAGACTTCTACACCGAGGTATACCTTCTATATTCCGTCGATAAAAGCACTGTTTGCGAAGACCGGCACAGGAAAGCTTTCGACGTCGTCCGTGGCTTTCAGTAGAACCGTATGAATCGTACCATTTATCTTCATCAATTCCCGATGGTTTCAAGGCAGATTTCTCACTTCTCAAGCGGTAGTGTTGCTGCTTGACGCTACTGTTTGCTGCTTCCGCAAGAGCATTTGTATCCAACACACCTAGGTTATCCAAAGCAAGTGTATGTCTGCTCAAGTTAGTATCATTACTGCCGCACACATTACCTTCCGTCACTTTGCCAGAGTCGAAGTTCTGCCCACCAGCAATTAGACAGAACGCGCGTTGTTTCACATAGGTACATGTATCCGAATCGTGTGAAAATCCTGACTCAGCATGGTGTCTTTCCGACTTAAAACTTCCCGAATAACCCCGAACTCTCTCGCGGAACTTCGGAAATTCATCCTGGCGGTTTTCCTCACAATCCAACCCGATTCCTTCCGCAGAACTCGCGAGTTCTTGCCGATCTAATTTCTTATCTACTCCCGAACAGATTCCTATTGATTCTGCTGGTGTTGAGTAGTTAAATGTTTGATCTGGTGAGGCTGAACCTATTCCTGTTTGCTTACACTCCAACGAATTCAATTGATATTCACAAGAATTTGCAAAGCTAGGCTGTGTATCGAGGCCACTGTATCCACCTCCTCTACCTGGTTGATGCTGGTGGTGGTTTTCTTGGCATTCCTTCCAAGCAAAGCAAGTTAAATTTAGCTCCAACGCATCCGGGCGCTTGGGTAAACAGAGGCTACGATTGCCTCGTCTCTGGAAGAGCCTTTCAGACGCGCTCTTTGGTTCTTTTGGCGGGGAAACAGCACTTTTAAAGCCTTTACTTGCTTTTCTGGCTCTATCCTCCGCACGCTTGGAACTCCCTGTGTCTGTTGAGGTTCTTTCAGTGCTCACGTGACCTTCTCGCGTGGTGGCAGCATCTACCAGGCCCCCCTGAGTTTCTCCAGCGGATGCAACTATGCATTCACTCTTTTCATCTCTGCAGTCTCTAACTGCTTCCGAGTCGCATTGTTCATTTATAGGTGAACCCAGACTAATGGGGCGAATGGCCAAGCTCTCTTGGCATTTTGACAAACGTTTTGCATGAGATATCCCGCTACTATCTTTCCCCAAACCATTTAGATTAGTGTCCTGATCGTCCAAAGTTGTGCTCGCAAAGTCAGTGGTAGTCCTTGAAAAGATTCCACCTTCCGAATCATCCACATTCGGGTTCCTGTTATTCTCCAATTCTCCACGTAAGAAACCCTCCTCCGTAATTTCGCGATGAGGGTGAAAATCTCTTGGTTGATCTTCCTTGAAGGCACCAACCCTTCCTATTCTTCTGCAAGGGTCCGGTTGCGCGGAAGCTTCCTCAGAAATGACTGTACAGATTTCATCACCTTGGATTAACTTGGGATCACCATCGCCACTCCTCGTATCTCTCGAGTGTGGAGCCTCTTTCCCATCATGTGCGCGAACTGTGCTTCCCTTCGATTGTACTTCATCACCTACATTGCTTTGTGTTTTTTCACACGTTTGACCTGATAAATGCGACGATTGACTGTTGTTCTCAGCCTGGTTTGACATGCGTTGTTCTTAGCTGCGAAAAATATGTAAATATATAAACTTGTCATTGAGGCATGTGCGTTGTATGTGATAGTAGTCCATAGCTTGATTTTGGCGAAGACTTGTCACTCAACTTATGTTGCAACGATAGAACGATAGCCTTGATTTGTAAAATCATTCCCGGGCCATGATACCAATCCTATGTAAAGATGGTCGGGTACTGGTCACATGTCATTGCACTGTTGCTTTCTCCTCACCTATGTGCCTTGGATACTTCGAAATTACACACTTGTTGATAACAATTCTTTTCGAATCCATTTGAAAGTGTTATTTGAGAGGTGTATTGGTGTTCAAAGAAAGAACATGTGTTGCCCTGAAAAATAAACGAGAATTATTTTAGAGTTGGTCGCGAAAGAGAAACGGGAGAGAGACGAATCAGTCTCCAGGACGTCGTGCTAACAGAAAAAAACTCCTCAGTTCGTGTGATGCTGCGCTATACAGAATTGAAAGAACGAAATTGTTGCCGATAATTCGCTAGTGTTTAACTTTATCACTTTGGTGACGTTATACTTACACAAACAGAATGAATAGAACCGAGAACAAATTAAGACGATACCCGATAGAAGAGTTTAACTTGCTCGTCCAATCATATCAAAAATGACAACAAAATTGAACTATCATATCAATATCATAATCTGTCTGTATTACCAATGGCACTTCCTTAATCCATGAAGTGAGTGGTTTAGAATTCCAGTCGTAATCTAGTATGTACAACATTGTTAAAGGTCCAAACAAGGCACTCGATTGGCGGTGTGTTAGCATTAATTTCAACTTGGCGTTATCTTACCAAGGCTTGTTTTGTATATTTTAGTTAAAATTTTTCTTCGCGTCCCATACTACTTGTAAGAATGCAAAGCGCAGTCGACCCAGGCTCGGTATGAGAACGATATAAGTATATCCCTCTTGTCTAATATCATTGAAGTCATCACCATAGTGGATTCGTAAATGGGAGCCAGTATGTTGATCAAATGCACCACAGCAGTCCTTTTTTCATAGAAATACCTCAGAACGAATTGTTCTTCATTGCAATGGGTTGCCCACGTATTTTACGTAATCTGTATCTCGGAACATATTTGACGTATTGTAAAAGATACCTCGTGAAGTTGCCTTTGATTCAGCCATATTTACTTGTTTTCTTCACTTGTCACTGAATAAACATTGCGTGAAGGACTCCATCTAGATCTCAACGTAAGCAATAATTTTCTGAGGAGAGCTTTAATCAGTCAAGAGATATGCCGCCAAATACCTCTCAATCACTTTACGAAAACGTGGATATACACAAACATTTTAACAGAAGGGCTCCTTGTTCGAACATTCCGCAGTCGTTTTCGCTCTTAGCTCATACGAGCGCTCGGGATAAATTCGAAATTTGGTCAATTCGATAAGGAAAGGCATACATGTCATTAAGGAACGGAGAAACCAAATGTTGTATCAAGATGTCAAAGAGTCTCCACAATTACAATCTTGGTGTTCGTCATGAAACTGGAAAAAAAGTTCAATTTGATATTTTGATAAAATGCGATCCAAGGAGGTCGTGGTTGGTGCGAGATGACAGGGGGCATCCTGCACTAACATGCCATCCCAGTCGCTGTGATAAACAACTTGCTTTTTTAGTCACAGCCACACCCGAAATCCATCCCAGTTTGCCCTATTTGTTCGTTTTAAAATGACAAGTGGGTTTGACAAGTCTTTGAAACTGATAGTGACTCTCGAAATTTTTCTTCTTATTAAGGTGGGTGTGACATGTTATGAAAGTAATTGTGACTATCGAAACTCTAAAAAGTGTGAAAACTCCCACAAAATATCATAGTATGATATCTTACCTTAAGCTGCCACGCTGTTGAACCACGGATATACGTACGCCGCTTGGAAGGTCCGAAGCCAACAGGAGAATAAACATGCTGCGAGAAACTGTTCTGGGAAGATGAAACCAGTTGTTGGTAACCACGATTTATAAGTTAATAAAAATTCTTCCTCTAGGCATGCATTTCTCTAGGAATACACTCAGGCATGTCTGTCATTGTTGAGGTGAAACTCTCTTTCATTTCATATTGATTTGAACATGTTTTTGCATTGAATGATACAGAAAGTGTTAAGTATAATTCCTATCAAGTTGAATTGGAGTGAATACTAACTATTTCATACAGGAGGTACCGTGATCGTCAGGAATCATCAGGAGATTGAACGTGGTGTTTATTTTACACGATTTGGTTTGAAAAACGTGTGCATTTGGCTAGGATCGCAGGGCAAATACACGCGTTTTGAGGCCAACTTAAGATGATTTGTACACTAACAGGAAAGGCTTCGTTCAACAGGTGAACTGTTGAAGGTGGTGATTTCCAAATAAATGTGTGATGGGTTGAGCAAGACATCAAGATTCCTTAACATTTTTATTAGGTTCCTTAAGTCGTTAACGATGAACTCTTGATATGATGTGCAGTTCCTCGTCACTGTAAACCAGCCCAGTCGCCAACGGCCAGTTAGAAATTTTAAAACTGTACTTTCGTCTTGTGTAATTTGTTGTCCTGCAATCGACCAATTTCATCCCCTAACCAAGCGAACTTTTATCATCGCCGAAGTCCAATTTGATTTCAGGGCCTTATACTTTGTAGGCGCTTTCACAAAAACTTGCGAATTAGATGACGTCTGATGTCAAAATCAAAATGATAAAGAGTAGATTCCTCTTTGGGGCTGTCCACGTGGCCAATTCAGAGTTTAACGATGCATCGCGTGAAGGCGCCATGATCGAAAGAATATGGTGATACGACGACCTCATCTCAACATCAAGGTGGCTGTCGTTTTACTTGGTTGCCGGCCGGCCTCGACGGGTATGCATAGACGGGCCGCCTTAAGGGTATGAAGACGATGACTGGGCGATGAACAGACTGCAAATAACAGTCACATTATTTATATAAAGTATGTATCGGGTGGATAAAGCAATATTCCGGAATCTAAACCGGTATTTTTCATAACTGAATCCGTAGGCACCTTCAGAGCTGCTGTAAAGACCGGTTTGCCTTCTGATATCGGTTATGCCTGGCCAGGCATATTTGTAAAGTATACCCCCGGGATATAGAAAATATCGGCCCTTTAATTTCGTCAAGTTTAATCTTATTTCTGCATGCTGCGATATCGGACTATTGGACAGCAATCTTTGTAATTGGATGATAACTGAATTAGTTATTATATTGTTAACGTGGTGTATCGAATGATTTAGTATCATTCAGCGGAAATACTTTTGTCGGGGATGCGCAATTTCGTGCCTAAAGATTGTCTATTGAGAAGCAGTCGATTTAAACGTTTTGTTTGTTCCGTAGTTTACTATAATTTTAATGGGGTTAGGGAAGATATTTGCTGTCCAAATTGTCCGATCATGGCAAATTGCTTATTCATAGCATGCGAATAGTTTCATAATTTTGTAATTGCATGCAGTTAGAAAATTTGTATTTAATACTGATGCCTTTGCGTGAATAAACAGTTAGATTGGAGAAAGCTTTAGAAATGTTTCGGCTTTGACTACGTCCTTGTCATCAAATCGTGGTAACCCCACGTAGCCTGGAAGAAGGCAGAAGTAATCGAGTTGCGGAAAAGGAAAGAGAACTTTTCATATTATCATGAGCGCGAGCTTGAGCTTGTGTGTAAGTGACGATGAAGTTCTGGCCGATAAGGTATCTTTATACGCAGATCTCGAAATCAAATGTCGATGTCTTCTTCATTTTCGTTGCTGTATGTTCTGAAGATGATGAGCGTAGGTTGATTGAACGCAGCCCGTTGCTACATTTTCACAAACACCAACTAGACCATTTCTATTATTCCGCTGTATTTCAATCCATCTTATTGTCACGCGAGGTCTCGCGGGACTTGCTATCAACCAATCAGCTGTTTAAGATTATTTACATGCTGCTTACCCACGCCATTGCATTAGAAATGTTATGCATCGTATCTGTCAAAACGAATTTGCCAAGTAGATTATGATCGTGTGTTCATTAGATTCTCACCATATTTTCTTGCCCCTGGGACGTATCGGCCAGCAACCAGATAGTTTGCCAGCGCTGTTGCAATGCCCAAACGAACGATTATTCTGAATTATCCTTGTTCTGACAGTATCTAGCCATAAATATTACTCCATAACGAGGTGGCAATATGGTGTTGAAAGAATCGCATCCTCCGCAGTAGTGTGATAGATTGGTTGGGAAAAAGAATAGAAATGTACAGTACAGTGGTCGACCGGGGTGGGGTGAACCAAAGATGGTGTGTTTATCTAGGAATTTTCTGCCGGCACTGAAATCCTCAGTCTCAAAATAACATATAGGAATAACCATATAAAAAACTACTCGATAAGGAATTTTGGAAGCAAACTACTGGTTATACCAGAAGGTACATGTAAGGCAAGGCCTATTCGTTCTGTGTACATTTTATGATGCTGGTGCTCAATAACGTTCGATATTGAAAAATTCAAAGTCAAATGTAGAGCTGCATAAGTGACGACTGCGCAAAGGTACACTGAAAGTTTCCATCAAGGCCGTCGCCACAAAGGTTTTACGTGACTCATGCTATCACATCAAAAGGTCGCGAATCCTTTGATCTCTTCCATCCTTTTAGTCTTAATCCCATTGTTTCCTTCCTATTTCAATTACATGCTTGGTTCAGCGACATTCTGGTAAATACCAGGTTTTTCAAAATTTGTGGAATGATAAGTACACGGATAGATATGAAGAGTGCACGCATTTTTCAAAGAAATTTGAGTGGGATTGATGTTAGTACACGCAAAGGTGTCATTTGGTGACAATGGCTCTTGCCACATCTGATCGGGCTGAGCATGCACTGCTCCTTCCGGTATTCCCGAAGATTGACTAGTAACGACACATGATGGCTGGAAGCATGGCTCCTAGAATGATGGAGTGCATTGACTTCACACACTGCAAATAAACCGTCACATGTACATGCATATACGGTTTATCATTTGGTGGCCCAGTTTTAGCTGTATCTTGTAGGGCTTGGCCTGCACAAAGCATTCTATTCATCAACATTCATTTGCTTTAACGAAGCAAATAAAAACTAAAATGCGACTCTGTGTAGTTGTTATGGTAACTTGTAAGACATTTGCCCATTTGCCTGAAGTGATTCGGTGGAACAGTGAAAAGACTATCAAGTATTTGCAGCAGTGTATACACACACTGCTGGTATTTGTTGTGATGGAGACTGAATAGAAACCAAGATTTCGTACTGACTCCGGCAACACAAATGGTAAACCTTGTGGTAAATGTCGTCAACAAAAAAGCTTCGACGTCGTACATGTACCCTTCATGGACGGCGCGATGCCTCCAACTGACGAATGGTATGCCAAGGGTAGGAATCGGAATACACGCAATGTACGGAGAACAAGTAGCCCTTTTGCTTTGAAAGTCGAACTGATACAGCAAGGTAGGATATATGAGTTATGGCTTCCAAGATGGTATTCGTAACTGTTCGTGAATTAAAGCCATCAATAATACGACCAAATTAAAACAAAGTCAGTGAACTATTTCAGCATGTCAAAACAATCAGAAACCTTAATGCCAGCTAAATGTCATCTCAAAATCCGAAGCAAGATGGATGTCATGGATAAATCAGAACCAATTATTATCATAATCCTGATTTAATTGACAACCTGGATTATAGTAATTGGCTGGAATGGCTCTTCAATGTCTATAATTAGTTCCATCGGATCTATGTGATGGATAACATTGTGTAGGATAAGAATTGGTTGGGTTATCAATGTGTAAGACTGTTCAGCAAAATGTTGCTTTAACAACAAAAAAAAACATAAACGAGGACGAGCAAAAATAACTCAATCCGGCAAGTAATGATTACTGCCTCTTGATTGGTTTTCAAACTGGTGACGTCATTTAAAGACCGAGTCGCGTGGACATAAGTCGAGTAAAATGTTATCTGTCCCACGCCCTTTAGTCAAATCATTTGCAGTAAGAAACGTAAGTTAATGTTAATGATAGTGCTACAGTTTATAGATAATAATACACAAGCAAAAATATAATAATCTGGTCTAATATTATCATAATTTGTATTATTTTCATTGGCAGAAGAAATAAATCTGAAAAGTATGATTTCTATGGAAGATGAAGCTTTTCCTTTTCGCATTTAGTATTTTTCTTTCATTTGGTTCGCAACCAAAAGCTCATGGGAACGCCTCTCTAACCGCACAACCTGCTCCGCAATGTTATGCTGCAGCCGCACATAATGGCAACGCGTCATACCATCGTATGAATAGACATTAACTTGGCCGATTTCCACATTTTCCCCCACGGCGTGTAACGTACACTGTCGCACGTGCAGGATGCACGCTCATTGTCAAACAAGAGTTATCTTCCAATAGTTTTGAAAGGAATACATACACCAGTTACTTTGTTATGAACGAAATATCAAAATAATGTAATGTGCTCGATTGATTTGCGGAATAAGTCTTCAATATTTTCGAAAGGATATTTCTCAACAGTATTTTGGGTGTATTCTCTTAAACTATTATAATATATCCTCGGATGGATTAGTAAAGTCAGTGATTCTCGTAAAGGATTAGTCATTACACCTTTCAAAAATAATTTGAAGTGAGAACGATGCGGCTTTCTGTCTGTTTGCCGTTTCGGAAGAAGTAACCACAGAAGGGCATTCAAGCGAAAGTTTTGGCTTCACCTAGACATGAAACCGAGCAAAATGGGATGTTTGCCGTACATTTGGATTATCATTCTTACCGCATTTTGCGGTAAAGGTAAGTTATCATTCTCTGTGTCTTTACCAAGCTTTAATCTAACTCTTACTGAGAGAAATCTTTATTAAAAGGGAGACAAGAAAGGTGTGAGTACTTTGTTATAAATATAACGAAGTTCCTCTTAACATTCTAGTATAATCTCAAAGAAACTAAAAATCAGCATTACAAACCAAAATTACAAAGTGATACCAGAGAGCTTGTTTTCTGATAGTATAGGCCTACATGTAAATGCAGATTTAACTAACGGCAATGATAATCGATCCTGTGAAAATACAGTTTTATTGAAATAATGAAATATCTGCATATGACATATCGGAAAACTTCTAGCAAACATATACATTGGTATAATAATAATGCAACGTTCCCAATATTGCCCTTCCTTTGGTGTAAGGCTGATGCTAGTACCGTATTCGGCTAACTGGGAGGACAGAAGTGGTCCTAATTGGCAATATGGAATATACTGATACTTTTTACTTCATGAATGATTCACTGGGATAGCATTTTTCTGATTCGCGATCATGAATCATCGGGCTTCGCCAAATTCCCAGTCCAGTTTTTCTTCAGGAGATCATATCTCCACAATATATCTGTTCACATATCTCCATTGTCTGCACTTGCCCATTAATTAACCCAATCTACATTAATTATTCCGACTAATTTACCTCATGTGGGACATTGTTGAATTTAGTTTATATTTCATGAGATTTAAACTACATGTGTCATGTAATATGAGCAACGACAATTCTTATTACACGTATTGTGCTTTGCTTGGTGGAACCTAAATATTTAATACTTAGGCGAGCACCTTGGAGAAAAAAACCCATATAGGAAATGAAATTGCTGTAGAATTACTTGACATATCATAACTTAAAAATTAATAACCGTACATGTAGTTCCTGGCGCTTCATAAAGCACTCACTGAGTGTTTCGTCGTCATTAAATGGTGCTTTATCGTCATTAAGTACCGCGTAGCACTGACAAATCTCAACAGTGACAAATCTCATTCGAGAATTAGATCTGTCTTAAAAACGAACTCCTCATAACTGTCCTTCACAGGTTCCATACGTTTTTGTAAAGCATCTCTGTAAACTCTCACAACAGCGATATCCGCCTTTTCGACACCATGAGAACAAACTGGCGAAATATCATAGTTACATGTCATTTGAATGCCATTTAAAAAATCTTTATGAAGAATCGTTGCCGAGAAAGCAGTTGCTTTAACTGTCAACTACAGAAGAACGGAAGTTCTACTCTCTGATGATGCCCATTCACTTACCTAAGTAATAGCACAACATTATTATGATATTTTTCTTTGTCACCCGTTATGCATCCGGTAGTGCAACAGTTATTGCTGCGGGATGTCATCATATCTTGTCAACAGTCAGTGAAGAACTTATTAAAATCCTGCCAAGTGGTTGGTCAACATCATTACATACACATCTCCAAGAACATGTCGCGGTGAGTTGTCTGACACGTCTCAGCCAGGTGGATCTTGTTCAATGTACTGCCGGTGTAGAAGTTTAAAATGTCCTAGGATAAAATGTCTGGGAACAAAGGATTATGCGCTTCAATCTCTGAGCTATTGACTGTCAGGGTCTCTATAGAACCATATTGCAGAATACAATAGGGCCGGACACTTTTTCCAGGGGGGACACTTTTTACTATTACACCGGTATAAACATAGGTTTCTAGTTTTATTTTGGCAACAACTCTGCCGAGAGTGATGTATCTCAAAGATAACAACATGTTTTCAGCAAAATGGTGCTCATACCAAACCAATCAGAAGTCGCGTGTTTTTGCATTTATTGAGTTTGTTCATGTTTTCTTTCGCATTTGTCCTTTGAAACCGATATTGAGAAGCGTTCAGCAGATTATAACCTCCTCGTGTGTATTATGAGCGCCTATTTCTTTATGTTCCGAATATGTTGAACTTGAAATTTGATTTAACAAATTTATTAAATGGCGTCTTTTTTCCTGCAGAAAATGTGTCAGCGCATTGAATTTCCTAATTTTCTCACTCTGCACAATGTGTGCATTTCACAAGGCAAAAGCTCAAATGCTATGCTATTCGATGTGTCATGAGGGCAAATCTATTTTTTTACGGGCAGCTTGATTATTGACAGTACCAAGCATTATTCGCAATACTTGAAAAATATATATCTAAGCACACAATAGTTAAGGCATAGGTTCCGTGAAGTTGTGGCCGGCACTTACATGTACATGTAGCACTTCATATACATGATTTTGATAATGCCCGGTTCATTGTCGGATATCTATGGCAGCAACTTCCTAAAAGCACATTATAGGAGGAGAATATTGGTCTGGCTAGTTTATGTACCTAAGTACATGATATATGTCTCCTTGTCACGAAGATGAAGTAGCAGAATCAATACCAATGTAGGTATCATGCATGAAGGTAACTTCAGCTGCCAGTGCTGCATTTCACGAGGCAAATTTCGAATGGTCTTCTTATGTGACTGTAGATATCAAATGAGCTAACACTTTCTTTCTAGTTTGATCTTTGAGATCGAAAGTGGCGTTGCAAAGCAGAAGAGCTGTCAAATTTGTCTCTCTCAGTCAGCGAAAATAAAAACATACAAAAGAACCTTCTTCCGTGCAAAACCAGATTCTCCACTTTCAAGTACTCTCCGAATGACGAAGCGGCATGCTGATCAAATAGAGCGCAAAGGATGGACTTCCGGTGCTAGTTGTCATGGGATCTCCTTCTACCGGAAGTCATCTGTCATGTGATCAAGGTGTTGATCTGTCGAGGAAATACGATCTGTCATATCGTGATTGAAAATTTGTTCGGTCATCGCGAACCATTTGCCATGGGAAAGATAATCTTTAACCCATCACTTCTCAGGTTCAAACTCACCTACCAACAGTGTCAATAAGAAGTTGGGAAAGATGTCTTGACTGGTAGAAGAACCAAAGATCTCTGGATTGCCGTTCCAATGCTCTGCCGTATCCCACTCAAGACAGCTTGATTTTTCTCTACATTTTGTCATTCTTTCTATACATAACTTGTTCAAGTTTTATCAAGCGCAAATTTGAAACTTATATATCTGATAAAAATCTCGTCCTCCTCTGATTCGAAATGAACGAATCAGCCACGGGTATTTCCCACAGTCATGATCTTTAAATACCAAAGATCACAATAGATGCGACGAAATTTTGAATCTTACACGGCCTTGCCCTCTCACAGCATAGAGGTTACGCCATCAATAGGAAATCAATGTAAGTAATTATTTTCATGAGAAATGCCAGCGCTCGATCGGGATGCCGTTTTTCTTTTCCAAGAAAGGATTGTCTAGAATATCGCATAATCCGGCGCAGACTTCGAGTTGGGGATGTAAAATACTCGTATCGTTCGTCCAGACATTTCTGGAGAACTCAGCACTTTAACATTTCTATGCATCATGCAAAGTTGTGCTGCAAGCCCTCAAGGGTGTCCCGAGCCTAACCTAGAACCTCTGCCTCTCACCATTATCACTAAACGTCCCGCGGTAAGCGACTTGGAAACAGACATCAAGTGCTTGTTGACTTTGCTGTTAACTTAGGGTAGGCTAATTTAGAAACCAGTAAGACCAATTAGGCGATGGATCAATAGGCGACTGAATCATGGGCACGTGTAGAGATATTTCGTTAATAAAGTAGCATTACATTCTACAGTATATGAGACGTCTTTCTCCAATGGCCATGGTTTTTCTTCTTCATATCGACAGAGGACACAAAAGTGATGTTAGTTTGTTGCAGTAAAACATATACTGATAGTGCACTTAACTGGCTCATAGTTTTTTTTCAAGACTCCATGCAAAGTAAAATATCATTTCTAAACAGATTTTTGTTCGTGTTTTAACAAGGAATGTGGAATATTTGTATATAATATTTCAATGTTCGGGGCGTTTTCACTGAATAAACATAGCCGATCTACTTTAACTACCTTTCTGAGCGCTTGTCTTGCATGTGAGTCAAAGTGCCTAGAAGAAAAGTTTAAGTATTAGTATAACATTATCTCCGCCATAGCTCCAGTAAACCCTGCTGACTCTCTCATCCCTTTGATGTTTAGGTAAGGTCACATCTGTCAATGAAATAAATCCTGACGAGAGACTGAGGATTAGCAACGGATACAAACAGCCAGGTATCCGTTACAAAGACTAAAAACCACCAAGTGTTTCCTTGGCAACGGGACGCGTGTCAACCATCAAGAGGCTATAAATATCGGCTAAAGGCTTTGTTGATTTGTGCGTAATGAGCTAATTTGAATATTCTTGTCATTAATGGAGTTGAGTGAAACATATATTCAGAGTAAAAGCTAATTGGGCAAGATCAGTACGAAATGCGATGCGCGTAATTTACGACAAGGAGATTCTATATAGGAGATCTCTATTTCAATATAGAGTTTTCATACGATATTTTCTCTGCTCACATCCATTTTGGGTATACAAATCCGATTATGTCGTCCAAGAAGTTGACTCAGATTCTCTTTACAATGTCTTTCCGCCCTTCGTTTTTTATCCTCATCATCAATTCCCAACATCAGACTGCCATGTACCACCAGAACGTCTCAGCCATCATCCCATAAACTACAGGTTCATATTCTATGTGAAACAACAATTATTGGCTTTACGCCATGACAGAAAGTAGTCCATATATCAACTCTGAAACTCGTTGAAATATAATGACATTTAAATTGTACCTAAGAGGCTTTAGCATTCGCGCCTTTAAGTGGTTTATTTATCATTTCGTTTATAAATCATTCGTATACTACACTTACTGTCTCAGTCAGATACGGTATTTCGCTTCTTAGGGTTCGATTTACCAAGTTTCGGTGGCTGTCTATATAACATTTCATCCGACTATCGAATGACAGTGCATTTTTGAAAATCTTTAGTGTAGTACAATGCTTTTATCAAGAACTTGTAACTTGTCGCTGCCGAAAACGAATCGATATGGTTTCTGACGAATGACGCATGGTCTGGGATTAGCCAAATGTCAGGAGACACAATGCAATTACTTCATTTTGAGTGGTGTATAGAAAAGTTATAAATCTCAGGAAGGACGCGCGCTCCGATGAAACTCTGATGAATATGGTGACACCCAATGGTAAACGGTCTTTCCTGATGTTAATTTTCTTTCTTTTTGAGCCCAGCGTACTAATATTGAGCGGGTTTGCAGTATCGAAAATGGACCTCTTATCCGGCTATCGAAATACAATGCATTTTGGAGAATCTGCAGTGTAGTGCAATGCTTTTTCTAAGTGTGAAGCAAAAACGATGTGGCATTGACTTGGTATCAGTAGCAGTACACTACCCCACATTGTATACCCCAAATTTGTAACAAAAACTATGCTGCTGTCTGATCTATCCATCAATTTGAGCCATACTCGCCGGTGTGTAATGGCCCGTGAGTGAACGCTAGCTCAAGAGATCCCGGACTATTGGATACATGCTAGATCTCATTAAATGTACCCAGGGAGAGGTTAATGGTTCGCAGATGGAAAGTTAACATATTTCATCGGCAACGAGCAAGGGATAAAGGGCACCGCGCATTGGGTATGTGGCTGTTGAAAAAATATACAAGTGATCTGTATGGAATCGCTTCTCTGGATTATATTTCTAAGCAGGCCCCTGGCAAGGAAAGTGGTCTGAACTCTATATGTCACCAGCTGGGCCTAACTAACCGGTCGGATCGCGAATAGCCACAAACCCGAACAGTGTTCGAACCTTCGACCTTCCGTTCACGAGGCAAACTCCTTAGGTCTTGAAAGAATTTTCGAGGCACAGTGGCGCAATGGCTAAGAATGGCTTGTCAAATCGGTGACCGGTTGTTGGCTGCTAAATCACACTGCGACCGGTTCTCATAATCACCAGTTTCTTTCAATGCAGTCTCAGATAGAAAGCAGCCTCCTTTTCTCCTCGGTAAAGGATGATTAACGGCCTGTGGGTTGTCAGCAATGGGCCGTTAATCCCCACATAAGGATGCGGACTAGTCTAGATTGAGATTAATGGTTATAGGACCAGCGTGATTTCTGATGCGAGGAGTCATTAAAACCTGCTGGAGTTGACACTGGCTTCAGCACGTCGGTGTGCAAATGATTCTGAGGTAATCAATTTGTAATAATTGGAATAAAGTACTTTTTTATCATATACTATTCAAATAAAAGACTGGCCGCTTTAAACATTCCAAGCAATTCTCACATATACAGACAGAAGTCTGAAGTCCTTCTCGTGCCAAACGTTTCGTAGGTCGAGTTGAATACTTCAGATATTAATCTCGGGCGAAAGGACAAGCAATCTTCGTCATCTAGATATCGCAAAGGCAGGCTGAACGAAGAAGAAGGGGAAGAAGAGGCGGATGTGGAAGAAGAAGAAGAAGTGCATGTACTGGGAATCATCATTGAAAACCTGACTAACACCTCGTCACCTCAAGAGAAAGACCTACACAGCCATGGTCAGTTCAATGCCTCCATTTCCATATCGTTAGCCGTCAACACCAGTCAATTCTCGTCCAATTAGCCACGAGGTTTTAACGACCATTATCAGGGCGAGCATGACAAAGCAATCCCTCCACTTATTCCCTACATGCAATGTCAAAATCATAAATTATCGCCTAATGAGCTGTGCCGCGGATATTTATTCATTTTGGAGTTTTATTATATGTTTGGTATCCGTATTCGAATGATTGGAAAGACTTGGATGCAAGGACTTGGAAAGTGCATTGTTCCAGGTGATGGTAACGTCACAGAGTCGCTCTGGTGACTGAAACGCTATTTTCATTTAGCGAGCCTCTTCTAAAAGTAAACGTTCTTGTCAAAAGATATACGGTAAATTCAATGTTCTGAAAACTAAAACATGACCGAAAAAGTCTTTTGCAAACTCAACGCGTCATTTGCGGTTTATCTCTTTCAACCAGACGCAATAAGTTACACGAGTCAATGTGTTCCGGCCGACAAGCAAGCAAATGGTGCGCAATGTAATTATGGTTTAATCTGATCGAGTGTACCAAAGTGTCATCTCAAAGTCGCTGTAAAATCTCTGGAGGGCTCGAAGTTCTATCGTATGGCAAAATTACATTTCGGATCATAGTCTTGACAAGCGTCAGACAAAAGCCATTCCCAGAGGCACGACCAGCTTGTTCAGGAAATTTGAAAACGCACGCGCTTGATGTGGAGATGAGAACTTGATATCATGTGGGCATGGCCACAATGTAAAGACCTGTCGGTGGTATATCTTAGGGACATTCCAATATGCCTATTGCCATTTTACCTCACTAGTCAAACCATTCTCTGAAGTGCTCGAACACCTGGAATCTGTGTGTACTTCAGCTTGAAAAGTTCGGGTGAAGGGGTTTTCTTCATGATAATATTCACAATGGTATAAGATGATGGTATAAGAGAGCCGGCGAATCTAGGAACTGGAAGAAGAGGGAGCGTGCACTGCATTTCTCATCAAAATTCCTGGACAGGTGTGTTCCAAAATTTCATGAGTGGTCAATTAAAAAAAGTTTACGTCAATTAGGAGCCGTGCGTCTGGTGCACCCGCTTGGATCCGCGCCTGATCAACGTACATAAATAAATAATAAGAAGAAAATGTTTAAAAAAAACACGAAAAAAGATTCGCCGGGGTTCGAACCCGTAACCATCCAATCCGTAGTGCAACAGTCTAACGGCCGAGGCCATCAACACTTTACTGTCAGGGGTATGACAGACAGGGATTTACCTTGTTCAATTCGTCGCCATATTGAAAAAGCGCCATGATTGTGACGAGGTCACGCTGGCGGAAGAGTAATTGGGTTCAAATAGTCCCAGATAATCGTATAATTCAATATTGCGACAGAGTTTTCTTGATATATCGTATTTATGTAGCTCGGTGATATTATAGACAATGCTCGCAGTTGATTTAAATGTTTGAATGGCTTTCTCAAAAAAACTTTAGAAGCGAGGTCAACAGGGTCAAAAGAAATAGTCTTTGGCGCCAGCAATGCCGGATTTGAATTAAGATTCGAGTCGATTCTTTTGGAGTCGGGCATGCCCATGCACACGGCAATTGTATCTATATTGCTCCGTGCACGTGATTTGAAGGGACAATTTCGGTGTGGGATTTAGGTGGCCAGAAAGGTGATATGTACATGGTAATTTGAATCTATCCGCCTGCTCATCACTGCAGTAACAAAGAAAATGCGCATCACTAATAATGAATTTAGCGTGTAATGTGAGACGGGTTTGACATGACTTGCAAATCTTAGATTTTTAGGCAAACGTACAGTTTCATTCCGTTTTGATGAGATCTTTTTTGCAGTTTGATTGTATGTCAATAATTCTCTCAGCTCCTTGAGAAGTCACGGTCCTACTTGAAGCTATTTTGCATGAAAAACAGCCTGTCTCACACCAAACTTGTCCCTTCAACAAAGAAAGATGGTAGCTGATTTTATGGTTTGAATGGCCATATTGAAAAAGGGTTTGGAATCGAGGTCAACCAAAATAGTTGTTGGCCTCAATGTACCCTCGGGAATTTAAGCCGCCGACTAGTCAAACCATTCTCTGAAGTGCTCGAACACCTGGAATCTGTGTGTACTTCAGCTTGAAAAGTTCGGGTGAAGGGGTTTTCTTCATGATAATATTCACAATGGTATAAGATGATGGTATAAGAGAGCCGGCGAATCTGGGAACTGGAAGAAGAGGGAGCGTGCACTGCATTTCTCATCAAAATTCCTGGACAGGTGTGTTCCAAAATTTCATGAGTGGTCAATTAAAAAAAGTTTACGTCAATTAGGAGCCGTGCGTCTGGTGCACCCGCTTGGATCCGCGCCTGATCAACGTACATGAATAAATAATAATAAGAAAATGTTTTGAAAAAAGATTCGCCGGGGTTCGAACCCGTAACCATCCAATCCGTAGTGCAACAGTCTAACGGCCGAGGCCATCAACGCTTTACTGTCAGGGGTATGACAGACAGGGATTTACCTTGTTCAATTCGTCGCCATATTGAAAAAGCGCCATGATTGTGACGAGGTCACGCTGGCGGAAGAGTAATTGGGTTCAAATAGTCCCAGATAATCGTATAATTCAATATTGCGACAGAGTTTTCTTGATATATCGTATTTATGTAGCTCGGTGATATTATAGACAATGCTCGCAGTTGATTTAAATGTTTGAATGGCTTTCTCAAAAAAACTTCAGAAGCGAGGTCAACAGGGTCAAAAGAAATAGTCTTTGGCGCCAGCATTGCCGGATTTGAATTAAGATTCGAGTCGATTCTTTTGGAGTCGGGCATGCCCATGCACACGGCAATTGTATCTATATTGCTCCGTGCACGTGATTTGAAGGGACAATTTCGGTGTGGGATTTAGGTGGCCAGAAAGGTGATATGTACATGGTAATTTGAATCTATCCGCCTGCTCATCACTGTAGTAACAAACAAAATGCGCATCACTAATAATGAATTTAGCGTGTAATGTGAGACGGGTTTGACATGACTTGCAAATCTTAGATTTTTAGGCAAACGTACAGTTTCATTCCGTTTTGATGAGATCTTTTTTGCATTTTGATTGTATGTCAATAATTCTCTCAGCTCCTTGAGAAGTCACGGTCCTACTTGAAGCTATTTTGCATGAAAAACCGTCTGTCTCACATCAAAGTTGTCCCTTCAACAAAGAAAGATGGTAGCTGATTTTATGGTTTGAATGGCCATATTGAAAAAAAGCTTTGGAATCGAGGTCAACCAAAATAGTTGTTGGCCTCAATGTACCCTCGGGAATTCAAGCCGCCGACTAGTCAAACCATTCTCTGAAGTGCTCGAACACCTGGAATCTGTGTGTACTTCAGCTTGAAAAGTTCGGGTGAAGGGGTTTTCTTCATGATAATATTCACAATGGTATAAGATGATGGTATAAGAGAGCCGGGGAATCTCGGAACTGGAAGAAGAGGGAGCGTGCACTGCATTTCTCATCAAAATTCCTGGACAGGTGTGTTCCAAAATTTCATGAGTGGTCAATTAAAAAAAGTTTACGTCAATTAGGAGCCGTGCGTCTGGTGCACCCGCTTGGATCCGCGCCTGATCAACGTACATGAATAAATAATAATAAGAAAATGTTTAAAAAAAACACGAAAAAAGATTCGCCGGGGTTCGAACCCGTAACCATCCAATCCGTAGTGCAACAGTCTAACGGCCGAGGCCATCAACGCTTTACTGTCAGGGGTATGACAGACAGGGATTTACCTTGTTCAATTCGTCGCCATATTGAGAAAGCGCCATGATTGTGACGAGGTCACGCTGGCGGAAGAGTAATTGGGTTCAAATAGTCCCAGATAATCGTATAATTCAATATTGCGACAGAGTTTTCTTGATATATCGTATTTATGTAGCTCGGTGATATTATAGACAATGCTCGCAGTTGATTTAAATGTTTGAATGGCTTTCTCAAAAAAACTTTAGAAGCGAGGTCAACAGGGTCAAAAGAAATAGTCTTTGGCGCCAGCAATGCCGGATTTGAATTAAGATTCGAGCTCGATTCTTTTGGAGTCGGGCATGCCCATGCACACGGCAATTGTATCTATATTGCTCCGTGCACGTGATTTGAAGGGACAATTTCGGTGTGGGATTTAGGTGGCCAGAAAGGTGATATGTACATGGTAATTTGAATCTATCCGCCTGCTCATCACTGTAGTAACAAAGAAAATGCGCATCACTAATAATGAATTTAGCGTGTAATGTGAGACGGGTTTGACATGACTTGCAAATCTTAGATTTTTAGGCAAACGTACAGTTTCATTCCGTTTTGATGAGATCTTTTTTGCAGTTTGATTGTATGTCAATAATTCTCTCAGCTCCTTGAGAAGTCACGGTCCTACTTGAAGCTATTTTGCATGAAAAACCGTCTGTCTCACATCAAAGTTGTCCCTTCAACAAAGAAAGATGGTAGCTGATTTTATGGTTTGAATGGCCATATTGAAAAAAAGCTTTGGAATCGAGGTCAACCAAAATAGTTGTTGGCCTCAATGTACCCTCGGGAATTCAAGCCGCCGACTAGTCAAACCATTCTCTGAAGTGCTCGAACACCTGGAATCTGTGTGTACTTCAGCTTGAAAAGTTCGGGTGAAGGGGTTTTCTTCATGATAATATTCACAATGGTATAAGATGATGGTATAAGAGAGCCGGGGAATCTAGGAACTGGAAGAAGAGGGAGCGTGCACTGCATTTCTCATCAAAATTCCTGGACAGGTGTGTTCCAAAATTTCATGAGTGGTCAATTAAAAAAAGTTTACGTCAATTAGGAGCCGTGCGTCTGGTGCACCCGCTTGGATCCGCGCCTGATCAACGTACATGAATAAATAATAATAAGAAAATGTTTAAAAAAAACACGAAAAAAGATTCGCCGGGGTTCGAACCCGTAACCATCCAATCCGTAGTGCAACAGTTTAACGGCCGAGGCCATCAACGCTTTACTGTCAGGGGTATGACAGACAGGGATTTACCTTGTTCAATTCGTCGCCATATTGAGAAAGCGCCATGATTGTGACGAGGTCACGCTGGCGGAAGAGTAATTGGGTTCAAATAGTCCCAGATAATCGTATAATTCAATATTGCGACAGAGTTTTCTTGATATATCGTATTTATGTAGCTCGGTGATATTATAGACAATGCTCGCAGTTGATTTAAATGTTTGAATGGCTTTCTCAAAAAAACTTTAGAAGCGAGGTCAACAGGGTCAAAAGAAATAGTCTTTGGCGCCAGCAATGCCGGATTTGAATTAAGATTCGAGCTCGATTCTTTTGGAGTCGGGCATGCCCATGCACACGGCAATTGTATCTATATTGCTCCGTGCACGTGATTTGAAGGGACAATTTCGGTGTGGGATTTAGGTGGCCAGAAAGGTGATATGTACATGGTAATTTGAATCTATCCGCCTGCTCATCACTGTAGTAACAAACAAAATGCGCATCACTAATAATGAATTTAGCGTGTAATGTGAGACGGGTTTGACATGACTTGCAAATCTTAGATTTTTAGGCAAACGTACAGTTTCATTCCGTTCTGATGAGATCTTTTTTGCAGTTTGATTGTATGTCAATAATTCTCTCAGCTCCTTGAGAAGTCACGGTCCTACTTGAAGCTATATTTTGCATGAAAAACAGTCTATCTCACATCAAAGTTGTCCCTTCAACAAAGAAAGATGGCAGCTGATTTTATGGTTTGAATGGCCATATTGAAAAAGGGTTTGGAATCGAGGTCAACCAAAATAGTTGTTGGCCTCAATGTACCCTCGGGAATTCAAGCCGCCGACTAGTCAAACCATTCTCTGAAGTGCTCGAACACCTGGAATCTGTGTGTACTTCAGCTTGAAAAGTTCGGGTGAAGGGGTTTTCTTCATGATAATATTCACAATGGTATAAGATGATGGTATAAGAGAGCCGGCGAATCTAGGAACTGGAAGAAGAGGGAGCGTGCACTGCATTTCTCATCAAAATTCCTGGACAGGTGTGTTCCAAAATTTCATGAGTGGTCAATTAAAAAAAAGTTTACGTCAATTAGGAGCCGTGCGTCTGGTGCACCCGCTTGGATCCGCGCCTGATCAACGTACATGAATAAATAATAATAAGAAAATGTTTTGAAAAAAGATTCGCCGGGGTTCGAACCCGTAACCATCCAATCCGTAGTGCAACAGTCTAACGGCCGAGGCCATCAACGCTTTACTGTCAGGGGTATGACAGACAGGGATTTACCTTGTTCAATTCGTCGCCATATTGAAAAAGCGCCATGATTGTGACGAGGTCACGCTGGCGGAAGCGTAATTGGGTTCAAATAGTCCCAGATAATCGTATAATTCAATATTGCGACAGAGTTTTCTTGATATATCGTATTTATGTAGCTCGGTGATATTATAGACAATGCTCGCAGTTGATTTAAATGTTTGAATGGCTTTCTCAAAAAAACTTCAGAAGCGAGGTCAACAGGGTCAAAAGAAATAGTCTTTGGCGCCAGCATTGCCGGATTTGAATTAAGATTCGAGTCGATTCTTTTGGAGTCGGGCATGCCCATGCACACGGCAATTGTATCTATATTGCTCCGTGCACGTGATTTGAAGGGACAATTTCGGTGTGGGATTTAGGTGGCCAGAAAGGTGATATGTACATGGTAATTTGAATCTATCCGCCTGCTCATCACTGTAGTAACAAACAAAATGCGCATCACTAATAATGAATTTAGCGTGTAATGTGAGACGGGTTTGACATGACTTGCAAATCTTAGATTTTTAGGCAAACGTACAGTTTCATTCCGTTTTGATGAGATCTTTTTTGCAGTTTGATTGTATGTCAATAATTCTCTCAGCTCCTTGAGAAGTCACGGTCCTACTTGAAGCTATTTTGCATGAAAAACCGTCTGTCTCACATCAAAGTTGTCCCTTCAACAAAGAAAGATGGTAGCTGATTTTATGGTTTGAATGGCCATATTGAAAAAGGGTTTGGAATCGAGGTCAACCAAAATAGTTGTTGGCCTCAATGTACCCTCGGGAATTCAAGCCGCCGACGAGTCAAACCATTCTCTGAAGTGCTCGAACACCTGGAATCTGTGTGTACTTCAGCTTGAAAAGTTCGGGTGAAGGGGTTTTCTTCATGATAATATTCACAATGGTATAAGATGATGGTATAAGAGAGCCGGCGAATCTAGGAACTGGAAGAAGAGGGAGCGTGCACTGCATTTCTCATCAAAATTCCTGGACAGGTGTGTTCCAAAATTTCATGAGTGGTCAATTAAAAAAAAGTTTACGTCAATTAGGAGCCGTGCGTCTGGTGCACCCGCTTGGATCCGCGCCTGATCAACGTATATGAATAAATAATAATAAGAAAATGTTTTAAAAAAACACGAAAAAAGGTTCGCCGGGGTTCGAACCCGTAACCATCCAATCCGTAGTGCAACAGTCTAACGGCCGAGGCCATCAACGCTTTACTGTCAGGGGTATGACAGACAGGGATTTACCTTGTTCAATTCGTCGCCATATTGAAAAAGCGCCATGATTGTGACGAGGTCACGCTGGCGGAAGAGTAATTGGGTTCAAATAGTCCCAGATAATCGTATAATTCAATATTGCGACAGAGTTTTCTTGATATATCGTATTTATGTAGCTCGGTGATATTATAGACAATGCTCGCAGTTGATTTAAATGTTTGAATGGCTTTCTCAAAAAAACTTCAGAAGCGAGGTCAACAGGGTCAAAAGAAATAGTCTTTGGCGCCAGCATTGCCGGATTTGAATTAAGATTCGAGTCGATTCTTTTGGAGTCGGGCATGCCCATGCACACGGCAATTGTATCTATATTGCTCCGTGCACGTGATTTGAAGGGACAATTTCGGTGTGGGATTTAGGTGGCCAGAAAGGTGATATGTACATGGTAATTTGAATCTATCCGCCTGCTCATCACTGTAGTAACAAAGAAAATGCGCATCACTAATAATGAATTTAGCGTGTAATGTGAGACGGGTTTGACATGACTTGCAAATCTTAGATTTTTAGGCAAACGTACAGTTTCATTCCGTTTTGATGAGATCTTTTTTGCAGTTTGATTGTATGTCAATAATTCTCTCAGCTCCTTGAGAAGTCACGGTCCTACTTGAAGCTATTTTGCATGAAAAACCGTCTGTCTCACATCAAAGTTGTCCCTTCAACAAAGAAAGATGGTAGCTGATTTTATGGTTTGAATGGCCATATTGAAAAAAAGCTTTGGAATCGAGGTCAACCAAAATAGTTGTTGGCCTCAATGTACCCTCGGGAATTCAAGCCACCGACTAGTCAAACCATTCTCTGAAGTGCTCGAACACCTGGAATCTGTGTGTACTTCAGCTTGAAAAGTTCGGGTGAAGGGGTTTTCTTCATGATAATATTCACAATGGTATAAGATGATGGTATAAGAGAGCCGGCGAATCTAGGAACTGGAAGAAGAGGGAGCGTGCACTGCATTTCTCATCAAAATTCCTGGACAGGTGTGTTCCAAAATTTCATGAGTGGTCAATTAAAAAAAGTTTACGTCAATTAGGAGCCGTGCGTCTGGTGCACCCGCTTGGATCCGCGCCTGATCAACGTACATGAATAAATAATAATAAGAAAATGTTTAAAAAAAACACGAAAAAAGATTCGCCGGGGTTCGAACCCGTAACCATCCAATCCGTAGTGCAACAGTCTAACGGCCGAGGCCATCAACACTTTACTGTCAGGGGTATGACAGACAGGGATTTACCTTGTTCAATTCGTCGCCATATTGAAAAAGCGCCATGATTGTGACGAGGTCACGCTGGCGGAAGAGTAATTGGGTTCAAATAGTCCCAGATAATCGTATAATTCAATATTGCGACAGAGTTTTCTTGATATATCGTATTTATGTAGCTCGGTGATATTATAGACAATGCTCGCAGTTGATTTAAATGTTTGAATGGCTTTCTCAAAAAAACTTTAGAAGCGAGGTCAACAGGGTCAAAAGAAATAGTCTTTGGCGCCAGCAATGCCGGATTTGAATTAAGATTCGAGCTCGATTCTTTTGGAGTCGGGCATGCCCATGCACACGGCAATTGTATCTATATTGCTCCGTGCACGTGATTTGAAGGGACAATTTCGGTGTGGGATTTAGGTGGCCAGAAAGGTGATATGTACATGGTAATTTGAATCTATCCGCCTGCTCATCACTGTAGTAACAAACAAAATGCGCATCACTAATAATGAATTTAGCGTGTAATGTGAGACGGGTTTGACATGACTTGCAAATCTTAGATTTTTAGGCAAACGTACAGTTTCATTCCGTTCTGATGAGATCTTTTTTGCAGTTTGATTGTATGTCAATAATTCTCTCAGCTCCTTGAGAAGTCACGGTCCTACTTGAAGCTATATTTTGCATGAAAAACAGTCTATCTCACATCAAAGTTGTCCCTTCAACAAAGAAAGATGGCAGCTGATTTTATGGTTTGAATGGCCATATTGAAAAAGGGTTTGGAATCGAGGTCAACCAAAATAGTTGTTGGCCTCAATGTACCCTCGGGAATTTAAGCCGCCGACTAGTCAAACCATTCTCTGAAGTGCTCGAACACCTGGAATCTGTGTGTACTTCAGCTTGAAAAGTTCGGGTGAAGGGGTTTTCTTCATGATAATATTCACAATGGTATAAGATGATGGTATAAGAGAGCCGGCGAATCTGGGAACTGGAAGAAGAGGGAGCGTGCACTGCATTTCTCATCAAAATTCCTGGACAGGTGTGTTCCAAAATTTCATGAGTGGTCAATTAAAAAAAGTTTACGTCAATTAGGAGCCGTGCGTCTGGTGCACCCGCTTGGATCCGCGCCTGATCAACGTACATGAATAAATAATAATAAGAAAATGTTTTGAAAAAAGATTCGCCGGGGTTCGAACCCGTAACCATCCAATCCGTAGTGCAACAGTCTAACGGCCGAGGCCATCAACGCTTTACTGTCAGGGGTATGACAGACAGGGATTTACCTTGTTCAATTCGTCGCCATATTGAAAAAGCGCCATGATTGTGACGAGGTCACGCTGGCGGAAGAGTAATTGGGTTCAAATAGTCCCAGATAATCGTATAATTCAATATTGCGACAGAGTTTTCTTGATATATCGTATTTATGTAGCTCGGTGATATTATAGACAATGCTCGCAGTTGATTTAAATGTTTGAATGGCTTTCTCAAAAAAACTTCAGAAGCGAGGTCAACAGGGTCAAAAGAAATAGTCTTTGGCGCCAGCATTGCCGGATTTGAATTAAGATTCGAGTCGATTCTTTTGGAGTCGGGCATGCCCATGCACACGGCAATTGTATCTATATTGCTCCGTGCACGTGATTTGAAGGGACAATTTCGGTGTGGGATTTAGGTGGCCAGAAAGGTGATATGTACATGGTAATTTGAATCTATCCGCCTGCTCATCACTGTAGTAACAAAGAAAATGCGCATCACTAATAATGAATTTAGCGTGTAATGTGAGACGGGTTTGACATGACTTGCAAATCTTAGATTTTTAGGCAAACGTACAGTTTCATTCCGTTTTGATGAGATCTTTTTTGCAGTTTGATTGTATGTCAATAATTCTCTCAGCTCCTTGAGAAGTCACGGTCCTACTTGAAGCTATTTTGCATGAAAAACCGTCTGTCTCACATCAAAGTTGTCCCTTCAACAAAGAAAGATGGTAGCTGATTTTATGGTTTGAATGGCCATATTGAAAAAAAGCTTTGGAATCGAGGTCAACCAAAATAGTTGTTGGCCTCAATGTACCCTCGGGAATTCAAGCCGCCGACTAGTCAAACCATTCTCTGAAGTGCTCGAACACCTGGAATCTGTGTGTACTTCAGCTTGAAAAGTTCGGGTGAAGGGGTTTTCTTCATGATAATATTCACAATGGTATAAGATGATGGTATAAGAGAGCCGGCGAATCTAGGAACTGGAAGAAGAGGGAGCGTGCACTGCATTTCTCATCAAAATTCCTGGACAGGTGTGTTCCAAAATTTCATGAGTGGTCAATTAAAAAAAGTTTACGTCAATTAGGAGCCGTGCGTCTGGTGCACCCGCTTGGATCCGCGCCTGATCAACGTACATGAATAAATAATAATAAGAAAATGTTTAAAAAAAACACGAAAAAAGATTCGCCGGGGTTCGAACCCGTAACCATCCAATCCGTAGTGCAACAGTCTAACGGCCGAGGCCATCAACACTTTACTGTCAGGGGTATGACAGACAGGGATTTACCTTGTTCAATTCGTCGCCATATTGAAAAAGCGCCATGATTGTGACGAGGTCACGCTGGCGGAAGAGTAATTGGGTTCAAATAGTCCCAGATAATCGTATAATTCAATATTGCGACAGAGTTTTCTTGATATATCGTATTTATGTAGCTCGGTGATATTATAGACAATGCTCGCAGTTGATTTAAATGTTTGAATGGCTTTCTCAAAAAAACTTTAGAAGCGAGGTCAACAGGGTCAAAAGAAATAGTCTTTGGCGCCAGCAATGCCGGATTTGAATTAAGATTCGAGCTCGATTCTTTTGGAGTCGGGCATGCCCATGCACACGGCAATTGTATCTATATTGCTCCGTGCACGTGATTTGAAGGGACAATTTCGGTGTGGGATTTAGGTGGCCAGAAAGGTGATATGTACATGGTAATTTGAATCTATCCGCCTGCTCATCACTGTAGTAACAAACAAAATGCGCATCACTAATAATGAATTTAGCGTGTAATGTGAGACGGGTTTGACATGACTTGCAAATCTTAGATTTTTAGGCAAACGTACAGTTTCATTCCGTTCTGATGAGATCTTTTTTGCAGTTTGATTGTATGTCAATAATTCTCTCAGCTCCTTGAGAAGTCACGGTCCTACTTGAAGCTATATTTTGCATGAAAAACAGTCTATCTCACATCAAAGTTGTCCCTTCAACAAAGAAAGATGGCAGCTGATTTTATGGTTTGAATGGCCATATTGAAAAAGGGTTTGGAATCGAGGTCAACCAAAATAGTTGTTGGCCTCAATGTACCCTCGGGAATTCAAGCCGCCGACTAGTCAAACCATTCTCTGAAGTGCTCGAACACCTGGAATCTGTGTGTACTTCAGCTTGAAAAGTTCGGGTGAAGGGGTTTTCTTCATGATAATATTCACAATGGTATAAGATGATGGTATAAGAGAGCCGGCGAATCTAGGAACTGGAAGAAGAGGGAGCGTGCACTGCATTTCTCATCAAAATTCCTGGACAGGTGTGTTCCAAAATTTCATGAGTGGTCAATTAAAAAAAAGTTTACGTCAATTAGGAGCCGTGCGTCTGGTGCACCCGCTTGGATCCGCGCCTGATCAACGTACATGAATAAATAATAATAAGAAAATGTTTAAAAAAAACACGAAAAAAGATTCGCCGGGGTTCGAACCCGTAACCATCCAATCCGTAGTGCAACAGTCTAACGGCCGAGGCCATCAACACTTTACTGTCAGGGGTATGACAGACAGGGATTTACCTTGTTCAATTCGTCGCCATATTGAAAAAGCGCCATGATTGTGACGAGGTCACGCTGGCGGAAGCGTAATTGGGTTCAAATAGTCCCAGATAATCGTATAATTCAATATTGCGACAGAGTTTTCTTGATATATCGTATTTATGTAGCTCGGTGATATTATAGACAATGCTCGCAGTTGATTTAAATGTTTGAATGGCTTTCTCAAAAAAACTTTAGAAGCGAGGTCAACAGGGTCAAAAGAAATAGTCTTTGGCGCCAGCAATGCCGGATTTGAATTAAGATTCGAGCTCGATTCTTTTGGAGTCGGGCATGCCCATGCACACGGCAATTGTATCTATATTGCTCCGTGCACGTGATTTGAAGGGACAATTTCGGTGTGGGATTTAGGTGGCCAGAAAGGTGATATGTACATGGTAATTTGAATCTATCCGCCTGCTCATCACTGTAGTAACAAACAAAATGCGCATCACTAATAATGAATTTAGCGTGTAATGTGAGACGGGTTTGACATGACTTGCAAATCTTAGATTTTTAGGCAAACGTACAGTTTCATTCCGTTCTGATGAGATCTTTTTTGCAGTTTGATTGTATGTCAATAATTCTCTCAGCTCCTTGAGAAGTCACGGTCCTACTTGAAGCTATATTTTGCATGAAAAACAGTCTATCTCACACCAAACTTGTCCCTTCAACAAAGAAAGATGGCAGCTGATTTTATGGTTTGAATGGCCATATTGAAAAAGGGTTTGGAATCGAGGTCAACCAAAATAGTTGTTGGCCTCAATGTACCCTCGGGAATTCAAGCCGCCGACGAGTCAAACCATTCTCTGAAGTGCTCGAACACCTGGAATCTGTGTGTACTTCAGCTTGAAAAGTTCGGGTGAAGGGGTTTTCTTCATGATAATATTCACAATGGTATAAGATGATGGTATAAGAGAGCCGGCGAATCTAGGAACTGGAAGAAGAGGGAGCGTGCACTGCATTTCTCATCAAAATTCCTGGACAGGTGTGTTCCAAAATTTCATGAGTGGTCAATTAAAAAAAAGTTTACGTCAATTAGGAGCCGTGCGTCTGGTGCACCCGCTTGGATCCGCGCCTGATCAACGTACATGAATAAATAATAATAAGAAAATGTTTTAAAAAAACACGAAAAAAGATTCGCCGGGGTTCGAACCCGTAACCATCCAATCCGTAGTGCAACAGTCTAACGGCCGAGGCCATCAACACTTTACTGTCAGGGGTATGACAGACAGGGATTTACCTTGTTCAATTCGTCGCCATATTGAAAAAGCGCCATGATTGTGACGAGGTCACGCTGGCGGAAGAGTAATTGGGTTCAAATAGTCCCAGATAATCGTATAATTCAATATTGCGACAGAGTTTTCTTGATATATCGTATTTATGTAGCTCGGTGATATAATAGACAATGCTCGCAGTTGATTTAAATGTTTGAATGGCTTTCTCAAAAAAACTTTAGAAGCGAGGTCAACAGGGTCAAAAGAAATAGTCTTTGGCGCCAGCAATGCCGGATTTGAATTAAGATTCGAGTCGATTCTTTTGGAGTCGGGCATGCCCATGCACACGGCAATTGTATCTACTAGCATATACCCATGGAGCGGGCAAAGTTGAAATGTAATATACATTAGTTAAATGGGCACGATGATTGAGCTACATTAAATTTCTAACGTTACTGAAGTTTTATTAAAGGTTAAACACGAAATGAACTGCATTTAGGGACTTAATTGCTGCTATCTGCTACATGCAACCCCCAATAGATTGATTGGAGTACGCTATTTTGCACAATACATTGAGACCAGTGACAGCAGGCCCTGTTCCAAATAAGGCCCTCACATATTAGGCATATCACCTACCCACTCCCGTACCCAATGCCACTGTCGGACCAAAGCCAGGCGCATGGAGAGATGCAGAACGCAATTCAAACTGACAACATCAGTCAGTAAAGAATAAATCAAAGAGCAAGCGCTGGCCACTGTACATATTTTGTCCATCCTGGCATAACTGTTTATTGATACCCTGACTGCATGTTCCGGTAGGCCACTCTGCAGAATTTGCCTCATCACTCAGGTCAGTGTTTCTCGAATAGAACTAAAATAGAATAGGCCAATCATTAATCTCCCTGCTAATACCCTGCACCATGGACCAGGTTGTATAGCACTACATACGTGCTGGAAGCTAATACTGATGTGGCAGGGAGAATATGCGTGAAGTTTGTGTATGCTTTTGAGAATGAGCGGAGCTCTCCAGTCGACGTGCTCTCTGAAAAGTTGTTATTTATTCTAAAACCACGAAGATATTCGACGTATGACACCCTCAGTGACACTCTTACGTATGATCCAGACCTACGAAGCCAAAGGTTGCAAGAATTCGACGCATTTCCAAGGCCTAATTTTGAAACAAAAATTACCTCCTAAATAGCGGCCACAACGCGCATTATAGTATAGATGCCATTTTACATAGGATTATAAAAGGCAGTTTCTAGTCGCGCTTTCGCCGTAAATATAGCCTGAAAACGCCCATTGCAGGAAATCTCCAAGTACCGCGAGTGAAACAGGAAACAGATCTGTTTTCCGTGGTATATATGTACTAAGATACTGTAGTATAATTTTGTTTTCCGTGTACTTGAAGGTATCATGTACATTTTGACGCTTCAAACTTAAAGAGAAAAATTGGATTCGATTTGAAAATGTCGAATAAAAAAGTTTTTGCTGGCTTGATATGTTCCCATTCCCCGGCGGAAATGTACCATCGACAATTGTGTGCAGCACCGATTTGAGGGAATAATACAGAACAGAAGGACTGTTTGAACTTTATGAATTTGTTTGATATACTTGGCAATCAATAAACGAGGCAATAACGAAGGAGAAACGAGCTACATAACTGAACATATTGTGTACAGTATTTTTCATTGATGCATGCATAACAAAACAGTAATTCCTTTCAAGGCTAAATTTAGATGCTGGAAGATGAAAAATATACCATTTTAAAGTGTCCTTGAAGCCAGACAATTAAACCTTTTGCTACCCGATCAATGTATCGGGTGAGCGAAAATATAGCTCAATTTTTCTCCTGTTTTTGTATCACCTCATACTTTGCATGTACCAAAGACGACGGATACATCTCGTACCGTTGGAGTAATGTCAATGCCTTGGGCCACACTCAGCTGCTTCTGATGTGGCTTTTAGATGCACCGGCTTAGTGGCAATGTGTACCTACTGGTAAAACATAAACGAACGCACTCTATTTGAGATGTTTCCTTATAACAACAGCTTGACAGCGGCACCCATATTTTTAATTGCATCGTATGTAACTCAACCACGTTCCTTGGATGCGCGTTGAGTTGATTTTAATTAGTTACTGTGATCCACTTCAAGATAAGGAACTCCCGAAGTTCATAATCAAGCTCAGTCGGAAATCGTTGGGAAAGTTCGAACGAGAAACTACAGGCAGGCTCCTGGTAGGCAACAGAAGGTTACAAAAGGGGTCAACCTCCATCTCTCAGTACATTGAAACTAGTCATGCTTGTACATGTATGGCAATACAATTATCGCTCAATCACAAAACAAACGTCCCTGACTACCAATTTGACCCTTAGTTCTAGCCTGTAGGTCTTCTTTAACCTTGTTTTTACTTTCTATTATTTCTCAAAAATGTAAGTACTATCGCTTACTACTGAAATACATGTATGTTATTTTCGAATAAGTGTACGAACTCTACACGTGTTATTCCATGCACACTCGACTCAACTGGCTTGAAACATATCCCAGATTGCCGCAGCTAGAACTTCCGTTTCTCTTGGCTTCATGGATTTGGTGGATCATATAACGGAACCCATTGGCTAATGGAACCTCTTTAAAACAACTTCGCCACACAGATCATATCAAGGATACATTAGGGAGATACATGAAGTGGAGTGAATCAACGTGTTCTCGAATATCATTAACTTCATTGTTGGAGTTGTCTACTTTATTCTTTCATCGACTTTAGACAAAGCAGAGTTTCAACAGCTCTCATAGTGCCAACAGGCAGCAGTTACATGTATTTCTTAGTTCTCTTTCACTAAAAAGTCCTGACTGCAAAAACAACTTTCTTTTCTCTTTCAGCAATTTTTCAATTACTGTTTAGTGGTGTCCTGAGAATTCGGTGATAAATGCATTTTGGAAAATAATAGCTCTGGTGGAACAGACAATTACTTTCTGTCAAACAAGTTGGTCCCCTACTCTATCAACATCTGCAACATCGTTTTCGGAAATTATGATTCTTTAGAACTATTTGGAAACTATTTCTTACATGGTGTTCCTCCTTTTAGATCTGCAGAATGTCTAAAGCCAACGTCCAAGTTTCATTTGATCATTGCATACGGACGGAATCTTTAAAATATTTTTCATCATAAATCATTACAAATCTATTTTCACAACTTTCTGTCATTTTAGGTCTTTGCTACAACCTGACAGCTCCACAACATTACACTGTGTTCTCAGGCAACATACGGGTCCACTACGCCCTCCCAATCCACGTGCCTCTTCAAAAGCTCATCGTCCAATTATATTCCGCCAGCAACCGTGACGTCATCAATTCTATGGGCCTCCCTGGTCGACGAACTGGTGTCTTGCCTTTTCTGTGTGGCATATTGGACCATGACGGTTTGTACATATTTGAATTACAAGACCAGAATTCGGGGCGTGTGCTGACGCGATCGAGGGTCATGACTGCCGTGTGGCCCGAAATCATCTTTACGCTTCCACCTGTTCACGTTGCCCTTACCAGACCTGTGATGCTGCGGTTTCTTAAAACGGATGCAAAGTGCAGATCGAAGTCGAAAAGAAGTAAGTACTGGATCGACATGATATACCAAGGGAAGAATCCAACTGATGGTAATCCCTGGATTACCCCCACCGTGGTTGGTAAGGAAAATATATTCGATCTGAGCAAAATGACTTTGAACGACGTCAAGTTTTCGTGTGATGTTTTCGACCAGGCTGGGTATTACCAGGCGATACTCCGGTCATCTTACGATCCAACTGGCTATATTGCAAAAAGTGGCCGCATGAGCGTGAAGTGGTCGAATCGGATGTTTGGATTGGAAGCCATGACCGGAAGTATCTTTCCATGTAGACGCGTATTCCAGATGCAGTACAAACACCCGCCGTGTCCAGGAAGAAGAGACAAGATGAGAATGTATAAAATAAAGCAGGAGGCAGTGGCATCAGTTGCGTCGCCGCGGAAGTTGGAGTACATCATAGAGAAGAATGTGGATGCGACAGGGCGGACCGGCATCCTGGAGTACAAGTGTGATCTCTTCGAGCAGGGGGTGGCGGCGTATTGCTTCAGATATGTAAGCGTCTCAAAGACAGGGGGAGTCCAAGACCAGGACACAATCTGCGTCCCTTCCAAGGAAGATATAGGTCAGTATGTGATAATCGGGTACCGCTGCTTAGATAGTACAGGCCTACCCAAAATATGCAATACTCGAGTAGTCTCGGAGGCATGAGACCACTTCAGATGACAGATCAAGCAACTGAAGATGGTTTTGTCAAATTTGTTAAAAGAGAAAGCTGAACTGAAAAAGAACACAGTTCTGATGCTCATATTTCACTAAGACTTGGAAATGGCAAAAGTTGCAGAAGAGGTAGTCCAACCTACATCCTATTTGCTTCAGAGCACAGAAAAACCGTAAGACCAGTGAACAGCCATGCTTAACTTAAAGCTAATATACTTTGGTCACGCATCTGAGTGCAGTAGTCCGGTAGGGTAGTTCCTCTTTCCCATTATTTTATTACTTTGACCAAGATTTAATGAGTACAATGTTAATTAACTACATAGGTAACTGGCTATAAATCAGGATGATTTAATACTTCTCAGAATTGCCCATTAGCTGAACCTCGCCTCAAAGGTGACGATGTGATGGTGATCGATAATTTTATGAAATTCGAACCTGAGAGGTTGAAACACTGATTGAGCAGCTCATCTGCAAACTGTGTGTGTCTTGGTATTGGTCGGCGCAAAAAGGAAGACGTTTGGACTATCATGGGGGTGACTTGTCAAAAATGAACTTTGTGGTATTTTATCATCCTCACGTCACCAGTGATTATTCGCTCCCCGTCCATGCACACGAACGTTTGCGTGCACAGACGGAGCCGACCTGAATTTAGAATTTTGACCAGTCCCTCTCCCCGGTCATCGTTAACGAAATCTGCGAATGTTCATAGACCATAGGCCTAAATTCCCATTGTTCTACTATCTTATCAACGGGTTTTTGCAAATCTTGATAACATCGACCCCCACGAAACACCTTTAATGGTGGTCGATAAGCCCAGACCGACAACGGCAAACAAACGTAATGAGCTCAGATAGCTTTTCAGCTCGCCGCAGTCTCCCTATAACACCTCTCTGAGTCAAAAACACGGACCTGCTCGCGCCCGATAAACGCCATCTTTTCCCAGGTTGACAATGAATTACACGTTGTCATGACAACCAGGTGATGCGAACCATCCATCACCTCGGATAATGGCCTGTCACTTGGTATATTACCGACGGTGACATGTAGGCGTGGAAATCGCTCCATAATTCCCAACTTGTCAGTGGGAAATGTCTTAGACCGATGTTGGCGATGTTGACATATTGCTTCCACCTCATAAAAAACAACTTAACGGTCTTCAAAGAATAGTCAGGCGTAGATAATGTAAATTATAATCTTGAAGTTATTCGAACACATTTTGAAATATATCCCCGTTTGAGAGAGTGTGATGAAAAAGAGACACTGCTTTAAGCTGACCTATCAAGCGAGAATGTATAAAATTTTGACCTGCTGTAGTCAAAACCAATGGATGAAAATGAAATTTCATTATATCCGCGTGTTTGCACCCGAGAAGGACAATGGTTAAATTGGGCACCACAGGATTTACCAGTGATATTGGGCATGTTAGTCATAACAGACATGCTGGGAAACTGTGGCAGTATAACCATCAGATCAGGCTTAAAATCTGTCTTTGCGCAGTCTGAGAAATATATCCTCTAAGCCAATAATCAATGAGTTATTAGCCGTGTATAGAGTGACTGTAACTGATAGGCAGTGACAACTGATGATGCACAGTATTCCCAAAGGAAGGGATGGGGATTTGGTCAACACAACTCCGGCAAATGGAGCTTGCGATCAATGACCTTGAAAGAAATCAGTAAAATGCTGTCACTTTCTGTGGTGATACGTTCTTGGAATCGCACTCGCGTATTCCTAATTATGAACAGTTCACTACATGTAACGCTAACTGGCGAAGACTGCTCTATGTTTTTCAATACCCAGCAATGATTTGATAGTTCCTGTGATTCCTTGTCTAACGTGACATCTAAAATTAGCTCCAAAGATTTATGTGGCAAGTGTTTCTGACTGGACGGCACTAGCTGAATATTTCATACCATTAATTGCCTGGACAATGTTTCGGCCGCTGAATGAAATAATCAGATAATATTATGACAATGAAGAATCGCTGTTCTCATATTGTTGGCATCCGCAGATCTTTTGGCATGAAGTTGACATATATTTGTCCTCTTTTTCATGAAAATCCTTGATCACCATCAAAATGTAACAAAACATGGTAAGTCATCTGAATGTGAACAAATTCTCATTCTTATGTAAACGTGGATCTGATCACCTGTCCAGAATTGTTGTTCATAACTTTTTATTTAAAAAACAATTCCTATACCTTATATTTTACCATTATCGGTTGTTATCCTAGCATCTCATCCATGTCATCCTTCACCTCCCGTGTGCGAGTGATCCACCCATTCCCATTATATATATCCCGTCTAACTCTCGTCATCTTTCCGTCAATCAGCCCGACGAGAAAGCTTGACGGATGATCAATGGGAGTCGGGGATCAATTGCATCTTACATGTACCTGCGAAATATCTCTGTCTCCATCTATCATTTCTGAAACGTAGCCGTCAGCGGTTTGAACCGATGCATTGTGCGTCAGTGTATTGCATGTCTTTTACATACGTATATAGTATTTTTAAATTCCTCTGCACTTACATGTACATGTATTATATTATTATACGTTTTGCCCATCTTCAGACTTCGTTTCAATCTATCACTATTTCTCGTTTCAATCTACCTTACAATGAAAGCCACTGAAACCTCTCGTTTATTCAATTTTGATTTTCTCCTCTGTTGCCAAGCAAGGCTTTGTTTGCTAAGTGAATACAACTGGACTTACATACAATATGTAAATTGCATGAAGAGTCATTCATCCTCACTTATACTCTGCTCTTGAGAGAAGCTCAGTTCGGAAGAAGGTGTAAAATTGATATATGTTGGTGGATCAGGGTGTGATGGACAGAAAGAACATTACTTAGGTGAAATATAATGAAAAAGGATTATCGGCCAACCATCCGTCATCCATCAAGGATCCTTGCCTGACTGGTGACGCCACTGCGGACAAAATCTGCAGTAAATTATCATCAGGTGCTGAATCCGTTTATTTTGATGTCGATTTTACTTCCTAGGTGTAGTGATCAATGGAGGTTGGAGCTACTGGTCTTCCTGGACGGTGTGCAGCAGCAACAACGGACTGTGCGGAACGGGGAAGCAAAGCCGTTACAGATTATGCGATAGCCCGCCACCCTCTGGAGGTGGCAGGTTCTGCTCCCTGTCAGGGGAGACGCTGATGTGGCAGGATTGTTCTGTCCCTTGCAGAGGTAAATCAAAACTCGCTCTCGCTCAGACTTCAAGCATGTCTGGCTTGGAACCTGGGTAACCCCGGGCTGGATACTCCTAGGGGCCTTGCGAAATAGGGGCCAAATAACCACACAAACAAAGTAAGAAAATGGGGCAGATCCTTATTCTTACGAAATCGGTAATCTTAACTCCATAACTTGGTTCAAAATAGGAATTGGTAATGATCGTAAATTTATTGCTGAGGAATGTGTCCGTTGCACGTACAAGCTATGAAAAGAATCATTTTATTTTTCAGATGATACAAATGACGGCCAGAATGACACGATCCTGACGACTATAGCGCCCATGAACCCAAATTGCCGCTGCGGATGCAATTTGACCTCTTCCCAGGCAATCTTCGAGTCCAGCGGCCACTGCCCGCCATTAAGTACCTGGTTAATCAGCGTTAAAAATGGCCGCCGCGTCGTCCTTGAGTTTGACCTCTTCGACATTGACCCTGACCTTCAACAGTTCGTTGTTCGCGATGGCGTCAGCGACCATCGAAGCATTTTAGTTAGGAGCACGGGCAACGACCGTCCGGGTGTTGCGATATCATCAAAAAATATCTTACAGGTGGTACTGAAAACCCTCGAAAAAGGCTTGGTAATGGGAAGAGGGTTCAAGGCGACGTACAGAACTATTGGTAAGCATATTGTGATGTGACAGGGATCTGAGACCCCAGTTGTGGTAGTCCGTGAAACAGGATTCTATTGTTCGGTCGGTCTAAGGCCTTTTGTTTCACTGGCCGTGATCCTTAATGGTTTTGAATCAAAATGGGATGGACAATGATGATGGTAAGTTCTTACAATATCTTATTTGACTTTCCAGCTGACAACGCCACAGCTAATGAATCGCCTTACGTGAATCCTGTGGAAACCACAACCGTCGACTGGCAAACTCCCTTAGTCGTCATTGGTACTCTCATCTGTGTCATCGTGGTGGCCTGTGGCGTGGTGTACGTCTTTTACTACAGGCGGCTGCGTAAAGAGGGTAAACTGTACTATCCTACTGCTCACAGCAAGGGTGAGATTGTTGAGAGCACGAGTTTGCAAAGCGCCGACGGAGCTGAGGCGGCGACTTTCGCGGTGGCGGTGGTGACGGCGGACGGTGGCGAGGAATGCCCAGGAGTTTCGACTCCGAGAGATGGCGATACAAAGGTAGATAGGTTAAGTAAGAAAGGTAGGAAAGTGGATAAGGTACGGAATGTTGCTGGAGGCGATGACGACGATGACGAGGAAGCGGCTGAGAGGCGGCGTCGTCGGAAACAAAGGCGAAGAGAGCGGAAGAGTAAGATTATAGAGGAGGAGGACGAGCAACCTGCTGGTAGTCCTTCTCTTCATCCTCTCCTGGGTGAGCGAAACCGGCCTACCCTTATCAATGACACTGCTTTCATTGAGGATAACCCAGATAAATCAACGATTAAGCGCGCGGCGGCGAAACGTGGGTCTGTAGACCAGTTAGAGACGGATAAAACGGATTTACTGCAAGAAAAACGTGTGAAAGGTTCCCCTAGTATGTCGCCAAAGTCACAACGAAGTATGAGTAGATCATTAAAATCACTCCGAAGTCTAAGCCAATCTACAAAATCGCTTCGCGATGCTCTTAAACCCCTGTCTTTTAGATCATCGCAGCGACCAACTCCGGATGGACAAAGTCCGGACGCCAGGTCGATGCGAGACCTGTCACCGACTTCACCAAGTGGCGCCCACGATTTCACACCGCTGATGTCTCGTAAGAAACATTCTAGCAGATCAAATTTGTCAAGGGCTAGTAGTAAGACATCAGGATTCTCCGTGGCGTTTGATGGGTTTGAGTTCGATGATACTATTCATTATGAGCCTGGTTCCTTCTTTCAATCTGACGATCTCTTCCTTGACACGTGTGAGTTAGACTGGCAGGGCGGCACCGTGAAGCAAACGAGCGGGGAGGCTGATCCAGCCGCACAAGCCGCCTTAGATGAAAAATTAAAAGCATTCCAGATGGATTTATAGGACTGGTTTGTTGGCGAGGAATCAAACTCAGGGCAAGAAATAGTATTGTTTTTGCATCTTGTCTCACCAGTGATAAATGTCAAGTGTCACTTAAGAAGGTTACCATACAACTACAATGTACATGTACAAATACCTATATCGACAACGGTCCATTGACAACATAGGCTGACTGGACCAGAGCACATGTGTTTTTAAGAAGAATTGCTTCATCAATCTTAGATCGTTCGGCCTATATTCGCTTTTGATTAAGGGATTGATACCGAGCAGAGGGTATTGGTTGTCTCACCTTACACAGGTAAAAACCGTGGCGGCAGCCGACGTTTTGGGAGAAATCACAGCTCCACCCGAGCGATGTTTTTAACAATCTATTTGTAACATGTATTCACTGGTCGTTGTGATATAATACTGTCGCAAAAATGTTCATCAATTTGTGTTTGGCATTGTGATATATGATCGTTTGTACATAGAACATGGTAATCCTGCATGTTTCGAAGTCACCCATATTTGGACTTAATTTTTTCGTCATAAGTGTAACGTGCACTAAATTCAGAATTTATAGAATTGAAGATTAGTGCTAAACTTGTATTCGTATATAACGCTTTTTCAACGTGTTTGATACAGATTATCAATATTGACGAATACCGTTATTCAAGATAAGTAAGGTGTCCTAATAATGGGCCTGAAATAGCGCTAAAAATCCGAAAAACGGAATTCTTTTTGCATGTAGAGGTAGACAAGCACGATTTATCCTTAGCTAATATAATATTGGATGTGCTCTGAATTTGGGAGTAGTTCTGTGATCTTGATTTATGGTATAAATGAAATATATGATTTGTTCATTTGATTTCTTTCTTTATTTGTCGTCTACTCGATCTTCCACTCTTGACTTAGAAAAAGACACCGGACTTACTAAATGAAGGCAACAGCATATCCCTGTCAAGGGGGGGGGGGCTAGTGACAAGACGTACACTCTTAGAAGTGAACGGTATTAGTGGTTTTGAAAAGCCTTTAGTGGTTTCCGGCCAACACAATTATGCACCCCGTAAAGGTTTCGGTGTAATGAAAAACCCCTGAGATGCAGAAAACGTAACCAGACTTCATTGTTTCAGCAAGTCCAATATACAGTAGTGCTTGGATACGACCATTCCCACATCATCATCATAATCAGGCTAACTCTATTGATTTCCATTCACTTTTCATGGTACTGACTTGTGAATGAGAATGACCATCGATTGATAACCGTACACCTGTAACCATTATTACACTGACCACTCGATCTCGCTTAGCATTTGATTGATGCGCCCACCGAGTGATTAAGACCGATGACATTTAGTTGGGGACGTGCTATATGGCTGCAACATTTTGCACCGGATCCGGTCATGTTTTTATCCGGCACTATAGATCAGTACTAATGTGACGCTAGGATTGGTGGCGCATGGTGGCGAGCAATAAAGGTACACTATCCTCTGCCACTTATCGTGAAATTTGATGAATTAACTGCCTCATTTGTCCACACAATCCACCAAACTGCTTCTATCGTGCAATAATTAGGCCAGAGGATTGGCTACAGCAAGTGTCTCGATGAGTTCAAGGAATCCTGGTGCATACTATGTTCAGCGCCTGTTACTACAGTGATGGAAGGAAATCTCTGTCAGTCCCGTAGGATTACAACTTACGTATGGCTTAAAATAAATAGCCAAATTTGATTGCTCATTATTGTTATTGATAAACTGCAGTGACCTGTCCTCTTTAGATTGGTGTGTGATAGTTCAATGACTACATGTATTGCCGCCCTGGCTAATTCGCGCGATGAGTATAGACGACTGTCTTCATATCAGGCCCATTGATTTGGCGTTGCTATGGACTCATTCTACGAGTTTTGACTGACTAAATGGAGACGAAGTGTGTTAGTAGCTGACTGACTGATCAGGAAGGTCAGATCACAGTATGGTCGGTTGGACGGACATTCATTGGTCAGACGTAGTCGGTGGTAATTCGTTCAACAGAGCAGACATTTCCATCTCGAGCGTTTCACATGGCCAGATAACCGTGTAACCTCGTTTTTTTCACCAATAACTGACGCCTGACGTGTGTTGTGAGTCGATGTCGGAGCGCATTCTAGCATACTGACATTTCAAAGGGATATTTTAATTTACACGACGTACACCAGTTCACCTCGGGGACACAAATATTACGGCCATCAGGCTAACCATGTTTGCATTCACTGGGAAGGAATCGGACTTCTCCATAGACTAAGCGTAAGCATTTCGTTAGGTGACCCTTCGTGACAAGGGAATGATTGGAAGCGTCTTGGTGATTCTTTCGATCAGCCTTGGATGAAGCAAGCGATACTTCGAATGGATCTTTCTTCAGAGTGACAGTTAACCAGTTTTTGGTCGACGCTGTTTTAGTATGATCGAACCTTCCAACAACTTGATAAAGAAGGATAAGCTGCCTTCACCTTATGAGTAAGGAAGACGTACGACACCGCGTAGCAGCCCGCTATTATCCAGATAGCAGTTAAGGTGGGGAAGTTGAACCTACATTCGAGACAAGGCCGAAGTTGCGATGCACGAAAGAAAGACAAATAAGAGCTGTCAAGGTATGATCTATTTTCATTTCAGGGTTTTTAAGGTTTTTGTCATTTCGCGAAGATGTCTTGAAAGCCGACCGACACAGCCATACCAATTCCCAGCAATTACCCATACCGAGATATCACCGATTAGATCGCTCCCTATATTCTGAAACGTTTCGCCACTCAAAAAAGCAATATAAACAAAAAAATATCAAAAAAGCTTGCAACTTTATGTGTTGTTATATCTGTTTTGTATAAGGTAAGAATGTAAATGATATATATTTTGTCCACGAAAGGCCTATCAAATCCTTTGCAGAGAATCGTATTGTGGTTTATCAAAAGCCATATTAGCACGGTAGAATAGCCGTTGTATGGTACCATTCACCCTTTGGTAAGCAGTCAATCATGTGGGATATGTGAGGACTAAAGCCTTTCCTAATACAGCAGTAGTTATCATTGACTAGATAAAATGTCATTTAAGCGAAGTGAAGTCAATACACAGATCGTATCACTACCAGAGTTTGAAAAAGAAATAACAATGTCACTGACGTACGACTTCGCGTAACTTAATCTGACCTACATGTACCATAGTTCCCCTTTAAACCAGATATCACCAAAAATCAACATAACTTTATTGTATATCGATTTTCTCACGAAGCGAACTGTTAACCACATTTCTCGCCATCAGATCCATAAGCCAAGATTTCGCTCGACAAACACAGTTATTTGCCGTTCATTCTTCTCGTGTTGATTTTCCCCCGAGCAGGCCTAAAGGAGCAGAGCGGATTTATGAAAGTACATGAACAGTCTTGTCTCTAATGATCACAACCATTTACTAAGATACGACGACATCGTTTTTATTGCTATGGCGTGTACGACTCACTTCGCCTGAACACTAGAAAAACATTTCAACTTGTGATAAAATTTGAGCCGAAAGAACTGATCATGATTGGCACATCTGTCAAATTACTGCCGACTTTCCTCCACAAAATTGGCTGCTGTGCTGAACCAAATCGAGATTTCTTGGTCAATTCTTCTAGAAAGATTCTTCTTCGCTTGTACTGGTGCCTTGGGTGCCTTGTAAGTGGTGCAATATAGGTTATTCAAGATCTTTAGGGTCATCCTAATTAGGAGATATCTCCATTGAAAACAGCCCTTTGTCGTTACTACACTTCGATATTTTGAATTTTCGCTTCATTAAAAGAATTATGAGGTTTCAGGAGTAAACTAACAACTTGAGGTTTCTCTTCAATGAACACCACATTTTCGATTTGATTGATATACTGAAGTTAGGCTGTGCATGAATAAATCTCCGCGACCTGAAAGTTCAGCCCGGAGCAAAAAATACCCAATTGTAATAGGATTTCTGGTGTGTAGATAAAGTCCATTGTGAGAAAACAAATTGTTGCCTATAGATAGATAAAGTGCACTGGCCAAAATGATATTTTAGATTAAAACTTTCACAAACATTGTGCAAATATAAAGTTCAACTAGTATTGAATCAATCTCAGCCATATGGGAGATATTCACAAAATCAAAAGTATGACAAAGTTGTTGTCTCGCCTAATACGAGCAATTAGTGTTTGAAGTGTGTTCGATTTGTATGAATATATACAATGTCGTTTTAAAGGAAATTGACAAAATGTATTATTAGTAATTTCATACTCCAGCTCGCGATCACCAAGGAAACAGTAAATGCTCCAAAATGGCCGCCAGCACTTGTATAAGTGATTCACCAGTCGGGTTACTCGTATCAGAAACCCCAATATATACCTGGAGATAGTAATCATAATGATTTGACATAGTCTGTCCTTTCGATATTGTGTCTGTTTATGATACAAGATAATCGATGAACAGAACAGGTTTGTTCTTTGTATAAGTCGGGTGGTGTACTGCGTGTCATAAAAAACGTACCCTACTTTTGATTCTTGATGTACTTTGTTTCTTGATAAAATTTGATCAAGTGCTCAGATATTGTAAGATGACCCGACAGTGTTTGGAATGCATTTCACTACTTGACACCCTTCAGATGTGCCTATTAGATAATCAATGTGAATATCATCTGGGACTACCCGAAATTTATGCCACACTTTTTGCTGTGACTTGGTTACATGACCAAGATATCAGATTTCACTCAAACGCAGTCATAAAGCATGCAAAGTAGAACATGTTTTGATTGACACGTAGTATTAGTCTGTTCGACACGAATATCGAGATTAGCTGCGGATTTCAATATAGACAACGGATTTGTTTGCATTCGTCGTTCTGTGTTGATGCGTGTGGTACTGTTATTGTCATCTGTGCATTCCCCATTTGGAATATAATATACACAGTACACAGAAACTAAGGAGGAAAAAGGTAATACTATTCCAGCCGTATTGTTGCCGATGTTGTCACTTTTTTATTGGCGATACAATGGATAGAACATATGGAATTGACATTCTGTTTCGCTCATTGACGATAGCCTCTTCCTGAGCTTCAGGGTCTTCCACTTGCCTCACCGAGCTACCTGAACCTCGTGGTCTTATAATCGGGGTATATCTTGATAGGATGGAAAAAACTTGATGCTGTGTGAGGGGAGGAACACACAACTGATCTTGGTATAGATAGCATTGGCGTTTTTAGGTTATCATATGATGTATGCTGTGGGGAAAGGCGTATATGTACCGGACATCACAGGTTAGGCGTATATCTCATAGTATAGAACATTCCGTGTATGAAACTTTCAGTGTCTATATTAACTCGGATTACGCTTGTTTGATATTGGGAAGACAAATCAAGCACAGGTAAAGTGTATGTTTGCTGTATTCCATCAACAAATACCTTCGGTTTAGTTTTGATGACATAAATAAACGATTATAAAGCCTGTGTGCGTATATACCACAGCCAATGGTTCCGTGATATTGACAGCAACCAGTATTAGATTATGAAGAGTGACCTTTAGATGTTCAAACAGGAAACATCAAGACTTGGTAACCCTTATGAGTATGGCTTCCGGTTACATATGAATTGTATGCCGACACGAGTCATTCGGCAGTCAGTTGGCAGCGAGACTGACGCAAAGATCGCAAGTTAGCGTTCGCGAACATTCCCGAGTGCTCGGCTTTGGAACGTCACTAACTTTCTTATTGTGACTATCGCATTATTCGACCCGAGCGGATTCTTGTGCCATTCTTATGCTCTGCTGCTAGTCGTTGCTAAAGTGATTACAAATTGACCGTTATCTGCCAGGTTTTCGTTCAACGATATCCTTGAACGATATCCAATATTAACTGCGCAATTTTTGATGAGTGCTAGCTGTTTTTAATCGATTTGCAAGGCCCGAATTAACCATTGGAAGTTTTTTTAGACGTCGTCAAGGTTTTTACCGCAACAATATGAAATAAAGATGGGATGGCGTCACCAGTGAGGCAGCAACATACAATGCATTGACATTTTCGATACTGATACTCAGCACTTATTAATATCCAGTTCTTCGAAATGTTTTCCGTCGCTATCGAATTATAACTTGTGTGATACTTCAGGCATGTTATACCTCTGGCTGTCGTGGGATGGTAGCTTTTGTGGAAGATTTAACCCTAGTTTTCGGTTCATTATCACCCTAGCTACATACCACTTTTTTCGTTTCTACTTTCAGCACGATGGAGCGAATGTCATCCGACGTAGAACAGGTAGACCCGCCAATTGCTCATGAAGCACCTGTAAACGATGAAGATAGGCCTCCACCCGAAAGTGACCCTCCGAGATTTGATTTACAGAAGAACCAACAAATCGATGATGCATCGGAAAAAATAGATACGGAATCGACGATTGACACTGCCGCTATGGATACGTCGGCTGAAACCGTTGCAGCTGACCAACGGCGCTATCGTCGTCCGAGTAACGCGAGTTCCACATACGAGGCTGGTGATCGTGGGCCCCCAAGGATGGTCGACAGAGAACGGCCAGTGGGGCTGAAAAAACCGCAAATCCGGCGAATGAGTAATGGAAGCTTCAACCAGGACAGTGAGCGAGGTGTACTGCCTACGAAGAGGTTGCAGAATCGGCGACGTGTGAGCCGAGGGAGCCTGGAGAAAAAGATGAGTGAAAAGGAAAGGTTGCACAATCTGAATCCGGTATCGAGGCCGGATGGAGTGTTTCTGACCGCCCCGAGGGACCAGGAGGATGTGTACGCAAGTAGAGACGACGATAGTGGCTTTGCAACTGCTCGGGAAGACGGCAGTATTGTGACGTCTAGGGACGAAAAGGGGACCATGACTATGGGTGACATGAGAGGGGATAACGAAAGCGTATCAATGTCGTACAATGAGAATATAGGGCCATTTGGCGATAGTGACTATAGCCGTGGGTTACATAATTTGAGAGAAAGATTAAAGGATTTAGAAAGCGATGTTGAAAAATGTAAGAAAGATTTCTATCAATCTGAAAAACCATCCACAGAGTCATATCTGAAATACCTAGATTTGTGTAACGATAACTTCAAATTCTGCAGTGATGTGTTGAAGAAAAATAACATTCAACCACGGAAGATAGATTCAGAAGTTCGGATTGTGGCGTTACTAAATGACTTACGAATTACCGAGGATCCTGACGTCGATCCAGAAATCCTTGGGTTCATTACAGACTTTTGGGAGAATTTGAAACAAACTTGCGATTGTGCTTTAGTTCTGAATTCAAAATTTGCTGGTAACATTTATAAGAAGCTAAAAAAGAGTTGCAGGAGCGCTAGTGGTTTTCAAGGCGTTGACCTCAACATTACAAACCAGTATACTAAGGATATCGTTGGGTACATGAACAACCTAGAGACGACTATGAGTAGTCTCGCGGCACTCACTAAGAGCTTCCAGAATGGCTTGAATTCAAATCTGTTTTCGGGGACTGGCATCTCACAAGAGGTGACAAAACGGGTAAACCATGCTCAATTCCCGGTGCTAAGACTTGTGCCAGATTTAACTGAGAAACTTGAGTTTATCTGTAAGATTGCTCATGATTGGATAGATCGCGACGAGGCGTATGTCGAGGAGATAAAGACGCATATCTTGCGAACGCGCACGCTGCGCAGAGAGCATGAGGAACAGATTCGAGACACCGCTGAGCAGAAACGGAAAGTTGCCAAATCCATGAAGCTAGCTTATCTCGTTTGTCAGAACAACAAGAAGAAGTTACAAAGGTTGGAGAAGGAGTTGGAGAAGATGCATCGGCAGGTCAGGGAGTTTACTGCTGAACGAAAAGCAAAGGACGGTGAAAGACACGCAAAAGAAAGCATGTTGGATTTCTTGAAAATTAGCATCAGCCAGACTAAGATGAATTACTCGCTTCAGATGAGAAAGTCACGCCTGTTACGGCAGTTGAAGGACTTAGAAGGTACCTTGTCTGAGATCGAGACCCAGATGGCGAGTCTTCAAGACCTCATATCAGAGAAAACTCTCCTCCGCGAGGAGATAGCAATCCGCTTAGAAGAAAATGGAGGCGTTTATTTAGACATGAAAAAGGAGCTACAGGACTTCACGGAGAATCTTCAGCATCTTTACCAGGGCTTGGCACAGTTACAAGAAACTATGTCTCAACTGGAGTTCCTTCAAAACATCAAGACAAGTCCGGAGAAGATTGACGACTTCTACGACCGACCGAGCTCAGTTAAGTTGGCGCCATCTCTGAAGGAAAAGATCAGACGAAAGAGACGCATTCAGGCGGGAACAATTGTGGTGTCTACAGCAAGATCGACGTTACCAAGACTCATTTCAGAGGAGGATAGAGACCATGATTGATGCAGGCTGTCGTTGTTGAAAGAGTATCCCGGTTTCCGGTGTAACTTAGTGGTCTCTATACCCCCAATGATATTTTTGTGTTGCCTCACAACTTGGCATTACCAAGTCTTTTATTTGGAAGACGCTGGCATAACAAAGATGGGAAACGCAGAAAACGAGACACTCTTGCTTTGTAAGATTCTTTTACGATTTTGGGTGAAGAACTTGAACCAGCAGAATCGTACAAGAATCTTGTAAGCCTATGCAATTGACGTGTACGAAGCTGGAAGTGGAATCTCATCGACAATGTCGAGCTCGGAGCAATTCGTACCGATTGTGTTGAGATTTTGTTCAGAGTGTTGTTAAACATGTTGCTACACATGTAGCCTATTTTATACCAATTTTGTAGTTTGCCATAATGTCTTGTTGACATGTCAGAAAAGAAGAAGAAATAAATATACATATCTAGATGAGGTTTTCACACAAAGCAGCGATAGGTCAAATCTAGAGACTTCATCAGAGGATATAGGAAGGTTCAATTGGGTTGTTTTACTGAGGTTTTATCTCAGGGGCATGGGGCAAGACGCTACCCTACGTCATCAGTAGGTATAACTACTAGTAGTGTCCGTTTTTTTTAATTTTTTATTCATCAAATCAAAACACAGCATCGACAACCATGAACAGACGACGGAAGCGATTAATAGAATTTCGCGTTTTCAGACATCACTTTTCTCCTCGGTCAAAACTTGCAAAGAGTTAACCACATTCACACGCTGACGTTAAAAATATGATACTTAATGAAGTAGCCTATTTGTTTTACAAGTCCATATTGCTGCCGAATCAAGCTTTGTGTCAGATCATGCGGCCCGACCTTCAGCATGTCACAGAGTTGCGGCGTCACTAAAAACTTCTGACTGAACTCCGTCTCCGGAACAAGCAAATGCACATTTGAGGCTTTGCCACAATGTTGTGTCACTACCTGGTTAAGATACTTGAGCAAGGAGACTTCTTTGTGAAACCCCGGACCAGTCTCTCGTATCTTTCGCCTAAATATCACCAAGAACCGCTCGTATAAAACATAGTCAATTTTGCTCCAGTTACGATACGTTTCCATCAAGTTCTTCACTTTTTCCTGCGTTACGCGATTTCTATTTTCCGGGTTTGAATTCAGATGGTTGGAGATCATATCCTCAAGAGACCAGCACAGCTTCCTCTTCATCAGCACCACTGATTCAAAATAATACTCCTTGATCATCACAAGGTCAAATATCCCATCCAACTTGTCCGCGAACGATGCCATTTTGTTTGGTGTGACGAGAAATTGCGACGGATCGTAACCGAATTCTCTTGCGATACAATTTTTAGTTATGGAGCGTTCTCCAAAATATCGGTGTCCCCAATAAAATTTTATATTCCTCTCGTATTTGCTAGGATTCGATAAGAACTCCGACACATAGTCACCGGTTTTGAAACCCAATTGTTGCATTTCAACATTATAAAAGAAGTTGACCGTTGATTTGAATTGGCTAAAAGGCTCCCGAACTGTGGCAAGATAGATTGTATCATTCGGCATAATCTTTGCCACAGATGTTGCGTTGAATACGATATGATGTGCCAAAATGTTCGGCTTCTCTTCGCTTGGTAGCACCATTGTTGGACGGAGGGACAGCGGCCATCCTATATGACCATCTTCTCGTTTTGGCAGGGCAAATTTGAGACCATGTTTTAATCCATATCGCACTATAATGTTTGAAATAGTCGTCGAGGCGCACTTGTGGACCTTTAGGAAAAGGATGTTTTGTTTTGGCAGGCAGCGAGCAGGCTTGTATCTGAAAAGGAAATAGTTTGATAGGGCAATTTAGATTGTCATGATTTGTAAATAGTGTACTTAAGCTTAGTTTACACTACAGCGGGAACCTTGAACCGCTGTAGCCGAATCAAACCCCCGGTTCAATTCAAGTATCCCCTCCCCACTTTTTTGTTAAAGCCTCCAGTTGCATTCGCCTATTGGTCTCACTCACTGGACCACTCGGTCCTCCCGGCCTCCTCCATGCTTCCATGCATCTCGAGCGGAACGCGCGACATACCTAAGAAGTACTGGGCGAAGATAAGGAATTAATCTAACCTTGATGATAACGATAAGTTTAAAAAGGGAATCCGCACCAGTTCGATTGGGTTGGGGTCATCCAGCACCACGGAGTCCGTAGTCGCCCAGAGCATTGCAAGTGAGAATGTACTGAGGGTCACAGTAGGAATCAGGAAGCAGAGGGTGTTCCTGCGAGAAGCCATTTTCTGCAGGAGCGACATCATGACATTGATTACGACTTGGTCTGAAACGAGAAGATGCACGAGAGTTGTGTAATACGTACGGCACAAATTTACAACACAGTGATGTTGAATGTTAGAAGTCATAAATACGCAACATGTCGAAAGGTCAGGGATAAATGGGCATAGAGTTATCCGAACTATAAGAAGCGGAATATCGCCTCACCAATCTATCCACGAGAGCGGGTGTGGAAACTCAAAGATGGCTCTTGATTTCAGGCATGAGGACGTCAAAATTTGGTCATACACAGCTGCCAATAATAATGTCTTACCGGTCACTGTCAACTTTCCTGCATCTAACCTTCTGCATCTGAACCATTTCCCAGTCCTAAACCTCCAGATCATGTTGTCACAGAGAGCGGTGATTATGTCCATGAACATTTTTTGAACAGGTATTGCAACCCCATACCATCCATGTGAACCACTTTGATGACACGTATCTACTTAACAGCTTCGCGTTATATAACCATTACTTATCACCTTAACACCATCACTTTCCACCTGTTTAACCGTCTTTACGAAATCGTTTGGCCAGTTCATCGTTACTGGAGGAAGTGCCACGTACTATATTGGAACTGCAAAGGCGGTGTGTCACCATTTCATTGTATTATATGCCCAGAGTCCCTTTTCTCATGCGCAATTTTCAACATCATCAATAAATAAATACCTTTTGGGTTATTTTTATTACTAGTTTGTGTAACACTCACATCAATACTGCCATTTACCACAAGAACACTGATTTCTAAGTAAAACAAAGCATTGTTACGCCACTAATCAGTCGTGGGACGTGAACACATGAACTCCCCTTATATATTAATATTGTAATATGTTTTGATGATATTACATCAATATTTTTATTCTTGCATCGTCACGTGCCTGTGACACCATCCGGGACTTCATGGTGGTCAGTTTTGGCACAAAGATTTTAATCTCTCTAAATGATGGAGGAATTAAAAAGCATTAAACTGCTTCTATCTGCTTGGAGAATGAGCTGGCATGAGGAAATGTCCGGTGATGACGAGACTTATACAACGCCCATATATCCATGAACTGAGTTTCGCAACGGTCCGCAAAACGGTTGAAAAATCTAAGTTGGGCAGGTTTGGTGCGAGTTCTGATTTATGAACCCAAGGAAGTTTTATAAAATGTACCATAGAGCTATGTTAATAGCTTCATGATGTATAAGGCGGATGCTAGCAAGGACGTTTGGTAGTACCTCAATGGTAAAGCTATCCAACTGCTCAAAAACACTAACACTCACCTTATGTCTCGTCCTCTATTGAAAGGTGGAATCCATATTTCTAAGCGTTCGTTGTATAATTATAAATCAAGGCGAATAGTCAACCTCACATTTGTCACACATATGGTTGAGCGATATGTATAAGAAAAAAAGGACCGATACCAATTATACCAGCCATGGCCTGACGAACAGGCTGATAGGGTCGCTAATAATAGCTAGTATTCACGTCCGATGACTGTATAGTCGACTGACCACAAGTTACGTAACTACTTAATACATTTTATTGTTCAGGTATTATTTCACTGTGTAAATCTCTAGTGTCAACACACCCTGGCGCAGAGCGTGGGCCACGACACTCGCCGTAATTTCAATCACTATTGTGTGTTGGTAGCCTCTTCCATTACAGAAAGGGTGCAGGGGTGTCTAGTTTTCATACTTGCATATTTTTGTTGAAGATCCAGATACATAAAGTCGCATATAATATAAGATGAGAAGTTTATTGGCAAACCGGGATTGTACTATTAATCCTGCTTTTATGTGATTCGCCGATCACGCTCTTGCGTGAATTTACACAATCACCGCAGGAGGAGAGGGAACATGATAGAAGTGTTTAAATACTTTAAATCCAGTCGGAACTATCACAGCCTATCCCTAACACCGGTGTAACATCTGTGGTTGTTCCCCATGTTTCAGTGTTTCCAAACAATAGGCAGCTAGAGAGACCATGACTTTTCAATAGGGAGGATACACAGAAAAACTTGTCAATCGATTTTTGAGCGTTCCCAAACAATGAGGGGAAACACTCAAAAACAGAAACACTCAAAAACATTACACCGGTAGCCAATGGCTTAACTTGAGAAGTTGCGATCGTCAAGCAACTTGGGAAAATACATCTTCTCAAGAAGAATTGTGAAGGACTGGAATAGCCTCCCAGCAAGTGTTTCTTTCGTTTATATGTCGATCGAAGACGATTCGACAGAGCTATGGATATCACGCTGGTACATGCTCCTGCACAACTGGATTCATGGATGGTGCCGTTCTGTTGGAGAAATCTCTGCTCTTGGATAACTCGTATAAAATTGCATGTGCAGCTCTCTGCGGGTCCGATGGGGGGTTGGGAGTTGGGGTCCAGCAGAACACGGGTGTGTTCCATCTGTTGGGTACCAAGGACACCGGCACAACCATCCTTCATGTACATCAACTATGCCATTGAGTGAACTACACCTGGATCACATTCACTGGCACACCAGGTTTCATTAGTCGTAGTTCCACCTATCATAAAACCCCGAGTTTTTTCAAGACCCGTGTCTTCGCCGTGTGTCAAAAAACCTGGGGCGCACTTACACCTGTCAGTGGTGTTAGATAATGGTTAATAGGCCCGGCGACAGGTGCGCTGTAGGTAGGGAGCTCTCCTGTGTTTCTTTCCCATTGGAGGGGAATTTCGCACGCAATACCGAGGCAACTACAACCGCGCCATCTGTCGCCGGATCTTGGAACTTGCAATTGCCGTGTCTATTCAGATTCCACCTATCAAAAAACCCGTGTTGAACACGGGTCTAAATTGGCCCCCGATTAGCACCATCGAGCTCGATGGGGCTAATAGACACGGGGATTTGACACACAGGTCTATTTAGGCACGGCAATTCATAGGTGTAAGTGCAAAAGACACGGGGATTTGATAGGTAGGTGGAAGTACGACTATTTTTATGGCCACTCTGATGACCTCACAAGAGATGGTGACATGAAGTAGGAGACAGATGACTATCCCAGAGGGAACAATATCAAACTCCAGTATATCTTTTAAATATTTTTTTATTTTACAATGTATACAGTTTATGCCACAAATTCATATGGAATTGGCTCAAACACCTGAGGAAGGTTCCCTTTCGTCCGCACAAAGTGGGCCTTTCGGGGGCCTTGGGGCTGAAATGAAAATTAACTCATATTTAGCAGACTTCAAAAGAAGTTCCTTCCAAAAAACTGAAGATCAATTCTAACCTGGTAGTTAAGCTGATAATGGTTGATGAATTAAGCTAAACTATACATTTTCAACCTTACCACAAGCCTTGGGGAAAACTGTTACTTTTTCTCCTCTCCAAGACCATTTTTACCTCGAGGGGGACCTCAACTTCTCTTTTCACCAAGACCAGTTTTGCCACTTTCACCCAAAGCTCTAGATCTGGCCTCGGAGAACTTTATTCCTACTTATTACTCACCATTCTCTTGCACTCAGGCTTGATGCCCTTCTCCCTTGCCTCCCTCTTGATAACCTCATTTTTCTTGACTCGGTTGAGGAAGTCCAGCCTGCAGTTGGAGTGCTTGACATGCTCAATGCGCAGGTTGATACGCTTGGCTAGGATCTTGCCCCTGAAATTGAATACAACACAACATATTAACTACAGCTTAAGATTTTAGCAGTAAGTCTAATTTGAGTGAATGCTCTTGATCACCATCATGCACAGAAACATCATGAGGGAACCTCCACTGAGTTTTCTCAAGGCAAAACCATCTCTGCTAAGCAATATGTAATGATCTATCTGTTGGAGAGCAGTTTCCCAAACTAACTTTTGGAGAGTTATGAATAGCTCGCCCTGCACAGCCTCCCCCTACGAGTAATTCACACACCTCACTCTCTTGTTGACAATGACACCAACAGCGTGTTGTGTGACGTTGTATACACGTCCGGTTCTGCCGTGGTAGGATTTATGTGGCATACCCTTCTGGATAGCACCATCACCCTGGAAAAGAATGCAACAAAAAAATAAGCACTGCTCCACAAAAAATAAAGTATTATCATTTTCTTATTACTCTATATGCCTTACTGGGAATATAACTACACCTAGCAATAGATTAGGTTTTTGCTGTCGAATCTTGTGAGTCTTGTGAACCTATACTGACATTCACAGTCGCACTCAGTTCTGCTTTGGTGAATACCCTATTTTAGATTACATATATGTATATTCAACTAAATATTTCGTTACTTGCTCTTGCTCTTTTGGAGTGCTTTTATCAACTGTCTATGGCTCCTAGTATTATTTGACACTAGGAGGCATAGACAGTTAATTTTAACACTTTCAATTTGAATTAAACATCATGGCCTGGAAAATGTACCTTAATGTCGACAATGTCTCCACGTTTGTAGCACTTCAAGTACTTGGAAAGATGAGTCACTCCCTTCTTCTTGAATTGACGGGAGAACATGTACCGAGTACCACGGCGATATCCTTTGGGGTTTGTCATGATGGTTTCTAAAAGACAAAATATGATATGAATAAGAGACCGAGTGGTACATAAACGTATTCTTGTGACTGAAATGAGAGACAACCTGTTATCGACATTAAATTCCCATACTGTGGGGTTCTATGCATATCACGTGTGCATCACAATATTCTGAATTCAATGCAATACTTAGCAGATTCATCATGTACATGGTGCGTGCGTGCTTTTGTACACGACACGCAGGTAGACTACACCGGCAAAACGTGCACCAACAAAAACACATTCGTTTCTGCTAATTGCTTCATTGATCGTGGCTAGTTAGCCTTTTTCTCTTTCTTAATATATTCATTTGATTAATCATATAAGATAATGTAGTAAATATTTATTCTTTGACAGCAGAAAAGGGTAGAAAGAGGAGGTTTTCAACCACACACACCTCAGTATTTGCCACCAAGTTGGGAAAGGCATGGAGAAACCACGTGACTAAAAACGAGATCAAAAATATTTTTTCGACTTTATATTTCAGATTTCTCATAATATGAGAATTAGAAAATTATCATCAAACTTTTAACCATAACAATTATTATGGAAAATGACCTTTCTAAATGGCTTTTTTTCCAAAAATCAGCGAGTCCCATGATGCTTCTGGTGTTTATCGGTGAAAATATGGCGGACTGTGGGTAATGACTTCGTGTATACGCAACAAAATGGTACGAATACTCCTTTCAAAAACCGAATTCCACTTTCTTATGTGTACACACTCAAAGCCTGTGTTGTATTGATCACAAATATATACAGTGTCATGCATGTTTATCGAGCGTAAAGTGTTGTGTTTCCTACTTTCTTGTGACAGGAGTCGGGTTTTTTAGTTTCCTCTTTCAGTTTTCAGTTTTGACATGTCTTCACTTTTCAGCATACTAAACACTGCTAAAAGCCCTGGCTTCAGTCTCATGTCGCATTGGCATACAATACATTACGATACTTTAGTACTTTGGTCCAGGATATGACGATGGTATGATTTCCGCATAACTGACCGAACAGCTAACCCAGCCAGCAAATGATGTAAATCATTCTGATTATGCATGATGAATTACGACAACTTTTGGAAGTTCTCCGTTTCTCAGAAAAAGGTGTGAATCCTTTTCATTGAAAAGCTGATTGTAATCAAACACTATCTTATATTTGCAGGGTGCCAATGCTTCACAGCTGGAGAAGGAGATCGGTTCAGAACAATTTCCAGCAAATGAGCATTACTTTGGGCTAGTCAATGTAAGTCGGCACCAGTCCGTATTCAATTTTTTGAATTCTGTGAGTCAGACTGCCTTTAAAATAATGTAAAATAATGAAATGAAAATAATGTGAAAAAATAAACCTCCGACCAAAATCAGTGACCATTTCTATTGCAGTATAAGACTAGTTCCTATGTCTGTTGGTTTTCAAGGTGATTGCTACCTGACGGCAGCCTTATTTATGTTCATATACTTTATCATCAAAAATGGTCATCTGTTTTGCTCTAAGTTCGAATATTTTTCACATTTTCAGTTTGGAAATACCTGCTACTGTAACTCTGTACTGCAGGCCCTTTACTTCTGCCGGCCATTCAGGGAGAAGGTCCTACAGTATAAACAGCAGCAGAAGAACCAGAAGAAAGAAACACTACTGACATGTCTGGGCGACTTGTTCTATAGCATAGCCACCCAGAAGAAGAAAGTTGGCACTATTGCACCCAAGAAGTTCATACAGCGTCTGCGGAAAGAAAATGGTAAGGGAATGCAGAGATCCCAACCTTACCTTCGATCACGGGAAACCACATTGCTATGGATCATTTTAGCGATGATTATTTCATATGCTACTTGTATGACTGACTGCATTTGGGGTATAATGTCGTTTTAAACTCCTCGCACAAGAAATTCAATGCACACGTCATGGTTTCCTAGGTAGAAGAAGCCTGTACCGTGCATGAATGCTGCAGAATGACTTTATGCCAAATCATATAATCAATTGAGATATTCTTGAGTTGGTCTCCAGAAAGTGGGGGAAAAGCTGGAACAGAATGAGTCTGACTTAGTCCTTGAAAGTAGAGTTCTTTGTAATGTACTAATCCTGATAATTTTTTCTGTGTGTTTCAGAGGTGTTTGATAATTATATGCAACAGGATGCTCATGAATTCCTTAACTATCTTTTAAATACGGTGGCTGATTTACTGCAAGGTGAGTTCAGAATTCCACCTTTCTGGGTATATAGAACCCTTTCAGTGCAGCCTTGGTAAGAAATAGAGTCTGACATGTCTGATCAGGCTGCAGTACTGTGAGATACTTCCAGTTCCACCGTGACAAAAATCAATAATGTTGTTATTTTATGGATTTTACCAGTGTGTAGGAGGATGGTTCATGAATGATCGATAGACATTGGATATTGCTCTTTTAGATGTTGTTACTTGATCGCAAGAATCATTCACTATTCAGTATCTGCAGTGAAGTGATGGAGATCACTTGAGCTGCTGGAAGTGGCACTGATCCTGGGATGCCTTCATTCTGTTACTTACGTTCATTGTGACACTTTCTTAATCATTGTCATCGACATGAAATTTGGTAGTCTCTTTCTAAAAATATACTCAGTTGATCATCTTTGTTAGCAAATCTGCTACACATGCCTAAACGTTTATTTTAAAAGCCGTTCATTCTGACATTTTTTCAGCTGAAAAGCAGGCAAACAAGCCAAACAAAGGACCGGAGACAAAGCCGGAGTCAACATGGGTCCATGAAATTTTTCAAGGAACTCTCACCAATGAAACTAGATGTCTGAATTGTGAAACAGTAAGTTAACAGTCCATTTATTCACGTTTTGCACCTGACTCTTTTCTTACTTATTTTTTACCTATTTTATGAATAATCGCCAGAAAATATCTAGGATTATATAATTACCCTGAAATGTTTGATCTTCATATATTCCATCTCTACTTTCAGGTTAGCAGCAAAGATGAAGATTTCCTGGACTTATCCGTTGATGTTGAACAAAACACATCAATAACACACTGCCTGAGAGGTTTCAGTAGTACTGAGACCTTATGTGCTGAATATAAATATTACTGTGAAGTTTGCTGTAGTAAACAAGAAGCTCAAAAGAGGCAAGTGTCTTTTTGCAATGACCATGTTCGTTCATTCTGCCGTGTGGCCCCATGATGAAGTGGCTCATGAAAGAAAACACTAAAAATTGGCACTTCATTTTTGTGTCCTGAAAATGGCCCAGTTTTACATCTTTTCTCAGATTATTTGTGTATTTTGATCCTCCATATTGAATGATGTATTTTTCGTTGCAGAATGCGAGTCAAGAAACTCCCTCATATTCTTGCACTGCATCTAAAGAGGTTCAAATATATGGAGCAGCTCAATAGATATACAAAACTCTCCTACCGAGTAGTGTTCCCGTTAGAACTTAGGTTATTTAATACGGTAAGTCACTCAACACAGAAATCAAAAAGTATTTTTCTTACCATTTTAAAAACCTCCGTATAATGGACATGTGACAATAGACGTGTTGTGTCATAAGAGGCAAAAACTTTAAACAAATCTATTGACGTGACCATTGGATATGAAGCTGTCTGTCATCTCTCTCTCCTGTTACCATTTGTGTCGTTCTGATGTCATCTGAGTGAAAGCAGTTTATGCAGATGTTCTAGTTTTCCATTCAATATTCCAGTCTGATGATGCGTATAACCCTGAACGGATGTACGACCTGGTAGCAGTAGTGATACACTGTGGTAGTGGACCTAACCGAGGCCATTACATCAGCATCGTCAAAAGTCACGGGTTCTGGTTACTATTTGATGATGATATTGTAGATGTAAGTCTTTAGCTTTTGTTCTTGTTGCCATGATAATCATTGCGGGATCCCGACGTCACCTTGCTGGGGTGGTGGCCATCGGAAACCAACATGGGCCTTGGACTGGGACGTCTGGTTGCCAAATCAAACGGAAGAGGCACATGATTCGCAGAAATATGTGGTGTTCACTCTTGTTTTTTGAAGTTCACTTACGCATGTACATGAAGTAGATGACTGTCTCTTTCACAACTATTTCTTCTTTTCAGAAAATTGATGCCTCTGCTATAGAAGATTTCTATGGACTAACTTCTGATCTCCAGAAAAATTCAGAATCTGGCTACATTCTGTTTTACCAGTCACGAGAATGATCTTTGTGATGCCAAACTCATTTCTCATGTTCTTAATCTGTTATGGATTATCAGGGTATGACGCCCTGAGATTGCTCAGGTCTCGCTTGTTTGATAGATTGATAGATTGGTTAGGATGCACTGGTCTTACAAGATTGATAGCACCAATGATCTATTGGAAAGGCCTATTCAGAGAGCTGACATGTATGTGGGGCTAGGGAAAAAGGGAAAAAACCTTCAAAGTATATATAAAAGCAAAAATCTCAATAAATAAGTGACAATATTATGTCCATTACACAGTAGCCATTTCAATCAATACGTTTAAACTTGGTCTGTCAACCTTTCAAAGGACTGCAGAGGTATGCCATGCCCTCTGCTCTTACAGGAATCAATCTTGTCACACAGCCTGGTGTTTGAACCACTGTGGCCAGTTGAGTGAATATTCCAGATACGGGCCAGAATAGACTTGCCCGACTTTAAAAATAGGGTTGGCTGGCTTTTCATTTTGTGTTCATTGGTGTGAAATCTTTGTGTTTTTATCACTTTTTACTCAGAAGGAAAGTTCTCGAGTAGCACTTTCAAGAGTTTTAAGTGCAGTATGCCTAAGCTGGACTTTTGTCTATCACCTTCACATTTGTTGTTGTAACTAAAATGCCAGAATTCAAAGTGGTTTTCGCTCCAACTATTGTTTGTTTATGCATTAGTGGCATAAATGGGAATGGCTAACAGTGTTATGTATACTAGTCTCCGGGTCACTGTTATTCGATGAAAGGGAACGAGTGCACTGTTACTAAGCAGGTGATCATGTCGACATGTATTTGAAATGGAGAAAGAAGTTACAGTTGTAAACACCAGATGTCAGGTGTTATCATATTCTTGCAAAGCATTGGAACACTTTTATATCCCGTCGTTAATGATTCAGTAAATGTAATTTCATCTACTCACATATGTTAATTATAATAATTATAACATGTATACTAATTGATTGTCATTCAAGGAAAAGAAAAAATTGATGGGTCATTTTCCATCTGGTAGACAAATTTGGAAAAGTTTGTTATGAATATTAAAAGCATGACTGGCGGTTTAAGTTTGTTCAGGTACACTGACTTGTGCTGTGTCACTGTGTTCTGTATGTTCAATCAAAACGCGATAGGATCATCGATTTGTAAAAAGCATAGAGTCAAAATGGTTGCATGATGGGGACATTTCTTGTGGGTTCACTTTATGTTGTCCTTCATTGGTGTCGTACTCCTCAAAGATGGCATTGGTTACTTAGAAAAACCTCTAGTCTATAAAGCGGACTTCAGTAATCTGGCAAAGTATTTGTTTCTGATGAACATCATGGCATTGATAATTATATTGATCAGACCTCTAATTGGAGTGTTCTGGCTGCAAAGCAAACGTGCAGACTGCTTATTATGGATGGGGGTTTTCTTCCGTAGAAATGTCTAAAGGTGATTGTCATCCGGGACCGCAATGGTTTTTATGGGTGTTACTGTTATGTACCGAATATTTGAAAAAGAAACTTGCGGTAACTAACGCTATTATCACAGTAACCATGTCACTGTTATCATCTACTGTAATTTCTTCTAGGATCTGTGGTGGAATTTTGCCTTTGCCGAGTCTTGAGTGTCGGTTACTTGATCATGAGTTGTAAATACATGTACCTAAACATCGATCGTGTTAAGTGTAGTCTGTGTACTGTACTACCAACAATAAGGTTTGTTCGATTAGGTATTTGTTATCAATAATTGACCATGGTGTCACAAATTTGGTCAAAGTTAATTACATGTAAATGATATAGTTTGACTTCTTTTTTTTTGCTGATTTTTTGAAGTATCAACCCAGGATAGGTTTATCACTCTGTCTATCAAGGGTTGGAATGATTCAAGCTGGTGAATTTAATTTCAAATTGTACACTGTATTCTGAAATTTCATTAACCATGTGCAATTATGTCATCCTTTTTCTTATAATCATCCAAGCGTGTGTTAATTCATGATTGGCTCTCCATCCTGGTGGTGCTTCACTTCAGTCTGTCATCAATCTTGCAGAGTATTAGTCAATGTATTGTTAGTCGTCATAGACTACAGTAAGCATCAATGTTAGTCATCATTGACTACAAAACCTGCATATTGTGGGCTGAATTGTGCGAGACTTGAGTGATTGAGGTTTCACTGTTTCAACATCCCCATCAGTGTCTGTTCTTATGATAGGTGACAATCTTTTCAACTGACAACAACGTTTCTGAGCCCGTCCCGATGTTCACCAAATATGTATGTTGTCAGTAGTAGTCTTGTAATCATTCTCAGTTTAGAGGCCTACCTTGATATAAGTTAGGGGAGGGGGTATTTATCGAGGTCAACCCATATAGAACTTGAAGAGAAACTAGCGGACATGACAACTTCAGAATTTGTAAAGATAGATGGGAGATGCACAAGTCCACGATCTCACATAATCTGAGTCTGGCACATTATCCGATATTCTCTCATTTTGCCAGTTTCAAAACATTTCATGTCCGATTGCTATCGCATTGCAGCGCTTTCATAAAGCATGATGACATATAATCGTTGATCACAGACCTCAATAATGGTCAGGTGAAACATGGGCTGACAGGTATTATTGAACATCGAGACATTTTGATCCTGGTTCATGCCTGCACTACTGGATGCTAAAGTCTGATTCATGTGCTTTTAGATATTGTGGGGTAGGGTGGAGGGAAATCCCCTGACTGTGCTGAGTGTGGCCTAAGTCACTGTAGTATGTAGATAATGCAATTTGCTATTGTTCGTATATTTCACAAGTGGCCACTGTTAATAGGTAAATAATGTGAATTCTGTCTCTTTTTTGCCCACCTATCGATCACCTATCTCTATGGCAGTTGTCTGCTAATATACTATATATTGTTGATCAATTCATGTGCCAATTCACATATTCTGGGGGTACGTTCCTTAATGTCACGTTGTGTGGGCCATTTCATGATGGCCATATTTTCAAATGTTTAGAGAGCATTGAACTAGAGCACTGTGTGCAGAGTTTCCCGTTTGATGTTATTTATTCAAATGTATGCTGGGTGTCCAAAAAATGTAGAAATATATTTCCATCTGTCAGGGGAACATGTATTTCATCACTTGGTCAAACTTGTGCGACTATTCTGACGTTATACTTACCTGGGTGATCTGAACTCAACCCCACTGCAACCGGTTTTCAGTGAAGAAAGCTGGGGTTGATATTTCTTTGTGATATCCAGTATTAGCAGGTAGTGTGTATATAGATAGATACAGCAGAAACTGCCAGAAATAGCCTGCAGGACCAATCCCGCACACCAAGAAATCTCAATCCAAGCTTTAGCTTAAAAATCAATTACAGTTGTGGTGCTCAGAAAGAATAATATGGAGGGATAATGCTTGGTTTATGAATACTGGAGTTGTGTCACATAGATGCACAATCAGACTTGACATGCATCACGTGATGCACAATCTTGCTAGTTGTGTCACAAAGATGCACAATCATGTTAGTTGTGTCACAAAGATGCACAATCAGACTTGATTTGTGTCACATGATACACAACTGTATAACTTGCATGGATTCACAATCGTAACACAGTGACTGCTGTCTCATGTTGTATATACCAGTGTACATTTTATTGTATTTATGCTGTAAATAGGCAAGACGTTGCCAAATGCCTGTAAATTACCAAATGCTTGGTAGAAATAGAATCATGCTTTTGTGCTATATATTATACCTCGGCATTTTCAAATTGTTAAAAATAAAACAAAGAAAAAACTTTAATTTAGTTCTTTTGTTCATTATTTGTCATGAATGCTACCACAGGATCACGATTCTGCACTTGTTTCATAGATGAGCTGTCTGATTTTGAGCCCTTGAGTTGTTGGTACCAACAAACCCCTTTGGGTCCCTTGTCATCTGAAGGCTTTGTGTCCATAGCCGGTCCATCTGCAGTTTGCGTTGTTCCATTTTCGCTTGTGACCTTGTGATGAGCCAGGCACCAATAGACATTCCCATTGTTTGTTCCACATAACGTGCTATGAAGACAATTGGAACAATGCCACAAGTCTAGAAGTTCACAATGGAACAGCCAAATGATTACTCTGTGCAGTCCATTCAGTCATCCTGATCACCCTTCCTCTATGGCGACAAGACTTGGCCGCCAGTTTTGGACTGAATCTGAGGATATGCAGCTTAATGTCAAGATGTACACATGTAGGTGTAGAAGGGCTGTTACTTTATCGGTAGTCTCCCTGCATTCCCTTCCTTTCCCACGCGTCAACGTTGCGACAACTTTAACATTACACTCACTCATGGTTGTCGCACGAGACACGCACTGAAAGCCATTGTAATGGAAGACCAGGTGTTCAATGAGTAACGGTCCCAGGGATGATGACCTGACCCAAATGCACAGTGCATGTTGTATGGAGAAGGATAACCTGATCCTGAGGTTGGCACTATTGATTCAGGCCATCATTCAATTACATTGTGTGGCCACCCGTTCATGATGGTCTGTCCAAGGGATTTCCTGGCCCTTTGTTTCAGCGGTGAAAGGAGGAGACTTTAGGGCTGATATTCACCGCTGATAAGTCAGCATGTCCCAGGTACACATACTTCAGGTACATACATAAGCTACCTGTGGTACACAACCTACTTCAAGTAGGCTACTTCAGTTGCCAATCATGAAGAACTGCCATTTCGATGTCAATGAAGAGTTACCAACAGTATGGCACTTGTCTGGTGAATCAATTTATCTCTTTTGTGTGTCTGCTCGACAAACCCACTCACATTATTCATATTGATTGCCTCTTCAAACGACTTTAAAAATTTGAAGGATTCATAGCAGTTTTTGCACCGGTCTGCTTTATGAAACCAGGCTGTTCGGTCTTATAGAACTAGAAGATGGGTTCATTTGGCAGATGGTGGAAGTTTTGGACTTGGAAAGTATGTACGTGTTCACTGTCATTCTGACCGACTCAATGAGCTTGGCGAGTAAACTGAACCCGGGCTGGATGAAGAAGACATGTTTCCCCATCCTCCAATCCATCGGTGAAGTGATCTACATCCCCAGACATGCGGGGATTAGATACAATGAAAGGGCGGACTGGCTGGCTGGAAAAGCAGAGGCTTTTGGGAGTCTCACAATGGGGACTGGTGACACCCTTCATGCACTTAGACAAGGAGTGGTGGAGGAGCAGTGAGCAGACCAATCAATGTCCATGGCCAGACAGAGGGCAAAGGAATGCAGATGGGGCAAGGACGCCAGTGTACGTCTGCGTGGGGAAAGCAGGCGCATCACCACGCAGCTTCTCATGGGTGCCATCTCAAGCCATACCTCGAGGAGGACGCTGGAAATGTTGGATGGGGAAGGCCAGGGTGTCATCAAGAGCAATTATTCTCCTGGCGGTAAACCAAACCAAACAGTGTTTAACAAAGCTCTGTTGACACCATTGATTCCTCAGGATACTGATGAACAGAAGTCACACTGATGTCATCAGCTGACCTCAAAGATTTGGGAAAGGAAAGCAGAAGGCAAAAACATGGAAGAAAGTCTTGATTTATAAATACACATGATGTTTACTGGTTTCTTTTTAAAACATGTATTTGATTTTCAATGTCATTCTTGATATACAACATGAATATTGCACCATTGGAGCAAAAGACAACGTCAAAATGATTAATAATGAAGACTTTGTCTCGTTTTGTGACACATCTATGTCATTTACATGTAGCACTCGGAGCTTCTTTTTGGACTATGACGATGTTTTTCACATCGTCATGGTTATGTTATTGCGAAATATATGGCGCCCTAAAGGCATTGCTCCAAATGCAAAGTTCAAATTTGAAAAAAATATGTTGTCGAGAAGAAAATTAGAAGGAAAAGGAAAAAATTCTTAGATTATTTTGCCAACACCACCATTGAATATACCCACACCCACAGCACAAAACAGATTCAGGGAAAACACGTATTTCTTCTGACAAAAGATGGCGATGGTAGTACATCAGTGGTGCTTTTGATTATTACATTAGGTCTCTGTTCACTCTTTCTGTAGGGCTCCGTCCTGCAGAAAGACTCATCTATTTTCGTATCGAAGTTTATGACAATGAAATGATCGAAATCTTTTATCCTTCAAATGTTTTTCATGGTGGAATGAAAATGAACCCACATTACGTTTCGTTGACAGAAAAAAGAAGGCCCCCAAAGGAATGGTTTTGAATCAAATTGTTGTCCATGATGATGAGCAATTGAAATACACATGTACATTCACATTGCATAATTCAAGCTTGGGCCAAAGTCACCTCTACACTGTGTCCTTTATACATTGAACTACAAATAGAAAGAGGCCTAGTTGAACATACATCTACAGCATGAGACAAAATACACCCTATTTTCTCCCAAATGGCATTTTTGCCCCAACGAAAATATACAAACAAGAACTAATTTGACAACCATGATGGACAACATTCTGATAAAGAACTTTACAATTGACTTGAACATCTCTTCCATTGTTTTAGGCAGGCAACATCTGACCCTGTGTATGTACCACCACAAACTAGGTGGCCAGCCATCCCTCAATTTTCATTCATTTTTCTAACAAAACATACCGAACTTTACCATGCAGTGTAGCCCCTCAGGTGTTGCTAATCAAAGCAGCGTAATGACAACTTACATCCAGTTAAAGAACTGATCACACTAATAACAATGCCTTAATGTTTAGTTCACCACCGGTTCTAAAGATGGCACTTGTGCAAGTTCTGTTATGATGTACAGGGTCAATGGCAGGACTGACTTAGGGAAGGGATGCTCAAGTCTCAATAATCAAATATTTTACACCCGGGATGATGCATATTCATTAGGGAAACCAAATGTATGGGAACCGTCTCCTTTCACCAAGGGAAGGCCACCAGCATTCGGTATGATGTTCCAAGACAACGAGAGAGTAATGTTATTGTTGGCCCTGCAAAGAGAGAAACAGAGGTTAGTTTATATTTTGTGAGAATATTCAAAATTCCAGGCCATATGCAACATTGTGGAATAACACAGGGCAATTACAATAAAAATTCACAGATAATTTCAATTATGGTTCCCATTCATGGTCATTTTCAACCAATCAACAGCTGTAATTTTGTCACTGCCATGTTGCACCAACATTTCATTTGCAAAATGCTTTCATTCCTCAGAACAAATTGACAGATTCCTTCCTGCAAAACCATCACAATACACATCACGTGCATCTGCTGATAAAACCAACCCCAATAAAAAACGCTATTATGATTTTGATAAAAACCACACAGCCTGATTTGTTGTCGTGGACAATAAGGTAAATTGATAACTAAATGCCATGTATTTTCTAATCAAAGAAGGACACACAATTTATCAATAACCACAAATTCATCAATAAAGTTGCAATGACAGTACAGGAAACGATGACTGCCCGAATTAATTTGTTCAGCTGTGAGAATAAATCTTATTCAGACTTAAGAATTGATTTGAAGCTCATTCAGCTTATCAAATCAGGGTCGATGCCTGTCCAAGGATGTAAACAAACTCATAAAGGCGATTATTACTTCCAACATTTGTCAGAATATCAGAATATGGGCGGGAAATCGATCTATAATGGTAAGCCTGGATAGGCCAAGAATTGGTTAGACTTCAGGATAGACACCTTAGCTGAAGCATTTCTTTCGCTGCAAATTAGAGCCACTGCAGTGACCTGTTGTTGAAGAAGATAACAGCTATAACGAATGTCACCCGGTGATCTAGAATAATTAATATCACAGCTGGCACAGCGGGCAGGCATGACAACGCCTTAGAAATCATTAATAATAGAATGATAAAATCTCAGAAGAAATTTATCAGCACTGACAATATCACAATACCTTTCCCCAGGCACAAAAACAGGCTGTTAAAAGCCAGATATAAATTTTTGCGGATTTTCAACCATAATTTTATTGCCAGTAAATACAGGTAATCCTAACTTATACCGTTGATATATGTTGTTATCAGATGACCGCAATGTATCAAGAATGCCATTGGCTAACCATGTCATGTGATGGTAGGAAATGTATGTAGTACTGCCCACACTGTGGCGCTGTGTATCACAAGTACAAAATATACTAATAATGATATCGATAATATCACCGGTCAAATGCACTTTCAGGTTAGACTTTTGACAGAGGCAGCACGCCTTTAATAACATTAATCCACAGATGATATTCGTAGAGATATGGAGATAAGTTATGGAAGTCATGGTCCCATCAAGAAGGCAGCCAGCCAGGCATTGTGGACAAGGCCTAACATAAGCAACAGCTGTAGATAGCATCAACCAATTCAGCTCCCCAACATGTTTAAATCTACAATTCTCATCAAGCGCACTCCAACGGCAACTATGAATATAATGTACTCCTACGGCCTTTTAGAAGTATCAAGGTCAGAGAGACACCTAGAACTTGAAGGCTTTAGCATTACCTACATTTTTGAAGGGAGTTTGGAATATGTCAACAAATTGACAGCAAATCTGAGCACTCCTCAGTCAAAACAACTTGAAGGGTTTACCCCAAATCAACACTTTGTCGCTATTTCGGTCTTATTTTTAATCGAATTCTCAGTTACGGATATCTCTGGATGATTTTTTTTGGAACATTTTTCAATTCCCAATCAATAGCAAGCAACACAAATTAGCCAGATGTCTCAAGATAATGCAATTCTCTTTAATAATGATTTCATCTTAACCATTGATGTCAAGCCAGATGTTGCCTAGGCATTGTTATCCCTCCTTCTAAAGATATCTATCATCAATAAGTTTGTTTTGCTGGTGGCAATTCTATCACATCTCGACATAAAAGGTGATGGCAACACCCTCTGATACGATCTCAAGAAAGAACACTATTATAAATGAGGTCAGAAATTTGGACTTGGTGAGATGGGGTGATCTCAGGGTATCGTGCCCATACTTACTTGAGGCCATGGCCATCATCCCAGAAGTAGTATTTTGTGTGCATACTCTTGTAGTCTAGCTTGCCATTCTCCCCACGCTGGATGATCTTATCCCATAACACAACCTGGTTCACCGCCTGAAAATAGATGACAGATAATGATGATTAGGAAGACAAAATGATTCTGTTTTAGATGTTAAAAGACCCGGCCAGATTTGATTGGCTTGTATTTGTTCAATCTCCTCATTTCCTCAACTTTATCAGTATGATTCCTTTGAAGGCAGAGTCGATGACTTATACCTTGCTCAACGTCAGTCATCGTCTTCTCATTGTCCTTGAGACATCGAGGCATCTATCAACCCTCCTTGCTTAAATGTGGCTTTTATTTAGTCTTGGTGTTAAAATGACTTAACAGGCTGATAGTGAAACTTTGAACACATGTTCAAGCTCCAGCACCTGATAGTAATACATCTAGTAGACCTGTATCATGCCATACAAGACTTTTTTTCTCCAAAACTGCTCTGTAAACACTTATTAAAACCCACAGCTATAACTTCATCATAAATTATTTCATCCAGCCCTTGAGTAACTTTACATATTCTCCTCATGGCGATGTGACAATCTGGAATCGATGTGTTAAATGTAAAACAAGTACTAGGGGGTATCGACTGGTATAAGCATCTCAATGGGGCCATTCCTTCAAGTGGAGCAGCATTGATCTGAGGAATGAGATACGGAGCTATAGACGCCCACAATTCAATCTCAAGTGACCAATATTATTCAAGTAGAATTTTATCCTGTGCCTCTCGCTAGTTTGAGCAAGCCGTCGTTGAAGAAGTTTGTTCAGTTGGATTGAATATACTGAGTACAAGGTACAGCTCGATCACAAGGAAATTGGACCTCACTTTTGAGTCATAGTCATAAATCAAATTATTTATATAACTATCAGCAAGGAACAAATTTCAGTGGCACAATTTCCTTACAGAAATTCAGACTCCACATGATACAATTGTGATTGCAATATAGCACTGCACAGATCCTCTTTTCAGAGAACCAATCAGAGTAAGTGTTCTTATAACTTTTAAAGACACTTACAAGAGCCAGATCATTACCTGAAATGCTATTCTGTGTTCTTAACTGCATAGCCGCAAAATTATTTGTTTTTTATGGTATTATCCTAGTCAGTCTCCACAGAGTGGTTGGCATCAAGCTTGGGAATAGTTAGAATGATGAGTTGGAGCTACAAATTGCACAAGGCATGAATAACCTGGCCATGGGTTCCATTTGAGACAATACCCTACCACTGTACCATCCTCATGGCATTCCTGTGATATACTTACGTTATTTTTTGTCTCATACTCAGCAGTCAGGAACAGGAACAGCTGTTTGCAATTCCAGTTGAAAACTTCATTCAGATGTGATCAGAGTCAAGGAAAAAAAATTGTAACTTTTGCGAACAGTGTATTATTCAGGAACTATACAAACCTTGCTGTGGGGAAAAGCAATTTTGGGAGGGGCATCTTGTTCTAATTAACTAAATATTTTCAATCGTTACACAAAAGGATATCTGATTGGAGGTCAAATGTCAGGAATCCAAGGTCACTACGGTCACGTCCTTGACTGTAGTCTGGCACATTTTTTCTGAAAAGACACAAAAATGAAATCATGAGATGATGATGGGAAATCAAGCACAAAGATGGCTATTTGAATTTTACAAGAAAATTAAACTAAATTTAAACTCTACAGAAATAATAAAATAAACGTAGTGCACTTAATATTTGGCAGGTAAAAACACAGACCATTTAAAACCACACAGAATATGGTAAAAGATACCAGTATATTGAAGAGGTGGGCATGAAAAATAAATAGGGCAGCTCTGAATATTTCATAGTCTTGCACTGAGAGTCTGAAAGTGCTGAGAAAAAATCAATGTTTTTTATTTCACAATTGTACCTGTTTCCATGTAAAAACATGCACGAATCTGAGGAGTTCGGTGTTACCAATGTTCTCTCATTTTACTTTGTAATCACAGGTATGTGTCTTTGAACAGAGATTAGAAAGAATGAAATGTGTAAGATTAACCCAGCCTAATATCCAGAAACCTTTCTGAAGAACCAAGGACAGCCACAATCTAGCGCACGCAAGGACATTTCAGGCAAGTTGCAAAGTGGCACCGATTAGGTATCGAACCCAGGACCTCCCGATCACAAGGCCGACACTCAACTGTTGTGCCACCGGGTTCGCCATGTCACGTGTGGCACTGCCAGCTCAGGTGTAGAATAAAAGTATCATTGACAACTGACGCAAATGGATTACAATACAAAACAAAAACAATCAATTATAACAAGCATTTAACTCTTTAACCCCACTTCAATCTTTCAATTGCAATTTGAAGCCAATTGAAACCCAAATGGCGATTAACTCCATCATGACAGGTGACCCCAACATTCCCAGTGCATGAGCAATAGCAATACTGTGTGGAGTTGTGGACCCCCCCCCCCCCCCCCCCTACCCCACCCCTACCCCACCCCCAACACACACACACATAGTCAAATACATCATAAAATCAAGTTAATTTGGTCGAAAAGGCCGGATTTCTGAAAAGATTCCACCCGAAAGGGTACATGTACGAAATAAAGCAATTCGTGTATTTCAATAACCAACTTATGAAATTCAATCCTGGTCAGTATTGTCAACAAATCAGATTATTCATCAATCAGAGATATAACACAGGCATGATTGAATTTTTTATGCAAATTATTCTCAACATCTGTTGCCAAAACAGATTGAAACACATTGTTTGTACAGGCCTGCTGATAGTGATATATCAGGCACGCAAGGCCTACAAGGCTACACCTCCGGCTCCCTGTGTTGATAGGGATGTGGGTTCGGCCCATTGTTGGGTATTGATCTGAAATCTGAAGGATCTGTGTACACTGCTTCACTGATAGATCGTTTACCAATAGACACATTCTCTGCCCAGAGGAGATGTTTTCATATCCATCAGGCAATTAGATGAGTACATTTACAGCTTGAGTTGTGCAAACATAGGACGACTTGTCTTTGTGAAAAAATGTCCTCAGGGACATACTGTCTTAATGGAGAAAAATCCCCTCTGACAGATTGTCTTCAGTGGAGAATCATCTTTGAGACAAAATGTCCTTGGTGTAGCACAGCATGTCCTCAGGAATGAACTAACTTTAGTGGAGAATTGTCCTTCTGGATAGCTATGGTCTTTGCTGAATCGTGGTTTTTGGACACAAGCATTGTCTTCAGCTGACAAAAGTCCTAGGGGACAAAACTGTTTTTGGTGAAGAATCTCATGAATTTTAAAAAACTCCACGCCACCATGGACTCAGTTGCTCCTTCTGCCACCCCCCACTCTGTGTAAAATCGTATAGTTTACAGGCAATAAATGCATCGTAACTACAGCAGTCGATTAATACAACATCAATAAATACAATAGTATAACAACCAGATGGTGGATCAAGCCTTTCTATAGTTCGTAATAAACAGGTTTCATGGGTTATGGTTTGAAATAGTAAATCTTCAAGGGCGCAGTGGCAAGTGCCAAGCCTATTCGAGAATACACACGTGTTACCATTGACTGTAAGTGTGTACTTCGGAAGGGACTATCAAACTATCCGCCCGACCCTATAGGATTAGGATTACAAAGCAAACTTGACTTGTTGGGTGACTATCGACACCGGTAACACAAGTAAATGCTTCGGAAATCAGTCGCATTGGCAGTGAGTATTACACACACTTGTCGACTGGCTTTGAGTTCCCAGCCTCAATTTTCAGTCGTAGAAAAGGCGGTTAGCAGAGCTGTGTGTGCTTCTTGTTGGTGTAACTGAGAGCAGTTGTCATCAGAAATAACGGGCTGGCTAAAGTCGCTGGAAGGTATCACAAACAAACAAGGATCACTACACTAACGCTGACCACTGACCAAAGCCTCCACCAACTCAGATGAGATGCCAAAGCAAATGGACAGGGTCAACATTGAGGAGAGCATTGAGGCTATAATTTGACTGTGACATTTAGAGGATACATCAGTAATCTCCAATCCTCAAGTCATGGAATTCAGATTCAGTGCCCAAATGAACTGCTTATTCGGATTAACTCTCCTAACTTTGATCAACTGATATCTGGATTTATGAATCAAGTTAGTTGATACGACACTCTACTGTCATGATTTTGAGTAACTCGCTAATAGCAAGGAGTAAGGCAAATTATCAAATGGCTGTCAAGGAAAATAGCAGCATTCTTGAAGACTTAGCAAAACTAACATAGGTAAGTATGTTGTAGTTGAAAGGATGTTATTCCACAATGTCTACCAGAAAGGGGTTACAGTGTTACAACTGTAAATTGTCAATCTATCTTTCCACTGGAAGTAAATTATGGTAAGAGTTTTGACAAAAACTCATTCAATTAAGTCTTTACTTGGAATGGTGAACACACTAAATACATGATCTTCAGTTGTCAGCAGCCTATAAAAACAGTTAGACGAGTGCTATGTACCAATCATCATACCATTAAATCATAGACTCCTCGTTGAAACCATCATAATTTTCATCACCATCGGCATGGTTATTTCACATCAAGGAAATATCATTATTTTAACAACTGAACAACTCATTCAGAGTGGCATGCAAACATGACATGGTTGAAACAGGGCAATTCAGTGCCATTTATCGGAAGTGAAACAACTCTGATAGATCACTGAAAAGTGAAATCGGGCCACATTTGCACAATGAAAACCTCTGGAAGAGAACAAGCAGCATCATCAATGCCCCATGGAAATCTATAACTACAGCAGTCGGCAATCAGCTAACAGCCACTGTGGCTTGGGCTCTTGAATATGGTCACATGGCCTATCGCGATCTCAAGCTCGGTATCCATATGAACAACGTCAGTCTGTAAGTTTGCAGGGAGAGAGACAGATGTGGGATGGACAGCTCTCACGATAATCTAAATGGCTTTATCAATTTAGGATAATTTCTTAAGAATTTTGGATACATTTGTAGCCGATAATTGGCGAGAATATCATTCAATTGACAGGTGGGTATACATTGCATTTTAGCATTACCATAATGAATAATAAGAAATGTATGATCTATGAAATGTATGATGGTTGAAACAGCGTGAAAGTGTTACTGTACTCAAGAGAGATGGGTAGGAATTATTTTATGACGAAATCCGGCCATGTTGGGCTTACAGCAAAACTAATTTAGGTAAATTAGTATCTCTTTGTGAAGCGGACTATGTAAATCATTTTCGATCATAACAAGAAAAAAGTCGTCACAAGTCATGTTAGCCAAATTCAAACACATTGAGCCCACTTAGAAATTCAGTTCAATATTGCTTTTACAAATTCAATTGAACCAAATTACTAAAATAAAGTTAAATATGCGTTTAGAGTGTTAGTGGAGAAACCATTACATGTACAGCAGCACACTGGACAGTGCGGTGCATGTAAACGTTTGAAGGCAATGGTATTTTGGAGCAAATTGGGATGTACTTAAGACCATGATTGACCAAATCAGGTCAAGCAAAATATTTTCAGTATATAAGAGTACTGGTTGCAGACATTCGTACACTGAAGTCTCGCAAACTATCATCTTTATTGGGTGTAAAGCTAACAACCGACTCAAACAACCCATGACAGCTGTTGTCAAGCCAATGACAATGCACGTGTTACACACAATTGAAGATGGATCCGACTGATAAAACTTCCCACATTATTTATCATTATTTAACTGGTCTTTATATATTTGGTAAAAAATGAATAAAGCCTTGTAACTTTGATAGCTGCAACAGCTTTTAGCTATTCAAAAGCTGAATAATCCCAGCGATCAAGCTTTGACAAGCATTTGAGGAGGTTCGCGCAGCGCAGCTATGTCATTCAGATAGAAACACTGCTCATTAAAGCAGAATACATGTACATTCATACTTTTCTCTGCACAGCACAGCATGCAACTTGGGAATTTTCTTTACAGCACAACCGGATCTCTTTATAATACGAATGCTTTTTCAATCCATGTTCTAGTGACCAATGAAATTATATCATATCATTTCAGACTGACTTGGGCCTAGTATCATCATGACGACCGTCGTCGAAAATCCCGGTATACCCCTCGTCAAAAATGGTGAATTCAAGAAATACAGCACAGAAAGTACTGAAGAAGAGCAAGGGCCTTCAAAGCATAGCAGGCAAACCTTTTTCGCCAGGATGAGAAAGAAAAAGAACATGCAGTTTGAGAATGTTGGGCAACGCTTGGCCAAGAGGAAGAAAGTGTTCGTAAAACGGCGGGTTCTGAATGACATTGCAGTAACTTTCGCCATGCTTGGGATCCTGTTGATGATAATTGAAACTGAGTTGTCAATGATGTCCAGAGTCTATGTCAAGTCTGATGCAACATCGTACTTTCTAAAGTCTTGCATCACAGTTTCGACGGTTGTTCTGCTTGTCTTGACCGTCTGGTACCATGCCACTGATATTCAGCTTTTTATGATAACGAACAGCTTGGACGATTGGCGTTTGGCGATGACGACGTCAAGGTGTATGAAGATTGTCTTGGAACTTATCGTGTGTGCCATACACCCCATCCCAGCCAATATCCAATACACCTGGGTAACACTATCCACGGACCCTGGCCAGCAAAAAACAGTCACAACACCAGCTGATGTGCTACTGTCCCTGCCAATGTTTTTACGAATATATTGGGTCTGTAGAACAATCTTACTACACAGCAAACTCTTCAACGATGCATCGTCACAAAGTCTTGGGGCGCTTAATCGGCTGAGTTTCAATTTTAAATTCATTTTCAAATTGTATATGAATTTGAATCCCGTGTCTACACTGACCGTCATAATCGTGAGTGTCGTGACAATGGCTAGTTGGTCCATTCGAATCTGTGAAAAATACGACCCGAATTATCATTCTACATTCTCCGACTCTCTCTGGCTTATCGCAATCACGTTTTTAACCGTTGGATATGGTGATATAGTGCCAGTCTCATATTGTGGGCGTACAATAGCTGTTCTGACTGGTATATTTGGCGCTGGCGTTACAGCATTAGTCGTGGCTGTTCTGGCACAGAAACTCGAACTGTCCCGATCGGAAAAGTATGTTCATACCTTTGTTATGGATGTGGAACTGGGCAAAAAGGCTAAGCAGGAGGCAGCAAATGTCATAAAACAAGCATGGATGATATTCAAAACTAAAAAGAAGGGCGGCGAAGGCCTAATCTCACATCAACGAAAACTCTTCGCAGCAATTAACAAGAGCCGAGAGATAAAAATGCAACAACGTGGACTGACTGACAGTGGGATAAATCTGGTTGAGATTGCACGAAATGAGGAACTGATGCACCGCAATATCATCAAGACGAATGAACGTCAGGATGACATGGATTCTCGGTTACAGAAAATGGAAGAATGTCTCTACGACCTGAACCAAAAGGTTGGTGATATTCACAGGGCTGTTATAAAAAGGTGAACCAAGACCTTAGTTGCCATATTACTCCATAGCATTTAGTGATATTTAGTCTTAATATGTCAGAATAAGTAATACTGTAGTAAGATATCTAAACGGATGCCGGACATTTCTGCAGGATATCTATGATAGAACTGATGGATATTTGCCTGAATTTGCTTTTTTAGCAGAGTACACAGGATTTAATAATACATATATATTTCTGCAGTAATTGTGTGCTTGAGTTGACATCAACTTATTCAATTAAACTGACATGTCGACTGATCAAAGGTAGATTTGTATGGTGACTTGCATGATGTAACTTGATCGACACACCTCGCTTGTGACATCTGGTCAATTAGAATGGTCCAAAAGTGACGTGGCCCTGCTGTGATTCCTGACACTGTCACTGTCAGCCATCATGTAAGACAAGAGTTAGCCTGGGCACCCGGTCTAATAGTATAAGTATTATTGGGAAGGTTCAAATAACATATTACATGAGCAAATAAAGTTATCATATTGTAATTGTACTCATATAATGTAGTCAGTAAGAACAAATCATAAGGCTGCTGGAGGGGTAAACATCACACATATTTCTGAAAAAGAAAATGTTGTGGGTAGCTGGGAAAGGTTTTAGCAAGAATTTTAGAAATGGAAATTAGCCAAGAGATCGAATAGCCAACTCAGGAATATGCTAAAAAGGTTGGAGAGGATGTAGTAGTATTTCACTCAAAGGTAGACTCAATTTTAACCCTTTAAAAAACAACTGCCAAAGTGATGAAAATTTACAATCAGTTACGAAATTGGGAATGTTCAAATTAGATTATAATACATTTTTTGACAATGGCTTTGGTCTTCAATGAAAAAATCTTGAAGCTGTTGTACATGTTGTAAGTAAATGTCTAAGAAACAATCACGATTTGTGATTTTGCATTGGAGTGTGATTCAGAATGGTCAATACCCACAGGAAGTGTTGCATATATGTATAGTTGTAGCATACTGTTGTCAATAGTACTGAAAGAAAAGTCAATTTATTGAGCAAAATCTGTTGTAATCGTCATCTGTTCAAACATCCCCTCCCCCCACTGCCGGGCCCCACATACATGTAGCACGTGTAGATCAAAATTTTCATGTTGAGCCATAGATAAAACAGTCCCACAATCCCAGGCAACCACACTCTCATTTCACTTATGTAAGGTCAGTTGCTTGCCAGGCACAAACATGGATTTCATTGGTCACAACCTCTCAGGCAATTAGTTCATGCATCATCAATGCTGATCCAGAATAGCACTTGATCACTGAGCCCACATCAGTTATACAGGGTGTCTCATAAATGAAATGGCCAGGGCCATTGTGCTCACCTCATGTGGAGGAAAGATGGATAAAGAGCATGGTCTTGTGTCATGTAGTGTTAGGTTTGATGTAGGTCCAAGCAATTACAATTTCCCCAAAATGGCCAATTTACAGTACATTCGACCTCTGTGACCTTGAAAAGTAGGTCAAATCAAAGAAGACCCGGGTGACACATTGAATGGTTGTTAGAATTAGATGTACCTATGATATAAAATTGGTGCCAATCGGGCAAGTCATTACTAGGAATAATGGCATTTTTTAGAATTTAGGATTTGGCCCCCTCCCTGGAGGCCAAACGGCAAATCAGATCGCACCAAACTTTGGTACCTGAGATCACCTGACCAAGGGGTACATGTGTACTTAATTTGTGATCAATAGTCATTGCAGTTAAGAAACATGCCATAGTTACGGCCTGACGGCGAATCTACGCCATTTGACCTCTGTGACCTTGACAAGAAGGTCAAATTAAAAACCTGTGTGACATATACTGTATGGTGGTTAGATGTACCCATGATATCAAATTGGTGGCAATCGGGCAAGAAGTTAAGGAATAATCACATTTTTAAGGTTTTTGGATTTTGCCCCCTGGTGGTCAAGTGGTGAATCATATTGGACCAAACTTTGGTCCCTGAGATCACCTGACTAAGGGGTAAATGTGTACCAAATTTGGTATCAATAGTCATTGCAGTTTAGAAACGTGCTATCGTTACATCCTAACGGCTAATTTACACCATTTGACCTCTGTGACCTTGAAAAGGAGGTCAAATCAAAAACCCGGAGGATATATGATGCACCTTTGCTAGAAGTACCTACCATATTTTTTTCAAAATTTCCCGACTACTATTAAGGGAGATATTGCATATTTTCACTTTTAACGTTTGGCCCCCTGGTGGCCAAACCATGAAACGAATCGGACTGAAACTTGGTCTCCCAGGTGTCATTACATAAGGGTACATGTGTACCAAGTTTCAACTCAATAGCTCTAACAGTTACGAAACGTGCCCTGCTAACGGACGACGGACGACGACGACGACGACGACGACGACGACGACGACGACGACGACGACGACGGACGACGGACGCCACGGTATGGGATAAGCTCACCTCTGCTAAGAGGTGAGCTAAAAAGGTAATTCTAACAAAACGGGTTAATATTTTTAAACCATACTTTCTATGAGTACCCGAATCACTGTGTTCAGTCAAGTGCATTATCTAACAGCATAAAACTGTTAGTTCTGTCATGACTGTACTATTTCTGAATCCTAGCAACAAAACTGGTTTACACAGAACAAACTGAACCAATGTGTATGTTACATAGTCAAAGTTAAGAGAACACATAAAACATTCATACCAATGTGATGAGTGGTTCCGAAAATTAGCATCAAGGGATTACTACGGCTTTGTCTGTTTGGTTTATGTCTTGGCTTGGTACAATGGTAACACTGAAATTTAGTACCAACATGCAACATCTTTTGAGAAGGGAGCCGACAAGTCCAACCTTACTGACGAGTGGGATTGAAGCAGTTGAAGGCAAGGACCATTGACATTAGAGAGGGACCAATATCATGAAATACAGCCGTGAAGTTTGTTTTTTTCAAAAGCGCCACCTATGTAGGCATAGAATCACCGATGCAGTCAAATAACACAAATTTTAATGATCATCCGCAATGTCCGTCATGCACTTCAGAAGCTACGCAGGGTTACAGGCTAGACACCCAGATGCACACACAACCCACCCTTCTATCATTCCTCCGTTATCAGTCAGCACTTTTTTTTAAATCCTTCAAACATCCGAGAAAATTAATAAATGTGGACCAACTGCATCACGCATATATTTATTTTGTGTTAATCAGAAATTCATTGCACAAATATAGGATCTTCTTATGCCCATGATGGAGTAGAACCATTAGAAAAATTGGCCACAGCAGAGATGCAAGAAATCGATTTATTCTGTGCAAATAGGCAATGTGCTCCTCAACACCTCTTACCGACATTTCCGTCAGGTTACGATCCCAATACTTCATCTTGAGTTAATAAGATTTTATGTTAACTCTTATGTTCATGACACTACATGTACCACTCCACAATGGAAGGGGGCAGGACAAACTTCTGATATGCATCCTATGTGCAGTGCATGATCAGGGAAAATCCGGGAGTACGTTTGCTCCTCTGCCCATTTTCCTGAAGCGGAAAAAGGGGCGCCAACAGTGTGAAATGCACCTTACCAGATTTGTGTACTGCCCACTGACAGAGGAACAACATCACAGTCCAGGGTCTCTGCCGTTAACCAATCCTCAAAGACGTTGAGGGTACTGATCTTACAAACAAATCCAGGCAGGAATCATGATTTTTTCAGATTTTTATTCAGATAACTGGTTCATTGGTGCCACACCAGCAGGACTCTTGACACATTACTACATGCATTATGGAGGAAATCCCCGATTTCTCTCCAAAGTTCCATCATTCTGAAGTAGTTGAGTTTTAGGATTCTTGACTATTAAACCATTTTCCATGCGATCAGCGCACAAGATTCAACGTGTGAATCAATAGAGTGAGTCAGGAGCCCCAAAGTTGTTGACAGTAAGTAGCTGAAGTAGCCCCGAAATTCACCATTGTATGAATAAATAATGATTTGAAAAATATAAGTAGTACATTGTTTAAGTTTGTTCGAGCAATGCAAGCTGGATCAAACTGGATGACAAGTCCACAACAGGTACGAATATCACTCAGTTATTTGGTAACTTGTTTCCCCAATGTGGATCACAGGCGATGACAGTACAATACATGTACCTGTACATCATCCTCTTCCGCAGGCCTTTGTACCGCTCCTAAATAGACTCAATCTGTTTGTGAACGTATTTTAGAAATGACAAAAGGCACGCTATCAAACCACCCTACCATGGAAGACCCACCTGTCCCACCTTGCTCTAGAATTTTGTGAGAGTTTCTATACATATACGACCACCCTACCTTAAATTGCTGGCCACCCTATCTTGTGTAGCAGACCAGCAAATTTTCTTGAATATCAAGGGTACCACCCTACCTTGAGAAAACCCTGTAGAGAACTCTCTAATGGGTTTACTGTAAGCATGGCAAAAATCCAGGCTTGTCAGGTTCAGATCGTTAGCAGTGCCATCTGTTAGAAGCCAGGGAAATTAAACTATGGCTTACTGACAAATTCTTCTTCAACGTCTTTCCCCAGCAGGGGTCATTGTGGGACGTTGCACCCATGGGATGACGGCCTTGTTAGGGGGAATCGGCATGGCACTTGTTGGCAGGGCAAGTGTCATTTTCCAAATTTCATGGTATCATGGTAAAAAAACTCACCAAAGTCATGGTTTATGTAGACAAGTAAGAAGTAGCTGCCCTGCCCTGGCCTTGGCCCTTGGCTGGCCTAGCCCTAGATCTAAAGTAAGCCCTGCATGGCCCCATGCGATGCATGGCCATGTACGTCTAGTAGTTCTGACCTGTCTACTATTCTGTACCTGAGCCACTAAACTAAACAGAAGAAAAAGATGAATTTTATCATCATTTAATCCATGCATCCAATCATGATCATGATCAGGATGATGTCCATGTTTAAACAAAATGCATGTAGGCCTAGGTCTGTATTGTATGTAAAAATGTACAAGAAATGCATGACGTGTACTTACACGATCGCTTTGACTGTGTTTAGCTTCACTTTCGTCAAGTTGAGCTTGAATGCCGTGGACAGGAAACAAAGAAATGTCAGTACTGCCATCACCGTTAATGTGAAGGCGAAAATGGTATTCAATCTGGCTAAAAACGTATTCATTTTGGACCTTATGGACGAAAAAACAAAATTCAACCACACGCCGGATGACCTTGACCCGAAATGGTACTTGCTTTAGCAGCTGCATGCCAAAGCAGACGAAAACACAACACTTTTGCCAATTGCACCTTGATATAAGGTTAAAATCTGCTGTATTTTATCTTTTTTTATATATAGTATAGATCAGTTATCATACTAAGTCAACGGTTTGCAAAACAACACTTATTGAAAGATATGAGAGGTAGATTTGCACACTCACGCATGCTGAGTTTTGGTGACAAGCTTTATCAATGTAGTACAAAATAAAATGGCTGGCTAAGGTCTCGTTAGGGAGTTTTTCCCAAATGTACGCGATGATGACGTGCCCCATAAACAGGACGTAACACCTATTTTAAAATGCGTTTCCAAAGCGATTAATACACGAGGACAACCCATTTGTGTCGTATATGACTGGAAACGCCCGATTCCCCTGATTCTGCAGGATGTTAAATCGGGCATTTTATTTCTTTAAATAAATCATAAGCGTCGCATTTTGTCCTAGCTCTGTTCACCATCCCAAATGGCAATATTGCCAATTGGGCCGGACAATCACGGAAAACCCCAAATATTATACATTTCTTCTTGAATAATTCTTATAGTGACCATTCTCCCGTGAAAGACAGTTGCTGACGCTACACAAAATCGAGGGTCAACCATTGAACTTTTGAGATATGTTGAATTTTGCACAAATCAGCGAAAAACGCACCAACTGGCACTGGACGGCATTTCAACACGGGGCCAACGCACATCTCAAGTTCAGTGTACACATACGTCGGCAACAACATATTTTCCATAGCAGCTGCTCTGAGGGTTCTGCGACTCTTTACACTGGGCTGGGAAATTCTTCCATCATTTGATTTATTAAGACAATGTAACTTTTCAAATCTAGACATGAGAAATTTCTTTATTATATCTACTATGACATCTACTCTGATATACTTCTAAATATCATACCATAGAAGAGGTATCATTATAAGAATATATTAAAATGTCCAAAATGTAAACCATGGGAAATTTTTAACTTTTTTGAAATATATCCTGACCCCAACTCTCTCGGACCATCGCACTCATTCCCCGAAGTGGTGTCTCATTGCTTGAAGGGATATAGGTCATATTTTCCCTAAACCGCTTCTCTTTCATTATGTTGCTGCTCAAAGGGTTCTGCGACTCTTTACACTGGGCTAGGAAATTCTTCCAGGTCTACCTCTGGTCCCCGAAGTTGATGTTAGGCTGCTTCTGCTGAGCCATCACACTGGAGCATTTTTAACATGCGAGATGGTTCATAGGAGTTGTTGATGCTAAAAGATGAATTGGAACTTAGCCAGGTGAACCATGGAGATGAAGAATATCCTTGGGACAAAGGTGACCCATGTTACAACAGGAGTATCAGTTCACGACAGCTTTTAGACTTGTGACCCGGGTTACAACAAGAACAAAAGTTCATGGATGGCCTTTTGAAGTGGACCCAGCCTTTAGAATTACACTGCATAGTTACGCCTTTATGTGTTCTTAATTTGGTTGACACACTTTTTCCCTACATATTTTGGGAACCCTGAACGATAGAGTGATACGTTTCCCTGTGTTTTCCCCTTTTGAAAACTGCTTGACAGTCAAATGTATGGAAACACTGAAATTATGGATTGCAGCCACACCGGTAAAACGAAATGAAGGGCTTATCCTGACCACAACCGTCTGTGCCAAACCCCAAATTGAGAATCGGGAATAAGTGTGCATGGAATACCAGTGAGTACGTTGTTACGCGCTAAGCATCCTCTCCGAAGAAACAGTTTATTTCCGAGCCGGCCATGGGATGATACTAGTGTACAGTATCAGACGACCTTCAAAACAAACACACGAAATGTTAAGAGCGCATATTGGCCTACAAGCAGGAATAACTAACATTATTTTGTTTTTGGTGCTGCCTCCGCTTCCGGCGAACTGTCAGAATAGACAGAAGAGCGCGTCGTCTGCGTTCCAAGCTTGGCATCCTTCCTTCTCGGGTCTCGCCACATCATCACGATACGTCTGTTGACCCCAAACCCGAGACCAATAAAGACCCCACTCAGCGTATTAGTTAGGATGAACGCATACCAAATGGCATCGATATCAAACAGGGTCCCAACGAACCCAAATACCCAGGTGAAGCCCATCAGGAAAGAAAGCTTAACATACAGGCCGACATCCGACTTCTGTACGTTCTTGGCTTTATTGGCAAGTTTCTTGGTTCTTGCAATAGCTGAGGAGGTTATGATGAACATGATTAGGTTGGCGAAGACTATAACAGCAAGGGGGACGATGAAGGCATAGAGGAGACCTGTTTCTTTCCGAAACCAGCAGGGACCACTCTCTTCCTTTTCCGGGCCGTACCCGATCTCTGTTTCGGTGACTTTGTCCAAGACAGCACAAATGATGACAATAAGGGCGGGGCTACCATAGGCGTAGACTGCAAATCTGGTTAGTCGTTGGCAACGGTTACTGCCCTTGTCCATCATACCGCTTGTGAAGGTCCGGGCCAAGTTTATAGCGATTGCGTTCATCCAGAAGAAGGAGCATAGCCAAAGGTAATGTTCCACCATTGCCACAATAGAGCAGACGACAGTATATGTGACATAGTTGACAGCACTGACGAAGCCGAGTTGAGCGAGGAAAAGGACGGCGCAGAGGTTCATCAGCATCACTCCCGGTATGGTGCGCAACGGGGTCAAGGCCATATAGGTAATAAAAGTCAAGGTCAAACTAAGTAGAGACAGCGAAATGCCGACGACAGTAAGTAGGAACATGGTTTTTGAATTGATATTGTAGTGTCCCAGTGTTTTACCCTTCTTCGGAAGGCATGTGTAGACCATGTTGCCAACCATTGCATGGACTTCCTTTAAAACTATACCGGTGTCTTTGAAGGTCAATGTCGAATTGTCAGTCTCCTCGGAGACTATAATGGTAGCGTCCTTGAAAGTCCAGGTCAAATTGTCAGTCTCCTCAAATTCATTGATATTATACGCCACTACATCACAGGTGATGAACTTGTGGGCGTAGCTATCGCACAACAACACTTCCAAGGAATCTTCGGTGTCGTCTGCCAGAAGAGTAAGGTCATCTGTTGAGACGCTCTCATTTGCTAATAATTTCTTCATTGCGTCATTCAAAGGAAACGAAATCGGTACCCCATCACCGCAGTTTAGAGGTAACTCGACTGCACGAGAATAAATCTTATAATTCAATATAAAGCTGTCACCTAGGGCTGCGAATGCCTCGAGGGAGTTCGCCGTCACTAGTTGATACGTCACACGGTCACTTCCGTCCTCGGGGAGCATCTCAAAGAAAGTGACCTTGAAGGTAGTTCCCGCTCCCAAGGTGACCAGACTTCCGCCTTCGACATCGATTAGGCTGGTAATTACGCTTTCGTCTACTTTTACTTCAGGAAGACTAATTCTGCGTAACTCGGAATGTCTATATCTCGATTCAAAAATTATGCCCAACACGTCATTGAAGATAGGCTCTAAGGCAAGGTTCCAAAATAGATCATCAAACCACAGATCAATTTTACCATCATCAACTTTGCCATTGTCTTCACCATCATCAGCTTCTATATGGTCGCCATCTTTGCCGACATCATAATCAATATCAGCATCATTATAATTATTCACACCATAACCCTTTGGGTTCAGAACGGTCAACGGTCTTACCACGGTTAGCGTAAGCTCAACTCGCAGCCACCGACCCATGTCGTAGTCCGGTACGGAGGAGGGTAGTGTGTACGTGGGGTCAAGTGGATTCCTCATGCACTCACCATCCAGCAGAATAAACCCAAGACGACACTCCATAATCTCCACGCATTTGTTCGATTTCAGGTCATAGGTTTGGTTCTTTGGGCATAGCCATTTCTTCGGAGCAACCGGAATACGCATGAGAGCGTCGAAGCCAAAATACTCGCGGACTCTCTCCTCACCTATTTTTGATCCGGCGCCAGGACTGGAATGACTTATTGTTCCTAAAGGACATGACAACTTGGAAACAGAGACCCCATTACAAATTGCACAAAACATGTTATGGAAACGTATGGTTTTGTTATTAACAACCGCAAAAACATTGGCTGAGAATGTGCGACATTGGTAAACCAACTCATCATAATTTGGCAGTTCATTCGCCAAAGAAATATCACAGGTGTCGACATGTTGACCAAACGTGGTGTTAAGCATGGCAGAACTTTTGGGGTTACATGATCTGTCCATAATCGAATCACTGGGAGGAGGCTTAGCAACTGAGAAATGTCGGCAACCTGTTGAATAATGCGGCGAGATCCAGTATTCCAATGCAGCGACCACAAAACGTTCCATGGATTCCAGGTGTCGATCCGGGCGGCACTCGTACGTGATCGGCCAAAAGTAGTTTGAATCAAGTGCCAATCCGTTACAGAGCGAGCAGTAGATGTTCTTAAACTGAACCCCAGCATTCGGGTTGTCAACTGGAATGCTGTCATAGCCCGAGACGTCTTCCCATTCTGTGCAAGCCTTCTTCAGAACAGAATCCGCCGTCTCGGGACACCGGTCGACCCACGTGGTCTTATGAACTTCAGAACAATTGAAATATGGTTTATACTTCGCAATATTTGGCAAATAATTTCCACTGCTGCAGCCGTGAACATGCCCAAAGCAACAGTCACCAAGTTCATCGCAGTAATCATCGCAGTGGCAAAACGCCAAGGTCGCATAATAGTCCCTGGTCGTGCAGTATGTGCTTTTGCCGTCGGACGACCAGCATGAGGATGGACTGCATGACAAGACCTCCCTTCCGGCATCGTCAACACCCTCCGATGCTTCACAAGGAAGATCCTTCGGCCTGCCCGACGTTTCATTATAAATAGTGTCCATCAACATTTCGCCCATGGGAAACCTCACAGAGTCAACGTCAACGCCATCATCAAGACCTAAAGGCACTGCTTCAATGTCTGGTTCCACGAAATCTATCACTAGAATTTCCCCATCAATAGTTGTTATATTAATACTGAAGTCATTGCCAAAGTCTTGACCGTCCCAGCCAGTGGTCTCGGTTGTGGATACTGCTACAGATTCTGGTTCCTTGAGATTTATAAGATCTCTTTCATTTGATGTCGAATTCTGGCTCGTGTATTTGTCGAAGGTTTGACGTACCGATCCTGTGGTTTCTGTTCTGGGGCCTGCCACCAATTCGGGTTCCTTGAAATCTAAAACTGAAAGATCTACCTCATTTGATGTCGAATTCAGGCTATTGGCTTTGCCTATTAAGTCTTTACCGTCCGAGCCTGAGGTCTGGACTATTGGTATTAGCTCGAGAGTTGTGTCATTGCCTATGGACGGGACGTTCCCGAGGCCAAAGCTTATCTTCGTGATACAGCAAAGGAGTAACCCTGTAAATAAGAGTAAAATGAATATTCAAAATAGTATAACATGAAAAGAACAACAGCACTACAAAGATATAAGACTGAGTACAATGTAAGTACATTTATGTAGGAACAACGGAAACCCATAAAACGAAGACCGGGAAAAGATAGGTAGCTTGAAAGAAAACTATGCTCACCAAAGAGCTGGGGGCTAGAAAGAGTCCACATTTCTGAATCTTTGATCAAAATGGCACTGCCCAGAATTCTTTTACTTAGAGAAGTCGGCGGCTGGACCTGGGTCGTCTGCAACTCCTACTTGAGGTTTTGCGGAGACTGATCGACGTCAGTTTTCGAGTCGATCGGTCGGGAAACCACCAAGAGTTCCATGAGAAATATAAATATTTACAGCCTTTTTAGCCTTGTAATGTTTGCACATTTCTTCCTGGAAAAGTAACATGCCAAATCATTCCCGGACTCTATTTGGTTTCCGCCAGCAGTTTCCCCCACTAATATGGTACCGGATGTTGCGCAATAGCGGCGTCTAATGGATGTTTGTATTAACAGAACGATGATCAACAGTGTCACATCGATCTCATACTAAGCCTCCTGGGTCATTTCGTTCTGTACAAAATCGGTCGCTCTGTCAGGACAGCTACATAGTCCTACAGTGTCGCCTCCTGCCTACATCACAACCTAGTTACACTGTCAGACAATGTTGCCTCCAGCTTCCATCACAACCAAGTTACATTATTGCTACATTCTTAGACAATGCCATCTCCAGCCTACATCACAACCTAGTTGCATTATAGACAGCATTCGTTACTAGAACAGGACTGAGAACTTTGAGGAAGAAGATATCTACATTGTCTACATCACAACCTAGTTTTGCCTTAACTGGATTTTCCTGGCATGTCGTCTCCAGTCTACAGCCAAGCCTTGTTGCATCATAGCTACAAAATCCGATCATTTCATCCGCGAATCCTCCACATCACAACCTAGCTGTCCCAGCATGTCACCTCTAGCTAACATCCTAACCAAGTTGAACAAAATCTACTTTTGTCCCAGCATATATCCGGCGAACATTCAGCCTAGTTGTGTCTGAGCAAGATTGTACTGGCATGTCGCCTGTAGCCAATACTTTAAACCCGTGGCATTAGTCCTCGAGGATGCTACACCCAACTAGCATCCAATTCATGTTTGGCCGAATCTTCATTTGTCCTGGCACAAGGTTTCTTTAAACTGCAGTAGGTTGTGACTTACTGATCTCTTGAGGTTACCGGCTAGGACATTGTCACAACCACAGGTTGCAATTGGGTTCCTGCGATCAGTGTGTATTAGATATCTCATAAACTCTTGTTGTTCATTTAACGACTTATCAGACTGCTTCACTCATTCATACGTACTCCCCTACGACAGGCTGTAGACCCAGTCTGCGGGAGTATAATATAATTCATGCATATGAACAGCTGTGGACGGAACCTCGATCGAGAGTGACATGAAGACCATGGGTCAATCTCAGCAAGAGCTGGAGAGGCTTGCCTGGGACAGAAGACAAAAGGGGTGGTCAGCACCTATGCTCTCAGCAGAGCGAGGAGATATGTCTACACAAAGCAGTCTTAAGACAATGAAACAGCAGAAGACCACGATAAATAGTAAGAGAAATATTTATTCAATCTTTTAACAAATATTGCAGGTGAACTATGTCAACTCTGTGAATTGGCGAGTTAGCTTACCTATTAAACAACATCATGATATAGTGAGTGTATTTCACATTTTGTTGGTATAAAAGGCATTACTTCAGTTATTAGTGCAGAAGCTCGAAGTCTAGAGATCAGCAGAAAGAATTCATTCTTGAAGACAAACTTTAGAGGAAACATGATGAAGAGTTTGGGAGAATTTACAATTCATAGAAAGAAGAATGCTTTATCAAAGAATTCATAGAAAAGTTACCTTACAAAATTGATGGTGTACCCTTGTTCCAAAAAGTTCAAAAATTAGAAAAAGTTCACAAATTTGTAAAAAGCACCCACATCTCAGCAATGTGTATATCAATTGATATTATGTGCAGATGGGGAAGGAGAGTTTAGCAGATCACAAAAATCTTAATTTTTTCATAGTTTGAATATATTGCAAATTTCAGGAGCACATTATATGCAGCAAACATATGAGTAAAAGCACCTAGACATGCAACCTACATTTCCATAACATTTTCAAAGCACTGATGCCAAATCACCAATGGCTGAATCTGAAGACCAAGATTGAGATTAGAACAGCTGTGTACCCCTTGTTCATGCTGAAAGGTCTGGTTTTTAAAAACTTAACAACAAATGTCACATATTCAACAAAGCCTAAAGCTGAGGTAAACCAACTTGGAGAGAAAAATCTTCGATTTCTATAGAGACTATTTTTTTGCAGTGCTCTTAATTTTCACAGAGGAAAGTTTCAGTTTCTAGTTTTGGACTTTAGTTGTAAAACTGTAGCTGGATTCCTCAATTGCTTTATCATCTTGCTCATGAAGCGATCTTTGTATGTGTTGAACTCCATAATCCCTGGCTTCTCCTCCAACCAATACTTGTCAAACTCCACAAACAGGTAACCTACAACAGAGAAATGGTTGCAATAAAAAGAATTTCAAAAACATTTTGAGACTGGCATAACACCAACACATCGCCTGGGCAAGTCACTCTACTTTTCTTGCCACAGCTTTGAATGAGACATGAAATCCAATATTCTGCATACCTTATGGCCATCTCAGACCAAAGACTCCTTTCAAGTCAAAAACTTGTGTATGAGCCAAAGTTGCACTTACTGGTGTGAACAGTGTACTCAATTTTCTCCAATATGCATTGCAAAATCCTCCTGAAACCGTTCACCGCATTGTCTCAATCACAATGTTTCCGCGCTGCGTTCGACTCCGATCAAACGTGGTGAATGAGACAAAGTGTTGAATGGTTGCTTGAAGATGTGTAAGGATGACTGTCAAAATCGGGTCCGGGTTCGCATCGGCTCGGTCGAGTAGAAGGTTCATACTCACTATAGACTCCATGGAAATGCTCAAGGTGTGGCCTGTCATTGACTACATTGTAGAAATGCGTTTTCAGATGGTTTGCAACGAGTAGTATATGGGCCACACTCGTCAAGTTGATGCCGACGATAGCAAAGGAGTATCCATACTGTGGATGCTGGGAATGTGAAAGAGCTTGACGTGCTAGGTCATTATGGTTGGTGGTGAAGTACCTGAAAGGGAAAAAACAGACTCAGGTAAAATTTATACTAAAACAGTCACTTGAATGTTTGATGCCTTGTCACCTTTATTATTGGACTATGACCTTGTGATCTGGCTGAGGTCACAAGAAAAAGAGCCCATTTTGGAAAAGACAATTGCATTCAGGTGAGTTGGTATTAAGGGAAGAAAAATTACAGAATTCTGGATCCAACATGGACAAAATTTCCTGATAAGTTTTATACTTCGAACTTACAAGAGATTGTTAAGGCCTAACATGCCCATTCCCCTGAAGTCTGTTTTAGGGTCATCTCCTTGGAATCCAATATCACCCCATTGCTTGGAAATGCGAGATTCGAGTTGTGTGTCAGGCATCAGACCAGTCCATAACTGGAAGAAAAGAATTAGAAAAGAATTGCTTCAAATTCTGTTCATATTCTCAAAAGTAGCTAAGTAGGCAGGTCATTTATACAGTTTCATTCATTCCATTTGAAAAATTCAGACATTTTGGTCATATCTCAGTAGACCTTCTTTTTGAATCACCCTGTAGTAAATAAAAAACTTGGTAGACTATTACAAAAGGTAATTTCAGGTCACAGGAAGTTGACAAAAGGCATGGCCTAAGCTTATCTCATTACAGTGGTATTTACCTTATTTGCCAATGATACATGTTGGTGAATTCAGGTCAATAACATAATACATGTCATGTTTTTTTTTGTAAAAAGTAATAAAGTACAATTATGACAAATTTATATGTGGGTCTTCAACGTATGGCAATGAACACGCTCTTACACTACAGTTACATACAAATAGTTTTAGTTTATCAGGCGACAGTGACATGCTGGGCAGGAATATTTAAAATCATCAAATCACTGCTCCTGCAGCTTTGACTCACAAGTGACATGCAGCAGACAATAGTCTTGACTACATAGTATTACAATTGTATCACTATATTCAACTGGCTCAACTTGGTCTTACTTTCATTAGCATTTCTTCATGTTCCTCGTTCTCTTCAGAGTAGGGCATCTTCCTCATGGACTCCACATCACTGATCAGCTGCTTGTAGCCAGATATCTGAAGCAGGCATGCCTTGAAGAACAGACCAAAGCTGAAAATAGAAGAGAGTAGTTCAAGTGGATGTACGCATCTTCCGGAAATATTCACAATGTCTCATTTTTACTTGCCACATGCAAGTCTGGGCCAGGGGAGTGTACATGTTTGCAGAGGTGGAAATGTCACATCCTTTACTAAAACCACTTCAAAATCAGAACTTTATGAGGTGGGTAGAAATATTTTAAAAGAGGGATGCTCCTCCCTTTTTTGTAATTGTGCAGAGAAGACTGAAATACATGTAGCTGACCAAAGCATAGATTACCCATTTAGAAACTTTCTGACTCACTTGGCATGTACTTCTGGTTTTATATCTTTGAAATTCTGGACATTTTCCACAGCTTCGTCTACATTGAATCTTTCATCAAATGCAAGACTTCTTATCACAGGAGTTTTGGACAACTGTAGGGAGGTTTCTGTGTGGAAAAATAAATGAAAAGAAACAGCACTGAATATTCTGATTTGACCATCTGTTTCTATCTCAAATAGAGCCATTAATCAAGGTGCACTCCACATTGTTTGTATGTCCTGGGTTACTTCCAATGCCCTAGGGGAACTGATATTATTTTTTATTATTTCGAAGTTTGACGCCTTGTACAGACTCAAAACTTACATGACGTACCTATATTATGGGTTCTGGATGCTCCAACAGGTTCATTGTAGGTAATCCTTAACAATTCACACCGACCGCTAACTTTACGGACTACCCATTTGAACATAGGTCTGACTAGGAAGAAGAAGAGGCAATGCCACGCATTGTACAGTACTGCTTGCCACATTTATCTATTGATGCTGTCTCTGACTGATTCAGAATTGAGGCTGAAAAGAGAAAATGGAATACAGGGTAAAGCGACATATGGCTGCAGCAACTGGTGTAAAAGCCACTTTGACCTTTCAATCTAGGTGAAACGCACGACTCGGAATGTGTAGTGAAGTATAAGCAGTAAAGCACCCAAACAAACTTTGTCGAAATTGCATACCACTATACCAGCAGCTAAAAACACATAAAATAGCGGAAACGAATGATGACTGAAACACCTCACAAAAAATGTTGTTCACTGCATGTAATCTCTTTAAAATACACATGCTTCCCAAGCACATGCAAGAATTTGTTTGTCAACAAACCAGATTTGTTACAAGCAATCTGATTGGCTAATGAGAATGACCTACTTAACAGGTGCCCGTCAAGTTTGGTTTTTAGGGCGCTTTTTGAGCGATTTGCCAAGGCAATATAATAAATTTTAATCAAAATATGAAGACATACACGATGTAATGAGACTATGAACGTAAACTGGCGAAGATTAACCACGTATTTCGATCACAAACAACGTATAAATGGTCCAATAGCAGTTGACGAGCCAAGGCAATTTGTTGCCAACATCACTGTAAAAGTTGGCAAGTGATTGACGAAATAGTTTTCGGAATTGGCTGTCGCTATGGTTTTTCAATGTTTATTTTGTTTACAGGCATCTTCGTCAAATATTTGAACACGAACAATATCTAAATATTACATTGCAAATTTTAAGATTGGCATTTTATTCGCTTATAGACATTAAAAATGTTCAAAAATCGAAACTTCTATAAACACATGCAATGTCCGATTCGTATGCAAAGAAAACAGCATGGCGGGCATGAATGGCCAGAGGAAGCCAAAGAAGGCCATGGATTTATCATATTTTTTACTGGTTTTACACATTTTTGACAAAATTACAAACACATACGCAGTAGAAGGACATGGCCAAGGTATTTAATGCCGAAAATTACGAAGGATATTCCCTTAAACCTCGTATTTTGATGATCATTATGAATGTAAATTTAGGCCTTGAATCGGAAGTTTCGTTTTGTACATTTGTATGCAAATCTACATCAAATGTACAGCTAGCTGCGTGCAGTAGGTTTGCATGCATGTAGTATGCAAATCTGACATTCATCCTGACAATGTTTACGTTTTCTCAATGAATTTATTTTAGATTTACTAGTTCTTTCATGGATATCTAGAGTGGATCCCTCTTTTTTGGGCCACATTTTGATGTTTCAGACCTGTCACTTGGTGTCAGTGACAGTGTCAATTGTCATCCCGGAGCCCAGGGAGTGACCAGGGCCAGGTTGTCAGCCCGATGTCAAAATGACAGCAGAGCAGATGCTAAGCATAAGTTACATGTGGCGAAGCTCGGCCGCTTCACAGAGTTTGCCTCTGTGTGAATGAAAAATATACATGTGACTTGTCTGCAAGTGTAAGACAGTCATCAAGCTTTGCATAAGATGTCATAGATGTGTCTTCTTGTTTACTTACAGCCTTCATCCAGACAGATAATGAGCTCCGATATATGGTAGATGGTGTTCCTCTCCAGGTTAGTAATAGTATAAGTGTGCTTTTTCTACCTTACAAAGATTCCAGATTATTATAAGTCTGTTTTGTGGGTTGTAAAATGATACTAACTAGAGGTGAATGGCGAATGCATTCAGTTATTCAGTCTTGCTGATCTGTCACTAGTGTCAGTTGTACATGAAAACTGTCTTGAACAAGAAATTTTCTAAAAAAAAAGGCCATCTCGGAAGTATTCACAGCATGCGGGAATCCGGCCAATGGATCGAATGTATGCTGATTGTTTGAATTTTTGTGAAAGATTTGGTTCACTGATTATTCTGGTTAGCTATAGTCAGATAGTTATTGAGCCGATTTGGAAATTGTAAATCAGGTATCTCGGACAACTGATTGTATGGAAAAGTACACTGTTGTGAAATATCACAAAGCTTTACTGCATTGTAATTTGGTGGATTTAATTCATTGTGGCTAACTGTAGGCCTATAATCCTTGTCGAACTTCTTAATCTTGGATGACCTTGCCTTTACTTTCTGTTATGATAATACCCTACATTGAACCTTCCCTGTATTGCTGTAAATGTTTTCTGCTTCGCTCAATTTAACAATGAGATGAAATTACCTTGCCATTTGAAGGTCATGTTGTGACTCTATTGGTTGCTGTTTTGATTAGAAATAATGCAAAATACTAAAAATTTTTGTTTGCTTTGTTTTACAGGTGATATCTGGACAAGGTTTCCCAGATTTTAAGTGAGTATGACTCTTACCAATTTAAGGCAGGCCTACTATTACACATACATGTAGAATTTGTGCAAACGGATAATGACGACTAACTTCCTTGGTTTGCAACCTCCTGGTGTCATGGGTGTTATTTTATGTCACTTCTTTTAAACAAAGACATTTTGAATGTCATTTGTCTATATTATGCTACCAAATGTTCTTGGCCAATAGCGTAACTCGATTCACATCATGTGATTTCAAGTCATCACATCGTATCGGATCCAAAAAAGCAATAACGGATCCAAAAAAATGTCGTAACGGATCCTAAAAGGTTTTTTTGTATATTTCATTAAAAACAAATTGTTTCATTATTTTCCTTTGGATTGATTTCTTTGCCAAGACATTTGGTTGCCTCGTCCGCCATGACATTTCTTCGTCCATCAAAATTCCATATCGGACTCCCAAACATCCACTATTTGTATAATATTACATCCTGGGGGTCTTTTCCACCTCAACTACATGTATGTGTAGTCAATGCTAAGAGTGAAATTACTGCTAAAGAGCATAATTTGAAAGCTTTGGACCATGAGCTTTTATCAGATGCCTTTTTTCCTTGTCCGTCTTCCTTTATCTAGACAAAAAACCTTCCAAGAATTGTTGGCAAATAAATGTGAAGTTGTTGTCTTGATGTATTGGGTGACTTTTTGATACTGTCCCCTTTTCATGAATAATGTGGCATATATAAAACTATTTATATACAATTTCCTTGTGTGATGGATTGCACAGGAAGTATTTTAGACGAGGCATGTACATGTACATGATATATGGTTCTGGTATATATACTATAGGCTTCGTATTTGTAAACACTGTTGTAAGGAAATGGGCAAGCTGCCATAAAGAGCATTGCTTGATCATATGAGCCAAAAATGACAGCTTTAATCCAGGGGCCAGCACGTCTGCTCTGGTCCAAACTGTGTGCATTCCATTAACTTGTGATAAATGGACATTAAGCACATATTGTCATAGATACATGTTGGCCTAGATCTGGGATTGGGAAAGAATAGCCATAGGTTCTGCCAGCATGTTATGTACATGATCTGGTCCCTTCATTACAATACATGTACCTAAATGTATTCTAGTTACCAAGTGTTCCTTTTTTAAGTAAAATAAACTCTCAGTACCCCTGTCTGGGACTACTAAAAGTTGTACCTGGGTGTCACTTAGAGAGATACCTCCTCATTGACTGTAACAACACCAAGTAACGATTCCAGTTCCACTTAATTTTCAAAAACTGACTGATGGGCATGTAGCCTTGTCACCTCCATACCTGCTGATGGTGTTATGGGTTGGCTACACAATTTTGTGAACTGAAAGGTATGGTTCGATACCAATGCATACCCGGTAACCAATCTAATGTCCCCATGGCAACTAAAAGCCACCAGTAGTTAGAAAAGTGGTCGCGTGTAAAACAAGAGCTGCATGTATGCATTAGTGGACTCAATGGCGATTGAAACTCCTTCATGAAAAATTGCTTTGTTTTAGAGACATAACCTGTGAAAGTGACCAAACCGCAACAGTCAACCACCGCACTGGAATCTGCCGAAAAGGGGTGCACGTACCTACAATGTTGTTGGGTCTGCTATTTAGCAGTGCATAAAGCCACAATGTTCATACTTTGAGAGGGATTTTATCAACTACAATGTACTCGACCTTTGCTTATGTCAATATTTCAGTTGCAGTTCGTGTGGCACAAATTTATATCGATCAGTCAACCCGAGTCAATAAGCAAAATATAAAGTTGACTTTTTGATTAGAGTAACTGGGAGTACAATGTATGGGAAGTCCATCTATCATGAACATGTACATATTAGGTCCTGGCCATTGATTTTGGCAATATCCGTAAGCTAGGTGCATGCATTGCACCAACATCAATTTGTAGTACGCCGCTGGTTTATGCATGTTCCTCACTCACTGCACATTGTGGTGGCCCGTTGAATTTATTGATTGCAAATCAGATGGATTATAGAGGTACTGGTACATGTAAAGAATAAAATGCAATGCTAATCCAACAAATCACTGAATTTGCTACACAATTAGAAAATCTTAGTTCAAGTCTTGTACATGTATTGTAGTAGTAACTCATATAAGACTCAATACTGTATCGTATTCATCGCAATTAACGGTTCGTTCCTCTCTTTGCAGCAACATGGACTCAAACAGCTTACCAACAAGTCCTATATCATTTGATCCTCCTTTGCTTGATTTTGATGAACAGTAAGTACAACATGCTCACGTAAAATCTCTAAGAAAATCTTGCTGTTTACGTCACTGATCCACATGGCGCACTTCATTGCCGGCACGTCAATGGCAGTGGTGAAGTATGGTATTGGTTGCATGAACCATTGCTATCATCCTCTCACAGACAAGGTCTTTCAGCACGACACAGATTGAGGTCCAAAATGGATTGCATGATGACACTGCAAGGCCTCATTCTGGTCCACCCTGTATAGGCGATAGTAATTGTATTGTGTTAAGAACGTTATTCATTGTCAGGCGATTTTTATCTAATTTGATTTTCATCTTTTTCAGACCTGTTGGTATGCCTAAAATGGAACAAGTCACTTTAGTAAACAGAGATGGCCAAAATAGTATACATCTTTTATCAATATCGGGGAGTACCGTACACTTCCACTGTTCTTTTTTCCAAGATAAGGTGAGTCAGTAATTTTTTTGTAGTTACATCATCAGTATGGCGTTTCGTCATCAACATGTTGAATCAAATCATAGCAATACATAAAGATGCAAAAGATCTCATAAGCTGCAGTCATTCACCAGGTTCTACCACCACACAGCGAGGCCCCTGCTCACATTGTTCTTGAAATAGCTGAATGATATTGATCTTTTTCACGATTGACTATATTCATAGCGTCGAGGAATATGAGCTCTGTAATTTTCTCAACATCTCAATATTAGTGTTATTTTTGCACTTGCCGACTATTGCTCGAGGATATTGACTCTTTTGTCAGTTTGCGAGATATCGAAAATCTTTGTTGTGATCGATGATTGGTGATGTTGGGCTTCTGCTTTGAGCAGTGATGGTGGAGCCAAGGGGTGGAAGAGAGATATTAGGAAGCCTTTAAGGTGTCCAGCGCCCACAACCTGGTTGTGGGTTCTAATCCTGTCTGGCTTGCTGCTTTGTCCTCTTCGGTGAAGCTCAAGCCTTTAGTGGACTCAGGGCCAGGGGAGGCATATAAAATAGTGGAAGTCATTGAAAAGCACCCTGATACAAGGCTGAGGAAGTTCTTTCCATAATGCATTTCAATTTCATGTTTATCAGAAAGGCTTGAGTTTAAAATCTACTCGGTAAACTTTTAGAGCTTAGAGTAGCTGGCCAAGCTATGAGATTTTGCAAACTGTATCACTTTGTTTATCTTTTCACCTTGAAGTGGAAATCATAAAATGTGTTTACAGGCCATACTATTTACTATGTCAACAGCTGCTGTCTCACTATGATGCATACGTAGTAGGGCCTAATTTTCTGTGCGGCTGTTCCATGGTTTGTCAATTCATTCCAGTTTGTTTTGTATGAAATGTAACTTTAGTAATCACTGTCACAGATCAACATGGAAGCCAGATGCTGGACTTGACGTGTCATACTTCGGCTTTGGAAGATGATGTGTGTCATAATGACACATCCTTTCCATGTCTTTGTCTGTGGTGGCTCTTCATACATTCAACCAATATCTTCACCGGGGCCCCCCCCAGGTGTGATGAGCTAAGCAATAACATGACATTTAATTGAGTCATGTTTCCAGTGTAGCAGACGGGTGATCTGTCTGTCACCTGATGATCTTCCTTTGTTCCTCACCCCATTGCAACACTAAAAATGATACCGGTAGTGACAGAACAAATGATGCTAATGTCCAATACAAAACTGAGGGCTGTGCACTTCAGTCATACACTTAGTCTTACTCATGAGAGGCTGTGCAACCCCTAAATCAAGCACGATGTACTTTTGATGTAATGTAGCATCGAGGTGAAATTGGTGACTCGAGTGTTTCCATGACAAAATGCAATGAAAACAATGATGAATACGTATAAATGTTCATAATCATTGTATTGGCCACGAGTACCATAATGCAATTATGAAATTCATTTGTCGTGTATTAAGTTGATGGATAGACCAGTTATCCAAATATTAGATCTAGACAACAATACTTGATAATACACGAATTTTCATGCCAAATTTTTTCTAATCAATTTATGATGTTTACCGTAAGTGACACAAATTGTACATAATTGAAACACAGTTAGCTGTGTTTTCTTTTCTTTTGTGGGTTTATAGTTGTATAAACAATGTAAGAATTTGATTTTAAAGTAAAACAATATTTTATAATATGATGTTGTATTGATTTATTGCTTGGATAATTTCACAATATGGCCTGAGAGAGCCGTCACTCTCTCAATTACGTTCAATTGGATCAAGTGCTTTGGAACATCCTGAGGTCATGTTGTTTTGTAGTGTTGCATGGCGATAAATCGGCGATAGTCATGATCAAGACCCAAGGAAGTAAAGAACTTTTATTAACGCCAACGGTCACAAATTCCACACTTCTTGGGTTTCAATCTTGTAAAATTCTCAGATTCTTGAAATATTCGATGAAATGAGAAATTCCTGGAAGGTCATTAACGTTGGGTCATAAAGGGTCCATCAGCCTGGTGTGTCCCCTTGACATAATAATACTCCGAGACTAACTGCATGTGGGCATTTGTGTTTATTCTTCATCATCCATTATTTTCTAGAATCCTCCTGAGGTCCACTTCATTGCATACATCGTTTTTCACTTCACGCTATTGTGGTTATTTCATTCCGAGCGCTATAAATAGATTGTTTTGTGGAATAATTGGGCCCTTGTGAATAGGTGTAGGGTGATGATATCAGCTACCTTGGCTCCTTGGAAGGGTCGTCAGTGATAATCAGGTCCCTTGGCAACGGGGTAGGAACTGGTGAATGAGAAGGTCCTAGTGATGGTTCAATGCATGTGAAGGCGTGATGTACAGGATGTGTTCTGTGGTGCGATGAAGGTCCCCATGGTCTTGTAGGCTGTAGAACCCTGCTGTGAGCATGAGTCATTGGGGTGTTAAGCCATTCACAGCTAAGCCTCTTCGATTGTGCTTCGCTGATTGATGAAGCAGATGCTCGGGATTCTAAAATGAACTGAGGAAGCTTTCAATGATGTGCAGGTCCCCCCACCCCCACCTACTACCCCCCCCCCCCACCATGGCCAACAGTACAGTAGTACATAGGCTTGTGTTGGTTGATGACAGAGTCCCTAGGCAAATAAACCCAATGCTGACAATAACTGCAGTTGATTCCTGTAATAAAGGGTAAAAAATATCAACATTCAGACATGGCAAACAGAAGTGAAAAATGCATTTATACATGTAGGTCATCGCCACAGAAAACTACTTGCATATTTATTCATAGTCATATCCAGAAGAGATTGAGACAGCAGCATAGGTCAGACTTGGTTAGAAGCAACCAAAAAAAGTGCAGGCCGCATTACTGGCCAGATTTGACATCTAATTACAAAATTAGCATTTTTTCTTCCTTCTGTATCTTGCAGGTCGTACCACCTGGGGCCAATACCACCTTTGATGTAGTTTTCCTGGCGCGGCAGCTGGGCAATGTAGAAAATACTCTCTATATTCATACATCGCAGGGCACGTTTAGGTACCAGGTAAGTTCGAAAAGACGACCTTTTGCAAAAAGTTTGAGAAGTAACGTGAATCGGGTGAATGAAGTGTCCAAAGTCTGCAAACATTGGCCTTGACAGCAGCCTTTGTGGTTATTGAGACAACAAAAACACATGGAAGGTGTTAAGTCAATATGGAAATCCTCTTCTTCCTCTTTGTATCACTGAATTCGAAATTAGTCTGAATGACTCATGAATTGAATTGCTTCCTTGTCATTTCAGGTGTTTGGCGTGGGCACATCGAATCCCTACCGCCTACAACCTTTTTTAGGGGCCAAAGTCCCACTCAACAGTAGTTTTTCCCCGCTGATACAAATGCATAATCCACATCCTACAGCGATACAGGTGAGTGGATGGTGAAAAAAACTGACCAAGTGTTACCAGACCTGTGGTCTGGTAACATTGCTGTTAGCCTTGTAATTGGGAGGCATTGAGGTTGATCAATTGGCATCACCAAGACACTGCAAAAACCACTAAGATAAAGTCCGCATTTTTTCCGACTACCCAATGCCTGTTTATTGATGGCACCCCTGACCCATTATGTGATATTCCTATTTATATATTGCAGGTAGTGGAAATGTATTCTAGCGGAGGAGACTTACACTTGGAGTTACCGACAGGTGAAAAAGAAGCTCCGAGAAATATGTGGGTAGGTCGATAAAAAAAGCCAAGTGTTTTTTCCCTGTGATGCTGACCAGACTTTTTGAGACGACAACTACCTTGATGACTCTTGATGATTCATGACCAGATATGCTAAAGATTTGTTATTAGTTTCAACAGAGAAGGATATCAGAGGCACTAACCTCGGATAATTTCAAGCCGAGATGAAACTAAGGGTTAAAATCAAGCACAACAGTTATTTTATCAGTTTCATTAACAAATGGTGTTATTTCCGAATCATCAAGGTCATCAACCCCAATCTCTATTTATTCACAAATATCATTAGTGTAAGTGCTGTCTTCCCTTGGGACTAAAAGTGGTGTTTACTATGTTTATCAATGATAGTTTATCACCACCTGAAGAAGTACACGATCAACTATAATGACAAAGAGAAATCAGTTATTTTGTGGGTTTTTGGTCTAATTTTGTGATCAGGAAAACCTTGATCCATCAGATTAGAATCGTCCGACAGCAGAAATCTCATCACTTAAGAATTTTCAAATGATGCATTTCAGGAAATCCCTCCGTACGAAACGAGAACAGTGATGCGAGCAAGCTTTGTGGGCAGGATGGAGAACAACCATACATCATTCATCAGAATAAAAACAAATAAAACAGACGTTGACGAGATGCTAGTTTTACCAGTTGAGGTGGAAGTAACATCAGGTGGGTGTGTAGACGATTTAAAGTAAAGCAAATTGGCTTCCAACTGCAGTGGCATTATACAAATAATGTGCTCAAAAAAGTAATGGCAGGTTTTGAAAATCAGGAAGTTTCAAATGTGCAGGTGTACAGTATATTCAATATTGGGCTCGCCCGAAATCCTGAATGACATTTTTCTCTCTTTTTCAGCCCCTGGTATATATTCACCAGTAGATAAGTTAGACTTTGATATACTGCGAACATTGGATGCACCAAGAACCCTGAGGTTAAATCTTATCAACTCCGGCACAAAACCTATCCATGTTTCAGTAAGTATAACTCTTCTATAATCAAGAAAATTGGCTTTTCCGTAGTTTTGAGTTATCCAGACCTTAGTCTGAGCTGTCCCTTTCAAAGTTTAATAATGTATTTTGGGTTTTTTTCAGAGTGTATCATTAGAGCCACCAAACGAGGCAGTGCATTTGGAGTTTAGGCCGGTGAAATTATTACCAGGGGTGCTACGGAGAACACCAGTTGCACTTGTTACATATACAGGTGAGTTGGTGTCGTTAGATAAGGTCGAGGGAAGCTCATTGTTTGTCCAAAGGAGATGAACTGGCCACTCGGCAATTATCGCTTGATAAACCTGCATCTAAGGTTTTGTAACAATTCTGATCTGCCCGATGCCATTGCCATCATGCCAGTTGACAAGCTTATGGATGGATTTGATGTTGGGACAGTGTGCAAAACTATGAATAGGTTCTCATTTGAGAAATGGCAAATATGGGTCATGACTCAAGGTAGCAGGATTTGCGGACAGGAGAAACATCGATCTTGTTTCTGTTTCAGCTACAAAAGCGTTACACCCTCGCCAGTGGTCAGGGAACGTGGTCATCAAAGCCAAGGATGACGAGTATAAACTTGTGCTTCCATATCGAGCGACAGTACTTCACGGGTACGTATCAATACGTCTCATCGCTCTCGGGTTTGCATTGATATAGAGTTCACGTGGACACGTTAAGATTGAACAAGTGATTTCCAAAGAGCGGGCTTCATTGGATTCACGGTGGCACTGTTCAAACTCATTTCATGCCATGTCATCTTTTTAAGCCTGAGTCACAAACATGCTCGTGACAAGTGACTGCATATCTTTGAACAGAATAAGGATATCTGCTAATCATCTCCATGTTCCTCCCCTTAGGTCACTTGTATATGATGCAAACAACACTAAGTTTTACTCAGGCAAGTCAGAAAACGTTACACGAGGAGTTCCACTGACCAACACGTTCAACTTTACACTGGTTATATACAACGTCTCATTGCCACCAGAAGTAGAAAAGTATTTTTCTGTGAGTATCAGATTGAGAGTTGTCCATGAATATTAAAAAAAAGAGGTATCTTGAATGATGACCCCACCTGAATGGTATTGGCTAGCATTATATCCATGGAATTGTGTGCGCATCCTCAATGCCGATATGCCTAATACCATTGCTCCCACACTTTTGATGACAACCATAAAGCTATGGAAGTCATTGGCACTCAGTCATTACAGTTCTCATCATCATCACCATTGGCACAACGTGTCCAGAGTATCTTGAAAGTAAATTTTTCTCATGTTGATCTTTTCAGATTGTCAACTTCACCCATCCTGCCCAGATAAAGCCGAAGGAAACTTTATCATCATTTTCCCTCCATTTCCACCCAAATAGTACAGACCTACACTTCACATTTCTGCTACGATTGTGGTCCAACGCGTCTATCTTCCATATCCCGATCTTCGTATATAACGGACGGTTAAGAGTCGTGCACCATCGGCCGGAGATATTCAAAGGTCAGCTTGACTTCGGTACGATGGGTGTTGAGGAGCAGCGCAGCATGACCTTCACCTTAAGGAACGATAATCCAGTCGATGTAAGTTCGCTTCTACTTTGTGTTGACTCACTTAGGCCGACACCATGGCCCAGAAGTTGGTGACCTTGTTCTCTTATCAGCACTGTAGTATGTTGGTTGGTGGCCAGTCTGAAGGGGGGTCTATTATCAAAGCCTGCATTCTGACAGTCCTTTCCGTTGGCTTAGTGCAAAGAACAGTCTCATACAGCACTGTATACTCTCCCTTAATCTCCATTGGAATATTGAATGACCGTTATAATAAGATGTTTTTTCACAGATCGTTATTACGGAGTTTGGTGCCAATATGGACAAGACAGTGGTCGAGTTACTAGGCGTTGAAAAAGGCAATGGGACCACACTGACGCGCAAGCATAATACTTCAGAGTTAGATACGAAACCGGTAAGATTATGGCGCAATTTTCTCGATTCATGTTTTGCTAGATATATTGTTCTATCAGGTGTGTGGTGTAGGCCTACCATGATGTTTAGTCAATGATTAGTGAAACTGATGACAATATCATACCCTGAAAATAAACTGATGTGTCTCTTTTCTTTTGCAGTTGGTGTTGAAGCCGTTTCACTATGCCGTTTTTAGCGTGAACCTGGTAGCTCCAGACTGGGAGGGCACATTCGTGGCGGAAATCATCATCGTTACACAGTTTGAGCATTTATACATTCCAATGACCCTGAGGACAGCTGAAGGGAGCTTGAACGCTATACCTGAAAAAATAGTATTTGAAAAAGTTTATCCTGTAAGTGATCGTTGTTCTTTGCTACCCTTTAAGCTTTGTAACAATTTAGATTCTATCGCACCTACCCTGTCTCAAAACTTGGATTTCAGTACCAAAAGTAACGGTTCGTATTTTCCTTCATTTCAGGGAAAGATCTCATATAAAGTGTTAAGAATGCATAGTTCCTTCGACAACCTAATGGAAGTTCGCGACGTCTCTTTTCAACCGAATGATACCAGATTTTATTACGTACCACCAAAAACTACTCCAGTGTATCTCACACCTCAACAAGACACTGTCGTAAGTAAACTCAGATTCACAATTAGTTCATCCTTGGGTAACAGCGGTGTGTTGCCTACTCTCAAAAAGTGTTCCCACGTGCCGACTGGTAACATAGTCTGACATTGATTTATAATCTGCAAATTGGCCTCCTTTCATGTCGGTGAATTTTTACCCATCACTTCGTGATTACGACTTGATTACTCACTTGAGCTGCTCTATTACAGATCGGCAGAGTATATTTTGACGCAAAACGGGAATGTCAAGATGATTGCTACGTCGGCTTACCCACATATACAGCAGCTGGCCACCCCTGGTTATTAGGTCTAACTCTGGATAAAGAGGTGGCGGATACGGACCAATATCTGTTTACGAGGCTGCAGCAAATGTGGGAGGTCTTAGGGGCAAGAGAACAGTCCACGTGAGTAGATTTGACTGGCTCTGATGCCTTGGCGCGGTGGGGGGGGGGGATCTCTAATGCAGCTGTGTAGGTACTCACCAGTTATATGTACTCAGTATGTCCCTTTGGTGAACAATGGAAGTTTGAAAAAAGAAGTCATTGTAAATTGTCAAATAAGATTTGAAAAGGTTGTGTCCAATTTCAGCTCTGCACATACATCTGATATTATTATCTGTATAAGAAATATTACTCTCCATTCCATCTCTAATAGATATATCCATTTCAGTATAAACGTCACAATACAGCTGGACACAAACCAAGTGCGAGGTTTTTTATTCCCGGCCCATGCCCATCTCTGCTGGCCGCCACTGATTAAAAAGTCAAAGTTAAAATTTCCACTCACACAAATAGGGAATCTCTCGGTGAGTCTAGACATTTTACCATTCTCAATAAATTAGCTGCTACAACTTTTGCCCTGCATGATCTGCTGGTCCGTCTTTGGTAGAGGGGATGGGTGAGTTTGCCCTGAGGATAGGAACTCTGTTATTTAAACTGCAGTGTGCATACTTTTGACACTGTCTCACATCATTGAAAAATGCTTATAAATCAAGCAAAAAAAGCTGTTTTACATAAATAGATTGAATCACTGAATGACCTGTTAACATTCATTTACCGTATCAGTGATTTTCTTTGCAGACTACTGAGTTTTATGTTGAAAATCCAGGCGATGTGCCGGTACTGGTACAGGTTCTACCTCTCTCCGTCTATCCAAACCCACAAACCATCGTGGACATGGTCAGTCAGAGCTTACCAAGCGATCTCACTGACTACATAGAGATGGACGATGAGGACATATTCCGACTGCAAGATTTGGAGATTTATAATGTAAGATTTAGAATTTTAAATTTGACAATGTGCAGGTTCATCTGCTTGATACATGTAGGTCTGATTAGTGCTAAGATCATCATTAGTCAATGAAACTCTCTGGATCTGAAATCTTGAGAATCTTTTAAAATTTGGTGGTTCGTGCCAGAGTTTCTTTGAGGTTTCTCTTGTCTCAAGAGGAAGGCTTCATGTCTCTGTCAACAAACTGTTGTTTGATCGTTTCAGAGTTCTGACACAAACCCTGTGCTAAAATATCGAAAACATATAGAGGGTTACCTGGGTGTGAAGCCACATCGAAACACGATTGCAGCAGTCCTACAGCCTGGTACAAAACTCAGAGTACGATTGGCATTCCAGCCAAAAGATGATACGTCGAAAACTACTCTCATTCTGGTTAGGTATGTTGTGTTAGCCCCATTTTTAGAGTTGCAGAAGTGATAAGCACTAATAATATAAGTCTCTTTTGAATCGCTATTTCATTGGCTAGCCCTTGCTCACTGTGTTTCCTGTCAAACTATGTAAAAATGTCTCATCTTGTGTGTCTTGTTTCAGGAATAATTTGACGATAGTGGATACAGTGGTCGTCCAGGGGAGAGGGGGCATGGGTGACATGAGATTCAGTAACAGAAGACCAGGATCACAGGCACCCCTACTCTTCGATATGACCGAGAAACACCTCAAAAATTGTGATAGTAAGTATTGACTTGAGGTAAAGCTGGGTATCAGGAGGTCTGGGCCCCGATGGTCAGAGCACCGGTCTTATTATCAGAAGGTTGACTGTTTAACTTGTTTCATCTTTGAGTCCTTGGGCAAGAGACCTAGCACTGCATTAGTTTTGTGCACACTGGAGTGAATAATTGAAAAAGTTGGAAAGTGTGGTCTTGGATTTCAGTATTTTACAATTTGAACAGTTCCATTTATTTCAGATAAAAAACAGAACAAAGCCATTATTCCCAACTTTACAGTCAAGCGATCATTCACGGTGAAGAACTCTAGAGAATTACCATTCTACGTTCATAAATTTGGCATCAACGGATATGAGTGTGAAGGATATGGCTTCCGTGTTTTAAACTGCGAAGGTTTTCAGCTCGAGCCCAACGCCAGTAGAAAAATAGATATAGCGTGAGTGTTAACTCTTCGTCAGAGTCCATATAAAGGATAGATAACCTTTCTAGGGATATGTTGCCATGTGATGTTGATGATGATTGCATATTGTTTGGCATTCGTAGTGGCTTTTACATCAGGTTAAACCAGTATGCTGACTGGGGTCTGTTTTGGACTGCAGCTTCATAACAGCACCAATGTCTGATTTTGTTTTTTTCGTTTCCCATTTTCAGATTCACGCCCGATTTTACCATGTCAAGAATTCAGCGTACACTAACAATTGACACAACGTTAGGTCCGCCTATCAACTACACGTTACAGGCCACGTTACCTCCTCATATGTTGAATAAGTGTTCAGCGGCGCTACCGCGGCCACCCTGGGAACCAGTTTTATATTACTCTGCGACACTGTCAATGTTTATCTTATGCCTCTGCGTAATAGGGGCTGCTTATTTTGAATCCGATAGGATTTTCATGGGCGATATCATGCGGAGACGCTCGAAGGCCACAACAAATCCGAGTCTGCTTGTGGACAAGGGTAAAATGTTCGATTTGAAAAATATTGCGGGAGTTAAAGAGGTGAAGATGACAAAACCAGATTTAGCCAATGGTCATGTTGATAATAAAATAAAAGTGTCAACAACTCCTGCAATGGTGCACAAGGTTCCTGTGAAATCGAACAGCCCGGATGTGAAAAATAGTCCACAGTTGCCGCCGAAGGAGACGAAAGTCCCAGATATCAAAATGGTGGACGCCGAGACGAAGCAGAGGAAGCCGAAACTCGCCAAGAAGCACTCGAATGAAATGGTCGATTTTATTCATGTCAATGAGAAGAAGTTAGGTGGTGCCAGTGGTATGACTGGCAAGAAGTCACCAAACGAGAAACAGACGACGCCTGAACGTGAGAACGTCAAAGATACTACGTCGAGTATGGAAACACTCGATCCTATTGAAGTCACCATGATCCCTGATGTGTACACGGAGATCGATGATATCCTGAGCAGGAAAGATAGTAAGTTGTTATCTTCAGTTGTTTAACTTATTGGGGAGGATATCTAAAAACCTAGAAATAGCTAGTTTCACTGGTATAATCATTTTTCGGTTTAGAAGTGGTAGTTGTAGCCAGGTCAACTTGGTCATTAGTCATCCTGACTGTTACTCAACATGGCCTCCTGTCTGTTTTCAGTTAAGCCTAAACTGAAGCGCAAATCCAAAACCCAACAAAAGGACGAAGTTAAGGAGAAGAGAGCTATGAAGCAGCTCCACTCCGACCTGTTTGTCGTTGAAAATGACGACACCTCCTCGACTACGACTGAATCAAGCCTGGACATTGAAGACAAGGTGAGGCGGACTATTTTTGCACTTTTCTCAGATCTTAGTCAATTTAATGACCTTTGAGAATGAGAACTTCGTAGATCAGGCTCCTAACTGCTACTTAAAAGTCCTTCAGACTTTCTTTTTGAATATCACACAAGGCCAAAAACAGAAAGGGTCTAACTCGTCACTGTTCGGGTTGTTTATATTCATGTGTTACACCTTTCAGTCCAGCGCTCGTGATTCGACCCCCGAACCGCAAGTCACCAAGACAAAGACCAAAAAGAACAACAAAAACAAGAATCGCCTGGACAAGAAGAAGATCGAGGCGGGCCTGTTGGATGATGGGAAAGATGATGACGATGATGACTTCGTGCTGACAACCAAGTCCAAAGCTCACAAGAAGATCAAAGTTGACTCGAAGAAAGTTTACGGAGGGAATATTCTTCGCCCGAGGTAAGGAGGGGTGCCAGCTTCCTAAAAATGCAACGCAGCAGCCCACATGTGGATATGGTTGGTTTGACCGAGATAACGATGGTTCCATTTCTTCATGGAAGCCTTTAGAGCAGGGATAACTGGCTGGAAAGGGTATTTGGCGAAGAAGATCGATGTGATTTTGCTGTGAAAGTTCTAATCAATAAAACACATATCACTTCAGCACCCTCGAGTTGCCCTACACCACCAAGCTGGAGGCATCGAAGGAAAACCAACAACCAAGACACGAACCCACGTCACCTCACAGCATCGCTGCAGACATTGTCAACCGAGCATCCAAGAAAAACTCCAAACTGAATCGGGCAAAGCCGAAAGGTAACATGTCATTCAATTTGTTTCAAGCATCGGAAATAAATTTTTTTTTTCTTTCTATTTTCTTTCTGCATATTACAATATTAGGAGTGAGATTGTTTTTGTTCTTAGCTCACTTTCAATTACACTTTCACTATCATTTTTACTGTTCTTTGATTAAAAACTGGAAAATGAATTTCTACTTCTACTTCATATGTCCTTATTATCTAATATAGCTGTTGTATATTTTGCATGTAAGTGTAAATATTGCCTTGGATTGAACGTCTGGTAACCATTATCACTTATTTGAATAGTAAAATTGGTCCAAGCGAAGTCCTAGCTCCTGTTCAAATACTATTGTTCTTTTATACCTTATATCAATCTTGTTTTGATGTAATTGTAATTTTTTTGTTATTGTAACTTTTTGTAGAATTCACAGCTTGTTATGGTTTGTTCTTTTTCTTTGTCAGAGTACCTTTGAAAACAAAAATTAAGACTTAAAGAACTGAATACAAAGAATTCTTTGAATTCTGAGTGTTCTTGAAACAAATATTCACATTTTGAATTCAGATAACTTATAAACTTTTAAAAAGTGGAGAGAAACAAATGTTACTGGTTGTCTTTTATGAAAAATATCTGACTGTTGGAAATTTTGAAGTTCTTGGTGGTCCTGCAGCCCCGTTATGGTAGGCGCGCTGACAATTTCTATGTTGTGATGTCTGATGCTATTTTTCATGTTGTGATCACGTTGTACAGGCTTCGACCCGCTCAGTCTCCCAGGACATGACACGGATAGTAGCGGAAATGATTCTCTGCCGATTCTATGGGACTCGCCCATCAACACTAACCAATCCGGTTAGCATATTTTTCTTACCAAATCTCCTTGGCTTCTAAATACTATCCTTAGGGCTCGAAATTTATGTGGGAAGTTCGGGGAACGGGTGTCCCTGTTTTGAACATTCGTGTTGGCGTTGCCCATCGCCAGCACAAATGAAAACTTCAAATTACTTCAATTTGAACATTCCAGGGCCACTATATTTTCTGCTTTCCTGGGGTGTGGTTAATTTCACTCCCTGCACTGTTCTCCGCCTGGCCTTTCACTTAATCACCCAACCTGGTAATTGGTGACCTTTGAACTGGTTCTATCAAAACAGCTCCTCCGATTGAATGCAGGGTCTATCTAGTTACTCATTATGGAAAAATCTACTGCAGTTATTATCGGTGTGGGTGAGGTTGCGGCCGCCCAAACCATAAAGCATTTGCGACCAAGGTCTCTAAAAGTGTCTTGACTTGAGTATGCAGCCCAGTCTTACATTCAAAATCTTTTGCACATTCAAGGTGGTTTAAAATGCTGCAAGTGGGACCACATGATTAGTGTGCTTTCGGCATTAGACCCTGCATTCTGTCTGGGATACTCTGTTTCCATTCTCAGTGTGATGCGTAACAACTGATCTTGTTATACTTTCTGAAAGCTGTTTCTAATGGCCTGGGTTAACCCTAAGAATCCTTACAGTTTGGCATGTCCCTATGCATGTAACATACCCAGCATACCTTTCTTCCTAAAGGCCTTTGTCCACATTATGTTTCATGCTGCATATATTGCTGACAGCCATTGCATTTCCACACCATGTCGCTCAAGAACGAAGGCTCTGTGCGATATATGCTGCATGAAATATTGATGTGGAGATGAGCCTTGGTCTCTATCTCGGCAGGAGGAAAGATCACAATACACCCAGCATGCTGATCTGTGTCCTCCCTTCCTCTTCCTCTTCATCCTAAGGTTGTGGATTGTACTGACCATGGTGATGGTTCTATATTCGAAACAAATGATTTTCACATATCTGTAGTGTGACCGAGTGGTTTGACACACTTTCAAGTTGATTCTAGATACGGGCTGCTTGATTGAGTCAACAAGCTGTCACTTTGTCGAGTTATAACCATTTGTATTGAACTGATCTCTTATCTGTGTCTGTGGACATTATCTACATTCTTCACTAAACTACATATAATTGATTAAACTTGTCACTAGACCAATATCATCTTCTGTGTAGTTGTTTACTTTCATCTACATTACGATAACAACAACTCTTTCCTCATCTCTGTGTGGTTTTGCAGAGACTGTTTAAGAGAACAACTAACAGCAAGTTGTTTTACTTTACGTGGGTAGGCTTTGTTGAAATAATGGTAATACAGGAAATCATCTCGTCAAGAAAGAAGATGTAATAAGCAATGGATGGTTTGGCTTGAACAAGACTCAGACTAGAATGATGTAACTTTCCAATAGACATCTGATCATGTATCCAATTAAAGAGAAATTCATCGTTAATTTTCCTGCAGCCAGAATAAAGCTAACACGGGTACTAACCTCATTCAATAAAGCAGGAGAACACAAAAAGATATACATGTACAGTGCAAATTTTGGTCGTTTTTGAGACATTATTATTTCTCTACTTTTAGTTGATGGAGACTTCAGTGACCTAGCCATGCAGACAGAAGCATTCGCTCTGAAGCATGGGCGGCAACTCCAGGGTCTGAACGGCAACTCATCTTCTCCAGAACCGACCTCAAGCCTGAACGGAAGCCGCTCTGGCAGCTATAGCAGTATCGTGAGCAGCAACGGCTCTGAGGCCAACCCTATGAAGACCAAGAAGGAATCGAGAAGGAACAACCCATCGACTGATAACAAGTTTGCTCCTATCACAGGTAGGCTTCCGAAAGTTAAATGTTTGACCAAATGGAGAAGTCTTGTGGACAACAAGTAATGCACATATCTGTTCGTCTCATGCACTCTTAACACCTTGTGTCAAATTATCTAGAGACAGCTGAAACTAGTGTAGGCAAGTCCCTGAAATGTAAAATCCTCATTCCTCAAATCCATTTCAGTTCCCGGACCTGTTGGAAGCAAGACCAAGCGCAATGACGCCCCGAGCACCAGTTGGGTATCTGCACCATGGAACCTTTCCCCTGTGAGTCCAACCACCCCTGACGTCAGCGCCCTGGGCCTGCATCCCATCCAGGAGATCCATGTGCCTGTCACCATCGCGCCCAAGGATACTGCAGTCATGGACACAGCCAAATATGCCCACGATGCCCCACCACCAGCACCAGCTCCGATCATTTCCAAACTTGATGCGAATGCTGCACCGTTCACATTCACCGGGACGTCGGTTCCCTCGACTGTAGCGCCGACCCAGTTTGAGCCACCGGTTACCATGATGCAGCGCCTGCAGGCTGAACGCAAGAAGAGGTTGATCGAGTACCAGAAGAGGCTCATTCAAGGTGAGTCGCGCAATTAATGCCAAATGTCATATACTTTTAGTTTGAGTAACTTTGCATGAGACTGTTCCGGTTCTTTTCCTCATTTCTTGCAATGCCCATGGCTGAGGGCCACTCAATAAGATGAAGTGCTCTTTGACCCTCAGCTACCTTTACAATGTTCATGTGGTCGAAATCCCTTCTCTTATTCTTTATTTTCAACTCATTTGTAGGAGAGGAGTGGCCAGGCTTTGACATGCCCGTGCAGCAGAGTGACAGCCTTTGGGACAGCCCCCCATTTATCCCAACGTCAGATGCCTGGACTGCATTTCCTTCAACCACTGCTAAGGTAGGTTATTGAGGGTTACTTGTAAGGGGAAATTACACCTTGAACTAGAATTGAATGGTTGAATGAGATTTGGGATCTTAAAAGTTTGTTCTGTTAAAATGGTGTCAAAGCTTACCCTTGACTTGAGGAGATACATTTGGAGTGGAAAAGTCATTTCTTTGTAATATTTATATCAATGTTTATATCCGTGCAGGATACCACTTGGGCAGCAACCAACACGAGCCCAAACAACAGCTGGAGCCCGATGTCGACCAGCCTCTGGAGCTCTGGCACCAACACGTCAGGCGAGAACTCCTTCCTCGACCTAGCACCAGGGGGCAGCAGTGGTCCCAGTGCAAACAAGGACAAAGCAGAAGGCGCCGCTTCCTTGGGGAGTTTTGACCCGTTCAACACCCTTGGGAGCACCCGTAACATCTGGGGTCCTGGGGCTGGCACAACAGGTTGGAACCTGAAAGCTCCCGATCAAGATCCAGACCATTAACCGGTCAACCCTAGCACCCCCTGTTAAGTTGTCAATGCCATGTTTATTTCAGTGTAAATGTATGTGTATAAGCGTGAAGTTCATAGATATTTGTTGAAAAATTTTTTCATCAGCATTGATTTGCTTATTTGGTAGATTTAGGGCTTTTCAGAGAAAGAAACTGCACCACGTTCTTGTCGATATTACTGAGATTTGATCCCAATACAAATTCAAATTCAGTTAGTAAACATTTCTAGTGTTCAGATATTTCAGAGAAATTATTTGTATGATTGATCATATTGTTTGAGATCCAAGTCTGAGAATTTCACACATCTTTGTCCTTTGTTATCATTCCCTGTGGTTGGAAAAGACTTAAAAGAGTTCAGGGGCCTTTAAGGCTTACGAAATCACAAAAGTAATGTATATAAAATGGGTTTAAAAAACTTTCTGATTTGATTTCTGATTTGCACTTGAAATGAAACTAGACTCTGTAACAACGCCATTAAGGAATGAAGGAGTTTTAACTCTTCAAATTTGTCGACAGTGTTCAGTCTTGTAAATGGTTTCAGACCAAATTTATGTGCACATTTGTTTTTTTTGTAGTGTCAAATATTTAGCTCGGATATATTATCCTTGGTATTAGCTATGAACTTCACATCCATTTTTGCTTCATTTAGATTGTATAGTCCATGTAGTGAGTATGAATACGACGGCATATGTATGGCACTTGACAGGGCTGTTTGGCTCGAAGGGCCCGGTTAACGAATTTTGACTCTTATTTTACTGATATTGACTACATGTAATGGTTAAGGCTATTATAGGACTGACCCTTGTGAAAAAAGAGCGACAAAAATCGTGCATCAGAAGATTTGTCGATTCTGCTAACACAAAAAGTTGAGCAGGAGAATCCACAGAACTGTTAATTCTGATGGAAGCTTTTTTTGTCGTACCCTGTATAGAACAAGATGGTTGTCCAAAACAACAAGGACTTTGTGCTTCAGGTTTAATCTTAGGCTTAATATTAAACTTATCTCAACATAACAATGTTAATCTTAGACGATGTACACATTATACACAAGAGACATGTTCCGAGCGAATGCTTTATAGCAATTCGGTTTATTAGCAATCGCAAATGCGCTCCAACTAAATAGAGTTGACAGCGGGTGCTGATACACGAATGTGCATGCTATAGGCGATGGTGACTTCAATGTTGTTCTAAAGTTTCCAATAACTTGACGTTGTGTTTATTGTTTTCTCTTATTCGGCATGGTCTGGGTAAAACTTGAAGGAGTCTTGGGGAGTGGCAGGGTGATAGGAAATTCTGAGCGTCCACCAAGCTATTAAGAACTGAGATGTACCAATCGAGACTTTGAGAACGTTCCACTCATGAACTTGGTTAGTAGAATAAAAACTGTGACAAACCTCTTTTGTTACTTGACTCGCATCAAAATTCAACATTTCAAGTCAATATTAGTTGTAATTCTTACAAATTCAACTTTAGTTTTTCCCCATATGATTTTGAAGATCGTTTCAAAACTGATTATAAATTCCTGGAAAGGTGAATCCAGGTGATTGTCAGCATTTTTGGTTGATTCAAATGGTAATTTTTCTCCGTTTGATTTGGAAATGACATTTTCATACTGTTGACTTTTACCAAATCAATGGTGTTTTATTTGAAGCCTTCAACCATGGAAATGTTTCCGAGTCCATTCTGATTCATGTTTTTGTTGAAGGTTGCTTGTAGGTTTACAAGACGGTGTTATTATTCAAAGGCTTTTCTCTATGAAAAATACAAATGCTAAGAGAAATTGTCAAAGGTTTTTACTTAACATTTAGCTTGCTTTAAGCTAAAAGGGACAATTGAAATGCATCTGCAAGGTTAATTCAGTTGTTTTCACCAGTGGATCTTTTCAAATTAACTTCTCCATTTATGTGCTAAAAGTTTCTGACGCCAATAAGTGCATCTTTAATTTCAAGTTGATTATGTTATTCAAGTGTTAAGACGAAGACAGGTTGTCTTCAGTAATGTTCAAGGAACCGGAATAACAGGTTGTGGTCCTTGGTAGATTTGGGCACATCCACCAATATCTGTGACAGGAATGATCTTCCATTGTTGTCCAGGTACCAAAGCTGACCTGGGGATGTGCTGATTTTAAACACAGGTTCATGACTTGGTTATGCATTCTCAATCTCAAAATATTTCCCAAATGTTGCGGGAAGTTGGGAGGCATCTTTGATGTCTCCATGGCAACTACTGAGGTTCTTTCAATTTTTTACAGCCATGAAAAATAAATTTGTTTTTACTGCTGCGAATCCTATGTTATTGTTCTGTCTAACAAGTTCCACCACTGCATCAAATAAAACCATCGCTTCCAGACCAAATTTGGACTGGGCTCCTGATCTGCCTGTGTTGCCATAATGGTGAGATAGTTGGGGCAGTCACAACAAGACCTAGTCTGTTAGCTCATCTGTCTTGCTAAAAGAGTGCAAGAGATGAGACAGTCACAACCAGACTGAATCAGGCCAGGCAGCTCTTCTGTCTTGCTAACGCAGTGCAAGAGATGAGACAGTCACAGCCAGACGGAATCATGGCAAGAGATGAGACAGTCACAACCAGACTCAATCATGCCAGGCAGCTCCTCTGTCTTGCTTACGCAGTGCACGAGATGAGACAGTCACAACCAGACTGAAGCATGCCTGGCATCTCCTCTGTCTTGCCTACTTGCTAAGACCGTGAGATACACAAGTCGGTCAGAACCAGACTGAATCAGGCCTGGCAGTTCCTCTGCCTTGCGAACAGAGTGAGAGGGATGAGACAATCAGACTGAATCAAACCTGGCAGCCCCACCTTCTTGCTAAGACCGTGAAAAAGACAAGTCTATTAGCTCATCTGTCTTGCTTACGCAGTGCAAGAGATGAGACAGTCACAACCAGACTGAATCAGGCAAGGCAGCTCCTCTGTCTTGCTAACACAGTGCAACTGTCACAAACAGGACGAAAATGCCTGGCAGCTCCACCGTCTTACGAAAAAGGTGAGAGAGATGAGACCATATTTGGTCTGGCTGCCCCTCAGGTTTACCAGGACGATCACAGAGACGAGACAGCCAAACTGTGAGAGAGATAACACAGCCACAATCATACCGAATCGGAAATCAGGCCCCTATCCCAACACTCACATCCCAACTATTCATAACGTCCTTGATCTCTTGGTGTCAGTCCCTCCAAATCATTTGAAGATAGTCTCGTCCAAGTTGTGAATCCTTCCTAAAGACACTGGTCCCCAATATGTGCGGTGACAATCACTCCCAGGGAATACAAGGACGTCCGTCCTCCAAACAACAGCACCGCCTTGTGATACAGCCCTGCCCCTTTGGTGTGGACGAGACATGCCACATACGATTGATGTACATGTCTTGTGATGGAATGCACTACTACTCTATTGGCATACTTTATTACAGATGGTAAATTTCATCTCTCTCACTGCGTTGGCAAGACGATGGAGCTGCCAGGCGTGATTCATTTCGGTAGCTCGGGAACCCGTTCTGATTTGGTCTTGGTGTGACAGTCTCTTCCTTACACTGAGTTGGAAAGACACGTTTATAGTCGACAAGGTGTCACAACCAATTGAATCAGGCCTGACAGCTCCAATGTCTTGTTAACACGGTGCAAGAGATGAGACAGTCACAACCAAACCGTATCGGACCAAGCAACTCCGCCCTCTGGCCAAGGCAGTGAGAGAGACACGTATGTCACAACAGACTGAATCAGGCCTGACAGCTCCACTGTCTTGTTAACACGGTGCAAGAGATGAGACAGTCACAACCAAACCGTATCGGACCTGGCAGCTCCACTCTCTGGCCAAGGCATGAGAGAGACACGTATGTCACAACAGACTGAATCAGGCCTAGCAGGTACCCCTTATGTATGAGATCAGACACATTACAGTGTTGAATGGCCAGACAGGGCAATAGCTGTCTTGGTCGTTCTGGCTGTGAAGCACACACTGGATGCTACTTCATTTTGATATTTTTCTCCTTGTGAGATTCAACACTTGTGGTATTGCCAGACAGGGTAATAGCTGTCTTGGGTGTTCTGGTTGTGAAGCACAACCTGGATGCTACCTTATATTGTCCTTGTTCTCTATATGAGATAGGACACTTGTGGAAGGGTTAGAGAGGTCAATAGCTGTCTTGGGTGTTCTGGCTGTGAAGCACAACCTGGATGCTACCTCATATTGTCCTTGTTCTCTTTATGAGATAGGACACTTGTGGAATGGTTAGAGGGTATTAGCTGCCTTGGGTGTTCTGACTGTGAAGCACAACCTGGATGCTACCTCATATTGTCCTTGTTCTCTTTATGAGATCTGAAACTTGTGGAATGGTCAGAGAGGGTAATAGCTGTCTTGGGTGTTCTGGCTGTGAAGCACAACCTGGATGCTACCTTATATTGTCCTTGTTCTCTTTATGAGATATGACACTTGTGGAATGGTCAGAGAGGGTAATAGCTGCCTTGGGTGTTCTGGCTGTGAAGCACAACCTGGATGCTACCTTATATTGTCCTTGTTCTCTTTATGAGATCTGACACTTGTGGAATGGTCAGAGAGGGTAATAGCTGTCTTGGGTGTTCTGGCTGTGAAGCACAACCTGGATGCTACCTTATATTGTCCTTGTTCTCTTTATGAGATATGACACTTGTGGAATGGTCAGAGAGGGTAATAGCTGCCTTGGGTGTTCTGGCTGTGAAGCACAACCTGGATGCTACCTTATATTGTCCTTGTTCTCTTTATGAGATCTGACACTTGTGGAATGGTCAGAGAGGGTAATAGCTGTCTTGGGTGTTCTGGCTGTGAAGCACAACCTGGATGCTACCTTATATTGTCCTTGTTCTCTATATGAGATAGGACACTTGTGGAATGGTTAGAGGGTATTAGCTGCCTTGGGTGTTCTGACTGTGAAGCACAACCTGGATGCTACCTCATATTGTCCTTGTTCTCTATATGAGATCTGACACTTGTGGAAGGGTTAGAGAGGTCAATAGCTGTCTTGGGTGTTCTGGCTGTGAAGCACAACCTGGATGCTACCTTATATTGTCCTTGTTCTCTATATGAGATAGGACACTTGTGGAATGGTTAGAGGGTATTAGCTGCCTTGGGTGTTCTGACTGTGAAGCACAACCTGGATGCTACCTCATATTGTCCTTGTTCTCTTTATGGGATCTGAAACTTGTGGAATGGTCAGAGAGGGTAATAGCTGTCTTGGGTGTTCTGGCTGTGAAGCACAACCTGGATGCTACCTTATATTGTCCTTGTTCTCTTTATGAGATATGACACTTGTGGAATGGTCAGAGAGGGTAATAGCTGCCTTGGGTGTTCTGACTGTGAAGCACAACCTGGATGCTACCTTATATTGTCCTTGTTCTTTTTATGAGATATGACACTTGTGGAATGGTCAGAGAGGGTAATAGCTGCCTTGGGTGTTCTGGTTGTGAAGCACAACCTGGATGCTACCTCATATTGCCCTTGATCTCCTCATGAGATCTGACACTTGTGGAATGGCCAGAGAGGGTAATAGCTGCCTTGGATGTTCTGGCTGTTGAAGCACAACCTGGATGCTACTTTATATTGTCCTTGTTCTCCTCATGAGAACTGACACTTGTGGAATGGTTAGAGAGGGTAATAGCTGCCTTGGGGTTCTGGCTGTGAAGCACAACCTGGATGCTACCTTATATTGTCCTTGTTCTTTTTATGAGATATGACACTTGTGGAATGGCCAGAGAGGGTAATAGCTGTCCTGGTTGTTCTGGCTGTGAAGCACAACCTGGATGCTACTTTATATTGTCCTTGTTCTTTTTATGAGATATGACACTTGTGGAATGGCCAGAGAGGGTAATAGCTGTCTTGGGTGTTCTGACTGTGAAGCACAACCTGGATGCTACTTTATATTGTCCTTGTTCTTTTTATGAGATATGACACTTGTGGAATGGCCAGAGAGGGTAATAGCTGTCTTGGGTGTTCTGACTGTGAAGCACAACCTGGATGCTACTTTATATTGTCCTTGTTCTTTTTATGAGATATGACACTTGTGGAATGGCCAGAGAGGGTAATAGCTGTCTTGGGTGTTCTGACTGTGAAGCACAACCTGGATGCTACTTTATATTGTCCTTGTTCTTTTTATGAGATATGACACTTGTGGAATGGCCAGAGAGGGTAATAGCTGTCTTGGGTGTTCTGGCTGTGAAGCACAACCTGGATGCTACTTTATATTGTCCTTGTTCTTTTTATGAGATATGACACTTGTGGAATGGCCAGAGAGGGTAATAGCTGTCTTGGGTGTTCTGACTGTGAAGCACAACCTGGATGCTACTTTATATTGTCCTTGTTCTTTTTATGAGATATGACACTTGTGGAATGGCCAGAGAGGGTAATAGCTGCCTTGGGTGTTCTGGTTGTGAAGCACAACCTGGATGCTACCTCATATTGTCCTTGTTCCCTCATGAGATCTGACACTTGTGGAATGGCCAGATGAGGCAATAAATAGCTGTCTCAGGTGTTCTGGTTGTTGAGCCCTTGTGGTCTCTAACAAGGACAATCATTGTGTTTGGCCACCCTGATGAGGCAAGCCGCCACCCAGAAACAGTCCAAGGCAGTTCTCAGGGTTAGGGCACCACGAGAAGCAGTCCTGTCTGGAGAGATCCACACCATCCAGAAGGAGCTCGCCCACATTTTTTGCGGTTTCTTTTGCATCATTGGCCTGTTGATGCAACAATAATCGTGTCGTGCAAAAAATGGCTCCAACATGTGGCAGAGTCAGAAATGTTTTCTGGCACTATCATTGACTGCTTGGGGAGACCACATTTTGCAATTAAAAAGACAGAAAATATGTATAATGTAATATTTTTATTGAGACATGCTTTGCTTTCTGCAGGGACATGGACAAACAGCCTTACTACAGTTACGTATAAATAATGTTTTTGTTGCAAATGCATTGTGCCGTCATAACTACAAACTACATGCCTGTACAATTTATACATATAAGACACTTGGGGATATTTAAGCTTGGAAACTACTGATTTTCGTGTAGGGTGTCCCAAAAACAATCTGGAAAAAAATTTAACAAAAGGGAAGAACGTGGATGTACCACACTCAAATAATGATTGTTTGGTGTGATTTAAAAGATGTCCTAGCTCTTACATTTGTTTGAAATGATCTTAAATTATCCAAGGGTAAAGTTAAAATTATGATTGATATAAGTTATGCAAGCTATTCACTGCTTCCTGAATAAATTACCCAGGGACTAAAAATTCATATTGTAATACAAGGCAAAATTACACCAGAATATCTTTGGGACACCCCATATGTCATTTAAATGGCGCAAGATGTGGAAAATCACACAAAATGTCACTTTTGGAATAAAAATTGGCTAAGTTTTACCAGCTCATGCATATAATCTTCAACATATAAAATGTACAAATGTGAATGAACATGATACACTTAAGAAAAATATTTCCTTTGATCAGAGATGACATGGAACCACAGTGATATAAATTGAACCTTTTCAATTTTGAGATTTTTTTGTGGTTAAGGGTGGAAAACAAACAGGGTTCTTCACTGAGGTGAAGTTTATTGTCAAAAGACATCATGCCATAAATGCCATATCACCAGCGGGAAAATTCTCAAAATTGCTAAGGCAAATTTACTATTGTTTTGTATCCCACTATCTATATACAGATTAATAAAATGTACAATATCATATTTATGCGGCATTTGTTCAAAGAGCAACCAAAATACTGTGAGCCATTTACAACTACTGAAATTCAAATCCCGGAACTGTTCAGAGGGATATGAAACATACGTTGCTCAGAAAGACATAGATTTAGTCCTTTTTTAAAATCTAAAATAGTTTTATCCGAGAAGTGAAAGCACACAACTCCCATCAATATTAAAGTTTTAACATAACGGTTCCTCAAATTTGGAAACATTTATACATCGAATACAATAAATCTGTTCCATTTTTTTCAGCAAAGAAGTTACAAATATGTAACGACAAATAGCGTTCCTTATATCAGTGAGACAACAAAGTGATACAAATTAATGCAAATTTTGATTTTGAATTGCAATACGACTCATATCAACAGTTAAAGCCCACTTAGCTAGCCGTGGGTGTGGGTGCTTAATATATATCCAACTGCTTATATTTTACTCCAATGTGACGGAAAATCGATTAACTGCTGTGACACTAAATATACAGCAACTTACAGTAAGTTTATTCTAGAATGACTATGGGATAAGCTCAATGTAATTTCACTCCAAGTTGCCCGAAAAGCCTGTATAAGAATGTGCATCGCGGTACACTGAATTATACAGAAACTTTCGGCAAGTTTATTCTGGAATGACTAGGGATTGCTTGTCGTCCAGTGAGATATTCAATGTGCAATAAATAATCACTATGTACACATTATTATTTACACGTGTGAGAATTGAATCTTTCATTTTACAGTCTGCATGTCTATCTCGCCATTAAAAACACACACATTTAAAATCATTTCACCACTTAAAAGACCATAAAAGGCGATTTTACCATTATTTGTAGGGTGTATAAAAAATGCAACAATCTTAGTTTCGCCTGCTTTCAAGAATTTGGTGTCGCTGCGCCAGTATAATACAAGAACATATCATCCAATGAGGCAATTCTGATGTAAAATACTTGGCAAGGATTAACCCCTTACACCCGGATTTCATAACAGAAGGAAAATCTAGATCACTACATTCTGTTGCATGCCATCTTTACTTATTTAGACCTGAAGCAAATTCTTCAATAAAAACTACAATAACAATAAAAATCACAAGCAAATTAAAAATATATCTTAAAATCTCGCCACCCACTATAAAATGTGGTGTTTTTTTCAAGAGGTGCCAGTTTGAAAAGTAATTAAAAACAAATTATCCAATAATGTAGGTAGGAACTCATGCATTTGTTGTCACTTCCCATTCGAGTGACAATGGTCAGGAGCCATCCCGATTCACAGAAGCGCTTATTGCCTTGTGATGGAATGCACTACTACTGTAATGAAGCACTGCTGTAATGGCACATTTCATTACAGTTGTTAAATTCCATTACAGACAGACTCATGGTGTATTCCATTACAAATGGATCACATCATTACCCTTACTGTTGATAATCCACCACAAATGGATCGCTTTCAAAGCCTTATTTCTAAAAGTAATAGTGCTGCCACCTAGAGGGACACAACAACTCCTGACCAATTTAGAGTAATCGAGGTTGATGTTTGGTCCGTGGAAGTTATTGTACAGCAATTGTTTTTCTGCGGCTCGTTTCCGATATAATACAATAGTGCATGCCATAAGGAGTGCAGTCAAAACACAACCAAAGTTAAGTAGTGATAATAGCACAAAATCAACAGGGAAGACGACCAGAGAGTGACATCTATAGGTAATACGAGAAATTAAAACAACTTCCAACATCGACGTGCATTGATCCAATGAAGTGAGAAATATTTTTCAAATTCTTCAAAAACATGCCCCTGCACGCAAGAAATCTTAGCATTAAAACCTGACGTTTACGCATTAAAACCATAAAAGCCAATAACATCGTACGTATAACATTGAACTTTGAGACAGCAATGAAACACTACACTTGGCTTTCAGAGAAATCAGTTTCATGACTCCATGGAAACTCGTATCAAAATTCTTGGAATTATAAGGAAACGTCCATCATTTGACAGATTTCGTTTCAGACTACCTTGGATTTTGACAGATTACAATTGAAACCACTATAGTATTTGATAGATTCCCATGGAAATCACTATTTAATGGATTTCCATGGCAACCACTAATTACTGGACACAGAAACCTCTCTTTTGTCATCCACGGAATTCATTTTTCCTGGAATCCACAAGTGTATCTGATAGATCTCTTTGAAAGAAGAGAAGAAGTCATAAACAGAGGGAATTTGCAGCTGCAACAAGTTATCAGGTAAATCACAGTGGCTGAGAACTGTGCAACAGCAGTCCCAAAAAGGAACTAAACTGAACAAAAACAAAGAAAAAATATTGATCATATAAGTTACCCAAATTCAGCGCCCAGTGAATACAATTTGGCAGAAGCCATTTTAACAAAGGATTTGATATATACCTTCCTGGCATCAGTAATACATTGTCGTCCAAAAACTTACACCACAACATAAAATTTATCTCTGGAATAGCTTGGGAGAGAATCGTAAATTGTGTATATCTTTCAGAGTGTAGTGGAAAGAGTCCTCCACATAACTGTAGACATGTAGCATTAATCCTATCGGTCACCGTTCTGACCCTAAATAGCTTGGGTAATCATTTTGTGCTGACATTTAAAAATAGTGATATAGCTACCGCTTCATTAAACGTACGGCATTCCTGTTAAAAATGTTAAACGTCTTTACCCCAAAACATCAGAATAACATACTTGTAAAATCACAAAAGTTTTATATATTTGACAGCAAATTTCATTGTTTGGTGAATTATATTGACTTCATCGAGTGCGATATATTACTAAGACATCGAAAACAACATCAACATATTAACTTAGTCCTTTTATTCTGGCAGTCACACATTGGCGAAGTAAAAGTTGCAACGAACTGAAAATATGGTAAATGCTTCATGCCAGGCAATATAACCTTGAAGTGACCATCATTCAAATTGTGACGTCCATTAAATGGTGAGCCTATATGACTATTTGAAATGAAGTGAAATATCGTGGCCTAACGTATAAATTTGCGTTGAGTCTTGGGCTGGAGAACATTCAATCAATATATAACGTGCATTGAAAATAATCACACAAGGCAAAGGGTCAAGTCAACTGCATGGTACTTTTTCGATGACTAGTAGATTTGTGAAATTAAGAACTTATCACTTAATTAGCTTGCCGAGAAATGAACTTTTGGTCTATTTAAAATGTCTCTGAAGTGGAGTGCAAAAGTGTTTATATTTATATTTATTTCGGACTAGTTCAGGAAAAAAATCAACCCTCAACTAAAAATTGATTAAGAACTTAATAGTTGATATTATTGGCATCAATTGAGTGGCATGTCACGAAGCTTAAATGGGGAGTATAGAAACATACAGCTATCAACCTTCAGCAGCATTTTCAATAATTTGCAAAATGAATCACAAATATCTGTTATTTTACATATACTCATTTACTGATGGTATTTAGGACCTGTTTCAGTGGTAAGGGTGGTGTCTATACTGTATCAATAACATCAGATGGTATAGAATGATGCCTGCATGGAATGAATTTTCTCGATAACATATTACATGGATAAACAGCTAGTTCACGTCAAAGAATGAACCATCAGTATGACTTGGGTACTGGATGTAATACATGTAGTGGAAGCAATGTTACGTAAGATATGATTGTTCAGGTTAGGAGCTATCAGATGTCATGTAGTATAGTATCACTAGAGAAAGTCTTCAGTAATTTCCAAGAAATTACCTTCAAAACTTCTGGACAGATTGATAAAACAGTGAAATTTTGTTTGGGCAACTGTAAATATTTGATAAACACACACATTTTTTTAGTGCTTTCAATATCAATTTATGTTCCATGGAAGAATAGATCAAGAAGGGAAGTATGTCCATTCTCCTTTTTTGTGCAAATAGCTATGTCGGTATAAATGTTCAGGTTCTGTGGAATCACACTGATAATCTCATCCCAATGAGACTCAAATAAGATATGGGATTGAGGGCGATTTGAGGGGAAAAAAAATAAAAAATCCAAAGCCAAAAGCTCATGAGAACATGCTCATTCAAAGGTGCTCATTCAGGGATCCGACCAATAATAAAGAATAGATTTCACCACTTCCTATTATTATCCACCGCTGTCTCTAAAAGGTTTGACACAAAACTTTCAAGTCGCCTAAGAAAATTTGGCCCAGATTATTGGAAATCCGGAACAAAAAGTGGGGAATGATATTATGATGACAATAGTCTTGATGATACGCTTCTTCATGAAAACATCGGTAAAATTGTTACTTGACATGCTAGACCCTCATTTATGATAAAGACCCGTCTTATTTATGTTTTGAATAATAACCTCATGAAAAAACAAACAGGGCAATGTACTTTCTGAAAGTGTAAACTTGGAATATGATTCAACGCAATATTAGGAATAGAGGCGACAAGGCGACTAAAGGAAGAATCAGACATTGACAGTCATAACCGAGGTGATTTTCCTCGATGTGCATATCTCAACCTTGATAAATAGCAATAAAAAGAGATGAATGAAGTTTCACGATACGGAACAATATAAGTGATAAACTGATATGACAATATACCATAACGAAAATTTAGCGCAAAAACCCGCCAAATCTGCCTCATATATTTTTAATATAACTGCATGCTCTTCACCAAGTCACACAGAATAATACATGTAGTGTCAAATCTCCGACAAAGTGCTTAATATTATATAAAAAACACATTACTCCAAAGTAAGGTGTTTTGATTTTATTGACATAAACAGGTAGTAGGCCTTGCCACTATCTTAAGGATATTTGTACCTGAATTTGATAACATAAGGGCAGTCACTGTCTTATCTCCATTTGAAGTCAATTATGGCTTAACTGATTATAGAGAACTAATAGTGGTCATTATCAAACATTCATCACCACCCATGAATCACAAAAAAGAAACAGGAATAAAAAAAACTGTACGATTGTGTCACAGGTAATGTCCACTTGGATAAGCGGAAACTGCGTTGAAGCAACGAGCGGAAGGAACAGGAACTACATAAATCCTACAAAATCTTGACAGTTTATTTTGCATGACAGTATTAAGTGGGGATATAGCGAGCTTAATCTCAAATAATCAATCGAGTCACACCTCCTTGGGATCAATGTATGCCATATGTGGCCAACATAAACACAACTATATGTCACTCATAATAAGATTTTACTTTTAAAATCATATCTAATGTAAAGTATATTACTTATGTTTTTCACCAGAATTACAGTTAGAATGGCGACAGCTTAAACCTGAGGAAGCTATATTTGACAGATATACATTCAGCGGAACCAGCCATTGTCATCATTTCAAGAAGTTCAAACTGGGAAATATATAACAGTGAGAATGTTACATTGAAAGAAACTAGTTAAGCCAAAACAACGTTCACAAAAATGGCTGGGTCAAATAATTTCTCATTGTACGCATTAAAAATGGTTAAGTAAAACACAGCAAATTGCCAAATTTTTTCATGCAAATTGTCAAAAATTTCAATTTTAACAATTTTTATTTTGGTGGACTAGTATGAAATTTTCTTGTTTTTTCAATCAAAAAATAAATTTGTGTGATTTTTATATTTTCACCAAATTGCGTTTTTTTGTGAAATCTGTTGAAAATAAAACAGGCACGAAAATTTCGCAATTTACGGTATTGGGTAGAAAATTGTTGGGTCACAGTTTATCTCAAATAAAATAGAGACAACATCAAGTTCTATTTGTACATATATAAATGTTTTGGTGTGAAAGTTTAGCATGGTAATGATAGTACAGTAGAAGTGGGTCACATACTGAAGCTCAATTATATCAGCTTTGATCATACTCTCAATAGTTCCCACGATTTATTTGATAGAGTAACCAACAAACAAACCTTTTGGTGGCTACCTTGCGACTTCGGAAGCGCAAATATATTGACAGTTTAACTGGGAAATTGCCAACAGTGCAAAGAATTGAGAAAAAACCTTCACTGCACGGTTCCTATTTCCCACCATTCAAAGGATGGGTTTAAAGACTTATTACCAGTAGTAGCTAAAACAAGCATACCTCGTCACTTGGGCTTTATACTTAGGAGTCATCAAATAATAAATGGCGACAATTATGACATGGAAGTCAAGGAATTCGACATTAAACTTTTTACTAGGGAATTGAATTGCATGGCCATGCATGTGTGTAACACACAATGAATGCATGCGACATGCCATACAGGCATATGACAGGGCACAGAACGAAAATGAAAATGTTACGACTCAGTTTTGATGACAATATTCGTCTTTCAGGTGAACATTTCTCCTAGTGTAAACACGGGGAAATAAAATTTAACTGGCGACCATTGCGTCTTTGAGAAGGAAGCATGTAGTATAAAATGATAGAATGATACGTAACTCGTAATAGAAAAATGTTCAGGGTGCGCTCATTGGTTTAACTTGGGGACTAATGTAACAAGAAGAATCAGATCTGACTGTTTCTAAAAATTTGGACACACATACATACATTCGATATGATAAACGTCAAAAACTCATGAGTTTTTGTTAATACCGTACAATCAATGACATCACGATTTTTGCAAATTTACATGTATGTACAGGGTTTGTATTCACAAAAAAGACCATCATTCATTGAAGAAAATAAACATCAAAATGCTGAGACTGTTTGAGAAAAGTCCAGTGTCATGTCAATTATGAAGTGTATGGTCCACAGGTAAAAGAGAAAGAATACATTTTTTTGGAAAAAAGGAAACATTTGAAAAACTTGTGTTAAGCTGCAAAACATACTTGTGGAAATATTCTTGACTATTTTATGAGAATACCCCACCCCATTGGCAAAAGAGTTTATGATGATCAGCATTTCAAAAACTGCCATCACAAACCTTTTTTAAGAACTTCCATTGAATGCTGTGTCAGTAACAATTTCATGAATATCTTTTCTTTCATAAAAGATTTGACCCGTGGACCAAAATTTGATGAGGTCTGTGTAAACTAGTTTAGGTTCAATTCCATCAGTCGAAATCTTTTCCAATATTTTATACGTTCAATCCTAAAAATCATGGAACGATCGAGTCACCATTTAAGATTTAACACAGATCACACCTTGGACATTTTAAGTTATTCAATCCCCCCAACTAGACCCCTTATAACTCTGTCTTACCTCACATAGACACACAGTTATCATGGGTATAGTAAGGACGAAATACTTCAACATTCAAACAGTCAATATCTACAAAACAGAAATAATGCAATTGTTTATACAAAAATTAAAACATTTTTTAGATAATAACAGCACCATTACAGATTGCATATGAAGCCTCACAGTCCAGATCTGTGCAAAGAGTGAAAAGGTTGACCACTTGCGTCTCAGATAAAATCACACTTACAACCGAGAATTTCGGTGTTTTGTTGTAAAGATCGTGCAGTTGGGAATTTTTCAATCAATCGATAAAAACAAAAGATCACACACAATAATGAATTGACAGGATTAGTCTGTTTGTAAAGCCACAGCAGGGCTACCACTAAACGCCTTTCGCAGTCAGCAGGGAAATCTAAGTCAGGTCAGTACGAGTCACTTTAACAGCAGAAATAAACTTCTCAACAACCAAATGTTCTTTGCGACATAATCCCCTGCGAATATTAAGAACGACAAAATGGCTGGCAGCACTCCGAGGTAAGAAATTGTCATATTCACCATTACTTGTCTATTTGTGGCGACAAGAACCAATAATACCTTTCATCATAGTGCAAAAATGCATTACAAACTGGCTCAAGTTCAAGCGAAATGTTACCATTACACGACCATATCCCTGAAGAACAAATTGTCAATTTCATTACATAATTCTTCAGGGTCAACGTTTGAGCTCCCTGAGTTTGTCGTGCTCGTGCTTGTGTTCCCATAATCCCGTAGTGGACTCCCAGCATTCTCATTCAGAACAGTGTTCATATCAGCACATGAATAATTGTTTCCCGGTGACCCCGGCGTCGCGGTACGGAAACTCGTCTTTGGCGTCCGGTAGCGAGAGTCTTTTTCCGGCGTATAGTCGCCATGTTTCGGCGAATTGTATCTGTAGTCATTTTCGGCTCTTTTCACATGATTTGCGTTGACGGGAGTGTTCGAAATTTTAAAAGAACTGAAAGAGATGTTGTTCCTCGGTGAGAAGTTGTTGTCAGCCACGCGGTTATCCACGACGCTGTCCTGGGAATTGTTCATACTGTAATCCTGTGGATGGCGGACGATGTTGCGGTGCTCTTGATAACCAGGGGCTCGGTAACTGCTTCTGGCTGGAATTTCTGGAAGACGAGAAAAAAGTTATATTTTGAAAAATTTTGCGATTTCTAGCCTAGCACATTGGCAGAATCTAAGGAATGTACTGGGCATTTAAGAGAAATAAATTCCAATTGCTTTCGTACTCACCGGTTACTGGTGGAGGAGGCATGATGACACTGATGTCCTGTGTCTTCGAATTGATGTCCTCATCACTGCCTCCTCGGCCGCTGTCCGCATTCGACGTCTGGGATAACTCGCTGTCCGTATCGCATTGTTTCAGAAGGTCCATCAGTTGCTTGGTCTGGAAATGTGAGAAGAAATAATGAAATATTTCAATCTGGAAATTTTAACCGTGTTTGACAGGTAACTATGGCACTTAGTGGGGTAACTGTGGCATCTCGTAAAATGCCTATGTAGAGATAGGGGTGTAAAGGTGGTTGCCTTACCTGTTCGCCTTGGGGTGCATCCGGTGTCTGCACGGGATAGTGTTGCATGGGCTTGCCCTTGCCGAAAGTTGACTGGCCGGTCTGAGATGATAGGTCGTTCATCACCTTGTACTGGGTCTCGGGAGTACCGCCATGGATGAGGGAACTACACGCACGTGGTTGCTGTAACGAGATGAAGAAAAGTTTTTTGAGTTTTTTGATTAGATGAAATGTATGACAAAAAAGTACAGGGAAACACCTCAGACAAAGAGAATAGCTGCAGCACAAGATGTTAGCCAAAGAATGTGTCCATAGTGATTATTTTAGAACATCTTTTAATCAAAGCGCAAACGAAGTGAGGGGGATGGGATGACAACATGTTTACAAGATGAAAGATGAAGACAACAATAACAAGAATTGAAAGAATTAGAATGCGGATGATAAGATATGAACTTCCCCATGGTTCATCTCATTATCATGACTTCATATTCAAATTCACACATCTGTTTCACCATACACTCAGCTGTTATGCCAACCCAATTGAACTGAAGACCAAACCAAACTGTATTATATTTCAACGCTATAAGTGAAGGTGGCAGCACAAGGTATGTCTTTACTGGGTATTTCCATATAGTTTCTTTCCGAAAATCAAATCTAAGTCGGTGCGATAATGATGATGATGATAAGCTTCAATATTTACAACAGACGATCAGGATTAGCTCATGAGTATGTAAAAAATGAAGCTGAGTAGTCATCGTCCATATTCACAGAGAAGACTGAGAGTCCAAAGGATTGACAGACGGATTATTTTCAAGAAGAAATCAGACAACCAGAATTAACGCTAAGAAGCTAACTCTGAATAGCAATCAAGACATCTAGTCATACCCAGTCAACTTCGATAGAGGGCCTATTTAACCAGTCATTATTGGTCTGGTCTCCACCGGTCAAAATTAGTCAGGTCGGCTATTGATCATCGACAAGAAATTGAGCAAACTCAATACAAGCCAATTACCCACTGATTGCAAATTAAGCGACCTTAATGGTCTGAAAATCAATCGCTGGAACCCTGACTAAGACCTTTACCTTGTGGGAATGATGCTCACTCGAGACTCATTTTACTCTTCTACCCCTGGGACTGGTTCTTTCTACGAACCTTTTTGTAAACTAGTCGTAATCGTCTTTGCCAGATCTCTTGTCATCATTAGGTCTAGAATTTGACATGTGATCTTTCACTGACCGATCTCTTAGATCGTCGGAACTGCCTGACCAAGTATTTTTTTATCTCTTGACCGATTCTTCCTTGAGAGTCACTGGGCTTACACCTTACTATTGCTCTCGTTACAAACTTGGCAATATCCATCAAAGGTTTTAGCTCTGCTTGGACTTTCAGTGACTTGAAGGCCTATAATAGTTCAAAGCCTAGTCATCTCCCTCCTGGGACTGGTACTGACTTAAAAGTCTTATTCATATCTATCTCAAGTATCTCAAGGGACTGACACTTCCTTTGAATCTCCAAGCCATTTGGCAGTAGTCATCCAAGTCATAACTTGGCTGTCACAGACATTATAATCCTTATGAACACACGATTTTGTATTCACATACTATTACCAGCTGTGCCATCTGCCATATTGCCAAGTCCATGTGAACCAATATCCTACAGGAAAATGGATGATCCCAAGACGACAAGAAGTCAGCAGGATAAAAACGCAGACAAAAAGAAGATCAAAACCTTCCCATTCAGCAGACCCACAGGTGTCCCTAAGATCAAACCCAATGCGGGTGATGCACTTGCCCAAGTGAGGGACAGGCACAAGTATTTTAGCAGTGACCATAATTCTCAAGTCAACGAGTGCACTTGAGTGACACTTGTTCCATCGTTATGCCATTTTACACCAAATTCTTGCGACTGGTGAAAAAACATATGGTTCACGGAGTGTGGCCATCAGAAATTCCATTCAGTAAAATGCTAGTCAAGTGGACATCTTGGGCCTAACGAGGTCTAACGAGCTAATTTTGCCACCTTCAACTATCTGTTGTGACATTTTTACCCATCATTACATCCAGAAGTTTCCATCCACCTGAAAACATCATTTTCTACTCAAGAAAGTTTTGGTAGGTGACCACCGTGATTTTGAAAAGATCTGATCACAACACGGCAAAACAAATTTGAAAGGTTTCATCAGAAAGGACAAATCTGCGAGTCACACATTTGTAATGAACTTGTGATTTGAATGCCATTTGTCATTTCTGAAACTACATTACTGTTCTTCAGAACATTTCTCTTGTGGGAATGGAGTGGGAATATTGGCTTCGTTTAAATGTGTCCAACCAAGCCCATGATGCTAAGCGGGTGCCCAAGTATATGGTTTAGCCTGAAGGTCGACTTAAATCGAGATTATCCCATATTCATTCCAATGCTTTTCTGCTAAAGCGATGAGCCGTAAGTTCTACTGTGAACTTATTAAATGATCATCAAAATGCTCCGAAGATGATCTGTTTGACAACAGTGTGATGGGTAGACACAATGCCCCAAAATCCTCCTTAGGCATATTACATTGAGGTGTAACAGCATGGACATGAACATGTCACATAAATCCTCATCATTCATAAGGCAATTTTAGCTTTACACCCGTTTTTATAGTACATATCGATGTTATTTCCATGCCGGCTAACTGGAAATTATCAGTTTTTTAAGATTACATATATAAGAAAAATAGTTGTCCTAACAATGCATTGAGATATAAGGATATTCCATTACAGACAATATTGAAATCGCCTAGCATCTTTTATCCACACTAAAACTTAAAATATCACATCAATTTAAAAAATTTAATAATGGATGAAATAGGCGTTATTTCATCTGAAGTTGAGGGTAACATAAACACTTAATGAGCGTCTAAAGTACACGCAAATCCTCAAAGCATCATTTGAGACAAAGCGCTAAAGGCCAAAACAGGCATGACTTCAAAACAGTGCTACTGTTGCTATTATGATGCTTTGGGTGGTGAATTTCAAACCAAGCGTTGGATCCCGGTAATTGCAAGAAGTCAACCAGGCAGTTTTGAAGGTCAAATATATGACACATGTTTTAACATTTCTTTTAGATTCATTTCCTTTGTGAAACCTCAGTAAAATTTGTAAAATTTGAGGAAAATTCTTAAGTTCTAAAAATGGTTTAGATTTCAAAAACGTCTAAGTGTCAAATCTGACATTTATTTTCAGATTGATGATATTATTGCAAAGAAAGTCAATGACAGAAAGTTCCATTTATCTGATATTACGACACTGAAATATCAAATTGTGTTTCAGCTAATGTAGACTTGAACTCATGTACATTTGTCAACAGTCTGAATACAAAATGTATAGTTTTATTCTGCCAGGTTGAACTGGGATTGTTCTGACATTCTTCAGCTTTTTGAGTATTTGTCCTTTCATGATGGCATAATGGGTAAATTATGGTCGTTGTTCTTCTGTTCAGAGTCATTAATGCACTTATTACTCATTGATACCCAAGAGTATTGATTATAACAAAAGTGCAATTATGACGATTGTTAATGAGCTATTAGGACGATTTCTCATAACGAAATAAGAACAGATACAATAGATACATTAGTTGGCAAAGAGCTTTCTGGCTTGGAGACAAAAGTCATACAGCACTCGATCAGACTTGGTAATACTTTGGACAAAATGGGGCACAATATAGATCATTGTTTATATTTTCCATGGTGAACAAGACAATGATACTACTAAGGTTCATAATTCTGATATTCAAGCAATGATCACTTCCAAAATTACGACCCGTGCATGCCACACTTTACCACATGATACCAAACTAATGGCAAATCAGATATCACAGGTCGATCAACTCAGCCTATATCCCTCTAGCCGTAGCCTCATTATTCAACCAACAGATTATAAGGCGTATAGCTTCATCTCACTATTTTCACAGACATAGGCCTCAGGGCTAAGCCTGATAAATTGTCACTGATCATGGATCTTGGCATTCTAAGTCATCGAGGCACATGGCCTTTTATAGGGAAAGTAAACAACATAAAATTTCAGGAATTTCTTAAATTGCTTTGTTTTTGCCCTTCCCTGCTAGGCCTGTTTTCTTTTCAAATCCTATGAAATATATTCAAAATAATCCGGGACTTGTGCCTTAAAAATAAACGCCATTCATCTGAATATAAATTCCTGTTAATCGCTATTGTTTTGCACCCCCTGGCACGTGCCCTTTATAAGACTCAGCACCAAGCACTGGATGATTTCGGGCCTTTGGTTGACCAGCTGCTGGGCAGGACAGAAAGGGATCTCTGGCTTACCTGCCTCCTATGGTGCACATGGACTTATTGGGTTCTTAAAAATGGACTTCCAGGATTTGTATTTTGATGTTTTTTTAATAACATACAGTGTCTCAGCAGGATGATCTAACCCAAACAATGGCCAAACCACAGATGTAAGAATAGTCTGTCAGATTACAGTATAATTCAACTCATGTCCACCCAGGGTGTAAGAGTCTTTAGATATCAAAATGCATACCAGGAAAAATGGAACAAGTCCCAACAAAAGCTATGTTTGTTCACCCCAAGTTTATCGAAAGATACTGTACATTTTATAGATGAATTCTAAGGCACCCATAGGCAAAGTAAGCAAGGGATACTTTCCAATTTAACTGTTAGAATGATTCATCAAATCCTGTTGCTACGTATTCCCTGGAAGTGCATTATAACACACCCTGCCTGTGAAAATACCAACCATATTTACAGGGATACCCCCACACCCAATTTGTTCCCAATTAACCATCGCAATAGGGTAATTTCCCTTCCAACAGACCTTGGGAAAATCTAATAGAATTTTCTTCTAGGTCGCTGCCTCTGTAGATGAAGTTTGGAAGGTCTGACGCCAGCATTCCAAAGCCCAAACCTCACGACAACAAGAAAAAAAGACCATTCTTTTTTTAATTGAACCAATTATACACAGCACATGGTTCAACTCTAACCAATTACGATACTACAATGGATTTGGCTAAATTGATGTCTTTCTTCAGTTTTTATGTGGAGACTCTCCCGTAATTGCCTGGTAATGTTTTGTTAATAGGAGAATACAAAATATTCTGCAAAATAGCATAAATGACTGACTCAGTGGAACCCACGAACTCTATCCACCTGCAACCTTAGATATTGGCAAACAAAGGGCTTGGACATGATAGTCAAAATCGGCCATGACACCCTGTGATGACTACCCCTACTTTGAAGAGGACAGAATAACTAAAGAATATCACTGTCTCAAGGGAGTGACCAGTACGCTTTGTTGAAAACAACATAATACTTTGTGAGAGATGAATATGGAAACCCCTCCACTGAGAAATATTTCCCTTTTTAATTTCCATGACACTGGTAAAGGTTTTATATCAACCCAGCAGTATTCACATCGTTTTCTTCGAAAATCAAAGTCATCATAACTAGAAAAGAGGTCAAGGTCAGCTGATGATAAGATCGTGGTCAGATATTGATGAACTTCAAGGTTAGATGATGAGGAAAGTCATGGTCATCAGAAATTGATAAAAGTAATGAGGTTTCATGAAGACAACAATCTCACAATTTTCCAAACCCACAATACTCCATTTGACAGATTTGACTAATGAGTTAGCAAATAATGATAATTTGACAATTTGCATTCTTGCAAACTAATCAATTATTGTACGAATGCGACGACTGATACACATTGGCAGACTGCTTTGATTTCATCGCTTATATGGATTTCGGTGTTGATGACGTTTTTATCATCCACTTTTATCAACACAGAGTGTCACTTTGAATGAGGAACTGCAAGAAGGAAGCCAGTGTAAATAGGAAATTGCAAACTTTTGATGGAAGCGTTTTTTCAATTCATGTTAGATGAAATGGCCAGGGCCATTGTGCTCACCTCATGTGGAGGAAAGATGGATAAAGAGCATGGTATTGTGTCATGTAGTGTTAGGTTTGATGTAGGTCCAAGCAATTACAATTTCCCCAAAATGGCCAATTTACAGTACATTCGACCTCGGTGACCTTGAAAAGTAGGTCAAATCAAAGAAGACCCGGGTGACACATTGAATGGTTGTTAGAATTAGATGTACCTATGATATAAAATTGGTGCCAATCGGGCAAGTCATTACTAGGAATAATGGCATTTTGAAGAATTTAGGATTTGGCCCCCTCCCTGGAGGCCAAACGGCAAATCAGATCGCACCAAACTTCGGTACCTGAGATCACCTGACCAAGGGGTACATGTGTACTTAATTTGTGATCAATAGTCATTGCAGTTAAGAAACGTGCCATAGTTACGGCCTGACGGCGAATTTGACCTCTGTGACCTTGACAAGAAGGTCAAATTAAAAACCTGTGTGACATATACTGTATGGTGGTTAGATGTACCCATGATATCAAATTGGTGGCAATCGGGCAAGAAGTTAAGGAATAATCACATTTTTAAGGTTTTTGGATTTTGCCCCCTGGTGGTCAAGTGGTGAATCATATTGGACCAAACTTCGGTCCCTGAGATCACCTGACTAAGGGGTAAATGTGTACCAAATTCGGTATCAATAGTCATTGCAGTTTAGAAACGTGCCATCGTTACATCCTAATGGCCAATTTACACCATTTGACCTCTGTGACCTTGAAAAGGAGGTCAAATCAAAAACCCGGAGGATATATGATGCACCTTTGCTAGAAGTACCTACCATATTTTTTTCAAAATTTCCCGACTACTATTAAGGGAGATATTGCATATTTTCACTTTTAACGTTTGGCCCCCTGGTGGCCAAACCATGAAACGAATCGGACCGAAACTTGGTCTCCAAGGTGTCATTACATAAGGGTACATGTGTACCAAGTTTCAACTCAATAGCTCTAACAGTTACGAAACGTGCCCTGCTAACGGACGACGGACGACGACGGACGACGACGACGACGACGACGACGACGACGACGACGACGACGACGACGACGACGACGACGGACGACGGACGCCACGGTATGGGATAAGCTCACCTCTGCTAAGAGGTGAGCTAAAAATGGGTTGTTTGAAACACAGAAGCATATCGCAACATCAGTGCATACATGTGATCGAGTTCCCGCAGTGGATGATACGATTTCAATGATCAAATTTCGCCGATCCAGATTTTTGGACCAGAAATGATTGCGGGGGAGGGGGGCTGGCACCTATTTTAGGGGAAATATCTGAAATTAACTCAGAAATTTTGAAAATTAGGACAAAATTGTGGATTCTAGTTAGATTTGCCCTTGCTGCGAACTTCAAATCAAAATTGAAAATTACAAAATAAGTATTGTGGGTGCTGTATGTTCTGAATATTGACTATATACTTCCGTGAGATCAACGTTACTGTCGGTCCAATATGAAGGACTTATTTACTTAGAAAAAGAATCCAGCTTTGATGTTGGAAATATCCGCCACACGTCAAACGAGACGATACGCACCAACGTACGCAAGTCTACACTGACAACTTAAGTACGATGCATTAGTCGACGCGAAGAAGACGAGGCATCACATCTGTCACCTTGTCAGAATCATACTCTGAGAACATAATTTTTATATTGGAAAAACCAACCTGACAGCAATCACATTTGACGTACACTCTTGCTCTAAAGTAAATGAACGCTTGAAATTTCTAAATCTCTTAAAGCATATATCATTTTAAACCAAATCCATATATTTTTTTTTACATGTCTGAGAGAGTTGCTCTATTTCATTCAAACTTGCTTTTTCCCCCACAAAAATGATTATAAATATTTGAGAACCTTACTTATTTCAAGTCTTCATTTACTTTTGACCAGTGAGATTTTGCATCATTCTTATGATCTAAACAAACTCATCTGAAATGCCACCACGCTTTTGCTAGAGTAAGCATGCAGCGTTTTCACATTAATAACATCACATCGTGCGGCAGTGTGATTTGCAGCTGCATACGGAATTGCAGTCTAAGAAATCTAATATTTATAGGTGTACTATTAGATCATTTAGCAGAAATGGTCCCCCCCCCCCCCCCCCCCCCCGACGCTCATATTCTATCATATTCTTTGCAAGACTAGGATGATAGTTTTTAGGTTTATGCACTTCATCCTACATTGCACACATATAGAAGATGCTGCACACTGATACTTAGGTCAAGTTAGGGTGATTTTTCTATGTCTGGTGCTGTTCCGATTTTCGGAAGATTTTATGGAGGAATTGCAGGTGGTTGGAAATGGTAGGTGCAAACGGATACCCAATAGAGTACCTGATTTGTTATGAATCTGCGACTAAAGGACACAACACTAAGGGCCACAAAGCTAGGAGATGTCAGATCTTCCTTCGGAGGTGTCATCCAATTTGACCTCTGTGACCTTGGGATAGGCTGACAATATCAAACAGTTTGAGTAACACGTTGACGTCCCAAATAAGTACGACCAGCAAATGTTGAGATAAACCCCCTGTGACCCCTTTGATAAAGTAAAGACCTTTATCCCCATAACATTAAGCAATCTCACATTTATTTATAACAGAAAACTCAAATATACTCCAGAGGAAATTCAATTTCTTCACAAGATATTGCAGGTTTTTATACAAATGCAAATAGATCTTTCCTTTCAGTACTTATTTTCCTATTATTCTTTCGAGGAGCAAAACCACTGACCATATATTTTTTCCCAAACAGTCGTATCTCCAACAACAATTTATGCAAAGTTACCACAGATTTCAGCATATTGACCAAAGGCCTACGAGATTGAAAACCATTGTTATGGTGAGTTTAATTCAATCAAAGTCGACTAAATTAACACCAAGGTACAACGACCACTTGAGCCATGCATGTAGGCGCATGGCTAAGCTTAAAAAATATTCCAATACCAACAACATAATACCTTAAAACAACAACACCCAAAATCCAATTCTTGACCTGACAGTCAAACAGTTATTGAAAATGCCTTCAACGCTTCCACGCTATGGCCAGCAGGTTATTTTCCCTTGGAACTCACGATATTAAACCATATATAGTGCTTGGCTTTCATTCCTCACAAAACATTTTTACAAGTTACCATAAATCTTCAGAAAAGAGAAAGCTGGAGATAAAATATTTTTGATGGAGTAGCACTCTTAGGAAAATATATTTGTTGAGAAGGAATGCAGTTAATTCCCATGTACACAGCTAATTAATCAAGCTTTTGAGGAATTTACACTTGAGTACTATAAAGCTGGACATTTGATTAATTCATTACGCAGCCAACTCCTTGTGTTATGCGAAATTAATTTCTTCATTTTGACGGTCTGAACAGCAGAAATTAATGACCTTTTTGCAAATCTCGCAGGATATCCAAACAAACAGGACCAAATTGGCAACAAATGAATGCATAACTGCATTAAAAAATCCAGGGTTTCACTGCTAACTGAAAATGGTAGCATAAAGCCAAAACTGTCACCTCAGTGACATCGAATCGAATGATGGGAAATGTCAACTCATTCCCCAGATCATTGAACCCATTCAGCACACTCCATGCATAACATCACCCTCATAACATGAAGTAAGCGCTCTGCCCCCTTTGATCTACCTGACAATCATTTGCTCCAATGGAGGCCATTTTTGCAAAGTTTTTACCCATTGTTAAGGCTGTTTGTCATTTTTTAAAGGAAATTACGCATGAACGAGACACCATGGGACATCCTCCTTATCTCTTGAACCCCTCTGGTTTGTTTTGACATCTACCACAGAGTGTAATTTGCCAATTACAAAGATACCTATATTTACACCACAGAATTTCATGTTTATACCCAGTATTGTATTTTTGGGCACTAAAAAGTCCACATGATATGTTTTCTGACAATGTTCCCGTTAGAAATACGAACAGATTTAACGAATTAAAACATCTGCAGCAAGCTTTGAATAGGAGGAGAATTTCATAGAATGTCATAGTTCAGGTTGAACTTTGCAGGAGATCTCTTACCTTTGAAAGCGTGGAAATGTCATATGATGCATAACTAATACCAGATAATGAAACTGACAAAACATGATGTTTACGAATACAGTACAGGGTGTGTCAAAACACTATCAACTTTTTCCTTTCATAAAGAAATCTACAATTAGCAGCACTGGCTAGAAGTACCAACCCATCCAGCACATTTTTTTTGAAAATTGAGAACATACCCAATTCATGGGAATAAAGGATTCAAGGCTATGATAGTGTGATTAGCTGCTTAGGTCTCCGCTTCATTATCAGGCCCTGAGAGGCACCAGAATTTCCAAGTGTAAGCAATCCACAACAAAAAGCCTCTCACATTTTGAGGCAGCGCAGATGCCTGTCCTTGAAAACTAAGCCAAGTCCTTGCCAAGATCCAAATATTATTGCTGGAGGATAGCAAGATGAGAAACATAGCACTCAAGAGATAAACAGTAGCCTTGAGTGATGACTTATCTCCTTTTAACAGAAATTGAGTTACTGGCATCTATTATCAGTTGACCATCTATTCCATGAATAATGCTCCGTCAACTTGAAAAGCGCCCATGAGAAGCCTGACCCAACCCGCGAACTCCAAACACCATCTTGAACTTTTACCACTTCTCAAATTCAAGTTAATCTCCTCCATATTAGAAAAGCGTCGCTAAAATCATTTGAATTTTGAATGTGTATTTCGATAATTGGAATGCTACAATGGAGTATGTTTGCAGGGAACCAACAACTGAACAGTCTATCAACATTCAGTCAGTCAAGTACGCCATCATTTGAGAGAGTGGACACTCGTTTGGAGAATGGCAGACAAGTGTTGGGAGAATCGCAATGTTTGCCTGCCATTGTTGTAGTCGTTTCTATCATTGCTGTCATTATCTGTGTTCACTTCATATCAGATCCCATTCTTGTGAGTGAGAATCAGAATGACGTTCGTGTAAACAGTGTGCTCCTTCCCGATGATAAAGCGCGGGCCATCTGCCCAGATTTCCAAATTTGGCCCTTTATGAAGAGCTTACGCCACGCTAAGCTACTAGAGATGTTCCCGCTGTTAGCGGTCGCTCTAGGGGTGTAATCTTTATTGAGCTCAGGGAGTTTCCATGGGGAAGGCGGAAAGGAACAATGTGAACGCTTTAAGCCAAAACTAATTGATCTTTCAGAGAATTCAATGTTGGGAAAAGTCAATTCAAGCAACAAAATAAGGCAACTTGTGATTGAAAGTTCATCAAAACATTTTTCCTCCCTTGATGAAACTGTACCTGACTTTTCGAATTAGAATGTTAAAGGTGGTGGGTAAAGCACATTATGGGATATATCTAATGAAAACTAATAATCAAAATATATAAGATTAAAAAGCGTACAACGTTACAGCTAATTCATATTATAAAATCATTTCCAAACCTGTTATAATCTGCTTTGCTGGGAAAAGCAAAAACTAAATTTAATCAGCGAGTTATCAAGTTGCGAAAGAGTTATGAGACAAGCTAAACTCGAAGCAATGAAATTAGATCTACGAGGAAATCATACTTTGAACTTATCTGTATAATGTACTACTTGTACACATGTAAACAGCGGTACCCAGCGACAGTCACCATCCGGGTACGTCCATTTTGAGTCTGGAAGTGAGATATATGAAATTGAAAAAACGCTGATCCAGAATCTGTTGAAATGTATCATGAGTTAGCTGTTACTTAATTAGAGTGTACCATTTCCTGTTTGGAGTGATCTTGCTGGTACTGATTTTAATGAAAAAAAAGCACAGAAGCTTGATGACACAGAGAAATCCCGATTTTAGTTGTCACCCATGGGTGGTATTAGCACATGGCCGTTCCCTCAGGGGGCACTGACCTGGAAGACGGATGCTTGAACTGACGATTGTAGCAAACCAGTGAGGCAATCGCCAATGGAAACAAAAGCAGCTGACACTTGAAAATATGGAGTGTTTCGTACAAGTCCAAATTATCTAAATCCTCTGAAGAGGAGGGCATGCCCTTTTTGTTGTAGGAAAACGTATTGTTGGTCACGCTAAATTTGGCGAATTGGCACAGCGTGTGCGGTACTGAAACAGGAGGACACACAGACAAGAGGGGATTACGCAGCCCATTACTTTACTCTACTAGTTCCAGAGTATTCTCTGGTGGATTTCAAAGGAGAGCTTTCAATGGAAGCTGGTGAAGGGAACAACGCCAGCTTATATTGAATATTCAGGACAAAGGTCTAAGATATTGCCGAGCTAGAAATGAAAACGTGGCATATGGATTCCATTTTGCAGATATTGAATGTGATGTTTCAAAGCCAAAGAAAAGAAGAAATGGTTGATAGAGACTGTGAAAACAAACATGAGACACCGACAGCTTCGTCTGTGAAATGTTGATACCATGGTGCTCAAAATAAGGGAATTTTGATGTGGCGGGTTTAAGGGAAAATGGTCCAACCAGGGCTGCAGGTGGAAGACATTGGTTTATGGCTTTGTAACATTCAGGCTATACATGCTGTATTATTATCATTTTTGGAATCTTTAAAATGACATATACCCGTGGTGTGTTTCATTTCATACTTGCAACATGTGTTAGAGTAGATAGTATAGTACCTTATACGCCCCTGGACGGGTTTCAATACAGCAGGTTCACAGCTTATTAAAACTGATCAGCCATCAACAATAAGACCAGGAATTCTGAGAATTTATGAGGTGAATGTCGATAAAACAGGCCTCACTAAATTCAATACATCACACATCACACATGTAATGAATGTCAATTAATGCAGAGGCCTATAGCAGGCCTATGTACAGTTGTCAGCATTCTGATTTTTTCAATATGAGGAAAGACTTCAAAATATCGACTGAACAATAAAAAGGCCATCATGTTTTGAAATGGTTTAAATGATAAAACACTTTGTTTAGAGCTTTCGCTCCTGTAGAATATTGCATAAATTTTTTAATACCTCCCACATAGTTAAGCAATAGGAAGTGAAATAATGACATGTTCCTTATAATCTCCTATGATAAGACAAAAGCCGTTACATACAGCCAGCAAGAAATTAACAAATAAAACAGCCGATATCCAAGACTCCAAACTGAGATCAATCTGGTCAACAGTAGGTCTTTCACGACCTTCCTGTCTGCGCCATTAACCGAAATAAGAGTACAGGATCCAATCTGACTAAGTGTAAACCAAACTGAAGGAGTTAGCTTTTATGTCAGGTGGAACTAGAAGAGGAAGCTTTTTGAATCACTTGAATGAATCACGGGAATCTAAACCTAACAACGCTTTTAGTTTGATTAATCGCCAGATAAAAACCAACTTTACTTTCCCTGATGGGATTTTGTTGTGAAATGCTGCGAGGGAATGAAATTTTGCGATCGCTGCAAAATCATTTTAGAGATGGGTCAAGAATTTGTTTTCCGAAAAAAATTCGGAATAAATCCAATGACTCATCATTTTGATAAGATCATACAATATTAAAAAGAAACTGGGAAGTTAAAAAAAAACTATTTTCAAAGAAATTGATGTGCAAAATGAAGGAAAAACTTGGGAAACGGAACAGTTCTGTGACTGTCCATCTGACAAAGCAGAAGAAGACAGTTCTGTGGATATTGCAATTAGTGTCCACGATATATAGGATTTCTTATGGAATATGAAAAAGGTTTTCTTAATTTCCGAACATGCAGCTCTTGGAAGAAGATTAAGAAACGGAGATTTCTCAATACTCAAATAGCAAATAATACAGTTCAGTCCAATAACACACTGGTCAGGGCTATCCGGCTAACCAAGCCTATTTGAAGAGTTTTGACGAAATCTGTACCCATGCCCCAGATTGATCACCAGTCCGAGCGTAACCTTATTGAAATAACAATCTCCTAAATCGACTAATTTCAAATCTTTGAAAAGATTTAAAGAAATTAGATAATTTGTTAGTACTGAGTGGACACCCTGTGGTGAACAGACAAAAGTTACCAATGTATTTAAAGAAAATACCTGATTAATACCAAACACAAATTACCAAACCTCGCCAGACTTAAAGAATTAAAGATTGGATTTTTGATTGAACTTTAAATCCTTTCGCTTAGGTTGAAAAGTCCCTCCACCATGCACGAAGCATGTAGAAAAGTACACAACATATGCATAGTCTTAAAATTCCACATTTGATACAGTCAAAAGACAAAGCCAACTGAGGTAATGGATCAGGAACTTTTTTGCCAACTTTAAGCATGTGTATGAGAAAGCATATACGAATATGGTTTGTAGAGAAAGGATTAAAACTTGGTTCTCATACGATTCTTTACCTTATGGCATCATTTTGGGTGAAACCCCCCTTTTCTCGGAAGTTTTACTGTAGATAAGCATTGAGGGAACCAGCCCAGTCGTTGTTTCTTGCCCAACCTCATACATTTCGACAACGTCCCTTTAACCAAAGAGAACAGACAGTACTATTGCCATCTGGCCCGGCTAAACTGATTTGATGGCCTCCTTCATGGACATCTATCAAAAGGTAATGCGACCACTTCAGAGACACACTTAACGGTCTACAGAATATATTAATTGATATAGCAGCCTTTTTAGATGGGTCATTTTTCATGTATCCCTGGTGACTAAGAGTCCAGCGCATTTTTCATTACCGGCCAATGCCTGAATTCTTCGGACCTTAGCACATTTTGTCTGGTCCCATGAAAGAGTTGTTGCGCCTAGTCTGAATATTGCCCACCAATTTACAAGTCTGTATGGTACAGATTAAAAACTGGTATCGCTTACCACAGGGAAGCGAGGACAATGGAGGAAGATACCATTTTAGGTTGACAATTTTTTTTTTAGTAATTATTGTTCTGCCATTATCATCAAATCTGCAGCAGTTACAATGGACACACATTACAAATAAGAAAGGAAAAACATGCCCTGTCCAATATAGATCTGTTTCTCTGATTAGTAACCATCTAGACTATGTAACGGTAAAAACTTGACTACTCAAAAGACATAAATGAAAAAAGATTTCAAACACTTCAACAGAAATCATCTGTAACTACAAATTTTACAAGTTGCCACCAATACTGTTCAACATCAAAAGCAACCCGCCTCCAAAACAAAGATAAGAAGCAACAGAAGACACTCAGTTAGCCCATTGACCATGAAGTCGCCAAAATGCCTATAAGCAAGTATTTAATTGTCAAGTTTGTTAGAGGATTACCTTGACGCTCTCCCCGTCCCTCAATGTAGGCCTAGACGAGAAAAAGTCAAAGGTTAATCACAGTGGTTACAGAAACTGGTTTGATCAATCAAAGCGTGTCATAATCAATCATGTCATAATGTCTTCTTTTGCGAGTGTTGGCGCCAAATTGGGGTTGATATTATTTTTCTATCAAGATGACATCATTGAGGCAGTGACATGAAAACAAACAAGCACCTTCTGGCTCTTGGACCAACAGGGTTAATGCTGGGCCGGTAACTTATTTGTTATTAACTGAATTGATAAGGGAGTGATTATGCGAGTCACACATAAGACAGTGTCATCGCTAAACAGGGGGAACAAGCCATCCTGGTTAATGATGGAATTAGTCATTAATCCTCCAAGAGATTGCATTTGGGGCTCCAATGGAGGTTCTTGGCAACCAAGGTTGGTTTCTCGGGCTAAACTACTGGGACATGTGTACTGATATCAAGAGAACATTTATCTCTTCTGTTCAATCTTTCAAAACTAAGGATGAAATTGCTGCCAATGAGTTCTTGGTTAAGTTATGATCTAACATACTCCAGTTCAATTTCCTTGCTGAGATTTTACTTGTGACAGCCAACATCTTTCTGGAATCCAAGCTTTTATCTCTGCCTCTTAATGCCCCACAGAGTTCATAAAAATTACCACACACAAAAAAGTTGGACAACAGAGATTGCAGTGAGCATCGACCTTACAGAGCGGTTTATCACCCTTTTCAAAAAAGAACCATCTTTGATTGGCCTTTCACGAGTCCATCGCCATCCTGCGATCAATTATTCACATCATGATATCAAAGTGGATTATACTGAGCCTGGGCTTCCAACAGAATTCATAAATCTCGGGAATTCGTTTAAGCGGTATAATCGGTGCGTGCAGCGGAGGTTCCCAATGAAATTCCTCGCTGGATAACGGAGGAATTTTGAAGGAATTATTACATGAGGGATGTGGATGACAGAGGAATGCTAAGAGTTTGCGGAGTGTTTGTGTTTGACATTGAGTGGACAAAACTAATCCCCTTAAAAGGTGAAAAGAAAGTTTGAAATTTTGATGTCGGAAGGATGTATTCTCTTTGAATACTAATTCGATGAAATTCTCATGATTTGGGACAGATGCCCCTCAGAATACCTAAATACTGTGAAAACAACTAGGGAATTCAAATATAAGAGCACCCGACAAAACAGATACAGCCACCTGACAATTCTGATACAAACTTCTAACATTTTCAGATGAGATTCTGTCCGGATGTGTTAAAGCTCCAGTAATCGTGCAAAAAATGTAGAGCACTCTTCAAGTGGACCGTTAATTGATGTAAATACACAAACGAAAGGATGCTGACATGGCCAAATTGGTGGCCAAGGCAAGAGTAATGGTCATTAGGGCAAAGGAATCACTAGGAGTTATGTCCTGGCAAGTCAGAGAAGAAGTAAATAGCCAAAGTTACTTTAGTGTGTTTGAGAATAACTCCAGCTTCTACTCAGATTGAGGAAACAGGAAACATTAGCAAGCAGAGACCATACAGCAACCACAACAAAGAAATGTAGGATTCACCGGCATCATTCGGGCTCAATTTTGTCTTGATCTCAAATCACCTTTTAAAGACTGAAGTTCAAATTCTCAATAACTCCATTTAAAATGGTGTTTGACTTGAGATCAGAACAAAACATTGTGGAGAAGTTTCATCCATCCTGTCAACGAGTGTTAACTTTGAAATCAAATATCACACAATACAAAGGCGAAACAACAGAGTGCACGCTGTTGTTGGTGTTTCATTAACAAGTGTGAAAACATCAATTTTGAACAGAAAAAGCAATTTCAGGAGATAAAGCGATTCTACAATTGAGCTACACTTAAAACTGGCAATATTTGAAAGGAGGTGTTTGTGTCTTCACAATATGTCAATAAATAATGATTTCCAGGACTAAAATATCCACACCAGTTCTGAAGTTTAGGCTTTTGAATTCGGAATCAATCCTTTTTTGAAAGTCCTGCATAAACTAATCCAAAACACCCTCGGACAAAAATTGCCCAACAATATCCAAAAGATATTGGTTTGCTTGATAAAGTAAACTTTCTTGACTAAAAGGAGGATTTTTAAAAGGATTCATACCGATATAACAAACTCGTGAAAATCTCCAATAAATACTTTTATAAACTTGGTTTTACAAGGTTCGTGCCTTACTTCCAGATGATTTTGTGATTTCTTTCCACCCGTCTCTTAAGATTTGTCTCGTCTTACCTGCGGTTGACGGCGCAAAGGAATATTTTTACAAACCAGCACTTGCATGGTTTGCAACTTTGTAACACGATGCCAAATAAAGCATTTGTCGCGTTTCAAATGACCAAATATTTCACGGTTCACAAACTGATCCAATCTTGAAGGTGGAAGAAGCCACTAACTTTGAAACTATAGACACTTGCTTTGAGTCAGAGACCAGCAAAAATTAAGAATACGCCATATTTGTGAAAAAGGTCAAGTGAAAATCCCTTTACTGAGTCATGTTTGGCCATTTTATTCACAGATAGGAGATCATTATACACCCCAAATAACAAGATTCTCCACTAATACTCTTGAACAATTTACACCATATCAAAACCGAAAAGAAATATCTTCACTTTTCTAATATGTCGCTGAACAATTTCAGACCATACTTAAGTCCTCGGTATGACATCAAAAGAATCTGTCTACTATACTGAGCCTGAATTACGGTCAAAGCTTGCCAAGCTTGATCAGCAATCTCACCAAACGGAAATCCTATAAAATCACCAATAATATGATCATCATCGACCCCAGTATATGTCTGTGATCAAGTGTCCATAGCTGACGCTATATATCCTTGAATTAGCCCCCTTCTGCATACGAAGGTCAAATCATATCTTTACTCAAGTGGAGAGAGCACCTGTGAAATGGAAGATGTTTTCCAATGATTTTGCCACTTATCTGAGAATCTCCTTAGGCCAGGTTTTTGCATCTACACTGTCTACATGCTGCCGACTGGTAACGAGAACTGAACAATTGCCATACTGAAGTAACTATGCACCTCAGACATAAAACTTGGCATGTATGGTATAATCATATCTGCGTACAGAACAGCATAGTCGAATTTAAATTCAACATGTATTTACATTGTTTGAAACTTCCAATTCAATTTCAAATTTTGAACAATGAAAACAGCCTTTAAGCAGTATCAAACATGCAAACAAAGCCAATCAATGAGTCTGTTGAGTAAGTATCTCATGAGAAGGTGGTGGATGCTGGTCCAATTAACGAGTTGCACCTTCAGGCAGAGCGCAGAAAGATTCAAAGCGTTCGATCTGCAATGATTTTCATCAAAGGGGACCACATGCGGCGGCGAGATTGTGCAGAATCTTGCCCGAGGTGTGCAACATACTTGAACGACATTTTAACTGGAATTTCTGACTACTCACAGTTATATACAGCCAGCCAGCTAAGCTAGTGAACTCATGGAGAAGGACTGGCTGTTTGGAGGTCTGTTGGAGAGGACTTTGATACCTTCCATTTTTACGGACTATGGGATGGTGAATTTGAATATTCAACGGAAACCAAATCAGATATCTGACTGAGCGGTAGAAACATGTTTCGATTCCCACATCCAGTCAAGGAATAAAGGTGCTGTTACCTTTCACGTGTTATCATCGAAAAGCGATCGCTCAAGAAGTTCGCCAAATTTGAAATGCATTGAGCAACATGACAGTGTATCGATCAACCTTACTCGGTTATCGATAGAGGTGGATGGTTCTGGCGTGTAGGTGCTTGTCATGCAATTTCGCCAGCCGTTTGGGGTGTATTATTTCCATAACTGATCAACGTCTATCCGTGGTGGTGGCTCTCCGTGACTGTCATGCGATATGGTCATTTGTTTGGGGTATTTGGTTTTAAAACCAGTCAACAGATTTATCTCAGTATCATTCCAAATGTACTGCTTTGGAGCTCACTGTCTTTTGGTCACTTTGTACTCTTATCGTTAGGGGACCGGTGTTTGGATTATGTTGACTCTATGTTGTCAGAATACACCAAACAGGAAAGATTACGGACATCAAATAGGCTAATAGCAGGATTTTACCTCCAATGAAGGTCAGCGGCATTACTGAAGCAGATAGATCAACAGCTGGAGAATGTCGCAGAAAGTCAACATAAAACCAAAATTTACATGGTGTAGACAGTATACGAACCATTACGAAAAAGAGCGCACTGAAGCTGAAAAATTGCATTGAAAGAAATTTGAATTGAAAACAGTGTCACCAATGGTACAATGTACATCAACTAAACACTAGCAACACATATACTCTTGTTTGAGCCGACTTACCACTTTTCTTTACAATCCAATATAAATATCACAGAATCTTTTATACCAAACACTCGGTTATTGGTACCATCTTAGAGTACTTAAATGAAAAAAACGGCGAAATATCAAGACAGTGTTTTCAATCAGTTCCAGCAGAAAACTCATCTGTGCTGGTTGCAGTAGATAGCTGTGTACTGGCACCACTTCTCATCAAAAATTTATATCACTTTCAACGGTGTCTCTTTCCTGAATTTCACTTTGTTTTTGATAATGTATCAATGATACACAAACTCCCATATCGAGCCTTTGTACCATTCCGAGAAGTCACTCAAGAGAGCATGTTCTAGAAATGATCCAAATGCCTGCTCTGGGAGGATGCCATTGGAACTGTCTTATAAAGTTTTGTTAAATTCTAGGTCTCTCCTTTAGCTTCTTCCCTAGCCCTGGGGAGTCGAAAAATGAAAATCTCAGCTAAATTTCTGCTAATTTTACAACCACTTTGTGCATTTTAGGTGAAAACTAACTGTCAATCACATTTTGTGTTGACCTCTTTTTCTCATCGATTTCATGTAACCATTAAGAGAACTTGAACCTCTTATGCCGGTATAAAAAAGAGCGGTAAAACACTACTCCTAATCTAACCCCATTGACTCTCTCTCATCATACAAAATGGACATTTCGCGCTCATCGATCGGACGTTCGGCATCTTAATGTGGATGCTCCTTCAGCTGTGCCTTTCCCAGGAGCACATTATCTCTCGTAGTACGGCGTCACATTCTAACGCACTTACATACAAAGCTAAGAATCTTAACATAAGAGATAAGTCCTAGCTTTAAAACAACCAGTCAATATCTCACAAGTTGGCAATGAAAAGGATGTCAATATCACATGAATCAAATTTAAATTCTCCACTCGAGCACAACCCAAGGTAAGGTCGAGTCCACTCTCGCCTTTGCAGAATACAAATCTTGACAGCCAGCAGAGATCTCCTAAAGAAATTGGATTTTAAAAATTTAGACATGAGCGACTGCTGGTCTCCGAGCATAGTTTGTTTTCTGCTATGGAATATCTTGAAGCATTCGCAAGTGACCAAGAGATTGCACGAGACATTTCAACGAGTATTTCATCGGTTACGCCAAGTGAAAAATGATACTTGAGATCTCTTTAACTCGAAGATGTCTAACACTTCGTCAAGAAAGGCAGTACTGAAATTCCTGGGGGAACAATCCAAAGAACTTTTCTAGCTTGAAGGACCACTAAATTTCCTTCTTTCCCCTACAGAAAAAGGGAAGTCATCAAATTCTTATGAAGAAGTCGATCCAGCTTATTCAGATACCATGACAGACGAAGCAGTTAATTTGCGATTAGATACCGTTTTATGCCGTCGATGTTTTTAATGCTGACAGCATAATTTCATAGCCCATGGCATGAAACTTTCAAAATGCTTCGACTTTTCTAAAAACTTTTCAATTTCTAGTTTCTTGCTTGTTCATGAGATATGACATGATGGTAACTTTATGATGTACTCTTAAGTTTATCATAGACCAGGTCTCTAAGAAGCTGAGTTATGAAACACGCCATGGTGATTGTGTGACTGATACCAAACCTTTAAAGGATCTCATCCATCTGATCCACCTTAAACAAACTTGATTTATCACGGTTACGCTGTAGACAAATGGACTGCAGATCTCCGAAAACCTTAAACGACATGAACACAATATTCACTCCGATCAAGTTGTTTTTACTGCGTTGACGAATTCTGATGAAACGCAAACATCAGGTGATGCCCGCGAGGGAGACACGGTAACAGCGATGAGTCGAATTCGCCGAGATTCATCGAGAGAAATCTCCCAGCTGTCCTTGGGTGCATCCGTCAATTCATGTGAAGCGAAGTCGTTAATGGAACTAAATGGATTAAAACGCAAGATAAAGAAAAATTTCTCCGCAATCCTCGGCTACTTTTAGTTTTATTACAACGTCAATTTCTTTTCTATTCATAGCCATAGTATTCATGCCAATCTAATAAGGTTAAAATTCTCAATGCAGTTTGTTGCGAATGTACACTCTGATGCACATGTGAGTCTGACCAAGACAGACTGATATTTCAGATTTCCAGCTTCATGACAATGGAATCATCACTGAATTATGTACCGCTGGCTGTATGTCAATGTACAGTCAGATCATGTATTCTTGGGTTGAACCCAAATTGAATTATTCAGTGATGCTCAAACCCGACAAAGGTTTTGTGAAAGAGCCTTTACACAGATGTACAGCAAGCTTAACATGAATTGAAACTCTGAGACAGAGTCCGAGATAAAGCAGCATGTAAAAAAAAATCTGTTGTGACGATTACTCGATTAGGGAACAGTGTTATTACCTAAGTGGCAACTAACTCAAAGTATTAAACGCTAATGCTCCTATCCGAAGAATACTTGCAATAATTACGAAGATAAACATTCTATATATTCAGCATTAATGGCAACTTGATGAAAACTGACAATATGGACAGGTGATGGAGGCGGGTAATGGACAATTGATGTATGGATGTATGCGCGAGTTGGCAAGGATTCGGACAAAACAGATGGAGGGAAGCCTTAGAAAGGAAAAGTATGTCATACATTAACCATTACGGCCATTCTTCTTGTGACAGAGGACTTTACGTGCATTAGTTATCAAAGCAGAACTTCCCAGGCTTTTGACACTTTTGTTGATTTCATAGCTGTCTGATGTTCTCAAAAAGAAGTGACATGTGCAAGTGTCTTCATCCAAGTCAGCATCACCATTCAGCTACTGCAACCAGTCACTCTGCATCCCATTAAGAATCAATTGCTGCATACTTGAAGTTTCAAGACCACTGAAGTCAACTTCATTAAAAGCCATTCACTTTAAGATCAGGATCTTGACACTTGAATTCACAACCACCACATTTTATGTGCATGCCCTGCCCCTTTACAACAACAACTGGTCATTTTTCATCCTTTCAACAAGTCAATTCATCAAACTGGCATTGACCCTCACCAGCCCTATCTCAATGGCAGTCAATGTTTCCCTTCCTGCAGGAACAGGGCAATCAATTTTCATTCAAAGGAACCTATCAAAGTTAGGATTAAGTTAAATGGCTTTCTTCCCTCACACTGTTAGATGGGGAATAAAAAAGCTACAGGCGATCTTTAGGAGTGATGAGTTGGCGGTACGTAAAGATCCACCCCTACACCCAAGGCTTTGTAAGATTAGTTTGACGTCTGCTCATGACATCTGCTGCAGTGCTGTACACTCGTTTAATTGACAATTTGATAGAGTAAACACTCAAGCCCTTCCTGCAACCCAGCTTACCACAATCATCTCCTGCCTGGACCTGTTAGATTGGAGATTTAATGGGCAGATTTAACAGCAAGCTCAATCGACATAGAGCTGAAAAGCTGTCACAATACGCAAGTGCATAAGAGCCAGAAGCTTTTCTAAGCAAGACCTTTAGACTGCTGGAGAGCTTTGATGCCAAAGTCGCAGAAGGTCAGAGGATGTTTTTACAGGGCTCTATGAGATGGTGTCTCATGATAGCGGGTATGATCGCCAATCTACGTCGGTGCGGAAGAAGCAAAAAGAGTGGCTTGAATTCAGTGGATGCAGAACAGCACAGGAGATAGATGAAGAGTCACGATTGCCTTCTTAACCCGCTAAGGAAGAGATATTGGCAGGGTCAAAGCCCACCTTAGTTGGCACCCTTGGTCACCATCACATTTGAAGCAGTTTTCTCATTAGACGCAACTACTCCAGTACAGAAAGACCACTGGAACCTTCATCCACATTCCAAAAACACTGTAACCAAGTTAGGTTGTAACTAGATCCTGAAACCCTTCAATACATTTGACCTCAGGAAGCACGTGAGCAAGCAAGCAACAATATCTGGGAAGCGTGACTCAGCAAGCTCTTCAGGATACCATATCACCAAATGGATGAGAAGCCGCGTCAACCCCTGAATGTGACTCCACCTGTTTCCAAATACGATCTTGAGACATCCAACCTCCCAACTTGGACAACAAAAGGTGTCAACAACAGGCGGATAAGGTTTAGAAAAGCCATCACGATATCTCGGACCAGACAAGAATTGGAAATGACTCCAATGCCACTTAACTTAATCACGGCTTTTGAAAGTCAGAAGATCAAACTCCAGTTCGGACTTAGTGTCCATGAAAACGGCGAACATGTCGAGAATTCTTGAACACGAAACAGCAAGACTACAATACAGATTGCTAATTCACGCCAGCAGTTGACTAGTTGAAGAACAGCTAATACTTTTCTAAGCATAATGCTACTTTCTAATGAATGTCAAGCTGGGACTGGTCAAAGCGAAATAATTCGCCTTAACTGTAAGACAGTGCTTGGAGATTGACATCGAGGAAGAATACATGTAGGTAACGAATTTGACCATGTCCACCTCTAACCTATGTATCTATAGACAGATCATGACCTGAACCATCTTATCCAGACAATTTCGGACGTGATGCTGATGAAGACACTGTCATAAACTAGCCATTAGCATCTTGTTATGTTTGGCTAATCGCTAGCTTCTGGTGCTTAGCCTCATAACTCCTGCGCTAATCATCATTTGCCTTGTTGTGGCCAGTAATTTTATTGAGTTTCTAATTACGTTTTCGGTAACACGAAAGGCGTTCAGCCACATGTAGGCTTTGGGTGCGTTTTCTATGTGAGAATATCTGTTCCGGAATGCAAATGGCGATGATTACGACCACCGAATGTCCTCTGATTACCAACCAAGGGGAGGCTTGGCCAGAGTGCACATCTCTCCAAGAAAAGCTATTGGGAACAGAGGCAGATTTGCATCACACTGCCACGTTCTTGAGGACCAACGGTGTCCAAACTCTTCCTTCAGAATTGAACTGATCAACATGACCAAGTTTGATGGATACTGCAGGACTGTTGGGGCCATCCTCTGGCAGTGCATTCCAACCCAGCCAAGGGGGAGATGGCACAGGTCATTCTAGGTCATTGCATACATAGATCTAAGGGTCAACATGGTTAAACTTCTCAGCTACAGATGGTCATTTAATAATCCTTTCCCTAAATAGGACATAAATGGTGTCCAAAAAGGGCATGCCCCACAGGGGACATCTAAGAAAACAGATCCTCGGGATTAGTAATCTGTTTTTGGTTTAAACCCTTGCAAACTTTCTAAGGGGGTAATGGACTGCCCGGCAGGAAGCAGTAGGGAAAACAAACCGGTTAAAGACTATTTTCAGTTGGAATCAGGATTGCTGGTATCATGGTAAGCAGGAACCATGGAGACACGAGATCAGCTGGATAATTCCGGCAGAAAGTTCTGTTAGAATGTAAGTGCTTTGTACTACAGATGGGATCAGCTTGGCGTTTTGGTGGTTGGGATCCTGTTAGATTTGGTAGATTTCATCCGGCAATCCGTTTTTGGTACAAATGATGTAAAATCAGACACAGCTGCTTAGAATTATACCATTTTGGTATTGAAAGAAGATGTCAAGTGACTCCCCAAAGGAATTTTATAATTTTGCTAAAGAAACATTTCAACAAGCAATTAAGTAAAATCACTTCATCAATTATCACAATCTTTGCTTGCAGCAACTTCAGATCATCGCGATCAATGGAGTACGGGATCTGCGTAAAAAAACGAGATTTTGCGTTCTTTTGTCAGCGCCTGACAGAGCCGAGAGATTCTCTTTAGGAGGAAAATCATGACATGCAAGGCAGAGATCACTCATGTCCTCAAGGGATTCGAGCTCTGCATTCCACAACCTGATCTCTGCGATGAATACCACGTTTCTTCGACGAAGAGGTGAAAAAAAAGCTTTTTACTCTGAACTCAGCACATTGGAGAAACCGGTACAGGAAACCGGCATTGATTAATTTAAATCCAGCTGGGTTTCGTCCTTGCAAACAGAGGTGCGTTATGCGTTATGGAAAAGGAAACCAAAACCACTGGCGCTTGCAAGAATATTACAGCTTCACTCAAAAAACAGTTTTGGAATTTGACATTCAATTTTCACTGTTCTTATCTGTAATAAATGAAAGCTTATTTCCTTCCTACAAAGTATTGGAAAGTCAAGGAGTCCAAAATGGAAAACAATATTTCCAAGTTTTCAATGCCAAAAAACAATTGTCAATTTCCTCATCTTTCTGCTGAACAGCCCGCTGATCACTACAAATTATTCAGAACAATACTCATTAGAAACCTGGGAAAATTGCCAATTTAAGATACGAAATCAAAAATTAAATCTGAATTTTCTATTTCTCTGACGAAAACATTTGAAATTCAAATGATTAAGATGCGATGAAAACAAAATTAGACTGCAATCCCTAACATTCGTCTTCTGACGTCTGTCATTGCTGAGGTCACAGCCTGGACAAACTGCACCTGAGGAGACAGCGACGAACTTAAAATTCAAATGTATTCATGGCCATCGAGGATATAGTTTTTCATCAAACCTAATAGGCGAGTAACTGACGAAGAAGAGATTGCTTTACGCAGAAAAATCCCCAAACAATGCCAGGTTCACCATTTGCATAATCTCCTCCTGCATGCTATGGTCGCAGTGATCCGAACCGGAGATAACCACGGTTAATGAATTGCCTGGAAACTTCGCTGGAATTCCCGATGAGAAAATAAAGTTGCAATACTGAGTTCGATCAAGGATCATGGCGTTATCTGATTGATGTGTAAGCCATGGCAAAAATGACCACGCTGACCGGAGCGAGATTTATCGCTTGGTTACGTCTGCATGTGAAAGGAATGCGATTGGTTGCCACATCGAGGGCCACCGAGGGTGGCCAAGTGTCAGCTGGTCGTAATGAACATCTGTATTGGCTTACATCTCTAGTTCAGCAGAGATGATGACAGGGACATCACTTGATTGTTGAGGATGCGTTCCTTCTTTTGAACTGATAGCAGCTCTCTGAAGTGTGACCAAGATTTCCTTTGGATAGGTTTGCACTTTGAACCAGATACCTCTCAAGTTTACTCAATCATTCTAGACACAGTGGCAGTTTCCATTTTCTGTTGACAGTCAAAATCAGAACACCAACACTTCCTCAAAGGAAGATATTTCAAAATGGTGAGCAGTCAATCTGAATAAAGAAATGGCCCCAGTAAGCTACACCAATACAACAGATTCACTTATTACAACCACCAGTTATTTGTCTACGTGATGGGAGTCATTGGTCGTTCATGAATGTATACGGCAGTAGCAATGGCGAGAATCAGTCTCTGATGAATGATTCTCCACTCCCTGAGGAACTATGTCAATTTGCCGCGCACGCTCAAATAGTCAATCTTGCTAGTAAGCAGAGCACTAAGTGTTTATAAGTATTGGGAGGACCTGCTTTATACAACTGACCTGTCATCATGGTTAGCCAATGTCACCCCCCCCCCCGAGATTGCTGAATCGCCAGATAAAAGATTGGCGGTGGTCATCAATACCGCGCTTAATGAGTGTTTGTCGATCAAGACGACATGTTCTTAGAGGATTTAATGCACAACACTGTTGTTGCTGAGTAAGATATCCTGTTTCACGTACACAAGGCAGGTTCAGTGATGGGTGAATGCAGATCGTTAGTAAAGGTCAAAGTCAAGTTGGGGGTGGGGTGAGAAAGGCATCAAATCTTCAAGCAGTCCAAACTCATGACAAAACAATCACACGTTATCCAGATCTCAGACAAATTTGTGAATTTGACATTATTTCTAGCTTAAGTGTGGAACGCTATTAAGACTGTGCTTTCTCTAACAGTATGCTCAGTATCATCAAAACCCAAAACTTTGATTGTGTTCTCTGCGTATTTCAGCTATGCGTAACATTTCTACATCAAAAAACTTCAAAGGCAAGGGCTAAAGACAACAGACAGACAAACAGTGCATTAAGTTGATTCCACTCTTTGATATTTGACTCTTCAATATTAAGCCTGCCATGAGAAATTCAAGCAAATGCCATCAACCTAGCAAATCTTCTGTCAACCTAGGGAACCTTTTAAACTATCACAGAGAGCAGCTCGATGAGCTATACCAGAGGCTGTGAAAACTTCAAAGGTTTATAAATGTCCAATTTAATTGAACCACTAAAAGTTCTACTTGGATTCAAAGCAACACTATGGGTTATCATTTCAAAATTTAAGACAACTTTACTACAAGAAACCAAAAACCAGTAATGGTTTCCTCTATAAACTTTGTATCTTGACAACAAACGACACCGTTTGATCCTAAATCTGTTATACCAATAGCCCCCATTTTGAGGGCCTCAAACGATCTACTTTATCCGCCAGACATCTGTTTGAATCAAAGCTTTGCCAGCCTACTTTCATTGGTTTAATTTTCCACTCTAACTCCCCAAAAGCTTTGATCAGTTTGCAAGTAAGGTGTCACTAAAGAAAGCAGACTTCAATCTATGTTGGAAGTGGCAATGCAAACTTTGTCGGAAGGCACCGTAACAAGAAAATATTACATATCATAATTTTTTTCAAGGCTGTTCACGACAAGATGCCAGATTCATGCTCGGGCTTTTTAGTGAGAATATCCACTCTGATAGTTTGTATACCAAACATCTGAAATCATTTCTGAAGGACACTCAAGGTATCTCCTTCATTATACCACCTGGCAGATGACAGTTAGTTGATCAAATGATGTTCAAAAGGTAACTGACAATTGACCCCTTATAAAGAGTGAACGGATAATGTGGTACTGCGTAACACGGTATGCCTATTTACTTTTGACCAAGACAGTAGGCATCATTCCGATTCATTGTATCGAAAGACAAAAATAACAAACACTACTCGAAGCGTAATATTGATCATAATTTCACAATGAAATTGACCTCATATTTTAGTTTGCAGGTAACTGTATTCAAATTACAGACGTCACAAATCAATAGAAATGAAATGTTGATTTGATAATGTAACATATGGTTAACCATTGAACCCTGACATATGGTGCGTAATGATCATTTGAATCGCTGCCACAGGAGGTGTAACCAATATGTACAACAATACCTTCACAGACAGGAGCTGGACTGCGTTTACTACAGTTTACTCTTGTGTACACAGGCATGGCAGAAAACCACAATGAAATCAAGCACAAGCATTTTTGTCATCAGCTTTTCAGTTTAAACTGAAGTAAAGAACTTTTTTGCCACTTGTTTCTGAAGACCCTTCAAATTCCCCCCAAGAGGTGCACAAAGACCAAATAATTGACACTTTCTTCTGAGATCTGAAAAAACAAAAATCTTGTCCCACGAACAAAGGAACATGTTCAATGATTACAATGACTGTACAGTTTGAACAACCCAAGTTGGAGTGGAACCGATCCACCAAATCACAGTCAAAAACAATGTGGGAAAATTTAACAGTAAAGAAGGACAAAAGATCAATTTGCTTCTTTCTCAACCAATCTGGAGTGTTAAGGCCTTTGTACTTCAGGAGCTACTTCAGAGCAATATTGGATTGATTGGTCTGTCATAGCCTGCATTCTTTACCGATTTCAAATGTTATTCATTGTGTTGAGTCTATGAGGCATATGTGTGTCACAAACACTGGGCTCACCCAAGGAAAAACAGCCTCAGGGGGCAAAACATAGATTTGTCACATGTTTTGTCTGGGGGTATTTTGTTGGTTTTTGAAAGAATTTGTGACAGAAGGTTGTGTTATTGCTGAAGAAGCGTGAATTCATGCACACTGTATAATATTCAGGTGCAAATGGTGACCGTTTGACCCCAATGTGCAAGATAAAGAATTTTAATATTTCTTGAAGAAACAGTCGGTTCTGAATATTGTAAGCAAGCGTTTTTTGCCCCACAGAAACCCAAACATGATAAAATTTGGAAAATCCGGAAAAACCTCAGTTTTTTTCTGTCCCCAGGTCTGTTACTTGAGAACATCAATGCTCAAATCTATCACCAAACAACTCATTTTGGTCTACCTGGTCATTTTCCCAGTAGCTCTTCCAAACATCGCAAAACAAAAACCGAATCAGCGTGTGATTTCTCCAGTCAGACGTATTTCCACAGAAATCTTGCCTAAATAAATGTAACCCACAATGTTGTTTCTATGCATTCAGTAGCAATTAGATTAGGAAAAGTCAGTAGTAATTGCAATAAAAACAGGATATTTACACTTCACCATTTGTCATGGCACAAAAAAGCTAATTGCATTTTCCAACAAATATTCCCCATCAATTACTCATGCTTTGATAGCAAGTTGTGTTACATGTATTTGTACTTTTGTTTTTAGAGTAATCAGGTGAAAAATAATGTTATTTGAGGCACGTGGTTTTTGTTTTTTCCAAACACAACTTGTTCCTTCACACCGGGTTGTGCAAAGGTTCGATTAAATCGAACTTCCGAAAACCGACATGAGTAAAAAATCTGTAATGTACTCTTTTGCTTGGAGCAAATACAGCTTTTGCTTGGAGCAAATACCAATGCTGAAAATGTCGACCAATATAAAACAAGCCAAATGCTCAATCTCGATAAAAATGTTTGATTTTAACTTGCATAATAGGGGTTATTTTCATATCAGGTTATTGCCTATGTTTTGTTTTGTGTAGAAAAAGAGAAACAAATGTGACTTAAATGTAAGTGGATATTTAACTCTAATAGCAACACAATAAATTGCTCAGCTCCACCCTGAATTTGAGTGTCAATTATTTGGTTCAAAAACATTTGAAAAAGATTGCACTATGGCTCCCAAAGGACAAGTTTACAGGGTATATTGCTGATATCAAGTATCACAATGTCTGCCACAGGGTGTCTCAAAAATACAAGGGACTGGGTATATTGCTGATATCAAGTATCACAATGTCTGCCACAGGGTGTCTCAAAAATACAAGGGACTGGGTATATTGCTGATATCAAGTATCACAATGTCTGCCACAGGGTGTCTCAAAAATACAAGGGACTGGGTATATTGCTGATATCAAGTATCACAATGTCTGCCACAGGGTGTCTCAAAAATACAAGGGACTGGGTATATTGCTGATATCAAGTATCACAATGTCTGCCACAGGGTGTCTCAAAAATACAAGGGACTGGGTATATTGCTGATATCAAGTATCACAATGTCTGCCACAGGGTGTCTCAAAAATACAAGGGAATGGGTATATTGCTGATATCAAGTATCACAATGTCTGCCACAGGGTGTCTCAAAAATACAAGGGACTGGGTATATTGCTGTCAAGTATCACAATGTCTGCCACAGGGTGTCTCAAAAATACAAGGGACTGGGTATATTGCTGATATCAAGTATCACAATGTCTGCCACAGGGTGTCTCAAAAATACAATCGACATTTTTTTCAGTGACCTTATGAACCTCAAGAACATTGACATTCAGCTCGGCTGCTCCTCAGGGCAATATTGAGTGTGCCGGTGGGCTGCTCATATTAATTGCTCTTGTTATAATTGCAGTAGGCCAATTCCTATCAATTTCATCATCTTGGCCATGGTTAATCTGCTAAGTATTCAGGTCAGAATCTCTTTTCAGTCCTGTTAATAGCATGTATGAAATGCTCTCAGGCCAAATTAATTGTCTTATATGGATGAGGGATGGCAATAAAGAGACGAAAACTATCATTGCAGAACCCGGTGGTGTACACCACACAAATCTTCCTTACGCAAGATAAAACAAGTGTTAATGCTGGATTGCAACCATGATACAAAAAACAAGACCCTCTATTTTTGTCTCGCAATTATTTGTTAAAACTTTCATCTAATATTTGGTCACGCGGTGCTACGTGAAAGGCTACAGGCAAAATCGCATCACTAATCTAGTTTTCCTCGATAATTTGCACAAAACCTTTTATGATTGTTCTCAGAACTTTGATACTGGGAATTTTCTAGAAATATTTGATTGCATGAGATTTCCGATTGGCAAACAAAACCAAATGAGCCAATGCTATAATAATACTCTGGAATATTTAAGAACTTATTAATTTATTGTTACTGTGAACTGCCAGTGTTTTTTTATTTGGGAAAAGCTGAAAGAAATTGCCGTGATACTATGAAACTGGTGTGCGATTTAACCAACATTTTTATTGGTCATCGCAGCGATGAATGTCACATGTCTTGGCAATAAAAAATTGGTAGTCTGCAGGGTGCATTAACTGAAAAATCTTATTATGTTAAAAGAAGTGAAAAAATTTGTCCGAGTCCAAGTTGCAGATATAATCCTATTTATGTCCCTCAAGCTGAGGATATCGGGAAACCTTCGTGTTCCAAGCGAATTAGATTTGTCAGATTCCACACCACAATAGACCTTGCCCAAAAAAATGGTAAAAAAGTACATCCAGGAAGGATGCTGGAGTTGGTGGTAATGAAGAGCCAACGATATATGGGCGCAGCAAACAGTAACATCCTCAATTTTCTAGAGGAGTTCCGGCAGTTTAGCTCGATGTCAATTTCCTCTGGAGTATAGCTCAAAGCTGGGATGGAAACATGTCCGAGACAGTATCAACGTATTTTCGACGGGTTTACTTAGTTTGGTAGCGGAAGAAGGAAAAAGATTACCAGGAATATGTCTGTCACTTTGGCTGGAACCTTTGTGATGGATTTTTATATACCATTGCCACCGGTTAGATTTCTTGAAGAGTTCCGGGACTTTAAGCACTGATGTCAATTGCTCCAAGGTGGGCGAGAAAGATGTCTAAAGTTTTGTGCTGTGTGAACAAGTTATCAATTTGTGGCAACTTGCAAATATAGACAATATAGGCCTACTGGGAGGTGTCATAGGAGTTTACTACATATGACAAATGTGTAGAAGAATAGGTATCACACGGCCTAATCAAGTTCTACCCAAGGCCCCAAGCCTAGTGCGAGTCAAAATAACATTAGATGTTATTACAGCGAGATTATTCCCAAATCGATAGGGAATTTTGCCACTGGCGATAAATGTCTCCGGACTAACAAAATGAAATCAAAACTCCTCCAGGGCCAGTGAAAATAAAATTTGAGAATTGGGTGATTAATGTAAAAACATTGAAGCCCTGCCTAATCTCTTGGGTTGGCAAAGACCTTGTTTAGACTGAATTGTAGGCCTTGGGCCAGTGGACATACCCATTCATGTGAACGCACTGGCCTTTTTCTGCGACAAATTCTGCGGAAAAGCACAGGAAATAGCAGAAGATTAGGGGCATTAGGTTCACTTTTATTTTCTTAAACTTCTAATCTGTCCTACTCCTACAGGTTGTTCCAAAAGCGGTGTCATTCATCTGAAAAATTCTTGAGGCCATCACATGTTAGGATTGGGTTGTCAAGGCAGCAACGAGACCCAATTTTATATTTGCTGAACATCAAATGTAATTAGTGACAATTTCCATATACATTTCATACCCCAATGGTAAGAACACACAACACAGTACCAGTGGAGCTACAATATAAAAACGAGAAATTCTGGACGGATTTTGTAGTAGATGGCGACAGTATTTCTCCTAATCAACATGAGTTATAATGTTAAAGTTGTCACAATTGATAGATGTGATGGTTGAATCGCATGTTTTGCGATCGTGTCGGTTGATCAAGTGGGAGAAACTTGATTGAGATTGGTTCAACAAGTTCCGAGAGTTGAGCAGGAACAGCGACATTGTCCTTCACAGGCTGTGTTCAGCAGGCTTCATGGGAGCGAAGCAAGTTAGCATGGAAATACATTGGATTTTAATGGTCTAAATCTCACAAAATGTTCGCTCCAATGGCATTTGGTGACCAATGAATCTAGTCCCAGGCTTGGGATAGCACTAAGTTGTGTCCATCAAAACATTAAGATTTCTCATTAATGTTTGAATTATGGAGACATTCTCTTTGAATGTGAATAATCTAAGGTTATGTCAACACGCGACAAAATATACACCGCATAAGTCTATGATCCACAAAGGCGGCTCCAGGAATTCCCAATATGACGAGTCAACAGAAAACAAGAGCACATATTTGCTGTGGCTAGTCACACATGTTTCCACAAGTTGCTGCTAAAATCCTTCAGTGTGCTCAAAATTTAAATATAACAGCGTGGATGTACTAACCCGACCATTTTCAAATACCTTATTATTATCGGAAATAACTTCATTTACTAACCCACGTGCAGTAGACATGTTGTCAGGCACTGTGGACAAATTCAATTTCGGTTTCATTTCCAAAGTTTATTCACTTACTTCTGTCACTTCCTGTATGAACTCGGCATAGCGCAGTAACGGGGACCCGAAGTTTTTAAAACGTCGTTCCCACCTGTAGTGAAGTTGATGAGATATCGTAATACTTTGCCGATCGATCACTAAAGTAATCAGATATGCCAACTCCTCAGATTCTCATCAAAGGACAGTCTTAAATCACACTCACAGACATGAACAAGAACTGAAAAGTTTGCAACAACCCAGACTTCGACTGATTTATGTCCTCCAAATTATACACTTCATAAAAACTACCATTTCCGAGAGAACTTGTTTCATAATTCATGTCAATGTTATAAGAATACTGTTCCTTGACCCAGGAGGAAGCATAGCTCAAATTGATAATAAATGTTTCTCTTTTCTCGAACTTTGAAATATCAATCGCTTTTTTTGACATATTTTCAACACTTCACATGCCCCCTTTCCTGTCATTTCTTCCCACAAGGATTCAACTAATTTTCCTTGGAACCACCATGAGATCACATTGTATGTAAATATGTCCAAGGAATTGTTTGACACAGAATTATGCCAATAACATGGTCATGCTTTCTATATACTTGTACTCTCTCTGTTTACTTCAATAAACCAATGTTCATATTGTATGCGGGAAGTGTGTCCACCATGTTTGGCAATTAGTTCCTAGGATGACTTTCCAATGAAAGCTGTCATAAACATGCGTAAAGGGGCCAGCAGGAAGTCAGCAAGAAACTGCTGAACTTAGAACAATAGTTAGAATCTATGAATCAACAACAATTAGCAGATTTATTAAATCTTTTGAACTACTTTACATGAGGGATTGAAATGGAGCTGAAAAATGGTTGCAAAGTGTATGAGACATGTAACAGATGAAGAAGCTAAAATGTCAATCTTAAATTGAAGTATGATCTATCTATGAATATGTAAAATCTGCTCTAAGAAGGACACTATACTGCAGTAAAAATACTCTTATAATGACTAATATAAAGTTCCCTTGGTCCTGGGCTAAAATACTGTGTGGATCGATGCAATTTAAAAGCAGGTTCAGGCTTTTTTGCGCCAGCACAGTATATCATTCAAATGAAAGATCAAAGGTGACAGAAAGCAAAACTCTCCTACATTCCAGTCAAAAGTGTTTTGTATAAATTGATTTAAAAACAAGAGTGAATGTGTGATCTCTGTGGTCTCTGTCTATGCTACAAGTGTTGTCAAGCAAAATATTGGATTGTGAAATAAGTGTACAAGTTGCATAACTTTGTAATATGTTGGCATTGATTCTGTCAAAAGTTGGTGGAATCATATTACAGTGTGTATTGCTGTACGATTCTAATTAAAAATATAGAGCAGATCCGACAATGTTTGGTTGAAATGAATTAAAGGGCATATGATCAACTGCAACTGTAGACAACTAGTTGACAAAGAAGCTGTTTTCACAAGAAGGTCACAGAAAAAATCAATTGAAAGGATTTCATACATCACAATGCACTACACTGCACACAGCACCTTTTGCTAATTAGTCGGGTCACAGTTACATAGACCACAGTCCCTTTAACATGAAGCGAGCGCCAGACCAGCCATGTGAGGGTGAGGTGGGCAACCCATGCGCTATGATATAAAAGCCTTGGCTGTGAAACTCTGTGCCCTAGTCCAATTTGAAACAAAATGCATGATTTTTGATCTGGTTGTCAAGTTTGGCTTACTTACAGAGCAAGGAGCTTATTTACAGAGCAAAGTACTCTAGCTTTTATATATGCAGAGCAACAGACCCAGTTTGCAGAGCACTGTCTGATCCTCCACATCCAGGCTATCCTTAATTGCAGAGCAAAAAGCCTATTTGCAGAGCAATGGTCTCAAAAGTTTTCCTATCTGCTGAGCAAATTGCTTAATTTCAGAGCACTAAATGTGTAATGATTTTTCAGTTGAAGAAAATAGCACTTAAAATTTGTATTAATCAAAGCAAATTTGTTTCATATTTTGGATTCGAGGCCAAAAATGTATTAGGTGAGCAGAGGAAACCCCACTCCACAGCAACTCTACTTCTACTTCTAGCCAGTGGTTAAAATAGCTCAGGCCAGGGAAGGGCTAATCAAGAAGAGTCAAGAAGATAATTTCATGATTTTTATGGAGAACTTTTTGAAAGGTTTTGACCCAGAAGTTCCCAGCTACACTGCAACAGATGAGGCATCTACAGATTCTTAAAAATTTCAAAAGACGACAAAAAAATTACGACAAAAGTAAATTTGAAATTGACAACATGATTGCTGACGACATAAGGAGCATACAACAGCATGGAAGGCCAGAAACACATCGAATGGCGATAATTCTTGAACAAATTGTTTCAGAAAAAAAATAACAGGGGAGATAAAATGGACCAAATGTTTATAAATAATTTTCAAGAACAATTCTTTGCTGAGGCACTGAAGTTGAAAAAAAAACAATTTGAAGAAAAGATGTTGGGAAAACAGCTTATAAAACAGGGGGAAGCTACATTTCTCGTCAGCATTTTCTTTCTGTATTAGGAATTCTGTCGATGTTATTTACATTTTTTTTCGGTACAGATATGATTGTCGTAAGAATCTGATTCTCTCACACTGGTGCAATGAATCCAATCTGTGAGTGGAAATTTAAGTTTTTAAATTCTTGATTAGCCCTTCTGTAGCACACCAAAACCCAACTAAACCAGGACCGTTGAGAAGGGAGGATGACGTACACTACACAACCAAGGGGGTAACCACTGCATGCAAAGTGTCAGGGGGGTGACTAACCAGTCTTACAGCGAATCTGAATTCTCTCGCCTCCAGTGCAGTGGTCTTGGGTCGGACTGGTTAGGAGTCGGACTGGCGAATAAATGAGAGACACTTTTTCACAATACTACAATTTTAAGCATTGATGGCGATACTCATATTGAAAATCCTACACCATGTGTGATTTGCAAAAAACTGACATAATTGTCTTTAAATGTCAAATTTTGACATGGTGTAGTACTTTCTATTGCGTTTCTCCACCAACTTCATGAAATTCAGTTCATTTATACAAGAAAGGATTTTTTATGAATCTGTAGAAAAGTTTCAAGTAAAACATGCAGATATTGTGTCTATCTAACTGCACAGTTCAAATTGAATTTAAATTGATTATTGATTGATTTTGAAACGTTTGAAACGGCAGGTCATCACAGGTTAGGATGACATCCCTTTCTTAGCAGATTTTGTTTTTTTAGCAAGTTGAAGGCTCTCGCATCATCATATTCACTGCTTTTAAGTTAAGATTTCAACAAATAAATACACCTTGATTATAACTGAAGTGATTGGTTATAAGCTCACTACCAAAATCTAAAAGCCGGAACCTAAAATACTAATATCATAAGCCGTAACTTCAAATACACCTAACACAATGCAGTAGTTTCACCATTTTACACAGTCAGGAAAAACCTGGTCATGGACTTCTCAAGTTAATTAAACATTAGTGTGAAAATATTAAGAGTCGATGAAAGCCGACCAGAAAGTGTGTTTCCTGGACATTGGATTGCTTTTGGCGGCCGATTTCCATTTTTGGGTAAAGGTCGGAAGAGTATTCTACTGGCAAGGATATCCACTATATTGATCACCATATTACAATCTTTAATTGGCTATGGTTACAAATAGAACCAGATAAAAGGTTGTAGCATTGACACTCCTGTATTGATTTTTACCCGAATGAGGACATTTTGATCAGTAAAAGTTATTGTTTTCATAAAAAGTTGAGCTTGTTTCATACACATGGAGAAAGATTGGTTCAAGAGAGGGGTGCAGATTCGTTTGGGGGAAAATCTCAGGGAAAGACTTGTTTATTAATAGACCAAATGCGACAAAAGCCAAATTAAAAGAATAGACCACTATATATGGATACTAGAAAGTGATACTTTAAAAGCTTCCATCACCGAATTAATTCAAAATGGCATGGGATTTTGAGTGGGAGAGGCTGACTATAGTTGACCCTCAAGACTTAAAAATGTCTTCAAAGCTGGTGAAACTATGAGGTGGTATATACCATGGGAGTCAGGACCAAAGTATACAAGTATGCTTAGTCTACCTTCCTCTTCTTAGCATTTAATGGCAACATGGGCTGCCGCTGCCAAATGTCGTATTGTATCACTGGCTCCCAATTTGCCGCTCTTGGCGCTGGAGTCCGACTTAGACGGTGTCTTCTCTACCAAGAAGGAAGTAAGTGTCATTTCAATGTTTTCACCAACAAAAGTTAAGTTAGTTTCACCATGACCTGCTGAAACTTTGTCTACATTTAGTACAGCAGATGTAGTGAAGATCTTGGGCATGTGAACTGGTCTGTAGCACAAAACCATTTAAAGTGGTCTATCTTTACAGAAACATGACGTTAACAATAAGTATAAAATATATCACTTACCTCCAACATTTTTGGGTTGATGCTGTTGGAGTTCCACGAATTCGGCTGTGTCTTCATGGTTAAAAAAGTGCTCTGATTGTTTGAATTTTCTGCCATTTCCTCCGTCTCCATCGAAAAACTCACTTCCTTTTTTGGTGGCTTTTCCTCATCGCTAGTTATACTGCCATGGCTATTGCGTTTCTCACCACGATGATGGAATATTTTTTGCGTCTCTGTTTTCACATTATATCGATGGTTGTCTCTGTCTTTACGCTTGATGCATACGATCGCAATGATTAAAATAATGGCAAGAACACCCGAAACTGCCGCGAGGCACACAACAATAATTAAGTTACGGTTACTAGGTGAGCCGTCTATGTAAACTCCAGTTAAGTCTATGGCTTTACCTGTACCGTCTATTACAATATTTAAAGTCTCCATATTTAAATTTTGCGGAATACCGCGGTCTATCACTTTTATGACGAGTTTATAAAGTAACGCATCTTTTTCTTCCATGGATTTTGCTACCTTTATTTCACCAGTGTCAGGGTCTATTCTAAAAATACCGTCACTGTTACCACTTTTTATGACGTAAGTCAATTTTGAGTTTAAGCCACTATCAGCATCTGTGGCGTTGATGCGCGTGATCACATGATCAACAGGTTCTAAATATGATATGTATACAGTATTATTTGAGCTGCTCGGAAAGTGAATATCCGGCTGGCAATCATTAACGTCAGTCACGTTTATCCGAACTGTGGCAGTACTGCTGAGGCGTTCTTTGCCATTATCCCTGGCAAGAACGACAAGTTCGTACACAGCACGGTGTTCACGATCTAACTCTTTCTTAGTAGTTATCACTCCTTTTGAATTCATATCGAAAACTTCCGAAGCGTAGTTGTACAAGAGCGAATAGCTGACTTCCTGATTGACACCAACATCCGGATCTTCCGCAGAAATATTTCCAATATTCGTATGTGGTTTGACACTTTCGGCAACGTCAAATGAGAATTTCTTTTTGAACACCGGTGGATTGTCATTCTTGTCACTGATTTTGATGATAACAGTAGCAGAGGCACTTTGTGAAGGCTTTCCACCATCAGTTGCAATGACTTGAAATTGAATCTGATCATTTTTTTCCCGATCAAATGATTTACTCGCATAGATTTTGCCATTATCTGGCTCAACTCTTACAAATTTTTTGCCTTTTTTATTGATGGAATACGTGATTTTTCCATTGTCGCCAGAATCGGTATCAGACGCCGAAACTTGAAGAAGGAAATCACCAATGGTGTTGTTTTCAAAAACCTCCACAGTATACGTTTTGCGTGGAAAATTAGGCTTGTTGTCATTTGCATCTGTCACAAAGATAACTAAAGTTGTGACGACCCGTAGTGGTGGGTCACCGTTGTCAGAACACATGATCATTATCTCATGCTCGGATCGGTTCTCGCGGTTCAGCGTTGCATTTGTGACTAACTTGTATTGGTTTGGTTCATCTTGTCCCATGGGCTGTAGACGGAATTGCTTACTATCAATAGTGCATGTCACTTCCGCATTTTTCCCCTTGTCTGGATCCTTAACCAGGATATGTGCCACGAACGTCCCAAGAGAAGCAGATTCAGACACCTCAGCGCGGCCAGCATCGGTCAAGAAGTTCACCGTGATCTCCGGGCTATGGTCGTTGACATCGTCCACATACACATTCACCCAATTATTCACAGGGAATGAATTAGCGCCCTTATCACGCGCCATGATCGGGATGTTATAAACAGTGGTATCTTCATAGTCCAGTTCTCCTTGCGTGAATATTTCTCCGCTATCGGCGTCTATGCGAAACAACTGGCTGACTTTCTCGGACGGCCTGGCACGAATTGAGTAGATAATTTTTCCATTGTTTCCAGCATCCTCATCAACAGCTTCTACCTTCACGATACTGGTGCCGATGGTGACATTCTCCTTGACGCGGACTTCGTACGGACGCTGCAAGAATACTGGTGCATTATCATTCGCGTCTTGAATCTCGATGATAACCAAAAGCTGACTAGTCTGCGGAGGGACACCATGATCTCTAGCAATGACACGGACTTGATGAGATGCGGTCAACTCTCTGTCCAAAGTCTTATTTACGACTAAGTACAACTCTGTACTGAAACTTTCTGCTACACGTAACTCGAAGATTTTATCTGGATCAACAATACTGTATGAAAGAATCGAATTATTTCCAGCGTCTGGATCTGTAGCAGTCTGGAGATGAAATTCTGATCCGACAGCAGAAGTTTCCGGAATTTTCAAGGTCACAGGATTGATCTCAAAGGTGGGTCGGTTGTCATTGATGTCCTCCACTTCTACATGAACTTTGATGGTTTGCCAGTACTGGGCCGGTCCAACGCTGATGGTCAAATCCAAACTACACCGCTCGAAATGATTGCAGCATAAACTGACGTCACACAAGGTGTCACGGTCGATCGGTTGCCGAGTTTTCAAAACACTTGTCCGATTATTGATAGAAAAGAAACGCCCAGGCACTATATTCTTATTCCAGAGTTGATACTGAAGTAACTTTTGGATAGATGTATCATATTTTGCACTTAATCCACTATCGTCCACGACAGTCCCCACTACTCTATCTTGTGGTTCCTCCTCTTTGATTCTATAGTTGATATCCTTGGCCTGGCTGAGGGGCAGGCACACCACCACCAGCAGGAGCACAACACCACAGGTCCTCACTCTTGCCATCCTGGCCGACAACTGACCAACCACACAGCCAACTCAACGACTTACTCTCAATCTAGCTAAATAAGTCCCATTGGCTCAAAGGAAACAATTTGCCACATTTATACCTTCTATTGTCCTCTCAACAAATTAGGTTCAGGCAGCTTAAACCAGGGTAAACAAATGTTTGGATAGAAATTTGGCAATTCTTTAATCCTCCTTGCTGATCCAGCAGACGCACACACCAGGCCTTTTTGCTTTTATTTTTCTTGTCTTGTTCACCACCTGTAAAATATAAAATTAGACTGATTTTGAGTCTTATGATCTGAATATCGCCACAGGATAATATGGTTATCAAAATGAGAAGGTGGAGGGGCGTTTATTTTGGGCGGTGGACAATCGAAGTGGTAGGCTGGAACGTAATGGAGACAACAATGGAACTGTAACAGTGTTTACACAATGATGTTACTGGCCAATTGTAAGAGGGGCGGCTCTGTCGATCTTCAGTCAGACATCCCAAGCAACCCTATGCCAAATTTCAGCCAATTGTCTAAATACGGCCACAGCCAATCACAATTGTCAAAGTTCAGACTCTTCGGAACTCAGAAAACGAACCTGATAGCGATCAGAGAGTTTGGTACCTCAATTTGACAAAACATGTCCAAGCAATTTGATGGTGACAAGAAATTCCCTGTGACAAGTTTCCTAAATAGGCAGAACTTGAATGCCGTGAGAACAATTGGATATTTTGCCAGATAGCCTGATATCAGATTTCAGGTTTTCAACCCCTTCTTCATTGGGCCCTTTCCCTTTGTGGTTCACTTCATCTGTTTTGTATCCGAAGTTTATTTTAGAGAGGAGTCAAGTTACTTATGCGGGAATGAAAAGCTGGACAAAAACGGTCAAAAACTTCCAATTCAAGCCACATTTAATGTTGCAACTTTCTCCCTGGGGCGGGCCAAGTTTCTCGATAATATTCTATTGCTTTCCCAGGGTTCTAGAAAGTTCCATCAGACATTGAGGACAAAATATTTGCCTGTGTCAACTTTTTGGGGAAGGTTTATAAACAGCCTTGGGGCGAGAAAGAACCTGAAATAGATCAGTTTCCTTCTTGTCTATCAATCAGTAACAAAAATATTAACTGACTATTCACAAAAATCCTGTAAATTGTAAAGCTTTAGTTGCAATTCAATGTGAATTGGAGAAATCCAAACCCAAATTCTCCCAGATGACTTGTGCCAACCCGATAAGGATCTCAATCGGAAATAATGAAGAAATATTTTTAGTTGTTTTCATGTCACATATCAAAGAGACAGAAGCAGATAGAAGACCCATGTTTCACCAATTTTGATTTAAATCAAGGATTAAACAGAAGTTGTGTAACAACTCCAAAGATCTGACACCGACAGAAGACCATTGGTCACGTCTGGTCAACATAATTAACAGTGGGACACTAAGGTGAAAAGTCAGTGAAAAGGCACAAAATTTTGCATCAGAGAAGACTTCAGTCAAATCATTCCAAAAATATCCACAATTTGGTGACCCACAGACAGATGTGTTTGTTGACTTGTTGAAGAGTAAACATGAACTGAAATCAAGAGCGGTCAAATTTAACTTTTGGTTTGCACAGTTAAAGTGATCGGTGGTAAAATGTGTGAAATTGAAGGAACGGTAAACATGGTCATTCAGAACGATTTGGCAGGTTGAGTCTTTTGATCTAGTTTTAATTGCCTCAAGGATTTATTACTTTTTCATGCAAAAAAATCTAAGTTAGGGGCAACTGTGATCAATGTTTCATCAAGACAGCGTGAAAGGAAAAAAAGGTATTTTTTGCCCATCTGGATACCTTAGTATTCGATTCCACTTAAGCAGTTTCCTGCTTTTATTGTCCCCACCTTGGCAAAATTAGCCCCCTTGGGATCAAAACTGGAACTAATTCTTGACTGAACAGAGCTCAAGTGAAGACACATCATGCAAAATCATGTGACGAATCTTTTAGCCCCTTGATATCCTGCAAAAGCTTGCATTTTTTAACAAAATTGAAATTGAATTGCTAAAATAACATGATCAAAAATCGATGCAATGGGATCTGCAAATGTATTGAAACACCCACTTACATTTTAATACATGTTTGGAATTTTTTTCCAAACAAATAAAATGTTAATCCCATCCTTTGCAGAATAATTGCCTATTAGCTACAGCACTCAAATTGTAAATATTCATGACATTACCTCAGTCAAAGGAATCTGACTACAATCACTTTATCACAAAAAACAACTAAAATATTAATCCAATCCTTTGCACAACATCTTCTCTCCGTTTTAGACTTGAAAATAAATTAACATGCCACAGTTATGCATATTCACAAGATTGAAATGAAAAGGAATTCGGTTACAAATCACTGTATTAGTTGATAATCCTTATATTATCCCATAATAATCCTCGAACATTATGCTCAGACATTACATAGAGTTGCGACTTGCATTGCATCTCATCACTCACTGACACGATGGGACGTGCGACTGCTGTGACCGCAACTGGCTACAATCGACAGCGGGCCGTCCAATCAATGAATCAGCTGATTAAGTTGTACTAATGTTGTTTCATTATTCATATAACAATCCGCAAAGATTAATTAGCGACCATGAAAGTACTGGTGATTAAGGCAAAGTGGTCAAACTCCAAGTTCACAGAGGAGGCAATAAGGTTCCACAGTGAAGATGATTATATCATGAAAACACCTTGCCTGGCACCTATTCTGTCAAGTTTGAACCCAAAGAGATCAAGACTGGGATCCTACTTTACGACCACTGCCACCTGCCAGCCATTTTCCAAACAATCTTACCCTAAAATGAGCCCCGAATTAGTTAATGCGGAGTTGGTGTGTTCAAATCAAATGGCCCTAATGAGCGTCAAGTGTGCAAGTACATTTGTCAAATTAAAACTTAACCCATTTTTCTCTTTAAAACTCATCTTCTTGGACAATATTATGATTGGAACCAATTTCACGTCATTTTGAATTCAACACCTACAAATTTGTAGTACATAATTCACTAATATTTCGGTTCTTGTGTCGTGGACTAAAAGTATTAAACCACCCAACTTGGACAATCTTAACACGACTACCGCTCAAATAGTCGCTACATGCCGATTGGCAATGACGCTAGTAGCGAAGTGTTAGCAATAGTAATGAAGCTAGTTAGGGGTGAATCGGAAACATCTGGCATGCGCTAAATGTGGTTATGCGCTAAAAAACGGTCAGCACAGAGAGCCATTGGCTATTAATGCAGTGTTTGTCCATTGCCTTGGGCAACAGTTCCCTGATGAGCCTAGCGGTCCTGACATTCATGTTGTAATGATGCAAGCTAGACCATAGGTGACTTATCTCAAGAGGATCAGGTGGTGCTCAGAGATGTTAACCCTTTTAATGCAGATGGGGGGGGGGATTCAGAAAATGTATAACACTACTTCCCAGGTCCTAAAGATTTTGGTTGTGGTCAATCACTGAGTCACCCACCTCCTTGACCTTCTTGGTAATTATTGCCTGCTAGCACATGCTAACTGTTTCTCATGGGAATACGCAGAACCTCTAAACGATTTCTGCCATGATAGGCAATTCCAAGTCAAAGGACTAAGTCTTGAAGCGGAGCAGCATCCATACCGAAGTTCGTTCATTGGGAGGGTCAATCTCACCGGGTAAGTCAGACCTCAACAGATGTCCGAGATCATAGAAAGACGATGATTACGATCTGATGTTTGCATCTCCCACATGGTCTGCAACCAGGCGATTAGTCCGGAATAAGGGACAAAAGGGCCAAACATGGAACAAAAGGAAGCGTCCTGGGGGTAGAGCGTGCCGTCAGCCCCGGGTAAAATGACAATCAAAACACGCCTTGTCATATTCCCAAACTCGTTTCATAACTGCTACCAACAATTGCAGATTATCACAGCTCAAATAGTTGACAATTTCATTGTTTGTAATTGCTGGCCGGATATGATCACAAACCCACACCCCAGCAGTATCATTCTCACCATCTTTCACACCCACAGCTGTCAAATAGCAGGTAACTCATCGATCAAACCCAGAAATTAACTTATTGGAAGTTTAAATCGACTTAAGATGATTTCAATGTCGCCTCTGAAGGAAATTGTGGAAAATAATGTTCAGTGATGTTGTCGTTGACAGCAAGGAAACCAAATCGATTGCTTTCACCACGATGTGTCTTGTACTATAAATAGAGCTGGAACGTGTGAATGGAACAAAGAGGGTTCGAAGGAGCTAGAAGAAAGCATCATTCAAAATAGTCAAATAGGCCCAACTGCGAAAGATGCTTACTGCTGCACTTCAAAGACTTTTACTTATATAACCCATTGCTCAGTGGCCCATCTTTGAAGCCATGTCTTAAAGGGTTTGCTCTGCCATGTCTTTTTTCTTCAAAAATTGATGCTTCACAGGGAAAACTTCTGAGCACTGACCTCTTCTGAGAGGGTTAAACTGGTTATCGTGTCATCTGAATGACAAAGAGTTCACCAAATGAGCAATGTTCACAACAAAGAAATAACCTTTCCACGATAGTAAAGGCAATGATCAGGTCGCATAGAATGAGTGCAAACCCTCCAATTACATGCCCAGGCATTCATAATTCAACCCAAAGTTTTTACACAAGCAATTGAAATAGTTCCTACGCAATTAATCAAGCTTTTTATCATTTCATTGCATGACGATTAAAAGCATGAAACTCATGGACCCAGGAGGTCAAGCTGTTCTATTGTAAGAGTTGGCTGGAGTTTCTCAGAATGCAGGGTAGGCAATTAAACTATGCGACCATAGTGGTTTGGTTGATTTTTCCTGTGGGACCTGGCATTTCGCTTTCAATGTACGACAGCGCCAATCTTGGTTTACAAGACGGATAGGTCATTTGTAGGTTGAGAGTAAAGGCATGCCCAATTAGAAGTTACCCGCATTAGTCCACCACAGCCACACCACAAGCAATAGTGTAGAATATACAGGACCAACTTGACACTTGTAGTCTAAGTTGAGATGAAACTAAAATTCTAGTTTCAGTTTCAACCACAAGACCCAACAACTTGTACATAATCATTAGCGAGTGTTCACCAATTTCAACTGTACTTGGAATGAAACTTACAACCATACAACCACACATTATTTGTCCCAAAGGATTGCTTTCTTCTCTTAACTAATTTAGTGCAGACATAATTTCTCCATAGAAATGCACAATGAGATTGCTCTTTACAAAAGTTAATCCCCGGAACCATTCTTGCTGCAGAAGTGCTTGAAATTTGTTATAAGTGACTAAGTTTGGAAACCCCCTCCATATATCATGGTGTTGAAATGACAGTGCCATAACTGTTATCTATAAGAAGCTGCAGCAATGAGCACTGCTGACAGAACAGTACCTTACAACATAAATACAAATGTAGATACCCAGAAATCCACGAGGCAGTTGAGCTTGCACCTGGTCGGTCCCAAGAGATTCTGCAATATCAGATTGATTAAAGGTGTCCTCCAGAGACTGGATTACAGCATTACAGCAGCCTGGTTATACCATCAAGGGGAGTCATACACAATACATCATTACCGTCATTACGACCAATTGCTGAAAGTTATGGGGGAAAATACTACAATAATGGAGAGAATATGAACTTGTCCTTCATCATGACCACTGGGCTGCAAATTGCATTATTTAAACCAGATTTTCGAAATCGTTTGGATTGTTTCTGATGCTGATTCGATTATCTTAACAGCCTGAATGACTGAGGTGGAGGGAATCCAATTTGGCTTGATCTGTTATCCTATTTAACCAATGTACCTGCATGACCCAATGCAGAGTTAACTGAAACTACTTCGATGCAAGACCCCAGAGAGGTTGACAGACTTATAGGGATTGATTGTTGATGACATTACATCTTGGAAACAATAGAAACCATTACTTGTTATGTTACCCCAAATGGATACAGCTATAAGTCTAACAAAAGGTAACTTTAATTGTGCTGAGTCATGTTATACAGTGCCTCTAGAGAATTGTGGGTTAATGGACCCAAATGGCCACTTGAGGGGTGCTGATTGATTCTGCGGAGGTACATTACGAATAAATGTTTCCGGTTGTTTGTTCATTGTGATATCTCTTCAGGTACCATGATGAGTAGGACTGCTGTGCCTATTGAGCTTGTTGATTCCTCTTGGGTGTGGGATCAACCACGAGAGACTTGGGGAAAGTCATGGATAAGTCGCTGGTCACTACAACAGAAATCGCTGGTTGCAGATCAGAGAGGTTTTGAAAAACTAACCAAACTCCAGCCAGATCTCAAAGAACAACACCACACCAGACTTCATAGCAATGCACCATTCAACCTTTGATATCTAAATATCTACAAAGCCTTTTGTACAACCAAAATACCTTAGTTTGTTTGTCTGGAAATGCCAGCCCTGGCAGACCATTCTTAAGTTCCTTCAGAGAGTACTATGAATTAATAATCCAGAGTGCATCGTTACCGTTGCTTCTTTGAGAGAAAGCACAGGGAAATGTCACTGGAATAATCAGATCAAAAGAAAGGAGTCTATAAATGCAGTTCATCCTTACTCCTTTATATCTCATTCTGATCCATCCTTACCATGTGAAAATGTCACGGAGCAAGTCATCAGTCAGGTGGCATTGTGCGCATTGCGTATTAATCAAATTTAAAGGTATAGTGCACCTGTTGTGCCACTAACTTCATCCCTGGAAATAACACACAGATTATACTGGACCACTAGCACCGTCTGCCCTCAGCAGCAAATATTTGCTTCATCGCTGGAAAAGCTCAGTTTGCACCAAATAAGCAGCAGACTAAAACACCAAACCACTATATGTGAGAAGGAAGTCCCAATTAGCCCAAAACCTGATATCAAAAGATAATTGAGGAAGATGGCACAACTCAACTCAAATCATCATTTAGCCGCATCAACCAGTCAGCGAATAATAGCAGGCCTGAATTGGCACAAAAGCTTACTGTTGTCAGTCAGAAGATTGGTCAACAATTATTCATAATTTTCCATCATTTCTCTCACTAACTTTGTTAGGATAATTGGTGAGAGGTTGCCGAAGTGAACAGGCTCATTACTGTGATGGTACCAGTGACAGCTCTGGAGTGCAAAGACTCCACAGAGAATGAATGGCATATTAACTCCTTCACTCATAAATTAACCCTCCATGAACTTTCCTATCTTGTTAGTAGAAAAATGTGGAACTCCCTAGGGAGAGTGATCAGTTTGATGTTGATCTGGTGTTGAAGCACCTGGAAGGATCTATGCTGGCAGATCTTCAATGGCTGAGTCAAGGATCCCACAATGTCAGAGGTGACACCAAAAATATATACCGGCACATTAAGGCAAGCTCCCTTATATATTTTTGCTGACGCTGAGAATGATTTTCAACATCGACTTACTACCAAATCCATATTGGGTTAACGAGACAAAGTTTCGGGCTGAGTTACGGTCATTGTTAAAATGTTCCCATTTCTAGTGCCAAGAAGGATTTTTATCATTAGTCTCCCGGGTATTGTGATATTTTAGCATGTTATCTATTATTCATTCAAAATCACCTGGACGTTTCCTCGTATTTTCTCTATTGCTGCACTTACTGGGCACACTATACCAGCTTTCTCAAGACATGAACAAAAACGTAACAGATTCGCAAAAAAAAGTTAAATGGTCTGGTATGAATGGGCTATCGTGTTGCAATCTGCCTTTCCCATTAACCCTCTCAGAAAGAGAAATTAAATGTAATGAGTTGAGTCATCATTATGTCTATAAATGGGTTTGGGTACAGACAGATGATACATCAAGTTTGAGTTAGGGAAAGGGTCACAGGAACGGGAGGGAAAGAAACCCAGATTTGCACCCAACTGTGATGAGAGCTGTAGAAGAGGCATGAGGAAGACAGTAGTTCTTTCTAGTCACCAGAACATCAAAATGCTTAGTCCATTTTTCTTTGCAGTGATATCGGATTCAGACACACCCACTTAGATAGAAACTAGCACATCTGATCCCAGCATCAGAAGCATATTATTATTGATCAATACAAAATTTATTTTTAATGTTGAATTTCATCACATGTGTGGTGATCTCATTGACTGAGGTAATGTTTCGAACTTGTGACCCAGGTTATTACCCTCACAAGACTATATTAATTTCGGGAGTATTCATCCTTTACAAAGACACAGGCTGCAGGGGTGGGAAGGGTCATTTGTATAGAGAATGAAAACATCACCTGCATAGTAATTTGGAGGACTTTCCCTTTAGCACTGGAAAGTGTGAGAGCTTAGCATAAGTCAACAGCATAAAGAGGAAGAGGAAGGTGGAATCTAAAAGGCCTTTGCTCACAGCTGTCCTTGTCTCACAACCAATGACCGCTAAGTTTAAATTCGATGGCAAACGTTCTCTTTGAGCCCTTTAGAACAGAAATTAAGAGACTTGGTGTTCTATCAAGATGGTTTCAGATTCATAGAATAATCATAACTGCCAACAGACGCCTTACTTAGATCCTAAGTCACAAGTAACGCAGCGACAATGCCTCTGACATTACTACCGACACCGGCATATCATCATGAGAAGACCGGAATCACCATCTCCTCATTTACGTCTTATTTTCCACCCCACTACTCAACTGTTCGTCAAACACAATAGCTAGCATCTTACATTCGCTATCTTTCATTAATCCTCTGTTACACAAGATCTAATACCAACTGATTACAATGGTCTTTCTTCCATCTCCGCCAGGCACATTTTTCTCCATTCGCTGTACCTTTCTTTGAACTTCTCGCACTATTGTAAAGAACATTGCATAAAAAGAAGTACAAACCGTCCAATCTGCTGCCAATATTTTCTCCATTTTTACGTCCAATGGCTGAAGGAGATTGGATGAGCTAGTTAATTCATCGAGTCTCCATAACGTTGACCTTCCCTAGATCAGATTTCACATTTTGCGGACATCAGGTACTAACTCCTCAATCAATTCCCGCTCGTAGAGTATTAGTATGCTCAGTAAGTCGATCAAGCAAGAGGGGCGTAGCATCCAAACAATAGACAAGAGTGTAATTGTCTTCTTACTATCATGAACTCCTTACAAGTAGTTTCAATTGATGGTGAGCAGTATCAATCAAAGAACAGATCAGTTGCCTCAGTTATGTTTCAGATAAAGGCAAACTGAATTCAAGAAAGCCACTCTTACCTTCTGCAATGAAGCAGCTTGTAAAGCATGCGTTGTGGATGTGTTTGTCTTGCATGCAAGAATGCATCACAATCAGAACCACAATGTTGTCTTTTTTGTCTGTATCTTTGTAAACGATAGCAGAACGAAGAAAAGCCAGCAAATCCCAGTACAGCCTTCACTTCGTCCATTCGCCGTGTCACTTTATTAGAGCCAAGCATGTCGTCACCCTCCACAATTTTCCTATTACCGTGCCAATCTGGCAGCGAATGTCTTTACCTCCCGACATCTATTTTCATGATTATGACTGATGGCAAAAAATTGCCCGTCACAGGATGAGAGTTCAACGCGCATGTGATGAAGCTCCATTTGATTGACATCTCCATTAGAACAACTAGAGTCCAACATCCTCTGTCGAGGAAGAAAGGCAATGTTTCCCTCCCAATCATCACTTTGATGGAGTGCGTATCAGGCTAAGATGTAGCCACGTATCTGCATGATATATCTCATAATTGCACATATAGCACTGTCATGCTTTTAATGGCTTGAATTATGATAGATTTCCACATCAAGTTGAACCTAATATTGTGTTCATATTGGTATTATGGCGCACAAATATCATAACTTTCGACTTAGACCGATTGACAACAAATTTTCAGGGTAAGCAGGACTAAAACAACCATGTAAACAGAAACTATTGAACAAAGGAATATGTAAGTTTCAGCATCATCTATGCAGCATGATATTTCTCTATTCATCTGATGACGGCACCTGATCGCATGGGAAGCCCCCCAACAGCGAGACAACAGGATTATTAAAATGCACGGTATAAGAGATGTAACACACTCACGGCTGTGATACTATACAAATACCATAGCTTTCATCCACAGTTCTTGTCAGAAAAAAGGATAACGGCTCACGACGTCCCATTGGCACTACAAGAGTTAACGTGAATACCTCTAAGATTTCCGAGATCAATGTCTCATATTTCCTGTAATCAGATAATAATGGCAGAAATCACTCTGTTACACCCATTATTGATCTGAACAAGTCTCTTATCACTCTCTCACTCGAGAAAGATCAGGGGCAGTGCTAGAGTACACTTCTCCATGGGGAGACAAAAAATTTAAAGACCTATGCTGTTCATGGACATCGTTTTGGTCTGTGCAACAAGTAAATTGAAAAAAAACATTCCCACTGTACAGTAACTATAGACAATGTCAACATGATGAAATTTGACCGAAAGAGTACACCTATACATCAGAGGTAAATATATATATATGAAACTCACAAACATGGCAACTCTAATGATTAAACAATTCTTGCAGCAAACTCGAAATTTTGTACACGGACACAAAAATTTCAATATTTACAGGTATCCTGTGTACAAAAGAATAGCAACAAACATAGAATTATTCCTCAAAGACTGACTTTATTATTGCCTGGTCTGCTGATATCAAATAAAGAAATGTGGCTCCCGGCATGTTCAGGGTATGGATTTTGTAATTGACAAATAGACCTACCACTGTATCTTTCATCTGGAAGGCTACGGTTATGTTTGCTACATGTACATTATCGAAGTTATGATGTTTATCTATCAGGATCGATATTGTGAACATTTCTTTCTAGAATTGTCTAAATGTACCACAGATATCTATCCCATACTATCATGTCATTATTGCATTATGACTTTTTCTTATATTTAGTAATATTATATTCTTGCTCGTTGTACGATTGTTATTTTCAGAATTTGATGATAGGCAGAATCCAGAATATCTCTATTACAAACACCCATGGGACTGACAAATCATTCCCTTATAGAGAGGCGTCCTGATTACAGAGGTCGAATGGCATAAACTTGATTTACATAAAGAGGGAGCTGCACCCGCTTATGGTTCAGTGACTTAACTCCTACTTTCTTCTCGTACAGCTGCGAAAAAGCTCCCAGCGAAACAGAGCAATAAAGGCATTCTTGCAATTTTCACTGTTTTGTAAAATATCGATTTCTAACAGATATGGTCCACTACCAGCATACCAAGTAACCAACATCAGCATCGTGTAGATTACCACACGCATAACAACAACGCTCGTAACTTCTCCCAAACAATTACCGCAGCCAAGGCATTTGACATTAGACGAACACAAACTGAAAAGAAACTCCCTTTTTTTCCCAAGGAAATCACACCAAAAGGCCATTAACGTAAATGCATTTGGAATGGATACGCTTCATGTTAACCATGTTTGCCACACTATTCAGCATACTAACAGGATACGATCTGTTGGTAACTGCTCTTATTGCACCAACAAGCAGTGGCAAGATGTGCTGCTTGGCTGGTGAGGACTCTCAGATGAGTGTAGGCGGGCATTCATGGCAAAAGCAACTGATACTTATTGCTCAATGCTTTATGGTGTAGCGGAAACTCAATATGTAAGGAATTTATTCTTTCATGATGCTAGACATAAGTCCCATTCATTGATAAGTATTTACTTGACCTATAGGTTAAAGGACCTACTACTCAATCTGTAGGGGATCTGAGCAACGATTTCCAATGCTCTATTGACTCGTGGACTGTAACAAGAGTAGAGAAGGTCAGCAGACCAGACAGCAATGGCAAGTGCATGCCAGTGAACCATTTGTGTAGAAACGGAGATGAAACCAAGTTCCTGTTTAAGCAAGCAGGAAATCACCTTGACTCAGGATACATAGCGAGGGAAATTTTCCTCAAAACCACGCAGGAGGGGTGTTTTTCTGAGATATCACAAGATGCAAGGATGAGCTTCAACCCACAAACAAGCCTGTATTCCAGCCTTTTAAAACCTACGCACGGAAGATTCTTGTGACAACCTCCAACTCCCCTCCAACCATAACATGTCAGACATTTAAGTGCTACTTTTTGCCAAATAATCCATTAGCACGAAGATTTTTCAGCGAGATATATGGCTGCGCAATCCATCACCGTTGTGCAAAATTACCGCCTAACACTAACGCCCATTAGCACGCTGGTTTAAAAGTCTTGAAATATACCCTAAGTCACAACGGCATTTGGATTCTTCATCGATCTTTGTCATTTGTAAAATCGGTTTTCAGTTCTGTCATTAAGAACCTTGGAAGTTACAGTCTCATTAAAGCGCAAATCTCTTTCGTAAGCCAACCCCGTGGTAGTGTTAATTCTTCTTCTCAGTAAAATGAAATTTCCCAACGGTCTTCGGCATTAAGAACGAAAATGACAGGTCCCCTTAACGAGTTCAAAACAATTCAAAAGATACCAGAGATTATATTGGTGAAAATAGCAGCTCTGTTGAAGGATTTGGCTGTGTGGATTTCTTTCAAGGCACCAGGGACTAGTACCAGACTGATTTAGCGGGTAGAGGGCATAAAATGAGTTGTTAAGGCTCTTCCTAATAGTTGTGTGGAGGAACCATCATTTTGATTGTTTTAACACTCCCAAGTTGGTAAACAATGATAAATAATAATCTTTCAGTGGTAAATTTTTCTTCATTGGCAAATTGCAGAATCTGTAATTTGTTGGAGGTACTGGAAAAATTTCTCTACAATTTATTGGAGTCAGCTTTATTCATCAGTTCGATTAATTTTTCTCCTGAATTGATGGCAACTTTTAAAGGCAAAGTTTATGCTGACTGATTAAGGCAATTGTCAGCCTTGGCATTGGTTTAGTCTCTTGAGACATGGGAAGGAATTCGACAAACATATCACTTCACAAGTACTACATGTTACAGTTCATCCCAATTGGTAAACAAGACAACGATGTGAGATTACCGGTGTATCTCCTTCACTGAGTCTGTTTGCTCAGTCTATTTGGCCTCCTATCCAACCAAATAAGAGCAGGGATCAAATTACTGAAAAACACCGCAGAATAATCATAAATGGTAGAATGTGGATCCAGATCAATGCTCCGGTGTATGAACCACTTAACAACCCTACCACAGCGCTTGGCGATGTTGGAACCAGCCGCTGTTTACCGATAGTGTTCCCCTGTCATTAAAGGTCATCTTGCTTATCTGGATGCCGGTGAAAACCAACAATCACCAAATTACACCAATGGCTTAATGCACGCGACTACTTTCTATTAGTGGAAGTACGTTATCTGGTAATGCCGTGAGCATGCTCGCGGATATTCGTATTCTTTCACGAGTAAGATCGAAGATAATATACTTAATCTGATACATACTGACCGCATCCCCAGCTTAGGGAATGGTCACCCTTGCTTCATTGTGATGCTGTGCTGCCTAGGATGATACATGCTTCATCCCAGTAATACGGACCAATACCATGGCTTAGGTAACTGTCATCTTGCCTCATTGTGATGCTGATTAAGTGCGCTGCCCGAGGAGATAACATACTTAATCCCTAACATACTGACCACATCCCCAGCTTAGGGTAAGGCCATCTCATCCTAATTAAGATGCCACTGGTCCAAAACCACATTCCTTCTGATTAGAAGAAACATCATACCCAAGTAATTGAGCCCTTTGATGACATCCTCTTCAGCTTCAATTGATACAGCGCACCAATCAGCATCCAAGTTGCATGCTTGTGGTCACCATTATCCAAGACAGACAACTTTCACAACTGGCCGCATCAGATAAAAGTTAAGCCTTGTTGTGTGGCATATGATAGTCTCGAGGACAATGCCAATAATGGGGTACAATGACTTGTGTGGAATATTGGAACCTTGTATCCCCATCATAAGAGAAGCTCTGCCAATGGGCAAAGATGATGCGAGGATTACCGGTGGGGAATATCAAAATTTTGTGTCTCAATTCAAAGAGAGAATTATTCTATGGTCCAATTCTATGGCAAACTCAAACCAAATAATATTGATTGAAAAAATTTATATCATCATCTATGTGAATCAAGAAAAACTGTATTCGGCTCGCTCCGCTCCGGGCATCTTCTCTATACAAAGATAACAACACAGCCCAAGGATAGAATCCCAGGCACTTCCTTCTAATAATATCTTACGGTCACGTTATGATTTTGCCGTAACCTGACAGATCGTTGCAATAATTGATACACTGACTGACATCGACTGATGTGACATTCTAGTATTCCGAGAGTAGCCCTTAGTCATGAAAATCAGCAGGAAAGTTTAAGGTAGAAGTAAAATATTCTCAAGATTTTATCATTCTTGAAAGGTCAACCAGAATCCCGCCTATCAGCTTAGACTCATTTTGATATGACCATGAAGCAAAACTGAACACAATGGAATAATCTGAAATGAAAATTGGCAAAAACAAGAGAATATATGTTCTCACTAGCATGCTATTCAACAAAGTTCACATGCAATCAACCCGAAATTGAGTAAATTTATTTCATTGAGCTCGTTAAACTTAAACCTCCTACTGGGAACGCCAAGTCAATTTCAATGAAAATCACAATTGAATTTCTTTTCTCAGGCACTGGCAAGTGAAATGCATTTGCCCTTAGATTCTTCAGAGCAGTCAGCCTTGGGGAAATTTGGTTGGATATTGGGAAAAGTGGTATTGTATGGATGCACAATGAAGGCTTGGGAAAACTGATGTTACAGGGAATGCGTAGATGAATGATGTGGTAAACTAGGGGACCTTATAATCATTTTTTAGAGATTTGTCGATAGCTTAGACTTACCCTTTTTCAGCGATCAAACCAATACAACTTTACGTCAACTTTTTTGAAGTGTCAAACCACCAGTTTTTGCAAATATCCAGATTAAGTCATGAACAGATAAAGTACACAGGGAAATTCCTCTGGCAATGGGCATTTTCCAAATTTCAGAACCCTTCAAATGATTAGTTGGAAATGAAAGGGGTGGTGTGTCATTAGTTTTTGTACAATCACTGAAACTTGGTTGGTCAGAGTAGGAAGAACACAAAGTGTTTGCATAGCAATTTCCATGCCAGGATGAAACAAGTCCATGTACAATTGCTGTACACACTGAACAATAGTTTAAGCCAAGGTAGTCTGAAACTGTTCGTATAGCTTATTTCACCAAAGTAGACTGAAGTTAACACTACACATACGGCATATTCTGTACATTTTCTCGGTTCAATTTAAGATGGGACTTCCTGTAGTATATTTGCTGCCGCTTTTGACATTAATGCCAAGTTTGGACTGTGATTTGGTACATAAGGGTCATCAAACAGATCCTTGGCTTTTAGGACCCAATTCCTAAAACAGTGGTGTTTGCCTCTAGTCACCTGAGTAGCCGGACAGGAAGTCAGCAGATTCAGGAGTGAAAGTGTTGATGGTGTTGGCAAACAGGAAAGGGATATAGGGCACTACAATTTGATTATATTTCCTTGATGTTCAACTAATTTCATTTGTAGAAAGCTCAGCACAGATAGAACTTCGCAAAAGCTGTGTATACACTCAACTTGGGTTCTTGGGAAAGATATTTTATTAGCCAAAAGGGAAACAAACTTCTCCATTCTGAGACACAAGCCGCACTTACACCACCTGAAAATGGACCACCAATCTTGGTTCGGGAACCAATGCCGCACCATCGAAAATCCACCTAGCGCTTACACCAGCGCTGCAGCTAGTTATAAAATCCGGCTACAGATGGCGCGCAAACAATAAATTGCATGCGCAGAAAGCGCCATTTCGAAAGCGCCGCCTGGAGCCGAACCATCTAACTAGCTAATTGCCGATCCATTTGCGCGTACACCACGACAAAGCCGAGCTTTTAACAAGCCAGGCGAATTTGGACCATCAAGCTTGGTGGGACAAATTCGCTCGGCAATTTGTATCGGCAATGGATTGCCGAACCAATTTGTCGCGGCAATGTGGTGGTGTAAGTGCAATTGGTCCACCAATATTTCGTGGTGTAGCGCAGCTACAGTGTGACCCCATTATGGAGAGAGGAAATCATGGAAGGATTTTCTTCCATCTTCGGAAACACTTTTTGAACTGGCCTCCCTTTTTAAACAGGCAGGGCAGCAGCTAGAGACGGAAAACGATCACAATCCAAAAGTACAAACAGTGCAAATATAATTTTTGTCCCCATATGCAACCAACAAACTGCTACTGCCAACCCAGGAAAACCAACACAAAGCAAATTGCTGCCTATCATGGGAGAAACCAACTGCTCAAACGTGAAGCTATTTGTGAAATATTTACCCAAAAACCCCGCAAGGATTTTATTTGTCAGAAATATTGACATACATAGCAGGTGAAAGGAAGTAGGACTGTATGCCAAGGATTAATGTTTTATACCTTTACTGTGATTTTTTCAGGTGAATCGAGTTAAAACATATCAGATTTGTAGTTATTTGAAAAGAATGTTTGATCATTTGTTACAAATATTGAACAGTTCTTGCTAATATTGTTAGTATGTTTGTTTGTTGTTTGCCTGGGATTAGCACAATATGAGAATGAACAGGCTGGCAGAAAGTAAACAAATAAACCTTCATTGAAAAGCTTGAACGAAGAGCATTACATATTCACTCGTTTCTAACATGCCTATCACTGTCCCTAGCCACTTTCCTTGACTCTAGAACATACATGCAGCTAGCTTGATAGAACTGTCCCTTCAAAGGGGAACCCACAGTATAAAAGAACCCATGTGTTCAGAATGTTTCCCTTTAAGAGCTACCGGTAGCTGTCCATGACAAGAGAACAGTAAAGCTGTTGTTTGAGCAGAATTAGATACGACCAGCAATTCTATATGTAGACCCAGTAATGTGAAATCTTTGTCCATTCACTTTCACGTGATTTCCGACACAGAATAACATCAAAGTGAGAAACATCCGGCAAAACAGGACAGGGTTAAACCAACTTACATTCTTTTATTACAGAGACAAAAATTGAGTAGCGGCAACACAAAATGACGTGGTGCATTATCTTTTCAATTTGCCACCAGCCCTTGGCAGGTATCTGATACGGCCAAATGAGGATGGAAGCTAATCCAACAAAAGCCCTCATTTGATCATGAAAGAATGAGCGCAGAGAGTACGCAGAATGCAATGATCGAGGAGGCTTATATCACTGTCAACATGGCTAGATTAACCCCAAAGAGAAGTTTCTACTACAGTGTGGAAAGGAGGACTGCATGGCTTTCGCAGGCGTTGGGTTAATTGCCATGCAAGTTATTGGCTAAGCAAATGGAACTGTCAACAAAGCCTGTGAAAGTGGAAAATTGCCCATTTCCTTACAAGAAATGGCCATTTTGTTAGTTCATACTTACCTATGGAACACTTTTGCATGTTACTCCATTTGGGCTCAAACACAAGAGTATCCCTTTAATTTTCTAAAGGGAGAACTGAGTTAACAGCTCGGCCGCCAGGCGGCGCCCTGACCGATCCCGCGAGATCGTGCCGATCTCATGCCGCCATATTTAGTCTTTACTCTTGAGCGTTAATAAAGAGTATGTCCCGTTTGTGGGGACGGCGGGAGGGCCGTGTTCCATAGGTAAGTATGAACTAACAAAATGGCCATTTCTTGTAAGGAAATGGGCATTTTGTGTCATTCAAACTTACCTATGGAACACTTTTGCATCGAATCCCAGCAACCTATTGGAGGTGGGAAACGAGGACTTACCTAAGGCTGAGCTGTTGTTCCATCCAGGAGGCACCACCGGCATATTAGCTAAGGAGGACCGCCAGGGGAAAGAAATGGGGAGAACCCGGAGGACCGGTATTTTGATCTCGGTATTACAATCATATTATAGAGAGTAATAGACCCATTCTCCGGAAAGCGCTAGAATTGCGTAATAAAACCATCTTCTTTCCGGCAACAGAGCTTAGAGCAAGTAAGGCATGTTGAAGGGTGTAGAATGAATTATTGCTAAACAACAATAAGAAATTGCGTCCTTTCTAGTCTACTAGGGGTTGCCTGGATGTTGAAGATAGGGCATATCAAAAATGGCGCAAGATGCGCGTTTGACTCTTCAATCGGGCTTCCCCCCCCTCTTTTTTGATCTAGCCAGGATCAAACAACATGCCCCGCAGACACAATCGGGCCGATTGTGTGCATGCCATCTACGAGGGAAGAAACGTCTCGTAGGTAGAAACGAGAGAATGTGGAGTGATTACTCCAACATGCAGCGGAAACGACTTCTTGAAGAGCAACTCCTCGGTAGTTAGCCCAGGAGGTGGCTAGTGCTCTAACTTCGTGCGCTGAGATGTTAGCTAGCGCACGAAGATCAGAGGAAGTCTTCAAGGTGTTGTAGGAAAGACGAATAGTCTCCACAATCCACCTTGAAATAGTGGCGGCCGCTATCTCTCGTTTATTTCCCTCCTTATAGGACAAAAACAAACGCTCTCTCCCCTGGCGGATACCGGGAGGTTTTGTCCTATTTATGTAGAACTTTAGGGCCCTGACGGGACATAAAGTTCTGTCAGGAAGATCATAAGAGATCGTTCCTGACAGAGAGGGAATAGTAACCGGGGGCCGAGAGGCGGCCGGTCCCTGGTTCTTCGCCAGAAATCCTGGTATAAAAGCCAGGATAACCTCCCCTCCCTCTCTAAAAGCCAGCTTCTTAAAAGAAAGTGCATGGAGCTCTGATCTCCGTTGGGCGGTAGCCAAGGCTACTAGAAAGACCGTTTTGAGTGTCAGATATTTCATGGATGAAATAGACATGGGTTCAAAAGGATGCCTCATGAGCACCTTAAGGACAACAGAAAGGTCCCATTTAGGGGTGTTGTGAACCGGTCTAGGACGCTCTAATAACATTCCTCTGAAAAGAGGGGTTATTTGGTCCTCCCAACGAAGATCCCAGGTGCTTAAAACACGGAGGGTAGAAGCGATGGCGGACTTGTACCCTTTTATAGCCGTGACAGATAGTTGTCTTTCCGTGAATAATTCAATAAGGAAATCAACTAATCTGTATATAGAGGGAGAGATCGGATTAACTCCGTTCTCCCTGCACCAGGAAGTGAAGGTAGACCACTTTCCTTGATACACATCAAGGGTAGACCCCCTTTGAGGTGCGGACATGCGCTTGACAGCGATGTCCGAAAAGCCTCTCTGGTGGAGATGCAACTGGATAAGTTCCAGGCGTGAAACTTGAAAAATCCAGGGTTCTGGTGGTAGCATCTCCCCAGGGGGTGCCACAGGAGGTGCTTCCAAGTAGGAAGACTCCTGGGGTGATCTATCAGGAGCTCCAGCAAGGCTGGGAACCAGGCCTGATTTGGCCAGCAAGGTGCGATGAGAGTTATTCTCACCGGATGGCTGGTCAAGATCTTGTTCAGGACTGGTTGGATGAGAGGGAGGGGTGGAAACGCATATGCGTTCAGCCCGACCCAAGAGGCTGTAAGGCTGTCGACTTCCAGGGCCTCTTCGTCCGGAAGTGGAGAGTAATAGATGGGAAGGCGATTGTTCAGCCTGGTGGCGAACAGATCTACCTTCGGAGATTGCCAAAGGCGACAAAGGTCGTCTACAATCTCCTGATGGAGTGTCCACTCTGTCTGAACTAGCTTGTTCTGACGGGACAGGGCGTCGGCAAGGATGTTGCGATTGCCCGGTATGTGTCTGGCACATATCGATACTCCAAGGTCGGCACAAAGATGGTAAAGCTCCCAAGTTAGCTGGCAAAGAATGCCGGACTTTGTGCCTCCCTGTCTCCTGACATATGCTACTACTGTAGAATTGTCGGAGAACAGGGTTACTCTCCGATTCTTCAGGCGAAGGGAAAGAGCCCTCACGGCAAGAAGGACAGCCTTCATTTCCAATATATTTATTGGAAGAATGGTCTCCTCCCTTGTCCATAGACCTCTTATGGACATGTCCCCGTTGTTCAGATGTGCTCCCCACCCTAGTAGGGAAGCATCTGTGAACAGGGACACTTCTGGGGGCGGTGGAGCAAGATCTACACCGCTTTGGAGACGAGTCTCCGACTCCCAGAAGTTCCAGACGTTCTTGAGTAGGTATTGAGGTATCAATACCAACTTGTCTAATGGGTCCCTGTGGGGTTTCCATAGAGACATTAGAAACATCTGGATGGGACGCATATATAGACGGCCAAGGGGGATTTGGTCTGCTGCCGAATTCAGAAGTCCCAAAAGGCTCAAGCATCGCCTTGCGGGAGCTTGAGTCCTTCCTCTGAATTCTGCGACGAGATGAAGAATTTTCTTTATCCTGTCTAGGGGGGGCAGCATTTTCCCTATGGCCGTAAGGAACCGAACTCCAACGTAAACGAAGTCTTGGGATGGTATGAATTCTGACTTTGTTTCGTTGATAATCCAACCTGCGGAAACTACTTTTTGCTTTAGAACCTGAAGTTGTTGCAGTAGTAGTTCCCGCGATTTGCAACGGAGTAGCCAATCGTCTAGGTAGTGATGGAGCTTGAACCCCATCACGTGAAAGGGAGCGACGAAGGCTGTGACTATCATCGTAAAAATTAGGGGTGCCGATGCCAGACCGAACGGCAGGGCCCTGAATTGATACGTCTTTCCTTCGTAATGGAATCGAAGGAAGTGTTGATAGTCTGGATGGATCGGTACATGTAAGTACGCATCCATTAAATCCATCGATACCGCCCAATCGTTGGGCTGTATCGCCGTTGCTATAGACCTGGTGGTTTCCATCTTGAAATGAGGAACATTCAAGAAGGTGTTTAACCTGGAAAGGTCTATGATCAGCCTCCATGTCCCTGCTTTCTTGGGAACCAAGAAAACGTGGCTGTAAAAGCCGGGGGAGCATGGATCTTGAAGGACCTGGATAGCTTGCTTCTCCAGTAATGTCGCGACCTCTGCTTGGAGGGCAGAGGCCTTGACTGGGTCCTTCGGTGGCTGAACTGGGGTTGGATATATGGTAGTCGGGGGGGTACGGTTGAAATCTAGTTTCACTCCGTACCTCAACATGTTTGGGACTGGGGACCCCTTTGGGCACCAATCGTCCCAAATGTCTGCAAATTTTTGCAGACGGCCCCCGACTACCGGAGTCGGCTCCTTTTTGCGTCCGGGAGGAGAAAGGAGGGGGGAGTCACCTCTTCCGGCCAGCACCCCTTGGGCGAAAGGAGTGCTTAGTCGGACCGGATCCACCCTGGTTAGAGGAAGTATTTTTCCTCTTTCCAGTCCGGCGACCCTCCGCTTCCCGTCGGAAGGATCCAGCAGGAGCAGGCTGACTAGGCGGGGTAGGCCTAGGCAGGACCTGCCTGGCGTACGGGATTGAACCCGATGCCTGCTGGGGCCTCTCTATCTTTCTAGCGTTAGGTAGAGAGGTCTTGGCCCTCTGTGTCGCAGTGGGGGCATATAATTTGTCCCAATCTTTCTGTGCTTGAGCCGCCTCTTGCACAGAATCTGCGAACAGGAAAGAACCGTCCATAGGAGCGGTTCTTAAGGCCCCTTCCAGCTGGAGGGATCTGATGACATTGAGAGAGCCCAGTGCGGCGTCTCTACGGAGTAGGACGCTATTTGCTGCGGTCTTGGCGGACAGCGCAATAGCGTGCCTAATCGAATGTGACAAGGATGTCACAAGCGATTTTGTGTCATCAGATAGTGACTCATTATCTTTTAGGGATCTGGCTAGGGCCAGGTTAGTGTGCTCTGCGTAGGAGAGCACCGCTAACGTGTTTTTGGCCAGACCCTCTTGTGCTCTAAGGTCTCGGTAAGCCGAGGAGGAGGTCACCCTAGGCACGAGTTGGTCCAGCTGTACATCGTCCTTTAATATGGAAGTCGATGCTGCAGCTGGACAGCCGGCCGAGCTGACTCGATAATAGTCAGCGCGGTACTGCCTAACGGGAGGAAGTTGTGCCGTGAACAACTTCCCCGGTTTACACCAAGCTTCCGGTCCGACTGCCGGAAGGACAGGGATGGAAGTACGTTGGTGGGCGCCTTGTGAGTCTCTGATTGTACGCTCCAAAAGTTCAGAGACTGCTAACACCGACGGGGAGGGAGGAAGGAATTCAAGTGCCCGAGTGGAGCCTTGAGAAACCTGTGGATTGGGATCCACTTCCTGTCCCCAGAGTGAAAAGGTCGGTGTTGACAAGGCTGGCAGTTCCGGCGGGGTAGGGCACAGATCCTGCGGGAGGTACGCTCTGATCAAGGATCTGAGTGTCCTCATATCCGACAGGATACTGGCCTCCTCTGGTGACAGCTCCTCCTGATTGGGGGAGCGGTAGCCTGGCTGAGAACTCTCGTTCTCAGAAAATTCCTCTAAAATAGAGGAGTCGGATGGTGGGTATCCGATGGGACCAGGCGCACCAGAGGAACCGGAACCCTGCTCCAGATGGCTGAGTCTATCAGAAAGACCTGCTACCATCTGGATGAGCTGGGACAGTTGCTGTCCCGACTCGGGTTCCGGACCCGACGTGCGGCTTCTCTCAACGACGGGCGGTTGAGGCGAGGGTGAGCGCATAAGCGAACCCTGGAAGCCGTATGTGCGGGCGAATGGGTCTTCCGGAAGCGGAAGTTGCCCATATTCTGAACTAGAGTTCAGATGTCCTCTCTGCGTAGCTCGTTCCATGGGAACGACGCCTCTGCTACGAGGAGGGGGTGGCACTTCCGGTTGGTTCCACCCAAGAGGTTGGCCAACGTAGGAAGGTGCCTGCATTTCCGGTAGGACGAAGTCCGAAACCGGAAATGCCCGTAACTCCTTCGCCGGTATGGAGCTACCGGAAGCCCTTTTAGAAGGAGGTACGGAGGGCGGAAACGCTGTTACCGAAGACGCATGGCGTTTCGGAGGTGGCGTTATAAGGTCCGGCCCTACTCTACTGTGTCCGTGAGGACTGGGGTTATTTCGCAGTAAAGACTGAGAAAAACCCCCAGTAGAGTCTTCGGTTACTGAAAAACGGGAACCCGCGTCAGTAACCGGAACTGCAATCGGCGGACCGGAAGCAGGGTGCTCCCGCGGGTACAAAGGGCTTGTACTCGGGGGAGCGGACGACAGGGGAACCGGAAGGTTCCCTGAGGTCCGGGGTATATTAAACCCTTGGAGACTTATTGGATGTAAGTCTCCCTTGGGACCACAGACATTAATAATGTCAGATCCCGCATCCTTCGCAGCCGCGGCCGGAACCGGAACTCGGCTGACGGAAGGGGTGGTGGCGGGAGGTTTGCTAGACCTCCGGGTTATATGCCCGGAAACGGAACCGGAAGAGGGTTTAGGCGTCTTCGCGGCCCGTTTCCCGCCACCAGACGCATTCCTTTGTGGTGAGACAAAGGATGCCGTCGGAGGGGTACGCCATATAAAAAATGGTACCAATGACAATAAAAACACTGGGAACCCCAAGTAGGCCAGAAAGGACGCAATAATTAATGGAAAGGAAAACATGCCTACTTGAATTAAACACTATTGCAATGGATCTGAGTCTTGTTCATTACAATAGAGCGGAGAATAGCCTACTTAACTCTACCCTACCAAGATCAAAATAATGGAGCCGGGTCGACTAAGCTAGCTAAGAAAATGTCTATAATTAAATAGACTGGACAATACTAATGCCAAGATTAGTTTGGCGGTCTACTCCGAAGGTGAATGAACCCAAAAATCGTCTAGACTTGGCTGGTTGAATTTGGTTTTAAATCGAATTCACGGCAGCTTTGAAAAAACGATGTGCTTCGTAGAAGCACAAGAGTAAAGACTGAATATGGCGGCATGAGATCGGCACGATCTCGCGGGATCGGTCAGGGCGCCGCCTGGCGGCCGAGCTGTTAACTCAGTTCTCCCTTTAGAAAATTAAAGGGATACTCTTGTGTTTGAGCCCAAATGGAGTAACATGCAAAAGTGTTCCATAGGTAAGTTTGAATGACACAAAATGTGACAGCAAATCCGTTGTAATAGTATTGGACCTTAATTCAGGGGATTGCATATTCATCAATTCGCAAAATGAAATTGACAAGGCAAGTCAGATCATGGAGGGGGAGGTACAGATCAAATCATAATCATTAATAGTTTGATCTGATATGAGGAAGTCCTTGTAAGATCCAGTACAACAATGGCATCATCCATTTCTTATTACAATCCTGTATGATTCGAGTAACAAGAACTTTTCAAAACAAGTATGGAGTGAACAATGTGAATAGAGACATAAAAGCGCATTATGGAAAGCCATATTACTAAAGGGTACACAAGCTTACCATCACACAACCTCATAGTATTTCTTATGATAGGATGAAGTGACAATATCTTCCCACAAGGCATTGTGATTCTCTCCCGTAAACGTAAGATACTGCTTTAAAAGGATTTCCTGATTAGTTTCCAGGGACCTAATGGCAATATTTTGCTATTTTCACCACTCATTTTTGATTTCTTATGCACATTTTTTCTTACCGTCGATGTTTCCCTGGATGTAACAACATAATATAAGTACAGACTATCAAACCAAAAAAAAGCTGACAAATAAAATCTGTTTTATTGTATTATACAACACATGTAGCGGTGTGTCAAGTAATCAGAACAGCCACATCATGCAGTGGATTTTACTAGTTTTACTTATGGCTTTGTATATGACGTATGTTGGACAAAAAACCTCAATCTCAGGATGCAATGGAAGCAACCATTTGCCTCAGAAACTGAGCCCATCAATTCTCTGAAATGTCAAATGTCGTATGGATGGAAGAGTGGAAGATTTTTCTGCATTCAGCAGCATTATTTTAGATCTTTTTCGCAAGACGAGATATGGCCTGTCTTCACAATTTAGATAATCACTTTCATGACATTTTTATGACAAATATATGAACGACTCATATCATCGATTACTTAACCGCCCAGATAAGAACTGGAATAGATTACTTTTTGGAACAAATATATCAGAAACTCTAGCAAAATATCTGAATGGGTTAATGACTTTTGTTCAAACTCTTTCTGCAACCAGAACCGACGCAACTCTGCTCACAAAAAGCACCCCATTCTGTTCAGCCATTTTTTAGCAGCATTTGGAACAATTCCTTTTTACAAGATATGACTCATTTGCGAATTTGGATTGGGAAAAGGAAATGAAAATCTAAAGTTATCTGAGAAAATAATAATCATGACTCAAGACAAATGTAAGAAATATTGATAGGACAGTCAAACAGTTAGTTTTCTTATCCCCTAGTGTTGGCTGTGAAAACTAGCGCATTCTGACTGAGTACATTTACATACCTTTTGATGCAATATACATGGGGTTGGATTACATACTTCTTTAAGACCCTGGGTCAAACAAAAGTGACACATTAATCACTTTTACCACTGCATCCGAAGAAGCTAGGAAAATAGGAATTCGATATGAACAACTATGTGTAAAGAAAATGGATTTTACAGACAGTACCCCAATAGCTTCAAGAAAACTATTTATGGACATGGATGAATAATTCTGCACAACGTTAAGATCATACCCTGGTATGGTGACAAATATTTCATCAATTTACCTAGAAACAGCACGGTACTGCTCTAGGGTAAGGAAGGACTCGGGATTGGGATCACGGTCCGCATGCATTATTCATTGTGATCGGCACATCAAAGTAAAAATAACATTTTGATTTAATCGTCCATCTCAAGCAAGCAAACAACATCAAAAGGAAACAGATCATTCCAATGAAAAAATAACATTATGTTCAGATTTACACCTCTAAGAAACCGAATTTCCTTCAAAGGTGCATAGAAACTCGAATTGGTCAACTTAGAGGATAATTTTCATGGTTTTTGGCAATAGAAAGGGATGGTGTCCTCAGGGAGTTAGGGGTGACCTGAAACCCTTGACAACACCCCCATGTTGTTCTAAGAGAAAGAAAAGACAACATTCTATCAAAACATCGCACTTTTGCTGGTAGTGTTTTTTCAGTGTCTGTGACCTATGGGATTGTAGCTGCTTATAATCAAGCTATAATCACTGAAGTAATTTCCTTACTTTGAAAAGAAAGGGTGTTTTGTGGTTATTCATGGTCAATTAACTGATCAATGGGCCTCTCTCATTTGGCTTATTTGCCTGGCAACAGCAAGTGATCTTTGACAGCTGAAGTGTGCCACTTTAACGAAAAACAATCATATTTGAAGTGTGCTCAAACAGCCTCATTACCATGAAATGTATTGACAGGTTTTCTGATATGTCTGTGCACATGTAATACACAAAGTGTTGAAAAACAAAACAAAGTTGGTTTGCAAAAAAGGAGTTGTTCTTCACAACTGATACACCATAGGCTACCCATGACACGGCGACTACATAACCGTTAGCCAAGGGTACACTACATGTGCTTTCTTAAAGGCACTACAATAGGCCTACTCTGGAACAGATCTTCAAGTTCATGTGACTTTTAGAATCAGTTAAAATGTACCACTGACAATCACATGAATTTGCTATTTTTGGGGAAAAATTATTTTCTGACGGATTCAGAGTGTGGATGGAAGTTTTTTTTATAAGAAATAAAAAAAAAAAAAACGCAACAAAACAATTATTCGTTACAATGCAAATTCATTTTTTGCCCACAAATTCTCACATAAATAACAAATGATGTATCCACAGCAATGTCGGAATATATCATTACGAGAACAATAAGTATTTCATCATTATTTGCCAAGTAGCAAACACCTATCTCAAGGGCTCATAGCAAAGCCTCCTAGGCCTGAGCGTCTAAAATTAGCTGCTGTTTTATTCCGATATTTGCAATATTTGCTCTTCACAAAGTTATTGCATCAGCCAGTTTCGATTCAATTGTTTTTATGGGAAAGAATAGTGTATGACAACAATAGGAGACACATCCCAGGCATGGAATATGAGGATATTTTTGACATATATATTCTGAAGTTTTTTATCTTCTTCATTGAAAACACCAAGTAAATCTTGGTATAAATATATTCCGCTGGTAATTCTCAACTTTTTCCTGAAGAAAAAACCACACCATACAGTCCACTCAATTTTGAGTAGCTTTTAACTTTTGGCTTATGAAATGTTTATTACTCTTTCAGTTAATTTCATCGCACATTATTGCAGTTTTTTTTATTTCATTGGTAAAATATTTACATTAAATCGTTCTGAACTTTAAAATCCATAAATATATTAATCAATATGAATTATTGTACCATTTTTTGATTTCATCAGCAAGGGCATACAGTTCTTTTCCCAATAATTTTGAAGTATTTTCCTTAAAGGCCTACAGGTTTTTGTGATTTGCAGATATTATCACTGAGGTTACAAGCAAGAAGAAGAAGACTTTGAGGTTTATAAAAGAATTAGACTACACGAATATACATGGATATAAAGTGGTGCTGAATTTAGGAATTAGGAGCCTAACTTGAAATTAGTGCAAATACTTGAATTACTTGCAGGACAAATCCATATTAAAACTCAAACAATTCATTCTTAAAGACAATTTTAAAGTTTTTTTCATTATGAAATTATACCAACACAGCAATCATTATACACAACATATCAATCCTACCTTAAGTTTCATTATATTCAGTAAATCCGTGATTTGTCAAACACAGCACATCCCGACATATCCAAGAGTTATGCGCGCTGATCATTTTTGTCCCCAAAGTGTTTGGCCGCAGACAGGCGTAAAGACAAACTGGTGGTTGCTAGACAATGCCAATCATGCCAGGATTTTTATCCACTCTCGGGGAATCACCTGCTTTGAAAAGTGCACGTCGATCGGTGCAAATATCGACGCTGAATGCCTCTAGGAAGCTACGATGACATTGGCGGCACATCCTCGCCGCATGCTGGCACGATACTTATCTCAGCGAATGACGCGAATGAGCTGCTGATCACGGTATACGGTAACTCAGCGTTACTCGTTCTGCAATACGTATGGCCTCATTTTCCTCGTCAATTATGTACAATGTAACATCAAATTGCAGAGTTTATCCGAATCCCCTAAAGCATCATGTTCATCGTTCATTTCATATCTTTGATGTGATCAGAGACTTTTGATGTAAAATTGCCCGCACAAAATTACGAAATTCCGCGGCCATTAAATCTAGAGATTGTGAACAGGACCATCATGTTAAACTTAATTGAATTTGGTTTTGTGATTCCGAGTTATTTTCGGCAAATTGTGCATGAAGATTTGGTGAATTATTCAGCGTTTAAAAAAACAATAGCATCATTTAGGAATGCTTTCAAAATCAGATATGCTCTTTATTCGAAAAATGAAATTCCAGAAAAGATGATAAGGCTCATAATCACCTTGCTAATTAGAAAATAAGCTAATTAGCATGCTTCGTTAATGGCTGAAAGTGTTCCATTATTCAGTGATCTAGAATAAAGGCCCCAAGAATCTTCTCAATTTTTTGAAATCATGAAATCCTCTCAAATTACATTAACTATACCTGTGCTGTTTTGAATCACTGAACTAAAGCAGCACTGATTTGGGATTTAACACTTTTTTCGACAAAAAAGAAAAATCTTATATTTCAGTTATAGAGCAGTTATGTTCTTCAAAGACTTTTGTGGTGCTTAGTTTTTGTTGATGCCCTGCAGGTATTTTCATCATATTTTATGAATAACAATCAAAAAATGTCAGCAAGAAATCAAAACAAAGCATCACAAGTTTCAGAGAACAAAAACCAATATTTTTATATCTTTTGAACTATTATATCAGGAATTTTGATTATATGAGAGCTTATAAGATCGATAAGTTCAATCTGACTAAAAATATTTCATAAATTCTAACCTCCCCTGGTAATATACGAGATGTTTTCATCTAGAAATAAAAAGTTTCTCCAAGTTTTCATCGCCTCAACTTACTATTTTTAGCAGCATTGATATTCATATATATATGTAATATCATTTTTAAACGAAATTCTACTCAAGTAAAAGAAGCTTAAAATAAGCCTATCAAGTGTACACATCGTGGAGTATTAAAAACACAAGTGAATAATACATTTATTCATTTGTCTCCTAAATAACTATTATTTCCATTGTCATCTGGGTGTTTCGGGGATAAAGTTAGGCGTAATTGGTTTAGCCTAGATGAAAAGAAACTCTAATACTCTGTGAAGTATTTCAACATGGAAAAAGATATTTTTCTAATAAAACTTTAGAGCTTGAATAAATGGTTCCTATTCAGCAAGTGACCGGAAATATTACTTGAATACTTATGCAGATCATGAATTTGCTACTCTTATATGCAAATGCTGAAGGAAAAGAAGTTAACAGCTCAAGATGTTTCACCCCTGGCCCATGAACTGAGTGCTTTAACTGTTTACTAACAACTTCTACTGAATTATCTGACTCAGTCCACTTAGCTCAGAGGCTGACAAATCAGACCAACATTGGGGCCAACTATGATGCACAGAGATACACTCCCAGTTATAGATAGGTGATAGGTCTTTTAGCTGTTTACTTACAAGGTCTACTAACAATCTGACCCCACTTTGCTCAGAATCCAACAGATTCATGGGAGCAAATTTCCTTGCCCCAAGAAACTGTTTATTGTACCTTTCAACAAATTTGCTGGAAACATCCAAACTATCATGTTTTCAAAGTCATTGGGTTAACATAAACATGCATCCCCACTGACTCACAACATAAACAATCCAGTGTACATCTCTAGTGAAAAAATACCAATTGATTTTTAAAGAATTTGATGATTGATTTTTATTTTACGCCCCATAATTCCGTCAGATCAATTTCAAAGCAATCGGGATGTGTATTCTATGCCAGAATGTGAATAACATTATTTTCAAAATGCAATTTGCAGTTATTGACTACCGATATGTTTACATTTTGCTTTTTTTTCAATCCAGCAAAAAACTTGTTTTCTTCTTCGTCTGTAGAAATATCACAATTTATTAACACCTACAGGTGTGGAAACAGGGGAGTACAACTTTAGTCCATGCCCCCCTCCCTTCGAGAAAATTCTTTTAAAATGATGATGAATTTGGGGAAATTTACAAAAAAACACCACCTTAATTCATTTTCTTCGGCAAGTAGTTGATTTCTCAGAGATACAATTATTAACACTAACCATTTACCCCAACGTTTACTCCAAAAATTAAGCTAGCCAAATTAAAATGGTTTAAAAGTTTGGTATCATAATTCAAAAATTGTTAAATATTTGGTAAATTTGACATTTTTTCATACTTACAGCCGATGCTGATATATGTAATGATCTGCAAAAAGAGAAATGGAATAGACTTGAATATGACATGGATCCTGCACAAAATGCTGAATATATTGATTAACTAACATTTTTAAAAAATAGCTGGGTTGGACTTGATTATTTATAGCCTATTTTCATCCTCATGTCAATCACGTTACATACACAGGAAGTCAATTATGTGACAAACAGGTCATCAATATCTGAATACATACCAGTAAGGTATACAGACAATGCTAACATATCGCATTCAAAAGATCCACAAAAATTCAAACAAAAACGCACCATCACAGCACGCAATATCCATAATACATGTATACGCTGCAGAAATCGACAGTTATTGAAAGAAAAACCCGCACAAAGAACTATCAATTTATGGCCACCACTCTACATTTCATTCCCGCTATAAATTTTCTAAAATAATCTTCATTTATATGACATGATATATCATTAGTATTGTGACTGTCCGTGGTGAAATGTGTTTTTCACAATTTGTTTCTGCGGAGCCACAATGTCGGGACGCTTTACATGCAGTTGCGTGGTTACAATCTATATCACACGCCAGGGGGTATAACGTGTTTAATCCAGTCCTAATATATCCATAACCTAATGTCATTACAATGTCCTTTATTTGCCAGATACGCAATGTCGCATTACCGAGAATTCTGAGGAAATCGATGCGAAAGAACACAGATTATCGTGTTAAGTTCAGATTGAATAAATATCATGGGTCCATGGTGAAAAATAGCCATATATTGTGGCGATGATCATCAAAGGTTGGGCCTGCGGGACATTCTTATGAGTATGGAATGATGGGATAGAAAACTTCAGGTGGAACTAAAAGGCTGTGACAAATGGCCATTACGATAATTGTGTACACCCATATTAGATGATGTTGATGGCTGGTCTAAAGAGACCTGAATTACATATATGTTTGCCAAAATTGATCAGTTTAATGTTGATCACAGGCCAGTGCGATCACCCATTCTTGCAGTTATCGGCAATGACCATCACAAACTAGTGATCTTTATTGCATGCGATATGATTGCAGGTTTGTTTGTGGGGTGCTTTGTCCTGATTCAAGCATATCAGCATCCCACCTCAAAATGCCTTATTTCACTTAATTATACAAAATTCCAATCTTAGCAAAACTCCCCAATATTTGGAACAGGCCATACAAGTGAGATGGGAAAGCACCCAAGGGACTGCAATCAAACCATTGTATCAACTGCTCCCTTTCACAAATTGTCTCTAATCCAATGTAATCCAATCTTGTGGATTTTTCACAGAAACCTGTTAAATGTGACCATTATGGATGGATGAATCACAGGTATTTCCTTTTTGAGAGGTTTGAGGATGTCCTCAAGGGCATATTTCAGTGCCCCTTAGCCCATTGTGTTGTCTCATCAGTCATTTGTGTCTCCATGATGGGCTTGGGGACAGATATTACATGTTCTCACCAATTAACTGTTATTTTGGCTCAATTGCTTGAGAATCATTGGACCACTTTTGTCCTACTAAACTATATCACTAAACCTGCTGTAAAAATGAAGATAGCTATCAGTTCTTTTGTTGACCATCATCAAGTGTGTGGGAAAACACCACAATTCTTATATATCCAAAAGTCAAAATCAAACATAATCAGTGCAGCTATTGCTCAAAAATCCATCCCAAATACATCCTAAAAGAAAAAGATGGTTTTGAAATGAGCCGGCATTACTCGTCATTACTCGTCGTGATACCCCACTTCAAAGTGCAGCAACCGCTCTTATCTCACCGTAAGATTCTGATTGCCTCATTTCAAACATCAAAAGTAGTACGCAAAAACTGAATTAAATTAGAAATAATCTGCTAGGAGGATGATATCAGCTCAAAACAAGATGAATAGTATCTCTCACAAGAAGATTGACAGGTTCATTTGAAAATGTATACAAACAATTGAGGAGCACTTAAAATCTCTTTCTCTACTGAGGACTAAACAGAGATATAATGACACGAAGCAAAATAGGCCCAAAACTATATAATTTAGTCCATTTGAACAAAACATCCAATTAAGGGAAAAAAACTGATTGCTTTATAATTAGTCTTTGTTTAACACACACTTACGTGTAGTATCACACAGCCAAGACATCAAAATTTCAAGAATTTTCCAAATTTTCCTTTTTAGAGACACCCTGTCTCCACAGCCTTGGTCTCCCTGTGTCCTCGGGTTATGCATACAAGCGCCATATTATTAGTTCTTTGTGAGCGTTACTAGTGAAATCTTGCTCAGTCCATAAAGCGGCTATATGGACATGCAGATTGACACCGCGTTTGAATGGCGCAGATCACCACCACGTATACTTCATAATCTACTCGATCGATCGAGTAAGCAATATATTGGATTCTAATTTTTCATTGCTATAGTCAAACCTCAGCATGCCGCAACCCCTTTTTCAAGATCGCTTTCTTGTAGTTGTTAAATATTTGGTTACTTCATTCCACAGTTTTTTTTTCACATTTTGGTCCTTGAGCAAGGCACATATCCTGAATTGCGTTTCACAGCTACATATGCAGGGTGGTATGAGTCTGTAGAATGGCAAAAGGCAGAACAGGTCATATAACTTTAAATTGGACACCAGCTGATCTGACCTCCCCCATAAGAACACCTCTTTAATGAGTACATCATCAACAGCAAACACCGTCAGGAATTTCCGCAATATAAAGGTTTAATTTATGGCCCTCGCAGGTATAAGAAATCACACTTTCTTCTCACAACACCTCTGTTGCTTACCATTGAACTTATTGATTTGCGAATCTGTCAGTTGATCAGCAAGATTCAAGTAGTCGCGTACGATGTGATTAGTTCTAGGGGAAATGTGATCATTTCGTAAAGATATCTATAGCAGATTAGGAAACCAAACGCTCGATGAAGAAGTAGCATTCTCTGATAGTAATGTTGCGGAGAAGGATTCAAGTATACGTCGTGACAAGTTTAGTCGGGTTTCAATCTCATCATTTCCGCCATAATTGGATCACTGCAAGGTTTCAGATTCACAAGAGACATTTTTAACTCTTTTTGACACATGTTGTGTGTGGCAAGTACAGTTTTTTATGGGCAGAACTGTGCATTGTCAAAGAAGGTGCGCAAATAAGGAAGGCCATCACATATTCCATTAAGACAAAGTGAAAACAATCAAAATCAAAATCTGAATCATAAACTTGATTTCCCTGTTGCAGTGCCAATTCAAGTGGGTATGAGTCACCAAATGTGGCTGATCAGAACCACATAAGACCAAAAATAGCTCTTTACATTTCACCAACAGAGTAAAATAAGTGAAATCATGGACACGATTACTCATGATCGAGTAAAAAGCTTAAGTCACTTACGTCACAGCAACTGACAACAAGTTTGTTTGAAAAATTTCAACAAGATTGTGGGAAAAAGCAATTCGATCAAAGATGGATGGGTATTGGAAACGGATTTTGCCATGCCAATTAGATTTGTTGAAGTCGTCACATTTGGCAGAAAGATAAACAAGATCTAGTTGTTAAAGCTTTTCAGCAGCAGTTCTCTATCAAACATGCAAGGGTGACACTATAATATATTATATCGATATCGATGAACTTAGAGTATTTACCATAGGCCTAATATTATCATAACAACTAGTATATAAGCCAACTTCCCTACCTTAGAATATGATTTCCAATCAGAGAAAGCTAACACTTTCGGATCACAAAGAAGAGCCGGCAAGAACATTCAGAAAATGCAGCACTTTGACTTTGGAGAGTTTGACATCGAATCAAACCAATATGATGTGAATCTCCATTATACCCTTCAAGTACCAGTAGAAGTTCCTTGACACTAATCCTACAACATCCCAAGTGAGTGAAATGTTATCAAAGTTGACCACAAGACCATAACTGCTGCACCAACAGACACTAATCAGTCAATCAATTAATCACAAACTAATTAGTCACATTAATTACCCACTTTAATTGATAATAATCCCACATATGTCACTTAACTGCATCAGCTGTTCCCTCATCAGCTGGGAGTCCTCTTAGACCATGATGCGACTTTTATCACCTTTCCCAGGCTAGGCACCCCTCACTGGGAGGCATTACACACCACTGTGAACAACCCAAAGTAATACAAAACACAGGCGTATCAAACAATGCGGTCACTCATATTTGACATATGCATATTAAAAATATTGTCACATAAGTTCTGATCATAATTCCATCTATGTATACAACATTACATGTTGAGAATTAAAGGGAAGTATACATTTGGCCGTTGACCTGTTCGGTTTTGGGTGTGAAATACTGTCCAGGAATTCAAAAGCGCTCCCATAGGGTCAAGCTCAAAGAGGTGGCCAGCATTGGGTCATTCAACAGAGTCAATATTAATTTGACAATCATAAGCGAGACACCTTCTCAAGTCTATAGTGTGTTTGTTTGAACTCATCCTGACCGCCTCCAATGCCTTTGACCTCAAAAGAGAAACTTCTGTCAATACAATTTCAAACTGCATTGGAAACTCCCTCAGTGGTATCTCTGTCAACAGCAGAACACCTTCACTTTGGTCGATAACTCACAGGCCATTCCATTCAATCTGACCTTCGTATTTAAAGCGAACCTCATACGAGTGAAAAGTTATTTTGAGAAAATCCAGGTACACTGAATGCGCTCGAAAACGAAAAAAACTAATTGGACACAATAATTTGATGAAGAGCAGAACTGATAAGATTAACTTTCAAGTTCAGTTATCATCATCAAATGTCGTGTAAAAAATTAACAAATCCATGTTATCAAAACTTTTTCTGTAAACCAGTCAAATTGAGTTAACAACAAGAATTTATAAACTGAACCACAAGAAACTAGCCCAACGCTCATCATGAAGAAGTTTTTGTCACCTGTCATTTTCACAATTTCATTCAGGTCAACAATACGGCCAACAGCCACACAAGTATCACAAATATCACATAAAATGTCTAATGACCAAATCTAATTGAGTGGAAATATTTTCGTCACACCTTATTCAGGCCACAAGAGTGGCAAAGCCATTTTGAACAAAGCACATAGAAATCACCAAAAATAGATAAACTCTTTATTACAGATATCATGGACACCTACCATCTATTAGCCTCAATGATGTCAACAAACGTAATCCAATCCTTTCACCCACCCACCCATACAACTCCAACACTTCAAATATACCTTTGAAGCAGTGCAACACGGTTTATCAAAACAACCGAGAAAGGCAAATATCCAGTTTTCGATACAGAATCGATTCCGATCCAAACTATTTAAAGTCTTCACGACGATAATCAAGGACTTGCTACATCCTTCGCCAAGAGCAATTTGAATTTCGCTTTCTCTCCAATGCCATGCGAACGCCCGTGGTGTGTAGCACCCCCTATTGAAAATCTAGCAATTGCAGGGTCAATTTGTTCCGGTTCGACGACTCTATACTATAATGTTTACCTACAGACAACCACGGTAGGGAAATTGGGGCGTAGTAATTCCGTGTGAAAGATGTTGTGCGTGCGTCAATAAAATCATGAGGAATGTTGGATATTTCAAACTTAGGTGAACCTATCTCGTATATATCATCGCAAGAATATCATGGAGTATTGCTCAATGGAAATCTGACAGCTTGGTCGGAACTTCTCTGGAGTGCTCTTACCAAGGCTGCGACTCAAAAGACCGAGGTGCTCATGGTATCAAGAGGGTGTTGCATTTCATTAGAGTACAAAATTGTATACTTGGTCTTAGTTGCTAGGGCTCATAACAGGGGCGGATCCAGGATATTTCGAAAGGGGGGGGGGGCGCACTTTGAGGGCGAAGCATGAATTGCGAGCGCCGCAGGCGCGAAGCGACGGCGGGGGGTCTGGGGGGGGGGGGGCCTCCCCCAGAAAAAATGTTAAGATAAGACTCCATATATGCGATTTCCTGGCATCTGATCTTCAAATATTAAGCACCACTTTAATTTGGGCTACAATTTTTTTACACCGTGCCGGAATTAGGGGGGGCGTGCGGAATTAGGGGGGGGCGTGCGCCGGGTGCGCCCCCCCTTGGATCCACGCCTGCATAAATAGTGGTTAGTATTCCTAGTTCTAGTATCTTGGCAGACGGTAGAATCTCTACTATAATGGATAATGGATGGACAAAGAGCAGCAATAGTTTGTTTGCTATCTTTTCTCTCTCTTTTCATTTTGATGCAGTCTGTTTGCAGGCATGACCACCGCTAGCAGAAGAAGTTGAAATCTCTTAGCCTAATTTCTAATTCGTCACCAATACTAGGCAGGTTTCGAAAGACAATGGCAGGCAAGATGTGAATATTTTCAACTGACCTCGTAGAACTGAAAGGAGAGTCTCCCTGAAAATGTTGCCTGTACCCCTCAATCAAATCTGTATCCCAAACCTTTTATCACTGCACTGCGAAGCATTTTGTTTTTGCCATGGTTGGAAGACATGGGCAAGTGAAGGAGGGAACTGAATATCAATGCAAATAAATGGCGTGCGCGCTTCCTACGGATCCTTTGTATTAAAAAGAATTTTCCGAGGAACCACTCACAACTGCCATTTGACTTCGTCACCAGCTTACCAGAGAGCTCGAACACTTCCAATGACCAAAAAATATTCCGAAGTGTATCCAATTGAAATATTACGGCACAGTTTTTCTAAAATCTGCTTCTAATGGAATAGAAATATATCCTCTGAATATTTTTGAAAAATCAACTATTGATCTGAAACGGAGCAGACAGCATAGAATACAACGACTTTCTCTTTCAACAGATACTCCTACAATGACCATTCGGTCCCGATATGACCTAATTCCGTGATCTGCCGTTTCGACATCCTGTGAGCACTGAAGGTCCCCACACGTGTGGGAATAAAGAGCTACTCCAACACCCTGTGGCTGGGAGACGACCTTCTATTTGGACATCTGGGCAGTAAAACCTGTCACTGAGAGCTGGTAAACAAAATCTCAAGATACATTTTTTGAAAATTCCACCCAGGGTGTTGACGAGACTGTTCTCCATAGTTAGTATGAGAAGCAAACAAAAGACAACTGTAGCCTAAAGCCAATATTAATGCAAAAACTGGTGCTTGGGTGACAGGATGGAAGAAGTGCATCCCTGCAACAGATGCAGGGAAGGCCTGCCTGGAGCTGAAGGTCTTTGCACAATATTCTACCCAGACTGCTGTAATATAGGCAAATGATATTCAAATAGGCCAACAATAGGCAAATAATAGAGCCCTACTTGTGGGATGGCCTTTTTGTGATGCATGACACCAATATTTAGTATTTTTGCATCATTCTCCACCCAGACTTGTGTCACCCAAGAGAACAAGAGAAAATTGAATTGGTGCACATGTCTGGTGAACCAAATAGCTACCACAGAATATTCCACCCCTTTCAGACCAGATGTGATGGAATTTATCTCTGTCAAACAAAATGAAATCTGAAACAGCCGCAAACAAGCAGTTTTTGTCCTTGCGCTGTGATCACATTCACTGTGATTTTTGTCGCAGCTACCTACCTGCGATGACCATTGCAGATGAACAATTTTTCTTGCAAGCCATTATGATCGTAGGATGCAGCAATTTGAATCGCTTGTTTGGGGGCGGTTGAGGCAGACCACAGTCAGCCGATGAATGATTTCAGGCTTAAAATTGCATTTAAAGATGTTAGAAGTACAAGTTTCAAACATGATGGACAAGGATGGCAACTTTTTTGCAAAAGTGATGAAATTCTATTAGAAGTTTCTTTCAGCGTGGGAAATGGTTGATTTGTTACATGTGGCTTTCCTTGGGGTAAATTCCATTACCATTGAATACAAAGTACATTTTGCATACCTGCTTTTTATTTTGTACGTAACGAGCGCTGGCTAAAACAAGTGCTGTGCCATTTAGCCATAAATTCCGTACAATTATCTTGAAATGTAAGAACTTTGTTTGGAGTAATTTTTTATCCAATTGATACCCGTGATGTTCTTCCATTTAAACTGTTGCCCCAAAGAAATGCCATTCTGCTGCTACAGTCTGGTGTTTTGTAAGCAGAGTAACTCATAGTGTCTGACAATATCTTCAAGCAGTAAAAGTATTTCATGATAAAGCCCTATTTTTACTCTTTCTTTAGTGCAACAGAACCAGTTTTTACTGGAGGCACTGAAATTTTCAGATAAGGTGGTATTTCTCTCTAGTGATGGCGATAACAAGTCTGCAGTTTCATATTTTCTGGCCATGGGGTATGTCAAAGGAAGGTTTCTTTTTACCTGGTGGTGTGGATTATCAAGTCAATTGGCTTGTTAGTGATCAACTCTGTTACTTTACCATTACCGAACTCGTTTTTTTTATCATCGATAGGTTTCTGAATACACATAGTTTGGACTTTGTTTGGGTTCCCTAACCGCTTGCCAAAATATGGAAGCAGTCAAAACTCCGTCGAAAATCACATTTCAATATTTAGTTTGAAGTGTTTTAATTAGTATAGAACAAATGATTTAAGACTGGCGATGTTCTGGAAAATGGACTCAGCCCTAACATTTGATCAAATGTTGACAAGACCTGATATTGGCCCTACTGTTGGAACTCAGCCTCCACTGAACATCACCGGCAAAACAACTTCTCAATTCAAATGCAAATTCCCATCAAATTATTCACAAGCCAAGAGGGGCGAATATTTACCTAAGACAATATTCAGGGCACCCTGTTGAGTGAAATAATGGCAAAAATTCAACTAGCCAAAGCTACTGTTAAAAGTTCATCTCTCTTTAGTTGTACATTATCATAACCTCGGGCCATGCACTTAACAATTATGCTACCTTGAGTACAAGCCGATTTAACAGTAGGGAGGACTGGAGAATAAACAAAGTACATCTGGTCTGAGTGTGCATGACTAAAGCGGGGTGTCTAACCCTCCGGCAAGTCAGCTTCAATCAATATGAAGAGCCTGGTAAATTCTGATGACAAGTTTGGTAAATATGGCAGAATTTCTGTCGGTGACAATGCTGGTAGGATACACACACGGCGCAGTTATTGTTTTTATAATCAGGTTCTTAGTTTAACGTTGTGGTCACAAAGACCTAAAAGGCAGTCAATAGGACACGTTTTTCTCCAAACAATTGTCGAGGAACATGAATGATGCAAATCCAGCAATAGATTTGGCAAGATAGGTTTGAGAGGACCTTGGCTATGGCTAATTTTTTAATGTAATTTTTCAATGTCATGGTCTCCGCAAAGACAGGTTCAAGTTTCTTCAATCACCGAAGTTAACTCCTTTTGGTGGCCTCATTTTTTGCTTCACTATCCCCACAAGTCATGTCAATACTTTTCCTACCCATAGACACTATTATATCGATTAATACTTCAACTGCCCCAGGGACTACAAGAAACGAAGCATTTTTAAATCATCGATCATTCTGAGCTAATTCTTCCAACCATGTGACAAGCTTTTTCCAATACAAATCGTTGGGGACACTTTGAGACATCGTATGTATTGGAAACTGAACTATAGGGAATTCCATGGTAACTTCTCAATAACTTAAGGCATTGACCATTCTTGTTTTTCTAATTTCGACAAGACTTTACAAGAACTTTGCTCTCACAAGACGAAAACAAAATGCACAAGGATAGCTTCTCGACCATACAGACTTGATCAAGATCTATTCCACACCCATAAACATTCCAACAACATTGATAAAATTTAACACCCGCAAAATGCTGGGTGGCAATTATGATTGAGGTGCTTGTAAAGGTGTTTATAATATGACAGTTCGGGCAACGGCTAAAAATTTTTTCAAGTTTTTCACAGCATGCTGTAAACTTGATTGGCGCAGCTCGTCAGGCATTTTTTGAATTCAACTGCAAAGTTGTGTTCGCTTCCCGAGACGGAAAGTGTGCCGTCGTTTAATTTGTTAGGCATCCCCAGTGGGAGGTATTCTGCGGATGAGCGTATAAAACTTGAGTAGTGTTTTGGGAATATATCAGGACGGCAACAATGCGAGCTTGACAATTGGGTTGTTGTCAACAAGACCAAAAACTTGTACTGATTAAAACTTTCGGTTTCTAATGAATGGGAATTAAAACTTATATTAACCCCACATGGACTTTGCATTTGGAGCTTGTTTAAAATTTTCTCTATATCATAGTAAAGATGTCCCATTACTACCCCAAACACAAGGGTTTTAATCTTACCACTCGATAGAAGAATGGCTTTTACAAAGGAAACACAATTTGTCTGAATCAAGTGGAATAAACAAGAGACAAGGAGTCTCATGGTACACGGTAATGACACATTTTCTTCTTATAATAACTTCAACGTGAGATTCACTTGAGAACTGTTCAAGATCTCTTTGGGTGAGGAGTATCGGTAAATGAAGTCTGCAAGTCTCTCTGTACCATCACTTATAGTCACAGCGTAGGGATCTCAAGACCATTCACTTTGTTATTTTTTGGAATGAGACCAATTAATCACATTTTTTGATACCTTGACACAAGATTAACAGCAATCGTCAGCCCTTCTCCTTGTGACTTCCAACACCACTGTAAGGAGCCATACTTACGAATGGTGATTGAACCACTGTCGCAGGTCTGCAGTATAAATCAGACCCTTAACGAACTTCATTAATTAGTCCAGTAGCGGGAACATCAGGCATATATGCTCAAGGAGACCAGGTCAGCATACGAGTAAGGTGTTCTCTTGTAAAGCACTCCATGAGAAGAAGGGGTTATTCATGTTAGAACAAAACCACTCAATCCTGGGTGGGGGCTGAATGGCCGGGTGGGGACTTGAGAGACTGGTCATCAGCCACATCTGGTGCGGCACTACAGCCATCTGATTGAGAAGTGGTATGTCTTTGTGATCATTGGGCACCTTGCCTCATGAAGGATGATACAGTTAAGGGGGGTGGGGGGGGGAATCTTTATCCATCCAGTCTGTTTAATGTCAGTTAAAGTTCAATGTTCTGGGTGTGGGTCAGCTGTGATATTTGCCGACATTAAATTTACTGATGCGAGTAGTTTTTTCAAGCCTATTGATGATAAAAATTCCTGATTAAATATTGTGTTGCACAATCTTTTAAGCACATCCCACAATAGCAAAGTTATCCTAAAGGAGTTCTTCAACATCTCATATAGCCCAGTATCATTCGGATTAAAAATTCCCGATAACAATAGCAACGAGAAAACAATGCCACCGATATCATATCACTCTTTCCTTGAGGCAGCTTTCCATCACATTACAGAAACTTTGTGCTTCCTTTTGTCTCAAATTATCACTTGCATTTTTCCATATCAAGGGGTGTTGGTGGCTTGTGTTCATATGTGCTCTGAGAAGAATCGATTCCCAGGCGGTTCCCACATAAACCACACAAGTACCTATGCCAGATGACTTGACTTTTGTGGCAGAGCATCACTTCCCATAGTTTGTGTACAAACTTGATACATACTAGTTATTTTTGAAAATTTTATATGAAGTGTGGGGAAACCATTTTTGAACTTGACGATTTGGAGCCTTTCAGTCCCGAAGCGCTAGTTTTAGTAAGGCGTTGCATTGTGGGTCATATGAAGGAGTAAACAGGGTTTAAAACACTAATCCATCAAATTACTGGTATCAAACTTGCATATCAAAATTCAATAATGTGAGCTCCAAAGTGAAATCATGATATTTCATCATCTGAGCACACTTTGCAAACGTAAGCAGAACATCTACAAGGATATTCTATACTTTGATAAGATGTTTTTCAAAGTCCAGCTGATCCGAATAAAGCCCTGCACAACTTTGATACATGATGTAATCAGGCCTGTATCTGTAAAATGTGCAATTAGAACAATCCGCCAAAAAAATTAAACTAAATCGATTAATATATGAATATATTTTAGCCGCGGCTGTTTGCAAAAGTGCATTATGATGCAAAAAATAATGAAATAAAACCCAATATATTTATTCCATAGATTGTTAAAACTAATTTAGATGCCAAAAATAATTTATTAGTCTTTTATTATTTCTTAGTGATGAAAATTATAAATCTGATGTAATCATCTATGAAAATAATGCCGTTGCCTGTAAAATAGCTCCTGATGCATCTGAGTGCCATTTACGTATTCACCAAAATCCAGTACATTCAGCAACTTATACTTCGATTGCATAAACTATGAATTCGTAATGGCAAATATTTGAGTGATCAATACATAAGATATTTCTAATATATCACAATCATAAATATGATAAGGCATACATTGAAAATTGAGGGCAGATATTTAATTTTAGTGACATCACATTTTCATTAGTAATCAGACCCTTGGGGCCAAAACGATAAAGCGCAACTCGCCTCCTCTGTGCAAAATACAGTCATTGAGCAATAAGCAGTTACCAGTAACTTCTCTTGAAGTGGACCACTGGATTGATTGCCAAAATAAAATATGACAGGCGACGCCAAAGAATGTCTACACTACCTTCATTCATTAGCTGGCACACAGCCCTGGCATCAAAATTCCCAAAAGGATGCGATATCTTTCAGAAAATCTCCAATTTTGCCCACAGTGGGGAAATAAATCATCAAATAACCAGGATTTCAAACACTCATTGCACAATTATTGTCACTTTTCAAAAATGTGACATTATCAACTTAAAGGCAGCATCGATAAGGACAGAAACCAGATGCTAACTCGGCAAATTCTGTCCCAATCTCTGCTGATTGCGGTACTGATTCAAAGTCCTCATATAGGAGATTGAATGCTCTTATTTTCATTTAGTATTTCTATGTGATCTGCTTTGAGACTTCTCCAAACACAGACTTAAAATCAAGTGCAAGCTAATGCTTGGAGCGTGTGCTTAATACAGAAGTTCCACAGAATCAATAGAAATAAAACCCCTCAACGATGAAGCCATATATAAAGATCATTTTACCTGGCCGTAATTGAACCAATGCGGGTGTGGTTCCATCTCAGTGTACTCAACTGTGATCATTCAAATCTAATTAAGGCTGAATGACAGGTCTGTATACCAAATATTTGTTGCCATTTCAGCATTTTTTAACTGATATAAGATTACTGCCAGACCTTAACAAGATATGTTCCCGTTTTAAGACAATCTTTTCCGATCTTGTAAAGGAAACTGTATTCTGTAAGCTTTTGATTTCACTACATCACACACACTTGTAACAGAACATAAAAGAACTACTACTTCACTATCACAAAGAGTTGTAACATCATAAAGCAACTTCTTGCTTGGCCGATTACGCTGCCTATGTAGCAAGTTCTTTGCACAAAATGCCATGCAAAAAAGGAAAATAGACAATCAAGGAGATGAAAGACTCCCAAAGCTGTCGAACCTTAAACGCTATATCTTATCACAAAGTGCTACAATCAGCGTATCAAAGTCGTAAACGGTCGATCAGTTATCAAAGGTTTTTGTAGACGTTCGGAAAGAACCCTGTCAAGAGCGGTTCCATTTGACTTCCACGTGAATACGGAAGGAATCTAAGCTTCAAGCACCACAACAAGACATAGTCTAGTGATAGTGGGATTATAAAGCACCAAAATAAAGTGCTTTCAATTCAGCAAGAGATTTAAAGTGGCTTCAATTGCTACTGGGTAGATTGAAGGAGAAATTGAGAAAGGTCACCGACAAATGCTACAGAAGTGATCACCGCAACACCGGAAGTAACCATTTCATGCCCGCTTCATCCACGACTTTCAGTTGGAGAAAACATGTGAGAATGAAAATCTGATGGCATTCAACACCACCTGCAGATAACCAATACACACCCTCCAGACCAAAAACTATCAATCAATCGCCCAAAGTGACGTAATAAGATTACCCGAAGAACAAAAAGTAAATCACTGTAATTTTTTGCATCTGAAACTTCATGAATCTTTGTCAATGGCTGAGCATGAAAGAGATGCTCTTACACCATTCCAATTTTCCTCATCAACGCGTGAAAATCGCCAAGATTCTCCTCAGGATTATCATTAAGCCATGCAGTTTCGTTTTGTGGAGATCAAAGCAAATAGATGCCAGAATATTGCGATTTTTCCCTTTTTAAGAAAAGTGCCACCAGGCACAGTGAGTCAGAATTTCTTGACAATGTATTTTTCTTACTATGGGATTGTTCGGTTTCACCTGAGGATGCTACAACAATCCAAACATTTTTGCATTTATATACAGAGAAATGCACAGGGAATGACTGAACAATAAGGGCGACTTGTACTCAAGAAGCAGTACATTTGTTTTAGATGACAATACCGGATATCAACCTTCCTGCGACCTGGCAACACCTACACGTGGAATATTTGTATACCTGTTATTTTTGCATTGTGCACATTCACAGATACTTGCAAAAATAGGCCAAAAAGAAACTTTTATCGAAAAATCTGTCACAGGGTTTCTGAGTGCAGGGGCAGGTCATATAGCGCGCTGGAAGGTAAATAATCATAAACCAGAAGTACCAACAATCTGCGACTGTTCTTCAAATGTTGCGAGATGAAATATGGAGACCGCCGATAATTCCCCAACCTGTCGTTAATCAGAACTTAAAAATTCATAGGTTTTGCCCAGAGCCATATATTTAAGTCAAAGACACTTCCGTAGCTATCCATATCCCTCGAAGGTTGTGTCAGCACTCCAGACCATGGAAAATCATGAGTTTGCCTTTGCTTGCAATCCTTAGAATTGTTATGTCCCTAATGTACCAATGTCGGCAATATTGACTCTGCCAACTAATATTTTGGAATAAACACAAAGTGTGAGCAAAAGGAGAGAGTTTGGCAGAACCTGTTGGCCACTTCTTAACATCTCTCCAATGGGAATTTTTTTTAGCAGATTGAGAATAATACACACTGGAACTATCCATCATTGTGAAACTACAGCCGAGCTTCTTTCTTTGGTGAAGGTATGTACATGTATATGAGTGGAGATTTCTCTTTTATGTCCGTGGCATTATTTCTGCGCTATCACTTTTTAAGGGCCTTTTGTCTTGTATATCGCCATGGGTGAGATTCGTACAATATAATCAAAAGACAAACTGTTTTGGATCTTTTTCCCTAATGAAGCATGAACACTGTTTTTTAGGAATAACTATAGGCTGCAACAACAATTTTTACCTCGATTAGCAAAAGGCTTACAACATCCACTATTCCATGGTGATCCTTATATAAATATGCTATCATCATCATCATCATCATCATCGTCATCATCATCATCATCAGTTGTACCAAATACAATTGCATGGTTAATAACAATGCAATAACAAATATTGCTCAGTCATTATAATCACGCCTTCGCAAGGAAAGTCACAACAATAAAGTATGTTGCAACCATTACTAACCAGGAATATTAATCCATTTATCTATTTATATTTACCTTGATGTGCGTGTAACCTTCTGTTCAAATCGAAATAAAAAATATAATGTCTCTACCCAAATAGCATCGCCATTCGCCCAGAAATGATTACTGTGTCTAATGAGGCTTATTTTACACAAAGAGACGTCATTTCACTGTGAAATATTGCAATATATCATGGGGAATAAACTTCTGATATCATGGCTTGAATAAGTTTGGTAATTATATAGGTTGTTTATAAACACGCATGTTGACGCATATTTGGAAAAAGTTCTGCTGAACATTATAGCTGGCATGCACCACCAGGTTCTACAGTTTCTTTGCTTCAATGGCAATTTTGTCTCGAGGGAACTTGCTCCAACATAATTATAACAGGGTGACAATATATTTTGACTCATCCAGGTGGCTTATTAATGCATAGTACCATAATGCATAAGGACATATAAATATATATTTTCACTATATATAATGATGTACTTGTGAGAACCACTACCTGTGGTAGACGAGGAGTGAATGTCAGGTTGACTCTACATGGCACTCACCGCAAATGTTTTGTGTACAGGTTATCATGATATTATGTTTCAGGATCATTGACATGGTAGGCAGTTAGGGACACCATTAGGGCACCATGTCATTTATGATGTCATAAGATGGGACGATTTAAAATATCACTAGTGCAAGTCAAATGATATCACCACAAACTGGAAACCGCTTGGAGCTCTCCACAATCATACCTTTAGTTTTAATGTTTGGGCATACATTTCTGAGATAACCTCAGATTAGAGCTTTGTCACAGCAAGTCACTAGACTGCACACTATTGTTCCCTCGGCGATGAAATAAAGAAGCAAGATCTCTATGTAAATAAAGAAGATAGAATGCCAGGATGAAACAATTAGATGCAGCTAACGTAACAGCGAGATCAACTAATTGAACCAAGTAATGAAGACATCTCCAGGGGTGAGAGCAGAGTCAATCAGGCAAAATTTAACTAATATCATTTACTTGACAGTTTTCATCAAATTTCATAGATTTTTATCGAATTATTTCGCAAAAAAATCGCTAAGTGGAACCAATCTGTGATTGTCACATGCACTTTGACCCCACGGTGACAGATGACTCAAGTTGCGTATGACAGGGTTGGTTCACATGGACTGAACTTGTTTCAGAAATGAGATGAGTCAAAAAAATTATGAGAGTAATGGTGGGATTTCTTCACTTCATTCGAATAAATCAATTATAGTGTGAATACGAAATCAATGATCACATGCTCAGGGCGAAGATTAGCGCAAAGCTGAAAGTGTTCCTGTGATTTTTTACCTTTGAGAATCGAAATTGAGGAAAAAGCGGGCATGATTCAACGAAAATGAAATTGACTGAAATGCATTATCTCGTTTCTTTAAAATTGAGACCTAAATTGAAATAACGTTTTGTTGAGTCACAGTATTGTTGAAATCTGAAGTCTTCATTTCAATTTACCAATCGATTGTCAAAAGTCTGAATACTGCCAATTTTTTTGTGACTTAAGATTGAGATAATAAATCAAGTAAAATGAAATCTCAAATGGATTTAACAGTAGTTCGGAATAGATAGCGTCCTCATCATGCCATCATAGCTGCTTTGAAAAGTGAACCCATCTTCCCTGCTTTGAAAATGATCCCGAATAACCTTGATCTCAGCAAAAGTAAAACACAATGAAAACCATCCCAAATGTCCCCAGGAATAATTTTCATCAATACTTAATTGTTTCAGAATGTATTGACTTTTTCTGAATGCCATTTGTTGGGAGACAGGCTTTTAGGCTTTCATCCTTTATGAGCAAAACGAGTGTTGGAAATCCATTAGAAATTTTTTTGAACAATTTCATCAATTTGCCAAAAGTCAATGAACTTTCAAAACCAACAAGACACAGCAGGGAATTATTTAGGATGATATTTTAGTTCAAGCATATTGATTGAAACCAAGAAGAAAAAGCTTTATTTTTAGACTTTTCTCTCTCCAAGGAATGGACTTATAAATTGATGAGTTCTTCACCGAAAGGTTTGAAATTTCTTTATATGGTATGGGTAAGGTTGGTGGCGGAGGCAGGGGTATTGAAGGAACTTTTATTAGCTGAAAAAGTTTATCTATGGACGTCCTAAAAGGTCATCCCATGCCCCAGGCTCTCTTTTACCTGTTCCCCAACCCATGTCAGATTTATGCCCTGCCCATCCTGGGAAAAGCCCACGGGCATTTCTTTGTGAAATATAGTCCATAGAAAAAAATACATCAATTTCTTAAAGTGACACCAGCTCCATTCAAAACTCACCACAATTCAGACCACTTTGGCCTTTCTCATCCACAACAGATCAGTATGAGAATAACATACCAAACTCTTTGTGATCCAATTACCATACACAAAGCTCAGACACAATCAAATACCAAGCTTTACTTCCGATACTCAAATCATTCAGAGGGTCCATTCAATCTGAGAAAATTGATGTAATCCAATCTTTATAAGTGACCCTTCCTTTGTTGGAGAGCTTCAACTTCCTTCCTTCTATTTGTCCAGTTCATTAAGATCCCTTCATTTGATATGGCAATCTTTAGCCATCTCTAATTACTCTATTCAAAGGTATCACAGTTAGAAATTCAATTCTGTTCCAATTGGTTGGTCGTTTTGTACTGGAATTTGACTTTAATTACTTATCACTGGCTCTCCAATCTCAGTCATTTGTCAAGTCCCTTTAAAAAGGGCAGGGGTGGGTGGGAACTTAGTTACTTTCCTGCAACCTTATTTATTTTTGGTGCACCATACCAAAATGATCAAAGGGACCACATCACAAAACTCTTATAAAAGTGGGGAGTTTTGAAAGGCCAAGTAAAGCCTGAGGGGGAAACTTCTCATTCATAAATCTGAGCAGTTTTTGAGGACACTAGATGATGGAACAGTACTCAATGCACCAATTGCTTTGACATTGACAAAGGCGTGGGAAGTGCATTGTATTGCTTGTGATTCCTCTTACACCTGAATCATTCTCTTCTCATCTCACTCCATCCTTGCCCCCACCTGACATCAATCATATTTCAGATCCTCTCTCCCAGGCTACAAATCCTGGTAATATCCATCAAAGAGCTCACAATCACCAAAGAACGTGCACACCTCTGCGCCTCTCTAATAAGTATTATTACAAGGTGCATTAGCCATAGCATTAGCCCATCATCTTGGTGTTTTTCATGTGCATGACTTATTACTACAGCATCTTAATATCACCAACATGTTAACCCTCGTAGGACTATGCCAATTACATTACTAAGATAGTTATTGCTATGCCCAACCCATCAGTCAAGAACATATGTGACGGTTTGAATTTGCTCAAGGTCACCAGCAGAAGATGAAGAAATCAGGAATTCAGGCCAATGCCTAAACCCTTGACAGATTACAGCCGACATCAGTATGTAAGTATAAGTAAGTAAGTATTTGAGTGAAGTAAGTTTAAGTAGACAGGACAGTGCTGTCGCCTATCTCCATTCTAAAGAACTGAAAAGTCGATACAAAAAGTGAAAAGCTGGTTTGCCAAAAAGGCATATGAACTGGGAAGTCAGAGCCTGTGGGGGGAGTAGTTAATCTTGGTTGATGAGATTAATCAGGATCAAGCCAGATGGATCAGGGATACAAATCCATGCCATGCCATACCACATGTCCACCTTCTCTTCAGTTGTTTAATCAGTAAGGATGGAAGTCTGCATTCCATCATGCAACTGCATTCAGCATTTTATGTTTTCCTTCCCTATGGTCTGTGTTGTACTGCAGCTGAAGTAATCGGGATTTGCTTAATCAGATTGCTCGGTTGTAATCAGGAATTTCCACATTCAAGTCCATGTTACAGTGATCAGCGTAGTGAAGAGTACTATCATAGATTTATTTGAACAACATGAGAAGCTCATGATATCCAATGCTTCAGATGTTTACTTGCAAGGATCAAGCCCAACACCAACAGGTCAATTAGATCAAGGAGCTTCCTCTTACATCAAGGCATCACTCTTCAGAGGAGTAAATCCTAAAACACTTTGGTTGAGTATAGCACTCTTTACACAGAATAAGCACTGTGCCCCATTTTGGCAGCAGTGGTTAAACCGCTTGGATTGGTGCAAAATATTGAAGCATCACAATCACATTTCAGTTTTGAGTTTGAGGTGTTGCGAAATGGGAAATGGCAAAATGGGAACACACCCAAAGATCAGCTGCCCAGCATGAATTTGAAATTCTTGATGGCAAGATATATCAGCTGTCTGCTTCATTACCAAAAGGTTAATATCAATTAGCCTGACATGCGAAAGTGCACGACCTAAGACATGCGATCTACTACCCACTGAAATGACACTTCCGAGATATCGCATGAACTTGACCGCTGAATGGCTTCTGGAGGCGTCTTGTGGTTCAAGAGCACCAAGATCGTGGCATCAGTACGTCCCCCTGTGATGTCCTCAGTCATATTGCGTGCAATATTGGCAATAATCTATGAAAAGCTTTGCACTTCCATATTGATGCCTTTATGGTTTTATAGATATGTGATTCAGTATGAGTCTTAGGAGGGACTGATTTGATTGCAAGTGATGGTCTTAGTCTTCAGTGCTCTTGAACCTGGTCTACCGTGAAACCTTCCAGTAGGACTCAGATGAGCTATGCAATCCAGCGCTACAAGACTCCAGCAGTTCTGACCAGTACCCACTAACATCTGAGTCGCGAGGCATCTTATACAACAAGACTTGGCCAAAGACTCAAGCTGACAGTGGAGTTTGAACTAGGGACCTGTTGATCGCTAGCCTAAAGGCCTGACCTATAACCCGAAGTGGCTCCTTCTTAATCTGCCAAACATAATTTTCATACAGCTAAGGATTCTACACGGGGCCAGTCAGTGAGGTTGACTACATTTCAAGAATTATGAAAAAACATGTCTTCGTATGAACGGGTAGTGCAAATCCAATCTAATTCAATTTATCCTAGAATATTGAAAACCACCAAGTGCGCTTGCCAAGTCTAAATCACAGTCAAGTGAACTTATTGAAAAGTAGCGTGGTTGTTATGCATTTCAGGCATCCCGCGACTCCGTACGCTGTAGAGGAATATCAATCAAGCTTACGAGGATTTCGTTGTTAATGAATTCATTTGACAGGGATTTCAAATACATAATACGATTGCCAGCGAGATTTAAATGATTTACTGCTTCACCGCGTGGCAAGACTCGAATTAATATTTTGCACAACATGGAGAGATTTAGTGCAATTTGGTTGGTGTCAGCAGCATTGGGATAGTTTATGTGTGCTGGGGTATGTGGTATTGAACTTGTCGTGTCGGAGAATAACAATGCAATAGTAGGGTTCACTTTGCTAGTTCATCCAGCAATTGAGATAAAAGTCCTCGTGGTTGTGATGAGAATTGGCAATATTTCCCAAAAGCAGAAGTTTGAAGGATTTCGACGATGAAGAGAAGAAGAAGCACAAGAAGACAACGAGAAGATGACCCAAAGGTTTTGAGTTTTCAAAAAGTCTCTCCAGAAACATGAGCTTCATCACAAAATGAGATATCCGACTTACCAATTCAGGAATGACCTATTCCTTTATTCCTGCAGGGGGAAAGGACAGAAATCCAGTAAAGACTTTGCCTGAAATGAGCATCCGGAATGCACTGCAACTCAATCCCTTAACCAGTGCACCTTTCACCAGACTCGTATATTATTGCAGGACAATTTGGACCAATTTCCCCTAATATTTACAAAGTGATTTGTAATTGACATCAACAGCGGGCACCATTTGGTGGTCAATTGGCCAAATTATCACTTGGCAAAAAAATATTTGATAGGTTTGGCATTGCATGCATTAGTTCCCAATCTTGACATCTTTATTTCACCAGGAAACAGGGATGGGACAGATACCCCATCCCCCTTGTCTATACACCTTGCACAAAATCACTGTAGTGCACTGAATGCATGGTGGTATGCCTGCTTCAAAATCATGCTCGCATCTCAGATTGTGACACAACTGTCCATCACAAGCCAGCATCATATTAATTGAATCAGATTGATTTCCGCCGTAATTGGTTGAAATATCAGACTGATGTGGGCGATATTTCATTGTTCAAATATCCTTGATAATGAATGAAATCCTTTGTATTGGACCTTGTAACACTAGCTGCATATAGGCTGCAATTAATGACTGTTTTTACAAGTTTAGCACACATACACTTTGGCGCAACATCAGCAAAAGTAAATTCCACACTTCACCAACACTAGGGTTAGGATCAATATCAGAAGGTCACGCTCTTTTTCTTAATTCCAAAAAAACATATTTTCCATCAGTTCTTCAAGACATTTCCGTATTTGTTCAATAATCCCTACGACATTGCCGCAATAGAAATCCCAGGAATCTGGCCCCCGGGGGCTGGTAAAGGTTATCTCTTGAACGATTAGGCTAATGCATTTTTTAAACAAGTTTTTATCCATGTATACATTTAAATGGCAGAAAGGTCATGGTAGGAACTCGCACAACAATACTGAACCAAAACAACCAAAGAAAATTGCAGCTAAAAATGCAAATGGGGAAGAAATCGTGAGATTTTGAAAACCTCGATGATCAATATGTGCATTGTTAAGTTTTTCACGACATTCACCAGATTAGCGGAGTGCCAGTTGTAACATTAGAAGATATTAGAGATCAACGTTTGGAAAAATTCCTCGATGAATAATTGAGATGGCACTCATCCTGCCTTGTTTACTTTCATTGCTGCGCAATTCATCACAGTTAAAATCTGCCCTTGGAGAGGGTTTAGATGACTCTTCCAAGGGGGCTTGAGCTATTTAGGATAATCTACCAAAACACTAAATAAATACTTGAAACTGTAAAGAACTGTAGTACCTTGCTAAAACATTAAACCACTCTTGACAAAAAAATACAATAACTAGCTATGTCTGGAAGATTGAACCATTTTTTGCATCTCTGTATCCTGCAATCAGAGTAGGATATTTATGTAACATGTATTTTTTCTGACCAAGCTAATGTTGGATTATTCAGTTTTTCATATGAAACCCTCTTGGTAAAAATGGTTTATCCATGTATCAAACAAGAGAAATAACCAGGGTAATAACTAAGGAGAAAAATCTGGGAAAAAACTATCCTAAGCACACCCAGCTTAAAGCTCTTTGTGTTGTTCAGATGGATATGGGATAGCCTTGAAAAAGAGGATATAAAAAGGTTTAGGAATTTTCAAAAGGATATCAGTAACTTACTGAACAATAGGCCTGCACATCCCATTGTGGAAGGGCAAACTATACTCCCACTTGCAGAAATACTGAGGTGCACAAAAAATTGCCATGAATGTTCTGATCGTAAGTTGTAGGCCTTTTGTCCAGGACTACATTCACCCGGAGAGTGTATTTCTGGCTAGGAGCCCAAAATCATGATATCCATGATGAAAACTATGACTGTATGAGCTAAGGCTTTCTAGAGGAAGGGTACTTATAATGACAAGAACAAATAGGCCCAATTTACCACATAGAGCTCTTCTGGCAGAAAGTTGTAACTGGGACATACAACACTTCTATCTTTGCAGCGTTCCATCAAGAAAAGCATATCATATCATAAATACAAATACATATCATAAATTTTACAAAGACCTCATAATGTTATTGATATAATTTCCTTTGACTTCCGAACTGGTATCAGTTATCAAGAGTTTACTGATATCGATAGGCTAATCACTACAATAGCAGTCACTTGGATGGAATTTACCAATGAAATGAAGAGTCCTTGTCTGTCATAGAGTGCACAACAAGAGGTGGGTGGCATGATAAACATGATGATAAAATGCCAGTTCTTGTCACCACTCTTGATAGCAGCTCCTAGAATTTCATCTAGAACTGGTCTAGTTAGACATTATTTTGAAATTCAACCATTAATTTACATCAAATCAGCTTGGCGGCTAGCTGATAGAGATGAATTGTATATGGGAGGTCCAATGTCTGGTTAGAAATATCAACTGTCTCGTCACTGTCAAGCAGTTCAGCTTCATGCAGTAAGGCCCAGGCCAACTACCCCGTTACAGGGAGATGTACAAAGTCCCCTAACTTCTTTTATCACCAAGTCAAACAAGACCCACTTCCATTATGGCACGTTTGTTCACCTGGGGACCACCTGTGTACAGTCCCCCTCTAAAATCACCAATCTGACCCCATAGGTTCGCAAAATAGTGCCTTTAAATTTGACCCCATTGGTCCTGTATATAGTCGGCCTTTAAGATAAACCCCTTCAAACTTTCAACTTCTTTCAACATCTTCTCAAGAAAACAAAACATGGATCAAAAAATATCAAAATGATGTAAAATCTCAGAACGACTTTTTCTAAAAGTCTCACCAGGGAGTATTACATGCAGCTAATGGATGAAGAAAATGGATTTAAAAGTTTTACTAGTCATTCAGATGTAGTATAATGTCCAAATAAGCCAATCTCATCTCAAATCAAAAATTTTAAAAGCACTTAAATTCAAACCATTTATACAACATAAGATACTTTCCATAGTTTTTTTCTCATTTCAGATAGTATTTAGTTCTACATCGATGAATTTGATGTTTTCCAAAACTTAAAAAGCCCCTGAGGATCGAATCCTATCAGATTTTCCCCATATTGCACAGCAATTTTATCTCTCTTTTGAATTCCAGATAACAGTTTGTTTCCTAAGTTCGATTTTTCATATTTTCTGCCAGCCAGTGTATGAACCCATTCACCAATGGCCCATGGGACAGAAAACGCTAATAGAAAATAACATGAATTATTCCAATTTTGTCATAAATGTTATTCATAGCAGTTTCTAACTCAACAAAGAGACAAACAAAGTTTATCGCATTCCTAAGCGAGCATGTTTCGTCAAACCAAACCAGAGATAATTTTCTTGTTTAGAAAATGTGATATTGACAAAGGATGCTGCTATTAGAAAAGTATCCAGATGCCACAATAGATCGGAAACAATTTGAGGGAGCCAATGGAGTCACCCGAGTCTAAAAAGTGCAATGCATTGACGGAACCGGAGTCAATTGCTATGCACTTGTACCATGTGGTTATTACTAGCTTTTATAATTATAGCAGCTCAGGCTGTGACCCGGTTTTAATTGGCAATTAATAAAAATGCTCAATTGAGGAATAGATGAGATGTGTTTTTATGATGGGCTCACCTCAACTTGGAGAAAAATTGTACAGAACAATGTACAGAAACAATATGCAGATTTTGTCCATATTATGGTGACATATGCCTTGCAAAGAAACATCTAGGGCACTTGTGAGGCCAAATGGCGCAAAAACCATTTCAAAAAGGCAACTTTTGCTATTTGGTTTCAGGTCAGATATGAATTTTAGAAATGAGTTGAAAATTTAATGGTCTTGTGTTTCCCAGTATAAGTGGAAAATTGAGATAGTTGACTTAGAGTAGATCACCAATACTAGTGGGTTCAATTTACTATTGACTGGCATATTGGTAGACACATTGATCTGGCACCGTAACTAAAGAGTTTCATTTGTATGTTGAATACATTAAATCAAGTTGCTGACAGGACAAAATTATCAACAAAAATATTTGTCCTTTTATTCACTTTTGACTATTACACAATAACAGAGACATTATAACTTCCCCGAAGATGCCATCAAGAAATCCATACACCACATCTCAACAATGATATGAAGGCGGAAAATTGAAAGTCTTCATTACCAAACATGGTGCACAAATAAGCGAGAAAGAAAACCCTTAAGGAATGAGAATGCAAAAAAAATTTCCCTGCGTCACAAGTCACCAACACCCACAAATGGATGACAGAACACAAAGGGTTTGGTCCCTACAATTATCATGATACGAGCAAAACCAACAGCCACAAATGGATTAGATAACAAACTTTTTAACTTTTTTGTTAGTCGAACTTGGTAAGAAAGCTGAAAGAGAACATGAGGAAGAATCAAAACCGCAGCTGCCGAAACTATACATTTGATACAAATCTGGGTGTTACATGTAGGATATTCCATTTGTAGGAATATTTACTAACACAATGCAGGTTTCCTTTTCAAATGGCAAAGCATCAGGGTATAAAGGTGATTTCCATTATGGAATCAGGTGGAGGCGACATTTTGGCTTTAGGGTTATACCAGTCACAATATTCTCCAGTTTATCTTGAGAACAACTTGTGGCCAAACAGTGCTTTTAAACAATCACCACCATTATTATGACAGGGTTACACTGCTTTTAGCTTGCAACAAGGGGCTTCCTCAGACAAGTCATAAGATATTCTACCACGGCTAATTTTCCCGCCATGCTCACCAGAGCAAAAACGAACCTAGATGAATAAATTCATTGAAATCTGTCATTGTTTCTCACAATGTGTTCCGTCCTTGGTGACTAATTACCTTTGGATGACCATGAGTAACTTATTCATGTTATGGTGATTTGAGATGGTGTTTGATTCCCTTTACCTGTTGGCCATTACATTCTAATTGCTAAGGACACCTTCGAAGGCACTTGCTGATTAATCAAAGCAGCGATATGCGCTCTCGAAAATCTCACGCTGAGCTGCTGATGACAATATTGTAAGGTGAGACTGATGCATAGTGAAAACATCAATCAGGAAGACTCGTTCCTTCTTCAACAACAGATTTCAGCTTTTTTAGACCAAAGGTGCTGCACAACCAACTCATCTGCGATATTTCATCCAGCATTCCAGCATTTCAAATTCTCATGATCATCTACAAATCAACAGATTACGTTAAAACATCCAGTAACGGTGGTAACGAACTTGGCAATACACGCGTGAAAAACTTCCGAACACCTGAATGATGATCTAAGATTGAATTGATCCAGCCAGCGGATATCATACTGTCTGAGAAAGGATCAGGTCATAAGGTACACAAGTTTTGCAGCATTTAGAACCTACAATAAAACCCAGAGCAATTGATACACCGACTTTATAACGTACATGTACACAATGTTTGAATTTCAACCAAGGAAAGGGTCTGATGACCCTGGAGCATAAGGGTCAAAGACCTACCTCTGATCCCAGCAGGAGCCCTATCCGCTTTGGACTGAAATGTCTCCCACTGGCTTGGAGACCTTTTAGAATATCAATACCAATTTTCTTACTTGACGGAAACGCTTATTTTATTGACAGGCGCTTGGTTAGCACCTCGAAGTGTGGTAGGAGGGCCACGCATCGACCCTGGGGACATATCCGCGAAATTGCTTAAGATGTAATGACACACTTGGGAAAAGAGTACATTTACCAGGGATGGTAGCAGACAAGTAATTTCAAATTGACGTACATGTAGGTCTACCACTTCTTTCTCAATGGTTCCATCTTGTGGCTCTTTTAATTGATTATTTTAGGGTCGCAGTGTTCAATGTAGTTTCCTTGTGCTGAATTTAACAAGGGTTGTGTGAACTTCCACACTGTTATAACAGGTGAATTGTAAAGTAAACAAAGCAAGGAGAAGGTCTGATTACAAGAAGAAGATCCAAGAAGGTTTGCCAAATGCGCTAGGGAGAAGGTCTGGTAGTTTTTACACTGAACTAACTTGAATAACAGTTCTATAGAGCAACTATCAAAACATTATAGCGAATATATCACCAACCAAGTAAAGTCTATTGTTCTCCACAAAAGAACCACATAATTTCACATAGTTTCCCACCCATCAAACTTGAAAACAGTCAGATTACTTCTAATGGGCTAATGTTTAGCCTTTTATATCTCCATAATGGTGGAGCACATCCATCAAAATTTGTACTAATGTGGCAGTACTAGCAATATGTCACGTTGCATGCGCCATTAATAGTTTAAACTAGCTGGATGATGCACCAGCATTTATGATTCCTGCATGGCGCCGCAACACACGAGATCAACACTATTGACATCAAAGGAGACAGACCTTGGAGGTAGATTGTTTTTATCCAAGAGATTTTGCTGCTAAGACTTCTGCGGTTCTTGAAAGGCAACATGAGACAGACAGAAAGGAAAATCACTCATAATTACATCGAGTTGATGACTTTGGTTCTGTTGTTTTTTTGAATAAGCAGAAGTCTTACTTCCAGTGGGATTCCAGTGACCACTCTAATTACCAACTTCCCTGACCCTTTGTCTTTCTTGGCAAAATGGCAAAGGAATCACATTGGAAATCAACTAGAACTACTAATATATGCCAATAGAATCCACTGGATGGCCTGCTATTAGTACCCTGATCCATCGCAGAGCAGATACATCCCAGCCGAACTACTGGAAGGCCACTGGAAGTTGGGTCGATACAATTTAAACCCTAACATGATCACTAAGAAATGCTGTGGCAACTACTGTCCATTTCTGCAAAATATGCCAACAGACGGACACCTAGCGCCTGCTATGACCCTGATCGTTTTGCCAATACCCAATCTATCAGAATAGCAAATGTAATATCCAAACCACTGGTAACCGCACTGAATTGATACCCAAGGTTCATTTCCTCCTGGAAGCTAATATACCAGTCATGATTAGTTCCATAAATGCGTTGTATGCCATGTCAATTTCATCTATATTGATGTTAACACAACCATCATAATAAAAAATCCTTTTGTTTGGATCATGACAAATTTCTTTCAACAAAGCATTTGATAAATTCACAAATGGATAACTAATGCGTTTTTGGAAAACATTCTTTTTTTTCGATATGGATTTGTTGTCAGTTGCTATATATTTAGCTGTTCTGGGTTGCCGAATATAGATCAGCTTAAATCTTCCTGGCGCCTAGTGGTTTATTGGAGCATGGATGCAGGTAATGTGACAAAAACAATGTCCCGGGATTATGATAGCTGCTAGTGCGACAAAAAACTGTTGGTAAAACTTGAACTCGGTTAGTTCGGTATTGATTGCAGGATGCTGCTTGACCAGTTCTTGTACCAGGCACATGGAATGACCTCCGCAAACAAGTGATTTTGTCATTACGACACCCAAAACTGACTTGGAATTGACAATCTCTAAATGAAACTGACTGATTTCCTACATGTAAGAAGAACTGCTATATCCACATGATCAGTCTGAAGCAGTGGTCTATTGGACATGGAGTTATGTCATCATCGAACACAATAAAACCCTACATCATCACTCTTCAGACCTTTTAAATGCATGACGACGTCCAAACTTTACTTGGAATTGACATTCCCAAAAATGAAACTGACCACATTCAGAAAAATTGAACTATTGTGTTATGTCACAACATCAGTCTGAAAAGGTTTTCAGGGCAGGACTTACGTCTCATCATCCAATGTAACCATGTGAATACGAACCCTTAATATTCTCTGTTCTTTTTGAAGACCATTACTTGACATTATGACACCCAACACTCACTTGGAAATGACAATCCCAGAAATGAAACTGATTTCCTTCATAAAGAACTTTTGTGTTATGTCATAACACGTGCCTGAAGGGTGGAGTCATTAGTTATGTAATCTCTTGCAATTCTACAGATCTGGTACACTTACCAACAACATTATCCTGATAATGACAATCACTTCAACTGAACCAATCAAATTAGTGAAAGAAAATTGACTTGATAGTTTGTTTTTGAAGCAAATTTCAACTTCACTTCTGCATGAATTAGAGAACAGAAATAGGGGGTGGAATTGGAAAAAGTTGTGTAACAGACCCACATCAACTCTGTCTTTAGCTTTGAAAAGAGCACATGGTCATGTGTCACTAACATGGGAGAATTTTTAAAAAGAACTACCTACCTATCAAAAGATAATCCAAACCATATAATTCCACAATTCCTGACAATATTCCGTGAATCTCTCAAACTCTAGCGCTATTTGTGTGATAATTCCTTATGGAGCAAGAGAGCGCACTCACGACGTTTACCGCACACAGCCACAGACAAGACTGATGCCAGTTGGAAGGGAGATCAGAACAGTCCTCACATGTGCCATGCAGCCTCGTTCCATAAACTCCAATTGATTATACATCTACACGCTACTGTGATGTGTTCTGTAGTCATACCTGAGTATGAGGTTTCCTACCTGGCTGCCTTGGGCATGGATTGGTCAGTTCGCCTCAGATTCCAGCAGTGGTCTATTCAGCTGCGACACGTAATAGACCCTGATACTGTAATTTTCCCTCTCTGAATGTTTTGTGTTTGACAACTCTTACATCAGATATAAACAGGACATTTTTGTGCCCACTTCAGCTCACTTTTACAACGGTATTCAGATGTAAATTACCCAAATGCCCCGAGGACCATATTCTAATCTGCTAATTGTGTCCTGATTTGTAAAACCTTTGACTTGGTTCTGAAACAGGTCAGGGTTTCAAGTATCACCTAAAATTTCAATGAAATGTAGCACTTTGCTTTAATAATTTAACAGGTCACAATAGACTATAATCCAAAAGGGATTTACAGGCTCATGGCTAGCTTTTTGGTCAAATGGAAATGTGTACATTTGAAAACTTCTTTAAAGTCTCTACATAAGTTTCTCAGTAAACAGCAACTTATATATATGATAGGCAAAAACCAATTACTTCAAAAGGACTTTTGGATATGGGTAATTTCTTACGTGGCATCAATGGCTGTACAATGGACTCGTACCCTTCTACATAGATATGTATGGCTAGACAAAACAATTACCACAGAACTTGCTCGATAGTAGCGGACATACAAGTGATGCCGTATGAATGAATAACGCCACATGTTCTGAAGTACCTCTTAAAGGGCCCTTCTCCAATAAAAACATCAAAAATATATTGCACTCAAATGTGTAAAGGACACTGCATATGGCGCAGTGGGCAATTATATACAAATCATGTTGACAATAAGACCTAAGTGAACAAATTGAGAACTTTGGCAGCCGCCTGCAACAATTTTGAAAATTTTTGATTGAGGAATTTAATGGTGTTGTCACCTTTCCACATGCTGTGCACTTGTTTATTTTTCAAAAATATCATCTGATTAGTGGATGAAAAGCATCAATCATTCATAGCCAAACGCTAGTGCACCATCGACATTTGACTGCTGCAGTTCCATAGTAGTAACAATTACAGTATCTAAATGAGACATTTCACCTTCAGCTTGATAATCCAAAACAAGGTGGGGTCAATTACAGAATAATTAAGTCATTACCTGTCGACTTATGGCGAGGATTGTACCACCGAGTGAATACTTTACTTCAGCATCATTTGCTGCACGCACATCATCGGTGAAACACGCATCATTTAATGGTCCGAAACAGATGCTCTGCGCCGAGGAGATTAATCCGTGTATGGGACGTGTATTGAAAGGGAAAGGCAGCGAGAGTGTCGGTCTCATAATGCTTCATGAAGTTATAATATGTGTGGTCTGTAGCTGTACTGGACGAACCCGACGATGTTGTTGAGTATTTGCGTGATCTGCTTCAGAGGAATCGACGTTCCTTATGATTGCCTTCCCTCTGTACAGGATAAACTGAATAATGCCGGCCTAGTATTACATAAAGACACTCCTTTTTGACCTGAAAATATTTCAGATCACTTACTTCAATAAATTGACGAAGGGGATGTGTTAGGTTTTTTTCTTTCAAACAGCCCCGCCTAAATTCAATAATGGTTAAAGCATGCAGCTGAACATTATAATATTCCTCCATAAATTGCAGTGTTTCATATTTGAAAAATAAACAATGCAGAAAGGGTTATACTTACATTAACAAGCCCAAGGATATGTGCTATTTTGAGGCAAGCTTCGAATTTCAAACATAGAATTTTATTGAATGTGCGCTAATGTTTATCACAATGAGAAAAATATCATAAAACATGTCATCTCGTGATTCATTTCAGAGAAAAGAAAAAATGTACAAATATACATTGGAATGCAGACAAAATCTTTAGCTGGCATAAGCCAACATAGCGTTAATTCATGGTTGCCAAAAGGCAATTTTAACAGCAGCTCTGGCTCCAGGGGAAATCTGAACTCTGGTGTGAGCGCTGACGCTGATTGAGCAACAAGGCACAGAGGTCATAGTAGCAAATGAAAGTACTATGAAGGTTTTTCAAAAGAGAGAAAACATACTTGAAACAATGCAGTCATCAGATGCATCTGAACATCAACTATACACCGAGCCTTCCCAAGAGGGATATACGGCAGATATTAGAAATCGCTGGGACATTAAAGATATATGACTCAAATAGTCAGCACATTCATTTAAAATAAATGTAATTCCATGGAATATCCATCATGTTTTTATTGTCCCAAGTGTGGGATATGATACTTTGCTTTGAATCAGGCTAAGTGAGGTAAAAGTGTATGTCATGCACAATGTTTGATAGCTTCTTAGACTGGAATGTACTAATAGTTAGATACATAGAGAGTAAGGTCGGGCTGATCTGCATGCTGAATGTTCCGTGATGTGCATTTGGACATTCTATTGAATATGCCCATTTCACAACTCGAAAGCTAGGTATTCTCTGCAGCCCCGTAGGGTTCAATTCCAGAGAGTCCAATCACAAAACTAGCACTGGCCTCGGGAGCTTATTGGTAAGGTTTTACATTTAAAACATTGCACAATTAGTTTACACAATAACCATATGTTGTTCAAAAATGCCGCTAAATGCACATTTCCTGACTATTTTTCAAAGTACAGAACTTTTTTTCATTCAATGATAGAGAGTTTGTGGGTCGTTCTCTGATTTTCAATGGGTAATATTCCAATTGTGGTGGTTATTTCCCTTGACAATCATTATGACTCATTTCACAAATTAACGCAGCAGAGATTAGTGTCACTGAAAATTTTTCACAATTTGTCGGGTTTGGTTTTTCTTCTGAAATCTCTCTGAACAGACTTTGGTTCACTTCAATGTACGAATACAGAACTGTCTATGAACACGATGCTAATGTAGGCACAATCTCTTACAACTAGGGTGAAACACACATAACAGTAAGGTATGCTAAAACTACAGATGGCTGTTAGAAGGACCTGATGGACATCCTAAAAGGACTGACCTATAATGTGTGTTCTCATTACAGCCCCCACACAGCACTCCCCCCCCCTCACCCCACCAACTCTGCAAAAAAAGAAATTGACAAGAAGAGAAAACCAAGTCTTCATTTCAAAACTCAAACCTATTTCCAGCAAAAAGAAATTCAGACATGTCCTTGGAAGAAAAAAGTTGAAAATCCCCCTCCCGGCATATTTTAAAGCAAAAAAGCTGTCTCATTTCACCACTCAAAACCCCATAGGCAGGAATTAAGGCCACCAATCTAATTCAATACTGAAACAAAGGAGGACTACCGAGAGATAATAAACGTCTTGAAAATGAGATATGCTGAAAATGTCCTTGGATGACAAAAAATTCTCCCGCTGGTGTTTTTAAGAAAATTCAGGTTTCTCAGGGGTGTTTTTATAACACCCTATGTCGTGACATCACTGGGTCGGGCACACAAAGGAAATTCAATTAGGGGGCTGAGTTCAGTGTGAGTGGAAAACAGGTGATGAAAAGAAATATACAAGAAAAGACCTCATCAGATTTAATGAATCATAGATTGAAATGTTTCCAGGATGTGTTTTTCGCCCTCAATTTTATGCATTCGACCAGATAAGAATTCTACTGACCATATACTGGTTTTGGAGATACACAAAGGACAACATACTAAAAAGTCAAGAAAAACCAGAAAACAGGCATTCTATTCATCTAGTACACATCAAGTTGTATACCATTCCTTAGTGAGGATTTCAAAAACGGGCAACAATATAACTCTGCTACATGTTCATCTATTATACTTTGAATAAAGTCACTTGCTGACTATGATACATATCATCGCCATTCATCTTTCATCCCTCACTTTTACCAACGAATCTAGTGTGATACGTCATAACCTGAATGTGCATTAAAACTGTCATACATGCTATAGGACTTAATCACATTTAAATCAAACTAGGGAGTCAAAATATCAGATGTAACACGCACTCATGCTGTCAAAACAATAGCAGCATGCGAAATGATAGACTACATTATCTATTATAGCCTTTCATCTTTTTTTCTCTCAATTTCCCCAATGAAGGTAATGCAAGATGTCATCTAGCTGAAAGTGTATTGAAACTGTTACACTCACCAATATTATGCCTAAATTACAATTACCAAACTTACCTTACTCATCCATCAACCTGTCATGAAAGCCGCAGGGATGAATCCACACACGCGATTTGAAGCGAGTTTCAAAATTGGAAAATGATGAATAAAATGAATACTTAAATGAATAAAACTAAAACAATATATCGCATCTTACCCGAGTCTTTGCTGCCTCGTCAAATTAATGGAAAGATGCAGCGTCTCGATTAAAATTTGAGAGATAATGGAAAGATTGATAAGTTCCTAATCATAAGATATATCGCAGAAAGCTATGAGAGGACCTTCAGTGACCCTTCAACCTTTTGGGAAATCAACTCCTGATCAATGTAGTCTCGTGTCGATGAGTGGAAAGCTGTCAGGCACATCCTTGAATGTTGTATCGAAGATCGTTGTTCTTGGACTGACTGTCTCGATGCTAACTCACTCAAAGTACCAGGAAATCCGAAATCGGGACCTTGGGCTGACTGTGTCCAATGCCACTGCCTCAATTTGCTCTTCGCTACATTATGTAAGTTTGCAACCTGCATTCTTACAAAACCTTTCCAATTACTACATGCTCCCCCCACAAAATGCACAGAAGAGTTAATACATTCAAAGTATTGATGCAGTACCAGTGACTAGAATGAGAATGGACTGGAACTGACCCCCATTGGTCCAGAGGGAAATCATTGACATGAAGTGCCAACTCTGACAGGTTTGCACATCCTTGAAAAGTGCATCACCAGTCATGAGATAAATATTTCTCTTCAACTAATAACTGACATACTACTGTATATATAGTGATTAACACACCGGGCTCATAACTAGGATATCATCATTTTTTTGCCAAATTGATATGTTCACCTAGGTCAGCTCTTTACCACAAGAGTCGCCAGTGGCAAAACTGCCTAAGTCAAGCTTTCATGTTCCGACCAGATCTGAATCAAGAGTGACTTCAACATGTTCAACTCTTCCAACTTAAGCTACATAGAAGTGACACATTTTCACTCAAATATCATTACCATTATGACTAACAACTCCCAATATTCCAATTTCGTTGACAAATGAACTAAGTCTTTTCATAGAGTTTACACTCCGACTAATACGAATTATCCTCGCGTTGACTGACAGTAATGTCGGGATCTGTGGTTCGTATTGCAATTCACCTTTGAGTTTATCCGAGTGTGGTTGGAAATGCCATCGTATTAACAACAGGCTTAAACCATAATGAGAATACTCACAAGTGAGTCATCGGGAATTTTACTTCTGATATTTAAATCTCAAATAGCAAACAAGGTTGATGAGTGTAGCTAAAATGTCATATATAGTCAAGCTGAAGGCTAACAACGAGTTAACTCTAACATGGAAAAAGTGGCAGGATGAGATTGGAACCCAGCGCCAGCGCTTGATCAGGAGTCCATCGAACCACGAACTGCATTTACTAGAACAGACTCTCTTGAACAGTTTCAGTCTTAATCCTCTCTGAACAACAGGTTGAGTTGTACCCATGATAGTGTGACCAACCATCTCTCAACCATATCAGGGTGTGTCCAGTGCTCCACGCACACACGTGTTGCGATCAATGGTCAGTTTAGCCTCAAGATGTCACGGTTAAATGAACCAGTAATCTTCTAAGGCTTCAGCATGTCATCACCATGGAAATTGGCTGCCTTTCCACTTTCCAGGTGGGCAGAAACAAAGTCAGATTGACCAAGATTATATGCTATCCCTTATTCCTACTATACAGCTTTCAGGCCAAGGGTGGACTTCCATTGTATTTGTATTTTTCATATGAGGACTTGAATATCAAACCATCATATGAGTACCATGCAGTGACAATCGGATATTTAAAAGGAAACTTTCTTTGATTTATGGCCAAAACACTAGACTATGTCAGGCATTCAGACACTCCTTGCATACATGACAGATATGAAATAAAAGCACTGGCTCGTGTCTGACACGGTACATCGAGCTGTCCACTTCACCAACTGATACAGCACCCATAAACACTCATTATAATCATCACATCTGTGTTGACCTTTCGATTCACGCTCCGCTAGCATAACATTGATAACTTTCTCAGCGGATGACAATCGATTTCCCGCCAAATACTTCATAACAATCAGATGAACCCCTCAACACCATTCCACTTTCATGATGAGATTTATATACATTGACACTTTGTAATGTACAGGCAATTCTGACAACATTGAGTTGGGGCCAACTTGATCCTATTCTGAAAAATAAGCCAGCCTGTCGACATGCCATCAGCGCCAGGTTCTTAATAGGAATCCTGTATCATGCTTGGTGTCATCTCACTGTGTCACATGTCTCCGCCACACGCCGGGCCAAGGAATCCCAAGACATCAGCCTGCCATAAAAAATGACAGCCATACTGAAACATATTGAGTAGTTGTTTTAGGCAAGATCATTTTAGCATCCTTTTAGCACTTGAGATAATTACCCCAACTGTCTGCGATGATATAAATTTATATTGCCACATGTCAATAGTCATGAATCGCGCTGCGCTATATCATAAAATGATGATAATAACGATGATAAATGCCACCTTAGCGATTTCTTCCATTTCTTTGTTGATATGCAAGTATTGTCCGAGCATCTCTCCAAGGAAATCAACCACCTGTGACAAGATAAGAGGCACTGTTCGACACGCTTCGTGCATATTTCATATCGCATGACTTTCTTGCGAGACTTTACATATGTTTCTTCCATAAGAATGCTTTAATGCACATGTTTATCATGTGACCTTAGTCTTTAATTTTTATAGCTTTGGATTATTTCTTTGTTGCAAGATTTCATCAACAAGTCTGAGTGGGTCCTTATGAATGCCAAGGCCAGTTACATGCGACAAGATCTTTGTTCATTTGGAAGAAGCAGGAATGAAAAGGGTGCATTATTTATACCTCTTAGATATTCTAACCCTCTCAGCTTCGAATATAAAACTCCTATTCCGGTCAAGGATTGATCTGGTTCATATCATATGACCAACGGTACCGATTATGCATCATTCTGACAACCGAACAACGCAACAGACCAAAGTGGGCAACAATAAATTTTGCAAATGAAACTGCAAATTTAGTGCAGCATTATCAGTTTTCGGCTCTTCAACCCGGGGCTCGGCAAGCTAGGCATGAATTATAGAATACCCTGTCACATTAGACCAATGAAGTGGTGGGAAGTGTCTGCTCTTGTCGATCAAAACATTGGAATTGGCTTCAGAAGTAGAAAAATGATCGGTTTTATTTTGATGTACTGTTCTGTTCGTGCCATTATTGGTAGCTCATTAAACTGGACTCTGCCTTGTTCATTTCATAGCATCTTATTTGTCATATCGCTTTCCAATAATGAAGCGCTTGCCAATCATGTAAACATTTTCAGACATAGTTCTAGGCCACCGTGGAGAGAAGCAAGTCAACCAAAGAACTGAAGTAGGTCATAGGCCATACTTTATCCCACAGTTCGAATTTTTGGAAAACAGCCTGTGCAAATTTTCAGTTGAAAAGGTTTAACAATTTAGCAAATCCAGGACATTCCTTAACCACTCCAGATAAAATCTTATTTAATTCCCCTAAAATGGTTATTCTTACTAAATTCTAATGTCTTGTCCGACGCTACAATAGCCAGAGGCTGTACAACATACCACCAATAGTGACACTGTACCCCTGGCAGCTATTTGTTTTGCCAACTCAAATCCTTTTTAATTTGTTATAATCCATTGGTACTTGTCTCATGCCTCTCAGGCCCGGACAGAAAACATTTCCAATGCTTGTCAACTGAACAATGATATGATATAGATTTTGGATTTGGGTCCAATATACAATTGTACAGTTTAACAGTGCTTAATGAGAATTTTAATTACCCGATACAAAATGTTTCATTGAACACTTCACTGCCAAGCACTTTAGGAATAATTGTTGAGTGTGGATGTCCAATGATGTCACAAACGCATTGTGTTGTATTTTGTCATTATGTTACTTGATCACAAATGCTGCCTGTCGAACTGTGTGCTGTGATGCGCTGGACCGCGAAATGTCTTCATCGTAGTGAAAGTGATAACCCTTTCCTATCTAGAGCATAAAAGGAATATAAGGATCCATTTTTCCCACTCAGCAGATTCGTAATCTTCCTTCTAATGTAACCAGTCTTAGTGAGCAAAGATACAGACCATTTGCATTTCATACAAAAGGTCCATTCCACTCCCTTGACACTGTAGTAAAAGCAACCTGTAACTGTATCAAGTGACAGATACCACAAGTCTGTTTGTAAAGGTATCTAATGAACCGTCATCAAAAACATCTGATGGGAAAGAAAATCGATCTGTTTTCATCAGAGAGGCTCGAGTTGTGACAAATTCAATGACATAAATTGTAAGAGTGTAAGGTTTCTCACTAAAAGAATGTATAAAAACCTGTCAAGTCAAACCACGGAAGAATAGTCAAAGCTCGATGATGTTGTCATACAGAACAGCAAACCACAAAGTAATGTGATATTACTGACAGCCGAGTTGCTTTGAAATATTTCTTCATGTTTGTGCAGGGATTTCACCAACACTCTCAGAGAAAAATAGGATATTAACTGGTTTGTATATATAGGAGTTCCCAAAAGTTGAAATTGATAAGTTTTTGGTGTAAAGTCTGATGTTAATGATTGTCGAGTATCATTCGACTTCACAATCTTGGTCTGGTCTGAAACTTTTTTAAAGAACTTACATAAGCTCCTTAAGCACTGAGGCATCTGAGGCCAAGAGACCTGTCGTCACACTGACTGGAGGGATCGAATAAGAGACACAATGACTGCTAACCAGAGACCACCAGACCAGAGCAGCTGAAAATCTGTCCAACATCATTGTATGCACACATGTATATGATAAATAAAGGAGATTCGTTAGACTTTGACACCTTTAGCAGTTCTTTGCCATGTTATCTCTAGTCATCTCTTGTTGTTGTTCATTTTTGTCATCATGACTGCATCCTATGATGAGGAAGAAACCAGAGAGTATCAATTATCTCAAAGGATTTTACAAACTAATTCTCTTACAAGAAAATATCAGAAAGGATTGAAGAGTTGATGCTGGCACTGAGAGAAACATGACCATTTAACACAACCACCACAGAAATGTTGATGATTGAAACCTCTGGCAACACAGTCAGAATCTGCCATTCAAGAATCTTCAAAGCTACCTTATGCCATTCAACACCTAATGCAAAATCAAAGAGATGTTTTGTCAACCTTAGCATTATTTATGGGCAACAGCTTCTTTCGTGGGTGAAACAATGTGATGGAAGAGATACATGTGATGCTTTGAAAAAGAAAACAACAGAGTGGGAAACATATCACATCTTGTCTTAAAACACAAAGACACTGTCCGTACACAAATCCCTCTTAAAGACTCCTTTACGACAGGAAACACAGAGAGAACTTTTCAACAAACACTTTCTATAGAAAGCAATGACTATATATACAGCTAAACAGTGTGCTCTTAACACCAAGTTGCTCTGGTGGCATCTAAATCACATGTGATCCCACAGAAGACAACTGGTAGTGATGTTCATGTTATATACACTCACTGATCCTGAAGTGTTCGATCCAATCTTGATTCCAGCACATCAGCACTTATCAGAGCTTATGAACCTTGAATTTCGCTACACATCAGCAAAATAATCTGACCGAAACAGCAAGTGGTTCTGATGACATCTATATCACAGGTGATCAAACATAGGGAAGATGGTACTGCTGTCCTCGACACTAAGACCGCCATTGCTCTGGTTGCAGGGGTATCAACACTAAGCTTTGCATCCATTGGTGAGGTTAGAACATCAGTATTGCTTGAAGCAGCAACAATCAGACGATAGTCTCAACGCCAACCATGTCAAGAAAAAAAGATGGTGTGGAGTATATTAATTTTTGCCTGTGGGAGGGAACAGATGGCTTGAGGTCTCAGTCTAGCATCACGAGGGATCTATGAATCATCGAAAAAACTTTTGTCCTGTGCATGAACAGCGTAAACAAAACAAGACATTCAGTGGATTTAAAGTTGCCAGATTGTTTTTTTTCATTAGGTCACTTGCTGCTTTTAACTTAGCTCACCTCATGATTTTATGAAAGGTATTGTGTCATGGGTGGGACACATTATGTGGATGATAGAGAGCATTGTTGCCAATATTAGTCGACAAACAACCATGATGCATTCTTACTCCATGCTTGCAATCTATTCCTGCATCTTTGCACCATCTAGAATCTATTTGTCAAAAAAGTACGCTTTGGGAAAAACCGCTAAACTCTGTTGAACTAGTTGCAGCTGCAGTAGAATTGAAGACCGTGGCTAATTGGTGCTATTTTATCACATTCATGCAGAGATGTTATTAAATAGGAATTTCTTTTTGCCATTCCAAACAAACATGGTCGTGATAGATTACAACCTGATTACCACTGAAAACTTAAAACCTTAGAAAATAACCTACCAGAAACACAAGAATGATTAAACCTTTTTTTCTCTTTCTATTTCATTTTCTATTATGTTCTTCCTACAAATTGCCAACACCCTTTCTTATATCCGTACTGCTTCCTTCAAAACATCAGCTTCATTATTTAGTAGATACTTGGAGTAACATGGGTTGATTTGTCTCAGTAAGAAGTTATTTAAAAGTCGTGACTATGCACTTATTTTGGGTAGGCCACCACATTGTTTGTGATATTGATTTTTTAGTGACAAAAACACCTTATGCAGACACTAGGTACATTAGGCCTGTTCCGTCTTTCATCTAATGCATTCTTGGTCGTTTCATACTCATCATTTCTAGAAGTGATTATCATCAAATCGATATCATTTGGTCAATCTAATATCGGTGTTGCTACCGGGATGACTAACTTAATGCATCTTTAACTAAGCGCATTGTTTGGTATTGACTTATGGGAGTATAACATCGGTCAACGAGTACACATTCATAAATAGTGAACCTGAATCAGTGTTCTTCCATCATACGGCGTTAGCATATGTTTTCACACCAAGACATAAGGACCTTGACTCTATTTCGTTCTTAACATAAACCTAAAACATTGTGAATTGCGTGTTCAAATATGTACCAGAATTTCTCGGAAAGTTGAAGCACCATATAGGATGTATTTCCATACTCGATCAGCTGACCCTATAGAAGTTAGATTAGGATATAGCAGAAGCAGATCGCCACAGCATGTAATCATGCTACACCATTTCCCAGGCTCCACATTCCGGAATAGGGGGACAGAACCATGTATTAAAGTTACAGAAATGAGCAACTCTTTGTAAGAAAAGAACATCAAAGACAAAAATTATAAAGCCAGTTGGTCAAATCACAGGTTATCAAAATGGTCATCTCACTACCCTCTAATCAGGGCACCGCAACACGATAATCAAAAGATTCCCAAACCTTTTGTTCGAATGCGACACAGCCCTGACAGCACTAACAGAACCACCCTAGCTATCTGGATCCTATCTTCGCTTTGTTGGGAAAAGTTTATCAGTTCGGTTGCGGATATTTTGGATGTTTTAACAGATGGCTAATAGTAAAATGGCACATCGTTGTTGGTTGAAGTGACAAACATGCTCGGTCAGGTGAGAGCAGACAGCATCAATCCCAAGCAGACGACAGGTCCATTGGAGGCAGACAATGCTTTCTTTCTCAACAAAGTTTTGTTGACAATCTGAATCAACTGATCCCTATCTGTTTTGCTGATATGGTGTCAGGGATGACCTGTTCTCAGAGTTGTGACAGAACACTCAGAAGAAAAGAAGATTTGTGCAACTTGAAAGGTACTACCATAACAAGACAACCCTACCCAACCTTTGGAACTCTGTGGGCAGACTGCCTTAAGCAATCCCAATTACTAGCATCAGAAAAAGTACTGTGGCATCAATACGATAAAAACTTTGGTCTTATGTAGTCAGTAACCTCACCCTCTTGTCTATACCAGACTTCTGAAAAGACAATATGGACTCACAGTCAATCTCCATCTGCTATTGAAGACTAAGCTGCCCTGGGCTGCTTAATCTGCCAAATAAAATTGTTGACCGTACCATACCGACAGAAAAAAATATGGACAGACAGCCTTAGTTTGGTTTCTTCCAGGCTTAGGGAACTGCAGACATGATGTGTGCTGGGTTATGACATTATACCAGAATGGCGAAATATCTCACCAAACACCAAAAAGATATAAAAAGGCCTGATGATATAATGCAGTCATTTCCTTTTGGACACCTGGGTCTGTCACTTGCTAGCAACCACCCTTGAGATCCATTGGTACATTTCTCACACACCAGTAAAACTTAACCAAAGCTCCCTGTGCATTCTCCAGGAAAAGGTCAGAGCAGCCTACCATCCTTGTCAGTGAACTTCGTTAGAAAGTGCCGACTTCGAGTCAAGGGATCAGACCAGCAGTGTCATAACTTTACAACCTGACAACTTGTCACTTCTTTCAGTGAGCTGCCAAATCTTTGATACCCCAGTTGTGTTGTGAATTAGTCTCATTTAATGTCGTGCTGGACAGCTAAAATATTACTTGCTTTGAAAGGTATGAAAGGACATAAGAACCTTGAGGCGAAGGAAACACCAAAGAATGACAATTAGTCTTGTAGCTCTTTGATGGTGGCATTTCTTGGATTTCCTCCGGTTGCCAGTTATGTCAATAAATGACATCTCTGGAAACACTGCAAGCATTCTGCCATATCATTCACTGGCGCAAACTGAACAGTAATGTGGCTATCAGAATGATGAAACAACAACAAAGGTGTCTTTCATCGACACCCTAGAGATATTTTGGCTTCATATAACTGACTGCTTTTTATAAGAGTAAACAAGTGGCTTTTTCAAAGCAAGTAGCATGGGATTCCGGTGCTAAACCTCCCCTCCAGTTACTCCACTTCTTCAATGATCATTGTAAAGATATCTCGCATGATGAGAGAGCAGAGAAGCCTTCATGAGACTTCTTTGTAAGCATAACCTTTATAGGCTAATATTCACAGTTCCATTTTATGTCCTCATGTTACGACCAGCAATGTCTTTTACCTCAGCAGGGACAGCAACCAGTCAATACTCTTGGCTAGTCAGCATCATAGTCCACTGACCGCACTCAGATTGATCACTATCAGAAAGACGACCACCTGCAGATGCAACTATAGGAAAAAATAACAACGCATACGGAACAAAACATTATCATGAATGATTTGAAAGGAGAATTTTGTTGGTGGACAACACGCTGGGTTCCTGTTGCCTGAGGAAACAATCACGTATCACAGGTTTCAATAATTGAAAACTACGGAAGGTTTCTCAGTGTGGCTTCTTAAACTTGCTTTCTAATTAATCAACTTGGCTTAGAGAGTTGGTAACATGGGGACTGAAGCAAGATTAGATGCGTATTGTTTACAGCAACTCTGAAAATTTCTAAGTCCAAATATTTTTTTCACTTTTTTTTCCTGCTGAAAAAAAAGGAACATCAGCAACCCCCCCCCCCCAATTTTTTTTTGAAAGATTTTAATCCATTAATGAGTGTTTCCAGAAAGAAGCACTTTAACAGAATGGAGGAAATTGAGAAGAATGTAGCCTTGGGATAATGGTTGTTCAGTTGTTTTTTACAATTATTACCGCAATCAAAACTTGAATCAAAATTTTAGGAAATGAATCTTTTTAGCAAGAGAAACATGATGAGTAATTCTTTTCTTTGTACTGGCATTCCCCAAAAAAGCAAAAAAGAGAATTGGAATTGCGTGTAATTAGCCCCAGGTTGAAACAGGGTAGAGTGGGGATGAAATGAGTCATTGCTGGAATGAGCTAACTATATGATCTTCAATCAGTTCAGAAGCAAACACGCAGCATTTTCTGGGTTTACGTAATTATGCTGATCTTGCTAATCATTGTCTGCCTCGACTTGAACAAGCTCAACTACTGTAACAATTGTGGTTGGAAAGTTGGAAATATATATTCCAGTCAAATTAAGAATGTTTAAAAGTGTACAACCATTGTGTATTAGTATACATCTCTTCGTCTAGTTCACATTGCATTATCATTTGCCAATACAAAAAGTGCACCTCGAACAAAGTTCAACTGTGTAAAAGTCAACAAGAATTCATATTGTTTTTTGCTCAGGTAAAGTTGAAAAGTATATCATCACGGCATATGTTTCAAGCTTACTGTGACTACCACAGCTCTAGAAATATCACAGTATTGCACAAGTTACAGTGTTCAAGTAAGCATGGACAATAAAAATGCATGTGACTCTATTAGCTCAAAAGAACCTCCTGGTGGTGTTTAACTTTTTGAGTCAGTATCAAAGGTTCCGGCTTATATCGAGAAATATTTTGTTACTTTGATATGTCAGTGCAGTTTCCGGCACTGGAATGCAATCCAGGAGGCTTCACTCGTAATTAAAAAACTTCTGACGCAAAAGACAAAAGAAGGAAATTTCCTGTATTCTGCACCTGTACTGTTTCTCATTGTCAATTCATGTTCATGACATAGGCAAAAAATACAGATCCAAAAAAACCATTAATTTCAAGGTGTCCCTGACACTTTCCGATACTGAAAACCACTTTTAAATATTTACATTCAAAGGGTTAACAAGTTTTTAAAATCCAGGTTTCTTTGCAGTGTTAGTTTCTGATCATGTTCAAAGCACGTAAGCTACCCGACCCATCCAAAGTAATCACATTACAGGAAGACATAAAGAAAACAAAACATACCAATACTTGAAAGTATCACCTAACACCTATGCCAGAGTATTGGATATTTTCAGGACTTGTTTTTACAGGATTAAACATTTGACACCGGGGAGCAGAAACAAAGGAATAAGTTATCGGTTAGACAAGGGGATAACATGTTTAGAGGTTTAAAATTTGTGATAAATAGATTGAATTACCCACAACAGAACTCCTGCAAAGAGAACTATCTCTCAAAGACTGCATGGACATGGCCTAAACGATTAGGGAGATAAAAGGCTGTTATCCCTGAATAAAATTTCTGAGGCTACAAACAAGACTCCCCTGCCCCAAGACAATACAAGAGCGCTTTTTGTCATCACCCTTCAAGACCAACAAGATAGCTGCAGGAATCCTCACAAATCAAATCGATTCCAATCAAGGGTCAACAGTCATACCAATCTGTTGTACGAAAAGAATTAAGTCCAATGGGCGAAGTGACCTCAACCCTTAAATTCACTTCTCTTGATTCAGGAAGTTAACTCTCATTGGGTAGCTTGTTGGCCGTATAATTATGGCAAGGAGACGTAGGTAAAGTACCCAATGATGAAACAACACTATATCTCTTTCCTGACAACACAACCTGCCCGAGCCCAATGGCCTGTATTCACACAGCACTAAATATCTGAACCAGCCTGGCACTGGCATCATCATGCTGTAATCCCAAGAAAAAACAATGATACGGCAACCGCAAATGTTCCTTGCTCACATAACTGTAGACAGCCAATTATTTGAGGTACATAAATCTACCCCTGGCGAACAGCCCTACGTGACTGTATCAGGTGACGAGGGCAGAAAACCTTTGCACATCATGGTACAGCCAAGATTGCTCACACTCTGATGATACATGTACCAGGGCTTTGGGGTTTTGTCTGCCAAAATCACCAACAAACAATCACATGGTAGACCTTATTTATATACCTTAGTACATGAATTATGAATCCATCGTTCTTTACTTTTCAAATGGTGTCTGATATAATGACAATGATAAAAAAATACATGTTCAAGTCTTATGCTTATTCAGCTACTGAGCTGCCCTATAGCACTTCCAAAGTATCCCTTGAAAAGTAGCGTTCGTTCTTGTCCATGTCTTTAGGATGTTTTCTATGATAAAATTGCAAACTCTTGCAAGCAGAAACAGCAAAGCTTCGGTCAACATGCTTGTTTTTTGTTCTGTCTTCTACCAAGTACATCAAACCAGTTGATCTCACTATACTGATTATGCAACATTTGTCACTCAATAAACCAGCATTTTTTGCAACATTTGTCAGATATTATTATGAACATCATCAGTGACACCAACAACAGATGGGCTGCGAGTCCAAAATGACATTTATAGACCATTGATGATCTCTAGCTGAATCCATGTGGACATCAAAACGCTATGCTTCATGAACTGGAAAAACCAACCGGGCCCTCCTCATTAAACCGAAGCTACAATTAACTACCCTAAATTTAGCCAAAGTCTTTCTCAACAAATCCCTCCAACTGTTCGGAAAGAAAGCCATCGGTGTGGCCAACGGAAGAAATATCAGGACCCTGTGGAGATGGAAGTGGTGCAACGCGAACGACACTTGCAAACAGGCGGAAATTAGCTAAATTATTTCGGCCCTGTTTGACTGTTTGTGATAGGGGCTGGTAGGGGAGGTGGTGGGCTTGGACAGGACAGTGTCTTGGTGTTTCTCACAACACATCTGGATGGTTGATGAATAACTGACAATATGGTGACCTCTAATGGCAGTTGTGACCACTCTACCACAGTCTGCAGAGCCTAAAAGAGACAAGGCTGAATGAGAAACCAGTCTATATGAACAAGCCACAATTACCCTTCGATATCATGGGAACAAAACATCACTTTTGAAGGGAAAAAGGACCAGCATTTCTTAATGACTCAACTGCACTTCAGATGGGGACATTTCAAAAATAAAATGTTGACACATCAAGTATTGGTACACGTTGAATCTTTACCTTGTCATGATTAAAGCCTACAGGATCTACCCGGGCATGACAATCTGGAAATAACTGACAAAACGATAAGTGATCAGATCGTTTGAACTCCACCAATCAAAAGCTCCAATTAATACCAGTTTCCTGATGTAGAGATCGTCATCATAAAGGGGCATCCGGAGAACATGGCAGTCAGATTGAAGGTTAAACATCAGACATCAAATTCACTTCTTGGGAAAAAACCTTTGTCCACAGCATCTGTCTTATCTGAAGGGATTTATACCCCTTTTCAACAATTTGAGGGTGTCTGCTTACACATTAGAAGAGATTTAGGACCCATCTATTTACCCTTTGTAAAAGAGGATATCATGTTTGAAGACCGACTCTTAAAAAACCTATTCATCATGAATGTTCCAAGTCCGACTCTCTAAAAAACCTATTTATCACGACAAGATGACTTCAGATGTCCACCAAGTTCTTTCTTCCAAGCCACTGAAGTGTTTTTGATGAGGTTAAAATTAGTTGTACATGAGCAGATGATGATGGAGAGAGCAGAAGGGCGAAAAATGCCATTGTTAGGAGTTATGTAACACTTGAAGAGGCTGGCTCAGTCTGGACATAAAATGGCAGTTTTGGGCAGGGGTTTTATTTCATGGTTCATGGCTTTTGGCCGGGGTATTACTTGATGCCTTAGCGGCTTTCTTATTCCTGCCCCTGAAATGCTGTCACGAATGAGGTTTTTTTAAAATTTGGCCCACAGCCCAGGCCTGTGGGCCTCAAAACCAAAAAGAGCTGATTTACATTCACCGATGCAAAAGAGCTGAAGAAAGTAACTTCCATAATTTTCTGCACGGGATGGTTTTTCCAGAGTGATTCAGCTGAGATTCTTGTTCTCACGTAATTGTACTGTGCCAAAGGCTAAATAATGCATTACAAGGGAAGGGCCTCATTGTAGATTTGTAAATGTTATTAGTTCTAAAAGGCTTAGTTAAATATCAGCTTAGATACACCAGTTACAACAACATTAGCCCCTGAAACCCCAGTAAAGCATTGTAAATTGCAGATTGCAACAGCAAGAAGTTAACACGAATAATTAAAACCTATAGAAATGCCACGAAAACTGGTGTCTGGAGAAGCTTGTCAAATATTTTCCTGAATCAGATCAAATCTGAATCTCTACATTGAAAACAATGCTGCATTGCAATGATGTACCAATGTTGTCCAACACAAAACAAAGTTGTATCGTCAAGACACAATTGACATTTACCAAGTTGATATAGATTTTTTTGCGGTCAACGTTATCTTTTATGAGTGTATACACGCAAACTCCAAGCTTACTAAATACCTTGCCTTTCTTCTGACGACCATATTAAAAGCTTCCCACATTAATTAAACAGCGTATCGTAACACATGGCAACGTTTCCAATGAGCACAATAGACCATTTTTGCACATGACTGATCACAGTTACTTCACTGGAAAATCTGATGCATTCGTAAAAATCTCGTAGAGTTTTGAATTCTTATCTGTTAAATTGCGCATAAGGTTGATAAGGCGATACGGTGAATATTTCATGTTTACATGCATTACGGCAGAATCATATTGGCGGAATATCGTCATCGCGTATCAGATCACCGCAACGTAATGTTAGCGTCATATCAATATTGCCATAACGATTATGGTCTATCATCAGATGTTTGGTTGGTTAGTAAAAGATGATAGTTTTTTTCATGCAATTACATTTGTGACAACTTATTGCAACCATTGAGCCATTAATGGCAAGATGACTTCTGAATCACAGCTTCTCGGGTAGAAACATGTCACAAATTTGATATAGACATTATCACTTCCAAATTTGTTCCTCAATGACTGACACCATCCATCCAAAACAGCTCTAAATGACAAATTATAAGACACATTTCAACAATGCACGATCGTAAGAAACAGACTTACCCTATGTCTTAGAATACATCAGAAAGTGACCATTACCACAATGAGGTGAGAGAAATCCTTAATTTATGGCAAATGAGTTATAAAACATATAAAACTTTTTCATTTCAGAAATGTTGACAAAGCCAATCTCAGAATATTTAAAGCTGGAACGACAACAAAGAGTTCATGGAGACAAGTCAGGTTACACAAAGTACAGTTAAAGCAAGAGATGCTAGAGTTGTTACTGGCCTGGTGATGAAGGCAATAGTGCAAGGCAAGGAACCGAGTCTGAGAGAGCCACTCATGCTAAAAGAAGGAAGTGGACCAACTAGACTGGGAATGAACCTGTCAACAAACACAGAGCAGAGGGCAGTTAAGACCCAATCGGGTCATGAAGCCAACACTTCTACGTTCTAGAAACTTCATCTCCACATACAAGCCTGCAGGCATGCAGATTTTCTCAAAAACTTCCTCAACTGATTTCAGAAAAAACCATCAAGATAATTGGGGTTGTGTAACAAAGTTTCCTATCAGCTGAAAAAATACCTGATATCATTATCTCATTCTTAAGGAATGGAGGAGTTCAAATGGTTATCTTTAGAATTGAATCATTTCTTCGTCTTGTGCTATTAGAGAGGAGCAAGCGCTGGAGATTTGCGTGATCGCGCCCAATTAGTGCTCCACATTTGAAATCTGATAATGTTTCTCTAACCAAGAACCATCATGGCATGTAGGTTCTCTCAAACCCAATCATGAAGAGAGTAGTGGTGTTCCTGTTCCTTTAGCAAGACTCTTAGTCTTCCCTGTCTCCAGTGTTTGACAATGGTTCACACCACAGCTGATTCTTGTACATTGCCTATTAGACCCAATGACTCCTACTTCAGACAGGAAATATTTCTCAACTGGTTTGTTGTTCAGCAGTAACCTCCCATTCCATGCCATGCAACCTAAGGTAATCGCAGGACAATTGGATATGTTGTAATATGAGTTCGTGCTTAATAAATGACCTCAGCAAATTCAATAATGTCTGAAAAGGCAGATATCTTGGATGTCATCAGTCGCACAATATACTGCCTGGAATATTGTCACGGGGGAAAATATTGCTGATGTATCGGGATGAAGATCAATGAAGCAATGACAAGAGCATTATACGTTGAAACATTCTCATCATCGATGTAGACGGGTCAGTACACAGGCCACTGACGCACTTATTGATACCTTTCTCCCGCACACAATTGGATGATTTCATTGGACATTGATTCCCATACCTCGGAGGTAATGATCTCGATGAAAGTCAAATAATGAAATGATGGGTTTGTCGTTGTGTCTTGTATTGACATTGTTTTGTCGAAGTGGCAAATTGACTTTTGTTACTTTTGCGATGACACAGTTTTAAATTGATGCTCATTAACTTCTCCTTTCACTAAACTCTTGTTATAAAAGGTAAGAATCTAATCCAAGCAGTGACACCACATCTAGAGGTGACTAGCACCTGAAAAAAAACCCTCAAGGAGAAAAAGATTCCTCTAAAAAGTAGTAAAAACATGAAGAATGTATATATTCAGTGGTGCGATGTAAACAACAGGTGGTAAAGGCAGAGGATTTACTAGACCATAGTTACACTAAGAACACGTATGGATATCACATACATGGATACATCCAAGATTTTTTTACCTAATCCTTTCAAAGGTCGATCATCAAAGGAAGTGAGGTTGTCAGAGAGAATGACATCAACATGTGTTTCTCTACATACATGTAGTTTTAAAGGCCTGGTGTGCTGGTTTGATACAAGACAAAGCAAAAGGATCATTAGTGTGGGCAGCAGCTTTTTACAGCGTAAGGTGAAAGCTCCTTTGTGTCAAAGAGGAACACAGAATGTTGAAGTGATTTTGTCACCAGCTTCATGGTTCTAGCGTCATACTACACACTGGATGCTATCTTCAGCTTAAGAAATTATGACACCCTATCTTCCCATACTTCGCAGCAAAATAGAGGTATTCTGTTCCTCCATCGTATCTCTTCTAACTCATGAATTCTATTTCGAAACCTCACCAAATGCTGTCTCCCGCCTTGGGAATCCAACTTTAACTACAAAGTGTGACCCCTTCCCATATTGCAACCTGAAAACAGATGTCTGGCTACCCTAATATCCCTCATAGGTCTAAATTGACCATCTAGCTGTCCCCATTGGCAAATGTGCCTGAGGCTGGGTGTACCCTTCAGCAATTTGCTTGATTAAACCTGTCAGAGACAGAAGATGATTGCATTTTGGCCAGGATTCTTATCTATCGTCAGATCTTGCTTGTTTGGAACACAACTGCCAGAGTGAGGATATGAGACATCCGAATCGGCCATTTCTAGCTTCCAGGCCTTGGGCACTGCAGTTTCGGAAGCTTCTGGTATGACCCTGGATAAGTTTCAGGTGCTTCTGGCATGGCCAAAACCCCATGTTACTGCAGTCAGAAGGCTTACAGAGGCAATGCAGGCATACTCAGGCGTAATCTAGTTTAAAGTGTGGCGAATTTTCAAACACTCAATTTTTAAGCTTTCAGACTTTCAGGCCGAGTTTCTGTTGTTTTCCATCATGTCAAAGCACCTGAGGCAAGGTGTTATATAACATCTACCTTAGCTTTTACCCCCAAGCTGTGAACTGCCTCTAATAACGTGATTCAAGATACAAAAATATCACAGGAAGTGTTTGCTAGGAACAATTATTGCTTTGTTCAAGACCTGAATTTATTGTGTTCATTTCTTCTTTTACACCCTGCCCTTTCTGGCTCAATATCCAGTTCATGGAGACATGCCATTGACACACTTCCTTACATACTATCACCAACCAAGGCAGAGACTTCATCTGATAATTTGATGATATCCGATATTGATGGCTTTTGAAGTATATACGACCATACTAGGAATCGATAAAACACAGACTGGGTTATCAGACCATCAGTTTCCAATGATATCACAAAGTAATCACTGAGATCTGAATGTGAAAGCAGTCATACAAGGCCAAGCATACAATCAGTTGTATCCAAGAATTTTTTTGTAATTTATGTTTTTATTCAGAATTAAATACAGAAACGGCTTGTTATGATTGTTGTCCAAAGCTAGTCTGAAATATCTAAGCAGAACTTACTGCCAAACGCGTTGCAGTATGATCGTAAAGGCTAAAGGAATTTATCCTATTTTATCCATACATCAGAATACACTGACTTATCCAATTTCAACCTTTTATTCCAACCAAGCTCGCCTGAAACTAACCCTTTATGCAAATCCAAAGCCAACATTTGAATGTAATCCGCCAAACGCAGTGCGAGTTCAAATTACAGACATCTACATTTCCAATAATGTCAAACAACGGTAAGTCACATCCCACGACAACAAAAGAGAGCAATATCTATAGTTTCAGCGTATGATCTTCTCCCTGTCAATCAAAATAAAGTCGTGAATGTCACATTTTGCGTATGAAAACAGATCGCTTGGATGCAGAGCTCTGACTTGAACTCAATCAATCAACAAGACCGCATTGATATTTGAAAGCTAATGCGCTATTAACAAGGATTATGAGAAAAAGTGGTGAGGTTTTTCGAGACGTGTTGCGACACGGTCCAGCGGGTTCACATCCATTAGAGCAATTAGCAACCCTGATTAGGGCATTCTGTTGAAATCTCAGGCATGGTTCATTAGGGCTTGTTGTATACATACAGTGCATTAGAACTACTCTCACTCAAGCGCTCTTTCAATTAACCCCTCAAGAATCGAGGCAACTTAGAAATGAACATTTCATTATATCCATCCAAAAACCAAACATGACACTCAATGGAATCATCGGAAGGTATTTCACGAAGAATGGTCACTTCAATACTCTGTTTGATATTTCTCGACTACTTTTGACCCACCAATTTTTCTGATACGCATGTACCAGAGAGAAAGAGTGTCACTAACAGAACAATTTCACCACTTCACTTGAACGGATCCCAGAACAAGAGTTTAGGTGTCTATAATTAATACAGATGACAATACCCATGCCCTAAACACTGGAATAGATGAGAAGTGGCAATCAGCTAAGTGGTAATGGATCCGCCTGGTGGATCCTATGGCTGAGGATTTCTCTAATTCTTAATGATGGCATAATGGCTTAAAAGAAATAGATACTGATGACTCAACTAATAGACACCAAACAATGGCGCAGGGAAAAATCTTCGAGGAACAAAAATACCAATTTCCGTGAGTCCAACACATTCATTTCCTCATGTGAATACTGACAAGTTTTTCCACATTCAAATCGTGTGTTTCCATTTTCAAAAGATTTCCTTCTACAGAATGTTTTATGTTCTCTACACCTGATTGAAAGTTCCAATCAAAGGCTAAAAAACTCTGTTCAATCAATGACAGATTGGAAGTTATTTCTTGTAGTGTCTTTGATGATAATTGCCTTGGCAATATCTGACCTAAATTGCATTAAGCAGATAGTTAGGGTACTCTTCTAACAGGAAATACCCCTCCATTAGCACCTTTAAAAAGATTCATGGCTCCTTGATTGATATTAACCACACTAGAAATTGTTTCCGGTTTGAAAGCAAGGCTAGGACATGCATGACAATCAAACAACAGCCACAACTACATAGAGAAATTTTTAGAAGCATGTGCACATTAGGTCAGTTTGGTGTCACTGCAGCACAATATAGGCCTGACATGAGGCCTTCTGCATTCAATCAGCCCATTCTGATTGTGTCATTACTGGTGTGATAATCTTTTGAGAGAGTTGCATGCATTTTCCTCTCAATACAACCAGTCCTCAAGCAATGATACAGAGCTAACATAATCATATCAATGATTTTATCCCTTTCACAGACAAAGTCTCTCCCAAGAAGCTGATTTAACGAGAAAGCAGCAAATGTTGGCAATCTCAGGTTTCAATATTTCAATGCTAAGGAACACCATCTGGAACCATGGATTTCAAATCCTGAAGTGGACAGTATTGAAATTGAATTTCTCATGGCAGCTAGGCACAGAGTGGGGTAAGCTTGAAGACGTGTGCCCCCTGGGCTGTTAAATGGTAGACACACAGGATAAACACCTGTCACGAACTCTGCTGAATATTGCAGGATCTATGATTTGGAAAGGGTCATATTTCTTGACACTGACGTTAAAAACTTGGGCAAAGAAAGACGGACATGGACCGACTTGAATAGAATGGTGTCTTTTTGCTGAAACCCATATCTAGTAAAGAACGCCACTTCTTATCAGTGATAAAGAAGTTTCACATAGGCAGCTCATGACACAGATTCAACCAAATATTTGAAGATGCATGACAGATCTTCATCACATTCCTGTTGCTAACGCCAACACCGCACAGTAGGCCGAAGGGTAAAGAGCTTGTCTTAGAAGCAACTCAATTGTTTTTTCTTTCACATCTGACTATGAGTCAGTCGTTTGGTCTTTTTTTCTAATAATACTGTAACTGGGTACATGGATGCTGTATATAAGACACCTATATACAGGTCAGATGATAACTTAGACCGACTAGAGGCATCAGTCAGTTGAGAAATCCACCAAGAGCCAACCATAAACACTTCAGGTGTACTTTTCATCGGCATGATCTTGTAATGAAAGCGCATGTCCTTGTCAAAGATCATCCCCAAGGACAATCATCCATCTAAACGAATTTAACACCACCACAGGAGGCCAGTGATGAAAAAATTATAATTCGAGCCAAGGGATCACAAAATACCACAGGGGGCAATGACAATTATACTGTAACGTGATCCCGTATTCCTTGTATGGTGAAATCAATAGCATGATCCAAACTGCTCCTGGATATCAATTTAAATGTCAATGACAATGAAGTTTGCACCTCATTTAAATCAGCCCTCCAGGTCACTTTGGATGTGGCTTTCCTCTGGGGGATGACATGGAGTAGGTAGCTGTCTGATGCTGAGTGTCTACTGGTGAAGCATTACAATTGATGACAGTGTCTTCCTTATCTGACAGGAAGAGTGCAGCAGCATAAGCTGATCTAGTAGCTTCCGAATTCTGAACGCAAAAGAAGAAATGAGCTGAGCTAGCTGAAATTAGAACTTTTGTCCCATTTTGACAAAAATTTCACTCTACCAATTATCATTCAAATTATCAAGGCATTACTGTATTTCACTACATTACGAACATTCGCAATTTAATTATTTGAATTTTACTGGCCAACGATTTCAACAAGGTGGTCTGAACTGTGACACTAACCTATTCAATATCACCCTAACTGCAGAACATTACCTTGTACCTGTCATATGCCATTGGACAATGATTAATGTGAACAATATAGAAAATTCCAATCTCCGAGTGGTAATCTGAGCAACAATAAGTTATCAATGCACCAATCTATTAGGACCATCTCATGTATCAATCAATTAGGACCGTCTCATCTCCCTTCCTGCCTACAAACGGAGAGGAAATGCAAGATATTTACCGCCACGATCAGCTTTGCTGGCGCTTTATTCTAGATCTTGCAAGATGACCACTGATTGGCTAATTGGAGGGGAAATTAGCTCCAATCAAAGTCTGTTAGATCACAGGTGTCTACGATGAGTCTACGCCAATACATGTTGATCAAATGATGGTCTCAAATAAGCTTTCGCACCCACATGGTGCCATGATATATCCTTGCTTTGCCAATTTAGCCCAAAAAGACAAAATCTCTTCATACGAACAACATTTTTCAAAGTTCAAGGATATACTAACTTTATAAGTCTCAGACATATTCTTACCTCAACTTTTTGCTTCGACATTTTTTCTGGCTACAGAATGTCTCGTGATACTTCATGTGACAAAGATAAAGCAATTGCATTGCTACAGCCAATTGTGGCATCCTTAGGGATACTTTCCCTCAGAATAAAAACTAACAGCACTCACCTTGAAGATACATTACAAGGTTACTTGGTTGCTCAATGAAACATACATCAAAGCCTTTTTTTGCAGCTCGTGTTACTTTTTCAGATAACTATACGTTGGAGGCCAATTATGTCTAAATGCAGCATTGCTTTGTGTACAAACTAACTTGGTTACTCTTTATTCATTTTTTGTAGGGTATCAACCCTGAGTCCATTAGATGTTGAAATATCCTGAACCCTCCGATATTATGCAGCAATTTGATCAATTTTGACAACGTCACTAATTGGTACCACAAATGCATACCCACAGTGCACGCAGCAACACCAAGATGCACAATTTACCCTTCAGCCATCAGAAGAAAACATCCCTTTCTTGACTAATATAACCCCTACAGTTATATGACATTTGTGCCCTCTCCTCGCCCACTCTATCAATCATGACACCTTCAGACCCAGACACCTTGCCCTCCACTCCCTACTTGAGATCCCCTCATCCAGAACACAGCGACACAATCTCAGTAAGGATCTTCTCCACTATTGGAGAAGCAACACTCCACAACTTAAATTTAGTTCCTCAAGACGTTTACACTATTTTCACACCTTGCTTTGTCAGTTGAGACAGGTTGAAAGCGAGCAAGTCAAATTTGTGAAATCACAAAATCTTCCTCCACCTTTATATTTGATATCACATGTCTGTCAAGGCCTTGTCATTGACTTACATCCTTTAGCAGGATATCGAGACATCGTTTTCATAGCTGTAACAAATATAAAAAGGCTAGAGGGATAACTTCGTGGATAAACTTTCGTACAGTATCCCCTCCCGAGGAAACAGACATGGGGATTTACTTGGCACAATGTACATGAGTAGTGATACCCTCAAGCTTGAATTACAATACCATCAAATCTCCAAATCTTCATTCTATTCGACCAAGTAAGACATAGATGGCCATTGCGACTTAGGTGGTACAGCCTTGAATAGCTAAGGAATTGTTCGAGAATGAAAAGATTTATGGCCTTGGGATGGCCTAGGGACTATTACTACTTGTCGTCTTGCATTTTGATACTCTCTGTTCTCACCCTAAAAACCAAACCGAAATTTTACTTAAAGAGTTAAACTCTGCATAGATTTTGAATTATCTTGGGGTTTTTGATGTCTCATCATTTTAATCACAATGTTCCACATGTGAATTAGGCATGTTAACTTTTAATGAAGTTTGTGGCTTAAGAGTACGTGCATGGCAGTGCTTCCGCAAATTAATCATTCTTAAATAGGCATGTATCATTATTCCCCTTTGAATTAACATATCCCAGAGGTTTAACTTCATCATCATACATGTTTTTCAAGTGCTTAACTCTTTGGAACAAATTAAAACTTATTGCTGACACTTATAACTGAAATATGACAGGTTTAAACATCATTTAGTTGACCTGCTCTGCAGTCAAAAAGATTGGAGCCAAAACTCTCAAAGATGAACTTGGGAAAAAATTCAACTGAAAATATTTTTTCACTTGATTTTTTTTTCTGCTCAAAATGAACAAACATCACCAGTTCCAAAAATTTTTTGACTTTTGAAAAAATTTTGAACTTATGAAAAAATTTTGAACGTATGAAACTCTGAAAGATGAAAAAATTTTCAAGTCCAAATATTTTTTTCACTGGTTTTTTTTTTCTACTCAAAATGAAGAAACATCATCAGTCCCGAAATTTTTTTGACTCTGAAAATTTTTCAAAATTTTGAACTGACTCAATGATGAAATATTTTCTAAGTCCAAATATTTGTTTTTTCACCCGATCTTCCTCTTCAACTTCCTCAATGAACGTAGCACTGGCTGAAGACTTAGGCTATATTTTGTAATGCCCTGCTTTGGAAAAAAAGTGAGGCATTACAATGTACATGTATATATATTTACTATTCTCACATCAGTTAGTATACAATATCACTCCTCAATTCAACAGAAACAATAGATGAGTATTGACATCTTCGTGGCACAATCCATGAGTGTAAAACACTGAAATACCCCTTCGAGACCAGATTTCACATCAGGTTCAGCTAAAAGAGTAAATCTATTGATTAGCCATTAGAGTTGACATCCCGGGAGAGTTCCAGGAGCATCTTGCATGCTTGACTGCACCTTCACACATGATTTGCGTTGCCAATACCTCACAGTATTGCTCAAATTTGTGTTTTTGGTGAATGACAAAGGCAATTGGGACATTTTTTGGCAGACACACTATGTTTTCTCTAAGTATTATCCAGTGAAATCTGGGTGGATGGGGATGCTGAATTACAAACATCAGATGATTTGGTTGACAAATTATACCTCCCTGGTTTGTTGAAAGCTGCTCTCAGTCTTTTTACTGAGCAACAAATGAAAAGGAGACATGACAATATATCTTCTTCAGAAATATCAACTATTTCACCTGATACAACTACCTACACTTATACCTAGGTTTAGCTGCCAAGTCAGTCACTTTGGTGTACTTCTGTCATCTGAGATCAGACCTACTGGTGATCAAGTCTGAAAAGACCAAGACTCATTCGCCCAATTTATTGTCTTTAAGAGGTGCCTGAGGTCAATTACCAGTAATCAAACCCCGAATTATTTACCAAAGAGAGCAATCCTAGATATACTTGCCTGTGGTAAGAATCAGATCCATCAACTTTTCATGGATCAAAGCATTACTGTCACATAGTTCATCTGTGGTACTTGCACATCACCAGTATCAAGACAGCCTTGCATTTCTTTGGGAAGATCCTGATCCACAGTCTGCTGTTTCTTTGGCATTAAAAGATGCATTTCCGTCTTGGGCCACCAGATTCAAACAGGTAATGTACCAGAAACAAAAGATTTGTTAAAGACTTGAGATCAATTATCAAGGCTTCTTCGGGTCTTATCTTGCATTCTTATCATCTTATTCACTGCTGCCATAACAAATAACCGTTCTTTCTTTCTGCAATTCCTTTTTTGAAATGCACAATAAAAGCACCTCTGAACCGGCTGACATGCTTTATTCCATTATTGAAGTTTGATAGAAAGTAATGCAACAGAAAAATCCAATGATATGTATCATCTCCATTTCTATCCAATCAATCATTATAATCCCCACTGCAGACGAAATCTACAATATACCAAGGTCAAATCATTGGTAGCTGATTTCCCTCGTCTGGCAGAATTGGATATAATTTTTTTCTTATTCAAGGGGAAAGAATCAATCAACAATTGCTATAGCCTGATCAGAGTAATTCACATAGACTGGCCTTGTCTCATTGGAACCTGACTGGTGATGTTGAAATCTAGCTCATCGCAATGAAGGAGGCATTGCTGGGGTCTGGGTGCTAGACTAGGTCTGAGGGCTAGTTGCTTATTGTACATTTTACGGTTTACAGTATCAAAATCAAGTCTTCAAGGTCTTTTGATACCTTTTAATTGCTTCTCAGACGACTTGAAATCACTTTACTCCTTAATGAGAGCCCGAGACACTCAGACAGAAGATAATCTACCAATTTCCATACTGAGACAACATTGGACTATTTCAAGTCACTCCTTTACAAATACATTAAAATCACCAGAGTACCTTTTACATACTAACTACAAATCCCAGTCAACCTGAGTCACTATGAAATTCAGACTGCAATCTCAAGGACCTTTAACATTCAATTTCTCCAGGTTCTTTCATTTCAGCAAAGTAGATTTAGGATGAATTAGGAAAAAATTGAGAAAACTTGTCTTTATGGGTGAACAAATGGAGGCAATTTGATCCAACTGAATTGAGTCAATTAATGGGGTTCAAGAAAGTGTGAAATAACAAGCTTTGTGAAACATTTTCGCTCCTTAGCAGACAAGTGCTAGCTGAATGAAAACTAATTCTATTGATTTCATTTATTGATCTGTGCACAGCTTTTTTTCATTTCCTTCTCCCTTATGGCGGGTTTTTAATCAGTTATTTCAACAAGTTTTTTTCATCGTTGTTAGAATCATCTTTTGATGTACGTATCGATTTTTTTTCTAATTATTCTGAAGGTGCCTTCACTTTCATGTTTTGGAATAACAACTGTACAGCAAACCCATTACTAACTTTTTTAATGACCTTCTTAATCTCATACACAGCAGAAAGAACAAAACCAGGAGTTTTTTGCCCTAATTGCTAAAGCAAAACAGAGACACAAAGTGAAGTAATCTTTCACAGGAGTTTTCAAAACAGTGCGAACTCTTTTGATGGAGCTAGTATTCTCGATGAATTTAGGCTTGCTGAAAAAATTAATGGGATAGCAACATTTGGGCAAGCTGACTATAAAAGATATCATAGTTTCCATTACCGTCCTCATTTCAACTCATGCATTTGGCAATGTTATGTCATCTAGCCTACGACAACAGTTTCAAGGATCCCATAATCAGATTTGCCAACTAAAGCTTGTCCCACCCATGGTTTCAACTGGGTCATTCACAACTCCCAATCCCTTTAAGTATTTTTTGATTCATTTTCTTTACCAAAAAACCCCTTCGACCTTTTGAACCAAACGCTTTTATAACTCAAATTTTTTCAAGCAAACATATTTTGGTAATAAGCGAACAGGCATTTCTTTGATAAATCATCTGAATGCAAGCAGAATCTGAATTATACCATAGATTACCCCCAGACAGAAGAAATTAATGCAGCACAAAACATGACCTTGATATTTCAAATTAAGACATGACTCATAGACAGATCTAATGGTTTCACATAACAGATACACCGTGTAATATTAGAAATTATAAACAGCAAACATCAAAGATGAAACTTTCCCTTTTTCATCTTCAAATTAACCCTTTGACCTTGGGAGTATTTCAACCCAAAGGTACAGACATGTCTCAAGATACATGAGCCTTAATGAGTCATATTAAGTTCAATCTTCATGCGTCATTTAACACTGCAAACTATATTCTCATCAAGTAACTTCAAAGAAAAACCTTGAAAGCTAATCTGAGATAATTCCAAGGATTATACCATTTTTCAATAATCTGTTCACATCAGCATACATTTTTTTACAAGATGAGCACCAATCTTTTTCTTTTGGCATTGTGGGTCATTATGAGGTACCACTACCAGCAACAGAATGTCTGAAGTTTATTACCTAATACAATTTCTTCAATGGTGGCAAACCCTTGTAGAAAGCGTGTTTGGTGAAATTTCCACTGATGGAGTCTCAGGCCTTTTTCTGGAACAGTTGTGGTTGGAATGAATTTTTGAGAGGATTACAATGATGTGACAGTATATACAGATTCATTTGTGGTAGGTTTGGTTAAAATCCAAGAGCAATTGTGAAAATGAGAGCGATAGGCAACATTCATCAACGTGGAGCAAACTAGCTCTTTAATTCACTCTACATTACTATATCAGCTCAAGTGGAAGAAGTCGGCCAAAATGGCTGCAGTTATCAAATTAAGGCACATTAAACTGACATGTTAATTCCCACAGAAGTTTGAAACTATAAAGTGTTAATTCCATCGGGTAATGGGATTAATGATAAAATGTCACGAAGGATAAAGAATGAAAATGGGACATGTTCACTCAACGAATTGGCAGATTTTCAAGCTGACGGTTTAACGCACTACTCGGATGAGAGTCCTCCATCATCAAAATTGAATTACAACGTCTTGTCCACATCATGTTACGATTTGAATTGATTCATTGACATGTTGAAATCGTCAGTTTTCTAGAGAATTTCAATGGAAACTGCACGAAAGTTATATCAATGGTCACTTGAGTTGAAAGGTACATCATGACTCAGCCTGGATTAAAATGTCAAAAGTTGATAATTTTGAAATTCTTACGATAATGTCAAAATCAGTGATCCTTAGAATGAGTATAGAGATCGAAAAATAAAACTGATTAAATGAAAATTTAAGTCGACACTGATGATTGAAAATTACAGAAAATGGCACATTTTGCAACAAAAGACCTAATCGGTGGATCTTGAGTTTAAAAGCTGACTATATCCAGTGAAATTGACAATGGGTGATCAGGAGATGTGAAATCACACATTGTACCAATTTTGCTCAAATTACACTTTCGTTGCGGTGAGAAGTGGCCTACCTGGGAGGGCAGAGAAAGACAGAGACTAATCATCCGTGTACCAAACCCACACATAATTAAAAAATTTCTCTAATATTACACAATATACTTTAATGATGCTAAGAAAATAGACTTCCTTCCATGACCAGCAGAAAAGCAACAGATACACATAAGTATCACAGCAAAATGTAATGGAAAAAGCCACATTGATAAGAATGCCCCATCCTACAGATCCACTTTTAAATTGTAATAAGTTAAATCTTGTTTTGAGTAAAACCAAATTGATTGCACCAGACTATCAATCAACTTTGACTGTAAAAGCTACCATTTATCAAAACAGAAAGCGTTCCAATAGATATAAACAAAACTAATTTCCAGTAACTTAAATGACTTCAAAGCTCTTTTATAGTCACTTCAATGAAACCAAACTAGTTTAATTTAAGAGGAAAAGGCAGCCAGGCCAGAAGAGATAAAATAACTTTAGATATAATAGGTAAATGCAAAATAAATATCGAGACAGAAATGTCATATTTCATTTTTCAGAATGTCAAGTGCAATGGGTTAAAAGTGATAACAATGCAAGCAGTGACCATGTCAAAAGAACACTGATCCATATAATGAGAATATCGATAAGACGTCATGAAAAAACCATCACCATAACCAGTCAGCAATTCCCATCGCGTAGTGCACGAGGATTTAAAGAAGACGGAACAGTGTGAAGACTATCATCGTCTGACAGCTGACATGGACAGAAGACAAGGCTAAGCCTCACGTCGACATGTAGCAAACATCAGAGATCGATCTGGCTTGACTTTTGATTGATGGACGCCGAGCCATTTTCCGATGAACGGGAAAGTGCTAACGTGAGATAGACGGGATCGGAATGGTTTGTTTTCAACAGGAAGTCATTGAAAACGTGACTGCTTGTACGAATTCTTTGATCAATGTGAAATAGGAACAGTGGGTGTATTTATAATTCAGAACTTGTGCTAGCGATCCAATATCTTACTGATATTTAAAAAAAACTGGCACGGGCCCAGCAGCTAGACATTCTTCAGTAGAACTTGATGTCAGTGACACCGAATCCATGGTAAAAAGTCTCCCACTGGAGCCAATTTCCTCACATCAACGGCTTTTCAAGTCTTCTCATTACAATCAAGATATCGTACCAATCAAATTTCACATTTGAAGGTTTCAAGAATGATTTGAGACAACTGAGTAATGCCACTAAAACAGTCAACCAATCTGTCATCAAATGCCCAAACCATTTACTGTCTGCTGAATCACCACCGTGATACTCCCAACAAGGAAACGTAAGGAAATGGAAATGGAAATAGAAGTAGCGCATACATTTCAAGTAGAAACACAATAAGGTGATTGAAGTATGTTTAAAGAAATCTGCATTACGGATTGGTTAGTGTTTCATGGGTGAAGGTCACAGGAAGTATAGATCATGGTTACTGAATAGGAGCAACAGACAAGGCTCCTCCTAAATCTAGTACGTAATGGCCTTACACGATAAGAGACTTCTGACTGTCATCGAAGATCTACAGGTTCAATCCAAAGGATCTTGTTCGTAAAATGTAGCCATGGGGCTAGACATATCGAGACTTTACATGATTGCATATCATGTCAGGTTTTCAGGCCAAACATGCTCCCGACATGTGACATGTGTCAGTGAAATGGGGATGTGACTTCGTGAAACCTTGTCTCATAATCACCCTTACTTGCTTCAGTTCTTTCCAGCATGTGGACCTGGTGTGTCTTGAGAATCAAATTACGCAGCCCACTCTCCTCGCACGAGTCTCAGTCTTCACGATGGCTAACTGCATCAGTAGGGAGCCAAATTACATCTGAAATTTACGTGTGATGTTATTTTTTATGGGGTTGGAGGCTGGTTTTGCATCCATAATTGCGGCTAGACATGCCACCATGAATACCTATGCGGTACAAATAGCTTATGTGGTTTATGATGTCATGTTGTAATAACATCTTCAACATCTTAGAAAAATATAGCTTATTGTATCAGCAAGGGGGCCAATTGTTGGTAGGATTTGAAATGGTGATTATTCTTGGAGACTAGGGGTGGCTATGAATACATAATTGAGACTGGACATGCAACTCTGATTCACAATTTTTTATGCTATCACTGTTCCAAATTTCAATTTTCTTTCTTGGAGAGTACATTTTATAATCTTGATGCCTACATTCAGATTGAAAACAAACCGAGACAGACCAGAAAAAATCAATATGAATGGGTGTCTTACTGATAATAGCTTCCTTAATTGATGTCAATCACCCGCAACACTGGTTTTGCATTCATAAGAAACAGATTTTATCAGCAATAATTTCTCCCATGCAATACTAAAATATGAGTCACAAATACACCCTCACTCAACCGTAGTGTTAAAATTCCATCGATCCAAACACAATCTTCCAATACCTCCGCACTGTTATACGCTCGGCCGCCTCGACATCAGACAAGTTCACATCCTACACAACTCACCAATTATTACTTTATTCATCTGCTTGTGAGAAAGAATACTTGTAGCTTGAAGGGTATCTGAAATCAATTCAGTACATTAACAGACGGTTAGCAAAGATGGGTAAGGATCTGAGAATAGAACCCAGCTGTCTGAGTAGGGTCTTACATTTAGAAAATTGGGGGGGTCCTGAGGGCTAACATAATACGACATACACAAGTATCAATGTTTGTATGCCCCCCCCCCAAGCTTACAACAAAACAAGGCTGTCAAAATGTCAATGATTAAAGGTAATTTGAGAGCTGCTTGATGAAATCTTGCCCCATTTATACATCAATATGACTGTGATGTCCTAGGAGTTCAATAACCAATGCTAAAATCGGATATATCTTCTTTGTCGATTTCCTCTTTATAGCTCATTGTAAAGGACCAAGTTCAGCAAAAACCATCGAAATTGCTAGCATATCTTACAAGTTATAGCTCCATGAAATGAAAATGGCCAGGGCCATTGTGCTCACCTCATGTGGAGGAAAGATGGATAAAGAGCATGGTCTTGTGTCATGTAGTGTTAGGTTTGATGTAGGTCCAAGCAATTACAATTTCCCCAAAATGGCCAATTTACAGTACATTCGACCTCTGTGACCTTGAAAAGTAGGTCAAATCAAAGAAGACCCGGGTGACACATTGAATGGTTGTTAGAATTAGATGTACCTATGATATAAAATTGGTGCCAATCGGGCAAGTCATTACTAGGAATAATGGCATTTTGAAGAATTTAGGATTTGGCCCCCTCCCTGGAGGCCAAACGGCAAATCAGATCGCACCAAACTTCGGTACCTGAGATCACCTGACCAAGGGGTACATGTGTACTTAATTTGTGATCAATAGTCATTGCAGTTAAGAAACGTGCCATAGTTACGGCCTGACGGCGAATTTACGCCATTTGACCTCTGTGACCTTGACAAGAAGGTCAAATTAAAAACCTGTGTGACATATACTGTATGGTGGTTAGATGTACCCATGATATCAAATTGGTGGCAATCGGGCAAGAAGTTAAGGAATAATCACATTTTTAAGGTTTTTGGATTTTGCCCCCTGGTGGTCAAGTGGTGAATCATATTGGACCAAACTTTGGTCCCTGAGATCACCTGACTAAGGGGTAAATGTGTACCAAATTTGGTATCCATAGTCATTGCAGTTTAGAAACGTGCCATCGTTACATCCTAACGGCTAATTTACACCATTTGACCTCTGTGACCTTGAAAAGGAGGTCAAATCAAAAACCCGGAGGATATATGATGCACCTTTGCTAGAAGTACCTACCATATTTTTTTCAAAATTTCCCGACTACTATTAAGGGAGATATTGCATATTTTCACTTTTAATGTTTGTCCCCCTAGTGGCCAAACCATGAAACGAATCGGACCGAAACTTGGTCTCCCAGGTGTCATTACATAAGGGTACATGTGTACCAAGTTTCAACTCAATAGCTCTAACAGTTACGAAACGTGCCCTGCTAACGGACGACGGACGACGACGACGACGACGACGACGACGACGACGACGACGACGACGACGACGACGACGACGACGACGACGACGACGACGACGACGACGACGACGACGACGACGACGACGACGACGACGACGACGACGACGACGACGACGACGACGACGACGACGACGACGACGACGACGACGACGACGACGACGACGACGACGACGACGACGACGACGACGACGACGACGACGACGACGACGACGACGACGACGACGACGACGACGACGACGACGACGACGACGACGACGACGACGACGACGACGACGACGACGACGACGACGACGACGACGACGACGACGACGACGACGACGACGACGACGACGACGACGACGACGACGACGACGACGACGACGACGACGACGACGACGACGACGACGACGACGACGACGACGACGACGACGACGACGACGACGACGACGACGACGACGACGACGACGACGACGGACGCCACGGTATGGGATAAGCTCACCTCTGCTAAGAGGTGAGCTAAAAAATTACTCCATCACGAAATGTTGTCACTGCATTTTTCAAACCAATTTCGCATTATGCCATGTTACTGACTACGGTGTAACCTTCAGAAAGAGCTTAACTAACGTATCTTTTTTCTCTTCCTTAAGGGTGATTTGAGAGATGCAATGGTAAAATGGTAAAGTTACATCATGCCAGAAGGGGGCTTGTCATTGTGTTACATCAGTGGTTATCTGTATACACGACAATAGCAGTGGTACACATTAACAGCGACTTTTCTTCTTTTTTTATTGCTCATCTCCTGCCTCTTTTGTCAAGACAGCATCACGAAGCAGTTTGTTGTCATTATTCTCCTAACTTGACTGAGTTGGTGGTGACGATTTGAAGGCAAACGTCTTTTAAAAAGGAGCCATCGGCTTTCAGAACATTACAGACAACATATTTCTTCTACCATGGCTCAGACAGAATTACACTACATATCATTTTTAACAGTACTCTCTGTTTTTGCCACTTTAGACTTTCATGTTCAACGTTCTTCTCTGACTTCCACTTGCACATTGTATGTCCCCTTATTTTATAGGGCAAAAATACAATTGGATACTCCAATCCTTGCCTTTAAGTTTTTGTTCTTTTATTTATCATGAACTTTTCCAGGTTTACAATATCCTTACTGGTTACTTAAGAGAAATACAGTTGTTTGATATAAAGGAGCCTTACTATGACGATCAATAGGTTGGATGTATACTAGCAGTTGCATTCGTGATTTGGCCTATTCAGGATTATCAACCCATGTAACACCCATCTCATCCCCCTTGCTCAAAATAAAGAGACATCATCAGTCCCAAATTTTTTTGACTTTAAAAATTTTTAACTAATGAAAAAATTCTCAGTCCAAATATTTTTTTCTACTCAAAATGAAGCAACATCATCAGTCCCAAAACTTTTTTGACTTTGAAAATTTTTCAGAATTTTGAACTGACTAAAAGGTAAAAAAAAAAAGTCCAAAAATGTTTTTCAATTTTTTTTTTCTGCTCAAAATGAAGCAACATCATCAGTCCCAAAACTTTTTGGACTTTGAAAATTTTAAACTTATGAAAAAATTTCACTCTATATCAGGCTGGGGTAAGAAGTCTCTACAAAGAGAAAAGATGCAGTACACCAAGTAGGCCTGGATGTCGAAAACCATGCTAAAAAAGGGGTACAGCCACGTCAATGATATTGATACAGCAGAGCAACATCTGTTTTTTCCCGTCCAATTGTAAGTGAGACATAACCAGCAGAGAGCGAAGAAAACCAATAACAGGTGAAACTTCTGGGGTTTTTTAAGCTGATCACGGAGGACCTGCTTGGTTTTTTGTAAAAGAAACAACACCAGAATGACAGTACATCGGTACATTACAGCATTGAGCACCTTGCACATAAGAAAGGTTCCTCACTCCAGTATCAGCCTAGGGTAGGGTACCATCATCGTAAACTTATAACGGTACTTAGGAGCCTAACTTAGTCATTGCAAGATAACACAACCGCATTAAATGCCAATTTCCTATTTTATGTTCGAGAGATACCTTTTGTTACACCTTGTCATCCCTGTTTATATCTTGTTCAGGTGACACTAGTGTCATTATGACCGCATCGAGCTTGTTCTGCATGCACCACAGCTGTGGTAAGAGCAACTATGGTGTTTTTGTTGGGTGAATGGTCCGGGAGCGATAAGGGGAAATGAGTTGACAAAGTAGGCCACATGTAAGGCGGCACTCCTTTAGGGGTTTTTTTTTGGGGGGGGCAACATTTTGGCAAAATCTTTGAAGGTGTTTCCACTTTCAGTTCAATCAATCACATGATCACGCAAGGGTTGACCCCTAGCAGGTATGGCCCAGAGGCAAGCCGCGGAATTGTAACTCACAAACTTAACCAACACACAATAGATTATTTACGGCAGCAGTAATTAAAACTGGTTCTTTGAAAATACATTAGGTTATTTTGGCAGTTTTTATCCTAGGTCACCACCCTTGAACGTATCTTTCGAAATCTGTCAAACAGAATTGTCACTTATGATGTAATCTCAGGAGTTTGTCCAAAATTGATGGACCTCTACCCTCAGTAGAAGAATAAGGGCCACAATAAGGGAGCACTTGTAATGATAGGGTCGCTTTCAACTGTGTTTATTTTGGACCTTTTCTTTGCCAACTGCTGTGCCACCTCGCAATATATTACAACAACGCCCCTGACACTTGACGCATCATAAAAGATATTTCAGGAGAACTGCTTGCAGACAATTGCGAAGTGGTTCTACAGAAACTGTGGGTTTATGACCTTTATCTAACTGTCTCTTAATGTTGCTAAAAGAATCACACACCCTGGTGAGTTATCTTTGGCACATTTTTATCTTTGATGATTTTTATGTTTCTTTCTCAGTGACATCTGTTGCCCAGTGGGAGGTTTGTTTCAACCATGTGAAAATATGGGAGACTTGTCTTCCTCTGGAATGTCTTGGCTGAGAAAGCTGACAATACAGACTGGTTTCACCACCGACAGTGTCTAGATGAAACCTTACAGACCGGATGCAACTGTACGTTGACAAAATACATACAGATTGGTGTTAAAACATTATTTGCCTCTTGTCTCAACACATCTTGTCTAAAGTGTGATCACTGTATCTATCTGAGCATCTAATAGAAATCAACTCATGCCCTGTCAAAGCAATGATACATCCGTCACACTTACAAAACCGCAAATTGACCACATGTCGAACTAATAGTAACTATTCATAGTGGAATATCATGTGCACACCCATGATTAACGCACCCCTTCAGGCGTGTGGAAACCTCTCATGAAAACCTAATGAATTACATGGTCAGCTAGGTCTGACCACCGCCCTGTGTTATTACATTTGTCAACTTCCCAACACTACCCATTGGCTATCACAAGCATCATTTCCTTCCCTTGTAGTTTTTAATTAAAATTCCCTCTCTAATTATGAATTAATGAATAAGGTATTATTGTGGCCACATTTGACTGTTGATGTTTCCTAATACAAATTAAGGAACATTTGTCACCAATGGCACTTTAAGTTTACCAAAACCAACTGTACATAATAAGTCATTCTGTGTACATTGTGTATTGGCGACTCAAGTAAACTGGGTCGGAAATGATAATCAGTACCAGGTTGAGTTTATAGACCATGTAATTGAATTCACATTGAGGGATACTAGATATGGAGCCTTGCAGATACTTCGTCCAAACCCTAAGGGCTAAGCACACAGACCAGCCATTTGAGTCACCAAAATTGACCAATATTTGACCAAATATGTTTTCACGCTCCGGTAATTTCAAAGATTGTATCCACAGGCCCAATAACTCATATAGATCTTGCCCTATATTTTCCTCTGCCCCTTTCAGGCAAAACTTTCAATACCATGTCACACTTTGAGTCATCTCTAACTGTAGAATAGATATTTGGAAATTTATTATTGCTGTCACATGTAGGCCGGGTGCATATCGTCCCCATCAGCTTTAATAATCTGAGTTACAGCAGAAACAATTGAACAATTTTCAAAGGCCTGATGTAAGGTTAGATATAAAGTGACAAAGATTCTTAACTGGCAATGCATTCAGTTGACGAGATAGATGCCATCCACCCTAAAGAGCAACCCGAACATTCCTCAAAATGCTAAAAACTCGCCTCGAGGCTAAAGTAGCAGAGCAAGGTCACAGATTCATAAACAGGCTCAACAGGATCTGACCTGAAAGAGATGTGGTGTGCTTACATGGCGGACATGATCTTTGAAGTGGAAGGTTTAAGTGAAGCTGAAATAGCCTTTCGTTTGAAAGATTTGTCTTTGAGGTTTTTAGTTGCCTTATTTGCTCTTCTTAAAGCAGGATACATTTGAAGAAAGTAGGGTTCCAGTCGCTGAGAGGTTTAGCACGATTGAATTTCAATATCTTCTTTGCATCTTTGGAGTTGAAAATTGTCAAAATACGATTCGTCATCAGCTTTGGGTTCATGTGTAAAATTGATCACCATCTTTTAGAATAATACAGCACTGAATTATAGAAATATGTCACTTATGTTCACCCGTTACCACATCCAAATGATGCTGAAGGATGCGACACAAAAAATTACTAGATGTCATTGACTCATCTGGTCTAACGATAAGTGGTGTCTTCCTTAGTGGAAAAAAATGTTCTAAGGAAAGTGAGGTACTTTGGAAAGAAGCCCACAAGGAGAAACTACTCGTCAAGGATGAGCTGGGCAAAAAATACTGGTCTTGTGGAGGAAATCTGAAGGAGGTTGAATGTGGAAAATGGCCACAATCTGCCATCCTTCTAAAATATGCATGCAGGCAATAAATGACCTCATACAGGATTGTATCTGTCTAGAAATGCAGCCGTTCTCCAGAAGAAATCTGCAGATCGCAGGTTACAAACATTCAAAATTCATAGGGGAGACAAAGTGACAATGATGCAGATTTAGAAGGCACGTTAGCTTGTAACAGCATCAACTTTTATGAACATCAGCGTACAAACCATCCATGCAATTCCTGGCACAAAACCATTCTGCCATACCGATTTAGCTTAAAGAGATGCCGTTAGCTATTAGCTCGAGTCATTAAAACGACAGCGATGCTACAATCAGTCATGAATCAAAACACAGCGCTAGCACAGAGATCAATAGTCACAGGCATTCTTGAGACACCTCAATGCTTGTTTGATGCTGGGTGCAGAGGAAGACACACTTTTACACAAAGTATAACTATTGAAGGATGACAGTGATGACGACTCATCCAGTTAGCCTACTAATGCATAATGCCATAATGCATCAGGCTGATGCACAATGAGAACCAGCTATCTGTGGTTATGATGTTGACCAAGGACTGAAAGAATGAATGGCTCAGGGAAAGAGATCCCTTTGAATAAATTCTTAAAAACTTCAGAAATAACAGATAAATGCACAGATGGCATCGTGTCAAGTCAACAGGTGTGATAACATGATAAAAGATTTTGCACCTTCAAAAGTTGTATTGAAGTTTCAGTCTAAATCTTTCTCAAATTTGCTTTTCTAAATTGGTCTAACAGTACTCCAGATGGTGTTGTGTAGAGAGATCGTTAAAACTGATTATCACATCAAGTAGAAGTCGACTCTCATCAGAAATCCATCGGAGATTCACCGCACGACTATCGGACATTATTCAACTCAAATTATGATGTCACTTGAAATCCCATTTAAGCCACTCAGGCGGGTGAGATTATATAACAATGGATTGATCTGCAGTTCTGACCCCTTGGTCCCCCAGCATCATCATTCTCTGCTGTAGTGACAAATGCTTGAGGCAAGGTTTCCGAGAGGTTTTCCAAGATGTCATGATGCAACCTATTGTGCTCATAGAGGAAGATGGAGTAGACATTGTGTGTGACATTTTGTCCAACACTCTCGAGGGATATGTTTTGTCAGACTGTCATAAGCGCTGTGCAGTTATTCTTACACCTGCGGCTCCATGAAGTGACCTGGTGTTGAAAGTAAGAACTACTGTAACGAGGGAGGGGACATTCCACAAGCACAAGACTTTGCTACACATACAGACTTTGCTTATACCAACCTGTGCATTGAATCGTGACAACATAGACCACACTGTCTGTAGTTGTGTAACAATTTTTGCCAAAGTGTTCCGTAGCCAAGTGGTTAATGATTTTAATGGTCTCCTCCACCACATTTAACATCCCGCAGGACTGGACTGTCTGGATATTGGCCGAAGGATAATTCCCAATACCCCTCTTCACACCATCCATGGCCAGTCAACCAAGAGCATCAAAATGCAGCAGAGGAAGCTTGATTAAGTTACGTAGCTGCAGGTCATGTAACTCACCTCCCTGACCGCAAACACCATGTCTGCATGATTGTGTGCCATGGACATATGTGTCATCAATGAAGAACTCAGATGATCACAGGATGGCCGATTATATATTGATGGAAAATATAAGAGGGGCATGCCATGTAATGAACGCAAGCTAGTTTATCCTGGGGCTATATAGAGATCAGGGACTCGGACATGATTCTGGGAGGCTGAGCAAAGATTATGGGGGGGGGGGGGTGATAAATCTGTGCAAAAGTACATTTTGTGATGGACGACATCTTATCAGGGTATCCCTTAATCTTAGGTTAAGAAAGTATGATGATTTATAGTTACAAATGGAGGTTTATATGAGGAACATCCTAGGCAGTGAACACTGGCAATATAGTGCCTCTGGGAGCTCGAGATAGTCAGACAGGATTCTTTGAGAACTGAAGCTAGGAGTCTCGTAAATGTATGACTTTGATATGCATGACATTTTAAGACCATTCCATGCCGAAAATGACATTACATTCAAATTCCTATTGCCCAGACATGACTTTTATCTCCCAGGGCTGAAATGTTAATGAGTGACAACTCCAGTTATGAAGCACCTGCCCAAGGCTAACCTGTCATGCTAAAACCACAAGAGCTCCCTAAGGTAGATACAGTATTAATAGAATGCTAATGAAGGTGAGGATTTTTGCTACCACAGTCCAGTCTCGCAGGTCATTTTCCCTCCATGGCAAAGGATTTTTGCTTTCCCCTGAGACCAGGAATGATTTCTGTGATTTTTGATGCAAGGAAATCACACCCTGTGGTAATTTATCCCGAGATCTATCGGCAGCTGGCCGATCGTTGATAAACTCGTAGAAACAATCATGCCGGTACAGAGTCATAATCTCTGATGATATCTGCTAGAGGATGTGGTCTTGATGACCAGGGAGCCATTCGTTTGGTCTGCACTACTGATAGGAGGATGGTGATAATTGGTCGGATAAAGCATTGCAGGTTGACCTGGGACAGGAGAGGGTAGATCATGTTCATATTAACTTCCGGTGTTGTCCAATAAGACAAGGTTGTTACACTAATTGGGGCTTCCTAAAAAGTGACGTTGGCTGAATCATGCTCTGATGGGCCAAGGAAGGTCAGGTACATTTTATTTGAAAAATTAAGAACTATATTCGGTTGGATAAGGGCTGGAAAAGTCATATCTGTTCCACATTGAAATATAACAAATTCAACATAGGGCCCTTGGAGAACCCAAAGGCCCTAGTAGAAAACAAGAAAGTCAATGAATGTTAGCATCAATATCACACCTTATCAGTTTTGCAGGTCTGCATGGTAGCATGGTTTACCCAAGCAATGTAAGTAATGGACTGATAAAGATGAAGCAACTTGCCAGAACCAACAAAGGTACACAGTAGCAATCTGTTGATATTAGCACTAACCAGTAAGAAAATAACTGAAAGGATATTTAGTGAGAAAAAGAAGCAGTTGCAAAAACCGATAAGGGGCAAACTTAGCAACCATAAATGTCAAGCCACATCATCTCAACTGTGACATAAGTTGATCCACTGCTTCGGCAAAACATTGGCGATGTTTACGTCTTTCAGTTGAACCATGACAGAGAATTTGCTTTAATGACAATTTTATAGGGTGGTGGGGGTGATAGCTCAAAATTAGTAGTGATTCTTGACTTCCTATCCAATCATTTGTTATTTAACTCCCATTATCGATATTGGAAAACGGCTCATTCGTCATTTATATTTCATAATGATATAGGTTAACCGGATGAAAAGTGTCATTTGCTTGCTTCTGAGCAATTGCAAATTATCGGAACAATGACTTTTTCTCAGAGAATAGCAATATCAATGCAATTGTTTTTAGATCAGCAGAAATCAGTTCAATAATGCATGCTGTGTTATGTTTGTATGGCTTATTGATGAAGAAAAGTTTTTCCACTCGTTTTTGCGAAGCTTTCATGTGATTATTGCTTGTAGTAGAAAAAAAATAAGTGAAAAAAATATTTGGACTTAGAAAAATTTTCTCATCATTGAGTCAGCTCAAAATTTTGAAAAATTTTCAGAGTCAAAAAAGTTTTGGGACTGATGATTTTGGTTCATTTTGAGCAGAAAAAAATATTTGGACTTAGAAAAATTTTCATCATTGAGTCAGTTCAAAATTTTGAAAAATTTTCAGAGTCAAAAAAGTTTTGGGACTGATGATTTTGGTTCATTTTGAGCAACAACAAAAAGTGAAAAAAATATTTGGACTTACAAAATTTTTCATCACTGAGTCAGTTCAAAATTTTGAAAAATTTTCAGAGTCAAAAAAGTTTTGGGACTGATGATTTTGGTTCATTTGGAGCAGAAAAAAAGTGAAAAAAATATTTGGACTTAGAAAATTTTTCATCACTGAGTCAGTCAAATACATTCCACAAAGAAGCAATAATACCTTATCATTTGGGTGAGAGCTTGCCCTGAGCATATCAACCAATACCCCACAGTTTATTCCTAGTCAAAACAATTTGATCAACCCATATGGTTTCCGAGTCTTCTTTCCTGCACAATGCTCAAGACATTGATGATAGATTTGATAAATGTTCCCGAGGTCATTGCCTGAGATGATTTACTCTGATAGTGCTGTGGTGCTTGTCCTCACTTATGTAGTACTGGTGACAGATGGCTATGGGCGACAATAATCTTAATATCAAATTATGCTGGAAAAAAGTTGCGGCCAACAGATTCTGACTGGAATAAAAAAAAAGGTGTAATGGACTTAGCTTGTGAATACCAGACATTGGTATGTGCCTCAGAGATCTGGCATTTTTCTTGAAATGTATTCACATTGTCAAGGTAAAAGGGACAATTTGAAAGAAACAGAGTTCTCTGTTTGGACCGGGCAATTTTGTTCAGACAACTCCCTTCTTGGTGAATCCACTCCAATCCAGCCTCCTCAAGATGAAAAGCTAACAGGAGACAAAGGGTGCCTTTACAAGTCTATGTTCTTGAAACCAATGGAGAACTAAGGGATTCTTAGGATATAATAATAAGTAATAAGCCACTTTCTTCTTAGAACCTATAACAGGAGACAGTGGGAGACGTACATCAACCCAAGCCATATGTTCTTGAAACCTTTCAAACTTTCTCCAAAGCAATCAACTTGTTGTTAGACATTCAGATAAGACGGTGACCACTCAAGATCCTGATGGCACTGCCCACAGGAAATAACAGGAGGAAATTAACGAAGGGCGTGATACGGCACAATCTATCAAGATCGCTTCCTTTCCGGAAAAATGCCTTAATGGTCTTGAAAGGATGTGGGATCGACGGTAAATCTTTTGGCTGCGGTCTGCGTATGTCGTATTTTGTTTCTGGATGAGATTAGAGAAAGCTGATAGATGATCAGACCATAGAGTTGTCATTAAATATCTGTATCAGTTTGGAACTTGAGAGAGGCATCAGATTACCCTGTCTTATAACCAATTTTCTGGTCCTTGTGTGTTTTGCTGGGAAATCTGTGTGTAATTAGTAATCTTTTAATCACCATGGACACAATATGTAGAAATCTGCCACCTTGATAATCGTGCGGTTTCGGTCATAATGGTAAAATGCGTAACGGCACAACACCAAAATGAAATCAGAGACAAGTCTGAATTGCTCCTAGGTATTGTACTGAAATATTTAGGTGTTCTTAGTTGTTCATTTGGGGCCGGGGCTAAAATGAGACATATGAAAGAAAGAAGACTTCGAATTCTACTCGAGGTCTCTTGTGACACTTGTCAGACAGAACTCCAATGGTAATACAAGTGTCTGAGATTGCTTGGAGATTTCCTTACACTGGGAAAATTAAATACTCACTGGTACTTCTCAACCATGTGGAATAAAAAGTTCAGTTGAGTCTATGGATGAGAGGGGAACCTGAAGGTGGTCCTGTTCTAAGTTGGCTGTTGAGGAAGTGAGGGTCCATCTGGTTCCAATTCCTTGTTACTGTTCAGAAAACATCAGTTGAAGAAACAGGTTTGACGTCGTTGCAATGCCATTCACCTTTTTAAGGCCAACATGGTGCATTGTTATGAATCACTTGACATCGTGACATCAGTGAAGAACCTTCCATGCCCAAACTGAAGAGGATCTCACTTCCTGTAGCAAATTTTGCTACAGTTTTGACCCCAACATCGATGTGTTCACGTTGCTATATCAGAAGGTTTTTGATGGAGTAAACAAGTCTTTGCCTGAGCTTGCAAAAGACCTGGAGAGAAATCACCATTTGTTTGATTCCAACTTGATTAACCATCCCAATTTTCTAAGTTGTTACATAGGGGAATACGAGGTCGTCTGCCCAACAGCTGTCTTCTCCAATCAGAAACCATAGAAAGTTTCCAACACTGCTTTGAACACCAGATGGTTCCAAATTGGTAGGACAGATGACACTCTGATTGCCTTTGAAGATTAAAATGTCTGAGCCTGTCATCGAGGTACCAAACGACATGCGCCAAATAAAAAATCCTATTTCTTCCTTTAGGTTCCTTGGAGTGGTGAATAATCAGATCATTTCTCTACGAGGCATCTTGGTTGATTTCAGTCTTGATGTCCAGCCTGAGTCATTACTGTAGTTGACAAAAAAGCCTGCTCCATGAAAGATGCCCAGCGAAATGATAGATCTCGGGGAAAGTTGATGGTTTCCTGAAGGCAATGTATTAATCAGGGTTTGGTCTTAACAAAGCCAATTGTGATGTGTGGGAATTGACTTGAGGACCATTCCTCAACCATTTGTGACATTCTAAAGGACATCATCTCTCAGTGTAACACTTCAGATTGCCTCCTGTGATCGACAAAGTGAGCAGTGTTCACTTTCAGTTTTGCAGAAGTTGAGAAACAGTCTTCCACGTCTGTGTAATTTGCAATAGATATTCCTGTTCTTCTCTCCACTTTCGGTCCACTCAAAAAACCTGCCAACTCCTCTCATAACTCGAAGTGTTTGGACTGTGCGAAAACGCTACAGGTTACTCACTAGTCTTATTTGAAATGACTCACGAAAGAAGTTAAATTCAGCCTGGTACGACTGGACAATAGCACTTCAAAGGAGAGCTAAGATCTATCTTGGACATTTCCAGCCACAGAGAGTAGCTTACTTGGTACAAACAAATAGTAGTTGCATCCAATTGGATAAAACCTAAGGCCAGCTTCCTCTTCATGTGCTGTTCGAACTCCCCCGTAACACTTTTCCGTATCCTCCTTGGGTTAATGCATTCATTTGGGATAGACAGGCGACTGGTACTGAATCAGTTAACCTTCAAGCCATCTTTCACAGTTCTTAAACTGACCAAAACAGGAACACATCCAGAGAACTTACACCATACCACTAATTAATTTTGCTTGCCTTGTCTAGCCCAGCTGTTTTAATTCTTAATGGAGAGAGAAGACAACTAATGATTCAATCTATCCAAGTTCAATTATTAAAACAGGTGGAAAGTTCTTATCCAGATTCATTGATTGCAAAGCTTTTACAAGGGATATAACTTCTTTGAAGTTTGAAATGGAAATTTTTAGATGATCATTTCACTAATTACTTTAAGTGTGCTTGAAATGTTCTATGGATTCAGATGTTCCAGGCAATGTTCGAGGAAAAGACCAGAGATGTATAATTTAGAATTAATCTTATGAAGACACTCTCCAGGGTGCTAGTAGCTTTATATCTTAATGTCCAAATTTAACTCTAACAGTATTAGACAATGAAATGCCACACTATGAAAGATATTGGCTTTACACTTTCAGTGCAAGCATTTCACACCCAACACCCCCTTTTAAGTATCACAAAAATGTCAGGGGTGACAAACAAATTCAATCCCAACTGCACGACATTGCACCCAAAAAAGTGGTCATGTGCAAACACAACTAGCCATGCTCAAGACGAGCATCTTCCAGGGGACACTATCACAAACAAATTTGAGTCAATTACCTTAAGTGTACATGTCGAGCATTGTGAGTGACCATGATCAACAAGCAACATGACATTAGAAGCTGCGTGGCCCCTCTACATGATGGATCACCAATCTGATTAGCCAAGGTATTGCCAATATTCGCTTACAAAGGACTTGACGGTTTTGCAGCCTGGAGGGTTCCTTGACCCTTATTGACACCTTTAGCAGGGGTAACATTCTTACGCTAGGGTTACTGAGATAAGCTATTTTTTCTGCATTTGTGTCCTTGGGCATATCCAACTGAAATGAAGTACTAAAGGCACCATGTGAGCCAGATCAAAAACAGACATAAAAAACAATGTTATTACATGTATACTAGAATCTTCTCTGAATCATTGTCCACCACACTAGGGGTGAGATATACAATGCCTTCAGGCTACTTGGGTAGACAATACACACCATGAGACAGAAATGACCCGTTTTATCGAAACTTAACATCCATTCTCAAAAGCAGAAATTTGATTGATCTGATAGTAAATCGAGCTTAATATGTAACCGAGAATATTAACTGTTTTTGTTCCTCGGGATCAAACCTAGCTTTTAGCTGAAGGCAATGGTTTGTCATAACAAACCTGAACCTGTTATCATATATATACTCATTTTCCCACCCAGATATATTTTTTCCGCCCACCATGACACAATAAACAATGGATATCAGGCAGATCAAATTTAATGCTATAACTATTAGGTATAACATCTTAATTTAGTAACATGATGATAACATGCCATGACAAAATTCTTTGTAATCGAATTAAAACAAAGCAATAATCAACATCAAAAAGAAGCAACTGTTTTACAATTCATTTTTCTGCTATGTTTAGATGTCTTTCATTTATGTTCCTAATCGTTCCTAGGGTTTGTTATGCTCTTTTGCCCCACCCATTTTATCAACATTCATTCGAAAGTATTGTCTGTAGTGTTTGGGACTCTGGAGAGCAAATGTCTGGTAGGATTAGACCAAGCAACTCCCAGACTGCCAGATACAGCAACCTTGCTGCAGATCAAATCTAGACGACCTCCTACTTTTGCTGTGCATCCCTTCTTCCTTTCTTCGTGTAAGGTATCAAGTGACTTAACATTTGCTTCCCAAGTAGAGAGCGTCAATACCTGCGTAAACATTAGTAACTGGTGACAAACCACATCAACGCTACTTCACCAGGAAATATGAGACACCAGTTTTTGAAGATGTCAGGTTTCTTTGCCGTGGACTAATCTTGTGATGGCATAGAAGTGTTGGCGGTTTCAGAAACAATCATCAGCGCGGTAAGGCGTAAGTTATCTCAGAGACTTTGAATTGATACCACTTACTGATTAAGAGAGCTGGTTGGAGATTTGTCACACTTAACCCTTTACTAAGTATTGTATTATCTGATATAATCCTCACAGTCATGGATATTTACAAGTTCTTATAGATATGGACAGAGATATGTTTCAGATGTCCTTCCGTCAGGAGGTATTGGTTGTCATACCAAACATGTCAAGGGCTGGGTTTTTCTTGGTACAGACCAGTTTTATGTCTTATTCAAAGGGCAAAGCAATAAACGGTAAGTGTCCAGCTCAGTCTAGGTCATGGAGATGAAACAGCCATCCAAGAGTCGAACCCGCAACCACCAGATCATGAGCTCATCCTTTCAACAAAATGCCATTGACCTCCCCATATGTTCACATTGCATATACTCTTTCTACGACTCCCCCTTTGGCTAACCGGTAGTGCTTGGACCAAACGACCTAGAAGACCAAGTGTTCATATGGTCATTAAATGGTGACAAACCTGCTTTGAGTACTAAAGGAAGACAGCAATTTGCCACCCTTGGACATCTCTGAGTCAGCCAAACATCACAAAATCCTCTCCCGGCCTGTCATATTTGATTGGTTTTTCTAGTATACATGTATTTAGCAATCAGTCCTCGAGCGTATGGCGTAAATTCCTTCACGCTTTCTACTAATGATGTCATTTTGCCCAAGGTGGGACAGCGACAGTAGCATGACTCAATATGTAGCCCATCATTCAGTCACTAACTAACTGATAATGACACAAACACTGAACAAACACTTATAAAGCCAAGTATAACCTTCAACTTTTAACCTATGCCACATATTGCTGAGAGAAACTATTAAATTTGGGAATAAATTCAATTTAAACAACAGCAACATCTTCAGCTGGGAGATTCAGATGTCACACGACAGCAGTCATCTAAATCCGATCGTATTGTAACAGCAAAAATACCACCACCAACACTAATCACAGCATTTCATTGTCATCACTTTTCCCCATTCCTGATGATTAATTACAAATGAAGAAATACCATCACTACTTTATCCTCTTCTTCATTAACGTTGCAAAGATTTTTTACGTAATATCTGGGGACAAGCAATAGGACATATGATATGCAGATGCTACGATGTTCATTACTTGCCTAGCTAAAAAATGTAAGAGAAGCGTTGATAAACTATTTACCACTTCATAAAGCTTGATGATTTCCCGTTAAACCTTGTCACCATTATGTTCAGCAATTGATTTAGACCTGAGAAATTACGCCTACGTGACACGAGGGTAAAAAAGTTTTACACATCATGAATCTTATGTACATGTACCCTGTTCTTTGGAAATAACCTGCTCATTTTTAAAGTGATACGTTTTAAGTTTCTACATAAACTGTATGTAAAAGCAAATATGATAACTACCTGTAAGCCATTAACAAAATGATGAATTCATGTTGTCTTTTTTTCTCATAACTGAGCTTTAGAGGTAACAATGTACATAGATTGTTATTTACCATGACCGTACTTAAGACTATAAACGACCCTAAAAATCAATCAAGCAGAGTCAATGAGTACATATATAACATAAACACTGTCTTATAGACAATTATGAAGAGGTAAATATAACTTGTCAGCTGTCAACTTTGACATTAAGACAATTATGTACCGAGTAACCTGATGAACATAACTTGTAATATTTCCATCAGAAACCCTTGTTTTGGGGCATACCAATGGTGTCATAGTGAGCACATTCTGCAATAATAGGCCAATTACTTAGAGCAGAGTTTGCTGCCTGCCAATCCGAAATTTTGAGACCTCATATTGTTTTAAAGAAGTGATCGAATATTCGTCCTTTGGGACACTCAATAACCACATAGGAGTAAGGTCTTGCAAGCTGACTCACGGTCCCCTGGTTATGACTCTCAAACTATGACCCAACATCCATCAGCCACAAAACTTTCTAGTGAAATTATCATTTCAGTCCATTTTCGCTGAGGTATAATTGAATCATCATTAAAACAGCAAGTCAGAGTTACCCAATGGTCAATGCCCTGAAGAACCGAACTCATGCATATTCCAACTTGAAGACAAAAGCACTGATGATCATCAAAGCTGTCAACACATACATGTACTCTACTTCTTGAGTAATCACATTGCCTCTACTGTTCATCTGCCTTCAGTCAATTAGCAAAATTAAAACCACCGTGAAAGAATGAGTTTATTTCGCCACAAGTTTTGAGTACTTCGAACAAGGGATGGTGCAGGCAATTTTCCTATCAGCTCCCAGTGATTTTCTGTCGCTAAGGTGATGCTTGTGATTTCATTGCATGATTATTGTCTATTATTGACGGTGATTAATATGCAATAACTCTAATGAGATTGATGCCTAATGACCAGGATTGGCGACGATGCTTTTTTCACAATGTGTTTTGTTATGTCTTCTGTCACGACACACGGCCATCCCAAAAGCCAGAGCAGGTACATGTAAGCTCTTACAGCAAAAACAGAAAAAAAAGAAGAGTGCTGACAGTATCAGCTTAAACACTGCTTTACAGGTATTCAGAAATTGACAACAGACTTGCCGGAATTATTTCGGGCCTGGTGAAATTGAGGGGTGAGAGAAACTGACCAGGAATACCTTTCAACCCTTTTGCCCTCATTCATCATCCAACATAGCAGTCCAGCGAGTCTATCGCCAACTTCTGGCAGCCTGTAATCAGTGTATTAATTTGGCACACTACACTGCTTTCTTAGACGATGGTTGTCATCAGCAGACCACTGGCTCTTTGATAAGTTATGAGTTGTTGATTAGCTGTGAGACACAGGTGGTGGATGGCTCATGTTTAAGACCACAACTCTTCCAAAACAGCACATTAGTCTGCAAAGGGTGTGACTGACATAATAAAACTTCCCCAATTTCCTTCTGATCCTGTCCTAATAAGCAATTTTAGCCGAATCTCCATGCATGAATCCTGTGAATTTGAATCTTTGGCTCATCCCACCACGAAAAGACCATTCACCCTGCCCTGTGGAGTTCATCTGAGAGTCACCTGCACACCAAAGGTTACACTCATATGGACCGTTATCTCTTAAGTGACGAAGGTTGATTTGCCACATCGACTGAATGACATGATGAGATGAGATTTGTGGACTTAGCGATCAGAATAATGCTTTTTAAACTCAAATTATCCTGAGAGGTTGCCACAAGAAGACCATAAAAATATTTTCTTTGGAAACGTTATCCCACAATTTATTGATCAGTTGCTATTTGATTCATTGCTGGTCCATCAGGCGCAGGTGGTGGGCAACCATCAGAGATCGATCATCTCTTAATTTGAGCTTCTTCATTGGGTAATTGATTGTAATTGAATAGAACTAATGCACGATGAATACGCAAGTTCCCTTCATCAACAACAGTCAATCAAAACTAGGGAAAGATCGAGAAAGGTCTAAGTCTTGAATGACCAGGCCTTACATTGCATGTACCAAACCTGAAACCAACACACTAAATAAGAAGCCTTAATGGACATGGTAAATCCACTAGACACTCTTCCATCCCAACTATAACCACTCAGTCAATGCAATGACAATGCATTATGTACACCAATCCTGGCTCTAGATAGCACCTCACTAGCGAACCCTATCCATCTGTCTCGCTGACTGAATTGGAAAAAGCTTTTCCTCTTAACTGATCCTGTATCTGATGACTCATCTTGATACAGGTATACCCACAATGGGGGGGAAACAAAACCTTAGGTTAAGGTCACCAGGGTGTGAAACTTCAATCCGCCCATGCTTCTTAGAGATAGCTTTAACTTAAATGCATTCCCATAATAGGGTCGATTGAATAAAAACTTGAAAAGCTACATAAACGCTTGTGATATGATATGTTGTTTCTTGAATAGCCAACAAAATTTAGTGTAGGAAAATAAAATTCTGGTACGTGCGTAATGCTTTTTTTTTTACATGGCAACATAGCAATCTGATCTGTTCATCTGCACAGCCATTATTGTACAAATATTCTATCCAGGTGACATTGCTCCCTTACTGCAGAGTTGTGCCAGATGGATCAGAAGCCCCCCCCCCCCCCCACCCTGTGGAGAAAAATAAGGTTATGTCAGGACATAAGGCTCAGAAGGATATCTTTTACATTCCAATCATTTTACTGCCCAATGAAACAACAGTAGAAACTTGCTAGAGCACGTGATTTAAACTTTTCTGCCTTTCAATTCGATTATGATCTAATAGATTACTTCCCCATTGAACTCTGCAACATCAATCACTTAGAATGACTATCAATTTGATGTGACAGAGAAAAAGTGCAAATCGACTTTTCAAATTGGCTTAGCACACCTAACGCCAGTTCCAAGATTAATGTGGTTCAAGAAGACATACCACAAGCAGTATTTTCTACCGCAACATATTCTGATATGATTAGAGAACGGGTTACTCCTTGTACTGTTGTAGAGAAGTGTCTATTACCAATACATAACACATGACAACAGTAACCATCACTAGAATCTACATGTACCTACAGCGGTCTTGTACGTTCTGTCGTCGGAATGTGGACGGCATGACTATATTGAGGTGCTCCATTGGTACACTTGTAAGTGTTGATTTTTAGAATACATAACACATTACAACCATCCTTCCCTGACCATGTACCTCTTGTGGTCTCCAGCACCCCTCATCAGAATGCAGATGGTATTAATTGAATATTATTCTGCATTGCTTCGACAATACAATGGTAACTGATGATGAAATAACAGACTGACTGATCCGGGCTATCAGCGCAAGTGTCCCAGGGGGATCAGACGATACATTTCGCTTAGATAGATGGAATTCTGATGGCATAGAAATGTATCAATATTGTCCATATAGTTACTGGCAGATTGAAGAGGGGACGCAATATTTTACAAGTGGGAGAGACAAGGATTTGGTACACTAAACCTGAATCGTTAGGTGGCTTCAAGGCACCACTGGTATTTACAGAATTTCAGTAGAGAGGATGGTTAAAGGACGTATCAGAAATTTACACAAACATTCTTAAAACTGCTCCATAAGGCTGTTGATATCCTATGTATAATCTTAAAAGAGCAACCAATGGGTTCCAACTTCAATCGTCCATTCTCGAGACTCAGACTGATTCTCTAATGATGAAAAATATCTTAACAGGCTCTTGCTATCAGTGTAACTGGTTTTTCTTTTGAAGGTATTTGCAATACTTCAAACGTGTAACCACGTAGAGCTTTGCTTTTGCTTCCTGTCGATAATAGGGCAGTCCGGTGAACAACTGAGTACCAATATCTCTATTTCACCAAAAGTGCAGCTTACCAGATTCTTGCTCAGTTCCAAGATTTGCCAGCCTCTCTTTATTGGAAAGTGGCCATCAGATATGATCATTGTATCATAGATCATGGGCCGTCCATTCAGCCAAGCAGAACATATGAGTCAACTTTACTATCTCTCCAACAGAATACTGATCAGAGTGGTCAAAGAGATTTGATGGACTATTCTTATGAAATCTAACTTTGATTGTGAGCATTGTCAGGTGCATGAAATGTGATATTAACCCTTTGAGAGTGTGAATGCAGATTTCTTCAACAAAATAGAGAATCTGGCAAGATCACCTCCTTCCTCTTCCTCTTCCACCGAAAACGAAAACCACCAACTACATCTTCCTGTCAATATCACAACTGTCCACCCAATAATCCGCCGAACACCCAAAGCGTTAAAACTGACCGGTGACGTTAATTAGTTTCACACGCCAACCATCAAATGACATTGACTCTGTATCTGATTACAGATTACGCATTAAGCCACATTATTTCAACCTAACAGTCAAGTTCACAGATCGCTCGACAATTCGCTCGTGTTTCCTCCGCAATTTCTTTGATCAGGCCAAGTTTCCAATTTAGCCGACTTTGCCGGTGGTCAAATTCTGCATTAGATGACACATAATGATACGCAGAGTGATCACACTGATCAGCATCGCCATGGCATTGGTTACAATGTTTCCTTTGAGGGAATGAGCATGAAATCTCTTAATCAAAGAGCACTAATTGTCAAACGGGTGAAGAGAATTTTTTGTACCCGTATTATGGATGTATAATTTGATTATTGACCAGTGCCATTAGTCACTTGGTCCATTTTGTGAAAAACCTGTGTTTTTCCCCCGCAATAATTTAGAACAGATCTTTTTGAGTAATGTACTTAATTAACAATTGATTCTATTAACTGCAGCAATAAATTGCCTTCACTGTTTTTTTAAGGGTATTGGTACATTAACCGATGAATAAGTGGAGTGGTACTCCCAGTCACTGTACACAACAGAAACTGGAGTTTCCTAATTGAACGGTTGATCAGCTTGAACGATACCCCAACAGAACAGCGTGTTCAGTCAGAGAATCTGTTGAAGCCCTAAGGACCCAATCGAAGCATGAATCAGAACTGCAGGAGTTAGCTCCATGGTACAAACCGGAGGAAGGGAACTGATTAGTGGGCGAGCTGAAAAATCTGCTCCAACCACCTTTGTTGCTTCATATTCCTCTTCTTGGACCAACCAAAACGAGTTCCAAAGAACCAGAGCACACAATCAGACAGCACCACATCCTCCCTGAGGTGGCATCTTCATACCCCTCTGGGACCCACCACAGAATGTTCCCAAGTAGTAGAACACATAATCAGACAACACCTCATCCTTGCTAAGGTGGCATCATCAAAATCCCTTAGGACCTACCAAGGAATTGAGTGGACAATGAGTAACAATTCAATCAACGAGGGAATTTTCAAAGATCCCCACACCTCCGTATGGAGCCTCTTCATAGTCGCTAAGAAATCCAGGAAGCACACTGATGACATAACGTCAACTGATTTCCCTCCCCGAGTGGACTCAGGCAATTTCCTTTTTATTCTCGGCTAATACATTCGTTTATGAGCGGCGTAAAAAACACTAGGAGTAATGGAATCTGTTTGGGTATGACAATATCTCGTAGCGATCCAGATGACCGCATGAACGCTAGGCTATGATAGCGGCTGTCATAGCCAGATGCTGGACTGATACTAGATCAGGTTTGAGTCACCCGGTTAGCAGGCGAGATGGAGAAATCATTCCGCAGAGGCACATTTTTCATATCTTGAATTGATCTTAAACCCTTTTTTATACCCCGTTAGGTATTACCCGATCTTGATTTTTCTAGTTCTTCATGATTAATACATTTGAGCTCAGAATACAATTATTCCGAGGACGAATCTGATTTTACTCTTGCTTCAGGGTTGTCAACAGCCACAAGTTAATTTCGTGATCACTTCTAGCAGTTTGCGGAACTTGATCGTTTGTTGAAGGATGGTTTCAAGATTATGTGAGTTTTTGTGAAACACCAGATTTGTTCCGATTGGGACAATCAGAATCATGTCAAAAGAAGACCATGGTGGGCCAGACACTCAATATTTGGTCACTCACTGCAGTGATGATATACAGATTGCAGTGATCTCTTCTTTGCAGGGCACTACACTGTACTCAGACCAGACAACCCTTTAGGAACATCTTCTTCTTCGAAAAGTGGTAATGAGAATTCTGAAACTTGCCTGACTTGTCAACATCAGTCATATGGAACTAATATTTATCGCACTAAATGTGGTTCTGCGTTGGAACAGACCCGAAATGGCACAGCTTTGCCATCCAAATTGCCAACTTAGTTATCTATCTGCTAAGATGGGTACTGTACAGAGACTGCCGTAATGGCCAAATCTGTCAGAACCCGTAATACAAATATGATTCGTTGTTTTTTATGTCATGTTGCTTCTATCATATCAGGACAAGTATATAGGGTGAACAATAAGCACTTCAACACCACTAAACATTCTGAAGGAAGCATTTCCCATTAATCAATTGACCCTAACTTATCTGATGAAATTATTGGTCTAGAAGGTACTTAACAACCCCAGCCTTGTGCATATCTTATCTAAAGTTGACCCAAAATAGCTGACATTGAAAGCAATGAATCCAGTAAGCCAAGAAACACACCCTCCTCCATCCCAAAGTTATCCCATCTTGTCTGACACGAAAGGTGTCGACGAAACTATTAAGCCAATATGTCAACTCTGATAATACAGCTAATATTTTGTGTGTCCAGTCGCAGTTCTAGTGTATACTCAAGACACAATTCCATGATATGATTGCACCTACTGCGATATGATCGCAGCTAAGTGCACGACTCAGGCGAGGATGGAGATTCAACGTTGATGGATGTGTTTGATAGAAACGGTGACACACAGTCTCTTAATGGCTAATCACTCTCTGGACAAGATTGACGGGCAACGCTTCTAGTAATAAGTCATGATTTCACACGATATTTAGCTCAGGACAACTCTTCGACTGTAATAACTGGAAGTATTTGCACCTGAGACATAATCACATGGATGATCGATTAGCTTACTTGTCTTGTTTTGCTTGGGCTGGGGAGAGAGAAAAGTTAGGAAATTATGGAAAGAATAGTTCACTTGATAATAAGCATGCAGTAATTGTTGAGTTGATAACAATCAAAAAGGACTTTGGTCCAGTTACTCTGAAAGATCATTGCTAAAATGCACACTGTTTGTAAGATAGTGTTGTTATCTTATAGACTGACATGGCCCAGGTGTTTTTTCGTCAAATCCCCTAAATTAATAATTTTGACACTTTTCTTAAATCAGGCACGTCAAGTAGGGCACCACCTCATGTATCAGTACCTGCTGAGGTGAACCTACTGTATCACTCTATGCTGCATCACTCGAAAATCCCCTAATCTGACGAATGATTAGTCCTCACATTCACAGACTCCTATTACATGGAACAAGGGGTTAATTATGAATTAACGCAGCAGTAATCAGAAGAGGAAACCAGTCGTATATTTAACATACTCCTCGAGTTTATATTTCACCAGCTGAGTGGATAAGGAAATGGCATCCCTTGACTACATCGTGAATCATCCACCAAACAATGTGCCTCCTGATTCGTGCACTTCCGCGTGGTTCCTGTCGACTGTGCGGAAACCTGGTCAAAGCAAGATTAACTGCTTTTATCTTAGCGTCAGCATACACCATGTTTAAGACAGAAAGTTTCTTTCGTGTAAGGCTACAAAGGAGCAATACGGAGAATTACACATCAAAGCATGGATGACTTCGTGACATCTTGACGAGGCTGAGCTAGATAGCTGGGGTGGTAACAGCTCTGAGGGATTTAGTTTCGTCCAAGAACCTTGAGACATGTCTCTGACATTTCATGATTAGCTGAAGAAATAGCTAGCAATGAAATCTGAAATGTACCTACTCATTTCATATCCTTTGAAAGTTAGGTTAAGTGGTGGTCAAAGGTACAGCTATGGTGATAACTGGTTTGCCACAAAATCAGAATTTTGGTGATTTGACAATAATTTATACAAATGTAAACTAGGCTCATTTTAGACATGATTTACACTATTTTCAAGCAAAATGTTTGTCAAGTAAACATATCATTTTTCAAAAAAGAATTTTCTCAAGGAGAGGAAAGTGCCAACAACACAATGGAATGTAGGCGAATTCTAACAGATTGACCAGTTGCTATGGAAGACAGAATTTCATGCAACCTAACCATACTGAAGCGCGCCGATCGGCAGTGCAAGACTTCCCATCTTGTCTCACAAGACCAAGTCCCATGGGTCTCCAATGCAGCAGTCAATAGCAGTTGATAGAGAAATGGGACATTGGAGACAAACCAATTAGGGACCAAGCTAAGCATTTACATAGTCTCTAGAAGATAGTCCGAGGCATCTTCAGATATTTCGTATTGTTTCCCAAATGTATCCGTTGTGGAAATCAATAAAAGCATTAGCAGGGTGGATTGTTATTATCACCACGAAGATTTATTTCCTAATGTTTTAACCCTTTTGTTGCAGAAGACCAAATAATTCATTGGTTGGTGCTTGGGTGCTTTAAAGGTGCAAATTGTAAAATGTTCCTTTGGATGTGCACTGATTTGCTCATGGCATCTCATGCGTGTGAAAATGCAGAAACAATAAATAATCAACAGATTGATCGCCCAATAAACTGACTAGTGTTTTGAGTTTGGTGTGGTGTTTTAAGTGATGACTTGGTGATTGATCTATTGATTGAAAAATTTTCAACGTAACTAATTGGTGTACCAATGGTACACACTATTGACTCAAGGTCTGCAGCAATAAATTAGATCGAACAACTCAAGGATACCAGAATGACTTATCAGTGAATGAATACCATTAGCTTTTATATAGCACCTTTCCCAAACAATCACCAAGACTTCATTGTAAGGGTGACCATGACTTGTCTGGGATCGATTCTCAAGCGACCTTGGTGTGACCTTCATTTCATCGTTTAGCCACAAGAGATTATTGGAAGCAAAGATGATATGGGTTCCAAGCACAAGGTTACATATTGGAAGTGATCTGGCCAGGTCGCATGAACCAAAGGAATGCTAGCAAAATATCATCACCAAGGTGGTGATGATGGTCTGTACTTCACAGCCAGTAGTGTTCATGTGTACATGTGTACATGTAGAGGGCAATATATGGATACAATCTAAAAGTGATCACAAACATGCTACATCTGTACATTTGAAGAGGTATAGCCATTTAAAACCATAACTATCTTCAAAAGAGCTATTTGCTCAACCTAACTTTAATCTACTAAGTCTAAAAGGCTAAGGTTGTATTCTCCAATATCTGGTTTAATATCTAGGATGCTGCATTTGACCTTGATGAATCCCAAGTTCCATTAATTCCTTCTTAAAGTTAGTGTCTAAGACAGATGATATTCGTACACAATATCTGTTATACATCAGGTTGGGGAATCATATCCAATTCGAAAAACCAATATCATTGTTTACCACATACAATGTTCTATAGTGGATATCTATCCCCAAATGGGTTATTTTTGAAGGTGATGAATACAATCACAACATACCATGGAGGTTTTGTGGCCAACTGTCACAATATTTTTGTCAATGGCTTCTACAGATGGGTCTAAAAGCATAAATAACTACCTGTTTACGTTCAGCAGAAGTAAAAACAGAAAAAAATTGGTCGACTCAGGTTAACACCACACCCTTTGTTATGTGATGACACATTACTATATACTTTCAGTAGTATAGGTAACTGCTATTTACCTTGCCATTCCTTTGACATCAGAGCAAAGGCTGCATTTTCATGACATATCTTGAAAGGTAAGACGAATGAAAATAATGGGTTCCCATCTTTGTGTTCTTGTAAGCATTCTTTTGCTTTTTAATTTTTTATATCATGGAAAGCCGCCTGCCTCTATTTTTATATGGGCCAACATGTCATGATATGATGCTGGATAATAAAGCAAGGCAACCAGGACTTGACTATATAAGCCGAGATACCTTGTAAGTGTTTGTGATATATTTTCAAAACATTCGATTAACCAGACAGACCTGGCACTAACATTTCTCTATTTCATAAGGTGAATCTAGCTGTTAGATGTCGAATAAGAGGTACAAAACTTTGGAAATTGCCACTTCATTTTAAAGCAAATATAACCACAATTCCCGTAATTCACCAAAGGTATTATCATCTGACATACCATATAAATGTTGGGCTTTTGAATGGATTTATCAACAAGGCAAAAGCTGACATGATCATTTAAGGCTGATCTAGAGTAAGAATGCCAAAAATGAACAAGAGGGGATGCTATGGGTTACTACTAGGCTAAGTGAATGTCATCTAGAGAATGATATCTGGGATCTACGACAAATTTACTACCAAACATACGAAGTATGATAACTGAACACATATTGATATCTGATTCACGGTTTATGCGTCTTTACGATTTGGTCCACTATTGACGCATCATTATCAGTTTTTACAGCAAGCGCTTTCACTCTGCTGATTGATTCATTGGAGTAGAAATGACCCGACGTCAGTTGTCAATGAAGGGAAAAGACGCCTGTGGGCCAGCCGTCAGTTATATCGATAAGATAGGATATCTGTGTTAGTTTTCTTGGTGATGATTGGAAAAGGCACACACAGAGGCAGGCTGGGTACTTTAATGAGCCAGACTAAAGGCCGAGGTTTTTACCTATCATCTAATCACTAATGAACAACTTGGGACACTCCGTTTTCATTGACATCCACCGAAGAGAACACGTTGCTATTCCTCATTAATCTACCTGAGGTAACATTTCAACAAAACTTTGTCTTACAGTTGTTTCCATAATCAACGTGAAATTAGCTCAACAGAAAAGAATGCAAACCAACAAAATGCCGCCAACAGGGGGTTTTATTACAAAGATGTACATTGATGTTCCCAAGCGTACTAAGCCTTTCACAATTCATTGACCGTATCACCAATGATATTATCAGGGGCCCAATCACATCATTTAGCAATATTTCTTTTGAGGGCAAAGATAATAAAAGTGTACTTGCATAAAGTTGATGTGATTAGCCTACTGGGAAAGGAAAAAGGAAATTTTTTTCATCTTTCAGAGTTGAATTTTTCAATAAGTTCAAAATGTTCAAAGTCAAAAAACTTTTGAGACTGCTGATGTTGCTTCATTTTGAGGAGAAAAAAAAAAGTGAAAAAATATTTGGACTCAGAAATCTTTCAGAGTAGAATTTTTTCATAAGTTCAGAATTTTCAGTCAAAAAAATTTTGGGACTCATGATGTTTCTTCCACTGTTTTGTACGAAACTCCCCCATCTTGTCCTCATGAGGATTATCACAAAGCAACCCAAGACAATAACAATATTGATTACAGACAGCATTAATGAAGTGTTCATCATTTTCATAAAAAGACGCCACATTTCTTGAACTCATTGATCAACCATGATTACCTGATTAGGTTGGCTTAATATTATGCATCTATCAAGACACATGCTCAAACCAAGTATCGTATTTAATCCATTGTTGTCATTTTACCGAGACGCAATTAACGCCTGAATAATATGATCGCCTTTCAGTAATATCGCATTCATATCTTGATCAGATGAAATCTCATATCGTTATCTTGTCTTATCTGACAGTTTCACTCTAACTTTACCTTAAAACAGTTGATCTATGCACTGTATTCAGTATAAGAATAAGAATATTAAAATTAGTGCTAGTCAATAGGAACCTCCTGATTTTATAGATGGATGTCATTACTATCATCTTCATAACTTAGTCACCATACAGTCAGCAGATATCAAAATGTTTTGAGGATTTAACCCATATTCCAAATGAGGACGAAGTCACACCCAGAATGTTTAGGACAAGGCCACTAACTTCATTACAAATCATCAGACTGGTGATTATCGTGTAAGATCATCACGTTTTCACTTATCATTTCGATTAGGAGAAGATAATCCAGTGATGACAAGTTTCTATGATGCATCGACCGAGCAATTAATGTCATTTTGAGCCACACTCGTTGGCTATCTGTTTTGTTTTGCATGAAATGATTGTTGGAAAGATGACAAGCATTGTGATTCATCAAGTCACCAAATGAAAACAAAGCAGAGGAAGAGGTATTTGAATATCTTCACAGGAATCGATTAGTGATTGGTTCATTCAGAGCAATCTATTCCTTTTCTTTACTCCTCACAAAAAGGTTTATTAGGGTACATGAGCAATGACACATGAAAGTCAACAAAGACAACTATACTTGGTGAACCCCAGCCCTGCTTGAACCCACCTCTCGTCCATATCATAACTCTGTAACGCAGAAAAATGTTCAAAAGTTGTTCTGATGCATTTGGTACTTGGACATTTGACCACAAAGCTGTTGGCATTAAGATATTAGGGTATAAGAGCATAATATTTGGTGTGTGAATGCCAACATAAAATACCTCACTCTATGACCACACTCCCATCACAAATTATTGAAATCTTGGACCCAGGACAGATTGTCATACCTTTTTTCTGACCTTTGCTCCCTGGGTGTACACCAGATCACAAAGACACAGATATTGGCCTGGAGATATCAGGGTGGTCAACATCAAAAGAGCAATGGCACGTGAAAATCGTCATGATATGATGAAATTATGACACTCACATACAGAATGCCTTTGTTTCCATCCTTGATGCTTTTGGGGAACAGATGGAGAGAGACATTGTCAGACGCTTGAAATACCATGCCCCCGGCAGGATTTCCATCCAGAGGAGAAGGACAAGATGAAACCCTTGGACGTGAGGCCAGCTGTATTAACTCCTTGTTTTACAGATATGTAGGTATTGTTGTCATTTTAAAAGGCTGTGTGGTATCTTTCATGGTAGTTTAGAGACATAGTTTGTCATGCCTGAAATTAAGTACAATGCTCGAAGGACAGTCTTGTCGGCATACTTGGATGTAGGGAGACAGGCAAAATGAAACCCATTGATGCCAGGCAAAATATCCTTGGTGTTCAGATTGGTAGCAAATGTATGAGTATATATGGTCCCATTCTTCAGTGGTGGACAGATGCAGTTCTTTCTGGTACTTTCCTGGCATATGTGACTAAACTTAGCTGTTAAACATAAAATGAGACCAACCAACTACCCAAAGAAACTATCAGAGCAAGGACTTGGGAAATCAAAAGAAAGTTCATGATTGGGAAACTAGCCTGTAATCCTAGACGACGTCGGAACGAGTGTTTAGGTGTCAGCTGACATTTTCCTCAGATGAAAAAGAGCATTTGGCTGGAATGAAACAGCATGGGCCAAATTGCCAGTCACGCTTCAATCAAGCTGTGAGGGGACAGAGGCAAAAATGGGTCAACAGAAACCTTTGTCTCCCTCACCAACCATTACGACCCCAGGATGCCGTCCAGAAATATTTCTTGCCCCTTCTGGACCCTGTTTTGGCTCTGAGTTAATAACTTGTAATGCGAGTCTTTAATAACAGGGAACCATGTGACCTTAAATAGCGGGAGAAAATTGATGAAATTACTGATTTTCTCAAAGACGACAGGGTTGTGACAATGATGAGACGGCATGGGCTTCCCCCTTGGGCGACCACCATAAATCACTAAATCACAGCGGCAGACATTCAGGGAATGTTGATATCACATATTGCGTCACTGCTATTGTTTGTGTAACGTTACCCTTGGGCTGACGACATAACTGCCTGATCAGCATCACATAGATTAGCAATGGTTGCTGCAGACATGTGATGGGAGCTCACAGGAGACAGTTTTGTTGTGGACGTCACACGGTCAAAAATTTAATCAGAAATTACATGAAACTTTTCTAGAGCGAATACATAACAGCTCCGCCACTGGACTACTTGAAACTAAGAATGTTTAGACTCGATTCAAATCCAAATTAATGATTACGTATGCCACATTTTCTACTGGTAATATGACAGCACCTTAGTGACCACAGTCAGGAAAAAAACAACGAGATGCAAGTCACATCGAGATTTCCTCCTGAAGAGCTCTTGAAACTCCAAGAAGATCACCCAATGCTGATAGAATACCGATTGCAAGTTTTCATCAAGATCGCAATATAAATTTTTTGTTATTCGGCTCAAGCTATGTTTACACAATGTTGACCACACCTTGAGGACCACAATCTGGATCAAAACAACTTGATGCAAGTCACATCGAGATCTCTGTTTCCTCCTGGAGGGCTCTTGAAACCCGAAGAAGATCAGCTAATGCGAATGGAATCCAGACTCCAGTTCTTCATCAATATCTCAATATTAATCTCATCATTTAAAAATCACCACCAGTGCCAAGCCTTAGTTCCATGAGGCTGACTGCACCTTAGTGACCACGATCAGAACAGAAATCGGATGCCAGTCACATCGAGATCTCAATTTCCTCCTCAAGAGCCCTTGAAATGCTAAGAAGATTAGCCAATGCAGTAGGAATCCTGATTACAATTTTTTCTCAAGTTAACTTGTCATCTCCACAAAAACATCCTTGGTTTTCACATTCTTATGTTGATTAGGAATAGGAAGGGCTTGACTCCAGTTAGGCTTTAGGGCAATCATCCAGGCTCCCTGTGACTTTTATCATTGATATCCAAGGTTTACAAGAGGAGCAGTGTTGTGGTGTCAAATCCTTGTGGGTAAAGTTGCAAGGAACTACTTACTTTGCCAGATTTTGACAGTACATAACCAAGAATAAGCCATTTGAAGCGAAATACTGACAAATTTCCTCAAGAGATAAGACTTTGTTTTTGTGCAGTTTCATTTTCTCGTGAAATGGAAGTTGGTGGAAACAATATAATTTTAAGTGCCGAAAGCTGGAATGATTAAAGTGTTGAATGGTTAAATCCTTCCATTGTCTTCCAATCTCTTGAGGAGAAACTTAAAATTCTACGACATGGTGACTCACATGTCTTAAACCGCATTTAAATTAATGTCTTTCCGCCAAATGTTCCATTCAGAATCTCCTGCGACAAATTTAGTTAATTCACCACTTTTGGTCGATCACAAGTTTCATCAACTTCCAAACAATACCCCTGAGAAATTAGCAAAAAAATGGTCGAACATGACTTATAAAAAATCAGACTAATAAGACGGTGATTCTTGACTCAGACTTGAGGCAGTTTAATCATGATCCCAAAGCAGAGAACATTAGCAACAGAACATAAAGACCACGAAATTAGTTCCACTTTCAAAAGTCAGGAAGAAAGAATTCCCCTAGGATTTTTTTATCTTGGAGCATTTTTTAAATTTAAGTAAAATTCCGACCATTGTGATGCACGAAATTGACACAAATGACAATTGGAGTCATCTTCTTGAACCCTATAAGATGGTGATAAATTGTCCCTTGAGCTTCTGCCAAACGTCTGACTTTTTATGTGTTTCAAAGCTGATGACCTTTATAGCTTCTCATCCTGATATAAAGGATGCTTTTTAGAATGTTGACCAGAGATATATATAGTCAGGTATAGATACATGAGACATGTAGAGTGGGTGCAGTGGTATACTGGATAAAGGACAAGGTGTCCTACTCACAACCAAGGGTAATGGGACCAATCCCTCCTGTTGCTGCTTTGTCCACCTGCCCCCCTCCCCCCCCCCCCCCCCCCCCCAGGTCATTTGCTACCTAAAACCTGAAATGCACTGTGAGACAGACCCAGGTCTGTTAAATCAGAATATAGAAAATTCGCTGCCGCCAATGTTTTGCATTTCTTCCGAATAGATGATTTCTCCGTGCAGCCCTCACAGCAAAAGATGAACATCTCCAACATCAGAGATCGCAAGTCAGGCAAAAACTACAACAGCATCCGATTTTCCATAATCAGCATAACAAGTCAATGTAATGCCAGGAGGTTAACTAGCATTGTACGCGCTGACAATGGAAATGGACTAGCATCTGATAGGAATGCTATTGATTTATAGACACCTTAGTGCACTGCCTTATCAATAGTAGTTTGACAAACTGCCTGAGGAATTCTATAGAAGGTCATCAGAAAAATGTGCTAATTTGTTTATTTCAGACTCGTTACCCATTTACCCATTGACAAGGATATTAATGAGATCGTTGTGAAAATGAAATATTACCAACAAATGTTGTGACAGGAAGTTCACCGCAGGTAATGGTAATGAATATGTAGAATCAGCGGAACCACTGGTCTGTATCTTTACATTGAGTCACATAGCAACCGAGATTTAAGCAATTGGAAATGTTAGAGGAGTGACACTGGTAGAACCACAACACCAACAGGCACTCGGAATTTGCTGTTGTGCAGAAACACGGATTACCTCTCCCACCGTAACATGTTTGTCAACCATCTTAAACTCCTCCTTTACTTCATTGGTCAGATTCACCAGCTGCCTTCATCATGTGCCTTTGCCATCATGCATCTCACTTCACATAAAATTTATATTTACCAGCCAAAACAGACCCGATTTCAGAAAACCATTTGCAAGGATTATTCCTTTTTCAAACTATTGCAGAGAAAATTGATGGCCCCTGGCATCAAATAACTGTTATTTGATCTCAAAATGAGCAAGTCAGCCAATTTTTCCATTCAAAGGTACCAGTTATCCACTTGAGACTATTGTAGCTGGCCGAGTGATGGATGTTAAATCAGGCACCAGGATGCAAAGTTATGCAACACCTCTCTTAGAGAACTTTAAAACATCAATAGGATTTTGAAGTTTGAAGATGCTATAGGTTTTGACAATAGAAAGGACGGCGATTTCAAGAATTTTCTATGGGACAACATTGTGTTCTGATAGTCCTGCCATCTACATCTCTTCAGAAGAACCACTCCTGCCATTACTAAGCGATCAATTAATTTCTGCATGGCAGCAGTATAAAACTTTACAACTGAAGTTGCCATGAACTTGATAGGATCATTTAGGTTTACCCAGCTTATTTCACCGTTTTGTTGCCAGTACCTGAGTACAGCAATTCTAACTCAGGTAATGGCCAACAAATAAGATTGTTTGCTGATAATTTCAAGCTCATACAAAATGATCCACTTCAATACGGTGTATTCCTGTTTCGCCTATTCCTGTTCCGCCTATTCCTGTTTCGCCTATTCCTGTTTCGCCTAATTCCTGTTTCGCCTATTCCTGTTTCGCCTAATTCCTGTTTCGCCTATTCCTGTTTCGCCTAATTCCTGTTTAGCCTATTCCTGTTTCGCCTATTCAAATGTATTGCTAACCTCCCCACAGACGTAGGAATATGAACCGTCCCTTACTGACCGACCAAACCCGAGGAGAGCCACATATGTACGCATTGACGAACGCATGTTACGCCTCAAAGAACAATACGTCAATGGAGAGAGGGACATAATGGACATAATATCATGATATGTATTTTCCACCTTGTTTGACTTTATATGTGCTGTACCTACATGTATATTATGACATGGGTTTTACAGCTGATTTTGATCAAATAATTATGAGAATGTACAATATTATGTATTTTTATCAAAAAACTCATGAATTCAGTTTTCATAAAATAAACGACTGCTTTACTCTACTTAATCTATTAGTTTTAACTGTGTGTCAGTAAGGTCCTATGGTCCTATGGTCAAATAAGTCCCGGACTGTCCCCGCTTTCAAGGTGACTCTTTCAAAACGGTCATGGCATGGTTTGTTAACAAAGTTGATGGCATTTGATTAGTCAAATTGTCATCACATCGTTAACATCATCCAATTGTCCCCTCACATTTTCCCCATAAAATGGACATGCATCCCTAAGGTTCCCCGTGGGAGAGTCGATTTATTGTAGGGGTACTGGAAAGTAGGCGAAACAGGAATAGGCGAAACAGGAAATAGGCCAAACAGGAAATAGGCCAAACAGGAAATAGGCGAAAAAGGAATAGGCGGAACAGGAATAGGCGGAACAGGAATAGGCGAATCAGGAATAGGCGAAACAGGAATTTTGTAGGCGAAACAGGAATAGGCGAAACAGGAATAGGCGAAACAGGAATAAACCTTCAATACTTTGGGTCAGTTTACATCAATGGCGACTTTCTGATAAGAGAAGTCTGTTAAAGGGAAGAAATCTTTTGCACTGCATTTTTCCCTTAGGTCAGCAAAACTGTTCCCACATTACATATACTACTCATTGCCAATATTCTAAACACACCTCTACTGTGCAAATGAAGCGGCAAAGCTGGAATGACAGACTGGCCATCAGGCAGCAATCTTCACGGAATCAAGGTTAGAGTTATTTAGATTCAACTGAATGAATTTTAAAGAACACAGATAAGGATAATCAAGTTTAATTAAGGTCTCTGAATCAAAGAGTACGGAGATAAAGGGAGAAGAATAAATACAGCGTTGCTCGAGATTGAATTAATCACTTTTATAGCCCATAGCTTACTCTTGCGATTGGTAACTATTGGTTCAGATCCTCGTAGTACCATGACGTAGATGGATTGACAGAGAAATTTGAATCTGGGGACCGTACAAACAGAACACCAACCCAGGTAGCCTTGAGTTATGAGGGACATGATCAGAAATCAAGTGTTGGCTGATCAAGTACATCCCTGTGCACTTTCCTTCACCCCCAGGGTTTAATTCCATCCTGTCAACGAATCAATTAATCATCCAGACTGCACCTGCTCTCTGTATATAGCATAGTAGCACATCTCTGATGCATTTTAGAAGATATCTTTTTCTTCCCCTTTTTATTTTTCTGCTCAAAATGAAGAAATATCACCAGTCCCAAAAAATTTTGACTTTGAAAATTTTGAACTTATGAAAAAATTGAAGTTTGAAATATTTAAAAGTCCAAATATTTTTTTCACTTTTTTTTTTATTTCTGCTCAAAATGAAGAAATATCATCAGTCCCAAAATTTTTTTGACTTTGAAAATTTTAAATTTATGAAAAAATTCAACTCTGAACGATGAAATTATGTTAGCCACAGCATGTATCATCTGACCCGCAGTACCCAATCACCATAAAACATACCATCCTCACTGATAATGACAGGCAGGTCATTATTTGAACAACTCTGGCCAACGAGTTATCGGAGTTGGACATATTCTGGGTATGGTTTCTTGGGTGTCTGATCTTGTCTGGTCCACCAGGAGGGATTATGATAAGTTAATTAACCATTTGAGGATTAACTGGTTGTTATGAGTTGTTCAGGAATATTAACGGAATGAAATGAGTCTGACCTGCATGGGTTTGGTCAAGAAAAATTGTTTGTTGACTTGCTGAAGAATCAGGACAAACTGAAAATATGCTTCAATGCAATTATTGGTGATTTGTTAGAACTATGACCAGGGTGTGTCTACAAACATGCCATACTGGCCCCTGAGGGTCATGCGTGAAAGTGGACAAACGGCCAATCAGGTATTATGAGCTGTAAAATGTTCCTGGTCTTCACCCAGATCAGTCGATCTGCCTTCTCGAAGAAAGAAAGCTCAGCTGGTCATAATCTCAAACACTCAGCCTAAGTACATTATGTGCCATGCGTTCACACTGAGGCTAGCCTTTGGGGATATGAATGTTCACATCATACTTGCTCCTCTAAGTGGGGTTCAAAAACTGTAAAGTGCACCTAAGCAAGTGACAAATTTAAATAACTACAGAATAACCTGTTTCAACCATATTCAATAACGTGTTTCAATCAGATTCAATGGAGACTTGAAGACGTTAGCCACTTTTTCAGACCTATGCCCAGTTTGTCTTGAAAAAGAGAGTGATTTCGGATTCAGATTGGAAGGGGTTATGAAATCATACCAGTCTGACTCTTCCATCTCAAGCACAGAAAGTGCAGAGCAAACACGTTACTCAATCTTTCCTAGTATCTCTGTATTATCTCTGTCATCATCAAAGGGTATCAATATTGACTGACCTGTGATAATTAAGGTCACAACCCCTGGCCAAAACTCCAGAGTCATGTGTCCCTAATAGGACAGTCGCCTTGATCACAATATATCATTCTGAACATCTCGTAATTACACTAGATCCTGTCCGATACCCTTGGACAAATGAGTGAGATAAAGTATTGCATATATCAGCAGAAGTGATTGCCCTGCAAACAAATTAACGGATGAGATGCATTTCTGTTGGTTTTCCAGTCACAGCCTTCGAGCTACCAATCCTCCAAATGGTCAGTACTGGTACCAGCCACTTTTTACACGCATGAAGTGAATGCTGGTCCTATTACAGGCATGAAAATAATTGTATGATATGAGAAGTCACAGCCTTTTTCTCATGTGCATGCTTACATCGAAAGCCTTTAGCAAATTTAGTTTTGCATCTTTCAACCCTTATAGAGCAGTCACAAGTTGGTTGGAAATGATTTCTTTTAGCCAAATATTTTTCAAGCATGTCGAAGAATTGCCCTTTTAGAACGATATGGAAGAGAGAAATTATTGGCAGTAAAAGTGTCATTAATGAAAAAAGATGGTGTCCACCTTTAACTTATTTCTAATCCATACAAGCAGAATGAAAAAGTTATTCCATTTCTGTCGGTTACTCTACTTATGTCTTTTGCGATGCTGCCAGGAGCCGATTCTATTCATCCACCCATTAGCTCATCACTGGAATCAGTCATGACTTCTTAGGGTACGATTCATGATCCATTAAAAGCATCCCAGACAAATAAAATTGTGTCTTTTGACTTCTATTATTCTTATCAGGCCTCATGAGGATGTTGCAAGGTGGAGTATGTCAGTACAGCCATCCTATACCTTTAATAACAAGGGAAAGGACAGCAGCCTATTGTAATGCTCTTTATATTCAATAAGTCTCTTATACTGTAATATTAAAACTTCTACAACAACATCTCAGCTTCCTACAATAAGCCTCTTATAGCCGTCTATAATTTAATAGTCGATTTCCCAAGGTGCCATCAGAATTGAGGCTGGTTCGTATTCTATTTTCTCTGCACCATGCAATATATGAAATAATGTGTCCCATGGGTCTCGGACAACATGGACTAATCTACGTCAAGATCAATTTTGAGGACAATCACTTTCATGTCAAGATTGCATCAGGGAGGAAACTAAGGTGGAAAACTCATGACTTATCTCTCTGACCTAGGCATGGAGTAAGCTAGGGAAGAAAACTCATGACTTATCTCTCTGACCCCTACAGAACTTGTGAGTTACGTATCACTCTGACCCAGGTAAGGAGGAAAAGTAGTAGACTCATAATCTTGTATTTGCTTTGTTGGGGAGAAAAGGTAGAAAACTTATGGCTCTGTCCCATGCACACTTGGATGGGTGGGGAGGAAAGAAATGATGGCATCAGTGTCAGATTTTCATTCCGACAACCAGTAATCAAGGCAGGAAAGAAACCATAAAAGAAATTCTGATGAGTAATCGTATCCATAATAGACAAGGATGGACTGTATCTTTAGGGGAGCATGTCACTGTAGTAGCCTTTACCACTGGAATTACCCTGGTAATCTTGGGAAAGTATAGGCTAATAGAAATCCAATGGCAGGTGCCAATATCATAAATCTTTTAAGAAATAAATTGTGACAATGGGAAATGTATGTGCCAAAGACACATAGGGTGTAGTCGGCTTTGTTAGACAAGTCTCAAATTAGCCCATGATGGGTGTGCACAGCCTTGGAAGTAGGGGGCCAGTGGGGGAGGGGAACAGTGTACAACAAGGTCTGTTACTTTTGACCAGTGGAGTACAGTTGTCAAATTTAACAATGCTGTTCTGTGTTTCTGTGAAGAAGGGCTTGATCAACATAAGGTTGCAATATATTATAAGCTTAAGGCTTCTCATTGAGAACATTTAAAAATACCTCAAATGTGAGTGACATTTGGGAATAGAAATTAAAAGTCTAGTCAAGATATTTAACGCTAATGCAGTGCCCATCCTAATATTAGCGTGATAATTCCTCGCTTTGGGTTAATATGTGTGGATCATATTATACGGACCTCTGGGGATGAATTGCTGGACCCATATGCTTGTAATCTATTCATTATTAAATATTTAATCTATCATCTTGTCGTGGCTTGATCGATCAGGTGGAGGTGTGTCGGGCAATCATCAATCTCTCGTTGGGTGCAAGATCAAGGGTTAATTTCAGCTGCAAACTCTGATGTGGGATATCCTGTTCTTCTGTACTCTAACACTTGCCAAATGTCTTAGGATGAGCAGAAACTATGCTCTGCTTATATTTGTCCAAACATGGTTCTATAACATCCTGAAAATGAAGTGGGGATGCATATAAGTCACTTGGATCTCATAACTCGTGCCTACAGTCCCATTAAAGAAATAGTTATATGTCGCCAGCTCCATAACCTATGAAGTAAGTTAACCATCAGCAAAAAAAGGCAATCATCAACCCAAACAACTGTTTTTTTCCACAAATCTTCTCTCCAAACAAAGCATGGTCATCACTAAACAGAGCGTCATCATGACACTAGATGGGATGACATATGGATCCATTAAAGACTCATCACGGTCAATTCATTACTAGCGACCATGCTTTCACCACACCTGACGACCAAGCATCAAGGGGGTGCTTTCCCAATCACTCTCATCAGTGCAGGACAAATGATGACTAATAGTGTGAAGTTTACACCGTCAATTCGCTTGTCTGTGGATTAGTTTTTCTCTGCAAGCCGTAAGTCACCAGGATGGTCAGATGACAGACTGGTAGCTGATGCTATAAATCCTCCACCAGATGATCCCGGGATTATGTAAAAAGGTTGGGATTTGAGGATTTTGTACACTCTTTTCTCAACATCTATCCCAGCCTCCGCCAAAGGTGCTGCAGTCGCTATTTGGTTATTTATAGGTAGCAATCCCTGTCAAGAATCCTGCTGAAAGGTCTAGGAAAAACTGCTCTGTGAGACTGTGTTTGTGACCAGTGGTACAGTAGTACCAGATTCAAAAACATGGCCCTGATATTTGAGAACATATTTTACATGTCCCTGAAGATGCATGAACCAACAGATAATCCAATATGCACAAACAGCCATTTTACAGAGATCCTCATGCACAAGATGCTATGACAGTCATAGTCTCCATCAGCCACCAGCAGAGACACAACTATGCTTCAGGCGAAGGTCACCAAGACGTTCTTAACACAATATATACAATTCCTATTATCCAATCAGCATGACGCCACCGTTACAAGATAAAACCCAACAAAAAAAAAGACTTGAATATAGAATATCATCTTAGTTATATTTGCATCCACGAATATAATGGATGTCTCCCCATACAGCTGAAGACATCTTTATTGAAGTAACACGAGTAAGTTGTGGATTTTTCTAGGCGCATGAGATCATTGAATTGGTGGAAAGACTCTGAGGAGGCTCTTGGGAATGAAAATTGAATAAGAGACCTACTGTGCATGGTTAATTCTATAAACGGCCAAATGATTTTTTGCCACTTTTTGCGATTTTTTATCATTTGGGTTGTCAACAAGTCTTGCATGAAGCAGAATATTTTCGTAAGCCATTGCAATATGGAATGCACCCTTTGTTACCGGCTCTGACTAAAGGGTCCACATGTGCAAAATTTAAGTATGGGATGATTTCTCACACAATTATCTTTTTATCGCTCTCTACGGTTTGGATGAGAGCAATGAGGAATGCCAAGGAAAAGCATTTGAAGAAGCAACATATTTGCCGTATTTACATGGCTTTCAACACCTCTGGACATAGTTGAAGTCACTCAGGATCATATCCATGACTGACACAAATCGACCAAAGTTTTGCACATTGACAGAAGAGTCAACTATGATCTATACACTACGTCTTATTTCTAATAGAAAATTCAACAAAGATAGACATCTACCCTGTCTGTCATGCTTCCGATATTAAAAAAAACAGTCTTAACTCGTCTCACGCACGGGGATTTTGAGCACCATGATGTGATTATCGCACAACACATGTGAATATCAGAATGACAAAAAGAAATAACGTCATCATCAATAACGGAAGAAGGATATGCAAAAATGTGATATAAAGCTTATGTGGGAAAATTGGTTGCTTCCACAGCTTACAATAGGATTAGGTTATGATTGCATTATTTTACACAAGACAGAACATTGAGCAAGCTCCTTTTTACGCTAATTGTGTTTTATGAGTATCGCTGCTTACCCAGAACTGTTTTTTCTTCTTTAAAGAAGTATGAGGTTTGTGATGTAACCAACAGTCACCCACCACCTGGAAGGGATGGGGGGGGGGGGGGCAACTGACATATCATGATCTATCTAAGCAGTTATCAGCCCTTATGTACCTGGCACCAAAAAGAGATACGGCTCATTTTTCAGTTTCTGCAGGTGCCCATATCAACTTATACCAGAGAACCAGGCAGTCTACATTAAAGGAAATACCACACTTCAAAAGTAGCATAAAAACTCTCCTCCAGGGTTCTGCAAGCAAATAATTTTTTTCTTAACCAGATTTTCCTAGGTTTAGAATCAGGTAGACAAAAAGGATCAACTTGATTTTTGTTTCTGCGCTTATTTTGCGACCATCTTACCTACATCGTAAGAGTCAAGGAATTCTATGCTAAAATAACATAAAAAATGGTCCTTCCAGGGTAATTTGTTCTGCAGAAAGGGACAAAGGTTCATGCTTGGTCAAGGAGATTCAGTTGAAGGATTATCTTTTTCACATTTTCATTCATGACAATCCCATTTTTTAAGGAGCCGTTAAACAACATTCCCGCCAAGACCCTGCTGAGATCTCAACTCCATCTCGTTGCCTAAGAGAGTGTCAAACTCTTCTTAAATAGTTGATTATGATATTAATTGATTGTCATGTCACAGGATGAATTATGCATTTCTCATTCCCACAGGGTCATATATTTGTATGATTGGAAATGCTATCTATTCAGAATGTTAAGTGACATTAACCAGGTCTTGGCTAAAACTATTCAGTGTTGTAAGCCAGGCCTGTCACAGCACTCATACTGGACAGGTTTTAGGAAACATGACACTTCATTTCTAGATGATTTCCTTCTGGTTTCTCATCCCACGTGATCAAGAGTTAAAGAGAGAGAAGCAAAGCCTATTCAAACGAGCAAACACTGTATTATGTTCAATCATTGGTTCAATACAACTGGATACAAATCCACACCTAAACCCAATCAAAGTACATTATTCACCAGTCATTCTCCTACCCAAAATAATCAAATTAGAACGATTTTCTGTCAAGGTTTCGCTGAAATCTCTATTCCATCTTGTCGGCCAAGATAGTGTCAAAGAGATTCTCAATTGTGTATTATCCCATTAATTGCATTCTGTGTCAAACAAGGGAATCCAGTAAACCGTTAATGGATTTCTAGTTGCACTCGTGTGACTCTTCAGGGTGCAGGTTTCAGGAACCTGGTAGAATTGTGGCCTTCTCCAGTTTTCAAAGGAAGTTGTACAGAAATGTTAGTTTGCCAGCTTTGCTACTTTCCTCACACTACTTGCTCATTATTCAGTGCTGTCACCAGCAATCCAAAGTGTGAAGGAGGTACCAGGAACTAAAAAGCGTGGAGTAGGCAACTGTAACATCATAGATTGGGCTGGCAAAGTAGTCAGAAATCCTAGCGGTCTACCATGCAAAAATGGTCAAAAAATTATGTTAGAATAGTCCACCTTTGTCTAATATGTCTGTTATATATGATGTGTGGCATCACCTTCTACAACGATCTCTGTAACTGACTTCTTCCTAAAGATATGCGAATCAAGCTCATAACTGTCACAGTTCCTATGAAATAATAATCCCACAGATCAGTGATAGACGCATGGCGGCCCTCTAAAGCTTCGCCAAGATCTTCTATGCGTCGTTCCACCTTGTAACTGGAATATTACAAATGTAGCTCTGGATGACAGCGAGGATAATCCTGGTTCAGACACAACTCATGTTTTAGTCACCATTATTCTAAGTGAATATTAACCTGGCACAGATATCAACAATACCTATTTAGCCCAATCTGGAATTTTCTCTACCATGTAGTCTGTTGCCTTCGTCGAATATCTCAAGAAGCTATGTTGTGACAGAACTGATATTAGTTTTTTTCATTAAACGTCTAACCTTGAGGTAAACTGCATTTGAGTTTAATTTTTTATATACCATTTTCTTAAAACTGACAAACAGAAATACATGTAGTCTCAAAATACCAATAATACAAATTGACTCTGAAATAAGCTTCAGCAAGGCACAGCAATCAGCTTATGGGCTATTTGAAAATTTAAATTCACTTCCATTTATTTGTCTAATCCAGTGATCGATATGCCAATTGTTCTAAGTCAAATGGTGCCAGAGCCAAGGGATAATCCGTGCTTCGCACCATGCGTTGATGTAATGCTGATTGATTCTGGATATTGATGAAGACGATTGACAGCACGTGGGTTTATCCAGGGGTTAGGGATAGGATTCTACTGGTGTTTTAACTCGACGTATTGTGTTATTGCATAGAGCTGAACATCATTCTTTTTTCTGATAGGCCTACTCTATGAAAAATGTACTCTAGTTTCATTGAAATATACAGCTATGTAGATTGTTGCTTTAACACCATAGGCCATCAATCTCAGGATCAGTGAGAGAAAAAACCTCCTTAAGTCACCACAACCCTTAACTTCCCCTCACAGCTGAGTGGAATTCCTTTCCCAAGGGGATAAACACACACAACATGAAAATTCTTTCTAGTGGAATTTTGTTAATATCAATCAGTGTTCGATATTTGTTGTGAAGGTCATACCGTAAGCGTTAGCATGGCAGTAACAAATTCCTACAATGTAACACTGCTATGAGATAAAAGACAGACAGACATGTTATGAAATACCAAGAATACCATCCTCCATATTTGTCTCAAAGGATCAATCCAATATACCAGATCGTTGGACACACCACAGCAAACATTCCCGGGCCTTGAGGTATGAGCGAGAAAACCGTTTATAGGCAAATCGGTGATTGCTAAATGTCTTTGATAATGGTAGGGAAGCTTATAATGTACCTAGAGCAAGGTCAGTAGACACAAGATTGGGGAAAGGAGGGTAATATGATGTGCTAGTGTAAAGGCAAATGACATGCAAGCTATTGTCAACATTTTCAAACCTGCTCAAAAAGGATGCCCTTTGATACTGTTGTGGCAAAGAGTAGGAAATATCTGTGCCTTCTATTTATTCCATTTAACAGCAGTTTTTTTCTAAACCTAATCCTTTCATAAGTTCAAAATTTTGAAAAATTTTGAGAGTCAAAAAAGTTTTGGGACTGATGATGTTGGTTCATTTTGAGCAGAAAAAAAAAAGTGAAAAAAATATTTGGATTACGAAAAAAATTTTTAACCCTAATCCTTTCATAAGTTCAAAATTCTGAAAAATTTTAATAGTCAAAAAAGTTTTAGGACTGATGATGTTGGTTCATTTTGAGCAGAAAAAAAAGTGAAAAAAATATTTGGACTTGGAAATTTTTTCTAACCCTAATCCTTTCATAAGTTCAAAATTCTGAAAATTTTTATAGTCAAAAAAGTTTTGGGACTGATGATATTTCTTCATTTTGAGGAGAAAAAAAAAATCACATGAAAAAAATATTTGGACTTCAAACTTTTTCATCTTTGAGCTGCAGAGACAGACCACATTTTCAAATCTGCGCTATGCAAATAAAACTTATTACAGCTGGCAATATCATGTCACAGATTGAATTTTACCATGCTCATTTTTTTGCTTCTCTTTTCCCCTACATTGTAATTTCCGCAAAGTGAATCGCGGCAAACGTATTTCAATTACTGCCACCACTAATTACATCTGATGAATGTAATTTAGACCAAAAGTGCCATCATCATGCACAAAATTATCTGAGAATGCCAATTTGGGATAGGAAAGTGTGTCTAATATCCTTTTACGACAAGGCTCAGATAAAGTTCTTTTGTCTTGTTAATCATATTGATTAGATGTACTGGTTACGGTATTCACTGGTTACTTATATCAGAGCTCATTCTCAATATTTGCAAAATTTCTGATTTAATAAAGGGCCACTGCAAGCATGATTTGCCCAACCTGATCTCCCCTATCTTGTAGTGGGCAAATCAAGTTTGGCAATTTTTAAATCTTATTTTGTGTAAGGATATCTCTTCTGGTCCAGATGGATTTCGAAAGTGATGTGAACATAAAAGTATGAGGTTCTGAAAACTGGTGATAGGAGGATCGCACATCTATCTGCCATCTACATAGGAAATAAGCAATTTTCACCAAAACGCTAAAAAAAACTGTGACGCCTCTGAAATAATGAATTCCTGTATAAGCTGTGCAAAATAATGAACCTCACAAATACCGGAGGACAAAATTTGGCTAGCGGCTCCAATGTGTAAGTCAAACAAACCCGACTCCATCACTTCATCCTAGATCAAGGTGGATTTTAATTACGGCAATGGCTCGTGAACGTGATCCCCTTTTTCGTTCTTGACTTTTGTTTTTGCATCAGGACCGAATGACATTAATTTCATATTAGTCGCTGTTTGTACGGCGGATGTAATCAGATACAGCACATGGAGAGGTGTCATTTGTGCAGCAGATCAGGCGGCAACTGATTTATCAGTCAACAGAATCATCCACCAATCAGAAATCAAACAGCCGGACCATTTTCAGTGTGTTAGAGATGTTTTTGCAACTGTATCGAGAATGATACGGCATATCACTGCAGTGATTTGTAGCTTTCTTTCTATCAGCATGCTTCGTGATCGCTGAATCGCAATGTTTTACACATGATTAGATGCATTTGGGCGGCTCGTTTGGTTCCGGAATGACCACAGAGAGAATAAAGGCTTTGCACGATTTTGACCTCTGTTGGAGTCAGTATAGTGGAAATGTGCATTGTTTGACTTTTCGTCTGAGCAGAACGTCAGCGGAGCTTGATATGTCATATACTAAAAATTTTGGTTTTAGGGCCTGTACTTACAATGGTAGTGACAAAAAGCAAGGCATGGAATAGAGTGTTGAACACTCTTAGATGCACTTTTAGGACATCGATTCTCTTAAAACCTACATCAATAAAGGACAAGAGGCTGTGCACAATTGTAACCATAAGTTTGCTCACTGCTGGCAACAATGATTACTTGTTCCCTATAGCTGATTTACTGTGCCAGACTATTTCATAGCTTAAATTGGGCAAAATGTAACAGTCATTATGTCGCCAAATGAAAAAAATTATCTTGGCCAGTTCCTGAAAGCAGTCGAGTGCCAGTCAGATTTACACATTAATACATACAATTTATGTTTTGTTTTTCGAATAGCTCTGAAGTGGCTGAAATGGGCTCTCAATCACAAAGGCAACAATATCAAGTACCTTTTATTGTATAATACATCACGACAAATATTGACTGTAGTTTCCGACTAACACCATAGCATTTCTAAAACCATATTCAAATGTGAGATGATGTTTCATGGTCGGATTGTAAAGATGCAGAGTAAAGTATTTTACATTTAAAGGTAGTAGTAGTAATATGACTTCCCGACCAGCATCATTTATCATTAATTTCTATTATTTGGGACACACCCTCTTTAATCTGGGTTAAGTTTCAGTGATTTCTACCCCTACTTGGGTGCACAACTGTTAAACGGTGTGTATCATATAATTGAGAGGCCTGGTAAGAAAGTTTTGGGATACCACATCGATGCATGATTCCTGCTATAAGTATAAGAAGAGTGATCCTTTGAGAGTGGAACACATGACCTCCTTTATATGTTAACCCATTTTCTGACCACATTGCCAATGATTTCCCTTAAAGCCATTATCAATTTTTTTTTAAAATCCTTCATTCTTCCCTGGATTTCAGTATACATCACTCACATACTTTTGGTACTTGGTCATAGCGTGATTAAAAGTAATTTATACAACTGGAACATCAGAAATGGGAAGCGCTACTCGACAGCCACTTTAGAACATCATTCGTCACTTAAGAGTCAGCAATATTGACTCGTTCACTTTTAGAGGCCAAATTGCTGGGAGGATGCTTCGGCTGGATGGAGAAAAACCCCGATAATCTTAAATGAGTATGGCTATATTGCTAGCATAGTTGGTTGGTACAATTTTAAAATAATGTTTGTAAGCTGTAGACATATTTGAAAATAAAACATACCGACTCAAATCAGGCCAAAATCTGTTCTGAGAAGGAAGTCCCTTTCCGTCCTCAACTAATCAGATTGAGGGCCAACTTCTTGACATACCTCACAATTTGCGACCATTTGCTCTTGAAATACCAACACATTCCAGTTGATTTGATTTGCGTTAAGGGTCTCAAGAGCTCCTCCAGTGGGAATGTCATGGCAGAATATTGTGAGATACATACGTTTGCCTTGAGGACAAACCAGTTTGGGTGAAGGAGCTTGTTGCTTTTGCCCTTGGCTATGATGAGCTTCGGCATTCAGTGGAACACCAAAAAGGGCCTTAAGCATAGAACCAGTAGGGTCAAGAGGCCGGGGGTTTCCCGACCAGGTTTTTAAGCTTTCCTACTCTCAGATAGTTTCAGTGTCAATTTCAATTTGTGACCATTTGCTATCAAAATAGCAGCACCATCGGAGTTGATTTCTGTCCTTTAAGGGTCTCAAGTGTTCCTCGAATGGGGATGCTGTGGCTGCAGATTGTTGAGGAATACATATGATTGCCTCGGGACCAGCTCCGTTTGGTTGAAGAAGCTATGACCACAAAACTGACGCAACATACTTATAAATTTCCGTATCCTACACACTGCACCATCAGTCGTCTAAAAGAATTACTTTACGACATATCTGTGAGATTCATTCTCAGTGCCTATGAATAAATCTCGGTGAGAAAACCCTGAATGAGCCTTCTGTGGTGGTACCTAATAGGAACTGGTAAATACCTAACTAACTCTCAGTAACCATATTCCTAATTTATTGGCTTGGTGCCTCCTTGTAGCAATTGTAAAGTGCCAATTGTGCATTACGCCAATCTTATGGTTCGTGTAGGAGTTTGGTTGTGGGTCGATAAGAGGAAATGAGTCTGGCACCACATATAAATGAATTCACTGGTTATTCGAAGGTCACTGGCAGTTTATCTATAAAACAAAACCAGCTGTAACCAACACGACTAACAATTGATTTTTTAAGACAGTGCAGAGATGCCCAATTCTTTCATAACAGGTTGTGCATTGCAGACTGATTTTAAAGACAGTGATCACCCTCGATAATCTATTGAATACTGCCAACAAACTACGCCGCAACAAATGCTGCCAACTGCAGTAAATGTGTTAAAGTTATCTTACTATAAATTTTAGAGTAAGATGATCGGTCTATAAGTATGTCATCTAAGTGTTAATCTATTGCTCTCTAGATGCTATTCCCATCGCCTAAATCCATGCAATTCATCATCGTAAGCCACTGTAAATGATCGGAAAGGCAGCATGGCGTCAACAGGATCATACCAAGAACTTAATAGGATTGTCCGCCATTCCTATATATCATCAAAGTCTGCTTGTACATTAGGGTAATCCTGAATGAATGAGGTTTCTTACTTGACAACATACTTTCATATTTATCACAGACTGGTTTTTCAGGTCTGTTAAAGTCACAATCAGCTCCCATGAAAATATTCCTCAAAAGTGGATCTCAAAAGCTGTGAAAATGTACACTGAGTTGCACTTAACCATAGTGGCACACAAAATTGCTCCTCCCACCTTAGATCAGAATACTCCCTTGAAAATAACTGTAGTGTGGGGAAACACTGAGGAAGAAGAGGCAAACTGTCCACTTTCTGATGGCAAAACACCAAGCTGTATCTCAGTGCTATTGGATAGGACCCATACCAAGAAGTACATCAGCCATCAGACATCTGGAAGTTTGTGAAATCACTCAGCTTGAGTAAGTAAATGAGGCGATCCCTGGTGTACACTACACTGATAACGCCTGGGCTGATAGTAATGACCAACAACCAGGGCCAGTGTCACAATCAAGGACAGGGGTGTTACTGAAGTGGGCACAAGTACGGTTATTGGGGAAGCAGTTGATACAAGCCAAAGATGAGAACAGCCAGATGGCCCTATTCGATTGTGACTGGGACACAACAATGATGAGAGATTGAATCCACGAGATGCAAGGTCAAAACATCCCACAAAAAGATGAGGTAGCCATGAAATGTGGTTTTTTCATTTAAAATGGATGGCCATCGACCCCTTTTTCAAGAATACAAGAGTTACGGATGTTTCACTATTGATGGACCTGGAGTGTTAACAAAGATATCAATTTATTGAGTCGATCACTTGTTCAAAGTGAGACAAAAATAGTTGAATTAGTACCTCCCAATGGTCACAAACGTGAGTTGTTCACAAATGCCACCTCCTCCGTCGTTAAATTGATAATATTGGCTGGAAGACTGACCTAAATGACAGGCCGACTTGGAGAATATTGAATTAAAGACGGCAGTGCATCGCTGGCGAAAGATTTTACGGCGTTGTTAAGAACTAATTGGTAGCATTATCAGTAATCAATGTCGTGTATTGCAAATGCGATGTAAAGAGAGTCGTCCCCAATGAATTCCGTTGGTGCAACTTAATGGTACTTTTGTCAAGTATGAGAAATGGTATTTCAATATATGTACTTATTTTTGTTCTGGCAAAAGACTGAAGAGACCATTTTGTTGTGCATGATTGTACACTAGTCAGAACTAAATTGATTCAGGTTGTGTGAAAAATGAAGAAAAAAGAAATTTGAAAAAATGATGTATGAACTATAAATGTGGAACATACTTCCATCTATTTTGAGAAAATCCTACTTCTGGCTTAGCAGAAATACTTCTAACCCTGTTTGACAGCAGCCAATTTCAAATTTGCGTGAAATTCTCTGACCCTGTGGTTACCCTTGCTTGAAATCGTCTTTCACTTGAATGAGTCACCGGCAAAACTCTAATAAACAGAATTAAGTGAATGGGCTATTTACAAATTATATCAATAATACTACTCTTCACAAGAATTGGACACTTAAAATCGTTTGATGCCTGGGGCTGGACCTCGATTTTCACAGATTTTAACTGACAAGGATATTTGTGCAGGGGAAATTCGGTATTTTTACAAATCATTAATGCAATGTGTTAATGGTTGGATGATAATGTGAAATCTGTATTGAGATGATTCAGTGCATAAGGGGATATTTCAAAGGACGGCCTGAGTTAAAGAGAAAAGCTACCAGGCACGGATACCAAAATCATCATGGTGTTTCATAATTAGTAAAGATAAAAATATGGTTCAACAACTATTCACACCATGTTTAAAGCCAGCAATCAACTCTACAAATGCAAACGACTCCTTACAAAGTCTGCCTCAAGAAAGAAAAAATCTAATATTTACCTTTATCTAATGCAATCTCTGACGTATCAAAATCCAGATCTCATTAATTGAAACTACCAGCACAGGTTTAACGATACAGAAAGCAAAAGGCAAAACAATTTAAAACCTCACCACATAAAGATCAATAATCTACAGGAAGATAGCAAGAGACAAAATTCCTTTTGCCGCTCCGAGCAAGAATTGCCCCTCAACTAGACAAGATTATTGGATCACTCGTGCAACTCACTTTACATCGAAATTCTGTTAGCAATTTCCTGCGAGTGGCACGGCCACGCTGCAGACTCCCGGCACCATTAAATACTCATGGGTACACAAGCAATCAATGAGTTTAGTATGGTATCCCTCTGGTCATGTGTATGTGTGGAGATGACCGAGATTCCCTTTGAAGTTGTTGGAGAGGAGCAATTTTAATACAAAAATCAGAGCACAGGTCTGTTATTTGCAAGTTCTGAAATCAGCAATATAAAAGACTCGTTGGTACTTAAGACACCATTGAGTTTTTGTATCAAGTCCCTCTGGCTATGACAATATGTTGAGGTGACCAATATTCCCCAATCTGTTACTTTTGTTCTAAGAAGCTTCGCTCCAAGATCTTCAGGGCCCACTAAGATATTGTGCATAGTTGACCCCAGCGGAACAGGGGATGAGAATGGCCATCTTTGGGCGAAAGAAATGAAAACTGACATGAAAATAAAAGCTGAATAACAGAGATGGTACTCTCACCAATCTAACGGAACTGACAGCATCTATACCATTAGTGACACCTGCCAACAATAGCTAGAACTTGACAACGTACCATCGGCAATCTGCACAGAATTTAACTATAATTACAATCAAACATTTAGTAGCATAATCAATGCCAAGAGTGAATCCAGGGATAGCACATCACGTGATCCCCCTGCCCTTACCTGAGTGACCACTAATGATATTAACTTAATTTGGACTCCAAGGCTCCCCCATTTCAAATTAATGATCACTAAAACAGACCTTATATGGACTCCTACTTTCATTCCCCTTTCCCCACTTTTCTTATGGGAGATTAAACCATAATGAAACCCAAACCATTAGTAACAAAACTACCATTGGCGCAGGATTTGTTCTTGCTCGTGGGATAGGTTAATTCATATTACAATATACTTCTCAATATCATGTCCATTGGGACTTCTCAAATTCTCCCAGTAAATTCTGGCAAAATGGTTCATCAACAATATCATACCTTAGAGGATGACAGGCATACAATGATATTTGTACCAGAATATGTTTACATGAGCAAAAGCGGCATGGTTCATGCACTATAACAAACACTGTTTTCAAGATGTTTGTTTCAAGCTCTATGTACCCAAGTTACCATGTGATTTTATCTTGAAGCCACTGGCTTCTTTCGGATGATTAACCTGACACGAGAAAACCTAGACCATTTTACCTACAATTCTGTTAGATACAGTGATCTGACCGTGTCCAGGAAGGGAGGGCACTTTTGTGTATCGGGAAGGGAAGCAGAGCACTTATTAGACCATCACCTAAAGAAGATGGGCCTGGGGGCCGGATATGGCTTGGGTCAGAGAAATGACTATCATCATTGCAGTCCCTTGGCAGTATTGCACAGAGTGATACCACATTAAAGCAGAATGTGACAAAATGAGTTGGATGTAGCAAAGCGACTTGTTGAGATAAATGCATTCAAAAAATGTATTGCAACCAAAAATGCAATTCTCAGCACTGAAACTCATCCATTTTCTCATTGCTGCAAGTGTAACTCCTGCTTTTCTAGGTCACAAATGATATGATTCTAATGGGAAAGATTTTGTGGGTACATGTGGCATAACTGCCAGGAAAGGTGGAAAAAACGCGCTACTCTTACTCTAAGTTTAGACGATACCAAGCAGTCAGCACAGGAAATCTAGATCAACATAAGAAAATAACAATCCATCCAGATATCTGTCTCATATTCCCTCCAGCATAGTGTAGAACAATGTAACCAACCTGAATAAACAGGTATAAGACTATGGCAATGTGAGCATCACCAACTTCAGCTACCAAATTAAGTCCAAAGGGAGAAAACAAAGACCCACAAGATCCCCATCTTACTTTACCTCTGACATTGTGTAGAACACAATAAAGACACGAATTGACATGGAACACCTGCGTCTGATCAGCGTCAAATGCGATATCCGCCGCCGACAAAATGATATCGGTGGCAAACATAAGCCTACAGGTTGATTAAAGATCAGAGCCTGGGATCGGAAGCCTGACGACGAATATAATCAACGCCAATTAATCTTGTAACGAAGGAAACAAATCTGCTTCCCTGTCTTTGTGATGGGGGAAAGGACTGGTCGGCTGATCCTTAATAAAGGATAACACCAATACAAGGCTACCCTTTCAAACAAAGGAAGCAAATAGCCGAATTTCTGTGTTCAGTGAAGAGGCAGGGGTTTCAGGACATAAATCCTGTGACAAACAAATGGCTATCAGCGTCAGACAAGTTGTCATCTTCATCATTGTCATCTGTCAGCCTTGCATTACATTACATGGTCTTTGATCACTCGTTATGGTTTTGGGAGTTATGGCAGCAACCCAACCTTTTGGGGAAGCAAATGGCATAGATGTGGCGTTGAGTTTATGACATCAACAACCAAATCTCATACCTGTGTTTCCCCTACAATGGCTGCCTGCAAGTCAACAATTTTGCTAAAACTTGCCTACTTTGAGTTGGGATGATCCCCAGGATGACACACAACACATAAGTAATCACTCACCGTTGCCAAAATTATATAATACCCATGGCTGAAAATGATAACACACACTTTTTGAGACCCCAAAGCCAATAATGTCATTCTTCTTAAAAAGTATAGGGTCAAACAAAGCACCAGAGAAATCTTTTTCCTCAAAGTATCCTGTTATAGCTTGCATTACCTTATTTTCGTTGTATCGTATTTTCTCATTGGGCTCAAAGCTTCAATATCGGTAACCCACACAAAGGATTTCAGCAACAGTTGCATGCCATATTGAGAGTACTCTTAACAAGCCGTCTGCAACCGGATAAGTTAAGGCACATTTTTTGCTTGAGAACAAGCAAAGGAGCTTAAATTGTATGTCATATAAACCGGCAAGTCTTATTAAGTCTTGAAGTCTCACATTTTACTCGTTGTGTAGGGTTTTCTTTTGATCTCTGCTAATGCTATATAGATCCAAACTTTTATCCGGGATCAACGGTTATGGAAAATAATTTTTCCACCTAGGAGTAGAGGTTGGGAAACATTGCCAAAGATGGCTTATGGAAAAATTGCACTTTTATTAATGAAACTTTTGTGACGATATCTCAGCCTACTATCCATCAATCTCTTTTTCAAACACTTCTCCCCGTTGAAAATGAAGAAGACCAGAAAAAAAACACCTCAACATCTTCTCCATCTAGCTCAGACAGCTAGAAGTATGTTCTTATTTAGTTATAAACCACAATTTCCGCAAGATATCCAGATAATTGCAGTTAAAATCCTTAGGGGTCGTAGGCAATCTTATAACCATTAAACATGTTAAAAGCCACGAGGCAGAAGTCATTTTCAGCTCAGGATATGTATCCCCAAGTATGCCATCACTTTTATAACAGGGCAGTGCTTTTTTCGTTATAAATGCAGAGAAAATTTCCCAGGCGAGCCTGCAAAAAATTGGTGAATTCATTGTGGATATAACTTCGGTATGTGTAAAGATTGAGATTTTGAGGCTGGCTTAATTTTTTCTTTTTGATTTAAGGATAAGCATAGGTACCAGGTGTCATGGGATCAGTGGCATCACCAGCTCAGACTAAACTAGTTTCAAGCACATATTGCTCGCTTCCATCCCCTAATGTCATCTCTTGCCTCTTACACACATTTTACTTTCTTACAAAATCCAATCTTTACCTTTCAAAAAATAAGCCACGCCTAGCTTTTTCGATAGCTTCTTTCTAACCGAATCACTTTAGTCACTATATGTCAACCATGGTGTATTTCTGCCTATACCACTTCTATTTGCTTTGGGCTTTGGAAGAACATGCATATCTTAGTCCTATGGCGTCCAATGGTGTCTACAGCACATACATTACAATACATTAGCTGCTAGTTTGCTTTCCCATCTCTAACATCAAACTGATTAGTGTCTTCTGTCTTTTTCGACAAATGCTCCAAACCGCTTTGAAAATTAATGCCATCCAATGATCATTTGGTCTAAGTAAGCAGAAATCGTGACAGGTAAACGGATGACACAACAATCCGTGTTTGTTGCATGGATGTCAGTTTCATACAACGGTTTTGATATATGAAGCGCACGCTATTTGTTATTGGTACAAAAGTTGGTTGTTCAGTCTCTTGGCAATAGGTGGTGTTAGGAAATGATCAAACTCTGGTTACAGAGTGGGCAGAGTAGAAGAGTGTCCAACTTAAAGTCAGCATAGTTTCAAGCAAAGAAGGTGCATCGCCTTCTTGACGACCATAAGACAATTATTTGCTTTCAAAGTGCGTACACATTTAAAGAGATTTAAATGAAAGACGAGTCGGGTAATGAAATTTATGATGGAGAAAGACTGGGAAGGAGTGATGAGCAGAAACGTTGGCAATGATGGTAATGTAATTTGCCCCAGAGAGCTTTCAAAACCACAAAAAGATTGCTTTAATGATCAACGAAAGCTCATTAGAATCGACATGTTGGCTTTGACATTTAAGTGCCCCAAGACCAACAGGTTCAAGTCTGTACTTGACTGCAGAAGGATGAGCTGATTTCACCATCAGTGCACGTTCTTAATGATCAGTCCACAATCACGAAATCCGACCAATTAGGATCAAAGATAACCAAGGCTTTACGATTTACGTTGAAGTCGATGTGGCATGCAATTTGGAACCGTTTGTAGAGGCTGGCTAACACAGTATTTGAGCAAACTTTTTGAGAAAGCTGCACTGGTCGATTATGGATCAGGGTAAGATGTAACAGTACTGATTGATAACCAGCATGATAGACAATATCCTAGTACTGACAGAGCAGTGAGTAATCTGGTTTCCTACCACATTGGTTACAGTTCATGTAGAAAATTTTACTCAGTCTTTTAGAAAAAGCTGCAGTGGGTGCTAGTGGTCTAGTGTGAGATGTAGCTTTGCTGACAAAAGATTCACACTCAAAATCAATGAGCCTGCAATGCACAAGTTACAGTCAAAGCGGTGTCTGAAGTGGTACTAATAGAAAAAGCTGCAGTGGGTGCTAGTGGTCTAGTGTGAGATGTAGCTTTGCTGACAAAAGATTCACACTCAAAATCAATGAGCCTGCAATGCACAAGTTACACAGTCAAAGCGGTGTCTGAAGTGGTACTAGAAATTCAACAGACCAACAGGTAATGCGACAGGAATTTCATACGAATGACAACCCCTCAATATATTGATTCAGAAATTACTTGAGAATGGCTGACAGAGTGAGGAGTCACTTCTCATTTCCTTGAAATCAAATGAAAGTGCCTTGGAGCAGACGGGACAGACGGGACAGACATGAAAATTCCAAGACTGATAATCTCGCCAACTCGAACCCATAAATCAATTAGGAAGCAACGTAAATTGTGGTCGGGACACAATCTGTCATTGACAAAGTGCGACCTTGGCGACAACCTTTAATGGAGGTGAGAGATGAGATAGGGGAATTTTATCAGTATTTCCCAGACTTTATGTGGTTTGGATGAAGAAAGGAAAGCAACATAGCTACAAGGTATTCGTGTTTTTTTGCTGGCCACTCCTTTGAGCTAGATTCAATGGGTGACAGAGACTGATGGCATCGGCATTTGCCCGACTCATTGATGAGGTTGGGCAACTGATTAAAGAATATAGAAACAGATAGAATTGAAGTTGCTTTGGAAAACCTCCGACTCTGAAAGAGCTTGTTTTTTTTTCTGCTAAAAATTCTCACTAATGCGACCACCTCGGTAATGCAACCATTCAACCTCGGTCCCATGAGTGGTCGTGTTACCAGAGCTCCACTGCATTTCTTCCAATTTTACTCAGTGGTTTTCAAATATCCATCTGGAGAGTCTTTGCCTTGGATTTAGTTGGCCTCCTTTGGCAGGATGCTCAAGACTACAGACTTACACAGTTGCTTATATCTAAACAAAGATCCTGTAACCTTCACTTCACATAAAAGGAAAAAAATCCAATATTTCTACAATGAAATTCATTTGATCAATAGTGCAGGCCAAGCCTTATTCAAGACATCCATTACGGTGTTAATCTTTGTAACATGAAACAATTGCTCCACTTACCTTCCTCTATTTTCAGGATGCCAGGGTACTTCGACTTTTGTCTCTGTTTATAATGTGTTAACCCTTTTGCCAACCGAAACCAGAAATATTCGTGGCATTATAGTTTGCAGTTTCTGGTCAAAAAAGCTTATATTCAGCATTTTGACAACCCTGGAACAGCTAGTTCACTTGTAATTTTAATATGACTTTCTTTTTCACTGCGTTTTGAATTTTTTTGTGTTTTTTTGCAAATGAGGAAATGTAATCAACTAAGTGCACATTTTTTGAATTATGTCGTTAGTTTAAATTTACTGACAGGTTTTACATTTGTTGCCCTTTTGGCAGGTTATGCGCACTTTAAAATAGGATTTTACATCAAACACGCTTTGAGATTCTTGCGCCAGAGTGCCTTCAGTAAACCAATAGAACTCAAAGGACTGTCAACATATTTCCTTCCTCACCTGTTAAGAGTATGATTCACTTCCAGCCAAGGAAAGAATAGAATGATGCGATGCATGTACATGTACCTTGAAAACGGACTGGCAAAGACTGGCAAGAACTTTACATAGGGATATGGGGAGATGTACAAGAGGCAGACACTTTACGCCACACATGACATGAAATTATCACGCTGGACTGTTTTCAGTAACCCCATGAGGAACGAAAGAAACCAACTTTGGATATTATTAGAACAAGAGGGTTCTCTATATCAAATAATACTCCTTTTGACCAGGAACCAATAACTTCCACTACAAACAAGACACAAGCTTCTTTTTACCAAAGTCACTACTCATAGCAAAGTAGATAAGGACATTGACAGTATAAACAGCTTTGATACTTTTATCTCTGATAGCATTGCTTTTTTAGGGCCATTCTGCTTGTAAGTCTGTCAAATTATTATTATTATATTGTACCAATACAACAGTGCATTTCTCAGCAGTCAAAGGGCAGTGACATCGAGGTACCCATTTCAGTACAGCTCCTCCTTTGATGGTACATCATCGGAATATAATATTGAGGAGCACAACAACTGAAACCCATCACAAGGACCCCTGATCATTTTACTGCAAACCCAACGTCAAAGGTTAGAGAACCGACCGGTCATTGACTCAGCAGTTCCTTCTTCAAATGACCAAGTGACTTTACATGTCTATTTTCCATGAAGGATTACCGTTATTTTAGAACAGTAAACTCAAAGCTTCTGGATCAAAGGCACATTACTGTAAAGACTCCGTCTGTTGTGAGGTTGGAGCTGGTGACCTTGACTAACAACAGTCCAAATTTGATGACCATAGCTCACATGATTCTGGAGAAAATTAAGGTGGTCTACGATCCGTGAAAATAGAGCATTCTAATGTTATCTCTCATCTTCTCCAGGCTGATGTCAAATGTTTTTCATCGATACTCACCCTTGCAATGGATTAGAGAAAGTCCAACTTGATATACTTGCTGATGTAACGTATCGGGGAAAAAGACAACCCAATATCATACCGGAAATTTCACATTGCTCAATCTCCCTTGGGTATACGTACCTATCAACAAACATTTAACAACATAATACAGTTATTTTTGGTCCCATTGTCACAGAAATGCCTAGCAATGTAATATGGAAACCAAAAGGTATTTCATAATATCAGTACCAACAAATCTGACACTTATCCCTGGAAACCTTAAGCAACCGTTATCTTGCCGCTAGGTTATCTCATTTGAGAAAAACATGATAAAATATTACACCTGCACAACATGACTAAATTCCTTTAACCTGTCCTACCCTTGGGTCTTCTAAGTAAAACGTCATGGCAGTGTGGTCATATTGCATGGGGACTTCTTTATAATCAAATGGGGAGAAATATTGATCATTGCTGATACTCGGGTTCTAAGCACTTGGCATTAAAGCTAGCCGATATCACAAACACAGTAATGTGTGTATGTGCGGGGGGGGGGGGGCTTTTTAGGGATGCGGAGATGGGCTGAAAATTGCCATCAGAGGTTAAAATGAGTACCCTTTTTAACAACAGGCTTCGGCACAAGGAGTGATTTGTTGCAAGAATCGACTGAAATTGCTGAACAGGAATCAGGGTAGCACTGTGGGACATCAGGACTGACAGGCACCCTTGGCCCTTCCTCCTTATCTAGTTATACTTGACCTACCTGAGTTAGTTGTCCATATTCCTGCAGCAAAATCCTTTTCTTATCCAAAATATTCTTTTAAAATAGAAGTCCAAGAAGAAATCATGCAACTAATCAAGCCTTGTCAAACATCTGTCTTGATCCTACCAATACTAATATTCCTGAAAGAAATTTTTTGAACCCTTCTTAAATCTCACAATATACTTTGCAAAATCTCCATCAGTAAAATAGCACAGCTACACTCAATCATAAAAGTTATCTCTGTGATATCTCAGACAGACAATTTTCAAAGAGACACAGGCAAATAACTGACCTAGGGTCAATACCACGAAACAATTACCTATTACAAACAGCAGGTATTTGATTGAAAGATATATCAATAAATGAAGCAATTAAATGTATGTCCTTTGTAATTGAGGACGCATAGCATTTACACTCCACTCAAAGAGATGACAAGAACTCGAGTATTGGTACCTGACCTCGGATATCTGATAGTATCATCAATTCAGATCTATAACAGTTTGATGATTGAGAAACCAAAACATCTAAAATTGATGGTCCAAGTTATCAGCCAGAGGCGGAACAATCTGAAAAAAGAAAAAAACTCGGGGCAAAGATCCATGTCGCATAGATGATGATGATAATGATGATGATGATGATGATGATGATGATGATACCAGTAACTCCATTTTGCTGAAAATTTTGGTTGCCATGTTTTTGCAGTGACCCCTTCCATTTAAACTGAGATTAACTTCATGATATTTTGACACAGGAATTTGGCCTAAGGGTCCAATTTCAATAGCATCCCTAACAACTGCAAAGACTTTACCTGCAACTTGTCTTTGTTATTCTTCTACAACTTGTCTTCATAGTCTTCTAGACTTTTTCTTTATTATTGTCTTTTACAACTTGTCTTCAATTGTCACAGTCTTCCACAACTTGTCTTTGTTATAGCCTTTACAACTTATCTCTGTTACAGTGTTCAAATCAAAGAATGACATCTGAAGCAGCCATGGGAGGGCTCGTTCAATCAATACCAAATTTCACCTAAATGAAACAAGAAAAACCACATGTTTGATTCCAACTCATTCCCGACAACCTGATTCAATTTGCTACACTCACCTTTAATCATAGGAGTTTAAATGAATAGAATGCTGGAGTAATTTAATAGCCCCTTGAGAAGAAGACCTGAATGACAATCATGGATAGATTTAGGAAGGAATACAGAACTTTTAAATCTAATGATAACAAGATTTCAAATGATTTTGCCTTCTCTTTTCACTGGAAAACATTTTAAAGGGTCAACCTCCATTACAAGCATGCTAATACGAAAAAACTGAACCGCCTAAGTTCCCCCTCCCCGCCCAAAGGTGACAAGACATCACCATTTTCTGCCCTATTAGAAGGATTGCCCATTCCCTATCATGTTTTAAACATGCATTCCCCAAAGCAGACATGATATTCAAGTACATTATCTCTGCCAATATTGGGGTCCATTGCACATGTATTGCATGCACGATATACACAAATGCTTATGCAAAGTGCTATAAATGTCACTATTTCCTAAAAATCTTCGACTCTATTGGAAAGTTACCATCTTTTCATTACTAGGGTGAATATCCTGTTTTGTGTTGATAACTGTTCAAGGGTTAAAACTCACCTCGCTTATTCATATCATCGTCTGCGCGAAAAAACCTCATCACACCGCAATTTTCCATATGCTATGTAAGAAGTGCTCATAAGATCATGAAAAACCATCTTCTTCAGTGGGAGGAAATATTTCGGACAAAGAAGTGAAATGCAAACCAGCAAAGATGGCCACCTGGCGGCCATATTGGTCCATCTTTGTTTGATTTTAAAGATGGATTTTGAAGTCCGAGCGGGACAAATTTTTGGGGTAGAATAGAGGGTTCCTAGATACATGTGCTCACAAGTTTAGAACCTTCTAGCTCAAATAGAAACGAAATGTGCCACCTATCGGTGATTTAGTGAACTTTGACCTCTGTGACCTTGAAAAGTAGGTCAAATCAAAAACCTGGGTGATACGTCATTTAACCTTATTAGATAAATCCACCATAAAAATGTCGTCACTCTACGTACAACCACTAGCTTCAAAAAGGCAAAAAAACAATTTCCAAGATGGCCGCCTGGAGGCCAGAAAGTAGGTCATATCGCGAAAAAGAAAAATAAGACTTGGCATATTGCCCAAAGCTACCATCACACCAAGTTTCAGCCATCTAGCCCTAGCAGTGACGAAATGTGCTCCACTAACGGATGACGACAACGACGGACGACGACGACGGACAACGACGACGGACGACGATGACAGACGACGTCGACGACCACGATGACAGATGACGGACGCTACTATCACTGCTTGAATTGTATGTTACACATGGCGTACAGAAGTGTACAAATTTCCCCTTCGTCAAGGAATGCTTTCATGGTAATTTTTCTCTTCCTCGGAGGCTAAATTTCTTTATCAGTAAGATAAAGTTGATTGTAGCCAACCGCAATGGCTTCAGTCATTACAGAAAATTGAACTGTCAAAATTGCGAGAATTACCATGATAAACACAGCAAAATGTAATACCAATTGAACACAAGTAATCTAAATGCAAGACAAGGACATTTCACACAGTTATTCACACTCAAAGTTTTCCATCCGTTTGGTACGGAATGATAAGTACACATTTTACTAGGGAGGATACTGGAAGTGCTTGAAATTTCTGCATGTCTTCTATTTTCACACTTTTTGCATTTACAGATACTCGTAAAAATATATTGCTAGAAAAAAAATCTAATTTAAATTACTATTAGGGTTGTCAAAAGGCAAAATTAAAGTACTCCAAAGTTGCAATTAGACAAAACAGCAAGAGAAAAAAAATGACAATGCATATTTCTGATGTTTAACAGTACATTCCTTCATCCTCTCATCAATTTCATGGAGCATTATAATAATGCATGCTTTGATAATGCTATTCCTCCTTCGAATGATAGGAGTATTTTGCCACAAATCACCATTTACCATCATTTCATAGTGTAAAAGCTTTGAAATTGATAATGCTACCAACAGGTGGGTAGCTACAATGTAACCACAAAAATGCTTTATTTGTGTCCACCACTCACAATCAAGTTAGCTAGCTATTCCACGCTCCAATGGCAATCGACCAATAACCATTCTGGGCCCAAGACTTTGGAACGATTTGCCTCTAGATATGCGCTGTCTCACATCAACTGAACTTTTTAAGAAAAAATTAAAAACGCACCTTTTTTAAATACTCAATCTGATGCCATCTATTGTTTTATCAAATGTTCTACTATTTCAAATTTGTCACTGTTTTTAATAATTTTATAATTTTTCCTTCCTGCACATGTACAGTGCTTAGAAAATGTCTTTTTTACATTAATGTAGCACTTGAATAGAATGAATTATTATTATATTATCAAGTTTAAGGGTCATCTTAACCTACATGTCTCAATCTTATACAGCCACCGCAATTAAAACAACAATCTGACCTTGACAGGAAAGGTCAATAAATACAACTCACTATCCAGGACTAATTACAAAATAATGAACAAAGATCAATCAGTCGTTAGGAATATTACTCATGCATAACGAAGTAAAGATTTTTGCCAGTTTATAATTCCGGTATTGGATGGAACCTTGTGCTTCATGTGGATTAATTAAGGGGAGATTGCTTCATGATGGTGACCGAACCAAAACAAATTAACGCGCAAGCAGATTTGATCAATTCCAGTCTTTTTCTTTTAGTAATTGTAAGAAGGCTAACGATCATGTTTTAATGAAACCTTCAAGATCAAAGATAACTTCAAAGAGAGCCTGTGGGTGTTTTGATAAAAGGTGCAATCTTCTTACGCATGAGTAATTAATTGCAGAGATTTTAATCATAAAATGATATCTGCATAATGGATTTATTCAAAATCTTAGGCATTATCTAAAGAAAAAATTATCTTAGTTAATTTGACACAGAAATGCGATGGATCAAAGAATTTTTGCATCAAATGTAGGCCCCCTAAACGATTTATACATCAAAAACAAGACTCTGCTCATCAAAGGAAGTATAAAAATGATATGCTGAAATTCAGACAGCCACTAGCTGGTAAGGAACCTGATAGTATATACATATAAATGACACTAAATACCTACTACTTGGATTACAGGACCAGAGCTCATACATGCAACTAGGCCTAGTTGGCCTCAAACAATATCATAGCAATCATAGCTCATCATTCTATTTCAACCACATCTACGCAATATCGAGGCGTAATCTACAAAATGATACTTAACCTAACCATCATCGTTGACTTGCGAATTACGATAAAAACGAAAGAAATCGGCACTTAATTGATACTAATTGACTCTAATTGACTCTAATTGACTCTAATTGACGACACGCATGAGCGCCAACTGCACGCGTGGATGATGGTTTCCACTTCCACCGCGCATTGGCCGAAGACAGCTCGGACTCGGACAGCTCGGACATCCGAAAGATACATCTTACAAGTCTAATTGTCCAGTGGTATCACTTCATGATCTGGGCGTTTGCGACAGTCAACCTTCGTCAAGAGATTCGAGGGTAAACTGCATTACCTCGGTGTGTGTTCTATTAAAGACGCGCGGGCAAAAATATCTTGATGTCTTTAAAAGGATGCAAAGAGAGTAGGTTACTATATGCACATCATGAGATACAGTTTTGACACTCCTACCTCATATACAAAATATCGAATACATGTATATTAAAAATTCCGAGAGGCAGAGGATGCCGTATTGAAAACCAATGGTGCCAGGATGCAACTGTGTAACTTTACCAACTGTCTGAGAGGAGGTTGAGGCAAGATCCATGTATTTGGATCAGTTGAGACGGTTTCCATATTGTCTCTCGGATGATTGTGACACACCTGTTTGATAGGATGTGGACTGTAGATGAATGTTTCTTCGCGGCAAATTTATGTCATGCTACAGATGAAAAAAAGTTTAAGTCCGAATTTTTTTTTACTTGTGTTTTTCTGCTCGAACCAGTAAGAAATTGGAGAGCCTTTGAAATACCAGACGAAAACTAAGTCAACTTTCAGACACAGAGACCCAAGATGGACCAGGGTAATCTCATCAACAATTCTCAAAGGAATTGATTTCGAAAACAGGGTGACCAGAACTGACCTTATCGTTGACCCAGACATATGAATACTTTGAGGTATTTACGTGTCTAATACACAAAGGGTGGCCTCGGGATACATGACCGATGAATTGCTCAGCTAAATTTATCATCAATTTAACAGTTCAACGAAAGCTCGAAAGATTGGCTGTGATAGTGTACTACGCCTTCAAATTGAGAGGGGACAATATGCAGAAGGGCCAAACTGGTCATCTTCATCATTTAGTCTATGTAAACCCTGTCTAGAGGGATGACATACAGCAAAAATCGGCTTAATGAGGATTAGCCACAACCAGAACGCCAGGATCGGATCAGTTTAAGCGGACCTCCAAACATAATGATGAAAACAGAAGACCTGCTTAGAACCTTTGATGGTGATGATGCATGGGCTCTGTCTGCTTCATTATACATGTACACGGTTTCACGCCCTTCTTCATGTCCATGTTGCGGATGGCAAGGGGAGGGTTTAAATTAACGAGAACAAATTGCCCATCAGATCTCCGCCGATACCACATGGGGTACCTTTAATGCTGGGAAACCCTTTCGTTAAACAAAGGATGTCAAACCCTCGTGTAATTACCTCATCAGATGCGAAAGGGTAGAAAAGGGAAAGGGGAAAAGTTGACGACTCTTGAGGCTGCTTGTCCGTGAGTCATGATATTAAACTCTGCAATGCGTTAATTACAGGTGTGGACAATCGCGTCGCCTTGTCGTCCAGGCCACCTGAGGTGTTTAGAAGTGCAGAAGGAGCTAATACCCCTGTTGAAACATGTCTCTGGGGTATGAATAATTATATAGGGCAGGGGTCACTTTTGATCCTTTGTTGTCATGGAGACTCCGGCCATTTTGCTGACACTGCTGACTGCTACTCTGATAGTCACTGTAAACTCGGTCAGGAACTGATCATATGCTTTGTGATCATAAAATAATATGGTATTCCGCACAGAGACGCCAACACCAGTTAACCCGACCGAGGGAAGCATGTAATCGATCATGAATATGATATACCGCACCAGCAATGGACAAAAAAGCTGGCCAACACCTGTTTTCATCTCATATCTGGTTCCTGCCTGCAGTATGCCTTAATTGTAATATGGAGCAAGTCAACTGAATTAGCTGTAGTTTTCACGCTCACTTGATATGTTGGGAAACCGATGCCTTTGTCACGTCCATATTCTTGTTGTCCTCAGAAAAATGAAATCTGAAAGGACATTTAACCATGTTTTACCATGATTTTACATTGACTAGTAGAAATTAACACCATAGATCATGTTAAAGAAAAAGGATAGGTTATCGATAACGGATTTAGGACGTACCATCAGAGTTCCCACGAGAGAGCAAAAATTACTTCCTTGAAGCCTTCGAATCAACTTCGCGCTCAGTTCTCAAACTACAGTATGTCTTAGGTGGGATCGGAGCTCTTGATGTGTTTTTTTGCTTGGTCCGGGCTTAAACAGAATCTGAAATAGACCATCACTACGTGGATTCCGAGTAAAATGAGCCTAAATGAAAAAATCCAGCATCTTCAGGTTACAAAGAGATGAAATAACACTCGATCCTCATGTCAAAACCCTGAGATAGGCCCCTACATGTTTTTGATACTCCAACGTCTTACACAAATATCGAGAGGTGAAGTATAATTGAAAACCACCAGTGCCAGGAGAGTGGCCAGGATGTATATCAAAGACTTAATTTTTAGTTCTGTTTTAACATGTTTAAGGCTGCTGACCATCTTGAAGATGACAGGCAAGTCATATCGCTAGCAGGTCCATCACCAGAAAGGAAAGAAGCCACCTAAGTGCATGTTTACCTCGTGCCTGAAGCCAAACAAGATACTTGTCATTTCGTGAAAGTTCTGTGACAAGGCGGGTATGATATCCTTTATGCAGTTAAGGAAGATAGAATCAGTGCAGTGATAACTCAACTGTAAGCAATCTTAAGAAGTAACGATTCCACTCGAGCATAACTGGTAATAGAAGTTGCAAACAACACCGCATATTGGCCAATCGGGATCGGAAAAGGACAAGAAATGGATGATAAACGCAGAATAGGTAAAGAAAATCAGTACAACACGGAGTCGAACAAAAGCTTAGTGTGTAACCTTTAAAAGCAAACTGATATGCACATTACGCATTTAGTTAGCGATACAAATCTTCTCAATTTACAAAGCCAGATGATCGGAAAGCTAATCGGCATATAACGAACGAATAAAAATGGCTGTTTGCTATTCTTGAAGCTTTGTATATCGCTCGATGATAGGTAACATCTTTCGAGGTGTCTGGCCATCTGGGAGACGGAACTCCATCCACGGAAGAAAAAGCCTTCACTGGTGTTCGGTAGAATCAGAGTAGGAAATATGCTCTCGATCAGTGCACGTGGAAATATGCTCTCGATCAGTGCACGTGGTGCAAGAAACTGAGTTACAAATTAGGAAGAAATTACGTCGCTTTAACCGAACTCTAACTCTGAAGAAGAACGAAATAGTTAGAGCCAGAGCAACGGGCTGGTGATCCCTCATCTCGGAATGATCATTAGCGCCGCCGAGTATTGCACTGAAGTTCAGAATGGCTTTTAACAAAACTTTCTAGTTGAAGTAAGCAATAGCTTCTTATGGCTGCATAAAAGATGAATTCAAAGGCGGGCTTTCAAGAAATTCCATCAATCTGTGCTGAAGAATATGCCTCAATCTCCGGTAAGAAAGAAAAAGTAGCGTCGAGTGGAAGCAGAGATGTGGGGAAATCGGTTGGAAATCGCCGCGCGGAAGCTGACATAACCAATCAGAATCTAAGGGAGCTTCAAAGGGCTTTTTACTTCATCAGAGGACACGTGGCTACTCCATATCATTTCTGCATGGCTTCGGGTTTTTTCTCAAACGAAGATTTTCTCTTGTGGTGATGACTTTGTGTGAATCGTCGCCTTTAAAACGAGATAAAGGAATGATCTCGGAAGACCCTGAGGACCAGTTTAGTCAGTGTAATCGGTCGTTATATGCGGTAATAATCCGACTGCATGGGTTACTCTGTTGCTGACAGATGCATTTCTCTGAATTTTATGGACTCGCTCTCGTGTCTGACCTTGGTCGAAATACAATTTGTAATGGCCAATGGCCAATCTTCTTGCTTGTTGTGTCGTTTTGAGATGGTGCCATCAAGTATACATACTTGATTCCATGCATCGTTGAATAACGAGGCGCCGTTGATTATACTCCCCGTTTAGGCTAAATATTGATGCTGCTGCCTCTGAAGTCTTTGCTGATCTTCGCGTGACGCGGGAAGATAGCGCACGCACGACGTGGAAGAAAGCATGGGCATACCGGTAATAACTGATTCTTTGTTCCAGGTCGTTCATGCTCTATCAGCGTACGTCATATCACTCCCGAGGCCTACAGACGCGTAGCCATTAAATGATAAAGAAGACATTTATGATACGGCCAGCCGGTGCCCGGTAGACTCGTCCGATGACGATGCAATCCATTTCGTCATCTGGGCGAAAACACTGGATCCGGAGTGTAGTGCCAGGGAGCCCGTGTCCCTTTGAGAAACAGTCAGAGACAGCGATCTACGTGGACAGTATCATTAGACCATTAAAATAGGCTTCGATCCGCTACGCTGTTCATTTACAGGGGGCCAGGCCACGAATTCTTTTCCTGAACCTTTCGGATAGTACAGTGTAAATTTGTACACAGGTTCTCAGCCAATCAGAATCCGAAAAAACTTGTAACTCGCGACCTTTGGATCGAACATTGTATTCTGCCATTTCTGACGAGCGCCCTACCAACTGCTCTAAAGTTTCTAAGACTTATGACATCATGTATTTGTCGAAATCTGATTGCTGAAAGTCCGTGTACAAATGTACACTACAGTGCCCCAAGGGTTCAGGAAAAAAAATTCGCGGCCAGGCCGGTACTGTCTCATTGGCAAAGGTCATTTCATCTGAAGAACGTGGTCCTCCTCGGCAGCAATACAACACAGGGCCACGGTATACTTGCCACATCTTTACGAGTCGCTGCCATCTGAGCTGAATAATTGTAACTAGGCTTTGAATGAAATAAAAATATCCGGTCAATCATCTGTGCTGACACTTGTTGTATTAATGCACTAGTAACACCTGGTGCAGGAGGATGCGTATACTCAGTCACAAAACAACAATATACTCAAGGTAGAGTACATAAACTGCTTTAACCAATATATTGACAAGAATATAGATTGAATTGCGTTGTCGTGACAGGAGAAGGGTGCTATATTTCCGAAGGCAGATTAATAGACAATACATCATTCTGATGTCATAATGGATGCTGCTTCGAATTGCTTGTGAAAGGAGATATAGTTATATGGGCATGTTAATGCCGTTTTAGATGGAGTTTACATGACTAAGTACAGCAACAGTCTGGTGAAAAAAGTCATTCTTTGTCAAACCGAGTGGAACTGCTTCTCAATATAACTATCATTGGGCGCACTATTTTTGCCACACCTAATATTAAGTTCAGTTCTTCGGGTTGTCAGGCTGTGCTTCATTGTTGGCTATTCACGCAAACATGAGAAGCGGTGAGAAGGACCGACTTACAAGATGCACACGGCAGGTCACATACATCACAGCCATAGTCACAATCTGATGCGTATTCACTGAGTATCCCAATTCTAAAAATAGCGCGTAACCTACGTTCTAGTAGATCCGGTCAAGTTTCATTTCATCGTTTCTATTTACAGCCGGCTGTGAGTAGAAACGATTTCATTGAATTGAACCGGATCTACATGTATAAGAACGTATAGGTTACGCGCTGTTGTTCAGCTCTTGCGGGACATGCAGTGACGTTTTTACCGTCACTCGTTGGAACACCTTAATTTGATCGCTATCCGCTATGACATTGAGGGGTTTAAAGACTTACTTTGGTAACTCCAGGATCGGATGTCGGCCTATCTCTTAAATGTTGATATCCAGTCCGCTGTCGATCAGGTCCTCTGAACTGTCTCCTATTTACTCCGAGAGAACTGAACGAATCGAACCAGTAGTCGGAGAGGTGAAATAATCCCAACTGCAAGGGCGACTCGCCTTCCAGTTAGATGGATCAGATTGTCCCACTCTGTTACAGTCAATGTTCACGAGGATACATCAGATCTTCCTTTTTTCTAGTCCAAGCGCTTGAATCTTGTAACCAATTGAGAATAATTGAGTCGCCAATCAAGCAATAGTATCATGTAGTTATAATGTTTCGTTCTTATCATTTAGGTATACCTTTGTTTCATCAGAGCAATCGCCCTGTTGAAATCGATAAGACCTTTGCCATTTTACAAAAAATATTGCTGTCCGCATCAAAGATTACCTCGAAGGTTATTTTGTGCAAATTAAAGGCTACCTGCATGTATCTTCTGTCCGATTCTAAAATGTTATACCACCACATGCAGTACTAGTTTCCACCTGGTTGACTGAATAAGAACGTGTACCCAAATTGGCGATAATCCAAACTACTGTTGTCTGAAATATCTTCGAGTTAATCTCATAGATAACACAGATATTCCAAGATCCCTTAAATGACAATGACAGCGTCTGATTGCACCTGTCTCCAAGGCGACATGAGATGACTTTTATCAGTCCCGAAGATTCTGACAAATCTTCCCTACGGGTAGTTCCATCTCATCTAAGCACGGCGAACTGATACTCAAAGCGAATTGGCATCTACCACATTGTATTTTACGTCCTACATGTATTAAGGCGTACAATGTGTTCTATAAGATCCGGTTGAGTTCCATCGACAGACGCCTGTGAATCCGGCGTCGACCACATTATACACAACCGGTATATAATATTGCTGGGCATTTATGGATTGACAGGGAGGACCGAGGATGGGACACTTTTTCTGGCCTATCCTGTAGTAGAATGCCTGGGAGATTTTGGCACATTGGTGTATTGGGATACACTATAGAACAAAATTAGTAAAGATAAACCGCAGGACTGAGGAAAAAGTACAGAGCATATTATCTTGACACACAAGGATCGAAGATCACAAACGCCATTTAACGATTATCTGGACCATTCTACGACAGGTGGCACTTCAATACTTTCTCACAAATAAAACGAGGAAGTACCCCAAATATGAATATCCCATCATGAATAGAGCTCCAGTCACATAGCTTTCAGTAGTTACGGAAGCCAAAACATGACTTGGTTCACGGCACTTCTTGTGGTTGCTGTTTTAGCCTCAGAAGGTTCCCTGGCTGTTTGGTTCCCCAAGCATGGGTTCCGCTTCCAGCACGAGAAGCAGGAGTTGGATTTTCTCAGGCATCATTTGGTGAAGAAAGTTGAGGTAGGCGACACGATCTTTTTTACATGTGAGCTAACATTCTGCTATCAAGACCCTTTTCGCGGCAAACATAATATCGAGTATAGATTGGGATGATGAAGATATGAAGTACATGTAATTTCAAGAATAACCGAAAACTCTTCATTTTGAGGTCCCTTTGAGAGAAAAAAGAGAAGCATTACTGTGATTTTATTCATCCAGAATGTTGCTCACATGGACCAAGGCCACATTCTGACGACCAACTGGCATAACTGCGGAAGTGGAAGCGCTACGGGGCAAGTAGTCAACCTGACCATAACGCCGAACCCTATCCGAGTCCCAGGCGACATCCATGTGGCCGTGGGGGCTGTCGTACGGGAGAATCTTGAGGCGCCGATTAGGGTAAGAATACTAATCAATATTTAACTTCAACAAACCGTTTCAGAATGTTTATTTACAGTGGAACCTCCCTTAGCGGACACCTCTCTATCAAGGACAACCTCTCTATTAAGGACAGCACTTGTCAGTCCCGAGGGTGTCGTTCAACTGTATATATTATGTGCTTCTCTTTTTCAAAAGCTCGCACAATCAAATAGACCTATCGTAATTTTACAATGCCTCTTGAGCCATATGTCAGGCAATACACAGGTGGACATCAGCCTGTAGTGGACTAGATGTACCTCAGGCAAAAATCCAACAGGGTTATACGACGCCGGTAATGCTGATACTGATACTGACGATTATTAGCTAGTTTTATTCACTCTTCTCCATTAACAAGGGTGACTTGCTGATCAAGAAGAAGTTATTTGGTCAGTGGATCAGGATCCCATGCATTGATAAAAAGATAGGGTCCTGCACCTACGACGATGTTTGCGAGATGATTCCAATGAAGCCGGGAAAGCCGTGCCCTGACCCGCTACCCAAGTATAGCATTCCATGCCATTGTCCATTTAACAAGGTGTGTAAATCTAACTTATAGAATGACTCGAAAGGTTCTCTATCGGCATCATTCAAATCTTTCATTAGAGTGCATTTGCGTGGGCAGTGAGAGAATATATAAAACTGCTTCCTTTCCTTCAACAGAGCCTTGAGCACAACGCTTACAAATGGGCAGACAAACATGTATGGACAAACTTCCTCATGAAAATATTTTCTGGAGTTCCCACTCCGAATTTACAAAACCTGACACGAACTTCCTATTGATATCATGAGCATTGTGTGCACTGAGATAATGATAGTAACCAACTTTGATAGAAATAACGTGATTTCATTGCGTGATGCAAATAAAGGGAGTATAAGGCATGAGGGTGTAGAATTCCTCGAACCGTTCCTATTGGAGCCTGTAATTAAGGCCGACAACGCCAATCTGAATACCCTGTAACGCCAGTATCTTTTTGTCAACCGGTTCCTTTTCGATCCTTTCAGGGAAACTACTATCTGCCGGAGTCCACCTTCAAGTTGAAAAAGCCTGGCAAAAGTGTCCCCTCTTGGCTTGAAAGTGGAGATTACCAAATCACGATCCACCTGAGTTCGAAGGGACGAGAGGCAGGATGTATTTACCTCGAATTCACCCTCAAGCTTTAAACCCAAAGCATTACGGGAAGAAAGTGCTGCAGGTGAATGAGTACGGCCAAGAAACATGGGAATTATTAAACAGGAAGGACCACAATTGTTTTTGAAATGAAGAAATTGATTTGATTATACCAAGAATAAATTATACTAAGGATATGACCTTTAGAATTTCCTCATCCAAGAACTAATTAAGCCAATTAAGCTTCGTTGTTGTAGCTTGTAAAAACTAGAACACGATGTACATGTAAATATATATTTCGAATAAAGAAAGTTCTATTATTACATTTACGTTTGGGCACGAAATCTTTCACGGTGTACTAAAGAAATATTTTCAAAGTCTGTATAATGTCATGATACAGTGGCTTCGATTGGAATTCAATTCAACTCGCTTCAACAGAGCTGTACATGTGGAACACATATCTAATAAATATCGTTCTGCTTTTTGTATCTTACTACATGTATGCTTAAATGATTTGCCCGATCAGGTTTTTCCTGGTCATTTGCATGCCGACTTATCGGAGGTGATTATCAGTCCTAAAGTCTCCGCTATGGGTCATTTGCCGTCTTTGGGAAATGGGCATGACGGGTTTTCCCTGCTCATTCACTACGAATGGCTGGTATAAATCAAAATCCAAACATGTTTTCTGGCACTAATGATATTTGAAAGCACTTCCCATATTTTAAGTTGATAATCGAGAAGTTTAAAACATGTTCCTGGATGATCACAAGGGTGCTCTAAAACATTCGATATGTATATATATATAGGTTTCGAGAGGATGCTTTAACAAAGTTTCCAGAGCCTACGAGAGGTCACAGGGCCAGTTACTCAGCTGCGAGTGTGATGCATAACGAATTAGGTCAAATGGTCCGAGATCCAAGATTACCCAAAACGTATATTCTGAAGTAAAACCCTGCGGTAAGGATCATCAAATAACAAACACTGGGCACACTGTTATATAGAGGCATTCAACGCAGATGAATATCTAACAATTTGACTTGTTCATGTTTGGCCATCCAGATCGAAGCACACATTACCGGTAGGCCACTCCCCACGGTCGCCATCTTCAGGGAGAGTGAAGAACTGAATCTATAATGCAGACATGTCTGTCGTTGAGGAGCTGGTTGGTTCCAGGAAGGGTTGTCATTGTTATATTCTTGGTCTTTTCCCTTCAGTTCTAAAATGACAAACTATAACAGTTTGTGTGATAATGTTTTTATTCAATATATGAATATTCTTTATATAAAACATACAATTTATTGGCATGGTACCAATTCATTACAAAATGTAACACAATTAATTACATATGATCGTCTTCAAATATCTGTTCCAAGCACAAAAATAAAGTTCTTTCTTTTATACCAACATTCTGGTTGTGCCTTCGTCCTCAAAAGACCACCAGGATGAAGAGAACCTCTCCCTATGGTAGACTAGAGGTAAATTTTGAGATATAAAAAAAACTGCTTTCTGTGGTATACCTGATACCAAAGTCAGCCATCCGCATATATGCACATCTGAATCATAAGACCATGCCCCTTGGATAATCAACAGTAGAACCAGCAGGCTAGACTGGGCAATGAGTAGTTAAAAGCGATAAGTACATTTTTTGGTTGCAGTTTTGTGGTTTTTCTTCATAATTCTCTCTCAAGTGCAGAGAACTGCTCAAGACATGAGAACATAACAAGTCACAGCAAATGATAAGTAGAGAGACACAGGTAGGAATTCAGGTTTCACAGACAAGTATACAATTTGACCAAGGTAATCAGGTGACCCATTGATACAGGACGCTATCTGTCGGCCCCCAAGGGTGTCCCTATATAGAAATGCTGCTACATGCTGATCCTTGTCTCTATGTTGGCTTAAAGTACAGCACTGTAGAATGTTCTTCCTTCCAGTAACTGATCCAGTTGCGAATGTTCGCCATCTCCAACAGACGAACTTTCCGCACGGAGACTGGGTCAGCTGGATTGGATGATCGAAGGTCAAGATGATGTGCAGCCTCTGCGATGAAGGGAGTTGGAAGCGATGGATTAACGGTCTTCAGGACACCACCACCTGACCAGGGATCAAGCTGGCCGTTACTGAAAAGAAATAAAGAGAAAATGAAAACACATAACATATCATTTTAATACTACTGAGTTGTATGTACATGTAGAAGGATCTTATGGTGTAAGATATTAATTTCAAATGATTCAAAATTTGGCAATATGATGATAAGAGTCATAAATTCCCCCATACAAAAGGTCTCACCTGAAGACAATATTTGAAGCTGCTCGAATGTCTCTATCAGCATAGTGGGTGATGACCCAGTCCCTTTGGGGTCGTACTTTCCAACTCTTGTAACAGTCGTCGGAGAAGGCGGAGAAGTTCCATGGGGAAGGCTCAAACATGTCTGTCACACCATCAGCACACATTGGCATTGCCATTTCAGTGCAGGCCTGGAAGACAGGGAAGTTGAATTGAATGTGTCGTCAAAAAGATTAGAATTTTGGCTGATGCTTGGCAGTGCTTCAGAAATGCTTCATGAAATGAAAGAATAGCAACAAAACCACACCTGGAAGTCCCAACCGTTATCACTAAGAGATCCAGATGCTTGCTGGCTGATGTTCAGGCACTTGGCTGAGCCTGTGTAGTTGAAGTAAATGGACACAGTCTTGAAGAGGGCTTTCATAAGATCTGCTTCACTGTAAGAGCTCCTCGAGATTTGATCACAGGCGGCCTGAAATTGGAAAGATCATCAAAACAAATGCGACAGAAAAAGAGAGGGAGGACTTCAGTGGCTTGGAATTAAGTTATGCACCATATCACCAGGGGCTGACATGAGTATTAGGAGGTCTGAGGATTGCTACAAGTAACACAGTATAATATAAAGTCTCAATAAAAGACATGCACTATGAAAAGACAATCACTCCTGGACTTTTCTCAGGATTGTCTGCAAGAGTCCGTGGAGCAACCATCTCAATCTTCAATAACATTGAGTCCTGCCAGGACTATGAGGTAAAGATTGTATGACAGGAGTGAGAGAACATTTACTTACAATGACAGGCCAGGCAGGTACTGGCTCCAGGAATGATGTAGCATATGGATAGTTGATCATTGCTAGGTTACCATAAACCTCATAAAGCCAGGCCTTAAAAGCTTCAACATCACTTGTTGAGGACAAAGTTTTACACATCTTGAAAGTATTTGTCAAGAACTGTCGTCCTTGAGCTGAAAAGACAAGTGAAGAGTTTAGATGCAAAAGCTGCTAAAAGCCATTCTGAAAAAAATGTGAAACTTATGGCAAGTTGTAGCGGAGAGTGTTTAAGATCTTTGGATCCAAAATGTTTCCAAGGTTGTTTTGTACTCAATCCCCATGACATGCAAAACCTAGAGTTATCACCTTTACCAGCAGTGACATGTATTGATAAGAAGCAATTATGACATTGCACGAACCTGTAGCACCATTCTTGTTAATCACAGCCCATGTATTCCTGATGTTATCAGCACATGCCTTGCTGTGACCTTCATAATCAGCTGTAACGATTTTATTAAACATGTGACAGTCTGTCAATCCCGTGAACTGCCAGATAGGGGCAGAAGCAGCAATGGCCCTGAAACAAGGAACAAGTAACAAAAATGAATTGTCATCATCACAATTTTTAACATTTTTCAATCATCAGATTTCTCAAAAGAGGTTTAAGCTGTCATCAAAACACTGATGTTTTTAACTTTATACATGAAAGCCTAATTATTCTGCAATACTACCTTGTTCAAATATTTCTCTCCTGATCTAGTTTTTCAAAAATTATGACCAAAAAATCCTCAAGTGATTCCTGCTTACCCAGCTACAAGATGAGGGTACTTCATCCTAAACCAGGCAGCCAGCATCCCTCCGTAGCTACCCCCAAAAACAATCACCGGGTTATTACGGCCCGCATCTTTGGTGATATTGCGGATGAACACAGCATAATCAGCTAGCGCTTGTTCTGATGTGAAGTACTGGAGATGAGCAGGATCCTGAAATTCAATATGAAGAAACATCAACTGCTAAGACCAAAGTACCCAGAAAGGAGACTTGAAAACAAATTTTAGAAAAGATTTTGGGGAGAGATCTATTGTGGCTTGTAACCAGTATCATATATTCATATGATTGGGCACTGTGTTATTTAGCAATTGCCTTCTAGTTCTAAATCATATTTCATGATTTTTAGCCAAATTAACGAACCTTGTAAGAATCCTTCCCATATGGCATGGACTTTCCATAGTATCTGTGTTCAGCAAAGATCACCAGGGCTTTAAAGATTGGAGCAATTTCCCACATAAAACCCTGAAACATAGAATTTAGCAGAAAAATCTGAGCAATAAACATCTGATTTATGGTACCATAATGCTCAAGGTTCTTGTACTTTATCAGATATATCAAAAAGTGAGTTACATCCTGAAGGAACTTGAACTTTTAATTTCCGTTATCAGGTTGGGTTCAAAATACAGGAGTGCAACAGTCAAGTTTCATAATTCCCTCTCATAGAATTACAACCAAGTATGTGAACTTTTCCTCTTCCTTTCTTTATAATCCTGCCTCTCTGCATTGACAGAACTTTGTCTGAGTTTATGTTAAGTGCTGCTGTACAATCACTGAAACAGAAAACTAAACCATCAGGTATGTTTAGTGCTACTGTACAATCACTGAAACAGAAAACTAAACCATCAGGTAATTTCAAACTAAGTTTTGATCACCGATGGTACCTCACCGTATTATCACAGAATACTTCTATATCACCTTCATTGCCAGCGTAGAAGAAGATTGGTCCATTCTGTTTATCCCAGTACTGATCAGCATACAGATATTTCATGCGAAATTTATCTAGGTTTGAGAAACCAAAATGATCAACCTGAAAATATATGGAGGATTCAAACCTTCAAAGATACATCTACATAGAGTACAACCTCTCTATTGCGGACATCCACGGGACTGGGCGTTGGTGTCCGTAATGTAGAGGTGTCCTTAATAGGGAGGTTGTGCCATTATTGTCCAAAAAGTGGATTCATGTGTACGAACTCGGGATCGTGAAGCTTACGTATTACATATTCCATTTAATTTTGAATATTAACTATTTCAAATAATTTGCTGCCATTTATATGTGAACTATTGCATGGTGCCCACAACCACTAGGCTATGATGCTCCTGCACAATCCTGGGTTCTCCCGTGATCGAACCCGGGCCCATTTGTGTGGTAGCCCAGTGTTAACCACTAGGCTATGCGGCACACCTTTTTGTCTTCCATTTTGAAGACAGCTACCATATTTCTTCAATTCATGAAGTGCCCTTGCCTGGGCCTAGGCTAGGGCCTGGCTGTGTCTTAAGAATTAATGAATAGAACCATCCAAAGAGTAGGAACTTGCCACTTTATCTGTAGTATACAGGCTTTCACAATGTTATCGACAACAGAATAAGATACGTATACGAGTAGGCCACTGACACACATGACTCAGTCACGAGACTCAAAAGTGTATACCGGTAGTCCCCAAGCATTATGAATGAATGAATATATGCAAAAATGTACACGGAGTGTAGGCCTACTTACCTTTTGCTCAAAATAGTAGGTTTTGTAACTATACTTTGCCTGAAGCTGATGTTCCCGTCGTGGAACAGGAAATTTTGGTTTCATCTGAATAGCATTGATGCTAATTACAGATATGAAAACACAGATCCATTTGAAGAGAGAGAAAATTGTGGCTTGTTGGCTGATCATATCTGATAATTGCATTGGTTCCTGTCAAGTATCTCATGCTGTCACGTGCAATATAGCGGTCATCCTAAACAGGGTCCACCAGCGTCCACAAGCGCCCACCCGCGCCTACATGGTTTAAAGTCAGGTATAAAGTAATCAAAATAAAATTTAGTAGCCAGAAAATTTAGTATTTAGAAAAAATTTAATAGCCAGAAACGAAATAAGTACACCATAAAACATACTTCATGAAAATTTCACGACATTTCACTGTAAGATAAGGGAGATATTGTCTAAAATCACAAGGCTCCTGTACAGTAGTATTGCGCCATACGACAATCAAGATGTACAGACCGGGGGAGCTGGCTGGACGTACCCATAAGTCTTTGCGGTAGTCTCGCGCGTACCGGATATAACCTATCAAGCTTTTCTCCTTCAGAGAAATACTGCGTTGCGCTCAACTGCCAATTATGCATTAGTCTGGTGGACACGAGGTTGGCCTTAAACTTGCTTGAAATCGAAAATTTGGACAACACACGTGTACTACAGCGCAAACGGCAGCATTCTGACATAGAAACATGTGGTCTGATTCTATTTTTACTTGTCATTTAGTGATCACGCGTCCAACCTCGTATGCAGGGTAATGTGGCTTTCTCATTGGTCGAACGTTAATTTTGTTCACAGCCTTATAAGGCACTTGAGCGCAACGCAGTATTTCTCTGAAGGAGAAAAGCTTGATAGGTTATATCCGGTACGCGCGAGACTACCGCAAAGACTTATGGGTACGTCCAGCCAGCTCCCCCGGTCTGTACATCTTGATTGTCGTATTGGAGGCCCTAGGCCTATCTGCTATCATTTCCTCCAAGTCAACTACAACATTTCCGCAGACTGGGTGGTAGGCACTGGTAAATTTTAGACAACAACTCGCTAATCAAGCACCATGTCATGAAACGATCAGGAAGTGTGGAAAATGTCCTGCTTATTTCGTTTATGACCATTAGATTTTATTTTGATGACTTTAAACCTGGTGGTCGCTGGTGGACGCTGTTTAGTATGACCCGTAATATAGTGTCGATTTCATTACTTCCGACGCGGCCGTTAAGCTGACATCCAAATTCAAATCTTTTGTTACACTAAGGTCTCATTAGGGACTTTTGTATTCATGCGCGGCCAAGCCCTAACCGTAGTTTCTAAAAAATCATTGATTTCTTGGTACGCCAGTGTTAATTTAGCAGTTGTCTTGGCAAAGACATGTTTTTTGGAGTTTCTGGAATCAAGAGCACTATACTCAATAGGCGGCTAACAAGAAACGACACATTTTACTGTTGTTGCCGACGTATGTGTACACTGAACTTGGAATGTGCGTCGGTCCCGTGTTGAAATGACGACCAGTGCCAGTTGGTGCGTTTTTCGCTGATTTGTGCAAAATTCAACATGTCTCAAAAGTTCAATGGTTGACCCTCAATTTTTTTTGGATTTTTGTGTAACGTAAGCAACTGTCTTTCACGGGAGAATGGTCACGGTAAGAATTATTCAGAAAGAAATGTATAATATATGGGTTTCCCGTGATTGTCCGGCCCTATTTGCCAATATTGCCACTTTGGATGGTGAACAAAGCAAGGACGCTTTTGATTTATTTAAAGAAATAATATGTAAAGAGCAGGGTAGTTGTAAAACAAGAAACACAGAAACGAAACAGAAACACAGAAACGCAGAAACGAAACGCAGAAACGAAAATCAAACGGGTTTTCATAAAAGTTGGAATCAAGCGGCACGCCGATACTTTCCTTGCCCAATCCGTTGTTATTGTCGTTTAAAAGTAAAATCTGAGGTTGGTGGGTTGCGGCCAGCCGGAATGCAATAGAGTTGTTGAGGGGATACATGGAGCAACTTGGGGGGGGGGGGGGGGAGGGGGGGGGGCGGCACGATATGGGTGAAGTCTTTTGAGGTGGTGGTGTAGTACTTTGGTAGGTTCGATTCGATTCCTACAGCATGTTATTTTAAATGAAGGTGCAGTGCAACATCTTGCCTTGTAGTGTTCAATTTACATGAAGTACCAGGATCATCCTACAAATCCCGTCTGATGCAGCACTAAATGCAAGGTACTGTACCAGTACATGGGTGAATCATTTCGACGTTATGTGAGACGTGAGAGACCAATTTTGGCGACTAGAATAGAGTAAAGTGGGGGGGGGGGGCGGGCGGGCACTAGACTTGGACTTGGAGTAACTCAATCTTGCCTGCCCAGCTGCTGCCTGGGGCCGTTTTTGGTCAGGGGCACGATCATTGTGTACTGCCAGTCTCGTGAGATCAGATAACCAGCTGGCAGAGGTTGGTTGTTCTATTGTCCGTCCTCGCCCCCCCCCCCCCCCCCCCCCAACTCCCCTTATTTAGGGGGTACATAGGCTTGTTCCCAAGTTTTAAAATCACCCCCTAATGGAAGGAAACAGCATTTTTTGTACCCCCTATTTGCGGGCTTTTGTGAGGAAATTGACCCCCTATTTGAAGGAAGGATTTGATCTTACCCCCCTAATTGAAGGGAGTCTTGGATCCCTACCCCGAGGATTGTGTTTGATACCTTGGTGATAGCAGGCTGTGTTTCCTCTTCATCATCATCAAGGGCTTCCTGAGCAACATGTCTAAGGTGGGTCTGCACTTCTGGAGCAGCAAAGTTCACATCCCCATCAGGATCTTCATGGAAATGCATAACGTGTTCCTGAACATCATCTCCTTGCTGCTGAGGATCCTCAGAAGACCCAGGGAAGGAAAACATGAGAAAATATACCCCTATTTTCAGTTTTTGAAGGGAAAATAGCAGTAATAACACCCCTATTTTATTGATTTTTCGGGGATTTTTCCCCGAAACAAGAGTGAAAATTAACCCCCTTTTCCCGAAAAATCGGGAACGCGCCTGCGGCCCCCTTGACTATGGAGGTGGGGGGGGGGGGGGGGGTGTCCGTCCTTGTGAGATGATTACCACGGTACAACCAAATCAGTTGTCTTGTACAGCTAAATGACCATTTGAAGTTGTGTCAATGACTTCCCAACCTGACCAGATATCCAGCTGGAAGAGGTTGGTTGTTACGTAGGCTGTCCTGTCGTCTCCAAAGTTCATTAGCGGTAACCTTAGTGTAATTTTTAGGTTGTGTCAAGGTCTTCCCAACCTGACCAGATAACCAGCTGGCAGAGGGTAGTTGTTTCGCGTCAGAGTTTTTATGTTGTGTCAAGGCCTTCACAATCTGAATAGATAAGCAGCTGGCAGAGGTTGATTGTTTCCACATCCCACAGACCATGCAGACAGAAAGATATTGGGATTTCACCAATCGCAATTGCCGTTGCCTGTACCATGACAGAAGACGGACAATAGTGCGATGGGCTTCATGATTTTGCTTGGGTTGGGGAGTTTCTGGGCTGATAAGGGCAGACATACATTGGGTCAGGTCAAGTATTGGGGTTGAGAAAGTGTTAGGTGTTGGTGTAGGGGGCCTACCCTAAGGATAAAATAATGTGTCTCAATTTCACCATGGCAATCTGACAGCACTTCACCATAGTGAATTGGGACGGTGAAATATTTTACCATGGTGAGCATGGTAAATTCTACATTCATGGTGAGCATGGTAAACTTTGAATTCACCATGGTGAACGCTGCTGCATTCACCATGGTGAGCATGGTCAACTCCGATTTTACCATGGTGAATCTGAGATTTTTTTCTTAAGGGTCATCTCCATCCAAACCAATTCACCGACTTAACGTTGCAAGGCAACAAAATAATGAAAACAGATGCAAAGACAGGAGACTAAAGAAGACGGAATACAATGTACAGAACACAGCCTTGTTATTCATGAAACATAGACTCTTGTCGACAACAAACAGTCAACAGAATTTTGGCAGGATTTTTCAAAATAACAATGATGTAAAGTGAAAAAAAAATAAAAAAATATAGCAATAAGGCCAGAGTCCTCTATTAAAACATGTGTACATTACGTGTACATTGTTGTGCATAGGTTTTGGTAAAAAAAGTACTCATTGGACCAATCAATCTGCACAAAATTTTATATGTGTCAAGAAGAACCCTTTGCCAATAGCATAATAAAGTTTTAAAAAATTCCAATACCGATTGCCTGAGAAAAAGAGATTTCCGTACACCATATCCATCAAAACGTCACTGGCGCATTGATATGGCCCTGTCAAAGTACAAGTTCTAAACTGACCAGTGAGACCACATTTTCTTAAATATATTATCAAAAAGCATATTTCTGTGATGGCCTGACTTTGTAGATTAAGAATCAACCACAGATTGAGAATTAATTCCACTTTGGTCCATCCCAGCCATGTATTTACCACAACTTGACATTTTGATAAGCTCTATGTGACTGTGCCACACTTCCGGTCGTGGATGAATACAGGTCTCTGCCCATAAAAGTAAGTCACTCTATTGCAAATTACTTCCCACTAACAAGTTGAGATGTGCCCACAAGTTGCTCGGCAATCAAAATGGATTGATACGACGAACACCAGAGTTCAAAGGCGAGAAAGGATTCACTTTTTGCCCACATCAACGCATCATTCATTGAAATCGCTGTTGATCGAGGAGCGACACGAGGCCATCGGAGTGACTAGGAGATGAGAGCTGGCGATTCAGTCCATGCCTGTTCGAACAGGCCACCATTCCTCTCCTACACTGCTTTGGAGTCTTTGGTAAACGTGGATGAGATCATCAGTGGGTGGCGACTTCTTCCTAGATTTTCTGAAGACAGAAAATAGAATTCAATTCAATACAGTACATGATTGTGGCAGAGCAAGGGACAAGGATGTGACGTGACAAGATCGAAGAGCAAGACCAGCGTGAATCTACACGACACACTATGGACTAGTGTCTGAAACAGTGAAAACAAAAACACAGTGGAAATCATTGACGGCGTTGTAGGTTAGACACTGCTGCTCAAATGATTTGAAATATTCTCCTCACAACCCAAAGAAGAAAACCTAGGTGGCTTTTTCGTTATGCATTTCTTTGCAGTGAATTAACGAGTAAACATCGTCTCTCAGACACTTGGGAAACGCATCTGAGAGCATCTCAGTTTCAAAATTTTCCTGCTGGAGACCCCCAGACCTCCCTTCGTGGGTGAGCGCCTACTGCGCTTTCATGTGATTGTGAGGGCGAGCCCTCACCATATTCAGGCTTCGCCCTCAACGGGGCCCCCTCTTCCAGCTGTGCTGGATCCACTCCCTTATTTGATGGTGACCTACCATTGTGGTCCAGCCACCAGTCAGACAAGGATCCCCTTTTGCGATTTGTTGCTACTTCTGGCTGTACCAGGGCTACTTTTTGCTGGGTCACTGGATGTACCAAGTCATGCCCGCTGAAACGACGAGTGATCATATCAACATTGTTGTGGCGATACTCTACACCATCCCTTCGCAATTCCCACAGCCCGTGATCACTGTTCACTAAAAGATTTGAGAAACAAGTTGTCACAATTCCGTTGGCGTCATGCAATTTGAATTGCAGCAGACGTCGCGGTTTAACATAAGTTGTGTACCGGTGCTACCGAATACGCTGCATGACACAAGGGCCTTAACATCGCAGTAGAAAAGAATCATATTGAATTTGGCTAAATCACAGGGCTCAGCCAGGCCTCTGAATCTGATATCATGATGGGGGGCGGGCGAGGGGGTTGGTCCAGCAGCGGCTGGCAGCGGACATTTGTCTTCATGACTCTTGCTTAGCGCTGCTACAGCTTAAAGTGCTGTGGTACAATCTAGAAGCAGTGTCATCATTGGCGAAATGGACCAAAGTTTGTGAGGGGCTGAGTTTCGTCCAAAAATAGATCTGTTTACACACTACGGCAATGGCGTATTGCAGGTACACGTCAACGGGTCATTGATTGTCAGTTCGCCAAGAAAACCAAAGGAATCGAAGGATTCATTGAACTCATCAACACATCATTAGTTTTCAGTGAAGTGCAACTGTATTCCTAGGTAAATCACTTTGGTATATAGAGAGTAAGATTACAATTAACTCACGTTAAAGTTTGAGTTCCGGGGAGGTAGCGTTGTCAGTACGTTGGTTTAGGGGCGCAATAACCTAGCTTATAGCGAGCAATTAGTACACTAAGATTTCAGTGATTAACATAATAGTTGCAAGTATTTGGCATTTTAGACTCATAATTCGTGCTATAATAACTACGTTGTAAACATAATGCTCAAAATTGATTCATGAAAAAGTTGTTAGGGCAATATCAAGCAAGCAGTAATGGAAAAAAGTGTAATTCCATTAACTGAATATTGTTTTTAGACACTATAACATTTTAGGCCTACTTTTCCGTAAACCACGAGAACAATGTATGTGAAAAAAACAACACATATAAGTGAGGCGCCGAGTATACAGTAATTGTAAGGTAAAGAAAAGCTCGGTCTCTAAAGTCTGGAGGTCCGGAGTCCGTAAATGTGACGGTCACGAGAGTGATTTGTTCTTACGGATAGATCGAGAGGGCGGTTTGGGGTTCCGCCGACGGTGCTCGCATGCATTAGTCGTATCCCCGAAACCTTTACAACGCGAACAAAGCTCGTGGCATCCATGACGGTATAGGAATTGACGGTGAGGTAACAAAAAAACTCGTGGCATATCGGATGCGCATCCGATGACGGTAAAGAAATTGACGGTAAAGGATCTCGTGGCATATCGGATGCGCATCCGAAGACGGTAAGGGAATTGACGGTGAAGGATCTCGTGGCATATCGGATGCGCATCCGATGACGGTAAAGAAATTGACGGTAAAGGATCTCGTGGCATATCGGATGCGCATCCGAAGACGGTAAGGGAATTGACGGTGAAGGATCTCGTGGCATATCGGATGCGCATCCGATGACGGTAAAGAAATTGACGGTAAAGGATCTCGTGGCATATCGGATGCGCATCCGAAGACGGTAAGGGAATTGACGGTGAAGGATCTCGTGGCATATCGGATGCGCATCCGAAGACGGTAAGGGAATTGACGGTAAAGGATCTCGTGGCATATCGGATGCGCATCCGAAGACGGTAAGGGAATTGACGGTAAAGGATCTCGTGGCATATCGGATGCGCATCCGATGACGGTTTTATATACATATATATATATTATATAAATTTTAGTTTTACACTATTATGTAAGTGCAAGCTCTAGTGAGCTCACACAACTGTTTGACAGTCCTGGCTCCTCCATCGTGCTGACAACATGATGAAAGAGATGAGACAGTCACAGCCAGGCACAAAAAGTCTTGGCTGCTCTGCCAAGTTGTCAACATGGTGAGAGAGATGAGGAAGTCACAGCCAGGCCGAATCAGTCCTGGCTGCTCCACCGTGTTGACAACATGATGAGAGAGATGAGGAAGTCACAACCAGGCCGAATCAGTCCTGGCTGCTCCACCGTGTTGACAACATGATGCGAGTGATGAGACAGTCACAGCCAGGCCGCATCAATCTTCGCCGCACTGCCTAGTTGTTAATAAGGCGAGAGAGATGAGACAGTCAGAGCCAGGCCGAATCAGTTCTGGCTGCTCCACCGTGTTATGGTGAGAGATATGAGACAGTCACAGCCAGGCCAAATCAGTCTTGGCTGCTCTGCCAAGTTGTCAACATGGTGAGAGAGATGAGGCAGTCACAGCCAGGCCGAATCAGTCCTGGCTGCTCCACCGTGTTGACAACATGATGAGAGAGATGAGGAAGTCACAGCCAGGCCGAATCAATCCTGGCTGCTCCACCGTGCTGACAACATGATGAGAGAGGTGAGGAAGTCACAGCCAGGCCGAATCAATCCTGGCTGCTCCACCGTACTGACAACATGATGCGAGTGATGAGACAGTCACAGCCAGGCCGAATCAGTCCTAGCTGCTCCACCCTGTTGACAAGGTGCGTGAGAGAGATGAGACGGTCACAGCCAGGCCGAAATCAATCTTTGCTGCTCTGCCAAGTTGTCAACATGGTGAGGGAGATGAGACAGTCACAGCCAGGCCGAATCAGACCTGGCTGCTCCACCGTGTTGACAACATGATGAGTCAGATGAGACGGTCACAGCCAGGCCACATCAGTCTTCACCGCACTGCCTAGTTGTTGATATGGTGAGAGAGATGAGACAGTCACAGCCAGGCGAATCAGTCCTGGCTGCTCCACCCTGTTGACAAGGTGAGAGAGATGAGACGGTCACAGCCAGGCCGAAATCAATCTTTGCTGCTCTGCCAAGTTGTCAACATGGTGAGGGAGATGAGACAGTCGCAGCCAGGCCGAATCAGTCCTGGCTGCTCCACTGTAATGACAGCATGGTGAGAGAGATGAGACGGTCACAACCAGGCTAGGTGTAAAGCACAAATATCAGGAATATCACAACAACAAAAAAACTTGATTTATTAAGACAATGTAACTTTTCAAATCTAGATACATGACAAATTTCTTTGATATATCTACTATCCCATAATCCCGATTATTATTTTGCACTCTAACCACAATGCCCATCTCCCTCTTCTAGCCTAATAGCATTCTATTTTCTGCTCATCCTAAGACTTTTGGCAAATGTACACGGTGGTAGGAGAGGTTGTGGCTTATGACTCCAAGATGAACAGTGTTACATGGTAAAATTCTCGAATGTACATATAGTTTCACCACTTGAATAAACAATCGTTTACTAGTCTTAATAACGTTTATACGCGTTTTCGTGCGTCCGACTGTTTGGGTCAGCGATGGCGATTGGTGAGGGCAGAGCTCCATCTGATTCCGACGGATACCTCGCTCGCAGGTAGCCATCATCGTCCGACGCCCAGGAAATTCTCCCGTCTGGTTTGATACTAATATAATAAGCGTCACTATGCGCACGTCCAGTGTTCCTCATCGTCGAATATTCGGGATCTTTTGACACTGACCGAGACCGCCTCTTAAACGATTCCTCTATCAACGCTCGCGCGGAATTGAAAGCAGACGACGCTTGCTCTGTCGCGTCTGCCGTCTTCTGCGTGACCGTGACCCCATTTTGACCTATTCCTTCCCCTTGCACATTGACATAGTGCGCCCCTTCTTCCGGCAGATTGGCATAGCCTTCTTTGTTTTTCATATCAGTGTAATCATCCTCATCATTGCTTTTCTCCATCCTGGTGTACAATGCCTGTGACGCGTCTCCATGCATTGGTAGGTAAACGGGATCCGCTTGGTTCTGCGCCATTGATAAATAGACCGGGTCCCCTTGGTTTTTCAGGGCATCCACCTCTAGGTAACCATCCCCAGGCTCTGACTCAGCAATACCGTCTTGCCTAGCCGGCACTTGCACCGAAGCATCGATAATAGTCAAGTAGGTCGCACCGCCGGTCTCGGTCACCTCCAGATATCCCGACCCGTCCTTGATCGCCGCCCCGCTGGTGGCCAGCGAAATTGCAGCGTTCGAGCCCATCACTGGGACCTCATGCTTCCGCGGTTTTCTTGGCGGCTTCTCCCGCCTTGGGTACGTGTACGGCTTAATTGGTCGTCCGAGGATAGGGAAGATCGTCTCATATTCGCTGTTCAAGTCAATTTCTTCAAATCTAGTTGAACTTGAGGCAGCTGTCACTTCGTTGTCAACGAGGTTTGCTCGGCTGACGACTGTCAGTTCCTGGTTCATATGACCTGGAAGTAAAAAACAATTTAAGAAGTGACACCCCCGCATCGAGGATCACATTTTGTTCAATGCCGTATAAGGTGTTCTTCCTTGTCTTAATCCATCGTGAATCAAAACTGTCAATATCAGCCCGTGATTGAATGTAATGAACCATTAAATCATAAAAAGAGGGGCACACCCATTATCGCAGCATTTTAATTACCTCGCCAACTATTGTCTGAAGCTCCTCGATCTCTATCGATGACCGAATTTCTGGAAGGGGCCACATTTACTCGTCGTCTCCTGAAAGTGAACGGACTTGCGAATACAAAATACCGACTACCATTAAATTCTTTATTCTTTTCTTTTTTCCATTCACGTTCCCTTATCATTATTATTACTAATTTTTTATACGTGTTTCCATACACATTCCCCTACTCATTTGAGGACCCTTTTTTCATACACGTTCCCTTCTCATTACTCTTTTGATGGACTTGTTTCATATACGTTCCCTGTCATAATTTGAAGAACGTTCCCTCACATGTTCCATTTTCGATTTCTGGTTTGTATACACGTTCTCTTCTTAGTGCAGTTTATTTGAGGAACGTTCGTTCCAGACATGCCCCTTCTATTTGTTCTTTGAACAAAATGTATTATGTACATCAGGATGGACATATAGATCTGCCTACGTGCATTTTCTTTCCAATTTTGCAGTATCGCGATGGCTAGATAGAGAAAAGTTTATAATGAGAGAAAATCGCTTACTTGTGGAACTTATGATGTAATACCGCGCCGAGGATGATCACGAAAAACAGGAAGACTACACATGAACATCCTATGGAGCTGGCGATCAACCATGTCTCACCTGGAAAGCAATGTATAATCTTATCACCGTCTCCTTCATCAGGATTTCTCGCATGCCGACTTATCGGCGGTGAATATCAGTCCTAAAGTCTCCTCCTTTTGAAGGATGGACATACGCACAACGACGGTGGATCGGCATGGATTTTTCGTGTAAACGTTTCATTTGATTTGTTGGCTTCAGTTTAGCCATAAACTAGGATTCAACAACATTTGATAACTTCTCAAATACAGATTTACAAACAAATTTCCCTAACTTTCGGTAACAGTTGAAATAAAATCGTATAGAAAAGAGTATCCTTCATTAGAAGATTTATTGCATCCATGGAGAATGGGGAACAAGCAACCTTCCCTCCCAGGATCGTCACGCTTCACCTTCTGCGGCACAAGCTTACCGCAAAGTGCGTAATCTCTACTCCGTCCAACTGAATCTCGCCTGGCGTGCTTATATACTCAAATGAAATCGCACAGTGTCAAGGGGATTCGAGGAAGTTATCTCGGGTTGTTAACTCGTTATGTAGTGAAAAACAGTCGGTCACATTGCCGGATCATGCTGATCCTGCTGTTCTCGCGAATGACTTCGGTGATTTTTTCGTCCGTAAAGTTGACATTATTAAAAGCAAAATCAGGGCAGTCACAGTTAACTGTCCCATTGTCTCTGCTCCTACAGCAGAGAAGTCAATTAATGCTTTTAGTACAGTGTCCGACGAGCAAATTCGAAAACTGATCATGAAGTCCTCAAGCGCGAGCTGTTCGCTCGATCCGATCCCAACGACCTGAATGCTTAAGCTATGTGTTGACTCTCTGTTACCAGTCATCGCTCGCATCGTGAATCTCTCGCTACAGGATGCTCGAGTTCCTACTGAATGGAAGTGTGCCCTGGTATCGCCTTTGTTAAAGAAAGCAGGACTTGATCGGACCTTTTCCAACGTTAGGCCGGTTAGCAACTTAGCATTTGTGTCTAAGCTTGTTGAGAGGGTAGTAGTTGACCAGCTAATGGTCCACAGTGATAACTCTGCCCCACTACCAGCAGTCCAGTCCGCATACCGCAAGAACCACTCGACAGAGACTGCTCTTCTGAAGATTCAAAGTGACATTCTTATGAAAATGGACAATCAGGAAGTCTGCTTGCTAGTCTTGCTAGATCTAAGTGCCGCGTTTGATACGGTTGATGTAGACATAATATTGCTTCAAACCATGGAGACAGATTTTGGCGTCACTGGCCTTTGCCTTCAGTGGCTGAAGTCTTATCTCTCTAATAGAGAGCAGTGTGTCGTCATCAATGGTAGCAAATCTAAGCATTTTTCACTCCATTGTGGTGTTCCACAGGGCAGTTGCCTTGGACCCATCCTCTTTTTGTTCTATATGTCAAGGCTTTATCACATCATTTCACGTCACTTGCCAGATGCACATGGCTATTCAGACGACAATCAGCTCTATATGTCTTTCCGTCCTTTGGCATCTACTAACCAGCAGAGAGCTGTGTGCGAAACGGAAGCATGTGTAGCTGATGTCCGTGCGTGGATGATCGAGAACGAGCTCCTCATCAATGATCTTAAGACAGAGTTCATTTTTATCGGTTCTAGACAAATGCTCCAGAAGGTAGATATGGGTCCAATCAGAGTGGGGGAGGCCTCAATTTCACCTGTCGAATCGGTACGAAACCTTGGTGTTTACTTTGACAAAAACATGTCTATGGAAACCCATGTTAGTAGGGTCTGCTCCAGTCCAAGGCTTTCCTGGGTCTTTATAAGATCCGCCAAATTCGACGGTTCCTCAGTCCTGAGTCAACCACCACTCTTGTTCATGCCATTGTCACTTCTCACATTGATTATTGTAATTCCCTTCTATATGGCATTTCTACACATCAACTCTCCAGACTGCAGCGTGCACTTAATGCTGCAGCTCGCGTTGTGTGTCTGGTGCCGCGGTTTGATCGTATCACACCGGTTCTCATGCGACTCCATTGGCTTCCTGTTAAATACAGGATTGTTTTCAAAGTGCTTTTATTTACATATAAGGCAATACATGGAGTCGCACCTGCGTACCTGTGTGATATGGTCAGACTGAGGCACCATTCCACCTACCATCTCCGCTCTGTTGCTCCAACTTTGGTGGTCCCTCGCACTAAGTGCAAAACCTTTGGTGACCGTTCTTTTAACAAGTCATCACCGGTTCTATGGAACCAGCTACCTTCCAACATCAGGCTTGCTGGTTCCATAGACATTTTCAAAACTCTCCTGAAACAACACCTTTTCAGGGAGTGTTTTGCTTTGTAAAGCGCCTGAGAATTTAAGTTTTTCTTTTAATTCAGGCGCTATAGAAATTCTTATATTCATTCATTCATTCAGGATCCCCTGCCACCTCACCTGCAGTGTAAAATTGATACAACCGGTTTGGCCAACTTATCAAAACAAAAGGATTTGCCGGGAGTTGAACCCGGGACCTCTCGCAGCCGAAGCGAGAATCGTACCATCAGACCAACGAGCCGTTCTAGCCACAATCCCCAAGACCTTACCTTTGTTACTGGTGCATTAATACAACAGGTGGCAGCACGGACGATTGACCTGATACGTTCAGATCACGTCGCAGGATAAAAACACATAGAATCGTCATACCATTATATAGGCCGTGGTATGTAAGTTCAGATAAACTCCCTTATTAGTGAATCTTATGGTTAACATACGTTTAAACCCACTTTTTGAAACTTCCCTGGGATGGAGGGGCGGGGACATGAGCCCACGAGTTGAAACCCAGATACGCCAGTTCAATATGTACCCTACCTTTCTCAAAAATCTTCTTCTTGTAGAGATCCACCAGTATGAGATATGTGACAGCAATCCAACAATGTAACATTCTTATTATCGACTGTTGAATACAACAATGGTTATTCTGCTAAATGCTGCAATGACTTCACTCCAACATGGCGAGAACACTGACCCGGAAATCGAATTAACTGCTGGTTCACATTCTTAAGCGTTCGAATAAAAACTGACAATGCATTGAGACTTTCTTCTCTGAAAGTAAGGTTTGGCGCACAAAAAATTCAAGATAGAATATCAAAACATGACAAATTCCAGAAGGCCGTTTCCTACGAATACTCCCAACAGTTAACACGCTGATGAATGTTTTGTTCAGGTGTCGATTTTAAGATTGAAGAAGTCTGTTGCGATTCGTTGGTGCATGTATTTCAGATACAAATCGGTTTGATATTCTCGCATCAGCAACACAGTGGCATGAAGATAAGATCACGTCTTGACTTGATGTGGCGTTCTTTCCATCTTGATAACGATTACAAAATGCATTGCGAGTAGGCGTTGATGATGTGTGTCGGTCTACTATCAAGTATCTTAAATCGTGACGAGAAATGAATTCCAAGTGCCCTACATAACAACATCCTTCATTATAAAATAAAAGGCCGACTTATTATGTACGAAGTGTTCTGTTACAGGCCTGATGAGGTCAATCAGAGGATCCGGAAGAAAACGCTTCATTGTGACGTCATCCATTCTTGGCCAAGCAGACGATGGAATAGCCAGACTGCTACGAAGGCTTGACATAAGACTTACTGCAGGATAGTGTACTAGTCTACAATACATAAGGCCATTTGAATGTCAAAAGCAGATCCGGGGTGGATTATGGCTAAAACACATAAATTTTAGGGCGTTTTAGAATGAAATTGATACCGGGTGTAGCTGTCATTTCACCACTGAAAACCCCGGCTATACCGCCTCGGTATTGACCTACATTGGGCTCCAACCTCGGTGTTTGGTGGGGCAACCGATGCTGACAGTTCGGTATCGTTTGATCTCTCTTTCAAGCTCTACACAGGTGCCCCAGAATTATTTTCCCTTGCACAATAGAATATATTATATTGTGTATCCATTGTGTAAGGGAAAACAATTCTGCGCCACCCTGTAGAAGAGTGTCGACATGAGACTTTCAACTTTAAGATTTATAATGTTCAATTTCAAGATCCTTTCGAAGATTTACACATTCCTGTGCAAGCTGATAATTCAATCCATCACGCCGGGACACATGTATCATGCTGTCAAAAGAAGTAAAGAAGACGCAGCTCCAAAAAGTAATGTATCCGTTTATTTTATTAGTTGTACATTTCTAAATGGGAAAAGGGTATCTAGCATTTATCCGTGCACGCTACGAGGGTACTTTTGCAGACGCGGAAACAACTGAAATGAAAAAGAAATTATCCATTGTACATACAAAATGTAGTCACTTCGGAAGAATACGCATCAATCCACTTAATACACGATAACTCAGTCCAATTTAAGACACAGAGACAAAGCAGCGAGAGTCAGACCCATGACTGCCCGATTATGAGCCCATTACTCTAACATGTCCAACCACTATGCGTCTCTCCTGATGATGATCCTCTCCAAAAGTGTACAACTTACTTGATGACGGTTCCGCTACTCTGGTCATCAGCGGCTTTACACGCACCGCCGCAACTATAACCAGCATTCCAACAGGTCGCCATGCAATCAACATGAGGGTCGGCGGTGACCAGGCACAAGGCAGCAAGAAGGAAAACAACGACGAGCTGGAAAAGAGGGGAAGTCATGATCGGTTCGGCAGTTGTCAGAAGCGAGATAGAGCAATTGCTTTTCTTGCTGAGCCAACTTTGATATGTGATTGAGAAATCGCAGAGAGTCCCGACTTCCATCTCTAAAATCCCCTTAGATCCGGGAGTTGGCTAAGCTGGGTTCCTGCCCAATTCTGGATGCCGCGGCTCATCAAAGTACGGAAGTATGCAGGCTCGGAGTTGGCATCGGCAATCAAAAAGGAAGTCGGCGCCAACAAAATATAATTACTCAGCCTCTCAGCAGATATTGCAAACGAATGCTGTCGAGTATAGGATATCACACTTGAACGAAATTTCCATCACTGGAGTTCAACATAATTGCGATGACCACTTGGGTCGAAATAGCTAATTTTCCAGCAAATTTCGATACACAGTACCGATACATGAAAACCAGCAGCTGAAACGACGCGACTGACATATATTGTACGGATGGTTACGTAAAAGCGTTGTGAGCTAACTATCAGATAACCATAAATTCTGAGCCAGGTTCCCCTGACAGCTTAGTAAAAATTGTTAACATACCTTCATGTTTGAAGAGTAAATGTTTGTTGAAGATAAACGAATGCAAAAAAGTGCTGCAAAGAGAAATGAATCAATCAGCATCAGCACTTCGGCAGGTATACATTGTACCTTAGAATTATCATTTGATACACTAAATTACGTTGATCGCGCACTCTGTAATCAGCAGCCCAGCTGATCCCGGGTGAAACATACCAGTGCACAACTGGAAAAATTCGCCCGGCCTGTCTGTCTGTCTGCCAGAGATCGAACCCACGACTTTCGAGGTGACAGGCACTGATGATATATGAACCATTAGTGGTGATTTGGACTGGTCCCTAGCTCAAGTGAACAAGACCGAAGAAGGCACAGGGAAGCCTGAAGCTCGGCAAGTCCCTTTGCCATAAGAATTTGTGTTTTGGGCAGCCGAAGAACACAGAAATGAGAATGAGATGGAAGCTGCTAAACATTCCCCGAGCTCCGACTCGGCCTTGAGCGATGCTCGAATAAACGCTCTCAAAAGGAGTAAAACCAAGTTTGGATCTTATTAAAAGGGGGGACTTACCTCTCCACTGGTGACTCGAACAATGGGCAACTGTGATGGACGTCAACAGCGTAATCCATTATATAAGATGCGGCTGGGCAGATAACCGCGATATGTTGTTGCCAGATGAAAATTTCCCCAGCGAATCTAAAACATCAGATGACTGAAATGGGCCAATTTAATCACTTCTGGGTCGATTTATTGGTGCAGGATCTCACTGAGCAAACACTTACCAGACCTATTTTGGTTTTTTTAAAAGTGAAAGATAGGATATCAGCGACGGTTCTCGGAATAAAGGTCAGAAAATCAACGCCGGCCAAAATTCTTCCATTTTCAAAATAACGTTTCGAGCCAACGCTTCATATAGTTCGCCGCTTTTCATGGACATAAAAATGCACGTCGAGAACTTTAGTCCCCACTTTTATTTACTGGCAATTATCATGATTTTAAACCTCGCCTTCAGTAGTTTCATTTCAACTCCCTCTTTCAAATCCATCTGCCCTTGAGAAGCAATTATAGGCCCCTCAGAAATAAGATTATGCAAGAGGAAGGCCTAGAATAGGAAGTGATTTCGGCGGGTTACCTTTCAAATTTCGAATATGGGAAGACAGCAACTGGAGATTGAAATCGTATCACGAGACAAAAACGAATATCGTTCTGGTGACAAGGCCAATCTCAGGATCCCGATGAGAGGATACCTTGCATTTGGTGCAAGTATCACTAAGCAACCGTTACCAATGGCGACGCTATAGGGGATTGAAGTAAGGCCAACGAAAGCTCAACAAACGCGCCGCAAAAGATGGTTGTAAAACTCATGAACTCATTTAAGAAATCAGGAAATGACTCTCTTCCCGCATATACAAGTTAGTGATTTTATTAGTCTTTTACAGCAATAACAACGAATCTACTTCCTCGTACACTCACACTGCTCACAACATGTCATGTACGGCAGCAGCAGGAATAAAGTGTTGAATGACGAAGACGCAGGTCCCATGACCAAAAAGCGTTTTATCTTACTATGACGAATAGCGATCATGGCACCATAACCTCAAGATAGACCATAATGTCTAGACCGGTGTTTATTAGAAATTCTTATGCCGGTGCATGCCTTGGTTCCACTAGGATTTCGTTGACTGCAACATATGAAGGTTGAGAGCAGGCGTACACTACAGCGTTAGCAATGTCTTCTGGTTCCAGCTTCTTTTCTCCTGAGCTGTCGCTGCAGCTCTCGACGGCCTGAAAAATAATTTTTGGAAAAGGTAACTTTGTGTCCTTGTCGAAGCTCGCCACGGTGGCAAGCATAAGCCTCGTATAGCTGCCATGTACCCGTGTTCTATTCTTATGCGATCTTTAATGGGAATCGATACATATACACTTAAGTATCCCCTTCACGTTCCAAATAAGTTGCAGACAGTAGGGAACACATGGGGGTATATCGGAACCCATGTGAGAATACATGGATCAATGGCGTTCATCTTATCTTTCCCACCATACCTCATTATCTGTGGAATGTGTCATAAGCTCGGTGCTGACATCTCCGGGCTGTATACAAGTTACCCGGATGCCCGTATCTTTCAGCTCCATCCGCATCGCCTGGGAAAATCCCTCCACGAAGAATTTGCTTCCTGTGTACGCTGCAAGGCCAGGGAAAGGCTGAAAAGTAATCAGGGGTGGATATAGCGCATTGCAGGATAGAAAATGGAAATAGTTCAGTTGGTGCACTGGAATGTAGGCAACATACTGGCAACTGTTCCATGAAATGACAATTGATAATATTCTCTTCCATCATTCGGGGGCGGGGTTCAGAAAGATATGAAAAAAATCATCTCGCATGCAATTTTGAGAGCGTCCCTCACCTTTCGTCCGGCATCTGATGTAATGTTAACGATGTGTCCTGATCCTCTGTCAAGCATACCCGGTAGCACCGCCCCGACACCATTCATTGCTCCCTTGCAATTGACATCGACTTGCCTCTCCCACTCATCTTCCTTTAGATTTTTCATCATCGTGTAATACATGACGCCAGCATTGTTGACCAAGATATCAACAGGACCCAAGCTTGTCTCTGTGTGACGGACCAATTCTTTCATCTAAATAGGGGCATACAGAAAACTGTGTTTAGTTACGTGCGTCCAAACAACCAGCGACAACATCTTTGTGGGGAAGTTCTCAAAATAGAGATCGCAGTGACAGATTATAACTTCCGACCTTGACACAATATTCCAGGGCAGCACTGATTACGACTTACTATTACACCAACACTGATCCCCCTCCCGGTCTTTTAGCATTCTTTAACAACAGCATACGCTTCAAGAAAAAGATGTCAGAAGTTCTCTGAGGACCTACATCTTCTCTTGACGTGACATCTGCCATTACTGCAATAGCCATGCCGCCATCTTGTTCTATCGTCAGCTTGGTCTTCTCCAGCATTTCGACCCGCCTGGCCGCCAAGGCAACCTTGCTGCCAGCCCGGGCAAGACCTTTGGCTATCCCAGCCCCGATACCACTAGAAGAGCCCGTTACGATGGCCACCTTGCCATTCAGGGGAGCTGAAACGAGAAAGTAGACGAATGTATTGCAGGCAAACCCGACGGGCAAAACACGTGGTGCTCTGTAATGGCACCTGCTTTTTATCGCCAAAAACCAGCACGGCGCGCTGATGGGCCAAAGCACTTCAAATGGTCACTGAGATTCAACACCAACGTAATACTATCCCATCCCAAATATTCACCACAATGATGCTTAATGATACAAACCATTTACATTTGAGGCAGACATGATTCTGCAAAAAGGCGGCAGACGATCGATTTTATTATGTGAGGGTCAAGGTCACGGAATAAACTCCGGCGCTGAGCTGCGGGTGGTCGCGTGCGTCATAATATTGTACAGTGTGTCCATGCACAAAAGGAGCAACAGGATGATACATAAAGCTGTCCAACCGATAGACTTGAGTGCTAACAACTAAAGGTATGCCTAGCTGAGTATTCCTTTCAACTGATAACTCATGAAAGGTACAACATCTGGAAAATACCATGATGATTCGTCGACACATTTCTGGTTGCTTGTGGAGCTTGAATGACTCCTCGGGAAGTCAGGTTGCTGAAGTAGATACTGAGTAGACTGGGGCTGACCTCTGGGTAGGTCTTGTTCATCTCCGCAAGGACCGACTGAAGGTTATCATTGCGGTATGTGGACAGTCTTGCGAAGAAAGAATCGTCTCTGAAAGAAATTTCAAAAGTGGCAAATAAGTACCGGGTTATTGTGCACCATCAGAGGTTCTGCGTCCGTAACCTTACCTCAACGGAGTCCTGGTCCGTGGAGTGGATCCAAAACTTAATATAGCATTGACATTCTCGAAGCAACTGCACCGTATGATATTCGGCTCATCTTTTTCGTTCCTTCTTTTCCTTGATATTTCGAATGTAAGAATGACTTTTTCACAAATTATCGCCATCTAACGTACACTGCTCTCGCTTGGTTTTCTTACCTGGCAAAATCTTTAATCAGGCCATCAATGAGCCCAAGCTTTGAATCTCGAACCCTACAATTAAAGAACATTGGTTCTTGGTATCATTAATCAAAGTGGTTATTTCCACGACTTAATCGTGGACGCAAGCCCGAAAGTGACGTTCCGTCTACGACTTATTTCATGCAGATCCGACAAGACATCACCGCAGGATATTTTCTCGATATGAGCATGCACCAGGCTGAGTTAGGCCTTCTTTAAAAACAGGCAAATTGAAACGTCGATTGGTTGTAGTGCTTACCTGTTGACCCACTCGCTGAAAGGAACCATCTGCAGCGGGTATCCATGGGCGTTCATCCATTCGAACAACCACCTTTGGTGAGTAGACGTAGAAAAAATCCGTTTAAACAACATTGTTCAAGATGCTGGCGCTCGGTGCTGCCGGGCTAATCCATGAATACGCAGCCGTATACTTTGCTTGTTGTTATCAGACAGGCTGAGCAAACCTGTCCGGTCAGCCTATACTTGACGGAAGCTGGAACCGACAGCATCAGCAAGAAATCCCGCACGAGATGCTTTCAGTGTACTGCCCTGCTGGTGAAACCTGGTGAATCCCCGTCGCAGACCCCTCATACAAAACAAATTTAACCGGGTCACAGTATGATGCTATTCTTGATTTTCTCACGGTAGGCATACAACGTGAAGAGAAGAATGAACAAGCGGTCTCTTGCTTCCAGCCAGCCTAACTAGTTCACCCGAACAATCCAACAAGCACTAATGGCAAGAGTGAAAACGACTATCATGTATGACTTGATATTCAAGCTGAGGTCAGGAAGGTTTCTATTGCTATATACATGTAGGCCTATGAGTCGCAATTATTCAGCCGAATACTAGAGAATGCATCATATTATCGGCCATGATATTATGATCGATTGTCAAAAGACCTTTCCCGATTATCCGAATGGCGATAACTAAAACAGCCAATTATGCTGTCAGTGCCGTTTTGAGTAGCGTAAATGTTAGTTAACTCAAACCTGGAATCCGAAAGCACTGGCGACGTTCAAACGCCAGTTTTTCCTTTTTGACCACTGCTTTAGAGTGCAACCCATACAAGTCAATGCCTTCAGGCGGAAGTTTTTACTTACTGTGATTTTATTGGTGAGGTATTGATGACATGAAAAATCTTCCCCAGACCCAATATGATGTTTTGAGTCAGGTCGACGATGCATCGACTCACGAAGTCGACAGGCGTCATCTCGACTTTCCAGTCGACGACTGGGGCGACCCCAAGGTTGGCACAGGTCTGTAACATGCGCAGGTTGAAATCCTGCGGGTTCCAATAGGCCTTTTCACTTTCGCCCGAAAGGTTCCCTGAAAGCATAGATAATTACGATTAGTGGCTCATCAATTTAAATTTGAAAACGTAATAATAAAAAGGAGAACAACGGATTCGAACACCGAAAGACAAAGCTGACCTAGCCTGTAAATAGCGACTGGAAGTCCTCGATCCTTGGCCCGTAACACCAACTGTTCCGCTACCCACTTGGTCTGTGAATAGCCATCCTCTAGCTTCTGGTGGTGCCCCGTCATGTCCGCACTCTCTTTACAGTTCTTTAGGCCGTGAGGGAAGACCGCATCAGTGCTGAAGAAAGCAATCAAAAAAACATTAGTACAACTCAATCATTCAGATGCAATTTTAGTTAACGAGTCTACGGCAGCATAAATCGTGTCGCAGAATTCTTAAAAATTCCATTTTTTTTGTTGAAAACCAGCCATTTCTCAACAGAATGATTCTGGCTACAGTCCCAAACAATTGCTCGCGAATTTCTTCCGTCAGTGGAATGTCTCGAATTCTCTGCCGTGTCATACCACGCCATCGTGAGATCAGGCTTTTTTTACTCCTTCGTCATATCGACAGGCGGAGTATATTGAAATCCACTGGTTTAGGATAGTATCAAGCAAACCTTATGTAGTGGACTGGTTTCATTTTGGATGTGCATGCAAATATAAGTACGTGCTGCGTCCCCAGGACATTAGGTCCGTGTAGTGCCTGGTAGGGGTAAATCAAGTTGACGTATGCGGCGGCGTGTATCACAAAATCAATCTCAGTGCTAAGGTAATGGAACTCCTCCTCAGTTAGGCCGAGGTTACGTAAGCTTATGTCGCCTGAAACCGGAAGTCATAAATCTTAGCTGTTACAGAGCTTTTCCTTGATATGACAAGATGATGTGTCTCGTTCCCGTTGCACTGGCACGTTCGGAGGGAATATTCTCTGGGAGCTATCCATCACAAACCCATCACATCAACTACCAGGGGGACAATTCTCTTAAAACTAGTCAAAATCTCAAATCAGACACATCAACAGCCAACCAACGAGAGTGACAGGATGTAAACGACTTAAAAACGAAACATGCGGAACCAACGAAAGCAATCGATTACATGATACTATAGTGTGCTTTTAGGAATTTGATGTTGACCAAACAAATCTATTGATATACGTGTACATGGATACCTTTGATGATGTAAACCCGCTTGGCTACCTCCCCTTCCAGTTGTTGCTGTTCATCCGTAGGTGCCGCGCCCTCCGTGCTCAACAAATTGAATCTGGCGAGAGATTCTTTCAGGCGGTCAATGGCTTGGACACCAGGGGCATCTCGGATGAAACAATACACGCTGGTCTGTAATGGGTAAGACGTTGTGCTTTGAGATTAAGAAGAAGAGATTTGCCGTCATCCACATTCCAGTCCTACAAGAACTATTCATGAGTATCTATACTTGAAGGAATGTCCCAATTCCTGAAGAGCCATTGGTTGGAAGATTAATTAGAAGGAAACCTGAATGGAGAAGGAATTAGCATAGTTTGTATGTCCCTTCACCGAATTCGAACTGGTATAAGGCAACTTTATTCTGCAGCAAGGTCGATTTATTGCTTACACCGCTATGGAGTAACAGGTCTTTCAGGAGGAACGCCCCGAGGTATCCGGTGACTCCCGTCAGCAGGACTCGCCCCTTGCTCCAGCGATGTCCGTACTGAACTGAGCGCCAGAATGCTCGCAGCTGCATGTCAATTCGGACGGTCCCGATCATGTGGCTGAAATAGAAGGGATGTAAAAGAAAACTCAAACTGACTAAGGTTCCATCAAGCGCCAGGCTTGGGTGCTGATCGCTAAAAGGAATTCGGTACCGCAGATCGAATGTTGCGTGTAGGATATGGCAAAGAACCTTACACCACTAGACCTTTGAGTGACGATAAAGAAACAAACTTCAATCGTTAAAGGGAATTTCTAATTCAGATATATATGTACCTTACGATTGCTTGGTCATGGAGGTTGACCTCATTCATTAAGTCCAGAGACGATTCGGAGAGTTCTTCAGTAGTCTTGCCCTGTTTGCTCTCTACCAGGTTCGCCAGCCTCGAGACTGTCGGGTGCAGAAAGAGGTCGTGAACGGTGATCTCCAGGCCGATCTCGTTATTCAGTTTTGAGAGCAGGCGGGCGGCGAGGAGGGAATGGCTATTTTAGAGAAGATTTTTTGAAACTTAGTACGGCTTCGGTAAAACCAGTATCAAATTTTATATCTTGACCAGTTCATTTCACGAACAAGTGGGTAGGACTGAGAACTTGTTCCCAGGACATTCTATACAAGGACACTTCAAACTTTTACGCTGGTACGTACAAGTACCTCTTTATGGACTTCCTCTACACGGAAACCAACGGTCAAACCACTAGTATGTACTTTATAGTATCATTCTCGATTCGAACCCGAGATCCCTTTTATCACGACCAATCACTTGCTCACCCTCCAAGATCAAAGAAACTCTCCTGCGTATCAATGGTCTTGAGTTTGAGTATATCCATCCAGATAGTACATAGAGTCTTCTCGAGCGGCGTCTTAGGCTGACCCTCGGCGTCTATCTCGGTTTCACACGCTTTGTCGACAGCTGGAAGTGCTTTCTTGTCAAGTTTACCGGACGAAGCGAGAATTGGCAAACTGTAAAAACAAACAAAAAGGTCTATCAAAACAGTGCATCCAAACGAGATGCCCCCTCCCCTTTATACTCACTTTTTAAGGATGTGTGAAAGCTCCTAAATTCAAATACTGACCAGACACCACCCAAGAAGTAAAGTTTTCATGGTAATCTAAGCAAGAAATATAGTAAGCACCTTTCCAAAAACACAATGTAAGATGGTATCATATAGAAAGGTAGAACCCTCTTCAGTGCTGCTCTCAAGGCCTTCTTGGACGTTGATCCCTCGGGGACCACGTAGGCGATCAGAAGTTTATCTTCCCCCTCATCGCCTTCCACAAGACACACAGCGGTATTCACCATGGGAAGGTCGAGGAGGGCTGCCTCTACCGCCTGCAAGGAAGGACAAGAAAAACCTGTCAGGGGACTTTGGTTGGAAAGATGCAGGAACGTGGCGGCGGCGGTGAATAACCTGGATTATACCAGTGGAGTGGGTCCACTCTTTAGATCACATCAGTGCCGTTTACGTGAAACCAAACCAATCCAGACAAGACCTGAGATTACAATGGCGCGCGTGCGTTCACACGACACACCAATCAAGACCGATCATTCCGCGGGGACTGGCGTTGATATACTTTTTTACAATTTAAAACCACGATCCTGTTTCTCCTACCTGTACTTCTACGGAGTAGCCTCTAATCTTCACCATGGAGTCACATCGGCCGCAGATCTCCAGGCTTCCGTCCACCAACATGTACCCCCAGTCGCCAGACTTGTACAAACGGTCGCCAAACTTTTCATCAAGGTGACTCGGTCGCTTGATAAACCTTTCTTCATTGAGCTTCGGGCGGTTGAGGTAGCAACGTGCCAACGTGGGACCACCGATATAAATCTATTGAATCAAAAATGGTAAGAGGCAGACGATACGAAAACCCACCCGATCTCCCCGTATTGATTCGCGAATTAGTTGTATAGGCGTTGGTCCACTACAAGGCAGCTTTCGATTGGTTCACAAAATGATAGATGCCGTGGAATTATTTCCATTCAAAAAGCTCTAACAATCTACATAACGACTGTGAAGGACCACGTCTCATCCAAGCAACCTCCCCCAATTGCAACAACTTACCTCTCCAGAAATCCCGACCGGTTGTGGTTTGAGCTTTTCATTCATGATGGCGATTTGAACGCCGGGTAATACCTTACCGACAGGAGAGAACTTTCGATCTTTGATGCGTTCCTGAGATAAAGAGAAGGAAAGATATTGGTGAGGTTCGTTTACAAGAACATTTGCTCTGCAATTTGAAAATGGCATCGCAAGAGTACGATCCTTTAGCCATTAGGCCTATCAGTCTCGAGATTCAAATATTGAAAGTGATCGTCAAACTTGACAGCGTTACGTCCTTCACGTCTGTCGTCTATGATCTGAACCTTCTCACTTCAGAACTCGCAGATAATAACAGATGGTGGACTTGAAGCAGACGACTTCTGTTATCATCAAATTGCATTTCAGAACCACTTACTCCCTCGTGTTCAATCCACTTTGTCAAGTCACCATAGGCCACGTCATGAGACTCGGAAATACTGTAGAGATTGATGAAGTTGACGTGAGGTAAGGCCTTCACACAGCGATCGAGGAGTACTGTGGTCACCACTTCGCCGCAGAACAAGATTTCCCTGGAAGACAACAAACAAATGAAACCCAGTTTATGGTAGCGCAAAAACGGAGCGTCATATATAGGCACCCGACAAAAGAGAGATTTTGGTAACTGCCGACTGCGAACATGACTGCAAGGGTAAAAAAATCTCGTTTGCGGGGGGGCATTGCATCTCAGGGTCTCTATAGCAATACCGTCATTGCACAATTAGGGAAGGGATCTTACCTCATTGTTTTCATGGCGTGCTGTATGTTTAACCCCGCATCAATGACAGCCTCGAGCAGGGACGGGGTAAACAACATCCTGGTGATCTTATTACTCTTGAGGAAGTCGCACAGGAGGACAGGATCATAGATCACATTGTCTGGGATGATATACATCGGCACGCCTGGAATTTAAAAGAAACTTCTTTCACATTGCCCTTTCCAATACTTTGCAAAAATCACGATGTGTTCGTCAGAAGAGTAAAAAGGTGGGAAGCTGTATGGAGAAGGAGGCGGCACGGTTTTTGTGTCACTGTTTGACTTGGGATTGTATACTTATACCCTCCTGGTGCGTTCTTACCTTTAAGAATTGGTCTCAACATCTCCCAGGTGTAGAAGACATTGCAGGCCTCCCTGTCTTCTCCGTCATCTTTGTAGGGGTAGTTTTCGTGACGCCAGGTGTAGGAGAAGACAGCTCCCCGATGTGGACATTGAATGCCTAGAAAAAAGGCGATTTTTTTACAACTAAACTTTTGCAGGGCTATTGCTTCACACGAGGTTTCTAGACATGGAACTGATATTCCTGTGTAAGCTAGTAAAATGGGGAAGATTCCGTGGTACAGACCTTTCGGTTTTCCTGTTGTGCCCGATGAGTAGACCGTATAGGCAAGATTGTCCAGAGTCAGGGGCAAGCTCTCGGGGACTGTAGTGTTGTTATTCTCCTCCGCAAGGGCCGCCTCCCAACCCTCGTCAAGTGATATCAATGGGAAGGGACACCCTAATCAAAGAAAAACAAAAAACTAGATGTATGTGCACTGGTAGAGAAATGTAGGGTGCGTACAAGGAGACTCGAATATCAGGTACAATAAAAGACCTCATGAGACTGCAATGTCAAAGTGTAGTCTCCTTCATTTGGCCCCCTATACCCCCTCGATATACCGGTGACACACGAGAAGGTTAAACCCTGTCTGCTGGTCTTTCCTCTGCTGAAGGATTTTTGAAGCATCACGAGACACGCAAAAAACAAGGTCAATTTTCAGGAAGTGTCAATGAAATTTTAAAAAGTCGATGGCTTGTCGTCTGCTCCTTACCTTCTGATATTCCCGCCCTGAACTCGTGGTTGGTGCAGACAGCTGTAGGCGTGGCGTCATCAAAGATGGACTCGAGGAGGTGATGCGGGTAGGAGACATCGAGAGGCATGTACGCACCGCCTGGAAGACAGTTTAGGGTAGTGAGAATTCGGACAAGGACATGCAATGGGCCCGGTGTCGTGTAAACAATTTGGGTCTCAGATTGACCCGTTTTCCAATTTATTGCTCACCCATCGTGTCGGTTGTGGAAGAGTGTATACTGTTTTCCGTCTTGCTTAGCAACTGTTTAGACCCGCCTGCGTGGTGGATGGCCAATACAGTCATACAAGCCTACATAAAGACATCGAACTGCTTCTCAACGTCAGCTACATGTCCAGGTGATCTCGGACGCTTCATTGTACCCCCGCCCCCCGCACCAGAATGACAGCAAGGGATATAATTGTCAAACACATACGTCTACTTACCCGCCTTCAAAATGGCAATATAACTAATGGTATACTCTATACACTTCTCCATATAGATCCCAACTGTCGCATCGGGCTTGACCCCATTAATGAGGAGATTCTTGGCCAGAATGTCCGTGAGGCGGTCGAGCTGTTTCAGAGTGATTGACCGGTGTCCTTGGACCACAGCCACGCGATCTGGGGTTGCGGCTACCTGCCGCTGGAACATCTCGTGGAGAAGACCAAGGTGTTCGTACTGGTAGTCCTGGTTCGACATCTTGGCGCCGTATTAGTGATACTGGTGACAATTTGGAAGAAAAGGAAAACGAAGACGCCTTTATTTCTGTTAAAGAAAACAGTTTGTGTCAACTCTGCAGGGCCGGAGAGCGAACATTAACCCCTGATTTCCTCAGGATGTTCAATTGGAGACTGGGCACCTAAACTTACCTTTACCAAGGATATATTCCACAAGAGGCCCAAAGGCGTATAAGGCATTAGCAATTGTTCCTTCCCTCCACGTCATCGACCAGCAGGTTTATGCATAGGGTATGTAAGTTGTCCACATACCACAACCAGCACTGCCAAGATTGTGACCGTGCAAAGTCCATATCAAATCGACCCATAACATGCTGATAAGTTTTTATGAACGGTTCTGAGAACAAATATCGTTTGACGTGGACACTTGATTTACTATTGCTAGATGGACTTTGAGCGAACAGCAGGGCTTGGACTGCACATCACAGTTTGGTGTGTCACAACCAGTCTCATCGTTTTAGAGGGACTTGGACACATCTGTTAATAGGTTGATATTGGTGCAGCTGTCCTGAATAAGTAGAGAAAGCAGCGTTTTCGTAGCCCTATGTCCAATTGAGGGTACAAATTGCGCTTATTTCTACCATATCTGCCGAAGTTGTGAAGATTATTGCCTGTGTTGTGTTGTGTAGCACCCACACCGGAATCATCCTGGCACCAATTGTTTCAATGTACTCAATTATTTCTTTGGGTCTGACAGGTCTTCCCTAGACGTGTCATCCGAAGAAGGAGTCTGTCGTATTCCTTAACAGGGTGTAACATGTCTCTACAAGATTGATGTGTCATGTAATCTGTACAGCCTGGGTGAACCTTGTCTCGACTAGATGTGACATGATTCCAGGTTGTCACAGTCTTTTCTCCGCCTCAAGTTTTGTGTAGCTGTCCATCTGACTGAGGAGAGCAGAAGATCAAAGTCACCCTTATTTACATTAAGAGACTACCCTGGATCAGTCTTTAGGCCAGTTATACCTAGTTCTGGTCAATTCAAGCTCCCTTGCCGTTGACCAATAGTACTAAATGAAACGTACAGACCACGTACCCATGGGAGGAATGCGGGCAGAAACAGACGGGTATATAAAGAACTTGACTGCATATGCATAGTAAGATAAGCCGCATGATTGAACCAGGTTCATACTTGCTTAGACATGATGAATGACGGATCTGCGGTAGCTGGTTTGGGGTTCCAGCTTCAAATCGTCCCACGCCCTAAAAACGGGCGATATTTTTGAATTTTAGTAATTGCCTAGTTCCAATTTCTTAGCTCAGGTGGCAGCAGATGACAATGACGACAAATTTAACAAAAGTTTTATCATAGGGCCTCGATCGACTCTGTCCTTACCTATCCACAAAGACTCGGTTTTATTATCAATGACACTACCGCAGCTTATACCATAGTTGGGAAAAAGATGCCGTGTACCTAGTAAAATGGTCATGATACATGGACCATTGCCACAAACTCAAACGTCAAACGGATTCAATACCGTGGCCCTATGTCGTATATCTGCTAGGGAGGACCATGTTCTTCAGAAATGACTTTTACAGTCGTGCTTCATTGGTACATGAGTGCACAGCCGGGCTGTCACAACCAGTCTGATTACTTTAGAGGGACTTGGTCTCCACAGCTTGGTGTGTCACAGCCAGTCACATCATTTCAGAGGAACTTCGGTGCGCAGCTTGGCCTGTCACAATCAGTCTTATATCATTAGACAGACATTGAGTGCAGTGCTTGGCCTGTCACAACCAGTGGAGGTACTTCGAGTGGACAGCTAGGGCTGTCACAACCAGTCTTAGAACTTGAGGGGGACTTTGACGAGTGCACAGCTTGGACTGTCACAACCAGTCTTAGAACTTGAGGGGGATTTTGAGTGCACAGCTTGGCCTGTCACAACCAGTCCTAGGTGTTCGAGGTGTTTCAATGAAACTCCACATGTCACTCAGATAGAGATGTGATTCTGCCAAACACCTCGGCTGCTGCCTCTGTTTCGGCCCACCTTCTCCCTTGCTGTGTTTGGTGAGGTAACTAATACCACCAGTATATGGAAATGAAAGGAACAAAGCTGAAGTCATGAATAGGATATGAAAATTCACATATTTCTGCTTGAGATGTTTATTGGTGGTTCTCATGACAATGGTAACAACCATACCTTGCAACAGTACATGATGAAAACTGTCAAAATGACATAGCAAGAGACCATACACATTTTGCCTTGGAAACACACTAATGTTGCATAAATAGAACAATGTATGTACACATACAGTCAACGGATTTCAAATGAGAAAGCGACACACCCTTAGACTTTGGAATATGGGGGAGGATGAGAAAGTGAAACACCCTAATAAGCTTTTATATTAGAATGAACTTCTTCCGAATCAAAAGTTAACTTCTTTGTAAATGTGAATGAATTTTAAGAAGAACCAATGGAACCCATGTCCAGGAATGACATCCTAAGGCAGGACATGGCATCCCACCACCCAGAAATCCACTCCCCAGTTTTGGAAAGTATACAGACTGAACTTCTGAACATGATGTAAACAAAGAACAAGGATAAAGAGCACATTATTAACCAAATCTGGAAAATATAGCATGGAATTTTACTTTTGATTTTACAAAACCCCGCATTTTGATGAAGATTACCATATTCATCTGTAACCATTGTAACTGTTACATCAATGCTCAGAACTTCTCAGAGAATGTTATAAGTTGGAAAGAATGACAAGAGTAATTTCGATAAAAACCCGCGGACAAAATGCTATACTGTGCTGACAGGATTAAGCCAGTGGAGAGGCGTCTTTCACACAGGCCTATTACAGGTAAATAGACCTATTCACAGGCACTTCTAAACCTACTTAAAACTGTCGACACAGTATACCAATAATAAAAGATACCAACCAAGTCAACCTAGTAAGTAATATATACTAATGAAATTTAAATAATAACGACATCTTAACTAGAAAGGTTAGCAAGAAGAGTGCACTACGACTAAGATTCATTTTGAAGTGACTATTAACTTAGATTGAGAGATTTTCATGGATCTTGTCACTAATCCTCTCTTACCAATTTAGCTTTGCAGCAGCCAAACATTAACTGTACTGATAAGATGATTTGCATTGACTTTCACTGAATTCATTTTCAGATTATCACCAATGACATTAACATATATTATATTTTATGTTAGTAATAAATGCCCTTAAACGGACAATATGAGGCCGCAAGCACTACTATTTGGCCAAATATGTTAACTGTCCCTTTAAGCTTCAGTTTCATCACCTGAGAAAGCCAGATCCAAATGCAAATTTCATTCAGAAATTTCAGTCAATTTACAGGGGTTCCGACCATCTTGGGTGACTTTTCGGTTAATGGAAGAATTTTGCAGGAATGGAGGCATAACTGGACAGGCTGAGGAATTAAATGCACTTCTTTGACTTGACTGACAATCAAACCTCTTTGTATTGAACTGGATAGAAAGCAAGAATTGGGAGTAATGGCATTTTATGAAATGTGCGAAGATTACGTAAATGCGATGGTCATGATGCTAAATTGTACTCAACGTGACATGAATACAACTCAGAATGTGTTGTTTCATGAAAAGAGATGACCGAGCTTACATAATCTTCATCAAATTGCCATTCTATCCTGCTCTCGGAAGGATTAATTTGACATATTGCTTCATATTGTGATCAGATTCAACAGTATTCACACAGGTATTGCAGTCCTACTGATAAACGACCGCAAGAACCTCGTTCACAGTCCGCATATTATCTTGGGATATTTGAAGATGAACAAGAAGACTATGTGATTAAACTCTCGACATCCTGATGTGTAAGGAAGATCTCTACAAGAAATAACTTTTGGTACCGGTAATGCATAAGGGCAATGCACGACATACAAAACCTATTGTATTCGACGTATAATTCAATCCTTTCTTTTTCCTACTCCTAGTCGTCATCTTGTGGCAGTAGAGTTCATGAATCTAGACTATTTGACCAAGTTACTAACTGCTTTTGATAATTGATATGTAAATTGTACTATGAAGGAAGCTCCATAAACATTGAAATAGATTTGTAATGAACACTCTCACTGCAGCGATTCACAGCAATATGGTTTTAACAATTATGAACACAATTATGTTATGAAACGTTGGCAATCAAAAGTGAAACAGAAATTTTACGTGCTTAAATTTGTTGAAGAAAATGAAGATTTGCAAACATTTTAAAATTACGCGCAAATACAATTTGGTCTACGTAGCACCAACTTCACAATTCAGTGAGGACAATCACTACCTGCTGACAAGTACAAACAGGTCACATTATTACAGTTTTAATTTCTGAGTGAACAAGCGCAATGCAGAAATTTTGAATAGCGATTTTTGCTGATCAGATCCCTAGAATAATACTCAAGTCGCATTCTCATATTAACACAATATAAATTTAAGGTCTAATGCAGCATGTTCTATCATTATCAGTCAATGGAATTTGACCAACAAACGTAGCAACATCGAAAAAGGAAAGTAAATTGGTTTTTTGAAGATTCTTGACGTCATTGAATTGCTAATTTGCATATTATATTAATGAGATTCCGCGAATCCAGTTAATGCTGAACAAATGATTACGGTAATGCAATACTAAAAATGGATGAATCGAAAATGCACAAAAAAATCCTCCAGCCATCAACACAAATTAGTCGTTAAAGTCGTCCGAAAAAGACAGAAAATAACACAGTTTGTATATTTAAAAGACTGTACAGAGAACAATAGAAAAACATTGCATACATAGACAATTGTATTTCCAAGGCATTGGTGAATTCTCTAACTCTTCGCCCCAGACACATAGATACATTCCCAGTCCAGAAATACGATTTTTAACCAACAGAAGTTCAACCAACAAGGCCCCGTATGGATCTATCTCCATAATGTGTTTGCAAGAAATGAAATGCTAGTTGGATGGATAGCCGACTCGAGTCTAAAACTGGGGTGAAAAGTTATGACAGATAAATGAAACTTTGAACAGGAAAGTGCCATGCAAACAAGCGATTTTAGGTGCTGCAACCTGCGATTATAACTGCTGTAATATGCAACAAAGATACTCCTCGTCTGCAAGTAACACCAGTAACCGCTAGGTTTGATATCAAATTTTTGTCACGGGCATCTAAGACGATTACTGCAAACAAGAAATTTTCATTACACGCAATGACAATCGCACGTCGTAGTGACAAAATGGCTTGTTTGCGGGGTTATTAACCCATTAAGGATATTTTGGCATTTTGATTATATTACTGGAATATTCTGCACCATGATTTCTTTGCACAATGTGTACTATCGCAGGACACATCTTTCCCCGATGGGAAAAGAACACAAGTTTAAATTTTTCCTAGTTTTATTTTTACGAAAATATTTACCAGCAGTCCTGAATGGGTTAATACAAACTCAAAACCACACTGTTTCATCAAATTGACTCAACCAGTTGTGGGCCACAGCAGATTCACTGGAATCATTTTACTGAGGTTTAAGACACTTCCTCGGTCCTTTTCACCCCTCAAGACAGAGCCCAGTGAGTCTATTGCTGCCCGTAACCAGCATATTTATTTCGCAGAACCAGCGTGAAAACCATATAGTACAAGAAAGTACAGTTAGTTGACCATGCACGTTCACAGTTTCAAGTGACTTTCATTTCCTCTTCAATAATCGCTCTTAAAAATATATATTCTTAGATTCTCAACTTTAACCAGAACCTTGTCACCTGTACATTTATGTACATAAAGTATTGCAGTTTTGGCTCCAGTTAAAGTGAAACATTTTCCTCCTAGCCAACAAAATCAGGCCAAAAACCTTCTAATGCTGATGGTAACCGGACACAACATTTCGCCTCTCCTCAGAATACTAAAACTTCCAGTAATTCTACAGCAAAATCTCAATGACCTTCTCAGATAACATAACCAGAAACCTTATCAAGCAACCACCAGTATATTACCCTCAGCATATAGAAGTTCAAATGCCATTAAAATAAAGATTTACCATTCAATTCCATTTGCCATCTGTAGTCGGCAGAGAAATTGACTACAGCCAAATCCAAGCAGATGATGTCGAGTAGTATCGCCCTGGACCAACAGGCAGTCAAATGGAATAGAATAATAGTACTAGCAGACGTGTGCACAAAAATAGGAGAAAAAATTAGAATCTGTCACAAATGGCGTTGTTCTTTCACAACATGGACGAATATTTTCAAACAGAAATAAAGCAGAAATTTCCTAGTTTTATATCGATATATAACCTCAATATACTAACACGGTATGTAGTGTGAAGTATATAACACTAAAGTGTGAAACAAAAAATAACACATTTATTTAAATGACAATAAAGGCTCACTAGGTGAACCCCAAATCCTAAGTGCCCCTTGGAAGGGAATAGAGAAATAAATAACTTCATTATTCATGAAATACTTCATGCTTAAATGTCTTCTTCTGTCTACAATATTGAAAATCGCATCTCTTCAATGTTACACGGCCGTAGCATTCTTTTTGAACTGGCAGACACTCATCCACATTTTACCCACATGATCCAAGGCATATCTGGATAATTTCAGGTCAGACGTACAAATGTATGGGAACTTAAACCATGGAAACTTTGTAGAAAAATCCAAGGTCAAATCGGAAAATCACAAGGTCACATTGAAAAAGCCAACATGACATTGGAAAACTCAAGTCACAATAGGAAATCCAAGTTAAATTGACATTTCAAAGGTCGAGTTCAAAAATCCAAGGTCACATTGGAAAGTTCAAGGTCATGATGTTTGACATCCGATTTTCTCCTAGATTTACCACAATATGTGCACTCTATGTTTATCATAATAATATAAATGCATGTAGGAAGGATTTACAATTCCAAGTTAATCAATTTTTAGAACACCATGCAATTAGGAAAATTTTGTTGAAAAACAAAAGATCATTATCAGTTTTAAAGTTTTTAACCAGCACCAATTTCCTATCTGAGCTAAACAAACTGTCTCATAATTCTAACTTCGTCCAACCTATCCAGAACTATTACCAAGGACCATTTATCATTTTGCATAGGAGATCCGAGAAATACAATTTTGAACAAAAAGGCAACCTTTTTGCACAATACTCCACCTCCTCCGAGGCGTCCTCTAACATTTGGCTTAGACCCGACATGGAATGAGGGTAGTGAGATTTCTAACCCCCCCCCCCCCCCAAAGACAAAACTCAAATAAAATATTCATGGCACCAGTTCAGTTTTTTAAAACTTTCAGATCAAAATTTCAATATGTGGAGTTCAATTGATTACCACTAACATAAAACTTCGCAATGGCCATTACCCTCAATCTAATCAGGTCCAAATGATTTCGAATAAGAACACTCTTCTTTTCATAATTCTTGACAAGCCGATCTGGAATGTAGATGGGTTGCATTGCACGCCGATAAATGCTGTCAGTGGCCGGGCACCTTAGGAAGTCGAAGAAACCTTTTGATAAGGCATCGGAGACCAACGGTTCAATCTAGGTCACATCATTGGAATATTAGACCAATATTACACATTTTAAGCAGTGGTTAAGACGAAAACTTTTTCTCATCATTGGCAGTTCTTCATCGTGATTTATCATTTTTGACTGATTACTGTCGGCCCATTATGTGAAGTCCTGATGACCTCACCTCACCGATCATCAAATTGATTTTGACTGTACTGAAATCTGCTGCACCTCTGGAAACTGCCCCTAGAACCACTCAGTAACATCTGTATGAGGCACTGCATTTCACTCCACCATTGCCGGCACATGCAATTCCATCACAGTTGGTATCAAAATGATCATGCATGCCACTGTAAGTATTCTACTAGGCCTTTCCAGCGTTTTTACAACAGAGTCCCAAACAGTCATATGTGACCAATCACACCAAAATGGGCCGCAGAAATCTTTTCACATACGTAAGCCGCTTTTTCCTGGACAACAACCCATCAATTTGATTATCGATTTCTAATACCCTGAAGTCTTCAACGAAACATCATTCAGGTGATTTTTGAGGCTTAGCCTCACTACATTCCCAAAACTCACATCACAAGGCCTGCCCACACTCCCGACTTTCTCCTATGCTTACACCAAACAAACCAACAGCTACTTGAACTACCGGTATAAATGCTCATCAAAGCAAAGGGCAAAACTTGATAAAAATCAGGCACTTTGAATCATTACAATTTTGGCACACTCCTGATGAATCACGATTCCCCAACATGCCTAAACTCAAAGTGACCCCCGATTAATTTGACACAGTATATCATGATAGCAACATTTATTCGATAATTTCAAATATCTCTTTCTTTTGCTTAACTGCCATTTTAATTGTCTCTCATTTATGATATGGTGGCTCTTTCATCACAGATTTTTTGCCAAGAATTTCAAGTGGAATAAATCCACAGCAAATTTGGCCAATTCCAGTATCATCCATTTCCAGTACAGAGCCTCTAGCAGTTCAACGGTGAACTTTTCAAATTCAACGGTCAACTGTTGATTGGTTAAATCATAGTCAAACAGCAGATAACATTTTGAGTTATTTTGATGCGCTCATACAAAAGAAGTGCTCCCTGGTGCTATACCTGCATCCACTTCTTGAGCCCTGAACTGGAAATGGGTACATTTCTTTCCTTACAATCTGCAAAACCATCAGGTGGTTGTGTTCAATCTCATAGATTATCTCAAATAAGCCAGGCACTTCAAAGCACCTGTACAGGCCTTTAGTGACCACGGCAGACACAATAGCAAATAACTGCAGCAGACAGGAATGCTAACAATAAGCTGGTAAATACCAATCTGTGGCCAAGATTGGGGCACAAATTGAAAAGTTTCTGATCCCTTAAAGCAAGAGCTATCTTTTCATGGTTTATGAAAAATTGAGTTTTTGTATCCAATTTTTTTGCTCTGCACAGTTCATTTCTCAACCAATCTGGATGAAATATTCAGATTTTACCAACTAAAACCTTGTGGACATAGATTTCCTCAATAAACTTTAGCAGAACGCCATTTTAATATTGCTTGGTAACACAGTCTACTGCAGAGTATTTCAAACAAGAGTAAACCGTATTCTCATACAACTCTCCAAAACAAATCACAATCACTTATTCCCTCTAGAACTAAGCACAATTTGATTTTCATTTCAAGTCAAAAATCAGACTTTGGTCCATCCATACTACAAAAAGCACCATTTTGTGTCTCAGCAATTGATTAATGCAGGCAAAAATAGTTGATGCAGGTGAAGGTTCCAATTGGTGACAAGGCTTCATTTGATGCTAAACATTTGGTTAAACTACAGGCATGGCTGGTTATCTTCTGAAGTTATCGCCAGGCAGGATTCTAAGTTTGCTATCTAGCCACCTGCCGCTCATTCTGAACTCTCAAAGGAGATTGTATAAAGCATAAGTGGTGTCTATAAACATACATTTTCTGCGCTTGTAAGGGCATTGATTCATCTGGTGTCCGGTACATTCTCGTCCAGAGTATTTCACTCAATTTCTAGATGGACAGAGTCAGCATCCCATTCGCTGTCTAGTCCTCCCAACAGTTCACCGAAATTTTCCAGAGCAGCATGCCGGGAACACATACGAGTAATTGAAGACAACAGAAATCAGAGTGTTCACTTCGTCATTAATTGTCTGTAATTACAGGTGTACCAGTTCACTGCGAGGAAAATAAAGGCGATGGTGAACCTACTTAGGATTAGACAAAAAGGCACTGCTGCCAGTTACATTTTACGCCAAAAATACAGCACAGTTTGTACCCTCTAACCATGTTCCATGTTACGATTTCTTGGAAGCCAAATCCATCTCCATCCGACTTCTGTCTTCGGAAGACACGCTTCAAAAATATGTACATATATTTCCGTCTGACTGTCAAGGTGCCATTTTCACAGGAATAACATTTCTCACATTTTATAATAAATAATGTTTCAAATAAATAAATGGTACAATCGCTGTAACACTCTGATAAACTCTCGAATTCTCTTCTTAATGGTAGCTGTGGCAGACGTCTTTCCAACTAGAGCAACTCTAGGATTGTCTCTTTCTCATAACTTTACAATGACTTGCACTTTCCCAAGATTATTTCTTAAACTTGGCAATTTGGCCAAAGACCGACAATTTCAGTCTTTCCAGAACTTCCACCAGTAGGGATGACGACTGCTCAGTTGAATAAGTAGACAGACAGGGTATCAAAGGGCACATTAGGTCCGACCTCGTAGTCCGTTTTTCGTTCAGGGTCATGTGTCTTTCAGCCTGTGTAGACCTAACCGCACATATTTGACCAGATGCAGTATGGAACTGTGGAGGGTCAAATGGTTACAATGGTAGTCCAGCTCAGTAAAAAATCCTGAAAGAAAAGACGAAGAAAGAGTCACAAACTATGCGAAAAATGAGCCCAACCTCAAATGAATAGTTCTTTATAGCTATCAAAATATCTTCAGGCTCCACTATCCTTTTTGATCTTTAGTGAGTGAAGCCTCGAACAATAGGTTGTGCCCGAACTGATAAAAACCTGCTGTTTGCTGTTGCATTTATCTGAGATTTGCAGAATGGACTCATATCTTACCCTTGTGGTCACAGGACTGGATGTCTGCCTGGTCCCATATATCATGGCATTGGTGAAGGTGATTCAGTGTGGTGATGTACTGCTGAGTTACGGAATGAATCCTCAGTGGAATACTGACGCTGGCCGGTGATGAAACGGCAGAATTAGAGCTGTAGTTCATGTGACCGTTATGCATACGCGGCATAAAGGAATCTCCGCTGCAATTGCCCTGGAATTCAAATGAATAGATAGATAAGTAACTGATCAAAAGTTTTATTGAGATGACTCTGACTCTGACAAAATAACGCAAAGACAAGGTGACAGAAGGTTCCCCTGTGGTACTCTGAACAACAGAGTTACCAGGAGTGCAAGAGATTTTAAACTCTTCATCTTCCAAGAGCATTTTGGATGCAAATAAGCTGACTTTGAATGGCCAATATAAAAATGACATTGGGACTTACTGGTTCAACTGAGCCAACACTAGCCGGAGAGGGTGTAGGTGACATTGGTGATGGTGTGCCAAGACTTTTATTCCATTGAACTTGATATGGAGAGGGTGGTGCCGGAGTTTTACTTTGGCTGGTCTGAAAAAGGCCACGAAGAGTTAGTGTTAAGTCTTTGTGTGATGAAGCATTCGCAAAAATAAAAAGCACACGAAAAATTTGACAATTTACAGTACTCACCTTTTTATGTTCTTCAATTGCTTGGCGTAGTTTTGATGCTTCGTTTTTCTTTAACTTAAATAACTTCAAACATAACAATGATTGGATTCTCAAACTGAAAGAAAACAAATAACGCTTAATAAATATATGTTAATGAGAGAGAAAATCTACAACTGCATCTTCTGGCAAGAGATATCAACGGCCGAAATGGTTGAAAATCACAGCATCCAATAAGGGCATCCTACTTTGGTGGACAGAAAGGTTTATGATATAATGATGAGACCTACCTAAGAAGAGAGAGCTTTCGTTCCTTATCCCCAACCTCACTGTCACTGTGAGGGTGGTATTTACAGATATCGCGCAGCAACTTCAGCGTGTCATTATACATGGTGAAGATTTTACTGTTATCGGACATAGGGTCGCGCTCCATGGCGTTCCCACACTGGATGAACGACAGCACTGCCTCTACGTAGGTCAGAGATTTGGTCAGCCGGTCACTCTGCAAACGAGAAAAAGGATCATGACTACTTGAAATGTCAAAGGTAGTAGTGTTGTGATAACTCTGATTAAGGAATTCATACAAACTTTTTCCGAGATCAGCAAGGAACTGATACTGAACTGGAGGTATTGGATGTCTCACTGAAAATACCGAGGGGTGAGCTATAACAGAGGCCAAATCTAAGGTGCTACGCCGAGGAGTTAGGATATCTTACCAAATTATCAGCTTGATGTTTGAGTTTCTTTGCCTCGTGGAGGTAATGATCAGCAGCTTCTTGTCTGCAATTGTAAAGAGAAGACAGCTATGAGCTCACCCAAATAACCAAATTCAACAGGTCTGCGGTAGATGAAGGAGAAACGATTCCCGGGAAGGAAATATGCCTTTGATCTCCAACTGTGTAACTTTTTGCTAAGCTTCATGAAATATTCTTTAAAGTCTGTATTAAATTCTTTTGAAAAGTGTTGACACTATCATGCTAGGAGATCTGTTTCCCATATAATTACACTTTCTGGCCATTGCTTTTGCTATGTTGGGGTAAAGCCCACCTGTCCATGACTATTTCTGAATGACAGCACCCGACCTTCAAGATCAACAGATTTGTTCATGGAGTTCAGAAACACTCGTATTGCACCCGACTTACTTTTCTTCCTCTAATCTAGTATCAGCCAGGTTGGAGTACGCTCGCCGGTCCACCTTTCCTGTTATTGCACCCCAGTGATCCATGGCATTGCGACCACCACCACCACTACTGTAAGCACCACTGGTTTGACTGTCGTGTCGTGGTTGAGATGGCGCATCCCAGTCACGTACCTGTCAAGCCAAACACATAACAAATTGTTAACCAAAAACTCTATTTTAAAGTGAGTGTTTAGTTTAGTTTAGGACTGGAGATAACAAAGACTATTTCCATAAATGTCTAGAACTGCATTTCAACTAATCAAAAAGTTGTCCACTCACCCGTCTTTCAAAAGGTTTACTACTACGATCCAACACCTCATAATCTCTGTCATAATCTCGATGATCACGGTCGCGATCCAAGTCTCGATATTTGTCATGATCTCGATCATATTTTGAAAAGCGTTTGGTATCTCTCTCGCTGCGTGAGCTGAGACGGCTGGATGTGCTACTGCCGCTGTTGCGCCGCTCACGTGACCGGTGATGCTTTCTGTCCCACTCGCGGTCATCTTCATGGCTCACACTCCTAAGTGAAAGAGATTCGATGAACGACATGATAAGCAATAGTGTTTCTCTTCTCACTTTTAACTACGACTTGAAAATCAATTGACCAGCAGGTATATACTGAATGCATTACAACACAAAACTTATAAAAGATTGAAAGCCATTTTGTGGGCTGGAAAAATCTCTCCCGTCATTGGTTAGACTCACTTCTTCTTGGTTATGAACCAAGTTATGTCCGTTTTTTACTTTTTTTCAAAACATTTTTGCACAGGATGAATTCAAAGTAGAATAAAATAAGACCAACTTACTCTCTGTCAGTGACATTTGGAGGATTCCTGGAATGCAACTGCTTCTGCCGCTTCACGTCATCCTGGCGAACTTCTTCCAATTTACGCTTCGGAATCTTCTGTGATGGCACTGACAGATCACCAAAAACATTTGCTAGGATTTTCTTTTGGACACTCAGTTTCTCCTTTTGCACTTGAAATGGAATCTTGCCACCAGGTGGCGAGGCAGTATCTTGCAAGTTATCCCCCAGGTCTCCGCCATCAACGATTTCACCATCGTCTTCCTCTTCAGCAGCAGTTTCGTTGTGCATCAGATTACCGTCATTTTCTTCGTCATCATCATGGCTAGTATCAGTGGTTTCGTGCCGCACCAGTTCCACGCTGTGCCCAGGCATGATATAGCCAGGAAAACCAGGAGCGGGTTGCAAACCGTGATCACTATCGGAACTCGAATCTGACTTCTGGCCATCCTCTGGGCTAGCACTAGCAGACAGCTCCCCGTCCTCACACATGTAGCTGTGCTGGTGTTGCACGCCTCGTCCCGGGAAGTTGGCATAAGAACTGTTCCGTAGGTTCCCCTGCTGCATGAACACACTATCATCAACATCGCCGACCATACCCGGCCACATGGAACTAGTCGACGCGAGTCTGATCTTTGGTATGCGTTGTATCAAAGATCGATTTAAATGCACCTTAATAGAGGGGTGACCCTCAATATCATAACTGATATAGGACATAAGTCGTTTTGTACTTGAGTCGTAGCGGTCTTCATTCGACAGCTTCCGTTTCGGCAGATGAGAATTTTGATATTGGGATTCACTTTGGCAGGATTCTTTACGTAGTTTCGGTTCCGTCCAAGATTCATTTCTATCATCCCTTGAGCATGTTTCAAACGAGAATTTACGCTTCGGACTGAAAGATTCCGTGTTTGGTATTGGCGATAACAACGTTAGATTGTCACCTGATATGGCATTTAACATTTCACTAACATCAACATGGACGCCCCCCAGGGCTGGCACAGGTTCCGTTTTAAACGTCCGCTCACTTTTTACTTCAGGTCTATCACTTGGCCGAACGGGTGTTTTCTCTTTCCTACTTTTACTGGACTTTTTCGACCTATCTTTGCTATCACTCCTAGAATGGGCTAAAGGTGGCGCCTGTGGTTTTGGCATCTGCGATTTATGGCTAGTATGGCTGACCGGCACTTTCACAACATCAACATTATCCTCATCATCACTAGAATCACTACTCAAATAAGCTTTTGACTTGTACTTCAGATTCTTGTTGGTCCGTCCACTTGATTTTGGCACAGATACACTAATACTCTCCTTATCTTCCTTAATAGTGCTACAGATTTTCATACTTTGACCACCTTTGTGCAAACTTTCCACCTTTGGCTCCTTCCTGACTAGGTTAGACGTAGAATTATGCGTTAAACAAGGCTGGGAAATTTGTTTGTGCAATTTGGCAGATTTCTGACTTATTTTGGGCGATCTTGATATGCTCATTTCAGAAGCGGAGTTAGTCCGTTGTCTTTTTGAATTGGTTTCATTCATACGACCTATAGTGAGCTTGATGCCACCGTTCTTCGTAATTTCAGTGTGAACACTCGGTGAAACGTTCTGACCGTTTGAATTCGCAACAGCAAGATGGCAGCCATCTTCCTTATCGCTATGGTGACCATGAGGATCCTCGTCATCCGTACTAAACAAACTATGTCGACTTCGATCCCACGCCTCCTCCTTTCGGTCCTCGATTCGCTGAATTAACGGTGGTACCTCGTCTGGGATGCCAATATGCTTCCAGCTATCCTTCCAGCTATCAAAGTCCAAGCCATCGTTGTCAGGTTCAGTCACAGGTTGTTGTGGGGGTGCAGGGGTTGCGACAGCTGTCTGTTTGGCACAGGGTGATAGGGAGGAATTGGTCTCCTTGATCTGGTCCAGATAATGCTTGAGACCCCAGGCCTGAAACAGAATGATTTTGGAGATTATTTATAGAGAACAAAGTCTTTATCAATCAAGCCATGATAACATTGGAACCTGTTGACAGCTGTCCGAAGTGACGCTGTGTTCTGTAAACTGCCAAATTGGATTTTAGTAGAATTTTGATTCTCTTTTAATCCAGAAAAGCTGCACTGTCAAAACTTAAATTGACACAAATGTGACATAGCTTAGTTATGCGTACCCCATTCTCAATTTCTTTCCCTTCCTCATCTTTGTCTTCTTCCTCTCTCTGCTGTGTCTCCGGCACCTCCTCTGCCTCGTCCGATGATGAACCGCTCTCCGAGTTGCTGTCCGAACTCGAATCAGAACCATTCTCAGAACTGTCAGAGCTTGATGAGTGCGATCTCGATCGGGCAGTTGGTCTGAAATGATAGAAAGGAGTCAACATAAAAATCTCACAAAGTGTAAAACAGCATAGTCTTTAATGACTATACCAAAAAGAAAACAAGGCTGCTATGCCCCTAATCAGCCTCTTGGAACCTGGAACTAAAATACCAAAATTAGAATAATGATTATTGCAACCTGGAACTTATCGACAGGGTTTTATTTTAGCGATCTGATATAAAGTCTTGAAAATGATAAACAACACAAAAAGTATCAACAAATATCATAAAATAGTTTTCAAGAAGAATGCGCCAAAGCATTTTTTTACATCTTGAAGTTCCAGGTGCAGCCGCGCTGCTGAAAAGAATGCAGAACTTGACTGAAAGGTATTGTAATGGAAAGGTTCAGTGTGGGAGGTTATAATGTACCAGAGATGATTAACTTTCACACGGCTCATTTCAAGACACGCGTACATGAGCCGCAGTGCAATCCACGCATCAACCTACACTTGTTTGAACAGGTCAATGTAGTTTAGTAATGTTGAAGTCAACTTGTCGTTTTTTACTGGTTGTGGAAGAAATCCTATTCAATCAGGTAGAGCAGCGTGAGAGTTCTCTGAAGACGGTAAGAGACTTTCATCTGGTTTTAGTAAACACAACCAGTTTGTTACCAGCAGTACCCGGTAAATCAAATTCTTCATATCAGGTCATTTCGTACAAGATCTATGCATATTTCTTGAATTCTTAATAATCGGAATGGTCACAGCGCAGGCTGTCATGAAATCTCTGCTTGATGACGAAGAAACAATCAGATTTCGTTTTTGTCATATGTCATGACTGAATTTGCCTCATTTGTAAAGTTGCTTGACCGTCTCCCCAAGTTTTGGACTCAAAACATGAATGAAAATCTTGATAAAAATGATAACTTTAATTGGTCTAATGTTATAGCAGTAGTCCATTAGATTGGATCCGGTTATCCCGGAACTATCGTCTGCCATGCAATCAGACAACACCTGTCAATATGGCAAAGTTAACCAGGCAGCCATTCAATTCGAACAAACCAGATAATTTCTGAACAAACATAAAAGCAATGAAATGTTTAATTGAACTCTGCTCTAAATTGTTGAATAAATTTGTATAACACTAAGAAATACAGCAGAAAGATTTCATTTAAACTTTACATAAACAAATTTGAAACACAATTTTCTGTTTCACAAGGAAAATTAAGCCCACGTTCAAATCTCACAGTCTTCTTCAGGAAGACAGCCCGATATTACAACTGTCACATTTCTAAGGGTTAATTTGGACCCCTTCTGACAGCATTCCTTCCTAATACGGCTGCCAAAAATGCCACTAAACAAACACAATCCCTACTTATCCAGCCCATTGACGGCATTGTCAGACTTCCTGTTATTATCGGGAGAAACCTGGGGTCAAAGAAGGGAATGGAGAGAGATAGTCCTTGAAGGTCAGGACAAGGGCATGAAGACAGGACTTGAGTCAAAGGGTTCTGATTAGCAAAGCCTCATCTCAAAGACTACTGTTTCCCTCCTTCAAACCCCAAGTCATAAACTTCATCAGATGATCAGCATTGAGTCCGCATACTTAAAGTGACATGTTAAACTGCCCTCCCCCCCCCCCCAAAGACAAATGCTGCTTTTGGACCCTGGACATCTGCGATTCCAACATTTTCTTCCCAGTTTTACTTGCAAACGAGAGATCTTTTAGTCGCACCCAGCAGAGGTCACAGCAACAAAGATCACACGTTTTCACAGTGCTAAAGGTCCCGCCATGATTCACCTCATAGGAGATGACGATTATTTACCTCAGACTTGAAGATCAATATTGTCGTGGGAGTCTCAAGCCAATTACACCCACTCAACAATCTAAACCAAAGTGTAATATCATGTGCAGTGCCATCACACGTACATCTTGACCTTACCATTTACTGTCATTGGTTTTCTAAGGTTGTGGCCACAGGGTAGAGCCAGAGCTTGAGATAGAATAAGACAACGCCAAGCACACTGAGTGCTCCCATGAATAATGAAATGTAGTTACCAGCCATAGGTTAGTCGGTAAATATTTTCCAGTTTGTAGCCATGACTCTCAGCACGGTTGTGAGCACTGATATTGTGTTAATCTAACTGTCTTTAGCCACAGGCGACATGAATACTAAATGGAGAAGGAAAAAATACCAGTCGGGTATTTGTCATGTCAGAGATAGTAAGAGAGAAGCTATCCCATGGGTTTAACCCTTTTGGGGTGAAGCACACAGCACAAAACAAATATCATCAGCTACACAGAAAGTATAAGCTTCGATCCTTCTGACATGCACTCCTATTAATTGCAGAGATGTCAATAATGAGCACAATTATTCATCGATCAGGTTGTACTCCACACACAGGAGGTGAAGTCTTGAATAACATGGGTGAACTCTCACCAAGCAATCTTTCCTTCAACTTCTAAGTTCATAACACAGCCTACTTTAGGCTAATGCGTCCTTGAGTGTTTCACTTAACCAAAGCAGCCGATTCCAGGTGTGAAGCCTACAGACCACACACAGGCTTTTACACCAGACTACAACGTGATCCCTCCTCTCACAGCAGGCCTTTGTACGATTCAAAGAAAATCTGCGAGTGGATGCAACGTGCGAACTCACAGAGTTGGCAATCTACACCTGAAGTTGAGAGCAAAAAATAGGGGCTAGAATCATCCTTGATTTTAGTCGCATCCTGTTGAGTTCACGTAGTCAGACCAAGACGACCTCAGAGGCCTACAAGACCACACAGAAAATGTTCCCAACACACAACAAAACAAATAGGTAACCAGGGTAAAACCTATCAGAAGTTGAAGTTGCCACTTCAACACGAAACCCACCAAAGAAACCTTCCTGAATGGCTCTTGAACGTGACATTTTGAAAATGGCACTTCACGTTGCTCGCACAATAACTGGAGATTGTGAAAGTGAAGCCTGAAATATTTGAGTATTCAGCTGTAGCATCCTCTTGATAATGTGAGTTATAGTTGTGTTTTAATTTTGCTGAAAAATTACCAATACTTTGAATATGTTTCTGTCGCGGTTGCCTCAATTCGTCATACTGAAGGTATTGCTGCATGACTGTAGGGAATCGTATTCTCGTCACGTCTTGGCCGATATTGTCCATATATCATTGCAACTTTTTCACAAGAAATAACGAAACCATTTTTATCACACAGCACATCAAAACCTGGTTCAGTTTATAACTGACAGCCTTCTTTTCTACAATACAGGGATAATAAGCGTCCTTTGAATCATATCTTTCAGGATACAAAGCGCTAGCCTCAACCTACCACAGCTGAGAAACCATAGCATCCCTTCTACTATGCTAATCTACACACTACATACAAGTGACAGTCTACACACGATCAATGCTTCACCTGACCAACCATGTGAAGCTCTGACGTCTGCTCGTCTTGTCTGCAACACAACAAAAACAAACGCAACAAAACCAAAATACACCTCCACAACAAACAGAAATCTCAAACGAGTCGAACTCACATGAGGGTAAATTGGTTATCTTTAACACGGATTCGAATTCGATTCATATTGCTTTCATTTTGAACACAAAATCCTAGAAATTGTTGACAGTATTCCTGTGTGTACTACATCGCCATACATTGCTCAGCACTACTCTCACGAGCAGGAAATGACTGGGTGATTATAAATGCATGTTTTGGCCTGGCAGCCGGGCTCTGGCGGCGTTATATTATTAGAAAACATCAAAGGTTATGGAGTGTGGTGCCAGAAGAAAATCATGTCTGCGTTGGTTTTGCGTCAATTCTGGAATCGGGTTTAAATATTGTTAGGCTACAAAGATCACAATCCATGCCACGATTTCACAAAGAGGTGTCGGATTTTACAAAATACTCAGAGATTCGATGAAGGGATGAACAAAATTCACGAAATGTTCTGTTGACGTCTAATTGTGCCGTGTTTGCGATGAGATCCGCTAATAATAACCGCGGACAATTTTGGCAGGGGTCAGATGGGGTGTCCTGTTTCATGCGGACTGGGACCAATTATTCTTAAATGGGCAATATCATGAAATCTGATGGCAGTTTTCAAGAGCGGCGCTTAAAGGCGGTAGATCAAACAGACTGAAGTATTTCTCTGCCACATTCTTTAGAATGGAATCATCAGTCTTGACATGTGAGCTTCAAAGCATGTCAAGCTGCACTAATAGCTATATGGAATAACCACTTGTGGGGGAGAAAATATTTTGGTATTTCACGTGACAACAACTATGGGGATTTGCTGTTGGGAATATTTTTTTCTCACTTTTCCCCATATCCGACATGCAGATCGAGAGCATGGCTGCCTGGAGTGCTTTAGGGCAATTGTATGTGAATCGAATATGTTTAGTAAGGCTGCAATCAGTCACTCTGGTTAGCGGTGATGCAATCGGGCACTGCTTTTCAAAATGGTGGCAACTTGCTAACACCACTGAATTCAGCGACTGAATTCAGCGCCTCAAGATTGCAAGTAAACATACCAATGGCTACCCCAGAACACCTGCCACTAACTGACAAACAGTATTCATATATTCACACAACAATTTGCATAAATGACATAGTTATATTGGGATGGTAGTCGCAAATACTTATAAACTGATCACCTTATGATATGGGAAATGAATTTTATCGCATCCAATTCTAACAGATTGGAAGTATTATGACTTATTCTTTATTATGTAAACCATAACACTACACATGTATACACAAGACCAACAGTGGGTGTGGCTATTTATACCACACTGCTGTAGGGAGGGTCATTAGCCAGGAATGCAATGAGACAGACAACCTAATCAAAGGAGAGGCAGTGGCGTGCGTGATCATCGCCTCAGGGGGCAATGGAAGACAAGCTATGTCAATAGCACATCTTGAATCACTGCTGATTTTAACCTCAGGTGATAGTGCATGCCACTGCAGTTTCTCATTGGTTCAACTTGCGGCCATTTGGATTCAGGGGCAGACCCAGCCATTTTGGGTCAGGGGCGAATCAAGCCCCATTGACTGCTCCATGCCCAAAGTTTTCAGCCAACGGCTTTTTCTTAAGTAGCCAGAGAACTACCTCTAGCGTAGGAGCTTTAGCAAGGATTCTCTACTATACCTCAATCTTGATCACATCAAATTGTCAACGTGCTCCACAAACCATGCAACTGAGCTATGTGGCTCTCCACTTTTTTTACAACTTAAACCGGGCTATAGTAAAAATATCATATTGGTAAATTGGAGAACTAGCCTGAGAGGCACATGGTAACACACCACGTATTGGAGAATTGATAAAAATCTCGACAAGCTCTGTAATGGCCTCTGCAGCCAGTCCTAGCATTCTTCCAATAATTCCGTGTAACATCAGACGAATTCAGAGTGGTCTAACATGAGCTAGCCTAAGTGTGCTTGTATAGCTCTCACAGCAACAGAAGACACAAAACACAGAGAACAAGAGGCCCAAGGGCCTGGCGCTCAGCTGAAATATATGAACATGGAAAGTACCCGATAGATCTCTTTCAACCTCAGTTTTGTCAATATATCAGGCAAACATACCAAAGTAAAAAGACTTTTAAATGGTGACAAATATGCCACTTATTAGTCAAATCTAAGTGCCTGAGCCAGGCTGACCTTGAAAAGTAGGTCAAATAGAAAGCCCATGTGATATCATGTAAAGGAGACTTATTGTACACCAACCATAAAATTCATGTCACTCTGGATACAGCAAAGGCTTTAAAATAGAAAAAAAAAACCAAGATGGCCGGCCACCAAATTATTCAAAAAAGTAAAGAAAATGTATTTACAAGTGAAAAAAGTAAAAATTAAAAAAAAAAAAAAATTGACCCGAAGTGGGATTGGAACCCACAACCTTCAGAGTCATACAAGAGCGGGAAATTCAAATCAAGCTTAAACTCGGTCAACACAGATTTTGGCTCAGTAATGCCAACTGGTAGTATCAATCAAAACTACTCTTAGTAGTTTCAAGACCTACATGCATGCGGTCCTTTTCAACTTTATTTCAAGCTTCTATCTGCTTGAATAAAGCGCCAACAAATTGTTTTGTGATTTAGGCTTTTTGCCCCCTGGTGGCCAAACTGTTAATCCTGCCGGACCCACACTTGGTCTATTCAGGAGTCCTGAAGGGTCTAAATGGCTTATAGGGAAAATCTATCGCCTATCCGCCATAGTTTTGAAACGTGCCTGTTTAACGGACAGACAGACAGACAGACAGACAGACGGACATTCATTCTACCATTTACTCATATGAATAGCTCAGCTTGTCAGCTGAGCTAAAAAGGGTGACATAGACGGGGAAATGTACACCACCGGATACAGTCTGTGCTTGATCAGGCATCGGTCAGATGATATCCTGAACAAGGCATCTATGGAAGCAAATCCAGAAAGAGACTTTACCTTCGAAGGGCACACTTATTACTCAGTGAAAAGTCAGTCCTGTGGGCTGTTTTCCAATTCAAAATAAAAGTGTAACCTCTTTAAATTAGACTCACAGACTGAACCATAACACTCAACAGCCAACCGTGCCCACATGATGTGAGCCGAGAGCTGGGCTTAAAGATGAGCGAGTGGTGTACTACATTTTGAAAATTGTCTATCGTCTACGACATGTGACAGAACAGGATCTAGTGGACTTAATGATGAGGTACTATCAAATAAGGTGTCCATCAAATGAATCATGAGGGACTGTTGAGTTATACTCTAAGCCTGTCCTATAGGGCTAGGCTATGGTTTTTGTCTTTTTTACAGCTACAGTACAGCCATGCACAGCGCAGTGTACAGACAGCACAGGATTGCAAACCAAAAACATGAGCATTGCTGCGTAACGAAACTGCAGTGGAATTCATACTACGATGTCATAATGTGACTTTCAAAATAATTGTAAACAAACGTAAATGGCGAAATTTGTTGCAAAATTGCCAACCACAACAACTCAGGGACCGTAGCCAAAATGGCTGACGGCGAATTCTCCGGTCGCTAGCGCAGTCCATAAACAAGCATCAATTTCACCAACTTTGGGCGCAAGCTTGGTCATCAAAGTTACAGAACTGTTAGAAATACATCCAAACAACATATATATACAGTTAAAAGTGCATAAAAATCCCGTTTCAACCTCCGGCTGCTACCTTTTTTTCTCCGCCAGACGCCGGGCCCTACCGTACCGGTCGTTATTTAGTGCGACCGCCACCAGAGTGTTTATCACGATCTTTCGCCGTTTTAATAGCGCGTTTTAGGCAGATTAATCAATTATTACATGCATGCATTATATATCACCGAAATGATAATTGCGTAGGCTATTTGAAACTAAGTTCAGATATTATTTTTGATCTTTGAATTGAATTTAGGCGAGTGATTTTTGACACCCGGTCGACATATCAGGACTTGTAAAATTCACGCGAGATCGCTTGCATCATCGGCACGTTTGAAAACCGAATTTCACAAGTTCCACAAATATTTATCACATACCATATGTATCACCACAAAGGTAACTCTCTAGACTATTTGAAACCAAGTTCAGATACTTATTTTCACAAAAATTCGAAGCTATGCAAGCGATTTTTCAGTGGTAGAGATCGACGGAAACAAATTTCTCGCTCTAAAATGACATGAGACGAGCACCAACTTTCGCTAATTTGTGCACAAAATTTCCGCAATATTATAAAAAACTATCGATAAATCTGAATTATATAGACTCTTTTCAGTACCTAAACAAATTTCAGGTACATAGTCATGTTGATTAAAAGAGTATCAACCGATTGAACATGAGAAAGTTCACTCATCTTCATTGAAGCAGCGACTACCGCCATTTTTAAATGGTGGCATCTCTTCTATCGATCGGCCAATCAGCGGCACTGCTTGCAAAAAGTTGAGCCACCGCCAAATTTGAAATGGCCAAAATTCAGTCAATGTGCCTGCAGCGCCAACTGGTGGTGAAAACCATATTAATTCCATTAAAAGTAAAAAAAAAAAAAATATTAAAAAATATTCAGCCACATTTGAAAACAATATTTGCTCTGTGGACCGAGGTAAAAAGGGAAATAAATCTAAACGCGAAATGACCTCATTCTCTTAATACAGGTCGGATCGCGCTGATTTTTCGTGTTTTGAGTTCACCTTGGGCAACTCCTAATTTAGCACCGTCAACGAAGTGGCTAGGCCTTCCCAATCAGAAATGTCCAATTTTGTCCACAGATGGGTCCCTAGATGGATGGATTGCAGGACGGACACCATTTGAACAGCTATTCTACTAGCTCCGCTGACTTTGTCAGCTGAGCTAAAAAATGTTGAGAATTAACCTTGCATGTCACATATGAGAATGCCCCTGCTGCAAATGGGTTAAGCAGATCAATAGACCAGGTTGTTCAAAGAAATCTAAACCATTAACTATTGAGTTGTGTTTTATTTCAGCATCTTTGAAGTCAACATCATCAATTTATTTGAGTTCATATCGGAAGGCACTTCAGACATTGCAGGCAAATCAAACTGAAGGAATCTATAAAAGCTTTTCAGGAATGCAGACCAAAGATGCCCAATTGAAATTCTACGAATGTTTCCAATAACAAGATTGGATAACAGACAATCAAAGCAATCTTTTAAAAAATTTCTTCAAAAATGCTCTTATCAGAATGTCTAGCGGTTAAAGAAGCAGTGGAATGCATTAACATTGTACCGGTAGAATAAAAGGAATGGCGTAAAAAATATGAGATGTGATATCGTTACAAATCAACCGCAATGAACTGAAAATCAACCGGCAAGGTCCAGTGTTCACTTCTAGTTCACAAGAAGTCAGGTAGGTGGCAGTAGTGAAGGAACAGTGATGATGGAGAAACCATGGTATTCTACCAACTGAATCCAATCGCAAGATCTTACTACGTTCTGGCCATTAAGTAGACAGAGTCACTAATTGGCCAAGAAACCCAATTGGGGTCTGATTGTAGTGGCACATAAAAACCAGAGAGGAAAAATTTCAACACTTTTCTGAATTGGGTATAAGAAGCGGAGCTATTCAGAGACCATTGCCTTCCCTCAAATCATCACATTAGAAATAAGATATCACAATATGGACAACACACAGGAAATCAAGGGCATGCTTGATGTAATCTGCGCTTTCATTGATTTTCATCGCAGCAAAGTAATTACACTTTGTACAATGAGCACGAACCTGCCTTTTATTATGACTTGTGTATCAATCGCGCGATAAACCAATCTTGGCATGCTATGATCACCGAGGAAACCACTTGGAGGCTGGGTTCATAACGAGTTTATCAATCGATCAAGCGACCATTAAAATGACCATGTCCAGAGCGTATTTGTCGGTTATTTGATTGTTAGATGTTCTCAGCCTCACTCAAGCGGCTGGTGATGAAACCCAGAATGAAACAAAGCGAAATGAAATCATCAATATTCAATACACTCCAGTCATGGTGTTAGAGTACTAATGTGGGTTCTGGGTGATAAGTTGTTACAGGTAGACTGGATACCACCCATCTCGTGGCAGTAACATCAGCCGCTAGATCATTCGGAACCACTTCTAAAAAGATGAAATTGCCTGTGAAATGATTTGAAGCAGTCTGAAATAACTAAAGTAACGTTTTTATGAATTGCTATTTATCGAGAACCACTCAGACAAAAGGTGCGTGGCAATAAGAGCACTCACTTCGCGTAACTTCATTTTAGACTTTAGGGAACCCAAGAGTTATTTTCTCAGGTTTCATTTTCTCATCATTTGTTTCACTACTGGGACAGAATATACCAAGAAATTTCACTCAATTTATCAATCAAATCCTTAAAGATAATCAATTATTCATAAATAGTCCTTTAAATTCATAATAAACGACCCATGCACAATAATAAATTCATAATAAAGCCACGATGAAGAATTACCGGCGAATCCTCCCCGTTAATATTCCCAAACATCCACGCTAGTAATTCGCGTAATAAGATAAAATGTCTGACTAGCATGCTCAGTGCCTCCTTAGCATGGCGTTGTCATTAATCATTATGTTTTATGTTGACTGATGAAACGGCAGGCTAATGACTCTAATAGGCCAGATGAGACCCGCCAAGGTTGAAAAGAAGACACCCACCCGCAAACGAGTGATTTTCATGGCTGCCACCTGGGATCATGATCACATGCAACAATGATCACTCGTTTGCTGTTGTCATCGCAAGTACACGCGACATGAATCAGTGATCGACGATCTGCAATCATTATCAAACCTAGCGAGTTACTCAACCAAGCCAACATTGCCACAATGAAATGCGGCTGTGATTTCAAGAACCAGCTACTAAAAGACCACATGAACTGTATGAGTGAATGCCATTTGCTGATTAATAATGAGGCTCAGCAGACCCCCGTACCAGCCTACATGTCATAATCCCAACCTCATATTGCACTTGCCCGCAGATTCCCAGGACATCTCTGTACCGTCCCCCATTACAATAGATGATGATTATCTTCAGCATGGATGGGACATCGCCAACAAATCATATCCGCCACACCACCCAGCATCGGAGGACAATACAAATACGCCAGTAGTCACCGGGCGAACAATCAAGATGCTAAACAGACAGGATATACGAATTCCCCCGAGGTTGGCGCCTGATTGCCCATGTGGCATACTCTCTAATAATTGCGGATTTGAACTCTCACCATTGTGCCGCAACGAGTGTAGATTTAAGAGCAGAGGGCTGTTACCTGCACTCGGGGCGCAACACTGCCATATTAATTCATAATACCAATATTTTAGTGCAGAGGGTGAATTGAAAATTTTATGTTTCTTGGGTCAAAATAGTCAAATATCTCTCTGATTGGGCCCATTTTTGCTGAAACAGCTAGTCACTCTATTAGGGTTACTGCGGTTTCAGATTGATCGGTTTTTGTCTACATTTTAGCTCTACCCTCACCGTTGTGTTGAGACAGCCAATACCAGTTCTGAATCAATTCCTTTAACAACAACCAAGGTTGTGGTTGCCCAGCTGGTGACAATGGATAGGCCTCTTTATACATCAGCAGGCCTCCACGCCAACCGAGCCTCATCCAAATGTGAAACCACCAAATCTATTGCCCTGGCCTGAGTACAGTATACTGTAGCTCACGGAGATGACAATCATTACGTGCGAAGCCAAGGGGTCGGCCATTGTTCAGTGTTTGCTTAGCATCGGGCTGAGTATCCCCGCAAGGCTATCGTCATTTTGTCGCTAAACAGAATTATGATCTCCGCAGCGCTTGGCTTATTATGATGGTGTATGGCAGTCCTCAAATGTGTCACTGGTAGTACTAAAGATCCCCAACTTTATCTTACAGTTTTTTTTCGAATTCCTGATACGATTCATTCAAGGGAGATCCATTAGACTAAAACATCATTAAACAAAATGTGTTTTGATAAAAGAAATGCATATTGATGAACTTTGACAATGAGAAGTACTTGGTTTTGAGAAGAAAGTGAAGGGGTGCTGTTTGGGAGAGGGCTGTTGTAGCAAAAAGTAAGAGTATGGCACCATCACTATGGTGACCACGGCACATAAATCATGATTTAATTCACTCATTAATATGCGAAAACCTGACTACCCAACTGCGTTGAAGTGACAGGCTCTATCATTATTTGATTAACAGGCTGGCTCTGTTTTCAAAGCACTCCAATGCCAAAGGCAAGTGCTCTGGGGCAGTCACCAAATAGATTGCAGTAATGCAAGATTTCTTCAATAATTATAATAATAACGTGCAACAAAATAGGGCAACCTAGATTCTGGAAATAGCATAAAATCTCATTTACATAGCAGAAAACGTTAGTTTTTTTGGTTTCTGCAAAAATGTTGTGAAATGTTGTGTCCAACAAGGAATGTTACTTCTGAGCAGTAAAACTTCAAGAAAAATAAGATCAAGCTAATCTATTCACATGATGATAGCAATGCAAAAGTTTCATCTCCTACCTTTTCCCAGATTTGTGTTCGCTGTCTTGTTTCTTGGGAAACACCTGTAAAATACAAATAGACAGGGTTTAAATACAATGATCATTAAAATAATTCAGAAGAGACTTTACTGTGTGATCCTCCTAGAATAAGGCAATTATAAAATAATGACAACCATATATTTATCTCGTTGACTGAGCTGAAAGGATAAAGTGGCATTATGGTGTTCAAATATGTATTTCAGCTTCCCCGGGGTGTATTAAACTGACAACAATAACTGATAGTATGTTGTATGAGGCATGGGAGAAGTCAACCTTTTAACTCGTCTGTCTGAATATTGCCATTTATTTCCAAATGGTTTTTTTTGCTTTGCGGCAATCATTCTTGTCTAGGAATAGGGTGGGCAGGGTGCTGATCCACAGCCTGCCCTTCCTATTCCAGACCAAGACCTTTGAACAAGTTGGATAAGGTGGCTGTGGAGTCAGGTAGTCATCAAAGGAAGATCCGGATATTTTAAAAACCAGGTACTGCACAACAAAAGCACTGGCCAAATCGTAAATGACAAGTTTAACAAAAGACATTTACCGCCCCATCCACCGCTCATATTCCCTATTCTCTTAGCCGAAGACTAAATCACTGCCACAAAGATCAGACGTAATGGACATGACAAGCCTATCATATTCCCGCCTCCGGCTCGAGCAATTCTTGTGGTGGAATCCATTCAAACGCTGGCGAACCTCGTGTATAAGACGAGCATATTCAATACAGCCAGGTGGGAAAAAAGTGTACTTGTCTGGCTTTGGCAAAGGACGTCAAAGAGGAACCATTACCGACCATGATGTTTTCGACACATTTTCGTTTGTGCCCATATTGCGTGAGTGGACTAAGGCCAGCCTTTTTTATACCTTGGTGCTCGGACATCTCCAGAGACAATTCAGGAGAAGAGGGTGGAAGAAGAAAAAAATTTAATATATTAGAATGCCCAAAAATACAAAAACAAAGTTTTGGAGATCCAAGAGGCGGCAGGTGGAATGAAAAATTTTCTTTTTTTTTTCTTCATTTTTTGGGCATTTGGACATTGGCGGATCCGAGAGATTGAAAACAACAACAAATTTTTATTTTTTTCAATATTCAAGAAAAAAAAGACAATGTCGGCGGATCCGAGCATATTTCTTATCACTTCTCTCTGCACAACATTTTCCTTGCCAAATTTTCATCTTCTCTTTAAAAGCACAACCTACGTATTTCCAATGTTTGATTGAAATCATCCGGGCTGCATTTTTTTCATCAATCTCCAAGACTTAGTACAAATTGAGTATTTTTTCCATTTAGATTGAGCTAGTCCTCAATCCAACACAACAACGAACCAGGCAGCAAAGCGGATCAGCTGTGATCACCTAACTAGCATGATAGGGGAATTGAAATCAAATCAGGGAGTCGCGATGAACAACCTGGCCGTAGGCGTACAACCACACAATATGATAATAGCCGGGAGTGTTCCTTGACAGTTTTGACAGCCCACACACTTGTCAAAACCAAATTATGTTTCTTCATCTTTTATTCATACTTGATATAGAGCTCAATCATGTCTCTCTCAAGATGTATTGTAAACGGAGAAATTTCACAAAATTTTGTTTCTCGCGTTCTGATCATTACAAGGAAGATAAATTGAACGAAAATGAACACTCTAATGGGTTTATCATAATGAAATCGATCCATTCAATGAAATGAATCAATCTGTAGCTGTTTATAGTCAGCTTTTTAAAGGAAGACACTCATCGTAACTGGTGGCTAGCTTTCTTCAAGTAATCTATGATACAGCACCATTTGACCTCAAGTTTCAACTATTATAGTCATTCTGTACAAGAAATCAGAATGGTCTAACGGTCTTCCTCCTCTTGCCCAAGTGGGAGTGATCTGCTTATGGCAACCGGCTGCCTCGATTAGTATTGCTATAGCTTGACATGTCTGACATTATTTCCCGAAGGAAACACGCCAAGAATATTATTCTGATTAAGGTGGATCTCTCGCTGTCTAGACTCCTTGCTTATGGCTTTTGGTTCAGTAACTTCAAAGTTCATCTGATAACCGAGACATGCTTTTCAGCTTCGATGTTCAATTGGACTAATATCCGACTAATCATTCATCGGTTTGAACTTTTGTTTTTTCCTTGGTCTACTCTGGGGAGGTCGCCTTATATTACACTGACAGCAACAAGAGTCAGGAGTCATTTGGCAATGTTCAGTATAATTTCAAAGTTACCATTTACCCTAACCAAGACATGCTCCTCATCCAGTTTGACTAATATCCAGTCAGTCCTGTACTGGCCTTTGATTTCTACCTTGGGCTGGTCACCTTTGTACTCTAAGTGGCCCACACCTGCCCAGAATCATGGTTCAACAAATTTACTCTGGTTTAGCAACTCATTGGTTCAGTAACTGAAGCTCCTTACTTCGACATATTTTGAGTGCCACTGCTGGCATCAACAGATCTTGTACTCAAGTAGCAATATATATGACTGATGAACTTGGTACTTCGGCCACATCAACAACTAGACAGTTAGTATGCAAAGCTGCACCCAAGCATTTTTCCAAAGGCCACATTAGAGGAAGTGACTGGCCATGTATAACTGTCCTCAAACAACCCGGCCCAAACAACACCACCCATTCATGCACAACAGGTTTTAAAAATCCCCCTTTCAAGGGATACATTAGACAAAGATGTAATAGGCTTATGCATATATTTACATTCTGGCTAATAACACATCACAAAACTTCATGACTGTCAGATTTCCAACCCTCCAGCCAACTACATCATTCACATTTCATAAATTGCACTTTATTGCAATTACTTATGTATGCCAATTCTATTCATATATGTTGGTGGGCAGTTTTTAGTCATGTACCAATGACCTGCACAACCAGAGCCTTATCCTCACACGATTTGGTGGGGGTTAATTAAGTCTATTAGGAGCATCCTCCTGGATGCACATGATAAACAAATTGATCCAAGACACGGATCTGTCATGCTGAGATCATCTGATTGATGTATCGAGATTGCTATTGATTCACATCAATATCTCCTTCACACATCACTGACTTGTTGCTATGGTGGGTTTGTTTAGCATTGCTATCATTTGTGGCTGTTTCGGCTGGGGAGAGTCCACATTCTGGACAAGTTTACAATATTTTCATCTAGAACCCTCGACTTTGACATAAGGCCTCAACTCTCCCTTGGTTTACCAAAGTGTGCGGTGTCACAGAATACTTTAACTAGGGGGACGTGATGTCATCTTCTCCAATGCGAAGTCATGAGCATAATTGCACTGAAAGATGTGACGAGCACTCCAATTAGTTATCTCAAAGATGCCAATCATATTAGCCAATCACAACTTATCTTACAAGTATATTTTCCCGGCAACATTTGCACCTCACTGAAATAACCATCAGTTCAAGAAGGGTACATCTCTTTGATCACCCCAAAAAAAATTAAGGAGAATTATTTGGACTGAACTGTATGGCAAGCCGTTTGCTTCAAAAAGTCGAAATGATTTTTTTTCTAGTCGAAATGATTTTTTTCTAGTCAAGATATTTTTTTTCAAGTCAAGAAAAAAAATTTGAAATTAATTTTTTTTTCAAGTCGAGATATTTATTTTTCTTCTCATTTAACTTATTGAAGTTGAATCAATTAATAAAAATTTCACTGCGAGAAAAAAATGATTATAAAAATAAAAATAGTGTTTCTTAAATATAATAATGATATACCGAAATAGTGTCGAAAGTAAAAATTTCATACTCGAGTAAAAATTTCGTACTCGAGAAAATAATCAGTCGAGCGCTACAAAAATAAAGTCGAACATTATGACGTCATCCGTTTTTGTGTACATTGCGCGCGCTGTTCCAATTCAACACCTGGCCAGCCGCGATCAGGCCCGTGTGTCGTGTTATTCTGCAAACCCTCTATCGCGTGCAATACCTGATCGTTAGTGCTGTGCATATGCACCAAGACCTCCGCAAAATCTTCTGCCAAAACGGAACCGGCACCGAAGTGATCGCATGCACGTATATACAGCGCACTCAGAATTCCTAGAATGTCATCTAGTAGCCTGGAACAGTTCTCTAGTTTGTTTTGATCTAATGATTGTCTGGCCCTTTCAGATCGCCGGACCAAAGCGGGACACTGACGCAGACACTCGGCAATGTCAACAACATCGCCTCCTGCCATCTTGCATACTGTATAGACTGGTCCCCTGCTATGTATATATGTGGGCATTAGAATGCGAAGTCAGCAAGAGAACGGCTGGGGACGAGTCGACATACTGTACACGAAAAGTGATGACGTCATAATGTTCGACTTATTTTTCTGTCTCGAATGTGTTTTTTTTTGTTGAATAGGAAATTTGTCATTTGCAATAACTTTTTATCGACTTGAAAATTTTTTTTTAAGAATTAGAAAAATAATCAACTGATAAGTTGTATATAAAAAAATTAATGAAAACAAATTTTTTTTACTAAAAACAAAATATGTATATATATTTAAAAAGTCGACTTAAAAAAAAACTTGTAGAATTGAAAAAAAATGTGTAAACTTGAAAATACTAATCTCAACTTTTTGAAGAAATTTCTTGACTTGAAATATTTTTTCTTGACTTGAAAAAAAAAATCTCGACTTGAAAAAAATCATCTCGACTTTTTGAAGCAAACGGCTTGCCATAGAACTGGCAAGTACTGAAGAAAATATGTCAAAGCTTACAAAAAAAACAACACCAACCAGTGGGGCCACGTCTGTCTTTGATAACATGCAAATTATAAAATCTCCCAATAAACCATAACGCACTTACACAAGGGAATAAGGCAAAAACATAACAGAAAAAAATGCACTTCGCGCTGCGGTTAGTGCTACGAGATTCGATTTGTGTGCATCAAGGCAATTTCCAATCTCACACATGCATCGCTGGTTCTGAATTAAGTAGCTCAGCAATCAACGTAATCTGTAGATGCCGCCATTTTTCCTAATTCATTTAATCCGTAGGTGTACAATTTATCATGCTCCCGGCAATAGTCGCCAATTCTGACAACATTTCGTGATGTGCTTCCTCTTTGAAATATTGCCATGTTTTTAACCGTTGGCAACATGCAACTTCATCAAGAAATCGTGGGTGAATATGCCGTTTTTATGTCAAAACAAGAGTTGTACTTGTATTTGCTGTTGCCACAGTTGAGAGTGGGATGGCAATCACGCTTTGGTAGCTGAGTTTTGTAATCGGATATTTTCATGCTTTCAGTCCTCAGTCCTCAGTACAGTCACCAGCCAAACTGAAATAGCTTTGATTCAATGACCTCTGATCTGTTTTGTTTTATACTTTCCAATCATCTCACAAAATCGTAGATGTCGTTGTCTAAATTTGGGAGGGGAAGACTTAAACATCAAACAGAAATCAAAAGAATTCACCATACCACTGCCACCCAACAGAACAATATCTTAAATTCTAATATATCCTCTCAGCTACTTGCAATTACCCTCCAGAAACCACACAGCTGTTTTTCATCCAATTTCCTGATGCGCCGATCAAAGGTTAGCGACCACCGCGCCCGAGTAAGATGAGGCAAGCGAGAGCCTGAGCTAGATCCTTGCATGGTATTAGCGTGATTAGTTTCTGTTTACAACTGATTGCAACAGACTTGAGGGGGAGGAATGGGGAATACGTGGATCAAGTGTCACAGCAATGGGCTGGGTTAGGTTCCAACGCGCTTGCTTCATGTTGGAATTAGAGAATTAACTCCCAGATAGAGTACAGTGGTATTGTGTAGCTGGTGTCTGCCTGATGGCTTACTTCACGTTGGAATTCCAGCCTTACTTTGCAGATCAAAGAGAAGACTGTGATATATCATTAATGACATGTGACGCTCTCTTAATATAGAATTTTTGGCCTTGACCTACTTATACCTGAGAAGTGTAGACAACCATTGACCTTGCTGAAGGTCAATGGTTGTCTAATCAAGACCATTCTCATGGACCTCAAATCATGACCGTAAACCTTGGCTGGCGCCTCCAGTTTTGGTCTAGCTGAGTGGTCTTGATTAGACAACCAAGGACCGCCAGCAAGGTATTAATAATTCCTCAAACCATCAATAGGTTCTGACACTCCATACAAAGACATCAGGGCTGCATTGGCAAGCAACCAATAACTCAAGGCTTGACCAACCACAATCGGTCATAAACGCAAGATGAAAGCAATATACATCATTTCCTAACACCCCATCAGTGACGTCGGCTCACTGATCATAGACGCTGGTCATGAAATCAATCAATCACTCCCTTGGGCAATAATCGGAGTGAAATTTCATCTGCGTCCAGCCGCAGAATGGCTCAGAGCATCGACTCCTCTTTCTCATAAATGAAAGTTCAAAGATCAAACTGCCTGTCAGGTTCGGGAGGTAATGTTTGGATTAGCTCCTTTGAGCTTAGGAGAAAAGGTTGTTCTCAGCAAAATCAATAATGGTCAATTCTGTTTGAATAGGCATTGAGGTCAACCACGTCCTTTACATCAAATATCGAAACTGTCAATATCGTTTAGGTGGTCCCTCGATCAGGTCGAATAGGTTAATTGCTCAACACAGCAAGTAGCCAATATGATCTGGGTTCCTCGACAATAGACTGTGGACATGACATGAAACCAAGCAACATGATATGAAGGTTGACTGAGAGGTGCATCATAGAAGGTTCTAGACTCCCTGTTAGAAGAGAGTTGCCCTCTCTATCACATAAGGGTGACAGGACTGGCCAGGAATTGAACCTGGGACCTCAGAGGTGAGAGGCGCTGATGTTTCAACTGCTCTGCCTTTGGCTCAATGAACCACAGGAACACCACATTAAGATACATGAGCTGACTATATGACTCTGACAGCAATCAAGACAGTCAATAATAACAGCTTCTGGTGTGGCCCCAGTAAGAAAGCCAATTAATGCTGACAATGAAATTGGCGGAAGACCATCTGGGTACAGATAGGCAAGATGCCCTAAAAGACCAGAGTCAACAGGCCTTGATTGAACTATCAAATGGGATTATCTGCAAACTTCAGCATGTCTCTTTCATCAAATAAATTAAATTGTGGTAGGTCTATATTATTTGCCCTCAAGGTGAACAACCTCAGTCAGAACCATTGGGACATAACAGGCACAAACAACAAACTGAATACAAAAAATAAAGATCTGATCACTGGTCACACCATCAAAACCACAATGTCTCTATAAACTCATCTCTATTTGTCCCTCACATCATCAACACTATCTTATTGTTTCTCCTAATGGGCCAACTCTTGTCTCATGTGCCATTATTCTCCATGGGGACGGTGCATTAATCCTGTCGGTGCATGTCATATGTTTTCATCACCTCAGCTCTTCATGCCCACTGCATCAGGATATCTGTCTACGTTTTTTGTCCATTTAGTTTTTTCCCTTCGAAGACATGTCTCCTGGAGTGAATTATCATTGGTTCTAAGTTTTTACCGACATGCGGATGTCCATTTCAAAAGATTATCTGGCATTTTATACCATCACTTCTTCTTTCTTGGCATGTTTACTTCCCTCTTTCATGATCATCAGAGGTCATTTTGTATGGAGACAGCGCTCCTTGATTGAACAATTCTTTTCTCTCATATTTTTGTAGCTGCAGTAATGCTCTTTCCACCAGACGGATGATGAGTTTCATGCCATCAATGTACCTTTTTTATGCATCTGTGTTCGGTTGAATCGAGATGGAAAAGAATCAATACATGTAAATCTGTTCTGGGAAATCATTCATGAATAAACACCTTCTTTCTCCACTTTTCAGACAACATCTCATTCCGTGATGGAAACGGCGACTTCCTTTAACCAGGACGCCACCACACTCCAACATAGGTACTCAGACTACCATGTCAACTCTGATGTCTTTTCATACTACCATATGGAAAGTCCTCTCATACCACCATGTCTATATCGTCACACATAACCACCTCTAATGTCATTCGCACTAGCATGTCAAATGTCTTCTCAAACTACCATGTCAAATGTCACCTCACACTACCATGTCAACTCTACGGTCACCTCACTTTACCATATCAAATGTCATCTCGCACTACCATATCAAAATGACATCACACACTACCATGGCAAATATCACCTCAAGTGCCATCTCATACTATACCAGCATAAGACAAATAGTAGGATCAATGAAATAGCATGAACAATTAACGTTACACAAACAAGACAACACACATGGATCTCGAACAAACAGCCGGTGATTTGCCCCGAGCTTACCCAAAACATTTTCTGATCAAACCTTGAATAAATCCTCAGGAATCCTTTGAAGATTGTTATAATTCATTCCTATCATCTTCCTGCTTGCCTTCATTAATTAATCCATCACAATTAATTGACTTCCTTGAGATTCCCGTGTATAGTATTCTCTCGTCTGCTAGGATAGATTCTACACCGCTTGTTTACAAGTGGGTGTCAGGAGAATCAACGGAGAATAGGATCAAATTAGCATAATGCATTCTCATGGCGGACATTTTATGAGCAGACGACAGCTGGGTGTTTAGCAGACGACAGATATTCGATCATATTGTGCCACCTAAAAGCGGAATATGCCTGTCAAATCTGTGAAATATCTGACAGTCTCATCTGTCAGCTTCCGTACAGTAGTATATTGGATAAATGCTATTCAATGCTATTCCATTCTGTATACAAGTCATATAAATCAGCTGTAGCAGACCACACAGCTTTAGTGTGCTTTTTGGTAGAGTACAAATGAGAGTCAATAGCATATAAGGGCAAGGAATGACACTGAAGGAACGTCAGTCACCTATAAGGTTCTGGGTGCTCTGAAGGGAAAATCAGAATCTTAAGAGAGAGGGGAAGCCAAAACAAGTCATTGACAGGCCCAAACTTCTGTAATTGGAAATGCATCACAATGCACCACTGACTTCAACTTTCATCTTTCTTATGAGACAACTGTATAAGCTAATATATAACAGTCATGGCAGACAGCACACATTGTCACCAATCTGTGGCCAATAATAGACCAATTTCCAGTATGAATTGTAATACCTGATAATTGGTGATCTGTGATTATTTCATAAGTGTCCCCAAATGGAAATGTAACCAATATTACATAAATGTAGGCCAAGTTACTGTATCATGTATTCAATGCCTGCAAACACTATCACAAATGTGGTTGTTGAACCATACAGGCATTGCTTCCAGGGCAAACCCCACAACTTGGCAAAGGAGTCGGTCAACAACACAGTAGGGGGAATAGCCCTGGGAATATCCAATTCATTTTCTAAACATTCCTCACATAGATATTTTTCAAACATCAGTCAGTTATAAACCAATAGTCTTTTCCTCAACACAATCTGGACCTCATTCGGAACAAGTCAGAGTGACTTTCCCAAGGACAGAAACCTTTCCTCACTTGATAATCGGCACATACCCGAACATGCTCCAAACAATGGACATCACCCAGCCACTGTGTCACCACTAGTTTGAGGTCAAAACAATTGTACATGAGAACCCATACTTGTTATTAATGATATAATACAGACACAATTCAGACACAATATATCATATTTTTTTGCCAATAATGATGAGTGCCATTCTTTTCCTCTTGTATTCAGGCCATTTGTGTCATTCATTGCAATCTGATCAGGCAGAACAATGTCTACTGCACTAAAGCGCCACACTAACATTCACGGCAAAAGGATAAAGCGTCATGCAAACAGCTGATTTTAGGCGCCGCGACCTGGACTGCAACCATGGCAACATGACAGGCGCTTGCAATTTAACCAATCTGTAGTAGCACTCCAATCACAATCGTCACTTTATCTCAGCTCCATTGCAGCGACAAAGCTGTTGGTATATTCTAAAAGATGATTTCATGGCGCAGAGCATAACAATAATGCTCACAGTAAGCTTGCGTGGTCATCCTTTAATCCTTTTTGGAAATTTCTTATTTTCAAAAAGCAGCTGGATTTTAAAAGATGTAAATTAACCAAACGCGTTGACAACTGCTATGATTGATGAGTTTTATATAATATTGTATTCAGAAAATTCATTATAATCGAATGGAAAGATGAAATATTTAAAATTTAAACAAATGGCCAAATCCTGATAATAGTGATGTGGCATGCAGCAAATATTATGTTGATAAATATCTAATTCTTATCGCTTACTAAACCTATAGGCCTACATGGAGTACATTTAAGTTGAGATAGGATGGACTGAACATGAGTTACTGACATTTTCAACAGCACTGACACCTGGAGGTAGATAAAGAAACTAAACTATCTGGGCTCAAACAGTTCAAAGCACCACAGATTTCAAATGTCAACTCTTCTATGAGTTTTTATCATCTTACTGATTGAAATTGCATTGCCATGGCACAACTTTGCCATATAAAACTGTCCATGGTACTTTCACATTCAACAGTATTTTTAATGGCTGGGAGTAACTCGAAATGCTTTGTCAGCCTGTATCACCATCAGCAACAATGTTGATTTTAACATTCATAGCATACACCTCCGAAATTCTTCAAATATTCTCGGAATAGATTCTCGGCAAAAAAAACAAATTGTCGCTGTTGCACTAAAACCAGCCAAGCTCCACAACACTGACCAGCCATGCAGGATTATCCCCTCTCTGATTCATTACATCCTAACAGAGATTCATTTCCCCTTGTCCGTGCCAAGCGGAGATTAAAGTGACATCCTGCACAAGGTCATGTGACAGGAATACCTGATGCCCATTGGTTGAGACTACACCTACCTGATGATCATGGTCATGGTCGCTGTCAGAGTCGCTGCTGACTGCCAAGTCATTTAGTAAAAGTCTGAAAAGATGAAGACAACAACTTGTTAGATTTACCTTGATTTAAAGTCATAATGAACACCCTGGTGTCAGAAACAAGCACATAACGAGAGCTCTGAAACTAAACTGACACAGTCACACTGGGGGTTAGTGACACAGCCAATCTTTAATGCTGCACGTAACAAGATCATATTTCCAGTTGACTTAGCCACAAGAGTTTATTTTACATGCCAGAGTCAAGTGCACAAACGAGACATCTCTCAGGCTCTCAGCTGCATCTGTCCATAGAACTCACTGATGCGTGAGTCACTCAACCAACTATCTCCGTACCATGCCTTGGATATTAAGAAATACGCGATTAGCTTTTATCAATGCATTGGGTGTGGTGACAATCAATGGCCCCTTTAATCAATGTGACAATATAGCAACATCTTCATGTCGTTTCATTCCAAGATTATTGGAGAAGAGGCACGGATTGAACTCTCCCCTATTGACGAGAAAGTGACAAATTATCAAGATATTTAATCAACTGCATGGATCAATACAGCTCTCAGTATTTGTGTGACAGTTTTTATCCCATTGCATAATTCTCTGTTTCCGCATCAGCTCAAGAGGAACTGCTCAATCATTTCTCTTACAGCTTTCTTGACACATAACGCTTTTTTAAGATAAATAAGGATTAACCTATGAATTGACCAGAGCACAGAGCCGTGGATACATGGAAGCACCCCAATGAAATCAGGTCTTCCAAATCAATCAGTAAATGAACATGAAAGGAGTCTAATATTGTCGAAACAATGAAGAGTGCAGCCAACCCGACATAACTTGTCTGACATTTGATGGGCTCATGAAATGTCACGTCTTATATATATCACAAAGCAAATTGCGAAGTATTCACTTAATACGATGAGACGAGGTTCGATAAGTGCGCACACGATACAAGATTTTTGAGATGATACTATGTCTTTTGGGATTAGTGTAACATACATCTATTTAAAAGAAGACTGTAATCTGTTTGTACTGAAATGTGTACTGAATATAGCCAACAGCAAAGCTTGTGGATTGGCAGAACCAATTGTCACTGCTTTTGTGTTAGTGATTACTTTCCAAATAAAAATTTTTGTATTTGGTTCTATTTTAGATTTTTGAGGACAAACTGAAGCACAGCCTCACTTTATAGTGAAAAAAAAAGGGATGATTAAAGGCGATGTCAAGTTGATTTCATTCAGGTACCCACCGCCATTAGACATCTTGTGCAATGAAGACTTTGAAGTTAATGATTTTCAACACTAAATGACAACTACTGAAACCTTTCCATTAAATTTTTTAAGCTTTACAAGCAGCAAATCTGTCAATATGCATGGCAGAATTTCCATTACAATCTTTTAAATCTTCTGTAAAGCGTCGAAAATTAACCTACCACTCCGTGGGATTAAACCTTCTCCATCTCGGAGAAACCTATTGGCTTAATTTACTTTACAGATCATTACCTCTTCTTGCCTCGAAAAACTATTCCCATTATGCGATAATTGGACGCCATGATGGAAACTGATGCCGCCATTAATTGATGAAGCCGACACTTTCATCGTTATTGAGATGCAGACAATAGAAGCCATTAGGAATCGCACGGAAAGTGCATCTGATACTCTCCTCCTTTGCTGTTTGAAGATGTCCAGAGGCGGTCATGATGAGGTGGCAAGACACTGGGGGGACCAAAACTAGTCTCCGAGATAGAGAGGTTGTCCTTAATAGAGAGGTGTCTGCTAAGGGAGGCTCCACCGAAATGCATCAAGGGGTCATTACTCAAACAAGGTTGATTACTTGAATCTGCCGAGAAGGAGTACTGGTGGGATCAGACAGAAAATGCACCAGGTGGTTGGCTCGAGTACTTATTCAATTAGCTCCCAGACCCATTATAGTACAAGATGCCTCTTGGGTTGAACCCAACTTTGCTACAGTTCATGTAGTCAAGTCTTTTGCCATGCATGTTAGCTGTCAACTCTAGAAGGTAGAGTATACTCAACCCTTTGTCTCCATTTCACCATTCCATCAGTCCGCCCATAATCAGGAACAGTCAATCCGCCAATAAATCAGAATCCAAAACTGGCGAGTATGCTCCTGAAGTCACCACTCAATTCACTCAAACCCTCTAGACAGCTAAAGCAATAACCCCCGAAGACTATCAAAACCTTGACATCATATTTTTTGCTTGGCAGGTTTTGATTAAGTTTGATAGTAAAAAGATTGATTGATCTACCAGTCTGTCATGCTCGTGTCACAACCTCTCAAGCAATTTAGATTGAAATATGAAAAAGATCTCTCTAGTGACAGCTTGTTAGAGAATCAAATGTTTTGACTTGTTCATTGTCAGGTTCTCTGAGATGGGTGGGAGGGGTGGGGTCCATGTCACTGAAAATTCTCAGTCACCTTGAAGGTTTAAGATAAACGACTGGTACAACACTTTTTCTTGGGTGGGTGGGTGGATGGGTGTGTTGCCAACCAATATGATTGTATCCCTTTCATTGCAATGAAAACACAAGTTCGGTGGAATATCAACAGGCATGCCTGAAGTGAAAAAGATTATCACCCAACAACACACACTCCAAACGCCTTCTTCCACTCGATGATCAGATGGCCGCCAAATAGTGCCAATATTTACGAGAGCAAATAGGAGTGTGTAAGCCGAACACCTTGCTTCCTTAGGGATGATTCCTGGTACCCTGTGAGTCACATCTTTTTAGCGTACAACCAGCATCTACTAAAACAAGATGCCTACGGTCAGATCCCACTAAGATCCCACTCAGATCGCATTGTAGCAATCCGACGAGATAATTGTCAAATCTTGTCGCCATGGCAACAGATACTGTTGTCTCGAATGTGAAGAACGTCACTAAGTCAGTCTAAGACACTTGGAGCGTTTGATGAAGATTTTATCGAACGAGAATGACAATATTTGTCAGCAACCAAGCGGTCCTCGGTTGCTGACACAAGGACCATTGCCGTCAAAACAAGGCTTAAAATATTTAACATTTAACATTGAGCAAGGCCATCCAGAATATCCTGTAAGAGTGTAAGCAAATCCCAATTTTGCCATTTTTTGTGATTGAGACATTTTCACATCATGAAAGAGAAGTTATCTTAGCAGATTATACCAAGAACTCATATCAAAGCAGAGGTTCATAATAACTTACTTTTATACATTTTCTTGGCAAAAAGTGTGCTCATAAGCGGGCAACATCTAACGATATCGGATCTACAAAGATATTGTTGATTGATTCACCAACCTGTCGCTAGGCTTCCCAAACAAAAGCTTTTAATCCATGTACTCTATGTTCTCTATATTTTTTAGGAAGCCAAAATTCTTTCATCAATCAAGGTTCTAAGACCGCCTAATGGATGGTTAAGCAGTCAAAGCACTATTGCGGTCTCTGCTTTGAACAGAGACAATCAAAGCAAAGACAACCTTCTCAAAGCAATTAGAGTAATCATCGTCTGAGCACTTTTTTTGTTGAACTACCATGGCTAACTGAATTATTTTCATTTTCCCAGCAACAGATTGCTATTTAAGCTGAACCAACTGGCCGCATCTGATTGAGCTGCTAATTGATCTTGCATTCTTGGCCTCCCTGTCACAAGACAGATGCAACTAGACCATCCGGATCAGACTGGATCAAACCAGGACACAAATTCTCAAATAGTGTCCTATCACACACCGGTTTGTACCAGTTGTAGAGCAATCAACACTGTCCTACCCGCACACTACAATACTGGTGTACCTGTGGTAATCTTCCCCTTTCGTCCATCAGGTCCGGTAGGAAACCTATCAGCTCTGAATGACCGTGAATAATCACCTAGTGCCAGCCGGATATTACTACCGGTTCAATCGGTAATACGTTGGTACCCCATTAGTGAAATCATGGATACTCTGATTAATGCACCAGGAAGGGATTGGTCGCCAAGACAATTTTTTCCAGTTATCTAATGGAACTTGGCAAATTGCATGATTTTGTATAGATATAGCCATCACACGATCACGGCAAGGCATCAAAATGTAAGATGGAGGCTTTTGCAAATCGGTTGGTCAGGGAGTAAGATGGCGGATGATATTGATGAGTCATTGCATAATATCTGATCCGAAGGACACACGGCAGGAAAGTGAGAGTGTCAGGAACAACACCTTATTTTTCTTTTTTGCATTTACTCTTGGCAGTCTTGCCTTCTATTTGCCTTCTATTTGCCGTCGGAATGATGTGTTCTAATGATAGAGATTACTTACTGGTCGTCCCCAGTGCTCTTCTTCTCCTTGACTGGGTGGTCAGCCAGGGTCACAGGTTTCCCTGCAACATATAAAACACAAGAAACATGAATATCACAACACTGGATCAACGCTGAATAGGACATAGGGTACAATCACTGTGAAGAAATCTGCCTTGTGAGTTAAGTGACAAATGCTGAAATAAAACCAAAATAAATTTTAAGTTAACCGACAAACAGGGTCTTTAAAGCGACTTCAACAGCATGAATTCCAAGCCTCACTTACTAGACTTCGTGATTGACTTCTAATCAAATTAAGCAAGTAAGACGGAACTCTTAAGTGTTCTTCGGAAATGTAATTTTCCCAGATCAAGAACGCTTTTGATGTCCGCGAATTGAATTCCACCGCCGAGATTTGATGAGCGGCGAATGAAAGCCCCTGGGAAGGACCGTACAAATTTTCTCATTTATTTTTTTTGCTTTATTTGTTCTTTTTACGTTTTGGTGAAGCTTGTTTTACAGTACCGGTGACATTATAACAAACTGCACGCGATTTACACAACTTGAATATGGCGAGATGGGAAAATGAACTGAATTCAATTGAACTAATTGATCGTGTCTTCAGAGATCCAATGGATCGTTGTGACGTCATTTGCTGGCTCTGTTGGTTTGTTTCGCGTGCCAACTTGCGAGGTCATTTAACCTAAAACGTTCGGCAAGCAACTTGTTAAATTGTACAGCCTGAAGTGTGGATACTAGCCTGAACTGTAACTATTGCTCATCCATTTACCAAACTGCTACTCTACTGCCTGAACGAAACAAGGGTAATGGAGACACTACAACACAACTCCATCAGGAAGACCATTAATAACAACAAAGCCCACTTTACCTAAAGTACATGGGACGAGTAGGCTAATTCCAGATGATAACCACGTAGCGGTGCATCTTCATCTCAAATATCACCGCCGCCCAGAATCAGATCGCGGTCAATTATTTATCTTCCCGCCAAGCAAATCAGATCAGTCTACGATCATAACATGGCTCCAGATTGATCAGGCTTTCGGCGGCGAATCATGAATGATTGGATTGGACGCTCTGAATTGTGTACATTTGGAGCAAAATTGCCAATTTTCCACCGGCGGAACTCTATATGGAGATAACATAAACGAGCGTCGTACAATAAGTTTATTAACATGTCTATTGAAACGGGTCATAACGTGCTGCGTTTCAATTTGACCAACAGTCGCAAGTGACTAAGGCAATCAAATGGAATGGCAATGAAGGAGAAGACGCAAGGAGACTGATCATGGCAAAATGTTTTATAACGCTCGTCAAGATTAGGGGAATTATTTAACAGTGACAATCAGACAATGTCATCCGAAAAGAAAGACCAAGAGTTTATAGATTATATACCTTAGAATTTCTATTTGAAAAAAGAAACCACCCCGGAGAACCACCCTTGGAATCAAGGCATGCGATTTGAGTACAATTCTTCAGATATTTCCGAAATCAGCTTTAAATTCCCTATTGACACAACAGTAGCAAATTACAATTTATAATAATTGAAAGGAAATTCATGTAGTGCGCTATTAAATTACCATGAGAGCGAACCAGCTGGTCTGATAAACTACCTCAATTGAGTGATAACAGCCATCAAATACTGTGGTAACTAACAGGAGTCATGAACCTGCGATAATGAATACGAACTATGGATGACATCTTCGCAATCAGATGGGCAAATATTTTCTGCTGGTTAAGTGACGTCTTTCACGAAATTGCCAATAGTGGAACTCAAGGGCTTTCTTTCAAGCAATGTTTGATAGAAATACACAGCACTAACGCCATCTTTTGCCACAGCAAAACCTGAATGTTGCTCCAAACAGCCTTGTATAATCTCATATGATTATGAATGATTTGTGAATCAATCTAAAATTCCTTCTTGCAATATTAGTTTGCGTCCCACTGGGACAAGCAAACTGTATGTCTGCCACGTAATGAACCGACTGCCTTTATTAATGGCATAAGGGAATGGAACACGCAGGCGAGCTTGCGTAATGGAGCGCAGACGGCCATATATGACAGCTGAGAAGTAAACAGTCGGAAGATAACTGATGGGTGATCAATCAATATCAGGAAAAGACAAAATATCTTATACCAGTACTGTTAAAGTGATCTTGTCCAGGTATTCTGGGTCTTTGTCCTTATTTTGACTGATTGGGGGGGGGGGGATTGAACAAGGGCATATGCCTCATCCTTGAGGTGTGTTGAGGTTCATTTTAACCTAGAGGTTGTAGTGTCGAAGTCTCTCTAAATATCTTCCCAAACATTGGCCTAATTTCTGATGACAACAATGAGACGTCTGTTGTCATTGTCAAATGCGCCAATTTGATATTTGTCTATTTCATCACCATTCACTCTATCACAGACACTGAGCAGACATTCGCCTTAATCTACCAGTATCCCATAGGAAATCAATAACTACGACTGCCAATGGTTACGGCCGCTGCCATTTGGGCGCCCCGGTCATCAGCTGGTCAGTGTCAGGTAACAATTCTATCAATCAGGGCAAGCACGAACCAAGAGGTCATTGTGGTAGCCCAGGCAGATTTTGTTAACATACTGGACTGGTTCTGGCTGGGGTCATCAGTTTGGCAGCACGTGAGCTGTGACGCTATTGCAATTGACTCCATCTTTCAGGCACTCTAGGAGGCTCACTAGACGATCAGACCCAAAGCAACAGGAAATGAGTGCTGCCGCCACGAAGGGGGATAATTTGATACGTTATCAGTGCCTGGGAGTTTCCATCCAAAGACTCCATTATAGGATAAGCTCTGTCTGGAACTAAACTGTACTGACTCAGCACTAGTTCTGTAAAGAAGGCATCTTCACTTAAGTACCGTCTCGTAAAAATATCTGACCGGCAGCTACTGTTCCCATTAGCTTATTTCCTTTTCACATGAAATCAACAACATAACAACAACAACTAATTTAGTTTCACTTCCTGATGAGGAGGATGTTTGCTCAACCAGGCAGTGCAGATCACTCAAGAATATGAAGCACCGGAATTCAATGCCTATCAACACAATAGCCCAGTTCTAAAACCCCATTCAATTCACCAATGACTAGTAAAAAAGTTACTGAGAATCAAAACAACCATACATCTTGAAAACGGTCATCTTGACTTTGATTTTAACAGCTCAACCTTTCAATAACAAGTGGGACGAGAATTACAAGGCAATTCGATCAACTTTAGCGTGGTACACAACCTTACAAGGTGCGATTACTGATAATGAACAAACGGTATTAAGGACAGGCGGAAGACTACCAGAGATTAATTGCCAGGACATCGCGGGCCACGTTTCTCGCTCGGCTGCAGTGAATTACAAATGGAATGGATAGTGACAGATCTTATATCCGGAGGAGGCATGAATTATTCACTCGATTCTAATCAGGCGCACGAAGCGCTAAGCGTCTGGTGAGGGACACACTGCGAGTAACCCAAGCGTTAGACATTGCTCACAGAAATGAATTATTTTTTGTATTACTCGGCCCTCCAGGGATTCAGCGATGCATAAGATGGTGGTAGATTTTGCTAAGTTTTCGCACTTTCTTCTTTCATGAGAAGAGTGTTTGGTATTGGAAATCAACCAACCATGCGTTCGTAGCAAAAGAATTAGTTTATTACCCAATTATAGCCCAAGGGGGATGACAGAGCACCAGACAGTAATAGAAACAATTCCCTTTTTTCATTTTGACTTTCACAGATGTACTGAGGAAGATTATTAAGAAGCAAAAGACCTTGGTAAAAAGACTTAGTCCCTAAGTGGATCGCAGACCAGTGATTTCTTATCACAGCAACAGTCGCCTAAGTGTAGTTGAGCTGAAAAATACCATTTTTTAATCTGGCCTAAAACAGTGCAGCTGGGATGCGAATTAACGTTTTTTCAATTTTTCGAAGCTGTCACGGATATAGAAGAAAACATAAGACATCGATGAACTCAAGGGTAAGGAGGTATATTTAGATGGCGTGTGTGGTGGAGTTGTTATAAGAAGCTATAGCAGTGCATCAGAACACCAGGTTGTGTATGGCTTGCCGGAGGCCGAGACAGAATTAGAAATAGATTTACAATAAACAGGGATATTTTCACGGAATAGAGGATTTTTGCAATTTCAATCCATTAATTGTTCAGGAATATCCATCAAGACAACTATTTTAACGACTTTACCTTTACAGACAGAGGTAAACGAACAGAAGACGAGAAGAAATCAAGATTTTGCAAAGAACCTACGATAGTTTAATCCAATCTGCTCAAACAAAATGACTATACAGAGCAATATGAATATGATTATACATGTATCAGTCCCAGACTTGATTAAAAACATCTTCTTCTAATCTGTCTTTGAAGGCAAATAATGCATCCATAAGAACATCTTTTTTAAAGCTTTGCGCTGCAAGTCCTCACGTTAAAGGCTCTAAAAGGGTGAGTGTCGGATGTCAAAGGATTCATTCAGCGCGCCAGACTCCAGCAAATGTATCATAAATTGATGCTCAAAAGTAAGCCACCTTTGATGTGTGCCTTCATCAGCAGTAAGTACTCTGCCTTAGGGTGCATGGTCTTGTCTATATCATCTCAAATTTACCCAAACCACAAGCAAGTACGTACAAGATGATATCAAAAATCTGCAGCCAATTCCAGTTGACAGTAATGCAAGAAGAAGCAGTGTTTCTCTAACTGTAGCCAATGGTTGTCTTCCTAATTGACGACACAAGGCAAAAAATTACACAAAGGATCTTGAAACGTCACTTCTAGGGTTTTTTCCTGTTTGCTGTTGGGAAATGTTAGACCTGGCTGTAAGAAAACAAAGAGTATGGTGGTATATGGTAACAGGAAAAGTGTTTCTGATGTCACACAACCAGTGGTTTTTTCAGAGTTAGCTATGTGAAATATCTCGAGAAGTCCAGGGCTTCCAGCTTTTTCATACTTGCAACATGAAGTGTACATACTGAACTTCCCCTCTACCAAAGAGGGCATTCCACGAAAGCAGTTAAATGGCAGATTTCATGTTCATGTGGCACTAAAGTGCGCTGCAAATGATTGCGATCCTGATCACCTTCAACAAAAGATAAGAATCTGCACCTGCTTTGACTTACAAAGACCCAATCAGAGTAAAGGACTACACAAGGATGTGACAGCAAACCTTGACAGCAGCAAACAAATCTAGAAACCATAAAGCTGCCCAATGCCCTGAAGATCATGGACAAGTTACGTGACTGGATTAGAATCCATTCAGTAGTTTTTATGACCAACATCAAAGTGTGGAGTGTTATCGCGAGGTACCAGGCAAGTTATGTGAAGGATCTTGTGGTATGTTGAGAGACTTTTTGCTCCTGCTCAATCCAATCAGTAGCTACTCAAGGAAGAAGGACCTGTCTTTATGAGGATGGCAATACAAAGGACAACACAAATACTATCATGCCACCCTATCATGCCACCCTGTTGAAAATATTTTGTTACATGTACCTCCAAGTCCCTCCTTCAACTTCAACGGGAAACTGAAGGACTCAAGGCACTCTGGAGGAGTTGATGAGGATCAAAAATGCATCAATAAGACAATATCTCGAGTCTGCTGAACCAGACAGGCAATTGGCCAACTGTCTCCAAGATTTCATTAACGGAAGAGACACCAGTTTACACAGCGAATCCTTGTACTCAGATAGGATTGTATGATCACCGCAAGTCAATGCATAAAATTGACATAACGGGGCAGTTGATACAAAACCTGAGCGTGGATCAGCTTTTAATGTGCGCTCCACAAGTCAGTGAGCAGTGGCTCCAACTACTCTGACCACCCATCCATTACAGCAGAGAGCACTCTTAGGAAATTTCTATTTGCACTTTAAACGAGATATGATTGATTGGGTGCAGTCATAACTTCCTGGAACAGCACCATCCAGCCAGAATACTGATGAAGTTAGCATTTTGGAAAATCACAAGATAAACTAGCGCACAAAAGCTCACCCTCGCTGACATTGCTGGTCCCTATCAATTATTAACCCACACCGGTTACTTTTCATACCGAGTAAATGAATCCTGATCAATGAATAATAGCGGTAATATGAACAGAGGGGGTGTGAATACCACCAAGATTCTCCTGGGGGCTACTCTGCCTGCACGCCAAGTTCTGTCATTATCAGGCATTCACAAATACATTGATTGTAGCGGGCGTGGATCCATCACGGCAACATCTGAGATAACCGGGATGACATGGCCGGGTTATTTGAGCGTGTGATTAAAATCTTCATGTCAAACGTTTGAAGACTTGCAACTTGGGGGGTTGAGTTTCAAGACTAAACCATTATCGGCAATTTGAATAGACCGTGTTCCGTATCACATTGTCTTTGTTCAGGATAAGGAGAACTGTTTCTGGACAAGCTATCTATTTGATCAGAAGACAAATCTCGACCAATGTTTTTCAGACTAGTTCAAACAAAGATCCTGTTTTTTCATTGGCTAGTCATCCATTATCCCCTCCGACCAAATATAAAAATCCATACAGCTCAGAATAAGAGCCAGCCTACACACAGCCTTATCTGACAATAACCGAGCATTTTTAAACATAAGCAATAAATAGTGTAAATATGGACTTTTTTACAATCATCCGAGTCCACTTAGCTATAAATGTCATGGCGCACAGGAGCTGGTAGATCTCCATAGCAACCAATGTGGGTTACATGTTTTTGTCAGTGCTAAGACTAAGGTTGAAATATGGGGGAAGAGGAAACTAATGAGTTCTCCCTTGGGGGCGAGTTGGGCGAGGTGGACAGGAAAATTGGTCCCTTCGAGTATAAAACTGACAATATTTTTAATTTGGTAGAACTCAAAGGTTAACCTCACTACAAGCACGTCCTCATCAATTCAAACTTCACTCAACGTCAATGTCAGATATCGTAATTTTTTATACTGACAAACTGCAATGCGGTGATGTTCTCATCAGACTTGAACCTGTCAAACACAAGATTCCGCAGAAAAATACTGATATTTCAATCTTCCCCTATCACCGTAAAAGTTTACAACAGTGAAGCACTGCACTGCCATCCTTTCAATATTGACAAAAAAACTTGCAATTCTGAACATCAAACGATCCTTCTTTTCCGCAGAGATATAAAAAATGCACCTTAATCTAATATCAAAGTACCGTTTCAATTAAACCCCCCACACGCCTATCAACACAAGACGCGAGGATATAAGAATCAGTGACGTATGGAGACTTCCCGTGATCAGCAATAAATGCAGTTAGGTCATGCTGAATAACATCTGAGGTCAATCAAACCCACGCAACGACACATCTTAAGAATACGGCACACACCACAACCAATCTGGCATCGAGGAGTCTTATGCATGCAGCAAGGGGCGGTCAATCTATTGTGTACGCTGCGACACATGCACCAATCATCCGCCACGATCGTATTCAACGAGGTGAAACGATGAAAAATGTAAACAAATATACTCACGGTTCGTGTAAAGGGTCTTTGTTGCTTGCGCCACATCCTTAAAAAAAGATGACAACATTGTTTCATTTTTCCGCCAATTTCCAAACGTAAACAATAATCAACAATGCGTAGTGTTAAAAGTACATGAATCCATATTTTACTTAGCCGTTAGCATATAATACAATCATCATATTATCAACTAAAACGACACATAACACTCCTGAACCACTTCTGTTACATGCAACACGATTGGCTGAAAAACCAATCTGCCGCAATATAGCTAGTACGCCGTGGTCTCGAGTCGCCGTGCTGTACTCACATGGGGGCATTAAGACAAGGTTAGCGCAATGAGCTATTGGATTTATTATTCATTCACGGGTATCATATCACCAGAGGCTAGGGTATGCACCGAAAAGGACAGAGGTGGATGAGGGGTGAATTGAGGGAACAATAATTGACACGTGCTCAGATGTATTCTCTATAAGGAGCCCACATTGTCTTTTGTTATCGTATCGAAATCATCATATTCCAGAATAATCGAGCATGGACTGGAACCCACTGGACAAAGTTGGATTGATGTTGTGATCAAGAAAAAGATAACCTTTTGAAGCAGGGCAAACAAAAGGGAAAAGCCATATTACGACAGCGTCGGAGTTAATTTTTAAACCCAAAATCAAAGATCGTTTATTATTTATGGGTTGTGACCACAAAAATCTTCCATTATAAGTTTTATGAAATGGAAGGATTCTTCCGCATCCACCAAGCCACTGTGGCCATTTCACTCATTTCCCTAGCAATCACGCCGTCTCAACAACCACGCAACATTGGAGAAACATCATAACTCAAGTGTTCTGTCCATATCAACATGGCAAGATATTACATCTCACATGGCCTGGCCACAACAGTATGACTTTAAGTGGACAATTCCAATATCATAAACCTGTTTTCTGACTCAATGAGGCTTGGAGGGCTATTGAAAGGGCACACCAACGGCCTGTAATATCATCTGGAGGAACCAAGCAATTCGAGCTGCAGATGTGTCTAACTGCTAAGTGCAGCCATAAATATTGGAAACAATCTGCAGCTTTGCCTTGGACCGCAAATCAAGAGTACCAGGGGTACTGTATTGGCAATGAAAGCTTAATACTTGGCGTTTGGACCTACATTGAACCATTCAGAAATGTACTTTATGCGAGTTGATCAATAAGTTGTAAAAGTCAACAAGTTCAATTATATTACCACAGCTGACTTGGTGTATACTTGAATATTTGAAGGGCCATTCCAACACACTACTTTCACATGGCCAATGTGCACCAATCACCACAAAATCACAGTAGGGTGCTATACTGACCCCAAATCTTGGGTGCAGTAATAGTCAAAAAAAGTTGCTGAAAGACTGGGTTGGCATCATAAGAGTTGTTGTGGACAAGTGGCTCGGACTCTTGGCCAGCAATCAAGAGGTCCCAAGTACGAACCCCATAGTTGGGATTAGAAACACTATTTCCAAATAAGAGTCACCTTGAGAAACTTTCGTCATTACCATGATAAGGCATGTAAAGCTGATTTCTTTACTAAAGTACATTCATCCACACAACAAACATCAGAACAGTGATCTGATGACAATGGACAGGCTGAGCCACCTAGAGACAGATTATGGAACTAAATAACATGATGATTGATGATGGTTTCTATTCTCAAGCATGAGTGGCTGGCATTGATATGACCACGGACCATCAGTGGGATTGTGCCAGGAAGTAGACCTTGCTGAAGGATGCAGGTCTTGCTACAAGGATGGAACATGGTACATGTGTATGCCTCTCAAGTTCAGTGGTGATCTTGTCGATTGACCTCAAAGGACAAGAAGCACAGACTCTGAACCAAGTCTTTTCTTTCCCTGTGGTTTGTGGTTTCCATATTCTCCAAAAGGCCCCCAGGAGGCGTTGTGATGGTTGCTCTTTTTGTACTGTCTGACGCGGCCATTCAACTCCTAAATAAGGCGTCAGCATCGCAGCTGGTGGCTTACCTTTGAGAAAGGAAACTTGAGCCCCTCTTCCTTCCGTGGAGTATGGATTCCTGTCAATGGTGGATGGATGTTTTTCATTTCCTGGAGAGAGAGAACGGAGAAAATCTGATGGGTTGTTCTTATCACTCTTGGCAATGACAATATCTCTTTAAGTGCACTGCAGACATGTGATTTCATTGCAGAGATGTGCGACCATTGCAGAAAAGCAATTTTTGCCCCACGTTATAAAAAGTTCTTGTCGCTGTGATAAAACCACATATCTGCACTGCACTTTTGTGAAACTATCTCAATAGCCTACATTTATAGGACTGCATCGTTACCATATCTGAAAAACAAGGTGACAAAAATCATTCTTACCGAGTCAAGAAAGTGACGAAAAGAACAGACCATGGTGATGTCATATATCCCCAAGTCATTTGATCAGTATGTTTGATATACTTTCATTGCATGCCGATGATGACATTTAGAAGTAGCCGGAAGACCAAATATGAGTTGAGGGAACCAGCAAAACCAGACAGACTGACCTTTCAAAAATACAAATAGGCCCAATATACCTAGATCCTATAGGCATGTTGAGAAAACTTTAGTAGCTGCTCAACAGATCTCACCTAATCAAACCACTCTCTTCGAGGACACCCAAGGGACTACAAATGACGCCCTGGTAAGATTATTTAACTGGTATACTATCTACTCCGAAAACATGTTTTGTTTACGAAAACATGTTTCACCAATTAAGCTGAAAATATCTTCTAAGAGCTAAATATAGCTCCCGCGAGGAAAAGTCAACCTATTGTTATCCTCATCACGTCTGATGCAATAGGAAGAAACAGTGAACACTTTTAGTATCGAAAGGAAAGCGGAGATGTCAAATGAGCAATAAACATCGAAGAATCTCTATACAGACAAGTGCTGTTGACTTTAATCACAGGGACATGCAATAAATTCAACAGGACTGATATTTACCGCACGTAGAAACAAATAAAGACAGATTCTTATCACAAGCACCTGCAACAGTAATCGCAAACACGCAAGATAAATGTGGCATGTTGCTTAGATAAAAGCTGTTTATCTCCGATGTTCTTAAAGGATACACATGGAACTGAAAAGGGCAACAGTACTTTAAACAGCAAACACAACACTGCCACATTATTCTTTATGTTCTTGATGCACAGCAATGAATATGAAACATTTTCAGCTGCTTCAAAGAAGTGGACGCTGTCAATTTGGCATTTTGCTGTTGTCATGGGAACAGACATTCTATGGCTGCTTTGACAGGAAGAGTAACAGTAGTAGACAGGATAGACCCGCCTCCCCATAAAATGGTTGAACTATGACGCATCAAAACAATGTGCCAACTCAATCTTTACGCTATATTCACTGGGAAGAACAACAATCAAAGTGGTAATTTGCACTGAGTGGGTCAATGTCAATGGTTATTTGGAACTGTGCTTCCGCTTTTTCACATTGAAGACCTGGCTATTTCACAGCTTATCTCATCATTTGCCTGTAGAAACTGGGAAATGATTTTGATAAGGCAACCACGTCATTCCTAGAAAAAAACAAAATCATTTCTTGAAGACTAAATGCCATTATCATTGTTGATTATTGGTTTTCCAATAAATGGCTGACACAGCAACTAAGGTTTTCAGGAGGTGTTGCCATCTGACAGCGATGGTGGAACTAACAATGCAGCTGGCAGATCAATACCATACTTCATGCCTAGTCCCTACCTTTCTTTTACAAGTCCTTCAACACATTATAACAAAGAATATTTCAATCAAATTCTCGGTTTCCGTTGCCGGGAATAGTTCAATGCAGCATTGTCCAATGACTCATACAAAATGAGATAATTCGAATCATGACCCCTCATTGGCCTCAGATTCCTCACTTACAAAACACAATGCAACCGCAGACTAACTGACTTGAGACTCAAGTGACATGGCCCACAGGGGTCCTCTATCAGTGCCACGCAGTTGAGAATACAAGAGGCCACCACCACACAACCAACCCGTTCAAATGTCACCCAAATTGAGCGAGTTGTCTGAAATAGTAGAGATTCTTAGAAAACATGATGAAGCAGCCGGGAAGCACAGCAAACTGGATGATCAACTTGAAAATTAGCCGTCCGGTTGGCGTCTTGGAGGCAACCGGTAGGAATTACTAATAGGATGATTTTCTGTGCTGGTGATTAGGGCCATTATGTAAAGAAGCAGTAATCGGGTTAGGGACCGTTATCTCGAAAATGGCTGGCAGAATAATGAGATTAGCAATGCCAGAAGCCAGGTGTTCTAACTATGGGAAGGGTCACGAAATCATAACATTAGTGGCACAAGAGTATTGATGAGACAACAAAAAGCAGTCTTCACTTGTGATTATTAGGTCTCTGGAACATATAGGTCAGGATACCACAAAACCAATAAGTCTCGACAGGTTACATTGCATGTGGAGATAATATCATGTTTTGATAAAATTAACATCAATGATACCAGGAAGAAGCATAAAAGCAGGGTTTTTCCATAGGACAGCAGACTCAGTCAACAAGCAGAGTCTTTGTCAAAACTTTTGTAGTGCAGAACCAAGAAACGGCCACCATTGGTTGATATCTGGGTTAGGTTTGTGGATTCATCGAAAAGACATCTACCAAAATCCTGGGTTTTCAGAATTATATTAGCAGAGCCGATCAAGTGGGCACAAGAGATCTGTCAAGCCGTCCAAAATGTCCCACAAGCTAACAACCAGGAAATCTTTCCAGCTCCCCAATCACATCGATGGTTACCACCAAAACAAGTCAATTTGCCTCACAAGTCCCAATCAGACTCATACATTAGACATGTTCAAGACCTTCAGCCTCAAGCTAGAAGTTGAAAAACCCTGCATATCCTTTATCCCTTTTATCTTCAGATGGACAACAACTCATTCACATGTTCAATATTTTCCGATTTTCTTGAACATATCAGATCCTTATTTACACAGATGAACATACAACACCTAATCAAGCAACAAATAAACAGCTGATATTAGAATCAATATTTGAATCAAAATCCAGTGCCAGAACCAACTGACAGCACTTAACATTGTCAGAGTCCAATCGATAACCGGTACTTGGAAAAGCTGTGATAAAATTATGACTTCTGTATAGGTTAACCCAATTCGCCAGCGACCTTGAGCTTATTCCTTGAACAAATTGCATGATTTTAGATCAACATTGGCAATAATTATATCAACCTGAAGAGGACATGACCATCATACCTTTTTGTCAATTTGGATCAAACTTACCCTCCACAGGTCATGACGAAACCTTGCATTGTCATTTCAATATTTTTTATCAAAAGAACTTTAATCATGATCTTTCTTCCATAAGAAGGATTTAGAACAGATCTTCGTCACAAAAAATCCAATAATTTTTAAGTGCATACCTTGAGGATATCCTCGAGCCTCACTCCATGTTCTCCCGGTAGCCTGTTCGACTGGAAATATAGAAAAATAACAATTGAATAAAATATACTGTATTTTAAAACAAGGCAAAATTTCAACAGCAGGGCTCAGATTGTTCTTGTTAAAAAGTGGTACAAAAATGTATGACTGAAAGAAAACAAACATCATGTCATTACTAGGTATGAGAGTCAAAATGTGTAGTTTCTTGATGTTAGACTTCTGCCTCTGGTAATTTCACCACTGCTGATGGTGATGATAACATTTGTTTGGGTCAGGACAACTGGAACCACGCATAGCTTTTTAATGCTGAACACACTGAAGGCCTGAATATGCTGAATACCTCATTATGCCGAAGCCAGCACTCACAGTTCAAAACAAACAACAAGTCAATTGCCTTGATATTTACATATCAGCTTTTTTATGGGAATTGTACCCATTTTCTGGATCAATAACATATGAATGAATATGAAAATGTATTTGGCAAAGGATATAGGCTGTAGGGGCATGTTAGGATAGGCATCAATAAATGTGGCAAAATGATGACAAGATCATGCTCATGTCCAATAAAGTGTTTTTTTCTGTGTCTTAGACTTCACAATGCCGAACACCAACTCACAAATCCCAACTGTGTAAATTGTCTCGACAACAGCCTGATCTGCCTCTATTATACTTCAGAAAACATTAATCATCACAGTTCCTTTTAAAAAATAGATCTATTATTACATCAGACATCAGATTTTGCATCAGAAAAAACAGTCATGTCCTTAATTATCACACAAGTACAGAATATGATATACAGGGGTGAAACATGAAAGAGTTTCAGTGCAACTTATGCATCTAATATGTAGGATTCAATATGTACAATCATGAGCAGTAGATCAAACTCGAGTGGTACACTCTTATAAATAAAGGTTTTTGAGCATTTGAAAAACCTTTTAATTGGTTTTCAGCCTACATAAATGAGGTGACATCCTTCCAACACACTGCCTACCATTGTGGTATACATGTATGAATAGTTGTAGAGACTAGTCCATAACATGTTTTTGCCAAGTAAACACATTAGTTTACTTCTTCGCAAACATATTCTTGAACAAACAAATACCAACACGGCAATATCATTGGTGGCCACTTTTTTGAAAACAACAACAAAAGATTTGTTCAGCTCTCACACGAATACAACATCACCAATATTTTGCTGCATTAAAAATCTATCTCTCTTGGGCACAATACAGATTTTCATCATCAAGTATCATGAACGAACAAGGTAGCTCACTATGTAAACTGATGACACAACAATACATTACTTTGTTCTGATAGAAATCGATTGCTGATTCCAGCACGATCACCGGTTGTATTATGCACGGATCCCTTGCAGGTTATCAGGTTGCATAGCGAGGCAGAAGGGGATTACAGTGTCACAATGGCTGACAAAGAATGCAACATTGCTTTTCCTTCTCGAAGCCAGAAATGTGAGTTTCTTGACTTCATGTCTAAAACTAGTGAAAGTTACTGCTACAGTGCTGGTGAAGGAGCAAAATCAAAAAAGGGCCTGCGAAAATTGGGTGGTTTTAAGTATCACTCAGACAAATATGTTCAAAATTTGAATAAAGACATCTGTCAAGTGGATTATCTCAAATAGACAAGTTGTCGAGTTATGGGAAGTGGAAAGTCAACAAGTGCGAGGCATTCAATTAATCTCTCTCACAGTCACATTTTACTGTACACTATGGAGTGTTCAACATGTGTTTCTGAACTGAAGGGTTGCGGAGAGACTCCAATACACCAGCTTACTATTTCTACAGAAATTATTCTATGGAGTTGGCCAGAATCCAATTTGCCTGACTGGGGCAAAATTATACAATTATTCAAATTTTTGATTCAAATTATCTAATTTTAAGGATGTTTTTGTGGACAGCTGTTCATAGGTCATACAGGAATGCAACAGTGCTGACACAGTGACTCTCTTCTTGGTGCCAATACACAAAGTTCCTCGGATTGAACTATGACAGAATCAGAAAAAATCAAAGGAGTACCGCGGCAGCAGGTGACAGAAAGAACAGAAAAAGATACAATTTACGACCCTGGATCAGCTAATACTAAATCAGCAATTTTCTGCTGAATAATGTAAAACAGTTTCAACTTATGGTGCAGCTGTGCGCATTTGAAAATAAACAAGTATAGGACAATAATATTCAATGCATTTATTCACTTATTCCTGCCAATTCCAATGCAAGATTGTACGACACTACCATCCTTTGACAATTTCCTTGAAAATGTTGTTCTACCAAGTCAGGCTGCAGTTATACATACACACACACCCCACACGGTAATCAAAACTGTAACTAATCAATCCAATCACTCTTTCCTTCACAAACGACTAAATATGGATTCTTCCAACTCAGACCGCTACTGTACAATGCTATTTTTGGTCATTGCGTGCTGGTAATAGATCATAATAATTCTCAACATGGTAGTAAACTAAGATCTGATTACATTGGGTACTCCCTCCAATACTGAGAACGGAAATTACCTCAAAGTCAAAGTCGACTATTGGCTGTATATGTAAATAGAAAGCCTTGTTGTTTTCACTCCAGCTGTAGGGCTGTAGGTGTACTGTTCAGCCTCTTCAGCAACAGCCATAATTAAAAGACAGAGTTCTGACTGATAAACGGACATGACCTTCGTGGGGCTTGTGGTGACACTTAATGAGGACCCTTAAACGCCCTGTTCTTCGAGCAAGGATGGGTGTTACTTGACAGAATTTAATACTTGAACATCGAAGTTAGCTCATACACAAAGGGGAGCCATCTCGGCGGTTTGCACGAGTCTCTCCACTGACAATGTTGATCATCATGCAGGAGATCTACATGTAAGATCAGACTATGCCTCATTTCGTTTGCCTCAATTGGAAATTAACGATTCCAGAATAATTTGATAACTCATTAATCGGAACCTGGTAATTCATCCCTGATAATCCAGATGAATGAATCCTCCAGAGAATAATCAGTCCAGGAGCCAAGGTTTAACTTGATGGGGATACTCGTCATTTCCATGGTTACTTGGCTTCATGGGGTTTACGATCTTCGGAGATGTGCAGCTTTTGCTACTGACATAAGATGGCATATTTTTGTGGCTTTTCACTCTGTACCGGCATATAATGTATTAACTTTACACAAAGTGCTGTATACCCCTTTATTGTTCCGAGCACATTATTTTTGCGAACATAATGAGTATGCAAAATCAAAGCCAGCGATTATCGACGACGACAGATCTTTTTGTACAGCTGGTACGAGTTGGGCATCTGTACAGAAACTGTTGCTCGGTGTAGCAGGCAACTTTTCTTGTAGTCTTGGCCAGATAAGCTACCTGTTAAACATACCTGTCTTGAGAAATACATTTATCAGTATATCTTTCATAAAACGCAGACCGAGACAGAACGTGGAAATATGCCAACAGCAAAGCAACTTTACCCTTTCAACATGAGATGACATGATGAAATGCTACATCAAACGACTAGACAGACAGGGAAGAGTAATTTTCTGGTACATATGAAAGGAAGCTGTAAGACGCAGCTTCAAAAGATACACTGGCTCAGAGCAAGGCAAATTACTTCCTCTATATGTTGAATCTGAAAAGAACATCTCATAACATGACATGATGATACTTCCAGGTAATCTTCGAGATCAACAGCGCTTATTGATTCCATTTTGTTTAGCGTGTTTATGTTTATGTTGGGTATCTGTCACATCATAGGAATTCACTTTGGGTTCATCCCTTTGTACAAAAGAATGTAACACAGGAATCACCCAGTCCAAACCAAAACATTTGCCACAGCGTAAACTTCTATCAGTTTTCAACACTCACCTCATTGGAGATTTTCAATTTCGGTAGATTCTTTTGAGCATCCTTCAACTTGGATGTAGCATCCTTCACGAATGCTCCGTTCACCATTATACCATTAGGGGGCTGCATGGACTTGGCTTTCTCGGCCTGAACATGGTCCTTCTTGATATCAGGTTCTCTCTTGACATTCAGGGAAGCACTAGGAATGGCGTCATTGCAAACACTGCTATGCGATGAAACAGATGATGATGATTCGGTCCGGTGGCATTCCGCAGACAACTTTTCTGAGTCTACCTCCTTACCAAAAGGGGTCTTTGAGCTATCTTTCTCATTGGTATAATCTGACTTTGAGCGGGATTTTAAGTCCAGAGTATCATTTTTCAAGCGAGCAAATATATTCCCATCACGGTGGAGCGGTTTTTGAGCGGATAGTTGCTGTTCTGAGTGTTCTTTCCGACTTGTGCCTTGTTGTCTATCCACAGAGGTGCTCCGCCTCTCCCCAGAGCTGCTCGAGACTGAAGTCCTATCTTGGCGCTTTGTGTCGCGCTCAACAGAACCATGCCCTTGGCGTGGAACACTACCATCCCGCTCTGACGATTTCTGCCGTGGGTTATCACGGTCAGAAGACCGACGGTGTCCATTTCGGCCATCTTTCTCACGATCGGCACTTGGCTGCCGAACATGTTTTGAATTATTCTTCCTTGTTAAATCCGCAGACTGCTTGGTATGTTTTGCGAGTTCCTCCACAGAAGGTTTGGAGTCCTTCTCAGAAGATCTCTGATCTCTTTCTGACGACCTCTTTTGCTCATGTCTTTCACGATTCTGTGCTGGGTGCGGCAATCCATGTGGCTTCTGTTCTGGTTTGCCATGTGATTCTCTTTGCGTCCTCCCATCTGGTTTCACCCCCGAGAGCTTCCCGTCAACATTTTTGACATCAAGTTTCTTCTGTGGGTGGGCCCCATTCGGTTTTTCACTCACTGTTTTCACAGAAGATACTGACGATACTGAATTTATTGAGTTGCGGTGTTTCACCCCAATTAAATCTCGTGCCTGGTTCTTCTGTATCGATGGCTGAACGACATCATAGGGACCCAGTAAAACATTCACTCGTTGGGCAAATTGGTCATGTGGGGCTGGTGATACCTGTAACGACAGAAACGACAACAATGATAAGTAATGATCAAGTTTATTAGATACGCTAGATCCATGCAAAGATGTCCAACGCCCCTTTTGTCTGACACCTGTCTGAGGTATTTTTATATACAGTGAAATGCAGTGGATAACAGCAGGTCAAATGAATGCACCTTGGTAGCAGTGGCATCTCGTTCAACTTGGACCAGCCACGTTTCCATGAAAGCAAGCAATTTGCAATCATTACCTTGGCAGTTTACTGGGAAGCGATGAGTCTTATGCCAGCAGCCTGCACATGGATCGGCTACTGTGCTAGCTCGGGAATAGCTGGAGTCATTGTGGCGGACAGTTGTGCAGTGCAAGTGAGATCCCAGGCTCATTTTTAAGATACTGCACAGAGGTTTAAAGTGTAAGCTGAACTCAACCCAAAGTCTGTCAAAAGCTGATACGGACAAGAATCTGGAACAACTGTTTGTTTTTGTTACTTGTAATTGTTGTCTGTTTGTCTTATAGACTTATAAACACGTATGTATCAGTATCACAAAGCCATAATTGATTTCCAATTGTCGCAGATCCCGCATTTTTTTCAATCTGCATATAACACCAGAGGGCAGAGGAAAATAACAAAGTTGTCTGTTTGCCTTCAATAAATCTCTAGGTTTATTACACTTGGAGAAACATTTCTCTAAAGCCTGGGCAGTCAAGATATTGGAACATAACAAATATCATCAGCACCCTTATGTGCATCATAGGTTATGATAAATCTCATTGTTAATTCAGGATGAAACCAGATCCTACTGCGAAAAATTTGGAAAAACATCCAAATTGTCATTCAAATTACATAGAATACAAAATGGATGCCTTGGGGTTATCGTGTCACCAATTTGTCTATGGTTATTTGCTCCAATTGTTGCTACATGTATGATCTTCATTAGGCTGTTGTAAAACATGCATGCTACTGAACAATACCTCCACTAGTGTAAACCGATGCTACAACATTCCAGCTAATGCAGCAGGTATTTAGCAGTGCGTACATTTCTTTTGCTATACCCAGTAGGTTACATATACATTAACTATACTAGGAGATATGTTTCATGTCGGATGGCTAGGCATGGAGTGCAAACGTAAAATTAGCCTAAGGAGGTCCTAGGACTACAGGGTGAACCTACGTGAATGCCATGTCATAATTTCTTTATGTTGTGTTATGAAGATCCTACACTCAAATTGTCCAATTTGTTAAGACAACAAAAAATAACAAATAAATGTAATCACAGTAATGTCAGTGCAAGTGTGCTGTGTATTGGTACACACTATACTCCCCTTAAATACGGACAACCCTGCATATCAGATGATATGAAGAATTGGGAGTAAAAAACTTAACACCCAGTCATCGGCGTGCAATGCAAAATATGAAGCTCACGACACATCTCTTGGGATTTTGCCACGATCAAAGCAACAAACACAGTACATTAGTGGTACGATAGGAAATGTGAAATGTCAGACTCCTACGCACACGAGAACAAGCAAATGTTGAACGCTCACAGATTAGGATTGTGACGTCGTTAGTGATTTTATAAAGTGGCAGCAGCCCTTGCTCGGAATATCACAGTATCCTACATAACAGAGATGTCAAAACAAACACTTGCCTTGGCTTACCAATAAACCATATCCTTCAGCTAACCTTCATATTGATCACCGACATAATAAATTGTCCTTTTTTTATTGTTTTGGTTTGTTGGGCGAAAACAGGGACATAAATCACATGAGTTTATGTGTACCTACTTAAATGTTCTCAATTTTAGGTATCTAGACCTGATTATAACTAATTACAGGCCAACATTATTAGACCTTGTTGTTCACATGTCATATACCAGGTGCTAGGATTAGGTGAACATAGCTAAGTTATATCATTACATGTAGCTCGGAGATTACATGTATCTCTGTTGCAAATCATCGATCGATCGCAGTATGGAGCAAAATTTAACTGCATGAATATTGACCATTCGGAAGCCATGAAGTGAAACTTGCAATGCCAGTCCCCATAACTCATCACATCAATGCAACATATGGAATTCTACTATGAATGGGTATGTTAAATAGAATTTGAACCCATGGCCATATGGTTCATCCCACCGTAGCAGTTCTATTTCCCACAATACTACAAAAGCCCACTAAGCCTATTAAACTAACAGGCATGGAGATAGGAATATTGATTTTTTCAGACAGAAACTGCTGACTCTACAAAACCACTGGCAGTGGGAAATAGCAATCAAAGTGCTCCACCACTGTAATAAAACTTTCGCTCTGCTATCAGAAAATGATTACAGAAGCCACAACTGAAAGGGTCCACCTCGCTCAAATTCGGTCACACGAGTCTCACCTTTCTTGGTCGTTCAAAGAGTGGTTCGATACGGATATTTTCCGCTTCAGCCTCCTTTTTTATAGGCCCCTGTGATGCTTCTAGGGCTCTCGCTAGCCTTGCCTCCTCCTTCAATTGTTCACGACTAACATTCCTGAAAAATACAATAAATGGATGATCGTATTAGTGGTAGGAAAAACTAACAGATCTCTTAGTTTGGGGAGATGGGACCTTTACATGTAGCTGCTTCAGAACTGGACTGAAAGAAAAACCTAGCTGATTTAGCCAAACCTGCTCTTACATTAGTACTATCATTTTTAGCCAAGTTACAAGGGCCAATTGGTGCATCAAATAGTAGATCATATTTGCAACTTCAGCAAGGAAATTCCATGTGTGGGTAGGTCTACATGTAGAGAAAAAATCCAAATTTAATAATAAATTTGTAGATATACAATGGTTGACAATGATGCGACGTACAGTGCACCGAAATCAATACTACATTTATCATTTTATGATACAACAATTTAAGAATTTCATTTACTATTCTATATTCTACATAAAGGAAGTTTGAATTCAATAGCTTATTCATGATACGCAACCGTCTACAGCTCAATTTGATAACGCTTTCCAAGAAAATCAGGCCATGAACAGGAACTTTAAAGACGGATAAGAACCTCATTGTCTGATAGTGATAGTCAGACGGATATCTCAAAACGAATGTAAAAATGCAACAGTGTCTTTTTGCATGTTTTGCTGGCCAATGAAAAAAGGCTTTGTTTCACTTGCTTTAACTGCTCAACTCACACTTGACGTGCTTTGTTTTTTCTTTTTATTATTCCACACTTAACAGGACATGTATGTACAATGACATAAGGTCACACAACAACCAAGATCAGCCACAAAAAACAACCAGATCTCAAATCAATAAATGTGCCTATATTTTCATTTCAAAACAGTTACCATGGTTACCTTCGTGTTACTCAAATAAACATCCAATACTTTAACACAATAGAAAGCTACACTGATCGTTTTGCCACATTTTATCAGATACAGTTCAACAATTGATTCCGATTTCTGCGCTGGCTTGGCAAACAGTCAGGCTGCTAACTCCTACCAACAGAGAAGTGTTGAGGCATCCAGGCCATGCAGGCCACGTCAGGCCTCCAATGTCTCCTTTACTGACTGAGTGACCCTGGGTTCATGTAACTCTGACGAAATATGCCAGCACATGACATAGGCCTATTCCAAGTAGGTCAATATTATTATCCCTTTCAAAGAGCACTTCAATATCCAAGTATTCATTTTGATGACAACGATTTTTAAGACAATTCAAAGCACAGCACTTCAATATCCAAGTATTCATTTTGATGACAACGATTTTTAAGACAATTCAAAGCACAACACTAACAGTCAGACTTGTATGTAGGCCTACTGAAGTTAAAAGCATGTTACCTTGCAGTGCACATGTAAGCTTGTTCCAAATACCTACATGAATGTATCACCTTTCCCCTGATTTAACCAGGTGAGAAACCTGAGCCAGTCAGGAGCCCTTATTGATCAGCTACTGTACATGGCTATACCAGTACAAATATCTTGAGCTACTTACTAGTACATTTTTTTCTTGAACACCATATCATCTTCAACTACATACAGGTATGTGAACTTTGAAAGCAATTCCAGATGCAACTACATGTATGGTACATGCTCCTTGATGCCCACACAGTGTCCTAGGACCTATAATGGTGTACTACCTTTACTTCTACATGTTTAGTACTACAATATTGAGAGAGCCGATGAGGACTACATTTAGCAACTCGGAATATTGGCTAGAGGGTCCATGCAAGACCACAGGCAGGTCTTTTTGCCTAAATTGCCTTTCTCCACCTGTATAATTGGGTACAGGTAAGAAATGCTCATATTGTAGCACTGAATCAGTGAAAGAGCAGCTCATCTTAGTTTTACGATAGGTTTTAAGATACACTGACAGTCACTGCAGATCGAAAGATGAAGCTGGGCTAATCTTTATTGAAGTTGACATCAGACCAAAACCCAAACCCAGACCAAGTGACGTAGAAAACAAACTTGCTGTGTCGGAGGTCACTTTCTTTAACTATGTCTGTCTAAAGGAAGACCTAGACATAACAGTACTACTAGGACAGACACAATGGCCTATATATATGTAAAACAAAGCCTAGACCTACATGTATATTACTTATCAAGGAAGAAGACAATTTAAACAATGAGGCATGAGTTACCTCAATCACCAAACTTTTTTCAGCAGTTCTGTTTTTTAATGTCTAGGAACATGTACCATACCGGTAAATGTAATAAGGCCAGAACAGTCAAGAAAGGATTTCACTTACATGATTGTACACATAATTCCACTTCAGATGGCTAAGTAAATGCTGCATTCTGAGAGTTGAGAGTAGAAAGCACAGGCTGATAAAAGGGATAGACATTTGATAATGACACAAAAACCTAACCACGGGCAATGGAGCTTGTGATTACTTAACTGTTGTTAACATAGGCCTATTGGGTCTAGGAAAATATTCACATTCCCAGTCCCAGTTCCTTTTACTAGGCCTATCTATAACAAGGTTAACAACTGTTCTGGTTTCAGAATTAGGGAGGTTGGTTAAGGAAGTTAAACTCTCGTAAAAGTATAGTCTACATGGAAAACCAACACTGCTTCATTTCCACATCATGAGGATACAATTGTTGGTTCCGGGGAATTCTCACCAAGAATTTTGTGCGTTCCAAAAGGCTTTGGAATCCACGACAGAAATGAGCAATTAAACTCACACTGCTCAAAATACAGTGCACACAGCCACTAATGCACTTTTCCCACACTTGTGCAATCAACTGTAGTGAGGAGAAGCATTGCATGCAGTCAGTGGCCATTTCCAATAAAATTCCATATTGGAAGTTTTGACACAAGTGACTGAGACTGAGCAGGTAGAGGTAGCCTAGTCACTTTCAGCAAAGCTCTGCTTTTGGAAGTGAAAATTTCAAAGTCCTAAAAGAAAACACACATAAATAAAATCTTACCCTGAACTGCACATGTCAGAATTTCAATCCTGACGCAAAGGAAACATATCCAGTGCGTAAAAAGTTATTTAGAGACACGAATATGGACTAAAAGTTGAAAACTGGCATTAATGGATTTTGGCACTGGCTTCGACTGGAAAGCCAAATCTGTCCACATTTGTGTCTACATTTTGGCGTTATATTCTCAAAAACACTCGGATTTGATCCACTGACGTCCTTCCAATGTATCTAGATAATATATACAGAGTCCTCGAATTCCATGAAATTCAGTTTTTAACCCAAAACCAAAGAAAATTTAAAGATAATACAAAGGGACTTCCACCACCAAAAATCTTATTTACAGATGTTTGAACTACTTTTTAAATTCGTGCGCAAGTAATAATTGGCTGTTAAAATGATTTTGACACACTTAATATTATATTTTCTGGTCTTGTTTGTTAAATAATGACCTAAAAATTCTTTCAAATTCATAGTTTTAGTAAATTACTGCTTTTACTATTATTTCTTCTATACGTGTCAAAATAGTGCAAGTGAGGTCAAGTTGAGTGATGTGGTCACATCACCCACGTGACCTCACTATTTCTACCTTCACCAGTGGAGAAGACTTGACCTTTCTGTTCAGGTCAACTAATTTAAATATCCAATTAGACTATTAGATCAATGTTCTGCGGATAGGGGGCAGGTCACGATTGCATAGTTGTGTGATTGCAAAGTTGATTGCAACCACAAGCAAAAGCCCAGGTTGGGACAGGGCAATAATCATTTATCTAAGGAGCGAGAGTAACATGTTTCTGCACAAGGAGACCTAATCAGTTGGGGCAACTCGGAGGGCTATGCATTTATGTATGGTGGAGACAAGGAGAATGAAAACAAGAAGACGGTTTTGAGACTGTCACAATGAGAACAAGAGACTGACAAGAGTTATATACGGCCAATTCAATTGGGTCACTTATTTTTCAGAAGGGTGTTGTGTCTTAGATGCAGATGTGTCCATTCATTGTCTCTGAAGTGAATGTGACATTTCCTTGGGTCACATCAGGATGTGACTCTGTCCCAAATGTCTCCTATGCGCGAAGTCTCAATCCATGAGAATGGCTCTTCAATGCTTAAATGACAAACACTCACTTCTGAAATCTTTTATATTTATTTGTTCCAAGTACAATAAGTGACATCAATTCAGTTGTAGGCGTAGGCAGGATTTCTAGAGAGGAAGCCTGTTATTGAACAATCGATCGATTTTGGAATAAGAATGAAAGTGAAACTGGCACTGAAGTTCTCTCTTTGGATTAAAAACATTCACAATTAACATAGCGATATCTATAGACATTTTAAAATATTGCACTTTAGGGAGAAAATCCCGTGGAATCAACAGTTCTTTCCCAACACAAAATAGATAACAAAGTACATTGTATCTACAAGTCCCAAGACATTTTCCAAAAAGTTTTGTGGTCGATCAAATGAACCACTCCCAACATCGAGCTCTTCCCTTCTGTAAAAGTATCAACATTTGACAGATGTCCCGATTAAAGAAGTCATTTAAATGGAAACGACCAATTGTGGACCAAAAAGTTACTGTCCGTTATAGAGCGGGAGTCCCGATTACAGAATGTCCACAATTAAAGAGACCTTGTCATCCCAGCAACTTTTTAAAACTGGCTCAGTAGTCCCAAGAGGCCAAACGATTAACACAGCCAAGGTCCTCAGACGTTTCTTGTTGTCTATCCTAGAAGGTTGATGGTACAGTTAACAGTCCGGTATTTCTAAACACATCCAATCCCTTGTGTAGAATACATACTTTGGTGTAGTGCAGTCTTATCATCTCATTGGCAAACTGAAACAAAGTCACATCTTTATATTTCAACCGCTAAAAACTGATTCCATTCATATCCAAGATTTCTCTTAAAGGTCTACATCATTTGTGTTTACTGTAATTTCATGTGGCTCAGGTAAACAGAAATAAACATAGCTGTGATGCAGTTTATTTAATGCAAAATATGGGGAGACTTTTTTACATGGGATAAGCTGGAGTGTCTCAACCGAAACCAAGTTGACGTTGCCTTAAATTCACCAAGTGAGACCAGGCTGGCAATCTAACCCAAGCTGGCATGGATTTTCATACTATCACCTTGAAACTGGTGAAGAGACTCATCTTAAAAATCACAATTCTTACCTGAGCTGCATTCTTCCCTCTGCTGCCCACAATGACCTTGACCTGCGACCTATAGTTGTTTAACTGCTGAACGGCAGGACACTGTACGAGTTCTCCATCTGAGCTGAATGCAGACACATATGGAATGTTGATACTTCCTGGTATAGCACCTCTTTGGAAGCTGGGAGCGAGTTAAGGATCAACTTTACAAACAGAAAACGCGGTGAATGGTCTTGTGGTCAAGATACAAACATCATGGGTACATAATTTTTTTATTCAGACATAAAAAATACATCAGGAGAAAAACTTGAAGAGGAAGACTGTGGCTTGTCTTACAATACAAAGGATACTCTTCAGGACTCCGCACATCAATGATGATAATCCTTGGCTTCCCAGACTTTGATTTCTTCACTGGGCTTTTTGACCCCGCTGGGCCTTGCAGTTCACTCAATTCGATCAGGTCCTCAGCAGATATGCGAGGGCACTTCTCAGCCCTTAGCTCCTCAAGGGGAATGGGTTCCATGGACTGAAGGAGAACAGCAGAAACTGAGATCATGATAACTTTACGTGGCTAGAACGACAATTTCCATCGTTTTTATATAATCAGTAAGAACCCTCTAGCCACCCACTGTGACTATGGTCACTGTGTGCTAATTGCAATCCAAGTCGTTCTGGACAAATGGCTAGACTACATCTCTGTCTTTGTGTTTACTACTTTAGTAAGAATTGTCTCTTGCAATAATACAATTTAATCGACCCTTTACTCTCAACAAATCACTTACTAGCTCATTTAGAGGCATGTCGTTGTAATCTGTAGAATAATATGAGAGGATTGGACGGCCACTAGATGGCATGCCACTCTTACGTTGCAGCGGTCTGGCGTGTTGTCGGTATGTGGAACTCTTTGGCGTATTGCAAAATACCTTGATGGAATCCGTTACACATTTCTCAATATCAATTTCTGAATAAAGAAATGAAGGCAAGGTGTTATACGTAGAGGCAAATTCTTGCTAATGTTTCTTGAGAAATGACAATTCCATATATCTGATTCATCTGGTGTCCAGAGAAGTGTAGCGGTAGCAGAAGGAACAGAAATGCAGATCATTTTGAGAAAATAAGCAGTCATGCTAGTTGAATTATGTACGTCTTACAAGATGTTTCATGGTAAGAGTTGAGGGTGGGACAGGCAAGTTTGATACTGGAAAATGAAAAGTAAAAGCAGAGATCAGAGAAAAACCAATAAGATTTGGTTGATTACCTGGCATGTCTGAGAAGAGAAGGATACATTCGTTAAATCCGTGAGAGAGAAGATTATGCTGCTCTTTCAGCTGCAAGAGGATGGCTACTCCAATACACAAGGGGAATGAGGAGTTACCCAGGAGGAGCTTGTCCCAGAGATGGAAGATCTTGTGCAGCGGAAACACATCTGAAAGAGGAATACCATGGAGTTGTTATGCTCAGCATGAGTAGATACAGCTGGTCCTTCAGCAGGAGAAGCACAGATACTCTACTGAGCTTGTTTAAAAACCACTCCTCAATAATGTTTGATGATTTTGAAAGCTGTCAAAATCAGGATTTGAAGATCTTTAGGTGTTTAGGCTACTTACGGGCATACATCGTCAAAAACCATGGAATGGAATAAAGCTGAAAAAAAAGAAGAAAAGTTACTTAAATTTGAATGGTATGATTCATAACTCTCATAGAACGATCAAATGTCAAGGTTAAACCACACTGACAGTTAGAGCTCTCTTACATCTGGTATGAATCCTATGCCATCTAAATGAGTGCTGAGCTCTGGGTCATGGAATGCTATCAGGTGAGAAAACACGGCCAAATATTCTGAAAATAAAGAAGACAATTTTACATTTATCAGCAATTGGCTATAAGGGCTGGACAATCTGAAAAGACACCCTCCCCACTCATTTACTCAGCCTAGACGCCCCATACATAATTGTGAACATGCCGGTCATAAACTGCAAATCAGCATGGTCCTTGCAGCATTTAGTGACCATAAGCCTTGGTATCAAAACGAAACAAAGACACCTTATTACCTTGTATAACTTGAGAATTGTCTTTCAAGAAGAACTTGTGCAAGTATTTCGGAATGAAGTTATTCAGGCAGGCAAAGGCCAGGGCTGGAAAAGACATGATATTCAAAGGTCAATGATGTGACAAAGTTTTTAGACAGCAGCAAGTATCATTTATAGACAAACATGTCAAGGTTTAAGTGTGTTTTCTGTAGACTGTGTGATGGCTGATCGACCACTTATTGATTGGTTGATTCGGGTATCTTCACCTGCCTGTGACCACATGATATAATGGAAGTCTATGTTGGCATGGAGAATATCCTATGAGTTGCTTGGAGGATGGAAACTGACCTTCATTATTGAAATTCAAGTATAGAAATGGAGCACTGAGAGAGTCGAGGCCCTGCCAATAGACATATTCTGGGTGGCTCACAACCCAGGCCTTTAGGATTCTCTTGAACTTATCATGTCCGCGCGGGGATGATAGCAGTTCATCATACTGGTGGCAGCGAGGAATGTCCACTTCGATTTGACGGTCAGTTGGCGTTGGAGTTTCTTTGTCTATGGCGTCGTATTTGTTGATATAATCACCCTGAAATGTTATGATAGGGAAGAACAAGAAAATGTGACACAAGGCTTGGTTTAAATAGGGTTCAGTGTCACTGGGCTTACATAGAGTTGGCATTGTCACTAGTAACTTAAGTACAAACAAGTCATTTTCAAAGAGCAGATTACATAGGATTCAGGAGGTCACTTTTCACCCTCATTGCGTGGAGTAATGAAACATTGGGACATTGATACTCACATCCACCTCGAGCAGTGTTGCCCATACATAGGCTCGACAGAATGGCGGCACATCTATCCTGGCCTCTTTCCATATCTGTGGTCGTTTGTGGGGGTACCCCATGAGTAGCCTCTTGTACAGAATGATTCTGTGGAACTGAGAAAATGAAAACCATTACAAAACTGGCCTGCAACACACTTGAAAAGTCGAAGATGTCAAGAAATCTAGTTATTGTTGCAGAAACAAATATAGGTAAAGGAAACACAGAATAAGGGAGGGTCAAGGTACCTGGTATTCGATATCCCTTTCCTTAATGATTGTTGGCAATGAGGCTGTTTCTGATAGACTAGACGTACTCGGTGATGTTGGGATAGTCCCACCTCCCCCAGATGAACTGTTCATAGCAGTAGTAGTAGCACCTCTGAAAACCAATGGTGACAATACAACTACATGTATCAACAATGAGTTACACAAGATGCACAATGATAGCTGCACAAATTATTTATGAATACGGTATGTCATGAAAATGCCTCCAATTCAAGATGGTGGCTATCAGACTTACTCTTCTTCCAGCAGTGGATAATACGCAGCCTCATCAATCTTGTCTAACCTCTGGAAAACAAAAACATCAAACTTTGATAAACACTTTAGATCATACAATGGCTTTTTTATCAGGTGTTTCGATGCAAACCCCACTTTTTGGCAGTATTTAAGTGTTCATTGCCTGCGTAAGGTGGTGAATACCAGGCTATTTTTAGATACAGCACATAATATTATGCTAAGAAGAAGGGTTTTACCTGTCGTAGTTGATTTAACGATAACGGAACCACCACTGTGTCTAGTAATGATGATATATCCTTCACTTCTCCAAACGGCTCTCCTTCTTCAAGGACAAACCCCGGCAGCATAGTGATGGGCGGTCTGGTCTTGATGAGGCCCTCTTTTTTCAACGCACCCTCAAGGTTCCCCCCAGAGAGGCCCCACAAGTAGTACACCTCTTCCATAGTTCTCTTGGCTAAGTGATCCTCATCTTCGTCTGCAAACAACACAAAAGATTCAAATAGGAACAAGCACATTTTATACCTCAAATATAGAAAGCTGTTTCTGATAAGTTATCAGAAGCAAAGTTACTTCTTTTTCTTCAGCATAAACTAGTTCATGCCTTTTCAGACACTTTAGTTCCCGGAATTTTAGTTTCACGTCTCATTCACAGAACAAAGTGCCTTGCCCAGGGTCACAAAGAAGGTGGTCTCAGTCAGGTACGGAACCCACAATATCCTGATATTCAACCAAGGTCATGTGAATCCAATGTAGGTTACAGACGATCTACCTTTTCCGAGAGTTTCTTCATTCAACTCCGGTAGCACCAAATCTAAGCACCTCAATTTCGACGTCAGCATCGTCACCCCATTCACCCATGGAATCTGTTCTTTCCTCAGATCATTAAACGTCGGATGTGTCAACAGATCTTCCACATCTGGCCTGGAGAAATAGAAAAAAACAAATTCTGTCCTAGAGAAATGAATAACAACAAAGTCGCTAAGCTTGCCAAGATGGAATAAACTGCTGGACATCACAAATAGTATTTTCAAATCATATTGGGTTGACCATGACAACTTTCGCACCCATTGCCATTATTGTTTTGTGCTTGATTAGGAAAACAGGTTCTGAGTAAAACCGATTCTTTACCTTTGTTCTGGATTTACTGTGAGACACGAGGATATGAAATACATCAAGTAAGCGGGCATTGCCTGAAGCAAGAATACGATATAATGGTTAGCACATTCAGCACCATCCGTCATGGACATATGTTGGTTTTCTGGCCAAAAATACCCTTCTTCCAGCAGATTGATATGTTTTCTAAAGGCTTGTTATATAATAAGACATGAACGCCATATTCAGGGGTGGGTTGATGTGCAATGTAAAGAAATTCTGACTTCCAGGACGAAATAATTGGCACAGCCCCGACTTTTTGATTTCATACTTACTGAATACATGCGTTCTTTTTGATGATCAACCAAAATAAGTTGCAGTGGACTAGTATCTGCAATCGAGAAAGGTCATGTCATTAAAGGCCTCATACTAAGTTGGTACATGTTCCCAGTTTAAGCCAAGCCCAGAAACTAACCCATTGCTCCCCTTATAGTTATTAGATCTTTGCCATCCGAAACCATTCAACGGGATAAACTTTCTGGAGCCATGAATAACTCTCATACACACCACTAAACTCTCCATCTTAGATTTAGATAAAAATTACTTACCTGTAAATGTAAATGATATGATCTTTCGAGTGATTTGTTGCAAAGTGAGTGTTGACCAAAGGTTGATACCCTGCAATTGAAAGGGAACAAGGAGATGAGAAGAAAGTTAGTCCAAGTGGGTTCCCGATAAAGGAACCCAAAAGAGTGAACATTTGAAAGTTTTTCCTTGATATCTTTTCCTTCAAAAAAGACCTCCAGCAGAATCATCACTTACTCACACACTCCCAAAATAGGGAGTCAAAATTCAGTTGGCAATGTAAGAATATAAGTAAGTACAAGCACCCCCCCCCCCATTTAACTGCCGAGTGGGGGGGAATAACATCTATTTCTACTCACCAAGTACACCTCTAACAACACCATCCCTAATGACCATAGGTCAGCTTTCATCCCTAGTGGTGGTAGTACAGCCTGCTCTGCACTGGATTGGTGCTCTGTGACAGAGTGAGGGCCTTGGCAAATAACCTCTGGTGCCATGTATTTGGCTTGGCTGAAAAGACGAGAATGATATCCTAAACTTTTAATGTTTGAAAAGACATGCTCAACTTTTATGTGATCGATGCATGAAACTAACGATAATATAGACGAATCTCTCTATTATGGACACCCTTGGGATTGACAAAAGTTGTGCTTAAGAGAGATGTCCTGATTACAGAGGTCAAATTGGATAGAGTCGACTTATGGACCAAAATCACTGTCCCTCTTAGAGAGGTTGTGCTGCCAATGACCCAACTTACCCTATTGGGAATGACACATCTGTCCCTCCACCTGTCATGAAGAACAGACCATGGTTAGCTAGCTTCACACGCCCCTGAAAGATAAATATCACCATTTATGAGAAGATCTCTGAAAGAATGGTGGGAACATCTCAACTTCAAAGCGTTGCTCAATAGCATCATCATTTCATCCCAATGCTAGATCAAGTTGGTGGCAATACTTCTTTTTGTTCATACAGGATCTTACAGGCTATCGAGGGACAAATACTAACCTCTGGATCGAGTAAAATGTTTCCAGGACTGATGTTTCTGTGAGTGAAGCCATTTTTGTGCAGATAGTCTAGTCCCTCCAAGATATCAAAGCAGAGTTTCTTCAACTCATCAAGGCTGCAGAAAAAACAACACTGTTAAAATACAATTGGAAAATGCCTCAAACTTGCAATTTTTGGAAATGTTGACCTCGGTATATGAGAGGCCTCTTCTGATGTAGGCGGTGCACTTCAGCGAGCTCATTAGAACCAGGTAGCACCGTGAGCTCATATAAAAATTGAAAAGAGCAAACTTACTCCTGATAACGATCTGTCAAGGCTTCCTTCTCAAGAGAATTTAGATAGTTCTCTGTGACAGCTATTAGTCGCTCTGAAATAAGACAATGAATTCAAGAACTGAAATTGGTATTATGACAACGCAATCCCGCAATATGATTACCCACTATGGTAAACAATGCTCAGCCCTGGTGGGTAGTTGGTAATTCATATTACCTCCAGCCATGATTCACATCTGCTGGTGAGACTTCTGCTTTCCCATCAATCTTGACAGCAATCCTGTATTCAGTGTTTCATTCCAACTTGATATTCACACTGACTGAGCTTCTTTCCTGCTTCATTCCATTCAACCAGCTAATGTCTTCTTTGTTTCATCTTTCAATTTCAAGCTAACTACAATTCCAAGATACGCTCATGTTACCTACCATGTTTCGCCCTCACCATGTACAGATATTTACATAATCGTGGATGCTCCAACACCTTTAGGCGTTGAAATCTACCAAGGATCTTGATGCTGTTGGGAGTGAGCGGTAACCCATTTGCTCCACACTTGTCATTGGGGTACCGGGAGGCGAAGAATGTTGCGACTCCAAACTGGGCACTTCCCAAGGTTAAGGTACTCATGGTAAGGGATCACATTCTGAAAAATGAAGTGAATTAGAGATACTAGACTACATGATGAGATCTGGCCCATTTTGTTTACTGCAATTATCATCCACTGACTGAGTCAGCCCCCCCAATCAAGGGGCTGAGGAGGGGAAAACGCCAGCCGAAGGAAAAAATGAGGGATTTTTGACATTTCAATTTCATGTTCTGCTTCACTTCATGACTTTGGTTGGTCTACTAAGAGTAAGACTATAATGATCGACTTCGGTATGTAAGTCGCCAGTGCAACCTTTCCTTACAAGTGCAGTGGGTCTTTGAAGTAGTCAGTAACTGTACATCGTAGATTTAGGAGATATTTGACGTGTATCGTGATGTCAAATTTTGCAAAATTGTGGGCGAATAGCCGGAGTTGCGATTTGATACATCCTCGATATCATTCGATCAACTTGGACCGCAGGTTGGTTTTACCGGCAGGTGCTGCCTCTCGTTGAAATTGTTGGAACTAAAACTAATTTATGTAGCAATATGCAAATCTACTGAAGTTTTGTGACAGAAGTACCGCGTAAACGGCTTTTGATTGGCTTAGACGTTCAATGCTAATTTCGTCCACTAATTACATAATTCAACTTTGTCTTATGGTGGGACCTTCAGTTACCTTACATTTCAACGAAATTCCCGTCTTTTTGGACCCTTTTTATTACCTAAGTGACTGGATTTATTTCTAAGTAGAGGTAAGTGATAAAAATGTGTGTTAACTGGATACTTTGGGTCGTCTGCTGGGTGGGTTGGGCGCGAATTTTTGTTGCTGTTATGACAGTCTCAGTCTGCTGGAATGCGACTTCACTTAGCTGGTTACCACTGTAAACAACATGGCGCCGGGCTTAGGCTGTTGATGAGCTAAGTTAGTGGACTTTTTTTACTTTGAATTAAGTATATATCATATATATATCTATATGTACATATATATGCCCTTCATTTCGTCACTCGAACCTAGGCTAATGCCCTTTTTTGGAAATGGCAGTGAATTGTCAAGTCGCTCCAATCATTCAAATGACAATTATTAAAGGGACAACTTGGGTGTGAGTTAGGCCTACACTGATATGTTGGTTTTTCATACAAATTGGCTTCCAACGGGACCGTGACTTCCAGCACGACTGTGACTTCTCCAAACAGGATAATTGAAAAGACATTGCCTCCCAACACTGTCCGTAATCAAAATTAGAACTCAGCATTTGTGGGATATTACAGGTGGCGGCACATGGTGGCAAGCAGTGGTATTATCCTCCAGGAGAGGTAGCTACCACATCCAAGTTGTCCCTTTAAGAGGCATCAGAACAATAAGCTAAGACTAAGATAGATGATAGCATGAATATTCATGATGATAGGGATTGATATTGATTGTTGCAGTATTTGTTTCACTGGATGTATTTAGTAGAACCTCTCTTAGTGGACACCTCTCTATTAAGGACCCTAGTTTTGGTCCCAATTTGGTTGTTTCCATTCAATTTGACATTTCTAATCAGGACACCTCTCTAATAAGGACAGCACTTGTCAGTCCCAAGGGTGACCTTAATAGAGAGGTTCTACTGGGTGTATTCAGTAGAACCTCACTTAGCAGACACCTCTCTATTAAGGACAACCTCTCTATTAAGGACAACCCTTCTATTAAGGACAACCTCTCTATTAAGGACACTAGTTTTGGTCCCAATTTGGTTGTTTCCATTCAATTTGACCTATCTAATCAGGACACCTCTCTATTAAGGACAGCACTTGTCAGTCCCAAGGGTGTCCTTGATAGAGAGGTTCTACTGCATATTAAGGACAGTTGTTTCCATTCAATTTGACCTCTCTAATCAGGACACCTCTATTAAGGACAGCACTTGTCAGTCCCAAGGGTGTCCTTAATAGAGAGGTTCTACTGTACTTTGCATTTACACAAGGAAAATTCTGACTGCATTGGATCTCATCTGGTCTCTTCTTTGTCATGAAAAGGACTTGTCATTATTGTGTCCTGCACAGAACACTAACAGGTGCATTGATATGATGGAACCACAACCTACTATGAGCTATCAAACAAAATAATCAATGGAATAATGCATCACCTGCATAATCAATGCTTGGTGATATTCACACATTTTAGATTACTTGTGTGCAGTGTGCTCAGTTTTACATCTTGGACATGAATTTAAATCCAACTGCAGTTTAGGAGTGACAATACAAATTCTAGTCTTAGTTAAAGGCCGTGCATCGGGTATAAATAGTGGAAGTGAGATTGCATCTGTACCACAGTTAGTGTCTTTGGTTGCTTGGTTGTCCATTTCTGATACAAATTTTGACCATCCTGACTCAAACTATTGCTTATCCTAAATCCCACTTAAAAATAAGAGTGCCACCCCCCCAAAAAAAAATTTTTTTGCCTCGTCCCAGCATACTGAAAAAGACCATTTACATTGCTTCTAACATCCTTCCTCTTCCAGAACAATGAAGCCGTGCCAAAGTAATGCGTCAAACATCCGGAAATCATGACAAAACCAGACTAAATAAGTACCAAAACTTCTAGAACAACCACTCGATGGAGAAGAAATCGAGCTCGATGATGGAGAAGTTGTATGATCGATTCAAGGCGTGGCGGCGTGGAAACAAACAAAGTCCAATATTCAGAACTATAATTGCCAATCACAACGTACCTCCTGATATAAAAAAACGCGAACATCCGAATAAAAGATTCAAGAATAATACTGTCAAGACAACGAAATATACCATCTTAACATTCTTGCCAAAAAATTTGTTTGAACAGTTGCATCGGTTTGCCAATATATTTTTCTTGTTTATACTGCTTTTGAACTGGATTCCGCAGATTAATGCTTTTGCCAAAGAAGTGGCCATGTTGCCTGTGCTGTTCGTGCTTTCTGTGACGGGTATGAAAGATGCATTTGAGGACTATCGGCGATATCGATCCGATAGGAAGATCAACAATCAAAAAGCCAAGAAGTTCAAATGGTGAGTTCCACTTTGATATTCTAGTATTCTTTTTTTTCAGTTACTTCCCGCTTTTACTTTTCAGTCATGTTAGTTGTCAGCGTAAGGCAAGGAATTTTATTCCCAGTCACACTTACATGACAGGTTGCAAGTCTCAGCAATAGTCATGGCTAGTTTGCGGTTATGTACATGAATGTTTATCCAGCCATGTGAATTTAGTCATCATAGTACTTTTAAAAAAAAACAATATAAAAACATTCTTGCCTGAGGAATTCAGAAGATTAACTTCAATCTTCCTTTTTAGTCCATGATGAAGAATCGTATTTGATAAAACCCATTATATAGACGTGTTTATAGTGAATCACTTGTAAAAATACAATGCCGGTTAAACTAGGTTAATCCAGAGTAAATATCAAAGTTTGCTGAGTAATCTGATATGTCTGTCTCTGAGTTTTTGTCTCACCCAAACAATCTTTACATGTTCATAAAACAAGGCATGGCTGCATTTGTTAGTTCGATGTTTGAACAAAATTTTCAGAACTGGGGTCGGAGCTTGCTGCCACCTCTCCTCAGACCAGCTCTGAGATAAAGAAAACGTTTTAAAATGCGTGTGTTCAGAATTTGATTCTCTTTCAACTCCTTTTGGTTTCAATCAAGTCTGAAGTGAGACAGAGCAAAATTAGTCGCAGGTTCATGCTTTCGAGTTGTGTTCATGTACATTGCAACGCCTGTAGTAATTGAATTGATCTATCCAAAAAAAGCTTTTCAATCTCTAACTTAATGCTTGGCAACGAATGTGTACAGTCATGTATCCATACTGCAGCGTCTCTGTCCCGTGAGCGTCCGCCTGACTGCATGCCAATATATAGCATCATGGCAACAGCTTTATTTCTGTGTTGGCCCGAGTTGAATTTATAAACGATATACCGTAGAGCTTAATTTAATCAATCAAATATCGTAACTGAGCCAATGCGGCGTGACATTATTTCTATACCATCCAGTGGGTTCAGTGCAAGTTGATGTAGATTGTTTGTTTGTATAGTTAGTTTAGTTCCGGGGGTTTAAAATGTCCCTGGTTAAGTAAGGAAGAGTCAAAACCCGCATTTAGATGCTAAAAATCACCCTTTATAGATGTAGGTTTCACCAAAAACTTATCAATTCCAAGTAATACACAATGACAAGTAAATTCAATCATGTACATTTACATTTACTTGATAATAAATTAAGAAGTAAACATTTTTAACCTGGTGGTTTTCTTCACATAAAATCATTTTTAGTTAAAGATAGAATTTAATACATGTAGGTGATCTGAATTAACAGTTTTGTAGGCTTCTTGTTGTCCTTAGTATTTATAGGACATTTTATATGCATGTGAAGACTTACTCTACTTATTTTCTAAAACACATGTTTATTCAAATATATCCGTCACTTGGTTTATGCAAATCTCCTTTCATGACGTTTCCAGTTAAACTCCTATTCCATTGTATTTCTCCATGGCCCACCCAAGATTTTTAAGCAGCCTGTGTTTGCATGTACAAAATGAAAACGGCTGATTTGACGTTTGGGGAATTAGAGGTAAATGGAATGTAAGGGTGAAAGGGCAATTAATGGAATGACAAAAATGAGTGAGTTTTGGAGATCTCTCGGCCGCGGCTTTATTTCAGAGTTTTCTCTCCTATTCTGTTTGAGCTAGTAAGACGGCTAGTAAAGTAGGATTCAAAAATATGTCTTGTTAGGGACACAGAGATGAAGTAGTGGCAATGGCAGTGATCTCACCCTTTCTCTTGGTCTTGGAGAAACTGAGCCTCATTTATCTGAGTCTTGGATCCACTCATTTATTGCTATGCCACTATCCATAGTATCCACTAAAATGTTTCATTCCATCAGCTGATCAGACCAAGATCAACATACATTTACATGTATCAATAGACAAGTACAAAGCAGCAAACGTGTCTGCACCTATATTACAAAGTAAACAAGGAAAATATCACTTGATACAATATCTGATGTTGAACCAATGTTTTGTTGCATTGTAAATCTAGCCATGACTTCTGTTGGGCAGTTACATATTATGAAGCTAAATAGTCAGTGTGTCAATAATCGTTTGCCGCGTGACCAAACTGCACAAATATCGTCCATTTATAGCCTCGGAGGGTCGAAACATTAGGCGATTTCAATACTTATCGTCCAAGCTCAGACCAACAGTGCCAGAGGTCCTGAGCCTGTTGAGTCAAAAGGTAGACCGGTCCTATCTGGCTCAGGTTGAAATATCAATTATCCTTAACCTTTTACTAATCCCTTTGGAATAAACCTGGGTCAATTCTGGGTGAAATCAAATGGTGATGAACCCAGAACCCTTGTCTGGCATACACGAGACCCTCCTGAGAATTGACCAGTAAACTGTCTCAAGTTATCAACTCCTCTGTGAGATATAAATGAACACTTATTAATTTCTGTATCTTATACCACCTCCTGCCTGTAACTTGAGACTCAGGGAAAAAAATGTGGGGACAGAAATATATCTCACTCATTCAACTCAACAATAGAATATAATTTGATATCATCTTGTAAACCCTGCTTACAGTTACTCCATGCTGTTGTTACATAAAGCAAGCGTGGCACTTCATGGACTAAACTGTAGTGTCTGTTCAGTTATGAACCGGAAAACCGTGAAATATTTGCATAATTTTCACAGCACCAAAATTTGGTGCTTTTTAAGTATGGTTTGATGATGAATTTGCAAAAATCACAAAAATAAAACGCTCACAAAGATTTCACGGTTCACAGTATAAATGACAATAATTTGTTTAAGTAAACAGTATAGATGGCACCCCTTCGAAGTCTTGTCCGCAATACATAAATATTTTATGACCAGAATTTGATATTGAATGCGGTGCTTTAGATTCTCACTTCTCACACCACGGAGCAGCACTGTTCAGCATTGGTTCACCACTCCAATAACCATTGATCAAGTTGCCCATAGTAACCACAAAGCACATTTTTGGTTCAACCTATCTTGACCAGAATCATATGTACAATGTACAATTTGTAAAGGATTATAGAAGTGCATTGTCATTACAGGCAAATCCATAGTGAAGGGGATTGTTTCTTGGCCATGAATAATACACTGTTATAAACCTGTTTTTTTTAATCCTTTGCAATATCTGACTATGTTTAGTCTGAAAAATGGAAAATAGTGAATAAAGTCATGGCATGTGTATGAAAATGAATACACCACAAGGTGCGATGAGTGGAATATACTGCTTTCCAGTGACAATTCCCACAAGTGCTATTCAGGCATCCTTGTCTGACTGGTCATTCACAGGGTTATTTTTGGTTCTTTTGTCCTACAATGTAAGAGTGGAGAGTTTGATGTAATATGTTAGGAGTAGTACGAATAATATCTCAGAACTGTGATAAATACAGTAAGAGTTTTTAAAGGAATAAAAACAAAAATGCTTACTTTTATCAACCAACTTTTACCACTCCCTGATAGCCCCTGAAAAAAATATCGCTCATACCTAATCATCAAGTTGCATTCAAATCTCTTGAATATTCTTGATTCAACTTATTTCAAAAGATGACATTTAAATGCCTTATGCGTGGACCTGCTGTCAAAAGGCCATTAAAGATATCTACTATCAAATTTTATGTCATCTATTTATGAAGGGGACCACAATGCCTTGAATACTGGGCATTCATGTTGTACGTGTTGTTTCGGTTTCTTATTTCAAATAGAAAGAGTTCTTTTTATTATATGTAGGTAGCGTAGCCTCCTTTGTAATGGGGGGCAAGTCCCTTCTTGGTTCAGATCTCAAAATTGGCTGTGCTTATTACTGACCAGCTTCCCTCTTGAGAAATTAAAAACCGTGCGCTATAACCAAGTTGCCATCTTTGACGACAGAGGGGTGAACTTACAAAGCCAGGTGATGGCTACCATCTTGTGTCAAGTGGTTCCCTGTCAGCAAACTATTATTCCGAGGATGTCACAGTTCTATCTGATCACTGATTGTTCAATTCATCCAACTTTGAGGTGGTGAACTGGTAATATCAAATAAAGGTTGAGTCCCCCACCAAACGCATCACCTGTTGAATAAGTTATGGAAAGTCACTTGTGGTTGCGCATTCAATATAAGAGGCATGATATATTCCCTCATTTGAACATAGTGATTAATAAAACCTCTTGCTTATACATATGCAATATACTATAATATATTCCTCTTTGTCTGCACATGGGGTTGGTGCAGTTAAGGCAACAGCCATTGAACAGTATTATGAGGCCGATAACAACTAGGCCCAGAAATCATGTTGATACCTCTCGGGGGAGTTTGTATATCAGTAGCATGAAGAGTGTCGTCTTGTACAATGTCTTGTCAACTACTGCAGATGGAGTATGTGGTTATGTTTAATAAAATTACAAGTTTTCTTGGACGATTTAGGAGTCAGCTTGATTGTTCACCTTACTCGGATTTAACTTTTCATGGAGCAAGTGAAGGAATTGATCCTATATGGATTGATAATTGGTTGATGAAAGTTACAATTGTCAATTTGGAAGTGAAATCTCAATTACCGGTACTTGGGAGTTGTGAAAAAAATAATAATAGGCCTATAGTTGTTGTGGTTAGATATTTGCTGAATGTCATTTTCTATTGATATCCTTGTCGAGTAGGTGATTTTGATTGATTGATATTGATGTAATTTTGTATTGATTTTGCCTCTGAGGTCACAGATGATTTCATTCTTAAAAACTGTGAGATGGGGCGGATTCCTGGTATTCCTGTTTCTAGGTATTGAATCGCTGCAGGATCCAACTGTGCATTGATTTATTTTTGTTTGGTATCGTCTCGGTATATCGGATAGTCTCTCTTGATCCATCGGTACTGTTTCATTGATCTGGAATTTCAAGATCGTCAACTTTTTGTGCCAAGAAGTGAGAGTAAATGTCAAGATAGTATCCATTGTGCAATCATCATGGGATGTGTCGTTCATTAGATTAATCACATTCGGGTCAAGCATTTCAAACCATGCAAATATCAGTCCATGTGTGTCAAAACTACACTAAAATATTGACTTTTTGAAATAAACCATTTCTAGTTGGAACCAATTTAATATGCAACATTTTAGTGGTGAAAACTTTGAATAATTGATAATTTGCTGTTTCAGACGTCATAGTGTAGTGTTTCCATGCGTTCACCACAAGCAGTGCTGGCGATATGGAAGTAGTCCATTGGATAAATAAGCCCCACACTGAGATTCAGTGGTTAGAACCGGCCCCACTGGCATTTATGTAATGGCAAAACTCAATACTGGCTGATACATTTGACTTCTTAGAGGACCACATGCAAGGGAATTATTTTAAAGGGCATTAATACCAAACTGGAATAAGGACCGACAGCATTATTTAGGATATTTTTACCAGGCTGGACTCTGGACGAACAGAGCTATTAAGAATATTTATTACCAAGCTGGACTACATTGTAAAGACCAACGGATGTAAAATGGTATTTGATTATGCAAGCTGGAATAAGGACTAACAGAGTCATTTAAGGGATTATTGCTAACCATCCACCTTCCACTCTACAGTCAGTACTGTCTCAAGTATCAAGTTTTATTGAATTCAGTTCCTCTCAATTATAATGATATTTGACGACATAAGCCCAGTGTCACCCACAAAACCTCTTTTGAGACATAGAAAGTGGTGGAGAAAGGCCACAGGGCACTGAACTTAAGCGGTTAATCTGCACCCAATACTGCACCCAAGTAGTTATAATATTCCTCGGCTTTCCAATACCCCGTGCAGGCATGGGCTTATGATATTTTCATGGCAGAATAATTTCTCATAAAACATACACAACACTTTATAGAAACATATTTAGGCTGATGTTCTTGTCCTATGCGGACAATACAGTTTTCAAATTCATGTCTCAGTGTAAAATTCAGTGCATGAAGGATTGTGAGTAGATGGATGGTTCAATGGATGGAGTGCCAGTTTAGACCTCATGACGCACTTGACATTTACCTTGGAAAGTCTGTGGTGTTTCCTTTGACTTCAACCTCGGGAAATCCCACCTCAAACCGAGGAATGCCCTCACGAAATGTGGTGCTGATTCTCCATGCCAACCTTAAAATATGTGCAAACAGGTGGGATTGCTTGATTTGTGGAGATCTCTGATTGATTCATGTGTGAATTGGTCGGATTGCTTTCATTTAGAATAGCGTACAGTCTGCAATTACTTAAGTTGAGGATAATTCTGATTGCTTGAGTCGAGGATAGTTCTAGCTGCTTGAATTGAGGATACTACTGATTGCTTGAATTGAGGATAGTTATGTTTGCTCTCTCTTTATGATCAGATTTTGAGTTCGACCAATGTGGTCAGCCCCTTATACTCAATTATGAATGGGCTAAAATTACTATCTGGAAAAGTGGACTTTTAGGTTCGTAAATCTTTCAAATGAGGGATAAGCTCTATCGATATATCATTTATTATGTAGGTGCTAAGAACAACCATGATCCCACAGAATTATGTGGTGCTGTGAAACGAATAACTTTTCTTTGATACATTCATAAGAGGATGCCATCTCTGGATTTGAACTCTCTAGTTCTGTGAAGGAGAGAACTGAGCTGAAAATGGGGTTCATCGCACGCCTAAAGGAAATATTCAAATGGTGCCATTGTTGCAAATGCTGCAACCGACAGACAGGTCCGGGTATATACTGTCGGACTGTCGTTCCTAATCACATGGTTGAAGGTGACACAGAAACAAAATCTCATCCTAATCACAAATATTCAACAAACCGGATAAAGACTACAAAATATACCATTCTGTCATTTATTCCGTTAAATCTCTTAGAACAGTTGCAGCGTATTGCCAATATTTATTTCATCTTTATTGCGGTAATAAACTTCCTGCCGCTCATCAATGCTTTTGCGAAAGAAGTTGCAGTCATCCCTGTCTTATTTGTCCTGGGCATAACAGCGGGAAAAGATATATTTGAGGATCATCGGAGATATAAAGCAGACAAAAAAGTGAATAATTCGTTGAGTAGAAAATACAGTAGGTGAGTATGTCTGTGACCCTTCTAAGAGGTTACTAAATTGTAGAGGTCATTTAGGGTCATTTGATGACTTTCAAACATCAAATAACCTTCATTTTGTTCTTAAAGGCCAATAGCTTCAAATTCACAGATGTATTTCAGAAATCAAGTTCTCACAACTTGGCCATCGTCAGCCTCCAAGCTGGTCAGATTAATTGTGCTTGATTGCATATGGTACTGTTAAGAAAAAAACTCCCTTTTTGAACATACTTTGCCAGAGCCTATTCGATACAATTTCAATAAGGGTTAGATATCCTGGCAATAGGTACTGAATATCAGTACTAGTGACCCAGTTTTAAAGTGGTTTAAACGGAATTAAATGGGCCAGCATTGTTTCATTGTTGTCAGGTATGGTAAACAATGCTTTTTTCAGCACAGGTAAACAAAGGTCAACAATTTTCAGGTTTATAGTAATATAACAGGTGTATCAAAAAAAGCTGACGAAAATCTTACCCTTTTTCCACCTTTCTCGTTGCAGGCCAACGGACAAGTATGAAACGTGTAAATGGCAAGACATCTGTGCAGGCGACATTGTGCATTTATCGTGTGATGAGGTCATCCCGGCCGATATTCTTCTCCTTCACTCCAGCGACGAAAACGGGCTGTGCTTCATTGAGACGTCAAATCTCGATGGTGAGAGTAATCTCAAGCAGAGACAGGTTGTGCGAGGATTTCATGAGCAGGTATGTTGGTTTAGATCCCTCCCATCGCTAATTTGTCTTTGTGTCTTTGAGCAAGGCGTGCAACCCCAAAATACTTCATCCTAATGGAATGAGAATTAAAACCAAGGATAATTGCACCTGGTGTCTTTGCTTTGGCAAGCAAAACACCACATCAAGTAAGAAACATGAGTAGTTTGCATGGACTCTACCTCTGGACAAGGATTTTGGCAATTGATGCCTAACTACAGTGGCATATGTGGAACACTCATCTCCCTTTGGAGGAGGTATACTCCCTAGAGAAAAACACCCAATAGTGCAGAGCAACCGCTGAAGAAAAAGAAGTGCTTGAAAAAGTAAGACGGGAAATGTCCTAACCGTGTTATGTTTCGCTTTCAGAGTAGTTTTCATCCTATGGACTTCAAGTGTGACGTAGAATGTGATATTCCAAATACAGAACTTTATAGATTCAACGGTTCATTGTAAGTAACGTTGGGTGTTCCATCATTTGTTCCCTGTTCTAAGAACAAAATCTATCAATTTTAGTATCATCCATGATAACGTTCTTATTTAGGGTGGCCTTAAAAGTACGGTCAAATTTACACCGTCCAGTACTGCAGGTCAATGGAGGCTCTTTTCTAGAGGAAATATGAGACTTAGATATCTTAATTTGGTCCAGTACAATGTAGCTTTAGCTCAACATAGTCAGGAGTAATTTGAGCCAAAAGATAAACTAAATTGAAACAACAGTGAAATTACCCCATATTTTGTTTCACATGATTCCAACGTTTGTGATGGACCTTTTTTCTGCTGGTTCAAAATGGCTTGACTGCAATTACTATCATACCATCAAATTATTTCTTTTTGCCACATTTCTCGGTCAGTATGTTCAATGTGTTCAATTTCCTCTGTTTTTACATTCTAGAATACACCCTGATGGGTCCAAAACAGGCATCAGTAAAGATAACGTCTTACTGAGAGGCTGTACACTCCGGAATACTGATTATGTGGAGGGCATTGTAGTCTATGCAGGTGAGAAATGTTTAGAAAATTTCCAAAATTTCACATTTAAAATGACCTTTTCATGATATATTGGGGTCAGCTAATGTCCTCCAGTCATTATACATCAGTGTTCTTCTATATGTAAGTAAGCAAAAGATTTATCATACCAAATTTTGCATAAATGCTATTGAAATCTTTCTTTCATGTTTGTTTAAAATCTCTGTACAGGACAATTTCGGCACATCACCATAGGCCTGTTGACTTTTCAGTCATCCAGACAATTTCTGAAAGCAGACCTATCATGTGATTGACCCTAATGTTGATGGCTCATCAAAATATAGGTTTAGATACAATTGACAAACATAATGAAACACAGTTTTTGCTTGTAATTTAGGGCAAATCACTTAACCTTTGTCTACTCTTCATACAGTACTTAGACAAAAAAGTCTAACCGTAGTGTTTTTTGCAATTTTGAATGCATCAGGGTCAACACTTGACATCTAAATGTTAAAAACCCTGTTTCCTCTCTCAGGTCATGAAACTAAAGCCCTTCTAAACAATGGAGGTCCACGACACAAACGCAGCAAACTTGAAAGACAGATCAACAAAGATGTCATCTGGTGTGTTGTGCTCCTTGCCATCATGTGCTTTGCCGGTGGAATTGGTAAGTGAGAACTTCCAGAGACAAAAAAGATATCACGCCCCCCCCCTCCCCTGCTGGCTCCAGACTCATATGGGTATCAAAGTTTTGGGCTAGATGCTGTTTAGTAAATGCGTTCAACCTTGTTTAGTAGCTGTAAAGGAGGAACACTGTCTCGCCAATTGACAATTTATTCAAGAACTTTAACCTTCCAACATATCAATATTTATCTTTCAGGCCACGGGCTGTGGTTTGGCAGCTACTCCAACCCACAAGATGTCAGTTTTCTCTCCTTGTACACCGAAGACCAGTTGAATGCTGGCTATCAGGGGTTCCTCGTCTTTTGGACACATCTCATCGTCTTACAAGTAAGATCTCTTATTTTGCCTGGTTAATACGGGTCCCCCACCTAATGATACATATTGGGCAACCAGTAGTGGCGTGCACTGATGTACCAGTTGAAGGAAAAGGTTTTGACTTCACAGACATGGTAAAATGAGTCTTGATGATCCTAACTTACGAGTTCATGACAGAGGCACTCTTCTTTTGAATTCAGACTGTAGGGAGCATTAGATCCTCAGGCTATGTGCTGCAACAAAACCGGCTGCTTGTGCCAGGTCTTTGTTGGTTCCTCGCAGCTTTTGCGATAGTTGCAGCCAAAATATCTTTAAGATATTCGATCAGAAGTGCTTCTGTAGATGTGATGGCAGGACTGTGGTCATGACTGTGAACCATCCTCTGTGGTGACCGTGGTTCTAACTGTGTGAACCATCCTTGGTGGTGATTCAAACTCAAAACATTGATTCTGAAATGAAACTTTAACTTTTTTATCTTTTTCCTCCCAGGTCATGATTCCTCTTCCAATGTATGTCACAATAGAAATAGTCAAACTTGGTCAAACATTTCTCATCAACCAAGATATTGAGCTCTTTCACGAACCGACCAACAAACGTGTTGAATGTCGTGCTCTCAACATCACCGAAGATCTTGGCCAAATCCAGTACATATTTTCTGACAAAACCGGGACACTGACAGAGAATCGAATGGTGTTTCGATGCTGCAGTATAGGTGGGAAAGATTATTCTCACTTTACTGCAAATGGTGAGTGTTTTATACTTTTCTTCTCACATCCTGAAGAAATGTCGAGAAGTAGCGGCCCTGAGGTACATGTAGGAGGTGTGGCCATCTAGAACCTGATCCAAAGGCAGTAACCATTGCTGTCAGATACAAATGTCCATCAAAGATTGAAAATGCTGAGGAAAAAAGAATCAAAAGATCAAAGTGCACCACCTGGGTCACATGGCAGTGATGTGATTTTGACATCCAAAACTATGCACTCACGGCCTATCAGTTTGATCAATACGACCACAAGCTACCCTCACTGATTTACTGATATATAGGCTGATTGTTGTGTTAAGCGATGATGTTTACATTTGATAGAAAATGTGTCTTTTCAGATGAGCTGCTTGAAGAACAATGCATAAATGACTTGGGGAGCCGGATGCAAAATCTAGATGTAAATATCAAGTGATGGATTGATTTGATTGTAGATCCTTAAGACGCTACTTATGATTCTCACTCGGATGGGGCCTTTGCCATTCTCCAAGAAAATGATTGAAAGTGTTTCTCTGCACACACAGATGCACCATTTGGTCATGGGTTGTTGTGAACAGCCATTGAACAGTGAATCAACCCGTCAACCATCTCTCAGAGACAGTCAATTGTACTGCCCTATTACTCTGCTACGCGCGCGCCTCTTCCCAAATACAAACTTGAGGGAAAGGGGCCTCACATCCTCTCATGATGTCATCACTTTGAATTCTTATATTTTCAGCCTGAAGGCAAAGATAAGGCTGAGGAGGAGCACGTTGAAGATGAAGATGAGTTCATCATAGATGGGGAACTCCAGCAAGAAGTGACCAACATGAGCATCTGCACCATCGACAGCACGACGCGCAACTTAGATACAAGCAGAATCCAAGATTTCTTCCTATCAATGGCCGTCTGTAATACAGTGGTTGTGTCATCGCAGCCCCACAGAGACAAGGTAGTTATCTCGGCATAAGAGCGACACTGGGTTTGAGGTGGAGGGGTGCTGGGATGTGTTTTCGCAGCATCATAGAGACAAGGTAGTTATCTGGGAAGAAGGCCTACACTGGAGTGGGGTTGGACAGGTGCTGATTATGACTTCACCACTGATGAATGGAGCTTATGCTCAGTCTTGGCGGTTGAAGTTGGTGACATGGGCCCAAAATGAGACATCCTTGATATAACTTATAAGGGCTGCCTCTAGCGTTGACTATGTGTCTGCGTGATAAGGTGATGAGCAGATCACCAGTGGTGGCAGTCGTGTCACCGTGTGAATATGCCAAACACAACAAGATGTGTTGGCAGTCATGCTCTGCTCAATTTTCAGCATTTTCAAAAATACAAAAATTGAACTGTTACATTTCAGTCTGCTGCTGCAAAGTCAAATGGACGAAACAGGAATGAAATAATACCAAATGGTAATATACAAGAAGACAAAAAGGATATCGATGAAAAAGGTGATCACATATCATCTGAGATGGATGAGGCTGGTTTTATAGGCTACGGCCCTAATAGTGTATCCGAAGATGAGGATGATGATATGGAAGAGATCCATATATGTTATGAGGCAGAGAGTCCAGATGAGCTAGCATTAGTGAAAGCGGCATATCGATACGGATGTCGGTTAATACGGCGGACACAAGATACGGTGCAAATATGGCTGCCAGGTGAGTACATGCTATTTTGGGTGCATCTAAAATGATGTCACCCACGGCCAGTTCATTCATTCTATTTGAAATGATGCTAACATTTCCGAAATAATCCAGAGATATTAAATTGTCCCTTTACTTTGTCAATCCCCAAATACCGCTAGGCATGATCATAGGCCTCAGCCCTCAGGTACCGTGACCAGGAAAAAATAAGTTCAGGGACATTTATTTGGTTCTTCCTGTTTCAGCTGAAGGATACGTGACGTTCCGAGTCCTCCACATCCTAACGTTTGACACAACCAGGAAGCGCATGTCTGTGATAATACAATACCCAAACACAAACCAAATTGTCTTACTATGCAAAGGTGCTGACAGTTCTATTCTGAATAATCTGGAAAGTAGAGAGGACGGTAAGTGGCAGGGTCAGATTTTATGGGGGTTTTTGAGACAGTGGCTGCATGCTATAGCATTATTGAATCTTTTGTTGAATTGAGGAAGATTGGGGGGGGGGGGGGGGGGGAAATGTGTAAACTTATATATCCACCTCCACTCTGGCTGGGACCAGGTCAGAACTCTCCAGTTTCGCCTATCTTTGTCTACTTGTTCTAGGTGTAAACTACCAGACCAGGAAACAAAGAAATTATTATCAATGGCCTGTTATTGCCATGTATGCACTTATGAATTGAATGTACTTCTGTTCTGTTGATTAGCTATGCATTTTTAAACAGTGAATGCATACCCGTGGTAATGTGTCAAAGGCGATCGATGCAAGTATCGATGTGTTTGTTTCATTCCAACCTTGATCTGTGGCAGACCCCAGTAGGACACTACATGAAATATCAGGCTTGTGACCTAAATAGGCATGTCATTCTACTTTGAGCCTAAAAAGAAAATATAAAAACCAATTTGATATGGGGTATTACCTCCATCTAGATTAAATGTGCCAATTGGCTTTGCCTTGATGTCATGGCACTGACATGATATAAATCTCCCATGTTCGTGTATTTTTGCCCTGCTTATCGATTTTTCCACCCATTGATGGATTATGTAGGAGGCTTTTAAAAGTTGTACTGGCGACGTAGACATATATTGGTCCATTTAGAGGATCCTCTCTTTTTTGCAGATTTCGAGTGGGAACAAATGGTCCAGTCAACAAAAGACCATATTAACCACTATGCCAAAAATGGACTTAGAACATTATGTATGGCCAAAAAGGTAAATATTGTATAACACATTATACATCATACGTTCATCAATGGAGAGCAGTTTAGGTGGAACATTTTTTTAGGAAACCATATGCAATTGATTTTTGTGCATCCTTGAGCAAGTCAGTTGACTCTCCTTACTTCTTTGTGCCTATTCAAGATTTGTTTTGATGATGACACCTCGACAGCGATAGTTATCATATATGGCCCAGCTTACCAGTAACTTTCCAGGGGAATCATTACCCAATATTGAATGTGTCCGATTGCTCTGAGCAAATCTGGTCATTTACTCAACTGAATATTCTAATTCTGGTGTGTACCTCATTTTTACCCCCAGGGGGAAAAAATCAATGACTAGCATTGACCATGCCTGTGTTATAACCTGTAGCTAATGACCGTGTTACATAAAATAAATAAAAAAATAAAAGGTATTGAAATGTGTACGAAAAGAGTGGCTGTTTCTACCTGCACATACTGGGAGGTAGTGATAATACTGAACACAGAATGTTAATGCATTTTTAATGTAACATGTGATGCACTCATGATTCTGCCTCTTGACTTGGAAGACTAGCTGTTTTTGTTGCTGCGCACATTTTGACAAGTGAAAAAAAAACCATAGCCTTTGGAAGGGGAATTAGGATGGTGGCGAATGAAGAAAACATTGTTTTTTGTTGACCACAAGGCCACATCAGAAAATATATTGTTGATCGTCCCCATCCGCCCCTACACCATCCACAAACAATTGTTTTTTGGATTTTTTTCTTCTTGAAAAGTTTTTTGAAACTGTCTTTTCGTTGATATTTAACATTCAAATTTGGTACAGTTCTCCACCATTGCGCTGTACATTGGCTAAACTTACCTGGTGCTCAACGATTATTGGTATTTTTAAAGTTCAATCAAGTTGGCCTGCAAACATTTGTAGAACAGTGCTGCTCTCTGTGGATTAACTGACAAACTATCCGCATGGGTGTCATGTTGTCCCAGTGTAAATACAATTGTGTCCTTTATGCATACGCCTTGGGGATTTTTTGTATTGACACAAGTTTGTGTGCAGTTGGTACTTGTTGTTTTGGTATTTACGTGGCAGTCATTGATACCCCTTTAGCAATAAGCCAAATTTATTCATGATGGGCTGCAATTCCAACCAAAAAATGCCAATTTCCATTGCTCTTTTTAAAGCAGAAAGAAAGAGGCAAAATATACACAAGTACCATCAAATGTTTGTGCACACTTTTGGATGCATACCACCTGTATCGACCTCTACCGAGGAACTCAGTAATTGTTATTTGTACCGGGCCTGCATTGATCAGGACTCTCCTCCTGTGATATATATGTCAATCCCCCTGCAAACTTCTTGGCTCTAGGATAATCAAAAGCAAATATTTTCCAACTAATTTTGTCTACTATTTGATTTCAGAACTTATCACGGGCCGAATATGAGAAGTGGTATAATTTGATGCATGAAGCTGAGTGTGCAATAGAAAACAAAGACGACCTGATGACTAAAGCTTATAATGAAATAGAAAATGATCTCACACTAATTGGTAGGTATTAATATACTCTAATTACACCGATCTAAAACATTTTCTGAATGTTCATTTCAAAATGAGCATGTGGTTATACCTTGTATAAACGAGGCCTTCCATGTGGAGCTCAATAAGCATTCGAGGCAAAATGACAAGGAGATACGTAACAATTCCCCATCTGCATCTTCAATCTACTTTTTTAGGGCAGGCCTAAAATTACATCATTCAGACCAAAAGTAACATCCATTTTCATGCTCAACATTCTTGCAATCCAGCATTCCACAATCTTTTTGTCATTCACTCCACAATGTTGTCTGCGGTGACTATATATAATCCCAATTTATTATTCCAGGTGCCACAGGAATTGAAGACAACCTTCAAGAAGGTGTCCCAGAGACTATTGACGCACTTCGTAAGGCAGGGATAAACGTATGGGTCTTGACTGGGGATAAGCAAGAAACTGCCCTGAATATTGCATATTCCTGCAAACTAATGGCTGCTCATCAATCCGTCATAATTCTGAATGCAACGGGAAAAGAACAGACAGAAAAACTGATCCGGGATAACTTGCGGATTGTCACACGCACACATCAGCCAGGACCGAACATTGAAATCAGACAAAGGCATCGGCGGCCTGCGATTAAGCGAGACTATGCACTTGTTATTGATGGCGTCACTTTATCGTTTGCCTTGGAGAAGTCTATAGAGAAGGAGTTTCTTAGTCTGGCGGAGCAGTGCACATCTGTGTTATGTTGCCGGGCAACACCTCTTCAAAAGGTAATGATCATTTTGACATAACCTCTGTCTTCTGAGAGGAGAGGAATCCACTTTGACCACTCCGACACTGATTTGCCAATGTTCTGTGTTTGCAAATATTTTCTTTTGTTATTTTAGGCTTCTGTGGTAGAACTGGTGAAGGTGAATTTGCACATGACCACACTAGCAATCGGTAAGATATTTATCATTTGTTTCCCATCAATAGAAAACAAGCTTCATTTACACTACATGCTGTATGCTGTATGCCAAGTTCACTCTAAAGACTTTCTGAAGGAATCAAGGGCCAAGATGTAAAAAGTTTTCTATCATGGGTGTTGGCATGTTCCCTTCACCCTACAAAGCTTGTAAGCACAAATGTATGCTCAATCAAAGTGGCCCACCTGCAATGTTGCATAATGATATCATGCATGTGCCAAATTGTCATCAACCATGCAGGCAGCCGAGAATTTCCGCAACTGAAATTCTATACTGTTCATCCTTTTACAAATGTTGTTCCTTCAATTTTCAGGTGATGGTGCGAATGATGTAAACATGATACAAAAAGCTGATATTGGAGTCGGTATCTCAGGTCAAGAGGGTATGCAAGCCGTCATGGCATCCGACTTTGCCATTGCCCGATTTCACCACCTGGAACGTCTGTTGTTGGTCCATGGGCATTGGTGTTATGATCGACTTGCCAGGATGTGTCTGTATATGTTTTATAAGAGTTCTGTAAGTAAGACGGTGGTAGGAGATATGGTCTTATTGTAGTTCGGCTTGAGCAAGGTGATACCATTTGATCTTTAGATGAGCCATGCGCCCTGCTGAATATACAGGCCACGAACCATGGGTAAATATCATTGGATTGAGTGCTTTACTGTAAAATAGGTCAGGAGCTGTCGAGAGTGGCCTTTACCACTTCTGTTTTGAATTACAACCTAGGTGCTGTTACTCTGAAATGACAGTGGCATTGACTGGTGTCATTAAACCAGTCAGAATTGTTTCATCTTTCGCTGTTTAATTCAATTCCTGTTCTTTTCCAGGCATTTGTGTTTGTTCTATTCTGGTATAATCTGTACTGTGGATTCTCGTCCTCGCTGGCGGTGGATCAGTTCTACACGATCTTTCACAATCTCGTATTCACCAGCTTACCTCCGGTCATCTTTGGTCTCTTCGAAAAGGACTGCGACGACAAGGTTCTCCTGGCAAAGCCTCATTTGTATAGGGCTGGACAGAACTGTAAGGTAAGAACAGTGTTCAGCTCATACCATGCAATTTGCTGGCAAAATCTAAGTGATTCCTTGAGACATCATTGTCATCATGAACCGATGAAAATCGGTGGTACATCTTGGATTTACCAAGGTTCCCCCACCTTGTTTGTAATCGCATTAAGGTGAATTCTGTGACCAGGCTTCACTTTGGTTCTTTCACTAACTGGCCATCCTCGAGAATGTGACACAATATCTGAAACGTCTCTCATGTTCTTTACTTCTATTGCAGAGTTATCTTCCATGGTCCTTCTGGGTGAACATTATCGATGCACTTTGGCAGAGCTTGACCATGTTTTATGTCTGCTACTTGATGTATTCTAACACAAGCGTCGGAATGGCAGAGTTTGGCACCACCATGATCACAGGATGTTTCTTCTTGAACATTGCGGTACTGGGAATAGAGTCAAAGTCAGTGGTAAGTATTTCACAAAGGGGAAAAAGATATGGTTACGAATTAGGGACTCATTTATATTTATTCAAAAAACTATGAGGAGCATGTCTATTAACATTCTGTCTTTTTGAATCTGACATGATTATACCAGTGTCATGGTAGAATTGAAAGCAATCACCAATTTATGGTTGTAATTGGTGAAGAAGTCCATTCAGGAGGTTTCATTGCTTTGATCTTTTCTTTCATTGTCCACCAAATGAGTTCTTGTGTCAACTTAGCCAAGCTTTCTCTCGTAAGTTGATATAGACATGCTCAAAATGTGTTTCATGTTTGTTGACTCCAGTGACAGTGCCCTCTTTTCTTTAGATATGGATTAACTGGTTCGTGTGGATCGCGAGTGCCACAGTAATGTGGGGATTCATGGCGATATTCTGTATGTTTGCCCTCGGATCTATCGACATGCCCCTGAATATATACGGTGTCTTCTTCGTGTGTTGGACAACACCACTGTACTGGCTTGGGCTAATGCTGATATCAATAATTGGCATATTACCAAGGTTTGTATGAATAACATTGACTTGTTGATAACTATCAGCCATATTGTCCTGTGTTCTTTGTAGAAGTGTGCAATTTCGTTTGACTTTGCTTGTAATGTAGTTACCCAAATTAACAGTAGTCTATATTTGCAATATGTTTCAAACTTCTCAGATTCAACAACCTGCTTTTGTTGCTTTGATTTTTTATTTTGTTTCCTTCTGTAGTTGCAGTAGTTTTGTTTTCAATTGCACCATAAGAATCAATGGAACCATCCAATTTAGTCAAGACGTTCTGTCTGCGGTCAGGTTTTATTTTGGAGTTCGTCTCCCAGCCTAGTTTCCATTTCCTGGCTGACAAGCTCTGTAAACTACCCCGTTTGATACAGAGTTTTCTCTCCTAGGCTGGCACCTACCAGGGCTGAAGAGGTTGTCTCTGCCAGATTGGGTTTCGTAAATCAATAGAACTCTGTACTGAGTGAACTTAGTAACTTCTACACCAAATTGGCTGTTCCGTTGATTGTTTCTAGATGGAGTACGCTTGAGTTAAATGTCTAACATTTCTAATACCCTAGGTTTCTCATCAAGATTTCTATGGAGATGTATTACCCCTCACAGTCAAGTATCGAACGACGCTGCTTCCTTGAGAGATTATAGAACTCTTGAGGTGTTTAGATTTAGATGCTTACTCCTGGCTATGCTTGCATATGGATGGGTTGCAGTTGAACACGAGGGTTTCCGAGTGACGTGTAATTTTTTATGTAAATTATCATAAAGTGTGTCTGTATCCATGGGAAACTGCATGAGGTATCATTTCCTCTTTACAAAAACAAAAAGTGACAGTTCTATTGGAAACCCTGGTGATTGGTGTATGCTTTCATGGCCTGTTCCTCATAAACAATCCTCTCAACGCATTTGACGCTTTATCCTGTTTGTTAGACTGCAGCTCTTGTCTTTGACAGAAATATTGCGACGTGATATGAGGTGTTCTCTGATGAATGGGACAAGGGCTTACATGTCCTTGTGATTATAACCACAGTATCACATGCAATATGGTGTGGCCATTTTCTCCAGCTACGAATAACGCCCAGATAGCAACAATGTTTGGTGGGAACTATAGGCACTTCTTTCAGAAATGGAAAATTATACCGACTTGTTGGCCACTTGAGAAAAATGTGTGAGCTGGTCTTTTGCCCATAAGAAGAAACTTGGTCTGTGACCCACCAGGAGTGTCCCATCATTCATTGCTGGCTGCCAAGCATTATTGCTGCCAAAGAAAGGCTGACAGTGTAACATTGACCAGATTGGCACAGGTTGTGTCTGAATTCATGAAGTTGAGATTTGTTTGTACCTTGATAGTGGTGGGGGCAAAGAATATTACAAAGAGATCGGCAACACCAGCTCGAAGAAGAAGTAGATATCGGCAAAACCCAAGTTGGCATGTCTTGTGCACATCGAGGCTCTGCCTCATTGTTGTTGTTGTGATAACGTCACAGTCGTATTGCTTGTCCCTTTGTACAGATGTCCTTGGTGGAGGGGTTATTCATCATATACAGTCCTTCATGGTTCTTTAAAAAAATCCATTTCATTTCCATATCATGGCCTTAAACGTTACATTGCCACAGGGACTGTTATTTTCATATTTGTGCTCACTAATTGCACTGTAAAAAAAAGCAAAATGGACATAGTATAATCTCTCTCATGATAGGTACTGGAACTGAATCGAATGTGGAAATACTAATCTTTGTAAACACTCGTGTCTTTCTGCATGATCATAGCCACGGGAGTACAGTCAGTTTGGGATGCATGATGGCATAACTCTGGATATCACTGCAACCACATGATAACATGACTCCAGTTACTTTTCTTCTGCATGTCCCATTCATTCTAAGAAAGTGTGCGTTATAACAAAAACCCATTCGGTTTTCGTTATGGTCATTTCAACCAGAAGTTTCATTTTGTACATATTGCCTAATTCTCTTTACATCTCCACTCAATGATATACCTTTTATGCAACATTTGTTCGTGTCACACTTCTAAGTCCAAATGGTTGACAATCTTCTTTTCGCCTTTTGATAGGGAATCAGTTGATGTAATAGATTCAGATATAAATCAATGGAGCCTCAACGTTCTCGAACTTGGAAGTGTTGGAAAGTTCCGTCAAACTACTTGTTCACATATCCATGTTTTTTCTCTCCAATAGGTGCCTTAATTTGTCTTGTTTTAAAGTTTCCTTCTTATATCTTTCAGGTTGGCTGTTCGATCTGCCAAAAGTACAATCAGTCCTTCTGACATCAACGCTTCCCGGCAGCAAGAACAAGTGGAGAACTTCGGAAGTTTCTACAGTCGCTCTGCGAGTGCAGCATCGCTCAGGCGACTGACTGGTGGCAGTATGGCCAGCTTGGCCAGCCAAGGTGGCTACATGTCTGATTATGGCCACAGCAGGGCTAGCCTTCGTAGCAAACGTAGGAAAAGTAGTGCTCATCGGTTACCTATGACAACCCATGTTACTACGCATAGTGTCAGCCGTAGCATGCCCTATTTGAATGCAGATTCGAGGCCCACGTCGCCGAGGTCAAGACCACCATCGGGTAAAAATACTGGCATCGCCAGTGCAAGTTCTCATTCCACGCCAAGTCGGCGCCACAGGCGGCAGAAGAGTCAACCCTTGACGTCTGTTGAAATGCATCATATGGTGTCAATGAAACACTCTGTTGATATTTGAGTGTTGTGTTTATCTTAGGGAACAAATTAAGCTTTTCTTGCCAGCTGCGAGTGTGGAGTACCTCATGTTACTTGGGCCATTTTGGCCACCCCCCCCCCCCCCCACCTCCCCCCTGAGCTTCCTGGTGATATTTATTTTAGAAATGCATAGTCGATGTGCGATGTGTTAAAATGTGACTGTGATATGTGAGGCTACACTCTTGATTCTTTGATTCATGGGCCCCATGGGTGCCACTCTAAGGCTTACTGGAAAAAACCTGTGATAACCTGCAGGGCCCAGTTGCTCAGTCTGCAATAGAAACAAATGCAAGCGTCACTTCAACTGAGAGTCATCTTCTTCAGTCATTTCATACCCAAAAGTAGTGTTAGGACCATGTAACTTCTAACATTGACTGAGCAACATAATGGGCCCAGATTTATTTGCATTTTGACTGTGATTTTCTTTTCATATACTGTTAGTATTTGCACCCTCACTGGATGGTACTTGGATTGTACCTGTAACAGTGTATCAAAAGCATTAATCAAAAGACATTAAGGTTACTCTGTCTTGTCAAAACTCTGGTATTAAGATTCAGTGAAGTTACTGTAAACTCAGTGAGGAGCTGTCACACTTCCTCTGTAGCAGCACCTGTGCTGTAAAGGAATATATCCTTAAAATATCAGCTAGAAATCTGTGATGTCTCCTGATGGATTTTACAGTTAAGTAATTTAACATCGCCCACTTTTAAGGGCAAATTACCATGGCATTGCAGCAGCAAGTCATCTTGTCAAAGTCATGCATGCAAAAGTAGCACAAGAATTCAATGATACACCCTGTTGGTGAACCATCTTGCTCTTAGTTTATCAAAACCATGCCGAATCCATGCACACCTTATATGTTTGTTCAACTGCAATGAAAGGAACAATGCCCACCGATGATAGGATGCATCTTGCCTGATAGCGATAGCTAAACAGCCAAGCATACCCTGAAATATTTTTGACACAATGGGATTTGACCCAGCTCTTACACCCTAACCTTTAGATTGCTTTCTGTGTAGGTAGTACTGTTCGATGTATTGTCACTCTTCGACTGCTGAGAAGTGTTGGCATGTCTCCTCTCTCATCATGCAGGCCTTTAAATCAGTAGTAGTATATTATTAACACAAGGTAACTTAACTTCTGGTAAGAGATCATCTATAGACATCAATGTGTTTCACAATCCTGAGAATGTTAGAATTTAGTTTGCCCCCTTCCCCCTCCCCGAGTCCAAAGGCAGCTTAGTTTACAGGAACTCTAATTGATCAATGTTTTACCTGAAAAACATCCTAACATTAACAAGCCATTTGCCCCCTTCTCCTTCCTAACAAATTGTTGAGATTTTGAAACACATTGATGTTTACAGACAATCCCGTGCATATTCAATCTCAAATGCTAAGCGCAATTGTGGGACCATACTGTCAGTGTTCAGGGAAGTGTCTGCATGGCTTATCAGAACTCAGAATTGATGATTTCCCGATGCAGAAACTTTGGATTCTGAATTGTCTGTGAAGCCAGGCGTAGAATATATATATAATATGAGATTACATCTGTGTGTGCTTCATTGTGAAGATTTTCAGAAATATTTGTTGAGTGTAAAAAAACTGTATGTGAATAAATTGTTTAGGTATTTATGACATTTCACACAAATCCATTATGTCAGGTTTGATAACTGATTTCAGTTCAATTTGCCTTAACATGCACACATGCATAATTGTACAGTTTACTTCAGAATGCACATGTGTTTTTATGCTAAAATCAGCCTACACTTTACAACCATGAAGTATTTTTCCAAATTTATTGATATACAATGTTTCGTGTCCATATTTTTATCGGATATCCGTCCATATTGGTGTTTCTGCCTCATACCATGTGATCACAATCTGAGGACTGTTTCTTCTTCCACCAGATTTGTCACTTTCCAGATCCATTATTTATTGGCAGAAGTCTTTTCTCGGGGTGGATATTGGCAACATTAGAGTGGTTCAAATTGATCAGAAAACAAGGTAACATTTTGACGACATATACCGCATTGCCTGTTGTGAGAAATGCAATATGTTTTTGTCTGGTATCGATCTCTAAAAAATAATACAAAATGATGATGACTATCATGATCTGGAAAAAGGCAATTTTGATGTCCCACTTATGAAACATATAGATTAATGCTGAAATGTTACAGGTTCGGTAAACCGCATCATTTTCGCAACCGCTTCACAAATAATCTTGATTCCCAGAGCCCAACTCAATTGTATACCGGTAACATTTATGTTTGAAAATGTTGATTATGTTGTTTTGTAATGAAGAATTCTTTTACAATACAGCAAGTTTCCACCTTCTCTGTCGTGACAGTTTACTTTATAAAAAGTAGAAGTATATTAGCTATCTGTAATAACTGTAAACCGCCAAAATTTTGCACCTCTGTAATTTTGTGAATTTTAAAAATTCTTTGGGAAAAATAAAATTTTCACAATTTTGGCAAATTACCGGTACAAAACATTTTCTGTAGGTATCACCAATTAAAAAATAGTTTCACAAATTGAGCTTATTCTCAAAATCCACAAAATACTAACACTTTTGCGGTTTACAGTTCATATTCCTTCTGTCATAACGTTCTAATAAAAACATTGACACTTCCTTCACCGTCTTCAAGTCGATGTAGATTGTGTAAAAAGCTGTAAAGAATGAAGTAAATAAAAGCATTGTCTATTTATTTTAGAAAACTATTCCCCGAGTCAAAATTTCTGATAGATGATTGTTAATTGGCATCATGGACTGGTGGTGTTTGGAATAGCAGGCATGTCTACATGTAATTCTATTCTATACAATTGGACACTGTCGTCATCATGCCCGTGACCATGCCCAGGGCCTTCATCCAAAGGCCAGCCTATCGCAAGCTTGTCATGTTTCTCAATTGATGGTGTCTTTGGTTGACCTGGCATAGACACCAGATACATGTACAGTGTACAAGGAACCTCTGTTTCCTCAAGAACAAATCAATGAAGGGCTAGGTGTGTTGCTCAAGGACATCGAGAAAAAACGAGTGATCCAGTCGTTCTTGCAACCTCCCGATTTCAACTCGTTGCTCTAACCGCAAAGCCACTGGTCTCTTTCTGCAAAGGGATAGACTATATATATTATATAAAATCTCGAACCCATGATACCTATTCGCCACATACTTCACGACATCATGATGGACTGTAGGTCTTCGAGTGATCATGCAAGGACACCCTAAAGGTCTCTGTGCAGGAGAGAAAACTCAAACACGAAGACGGTTTGCCCACCCCTAGGGCCCTAGGCCTGAGAGAGCCCGGTCGCACAGCCGCCTGAGCCGGTCTGCTAGGCTTGATCTATTAAAGGCCAAAAAGACTTGGGCCTCTATCCTTCCTATACACAGGCCCGTTGCGGACTGGAAAACAGAAATGTCCTCGTTTTTTCACTTTCGCTCCGATGTCTTTGAAGAGGGTGATAAGTTCATGTACTACAGGGCTGACACAATTAGCCAAAAGTGTCCCGAGACAGTGTCCTTAAGATTTTCGGTTAGGTGATCGTATTACCGTCAGATGGCGTTTGCTTTTTGCTTATCAATAGTACGGAAAGTCAGGTCACGGAAGTTTATCAGGTGGTGATCAGCTGCTTGTAGTGGAGTGAACATCAAAATGGCTTCTTGGACGACTCTCATTTTGTGGTGTATCTTCGCATTCCAGCTATCTTATGCATTCGAGTTTGACATAGCTGACGAGGAGAAAGATCTTCACACCATTCTTCACATTCTTTCCAAACCAAGAATCCCAGAGCGATATCAAACACTGAAGTTCGTCCCACACAAGGTGAATTTTCTTTTCGTACTATTTTTGCGTTTTGGATGGCAACATAGTATTCGCTTAGTGTTGTGTGATTGCCTTTTTATGTTGTCTTACCGGACCCGGTAGCGCAATATATACGTAAGGGACCTACAATTTGTTTACTTGAAACACAGATGCCAATAATCAAGGTGGGTAATCAAGTCAGTTTGTTACATCCCTTTCTGAATTCTTCTGACATGCGATTTATATTTTCCAGTTTGCCAAAGCCTCTGAACCAGGAGTCGTTGCGCTGTCCTGGAGAAACTGTGGTGCGGCCACCGACCCCCTTCAGCTGAAGAACCTGACCATCAGTCCAGACCCAGTCAAGTTGCCTGGCAAGATCACCGTATCTGCTGGCCTGACATTGAAATCAGATGCAAAGTCACCTATCAAGGTAAATGATTTTGAAATGGAAGTAAAATTGTTGGAGTTTGAAATATTGAATTCTTGAGTTGAGTGCTGAGTGTCAACAAGGACATTATAAGCACTCCCCTCCAGTATGTCGTAAACAATATTGGTATGACTATAATGTTAGGAGGAAATCAGAGACACCGGAGGAGACTGCTAAGCTGTTGGTTAGGGTCCAAACCTATGACCTTGGTCAGAGGTGACAGGCCATAGATCAGTTTTCCACCGCCAATTTCACAGCAAAAAAATATGGAAGTCACCCAGCTCGCACACATGTCATCAAGACCGTCACTTCAGAATATGTTTGCAAAATTTTCTTCTTGACATAGACACTGCATGGCACCAAATGCTTAATATTCTTATGCAGTTTTCCTCTCAGGTTCCTCTTCTTTATATTGAACTTTCCTCTCTTACGCAGGTTTCCCTTACCCTGAAGAAGAAGGTGTTTGGAGTTTGGATTGAGATTCCCTGTATTGATAATGTTGGCTCATGTGTTTATGAAGACGTCTGTGATATGCTTCCAAAAACTCCATGCCCAGATCCACTGGTAAAATATGGGATTCCATGCCACTGTCCCTTTAAAAGTGTAAGTGAAAAATAGTTGGAAAATTTTGCATCTGTTGTGTCACAAGATCTTATTCAATAATCTTAACGCTTAGGTAGGGCAAAGTAGGACAAACAGCATTGGGCCTTACATGAACTTCACCAGCGACCTCAGTTTGTTGACCATAGATTGAATAGGCTTTAAATGGCTGGTGTAATAGGTTCTTTGGTATTCTTATAACATTTTTCAAACGTGTGGTCATGTTCTGTCATCCTGTTGAACTTATAAGTTGAAAATGTAACATTGCTTCTTTCCGTTTTTAGGGTAGCTACTATCTTCCAAGTTATACATTCGATGTTTCTGGGAACATCCCAAAATTCCTAGAAAGTGGTGACTACCAGGTTCAAGCTAACCTCGGTGGGATTGGATGTATCTATGCTACGGTCTCTCTTGCTTAAGTCGAAAAAATTATAAAAAGGACATAGGTTAGTAGCAGAAATTCAGTGTTTCCAATCATTTTGAAAATATGTTCGCCGCTCTTGATACCTCTGGGACAATAAAATTATTATTTGAAAGAACTGCTGCTTGTAAGCTATGTATATATATTTGTTTATTGAATACGTGTCACCTCTACAATGTGAGCCAGCCTCAGCGAAGCTTACCACTGTATATTTTGCAAGTTCTTTGTCAGTCAGTTCACAACATTCAGAAGGTAATCTAGTCAGTATATGATAACAAACTTACTTAGTTGATAAGATGAAAAGCCTGAATGATATCTTTAAAAGCGCTAAAATGATGTAAAATCCCTGTCCTTTTTGTCATGTAAACACTAAGAGGTTATTTCATTTGTATTTGTAAACATTTTTCATGTAATTGCCCCTTTTCTGTTTCAGGAATGATGAAATTCAAGCTCACGTCTCAGGATAGGCTTTTTATGAAATTTAAGTCACATTTTGAAAGACAATCCTTTCTTGTAAGGTTTTTAGTGAGACACCCTTGTGTCAGATAATAGTACTGTTGACTCCTAGTCTTGCATTGCACAGTCAATATTTTACATATATACATGTATTTGTACTTTATTGGTCTTTCACTATTTTGTGGCTTCTTGCTGATTTTCACAGATTTTACAGCAGCCCTTGTAAAAGTTTTCAAATTCAGTTTACTCTAGGACCAATGAGCACGAAGTCTACTTTTGGTTAGTTTTAAAACCCAATGGGACCAAGTTTTATTGTAACGTTATGTTAGAGAATATTTACATATGTCCCTGAGGTGGATCTGTTGTAACACGTCATCTCATGCAAGTTATTCCTAATTAACTGCCTAGTTCTTAAATTCTATATCTGATCAAATACTTAGGGGAGATTGCAAGAATGCAGGACTAGGCCTATCAAGGCAAGACCTACTTAACTTACCATTTGTCTTTACTTTAGGTGTTACCTATCCTTCTCACACCCGACGAATTGCTTAGCTTATGACCTGGACCTATGCTTGGATAAAATGCATTATTGAATTTGCCATGTTTTAACCTCTTGTATAGTGAGTGACACAGTGATATTTTGGACAATAAAATCATTCCTCTGGACGATCATTTTAGTTATGTAGATTTAAATTCTATTTCTTTATCTTTAGATAGCATTTCATGTAATTTATACTAATTCAGGTTATCTATGTGTATTTTAAGGGTAAAAAGCAATAATTTTCTTATTGTCTTTGCAAGATTACTGTCTTCCTGTCGTATAATTTTGAATGAAATAATATAGATTATCATACATGAAGCAATTTGACTTGTTTTGTTCTGAAGACGAACTATCAGCCTGGCTGATTCCCTATAGCGATTTCATTCCTTCCGACGCGGCTGATAAGCTGACATCCGATGACGGAACCCTAGCGGCAAATCGAAGAACTTGCCTCCTTCGCCGAAGACAGCCAAAGGCCCTCCACGGCTCATTGGTAATTAGTCGGGGTAACAACGAAACAGGAAATGAAAACAGCACCTGGGGACGAGGTGGTTGTCAACAACAATTCTGCTAAAATATTGAGATAAATCACTCGCTTTTAACAGTGTATAAAGGCACAAAATACTCGAAATCATGTCCGGTTTGTCGCGTGAAATATTGAGATGGTTACAGAGTTTAGATCTGACGTGGCAGATAAAGAATCCTAAAAGGTGGAGTGGAGAAAATTAATGTTTTTGACGAGTGCTAATCTGTGATGACTGGTGGCAGGGTATCAGGCTGTTTCGCTACATTGCCAGTTCGCTACCAGTCGTTTCGCTACATGTGGCGGCCGTTTCGCTACATGGTAGGTCGTTTCGCTACATGGGTGGAGTCGTTTCCCTACATGATGGGTACGGTCGTTTCGCTACATGGAGGACGTTTCGCTACATGGGTGGAGTCGTTTCGCTACATGGATGAAGGGAATTTCGCTACATCGTAGGTCGTTTCGCTACATGGGTGGAGTCATTATTTTTTCAAGTTTGTGCTAAACTCCGGGCTAAATATTTGTTGTGAATTTAGGGAAAAAATGCTCGAGTATACTACAATCAAGATGTACAGACCGGGGGAGCTGGCGGTACGTACCCATAAGTCTTTCCGCCGAGCCTTATAAGGCACTTGAGCGCAACGCAGTATTTCTCTGAAGGAGAAAAGCTTGATGGGTTATATCCGGTACGCGCGAGACTACCGCAAAGACTTATGGGTACGTACCGCCAGCTCCCCCGAAACGACCGTACCCATCATGTAGCGAAACGACTCCACCCATGTAGCGAAACGACCTACCATGTAGCGAAACGACCGCCACATGTAGCGAAACGACTGGTAGCGAACTGGCAATGTAGCGAAACGACAGTAAACCGGTGGCAGTCACAGTGCATGCGAGTGGTGCCGGTGGTGTCAGTCACCTAGTGTCAGTGATGATGATCGATGAACCTGCTCTGTCGTTGACTGTATCCTGATCCACATGGCCTGTGCACACATTAATCCATGCATGGATGTCATGATGTACAGTGTGCTCAAATGGGCTGCTGCTGCTGGACGTGGGGTGGGAGGCACGTGTGCATGGTTGGTCAGCCATCGGCATCATCATCAGCAAGGGTATTTTGGCTTAGTTTTGATTTAACTTCAACTGACTTCAATGACAATATGTTTCTATTTCAGAAATTTCACAAATGGATCACTTGTTGCTGAAATTTTTTCTTGGTACTACCCTGAAGAAATACAGATGCACATGTACAACAATGGGACCTCATTAGATTCAAAACTTAGGAATTGGTCTTTACTTCGATTGGTGAGTATTAAAGCATCCATCCGACTCAGAATTTTTTTTTAATATCTAGAAAATTATCTTTGCTCAGTTTTATGTAATTTAATGCACTGCAGAGTGCTCTACTTGACATTCACTGGCCACAATTGAATAAATAAGCGATTCACTTGACAATTTTTAACCGAACTTTCTTTATGTTTTCAGTTCATCAAAAAGCATGATCTCAATATCCCGGATGAATTCATTGAGGGAACTATTCACTGCAAGGAAGGAGCAGCTCAACTTCTTATAGAAAAGCTTTATGAAATCCTAACAAATAGAGCGTAAGTTTTACACTTTCTTTTTTATAGATTGTTTGAGATGTTCAATATTGAAAGTCCTTGAACTGTGTCTTCTCTATGCAAAACTGGATATCATTTAACAGACTTTTCAACTAAGCAACACAACGATAAGATTCCTGCCAGAACAAAAGTATAATGGATTTTTTGCTGCTTTCAGTGTTAAAAAGAAACCTCTGGAATATGAGGTTGACTTCACTGACCATGCCTACCAAGCAAAGCTACCGATGCATGCCAGATCAACAGCATCTAAGGCCATCAAAAATAACCTGAGCATCACTGAGATATTAGCTGATCGAAATATCATTCTTAACCAACAAAAGGTAAGTGTTCTCATAGTCATGTTGAGTATTTTGAGACAAAATCAAAACACCAGTGTGGCTAAAACGTCTAAGAAAATATTCTCCTGGACCCTTCGATTACTACTTCCGGTCATGTTTATACTGGTAGATAGAAATATAAAAAGACGAAGTCAAATCGGAGAAAAAACTTTCCTAAATAAGTTGTTCACCAGAACTGTTAGTGTTATTTCGTATTGTCCAAGAACACACCATTCTGACTTTTTCCAACCCAATCTCTTGCCAAGAAAAACCTAGACAACTGAAGACTTCTCATTAGAACTGAAATAAGCCTAATTGTGATTTGTCCTTTCAAGTTGGGTTGGCATCCATGTTATTTTGTACACTGACGATAATTCTACCTTACTTCAGGCACAAACAATAATCAACAACCATGTGGAACATCGTCAGATTGAACGATTAGAGGATCCAGAGAGGTTCAACATTAAGCCTACACTTGGTGACCTAAGTCAAAGGAAACCTCCACCACCTCCTCAGACCTTGTCACAAGAAAGCACATCACTTTCTCAGCAAAGATCATTTGTAAAGAGTAAGTTGCTTTTATGCTAAGTAAAAGGCTTACAGATTTGCCAGATTTTCCCACGTTTCCAGAGCAACTCCTCTGACTCTGATACAAGTTGTGGGGTAAGACACCGTTAATCTCCAGAAGTTGTTGGACAGATCACACAAGGGCGGCAAACCTTTGAAGTTGTCCAAATAATAACAGGTATGTAAATCATTGGCAAGAGCTTATATGAGAGTGCACTGGGCACTTTATTATGGTGCTTTCAAAAATTGCAATCCCATCTCTTATTCATAGTTAGATTTTTCTTTCAGGATCAAAAGAAGCAAGCACGTTAAGTCAGGAACCAACGTACCAGTTCCGAGAAATCGAAGTCAAACAGGTACACAAGAAGACGCCTTCTTTCCAAGGTGTTTCTGTGGAGTCTTAGACAAAAAAGCCAAATGGACTTGAAATTTGTTACAGTAAAGACATTTTACTATAGATGAGTCCCGCTTGATCCTTTGAAATCACTGAGTGGCACAACCATATCTTGGGTCCTAGAAATAAAAAAATTGAAAGCGTACACTCTGATAAAAATGTGACATTTCATAGACAGAGATTCATCTGAGGTCAATCGTATTGACCGATGAATTCATCTATAAAAGAAGAAAAAAGCCTTCCAGAATCCAGTCTAGGTTGGAGACTTGGCTGTACTCCTGAGAAGTGGATTCCAGCAATGCAAGCAAAGAAACCTTGTATGAAATCACTGTGATGTAATGTTGTACATCCTCATTCCTGCTATAATCAAATGCTCCCTCAGAGCAAGCCTGTGATAATAGACAGTTCGTCTGTTCTCAAATTGCCTCCTTCTATTCATTATTGTTTAACCCTTGGTATGTATTTCTATTTTTTGTGTACAGGCAATTTGACAATTCCTATCTCTCTTCATGCCAATAAAACCTGTCACAAAATCAATATCGGCAGTTTTGCAATAATATCATTGTCCTCAGCCAATGTTCACAGTTATTGCCTCGGCTTAATGGCAGCTGGACCATCAGGGAGCGGGCCTCCAAATGATAAGCAGTTCTGGCCAAATCTTGATCAGATACCATCACTACTCATCCAGATCCTACTATATATACTGGTGACAACGCCAGGGCGTCCTGCTGTCTCATTGTGCACTTAAAGGCAGTCGCAACCTGGGGATGGAGACAACACCAGAATATGCTTCTAAAATTGATAGAACAGCGTTCTCAGTGTTCCCTGGCCATAGAGACAACATTCCTTTCACAAGGGACAACACTAGGACATTTTGAGTTGGATAGAGCTGCTGTCTCAGTGTTCCCTTTAAGGCAGGCACAACCTGGCCAAAGAGGCAACCTCTTATGTACTGGGGACAACACTAGTGCGTTCTGCAGTGGATAGGGCTGCTGAGTGTTTCTAAAGACAGACACAACCTTGCCATAGAGAAAACGTCTTGTGAACTGGGGACAAAATTGGGGCGTTCTGCAATGGATAGAGCTGTGGTCTCATCGTTCCCTTGAATACAGGCACAACCTGGCCACAGAGACAACGTCTGTCTTCGAGTTCACAGAGAGACAGAATTAAGCTCTGCAAAGGCAGTAGAGTCATGAGCTTGTACCTGGGACATGTGCCACCTCAGGTACATGGGCTACCTTGGCCCTCAAGTTGGGTCCTTGCGTTGCCTCAGATCGCTCTGGGCGATTGTGTCTTAGGAGAACGATCCATTTTGAAGACAGATCAGTGCTAGGTTTGGGGGATGGTGTACTCGTGAAAACCGATCAGTGCTAGCCCTGGGAGAATGTGGACAGGAGGAACAACCCATATTGAAGACAGATCAGTGCACATCTGTAAGGAATGGTGTGTTAGGGGAACAGCCTATTTTGAAGACAGATCAGTGCTAGCTCTGGGCGATAGTGTATCAGGGGATCAATCAACCCTGAAGACAAATCAGTGCGAGCTACTAGAGTGTTGTCTCAATGGTCAGGTTTGCTCTGTCTTCAAGTTCACAGAGAGAATTAAGCTCTGCAAAGGCAGTAGAGTCACTGAGCTTGTACCTGGGACATGTGCCACCTCAGGTACATGGGCTACCTTGGCCCTCAAGTTGGGTCCTTGCGTTGCCTCAGATCGCTCTGGGCGATTGTGTCTTAGGAGAACGATCCATTTTGAAGACAGATCAGTGCTAGGTTTGGGGGATGGTGTACTCGTGAAAACCGATCAGTGCTAGCCCTGGGAGAATGTGGACAGGAGGAACAACCCATATTGAAGACAGATCAGTGCACATCTGTAAGGAATGGTGTGTTAGGGGAACAGCCTATTTTGAAGACAGATCAGTGCTAGCTCTGGGCGATAGTGTATCAGGGGATCAATCAACCCTGAAGACAAATCAGTGCGAGCTACTAGAGTGTTGTCTCAATGGTCAGGTTTGCTCTGTCTTCAAGTTCACAGAGAGAATTAAGCTCTGCAAAGGCAGTAGAGTCACTGAGCTTGTACCTGGGACATGTGCCACCTCAGGTACATGGGCTACCTTGGCCCTCAAGTTGGGTCCTTGCGTTGCCTCAGATCGCTCTGGGCGATTGTGTCTTAGGAGAACGATCCATTTTGAAGACAGATCAGTGCTAGGTCTGGGGGATGGTGTACGGTACTCGTTAAAACCGATCAGTGCTAGCCCTGGGCGAATGTGGACAGGAGGAACAACCCATCTTGAAGACAGATCAGTGCACATCTGTAAGGAATGGTGTGTTGGGGGAACACCCTTTTTTGAAGACAGATGAGTGCTAGCTCTGGGCGATAGTGTATCGGGGATCAATTAACCCTGAAGACAAATCAGTGCGAGGTTCATCAGGCATTTAGCCAAAGTCCTCATTCTGTCAAAGCCTCATCTCCATCCAAACCAATTCACCGACTTAATGTTGTCCTCTTTTAAGGCAACAAATATCTCAATATACTGAAAGCAGATGCAAAGACAGGATACTAAAGACGGAATACAATGTACAGGACACAACTTTTTTATTCATAAAACATAGACTCTTGTCAACAACAAACTGACAACAGAATTTTGGCAGGCGTTTTCAAAATAACAATGATATGAAGTGAAAAAATACAACTTGGCCTGTAAAAAACGGCCATGGCAAGCTGATGGATGCTTGACTGATTAAAACGGGTGGTTTTAGATCTTGCAATATGCCTTTGTCATACATGTATAACCTAACAATATGGAATGGTACATTCTTTTAGATGGAGTTGGGCTGGTGGAGTAGAACAATTAACAGCTCGCACCAAAATCAGCATACAAGACACAGAATAATACTATTGGTGGCTCTTGCTCCGCAAAGGGCAAAAGGTGGACATAATAGATAAGCGCACTTGGCTATTAATACAACAGCTTGAACACATCACCATCTTCTACTTCATTGCACGATAAAATAGCAAATTGTTTCATAAATTATTTCTAAAGCCAGATTCCCATCACTCCAACAAGAGTGTTGCACAAGGATTAGAAATTCAAATACAACAGGTATAAGGTTAAATATGTTCAGTTGTTAAAAATTCAGTGCAGAACAATCAGCGGCAACAAAAGTCACTCTATTGCAAATTACTTCCCACTAACAAGTTGAGGTGTGCCCACAAGTCGCTCAACAATCAAAATGGATTGATACGAACACCAGAGTTCAATGGCGAGAAAGGATTCACTTTCGCCCACATCAACGCATCGTTTATTGAAATTGCTGATCGTCCGTCTTCGAGAAAGAATGTAGGGCCCTGAATTCTCTGCTGATTGAGGAGCGACACGTGGCAATCAGAGTGACTAGGGAGATGAGAGCTGGCGATGCAGTCCATGCCTGTTTGAACAGGCCACATTTCCTCCCCTGCACTGCTTTGGAGGCTTTGGTAAACTTGGACAAGGTCTTCAGTCGGTGGAGACTTCTTTCTAGATTTTCTGAAGACAGAACAGTATTTGGGCATTTACATGATTGTGGGAGAGCAAGGGAAAAGGATGTTACGTGACAAATCGAAGAGCAAGACCATGTACAGCTTGAATTTACATGACACACTATGGACTGGTGGCTTAGACTCTCCAATAGAGGTCAAGAGGTCCATGGTTCGAATCCTACAGTCGGTGAGAGACTCTGGCAGGTCTCTTTGTTTAAACTTGCCCCATTACCCAGATGTATAAGTGGGTACTGGCGCTGGGCATATGGACCAAATGGGACAGCATTTTTACTTACTTTTTGTTGCTAACAGGATGGTGAGCCTCCCAGGCATCAATCTCTTGATCTATCTGGGCCATCGATAATGGCACCTTTGGTCCTTCCTTTTCCAACAAGTGTCTGAAAACAAGAACACTTGAAATAAGAAGTACAGTAGAACTTCTCTATTAAGGACACCCTTGGGACTGACTAGTGCTGTCCTTAAAAGAGAGGTGTCCTGATTAGAGAGGTCAAATTGAATTGAAACAACCAAATTGGGACCAAAACTAGTGTGTAGAGATGTGTCCGCTAAGGGAAGTTCCACTTTAAATGGGTTTGGATAACAAAAATTTGCTCGCCTTCCATTTCCTGTGATGATATACAAAACAAACATGACCTTTCAAGAAATGAGCTAAGAGTTGGAGATCAGTGCCTCTTACCTGGCATTTCTGAAAAGTGCTGTCACGATTGTATCATACTGGCGTCGCAGGGCAACAAGTCCTCCAACATAGCTGCACAACGTCAACAGTTCATTCTTCATCCTGGAAACAAGAGAACTTCTATTAATTATGAACACTTTTTAATCAACCGTCCGCATTTCAATATGTTTAATATCTAATGAAAAATAACTACATTGCCAAGGACATTTGTAATGAGCTCTGTCCAACAAGAGACCAACTGAGAGATCTTTGATGTACTCTGAAGCCCAAACACTTACTCAGTGCACTGATGCTGATGTAGTTTCTCTGTCTTGATAGCACCAAGGAGTTGTAGCACATCAAACACATCATTGGCTTGCCAATCTGATTCTTTCATCTTGTCTGAAAATATACAGGCAATGAGGAGAAGTCAGCATTGAAACTCACAGTGCAGTATTCACCGATTGAGAGCTTTCAGCCTAAACAGCATGGATCTCCTTCTTCAGCATTTGCTCTGCACTTGGAGGAGGTATTCTCTAGGAAGTATTCCTCCTACATCTTATTTGAAAGACAAAGCACCATAGGGTTGAGTGTCTAGCACAAGGACACAAAGACGAACAGCAGCAATCCTTCAGAGGATCAAAGCCAACCACCACATGTATTTACCTTTGACAAATTTGAGGCCAATTTTCAAAGCTTTCTCGGGGCAAGTTGAGAGTAGGTATAGTCTAATGGCTTCATGTACATCACCATCTGTTTGCAGAAGCTCAGCCTGCTGAGAGCTTTCTTCCATTCCAGGGAGTCCCGCCTGAAACAAACGAGAGACAGACGATCATTAGATAAAGGTTTTAGTAAAAAAATTCTTATTTTCGTAACAAGAGAAATAAAACTGGTTAATGATTAAGTGTAGATGAAATGCTGCGGTGGGAGGAGAGGAGAGGAGACAAATGATGTTGAGCCCAGAGGGAACAGTTGAATATTCCATGATGTTGAGACCCAGTGGGGCAAGGATCTGTAGGTGATGGATCCAGTTAGATTCAACCTTGAACTCACCTTGGAATGTAGGTCATCAATCTCAGCCATACTGGCAGCACACTTCGAGCACAGCTTGATTAAGGCATCGCGGTTATCTGGGATAATATTGATCAAGTCCACTGCAAGATCCCTGGAAGAACAAAATACAGTTGTTTTCATCTAAAGTGGTTCATGCGTTCACATTCAGAGAAACTTTTGCTGGGTCTGATCATCACTTTAACCTAGGCTATCAGAAATCATAAATGACAGAGTACACTTGCTTTGAGGTACCATGAGATGACATCGTCACAAGGTGAAAAAAGATTATTGAATATTTCCTGGGCACTATATTGGCAGGAAATCAAACAGAAGTGACACACAAAATTACCTACTACTATAATAATCAAAAGACATTTACAAAATTGCTGATAATGAATAATTCTAGACAGAGAAGCAAAATATCAAATTAAGAACAACAAAGCTTTAAAGTAATTGTTGTCAAGAGAATTTTCTTCCCAAAGCCTATTAAGCACAACATGAAGAAAAGACCATCGATGGAAGCAAATACCTGGGTGTGGTATCAAATGAGTCAGGACTGTAAAGGAATAGAATAAGTGAGATACAGGTGTTTCACTTTGCTTCAGTGTTTTCCTTCCTTCATGACAGAATGCTGACAAAGACACGAGTGACATTACTGTATCTCTTCGAGCAACAGTGCTATAGTCACTTACATGTACAATACAAAGAACACAAATCCCAGACAAGCTCTGCTCAGTGGGCTACCTCCCCTCGAAATGCATTATTGAAGAGGCAGGATTTAAATAGGTACTTGGCAAAATGGATTTAGCCTCTCAGATGTGCTTCGTTAGCACATTCCATGATAGAGGGCAACACTTGGAAAACTTGCAGTCATTCAACTCAAAATACTTACCATCTTCCTATCTTTTCACATTTCCTTGACAACAGTTCCAAAGCCACATAGGTGAGAGGCATGGCCTTATTGAGGACCATTCCGGCACTGACGGCTAGCTCGAGTTCATTCCCTCGGATTAGTTTACTCATTGCTTCCTAGAAGGGTAGTTTCAAGTTAGACAAGATCAAACAGTGGAACCACATTGGACAATGTACCTTATTGTGCAAGCAGGCTAACCGCAAGAGCACGGAGGAAATCACTGACGGCGTCGTAGGTTAGACACTGCTGCTCAAAGGATTTGAAATATTCTCCTCACAACCCAAAGGTCACCGACAGCCAAGCACACAACAAGAAGAAAACCTAGGGGCTTATTCGTTATGCATAGAGGAAACACTTTGGCAATAGGAAAAGTATGACAGGGCCCACTCTAGAGCAACAAAACTATGAGATCATACCTGAAAGTTTTCCACAGCTAAATGACAACAAGCTGCCATGATCGGTGAACCATTCCTAAAGTACCAATCTGCCAGATCAGAATACGTCTGCTCCAGTAACCTCGTATCATTTCCATCTGTAGCATCATTCATAACCTGTTTCTGCCCCCTCTCTGCTGCCGAGTAACCATTGTGGACAGCATGGGCGATGAGCGTGGCATCCTTCAGCTGGCCTCTTGAGGTCAAGAAGGTCACGAGTTCATCCGTCATGCCAGCGGCCATGCAGTACCCTAATGCATCATCACTGTCTTCATGCATCAGAGATTGAGCTCGCCTGAAATGGGTGAGAAAGTGCTGATCATCGTAAAGGCTTATTTACACATAAGCACTTCGCAACATGTATCAAATACAAATCGATTGTTATGCATCAACAAAGGCAACAATTTAGCAAAAAGACAAGGAGATTCCAGGTATTGGGAAACTCCAGTCATACATGTATTTTTTAGCTAGTTCAGACAATGTCTTTACCTTTCTGTTAGTGATTTCCAGTAGTCCATTGACACTCCAGGGGCTATTGATAACGCAGTTTCCCATTTCCCCATTTCAACCATGAGTTCACAATAGCGCCGCAGGTTACCGAGACGTATATGTATTGCAGCTGCCCTAGTCAGGCTCTCCTCTTTAGTCATAGCACCAACACCAGTGAACTGCCTCATACGGATCATCTCTAACTGTTGAGCTTCTGACTTTGAGGAGAGAGTGAAATGGATTAGCATGACAGTTTGACGTATGGTAATGTTTCCTCATGCATTAGGGCAGCCACAGTTTCAAGAGAGCTTTCAGGTTTAATTTCTCAGAGAAGGGGGGTCATTTGTACCCACTCACCTTCCTGACTATGTCAATGTATGCTTATTTTGGAAACAATGACTCTTCAATTCAATTTCCCATCACTAAAACACACCTAACACAGGAACAACCAAATTTGGCAAATTCTCTATTATCGAATCTACTCACCTCTTTAAACATAACTGTGTGTTTCATGTGCATGATTCCCTGTTTATACTGTGGTGACAGCATACTGTCAGACATCCCATTGATCACTGCGATCAACTCCCAAAGGTTGGTGGCTCCACCTGGATGCTGAAAAACACATCATATCATCAGCAACTTGAGAGTGACATATCAAACGTAACAATGGCCAAAATGGTCATCCTCTCTGTGAAATATATACAGGACTTTGCTATTTAAATTTTGGCAATGCTCTTGAAAATACTTTGGTTACTAAGGTCTCTGGTGAAATGTTTAAAGTCGATTTTGATTAGGTCATGGAGAGGGAAAAGCTAAGACCTACCATGAAAAAGGTTGAGAACCACCTGATCGTTCTTGAGAAAACGTCCCCCTTGAGTTTATCTATTCGGTGTTTTAGATCACGGGATACTCGTCCAGCAAGTAAGGGCGGTGTGCCTAATACACTAGCATGTTCTGAAAGGAAAAGTAATCATTTGCTCTCATACCAAATGACATCTTGACACACTTGGCTCCGAGATAGCTAGGTCCCTTTAACGACTTGCTCTGTTATTAAGGTGGGTATAACGTGAAAAGCTAAGAAGTAATTTTTGCAATTAAGCGCTGGTCCTGTAGTAGACTGCAGTCATTGACATACTTACCTACAGTTCCAGTAATTTCTGTCCACGGCCGCTGTGCCAAGATGTTCATCTCTAAAGGCATCACCAGGGGTGTCAGGGACCAGATCCTGACCGTTGAATCTCTGGAACACGACGCCAGCACAAATGGTCGCATTGGATGACACGTCAGGCCTGAAAATTAAAATAAACTCAACTGTATGGTCAAGTGAAGACCTTTGGCAGCTGATTGGAGTGAGTTGGTGCCAAAGTTTTGGTTTGTCCAAATAGGAATTCTTCATCATCATCATTATCATCATGTCCTGCAGCAATGCCGCTGTTGGGATGACCTGAGTATTCTGAACCATGTCACGTTTCGACAGACACCCAGATTCGTACAGATAACTACCGCTTATAAAGATATTCGGCCTTACAAATTCCTCACCATAGACATCGGCTCCATGGTCTAATATAGTTTCTACACAAGCGCCGTCCCTAGCATCCCAGATTCTGATAGAGTTGTCCCAGCTTCCAGAGATGAGGAGGTATGGTATTTCGGGGTTCCATAGCAACCCTCGGACAGGTCTGGTGTGGTCTGATAGGATGTTTACGCAGGCACCCTGGCTGTAGTCCCAAATACGGATTGTACTGAAAAGGGAATTTTAGGGAGACAATGTCAACTAATCGTGTCGGAAGACTTAACTGACAATAAAAATTTTGTTCTTAATTTGTCTCAAATCTAACCAATACTGTGCAGGTGTCTCTCAATGTGAGAATATGACGACAACATACCAATCGTCTGATCCACTACAGAGAATTCCTTCACGGAGGGGCGACCATCGCACATGGAACACTTTGGCAGTATGACCTGAAAGTGTAAGTCAAAATATATCTTGACTTAAAGAAATGGCCACTTAAGATAAAGTAACAACGCAACAAGCTAAATCATTCATTGTCTAATGGAATACCACTGACTAATGGAAACCTTCAACATTTTTGTGGCCATGACCATGTCTACTGATTTTGAAGTCACTTTAACACAACTGACTAAAAGACCAGATAATGCACAAACGGCAGCTGTTTTAAACCTACCAAGGAATGTTTTGATTGGCTGTTCAGAATTTGTCGCGAGGTAGAAGATTCTCACAGCTTTGTCATCGCATCCTGTCGCGATCATGTCTCTGAAAATTGAAGCATAATTGAGGCTTATCTGAGCATACATGGATGTGTTCCCTGATTTTTACTGAATTGATAACATCTAATATAAGTAAAGGTAAAGGTAACAAATTAAACCCTGACTAAAATTTTACTTTGTCTGTGTGTCATCAATGTGAATTGTGAATGCTACGTCTTACTTGTTATGGGGGCTCCAGTCACACCCAAAAGCTGCACCCGGATGTTTGTATCGCTGTATGAGCTGGCCATCTACTTGTCGAATTACACTGGAAGAGAAAACAAAATTTGAATCAGATTTCCAAAGACTTGGATTGAACGAAAAAAAGTTGCAATCTTATGTTTGAAGAAAAACTTCCATCAACTTACCAATGGCCGTCTGCACCACATGACGCAATGCGCCGGGAATCTTTTTGGCACCAGGCAATTGAAAACACAGAGAAAGTACCATGCTGAAGAAGAAGGATGAGCAAATATTAGAAAAGACAAATCAAAAATGATCCAATTTGCACTGAATACTGTGAAGGACTTTCAACATCACTTCGGTAGACCTGAGTATGCACATTTCCTCATAGCATTTCAACTGATGCCATAAGGAGAGAATGGCAAAAGTGTCACATGAGTGTGATAAGTTTAGTGCTGGAGTTGACCCTGACTGAAACAGCTTACAAGATAGAATGATGGTCACCTTACATGTATGTCACAAATGGTCATAGTCCAAAACTTTTTGTAAAAGAGCTTTATTTCTCTGACATAGTCATAACACATGGTTTAGCAGAAACATTTTATTGTACCAACCTCTTTAAACCTTTGTATTATTTTCCCCTTTTCTATGTCCCAAATAAAGCAGCCATTTCTAGATGTAGCGGCTGCTATACAGTGGAGGTCTGCTGGAGCCCATGACAAGGAGTAGATGACACCTTCATTGCCTGGTGAGGCATGGACCTGAAATAAACAGAATGACACAATGGAACATATCTATTTATGACAAAATACAGTAAAATTCTACTTTATTTCTGGACGGATTCCAAAAGTGTTGCTCATGACTGACGATCCCCTACTTGAACCAAAGATAAACTGGTTAGAAGAGGACCTAAAAAGGTCCTTTCCATCAATAACAAGATTTAAAGATTCTTGAGTTTCAATCTTCAAAAATAAGGCTAAGTTAGAGGGACCTGGAACATTGCATTCATACTATTAACCACTACATGTACTTACGGCTGTTAGAGTATCTGTATGCCAGACTTTCATGGTCCCATCAAAACTAGCTGTGGCAAGCAATGAGGGATCATCAGGTTTGAACTTACAGTCGAATATTGTCTCAACATGACCCTGCAAAAAAGAGAACATGCCATTTTAAAACAATCAAGTATTATCAAGACAGACCGAGTATTGTCTGAACTTACTGAAACCAGGATCAAACCCAAACCTTGTAAGTCCAGGATGCAAAATTGGTACCACTTCATCTAGATATTTTGATCCGAAAGAAGCTAACGACTCACCTCATCTCGGAGAAAAGTCCAGTTGCGTTTTGCAAGATTGTACAAGCCAACTCCCCCATCCATGAACGTGCAAACAGCGTTGCCAGGTGGCAGGGCAAACCGGGCAGGACCAGCGGAAGCCGGGACTGCTGGACTTGTAGACGACACATGGTGATCATTCTGCTCAGCTGAGCCATGGTGTGGTGTATAAACAGTGGAAAAGACGTGCATCGCGTGGAAGCCGGTGCTCTTGATGCTGATATTCTCAATCGGAGTCTCTCTAGATACGTTCCATAATCTCATTATGCCCGATTGTCGGTCTGAAGAATAAGCGAAATATTAGGAAGAGTGGGCAACTTTAGTCCTATTAAACTCAGATAGAAATCCTGCAGACAAACAAACTCTTCATTTCTTGGCTCAAGGAGCTCTATATAGATAACGAAAATCAAGGAATTTAGAGCACAGACAACCTGATGATACTGACTACTTACCTCCAGTGAGAAACATCCCCGGAGCAGTACTAATCCAAGCAATGGTATTGATCAGTGCTGCGACACTTGGCGTTTGGAATGTCATTATCACAGTCATGGAGTCTGTGTCAATCATACGCACACCCGTATAAGTATTGGCAGTGAGAATATAATCTGTTGATAACGGATCCCACTCAATGTCAAGGACTGGATCATCCTCATCGGAGTCTTCTAGAGACTCTGGGCGGAACACATGTCGCCGACACTTCTGACCTGAAAAATTTACAAAAGAGTATCATGGAAAACACTAATCTGACCATAACTGCAGCGGAATTTCCAGACTTGGGTTTAGTTTACAATACAGACCCTGCATGAACACAGATAAAGTTCCATCCATGTGACCAAAGGCAACCTTGCCAAGTCTCCGTTGATGCCAACGAAACTGACAGACATCCGACAGAAAGTTGTGCGTATCTTTATGGAACACAGTCACTGCACCTCCTGGAATATGGTTCCAGATATAAAGCGGACCACGCCCAGACACAAATCCGACAGATTCGCGCTCGTGGTAACACCAACCAATCGAACATGGTGCCGACTTCATGTTATCCAGTTTCGTGATGACTTTCTGCTCAGAAATGTTCCAGATGATGATGGTGCACTCGGCGCTGGAGGTGGCAATAATGTCATGATTTCTTGGATCCCACGATATGGCAGTGATGGTTTTCTTGTGTTCAGACATGATGGAGTGCATTCTGAATTCGTTGAATTGTCTGTCAAGCTGCAAAAAACATTTGAAGTGTGCTGGACCAAAATATGATATTTCTATCGTTTGCAGCTGAGGGTATTAATTAAGGTCCAGTATCAAGGACTTAGCAATTTTTCTAACTTAAACCTCCCCAAAGCCACTTTGAGCACAAGGAGGGATGCTTTTGTAGGCAGAATTTGGAATTGGTGATAGGGCCTGTCTGGCACTATGTTGGCTCTCCTCCTTAACACTTCAAATGCCATGGGATCTCACTCTTCCAACGTCATCTTTAAAGGGAACATGAGCAAGGATGATGAAATGTTTGCTTTAACATTGATGCCAATCTGACGAAGTACCATGCAGTATAAACTAACAATGATTACCTGATAGATATAGACAGCAAGGGTTGCAGAATATGCAAACCTATCACCACTTGCAGCACAAACATCACGGTTCCAAGGCTGGGAACCTGCAGCCAGCAGGCCAACTTGCTTAACTGAAGTCATGCTATACTTTGCTGAGCAGGTGGATCTGCAAAGTACTGTACTGACACTTGACTGTGACTGTCTTCACTGACTTTCTTTGCTGAAATTACTCTATACTGTCTCTGTTTCTCCTAATTTTTCTTTAATAGTGATCTTTCAAGCCGAATTCCATTAAATTTTCAGAAAATAACAAGTCTACAACAATTCACATTGTTTGTTTGTTTCCATGTTAAAATACATTTCTGAATAAGTTTTTTTAAGTAAGACTTAAAAACATAAATTGGCATTAAAATTTGTGTACATTTTGTACATCAATGTACAGAAATGGCTGTTGCCGTCGTTTGAAATAAACTTACCGCGGTGCTAGTGGAATCGCAATCTGGGTAAACTCGCAATCTTTGGTTTGTGTTTCAATGAAAAAAACAAATCAAAACAAAGCCACGTGCTCGAAAATGCAGAAAGTTTGCTTGGTTGTATATTGTATTTTTCTTGCTACTGCAGTCATCTGTAACACGAATGATGATTTTCCAGTTGTAATAAACACATGGCCGTTCAAGGATGCCACTGTCGCTGGTAAGTTAAAAGGCAGATTGTAATAAGAGGTTGGCAAAGTGTATTTGTCCGAATTTAGACACTTCCTTGTTGATGTTTTGAGTTCGGCCTACACACCCCAAGCAAATCATATGAAGTCGTTTTATTGTCGGATGAAGACCTATACACTCTCAACACTCGCACTGTATAATACTGGTATACCAGCCAAATAAGACATCTTCTTCCTCATTGATTTTGAGCAAACTGTTATGGAGTTTCAGGAACCGTGGATTGTGAATTTCAGAATTTTCTGCTGCATGGCTTGACGACTAGCTTGAGATTGAGAGGCTAGACATCAGACGCTGAAACAAACTAGGGGTATACTGTAGGCCTGTGTGTAAGTCAAGGCACTGAAGTGGTGTGCCATATAACTTCTTCCCTCTAAATAAAGTAATGTATGTCTTTCCTTTCAGCTTGGGAAAGTTTAAGTAATGGAAACAGTGCCCTAGATGCAGTTGTAGCTGGTTGTACGAGGTGTGAAGTGTTGCAGTGTGACGGCACTGTTGGGTATGGGGGGAGCCCTGATGAAAATGGCGAAACAACTTTAGATGCAATGATTATGAATGGGTAAGTTGATCCAGATACATCACTTTGTCTAACGTCAGGATTACCTGAGTTGGCACAGGCAGTAATATATAGTAGGCTTATATAGCAAAATATATAAGGTCACCTCACTTACATAGAGGCAAAAAACCGATGGTAAGACAGACAGACTGAAGGGTTACTTTGCTTCTGCCGTCTTACTGGAGAAAAAACTGTATGATAGGTTGTGGAAGGCAACACTGTTCAAACTGGTCCTGTTTCACTCCTTTGCATTTCAGAGTGACACATGATGTGGGTGCAGTGGCTGACCTGAAACGTATCAAAAATGCCATTGGTGTTGCAAGAGCTGTGATGGAATACACCACTCATACATTCCTGGTTGGAGAAGCAGCTTCCCAATTTGCCATATCGATGGGATTTGAGGAAGAAAGCCTGAGTACGAATAAATCAATTGACATGTACAAGAAATGGAAGCAAACAGACTGTCAACCAAATTTTAGGCAGGTAATGTCACCCTCACATCAGTCCTGATGATAAAAGTATAGCAAATTGACTTGACTAGATCATTTTGGCTAACCCTTACTCTAGCTCAACATGTATTAGTTTAACAAAGTTAGATGCGTGTCTTATCATTTCCTTCATATTTCCACTTAAAGCATGTAGTTCCAGACCCAAAGAAATCATGCGGTCCTTACTCACCTGGAGAATCCCATGAAAAATCCAAATACTCTCAGCGCTACAATAAAGATGTTTCTGAACATAACCATGATACCATTGGAATGGTCATCTTGGACAAAGAACAGAATCTTGTCGCTGGGACGTCAACTAATGGTGCCAATCATAAAGTACCTGGGTAAGTGTGGTCTCATTTTGAAGTCGTTACCAAATATGGTGGGATAATCATCTTGTCTGAACAGTTGGCTCTGGGGTTCAGAAACAGTAATTGGTATTGTAGCTCATGAACATTACTCTCTCCCATCCTGGAACTGTGAGTGCCAGTATAGACCAATGACCAATATGATAGTTTTTGCTGAAGAAAACGAAAAATAATGGAGGGAGTGGATGAATTTTGTGTACGAGTTTCTGATAATAGATGTGTTTTTTCCAGGCGAGTTGGGGATTCCCCTGTAGCAGGTGCTGGAGCTTATGTTGATAATGATGTTGGAGGAGCTGCTGCTACTGGTGACGGTGACACCATGATGAGATTCCTTCCAAGGTAAATTGCCTGTGTTTTTTTTCTTACAGATTGTCAAAAAAGCTTGGAAACTACATTTCATCAGAGCTTAGTGCTACTAAATTGCAACCACTTTACTTAACCTGTCTTCGATTTCTTGCTTTTCCAGTTATCAGACAGTTGAGAATATGAGAAGAGGACTAGACCCAGAGGCAGCTAGCCATGCTGCTCTAAAAAGAATATTGCGGTTTTATCCCAAGTTTTCTGGTGCTATTGTAGCTGTCAATAAGACTGGAAGTTATGGTGAGTCTATTCTTTTTTGGTTTTTTAACTCTGGCTACTGTCCCTGATGTATCCAAATAATGTAAGACTGAAAGTACCCATTTGAGCACACTCAAGTTGTTAGCCAGCACTGGAAATGTGTTACCTGCTCGGACCCGTCTGCTCCAAAGCAGGCCCAAAACAGACTTACCCAGTACATAGAGTAGGATCTAGAGAGTACAATTTATAAAATCTTATCTCACATTTCAGGTGCAGCTTGCCATGGCTTTGATAAGTTTCCATACTGCGTCATCAGTCCTAAATCTGGTGCCGTGAAGATATTAACAGAAGTGTGTACGTGAAGAACGATTTCGCCAAACATAATGAGACATTCCAATATTATTTTGTCAGATGGTCTTCTAACTGGATGCAAACCAAACAGCTGATGTGCTAGAATTGTTCACTGTCAAATCATACTACGGATGGTTGTTAGAGAGACATACGGTCATTTTTCGAGGAAGAACTGTGTCTGACTACTTATCACCAGTGGGCATTAGAAGCCCAAACTTTACTGATGTTGGGGGAGGGGTGAACCTTTGCCTTGGTCATTTTGAAAATGTACTTACATCTTATATTGTAGGGTAGGTTGAATTAATTATTGAATTAAAATTTGATATGAAAACATCTTTCACTTATTTTGTAATATTCTGAGAGAAAGTAGAGGAGAGAAGGGAAGGACATCGCAATGCTCACCCATTTGCTATTTCAAAAAGTCAGTTGATCGCATCTAGAATCTTTTGAAAGACGTTTTTTCTGGGAGATGCCATCAATACAAGTCTCAGCTGACCAAATTTCTGTGCCAAAAGACCTGAGTTATGTCATGTACCTGGGATAGTATCAGGACCCTTGCACCTTGGGTAGAGGTGCTATCTCACTGTGGTCTTGAAGGCAGGCCCAACTTGGCCATAGAGACAACTCGCTATGTACCCAAGTTATGCCATGTACCTGGGACAGAATCCGGACCAGATACTTTTGTAAACATTATATCTGGCCGTGCTCTCTAAGACGGGCCAAGGTACCCTACTATAAAGTGACTCCAGTAGCCTCCTTGAAGCGGCCCTTTTACCTGAAGTAGTCACCAGGACCCTTCTGCCTTGAGTAGAGCTTCTATTTGGCCGTGCTCTTGAAGACAGGCCCACAGATACAACTCGAGTAACCTACTTGAAAGAGCTCATGAACTAGAGACAGGCAATACGGGCAACTGGGATATTGGAACCCTCTCCACCTTGGGTGGTGGTTCTACCTCACAGTGCTCTTAAAGACAGGCCCAACCTGTTGGTTGGAAGTGAATTGGCTCATGTACCTCATACAGCCATGTACGTGTTGTACCCCATACAACCCGATGTTGGTCATTTTTGGACAACACTACGAAGAGTCAGGGCTCCACAGGGTCCAAATTACTTCAGCCAGTTGACAACAATACACCTTCATTCCTCTTGATAAAACAAATTTGACGCCAGGTTTAGTAATGAACATAATTTTATTCAATGGGTCAATGTAACAAACTGAACACTCAATAGGCCCGGAATTCAGGCTCGACTAAAGTGTGCCATTAATACCAACGAAAAACATTCGTCACTCTTCGAGGGATTTACTGCTAATACTAATTGTACATGTGACATGACATGAACTGTACGGTACATCTGGGCCCCGTAACTAAATCAGCATTAGCACTTTAATTGGCCTCAACTCCAAACACTACTATTGAAAATGAAATTTCTCATGATGCTAAGTTCTTTAGCTCTATCAGTCTATGACTATCACAAACTCACAAGTAGTTCTAACATGATTACAAAAATAATGTAAACAGCACTCTGCAAAAGTTAACCAAACAAAATAAAATATCTGTGAAATTATTTACAAGTAATTTAAATTCATACTGTGCATTGTATAATTGATAAAAAATAATCTATGTAAATATTTGGATGGACGGAAGTATCACAGCTACGCATGTCAAGCAACGGCTTTTCACCAGTAAGATCACCAGATCTGCAAAACACCCAATTAATGTCATCAGCAATAAATAAAGACTAGTCTTAATCAATTCTTGATGTCATTCAAATGGGTCAACAAAACCCTTCGATTGCAAAAATACATGTATCCACTTACGGTAAAATGGAAAGCAATAAGTTGTACAACAGAGAGGCACAGATTCCTATAAAAAAGTACAAAGCCACAATTCTAATGAGATTTCCTTTGTGAGATCTCCACACATTACCCAAGAAAAGATCTTGTACCATCCCTTTCATTTAAAGGATTCACAGAACAATAGTTGAATCTATTGGACCATCAGATGGGAGAGACAGAAGATACAGATATCTCAAATGAGTTAATTTTGGCACTTTCTCATAGGTTCTTCTTAGCTAGGTATTCAGCCAACTTTTGCTCCTTGATTTTCTTCTTCTCGGTATTCACACGATCTCTCTCAATGCGTTCTTCCTCTTCTCTTTTCAACCTCTCCGCTTTGATGATGGCCTGTTCTGCCTCTCGCCTCTCCTTGATTGAGGCCGCCACCAGCGTCATGCATGGTCCAAGTGGAGTAACACCAATCTGATCCGAATCTGGAAGTGATATAATACAAGGATTAGATATCATTCCCTGAAAGACTGGCATGTCTAGCAAATGCAGCTACATTTTCAGGTCAATGCACCTTTTCAAGGCAGATCACCAGGTTTTAACCTTGGCGGCTGATTTTGACATAGTTTCTCTTGTCTGATGTCATTGAATGAGCCCCCCACCTGGTACCCAGGTGTTGGGCATCCTGTATGATAACAATCCCTCGTCCTATTTCAAGTCTCACCTAGGAACTTCATTGCTTCAATTCCATTGATGATGGGGTTCATCCATGTTGAGACGCGTTCATTCTCGACTCCTGCTGCCTCTGGTGGGTACAGTTCAAACGTGATCTCATTGCATTCCTTCTTTGATAGACCTTTCGTCTTTTTGCGAGCTTTACCTGAAAGTTAAAGGGCAAAATTTTTGAAAAAACTCAAAAGTAACTGAGAGTACATTTGTATGTTTACCAAACTGGGGCTCTTGGTCACCAAGAAAGTCCTAATAAGCCCCCTTAACTTTGGGATCAAAAGCCAATGTTAACAGTGACCTTGTCTTATTCTATCCTCTCTTGTACAGGGAGAGATCTATATCAAATTCAGACAAATTTTCTCGACCTGCGTAAAGTCTGTCGGGAAGAAATGAAAGTATGCTTGTGTATTGATCATCTGGCCTGTTTTCTAAATCTTTGACTTACCCCTAAAGATGGCATCAAATGCCTCATCAACCTCAAGCTGAGATGGATATAGATCACATTCGCTAAAGTACTCGGACAGGTCATTGAAGTCTAATTCTCCTCCAAATGATTTATGGTCGAAGACGCTTTCATATCCTAAAGAGAAAAAACCTGGTAAGTTATATCAGTCATAGGGCTGGGGTAGGCCTACTGTTATTTTAGGTTTTCTCTTGATATTTATATGACAGGGGGACTGAGAGGTCACTTTGCTTACGTTTTTTCGTGTCCATAAACTCGACCACCTGCTCTATTGAAAATGGCGTCTTGGGACGCTGGTTTCCACGGCGACGTTGGATTCTCTTCAATAAAGCCCTGTAATCTCTCATGAAGTGACGGAAGTCGGTGGAATGCCAGGCAGCCTGCAAGATAAAAGACAAGATCAGGCAACAGATTGAAGGAATTCAATTAAGAAAGAATTCTATAAAAACAACAAAACTCTTCAGCAGGATAATCTGGCATCTGAGTAACAATATACATTGTGTATCATTTTTTATCCTCGTCTCTGAATTAGAACCCACCTTTCTTTCAAGTTTTTCAAATCGCTTCCTGATGAGGAAACCTCGCACATGTTGCTGGATGATGGTCGCAGCAAGATTTAATTCTTTGTTGGTTGGCCCAATCTGCTTGGGATGGAAGGACCTGGGATGATAAGAATGATATGAGATGGTTAACCAACTAATAATGCTCTATATTTGTGAAAAGTTCAGATAAGCACAACGTTTAAATCAACAGAATCACTCCTGGTTATGACTGACTTTTCAAAATACGTCCTTCAATGGATATGATATGCCATCTAAGGCTGAACTAAATCATGTGGACCACAGAATTGGATCTCTTGAGAAGCACTGGAATGATGATGAACTTAATATCAGGACTTACTGGTATATATAGACATGTGGACCAATCTGTTCCCTTTTGTCAGCATCTTGGTAATTCTTCATAGCAAGCCTTTGAAAAAGAATACACATACTTCAATAAGACAAAATTGGCATTAGAATATGACTAAAATCAGCTACTGTTGACAGACACATTTGCTTCCAGTCAAAGAAGAAAATGGTCATGTCACTCAGACTTGGGAGAGGTGGGTCAGTTCAGTAAAATACAAAGGCAGTCCTTACTCTCTTTTGTTGATTTCCTCCTTGTATTTTCTCTCTCTCTCCCGGAAGCCTTTCAATTGCTCATAACTTATGGCAAAATCTTTGGCGCATTTGTCTGCTTCACGATTTCTAATGGCTTCTTTGGTCTTTAAATGCTCACGGTATTTCCTAGAAAAAGACGCAGTACAATTTTAAGCATTAAAAGTAGTTCTGAATCTGTTTTCAAGATAAGTATCAAACATAGCCTTCAGGTAGTCTTTATTCAGAGGTACAACCACAGAAAGCCAATAACTGCTCCAATTACCAAATACATCAGCCATTATGCGATGGCAGGCCTACACTTGTTGATTTCTTGCCGCTTTGACAGGGCTGAGTTGGAAAATACGAAATGTCTCAGAACTGTCATCATGTTCTGGTGGTAGACATTATTCCATCACTAACCTTTCTGCCTCTCTCTCAGCCTTGAGTTTATCCTCCAAACCTTCCCGCTTCTCTCGATCAAGTTTCTGCATCTGTTTATAACTTATTCTGGCGACGTAACCTCGGAAAATCCTAAAACAAAGACAGTATCTAATAATTGCGTAGCCAAAGTGATCAAAGGTTTGTTGTGCAAAGAATACATAAAGTCAAGTCTTTACTCACTCTAGGTCACACATGTATCAACAGATGCTCTTTCTCTGTTTGCTTTTGTGAGCATTAATGTTCCATACCACCACCGATCGCCTACTGACGGTGTCGGTTATTTTCAGTCGAAATCGAGCAAGATAAATATATCATCTGTACCTTTGAATGTCTACTGCAGCTTTGGCTTGTTGGTGTCGTTCGACAGTGGCTGCGACATCATCCTGAAAAGAAGACAAATCTTGTCGAAATCAAGTTCATCCTAGACCTGTCCCCTCCCCGAGCATGCCGAGTGGGTAGGGATGAGTAGATGGAAAGTTGTGTTTGCAGTAGTTGGTTTCGTATCTCCATGGGGTTTTGCAGAGAAAGAACCACAGAATTTGGGCTTTGACTGCACCAGACAAGAATTAGCACCAATTACTTGCCTAAACAAACAAGGATGTGCATATCCAGATTGGTTGAGCAACACCCCTCCCCAGTGGGTTTAAATCTTCAGCCTGGGTCTTACTTACCGGGTTTTCTGCTTCCACATAGTCAGGTATGGGCCGTCCATGAAAAGATTTGCTGGAGCAGTCTGAGCTGGCTCTCCGCACACCTGTGGCTGCCCCAACTTGAGACTTTTGACTGAAATAGAAACGAGCAGTAGGATTTTTAAATTGGACCATGTTGCAGTGAAATCTGAAAGCGACTCAAGATTCCTCTGGGTACTACTTTTTTACAGGCAATCTGAAGAGGTTCTTCTTCTCCAAGTGAGATAACAATTGCAGAGCCACAATCTTTTGGCATCGCCATCTGTTAAAGTTTTTCACTCACCTCGCCCTCCTGGCTGCAGCACGCTCTGTTCCCAGTCCACCATCATGATTCAGCTCCTGCCGACAGTCCTCTCGGGCTAGTAAGGGGAGTTGGACATGAAGGTTAGTTAGTGTTATAAGGTGATGCTGGGGGGATGAAGTCAGGAAGCCTGAACCATAAGTCAAACCACAGAGCATGAAGCAATTCCCAATGCTGGCTGTGTTAAATGCTGGCTCATATTCAACAAGGATTTGGCAATAATTCTCCCAAAAAATCTTATCCCCTAGAGTAGAAATTGCTTCAAGCCGCATAAGAATTGAATACATTTTTTTCACTGGTCATGGGCAAGGCTTTGTGCAAAAGTGAACTGTGCACCAATTCCAACACACATTAGTAGGTTTAATACTGACACTTTTGTGCAATAGAAGACTCTACTGATACAGTAGTTATCTACAAAGATCACTCGCTGGTGCGTTTGTAAAAGATACACTTGTGAACCAGAAATAAAGAATAACCAAATTTTAACCAAAGTATCTTTCTTGACACAGATTTCTAACTTTTGTTTCAATCGAAAAGTGCAATATTTTGCATATGCCTGTATACTTGATATTTTAAAATCCCCATTGATTATGGACACTATTTTGCAATCAATTACTGATGAAATCCCCCTTAGATCACTTTTAAATGACACAAAATATTGTCCATGACTTGGTGAAAAATATGTGAAACATTTACTACAAAGCAATGCAAAACTACGTAGACTTTGCATTGGCTGTGATAGACATAAGAAACATATCAAATTTATATCTTTTGGATAAAAATATGACAAGAGAAGTTGACTTTGCATCGAAAAAGGCATCAAGAATTGAAGAACAGAAATGGTGCTTGTGCAGTGATTCTGACAGAAGAAACTGGTCTGAGAAAGTGTCAAACCATTCAGCACTGAATGATCCACTCTACGATATATTTGGTAATTTCACTGAGGTACCATTGTCAACTAATTCCTAAGAAACTTCCATGACATCAAAACTGTCACATCATTACATTTTGATGTAATCACGTTGTTGAAACCGTGTTTAACTCTGAAGTCACTTGCGTTCCCTTTTTGTAGAAATTAAGCATTCAGGATTGAGAGGGTTGACCCAAAAGACCACAACATACAGTTCTTTTAACACAAATTTCATTAAGTTTTGTTAAATATTTTGATCTGAAGATAGTTAGAATCATGAAAAGACACATGGAAATATAGTTTGATTAGATGAGGATTTCTGAATTAACGACCGGGAATCCCCCGGGGGTCAGCGGACGACAGGGAAAGGGGCGATGAAGCATGTACCCTGAAATCAACAATTCAAAGCTTGCAAATCGACCAATTAAAACCATGCAAATAATGCTATTGTGATCACAAATAAATATTACATGCACCATTATTAAAAAGGAATCATGCAGACATCTAGGCATTGTGGATTTGCGCACAGCAACAAAACCTCACCACCATTTAAAGGGTTCATGCAGACATTTAAGCGTTTGGGACTTGCGCAAACAAATTAAGCAGACTACTGTAGGGGAATATTCTATATCATGCTTTACTATTAAATGCAAGTGACGAATGGGTTCTAGTACTAAAGGCGCTGGTGCATTATGTTTTGATAAATATGGACTCCCTCCTGGACTGCACGTGCTGACGCTGAAAGAAAGAACAGCAGCACCATGCAGAGAATAGGAATGAAATTAGGATTTGAAGGCCAGGTTTGTTCTGTCAAAACTGACAAAAGTTGATTGTTTTTCTGTTTTTCCAATTGTGAAGATATACACTGAAGATAAATTTTGACTATAACTGCACAATGAGCTCAAAACCAGAAAGTTGTGGTTTGGAAGACATCTTATCTTGTGGTCACTGATACCATCCAGGAGGAGTAATACTCACTGTCACTTCAGATTACACAATCCAGTTTAAGCCAAGGTTTGTTGAGAGCCAATCAGCTCAAGTGATGATTACTAGTTCATTAGACTTTAATCTTGAACTTTAAAACAAAACCTGCTCTTTAGACAATCAAACTTCAGGTCCAAAGTTGGCCAAATGTAGGTCTCTACACATGTACACTAAACATTTACTACACAGTAGCATGCAGAGGAGAAATATCAAAGCTTACACTGGGAACCTCTAAACTTCACTCTAATAAATTAAGAGGTAATAGCAAGGAGTTAAACTGATAAATTCCATCAATTACATTCATGTTAACATGAACAATGAAATGTAGTGTATGTACTCAGATCGTTCAATCTCTGGTTGAGATAGCTACAGTGAGAAAGTGATTAAAGACTAGTATTAGTAAATACTTTTACTGCATACTTCATGTACATTTACAGTTGGCATTTCTGTACAAAGCTGAAGCAAAAGCATTTACTTGTCTTGTTCATATCGGCCAATGATTAGGATGGGAAAATTGAGATGATATGGCTATACTCTTTAAATTATTACAAAATGATCTTTCTGTCTTATGAGCCATACTACTTCACACTATGGAGAACTGGGGTACTATGTCATTTGATAAACTAGCAAGGGAAAAAGTGCTGATCAACTAAAGAACAGACGAGCAGAAATACATTGGGTCTATACAGGGTAATAGACCAAGAAATATAGGGGACAGAAGGGGCTTCAATAAACTTAACTGCCTTTTTCAGGATACACCAGATAGACGAAGAAGGTTAAGCCCATGACTATCAACAAATCACGTCATTTTCATACCTCATCACATAAATCATTGAAAAGTTTGAATTGTTGTTTCACCAGCCTAGATTCTGATACTAACCTGGTGGACTGTTGCCATGTTCTGATGGTTCGGAGGGGGAGTAATGTGTTAGTTCTCCTTTGGCAATCAACGCATGACCAGCAATATTTAATCCTGAATCTCTTGCCGCTGGAGTGACTGGAGGTGGCGGGCTTGGGGGAGCCTGGCGGTCTACAACCACTTCATGACGAAGAATTTCTGACACTTGAAAAGATGAAATTCACGGATCTCTCAGACTGGATACAGATCAACTGACGTCGATATTCAATGCCATGTGGAAAACACAAAAAACCCAAAAAGAAAAGGGTTCTAAAAATCTACTCAATGACAATTTCTTCAAAAGTCTTTGATCAGCACTGTCTGAGATGTCAAGACTAATACAATGATACAAGAATTCATCATCAAAAGCAATTATAGAAAGAACATTTTGCTTAACTTACCTTTTTGCATGTAACGTTTTGGACTATTCAGTTTCCGTGCATGCTGGTCCAATTCTGGTTGAAAAGCTCCCAACGTTCGCGGTGAGCGTGCACCCAATGCCCCAAAGGGTGAAGGAATCGATGGAGCACTTCTGATGGGCCCCACAATCATCTTCTTCGCCATTTCTTGCTCTCGGTTCAAAATCCTCCCCGGCACAGCACTCTGAGCGCGTTCCTCAATGACGTCGTATTCTGGCTTTGGTCTCCGTACGATGCTACCGGTCAGTGGACGTTTCTTCCGTAAAGGATCTCCTCCAATATGGTCAAACAAATGAGCATGGGGATCCCTTCTTTCCCGATCCAAATTCAGCGACAAATTCCACTGATCTGATGCAGTAAGATTCTTGGGTAGATTTTTAGACTTTTTAGGTGGTATTTTATTACTCGATTTGAAAGGTGCAGTTCCATCCACTATTTTCCTCTCGCCCTGTTTAACAGCTGATACTACAAATTGACCCGGATCATCACCACGCTCCTGAGCCAGAGTTGATTCGTCAAATCCTAAATTTATCACATTTAACTTTTTATCGAAATTTACAGTTTTGTCAACATTGGCAGACGTATCAAGGATTGTATCTGCTGCCTCAGATCTACACAGGGATTCTCCTTCCACGAAATCTTGCTCCACGCTATCAGTATCTGGGACCAGTTCCTGCTCCGGGGACAAGTCCTCGGCAACCTCTTTTTCCTCCTTTGCGATACCTGTCTGAGGGGTTGGTTCCTCTGCTCTCGGATAACTGTCCTCTGTTAAATCCTGCTCTGGTTCATCGTCTAAATGGACGTAAGATTCATCCTGAAGAAAACACATTGAGATTTTATATTTTGAGATAAAGGAATTCAGATTGGATGGCTGAATTTGAAAACCCTGGCCACAATTGGCATCAAACTGCATCCACTATGACATGAACATTTGGATGTTCCAAACAACTGAGTGAGTCGATCTGTTTTTAATATTCAATTTACCCCGACATGAGATTCCTCCAGAGCTAAGAGTTCATCCTCCAGATCATTCACATCCGGGTGATCAATACCATATGTGGAGGTGTTGTTATCATCGTCATGGTAACCAGCTGGCGTCTGGGGCGGAGGTAAAGGGGTACGTGGAAATGGAGAATCGCTGGCTTCAGATCTGAAATGAATGAATCGACAAATAAACAAATATTTCAAAAAGAGAGCACAGGGCTCCACAAGGTGGAAATTTTCATTAGCCTCAGGCAAATACATGTATGTATATTCAGAAGTCAAAAATCAAAGAGATAGAGACAATTGTGCTAGTACTTACTGTCTTGGATCAGTTCTCTTCCCACGAATATCTGGAATTCAGAAATATGTAACTCTTGAACCTCTGACGATACTTATGTCACAACTAAATAAACTGTAGAACTGTAGAACAACATAGCCAAAAGTCATGTTAACTGAGTGATCAAGTCAGTTCTTCAGTATGCTTTCTGGTGTGGAAAACCCAGAAATGTACTGGAAAATATAGTCCTTGGCATGATTTCATGAAGAATCAATAAGAAATGAACGACTCCAGTGATAACACACATGACTGAATTATATTGCCAGCGGGAAGATTTACTGCCAATATCACTCTAAACGATCGAGTGGCCACCACACAACTAAATACCTCAGCCGTCAATATTTGACGTTTACTTATTGGAATGAAAAAGGTTTATAGATTGGTAATCGCTGTGCGAGAGGAAATATTAATAATTCATGATATACGGGATCTCTATGGGCTGAATAGCATTTAGCATAGCACAGTCTCTAATTGCTGAAGTTATTACCAATATTAACCCCTTGAGGCAGTAGAACGCTGGTGCTACGGTAAAAGAGGTGCTATTATAAAGTATCAGTGTCTTAAAGGTTTGGCGAACAGCTATCAAAGATGTTTGATTAATAAACTTTCCTACCTTGGATGTTCTTTGGGGCGATGAATGACAGATATTCCATATTTGGAGGCTGGTTTGCAGGAATAGTTGGTGTGTCCTAAAATAGGGCCCCAAAAAAAGAGTCGTGAAATAAATATACATCATTCATATTACATTTTAAGGGGATAAAAAGCATCCAATTCTCCACTCAAGGAAATCAACTTCCTCAAATTATGAAGCCAGGTTTGAGAAAATGGAATGTACCTTCCCTGCTGCTTCAAGACAGAAATTGAGAAAGAAAATCGAAAGATGTCAGAAATAGGTGAACTTACGCCAAAATAATATCCCATGGAAGACCTGGACATCATTATATAGGAAGGCCTGAAGAAAACATAAAATAAAACTGCAGAATTCGAGACCAGGTTCAGAGAACATTTCATAGAGGGGCAACATGGAATTATCTTTGAATCAGACAACAGAAAAGGGGGACATCAGCCCCTCAAAGATTTCCCGCAAACTGTAAACATTTCATTTTTCATGATCTTGAATCAAACAGCAAAACAAGTCTCGTCAAAATGACAGCAGTGGGGTTATCCGGAATACATGTACGCCCAATCACAGAACTTCACTAACAGACCCATAATAATGTCTTTGTTTATAGTAAGGCACTTACGGGCCCGCCTCAGGAGAATTGCCACCTAGATGATAAACTTTGACCAACGAGTCCACTGTCTGTGCATCAATCTCCTTGGTACCATGGGTGGCAGCACCAGGAAGGGTCTGGTTGGCATCGCTTGGTTTCTCCGTCTTCCACTTCTCCTTGGTTGACATTGGTGCCGTTTTAGGCCTTGAGCCAGCAGACGACGCACCAGCAGACCTCACCCTTTGTTTACCTAACTTCTTGACGTACGTGTGGCTGCCAAAGCCTGTGTCTTGCCACCTGTCAACGAAAAGATAAAATTTGAATAACCTACCAAAAATGTCCAGTCAACATACCCCTAAGAGTTATTTTGGGAAGAACTAATTGAATCAACCAAAGCATCGGTGACTTCAGTTGATTACTTACCTGTAACGTGTTGTATCCGGTTCAACCTTCCCTCTCCAGTCTACAGCTTGTACCACAGAAGATGGCGGGGCGGGCGTAGAATCACGCCGGAAATGGACGTTGTACTCGGAAGTGTCCGGTGGCTGTATTCTTGTTGGGACCAACTGGTGTCTGTCACTGGAACAGAGGTGGGTGATAGTGCTGATCATAAGCCTTTGAAGAAAGCAGTTGGGAAGGATTCAATACATAAAGTGTCCGTTATATTCACATTGTATGTTGCCGAGTTGGTTCCTCCGACATTTCTATGCAAATTACCCAATGTCGTTGTTAATAGTGCTCTCAACCAAATCATTTTACTTACGATCTTGGAGTGGGCGAAGCACCAGAGGGAGGACAAGTCTTGGGTCTAGGTGCAGGACTTTCATCCACTGGTAATACTGGCTTGGTGAAGCCTGCACTTGGGCCTGGAGCAATCTGCATGAAGAGAAATGCATAAGTTTGAGCCACAAAGCAGACAGTTAAAGGCATCCTACCCTTTCATATTGCTTTACTGTCCATGGATTATATCAGTTTTGTCTTGTCAAAACTAATATCAGAACACAGCAGGTTCTAGTTGATAGTACTTGGATTAGCATAAAAGTGAAAGCAAAAGCAAAGGCCTAAATCTAGACTATGACACCAGAATGATGATGAAAACTTTACTTTCCCTTCAACCTGTATGGTCAAAATGCCATAAATATCTATTGAGAACAAAGACATTCTTTATCTTGGTACACCAAATTGGCAAAGGGGGCCAAATAGCTAGCTACAGGCTTGGGTTTCTTACTTTTTCTTTATAATAGGACATATCGTCAGTCACAGAGTCAATCATGGTCACCAATGTGTCCAGTTTAACTTCGGCTGGTTTGATTTCTTGAGCAACATTTTGGGCGTCAGACTCAGATCTGAAACAGAATACAAAAACTTGATATCAAAATACAGTATACCCACGTAACATACCTCTGCAAAGAATACGTCATCTCTCTATAAAATGCACTGATTTTATCACAGACAGGTCATTTTCATTCAATCTAGCTAAGTCATTATGAAGTTCTAATACCACATCTCTTGAATGGCGTATACATACCTGTTAGAAGATCGAGCCGAGTCACACCTCTGCTCATCAGCATGGGTCAACTTTGGCTTGAAACTGGGATATTTTGGCAGATTGTGTGGATAGTATCTCTCTGATTGCTTGTAGAAGTCTTCAAGTCGCGATTTGGCAACGTGGCTTTCTTCCGGTTGGGCACCTGAACAGAAAGATTATAATTCTAGGCTTAGCCTTGTGAAAGACAAAACTTAACAATCACAGGTTAGTGCCAAAGTTGAACAATGAGGTGAGTTCACCAGATACATTCAAAAGTTAACAGATGATTTCTTAGCCTGAGTATCCATGGTTACAATGACAAACAGGATGACTCACCTCCAGTCTTTTTCGTTTCAATATAAGAATAAGCCGAGACGACATCGGAGGTAAACTGTTCTGGTGTCTCCGCATTTCCATGAGCAACGTAGCGAACACCATATGGAGTCCCTGACCGACCACAGAACTGAAGCTTTCCTGAGAAAGAAGGTCCACATTGAAAACATTGTAAATAGATGTTTCTCTGACATAAGGAGTTCTATTCTATTGCAGTCCATGCAGAATAAAGATTGGTAGATATTTTCTCTGTATTTCCTTAGCAGCTTATTATTTCACAGGTGATACTCATAAATGATTATCATGTTTCACCTGATCATAGGGACAAGAGAGACTACTCTCTGTCTGTCCGTATTTTAGTGTCTGGCTTGTGGTGTTACACGGATTAAAAGTAGCAAAACTAACCTAGCACATCTTGTCCATATGAATTCTGCTCCTGGTAAGACTGCCACATCCGGAGTTTGGCCGCTCCTTCCCCAGAACTTGATGGAGGCTTACCGGCTGCTGCAAAAGTGGTGAAGAATAGTTTAGGCTGTGACTAGGATGTTTGGTTATCTTGGGAATGAAAGTGGGTGTTAAAGAGACAGGCAATGGTATGTACCATCCTGGGCCTGGTGATGACATCAGGGATCCAGAACACTACAAGAGTAAACTCACCTGTTCCCTGAGGGCTATGACTAGCCACCTCTGTCTGGTTGTCTTGGTAATGTACATGGGGGTTAACAAGACTGGCTATGGTATGCACCATCCTTGGCCGAGCAATGTCCTCAGGGATTGGGGTGTTCCGGGGAACATCAACCTGATTCTCTTTTTCCTCATCCTCTCCTTCTGGTTGAACTGCCTGAAATAAACAATACTACTAACTAATGTTTAGAATAACTGCCCAAAATTAGGTCCTTGATTTTCTTTTCTCCGGAGGAGTGAACTTGTTGTGAGGTCACTGTGTTAAAAGTCATTCCTGTCTCTATACAAGTCTATAAGACCCTACCTCAGATGCCTGGAGATTTTTCTGATTCTTCATCTTTTCCTTTGACCAAGGAGACAAATTCAGGGTCGGTGATTTCTCTCTCTGCGTGGCAGATTTCCCTCGGCCAGTAGCAGACTTCTTTCGGGCAGACTTACTGGACTTTGGCCGGAACAGTGTCGGAGAAGTGGAGGATGTTCGAAGTGCTTCCTTACTCTCCGCTTCCAGGTGTGCCTTGCCAAAGCGCTGCAGAGAAGAATTGAATTTTAGTTTATAAAAGAAATAAAGCTCTGATTCATTGCAAGATCAGAGGAAAACAACAAAATGGAAAGCCTTTGACTGAATTTGCATGACTTCAGGTGTATCAAGTTGCTCAACCCTATCAAGTACTGCACTTCTACAGAGGAATATAGCCTATTCAAACTGTTTGTCCCTGTCCTTTTGTGGTTGTTTCAGATGCACAGAGTAACCATTTATTGTGCATTGGAAGGTTTTACAAGTCCAACTTACTGGAGCTGCGTGGAGCACATGTTTGTTTGCCAAGTACCAACTGTAGATCTTCTGTAAATCATTCTTCTGGCGGAGTCCAATGGAACTGAAAAGGACAACAAAATGTAATTTTTTTATCTCTCAAGAAAAAGTCACAAAAAAGGGACGAACTTGAGGTCATTGGATGTTACCTTTGACTAAAGTGTGCCTGGTCGAGAGGTATTAACGGTTCAGTTCAGTCATACGGCATATTAATCCAAATTTGGGATCTTCCCGAGATGGAAGGCCTGTGCAGGTCACACTCCAAAGACTATAATAGTTCAATACTAGAAAACAATAACTCGTTCTCCGTCCCTCTGGTTGGAGTTAGCCGGCTTGATATTACTGACCATTTCCGTCATACCTTGGAACAAAATTTCACTTGAGATGTAAAACACACAGATACTCACAGCGACGCCTCTACTAACATACGGATGAGAATACAATAAAACTGGGTATCATCATAAGCCTTTTGTCTGGAAAGAAATAATCAAAACACCATCCAACTAAACACTGGTTTATTATTTACTGCCAGCATGTGTTTTATACATACATCGACTAAATCATACATGTTGGCTTATCTGTTTTCAAGTACAATTTCACACAGCGGAATATATGAAATCGCACCTAATCTGTAATCAGTTTTATGGGAGAAGTTTTCATTGGGAAGTAATCCCCTATGAAAGTAATGAAAATAGGGCCTCTAAACGTGCTAATACCATATAGAGTTTACGAATACCATAACTATTACAATAGGCCTCAACGAAGTGATTTATTCAAACAACATATTCATACAAATTGAAAAGAAGGCCAAGTAAATATATAGCCAAGGATATGACAAACACATGTTTTCTCATACAAATGAAGGACAGGAAACAACCATGCAATGTAAAGAAAATATAAGAAGATAAGTGAAAAAATAAAAATAAAAATTTGCTATTAACGTTAAGCAAATGGTGTGACGGTCTGTGATGGTGTGTTCAAAATTCAAATAGAATTTAACCCCTTATTCAAAACACAAAGAGTTACGACCAGGAGGACTTTAAAGTCAAAGACTCATTTCATTGAGCATATGAGACAAAGCACAACCAGTCTCAATCTCAAGCACATCCGCATTGTCTGCCCTGGGCACCATATGGACTTAGAGGATATCATGATCATTGACCACCAGTGATTTGAGGGGGTTGTAAATGAGTCGTCCTTCCTTTGAATCGATCTGCTCCAACCTCAACCATGAAAGGGTCTGCCACAGCCTCCAACAATATGAGACATCATCCTTGATTTATGTCTCTGCCTGAATGTGACATCCTTATTTATAGTATCATAATCATAGACAGTTCACGGATAACGCTTTCACTCTTCCAGACTTCAGAACTTGTTCATGTAGAGCTCTCTTTTCTCTAGTTCAAAAACAATTTTGGCATTTGCCATTATCATGGACATTTCCCAAATAATGGCAATATCATTTATCAGTCAATGATGAAATACTTACAAAAGGTCATTAGGTGTCCCAGTAAGGTGTCCAAGCTTAACATCACGATGATGTCTATCACAAGCTGTGTACAACTCCTTGAATTCACTAAAGCCAAGCATCTGAAGAAAGACAGGCATATATTCGAAATAAAATACATTCCACCAACCCAGTATGAAGCCGATGTCTTATATATTATAACAAAAGATGAGATAATTACAGTTTAATTCCAATTACAACAGCATTTCTGCATGGTGAACTGATCTCATGAATCAGCAGTCTGGGACTAACACGAAACTACTTCAGTACACTTCATTAGACTTATGGACTTACCCGGGTGTTCCGAAGCGTCTTTAATCCTGTGTCAATGACAACGATTTGTTCTTCTACTGATGATGGTAGCGCCATCTTTAGTCAACTTATTGCACTGAATATCACAACATACAAATAGCACCGATGAATAGCACTAGTAGCAGTTCTTTCTTTTGGCGATCTAGATATGACAGGGCGTTCGGACAATGCTATATGCCTTTGTTCCTTTCTTCTCAAGTTAGTTGCTCCATTTTTTACAAGTAAAAGATCGTTGTCAGATAATCACTCTGAAACAGATGATATGAGATATCAAGAGCCGTTTTATTAGTCAGAATCAAGTTCACTATATGTGACCCGTCACAGCAAAACCAGGCGCTTGTCGCACAGAAGAAGAGCCTAAATGACACCAGAAGATAATGGAAGAAATTGATGTGCTCATATTTCACAAAAGGCAGACAATAGAGAAATGAACAGACAGTCCGTCTCAACCTGCCAAGCTCAGAGCGACATGCGCCTGGTTTTGCTGTGATGGGTCACATATTTAAATTTGAGTTATCGATTGCACAATGGCGCCAACTGACCAGAGTCGAACACAGTGTAGGAACTTTGTGAAACCGGAACAGTCATAAGGTGTGTCGTGTGTTAAGTTAATGAAGTTGAGCGCAGCACAGGCACAGGGAGGTTCAGATGAGACAGGGAGGACGTTTGTGAAGCCCGAAGGCAAAGGGACAAAGCATGGCCAGTGCACCATGCCAGTGGATCGGCACTAGGCCTAGGTATAGTCCATAGAACTTGAAATATGATTTAAAGATGCCACAAACTGCAAACTGTCACATAGTCGACTTCACTTGCATGACATATTTAAGTATGCAAAACGTCATTTGAATAAACTGTTCATTGTTGTATAGCCTACACTAACACTATCATCATCTACTGTTACTGTACAGTAGTGTAATCAATACCCAAGTTTTTAGTTTACCCTTGTTTACAAACAAAGCCTTGTCTTCCGGTAGAAATCTAACAACATGTTCATTGCTGGCAATAGCATGGAGTGCATGGCATGGATGGACCAACCATGGACAGGTTAATTTCACTTATGACTTACTACCTGGACACAAGACCCGTTTGAAATTGACCAACACCAAGGCCTATAGGCCAAATAGTATCCAGGCCATGAGACATTGAGTCCAACACAAAATCAAAGTAATCGCACAATGAATAAAGCAACTGGGAGAGGAAAACTAGGGACAACTTCGAGCACCTGAAGGGGAATCCGCCATGTTGTTATGATTGACAACCAAGTTTTAGTGATGTGGATATCTACCAGGTGGCGCAACCCGGGGTAGGTGTAAAGTGTGGACGAAAGTGTGGACGAAAGTGTGGACGAAAGTGTGGACGAAAGTGTGGACGAAAGTGTGGACGAAAGTGTGGACGAAAGTGTGGACGAAAGTGTGGACAGCGGCCCTCAAAGTTTGGTGGGCTGGTATTTCTTTGTCTTTCAATATGTTTAAAAGAAATTGCAGTATGTTAATGCATTATAATCTTTTCAATGGGTCAGCGAAAGAAAAAAAGAAAAAACTATTTCTTTTGACCATGTTGACCTCGCTTCTAAAAATTTTGTTTTTAAACCATTCAAACATTTAAATCAACTGCAAACATTTTCAATAAAATCACCGAGCAATATATACGATATATTAAGAAATATCTATAGCGATATTGTGTTATACGGTTACCTTGAACTATTTGCACCCAATTACTCTTCCGCCAGCGTGACCTAGCCACAATCATGGCCCGTACCCTAAGGCCTGTCTTCAGATTGCCAAATATCTCACGTCAAACATGAACGCCCTGATAGCTCAGCGGTTAGAGCGCTGCGCTTTAGATTGGGTGGTCACGGGTTCGATCCCCGGCGAATGTATTTTTTCGTTTTTTTAAAAGGTCTTCTTTCCATTTTTCATCCATGAACGTTTATCAATAGGCCTATCAGGCCCGGATTCGAATTAGATTCAAACCCTGGCGAATCTTATATCGTTTTTTTTAAAAAGCTTTCTTTCTACTTTAATATATTTGTCATAACAATTTTACAATACCCAAAATATGGGTCATAGGGCCTACCAGCAGAGTTTCTGAAACCCAAAGTGCTACTCAATAGGCGGCTAACAAGAAACTATCTATTTTACTGTTGTTACCGACGTATGTGTACACTGAACTTGGGATGTGCGTCGGCCTCGTGATCAAAATACCGTCCAGTGCCAGTTGGTGCGTTTTTCGCTGATTTGTGCAAATTTCAACATATCTCAAAAGTTCGATGGTTGACCATACCTCCATGGTTCAATGAATCCTTCAATTCCTTTGGTTTTCTTGGCGAACTGACGTCCGACAATAACCCGTTGACGTTTACCTGCTATGCTGCATGTGTATTGCCTTATGTCCCGTGTGTAAAACAGTTATCTATTTTCAGACGAAACTTGGTCCCTCACAAACTTTGGTCGATTTCGGAGAGAACATCTCATCTCATTTAGCCAATTGTTCAAGTGTTTATTTCATCATGCCTAGCCTATAGGGCCTATAGATTCTCTTTGATTTGTTCTCACAGTTTGGTTGGCCCTGATGCTGACCTATGAATCATGGACGATGGACCCCTTTGAAGTTGGGAGATGCCATGGGTGGAAGAAACATAAGTGTTTGAATGGAACTTGCGTCGAACACTACCTTGATTGTCGTAAGTATCAGCAGCAATGTGGCAACTGGTTGAGTTTGATTATCAAACTAGGACTTGAAGTTGAAAACGCGATTAGAATTCCAAGGTACTTGTTAACAGAAAGTGCTACAACTGTATTTGCAATTAGCCCTATACAGTCATACTCATATGGAGAAAAAAGGTTACTGTTATTGTTTGTAACATGATGATCTGTGCATTGTAGACGGACTTGAGAAGGAAAAAAAACTGTAAATTTTGAAATTTTCAGATTCAAAGCAAGGGAAGTGTCCCTACCACCGACCATATTGGTGTGAAGATATTGACCTCTGTGTCATCTCAGATGAATATTGCTGTAAGTTTTCATCTTAGAAGCAGTCAACAGCTCCTTTAATCCGTTTAAAAAGAGGAGTAGCTTAGGGATTAGCTTGGGTTGGTTCATGTAAAATATATTAGGAGTCTCAAAATCTTGGAAGTGGCTCCCTGAATTCCATTTTTGATGTGACGTCATTCGATGAGTCTTAAAAAAAATCTATGGACATTGAAAATGGAGACACTGATCTTGGCCATATTTAGCGTATTGTTCATTTTGTCTGTTGCTATATCTTCTCTTAATAGCGTCTTTGTTCATTTTCAGTAAGACCATGTCGTTTCAAGCAGATTTATTCAGCATTCACCTATGTTATCAGATGCAATGGCTTCCCTAGGAAATGTGCACAATCGGAAAATGAATGTCGTAAGTAGAACAGGAATGGCCCAGCTACAGAAAGTGAATTATTCGACCAATAACCTGAATCATGAATGAATACATGAAACCATGGAGAATTCAATAAGGAGCAAAGATGAATGTACAGGGAGAATTTGTATCATTCACTCAAACCCCGATCCTGTTCTTAAACTGGATATATTTGTTGCCTTGAGACAACCAGTTGAACCCTTTTACCCCTGCCTTTTTGTCTGCCTTATAAAATTTGGTTGCTTAATGTCCTGTTCGATCGAAAAGCTTGTTGCAATTCGCCTCTCTCCTGATCAGTTCTTCTGATGCTGAAGCTATGTTGTGGGGCAATGATATGTCAGCCTTGGATGTTTCTGACATCACATCGGACCTAAATGTGAATCAACTGAGCCTAAACCCACGACTAGGCAAAGTTTGAATTCACCACCACAGAACATGCAGGATGCTCTCATTGAGACAGAGACGATTTGGTGATGGTGTTGTCCACAGATTCCCTCTAAGGTTGGTCTTACGGATGATCTATCTTTTTTGTGGTTAAAAAGTTTCTGTTTCTTTCAGCCCCGCACTGCCAATTTCCCCTTCAGCATTGTCGAGAAGATGGCCAGTGTGTAGAGAATAAGAGTTTATGTGGTGAGTTGTTATTAACTTGGATTCCTAAATTTGTTTGTTAACTTATTGTATAAGGGTTGACAGCTTTTATGTGATGCTTTCCGCTGACAAGTGTCAGTGTATCAAAGAACGCCTTTCAATGCAGAAGTATACTTCAAGCCATGGGGCAAGTGTTATGATAATAAGATGCCATGCCCGTTGAGTAAATATTGGCCTAGTTACCCTGTTTTCCGCCGGAGGATGTAACCTAAGTTAAGCAAATGAAAGGCCTCCAATTTGTCCTCTCCCAGTTGATAAGTGATGGAAGGGTACAATCATAATTGTAATAAATTAGTCTTGAGTGTTGTCGTATTTGCATGCAGTAGGTATATACTATATGTTAAAGATACTATACATGTTATTTCAGTTCCCTGTTATAATCATGACATAAAGCGATGTGTGAGTGATGCCAAATGCTATGCACAAGTGCAGCAGTGTGATGGAAAACAGGATTGTCAAGACGGGTCTGATGAATTGAACTGCCTATATGGGAAGTCAAAGCCTGTGATAGGTAGGCATATATTTGGCCAATGTCTTTTCGTATCTGTTCCAGGGCTAACAAAAGACCCAATTCTTATTGAGAGTGTGAGGTGATAGACTCCCAGCCCCTCCCTGGCCCTGGCAGAAAGCTGTGGGGTCATTAGGCGAGTAAACCCTCTACATGCTCAACAGAATTCCAAGCAACACGCAAAAAGATGTTGTTATATGTTAAAGTGACTGACAGTTTACAGTTCAAGCTGTCAAAGTACGGGTTACCAAAGAAAGTTTATGATCTAATGTCTTGATATGTGGTATATTTTCAGAACAGTGGATGATAGGTGCTGTAGTGTTTAGTGTTTTCATAATCTTGATTATCGTGGGTGGCTACATAGGTTACCTGAGGAAAAAAAATCAACAGAGAAGGATCAGACGAGGTTAGTTGTACATTTATTTGCCATAAAGTGTTACATAACATGACCGTATAGCCTGGCCAATGGTCTTGAGTTCAATCCTGGGTAAGAACCTGAAATAGGTTTTTTTGGATGTATCAGCGACATTTTAGGAAGTAAAATTCTGTGCTCTTCACAACGCAGTGTATGAATATTCAAGAGTCTGTCAGATGAGACTAGGACTTTTCTGGAACAACTGATTTCCTTTAAAAAGTCTCACAAAATCTGCTCTGAAATTTGATGTTCATGTAGTATAACTCGGTCGGACTAAATTTGGTCTTAGTTGCAGAAAGACAACAACAAAATGTTGATTCTGCAAATGGCCGTCGGCCACTCATGAGGTACCCAATGCCAGATCGCCTAACCTCGCATCTTGGAGAAGAATCTCAGGTACTCTCAACCCCTTTTCATTCATGGTAAAAAGAAAACATGGTCAGTGCAGATCACAAGTTGAGTTATTTTGTTGTGACTCGGCGCAAGTCGCTTTAACCTACTAAAGATTGATAGCGAAATGAAGAGCAGGGAGTGGTATACATGTAGCTCACTGAGTGTTCTCAGCAATCGGACCTGGATCCAAATTCAATGATAATCCCGATTTTTCTGCATTGTGTTTTCAATTTCCAGATCAACACGGGGACTATGAGTGTTCCACCCCCGTTTGTAAATCTCTATGCTGGACCCACAACACCGCAAGGACCTACTCACATGATTATGGACTTCGGTGACCAGCCCACACTTCCTCCCTGCACAGATGGTGCTAGGTCTGAGCCCTACTTGCCTGACGGAGACATTGACAGTGTGAGGGGTGCATGTACCACCCCTCCACCTTCCTATTTTGATGCAGTAATAAACAATCCCAATGCTGCTGACAACGATGGGGTGAGTTTCTTTTCAATTTTTTGAGTGCATCTGATTTCAATTATCCTATGCTTTGCAGGTCTGTGTAGACTCCAGTCTATTCTAACAGTGTGAGGAAGGAGACTGCATTGAAACAGCTAACACTGTAGGAGACTAATGATGTTGATGTGGAACAAAGCATCGCTCAGTTAATAAATCCACAAAAATATTATTTCTGTGTGGTCAAAATTTGATAGGTCCATCACCATAGAGACGTAGCCGAGATGTCGTGAGGTTATAAGGGTTTTCTTTGGGCTTGCTTACATGGGATACGATTTGGTGCAGGAACGTGGTATTAACAAGGTGTGTAAATAACCTAAGATTATATTATTTCTAATTCGTGTCCTTCCAGCTTCCAACTTACGAGGAAACTGTACAAGCCGACCTTGAGGAGAGAATCAAGGAACAGGAATCTGAATTGTGAATAGAAAACTTTTGATGATTGTCAAGTTGCATGGTTATTATCTTGTGGGGGTTGCCAGCAGGTAGACTGACCTTGTAAGTTTGAACAGCTGCCTCCTGATACGACGTCATCCAATGAGATAGAAAGATGAGGAATCAGAGCATCATCTGGAGGGCGTGTCTCCTGTTGGTAGGATCTACATGTATGTTTTTTGTGTATGTGTACTTAAAAATTCATGTTATGTTGAAGAATTTCCTAACAGGACAGTTAGGGTGTACATATATAGATACATGTATGTATCCTCAAAAACATTTGGCAAAAAGTAATTTCTTTGTACATGTAAGGAAGCACGTCATATGTTTTTGGTGATTTCTGTTAGTCCCTGTCTTGCATGTGAATCTCTATCTCAGAGCTACATGTACATATGGTGCTATTCTCAAAGCTGTTTTGCAAGGTGAGAATGTAATTTTGAAAATACATAAAATACAGAGATCTGTGTCAGAGCATATGACCAAATTTATATAAAGTGGCATGTTGTGATTTATGCCTCACGATTCAGGTGAAAACACAAATTTTTATTTCACGTGAATCATGACTCCTATGTTATTGAAATGGCATGCCTCCTAAGTAGATAGATTTATACCAAAATGTTAGAAGACTGAAAAAATATGTTGGAAGACAAAAAAATATGTTGGAAGACAAAAAAACATATTAGAAGACTAAAAAACATGTTAGACTAAAAATGGAGCAAAATTCTGCAATGAAGTCCATGGAACAAAGCGCATCTATCATAGAAGTACATGTATAATAAATTAAAAGAAAATGGCTATATTTTGGCCCTGTATGGTCTAGTCTATGAGATTTGTGACAACTGTATGCATTTCTACTTTTATACAGGTTGGGAAAGATTCTGTACATTTTGCTGGAAGAAAGACTGTTTGTCTTTTATTGAAGTGTAATAATATTGTTAGTACATGTATCTTGTATATGATTAATATTCATTTTATGTAATTCTTCTCCTTGCCTTCTGGTTGTGACATGTTTCTGCTGGTACAAGGTGTCTTTGGTCAATTGAAATCTTGGCCCATTCAATCGATCCTGATTGATTGAATAGCACCTCATTTTCACATTCAGGTTTACAGTTCTTTGACATCTGCAACCGCATATTTCTTGGGAGTTATCCCACTTGTTGTTTATTTTATAATTTGCTGAAAAAATTCCCGGTAATAAACATTTTTATACAGATAAGTTTTGTCGTTTTGTTGTTCATGGAAAAAGCTTGAGTGAAAAGATTGAAGATTGGTACCCGATCTTCTCACCAGATGGCAGGACATTGAAAATACAACTTGCTTTGCTGAAAGTTGGTCCTTAAATCTTCTTTTTGTGGCTACCTAATAAACATGTTTACTGGACCCTACCATTCCTCCCTGAACTTTCAAACCTCAGGATTCGACTGCCTCTGTATCATTGATTCCTAAATCATAGATTCATGGCATTCCCATCCTTGTCCTGCCCTATATTGGAGTCCTCACTCTACTATCCCCAAGGTGGATTCAAGTCATGCCGACCCTTGTCCTCCCATCACAGGACTTCAGGAGCCCTTGTTCTTCCAAAGGGCCAAAATGTTCAAGATTGTGACTTCTCCTGGTTGTTGGTTGTCCAAGGAAGGCGATATGTTGTGACACACCTTGCCAACACGAAGGGATAAGACAGCCACAACCAGACCTAATGGGACTTGGCTGCCTCACCGTCTGGCAAGGGAAGCCACATCTTGCAAGTATGGTGAGTTAAGTTATCTGGTGGTGACATTCTTGTCTCAATCATCATGTTGAAATGACAGTTGGGCAGCAAGGTCCTATTTGGTACTGCCAAGGCAGATTTGGCCTGGTTGTGGCTGTCTCATCTGTCTCACCGTGTTGACAAGTCAGTTGGGCAGCAAGACTTGTCTTTGTCACGGCAGTCAGGTCCGATTCTGCCAGGTTGGGACAGTCTCCTCTCACCTTTGGTCTAGATCTGACACTCTCATTTCAATCACTGGTTGCCAAAATGGAGCTGCCAGGCCTTTAAGGTCTGGTTGTGACTGTTTCAACTACATGTAGCTCACTGTTTTGATACGATGTTGGCGGAGCCAGGTCCCATTTGGCCGGGTTGTGGCTATCAGACCTCTCTCACAATGTGCCGTAACGGTGGAGCAGTCGGGTCACATTCGGCCTGATTGCATCTTCCTAATCTCTCTCATCAGCACCTTCAGTGCCCTCAAACACCCCCTTTTCAGACCCTCAGGGAAATTAAGGTATAAGAGATGGCTGCATAAGGTCTTTTGCAGTAACTTCATAAGGTCTTCTTGTGACTTCCTCATCTCTCTCATCATGTTGTCAACACGGTGGAGCAGCCAGGACTGATTCGGCCTGGCTGTGACTTCCTCATCTCTCTCACCATGTTGACAACTTGGCAGAGCAGCCAAGACTGATTTGGCCTGGCTGTGACTGTCTCATCCCTCTCACCATAATTATTGTCAACACGGTGGAGCAGCCAGAACTGATTCGGCCTGGCTGTGACTGTCTCATCACTCGCATCATGTTGTCAGTACGGTGGAGCAGCCAGGATTGATTCGGCCTGGCTGTGACTGTCTCATCACTCTCATCATGTTGTCAACACGGTGGAGCAGCCAGGACTGATTCGGCCTGGTTGTGACTTCCTCATCTCTCTCATCATGTTGTCAACACGGTGGAGCAGCCAGGACTGATTCGGCCTGGCTGTGACTGCCTCATCTCTTTCACCATGTTGACAACTTGGCAGAGCAGCCAAGACTGATTTGGCCTGGCTGTGACTGTCTCATCTCTCTCACCATATAGACAACTTGGCAGAGCAGCCAAGACTGATTTGGCCTGGCTGTGACTGTCTCTCATCTCTTTCACCATGTAGACAACTAGGCAGAGCAGCCGAGACTGATTTGGCCTGGCTGTGATTGTCTCATCTCTCTCGCCATATTAACAACTAGGCAGTGCGGCGAAGATTGATGCGGCCTGGCTGTGACTGTCTCATCACTCTCATCATGTTGTCAACACGGTGGAGCAGCCAGGACTGATTCGGCCTGGTCGAATCAATAGTTATGTGAGCTACACTACAGGTTCGCTCAATGGCTTATGATAGGAATCAAAAGCAAACTAGCCACATTATCATTTATATTATGACATTTTAAGTCATATGTGAGTGCCTTCTATGTTATGTATTCTTTTACCTCAGATGTTTTTAACTTGGGAAAATGAAAGTTGGTCACAGCAAACTTCACCGCCTGACAAGCGCTAAACCGTAGTTTAACAAACTGCCGATAGATATCAGCACCTCACGGTCTATTTTCATAAGGCACGTGTGACAGTTTTCTAATAAAATTAAGGTTAGCCTATGATTGGAATCAAAAGCAAACTAGCCACATTATCATTTATAATGACATTTTAAGTCATATGTGAGTGCCTTCTATGTTATGTATTCTTTAAGATCAGATGTTTTTAACTTGGAAAATGAGAACTTCACCGCCTGACAAGCGCTGAAACCGTAGTGTTACAAACTGCCGATAGATGTCAGCACCTCACGGTCTGTTTTGACATATGTTTGATAAGGCACGTGTGACAGGTAGTTTGGGAAGATGGTGGAGTTGCCACACCATGTTAAATCTGGCTGTGACAGTTTCATTATATAGAATCCTTTGGGACAAGAGGGTATTGGAATCCCCGATGAGGCAAGGTCACCTGTCACTAGCAGGGTTGGCGCGCACATGTTACTGTGGGCTGGGTCGGCCCCAAGATGGACAAACGATCGGCAATGGCTAGAGCTGACTCAATATGGCTAAAAGTGACAGCCACTTGGCTTAAAAGTGGCTAGGAGGAAAAAATTGACAGAGCCAACCCGGACTAGGATATGTTCAGAAATTATCTTAAAACTCTTGTACCCTGTAGAGGAAGAACAGCAACCCAATTATAGAATAAAGAGCAGTCAATGTATCTATTTCATTTTTTTTTATTGTCGAAATGGGTTACATGTACAATTTTATGCACTGTCTGTGGTACAAAAGCCACTCTGTTACAAAATGCATCGGCTGAGTATACACTAGACTATGAATCTTACACCAGCCTAAGACAAGATTTACATTACACAGCATTTAGCAAAAATACATGTACATTACTCGTAACGGTGTTCAGTGTCCTTTGCCTCTGAACTCTTGACGAAGGACACCAAAAGGGTAGGCCCTTGCAGTAGTAGTGTTCCGGACATTCCCATCCTCTATCAAATCTGGAATGTTTTATGGACATCTTAATTCAGAGTCCTGCCTCTGATAACAATGAGTAGATTATTTCATTTCATAATAATACTTATCTCTTAACAACCAGTTGTAAGATTTTTAGGAGACCAGCTCTACATTTTAATCAAAACTACATCTTATATTACAGAACGTTATTTACACAAAACATACCTAAATGTGTCTGGATTAAGGCGCATATTTTCCCCAGTCAGTTCATGTTCATGGCAATGATTCATATTAATATACCTGATATGGGCTACAGCAGACCAGCAGAATCATGATACTGAAGGGTGAGAAGGACTGCATTTCACCCCCTATAATTTGTTTGAGAAAAGATCTGGGCCAAAGAGTTGTGGCCTGTATCATACACGTATATTCATTTGATTGACATGCACCCTTATATGTTCGTCTTCAACTAATCCTTGTTTGAGAAACGTGCAGCGAATATTTTAGCGATTCGTTTCGCTTCATCAGCAGACGGTAAGGGTCGTGACCTTGCAGACAGGATCTGTTGTGTTCGAGGGCTGGCGACACCTAATTTCTCGACATGTTCCTTGGCCGCTGCTGCTTTCAGTTGGCTCCTCTCTTCATCGAGCTGGAAAACAAATGACTGGATTTAGACAAGAATTATTTCAAAATGACAGAATGGAGAATGGAGCAACAAGGGAGAGCAGAGGAAGGTGGTGTATTTATACCTTGTCTTTAGGCTTGAGTGCTGTGACCATTCTGAGTGCCCTCATTGACTCCTCTAGATCTTTAGGTGGGAGAAAGAATGCAGGGGCAGCACTCTGTTTGCTGGGGCTGATGCAAGAGTCAAGGAAGCAAGATGCTTTTTGAGAGAAAACCAGGCGAGTACTGTAAAATGAAGAACTACATGTTTTCATGAACATTGAAGTGATGCAACTATTTCAAAATTTACAGTAAGTATCGAAATCTTATTGCAAAAAGGATACAGATCTTTGGAAGACTCAACATCGGCCGGCGGTACATTCTCCTGATCCAGTCTTTCCTCCTCATCGGTACTATTCTCATCTCGAATCTTCTTGTCAGTCTTGGAGCTGCTCCAATATTTGCCAGACTCGTCCGTCTTGTGACTTTCTGACGATTTACTGGATTTGGATGAACTTGAACTACTACTAGAACTTGAGGATGAAGTGCTGGAAGTTAAGCTGGAGTTGGATGCAGATTTGGCAGATTGGTGTTCCTCCACTGGTGCCGGCCCATGAATTTCAGCTTCGACTTGAATTGTATGTGGCCTTGGTGTGGAAGATTCTTCATCTGAATCAGCCACAGATACCTGAATTACAACAATAACTCTAAAAGACATGTATCTAAAATGGTGAGCAGGTGGCACCTTCTCAAACAATGTGCATGGCAACATGGCAACAGGACTGGTATGCACTTGTTTACTTTCCAGAATCTATGATATCTACTTCAAGTTGATCCAAAACCTTGGCACAAACTAATATGCCACTGATGTCCATAACAATTCCTAAAGATATTCAAATTTCTTGGGTTATAAACATACCTGAATTTCCTCCCTTATTTCTTCTGCTTCGTCTTCTACAATGTCGTCTGCTTCACCTCTGTCGTCTACCTGATGAACTGGTTCAACGTGTTCCTCCTCGCTACCGTCTGCTTCCTCATCACCACTGGCAACACCCCTACCCACATCTGCTGTCTCATCCTCTTCCACACTTCTATCAACATCCGACTCTGCAAGATGATCAACCCCTGATATTGAAACAGGTGGGAGATCGACATTACCAGATAAGGTTCCAACAACTTGAGATTCTTGGGTGACATCTGTCATCCGGTCAACATCGTCAAAGGGCCCCAAATCCCCATCCACATCATCCTCAGATTGTTGACGCTGGTATTCTAACCTGCGTCCCTGACCTCTGCCCTCTAGACTGACCCCACTTCCCTCTGACACAACACCAGGATCATTTGGTTGGTATTCCCGAGGCTCGAGAATCACACCCGGCTTTTGAGAAAACATATCATGGTCCTGATTGCGGCTATTGTCCATATCGCTCCTTTGTGAAAGTACTGTGTCATCAAAAGCGTTCTTGAAATTAAAACAGGAAATGTTGTTTAACGGTCTCGGTGCCACAACACTTGCATCATCAACCTCCTCCTCATCCCCCTCCTCTTCATATCGCTGAAACTGGCGCGTAATGTAGTCATCTTCTGCTTCAGAGGCATCGTCTGATGACTCAGCCCCAAGATGGTGCTGTCTTGCTTGGAATATTTCATGAATATCGTCCGTCCTCTCCTCGGGTAAATCATGAACCGAGGCATCACGACGTGACGGCAAAACAGGAGAAAAGGAATCAATGTCAATATCTAAGCCGTGTATCCGTTCAGACTTTTCTTCACTCTGAGGCATAGCAGTCACGACAGGCACACCTGTTGTCCACGAATTTCCTCGGACAGGTGTCTCCCTTGGTCTTGGCTCCTCACTCCTCTGAATGCCACTAGGTGGTGATCCGTTGAGACCTCTCAACAAGAGACGGGCACGCTGAAGCGATTCACTGAATTCATCCGACGCAGAATCGGGGGTGTCAACCCCTTCTGGCTCCAACAGGTCAAATCCTAATGCTAATGATCCACTGCCTCTCTCTGAAACAGTCTTTAGGACTGGTTCTTCTGCTTCTGGTCCTTCTTCCTGCGTATAACGTTTGGTAAATTTTTTGTTGATCTGATCCAGTTCTTCGATATTTGACCTGAAGTGAAAGGATGAAGGTATTACTGCCAGTCTCATATCGTCTGAGGTGATGAACCTATTCCACTAGATATGGTGTTAGAGGAGAATCCCAATTGAATATTCATACTTTTTTCGTTGTTACATCAAACAGACAGATACAGCTTACCTTAGATTCCTAAAGAGCATTGACCTTGAAGTTTCCCCGATGTCAAGGGATGTGGAGAAAGGAAGCTGCCAGTGTTTAGGTACGGGAGGCTGGGCCTGCAACCCTGAAGGATCCAAGGCAACACGCTGGTCCATATGCTGGGAGATATGGCTAGGGAATGTTGGGTAGGCACCAGATGTAAGGAAACGTGCAGGACCTGTAGACGTCTGAAAGGCAGAAGTTGGCATTATACACCAATTGAGATATAAAATCTGAACTAGATTACAACTCTGACCACAAAAGCAGGTTTCAGTAGGAAAAATATTTGAATTATTAAAGAGGACTAATTTTATTTACCTTTGATGGTGATGAAGCTGTCTTCACACCTACACTAGAAAGATCTTCTCCAGGAATTACACCAACCTGCAGGGTGAAAAATGACAATTAAAAGAAATAAAAATGTTCATTCTAAATTGGAGGGAAACACACTGAAACATTATAAAAGTAATTTACAGAGTCAAATGCACATCGTTAACTCACCTTGATCTGACCTTGACACTGCCCATTGAAGTCCATGATGTTGTACCATCCACAGATCTGACGGAGACCTATCGACATCGGGCCGAGATCAACCGAGACAAAACCTATAACACGGTCAGATGATTTATCTAGGAAAAAAGGTGCAAAGTTAGCAATTCACAAATTTAAAGATGCTGATACCACTTGCTTGAGATCGTTGATGATTTAATAGGGTTTTTAATTAATATTCAAATTTCTGAAATTTAGAGCAGACATACCATTGGTCCTGTTCAGTAGTCACAAATGTCATTCGAAGCATTATAAACATCTTACCAGGTGTTGATGATCCGGAAACAGTCTTGTGCCAAACTTTGAATACCAGATTCTGAAAGAAGATAAAAAGATAGTGTGCTGTGAATGTCTTACATTGTAAACTCAGGGCAGATTATGAAACTGAGACTCAATCTGTTTGCCTTTAGCGTTTACATTTCTGACTTGTAACAGCTGCCATTAGAAGTTGAGTCCAAAACTCCATAAGTGGATAACAGTGCAAGCTAACCTTATCATTTTGTTGCAGCAATTCTTTAGTCAAGCGTGTGTCATGTTCGTGATTCCACATCGGTGAGTCATGGCTGCTGACGATGTCTGTGTGAGCTGGATCATGGCTCTCAGCTGTTTGGTACGAGACATAGGCACTGGGTTCGATCATACCACAACTGGAGAAGAAATGTCAGATAATACTGAAAAGTAACAACTCTATTTCTGCATAGAATTTCAAACGAATATATTACAAATGTAAGGTGCTCTTCTATGTAGTAATCAAAAGAGGTTCCTTTCTTTCAATTTTGCAAAAAAAACGTACCCTCTCTTATCGGGGACATGAGCAAGATGCATGGCCCTCTCAACGGAGATATGAACAGGGAACGTGTCAGCATCCGGCAGCAGTGGTTTGGAATCCTTGGTGATCTTCTTGGGCGTCTTGTGGCGTTTGCCAAATACCCGGACCTCATCCTCAGAGTCCATCAGCTCATCAAAGTCAATGTTCTCCTCAGATACATCCTTGAAGAGCGCAAAATCAAAGATTGAATTTAAAGTGAGCATGCACAAGCTAAATACGTTAGGGCTTTGTTGTTTAAGATTTGTTAGTGACTAGCATTTGACATTAACTTTGCTGTTAAGTCTAATGGGTTGAACTGAAGGAGGCAATGCCAAGTCAAAAGTTAACGCCAAAATACATATGCTCTTTTGAAAACTGGAACTGAAATTCTATAATCGTTCTGGAGTCAACAGTGAATCAATCAAAAAAAGGAAATCTCTACCTTCTGCATGGTTCCAAACTGTGGCTGGAGAGTGATATGAGCTCTAACGAATGCTCCTCCAAGACTGGACGCGCCCGGCTTGAACAATGGGAACACACCACTGTGATGAGAAACAAACATGAAAGACAACGGGGCCTAGACTTTTGTTTTTACTCTCAACAGCACTATTATGATATATTATCTCAAACTGGACATGATAGATGCCTGAATGACGTCGCTATGTGGCCTCTTTTTAGAAGAACAGAGTTTAGTTGCGGACCAAGAAGAACAAACAAAACATTCTAGAAATAACAAACAATGCCACCAACCTTATTCTATGTTGTTTCCTTCTGCGCTGAGCGAGACTACTCAGTTCAATGTAGGCGGATCCAATCAGCTTGTCCCGGTGGCGAGGTCTCTTCTGGTCAGTGTCGTGGCTGTACGTCACCCAAACCTGAACCTCTAATAGCTCTTCTCTCAGATACCTGTAAGATGTTGGTTAAAGAGAAACCACATTTTCTATCAAATTTGACCATTTGTATCCACTGCACTGCCAATATCAAGTAGATCTTAGTGTGTTTACTGTAGTTCAGCTTAAAGGATTAAAAACCCCATTACTACGTTTCATGCAAACTTGGACAGAAGTAAATGCTTACCAGGAGAATGGAGCAGTGGCTTGAATATAAGCGACCTTCTTGTGTCGAAGATCGGCCATGATGTAGTTCTGATTGTTGGCCTCAACTGGCAGCACCTTGGAGCACACAGCCGCTTTGTCATAAAACTTGTATCTGATGTAACATTTGGCCGCAGAATCCAAACTTGTCTGTCCGGTGATGAGGGCATTGGCAACGGGGAAGCAGGCAAGGTCGATCACTACGGTTACTTGGTGGTGGTGACTCAATGAATCATCTAAAAATAAAAAGTGATATAGAGTGAAACCTTTCTCAGGGACACCTTTGTGATTCCATCTGGGTATCTTATGTAAACTGCTATCCACAACATGAAATTCTGTTTGAGAGTGATATTCAATGCCAGCAGCTGTACCTACCCGCACTCTCCCATTCCTCCTCCTCATAATCCTGTTCAGGACTCCACCCGACGCTCCTCCCAGCATGCAACACTCTCTCCCTATCATCGTGGTGAGCAAACTTGACGGCAAGCTCCAGACCTCCAACAATTCTCTCCAGACCTTTGCCACCTCGGGATGATTTTATGTCCTCGTCTAGGTCAGATTCAACACCCCACCCAAGATTCTGCAGCTTGATGGCAAACCAGCCTTTTACACCAGTCTTGTGAGCCAAGACACCCCTGAGGGGCACAGTAGTAGTCCCTAGTAAAACATCTCCAACTGTTGAGACAAGTTTTCTGCCCTGGACTTCTGATGAGCCGGTGTTGACGTACTCTCGGTCAACATCTGGGTTGGTGCCCGGGACCTGATGCCAGACCTCCAGTGTCACCTCGGCAGTCTCTAGTATCTCAGCCAGGCACAGCGCATCAGTACCAGCTTCTGTCCACAGCAGAGGGCAGGGGAAGTCCATGTAGCAGGAGAACTCGGGGGAGAAAGTCCTCGCAATGGTTCGGGTTAGGCGCTCATCTTCCTTGGAGAGGAAAGACATCTTGATCCTGATGTAGGTGTTGACACCAACTTCGGCTGGATACTGCATCCCTGAGTTGAGGCGGGCATGCATCTCTGCTGCAGCCTAGAATATGTAAGGGTGGGCATTTTACATGATTATTGCGACTTTGATTTGACAGCATTGCTGCTAATGTCAGACAGTTGCAAAGACTGATATAGACTGATAGAGAAAAGGGGGTATCTGTCCCACTCGCCCATTAAAAATAGGCCATGTCAAAATGTCACTGAGCAATTTTCGAGCATCCCAAAATGACTCTTTGCCCTCCACTTTTCAGCAGGAGGGATTTAAAGAGAACATTACCTTCAGTCCAGAGGCTCTGATAATACCGAGCGAGAGACAGACTTGTGATCCAGACAGATTCCTTGTGGCAGCCATCTGACTGGCATCTGTCTTCACTTGGTGGGATGAAGTCTTGTAATTGATCGTGACGTCAAGGAGGCCCGAGTTGCCCATCTGCAGGAGAGAAAAGAAACACTTTTCTTAGATGTACATTGACACTAAAACTTGAAATCGAGAAAATTAAGAAAAAAATTGAACAAATACCCTTCAAGAGTAAGAAATAATCAAGACTGAGTATTACCTTAGCCTTTTCCTCGGATGACTGCACCTCAGGGGAGACAGGGGTGAGAGGAAGAGGGAATGTCTGGATGTTGGTCTCGCCCTGTTTCTGCATAGTGATCATGGCACATAACTTGGCCAATGGAAGGCTCGCCTGGAAGAATATACTGCATTATAAACAAAGGTCAGAATAATTCAGCTGTTGTGACCTGGCCTGTTGTACTGGATGTACAAGCGAGCAGCCATGGCGGCATGCACAAATTGTCTCGGCTCAATTCCCTAAGCAAATATATCATCTATGAAGATTCTACTTGCCTTAGCTATAACCTGATCCCTGACATTAGGATAGTAATAGCGGCACCAGATTTCAAACGGGACTCCACCCACTCCGCCACCAGCACCAGCACAAGCTGTGAGGATTTCTCTTTGGGCGGGTGTGCCAGCGGGCAGGATGATACGGTGCCTGGTGATATCCTGGAAGACAGGGTCAGGTACACATAGGGTGGTGGCAGTCCGGTATGGCTTCAGAGTTGGCATTGCTGAAATGAGGAGAAAACTGTAGGGTAAATCTCAGAGCCAGAAGAGGGGGAGGGACTGGCAGACTCCAGGTTTCTCATTTTACCAAACCCTTTATCAACTGAGCCAAAGTTGTGCAACCAGCTGCTGCTAAAGCTGTATTGAGTGAAACTCATCTTGTCTTAAAGTAACTCTTGAAGGCTGACCTATTTGACCTACAGAGAACTGAGGTATAGACCTTTCTGATTTACACTTGCTGTGAGCTATATACATGTAAGTGATCATCCATGAATTTCAAATGAAACCAACCATGGAGGATATCTGGTCCACCGTGCTGTTTTGTTTGTGCTTGAGCAGGGAAGTGATACTGGATGAACATGTCCGCCTCGCCCCAAACCATATCGTCGAGCAGCTGGAGTTCCCGCACACCTTCTATTACAACCTCGAACGAATGCTCGACTGAAATGAAACGAAAACAAACCAATAATTTGACTTATTTTTCAATCCTGTAACAAGTCACAACAAAGATTTACAGCTTTCATACAGTGCTGTGCAGAGAATTCTTGTTCTAGTTCTAGCCTGTCCATCGTTCAGGGTATTCCTACTGATTAGTACGGTAACTGAATTTGGAAACATAATCACATAATGGCCATTGAAAAGAGGAACCCTAAAACCCTTAAAAGTTACGGAGAAAAGGAAGTGCTTAGAGCTGCTTTGAACTGAAGATGTGCCATACAAGCTCATGACATTACTATCTTTTATTATCAAAGTCTCCTACCCATGCCGTCATCCTGTTGATAATCAGCCATGCTCCTATCTCTAGACATGTCTTTCCTCTCCAAGAAGTGACCTGGTCTTTCAGACACAGAAATGGCATTAGCAGGATCAAGTTTTAATCGTTGTAGCGTTGATACCTGTTCAGCCGATCCCATGCCAAGTAGCACCTTAATCTGTCCGAACTGAACACCGGTGAAGGGATCCAAAATAGGGAGGTAGTTGTCCACCGATATCACAGGGTACTGAAACACAGAACACCTAAATGTAACGTTTACAATCATTGCGATGATACTATCATTTCATTATCAGCCCCACTCTCAGATTGACCGATTCAGACAGCACTGTTGTACCAATGGTATAATCTTTCATGTAACAAAATCTTTTCTGGCCAAAGTATTTTAGTGAGATGAGGTTAAATGGCCTAAGGGACTACACTACAGTCTGGTATGCCATCACCAACTAAGCTTGGCAAAGTGAGGCAATATGTCATGTGACTACATACATACTTCTCACTTGAAATGGTATGCTCTTTAAATGACATTTAAAATTATTGCTTACCCGTGACTTCATCAAGGAGTTCATTATCTTCCTCTCCCGAAATGACATGTAGAACTGATGCAAGGAGAGCTTCACAATTCCAATCAGCTGAAAAGTGAATGATGTTAATATTATTATGATAATTTTGACTCGGGGATGTGAGAGGACTACTTGCACCACACTATAAGCCAATAGAAACCTCTGAAACGTTCAACAACACTTTCTTCAATGTCAGTGATTCTTTTGAAGGTATCTAGTACTAGAATTTATGCAGTATACACTGTATGACTCAAATAATAACATTTGGAAAAATCTTTTCAACATTACTTTGTCACTTTCTGATGAAGTTTTCTTGTCCCAGACCTCGACCACCATGAAGTTATTCCTCATCCTCTCCAGTAATGACGGAGTCACTAAAACAGGCGCCACCTGGAGAAAACATTGAAAATAAAACCACTGTAAACATTCTAATCAAAAAGGTCAAGGCAAAACCAAAGCTTCTCCAGCCCAAAATGCATCCTACAGAAGCTATAATCAAAAGACATCAAGCCAATATGTTACTTTGAAATCCTACATGTAAACTGAACCTAAGGCCAGTAATGCAGCCAAATTCTTGATGTTGTTATTAGCCCCAGGATTAAGCCTCGGGCAAGGAAGGCTCACACTCACCTGCACAAAGTCGAAGGTCGGCTCGAATGTTCCCCAGGCAATGTTAGAGCGGACGCTATCACTACACCAGAACATCCTGCAGACGACATAGATATTCCTCGTCGACATGTCACGTTTCTGCCAACCTGTCAGTGGCTGTGGAGCTTGCTTTGGGTTCTTGTTACTGGAGAGCTGCAGTGTGCGGCTTCCGTGCAGAGTCACATTACGTGCATCTGGGATCATCAGAATGGTATGCAGCGTCACAGCCTAGTAACAAATCATGTGTTATGAATAGATTTTATCAAGTTATTTAGCACTATGGACAATTTCGGAAGTCTAACTTTGGGAAGATACGCTCAAAACATACGTCTGCACTTGAGGCCGGTGTCTTGCTCAAGGATATGGAATGAATACACGAAACAGCGGTGATCTTTCTGAAAGTCAAACATTGAACCTCGAACTACTAACCTCACTGCTCTCATCGATGATATTCTGTTGGTAGATAATCTGTGTTGGCTGCTGATCCTGAGTCTGAGTTCTCTGCTTCATTTCTGTTATATTGGATGATACCGGGCCAGCTTGAACCGAAACTTTAGATTTCCCGGGCGGAGTAGGTGGCAGCTTTGGCTTGGGCTTTGACTTTGGGATCTCGACAATCTTGGGGTTCCTCATCTCGGCTAATCTGGTCTTGGCCAGGCAGGTGGCGAAATCTTTACTATCAGAAGCCAATTCAACTGATATCTGCACGAAAAGGATTAAGACTCATTTACACGCGAAGAGCAAAAATGATAACTTTCTCTAGACACATGTCATGCTAAAAGGTAGATCAAATGGACAAAATGGAAAGAACATATCGTTTGCTTGATTATTATTTACCTTCAGTCTTCCAATAGAAGCGACATCAGCACCTGGACTGCTCTCGATCGATGAACTTGCCGACGACGTCTGCCCTGTTCGATCTTTCACCAACAGACTTTTATCCACGTAAAGGTTGTCAGATTTTAGTATGGACTTCAACGACACCAAGCATGTGCCTATCAGCGATGGCTGTGAAAAAGAAAAAGTGAGATGAAATTGTAGTTGCACACAGAAGTTGTTCTGAGCAATGTGAACCAACAACACGATCACCCATGTTACCATCAGTGTCATATTAATCCCTCATTTGACATTGAGTAGCTACATGTACAATACCATCCACTTTAATAGTATATCCAACAAAACAATGAAATTATAGCTACGCTTATTGTTTCGTAGCAGACGTCCCAGCAATGCTGTACAACTCAAACTTACCACTTTCTGGCTGGCTGTTCTGGAGTACAGCTTGAAAACAAGAGCTGACTTCCACCACTGCTCAATGGCCGATCCGTCAAAGAGTACAGGGAAGACTGAGCGGTGAGCAAACGTAACAGCTGGAATAGATAATGTAGTTGTTTCTGCAATGTTGAAAAGATTTTCATATCGCTCACATTTTTCTAATTTCAAAGAAATCAAAACAAATTTGAATAAATGACATGAAATACTTCAAAGACAAACTTTACTTACTTCCATCGGCGACTTTCTTTGAGACGACCCTCATTACCTCTGTCGCCATGGTATTCGATGTGTGTTTATCTCTTGACGTCGCTACCACAGGGAACTGGTATTCTACAAAGTAGGTGCTGCAAACAAGGGAATTTTGGAATATAAATCACTAAATGATACTGCTACATGCTAACAGAGCTTTGAAATAGCCCTGCAGAAAATGATTTTAACTATAAAAGTAATCTGCCCCTTACCTCGCCTTTTTGGATGCTTTTGGTGGTTTTCCTTTGGCCTTCCTCGGTGAGGCAGACGTCAGTTTTTCTTCCTTCAACTTGAAGCTCTCAATGACAACTCTTGCCTTGTTGGCCCGACCAAGGAGGGTCAGCCGCTCCACACTCAGGCCTTCCACGGTCTTAGTTTCAGCCTGCTTCTTTCCTGGAAACAATATCAAACGTTTTAGTCACACGTGTTCCAGCGAAGGAGTTTTAGCAGGACGCAGCACCTTGCCTTTTTTCAACACTCTTATTCTGCCCTGCCTTCCTTCATCAGTACCATATGCTCTTCCTTTCTTAATCATACTGACTGATAGACAACCATCTGTACCTTTTTTTTTCTGCACTCTTGGCGTGTGTTCTTCAGAATCTGACGGTGTCATATCAAACGATACCCGCGACCTCTCAGATGTCTGTGACATCATATCGTCATCTACCTCCTTCCTCTGACCAGCAGGCGATGCGGTTTTTTCGAGGTGAGGTGATGTCAGGCTGGATTGAGAAGAATGTCTAGATGGTGGTCGCTGAAAAATCCAAGAAACAACACAGTCTTTAATTCGACAACAACATTCTCAATTTTGTGGATGTACCAATTTAGGATTTAGCTTCCCATGAGCCTCTGCCCTTCAGTTTGTTCCGAGGTTTCAAATACGCCGGCCAAGTGATGCCATGTTATCAATTATCTCAACTTACAACATTTCCAGGTTCATCAATAGATGGTGTTCTTCTGTGCCGCCTTACTATAACCTCATCTTCACTGCTGGACAGATCATCAGAACTAACATCCTTCTGGAAAAAAGAGATTACATTTCTTTTTGTACAATTTCTTCCATGAATATGAAACACTGAAAACTCTGAAAAGTATTTGTCTTGAAACTTCTTAGTCTCTTTCTGTCTTTGCTGTAATGAGGTTTTTCATCGAATACACAAAGTGGTTGTTGATTTTATTTCGTTGCATCGTAGAAAATGCATCAATGCATACATCGTTCATGTACAACTCTGTGAACCAAGCCAGGGCATCAAGTTTCTTCTAGACTCAGATGAAAAGCAAGTTTGCGATCTATAAATACCTCATTCGTATAGAAAAGATCTTGCAGAATACTCTCATCATGCAGAGGGTCTCCCATTTCACTCGTCAGGTCAGGGTCTTCAGAAATGGATGAAGAGGGGCTTCCACCTTCAAGTAGAGCTCTCATTGTCTATAAATGAGACAAAAATTTCATTGAAATGAGACTGATATTACATCAAGGACAGAAAATTCAATATTTGAGATACACCTCCCCCCCCAAAAAAAAAGTAAAGTGTACCTTATAATCCCTGGTATCAACCTGGGACCCAAGCACGAGGTCAACAGCTCTTTGATGGGTGTTCACGGAATCATCAAAAGATTTCATCAAATCCAGATGTGTCGTCTGCTTGTCACCGTCTGCTTTCAAAATCTCCCTGAAAAGGTCTCCAGTGGAACCCCTCCTGAAACAATTCATCAAATATCGATCAAGAAAATGTTCCAAGAAAGACACTGTTCTAGTCTGTTTGGGTTTAAGACTGGAAGGCCTTGGCAGCTGCACCAATGGCACATATCTTCCTTTACAATTTGGGCAATTGTAACCGTATGTCATTAGCAACTCAATTTGTGTTCACAACTCATTATGAAGAGTAATGCAATAGCCAATCTTACCTCTTGGACGTTTTTGAAGCATCCAAAATCGTATCTGAATCAACACTGCTGATGGTGCTAAGATCAGGATTGCTCCGGGATGGTTTCAAGTTTGTATCCATGCTTGACTTGATCATTGCCTCCTTCAGCTTTGTGCCCTTGTCTAATAATGCTGATAGCATATCGGACGTCGGCTTGTTCCTCATGTCAAGTGAAAATGGCTTCGATGCTAGAAAAAGTCAAGGTTTTACAGTTATGAAAACAATAACATGGAATACAACAACATTTGTGCAGTGATGACATTTTTTCAGTGCACTTGAGTTGTGGGAAATGGAGACTTCAGATGGTACGGCTGGCTAGAGGCCACTTTTCTGCACCAGCGTCAGTGACTTCCTGTTTAGCATATCTACCATTGACTTTGAAAGTCAACAATTCCAACAAAGAATACAATAACATTTGTGAGGACTGATCGAGTTTGGAAACAACAGAGCCCATTTACCAGGTACTGAAGGGTTGATTGTACTCATGGCAGCTGGTGGACTGAGGCCCACATCCTTGGTTGGATACTCGTAGATCGGCCTTGGCTGCGCTGGAACACTGGTTGGGGATCTGTCATAGAACATGGCATCAACTCCTCTCAGACCTTTGCCATCATTGGCCTGAAAAATATTCAACTTTTGATGTAAAAGTAACATGCCGATATGTTTCAATCCAAAAAACATTGAAATATTCACTCATACTTAATAGCATGATCCTGATTACATACATGCATAAATTTTTCATCCAAATCAATATACATTGCATCTTTTTACCAATTTGGAATGTAAGTGAATGTTGCTGCTCATAATTTGAATAACTTCAAGCTAAATCAAGCAATATATGGGAATAATCAACCAGAGGCAGGGTACAAATGAAGGTTAAGAGGAGGCAAGGAGGAATGTTGTTCAGCTCAACGAGTCCCACCTTTGTTCCAGGTCTAGGTGATATAAAGGGATCCTCTACCCCATGTGTCCTGCTGTAGTCTGGTCTGGCCATGGGCGTGATCATCTTAGATGGGTTGATAGGCTGTATATCTTGGTGGCTGCTCATGGTGTCTATACTCATATCAGTGGTCGGGATAGACTGGGTACTGTCGTACGATGCTGGAAATAAATGACAAGTTTAAGGAATTCATAGCAGTGTTAAAGGAATAAATCTGACAATTATTGTCAAAGCTATTCATTAATTTTGGCAAAATGAACAGTTGAGGAATCTAAATGTTTTTCAGACTCACTGACGTACCCATTAGGCTCTCTAAGACAACTGAGACCTGAAGCTCTGCTATCTTCTCACCGCTTGATGAGAATACTGCAAAAAATCTGAAAAAGAGGAAGACACAATGACACCTTGTAACTGGAAATCAAATAATTACATTGCAGATATGATAAGGATCATCAAAGGCCTAATCAGTAGATTGGGCCCTAGAGTTAGAAATCAACACACGACAATCACAAAGACTACTTCTGTAAGGCCGACAACAGAAAGATGTTGGTTTGCCATATCCTGACCAACCCACTCACTGACTATTAAATTGACTCACCCATTAATTGGCCTGGTTGGGGAGATCAGGGCTATCTGATCAACTTGACACTTTCCAACAGCTACCATCATTGGACCACTCAGCACCTCAAGAATTAGAACACGCATGTCTGGGAACTTATCAAGGAAATTACTCAAAATAGACTGACTGACAAAGCCTACCAACAAAACTAACATAAATTTCTAGGTTTTCATTGTTCAGAGTGAATTTATTTAAGTTTATTTGAAAGTATTTCAAGTAAATTCACAAAAGGATACCAGTTAGGTATGCTGCAAACTGCTTTGGTCCTGATCGGATGGCGTACCGGGCTGTAGTTCGACAGCCGGCTTTACTTCCCTTTTTTACATCATGAGGTCTGAAGTAGAAAACAAAGATAACAAAAATTATATGGAATCAATAACATTGACCAGCAAGAACTCCACTTGCTTATGTGGTTATGGCAAAGACCTATTTATTTATGTTTCTATTACGTTTCACCAGAAAGGTTACACAACACTAGTAAAACCCAGTGACACTATGAACTTCATTGTCTAGAAGGAGGAAAACTCTGTCACATCCACAAGACATTGAATTTGTAACCTATCATACCTGAAAATGGCTCCATCACTGTCCTCACCCCACCACTTCATTCTCACGTGGGTAATGTCTGGGGGGTTTGGGATCATCCACAAAATCTGATTGATGCAGAGCTTCAGGTAGCATCTCAGCTGACCTTCAACCTTGGGTGGCAAACCTGTGTGTATCTGCACATCCTCAACTTGCCATGCTTCACCTACAAATTCAAGCCAGAATACCAAACCATAAAAACTTGAATAGATAAGAGTGATGAGCAGCTGGGTTTCCAAAAATGCTCTACTGGTATATCAAATAGACAGATATAGATAGGCCTATAACTATTGGTCTCATTCGAGTCCGATAATCAAAACATACGTAACCCACTCTAATTAGGCGATCTGCATGTCCCGTTTGGGGAATGGGAGAATAGGGGGAAGGTTTATTACCACTTAAAAAGGACTCAATTAACTTTCCAGAGTGAGACTGAGAGTACAGTAATTTCAATGGAGACCACCAAAGCCATAGGTATACTACAGCAAAAAGAACACAGGTCTTCACCTCTCCCTAGACAGTTCCTCATACATGACTTTCATCAATCATGTTCATGACTCTGACATGACGTACCATCAGCGTTGGACACGCCAACGTCATTGGATATTCAAACTTTGGGCCAAGCCCAACATTCAACAAGGCCTCGCCCTCGACCAGCACAAGCAACACATTCTGTCAAACTGTAAGCGTGTGCTGTCCACCAATGTGCATGCTCAGCCAGAGTAGCTTGACAGCACTCCTAGAGATGACATCTTGAAACTCCTGTTTTCGGCTGGCAGCTTTTCCTTACAAAGCCCATCCGACAACCGATAAGAATGATAATAATGATGCCTGTCCGAGCATAGATTTAAAAATGTTAACATTTCGAAAAACACACCTTTCTTCTTCCCTCGCTTGCTACCCTTGATTTTCTTCTTCACCATCTCGATCCAGAGTTATTAAGCTTGAGCGACAACCAGTTTCTGTAACATATAATCATTCAGTTGCGTCAATAATTCAGGATTTGCAACCTAATTCAGGAATTTTTCAATCAACTTCGCCGCCATTCAAAATCTCGTTGATTCCGATATTCCACGAGATTATGAATTTGGTTTAATTTTCGTCCTGTAGATGTCGTTTTACAAAATCATAAGGTTAGGAAACAAGCAAACTTCACCGCCTGACAAGCGCTAAACCGTAGTTCTACAAACTGCCGATAGATGTCAGCACCTCACGGTCTGTTTTTTTCAAGGCACGTGTGACAGTTTTCTAATAAAATTAAGGTTAGCTTATGATGGGAATCAAAATCAAACTAGCCACATTGTCATTTATATTATGACATTTTAAGTCATATGTGAGTGCCTTTCATGTTATGTATTCTTTAAACTAGCCACATTATCATTTATATTATGACATTTCATGTTATGTATAGTTTTACAAACTGCCGATAGATGTCAGCACCTCACGGTCTGTTTTCAAGGCACGTGTGACAGTTTTCTAATAAAATTAAGGTTAGTTTATGATGGGAATCAAAAGCAAACTAGCCACATTATCATTTATATTATGACATTTTAAGTCATATGTGAGTGCCTTTCATGTTATGTATTCTTTAAACTAGCCACATTATCATTTATATTATGACATTTCATGTTATGTATAGTTTTACAAACTGCCGATAGATGTCAGCACCTCACGGTCTGTTTTCATAAGGCACGTGTGACAGTTTTCTAGGTTAGCTTATGATGGGAATCAAAAGCAAACTAGCCACATTATCATTTATATTATGACATTTTAAGTCATATGTGAGTGCCTTTCATGTTATGTATTCTTTAAGATCAGATGTTTTTAACTTGGAAAATGAAAGTTGGTCACAGCAAACTTCACCACCTGACAAGCACCGAAACCGTAGTTTTACAAACTGCCGATAGATGTCAGCACCTCACGGTCTGTTTTGATAATTCACGTGTGACAGTTTTCTAATATAATTAAGGTTCGCTTAATGGCTTATGATGGGAATCAAAAGCAAACTAGCCACATTATCATTTATATTATGACATTTTAAGTCATATGTGAGTGCCTTCCATGTTATGTAACATAATTTTATTAGAAAACTGTCACACGTGTCTTATCAAAACAGACCGTGAGGTGCTGACATCTATCGGCAGTTTGTAACACTACGGTTTCGGCGCTTGTCAGGTGGCAACTTTCATTTTCCAAGTTAAAAACATCTGATCTTAAAGAATACATAACATAGAAGGCACTCACATATGACTTAAAATGTCATAATATAAATGATAATGTGGCTAGTTTGCTTTTGATTCCCATCATAAGCTAACCTTAATTTTATTAGAAAACTGTCACACGTGCCTTATGAAAATAGACCGTGAGGTGCTGACATCTATCTACAGTTTGTAAAACTACGGTTTAGCGCTTGTCAGGTGGTGAAGTTTGCTGTGACCAACTTTCATTTTCCCATGTTAAAAACATCTGATCTGAAAGAATACATTACAAGGAAGGCACTCACTTAAAATGTCATTATATGAATGATAATGTGGCCAGTTTGCTTTTGATTCCAATCACAAGCGAACCTTTAATTTAGAAAACTGTCACACGTGCCTTATCAAACATGTCAAAACAGACCGTGAGGTGCTGACATCTATCGGCAGTTTGTAACACTACGGTTTCAGCTCTTGTCGGGCTTGCTGTGAACTTCCATTTTCAAAGTTAAAAACATCTGATCTTGAAGAATGCATAATATGGAAGGCACTCACATATGACTTAAAATATCATAACATCAATGATAATGTGGCTAGTTTGCTTTTGATTCCCATCATAAGCCATTAAGCGAACCTTAATTATATTAGAAAACTGTCACACGTGAAATATCAAAACAGACCGTGAGGTGCTGACATCTATCGGCAGTATGTAACTATATCCCCTCCCAACCACCAACTACTCGCCATCATTGACACTGCTAGCCAACTGCTTCTTCGACTTCGGTCAACTGCCATGATTGATGGCATCATCCTAACTATATACCCCCCCCCCCCCCACCACCACCACCACCACCAGCACCCGAGTCTTCTCGCTCACCAGCCCTTTTAACGAAGAGCTCCCTATCAAGGAAAATACGGAAACGAGGTTGTTAGGTCCGTCATAACATAGAGTGACTCGACCACTCTCTTGATCACAGCGGCCGCCTCAGCGCCACTACGCAGGGCCTAATGGTATTCAAATTTGAGGATAGGAACAAGGTTAGGGTTGATCGTGCAAAAAAAGTAATCATGGATTATGCCGGTTCCCTGCTCGGACCCCTCTCTGCCCTCATAAAATCACCTCCCCAGAGGTACCAGTGACCAAAAAATGCACCAAAGTGACCTCCATCTGTTCTGGCTACAAAGCCCAACTAACTAAGTCAGTTGGTATTTGTCCTGCCGTAATTGGGCCATGGGCATGGCATCCTCAAAGCATGCAAGGACAGGTTGTGACCATTTGTCCTCAGACATGCAGTGTTAGGGACACTCTTGAGTGACTAATGCTGATTATCTCTAGCACTTCTTTTCTATGAAAAGGGGTAGGTTGTGACAATTTGAATTGGTAAACAGTAATCTATAGTTTCCATAGTTTGAGACGGCTTAGAGCCCCACAGTAACAAAACCCTTGGGGGGCCCTGTGGTGAAGCATGAAAACAAAACAATCAAGTAAATATCACCCAATTTTTTATTCTAAAACACAAACAACTATTTAGAGCAACGTTACAGAATCTTTCTGAGCTCGAGTAAAGAGTGTGTCGGTAATCTAGAGTCTGGGTGAGATGAAAAAGTGCCAAGTGAACATGAAAAGTAACAACCAAGTGACAAAATCTATTGAAGGACTTGACAGAATAAAAATCCTCTGCAGTATTTCAAAGACACAAATCTGCAAAATTACCTCAAAAAGACATATCTGATAGATGTTTTAATTTACAACAAAACACTTTGATTTTACAATTCACATGTTTCACACATTTGGGTAAATCTAGTCGTATTTACAAAGTGAAGCCTGCAGTCTTCACACACAGGTTATTGTCCTGGATATGGTATTGTCAAGTATGGATTTCCTATAATGGATGGTGGTTAATAGTTGTCTATCTTTATTTTCTTGTAGTCTGGTACATCATGCATGTAGAAACAGCCTTGTTGATGCATCTGGAAGACAAACATTGAAAGATTAGTTTCAATATGTTTTTTGTTTTTTTCAGTATATGTTTTTTTGAGATGCATAATGTGATCATTTTGGCATGATTTATTCATATCAGGCAGAGATGTAACTTTTCAACAAAAAAGATTTCATCAAATCTACTTATATAGCCCGACTCTGGATGTTTATGCGTTTTCTCAAACTTGAGCACAATTTTGATTGTGGTTTGAATACAAATGAGCGCAGGTCTTGATACTGAACAGATTTCATGTACATTTCTACAGCAATCTTTAATTGATCTTTCAACAACAAAGTTTGTAAGAGGTATATGATAGGAGTAAAAGGCGAGGAAATGCATTCATGATAGTTTCTTTCAGTTAGTACAAATTTCAATTAATAGTCATAGAATACCAAACTTGCACACCCAGGTGTCATAAGCCAGAACACTGATTTGTCATTCACTAATGTTAGTTAACAGAACTAAGCTACATTTTGTAGAAACTTCACAACATAACATCAAGAAAGTAGGATTTGCCAAGCAAAACAGAGTTTGGACATACAGCAACAATACCCAAAACGAAGCATCGAATGAATGGGGATGCATCATCAATAATTCTCGATTTTTATCTTCTTATAATCCGGCACATCATGGAACATGAAACAGTTCATTTTTTGCATCTAAAAGAAAGCAAGGATATAAAGCAAGGATATAAAGCAAGGATATAAAGCAAGGATATAAAGCAAGGGTGGAGTTCTTAAAATCTTAGGCGTGGGGGAAGCAACATGACAATATCGCTGAAATACGATACTTTTTAAGAACAACATGTATTTACACAAGAGCAAAGCAGGATGATGCAGGTCTTGAAGCAAAGAAATATATAACATTAACAAGACATTGTACATTCATCATTTTTTAAAGTAAATGTACCAAGCAACCAAATTTAAATGATGCAAGGAAAGACACACATGAAGCAATATCCAACACGTAATTCATATCATTCATATCCAATCAAGCTGAGTTCTGACAGTAAAATTTAGAAAAATTTTGCTTAAAGTAAGTTAAAGTTACTTACAACTCCAATAGTAACGACTAAGAACCCAGTTGCCAAAGCAATCTGCATGTTCCACTTGCTATTTCTTTTGTTGTAATGTTCTTGCCATGATCCAGACGGGACAGGAAGATGGTTCATCGTGTTGCAGTGCTCTTGATCAATCACATGATCGGGCTTCCAGTGTGATGGAGTTGCATACCCTCCCATGCACCGAACGGCTGTTCCTGAAATAAAAAACAAGTGTTTCATTTTCACAGCCCTAATTTGATTGGTTTGCCAAAAAAATCATTACGTATTTTTCGTACATTTATTTTCAATATTCAGCTTTGGTGTTGCCTGTACACAAAATACATTCCTCTCATGTGCTTTACTAAGTTTACATGTCACATAGTGCATGATCGTGCATTCACACACTGCATGCATTGCAATTGCATTGCCATTGCGTTAAAAATTTTGGAAACAGAAAAGAACCAGATACTGTTCCTTTCCTGTTTAGAAATGCAATAATTCAACAATTTGGGAGAACGAAAGTAATGCGGGATCATTATTTCACAAACTTACGCGACAGATTTATGCCATTCCTGGCCAAAAGAGGTATTTTTGTAATCATTTTCTACCGAAATTTCACTTCTCCTGAACACCGGAAGCAACTCAAGGTCATTCAACTGAGCATGCGCAGCTCGTAAAAACTGCCCTCTGGTGACGGGCGCCGGGCCAAATGTCCAATTTACATGCACCCGCTGACATTGTCCAACAGTGGCAGAGACAGTAGGTCGAGTGAGATTTGAGGACAATGGTCACCATTGACGACGCTTGGAGAATGCTCTGGTGACTGTATGACATAAAGGAACCGACCGTCATCGTTTAATTTTACAGTACACCCCCCTTTACATGCTTTAGGTAGGGGTGCGTAAGCTATACATGCGTGAAGGAATTAGACTAGTACATTTCCATTAGAAATTCTCTGTATAGCTTGAAACATAGGCCCCTTGAATGCTAATTTTTAACTCCCTATATATATTATTTCCTAGCTAATCCCATTGTAATTGTTTAGCCCGATAATCCCGCTAATTAGCATTCAGGGGAATATGCCATGGTGGTGCGGATGATGATGATGATGATGTCATTGATGATGAATGCATGCACACACGTCACCCACTCGTGCACTCCGGGCACTGCATACTAGTAGGTTGGTTTCGCAGGCGCACGGATAGAGTAACGTGAACACTTAGCAGCGGTGACGTCATCACTACTTGCGGTGTCGTGACGTCGTACGCAATGTCCCTACGCGTAAACGGAGGGAAAAGACAGATAGCGGGCTCGATACACGTAAACGCAAACGGACAGCAAATTTGACGAGTTTTCACTGACACAGAAGTCGTACATCCTGAGCAGCACCTGTAATAGTTATTAGGAATATTGTGCTGTAAATAACTGGCTTTTGTAGTCGATATCGCCTATCCATGCAGGCAAAAACAGATAATGAAGTCGGGTTGCCACCTAGACTTAAATGTAACCGTTTTCTCGTGCTCAGCGAAACCGTAGAAATGACGCAGCAGTAAATAAAACGGTTACGTCTAGCTAAACGTTCACGTCGCGCTATCCGTGCGCCTGCGAAACCACCCTATTGCTGCACAGTAGCCTCAAACACTGAGACTGACTGTACTGGTAACTGTAGTGACTTGGTGACTGTCATTTCAGGTTTCACTCACTCACTGACTGACACTGTGAGTGTGAGTCACTGTCAGTGTCACTACACTGTGACTGTCGCTAACACACTCCAGTCCAGAGCGCAGAGCCCCGAACGATGCTGTATGAATGAAGTGAAAATGTAATTGATTCTTTTCTTTCAGATGCAATGATACATGCTCTGAGGTCTAGACTCAAGTCTTCGTGATGATTCACAACGAGCATCTATGGGGGAACGAAAGTCTTCGCTTACTGTCCTTGCCCTGGACCAGCTCATTAGGCATTCAAGTCCTGGCACCTCTGACGAGAACCTGACAGAGCAAAGTATCAACCTTGTGAACCTACCGTCTGTCATCATAACACGCATTCTTTCCTTTCTGCCATGGAAGGATAAACTAGAAGTTGTCAAATACCTACCGGGTTGGGAGGATGAGTTAACTTCACCCGATGCGTGGTCATTCTTCGAGAATACCTACACAACTATCGCTGACCGAGGACAGATCTTCCTTTGGCATCAAGAATTGTGCCTGTGCATTCAGACCTATGGAAAATATTTCCAACACTGTAAGATTGTGCTGAATTATTATGATTTATACGACAATGGTTTGCATCTCCTGGAAGCTGTCTCTGACCAGTGCTGTAATCTCAAAACGCTTGCTCTGCATCATCCCATCTGTTTCGGCTTCAACCTAGTTGAAGTGTTGCACCAGTATGTAGACATCTTGACTAAAATTGTTGACCAGAGCAGGTGCCTCCGCTCTATCTCACTGTTCGGATTAGATTATCTCGCATTAGACAGATTCGTTGGAATGAATGAACTCTTTGTCAGTCTTTCGAAGGATCAGCACTGCCCGGTTGCGCAGAGAGTGAAAGTGTTGGAATTTTCACATGCATATGATTTTTCTGAACCAATTCATACGCTGACATACTTTGATAACTTGCATTTCTTGAAGACAGAAATGCAGTCCCTTAATACGGGGATCATTGATAAATTGTGCTCCAAAAAATTAAGGAATCTGTACCTTGTAAACAACGGTGCTACTCTGAATGAAGAGTTTCATGAACACAGTAGTATTCATTGGGAAGAGCTTGCATCGAAATATCCAGGGTTAAACGTTCATTATATTTTTCAAGGCCGGACCCTCCATTCGTGTGATCTGGTCACAAACAGTCTAGTCAAAAGTGTTGTGTTAGACAGCATGTGCAATCGTGTCACTCATGACTTGTTTGAAGCTATTGCTCGTCACTATGGCACACGCCTTGAACTTTTTGCACATTTGGCGACGGAGTGGAGTTTCATGCCATATGATGATAACCTTGATCAAAGTGTGACATTCATGCATCTGTTGTCTCATTGTCCATTACTAGTGAAATTCTTGAGTCAGGTTGCAGTTTCTAGCTCTGCTTTATTAGAAATGGCAGAATCAAAGCAGCTGAGTGAGATCGCTGTTGTCGAAAATGAACTTTTGTTCGACATCGATTACGCTGAAGATCCAGAGATGTATTTCAGAATCCGAATGGACAAGTTAATGGGGGAACGTTGGAAACTGTTTGGTGATGAGGAATTTGCATCTTACGCTCAGTATCTGCATAAAGCTGGCTGTCGCAAAACAAGCTAGAGGTTCAATGCTCAACAGTGGGTTATAAACTTTTGATTTTCTTGAAAATAGTTCAGCTATTTTCCAATCAGGCAAGATTTTTTGTCAGGTAGAATAAATTCCGTGCTCATGGATAGGTTATTTGATAATTAAGCCAACTGAAAAGGAATACACACATGATACATCTGTTGACAAAATGCTTTCATGTACATGCCTCTGTACAATCAACACATATTATTCAAGACTACTTATTGTTCAATCAACCTGGTGTCTGCTTTAAGTCGCTGTGTGCCAAATAGATTCTGCATTTGTATTTAGCTGTTCAACTGATTTATAAAACATTGGGAATGTGCTTCATATTGCAATTAAATATTGTGCTGTAAAATATTTCTTTCTGTTCAGACATTGATCTTTTCAAGTCAATTCAACATTTGTGACAATGAAGAAGAAACACTGTCATTTCCAGAGAGCGGGCTACATGCGATACACAATGTCACTTTTGACCCTCGGGTTGTGTGACAAGTGACAAGGCTAAGCTGTCTCTCACTAGATGATTATTGCCAGAATCTTTCCTTTTCTATTTATAGAGAGAGAGAGAGAGACAGAAGTAGGCTTTTAACTCAATCAATCACATGGCCCTGGTGATACACCCTGAGTAGAAGACACTATTCAATGAAACAAATATTGGGTGATGAGCATTGGCTCCATATAGCATTGGCACATCCAAATTATGTCTTCGAAGAGTGAAGACAGCAAACTCGGCAGCCGTATGGTGCTGCCATCTACACACCAAGACTCGACATTAATATTGATATTTTTGCTTTATCGAAACTACTGCATATATTTGTGCATATCTGTCACTGCCACGTTGGCAGGCACTCTAGATACAATATCATCGAGGTTGAGTATACATATCAGGTAAATGACATCAGAAACATTAAAAAATATTAACCCAAAGTGTTGAATTTCATTACATGTTGTGATCCAATTTTTGGCCAATTATGTTGTGTTGGCTCTATTTATACCTCCATGGTTGGCTGAACACATGAAGATACAATACATCCATCATGGAGGTATATATGTAAGTAGGTCTACCCTCATAAGTTGGGGATAACATACCTACCTTCATTTCATTGGACCTACCTATGTGGATAATCCACCGGCTTATTATTCCCGAAATATGTTGGCGCCATGTTAATCATACCATCAATCTTTTCCTCTCCAGAATGGCCAAGTCCAAAGTTATGATCACTGGCGCATCCGGATTGTTTGGTCGTGCTATCTCCAGGGAGTTCTCAGGGCACAGCAACTGGGATGTGTTGGGACTCGCATTCTCGAGGGCTAGAGATGGCATGAAAAAGGTAGACTTGACGAAGCCAGAGGAGGTTCAAGAGGTGATGCAAAGTTACAAGGTAGGGTTGAAGACTTGGAATGGATGTAATACTCTGCTCTCCTTCTTAGTGTTCGACAGCAGCGATTGTAAATACTGAAGTCTATTGACTATTGTTCTTAAGACACTCACTCTGTTTTCACTAAAAAGCTTACACACCGGAGGAGCCAGGATTGAGAAAAAGTAGGCCCCTAGAGGAAGGTGTGTTTTTATGGCAATGCCAATATAAAAAAATATTTCAGAAAACAATGTGAGTCAAGCGTCCTGAGTACACCCCTGGGTTTTTTTATACCAGGTCATTGAATGTTACCAGTGTTTCTGATGCAGTTTTTAATTTCTTATCCTTCCAGCCAAATGTTGTGGTGCACGCTGCTGCTGAGAGGAGACCAGACGCTGTGGAAAAACAAGAAGAAGCGGTCAAGCGTCTCAATGTTGATGCCACAACCACTCTTTGTGAAGAAGCCAGTGTGTACTGTATAAAATTCTCTCACATGCCAAGAGTTCATTGAAACTTTTTTTTAAATTGCTTCAAAATCACATTTAAGGTGAAAGACTGGTAGAAAATCATACTAAACTTTGGATTATTTACCCTCCTTGTTAAACCAATACTGAGCTCTGTCTTAAGCCTTGAAATGCCTAATGCCACTTAGCAAGGACACTAGGTTTGGTCCCAAATTGCGTGTTTCCTTTCAATTTGACCTCTCTAATCAATCAGGACACCTCTCGATGAAGGGTAGCACTTGTCAGTCCGAAGGTGTCCTTAATAGAGTGGTTCTACATTAGTTTGATTTATACAGTTACACTTCAAACTCATTTCAGGTAAAGTTGGAGCATGGGTCCTGTACATCAGTACAGATTATGTGTTTGACGGAGAGTCACCACCATACCAAGTTGATGCAGAAACCAACCCCATCAACAAGTATGGAATAAGCAAACGGAATGGAGAAATAGCTGCTCTTGATGTGTCCAAAGGTAATGTTTCACGTGATCATCAATGGAATCTCCGTGAAACGTGGTGGCACACTAGTTTTAGTGCACGACTCTTAATCTGGGGGTCAGTGTCACTCGGGTACAGTGTCTTGATCAGTAAAGCTCATCTTGACTCTGAGATATCAGTAACTCTTGGACAATTTGGCCGTCAATTCCCCATTGGAACAGATGATGGTGATATTCACTGATATCCCAAGAAAAAGGCAATATCAAACTTACTGACATAATGACAGAATACTTAAGTTCATAATTTTCATTCCTGCTCCAGAGAACTGTGTATTGCGAGTCCCTATACTGTATGGTCAGGTGGAGACATTAAACGAGAGTGCTGTAACCTGTCTATTTCCACCCGTCATGGATACGAGTAAACCATGCAAGATGAACGATTTTGAGAAAAGATATCCAGCCTCTGTTGATGATTTAGCGGTTGTCATCCGACAGTTTGCAGAACAAAAAATGAAGGTGAGTCTATTTGTGTGTGTAAAGATCGAATCACTATTATGCAGTTTTTTTTTCCCTTAGTGCGGTGCACTTATTTAGATGTCCACTGGACAGAGGTGAAAGCAGAATGATGAAACAAGATTTGAGTCCAATTTGAAATGGTACTTCACAACAAAACTGTGACATTCAAACTCATCACCAGTTTTCAATCACTGGGTTTAATGAGTGTTCAATTTGTTTTCAGGTTTCAAGTTTAAACGGAATTTTCCACTACAGCGGCACTGAACAAAAGACAAAATACGAAATGGCCTTGGCGATGGCGGAGATTTTCAATATCACAACAGAACATATCATCGCGGATAAAGAATCGGTATCGGGTGCCAAGAGACCCTATGATACTCGTCTAGATTCATCGAGACTGGAACTTTTAGGTATTGGACAAAGGACACCATTTAAAGAGGCGATTAAGAAATGCTTGGAACCATTCTATTCGACAAAATAAGTGGCAATTAACCCTCACGGTTGAGGCTAAAATTAATGATGTGATAGTTTATGAGTCTGGAATATCTCGTCAAGCAAAGGGTAATGAATGTCCATCATTAGAGTCTGTCAAATGAGACTATAAAACGGTCCCTTGTACCTGTGTGTTTATTTCCAGGTCAAATAAAAGACCCCCACAGGGACTTGCAAACCTGCGGCAAAACGCCAATACATACATAAGTACCATAAGTCAGATTGATTGGTATAACATTAAGTCCAATAAATTATTATTGTTGAAACAAATTGTTCTTATATCTATTTTGAAAATATCCAAGAAACTTTGTTAACACCTTCAGTGTCGGTTTTTCAGCCCCCAACACCCCCTTTATAGACCCCCAGAAAAAAAGGCATAAGAGATGGCTGCATTAGGTATTTTGCAGTAACTTCTCCAAGACAAGGTCTTCTTGAATCAGTAGAGTTATGTTAGCTACGCTCCTTTACTATGTTTTATTTTTTGGTTGAAAAATGACCAAAATGACCCCCTTTTCGGACACTCCCCGACCCCCCTAAAAATTCCCAGTGTCGGAACAGCTTTTAAGCTTTTAACCACGTAGATCTACGTGGGCCAAATCCACCCTCTTCGAGCTGGTTATCGGGGTCTCATGGACTTCATTGAAGAACTACGCCATCGCCATCTTCAGAGCAAGATAGGAACTGAACGAACCAAACCATTGTGTTATTCAGCGGTTTGGTCTTTTCAGTTCTTACCTTGCCCTGGCGTATCATGGCGTATCATGTTAAATCTGGCTGTGACAGTCTCATCCCTCGCACCGTTTTGGAAGACCGTTGAGTTGTCAGGTCCGATTTATATTGGTTGTGACTGTCTTATTTCTCTCCGCACCATATTGAAAAACAGGCTGATCTGTTTTGCCGGATTTGGCATGGTTGTAACTGTCTCACCACATCAATCGGAGCCGCAAAGACCAGTTCAGTCGTGTTTGCGACAGGCTCGTGTCTCTCACTGTGTTGGCAGAACAGTATAGTTGCTAGGCCCGAATTGTCCGTAGTGTGGCTGCAACGCTGTTGGCAACATGCTGGAGCTGCAAAGGCCAATTCGGTGGGTTTGGGACTATTTCATCTCTGCCGCACCAGTCTTGTCAAAACAGGGAGCGAGTTGAATCAGTCTTAATCAGACTAAAGCGAGGCCTGATAGTTCCATTATCTTCCAAGGAAGGCGATATGTTGTGACACACCTTGCCAACACGAAGGGATAAGACAGCCACAACCAGACCAAATGGGACTTGGCTGCCTCACCGTCTGGCAAGGGAAGCCACATCTTGCAAGTATGGTGAGTTAAGTTGTCTGGTGGTGACATTCTTGTCTCAATCATCATGTTGAAATGACAGTTGGGCAGCAAGGTCCTATTTGGTACTGCCAAGGCAGTTTTGGCCAGGTTGTGGCTGTCTCATCTGTCTCACCGTGTTGGCAAGTCAGTTGGGCAGCAAGACTTTGTGGCAGTCAGGTCCGATTCTGCCAGGTTGGGACAGTCTCCTCTCACCTTTGGTCTAGATCTGACACTCTCATTTCAATCACTGGTTGCCAAGATTGAGCTGCCAGGACTTTAAGGTCTGGTTGTGACTCTTTCAACTACATGTAGCTCACTGTTTTGATACGATGTTGGCGGAGCCAGGTCCCATTTGGCCGGGTTGTGGCTATCAGACCTCTCTCACAATGTGCCGTAACGGTGGAGTAGTCGGGTCACATTCGGCCTGGTTGCATCTTCCTCATCTCTCTCATTAGCACCTTCAGTGGCGGTGTTTCACCCTCAAACACTCCCTTAGACCCCCAGGAAAAAAAGTATAAGAGATGGCTGAATAAGGTCTTTTGCAGTAACTTCTCCAAGACAAGGTTTTCTTTAATCAATAGAGTTATGTTAGCTACACTTCTTTACTATATTTTATTTTTTGGTTGAAAAATGACTAAAAATGACCAAAATGACCCCCTTTTCGAAGACTCCCCGACCCCCTAAAAATTCCCGGTGTCAGCTTAATTTTGTTATTCATTGGTTTCTCAGTTCCTACCTTGCCCTGAAGATGGCGATGGCGTAGTTCTTTCATGAAGTCCATGAGACTCCGATAACCAGCTCAAAGAGGGGGGGATTTGGGCCATGTAGATTTACGTGGTTTGGCCCTGACGGTGTTAAGCATGGATCTATGCATAGGATTTCGTTTTACTTCTACCGAAATCATGATGAATCATCCCAAATGGACACAGTCAGGAATTATCACAGCACTCGTTGCAGGGTCTGCTGCAATCACATTGTTTTGGATCCCGATATCAGGTTGTGACTATACTTCCATGCTTGGTACTGACGTGAGAGGGACATGATGGTCACAATCATGTTATGTTGGCCCTCATAGTTCTTGTACCTGGTGTTTATACTTGGGTTAACTACACTTGTCTCTAAGTTTAACAAAACTTAAACAATAGTGAATATTTTTCAAAGAAACACTGCTACTAAATTCGTAAATTTCAATGGCATACTTTATTATAACTGAAGAATAGACTTTTCATAGATACATGTTTGGCACACATAAGCAGATACAATAAACACTGCAAACCCAGAAATGTTTGCATGCCTTTTTTACGTATTAACATATTAACAGAGAGATGTATGGCCATGAAAAAGAAAATCAAATTCAATTAAATGTAATTACAGCTTAGTCAAAATGCTGAAAATGTACCAGTACGTCAATGTTGCGGTAAACAATCATGAAATAAAGCGGCTGCGAATATTCCCGGGTTTACAGTATACAATACCATAACTGACACAGAATTAGGGGATAGACACCCATATTCTGAAACCAAAATGGAGGTACAATTCATTAAATCCCGGCAGTATGAATCATTTCCATGGAAGCTATTGGACTGGTTGACAAGTCTAATGGCGTATCTTGTCCCTTTTCATTCTCAAGGACCTCAACAGCTCCATCAGACACAAGGTCCTTTAACCGCAAGTCTGATAAATGTTCTTTTGTACAGTCGTGTTGAGAACTAGCACCATTTGTGAGAACAGTCGATGTCAATAATGGATTTGAAGACAAGTCTGAAATTTCCATTGTTGAACCCTGAACAGAGATAATTTGGGGAGTAAAAGACGACTGAGGGACGGTTGTTATCATTGGTGTTGTAAAAACAACTGAAGAAACTACACAATTTGAATTTGTTGATGAGAAGATCGGTGAATTATCCGAATTTGAAACATCTGTTGATCGTGACAAGTCTGTTTCGGCATCTCCTATGCATGTCATTTCCAACTGATCATATCCATTTTTTAGGTAAGATTCTCGCCAAAAATGGCCGTGTGTTTTAACGTGTTTCCTGAGTGAACTCGGGTCAGTGTATCGTTTCCCACATCCGGGCATTTTGCACAGATACGGTCGGTCAACCTGGTGAGTTCGGACATGTTTAAAACGATCACTAGTATTGCTGTAAGCCTTGTTGCAGTCTACAAATGGACATATATAGGGCTTCTCTCCTGAAAAGAAAATATACACTATTTAATATGAAATGCCCTGAGGATAATGTGCTTGTACGGCAAAACTAAAGACAGTAGTAAATGTATGAATGCTCCTTACCAGACAGTAATAATAATTTAGTAATAGTATTCAGATTTTTACTACTAAATTACCTGTATGAGAACGGCTGTGTATTTTGAGGTTTTCCAGACGAGAAAAGCTCTTTCCACAGAGAGGGCAGTTATGTGGTTTTTCTTTCGTATGTGTCCGGATGTGAATCAACATCTTGTATCTGAAAGTCAGACAAAAGTAATCAGAATAGATAACCTAAAGCACTAATCTAAATATATATGTATCTCCATCTATATTACCTTAACCAACTGTCTTTACTGCGGGAAGCTATTCTGTGCCATTTTTTGAGATAGTTCGTTTATTATGATCAATATTTGTCAGAGAGATTGACAAACCTCTGTAAATGCTGCCAAATGTCTCAAAAAGGTAGTGCAGTTGAGTTGAAATTTTTGCCGTTTGACTGAGGGGAACTCATGAAAATGTAAAGAGTGTGATAATGTCCTGGTCTATGGTGTACCTGGCGTTGAATCCTTTGCCATTCCTTGGACAGTTGAACCACCTACAGACGTAATCCACCTCCCTCTCAGAGACTTTGACATGTTGATCATTGACATGGTTCACCAACGCCTCCAGCTGCTCAAATGTTTTGCCGCAGTCTTTCCACAAACACTCCCTGATCACCGTTTTTTCAGGTACTGATGAAGGCATCACAAGCTTCACCTGAATTTCACGGAACAAATTAATCATTAATATATAATTTCGGTTGAAGGTAAACACATTTATAGCACAAGCCAACATGAATGTAGAAACAGCTACTAAACTGTTTTCAACAAATGCTTTTAATTCGACACTGCGTGAAGATACATGCTCGGCTTCTCAAAATAATCAAACTGCTAAAACAATCAACAAATTTACTCACGGGTAAATTAGCAGCATCGGAAACACCATCCTCATTCTGTAACTGCAGCCTCAGATTCTGTCTAATAAGTCCCGGACTGGCAAGTAAGTTTGCACTAGATAAATCTAATGAAAGCACATATGGTGGTATTGTCGGTGTTGTCACAGAAACAACACTTTCTGAACTCACAGACTTAGAAATCCTACTGATTGGGACTTTTCCTTCAGGAGGTTTCGCACTTTGACTGTTTGTCGTGATCACCTGAACAACACTTGCACCACTGCTCTGGTCTGTAATGTTTGTATGTCCTTCCAACTGAACGCTATGAATAGCACCTGTTTCGAGGTCGGTTGTAACATGACCAAGTATGTCTGCTGATCCTTCTCCAACGTAAAACTTTTCACCATTGATAATTATAATGCCATTGACAGAGCAGTCCACAACATTTTCATTGTCAGCCTTCATTATTTCTGGCAAGGGTGTGCTACCTGGAATGAGTGAAGTAACATTTTTTTTAGAAGTATTTGCGAGACACAAGACCTTGATTAGGGCGGAATCATTATTATAGGTACGGGTTATAGATTCATGCATTTGACTGGGAACAACGTTAACCAAGAAGTCGCGTTACCTTACAGTACCTTACTAGCCGACAAGACCCTGCGGACTAGGCACTATCTAATGACACTCGCAACTGGCTACATCAACAGGTTAGATTAGAATGTCAACTTACTAAGTGTCAGCCTCTCATCTCTCCCTTCGATAGAGAGTATATTTTGGTCGTTAATGAGGGGCAACGGCACAATACCCATAGACTCCAGATCTACACTCGCATTACTCTCATCAAGAGGACCAGCTACAGGCTCATGCTCCATGATTTAAACATGGAAATAACCTGAGAGAGCTGAAACAGAAAGTTGGCTTAGTTCATGTAGTTGATAACAAGGACCATTTCGAAATCCCTCATCAAATCATCATGTCATGATCACTGCACTGTGATCGCTCTCAGTCACACCAGCAGCAGCTCACACAGAAGTACACAAGGATGGTCAGATGGTACACATACGCAAGTAAACTTGTCGAATTAATTTTGTTAGCTATCAGTGGTGCTTACATCGAATGAAACTCACTACATGCACTACAACGTGTACAAAATGTGCGAAGAAGTAAACAGCGTCAATATTTTCCACATTTGCCGGGACTACTAGTTATTATCCTCACCAATAGGTGGCAGCATAGCCACTTGACCTGCAACGTACCTAAACGTAGTGCGGTCAGCACCATGGAATTAACGCCGAGAGAATTTGCACGACATATAACGGTCGTCGTAAGTAAGTAAGTAAGTTTGCATAAAGATAAGCTGTGATCTAACGGTCATCAGTACCATGTTTGGGGTTCATGGAATAACTCGTCCCCCACACTAAAAAGGGGGAATTTCCACCCGGGACATTTTTTGGTATTTAAACTGTCTTTTACTGACTTTTTAATCTTCCCCAATTAGGGGGTTAGCAAATATCTGATATCTCTATAAAACAGGTATGACTGATAGTCAGCTTTTGGCGGGAAACTCCTGACAGGCGTTGTAGCTCAATAATGCCGAAGAGGAAATCGCGCGATTATCTAGCCAATGAGTAGGTAGTTTTATTACACGTGACCCAGTTCCCATAGTTTGAGTGACGTATATGGAAATAGTAATTTGTGAGCGCATTCCAGACGTATTCATTAGCATAAAAGATGCAACCGCGACATTAGCTTGTAACAATCATCAAGACACAAGGTGCCCTTTTATAGACGTCGTTTAGCGAGGGTGATATGTATCAGGGTTCCAACACTGGATCAATGTCTAACGGTATCTATATTCCTAAAGACACTCAAAACACCCCCTGGCCCTGTTGATTGTTTATTTTACTTTCCCGCGTCTTGCCAACCTGCCATATCTTGTGATCAGGTTATAGTATGCACATGGGCGTCAAATATGTAGTTCTGAACTGCCACAGTGTTATCGGTAATAAACCTAGTAGTCTAACCACAGTTTTCTAATATATTGAAACAGTTATTACAAAATATACTCTACTAAGCACTGTATAATGCATAGCTTTTGTATTCACTCGGCATCAGCTGATCGTGCCAAATTTTATTAATGACGCGCATTGATACAGATGATCGCGTCGACAGCGCAGCAGCTGTTTCCCGCCAATAGTGCCCATTCTTGAGAGTACAACCGCACGTTTCCAGTGATTACTCTGTTTATTTTTGACAGTTTTCAGGGTTAATTCTGTTGTTGGTGGATATTTTGTACGTCAAGGATTTAAATAGTTGTTCTTAGATGGCATTCGAAGACAGTGATATGGATAAGCGGCGGAATGTCCCTGAATTTGCAAGGGATAACCGGCTTATACACGGAGGAATTGGGTAAGAATCCTTACGCCGATTCGGTTGCGAAATTTACGACGATGGGCGTTTTACTACGCTATCTTTCTCCACGATATTGTGCATCCATGTATCCAAATTGTATGTCATAGTGACCCTTGTGTTTTCCAAAATGTATTAGTACTCAATTTTTTGGAGGAGTGTCCGTTGTTCAGTAGAAAATAACAAATGTCTGGAACGTGTTGTGGCCCTGCCCAACCATCACATGGTCGTGTGAGCCGGCCGGCCATGCATCCATGCATGCGTCTACACAGCATGTACGCACGTTTCGCCCAACTGAACAGCAGCTGAACAAAAGGGCTTTTGTTAATACTTAGCTCACAGTTGCATTGTTTTGTTGTGTATCAATTGGGTTTGACTGTGAGATAGGCCTAGGCCCTCAAGCTCAAACTTTCTCTGCAGCGTTTGCGTGTCAGTCCAGAGATAAATTTGTTTAAGACTAAAAGTTCTTTGGCATGCTTTGCTTAATGCTTGTGTTAAAGGTGAAGCCTGATCTCCAGTCAATTTTGCTCTATCAGATGGCCCTAGCCATAGGCTTTCAGGTAACAACGATGATACTCTCGATTGTTCGGTTTAATTTGGTAAACCGTCTGAGAATGTCATAAACAAAATTTCTCCTGCGTAAATTTGGCACTGTGCCCATTACCAAAGGACTATCGATTCCCTCGCATTCGCAAGTTTGATTTTGGTAAAAAGTTCAAATGTTGTGACACTCTTTTTTAGCAATATTTTACCTACTATCAGAACAGAACAATAACAAGAAAGTCTATGGGCGCACGTCTCCAGGCATTGCTTGTGAATATGCGTGGAATTTGTTTTCGTTTTGGTAGATGTGCCACACAACTACATATTATAAACTGACATGCTTTGGCACCGTGCCAGAAGATTAGTTTCCAAACGAGATCCTTTTCTTCATGCAAAATAGTATTCAGTAATCAATAATCAGTGCTCAAAGTGTAGAAGAATTCCCATATTATTTCAAATATGCAAGTAGACAAGGCTATGAAGATATTGATTAATTCGTCTGGTATTATAATGAGGGAGGTCACGAGTTGCAGACTTGGCGTGTTGCCAACAGACGAACAGCTGGCTGTCTATCCAGATATGGTTTATGAAATTGTGATGATAATTGAGTTGGGTCAGCTGATCTACTGGCATGACCGGGCCTGCTTCAAAACATTAAATACAAGAAGTGAAACTTGAAACTTCGGAGCTGCTTTGATCAGAAAAACGATGGTGAGGGATAGAGATGGAGGGGTAGTGAAAGCAAAGGAACCCAGTCAATTAATATTCTCAGCTGTAGCATGTTGGCATAGTGCCAACTTGGAGCTACTGCAATTACATATGGCAGTACATGTATTTTCACGCAGTACGTGTATGTTTTGGTATGTAGTCAGGTGATCTCAGGCACTGAATCTTCGGTCTGATGTCTTTACCACCAGGGCCGACATGGAGGGGGCCAAATCCGAAAAAAAACAAAAGTGTTATCTATTTCGACTAATTCGAGTGCCACAAATTGTATTTCATAATCATGGGATCCTCTTATGATACTATCAATCATAGTATTTTTTCGCCAGTACATTTGATTGTCAGATAGGTCAAATGGCAAAAACTCAATTTTGCCATATTTCTAACCACCCTTAAACTCAGTGGTCAAATTGCCCCTTGTCGTTTTGTTATACATTCATTGCATAAAATTGTATCATCTCAATTTGATCTCATCATCTGATCTACAATTGGGTATAATCAGAACTGGCACTCATTCATTCAGACTATTGCCATGAATCAAAAAATTGATGAACTGGTTGCCTGTACTGGTGTTTACTGTTCATTTCAATATATGACAAATAGACCATACCAACTCCATGAATCTGGACAAAATGTGGAGTAAAAATGAATTTTTTCTTTGTAATGTATGGTTACATGTATTTTATTTTGTAATTTGTAGCGCAAAAGCAGTGATTTTCCAATAGAAATCTTATTGAGTTAACTTTTTTTTCAATTCAGGCAAGACTTCCTGATTAAAGACAGTAATCGACCTGAAATGGAAGATGAGCGTCGAGTTCGGAGGGAAATAGCCAACAGCAATGAACGGCGGAGAATGCAGAGTATCAATGCAGGATTTACCTCTCTGAGGAAAATCATTCCATGTACGGAGGGTGAGAAAGTTAGCAAGGTAGGAAGATAATTAACAAAATTTGTATGGTCAGTTTTTGATTGTCAGATATGATGCTGAATTTGAAAGTAATGATCGGTTGGTGTTGTGTGATGTTGTACTTGATAGACATGGAATACCTGGTTAACCGTTTATTGAGTATGAATGCATTGACAGGGTGGCATACTCGAGAAAGCGACAAGATCCTTACAATACAACCTTATACACACAGAACAAAAACTGGGGAGAGGGACGCAGATCCTCAGCCTTGGCTATCGACTGCCAGATTTCAAATCCAATTTCCCTCTCACTCTCGTCTCAGGTATAGTCTCAGACTGCTTGGTTTCCATGACAACTGAGAGTTGTGTGGGTGGTGCTGTGTAGGTGTCTGCCTAAGGTTTGGGCAATGATCAATAGAACTTCACTGTCTGGACCAAATTCCATGTATAGTAGACTCGTTATGGATAAATCTGAATGAGGCTTCTTCTGTGGGTATTACATGTATTAAGGGGTGATCTGTGTTAGTTGTTTGAAAAGGTCAGAGTAAGCCTTGGGAAGTACACCATGCAGGTTATGATCAGGAGAACCTTACAGTGTGCCTCAACACTGCATGGCTCCCACGCAATAGGCACCGATTCGATCCTGGCAAGGACCCAGGATTGTATTTCTGGATGAACCGGCATGGCTTTCAAGGAACTAAAATTCCTGGCTCTTCACATAATCACAACACGTACATTAACATATGAAATACTCGAGGGTCTGTCAGATGAGACTAAAAAAGCTGTGGTCCCTTGTACCTGAATGTCTATGCCAAGGCAGTCAAGAGATCCCACATATGGTGGACTCCATACCTCCGGCAAAATTCAAAACGGTTACAACGCCGGTAATGATATGATAATGTTGCTACTTGATGCCCAGAGTTGTAAGATTAGCTACCATCCTTGGTGCCCTTGTCTGCTGGCTAGTCAACAGGGGATAACCCATTGGTATCCATGGCAAACCAACAGCGACTTCTCCTGTCTGCCCATGCCCACAAGATGAAATAACTGTCCAAACCAGGAACTGTAGTTAAGAAACATGAATGTTTCACCTACTCTACTGGGCATAGACCATAATTATAAATTCTTAAACTATTCCATTGAGAAATGCACCCCAAGCTCAGCGCTTTCATGGTCTATTTTATTGGCAGACAGTCAAAACTTTACTAATAATAGTGCCTCATTATCATAACAGTGTGCTTGGCTGTCTGCCAACCCAGAAAAAGTAGTTCCACTATGGCGGTGGTGCATATTTCAACAATTCAACTCAAGGTTGGAGAATGAGTCAACTGTTATTCTTCAGCTGGCTCTCAAGTGTACAGTGTTGTAAGATGGGATCATCTAAAATTAGTAAAAACATGAAATGGCGTAAATATTCATGAGATACTGAGCACTGGTGTTCCACCCATTGAGATTTTGGCCATCTTCCATTTACACAAGAATGATTTATTGGACTTGGCACAGTGCCATATGGGCCAGACTGTTGTTGATTTGGTTCATCAGTGTGGCCTGATCTTTGAGGAAGTAGTTTGGTCGGATGACTAAACCGTGTTGCTCTACATCTACAACTGCCCCACATTGTTTTGCATCAGGCTGAAATTGTTGCAAAAAGCAAATAGTACAGTCCACGCAATTGTTGCAAAAAGCATCGCACAAAAATTAGAATCATGGTTAAACTGTTTGTGTTAAAAGGAATTCATTGTCATCATTTCTATGCCATACATGTACACCTATATTAAAGTTCAAAGTGTATTTGGTTCCTGGCAATATATCTCAGTCCTATGCATTTGACTATCCCGGCTTCAAAATTGGGGGCTGATCCAGATTTGCTGTCGAAAATTGTGAATCGAACTGATCTTTGCCCTCACTTCAGAAAGGTTGAAAAAAGTCAGTCATGCATTCATTCATGTAATCATATCGATAAATCATCACTTTGTTGCATGGTGTTCATTTACTCAGCTTTTATATCAGTAGAGCAAGTTGATCAATCGATCTATCGATCTGTAAATCCTCAATAAATGAGTGAACATTCCATTCAGATTATCAGAAATCTGACACAATGCTGAACACGTTTGCAGCGTTATGATCTGTTATTATTTACACTATTATCTGGGTGCTACCAGTATTTGTCTCCTCACATGTATGACTGGGGAATTGCAATTGTTTCATCCCACTCTATTGTTGTCTCCATGGTGTTATTGATCTGGGGCTTCCTCTGCCCACGCTTTTACTGCAGGCACTTTCAGGGTGCGGAGATGGTGTTCCACGCCTACACTTACAAGTACATATATAGTTCAGAATGATGTTGTATATAATGAAAACGATTTCATGTTGCAGAATTGCAGTGTTATGTCTAGTTGGCAAAACAGTGTTGGCTGAATTTGTGGCCACTGAGTGGAGACATAGAATTATATTTCAAAGACATATCCTTAAAAACTAATTAAAAAAGAACAAGAATTGAAAAGAGGACGATGTCCATAAAGTCTTCACCAGCTCATTTCCTAAACCTAGCCGACAGCCCCCCCTCCTGAACCTATCCAGTGTTAGGCAACATCTAGCTCAATGTGACCTTTAAGTTGGCTGTGATACAGGCTGATGTAGACCATGCTTATCGATCTTCTATTTTTAGCTCAGCAGAACGAGGCACGGAAATCAATAAATCTCTCATTATTTTTCCAGGCGGCGATACTGCAGCAAACAGTCGATTATATTAGCGACCTGGAGCACGAGAAGACACGTCTGATGGCTCAAACGACTCAATTGAAGCACTTGTTGAGCGAGGTGGGACGGGATAGTCGTGATAGTGACACCAGCTCCCAGGGGTCGCCGCCACCAAAGAGAAAGAAACGTGACACTGGTACGTGGCTATGATATTGACATTGAAAGAGTAATCGTCCTCGGGTATGACCATGCCCGCATCCATAAAAAGATTCCTGTGGCGTAGTCCCATATCACTTCCACTCTTGGAATTTTTAAGTTAAACTAAAAAATATGTTGTTTTGCATTGGGCATCACAGCTGGTCACGACCGGTGAGAATAAAATATTGCAACAGTGGAGTATGTCTTACATCATGGTCAAGTGAGTTGTTCAATCGATAAAAACTGATAAATTTTGAATGAAAGTCCTTGAAATTTATCATGACAGTACTCTACTTGATTCGACTTTGTGCCTAATTGATACCTGAACCTTCGAAAAGTAAGATTTTGACTTAATGACGGGGCATGTGTAGATTGAATAATATAAATTGTGGAGTAGGTGCCGGCACTGGAAGTGGGCTAGTAGAAGATTATATATTATCACTTTCGCCTATGTCAAGAATAATTTGGAGTTGTGTACTTGGACTCCTGACTGTCTGTCGGAGAGAGGCATAGTCAGGTGCTTGTTTTATTTACAAATTATTAGCAAGTCAAATTGTAAACAAAAACAAGAACTTTGAACTCTTTAAATTTTTGTTTTGATTGGTTTCGAACAAGGCTGTGGAATTCACCCTGCCCTCATGTGATTAAACTATGACTATGACAGATAAAGGAGTTATGATGTCATACAATTACATAGCCACAAATATTTTGTTTGATAGGTGTGCGGGATCTAAATATAATTTTTTTGGTAATGATCTTGTCCACCTGCCAAGTGGCCTTCCAAATGACCCATTCAGCTGGTATGACTTGCATTCAGGAACAGCTGATCTACGCAAGGAGTGTTTCACAATAATAACCAATGCTCACATGATTGATGTCTGTATAATGTCATGTGGTCTATTAAAATTCACTGAATTGATGGAGAACTACTTTCTCAGTACAATTGTTATTGATTGGGGTTTTACAAAAGTCAGTGGGGTTATCTGCTTGTGTAAAAACAATATTTTTAACAACTTTTGAAAAGATCTTCCTAAACCACTATCAATATCATAAAACACCATGAAATTGCCAAGAGAAAAACTTGCAAAAATCCTCTAGGTATGTGTGGTAGCATGAGTTTGCATTTAGGCCTACATGGGGTGGGGCAAGAATAAATCCCAAGTCTAAAGAGATGCTATTTTGTCACAATCTCTGATCTGTCAGGATACGACTTGCTAATCACAAGTTTTTACCCTCTTATGATTCTGCAATCGATATTGAATATGCATCTTCCTTACAGAATCATCAGATGAGGGTATCAGCCTTGGTTTCGAGGACCAGACTGTCGAAGATCTGCGAAAGGAACTGATTGAGATCCGGTTGCAACTTGACCGTGAGCGCCGGTTACGCCTTGCGTTAGAGGAGCGTAATCGCAGCGTTGAGGCTAAGCTGTATGGCGATCATCGGCCGTACGAGGAGTTAATATTGGCCCATCCTGCCTACCGACAAAAACAAGTAAGATGTGATAACTTTCTTTTGGAGTCATTCATCATTATTTGTCAGATTTGTCAAAAAAAGTGTGTGAAGTGATTCATGAAATCAAAGACTACGATTGTACCACCGTCGACGCATGCAACTCCTCGAGTGAAGATTTTTAACGGTCAGTGCGGCCATCTGATTTTAAAAAAAGGCACACAGCAGTTTTATGTCCACTCTGTGTGGTTAACTCAACTATTATAACTCATGGGATTGAGAATAAAGTGGAGCTGAGAGGGACAAGTTGTGGATGAATAAAAGAAGATGGGAAGGTTACTCTTTATCATTCATTTCATCATTTCAAGTCTTATTATTCTAACCTTACACAATATGATTATTTGCAGGTATATTTTGAAGACCAACCACGTCCTGAGCCCATGATTATCTCCCCTGTCCTCGCTTCCACCCTACCAGCCACAGTCACCCTGGCCAATAGTCGCCTTATCGAGTCAAGCCAACCACGGGAAATCCCTGGTTCGCGATCAAAGCAATACGTAGAGGAGAGCAGCAGCGTTGAAACCGAGTCATCGATGTCACGGCGGAACTTGGAAACGATCGTCGAGGCCATTCGCCATCTTGAGGGTGAGCATGTTCTGGAGGACAATAAAGTGCGTGTGAGAAAAATACTCCAGGATGAGTGTGAGAAGGATTCAAGTAGCATGACCACGAGTGATCAGGATGACTGCAGATCTGACAGTTCAGGGCGCGACTCGCCAGTTTCATACCGCCACGTTCCAACACCGACTGCCATCAAACAAGAGGCCATTGAGGCACAAACTGTAAAATATCCTATCGCCACCCAGCTTTTGCAGCACCGTCCTTTGTGTGAACAAATACAACGGCCTGGTGTCATTGTTCAGACGTCCTAAAGTGCAGGACATGCTGTCTGAGTGAAATCATTATAACAACTTAACAATTATACTTGCTCCATTGTATGACCTTTAGGACTGTGGGACGTCAGAAATTCATCAATCGTTGGATGATGTTTATTTTTGGTCATACACAATTTTGGGTTGAGACAAAAACCTAGGAGTTCAAATCTTTGATCGTCCCTGTAACAAGTTAAAAAATCAAGTTAGAAAGTGTGTCTGAAAAAAGTTTGTTATGAAAACAACCAATTGCCTCTAAACTCCCCAAATTAGAATACAAAATAGGACACTCGAACTACTCCCACAGTCCTAAATAAAAATGAGAGAGAATAATCCTGGATAGACTATTTCTACTATTGTTAATTTTCTGTAAAGAAAAAAAGAAAAAAAAATATGCACATGATGCGCTATTACATTGAAAATGTAAATCTTATCAGAAGTTTGTACCGTTGAACCAGTTTTGATATTTCAAATAACGTTGAATTAAAAATTTGAACACTATGAATAACACTAGAGTCACAAATGAAAACAATCAATGCTAATTTGCTTGCTTTTAGATCTGATTTGGATCAGCTTGGATTTGGGTAACTCATTTGTCGAGGGTATGACATGATGCTGCGGCTTCATTCAGCTTCTGTAATTTGTCAACACACACATCCTGTATCTATTCTATACATTTTATACTCTGGTCGACCTCAACTTGATCCAAAATGCCGACTCCAGCCAAGATACTAGAACTAAACAGTCACTTACTCAAACTGTGACTTGTACCATTCAAAAATTGCATTCCATTAGAAAAGGATACAATTCTACCAAAAAAATTGCTCTTCCTTCACAAGAAAACATGTTACACCAATTTTTGGATCACCTTGAGTTAAACCGGTGTATATCTTTTCAATGACATCTTGCTGTGGTAAAGATTTCAAGTATCTCAACTTTTTCTCTGGTGTACTGTATCATCCGTGTAACTTTTTGCATCTCTAGTGCCTGGATAAATTTTATCGTTGTATCCACAGCTTCAGCATATAGAACTAGTAATTTATTTGCTGTTGCTCTTTTGTTATTGTTATGTACATGTGTGTTGTGTTTTTCTCCACTAATAAACCATGCTTTTTGACAACTCTGCATCAGATTGCTGAGACCAAAATCAAACAAATACCATAATGCAATCTAAATATAACTGAATGCATCTGGATTTGAGTAAGTTTTGAAAAAAAAGATATTTTGGTCAGAATATTTTGATAGAGGTTGTTATTGGTGCATGGTTAATATAGCGATGGTACGATTTGTTTGAGATCGGCTTAGTGTAGTGAAATGTACAGAAAATCAAACTCAATGGCATTGACAACTATTTTGTATTCTTTTCTAGATGAATGAGAAGCCTGTCTGGCCTTCATGTTGCTCTGAAATTATACTGCCTATTTATTCTCTCTTGTAACTTTTCTATAATTTGTGCAACAATTTCAAATGGGTGGGGCTGAACATAATTGCATTTGACTTGGAATACTATTCTATAAATCCGATCAGAACAAAACTAGATTTAGAAACTTGAATAGCAACTGTTAAGACTTGTGCTGATTATTGTGCTCTGTCAATCTATTCACTGCATATTTTCGATCCTTTGTAAGGGTCTTCTGACTCTGACAATGTCAAACAAAAACTGTTATTGGAGATGTTTTTTTTAATTAAATGTCTTTTTGTAAAAAAAGGCACAGAACAATGCAATTTCTTAACTCGGTGTCAGTTTTGGTTGCCATTATTTTAATAGCATACCAGTATCACTTACAGTTTCTGGAATAAATTCCATTTTTTACCGAGCTGTAAATCAAAAAGCTAATTTGCTTCCACATTAGAATTTCCAAATTTCCATAAGCTTGTCTTGGCAATAACATAATGTCTGGTGTTGAAGGAATTCGAGTAGAAATTCTAAAGGAATCAGTATAGAATCTCTAAAGGAACTGGAATAGAATTTTGATCTAACAATAAACATGGACATGTCATATGAAACCGAATTTAGCCCTCCCGAGAAACTGCAGAGAGGAGCCTGAAATCATACAAATAATGTGCTGTGTGTTTGGTAACCTGTTCTTGTGAATTTGTGCCTGTTATTGGTTTGAAATTTAAAAGAAAACACCAAGATTTCAGCAGGTCACATGTCCAAATTAAAAACTTAAAAAGCAAATTTTGAAAGGCAGTTATTAGAACACCAACTCACAGAGAGAAATTTGACACCAATAAAATTTAAAACTCGATTTTCAAAGTGAATTTTAATGTGCTGCTGATTTCTGGGGTAATTCATGTATGTCTGTAAATTAGAGGTTTTTGCCTCCATTTGCTGGCAAATTGTACAGGTGAAGTTTCATTCTTATTAATTGGGAATGCGCTGGTAACATTTAGTTTGTAGCAAGGTACTAACTGAAAGTATGTATGTGCTTATAGTCATGAATAACAAGTAGTATTTTATTATAAAAGGATCATTGATACCTTTACGCCTATGCTTATTCAAGAATATGTGCTAAGTAATAATTTGTTCTTAGATAGAGAGGTACCTGTGAGAGATTTTTGGCTGGAGAAAATTAGAAATTCTGCCATTTCAATGTCATTTTGATATTGCATTTGAACAACTCTGATGAAAGTACTTAACAAATTATAAATCTTAACAAGGACCAAAATCAAATAGAAGGAAATAGTTGGAATCGTTGAAAGTGAATTGGAGGAGACTTCAGTGTATTCATTGCAATTGCTTGATTAATACCTGGACCCAGGTTGAAAACAGCCTCACTGACTGTGCACGATAAGTAATTTGTGTACCTGTGAACAAGGTGTGGAACCATAGTGAATGAAACCAGTGAAAGTCGCGAACATCACAGACAGGTTGTTCATATATCGTAACGCTTATTTGCCATATTTCCTGTTATTATTGACAGGCTTGCTTTCGCTTTCATATTCCTGTGTAAATCGTCAAACAAACCGGTGTTAACGCCAATTATATAGGCTGCTGCGTTTTGCACGGAATCCGTTTCATTTTCACAAAATGTAAAAATACCTCAGTGGATCGTTTTTGACAATGATCTTGTCTTATTTACCATGATGTAACTGAAGAACGTTGGCAATTTTTCTAACTTATTTTGTTGTAGCGTCCACAATATTTGGACCCCCTGTCTAAGTCATTGTCGGTCATGTTTTGTATATATATGTCGCAAACTGGAGTTTACATGGCTGATGAATTATTTCTCTAAGAGTTCATTGTATTTACGGAAAACATGAATTTATTTTTGGCGTTTTTCATTGCTAGACTTTCAGGTTACAAAGTGTACTTTGTATTATCTTCTTGAATTGTTAAGTCTTCGTTGGTAGTATGTTGTGAACAGTGACGTTGGTCCCTTGACGCATCTTCTACCAGCTACAAAAATATTTAAGGACTAATTCCCTTTCTTGGTATTGTGCTGTAGGTGATGAAACAGTTATGACAATACCTCAAAAGATTATATCACACAGTGTATCAAATAGGTGTAGAGAAAATTTTGAATAAAAAAATAAAATAAAAGTCAGTTTTGAAAACCCCATACTTAGGATTGCCTGTAATTTCTTATATGTGTATCTGGTCTGTTTCTGGTGTGCCACAGAAGCTGGTCCTAGTGCTGGTTGCTGCCACCAGGTGATGGGCTTGTATTTATGATACTTGTACATACTGTAGATGTTTTTAACTTTTCCAAATCTTTCTACCGATTTTACACAACTGAATTATATTATTTAGCCTTCATCTTCAAAAAAGATGCTGAGTTTTCACAGCATTTTGATCCGCTGTATTATGTCATGTGGTGAATTCCCATAGTTTTGTGGTGAATGTAGAGGTCTTTCGATGTGGTCTTTGAAAATATGTGCTCACAAAAAGGGACAACACCTTCAAGAAAATTACAAATTGCAATCATAATAAAAATGGATTGTTCTCAAAAAAGACCTGGGATGATAGTCATAAAGTTTGTCTCTGTTCAAAATGTTAATAACGCTCCTGAGATGATGCTTTTTTTTGAAACAGCTTGCTTGTATGGATTCTAGTAAAAACCCTCTAGGACTGGCATATTTAAAAACTTGAAATTACTTGAATTTGTACCGAAGTTGCTGAACCACTGAAAAGCTTCATTGGAGACATTCGTTTGATATGAACACCAATATTTGGTAGAATTTTCATAAGATGGTGAGATATTGAGGAATGAAATGCAGTCCTAAAGGGTTCACATGTACAGGTATATTTACATGAACGTAAAAATATGTTCAAAAAAACTAAAAAAACTTAGATTGTAGTGAGGTATTGAATGGTAGTGGACGTGTAGGATTGTAGTTACTCAAGTGATAACAATGTTAATGGGAGGTATGGACTAAGAAAATCTGATGTGGCAGACTGCTCTGGTGAAAGATGGTTCATTACAATTTAACTCTTAAAAAAAGTCTTCTACATGTAAGGAATGTAGTGGTTTCCATTTATTTATGTGAAAAAAACTAAAGCAGACAATTTCATACTTTAGAAAGAACTTCTCTTAAATATATTATTACCTACTGGTATATAATATAGAAGGCAAATTGAAAAAACCTTTTGACTGGACATGGTGTCCCAGAAACGTCTTTCACAGAACCCTGCTGCATCAAACATGGTCTCATGCAGTGCCCATGAAAAAAAAAATAGTACTAGTAGTCAGCTTTTGAGGTATTGTCTTTGGCTTTCATTCTTACATATTGTGTATTATGCACTAGGCATATTGATGTTTATACATGTTTGGTCATACCAATGTAAAATAAAAAAAATCTTGTAGTGTGTGTATTGTTGCTGCGGTGACATCATTGTGTCCTATGGAAAAAATAACAAAAACGTATTTCTTGGTTCTTTTATTCTTTTATGAAATACTGGTTCATCACTAACAAGCTAACTTTTACTGCATATATACTATCTCAACCATGTCCTCACAAAGGCCCTCAGCTTGGGTGGCCGGAATGGATTAGGACAGATGATGGGATTCTTCACTAGAACAGGACCATCCATCGATGATTGAGAATGGAGATGATGGGTAGCCAAACTACCTAATGAAACCAGGCTGAAAAAGAAGGCCAAGCGTTATAATGCATCAACTTGTAATAATCACAATTCTGGGGGAATTCTCCCCATAGTCCTCGAGTACCATACTCATACTTGTAAGAATGTGGCAGGTAACTGTCATACTTCCTGTCGGACAATCATCCAGTACTGTCCTCGTATGCCCTTGAATTTGTATAGAAAACTTGTCCCATAGCAGCATCATGGTTGTGACTTTGTCCTTTTGAAAACCAATTCTGGACACAACATGAAACTCATGTCCTTGTCAGGCACAACCAAGGAATTTCATACTGACTGACACATGGCATAGCACATGGTCAGCAGACATGCGCACACATTGTATTCCGTTCTCGCCTATCATTTTTTGGTGCAGGTTTTTCAATCGAAAAAAACGCTCAAATTATTTATAAAATCTAGTTCACCAGACGTAGAAATACACATAGAACATAATTATCTGAATCAGGCAACTCGACCAGGATGCTGGCACTCCCAATCCGTGAATCGATTTTTTTTCCACGAGATGAACGCCCATTTGTCAAAAATGTGGGCGCCATGACAATTTTTTGTGCACTGCACAAAAATCATGAAATACTGCATCAAAATTGAAAAAAACGGGTCAAAATCTATGTATGTTTGAGCTGTGATATCTTATCTATCAATTTACTGCCAAAAAGGCTTTACTTGCGAAAAGAAACGTAAAATCCAAGAAATTTTGAAGCACCCGCTCAGTGAATTTACCACGTACATAGCAGACGACGACCTCGCTTTGCCAATTGGCAATCATTCCCGCTTCCACATTTTAGGATACTCCCGTCATCGTTGGGTGGCGCTAAAATGTGGATTCCGAAAACGAATTGTGCTTTTGTCTTTTGGCCAGCCGCTCTCGGCCTGCAATCGAAATGATGTTAGTGGGATCAGTCGGAGACATGAAAAGTGGCCATAAAAAACCAGATCCAGTTTAGGTTCTTCGGGGTAGAACAGAATCCCAACAAAAAGACCCAGGGAGCGAAACGACTTCGATTTGGAGCGAAAGGACTGGGGGCGAAAAGATCAGGGAGCGAAACAACGGCAATTCGCAGGCAAACCCGGAAGTAAAGTTTTGATGAGGGAAGGTCCAATTTACATGTATGTTGATATTTCTGATGTTTGCAACTCTTTTTCGTATTCTGTCACTGATGACATGGATCAGGAATACCAATAGACTTAGCAGAATAGCCAAGGTTGCTGTGCGAGTTACTGCCAATCAATGCAATGTACAATCACAAACAGAAAGTTTGGGAATTTTCGTGCCGAGTGTCACTATAGGCCGATAGCCTTGTAATAGAAAGTACTATCATCAGCCTGGCTATGCGCTGTGCGAGTGTGTCAGTATGTCATGTGTATGAATGATGTGTAGGCCTTTGCCATGTTTGCTGTAAATCAGTACAGTAGGCGCTATGCCCTGTTGACAGATCAAGAGGAGATGCGTTCTGACTGTCGACAGGAGTTGACCTAATTTTGAACTTCTTGATGGGGGGGGGCAAATTTCACGGCATCAGGCAGTGGAGAACCTGGAGCCAGCCAGAAAAATATCAATCGCCAGGCTTGTAGGTTGTTGTTTTATGCCTGTTTATCTGCCTGTATCTAAGTATAAATCTTTTTTCTGTTCTCAGGTAATTGGACTTCCCTACAATAAAGTGACAGAATGGCAGAATCTGAGGTTGCAATGAAAGCTCCAACGGAGAAGATAACATTACTTGATGTCATGCAGAATGTTGAAGCACTCGACAGCCTCCTCTTACCCGACCAGCAACCATGTATCGAGGCAGCGTCCGTACCCATATCTTACCAAGCAAACATGGACACCAACTTTGAAGACCGCACTGCGTTTGTGACAGGGGTTGCAAGGTACATTGAAGAGGCTACTGTGCATGCAGAATTGGTAGGTATAATAGAGAATCCATTGTTCACTGTCACTGAGCAATTTTTTTGTCACACTGTCTGACAAGGAGTCTGAGTTGGAACTGTGTGCAACTTCTCCGCTGATATTACTCACTGCATACTTTATTTTTTATACTAAAATGAGACACATATATTCTGATGCATCCTGGCTTCAACTTGTTAGTTTCACTGCAAGCATTGAATTACAGCATTGTTGATTTACTGTCAAACCTTTGTTAAGCAGTACGTCAACCTTTTTATGCCATCAAGAGTTTTAAAATCCATTCCTAATTATAACTTTGGTATAGGCGAATTTCCATGAGACTATAGAACAGAGGTTTATTCTTGTAAGTATGAGAACGATATAACATAATTTGCATATTTTGAGAATGCATAACAAATTCTGCATTTGGAGTAGCCATAACCACATACAGCACCAATTTAAAACGGGAGTGTAAATTGTATCATTGATAGGTTTGGAGAGGGTAAGAGTGGTTCTTCAAACAAACGCACAGGCTTTTCAGTGGGTATAGGGAGGTTTAAGTTGTGTATTAGAAAAATTTGGTCTTAGAATTTTGTGTAATGATAACTTTGTGAAGTAATTTGATTGGTCAACTTCTCGTGGGACAAAAAAATTCTATTTCTAATATTCATGATCTGGTGTTTTCTTTTGGTGCTGTGTGTGACTTGATATGTATTTTGCATTGCCAGTGCTTGTAAGGCCATGAGAATAAAAGATACTGTTTTGTGTCCTGAAAGGTCTAAAACATATTGGGCAATATTTTATTCCTTTACACTATAAAATCCATTCCTATTTTTTTTAAAGTTTTATGATTTTGCACATTCCACTGAATAAAAGTCATGTCCGAGGCATAGAACTGAAACCCTCGAAAGATTACTTGAAACAAAAACACAGTGTCAACGTACAGTTCTTCGAAAAGACGAAGGAAAATTTGGAAGTTGACCTTGACTATGGTCACAAAAGAGGAACTTTCAGTCTCATGGCTTAAAGATTGCTGCATCATGATATGAAATTTATTCTGTATTACTATTAAACCATTGGTATTAGAAATCACAGTGTTGTTGGCAATGTTCTCTCATTACTTCCCCATTTATGTAAACATTTTTTTAACAAGTTATTGTATATGGAAGTTGAAATTGTTACTAAAAAATTATGTGTCTTATGTACCCAGTAGTCAATTTCATTTAAACAATTCAGCAAATCGATATTCAGTTATATGTTGGGTCAAAAATAGATTAAATAAGATTAGATTAATCTATACTTGGTTGGATGATAATCCCAGTTTATCTGTGTTAATAAGTATTGATGTCTCAGTTCACTTGATAGTTTTATCATGTAGACATGTGTTAAAATGCAGAGAAATAGACATATGTAGAGCCCAAAAAAGAAGAAAAAACTTTTGGTGAAAACATGTATGTGTACACTAGACACTTAACCATTGCATTTGTTTCCTTAGTTCATTGTACATGCGAAGGGTATGTTCATGTTGGGATGCAGTGTAGATCAACATCAGATAAGTTGCCTACGAAAGACATGCATGTGATTTACCCAAATTGTGATGTGCATGAACTTATGCTTGCCAAACTGTCTTGCCACTGTGACTAAGGGATGTGACAAAAAATGCCTTACTTGCAAAATATCCTCTTGGCATTAAAATCTGTCATCAATTTAGGAGGATATCTGTGTGTTAGTGCTTTTATTTGAAATTATGCCTTCCCTAATGGTCCGTAAAAAGTAGAACATGTATTAAGGGCTACATGTACACTGTTCATTCAAAAAATTTTACAAAGGAACTTGAAGATTTTGGTCCATTGTGTGAATAACCTACCGGTAATGAATGCTTGATGCTTATTTCAGAATACGAAACTTGAAGACGGCCAAAGTTATGCGGCAATGTTGTATACCTGGAGATGCTCCTCTCGGGCTTTACCTCAGGTAAGCCTTTCAGTGCCAAGACGCTCTGTTTTATCATCCAGCACAAAACGACCTGTTCAGACGATCTGGACATCTGGATCTGTGGGGACATAGACTTCTTTTTCTATCTTGGGACGTTTTCTCTTGCAGTTTAACAAGTGTATGATATTCTGCTTCAGGTGAAATCGAATGAACAAACAAACCGAGTGGAGATCAATGAAAAGATTGTGGAAGTGCTGCAGCCGCACATCCAGAAACTCACCAACCTCATGTACTTTCAGGTATGAGTAGCTTTAATAATAGGGTTTCAAAGTGAATTAACTGAACGCATGAGCCAATGTCAATCACTTAGAAACATTTCTGCTGTCCAAACTGGTTGGGGGACAGCCATTCAACTCATCGTTTGCTTTGTAAAGTTCCTGCTGTGCATTTGACTTGACAACATTTTTTTTTGGTAAAGTTTATTTATTTTATATAAATTTCCCATTGAATATCCTTTCAGAAAAAAGCCATTGAGACATTTTGCGGTGAGGTGAAGCGACTAAGTCATGAGAAGAAAAAGAATGACTTTGTTTCCGAAGCTTATCTGCTGACCTTGGGCAAGTTTCTCAACATGTTTGCAGTCTTGGATGAACTGAAGAATATGAAAGCCAGTATCAACAATGACAATGCTGCTTACAGACGGTGAGTACAGGAGATTAGGTTATGAGCATTTTTCGTCATGTCTTGCTGATGTGGGGCTTATATAGGCTACGCTTTGTGTTTCAGCGCGGCCATGTTCCTTGGTCTCATAAATGACCCCGAGCGGATGCAAGAGTCACAGGCCCTGGGAATGTTCCTAGCTACTCACAACCAGATACGCAACACCCTGAAAGAGGGGCTGGAGAAGATACCGAATTATGAGGACTTGTTGATTGAGATCATTAACCTTTGTGTTAATATGTTTGACACCAAGTTGTATGTGCTTCCTGAAGAAAAGCATATGTTAGTGAAGGTGAGTGAGTGATACATTGAAAACAAAAAGAAGATCGGGACTGAAAATTGAATCGAAGATGACGGCACCCCACTGTGCGAAACATAGAACAGCGTTTGACATCCCTACACTCTGCGCCAGTGTTAGCAAGACAGTTATGGCCATGTCTTATGCATTTCAGGTGTGCCTACTTGTATATTCTGTTCTGGTGCACTGTTAATGGAAGTTTAATCCTTTTTCAATTACCCTGTTGTAAGAAGTCACGGTCCTGTAGGAAGCCATTTTAGTATGAAAAACCAACATATCTCTCCCCCTTTTACCAATTTCAACTGGTGATGGTCCATGGACCTGATGATAGCCAGTGAGATGTCATGTAATGTTTTAGCTTTAATTTCAATTTGTGATTCCAGGTGATTGGTATATGTCTGTTTCTGATGGACAGTGGCACCAAGGAGGTCAACATTTATAAGTTTGACTCCAAGAGAAGAATCAACCTTTCAAAAATTGACAAGATTTTCAAGGTAAAGCGGACTTATTTTGAATGTCATTATTAGTAAGTGTTCATTGGTACTCAAGTAAAGCTGGAGTTACACTGAGGTCATGTTGTCACTTGTAACGTGTCACTTTAAGGACGTATGAGTCATTTCCCAAGAGCAGGCTGAGATTCGCATTGTCACTTGTCACCTGTTTTCAAGCCGAAGTCGATTAGTGAACATGCTTATTTTGCTTCCCTTCCCTTCCCTTGCAGCAACTTGAGGTTGTGCCTCTCTACGGAGACATGCAAATCGCTCCTTTTCGCTATGTCAGCCAAAGTCCACACTACGAGTCCGGAAAATGGCCTCACTGCAGCTCAAGTTCTGCGAGTTCCCAGGGCAGTCTTCTTGACCGTCTGCAAAGCATAAGAGAGGAGCACATTCACTACATCACCAAGCTCGCCCAGCATAGTAATGAGCAGTCGACGGCCCGCCATGACAAAGTCAAATCTGATGCGGAAAATAGGGACCTCTATGAACTTGCCCTTCGTGGGTTGAACAATCTCTCAAAGTGGACACTCCATATCATTGAAGTTGTGAGTATGGGTTTCTTTTTGCTTGCTCTTGTGATTGTTCCTCTGGTCTTTTCTTAGCTTAACTGTATCTCTTTTTTATTGAACACCTACATGTAGTACTAGTTTTATTGCATGAAACTAATCTTTAAAATTGTTTAGACCTTCACAATCAATTTCAGTGTTCATGGCGATTGAATCATCCTACAGACACGCATCAGAACAAAGCGTGTCCACCTGAGGCAGAAGATTATGAAAAGGTAAGAGAAGAGCATGTCATTAACTGTGTCCATGACCAAGGACATCAAAGGTGGCACAGAATTTACTTGAACCCTTTGGCCCTGAGTGGAGCACGGATTGTCCACTGTCTTCTCTCTCCTATGATATTGTGCTGCTGCCTCGTATGCCCTCAAATCAGCCGTATCAGCGTTGTGGATTTCTGGCCTTTGAAAACAAAGTGCCTTTGCATGGGGATTACATACTTGGTCTTCAATCAAAATAAATGCTGCACATTTTGAACTGAATTGATAAAATTTCCAAGATTTTACTACTAAAACTGCCTAAGGATTGAAATCACTTTCCTTCAAATGTAGGCCACCAAGTACAACTACAGCAGTGCTGAGAAGTTCGCCCTGGTTGAAGTGATTGCCATGATAAAAGGTCTCCAGGTTTTGATGCACGGAATGGAAGCAACATTCATGGAGGCGATTAAGCGTACCATCTTCACGGAGTTGCAGACACTGGTTCAGGTGAAGCTGCGAGATGTGTTGAGGAAGTCAGTCAAGAAACAGAAGCAGTTAGTGACAATGTTAGTATTTTCATTTACGTTTTTTTCTTTCTTCTTTGGTGTTCTCAATCTTAATTGGACTGTCCTGTTCTGGTGATGAATGTTGTCCTCAGTCTTAGTTCGTTCTGGTCGTTGATGCTGGTTCCCGATGGCGAAACGTTTCTTGTTACCCAGTGTTTCCTTCAGGGGAAGGGGATAATTTCCCCCGTAAAAAGTCAGACATTGAAACTTTTTGTGATTCTGACCAGGGAAAATTTAACTAAATTATCGCTGTTTGCTCCCATGGAATTTATTCTTTCTCAGGAAAGGCTGTTACCCCCGTAAAAGTGACTCTCATAACCTGATGGTTTGTTTTTCAAGAATCATCACATCTGTGCGGGATACTTGTGCAGATTGGCTGAGGGGCCAAGAACCAGCGGATGATCCTGCTTTAAAGGGAAAGAAAGACCCTTCTCAAGGCTACAACATCAAGGTCCCGAGGAGAAGGGTGGGCCCTTCGAGTACACAGGTCAGTGCACTTATTATAAGAAAGATACTCGCAGTCTTCATTTGGACTCCAAAGAATAAAGTAAAGACTCAGTTACTCTTTGCTGTTTGTTGGGAAATTAAACTGGATTGTTCTTCCTAAGAAATGCTGAGGCTGTTTTTTGCTAACAGAGAGAATCCACTGTAATATAATGTTCCTTTCAGCTGTACATGGTGCGGACCATGCTGGAGTCACTGATTGACAAAAATGCTGTCAAGGGAACACTGAAGAACACCTTGGATACAGGATCATTCACGGCAATCGACAATTTTCACAAGCTGTCATTTTTCTGGCCATACTTGCTCAACTTTGACAGTAAGTTTCTAAATCCAGTGAGGCGTCTCTTGCCTTGTGTTGATCAGTAGGTTTTATTTGCAAATTATTGTAAAGCTTGAAATGTCTGAAAGCTAAAATTCGAAGAAATTGGCTCATTTTCAATTGTTGGTTGAGAAAATGTCACATTTGCTGCAGAAATTTATTGGTTAATTCATTACAGTTGAAATGTTCATGCTAAATTTCATATTTCATAGTCTGCATTCATTCTGACTTGAAATGAACATCCTTTAATCTGGGAAAAGTAAAAGGCTTTATAGATATCTGACAAAACTATTTGTATGTTGCCGAAAGTGTATGGGAAAATCTCATGGGGGGAAAAGGTAATATAAAGTTTTCGTCTGCATCATATTTACATTTCTTATGTTTCAGAAACACTTGAAAAGTGCTGTGATCTGTCTCAACTCTGGTTCAGAGAATATTACCTTGAGATGACAATGGGGAAACGCATCCAGTTCCCTATCGGGATGTCTCTGCCCTGGATCCCAATCGAGCACATTTTGAACACCAAGAACGCCTCAATGATGGAGTCCATTCTGTACCCATTTGACCTTTACAATGACAGCGCGTCGTATGCCCTGAAGGTCTTCAAGAGCCAGTTTTTGTACGATGAAGTTGAGGCTGAGGTAAGGAGGATGAGTCATTTTAATGCCACCCTTCATTATATTGTCGTAATTGCAGAAGTCATCGCTGCATATACATGTAAAGTCACTGTGATGTCATGTTGTGGCAATATTTTGAGCTAGGTGGGGATGTTACACTGTTGTCTTTGTGATAATTGTTGGTTAGCTATTCTGTTAACATTTTTTTCTATACCCGGTGTTGTATTCTGTAGTTTTTAATTTCTTTCCCTCATTTTGTTTCAACGATTTGCTTTCTCCTGCTTACCCTGTCGTTTTCTTTTTGAGGTGAATCTATGTTTTGCACAGTTTGTGTACAAGCTCAGTGATCAGATCTTCACACACTTCAAACATGTGGCGGGAAGGTAATTCTTACAGCTTATTGTTAACCCTCCATTCCTGCTAAGGTAGTGGTAGACGCCAGGCCATGCGACTGTTTTTCAGTTCTCAATAACTTCAGTAACTGGTATGACCTCTAATTGGCTTTTTGAAAATTCTTGTACATTGCATGTCATTCCTGTCCTTGCGTTACAGATAATCGTTGATTAGGAGATTTGAAAAGTCAATCTTCTGAAAAATCGCGAATATCGTTTTTCCACAGATCCTGAACAGATCCCTTGATGAAACTTGTCAGTAGTATAAATTCAATCTAGATTTGCTCTTGATAACAATTGTCAAGTTTTCATCAAGCGTTTTCTTTTCAGCATCTTACTCGAAAGAAATATGAGAGAAGAATGTAAGAAGGTGGAGAAGTCACATCTGAAACTCAACAAATACGATACATTGCTGAAGCAAAGGCATATTCAGGTAGGCATGCAAACTTGTCTGTACATTGTTTTCTGCCTGGCTCTTGGTCAGTCTGCCATGTTTGGTCACCTCAGAGATATTACCTATGTAGCAAATCTTCACTGTGTTACGTCGTGGATTTGCCCACCACCTGTTGCTCAGCTCTGTTGATGACATGACGTCTTTATTGATGTTGTTCTGACAATAAGCAGTATGTAGTGGCTGCTACGTAGGTACCACACTTGCTCAGAACATCGGCTCTATTATGATAGTCCCACTTCATTTTTCAGCTCTTGGGTCGAATGCTTGACTTGAATCATTTGATCTCTCAACGCGTCATCACCTCACTCCAAAAGTCAATAGATGTGGCCATCAGTCGGTTTGAGTCTGGATCGCTGATGGGAATCATTGTGAGTGTACACTTAGGTTGGCTGGGTTTTCCTCTTATATACAATCTGGTTAAGTGTCAGTGGATCGGCTGGCTGTTCACAAGACCAACGTCTTTGCCCCAAAGACGTATGTCAGCCACGCTGGCGATAATGCCGCATACATGTAAAATCCAAGAAAGACTTCCCTATTTTGCTGGCGGTGGGGCTCTAGTGATCACTACTTTACAACTATATCTTTCTGTTTATAGGAATTGGAAGGTTTGATTGAATGTAACCGCCTGACCCACAGTCTGCTGTGCAAACACCTCGAGCTAAATGACTTTGACGCCATGTTGAAAGAGGCCAATCATAGCGTGTCAGCGCCATATGGAAGGATCACTCTTCACGTCTTCTGGGAGCTCAACTTCGACTTTATCGTAAACTTTTGCTACGACATGGCAACAAACAGGTTTATTAAGACAGACGTGCCGTTGACAAAGGAGTTGGAGCATGATGACCCCCCACAGGTGGGATCACAGTATGTTTGGGGGTCAAAGGTTAGTATGAGGCGCAGTCATCAGGGGCGCAGCTAGGATTATGAGAAAGGGGGGGGGCACTGAGCTTAGGGCACAGCACGAAGACTACAGAGCACTGTTTTTAAGCACTTCTCTCACCAGAAAAAAACTAATTTTTTTTCAAATTGGCAGAAAATAGGGGGGCTTGGGCCTTGATTTTAAAATGCTTGAAAAGTTTTGATGATTTCTTCAAAAGCGATATGTAGCAAAATATTCTTCTGACATTTCAGGAGATGAACCGTGCATTCAAGAATATATACAGTGTCTATCAGAAGTTTTTTGGGTCACCCCATATGAGGTCACTGTGTCACCTGCTTGGGTACCAAGATATTGCTCTCCTTCTTGAACAGCTTATCCAGGTCGTCAAGAGTCTGGTAAGTTTAACCCTTTAATGACACGCTTTCAAAAGAAATTTCATTTTATAAGTAACTTAGAGACAAGTGAATCATGAAATTAATGGAACTGTCAGAAAGAGCTATTGAGAACTTTTAAATAAATGATAATGTCACTGGGCCTTGTGTAATTGTCGCCCAAGAATATAGAATACATTATAATCTTTACTTTTGCAGACTGCAGGTACTCTTCAGCCATATATTCAAACTCTACAGAAGGTCATGCCGAAGGGAGCCCAGTTTAAGACACCAAGGTTTGATTATGGATCAGATGGTAAATGAACTTTGCTTACTCACAATACCATGTGGTTAACAAACAAGCATATGTTGGGAAGACTGAAACTTTTGTGAGGACTCTCTTGCAGTGTCTGTTAAAAGCCCCGACTTGGTGTTCCCCCTAATGTTCTTGACCATTTTATATTCGTGATTTTCGAAAATGTCCTGTCAAGCTTATAATGTGCAAAAACTCAATAGGCATTCCTCTTGCCTTATCTGGTGGTGCATTTCAAGAGTATCATTTATTTAAATGAAAAATAATTCTGGGTGTTTCAAGGTCATTGGTGTTCTACCTTGACTAAATTGTTTCTGGATGTTTCAGGGGCATTGGAATTCTACCTCCACCACCTGAAAGACGTCATGATGTATCCAGAGCTCAAGACGGAGGTGTTCCAAGTATTTAACGAGATTGGCAACATCATTCTCTTCTGTCTCCTTGTTGAACAGACTCTGGTGAGTAGGACACTTACATTTGATTGCAAGAGAGGAGTAACAACCCCAGATGCTTTTTTGCTCCTCCCACAGTTATAGCTTTTAGATTGCTTTCTGTTGACAACCTCTAGTTGGTGGAAGTTATCCGGTTTTTGGTTCAATGTCTGTTTACAGGTGTTTATAGGTGTCTAGAACAGTTTGGATAGATTGACTGGAAAAAATGAAGGACGGAATCACAGATAAGAGGTGTACTGGGTACTGACTTGACAATTTCAAATTCAGTTATGTTTATTGTGTGATTAGAATATTTTGTTTATTTCTTTCTCGTCTACTTTGCAGAGTCTTGAAGAGAGTAATGATCTGAAGCAAGCTGCACCATTCCAAAAAAACATTCCAACACCGCACATGCCGAGCAAGTGTAAGTTCATAATTCCAAAAAGTCATTCCAAAACCATACTTGCTGACCAAATGTACGTGTAAGTGCACTCCAGAAAGTCATTCCAAAATCATACTTGCCAACCAAATGTAAGTGCATTCAAGAGTGATACATTGTGTGTCACTAGTACCTCGTAAAGTCACCAGTCCAGTGTTGGCATATCACAGGGACTCTTTTGACAATAATGTAAGTTTGTTGTTTTATTCAGCGAGTGATGATCAGGTAGAAAAGGAAAAACGGTTGGCTGCTAGAATGGAGAAACTGGAGAAAGAGTATGCAGCTCTGAATATTGTACCTATCATAAGCAAGAATGGGACACCCAAGGTAAATAAACAGTGTTATACTTTCATGGAAGACATTTTCTTTCTGGACTAACAGGGTTGGCAACTGTTACATCTCTCGAAGTCAAAGATCATGCAGTGAATTAGGAATGTATTAGGTACATCAGCCAGGGGTTTCATTACGTCATAATGACATCTTTGCAAGTCTTTTGCCTCGTCGCACTTTTGGTGAAGCTGCGAGCCAGAATTTTCATCATACTGATAATCTTTCCTGTTCCAGCAAGCTGAAACAGTGGTACAGGGCGACCTTCTGACAAGGGAACGATTATGCTGTGGCCTGTCAATGTTTGAAGTCATCCTCTCTCGCATCAAGACGTTTCTTGTTGGCCCTCTGTGGCAAGGAAATGAACCAGCAAATGGCGTCATGAATATAGATGATACATCAGAGTTTCATCGTCTGTGGAGTGCGTTGCAATTCGTGTACTGCCTCCCTGTATCAAACACAGAATACACTATTGAGTAAGTAGCAATGGGAGATCATCATCATCATCATCATCATCATCATCATCATCATCATCATCGTGGTCATTTTGGCCTTCCTTGCCGTGTGATAGGTCTTTGCCATTTTAAAGATATCTGCATCTTAAATTCGATCTTTCCCTACCAGGCCCAGGAGGTATCAGACTATATATTTACCAGTAGTGTTTATTGATTTTCACTTTCCTGATTTTTCTCTTTTGTGTTCTCAGACAGATGTTTGGTGAAGGTCTCCAGGTTGCAGGCTGCACCTTAATCACCCTCCTTGGACAGCAGAGACGGTTCGAAGCATTTGACTTCACTTACCACATTCTGAAGGCTCACAGACTGGATCAGAAGGATGACCGACGTATTAGGGGAATAGTAAGTATGAATTATCGCGTCAAGCCATTTTATTGGTGTGAAGTTGATCTAGTGTTGAGGCTTAAGCACCAAGCAAACAAGCAATTTTTGCCACTGCGATCAAACCTAGTGATTGACTTTAAAGTTTGCTTTTGACAGTGCATTCTTGAGAACCAAACGTCCGGTGAATCAAACCAGTGCGCCTAAGAAAGAGATCAGCTAAGGATGTTATTATTTCTGGATACTGTTTGGGCAATGCAGATGAAACATAGGCTTTGAAAGTCAAACTACTCTAAATTATTGTGACTCGTCTTACTTCCAGGATCTGAAGAAGATGGTGGATCGGATAAGGCGTTTCCAGATCTTAAACCAACAGATCTTCACAGTTCTCAACAAGTACCTGAAAGTCGGAGAGGTCGACACGCCCATCGAGCATGTCAGATGCTTCCTGCCGCCTACCTACTCTGCTGATCAGAGCACAGTTTAGACGCTTCTCCTTCTGAGATTTTGTCGTGGAACCTCCCATTGCAGACACCCTAATGATGCAAACTGACATTGTAGTCAGGATGCTAGAGACGAATGATATAGCTTTGTAAGTGGAATATCAGTGATTTCACAAAATGAGAGACTGTGTTGGATAAAAGCGTAATGTGGAATATCTTTGTGTTTTTGAAGTGAAGATCTATGGAAAGGGCTTGGGGGGATTAGAACGCTACTAATGACTGTCGTAACGAGGTGCTTTGTATTCAGTATTTATATGAATTTGTAGATGATAATGCATGTACAAGTAGAACCAGATTTATTTATTCAGGGACAGAAACTTTGTTGACGCTATTTAACCAGTCATGGGACACCTGCACAAGAGGCCTGTGGTACTCGTACCGGTAATAGGCCCATGGAAAACAGATGCACCAAACCCGCCTAAATAGCGTCTCCACAGTATTTGGTTGTGATATGCTCAGTTGATATTTATACAGACATATTTTATCATGTTTTGTACTTAATTATATCAATACCTAATATTGATTTTGTTCAGACAATGTTTTGGTTGAGTGTAAGAAGCTTGGTGTTAAAACTGTTGTGATAGAATTCGCTACAAAAAACAAAATTAAAAATTGACTTTGACTTTGAGAATTTCAAATTATAAAACTGGGCAATTCATTTTACCGGGATAATCATGGTAAATAACTTTCAAATGTTTTATAATGCTTTTCTAAATTGCATGTAGTTTATTGACATGTTGCTGTTTTTGGATAAATTTTATAGATAGGGTTTATTATATTGGATGATTAATTCCATTACGAGTTCATGTAGTCCAAATAGGTGATCCAAGTAGAATCACTACACCTTTATATACAAGGGTGTAATTCATATTGCATACTCTTATGCCAAAGCATTCCATGTAATTGGAGACTGTGTCTATGTGATTAAGCCAGTTTAGGCGAGTCTGTTAGAGGCCCATGACAAAAAAATAGCCTTTGTACAGGCTCTCATCAACCGGCTTAATTGTATTGACAGGGTATATGCAGGTTGACAGTTATGTAATCAAACAAGCTAAATAGGCATTGCACGTGGAGACATTCCATGATAATTTTCTTTCCATACAATTTTCTATGCTCTTGTCTGGATCTTCTTCCAGGTTTCACCATTTTCTCTTTGAAGGCATTCCATTATTATTTTCTTGAAATGATATGAAGAGTCCCGAAATCCACCAAAATAAAAGGGCCGTGAAAATTTGGCAGTTAAGAGTAAATTGTAATTGCAGTATACTTCATATCCAAGAACTTACTCAAATCTTGTGCACATGGGTCTACATGTAAGACAGTCTTAAAGGGCAAAGTAACTTAATGAAAAGTTCTTGAGTAGGCCTATGTACATCCAATCGAGATAATCTCGACTACTTACGGTGTTGTATCAACAGAATGGTCAGTATATTTAAGATTATACAATGTAGCTTCTACATACATGTATACTTGGTTGTTCCACCAGCACTCAATAAATGCAACAACAGCTTTTGAAACATAAACCTTGTTGTTTTCATACTTTGTCCTTTACACCAATGGATTTCAATTTTCTACTAGCCCCCTTTCATTAGCCTGAATGGACTGACAATTTGGCCTGCTGGCAGCATTGTGATCATTTCATCTTTAGTAACTGCTCATCAAATGTTCTCGGACAGTAGTTGGTAGGGTTGGCGCGTGTAAAACAATGTCTGGCTAAAAAATTTGCGAATTCAATTTGAATTGCCATGATTTGGTGAGAGAGTAATAGTGTTGTGGGAAAATTGATCAAAGTCTATCGTCATCGTCGTTTGTCGTCATTTTTTACAACAAAAGTGATTGTTTTAACAGAATCATCCTTTATTACAAAATTTACTATTTACATCTCTTACAAAAATAGAAGGCATGACACTACTTGGGTTCTTTCCATCTAAAAGTTTCTTTGGATAAGAATTTACAATTATAATCACATGCAATTCTACCATCTCAAACTGAAATGTTAGCCCATAAATTCTCAGTCTGTGGCCAGCACAGGGTGATAAACGAATGTTTTCAAATGTCCAATAGCTTTTGCATGTTCCCTTCAAGTTCATGTTCTCTCAAAGCCAAGCAGTAAGAATATATTACTGCCACTCGTTCATAGAACGAGACAGCCCCGCATCCACCGCGAGTTCACCAGTCCAAGAATTAAGAAGTCCATTTGGATGTTCCCGGTCCTTAATCCAGCTGAGGGACTTTCACGTTCATGTTGAAGAGAATCGACCGCAGATTGAGATTCAAGAATGCATGATCAGCGCTACAGTCACGATAGAGGTCTTGTAAGGAGCTTGTCATTCCATACATGTCGAAGAACTTTTTGTTGGATCTGAAAAAAGACAAATCACAAGATCTTTCTTAATGTTCTTTTTTGGAGGTATGACGTGGTCTACAATGCTGTGGCCTCAATCTACTGCAAATAGTGGTTTTGTCTTGAAGAGAGTGATACGAACTAATTTGGGACTTCAGAGAAGAAAATCTTGCAGTCAATCCTTCCTGTTGAACTTCAATTATGATACGACTCGTACCAAGCTTACAAACTTTTAATCAGACACAGTGCAACTTACTTTATTTTTGATAGTTTCTGTAATATAATGCTGAGCTTTTCTATGACTTTGATTTCGACGCTCGGTCCCTTAACCGCCATGGAGCATGCTCGGAACCAGGGCTCGTTGCCACACGAATCTAAGAATGGCTGTAACGTGATTGATTCCATACTCATCTGAAGGAAGATGTCAACGGCACTTCCAACAAATGCCTGAAGATAGAAAAGAAGCAAGGTCAGAAATCTATGGTGAATCAAAACATTCGACTACCCATGGGCTCTGATAAGAATTCTTCAATATTATGTATGCTACAAAATACGAATAATAACCACACAGTGTATACGTAAATAGCCATAGCCACCATTACCTTGTTTATAGGCTTGAAGTAGGGCAGGATGACTGGGGTTGCGTAATAATGGATGAAGAGCTCCTTGGCTTGTTCCTCTTTCAGATCATTCTTCAAACAGTCGAATACGTGAGCAAGGTGGTCGACTGAAAAGGCAGCATAAGTAAGTAATACATATTTGAGAGATACTTGACAAGCAATATGAGATATATGAATATGACCACAAAGCAGTCTGGTCAATCATTTGCCCTTCTTCCAAACAGAAACAAAACAAATCACGCAAAAATCCAATACTTGCCCTGTGATAGTGTCTTCAATATAATCAATGAGGAGAGGAACCTTATGTGTAAGTTTGGACTCCTGAAATAAGCACCCTCTTTAGGTCTGTCAGGGGAACCACAGTTTGACCCTGGTGAACCACCCTGTGTAGAGGCTGTGAACCGAACTTGCTGCCTTGGTCTGTATAACTCCTCACCCAGCCGCCTCACAGTAGAACACAGACTTGTTTTCTGGAAAAATGTAAGATGAAGTAACATCATAAAAATGGTCCTTTGATCAGTCAAATCTAAACGATGTTAAAATCTGGAGTGTAAAGTGCACACACCTGTGAACCTTGTGCCCTGTCGATGTGTAGTAATGCCCAGTAGATGAACTGTAGGAAGGGGAGATAAACCCTGGTTGAAGCACCTGGACATTCTCGAAGAATCTCAACCAAATTTGGAAGCAGCTGAAGAATAAGAAAACATGTCGTTATCAATTGATTCGAATGTAAATGTTTAAAGAGAGTCAAAGATACTGTATCCATCTTCAACAGTATGTGCATTGATGAACCTTCAAGGGTTTTTACAGATAACAGCTTCTATTTTGATTTAGAGGTCAGCTGAGCCCGAGAAAATAAACCCATGACCACTTGGCAGAACCTCCGATTTGAACATTATTGGAAATAAACTGATATCTTACCTTGACACATTTTTCTTGTATGACTTCATCATCCACATCGTGCATGAGTCCATCAAGGAATTGTTTCGGTTGCTCTATAAATCCTTGTCGGAGCTGTGACTGCGACAGCCATTCCAGGAGCATAGAGATCACATCATACGTGTTGGGCGAGGGCTGTAAAAATTCATGAAAATTTGAACAATTATGTCGAAATCTGCACCTGATGTGCTGATGTACTGCTTGCTTCTTTCCTTTAAAAGGTCGAGCTCAGGTGACTGTGGGCTGAAATCATGGTGGCCACTTCACCCCAGAGTGCCTCTGTGGAGACCTATAATAGTGACAGTTGTTTTCAAGGGCTTTGGGCACAGACTCTGGTCAGTGGGAAGTGCTATATCATAATTTATGGAGAGATACCTTGCTTGGTTTCATCTTAGTGGATTTAACCGGAGCGCCAGTCTTCTTTGGTTGAATCTGTAACTCCTGCAGCATGGTCACAGCGTCCTTCTGCCTTGAGTCATATTCCTGCTTCCTCTGAAGGTTGGTCAGCCTTGCCTGGAGGCTCGAGTGCTGCTTGGTGAGTTTCTCATGCTGCATGGTCACCACATCCAACTGAAAGAATATAGAGCATAATTTAAAGTGGCATTTTCCCGGCTCTCCTCTGATTGTGACTTTGTCCTCAAAGACTTACTTGTGGTGAATTGATACTCCCTTAGGAATCAGACCCGAACCCCAATTCTCTTTCACAGACTTACAGTTAGAGTAATGATATGGCAACTTTTGGAATAAATACCCCGTACTGAAAAACGCATGAAATAAATTTATACATTATTACTTTTATTCAACAGAAATCAACAAGACTTTACAATGTAATTACCTGTTTCCTCAATCCATCATTCGCTTGCTTTATTGTCTCAAAACTATCCTTTAGCCTGTTATTTTCACGCAGTTTCTCTCGCAACATTTCTTCCATCTTTTCGAGTTCTGCCTGTGATTGCTAAATAGGAATATAGACATGACAGAGTGGTAGAGATTTATGTGTGGAATGAGGCTAGGGAACAAAACAACCCAGCCGGGTAGTAGAGATTTATGAGGGGGAAATGCTCAGTGTCTGACAAAAGGACTTTAAGGAATTGGAATCAGCCTCATGATTGACAAAGTTGAACAAATCTCTCGATTTTGTATTCGGTTATGCATGCACATACCACTCTGGACAGAATCGGGACAGATTTTAATCTACCTCTTCATACTGTCTCCTCCTCTTCTTAATCTCCCTATCCACAAGCTGACCAATCTTTGCTTCAGACCTCGCAACTTTCTTCTCTCTTTGCTGTACTTCATACTCTCTTCGCTGCATCAGCTTGTTCTCACTCTAGAAAATAAATTATAGCATTACACAATACAACCTGACAGCATTACACAATTAGCAAGTATTTACAGGGCGTTGCTTGTCTTTGTAAGAGCACGTTTTCTGGTCTTACTAGACAAAGGAATCCAGACATGCTATCAAGCATACTTTGTTGCCTTCACAACTTATTCACCTTTAATTTGAGATGGATTAACTGCAGTTCAGCAAACACTTCAGCAACATCTAAAGAAGACTGCGTGTCCACTGTTCTGCCTTGCTCTGCAACAGTTGATAAAGACTCGAGGCTTGGAATACGAAATGGCGGCTGCCTCCTCTCATCCATCCTCAATGTCTGAGACCCCACATCCCTGTCGTCTTCATAGGAGTCGTACCCTTGCTCATCCTCTTCCTCATCTTGATCAATGTAGTCGGCTGGTTCTCTGGAGTGCAAAAAAGAGTCATACACATTTCAATACACAAAGGATGATAAAATTTCTCAGTTCCACCTCAAGCTTCGACACAACTGTTCCTTTATTAGGTCTGAGAACCTTTAATGAAACAGAGGTGAACATAGTTTTGTGCAATAACCAAAAGACCATGTACCTTCCCTCATCCCTGGTTACCATGTCAATTTCTGGTGTGCTGTCCTCTTCCTGGTTACTCCACTCTGGTGTCCTGAACAGCCTGTCCCTGAGTTCCTTCACAGGAATATCTACATCTTGTGATGACCCAATGACATCTGTGTCGAATAGTTTCGGGGAGCTGTTTCCAGGAGGTGCCAGATAGTCAGTTGCGGATTCTGAAATAAAAATTGAGATATTAATAGTGTCCTGAATCTACCAGAGGTCCCAATAAACATTTAAATGACGTGGCAATGTAAGTATACTTACCATGGGAACATGAAATCCAGAGGGGCTGGGTGCACTGATGAAAGCTTCATGGAGCTGAAGCCCATTAATAATGCACTCTGAAGTGAGTGCGGGGCCCTAGGCCCAAATGGTTGCGACAACAATCGACCACTTACGAAGATGGGAGAGTGTGAGACTTCCTCATCACAGGCACTACAGATGTGCAGAGGTCCCAATAAACATACTGATAATCCCTTGGAGCCTGAGCATGTTACCTACCTTCATTATCACTCAAGGGTGAATCTATTGAGGCCATTGCTTCTTTGTGTTTCTGCTTGGCAGTCTCTTGAGTGTTCTAAGAAGAATAAAGTCAGGGGTCAAGGCCTGAAATTGAAAGGAAGGAAGATTTTAACTACCATGAAGTAAACACTAACTGGCTAAAGTCATGAATTAAATATATCGTATAGGCCTAGTATATAGGCTACTGGTATAGGTAAGAAACTGCAAGAAAAAGACACAAAAAACATAACACAGTCACAAAACCACCACGGGAAGAGGGGTATTCAGGTGGGTTTTTTTTGTCACACACGACACTGTATAACGTGTATCATCATTGACATTGTATCAATGTAGGCCTATATTCATGTACATGTATGTCATTGTGTATGCCAAAAGCAATATACTATACCAAAGATTTTGTAGTCAACCAGCAATATGGTTGCATTGACAACAGGTGCTATGGTACCTTAAAATATCAGAGACAAAGTATAAATGATAAAACGTGTCAAAACCTTTATCTGTCGGACTCAAAACATCATAATCTAATGTTTACAACACTATTTTTTTCGAGAAACACCGCCATTAATATCGGGTGGATCAAAAAAGGTAACCGGTTGTAGACATCTGCGATAAAATTGGCTATAACTTCATGGAACATTTAACAATAGAAATGAATCTTTCACAGTAAGTTTAAAAAGTTATTTTCTTTAGCTTAAGATCAATTCTATTTCCTTTTTGCTCTTGAACTACATTTACTGTCCATTCTACCTAGTCTCCAGTGTCGTCTAAATTCCACATTTTTTACAAACCTTCAACTATTTCAAGATGGTGGCGATCGCTCTCGTGATTGTGTTTGTGTCCTTTTCAATCGTAATTTCTGTTGCAGTCCCTTTGCAGATATTGAAGCCAAAGGCATCTCAGTTACTGCAAGATATAGTTCTATATGGCAAAACAAGGGGGAAGCGAAAAGCACTCACACCTTTGCAAAAATTGGAAGTTCCCAAGCGGTAGGTTTCGATTTCCTGATCTGCTGTGCTGCCACCTGTTGGCAAAGGTTGTCAAAGTACTTCAGATGCATTGGAATGTTTGCCAAGCATCTATTTGGCTGCGAAAGAAGCCATGATCTCACCAGGATGATGAAAGATAGAAATATAGATGTCCCCGCCACTCTGCTTGTGAGCCAAATGTGGAATAATAATACCTCATGAATGGAAATTTACCTTTGTAATTGATGGCAATGCGAGAGGACTTTCTTTTCATGTCGAGTTTTTCTCTTTCAGATGGTTTTCTCATTTCTACTTCGTCGGCATTCTTGTCAACTTTCCCCTCATTGTGTTGACTGTGCAGGTTTATGTCTCTCTCATGACGCCACCCAAATTCATCTGTGATGCTCTCGATGTGGTTTTCATTGGTTCAACCGTCAGATCAGTGGGTGAGTTTGATACTTATACTGTGCACAGTCCACTGTAACAACAATTTCATCATGACCCACCTGCCTCTTGCTGTTTATTTTAGTATGGGACATAAGTTTTAAAGAACTAAACATCTGGTATTTGTGTCATGATATTTGTGCACTATTGAGGTTATGTATTGTCATGCGCAAGTGTCTGATTGCAGGTCATCTACTGTCATACAAGTGTCTTTTTTCCCATCTAAATTGTCCTAGAATCAAACTGCTCTGTATGGACATCAGTGATTCCACCAGAGGGCCACGGGGAGTCAAAATATAGACGTTCAGTGATTTGACCAAAATCACAGTCCCGCCTGGAATTTATTTCGGAGGGAAAGATTGGTAATCAATGAATTAGGGCATTGGGACATTTGCATAATATGCCCAAATCTTCTTTTTTTCCAGATGCATTTTCCTGTGTGATCACTCTCATCCTCGTGTGCATACAAGTGTCAAGAAGATGTGTGGAGTGTGTGTGGGTCAGCGTTTATTCCAATAGCACTATTGGTATATTGCAGTATATTGTTGGCCTATTGTTTTACACTTTACTTGGGATGAGTGTGTTGGCTGAATCTCCAGAATTGTGTGGTTTTAAAGGTAAGCAAAGAGAATATGAACCTTTAAAGGGGGGCTATAGGCAGGTGCTGGTGAATCCATAATTTGGTCTTCAGGTGGCATACACGGAACTGGCTCTGACCTGACTTGGTGTTAAGACTACTTGTAGAATGGCTGCTCCAGAAAACTAGGAGAATGACTCCTCCAAACAACTTGGAAAGTAGGCTGATTTTGTTTCTATTGATCTGTTTGCTTAAATTTACTGGTTGATCACCCTCGTCAAATTGCTTTCCTAATATGAGCATTCTGTTTCAACTTTAAACCTAGTCTTTCTTGGTCCATTTTCAGGTCTGTCATTAACATCCAACCACTACCAGATACAATGGTTCCATGCGCTTGGTATTTTTATATTCTTGTGGGCTTCCAGGGAACAGAATCGACTCCACGTCATGTTGGCTATCCTGAGAAAAGTAAATGCAAAATCAAGTAAGTTTATTATCTTCTTCTACCATCTGAGGTGAAGAAAGTTTACAAAAGCAACTGTCCCCGCTCATTTGAAATGACTTGTTGCTATATGTCATGAATGGCAAGTGAAAAGTGACACACTCCATGTAAAAACCTGAATTTTGAATATTTATATTCTCTGCTTCAGCCGATCCAAGCAGTTTCTACCGTCATCGGATCCCGCGGGGTAGCTGGTTCGAATACGTCTCCTGTCCACATTACACGATGGAAATCCTCATCTACATTGCCATGACAACAACACAAGGATTCGTCAATATCACCTTCTTGTGGTTAAGCATATTTGTTGTAATAAATCAGGTTTTATATGCCCATATTACGCATCAATGGTACTTAGCAGAGTTCTCTCAAGATTATCCCAAAAATAGATTTGCATTGATTCCTCATGTATTTTAAAAACAGTTTTTAGAAAGAAATTATTTTTATTAGAAATTAACTTGTTCTTCATTACTGTAAGCCTAGAAAAGTTTCTGTGCCTTTTATTTTTGTGGTTTACAGATAACCGCAAAAATATAAGGCGGGGAAAAGGAAATCTAATTTAGATTTACAGGGTTGTCAAAATGCTGAATCAAAAGTACACCAAAGTTACAATTCCACGAAATCACATGGCTGCGAATATTTTCGGGTTTTACTGTTGATATTCAGATCCTTTTAAAATACAAAAAAAAAGGTATAAAGAGACTCTGATTGGAAGGCCAATACTGCTGTTTGGATATATATCACGTTTTAGCCATGAAACTCTTCATTACTTTTTCATTGCCAATATGTTATGAGAATGGTGCTAATTGCAAAAAGATTCCTTTATCTTATTCTCAAGGCAAGCTGCTTAAAACCTTCTCAAACTGCCCAGTTTTCATTCACATACAGTTGAGAGTATACAGTACAAACTCTACAAAACATACCCCAAATAATGACAGGCAGTTGTACAGCGTTATAACTGATATTAAGGTATGTTTGAATTTGGGGTTTTCAGACTCTCAAGCACTTCCATTTCCATTCTTTGGATGAATATCATTCATTGGATGAATATCATTCATTGGATGAATATCATTCATTGGATGAACATCATTCATTGGATGAATATCATTCATTGGATGAATATCATTCATTGGATGAATATCATTCATTGGATGAATGCTTAGAATGATTCCATGGATACATGCTGATTGTCTGTTGTTTCTATGTATGTAATTTGAATGACATTATTGTGCCATAATGTGTTTTATGTGCTATGAGGTATTTGCACAGTGCTCTGATTCTGGGAAATTGACCATAAACGCAAATGTGCTCACTTTATTTTCACTCCAGGATCGCATTTGGTGTGTTGTCACAATCATGACAGATATTTAGCTATCCTTTATAGTTCTTGTTGCTTCTTATAATATCCAAGATGCTGTGGGGGGGGGGGGGGTAATTATATAGGGTCATAATATTGTAATTATCACAACTTGGGTGCTAGTATATTGTCTAGTTCTCAAAAACATGATTGATTTTCACAGCTGCTGTATACATGTAACATAAAAGGTATGATGTCATTTCAGAAAAAAGTTATCTAATACATCTAATACATCTAAACACAGATTTTCTTTATTTACTATCCCCATTGTCAATAGCAATTGTCATACCTCATACTGAGGAGTTCATTTTAACCCCTCAATATTTCTGTTCGGAAATCAATGCTAAAATACACTGGGCACAAGTGTGTCACCTCCTTGTTTGAGGTGATCGGTTTGATAATGTGTGTACACATATGCAAGATCATAGTTGCCTTTTTGAAGGCTATATTCTCTGTTATAATAGATGTAGGTGATGAATATTATTTTTATGAAATTTGTTGAAAAATACAGTTTTGAATATTATTTGAATTCTGGTGTTATTACTTTGTTATGAATTGCAGACATATTTTTGGGGCTTTTGTATCTTTCCTGTTGAGAAAAACTGTTGAACCTTGCTCAGCACTGATTCTACAGAGAAAAACAATCATGGCAACAGAATCTTTTTTCCCCAAGAGTTGAAGTTGGGCTTATGACTTGAGCAATGCCACTCTCCCTTTCCCGACAACCACACTTGGCTTTTCGAGATCATCGAACAAGACCGGCCACAAAAAGTAATCCACTTTCGCATGCGCCATTCTCTTCGACCTGAATGGTAGATGAAACTCCTCATTGAATTCTGTCTTGGGTGTTGATACCAGTCGCATTGGGGGATCAATGATACACATATTCCATGCAATCTTACAACAGTCAGTTATGTATTTCTTCATATTTGTATTGGCACAAAGCGAGTCTGTTAGAATTGTTGGATATGTATTTTTCAGATGGTCTGTGACGTCCTGAAAAAAGACATGACATGTGCTGTATTTTCGTTTAATGACTACTGAAGACAGATTTTGGGTATTTGTAAGAACTTCCAGATGAGATATCTGAAGACCTCTCCAAAAAAGCCAGGCTCACCTGAATAATAGGACTGAAGTCGATGTGTTCACTGATTGATGCCACAAATTTCATAACATCCCGGAGAAGTCCACTTGGTAATTTATTCTCTTCGATGTATTGCCGGTCTGGGTTGGTTTTCTTCTTCTGCAAGTAAATTGAACATGGATATACATTGTAAACAAAATGCTATTTTCATCTAAAACTGATACTTTGGTTGGTATACAAGGACTTAGTAGAAAGAAGTCTGATGGGTTCTTTCCAAAGGGATGCCTGCTCCGGTACATGTGAATAAGAGAAAAAATTAAGCCATATATTACAGTTCATCAGAGCTTTAGCTAGAGGGAGCAGGCAAATTGCTTTCACTAAAAATGCAAAAAAGAAGGTGCCCTGCCCATATCCCACTAAGGTCTAGCTTGACCCTGATTTCAAATGAATACCCCTCTTACCATTTGTGCTGCTGTTTCAAACTTAGATATATTCTGAAGCACACTGGTCCTTTTTGCAGTTGGCTCAGTCTCTGGTGTCTCAGTATTTCCATTTGTGGGGTGGAGGAGGAGTGACTTCAACGATTTCCCGAGTCTCTCTCTGTAACCTTGACAAGTACTTCTACAATCCTGGTAAAAAATAAGCATTATAGAGACATATTTTGCATGGTGGGTGCTCCTGAGGGCATCAGTTTCACATGGAACACTTTTCAGTCTTTTTCTCTGATCACTCTCGCATTCTTGGTCAGTACAGTACTTCCATATGGGAGAGTTTCCTTCCATATTGGTGCATATCCGGATGGATGCAGCACACATGACCCTGGTTGGGTATCCTATTGATTCTCACCTGCATAGCTGCACACATAAACTGGTATTTTGTCTTGTCGTCAAGGCCCTTGTGAGCACTGTCCAACTCGGCCTTCACATCCATCATCATGAATTTGTCCAACCTGGCATATTCCATTTTGATACGGAGGCAGATTTGGTTCCTTGGCTCTTCCTTGGGTGCCTCTTGAGGTGGGGATCTGCAGAGATAGTGAAGTGTGTATCACAAGGATGCACAGTTGTAGGTCACCCCGAACTTGCTTTCGTTGGCAGACCCTAACACAGCTATGACTATGACCAAGACAAATAAATTAGTCTTGAGGCGCTTCTATTTTCAATTACATTTACCATTTATGTTCATTGTGCACTCTTCCAGCTTGTCAGCGATTCGCTGCAGTTTGTCACTCCTCCAGCTGGTTATAACTTCAAAGGACTCGTTTGACTCTTCCAGCTGGTAAACATAGTTTGACTATACCTTTCGGAACTTGTAGGTGCAGATGACAGCCTCTTTCTCTTTTCGTTGTCAAGTTCTCCCTGCAATGATTTCACTTTTGCTGTCAATTCCTCGATTTGGCGTTGCTCCTCACGCCTTTGACGCGATGGGCTACTTGGTCTAAAATTGGAAGCTTTAAAAAATGTAGCAGGAACCATTGGTGACCGGCATTTGTCTTTAGTTTACTATAAATTAGAAAACTGCACACCGGATATGCGACTGTCTAATCATTGATGGGTCATTGTTAAATGCAAAGCAGCTGATTACAAATGCACTTTTAAAGGGCCCATCTCCACATAAGTGATCAATGTCGCGTATCACCCACTAAAATGCGACCTACCGCTGTCATCTCGAAAGATGCATAGTACATACCCCTGCTCTTCAAACGACGTCTGAGGTTCGAGTGATTTGCGCTTCGATGACGATATCAGCGCCTGGTCTCTCATTTTCTGGACTTCAGCCATCAGTTTCAACTTGGGGTCCAGTGTTGGGTCCTTCCGCATCAGGTCAGATTGGCGATTACCTGGTAGAGTCTAGAAGTGCAATAGAAGTTAAAATCTTTGGTCAATAACCCAAATCTGTCAGAAGGGGAGAACCGAGTTTTTGAGAAACTGCACGCAGTGGTCATCAGAGGACCGACGGTTGTCCGTGAGCATGAAGTCCTGGGGAAAACGATATCTGTCTGCTATGTCCTTAGCAGTCAAACGTTGTGCTGGGTGGCTGCACCTATAATGGTGCCTTGAATGTCAGAGAGTTGACAAAAGATGACTTGAAGACAGACGAAAAGATTGTCATCACGGTTGTGCCCCTTTTGGAGACAAAGTGTGTTTCTTACCGTAGTCCTGTTGGGAGGCGCGTCCCCTGAATCGCGCCTGTCCAGCTTTGTCTTGGCCATGGGCGGCAAGGACAGTCTCTGTCCTGCTTGGTCTCCCTTGTACTCCCGGAGCATGCCGTTGATGCGCTTATTGTCCGCAGAGAGGGTTTGGATCAGATCACGCTGATCTAGGAGGTGACGGAATACCAGGGTAATCTTCTCGACTATTTCCATATCTATGTCGCTCAGGTCGAATTGTCCGAGATATTGATAGGAGGGCCATATCTTCACCATCTGGTCTGTGGTGGTGGTGTAACCCCGCCTGATTTCATCCGGATTCCTGTGGTAGTCCGGTGGGGGCGTACGTTGACGGGTCACAAGCTATAAAAATTAATGATGACGGCCAAATGAGAAACTTTTGCTTGAAATGATTAAGTGGCAATGCGATCGTATAGGAACAACCAGTGTAATTTGCTACACGTCTTGTTTTTGGGACAACTATGGTGGACAACTACTCGAGAATGCGTCTTCAAGTGGACAATTCCACTGTCTTTATTGTCAACTTTATTGACGCAATACGTTTTCTGTCTTTGAAGACATCTTCAGTCGGACAACTTTGCCATGTTTACAGACAGAAGAGTTCGACGAACTAACTCGGAGACAACTTGACTGAAACAAGACACGACGTCTTCATGCCTGCCAGCCAGAGAAGATCAACGTCTGAACCTCTCGATTGTCACAACTTACCACATGATCATGTGACGTTCTCTTCGCCAACTTCTCCCTGGTGTCCTTCCCGTTGGGTGAGAAATTCACCGCATCTTCCATCGCGTTCGGCATATCCGGCATAGAGGTTGATCGGAGGCGGGGTCCATCCTTGAGCTTCCTTCCGTGAGTGGAAGCTTTGGACTGGCCGTTGGAATTGCCGCCTTGCCTGGACGTCTTCGCTCCCATTATTCTTATGTACTGTATTTGTTGGCGTTTTCTTGATATTAATGAGGGTGTTCTCCAAATGTGGGTGTGCCGGCTAAGTCATGTCCTCTTCTTTGTCTATTAAAAATAGTTGTTGTCTTTTAAGCGAGGCATACCAGATCAAAATGATAAACAATATCAATATCATAATGCTTGGGTCATGTCAATTTTTCAATCGAAGTGTGATATAACTAATAAATCAGTCACCGATAAGAATAGAATCAACCCAGATGATTCTTTCAAGAACCAATCATTCATTCACATGTAGTGCTTTTTTGTATACGATGTGGTATTAAAAACGTGTATCTCAGGATGAGAGATTCGAAGGTTGAAGACAATTGTCAAGCACCACACCCAAAGAAAACGTTTCTGCGTTTGTCTCAGTTTCAAAGCAACCACCAACACATCAGCACTTCACTGTTCATACGTCAACACCATCTAAAGGACAATACCGTCCATTCGTCAGCACCATATCCAAGGCAATCTCAGCACCACGGTCAGAATAACAGTAAAATGTACTATCTCAAAGACAATCTCAGTACCAGGCCCAAGGCAACATCACCGCGCCCAAAACAACACGGTTGTCCTTACGTCAATGCCATGCTGAAGACAATATTGTGCATACGTCAGTTTCATACCAAAGACAATGTCAGCACCAGGCACAACACAGTTGTTGTGTACGTCAGCACCATGACGAAGATAGTCATTCTCTAATGCTAACACCATCCTATTAAGACAATTCCCCGTGTGTGGCTAGATAAGGTCACCTTAACACAACTGCAGCATACACAAGACAACTAATACTGTCGGCATAAGTTGAACAACTTCTCGAGACCACAATTACCGGTCCAAAGGCAACTGGCGTTTTACGAAGACAACTTATTGTCATAACTCACCAGCCGGGTGACAAAGACTTACCTGTGGCGGCTGTATCAAAGTTCCACCATCATATCCGCCTTAGATCCTTACAATGTACAGGGTAATATCCACAAATTTCAGGAGTCACGACTGAGTAAGTTGGACAAATATCCCGAACGATCTTGAGTGGAGCTGCTTGACCGTTCCGTATAAGTGAGATATGTGTACGTGACCCGGGCTGTTCTTTATCAAAATTATCAACTCCCCATTTTTACATTATCAAATAGGGACATGAACTAGAATTCATTAGCAAATAGAATCGGTGACAAGACTGACTTACAAATATCTGGTTGGTACGTATATCGCCCGCCTGCTCTGCTAAATACTGCTCCTCCCCACGCCCCGATCCAAAACAGTCAAAAATCAACATGACGAGAGAGTTATTGTCTCTCAGTGAACAACATCTACTCTTTATTCGTGACGACTCCTCCGATTCCGAAACAAACAATGCACAGTGAGGACAGTCTCCTCCAAGTGACAATCCGTCCAGGAGACAACTGTCTCAATAACAGACATGATGCCAATTGGGTGTACCAAGTCATTGCATGCTGGATGTGCCATGCCCCTTCACTATGCGTACCCTGTCTGATATGGATGTGTACTCTCCCTACGTAGTGTACCATGTTTCTCCAGGGTGGACCTTGTCTCTACCCTTAGGATATATGTGTCTCATTTTCACATGATGAATACCTGATCATTTTCATAAAGGGATTGCATGGACCTGAAGAGACAGCAGATACTGCAACAACCATACCATAACATGCTGCCACAATCAGACCTGATAATACAGCATATGCTGTCACAACCAGACCTGATAGACAGGAGATGCTGGCACAACCAGACCTGATGAGATTGCATTTGCTGCCACAACCAGACATGATGAAAGTGCAGATACTGTCACAACCAGACCTGGCGAGATAACAAATGCTGTTACACCCAGCGCCAATGGCAGCACGAGCAGATCCACACCTGATAATCCATCTCAAAGCAGACCAATGAACGAGCTTGATAGCAAAGATTACTTCGGAGCAATCCTCAACCGTTCATGTTTTGAAACATACTTAACCTACAATGGGCCCAGGTCAATAGGAATGATAGAGGCCCAAGTCCGAGTGAGGACAATCTGTTACAGCAATTTGTATCTCATCCAGGCCAAGAGCCAACCATCTCTTTCTCGAGACAACCATCTCTAATGTCCCCGAGGACAGTCTCATCGTATCTTTTGGGCACTACAATATTTGCCAGTACATCTCAGATTCTGTAGTCTATGTATCTCAAAGACATGACAATTGATGGGTCACTTTGTTTGAATCCAGGATATTTCTCATCATTTGATCTTTGCAAAGACATCAACATCAACATCCCATACTTCTCCAATCAGAAGACAATATCACAGCCAAGCCATTGGCTGGGTTGGACTAAGTCACAACCTATCAAAGAGAACTTTTCCATTGACACCAGGTCTCAATTTGGGTCATTCACTCATCAACGCCACAATTCTGTATCACGTTTTCTTGTCTGAATTTCTCTTCTTGGGGAAGGGACAGATATTAGTGGTCAGTCCCAAGTTATGAGAGAGGGGTTGGTGGGATTGAATTCAGCCTTCATACATGATATCATACTCATACTTCCATGTGTTATATATGGAAAATCTGTTTGATGTCTTTTTGACATCTTGTTGGATAGATGTCGAACAGACATCCAATATGACCAGCTATCTGTTTATGATATAACTCAGATGACCATAAAGTGCAATTGAATAGACAAGGTTAAATATTCACATTTACGAATCTTCTTTTCTCATATACAGATACATGTAACAACATTCTGATGATCGTAGACAAAGTTTGATTCATTTCAAAGCTGTATTGACAAAGTGCTGTCAACCCCTAAATATCTGTGGCCATTTACTTTTGTGTACAAAATGCAAAAATAAAGGCACACACATATATCTGGATGAACAGTGATTACCATTTACAATGGCAACTATAAGCATTAAATGCAACTGGCCTACCATCAGAACATCCCCATGATTGCCCTCAAATGCAACCAAGTTCATTATAGTCATACAATGTCCAATTTTCTCAAAGGTAATCAAGGCCACCCTGCGCTTCCAAAGCCCTATTTTCTCCTTAAGATAAAGAGAAATTTTGAAATATAGATTCCCCAAGAGACTGCATCCCATTATGGGCAGCACACATTATTGATTTGCTCCACTGAGCCAAACTATGTCCTCAATGTCTCCAAGTGTTTTTGGTCAAATCTGCTCTTGAAATTTTTGGCCATGTAAATGAAATATGTCAGCGCTTCCTTCTCTACCACAGGTATGGTCCGAAAGTGTCTGGCAACAGTCTGAAAGACAACAAAAATGTAGAAGCTATGCAAAAACATCTGCCATCAAATCATTGAGTACTGTTATGGCAAATTCTTAGTGTCATTTGAGATAACGAGTCTGTTATGGCAAAAAGTTGAGTGTCATTCAAGATTACAAGTGAACTTACTGTCAGCATATCTCAATCAAATGACATAAACAGTTTTCATCATTTTCTGTTGAATATCTAAGTGTGATCGATGTAAAGCAGGGTTCTACAACTATTACTCACATCAGCTAGTTGTGCCTTGTTGAGACCTGGTCTCGTCTGTAGCTTGTAGTGTCGCTTATATCGGCGAAGTGTATTCACAGGCATTTGGAAAAAGTCAATCTGGTAAAAGAGAAGTTAGTAGACTTGTTGGAGAATGCACAAAATACTGATACTAAACGGTAAAGATGAAGTTTACTGACAAACAGTCTGTGAAATTCCAATCCGTAAAGGGGTATTTGACTTTACTTTTGGCTATTTTGATGCCGCTCAATGTTATCTGGAATCTATTGATATATTGGATGTGGCATCAGATTCTGTGTAAGGACATCCGTGTATTAACCATGTGGAAGAGATTATACGTACCTGAACACTAGGGAGTCCATACACTTGGTCAGGGGAGATTCGGTCACCATCGCTCTCCTTTCGCTTCCGCTTAGTGCGAACACTCTGAATCATCATCTTGTGGAAATCACAAATGTAAATGTGTCGGACCTGAGGAGAGACAATAATGATGTGACTTCCACCAAATACACACCAATTTTACACTTTGGGAAGTCAAAGTTTCAAAAAAACTAAAGGGTTTTCTGGAGGATGAATTGCAATGGTCAAATCTGCTCCGAAACAAATCAAATAAGTGAAATTGAAAGAAGGTGACCTCCATAGCAAGGATGAAATTGACTCTCCCAATGGACAAAGCAGTTCCTCAAGGGTTGACGGTTGTGAGTTGTGGTCACAAAATGTGGACACCTCTTTGATCAGTATCGCCACATCAACTTCACCCTAAGGAAAACGCTGAATGCTTACACTGTGATCAATATTAAGTTTCAGCTTCCTCTGTTGCACAGTCTTCTGAATTCTTTTGCTGTAACTGGCATTGCCTGCTGGCCTCGAGCAACGGGTGTTACTTTCCATCAGGCAGCAGATCTGATCATGACCGCCCCCTCTGTTGTCATCTTCTGTACTGAAGCCATTGATACCATTATTTGTATTCATTGCTCCCGTTGTCTCTGAAAAAGCAATATATAGCAGAACCTCTATAGTCTATGAAGGACACCCTTCAAACTACTGAACTAATAATGCACTCATTATAAATATTGAATTGCAGCGCTGCTGAGCTGATACTATACTGTACATGCCATGCATGCTGTGTGCATGCAAGCATTTCATAGATTGATACAATGTGAATGTGAACTATCAATGAAAATAATGAAGTGACATTTATACCTCGAGAAAATTACCGAAAGCAGACGCACAAAAGCTATATCAAACACCAAACACGAATGTCCTGTATGTGGTCAATATGAAGAAAATGTTTTGGTTAAATTCACAGTGTAAATGCTGAAAAGAGCAACTTCACGATGACAACAAAGCTTGCAGAATACACATCAGCATGGACACATTTTCATGGCGGCTGTTGTGATTGTGAAATTGGGTCAGAGGTCATGTGACGTAAAATTCCTTATATGGACAAGCACCTGTTAATTAGGTCACCCTATCAACCATGATTTGGAATTGACCCGACTTTTCACCAGTTTTCCGTCAATAATCAAGTCCGTTAGATCTGTTGATTGTACTTAACTCACCAAGAATCATCTTGTTTGGCCCAAGCTGGTTGATTTTGATCAAACCAAGCCGCTCAACCTGTAATTGAGTTTGCCGCTTGGATTGAGCACGTGATTAATATGAGCTCATTTATTAGTGGAACCCGAAGAATGTCCGAAAGTCGGTCTGTGATTGGCCAGTTGATGCGGCTAATTAAAAACTGACCAATCAGAGGCGTTTATTGCCCATGTAGCTGATCTAGTGTAGCCGCATAAGTAGCGTGGGTCTGGTGATACACAGCGAAGCATTGCCAAGTATTGGGTATGTATTTTTGCCGAATTTCCATGTTTACGCTATGACGATCGCCGAAAAATTGTTTAATGCACAATTTGAGATGTTCGACAAAAATATGCAATTTCAATATCGATGCTTTTTGCTCTGGAAATGAATGCTACTTGAATTATTATTGCGTGTATTTTGGATGTGCTTCGTGTACGGCTCAACATATGGCATGCATGGCCGCTGAAATCCATTATGGAGGATAGGGGAGTTTTCGACGAATAAAATACACTATTACGACTATAACTATCGGATAGAACCCGATTTTGGAATAGCCAAATTTTGTGGCCAGCCAAATTATTGAGGTATGGAAGTTTTTGGCTGGTTTCATTCGCTAGTTTTCGCGGGATGTGTGTTTTTATGTGGCATGCCTTTGTTGTACAAGATTCCATGTCTCGCATGTATCGCAATGGCCAACCCTGTATATTACATAGACTTGGGAGCCTTATTCCCATGTACTACATATATAACATACACTGGTGTGGGGGTGTTGATGACAAGTCCCCCCTACCTCCTTTGGTGTTAAATATTTTTGAGTTTTGATCCCAGTAACTGAGATTTAAGATGTTTTTAGGGGGACTTTCATTCATGGCTCCCAGGATGGCGATTCTGAAGGTGAAATTTGGGGTCAACAAATCCAAGACAGTCTCCCTCCGTTTTTGCCATCAAACCTGCACCAATGCTATGTATATGGTATGATATGTACATCTATAGGGTACATAGTTGATGTTGATGCAACTTAGATTGACTTTTGAGTTTTTTAAGTCGGTATTTTAGGGAGGATTTCTTTGGTTTGGGTTGATTTCTTTGTTTCATGGGCCAGGTTTTATGGAGTGACTCAGGAATTTTTGATGGCAGACCTTCAGGTTCCGACGAATTGTGAAGATATTACACTAAGGGTATACTATGTATAAAGGGGACAGTTTTCTACCCTAAACTCACTGTGGGTCCCTGATTTTTTACAGATACAATATAAATGAATATTTTATTGATTTTCTGGCACAATGCCCATTTGATTATAATTTTCTATGGCATAAAGGAAGGGTGTGTTTTGCGAATCTTTTGTGTCTGGGCTTGTTTCTCTTTTCAAGTTTGATCAAAACATTTAATTCCTCATTTCCTGTTGTTGATTAGTACTCCTGTTTATGGAGTATCCTCTGCACAGCTGCTTTCCCATTTTTCAATCATAATTTATGTTAATAATATATTTCAAGGTCTGTCTGATTATTCTGAAGTTGATTGATGTCAAGGATGGTTTTCGAGAATTTCTTCTGTTTCAGTTTATGAAAGCTAATCGGTATTTGAAACTTCCAAATTGAGCATAGAAAAGTATTTGCAAAAATGTAAGCAGTGATGTACTAATGATGACAGAGCATAAGGAACAATCAGTCTTGAGTGACATTTACAAAATACTACTGTCTCTCTGAATCCCTTTGGCTTTGCCATCATGTTTGTTTGTCTGCACTTTTAAAATGTGATAAAACTTTTCTATCAGCATTGATTAATATAATTTTGTTTCTCAGACCTCCTGTTGTCCCCATAACCATAGGTAGATGATGATACTCTGTAGTCTCACTTAGGCATTTCAAAATTCAATTTCTTATTTATTTCAAAGCTTTTGTCATCAGTCGGTGATGTTTCTGCCATGTGGGATTTGGTTGCTTTTGAAGTTTTATATCTATTCCTTTCTTTTAGAATAATCCAATTCCACATCCAGTCGACTCTTAGTCTTAGTCTCACTCAGTGGTGTCAGCAATTAAAATTTCTATCTTTGATTCTTACTTCATTTTGTTACAAATGTTCTGGGCCGACTTATTCTAACAGTTTGCAATAACACTATTTGACTAGTCACTATAGCCCCGCAGATTACCTTGCCGGCACCTTCGATTAGAACCAATCAACAAACACATGGTGCTAATTGGTCATGAGATTTGAAAACCCTGGGTGTTTTTCACAGGTCTCCCCTTAAAATAGTCCCCCGAGTGCCATGGTCAAGTCATGGTGTCGCTCACCATCACTTGTAAGATGTGAGAATTTCAGTTTGGAGAAGTGTGGCTTGATGCTGTCTGCTGAACTGTCTTGTGATGCAACTTGCAATATAACATATGGGTTTGCCTAATCTTGCTCTCTCCTCAGTTTCTACCAGATGACGTTCAATCAGACAGAGACATTCAGAAATGTGATACTATGTAGCAATTGCTATAAGTTATAAGTTTATAAACCAGTGGGGGGGGGGGGGGGGACTCTCCGTATTCACCCTTTGTTCTGTGTTTCTCCTTGCTGTGTGCACTTTCTGTTCGATTGGCATGCTTTTGATTTCCTTGCTTCCGTAGTTGTGGTGTCAGGGTGCAGGCTGGTCATCTCACTCTATAAACATTTCAGTTGGGCCCTTAATGAAGTCCTTCTTTATTTTGGGGGAAAAAATATATATGGGGGATTAATATTAAGAGAAGCCTTGTCTTTCAGGCAAAAAGGTTGACCCATTTGTGCAGCAAAATCTGCTCAACGGAGGGAATATTTGTCCAATTTCTAACACTACAGTCGTTTTTTACAGAATTTCTGGCTCAACGCCTCAAGTGAAGATAATCTTTTATGGGAGGGGGGGGGGGGGGGGGTTATGAGTTGTCTTTGTCAATTGATTTGTATGGGTGAATGGCTTCTTTTTGTGGGTAAATCCATAAAATGGATCTGATCAAAATTTTTCTGAATTCGTGTCTGATGAAGACATCACTTTATTATATAATTCCAGGTAAAATATCAAAAAAGCAATCACACACATAAACTATGAGTTTTCCCCCTGGCATGGCCGGTATGGAGGATGACAGCGGTGGCAAGCGGCCGCGGGGAAAGATGACCCCCTATGCTTGCTTCGTGAAGGTGATTAGGGCAGAACACAAGAAGAAACACCCTAATGAAAGTATAGTCTTCTCTGAATTTTCCAAGAAATGTGCTGAAAAGTGGCGAGTAAGTACATTTTGCGTCTCTTTCGTCGATGTTTTGTCTAGATCTGTGTGTATTGGATGGGGAGGGGGGGGACGGATTGAGACTGGGAGGATTTAGCTAAGTCGTGGCTCTGAAATGCACCATAAAAAAATCATTTTGAGATTTCTTCTCTCTGTCTGAAGTCTGTTGCCTGGTTTGACGTCATTCTGGCTCAACTAACAAACTAACCTGCTCTAATCCATCTTTTTCTCCTAAGTCCTACTGGTCCCTGGCTTTGTCATATTTTTTTATAGGTTGGGGGTTGGGTTTGAAGTGGTTAGCTATCAAGTACAATAAGAGTCAAAGAATCTGAATCTGTGGATAAATAAATGGCAGTTTGACACTTTTAAATCATTTTAAAGCCACACTTATGGCCATTTATTTTCTCATTTGAAAAGGATTGTTGATGTATTATTGTTTCTCTTAACATGTTTAGAGTATGATGAAATTTTCTCTTAAAAAAATTATCTGGGAGATTGATTGATCATGGGTGCCATGACTACAGAATAACAGCACCTCACTTTCACTTCACTCGGACAGGAGTCAAACAAAACAGCTAGTTTAAATACGCAGCAAGCTTTTTCAGGGGGAAGTTTTACTGAAGAAATGTACTTCTTTGATAGTCAGCAGGGTATATAATTGCAAAATCTACTCATACATGTAATTGCAGATGTCAAGAATTCAAGCCTGTACATATAGTGAGCGGTTGTCTAAAGTGCACACTGTCCACAAGCAATTTCTATCACAGATGAGATAGTCCTGAGCAATAATTATTTGTGATTCAGACTCAGAGCAATTAAACTATGCCTGTTTGATAGTTATTGTGCATAATAATCAACATATCTACCCTATAAACGTACATGTCGGCTTGATATTTGTTTATCATCCCATACAATCATGCAGGATTGCCTTTTTGATGATCGTCACATGTATCAGGAATATCTGATATTTCAGGCATCTGTGATAAACCCCTGCAAATTGCTTATCTGCTGTGCACTTGGTAAACGCCTTTAATTTTTCCTCAAATCCTTACTTTCTTCTAATGTACGTCTTTATCCAATGATCATTTCAGCAAATGACAGAGAAAGAAAAGAAGAGGTTCCAGGAAATGTCAGAAAAAGATAAGGAAAGATTCAATAAAGAAATGTCATACTACAGCGCAGCAGGAAATATGGGCCAGATGAATATGGGTGGTGGGAAGATGGGCGGCAAAGGAAGCAGGAAGAGGAAGCGGCCGAAGGATCCTAATGCTCCCAAGAGGGCGCTGTGAGTATTGAATTATTGATAATACAGTGGAACCTCCCTTAGTGGACACCTCTCCATTAAAGGACAACCTCTCTATTAAGGACAGTTGTTTAATATTTAATAAATCAATTTAGTTTTTGTGTGATCGCAGTTCAATGAAAACGAACATGAACCATTTCAATTTGATTGACTGTCAGCGCATTCTGAAATCAAGATCTGTTCATGGCGTCTATATTTTCAATCTTATATATTTTCCAGCTCTGCATTTATGTGGTTTTGTAAAGCAGAACGACCAAATGTAAAAGGGGCGAATCCCGAGTTGAAGATGGGTCAAATCGCGAAGGTTTTGTCTGAGCAGTGGAAAGTCTGTCCAAATAAGCACGTCTACGAGGGCCAAGCAGATAATGACAAAGAACGTTATCGGGAGGTAAGCATCATTTTCATCACATCGTGAGTGTGCTCAGTTTTCAGGTACATTGATCTCGATCCACCAAGAACTCTGCAGCTTGCAGATACCTCGTCATACAGAATGCGATTTCAAATTCTTGTCCATGGATTTGCCACCGGGATGAATCTTATCAGTTGTGGAGTCAGTTGATGAGAAAATCTTGTCATCCACTTGAATCAGATTATGGTTCGGTTTCAGGCTCAGCAAATTTTATGGAAATTGGCATTAGAGTGATTTCATCAATTCATCACTTGCACAGTTGATGTTCTCATTGCACACAAACTATTCTGTCTCCTCTGATTCCAGTCCTTGAAAATGACATATTTTTGATTTCATGCCATAAAAGTTATGTTGAGGATGAGTGTAAAAATCATCTGAGGGCTCCGCTGAAATTGAAACAAGTGTGGCAATTCAGTATGCGCAATTAATATTTGTTAATGTTGAATTGAAGATTCCGCCTTTATCGTGAATTGTAAAAAAAATTATGTGTTAGATAGTTATCATTGTAAATGGAGTGCATGCCACAAGCATTTGCACACATAGTGCCACCTAACTTTAAAATTTTGGCATTACGAGTTTGATGGATGATTGCATGGCATCAGGTGACACATTCTTCACCAGAAAATTTGTAAAAATATCTTGCCAAACTTGTGCTATCTGTAGTGTTTTGTTTTTTGAACAAGTTAGCTTATTGTTGTTTGTTTGATGAATAGGCCATACTCTTTTGCTGGGTATACTCATTGCTTATCCTGAAAGGACTTGAGGTACATGCAAGAAGTCAAAATTGTTCAGAAACAACATAAAAAGGTGATGCTACATTTATTATCAAGCCAGAAGAACTTGAGAATTGAATGTGTATATCCTTATCTGGGGTTGATTGTGGAAGCAAAATTAGTGGTATTCAATTTCAAGCTGGTATAATGTTTTGATGCTAAGCTAGCCGACGAATTGAAATTTAGAGAACTTGACACTACAGGCGAAGGCACTATACAAATAGAGACAAATATGGTTTGGGCATTTTTTCCTGCCAATGTTGTCATGCCGACTAACTGATGAACTTGTGGTTTGCACACCATTCTGTCTTCCTATTATTCTTGGTTTCATTTTTCACCGATGAATGTACCGCATGTGTCGCTCGACACCGCAAGTTACGAGCTTGTTATTATTCTTAAGAAGCGGCTGTAACTCGCACACATACATGTAACTGGGATGGGGAACTGCGCTCGAAACCGTACACTGCGTTCAAATCTCGGATTAGTTTAGGACATTTGGAGAGACTTCATGAGTGATGTCAAAGTTTGGAAGGTACGTTGCGTAATACACATTCATTCTTAGAATAGCTTTATATGTTTATTTCTCCGATTTCTAACCAAGTTCCATGTTTTGGTCAATTGATTTTGAAATGGTCATTGCATCTTGTCTCATGACGTCGATGCATGACTTATGCCCAGTCCTCAGTCATCTTTACCAACCATGCAGTAAAACAGTATGGCCTGATGTTGTTTTTAGTGCAGAGATAATTGTCATTAAAATCGATTCAATTTCAGTAAGTCTGGAGATTTTCTTCCCGAGTATAATAACTACAGTTTAGGTTTTGGGTCAAGAAGAAATTGCATTACCTGAACATGGTGACTTAGAGGGTTATTGCTGGGGATTGGGAATTTTCAAAATATACCCTGTCAGTCTCTGCACAACCCAAAAAAACTCTGTACTGGGCTAAATTACTTTTTTCAAGCCATGCCTGAAAGCTTCCAATAATTGAGTGTAAAATTGATGTTCGTACCGGTTACAAATCAAATAATTCCCTGGGGCTCTAGAGCTATCAATATTTAGAACTTCTGATAGGATATTTTTGTTGAATCTGGTGGAAATGATCAAGTTGTGTTGAATACTACAATCTTTTTTTGCAGGCGATGAAGATATTCAAAGCGAATAAAGAGATGGCTGCACGAGTGCCAGCTGCACCAGTACCAGAGAAAAGACCCAAGGTTCCAGAAGCTGTTTCAGATTCAAGTTCTTCATCCTCTTCTTCTTCTTCTGAGAGTGATTAGACTTACTAGGCATTAGGGATATTAACATTATCATCATACATTGCCGATTTCTTTACCTCACATGGCAGTTGACCCTCCTCTGCAAATCACGCAGGGCTCTTCAACTCCTCCTTGTCTTGGTGAAAATAGGTCTCTAATGTAGTCAATAACATGTGTGCAAAAAGTGAATCTTAGAACTATCTGCAAAAAAAGGCCCAATAGGGGAGTTTTTGTGGTCGACTCGCTATTGCTGTGGTGCGTTTGTGGTCGCATATTCAGTGCGATTGGAGCGTCAAACGTTTTGAAAAAACTTGGGGGGTGGTCAACCTGACAATCCCTGATTTGGCTTATTTGGCCTTGCACCCTCCAGTTCAACATGGCGGGCCAACAGGATGAGGTAATAGTTGGAAAGTTCTGCTGAGTTACACTGAGGGAACCGCCTGTCTGAATGACAATACGTGATGTAATGTTTTTCATTAAGTCATCATCATTGCCATGACCATCACCTGTAAGTATCCTGCTATATGTATCACCACTTTCATGTATGTTTCCCTCTGTACAGGTCATCAGTTGATTCAATGCATTTCATGCTTGTCAAACCACCCCAGTAAACTGAATTCCTTTGACAACCTAAGCCTATACGAGTTGTGCCTCTCACCCATCACCAAGTTTTCTTCCTAATATCAAAGGTTTGACATACATGATTGCCGTTAAAATGTCGGTTACATTGAAATGGCTATACATGTACATGCACTACATTGATGATTGTAGAATATCCTCTATTTTTCTCAGCGGCCCTTTTGGGTCTTTTCAATCAATAGACTATGTTAGTTAATACGTACCAAACAAAATCATCACCTAAAAAGCTCGGCATAGGTAAACGAGCTCATTATTGCATCTGGTGATGATGTTTGAATCGTAGTCTGCTCATTATTTTGTACATTGTGCATGTGAAATGTTGGGAGTATTTTTTGTAACGGCAGATAATATTATATATGAAATATGCTGAATTGTGCATGTTGGCGAGTTCACTCAAGGCTTGAACTCATTGACAACAATTGTGTGGACTTCACGGGCTTGTGAGAAATTGCAATGGTCACTGCTTTTCAATGTTACCTCCCAGCGTCTCATAGATTTCTGTATTGCATTGGATCCCCAATTCCTGCCACCTTCTTTTGGCTAAAAAGTCCCTCATTACAGGGCAAAAAATAGACTTTGCATAAGCAGTTTAGGGATAGTGATTGTGACTTGGTAACAGAGACATTTCCTGTTTTGTCGAAAATTGTAGATAATTCAGATTTTATTCATGGTGCATGGATTTTAGTTTGTAACATGGATGGTGTATGTCTTTTTTTGTAAGATGAGGATGAATTTTTTTTTGTTTGACAAGATCATCTCATAGTCCCTAGGACTTATTCTTCTATTGATTCAATCGAATCAAAAATAAGCATTTTAGAGGCATCTTTTTGCAGGTAAGGGCAGTTCTAAGGATTTTCAAAGAGAAAGTTGACCAAAAACTAATGTAATAAAACAATCTTACTGTTGATCGTTTGACCTTTTGTGTTGAGTTGTTATTTTTTAGTGCATGTAAGTCAGCATTTCAATTTTATAGTAATAAAAGATAGTGTAATGAATTTATGTAGACAAGTTATCAATATTATATGTACTGTTGATGTGATTTACAAATCATTATTTTTAGTTCAAATATTGGGGGAAATGAGATTTTTGTTGTGTGATGAGGAGGCAAATTATTTGACTTACGACAGTAAGGTTTATATTTCAAGATCTGTTTCGCTTCACCTAATCTCATTTTCCTGAATTAAATTTCTATATTATTTATTGTTGCGTAGTTAAGAAACATGATGTTGTATAATATGTAAGTATGTATTTCGGCATTGATACAGCAACTTATGAATAGAACTTGTCTCAACATCTGCTTTTTGCCCTGAACTTTCAGTCAATTGTAGGTGCAAAATTTCAAGCACCATTGTATGTTGTACCTTTCCTCCCTTGGAATCTATGTCACATTGACAGTAACATTTATCTGGGGATACTGACTCAAATTACTACAATTTGTTCAGTTAGAATGTTATCAGATGTCTTGGGGAAACTTTTGTAGTAGAGGCTGTTTATGAGAAAAACACAGAATGCTTGAACGCCAACAGCGTCTACTGGAGACAGAGAGAAAGATTCTAAATATTGTTTCGGTGGCAGTTAGTATGTTGGCGATGTCTCTCCTAAGGGTGTAACTTCTAGAGTGCAAACTTCATAACTGGTTAAAGACTGTTTAAATACAGGCTTGTGAATCTATTAATCTATGAAATAGAATGACCGTGAATACATGTATTTCCGGGTTTATACTATCACACCTATCAGAGAATAGGGCAGGAAAAATTCAGATGATGATAAGAAGACTGAAATTAACTCCAAATGCAAATAAGGTCATGTGATTCTCCAACAGTGCTTTGTTTTTGGAACAGGTCATGAGGTAGTGCATTGTGTGGTGCTTGTGCTCTGGAAGTTTCACCTCTGGAATAAAATTGTATTTTGTGCTAGACTGTCTTGGCTACCAAAAGTACCAGTGGTAGGTAGTGGCTGTATTCGAATTTTGTATCAGCGAATAAAAATGTTTTAACTAAAAGTATTGTCGTTTCGTTGTTTCTTACGATCATATTGCGGGAATTGAGACTGATTGTCAGTGGTACCAAGTGATCCTAGCGGCCAGTATGAATTGCTCCCAATCAAAGGAACATAGAGGAAGTCGAGCACACATGACTCGGTTCATCTGTCCATTGTGACAAGGGACAGAGACAGACTAACCTGTGGGCCTCGGTTGTGGAACATGACTTTGAAAGGCTGTTTGGTTGGGTGGCGTGTTTTGAAAACCAATGACTTTTCTTTCAGAGTGCACTGAGGCAGGTGATTTTTTCACAAAGATTTGCGGTATTGATCACATGCAAGAAAAATTGCTACATTTTCAACAGTTGATCATTACTGAGGCATGCAATCTAGAACTGGTCATGACCTATCGCGGTGGTGACTAATTTCTCCCAAAGACCAGCAATGTTATGTTGCTCATGTTTTGAAATTCACTTGACTTTCAGTGTTGCTGTTAAGTTGGTGTTCCCTTGCTCCATTGTTGCAGACTGTATGAAATGACTCTTTCTGGTCTAAATTAAAACTTTTCCCTTACCCTTGAATTCCCTTCCTTCTTTAGGCAATGGTACACTGGAAGAAGATTGCCCCTCCTCCATCCACGTCAAAGCATCACTATCAGGACGGCATGTTTGGACACCATGATACACATCATCATCACAAGGTGCCCAGGGACCCTGACTTGCCAAAGCGACCTCTGTAAGTATGCAGTCTGAGATCTTGTCAGGGTGCTGCTCAGCAAATAATACAGAGCTATAAGAGTGCCTCTCATGGTGTCGGGGCAAAGATAAAGCCAAGAATACTATTGGTACTGCTAGTCTATGTCTATCTATTCTCAGACCAGTAGGCAAAGCTCAGGGGTTATGAAAATAGACTGCTTTTTCTTCAAATTTAAAACAGTCTGCCGTTCAACCATTGGGAAACTTTCACATGGATCATTTCTATTCTCTGAAAGTGAGATCAAATAAAATCGAGTACAAGAAAGAAGACTTTCAATTTATGATCAGATTTTTAATCACATTCTGCACTTTATTTTCAGATCTGCATTCATGTGGTTCTGCAAGGCTGAACGGCCGGCAGTCCGCGATGCAAACCCAGAACTGAAAGTCGGCCAGATTGCACAGATTCTTTCAGAACACTGGAAGGCGTGTCCAGACAAGACGCGGTTTGAAGAAGAGGCGAATGCTGACAAGCTCAGATATAGAGAGGTAGGAATCGTTTATGTTTACTCAGGGGGTATTGTCTGCTCAAGCAAAAGCCTGGTTTGTTTGTTTTTGGTCAATGATGAGAGATCATTTCTGCTAGGTACGGGTGTGTACTGTTGCTTGGTGAAACTATTCCACTCGAACACTAGACGCCTGCAGACATTAGATTTTTGTCTCGGCGACCTGTGATTATTATTGCAGGTGACCTCAGCAAAAATCTCTCATTTTCGGCCATGTGCTGCACGTTTAAAGTTTCCCAGAAGTTCCCCTAGTTTTGAGGAGAAGTACCTTAGAATGCAGAAAGCACTTTTTTTGCCATGAATCTTGCAACCAAGGCAAATGTGAACAATAGATCAGGTCTTGAGCACTAAACACCCTCCTGAATCTTTAATAATCTAACCTAAATGTGTCCCAACTTTCAGGTGTTTTGTGTTGTCTGCTTCTCAAATCTCAGGTTGACGTACATCCACCAGAAATTCCCTGACGATTTCCTCCTCAGATTGTTCATCCGAGGTTTGGGAAAAGTATCCTCATTTTAACCCTAAAAGCACCCCTGGCTGTCCCAAAAAATGTGTATAAATATCATCATTATCCTAATCTTTAATAGAAAGAGCTAAAAATGTAAATTTATTCACTTCATACATTCTAAAATTCATTTAAACTGTTAATTCTTTTGAAAAATTGGGTGAGGCTAGGGCCTGCTATTAGGGTTAAGCATTGTCACATTATATGTTGCGCGTTTCTCATTTGCAACGCTGATGATGCTACCGATGTCTAGCGGCCATTTTGGACCTAGGATGAGCAGCGCTGTCTGCTGACAACTTCGACATTTTTTGACAAGTTGAGTAGTAAGTAGGTACCGGTACGTGTCGTTTTCTCACCCAAATTCAATCATAAATGCTATATTCCGAAATTCAAAATTAGATGGGGTGGCCCTAGAATTGTGTGTTTAGAGAATTGCATGTCGGTATTGTAAATTTATGTTTATTTCTACTTCGAGACAGCCTGAAATTTTTCTCTTGGAAGTCCAATATAGAGATGTCCCCGTACTCTGTGGGTACTATTTGTTTTTGGAGATTTTGGAATTTCTTGGAGACCGTCACCTGAGATTTGAGTATTGTTAGACAATCCACAGAGCCCCCTGTTTCCTGTTCCTAATGCATCTTTCTAATACACAATGATGGCCTCCCTAACCCTCACTTTTCTTCTCATCTCACTTTTTTGCATCGTGGGTCGGTTTTATTTCTAGCCTTGATACTAATCAGTGTGCACATGACCGGTCATAGACAAAACTTACTAATTCTTCTCCTAATATTATTTGGCTGGTGGTTTGGTTGACAATTTTTTACTCATTTTAGTGCATGGTAATTGGTATAGACTTTTTTAGTTTGTTTATTTCCAGATTTCAAGCCCTAAATTCTCCTTTTCATTTTGCAGCAAATGGAGGCGTTCAAGGCTCAACGAAAATCGGCACCAGCAGCTACCGGTACGAGTCATGGCCACGCGGCTGCTCCCATGGGCAATATGAATAATATGGGAAACATGGGCATGATGCCGCAGCAAGCCATGGGAATGAATAGTGGTCACCACCAGATGGGCGGTATGGTCCCTCACCCGCAGGCCGCTATGGGTATGATACCTCACGCGCACCAACAACAGATGTTGCACTCAGCCCCGCATCCTCAGTCTCAACTCGCACACCATAGTCACGGCCAGATGCAGATGCCTCCGAAGCAGCAAAGGATGGGCATGGAGGAATCATCAGGGTCGGATTCCGAGTCTGATGAGGATTCTGATGATGATGAGGAAGAGAGCGATTAGATTATTTACCACAAGGTGGCAGCAGTGACATCATCAGAGAACTATTTGAAGACGTGGGTCCCAGAGACTGCAGATACTCCGAGACTGAATTGCCTAACCAGTAATAACAATGCCCTACAGCTAGACATGGTAAAAATCACAATCCAAATGATTTTGTAGAATCTCATTCAAGAGATGATTATTTCTGATGTGAAACAACGGACAGGAATTCAACCCTGTTTTTTTCTCATTTAATAAAACTACTGCAGTTATAAAAAACTTATTGAATGGCAATGCAGTCTGTCGGTAGGTATGTTGTGGGTCTGTTGGATCGAGTGAGCAAAAGAATTAAAATTTTATAAAATAACAATCAAGTTCAGTTCTAAATGGACTGTTTTGGTAATTTCTCGACATTTGATTTTGGTCTGCATTGTATGAGGAAATCACTTTCAAACCTATCATCTGGTCTTGACCTAACTAAGAAATATTTGCAGAAAGCAGTAATGAAATAATCTACCGAACGCTGGAGATAGTGTTTGTGATTTCTCATCAACATTATCTAATCCATTCTAGAGTGAATGCTTACCAGATAGAATATCTATCCTATACTTATTATGCAAACATTCGACTGAGTGTAATGTGGGACCTTGCTTAGTCTGCAGTCCTGTAAAGTGTGCACATGGGAAGCACTAAGGTTTACGCAGCAGTGAATGCAAACCTTGTACGACCTTGGTCAGGTGTCGAATTCTGAGTAAGAAGTTTTTTCTACCCATTGAAATTCTGTTGAAGAATTCCTAAATTCCTGTGTCAATTAAGTGTTGATCTCCTGACCATGCGCACAAGGGATCCCATTGACCCTGCTGTATGGACCCGAACGTGATACCAGTGTTCAAGGTGTAAAAATATCTTGTTAAATTTTGTAAAAGTATTTTCACATGGTTCTACTAATCTGAATGTTGGGCATCTTAATGTGTGGTGGTGATTATTCAATATCATTGTGAGCTTGTTGGGGTGGAATTTAGAATTTTTTAAAATTGAGCATGATGACTTGGGTCAGGGCAGGAGGAATTGGAAAAATCTGCCAAAGATGGGTAAACTGATATAATGTTTCATTTTCGCTGCAAAGATTTTCTCTAGTTTTGACAGCGAGTCTGGTTCTTCTGGTTTTGGTTGCGATTGTCATTTGTCCTGTCCTCATGGTTATTGTTACTCTTCAGATATGCATGTTTCACTTTCCCAGTTGTATTATTCAACAATAAAACACTGAAACCTCTCACTTGCCAGTTTAAAATTTGTTGGTGCCCTTGTGTCCCTTCAGCTAATGACACGTATTTTTTACTTAGGTGTTCTACCACTGGTACCAATGAAAGTGTTGCCAATATAAAATACTGAAAATTTTTTTTTTTGAATGTTGTCCTGGAAATCTTGTACCTAAGATACCATTTTTGAGTCGCAGGTATTGAACCATGCACATCTGTATTTCTCTTGTCAAGTATTTTGTCTGGCAACTCTTGCCTTTGGCAAATTTGCTGTGGCTCTGCTGTGTTTCAGTTGAAAATTGAGGACAACGTTTTGGTGCATTTTTCTAGGCCTTTTTAGATGTGCTTGTGATTATTTTAAAACGATGTCCTGCTAAAATTCATGAGGTATTCATCCCATTCATTCTTTCTAGTATTACTTTGTTGACTATTGGTTATAAAAATGTTGTTAAAGGGCAGGAAATTCTGCTGATTTTGATTGCGTCTCTAAAACAATATTGTATGTAAAGTTTTAACTCTTGTCCAAAAATATGGTCTGTTGTGACCCTATAAATTGTCAACTCTTTGTGTTTACTATAAACTGGCAAATTTTCTTGTGCATTTTAATTAAGCTTGGTGATTGGCGAAATTTGCAAAAAAAAAGTTTCTGTAACAGGGTTGTCTGAGTGCTGTATAGCTACGTCAGTAATGGCATTTCATAAAATCACCAACTGGAATAATATAATAGATGGGAATATTTCCTGGTTTATTGTAATCAGTTTTAACACTTGTATGAAAAACCAATTGAAATTACTTCGATTTAATTTTTATTTTGAAAAAAGTACATAAAAACTTCAGCCTATTAGAATTGAGTGCTACTTCAGAAAAAAAAACACTGAAAATTAAGCAAAATTTAACAAGAATGTCTCATTTTTTCTTTTGTGTTTGACGATGAGAATTGAATAAAACAGACAACAGTGTGACAAGTTTCGAAAAACATCACTGGCAATTGACTTTCCGAGTTAAAGTAGTGGTACTAAAGTGTGACCCATATTGTCGCCAGTGACGTCATATGACTTTATTACCATGTTTTCTCTGGAAAAAGATTTGCCACGAGGCGCCCAATTCCGATAGGCTGGTTGTTTCTCGTTATCTTAGCTTAGAATTAAACTGCAAATGAATCTGAATCTTAATTATCCATGTAATAAATTGTTTATGCTCAGGTTTCAAAGCCTGGCCAGAATAATATATTTTTTGAGCTTGTATCGTGTTTTAGAATGCATTGTAGTTTTCACTCAAAATTGCTCTTCTGAAGGTGTCCCACAATGTCTACTAGGTCTGTTAGTGCTTTTTCATGTGTATCCTCACTTTGGATCCATACTTTTAATTGGGATCAATGTTCACAAAAAGTAGGCTACTTTTTAGCTGCTTTCTTGCTTTTCCAATGGCCACACCAGTTAGCATACCGTTAGAGAGGAAACATGCTGTAAAGTGACCTAGTCCCTTTCTCACACAGGATGCTCCCAATCAAATGTATAGATCTATAGTGCAGTGATTGTACATAAATATTTTGATAACATTTTCCTTTAGTTTGCTTGATTTAAGTGTTATTTTAAATTTGTGACCATGAATTTCGTTTCTGGCAAAGTTTTACTCCAACACGTCACATTCCGAAAATCACATTTGATACAAAAATTTGAACATGAATGCCTTGACTGAAAAAGTTTCTAAAACACCTCAAACTTAACACTGAAAAGTGGCAAGGTTTAGTTATACCCTCTGTTGTCCAGGGTTGCAGCCGAAAGCAGTCTGAATCTGTTATTGGGTTCTTTTCTCCGTTGGTATAGGGCTGCCAGAGGTCGATCCGTTGGGGCCGCCTGTCCGAGGGTGCAGACAGACTTTATTCATTGTAGGCCCTTCTATTCTATAGTCTTGCATTGTTTGTGTTATTTCACTTCACTCAGTACTAGGTTATTATTTTATGTGTAGTAAAGAAGACATTTGTATGGGCAATAAAATGTTTTAATCTATCCTGAAAGTTCTTGTTTCCTTATTCTGTGTCATGTTCTAGTCGAGTGCGGGGTCAGATTTCTCGCTCCTGGAGACTGTGACACTGGTGCGAGCTCACTTCGTTGGAAAATGGTGAACCACATTATCATTATGCTCCCAATTATCAAGCCTTGGGTCACAATTTGAGAACGCTGCTGGGTTATGTGCCGTGCAGACATGTGATTTTGAAGCTGATGTTGCATGCTACAAAAAATACCTATCTGTGGCTTGTTTAGGATGACTTATGAATATGATTTATCTCAGATTCTGCGATGACACCACCAAGGAGTGATTTTTGTTGCGTCACAGCAAGAAAAAGTGCTTGTTTGCGGGGCAGGGGTCTTGAGCTCCATTATGAATGTTCTGGAGTTACTAAACATGCATATTTATCATTTTGCAGCAAATTAATGAATACAAAGCTATGAATCCAAACCGCCCCAAGCAAAACCAACAACATCATTTCAATGACATGGGCTTCGATTTGGGTGGACATGCTCCACACAGGTCACACAGCAAACCACCCAGAGATCCTGATCTGCCAAAGAGACCACTGTGAGTACATGACTCTCCCCGTTCTCAAGGTTTGGAGAATGTTGCGGTACATGCACTGTCCTTCATTCATCTTCAATCAAACTCGTGAGAAGTTTAGAAATGGTTTCTATTGTACCATTGCCAGATGAATTTGGCTAGTGTTTAAAAGATGTCGGTTTCGACACATTGAAATAGGACTGTGATACGATTGTACCGTAGATTTAAAAAAAAATTGCCACATGCATTGAGATGATAAATCTGATTCATACAAACAGTGAATTTCACTCGTGTCTTCTTTTGCAGGTCCGCATTTATGTGGTTCCAGAAGGCCCAGCGGTCTGCCGTCTCGGAGACTAACCCTGACCTGAAAGTTGGCCAGATTGCCCAGATCTTGTCGGAGCAGTGGAAAGTGTGTCTCAATAAAGAACAGTATGAGGAGCTGGCTAACGCTGACAAGAGGAGATATGCTGAGGTGGGTTGCATTATATAGGGATGTCAAATTTCTAATTTTAGGCGGATTTTAGACAGGATTCCTCTTATTTGACGCATGACTTGATAACTGGAATAGAAACATCTCTGTTTCCACTCTCTGTGGATCTTTGAATTTTCAAAATTGGTCTAAAAGTAAGCATTTTAGAGGCATTTTTGTGCCAGTGAGAGCTGATCAAAGGCCAAGATTTTACAAGAAAAAAACTTTCATCAAGAAAGGTTTATGAAAGTCTGTTAGATAGGTAAACTTGTATATGATTCTGCAAAAAAATAAATCATTTCAATTTCAACGCATCTCTCTTTTCAGGAAATGAAAGTTTACAAGGCAAAGAAGGGTGAAGTGCATCACGTGAGACCCAGTCCCAGTCACCCTGCGAGTGCAGCTGTTGGAATGATGCCCTCTCCACAATCTATGGCTCATGCCCAGGGCCACCTTCCTATGCCCCCTAAGCGTACGCGTACAGACCAAGAGCATTCATCCTCAGGATCAGACTCGTCAGGTTCAGAGTCGGATAGCGATGAGGATGATGACGAGGAGGAGAGTGATTAAGTCATTGGTTTGTTAAATAATCAGGAGAAATGGACAACATTCGGTGGCCGTTTAACCCTCTATGTGCTGAACTCTCATTTTGCATTGCCGTTGGTGATAGAAAGTGTCTGTTGGTTTGATGCGGATTAAACGGTTCTAAAAATAACTTGTGTATCTTGATGTAAAAACCAAAATGTCCATGTGAGAAGTGTTCATATCAGAATTTGAATTGAGAAGTTGATACAGAACTAAAGGTTCTAGTTGTCCAACCAAACACCGCAAGGCCATGGGTGATGGCAGCTCCACTTGTGTGGTGTTTGTCGAGACAACCGATTCATCATTTTCCCAATCTTTGTTTTGTGCGCGAGCATAGACCTTTTTCACCGGCCTCATGCCAGGCAATATCTTGAATGCCTATCACAATGAAATTCACCACGAGTAAGCCTCCTAAAAACGTGTCCAGTAGAATGAAAACATGAAAAACAAAGACAAGGTCTTGGATTTTTGCGGAGTGAAAATGAGGAATACAGACAGTGAGGTATCAATTTCTATTCTCAAATACCTTCGGCTTGATTTTATTGGGTATGATCCTCTGAGTGTCTGCTTTTGACACATTTTATGCCAACCCAAGATGTCATGGTTGTCTCACCAAAACTTCTGTGGTGAAAACGAGGCTAAGACATAATCCTTAACGAATATATTACCAAGGTGTTTTAGAATTGCCACTCGAGGTATTGCATTGATCTCCACTAGGTGTTGCCAATTATCTATGCTCTGAGATTTCTGTAATTTTCTAAACTGGGACTATTACAGCGGGGTTAGAATATTACAGATTTGGTCATCAAGCATATTTATTTGAAAAACGACTGTTTGCTTCAAAGTTTGCGATCGTGATGCTATCATTGTGTGCTGTAGGTTGTGACCTTCATGGAGCACAATGATTTCAAGGTCACGCCAGACATAGTGTAGAATTCTTCTGAATTATTTTCTTACTCATTGCACTTGAGGCAAATTGTACTCTTTTTGCCGAAACTTTTTTGTAACATGACTCGTGCATTCTGTTGACATTTATCTGAATACTTCTTGAGGTTTGACCAATGAGTTACTTTTGCTTCATTGGAAACCATGAGCATGAATTGATTAACTTCATAAGTTTGCCCTCCCTTTTTGAGTAAATTTCTAACTATTGTGATATTTATGACATCTCTGCATCAAGGGAACACAATAATTGCTCCTTTCACAGTTTTTTTGTCGTTACTGTGGAAATGACAACCTCTCCCATTTCTCTTCACTCCCACCAAGAATATCATCACCCTCTATGGCACTGAAAACATTTTCAGTTAAAACTCATCAAGTAATCAGATATGTTCGTCCGTTCTAGGCCTAGATAACTTGGTTTGTAAATATTAGTTATAGATTTAGACATTATGCTAGTCCTGCTGGATATACATGCGAGTTTCAGTCAGTGAAACAAATGAACATTATCATGAGAAGTTTATTTTTCTCATGTTGGTGATTTTAGAAATCTGATGATTGGCCGCTGACATTTTGATGAGGTGTGGCCACTGCTTTGTGTTGTCCTTTCGTGTCTTTGTATTCATGATATATCTTGCACCTGGGACCTCGTTATTAAACGTCAGAAGGACTGGAACGGACTTGTCTAAACCCAACCGATTGAACGGAGCAGTAGGTCATGAGTGCATGAAAAGGCCTATTGCAACCAACAGTGTGCAAGGTTGCTGCCTGTGTCATCATTGGAAGTTTTTCGCTACAATTGTTTGTTTCGGTCATTCTGGTGTTTGGGATAACTACATAATGCGATGGGAGTCCCAGGTCATTTTTCAGGTGCCTTTTGAAATTTGTTGTCACGTTCTCAATGTTGGCAGAACTTTCTGACCGTTTTTTTCCGCAATTTTGGAGATAATGATTTATAATGAATGATCTTTCTGAAGGTGTAATTAGTATTCACAATTCGTCTCATTCGAGGTCACGTGGTTTTCAAGTAATGTTTGTTTTGTTAATATTTCTACAATATAAATAAAGGTAGAAACAGTTGAAAAGTAATTGAGGGGTCTTAGGTTAACAGAATTTGGTATGAAAAATTTGATGAAAAGTTCAAAAATATACCCGTTGTCAATGTTTCACCGATACAGACAACCTCAATGTTATTGCTTTGTTACCATGGTTACTGGCAGATTGTCCTGGCCAAAGTGTTGAATCGAACGGACGTCAACATTTAATGTGAAAAATTTAATCCCAAGATATTGGTTATAGATGACAAATCTATGGAAGCCAAGGATGTTCAATCAAAACTTGAACAGAATCCGGCCGTGATATATTACAAAATAGACTCGTTCCAAATTGTATATTTTCCTTATCTCACCTCAAGTCCACTGAAGGAGTCCAAACGGCAATGATTTTAGGAAATGTACCTAAGATGTTGTTACATGTTTTTCCAAGCTTGGTATATTTCAGATTTTCCCTGGTAGTACATTCCAGTTCATCCAATCAGTAAAGAGACGTTTTTGTAAATCAAAAGTATTGCTTCACCTTAATAACTATTGTCTAATTTTAATAATACTCCTGAGCTTTGATAAATTTGGTGATTACCTTGTCAGTTATGTTTTTGAGTGAGATAGATTTTCATTTCATTCGACAGTGTTGTTCAATTGTCTTTTTCTGGCTATAATCTGTCTGATAGAATTGGCCCTTGTTGACGGTCTGACTTTTGGAACAGGTTTTAGTCTTTGAAAATTGACAACAGACTGTTTCTTATTGGGTCAACACAACACTAACTGTGTGGAATGACTTTGTTGACATAGATCTGAGCTGGTATCAGGAGCTGTGTATCCACTTTTCATAATCAAGTAATTTTGTCATCGCTAAATTGTAATTTTTTTGGTCAAGTGCTCGATGTTAGTGTTGCCAAAATTTTCCAGTAAATTACTGAGACATACGTTCTGTTAAATTTGTTTTTCTTGTGCTTGCCGTAATTTCATGCGAATACACTGGGGACAGACTGTGCCAGCCGTCATTCAAATTGGTGCACACAATCAGCTCTGTTGAAATATTTTGACACTATAATCTAAAAACTTAAATTTCTCCTTGTTCTTTGTATAATATACACCCTTCCTCAAGACTTTCTAATTTGTGAAATAAAACTGGTCTAAACAATAATGACTTTTTAGGTACCTGAGAGTCTGGAAATTCTTGTTACAAAAACATTGAACTGACCCATTAACTGTCTTTGCTTTGGGAATGTTTTCTAAGTGTAGGTTGTTCATGGGGGATAAAACCATTGCAATTTGAACTGTCTTGAAGGACACCCATGGCCCACCATGGTGAATTCCCAGAGGTCTTGCATCAGCTTAAATTCTCAAATAGATGAGTCAACGTGAGTTTTCATGGAAACCTAAGGGCATACTCCAAGGCGTTCCTCTGTCTGTAATGTATAAGCCATTTTAAGTTACTTGTCCAACGTTATATTTTACCACGGTCAAGATGTATCCTCATGTGTAGCACCAATCCATGTATTGGCCAGTAAAATGTTTTAAACCAGATTGGACTCTTGTATTTATTTTGATATCTATTGATTTTACTGGGAATTGTTGGTGCCCCCTTGTGAGAAATACTCAAAGGTGAGGTACTCACATCTGTGGAATGTGGTGTGGCCAACCATGCCGCCAACACACTGAGACAAGTGGGACAGCCACAACCAGACATAATCGAACCTGCTGGCTGCCCTATCGTCTTGCCAGCATGGTGAGAGAGATGATCATGTCACCACCTGACCAATCAGATTGGAGACAGTCAGAACCAGATTGAAGGGGACCTAGCTGCCCCACTGTTGCCAACACGTCATGGATGTGACTCGTCTCTCCGAGAGATGAAATGACTACAACCAGACTGAGTTGGACCCCCTGGCTTCCCAATCGTTTTGCCAGCACGGTTAGGGAAATGAAAATGACTTGAGACGGTCAGAACCAGGTTGAATGGAACATATAGCTGCTCCACGGTGAGAGAGCTGAGACAGGCACAACCAGACAGAATCAGACCTGGCTGCTCTATCATTCTGCCATTGTTACACGATAGATTGATGAAATAAAGTCATACCTGGCTGCTCACTGTCCTGTTGGCTCCAACGTCTTTTGTACATGGTGAGAGACTGTATCATTTGTCCTATGTTGACATGTATCACATACGTTGGAAGATAACAGCTAATGGGCCCTGTCTCATCGTGTTGCCGAAAAGGTGAGAGAGACCGGATGGCGACACTCGAACTGAGTCGGACATGCTTGCTGTACCCAATGTTTTGCCAACACGATATTAAGAGAGATGAGAATGCAACAATGAGATATAATCAGAAATGAGACAGGCAGTCAAGGAGCGAGATGAGGCAGTCGCAGCCAGAGTGAATCCTAGCAGCTTTTACGAGTTGCAAACACGGTAGTGAGATGCGACAGTCACAAACAGGCCGAATTGGGACTGAGACAATCACAACTACAACTAGGGACGTGACTTCCCATCGCCTTACAGCGAATCGGTTCCGCCTGCCCAACTGTCTTGCTAATACGATAAGAGAGATGAGCAAGTCCCAGCCATACCTAATTGAACCTGGAAACGCCATTGTGTTGCCGACATTGTGAGGGAGAAGAGACAGTCACAACGGACCTTATCAGACTTGGTAGCTCCAACGTTTTGTCACAACGGTGGGAGAGATAAGAGCTCCACCCTGTCGCCGACATGGTGAGAGAAATGAGACAATCAGAACTAGACCAATTCGGACCTGGATGAACACTCGACCGTCCTGCAACAACACAGAACGACTTGCTGCCCCATCGTCTTGCCAACTTGGTAAGAGAGTTAAGAAAGTCACAACTCAACGTGTCTCTCCATATCTTTTATACCCTTGTAAACGCGTTTGGCAGCTGTCATAAAATGTTTACTCCGTGAGACAAAGAATAAATGCCTCAAAGCCAACGGTTATCTCCTTGATTATCAAAATGGTTATCAAGGAACCAATCTTAGACTAAATTACTTTTGATTTCATTGATGAATCTAAAAAAATTAAAAATTAAATCAAGACAATTCATTGTTACAAAAAACGAGGGCATTGTTACAAAACTTGGAGATAATAAACGATGGATAATGATGATGATATTGAATGACAAATTCAATAATATTTCGTTGATGGAGACCTTGGCCACTTATCCATTCAGGGATATGGCATTTTATGTCACAATGACAGATACTTTACCAAGTATTTATATCTATTACACCACAAATGGGTTATTAGGACAAATCAAAATCGCGATTACCGGGTGTGATTAATGGCACATCCGTTCATGATGAGTACTTATGGCACTACATATCTGCAACATTCCCAGCATAAAATCAGCTGCTGTTTAAAGTGGTCTTATCCGTGCCTGGTTGTGACTTTGTCCCCGTTAGAACAACTTGAGACGAATGGACTTTTTCCATGAGCAACTCAGTCTTGATAAGTATACATGGAAGGTTAATCAGTTTCTCCCAGATAAGTCCCATGAATCATGATCAAAAATTCATGTTCTCCCTGTGACTCGGTTTTTCTGATATGTCTCGTGGTACAACACACTCGTCTGGTCATTAAACGTAAACGAGACCTAATTAGGTATGATTCGAAAATGATTGTGATTTTAGGACAGGAATGTTGTTTATCAATCGCCCCAGGTTCCTATTTTCGCTTTCATAGTGGACAGACCTTGGGCCAATTTGTATGCGGGACGATAATGTACAAAGTAAATACATGTACTGTAAATATACTGTCGCAATCGACGGGACATTTTGACGCCATGGCCATGGGCATAACAGACAGTGTGGATCATTGATTGCAGATTTTGGAAGCTGTCCGTTAGTATCACATGTCCTTTTTTGTGATACAGCTTAATCGGTCTCGTCCCTCCCTCTAACCACTTCAGCTAGCGGTTTCTGGGGAAGAGCGACTATAGGATTACGAATAATAAAATGTCTCGGGAGTCTCCTGGTATGAAAAATTTTAAACTGCTGTATGACTCAAAACTGTCGACATACACCAATGACTTGACAACTCTTTTATAACGTTTTCAAACTATCAGCAATTTGATAAGCATAGAGGTGAGATATTGACCTAAAACAAACTTTCCAAGTGTTGGTCAACATGACGCATAGCCCGGCGGGAAAAGGAGCATATAGCAGCACATATAGAACGATGTCGAGTGATATTGATGGTAACCTGATTGATATGGCGACTAAAATGAAGAAAAATCTGTCTGGGGAGGACAGGAAGGGTGGAGACAACATGAGGTCTAAAACTATAGTTCGTCTTTGCTCGCCTCCCTTTGTTTTTGAAGTCTCCTCTTGGTCTCGGACGGGGGATGGGGATCAGTCGGCCAGGGATATGCTTGAGTCACAAAATTAAGTTGCTGAAAGTTGTGAATGGAGCCCAGAGCTTTGCCGTTACTTCTTAAAGCGCCCCGCGCAAAAGACCGATTGCGATTTGTGACTTGCGGTGGAATCATGCCAACAAGACGACTGTTATGTTGTTGGATTGCAGCCGCGGATTGCTTGTATTCAGGATATCGTCGATCAAATGTGCTAGAGAAGTATAGTGGCCTATTTATGGAGAAAATTACTTTAAATTAATATAACAGCACCCTACTCATTTTCACTTAGCATAGCTGAGGGCATACACGTTCTGAGAGACCTTCATTCGGCAAGATATTGATGTTAATGGACGACAACGAGGATGTGACAGAACTCAGCTGCAGTAGACGCAGGTGAGAAATCCGTTGTAAGGGAACTGATACTGGATGATTTGAGTGGCGGCGAAATCGTTTTTTGGTCGGGCGCAATACTTCATGCTTCTTTCACATGATTCAGTTCGTGAACTGGGACGTGTAATCAGTTGATTCTGATCTTTCTTTGATCGCGGTTGTCCAGCTCTGTTCTCCGTGTTGCTGATGGTAGGTCCCGGATTGATTCCAGCTGTGAAAGAGTTGGTGATGGTAGGTCCCTTGATTAGTGGTGTGAAAGTGTTGCTGATGGTAGCCTAGGTCCCTTGATTGCAAATGTGAAAGTGTAGCTGATGAAAGGTTCCTTGATTAGTGGTGTGAAAGTGTTGCTGATGGTAGCCTAGGTCCCTTGATTGCAAATGTGAAAGTGTAGCTGATGAAAGGTTCCTTCGGATGGCTGGTGTGAAAGTTTTGCTGAAGATTGGATGTTGTTTCGCCAAACCAGCTTTTTAGCCTACATTTTCACCTCCACGAGAATGTATCTCTTATTTCCTATTGCGCAGAAGAAAACGCAGTCGGCTACATTCGGTCTGCTGAATGCGTCGTGTTGTGTATGCTTCAGGCGCGGGAAGAGCATTGTGTTCTGTGCGGGCGATATTTCCTTTAATGCGAATAAGCAATACGCAGAGGTTAGAAGTTCGTTGTAACGGAGACGAAGATAGCTACTCTGAGTTGTAAATGGACTATTTTTAGATCACATAATCTCAACGGAAAAGAGGAATTTGCTAGTTTTACACTATACCAGAAACCACAGCTGGGTGATCTAAGTGCTGTTCAATTAATTGCTGACCCATTTACAGATACCAATTTTCATTTTTGGCTTCATCAAGGGCATCTTTCGATTCATTCTGATGTAGCTTAATGATGCCATTCAGCCTTATTTCGAATGAAGTCAATGCTTCTGGCTGGACAATTAGACACGGGTTTCCGGAATGATCGGATCGAATTTGATAGGTCAAAATTGGAAAGACTAATTTCTCAAAGAATCGAAGGAAGGCGATGGAACGTGGTACCAACTGTGGACTGAAGAAACGGACGGTCAGCACGGGATGGCGTGGTAAAGAGAGAAGAGTTGTCAGGTATGAACTGCGAAGTCCTGTACTCTGCATGATCTGCACTGTCGTAAGTGCCTTCTTTGCAAAACCAACCAGTGCTTTATCGTCGTTTGACACATGGCTATGATGTTCCTCGGTCGTCGTGGGGCGGGCCAAGGCCGGTCTACGTTAGGCTAAGCCATGTTTGCTGTGCAAAGTTGGTGTTTTTTCTATCGCTATGAGAGAAATACGGCCTGCCTACTACTTTGTTGATGTGACTATACAAAAAAGCTGTACTTTTTGGATATCTTATGAGTCGGCCGTTGTACCGCAGTTGTTGTTGCGAGAGTAGTACTTTCTGGATGTTTGCAGTGAAAGTTATACATGTACTGTCTTTCTGGTTGTTGTTGTTGTTGTCGTCGTCGTCGTCGTCGTCGTCGTCGTCGTGACAGTTGTACTTTCTGGATGTAGTTGTTGTGACAGTTGTACATATGCTTTCTAAATGTAGTTTTATGACAGTTATACTCGCTGAATGTTGTTGTGTGACCGTTGTACTTGCTCTTCGTTTGCAGTCAGGAGGTCGCCAAAGGAGGTAGCGCACCAAATTTCTGATAAATCATGGTGTATTTTCCTTCTGAGATTTATTTATTCATCTGTGGCTGGTAGGCTGTACAAAATGTATTAACTTTTACTTTTATAGTTTTTCTTGGAGTATAAACATCCGTACCGTGTTGATATCAGATAAAACGCTGGTAGTATTGGGGATAACCTCATGATAATCAAAGAGTTACATAGAAGTTCTTTGGCAAAAATTATGCTACATGATAGCATGTTAACCTCATGGCGTAACCCGTCGCCAATCTGCCTGCAAACAGAATTAAAGATTATGATTAATTTTGGTTAGGCCCACTTTCGTCAGAATAAATAGTTTTCTGAGGTCCCAGGAAACTGGGAAAAGAAGTAACGAACTTTCGAATAAGTAGCCATCGCTATTCTTAGTTCGATCATGTCCAATATGAATACAGTGGCAGTATTACTGGTCTTGATCTCTGGATACTGACCGACAAGTTTGTGTTTTTCTTTCACAAACTCTGTGCAAAGAGAGTAAAGAGAGGCCCTAAGAAGGTAGTTTTTTTTCGAAACCATTGCTCTCCCAGCAAATTTCTGGTGGGAATAGCATTTTGGAACGTACTACGGCTTGAGATCAAGAGTGTAATAACTAATTACGAGAGAACCACCTATCTTCATTTATATATACAAAGGCTAGAAATCATTGCTGTTTATCAGATATAAGTAATGATTTACCTGACCAGGGATCCAGAGATTCCTCGTCTGGCATAACTTGCTACTTATTGGTAATCAGGGATAGTTAACATTTGTTAGGCCTAAAAGCCACCGATTCCAGTTCGCAATTTCACAATAAACTCAGGTTTCCTGAAGTTGTTCTATTTCCCAAGCGCGTACACTTTTTTTAGTTGATAAACCAATATTCCCATGCCGATCTACCGGCGTTGTGCGAATGTCCTTACTGAAAGGAGGAAACTTTAGGACTGATGTTCACCGCCGGTAATTCGCCATGCCATATACCATGATTGTAGGATTCGTGCTTTTTTGTAATGCTAATCTGCTACTCCAACATTTCTGTTTTAAGCGGCCATGCTTCTTTTTTGGTATAAACGACTGCTCCTGATTTATGACAAGTATAATTTCCCTTGCCCAGCCTTCTTGGTTATCAAAATGCACAGGCCAAGAATTACATGTATAGGCATACATGTATCATGGGTGAATATGATAGAAATTCTGCTTATCAAAGTGATTATGCATGACATAACTATATACGGGCATTATTTCCACTTTCTAGATATATACATATCTGTCTTGAAAAATGTATAGGCATATACATGGAATTCTGTTAAGAAAAATGTGAATCTGTTACGAAAGAGGTGGTGATTTTGTTGCGAAAGTTGGTCATCATTTCATGGAAGTGGCGATTCTGACAAAAATTGTGATTCTAAGTGCGAGTCCAGTATATGCATGTACAATGCACAAGAATGGCGTACCTCTCTAACGCACAACACTGGCCGAATATTTCCTTACATTGAGTGTTGTTTGTTCTTTCAGTCTGGTAAACATTTGTACAGCGTGAAAGTCAGCTACATGTATATACTGGTTCCTATCGGTGAAGAGTTCAATGGTTAATCGAGGCAAACTATACTTGGTGATACTCTGACATGACAAGATGATAGCAGTGATGAGCGCCAAGGGGAATGAGCAAATGGAGGCCACATTGGTGGGCTTATGTATCTTAGGTGAGTATAAAACTATAGGTCCCCGCAACTGGAAAAGAACGTCAGATGGCATTCACCTCTTGTTCACCGGACATCTTACTCAAAGACTCCCTTGTGATTGGATCAAATCAGAAGACATAACCGATGAAGCAGGATTGAGGGATTCTGATTTGCCAGTTTTATGTTTAGTTTTCAAGCATTGATCAGTTTAGTTGGCAAGGCAAGTACACTGATGACCGTAAGCACATCATCAAGATAACGGTAGAAGCTAAAGGCCTCATCAGCTTGAGGCATGTTTTAGCTTAGACAGCTTTATATCCGCATGCCCGTTTATCTCCTCGAGTATCTCCCCGAGATTACCATAGGGTTTAGATTCCCCTCAATCTCGCCAGTCTTTGATATGTATAAGCAACACCAGATCCCAGCCATCTCTGGCTAAACTTGGAGATCTGCCGTGATGTAATCCATTATTATCGTGGAAGGCGGGCCGATAACTTCATCAGGAAGTGTTCATCAGGAAGCTAAACCATCCATTTCAGCAAGTAGGCCAATGGAAATGTCTCCGTTTCCTCTCATTGTTCAGGTTCGCTCGCATGTTCTGATGCCTATCATATTCATTCCTCATCACTTCATCCCTCATCACTTCATCCCATCCTTCTTTCTTTCCTGCCATTCTTCAATTACTCCAGCTGGGCTGCACTCAAGGTAATTGCCGAGGGTTGTACATTTCTCGGAGATAAGTACCTTTGTAAACAAGAAACTTTTCAAGCATTTCTGGTAAACATTATTCAGGCCCGGGTATGCACATGCTATACATGGTCGCCTTCACCCACGGAAATACTGTTCAGGATCCTTGAAACAATCATTTACTGCAAAAAATAGTAACTTTACTAGAAAGAAATTACATGTCCAGTAGATCTATCTGAAAATAAGGAAATAGGAGCGAGTTGCCCTGGTCAACAGAGACAAAACGGGCGTATTAGTTTTGTCTTGGCGGGACATCATGGCATCACATGGCTTATGGTCACATGATATAGAATTACATGTACATGTATATATCTTGGAGGCTGTATCTTGATCATAATTTTAATTTCCTCCAGGGTTCCTTACCAGTTGTACCGGCCTCCGGAAAGTACTAGACAACGGAACGGACGCCCAGGGACCCACTGAACACCCTCTTCTCATTCCCATCACGCTGCCAGTCATAAAGATACCAGACCTTATACCGATAGAGGGTGCTAGGGAAAACGTACAAGATGGCGGCAATCAGCTTCCTTTCGATCCGATCGCATCGGAGTTTTCGGTCAAAGGCGAGGTTTACATTCCTTTTGGAAGCAAGGAAAATATACGAATGTGTCCTCGGCAGGTTTGCGGGGAGTCCAGCCGATGTGGGAACCCGCACACTGACGGTTTCGCACAATGCTATTGCGATTCATTCTGTGAAATATTCAATGATTGTTGTTACAATTACGAAGGTTGTGCAAAATCAAAGAAATTGGCAACAAAACTTGCAGCGGTTTTGAGATCCAAGGAACATTATTTACGCTGCTCGTTAAAGACAGATACGGTTCTTGTTTCCCGCTGTCCGGACGGAAGTGACGATTATTTTGCACGTGCGTGTCACTACAACGATGACTCGACGATCTACCGTGCAGCCCCCGTCACTGTGGCAAGTATCCCGTATAAGAACGTCTACTGTGCCCAGTGTTTCGGGAAAACCTTATCAAAAACCATATTCTGGAGCAGTGACAACAACGACTTGGATATCAACATCCAGAACGAAATCGCGTCATTTTTGAATGCAAAAGCAAAACGAGAATTTAACAGATTCTTTCCACCTGCTGGTGATCAATTCCTACGGATGTGCGATCCGAGTTATGATTATAAGCAAATTTCACACCAGTATTTCGGTTCATCGAATGTCATCTCCACATGTGCAGAACCTTTAAGGAACTCCATCCAGGGTTTTGAGGAATTTAAGAGGAAGTGTAACTTGTATAACGCGGACGTGTTTTCTCTTCAGGAGAAGGGCCATCTCCCTCTGCGCTTCAAGAACGTCTACTGTCTCCTCTGTAACGGGCTCAGTGACGAAAGTGTTGCGTGCCCTTTCATCGGACACACCGCGTTGTTTCATTTGCCAGGCGCGATGATGCCGCCCGATTCGGACGTTGCGATGCGGAAAGGCCCAAACTTTCGTGACTTATTCCATCTTGACCATGATGGTGAAGGACGTGTCAAGGGTTGTCCGGAGGGAATGGTGTATGACACATTGTCGAAGGAGTGTCAGACACCGCGGCGTTGTGACGTCACGCATACAGAATGGCGCGGGGAGTGTATTCGCAACCCTTTTGACGAAGCATTTGCAAACCCAATACACGGTGGCCATGACGTCTTCACTGTCGAGATGAAGTACACTTTTACTGCGCCGCTTGTGCTTATCTTTGCGGATGATGATAGATTTGGAAACGACTGGAGTAAGTTGATGTTGAAAGCCGTCGCGAGGACATTGGAGGTGTTGGAAAGTGATATCGTTGATTTAAAAGCGACTTTAAAACCTGTGAATGTTAAAACTAAGGAGTTGTTGGGCGGAGAGGAGGTTACGTATGGAAGTGGTACAGAGGTTATGACGTCTTTCTTCTGTAGGAAGAATAAAGACAGTCACATTGGCAATTTGGCAATGAAAATAAACGAAACTGCGCGTGCGTCAGTTTGGTCGGGCATGACCTTTAATATCACAAATTTAAATGTTACGCGGCCTCTGAAGTGCGCCGAGGGTGACCTCATTGATATCCGCGAGGACATGGAATTGGTGGACTTTCTGTCCTCGTGGGTGTTCCCCAAGGAGGCGGAGACATTACGGCCCTTAGAAACAATCAACGAAAAAGACCAGCTATATTTCAGCGTGTGCGATGTCCATTCAGAGAAATTCAAAGGATGTAAAATTTTGAATTTTAGCCGGGATGACTTTGAGGCAAACACGACTTCTACTGGTCTCATCTTCGTTGGTTCTGGAGACGAACTGTCGGTAGACTCGTACACGGTCATTGGCGACACTGTCTTCGTCTGCCATCGGGAAGCCCGTTTGTACGCGCATACGGATTCTGTTAGCGTAATTCTAACCATCGTAGGTCTTTCATTGTCTATACTATTCCTCATATACATTCTCGTAACCTATGCTATTTTCCCAAAACTGCGTACACTCCCAGGAACGATGTTGATGAATTTATGCGCCATCTTGCTTTTTGCACAACTTCTATTCGTGACATCAACGCTTCCCAGTTCAATCGCTGGTGTCTGCTATGCATTTTCAGTCATTCATCATTATGCTTGGCTGTCTACATTCTTTTGGATGAACGCAATTGCAATAAATCTAGTGCGGACTTTCACAGTTGCGATGACCTCTATGAGTCGGTCAAGCCCGCGAAAGTCACTGATAAAGTTCTGCGTGTACGCCTACGGTGTCCCCGGAGTCATCGCCTTGATCTGTGTGGTGCTGGATACCACCGGTGGTGGCGCTATCGGTTACGGCATCATGGACGGCTCCGGGACATCCTGCTGGATCTCCGAGAGAGACGGCCTACTTTACGCTTTCTTTATCCCCGTCGCGACAATCGTAACAGTGAATATTGGTCTCTTCGTAGCCACGGCAATCTCGATAGTCCGGACAAAAAAAATAACTAAAAATGCAACAGAACAGGGTGCGAGCAAGATGGATTTTCTTCTTTACGCAAAAATCTCCACTCTTATTGGGTTTACATGGATTTTAGGTTTCATTGGAGCTCTGACAAATGCCACTGCCATCTGGTATTGTTTTATCATATTCAACACTTTGAGTGGCGTTTTTCTCGCTCTCGGGTTTGCCTTTAATAAGCGCATCTTCAAGATGTGGCGCTCAACGATCACTGAAGTGTCAGTCACAACATCCGGGACCAGGAGTACCTCTCTCAACCGGAAGGATACAACCTTCACCTCGACAGGCTCAGCCAATGGAAAGGGCGATTACAAGCGGGCCAATACTACAGATTCTGAAGTTTGATCAGAATGTTACGGATATTTTCATTGTTTAGTACAATCGACCAGTCAGTCATACAGTCACGAAAAACTGCCGTGGGACTGACTATGTAAATACAGTGAACTTGGCGGCCGTGCGTCACAGACTACACAGTTTTGTAACTCAGACTTCACAGTCTTGTAAGACTGTACAGTTTTGTAACACTTCGTCGCCCCGTATGACTGCCACATGTTCTGAAAACAAGTACGATGCCCGCAATACCATAAGACCGGTCAGTGGGATATTGCCGGTGTAGAAGTTTAAAATGTCCTAGGATAAAATGTCCGGGAACAAAGGATTCTATTATGCGCTTCAATCTCTGAGCTATTGACGGTCAGGGTCTCTATAGAACCATATTGCAGAATACAATAGGGGCGGACACTTTTTCCAGGGGGACACTTTTTACTTTTACACCGGAATACGTCGGTGCGTCAGTTGTTGCGCGACTAGGTGATACAGGTCATAAAATATGCATGGGATACTTGTGTTGATAAGTGAATAAACTGTATCGAAGTAAAAAGAAGTTCCTCTTGCCTTTCTTGATGACAACAAATCAGTGCCAGGAAGCGCTCACCCGGGATTTCTTCTGTATATCCTCATGTCTTCCATTCGTTTTCCCATAAGTTTGCTTCATCATATTTCAGGTTTGAAAGTCTTTACCCGAAACAATCCCTAAGTGAATAGGCTTCTCTCATTGATTCTCGACCGTAAAATGTCTAAGTCTGCAATAACTGAAACGAGGAATGTTACTTTAATGCGCTAGGTCATAACGTGAGTCACCTGTAAATGACTCTCGGTATGTCCTTTCCTTGACCATGACGTGGTGGAAATGGCTTTAGTTTTCAAATGTGTCGAGACACTAATCGTGCCTGGTCACCGCAAACTTGGTATAAGGTACATTTGAAGTTCAGACGGGGTGCGATGGAGGGGTGCTCAAAATTCAGAGTACAGCGATGCCCTATCCACTTATTGAGAGTGAGATATTGGCCGCAGGCATATCTCTCAATATCCTACAGTACATATTAGACACATGGATTAGCCTGGTGACCAGATGACTCGACCAATGACGTGCCTCAGTGCGCATAAATTCAAACATGGCCGTTACAGATGTTGACATTCGTGATGTCACTGCGCTCTGGTCATTCCTTCCGAGGTGACAGATCGGTGGTGCTAAACACGGGGCTCGTGCCGAGCTATGTCAGTTCGCAATCAGCTGTGACCACAGGAACATTTCAGGGAAGTGAGTGGAGCAAGCGGAAGGAGAAACATGAAAGCAAGATTTAATTCGAGGGCGGCGGCTTATGTGGCTGGTGTGGTCACATTGGTGAGTATTCTTCATGCAATTTTGCTTAAAAGTGTGATAATACTATATTGCACTTGATGCTCACATCAAAGTGTCGCAGGATTTTGAATTCTTGTCACAACCAGCTGTTTTGTTGAAACAGGCAACGTCAGCATTTTATTTTGTAAATTAAATACATTTTGCCATGAGGGCATGAGGAGTTGGAAGGAGGGCATGAAGAGTTGGAAAGAGAGTTGGAAATTTTTAAAAATTATTATTTTAGGCTTATGCTAAGCTACGCCAGTGTGTTTCACAGACCCAAGAAATATCAACATACTTTCGTTGTGCTGCATGCTCTCGCAAACACCAGAACTCTTCGGACAAAAGAAAACGTTATTATTCATACATAGTTATTGTTTGATATATTGTTGGTGATGTAATCACTTAGAATACGTCCATTATTCAATACGTCAGCAGTTAATTAGTACTGCTGGATACGTGTATTTGACGTTTGGTCGCGTGAATTGTAGATCGCACGACAAAAAATGATTGGCGTTACCAATCAAGATAAAATAAAGATTATCACAGGCTGTGGGGGGGGGGGGGGGGGGGCTCTATCGGCCAGTGGTTTAGGTTAGCCTACGACTTTATTACGTTCACTGCAGTTAGTTTTCAAATATCCTGTTTGGAGGAGCCACGTCTGACTGAAAGCGAATTATGTATAGAAAAAAATCAACATCTAATCCCCAACACGTCCCTGGCTTTAATGGTTATTTTCTTGTTTTCAGATGGAAATTGTGCCATGTTTAACCTTGGTATTAGACAGACTTGTTCAAGGTTACGACGCGGGGATAGATATTAAAGATGGTAGGTGATGTCCCCATTGCGCTGTCCCAACGGTTCGATCTCAGAGCCTACTCAGATCATTTGCCATTGGCTAAGCATTCGTGACGTCCTCTTCGCCCATCGGGTCGGGGATTCGGCAAAATAACGACTTGGTTCAGTGAATACTGGGCACGCCATAGTATCTTCAATGGGAAAGATTGTGAGCGATTAATAACATCTACACCTTTTTCAGAATTTCGCACAATCATTTACGTGTCGTTTGGCATGTACACCCTGTTTGCCGTGATGTCACTGGTGTTCGTTGTTGGCATAAAAATGGTAAGCATGGGCGATTATCGATTTGCCATGTTGTTGCAAAATCTGCCATTTACTAGTCCTCGTCACACAAGACCATTGTAAAATGTCACTCATTATAGGAAAAGCTCGTTACACTCGAAAAAAATTAATGATTCTCCTGGCCAGTAGCCTACGGTTTTTACAGCCACAGGTGTTGCTAAAAACCCTCGGGTAGCTCCAACCTCGCAGTTTTGGTAGGACAACCAATAACCCCAGCTCGGTAACATTGCTTTGGCGTGCGGTTTCTACCTCCTCCTCCATGTTTATTCCAGGATCACAGCCTGTTATTCGTCCCGTGGATGACGTGGCTTGTTGCGCTCATCGTGTTTGAGACGGTGGCCATTACGATACATAAACAGACGGCAAATGAGGCGCTACGGAAATGGGAGCTTGCGTTCATGATTTCATTCATCATTAGACTTGTTATAAATGTAAGTAAATGTATATGGTGAGTGGACAACATTGTGCTTGACGGTAAAGCACGGAAAAGCGACTGACATGAGCCAGTCATACACCTCTTGGCAACTCTTACCAATGACCTTAGAGTAACCAGACTGGTTACTCAAAGCGATGACAAGGCTTGGAGATTGTCTAGTAATTGTGTTTCTTTTTTCTAAATTTCGCAGATTGTCGCCCTGGTAATAGCGATGTACCATTACAAGGAAATGTCGGAAGGACGAGGCACCAGTCAGGAAATGACCAGACGGCGAATGGTAGGTGCTCAAATTGGTTATTCAGAGACAACTCAGGCACACTGAAGAGTTGCCTAGTTCATTACAGTAAGGGGTATCATGTATTCTCCACCCGTGTCGATTTTAAGTAGAAAGCGAGTCCACGGTGATCGTGAACAAATCTTATGTAAGGGTTCGCCATCTAACAACCGTTTTGGCGATTTCTGACCAGATTTTCATGGCGCCTCAAACATTTGGCGACGCAAAACAAACCATTTTGGCGATCACCTGAATTGAGATTCTATTGCAGGCTCGACTGGCTGCCAGGAGGAATGGGGAGAGTCGCCTGACCACTGTCACAGATGGTCGCAACAATGGTCCACCAGGGGTCACCTTGAAACCACCGCCGTATCTAGAAAAGCCACCAGTCTACGGCAACGACGAAATGACACCGCCATACAACCCTGAATACAACACTACTCACCAGAACATCAGCCTCGCCTCGGACTTGCTTCAGATTATATCGGTTCCTCACCAGATGGCGATATAGCGCATCCAATAACGCCACCTTTAATTCCCTCATCAAACTACTGCGCTCCTGAAGAGCACTTTCGTTCTCTTTTGTTTTGGTGCTACGAGTGCAATTGAAATATTTTCAGCGTCAATGTATGATACTCGTTAAAGTATGTATCGAGCGCAGAGTCATTGTACATTGAATGTACCTTATAATAAAATGAATTGAGTTGTTACGAAAAGCTTGTTTTTTACTTGTCATCCAGAAACTACGATTCTCTTGATATAGGATTCAGTCCAAGTATACATTTCATGGAAGCTCTCCGTTCCATACGCAGCCGACACGACCATAATTTGATGAAACATACACATAGGCCTTGGCATTCTGCATGCCCTCATTGCCCTTGTCTGTTTTTCATGTCGACTATTTTTCCGCATCAATTACTTATTTATGCGCTTCAGTGCGCGTCGTATGGGCCCAGTATTGACATTCGTGACGTCACATTCACTCGGGCCATTCAGAGAGTGATATTGGCCCACTCGATCCGAGTGGTGACAGTTCCCAGTCGAAACCAGGTGTGATCACGACCGGAGAGCAACATTGTTGGGGCGGAGGAGTAGTACAAAAGTCCGCCAGTCAAAAGTCGTGTCGCTCATCAGGTGATGCGGAGCAGTGGACGGAATCACAAAAGGAAAGAAGGAAAAATGAAAGGGCTCGGATTCAGATCGAAGGCGGCAGCTTATGTGGCGGGAGGAAGCGCTATGGTAAGTGTTTGGTTTAGGTCCCTGTATTGTATCACATGCCATTTATTTGTATGTACTTATATAAATGCCATTTGTTATGATATACTGTAACGCAACACCTATATCGGTCCAGTGCCAAAGAGTGACTTATGATCGACGAGAGTATCACCAAAAAACGGAAAAATTTAATGTTTTGGTCACAAAAAGTTAATTGTTGTTATTCACCGAAACCCCGGAAATATCACACTGTGCCATGTTCAATCAAAAATACAAAATGGTTTATCACAAAAACGAATCAATGGTTTTCATCATACTTTTGAATACATACCAAGGAGTTTGTGAATATTTCAACGTGGTTGACGTTCGAACGCGTGTGCAATCCAAAGAAATTACTCGAGATTCACTGATCTTATACATGCGAGACCGTTTCTGAATATTATGCCCGCAAAGCCCCCGTAGATATCACGTGCATTCTCGTCATGGGCGACACCAAGTTGTCTGATGATCATGACATAATGCACTGATAAAATTTCCTGCCCTTTTGGGTGTTGTCAGTGTCGATTTCATATAAGAAGGGTTCAGATTGACACACATAAAGACTTCACTGGACCATGATATTTTATCGAAGATTCCGAACCTGTAAGAAAATAAGGCGTTGAGAATGTGCTCATTCAGAAAGCAAAATATTATCACGTGCATATTAGTTTACCGATTGTGAATAACAATGTCCGACTATCAAAGACTCGTGAAATACTCCTACGAAAGCTCACGTAATTTTATTGATCAATAAAGAGAAAGGGGCCTAATTAGGACACGAGCCGCGCATTGATTTTTATATGCGACACATTTGATTTATACACGATACCCTTTCGTTTGTGCTATCAACATTGGCATGATAATATTATTTATTCATGTAACTGTTTATAGAGGTTCTTCACGTGACGTCACGACGTGACGTTTTGACGGCCACCTGCCAATGCACTGACCACGACGTATAAAAGGAAATGCATTGGCAGTTGTTTCATTTTGAACTCTGATTCAACTCTGAAAGATTTCTAAGTCCAAATATTTTTTTCACTTTGTTTGTCACCTTGCCATATTTTTCAGTTGGAGATATTGCCATGTATTTCTATATTACTAGACAGGCTGCTCAGAGTACAAGGCGAGGGGACAGAGATTACACAAGGTACACATCATGATTGTCAACTAGAAGTCGTGATCTCCGGTCCAGAGTCTTGCTGCGTTGCCATAATGGCATTTATTCCTTATATTTTTTCGAATTTCAAAACCAAATTTATAGTAAAAAAATCCTATTGCTCTGAGAAAATGCCTTCATACAAACTAGCGAGTATTTATAACCGAATTAAAGTTAATACTTTGGAAACAAATTTGTAAATAAATTCCGATGCTTGCTTTGATTACTATTAGTTTTTACCTTTTAATCATCTTTTTCAGAATTTCGGATAGTTATCTACGTATCGTTCGGCATGTACAGTTTTCTTGCTGTGACGTCATTGGCGTTTCTTGTGGGGGTCAAAAAGGTGAGAGTGCATGTCTTTTGTTGAGACTGCACATCCTTTTGCTAATAGTGTAGGCCTCTGTTGGCTTGATGCGGCTACGCATAGGCATTGTACTCCCTAGCTTGCTATGTGCCTCACCAAGGTCGATGCCATCCTGACCCTCAATGTATTGACATTGCTCAGCTTCCAGACAAGGCTACGGAGGCAATACCGCTGGAAGTTCAGTATGGGTTGCGCGCATCTAACATGTATTTTGGTTTAAATTTCAGGACAAGAATTGGTTATTTATTCCCTTGATGTTGGTGCTGGTCGCGCTGATCGCATTCGAAGCCGTGGTCATTATGATCCACAAGCGGCAGAGGACAAACGAGGTGCTACGAAACTGGGAGGTGGCTTTCATGATATCATTCGTTGTTCGACTGGTTGTAAATGTAAGTACACAACTTGGCGGTAGTGACTTATACACAAGATATCATTCGTTGTTCGACGAGTTGTATAAATGTAAGACTAGTTTTAAAGTATAAGCTACCGGTTGGCCTTCTTGAAATTAGGCATCGCGTGTCCTCAGTTATAATATATGGAGGTACACGTATGTCAACTCTTACCAATTACATCTATACACAGCTCTAGACGAGAACGAAACGACCAGAGTTTATTGTACCGAATGGTTCCGAAGATGATCGACCAAAGTAGTTGTAGTTGAGAGAAAACGAATCGAATTCGTTGGGTAATCATTTTTCTTCTCTTCGATCAGATTGTTGCTCTACTCATAGCGATGTTCCACTACAAAGAAGTTCGAGTCAACAGTGAGAACACGAGCCGGAGACGGAGGGTAAGTCATGAAACTTGGCACTTATAGTATATATTTGTGTATCAGTCAACACAGCGGCATTGGCCTACGTTATGCAAACTGGAAACTACATGTATCAAATGTGCCGCCCCGCCCCCGCTAGCTGTACCCCTGCACGTATTAAGATGAAAAAATGCTTATGAAATCTCTTATGATTGCAGGCACGAGTTATTCAAAGCAGGCAGAGGAACCTAACAACAGTCACAGATGGGCGCATATTAGATCCGGGATTCATCTTAAAACCGCCCCCATATTTAGAGAAACCTCCATCCTACTGCAGCAACTCACCCCCACCGACCTACAGCTCAGAACCAACCATAAACGTCGTCTCTGACATGTTTCAAAATACCATTATATCACAAAATGGCGCCGTGGCTCACCCAACAGCAGCCCCTGTAATTCCTCCGCCGGACTATTCATTGTGTGGGGACGATTACTATTCAGATTTTTCAGACCACCCGGGTGCAGTTCCCCCTCCCGATTACTCAGTTTCGGGGGATGAAAGCAGTTTTAGAAATTTACATTGACCATGAAACCTCGCATTTCGTATTTATTTATTGTAGTTATTACCTGATCATTCGACGGTGATGGGCAACTATTTTTAGATTGATGTTCAAAAGCTCCAAATAAATTGGCAAGCATATAATTCTCGCCGGTAATAAAGTCATTGATTTTTATACTCGTAGTTCTGTATCAAAAGTGTCTTCCGCTAATTATGTGAACGATATTGTTGTTTTACCGAAAAATATCGGTTAAACCTCTCTACATGGGATTCTAATAAAAAGTCTCTACAGGTTCAGTAGAGGTTTAATACATGATTGTATTGGGTTTGCAGAGGACATCTTTCCCTGTCGTGTGCAGTGTAGGGAGGAACAAATGATTGCCGATATGATAGTTGAATGTACTTTTATTGCGGCTTTTGGTTACAATTACAGTAACAATACCATACATGTATACAGCTACCCTCGAAAATGTGGTAGAGCCTACGTTTATTTGATAAGTAATTAAGTAATGAAGTATTTACAGCGCGTTTCTGCAGCAAACGATGTCCTACACAGCGATCACAATGATATATGAAGTAAACTATGCATGAGGTACAGTACATGTAAATGTACATCTATTTACAGCAACGCCACAAAATCATAGGGTATACGCCTGTGTACATTCTTATGTTACAGGAACTCGTCGCCAATTGTACAGAGTCGCCAATCTGTCTCCAACAGAAACCTGAATATTTAATGGAACTCTCACTTCTAAGTACAGAACACCGTGTTTGATTTTCATGTGATAAAACTCTGAAAAGATGAAGATTATGAAAATATTGGGATGAAAATTCGGAAAGTACGAAGATTGGTCACTTTTTAAGACCGGCGACGGACAATTCGGTAATCATGTATTTGCTTCTTTGCTTTTTTTTCGTCAGAGTTTTCTTGAGGTACATGTATGTATGTTACTGGATTTGGAACGTGGCTCACTTGATGCTTGGGACTCTGTCCTTTTGTCACATGCATATCTACAAAAGAAACCAATGTGGTCCTTTAGAATGGCCCACTGAGATGACCAAATCACAACACTGAAGATTAGAACATCTTATCGAAACCTGATAATGCGCTCAAAAGAAATACACCTAAATCGAAAATAATACGATGATCAAGAATGCACTGTACATAGTCATTTTGATACATGCATCGAGGAACAGGTCATAATATAAGACAAATATATGCAGTTCAAAGTGAAAAGCATGTATCATTTTCGACTGCCACCATGCACTCGTAATCGATATAGTATATACAATAGAACGTAAGCCGGTGATAGTGAATTTTCAAATGGACCGATTCTACAGCCATACCCGCTACTTCGATAACTAGAGCTTCTTTTTGGATAGAATTAAAATTTCAATTTCAGTATTGTTCTGAGAGAGAACATGACACTACTTTGACATACGTTCACGCCATGTTTTCATTTTCACCAGATTGCTGAAAAGTTAACAGACTATCCTACATTTCTAAAGGTAACTTTGGACAATCCAGGCCTTCCGTACATCGTCGTCATAAAATCCTCAGATAAACCGTCCAATAGCAGATATTGAAAAACAGAAACGATCCAGGAAACAGAACCCGGGCTATTCTATCAATTTTGCTGACAGAATTCACCCCACGTTTTGATGTTCGTGACTTCATGTCCCTGTATTTGGCGCTGCCTCTCAGGCAGTTGAAGAACTTCATACAGCAATTATCGTTCATCATCCATTCGCTCGCTTCGTATTCGATTCCCGTGTTGGTGTCGCCGTTGAGTTTTTCGCGGCTCGCTGGGTCGCCATCTCTGTCGCTGTACTTGTTGTAGTAGCTCACAGGGTGGCAGTTGCGTGCTTCTTGCTACAAGACGAAATGAAATGGCGGAATGAAAAACAGAAAGATGTTTGATTACAATGGGAATTGTACCTATTCAAATACTTGTATAATTAAATTGCTTCTTATTGAGCAAACAGTTGCATCAACAGCACGAAGATCCATGAGGATAGTTCAGAGTAGGACATTCCTGTTGTAAACGAGCTCTAAAAATGGCGTAGGCCTGTGTCGACGAAGCAAAAACGTCGCCATTCTTAAAGTAGTTCCTCCTCAGTCGCATTGTTACCAAAAGATGCATGTGAGACAGGACGTGTTTATACCTTCCTTTCTTCTTCCTCTTCGTCATCCAAGAGCATCAGGTGTAACTCGCCACTGCCGTGTTTGGTGAAGTAGTGCACGCCCGCGAACTGGATTATTGTGGCCAGGACGAAGGCGAAGCACGTGGCAAGGTACCAGTCGATGGCCGTCGAGTAGGAGACCTTGGGCAGGTTTGTGCGGTTGTCTATACCAAGGAAAGCCATTGTCAGTACTGTAGTTATGCCTGGAATAATATGAGAGTTTTCGAGGAATGTAATGTATCGCTATCGCGTGAAGATAAAACGCATGATGTATCCATAACCTTTTATCATTTTGCAGCAGGCGAATAAAATTCCATGCATAACTATTAAACGCAATCTATATTTTTTACACCCTGCAGCATTTCTTGCTGAGAATACCATATTTCCTATCACTTTCCATCCACTAATTGCTGACGCTTTAAATCATTAGCCGCACTAAGACTGAACATCGAAATATGCACATACACATTCTTTGCTGGGAAATAAACGATTTTTTTACAACCCAAGGCATTTTATTGAAGTTTCAAGGAGATGAGGCATTCTTGCACCAACATAATGAACCCGTTCATGATGTTAAAAAACAGTTTCTGCCGTATTTGGATGACTTCTTACCATTCATCGCGAAAAATCAAAATAAAAAAAGCTAGCGTTATCAGCGAGGTGAGATTGCGGTGGGATGGGCAATAAGAAGGCTTTGAATCCATTTAAAAATACTTACCAAGTGCTATCCTATCTGCTGTAGCTTCCCTGTTGATCCAGAAAGCCACCCAGGACAGTACCACTAGCAGGCTACACGGGAGGTAGACTTGGATAACAAAGTAACCCATGTGGCGTTGCAGTTCGAAATGGACAATCAGTGTGGAATATTGTGCTGAAGGTACAAAGTTGAGGAGGGGTTAAAGGATGACCGACTCGAGATGCCGACAATGACACGGCACTGACTTAATTTTCCAAAAAAAGTAATAAACAATAAGGTAGGACACTCGCCAGGAAGGTGACTAAAGATTTGATATTGTCACCATGGTGAAACGTCCGAGAAATGTCCGTACTACCTTGAAATAGAAGCGTTGGTTTCGATTATTTGGACAAGATGGCAGACCTGCAGTCCTCACCACAACCCAAGGCAACTTTGCCAAGTTACCCAATTAGTCGGATGTGAGAGACATTAATCCGTTGGTCTGCAACAGAGCTGCTGCTATAGGTTACTGTACTGAAATCCCATGAGCGAATAGAGAGATAGTAGACACCTTTAGCGATTGACGACAGCGAATCTGGCCAACCCTTACATGAAATCGAAACCGAAATCATAATAAAACAGCAGAATTCATGTTACCATCTTGAAGCAGAAAGGTGCCATTCCGAGCTGGGTGACCCATCAAGTCAAACTGTGACAAAGTCATTCCGTCGGCCATCTCTATAGAATCCGCTGGCCCGTTCTTCCATTGGTAGTGGATGTCTTCTTGGGTGTAGCCATCTGAGAGAAGTAAGATATAAACGTAGGCACCAAAACTCGCGTACTCAAGGAAACCTTGGCGTGAAATCACCAATGATGATTACATTGACAAAAAGCAAGTTTTTCTGAGGCTGACTGGCTTGGGCAGTGGTCAATTTCGAAGGCGATGCCAATATCAGCTGTTGTGGCTGTATACAATGGCAGCCAAGACCGACGTCTCGGCTTCATAGTGGAGGTGTCAAGAACCAACATGGTGACGGTGACCAGCCGAAATTACTGAAGAAAGCCACCTTACGGTGAGATTGTAAAATTTACTTACAACTGCCTACTTGGAGCGGACATGATTGCAGATCCATCGGAAACTTTTCTAAGTGCATAGGACATGTAGCTTTGATTGTCAATCTGAAAATTAAGGTGTCTTTCAATATGTTTGTTTGAAGAAGTATTACCTTTGTCGCAGCCTGTAGCGCCTTTATGCAGATCGATTCAAAATATGGATATTCAACAGTGCTTGCAAGGTTAATCTTGATGTATTTGGTGTTTTCTAGGTAGGCATATACATGTAGGTGTAAAAGTACACCGTGTCCTCTTTATTATCATTTTTTTCTGAGCATCCTGAAGTGACTCCCCTGCTGGAGATCTTTTAAGAATGAAAAACCAACATTTCGCACCTTCTCCCTTTAAAGAGTAACCCCCATACCTCATGGAGTAAAGTATCCTTCCATGCTTATCGATTCTGAGCAATATATTTGGCCCTGTGATAACATGAAGATAGGAGCCCTTCCCATTCAGGACATACGTGTCTGGCTTCCATATCTCCTTCAGCATGGCCACGTTCAGCTGAAGCTTCTCCATATTGCCAGTGAAGGAAAGCCGCGAGTCAACCCATGTCTGCCGGAAGTAACAGTCCATCGAGTACATCTGAAAGTACAGGGAAAGAAGAATGAGGAAGGCTAATGTAGGATTCGGGAGCCCGGTCGGCACTGAGGATTTGTCGCGCCAATCAAGTTTGTTCAAAAAAGATCCCACCCAATTTCCGATTCTGGAAAATCAAACAATTAAAACATGTTACCCAACAACGAAACCATAAAATGGTAATCATAAAACTGACAAGACATCAGAGAAACAGCCAATTAGAAAATGTATCGAATTTAAGCAGTTTCTTTTCATTGTAAAATATAATTATTTTGAAAACTTAAAACGTTACGGATTATAGGTAATAGCACAGACTGCAGAACGAATTGGAAGATGCTGTATGGTAATTGAAAATCTGGATTAGAAATTACGCTTTATTCTTTATTTCTTTTATTTCACCGAAACACCTCTATGGGGTGCTTATTTGATTATGCAGCCAAACCTGTAAATGTTATTCAGAAAGCTTAAAATTCTTTTTTTCTGGAGTGTAAAACATCAATATCTACCACGTTCACCTCAAAGGAGAAGATATGTGCTCGTACTCACAGCCAAACTTGTCAAATTCTAGTCACGAGAAGCCAATATCACAAGAGACTGCTAACCCATTTTGTATAAATAATCAAATCAGTCGAACAGGTCGAATCCAACTCCGACATAAACACGTCGATGGCAATAAGTTCGTTAGCCCAGGCTCAAGTGGCCTGGACAAATAGTCCATGGAGCAGCCGCAAGCAGACACAAACATCCCCATATATCGTCGCTTCCTGCGCGCAGAAATTTGATTATCTCCATAAGTGTCTCATTAGATGGGTTTATAGCAGCGAAAGTGCGAGGGAGGGTATCGCGTTAAGAGGTGGCTTGAATGTAAAGGCGTTTAAGAACATAATTTGATTTGTTATGTAAAGGCAAATCTTAAAGAGTTGGAAAGGAATTTCGTCAGTTGCAGGTTCGCTGCATCTGTGCATTAGCTAGTAGGCGTTCGGGGAATACGAAATTTTATCAAGACGTCCAAGGTTCTTTGTCCAATGTCCAATGTTTCTTTCCACAGTTATCAATCAAAGAACGACTATCGTTGCAAAACTTGAGTTGATTGGATTATTTTCTCGCTGAATGATCTGGTAGCTGTCCTAGCCTAGGACACTTGATAACAGGATTTAGTCCGAATAACAGGCTTTAGTCAGTGTCACTTAAGAATGTAAGACAGGTTAGTTGAAGGCAAAGGAGGTTTGAAGCAATCCTGTTTACAAATGGACCGTGGGTGTAGTAATAACTTTATGCCAAGATGTGTATAAAAAATCTAATAAACCTGTTTGATACTAGTTAATAGATAATATGTCTTTATTATACATATTACCAATTATTGTTGATTATTCTGAAACATCTCATTTGTAGAATAGTAGGAGAAACTGAGATGGACACATCATCTCTTACCAAAGCTAGCATTAGCTCAGATGAGAGAAAATTGAAAAAGAAGACAGTAAGGATATAGTGAAAATGGTAATGCAGGTCATAATCATGATAATAATCACGACTATCAAGCATTGGATCGTTTGTACATTTATTGAGAAAAAATTGGCATTCAGATTATTTCAATAGTGTTACAAGAATTTTTCATTACACTGCTCAGGTTATTGGCCTACTACCTAGATTACTTTGTGGATGAATGACTATGTTGATTGAATTGAGTGTAGCAATATCGTTAATCCAGGGATTCCTGGGTACACGATGACCATACCAATCAAAGCATTGGACCTGGTACAATCGGCTCAATTTCCCCAGGTAATTGAAAGCATTTGGCCACGAAATAAGATCAGTGGTATTGCGCGTATTAATGAAATATCATTAATTGACTTGTATTCCGTAAAAATGAGAAGTCACAATAATGAACAAAGAAATGCTTAGTAGTGCACATATTAATTATACACCATTAAACAATCAGTTTTCATTTGATATGGACCATGGTTTTAGGATAGAAAATGATTATCTTGTCTTAGATCTAAAAAAAAAGAAATACGGCATGTTTTATGTGTGCATACAGTTTACTGTGCAATAAGAATAATAATTAGGATCGAACTCGAAATCGTTCAGTAATAGCAGAAAGTGAAATGAGAGTGGTAATTTTTTGTGTTTGCCTTAATGAAAATTAGGTGAGGACAGGAACTGTGATGTTATGTGTAATTAGAATGAATTATGCAAAATGGTATAAATTGTATATGGTTCAAGATAGCCTTTGAGATGAATATTAGCATAAGTTGGTGCATGAATTCATGATATTAATAAAGGAATGCACTCTCAGAACCACACATGAAAATTTTGGAGGAGGCAGTCCCATGCCATTAGTTGTGTAATCCAAACAGAACGTTAAAGAGCACTGTTGTATGTTGGTACAAGCAAGTATGGATTAATCTAAACTTGATATAAGCCAGGTTTTGGATGATCATAATAGGGATTTGCAATAGGGATAGACATAGGGAATAATTGGTAGGTATTGCTTGAACAGATGAAGGATTCAGATAACAGCTCTGAATGAAATTGATATAACTTGGTAAAAGCAAATATTATGCACATGTTAATAAAACACACAATGAGAACCAACCACCCGATAGATTAAATCAAGGAGAAAGAAGAATAAGAAAGGAAAGAAATAGGAATATACTTAGAAGTTTAAATTTCCAGGTTTGAAAATGTTTCTATGATCTTTTTCCAATTGCCCCCGATACAAAGTTGTTCTTGACACGATAACAGCTTTGTATTCGAGGACTATTGGAGAAAATGTTGCTGACATAGGCCCTAGTATTATAGGACTATGACCTTGGACTATGACAAAGCTTCCATAATACGTTAATTGACTTCAAATAATCACAAGAAAGAAAAAAAACCAACAACCCTAAAATACAACTTTCCTTTTTGAATGCATTGACAGGTTATATAAAGAGATAGACCGAGTCTCTAGATCTTAACCTATACCGGTAGTCAGAAGTCTCCTATTTCCTTCTACAAACCTTGGTTACAAGAAGGAGCGAGAGAGATAGATACTGGGCTGCATGTGTACCAAGGAAACGACTCACCATGTCGATTTCAGAAACAGGACCCATACTCCTGATACTCATCCACACACTAACCTCTGTCGGCGGACCTGTAAAACATTGAGCTGCTAGTTAACTTGACATCTTGCTGCGAGTAGTATATGGGCGACTCAAGCTCAATGACCTACTTTTGTGCGGGTCAGAGAGTGCAGTTAACCTGACAGGGGGCGTTTTTAGATATTTTCACACTGGATTATTTTCGATACCGAAATGACTCCTTTTCAAAACATTCTAAAGCAAGAATGAGCAAATCTCGCTTTTTTATGATTAAATCAATATCATACAAATGTTCGCAAATCAGTCAGGTTAACTGTCTCTGAACCCAAAAGCTTCACTCTGATCACGTCGCTCCCATTGACTTGCCTAAATAGAATAGAAACCAATTCATTAGTTTGTTATATTAAACTGAACTCACCATAGCTACGTCAGATATAGGTCCCATGCTTCTAACGCTCATCCACACATCAACTACGAGAGGAGGTCCTGAAAAACAGGGAAGTTGACCACTCAGATCCCGCTTAAGTCGTATGCTCTTGGTGAGATAAAGGAAATAATAATTACACTCACTGAAACGATTGATAAACAGAGATCAGATGTCAGCAGACGATAGGATCAGACAAGATGTGTCATGGCGGAAACATGATAGCAAATGTGTATGAACAGCCGGAGTCCGGAGGGGATAAATTGCTTTTTATTGACCATGGTGGCCAAGCGCCTTTGGTGTAATCGTCTGCTCAAAGAGAACCTAGCTCGTGCCATATTGAAAGCATCTTATTACTTTAACTCTCTCATGACAGAGGACTGACAGAGTTGGGCAGCAAAATGAACTTCTTTACGGCAGCGTCTACATTGTTGGGAAGTTCTGATAATCTAGGTAGGTGAATATCTAAAATATCTAAAATCTTCAAAATATCTAATACAATGTATATAATTTTCAACAGACTGAGATAACAAGAAATATGCAAATCATACTGGGTTAATCTCTAGGACCCAATGCTATCATACACCATTGTGTCTGGCAGTGAGACGAATGTATGTACATGTACTCCTTTAATTATTGGGAGGTGATTGTTTAGCAGGAAAGTAATTATTATTCCTTTGTATCTCAAGCGACATGTATTGATATGAGTCGACATGTGATGATGACCAGCTGTCAATTTAGCAATTACTGTGAGATTATGATGGATATTATTAAATACCTCGCTTCCTTGGTATGTTTACAATGTAGTTGGTGGTTTCTGTGTGATTCATCTACTACCGACTTACAATGAAATGGCAGAGGATAAAAAAGGCAAATGTTATTAGGAAGAAGTCAGCAAAATATATACTTAAGACGTAAAAAGTATTTGTGGAGCTAACAAGTTTGAATTCAACAATATCAGAATACAAGTTAACCAGGGGTTGAGGCCGCTGGTGAGAAAAACGCGAGATCATAGCCTGGATGGGAGTGATCTCTGGCGTTAAATGGACAAGATCATGACACGTAAATCAGCCATACGTGTTAATAACGGACGATGCCACGTCAGGCGGCAGGTCAATCCATACGATATTGAATTTGCCTAGAAAGTGGAAAATTGAACGTTAGTGCAGCGAAATGGAAGTAACGAATTGTCTGAGGATAAAAGTGGTTTAAACGCTGGAGGCAATGAAATGAAATAAAAGGCAGAGAAAACTCACACCAAAGAAATTTAACGGGAAAAGCGCTTTTGTCTCTGTCGTTGATCATTCGATTGGTATCTAGGACATCATAGATTGAGCAGGGATAAGAGATGAAGCCTATTTCCCCTGAATGCCTTTTTGTCGTAACAGTAGAACTTATTCGACCGGCATCTCTTAAAAAAGTGCTCTGACGTCTTTGTAACTTCTTTCTAACCTTGTTAGGCCAGTGAACCAACACGTATGTATTGGCTTTTTTGTCTCTGTGGTACTCTTTTTTCGTTTTTCTTGCTTTGATACAAATGAAAAGAAACTTTCGGAGATCGTCTACTGTTGGTTTCCACTTGGCTTCCATTCCATCAGTCGTCATGACTTCGTGGAACTGGTGCACTGACGTAGAGGAGGCATAACAAAAATTCTATAGCCATCCGTATTTCAACACTGTACACGTTACTAACCAGAAGAGGCAATGCGAAATGGAGCTGCTGTTCAACAAAAAAACCTCACTGCTGTATATCGAAAACGTATCATGTCTGAAATCGTATCAAGTGTATGTTGCTTGTTTTTTTCTGGCTTCCACCTGAAGTGAGTATCCAGGTCAATTTATGACATTCTTCTTCATGGAGATGGATGTTTAGTTGGTCACAGCTCTTGTGTTGAATTGAATTTTACGGACAAGCTCAGTGTTCAGAGTATTATATTATATATCAGCCAAATCATGTCATTAAGGAAAGTGAATCAACCAAACCATCCTGTATACAAACCGGCCTGGATAGATTCGATCCTGAAGTTTATTTAAGGCAGGAGTTATTGATCAAATGTCATGGTGTTGAGTAAACATTGTCACAACCTCTCAGAACCGGTAAACTGATGCGAGCATGTCGCCTCAAGTATATACGAATGGTCATCCATTATTTAATGTTTGGACTCGCCGTCCTTTTTGATTGATCATCTGATTACTCATTGAGGTGATGGGCTTGCTAATTACGAATGTGTTTGAGGACAATGGTTTACTTTTGTTGAATTTTGACCAAATTCAAACAAAGTTAATGCATTCTCTTCAATACATTTCGTTACCTATCGACTACCCCTCAGTACACTCGTTGATGGTTGCGTGCGCCTAACAGTCCAGCTCATCACATTGACTTCCTAATATTACAATAACTACGAATTTATTAATGATCGTACTGAGACCAATCCACCCATGACAAGCTGCAACCCCAATCCCTAATGTGAAGTCATGCAATATCTTTTGAATCGGTGATTAATATTAAACGATGTTATCAAAGTCGATAAGACCTACAGTGTCTACTTGAGGTCGAATCTTTTCAATATTTAGCAATGTGTTCGTGTCTAGGAGCAGAAACTATTTTTCGAAGAATGCATTTTTCTCTGTGAGCTAATAATTGTACATTACAAGGTTTAAAACTGTAGTTGAATTAAAATTATTTTCTTTAAAATATTCTTAAATTAGGGTAGATCACGAGTGCAAGAATACTAAAATACCAAAACTTTAAGTCCATCGTTGGTGGTTGTTACTCCGGAGAACTATGAACAGCAAAGGCAAATTATCTGATAGAACTTGATGTGAAAAACTAGCTCTGGTAGAATGTTACTATGTAGTATGTTTGTGTCATCTTACAACAAGAAATGTTTTAAACCTTGAAATAACATGACCAAAGGAGATTCCTTAATAAGATCTTTGACAATCGTGTGTCGTTTACAAGGTTCAGTGGATAATTCCCGTCAACCTTTGAACGTGGTGTGCATTCTGGAAGCATTTGTTATGTCGAGTAAAGGCAAATGTCATGCCCTGCTGCTACAATAAAGACAATATCTGACTTTGTTCACAGTCATTTAAAAGGCTTTCAAGTTAAGTCAGTGTTGCATATACAATCTAAAGATTCACAAATTCTGATTCATACCCAGAGGCAACTTTTGATTAATATTTGCACAGCACAGAATTTGAATTAGAATTCATTATTCTATTTTGAATTTCAAGTTATGTTATCTTTAACACAGTTGAAGAGCATGACAGGCTGCCATATTCTCCTGTTAATTCAAATTCGAAAACCATTTGTTTTAGCTTTTATTATCTTTAAGAGAGCTATTGAAGAAACATGACAAGTTCCTATCTAATCAGATTTAAAAATCTGAACAACTATCCAATGCGGCTACGGAGCCTCCACGAATAAACAGAACTTCTTCTTGGCTGTTAACCGTGATTGTTATAGATTCAGTGAGATTGGAGCTAATTGGTAACATTTTTTATTGATTGGGATGAATAAAAATATTTTCTCGGGAATGAAACAGACTGAGTTTAAATGGATGTTGAAGGATGAACAAAGCTAGGTTCTCGGGGATGAAACAATATGAGACTGTGACTTATATTTCAGTCTCTCTTTAACGGAGCAATTGAAGAAACAGCACAAGTTGCCATCAAATTAGATTGATAAAATCTGAACAACCGTTAAAGGTGGCTTATTAGCATCTTTAACTAAGCAATTCGGAGTGGCGTCTTAAAAAGACAATTTCCTCTTCTCTGTTAAGCATGATTGTTGGAAGGGAACTAATTGGTAACTTATCAGAAATGAATAGAGCTGGGTTCTCGGGGATGTGACCAGATGGATGAGAAGAGGAATGGTTAGTCTGGGAACATAAGTTTCAATTGACTTTAATGTCGATGTTGTTGCATTCTTCATGTAAGTAGACTTTGATTTTAGTGTTGACTGTTGCAACCCCGTTTATTTATGCCTGCTCCTTTTTCACAAGTAAGATATGTTCTGAAATTGGTTAACATTTTCAATTTTGTTTTGAGCTGCAACATTACTGCAGTGTGAAAGGTGATTTGTCAGTCAACATTTTTGTAATAATGCCACTACCAGCAATAACGACAATATTCTATTTGAAATAAGATGCAGGGCTTATCAAGTGGAACAACTTTACTGAGGCCTTCTATATCTTGATCATTCTGTTTACAAAGCCTGTAACAAGCTTAGAATGCAGTCACTCAATCGAATACCAATTTAGCTGTTTTCCAGGTTTCTGAGGTGCTTCCAAATGCCCCTCAAAGTCGGAGTCATCCTCACGTTCGAAAAAAAAGGAGTTAATTGAAATGCTGACGGGTTTCCTCTGTTTGCGTTGATCACAGTCACGATGAAAAAGTCACCAACTGAGAAAATGTAATGAAATTTTCTACAGCTCTTGAGAGTTTCTTCCCCGATGTTACTGGCAGATATTGCAAATGCTGGAATGATTAGAACAGCGCATCAATTTGTCGGATTCTCACTGCAGGGAGATTAATTGAAACATTTTACAGAAATACTCGTAGCATAATTTAATCAGTTTTTACTGCAAATAGAGAACGCTTACAATCTGAAGGAATATCTCTTGAAAAATTATGGGTTCTTGAAGGTTTTTAAAGAGCACTGATGATAGTTTAAAACGCAGCTCTTCTACTCGATTCAGGTGACGGAATTGTCAGTGAAAACGTCCTTTGCAGTTTTGTCACGCCAGGGCTTTTGAAGTTTTCCTGTTCCTACGCAGGACCAAATAAAAAGGCCAACGTTATTTCTTTCGTAAATGTAGCTACAACTGCAACATCAAAAACGGCTTGAGTCGATTACCATACCATACAGTTTAAAGTATCATTCTGCAACTTGTTAAATTATTTCAGCGGAGAGATGTCTACTTGACTTTATTAACTCTTATTCATGTTACAACAAGTGATGAATATGCTAGCCGAGTTCCTTCTCAAGTGCATGTCCAATATCTATTGGATGCGGTCTCATCACTTATTGGAGTAAAATCTACGGCAGAAGTATAGGTCCACCTAGCCAATTGCATTACATGTACGTATATTTCAGTGTATGGATGCGCTGAGGTAAGAGTTTTGAATGTACACGTCTACTGATTGGCCAGAAACCTACCCCCGAACCCTGGTCGTAGCTTCTTGTCGTAACCAGTCAGCAGTCTGTCAAGCACCTGAGTTATGTTGCTGATTTCTTCCGTGGTGACGTTTTGGCCGAGGCAGTATCTGCGAAATAGAAAAATGACAGAATATTAAAAACCCAAGAACCTGTGTCTCGTCTTCCATAAGATCGATAGTGAAGTTTGGCAAGCATATATTCTGATCTCTTCCCGTTTTACCTTTACGCAGCACTGCAGGTCTGAGATGTAAGCCTCCAATCAATACTTTCGTTCCCGAAATGGGCTGCAAATGATTGAAACGACCTCCTTAGTTTGCTTTATTGACACTCAAAACGCAAATAAATGTGCATGAAAACATATGTGCATATGTTTTCAGTGAGGCTTTTAAGAGCTTGTCTGGTTTTGACTCTGAAACCTTTGCACTGCATGGCTATATGGAATGTCGCGATCCATACAAAATATCAATAGCATCCCACGAAGTTACTATTTATAGCTCAAAAGGTCATTTGCATAAGATATTGATGACGTTTTAGTCACGTGACAGTCGGACATCGACACTTATTTCTACGCATTTGAGCTTATTTCAAAGTCAATTATCTCTGACCCTGCATTGTTTTAACATGAATGATACCATAGAGTCAGAGAGAGAAATATTCAGAACAATTATGTAGTATTTCCAACACTCGGACATGTGCCAGATTGAATCTAACTGCCCTAGTTAGAAAGCCTGAATCCATTACGAAACCGCATGTTTGTCCGACATTGCCTGTAATTCAACGATGGGGAAATAGAGGGCAGCAGCTGCAGTGACGTCATCTTCGGGGAATGCTATTCGGCAAATGTTGATCTTTACATCTGATGATATATCTAACTGCCATCTGACATCGTCTGATTACTCGAATCAGAGTGTTTCTGGTAGTCAGGTTTCAGCCAAAATGTGTTTCCCTGCATTTTGCTCCATATCAGTTCTTCTCTTGGTCTCTAATCCTAACCAGAAGCCCTCATCACTCACATCATCATCCCTCGATCAGTCCCCATCAGCACCTGACGGATTCCATCAAGAAGTATCCCCTGTTCAATTTCCTTTGCCCATAATCCCATGTAATGAGGCTTTCTCAGCTTACATTTACAAAATACCGCTTGTCTCCGCTTAGACAAAGCAGCTACTTGCGGCAGCGTCATTTTTCACCGCGAGCCCGTTACGCCTTGGTACAACACCGATAGTATTTATCAGGGCAATTTATCGTAATGTACATTGTTTAGGTAAGGTGACGGGATTGCTTAATGGTGGTTATTATCTGTGATTTGGTTACGAGGCAGGTGGGTAAGGAAGATACTGGAGATAGTGTACAGAAGAAACAAACTACTCTTTTCATGAAATAAAAAAAGAAGACAGTTGACAAAGTGGGACCGGGCTGGTTCGACTTAAGAGGCTTAAGCTTTCACACACGGTATACTCTGCGGAACACCTGATTTTTATGCTCAGAGCACTACTGGACTCTAATGATACGGTACAACACAAAAAACTGATTTTGCAGCAAGTAGCACAAAAATGTGTGTTGGTGAGCTGCCAAATCTTTGGTCAATGTTGAAGTTACGTCCCTTACCATGACATTAACAAGAAATAGCCTCAGCCCATTCATCAGCCGGCTAACATTCATCCCCGGAATCTATCCATCGGACTTAGACTTAATCCCCCGTTTCCTCTTGCAGCATTCTCGAAACAAATGGTGCTCGCAACAAATGGCACTGATTGCTGGCACTCTAGCGTAAATGGCATCCGATGAAAAAAGAGCCGCTTTACCATTTATCTGTAGTAAATGGCAATTGGTTGTTTGGCATATTAGTGACTGGATACGGATATTGGGTCATGCTAATTCAACCTGGACATCTACCAAAGATATTCAACTAAATTATTAATAGCAAGTTCCTATTATTAGCATTAGCGAATTGACTAACAGTGCTAAATCTTTCAAATTTTGATGATGTATTAGCTGCGCAGGCTACCGATGTGACAACATTTCTTGAGAAATACCTTAGAGAATTCCCAAGGTGAATAGCGATAATGCACATCACATGTAAACGTGTGCTAACGACAATGAAGTTGTCAATAAGTTATGACTGATTCTCTATATCACCATAAGAACTACAATAAATCTCTCTTCCCACATACATGGAGTTACGTCCGCTAGTTGAAAACACCATATACAATTTTACATCCGTCTCTTCCGTTTAGTATAACAACTAACACAGTAGATTGATATTTAAGAGACGGCAATAACGAAATTGATGAATATTTTGGTGCAGATTGTGGAGTTTTCGTCACAGTAATCTAAATCTATTGGTGACATCGCAACCCTTTGCCGAATCGTCTCATTCCCTGCTTCTATAAGTAGGTATATAATTTTATTAGGATTCGTTTCTAGAATCACGTTACGTTACATGTAGGTGGCCAATCGGAGCATAACGTGAGAACTTAACAAGATAAGAACGCCGTGTCATCGAGAGTATTATAGGAGGGAGAAATAAGTCTCGCTATATGGATGCAGTGGAATGGCAATGGCGAAAATCCGTCTATCTCTCGTCTCCCCTTCCCACAAAAGCACAGTGACTTTATGTAGACGTAAATGAAATGTATACATGTATAGTTGCAACTGAATTCGGTCTTCTTTGTGAGCTACAAGTATGGTTCTAGTCGTTTCGCACACATTTTTATTTCAAAGCTTAGGCTACCAAAGTAATCTAAACACGCAGCCTCGACTAATAGTACGAATTTGATTGGGTTTTATTGAACCTTTCACACTTGTGCATCGGCCTCATCGCCGCGAGTCAAACATGTTCTATAAACTGTAATTGGTATTGCTCCAAGACGAACTCGTGACAAAATCCCAATACCACCCACCACACTTGTTGCAAAAGGATTCAAGACGTTAATTGGAAACGAAGCCATATTCGATCTGCTACAATCAACAGACATTGTCCGTCAGCGGTTCCACACGCGATATCATATGGAACTCTTGAGATATACATGTATAGGGGTATCTTTTTTAAAGAACTACTGACTGTCGTTCATTATTTTCTGAACCGATTCACATCTTTAGTAAAATTCATTGGCAAGTATTGCAAGTGCGATGAGGCGGTTAAATGATTGGTAGATGTACATGGCTGAATCCTTTGCAGTCAGAGTCTTCGAATACATTTTTTGAATGTCTCTGGATTATTATACTCTACATACGATAGAATCAAGAGGTAGAACCAAGAGGTCGACCCAACCCAAAAATGGCATAGCTCATTGCTGCATTCCACTTACTTTTTTACAATGGCATCAATACCGTATCTTAGATTGGTGATGCTCCGCCATTTCTTTAGTCTCAGGTGAAAAAACGTTCATCTTTCCAAAAACAGCAAACAGCACTTTTGAAAGCAAATCACAACGGCATGACATTACTCTAGAATCGTCATTGCTTTGTCATGTAAGTCGAATGCGGTGGAAACCATATTCCTCGTGTGGTTTTTTTTCTTCTTCTGAGCGGAATATTGAATTGAGGTAAGGCGGAAGACAGGACTTCGTCTTGCAGAATTTTTTTTCCAGCTTGACTTGGCCGGAAATGGAGAGTCTGCATGGCCGGTGCAGCCATAATTCGACTAAGCAGCTACAAGGGGCAAACTGCTATTGAATAAGCATCATCTGCTTCGATTCCAACGATTTTCTCCAAACATTCTACTTGACATAACTAAACCCATTTACCTTCTCATCAGTAAGAAACAAAAGAAAGTTTTTATCAATAAGGATCTCCGAGGTAGATCATACATTTTTTCTTATCACAATCCTTTGCCATTAAAGCAGCATAACGGGATTGTCATCAGGCCACGGCGAAAGAAAGCTTCGCCGAGGTAGATAAACCTGTTGACCAAACACCAGAAAGGCCGCATCCTTTTATGGAAACCTTAATTCTCTGTGCGTCAAAGTGGCAAGTTCGTTACTCGTCTAACCGCTGAGATAAAGTTGTAGATGCCTTGAGTTAGTTCTTCTGGCAGTGCTTGTTCCGAACATCCTGACTTGCTCTTTACTTTGACAGAATAACAATGTAACTACGTTAATTTGCAATATTGCAAGAAAATAGAAATTTCTTGAAACATTCAGAGTACAAAACATCCGTGCCAAGATGAATCTCTTAAAAAAACTCACGACGCAGCTAGTCCCCAAACAACCCTGGCCATTAGCAACCAGAAACTGAAGCTTGTCTCGGCGAAACAGGTGCTGGTTGAAGTTGTCATATTGAACTACAAGCATTAAGGCCAAGCTGTACTGATGCTGATAAATTGACGCTTTTGATATACCGCGAGGGAAATCCTAATTACTCTTAGTGGATTACGCGACATGAATGCCAAACCTGCATTAGTGGCAACAATTGTTTTATTTTGTGAGTAATGGGGGACTGGGGTTTAGAGATCTAAAATATGATATAAAGACGGAATGTCACTTGAAGAAAGCAACGTGGCTCAGTCTTGAGTACTGTTGACAGAAATGTTCGCACTGTGGCGTGGAGCATTCTATTTGTCGGGAGGAATGTAACAGGTTCTCTGATTTACCAAATTAGCAACAACGCCTACTTCCAATTACCAATTATCATTCAGTCATAGTACCTCTTAAACAGTTTAATTTCTTCAAAGAGCACATCGGCTCAAATATAGCTGACGACAGTTGATTTAATATGATATCGGATGATAACGCATGGAGCCTTTTCCGAAAGCGTGAAGAATTGGTGTCTGGAAGAAATATAATTGTTGTAAGTTGCGCTGTAAGTGTTTGCGCTGTGAGTTATCATTATGAGCCATGTGATACACTTCGTCAGTTCGCTCTTATTGAAAAAGCCGTGAATTTCGGACACTCGAGAAGTCTCCATTGTTTTGCAGATATCTATATAATTCGACAGCCATTATTTTTAGGTAAGCTTATACCTAAGACATAATAAGATACGTTATCAAAATGGGCGTTTATAATTGGTAGATTTGGGTTTTGCGAGGAAATTTTGCCGGAGGGTCTAACCGCATCATCGGATACCAGAGAAAGATATACAACAACTGGCAGTTGATATAGAGCCACGAGTGAGAGGAGACTAATGAATGGGTATAAATCATCCACGCAGATGTCTTAGAAGAATTGACCAGACTGACATACATGTATACCTAGTCTGCGGGGAGTGATACCGCCAGTAGCAGGAACTTTTTAATGTATATGTTCCTTCATTTAAGTTCATTGAGTAACGATCCATTCATTTACCAGACTCCGAAACCTGCCCTCTAGTCTTAAGCTCTCCAGTGGCGACTGCAAATTGGCCCGGATATCTCTGAACGCACATACGTGAGAGGTGACTACCTCAACCGATTCAGATGGGCAGCTCGTCCAGCTGTGGCTAACCAACCTTGTAACGCGAACATGCCAGTTATTTCCTTTGTGGCCTGTCGATGTAACAGGACCAGGTTTGTCATTATGTCGTGCGTTGGTTTTCTTGGTGCTTGGGGGGGCTGACAAGCCTTGATATGGTTTTGCAACTTGATTACGTCTCTGTCTTGGGTTTGGTTAATGGTTTTGGCGAGGTAAACGAAGTTTTCCCGCATCCCGATATTATTTTCTGACTTCTATGTTTTGTTTGCTATAACCGAACTGGGGCTGATGGACGCCTTAGTTTCTGGTCTGAGGACAAGGAAAAGAAATAAATAACATCATTTGGACATCCAAGCCTTAGTTGTATCATCGAATAATTCACACATTGCTTGTACATGCAACGGTTAGTCAGTTTTGCTTGCCGAGCTAAATCTATAGTATGTACATGTATATTGAAGCGACATCTCCCCTGCTACTCGACCTAGAAACTGCTCTCAGACTCCGAAGAGCACTCAAGCCCACCAAGTGAAGCCCTTAGCGCCCAACTTCCGCCCCATTTTAATGACAAATATTTCCTTCTGTTCAGGAGAATACGTATAAATTTTGACAGAAATGACGTCTAAGCCTCTGGGTGAGTGCGAAGCAACTTCCAGCATGAGAAAATGTTTTTACAGGGAGAATGTCGTGTTTTTACGAAAATGTGGTTCAAGAGAAGTGTAGAAATCAACCATGCTTTGCCGTATCGTTTGAGGGAAAAACATTGGTTGGTAGGTGTTTGGTCAGTAGCTACAACGACACGAATTATCGGTCCAATATAAACGCTTTCCCCATGCAGCAAAGACATTCCAATCTGGCAATGTCAAATAAGAAAGATATTGCTTGCCTCCCGGCCAGGTTTTATAGTCATTCTATCCAGGGTTCTATTTTCCAACTTTATGTAGAGTTTTTTACTGTCTTAGAAAAGGGCTAATGGCAGACCAATATGAGACATAATAATCACGGCAAAAGCAGAGGGCAAATTTTCACTTGTCAAAAATACAGGATACCAGTATATGGTGTACTTTATCACGAGATCTCATCAACAAATGTCGCCAGTCTCCTCACGACCAAACTAATTCAGTGTCTATTTACCATGGTATTATATGCTGCCCTAAGAACTTATCAGGTCACTACTTATACGACATTGCTAGTTGATAATCGATAGTTGTTTTCTTCGAAACTATCACAAAGAATTCCCAACCGCCCCAGCGGGTATTTTGATCACCAAATGCCCGTTGTTTTCATTCAGCGGCACCGCAGCCCGTAAACGCCTAATCGTAATCAGGCCTTCATGTATCTTAGGGAGAAAAAGGGACTTACCCGATAAGAGCCGAAATAACGAGGCATATGTGTGTAACTATCCAAGTTTTCATCGTAAATTCCAGTACACATTTCCTGTCTTAGCCTGCACCGGTTTCAACCTCATTGTACTGAAAGTGCGCCTTAGCTCTGAAACGACATGAAATCATGGTATTGTCATTAGCATGGAATTGAACTAGTACCAGTACTATTAGGCCTATAACGAGCATGAATATCAAAGGCCCGATCACCTCTTAGAAAGGATTTGTGGGTGTGCTATGACCAATTAGTCTTACCCTCGCCGTATCATATAATCGTGATAATATGCCTTGGATTATATCCACCTATCGTATCGAAATTGTCTGCCTTTCATGAAATTTCATCCATCCATAGATAATAATTGGCCGGGACTAGACCATGCCTGGAAGGAAAGTAGGAAGGTACTGGTACGTCAGTATCAATGACACAATGAGTCTTACAAAAATACTGTCCTTAAGAGAGAATTTTCCAGGTACAGAGGTCAAAATGAAGAGAAATGACCTATTTTGCAACATAATTAGCTGCAAGATAGTTGAAACACCTATTGGCGGATTCTTGTAACTTTAATCTGGCCCTACTGCATGGCTCCTACAGTCTCCATTTAACAAATACTGGTTTACTCTATCAACTCATTCACTGAAGGCGGACAAGACCTCAGAAAAGGGACTTATAACCATTGAAATATATAAGTCGAGATCATTACAAAATAGACAGTCAGATGTCCCTTGATTCACTTCAAGGATAGTAAAAGTTGGTCTACCAAGAGGCTTGGGCGTTACCTCTGAATTACTTTTGCCATTATAAACACACCGTCCATTAATGGCTTCAAATACATCCTTTGATATATGACCTAATAATTTTCATTCTTGTTCCATCGGCACCGTGCGGATGTGATTATGGCAGAATGTTTCGACGTCAAGGTTACCACAAGTAAGCAGTGGCTGATAACACGAAGCCGTCTGATGAGCAGAGGACGGTGCAAATAACTTTCTTGAGATAAATTGAACCATTTTCTTTCATGTTGATTTTCGGTTTTACTCAGATATATTCACTATTTCTCTTTACTGATCGCCATCATGTTATAGTGATTATTGCGAATGTGAATAAAGAAAGATCGGTAGATGTATTCTGATAACGTTTGAGTTAAAAAAAATAGAGAAGTGAATGATCATCGCGGATCGCCAGTCTTCTTTCGAACTTCCTGCATCTCCAAGAAGGGGATTGCAAGAGTAAGTGATTTTACATGTACCAGGAAACAATGGAAGCATTTTAGTGCGACTTCGGCCTTATCTGTCAGGATTGAGTTACAAAAAAGCAACCCGTCGCTGTTAATTTTTTTCCTTGCGAAAAGTGAGTACGCTGAGTTCACTCGTGTCGACTGGGAGGGCAATTTCACTTGGTGGGCTGATCTGAACTCGAGAATTTACACGAGAGATTTCCTTGGGAAAGGCCGGACCCAGTTCTTATGCTGGACTTTCGATCTGGTGGTCACGGGCTCGACTCTTTTTTCTGTTCATTTACTTTTTTTATTCATTCATGTACATATAGTATTATTAGTATTATTACCATCAACCTATGTCTTCTCAATTTCATTTATCGCGATGGAGAAACGCCCTGGCCCCACCACTGCGAAACACGTCGATGTAGTATAACGAGAACTTAAGGACATTTCTTGTCGGAAAGGCCACTCTAGCAGGAAACAACGCTAATGCAGAGTCAGCGCCGGAAACGGATGTTGGTGGCACCACTGCTTCAGTAATCTTACCTGCCATACGTGACTGTGAGATTTCTCCAGCCAAGCGGCGGGGCGGCTTGATGATGATAACATCACTGACCAGCCGCGGAGGATAACATGGTTTGTCATTAAGTTAAACTTTTCAAGCTTTAATGAAGTGATCAGTTCCAAATCAATCTTAAATCTTGGATGTCGGTTTGGAAACCAAGTTCTACGAGTAGCAGGAAACAGAAATGACTAGGGTGAGATGCTGGTGGCGTAGAGGTTTGTGTGTACACTTCGGTCTACGGCGTGTACCTCGGGCTGAAAACGGAGGCAGATGCTGCTGTTTTTCTTACGAATGTTACATATTTGTTTATTCAGGCACTGCATTTATGATACCATAGTCGTCTTTTCAGTGATTATACCCGTACTTGCATAAAAATCAATAACAAGTCCGCAATGGAATGCGGTACAAGACAAGATTTATACTCCATATGCTATTAAACTGCTATCGCACGATCTAGGATTACAATAAATTATCAGAGATTCGTCTTAGGCTGACGACAGTATGTGGCCATGCGAGATGAGTGTTACGTTTATCAGCCTAGGAACATTTTCCCATCGCAAACCTAACTGAATACGAAGGCGCATGCTACCAAGAAATCGCCGTTATTGGATCAGACGAGAAACGGAGTAACTTCATTAGCCTCCGAATGTAACAAAATCCAAGTGACACTACCAGTGACGACGTTCCCATGTAGCTTGGAAAACTGAACGATATCTTGGACTCGGTTCAAGGTAACAGGATCTGGGAATACCGCACGTGGTGGGGGAGATTTAAACATAATTGAGGGCTCAATATAAGGCTGTTATAAACGTGACAAGGGAGACTGTTTATAAACTGTATAGACACCCGTAAACAGACATTTGGTACGTACATTTGATATCGAAGCTATCTCTGAGATTTTAGGCGACCATGTGTCATAAAAGCTTAATGCTGGTCACGTTCTTGGCCTCAGGAAGATACGGTTAGGCGATTACAACCTAACTATGAGTCATTTCGATCGCAAATAATGGAACCATACATGAAAAATGCACAACGCTTATAACTTTTGAAACAAACTGTCGTACTGTCAATAGCCAGTAACGCACCGAACTTCCACGCACACCATTATGAGGTTCTGGCGAAACATCCGATATTCTCATTAATATTCAGATGTTCTGAACATGAAGCAATTAGTTTCATCTTCGATTTTCCGAAACCATGAGAGGTACTTTGACTTTCCCGTGGCAAGAAACCTACGCCATGATTAAACACGGTTTGCTACAGTTAAATGTTCGAAAGTCATATCCCGTAAGGTTGGGGACTGAAATGACTGATGGTTTGTGAATTAACCCTTTTTAGACAAAGAACTGCTATAAAACTAATTTCATTACAAATTGATCTATGCACTCATTATTCTGAGCTTTGACATTAATCATCAGTCTCCGACACCTGAATCTTTCTTGCTGAATATGGCCGACTTATAGGACATTCATGATCTAGTTTATTCAGACGTGATCACCGCTTAGTCGCGTTCTTGTCAATCTGAATACACGAACCCTATCATCTATATTCACATAGTGTACCATCTGTAAGGTCGTGATATACATTTAAAAGCACTGACCAAATGACATTACAGTGTGAAGGTTCCCTATTGCGCCTTCTAATGACATTCAAGGAATTGACAAAGTCCATTCCACACTTCCCAGACGTCCTCAGATACACAGCAATGCACATGATACAAAGTGTGCACTCCTTTCTGACTAACTCGCGTTGACTTGCAATGTATCAACGTACTATAATGTGGATCACAAAGTTATTGAACCGGAACTTCCCGTCAGGTCTATTTCCGGTGCCAATAACCGTCAAAGAGGGGATCCAAGTTTTCGATAGACGTTTCGAAGATGGATGAGAAATAATTTTCTCTTGATCCCATTGACTGGATTCGAAATAGCAGAGGTTATACCAACTCATGCTTGATAAAGTGTCGTCGTATACGCGTCTAATAGGCTTCTTTTCTAAAATTCACCCAGAAAAGGACTTTTGTCTGGTCTTCTCTGATGATCTGACCACAATTTTCATCATAATAAAGTTCATCAACCGATGGCTGTTCTTCAATAAGTTATGGTGTACATAAGAAAAGTTGCCAAAATCACCAAATATTTGACGTCTCCGCCATTTCCGATGGTAAAGGCTCACCTAATCAGAACTCAGTTTGCTATCACAAGCGAACTATGCACCATTCTTTTGAATACGATAAGAAAGATGAACGCAGGGGTTTAAATAGCCTGGCCATAAGTTGCAAAGACGACGAAAGGAGCGTTTACCGTAGGGTTTCAAAGGGCGACTAGACCAAAATGGTACTTGGTGCGGAGGTGTAGCCTTAGCAACGCAAAGGGAACATACATGAATCCAGTGACATGGGTACACAGCATCGACAGGAATTAAACGAAATGAAAACAATGTAAGGATGTTTGAAACATTACACTTTTAAATCTTATACGTGGGCATCCACTATTAAAGCAGAGTCTGAACAAATCACCTCTAATCCACTCGTTCAGTCCGAGATAGAGAGGTTCTATCTCCTAGTGCATCAGGCAATGCATTAATACACTATGCATTAGTAGGCTACCTGGATCAGTTTATACGGTAACCGTAGACCCAACTTTAAACTCGAAACAAGTTCTAATCTAAAAAAACGTGTACATTTTTATAGGATGTACATGTAACAAGAGAAAATAAACAAAATACCCAACCATATCATGAAAAATGTAGAATACACGGAACGGAACGAAGAGACGGCTTCTGCTTTTTCCCCTGCTTTTTCTGGCCAAGTCACGCCGCAATTTAACGTTTTGTCATCATATCCCTGGTTATTTTCGTAAATAAAAGCAAGCCCAGGGGATAATCCAGTTTCAAGACTAACATCAGAACCATCAAGACATTGTAGATATTGCAACCCTTAGGAATAAAACGCACTAAACACATAACATGAACGTTCTCCGCGGTAATACCATTTTCCTTAGATACGCCAGAGCCTATTATCAAGGCGTGCAAATAGACAGGAAAAATGAGAAAAATGATAGCATATTGTTCCACTAAATTGTTAGAACCTATGATAACCCTTATGCTGACATCCTATTCGTCAAGAATCATATATTAAAAAATACCTACAGGCTGAAAAGTTGATAAGCCAGTGTATCAGCTACACTCTTGAGATCGAGCAACCGCGATCAGTCACTGCACTGAAGAAGTATTAGTGTAAGGAGAAAAAGATAAAAAAGGAATTGTTTCTGCTTGTGACAAATAACTTCACCGATCATGCATTTCGCCAGAGGCAAGGGCACCCAGTGCTACTGAAGGGCTAAGAGCAGGCGACAAATAAGTGCAATCGTTTGTTCCACCAGAGAAAAAGCTGCAATTCTCAATACAAAAAGCTGTAAACAAGATTTGGCTCAGCCTGATTTTTCTAAGGATCACTTCTTCACAGAATGCGCACAAAATCGATGGAACTCGGCGCCTGGAGAAAATGTCAGACCACGAAGAAGCAAAAAGTCGTGGTTCACTCCCAACGATTCTACATGCGGCTTAACTAGAATTCCATCAACACACGAAAGTATTTGGATAAAAACGAGTTTAATTAACGTCACTTGTTGGCATGTTTGGCACCTGCTCTTGACAGAGAGGTGAACATTGAAGAGGATTTCATTTGTTTAAACACTTGACAGTGGAACAACTACGCATTGATATCCAGGGTGCTATCAGTGATGGAGACTACACATGTATATATTCCATCAGGTATAGGGTGCACGTTGGTCCATCCTTGCTAGACTTCTACATTAAGATTGGGAGCCGATATAAGTACATTCATGAATGGTTCCGATAAAAATTTATTTTTATTTTTTAATCTCATGACTTCAATCAGCAACCGCAGTGTGTGTCCAATAAGAACAAAATAGCCAATGAAGTAAATTTCACATCGTTTCTTCAATATGTTTACGCCTTGATAATAGCATTTATAATGATTTTTACAGAATCAGTGAACACAAAAGAGCCTTCACTGGCAGGTTAACGGAATCATGGGTCTGGCAGTATCGGCACCGATATTCAATTTCATAGTCAAATAGCCTCGTGAGAAATGGCCAGCAGTTAATGACAAAAAGCCCGCAGACCTTTCAGCAGCACAAGCACAAAATTATTCAGCCAATCAGAAGCGTCACCTTGAAGACGATCTTACAGGGATCGCTCTGCGCATGATCAGTCAAGTGGAAGTTCGACGACCATTATTTACTTATGGCCAGGGGTGAAAGTGACAGGTGCGGCGGTACTGGGGTGTACAATTAGCAAGACAGCAATTTGTTATTAACCGTCCTAGAGCTGTCCAATTGATATAAATCTCTGTTCAGACCAATCAACAAAGGTCCACAATTTTCGTGTTTGCAATTTGGGCGATAGTTTCCGCTGAGCTGGACACATTAGCTTAATTAGACAATACATGTATATCCTAATTGTCCGATACCCGTTATGTGGGTTGGTTGATATTTTAGACCGTTATAGGTGCAAGATGAGAGAGCAAAAAACCGCTGTCCCCCGTGGCTATTCTTAAGTGACTATTTCAACGCAAGTTTCGAAGACAAAAAGCTGCCTGTTCCTGAATGTAAAATTTCAACATTTCCGTCAATGCTACGTAAACGAGATTAAGATTACTGTTTGATGGTTATACGAAATGACGAATTCAATTCTCAGGAGTTTTGAGCGATTATAAATGTTGTCAAAAATACACCAGCAAGTTCAGCCACCAGCGATATCAAAGATCGTAAAATCATAACCCGACGAAGATACGACCGAGATTTCTTAGAAATAACCTGATGACGTATTCTCCTCTTCCGTGATGCTGGAAACAACTAATTTCAACGAAAGTCACCTTCCTTTGCCAGAAAGAAAAGAAGGTAATGTGAGATCAGTTGCGCATTCTTTGGAAATATCAAATCAATTACAACTACCGTGGATTCAACCCGCACTCCTTACGCTAAGTGAAGTATGCTATAAAAACTGAGAGTCGATATCCCGGCAGCTAATAGTGCATTCCCTGTGCATAAATGCACTGGATGCCGGCATGCATGGCGTGACTGTTTTCGGCGACCATCTTGCTTTAACCAGGGGCCATATCACTGGGGAGAATTCTATTAGTTTATGAGATAATTTACTTCGTTTATGGAATCCGTTTTGTACATTTAGCGTTCGGAACTCGGCGCCGATTTGATTTCCTGGGTGCTATTGGCAATTGTTGAGCGTTTATGCCGTAGATGATCGAAACGTTGACTCCGGAATGCGAAATATGTTGGGTTCTTCGCGAAAGTACTAGGGCGGACAATATATTATTGGAGGCGACCATGGGGTAGGCTATTGTCACTTCGGAAATCAAGTTTGGATATGTCCCCTTTCAGGATGCTGCTATAAGAAGGTAACCTTGTTGACGACAATCAAACCGTGACTTTCGTCAAAGCTTTGTTTACTTCCGATTAATCGTCTGCGCTTCGATTCCAGCCAGACAGGCAATTCATTGTCTGCATTTGTCAAGACCTCTCACAATCTCCTCCGATACCCTAAGTGATTTCATAGCATAATCGCCGTATAGAAATTAGTTTATACATAATTGATGTCACCAGGGATTTATTGGACCAACCACGCCAAAAATCTCGGGGAACTCGACTCCCCGAGTGACTCTGCGCAGTGATAAATAAAACAAGCGAAACCACTGTCGTGATCATGCCGCCCATAATGGGGTATACGCCGAATTACTGAATTGATGGGCCATCACCGAGCCGCTTGTAATGCCAGTGGTATGACTTATGGCTGCTGTTTCTACTATGAGGCGATAACATTGCTGGTCGGTGTGTACGGAAGGAACAGCGGGCAATGAGCCGAGGCCGGTGCTTCCCTTGGGAGTGTTTGCAAGACGCATTCTTCAAGAGGAACGGTAGCCCAGATTTGCATTCTGGTGGCGTACCTGCGTCCCTGGAGAGGGCTCTTGGTCCTTCGACTGGGAAACGTGACTTTGAAGGGACTGCCATCAAATTCGTCCAGAGCGACGGGCTGCGGCTGCACTAGGTTCTCCTGTTTGAAACCAGCGTTATAACTGATCATGCCTGCTCAAAATCAAAGATGAAAAACAACATCCCATCCTTTATTTGGATAGCTACATCTTCCACAAGAAACACATAAACATTTTTAAGTTCTTTCATATTCCATGTAACAGTTGAGAACTTCTTTTTTTTCAATCCGCATAGTGACATTTGTCGCCAATATGCGTCCTAACCTAACGAGAACCGAGTTTGATAATCCTACGGGAGGTATCACGCGCCGGCCTCATTTCTGGCGGCGGTCCCAATAGGTGCCGAGATGTCATCCTCCATTATCGGGCCACGCTGCCAGGGATCACCCAATGATTTCCCTGAAGGAGAGCCGCCATTTCCTTCGCACTACTCAAACTCGCTGCAGAATATCACTTATGACTTGATAACTGTAATTACCCGGGATCAACTGATCAAAATAACTAAGTGGTTTAGAAATTCAATTATTGTTGTAATTATGGTGTATTGGTCGATATTCAGCTGTTCGGCTAGAGTCCTTGGCTAAGCTATTTAATCAGTCTGTGAATGTTGTCGTTATATTATTATTGGTATATAGAATTTGTTTTATGCATCTGCTTCAACAATAGCACCGTTATAAGATTTATTTCCACCAGTTAATACCTAATTTCGAAACTGGTCTTTTAGAATCGTATTATGGAAATACAGCATAGGATCTTCGGACGTATCCCACAAACAAAAAGAACTGCGCCACTGAAGAAGTGCGGTCTGTTTATCAAAACATCGGGCTTATCATTCCTCATTACCCGCTAATAAATTTTGTGTCATCTTAATGTATATTTCATGGCGACTGTCACCTCTGAAGTCTGCTGTAGGATCATCTCAGCATCAAAGGAAAGGGGCCATCTCAGAGAGCATAACCTTTTTGCTATATCCGTCATCGCGTGGCGATTCACCAGCATCAATATTTGTAGACTGGGCGAAGATTGGTGATGAATTATATATACTTTGATGATTTCTCTGGGTATCGGTTTGTTCCCAGTGTCCTTCTGCACAGCCTACGAAACCACGGACCATACATGTCATAAGGTGATGTTGTTTTGATATCTGTCATCGCTAATGATACACGGGTATCAATCAATATACACGTACATTTTTAGATAGAACTGAGGTCATAGACTGGTGAGTCATGTATAGTTTGAAATGATTTCTTTGGGTGTGGGTTCGATTCCAGTTCCTTTACAGCCTTACAATACTGGTGATACACGTGATTAAGACTTAGTATGAACAATCAAAAAACAACAATGCGATCGCCTCTACTCTTTAACCTTTGAACCAACATATCGAAACGACGTCTGGCCATTTTGTTACATATCGCTGTCTTATTTTGTAGTATACTCCTCGTAGTTGTGACATTATTACAATATTATCAGTCAGATGCTCTGTATATGATGCATCATGTTGTCTTCTGTCACATCAATATATGGGTTATAAGTTAATGCTGTTGCTGAGTGATATATATGACTTATAGGGCTATCCGTCATCGCGGGGTTATCGAGACCCATCGCCAGTGGAATCAATATACATCGGTTATAGTTACAGAATTTGACATGCACTGCTTTCTCAGGGGAATACCCAGTTTTCAGTGTCCTTGTCAGGGCACATGTTCAAAGCTCGAGATGTCGATCTCGTGAAAGATTTGGAGCCAAAAATTTACTTTTACAGTTTTGTGGTACGCTACGGGCATACGATACTGCGCATGGTCAGTAGGCCCCTATACCTGGTGGAGACAGCTTAGATCGTCAAAGAAATTGAAACTTTTCGAATGGTCAACAATGTCAATGTGTAGGACTGGTAGAAACAGTGTTACATCTGACAGTCTCTTCTTGTTTTGCATAATTACTGCATTGCGGCCAAGTTTCCTAGATCCTCCTAATTATCAGAGATAATGAACGATGTACACGAATAACCTGTGCCCGCAATCATTAAAATTTAATGCCACCCTATTAGTAAAAACCTCTGGCTATGCTCATTACGGGATAGTGTTCATTTCCGGTTTACAAATGAAGAGCATAAATAGGAGTTATGATTAATGAAGTGACAATAATGTACTTTTCCAATCACCCATTGCCGGAGGAAATTGCTCTTCAAATTGCAAAACGGTATCATAAAACATTCAAGTGGAGATGGACCTTGGATTCTGGCATGGGTCTTACATTTACCGGAAATCGTGTCTCCGCAGGTATCGCATGATGCATGCCGTATTGGTATTGGTATTCGTGTGTGTCGTTTCACACTAATCATGCATTCTGTGCAAACCCGTCAATGAAATGTCACATACGTGCATTTGAATTAATGCTGCATCTCATCGGATAACCAATCAAGTGACCATAAAAACCAGAAGCTTGAGACATGGCAGTTGTGTTTACTCTGAATCTCTGATGGTGTATTCTATTACATGGTGTGCAAATCGTGGGAAGATGCTTTCCGGGAAATACGCAGAGCCTGGGAGGAAGTGTCTTATGTTTCCTTGCCGTGATGTGATATCGATTGCAGTTATGTCGGGTCAAGGACTGGGTGAACAACCGGAACGACAATGAAGAAAGTCCAAGTCTTCATCACCTGACTCCGTAGGATATTTGACTTAGGCTGATCTCTCCAACAAGGGAAACGATCGCCAAACTTCGAATTCCCATATAAAGTCCCCAAACGTATCTATATTCCTGAGACATGCGCCGACCTGACGGAGGGCAGCCTTGATAAGCTATTGTGTTGTGGTGGTACCGCAATCGGGGCACGTTCTCGGCAATATGTATGGCCATGGACCCCTGCGACAATCCTTTCAACGGACAATACTCTCGTCTTCATATTATCACCACTTGTCAGACTCATTTGGTGAATGGTACATTTTATGAGACTTTTACTTTCTCCTGAACAATGGGACAATCTAAATACAAAGGTCTTTGTTGGGGCTATTCTTTGATATCAACTGTGGTCGTCATATTGGAGAGTTGTGTACGTGACTGGGCCATGAACATCATGAATTACCTTAGCGCTATATCTTCTGTAATACCAATGATTATATAAAAGAAATGATCAGAGACGAAAAGCTTTTACAACACCTTTAGATTGCTATGTACAAAAAGTATGGATGCAAGCATAAAGATTTAGTCACATGGTGAATATGTACATTTTCCCCAAGGACACAGGTGACACGACTCCTTGCATTCGTAAAATAATTGTTTACTTCGAATCCCACACGAATGGTAAATTTTTCTGCTGTGACCTTCTTTTGTGCAAGAACACATGGGCTTTGATCCTTTACTCATCATTTTTACTTCTTTTGGAAATTTACATAGCGACCCAATTAGCATACTTCCCACAAAAGCATCGGATTTTAGAAATCGGGCACGACTTCTTCTATCAGAAACCCCCACATTTTTTGGAACCAGCTTGTTTAGGATGTTTTAGCAATTGGCCTTCCTCAGACGAGTGAAAAGTTTCGGTTTAGCTCAACTGAAAGAAATAGGCTACTCTTTTGAAAAAAATATGCCCTTTGAGCGCATCGCTTATAATTACATTCTCTTTATTGGGCTACTTTTTGTCGTAAGAAGGTAACCTTTGGAACATATTATCAATTAAGCCAAAAAAGGTAGCCAGCATTATGTTTTTCCTCAAGTCCCTTTTTCAGAAGCCGAAAACAATTTAAGGCCATCACTTTCTTCAAGTATCAACTGGTTCCACTCAAAACATTGCCGCTGTGTTGGTGGTAACAAATGTCATCTTCAATCAGTAAGCGATTCAACACATTTATGCTGTGCTTTGAGGCATTTGAGATTAACCTTAAAGATATTGCTTTTTTTAAATTCGTCACTGTTCTGCTCCCTCTTGATGATTCGCGATATTTGTCTCGAGGCAGTAACAAAGCCAGTCTGGGCTTACTAAATAGAAACAACTTGGACAACATTGAAGACCTGAAACCTGAGGCCAAGTTGACAAAATTTAATTACATTACCGATGTATGACTTGCGGGGAGGTCAGGTTTTGCCCAGATTTCTGCATTACCTTGCCGTCAGTATTGCTTGCTAGGATTACTTCTTGCGACTATGTGGCCTTTTAAGCTGCGTTCCCAAAGGCTTTTCCCTTGTCGAGACCATTGTTCAAATTGAAATTCCGTGGTACAACAAATGGTAAGGTCAAATATTAAGCCAAAGCCTTGGACACTGACCTGGCAATATCTACCCCGAACAACCAACTATAAAAATGATATTTCACGAATCCTGATAATCAAGTTACAGTTCTGATGTGCAGTTTTAGAAAAGATTTAATCTGCGCATGCGATGTCGCATCTTCCACGGCTTTCCGCTAGGTGTTCCGACAGCTCTCTTATAAGTTTTCTTGGCTCGCTCTCCAGGTCGGAAACCCGATCAGATTCTTCGGTAAAATCTTATTCAGTTTCGTATGCATTTAATGCACACTCGTGACAAGATTCTTAGTTAAGAATAAAATTACGAATGCCAAATACGCCAAATCTCGTAATTTCATTACACGATTTGTTAAAGGTTTATTGAAAGAAGTGTTAAAATGGAAAGCAGAAAATAACCCCCGAGGTGTTTGTGAGAAATAGGCAGTGGGCCGTGCTTGTTTGATATTTCAAAACTATTTATCAACATAACGGAGAGCAACAGAATGAAATTCGCTTTCACAGGCAAAATATGATGTTTTTCTGATGCCTTGCCATTAGATTTAAGAAATACACAAAACCTTTTACGAGAGTTGATAGAAAGTAAAAGTTGCCTTCGCCTAAAGAGCCGAAAGCCGTAAAATCAATTTGCGAATTCTTACCCGCGGTAAACATTCGCTTGAGCGAAACCATTCAGATCTTCTCGGTTACATTTTGCAAATTCCCTGCGACAATACTGCACGAAATTTGTAATTTTAGAGGCGAATTTGCTCGAGGATTATTAGATTGTCTAAGGGCGCACTCGGGAAGGTCTCATTCATTGCAATGCTCGAGGTGAAAAATTCAATTATTTTTTGTTTTTGACAATGAATTCAGTTGGTTTGTCAAACTTTATTTGATATTTGCCTAGCTGATTTTTTTTCATCTACAGCTTTCGGAGAGGGGGTGTACTGTGGAAGTCGTAGCGTAGCCTATCGACCACATCATCTCGCCTTGGAGGAGGGATACTCTTGAGAAAATTCTGCGTAGCGAACGCTGAAGAAGAACAAGACCCAGCATTGCTTAAAGGGCAATGAACACTTCCTTGTTTTATCTTTAGTCTTTGGTGTTCGGATCTTTTTAGGCCACTGATAATACATACCTTCATCGTCACGTAAAAGGTCAATACCCAATGGTCATCGATGTCACGAATACGCCAGGCGAACCAAATAATTTAATTTCCAATCCGTTCCACTAGTCCTGCCCGCTACCACGCGTCAACAAAGCTCAAATTATCCTCAATACGAGCAGACATCACCTGAGACCCCGGCCCGATATCACGAAGGTGGCTGACCGCCCCGGTTGATTGAAATAATCCACTTTACTAACTTTCCCGATCAGTTCGGAGACCTCCGATATGACCCAATCGATCGTAGCTTCCAGCAGCATTCACTGCACGATTTTATTAGTGGTAATTTCACCGATGTTTTGTGGAATGGGCATTTTTCTCACTTTTGAGATGGCGTACTCGTTATGTTCGTTTTTACTAACACTTTTAAATTGTCGATATTTCGTCCAATCGACATCGCCAGAATTTCATATTTTTGTCACGCAACGTCATAGACAAACAATGTAAAGTTTTACGATTGGTCAATTCGACAAAAGGTCGACGCCATGCTTCGGGTTGCCCGCGCCCCTGACCAATTGAAACAATGATTTCACCCCCAATACTACTGCAACACGTTTTAGGTATACATCGTGACTAACAAGTGTGTATTGCTGTCAGCAGTTTCGTTTATGTTCGCTATGGCCGGGTACAACTTATAAATTCGCGACAACGATTTCCCAAACTGCCTTAAGATAAACACCCTCGACGAGTCGCACCTCAGAAGTCACACTGCACAACATCACGACGAATTAACCGTGTTTCATGTGTTCACATGCTCATACATTATCACTAACCAATATTTCAATCTACCTAGAGGATATTTAACAGGAAAACGTATTCTTAGCTGGAAATCTCCAAGGTTTTTATACACACCTCTGTTTGATAAATGACACTCGGCACCAAACGGTTAGATTTTTATTATTTTTCTCCGCCTGGACTGGATGTGACTCCGTTTCCCGTTCCTATCAAGGGATGTTCTAAGCTCTAAGTAAACTTGCATTGTTTTAAAAATGTGTCCACAGCGCAATGGACAAGGAATTTAGAAATGCAAGCGAGAGTTGCAAAGAAATTGTCTCAATGGAGTGAGTTTGAGTACCGTACTCCTAGAAATTTTGGAGTTTTGAAGAACACACGTAATGCACCTGTAGATTTCATCGAAATGATCGAATCACGAAAACTTTTAGGTTTTTTTTTTCATTTTACCGGAAAACCTCTATTTCTAAAAGTGCAGTTCAAAAGAGTACATTAGTCCTCTCATCATGACGTGGTGGAATATCATTCTAAAACCGTATTAAAAATATCAATAAGGTCTGTCACGATTGAAATTGAAAGCCAGTCTCAAGGGTGGGATGGTAAGGTGCAGTGTCAGAGGTTTTTATCACGGTCTGATGAGTATTCCATCAGAAGAGATTGTTAGTAGTGCAGTTTGTTATGAAGACCACGACAAAACAAATATGGCGCAGGTGCGCGGCCATATTGTTTTTATGACGGGTTGCTCAGCAGAGCATTTACACTTGCTTTCTGTGCTACTTCACTGATTCTTAGGGGGTTATTAAGGACAAACTATGATTGAAAAGGGTAATTTCGCGGATTACACCGTATTTCGCTGCTATTCGAAATTTAGCGACTGATCGAATTTCACTGGGAAGAATTACAAATCAATTTTAAAGATGTCCAGCTTTATCAATGGATACGAATGATAAAACGATTATATGGAGACAGGTCTTTGTAATAGAACTAAAACCTACCGTTATGACAAACCCCTTTGGTTAAAAACACATACTTGAGAGCAAAAGATTGACTCGGTTCAAAAGTGCATGTAAAAGTGATCAAAGCAGACAAGCCCTAATGTTACCTTCAATGTTGACTGTCAAGACGGCAAGCCGTATCAGCAGCGACCAGCATTTCATATCAGACGTCTCGGCATCCATGTCGCTCGCTTTGATCAATGTAGACAAAAAGTGTAATTAAAACTGCACACTCGACGTATGTAACTTTCATGTTAACATTTTTTTAATTAACTTCAAGAGGAAGATGGATCTACGAGATGGCAAATTTGGCTAAGCAGAGCGGAGTTCGGTGTCAAGATCAAACGACATGGGTGGATATTGGTTTGCCGAATCCATAGCCTCGAATTCACTTAATATACATCGATTATGTTTGAAAAGATATTGATCATATTTATCAATATATTCAAATTCAAACCAACAGCATTGTCCCAAACCATGACTGCGAAGTTTCGATTTTACTACAAGCAGGTGTAGTTCACAGAGGCATCGAAACCATGTTACAAACAGAATTCTCTTAGTAATATGCATGATTGTAATCGATTATTACTTAATTTCCTTATAACACCGGATACTCTTTCTTAAAGATATCATCCTGAAGCCCCTCGCCATGGAATATTGATGTAACCACACCACTGTTTACCCACAGGAGATACAGAGAAATGTTACGGATTCTTCCTCCAAATGCGATACTATTATTCTCCCTCGGGCAAACCAATCTGAATAATCGTTCCCAGTGAAGTTCTTTCCCTCTGGACTGTGGAGAAGTTCCAGCGAAAGATTTCCCAACAACTTTTTAGCAAAGTTGTTAGAATCTCCATTCGATTAATAAGATATTTCTATTGGGATTTCACTTTGACATCGTTGTTGGCTTCCCTAAGCTTTCTAAAGGAGAAATAAGTGTAAAATGATGGAAGGATCTCGTTGTGTCTTTTGAGATTTAAAAGCTAACAGCGTAAGCAGTAACTGCAAAGGATCTTCCCGATCAGTAGAGGTAACTACATAGGTTACATAGGTTATTTGGTTGACAGTACGTACATGTAATTCGTGTACAGTACAGCGGTACTAAAGTAACCGACAGAGAAGAAACCGTCTCTGTCCCATGGGTAGAAACAGAACAGGGCCCACATCAGTATTCAACCCATCCTCTCCCAGACTCTGGTAAATAAACACCATTTTATCATAGGCTGTCAGATCCTATGAAGGTCTAGCCAGCAAACATGGAAGAGTGGACACGGAATCTGCCTCAGGTTGCAGTCGGCGGATAGATTAATAATGGGTTTTGGTGTTTTTATTACAATCTATGGAACAAATCCAGAACAAATTCTGTTCTGCCAAGGACATGAATCTAGAGCAAATTTTTTCTCTGATTGATGTAGTTGCAACATTTTAACGAGGCAAGAAGGTCACGTTATCAATCGTTGGGGCGGGGATGATACCCAAAACCATCCCAATGCGATGGTGCCTGTGTAGCCTACAATACAATATATGCATGAATTTCGCAACTGTTTTAGGAAATGGCCTGTGTTTTTTCAAGGTAGGCGTATTATATACCTTCCTTTTCAGTGCAGATTCTTTAAAGTTTTTTCCGAGGATGGATCATGTTTGGAAAACTCACGGTCCTTTTCCGAATATACGGCTGGAGCCCACTTCCTGTTGAAAAAACAACATATCACAAGTTCTCTGACAATGAGAAAATGAGTATCAGACAGGGGCGCCAGTACTCTCTGGTAAGTAATGGCTTGCGACATGGTACAAACATTGCATTACCTTGTTCGTTATATTAGATTCTTCTGCCGTGAACATAACGCAAAGATGCTTTCCCGGCCAATCGTTACTGAGAGTCTGTTTGGTGATAATTCCCTATAAGTTACATCCCTAACGCAATCGAGAATGAAAGAGTAAGACACCTGTGACATGTGAGGCCCTACAAAGCTTATTAGTCTGGTAATTACGCCCCTCGCCCAGTAAACAAGGGGTTAGCCAAAACTTGACGGATACAATGATGTCTCTCAATATCTAGTGATAATTGCATATAGGGTACATCGGTAGGCCAATCAGTGACGAGAAAGCTGGACACCTGTGACAATGCGAGGATCTACAAACCTGGTAATGACTCTCCTCACCCAGTAAACAAGGAGTAAATGAATGCGGAAGGCAATCAATCCTAAACAAGTGGGAGACTGTGATGGAATCCTGTACGAGTGTGTCCTTAATCGAGACTGGCACCTTATCGTTGATTACGATTAACCTTTCCATTACGATAGAAGACGTATGGTTGTCTCGGCTCTTGATATATAAATTTGCTAAGGGGCAGGTTTCTACCGAATGCGATTTGACGATTGATGACATTTTACGATTTTGATTGTACGTGATCTCAGGATAACGTCACAAACAGAAGATGGATTTAAATAACACATCGAATACGACATTTTACCGTACTTCCAAAGCTGAAGATCACTTTGACATAATATAGATCTTCATACACCCGGTACAAATAGCATATCTAGTGATTGTTTTCGACCCAAAACATGTGAACCAACAGCTGCATGGAGAAAGCCAGAAAAAATCCACTCTCTACAAGTGATGATAAGCAACAAACAGTATTGGACTAGCCGAGAGTTGGAAGAGGTCCGGCTGTATTACAAGTGTAGCCAGACATTTCTAGCTTACACTACTCAGTCATCTTCCATCGTCTGCCATCAGTGTGTTTATGTCTATCATCTCCCGGTATACTGTTTTCGCTCAGTGTAGATTTCCACAGAGTGCGACTGCGACAAATCACGCGTTACCGCCTTGTTATTGTATTCCACACTGCACACTCAAACAATGGATTAGGTTCTGCGATTACGCATGCCTTATGCGATAAGTGCAAAATCAGTTTCAATTGAAACCTATCATTATTATTGGTGAATGCGATTCCGACATCACATGTGGCAATGCATTGTGATTTCACGCAGCACAGCACCAATCAAAATGCAAATATCGCATGCATTGTGAAATTCATGCGAAATCGCGTCAAATCGCATTTGAGGTATACGTACCCTTGTCTCTTCAGACATATGTATCTCGGGGGACAAGCACGCTTTTTGTTACAACATGGATGGACTCTGGGCAATAAGTCACTGTCATCGACTTCTGTTATGAAGATCATGGCCGCGCCCTAAGCGACTCGTAAAAAGTCATCACTTGTTGCAGTGTTTCCGTAAAAACGATACCGTAATGGATCGTGATATGATCGGCGGCAATGCAGTGCTATTGTGCGGTTACATTATCGAGCTTGCACTGGCTGTCTTCAAAACCAGGGCGATGGTATGTATCATGCACGCCCAATATCAAAACAGCAAAAGTCTAGTCTGTTTTGTCATTTAAGTGATTTAAGTCACTCGGCGGAACTTTTTGAAATACATGTACATGTATATTCTGTGATTCAATTTTGTTGTTGTTGATACCGTCTCTCCTCGCTGACTGAAAAGGAGATCATTGTGTGCATCACTTGCATGCAGTTACCCAGTGTAAAGGTGAGCACGAGGGTATTCGAAAAAAAACTGGGTTGTGAAAAACGGTGGACAACACTGGATAATTGGCTGTCACCGTCATCTTGAAGAAAGAATGTGAATAGACTTGAATGGCATATACTCGGAATGTTTATGAAGCTACGTCGTCGAATTTTCACCTGAGCTAACCAATGACAGAAAAGGAAACCTCTCATTTTCCCCTCGTTTCCAGACATTTAAAAACGTTTCCATTAAATAACAAATAGGGAAAAAATACCACGCAACATTGCTCAACGCCTGTCTCATCCCGATCGATCTCTTGACGATAATTGCAATTAAATCTATATTTTTTCACCTCAACGATCATTTCAAATCGTGACTGAAAACGTGCGGGCTTAGAGATTCGACTGACGAGACGCATTATCATGATGGTTTTCATTAGAGCGTAATTTCCCAGCACACGGTGCTAATTTCTTTTTGTGAAATTGGTTTAGAAGTTCAGAACTCTTCCAGTCACGATACAGACTTCTGCAGCCAAAAGCAAGTGAAATGTTTAACAATGTAACAACTGCGTCATCCTTTGAGTTTTAGTAATACTGATAATAACGTGTGTTGTGGAACATCACAAAAGGACCACACCGAAACAATTGAGGATAATACAGAATCTAACTCCCTTCATTCGTCAGACTCTCTCATATCCGCAAAGCAAAACTTTCATGGTTTCCCATTATTTCTCCCGTCTTTCTCGCAGCCCCCATTGACAGGCGAAACTTATAGAAGAAATGCACAGACTCAGTGAGGCTTAGCGCAGGATCTAGATTCCGGTGATAGGGAGTCTTTATCACGGCTCGGCAGACTGGGGAGTGAAGCGCTGCCGCGATAACGCACTGGCATAAAGGGATGGCGGGGAATACAAAGGGGTGAGCAGGATGCGATCGGAAAGATTGGAGTGCGGTTTTTCTTGTAAGCTCAGCCGCAGCAATTTCATAAAACCCCTTGCTGTTATATTGGAAGGAGCTTGTTTTACGTTTCAATATAACTTGCTTTTGAACTGAGTCATGTTAGCTTACAGTGATGCAGGTCGATTTTGTCAGGCATGGAGCAAAGCAGATTGGTCAGAGTCGCGACGCCGGATCAAGCGACTCGGTGTAATGATATCCGTATAAGATTTATCACGTAAGGCATGATTGCGGCCTGTACCAATAGAGTACTGACGTATACGACTTGAATAGCATTCTGGCAGGGTGCATGTCAATGGGATATTACTCTTGGTGCAGAGCGTAAGAAAATAATGTTGAGAGTACAGTACATGACTGTGTACTTTTAGTTAGAAAATCAATACATTATGAGTCTTTTGGTCGTCCAAACCATTTCTAAAATCGCCCACGTGACCGACAAAAAGCACCCGTACTAAACATGACCTGATCAGCCATCTTAGCGCATCGTTGGCCAATTGACCGGCGGCAAAACCCAATACCCGATGCAATATTTATGTAGCTCAAGTGACGATACTGGCAGATATTACAGAAGCGATAGATAAAAGAAATTCATGTCGGATAATATGGCCTACTGCAACCTTGCGTGCGGCGGCTTAACTTTTTTTAGTCGAAGCAATGCTTCATATCTATGGGTCTTAACTGATTCTTGTGGAAAACTCCGAAATACTTGTTTATATAACATATTTGAAAGTAGGTAATGGCACTATAAGACCTACCCCAATGAGTTCGAAATCCCAACTCATAGATAATCCTTTATGGTACTCGCTAAAGGACTTCGCAAGAATGTCTAAAGATTACCTGAGGAAATACATTCCCTGAAAGGTTGGACATGATATTCATGGTGATCAAGGTACAAGAGCCGCTTGACCGATCTCTCGTTTCAGGCCAATGATGCCGAAAAGGTCGTCTTTGAAGAAAGACTGGACAGGACATGATTTGTTATAGGTATTGCGCGGTGAAGGGCCACCAGAAGGCCGCTGGCGGTGACATTTACGACCAAACGGTTAGCGGGAAATGCTGTTAGGAACATTATACTAGCATATATACTACTAACTAGTGCCCAGAAGTATTACTAATTAACTAAGTGCAGCCAAAGGAGGAGCCTAATTAGAAGTGGTATGATACATCGACCGCTCATTACAGCTCGAGATCTGCCCGGATCTCGTTCCGCCGCCGTAGGCGATAGTCTGTACCAGATCAAGCAAGGAGACAATTAAAAGTGTCATAGTGGACTCGTTAAAGAGCTGAAAAGATACAAGGTAGGGAACTCCCGAAATAGGGCACCCATCACAAAATGAAACCATAGTAGTCGTAAATTTCCTTCGTCAGTGAATATCGCAGGAGGTATCCAGTCAAAAGGTAAAAAATATGGTTAACCTTGAACAATACAACGCACGACTATTTTATTTGTATTACATCTAGTTGAGCTAAGCAATTTGACCTTGTCACAAAATCGGAAAACATTAAAAAGATGACAGATTTCCTCGTTTTTCTGAAACTGAAACCCATCATTAAAAACTTCCAACATATAAGGCAAATGATCGCATCCTTAAAAACGCCCAATAGTGCGTGTAGAATGCCAGATGCAGATAATGAACACATTAGATTCCATCCCCCAACGGCCATGCCACCAGAATACCGCCCCTTCGATTTTTTCTAACTGCGGTCGGAGGAAGAAGTGAGAGCCAAAGAAAGGAGAGGAAACCGAACCCGATGATAGCCGTATAACTTACAGATATGATATTGTTAATCAATTTTTTCGCAAATAAAAGAAATATTTCTCAATCATTCATTTTGTTAAAGCTTTTTTAAAGAATTCTCTGATTCGAAATGAAATAATGGCTCCACATTATTTCTGTAAGATGATATGCAGCCATTGAAACATTTGCTTAAAACTTCCAAAGGGCTAAGCCTATCTTTAAAAACGTCCAAAAGAAAAAGGTTGAATGCCAGATGCAGCTAATGGAACCTTTTAGGTATGTGCTACCGTCAAGAGCCGCCACGCCATCAACAGAACTTTGCTTTCTCATTTCTTTCTACATCGTTCTTGACAGCATCGAGAAGAGAGACAACCAGATAACAACCGTCACAGATATTGGATGGTTTATTGCCCAGGCGTCTTTTATGTCCTGATGTACACTTTGTGTTTGTGAAACTGCGCTTACCATTCATCCAACAGAGACGACACCAGCATTCGCTTTTTAAAGCATTTTCCATTAGACGCAAATCGCGCTCGCCGAACTATAGGTCTGTGTTGGGGTTGAGTGTTTGAGAGCAAAAAGGCCATGACCACCTAGATATCGAGTAAAACGGACCTAAATGTAAAAATTAAGAATTTCAGAAAAAATAATGGACATCTGGGCCCGGTTTTTCAAAACAATTTTTTTCATTAAAATGTTGGCGTTCACATAAATTGGTGTTAAGTCTAGGTCTTAATTGAAGGAGATAACGCCAAGGTACATGCACTTGTATGATAACGCCAGCGTCAGTGACACAGTTCGTTTTGAACAACCAAGCCCTGGATCAACTTACTGAGAAAAAAGATATAGAATTCATGATACACAATCCTGACTTTGCTTATACAATGTACGTCTTGTTATACGTCATCAATATCCTGTATTACCTGCCCTAGAACAACTGAAGGATTGAATAGACACACCTGCTCTGTGATCAATACCAAAGTCAATACCTTATCTGCATCTCTGTTCGATATCAATATCAATATTTTCTTCTCAGGCCACTGCAAGTTAATGTCAAGTTTCGCGTCACCGCTCTCTTTGAACCTGCACCAGAACACTGTCACATAAGATACTTAGATATTTCCTTAAATGAATTGCAGTTTTCGCTGATAATCAATTACCTGTAGATAGGGTCAGAGCAAGAGAAAGAGACTATCAAAAGCACCTTTTTGATGCCTCACTAATTTTACAGTTTTTTTGGGGACGGGATGAACTAATTTCAATGAAGGTGTGCTTTTCAACCAGAAAATCATGGTTTCACTGATGGTGAAAGATGCGCGTTGAAGGAAAGCCCTCACCTATTTCCGGAAAGTGGCCGACTAGAACCGTAAATCATTCATCGGCCTAATATTGATCCAAACAATATTGTTCGCGTTACGACCGAGACTCGAGAGGGATGAGACCCAGTGAAAAAAATTTCGCCGTAATTTGATAGAGAAAAGTTAGACCAACATACATCATGAAGATTGATGAGCTGTTTGCAATATAGACGATGCTTGGCTGACGTTATTAGAAACACAATATTACTGGATGTACCCCTGAGAAGCCAGGTTCGGATCAGCTAGACTCCATCATAGCAGCTACAAAATGGGTCAAAGACACTTAAAAGAATTTCAAGAACCAACAGATGGAAATACATGTAGATCAATTATCCTGGCCTTTAAAATTATTTTTTTCTTCAATTTCATGATCAATGGTTTCAGCCAAATACGTTTTGAACTTGCAAAGCTTTATTTACTGAAAATAAAATGGCCATATTTCGAATCAAGTCATATGGTTCGATTGTTTAAGTGACAATAATGGTTTCAGATAACACACACAGGTCGAACCAGTTCGTGGAATTCTAGGGCTCGTTTTGACACTGAATACCACTTGAAACTTGTAACACCATATGTTTGACACTAAATACCACTTGAAACTTGTAACACCATATGTTTGACACTAAATACCACTTGAAACTTGTAACACCATATGTTTTCACTTGATTTAGTGCCTAATTCAATACGTAGAGAAATATGTTTTGAGGACGTACAATGTACATATTTATATTTTTATGCCATTGGGTTGTTCTTGTTCATACGAAGTGAAAGACGTAATTTTTAAAATATTCCACACAGGCCGCTGATTAAAGTCAAAAGTTGTTATCGGAGAACAAAATGATACGTAAGGTAGAACCCAAGAAGATGTAGATGATGATTTATACCATATATACAAAAAAGGAACACGTTTTTATCTGATAAATTAATGTACTATAGTATATCAAGGATGTTTAGATAAAAACTGAAAATTCGACTAAATTAAAGGCCGGGTAGAAACGTCAATGTACTACGACTCTACTACATTGTTGTATACTGCTGTATGTCAATATTACCTTCTGCTGGCCGTCACGAGGATATTTGCAGTTGTTTAGGAATATCCACAAAGTGACGTTAAGTGGTTTTCGGCCTCAGAAAATCGATGGTCCGCTGAAATAGGTCGGACAATATTCACTCTTGTTTCCTACTTGTTGTCAGTGGTATTGGCGGACCAGCCCTGTCGTGTCAGTAGAAAATTCTAGAAAATTCCAGAAAATTCCAGTACTGCGGTTATATAACATTTTGAGGTAGCTGATAGAGTTTACCATTGAACATTTTTCGAGATGTATATAACATAAAGTCATTAAACGTATTCTTTTTTTAATGGTTTTTGGTATTTATATTAGCGAAGGTGACAATTATAGACCTCGCACATCTATGTTTAAAGTTGACTGCTATGTGGATAATGTTTTGAATTGTTCTGCCGGAGGGTTAGGGAAATGTAAAAACGTAACCAACATCCTCAGTTTTTCAGTCACAGTGGTAAGTGCAGAGATATTGGTGGCTCTGACTCGATGCCATGATGGCCATAAGACACAATATTCTGATGCTGTGAGTCTTTCTTACACTTATTTTATCTTCTTCAAGTTTTGGACGGAGATTGCACTCTTATCAAAACTACTTCAACTTCTGAATATGTAGCAATATCTTCACGCTGCTATTGAATACACTAGTATATTCATATATACCCATACTACCATATGAGATGGCTGTGGTTTCATTCCCAAATAACATGGTTCGATGAATTTACACTCTAAGACGAAATTGGCTGGGCTGTAGAATGGGAATGGGACTGTATATTCCCGATGGTTGAAATCTGGTTGCTCCTACCGACTACGCACACACATATGAAGGTTGGTTGACAATACGACGCTCTCCTTTACTCCCAAGAGAACGCGGCATATCGTTCTTCATCAGATTTTCTATCAGAATTGATGAGCGAGTCCTCACCGTTTTACGGTCTGTTAGTTTACGGTATCAATGTTTGTATGTGCTACTCATTGCCATCTCTACACCCTCAATGGATTTCATTAGTCAAGGATGTTGTCCCTTGATACAAGATCATCCTTTCAGCTTCGATTTGTGACGGATTCCTTTGACGCCCAACCTTGAACTATTAAGAAGTTGTACTATTAAGTAGTTGCAATGTTCGGATATAGTGTCAGCGACACATTTTGGTGTCAAAAGTCGTAAGTTGTAACTCCAGTTACTAAATATCGTAAAAGAAACAGTCAACGTTGCTATAGAATTCGAAGAAAGACGAGAACAAATACTTGGAACAGACGAACGTGTTTTGTAATCTACTTACCTCTCCACAAGTCAAGATTTTTTCTTGGTTTAATGATACTTTCATCGCGTAACTTTTTCCTTCTTATCTCTAGTGTCTGTTAAACGCTGCTGCTACACGAGCCGTTTAAACGCCACCGGCATATCAGAGTACGTTTCCTTGGTTTTAAATGTCAAATGTACGCCCAAAATGAAAAATGGAGCAGAAGTTCATCGGAACACACTTGGCTTTACCAAATAAGGTATGAAGTGGATAACTTTAAATCACTACTGGATGCCTTTTAAGACACTTTAATACTTCATTACATCAATGGAAAACTTCATTCATCAAAATATTTTCAAATAAAGTATTCCAATGATGCCCAGAGTGTCAGAGAAAGTTAAGAAGTTGAAGATAAGGCATTGCACACTTTGCCAAATCCGACCCGAAAAAAACCACCAAACATAAGTTTCTTGGCTTTGGCGAAGCTTTGGAGGTGACTGTTAGCAAGTCTTTGGTGCCATCTCTCAAAGCTTATCGCTAATTGTTTAAATTTTCTCAACGGATTTATGATCAAGGTGCTCGGGTTCTCCAAAGCACCAAGTTATTATCTAAAACCTTTTGTATGCAACTCTTCCTTCCTTCTGATAAAGTGTGTGGTGCATTACGGGAAGAGTTTAATGTTTAATTAAGTTAGAAACACAAGGTGAGGTGGATTTGTGGGATCATATTTTTTGTTCTTATATTATTATGGCAAAGCGCTCCTACGAAATGTCATGACGCTGAAGAGTTGTCAATGCAATCTTCTACAAGAAAATCGACGCTAGCATACCATTACTTAGTTAGCTGGTATCAAATGAATCTCGCTCTCTCATTAGTAGCCAATCACTGACCAAATGCCTGTTGTTTGCACCTAAGCCCCATCGTCTTCCATTCCGCATTTACAGTCATTCGGAAACAACTGTCTTGGGTAGCGAACTCGAGACATGCCATTTTAGTAGCAAACCTTTGTCGCAAACTCCACAGGGGAAGCAGTAGTGGAACTGCTGGATAGGATGGCAAACATGGCTAAGAATGTTGATGTGCCTTTTGTTGTGTAAAGCAACGCGATATTGATGATGAATGGCCAAAAAAACCTGCTAGTGCGAGTGGAATATGACATGGTCATGCATCATGACAATGGGTCATAACTCATTCACGATACGAAGCTGTCAAGTCATAAATATCCGTTATTCTGTTGTTCAGCAATGCAAGAAAAGTAACTAAGTTTATCTAATGGATTAATGGATTTGATCACTCCTTTGGGAATCGCTTTCAAATCAAAGCCAATGGCCGGGTGAAATAAAAATATGGGTAAGCTGCTTCTCTCACCAAAACACGAGACGCGACGACAAACTATGAGATGATCGACGATGGTCGTCCTTCGCGAAACTTTTTATACCTCTTTGGCTGTAATCAGTAGATCAGATGGTTCAGTTGGAGCAGCAGCTCCGATGCCCTTTGTCAGTTGTTAACCTAAATCTGGCAAAAGTACGCCAACGTTGAGACTATCAAGTTTTGGATACACAATCAATATCATTTTCAAAGGAGTTTCCTTAAATCAACTCCTCTATAAAGCAGTTATAGGTGATTGACGTGCTAAAGCAGTGGCAGAGGCAAATACTAACCAACCAGACGTTGAAATTTCACAATTCACAACCGTACTGTAAGTTAGAACCCCTTCGCCAAGCCCGACGTGCCCATACTTAGAGAGACCACAAAGTCACAAATCTCGTTATTCAGTATTCAAAGTGAGACGGGACTTTAATTAACGACCTCATTTGGTCTAATGACCCAAACAGTTTTATGAGTTCGATCGGTTCAAAGTGATTGGACGTCTCGCCCTGTTTGCTTTTTGCCGCAAATCTGGATGGAGATACGGGCTTTCTGCAAGTGTTTGGTTCCAGTCGATCATACAAGAGAGGATAATAATAACACTCAAATGATCGCGGAGGCAACCACGATCGGCTTCATACAGAAAATAATCTCGTCTCTGTTTGAAACGATTGCGTTTGAGAAAAAGTGGTGAATCGAGCATTGTTCTTAGAAAAGTCAAAGAGCGTTGTGTTCCAGATTCAGATTGGCGTCTTCTAATTACAAACTCCATTCTCCCAAGTGCAAAATTGTCGCGTATTCCGCGAATAACCTCAAAAAATTTATCAAATCCCCTCTCAGAGTTGTAATGTCAGTTTTTCTACCACCTTCGTCGGCAGCAGAATTCTTATAGCATCCCATCTTGATATAGACTACATCAGGAGCCAAAATTCATTTGTCCTAACCATTACATGCATTTGCAAATCTAAATATTGCTATGGCAATATATTCCCACAGCAAGCATTGCTGGAACCTATTCGAACTACTCATTAGCAAAACACATCTTTCCTATAGACAAGTAAATTAGCAGACTGGCTCCATCACCGGCCCCATCAATCTCTCTCTAGAAAATACGACGGTCAGAGAAAGCCGGTATGCTAGAGAATTCAAACTGTTTGATTAACAAACAAATTGATCTAGTATTTCAATCAAAAAGCTTAAAGTACGTTAAGCTTGAAGATTAAACTCACGGCTGCATACCTGTGGCAAAATGACATTCTAAACTGACCATTCTTTCACTTTTAGATGACTTGGACTGGATCCATCAGTTATTTGAAAGCAACCGTAAGAAATATATAAAACAATATGGATACTACAAAATCGGATACATCTGTCAATAATATTGAACAAATAAAATTTGCAGCAAAGGTGCCAAGTATGAAATGATATTGTATCAGTTAATGATTCGTTAGGAAATACATGTAATTGGAAGAAATTCGTCAATGGGGAATTTTTTTTCCATCATCGAAAAATATCATGATCGAATGTTGGCTGGTGTATTTTTGTTTTCACGCTGGCATAGAAACGGCGCAAGACAATATGCCTGTCGTATTTCCAAGTTGATCAATGTGGAGTTTTTTGTCAATAATTGACAAGCTACGTCAGGGATACGAATGAAACCATGTTATTCACAGGAACATGATCATGAAACTAATGAGGCTGGGATTATCTGTATTTTCCCATTATCGGCGAATAAAGACTTGATTTTGTGTTATCAAGTGATGTGTTATAAGTTAATGGAATGTTATACAGTAACTGATAAACTCGAACGCGTTCATTAGATATAGGTAACAAGGGATATAATTAAATCCTTAGGAATCTAATCAGTAAACCATGCAAACTTATCAAATGCTCATTTAAGTTTTTATTGTGTATCGTGATTCAAATAGTTCATCTCGTAGGAATATTACAACTACCTGTATACTAGCTTATAGGATATTGTAATTGTAGAAGCATTTCATGACACCAAGTTGGGAATGATACGAACATCCAGCTCCTGGAATTCCGTTTGTAGCCGCGGCAACGCTGGACAAAAATTAGCTGCAATAAGATATATTTCTAGTTATAAAGTGACGGACAAAGAGTATGAGGACATCCTCTCATGCACATTCTATAGGAGCTTTGTATAAACCAGACACTCGTGGTACATGTCTGAGAGTGGCATGGCAAGACATTCAAGAGCCAGCATTAGTAGGTTATCCTCAGCCATGGCTCCTCTCAAAACTAAAAAGCCTAATAGCACAGGCCAACTTGATTTCAATGTTTATTCAGTACATACTTTGATTTACAAATAACATCTAATCCTGCTGTAGATATTTCATTTTGGTATTGTTATTAACAACATCACTTTACTATCAGAATTGAAAAATGCAGTAGCAAGCTGGCTTACAATTACCATCCATGGATGGAGCCGGTTGAGTACGTGATGCTGTGCTCAGTCTACACCTTTTCGGACCAAACAATTACAGAACCTTCTCGTTAGTGGAGACTTTTGCCTTTCAAACGTAACTTGATTACAGTTGGTCTTAATCCCTTGGACCTTTCCAAGGAGTTTATTCTGCACCTTTGCTGTCACGTAATTGTTTACCTGGCCGAATGTAACTTACGTGAGAATGTTACTATTTTACTGAGAATGAATGGAGTTGTAACAAAACTATTTTCCGTTGATCTCCCACTGTGAAACAAGTGGCAAATTTAAATGGTTATTACTTTCACTAAGTTTGTACATTTGTAATGAACACTTGCCTCTCGCAGCTGTGAGCATTCTTGGCTGATATTAGCTCTGACCGAGTGCGATATTGACGAAGGGGAGGATGTAAATTGGCTGGTAGGAGAAGCACTTGGCGGATCCCGTGTTACTCTCGGTTACACCAGGGCCCTTTCAATAAACTTCGTTAACGAAGAGTAATTTTTGTATTTGAGATCCGATGGAAAATATTCCATGCAACATATTTTCCCAGCAAAATTATTTTATTTTTTTTGCCGAATAACATCTACGGGTGTATCTTTGGCTTGGCAGAGAAACATTTAAAGGTTAAAGAGTTCTTTGATTTTCTAAGACCGTATGTAGAAGTAAACCTGGAAACCAAGCAAAAGCAATCGCTGAATGAACTTATCCGGATCTTGATAGTCTTTCATTTCCTTGTCCCCGACTCCTCCAACCTAATACCACGGTCAACTGCCTCTGATCCTGTTTCCTTCTCTGATAAAGCTCTACACTAATTACCCGCTTCAAAGATATCATCTTGGTCACAGAAGTAATAGAGTGATTTCCGTAAACCTTATAAATGCACTAGCCCACATTAGTGCATATCATGTATTTCAAGGATATGGTATAACGACGTAAGTTTGTAGGTTTCCTTAATACATTACATCTGATTTCGCCTGTGAATGGTAAAGTACTCCTGACCATCTTAATTTTACAAGATCAGTGGAAATACTCAGGTTTTGCAACTCTCATCTTGACTTGGGTAAATGAAAAGCGGGGTACGACGTGCGTTTTAATTTCTGGGCTAAGAAAATTGAAATGGTGTTGGCCTTTATAACTGTCATGAATAGTTAGTTATGTCACTATTTATTTAAAAAGTGACATGACTAACTATTCATGAGAATGTTCACTTAACTATTCATGAGAATGTTCATTCTCTAGTAATGAACATTCTCATGAATAGTTAGTTATGTCACTATTTATTTAGTTATGTCACTATTTATTTAAAAAGTGACATAACTAACTATTCATGAGAATGTTCATTCTCTAGTTCATTCTCTAATCAGTTCCTATCAAGAAATAAATTGATTTAAAAGTACCTACCTCAATGCTCAACAGAAAATGATATTCATCCTCAATGTCCTTAAAAGTTAATCCAGGTTTAATCCGTAAGTCACATTAAAAATATAGTCCGTACAGTCGATGTTGTTATCCTGGTGAAACACACGTGGTCCGCCTTGTTTGCGAGACAGAACAGAACTGTGGAACTGGCCGTACGCGCCGCGCAATAAAACAATCTGTTGTCGGCATCGATCGCGGAATTTTGCTACCGGAGTTACCGCACTGTCGGAGCGAATCATTCGGTGCCGTGTCGACGGGTTCGGAAGTAGATTCCAATAGATACTGACAGTTAAAGAAAAAACATATTATAAAAATGAATTGTATTTTATTTGAAGTTGGATGAGTTCGAGTATTTCTGGTGTTGCTCTGCCGAAGAATTCGGGGTTAGAAGTACAGCTTCTGACTGTTTGGGATAAAACAGCATCTGTATCATATAAATGTAGTTGGTGCTATTTTATTTGAGGGCGGGCACGTTGAGGTTAATTCTTCTCTAACGGGTTCCGGGTGTTACTGACAGTAGGACACGACAGTACTATTGGTATCATTATTTTTTTCATTCAAAGCTTGTGACTTGGCGTTCTAAAGTTTTCATCTACAGCTCCTCGAGTCAAAACGCCAATACTGTCGTGTGTTAACATGCAGACGGCAACGGGAGAGGTCCCTTGAAAAACTACATCTCCTGTAACGAGACGTTTACATACCATTCTAAACCTCTATAACAAGCATAACCGCAAGGATTATCTTTGCCCATACGTATCGTACAATGACCTTCTTTTGTCATCGAAATCTTTCCCCATAAAACATGAGCCCACCGTTGCTTTACGATCGCGACGTATAGTGTAACTCAACAGGTGACAGCGCTATATCCTTCAGGCGAGTTTTAAAAACTCTTGTAACATGTACCTTCATCATTTGTACATTTATTATTCATAACTTGAGAGAAACTTTAGTGAAGATTTGTTAAAGATATTCTCAAGGTGTTCTCAATGGACTAGTCGGAATGATTTCTTTCATTTCTACCTTATTCCTTATCTATTATTCATAGGTGACGAAGAAAAGCGAGTAGGGATTAGCGATACTCCGTTATTTTACCCCGATTCGGAAGCTGACAGACTTGTAACAGGCGAATGAATAGGCCATACTGAAACTACTTCAGGCTCCACACAGGCTCGTGCTAGCCCCCCCCCCCCCCCCCCCCCAATGCCAATTAAGTCCATGAGGCAATCTACAATGTAGTATAAAAGTCCATTTCCGAATTGGTGAGCCAGATTAGTCGGACCTTTGCGATACCTGTTTGCTGAATGGAGGCAATTAGAATTGAAGGGATTGACACATTGTTTCTATGTGTTTCCGATTAGTCTATCGAAGGTTCCCAAAAAAATAAAGCTGAAATTTTCATATAGCATTTTCAAGATATTTTCTCTAATTAAGGGAGCATTCTGGTTCATTGCAAAATTTTCTCCAAAAAGGTTGCTGTTTACACCATCGAGCCCACCCCTCGCCACGCAAACACGTATGTGAAGGGTTTTGCCAAGTGCAATTAAGGCACTCGGCCATCAACATTTTGCGTTATCACCATCTTCTGTTTTACAGAGCTGTGAGATGCACTTAACACATACCCCAGCATCATGCACAGCAGTTTTATACACCGATTTCCGATCATTAGGCCAATTAAATTTGAAGCTTTTTAAATGTTATCGCAGGTGGACGGGCTTTTCCTTGCTCCAAACGCATCTTGTGGTGGGCCCATTGCATCGAGACTAATTCGATTTTGATAGAATCTCGTCGGCGCCGGAGACGTTACTATACCAGGCGAACATCAATAACCTATTGGTATTGCACAATCCATTGAAAGGTTAGACTTTTACGACACCAAGGCACGCAAGAACCTGGAAACACTCTTACGATTGCGAATTTTTGAAAATTTACAGATTTCAATCACTGCTTTAACCAATATTCATGGACCATTTTAGCCATGATAGTCGTCTTTCGATAAATCAATGAAATGAACACTTTGAAGTGAGCTACAATATAATAATCATTGTCAATTGTTGATATGGCGGTAAAGGTGCTGATTTGATTTTATAGGGGACTTTGGATTATGGTGTCAAAGATAGAGGCGTATTGTTCACTTCATTAATAGATGGCTTCTCTGTCTGGCTGTGACCTAGATGTCCAAGCCAGTGCACCATCCAAGGTTCGTTGATAACCACAAGGATATGTTACTTGCAGTTGAAGAATCTGCGAGTACAAATCAAAATCCGCAACGAACATCACGCAGTATCATGATCATGGTGTTGCAAGCATTCCCTGTAATAGCCTCCGCAGTATTGTCCCGTTAAGATAATTGTGACGACTATACTGTGCTCATAGTGTTAAAGATCAAATCACTTTAACACTAAGGACGTTTCCTATACATCTTTACTAAACTGACGGGAGTTAGTGTTATCATTAAGATGTAATCGTCATTGCCACAAAGTTAAGCCATTGCCATTCCCTTCTAGAATACTTGTCTTTATTTACCAAATACATGGAAGAAATACATATAGTCAACTCATGTCACTGATATCTCGACCCAGCAAGAGATGGACAGTGGAAAACTTACCAGCCATATCATCACTTGGACAATGGATGTCTGTCAAAGATGTTATTCTGACACGGGTCTGTAAAAAGTTTCCTAAAAGAGATATAGCACGCTTTACAAGCACCAAATCTTCTTTCCAAACACCCCGTATGAGTATCTTCATTTGCTAGATTTTCTTTCTCTCACCCATAATGATTAATGGTACGTCGAGAGAAAAAGCAACCCATTACATCCTTTATGAGATACATTTATTAACACATGGGATTTATAAAAAATCTTCCATACATCTTGGCTTTCATTATATACAACCAATGTCAGCAGCTCGCTTTTTTATAACAGTGTGCATTACTTCGGAATTCATACAACAACAATACATTCTAATATCCGGTCTTTATCAATGACGCTGGAATCTTGAGGGGAAATTCATATGTTTGGATTATAACCAGCAAATTCAGAGTTGCTTACAAAAGGTTATTGTTGCTTCGTATTTTATACGATTATCTTAGCCGAAGACGAAAGGCGAGATTTACCTCATCGGGAGATTTGCTCTCAAAAACAGTGTGTGCAATTTGCAACATGTACCTATCACAAGTTGTGAGAGCCGATCCCAGTGCATGATGAAAACGGGCAGTTAGTAACTGAAAGACGACGATCCAGTTCTTCATCAAACCCTCGATGTATAGGACTAAAGGCTCTCGAGTGATAGCATGCGGCCGCTTCAGTTGTAAGTGCTATTTCTGAGTGACGTGTTGTCCAGTCTTTCATTAGTCCTCACGAGGAGGAATAAAGTCTCCTTAGTGACGGTAAATATGCCAAAGACTACAATCAAGATCCAAGGATAGCAAGTCAAACAAAGAGAAGATACTGGTCAACATCATTTAGGAAGATATGTGGACATCTATACACAGTATTTATCATTGGCATCGTTATTTAGAAGACTTGCTTCAGATGTTTGTCCTGTTTATGAGAGTTGCGGAGACTGTGGCAGAGTAGCCCCCTGAACTCGGTCGAGTCAACAACAACAACAACAACAAAGAGGACAAGGACAACAGCAGATGATCTCGTTGCCCTTTTGTGGCCAAATGTATTCATTTATTAATGGATTATATCCCACGGCCAAAACATATCTAGAATCCCAACATGCAAACCTGAACTTACACCCTTATGCCATTCGAATATCAGCTGAAGTGCCCTGGGTATTTCACGCCATAAAAGTTATACCCGAAGATGAGATTTAACTGATTCCGACATATTTGAAATTGCCAACGCAAAGACTAGCAGTTTCATAGTGGCAATGAACAAGCCGGCAAATCTAACATGATATTTATGACAAATATTTATATGGAAATTATCGCCTTGGGATTATAGTTATACATTTATTTTGAAAGGTTATTATAGCAGTCACTTTAACAGGGTGCTCTGCATGATAAATTGGGGGAAGATGAGGTGGTGATGGGAATGCGGAATCAGATCAACATAAGGCGTACTTTGGGAGTATGATTTCTTTTGCGGCCTTCGACCCGGAGCTGAGATGTTAAGGATGGTTAATCGACCTTTCTCTCTGGCGAATAAACAGAAGAGGAATGAAAAGACGAATACAAAGGAGAATGATATGAAGCAAAAATATAATTTTTGGCTAAAGTTTGGCTGGTCAATTTTTAACCTCAATTGTAGCTCGGCATCCTCTCTACTTTTTTATACTAATTTCACCTTGAATCAAATCTCCAACTGTAATGTTCCTCGCCTTTGACCCATAAGTTGTTTTGACAGCGACATCTCTTCAACAAGTGCTCTTGTAATCTTGTTGGTCTGATGATGTCACAGGCCTACTCCTTCGTAAAGACTCGATTCCAATTGTTCGCCGCTGTAGAGGAAATGGGCTTTACGGTGAACCTTGCTCCGTTGCTCAGTTGTATTCCGCAGCCTGAAGTTCCAGCTTCCTGCGACAGATTCACTAACCTTGTTTGCGTGGAATGTCTGTTGTTAGTGACTTCGTTAAGTATCTGGCACTTGAACGTGAGAAAACACACAAAATCCAATCACGGCGTCGATCCTGTAAGCAGCTTTCAAGTGACATTCACAGAGGCTTATTCAAACGTCGAGAGTGCACCAAAACACGGAATGGTCGCTCAGAGAACTGACTCTGTCATCGTTCTGCAGCATACGAGCAAAGACAGCGATTTTAATAAAACTTCCTTGAGCGGAGTGATCAACTGAACACCGTGAAACTTGCCCTCGTTCATCATATATTCCATACTAGTACCAAAAAAATATACATTGTAAGGCAAGCGATATTTTTACTAACACGTAATTTGACCATATATTTCTCATTATTGTCCTTCGTGGGCATACTACTGCACTTTTAGAGTACCGTTTAACCCATGAAGCTAAAGTACAAGCCACTTGTTTAGAATTAAACCACTAGTCTTCCCAATGGGCCGCTCAATTATATTTCCCCACTGCTGAGAGACACTGAAGTATGATAATCAGTCATGGTAGTCGTCAGTATGATTTAATGGGGAAAGTGGCCCACTGTTATTAGTGGAGATTTAAAACATGTGTGATTAGAGATTGCAGCATTATCTAACAGATTATTCATGAACATTTTACATATTTGAAAGCCGAGTCTCAATTGGAGTTTAAAGACCAAGTTCATTCAAAAAAAATTGAACTTAAAATTTTCCAATATACGCGAACAAACTACATGTACGCCTGTAAAGGGTATAGTTAATGAAAAGTGAGCAAAAACACATAGGTCGAGTCTCTAATGGGATTTTCTTCAGATGACATATTTTCACTTATCGAAATTAGGTTACACCGGTAGGAAAACGAATCTACGCCAATTTGACGTCGATTTTTTATGTCGACCTCTGAGTGAATTGAGATGCAGGTTTTACACTGACTGCTGCATTGAACGAGTACGAACACTGCATTGACTGCCCTAATTACCACTCCTGTCAAGGAGGTGCTATGACCTTTGCTAATTAAGATAAAAGGAAATCGCATTTACTCGAGACCCTTTGGGGACTCTGGTTAATACAAACAAACCATCAGCCCAGTGGTAAGATGCCTGATGAGCTCTCGGGGAGTCGAATCAATCGCGGTCGATCAACAGAAACCTGTGTCACAGAATCCATGCGCTGAATAATCAACGGCGGTGATATCAGCAATTGGTTCAGGTGGTCAATGGTTCGGGTCAAATCTTGGAGTAACTACTGAACACGCTTTCCCAGCCTCTGAATCTTTGCCAGAAGCGCTAATTTCAATGCGGGTTCATGTTCAAAAGCTATAACTGATATCATTCTAAGAACAAGAATGTGATACATTAAAACGTTCACGTTGTGAATAGCACAAGTTATCTTAACAGTTCCTGGAAGCATAACGAAGTCAAAAACATTAACACTATCATCAATTCGAAATTGCTACTATTCTGAGATGTTTTAGCCGTACATTTAAAATCATATCGTGCAAATTTGAAAACAGGCTCGATTAACCTTTCTGATTAGATTCGGCAAAGCCTTCGAAGTTATTCCTTGGATAGCTTAGATTGAATTATTGTAACATCGGATGGCTATAAACCTCCCATTACCTTGCGACACGGTGCGTAGTACTCGCCTCAAATGCCGACGAAATTGGGACCAAACTGCTTTCTAAAACAATAAAGTATTCGCTAAGTGAGTGACAAAATTGCAAATTAAGTTAAACCTGTATATCTAATGGAATTTCCCGCTTGCACCGACTCTTGAAATTGGCAATTCACACAAGCAATTCTACTAGAACAACCATTGTTATTTGCTCAACAACTTCATTTCACTCTCCGCGGAAACGAGGCTGTGTAATTTGCATACTAATATGGCGGATTCTTTCCCAATTTGATGAAGCAATCATTTCTCGTTTCTTTCGGGATTTCCAAATGGGAATGATATCATTAAGACATCGACTGATCAGAAACTCGTAACACTGACTTGAGGGACTAGTGCGATGTTTTTTTCGCTTCGTTTCATTTTGTAATTATGATGAATGAAGAAGACTGGCGTGGAATCTGGAATCATCCAAGGGCTGAATTCTTTACGCCTTTGTTATTGTTTTTTTCATTTGTTCTCATGAGATTTACATGGCGGCGAAGTTCATCAAACACATAAAGTAGAACTGCGAAAACCCTAGAATACATTATGCGGCATATTTTCGGCGGCCATGTTTGTACAGATTTTGCTGGGAATAGCATCGGGAAGATTTTAGCAGAGACGACAGCAAGATAATAACTGTCGTGATACAAATGGCTTACATCTAATATTTCAAGTCAATAAGTAGCCTTGCAATTGACACTACTAGTTATTGATGTTGGTCGATGTGCGATCTTCGGATTACCAGATTAAGAAGGCGATTATAACATACGAATTATCTCAGGAAATATATGGGTATAACTGTCACTTGGGTCACAGGAAAGTACTCGTAATGATGAAGAATAAAAATATTTTGTTGTTGTCTGAATTGAACGATGATTATCGCGTAATGGCGATGGCAATGTGACTCAGTTTCACATTATCCTTCAGATAATCACCGCCAAAAGCCCGCTCAAGGGCACAACAAGGTCATCGTTTTGACGAGAAGTGTGTTTATCCGAGATTGACTCCAATATCTATTCTCGATGATCTTGCAAGGCTAAAACAGGTGGAAGCCCTCGGAGGGCATCAATACGCTATTGATTCGGACCACTTCAGCCTCAGCCGTGGAAGTAGTCAGTGGCTTAAAGGGGAATCAGACGTGTCTTCAAGTGAAGTTCGCCAGCTTCTAACAGAGGTGTTCTTAACATTTTTCCGTGTAAAGGTCATCAACACAAGGAAATGAGAACAATTACACATGTATATGATCAATAACAGACATAATGGTACAGCTTTGTGTTGACCCATACCCAAACGAAACGACACGATCAATCGAACCCACGGGGAAGCGATGCCAGCCGTGTACGCGAAGGCCCAGACCAGCCTCCTGGCACAGCGAAACAAATCGAAATACCATAAAGAAAATCACATCATATTGCGACCTCTCACCGAAGGGCAATCACGGGGAGAAGAATCTGTTATTGGTGTCGCTTTTTTAATCAAAGCCAAGACTCAGGGGGCAAGCGCATTGTCGGGTCCCAGACACTGCTTGGAGGTATTATTGGGCGGAATCCGGATGAACATGGTGGTATTGATCAGGGATAAAGTGGACAGATACTTGGGGTTGTGTTGAATAATATATCTTCCGTTGAGCCTCTTCAGAATGTTGCTTGCGTTACTTGAGTGTAATCTGTTGTCGTAGGTGGGCTAAGAGAGCAGGGGGATTACCACTTGAGAGTCGTAGGGTTGGAAAGGAATGTCCTGGGTGAAACTGGATCGTCTCCGTATCCTATTCTGTATCAAATCAGATCTGTTAGACGCGGTGCAGTAATAGTCTCCACATCACCGACTCGTCAACCTTCTTATGATAAGGGAAGATAGCCCTAATGACAATTGAATTCAACCAGCTCAGGCACTCGAATTGTTTCCAACGTGGCTCCTATTATCAGACGGAGCCTAAAATGTTATTGTTTCGTCTCGATATCACGCAAAGCCCTGTGATGTTTGCACGCCATTTTAATTATCTTGCCAATTACTGGAGACGCCGGTAAATTAGAAGGTATGAGAGCTGCCGTGATGTCAGGTGATCCAAGAATGGTGACCAGCCTTTCATTATCATGCTGGAGGGATAACCTTGATTTGTCCGAGTCCGACAGCTAGGGAAACCGCGACTTTTCAGTCGGGGATGCAGAGCCGTGTTACATTCAGCGTCTCCAAACGATTTGGGAAACACTCAAGAAAGTTACATATGTATCTATCGTGTATAAGGGCAATGTCACTCCCTTATGATGCAGCATACTCACATTTCTGCGTGAGAAAGGCAATTCGCGGAGATAGTCTCTTCCAGCTATCGTCCAAGCCGATTTGGAGAAATGCTGACGCAGATAATCAATTACCTGGTGGTCATCATCGCGTCACCCGGTAAGGTGAACCAGAGCGGCTAATACTCCTGATCAAGACTGATTATTTTCTTATCTTACAGACCAATATTTCATCATTGTGTATATAACAAGTGCACCTCATCTTCGGGAGTGATGAACGGGAGCTTAGAAGGCAAAGCCTACCCACCAAAACCCGTAGTTACTCCTAACCAGATTCTTAGATTCTCTCACAACAGAGCCGCAAATGCATCGATTTTCTCCCAATAGACACTTGCCGAAGTGGAATCCAAAATATTCAAGCAAGACATATATCGTGTATGTTTGACTCTTTTTACATGTATGCCTTGCAGATTTTCATGGTATAGAATTATTCAGGAATGGTTGCTGTATACATCATACGTGTCATACTAAGGCGAGACTGCGATATCATAATACTAATATTATGTCTGTTGCTGATCTGCACATACAAAAGTGCATAATACATATTATGTGAACCTTTTAAATACCTTAGTAATGACTTTGACATGGATTACACTCACCCTCGCCTGGGAGGAATATATCCTGGATTCAGTGAAGAGCAAACACAGGAGAAAAAGTCGAGTGAAGAGAAAAAAGGCGTACTGTCATATCGAGAATCAAATACGATTTAGCTTTTTCACAAATTCCCTTTCGAGACTATCTTCTTCATGTCATATTTATCGAATCCTCCGCAGCCTCCTCACACAATTTGAAACTCAACGCCTGCCCATATTCCTTACACGAAGTATCGTCGGCTCTTGTAAGGCTGGTTTAGTCATCGCGGCTATTGTAACATAACTTTTTTATATATTCCCCCAAGCTGCGACCTGGGTACAACTTGATCTTGATCTTTATCAGAATCGATATTCACCTCCAACAATAATCTAAGGCACCGGATATTATACTCTTGAGTTAAACACTAGCTTTTTCAGATATACTTGATCTATTCACATGAATCTGAAAAAATCTTCTGGCAGTGACCTAAAAACATCTTTTCAATGATATCGTAAAACTCATTTAAAGAAATTGCGGATTCTAGATTTCTTTGCCTGCGGTAGATTTCCCCGCGTTTCTCATTTTTCCTCCAGCAGCGAATCCCACTTAGGCCGAGGAATCATAAAACATAGAAAAACTTTCGACATTAATAACTACGGCGGTGACATTACAGAATTATCATTTTATCAATTCCTCCGTTTATCGTATTACAGTTATCCGAAGATGCTATGGTATTTTCTGTAATTGCTTTTTGATGTTTTATTCGACTTTTTGATGGTGTGGGAATCATTCAGAGAGTTCTAGGCTTTTGGCATTGCATACGTCTCGGTTATGTGTTCTGGTCATGATGTCGTTATTCACCAGATATTTCAACTGGAAGTGTAATATGTATGATCTCCATCATCTAGATATCCGGCAAAATCTCCATGAGGTAAACACAACGGCTTGCTGGTGATCCCTCCCCATCTATAACTATATCTGCAGCCTTCAATACCACGTAAGTACACCATTTCAACAACTTCCATCGCAGACATTCGCGGTTTTGTACTGACAGATATCCACTTTATCCATCATTTCGAGAGGAAATTATGAACGGCTCATTAAGTGCAAGTCATGCGTAGATAGGTATAACCCTCAGTATCGACAACAGGATAAACTCAATGACAGATCAATTGACAGAGACGTGCTTCATGTACACACTCAAGTGCTCAAGGGTGTTTTCCAAACTTTCCGTACTTTGGAATCATTTATTTAATGTTTTCCTATCTTTAAACTAGTTCGACCCTTACCCAATTCAATGGAATCCCGTGAGAATACTGACCAGTGAAATCCCGTGACATGTGCACGACATCAGATCGAACGGCAAATCAATGGATCAGTGAGGCGATACCATGCTGCTTTAATCCGATTAGAGTTGGATAGGTTGTCGATCGAACCATGGCCGGGGCTATGATAGTGACCGTCACCACGAAGAGTTGATGAAAAAACCGTAGTCCTTTTTTCAGTCGTTCAATTTTAAGGAGGTTGCTTTTGATATACTACACAGTTCGTATACATTGGATTTTCTTGTGCCATACAGTGTATGTATGAAAATCAAAACAAACATTGTCAGAGTGCAGTCAAAATGCACGCAAATTCGCTGGTACTATAAGCAATTGGATATTTTAATTCTAATTTCAAATTCTTCAACGAACAGCGCAGACCTTCTTTAATCACGACCTGAAGATTGTAGTCCAGTTGTCATTTGTCTGGTAGGGATGCAGTTATCGTCGGACGAGTGCAATGTACATGTGATAACTAGTATGATATTACTATGAAATTGTAGGTAAATTAATTATCGAATTCGTTGCTAGGGCGGGAGGGGGCCATGGCCACGGCATCAAAGTCATTATCTTGGAAGCCGAGTCCGCTATGTGACATGCGATATCTGTTCTCAGCACATGTAGCAATTTACACTTGTCTTGCTTCGCCAAATTTAGCAAACCTGCGTGGCTCTGGAACATTATCGTACACGCTATCGGCTCGACCTTGGAGTCTCCAGGAAAACAAGATATCAGACTGACATAGCGAGGGAAGTTTCTCAACTGTCGCTCAACAAGATTAAATACCGCGTTATTGTAGTCAGCAGTATCTCTAAATAAACCAATAGTTGAGCTGTGCTTTTTCTGTTCCAGAGCCGAGGAGGGGTCTTCAGGTAACATTTCTTCTATTGATGTATAAAGAAAGAACCCAACAGTAAAAAAAATGGACAGGTGCAATTCATTGGGAATTTATCACCTCTATCGAATCAAGCCAGCATCGCCAAATAACAGGGATGACGAAACATACCGCTGACTGAACAGCATAACCAAGAGAATCAACATTGTAAAATGGCTGCTCCATCGGCCAGCGGAAATGAACACGCTATCTGTTTGTACGATCATTAACCGGACAGCAGCAATAAAGGTTATAAACGTGTTTGTTATTGTAATGTAATATAAACTTTACGACAGGTATATAGGCCTCGCCTTCACAGTATTTCTAAAATGCAATTTCTTTGAAATCACGAGTAACTTGGGGATCATCAATTGCAGAATGGCTTACAACTCGGTATAGATGACAAAAGAAGAAGAAGGTTGCGATTGCGAATAACATGTGGTGGTTTTATCGTTGCAGTCAGGGGTAAATTGCAAACATATCTTTCAAAATCGTTTTATCAAAGAAACGGAGTCTGGCCTCATTGCATAAGTTCATTTGTCAGGATTGGATCATAAATCTGAACATATTCTAGTGGTGTCACGACTGGATAGTTGTAGATAAAATTCCAATAAACATTGGTTTGGCAAACCTTCGGGAGAAGCTGTAATGATTGTTTATTGTCATTTCATGTTTTGTTGTTGGAGGTGGTTGCGGAGAGTATGTTTACATTATGCGTTGACACAATACAGGAAATGGCATATAATGGCCACTTCCAATTTCCGTTTTACGGCGATTTCATGCCAGATTATTATCAGAAAGCAGTGAATTGTCATACGTTAAAAAATGCCATCAGTTTACAATTCTGACCAAACTTGATGGCTAGAGCCACATTTTCGTGCATATGACATTTTCTGTTAAACTTATCTATCAGTGTAGGAGGAAGTTGGAAGTTGAATAATTCCGTCGCATTTTTTAACTTCGAGGGCAATGAACTTCTTCTGAAGATAACATAAGCCATAACTATTTTGCTGAACATCACCAATTATTTGAATGTTTTGTGGAACTATTTGTTTTAAGGTACAGTAATCCGATGGTAACTGCTTTTACCTTACGCTGTTTCAAACAATTTACTTTCAGCTGATGGGGTAAACTAGTTTAGGAAATCGAGTAGTGCCGTTTTACAATATTTTAATGATATGCTAGTAAGTGGTGAGAGAACTTCAAAAATCTTTGTGTGTGTCTTCTCCTCTTTCTTGGAACCGTATAATGTGTGCGTGAGTGCATGTGTGTATTTTGTGTGCATTTCTTCGTATTGCCTTCTAATTAGATTGAAATCGTGACTGAGTGATTGAGAAGCAACTTCGACAACAAGAAATGACCCCGGAAGACGGAAATATCCACTGTATCCCTCCCTGGTAGCCTCTACAATGAATGCAATTATAAGTGAATGAGTGAAATAGTGACAAAGGAACGCTAAGATGGATGTAATATCCGGCCAAGATCCGTACCAATAATGAAACGGTAATATGAAATCTCCCGAGTCTGTCCAGAGTACACATATCAACTTGATTCCATCCTGTTCCAGATAATGAATGGCCAATCTCTATCACCGATGCCAGTCGCCTGAGCCATTCTTCAATGCTGTCACTGCTGACAAAGACGCCAATACGGACCTAATTAACACTCAAGTTATTGAGAGTTTCACAATTTTATGGGTAAATCAATGTTTGATAGACGTTTAAGTACTAGATGTTAACGCTAACTATTTGGTTATGGTTGCATTTTGGGGTAACAACAGGCGTAGTTTGGTGTTATGGTGAACAAAATTGATGTGGCGGATTACAGAGGTATATGGCAGTTGGTAACACATGCGCAGTAAGTACATGTATCTTTGTAAATAGAAATTGATGAATCGCGCCGGAGACATGTTTGGAGAGATAGACTCGGATGTAGTAATCTGCTGGCGAGTTTGACCAGGCAGGAAATGCAAATAGCTCGACTAGAAACAGACACCGTGTACATTGTTCAGAAATGGTCTTCTGCGTGAGAGTCGTAGGTTTGTTTGCCCGAAAAGTACAGCAGAAGATTCTTATCAGACAAGTCGGAGGCCCTTCCACTGTGCTGCTGCGATCCCCACGTAATGAATTGCAATTATTTACACTGCACGTATATGTCGACGTAGGAAGCGTCCAAGCGAAGCTCTCGCTCAAAGCAACCAAGCACAGCAGACTCCACCATGTAACTCCTCGTTAATTGTAAAAACAGGAAACACAGGTCTTTGATCTTAGGTGACGACAAAAAGTCGATTCCGTCGCATTAAGAGAATTCTCGACTTGGAGGAAATGTATAATAGGAAGTCGAGTTACCGCATCCGCGTTTCTTACAGATTTGCTTTCAATGAGATGAAAGCCTCAAGCAGAAAAGCCCGCGACTGCATTTAGAATGTTTGAGTTGCTGGCCATGGACTGGTGACATTATGCGACGAACGGCGTCTGGGTGTGTTACCATGAAAACAACTCTGTTACAGCAATGTCTGTACGTGACTTGAAAGGCGAACTGGAGCGATCCATTACACTTTTATCGACTCAATACAACTTGACCAACATGCATGTTGTCTCGACCCTGCAGCAAAAAAGTTGACTCTCTTCATGTTATAAGCTCAAAAAACGCCAATTAAAAGGTATTCTGATCGCGGATACACTAAATCGAATTATCTACCGGGTACGCCGACGTTGAGAACGACCAACGCCCAGTGAACATCATCAAAAATAATATCTCCCGATCATTTGACAGTGTACTGATAGTTTTCGGTAGTGTATTTTCATTCAGTCAAGAAATAGTATTTTTTTCCAAAAAATCGCACTGTTTCATGAAGGTTCGTGTCGGGCACATCTCCCAATTTGGCCCCCAAATGCAGCTACCGGTAAGTGTATGTAGTGCGTTTCTTCTCAACATTTACGTTATTCTAGCCAAGAAAACACCATGTCAAGTTAGAAGCCATCATTAGCATACTGTTAGTCTGGCTATTTACATTGATAGCTAAGTGATAAAGCTAGCAAGGCTGATTGAATAAACCTAACCTGATCAAGTCTTACAGGAATTGTGTACATACAGCCCATGTTAATTACATCTCACGTTCTGAATCACTCAGTGAAAGTTTGACAAGTTTGCTTCGGGGTTCTTAATGTACATGAAATCGATGTGCAAGTATACGTAACTAAAAAAGGATATTAGGTAAGATTTATTCAGTGCCCCATGTATACACAATCGTGTTCAATTTTTATTCTTATAAGGTTCTTAATAAATATATTACCAAAGAGTCTTAGTTTATATCTTAACTATAAGGATCTTATAATGATCTCTGAGTTCATGTGTAAATCCTTACTTACCTCCCAGAATATCTGAAACAAATGTTTTGCGAGGCAGAAAGGGCTCTTGAGCGTTCATTCAAGATGATACAGCAAGGTTCTTTCCGCCGCAGGAAAAGCCTTGAATCGCATATTAACAATACGCCGTAGAATATCTCATCATATGTTTCTTATCAATAAGTGCTGAAGTAATTGGTGCAGAAAAGCTTTTCGGTCGTTAAACATGCAGGGTCCCCTTCAAAGTGCTATTGATAAATCAAAATTATGTTGATTAATTACTTTTTAATTATTCTGCTTTAATTATCGAAATGGTTCCATTGAGAAAGAACACATCCAACGGTTGCTTGTTGTAAGAAACCTTAACTTGAGCGATGCGGTTTTGCTGTTTCATTCTTGCAATTAGTTAATGAAATAAGATCAAGGGTGTTGATTAACATTAAATGCATCTGGTGAAATCAGTGAAGACTCGAAGTGACAGTGCAATAACATTAGAATCCACAAATTCAACTGTCAACAATGAAGATGAGGTACGGGAAATTGGAGCGATCATTTTCGTGCAGAGTAGAATGATTACAATCCTAAAAGCGCTTGAACAAAAGGCAACATTAGTCAGTGATAAGCAAATTGAACCGTACCGCCTCTTCTAGAAAACGTGGACGTTTTTATCACGCCGCATACACGTGCATGTACATCGTTCTGCTACTAAACGGTTTTTTTAGCTCGCGTATAGTGCAAGAAATTTTCTACCATAGATATACGGTGGATGATAAAAAAACATAGAATTACGCCAACTCGAAGACGAAGATAAACAAATAAAGATTCTGCACGTGCCTGAAAAACACTTGCCTAATAGCCGAGAAAACAATTGCTCTCCAATACCTGAAGACTGTAGAATGTGAAATGTACTAAGTGCGTTGATCTTCTTTAAAATAGTCCATTAGATGAATGATTTGAATTAGTAAAGCCGAGTAAATTTAGAACCGGATTGTTCGAGTGAGGAGAAAAAATAGGCAGCGATGACTTTTTCTACAATGGCGATAGCGGTAAACGAAGATTATATCAGGGGTATTGCTTCCATGCCTGTTTTCGTATCGAGCGTTTTCGGTTTTTGTCAAAAGTAAGGTAAACTGGTTCCTTTATTCACCGTGTGCATGTACATGAACATGTATATGATGCAAGCCTTCGAAGACGCGAGGCGCGTCGTTTTTCCTCCCACTATTCGCAAACCATCACTTATCTGAATTCCTACATCCAATATTCATGAACAGAGGTACGCGACATGACACAAGAGCCTGACCTGCCTGCTCAAGTGGCACGAGTCTTTACATCGTAAGACCGGATCTTGGAAAATATTGGAAACTTCAAACGTTCCCACTTAGAAAGCTGTCAAATTTCCATTAGTTCAGAAAGAGCTGGCCGCCGTATCGGGATATACTTGAGAATAAGTGGATATACTGTCCAGCGCAACATTTTCGCGGGCGTTTCTTTCGCAAATTTCGCAAATTAGATGGTTTCGCGAAAATAAAAAAATGTTCTGATTGAAAAAACACAGAAAGAATTGTTTTTAATCCACCACTACTTCGAGTGTGGCACGAAACACCTACATATTTACGTCAACGTTAAACAGTCAGATTCTCGATTTGGAAACAGAATTGCGACGACTGTTTTGATGTTCCTGACAGACACTATCAATTCATTGCATCACATAACAAATCAGATTAAATCGTAATAGACATGTGCGAGTATTTAACTGGCTTATTTTCTAGTTTTAATGATATTCTAGAAATGTGCCGTTCTCTGTTGTTACGATCTGATTGCAAATATTGATTGTACTTTTATCGGCAGCTTGAGTCGTGAGACAATTTTCATCAACTTTAATCTCCAAATAAATCAAATTGAATCGTGTGATGAAATATTTGGGGAAGAAAATGTATAATATATGAAAGACATTATGAAGAGTATCCTCTATTACATGTATGTCTCATCGACGTGAGGATGGATATCGGCGTCCTTGATTTACATCATGTATGATATTATCAACATATCCCTTCTCACGCATTTATTTACTGGAAGTAAGTGAGGTTTAAATCACCTAATCGCGAAATATAATAATCTAAACAATATAGAATGCTACATGCATACGTACATGTACTATCTGGAAGACACGTGCGGAGTAGCGACATACGACGCTTGAAATTCAAGTATTTGCATTCTAGATTTTTTAGCATAGTACATTTACATGCAAGTATATCCATGATGGAAATGGAAATTATAATATATGTTAAATTAAATCAAAATAATTATAAAAGTATACCGTCTATGATATTATAAAAAAATTGCCGTGCCACGAGAGTCCGTAACATGGCTGGTGATATGTAGTCTAGTATGCATACTGTTACTGAATACAGCAGCGTATGCAATACATATAAGTTAAGGGTTCACACTGTGATTTACGCCAATTCCTAAGTTACCCGAATGTACATTACAAGTAAGTAGAGGGTAAAAAATCAATTGCTGAAAGCTACTTTACGTAATATAAAGCGTCGCTTTTTTCTCGTTAAGTATTTCATAAGTGCCATGAAAAAATCATTGGATTTTGATTTATAAAAGATGTACATGAAAAAGTCTCCTCGGTATCCCTTGCACCAGCAGTGTATGGCATACACTGCTGATTGCACACTAATGCGGAATGTGTAGGGAAATGGTATATTTACGGGGATGCAATTTGCAGAAAGCAGGTACTCTTACCATACATTACACATGTACATGTACATTGTATATACATGCATTACATGACCACCCCAAAATTCTGAGTATACCGGTTCTCGTAAAGTATATATGGTTTTGCCGCAAAATTACTCCACAAAATTTCATTAATATATGTAGTATTGCATGGTATTCGCATCAACCTCTTCCGGAGCACGCAAGTTTTGGGTCGTCATACCTTACACCTGCTGGGGATCTTCCTAGTAACATCGGCCACTCTCTCGATCAATTTCCCCGGACTCTATGGGGGGATAGAAATAACGTTTCAAACTTGATCTCAACCTTTAACTTTTTACTCACTCAATCGATGTCTACTCGTAACTCAATGTACAACAGTACATGATGATAACATTCTTACCCAGTGTTTATTTTTTTATATATCACTATCTTCCAATAACAGCTGGCATTTTCGGGGCCGAATTGGACATCGTCAAAGGATGGTGCTGACGGCCATTTTGCTCGATTGACCAATCAAAAGCCTCAATAAATGGGTTGCGCTGTCGCCGCCGTAAGGCATTTGATAACATATTTAGTAAAAAAAGACTTGCACATAGATTCTTTAAAACTATTCAGTAAGCGTAAAATCGAGTTCAAGCCTGGTTATATCAATAGGTAAGGACTGAATATTTTCATAGTGTCGGAGGTGGGTTATTTTTACAACCACAAGAAGAGCCGAGGATGGCTTGAATGTGTTTTCATGCCAGCGGGCAGCCATCTTAGTAAAATACTTGCTCGCTCATTAAATACGTGAAAGATAACTCCCAAGTAAATATTTGGAATAAAGTTAGGAAGAGGAGCTTTGAAGATGACAAGTTGATGTACCAATTAGTTGCAAATGTTGGACATGTTGGATGGAGAGGGCGGTGCAGAACGACGCATGCCTTTCTCTTTGGATGTGACATTCTTTACAGTCCAGTATTTGTTTTGGTCACCGATAGGAAACAATATTATTATGCTTACATACATCAGTGGATCGATGGATACCCCATGGCTTTGGGAGGTCACTGGGCACTCATCGTTAACATCCCTCCTACAGGCATGCGCTTGGCGATGTTTTACAATTAGCCGTGTTAGCCATCAAGGGATGCATTATCTCTAACTGCAGATATTCTCTCCCGATGATGAGGCCGGGTAAAAATTTTAAAATGTTTCTCGATCAAACCAACAACATTAGAGATGTCACACGGTGATGTTTGGTCTCACCATGCACTGCACCACTCAGAGCCCGAGTAAGCCATGACTCATAGCAGTAATTTGACCACCTGGCCAGGCCACGACTACAGAGCTCGGGCCGAGTGATGATGTTAGCTTAGAGATGTCCTGGCTATGTTTGTTGGCGTGATAACCAGATAGAAAAACGTGGTTTTATATTTCCCTATGGAATGGTGATTTTTTTTGGTAGGAAACAGTGTAGAATAATGCCGGCAAGTCACGTCGAGAAAAAACACCTGGAAACGATTTGCTTTGGGGAAGGATAGGAGATGACAAGGGCAATGCTATACTCGATGCATTGACAAAGCTTGATGATTGAAAAATTGCAAAGTTTTGCGCCTCTCTTTGCAATTCTCGCCGGAACTTTTTCAAAAAAATAAATTTAAAGTCATGATTAAGGCAAACGAAAGAAAAATATTGTCAGCAGATTCTAGTGCTGATGTCGCTCGTTCTTGAAGAAAGTATGCATCATGCTTGAATTCAAGGCGAGGTTTGGCATTTTTAAAATGTGATCTTTCGTTATCATTTTCGCAGAGTAGTAGAAGGAGATATCTGGCTGATTACTGCTTCTTGATATGTGTACATGTACTTCGGCGATATTTTCAAATATTTTAGAACGTCAATCTCTATGACCCTAAGACGCTATACATCGATTCCGAAGCTGTTTATACTAAAGCAGATGCTATCCTGCATAGCTTGCACTTAGCCTGCCTATTATCAGTGTGGTCCATATCAACCCGACTAAAATCCAGTTGAAGAAACTTGTTTTTCATTGCGAATTAATGGGCTTTGAAACCGATTCAGAACAGGTAGGCAAAGTTTAAGTAGCATATCAGAATCGTTTGAAGACGTTTCTCGCTACGAAACTTCACCAGGTGTTTAAAGAGAATAAAAAAGCAACCCAGGTGTTTTGTTGATTAAGAGTAGAATTGGGAAAAAAAATTCAAATGCTGGCTGTTCTTTATTACTAATGATGGTTCTCGTCCAACATTTACACACCAAGCTGAACCAGAACCTCGCCTTAAATTTAACCAACTTGGTAAATCAACGAAAAAAATTATATAATTTTTAAATATCCGTTGACGTCCGTCGCATCACCCGTAAGCTGGCTCCAATTGACTTTGAGTAGATGCTTACTATACTAATACCGGGCCGATTTCTTCAAAGTTACGTTTTTATTAAAGCTAATTTTGGGACCAAAGATGATTTTCATATTTCAGTAAGTATTGTTTCGAAATAATTTTTTTAATATGTGTACGTATACATTGACATTGTGGATTGATTTTTCTCATCTGGTATTGCTCAATTCTAGATAAATTCTGATGAAATCATTAGGTTGTTTTTTTTCATGGTTATGTCCATTTTCATTTTAAAATATCCATTAGAAAAAAATCGGACCATGTCAAGACCCCCCCCCCCCCAAAAAAAAATGAAATAGAAAGTCGTCAAAGGGCTCCAATGAAGAAAATTTGATTAACCCTTGCTTAGTTCTGTTAAAGCTTACACACTGCCCTCATGAAACTAGTTACAGCAGTTTCAATTCCGAAAGGCAGTATCCACCAATCGTGCGTGAGAACCATCCTCAGCGACTAGTTATTCATGCCGTATTCCGATCGGCAACATTAATCAGACTAACTTTTCGTTCCGTTTGCATCAATGTCGACACAACGTATTAACAAGCTGTCAGGTCTCATTTTATACGCCACCGATTCATGCCAGATTCATAGCCCGCAATTGACAGTCAGCAATTTCATATTTGGTTTTATATGGCTTTGGTAGATTTTGATTTGCAGGCTGACCTTTATCACTGGTCGAGACCGTGCCAGAATATTAATCATCAGAAGACCACAAGGAAAGCGACATTTTTTAATTTTACCATGAAGCAACTTCTGCCATAATCAGAGAATTGGCCCAGGTGGGTTGATGGCAATATGCTGACGCCATGCTTGCAAGGGAACTTTTCACTAAAATAATGCCAACTGAATCAAACACGGAGCAATAAATAGCAAAGCGATCGAGTCAATTTTTGCAAATATACCAGAGCATCAGGAATTGTATCTCATCATAGTGGTACTGATCATTGATCTCACCAAATTCTTAGTACAAATTGATCAGCACGTCTTCCTTGGTCAAAATGTAGGCCAAAAAGTCCTCATACAACAATTGGTAAAATTTTCATATAGAAAGAAATTCGTAATATGCATATTTGGCTGTGTGATTTTTCGTAAGCAACTTTTTGTAAGAAACCTTTAATAGCAACTGCAGTAATGAGCATTTACGTAACGTAACATGATTGTAGCTGTGCTATGTCTTTCATCCCCACTCTTCACTCACAGTCCTTGGTCTAACAACATATTGCCCTATTTGTCATTAGTGACTGGTCCTTGTACACTGAAATCCATTTAAATACCGGTGACTGCACTTTTAAGTGAACATAATGTTTTATTCCCTTGTTTTAGTCTTGTGAGGAAATCGGGTTGAGGTCTGTGTTCAGTATATCACTATAATTTACCAGAGCATGTTCAATATATCACTAAGATTCATCAGAACAATCCACAAACCACACAAAATTCGGAAATCCATGTCATGCATACCTATACCTATACACAGGAGCTACACACACAACGTGTACATAAACGTGCGTTCACCTTGTCCTCTCGCCGGATACTGACATTCAGTACATGCATGACGCTACGTCATCACCGTGTTTTAATCCTTTCATTGTGTGTCTCGTGAGGTAATTGGGTGGCGGTATTGTGCAGTGCAGCGCATGGTTCGACAAGTATGAATGGCAGCATGATTTTAGAATTGGCGTTGTGTAAACCTTGTAGATAGATACTTAAAATGTCATGTTTTCGGCCGAATACTGAGTAAGGTCTGAAAGAAGAATTTTATTAAAATCGTATCGAATTTATACCTGCATGGATTGTAACACTTGTTAGAATTTTATTCCTGAAATATCTCGATTAAGAGTATGTGACTAACATGACCGACGATGTTCAAACTTGAAAATGCATGAATTCTTTGTTAGCGTGTTATTACAAGCATATTTAGGCAAAATCTATCCATTTGATGTACGAGTACGACGCCGTTGGGATGCATGTAAAGGCGTGTTTGTTCTATGTCTGGTTCATCCACCATATGCAGCATTCCCACGTACAATCCGAAGAGAATAATGCAGAGCTGCAGGGTTTAAGGCCAGAAAAAAATTTTAAAAAGTGTCTCCGACCTTTTCTCTAAATCGGGCGGGGACTCTTTTAATTGGTCGATGTCAGAGCCATGTCAGAACCATCGCATTGAAGGGACCACGACCCAAAGAGATCTCCCTTCCGGCTACCTTGTTTCTCATCCAACAGACACCAAGATGAAATAAACTCCCTAAGTTATGATTTACTAGTATCGTATATATTCAACACCAGGAATCATATTCGCATAACGCAAGTGCTATCAGTACGGATTGCGCACTTGTGGGGTCTGATAAACGCAATGAATTGCATGTTAGGGAATTGGAAAAGTGAAAATAACTTATCTTTTCAGATAGCGGTCTAAATATCGGGGTGGGAGAAACGGGAAAGAGGTTTTGACTTTTATCGGCCCCAATCAGCTCATGCTCCAGTTGCAACCTCAGATTGGAAGATCTTGTATTGATTGTCATCAACAAACGAACATGATCGTACGAACACTGGAAATGTTCTTCTTTGATCACGCAAACGTGCTTCAAGTAAATTGAAATGAGCTCCAAGTGTTTTGTTACGTTTGGATAAATTCATAATTTCATTTCTCGCGGTTAACTCGCATTACAATCCAAATAGAGCTGCTATTTGCAGTTAACACTTTCATTTCGAAATGACAAAGGAAGATAATGCTCACCTTAACACATGAGTGTATTAAATACCAATACGTTTTTCCACCCCTCTTGGTCCATGCAGTGCTCTACTTCGGAGCCAGTACCCTAATCGTCAGTGATTAGGCCACCCATTTGTCATAGGATGAAAAATTGGCACGAAAGATAAGACAATAATCAGTCTTGATCAGGGCATCAGCCGCCCTGGTTCACCTTACCGGGTGACGTGATGAGCCGAGTATACCGATGTAACTAAATGTTTATTTGTTTTTGGTATCGTCGCATCCACTGTACAACGCATGCGTTTTTGTATTGCTCAGGACTGGTGCAGTGCGACCTGAAATAACGTGACCTAGCCCTGCTGCGCAAGGGGTTGTCGCAAAATCACATTTAGTGAATTTGGCAAACTGATGAGAATGCAAAAAGAAAAAAATTGCTTTCAACCATGAAGTAAATTTCCTTCGCCAAATAAAATAGCATTCAAATCATACTGATTTATTTCATACTGATATCAGCCTCTGATATGAATCATGTAGTTCCAATGTTCTCCTCAATGGACCATCTTCCAGAGGTCACAACCTGCAAGTATCATTAAACAGTGCTACGCGGATAGTAAAAGGATGCACGGCATTCGGGTAATCCCATAGCGGCACGACATAAATCCAAGAACAGCCCAACCGCGAAAGCATAATGGGATATCTTCAGGGAATAACCTATAGACGTTCAATATTGATGTGAGTTACTTAGTATTTGTGGAGAAGCTGAGGGGAGCTTGATCTAGCCCACTGAAATCGACCCAATCCGCTTGTGGAGGGGGATAGGCTTGTCGATCTAAGCTTGATGGCGCTAGTTTATTGAAGCCAGAAGAGGTGTGCACACGATGACATCGACTCACGTAATTTCATGCAGGCATATGGAATGACAAGTACTATCAAAGTATACAATATGCGAAACTGTGGTAGAGGAAGAAGAATTTCATTACGAGCAGAAAGTATTTAGCTCCAAAATAATTCGCCACTTCACTAAGGACACTGACTGACGGGTAACACTAAATGACATCATCAGCTGACCTTGAGGATTTTCCGGAAAACGCAACCTGTGCCTCGCCAAAAGTATTTAACTACATGTTACATTGCAAACTCGAACACAACAACAGTGCAACCTCTAAATTGTCTTCTGAGTCAACAAATATATATACGTATACAACTAGACAGACGAAAATGTCTGAGACAAGCCGGATTATTGACTTGACCAAGAGTTTGTCCCCGTGGAATCGAGTGGCGTGTCAACATTGCGGAAACAGATAAACACAGCCGGCCAGATGTCGAGAGGCAGAGACTATTATCAAGTTAGTGGAGACTAAAGACGAGTGGCTACTGGTGATGATTTAGGTAAACAATAACCCTGGAAACGACCATAGGCTACACCAACTGCAACCGATGGGTAAATTTTGAAGAGAAAAAAATGGTCGCGCATTTGAATTACCGTTTCCGTAAGAGATCGCAATCTAGAAACTGGCCTTTATTTGTCCTCTGACGTGCCCGTGGATAACGAAATAGAAAATAGAAAATCGTTGTCTGCCAGCGAAAGATCATGATCAAAGTTCGAAAGAAATGTCTTGGCTATTTTTTCCCTCAGATTAGTGACCCTGTAGCATGGTTATCATTTGCCTCTGGAAGGTAAATGCTATCCCAAATCTCCAGAGACCTTCAAACCCTGGGCAAATCAATCGCCAATAATTCCCTGTATACCTGAACGTGTAACGCCAGTTTGCCATTTGCCTCGAACATTCGCCATCAAAGTCGCAGCGAGGGGCCATGAGAACTTAGGCGAGGGATTCAGATTCTATCAACGGAAAGTGCAACTGTAATGTGCGCTGGAGAAAATGGTCTTGACAGTGACGGCTTTGAAGAAATTTCAAAGGCATAGTGGTGTTTGATAACGTAAAGGTCTGATTCCATTACACCGCAAAACCTTCGCAGGAACTACCGGATGGTACACACTTACCACTTATTATTCGCTAGATTTTTTTACCACTCCCAGGTCATTACATAGTACAAGATTTCCTATACTTCCAGCTTCAGGTCATTTTTGTGGTTTTACAGGAAGCCACGTCATCAGGCTGAAAATACCCGGACTCACAGTCCGCACAAAACCGGAGCTCTCCACTTTCCATCCGCGGGCGGAATTGGCGAACAAAGACGGCCATTTCGCCTTTGGGGATCGGCCATATGACTTCCTCAGCTTGAATTCTCTCTACCATAGCTCAAGGACCAGTAGCGAAGCCAATATCAGAACTTTGCGAAAAAGCACCTTCTGTTCATTAGTTTGTCATGTTACTAAGGAGGACACTCAGATATCAATCGAGAATAGCTATGGTAGTTAAGTGAAGCCTTAAGTAGTTAAAGGAAGGCTAGCAGTATCTTAGGAAGTCGTCCAGATAAAAACCATGAAGTAATTAAGAGCGAGCCCCTTGGCGATGGCGGTGTAGTTCACAAGTCTCCTGTCTTGTCGCTTAGACACGAAAGCTTGGAAAAAGGGTGTTTTACGTCGCGAAATCATAAATCTACAGGTCTACAGGTCTGCTGTCACATCCTAGTTCGTGATATTTCTGTCTTCAACGAGAGTGCTTACACATAAATCATGTACAATACGTCACCTACGCCCTCACCAGACTATCACAGAATGCCAATATGATACCATAAACAAGAATAAAAGACATTTACTCCGACGAGCCAATCTAAATAAGTCCGTTAATTGTCAATTAATCACGTGATTAGGTACTTAATTAGATAAATACGGTATAAATCATTACATTATCACATGACCTTAAGGGATGACCACAGATCAGCTTCATTAAGCGGAATTAAGGTTCGAAAATAATACCAGAGCAATTGAATGATCTGTTTTTATTGTGTCTCATACATTTGTCTGCGAGGTTCCAAAGTCCAATTCATTCGATTAAGATTTTAAACAAAACGGCTCCCACTGTCATGGTCATGTCGATAAAGCCCGTTACACACGAGGGACTTCTCACCAACTTAGTTGGTTTTAAAATTAAGAACAGGTGCACAGGTGACTGGAAGTTGAGAGTCGTTCACCCACTCACACGAAAGACATAATCCCAGCAATATTAAGGTCCTGCACTATCTTTAGGCCAAAACCTTGGTCTAGGCTAAGATAAAGAGTCAAAATATGGCCCAACTATGTTGTTGACTGAATCACACGGGAAATTTCTATCCCACACTCCTTATATAAACAAAAAAATCCTTATCTAAACAAAAGATGTCGTTGAGAAATAGAACAAGTCGGTAGTGCAGCCAGCAACTCCAACTAATCGGGCAAAGTATCAGTTACCTGGTCTGTATTCCTGTTATGAATTAAAATTCCGACTAAGTTGGTGAGAAGTCCCTCGTGTGTAACGGGCTTAACAAACCCATTTAAGTTTCGGTATAGATACAGCGCCTTACTAAGGAAAACTTGGTGGTACTTGTCGAACACTTTCCTTACTTTTCTGTCCACATAAATACACCACGTTCATGCGAATTCTTAGACTAGGTTGGATCAGCATCCCATCAACACCTAATATCATCGGACACTCCATCGTATTAACAATTCATTTCCCAATCAAGAATAGTTAACCAGCAAGCTTATGAGAAAATGAGTTTTCAGCAGATCCCGAATGACATTTGCTAGTAGCCGATAGAAAAACACGATCAAGTCTTGGATGCTTCTTAATAGTTATTGCCTCTCGCAAATTGCAATTACCTCCTAAGTAGTTCATCTACGCGGGATAGTAAACAATACAGGACTTAGTCTTCATTGACAATAAGGAGCCAGTCTTTATTCATTCTTGGTATCACCCTGATCAGACAACACATCTACAAAACAAAGATTCTGTTTTTGTACAAATCAAGCCAAATGTCCATCCACAGGTAACAAGGATGTATAGAATTAGAGGGCACGCAAGCGTTTGCCTTGTCTCGAACTGTAAGGGAGTGTTTCATTCAAAACCATCAGCCTTTCTAACTCAATGCCTGGTATTTATTAGCCTTCTGTTCTGCGTAATATTTCTTTATTCCGTAAACTAACACTGCTATAACGATGAGACTCGCTCCAATCGAGCTTGGGACACCCGGTGTGTCTTTCAGAACTGTTACTTGAAGCACATACGACATCGGAATCTCCGTCGTAGCAGCTATTGCGACAACCGCGGCGTTGTTGTCCTTGAGGGCCAACAGCAACAGACCTCTCCCTATAATCTTAGTAAATGACAAGACGGCAATGTCAAGCCATTGGTTTGCCGTCTGTGGTACTGACCACAGCCTTAAAACTGTCGTTGGGATGACACCAGCTACAACGATAAACAGACTAATCACAAAGAAGAACGTGAAGGAATGAACCTCTGTAGTTTTCCTTCTGAAAATGTACAGTCCTGTAGTACAGAATGCTGTGATAAATGCGCAGAGGCACGCAATTCCTCGCGAGAATTTGATCTGGAGTCTCCCGCCGGTGTCTGTGGTATTATCCTTGTTAGGAGTAATTGCGCCAGTGGTGTTATTAAAGAACGATTCGATAATATCGGCTGGGCAGTTGTATTTTACACCTTTGTAGTTACATGTAACTGGCATGTCACTTGCAAATCCTGCGAAGTTGGAAATATTCTGAAGACAGCTCGCGTTCCTCATCGTCACAAATGACCTATTAAGGCTAGTGTGTATATTTTTGCAGCTCTCTGTTGCAATGTTGTCAAGGGATATAGTCATCGAGACATTGTTTTCCCGTTTGACATGTTCTCCTTGTGTACTGTTCGAAATGACTTGACATAAACGAAGACAGTTTGAAATGGATGACCCGGATGTGCCAATGTTCTCTTGTCTCTTGAGAAAGAGATTCATGATAAATGGTGGATGTATAACGAACAGCATACCAACCAATAACACTAGTGTTATCAATCCATCGATAATATCATACGGTTCCTTGAGGTAAAGATAGGCAACTATCCCAACTATTATCGGTTTTGAATAGTAAATGGCATTGGCATCACCTAGTTCCATATTCGTTTGAGCTAAATAAAGCAAGTAGTTTCCAAGACAAGCGAATAGTGATGTCAACCAGACATAAGGATTCCTCAGCGCATCAAGTGGTGAAGTTTTCTTGCACACAAACCATATCGCCAGGATTATTATCACAGGTATTTCTTGTATAAAAGTAGTCTCGAGTGGGCCAATGCTTGTGTCCATTTTGAATATCAACGCATTAACAGCATAGCCTGCCGAAGACCCAATTGCCAGAGTGAAACCAAGCGTCTCTTGCAAAAAGGTACGAATGGTGGTCAGTGACTGTGACACCATCGTGAAAAGCTGGGCAAAGCGTTAGATGAAGTCCTTTTCCAGAACAAAAAGCGGTTGAGGATCCACAGCAGCACGGCAAGCAAATTTCTAAGCACTCGTAAAGAAGAGAAACCGATTTTGGCCAAACTCTACATGAAATTCTGAACATGACCAAAGAGCATTGCCATAATTGCCATAATATGGATAAAACCATATTATGGTTTTATCGTTAACTTCACGAATCAAAGCAAAAACGAAACGAAACACTGCATCGTCCTGCCATGATCACGTTTATCTAAAAAAAGAACGAAAAGCATGTTATACGTTTATATACCTGCCTAGCCTTCACTCTCACAAAGTGAATGCAAATCAATGCAAAGATTGAATAACCTTCAGAACGCATGACAGCACGGATGCACAGACTGGCTGAATGCCGACCGGGTGTCAGGTGTGTCTGACAAACTGATTCGCTGTATTTATATTTTGGAATCATTCGAGTATGTCATCACCAGATGAATAGCATCTGTTGAATCAGTTTTCACCGTACATGGAAGATAATAGACATCCTTTTCTCTCGTTGTAAATATTCAAAATAAACTTTTGTTATCAAATTTGTTATTATACAGAACGTTGTACTGAGTTCTTTCAAAGAGTAGGCCTATCTCTGACAAAACACTTGTCAGGCATTTCCTGACCGTGAGATGATATTATGGGGCCGTTCATTAATTCAGTACGTATGCAACATTAACAGCTTCCTCCACCACAAATAGTCATTTAGGAATACTGTAATTAGCTAATGACTTTATAGTTGGCGAACATGACCAGTGAAGAGCATAGTCGTGTTCTGATACGGTATTAGGGGCGGTGGTCGTCAAGAGGTAAGCTTGACCTTTACGTGACATGTTTGACATAGCGACCCAATTGATATAACAGGCTAAGCTTACTTACCGTAAACGATGTCTTGGACATATCACAAATATGATACTCTGTACAAAAACTAAGCAAATGGTATCACCGACATTTTGCATTTTCTCTCTGATTAGACCATGTAGTCACATAACGGCCACGGGCAAGTGACTATAAGACGTCGTCGGCCTCTCTCCTCTACCTCAGTTTGATCAGTTCGTAATTGTTTTGGGCTAACATAGCCTTGTTCCTCCCGCAGCACGGATCAGTAGAGAATCAACCCTGTCACATTTTGTTATTTTTCTTCCAATTTATCCGCAAATCGTTTTACTGACAAGTTTCATCCTCTAAAGAGTTATCTTGATCCTAATGTAATTCTGCCGCGACAAGATTTACTTAAATTCTTACAGCCTTTAATTACATTTACTGCTAGTAGATTTGATTATAGAAAAGAGACAGTTTGAGCGTTCTAGATCTGTTGTCAGTCAGGTCGCAGTGGGTACCATCGGAGAAGTCAGTGATGCAGCACTGTCGGACCTACGCCATTTCCCCAAAATCTCAACGCCACCCTTTGTTACTGACCTTTCTTTTGTCGTTTTGATAAATGGATTAATGTTTTCATTTTTTCTTCTGGAAATCGATCTCTCAGTTCGGAGACAGCCACTGGACAATAAAAAAGACAAAACATGAGACACAAATTCGCCTAAAAGTTCGATCTGAAAATCTCCCTTTTTGCGCTAAACTAATGACTTGTTTCAATACAATGGAAATCAAATGAGGCACTTGTTGATTGTTTACCTCTTTCGAAATCACCCTCATATTTTAGAAAGCATAAAATAGTGCCGTTCGGCCTAAATATCAGACTCTTTGCTGCATTTACCGGCTGTTATTTTGTTATATGAAAGAGGAAAGCCTAAAGCGACAACCGGTCTTCCGTCTCTTCAATTCGCTTGAACAAATTACCCATGATAAACACATTTCACCCGCAGACTACAAAAAAACATCTGTACTTTATACTGCACAACATGCGTTATACATGCATTGTTAACAGTCATGTTAGGATGGCGTTCCTACAAGAATACCTCTCATTGATTTGATCGCGGCACGGCAGATTTGATTCAGTTTGAAACTCACTTCCGCCGCAGAGAGGAAATCGAATAATTCTCGAGGATTTGTTTTTAATTCGCTGTAGATTCGTTCGTCTGTGAAGTTGTGGCAACATCAAGGATACATCGAACCTTGCTGATGAAATACTATCCGAGTCTGATCGAATTTTTCGAAACCTTCAACCGTATCTGTTGTTGTCGATATCGCTGGGGGCTGTCGGCGGGACCACTTCTTACAATATTCATTTTCTTCTTTTCTACTGAGAAATATCAAGACCACACGTCGACCACCTATTTGTAGCATTAATAAATTCGCTTTTGATACAGTCAGTTCATATTAATATTTTAAATCAAATTTTGATCATTTTATATTTTCCACTTCACAATCTCGTGAATAGTTCCGAGGGCGTTCAAAGTCGCCTAAAGACATCAACAAAAAAGAGAGCTTCTGCCGAGATTTGGCAATAAGCGATAACTTTTTAAATACCTCAGCGTGGATTCGAGGTACTGAGTGCAGCTTGATAAGGTGATTCCAGTTGATCCTCGGAGGACTCACAGCAATTATCAGCAGGAACAGTCGGTCGCAAAATCTGAATAGTACACTTTTTATGCATTTTTCAGAAAGCTTCTACCATTAATTGCACTTTTGATTAGCTGGATGCAAGATTTCTTTTTGCTACATTTATGCGAAAATAAAGAAGTGTCAAATAGCTGCACAGCGACAAAGGCATATGTCAATATTACATGTATTCATCTGCGGTGAGTTTCGGACTGCCAGCGATGGTCCACTGTCATTTGCGAAGTGTATACCATTGCAGGAAAAAGTCCATCATAAAAAACATCGGCTCCATGCTATCTGGCACCGGCAATTGGAAAATACATGTAATAGCAAACCCCACCAATAATCCCATTCTCCGATTTGATACCAGCACCTCGGGACTCCAACCTATCATCGATCATATCAGGTGTGAAGAATCCAAATAACAGATTCTGCGCGTTAATGACTTTTATGATGCTCCTGTGCGCATTTGGATGCAGCCTCGACCCAGTGGGCCCAAAAGGATTTAGTTTATTCGTGACATACGTGACACGTAGCTTTTTATGGACCCTGGTGACAGTTATCCATCATGTTTACTTGGTTCAATGGCACCCGGTCTGGTCTGCGGATTTACATTTTTTAAATGAGGTATAACGATTCCAGGCGCTGCTACATTGTAGGTAACTAGGGTTACAGATTTTGGCAGAAATCCCTGCGAAATGCATAGTTCATTGCGTATTGATACCATTTCAAATCAACGCTGTTTCTGTAATCATCTTCGTGTCTTTGAGCAAGCAACCCGACGATACATCGTTTTTCTCCACCCAGGAGTATAATTAATCAGGCCTGCCATGAAAGTAAACCGCCAATGGGACTTGGACATATCCGATGATACTCCGGCCTGTTACGCATCAGTGGCGAGGGAAAAATAGAGCCCGGCCAGTACCCCTTAACCTTTGCATCCGGTTTTAAAAAAATCTCGGTTATGGTTCGAAACGCGGAGAGAGTAGTCGTCTTGAAAATACGGGCTATACGGCCGACTGGTGACCAGATGATGTATCTTTGAAGTCACCCCGGCTCTCCCCTCAAGGCAGGTCACCCCTCCTAGAGATATGCTGACCAAGGACAACTCAACACTAACCGATGGTGCGGATAATAACTATTCGATCACAATAAATCGAATGAGCTGACAACCGAATTGACAAATTGAATACATTGTATTTTCGCCATGGCTGGCTATCCGTTATTTCATCCTGTTGGCAGGAAACTCAATTATCAGTCTGTTTATTGACCAGAAAAAGAACAAGGAAAAGTCGTATTACATATGTATATCTGTTTTATTCAGTATCAGAAGAGAGACAAAAATAGTGATCGTCGTTGAGTTTCTGCGTAGGCCTATACGCTCTACAACAACTAGGCCTCGGCCTTTAAAAGTCGTTTAAAATAATCGATAAATTGTAGGCAGCTCGATTATTCTGAATGAGGCCATGACCTCTTGATATCCGTCACGATCGGTCACAATATCAACACGTTCAATAAGCCCTATATTGCGATGGCATGTTTTTCAATCAATTGCCTCGTATACAACAGGCTTGGATAGGTAAAGTAGGTAATTTCGAATTTTAGTGCACAGGCCACGTGTTTTACTTTTGATGATATTCTGAAGTATAGGATATTGAAGGAGTTCGGGATTTTTCGTTTGTTGATTCGTTCAATGATCGCCGTGCTAAAGAACACCGTTTTCGGACATTGCAGTGCTGTCGTTGCCTGGTAAGGACGCCTGGCATATTGTCCAATCAGAACTCTGAATGACCTATTCATTCTTCGGAATTCGGCCAATCACAAGGTCTTATACTGGTATACTGAGGAGACGTCAGGTCGACCTAACTCGCGGAAAGTGCTGAATGGATGCATCGTTGTTGATGTGACTTTGTAGTGAATATGAAGAAGAAAGGCGATGACGAAGATTCGAGTGAAGAGGTAACGAAGACAATAGACGTTGGAGGGTTTGGTCTCAACTGCTTATGCATACTCATAGGTAGGTACACGTGTGTATTAAGTATAATTTTAAGGATTTAAGTGTTCAATTTTTTAAACATTAGAAATTTCGTAAAAAAACAAACAATCTGACGAGTTGGATGACAGCTGACGTACGTCTTGCGTACACAAGGCGATCCAATTAGGATGACGCAACGGACTGCCCCGTACGTCTATCGAACATTGATTACAAAAACGATTCCAATGAACAATGTAGATATCGTTTGTTTTAGCACAAGACACGTTCATAGTGGAATCACAGCTGTTTTTTGGCCCGAAAGCAAAGTAAGACGGCCACATTTGCAGTGACAGCTTGAGTCGTAAATATTGAACATTATTCTGTGCCGCCGCGTGGCATCAGAGTTGGTTAAATAACGAGAGGTTCAACTCACGGCAAACGACAGTCCTAAAGCTTAATTTGACAGGTTTTGGTGTCAATGCACAGCTTGTTGCCAAGCTTTCAGATATTAAGAAAACTATCTGAATAATGAATTCTGCATGATGATCTTTTCGTTCCTATTTTCTATGAATATCATTTCAGTGTCTCTGGTGGCTCTTTTTCTGAAGTTCGCTCCGATTCCTCGCAGTGTTGGAATCCATTGCGATGACGTCACCATACGCAAGGAATACAAAGGCAACACTATTGGTGGACCACAAATCATTATTTTGGTGTCGATTACGACAGCCATAGTTGTGAGTTAAGGGACCCCTTTTCCTTTTTTATGAGATTCTTCTAAGTTTCTTAGCCACTGAGAAAAATGCACAAGAATTTCAGTGGAATCCGAACGAGAACTGTGCATGATCGCAATGAGAAGTCATGCCGGTGCAACATTTTCGAGTTTATTCCCTCCTTCACGTTTTTTCTGTTTCTCCCTTTTGAAAAGCCGTCTCTATCTAACTGTCTGTTGTATGTAAACGCTCATGTTCTAACATGCATTCCTTTGACTTACTTTTTTCCAGATTTTGATAACGGAAGGAATCACAAGTTTTTACAGACGGCCAACAATACCAATACGCTACAAACTCGGTGCTTTGAAATTTGGTGAATTCCTCTACAATTCTTTCAACTACTACTGGGGCTTCTTTTACGGCTTTGCGGGGTACTTTCTCATTTGCTGCGTGATTAAGATCTACTGCGGAAGGTTGCGGCCAAATTTCCTTGCCGTTTGCGATCCCGACCCGGCCACGTTTATTTGCGATGGTTCAGATGTCAACAGATACGGGTATACAGAAGATTATCACTGCCGGGGTGATCCACGTTTAGTCAAAGACGCACGGTAGGTCAACCGTATCTGCCAGAACATTTCCAAGACTAACCTCAAGCACACATCTTACTGTAAGGGAAGTCGTTGCAAGCTACGACAAAATGTATACTGGGAGCTAGATATATGATCAAAGCGAATATCCGGGGGACATAATCTATGGTGCTTCACCCATGCTACAAATGTATTTAATTGGTTGCGATCGGGCAAGTCGTTCAGCAAATATCGTACTTTTTTGAAAGCTTTCGTATTCGGCACTTTGGTGGTTCACTAAAATCGAACCCGGTACCAAACCTCAGTCCCTAATATCCAGTTCATTGACTCTTTCAGTGAATCCTTCCCGTCTCTTCACGCAGCTTCAGCAGCCGGTTCGGCACTTTATATATGTGTAAGTGTAGAGGAGTGTTATCTATATATGTAACAGGGAATTGTTGAAAGAAATGATATTTCTAGAAGAGACAGTCCCTCTCTCACAAAGGGCGTATAGCAAGGTTTTTAGAAAGAGAAGCAAATTTAGTGACAATGTAAGTTTCTTTCAGTTTTTCGATTTTTATTTGAACTATCATTGCTTGCTACATCTGGTATTCTACCCAGAGAATTTCAACCCTCGGACTACTTTAACCTCTACCCTGGCTTTTATTGCAGGCGTATCTCAACGCCAAGATAACTAAGCCAGTTCTTCAGCCAATGCGGACTTTGTTTCAACTTCTATTTGTGGTGCTAGCCCTTGTTGTCTCGCTGCAGCGTATCACGGACAACGCTCATCATTGGACCGACGTCTTGGCCGGGTTTATCATTGGCATTTTAGGAGCTATTTACACGGTAAGGGACATACAATGATTCAGCGAAGCAGGCAGGGTCGATTGATATGCACACGAACATGTACACCGTGTATTTGGTCCATGCGTATGCATTGCGATATACATAGAATCGCGTTGAAGAGTAGCGCTCATGTCAATGAATTTGGACCGCTCTCGACTGCAAAACTACCGATGTTTTATTTCAATTTTAGCTCCATTGCGTCGTCCACTGGTTTACAGAGAGCAACGGCATAGACATAGACTTTTCTACAAACGGATGCGTTGAACATCCTCATGTAAAACTATCATGATATCACGATACTGGCAATAGGCGCACTAGGTGTATTTAGGTCCGTGATGTGAGTACATATGACTGGTGTTCAAACAGTGAGGGTAATAAGATAAATAATAGACTAAACTAGATATAAGAAAAATATCATTATTTCATAACATTTGAATACGAACATGATAAGACCACGGATACCGTGTACATTTCGAGCAGTGCTGTAACAACAACCAACTTCAGCGATGGTAGAGGAAGCAAAATGCTGGTCAACAAAATGTTGTGACCTAAATTTAAAACATAATAATGTGCATTTAAAAACTAATCAGTGTTAAAGTAAATTATGTGTCTCAATCATCCCACAGATAGCGTTTATCGCCCAGTATCCCCGCAAGGGCAACATTAAACGGGCGGTAAAATTCCTCTAAGATATCCCTCGTTATATTCCACATTGGCCCGATGACGTCATCACCCTTTTTCTTTGCTTGATTTGCTACTTCCGCGGCGACGATATCACGATGTTTGCTGTCTTCTAATTGATCTGAAAGAAAGAACGCGTATTCAGACGGAGTATTTTATTTAGTAACCATGACGAGAAGTTTTTATATTTTTCCATTTTTACTCTGACCAAACACCTTTTGCAATGTACATGTAATTGTTAATGAAGCCATATCAGTCTCGTGAGCACGAAGTCAGTAACAACCAGAAGTAACGACCAAATTGTTACTGACAGGTCAGAGAAAACGTATTGCCATGTATTTAATTCCATTTCTTACCGATTTCTAAAAATGAAAAAACCTCTTTTAAGGTCTTTGATACGTCCTTCGCATAGTCTTCCACTCGCAAGAAAAGAAACTGTTCTCGTGGGAAGATTTTTAACCACTCTGCTATGTAGACGGAATACAGGCCTCGTTCAAGGCGAACCTAGGTAAACAATAAACTGCTCAATGTATAAAGCACGTGGATACTACATATATACACAAATGGAACGAACGTATTCTTCTGCAACATCGTTTCGATCTGAATGCCATTTCTCTGCATTTCGTCGTAAGATTACTGCCACTGGCAATTCACAGGAAAATACAGAAGATCAAGACATTTCATTTATATTTCAGTTCATTTCACTCACCAGAAACTCATTGTTCTCCCTAAATATAAATGGGTCATGCGCACAGGTCCGTATGGGCTTCCTTTTTAAACAGTCATAAAACAGTGCGGTCTTCTGTACTACTTGGGAGTGAAAGCCCAGCAACGACCTCATGGCTCGTCTTGAGACAAGGTTGGCTGAGATGAAACCCTTGTCTAGGTAATGGGAATAAAGCCTGAAAAAAGGAAAAAAATCACATAGTAAGGCATTTTATTCGAGGCGGCCAGGGAGATCGTTTTAGAGCACACTGGCCTTCATGTGGTCTCAAACCACGGTCAAGAAGAAGAATGGAACGAAGGAGAAGTATAATAAGAAGACGATGACGTTTCAGTCGTTGCGCCTACCTTTCTATTGGATCCCTAAGCATAACAATAAATTTTGCTCGCGGCGAATATTCTCGTATAAGATGTGGCGTCAAGACTTCAGGTGGCGTCACTTCCATCTTGAGCAGATCTCTGACTAAAATGGTGTTGATCATTCGAAAGTTCTGCATCCACATATAGGAGGGGCTGTCGTCGCCTAAAGGAACAACCCAGCATCATTAGTAGTAGTCGAATAATCACAGTATCACAGAGTTACATGTAGAACATCATCGAGATGAATCGGAACTGACCAAATTTCTATACCAAAGATACTGCCAAATGAACTACATTGTTTACTGTATTATCAATGGTTATCAGGTCAACCTTGATAACATCGAAACCCCCCCGAAACAGCTTTCACGATGGTCGATACGCCTAAACCGACAATTTGATGAATGTGCTTACCTATGATCAGATTTGGCCTCTTCTCTGCCTCCCGGTCAATCATGGCTTTACTATAGACATTTATGTATTCGCTGATATTTCCTTCTAAAAACGTGGAGAATGGATAGGTTTAAAAGAGGTTCTGACAAGATACAGACAAAGGAACATAACCAGGGCAGCCAAGATCTTAGTCGATGGTCGGATTTCTTTGATACAATACATCTATTAAAAGCGCTAAGTGGTGAGGTGTACCAGAGTGATTACTTCACTGTAAGTTCAATATTATTTTCACTTACTCATGTACCATTTCGTGGTACTCCACCAATGCGATTCCCGTTTCGTGAAGTTGGCTACCTGTGGATGCTGGAGTATTCTGTACCAGATGTCGGTGGTGCCACACTTGGGGAAGCCTGCTATGTAAAATGCAGGGAGGCAGCGGAGTGTAAATATCCTCTGGAGTGCGGCATCTAACTGAGTTGTTCTCTCATACCAGCACGGGTTCTTCCAGCTTTTTATGAAGAATTTCGGAGGCTGTGAGAAGAAAATGTCATGACGTATAGTGGTATCGATTGATTCTAAGGTCGTAAATATCTCGATATGAATGTGAGAAAACAAATTTGATGTTTGTGCCAGGATGACGTAATTGCACTTCTTTCCGAATCTATTAGTTCATTCCTGTCAACGGTACTGTACAGTCCTGACGCCTTCCTATACCATCACACTGTGACAGTGTGTTTCAATAAAATTAAATCCTGACACAATGTATTTGAAAACCACCAGCAAACCGATTTGACCCGAGCTTTACCTTTTCATCAAATCTCTCCACAGGATCATCAATAAATCCCCTAATCTTCTCTTTACTAGGCACAGGCATGTGTCGAGTCTCATGATAAATCACCTCCGCTACGGTCACGTGATCATACCGCGAAATACCCGGATATGATAGTGAAGTACCATTGGATGATTCCTTCACGACGTCACGTCTCGCGGTTTCTGAACGGTGGCTATGCACTTTCACCTCGGTTATTCCTTTGAATTTGAAAGCCCAGGAAGCCTTCGGTGTTGGTGCGGAATATATCCATAGCATGAAAATGACGGATGTTGAGGTGGCAAGAACAATAGCGAGTGGCTTCATTTGTCGAAGAACTCTGAAAGCAAAGGAGGTACGATTCAGAGCCTATTGGTTTTAGAGCCTATTGGTTTAATGCTATCATATTGAAAGGAAAGAATTGCTATGATGCGCTTTAATCTCTGAGCTATTGACAGCCAAGGCCTCGACAGAACCACATACAATAATTCGTCAAATGACAATTGGGCCAGACAACTTTCCCAGGGGGACATTTTCTACTTCTACACCAGGTTTTCTTGAAGCTTGGACAGACGAGCTTGAGTCGTGTGTTTGTCACTCGAACTGCACCTAACTGGTACATGTAGATACATCAAGTAGGCAGCACAGAACACAAGAAATCCATCCCAATACTAACTTTGGGAACAAATAGTGAACAGGGTGGTCTCATGTAAGCAGCCACCATGTTGGTGGGACAGACAAACGAAAAGCAAGCCAAATTGACCATGACAGCAGTCAGGCCCACGACAAATCCTTATTCTGCCCTCCAAAATGGCTAACCGTGAAAACACTCCAATACAGATAAATCTCTGCACTCTTTAAGAAGAAAGGCTTTTGAGTTTTTGGAAAATCATTTGGTGTTTAAACAGAGTCTGCTTTAAAAATGATTTTGCACTTACCTCCTCATTTTTATTCGACGCAAATGTGTATTCCTTTCCCCTCCTTAAATGCGGTGCTTTAAATATCTATATACTTGTTGAGTTGTACAACTCCCTAACGTACATGTGTCTTAGCCTGTGGATACCAATTAGGTATTTAGAAGTACATGTAGCCCTTGTTTTTTTGCATGCGCGTTTAGGTATTTTTCGATAAGTGAACACATACAAAGGGACAAAGGGGCTATTATATATGTGATCCTTTCGCGGTTAACAAATATTTAATTTAAATTCAATTGTGGGCCGTTCAAATGCTGCCCCCTACAAAGACGTCGGCATCTGCCATTATACTCCCGCGTAAGGCGGAAACCAAGCACCCTGGCCTTGAATGTGCGTTTGACTATTATTAGTGGATGTGACGTTTTGAGCAAGCGCGAAAACGGTACCATGTCAAGCGATGAATGCTAATAATGTGACCCTGTCAAGCGATATGTCGATGCCTTATCAGAGGTCAAGTAGCATGTCTGAGGGTATAGATCTCACTGCAGACTGGGATATGTCTGTTGGATATTGAAAGGTGTGTGGAGTTTTTAAGACTTGAAGTCGCACTTTCCTTGTCACTATGTTGCGGAGTATGCAGTTAGTTGCTTTGGTCCTCATCCTGGTACTGCTGGGTGGTGAGTATATACACACTTCAATGGGACCTCCTCAACCATTGCTGCCAAGATTCGACAATTTGATTCAGTCATGAAGTAGACCTACACGTAGACCCATGTCTAAAGGTTGGTGTAGCAGTAAAAAAATACCCCCTTGTTCGGTCCTGTACTATTCTGAAGGAGAAGACCAAGGCACCAAATAGTTATTCTCCTGGGCCTGGGTGATCAAAGAACAAAACTCACGTTGTCCCAAACCATCCTTAAAGACGTTATCTCATTTTTAGCCGAATCCATTGAAGCTATCGTGGTTTTCAACACCCTAACTCTGGCGTTTAAGGCATGGTGCATGGAATTTGGAATATAAGATTTGACTTGTTTAATTTCAGATCATGAGGCCAGAAATATTCCCCCTCCCCCAAAATCGAACGAGCGAGAGCAAATCCAGGAGACGGATGAAGTCGGGACACTCGCGAACAACGGTAGGCCCACGAACCAGCTAGTACTTGGAGTAATGGGGCCAGGGGAGACACCGGCCAAGAGCAGCCTGGACGACTCCTGGTACGATGACATCTACGGCGACAAGGTTGGATGGAACCCTTGGGAGACAGTTCAACAGAAAGCAAATGGAAGGAATGGTTAGAACAAGAGTACCTGGAAATCAGTTTTTGGATTGGACTATATCCTATGGGGAGATTTCTCGAAAAACATCCAGAGTTTTCGTACTGTTGCATTCCATTTGACATATTCTGACTTTGCTGTTGAACGACTCTATCCGAGAACATACAAACTGTTACACCCACTTACCTCGCAAGATCCACCAAAGTGCGGCAGATTTTGAGGTCCATTGGGGTGTACTAGAAAGTCATCATTTCATCAAAAACAAGGTTTTTCTGATAAAATAGGAAAGTTTATTTTCGTAATGTACATGAAATAATGGTGATGACTTAGAAGATACGTTAACATTCCGACCAAACTTAGGAAGACAGCAATCACTAGCCAATCTCTCGCATACTTGTGGTAATTCAAATGTTTACAAATTTATGCAAATTAATATCAATTTATGCAAATTTAAGTATGATAGTGATTTGAAGTCTAATAAAGCTTGAAACGGACTATAGCGATGTCGATGGTGATTATTTACAGAATAGGTAACACTTATTTACAGAAAACAATTAAATCTACAATTGTCTCGTATTTACGTCACAGAATCTTGATAATTATGTAAGCGGTGTGCATGTACATTGATATGCATTTATGATAATATTCTGCAGATAAACTATTGTAAATCTTTCACAAATCACCGGCTAGAGTAAATTCATTAGCAGTTCATTTTTCAAAATTGTGACCATTACCAGTAAACGCGATGTTGCGGAATCTTTCTTATTTACAGCAAATTTCGTTATTTTGGAACTCATAATTCTACTTCACGTCAGTAAGTGCAGTGCCTGTTAGATGAAGCCGTGTGCCTTCTCATCAAAGTTAGATGAAGTTTTTCCACCAAGCAGTGCATCAATCAGATACGATCTGATAGGTCAGAGGTCGAGGTCAGATTATCGGGGAAGGTTAAGTGGGCCATGATATCAAACCGTCGATAGTAACACGATATCAGTCAGTGTCTTACTCGTCTTGTTGACCGATTTTGGAACTATCGCTGGCTGGATATTTGAGGCTGTGACAATACACTTGTACATGTAATGACATTACACTTGTACATGTAATGACATTACACTTGTACATGTAATGCCATTACACGTGTACATACACATTATTTACACATTTGACAATGGACATTGCTTCGAACATGGTAAGACGATACAAAAATTTATGAAAATTAACCAAGATACCGAACATGATTAAAACATGATTATGTAAAACAACATTTACAGCATTTTTATTCTTCCAAGATGAGATAGCATAAAGGATGAGTTGAAGAACTGATCTCCCAAATATTCATGCGATTAAAATAAGCTAACATGTTCATGTGCATGTACATGTACGTGTTGAATTTCCGAATAGGTCTTTATTCCTATTGCGATACAACTTTACAAATTTCATAGTCTATGTACATGATGTGGCAGCTTCATGTACATGCTAACATATCATGGGTTTATAGTATCCCGCGGTTAGTAGTCTGTATGTACACGATATGTTAGCTGTTGCTTGATGTGTATTCTATATAAATAATGTTAGTAATGCGTCACGTTTCTACTAAGAATTTCAATTAGCTACAGTCGGGTTAACCCTCTTAGGACGGACAACAAAGGTCACCAAAAGGTATAATTGTGCATTTCACAAGAGATACCCATGAAATTTATGATTATTTGTTTATTGCTGGAGAATCTTTCTGCGGAAGACGCCCGTCCTTAAAGGTCAACCGTGTCATGTCTTACAGGATATATACACAAAGAGTTAGTGTTCTTGGCGTTCCAGGATTTCAAAAAAGGGCTTATGTTCCTCGTAAATTTTCAAAAGTTCAATATGTACATAAACTACGTGTGATAATTGGGACACTAATTGTATAAAAAGCCAGAGTCCATTTAAAGCAGCTGAAAGTCCTGAGATACATAAAAGGCACATAATGCTTGGAAGCTATTCATACATCTTGTGCCAAACCCGAAATATAACACGATGGCTCATCGTATTTTTTGCGATACCACCCCAAGTGTCCACGTATCATATGTACATTCGAACAGAATGATGCACAGTTTTGTACAGTTTTAGTCAGCAATATTCTTCAACACTATTTGAAGTACAGTCTATACCCAAGTCACATCGGTAGTTGCATTTCCCTTAGTTTTTGCCCGACCTTGAGCTGCTCCTTTCTCAACAGTCTCGCCCTTTGGTCTACCGATCAAACCAAATCGTCTCAGCACAGTCTTCTTATCCGGGGCCTCACTACTTCTACCTGAGGTCGCCTTCGACGTCAGTGGAAGTGACTTTGGTACCTGAGCCTTTCTCGTTACCCCGGTCATCCCACTTTCTCGCATGGACGTTCTTGTGATGGCCCCGCGCTTGAATGGAGTGGGTGATGATCTTGCGGCAGTATCGGCTTGGAATGTACTCCGCGAGGTGATGTTCCTCTTGAACGGACTCTCTACAGTCGGAGTATCTTTTCTCGTAGAAACGGCAGATGTTGAACCAGTCTTGTTATTACTTTTGGAAGTTGCGGCAGGGGAAGGCGAGATTTTGTTACCCGGTGATACGCGTGGTTTGCTTACAGGTGTCTTCGCAGCAATGGAGCTTGCCTGTGCCCGACCACTCGGAGTTGTGATTGGTACGGGAGTCCTCGCACCAGATCGGACCCGGGAGCGGCTACCTGCACTTGTGCTTGACGACACGGATACGTCCGACCTCGCAGGTGAGGTTGGCCGGGCCGTTTTGTTGAAGGACGCTGGTCTAGTTCGGGGTGTCGAACTAGTTCCCGTCCCTCTTGACGCTGGCTTCGCTGCCGGTGAAGTATCATCTCTGGCTTTACTTGAAGCAGTTGGACTGAACAACCGGGATGATGTTCTCGATACAGGTTTGGAAGTCTTCCCCGTAGAAGGCGTTACAGCCTTCACTGGTGGCGTTGCAGCCTTTGCTGGAGGTGTCTTCGCTCTTGGGGAAGCATTCTTCAGCGCACTGACGCCCATCTTTGTAACTGATGTTGGCCGGACACGTGACGATGAAGAGAAGGTCGATGAACGCTTGACTACATTTGTTTTGACAGTGCTCGTTGATTCTTTGCTTGAAGCAGACCCCACGCTTGTAGCCGATCCGGTTCGAGTTTGCATTTGAGCTGTAGGGCTAGGAGTTGGCGGTAGCTTCTGAGGGAACCGTTTGACACTATTGATTGAATCGACGCTGAGAGTTGACGCCAAACTAGCCGAGGAGTCGGACGTGCTCTTAGTCATATGTGGCGTTAACTTGTCCTTGACACCAGCTCTAGAGACATCTTGGCAGGAATTAACAGTGATTGAGGCAACTGGCGGTGATAGTTTATCATCTTGTTCTGGTGAGTAGAGATTGTCGTAGTCGCTTGTATCGGACGAACACACAGCATGTGTGCTCTGGCTCCCCAACTTGTTCATCGGGGAGACTGGGACGTCGAAACTGTTCGGGAAAACATCAGAGTGCCTGCAGTCATTCTCGATTGTCCTGTGGATTAACTCATCACTCTTCGCTAACTTCGATTTGACCTCTTCCAACTCTTCATTTGTCTCGGATTGTGGAGTCATCATCTTCTTCCGGGCAAAGGTTGGCGTGCCTGGTAACTCGGAGTCCAACGTGCTACTCATGGAGGTCCGTTGTGATACTGTATCAGATTGAGTCTCCGTCTCGAAACCAGTATCGCATTCAGACTCTGTATCGTTGCCAAATGCCTCATTGATGATGCCACTAGTTTCGGACAGCTTCCCCCTCCTCTCTTTCTCCTCCGTATCACGACGAATCCCATCCTCAGACATGAAAGACCGTGGCGAACTCGGAGAATCGTCATCAACGCTAAAGAAGTTTCGCCGCATTTTCACAGGGGGCTGGTTCTGCTCAAACAGCTGCTTCTTGGCCGCTAAGCTCCCCACTGAAGGTCGCCTGTCTTCCATCTCTATTTCCTTTTCCTTTTCATCATCAAGAGTACCCTGTTGGGCTTGTTCAAACTTTGCCCTTCGCAGATTCGCCAAGCCACTCTGGATGTTCTTCACATCACCTGGGCGCTTATCTTTCGCGACGAATTTATTCTCGAAATTCTTGATTGCGTTGTTGACTTCCCCGGCCTCGATGTTGCTCCTCCACCTTTTTGTAATCGGTTTCTCTTCAGTGGGGCTCGTGATGTTGTCGTACAAGCTCTGCCTGACACTCCGTAAGGCAGCAAGTCCTTTCTTTTCACTCACATCGTTCTCTCCCGACCCACTTCCTTCTGTGTCGTCTTCCGCATTATTGGATTCACCTTCGCCGAGGTAGCGACCCCATCGACGCGTAACAGGCTTACTCTCTTGTGTCGGACTTGCATTTTTCCTTGGCACCCCAGCCTGTAGGCAAGAGGGTTCAGCCTCAGCGAACTCACAAAGTGCAGTAGTGCTGTCTTCCTCTTGCTGAATCTCTTCTTCATTCTTCCACTTTCGACTTGAATGTTCCAACAGCGCTTTTTCAGTTAAAGACTGCCCCGGCTCATTGAATGCCCTTGTCGGTGACATGGGTGACATTGGTGAAACCGGTGACATGACCTTCAGGTGATTTTCGCTCTGAGAATGGTTGATGTGCACCTCTTCGGAACTTGTGAGCTCACGTGTGGACTGGTTCAACTCCTCTTCCTCACTCAGAGTGGACTTCGGGTACAGCACATCATCAGAGCCAGGTATTGAAGCTCGTGACAATTCGTGGCCACTCATGGTATGGCGCCATTTCTTTGGTGGAACAGGTGGTGGAACATCATCTTCATCATTTGTCTGACCCGCAATTTCAGACAGAGGCTGCTGTTTAAATACTCCAACTGCTTCATCATCACCATATTCCGCATAAGTTGCCGCCAACTTTTGACGCCATTTTTTGGGTGGTTTAGCATTGCCTTCCGGTGACGTCGCTTCTGCTGGCTTCGCTACCACGGGAACAGTATCGTCTACTGGTGTTACGGGTGTTACAGTTTCCGGTGATGATGACCCAGGTGCATCGTCCTCGTAATGACGATCTTTCAGGAAAGACCGCCAACGTCGTCTCGACCTCGCATGAACACTATTGTCCACCTCCGGCGTTTTCTCAGGCGTAATTTGTACAGTCGAATTCAAAATGGTTTCAGTTTTATCCGACACCGACACATCTCGCCATTCAAATGTTGTGTTCAATACAGACGCAGAACTACGTCTGGTACGTTTATGTATCAACGGAACAGTTTCTGTTTTGTTTTTGTCCTCATCAGACGACTTCTCATTCAAACCAATGTTATCAATGTCCTCACGGGTTCTCTCCATATCCTGTATTGCGCGATCAATGTCAGTTCGTTCCAGCGAGCTCCGATATCTTTTGCTTGGCGATATATACGGCGATGACGTCTGCTTTTCAAATTTACTTAAGTTCAGTTCATTATTATTTTGCTCAACAGAGGATGCTTTTATTTGTCCATGTTCATCTGTTTCTGGCAGTGCGTCTATCCTTTGAATGACTTGGGCTATCTCGCTTGGGTTGAGCATACTGCGGCTGCGCCGCGAAAACCGTTGTCGACGTAATAAATTTTCCTCTTCCTCTCGATCCGGAATGGAATCAGTGGTCTTATTTTCAGCTGCCTCCGCCTGTTTCGGCTCCTCTAGCTTCACCTCCTGAACATCCTCGACCTCTGGCGTCTGCGGACTTAAAGCAGTATGAACATCCTTCAAATTCACACTGCTACGCTTACTCCTGCTGGACCTAGCTTTCTGTCGCCTTTGGGTCGCAGCGTCTAAGATCGGACTTGTCTGAGGGTCGTCAGGTTTCTGCGGATTTGTGTTATTCGGCATAATGTCATTTGTGGTACCTTTCGGGGGCTCACTGACGACCCGATTCTGACGCTCCAGTCGCCTGCGCTGCCTCTCAGCTAGCTTAGCCTCCTCAGGCGTCATTACTGGTGTTTCAGGACGTTCTAAAGCAGCTTTTACAGGCGTAGAGCCGGGACGAACGGAATCCTCGAACACAGAATCATCCTGAGATGATTTTCGCGGCAATTCACCCTTCTCTTCGAGTACTAAATTTATATCATTTTTGTTTAGTTCACTGTTCCACCGCCTATGGCTTTTCGTAGGACTGGCAGGCGAAAGAGTCTCCCTCTCACGGTCGAAATTGTTCTCCATTGTCCCGCGTCTGACTGACCTCTCCCGTCGTCGTCTGCTCATGTTACCTGTTTTATCAATTATTACATCTTCCCACTTAGGTTTCGATTTTGCGATCACATCCTCGCCATTTTCAATCAAATAGTCCAGCAACTTTTCATCATTTATTGACGGAGTTCCCCTCAGCCTCCGTTTCGAATTCGGAGTGTCATTCGGAGACGGATTTTCCTCAATTCGATCGATTTTCTGACTCAAGTCCGATAGATCCGCACTATGAGGCCGTATCTTTTCTGCTTCAACGATCGAATTCATCTTTTTGGTCGGGTAAACACCGCGTCTCGTGAGGCTGCCACGTGCGAAACCTGCGCGTGCGAATTCGCCGCCGCTCTCCTCGCCACCATCTTTGATATTGCCGCTCTTGATGTCTCCCAGCAGACGATCGATTATGTTTCCTTTCTCTTTTTCTTCGGGGTCGGACGAGGGACGTGCTGAAAGTGAGAAAATGGAGGTCAAGAATATGTTCCATTGTACAAGTTGAGAATGTTTAAAGGCTTGTTCGGAGATAACCGAAGTCATGAATTGGCACAGGATTTGATGACACTACAGACCTTCGTACTAGGTCCTTCGTACGGATTACCAAACCTGCCTAATATAACTGGTGTAATGGGACAAACCTCCACTTGCACAGCTTTGTCTTTCATGCTCTACATTACTTTTTTTAAAGGAAAACCTATACAAACCTTTTTTCTTGGCATCTGCCGCCTCCTTTGCTTTTCTCCGCTGCTCTGCCTTCTCTTCCTGTATTTTGCGCAGATGATTCTCCTCAATCGCTTTTCGGAATCTATCACAGAACGTCTGGAATGTCTTGAAGCATTCTTCCAGCTTGAAAGATGTGACATCTTCGCACAAGAACTCTGCCAACTCCTTCCGTAACGTCTCCACCTCTTCCAAGTCAAATTCTACCTCGACGATTTCCTGCTTGGCGTACTGCAGCAAGGAAAGTAAACAAATAGTAAATATCCTGACGCAGAAGGCTCTGAGTGAGATCGTAACGTCAATGAAACGAGCTCTGCAAGGGACTACTTATATTCGGGAGTAAGATTGAAAAAGTTATTTCGTACATACATGCAATGTCCAAAGTAGGTAAACAAGACAAGACAGTGCTGCTCAGGAATGGCAATGAATTTTGAATTGAAGGCGTACACTGATGATTAGTTTCATATTATCATTAAGAACATAAAAACATAAAAACATAAAAATCTTCTTACATGTAGGAAATCTATCATTTGCGCCTGGAACTCCTGTTCCGTCTTGGCAATCTGGTCGGAGATGGAATTCACCTTCTGGCTCAGATTCCGGATGTCACTCTGGATGGAGTCGATAGACGTCCTGAAAAGAGCAGATTGGTGAATACTCTGAATAGGCGGGAAGACACATCTACTCAAAAGTCTGACTTGTTCTAGATACTGAACCTACAATTTTGTAGTATTCTAGGACCATGGCCTATGAGTTGTTTTGGGTACGTATTCATATCAAACTTGTCTCATACTTACTGCGACGCCTCCTTTAGGAATCTCATTTTAGCTGGGAAATCTAACAGACCGGCGTTCTTTTGTTCGATTTGCTGTGGGGGGAAAGAGGAAGAGATTATGTTGAGATTATTTCGATATGCTCTTCTTCCAGCTTCTTCTTCAAACACACTTAACGCAAATCGGAGTGGTTGGAGTCTTTATACGATGATAGTTCCGACCTTACCTCGTGGTTATTTAGGAGGGATCATTGAACACGAATACCTTCGTTGAGGAATTATGACAGAAACACTCGGAATAGACAGTTACGTCTACTAAAGGTTGCTACCGGTAGGTTACATGCGTTAACAAATGTCATGCGATTGCACGAAATTGAAAAGAATAAAATACGATACAGAGGTTGTCCCCGTAAATCGTAATTCGTGAATGATGCGGAACCTCATTATCAATTCAATGTTTAATACGTATACGAATACGTTTACGGGGATTTTCGGGACACTCAACCTCCCTAAACAAGAAATCAACCGTACCATAACAAGAAAATGCATCATATTCATTCGTGGTTTGTTGGCTCTGATCTCCGTCAATTTGAGAAGGGATGTCATTTTGAAACCTGCCGCGTCCCCTGCATAACCACCCTGAAATTATCACCAATCGAACGAAAGGTCAAATAAACATAACTAGAAAATTGGCAGAAGGAAGACAATACACCTTACCAAGAATAAATAACGTCTTTATCAGTTATTGTCGTTACTCTTTACTAGAAAATAACGACATCTAGAAAATAATTATTCAATAGGTCAATGGTTTTCTCAAAATATATAAAATCTCACACGCCGATAGGCCCCTATACATGTATAAATTCAAACATTCAACATTCAACATGCACTTTTAACGTAGACTGACTACCGTCAATCAACTAAAAAAACGAAGTGACGAACGCTCTATTAAAAATCAACATCTAAACATTCACTCATATTGAAAAATGTATGCGACAACGTTTTGAGCACTCCAAAAGTTTGCTGACAATGTTTCTGGACTAAGGAGACGTGCAGAAGGAACAGGCAATGCAAGCATATGAAATGTCCATTTCTTACCGAGTTCATGAAGTTACCAGCGACGAGCACCAGGAAGAAGATTTCTTGAAGGTCTTTGCTTTCCTTCAAATCTGAAAAAAGGACATAACATTACGTGTTTTGCCCCTACCCTCACGGTTAAAAGAATTCAGGCCAAATACACAGTTTATTGTCTGTGAACAAAGCCCGCTCGCATCTCGGTCTAAATTCCCATTGTTCTACTTTATCAATGGGTTATTAGTACAAATCTTGATCCCATCGACCCCCATGAAACAGGAATTGTGTGTGACGTATGAGATGTTACTTCTTGCCATTACAGTACTTACCCCTTGAAGCAAGTATAATGGCGTCAATGGACGGTTTGATATCCTCCATATTTTGTTTGAACTCCTCTCGTATTAGCATACTCTCTGTTCGAAGTTTGTAGCTGAAATGACAACAAATGACACCTTTGTAATCTTAGTTAAATTTTCGTAGCACAAACCATGAGCCAGTGCATTACGCATGTCATGCAAATGCATTCACACGTAGTTGTCGTCATGCTCCGAGCACGACAGACGGACACTGATACGGATTCGATTCACCGAATACCTCATTGCAAAACACGCAATGATGACTTATGACTTTATTTTATTTCAAAACACATACTTTTCCACTTCGAGTAATTGGAAGATGAACTTCTCAGCCGAACCAATTTTCTCTTTGTCTCCGTCGAAACTTCTCAATAACTCGATCTATGGAAAGAACAGGGAAAATTCAGTCAGCAGTACAAAGTTAAATGCTACGTAATATTCGAGATGGCGCGGTTAGCAAAGCTGGTACATGTACCTTGAGTGCTTTATACCTTTATAGCGTCGTCTAGACAGCATTACTTCAAAACAAAAGACGTCCAGAGCTAATTTCCCCTAAAATAGGACAATTTTGAATGGCGAGTGCTATCTGGCATTCAAATTATCATCTCCGTAAAAAGCAACAGTTGCCTCGAGGCTTGGATTATGTATGAAGACCACAACATACCTCGTCTTGAGCTGGTAATATTTTGAGCAATCCTCGAAGCTTCTCTGCGCCGATCGCCTCACTGGCTCCCTGCCTGATGAGTGTGATGATCTCCTCATGAGACATCCGAAATTGCCGTAGGAAGATGTTGATGTTTAGACTCCTTTTGCCGTCAAGTAGGTTTATAATCTTTGGAGGAAAAGGAAAAGAATATGATTTTAGATATGTTTAGCAAGGAAAACCATAGGAAAAGTAAGTTTTTATCCACCCTACGTGTATGTCAATGAAATGCTTATATCTACTGACATCCCAGGTTGATAACACAACGGGTCTGTGACACAACCTCGTAAACATGCCGTGGAATGACACTGCCCCTCATTCAAGGAGCTCATAAACGAAGTTTTCTTACCTCGTCTTTCTTCTTCTTGTCCGATCCATCTGTGGTATCCTTGCTCTTGGGCGTCCCTGCAGCCTGAGACTGCGGCACATGTTGACAAAACAGCTCCTCCATCGTACTATAATCCACCTTGTAACCGTTACTTGAAGAATCCCCGACGAGTGTCCATATATTTTCTCTTCCTACCACTTTTCTGGCAGGGATTTTACCCCATTGTAGTGATCTCATTTTTTGTTTAGGTTTTGGTGTTTTCAGCTGAGGTAGTGAGACGGTTGTTTGGGCAGGTGGCACAGCTCCTCCTGGGAAAGGTGGAGGAGCAGGTGCTGACCCTGGGGGCGGTGGTGGTGGAGGGATACCAGGCCCGCTTGGAAACGGTGGTGGTGGAGGTGGAGGGACACCAGGCCCACCTGGAAACGGTGGCGGCACTGGTGGAGCTGGTGGGGGTGGTGCTAAAGGCGGCGGTGCCCCTCCACCGGGAGGTGGACTCATTGGAGGCACCACAGAATTTGACTGTCCGGGTTTGGAGCGCTGGCCTCTATGAGGCCGTCTATGCTCAGAGTCATCATGACATGTACAAGTACATTGTCCTCCAGCAGCCCGTTCAAGTCTTTTTTGTCCCGACGACAGTATTTTCTCCGGATCGTCGGATTTATCTAACAAAGTTGCTCTATAGACTAGTTTTTCGATTGTCTCCCATATGACCTCGGCGCCCTTGTCAGCGATGTCGATCTGTAGGATGTGCTGCAGGATTGCCAGGAAAGGCATCTCGAAAGGGGTCTCCACCACCTGCAATGGAAAAGACAGATGTAAACATTGTTGAAGGTAGAAATGTATCCGAAGGTTGCCAAAAACTGAGGAAGTTTAGCAACCACCTGCACAAGTCAATCGCATGGGCGTACATGTACAACTAGAGATTACGTCATTCTAAATTTTCCCTTAGAAAAATGAATACTGAAAATCCTTACCTGTTTGAATATTGCATGGAATATGTCTAAATGATTGTTCAGGTCAACTCCTTCCGGGCCTGGAAGGAGTTCGTCATCCATCGTCTTCTTCTCGTCGAAAACGTCCAGCTGGACAGCAAGCTCCGGGTCCTGCTCGCTGTCTTTCCGTACATCTTTTAAAATGTCCAGAAGTTTCAAACCTGAAATGGAATAGTCACTGACAAACTGAGAGAACAGACGAAGTTCTTCTGTAAAGAATGCCAGTTGGTCATCACAATTTAAGTTAGACTAGCTTTCAGACAACGCACTTCTCTTTGGAGGTTCAGAATGGTTAAAAATATCACATCTTGTTTGTTTACTTTAAACAAATTGCTCGAAATATTCTATTAGGGACTGTTGATCACGATTATCTTCGCCAAATGGCATGAAATATCAGACTATATCGAGAAAAAAAGAACAAAAAGGCCAACTTGTAACAATTCATTATATTCTTTTTGGAAAATGGAACTGTTTTGTTCGTTCTGACCTACTTCCTCCTCCCCGTAAAATTTCCCGTGGATATTCTTTTACGTGACGTAATTCGCGTTAAATCCATGGTATATTTGATAATGGGAGTACAAAAACGTTGTGGACGAAAACGATAAAACACCATGGCTAACCAAAATATTTGAAATTGTCAGAATTCCTTCTGCAAATAAGCAACATTATCTACTGTATTCTTTCGTTAATATAGCCTATTTTGGCTGATCTCGAATTCGGGCTACTATCAAAGAGTGGGCTTTGTTGATAAGAACTAAACTTCTATGGATCACTATCAATTTAGACTTAAAGAATAATATTTTGGGTTTCTATGTACAAAAAGATTAAGTTCGTTAAGGTGCCTATTGAGTGCATGACCGAGATAATCGGGCAAAAATCTCAGGCGATATTTCAAAAGAGAAGAACGGTTATCTATCGATGCACACTGAAGTGAAAAGAACAAGAGCAGTGCGAAGAAGAAGAACCTACCAATGAATTCGTTTCGGACTCTGACCCGATCCTCGAGTTTCTCGGTCCCATTGATAATGCAGTTGATGAGTCCAAGGAGTGTTGCCTTGTAAGCAGTGTTGTCCGCCTTGTCTAGTTCGTCCACAACAAGACTGAAGCGATGTCGAGTTTGTTTAGCTGCCTGCAAGACAAAAAGAAGTCAAATTTTGAATATAACGCCCTGATATAACTGTTTTCGTGGACTCCATGTTTGTTCACGAAAAACTTCATGTAATGTAAGGGGCACCTAGAAGTTAAGAAACAACTGAATTACAAATAATGTAGGAAATGAAAGCTGCAGCTAATGTTATTTAAAGGAAGAAGATGACAGATAGGAAGGATTTCATCTTGTGTAAAAGTGGTGGGTTAAGAAGACACTCTATTGGATCGGTGATTTTGGCCCTTCTGGTGTACTCGGATTCAACATTTTATATTTTACTCTTCAATGAATGTATACATATGTACTTAGTATGCATACTGTAGACTTCTTGAATTACCTATAAAGAACATTGGATAATGTTAGAAGGACTAGACAGTAGACAGCGTGAACCAATCCTAAAAACAAGCCTGACAAGATAAAGGCGAGTTATTTTAAAGTTATACTTTCTGTTCTTTGACTTGACGTTGACAAAACAGATAAGATCACTGCAATTACCATTCCCGAAGTCGAGTATTCGTATATCCCTTTTAAAAACAGTAATTATGGGAGGAGTACGGTGGCCCATTAGGGACATCATGTTTTTTTTTAGATTCAAATACGATTTTTTTTTCTCGAATTTTCTCCACGGAATTAAGTATTTTCTCCGCGGAAATAACATTTATCTCCACGGAAATAACATTTATCTCCACGGAAATAAATACTTTTCTCCACGGAAATAAATACTTTTCTCCACGGAATTAAGTATTTTCTCCGCGGAAATAACATTTATCTCCACGGAAATAAATACTTTTCTCCACGGAAATAAATATTTTTCTCCACGGAATTAAGTATTTTCTCCGCGGAAATAACATTTATCTCCACGGAAATAACATTTATCTCCACGGAAATAAATACTTTTCTCCACGGAAATAAATACTTTTCTCCACGGAATTAAGTATTTTCTCCGCGGAAATAACATTTATCTCCACGGAAATAAATACTTTTCTCCACGGAAATAAATACTTTTCTCCACGGAATTAAGTATTTTCTCCGCGGAAATAACATTTATCTCCACGGAAATAACATTTATCTCCACGGAAATAAATACTTTTCTCCACGGAAATAAATACTTTTCTCCACGGAATTAAGTATTTTCTCCGCGGAAATAACATTTATCTCCACGGAAATAACATTTATCTCCACGGAAATAAATACTTTTCTCCACGGAAATAAATACTTTTCTCCACGGAATTAAGTATTTTCTCCGCGGAAATAACATTTATCTCCACGGAAATAAATACTTTTCTCCACGGAAATAAATACTTTTCTCCACGGAATTAAGTATTTTCTCCGCGGAAATAACATTTATCTCCACGGAAATAAATACTTTTCTCCACGGAAATAAATACTTTTCTCCACGGAATTAAGTATTTTCTCCGCGGAAATAACATTTATCTCCACGGAAATAAATACTTTTCTCCACGGAAATAAATACTTTTCTCCACGGAATTAAGTATTTTCTCCGCGGAAATAACATTTATCTCCACGGAAATAAATACTTTTCTCCACGGAAATAAATACTTTTCTCCACGGAATTAAGTATTTTCTCCGCGGAAATAACATTTATCTCCACGGAAATAACATTTATCTCCACGGAAATAAATACTTTTCTCCACGGAAATAAATACTTTTCTCCACGGAATTAAGTATTTTCTCCGCGGAAATAACATTTATCTCCACGGAAATAAATACTTTTCTCCACGGAAATAAATACTTTTCTCCACGGAATTAAGTATTTTCTCCGCGGAAATAACATTTATCTCCACGGAAATAAATACTTTTCTCCACGGAAATAAATACTTTTCTCCACGGAATTAAGTATTTTCTCCGCGGAAATAACATTTATCTCCACGGAAATAACATTTATCTCCACGGAAATAAATACTTTTCTCCACGGAAATAAATACTTTTCTCCACGGAATTAAGTATTTTCTCCGCGGAAATAACATTTATCTCCACGGAAATAACATTTATCTCCACGGAAATAAATACTTTTCTCCACGGAAATAAATACTTTTCTCCACGGAATTAAGTATTTTCTCCGCGGAAATAACATTTATCTCCACGGAAATAAATACTTTTCTCCACGGAAATAAATACTTTTCTCCACGGAATTAAGTATTTTCTCCGCGGAAATAACATTTATCTCCACGGAAATAAATACTTTTCTCCACGGAATTAAGTATTTTCTCCGCGGAAATAAATAATTGATTCCGCTGATATGATTGGTCCTGCATTTTAGAGGACGAGGTCAAGGTGAAACTATTAACCCTTAAACCCCAACCTTGCGGTAGGCTCGGGAACCAAGCTGTACAGGCGCTGCCCGCTGGAACACGAGGCCGCTTGTCAATCCCGTTTGACATTGTCAGATCTGACTATACGTGTATAGTGTTGGCATGAAGACTGTGGAAGATGTAAGTAACACGATGATTGTCAGATTTGATACGTTTTGAATCATAAAAATGCAGTTGGTAGCATCTTTGTAGAGTGGCCTAGTATCAGTGAAGAAAACGGTACGTGGAGACCCACTGCCGATGTTATGTATAGCTAGCTATCGCGCGCAGTAGCTAGCTATACATAACATCGGCAGTGGGTCTCCACGTACCGTTTTCTTCACTGATACTAGGCCACTCTACAAAGATGCTACCAACTGCATTTTTATGATTCAAAACGTATCAAATCTGACAATCATCGTGTTACTTACATCTTCCACAGTCTTCATGCCAACACTATACACGTATAGTCAGATCTGACAATGTCAAACGGGATTGACAAGCGGCCTCGTGTTCCAGCGGGCAGCGCCTGTACAGCTTGGTTCCCGAGCCTACCGCAAGGTTGGGGTTTAAGGGTTAATAGTTTCACCTTGACCTCGTCCTCTAAAATGCAGGACCAATCATATCAGCGGAATCAATTATTTATTTCCGCGGAGAAAATACTTAATTCCGTGGAGAAAAGTATTTATTTCCGTGGAGAAAAGTATTTATTTCCGTGGAGATAAATGTTATTTCCGCGGAGAAAATACTTAATTCCGTGGAGAAAAGTATTTATTTCCGTGGAGAAAAGTATTTATTTCCGTGGAGATAAATGTTATTTCCGTGGAGATAAATGTTATTTCCGCGGAGAAAATACTTAATTCCGTGGAGAAAAGTATTTATTTCCGTGGAGAAAAGTATTTATTTCCGTGGAGATAAATGTTATTTCCGCGGAGAAAATACTTAATTCCGTGGAGAAAAGTATTTATTTCCGTGGAGAAAAGTATTTATTTCCGTGGAGATAAATGTTATTTCCGCGGAGAAAATACTTAATTCCGTGGAGAAAAGTATTTATTTCCGTGGAGAAAAGTATTTATTTCCGTGGAGATAAATGTTATTTCCGCGGAGAAAATACTTAATTCCGTGGAGAAAAGTATTTATTTCCGTGGAGAAAAGTATTTATTTCCGTGGAGATAAATGTTATTTCCGCGGAGAAAATACTTAATTCCGTGGAGAAAAGTATTTATTTCCGTGGAGAAAAGTATTTATTTCCGTGGAGATAAATGTTATTTCCGTGGAGATAAATGTTATTTCCGCGGAGAAAATACTTAATTCCGTGGAGAAAAGTATTTATTTCCGTGGAGAAAAGTATTTATTTCCGTGGAGATAAATGTTATTTCCGTGGAGATAAATGTTATTTCCGCGGAGAAAATACTTAATTCCGTGGAGAAAATTCGAGAAAAAAAAATCGTATTTGAATCTAAAAAAAAACATGATGTCCCTAATGGGCCACCGTAGAGGAGCCCTGTGATTTAAGGGCATGCTCATCATACTGGTGATGAATCATTAAAGACGAATTTGAACTCTTGACTGATTTCTTGTATATGCCTATAACTACGGTTTTGTTATTGTTCATGTTATTCTTTAAATCCCTTTGGAACTTCCAAAAGGAAGAGTTTAAATGTTGGGAAAGTTATAAAAGTGTACTTCCCATTCCTGTTACGTGTTCAACAGCACCAATTGAACGTAGTTGGCTTAGGCTACGTACATGTACATTCTGGTTCGAGTCTCATTTTGAAGATACTTCAGGAATTCGCCAAAGAAAGGTGCAAGCTGAGGAAGAATGCTCCTGTGACATACTTTTCATCAACATTCCTTACCGCAAAACGACCAACCATACTTGGCCCCAAGCGAATGAATTCACGCCAGTTTTCCTCACTTGAATTTTGGGGCACTTTTCAAAAGACGGGAAACTAAATTGGTCTAAATGCTTGACATTGGTCTATTAGCTATACTAAATGTGTCAATACGATTATTGTCAGAGAATGAGTCTCATTATCGGAACCTATAACCAAATTGAAATAACATTATGAATAACGTTGTGTGACAACAAAATACGACGCATCAAGTGCTTATTTCACGGAATGGCCACTCACTTTAATTTTCAAATATATAGTTGTTGAGACACAAAAGAGAGTAAAGTGTTTTTTCGGCAAATTTGGAATGACATTATAATACCATGTCCTGCATTCCAAAAGTTAATTCGGAATCAAGAGAGCAAAGAGTCTATGAAAAAAGTCGAGTATGCTTAATGTAGGTCTAATGGTAGTTTCAAGGTGGTCATGATGACAAGTATTTCTATCAGAAGCTTTTGGGGGCTTTGTCCAAAAAAAACGCTCAGTTTTTGAATTTGTTCAAACATGTCAAGGCACAAGGACACAACGAGGAAACCCTGTCCGTGAGTAAGAAATGCTCGTGACCTGCAAGAAACAGAAACATTCAATGCTGCGTGCATGCGCAATGCATTGAATGCACTTCCGCGACAGAAAGTCATGTTCTTCAAACGGCAATCCCACTGGATAGGGAAGTAACCTATCGAGGAAGAAACAGGACAGCTCGATGAGAAAGCCAATTGACTGCTATCGTCTGCCTCTTGCTCTGGCACTGGCTCTTTTGGGGCTTACTGTCGAGTGGTAAAAGCAGCGCCATTGCCAGTGCCAGGGACAGGTATTGAACCGACCGGTCTACAAGCGCATTCCCATACATGTCAAGAACGTTCGAACGCTTGGTATACCGTAAAAGTGGCTCGCATGTCAAAACAGAACCCCACGTATCAAAACAACCTCAGGTGATCTGTAACCAAAATATTAGTGTTTTCTATGAGAGTGTAAAAGTCAATTTCCAACGTTTAAGAATAAACCGAAATTAAATGTTCTCAATGCTTTTTGATGCACTGTCTTTGTGAGTGTAACTTAGTTTAAGTCCTCTTTTGGGCATTGCGTCTGCCACACGATTTCACTTTTTGAATTGACGAAAAACATTAACTATTAAGCCCAGTGAGGTGTTTTTGGTCAAAGGGCAAGCCGACAGTCCAATGATTTAGACCATTATATTTACATAGATTCTTAGGTGGTTTCAATACAGTTTTTACGTTCGTTTATCCTGCGTTTTAAACTCCTTTTGAATATATTTAATTTCCGACAAGGTCTTTGAAAATCGACAATGGATATTTTTGGGAGATTGGGGATTTTGATTCCATTTTATTTAGTCATGAAATCGCGCATTCATAAGGTGTAACCACGAACTTGGATTCGTGCTTTTATTCAAGGAAGCATGTCGATGAAAAAACCATTAAAACATAGTAAGCCTTCAAAGGTCCGACCGCGAAAATGATATTTTATCTTAACTTTTGATCTCTAAGAAAGTCATTAGCTATCAAAAGGACAACACACCATCTGGAAACACTATCTTTTAAATCCCATTGTATAGAGAGGTGTGACTGTCGACTATCGACTGTATCGACTGTTTCCAGACCGGAAGTCGAACATAAACTGTGATAGGGGCACTAAAAGACCATTAAGAATCCATATGAAACAAATACGTTGGCATCACCATGGCAAAAACGATCATAGTCTAACTTTAGCAAGGATTTGAAGGATACAGTAATCAAATAGCATTGTTCTTGATCGGGCTGATGTATCAGTTCTACCATTAAGTTGAACACCGACTCCTTTTAATGTAATGTAATACATATAAACATACAGGTACACTAATTATCAAGCACAAAACTAAAGTTACTATAAACTATCTTGAAGTGGTGATTTGAGCGTATTAACTCATTAGGTGCATTTTCAGTAGATGATATTTGTGATGTACTGATTTCTCCAAGCAGAAGACCTCAATCGTTAGCACAACTGGCCTAACACAGTCCTGAGTATGATAAGTCAGGTACGTGGACAAGACCTCTAGATGATTCTTACCTCAAATCTTTCCACGAATAATTTCCGACTATGTTCCATTATTCCCATATTTTCCTTCACATATCATGTAAATTTGCAGTATTTCACTAAATCGCACTTGTAATACGACATCATAATTGCATATTCGGTATTTTCAGTTATAAGTGCTAATGTTTATCCAAGAAATACAAATAATTTTGTATTTTCAGCAAATACTTCCAAGAAATACGATAAATGCGTGAATAAATCGTTATTTTCAGTCATTATAAATGTCCAATGTCATGTAAAAGCCTGAAAAACGACTTGTAATTCGGTATTTTCAGGAAAAAGATCCTTGAAATATATCAGGAATACATTAGATCGATATATTCAGTCATCCTTCAAATATGGTATTCCATCTGGCAGTTTTAGTGGGTAAATGCGACGATATTCCTACTAAGACGCCACCATCACGCTTCATCACTAAAATGAGTAAGACTCTAAATATTTCCAGTGATGAGTTGGCCCGCTTTGTTCCTAGCAATCTTAGCAGTAGCAGACAATATGGTAGGTCACTGGCCCAAATAGGTAAGGCCAATACCCATGATAGTCACAAACTGCTCACAAAGAATAGCGAACCAAAGCTTTTCCGAGCTTTATATACGGGATCCCGACAGGTGTATGATTGGACTACATAGTATATTCAAATCATTTATATTATGATTAAAGCCTGTGGTTTTCTTAAGGCAATGTCGTGGTTGGCCTACCAATTCAAGATTTCTACTCGGAAATGGTAATTTAATTTTAAAGAAAGCATACGAGAGATTTCTATCTTGAAGTTTAAACAGTATTCGGGGCTTGAAGTAAGTTAATTTAGATCATTCTGCTGTATGTCTTTTGGCGACGCAACGGAGATTAACTATTAATGACAGTAATTTCCTCAGTGAGGAAATAGAATGCAGAAACTTTGATAGGAACCTACCTTTTTTAGAAGCATACTGATTTTTACAGCGTGAATGTCACTTTTATTGCAAAATGTGCCAGAATCCTTTAAATCCATCATGGCAGGTATTAGATAATCAGTCAATCAAAGTAACAGGCAAGATCAGAAATCGAGTGATGACGTATGAATCAGGAGTATTTGATCATAACTCAATGATGAAGCAAAATTTTCCCCAAAAGTGATGCTACCTGACTTTCAACGCTCAGAGACCTTGTATGGTGGACATCGAGTTTTATCCACTGAGCACCTCCAGCGAGTTCACACCCTCTCTTACATAAGGGCAGACCCAGGCAACCTTTATAGATACATGTACTTGCATTTCCAACAGCTTCAGAACGAACATGTCCATGTCTGACACTATCTCTTTTACAACTTGTTAGATGACATAATTATCACATATTTTGATAGTTTGATTCTAATTTACACTTTTTACACTTTTCAAACTGTGTCTGAAGGTGTCATTTTTGTGCGTTGAGAATTTATCTGGTGTACCAAAGAATGGAGAAAAAATTAATGTACACGTCACGAAATAATTCCAAGCGTCCTGCATGATTTGCTTTGTGAATGAGATTACTGGTCAAGGCACCCAAAATCGCATAGAAAGTCGACAAACACGTCAATTATATTTGTATCAACAATCCAAAAAAATCTGAGAAACTAAAAAGTCCGAAACACCAATTGTCATGAAATTCACCATCTCCCTGCTTTTTGTAAGAGCTTTTCCTTTATCCTTGTGTAGAGCTCTTTACTTTTGATGTATAATATCATAATCCATACGGTTATGAGTTAGCTTAGGCAAGGATTTGTTGACATATCTTTGGCTAAGGTGAACAAAGGCGGAGTTACTTCATGTTTCATTTATCCACGACATGCGTCACAACAGCAAAGTCAATTTGATATTCGACTTAATATTTCTATATTTAGTGACTTAAGCCAATTATATCCCTGTCCCCACGTAGGAACTAGGAATCAACAATAATATTTAGGCATAGTTTAACTATATATCCAATGTCTACGGCATACACATTAGATACTTTAGGAAGGAAATCTGAACGGCTATCTTTCAAAATCAAGAATCTGCCGTTGTGTTGGCATTGGTCATGAGTACTGCTTTTCTACACGTTTCAAATTACTGAATTGAATGATCTACTCTCAAGGGGTGTAATACACTTTCGTCAGTTATCAGCCTTCAGTGATTTTATTATTGCTAAAAGGACCATTAATGCTTTCACCAATTCCAGAGCATGTCGTATGCACTTGAGTAGAAATTAGAAGTACTAAAAGCTTGTCGGAAGCGAGTCGAAGGAAATATGAATTTTGTCACGTGATTTTCAATATTTTCGCCGCCATGTTGCCTTTGGTAGATCACGTGGCCAGACGACGTCATCTGCATGTGATGTATCGATGGCCAGGATAACCTTTTTCGCGGCCACCCTTTGTAAACAATTCTTTTTAAAATTTCCCTCGATTGTTTGGTTGTCATCATGAAACTCGTCCTCGATTCCAACCCCAAAGAATTTGATATCTTCATGATATGCACGAATTCTAGGGTTTGATATCAACAACCACTCGACACAACTTACATGCTAATACATCTCAACTCTAGTGCAGGTCAACATGAATTCCTTTGTGGATCTGGCTTTCATTCTCAAACCTGCTTGTCAGTATGATAGTTCGCATTCCATAGTCGTGGGCGGAATCTTTGACTCTCTGCCTAAATGTCAGGTCGGGAAGTCAAATATGAAGGGTCGAACAAACAGGAAGGCTACCCGCTCCCGACTTCAAATGTCGGAATTATCAGCATACCAGACGGTGAAGCAGGCCGACAAACCAGCCACCTCATTCCTCGATCTCGCTACCATTAGTTGCATTAGCTTAGTTCCCAATTTTCTCACCAGAGCAACGAAACGATCGGTTATGCCCGCCATATGGAAAATATTATGATATAGATATCAATAGTTATCCTGACGATGCAAGAAGGTCAATGGTTGGTCGAGAAAGCTGGACATCACAGGCATGATACAGATCGGCTCATCCGCCATTCTGGCGTCTGGTACATCAATATTAGTATGGGAAATGCACTGGATATGCAACAGTCTTCAACTCACCTCATTTTTATGTCGAGGGGAACTTTAATGCCTTTAATGCACTGATAGTCGAATTTAAACACGTGTCCTATACCCTCTGGCCAACCTAACACCCTAACATGGTAGTTCCATTAATGAACCATGTAAACCATGCTGACCTGACCAAAGTGTATACATCTGAACTAAACCTAGAGGCTGTTGGCATATTAGGTCATTTTAGGTGAATTTGCCAAGGACAACATGAGATTAGAAGAGGTTGATCATTATACACAGCACTTAGCGCACCTGGACTGTCATAGCACAAAAAAAAGGTGGACCCCTTATATAGGTTGGCGACGAATTCTTGACTACTCACTCAAAGGCTTTTTTGAAACTCGAAGCAAAAGATACCCGTGTTTGAAAATGGTGTAACAAGAATGAAAGTCCCCATGAATTTGTCTCAACTCACATTGTCTTGTAACAGCTATATTATTGCATGAGACCGCCATCACTTACTTCGATTTCTCGGAAACTCTTCGCCAGCTAATTTATGCCCTGTTTTATTCAACAACATAATTCTAGCAATAGGCCCTTGTATAATAGCTCATAAGCCGACAGCTGGTTGAAATGGCCTCCTTCCAATTTGAAAATACAAGACCTTAACCACATCCTGTGGGCGAATTTAAAGTACCGTACCCGAAATGACCAGAAGGATTGGTTCCCATTCTTGGGTTTCCGTTAGTAAACTTTTAAATTAGGCACTTGATATTGAGTAGAAAAGCAAATTTGAATATTTTAGGTATTTTATTAATTCTATATATATTTCATCGGCCCTTGACCGTCCGATTAAAGATGGATTCAAAGAAAAGTGAAGTGATTTGATTTTAATTTATTTGCTTGGTCAACACCGTCGCCCATCCTCGCCGCATATCATAAATGTTAAAGGGGACATCAGTATACTATCATCAAATTGTCAAGTACCCAATGGCCTCGGTATCAAATGACACCACAATTACACTCACAACGCAGTGGTTTGTAAAAGCAAAGGTTCATCTCTTCAGGGCGCAAGACTTGGATACGTCCGAGAAATTACATTCGCAGAAGTGTACAGTGATACATTCAAACATTAAGGTCAAGGTAAGGAATGAAGGCTCCGGCGCAAACGCCTTCGCCAAACAAAACCTTGACTCCCCCGCCGGGAGGTCAAATGTCTCAACTGAATCAACTGAACAAGACCCTTCTCTAAGGTTCAAATGTGTCTCAAATATTAATTCATAACTCCAAGCCATTCAAATATCCCGTCCATTCTTAAATCTTCCCAACTGATTCCTGAATGACCCTAGAGAGACAAATAGATTGTCTTGTCAAAAACCTATAATGATTGAAATAATAACTGTGTTGATATATCATGGAAGTATTTTGACATTTCAGACAATACTCATCCGTGTTGTTGTGCACTTGGTGAATGGGATTGTGGACAAACAGATAAGGATCCGAATTTACAAACAAGATTTTGGTTATAATCACGAGCAGTGGTTGTGTCTTGAAGTTAATGGAATTTTGTGATATAGAAGGAGTCAAAGTTACTATTGCTGAAAATATTTCGAAAATCGCAATGAAAATGCTGTATATCAGTGTCATCTTTTTGTTCTGGGAGACGTCCCAAAAGTCTTTCGACGCGACATGTCGGCCACGCGTCAAAGACATCGCCCACATCAACAGGCTTGGCGCATTCTGACCGCCTGACCCCGACCTGACCACATCCTGTACGCGACACCACCTCCAAATTGTACCGAAAGTGGGTCAACTGAGACGGCCATTCACGTAGTACGAGTTTCGATGGTTGTGTATTCACGGTTCTGTCCTCTTAACTTGACTTAATAACTCATTCATACTTTTGATGGTTCAGATCTCCGGGTTGCCTTCACGATTTTGTCCTTTAAACGTGACATAAATCATTTCTTAAATCATCAAATGACACAGACAAAGAATACCTTTCATCATAGATAGGCCTATTGCATATGTGGATCAAAGATGAGAAGCTTTATCTATATTTTGAAAGACATTCTTTACTTAAACTTGACTTCATAACAACTCATGGTCAAGAATCTTTACATAGACTTGACTTAATTTGACTTTAATCCCTGATGACACAGGTTGATTTGTTGACCTTCTGAATTCTTCTCGTGTTGTCAGCCTGGTATTTATCAATGGGCGTCTTGAACAAAGAACGGTCACGATACACCGAGAAGTATCGATCGATTCGATATGGCATTGTTGTTACGAGGCTGCTGAACTTTGGATTCCATCTCGGCCGCTAACTTCTCTGTACATGTTTACGTACATCCCGTCAGTGTCATTGGCGATTGTTCTATTACGAGTAGCAAAGAATACTGTCAATACTTCTTTGAGTTCACATCTTTCTATTGATATCCCCGAGGATAACTTGACTTAAACTTAGCCTTACCTTGTAATGTTCCAGTGCATCCAACGCTCTCGTGTACCCCTCTGGTGAGTAGACACACAGAGAAGAGAGCAACTCGAAAATCTGTATCTTGACGCCAACATTGCTGTTGTCGAGGGCTGAAAAACCAAAAGAGAGAATGTATTAAAGATAGTCAAGGTGAATGAGCGGGGTGGTTGTAGTCAAGATTGCTATTGATGAGAATAGAAAATGAAAATAGAGTGAGCTCAGCCCATTGAAGAGGAAATGCATAAACCTCAAATTAGCTATTGGTGCTAAAGGAAATAGAGGTAGCACATCGGTGATGGTCATTGGAGCAAGAGTATGAGCAAGCTTGTTGGAGAGTCTTAGAACGATAAGAGTGAACTTCATGGCAAAAAAAGCAAAAATAGCAAGCCTCTGATGTTCCTGTCGAAGCAGTAATCCTGTCGGCCAGAATCTGCTCCCACCTACCCAGCCTTAGATGCCACTGGCGTGCCGAAGACTCCGGGCGCCCGGAGTTAGCCGGCGCCAGTCCGGACGCCTCCGCTGTCAGGCCAGGCCGCCTGCACTGATTGCTTTCTTTCCGCTATCCCTAATTTGATGGAGGCTGATTAGGCTGTGACAATGATGGATTCATTGGTTTCAAGCGATATTACTTGTGAATCGATAGGGCATTGATTCTAATTCTTCATGCAGTGGAATGTTGAAGACTCCCACGAGGAGCATGTTGCAAACGTGACGTGTTTCCCGGGAGCAGTTCGATTCCTGCAAACTTCTTTTTTTCGCAGTTGGGGTACATTCCCACGGTCCCCTCCTTTTTAAATCAAATTTGTCCCCTCTGACCGAGTGCGGCGAAAAAACCCCATATTTTTATCTTATACTACAATATTTCAGAGAACGTGCATGTATGAACGAGTCGGGCTTAGCTTGTGGAATATGCTTAAAATGCAAAAAAATCAAGTGAACTTACAAATTATGTTTACCTCCATCGGAGCTGCACCAAAAAAAACCGATAATCCTATATCCTATAAAATTGAACCCTGGCAAGATAAATCCACGCTTTTTCTGAAATGTTGTTTTTCCCAGAACCTGATAGAGTTAGCTACATTAGTCCGTTTCATATTCATCCGAGATAATGTTTACGACCTTTATGGTCGCTCTATTAAGAATAACTGACCAAAAGCAACCATTCATGTGTGTTAATATTGGTCATGTCTCAAATATATGAATGCATTGGGCACTTGTGCAGAACTATTAGGAAATTCTAGGCAAATTATCGAATAACAAAACATAAAGCGATTATAAAATAACTTGATGAAAAAGTTCTTGCTGCCTTTTGATGTAAAATTATTTAAGCGGAATTAGTGGATTTATTCGTGTGTGTGAAATAAATACTATTCAAGTTTGATAAAGAAACGGGGCCTCCCCTTTTCGGGCCTAGACATTTCTCAGGGTTATTATTCCGTTTGGGGACATTTTAAAAATGACAGAATTGAAATATGAAATTTAAATTGTCGAACTTTTACAATGCAACCTACTTTTATGACGTGTTATTGCGTAGTTTGTGGAATTATAACGTTGGTGTTATTGCTCTTAACCTCTCTTTAACCTCTCTAATGAAATAGAGATGTTTCGAGACGTTACGCTAACGTGAACCTAATTTACACAGAGCCATCTATTATCTTTATTGTAAAATTACCACATAAATATTGACACTGGCACTTCATAATAAATTGGTTCCACTAAATGGTAATTTATTGTATTGTTAATGTCGAACAGGATTCTTAAATTGGACAATAAATCAGGGTTATGTGTCTTCCTCACATTTCCGGTCAAGGCAGATGTTCTGGACTCCATTTCAAATGTGCAAATCCACCAATATTATTCAATTCGCCTGGACGTGTGGGTCTCCATGTTGCGACGTATTCTTGATTTTAAGATTGGAACAACAGGAACAACAGGCTGCAGATTATCATACTCTACTGTTCGACTTCATAGATTGTAGCTTGGGTTGACATCTTGAAAGTAGTACTTACTAACTAGTTCCCTCCCCTCACCCCTCCCGGTATCGTTGAAATATGCCTACCATATTGTATTAAGGGTTAATAATTATCAATCCAGTTGTTTACGCTTTGTTGACACAATGACTATAACTCATTAAGGAAGATTCCTCCAGAACATCGCTGATGAATAACCCGCCTCCTCATCCTGACGCATGCAACCGTGAATCAAAGATGTCGCAAATAAAAACCGATATCTCTCATCAAGAGATGTATATGTAAAGGAATTACAAGATGCTGACGATGAATTCAACTCGCGTTCGTGATTAAGGCATGAATCAGTTATCAAAGTTTTGTCTATATTTCTTGTGAAATTTTGTAAAGGGGTATTTCACAACATCAGTTGGTAAGGCCTACTTTCATGGCTGTCAATATTTGTAGCTAAGTAAAGGCCCTAAGCAGACATTTCAAGTATTTACAAAGTAGGTAAGAGAAAGATGGAATGTCCTATACTTCTTCAGGTCTGAATGGTAGGGACATTTTTGCGGGGATTTTTCATTGTCAAATATGGGGAGGGAATTTAACCGTGTTTAAATTTGTCAAACATTTCCTGATCCTGACCGCAATTAAAAGTCTTAAAAGAGCAAACATTTTTTGCATTCCGGTGCCAATTTTAATTTTTTGTTGTCAGTCGGATTCGCGATGTCCTCCTGCTGGGATTACACTCCGCACGCAGTATAGCACAGGTCTCGTCCCTGTATTGAGGAAGATGAATCGGATGACGACGAAGCCGTTAGACAGGACACAGCCAGTACATGGTTGTCTCCACCCTAGACTACACCTGTTCACGTAGGCCTAGATTGTCTTTATTTGACACAGCATGGGTCGTCTACCTATACCACACTCTTTGTACGCAGGCCAAGCTTTTCTAGTCGTCACAGCTGGGCTTCCGGCACAGCAGGAAGCCTGCTATAGGCCAAGAATTCTTCCTGGTTGTAACATAGAAATACAGTAGACCTCTGTTATAAATCCATCCTAACGCTTAGGCTCGCAAACGCGGTCGATAAGCGAGAGGTGTCCTGATTACAAAGGTAGAATTAATAGAAGATGACCGATTCGTGACGAAATCAGTGTCGTTAGATATGGTGGACATCTACTTGAGGTGTCCGCTCTTCTTTTTGGTCGCATAGGAAACCATGTGCCTCTGGGACATTCCTGAGCGTGTGGGTGTCTACGCCAACGTTAGATGTGTCATTTCGCCTATTGATCCACCTAAAGGGCCCATGCGTCATGGAGGAGTTGTTTGCCAACGCGTCAATTCACCAGTCGCCCACTAGGGGTCTGCGGCTACACAAAGTGATCATGGCGCCTCTCGTGTTCAGATGTGTACCACTTTTTTGCCTGACTTTTGCGCCACGAGACATTTAGTGTCGGTGTAGAACACATTTACTGATGAGGGGTGCTCGCGAAACGGCCTGACATCTACATGTATCAGTCGTCAGTTTTGAATATATGAAAGGAGACATATAGCTTTTTTTAAACTATCGAAAATGTTTGGCCTAAAATGGTAAACAAAAATACAGAGAAAGCGTACGCCTGAAACGTTGGTCTTACCCATATTAGGTTTATAAACATGCAAAGTTCAAATGGGTAAAAGGCATATTGTTCTTTAAATAAAGTCAAAGTATTTAACCGGGTCACCCAAACACAGGGACAGGCAAACCCTTTGCTGATGTCAGGGCTCGTGTGCTTGTATGAACAGTGGGCAGAATGACCACATACTGTATTTGTACAAACTGAAGAGCAGTTCTGTGTTGCTAGTGTTCTTCTCGGTTAGCAATATCTGATGGTACACGTTGAGTGCTTGTCCGAAAATTGCCTAGTAAATAGTGCACTTTTGAGCTAACAATCTGCAGATCTAAAGAAACCAACATTTCGGTTACTCAGCCGATTTGGGGCATCAATTCTTATCCCCAGTCCAATCCCGCCTTCTACCATGGGTAATCGTCCATCAAAAAATAATACAGCCAGATTGACTGTGCACAGATTATGCATCGCTACAGATAACACAGCAACGTTCATTCCTTTACTTGAAAAGCACAAACCATACTATAAAGCATTCAAAAGCCTTTATTCCATGTATTATGAAGCTTTGTTATGCAGTTACCGTATTGAACGTCTCTGAGAACTGACGTAAAATCTTTGCATAAAACATCTCTAACCTCAAAACGAAGTTTTTTTAAGAAGTGAAGAATCAAAAGTTCGCCCATTCGTGAAATCGGAAAGAATATCTGACCTAGAAGTAGGTAATGAAAGTTTTGGGTCAGCCTTCTTGTCCTCAGTTTCTAAAGAGGCAAACAATTGCTCCGTTTCATGAAAGCTGCAAATACGCAATCCTCCATTCATGGTTTGGTTGTAAAATTCAGAAAGAAGTCAAAAGGAATTTATTCTTAAATCAGACCACGTCGCCATACAAGTAATTGTCAATAGATAGGATTTAACAGTTCATGATCATTTTAAATCGATATCACATTATCATGTTATTGGGATGGTTCTTTTTATAAACCGATTGGAACACAAGTCATGACTATTTCAAGACTACTTCAGAGGCATGGTTCCCATAATTTCCATGTGTAAATCCTTTCAAAATACTCTAGAACCGTGTATGATTGGTATCTTAAGTTGGACATATGGTACCGTGATGTTACAAGGACAAAATTACGTCACAATACCAAATCGGTAAAAACAACAGACAATGTTTAAGCAATTTAGTTTGGAGGCGACGAAAATCCTCTCGAAAACATTATCAATACCTTAGATCGCTATTGTAGTGCATCTGTGGTACTTATTTCTTCTCATCAATAAGCCATGTCATCACTTGATGCGGTAACTTGATCAATGTTTTTGCCACAAAACCTCTCATAGCGATGACACCAGTAAATAGTCTCTAACGAGTGGAGCAATATTGCATCACGTTGGCAGAATCATTTACACTTGTTCAGAAACATTGTCTTTTGTCAATGTACACTTAATACAAAGGCGAACATTTCTGAGGGCACAACTTTGATCTGAGATGGGAGGATTTATTTTATACGTCATATCACGAATGCTCTACATCCGTGGTAATATTTGAGTCAAGTGACGTGGGTGTATCGACTTCTTCTTTACAATACGTCATGTTTCCGGTGATAAATCAGTTTGAATTTGAATTCGAGCTCACCTGGTAAAAGATTAGGTATCCTGTTCATTCTTGTAAATAAACATTTATCTCTCGTCTGTTGCAGAATCATCATATCCATAGAAGTGAGTGCCTCCCCGAACCAGAACTATCAACTGACCCAGTGCAAATGCCTGGGAATCGCGGACTTCAACAACTAACTCTCATTTTCAAGGCTCCGGACTCCATCAAGTCGACCTCAGGAATTCGATCCATCATTTCGAAACAAAACCCCCTACCCCCAACCCCTGACCTACATTCTTTGGTCAAGATTTCGATTAGTGATATTTAATTGCCAAATGTACCACCTGCTGGGATATTGTCCGGGTCATTGTTTAAGCCCACTGGATGTCTTTTGACCAGGCGCCTCTCAGAGAGCGCCGAAGTTTCGGGCCTTGAGGAGACAGTTAGATGTTGACGGCAAAACCGCAAAAGAAGCTTCAGATACCCCGCTCATAGTGTAGCCCATTCCTGCTTCCCTTTACTACAGTTACTGTGCATCTTGTGAGACTTTCTGTGCATCGATGCACGTGAGATTATGCCCAGCTTAGTGTGGATTGAGACTACATGTATTCCAGTGTAACCACGCATGTGCATTTCGACATGTTAAGCACTGAAATCTGCAAGCTGGCTAAGACAACTTAGAATGAAATTTTCTTGCAAATGGCGTCCCTTGGGCATATCGATCCTTATTTATCCGCGTCGATACAAAAGTGCGGGGATCATTAATCACTCTGAGGCAAACACGTCCGACGCCCCATTTGACGCTTGACTTTTGTACCCTCCCCGGCCGACGATGCAAGGGTAGCGAGGGCTTCCTGTTTTGTGTTTGGTCCTTTCCCTCACTACGTCATCCGAACCCAAGAGAATGGGTAGGCCTGCCAACTATTGGAACCACCGTCTAGTTGCATACTAATGCATCCAAGAACATTAACCACGAAATAGTTTTGCTTTTCGTTAATTGAATCAATGCATCTTACGTAATATCATTTGTAAACATTTCAATTAAAATACGACCTACATTTATGTAAAAGAACTGCTCGATCTAATTTCACAGTTTCTACAGATGAGATTAATTGATGATAATTAGCACAAGAATTCAGTGGAATGTACGCTGATTTAGGTGAAAAGGACCCGGGAGATATGCATGTCACCGAGGCAAGAATGAGGGAGTCGTTTATGTAAAATCTCGAAATTTGACACGAACCAATGGATTGGGTGGATGTTGTCGGATATGTCACTGGGTTACAAGAAGGGTGGAACAGTTGATGAGGTCTGCCTGCTGATCAATGATTAATGACCAAGACGGTGAAACCGTGTCTTCCTGACATTCCTAGCAGAAGACGGGACCCTCGTTCAGCATGCGGTCCCTGCAGAATAACCACGACTGCTGTTTTGTTTGGAACCATACAGAGTGCTCCAAAAAGGTAACCGTGGGAAATTCTTTCGGTGCAAGTGTGTCGTCGGAAGCCACAATTGGTGACAAGCGGGGAGGAGCACCTGATTCGGACTATCTGAATAATGATAAACGACCAAGCTGATTAGAACATATAATCTCCCTAATTTTGCTGAATGGGCAAACGACCCTTGCACTTAGTGGTCCGCCAAGAATGTCGCATTTTGCTTGGAACCGTATAGGTTATCCCAAAAAGGTAAAGATGGGAACCTGTGTCGACAGATGTCACATTGTGACAAGCCGGGAGGAGCCCTTGATGAGGTCTGTCTGATTAATGATTAACGACCTTACTCGTAGTTAGGTCATGTTCTTAACTTTACTGACAGAGAATGCGACCCCTTCACAGCATGCGGTCCCTTCAGAACCAGACGAAGATTAACGACCAAACTTGCCTTTTACGATTGTCACATCTACAATAATTAGGTCTAATTTATCACTGAGTAGAATGGTATCAGGAATTTTCACCTGTAACGGAAATCGCCCAACAAAACAAATGTAAACAATCTTGCATAATGTGTACAAATGCGATTGTGTGGCATATTCGATGACAAAAATAAACAAACAACTTAAGTATTTTTTGGTTGATAGGCATTATCCTTGCATGCATTATCCTTGCATGCGACCGTGAACTGTAGACAATGTTTGCATTTTGGCTCCCCCTGTCTAATTTGCTAATCGGCTTTCTGAAATTATGACAATCTACATGTATTAAAAGGTCGGGTCAATGCCAACGCCACGCCTGCAAAACTTCAAGTGTGAATCTATCGCGGGTATAAAACAAAGATGATTGCTCTGTGTTCCCAACAGCGCAAGTTCCTCAACGATCACATTACGAGGTCATGTAATGGCGTTTTGACCAATCAGCAGCGCCGAGAATAGTATCTCCATGGTCCAATCAACTGCGTCCATTCTGTTGGTTTGCTCCCAAACAATACTTCATTCGTATACATGTACTTGTACAGTACGAGTGCGTGTTTTGTCCTGTGTGACTGTATTTTTTATGTATATTGCATTGTCTTTCAATGTAAGATTTAGCAATAAAATTCTACCTAACACTTCCTTTCTCACTTATTCTGTACAACCAAGCACGGCATTCGAGGAAACTCTAAAAACTTGCTTCCTCAATCTTGCAAATTTGAGTACCCTTCCACTATCTGGGGACACAGAGTGTGGCCTACATTTTGGCCTATTCAAGCATGATTTTTAGATTTATCGTATCCGCCAGCTTATGACAGACATCTGTAGCCCCTGACCCCAACTTTGTGTCCATCGGCACCCCGTCATGTTTGTTTGAGTAAAGAAAGGAAATGTCATGCACAGAATTAATCTCATACGTTGACAATCCGACAAACATATCTAACTGCACAAATCTATTGTGAAGTGTCATGCACATGTATTTACGTACATGTAGCACATGCGTTGGCACACTGGTGAAAATAAAAAGTGAAATAACAAGTGGTGAAGTGCTCCGTAGGACCACGTAGTTATTGAGTTCACACGCTCGTTGTGAAGCTCGGTATTCCACTCTGAAAACAGGACTCTCCATTACAGTAGCCTGCGTTTTCTCAGCCGATCATCGCACGAAAGGAAACACAATTTGGCATTCCATTCAAAAACGTCTCAACCTCAGAGTGATGAATGTGCCTTTTGTACGAAACCGACTAGCGTTGTATCTCTTCATAACCAGATTTTTCAAAACGTATTGTTCATTTTGTAAGCAACCTGCAGCCATTTGTCATAATCAGGTCATGCAATGCTCCCTGCAGTACTTGGTTTTGTCCTTTTTGTGGGGTTTTTGTGGGTTTGGCATTCTGAGTATTGTGCTCTATGACATTCGTGCAATTTTTGATTCTTGAAGATTGCATCCATTGGCCTACTCGTTTTCAATCTGACATTTTGTTGGTTTCCTGATGGACGGTACAGATATTAGCTTAACTCACTCTCCAGACATCGACGAAGACATCTGATACCATCATTTGTGCCCCTGCTCTGCAACACTTCTATTTGACCAACCTCTATACTTTTCACCCAACGGCCCACCGCCCAGCTTACCGATGTGGTCGACACGAACCACCAGCAATTGTCCAACGAAATAAATTGATTATTAACAATCTCGAGAAATTGCTAAATGTTGCACAAAATAAACCACAATATCGCAATCAATTCCAAGTTAAACTCGCCCCGAGCGCCAAGTGTGCCCTGCACACGATACAGTGCATGAATGCACACACTGTTACGGTCAAGTTCTATAGGCAACTGGTGTCGGAATCAACGGTGTTTGAAGAGACAACTTCCGGTGTAAATCTCCCCAAATAACTCTACCTCGGCATCTTTTTCTGTCTGCTTCATTGTCCTTTGGAGACTTTTTATCATTCGGTCAATATTCATGGTTTCGTGCACAATGGTGGCCTCCGGGATGCTTCCGTGGATGCAATGCATTCCTCGCCGCTCCTCCGTTTGTGTTACGAGTTTTTCTACGCGGATTTGTTGAAGTAAATCATTGAGGCAGTAGCTGTTTTATGAGGACACTTCTCATTGTGATGGCCATGGCCGGAACCCAATGATCCACATTAGGGATTTGAGAACCAGTCAATGGTGGAGAGATAGAGAAAACCAGGATGAGGAAGGAATGCGTTTTCATTCCAATCCGGTTCGAATTTAGATATGACTACATGCAACTGAGGCAAGACTAAGGGTGAGGTCCGTTTAAGAGAAAGGAAAGATGATATGTTACAATAATAGACAGGATTTTCTTTCTAGAAACATGAGACTAAAATCATAATGCGCCAAACATGTCAATTTACGATTCCTTCGGTATTTTGTGTCGTCTATTCCGGAATTGTTGGTATGATATGCTCAGATAATTTCCCCATGGCGCCCCAAGTCTGCTGGTCACTGTCGGTGGTAGTTCGCGGGGGCAAGACCGAGTTTAAGTGGTAGAAAACACCGGTTCTTCTGAGGATAGCAGCTGAGATCGGTAACTTCTCTCATCAGTAACCGTAGAATCCTTGGCTGAACCTAATTCGACCTGATAAAACGATAATACATGTACACAGCTAATGTACATAAGCTCTGATTCGACCAAACCTGTTGTAAGTCAAGATAACCCTATATCAGTCGAGAAACAACCAGATTTTGGGAACCATTCGAGCTGTCCCTAGTAACGCTTCTAGATAACAGTATCAATGGGAGCCAAAGCAATAATTCAACATCATGTCAACCGTTCCTGTGTATTCAGAAAACCTTGGGAACTTTACCCATAACCGTTTCTCAAACGACCCCTTCCCTGTCATACTTAACAGAAATGTTTGATTCATAACTGCATGAAGCCAGAGAGCTATGTACAGTCATCTATCATCCGTGGACAAGGGCCCCCTGTCTCGGTTTCGGGCATGCCAGTCCTTGCCTGTCCATGGACCCAAGCAAAGTCTCTGAACTCAAATTGACCCAGAAGTCCTAAATTCTCACATTTCTACGATATGTATACATATCATTGCAGGGTATTTAATTAGACTAGATACCCAACGGAGAGGGGAAATAAGTACAGTGAGCACATATAGAACTGGTTCAAGTTAGGATGAACCTTCTGGACTTATCATCTCAGACAAGAAGACCAAAATACTGTCCTTCATGGGGAGGTGTCCTGGTTACAGTGGCGAGATTGTACAGAAATGATCCATTTGGTTCAAACATCACTGCCCTGTACATAGATACGTTGTCGTGTTGATACAAGGGACCGCTAATTTGATTGTTATAAAGGAAGTTCAGAATAATAGGGTTTTTTTTACCACGAAATACGATTTCGCCATACAAATCTTGTTCATAATCGACCGTTCTCTAGATATCATGATGACAGATTTATAAAACCTAATCGTTATGTACGCATTGATAAAACATGAGAATTACGCCCAACGTTGATGTACATGATCAATAGATTATTGACTGTCATGCTAGACTCACTGAAAGAAATCAATCTCTCTTCTATTCTGGTGAAGCACCTGTGTCTATACGTGCTTGTCACATCATTACATGATATACATGGCATATAAAGCCTATAAAGCATGAGTAATTGCTAATTGGGAATGGCATATAAAATGAGACAGTATTTTTATCATCAGTATGTATGTATGTATGTATGTATATACCATATTTAAATTTAAGCGCTCAGTAGAATTCTGTTCTGGATTCGCTGACATGAAGGGGAGACGACCAAATGACACTTACAGAGGAGACATTTAACACTGCTACACCGATATTGTCGACCGAAGTGTTACCACCATAAACACGCAAAAGCACTAAAATTCTACAAAATAAACACTGAATGAAATTGGCGTTGTTATTTGTGGTCCATTGAATGCTTTGAGAAGCTGGACATCTCCTTCACAAATTGTTGGATGCAGCTCAAATTGGTTTTTAATTCAGTTCTATTTATGTTGGGCTATTGAGGAAATGATGTGTTTGGGGAGTTCATGTAACGAGTGTCCGTCAGTCGCTTAGATGGGCGTTTTGGGGTGAAAATAACCGACTATATGGGTTGATGCGTTCGTTGGTGCAGCTAAACTGGGAAAGAATCGTCTGATGGAGAAGCTTATTTAAATCATGATCATGGCATAGTTTAATACCAGCAGTGTCCAACGTAAGAAAACGAAGCACTCGATTTAAGAAAATCATCCTATATCAAAACAAATTGTAGTTGGCCCCATCTGTAGGAGGTCAAATTTTCGTTGACACCAACATTATCATTATGGTGAAAAGATCAGAAAGACCAACATGCCATCGATGAACCTATAGTTTATTTGTGATTTACTATGAAGTTTCAACCAGAGGATCCATTTTGTTAAAACTAGCGAAGAGCAATACCAACCAAACACATTTAGAAGCCTTTGTGTGAAGACCGACTGTGTTTACTTTTCATTTGGGATTGTTTACTTGTTGACTAAAAATAGGTGCCTTCGATATTGTTCAATAATTGGTCAGAATAATTTGAGGTTGCCACCCAAGAGTTCGACATCAGTCGAAGTGACTTTGCATGTGCAAGACATGAGCGCGTTCGTCTTGAGGAACCTCCCTACATTTGCTTGAGCCGAAGCTTCCAGAGGTACCCTCGATACAGCAGGCCAATGCACCATCGTAGCCACCTCAAAAAAGGACCAATGTATTGTACATGTGGCGGTCCTGTCATGCACCCTTGGGACACAGGGTCAAACATGTCAAACCCCAGGGGGCCCAAAGGCATAAATCCCTTTAATGACCCTTATCCATTATGTTAAGACACGACCCCTGATATAGGTCGATGGATAAGAATGGAAGGTTAGACACAGTTTGGACACCTGGGGTTATATTACAGACGATCGACAATGACTTCACATGTAGAAAAATACTATAGAAAGACCCCCTTTAGACCATGCATTGACAGGGCAAACAGAAACTTCGACTGGTTGGGCATCTTGAACGCCCGTGGTACGCTCCTTCCAACTTAAACGACGAACACAGATGTTTTGCTCCCCACATAAACGCCGGGTGACCAACGAATGCATCCAAGACGATAGACCTTAGAAACTGTAGTGCAGGTATGCACATGGTTGAAGGTGAACAGCAGAGAAGTTTTCATGTCAAGTCAATCATGAGGCTTTATTGGTGTTCCCGATATCTCAGTGTCCCCCTGGCCATCCACCCGGTCCACTGGTTGGTTAACTTCGCCGTTTGATCAAATGAATCAGCCGAAGATGATCAGGAAAACGGACTATGCATGTTTCATTAGACCGATCTAGATTCATTACTACTCAACCAATCGCTTCTTATGCTTATCCCGATAAAAGGTCTTCAATTTGTTCCCCAATCATCGAAAAACCTCATGGGTATACTTTACCCATGATAGATTACAAGGAAAGGGGACGTTGGGGAAGGATTTAAGTTAAAAACCAAATTACTCGAGGTGAAAAGGCCTCTGGTAATTCATCTTCAAAATAATTGGTTTTAATCCTGATTGGCGATTCGAGTTTAGATTTCGCTTAAGTCATATTCCTGTTTAAACAAGGCTTTCAGACAGATTTGGTCCGGCATGTTTCCGACATGTTGTATACCTGGGAAGGGTTTCATAAATCGTGATCCTAACCGCCTAAGCCCCTAGCTAATGCGATTTAGATCAGCACAAACCTGCATCACGGACTTCTTTACATATGTTTTATAGAAATCCGTACCTGATGATTCCTTTCGAAAAAAATCTCACAGAATGACCTTGACCCTTCGGTAAACAAAGGAAGCTCAGCCATGTTTTTTCCATCAGCATGTTTGGCGTCTGGACTACGCAATCGGTTTAGTAATTAACGAGGTTATTAACTCAACTTAAGCAGTTTATATGTCCTCGTCTGCAGATGCTGATCAATCCTTTAAGACATCTTTGGGTATCTGTGTAATGGAACTAATTTTGTGCAACTACCAACTTGTGCAAATACCATCTCGAGCACTGTAATGAAGCTGATATCATAGTATTATCATCTGTTTGCTTATGTCTAATTTGACTACGGTTCACCAAGTGCAAATATTGAGGACAATGAGATGTTCTATTCTTCTATTCTCACTGAGAGATGATTTCCTTCATTAAAGAATCAAAATATTTTGAAAGTGTATGGGACCCACGCCCGCGTGCTAATGGGATAACATTCAAAATTCCGGTTTCTAGATAACCTTTTGTGAAATCTCGACGCACAGGGGGTGGGGTTTTGGGCGGAGGAAATGATGTTAGAATGACATACTCAACTATCTAAACTGAATATGATGAGGAAAAAATCCTTGTCGACCGTGTGTTTGCCATGTTTGCTCAACTTGGTAAATCAGCAATACTTTTGACGGGCCAACTATCAACCATAACAAGGTGCTTTCGGCACAGAAGATGATTGCGGACGACGTTATTTTACGTTAACAAAAAAACACACACAAATACCTCTGTCATTCAGTATGGACTTCAATGTTAATACAAACTCGGCTATCAGTGTTATCCTAATCAATGTTGGCAACATCAATGTCACAGCGGTCTAACCTCAAGTTACCAAGTGTGGATATATCGATCTCTGAACATTTTCCAAGTAATGAATAGATTTCTGTGTAACCGCTGACCTCCCCGGGTGAGATGAGTTGACAATAATAGAATTACTGAGATTCTAGTGTTTGTTTTGCTCTTTCAATGTTATTTATCAATCAAATGTGGCCTTCGCGTTTGGGTGACGCTGTCGTGATTTGACGATGTTGGTGAAATGGTTCAATTTGTCTTAATCTATAAAGCTTCGGCGGACGCGAGGGCCACAGCGCAGTATCTTTGCTATTGTCTGCAGTCCTCTTTGCACAAAAACCTGTCCGAGTATAATATCGCTAGCGCTGGCATTCGCCAAATGTTTAGCACTTACTGTAAAGCGCAAGACAGGCAAAGTTCAACTGATGTATGCTGAGAAAGTAGCCAATTACATTTTCATTGATTTCCACTTATTTGTTGTATAGGTTAAACGTAACCGGGTGCTATATCAGTCCAACCAGGTTATTTTTATAACTCCTCGATGTATAATAAAAATTTCTATTGACACCATTGCCTCTTCCCTATATGTTGACATCGACTGCCATGGTGAAATAGTCAATCATTCATAACGCTGGCATTTCCATCTATCAAAGATTAATTGTCAATTGTATCATAGGAACAGGGAAATATCATGGTAAACAGGTTTGTTATGTTGACTGGGTGGGTGGATCCCATGATACCGATGCGTTTTAGATCATGGTGCGATGTATGTTCAGGAACAGCGCTGGTGCAGAAACATCGACTTTCTCGATTGTGTTACCATTTCCCGAATAGTACCGATCATATCCGAATACTTCCGACGTCTTGTCATGGCACAAGGTGCTATCAACAGGAAGAGTATATTTACCAACAGAGTTGCATTGTTGGTGTCGGATCAGAGGACTTGCCGCGTGTTTGGAAGTTGATTATAACGCCTCGGATGGTACAAGCAATTAATAGGCGACAAATGTGATAGTGCCTCAATGCGGGTGGCGGCAGAGTCCGCGTTGAGAGGTCGTAAAATTCAGGTTACCACGCCTCTCGTCAATTTAAGGGCGTCAAAAATCTAAATTACTAGAAAGCTATACATCGCTGTATAATTCTGAGGACGAAAGGTGATAGTATATACATAGTACAACATGCCAAGTCCAGACGGAGGACGTCTGCGACAGTCTGGGCCGCTCCTTCCATATCAGGAGTCAGTTAACCTGGCACTGGTGGCGCTGTTGTCTGAATATCAGTTACATTTTGTACTTCCAAAATTCTGGAACATTTTTTACCAAATGACAGCAGAATAGGCCTATTCTTCATGGTTGACGACCATTTAACGTCTAACTTCTGCAAATTCATTTCGGCAACGAGCTCATTACAAAACTGCAATTGTATATACCTATTTAGATAAAATATGATAAAAAAATCAAAGTTTTCAATCAGGTCCTACATGTATTTACACACATAGTTGATTTCGCTTTGAATCGCAGCAAAAAAGCTGAACAACCTCACGCCACATTAAACATACTAAAATGTCCAAAATAGAATGTAACCTAACCTAAAGTTATGATTAAACACTAAAAAATGACCTGTTAGACCTTTCCTTTGCATTTTTTTTCAAATTAGGCAAAGGCTAGTACTTAAGGCCTATGTGAAGTCTTACAATGAATACAAGCATATATTGTAGGCCTACAAAACGCTTCTCACACATTGAAATCGCATCGAAAGTTCACCACACAGAGAGCGGTCGAGGACTTCTGTTATGCACTTCTTTTCATCATTCGTAAATTAGAAAGTCCGATTTAATTGTATGAGCTTAGACTAATGCTTTCGTAGACGAGAACATATATTTTCCTTCAAAAAAGCCTTTGTACGTCGCAGTGCATATCTCCTATATATCACGATTGCATAGGCCTACTCTCGCCATCTTACTTGTCGAGAAGGCGATCGGTTTGGATTCGGACAGGTCAGACTGACAAACAGGTCCCCTATCCCATGGCAGATGACAATATTTGTATTTTTGTAACTTATGAAATAATCCTTCTAGGTATGACATTGTTCATGAGCAACTTAACATTATTAGATCCATTTGACATCGTCCCTCTGACTATGGTGATGTTAACAAAACTACCAGAATTTTGTCAAAGCTGTCATATTCAACAGTCTCTTGCTTTCCAAATGTCTGAAATGGTTACTTTATTTACTACAAATATGAAATCTTGACCCTTTACATTTCAATTAATGGCCTCTTATCCCATTTATTAGATCAAGCATATGAGGAAAAAGATTTTGATAACTCTCAATCATCGTTCAGACTACTTTCGAGGACTTCACGCTGCCTCAAGAATCGGTAAATATCAGTACGTATCGCTTTCGTTTCGGGACTTATGATCAGCTGATTTCAGAAGGGGCTGAGCAGATTGTCCAGGGTAGGCCTGCATAAAAACATACCATGGTTATACAGTAATTGATCAATCAATCAATCAATCAACCATGGAAACAGGCCCTGGGCGAATAGGGAGGTTAAGATCCTGACGTCAGCGACAAATGTTATCATTGACGCTCGGTCTCTTATAAAATAAAGGAAATGTGTAAAGCCAAACACTAAAAACTAAACAAACTGGTGAGGGTAAAGCTATTAATTGGCAGTCTAGGTCACTGACGTGAGCTGAAAATTATCCGCAAAACGCCGTACAAGCACTCAACTGCTAAACAAATCCATCAATTTAATAACTTGGAGATTATAAAAACGAGCAGACCACCTGAAAAAGCTGTTTGTTGTGGAGGAAATGGAGACCAAGCTCAGAATTAAGGTCTGTAACCAAGAAAGGTTGATGAGAAGTTTTTCCAGGTGTTTACCAGCTTGTTTTGGCCAAGAGGACTGAGAACTCCGAAGGAGAAGCAATGGAACATTTTAAGTTCTCGTCCTCTCAGTGACCATTGCTGGCATGAATCGCCATGCATTATGACAGTAGCCCTGATCTGATCTTTAGCAATAGTCTAGCTACACCTAGCATTTGAGCCATGTGGTAAACGCTGGTTCTGTTCAAGGAGGGGATGACACTCCTCGCGCAATATGATGGCAATATGACTGCCGAGTCATAACTCTGCACACGCTGATGAGACTGTCTCTCATCGGAAATGTTTGCAAAGTATTCAAATGGCAATGAGTCATAGGTAAACATTTTCATCTTTTATTAATCTCAAGAAGTTTCATTACTTTTTTAGGACACATCAGCCATGCAGGACACCTGTCTATCACTGCAATGTGAAATGATTTTTCCGACCGTCCTTCTAAAAGCCCCTAGTTCACGCCTTTTTTTCAAGTTGGGGATTGATGATCTGCAATCCGTGGTTTACATGTATCATGTGAGTTTTTCACCTGAAAGCACCCTTTCTCAACTCTATTTCCAATAGTAGAGAGGTTTACAAATCACTCGAGCAACGTGTCCTGTTTCGTTCTCATTTATTCAAAATCGATTGAGGTATATCACCGGGTAGACTCTATATTGTATTACATAAAAGGAAAACAAAAGGGTATTCAATCCAGCTAAAGTCAACATCAACTATGAAAAGATTGAATCGAAATGAGAGCCTTTCCTTTTTTTGTTTGGGTGATCATCGTGTAGTCCATACCACTCGAAAACGCTGATAGGAGATCCCCGACTTATTAAAATCTTCAACTTCTATCATTTCCTTTAAGTTGTTTGTTGACCGTGTGGTCGGCGCAGTGATCAAATAAAACATAAAACAAAGTACATAGCCAAAGTATTGTCACCATATTTAACTTGTCATAATACTGTTTAAGGACTTCAATGTGTGCTTTATTGTACACTGATATTAAAGCTACATGGAACTGTCGTAGTTCATTAGACAGTCAACAATGACAGTTGCTTACTCTTCTCCTCGCCAGTATTACCCGCATATAGGAGGTACCGAGTAAAAGTCTCACTACCAGCTGAACATCAGGATGGATGTGAAGACGTTTGGGCCGTGTGACCTTTCCTGCAGCGCGACGGCGAGCAAAGATTCAGTCCGCGCAGCGTCGGGCATACTGCACAGCCCTCAAGCACTTGGTTGTTCCACTTTCACACTTGTAGCAGCCATCGGCCTTAGGGACCCAGGTGTAGTGACCCCATGGGACCATCTCTCCATCATAACACAATAGCAAGCATTAAGGGAGGCTGTAATTTGTAATATAGAGGTGCATAAAAGCGTGAATGAACACAGGAACATAAGGGTAAATTTATTAACCCTGATTGACCTGAAAGCAATAAAAGGAGTTCACACTTCAGTTTCACCATGGTTACTTTGGTTCCATACTTTTAGAGAGGTTGAGAGTCTAAAGTTATGCACGGAATTGGATGTGGTCGGTAGCAAGTCTGGGAGAAGACGATGACGAAGCTTGAAAACTGTCAAGAGGCCCAACCTCTCATTACCTGAAGGGTTTGAGTTAGTCTCATTATTTGCATTATCTGCTTCAAGTAAGTCGAGTAGATTTCACGCCATCTTCACGTTGAAATTGGTCTCATGGACACCCATTCCTAATATTCTCTATCGACGGAAACAATACTGATGCAATATATACCCAACAACAACAAAATACTATATCGTTTGCCAAAATGTTCCAAAATATAAACACACTTCAGAAACTTAATGTTGTATTTTGTACGTGATTGTGCATTTGAAGTAGTCTCCAGTAACCTGAGACAAACATAGAAACCGTGTGAAAAACAAACGTTACACGACGAAATGTTAAAGGGGGCCAGGCCTTTAGGCTAGAGCTATAGTGGGTCAAACTGCGGTCTTAAGGTGACTTAATGCCCAGTTAGGGAACTGGGTCGCATTTGATTCTGCAAAATATATATTCCTCGTACAAGTCAAAAACGTCCAGAATATACATGAATAACATTACTCGTTTTAGTCGTCTGGGTGACTGAGTGGATACAGGATACAGCCTTGCCCCAAACTCCGCTTAATAGGGCCAATTAGAGTATTGCAACTTGGCAACTTAACCAATATATAGTGTAAATAGTGTAAATACAATCATGGAGGTATACTGAAAAAAGTTTAAAACGAGAACACAACCTGTAAGAGGAGGCAGTCGGAGAAAACTGCGGGGGAAAGGAGAGGTCATGGAGGCGACCCGCGCTGAAGAAGAAGAAAAAGAAGGGGAAATATAGTGTAAGTAGCTTACCCGTGGCCAACTTTCGTGTAAATTCCTTATTTTCTATGATATAGTCCAGTCCGCTTTGGGAATTCATGACTGCGCGTACGCACCCCACACATTCAAGCTGCAGAATAGTATCCGATAAGTGCAGTCTCTTTCTTTCGCATAGTGATCCTAAAGTGTTTAATAAGGTATCCACTCCGTTATCGCGTAAGAAATTTCGCATGCATGTTTTATCCGCGTGTTTTAGAGATTTTCTTAATTCCCCTAGTCTTTTTGTTGAAAATGTTGGCCCTGCGACCGCAAGGTTAAGTGTGAGTGTTGATACACCGTGCCCCGACACTTCCGAAGTGGCACTGCTCTGCCGACCAATGACTGAGCGCCGTACTAAAGCCGACCACCTATCCGCTCCACTGCGCTTCGGAAGGACCGCCAGTGCCACCGCACTATTTCGCCGACCTGCCGCGCTATGACGCCGTCCCCCGGCGTATTTACTCGCCATTATCCTTCAGAGATTGTCCCTATTCAACTCTCAAAACCCTGAAAGGAAAGGTTATGCAATTAGTCAACGCTTTTGGAATTTTGTGAATTCGCCACTCGAGATTTCGAGTTTGAACAAGAATTAACGGGGACAAAAGTATTTTTTGTTAACAAACTTAGTTCAAGTTGCGGATACGTTCTAAATATTTTCGAAATAGTTTTGGACCTCCTTTCTGGTAGGATCCCTTTTGCCAACAAAGTTCTGGTTGTTTGTTGCAAACCTTGGCAGCTAACAATGATTTCCTACTCTTTTTGTTTGATTTTCGTATTTTCTAATTTAATTACATGCCAGGGGTCGTGTGCCCGCTCGGCACAGAAAATTACCCTTACTTCTCAAAGGACATGGTCTTAAAATAGGCCCGTCAACCGCACAATCCTCTCATCAGCAAGGACAAAATCGACCGTTTCAAAAAAAAAAGATTCTAAACATTAGTAGCCTTTGATCTGAAGTGTGATCAAAGGTGGTATGGCTCCCAGTGTCAAGCCACCCGAGGAGGCATGCAAAAAACGGCTCGGTTTCTAGGCATGGATAATGAGAGCATTCACGGGCAGCGACACCCTCCTGTGTCGTCTGCGGATGACCAGTGAGCCACCTTGGTTCCGCTGCCGAATCGCCAGCCCCGGTGCCGTAACAGCTGTGTGGTTGTTCCCCATATTTCAGTGTTTCCAGATAATGCACAGCTAGAGAGACCATGAAAAACACAGAAAACACAGAAAAACGCGTCAATCTATCTTTATGAGTGTTTCCAAACAATAATGGGAAACACTCAAAAACGTCACCAGCAGCCTCGCCGAACGTCGGAACCCGCGCAGAGTTCACAGATTTTGATTTCGATTGAGACAGTAGTGCACTATATCTCTTTTGGATGTGCCCTCCCCTTCATAGCTCGCCATGTTGCCAGAGAGTGTACCAAGTCTGCTGGGTCAGCTATACACAAAATTGCCGAATGATTAGGCCTACTGGCGAGCCAAGATCCTTGTCTTGTCCGTGTTGGTGGAATCCGAAGTACTTTGTAGCCAGCTATGCGGAGGCAGAGGAGACTTCGACATTGTCGCGTTGGTCCAGCTCACTGCCGCCAGTGTCTTTCAACGGTTAGGTTGGAGTGTTTCCCCCTTGAAACGACCGGTGCACAGTATTTTCTTTAAAAAAAGACCACTGTGAGCTAGTACACGCCCGAGGAGAAGAATCCATTGGTCATATTCGTTGTTGCTGGGACATTCGGGTCCGTTTTCATATCAGCTTTGAGCCTGGGACTGGCAAAAAGAACTTGCCATGGGTAAAAAAAGTGATAAAAACGCAAATGAACGCCCAACGTGGGGCTCGAACCCACGACCCTGGGATTAAGAGTCCCATGCTCTACCGACTGAGCTAGCCGGGCTGCTCCATACATGGCGCCATCTGTTAGGAAACTAATAAAGGTCGAGAGCACACCTCGAAGACAACCTTCCGTTCTCGGGACTCTGCTGAAGGAATTTTTTACTTTAGGTTGCATTGTTGTCAGACCCAGAAGCAAGTTGTCCCTCAGAACCAGGAGCAATTTGTCGTTCAGAACTAAAGCGAGTTGTTTCTCATAAAGCCTGCCAGGAGCAAGTTATTCCGACATAGAGCCAGGGGAGCCGAGTCCCTCAAAGCCAGGGCGAGTTGTCTCTCAGAGCCAGGAGAAAGTTGTCTTCAGAGCCAGAAAAGTGCTGTAGGGAGACTGGATGCTAATTGATGTCGAATAAATACACGTAAAACATGAATACATCCATTGTACATTACGGAATGGACACATTTCAAGATACGTAACAAACACTATACGAAGACACAAAAGATGTCGCAACCAAATCGTCAGTGCGAAACAAACGCGATTGCGACTCTAACGACGAGTGTCACAACCAGCTCGGGATGCGTTAAAAGCATTTGAGAGACACATGTATTTCATGGCTTAATATGTATAATGGTGACAAAACAGTAGATTGGTAATGTTTACAACATCTACACTTTCAGTAACCGCCACTTACTGCAGAGACAGTGACTTACTCAGACACAGCGAATTGTTAACTATAGTACCACACAACAAGAAGGAGAGACAAAAGACAGTGGCTGTGTGTTCATGCAGAGTAGTCCAGTGCAAGGGTTCAAGTGATTGGCTTAAAATAATACTCACATCCTGTCGCATCAAGAAGTGATTTGGCCGCACAACGGACCACGAAATCCTGACTTAGATGTGCTTTTGATTCGGACGCAAATCAAATATGCACAACCAGTAGCAAGACTGCGAGTAGTCTCTTTTCGTCCAGGCTTGTTTGTCCGAGATCCAGGATTGCTAATGCTAGCCGCACAAAGACGGCGTCGTCGTGCTATCACTGACTGCTTTCAAGTGACATCAACCTCTTGGTATATGTATTTGCGTATACTGCGGCCCCCAAGGCCGATTCGATAATAACTACCAACTCTGCGATGAGTACTCACATATTTTTAATGAAAATATTATATATTTACCTCTGTTTTGCCAATTCGTTTATCAAGCTGAAGAACAACTGCTTTCTGACCCATTTCCGTCAAATTCGCATCGGCAGGGGACCAGGGGTTGTATTTAAACAACATTCAAATATGAGTTTATGTCCATAAAATAAGCCTTCAGTAGTATTTCTGCGGGTCAACGGAGAATTGTTCGCTGGCTGCCGGTTTGCGGACGTATTACGACACCTCCTCGGTAGTACGCACTTCCTGAAGTATGCCGAACTGGACCAACAGTCGGGGTAGACCATCACGAAAACAAGCGGTATTGAAGATTCTCGTAGTCAAGTAATTGAGGAAATAACAACTCTGATCCCCAATGTTTCCTTAGTCACAAATGAAATCTTATCTCTCGCCAAGCTGATAGGGAACATTCAATGGCTGACTTCTGTTTCACTGTAGATGTCTGTTTTTGAAAGTTGCCTTGAGTAGCTGACTGTGGTATGATAAACATCATTCACCAAAAGTGTCAAGGGTTATATCATAAACTGTGAAACATCTTCCAAATAGATGGGGTTGCCCACCAAATAGTGACCTGTTTCTTCAGAACAGGAATTGATTGACGTCTATCGGAGCAATCATGGATTGCTTATATACAAAATAGGAAAACAGAGGATTGCCAGACATTGGGGCTCGAACTCACGATCATGTCTTTAAATTGACAGTATATCTAAATATCGTAGAAACCAATGGGCCTACGTTGGAATATTGAGTTTGGGTTCTAGACGTCAGCTAGGACGTTTCTATCAACAATATTGGGTGATTGGTTTTGTTATGATATAGATGGAAACTAGAAAGGGAACCTATAAGATGCGGGCGTCTAAGCCTTGAGAGTCTTTAAACGCTCGGTCTCCGCTATACTATAGGCCTAAACTACATCACCAAAATATCAAATCTCTACTGTGAACTCAAGTACATGTAAGTATAGCTAATCTTATATCATAATGAGATTAAGTCGTTTACCTCTACCAACAGCCTTGTCGTAAAATCAGCCATCCAAATTTCAAAAAGTCATTTTGAATCCGCTGGTGCAATGAACAATGTCAACATGAGAATGAAAATGTGGATCTTATTCGGAACGCTCCGCCCTCGTAATATCAGTAAGGCTGAAATTGTGATATATGACTTGAAACGAGCCGTCGGATCAGGTAAACATATTAAAAACTAATAACATGGGTGACGAGAAGATTTAATGTTATTCAACTTGATTATAAAGGCCTAAAGGATTGACCTCTCTTTTGAAGGGATATCAGTATCAAACCGATTGCAAAGGCTAATTAGAATGAATTCAGTACCGCTTTGAGGGAGACTTGTAATAACGGGGTTATTATTTTATAACTTGACTAATGATAAAATCTCGGTAGAGATAAGAGGGGGCCGCTACGCCCAGGGCAATGTAATACGGAACCAAATGAAATCTGTTAGAATTCGAAACCATGCGCAATATCGGTAAAGGCCGCTCAATTTCGTGTCCGGCCATCTACCGAGAAAAAACCAGGCTACTACCGCTAAATGCGTCGTGGATGTCCACTTGATTTTATTAGGGAACTTCTCCAGCACTTTTTTTAAAACATTGACATCGCGAGGTATTCAATCAGAACTAAAACTTTGATGGTTTTTTCGTCGCAACTCTGATCAACCGGCATCGATTGCGAGTGGTTGCGACGTGCTATGTCTCTGCGATTCTGTCTTTATATTTTGAACTGCGACATAGTTGGGCAATGTGCCTAATTATACATTTTCGGGCGGTCCGGGCTGCTAAAATTTAGTTCCCAAACACAGGTTGCGACATTTCAAAGACATTTATGACGGAGCTTAAATTTTCATAACGGGTTAACCTAGTTTGGGGAAGAAATCTCGCGTCCGGCTGGCAACCCCGTGTATATGTGTCCCTTGAGATCATGTAAAATGGTCCAGGGGACTATGTGTCCCTGTTGTAAGATCGGGGTATGAGTAGGATTAGGCCGTCCGAAAGTACATGTACTTCGTTACACAGCCCGGGAAATGAAGAGACTGGAACGCATAGAACCTGGGACACAGCAGAAAAACCCCTTGATTTGGAGACACACAGACCTCAGTACCTACCTCGCGATCTGTGGTCCGTCTATGCAAAGACTGATATCAGCTTGTACCTTGTCAAATTCTAACCTGTCCTTGATAAGAGATTACCAGACTGACTTAGGTCCTAAAAGCACCGAAGTTGCAATAAGACGAAATTAAGCAAAACTTACCTCGAGAGTCACAATCCACCCAAAAGCTCGTCGAGACCGAACTGTCGCTGTCTGTTCTGCCTTCTGTCCTCGTGAAGACAATCAACTTCGCCAGCCTTTCGACTTGAAAACGACCTGTCGCAGAGTTTTAAAAGACACACTCCTGAAATAGTAAAATTGTGTGTGCCCGATTTGGTGCATATCAACCATGATGTCTTCGGAATCACAGGACCATGGAGTATTGTGGTTCAGGGGACAACAAGAGGTCAAAATGAAAAAAAGACCACTTGATAATGGTCTTACTTAGTCTTATATGTATGAAGACGTATCCATATAACTGTCTTATACGGACAATTGGCCTGATTCTTCATTTCGGCCCTTTTCGACCCCTGTTGCCCTCTTCAACCACAGTACAGTGTACAATCCACTGATGGTCCTCTGTCGGAATGAAGTTTTCGTCGGGCTGCACTGTCGTTGTTGATCAGCCTCCTCGTTCTCTTCGGGTTGTCATCGGTGTTGAACAGTGGCGTCTCCTTTGCAGCCTGCATGTAGTTGATGTCACAACTCCTATCCTGTGAAACACAGGAGCCTAGAATAAAGTCTCAAGGTCAAGACCATCCATGGAGCTGACTTGGACCAACAACCTAAAGTTACTCACAGAAAATTCGGGAGTAAAATTTCAACTGCCAAATATCTTATGTCTTGAAGAGGGTCGTTGCTGCTAACGTCTCATCTAGAAAGGTATCCATGTACACTTGAAGGTCCTGTAGATGTCAGAAAAACTACGCATGTTTTAGAGTTTGTCCTCCTAGGTATTGGCTCAAGCCTTTGCGGGTCACAATCTCTCAGTCGTGCATAGAAAACAAAGCCGAAATGATTTATCTACGGGTACATGTTTGGCGATTAAATATCATAATATTAGCTCAAGCCAGCATGACTTTTGCCCCATGCGACCACCAAGCTTTTTAAAACGGGCTAATATTGATTTGATATTGCTAAACAAGCTTATATGTTTTCTTTCTTCAGAATCATAATAATCATGATAATACGATTCGATGATATATGCTTTGGTTCGAGGACAAAATTCAAATATGAATGGGTGAGTTGACATGAGGTGTTTACAGGGCCTTTTCCTTTAAAAGAATGTTCTTGAACTGCGGGACTCCTATAAGCTTTATGCCAGTGCCAACAATACCATGAGAGGCAGAAGAGAAATTTCATCAGTAGTCTCTGTCCTGTCCCGTCCGCCACACGAGCTATTTGAGAGGGAGACTGTAGGGATGGATTAATGTTCAGATTGGCAGTCTCTCGGCGTGCAGTAGGCCTGAAATTTGAACAGGGTCTGGTTTGCCATAGTGATCAGAGTGATCTTTCTCGATCAAGCTGTCTGGTTGTCCTCATAAGAACAGTTTATTCAGGGCGAATAGAATTTGATTGTGACTTTGTCCTCATAAGACCAATCATGACGAATAGAAATCCTGGTTGTGTTTAGGACAAATGGAAAGCCTGGTTGTGACTTTGTCCTCATAGGAACAATCTAGATCTATCATCATACGTCTATCATCTATCATCATCTTTGTACTTCCATTGATCAACAGTTTCAAGAGTGATAGCACAAGAAGCAGAAGATGAAGAAAATCAACAAAATCATATTCATTGCATGCTTTATTCATTTCCAGAGCTGCTAACTCTCCATGATGGCTAATAGGAACCATTTTACTTATGTGAACCGTGCTTATCTTTAAAATCAGCCCAAATAAAACTCCCTCTCATGATACAATAGGAATGTTCCAAGTTTACGACAACGATGAAACCACCATTTCTGGAAATTTCCTGGTACACCAAAAGTAAGACACCTATAGCCAACCCCACACCCCTTCACTGGAACAATCTCATATTTTTAAACACCCAGTACAAAATTCGGAAAACCATCACAGCCCATTTCTTATGTTGAATGAGGGACAAATCATGCAGAATTTTTTTAAAAACAACTCAATTTGGCCAGAACCAATTTCAAACACGCAACATTCATAAGAAAAATAAGAGGTGACTTTTGTATCAAAGGCATGGATGGACATCAAACTGACCCAAAATGGGGAGATCCTATTGACTACAGCCATAACTGCACCAGTTGCAGTTGTCAAATTTGGCAGATTTTCTAACACTACGCTCATATGTCATGTCTTGTCACATTGTTCGATGCCAATCTTTGAGCATTTAGGACCTATATATATCTTCTGTGACCAAAAACGGATAGCACACGCCACAAGCACATATACAACTTGCATGCATACCTAACTATAATACTATACATACCACATAACACACTGAACTGATTCACATACTAGAAATAGTCAACAGACGGGAAAAAGTAAACGAATAGAGGATGTATTTGTTTACTCTCCCCTCAAAAGATGAGCTTATTTCAAGCTTTCTCCAAAAAACCCTAATTCTTCAAGAAGTAATAAGTTGTTTCTTTTCTCTCATGGTGTAAAATTCACATGCCTTTTGTGCGATAATAACAAAATGGAATCAAATGAAATCTCACCATGGGCAACTGTACACGTTAAGTTCTCAGAATTAATAAAATATCAGCCACAATTTTAGCTGTGCAAACAATGATTCACAACTTTCAATAAAACACCCTTGAGAAATAGTTCCCCAGCTTGCGAGACATAGTGTGAATAGTCATGTGAATATCAAAACAAAGCAGGAACTACGTGGAGGGACATAGCGTTGAATGGTTTGTTTGAAAGTGGGTGAGGAGGATTGTTTTGCAGAAGGACGTATTCACCCCGAATAGTACTGCACATTCTTTTGCAAGCAGACACGCTCAGTGGGAGCGCTGGCACTTTCTCAAAAAGTTGGGAAACTGATTCTCAGGGGCAATAAAGGAGCACACAACAACAATACACTTTAAATGCCTGATTATCAATAAACGAACATGGCGACAATTTTCAAAAATAATACATCTTATCACAGCTTATGCGTCAATTCTAATAATAAACACAAGTTTTCTTCATAATCACAGAGTATATTCTGTTTAATGCATAGAGTCCGATGCAATTCGTAAAATTTTGTGAACTTTTTCTTGTTATCAGTGGGTGGCACTAGTGCATAAAATGCGGCATACAGGCATTGACTGTATATTTCTGAATGGGCAGATAGTCCAGTTTGTATGAAAGGGCGATGGCGATACTGATGAACACAATGCACAGACAGAAGAAGACCTGGTAGCGGTAGATACGGTCCAGACGCAGCTCCTGGTTCCGATGGAGGCGTAATATGTTCTCGAGCTGCAAGTAAACAAACAACCAATTAGCAGATAATCAAGGTGTTCTTTTCCGACCATGCAAATATTCCTCTGAATGCAATTTTTTAGGCTCTGCAATGATACGTTTTCTCTCTCGTATGTGTCAACCTCATCAAGTTGGCAAACCTGTAATCTCCACACCATGTTGGAGAACAGACTTGCCACATGTTTACTAACCTTCCGATTCATGTCATCAATCTTTTTCTCCAATGATGGCGAATCTTGAGTTGTCGTCACCGGTGACAGTGAAGATTCTGGCAGCCCCTCCTCGACTGGAGATTTCAATTTTTCTGTGACGTTCGTACGGAGGCGGTGCTCCATGATATTGTCACGCGGCTCTGACCGCCACTTGTCGGCCAATTCACCGCTACTTGAGAAACCATCAGTGCCAATGTCCATGGCCATGACGAGGAATTTGTCCCGGGCGACATTTGTGATACCTAGTGTGAGAAAATAGATTTAGAATTCAGGACTGTCACAGTGGCATTTGAGCAGAGGCGATATTAGCATTTGTGTGTACAGTACATCAACATGGGCATGTCTATTTCCAACCTATTTTTTACTTATTTTAGACGCCAATGTCATTTTAAAACCGAAAGCTAAAGTGGACTTACCAGGCTGTAGGTAGACACTGACTTCAGTGGAGGACCCTGATCGTACCACACCAGTACTTGGACGGACTCGGTACTTTTCTGGCGATGTCGTTTTTACCTGAAATAGTACAAGTTACAGATTATTAAAACCCCTGAAAAACATAGTAAACTTTTTCTCCACAGAAAAATGCTGCGAATGCACTTTACTCCAAACAAGACAAAGAATAACTATTTTTAACACCGAGTTTTTCGAAGCTTTCACGAAAACTGGTGTTATCATTGTTGATATAACCTACCTTAAAGGCTACTCTATTTTCCTGATGGTTATTCGTCAGTGTCAAGATGTCCAAAGATTCTTTTTTCAGGTCTGTGACTTCAAAGTCAAGCTGGTTGGCAGGACTGAAAATAACACAACATGTGTCTTTATAGAACATTCATCATTTTCATATTTTTATTTTGAAAATTTGACTGAATCCAGAAGGAATGGCCACAATGTCAACTGTTTTATTCCTTTAAGTATCACAACAATAATTGATGCAAATTGCTTCTCTGATCTGCACTTACCTGACCGATAAGTATTTCCCATCGTATGTGCTCTCTCCTCGGTCTTTGCGATGGGTAAGGAGAGACTGTGGACGATTTTTGACCGATCCATCAGGCTGGAAGCAGATGTGGAAATTTTTTTAACTTTTTTTTTATAGCTATGACATTTTTCAGCTCACAGTCTGCTCAGGAGGCTGGGAAAGTGCACAATTTCTCAAATAAAATGCTTTTAGAAGTCTCATTCCGTCGAAAACTTTGCAGTTAACAGAACTTTAAAGGTACCTTTGTCGGAGTTGTCGGGCTTGCATCCACGTCATCTGTATCAGTGGAGAAACTGGCATACATATTCTGCTCTCGCCCAGCAAACGTCACCTAGAAACAGAAACAGATAGTTTATTAAGGAAAATGTCTCGCACTGTATTTGGGAATGCTGTGGAGAAAATCATGTTGACCTTTTCTGTATCTTGTTGGACAAGGAATCAAAGTCCATGACATACCGGTATCGTCCTGTCTAACCTCATATCGAGCAAACACCAGGAACAAGCACGCCAATGATATTCATAGACCATACAAGTGCAAACCTCAACACATGAAACTGGATCGAAGCATACCAGGGACACACACTATATGTAGAGGTCACTGCACTATAAAATCTGTTGCCAAATCAATGAATCCAGGTACCAGCTGTCTACAGCGGGAATCAACTCAGCGATTTGTGCCTTGGGCTGAGATGAGATTCGTGCCAGTGGCTGTGATGAGATGGTGTTGCAATCATTATTTGTCTGCCTGCCCACCCACCCTTATGAAATCACCCCCACCTCATATCAGTGCCATTTACATGGCCTCAAAACTTCTTGGTTACCCGTACTTCCAGATAACCCAATAGGCTACTGGATGCGATGCCAGTTTCACTACAAAATACAATGATAACAGCTTTCCCATGGTACAGCAGCACCTCATAGTCATATTATAACTGACTAATATTCCAATCCAACTTACATAATTAACCACCACCTCTTCATTCTTTTCCAACCCAGATTTACAGGTGCTGGTCATAAAATAGTCACTATTTTCACCCTGGTCACATGACTGTCCGTGCGCAAAGATGTTCAGACCTCCCTCAATGACGACCACCGGGGAATTGCCAAAGTCATCCTGGCTGTTGTCACGTATGTCCACATTAACATCAGTTCTCTGCTTTTTTGGTTGTTTTTCCTCTTCTTTTTCTTTATCCATTTTCACCTTACAATGGATGTAATCAGTATTTTCATGTTCCTTTGGACTTTGCTTGTGTATTTTTTCAATATTTTTAATTTGGTGGAGAACAAAACCTTTCCCGGCCATTCTGAACACTGTCAATTTCTTTCTGGCAAAACCACAGTTGTTGCTAGGGTTGCCAAAGGCCCAGAAAGAGGCTGCTGTTGTTGCTAGGGACACTGCATTCTAACCAATCAGAAATCTTCTCTTGTTCAAGGTCACCAGTTGCCACGGGTGGGGTGGGAATGAGGCCTGTTGCTAAGGGAGAAACCATTTTGACCCCGTTGCCAAGCGATTGCATTGTTCTATTGTTTTTTCAACAAAGTGTAGTTGAACACAATGATTCTGTCAAATCGAGGTAGGAAATTCCTTCCCCTCTGTAATAATTTTACAGTTACCATTATTGCTCTGTTGGGAACAATTTTCAATAATGGTCCCCCCTGTTGGGAACACTTCTAAAAGTAACTGTTTCCTCTGTTGGGAACAATTCCACAGTAACTGTCACCTCTGTTGGGAATGACTTATATGTAACAGGCCCCTCTGCTGAGACCAACTTTACAGTAACAGCCCCCTCTGTTGGGACCAACTTTACAGTGACCGGTGCCTCTGCTGGGAACAACTTTACAGTAACCGGTGCCTCTGTTGGGAACAACTTTACAGTAACCGGTGCCTCTGTTGGGAACAATTTCACAGTAACTGGGCACTCTGTTGGGAACAATTTTACAGTAACTGACCACTCTGTTGGGAACAATTTTACAGTAACTGACCACTCTGTTGGGAACAATTTTACATAACCTGTCCGTAACCCAAATCAGTGATGACATCGCTGACATAACAAGACACCTTGCTGATCAGTGCTGAATTTGAAACAATGTCAGAGGTCCTATGTGACCAATCGATGACATCACAAATATCATCTTCGGGCAGTGCTATTGCAGTCGATGCTTATTCGCAAGTGCTTCACTTTCTCAGTAACTAACCTTTTTCAGAAGTTTCTGATCCAGATCCGAAGCAAGCAACCCATCCCCAGTCTCACTGAATTCCTCATCAGACTCTACATTTGTCACTGACATTGTCAAGCTAAGATCTGCTGAGTCAGCAACTGTTTCACAATTCTGCAACTTTCTTGTTAGGTTATCGGTTATTTTGAGCTTTCTATCTCCTCGTCAGATAAAAACTACCAGCATCGAAGAGCATGACAGCCCACAGTTAGACAATCCACAGACAGAGGAAAATGCCTCAAGAGAAAGAACCTCACAATAAGAAATCAGCCAGACTCCACTCCAGTGTATGTTCGTGCAGCAATTCACAGACACAGCAAAATCTCCTCAGAATTTCTCAAATCATGGAATAAAGCCAGGAATTCATGAACGAAATAAACTCCCCACAGCTTGACGAAAACGAATAGACACTCTACCAGTGTACAGTATCACAGGCTGTACCAGTACCACTAGTTTGTCGGGAATCTGTGAACATGAAGAAATCAATACTGCAGCCGTGAAGATGCCACTACATGAGCGGGATGTTCTCTGATAACCAGTGGTGGTATTGACAAATAGACAACAATGCAATTACATACATATTGCTCAACAAATTCCCTATCCCAGTTAACCTACTGGCTACAAATGTACACAGCAACAATACAGCACACAATAGAGGAAATGAAACATCACATAATAACCTAATTATTGTGGTCATGTGTGTAGCATATGTAATGAGAACATTCCATGTACACAATGGAGCCACTTCAGCTGTCTCCCGGAGTTTCAATGGTACTTTATTATACTGAGAATTCAAAGTAGCCAGCCGATGCGGAACGAGGCTGAACTAAAATAATGTGCTGATTCTGCATGGTGCCGAGGTTTTAATGGTACTTCATCATAATGGGAATTGGAAGTAGCTGATACTGAGTGAGGCCGAACTAAAATAAATGCCGTTTCTGGTCCTCCACTCCAGGTTTCAATTGTGCTTTGTCATCATGGGAACTGGAAGTAACCCCCATTAATGGGCCATGTCTATTACCCTCTTGATATATCACGCATGGGTACTGACGATATCTCGGCTCAATACCATTATTCATCTCAAAATCTTTATAATATTTGCCCTTTATAATCAGGACATTCAGGAACCACAACAATTTTTCGCCCTCATCCACAATCATAGTATTAGTACATCCAAAACGACACTATAGTTGACCTACCTTTTTTCTCGCGGCTAAATCGCCAGGTGAGGGTAGAATACCGTTTTCATGGGTCAAACTCATCATCTCCCCTGAGCTGTCACCGATGTCCAGAGATGGAGGGATATACGTGTATTTGTAAGTGTCCTAGACAATGAAACAACAAATGTTTCAGCTATACTTTTAGAATGTACATTTTCTATGCCAGATGAGGTGGCAGAATGATAAAACGCTGAAAAGTCATTCAACTACACGAAAGGTGGAGAATCTTATTAATTGGTTTCTGATGTTGAGATGAAATGACTTCTGTAAAGGAGATGCAAACGATGTTTTAACAGTGCCTGTTCGTCCCTGTGTTTCACAATATGATAGTGTACCAGGAGCAAGATCGTGAACTGAATCCAGCATTCTACCGGAAACCTGTGATGTTCTGAATAGGACTACTTACAGTTCCCCCCATATGCTCTAATAACTGGTCCTTGTCGATGTACTCCTGTATGTCCCCTTTTTTCACAAATATCACTTTCTTTGATGATTCTTCACTCAACCACGTCTTGATGATTTTCCAGACAGCTGAAGATAAACAAGTATAGAGGCTATTTCATGGGGCATTTTGGTAGAGTAATGGTAGCAACCGAAGTGCCACCATAGTTCCAGTTCATGGTGAGCCTGCCAAGCATCAGCGGCGGCTCCATGTGGCAACTGACAGAACTGACTTTCAAATTGTTTGAACACGTAAAAGCAGAGTCAATGGTCAATGTTTTGATACTTCCCCAAGTAGATGAGGCAAAGATCCATGCGATTTCTTAACAGGTCAAATCACTGATTTCCTCTTCAACTTTACAAAATACCACTTACCGTTTAGCACCCAGGGCATGTCATAAACTAATAAATAAGCTGAAATTAGAGATGCGAGACATTAAAATGTTTACAAATTGGATGGTGCAGAGCCACCGATAACTTCAATGATCTCATGCAACAGCACCTCATCATTCACTATAGATCCATGCACTTGATTGGGACCAACGTTTATGAAAACGTCGCGTCTCGTCACGTTACAGTAATGTAAAATGCATGGTGACGTGACGACGGCCAACACTACGTTATGTAAACGTTGTTCCCAATCAAGTGCATGAATCTATAGCCCTATAAATATACATGTCACTAGACACTGGGCAAAACTCAACAAGGATTTTACTTTTATTTTACTCCACAAGTCTAACATCTGCAGGTTATTACATTTAAAATATTTGAACACTAAATGCTTACCTAAATAATTTGGATAGTACGTCGTGAAACAGGTGATGATAAACTTGATGAGGTCCAAATCCTAAAAATAGGTGCAATACATAATGTCAATTCCATCATTCAATGGCAAATAAAACCTACTCTTGAAATTCATCATAAGCCCTCTCAAATTTCTTTCCAACTTGGAAATGACAATATACATGTAATAGCATGGATATAGACTATTAATCATTGGAAGTATCTCTCAAACAGTGCTGAACCTTTTGTGACTACAGGCACAGCACTCAATTATGTAACTCAAAACCATAAGAAATAGCTGACTAACAGATGAAGCCCTTTCGCCGACCCACTTCCCAGATGAACTGTGTCTCCTCCCAACACAAGCTTATTTTTTGGTTTCAATGTTATCTTGACATGATTCCTTACCATGTTCGATAGGCCAGCATCAGTCATGTCAAACATCACAACAATTTGGCTGCCCATATTCTCCATAAAATACTGCTCCAAGAGGTAGGCAACATATTTCTGAAGCAACAGCAACTTGGTGGGATCTTTTTTGTGGTCTTTTATTCTGAAATACACTGAAATAGAGAACAAATAGTCACTGATACATGTAAATGTTCCTCTATTGGTACAGGTCAAGAAAGTAGAGTATTCATCTATAACGTGGAAATCATTCAGTGAACCTGAATCATGAAGTGGGTTTGTTCCTTTGTCAATTCGTGAAAGAAATCTTGCAAAGGCTACAAATGATTACCCACAGTTCTTAGCTGGTATTTTGAGAGATTCTAAATAAGCACAAATTGTGGTACATCATGGAGGAAAAACTTACAAATTTCATTTCCATCTTTATCATGGTTATGAAAATATATAGCACCTTTTTCATGGACTTCTCGAGGAAACGATGTCGAAGACAAACCTGAAAGGGAACAAGAAAGATGCAATGTGGTAAGTCCTTTACTGTAACATTAGCATTCTACCAGACATATCATTTTTAAACTATGAAAAATTACTACAATATATTGTGAATGCATCAATTCCAGCCTAAAGTGCCCTTGATTAGTTATCAAAATTCAAGGACTCCTAGTCCTATCAGGCCGGCATGAAAAAACGCAATCGTTAATGAAAATATGAGAGTACAATCTGCAGATATCCAAAGTATGATAAAACAATTACCATTCACTCCAATGGACTTCCTCCAAACAAAAGCTCCGTCGATCATGGAGGTTGCACTGTCAATGTTTCCCTTCTCACTCTGAAGAAAGAGCTCAACATACGTGTCATTATCTTCCAGTCTGGCAAGATCTTCTGCATCATAGAGACCTTGAGCAATTTTATCTGAAAATGGAAGTCGAAAGAGTAAGGTAGATTGATTTTATTTGCATACCTACTCAGCTAGGCTACTGCATGGCTATACTCAAGACTCACAGACAGTCTCCACTTACTCCAGTCTCCAGTATCTTCTTGGGATTCAACAATCAAATTTACTTTCAGGGAGTCCTTTTTCACCCCTCAAGAACTTCTGAGCCCAAGCTCAAGGATTTAAACAGCCTCTGTCACTAATCACCACAAATAATTTCCGCAAATTAATTTTTGGTCCTAGTTCAGCTTTAAAAATTGAAACATGAAAAATGTTGTCACTTTACCTCGATATTTCTCCCTAAACCTCTTTCTCAAATCCGGGACTTTGACGAAATATTCCTGCAAATAACAAAGCAAAATCAGGAGAACTTCTTTTTGAACATAAATAATAAGCACAGGCTGAGATATTATCAACTTTGATGCAACAAAAACCGGAAAAAATGTACTTACTGCCATGTTGGACTCTACTTCCGCCTCCCCTAATCCGTTAATAAAATGCAATCTAATTGGCTAAAACTGTGAAAATTTTGTATCGGGCATTTTGATTGGCGTAACTACCGGCGGAAAGTTCAACATGGCTGCGCCCATCAGAGTAAAAATTTTGTAAAAAAACTCCAATTTTTTGCTATGTACTCAGTCAAAAATGAATTCGGGTCAAAACTTTGTTACCAAAGATGATCATCAGTTGCTAGCGGTCCAACTGGTACCAAATAACTCCCTGCATAGTGTCTCTGTTGAAGGAAAATGGTTTGAATATGACACTGGTTCGAGGGTCCTGCACCAGTCCAGTGCACAAACACTGCTTCTTCCATGTAGTGCTGCATCGGCAAGAATCCTATGCTGTGAAAATGTTGTTAATGCTGTAACTGGAGAGACTGTGCCTTACGTCATTGTTGCAGCCAAATCGGGCGAGCCAGAGGATCCTGACTACTCAATAACCCTGTTTGTACTTGGAGCAAAGAAGAAATTGTACATTGCTGCACAAACTTTCTTTGTCCCGTCGTTTTGTACCTTTGAATATGGAACAGATGTTCTTACAGTTTTGCAGTCATCAGTAAGAATCTTGGATGGACCTACCGTGCTGTTTCTCAGCGAAAACAACGGTTGTTTTCATTTCATCTACCGCATTTGCAATGTCGGATCATCTCATTCAGTCACCTCTGAACTTAACCACTACACCGGGAAAATCAAGTACTCCGAATTGCCTCCTTCCAAGAATGAAGATTCAAATGACAAATCGTACAACTACCACCGATTTCTGTCGGCAGATGTTAAGTTCTCCCATTGGCATCGAACAACCATTCTCACTGTACATTCCATAGGTACAACTAAGCCCACCCAGAAAAAAAATGTGCCATTCTCACTTGTGCAATCCACAATCAAAATAACCGATTGGGGCCAGAATGTTGAACATGGTACTGCCTTGAGTGATTTGATACCAGACGTCTATGCAAGTATTTGTACCTCAGAAGTGTTGTCCATCCAAAATTCAAGATGCCATTCCTTTCTGCATGAAGATGTTCATAATGATGCAGAAGGGCCTGCAGCAAAAGATACTGTGATATGTACGAAGTTTGGACAGATGGCTCAATTCTGTTATAATCATCTCTACTCCTGTGAAGAAATACCAGCGAAGGACATACAGCGGATCTTTATTGTGGATGCCTTTGACAACGAATATGTTGCAGCAGTTTCGCAGGAAAATGGTGTCATTGCTGTGAAGTTGGAAGATCTGAAGGTTTGTAAAGGGACATTCAGTATCTTGTTCTCTGCTATAGTGTATGAGTCATGTAAATCAGGGATGGAACAACCCTCTAGTGAATGCCATCTCATCCTCTACTGGCATCCAGCATGTCCAGGTAGTCATTTTGTGTTTGTTTAAATTCAATTATCGCTGATCGGTTTATTTCGTCATGCCAGTTTGTTCAATTGAATGATTTTCATCTTTCAGCTATGTGGACACTGGCCATCAGCGAAATATGTTGTTGTCGGCGATTTCCTACAGAATGGAACTGACCAGCTACTACTGCTGCCTGCTAGCTGGTGGAGGGAGAGTGAAACGATCAGCTCGTTCTGCCTCACAGATTTTGGATTTTGCTGTGTTGATACATTGGATGACGCTGAGGTATATTTTGTGTTCTAGTTTTGGTTAATGTTCAGAATACTTTGTGTGGCAGATTACATGTATAACTGTCACAAAGTTTTTAAAATATGGTTTAAACCTCTCTATGGCTAGATGTTCATTCATTTACTCCTACATCTTTATCCTCAGGCGATGGGTGAGCCAATGGAAGACGGAGACAGCAACAACCTCGGTACAATAGTGGAACACTTGGAATCTCGTGTACAGGTAAGGAAGCCAGGCCTCTCAATTACATTATTTGGACATTGCTTTCCTCAACACGACCCCCCCCAAAAAGGTATTGTGGGGGATTTTGGCAGCCAATCTTCATCACCGTAAACAAATTTTGATTACTTTCTTTCCAGTGTGGCATGACGGCACTCCATCACTCTGAGAATCTCTGCCGGGAAAAGATGGATCTTGCCAAGAAAACCAGCCAGGGTCTGTGTAGTATGGCAATAGAGGGCAGCAGCATGCTTGACCACAATCACAACAACCCGGTTAGTGAATATTCATGTTATCTTTCGATCATGTTGGCAGATTTTGGCACTTTGTTGTGCCACATCTTGGTCTGGTCCCTAGAACTTATTGTAAACTATATGCTCATACCCTAGTGAGAATCAGCGCTGCCTTTTGGGCATTTGACAGCTCATTCAGGATGGTGACAGTCATGTCCTAATTTACTTATTTCAGTCCAATATGGTAGACTTGTTTAGTGACCGAGCAAACCATGTTGCAGCAACATCATCACTTAGAGAGGATTTCAACCACCAACCACAACCATTTGATGTCGCCGAAACCTGGCAGAGAATTGTGGGAAACAAGTGGATCATAGGCGTTGATGTCATCAACAGAACGGGAAGGTCAGTCTTAAAGTGATCTTTGTCCTCATAATATCAAATTGTCTTCTAGATCGATGTAGTCCTCAAAGAAATATATTTCTTGTACCCTTTCAGGGACATATCTGAAATATGCCTGTTGTTGGTTCAAGACTCACCCGACCTACCAAATTTAAAATGCCATAGCAAAGTCCAGAACTCTGTCCGAGCAAATGACAACAAACAAGGAGCTGAACCACACTCAAAAAGAAGAAAAGTAGTCCCGAGTAATGGCCAGCCGTACAGTATTACTGCCCCCGAGGAAGAAGATATGGTCACCCTCACGACTGTCACAGATTTGCCAAAGTTTACGTTTCCGACGATCTCCTGCCAGTTGTTGTTACAGTGGTCCTTTTCTGGGCTTGCTGGCGGAGGGCCTCAGAATGGTGGTGGTGATGCATGCCAGCCTCACGCTGCCAGGCCCTCCCAGTGGGTCTGTGGACAGATCTCATTACAGGCTGAGCACGTGGTCAGTGAGAAATTCAACGTGAAGTTGACGACAGCTCCTCAAGAAGGTTTGTATGATTTAACCATGAATGTTTACTTTGATATTGACATTGTTTCTGAAAATTGGCACCTTGATTCTCAGATTTGGGATTTTAGGATGATAGGTAAAGACAGGTATTTGAGAAAAATCAATCAAAATCCCCTCTGTGTTTCAGTTTGTGAAGTGCGCAGAATCCTCCAGTGCCTGAACACCTGCCAGTTAGAGACAACCCTCCAGCTCCAGTCCTCTTTCCTCACCAACGATGCCCTCATCTCCGCTCTACAGAGATTCGGCCTGACCTTCCATAAAATGTATCACTCCTATATTGACCTTGAACTTGGCATGTTCCACCTGCTCAGAGTCGACCTTGAAACCAAAGGTCAAGGTCAGGGTCTTTGGATAACAGTTCACTCAAAGTAAGTGATAATGTCCTGGAATCGCTTTCAGATAGAAATGGTTTCACTGCCACCACAGAATTCATCCTTGCTGGAATCTTTATCACTTCTAGTGGGGAGAACAGGTCAAATTCACAATGATTGAGGTTGGTGTAAACTGAAACATTGGTAAGTCTAATAATCGTAAATTCCCCTTTGTCTTTTTTTCAGTGATGAAAATCAGCTCATGATGTTCATCCACATGTTGTACTCCGGTCTTCCAGACGATCTCAACATCGTTCACGGCAAACGAGGCAATATGGCGGCTGCCATGGCAACAGCTCTTAATCACATGGTCCAAGAGGTCAACCAATCATGTCACAGTATCAGCAATGCATTGAAATCAACAGGACATGCAGATGCAATGGAATTCGATCAAGTTTCATTGGATCAAACAGTCGCAGATTTACGACAAAATTTCGAACTCAAAAAACGGAAATTTATGGAAGATGACGTGAAGCCGTCTGCATCACAACCAGTTTTACGATTTCCACATCTGCAATCACTGACAGATGGGTCTGTCTCAAACATGGTTAAGGAATCGGAATCTCTTTAGCGTATCTCAGAAATGTTTTATTCTGAGTCTGCAATAGGCCAATTGCTCATTTGAGAATGTAGAGCAGATAGTGTAGTGCTTGAGATGCAGATGCCTTGATCGTCTGCTGGGAAGTGTTGCCGTACAGAGTGTATTGGTTGGTGAGGCACAAGCACTGTGCTGAGGCCATCTGAGTATTCTTAGATGGGCGATTGGCAGATGGAAAATTGGCATGACAGGATCAATGACCAGTATTATCTATGCAATTCAAAATCTATGCAAATTTACATTTTCAGGGGTTGTATTCTAGAGTTCCTTCCTTATTTATCTAGCAGCAAGTGTTGCGTCTGTTGAAGTGATATGCATGTTTTTCTATATTCAAGGGTCCAACTTTCACAGATTTAGACTGAAACGCGATGCAAATTTATAGTTTTCTACAAGTAGCTGTCTGGTTTTTTTTATCAAAGTTTAATTCTGTAGTCTAGAGCCTGTTGCACTTTTGATAAGTACTAAAACCATTTGCCGCCATTAGCTTGTTTAAGGGTTACAAGTGCATTCACAAAATCTAATTAGCATAAATTAGCACTGAATTGATAAACCAATATTTCTGCCTGAATATCGCCTCTTAGGGGATCCCAATAATCAAGGTCAGCACTCTAGTATAAAATCGAAGTGGCCTCTCCTTGTTTTGGGCTTTTTATACCCAGTGCTTAATAAATATACGCATTTATTATGTTTGGATTTTATTTATTCAAGTGAAAAATGTTAGTATCGTTTGCTTCTAATTTTAGAAGCTTGTGTTGTCATTTTGATGTTGCAGTGTATTGTGCTTTTGTTAGTTTTAAATAAAAGATAATGTAGGATATTCTAGTGTCCACTCTTGGTTTATCTTCTGTGTTACTCCAGTGCATCGGAGCTGGTGTGAGAGACCATTTCCAGGCTGTTGTGAGGCTGCCGTGTTGGAGTGAAGACCATCACAACGCCCTGTGAGAACCAAGTTCACCATAAACATTCAGGGATGCTTTTCTTGTGGTGCGCCGGCTGGCTGTCTTGTCCCTGACACATTCAAGCATCAACCTGTTTTGTCCGCAACTGCCCTTCCCTTCAAATAAAGGTTTTCCTTTCATAACCTCATATCACTTGATCCCAACATGCTTGGTGGGTCACAGCCATTTTGATGGAGAGTAAAGATCGACTTTTCACTCAAGCCGGTATTCGAAGAGATATTTCACTTTCTTTATAGGATACCATCAGGACTGAAAAGTGAAAATTTGCATGCATAGGACTTGGGTTGTTTTGCCGAGCCCTTCAAATGCTGTGTCTGATCCTTTCAGAGGTATCCTGATTTGAGAGATTAAATTTGGGACTGTCCTTTATAAGACCCCCTTTAGGAGGGGCTCTTAAGATACACGTGTGTGCGGGAGTATATAGTGAATGATTAGAAATAAAGAGAGTAACTATTGTATATCCTACAAACAATTTTTTTTGGTAAATTTCTGAATTAACTCCGTTGAGTTTACCGATTTCTCCGCGATCTTCCGGTGGTGGTTGCTATCCCATTGGTTGAAATTAAGTTAAATTAAATTTAAATCTTCATGGGAATTCGCTACATCATATGCCTAAGAAATTGGCCAATTATATTAATATTTTTATTAGAGAAATATCCGTCCTAAATAATGACAGAAAAGGGTGGTTTATTTCAATTTTGTGTCGACATGGTCGAGGTCACGTGACATAAAAACAAAACAATCGCACACACCCGTCCAAAAAAGGCACTTTAAGAAAAATAAATACGTTTTTCCAGCTTAAAACCACACTGACGACTAAGTTATATTGGTCTACTGCCCAAATCTGAAGTATCAAAATGAATCACAAACTAGAACTAGCTCTATTTAGCTATAGTTGCGTGAAAAATTCGGGTGAGCGACGTACATTCTGTACCCTAGCGGCCAATAAATAAACTACTTTCAGCCGTCTGCTCCGGTCTCGTTAGGGAGTTTTTCCCAAATGTACGCGATGATGACGTGCCCCATTAACAGGACGTAGGCCTAACATCTATTTTAAAATGCGTTTCCAAAGTGAATGCATGAGGACAATCCATTTAAGTGTCGTATATCACTGGAAACGCCCGATTCCCGTGAATAAGGACAATCACAATGTATTACATTACCAAAACAAAAATGTGTCGGAAGGAACTATATGGATGGTCCCATCGCACCCCCCCCCCCTCCAGCAGTATGACACAGAAGGGCTAGTTGACTGTCCACCAGGGGGGTTTGGGGGGAGCTTCCCCCCCAACGCACTGGTAAAAACCTATGTCGACGGAGGGGGGTTTGGGGGGTGTCCCCCCATTGTAAGAGCTGTAGTTGTTAGAGCTTGCACTTAACATATGCTCGTAGGGGGGTTCGGGGGAGCTCCCCCGACCTAAAGGGGGGCTCACTAAGTCCTTGACTTTACATATTAGAGAGGGTGACCTCAATAGACAAGTGTTCGCTAAGGAAGGATCAAGTCAAGGAAAACCTGCTTGCGGCAAATCATGCACTGTGTACAGTCACAGCAGAATCTGGAGGAGACAATGTGCGCTGTGAAAGCTTGGAGACGCAAGGGATGCCGAGTGAAATATTGGCACAACCAACTGGCGACAGCGACACCGCCTTGCTCTCGGCAACTCAGGATTGGTCAAACCCACACAACATTATAAAGGAGGGCCCATAAAAGATGCCGTTTCCTAGCAGACAGCATTTTTCACACTTCCCCGAATATTTTACGGAATAACTACATCTTTCAGCTTCAAAATGAACTACACTCGATTTCTGACGGCTACCAGTTTAGCCAGGAAGCCATCACCGATTAGATTTTTGAGTAGGTTTGGTTTAAACGCCCGATATCGGATATCGTGAGGTGAAAAGTGACAAGTTTTTGTCAATTTTGATATGCAATCTCTGTGTCTGAGCATCTGAGTCGGTCTGGACACGCTTTGGCAAATGTGTTGTCTTTGTCTGCGTTGACATTAGAGATGTGAAAGTCTTTGTAACGGATTTGGACAGATCAAACCACACTATAGTACACTTTGTGAGAAAGTCAGAAAGCACTTACTTCCACTTTGCCCTGCTGCCCAGAGGCCATGGCAACTGTTGCCATTGTCATTTGTGACCTAGTGGAACATTGGATCAAAGAAAGGGATGGGCTCTGGAAGTCTGTGCCTTCCCTTATCACCACAGGCTTGTACTCCCCACCCCATCCCTATCCACCCGGCCCCGCCCACTCGTAAATAAGTATATAGCCTAGCGACATACCGGTAGCCCAAGTATGACAAAATAACATCAGGCGGAACCAAATAATGAGATCTGTTGTTATATCATGTATTTCTACTTTGTAGCGGAGATCTTGGCCAAAAGTCCGCCGTCAATGATATCGCTGGCTGCAGGGCAACCCAATCCAAGCATGTTCCCCTTCAAAGAGTCCTCCTTTGTCCTAAGGTAAGGTACGTCAGTGTGGATCATTTCCTTTTTGAAACCCATTCGACCACTGCCAAACGTGATATTTGCTAATGAAAGTGTTTACAAAGTCCGTTCCAATGGCATGGATTACTTTTCAACAATGCAGCTGCTGATACTACCAAACTAGTCATGTAGTAAAACTTTGATAACATAGTTCTACGGCTGTGCTGTGACAAGACTCCAGGCTACTGCCCCAGATTATTTGACACTGCATGAACTACAATATCAAATTATCTTTTTGCTCAAATAAACCTGGTCGAGACCAGTGTAAACACTCAAAGCAATTCATTTCATGCCCTACATTTCAAACAGTTGACTATTCAAATAGTTTTCTATGGATATAAAGGCAAGATTTTATTTCTGTCACACTTATTTTTTTACGTCTTTATATATATGTTATCTTTTGTAAAGTGCTTAGGAAATGATTTTATTCGTTATTGTAGCACTCTAATTTAATAAATATTATTATTATATTATTATTATTATTAAGATCAAGCTTAATTCAGTCTATCCCCCCTTGAGATCATGGCAACGCCTATAATTATGAAAGTACCACAGCTTGGTTTTGGTGAATTCAGGACGTTCTCTGATCTGCTTAAATACGACAGCTTAATTATCCACTAACATGCAATTGAAAGACCTGATTTGAATTCTTTCCCTACAGGGATGGTACTTCAATTGAGCTTGATGAAACATCTATGAACATTGCTCTACAATATGGCTCATCAAAAGGGTAGGTTGCTGTAGAACAAGAACTTTTTATGATCTAGTTTGCATCAAATATAAGCCTATACGACCAACATGAATTCAGCATTGCCAAGAGTGAGAATAAAGTGACAAAGACTGGTCTCTTATTTGTTATCATCGGTTCATTTTAGGTATGATCCTCTGCTGAGCTGGCTAAGGGAGCTCCAGAAGAAACTCCATGACCCTCCGCTGTTCAACAGTGAGAATAAAGAGACGAAGACCGACCTGTGTATGGTGTCTGGTAGTCAAGATGGGCTCAGTAAGGTAGGGCTCAAGCAATGCATGCATAAAGGGGTGAAAGAAGGACTGAAAAATTGAAAAAAAGGCACCATACTTAAAATGAGGTGAAACACACTGACCCTGCCTATAAACAAAAAGCAAACAGAAACTAATTGAAATTTTTTGGTTCTTTTCAGGCATTTGACATGTTGGTATCTAGGGGAGACAATGTTTTGGTGGAAATACCTTGTTACCCTGGAACACTCACAGCAGTAAGTATCTGACATGGGATGCAATAGTGCAGGCCTCATCAATTAGATTTGTCTCTGATTGGTTTTAGTCCTCAATCAGATTAACATTTCATGATGTTCATTTCTTGCTTTCAGTTGAGGCCAAAAGGGGCGAACCTGATCGGTGTAGAAACGGACCACCAGGGAATGAAACCCTCATCATTACGGGAAGCGTTATCGAAATGGAAACCTGAGGATAGTAAAGACCCGTTGTCTGATATTCCCAAGATTCTTTATACTGTACCCAATGGTGGTAATCCAACGGGTATGTCAACCACAGAGAATAGGAAGAAAGAGATTTATCAGGTTAGGACATCAGTTCTCCCTGCATTTTCTTACAGTAGGACAAGGATACCGTCATACTTAATTTTGCTTGGTCAATCAAGATATTACTTAAAGGGGTACTACAGTACAACCACTCTAATGCGGACACCCATGGGACTGGGCGTTGGTGTCCGTAATGTAGAGGAGTCCTTTATAGGGAGGTTATGCCATTATTGTCCAAAAGGTGTAGTCATGTTTATTGAGGTAGGTTGAAACCTCAGCCAAGTCCACATTTGGGACCAAGCCAAGCTGGTTGCCATAATGAGGTTGGTCAGTGTTACTGAGGTGCTCTTTAATTTGATACACTTCTCTGATATTTTGTCTGATAGGCCTCATTCCTTTTTTACTTTTTTATTCCAGATTGCTCATGAATATGATATCCTGATTGTAGAAGACGATCCCTATTATTTTCTTCAATTTAATGAGGTGAGAAAGATGTTTGAAAGGCAACGACATAATCAAAATTCATGTTTACTTTGATGTTGATTTTGTGAAACTTTTGAGGAATACCATGAGAAACTGTTAATATGTACCATTCATTTCAGGTCCCTATTCCTTCCTACTTATCCCTTGATATAGACGGTCGCGTGTTGCGAATGGATTCCTTTTCAAAGATTATTTCATCTGGGTAGGTCATTTACCATGTTTGTATGTACACGAGACACCTAAGGAGAAACATCCAATTGGGGCAGCAACATGCTAAATAAAACAGATATTGAAGGGGTAGTTGACAGAGTGACCCCACAAAAATTATAGTTTCAGAAGTCCCCCCTTCCCGAATGATTGGCTGGGGAAATACAACCATGAGTCTTTGTCTTATTTTCTCTCCTAACCATGTTTTCAGAATGCGAATAGCGGTTGTGACGGCTCCTTCATTCTTCTTGGAGAAACTAGTAGCCCATATGCAGGTTGCTGGAATGCATGCTGACAGTTTAAGTCAGGTTAGCAAGATTCCAGGTCCTCCCCGTCAGAGAAATGTTTACAGATTTTCACTACATTTGCTTCAGTATAAAAAGTATAAAAAATTTACGACAGCTGAAGCCATAAGCTTATTTTTGCTAATTTTTTGAAACAGTGAAAATGGATCATCTGTTAAACTCCTGACAGGGGATGGGGTATACATGTGTTGTTTGCCTGCGAAAAACTTTGTAAATAATAGCCTGTACCTGATCCATTTCCAGGGCTCAAAAGATTGAAAATCATCTCCAAGGCCGTTCAGGTATCTTTTTAGCTCACCTCTTAGCAGAGGTGAGCTTATCCCATACCGTGGCGTCCGTCGTCCGTCGTCGTCGTCGTCGTCGTCGTCGTCCGTCGTCGTCCGTCGTCCGTTAGCAGGGCACGTTTCGTAACTGTTAGAGCTATTGAGTTGAAACTTTGTACACATGTACCCTTATGTAATGACACCTTGGAGACTAAGTTTCAATCCGATTTGTTTCATGGTTTGGCCACCAGGGGGCCAAACGTTAAAAGTGAAAATATGCAATATCTCCCTTAATAGTAGTCGGGAAATTTTGAAAAAAATATGGTAGGTACTTCTAGCAAAGGTGCATCATATATCCTCCGGGTTTTTGATTTGACCTCCTTTTCAAGGTCACAGAGGTCAAATGGTGTAAATTGGCCGTTAGGATGTAACGATGGCACGTTTCTAAACTGCAATGACTATTGATACCAAATTTGGTACACATTTACCCCTTAGTCAGGTGATCTCAGGGACCGAAGTTTGGTCCAATATGATTCACCACTTGACCACCAGGGGGCAAAATCCAAAAACCTTAAAAATGTGATTATTCCTTAACTTCTTGCCCGATTGCCACCAATTTGATATCATGGGTACATCTAACCACCATACAGTATATGTCACACAGGTTTTTAATTTGACCTTCTTGTCAAGGTCACAGAGGTCAAATGGCGTAAATTGGCCGTCAGGCCGTAACTATGGCACGTTTCTTAACTGCAATGACTATTGATCACAAATTAAGTACACATGTACCCCTTGGTCAGGTGATCTCAGGTACCGAAGTTTGGTGCGATCTGATTTGCCGTTTGGCCTCCAGGGAGGGGGCCAAATCCTAAATTCTTCAAAATGCCATTATTCCCAGTAATGACTTGCCCGATTGGCACCAATTTTATATCATAGGTACATCTAATTCTAACAACCATTCAATGTGTCACCCGGGTCTTCTTTGATTTGACCTACTTTTCAAGGTCACAGAGGTCGAATGTACTGTAAATTGGCCATTTTGGGGAAATTGTAATTGCTTGGACCTACATCAAACCTAACACTACATGACACAATACCATGCTCTTTATCCATCTTAACTCCACATGAGGTGAGCACAATGGCCCTGGCCATTTCATTTGAGGAAATTGTCTTGGAGAAGAGCAAATGAAAGTCCCCACCTTAGGCAATTTTCACCGCTCCCTGATAAAAAATGGCCTCTTTGGCCTCGGAATCTTTTGAGCCCTGCATGATTTTCTTTGCTAACCTTCCGCTCCTCCATTTCACTTAGTATGGCATGCTTATGGTTGCAAATTCCCTTCTTGCTGTTTCATTTTTTTGCTCACTGCTCATGCAGGTGGCGTTGTCACTACAATGTTCCCATAGGCCTTGAAAGGTACACGCTACAGGGATTCATCAAAAGTCTGCTACCCCATTTCACTAACAATCCATTGCATACTGACATGTATTGTTTCGCATGTTTCAGAATGCGACTTGGCTTTGCCACAATGTCGTCCACGTTTGTGGACCGATTCGTGAAAAATTTGATGGTGTCAAACTACCATCCTGATTGTTTGGTCCAGGTAAGATCGGAACCAGATATTTCCAGAAAGGTCCAAAAAAATCAAAAAGTTTTATCCTGGCCTACTTTGCAGTAAATATAGATACCCCCCTGACTACATTCCTGTGACCCTTATCAACCCTGACAACCAGTTTCCCACAGCTTGTAAGCTCATTTCAATGACCCTCCACCCCCTGGCCCTGTACATGCAGATCTAAAGGGGGATGACTCTGATTCAAGAAATGTATACTGAATCATCAACTAATAGTCATATCATATCATATGGCATGTGAATAGCTGGATCTTTGACCACGTCTGCTAGTGGTTGAACCAGGAATCTTAGAAAGACGCGTAGTCCCATCCTGAGAGAGCAGAAGGTGTGACTTTGGAGAGAAGCATTTTCTTGGCAAAAAGTAGAAGTAGTTTGCTATCCACCACAATCTGTCCAAAGCATGGCAAGGTGCAGGCAACACTGCATTTACTTCAATTTGTGTTGTTAATCTTTATAGGAAACTAGTTTTGAAGTATTAGGCCTGGTCAAAATCCTTACGCGGGATAAGCTTTCATTGACAAAAAAATTATTAAATGGTTATGACACATTTCAAATTTTTGCTTTTGTTGAAAATTTTAAGATGTTCGATTCTTGTAAATGATTTACTGTTTCTGAAACTGTCTGAAACCATAGTTCAATTACTGATATTTCAGGTGGTTATTACCAAGTTATTCCACCAGTGGGGTATGGACGGACTTCTACAACATGTAAACATGTAAGTTATCTATAGCCACACTGTATTTATTGAAACCGTTACTGAATCTTTGGCGGGATAACCTAAGCTACAAGTAATGAGATAGCTGAAAAAGAAGGCGGAAATAGTGTCTGGTGATCCTTTAATTTGACCCCATATGGTTTCTACTTCTGCAGGGTGAAAGGCTTTTATAAAGACCAGAAGGATGCCATGATATTATCAGCAGAAAAACACTTATCAGGATTGGCGGAGTGGCATGAGCCTCTTGCCGGCATGTTCCTTTGGGTGAAGCTGAAACAAGTGAATGACACAAACAAACTCATCATGGAAAAGGCAATTGAAAAAGAGGTATATGCATGATATGGCTCTGCCTCTTAGGAAAGCTAACACCTAGACTTCCTAAGATATCAATAGTGCAATCATGTTACGTCATTGTGTCGGGTCCAGAGCAGCTTCCTCAAGTAGAAGTATTATCAGTGCCTGCTATTTGTTCTAAGGATAGATGGCAGCACATGATGTGGACTTAAATGCCATGGGCGACTCCTTGACATGAAAGGAAGACTACATGTACATGTACAATAGCGGCTACTGCTTTTTTTATACAAGACCGTTGCATCGGTTGTAGTCGTCCATCAGCGGAGCACGTTTCTTATCTCCCCGGGCTAGATGACCCTGCATCCGTGACTATATTTTCATTCAGTACTTAATGACTCCACTTTCAGGTCTTACTCACCCCTGGTAATGCCTTCATGATCAATGATCAGCTGCCAAGTCCATATCTTCGTGCTGCGTTCTCTTTGGCTACGCCAGAAAAAATGGATAAGGTAGGAGGCTCTATATGGGTGCCTATTCTATGTAACGTTTAAGGAGGTGCTTGTGATATAACCAGGCTGACACTATTTGGGACCTCCCTTAGTGGAAACCACTGTTAGCAAGACGCCCAACTATTAGGGGCACTCATATTTTCCAAAATGACCTTTCAATTGCGCCATTTGCACAAATCATCGATTCCTATGCGCTATCCAGAGAAATGGACCATAAAATAAGGCCATTTCCAGTTTAACAAGGACATTTAAGTATTGATGGCCTAACTTTGCCTTATTCATGGGAGACCCCATAGATTGCTGCGGTGATAAGTGCAGGTACAAAGAGAGCTAGTCTTCTCACTTCGATGGAAGAGTCATTGATATTGAAATTGGATTGGTTTTGAAGCCACTTTGCTCGGATTGAGGGCCCGAGACACCTTGACCTGCAATATCTCTTCTCTCTATAGTATGATTCCTCACTGCCGTGGCCTTACTCATTCAAAACTGGCTGGATACTTGTGAAAATATTTGGTTTTCCTCCAAGGGCTGTCCATGGAATTGATCTAAGTAGATATAAAGCATGCCTTGTCTGCTGCTTTTGTACAATGGGATGTTGATAAATTGGCTAGTGTCATGTTTGTTGTGTGAGCCAATATAACAACAATCGATCACTCTGACAGTTCAATCTAGAGGAGATGTTGGGTTGAAGTGACTGGCCTTGTCTTCTGCACGTCCCAAGAGAAGCTTGCCGTTTTCATGAGAAATGGATGGCTAAAACAAATGTCTGTGCTATGAATTTGTCTGTTGTTAGAGAAATGCTGTTGTTTCTGAAAAATGTATGGCTGAAACGCATTGAGCAGGACACATTCAAAAACATTAAACAGAAAAATGTTAATTGCTTGCTGAATACTGATAGCCATCCATTTCGATTTAAAATGCATACACAACAATGAACTACTGCAGCTGTTGGCATATGTTTTGTCTTGCACACTGCAGTCTGGGAAGTACAGAGCTGTTGGCATAATTGGTTTTGTCTTGTACATAGCAATTGGAGAATGCCTGCAGCTGTGGACACTGATCTTTCTGTAGAACCTTTTCTTTTGATACACACTGTGGAATATACTGCAGTGTTGCTAGCTGTCTTGCACACTGCAATCTACCCCTTCTCCTACTGTTATCTACCAAGAAAGGGGAGTCCCTGAAGACGCAAATGAAATCATGCTCGGGAGCCATTCAGTTTATTTGAGAATGATAAAAGAGCGAAAGAGAGCAAAGTGCTCCATCACACTGGAAGCTTTGCTGCCAGGCTATTAGCAGGTTAATGGCAGTATTTCAAATCTTTCTTCTGGGTTAATTTGGGCCACTGTCATTAGGGAACTGATTTTCTGACAGAACGATAAGGAGTCTCATTGGTCGTTGTCTGTGGCAGGTTCCATTTGCCTCTAATCTGTCTAACGTGGCTCTCATAGCTACAAAGATAAGTCACGGTACAATTAAATTTTGTCAAAAGTCTTTTCATTATGTGGCCCAATTTTGATGCAGATGACATTTTTGGACAAGGACAATTCAAATTTAAAAGTACAAATTTATTGGTAGGGTAATGCATAATTTACATGTGAAATCTGAATGATTCTTGTACAACTCTTCTTATCACAAACAGCAACATCTACAGACATATTATTGTTATACCGGTGGTGTGCATCTTTGAAATTACTGGAGGGCACGTGCACTATTGATACTGTGTACTCCTCTATTATCTTGATCACTGTACCTCTAATCAGATCATGTGCAAAAAAAGCATTGTAAAATTTCAGAAAACGCCTGAAGTAAAGTTCATCAATCCCTCTTCAATTCAAATTTACAATATCAGATTTTTGGAGGATGTGGGAGATGATGTTCGTCAACCACTTTTGTAAAAGAAATTCGAAATATGAGAATTTGGGGAGCGAGTAAACCTCCCCCCAATTTAGGTTTTATCATATTTTGCTATAAAATGCTTTAATTGTTCATGATCCCTAAATTGGGTGCACTTCATGCTTCTGACATTTCACTTCTTCTGATAATTGTGGATAGATGGACCTCACAATGAGGAAACCATTATGTGGATTAATTTCGCCATGAATATTGCATTTGTGAAACTTGCAAAAATGATGTGCATCCAATACAGCCCCATGCAGGGCAGTTGTCAGGACCGATACAGCGGTGTGTGGGGTCACATGACACATTTTGAGATACATGATTGGACAAAAACATTTGAGTAAATAATATCCCATTGAACCTAAAACATAAAGATAAAAAACAACTGTCGTTATAATGTTGTTGTGTCTTGCATGGAGTGCGACTTATTTAGCATCGAAGTCTGTTCATCGGGCTCTGAATGGCTCGAGACCTGTAAACTATAATCCATAGGCAAGTGGTCACATGACTTGAACCAGCGCCCTGATGACGGCGTAAACTTATCCGTTATTCGTTTTAAAAGTGGTTTACTTGACGGATCGGAACGGTTACTCAGGTCTGACCGTTTTGAACTCCTTGAACTCCCAGAGCTGCAGGAGTTACTACGTAGCGACATCTGGCTCCTGTATTTCCGCTTTGGTTTATTTATCATCGTATCGCTGCTGAAACGAACGTGCAGCGTATTTGAACTGCGGGACTTTTGATTGGATATATTTGAGCAAAGGCTTGGCATGTGCCTGTGGTCATGATCGCTGGGCCGTTTCAAGGAACTAGCACGTTGTTTGTGGCCTAGTCTAACTTTCGGTCTAGTCACTTGCGAGGGAATGGTCGGAATTGATACAGGATTCGATATACTATTGCGCTGTTGCATCTGTAGATTTGGCACCGGGTAATCTTCGATGCTACCGACATCACTACACGTCTCTAAAATCGGGCTCGGTAGCAAGATCGGGCTCGGAAACATATCAGCGTTCAGGACAGTGAGCATATTTTCTTGCACCGTAGGTTCGAGATTTATCGACTCATCATAAAATTCTTCATATTCTTCATCGTCTGTAGGAGACGCGGATGCATTCTCAATATTTATCACAATACTCATATCACTTAAACTGTGCATGTCTAGCGGTTGCGTTTGAACCCATTCCGCTGTTGCGTCAAAAGCATTCACCTCCTCGTCGGGCAGATTGGGTTCCGGGTGCGTCTCCACCTCAACCACTATCTGCTGATTTAATAAATGCGTTGTTTCCTGACTTGGACTTCGACTCACCCTCGGCACCATGCATTCTGTGACAACCTGCATTGTTTCTTCCTCAATTGTGACTTTACTCTTAGATCCCCGACGGCTGTCTGAATCGGATGGTTTCCGACACTTCTTTTTATATAGCATGTACATCAAAGCTAAGAACAGACATCCACTGAAGAAGCCCCCTGTTTTGATACCAGTCACAGGGTCGTACTCTTTGTATAAATCATCAATTGTTGTTTTACTTTTGAAACGAGTATTCTCGTACTCAGAGGTGATGCTTGTGGTGTTCCGCAATGGAAGGGCCGTCACTTGAGACCAAGTCGGGCTTGTAATTGGTGGATGTGAATTGTAACTGTTTTCCGGTTCCGTGTTGTTTAACGTCACAAAATCAACCGTGATATTCCTCAGCGGTTTTTTAAGACGCGTCGCGTTCCCGATTTCGTAATCATGTTTCGGTGCGTGCTTCTCACCGGGGGATATTTTTGACATCACGCATCTGGTCTCATTGAGCTGTCATAGTTGAGTGGAGATCTGAAAAATATGAAGAGTGAGAATATGAGGATATCTTATAAAACTGTGAACAAACTTAGGTGGACTCAAGTGAGGGGCTAAGAGATAGCAGAGACACTAATTTGGAAAAATTTTCAAAGTCAACAAACTTTTTGGACTGATGATGTTTCCACATTTTGAGCAGAAAAAAAGAAGTGAAAAAAATGTGGACTTGAAAAATTTTATCTTTCAGAGTTGAATTTTTTTATAAGTTCGAAGTTCGGAAAAAATTTCAGTAAAAATTTTTTTTTGGACTTATGATGTTTCTCATTTTGAGCAGAAAAAAAAGAAGTGAAAAAAATATTTGGACTTGGAAATTTTTTCATCTTTCAGAGTTGAACTTTTCGTGACAGATAAGCTACCCAGTGCAATCCCACCCCCAACACAAAAGCAAGGAAATAGATAATAGCATTGCTGGCTCAATATCTGGTGTCAGTAATCTCAAGGAATAAAAGATTCGGGGAATTCACATTTTAGTTCATTTATAGACTAAAATGCGATTTAGAAGTTAATTTACTTTTCAGCTGTGTGCCTCAAGCGCTGGAGTCACTCTGGGTTTTTTATCGAATTTTATAAACGAAAACGCCAACAAACGAAGCACTCATCTGCAAGTTCTCTTTAAGTCGCCTGGCCATCATTTTCATTGCCCCAAGAGCCTTGGTTTCCTGGTCTTTAGTTGATTGAAATGACCAAATGGCACCTGGGTCCACTCTCACTTCAATGATTCTAAAATGTCATTCACCCAAACGTTCTGAAATTTCGAGTGAGGACATATTCCCCTCAAAACCAGTTAGACTCTACCATTAAGATGTGGAAATTGTAATGCTCCTCAGTAATGACACCCAGGACGTTTCTGTCGACCCAAACCTGCCACATAATTTTATTTTCTAATCATTATAATTCATGATTTTTGTCATATTCCAATGATAAACTTTGCCTGTATGAGGAAAATTGGTTGGAATAATGATTTTGTTTAAAATATCTCCTGGGGGATATTTAATCTGCATGTACAACCATGAAAATTCTGTAGCGAACCTGGGATGGGTATGTACTGGGAAGGTCAGTTATGAGCTTTTAAAATTCATGCTTTTTTTTTAGGAAGGTACTCAAGTTAACTGTTAGGAGGGGTGATGACTTGCTTGTGACTCTGTCTGGTGCTGTCAGTTATAATTGGATGGCCATATGCAGTGCAAATGGCCTCTGGTCATGGCTTAGGTATTCATTCATTATAGGGAGTCGCAATTACCTGTTATCAAGCCAACAAGCACCTGAGTTCTTATCGCTTAATGCAGCGATTTACGAGTCATAATCGAAGTCTCTCATTTGGGAGCACTTTAGGTGTAGTTTTCTCCCTTTAATTAGTGTCCGTTGATAGACGATGAGTTTCATCACAAGAGAGACGCACAATCGATCCATCACGAAAGCAATCTTGAAGGAATTTTCTAGCCGAAGTGATATGCCAATAATTCTTGAGCCACAAAATCCTGTCATGATAGATTCTTCTGTGACCTATTGATGTGCACCAGCAGGGAGTCCAGTAATGGGCCTATTACCTACTGGGAAGTGAAATACAGATCGGTCATTGTGAGGGAAGAAACGTGAAGAATGTTGCACCACATCGTCATGGGAGCCAATGGTCTTTTTTGGATACTGGGATGGATTACAAAAATCGCTATCAGGATCCTCACTTTCCTGACAAAGATATGTGCCAGTGAAATGGGTGGCTCAGCCACTGTATGTCTTGCTGTGATGCTAACAACAAAGTGCTGCGAAGGTTCGTCCTGTCGTCACCAAAACATTAAAGATCATTTGGAGAGAGAAGAACACAAAAATGAGAATAAAAATTTTGATGTGTCAAAAACCTGGACAGAATTAGGTACCGGTAGAGCATTACAAGTTTGGTACTGCTGGTCAACGGTGTATAATGTAAATCGAACAACAAGCAAGCTGAAGACATCAGTTGACCCATCCCATCAAATGACTATCACCTTGAGCCATCTTGATGGTCCCTCAGCTCATCAATATAACAATAGCAGCCAGACCTGACCACTTTGCAATGCTAAATCGGCCATGAAACTAAAGTGAGCCGTCCATCATGAGCTGTGGGGGATCATTTCGCTATGTCCTTAGAAGAATCAGAGAATGAATCAAAGATGGCTGGCAGCAGTTTTAGAGATGTCCCTAAAAAATCAACCAAAGAAAACAAAAATGGGGCAAAGAATTTGAATTTGAGGTTAAGAGCCTGAGAGGCACACAGACGTGACAGACTTCAAGTTTCCCCCTTGAACAAGCTGGTCATTGTCACTGGTAATAGGCAGTCTTGCACCAAGACCTCCCCGAGTGCAGCTCATACTGGTGTCCATAAAAGCGTGCCACTTGATTTCAGCTTGTACTTATGTCCAGAATGGATGGAACACTTCCATCACCACCAGGCAGGGTAAAACCGGTCATCCATCTTGGGATTTCGTTAACTACCCCTTGGGTGATTTACGGCATACGATATCTAGATAAGCAGGCCGTCAAGAAGGTAACATAGACTGGATATTAGGAGAGCAGCGATCCGTCTTCTTTTGTCTTCCTGATTTATTATTGGTTTTGTAGCGATTAATATTGGCCCGAGGCCGTTGTGCTTTAGGATTATTAACGAGGTGTGAGACCATTGTCATTTTTTGAGGTATGATGTTCACCAGTTCAAGAAACTGGTAATCAGGTCAGTGACAGTGTAACCCATGTTTACCGGAGTTCTTCATTTATGGCAAACTCCATCTTCTCTACCTCCATCCAATTCACAACTGTGTGGACTGGTTTCTCAAGACGATTCAGTGCTAATGTCTCCTGAGCGTTCTTAATCAGATCAACACTAAATGTTGTTGAATACCACATGTATCTGATTTCAAAAGGTTGTATCCAATCTTTTAGATCAGATTGCTGCAATCTTTCTCCAAGGTCCCATTTTATCACCTGTGGGGCCTTTCAGTAAAAATGTGGTGTCCAACATCTTATCTTTGGAATTCGACACAAGTGTGTTTCCCCGACCACTTTTGGTCTCGTACATGTCAATATCTGACAATCACATGGATACAACCACTAAGAGGCCATATGATTGTAACAGAGCGCAAACATCCTGTTTCACTGACCATGTTGACCACGACTGGTTTGATCTATGGCCGAAGAGAATAACATCTATCATCATGGGATGGACACAGCTCGGAGTTTGTTTCCCTTAGAAACAGATAGACGTTACTGACATATCTCGTCTTCATGTCGGGAATGGACACAAGCTTTATGAGGCCATACAAGGTAATCATTCTGATTCAGTGAACGTCACCGAACGAGACTCCATCTAGTCGATTGGCTGTCGTGAATAACAATCATGACCAGCCCTTTGCCTCTGAGGTGATGGAATTGCCCATCAGTGTGAATGCATGTCAATCCTTCGGGTATTTCATCAGTTTATAGTATGTCCATTTGTACATTTCAGTCCTTTGGGCTCTAGCCACAAGCCTTCTTACGGTCTGTTGATACTGAAGCAGGCAATGGCTGTCTTAGAACGTAAAGGTCAGGGTGTGAGATGTTTCATGTGGTTCTTGGATGCATTAGAAAATGTACCCAGATGTTCGATGATCTGTTTGTGTGTATAATAGGATCAGTGCATGTATATGTGCAATGCTAGCTGGCTGCACAGCAATTCTGAACTATTTATTTGTACCGGCTCAAAAGTTAATCCTGCTTCTCCTCTGGCTGCTACGCGAAACCATGCAAGTGAAGTCCTCTTCTCTACTGAAGTTGAGAACGAAATCAGTAACCAGCATGCTCTGTCACTTTAGGATGATAGCACTACGCTGTTGATGTCAACGAACAAAGACCCTTTTTCATCTTGTTGGTGATTAATGAGAAAATTGAAAGTAGTACTTGCGATGGCTTTGTGTGTCAGGCAGACTCATGATAAACTGCCTGTTAGATTCATGCGATGCGTGTTGCGCCTTTTTTATCCTGGTAACGATGGATTCTGTTGCTGGGGTAAAGTATGTTTATGACTTCAAGCATGTCTGCAGTTAGCTCAATATCTACGCTCTTGCTACTATTGGTATGTTGTTTTTGTGTGTTTTTTGATTTGGTGGAACTGTTACTCATGTGGGGTTCATGTAATGTTTAATTGATTACTGATTGCTTTTGCGTGTACATCCTTTAACCCTTTTTTGCCAGCATGCTTAAGTTATAGCTAATCACCTCTTTCCAGATGAGCACCTCTTGCTGTGGTGTGGCTTAACTGCGTTGAGGTACGGGGTGCGGCTCTGTGGTTTTCGATGTCACCACTGATGCTACATGAGAAACATCTAAAGCTGACCCCGTAAGTCAGCCATTTTGTCTCCCCGAACAGAGCTCCACCAGCTCAAATAGGAGAGAATTTTAAACGCCTTGCGAAATGAGCTACATGAATTATTGAACTCAAGAAATATTTGAATTGAATGCATTTGACAATTCTCTAAGAGGAATGAGGAGGAGGGCCGGGGTCAATATTTAGGCATATAGTTAATTACGCACGAGTGTTGCTGATTAGAAAGACTAATTAATGTCTGGTATCGACTGATAATGAGCCCCACACCTCGTTAGTGCTGATGTCGGTGATTTGATATGGGTGATGAAATGAAATTCTATCCCGATGTCCTATTCAGCATGAAGCAGTTCCATTATGGGAGAACCAGCCCTTATACTCCTTGTAAAGTGGCTTGGAAACACCCAAACGACAGATGGAATAATTGTGTTGGCAGACTAGAGTGGTCTCTAGTGGAACTTTGCATCGTTTGGGTCTCATATCCATTAAAGACTGGCATAGAGTGTGGTAATTAGGTCACTACTTGAAGCAAATGGTTCAGATAGATAAATTAGCTACACCAGCTAAGTCCATTATGAGTGAGTGAAGTTGGCCCGGTGAGCCCGCTCTGGATCCTCAGCTGATATCCAACATCATCAGATATCCTAGTGGTATCATATCATTATCTTGAGACAATGTCCCTTTAATTCTGTTGATATATTGCTGAAGTGTTGTACAATTTATACGAAGAAAGTCTAAGGATGCACATTTCTGTAATGACGTCCCGGAGATTTTTTTCTGAGAGGAATGGCTGTGCTGACAAGTCTCATCCATGTGACGTGATGCATGTACGCTGCTCTCTAGCCGTTAAGGATAGATGAGGGTGCTTCGTCAGGGGTATTTAGGCATCTCTTATTGTTGAGAGGAATTTGTCGAGATGGCTTGTTGTGATACTACGTAAAGTCTCTTTCTCATTTCTGATTCGAACACTTCCCCTTGCAGTATAAAATGGTCAATGAATTTCAGGCTTAAAGTCCCAATTATCGTTGAGAAACAGTGACCTTTATTTCCCCTTCCAGTAGCCCGTTTCTTGAGAGATCCATAACTTCTGCCACTGCATAAGTTCATTACCCAGTTAACTCCTCATGGCATCTTAATATGTAACTCAGCCTTTAGGGAAATTACTTGACACGCAAACCCATGTATTATTAACTTAGTTAAGTCTCCCTTATTCTGGTCTCGCTTGTCTGCGGAAATCAGATAGTATGTTTTGGACTGGAAAGGGTTAAAAGCAAAAATTGGCTCATGTCACTATTGGTACTACTGTTTTTAGTCTGAGGGGGATGGAAATATGTTTGTCTGTTTCTTGGGTCTGTGGGAAGTTTTGGGCCACCCTCTACTTACATGTATGAATACATACCATAATTAACATCCCTGCGTCACTGTGTGTGTTTCATCTGTAAAAGAAAACAAGTATCGTTCCATTAAGAATTTGCTGAGGAGCAATTTTCTAAAAAATAGATCTGTCTTGATTTGGTTAAAGTTCTCCATTCTTTGGTTTCTATTAATAAACTCCTCTCATAAATCACTCTGAAAAGGTTTGATTTCAGGCAAATCATTTTCGCATCATATTCCTGCGTCTGAAGGTTCAATTATTTTCTTTTATTCTCGGTGTCAGTTTCAAATGGATTCAAAAACGAGCGGCCACCTTATGATGATGAATGAGAGTAGCGAAAATAACCAATCGATGTATGCTGCAATATCAGTGTCACTAGAATGTGACCTGAGATTCATTTCAAGGTGTCACACCCCTTCGATATTCATTTGAACTGCGGCCCACTCATGTGTTTTCTCTATTTGTGAGACTCTTCTATTTTGAATTTGCCCAACTGATGTATACACAGGAATTCTGTGACCAGGTTAATGCCAGCCGGGCATATCTCGTGACAATTCTCCTTTAAACACCCACAACCTGATCAGTAAGCTGTTGTTTTTTGTCTTGATGAGGGAGGCGTGTGTATTTGCATACGGTATGAGAGAAACGATATAGATGAACATTAATTTCTAAATCAGCCAGTGTTCCATTCTCGATCTAGATGGCTGGTCATGTGATGGTGATAAACAGTAAAAAAAGAGTACGCTGAATACATGAACGAACTCCAGTTTGAGAACATGAGCAACCAATATGTGACTGAAATTTAGTTTCCCCGCAGGAAACAAATCATCTTTTTTTGAAATGTAGAAAGTAAAAAGTAGAAATTCTCAGGTTAAGAAGTTCTATAAATCTTATGAAACAAAAAAGGGTGTAAACATGTCTGTTTGTTTATATTTTTCAGGTAAGACAACTTTAATTTCTCTTCTTACATGTATTCAAAAGTAAGGTTGGTATTTGTATAGTATAAACTGTCACCGGATGCTGAAAAGGGCTTTTTTATGCTTGAGCCCTGTTGCTGCATGGATGTGAAAAGTATAATGCAGAAGAATACATTTTCAGAGTATTTTTATGTACTATTAAGAAATGATACAGTGTCTGGATTATCACGAGCATGAATACAAGCATGATATTAATTAGCATGATTATCATCACCTCTTGATTATCATTCAAAGCATCTCATCTTATCCGAATCTAATCCAAGCAAATCAATAAATCCATAGCAAGGCCAAGCAAGTGTTGCATCTGTTTCTTTCACCAGCAAGAGACCCTGGCATTTCCCATGCATTTCTCAGTCTTGGTGCTCAACTCCTCCAACTATGCTAATAGTATGTGACACTGTGTCTGCCAATTTTGCCAAGTGATTTATCCACATAACATGTATAAACAGCGCATCACATGAATGTTTATTGGCACTTATACTAACCTGTGATTTGGAACCCATCAAGTAATAAAATACAACAATTCTGCTGAATGATCATTCTAAGCTCCAATCAAAAACCCCATTATAGCGATTCTTATCAACAAACGGCATATTACGCAGATGTGAGCCGTGATTCGTACACGACTGTAGCAAAGATGGCCTGTAGCAATCTAACAAACGAAAGTAAATTCACCTGAGCTAGAAACGCAAATACAGCAAGTTTGCGTAATTTGCGGAGGATATATCGTGTGATGTTTGCCCTACCAGTAAATGATAATACACTTTTACGGCAGAAACCCACATGACCAGATTTCTGAGGTATAGAGGTGATGCTTATCTGAGCAATGCTGCTCTTGCTGGGGGGAGAAGGGGATACCAATGAATATCGCTGCGATAATGCTTGAGTGCACGGAACGTTTGGGAGCTGTCTCATAGGTACTCTCTGAGTCTTAAGGATTTCTCTACAAAAATTTGCATTCAATCTACCTTGAAGGAGTGGGCAGAGTTTCCTTTCAATTATGTTAACCCCTCCTCCTGTACTGTTAAAACTGAAAGTGTTTTGCCAGGAGGGCTGTGTGCCAACAACAAATACAATTGAATGAAAATTTTGTTACCTTTTGTTCTATTTGTCGATAATCGACTGCCCTGGATGATTGAGTGAGCGCTGTCTATTCTGTCGTGAGGGAAACCACTCAAGGCATGCATATGATAGTATCAATATCGTTCGATACACATCGCAGGCCAAGGAAATGCACTGCATTGTATCCTTTCATTAGTTTTCAAGAGTTTTCAAGAAGTTTTGAAAGAGTTTTCTGAGAAAAAACAAATGAAAAGGCATCATTTCATCTGTTCTGCATGATCTGTCTCTTAGAGTTTCAGTTTCGGTTTTCTGTTAACGATTCCGTTAATACACGTCACTTGCCAATAGTGGTACTGTATAAAATTCTGACGATCTGGCAGATTCTTTTGAGTGGGAGGTCTTAGCAAATTGGATATCAGAATAAAACCTGCAGCAGTTATCCGAGCTCTCAATCACCGAAACCATTCAGCCAGACATTTGATCAGCTGCACCATTTCTGAATCATCTTCATAATGCGGCTAGTGCACCAGACCTGATATGCCATAGATTTTGCTCAGCCAGACAGATCCAATTTATCGATCAACTCGCACAGAACGTGCTGAAATGTATGTCACTTTGTGGCTGATTATTACGTGGCAATCGCGCCGATATAGATTATAATAATGAACTGCATAAGGTCACACAGATTTCCTTTTGTTACCTATAATATGGATAAAGTCGAATGAACTCTTGCTAGTCATATAGATTTTGGTGATAGATTCATGCAAGGGGATATAAATATGGGTTTGGAGTTAGATTCGTCTGCGAATGACCTCTCTTGGCCATAATGATGACCTAGTTCATGGACTTCATGAACATTGTCACGGCCCGACATTTTGTGATATTGAAGATCAAAAGTGTGTCAGAGTTTTTCAAACTCTTAGTATGAAACTTGCAGAAATTATTGGATTATGGCAAATGGTGCTGTATTGGGTTAAAAGCTACAAAGTACAGTATGCTGTGGAATGTGAATTTAGAGGTATCTTGCCTAGAGGCCTGATACACTAATGGATTGTACGATTGTACATCTATGTTTCGATAATCTTTTTCCATTTCACTCTGTTACTGATATTTTTGATGTTATGAAGTATTTTGCTTGCGCGTATTGTATACTAGTGTTGTTCTTTTCTGTTGACACCACCGCATGTTGTTGGTAAGGCTTCAGATTCTGGTTGGTGTAATGGTTACTAATACTACCTGTCCCCCATCAGATTCTGGTTGGTGTAATGGTTACTAATACTACCTGTCCCCCATCAGATTCTGGTTGGTCTTGATTCCCGGCAACGTTTTTAGGCAGTGCTCTGATCACCACAAATGGCCAGTCACTCCTTTGACAATATTTACCAAAAATACTTAGGTGAATGGTTAACTTTTTAGCCTTAGAGTTACGTCTGGGTTTAATCAAATCAAATTGTCAGTGACAGTGCGCTGCCCCCTCCCGTCTTAGTTCAGCGGGTACAAGCGATTTCCTCCGAACTATCCTCAGGCGGGAAGAATCCATTAAACTTATCATTGTTTGCCATCCGGCTCTTTGAATTAGGATCAATGCTCTGCATACGTGCCACGGCGCTGTATCTTTAATGGGAGACGTAATGGTGATTAAACCTGCGGCATGCTTGGCACGGGTGATGGTCGTGTCTGCCTTGCATTTCCTCTCCTTGTACTTGACCTATGTAATCAGGACAGTGAGTGTACCAAGGTCTCCAGAGGCAATGGGATGGGATATATTTCGGGAATCGGAATCTATTAATACTTGAGAAATGCTAAAATGTTGGTTGAGCTTTTCATATGCCCTGATGCAACTGTGGCAGTAGGTGTGGTGACGTCAGCGGAAATGTCTTCCATGCACGACACACTTTGTTGTTGATGTCTTCAGGGTCAAGGGCATGAATTGACGTCCAAAAGGAATGTGCAAATCACTGTACAGCCTCTCTCATACACTCCTTGAAAAAAGAGCTGTATGTGATTGTGCCTTATAGCCGTAAAGCTATCAAGTGATCCTTCCTAATGATTGTGAAGGTCTCTTATCTAAAACAGGCCATATCAGAGATGGCCACACCCACAGGTTGATTTCGATTAGCAGCGACTGCACGGATTGATTATTGATGCATTTTCATATATTGCTGTTTTATGACATGCGACATTTATGTTTATGTCCAGGGCTTTCATTCAGACTCCCATAATTGTTTCTGTGCAAATAATGGCAAAGGCACGGTTTATGGCGCAGTCTGTCTGTAGTCTTCATCTTGGCACTGTCTGCAGAGAGGGTGTCTTCCCCTTATCACTGCATAATCTGTGCTTAATTGGTTTGGAGAAATGAATAACTGGAAGCATTGCTTGTTTCATCAAGCACTGAGAGGGTGGAGCTAAAATGTTGACCAAAACTGAGGCAGCGGACAAGGTTTTGGGCAAAATGACAATTCCACTGAGTAATATTCATAACCCTCCTCAATTCAGCCTTTCTGTAGAGAATTTAGCCTCGGGTATATGTGCTTATTCAATTCCCCTACCAGTCTCGAACCTCAGGCTGCTCATATCTAATCATGAACTACTAAATCCCATGTCGCTCATTAGTCTGCTGTTGTTAGAGTTTATATTTGAATTATCGAATTATGTGTACTCGTTTGAGACAAGTTGACCCCAGTACAATAATACTAGAAATATACATATATCTCTTATACAGCCTTTGGGATACCTGATACATTATTTGGGAGCCACCTGTTCACAAAATATCTTTTTGAAAAAAGATAAATGCTCACCATTTTGTGTTGCCGGTTTTACTTCCCTGCCTCCATCGCTCAAAAGACAGGCCATCCGTCTTCTGAATCATCCTAATACTCCATTGTCTGCAAAGTAAAAAATGAATTGAAATCCATAAATGAGAATCAATATTCAGAGTGTTATGGGGAACCTGAGTGCTCTAGGGAAATCTGTAATATCGGTTGCGTGGTGAGACCTACTGACTGTGAGATGACTTGTCTTGTCAAACGATAGCCCATTCATTTTCCAAATAACCCTGATATTACAATGGCCTGGAATGAAAAAATTAGTTAAAAGCCATTATTATTCATCTTGGAAGAATCAATGCGGATTAGTTTCTCTAAAATTGCTGTGCCAGTGACAGTGGTCTGATTGAGGTTGACTACTAACCAGGAGTCATCCAAATATATCGCCAGCGAACTATATTTAGTCGTAATTTTCCATCTTGGAAATATATGTGCATAATTGCCACACCTTGCTATAGAATGCGTTGAAGTTGATTTATGACGTGGTTATACTTTTGTCATGAATCTCTTCATCTTGACACACGAGGCTCTGTTTAACGCGCTCTCTGTAGACTGCCTCTTTAAAGGTGGGCATTGGACTTATTCATGTCGGATGGACTCTCTTTAAATTTCATCTCCTGTTGTTTTGGGGAGACCAGGGTCTTACCCTTTTTTCATAGGCCGTTCTGCAGGCAGCATACACTCACTATACAGATGAACACTTACATTTTTATTTTGTTGGTAAAGCAACGAAATAAATCACTAAGAAAAAGATAAAAAAGTCATCGATCAGATTAATGGCACTTTTGCCAATAGAACGACCGAAATAAACCAACATTCTGTTATAAATTGTGAAATAAATGACGTAGATTCAAATTTATGCAAAAATATTAATAGTTTGGCGGCTAACACTGTTAATGCTGGATGTTGGAAGTAGAGTTTATGCCCAAATGGTCGAGCAATGTCACAATCTAATACTTGTCTTTTTGCCACCGATGCAATTTCTTGTTTTTCTGAAAATATGCCAGTCAGTTCACGACTGCAATATTCTTCTCTTGTTCATCCATGGCCAGTAATAGGTTTTTTTACCAAGAAAGAGTTTCCTGTCTTCAATATCCACAGCTGGCACAAGAGATGCATTATTTTCTCCTTAAAAACATATTATCACAGGATCTTTCCCATACCAGAGGCAGCCTATCTCCGAAGACTTGCAGTGGAAAAAAGTCTGTTCTAATCTCAGCACTTTTCCGGTGAAATCTTCCGCCTACAACATATTTTGAAGCATGATCAACAAATTATGATATAAATCTTTATCAACCATGACATTTCTAAATTAGACCTGAATGGGTCTGATCATTATTTTCTTAAAGTGAGTCTAAGAAGGCAGCAGCCAGTAGGTCAGATCAAGTTACGCAAAGTTGCCAATAGGGGTCTATCTTTAAAGGTTAATCAAACACTACAATCGTTTAAAAGTGTGTGTATTAGTCGCCTGAATATGACACTGCCTAGCTATAGACCTCCTTTAAAATCAGCATGTTCTAAATACACAAGAGTGGCTTTAATTGTCCATGATACTTTCAACCGAGCGATAACTTCCCACTTCATATCCCAATGCATGCCTGTACAAACACCTAAATCTTCAGGCAATGACATTATCATATCAAAGTAAGTGTCTTTGCACACTGGCTGTGCCAAATGTGATTCTGCTCTCACGAGGCACGCAATCACTTAGTTTGGTACTTAGCTACTCACTGTGAATACAAATGGTCTCGCAAATTCTTATACCTTTGATTTAGAGACTATCTCTGGCAACAAGATGTGTTCCCCAAGTGTTTTGTATTTAAAGTCACCATCCCTCTGAGTTGTAACATCTGATGAATCGCCTTCATTGGCTGGCTGAAGACGGAGTTATTAGGCCGATACACCTAACTGAAGCCTATTAAACCATAGTGGCTGGTATCATGGAGGAGAAATGCGATCGGGAGAGTAAGACTTGCAAGTGCAGAGGGAACACTGAAGAAGAAGACCTTGCTGGGTTTCTAGGGAGGTTTACTCTGAAACCTCACCAGTAGACAACTCTATGTGGGCTTATCCGGCCTCGGTCATCGTTTTTGGGGGAGGTATTTTGCAGAAGTACCTCCATCTCATAAATTGGATGCAAATCGAAACCACTTTCAGTTTGGCCTTATCAACTGAACAGAGTACGTGTCTGCATGCAAGTGAAACTGATTGGAAAATCTCGCTACAATCAATTCTATATTTTTTATATTCAAAACTCAATAAATTTCGGTAATTGTGATATGAATTGATGGCGGAGCAATCTGATCAACAATTAAGTACACCCTGGGGAATCGCACTGAAGTGGAACCTCTTTGAACGGACGCCTCTCTAAGACGACACGGTATTTGGTCCAAAGTTGTTTCTTTCATCAAATCTCTAATCACGACACCTCCCTTATCATAAAAAAACTTTCTCGAGAATTCGCGTACACAGAAGTCACACAAACACAAATTAAAATATGATGTTCGTTTGGTGAAAAAAATCTATCAAGAGGCTGTACAGCTCTTGTGGGATTCACATTCCTATAATGAGATATTTTCCCACATTTCATCGCTGGTTGGTTTCTTTTGCTTGCTGCCAGCAGGGGTCACATGGTTCCTGGTTGCCGTGATTACGCGTGAGGAAACGGTGACGATAGAATGCAGAGCTGATCTGTCTCCAACATTGATTCAGATTGAATATTGATACGGTGGGCATTGACACGTAGGATTCGAGTGATTTCACGCTAACTTGGACTAAAAACATCAATGCATGAAATAGTAGACACTTTGTGCAAATGTAGAGTAATCGTGAGTCAACGCAGTATGAAGCTAACTCAAGTCTACTTCAAGCAGGGTTGCTGAAACATCATGTACATTGCTTGCATATAAAATCTGTTGCTCTGTGTGTTAATCTCGATTCATTCTCACATCAATTTAGGATGGAACTGCTGTTAGACGTTTGGTATTTTGTATTATTTCATGCACGAGACATTGATTAACGCTTGCTGTGCTGTATTAAGCTGAAATGATTAAGCTTTGGAGAAAGCAAGCGAGCCATTTTGAGTTTCATGCGTGTTCCATTTGATGATATTGCAAGCAGAAAAACATATTCAGGGCTCGGATATTTTCTTAGAACATGAAACCAATATCATACGATTTAGATTGATGTGTAAGAGTTTCAACTGAATTCCCATCAATCACTTCTGCTGACAGATAGTGTCCACAGAAAGATGGGACTCAGCTTCTTTTGATGGAACATCTCGATAAAATCAATATCGTCCAGTCGATCTCCTCGTCATCCGAGCCTGCATGGGTGGTTTTGAAAGAGGGACTGACCAAAAGTCAACTGCAGCATGTGCTTAAGAATTTTGTGATGCACAGCTTGTCCTGAATTGGCTGAATTGATGCCATTTTGATTCAGATCATTCCTCCAACAAAGAAGCATTTGCCTGCCCCCGCCCTTCCTCTTTCCTAGTGTGTCCTTATCTCAATCAAAACACATGCCAGAAAAAAGCAGCTCACAGTATTCTTGGATTAGCGTCACGTCATTGTGCTCCCAAGAGTGAAACGTCCCAATCCTAAGATAGATTGGAAAAGCTTTGACAAGAAACTATCACGTCATAGACAGTGTCTGCAGGATTATTTTGTATTGGGATACTGATAGTGTTGTTTGAGTATTCAAGATTTTTAAGATTCAAGTCAGCATTGTTGCAAGATCTACTTTAGTCTCTCTTCTTCTTTTGACTTCTGTCACTGGCAGCTTCCAATAAGTCTTCACGAAAGCTGAGCTGCCGAACTTTTGTAGTGTTCTAACCAGTACCTGTTCATACATTTGGGTGGAGTGAGGCAAGTCGTGCGAAGTGATCTTCCCGACGGATGCAACCAAACCAGGGACCTCATGACCTCCATAGTCAGAGATCCAAGTCACTGGACGACCACCGCTCCTGGCAGGTGTCAGTACAAAAGTTGATTTATTCTGTTGGTGAAGAAATGGCTAGAAATGTCAATACAAAAAGTTCTTATCGATTGTTGTGCAGGTTGACTTTTCATGCACTCTTGATAAAATCGATAATTGATCTGACAGACGTATTGCATTTGATCGATACGTTTTTTGAAAAGTGTCTGGGGAACGTAAAAATGCCATTTATGATGATTATGATGACTTGCACAGCCAGCTATTTTGCTTTTACCTGCAATTGTATTGTCCATTGACTTTTTTTGCTTTCCACAAATGAATTGATCAATGTTATCGATCGAAGATAATGGTATGGCTTGCCTAGAAATTGATACTTTCGAATGATGGTGTCTGTGTTTTTGAAAGGTTTTTGTTCCAGTTTGCATCAGCTTTTTCATGTATATCAGTAGCATACTTCACAACAGAAATATCAAGCTGAACTGTCAACATGGCTGTTTGAAAAAGGCTGGGCTAATTGTGTGCAGGCCTTTTCCCCAAATCTCAATACCAGAAAACTCTGCTTCAATTCAAATGACGTGGAAGGAGTTTCATTTGAGCGTCGAATCAAACAACAGCATCTTGCTAAGACATAAATCACAGAGACGCGTCTGCTTTCCTAATCAGGCAATCATTTTTCCTTAATTACTGTTTTTAAATTTGCACTTCGCTTTTGGTAATTTCTCAAGTAATTGAGTTAATTCAATGCTTTACATGCTAGAGTATCCGTGGGTGGTTTGTTACCGTGAGCTGACGGGGAGGGGGTTTGATGTTCGGTTAGAAAAAATGACCCATGACCCCATTCTTGATAATGCAATTCACTGCTCATCCCAACAGGCTCAAATTAAAGGTGTCTATCCCAATGTCCATCCCAGCAGCCCGAAAAAGACTAATCCATCTCTTTGACATTTAGGCTTCTACTGCTGACCCACACCCCACATACAGCCTTCCGGGATGTGCTAATCAAGCCACAAGAATTTCTGCACGTTTTTAATCTTCATTATAATGTTGTCAGCAGCATTCAATTCCATTGATCTAGGTGAAGCTAATACCTGAATATATACCTGTTTGGATGGCATTTTGCTGCTCCGAAATTCATCGTGCATCTCTAAAAGCCATTATTATCAATTTACCAATTTACTCCTTCCCTCGTAGATTACCAGTACAAATGTTATTGAGATTTTGTTTTAAATGGCTGCTTGTTTTGTCCCAGACTTATGTTCATCATATCCGCCCAGTTTTCTCAGCTTCGACCCCTGTCGTTCATGCAATTTTTTATGCTGATTCATAAAATTCAACCCATTTTAGACCTAGAGCTTTTTTGTGTTGATTTTACAAAGTCTGTGGTCCATCTTCCAGACTTCCTGTTTATTACTGCCATACCCGATGCTAAAACACAGTGAATGTGTGTTTCCTTCCTGGCAATTTATACATGAATTATCGCATTCCACACGATCCACCTGTATCCAGTCAATGTTACTCGAATCCAGCCATCTAAATCATGAGGCCAACGCAGCGGTTTGTTTAGCCAACATCCAATGCATTGTGGGTATTCTATCAGGAATCTGCCTGATCAGAATCGATGTTATCATCCTACCGCGTGGCGTTACGCCTGTTTATTTTTTGCTGCATAATTGGGCTTACTTTGCTCAATCAGACTATGAATTGAAGAGTAACAGGTGATGAAATAACCATTTTGATTGAACTGTCTGAAATATTTTGTATTGTTGCTGCACCATGGTCAGATGTGTCTAAAAAACCATGACAGTCACGATGTCATTGATGCTCTATATAAAACAGTGTATCAACATCCCATGTATCTGTCCCGAATCTGAGTCAGAAATCTTCTCCAGCAGGAAGCTAAGTTGTTACTGAAGCCACACTCAAGATGGCATATCAACGACATTTCTTCCGTGGCGAATTTAGTTCTGAATCTGGGCTGTCATAGATGTATAGCACTCAAGATGGTGTATCGATGATCAGATGTATCTCTGTCACGTATCAGAGTCGGAAATATCCAAGAAAGAAGCTGTCACGAATGCGCTCAAGATGGAAAGCATGACTATGATCATGGCATTTGAGCTGAGATTGGAAAACATTCTGATTTAATGCTGCATTTAAGCAAGGATATTGCAGTCATAAATATTCACAATCTTGTCTCGTACTTTTAAAGTTGGCTAACCGTCGGGTGGCCTATCACGTCCAATAATGTAGACAAAAAAGGAACTGCAGGAGTGTTGAGTGTAGGGCTATAGCAAACTTGTGGATTGTTCCTGACTTGTTGGTGGGGGAAGTCATTCAACTAATGCGCATGAAACGTTGAATATAGGTCTTGAGAAAGACCCTCATGTGGCACCTCAGATTATCTAGCCACAGACATTGTTCTGTTGCTCTAGATCCCGTCCATTACCAATATTAGATTTAGCCAGACAGCTAATTTCGTTTTCCCAGCATCATGAGAGCATTTTGTAGAGGGGGTGGGTAATAATGACTGGCAGCTTCCCAATAGGTACTTTAGATGACCAGTACCTTATGGACTAGTGCAGTTGGCTTATTCTTGCTTGGCATGGTCAGGTCGAGGAGGGCTAATGACTTTGTCTTCTCCTGGTTAGCTCACCTCTTAGCAGAGGTGAGCTTATCCCATACCGTGGCGTCCGTCGTCCGTCGTCGTCGTCGTCGTCGTCGTCGTCGTCGGCGTCGTCGTCGTCGTCGTCGTCGTCCGTCGTCCGTTAGCAGGGCACGTTTCGTAACTGTTAGAGCTATTGAGTTGAAACTTGGTACACATGTACCCTTATGTAATGACACCTGGGAGACCAAGGTTCGGTCCGATTCGTTTCATGGTTTGGCCACCAGGGGGCCAAACGTTAAAAGTGAAAATATGCAATATCTCCCTCAATAGTAGTCGGGAAATTTTGAAAAAAATATGGTAGGTACTTCTAGCAAAGGTGCATCATATATCCTCCGGGTTTTTGATTTGACCTCCTTTTCAAGGTCACAGAGGTCAAATGGTGTAAATTGGCCGTTAGGATGTAACAATGGCACGTTTCTAAACTGCAATGACTATTGATACCAAATTTGGTACACATTTACCCCTTAGTCAGGTGATCTCAGGGACCAAAGTTTGGTCCAATATGATTCACCACTTGACCACCAGGGGGCAAAATCCAAAAACCTTAAAAATGTGATTATTCCTTAACTTCGTGCCCGATTGCCACCAATTTGATATCATGGGTACATCTAACCACCATACAGTATATGTCACACAGGTTTTTAATTTGACCTTCTTGTCAAGGTCACAGAGGTCAAATGGCGTAAATTCGCCGTCAGGCCGTAACAATGGCATGTTTCTTAACTGCAATGACTATTGATCACAAATTAAGTACACATGTACCCCTCGGTCAGGTGATCTCAGGTACTGAAGTTTGGTGCGATCTGATTTGCCGTTTGGCCTCCAGGGAGGGGGCCAAATCCTAAATTCTTCAAAATGCCATTATTCCTAGTAATGACTTGCCCGATTGGCACCAATTTTATATCATAGGTACATCTAATTCTAACAACCATTCAATGTGTCACCCGGGTCTTCTTTGATTTGACCTACTTTTCAAGGTCACAGAGGTCGAATGTACTGTAAATTGGCCATTTTGGGGAAATTGTAATTGCTTGGACCTACATCAAACCTAACACTACATGACACAAGACCATGCTCTTTATCCATCTTTCCTCCACATGAGGTGAGCACAATGGCCCTGGCCATTTCATTTTGGATGTTGTAAGTTTACCACATTAAGAGTCACAGGTCTGGTCATAATACATCATACCCTTTGGAAGGGGGCGTACGAGACACACATTGATAGTTGCATTACTGATACACGCTGTCCCCTGGAAGGAATTCCGGTCATCTTGAACATTTTTCCGGAACCAATTATTCGATCAATTCTGTCAGCTGCACAGATTTATGTTTAAGTGCTCTTGAATAGAGTTCCTGGTTAGTTTGAGTGCTACATTGATTGATTGATTGCTTAATTGATTGATTGATTTGTTGATTGATTCACTGATTGCTATATTGACTGACTGATTGAATGATTGATTTTCACTCCATCGTCCAAAACGATATGGACAGATCCTTTCTGGACAGTGATTTATAAACTGTCTGCAAGCTGAGCCCTGTCTGCCAATCATACTTGGAGATATTTACCAATTAGACAAATCATGCATTTTTGGCGAAGGGAAGAAGATTGTGAAGTTCTCATCACCCGCATGCACTTTTTTATCTTCACTGACAAAGTCCATGATACTCAATCTAATCATAACAGAAATTTTTATCAAAGCAAATGGCATTTTCATAATGTTGTTTTCCATTTTATGATCTTACCCAGATGGCTGATGACTGATGAGAATCACATAATCAACTTGCATCGCCCTAACTATGTTTACTATTACTTATTTACAAATCTACAAGATTTGCATAGTGGTTCCATATACCAAGGAGGGGCAGCTGGTTTAGACCCCAAAGGTCGAATATGTTATCAATAATAAGAGACCTACAGCTGTCCCCCAAAAGCCACGTGATACACAGCCAAGATGGAAATTACCTCCTTAATAGCCATGGAACGATTTGTCGATTTGAAAAATAAATCACTACATATGTTAGTGAAATGTATGACCTACATGTAGACAATGTTGAAGAAGTACAGCAAATGTCATCATTTTATATTGTGTTTTAATGACATTTTGCTACTAAATTTATTACGTTTGAAAAATAATGGTTGAAAAATATGAATGTTTATCATTTCATGCATTATTCTCTCCCGGGTTTAGCTAGACATAATGGTTTTTTCAAGCTGATCATCACTAATTGGTTCAAGTCCATCCTGATATTAAATATCCACTGTTTTGATATCCCCAGACTCATTACCCTCAATATATTTAGCATCCATCACGGTCTGCGTTGCTATTTTTAGACAAATTATCAGATGATCGCGGCAGTCTCCTCCTCCCCCAATGATGCCCGCCGGCTTCGTCGTCTTTGATGTAAGTCACATCAATATGGCTATAATTCAATACAGTACCTGGCGTCAGCCACACCCATGGCAATACGTGCTAGTTTGCTTCTCTAGTGAGTGGTCAGTCAGAAATCTTTGAGGGCCATCAATAGTACATGTCGTGACGTGGAGAACGATAAAAAGGTTGATACTATAAGCGAGGTAATACTTGCATGCCTTTTATATTCATTTTAGCAATCAAGCTGTGCTAGAATCTGTATCTCTAATGTACTTTTACCAACTGTTCCATTGCCCTCTGAAAGCCACCATCCAAAATCTCGCAAACTTAGTTTATCTGACATTAATTGCACAAATGGAACTTCCATAACTAAATTTTCCACGACTGAGTTTATGCTTCATAATTTATTAGATGATGATTTTGTTGTGTTTTTCAGAAGATCTGTCTGACATGTTTGAGATATGAATTGACTTGCTTGGTGATTGGATTGAAAATTCTACTTTTAATTGTGACAGCTCTGTCTTCAAATAGATAAAATGGATATCGAGAACATGTCACAGCTTTCAGCAATCGAGAAAGTAATGCCACTGTAAATCTACATGCGTGTAGCAATGGGGTGGCTTATAAACAGAACTGTTTTCAGGCCTTATTTAAACTGACGTCTGTGAGGCCACGTGCCAAGACATTGAAGCTTTCAAAGTTTTCAGCCAGAACTGACCACACCTCAGCTTTCCACCGAAAGTTAGACGGGTCAGCTATTCATTGATGAAAATGAAAAGAAATCAAAATGGCTTGCACCTCGCACCTCTGAAGTGACTTGCCTAAGGCTACAAGTGAATGATAGCTTTGTCGCTGCCTACAAGCACGAACATCTGACTCCATTTTCTTACATGCAAGTTATTCTTTGATAAAAATGAAAAAGAAATCGAAACTAGCGTGTCGTCTTTGTTGAATCACGCTGAGGTACCGTCTTGATAATCCGATCAGTCATGCGATGACAAAATCAGATTGCGGGGCGTCAAAAACTTATCGTAAACGTTGTTTAGGAACACGAGGAGCGTGCTGTTGTTGGCGATAGGCAAGACTGCAACCAGATGGAAGCTATATGGTTGAGTTGATCCGATGGATTCATGATAGGTCGTTGGTTCATTGAAGTAGAGTAGAATACAAATTGATGTACTTTTCCACCTGCGACTGGTTGCTCTTTGGCCGCCAGAGTTTCTTGGATACGTGAAAGGTGTATCAAATGAAATTCAGCTGTAATGCGTTTACACCAATGTGGCCAAATGCAGTCACATGGGTGATTTTGTCTAAGTCACCTTCTTTCGAGCAGGTGTTCTTTCAGTATGATGTGGGGCAGACCATTGAAAAATCTCTGTAGTGACGATTTCTATGTAATCGGATTATGAGACTGGATTGGTGAGCAAATTTAGCAACTTCCTGAGGCAGTATTACCATGAGAACCAATACCATCCTCAAGGGGTTAACAATGATCTTGAAATCAATCGACAGTTTCTCATTGCGTAGATTCTTGATTTCTCCTGATTTGTGTGGGCTGTATCGATGACCGGTAAAACAAGCTCTATAGATTTTCCCCAGCAGATTTATTTCTATTGATAACCAATAAACACCAATGTGATGAGCTATAAAGTCACTTTCATGAGCTGATTAACATGAGAAATATCAATTCTAATTCTTAATGTCAAACTGAATACTGCACCTGTAAGAACATCAGGCATGTTTACCTGGGCTCAGAGTGCACAGAAAGAATTCATCTAAATGGCCACTTTTAAGTAGCCAGAAGTACTTTGTGATAAAATTAGATATGATCGCTATTTCATAGATTTCAACCTGCCAATAAAATACTGGCTGAAAGCTGTAAAAGCGCTGTTTGAGATTTTCGCAGTTTGTTTTAGTGTTGTTAGTTATCAAGGACAGTGGCCTCGACCTTGTTCTTTGCTGCAAAATCTTTTGGTTTTCTCCTCACATGTAGAGCTAAAACGTTTTTGTCCGCCAACTACTGTAAAATTTATGTTGGATGAACATTAACTTTTTAATGTGCAAGATTTATGTAAAATGAATCCTGGGCACATTTGCCTGTGATCTGAATGATCCAAGACAAAATAGCTCTTGCTCAACATCGCTAGGTCGCAAGTAGCGTGCATTAGCACATGCTGCGTGGCCCGTCCTCTTGACAGTTAGAGGTAATGACCTCAGATTAACTACCATTAGCGTAGTCTCAACAGACAGGAGAAGCTACCAAGCTCTGATGTAGATTTGGATAAAGGTTTTGACTATAAACACAGGGTGTACCAGAAAATGAAGCAAACCTAATGCATTTTGCTGTTTGCAGTGCTTGCTTCAATATATCATTAGCTATTTTATAACTGACATACCCTTTGGTCTGAGCTTGTTGCTCATGACAAGAAAAGAAGGCTTTGATCGAAATCTCACAGGAGAATTTCTGTTTAGTACAAATTAGATGCTTGATCATTGCCAAGTAGTCTCGAGAGAATCGATATCAGTTGAATGAATCACTTGTGGTATTTGTTTTTAGAACGGATAGTTCAGGATGCCAATTGCATGGTATTGACAGAACCTAGGCAGCCACTATCTGAACACATCCAGGCTGTAATGACAGTTGAGCCTCCCCTTTAGATTAAGTTGCATGAAGTCGTCAATAGAAATCTCTCCCATCTGACAGTACAAGAAAACCATTTATGCTTGTACGAGGAACAACAGGACACAGTCCCATAACTGTGCATATTAGCAGAATCAGATAGCGACCCTAGCTCCTGCCTAAGTCCCCCTTTAAGTCTTGGTTCCAGAAGCTTTGATTGAAATCTCTCAAGAGAGTTTCTGTTTCAATGCAAATACGCTGTCTGATCATCGCCGAGTGGTCTCTTGAGATTGGATGTCCGCAAACAGTAGTCCATTATTTCTGGTTGAATCATGTTTAGTGGTCAGATATTCTTTTAAGAATGGATAGTGGGGGATATATTACTTCCCAACATCCCAAATGCCCACGTCCAGCTAGCATCTTTGCATTCCAGGGGTCAGTTGCATGCTCCTCCCTTGCCAAGTACTCTCTTGTTCGTCTGCAATTCGATTGACTCTGTTGATTACTTATGGTTGTACAATCATGGGAGCATCCCTTTGTCGGTATTTGTGGTTTATGCCAGAGATTGGTGAGTCCAGTGCAGGTTACACTTTTAACCCTGTATGGCAACCATGGCTTGTCCCGGCATAGACACCCAGTGCAAGGGACCATGGCTCATAGTCCAACAATAGCCTTGATTGAGAGGTTGGTACATATTATTTTGTTCTTTCTGTGTCTCTATTGAGATAATCAAGAATGAGCCCATAATATGGTGTGTAAACAAAACCTACTTATCATGGTAAATCAATCAATTAATCATATCAGCTTGTCATTGGTTGTGTCATCGAACCATTAATGGACTACTGGGTGTTTCAAAAAAGGTCGACCATGTAATCTATCCTGATTTCACCTGGTGTATTAATGAGGTCAATTACTGCCACAAATTGTTTCTCAACAAAACCAGACTTTTACACAATTGTCCCTTCAAGACCCATCTCTTTGGGATTGCATATTTGTTCTACCTGGGTGTCTATTGTGTCTTGATAGGATGTCCATTGTATTGGTTGTAAATGATACACACTTTCACATACAGATCAATAAGTTGAGTGTGTAACATGTCCTTGTTCATAACTGAAATACAGGATGTGTCATAAAAAGACTGATTATCGTAAGATGGTGCATGCATATTGACTTGTTCTTTATGAATTCCACGGCTCTGACTCTAATGTTGGCAGAAGGCACCACCTGGACTGCAGACTCCGAGACAAAAAAGATAAAACAGAAATTTGCTTTTTCTGGCCTTACTTTGTTGGTGCTGCTTCGCTTGGATCGATCCAGGGGAGCATTTCCATCAGTCACGTAACCTATGGGGAACAGATCAATCAGAACTACCGCTATTCCTGTGTTGTCGGCGCTAATTTTTTTAAAAGTCTGACGTCTGGCAAGTTTATTGTGTGTGCACAGCCTGGCTTCATAAAAAAACAGAGAAACTGCAGTAAAAAACTGCAAATAGTGCTCTGGCATGATTTTATATCAAAGTGCAGGCCGTTAGTCTGATACAGATCTACCTATTGCATGTTTGCCTGAATACAAATTTTTCAAAAAATTTATGACATTTTCTGATTGAGCCCTACCTGACTTCTTAAAAAATGAAGGAAGATTTGGAATCAGAAGTCAAAGGTTGCTGAAGTTGTTAAGCTCCTCCAATAGTTTGATCAGATCAACCACTAATCCTTCCCAAAAGCTGTGGGAAGATGCCTTAGTGGAGCCAGGCCTTCATGAATGTTGTGCATTACCTGACATCTTGAAAAATGAAGAAACATTATCGCCTAGTTAAAAGTCACAGAAACAAAACAAGATCGCAGAGATTGGAAATCAGTCAAGCATAGTTTGAGCTTACGAGGTAGTTACAAGTACCTTTGTTTACTTTCGTGTTTAAAACGTCTAGCCAGGGGGAAAATTCATGAAATTCTTCCACTTTCCATCAGACTCCCATCAAACAGGTTTAGAACCGCAGTTGATTCAGAATTGGGTGTTAATTTTATCTTTTATTTGCTTACTCAAGCAGAGATATGTGGGGCTTGCAAGCGGCACTTTAGAATTGAATAGGCCAAGTGAAATGTATTGGATGCGGATCACTTTGAGAAATTTCATAAACTGGCTTAGAAAATAGATTCAGGATAAAATGATTTTATTTTGAATTTAGCAATTGAGCCACAGGTCGATCTCAGAAATTTGTCCTTGCTTTATCCTTGTGACCTCTGAAATGAAGTAATTCATGGGTAAATTTTTAACATTCTAATTATTTTTTTTTTATTGTACTGATGGATACAAAGAATAACGCATGAAATTTGGAGCCAACAGGTTTGCTTTAAATATTTCTCCGGGAATACTGGTACAGAAGGGGTTAATACAGGATAATCATGGTGTTTAAACAGAAAAGGTCCCTAGTACAAATTCAATTATGCTTGTACAATGGGTAATTGATGAATAATATTCCCCGCATTGAATTCGTCGTGATGATACATGTATAAATACAGCAATAAAAAAAACATTCATTAAGTTATATTAAAATGATATAAACCTACCGTGTGGTAGTGAAATTATATATGTCCAATATAGTTCCGATCAGATTCCCAATTTTTACAAACTTGAGAATTATATCCAAACTCGCTTAATAGAATTTCATCGGAATAACAAAATCGTATCCAGTGTAATAATCCAGAGATGATATAAATTCTTGGATATCTAGAATGGAATTAACTATAGTGCTGATCTCCGCATTTACTATTAGCGATAATCTCCGAATACACTATTGGTGTTAATCTCCAGGGTTTTCATTCATCTGAGCATCATTGACTTTGCCCTGTGAATCGCTCATGGAACTGCAGCATTCGGCTGAGTGACCAGTCCTTTGTTAGTGCTGCCACACTATGGTAGTTGAAAGAATTGCATAGTGCGAACTGCTTTGATCAGATTCGATCAGTTAAAATTGATTGATTTCTTATGAGCTTGAAAGGTTTCTGACGAGTGGCATTTTTTTCATTCCAAAAGTTTCCTTGGATGTGGAAGTCTCCTGTTTAAAGGGAGACTACAGGCAAGAGCCTTGTAGGTCAGATTAAGTTACATAAGTGTCTGATAGGGGTCTCTACTATCTTACAGTACATTGAAACTATTCACGCTTGTATTAGGAATATTATCATCAATGTGTACAATAGTTATCTAAAGACCAATTTGACCTCCTAGCTTCTTCCTATAGTCACCTTTTAGATTTTAATAGAGTTAAACAAGATAAAAGTAAGTATAATACATGCCAAGTTTTATCATGCTGGCTTGTGCATTAAGTTACTCAGTACAGCCTTATCTACATCAATGACCCAGGGGGCCAGATGTAACTAAAATTGATAGTTGACTGTGCTTTTAAAGGGATGACACCATCAAAACAGCCGCATCCGTCTGAGTCGTGGGGAGGTTTTCCTCCTCGAGGGTCTCTGGTGATTTCCTAAGTTCTTTGTGTGGCTCTTCCCCATCAAGTTCAGGATTATCGACTCCATCATCTGTTGCTTTTGTACCATCGTCAGCATCAACCTCTGGAGTTCGCGGGAGGTTCTGCTCCCCAAGTACCTGGGATGCTTTCCGAAACTGCTCAGGGCGAACACTGTCCCTATGGTTCATGGGGCCATCACTTTCTCCTTTGAGCTCTGAATCAGACATATCGAATGCAGGGTTATCAGCTCTGAGATTTGTTTCTTGCTCCGACCCATAATGAGTGCCCGTTTTCCCTCCTTCCTCCACAACCGGTAAAACCTGTCTCCTGTGAAACCAGTGACACTCATAGGCCAAACATAACACAATTGTTGAAATGAGGAGGATAATCAAGGCGACAAAACCAGCCACAAGTTTCATTGCGTATTCATCTAAACGTGTTTCATAGGCAGGACCGCCATAGTTGATCCCCCGCTTTACAATTTGCGGTATTTTCTCTGTGCCGTTCATGGTGTTGTATTGACAGTGATAGATTCCTTCCAGGGATTCATTCAGGTTGCCTATGCTGACGGTTTTCCCCTCGACCAGGACGTTCCCATCTGTGTAGCCTTTGATGTGTATCATCAAATCAGGAAATATCCATGAGAAATCGTGCATGTTGTCGTAGGTCCCATTTCGTCTCAGGTCATTGCATTCCAGCATGAAACTCTTTCCACGGATGACTCTGTAGTTCCAGTGTTGGACTATTGTGGCATCACTCATTCCCAGTAGCATCAAAATCAAGGGAGCAATACTGATTACCTTCATGCTGTTGGAGTATAGTTTGACCTAAAATAAGAGAAATCCTCTGACTTTGATTTGATTGTTTGTTTTAGGAGTGAAGCTCTTTCTGTGAGAGTTCCCTTAACAAAAAAGCCAATAAAAAAAGGGACCGTAACTTGAGATGAACTTCTCATCGCAAACCAAAGACAGTCAACGGGTCTATGACCGGGGCTGGCCATATAACTAAACAGTGTGCTTACAGCACACATGGCACACATGGATCCGTGTCATTGGGCCAAAATTGCACTGTACCAGAAGCCACAGACATTGAAAGGAACGAACCACCTTAATTAGAGCTCCGAAGAATGTAAAGGATCCCCAATGTATACAACCCTCCCATGTTTCTTACCTTGTAATGACAGTCGCCTCTAGAGTTCTTCCAGAGTCACTTACAACTTCTCTTCTGATTTGTAGGTATTTGCCTACTAATTTTCTCACTCTTTCAATATAATCAATCTACTACATTTGATATGAGAGGACTACTAGCCCAAATTTCTGAAAAATCAATGAAAATACTTTCCTTTTGAGTTTTATCTACAATTATCGAAAGTTTCTTGAGAAAGCACTCATGATATCCATCCTTTTGAGGTCGATATTAAATTGAAGTAAAATTAATGGTAGTGATGCTAAAGGGAGACTATATTGACAAACCATGCCAAAGGTACATGTGTATATTAAATCCACACAACATCATAATTCAGAGGCAGTGAGTGTCTTGGAGGAGAAATACTCCCTGGAGAATGTGACACCTCCAGTCCTCGCTCAGAGCAAACACAGAAAAAGAAGAAGCCCTGTTGCAGCATTTGTAAAAAACATATTTGAAGTGAATTTCTGCCTACTTTTTCAGAACAGGGTATGGATATGTGTTTTTCAAGATAATCGAAAGCCAAGTACTATTGTAGTATGAGATCTTGATAGTACTGAGGTAGGCTGATTTATGATTATCTCAAGAGAGCAAACATGAACACTATAGTAACGATGAAATCAAGAGTGGACTTGAATAAGACCCAATCCAAGGTGTGGTGTTGACGGTATTGTTAAGGTCAAGTTATTGAGTCGTGCATAAGAGAATCAGCACGGTCCACACATGTGGTGACGCTCCCTTGAAGAGAGGAAGGGGTAGGGAGAAAAAGCAATTTCAGAAATGTAGCCGGATTTCCAAAGAAATGAAGAATACTTTTTGGTGTAATCTCTTTTACTTCAATCTGTTTAAAGTTGACATTCATTGCTTCATTGATACATGTGTAAAGTTACCATCTATCTACAGTTTTATCAAAAATATCTTTTAATTTAAAATTGTGAAGAATACAAGACCGTTCCGAACCACCATTCTGACATTGTCAAAGAATGTTGTTCCTTTAACAATCTTTCAAACACCTAAAAATATCAATTTGGAACCCGAGATCAAAATTTACTCTCACCCTCTGCACTTTTTCTGGGAAGATTCTCATAAACTCCGTCATCCTGAAATCCGCCATTGTACCCCTCTTCAAAATCGTCCTTGCCCCCTTTTGGCGCTTTCCAGCGACATTTATAAACCAAACACACAAAACTGACCAATCCTAAAACTCCACCTGCTGCAGCACCACCTATGATCAACTTATTGCGGTACTCTTGCATCCAGTTTTCGTAGGCCGGTCCGTAGACATTCACACCTCGTTTCAAAACGTACTCCCCCTGTGTTCCGTTCACTGTGGCCATATATAAGCAATGGTAGATCCCATAAACGGCATCCTTGACTTCTGTGATGTGTAGAGTCTGCCCCTTCGTTCCCTCAACTCGGCGATTCCCGTCAGTCCATGTATTTGCAACGACCGTCAGATTGGGCAGAATCCACTTGTACGAATCGGCCAATTCACCTTTTGTCAGGTTCCTGGGATCGTCACATTCGACATCAAGATGTGAACCATACTTGACTTTGTAGGACCAGTTTGGTACCAAGGCTTGGCAGGTGCAGATCACCAGCGCTGCAATTGCAGCCGCATAGATTCGCTCCATTCCTGGAAAGAGGACATTAGAACAAGGGATTTAGAACAGTGACAAACTAGGGGCTAGAGGGGTATTGTTGTCACTGTCTGTCTGTCTGTCTGTTCATCCAGTTATTGGTTCTATCGATATCCAGAAGAATGGCTTGGACCATATCAAATCAGTTTTTAGTGTGTGAGAGTTGGGCAAGGTTCCTTTCAAAAATCAGCAGGATTCGATTTTCAATATGGCCACCACAGTCACATTAGCCATCTTAAATCTGGATTCTGTCTCATTATGGGGAGAAGGCTTTATCTCATCAAGTTCATTTTTCTTGAGTGTGAGGCCACTTCACCATTATCTCACATTAAAGGTCAGTTGGCAGAGAGGTTAAGTGTGCTTTTGTGGTGATATTTCTGGGAAGAAAGACACAAGCCAACAAATCAGAAGGAATTGACACTTCAAGTATGTTAAAGAAATGCTTGATTCCAAAACTTACCTTATTTCTAAGCTTAGCTCGGCTTTTGTAGCAGAGCCACCTCGGTAAATAAATAACTTTAAACTGGGTGTTTCTAACAATGGTGCATATCTCAGATAAACTTAGTCATACTAATCAGCAAGTGTAATCTTATGGGCTGTTTACGAAAAACTACCTGTGATTTATGCATGTCCTCTGTCTTGACAAAGGGCTTTGATAACTAGCCTTATATCACCAATGTGATTTGCTGATTATGTATTATTGGTGAAATTAGGGTATGATTCCCTGATACAAGTGTATGTCATTGCAGGATTTGATTGGTATGGGTTATGGCTCAAACTGGTCATGGCAGAATTTGAGTCTTGACTACATCCATCATATTCACCTTAGTCAGTACGTAGGAAGAATTGAATTAAGTTGTGTGTTTGATTCAAACTGATACTCAATTCTCACAATGGACAAATGCTAATGTGTCTTCATTTGCCTTTATAATGAGCCAGTGGACAGCATGCATATAAGATGTATGTAAACAAGGACAAGAAGAGAGTCAGCCCATCAAACAGAAATTACTCAGAAAGCAGTGACATTAAACAGTCAATGCAAACCCTCTCCCCTCCTGTTCAGGGATTAGTGCCGAATTACTGACCAAATTGTCTCACTGGAATCTTCTTCTTGTCATTGCAGGGATTTGAAAGACTGTCTCTTCTCATCAAGGAAGAAATTAACGCAAACCAACAAAACAAATGATGACTGACACCATAGATGGACTTCTCCTGCACTGCAAGAATTGAGATCACCCTTTGTTCCGATAGGATGGCTTTCTTCATTGAATAAAGAGTCATATCTTTATGATATTAACATGATATTAACAAAGGTCAAAATAAATAGTATTTAAGAATTTTAGACAAAAAAAAGTCTTGGAGGGTGTCCTGTTAACAGATTGAGCTGTATGTTAGAGATTCCATCCATTTGGCTGTGGCTCCATGGGGCAGCTGAAAGTGAAGTGATAATGTATTAATGGGTGGAAAAGAATATTGATTTTGACCACAAATATGCATAATAATGCTAGCCATCACACATCCACAAATGATGTTGTGATTAGTGTCATGCTGCATGTGATGTTCTTAACTGTAAGTAGTTGAATAAAAATAATGTTTTAGAATGAAACTGCTATTTTTGTTTACTTTCTTCGAAATTATGTCATGTTATGATATCATATGACCTGGTTGTGACCTATCAGTAGCAGGTTGTGATGTCAGCACGCCCATGAAGACAAAGAAAGTTCCTTGAACAAGGGCACATACAAGGAAAGTGTCTTGCCCAAGGAGATATTGGCAAGCATAAGCGTCATGCCCAGGGACACTTATGGCAGGTGCTGCCATCTGAGCTAAGAGAGTGGAACTACCCAACTTCTTAAAATTAAAATTTCCCAGTTTTGGGTGGAAATTCCACCCTTTTGAGGGGGGGGGGGGAAATGGAGGACGAGTTATCCCGTGAACTTGCATGAACCCCAAACATGGTACTGACGACCGTTGCCGAACTTATTGTTATCCAAACTTACTTATCACGACCTCTATATGTAGTGCAAATACTCTCGGTATTAATTGGTATTGACCCCACTACGTTTTATGTACGTTGCAGGTCATTTGTCTATGCTGCCATCTATTAGTAAAGATTATAACTAGTAGTCCCGGCAAATGTGGAAAATATTGACGCTGTTTACTTCTTCGCACATTTTGTACATGTTGTAGTGAGTTTCATTCGACGCTCATCTGTCTCTGGGATTTCTGGATCCTCCCTCGGGGAATAAATGGAATTTACCCCCAGAAATCAATGTTTTTCTCGGGGGGGGGGGGGGTTTCTATCAGAATTCTCGAAAAACAACCCCTAAGCTAGTATTTCTCGGGTATTTTCCCGAGTTTCCCCCGAGTCGGCAGGCCAAAAAGGACCTCTTTCCCCGAGGAAGTAGGAACGCGCATGAAGAGGGGGTGTCACCATCCCAAATGGCATATTGCCAATTGGGCCGGACAATCACGAAAAACCCCAAATATCATACATTTCTTCCTGAATAATTCTTACAGTGACCATTCTCCCACGAAAGACAGTTGCTAACGCTACACAAAAATCAAAAAAAATCGAGGGTCAACCATTGAACTTTTGAGATATGTTGAATTTTGCACAAATCAACGAAAAGCGCACCAACTGGCACTGTACGGCATTTCAACACGGGGCCGACGCACATTCCAAGTTAAGTGTACACATACGTCGGCAGCAACAGTAAATGCGTATTTTCTTGTAAGCCGCCTATTGAGTAGCGCTTTAGGTTTCAGAAACTCCAGAAAAACATGTCTTTACCAAAACAACTGCTAAATCAACACTCACGTACTGTGAGAACCGAGAAATTAATGGTTTTAGGAACTACGGTTAGGGCTTGGCCGCGCATGAATACAAAAAAGTCCCTAATGAGACCTAAAACAACCAATTCGACATATTTTCAATTGCCTGTGACTCAACAGGCGCCCCAAGAAAATCCCCATGCCTGTGGAAGAGTCGTTTCCCAGAATGCATTACGATCCATGTGCAAAATGGCGAAAATGGCAAATTTCAAAGTTGGTGACATTGTTTGGTACGAAAACAATGTTTTCAAATATGCGATTTATGATCCGATTTGTAATTTGGTAGATGATTAGGTGATTTATACATATCATTTCATTTCAGGGCGAAAATGAAGAGCTTTCAGGCATGGCCAGCCGAAGTAAGTGAGACCTTTCTTCAGGATCACAATGCACAGTGTTTTTATATGGAATGAGTAGTGCATTGTGCACTGCACTGTAACCGTTAAGTGTTTACCGGCAAAATGGAATGCACACACAATTTCATGTGCAGGAGCTATGCAAGGATCAGGAGATGCAAACTTAATTTATAGACAGTTGTGATAGTTGGCGACGCGTGTGTACATCAATTGTATCGATCGCTTAAGTTTTGGCTTTCGCTGTTGATTTTGCATCCCTTGGCCTTAGCCTTGGCTAGGCCTGTCTGTACCGTCAAATTTATGTCATTTTGTCCACTTTGTGACTGTATTTTTGGCCTTCACTACATTAGTACATAGTACAGTCTTCACCTCTTTGTTTTGTAAAAAAATAGTTTTGCTTTATTTCCTCTGAAACTAAAGTGAAGCTGCTAGGCCTACCGCCGTGTGCGTGGTAGCGTAAAACTGTTTTTGTTTTACAAAACTGACCAATGTTCTCCACTCTTCAGATCATAGAGCCCAAGCCAGAAGTCAAGCGTCCTGCACAGAAAAAGCCACATCACTTTGTCCTGTTTTTTGGTTCGAAAAATTTGTAAGTACTTGATGTTTTAAACTAAAGGCTGCCCAATACTTCCCCTTAATTCATCATTGGGGTAAAAATATGTCTCAGAAATTGAAGGCTGAAAGTGAAAACATGTTTTTCTCATCATGGACATCATCTGGACAAACCAACAATGAAGCGGTAAACATGACAAACATCAAGGACATCATAAGGACAATCCAGCAATAAAATGAGAGGGAATAAAAAGACAACTACAGAAAGATAATTTCTTAGTTCATTTTGTCACCTCCTGTGTTCATTCTCTTCCAGTGCTTGGGTGTGTGAGGATTCCATCTGGCCATTTCAACAGTACAGAGCCAAGTTCACACTGACAAATCGTGTCCCGAAAGGATTCCGTGAAGCCATCGAGTCTGTCGATGATTGTTTAAGATCACAACCAGAGCCGGTAAGAATATATGTTTGTGGATATCTGGTTTTCGCAATAAAAATGAAATTCGTATTGCTGGTGTCCTAAGTCTAAGAAATGCATTGCCATGTCATTGTGATCAAAGAATAAATACATGAACATGAAATTGTAAATTATCAATTCCAACCAAATTCATGGTCCTTATAAACTGCTTTTAAAAGAGTTGTCTACTGCTGGGTGGAAGGGGTCCCTCTATATAGGTTAAGTTTCTGGGTCATAATATAGAGCAATTTGTTTATTGTCTATAGGCGGGAGACCTACCTACGATAGACGATGAAATTGCCGCCATCTTTCCCGAGAAGGCATCGCCACATCAACATAAAGACTACACCAGAGAGCCACTTACGGGCAAAAAGGTCAGGCTAAACATAAATGAGACAACACAAAAAAAGTGTACAAAATTTGATGCATCCTAACTTGTAATTTGAAAATTAGAATTATAAAACTGCCACTTACAGTGGCACAGCCCCTCAAATATTACCTTCTTCTCGGTGTTTATTACAGCTAGTCCTGGAAGTCATGCTGTCTGGCTGCATTTCTCTTCTCACAGCTTCACCGATGGGTTTGTCAGGTGCCATTTCAGCTGAAGAGAAGAATAGACCAATTATTTGTCTTTTCCAGCTCTTTCAGTTTTAAGGTAAAAATCACTAAAATTTGGTGTGAAAGTCAACTAGCATTATTCTATCTTTCAGAAAACTGGTGATGATCATACCAAAATTAAGCAGAAAAAAGATTCGATGGGGAACAATAAATCCGTAGATAAATTACAAAAAGAAAAGAAGGAAAAGGTATGGTTGGTACAGGCTTAGCCTCGTAGTTTGTCAAACTTTTTCCTGTGCCTCGGCATTTTTTAGGCCATAGTCGGTTATTGTCAAAAAGTCCTTTGTGGGTCACACAATCTTTGACATTTTCAGAAACTGAAGCGGTCAAGTTCTCCATCTGGACAGAAAAGTTTAGCCAGTAAGAAACAGAAGCTTGTCGTCAAGATCCCATCGCCAGTTCCCAAGAAAATGGTGAGTATCATATTGCTGTCTTCACCTCGCTGTCCTCTACCGCTGGCCTCATCAATCTGGATGTCATATTGATGATATATGTAGACTGGTTTCAGATGAAAGGAACAAGGTCTTTTAAAAAAGGTTTTAAAACGGCTGTCACTGGACATAATGATGGTGGTGGTGGGTGGCCCTAGAAAATGGCATAATTTCTGCATTTTGCTTAGCGAGATGCTACTGAAATGAACACTGATGAGTCTGAATTTTGTTTTGATTTTTGAACTTCAGGACATCAAACTGATATAAAATTGTGACGGGTATTGTTCTCTTCAATGTGTGTTGTCTCCACTTCTTTGGGGATGATGGGTCATATTGTTATTACTGCTATATTTTAACTGGAATTTTCAAAATTTTGAACAAAAAATATTTTGAAAATCTCACCAGTCTCAAAATGATTAATAGAGCGGTAACAGTATCCCTGATCTTTAATTTCTAAGGGCACCCCTCACTTAAAATCTCTCTGTTACAGGACTCAGACAATGAAAAGTCCACCAATAAATCTACGAAATCGCCACCATCACCATCACCTGACAGTAAACTGCCGTCGTGGGTCATGAAACCATCAAGAGATACTCCCCCTCGTGATGACGGAAAATATGACTTTTCTGACGATGACTTTGAATCGGGCACACAATCGCAGATTGATAGGGCGGTCAACGCTGTTGGAGCATTTGATAAATCGGCCACATCTACAGTAAGGCAAAAGACTTGTTCTTGACTTAACATCTGTTTGTGGCCGAAAACAGTAGATCTGGAAATGTTCCAATTAATTATTTGCTGGCGTGTCCGCATGCTGCATAGCTTTCTACATAATCCCAGCCTTGCCTTGTGGGGGAAAATGGTGTCCAAGTCAAAATCTGAAGATCTTAGCTCCACACCAGGAACAATACGACCGTTTCAAAATCAGGTAAATCACAACACTTCAAGGCGGGGAAGAGCTTTTATGAAAATTGTCTTCATTTCAGGACTCGTCGACACCAAGATCAGGCCCACCCGGTCAGCCTATCTCACCAAGCCAACACAATACATCAAACTCAACAAATACGTCATTATCAGATACACCAACTGGCATACGGTCCCTCGACTCGGTGCCGGCCAAAAACATCATTCCGACGCCCATGAAGATTGGTTACCTTGGCCTCGGCATCATGGGACAAGGCATGGTGATGAATTTACTGAAGTCGGGACACGAGGTGACTGTCTGGAACCGAACATCACATAAGGTATGTTGTTATATGTAACTTTCCGGTGTTTGCCTCCAAACAGTTGCAGTTTCAGAAGCTCCAGTGATGAAAGTGGGTGATTTTGAGAACAGTTGCAGTTTCAGAAGCTCCAGTGATGAAAGTGGGTGATTTTGAGTGGGGATCCTGTCAGATTGAGAAAGTTGTATTGACACAGATTTGATTTTGAAGGACACTCGTCTTTTATTTTACAGGATTGCAATTGAAATAAACCTTATTGAATACACTGATATACAACATAAATTACTAGTAACAGACAAAAAGAAACACTTGCAAGTTGCCCTTTCCTGATCCTCATTTTCAAATGACTCTGTGGTGCTAGTTGTCATCAGTCACTTTATACATGTTATACCAACCAGGGATAGAATTATGTTACATTCATTCTGACTTCATGATTGGATCAAGATTAGAAATTCAATACATAATGGAGGTAAATGAAATTAAAATGAATGTATCCTCGGGCAAGAATAATCACTAATACTAGACCTTGATCAAAGATATCAAACTTATTGTTTAGACTGCACGGGATTATACTTACATAGTGCTATTACAGTGTACTTTATTGAGCAGTTGCCCTGCGGCACCAACCTGGCCCCGTCTGTCTGTAGTCCAAGCCTTCACACATACATTTGTACATGTATCTGCTATACATGGTATACAGAGTCACTGGTAAAGCTGGACAATTTAGTTTTTAGCGTGGTCACAAAAAAGAGTCACTGTACACCAGTGGTTTCTTGACCCAAGGGCCCCAACTTGAATATTCAGAGTTTATAATTGCAAATGTACAACTCATTTCTCTAGTTTGCTCTTGAATTGTAATTGAAAGACATTTTAATTCTTAATGCATGACTGTCTAATCAACAAACACATACTGGTAATACTAAAACAACAGTCTATTCTTAAATCAAAAACAAAGACAGATAACCTGGTGCTGTCTCTGGTAACCTATATTTCTCAAATACTGTAAATGGCTAGCATTTCATTTTTTGGACTATTTCACCATATAACCTCGCAAAAAATAGATTTTGAATGGAAACGGGAAAGAAATTTTGTATTCCACCCAAAATAAAATTGAAAAATTACTCTTCGAAATTTTCACAAATCGCTAAACACAAGAGGTATGAAAAATTGGTGGTTTACAGTATAGAGAACTTAGAAGAATACATGTATGAGAAAACATGAATTTTTACAACATTTTATCACTGATTAAATGAAATTTACACTCATGAGGGGCGGGGTTGAAAACACCTGTGAAATGTTTTTAAAATGCCACACAAATATTCTGGTCTACATCATCAAAGTCCTACTTATTACATGTAGTACTTTTATTGACTATGAATGACATCATGGCGCATCAAGTTCATATCTCAAAGATAGATGGCAGCACATCTGGGAGACACTTATTTTAGCATCCTTCATTCTCCAAAGTTCTTCGACAACAATATACGGTAACAACATTACCTGAAGTGCGTAAACTAATTAGTGATTGGCTGAAAGGTTCATGTCTGTCTGCTTTCATCTACAGTAAGAGTCGCTGATTATCTTAACTTCAGTTACTGAACTATGTACATAAGATACACTTTAATAGAATAGAAGTGCAGTAAGGCCAATGGGATTATGACATACCACAAGTACAAATGCACACATTTAATTTGTATTCAATGTTCATGGTGACTTCTGTAATAAATAATTCTCCATGACTAGAAACAGGCTGTGATTGTCTTTAAAAACTGGATAAATCAGTTTATCTTTGGCATTACGGTACTAAATTGTTCCAAGTTCTGCCTCAGTATTATTGTCAAGTCTTGAAATATCGAAGCAGTACATAGGTTGAGCCATTGGAGATGGAAAAGAAGTTTACTATTTAAACATATCTTGCATAGAAAGCTAAAATTAATTACTGAAAATGATTTCTACAATGTAATTTTCATGATTTTTACCATTTCTCATAGTGCAGTTCAGTGAGTAGGTAAAGTTCGGGCAGGGAATTTTCTTCAAAATGCACTCTGTCTCGGGACAACAACATTCTACTGTACATGATTTGACATCTTTATACATTGGACTCAACCTGACTGCAAGAAAGTCCAGGCGGTTTAATCTCTACCACGTGATGATGCTGGGGACTAGACTCCTGCGATGGATTGCTCGAGGATGACATATCGTCCCGCGATACTATGTTGAGATCGACGGCTGTGAAAGCATCTGTATGAGTCATTAATCCATCTGTGACATCGGGTGCCTTGTCTGGATCACCCTCGCTTAGATACGGGTCCAGAAAATTTGGCGTGGATCGATCACTATCCGGCAGATCAAGATCCGTGTCAAAATTTCCGAGGGACAAGTTTTCCGGCATTGCACTTGTTAACGCATCCAGTGAAATTCCATCTGCATTGCTGATTGCGCTAACGAATTCATCATCACTTATGGAATTGCGGGACGGTGTTTTCAAATCTAACAAATCGAAACGCGTGTCGAGGTTGAGTTGGTCAAATAGCGATGAGTCGGCATGAAGGCAGTCGGGATCCTCACCTACACCTCGACAATTGTCGATATTCATCGCCTCAAGAATCTTAATCAAATGCATGTGTTGCAATTTATACGTGTCACGCAATTTCTCCAACTGCACTGAGCCATAATCACGAATTTTGATCATTTGCGAGTTATAATTCTCCCGGATCTTATCAATCTGGTGGGTACTGTACCCTTTGATTTTACCCATCTGGGTGTTGTAATTTTCACGCAGTTTGTCCATCTGACCTGCACAGTTGTCGCGGATCTTCTGTAATTGCTGATTATAGTTCTTCTGCATCTTCTCCATGTGCATAAATGCTTGTTCCTTCATCTTGGTCACGTGTAACCCGTAGTTATCCTTAAGTTTATCGAGCTGATGAGTCTTGTAGGCGTCCAGGTTGTCTAGTAGCTTACGTATCGTACGCGTCTTGCGCTCCATCCGTTCCTTCTTCTCACAGCGGTTACATAGGAAACGTAGCAGACCAACGAGTAACCCTAATCCTAAGAAAATTCCAGCACTACCAAACCCGATAATCAGACTGGTGATCTTAGTTTCGTACAGTATGAGGTAGTTCAAACGAAAGCGTGTAACAACTGTATCATTGCCGCCGGGATTCTTAGCAATGCAGGTATAAGGCCCAGCATCGGAGCGCTGAACATAGTCAATGTATAAGTCGCCATTGGCAAGGATTTGTACACGATCGTGACTAGTGTTGTGAAAATAATGCACCGAGTCATGCCAGTGGTGCAACTTGTGGAATTCATCAGTAATGACGTCCTCGTGTGTGATGTCACTGATTTCCGCGTTGCTTAGATAGTCATTATGCTTAAATACTTTCCGGCCAGGTGTGATCCACGTAATCGACGGGACAGGTTCACCAGATACGTGACACTTTAGCGATGCCTCTGAACCAATTTTGAAAAATGCATGTTGCGTGTGGTTAGTGATCTTTGCATTGGAACACGTTAGGTTCTCTACAGGGACGTCCGTGATACTGTAGTTCTTGAAAGCCTCGGGAGCATTGCATTTTACTGTTCTACTATTTGACCATCCCTGCAGCCACTTTGCGGCACAGTTACAGTTCAGGGGATTGCCGTTTAGAAGAAGGGTCTTGAGGTGTTCCAAATGGATAAAAGTTTCCTGATAAAACGAGCTGAAGTTGTCAAAGCTTAGATTGATCGTTGTTAAGTTTTTCGTAGGCATGAATAAACCTCTGTCGATCGTGTCAAGTTTGGGATTGTGTCCGAGATCAACGATGCGTACGGATGATAATCCACAAAACGCACGATAGTCGATAAATTCCAAATTTGGCAAGTGGTTGAGATAGAGAATTTCCAGTTCGTTAAGTTGTTTGAACATGTGGGGTGGAATCGTGGATATCTGATTCTGACCGAGGTAAAGTTCACGTAATTTTGGAACATGTGTGAAATTCAGTCCAGCAAAACTCACAATCTTGTTTGCATTCAATTTGAGTTCCTGTAATTTTCCTAGTGATGTATGGAGTTCTAATTCGGAGATGCTATTTTCTGAAAGGTCAAGAATTTCCAGATTTGGCAGTTCCCGAAATGCATTTTCCTGTATGTGTGATATTTTGTTTCTGGCGAGTTTCAGTTGAGTCATGGACCGGAGTCCCATAAAGTGGCGGGCGGTCACATTTGTAATTCCATTCTCACTCAGGTCCAGCTGTCGTAGAATCGACAAGGGGCCAAATGCCCCATTTGGAATGTCGAGTATACTATTACTTCCTAAATCCAACAGGCGCAAGTTGCGTAGCAATGTAAATGTGTCGGGGAAAATCTTTGATATCCTATTTTCTCCAAGGACCAACTCTTGAAGTTGATTGGTCGAGTCAAATCCTTGCACTGGAGGCGCTGTAAGCAGGTTCCCCTGGAGTTTTAGAACCTGCAGTTGTGGATTCCCACTGAATGCATCCTGGGCAATGTCAGTGATTTTGTTATAGCTGACATCGAGGGTTCTTAAATTCCGATAATTCGATAGGGACAATGCATCCATGTTAGTTATAGAATTACCCTCAAGGCGGAGTATCTCCAAATCGGGAGGTAAACTCCTCGGCACATCCTTTAGATTTTTCCCAGCGCAGTTTGCAGATTTGACATTGTTGTCACATTCGCACCCAGCTGGACACATATTGGTTGTCCTGACGCCATGGTAACTGATCAACAGCACGAGACATGGCAGCCATATTGACATTGTGGTGTTGCCCAAGGTTGTCTGGTCTGCTGTTGGTCACGACTTCTGAGATATTGACCTTGACCTTTGAGCTTGACCTTGCTGTGTCAGGTCAGGATTATTGCATTGTTGTTGACCTGAAATGATAAATAACAAAACAAAATGAGTAACAACACTAAAGTGAATTTATATATTTTCCCTGCAAATTAAAATTCTGTAAAATGAGAAAATTATAGAAAAATCTGGAGTGGAAGAGAGCTCTGGTTATTAAACTTTGATAAATACTATCCCTTTCAGTTCGATTTGGATATGATAAATTTCAATCCATATTGTGTCTACCTGAGATTAGAGCACTTCTGTATAGCTCCAGCCAGCATCCATGGCGTTCTCAGCCTCTCAGATTATCACTCTCTGATACCACCGTCAGTGGGAGCTCAGTCAATATATTGCCGCTGTTTATAGCCACAGGCCAATGTTAGCTGCAAGTCTGGCGTGTGGAGCAGAAAATCAATCTCTGCAACTCTTGGGGCTATAGCATTGTGCGTCACTGTGAAAATGAGGTTTCCTTGTGAATACATTGCAGATCGGGCGTATTGAATTTGGCAATTTTGTTCAGAGTTTATGTTTGGTTTTACCAGAATAAGTCAAGTCGATCTGCACAAAATTTGTGGTCTGAGTGTGTTTTGTCCAGATATTGCATCCACAATGTAGCTGCAGATACTATTGATAAAGGAAAAGTGCCAAAGCAGGCATGGTTGGAAACCAGGGCAGACAAGTGATGAAGTAGAGCAAATAGGAAGTACTGTAAAATGGGTCAGGAGCCATCATGACTCTCCTGCACTGCGACTTTTGCAAAGATATCAGATGTGGTAGGCTCCTCAGTTCCTTCCAGCCCTAAATTAGTGTGGCTTTATGCAGTCTTTGTTGAGGTAATCCTCGGATTTGATGGATAAGCCCCAGTTTGGCTGTCGAAATGAGCATTCTATTGCCATTGTCAGTTAGACTTACCGACTGGTGGTAGCCTCAGTCAGGAGAGGGGGATGGGGATCAGGCTTCTCTGTTTCAGATCAGAGTGGCTCCCGGGTTGCCAGTCGAACCAAACTGTGCAGGAAGTGAAGTGATCTGTTTGCATGTCAGGCCTTTGGAGTGGACCCATAGAAATATTACATGACATAATCCAAGTCAGATGTCTGGTCATTGTGTATAGGCCTAGGTTATAAGGGCAAAGTTTTGTAATGTCATTCAAGCCAAATTGATGATATCTATACTTATAAGCCTATGTGGTCATCCATGAATTGTCTCTTTAGTTGGCAGTTCTCAACCAGTCTGGCTCTGTGATGCTACAAACTTTGAGTTGACCGGTATTCGAACACAAGTATAAACAATGATCCATGAAAGTGATAATTTGTATTGGCCAAATTAGTGATAATTGGATGTGGGGCAGCAATCATACAGGGAATGTCCTTGATATCAGTGCACTTGGGCACCCTAAAATAGGCCTGTTCTCATTGTTTTCCGAGGAATGCATGGACATTATTCTCTGGTATAATGACTTTTAAAAAGACAGTGGAATAGCTGCCATGAGCTACATAACATATGATTATGATATTAATGCATAATTCCATATTGCATGAGACTGATGAACTATTTGAACCTCAACCTATGGTTGTTAGAAAGCATGTTAGCTTATAACATCATGTTGACATGTTGGACTGTTTCAAAGAAATCTACTCGAACTTGCAAGATCGATTCTCAGAAGAATAGCCTCGTATTTTCCTTGTTCTGATTGAAGTATTAAATTCAGCCCCCCCCCCCCCCCCTCCCCCAACTAGGTTGCTGATAAGTCGCATCTGATCTGTCACCTCCATATCATCATCTTTAGATCCATCCAGGCCAGACATTCATAATAAGCTCAAGTGGGCGAATTTGTTGGTTACCATGGTAACGAGTGGGGCATCTTTTCTGCCTTGTATTAGTAGCGGGTCTGTGTATTTGACAAGATTGTCTGTGCGAGATCGTGAGTCAACGAGTCTATTGCATATTAGTCCATTCGAGATGCATTTTGGACCATTTTTAAGTTCAATAGTGCATTCATCAAAAGAAAACACTAAGCAAAAAATGTTTACTGTGCCCACTCTGAATGCCCCAGTCCTAGTTGGATGCACCTGCCCTGGGCATTATTTTCTTACACTTGGTTATAAAGTGCAGTTTTAGGACATCCTGCATGGCAAACTCCACGTTCTGACCTTACCTTTGCCTGCTTCGAGAGTTAGTAGGGTTTATAGTCCAAAATCCAAAACTATTCACGAGATGTATGTACCTTGACAGGTCTGAAAATGTTCTCTAGGTCCATTAGCTGCATCTCACAACATTGCCTATTCTGTCCACTTGAAAAAACAAGTAGAGTGATCTAATCTAAACATTTCTATTGTTATAGTGCAGGAGACCAGGCCTATCAAAATCAGAACCATGTCAGTTGAGTCATTGTATTCTTATCAAGTTAAAATTCCAAATGAAAGGTAATCAATTGTTTGACAGTTAAGGTGAAGGCGAGTCACTCTACCGAACTATTTTTGAAGGAACAGAGTGGGCCTCTAAAACAAGGGGGGTTTGCCTTTGGGGTATTTGATCCAAAATCCCTAATGCCACAGAATTATAAAGCTTTGTGTTTTTCATGAGATCATACCATGACTTTTTGACTCACTCTAGTATAAATGGTAACTGGTAACTGCCTTTTGTTTGCACCAGATGAGCATTGATTTGTCAATCTTTCCAGATATTGTAGCCTACATCCTCCATCTAAGCCATGATGTCCTAAATATTTTATAATCAGTCTGTCATCAAACTTGAAACAATAGTAGTCATCATTTCCCACCCATTACCTAAATGAGGTGACACATTGGTGGGTGTTGCTCTTGATACCCCAAAAAGGATAGGAAGGTGCCAAGTCGGGGCTCAGTTTTGCAGTTGGACTTCTCCGATGCGCAGTTGCCCAGGAGCAATCACACTAAGTCTATATAATGAGCAAACCTTCCCTGATCAATAATGTACTCTATGATGTGCCCACATGTGGGACCGAAGGCCTCGACTTTTTGCCAAGTTCATTTGTCAGATTAATTGGTTTTCGTGCAACAGCTTGTGCATAACAAATGAAGCAGCAGGGTAGTATATGTAAGGGACAATATTTCAAACTCAATTTTTTCCTCAATAAAGCCTTGTAAAGGTATTGAGAAATAATTCGTTCTGTTTGCTTCTTGCCCGAGTGTGAAACGTTTCTTAGAAGTCTCCCTGTTGGCATAGGCAATGTCAGAACTCAATATCACATGAGATAAAAATTTCAAACCCCACAAGGAGAAGGCGTGAAATCTCCAGTGGGTAATTCGCAGTGGTTGGCGTGGTGTGAGGTCTTTTGGAAGACATCATTTCGACTCGATGGGGAAAATTGTTATGGAGTAGGCCTATATTTCAAGCGAATGCTTCTTACCTCCTGGGCATTCACATTTCCCGCAACTGATCATGAGCTGGAATTGCAATTCCAACTGCCCCACTCACTCAATCAAAGGTCATTGATCATCAGAATGAATGAACTCTTATCGATTGGCAGATATTTAAGGCTGAGAAAATCAATAAACAAATGAAAACAATGTCATATAGCAGTTCCCTGTGTCAATCTGTATTTGAAACACTAAATTACTGAAAGATACAGGAATTGGACTGTATTTCACTAGCCCGTCTTTAACCAATGGTAGTTCTATAGACTATGCATGCCTGAAAAGAAATGCAAGTCCTAGTGTGCCAGTGTAAAAAAAAAGGGCAAAATGATGATGATCAGAACAAACTTCAGACGACTAAATAATAAATCTTTACTGAATCCTGGTATCTGCTATGAAACGTTATTGTTGACGAAATCTTCAAAAAGCAGTTTGGAAATGAAGTCGTGCAGATTCAGGCTTTCGGCATTATTGGTGAGCTTGGTCATTCAGTGGTGGTCGTTGGGATGATGAGCATCCAAATCAATAAAACAAGATGGCTAAATCATATCTCGCTAGGCGTCACTCAAACTACACTGAAAGTCCATCAAAATCCTAGTCATACCTACCAAATATGAATTCCTTGGATGTGTCAATGTATCTAGTAAATCCGCATGATGACTGTCCACAGATGTTCTCTATCGGAAACTGTGTGTGTATTGTATACGCTCTTTTATGTAAAGCCCCACATGCATTCACCTACCATTATCCTATTGGTAAATGGTTGAATCCATTATGGGGGGGTGGTCTTAATAGTGAGATGATTGTGAAGCATCTGTAGGAATGGTTTAGCCCATCAGCTGAACTCTGTCCTTTTGCACTGCTGATTTCACCCAAGTGAACTACAGCAATCCTGTAGCCAGATGCCTATAGAAATGGGGAGTTTGGGGCGACCGGTTAAAACATAAGACTGGAATGATAATCTGAGCAGTTTCGAGGAAACCTGACCGTGGCACTGAATTCAACTTTATTCTTGTATAATAAATCAGGAACAGCATCATGTAGGTCTATTGTGACGTACATGTTCCGAAATAGTTTGGCAAAGTTTAGACCTTCAGTGAAGGTTTATATTATTGTGATCAGAATGCACTGTAGTGACTGATGGTGATTCTTCATCTGCTAATGAGGCCATAATACCTGTGGGATTCATGTATCCTATGAATTGTTTCCATGGCAACTCTGCTAGGAACAAGCTGGAGTTCCAGTGCTTTTAGCTCTGTTTGCCAGAGCCATTGTTGATTTTTATCGACTGCAGCAGACTATTCATTTTGATTGTCAGCAATACAGAAGTTGAAATGATAATACAGGTTCAGATATGATCAATTGGGTTTGGTCGAAAATAATCCATATTTTCATTGTGCTGTACTTTTATGATTTTGAGTGATTACAATGGGGAAGTAATGAATGCATGTAAACTGGACAGATACGATTATAACACAACAGAAAACAAGCGAATTGTTTGATAATCATTTGCAAGTACTTCAAAATTTGTGACATGCCACGAGGTCTTTATGATTGGAACGGCTTCAAAAAGCATTGTCGTCATTGTCCATGGAGGGTTAAAGCTGACCCATTTCCTGTATTGATTATCCAACAGAAATGGTTGCATCTAGCTGTTTCAAGAGAAAGTCACCAGGAGCACTTCAATACATGATATAATCATTTATCAACACAGCTATTGTTAGTGGGGGTAAACCCTTGGACAATGTAATGATCGATGAATAATTGATGCAGGGTTTGTTGGGCTAAGATTCCATTGTTGAACTGGCGAACAATGACTGAACTTAAAGGGAACCTCCCCGAGTAAACACCTTTGTTCAGCAGGACACTTTCTATATCAAGGACACTCATTTTGGTCCAGCTATGTGGCCTTTAGTTCTCCATTAAGACAATATTGAAAACTGTACGTCTATGCGGCTAAAATGAAATGACTGGTGTCATTAAGTCAAAGACTGGCTGTGCCTCAGCTGTAAAGATGTTTCAGTTTCTGCTTGATGAAAGAGTGTAGTTCAAACCTGACAACTTAACAACATTTGAATTGTTAAAAACCTCACACACTATGTTTTATATTTTTCAGTGTCGAGATTTTGTAAAGCTGGGTGCCTTAAGGGGAAACAGTCCATGTGACGTTGTGCAATCATGTGACATCACATTCTCATGTGTGTCCGATCCACAGGCACTGAGAGATGTAAGTCATGAAATGGAGGTTCTTCAACATTGTCAGTCTGTCTGTTAACTCTAGTATTCAATATTGGTAAATTTTGACCCCTCAGACTAGGACAAGTGCAGACAACTTTCAGTCTTCATTGATGCAGGTTTGAAGAAATTTGATCATAGACCAGATCTGATTGCTCAAATTCGTCAAACAGCCATGAAATGTTACAGCTTTAATGGTTGTTTTATGTGTTCAAGAACAAAAGGCAAAATTTTCAACATGGCTGGCCAGGAGACATATTTAGTTGGTGCTTCCATCTATCCACCGTTTTTGTCTCCAGAATTTTCTGAGAAGCTATATACTGATAGTATAAGTGGTTCCACCTATTCTAAAGTGAGTCTGAACAGCGTACGAACAGCAGAACCATTCAGCAGATCATCACATGTATTCTCTTACTAGATTTAAACTCTGTTGTGCTGAAAGCTTGATGTAGGTAGCCATATGGCTGGGCCCTAATTAAAGATGATATTATTTATGTGTTTCTCTTACAGCTTGTGTTTGGTAACAGTGGAGTGAATCAAGGCATCCGACCTGGCAAGAGTTTTGTAGATATGTCAACAGTCGATGTTGATACGTGTACAGATATTTATGAGGTAAGTGCAATCCATGACTCAACTGTACAAGTGGAGAGGTAGACCATACTGAGTTAAAAATGCTACCTGCAGTCAAAATTCTGACCCACTGCATCATCAGTGAAAGCTTATTCCAAATCTCCATTGTTTTTCAGGCAGTGACAGCAAAAGGTGGACGATTTCTTGAGGCACCAGTGGTAGGCAGTCGACAGCCTGCACATGAGGGACGGCTAGTTATCTTGGCAGCTGGAGACAAGTCCTTGTTCGATGACTGCTACTCGTGTTTTGAGGCCATGGGCAAGAAGGCGTTTTTCCTTGGTAGGTGTAGAGGTTGACACATTTCTGGACTGTAAGTCAACATATCAAAATGCTGAGCACAAAGAATAAAAATTCTCTTGAGGTAAAAATTGACTTGACAAGTCTAAAGCTCAGCAGCTTGCCTGTGGTTATAAAACAATCGAAAGTATTTTGAAACACGTTTCTCTTGTTTGTAGGTGATGTTGGCAATGGTGCCAGGATGAAACTCCTGTCGAACATGATCAGTGGCGTGATGGTCGCCGGACTCGCTGAGGGCATGGCACTGGCTGAACGAGTCGGGGTCAAGCAAGAGGATCTGTTAGACATCTTGAGCATGGGAGATATGGACTCACACTTACTCAGACAGAAGGGACAAGGTAGGTGCTGGGGGACTTGGGGAGCAGGTGTGTGAAGCTCTGATGTTGACCACCCTAACTGTGGGAGTAGTCTGGTTGAAAGAGCGAGTTTTCCTGATTATCCATCCTGACTCTTACTCTAACAAACCCCACTTCCATTTCAGCAATACTTATTGACGACTTTGATCCCAACTGCCCGTTACAACATCAACAAAAAGATCTCCGCCTTGCCATTGGTCTCGGCGATACCGTTGATCAACCTTTACCAGTCACAGCAGCGGCAAATGAGGTAAGGCCTAGAGCAGTCTGTAGTTTTATGTGACAAATTTTGGCATAGCAACAGGAAAACTATTGAAATGTGTCTAAATCGACTTGGTTCTGCTGCCCAACTGTATGTGTGGCGGTCTAGGAAAACCAGTCACTTGGTCAAATAACGTTAGGAAAAGTAAAATACGGAAACTGTGCGAAAGGCCATTTTTGCTGTTTCTGACAGCAGACATAAGTTTTGATTCATTCAAGTTCATGTTATCATTTCAGCTGTACAAAAAAGCCAAGGCCATCGGCTATGGGGAGAACGATGTGAGTGCAGTATACAAAGTCACCTACCTTTGAAAAGGCACAGTGAACATTTGGACATATCTCTGTGACAAGTTCAAATCCGCTGGGAATGAGTCCCAGGTCTGTTTGACTCCAAGTAGATAAAGAAGAATTCATTTTAACGTCTGGATTGATTTGAATGGTTGGCATTTTGAGATGCAACAACGAGTGTTTCAATGACAGGAGACTGGTCCGTTAGCAAGTTTGGTGGTGACTATACCAAACTTTGAATGACTTTCTGGTGGGAAATACAAAACAGGACAAGGACAGTACGGAATTGCAGCACTATTTATTAATTTCCCAAACCTGTTACCTAGTGTTGTGACAGTTCTTCTCGGGTGAACACCGATGATAACTTTTCTTGAGGTAGCACTGTGTCTTGAGTATTAGACAAACAAGAATTTGATGCATTCATCATCAAATTGCGTATTTTGTTTGGATAAAATTCTGAGTTTAACATTTAATCCCAGATTTTAAGGCAATTCTGCTCGAAGACTGCCTGTTTTGAGCCTAGTGTGTATTTTATTTGGATTGTAGTCCCATGTTATGAGAATGAGTGCATTGCACTGCAATGATTATTTTTATGAGTTTAGCCAGTATGTGGGTATGTTGTAGACTGTATTATTAAACCCTATTTAAAGGGTTTGTGCTGAAAGTATCTGATGTCTGAAAAACATGATATTCTGTCTGGTCCGATCAAGATTCGTTGACCGTCGTCGAAATAATGCAGAAAAACGAGGCATTTGGCTCGTGTCAACTTAGCTGTAGCTACTGAGGTCAGAGCAGTGCTTCACATCTTGATTATTTCCCTATCCTGTTCGGTTTCTGGTTGTCTTCTAGTGGCCAGGTATGAATCTTGTTCTTGGTTTTCTCTGATCTTGTGCCTCATTGACAACCGTTTGTAGGTCGATGAAAAAACCTTTGTATGGAGTTACCAGAGGTTCGTTATTACTGGGAACCACAAAATCATGGAGTTCATTGTCAAGTTACACGACTGTCTTCTAGTATTTTTTAGTTCTCTGTACTAGCCTCAGCACTGATACATCATACAGCTACAGAATATTATAGAAATATTATAAAATCCAAATGTAGACTTTTATTTCGGTATTTTTACAAAGTTTTTCAATGGACAGGCCTTTATTGGTGTGAACATGTAATGTTACCTGCATATTTATTGTCCATTTTGTAAGAAGACATTTAGTTGTGACAGGAAAGACTGGAAACAGAAGGGCAGAGCGTCATGCGTCATTGCAGTGAAAAATGGTACAGTAGAACCTCGGGACTGACAGGTTCTGTCCTTTACAGAGAGGTGTCCTGATTAGAGAGGTCAAATTGAATGGAAACAACCAGTTTGTGACCAAAAAGTTGTCCACTAAGGGAGGTTCCAATGTTTTACGTTTGTGTTATTGGAGGTTCAGAAATCTTTTTGGTTTCCTCATCATTTGTTGCAGCAACATGATCTGACACTTAATGTGCCACATTCATACTAGACCATGATTCAATAAGTGTTTAACATGTAGTTGTTATAGTAGCTTTTCTGTAAATCGCCGCCTGAAGTGTACAGTTATTTGAAACTGCTATTTTAACATGTACGACTGACTGTATGTACCAAAAGTAATAATGTCATTTCATTGTCTTTAGTCAAGCATTTGTATAGTTTACTGTTTTAGAGAGTAAAGGTCATTAAGCATACTATCAATTCATCTTGTGTTGGTTTTTGCCCCATTTGCTGTCATAGAAAACTGACGTTGGGTGATAAGATGAGATTTTGACAGCTAAACTACCAACTGAACATTTAACAAGATTGGACCAGGATTGGCCTTATCAATGACGTACCCAAGCCCTAGACCCTATAGAGCCAAGACTCTCGATTTCACAAAAGAGCTTGTTCCTTGACAAAAATGGTCTCGGAGCCATTCTTGGCCATGTTGAATGGACTAGCCCTAAATATAGGTCTATAGGTTGATAATACTGGAGAAACTGGAATAAGTGGCGGCCACAGGGAACCATAAAAGGCCTAGACTTATTTAGGCCTGATCAGTCAGTGACGTGGTACGTTGAAAGGGCCTGGGTAATCAATTTCAGTAGAGTAGGTTACAGTATTGTCCATGTATAAAACTAGGTAGCCATTCCTTACAATTTCTTAAGGAACTGGCAGCAAACCTTGCCTGTCATAGCTCACACAACACACCAGCAGGTTGGACCTTTTAGGAGACATAAATCCATGAGAGCTGAGCAACAAGTACAAGGTTACTAGAAATCGAAGGTAAGAGCTATCTTAATCCCTTTTCCATATGCTGTTCTCTACTACTACTGGAGATAGATGTAACCAGAAAATGATTCAATATCATGGCTTGATAGGCCCTGTGCATAAGATTGTGGCCTGGGGGAAGAACAAATGATCAAAGAGGGGACATGAAGGCCTTGAGAGGGTGTGATGGTGCCTAGATCTGCCAGTTTCAACCATACCCTTGTTGATACATAATCACTTATCTCGAGGTACACATTCAATCTAATGTACAGATCTCGATATGGACACAAGTCTCACATGGCCTTCAGATGCTTTAGGTCTTTATCTACAGGCCTTTGTGCGAGGCGAGAAATGAAATTGTACCATGCCAAGCAATGCACATTTTAGTATATTTCCAACTAGAGACGTCTTTGTTTGGAAACAAGGGTGGCTATTCCGTCCTCAATATTCATCAGGAGTCTGCCATCTGGTTGTGACAAACATGTAATGAGACGGTGGCACTTCTTGTGAGTATGTATCTCCCCAAAGACTTTATGTGGGTGTGTTCTTTCTGGTCAGGTTCAAATAAGTCTTTTCAATTATTCTCGTGATCAAAGCACTTTTCTTGGGTACCGACAGCTCTTAGGAGCTGAAAAATTATGAACGCTTTAGAGCCAAACGACAACACAAAAGCACAACAACAGAATGTTTTCAGTTAATTTTTTGTTTCATTTCCACGTTTACCAATAAATACAATTATGTAAACACAGCATCACCATACAAAAGTAATTGGAATTTGGTCAATACGTGGGCACTGAATGACAGCCAGGTACATGTAAGAATTCATCCTAATTTTCTTACATTTCATTGAGGAACCTTGTCCTCCAGAATATAAGTCAACCTTCAATCATCGTCCCGTTTCCTTGCATTAGATGCTGCACCCCCTATTTTTCTTTTCTTGAACACAATTCCTGGTTTCTGTCCCTGCTTTGTAGGTAGCTCAGCAGCACGTTTTTCTCTGAATTTTATTTTTGGTGGTTCAGTATAAGAAGTATCCACAGGAGTGTCTTTGCTCTCCTGTTGTTCCTGTATATGCCAATTGGATTTGGGAAGTTGGTAGTCAATCACTGGCCTGCAATTAAAATTTTGAATGAAAAAATACATACACCTCTATAGTGAACTGAATAAGAGACAGCTGAACCAGCTTCAGCAGACTTCATAAAACACCCGGCAAGACTAGGTTTACAAAGAGCTTCATGGTATACAGACACACTCGTGAACAATGTCTTGATTTTTTTTGTGACTACAGAACACACTTACTCTTCCTCTTGAGAGACTGTCTCCCAACTCCCGTAAGCAGACGGCCGACTTGGCCTCGGGGCACGATGCACAGGCTCCGGACTTGGTAAAGGAATCTCATCACTTGGCATTGGGATCGAGGCACATGGCATCGGTATTTGTGCAACAGGTACAGCTTCAGCACTTTGTACGAGCTGATCGGTTTTTTCTGTGGCACTTTCTTGAAGAGTCTCAGGTGCACTTTCTAACCGTGCTGCAGCTTCTGATTTTCCATTCGTTGTAGTTTCTGTAACCTCCTGAAATTTGAAACAGAATTTTATCGGAGAGTCACAGCAATAAATATCAAAATCATTTACCCATGTAGCCCACCATTGGTACATAATCTGGTCCTATGTCCGGTTCAAACTCGAACCCATTTTAAGGGTAGTCCAGTGATTATGAAATGAGCAATGCGGATATTACTCCCAGTGATTTATATTTCCATACCTTGACAGTATCTTCTTCTATTGTTGAAGCAGCTTCTTTCTTCTTTTTCTTCTTCTTCCCTTTCCTCTCAGAGGGTGGAACATATCCTTCTGGTTGTGTCCATGATGTTTCTGAAAGAAGAAAAAACAGTCACATCAAGTGATGCAATGAATAGAAATAAAGTTACTACAATGGACTGGTTTTCCAGTCCATTTTGACCAATAATTATATATTCAAATCAGGCCAGGGCATAAACAACTGCTCATGACAAAGATTGAAAACATCTTCCCAGAATTAACTCGAAATGTTTGTCTCACCTCCAGTTATTTTGTTCCAATAGTATGTATAACCATCAGGTGACTTGGCTTCATCCCAATCAGTCCCAGCTGTCGTTGTATCCGTTGTGTTTTTGGCGGGGTCAGCGGACGTCGTACTCTCTTGTTCCGTTTCTTCTGGTTGTTCAAACCCCTCTGGTCTGTTCTCAACTGTGTGGACTTTCTCTGCAAAGAATACCAATAGGTAGAAAGATAGAGTTTGCCTGTCTGTTTAAGCATATTACAGTTAAAAAGCTGGTATGATTTGAGAACGATTAAAAAGCAACTGACCTTTAATTTTGACTCCATAGACCGCTGCCATTGATGGATCATTGGCGATATCCCGTTTGAGAGCTTCAAGGGCATCCTAGCAAAAAAGACAACCAAAGGTTTGAAATCAATTTCAGAAGCATTTCTATGAGAATCAGTGTAGGAGACGTGCTTGCTACTAGCAGTCATGGTAAGCTGCCAGTCAAGAAGGAAAACTCTGATATAAACTTGTGAAGTACATGCATAAAAAGTCCACCAAAGTCGGCAGGGTCCATCCAGTTCTTGTGGCATATCCCATCTTCTGCTTTTGGTTTAGTTTCTAAAAGATTACCAAAACACAAGTTCCCAGAACTCTCAGCTTTGCCATCATTGGTTGTATTCACACACTTACCCGTTCCATCTTTGCCATGTCAGCACTCCGCTCATCTTGCGCTTTCGCATCTTTCAGACCCTTCTTTTTCAGCTGAATTTATAATAAAAAGTAAACTATGATTTTAGCATTTAAGACTTGCCTGCACAGGGGTAAGTGATTTTAAAGGACATCACATGCATTAAGGTGTCATTGTTTATCACATTTGGGGTCAACTTCTTTTATCTTGCGACATTTTAAAGAAAATCTTTTAAATGGCTTTAGAATGATACCCAGATCTTTTATAGGAAGACGGCTGATAACTTCTTGTAGAATGTGGAACATACTTAGATCTTCATCACTTACCGTATCAATTTTTTTCTTTACATTTTCAAGATGTCTCTTTCCTTTTTCATGAAAGTCAATACTCTGTAATTAAAGGGTCAATCCAATAGTCAGAAATAAGCAAAGAATTGATGAATTATCAATGAATATCTAGTGGACTTCAAAATACATAATTGAGTGCAATTTACAGATCTAATGACTAATGTCTCCGGCCAAGTACCCATTTTTCTTTCAGACACAACTTACAGGTTTATTTTCTGCAATCCAACATTTGCAAAAGTCGCAATATTTCCTTGGGTTTGACTTCCAGTATTCTGACCTAGAAATGAAGATATAATATGAGAGTTATACAATGTTAACTTATAGTTCATTGATTCATATGGAGCCAATTGTCGGATACTAATATGACAGATTCAAATTCAGACATTCAAAAATGCAGGGTTTTACACAACTTGGATGTGATTTTGCAAACGGCTTGGATCAAAATAACATTTAGGAACTGCAATATTCACATATTAAAAGTGTCTGTTTCCTCTTTGCTCGATAATACTTAAGTTTAATGAGCAGTGTTGATTTTTGTGCAAAAATCTATTTTTAGAAATAGGTAAAACCACCAGATTTGGTAAAATATATTTTGATTGGTCAGTTTTTGACACCCTCGGTTTCGATATCCAATGAAATTTTAGTTTACATCTGAGTCAGGACGGTACGCATGCGTTGTGCGTGGCTTTTGTTGTTGATAAAATTTTGCTGGAGAGGTGTCTGTGTTTTGCTGAATAAAGTTGACATTTGCGTAATTGTCAATGAAACATTTGGCAAGAAAGTTACATGATTAGTTAGTATAGATGGTAAGTAAGCTGGTGCATTTAATATTGTCATGAAAATCGTTTGGAAAAGGACAAATACATGGTCTCGAATGGGGGCATATTTTTAGATGAAGTGGGCATGTACATTTTTCGCATGCATGATGCACGTACATGTGACATATGGGTGTTTTTGTTTACATTTTCAACCTCAGGACCAATTGCTTTGTGTTGTCTTGCCCATATCAAAGCTTCATCCTGGGTTGTTTAGATGTTTGATTTCGTTTCGTATTATCCGAGGCCAAGTGGTGACGAGAAGGTCTAAGAAAATAACATCAGAAAATTCAGATGCTCACAACAACACGACAAGGCCGATAGGCCTCGACTGCTAAAGTCAGGCGGACAAAGGGAAGGCCAATGCCAAGCCCAAGGTGACAAAATGATGATGATATTGATCTTTCCGATATTTTGTTAACCTCAACCTCAATAGGCCTACATGGTTTTACTAGAACATGTTGCAAGATTTTAAAAGGTTCCAATAAAAAGTGAAAAATCATCATAAAATCGATATCAGAAGAAGGGATGATGAATGTGCGTTAGGTCACCACTGGTCCTTTGCAAATACCCCTCTACAAATCAATGTTTCTCATCTTTTCAGGAGCAAGACCAGGCATCAGGTAAGCTGCTAGTGCCAATCCTACTGTCTGAATTAAGCCTTATTTTTGTCTAGATATTTGGGCATTTTGACAACCAAGGACCACTGGCTCGGTCCAAGTGAATAACAAAACCATAATAAGAGCCCAAACAGTTTTCAAAGATGGCAATACTGTAACTTACTGGATAAAGAGTATCAAATAAAACAGTGTATCGCTCAGCTGGCCAAAAGTGGTAAACTGGTTAATTATCCACTTTATTGAATGTATGCCCAATTAGATAGTCCCCGCAGCAGATGTGTATGAATTGTGAAAAATTCAAAAGCCTGCTGCAAGCAAGTAGAACTTGGTATACTACATTATGGGGTAGGGCCTACTTGATGTTTATTCAAATAATATCACTCTACCTTGTGTCTGTCTAGCTGATGTTCTGAGAGAGAGTGTGAGGAAGGTGACAATTCAATCAATTTTTATTGGAAACTTGGTATGCGTCATATTTTTCCGAAAAATAATCTTTACTTTGCTTCCAGATTGGGGTAGTTGGCCCCTCACTGATCAGACCAACGAGATTGATGCAATGGTTGATGCCTACCATGAACAGCAGGATTGTGATGAGCCCATCCCAGAGCCCAACAACAGCTCTCTGGAGGGAAAGGAGGACTCGCTCTATGAAGAAAGCAGTGCCTTAGCTGTGAGTACACAATTTTATCTTGCATATTTGTACCTATCTTATTAAAAACCATATCTTCATATACAAGTCATGTGTTTTCTGTCCGAGTTGAATTTGAAGCCAGGGTGCATCAAGTCTGCTGAACATGGACAATTCTCTTTGGTTGCAACAAAAGTTTATTTTGTTTTATTTTTCTTCCACTTAGGGTGAAGATGATTTTGTGAATGATTACGCCATGTACGATGGCTATGATAGTTATAATGATAGTGGGTCTGGAGGGGCTCGATCGGATGACGACAGTGGCCAGGGATACAGTGAAGAGGACCAACTGGTCGATAAGAAAGGTGTTATCAAGAGTGGCAGCAGCGTTTATTTCTACCCTACAGGAAAGGAAGGAATGGGTAACTATTAGATTTTTGATTTGTGGATATTTGAGTTCAGGTTTGCTTCTTCAAGGGCAAAAATTTCAACATTATTCACAAATTCCGCCAATCTAGATCAGCGGGTTATTTCGTATATTTGTTACTTTTGGAAATTTTCTGAGACCTGGTTTCAGATTATTGCAATAGCAAGGACTCATTAGAAATTCAGAATCTGGCTGTTGAATTATGCGAATGATGTGCATGCGTGGATGTATGCTAGTGACGTGTACAGTACATGTGTTGTCGATGTCGGACAGGTGCACACCATAAATCTGGCCCTTATGTGATGCCACTTGATAGGAATAAATTTGCATAACTATTACCAGTGTTGAAATACATGGAGGTATCAAGTAGTTGAAATGCTGTCAGTAAGCAATAACTTGGGAGGACAGTACTGGATGTGAAGTGATGTTCAGTTAAGCATCAGTATTTTCCCCAATAATAATTATCAACTCAAATGCCAGCTGCTAAATGTGTGCTCAACATAATCACATTGACATTTTTACGCCAACCTGGGTTCTTTTGTGAATTCCATTCATAAAAAATGTCCTTTTTTTAGCGACCTGTGAAAATTGTGGCACCATTGGAATAAAACATGCGTTTTATTCCAAATCGAAAAAGTTCTGCAGCCTCCCATGTTCTCGGGAATACGGTGAGAAGTTCCCCCAGTCTCAACAGAAGCGAACGGTGAATAAACAAGACCAGTCGAAGAAGAAGTCGAGACCAAAAGGAAATCACGTTCAGAATGTGAATCAGGAACCGGGTGGGTTGATTGGTGTTTATGATTTGAATTCTCGAGAAAAGGACATGTTCTTCTACATTCAGATAGTCATAGCCTGTTCGCTGCAGGTCTTAGATATATTTACAATATAAAGAAAAAGCTTGGAATTCTTCTGCTTCATTATCCATAAAGCTAATGTTTGACGTACTTGACCAGTCTTTATTGTTTGTTCTTCAGCTTCTTTTGACTGGAGTAACTATTTGACTGATACAGATGCGGACGCAGCTTCTGTGTCTTGTTTTAAACATGTGAGTATGCAACGAACTATCATTATTTGGGGTTACTGCATCGTATCTTATGAAGATCCTGGAAGTTATGGATTAATTCCAGGTATTTTCCGAGTAAGGGTCATAAACTCATCTTGCTGTAAGGTAACATATCCAGCCATTGTATCATGATAACTACACTTCTCGTCTGATCAAGTTTGTTGATATGAATAATATTTGCCCCCATTTTATTAATCTTCAGGTGGCAATGACTGACGCCTGGGAGAACATTACAGTCGGTATGAAAGTAGAGGTGCTAAACTCGGATTGTGACATCCCAAACAATGCCTACTGGATTGCTGCCGTATTGAAAATAGCTGGTAAGCATATTAGACTGGAGAGAGTAAATGTATTGTGATTTGATGCAGTGTATGTCGATGGTAAAGCATTGTCACAACTGACTGAAACCTCCTCTACCTCACTCTCGACTCATGAAATGTATTCGTTTCTTTTCTAGGTTATAAAGCCATGTTGCGCTATGAAGGCTTTGGCCAAGACAGTTGCCGAGACTTCTGGGTGAATCTCTGTACGAATTCGGTTCATCCGGTCGGCTGGTGTGCTACCATTGGGAAACCTCTTGTTCCTCCCAAAAGTAAGTCAGTTATTTTGGTAATCAATTCCGCTCTGTGGTCGTTGACTCCTTACTGTCTTAGTGTCTCTCTGAGCAAAAGTGGACTAGCTTCATGGCGGCAGCTTTGAACAATTGGTACAATTGGGCACACTCAAATAGTTCTGAGCACCTTGTAAATTTCAATTTGATTACACTCAGTCACGAGGGTGTCCTTGATAGAGGGGTTCTACTGTATGTTTTATAATTTCATCTCTTATATCACACTTACAGCCATACAACATAAGTATTCTGACTGGAAGGATTTCCTCGTCAAAAGGCTGACCGGTGCTCGAACAGTTCCAAATAACTTCTACAGCAAGGTGCTAGAAAACCTGAACAACGGGCAGCTGAAGAAGGGCATGTTTGTTGAGGTCGTCGACAAGATGTGTGTGTCAGCGATGCGCGTCGCCACTGTCGATGAAGTTCACGGCGGCCGACTCCGGCTGAAATACACAGACTCGCTAATGGTCAACGATGATTTCTGGGTGCATGAGCGGTCACCCTTGGTGCATCATGTTGGCTGGTCACAGATGGTCGGACATAAGCTACATGCGTCTGCTGGTGAGTGTCATGCCTTAAAGCGATCTTATCCTGGCGTTTAGGACAAGGATACTCTGAATTGAAACCACAGCTAGAGATTGGTGACCTCGGCCACCTTGGTTGCTGATCGGAGTCTGAGATTGGACTGTTTTTGAAAAAGTTTGTGTTATACCAATTCTTAACCTTATTAATCATGATAGTGTTGTGTTCTTTTGTTAACTTAATCGTAAATATGTATCTTCCACTTCAGAATATAAAAATCGAAGTCTCAAAAAAATTGCTCTGAAAAATTATGCAGATGATGACAGTCGACCGGATATGTTTCCCAAACTGAAAGATCCTCCTGAGGGCATAAGGTTTGAAGTCGGCATGAAACTTGAGGCGATCGATCCGTTGAATCTCTCATCAATATGTGTTGCCACTGTCATGAAGGTAAGATCTTAACAGAAGTCCTAGTTTTATTACACTTTCCTCAGAGCCCTTCAGCAGACCCCAAGGTTATTATGGCCTCTGAAATCATTTTAGGTGTGATAGATTGTAGATATACCATTGTGCTGCCGTCTATTGTCACACTCATTGATTTATCTTTTAATTTTTCGTCTTCTAGGTGCTCCGTAATAACTACTTGATGATCGGTATTGACGGTTCAATGGCGGCAAATGGATCTGATTGGTTCTGCTACCATGCTTCATCACCCTGTATATTCCCAGTCGGTTTCTGTGAAATCAACAATATCGAACTCTCCCCTCCAAAAGGTAACAAACAAACTTGACAACCCTGTCCATCTGGGAAAGGTTCCCTTCGTTAAAAATGTATCTTAAAGTTTGAAATGTTTGCTCATTTTCAATGGTTGGTTGACGAAATATTGTGTTTGCTGCCAACATCTAATGGTTAGTGGATTACAGTTGAAATGCATTCACACACGCTATCCTGATACGCAGACCACTTCTTTCACTTATTTTCCCCTCTCTTTCCCAGGCTACAGAACACCGCCATTCAAATGGTTCGACTATCTGAAGCAAACAAAATCAGTGGCAGCACCGGTGAAACTCTTCGATAAAGTCATACCAAAACATGGGTATAAAGTCGGCATGAAGTTAGAAGCTGTTGATTTGATGGAACCGCGACTACTTTGTGTCGGGGCAGTGGGACGGGTCGTTGGTCGACTTTTGCGGATCCATTTTGATGGCTGGGAGACGGAATACGACCAGTGGGTGGATTGTCAGTCCCCGGATATCTATCCGGTCGGTTGGTGTGAAATGGTTGGATATAATTTGGAGGGCCCGAGGCATGGTGAGTAGATATGAATGTCTATTGTGATTTTTAAAATATAACATGCGGTAATGCGATTGAAGTGTCTCATTTTGTCAGAAGCACATCTGAACAAATCAGTTTTCTTATGTTTTGGGAAAACAATTGAAGCTAGATCTCCAGCGGGTCAGTGAGTGTTGGAACCAGGAAGTGACAAATGATGCAGGGTCATTGGTAAAGGTACTAGCTGATTTCAATGCAGAATTTGACAGAAACTTTTTGTTGAATCTGCAGATTATGTGGCAGCCCTGGCAGCATCACAACCAAAACGCAAGAAGCCAAAGACTCAAGTATATCGTGGACCAAGAAAGAGTAAGTCCAGTGCAAGTGGCAATACCCAAAAGACCTCTAAAACAAGTATGATATCATCGATAGACAATCAATCAATCAGTCATTAATACCAGCCTGGGAACCCCATTGGATTTTTTGCTGACGGTATGAAGTCCACCAACTTCACGCACCTTGGTACAGACACATGCCCCCACGAAGAGCCAGGAGTTCCTTGATAGCCATGAATTACAATTCTTGGTTCTCTCCTTGGAATTGAACCCCCATTACCTCCTGATTACAAGCCTGGTGCAAAAACACTAAGCCACTGATCTCCCCATTTATCAGAACGGTCTTATATCTTTATTATCTTGTTGCAGAGAGAAAACCAAAGACACCCCCCATGAGGATATCAGGCTCGGGTCGTGGAGGTTACACCTACAGTACTCCTTCATATGTCCCGCTGCCCCCTGAGCAAGTGGCTGCAACACTACCACCACCTTTACTCGACGAGAGAGACTCGCAAGATAGCATAAAAATGTCAAAGGAAATGCCGATGGAAGTGGATTCATCTGGTGAGCATCTACTTTGATATCAGTCAAATAATTTTCAGTCTAAGTCCAGCTCTTAGTTTATAGACCTCGCCTTCTATGGTGCTTTGCTAGAAACAGCTGTGACACATGTTTTGATAATGGATTTGGTGCGTTGCATTTTGATAAAATGCCAAGCACTGAGCAATTCTTTACGAAATTCAAATCTCTTTTCTAGGTTCAGACTCAAAGGATTCAAAACCTCCAACGATGATGCAAACGAACCCAACACTCCAAACCAAGGGTAATGACATGCCTAACCTCACCTCCATGATAACCAAACCAACACCTACGATAACCTCGTCCCCAAAAACACCCCCAAATAACTCACCAATGGCTGCGGCGTTAAAAACAGCGACTGCCATTTGGAAGCAACAGCAACAACAACATCAGCTGGTGAAACACAACTTACAAGTGTCGCCACCGAGAAATACGATGAACATGTCGCCACAGCGGGTACCAAATCTGTCGCCTCCAAGGGTTCAGAATTTATCACCACCCAGAGTACCGAACCTCTCTCCTCACCATGTCCAGACTCTATCACCACCCCGAGTTACGGCTGTATTGACGAATATCTCGCCACCAGCAGGACTTACAACACCTCCAGGTGGAAACATGTTTATCCCGGCTACGACGACAGTCCTGTACGGGAGTCCACCAGTCAAGCACGACTCCTCACCCGCACATTACGTCCAATCAGCCTTCACCCATTACATTCCACGCATTTTACCAGGAGACACAAGTGAAGACAATCTGCGGCTCTCGTCGAGTCGGCCTTACACTCCAGAATTATGGACTTCAAACGACGTCTGCCAGTTTCTGCAGAAAAACGAATGTGGGGCTTACAGCGACAGTTTTAGTAAGAGGGTAAGTGACTGGGGATACTTGGTTGATGGATCTGTGCAATTGGTTGTTGCTCTTCCTTTGACCCTTAAACCTTTTCACCAATATGTGCCCCTATGTAACAACTAGCTTCTCCGCCTTTCACCCCAAAAACTTATTTTCAGTTATTGTGTACATATATGTAGTTAGCGAATAGCACATGATGCTGGCGGGAGCTCCTCATGGACTACATTCTGTGATATGTTGCCAGTTCATTTGCAACAAACTGATATTTCAAACTATCTACAACCTGGCTAAGATCTTATGCAGCATATCTACCTATCTGTTCTTGCCAATATTTGGGAAGCGTAATTTTTGTGCTTGGTGAAGAAAATGATTCATAAACAATAATTTCACAACTCATTTTTTCTGTCTCTTCAGGGTATTGATGGTCATAAATTCCTGACATTGAGCAAGGAACAGATTGTGAACTTAACCGGCATGAAAGTCGGACCTTCGCTGAAAATCTTCGATCTCATTCAGTCTCTTAAGATCAAGGTTAAGGAACAAAGTCGGGCCAAGGTCAGCTTGAAGCCTTCAAGGACGTAGCTAGTGAGGTGCAGGGATTTGTGGAATGGATGTAATCAAACGTATTGAATGAGAAATGTGGACTCGCTCGAGGATAAACAAATATGATGTCAATGAACTGGAAAATGCTGGTTGCTTATGCATCTTTCAATGTGCATGTATGTCCTCTGCACCCCCCATTTATGTGGTGCTGGCCATGTTTCGACATCTTACTCTACTAAGGCTCCATATCTGTACGTCATCATTGTGTAATTAGATTAAGGGGGAGTGCAAGGCACACATTGACACTTGCATCAACGGTGGACCCTCTGGGCTCCTAAGCTCTACTGTAGCCTAGAATGTGGGCGGGGAACTGAATTCATAACCGGTGCAAAGCCTCGAAACATTTGTAGCAATTGCTCAATTAATAACCTCGGCACTGGATTTTACACTGAACAGGGTCAGATAATCATGAATGTAAGTGATAGGCTCTGAGAATTGAAAAGTTTCAAAAGTATTAAAATAACCAATTTTGAAAAAATGTGTTGTCAACATCAGTCACTCTACAATGCATCTCTGTAAAAAGCCATCATCAAGGTAGTCTGTATATAATCTTAGACTATTGCTATTTGCCATATTAATACTATCTAAATCTTGTAGATGTTAGTGACTTGGGCATTTTGTACTGAAATAAAGTGACTCATCACATTGAGTCTAGCATGAGGTCACATTGCATTCTTTTAAGGTGGATATCGTAAAATAATGACTTCTAGAGTAGAGTGTCCTTGATATCAGATTCAATGTTGTGGGTCGCTTATAGGGACTAGTTTGTGTTCATTGATTTCAATCCTGCTTTTCAGCTACATACATGTACTGCATATATTGTCATCTTATGACCATCTTTGAGCTTGGGTTCATTTTTGCATAGAGCATTATATTACTCTTCATCATATGTTTATATGAATACACATCCATAATACTTGTACTCCTATTCCAAAGGCAGCATAGCATTTTTGTACAGTGACATTCATGTACTGTAAATTAAGATTTGTGTACTGTAAATCAACATTTATGTACTGTAAATGTACTGAATTAGGTTTGTAGAGTAATGTGTATACCACTGGAAAACATGTGGTCACAGTAGTTACATTAAGTCATAATATAAGGATTCAATTTTAGTCGAATCACGTCGCGTTCAGGTTGAACTTTGTTGCCGGTGCATACATTTAAGTGAGTGTATTTGAAATATTTGAGTGAGATATCTAGATATCGGAGCAACTGAGCAAAGTCTGCTTCACGAAAACATTTTTTGTATGAAGTGGGAAAGACGATGAGAAAACTTGTTGCCATAGCAAGTACTGCTGAAATATTTAGGGCTAAAATAGATTGCGTGTTGCTTGATGCCAGATGCCAATTTCGACCGCTGTGCCATCAATGAAAGAGAAAAACCTATAAGTTAAAGTTAGCATAGGTCATCGTCCTCCACAGTGAGGCTTGACTTCATGTGCTGTATATTGTCATGTTTGTAAATAGGCCTGTTCATTTGTATGTTGAGTCATCTTGTCACCAAAAGTCATGTTCTGTTCCATTGTCGTCGTGGCTCCCAAAGCATATAAGAGAAATCACATTGTAAATGTTGGATTCAGTCTCATTTCATGTCATTATTGTAAATATACACTCATGTCATTGTCATTTCAAAAGTTCATTTTTATTTATGTAGGTAAAAAGGGGTAGACTAGAATAGATTCTGACATGTAGAAGCCCTGCAATCAAATACTGCAAAACACCAAATTTTCGGAGGAATTTTTTTTTATGGACATTTCTAAAAACTCAGATTCGTGGGTCTTGTCTATTGGTGAATTTGTTAACCAGAACTGAACTCGATCGAAACGAGGCACTCAGTTGATACTAAAGTTTGGTTCATTAGCTTTACAATGACATAAGTTGGTGGTTCAGTTCTGCAAAAGGCGTCGCAACAAAATAAAACGGGCGCAATATTGCATTTGTTGATCAACTTAAATACCCTCTGTAAATAAACCTTCTCGTACATGTAATACGCGCATCAGATTATTTTTGTAAAACCAGCTAGTCATGTATGTTGTATGTCTGTCCATTTCATTTTGTTATGTAGTCTCGGCCATAGATGTAAAAGCAGATTTAACATATGGGGCCTGCAAACGAGCTATTTTGTAACCTGCATGCAAGAAAAATGGCTCTTTGGGGTGGTGATCGTGTAGGTACCTGCAGAATCCGTGACTGCACCGCCCTGTGATCGATATCAAATCCAGCGGTCCCAGTTTTACCCGCAGATGGGAGATCCATTTGTCATGCGTTGCAGTGACTTCAATCGCAGGTTGTTTAAATTGCTCTTTTGCGCGGTGCTCTAGAAATATTGACCAACTGGAATAATTGTTGCTTTAGGTTTTAGCCAGGGTTATCCAAAACAGGTTATCTTGTTGGCAGAATATTTATTCAAAGCTTTTCGCCAGCTACATATTCCTACATTCAGTTAATCTTTTGAGGCAGAACTTCCATAGTGTCGAAAATCATGTTATTTTGTAAGGAGTGTGTTTATGTACAGGCTTGATCAGTACAGGGTGGCCCAGAATTATCTTCCCTCGCACAATAGGATTCTATTGTGTGAGGGAAGATAATTCTGGGCCACCCTGTAGAATGAGACGGAATAGAAAAGCATTAATGCATCTAATTCTGGCCCACTTGGACAAAAGTCTGGCCAAAAAATTCAGTCCTTAAAAATCCTCTCTTGGAATGAAAGGCGGTCAAGATGAATGCATCAGACTGTCCATTTTGTTTATGGAAACTACATGTATGAGTTCCTCCCTAGCATTTATTAGTTAATCATATTTGTAAAAAGATTTACCAGCTTTTGATAATGACAGTTGTTCAAGGATTTGACAGGCTGCAATAAAATTTATCCTTTATTGAAATGTACCATTTGCTTTTGATCTTGTTTGCACAAGGGCCCCATTGTATCAAAGGGCTCAAAGCAGTGATGGTCAGTAGGCCGAATGACGTCTTCACTGTATTCTGATGGTTGGTTGTGACTGCATTGGATGCCGGTTGGTTGTGTCTTTGCTTTTCTTTGCATTGTCTTCACTATTCTACTGGGTGGTTGTGGCTATGCATTCGAATAAGACAGTTACAACCAGACCAAACCTGGCACCTGCTATGTCTTCCCAGCACAGAGGGAGTGACTGTCGCAACCAGACTCTAATCAAACCTGGCAACACCAGTCTTGCAAGCACAGCGAAAGAGCTGAGACAGTCACAATCAGACTCGAATCAAACCTGCAGCTCCAGTCTTACAAGCACAGTGAAAGAGATGAGACAGTCACAATCAGACTCGAATCAAACCTGCAGCTCCAGTCTTACAAGCACAGTGAAATAGCTGAGACAGTCACAATCAGACTCGAATCAAACCTGCAGCTCCAGTCTTACAAGCACAGTGAAAGAGATGAGACAGTCACAATCAGACTCGAATCAAACCTGCAGCTCCAGTCTTACAAGCAAAGTGAAAGAGATGAGACAGTCACAATCAGACTCGAATCAAACCTGCAGCTCCAGTCTTACAAGCAAAGTGAAAGAGATGAGACAGTCACAATCAGACTCGAATCAAACCTGGCAGCTCCAGTCTTGCCAGCACAGTGAAAGAGCTGAGACAGTCACAACCAGACCAAATCAAACCTGGCAGCTCCAGTCTTGCCAGCACAGTGAAAGAGATGAGACAGTCACAACCAGAACAAATCAAACCTGGCAGCTCCAGTCTTTCCATCACAGTGAAAGAGCTGAGACAGTCACAATCAAACTCAATTCAAAAACCTTCAGCTCCAGTCTTGCCAGCACAGTAAAAGAGATGAGACAGCCACAACTAGACCGAATCAAACCTGGCAGCTCTAGTCTTGCCATCACAGTGAAATAGCTGAGACAGTCACAATCAGACTAATCAAACCTTCAGCTCCAGTCTTGCCAGCACAGTGAAAGAGATGAGACAGTCACAGCTAGACCGAATCAAACCTGGAAGCTCCAACGTCTTGCCATCACAGTGAAATAACTGAGACAGTCACAATCAGACTCAAATCAAACCTTCAGCTCCAGTCTTGCCAGCACAGTGAAAGAGATGAGACAGTCACAACCAGACGAAATCAAACCTGGCAGCTCCAGTCTTGCCAGCCAATGGAAGAGATCAGACAGCCACAACTAGACAGAATCCGATCTGGCAGCTCCAACGTATTGCCAGCACAGTGAAAGAGATGAGACAGCCACAACCAGACGACTGAATCAAACCTGGCAGCTCCAACGTCTTGCCAGTAAAGTGAAAGAGATGAGACAGTCACAACCAGACCGAATGAAACCTGGCAGCTTATGTCTTGCCATCACAGTGAAAGAGCTGAGACAGTCACAATCAGACTCGAATCAAACCTTCAGCTCCAGTCTTTCCAGCACAGTGAAAGCGATGAGACAGTCACAGACAGACTGAGGGATGTTGTTCCCCCAAAACCCTTTCTGATCGGTAGGGATGAGACAAAATCGGGCCTCGCTGTCCCACCATGTTGCCAGCATTGTGAGGGATATGCGACCGACACAGATAGGCCAAATGGGCCCTGGCACTTTCATTATGTTGCCAACACCACACGGTGAGATCGATGAGACAGTCACAATCACACAGAATGGTACCTGAGCCAAGGCCACTGCCTTGCCGACATGGTGCGCGAGACAAGACAGTCCAACCAGACTGAATCGGGCCAATCACCTCCACTGTCTTGCCAAATCAAGACGGATGACTGTCTCATCTCTGTCACTGTGCTGGCAATACTGGAGCTACCAGGTTGGACTCGGTCTGGTTGTGACTGCTCATCTCTTCCATGCGCTGGCAAGACTGGAGCTACCAGGCTGGATTCGGTCTTGTTGTGGCCGTCTCGTCTCTTCCACGGGCTGAGAGACGTTGGAGTTGCCAGGTTAGATTCGGTCTGCTTGTGACTGTCTCATCTTTTCCATGGGCTGACAAGACGTTGGAGCTGCCATGTTGGATTCGCTCTGCCTGCAGCTGTCTCATCTCTTCCGCAGGCTGGAAGACGTTGGAGCTGCCAGGTTGGATTCGCTCTGTTTGTGGCTGTCCCATCTCTTTCAAGGGGCTGGCAAGACGTTGGATCTACCTGATTGGACTCGGTCTGGTTGTGCATTTATCGTCTCTTTCTCTGTGCTGGCAAGAGTTTGGAGCAGCCAGGTTTGATTCGGTCTAGTTGTGACTGTCTCATCTCTTTCACTGTGCTGGTAAGACTGGGCGGCTGTGTCAGACGGCCAGGTTTGGTTCGGTCTGGTTGTGACTGTCTCAGCTCTTTCACTGTGCTCTCAAGACTTTGGAGCAGCCAGGTTTGATTCGGTCTAGTTGTGACTGTCTCATCTCTCCTACTGTGCTGCATAGCAAGAATGGACGGTCATGTTTGGGTCGGTCTGGTTGTGACTTTGGAGAAACCAAGTGTGTCCGTCTCATCACAAGCTCAGTGCCGGCAACACAGTGTTAGTCTGTGTTGTATCCCATAACCAAATATTGATGATAGGTACGTGGTACAAGGCTGTTGAAGTGCCTGGCCCGATTCGATGTGGTTGTGACCTTCTCATCTCTTTCACTGTTCTGACAAAACTGGACGGCCAGGTTTGATTCGGTCTAGTTTTGCCTGTCCCATCATCCCTTCCATGGGCTGGCAAGACGTTGGAGCTGCCAGGCTTGATTCGGTCTGGTTGTAACTGCTCGTCTCTTCCATGGGCTGGCAAGACTGGAGCTGCCAGGTTGGATTTGGTCTTGTTGTGGCTGTCTCATCTCTTTCACTGTGCAGGCAAGACTTGACTGCCTGGTTTCGTTTGGTCTGGTTGTGGCTGTCTAACTCTTTCACTGTGCTAGCAAGACTTTGGAGCAGCCAGGTGTGTCCGTCTCATCAAAATCTCAGTGCGGGCAACAAGGTGTTCTTCTGTGTTTAATCCCATAACCAAGTATTGATGGTAGGTACGTGGTACAAGACGGTGAAAGTGCCTCGCCTTGCCCGATTCGATGTGGTTGTGACTGTCTCATCTCATTCACTGTTCTGCCAAAACTGGACGGCTAGGTTTGATTCGGTCTAGTTGTGACTGTCTCATCTTTTTCACTGTGTTGGCAAGACTGGAGCCGCCAGGCTTGATTCGGTCTGGTTGTGACTGTCTCATCTCTTTAACTGTGCTGGCAAGACTGGAGCCGCCAGGCTTGATTCGGTCTGGTTGTGACTGTCTCATCTCTTTCATTGTGCTGGTAAGACTGGAGCTGCCAGGTTTGATTCGAGTCTGGTTGTGACTGTCTCATCTCTTTCATTGTGCTGGCAAGACGACGTTGGAGCCGCCAGGTTTGATTCGGTCTGATTGTGACTGTCTCATCTCTTTCACTGTGCTGGCAAGACTGGAGCTGCCAGGTTTGATTCGAGTCTGATTGTGACTGTCTCATCTCTTTCACTGTGCTAGCAAGACTGGAGCTGCCAGGTTTGATTCGAGTCTGATTGTGACTGTCTCAGCTCTTTCACTGTGTTGGCAAGACTGGAGCTGCCAGGTTTGATTCGAGTCTGATTGTGACTGTCTCAGCTCTTTCACTGTGCTGGCAAGACTGGAGCTGCCAGGTTTGATTCGAGTCTGATTGTGACTGTCTCAGCTCTTTCACTGTGCTGGCAAGACTGGAGCTGCCAGGTTTGATTTGGTCTGGTTGTGACTGTCTCAGCTCTTTCACTGTGCTGGCAAGACAATGTTGGAGCTGCCAGGTTTGATTCGGTCTGATTGTGGCTGTCTCATCATGTTGCGAACATACATGGAGTGAGACAGATGAGGCAGTCACAACCAGACCAAATTGGACGTGGTACAGTTGCTTACTGCTGCCGAAACTTGGAACAAATGTGACAAAGAAGACAAAACATCATCTTAAATAGGAATGCTTTATTTCTAAAAAATAACTCTGTACAAGCCTCATTTTACAATTAGTTACATCTTCTTGCATATTCCTTCTACAACGAATACCTCAAGTATAAATCACCAGCACTGAACACGCCAACACCCTTAAATCTCAAATGGTCCGGTCACTTTTAATGAAAAGGATGGGTCCAATTAAGAGTCTAAGGGTAGATAGGCAATAAATAATGGCAGGAAATTTTAGCCTGTCACCACTGAGGGGACAGAAAAACCCTCAAGACCTCTGAAACTTTAAAGGGACTACGGTTTTTTTTTAGAAAATTGGCCCAAATCATAATTCAAGGCAGGGCAACCACTTCCATTGAAAGGAATAAATTGAAACAAAATGAAAGGAATTGACATTCCATTAGGAAAACACCATGCCTATTCTGTGTTATCTTCAACATATTCAGCGCCAGGGTTTAACCCCAAACACTCTCTTTACAGACTCCCAGCCCAATAGGGTGTCTGATAGCTACAACCTACTTAAATCATGAGTGTTTCTTGGATACCCCTGGTATAAAAAGAGTTGAAGTGACAAAATGAATTCGCCAGCAGCTGCAGGAGAAGGGAATGTTGTACTGCCACTCAAAATCAAATAGGTATACACTCAAAGAAAAAAACAGGGAATTTGGTCACTAATAACATACCATACAGAATCTCACCATTTGAGTAGGATACCCTCATAGGCTGCCTCAGCATGTTATCCTAACCTTTTTTGTGAGCATTCACTATCATTTTAGACAAGTAGGGCCAACAAATCGTGGGCTGAAGATTAACTTGGCACATCTCCACATCGGACAAAGACGTTGGTAAATTGCACGGTCGTTTGATTTGGACATCGGACCATATGCCTTCAGTTCACAACTCATGAATGATAATATCAAGGTGAAGTTCTTCTTAATATCATTTCTTTCAAGTGGACATAGAACTCGTTAATCGTCAGCCCACAAAATATCTCCGAAGGTTTTTTTTGTGCATTAGAAGAAGGGACAAGGACCCCTCATTCCACACTGAGGATATGGGGGTTCAGATCAATATTACCAAAAATATATAAGCGAGCCATACACATTTTTGATATGACACACAAGCAGAATATGAATACCGGTATGTTTGGAAATTCTTACAGATTTTTTTGATTTTATTCCCTATGGATGGCACCATTTAAAACAGAGCTGAACTGTACTGAAACTGTTCTCGAGAATGTGGTCGAAAGTCTTAAAGGCCTACGCCGTTAAAGAAAATTGTCTTCGTCTGTGCCACAAGTGAACAGGAATGAACATTGTCGCAGTTCAGTAACCAGAAAATTTACCAACACAGAGTATCTATAATTTCTACACACATTTCATAATCAAAAAATCTCAAATTCAATTTCTAATTTCTAATTTGAATGGCGTAGACCTTTAAGCACAGACATGAGTATTACTTGAAGATTTTTTCTCCCGAATTTCCAAAAGATATAAAAACAGACTTTTTCTTGCAAACCTAGTGTTTGACCGACAATATGTTTGCTTTAGTTGCCTGAACTTTAAATTGAGCTGCAGATACACTTCGACACAAATATTGTTCATTGACACTTTCTTTTTCTTGACTTGGACAAAAGCGTTGAAGTCACCAATCATTTCAGAAAGCAAAACGATCAATCTTTACAGTGTGTCCCAAAGAAGTGTCATAAAATGAAATAGGTAATCCCCTGAATGCAGGTGTGTCTTTGACCATGGCTTCTGAAAGGGCATGATATGATTGAAGTCAGGTGTTGGGGGGGGGGGATGTCATTGATCCTTAGTGCCAACAACTTCCATGTTTAGCATCACTGACACACTTTTTTGGACAAACTGTTCAATGCAAATTTCATTTGACACAACCTATTTTATCAAATAAACATTTTGAAAATATTGTTAAAATATCCACTTTCGACAATATACATGTAGCACAAAATGACAATATGCCACCATTAATTAATGATAATATCAATTAATAATTGCGTAAATGCATGATAAATAGACAGTTGAATCAGATATATAAGGCCTTAAAAAGTGATGGTTTTTATAGTGGGACACAGTTTTGGTCAACTAAGAAATCTATAGGGTGGGGGTGGGTGGGTTACCGGTTACATTATTACCAGGTGAAGTTGACTTTGTTAATAGATGATGTCATGGTTAGATCATTTTACCAAGACTATGAACACTGTTTTCTTAAATATCCAATATGTATAACTTAATGGGTTTACAACACAGCAACCCTGTTCACTGAATTGAGCATACGCATGTAATACGTTTAAAATGCAAGAAGCAGTACCAGTTTGCAGTAACTGTTCAAGTGCCACGCAAACGAGCGATATTTTGTCGGATGTGATCATGATTCGATCGCAGGTGGCAGTGACAACAATTTCTCATTTGCGTGGCGCGTTGCATCAACAGTTAGGTAAAAACAAGTTACGTAGTAAACCAAATCAACACTTTTTAGGCCTCAAGCTATTAAAGTGCCCAATGACTGCACAGAAATCCCAAAGCATTGTTAACAACCCAATAAGACACGTTTTATAGTTATATAGCCAAAAGACAAGTTCTGGTGGTCAGAGTACATGTATAAAGGGGTACTATAAATGGCCATGTCAACCCAGTTGCTTGTTGAGTACCAGTTTTCTAAGGACCTAATCAGCACAGAGCCAGTGTTTGAAGTTCTCTGAAGAAAATCTCAACATTTTTCAACTGGTTATCAAAATAAGCAGTCTCTAATACGTTAACTTTTATCTAATATCTGGCTTCCAAATACACCCATTTTTGCCAGCAGATCTTACCAGTTCAGATCACAAGAAAATGTTTGAAAAGTTGGCAACACACCCGCAGAGAACTTTGCTAAAACTTCCTGCAACTGGATGAAGAATCAACCCACAAAACTTTCAATTTTATACAAACTGACTATCAAAAATGGCGGTCTATATTAAGCAATAAAATGATTTTAAATCTTGGAAGGTTGTAATTTTCAATATGAAAAATACTACGTATATGCGTCCATGTCTGATCAGACCATACAATTGGTTGAACAAATCTTGAGCCAAAAGCCTCCTGTCCATAATCTAAGTTTAATGGTAAGGCAAAGTGTCATTTTTTTACTATCGTTTAACCCTCCCCACACCTGTTTCAGTTCTGTCCCACTTCAAATACTGGTATAATTTTCAACCCACAAATGCTATGGAATTTGTACGGAATTTCAGAAAATAAAATTTTCAACGAATACACTGCCAAGGCCAGGTTTACATAGAGTACACATGTCACGTGTCACTATACTACCACACGTGACACGAAGAACAAGTCATTTCCAAAGAGTAGGTTACATAGGTGACACTCGTGTCATGATTTCAAGCTGAAGTCAATTAACTACGGGTACATACTCATGACATTGGACACGTGACTCACAAACCCTGACAAGTGACAACATGAATTCCATGTAAGCCCGGGTCAGTGTGTCAAACACTTAAATTTTCAATAATTCAAAATAATTTCATGCATACAAAAATTACAGTAAAAAAATATTACAAACTGCGCGGTGCAGTTTGATGGTGTCTTGTATTTCCCTGATTGACTCCCCTCGAGGTAAACGTTGCAGGGAGACTAGACAAACATGATCATTGTAACTGTGTCCATTTCAACCCAACTGAGCAGAAATTCATATCCATCAAAATTGTCTTCATGTGGAATTCTCTACAAATTCAAGTGCATTGATATGGAAAACTAATGTATTTCTCTGGAAAATTCCATACATTCATCGGCAATTCTCTAAAGAATTCCATAAGACAATCTGATCCCAGTAACTTCATTTGGGTCACATTCACTTTAAACTCACTCATTTTCCCGGATAAAAAAGCCCCACTCCCTTACAGCCTACTGGCATGGGAATGTCTGTTTTGTTTAGAGTGTCCTCAATTGGACACACGTCATGGTCAAACCCCCTCTTACATAACACAGTAACCACCTTTTTCACTATTTCACATAAAACAACGGGTGCTGCTGGTTCCGTTTGGTGTAGTGACATTCCAAAGATACAACGCTGGCTAGTCAACTCACGGTACAAATTTGCACGTAAAGCCAAAGACATCTTAGTGATGCATCTCCACACTTGAGCCCTTGTCAATCTTTACCTCTCCCAATCCAAAACCATGGAGGAAATACAGCAAAATTCTCAGTCTTATGAAGGTGATTCCGACCAAGAGGTCTTGTGGAACCAGATATTTTGGCCAGGCTGAACAAACCAGAAAAGCAGTGGACATTTTAAAACTCTACCAGGCGAGAAAACGTTGCACGAATCGCCAGCTTCACACCGACAACGCCAGCAGCTGTTTAAATGCAATGATACCACACTGTTCTGCACAACTGCTGCTACAACCTCGTCTTAAATTTACCAGCCCTTGCGCTAGAGAACTTTTTCTCTTCATGGTATTTCATAAATAGTTCAGTATTCATGCAGGCAACGACCACAGTCGAGTCAAATTGGTGACATTTTCACCACCATGAAAACAACCAATTTTTGTCAGGTGTAATTAGATGAATACATGTAGGTCCATCTCTGTAAAGGAGGGCCGTTACATCGCATGTCTTAGATAAACTTTTATGAAATTCAAAGAGAAACGATTCATCACCAAAAACTCAGCTGATTATTCATGATAGCCCTGACAACAGGCAACCTTGACCTTTGACCGGCATCACTGCAGCAGTGTCATGATTCTTGTTTCGAATTTTTTTATAATAAATCTATTTATGAAAATTTCAAAACAGATTAGAGAAAAATAGTACATTATTACAATAAACAAATAATGTTTTCTCAGTAACTGAGAAAAAAACAATCTTTTCTCAGTAATTTCCATGTGTGTATAAAAACATATACGGTCACTTATAACATCGACAATTCAATAGTATGCAATAATATAAATCCATGTACAAGTCCTATATATCATTTAATGAGAAGTGACTGCGTATCCAGCATTTATCACAAGCTAGACCTACATGCCTCATATCCCCATTCTTCAAAAATGGACCATCTCATTTACATGAACAATCAAAGTCTAGCGACCAACCACTCTTGAGAAACGGGTTGCGTTTTGGCAGTATGAGCTAACTGATAAAACAAGGCAATGATTCAAAGCCTGTATAAGTCAATGTTTGATAATGTTTGAGTAAAGAACTGGATATTTAAAAGTTGCTGCAATTTATTGACAAACTACAAAGAATGAAATTAAGAATGAGACTAGCGTGAGACCTTTATATAGAACTGGCAACGCCATCAACCATCTATTATATTGGTATCCATCGACCTTACAACTGATTCATTCTTTTGTCTACCAGATATTTGTACCATACTCAAACCCACCTATCTATTGCACTTGTTGAATACTTGCAATAAGCTGTCTCCATGCCCCCACCAACCTGTGATGAACATTGGTGCAAGTTCTAATAGCATCACGAGTTATTTTTGGGTTGCAGCTAAAGCGTTCTCACACTAATCTCCTCATCAAACCTCATTCTAATTAGTCTCGCACAAAACAGGACAACTTTTCGAAATCACCAGTTACGCTAGCGTGCCAACGCTCTGCTGCTCCGCTATCTGACTAGCTTGAATAATTTCGCTGTAGGCCGCTTCAAAGCTCTGCTTGAGATCGGCGTATGACACCAATAACACAGTTTGATGGTCACGTGATGTGAGGCACAGTCGTTCAGGGGTGCCCGCATCAAGCTGGAAAAGAGCAAAATTAAAAAATTGTCATCAAGATAGTTTTTTAAACTGCCTGTTTACCATAAGTGAACTAAAATTTGGCAAATTTGCTCATTAGATTCTGTTGACGAGTGTAAAATAAACTGACCTTATTGAGTGACTGAACCACATGGGCCATATCAATCCAAGGAGCACCGTTTTCGTCAACTTGGTGGAACAGATAGTCGCGATACAACTTCAACAGGTACCGGTCACCCGTCTCACTCCATGCCGGATCCATGTGGAACTCAGGCCGGTCGTTCACCGTGCCAAGCTTACAGACCAAGCGGAACAGGCGACTGTTTTCCACCTCCTGGAATGCAAGGGAGATGGATAAAGTTCTCCTACAGAGTTCTTGAAGTAATCACAGGTGTATGAAGATAGAGAATTATAGCAATTGAGCAGCGCCCAATCCCATTGATAAGCACAACCTTAAATGCAATACAGCTTCCAGCTCTTACCTTTGACAGTTCATTTTCCAAGACGTCGTTCATTAACTGGCTGGCCTCCAGCTGAGTATAAAACCTCGCACCCACCATTGGCATGATGTCATTCACACTCCGTACACGGTTATGGTTCGTCAACAAGTAGCTGGAATGAATTATACTGAATCATAAGATTACAAATGGAGGTGAGTTTATTCATTCGCAGTGCTCAAGGTAAAGTCAGTTAACACAACAAGACCAAACAATTTTCAGTACCCACTACTTCAAGCTGACAATGCCTTAAACCAGACCTGGTTGGAAACTGCGTCTAAAAACTCTACTATTAGACCTTTAAAAGTAGGATATGTGGGTGTTAGTTCATGGTATACCTACAGTATGAGGTTTTTAAGATCCGTGGAATAATTTCTTGCGACGAGTTCCATCGACGACTGGATATGATCTCGCTGGATTGCAAACACCGAGTTACACGCCAGCGCCAGCACCACCTTCCCTAACGACACCATGTCTTCCTGCTGATAGTGCGGCATCATGGCAAGAGGGGTGCTCTGCGTCGAGTCGAAGCCGAGGACATCAAATATACCCACGCAATTCAACCAAAGCCTGTGAAGGAGAAACAGGTTCATAACAACAGGGTATTTGCAAAAGATGACAGTTGAAACCACCTATGGCCTGGTGCTTTGTTTCCCTGATCATTCGAGGCCTTATGGCAGAACATCATTCGGTCTGGGATTTATAATATTAGTATTGATGACAAAACACTTGATGGACCTACCTCGACCGACTTGTCAAGAGTATTTTGGTAGGGTCCATGACACGGCATGCGAGGCCAGCAGCGTGGATGGTACGAAGGGCAGACGTCAGCTGGATGATGTAGTTCCAGATGATACACTCTGGGAGCAGATTTGTGGCAGCCTGGGCAGCTCGGTTTGCAGCTGAAGAAAATGGACGATGAATAATTAATGTCACTATTGTTATGGCCCTGTTCTGCTTGGGTTATATAGACTTGTGATGGCATGATTGCATCACTGCCTGGAGAGGTGTAAGAATTGAAATGGAACTCTATTTGCTCAACAGTTGATTGAAACAGGACCATTGAAACTCTTCTTAAAAGCAGCGGGTCTCGGCTTCAGGCAGTAGCCACTGAACACGATCATTAAGCAACAGAGTTTAACTAGCTTGTGGAAGTCTTACCCATCTTTCCCTTAGGGAACTGTCGTGAGCTGCGGGAGTCGAGACCCATGAAGGGAGCATTGAAGCCGTTGATACGACCCTGTTGCGTGAAATGTCTGTGCATCAATGTCTCAGCACCGGCGTGGAAATCGTACACAAACACGATCGCTGCAAATAGAAATAGGACGCAGGTTCAAATCCAGACTTGAGGCTCAGGTGTCTGTCAAATTAAACCTTTTCAGGAGAGGAATGGAAATTCTCCAAAAACTAGATAAGTCATATCCCTGACTGACGCCACTTACAGAGATCGTTAAAAGCCTTCGTAGTAAACACTTCTCGAAGTTGTACGATGTTTGTGTGTTGGATCTTCTTCCATAGATCTATCACGGCCATACACTTGGTGCTCGTCAGTCGGTAACCTGCAGGTAAAATGTGAAATTCATGTTGAAAAGTGAACGTTTTCGGTTTAAAGACTCTGACATGAACTATGTAGAGGTAATCTTTAAGCCCAGCCTACCATGAAACCTTTCAGTAGAACTCAAATGAGCTGGTCAATCATTCGCCAAAGGATCTGTGCCGTATTGGACTGGTAACCACCACTGCCACCTTTTGGCAATTAATTCTCTCACTACTCACCGTGTATCCGTCGCAGGCAGTAGACGAGGCCATCTTTCGTACAAGTTGCCTTGTAGCACGTAGTAGGATAACCGAATGTTGAGGACTTCTGCAGAGCACTTGACTGGGGTGGTTCGAGTGGGAACAGATTTTGATAATTGTCGACTTCATGTGGGATGTCTGGAATGTTGATAAAATTATAGGATATAGGATTGCTTTTTTAAAAATTGTAAAACTAAAGATGTGCTAATATCGAGGTAGTATAAAGTGAACCATGGCTCTCTGTCCCACCTAACAGATATAAAGAGCACAAGTTTTATAGCCTGACTGGACTAGTCGCCCATCAGTTCTTACCTGGATTTTGTTCAGGATCAATCTGCATGAGTGTTAGAGCCTGCTTGTTCAAGATCTCCAGTTTATGTTCTTCAGACATGCCGAACCCAACCATGTTTGGTTTCGGCTTCAAGTGGGCGACATGGGCTGGCACACCCGGGTACATGCTCACTGTTGACACCATCTGAAATATAAAGCACGACGAGTTGAGAGGAATCTGGAGTCGAAGTAGGAAACTCATTCCATCTGAGAAAAAGATGAAAGGCGAGGAAGTGGTCTGTCAAGGAAACAAACCCAAGTCCGCAGAAGCGACATGAGCTGCTGACTCACTAGACATAAACCTCTCCGCTCCAGTCCATGTGTAGGATAGGTCGTCCAGAGTCGACAAGTGCTATTGTATGCAGCATAATCTCATGAAATTCTTTAAACAACACTTACCACCCCCTGTAACTGGGCAGCGAGCTCCTCAGATGTATAGAAGTATGTGGTGCCTCCAACGTTTTCCTACAAGAGAACAAAGGCACAACATAAAGGCATTTCTTACCCTACACATCTTGCTATGATGTGAATTTCAAAAATTTTCAAACAAAACTTGCTGCACCTTGAACTTCTTATGCCTGCTCTAACAATAGAATGCCTCGATTCAAATGAAATAATTGGAAAATCTGGCCGAATTTAGAAATAAGATATTATGTTAACTTTCAAAATGACACCTTTAGAGAAGGCATGGTGTCTAACTCATGTTTGTAGAACCAATGTTCCACTCACCTGTATTGTTGCATTCTCATTTGCAGCGTTCGCATTGTTGATATTGAGTGGTTTTGGCGATTTGTTCCTCCGTTGTGAGAGAGGGGAATGATTCGGCGAGAGACCAGGACTGTGCACGGGGCTTGTCCCGGCCGACATGGGCATCACTGGAATGAGAGGGACAAGTTAAGAAGATGAACTAAGCCTACAAACTCCGATATGGATGGCACTGCAGAAACTTCCAAGGCCCACCTCAAACAGTTTGGACTTGGATCCCTCCGTAAAGCAAGACAATACCATTACCTGCAGCAATGTGCGCATAGGGGAGTATATTTTTTTGCACAATCCCTCAGATTATCGTTTTATCAGTGTTATCATGATAACAAACCATACATCCAAAAACACTTAGCATAACAAAATCATACGGATGCACAAGTAGAGAGGTATAACACAGACTCACAAGCAGAAAAACAAAACCAAATATCGTAAAACGACCAGTTTGCCTTTCCAAGTATTGTAGAAAACCAAAGGACTAAATATCATCAAAGTATCATCAAAGTTTCAATATGTGTGTTCCTCTGGTTCATTACGCTACAGCTTATTCCAACATTATTTTATTTGCATTCTTCAACACCCCTTTCAAAGAATTCATCAAAGTTATTGTGGAACATAAGACGGCACAATATTGTCTTATCATCCCCAAAATTATTGCAAACATATGAGATTACAGCCTTATCAAGTCACACCCACAATATCAAACTGTCTCATCACACATATTAGTACAACAATACACCTTATGGATAAAACTTTTACAAGTCCTGAAAAAAATTACGGTGGGGCTGCATACTGTTTGCAATAACTTGCCTAGTTTATTGTGATCAGCCCAAGATGCTTGACTGGTGTTGTTGGGAGAGTAAGAGTTACGATGAAGCACTAAAAATAAAAACCAGAGAATCAACTATGCATGCATTTATTGGTGAGGGGTGAAAATAAACGGTGACACGGGCAGGGTTACCAAAAATTAGGATAATAGGACTTTGCCGCAGGACGAGAACAGACTGATAGTATGTTCAAGGCAACAGGGTTATATTGGTAGCCCGGCAATGGTTGTGAGGTAAGGGACAGGATACTGAACGAAACAGTAGGTACCGAAGGAGACTGAAATACAGGGTATGGAAAGAATAATCCACTCCCTCCCCATCCAGCCAAATTGAAAGAGTTCACAATGGGAGGTCACTGCTAATGTGCTTTGTATTGATGCCACAAGATGACTACATATTGGTGAAGTGAGTCATAATGAGATATCTCATGAAAGTAAAAACTTGAAATTGGCGAGTTAGTGTTACGATATGAAATGAGGTGGAATCGTGTTGAACGGAATTAAAATTCATGCAGGAACATAAACTTGAAGGATTAAACCATCAGATGATATTGTTCAAAGACCGCCCTCCCCCTACATATGATACTAAGTGCTGTCCTACATTGTACATGGTTTAGTGTGGTCACCCAAACAGGGACCATGAAAGTGAATGACCATCCCCTACGGCCAAGCCATGACTACAGACTCCCTTTTAACAGTAACCTCCTTCTGTGAGACACTTACATGTACCATTGTATTTTCATATTATCTGCCATGGTCATCAGCATCATGGCTGAAAAAGGTCAGCTCTACTTTTGACTACATGTAAGCCTGGACTCCTTTTCATACTAGTGATCACCTCAATAAGGTACTCACCATTGTGTTGTCCTACATGGTTGGCTGTGGTGACAGGGACCATGGAAGCAAAGGAGGGCGTACTAGCACTGTGTGACAGCGTCGCAGACTTCGGGATGAATTCACTAGCACCTGGGTTCACTCCCTAAAATAAAACAGAGATTTTGATATGGGACTTTTTGAACTGAGGACCAATCTTTTTCTATTTTTAATGTTCGATGTCAGCTCAGATTATCAGTTCTGTGGCCATGACAAATTCGAAACTCAGGTCAGCCCATGCCTTCCAATCTGAAAACAATCTCAGATTGGCTGGGGCTAAGCACACAAGTTACTTTTCTGCGACTGGCCCAATGTTAAAAGACAACACACAATTGTTTTAAAATCCTTGGTTAGCGTCTATAATCATACCTTAAAATCGTTCTCTCCATGAGCATTCACGTTCATCCCAGCAAACGAGTTCACCATAGCTGCAGTTTCTTGGTCCGAGCCTTTCGCCGGTGACAAAAACAGTTTCGGGTTGTCACTGTATGGTGCAGCCGCAAACTTTTGGTTTTCATAGGCGGTGCCGGCAAATTTCGGGGTATCACTATAACTGGTTGTAGCATATTTCATGTTGTCACCTGGGCCATAGGCCGTGGCCAGGAATTTAGGGTTGTCACTGAACGTCGACGCTGCAAACTTTGGGTTCTCAGCATAGCTTGACGGGGCAAACTTTGAGTTGTCATGGTACACCGTCGTACCCCCTAACTTTGGGTTGTCGCTATAGACTGCTGCGACCCCTATTTTCTGGTGGTCACTGTATGCTGTGGCGTATTTTGGGTTCTCGCCGTAGCTTGCTGCAGCCGCAACGTACTTAGCGTTTTCACTGTACACCTGTGCCGCATATTTTGCGTTGTCCCCACTGTATGTTGAGGGTGCCTGTGCAGCATATTTTGCATTGTCCCCACTGTACGTCGATGTGGCCTGTGCAGCATATTTGGCATTCTCCGCACTGTAGGTTGATGTGGCAAACTTGGGATTGTCACTGTATGTTGTTGCGGTTGTCATCACCCCAGTGTTCATGCCGGCAGTGGCCAAAGTCGTGGCAGTTGACCTGTTAGCACTCCCCTTGTTCTGAAGATGATGAATTAAACAACAATAATTGTCAATTGGATGTCAGAATTCAATGCCAACTCTCTCGTGCTAAACCTTGTAACGTACATTTTAAGCTCATAAAAGTAAAAGCTTTTACACGTTATTTAATTCCTTTGTCAGTATCACGCCTGCAATATGGTTATCAGATACACTGCAAGCAATACATTCCAGTCGTTAATGGCCTCAAGTTAAGGGCAATCAATCACCAATAACTTTATTCATAGAAATTTAAATAAAAACACATGGCACCACGAAATCAACAAAAGGTGTATGCTATTATTCAACATAATTAGACCAGAGTCAGAGACCTGGAAATCAATTCTTGAGAGAAGTGAAAATTATCTGAGTTGCATCTAATTTTGCACTCTCCCTAATAAGAAAGAATCTCCTGCAAATTAAGTCCCCTTTTGCAATATAGCATCTTAAAGTTCTAGCATGTCCATTAAAAAAAATTCCAATCAAGTGTTCTAGATCTGATACTGATGATAGTGATACTGACAGTTGGCCATCAATCTTTCACTCTAAAGACAGTAACAATTTGACCAAAATGAAGTACAAACTTACCCCTGTAGCAGTATTTGGCTGTGCTCCTATGAACGGCAAGCCATTACCAGTACTGAATGTTGCGTTGAAAAACTGATCTCCGTTATTTGCTTCTGATGTCACTGAAAGAGTAAAAAACACAATGACATTAAATTACCATTTTACTTCATGCACATCAGGAAGTTACATCTTGGAGGGCTAAAACCCTTTGTTAATAAATATGAGCAACAAAAACGAACACGGCTGTCGAAGTGCTGCAAAAGAGTCAGTGCCGACTCAGATGGTTTGGAACAGGTCATGAAGTTGACATTCCCTGTTCACGGCCCAAAAAAGATCATCAAAAAAGGTCATCATGCAGTTGACAAAGTAAGTCCCATTGTTCATTTCCGGTTGATCTGACTACGTTATCATTTTCGATCAGGGGTTGTACAGGAACGAGTTTAGAATCCCCGATCACACCCCAAAAAAAGGTCATCGGTTGACTAACCAAGCACCACTGTTCAATGGATTTATAGTTGAATGCGATCAAACTACGTCATTTCCGATCGGGGATTCTAAAGTTTAGCCGTTGCACATACCACACGCAGATTTCAACTGATGGTTTCTATAATATTTTGTTAACATTTGGGGGTCGTCTCAGTCTCAATTTTTGACACGATGGGTCGATGCATGTCGAAAAAAAATGAGAGAAAAATAACAAGGCCAGGGATGTCTCGTCAGTCACTTTGCACTTGCAGCAAAAACTTCAGTTCAGTACTTGGTGGTGTTCTAGTACAATCAGAAGGTGCAAGGACATCAACTGACTCACCAGGCATCTCGCCAGTGGGGTCAAACGGAGGGGTTGATCTGCCAGCTGCGAACTGTCTTTGCTTCAGCCGAGAAGGATCATGAAGAAATTGACATTCGTCCCCATAAAAACAAGTCCCACTATTGAAGAAATATCGGCACGGTGCGGGCCTTTTGGGACCAGGTACCGCACTGTTCATTTTATTAACTTTTGAAGATGAGCATGGACAATAGGTTTTTCATGAATACACTGTGGTTTTCGTGTATTTAGGTTACTTTTGGAGGAAAAATATACAAGATTTCGTCCAATTTCTCCTCATCGAGTCTTTAGGATGCGCGCGCACCTGTTTAATGAATTGTGGGTAAAGCGCCCAGCGCCCCGAATTGTATTTTCTAGAACTAAACGAAATGTACTTGTCCTCGGATGGTTTGGCAGGATGTGATTGTATTTCCGTGTCACACATGAGTTTGTTAGCTATTTTGATTGCCAAAGAACGTATCAATGGAACAATGTAAGTTAAATGATGTCAATGCCAACAAGTGCAAATGAGGAGAGAAGAAGCAGCAGAGGACAGTGACGTAAGGCCGGGAACAGATTTGTCGTCCCTGTTGTACAGCTATTCATCTCGCAGGTAGAACTCATCATGTGTAGAAGAGACATCACTTCCGACATGCAAATTTGCCGATATAATTGCCTTGCCTCGTACGTGCCACTTGAACGAGATGTCAACCAGCAATTATTCTAAAATATCCCCATCACAATCTAACTGAATTGCCTTGTAATTGACTGAATGATGTGAATAGCCTTGATTTTCACAGTCAAATGTGTGTTCGTATAGTTCAACTCACACACAGTTCTATCGATGACTGAGACCAAGCAAAAGTGCATGTTGTTTTCAGCTGCTGTGTTCGATCATAATGGTTGTGCCAATGTCCTGGTCTTTCGGAATATGTTGCAATTGTTTGGTTGTCTTGTTGCAGCTTGTAGGTAAGAATAATAAAAGGGATGGGAGTGGTGTCGATGATAGTTTGCTATGAATAAAGGCAAGTATGCATACTTGACAAAGGCCTGCAGGTACATTTCTCAGTGTGGCCATTATCGGGGACCGGTGTCCTCTTGGTGAACCTTGCATGGTCGAAGTGTTTCCTTTTTGAGTATATTCGGAACAAATCTTTTTCCTTGTCGGAGTCATTTCATATTCAGCGAAATGCTGACGAACATTGATTTGTGAGTAATACGTGGCGTTAAACAATATGTGGAGATATGCCTGTACATGTATACCAGTACGTTTTTTTCAGTGGTAGCTCGTTCAGATGGTTTTTTCAAAGATCACAGCCGCTTGACCAAGACGCTTTTCTCTAAGTACGAGAAAGCTCTGCTACCAGCCAATTCCACCGATGTTGTATCGGCGAAAATCGGCCTGTCTTTTATGGACTTTCACGTGGTAAGTGGTAAGTGGTAAGTGGTTTTAGAGTAGATAAGAATGATGTCTATGAAGTATTATATTGGGAGGAGACTCTCAGACCCGTGGTGGGATAAGATCGTTTCTTTTGATTACGACAGGCGCATATAGTAACTGCACCCGGATCCTAGGACTGCCCAGCTGTAAGTGGCAACATCTTGGGGTTCCTTCACAGTCGGCATATCCCGGTGTAGAAGTTTAAAATGTCCTAGGATAAAATGTCCGGGAACAAAGGATTCTATTATGCGCTTCAATCTCTAGTGAGCTATTGACGGTCAGGGTCTCTATAGAACCATATTGCAGAATACAATAGGGCCGGACACTTTTTCCAGGGGGACACTTTTTACTTTTACACCGGCACTAATCAACTACGCGCAGGGACGGAGACAGCAACACGCACTGCGTGCCAGGAAGAGGATAATCTCGACTCGCGTCGCCTCAAATGATCCTCCAGTACGTACGGTACCTTTGCAAGTAATGTACCAAATTGTGCCTTTTATTATATTTTAGATTGACAAAGAAGAAAGCATTACCCTTAATGCTTGGATGGATATGGTGAGTATACATAGATCATCACTTACTTACTTAGTCCACTTCGGCCTCTCGGGCAGGACATAGGCACATATTTGAATCGGTGGCCCACAGCCAGTAACTCCTCCGTTATTTTTCGTCGCTCGGTGGAATTTGGTGGACCACTTGCGTCTTTTTTGCGGTGTCCAAAAACTATATGAACCGAATATCATCCACCTGAATATAGACGCAAGTTGCCCTTGTCCATCTTCAAGTGTTAAACGGGGAGGCGGGTGTCTGACATAATTATTTGATCAGTTATTTCAGAGGCAGCTTATGCCAGGACCTGCTCTTCAACTATACTTAGGCTATACCGTCACCAAAAAGCTTCTTGGGACAATGTCACAATCGATCTTAACTGCGGATTATTGGCTGATACGTTTCCTTTTACAGGAATGGGTTGATTTCCGTCTGTCCTGGGATCCATCTGAGTATAACGGGTTGACAACACTAAGGGTTAACTACAAGAATATCTGGAGGCCAGATGTCGTCCTTTACAACGCGTAAGTTGCAAAAAAATCGCGACCAACAGGGCTTGATGGGTATAAGGGCTGTGGTAACCTTATAATGAAGACGAGTGCCAAGAAAGAGACCAGACCGACCAATCAAGCGAATGTGATAATTTCAATTTACCGGTACAACTGGTATCTCTGATCATGGACTTTATATCTGAAAGTGACCAGTGGTCTGGTAATGGGCCGCGTGGTGCAGTTCGAAATAAGGCTTAAAAAAGTGTCCGCGGAAGAAAGTGTTCCGTTGCTAGCTCTTCATCAATACGGTCATATCTTTCGAGAGTCATTCACCTTTTTTCCATCACAAGAACGGTGACAATATTAGGATTTTGGATGTATTCTTTTCTCTCGATTGTCTCTGAAGATGAATTCGGCTTAAATTATTGAGAAGGACCGGCCGACTGTCAGAAGGTTATTTAATTTCTTTTTTTCTCTTTTTTTTCTTAGCTATTTGCCACAAAGTATGAACCCGACGTTTGAAGAGACTATGGTACAAATAACTAGCGATGGTTTAGTCTTTTACCCGTCCCACGTGACCCTCAAGGCTGCGTGCCCCATGGATCTGAGGAACTTCCCATACGATACTCAGTCGTGTAGATTCAAGTTTGGGTCGTGGATTTATAATGGCTTTCAGGTGAGTGCCATTGGTAAATCTCATTTCTGCAAGATATCCCATAAGTGTTCGCTTAAATCAGCCGTTTATTCATCACGATGGGAAGCCGTCTGCCCACGGCGGTTCCCTTTCATATTTATGTCAGTCAGGATGTTAATTGTCTCCGTGTTGTGATTCAGTTTGTGTGTGTAGGGGTGTGCGCGTGTGTGGCTGTGTGTAGGGGGTTGGGGTGTATGAGGAATATAATAACTGCTGAATCAAACACAACTCATGCCCCTTACTGTGCATACTTATCGTCAGCTGCATACAACCAATTTGACCCCGTAGCTCCTCCCTCCTCTAAATCCTTCTTCCAGTTGAATATCACTAAAAGGAGCCAAGTGGTTGATTTAAGCAATTATCGCTTAAACCAGCGATGGGAACTTACAAATACTACCACGACAACGAACGTCATTTACTACTCGTGTTGTCCCGAGTCGTATCCAGATATTACCTTCAACTTAACCATAAAGAGGCGCCCCGAGCAGTTATCCATGATGTATGTTTGTCCAGCGTTCGTTTTGGCTCTGTTGGTCCCTCTTGTGTTCCTGCAACCATACGGTAGTGGAGACAAGACCATGCTTGGTGAGTAATCATTTACAACGCCAACAGCGAGATGACGAATTTGTGTCTTCAGACGCTTAGTTACTTCAATTAGCTTGCGTTCGAAAGTCTTTCCTCCCTAGCTCCCCTGCCGTGGACCACTAGTACTACATGAAACGAATACAAGACGTACCCATGCGGGGAGAAACGAATATATAAACATCTTGGTGGGTATAGCATAAGTAACATAAACCGCAGATGTGGCAAGTGTCCTACATATTTATACACCGTGGCCCTGTGTTGTATTTCTGCTGGGGAGGACCACGTTCTTCAGAAATAACTTTTGCCAATGAGACAGTGAGTGAATGACGGCCTGGCCCCCTGTAAGTGAACAGCGTAGCGGATCGAAGCCTATTTTAAAGGTCTAATGACGGAGGATGTGACAAAATTGGGCTGTAGCCCTTATCATCCTTCGTTTCCGGGTGATTCGGTCCCCGGCTCAGCCGTTCGCTATCATCAATCATAGAGCACTGTAGGAATACGCGGTTCTGGGTCTCTTCCCATTAGGCCACACTACGGGCTCCGCCTGGCTGCAGGCGTGGGAATACGGCTCTGCAACTCTATCACTAACGGTGGGCCTTCAAGAATAATTGTTTTTCAAAATTTCAGCCGTCGGGATTCAGCTGTGCGTCCTGTCCGTGGTCTATTCCCTCCAGGACTACATCAACGCGGACAGGACAGCATCTCCACTTCTAGGTAGGTAAACTGCTTGAGACTGAACGTTAACTCTGTCACATCCATTTGGTGCTCTTAAACTCCAAGTTGAAGAACATTTCTTTCACGTGGATACTAACAAAAATGGACCTTTGAGGAATACTTTGCATGGTAGAAAAGGAACATTCATCATGATACTAGTCTCCTTTTTGCAGTCAAATATTATGGTTTGATCTTCGTCTGTGCGACGGCCGCCCTGATCACCAGTACAGTGGTGAACGCCGTCATTGGTGGCTGTGTCAGGGGACCTCCGGATAGTCTCTACAAGGTACGCATTATAATCCTTACAAGTTTGCAGTATGATAACTGTGGCCATTGACGCGCTGACGACGCATGCAGGACGCCGGAGCTTATGTATTATTTGCGGTCAAAGCCACATCGATTACCTTGCTGTTTCCCTTGAACGAAAAATGTGCCGGCAATCGAGGACCGAGTTATACGTGTAGTTGTCCGGCTCACCAAAGGCTTCTCATCTGGGGTCGCAATCAAAGAGCATGGTCTCTCTGGCTATGAATATCCATCATGTAACACTTTCTTGTAGTCCGTGACGTACAGACTCGTACATTACATGGCCAATCAGCGCCACCCCTGCGCCCTAATGGTACTAGGCTATCGATAGCTATCCACGTCTCCTTTGAAGACATATCTCTCCCTTGAATTACCATGAACCAGGTGGACTATTCCAAATTTTTGTTTTCAGATCTTCACCTGCTGCAGTCTGTGCCTGTGCGCGGGTGGAGAAGCTCCAGTCTCCAAGTCTGAGTCTGTGGTCAGAGATGAAATGTCCGAGGGTTACTTCAACAAGAGATCAGAGGGCTCTCCTCCCAAGACGGCCCGTGCAAAGTGGACCGTGATCGCAACTGTGATAGATAGGATCAATTTCGTTGTATTTGTTGCTCTGATTGGTTATGGCATGGCTGCTTACTTCGTCGAGATGGCAAAAGTTTAGTGGCTGATGAATTAAGTATACACCGGTAGAGAGGCCGCGTACCATTTGTGACTCCGACTCCGACTTTAACTACGTGAAGGCCAGTTTCAGTCGTCGAGAGCATCTTCCATTCTTCGGAATAAAAGAACTGTTTCCGATTTGATAAATCCTTTAATACAATTATATATGACTTTGAAATTCCAACTTCGACAAAAGGCGTTCACGACCGTCTTGGCCGGGCTTCTCACGGCCATGTGCACGATTTGCGGGTTGTCACAAATATCAGTTTAATTCGTCAGGACTAGGGCTGAAAGGGGTTGCAGGAGAGAGTGAGTGCGCGGCTTCGTTAATGGAGTGTTCACGGGGCGGGACGGAGTTAAAGGTTGCTCGGTGAGGAGGGAACATCACCTACAATCTAATACAATCTTATACAATCTAAAGCCGATTTTAAAAATCAACACGTTACAAAGATTTATTCATTAAATGTAGAACTCCTGTACATAACATTTGGAGACGTCTCCAACTCTGAGTAGGGGCCTCGGGGGTATCCCACTTGACGTCGTAGAGCAGCTGTCATGGGTCTGTACCATCTGATTTCTAGGATCTCCATTTCTAAAATTTTATATACATTCTAACTGTAACAAAGACACTTATAATCTCAATTGGACAGGAAATCAGTTCACAACATTACTTTGAAAACAATTTGATGATAGAACAAATCGAAACGTGCGTTAAGAAAATGAATCTGGCAATGGATGATCTTAAAGTTGGCGAGTGCCAGGCAGCTATGCACGATGCCGAGAATAATCAAAACTGCATGTAACTTACATATGTAGAAAAAAGGAAGACTTACAAAAATGTGCTGTGATTTGTAACGATGAAAGTTTGACAACTATGTAGAATATCAAATGAAAATAAATTGAGACGTAATAGAAATTCTATGACCTAAAAATGGCTCGGTATACAAAACGTTAATGCCATCCCATAGTTTAAACTTCTGGCTATGCTCATTCCGGGTTGGTGTTCATTCCCAGTTTCTTAGGGTAGAACCTACGTATTTGTTTGTAACCAATGAAGTGACATTAAAGTTGGGCCCGGCCCGTAGAGGTAAAATATATCAATCACGTTAAGAAGTTTAAATTGCGACAGTTCGTAATAGTGTTACGGATGTTCGTAACGAGGAAATCAAGAGGTAGCAGCTGCAATCATTTTTGTATTTTTAGATGTGGAGTTCTCTACTTGGTGGTAGAGGGGCGGACGAGTGTCAAACTTCCGTGTGACTCTGACTGTGCGTGTCGTTAGGTTCATACGTCACAAGAGGTGCTGGTGCTGTATATGTATACTGCAAAGAAATGAGAACACGTCCAGTAGGCCTAAGTTAAGCAACGTCTCTTTACGTTTCACTCAAAAAATCATCTCAATGTCCAACCAGCCCCGTCTCACTAGTATCGACCCCTCCCCAAACTAATTCAAGCAAGTCTTGGTTTCGATAAGTAAGCAAAAAGACATGCGATCGTAGCGTGGGATTGTACGTACTATTGGTCAAGATACCCATTATTTTGTGTACTTACTGTTGCTTTATCGTACCCATTGCATATTTCACTTACTGATGCTTCATCATACCCATGGTATCTTGTATTCTTACTGTTGCTTCATCGTACCCATTGCATATTTCACTTAATGATGCTTCATAATACCCCGCATGACATCTTGTATTCTTACTGTTGCTTCATCATACCCATTGCATCTTGTACTTATTGTTGCTTCATCATCGTACCCATTGCAACTTGTACTTACTGTTGCTTCATATTTCCCAGTATATCTATCTACACAATCCCTGTGGTTGTTACGATCCACCGCCATTGGCGGTGGGGGCGAATGTTGTGCATGGTGACCGTTCTCTTCCACTTCTCCACGTATCCTGAAGCCCGCTTTGGATCGGATAGCTTGGCTGAGCGTTGTCTGTAAGAACATAGGAAGATGGTGGAACGACTGTAAATTCAAGGACATTGTATGTCTGTTAGAGAAAAATATGCACCTAATGTATGAGTTTGAGATGTCCTAGGGTAGAATTCCGGAAAGCAAAAGATTCTATTATATCTCTGAGGTATTGACGGTCGTGGTTTCTATCAATACGCCATAACCCTTCTGAATAAAGTGGAACCGGACAATTTTTCCAGTGGGACATTTTCGATTGCTACACCATCAAAAACTGACAAAAATATGACTTCCAGCAGCAAAGTTTTAAATAGACTGTAATATAACCAATTCTTCCCAAAAAAAGGTGTTCGAATTTTGGTTTGCTGGCCTATGAATTTTAAGAAAAAAAAGTATATCAAATTACACTAACTCTGCAGTATGGTTACCTTCTTCTTCCTAGCTTCTTTCTTGGATTTATAGAGAAATTCCAGCAGTGAGACGGCCATGGCCAAACCTAGGCCACCTATTAGGATGTAGAACACTCCAGCTAAGTTACTGAGGCTGAGCGAGCTCTGTTTAGAGTCCTAGAGAAGAGAAACGAAATTTGTCAGTGAATTCCAGCAAGAGGATTGACAGCCATCGCCACTTGCAGGCTACCTACGGTCACCTGATAGGTTCAAGAACAACCCAGCTAAGTTACTGAATGTGAACGAGCTCTCTTAGTCCTAGAGAGAGAGAAATGAAGGATTTCAGGACTGATTGCGCTGATGGGGTTTCCCGCTTTGGTTGCCACTGGCAATACACTAGGCTCAAGCGTGGATTAAGCCTGGACGCATAACAACAAAATTTCGGAAACCATTCAAAAAGTGACGTACCTTTTTATCATGAACGCATTCACTCTTATCATACCACCATTTCTTTTGTAAAGTGGTGAGTGTCTCTTCTTCTCGAAGTTTCAATACTGCTAGATTAACATCAGATCTGGAGGAAAATATCAAATTATCATAATAATTACCAACGTTATGCATATACTTTTTGAAGTCATTTATTCGAAGCATGCAACTGCTGATTTTCAGAAATGATAAAAGTTAAACCTTTTTCAACAAGTTTAAAGCTACGGTACGCGTACAAGATATAGGAAATACTTCAGTTGTGTGAAAAAAGATATTACTAGGGATTGTTCAGTTAACTGATTGAAATATTATATACTTGTACGCATATGGATCTCAAGAAAAATATACCTTATATCCGAATTTAAGGGCGTTGCAACCCCATATCCTTTGGAATCTAAATTATCCCCAACTTTCATGGTGTTGCATGGCTTTCTCTGATTCGTGAACTCATTCATGGTGGACTCCGTCAGAAATGCATATTTTCCCTTGGAACTTCTCACTCGTTCCACACCCTCTCTTTTCGACTTGACGAAGACTGACGGGTCCTCCAACATCCGTTGGCCCATGCCTTTATATACGCTAATCTTAGATGACTGAAAAAAGAGACATGATTAAACGGCTTGGGAGTGACCCCGCGTTAGAACAAATTCATTACAAATTCACATTCCCTATACGGAAAAATCGGGTAAATATCGTTCTATTGCAAACTTCGCCCACCACTCACCTCGAAAAATGATTTAGTTGAGCCGGAATCTATGGTTCCATATTTAATCTCATTTTGACCAGCTAAGTCTTCTACAGAGTTGATAGGTGTGAGCATTCGTTCTATAGTGAGGAAGGCGGCAAGATTGGCCGTGTAGGATGATATGAGGATGAGACAGAAGAGAGACCACACGCTGGCCACCACACGGCCTGACATTGACCTGTAAGAAAAAGAAGGTGGTTAGATTGGCCCTTTAGGATGATATGAGGATGAGACAGAATAGAGACCACACGCTGGCCACCACACGGCCTGACATTGACCTGTATAAAGAAAGGGAAGGTGGTTAGATTGGCCGTTTAAGATGATAAAAGAAGGAGGCAGGAGAGACACCATACGATTTGAATGACCTGAAAGAAGTACATGTACCAGAAAGTGCCTTTTAGCGACATCAACAATGTTGGTGAATTTACTTTGAAATTTGCAGAAATAGTTGTCTGGATTGCCAGTCCAGTGGTTCACCAATAGCCTTTAACATTATAGCAACTGTCATTTTTTGAAAATATCCACAACTAGAGTAACGTTTCGATAACCTCAGCTTCTCCCCTGTTGGTTAAAGTCTACATTCCGAAATCATTTATAAAGAGCGTTTAGATGGAAAAATAGTATATTACGTACCTAGGTGCAGCATCGCCTCCTTGCTGCATAAAAGCCCCCAGCGCATACCAGAGGCTATTTCCAAATCCAAACTCATTGAGCAAGGTCTCGGAATAGAGTGCTTTTTCCACGATCCATTCAGTGGGACTGACACGGCTGACAAAGAAAAGGAACAAACTCACGACAACGGCGGCCAGGAGGATACAGAACCATACCCTCGGTGCTAGGGGAGCCAGGAAAGAGAAGACACCTGGTTTTTGCTTGTCCGGCTTCTTGATCATGATACTGATGCCGAGGTTCATGAAGGGTTTACTAAAATCCACCACTCGCTCTCGTTTGGATGTTATCGTTAACGGTGCTATCACTATATCTGCCTCCTGAAAGGGACGAAAAGATTACAAACGTAAACTAAATCTTTGAAGAGAAAGGGACAGAAGAATTATCACTAAATCTGACGAAAATAATAACCTATTTACTCAGACAGAGAATGAGCTGGGAATTTTCAGAAAACAGGATTGCAGCTGAAAATATCGGATGTTTTGGCCTCATCTCGTCAAACAGTGAAATTAGCCGGAAAATGCTGGATTATCTGGGAAATATATAGAAGGGAGGCCCGTTTTCCGGCCGGCTTATCCGTCAAGCAAATGTGAAATACCAGTACTCTAAATGTCATATAAGTTATGTTTGAGTAACGATGGGTTTTAATGGCAATATACATGTACATGTATACTTATCAAGCAACATGTAGTTGTAGTAGCTGAACGTACCTGTCTAGTTAACTCGCCTATCATCCCCGTCCAGGAACCATTCTCCAATGCTCCATATTTCCGATCCTTGACAATCTGTATTTGGTAGGAAAACTTGGCCATTTCAGATATAAGCTGGGCAAGGTCCTTACAATAGCCCTCGAAGCGATCGTTGCCTACGAGGGGTATGCCGTCTTCCGAGTCTGTCTTTTGGTAAAGGAATGGATCGACCTGAAAGGATGGAATTACGATCGAAAAGCTAGCTTTACAAAAAGCATTGCATAAGTCTTTAGGATTGTGAGAGGAATGGAGCCCAGGAACCTCATGAACCGACGTTCAAGAGCTATGCGTTAAAAAACCTACTAAAATGCTTGGAATGCTCTAAGAAACCTACCAAAATGCTTGTGATCCGTTTAGTTTTGTTTTCGGAGTCATCTGTCGTGTTCTCAAACAGTTCAATGCCAGTGACCACGAGGCCATCAGGCTTCGACCAGTTTCCAACCTAGAGTAGAAGAATCGAAGAAAGAAACAATTAGACCCCCACTATATGGACAAAGATTTAAAGTTTCATTCTATCGAATCTTAACTGGTTTCAAACTAAGAACTTTGCAAGATCGTAGACGGCAGCAGTACCATACCTGTCCAAAGGGACTAAGTAATAAGGTTATTACGTTTCATGTGGATCTTCTTCTCATGCCATCTTTGTCATGATCAAAATCACCTTATTCCTTTCATAATATCTCAAAAGAACATACAAAATAGCAAGTGCAGTTACTTCTGACTCGTATTGTACGTACCTTGACCATGCCCAGACGCTGCTGAATTGACCATACATCAAGCTGGTACTCTTTTCGATGGCCTTTTGAATCAAAGGCTACGTTGCCAGTCAGACCATTATAGCGGACCTGCAGCGGGAAATGACATCATATCAAAACTGCAGATTTCGCTGACTTTTAGAGGTCATGTTTTCAATAAGACACTCTACTCCTGGTTGAACTCACAGCCTCCCAAGACCCTCATATACATAGCTGTGCTCGTTGGCTGCAAGAAGGGCGGTTTTGTTTCTATTGGACGACCCTCTATACTATGATGTGTTTTGTACCCCGTTACCTACCCTTTGCAAGGCATTCGTGATCCCTTCCCCATGTTTCCACGGCACCACCGGATCACTTGAGCACTGTATACCGCGGCTGCCGTTGTTGTAGACTTGCTTGTGGCGGAACGTATACCGGAACACCTCCCGGTTCTCACCACGCATGTCATCTAAAGCTCCACCAATCACATGGACGGCATCGTAGGTGAGCGCAGCTTCGTACTGAAAGTAGGAAAACGTACGGCCGTACAAACAGCTCTATGACTCCAAACTGCCAACAGAATTTGACTTGTATATCGTATCATACAATTCTTTTTCGAAATCTTCCCAAACCGTAATGTTTAGTGTCTGTGCAACGACTTAAGAAGCTTTCGTTGCGCGTGTCCTTACCACCCGCCCGTCAGGTTTTCTTGTTCGGCTGAAATCTCTACTCTGTTCGACCCATGCAGACTTACGCTGATAGTTTCCTTCCCGGCCCCCGGCCAATGGTCCGTGTCGAGGTTTTTCCAATCGCTGAGGAAGATCTTCAGGTTAAGATCATCCAAGTCCAACAGCTGGAACCCCGTCATGTTCACGCCACTGTACATAAAGCCTTCAAAGTCAAAGGCTTTTATATTCTGAAAAATAATTTGAGCTTTTAATGAGTAGTATTGCACACTTTCGTAACTGGGATTTTAAGCTTCTGTAACATCCTCCTGTAACGCATTCCCGTATTATCAACCAATAAAACGCCGTTGATCCAGCTTGATCGGTACAGTCTCCAACCATTAACCAATCAAAACCGACTATCATGTACACAATGAATGCATCTCTCTTTACAAATACTGTTACTTCTTGAGCATTTCTTAAAGTACCATATGATGTTAGGAATGAAATTCATCTCGATTTCGTTGCCCAAAACGGCCCCAGAACGATCTTGACACCTATGGGTCAACGTTGAAACAGACGCTGACGCCCTTGTTTGCAACAAACAGCAGGTAATAATTCTCGCGAAAGGCTGTGAGAAAACCTACCAGTCCAGCAACTAGGTAGTGGTACTTGGCTCTGTTCATACCCATCTGACGAATCTGAAAGCAGAGAAACCGGACACGGTCAACGCTCCCTGAGTAGAGGTAAAGATGGTGCACATCATGAGGAGGTACTTCATGTAATGGTGGAATTAGCATTCATTAATATATATTGTTCCTGTTGAGGTGCACTTCAAATCGGCAGTACATGGAATCGGATGTCGTCCAGATTGAATGATAAAAAAAGTTTTATTGGTGCAGAACATGTACCTGCCTGAGGATGGACTGTGTAGCATTCTCCGTGGCGAAGTCCAGTATGATGTTCTTCTCCTCTTGAGGCCGTTCCATATTGTCCATTTGGCGGAGGAGGTTGTAGGCGTCATAGGGGTCCGCTACTTGCCGCACGTCGATGTCAATATGGGTGTCGCCACCGTCATGTTCGTGTAGAAGATGAACCAGCTCCTCTATGCGCATCAAACCTTGCGAAAATTGGTTTTACATGTTAAATTTTTTTTTAAATATTGCCGAAAAAATCCAAAGCGACATTGTTCATTTAATAACGGAAACCGCGTAACGATATTCAAATTTGTACGTTCCAAGGAATTGCAAGGGGCGAATTTTAACTCATTACGTTATGCTAAACGAACCCCGAAAATAAAGAAAAAGCAACCGAAAACGCAATTACATCCACCAAGCCGAGCATAAGTCGACGAACTAAGACATATGAAAACGACCGCCACTTCGTCGCATTTCGCATGTATGGGCTGTCATCATTTGCAAGATAACCTCAAAGTCTCACCACTCTGTGACTAGTCTTCGCAGCCACAACATCGTTTGGCTTGCATGCGTTAGTCTGATGTGTTCATCATGGTGAGTTATGATTGATCATGATTAATGCATTAGAGAGTACGTACGATAGCTAGAATATTGAGCAGCAACACTTCAGCTTTTTGTTGCATGCAATTTGGGAAAAGTGTAGCTAATACATTGGTGACGAGATATAGACCTCATTTTCTGTTTCCATATTTGTCCTGTACTTTTGAGGCATGTGCGGAAATTTCCGTGTTTTTAGCAAGATTCCGCGTTTTCAATGTATTTTCCGTGATTTTAATACATTTTCGCTCTTTCATTGTTCATTGTATTTACTTCATAATTTACCTTCGTTAGTGTCGTAGAGATAGTGTATGGACTTCCACCTGTAGAAAACAATGAGATCCACGAGAGCTTGGGTGAATTGAGGCCGCATGTGAAGAATGAACCTCTGGCGGTGTGGGTTGATTTTGGTAGCCGTTCCTGAAGTCACGTAGGGCATTCTGAAGTTCATGCTGTATGACTGGACAACATTGAGCGACTTGATTCTGCTGGGGCCGAGAACCAGGAAGACACCGTCTGCCATGATGTCGCAGACTGAAAAAAATGGAGAAATATACTGAAAATGTGTCTAAACCGATGGCATTTATGATATCCGGTCGGAACGAGGAATCGGAACATCTCCATTCTGACTGACCGCCGAATCGACTAACGGTCAACTTGCATGTACCTGGCGTAGGCTTTTTATATAAGTTCGGCAGTGCAATTACCATGATGCCACTGATTTCCCTTAAATAACCATTGCAGAGAATGGTTACTGGCCGCAACACCGGTTGGTAAAAACTCATCAATCTGGAGCTCGATTTTCTCGGCAGGTACAGAACCCGCAGCCAATCACTCTGATCAGAGAAAATGATTTAGGATCGCCAGGAAACTCTTTCACCCTGAATCGAACCAATCTCGTACACCGTCTTTGTGTGGGTCTCCTCCGATGACAGCTGTCTGTGATTATTGATGTCAGCGGCGGTTGATTATTGATGTAAGCGACGGGGTAATTTCCTTTGGAGGATGGGATGGCGTCTTGTCCACTTGTACAATGGCCGGCGATTATAGCTGTACCTGTTCGGAATGATGAGGGAGATTGGTGGCGGAAGCGATCTTAGCACCCGCGGTTGATTACCATCCGTTTGCCTGGTCAAACGAGGTGACTAAATTGCGCTTCAGTACTATTTGGACCAGCCTTTTTGACTGCTTATTCAGTTACGTAGTCGTAGGTGAGTTGTAGGTGTACAATTCACTTCGGGATGAAATGGCAAGATCAGCAATTTGGAAATTTCGTAAAAAAAAACTATGATTATCGATTTGTAGGGCCGCTACACTTCAAGAATGAATGAGTTAGATTGTCGCAAAAGGTAAGTATATGTATATATATATATAATATATACATAACGAAATGCTAGACAACCCGCCCCATCGATCATACATCACTTGATGATGATGAGGATGCCAGTGTCCAACTCCGATAACAGCCTAAACACCTGATCCGTAGTATCAAAGCGATTCAAAATATCATATAGTCACGATCACAATGACAATGCCATATTTGATCATAGCGTTCATAACTGATTATAAGCTGTCCCATCCATCATACATCGGGTGACCGGGCTGCAAGTGTCCAATACTGATTGCAGTTGAACAGCTGGTCCGTGTAAAGGCTATTCAGAAATTCAGTCTGAGTCTGCAGATTGAGGAGTCTGGAACCCAAACTAGTTATCAGATCCCTCAGGGTTTTTTTCACTTAAGTCCGCTACTGAAGAGGATTTGGGTTTCAGCATATTTGGTTCGATAGGCAGGTTTTGCAGTCCATGTGATAAGCTACCGACGGCGAAGTAGCCTACGAGGTAAGTAAGTGTACTTTTCGACGACTTCTTTGGCAGATTTCCCCTATTGCTCCTGTACAGCTGAGAAAGAACATGATTTACGTATGGAGCCTTATGACACGCTTGTCCACTTTGAAGAGCCCAACGAATCTGACATACTCTTTCCGAATACCCCATAGCTAGATGTTTAAGCAGAAATGATGAATGGGATGGAAAAAGGAAAACCAGACTATCAGGGAGACTCATAAGCTTCCCCTCTGCTCGGGTGAGCGTAATGAACCTGGGTGCAGGGGACCGGGGAGCGGCCCGGTGAAGCTCAGGAAGACTCAATGAGATTGTCATATCGATTAGGCCAGAGGAAGTGCTTAATCACATGGCTGGGCATGGCTTATTGTGGTATTAGCCCAATCAGGAATGTTGCAGGCGGGTATTTGGTGTATTCATATCGTGGAGGACACCTGAGTTTGCTGTGAGGCCACCATGTCATGCAGTCGACCATTGTCAATATGACCATCGAATCTCGCCTAAAAACTTATTTATTGCAGAGCATTCTGGAAAATTAATACCAAAAATAAGCTATGGTATCAATTTGATTCTATCAGCAAAACTTAATTACATGATTCAATTCCTCCTCACCCCTGATGTGTTTCTTCTTCTCATTATCGCTTAAGAAAAGAGCAGCGTTCGCGGATATGATAACATTAATTTGATATTCAGTGACTTGAAGAGTGAATATTCATGCATGGTTACCGGAGCGAGGTGGATCGGGTGCTATAATATGATTGATATCATCGTTGATATTAACCCAAATATTACATTTGAATAGATCGATGATATCTTTCAAAGGTTACAAAATAAATGGAAGAATTGTACAAATAGACTACTCCTGGCAATATTCCTTTGATTACTTTGAATATGGTTCACGATCGGCAGAAGCTAGAACAAAATTTCTAGATTTTGTATCTGGATTGTATCCGACTTCTCGGGATCTTCACACAATGACAAAATGACGGTCGTATAGAGCAGCGAGTAGTTAAAGGGCCTTTCCAGCGTTTTTACACTGATCAAGTGACCCCTGACGACTTTATGTTCCATGATGACATCGTACGATTGCACTAATTAGCGGATTCAGTATGGTGGCTTGTGTTGGCATTCGCATGACGACTTAGTTATGCGACTGCAAAGGAGTCTTCTTCATCTGGCCACCCGTGGCCTTGAAACGTGTCTTCCTGTTGCCATCTCCCGTAATCCCGAGAAGTCTCAAGTGTGTTTTCTGTCATACGATGATAAATAATTCAGCTGAATCCTATCCTCGCAGGTGACGTTACAACACTTTATAGAATGATTAATGAATGTCTTGCTCGAAAGATCTAAAGAGCAAGACCGACACGTAGATACCTGAACTTAGGTGGAGCTATTTGTGGAATATACGATAAATCCTGAAGTCCGACGCACAACGCCTGCCGACGCACAACGCCGACAGATCGGCATGTAACTTACTGGCTCTGCTAAGCTGGAGACTATCTGATGCCTTTATCATCTTGATGAGGGGTCGGAACCGGTAGGAAGCGTCATCGTTATGTTTCATGATGGCATACTTGAAGGCTGTGAGAACTTCCTTGGAGTCCGGACTGTCGTCAAATATAGCACCTACGAAGAGAAACATGGGAGATTTGTGTTACAATTGTGTGACATATATTGTATGTAGATGAGTTTGATATAAGAAAATAAATTATTACTTAAGAGATAAATGGGTAAAGGGTGCTTACATGGTCCGAGACCACTCCTTGTTACTGATCACTGTTTTGGCAAATAGAATCCGCTGAATATCTATTTGTCATCAGAAAATAGTCCTTTGTTCTGAGACAGACTTATTTTGAAAAATATCTTTTTTTAACGTTTTTCTTGATATAGGGTACAATATCCTTTTAAAAACACTGCCAAAACCAGAGCAAGCGTCACCAAGCAATCTCAACTAAACTGCTTATCTACCATCTCCACTGACCGTAAATCCATTTGGGAAATTAGAGAGAGCCCGGCATCTTTCTGAGCAGCAGACACAATTTGATTAGCCTTATTGTTTACTCTCCGCCAAGTCGACCGAAGGGACCAGAACTCAATTTAGACTGTGGCCAAAAGAAGTTCAATTGATTTGGGGTTGAGGGTAGAAGAGGGTCTTCCTTCACACAAAAAGTTTTGGCGATAAGCAAAAGCGTAGTCAGGATTTCTCGAGGGAGGTCGGTCTTCCAAAGGGAAGGGCATTTTCCATCGCGATTAGATTGAAGATGGGAACGTTCTTTTAGTATGTTTCTGTTAAGAAACTTCACAACTACTTGTCAAATGTGAAACAAAAAGGTAACTTGTATGGAGAAAAGTGAAGTATGGCAGTCGGTAGAAAAATTGTAGAGCTTATACATGTAATATGATTGTCAGAATTATTGTCCGAAATATTCAATAGCGGGCAAATGAAGGTGAGACATTCATGTGTTCGCACCAGATTCCTTCCCAATGATAACAATGTTCAGCATTTGTATAGAGCTCGTACTCGATTCAAATTGATTCGCCTAGCTTAAGACCCTCAGGCCTACATTCCCATAACCCCAAATTCGTGGGAAGCTTGTAATCCAGCCTTTGCCAACTAGGTACTGATAGGCTGTCAAAAAATCCCTCATATCGCCAGTAACTTATAAACTCCAACCTCGGTTAAGATAGCTGCTTTATCAAAGAAACAAATAACCAAATTGAAAAAATCCATCATATCTCCATTAACTTTCTCGGCTTAAATTACTTCTTCGCCGAACGCATTCACCATTTCCACATCCATCAACAGATGAAGATAATTTCATCTCAGACTTCACAAACTCGATCAAGCAAATGCAATCATAGCTTGGGAATCATATGATCATTTTCGCCATTCGATCGGAAGGGTTTTGGCGAGATGTAAATCATTTTCACAACCTTGTATTTTCATTTGAGTATTTATGGAGCCTGCAGCTAGGATTGGGAAGTTCAGGCCTTTGCCTCAATCACTGGTGTCACATGCTTCTTGCCTTGATACATTTTTATTATATCCCTTGCAAACCCTGTTAATGCAAGAATTCACTGTCTATCAGCAATATGGTTCAACAAAGCAACACGAATCTCCATTAACTTTTAAATTTCTAATGCGCTTCTTCCCAGAACACCATGTGTCGTCAAAATCAATTTTCGACATAGTGTAACTCATGGGGATTTTCCATTAAAAACTCTATTCTTATGAAGGAAAAATAATAATGGCTTACTCCTAGGGCGAGGGACGCCTTATACATTATGTTTTGACGAATTTTGTACAAGTGAGGCCGACGGCTTGAGTAGCGATCTTTCCGTTCTAGAGCGCAAGTGAGTCAGTGCGTCGCTGCCAATACACTCCTGTTACACCTTAATAGGTCTTCACTACCTTTACCTCAGCGCATGATGAAAGCTACCCTAACAAGCTATGGTTAGTTGTGATCAGGTGCCATCAGATTGACCACAGGTGCGGACACTGACAAGCGTGCCTCATCCGATTATACCGAGAGAAAGCGTCGAAGGCGCCCATCAGAGTGGCCATTGACCTATTCTTCAAAGGAGTGCTATTACCCCTGACAGGATGTACCAGGGTTGGTCAGGCTGATGCAGATCTTCAATGACACTTCAAATACTCAGCAACAACTCTAATTGAAGTTACCAGAGCGAGCTAATATCTACAACAATGCAATATGGGATGATACTGCTTTGCTTGACCATGGATCACCAAGAAAACTTCTGCAAATCACATGAATTCTGTAACTTGATTTAGTATTTGACGAAGATAGAAAGTTATAATGACACCGTGAAGTGTAATCTACAAGCTGCGTACGACCGAAACTAATCATTCAACTAACGGGTCAACTTACCCTCAAAGGAGAGGGGAGATAAGAATTGGCCAAATTTAATCAAGAACCCGTCCAGCTATGATGTCTCCAAATGGATAGTAAGTGACAGCTATGATGGGTAAGCGGATTAATTGTCAGCCTGTCTGGATGGACGGTGGCCATTTGCTTGACATTCGTTGCTCAAAACGGCAACTAGACTGACTGGCTAACTTTGCGGTTACAGAAGAATTCTCGGCATTTCACGAACTCCATGCGAGAAGTCACTGTGGCACCGTGTGGCAGCTAGGGATGCTGTGGCGGGTTGTTCGAATTTACTGGATCCTGGACAGGCAGTTAACCTCGTCTACTGATCTAGACTACTGCGTATTAATGGAACGGTGACCACGATCAAGTAACCAACTCTAACTCGACGAGAGTGCCGGTGTTATGGTGGCTTGATTGGCGAGTAAACCAAATCAATCTAACATATTCGTTGATGATGGAATTGGCGGCCTCAGGTTTCCCCATATCAATTCCCTAATAGAGATATTTGTACTTTATCGATTCGCTAATACAATAGAGGGATGATTGGGGAGATGTGGTACATCAGCAGCCATAAGTAACACATTGTGGTATTTTGAATAATTCAGCTTAGATGTGACTTGTTCTTTGTTCACCTCGAATTCCGCTTTACATCTATCGTATTCGAGTCAGACGACGTACTGGCCGAGGGAATTTAGTCCACCCTAGGTACAAGTAGGCAAGATCTACACCCTCTTTAGACAGCGCGCCGCAGCCTTCGAAGAAATTGCGTGGCCCGCCGTTTATATGGTAGCAGAGCGTAGTGTATTTGTCGGTTATATGGTAGCAAAGCGTAGTTTATTACTCGTTATAGTATGTATGGTAGCAGAACTCAGTTTATTTGTCGTTTATATGGTAGCAGAGCGTAGTTTATTACTCGTTATAGCATGTATGGTAGCAGAACTCAGTTTATTTGTCGTTTATATGGTAGCAGAGCGTAGTTTATTTGTCGGTTATATGGTAGCAGAGCGTAGTTTATTTGTCGGTTATGTGGTAGCAGAGCGTAGTTTATTTGTCGGTTACATGGTAGCAGAGCGTAGTTTATTTGTCGGTTATGTGGTAGCAGAGCGTAGTTTATTTGTCTGTTACATGGTAGCAGAGCGTAGTTTATTACTCGTTATACATGTATGGTAGCAGAACGTAGTTTATTGCCGTGTGACTTCATTTGTGAAAGGGAAGACATCAACCAAGTTTGGAAACATCTATTGGCGAGAAGGATAGATAGTGCGTTAGTCAGATTTCAGCATATTTGCTTATACGGAAAACTGTACTATCTCAAAGATACAGACTATGCAGCTACTGACAGATCATGAAGACAATTATTCTATTTGACGGCAAACCAATGTTCGAAGCGAAGATGATCTGAAGCAAGCCAACTTTTCTTATGAACAGGAACACGCCATGAAGCCATACCATTCCCATCAAAATGTGAAGAACACATGCGGCTTGTGGTTTCTACCACCTGTGGCCGACTTCACGCTCGGCTCCGGGTCCCGTGACGGTAATTCTTGTTTTACGTTGTTATCATTCACATCGGGATTTCTGTTATGTCTTCTACAGCCGTCATGTGCTTGCTCATCAGCTGATATTACTGTCGTTTTATGGAAGAGATTAGGTTCCACTGCATCCCACTTCATTGTTAATTATGAAAAGACGAATGGGGAATGACAAATGCAGAAATTAAATTTTAAATCTTTCTAAAAGGAAATATTGAGAAATGGGACTCACTGTGCATTTCTGTAAACCAACGCTGTAAACCACATACTGAGTAGTCCTTTATCATGGAATACTGTGATTTAGGGTGAGTTCAAGAAAATGAACACCAAACCACCAGTAATTCTCAGCCAGAAAAAAAATCATTCTGTATTTCAACACCAACGAATATCCTCTATAAGAACATTTCAAATATTGAATTTGTTTGATTAAGTGGTGGGAATTTAAGTGGTGTATTTTTTCTTGAATATTAAAGAAGAGCTGCACTTTCTGCGTGAGTGGCATGACAGGTAATTAATGTCACAATGCAAAAGGAAGATATCTCAGCGCATCCTGCCGCAGAGCATCCGATTCATAAAAAACAAGAAAACCCAGGAACCAATGACGCAGGTTTTCTGTGTATGCCATCAATTTAGTGGTTTTTATCATTTTAATCATATTATCAGCGTCTGCTGCTGGTGTAATCTTGGAATAACCAACTGGTTGCTCCCGAGACCTTCGATATAAATACTTCTTCCTCAGACAAGTCAGAAGCATTGATTTTTTCACCATCATTTCCTTTAAGTAGAGAACGAGTGTAATCATATTCTTCTACCTAATGTTACCTCTCCATAAGTTAGCAGCCTCTAGCACTTCATTTAAAGCTATTACGGGCAAAGTTAAATGGCCTACAGTATTGACTCTTATGCACTTCAAATATTGGCTGTTGGAGTGAAGGGAATTATGCCTTGAAGGTACTTAAGATCCGATTCAAACTTAAGTTTAAATGAGATCAGTCTGGTGACTGAGTGACAATCTGCGTCGGTGACTTGCGCCGCTCTTCCCCGTGATCCCTTTTATTTCGACACCATCTGTGTGATTACTGCCATTTATCAGGTTTATTTTGGATTCTATTTTATATAACGGGTGCACCTAAATTAGCTGAAAGGTCAATCTCTCTTATTTTAAGTTCATTTAATGTAAGTGCTTTCGAAAGTTTGATGTTTTACTTCTCACTACTAACAGCTAAGTGAAACAAGACATACAGACAGCCAATAACTGGTGACCATCTGGTAAATCAGTGTTGAGTCTGAACATGCCTCCGGACCTAAAGACCCTTAACAGAACTCGCTGCCAGTTTCAGTTTGTTCCCGATTGCCTCCCAAGATTCGCATTAGATTTGTCACTCGTAATGGCAATGGAAACGCGATTGGGGTGAGATCCATACTATCGATGGATCTTGCCATGGGTCAGCTGTAATGGACGCCTAATTGAACATTGTGGATGTAGTTTGGGAAGATGGGTTTGGATTTTTTTCCAGTTATTCCTCAGATTAAAAAACTTATCGGTTCAATCATGTTTTGTTTCTCTAGTGCTAGTCAAATGCTTTGTTTAAGCTTTGATCAATAATTGGCACTACATGTACATGTATCTAACAGCCTCCAAGGCGTATGAGGGATAGAATGTAAAGCATAATACAGTCATCGTTTACTACTGAAAAACACTGTACATGCACGCAGCTGGTGCAAGAAAGAGAAATGACATTTCTTGACAAAAATCATTCTGCAACACAGGTTTCTGCTTTGGATGATATATCTTCTTGCAATGTCTGCCTCGATCTAATCACACGATGCACCTGCGCTGGGATGGGGACTGTATTGGCAGACGGTCTGCAGAGTGCCGAGAACTGCTCTTCAATTCAAACGTGATTGCCATGTTCGTGTGCAATGCACTGGATTCGAGAGTAGTGCACTTATGTGTAGAATTGCTGAATGTACTGGGTCAACGAAACCACAATGAAAATGAAAGTGCTTCCGACATTTTTGGAAATGAATAGTGTTTGCCAGGCGCAAAGCAACAGGACACCTTACAACTCAACACTTATTTTTTTAATCAATAAAAAATTTTGAATTAAGACCATGTCTTTTTGTCATGTATGTGAAGATGAGATGTGCAATCGAGGTTAAAAAACATTGCAGCATGACTTCAGAAATCAGGTTTAAGGAACCCGGTAGATTATGCCAGTTTGTAAGCTTGAACACGTTACACTCCGGTATTACTTTACCTTGATTCTGCTGGCAGATACTGATGAGACGAAACATGACTTACCTAAAGCGAAAAATAGATATGGATTTTTCAAATAGGGCATTGTAACATATAAAAACGTACAACACATAAAAACAACTTATCTAACGGCATTCTGAGATTAGCCGCCATTTGAAAGTTTCGATAACCAAGTTATCATACGTCGCCGCTTTTTACACTCGCAATGTTAGAGTTGTACACTGACATTGCCATGAACTTCACTCGTTGATATTTTAGCATAAAACCCTGCTGAATTAATCTTAGCTGTTTTGTGACATAATAACTTTAATTACTCACAACATGAATTGCATGTCTTGATTTCTTTACAAAATGATAGATCGCCTGGTTCAAAATGGCGTCATTAATAATCGCGTTCATTCAGCAACAACGAGAAAATCTCACGATACATGTTATGACCCAGTGAATATTATTAAGACGATAATTGACGGTGAAAGCTATGAGATTAAATTCAAGATTAACTTGAACAAGAAAGTACTTTAATCAATAAAACTGAACCCCTAAACCGGCTGTAGAAATAAGTTGCAGCATAGTGCAACGTGGCATGTATACTTTCAAGACTAAGGGTTCTTCTTCAAGAGTGGTCTCTGGGTAGTGTTTCTTCTGGTACGGTAAAATCACATTTCTCTTTATATCCTAGACGACTGTCTGCGGCGAAATTCTGTATCTCGCCAACTCGATGAGAAATCCTCCGAGCAACAGCATCACTAAACAAACGAAAGCATAATGGTAAACGAATCACTTCAAAGACTTCTCAGGACTGATGTGATGATATGCAACCGTCATGCCTACCCCGAAAGAGCCATGATCGTGTAACACGAAAGACTCATCAGTCAATGGGCTTCTCTACAGGAGCTGATGAGATTTCACCAACGTTATGCCGATAGGATAATGTGCTTTATTACAGCGGAGCGTGTGATACGGATATGCAGGGCGGTGCCCAGATATTCATGGGTTCAGTTATCGCAATGGTCTAGGTAATCATTGTGTTTAAGCCACCATAATGTTGCTGATTAGAAGTCGAAGAAACTCTGTGTGGTTTCTATACACGACGTTCTTTACTGCACTAGTTCTGGTTTTAAGACATGCTTGTTGAACATAGTAAAATTTACAAAAATGAGATAGTACTATTAAATTAAAATTTGCAAATTTCAAATTACGTCTTACCTGACGATTGCGACGTCTCTAATATCGGGTATGATTGCATTGGACGTGAGGAATAGTCATTATTGGCCAACGCAAATATATTTTTTGGTTAAATTTACTCTTTATCTAAATTCAATGCTTCTCCAGTGATTTTTTCTATAATATTATATTTTTTATAATTCATGCTGTTCAGGGTTCCTGTACATCCTTCTTAAACTTCAATTTTGTACTCAAAACCACGAAATCTTCAAACAACCCCCTCCATAGTTGCCAGTGCATGTGGATATGTTTTTTTGATTGGTACAGAAGGATGGTTGGAGAGAGAGAGAGTGGTTAAAAGTGTTACTGAAATATACAGAGTTTTCAGTTGATTTTTTAGATGGGTTTGTGTGTCATCATAAGTTTGCCATATTTGTATCTAAAAGCCAACAAACAGCCACTATTATCGCTGAAATTGTCTTCTCATCAAACCATAATCAGAACCGGAACAGAAGCCTGATTGACTAGCCTAATGAGATAACGTGGTGTCGCCAGTGATGTTCAGACTAATCAACTTGTTTTTCACCCGCAGGAAGTTACCGAGCACAAATCACGGAAGTTACTCATCAGGCAGAATTACTGTCGGAATAAGTGCTGGGGGTTCTGGTCGTGGTTTGTATGAGAGTTAGGGCTGGGTTCTGCCCGTGGTTGTCACTGTACGTGGTGAAACATGTTTGGACGGAAGGTTGTACCAGGTGGTCTTCAAGCATGAGTGGCATGTGTTCCCTGTTGAAATAGGTTAAGCTGAGGTTCTGAACGCAAGTTTTTTCAACACAAATTCTAACATGAAAATTGTTCTTTGCTTCGCACACTGCATTTTATACACTAGTAGGAGGCTTTTTCCGGATTTGTCCGACAAAAGTTCGACATTGTTCAACTTTTCCCTGAAAGGTCGGATTTCTAGAAAAAGTCTTTGAAAAACACATTAAAAACATCTCAACATATTCTTTATACACAACACGTTCTGTAGTCATAATCAATTTTGATAAAAATCAATCACTGTCGATCAATGGTTTTACCTACAATAGCACCTATATATCGACGTTTCTTTAATGACGTTTATGAATTTCATATGCAGTGCTGGAGTTCGTAGCTGGAGATATTATGAATTTGATTATCAAATTCATAGGTCTAAATCTAAAAGGTATATGATCACATGATTAAGAAATACGGTTCATTATAAACAGCAAATCTTCTGAGGCGTTTTATTCTCGAGGATAACTAAGATTTCCGAAAAAATAAAAATGGCCAAAAACAATTCCTGATTGAAAAACCGAAGAAATTTCAAAATCCACCAAATAAAACTAAAAATCGTGAAAATATTTTGTTTTTCACCAACAAATTCGCTCATCGTAAAAATAAGGAGGAAGGAAAATTTGACGGTTTCAGTATAATGACAACTATATTTCCACACTTCCATTTAAGGGATTACATTACTACGGGGTCTCTTCGTTTTATTTAAAATATTTCTTCATTACAAGGCAATTGTATCATTCGAGTTTTCCTATTTCATTTCATGGAAAATTGACATAACAATCGTAGTGAGCCGTATGCACAATAGCATGATTTTTACATAAAACTTTCCCGAAAGGAATGCATGTTTGCAAATTAAAGTAATATTATGTAGAGCAAGATGAGGTCAAACAAAAATGTTCATTTTATTAAAGTAATCCAAAACGGAGCATTCGTTCAACCTTTCACAGAATATTCTCATTCACGATCTGACTGTGAATGTGCATTATTCTGTGTTTGGATTGTTAACTGTGTGACTTTCAGTTTCCTCGCTGGCAGTGGCAATATTCTGTGTCAAATGAGTAAAAAGAAGGGAACATGTATGGAAAAGGAAGAAATTATTACAAAGAACGGATTCCAAGTGTTTCAACTGAAGGTAAGATTTGGCAAGTATTCAGAGCCCACATATTACATGTAATTGGTTTTAGCAGTAACGCTGGCATTAATTCCTAACGTTAACGCTACTATTTGTAAATAAGAATTTACTGAAGAAGACAACACTTACACTGACCTCACGCTGGCCTAGGTCTCAATTATTTTTAACGTCATAATTTTCTTTTTGTTAGGTTCTCGTCAAGACACCGTGTCGGGGACTCAATAACAACTAGTAATTTTTTTTCAGCAAGAAATCAGTCATCAACTGATTTACATCTTGCATCGAAGTCTCGTTTTCAAACCCCCTATTACAGTCACACTGGGTGAAAGTGAGTTCCTGTTGTATCTGTATGAGCAAGACACTAATTCGATTGTATTTATTCACAAAAAAATAGAACATGGATATGCGATAGTTATTAAGAAAATCCTAGTTTATCAATCTAACAGTGAAACTAATTATGTATTGGTACATAATGAGTCATTTTCCTCTCTACGACCTGTGGGATATTTCACTCAGCTTTATAAAATGAAACTAATACTAGTTGAGCTCATAGGACAACAGGGATTGAAATTTATTGTATACTCGTTTCTGGATATAATGACTGGTCAGTTGAATCAGATGAATATTCCAAAAGACCATCCATGTTCGAGTAGCAAAATTATAAAGATTCAGGAACCACTGCTCTACGGTAATAAGATTGCAGTAGGCTGCTTTGTTGAGAAAACGAGAACATATGTTTACTCCCTGTTCAATATCACTTGGAGAGATGGCATTGCTACACTTAATGGTCACATCCGGAAGTGGTATGGACAACTCATGATATTTAACACGTTAGATGATAATATTATGTATCTAGACGTAGGTAAGGCAAATACCAAGGGCCTGTATATCCGTCACCTCTATCCACAATCGAAAGGAAGCAAAAATTACCAGCCGAAAAATTTCAGAGATCCAGGATCTAGGACGACACACAGAGTTAATTATCAGACACAATCGACATATGCAGTGTTTTTCTATGATAGAAATTATGAGTTGATGGTGCTGAAATTCTTTGTAATTCCCTGTATACCACTAAATCCTTTGAACAAGAAACAGTGGAAAGTAGATGAGATCAACGTTATACTCAGATACCGTATTAAAAGGAAGCGAGAAGAAGTGCCACTCCTCATGCTCTGGAATGGTAACCTCATGCAACCCATTTCTGTTACTCGTATCGTGAACACAAGCCAAAAGAAGAGAATACGAGCATTTAGAAAAATTTGCTTGTTCAAATCGACAAATTAGTCATGGTATGTTCTCGGGGACATGTCTAGTTTGCAATATTGTGCTTTTATTTCCTGCAATAGTGTGTTCAGATATGTCGTCAAATGTGATATGACGTGGACATGCATATTTGGCGGTAATCTTGAAATCACTTTGTTAATACTGACATCGGTATTTCCACAATTTGACAAGTCTATAAATTGTGCCAAGGGCGAATATAATTTATTCTAAAAGCCTAGCAAAAGTGCTATTGCCATCTTTAGGAAGTTACAACCGATTATCCAAGGGAGAATGTGCGATAGTTTGTGCTTTGATGGCGAATTGTACCACTTTCAGTAGGTTTTTAAATCATAGTGATGCAATGAACCAAATGAGCAACAAAAAGGGCACATGTCTGGAAAGATTGTTGTTGAGTCTACTGACACTGGAATACATGTATTCTGTTTTTCAACAAAAAAAAATGGATCACTTCTTTTTAATGTTTAGCAACAAACAAAGACGCTTGGAAGAGATTAGAGTCACGATCAAAGACACACTCTCATTAGCGAAGATAAATTCGTGGACCCTATTTTGATGTTGGGGAGAGCGATTTAATTTATTCCGTTCCCTCGCATAAAGATATGGGTAACGGACGTAAAATGTGTATCTATATATCAAATGTGATATATTTTTGACTCACCCTGTAAATGCTCTAGAGAGACACAAATCAAAGAAGTTAGTAAATTCACGAGGCCTTGGGGTCCCTAGCACAATGTTTTCATGTTAAGGTGGTCTTACGAGCATTGTATCCCCATAGAGGCTATTATCTTACCCAATCTATGGTATGTGAAGGAAAGGTTGGGCGGTCTCAGCTGGCTAACGGGCAACTCACCAATTACCTGCTGTGGGGAAATCCAATTAGAAGGCAATCAGGTGATTTCTTGAGAATCCTCTGCAGCTGTGTATGGCAATGATGGGGTCGACTTTCCAGTGATGCATTCCGGCAATTTGCTCCACCAGTTATATCACTGCCCACCTCCAGGTTACGTCCACTGATTTGTTTTCTGCTGATAAGATTAGCTACGAGTAGACATTGGGTAAGCGACAGACTGCAGGGCTCACAACGTGATAGCTGAAAAATGGCTAATGGGTAGACCCTCCCCAAAACTTAAGTTGTTCAGGAACGGCGATTTCTATCTCGTATAGGTGGACGATGGTCAATGGAGACGATGCCGGTTTTTTAGACATAGATCCACTAACGTTTGGAGTGTGATCGGCTGCCACTCTCGTCTGTCTGGCAGAACTGCCCTTGTGTGATTCAACAATGTCCTATCTCAGTTTCTGCCGTAGGATAAAAACAAATGCATGCGATAATCACCCTTTCCCCCATATCACCGCTTATTTTTAAGTGTGAACATCTTCTACCAAGTAAGACTGTACTCATAATCGCGATATGCATATTATAGATTTCTGATAAATTCGGCTGTTCCCTTGTGGCCTCCTCGGTCGTATAAGCCGACAAGTGACCATATATCGCGTGACGAGCATCTAGAATAGTCTTCACAAGTACAAAGGTTAAGTTCGAGAAACAGGGTCAGTGGGGAAATTAACAGCAAGATGATTTGAATAACACTTGGGAGGTATGACACAGTGGGAATGGGCGAAAAATAGATTACACTTTATAGTAGGAAATTAGTAGAGGCTGCACTGACGAAGCGTCACATTGAAGGGATACCCAGTACTTTGAATGATGTTGCTCTTAAATTGGCCAGTATATACTAAGCGCAATGTTCGTTGATATTTCATTGAAGATAGACTACGTTCTAACAACATCGCCATCCACCAGAGCACACTGCAGGATTTCGTCACAGTATCAGCAACACCTCACCTCTCATACCCGATAAATAATTAGCTGGCATCCCTAATGGCTGTCAGTTCCGTGTTCAGCCTCCAAAGATCTCGCCGAGAATTACATCAGGCGTAAAAAGGCCAAGTCAGAAGTCGTTTGGTGTCATCAGTTCTCTAATATCCTGAGAGCTCATTTCCATTAAGTGGATCTACAATCGAGACGGGCGCGAGTCGAGGACTCTTTCCTGGACGAGTAGATGGCTCATTTTCTATAATTTGAATGCTGGTCTGAGTCCTTTTCATCGGCGTTGCCTTTTTATAGTTGCTTTGGATTGCATCTTTTACCGGTTTCTAAAATGCATGTAATCTCTTTCACCGGAAAGCAAAATTGATGACACAGATTTACCATAATAATTAACTTCAGCTTCTTATAAGGCGTGATTTAGCAAGGACAATGTGCCGCAGAATTTAGATGAACAACCTGCCGCTCAACCAATCAATTCTAAATTCTCCTCAAATCTAGCAGATGTTTCCATTAAATAACTGACACATATGACCTTAAACCTTCTAAAACAAATTACGTCCAAGCACACGTACGCATACGAATTAACTGGAAGGGAGGCTGCCAGAAATCCTATTCACAAATTTAGATTAACTCGACCATCGAGCAGCTGCTCAGGGACTTTCCTAATAAATAAAGATGGTGGGGATTTTCTAATGATGGAATTTCTTCTTCCACGGGGTTTGACAATACTTCCTTTATGTACTAAGTGTACATCAAGTGTACGAACTACGCTTTGCTAACAACTGTTTTGCAATCTGGCGAGTGCTATTTCTTTGAATGATATCCATATTCATCTTTTTGTGTTTTCGAAAATAGCAACAAAAATACTATTCCATTTTGCTATTAAGTTTTCCATCAAAAAGCGATTGTTTTGCAAATATCTCGTTGCCATGGGTTTGCACTGAGGGTCATGGCCGCGTCTATCATGCTTCCACAATAACATTCTGGTCAATCCGGGTCAAATCCATTGGGAGAGGATCCAATTAGGACTGTCATCCCGGAATAATTATAACTGAGGGGTGGGTGTAAGATTAATCTCTCAGTGATCTGCAGAAAGGCCATGTGAAGATGAGATAAAACGTGACCAATTCAATTTGAATAAAGAAATAACATTTAAGTAATTTTCAATGAAAAACAAAATTTATCAAAAAGCTGGATTTGCCGCCACTTCCAACGCCAGAAATTTCTACTATGTCATAAATTCAACAAGATTTCCACATCAATGGAACGTCTCCCGTTCAGAACTCTCTAGTGTCAACACACATTTCACGATAGATTTACCGACGCTGAAACGCGTGTAATTCTGTCAAGGAAATCTTTTCTTGTCGTCTGTAACCGGACAGGCAAAGCAAGCGACTTTACGGCAGAAAGGTTCTTCAGCAATTACACTCATCACTTCTTGCACTGTCTCAAATGTTCCTTCAGAGAGTCATGATATGTATTTAACAAGCCATACAATTTCTGCAACTTGTCTCATGCCTCTATGACTATCAGTAATGATGTCACAATCATGGCCAATTCTTGCTGTCTAATGTCGACGGACGCGGCATAAATAGCGATGATCACTTCTAACATGCTTCAATTTACTCCTCAATAAATTTCATATCTACATCAGGCCCAACATCGACGTCAATTACGGGCGACATTACTGGGAGATGGGATCGGAATAGCATACAGCGTGGATCAGCACAGTGTCTGGTTATGGGGGCTGCAAATGGAAATCACTACAGAATCAAGTCGAAGACACATTCCGCAAAAGAAGACTTTATTTCCACTACGGCCATCCCTAGTTTAAGATTCACTCACAATGATTGTCAATACGTTTGGTGATGTACCACGGAAACTAGTAACCTCAGTCACTTGGATTTTTGACGGTGCCATATGAACATGTCAACTGATTGCAATTCAACCATTTGGCGGCCACATGGCAACTACAATCGTACGTTTTCATGGTGTCGCAGCTACTAACATCTCTCGTTTGCGGGGCACTTTACAAGGAGAAAATGAAAATTGCTTTTGGGACCAGGATGTCTCGACCTGCCCCAGGCCACCAATTCATTTATTTTTGCTAATTTCCCAGTTGTACAGAAACCACGCCGAGGAACTTGATGACTGGTATGACAACACGACTCTAACTGGCCGCACACTATGCTATACCAGTGGCAGTGAGACAATTAAATGATGTTCGCCAGTGTATTCAAATATTCTAAGTGCTCGTGACTTCAGAAGATACATGATTATCATTCTATTAGAGGGTATAAAAACAAAACTATTATGTCTTTACATGGGCTTCATGATAGTCGTGTGCGTGTGTCCATTAAAAACTGAAAGTGCTGCTGGCATGCAATGAAATGAAACGGGGTAAAGTATTTTGTGTCGACGTTGTCCATTAGTTGATTCCTTTAAATTGGCTGAACTCAATGTGTGAAGCTGATCCAATGTTTTCACATACATCATATCTCGTTACTCTATGTTGTCAAAAGATGTGGAAATGCGCGGTGGAGATAGATTATGATGTTCGTATAAGATGTTCCTGATTTATGAATGGCTAATTCATCATTGATGGGCAAGGTCATGATTAACACCATATCCCGTCAGAAGAGAAGGAATACCACTGGCGATGTGGTTAAGAGTGTTGGACCAAGAGTAGCTCTGTCATTGCCAAATGTCCACTCTGAGTACGGAGTGACTCCCGGTTAAGTAGCTCTCAATTCAATCTAACCCACTGAAGAGGATGCTTGATAGCCATAGCGTATGTAGACTAAGAGCTCGGGGGAGGCTATAACGGTCTTGATAACATCAGAGTACAACACGATAGTCATCTAAAATGTCATACCATTCTAAAGGGCATCATATCAATGGATAGCCTAGATTACGAAGAAGATATTGAGCTTCTTAATTAGAGAAGTCTCTGCGTTTCCTTCTTGAGTTTTTTCAGACTTCACCGCGTAAAAAGAGGTGCTGTTTGAAACATGATACCATAAAGGAATACCGTTGTGATGATACTAGATACGCTAAATCAGGCTCTGGTTGGAAGCGGTATAAGGTATTGGGGAACGCCAGCAACAGTGAATAGTTTTCGTATCAATGTGCCCGAAAATCAGCGAAAATCTTGAAAAACATGTTTTTTAACTATGGCAATAAAATGCATACCACGCATAAAACATTGAAAACCGTGAAAATGGAGTATGGAAAAGAATCGGTAGATTCACCATATCGATTTCTCCAATTAACGATCAAACTCCTCGTTTACAGTGCCACAACGACCTCGATATCACCCGTCTAATTACGGTAATATCTCATCGCTGTCTCAGGCGGAATGTTTTGCAAAGCTTTTATGCCTCTCTAGTTTCATTAATGGGAGATCTTCGAGAACTGTGCCTCGAATATTTTGGCTCAGTGTTCCCCGTGTTGGTTGTCAGTGTTGATCTGAGTGTGAAAAGTCTGTTCTTTGCGTCCCGGGTGCTATGTGTGTCTGTGTGAGCCAGTCGCAGGGGAAGATTGGGTAATGCTCTACTTTGGATATATGCGAGTAGTACGTTGGTGACTATGGGACAAAATTGACCTTTTGACTTTTTATATGCACCTTTACCTTGGTACCTGAGATATGTGCCTGACCTTGGTAAATATTAAGCTTTATATATGTGACCTTTAAATTTGTCACTTACAAATAAAAACACGTCTGCCAATGCCTGGTCAAGTTCGCACCACTAACGACAGCCAATCACAGTAGAGGTCTATTCCTCCATCCACGTATGGCTGGGAAAATGATCACTAAAATATCAACATACAGAGCCAAATATTACTGTATGTCTAATTGCGGGCTATGTCGTTTTGTCGTCTGACTGGAAATCCACTGGTAAACCTGTTGGGGCTTCTTCAATTAGAGATACCCTTGAGGAGCGACCGATGGAATGAAGCGGAGTCTTCGTAGGACAGGCCAACTATACTGCTGCTTGTCATTGCTGTAATAACAATGAAGGACACGCATGATGTATGAGAGGCGTATCCCTGGTGACAACAAGAGAGTAGACCATGGGCGAAATGCACTAGCAACGGGTAGCAAACATGGAGGTCAGCCAAATAAAAAGCCAACTAATGCATATCTGACTCTCGACTAATGGGCTTTGGGATTAGTCTATTGCCTCGGCTAATCTGGCTTGGTAGCTTATCCAGCAGCCGTGGGATTGGGAGGGAGTTAATGGGCACGCCAAGTTAATGCTGTGCATTGGCGACAAATCAATGAACAGGAGTTGATTTTGAATCATTCGAACACACATCGATTACAGTTACAAGTACAATAGACAGTGCCTTTTTCGTGGTAGCGTCTCGATTTCTCAATTGATATATGGACAGCCCGATCTGAAAGCACCACAGAGACGTGAAAATAAGAGCTCAGTAATCGCAGTTTCTTCTTGCAGGATTGATAATTAAATTCACGAGCTCATTAAACCTAGTGATCACACCTATGCCGTAATTATGATTGAAGTGACTGGTCTCGCTTCTCGACCAAGCATACCATGCTGACGTGTTGGTGATTAAATGTTTCAAATCTCCATCCAGTCCGCTGATTGAAATTGAATCCGGCCTAAGATGATTGATGGTGGGGTTAAGTCGCCTGAAAATGGAACCTACAACAAATCGGATGATGCGGTATGAGTAATGCTGTTCTTAAGATTGCTTTTCAATAGAAACATTCCAAATATGATCTGCACGATTGGTCTTAACCGAACACAAAATCAAATTGTATTCCCTCGAAGGGGGGATTCTAAACTCAATTCTCTTTTTTCATGAACCAACACCATTTGCAAGGCAAAATAAGATATCAGCTTATTGAGTGATTTTTAAAATCTTAACTGACTCTTATTTGTATTCATTGCTAACTGGTGTCTGAAGTGGCAATGCGCTTTAATCAATCATGAAACAGTGCAGCCATTTTAACAGGCTCATCCACCGTCATTGTCAATTTCACTCGGGAGGCTGTCATTTTATTTTCATTCACCAATTCATCTTCGCAAACGCTGTACTAATCATGCTAATTTTGCTCCAGACTTTGGCACCAAAAGGCTAATCCAAGTGACAGGCGTCGTGCACATTCCCTTTTAATTTTCTTATTTTTAGTTGAAACGTTTAATCTGCTCCAGCGTTGATGTGCCGTGTCTCTCCTGTCATTAATTTCGTACTCAATTAGTAGCTTTGATTGAGATGAGGAAACAGTTAGGGAGAAAGGACACCAAAGCATAGTAAAGTTATGGGATTGCTGCACCCAGAACCTTATGAGAAATTTAAGGAAGGGGTGGACATACTTTAGCATCAATTCAGGGAGATATAGTGAAATTTTCCTTTTGAGTTCTAATTCGTTCCAACCAACACGTGATTTCTTTCCTGAACACTCACATAAAACTTTCAGCAAGAAATCAAACGATCTGCCCAGAAACTCTCATGACAGAGGATATTTCACGGCTTTGTAGATACAAGACCTGGGGTGACAGAGCGGCGTGAAAACACAACGAATTGAGCAATGAATCTTGGCAGATCAAAACAAGATTTGCACTCCGTGAGAAAACCTCAATAACTGAGGCCATTTGTTTTATTTTGCCATTACGAGCAGTCAGTTGGTAAATGTTTGGCTATGTTAACAGTCTGCTTGTTTTCTATATTTGGTATCCGTGGTAAAAGAAGACAGAGCTGCAAGAACGAAAAAACTAAATTTTTCTAGTGAAGGATATCTCGGCCGTTCTTGTGGTCTTCAGACCAAAATTCTGCAAAGAAGCCCGGCTCACTGCTGACTATTTTCCTCAAATCCAAGATGGCCGCCAATATCCAAAATGGCTACCAAAAAACATCAAACTGACTTAAAGTAAACTTAGTGTAGTTGTGACCAAATCGACCTTGAAATGTCGTTGTACATGTGATACGGTAGCGGTGACAAAACTACCATACAAAACGCGAATGCCGATGGTCGCGCTTCGGTGTATGACTTAATTGGTTTAGATGATGATCATGTTTTCATCTGAACACAATGCTCGGCGCATTTGGCCAATCACCATACTGTTGTGTCCAACCAAGTTCGATTATTGACATGAATACGTGCAATTATCGTCAATCAATGATATGTTTTGCCGTTCAGACTGCGCCTAATCTGGCCAAATACCGGTTAGAAAGTATTACCAGTCGTTGGTAGATTACTAGATAGCTGCCAATCTCACTCATGGTGCTATTACCATCCTCGTTGCTGGAGATGAGTACCATGATAAGGCTCTGCCTTGGGCTGGGTGGGGATGCTAGAATCGGCAGTAGAAGTCTCAGGCTTTCAGTGATAGTGGTGAAGAGATGATTGTGTTGCCAAACCCATACAGAAAACACTTATGTTAAAAAAAGTGTTCTTTATCACAGGTGAATGTTTTGGGAACGAGTCCTTTTAAGTATCGAAATCGCGTGCAGACAAAGACGACAGGCAACTTGCCAACTTGCCTCCACCTGTCGCTGGTTAGACGGATGGTGTCGGCTCTTTGAACTGCCTACACGCGAAAGAAACAATGATAATCACATGTATAGTAATGTACATTAGACAAAGCTGTTCGAATAACGGACCCATTATACCAACTATTGTCGAGCACACAAGCCACTAATTGTATAGTATCACCAGATACCGATAGGATCCTATCACTAATGTTCCAAGTGATAAATGAAACAGGTTTCTAGCTGTTGAAGAGCTGGTGTCCCTGACGGAAGCATAGACAACGGACAGTCATCACGACAATAGAGAAGATGTTTTAGTTCGCCAAGATGAATCGACATTACTCTCAACGTCTGCAGTGTAGATAAACAGTGCTAACATTAAGTCACTGTTTTGTTCAATATAACACCGTAGCATCGTATATTGAACAGTAGTGTTGTTCAATGTAATGCTGCACCCAATATTTACGAATATATAGAATACTTCGTGATGTTGCCATACAGGGTGCTATTCGCCTTATTCATGTTCAATGTAACAACATCGTATATTTACAAGGGTAACTCAAGTTGATGAGGACCTTCTTGATGAACACCACGATGCTTCACTTAGCATGTTCTCTTGTATCGGCAATGTTCCCTCGCCACTCTTATGAAGATACACATGCATGAAATCGACCCATTTCCCGTAGCTGTCACCAGAGCTGACATAAAGAGCAGAGTACGCTGTTGTTAGTTCCGCCGTTTGATCCCATTTCTTCCCACGATTGTCATTTGAAAACGAAACAAAGATGGAAAATGGGATAGATTTCGGGTGAAGCTGGAACTAAAAATTCGAGTTCTTTATTGTAGCGACTGGTATGGCATGTTAGTCCAGGGTGCTCCCTGTACTCCAATAGACACAGTGGCAACTCCGCCAGCCCCTTCGGCAATGTCATCGCCTAACCTCTTCTTTGCCGAAACAACAATCTCGCAATATCGACCATTTTTGCACACATATCACCTTCAGTTTTTTTACCTCTGCATAGTTGCGTCAGAGTCACTGCCAAGCGGAAAAGTCTCAATGGTAAACGGAAGTCCCCGGGCGAGATGTCGACATCATTGATCGCTGTCGACCTAACCGAGGTACAAACCATCAATGTGGCGGGCTATGGTGCCACCTTTGATGTTGTCAATGGAGGGGGAAGTGCCCCTGCTCATAACGGGCAATAGACTGAAAAACCGAAACCGAAAACATCGGTCCTGATCAAATCATTATCGCATCTAACACTTCATCATATTCAATTCATTCAATTTATTGCCGTAACATTCTAACATGTGTACCATAAGTCACCTATGAACTCAACACCATCAGTGGTGCCTATACCAATGTATTGGATATCAGTCTCACCACAGCTCATCGGGCGACAAAGGTCACCTTTGTCGAGACCTTTGTCGGCTTATGCAGCTGCCGATATCAACCCTGTGCCCAGTTGGTAGGGCATCACTATTGATTTATTGCTGAGTTCAGAGTGAACAGCGTTTTCTGCCTATCAACTTTCTGTCGACCTGAAAGTAGAGTCAAATACCTGCTGACTTCTTCATCAATTCTAATAGAAAGCACTAATCACATTTTGTAATCGGCAGACGCTTCTAACAAGACATAACTTCTCATTCATGGATCATGAATCAGAAATAAAGGACAGTAGAAAGCAGGAATAGCTGTGACTGGTTCACGAAGAACAGACTTGTTATAGTCCAAACTCTACAAATGTTTCTCCGTAAACCAATTACAGCAGCTGATACGAGGGACATGCTGATATCATGATGTCAATCATAGAATTGAGTCCAAGTCTTCCAAAGCCAGGGAAGTTCATCACATCCTCTTTCCCTATTTTCATTTCCCAGTTTACATTTGTAAACTTGGAAATTCCCAAAGTACATTTGAAGTGCATTGAGATGATTGCTGACATAATGATGATTATTTTGGGTTCCTTTGCTTCTGATATATCTCTTGTAAACACATATCAGATGGTAAGGAACCCAGAGTCATCAACATATATATCCTACCATGTTACCATGTTCATCTGCTGATGTGTTTGTAAGTACTTTTGATATGGTCATTTCTGTAATATGGTACGATGGGTCTATGATTTGAAACCGGGCGTAATACGAGGAATGTAATCTCCATGAAAATGTTGCACTACCAATGGACTATATACGTCATGCGGACTTTAAATGTATCACAGGCAGCATCAGTATTATTGAAGAGAAAGATGCTAGACACACTACGTCAGCTCAGCAGTTATTCCATCTTTGCGTTCCATTCGACTTGGAATCACAGTCGCATCAATAAGACATTACAAAAAGCTTTTTCTTTCATCAAATTCTAATAAGGAGATATCATCTTTCGTGATGACAGAAAGCTCTGATTGATATGACATAAAACGAATGATTGGGTTTTACTTATCTTATGAACATTCTTTTTCTGATACAGATAATTAAGTAGGGGTTCGCCCACTCATTTAATCCCCATTGGGAGCCGTAGGAGCAACGTCACCGAAGAATGTACTTGGCGAAACGAACACCGTATTTTACCCTGCAAGTTTCTTTCTAAGCGGACAGCAAAAAATGTGGCGGACGTCGTTCTTGAATTTCGAACTGCTGGCCAGGTAAAGATAAAAATTTATTGCATTGTTTCCCAAACCAAGAACAAAGACAATCTCGAGAGAAAGTCCCTCAGCGGCCGGGTGTGAAGCGATAATGCCATCCATACAACATCTCCAAAGGGTAGCATGCAGTGTCGACGGTAAAAGAAGAACAAGGGCAAAAACGACAATCACAACCAAAACAATTGTCATTGACCTTTCTTGTTTAATTCTTGCAACAGATTCTGAGGTCGCACCCTTGATATCCAAACTTTGCTTTCGCAGGCTCAAAATTATCGAAACATTCAAAATAAAAAGGCACACAATCGGTATAACTACGTCAATTGTGTTGTTAATTATAACGTATCCAAGGCTATACCATTTGAAAATATCTGGAAGGAAGCAGGCTTTTGTCCTTAGCCCAGTTTCTTCATCAAGTTTGGACAAACGTAGTATATTGGGAAAATATATCACCAAATGAAAAAATATATTCAGTAACATAAGGAGTCTAGCTCTTTTCATCGTGCACCACATGGCAGCCTTGAATGGGAATCGTACCACAATCAACCTGTCGATGGCAACAATCAAAACCTGCCACAAGGAAACATTGAAGAAAATCGCAGTCATAACGTAAATGGATACGCATTGCAAGTCCACAATAATGCCAATTTGGAGAAGATCTGGAAAGGATGTGATTATATACCTCGGCAGAAGGCAAAACACGAGAGCTAACGTATCCGACACGGCTAACATCTTAAGATAGGCGCACATGACACTGGAACGATTCGCTTTTAGATTCATGACCAAGAAGCTCAAGATGTTTCCTACGGTCCCGAAGAGCAGGAGTGAAGGGTAAGCTATTCTTTGGAAGTACTTCGTCGCTTCCTGAAGTGGGTCGACGGGGTCTGCGTAGCGAAAGGTCTCCATGACAGAAATCACGACTGTAAAAAACTCCAGAGCAAAACGATTGTGTTGATAACCAAGGGAAGGACCGGCCTATTCCTACCTTTGCGGCAGAGCAGCCAAGTCTAGGTGACCATGAAAACCTCTGCTCTACGCGCGCTTCGTGGCAATCGCATGGAATGGAACCTGACCCGTTTTCGTTATTTCTACTGCGCAAAAATGGTCAACATCCTCCTGTCGCGGGAATTCGTATCGCCTGTCCGAATGTACCAAGTGTCGGACTTTGCGTCACCTGGATAACACGACGACACAAACGTCATAGCTAGTGTCGTCGTAGTATCGGGGTAAACAAGTCTCGGAATGAAAACCGAGAAAACCTGATAATTTCGTAGGACATTTGACCTTTTTTACTGAGGAATTTGATGTTGGAAATTACTACTGTGGTTTGAGAAGTTAGTGTGGGCAGTCGACATCACGCCAACAACACTGCCGATGCAGTGCTCCGAAGGGACCGACCACATGAATGAACATCACCTATGTCAAAGCAGATAGTTACCGGAAGCTCTGACGTCATAACGGCTGCATGACCTTGAGCTTTGTGGCACTGAGGGCCATGCTGGTAATGTTAAACTGTGGAACATGATAGCCGAATTGCTAACAAATGATCAGATATAATTACGCGTTGATTTTATAGCGTTTCTGCTTATGTTACTACATGTATATGCATGATGACGCTGTATGTTTTTTGCTCGGTGTTTTTTTTAGTCAGCATTTCTCATTATAGGAACATTCGACATGGCACTATGTTCAAAACAAAAAAAGCGTAAGAACATAACTTCTACATCACCCTCGGTGTTAGGTTAATTAAATGGGAATGGATGACAATCGATGCTTTTTAATGCTCTAGGTTATATGGTGTACTTCGTATACTTCATTTTAAAAGTTTATTCAAGAATATTCAAGTCGTAGAATACTTGGTAAGACATTATAAAGATGAAGTACAAATATTTCAGACACATGTTCATGTGTATGTAGGCTAAACATAAGTTTGACAGTAGGCCTATTGATTAAGTGGCAAGTACGTGTTAAGGCAAGACAGGGCAGGGAGGCAGTGTTTGGCATGACATGTGAATTTCAGGCAGGCCTATTGTTACATCCCGTTCTGGTGCATTGTCTATTGCAATTTAATGATTTTTCAATTACCCTGTTCAGAGAAGTCACGGTCTTGCAGGAAGCAATTTTCGTATAATAAAACAAACATATCGCATTCCCAAGTTATCCCTTTAGAATACGCCCATCACATGAAATAAGGCTAACACGCCATGCAACAATCAACATGCCAAACATAGCATAGCCTTCAAAAAGTGCTAATGCGTTCTTTCGGGAGCGCCTAACGAGGTATCCGTAATATAAGCTAATAAGCCTAATCACGCCTTAAGGAATTTTGAGCTAATTGACGACCTTTTCTGGAAGATTCCATTAAAATATACCGTTTTGCTATAATTCGGGTGATTTCCATGAAGTAGCTTGCACATTCCATCTTCTTCATTGGCAAGCTTCGCATGTCTTGATCATAAAATTAAATTATCCCTTGAAGATCCCAAGATAACACAACGTAATAAATTCTTTTTATCTAAGCGCTACCACATCTCCCTCAGTTGAACTATACGCCGAGGGCATTCCATGGTAAGTTCGATCGCAAGTTGAATACCACATCGGAGGGACTTCTCACCACTTCCGACTCCGATCCGACCTCGACTCTGATAGAGGAAATTAGATGTACAGGACACCTCTGTATACAGTCGTCTCATGGCAGGGTTGATTTAACTGAATTGACAAACGTTCTCAAACGGATAAACCATCTCTTCAACGAAAAAAATCCGCATTTTTATTCCAAAAAGCTAGGAAAAGACCTGCGTTCCGCCTGCGTTCCGCCTGCGTTCCGTTACGAGATAGGAGGAACTAAGCAGATTGGATGTGTTCTACGCTAGGTTTCCGGTGGATCACAAGTCCAAGTCTTCACCTGGACATGTCAGACTGGAAACTGCACCCAAAATCACAAAATCTGTGTACAATACACAGGTTTCACTTAAATGTACATGTGTAAGCAAAGAAGAGTAAGCAACGAAAGCATTGAGGGGTTCATTCTTATCCACCGTGTACATGCATCTACTAATAAAGATCTTCAAAAAACTTCCAGTTACCAATGGAAATGTTATTCTGGGTGTCCTATGGGCAATAATAGCAAGGCAAAGCGCATATTGTTAATATTTTAGTGGATGCAAAACATAAGGAGTGGCCTCACGTAAGATGTCAGAACTGACTTGGCAGAAATTGCGCATTTTAGTGCCCTGCTGGCTTTACGTACGTTGCCAAAAGGACAAACTGGTGTTAATATTTAATTTGTTTCATATGTAAAGAGAGGATAGACAGCCAGGGCGCGGAAGAGACAAGAAATGATTCAGCTCAAACGATGAGAAAGTGTTCTGTTTGATCTCCGAGTTGGCTTTTTGTGGCAGACAGGGCGGGGGGACGCCAACGCTCATCTTCCATCAAGACCAGTCAATGCAGAAAGCATTGGCCAATCGACCTCACCTCCATCAAACTCCAATGGCCCGAAAGCATGTGGTGACCGTCCCCCTCTTCCATTGCCATGTCTCATAAGTCCGTTAGACGATGACTGAACAAGACACATTAGTGTTAATATTTCATTAGGTGAGAAGTAAGTGAGTCGGGGCACGTAAAAGAGATGGCTTTGGGGATCGCTAACGCGTTCTTTTACGAGATGTTGCTGATATCCTTCGAAATGTCATCAATACAGATTGATGTACCTTTATTATGTATAGGTTTTGATGTAAAGGTTGTTTCTAGGAGTTTGCACGGATTCTCCCCACACTGACACCTGACCCCGATACGTGTTATGTGCTCACATCAGCCGAATGACCAAGTATTAAGTATTCACGAGGCAAAGTCAACGAGTCTCAATCGATTTCTCAACCTGTATCTGTCAGACAAGACCTCTTTAATCAAGCGTTTAGCTCAGCATGCTCATTTAATGGGACAAATGTTAAGATTACCATGTTCACTTGGCTGACTTCGTTGTCAGAGTGACTACTAAATGCGAATCGCAATTATCCGAGAAATAAAAAACGCCAAGAACGAAAATTTGGCGGATTACAATGCCACTGCAAGGCCGCAGTAACCTCTCTCAAGCTAGGCTGATTCAGGACTAGGCTATCCCCATGCGATATATATGTGTATAGTGGATATGCAGTCATATCTCGCTGGTCAGTGCGAAGAACAACCATAGGATCCATCGGCCATAGCTATAGTTCTGAAGGCACCATGTCCAACTATAGTTTTGACTATATAGAACTCCAAGTGGTCAATCAAACACGGGAGTGTCATCGGAGGCGGTTCAGCAGCATCATGCCTGGGAATCTGACTGACGGATATTTATTTAGTCATTGTCTTCGTATTCCAACACCTGGCTCAAGGGCATCATAGGGCTGAGAAAGGGCATCATGGATGATGAATTAGTATGGCGGGATCCTCCATTTTGCCGGAGAGCTATGATCACACAAGCATGAGCAGTCGGCAAGATTGCTCTATACCGTCGCACTCTGCGTGCCCTTGTGGTTCCTCCTAATTCCATCGCTCCCCCAAGCGAGTACTTCCATGAAAGTGGCAATGTTCGCCTGCAGCAGCACGGCATAACCGTGACAGATTAGCCCTGAGGGCCTCCCCTGCCTTCGGGAGAGAAGGTGATTGCAGAGTGAGGTTGCATAGTCTGTGTTATGTGCTACACACTTTGGAATAATGGATGACATCGCGTAATTGAGATTGAGGAGATTTTAGGAAACGTAGGAAACTATGATGAAGCTTCAGAAAACATCCGAAATACTTACATGACTTGGCGTGTATCGTTTCCAGCCTATGTTCGTTTCATTACTTTGGCCGTTGTACCACCGCAACCATCGTAATGTGGAGGTAATGTGTGCTGATGGATATTTACACAGCAAGAATTAGATTTTGAACGATGGCCGGCCGTCTTGAGAATCGATAGCAAACATTAGTGCCTAATTTCTCCAGTTACATGTTCATGTAACTGCCGCTGCAAATAAATCACTAACTTTACAGCGTTAGGCGAGAAACGTTTTCACCTCCGATTATCATGCAAATATTTCCAACGGAGGTGAGAAGTCTTGGACTATGCCAGATGTGTACATATCACCTGCATTCACCAGCGTTCCTTGAGCACACATCTTATCTGACCACAGCCTCCGCGGCCACACCGCTACCAATTTCCGCCGCTATTTTTTCCCTCCGATGATTTATCTTGATAGCTCCGTTGCAAATTACCCAGAATTATTGCTAACGAAACGAAGATACAGCCGCTATTCCAACGTTTTCTTGCGCCTTTTGAGCAAATTGTGTTAGAAGGTTAGGCTAGTGAAAAATTTCTGCCAAAGGCTACGAATTTGTTCGAAATACTGCAAGTTTTTGTGATAGAGGATAGAAAGAGCATGTAGCAAAAAAGATGTTTGTGCTACACTGTGAGAAATGAAGGTTTATACCTTTAAAACCCTTTAAAAAAACGGTTAAATGTTTTTGAAATGCTCAAAAACCTTCATTTCGAAGAGTGTACGATGTTATTCGTAAGCATTGGATTGAAAAATATGCAGATAGTGAAAAATCTTTTCCAGTAATGTAGCATTCGATTCAAATCCACGCAGCTAATCATCAAGCTGACTGCGGATGGTACAAACAAAAGGACATCATAATTATCGAGGATTTGGTATCTTCTGTATCCACGAATCCACGAATAAAATTGTGTTATCAATCTCCGATGGGGCAGCGTTGTGTGTTTGAAATCTCGCCCCGATGGCTTGTTGATGGCCGATCAGTGGCCATATCTGAATGAATTCGGCAAACACACGTTCTATTGATGTGGTGATTGGTGACTTCATGGCTGGTTAGGGAGGAGATTAGGCACGTAATCCGGTTTTGATGGTAGATACACAGTTTGCCGGAGTCTGTAGCCATTTGATTGTTCGCAGTGAACTAGAGCATCACTTCCATGGGGCTGTGATGATTATCTCGCTCTGATCGGCGCTTCCCGGGACAGCTTATAAACAAGGGAGAGCAGAGCTCGATGTCTGAATGAATTCTGCAGACACACATTCTATCAATGCCGTGGATACACAGCATAGATGGATCTGTTTTTATGGGGTTACTCGATACAGTACATTCATTGCATACATACATACACCAACGAATTTGCTCAACCATTCCATTCTGATATCCACCCAGGATATCAACTGCTATATCCAAGGCGAAGATCGTGCCACGAGAAAATAATGTGGATAAACGATCAACGATAAAACGTAAAGAAAATAGTCTAAAATCAGCCCCACGTTTGGTTATACGCCACTACGCGGGGACTAATGGTATTAGTCTATAAACTGTATAACACCTCCGGAATAACGTATAAGCACGTATAATACACGGAGCAAAATCATATTTCATTTTCAACAAGCACGGTTCGCTCGTTAACCGGAAATTAAGTGCTAAGTGAGACGTGTCTCTCCTACAAATAACATCATCGTTTTTCTCAGTATTTTCTTGCTGATTAGATGTATAAGTGCAAAAATACAGGAAATTTCAGTTAGTTCGGCGTCTAATTGAAAAAAGAAATCCCTACGCTAATTAAGGTTGAATCTTAAGAACATCTCCGAAACACGAAATGAATTGTGACTAAGTCGGGTTCGTTAATGTTTCCAGCACCCAATCGTGCGATAACTTGCGATGTGATCTTTTTATAGTCGCCGCATTGAAGCCAGCGTCAGTCATTCCCTGCTGAGAGAACTAACATTTTAGGCAATGGCAACGTTTGGTTTAAGAAGGTGCCATCGACGCCCGAGTAGAAAAATGATACACTTCCTTTTCAAAGGCACTAGGTGCAGAGGACAATCCGTGGCATCCAGAATAGATGACAATCCCGCCTTGAAGAGATTTGGCAGTTTTCGTTTCTTCCTTGTTTTATTTATTTGTTCTTCATTTACTGAACGATGAAAGTCATTGTTGGTATGCGTTTGTGGTAACAGATCCCATCAATGTAGAAAAACAAACAGATATCGACCTTGAGTCAAGTGTTCTTCGCAGTTTCTGCTCAAGTCAAAGTGGAACTCGTTATCCTGGCCTGTCCCAAAACCCTTAAACAAACGGAACAGCATCAACAATCGACCAATATCATGACATGGAGTGGTGCACCTTCCGGCGAAAGGAGCAGCAAGATCAGTTTGTATTAAAAGCCCAATAATCCTGATGTGAAAACAGGATGTTCTTCAATTCGTACGAATACTGTTGCAGAATTTCAATCAGAAGGTAAAACATACATTTGTACATTAATCGACTAAGAAATGTTCCATATGGAAGTTATAATATGAATAAAAGATAGTAATTTTGGCTTTATGAAGTATTGGATACATGCACATGAAATCACAACGCGTTTTCAGCTCTTGTACCTTTTGAAGTTATGCGAATATGAAACCATCAATGAATAACGTGTTTCTTGATGGCTATGAAGTAAATTAACTTACCTATTGGAATTTCTGTTGGAAAACCACACACTGCTGCCCCATGAATCAAGAGAATAATCCAAAACAAAGCGAAAGTAGTGATATCCATTGTTGAAATAATATTTGTCCCGTGTTTAAAAAATAAATTGTTTATCCTTTTTTATAACGTCGGTCCTATGTTCCTTTTTTTATGCATACTTTCACAGAATAAGCCCAACCGCGCCCGGCAACAACTGACGAGTGGCTGGTTACCGTTTTCCATGTGCTCCGCGCATAGCTTATGGCCCAGAGACCGCCGCAAGCCAATAAAGATGATAATACCGTGAACGTTCAGACGCACCGCACGCTTCGAGCTTCTGGCTTCAAGAGACACGAAAGCCATGTAGCAGCCAGAGTCATTATTTGTCGCATTCTCCAGTGATCATGCAACCTCGCTCTCGAGATCTACTTATGATGTATCTGATTTAACAATGAGAAGATTTGATCAGGCTAGCGCAGCTGATCGCAAACCTCGTCCCTGTGATCAATTGATATTTAATTCCACTACGGATCGATTGACTGTTGTAGAAGCCAGGGTTCATGGGACCAGGGTGCACCCCTTACGCCCCTCAATTTCACCACTCACGAAAGATCGGGCCGGCCTACTGTTGCCAGAAATCTTTTGTTGCCGGACGAAAGTACATCTGGCGCAGTGAGTTCTTTCTAACAAGAAATTGATTCAGAATAAATAGGCCTAACATAAAATCATGAGTTCTCATTCTTTAACAATATCTTTGAAATCTGAATCTATAAGCAATATGTATCACTTTGAGGTAAGTATCTTTGGCCGTTTTGAATTTCAGAAGTGCCAATTGCAGCATATGGATTGGCCTCCCTCGCAAAGCATGGCGTCACCATCCTCCTCCTCAAGGCCACCACCATCCTCCTCCGCGAGGCATTCTATACACGATAGGTGTAACCGGAGCCCTTTACAGCCCATCACGAAACGATCATGCCGCGAGTGCAACCATAATTCGATCCGAAATCCGACTGTCAATCACTACGAAAAATATTATTGAATTGCTTTCGATTGGTGACAGCGAGTGGTCATAATCTAATGCATTCAAAAGTGGTAGCGGGCACAATTTGATCCGAAATAGCCAGATTCCCTCTCAGCCAGACTTGGAGATAATTTGATTTTCCATAAAGCATTCCTCATGGGAACTATAAGAGGTTTTAGTGTCAGAACTGGTCTTGGCATATCATAGATGTCGTAGGATATAAATCTGGGAATTGAGGCTTGATTACAGGACTGTTCTTCGACGGAGTTTATGATAGCAGCTCTACATTTAACCAAATATTTCATGAAGCATTCATTGACATGAAATATCATGCCGGAATCTGACTCTACCTATCTCCTTGGTCTCTCAGTGCTAACCATGCATCGATACACCGATTCAGGGTCCACCTGTCAGAGCCGCATCGCGCCAGTCCCCAGCATCACCAATCGATACGGTGTGATTATCAAGCGAATGTGATGGGGTGTAGAGCAAAGTCAGCTCGTCTTAGAAGATCAGTGTTTCAATTATGGTGAAGATTACGTCGGGAGAGAACCTCTTGATTTTAATCAAAAAATTGACGAGATTTTGTGTCACGTTCTGGGTGAAAGAAGGCAAAAGCTCGGCATGTTACTGTGTATCTAGGTTGTGTCACGGACGTCTATAAGTCTCGTACCCCAGCGCTTCACGCACGAGGCCTATCTTCTCCGCCGAGAAGCGCTTACCTCTTGTAAGCTTAATTCCACCATCGGTTACATTCGCTGCCCAGCACAGAGCACTGTCTCCATCTTCTCGAAAAACAATCAATTCAAAATGTTCCCAGACGTTCGCACTTCGACAACAACATCGTATGCATCGTGAAATACCTGGTGAAATCCTTTCTTAGAGGTCAATGATCAAACCCATGACTGGCATGCAGGCCTGACCACTGACATCTTGGAAAGGATTGTTGAAAGCATAAAAAGATACAGAAAAGATGATAATTGATATCCCTTTTTTGTGCAAATTTCCCGTACGAAGAACGAACGGGAAACGGCTCATTCGATAACAGGAGTCGTATTTGGGCCTATTCTTAAGTTCAAACTGACATCAGTCTGAATGAAAACAGTCGCTGTAAGATGTAGCCCTGGTTTGACCTGCACAGGCCAATCAGGCCAACAGGGTCATCCGCAACTCTTTTCGTGTCGAGCGTGAACCGCGATATACGTCCCTTCTTCTTTCCAGCTCCCATCTTGAAGGAATAATGGCACATGACCTGCTTCTCTTGAACATAATGGACCTTCCATTTCCCTGGGCACCTGACGTTGACACCGATATCAAATAGTTTGAAGATCTTCCTTCGCTTTAACTTGGGGTCAGTGGTCGACGAGGAAACTAATACCCTACTATTGCCTGGGTGCCATTGGACCGATTTAGGCTGGTAGGACGACCATAAAGGATGGAACTTGCTGAGGTCAAAGAACTTGGCAGTTTGTGATGGCTGATACAATGGGAGGATGTACATCTGCAAAAAAGAAGGCGATCGAGCTGATATATTTCTGAACAGTGAAAGTGTCAAGTTGGAAAGTAGTAGTCAGCAGGCGAACATGTTACCATCGATAGGCCAAAATGAGTTCTGAAACAAACTGATGTCTAATTGACAGAACATAATAGAGCCCAATAATGGCAGGCTTACTGACCTTGCCGTTAGTTGACAGCAGCACGATATGGCTGTCCGATGTGTCCCACTGCGGTATATCTTTTGAGTTAAACGGGATATACTGATTTAGTACATCAGAATGATAAAAGGCGGGTAGCAGTGGCGAGTCCTTACGCTTCCTCTTCTGAAAAAGTGACGAGAGATGGACGTTTGAGTAAAAGTGCAGACATCAAACAAAGCTGCCCTTTATATTGTCCAGACTGAAAATTCCCCAACGTTTTCAAACGCTCTGCTTACTATTTTCTGATTCAGTGTCTCCCAAAAACTATGTCATATTATTCATTGACAAGTATGTGTTGAAACGAAAGCAATATTAAATACTAAGATTCTCACCAATTTGACAGTGTGTTTCTCCAGGATGTAGTTATTAGCCACGCTGTCGTAAACCAAAAACACCCTCCACTTGTCCGTTCCCCGGGAATTCATCAACGCGCCATGAGTCTGCAATGGTACGCCAATACAGCCGAAATTATATCCGGTTTCGTCAAACAAGTACGCACAATTCAACTTCCTGTTACAAACCAAAACATAGTTCCCAAACGTGTCTGCTTCCAGGAAACTCACGTATTTCAAATCATCTTCACCGATCATTTTTAGGAATTTGTATCTATAATAGTAAGACCCGGGATATCTCCGACTTTTCACTCTGTGACGTTTGAAGAGGTGGATTCGATTAAAAGCCTTGTCGCCAAGGACGAGGATGCCGGAATCCAAAATTCCTAGTCCGCCAAATTTATATTTTTTATTCCGTATGTTAAACCGCTTACTGATTTTCTGCTTCAGTTGCAACTGCGTTTGTCCATTATCTGGAAGAAATAGAGGCGAGTCATAAAGCTGATTAGTGATAGATGTGTCATCGTATTTTGGTTATCAACGACTGATCTAATCTCTAGCATACATGCCTTTAGAAAACCGTTGAAGTACGACAAAGCTTGACACAAGGAGTTACGGCAAGTTGGGTGAAGTGCAATAGAAAAGCCTCATCGGCCTACGATCCTCAATACATGACGCTTTGAGTGAAAGAATTTACTAGTCTTCATTCATATCCCCAATAACTTCGATTCTTACCCCTCTTGGTGTAGTGTCTGACCTTGCGCTGAAAGAAGAAGGAAACACGTCGATACTTTAATACATGAACTGATGAACACGATGAACATGATTTAGGCCTACCCGGGACTCTCATGCGATTGCGTTTACCGCTATCGGACTCAACAAGTCATCCTGACTCTCATGCGTTTTGCGTTTACCACTATCGGACTCAACAAGTCATCCTGACTCTCATGCGTTTGCGTTACCACTATCGGACTCAACAAATCATCCTGACTCTCATGCGATTGCGTTTACCACTATCGGACTCAACAAGTCATCCTGACTCTCATGGGTTTGCGTTACCACTATCGGATTCAACAAGTCAACCTGACTCTCATGCGTTTGCGTTACCACTATCGGACTCAACAAGTCATCCTGCCTCTCATGCGTTTGCGTCACCACTATCGGACTCAACAAGTCATCCTGACTCTCATGCGTTTGCGTTACCACTATCGGATTCAACAAGTCATCCTGACTCTCATGCGTTTGCGTCACCACTATCGGACTCAACAAGGCATCCTGACTTCTTTTTTTTACTGATCGGGCGGGATTGACCTAGCGATCTCAAACTCTCGTGGGGCCAAAATGGGGTTTGAACAGAATGTAGAAAACATGATCTTACACCTTCCAACAAGATGAGCTTCTCTCCCGCAGTTCGCTTGCATTCTGTAGACGTATTCGACAGTTGACATCGTAGAGTATCCAAAATAATATTGAAAGATCGGCACTCCTCCCTATCAAGACACTTGGCCGCACATTGCAGGGGATGGTTGACGGTTGCTTCGGAAAGAAACGGCCCTTGAATCATCGAATTTGGCACCATTTTGTCGGGGACAGAAAAATAGGAACGCCGAGTTGGTGACGAATCAACACCAAGGAACAGGTTGAATAAAAGACACGTTGTGGTGGTTATGAAACATGAAGTCATGTTTTTTTTAGACGGACAACGAGCTGTTTCGGAATCACTTAAAATCAACTTCCCTACCTTACCCGGCCCGACGACCCACTCATCTCAAATACCGCTGGTGTTGTTGGAGACAGCATTTTAGTCCTTGAATGGAAAATTGATGGCAATCCTAAATATTAAAAGCTTTTTCAGAAAAACAGGCTTTTAGTTGGATTACTGCTGACCAAATTGGTCCTCATCCCTATTCCAATATGAAATTCAATACATGAAACAAAGCGATTTTGTTGCGAATTATTTCAAGCCTAGTCGATCCGTTTCAGTGGCCGATAATCACTGAGTGAACGAGGGTATATACCTCCTTAGTACGCCTTCGCCAAAATTAAAAGTGTTTCTTTCGTTATTTGTAATCGAATTCACAAAACAAGTGTTAAGGCACAGGCAGTAGATAGTCATCATGGCCATTTCGAGATTAGTTCGGTGCAAACTGCTTTCGGGTAAAAAAACCAATACAAAAACTATTTTAATGATATCAGAGTGACGATTACAATACTTAGATGATATCTACATGTATATCATTTTCAGCAACTTGCATTCAGTTTTCGCACTAAACAAGTAACGATACGAGAGGTATGACAATGATACAAATACCCGCCATCATGATTGATAGGATACAATCAAATTTAAATCTCGCTGGCGGTTTTTAAACGTCAGAGGTTTTAAATCGCAAATCGGCTTTTAGAAGGGATTTAAAGCCTGAATGGTCAATAGTTGTATTGTTCCCTTAAAAATATACTATGGCATGTATATATTGCCCGAGACTCACGTTCGGGCTTTAACATTGCCGGAACATACATGTACTAGTATAATCCAACATATACATGTCTGTACCAGGTCTGTCTACACGTGTACTATAAAAGACATTTGGTTGTATACATGGTATAGGGCCTAAGATTTACACCATGCATTGTCAATTTAAATGAAAATATTCAATAGGAAGTTTTGAGTTAAAAAAACATTTGCTACGGAGGTTCTCATTGCTAAACGATCTTTCGGGTACAATAGTCGAGACATCAGTCTCAATCAGCGGACAACCAGTTGTAGCAGCATTTTTCGGGCGGCCTTTTTTCCTTAGGCCTACTCTGTTGCAGTCGAACTTCTTTCCAAGCTCTTAGTGAAGGTTACCCGGCGTCAATTCGCAGCGTATCAATCTTACTTGACGGTTCAGATGGAGATGCCCAGGGAAGGTACCAATGCTGCGGAGATGATTCAGCTTTGACGGAGAATATCGACCTGTATGACGCATCGAGGTAAGATCTTGTATCGGATATTTCAAACTTCATCTGGATACTGCAAAATCAATCAACCTTGCTGCCGGTTTAGCACAGAAGAGGTAAAGTGATGACACTCACGTCACGTGATGTCATACCACAGGCCTAAATTCACCAGTTTTTGATTGAGAGACATATTTGCCTGTTCAGACAACTTCGTTATACATTCTACTGGCTTACATTCACACATCCAATTAAGGCAACATTTGGTGCATTTTGCCTACTGTTCACAACAAATTGCCTTTACTTTCAGTGTAAAACTGCAGATTTACAAAATGGCCGCCCTGACGCACCTCAAAACGAGGCTACGAAACAACCTGTCACTTTGCGGCATGGCGATAGGTTTGTTTTTCGCCCTCTACGTCTTATATGGCGTCACCATGCAATCAACGATAACCGAATTAGGGACACTTCAGAACAATTTGGACAAACTACGATCAGTTTATAAAGAGACAATGATAAGTTTGGAGGCAGTTGATACAAGTGTAGTCAAGACGAATGATGGTGCTATAAACAGTCATATTTACGGCGCGGTCGACGTGGGACAGGTGTTGAAAAGTATGAAGGAGTATCAAAAGCCAAGCCAGGCGATGATGAACGCTTCCAGAGCTGGTGTGGATATAGACAAGGTAGAGTGCGTCTTTGCTGACTTCGCCAACCTATCCAAAGACCAAATACGTCCTTGGACAAATTGTCCTCATAACAATTTCGAATCGAAATTGAGTGGTCACGACACGATATCTTGATGTCTGCATATAAACATCTTAAGTGATTTATCTACTGGTTTGTTGAGAATGTACCCTACCTAGTCAAGTTTGTCATTTTCACTTCAAACTCACTTTCTCCTTTAAACATGTACATTTTAGGAAAATCTGGAATTCAACACGGAGTATAAAAATCCTTGTTGGTTCGTCCGAGGGCGCAAGATACGCTGCCTGCCCTCCGTTTACATCGTTGGATTCCCTTACTGTTCCGCTATCGATGTGTGGTATAAGGTCACCCGGCACCCCGACGTCCTGTCCATACCTATCATCGAGAATAATTGGTGGACAAGGCTTAGATATCAAGGTAGGGGGACAGAAAACCCATTTCTGCAGCTTAGACGCCTTTAACTCAGGACCAAACACGCAGTCAGCTTTTCACCACGACACGATGCGAGAGTAACTATATGTCCACAGTTTCCTTTAATAGTGTTTTGAGTTGAAGCTAAGATAGACAAAACTCCTTGTGGCCTCAGCAGATGTACATGTTTTGCGTCTTCTCTCTTCAGATGTCTCCCTGATGAGGTACGGACGATTTTATGCCAAGTTCGTAGAGTCGGCTCCAAATAACAAACAAAAGATAATTGGTAAGTTTCCACGAGGTATCATACCACCAGCAGTGAAAGAGATACTTTTCCCTATTCTTCTTCATTCTGATTTATCGGCGTTGCACGTGCGACGGTGAGGAGACTTTAGGATTAGCGCACATTCACCACCGATAAATCGGCATGGTCTTCTTCTTGCGTTCGATTTGATATCTATTACTTGACATATAATCGACAGATAGGGTAGTGAATGTACTATGTTGACTTCGTAAAACACATCTTGAGTTCTTGTCTCACTTAGTTACGCCATGTGATTATTTTCAGTGCAATCCTCAGCAGAAACAATGTGGGACAGCGGCAGTATTGCCATGGCGAACAGCTTCGGCGCTCCCGAGGTCCTACCGGCACATATGATGAAGGTCCTCGTGCCAGCAGCGAAACTTCTTCTCATTATGAGGGATCCAACTCAGAGGCAAGTGATAAAATTCAGGACCGAGATATAAACACAGCTTTGACAATTCGGAGATGGCCATTCACTAGACCACGCGCGACTCATTTCTTCGTATCCCATCAAATTCTAGCCTGACTTCCCTGCAGGGTAGAATCTCGCTTCCCGACACAGTATTAAGTGCGTGCGTGCGCTTTGTAGGTGTGGCACAAAACTTCCAATGAATTCCAACTAACTGTCTTTGCACTGAGTATGATTGATAAGTTTTGATAGATAACTTACTGTCTCGTGCACCTTATATCTGTATTTTGGTCTTGTTTTTCGTCCTCAAGTGTTTCTTTTCTACCGACGCCGGCGCATGTCTTTCTCCAATACTGGTTACAAGGAACATCTTCGTTGATATTGCACGACAACGCTGATTAGTTAAATGTCTATCTTGCAGGATTTTTATCGAATTCCTCCGTAAAACTAAATCAAAGGGTGGTGGAATGCTGGAAAACTTCCACGTAACAGTTAAAGATATGATCAAGACAATGTACGACTGCTTCGGCCGGAGATCAATCAGAGAGTGTGCTTACGACCCAAGCATATTCCCCGGATGTCAAGTAAGCAAGGTGCGTATGCTATCTTAATGTTATGTTATGTCCTAGAGATTCGAACCAGAAGTACTATGGGTCTATTCTGAATTTCTCTTGCCCTGGTTGTGTCATTTGCGTATGTTTCCCTACGGCATTATTCCCGCCGAAAGAGACAATCAGTGTCAAAATGCGCATTCAACCTCTGGAATAGATCAATGGTTATGTCTCCTGTATTGAATGAGAGAAGTCGTAACTGGCTCTCGGATGGACAAACATAGGGGCCGTATCAAAAATGCCTTTAAGCCAGCTTGTTTCCACTTCGTGAACTCTTGGACTGTGGCGACCAAAATTCAAAATCTGCTAACTTTCGTTATAGGGTTGTATCCAAGCAGGGCTGTATGTCATCTTTGTGTCCGACTGGCTGAAAGTGTTTCCAAGGGAGCAGTTCCATTTCATCAGAGCAGAGGATACTACAGACAGAAACTTGAAGGGAGTTCTGAGGGATATTTTCAGTTTTATGTCTTTCGGTGAGTACTGGGAAACGGGTTGGGAATTGGTTGGGAATTTGCATGACTCTCTGGTGGGAAAGATGTCGGTCATAGCAAGATCCGCGATTTTGATATAGACAACTGACTGTCATGTGTCATTTTGTCTTCTTTTCCAGAGAGACGAAATAATGCCACCATAGACATAATTGCCAGTAAGGTCCTGCCATCGTTAGAAGGATCAGCCGCCATGAAGCACGTCCATCAGCCGATGCTGAAGAAAACAAGGAAAATGTTGGACGACTTTTACCGTCCATTCAACGAGGCTCTCAATCAGATACTGGGCGATACCATGTACTCTTGGCACAAAATTAACTTTGAGAAAGGTCCAAGAAGTAGAGACATATACGAAAAAGATGACGACAAAGGATGAAAAGGATGCAGTTTTAATTTGACAACACTCAAAACAAGGCTTATTTGTCTTTGGACTTTATTGTCAATTGCGTTTGGGGGCAACCCGAAGGTGTTGAGTCTTCGTGGGGATGTGTGCATTTCCCAACACAGTCATTGTGTGGTTTTATTACTGTCATTGGACAGATGCGTCAATTGCATTTGGGGCGACGCAAACAGCTGATTAAAACTTACATGCAAGTTTTATTAATTCAATTCCACTCCATTGTTGGTTCAAGTGAGATGTGCACCATTTTGAAAATGACCAGCACTGAAAGGGTTAACAGTCAACAACTCAAATGTCTACTCCATGAATATCACTGTATACTCCTGGCAAGAATCTCTTCCAATTTCTCTCTATTATCAACCAGTTCTTCATCTCCATAAATTGGTAAAAATGTGGTTTGTCCTTTTAGAAGCAGATTTTCACTTAATTGACCATCTAGATGCTTGAGCTGAAATGAAATATTCGATCAATTCATGAGAACAAATATTCTACATGTGTCAATGTGTCAATGTTCAAAGTTCTACAATATTATTAAATGTTTTTGCAAAATGAAATCCTTTATCAAACGATACGAAAACAATCACAGTCACCCATCTCAGGCCTCAAAGTAGTCACTCAGTTTTTTTCCTTCATATAATTTCAAATTCAAATTTCAGATTTCAAATTTCAAATTTCAGTCCTTCGAATGAGACTCAAAACCGAGGTTCCTTGTACCTGGTGTCTATGCCAGGGCAAGCTAAGACCCCACCACGTGAGAAACATGAGTAGCTTGCGTGGACTCTATCTCTCTCGCCAAAGTCGGACCACTAGGCCAATAAACCCAATTGGCGCCTAACCGTAGTGGCACGCAGGATACGCTCATCCCGCCTTGGAAGAGGATTACTCCTAGGAGAATGACCCCTCCAAGTGCAGAGCGAACGCTGAAGAAGAAGAAGAATTTCAAATTCAAGTAGTAAAGTAACAAATCGTCTCACCTGTTTTCTGACATATGCCACAATCAGTTCAATTAGCACAGGGTCCACGTCCTGCATTTCAAATACAATCCTCCAGATGGCTGCACCTAAGACTCGATCATCACCAAGTGCCCCCTGTAATGGATTAGTGAACTATCAACAAGTTTGATTCTGACCAGGATCTCCACTGAAAAATCAACACAACCAAAACATTTTCCGACCGCCCCACTTTGAAAATGCAGAGTCGCTCAAGGACAAACAAACAACAATAGGGTATTGGCATCCCAAAGGTGTGCGTCATTATGATGTTAAAAGTCAGTCAAAATTGCTGTATCATCACTGTTACAACAACACAATACTTTAGTTTAAGTCAGCACATCCACCAGTTTTTTGGAATCCTATTTAGGTCAGCCCAACCATTTTCATGAGATTTGGCATGGCAACTATACATACCTCATCGTAAGCAAATAATGCTGCTTGAAAGTGGTTACCTATTTCCTTGATACCGACACGTCTGGCTGAGGTCAGTGCTGCATGCTGGAAACAATAACACAAACTGAGGTAAGTTATTCAAACGAAAGTAAACATTGTAATTAAGCGACCAATCTGGCCAACTGAAACCAGAAGAGATATTTACCCCCAGTTTTTTGCTTCTGTTCTCCACATCGTCCCACAAGGCCTTGACCAGCATGTGTTTGACATATTTGCCCTCCTCTCCTTCTTGGTGAAGTCTGACCATCATTAACCTGAAAGAAATCCATTCAAATTCTTCAAAATCGTTTCTAAGAGGTCACTCACTCACAGGCCTGTGACTCGCATTCAAATCATGGACCTGATTAGTGACCTTGTAGAATGGATATCAGAGTATATCCAGGCCTCTCAATGACACTCCTTTGGGACACACCCATGAGCTCATTATTTAGGTACAATCGACTAATTTGAAGTGTGACGATGAGGAAGTTTTTGACAAATAACCTGATATACATGCAGGAGGACTGCAATTAACATACCAAACGTGCAGCTCCATACTGAGATACCATGAGTAGAAGGTGTCTGGCAGGCCAAGCACTGAAACAAGATTGGACAAGTTTGAAAGAAAGGACATGCTCAAGAATTGTGCTGACCCGTATAAGATGAAGCAGTGGTCAAAATCGGATAATTTACCATTTTAAAATATCGTTTAATGCACTGCAATAGTACTAATGAAGGTGAATTGCTTGCTTTCATAGAGTGAGAAGATGAGAATGAGATTATATCCTGGATGACAGCAGAAGACTGAGAAAGGGAAAAATCAAAAGGCCTGATACCTACCTTGGGTCATTTCAAAGTGATCAACCAACTCATCGCAGCACAGATAGAGCTTACAAGCAGCCAATCTCATTCTCTTTAAAAAAAGAAAGATTTTACTCTATTTATTTGTCTTTATTTTCATCTGCTATAGAACATGTTCACATATACTATTCACTGCCGCTTCTCAAGACCCCTTAGTGTAGTAAGATTATATTTAGGACAGTTTTGCATGTAGTGGCAAAAAGACCTTCACCATATTTTGACTGCAAGATACACAAAACATACTGCTTTTATTCTCTGTGACCCCGAGATGCCGGAATACTCACACTTTTGTTGTATCTTAGTTTGCCAATGCCAACTTTCCATAACATTCTTGTCAGAAGACTAGGACCCTTGGCTTCATTTTGTCTCTGAAAAATACAGATGAAAACATTTTCCTTAAAGGAGTTGGACCTTAGTATCACACTGCAGAAGATACCAAGATTTACTTCAAACACCCGATAGGTAGGTAAAGAAATCTGTTGACGAGTCAGGAAAATGACTATTCAGGAATTCTCTTAGAAGTCGATTATACACGTGCCCCACCTTCATGCGATTCTTACCATTCCTGTTGAGAAGTTTCTAATTGTCTGGAGGGCTGGGAAATTGTTTTTTGTCACAACTTGACTACAAGATACATTTCGTGTTGCTAGAATTCCCTCCGGCATACTTCTATCGACCATTTCTTGCTTACATGCCTGTTGTTGAATTTGTCCTTTACAAACAGAGTCAGTGTATTTCAAATCAGAGCGAATTCCTCTGGCTATCACATTACTAAGAAAACACGTACAGTTTACATTGGAAAAACGACTGGAAGCTCCATCTGTCTTTCTTTCATTTGACAGATTTGAATATTCTGAAGAAGACAGCACAGAAAATGACGAACTGATTTTTGACCAAAAATGTCCCTCATTGAGCCGGTTTATCACGGCCTTCTGAACTGCTAGAGTCTTGGATACGTGAGGATGCAACTTTAACGTAAACATTTTGTCAGAAGAGCAAATTATTGATGTTTATTTCCTCTGTTTTCAGAGGTTCCTAACGCAGCAAGTTATGTAGTGTATTATGTACATCTGCCGTCAAGTGAAACTGACCATAAGGCGTTGTATAAGCATAATGTATTACAAATAATTGATTTTAGCAAACCAGCATTTATACGATATACTAAAATGTATCTGACTAGATCCTAATTATTTTGAAATAATTCACTTTTTCTGTTCTGATCGTTTTTCTATCAGGGGAATGTCGCAAATAGGGGTTGTTGACCAATATGGCTGCGCCTATGAAAAACATTTTCGCGAAATTTCTGTGAATAAAAACACGATTTCTTCAGTGAAATGGAGTCGTAATTTTACAAAATTCGGTTGATAGATCAATACAATGTTGCTTTTCCATAAAATATGCAGAATAGCCCAAATTAAGCAAGTGGTTAAGTTTAAACGGTATGTTTCTCTGTTCAAGGGCAATGTAGATGTAGACCTACGTGCATTTTGTACACGATCTTGTCAACGCCATCTAGTGGTCGCCTTGTGAACGTTTGGAAAATATCATACTTTTAGTTACCTCTGCCTTTAGGTTCGATGACAATTTGACCACCTTTTTGGATGAACTGTTTTTTTATTACAGATTGTTCTCAACTCATCGGTATCTTCTGGCGGCCAAAACTCCTGATGTCTTTCAAAAAAAAAAGGTGAGAATGGTAGCTCGGAATTTCTGTTATGTCTGTGTTCTCTATGATGCATTGCCCAAGTGAGTGAGCTTTTTGCATGCCAGTACTCGTTGGTCAGGCCTAGTAGCCGCATCCTCAGGAAAGAGGAGGAAGGGAGGAGGCCATCACCAGTGCCTACTCATGTTTCAACATGGATTGCAAAAAACACTAAACCAAACTAACCTTGTTGTCAATGAATTTGTTTATAACAGCCATTTTTCCATTTCCAGTCACCTTATGATTTGAAAGACTTCCCTCCTGAAAGGATCAGAAATTTCAGTATCATAGCTCATGTTGATCATGGCAAGAGCACACTGGCTGATCGCCTTCTTGAAATCACAGGTATGTAGTGGTGTGCGGATGGGCAAATTTTCTATATCATTCAAGTGAATGCCTTTATGTGTTGAGCAAGCGTAAGTGATTGGATGGCTCCCTAAATTGGGACTTCTTTTGATAGTAATGGGTGAGGTATTCTCTTTTGCAGGAACTATTACAGCTAACAAGAGCAATGCGCAGGTCCTTGACAAGCTACAGGTTGAAAGAGAGCGTGGTATCACCGTGAAAGCACAATCCGCCACCCTGTTTCACAAATACAAGGGGGAAATGTACATGCTCAATCTGATTGATACACCTGTAAGTACCTGTCTTGTTGGATTATAATAATTGCTCATTTTGAGAGGTTTGGACAAGAAACGATTATTTTCTTTCACTGGCCCTACCCGTGAATGATTTCCAGTCACAGGCACAAATAAAAAGGAATCAATGCTTCCCTTAAAAATTAGCTCAAGCTTCCATTGATGCTGCTGATTGAAGTCCATGCTCATCATTGCCTTCATCTCCAGAATAAATCGGTGACAGGCCTATGTATTCCTTCTGATTTCAGGGTCATGTTGACTTCAATTATGAAGTATCCAGATCACTCTCTGCCTGCCAAGGAGTTCTTCTACTTGTGGACGCCAACCAGGTAAGGGGAAAATGCCTTCCTAAGCAGATAGAAGGATACTCTCTCTCTGCTAACACAGACTTCCATTTCACCACCCGGTTCGAAGCGGCACAGGCACATGATGATATCCAATTCAACAGATTAGATCAGTCCCCTCAAAATCCACATACTTTCAACCCTGGATACAGATTGTAGCATTTCAGAATTCTAAATGTAGGAGTTTCACTAAATACTCACATCATTTCATGGTAAACTATTTTGTTCAAGCCTCCTCTCCAATTTTTGTCATCTAGGGTGTCCAAGCTCAGACCGTTGCCAACTTCTACTTGGCCTTCGAGGCTGACCTTGCCATTGTACCTGTGATGAACAAGATTGATCTCCCGGGGGCACAGCCTGACGTGGTGGCCTTGCAGTTACAGAACCTGTTCGACATGGAACCAAACGATACGTTGAAAGTGTCTGCAAAACAAGGCTTGGGCGTGGAAGATGTTTTGACAGCTGTGATTGAGAGGATACCACCGTATGTTAACCCCTTCATTTCTCAATCTTGAGAATCGATTTCCCAGCTTGCCGAGTTTTAGGCAGACCTTAGACTGCCGATTGTTGTGAGTGATTAGCAGATCCAGGTTTACTTGACTCACAATTTTCAATTTTTTCCCCAGACCTCTTGAGGCGAGGGAAGACCAACCACTGAAAGCACTGCTGTTTGATTCAGACTTCGACAAGTTTAAAGGCGCCGTCGTCAGTGTGGCTGTGAAGAGTGGTACGATACAAAAAGGTGAGTTGGCTCAACTGTTGTCCATTACATTCTCGAGCAACTGCTGTTCATGCAATGAATTGATGGCACCCAGAAAGAACCCAATTCAATCTGGTCCAAACAATACTTTTTATTGACTTGAATACGATTTGAACAGAAGTGCCTGAACTTGCTTCATCCCTCGAATATTGTATTACACTGTACTTTCAGGTGACAAGATTGTTGCCGCTCATTCTAAGAAAGCTTATGAAGTTCAGGAGTTGGGCATACTCTATCCGGACATAGTTCCGACTGGAGTTCTGTGAGTAAAATTTCAATTTAACACGACGTACTTGCTGTTTGACACAATCTTTTCTTATCCTCTTTCATTTACTAGTGGTAAGGTAGAAGAGCCATATCCCTTTTTTGTTGAAAATAACTGAAAATAAATACTGCCTGGAGAGGGTTTTAAACCAGCTATGGTTGGTATAGGACCTGATGTATGTCTCCTTGCAGGTATGCTGGTCAGTGTGGTTACATGGTAGCAGGGATGAAAACACCAGCCGAGGCCCAGATCGGAGACACCCTGTATCACCAAGCATCACCTGTGGAAGCGCTGCCTGGGTTTAAACCTGCAAGAGCAATGGTAAGGGCTAGTACATCTAGACTTTGTCACAGCATTAGCTGCAGCCAGTTGGAATCGTTTACCCCCTGGTCAGGTGATCATCACTTGATCAATGTTTTAAAAAACCATGGCTCTCAGCTATGGATGGATGAAAGCCCGCTGTATTCTCTTCATTACAGAATAAGAATCATGATTTTCTCTCTTTCATTTCAGGTGTTTGCTGGTGTTTTTCCAATGGACCAAGCTGAATTTCCCTCACTAAGAAATGCTTTAGAGAAACTGACATTGAATGACAATAGTGTTACAGTATACAGTGACACAAGGTAAGTGTATTTTTATTAGAAAAGGATAACATTAGATTTAGACAATGATACTAAAAGATGGCATATTATCTCATTTTCAGTTTGCTTTTTCCAAGTTTCCCTCTACTTGTCAAACTTACCTTGGCTTTGCTATTTCTTTCAGTCCGGCCCTTGGCCAAGGCTGGCGCCTTGGATTCCTCGGTCTTCTTCACATGGATGTTTTCAACCAGAGGCTGGAGCAAGAATATGATGCCTCGGTCATTATGACGTCACCTAATGTGCCATATAAAGGTAAGTGTTCTTTAGTAGTCCAGGCCAGGGCCAAGGATGTCCTCTTCATTTCCTTGGTGTTCTCCACATGATGAGTTCAACCAAGGCAAGGGTGTACCGGGGAAAGGTCAGTTCATCTAAAAGTGGAATGTATCTGCCTGTTCATGGTTAGATTGATACTAGAAAAGTTGGTTGGTTTCTGGTAGGCTACTTGTTTCCTCTCTATTTCATGTTCTTTTTCAGTGAAAGTAACAGGGCCTAAAAATATCAAGAAATATGGTGGTGATGAGATCACAATACTGAATCCTTGCTTGGTAAGTCATATGAGAATATTTTAATCTGGCGAGCCGAAAATTGAAAACCACTCATGTTTTCATCCTCATGCCATCAGAATGCCTGGTTCAGCTATGTACCATACATGTATGCAAGTTCAAGTTCAACAGGCTCTGTGAATGGAGCAGGTCGACTCAAAGTAGAACAGCATCCAAAATCCACCAAGCATTTGATTCCATAACCTTCGTTTGACCTGTTCTTAATATAAATTCTCCTCCAGCTGCCTGATCCTGCCATCATCACCGAATTCAAAGAACCCATGGTTAACGGTACCATTATTTTACCTGACAGATATGTTGGTGATGTTATTAAACTTTGTCTGGTAAGTATCTTTCAATTCAGAAGAAATTCAGAATTCGGTCTGAGCACATCATCTGGTTATCCGAGTTCTTCATCTTTCGCTGGACCAGAACCAGGCTGGTGGAGTTTGGAGTCAACATATACAAGGTTAAAGTTTATGGACTTAATCAGACTTCAAAATCGATTTTCATCTAAAAAACAATCATTTTTGTGCATGTCTCATTTAAGGATCGGCGAGGTGTAATCAAGGACCAGACCTACATTGATGATAACCGAGTGCTATTCCGAGCCGTGCTTCCACTCAATGAAATCATTGTAAACTTTTTTGACGAGTTAAAGTCAGTCACGTCGGGTTATGCAAGGTATGTACCAGGGGAACAGGATAGACATCAGAATTGCGGATTTTATAGAATTATTCAACTCACTGGTGGTATTAGTTACTGTATGAGGTATTTACAAGCTACTGCAACCTCGTCAAAGTCAAAATCAAACTTATGCTACAAAACCAGCCTAATTTAGTGTGGGGTCTCTTGGGTTTCTTGCCACAAGATTCTTTTGACTTATTTTGTTATTCCATTTTCTTTTCTTTAGTTTTGACTATGAAGACCACGGCTATCAGTTGTCACCTCTTGTCAAGGTAAGATACTTCGAATTGTTTGGAATGAAGCTGTTGGCATCTTAGTCCTGTTATGACCTATTCATTGAAGGGTATAGCCCCTCAATCCTTTAAAGGGACTGCCTGGAACACAGTCTAACGCATGGGCATTTAAACTTAAAATATTTTCCTTTAATTTCAGCTGGACATCAAACTTAATGGTAAACCGGTAGATGAGCTTACAATGATAGCCCATGCCAACAAGGCTCGAAAACTTGGCCAGAGAGTTGTCAACAAACTCGCCGAGACCATCCCGAGGCAACTTTACGAGGTCATTATCCAGGCAGCAATCGGTAATAAAATACTGTGTAGGGCAACTCTCAAAGCTCTGAAGAAAGATGTTTTAGCTAAGTGTGTAAGTATAGAGTGATGTGTTATGTAAACCTGACTCAATTTTTCTGACAATTTAACACCGTGTTCAAAATACCCGAGTCTCTGCTGTAAATATGTTTTCTTCCTCTACTGTTTTAGTACGGAGGTGACATCACTCGAAAGATGAAGCTTCTGAGACGGCAAGCGGAGGGAAAGAAAAGAATGAGAAAGATAGGGAATGTTGAAGTGCCGAAGGATACATTTATAAATGTGTTGAAGAGATAACAAAGGAGTATGTTTGGGTCTTGAGAGATTCGCTTGATATTTGAAAGGAAGTAACTACTTGGCAAGCCCGGCTTACCAAACAGCGACTTTTTCTTGTCCTGAATGGAGAGCCGAACTCATTAATATTAAAGTAAAGTCTCCAGCTCGCCAAACAGGGTAGATTTTTTACCTGTTTGGCAAGCCCGGCTGGCCGAACAGGGTGGCTTTTTAGTGCTGTTTGGCAAGCGGCTCTCCAAACAGGACAAAAAAAGATGCCTGTTCGGCGAGCGGCTTGCCAAATAGACCCGGCCTATTTGTAAATAGCTGTACAGAAGAAATATAATAAAAATGTTAATCGGAAGCTGTTAGTTGCTCTTGGGTTTTTGATCCTTACTCTTTTGGGAGTTGACCTACAATGAACACAGGGCCTGAACGATGATCTTAGACTAGCTTCTCTGTGGTTTACCGCCTTGGAGTCTCAGTAGACGAATCAAGCAGTTTCGAGGGGTTGTACGACTTGCAAAGAACCGGGCCCTGAAGTGAACAGCAAGTAACTTGTTGTTCAAAGTAACTTGTTGTTCAGCAAGTAACTTGTTGTTCAGGGATCTTTTCCTGACCGGTTCACTTCCTACGACTGGTTCCCTCTCTTAATAGATCTTCTAGATGTTGTTGCGTGGTGGTCGTAGGTGGTAGTTTCCTCGATGTCTTGTGAACTTATAAAAACGGCGATCGTATGTCCGTACTGATGAGTAAGCGGGAGGGAACATGTATGGAGAAGGAGGAGGTATTCGAGACTGCCCCACCATTCGGGACGGTCCCACCATTTCGTCATGCTATTCATAGCTTTCCTAACAGTGATAACCCATAGGGATGATGAACTACATTCTATTAAGAATGTAACGAGTAGCATGATGTAATAACTACCAGAGTACAGCTTGGTTGGTACCTTTCTTGACTCGATCTGCTAGATGTCGTTGCATGGTGGTCGTAGGTGGTAGTGTCCTCGATCTTGCCGTTGTACTGTCGTATGACATTGTGAAAACGGCGACGATATGCCCGTACAGATGAGTAAGCGGAAGGGAACAGGTATGGAGAAGGAGGAAGAGTTCAGACGGGGCCACGGGCCCGCCATTTCGTCATGCTATTCATACCTTCTGATGGACTGCCTTAAAGCATATACTTAATATGAAATAAAAGAAGCAAAATGATGTATTTTACAACAAAGTTTTATTTTGTTAAGTAAGGAAGGAAATTTACATTTCATTATTTGAATAATCATCAGAATATGGAAATAAGAGAGTACATAATCAATGGTATATATATTTACTTAACAAATAATCAACGAGATATATATTTACTTAGTATATACAAATTACAAGATATACAATATTATTGTATTATTACAAAGTCGCATAAAATCGAAGTATTGTCTTTTCTAACAGTGATGACCCAGAGTGATGATGAACTTCATTCTATTAAGAATGTAATGAGTAGCATGATGCATGCAACTACCAGAGTACAGCTTTGCTGTACGGATTCTAATAAGTTGGCCTCCTTGTAGTTGACGTGGAATTCTAATTTGATACATGCATCATATGAAGTCTTTTATGTCACTATAGGAAAATAATACAATTGTTGGAACCAAACGGAATCCACCAGTAATGAAAGGTGCAGCTTCAGCGTTCCATCCAATGAAAACCAACCAAAGCCACGCATTCAAGTTCTAATTAAGCTAGGGACTATTTGTACGATAAAGTTACTTTTGAACTATAGTAACCAAAACGGATAGAAGAGTATGGGTACAATATGCAGGTTTTTCTGAAACAAAAAGCCTATCAACCACGAACATCGTACTATTACATAGAACACTACAGTATCCTGTGCCAATGTACACTTCTGATTGAAAATAATCAGATAATGATAAAAGGCACTATGGCAGACTTCTTGATTAGAAAGTAGGCTTCGTACATTTCCGCCATTGTTTCTCGCAGACATTATTGGATAGTGGGAGGTGCTGGTTTGAAGAGAACATCCCGAATTTCAATGAACTTGGTTTTTTGCTACCGTATTGCCTTTATTTATAAGGTATATTAATCCTTTGTATTCGTATTGTGAATGGAGAATGGCCTTTTGGGGTCTCCTTCATCGATCCATTGTTCTCCGGGAAGGTGGAACGCCATGAAATAAATCAATGTACCGGCTTAAGCCACATGTATTCATACCCGTCCTCTTATGTTACCGCCAATCACCATTCTCGTATGATCTTACATCAAAAACCTCAGGGCTGTGGTTTTACTGACACCCGGCCCTTGGATGTTTAAGAATCTTGGGGTGTCACAGAGCAAAGGCTATATGCAGTTAACGAACTGTTTCATTAATGCACCGTGGTACGTCGAAAAAGTCGGGAAATTGTAAAAGTGGATTTCGCACGATCAGCGCCGCTTTTGACCGACTGTGAGGTCGGCGCGTGGAAATGGAGGGGCTTTGTATTGCTCGTGCGAAATTCACTTTAGTTATGGTTGATGAAGCAGTAGTCACAACCCTTAGTCTTCTTGTCTTCGGCCTTGAACACTTTCAAGCCAAACATACGGGCTTTCGGACTCTCGGTGTGATGAACCTTCGGATGAACGGGATAACCCCAAAATGTTGGGCAGTCTGCGTAGGTCACAATGGCGGAATGTTTGCATCAGGATTTCGTTGTTTGCTCTTCAATTTCGCTGTCGTAATTACTATCCTCATATTGTGACCCGAATTGTGATGACGTCATTGCGTCGTCTTCTATAGTGTATGTGATTCCAGGGACGCCGTATCCTGAAAAAAAAGGCCAGAATTAAATATATAAAGTGTATGTAATGATGTGGACGTTACAAATTTTGTAGAAAATATGCTTCAATAAATTACACGTACATGTATTTCTTCAAGGAGTATTCTAACTGTGTAGCAAATATACAAGCTAGTACTGTTACTTTAACGATTTGCTGAGTGGCAGACCTTTGCATACCTTCATCAGCCGAAAGAACATCATCCAATTACAGAAGCGCCGAAGTAAGCGCGATGCGGCATTCGTACGACAAAGTACGTTATACAGTGCCAGTTTAGGGATTATGTACAAAAAATTAAATGTATAAAAGTATACAAAGAAATCAATACAGATGACACGATTCTTACTAAGGTCTATCTTACCCCTCTTGGCATCGAGCTTGGCTTGTCGGCGTCGGTAGCAGGCACCGGCCGAGCTGCTTAGCACAACCAAGACAAAGACGGTACACCCAACGGATATGGAAATGGTGGCCGGTTTGCTGAGGACAAGCTCTGGAAAAGGAAAAACATATTAGCAGCGATAGTTTGTTCTGACACCAGATTTCACACCATTACGTTTTCCCTTAACCTCGCGTAGTTGGAAGAATTCAGGCCATCGCCAAATACACGGTCTATTGTCTTTAAACAAAGCCCGCTCGCACCAAGGCCTAAATTCCCTGTGATCTGTTGTCTTCTCAAAGGTATTATCAATACAAATCTTGATGACATAGACTCCCTCAAAACAGCTTTTAAACGTAATGACCACACGCCAATGCTCTGCTAGACGTCAAGTAGGAAACCGGTGGTGCGTAACGGCGGTGTTCATACGGCGAGTGAAGAGGTGAGAAACCACAGAACATATCGTAACCGTTCCCTCGGAGAACGATGAGCAAACAGAAAGCGAACTTATAAATATTCCGCAAACACAACGGAGTCACCAGAAGCGCCGAGCACAATGACATCCACGTGCCTTTTTCATCATGGTGATGAACACTAAGAGGGGTACGTTGTGATTCCTCCCCTCCGCCAATTCATTAATTGCCTCCAAGAAGCTGGAGAAAAATCGAATTTGGCGTCCTTTAACTAGCTCGATTGTTGACAGAAGCACATCAGTGGTTGATTGGAGTGTGCTCTGTGGTTAACAATCAAACGAAGGCTAATATTTGAGGTAGGACTGCCATCGTATTAGTCAGAGGCGAGGTGCAGCGGGAAAGTGTGTTTGGAGTGGGTGATACTGAAAGGAAGGAATGTTGTCTCCCAGTCCGTTTTAGTTAAATGGTTCCTAGCCATTTTCAGTCGCGCCAGGGGTTTACAGGAGTTTTTGTTGCAGGGTGCGGAGCACCAATGTCGGACATACATGAATGCTTCCTCAGTCATCATGTTTTACTTCACGAAACAACGGGTGCTTGCCCAGGCCCTCCGGAGACTCACCATCGGTGGGATTGTTCTTCCCATCTGCGTGCAGCAACTCAATAAACGATACGCGTTTAACTAAACTCGATCCAGCGTATTTCGATATGACTACACCGCCTTAAACGTGATGATTTGATAGCCACCCACTTCATCCAATTAATCTGACAACACAATAAATGATGACCCCGCTGGATCAATTCCCACAATAAAGCAAGCAACGCTGCTGTAAATCACATCACGCCTTAAAGGCTTCCCTGGATGTTGCAATCAGGGCGGCTTGGAACACAGCACGGGGATTTGGCGACATGAGATGGCTCTGGGAAATGTGCCATGGCAATCCACGGCTATAACTTTGTGATGCACTGCAGATTGTTCCAGGGAAGGATCCAAAGTACGACACAAATGAAAAAGAGCACCATCGAATAGATATCCTCATAATTATATAATTGAACACAACATTTGCCCGATTGATTCAGTGGTTTACATGTAGCTGCCAGTTAAAATACCCTACATGTTGCAGAATCTTCATAAAAAGGCGAACACAGTCCTCCTAAATACAAATTACCCACAGTAGAATTCTACTTCAAATATTTTTTTATAAGGGAGGCGTATTTGATATCAAAAGGAGATTGCATCCAACTAATTGAAAAGCCTCAAAAATATTCGCTGTCGTGCTGCTGATTCATCTAAGTTGTGTTTTTACGAGCACATGTACTTGATAATAAATTGAAGGAGTTGGAGTTCGCTGTTTCATTACCAAGATCAAACTATTGGCACGTCTGACATTTTGACTTGGCGAGAAAGAAAGATAACGAAGTGGGGCGTATATGGCACAAAAACGAGCAATGTCTTTAACTTCAAATTCTAATGGCAATGCATGCAAGACGAAATGGCATCTCCTGAGCCGATTTCTTACAAAATGGCGGTCAATGCCTTTTAAAAGGACTGAGAGAAAGTAACCAGAATGTTTGACCTACCATCGCAGTCGTATTCGTCCGTCTCGTCAAAGCAGTGATCTATCTTGTCACACTCGAGGTCGTCGCTAATACACAGCAGATTTTGGCACAGGAAGCTGGCACAGTGGCCTGAAGGAAGAAGAAGAGAGTACGGTTCATTAACTTTAGAAAAATCAACTGGAAGATCGATATGTTTGTGGTTGATCTGAATGGAAAACGAAAAGGATAAGCTTTACATAAAGGTAAGAGAACCGATGGCTCGTCATACATCAGCTTGCGATGCTATTTGTCCGATCAACTTCCTCAATCTTTATTGGGCGAGGTAAATCACAAATCTGAAAGACTCTATTTGCTTGGTCCTCTTGACGACGGATCATCAGTAAATATACACAGCCTGTATAATGCATGCAGAGGTGAAATATCATTGGTGACAGTGGTTATGGCTCAGAATATATACTATCTGTATCGGTCATTGTCGGCGACCAATTCCAGAACGACAATTCTGCCCACGTATAAATCTGCCTTGTCATTTACATCTGTTTGCAATGCTATTTGCCCGGTCAACACGGATTCCTCTTTTATGGATGGTGGAAAAACACAATCTGGAAGACGGCCAGTGCCTGGTTCTCCTGACAATGAGGCAATATCAAAGGCTGCCAAGGAAGACCGCTGAGTGGGAACAGCAAAGAAAGATACTGGGAGGAATGGTAATTGGTGGAAGTCTGAGGAGGTCTTATTGATCGGCTTGTTTGAGGTAGTTGTGGTGCAAGAGAATGGTCTGAGTTCAAAAGAAAGGTTCTCGGACGGAAATTAGTTAAGTTCTCTGAAGAATATCAGATACTCTATGAGATATGTGAAGGAGGCTCATATTTATGCGGTTATTCTTAGCTGGACGTGTAATAGAATAATCGCTCTGACTCACAATGTCCAGCTACACCGTATTGTGTCAAGGCAATTTAGCCGGCATCCTTAAGGTTCGCTTTTCCGGCTCTACAACCCCTGATTTCCTTATAGGATGTCACGTTAAGCTGGTTTGGGTCATGTCTGTTACGCATCGTCCTAACACGTAAGATTGAGGCATTTGTAAGGTACCCCTCGACCAGCAGAGGGCTTACACTCTTAGAACAATCTCTTCCTTATTCCAACTTTGAACATGTGCATTTCAGGTCGGCAGTGTTGAGGCAGATAAACACGTCCAGCAATGTAAATGTACACATTGTTGCATTGCCCATCATTCGGCATACCATGATGGCAACCAGCGTTGAAAACGAAGAATACCCTAAACATTTCGGTCAGATTCGTCCCCAAATAGCCCGAGTCCATCGACCTCGTATATTTTATTGACACATGGAGTTCTTCTTTCATGTGAAGGAACAGCTGTCTTCAGTTTGAACAGGAAAGACAATACCCCGCAAACTTATTGGTATGATTTGGTGCACCGGATAAGAAAAAGCGGGATGAGGTCTAAATAATTGATGTGATGGAGTAGCGGTCGATAATGCCCGGATTCGAAGAGATTAGTTCTGCAAGTCATGATTGTGCAACATGTGGAGAGGCGATGAGTTGTTTTCAAATGCATGGTAACAGAATTCTGATTTATACCATATTTTTAACAGAACTTTAGGCGGCGCGAGTTACAGCGACTATTTCTCAGGTCTAAAGGTGCTTTGAATAGCGTGCATTGCTCATTTTTGGGGTACAAATCAGTGTGCATGCCTTACCTGTATCAATCATTCAGTGCTCATCTCCATGCTTGCAGCATATCCGCACCGCACTGAGCTCTAGTTGACATTTTTGTCAACCCCTTGACACAACCTCGCATCCCAACAAACATGTTATTAGTTTTCCCTGTCGATAAAAAACTCAATATGACATGCGGTGGGAATGATTGCCAACAAACTGTACACGATGTTATATTGACTTCCATTTTTGCAAACAGAGTAATGAGTTTCGAGCACCATTTGCCGGAGTCGGTGACGTGAATTCCTGACACGAAATACTTCGTTGCTATGGTGAATTGAAACGCGATCTTCACTCTTCCGGGCATCCGACTCTTGGCATGGTCAAATTTCACTCGCTGGGTATTGGAAAGTTTTCTTACTCGAATATTGGCTGTGCGTCGTCATTCTAAGGATACGAGACAGGCATTGTTAACCTTTTGCATGGTTTTGATCTCGCAGGTCGAGGACACGCTTCGTGCAACAGTGGATTCGTTACGTCTATTTTGCCCCTTACCTAGCAGTTAAAAGCATCCAAGCCTAGCCCAATACACGATCCATTGTCTTTGAACAAAGCCTGCTCGCACCTAAGGCTGAATTCTCATTGTTCAACCGTCTTATCAAAGGGCTATCGGGGCAAATCTTGAAGACATCGATCCCCACGAAACGGCTTGTGTGGGGTTGATCGGCCTATACCGGCAAGTGTAAATAAACCAAAAGATTGTTGTATTGTATTTACTGTAAAAACACAGTATTTGCGTCTTCCTCTGGCAGGGTGCTAGACCCTTCCTGATCCACGAATAAATACGAACAGCGTTCCCCAGTATGCAAGCATTCAACTCAAAAATGTCTGTAACTGAATTTTTTAAACCCATAAAAATGGCACGATGCCAAGGCTAACGGCCGATAACGTCAGTTGATGAAGGTTTAGATGAAGTGATCAGTCAAACAACTCGATCGTGCTGTCAATAGCAGATAACGTTCGTCTCCTTCATTAAGATCTTCTGATTGGAAAAATTAAAACTGAATCCCAATATCGCTTTATAATACAGCGTAATGACGGTGCAAAGCGTTTGACATGTATTGCTGCATGTACATACAACACGTTCGGCAGGTCAAGGTCACATTTAATGGTAAAGCTGATTTTATCTCTTTTATTCATTCGATAATAGTTACGTCATCAAAGGTCAAGGCTGTATGTGTCGCTCTAATGAATGGATTGATGCCGTAGAATGAACCAAACGGAAGTGACTTGGTTAAACGAGGATAATTCATCAAGATTGTCTGATGAAACAGTACCGGTAAACTTTAAGTTGGCTTCTTCAATTTCATCAATGGCAAGGATTGCACTGCCACTGGTCGAGGTTATATTCACCCAAGCACTGTTTTGCTGTTTTTCCAAATTATCGGCGTCAATATTAAAACAGGCAAATAGTGTTTACACACGCCGACAGAATATAGCAAATCAAAATTATATTTTCGCCAACTCCCACTGAAATTCGCGTTAGCACACACTCTGTCAACAATAAAATAATTCTCATCATCGCCGTCGTTCTTTCCTCCTAATTTCCTTTACTTTGTGACGAGATACCCCTTTTTTATATCGGATTTAGCACGCGAGTTTTCCATCGGCGATATCATGTGATAAAATATGATATCGGTCCTGGAGAGAACTGTTTAAACGACACAAATGGTTTATCGCCCAAGGTTTGCAAGAGTGCAACATCAGCAAGACAGAGATGATTGTACACTTTGCAAATAGTTGCTTGAGGTGACTTTTCGGGTTGCTGTGATGGTTGTGCCAACATCATAGCTTCGTGTGAACTTGTTCGTGCCAGCGTTTGAGGGGACATTGTGAGTTCCTTAAGGAACTGATTAAGGCTAGTCTAACTGAGCAAATAAACTATGAAGATGGGTTATTTAATTGAAGTCGTTTAATACTTGTAATACTTCAGTTATAATTTGGAATCCTTTCATTTGACTCAGAAATCCTCGCAATATCTCCGTACAGCCAATAACCTTCATTACTCACTCATATCATGAACAACCACAAAAACATCCAATGCGCACCGACCAACAACATCCGTACAGATTAAATTAGCTTGCCTTCCGCTTACACGGGATTCCCAATGACCCGAACTATAAAGCCACCAAGATACTTCTTATACCACTCGGGCTGTCACGAAGATATACCACCGGCATATATCAATAGTCGAAGGGCAAAAACATCACTAAATCAGAGTCTTCATCCGTGAATATCGGCCTGGGAATCCGCCGGAGCCGCCGCGGAGCTGTGGTGCAATGATTGATTGCCAACTGAAGGATCTCTCGCCTCCTGCTCTCTCAACCGTACTCAAACTTGCTAACCGTTTCACGTATTTCCCGCCTTGCAATAATTTATCCGGTGGACGTGCCCGCTTTCATCGATACTGGTGTTCTTTTGGGATAACATTGCGCTTCCAGTGATTGAGGTTGCTGTCGATAACGAACAATCAGACAAGTGCTATTCGTGCCACGTATTCGGCCATGTCGGCAATACTACGCGTCATGTTGGTGTCCATCGTTGCGTAGATCTCATCATCCCGCTGGTTGTGTTGGGCTTGCTCCAACACCAGCGCACTCGATATTTGAAACTAACGATATTTCTCTTTTCTTAATTAATAATCGTGTTTACCTGGTTATCAAGGGCGTATTCGCAAAGCGATAGACTTCTGTTATAAGTCCAAAGTTTCGCAAGCTCGGCAGTTCATCTGGGCATGTTGGTCTCCGGCATTGAAGATAAGTATCATCATCCCACTGGTCATGTCCGCTTGCCCTTACACCACCTATTCTGTGACTCATGTACGTGACTGACATGGCTAGGGTTATTCTTCGTGACTTCCCTACGCGGTGACCAAGGGCATGATGTACTGATTCATGACAAGAAAAGTGACCTGCAACAAGGGAAAATCACAAAAAGTTGAACGGACGGATGACTGTAAATTACTTACTAGACTTACCTCCGGGTGAACTGAATCCGGTAATGACAATCTCAAACTGGTACTTTGCTAATCCTAATGTTTTATTATCACTGAGTGACTGAAGTTGGAACATGAGAAAGCGTTCATTGCTCTTGTAGAGAATACCCTGAGGATTGGAGCGATCACAGTTGATTCGATCCTGCAAATATAGAAATAGGATTGATGTAATACATGTATAATACTATATCAGAAAAGAATGAGCGAGGCAGTATTTGAAATATAAAATGGTGTGGAATGTGGTTATTCCAGGTTGTCATTGCGTATACGAATGCAAAATGCTAACTTTGATGATCCAAGAACCTCGGATCCAGCAATCATTGGCGGCACTGTGATATCTAAACGTGACACTCGTCCCTACGGACCTGATACCACGACTGATGCGCGGGTACCCGTTTGTCTGTACTGGTCAATTGGAGGATATCCTTGCGTCGGAAATCAATGGACCTGAGTGCTTCTTATTCATTGTCCGTGAGACTTGATTACCGAATCAATGGGGAAATCTGATCTAGGTTTCTGTTGGGCGGTTTATCAAGAAGCCTCAGAGGAATTGACGAGGAGCCGTCCACCAGCGATTTACTAGTGGTAGGAGGCATGTCGAGTCCAAAACAACTACTGCTGTCAGCACCTATGATAACTTCTGGATCTGACCTTACAAGTAGGCTACCAGTCAGTAGTATTCTTAATATAGTAACCTCACATGAATGAGCTTGGGCCACCTTCTTCAGGCGACTGACAATGTACTCGAGTTAAAAGTTGTTTGCGATCCAATTTTATGGTGTATAGAATGGAGCAGTGGCGTATTTCTCAGTGATTTTTGGTATTCGAGATCACGACCCCAGTGGCAAATCCTAGTTTCGAGAGCTCTTGTCGCTGAATATTATAGCACTGTCATAACGATGGCCATCATTGCTATGATGAGCGGAAAATTGTATGAATGATAACGGGATGGAGCCATCTGGCCACATTCCCAACCGCCTCTGGCATTTACAGCGCCTCTGGTTCTCAGCACAGTCAGTGCGTATACTCAAGTTTCGCTGATCTAGGACTGCGTCAATAGTTGCTGAAGAAATCGACACTACGGCGAAGCCCGAACGTAATGAACATTGGACAACTTCGTGTTGCCTACCCATCATCCTTTTGCTAACCAAATTGAACATTCTGAATGGCATCGAACGACCATGTGCTTCTCACATGTTTCTTGAATATTCAGAAATGGTCTTAGATCGGAGAATCTAGGGTAAACAACATTTTCCTTCAACTCAGACCAGTATGATATCATGAACCTTTTGCCGGAGGACAGAGTTCGTGGCTTCTAGTCGGGGCCGATAGCAACCTTATGCAACTTTTTATCTCCCTTCAAAAATCTCTCACTTTGATAAATAACAAGCTCGCGCTTCAATTAACGATATCAATCGATCAATTGCGGTGAAGTAAATTGATCTTAACAAGCAATTAACTAGGATATGGTATTAATAACTTGCTTGTTTTCATCAGCTTATTAATCGATACGAGTTGAGAGCTTGATGTAATCACGGTCTAATTGGTTGGAAAATATTTTCTAATATCACATCAGGACTACACTCTAGCTTCACCCATCTAAGACCGCTTCTGAATATTCAAATGTCGTTCGAATCCATCGCCTAGGACAACAATTATAACATACTGAACCTCCAGCGGTATTGCCTCCGTAGCCTCCGCCGCGCGTTGTCTGAAGGTGAGCAATGTCAATACATTGAGCGTCATGATGCATTTATAACGGTTACCCCGGCATCTGTTTCTTGTCGTCGCCGCTGATCTTTAAAAAATTCCTTCGTGTTCCAATTTCTATACATATAATTTTTCGTGCCCCGTTATATACATGCGTCCTTTCGCTAGTATACAGCGTAAAACGCAGCACATTGCAGTACTGATACATTATAATAGTACATGTACGTTATAATCTTTCAACGCGAAGACGCTCATTAAATCTGAAGCCAGAAGCGATGATTAGCGAAGATGTATCGTGTTACCATCGACTACTTATAGCAACGAGTGGCAGTCGTTCGCCTTCGGGAGCCTTCTAATAATGGCTCTTGTACTTGCTATGATATTAACCATTTAAAATGGGAAAGCGTATTTGATCATTAGTGTACAGAAAACAATGGACTGCTTTCTTTCTATAGGATGAAACCATATATACGTACCAATAAACCTGCTCTATCGCTATATCCATTATAAACTTTCAACTCTACGTCACAGTCATCAAAATCGGCACTTTTGAACTGGAATTGGAATTTCCTTCCTCTATGGAAGTTAACATCTGCATCGAAACGGAGTTCACATCGGTTCAGGTGGGATATCCCTGTGCCCTTTCCTTTGATGGTTGCACCGTCCTCCTCGTGCATAAATACACTACAGTCTTTTGTGTTATCCATGGCATCTGAAGAGAGAAGATGGTGAAAAATGAGTGAACATACATACGTGATGGATGAGAATATGTGGCTCATCCCTGTTCGTCCCATGCCAGGGTTCAATGTGTTTTGGGTTCTTAGTACGTTTCCCAAGTTGTAGAGCTGTAGGGTAATGTTGGGTGAAGTGTCAATCCGTTTATTTGCCCTTGCCGGTTTAAGCATGTCGACCCCCACGAAAGTTGTTACCTGGGGATCGATGTTATCAGGATTTGCCGTGATAACCCTTTGATAAGACAGTAGAACAATGGGAATTCGGGCGCAGGTGGGAGCGGCCTTTGTTTAAAGACAATAGACTGTGTGTTGTGTTCTGAAGCAGTGCACCGGAGTCTCTAAGACGACCTGGCCATATAAACGCCATTAAGGCTAAATGGTCGTATTGTTCCCACTGGGCGCATCATTTCCCTCGGGGAGGTGATCTGTTTACGCTGTATTTACGACTTGGAGGTGACACGATTAGTGTGATGCACTAGTAAACCGCACTGGTACATTAACCACCAATATCCTGGCCGCCAATTCGCCATGTTTGGTCATGTTGAAGGTACACGAATAAATTTGTTGGACTTCCGCAAAAAACAACAACATAGGTACTTAACTTGTGAGCCAGAAAACCTCGCATCCAACTAGCGGTACAATATCATCAATCTACTGGCGTCAAATACATTTATCACGGACTGAGTTTATACTCTTAAAGCCTATTCACTCTTGAGGATGTTCAATCATTCCTATTGATCGCCAGACACTTGAGGAGACAAATGGCCCTCGATCACTTGACGATGAATCGAATTTGGTTCAGCAGAATGAGTAGGTTGGTGAGATCAAGTTTTATATCACTCAAGCTGAACGAATCATAGAAAGATTCTAGGAGATTACATGTATCACATTGATCGTGATAATTCTTTAGTCTACATTTTTGAGCCTCGAAAGTAACACGCAATTAAGCAACTCAGACGTCCCATATTTGGAACAATCTTTGACAAAATGATGCAAATCTATTTCAATCAAGGAAAGTGGTCACAAAACCTTTAAAATGGCGTTGATAGTATTTCTCGATACATCCTGGTTGTATTGTAAAATCTCTACGCGTGTAATGCATAAGTACATACGTTATTTTTGTTATAGTAAGAGAGAATTCGTGTGCATCTATACATGTACATGTTACATGCAGTTCAGACAGCTAAACATCCCCTAACAGTCGTCATATCTCAAGGGGTCTCAATATAATCAAATCACCAACCATAAATGATATGCTTGTGCAATAAAATGTACTGCTTCATAGCCCGTGGTGGCAAATTATATGGAATTGCGGGCAGCGCGGATTGTATACATACATGTACAATGTATTAAGCCGCGGGTGATACTAACATCCGTACAAAAAAAACGAAGGCACAAGATTAATGCTGTCTCTCCAATCAATTCTTTTCTAGTTAACCTGTTCAAAATCAAATATAATTTTCAACATCATAAAAAGGTTTCGAAGATGGTAGAATTCGCTAGGTGCTAACGGGTGCATGGCGGACGGGTGAGAAGCAAACAAGGCAATAGCTTCGTATTCCCCGGGTTAATGGTTTGTCATCGGGGATAAATTATCGACCACGGTCAATATCCTCATTACGAAGGAGAAAAAGCCTTCCCTCAGGGCATGAAGACTATCATGTGGAGCCCTGGGGCTGCTATCAATTTGAGACAACCTCATGGTAGGTTTGCATCATTATAACTAAAGGCTGTTCTGGGCGAATATCAATAATTGTAAAAAAAAGCTACCCGTTGTACGTAAAAGAACGTTTCTCATGAAGCCATGAGTTCTAGAGGGGCGGTTTTGAAAAAACACTGATAAGAGACTTATTGCGGTAAATTTCGAAGATGTCTTATTAGCCTACGCCAAAGCACGTCAGTAAAGTTCCATTTGGAGGGGCCAATATAAGGATCAAGTTGATCTTCTTATTCCAATTTATTGTCCTGATGATGGAAGACTTCGTCCTGTTAGCCTTATCTTACAACCTCTATTAAAATTCTAAAATATTAAGCTCTCACCAAGCAGTATATCAAGGACCAAATCAAATACCAATATCATCACACCCTCTCTATTTGCATTTCTAATGAAATTTATTCATCGAAGCGCGCTGAAACTAAACTAATCAATGCTTCAATACGCTCCATGTCTCTCCAACACCCGGGAATATTATTACCGCCAAATAGCAGTCTATCAGATTCATAGTCGAGGCATATTGTCCTATTTTATGTCATTTCTTGCCATCTTATTGATCCCTGGATGAAATAATTAGCAAATCTGTCTCGGCGATTGAGCAGGATATCCTGACAGGACATAGATCAAACGCCTGTTAAGCTCGAATCAATTACTACTTGAGCGATGTTCGAGATGCAGTTATGATCGGCGAGGATTGGAAATATTGGATGGTTTTCGTCGGGAAACAGAATGGTTTCGTGATAGGTTTTTTTGTCGCCGCAGACGAGAGACTTTCATAATAACAAAAATAACTCACAAATCTTGATTATCATTTGTTTGACGTTTTCAATTCCCTTGTAAGCTTCGAGTAATTTGATGAATTTTAATGAGTCATATCGTCGAAAATCGTCTTTCAGTATTTCATTCATCAAAGTGAAATTTAATTGAACTGCCTTGATTAATTAATCTTATGAGAATGTTAGTTAATTGTTTTAATGGCGTATTTGATATTAATTAACTCTTGTGTGAAAAACTAAACACTAAGAGAAAATCCAAAGAATTCGCCCCGATGAATCGTATTTTGACAAATTGGCCCAACTTCCAGGGTCGATAGCAATGTATGATTAACGATCGAAAGGATCCATACGAATTTAACACAGGTCACTTAAATTGGTTTCTACTTCTCGCGACCCAGTATTGCATGTTTTCACCATTTCAACCGTCATCAGACACTGTATCGATTCGCCATCATTTTGGCGCTGTCCTAGAAAGTCCTTTAAAGACCCCCATGAACAGTGTTTCGTGGAGTTCAGTGTGATTCAAATTTGCACTGATAACATCTTGATAACACAATAGAACAATGGCAACTTGGGCCAAGGTGCGGGTGGGCTTTGTTCAAAGACATTGATCCGTGAATTGGGCTTGGCCTGAATTCCTGAACTGCAATGTGAGGGACACAATTACGAAATGGAAACGAAATAACGTGAACTATTTCTCTATCAAACCATGTTACTGGTCTTACTGTGTTCGTAAAGGAATGTGTTAACATAGATATACATGTATTGCGGTTCCATTAGCCAAAACACCCAATATGGTTTCCAAGGAAACACAAACAAATTATAACGAGATATGGATTAGGAGCGAGAGTTGGTACAGCAATATACTCTGCATATTCCACTCACTCCTTCCGCTGAATTTCTCTCAAGTTAGTTTTCGCTGGTGTAGTGGCTGGCCATGGGGCTATTGGGACTTAGCACATCCAATATATACTTTTAACATAAGTTGGTCAGTCAAAGTTAAAATGTAAGCATTCGTACTAATAATGCTTACATTTTTACTAAAGATCCGAAGCCCTCCTGTTGGAGGGTGTACCCATAAATTTACCTTTGCTTCGAAAGAATCTGGCAAACAAATTACTGTGTCGAATGGGCGTATAAACAAGAGGAATTAGTCGTTACCATTACCCAGATGGGGTTCTTCCTCCACGCGTCAAAAAAGACTGGGTTTATTGCTCTCGCTCATGCTAACACCTTATTGCCGTGATGAAATGCTAGATGATGAAGCTAGCTCAGCCAGTCGAGAAAGGCGTCCCACGGGCACTATTGGCAGCTATGGCGAAATTCACACGATGATGTTTCGCGACCACGATGAGTTTAGTGATTTCTATCTAAAGCTGGTTACTCAAAGCTACTATCTGTCTTGCATTAGGAAAGTTCCATCTGTAATCTTGGCCCACGTCCGCAACGCACCTAAAGGGTTATCAAGTCTTAATCTAGTCAAAAGCCATCTCCGTCAGCCTTGTGTATTCACGTCTCTCACCAAAGAGAGACAATATGCTAACAGCTTCCCGGCGCCAACAATGTATACATATCAATTCTTCCATTCTGCACGAGGAGACTTCCCATTTATGGTTGGGGCACGTTGGCGATAATCATGAGGTTGAAGCATGATACAGTTCTATCATCATGTCCGGGATCATAACATAACGACACCGGAATGTCGTAGGTCTTGGCGATTGAATTTCGATAAAAGGTGTTACATTTATTGTTTGCTATTTCTGGCTCTCTTGCATAGGGTCCAAACACTCTCGTAAGCTTACAAGCGGAAAATGGCAAAGCTATCCGTCTTGTTTTAAAAACTCGAGATATAGTATCATGTCGTGAGGGCAAGTGAGTTTTGATGAAAGGTGTTTCTATTATGTTGGGCTTTTTCTGCAACTGTGATCCAGTCATTCAGGTAAGTTTTACAGGGGAGAAATTGCCAACTACTAACGAGAGGCTACATGACGAATAAGCCAACCACTAACGAGAGGTTACCATTGTTCAAGTGTTGTCAATTGCACTATATTGCCCGTATAATGACGGTCGTACCCAAGATGTAGTTATGATCAATGAGGGATGCAAGAACTATATCCGAGATGGGATGACGTCACATTGGTACGAGTTAACCCTTATACACATGTTTTACCCCACATACAATTTATCAGTCTTGCTTTACCTTACCTTTAGCCAAACATTCATCACATTGATGAATGGCCGAATACCATTAACTATAACAAGATTTGTTGTGCGCCCTTAGATAAAAAGGTCAGGAATCAGGCTTCATATCAGATACACCCAACTCTCCCTAAACGCCTTAAGACAAACATTCCATAAATTCGCGTAATTCCCCTGATATCAAAATTGGCTTTGTCAGCCCGCGGTCTATGCCACGGGAGTCAGAAAGTCCAAATACCAAATATTGATATCAAGATTCCCCGGGGCTCTTAGCGCTTTAAATTGATGTATGGGAGATGGCGCGGAGATGAGGAGGCATGGGATATGCGGTCAGGGCTGGAGAAGAAAGTTGCCTGGTTCATCAGGATAGGCAACTCTGGTTGCATTGAGCTTATATTTGGAATGCCGTATATGCCACTGCATCGAGATCCAAGTGTAGAAAAGAAAATGATTATGTATGATAACTTTAGGATAGTGAGATAAACAGTTTTTCCTTTATCCCATTCCCCCTAAACTAGGCGTCCACTCTCGATCAGAGGATTCAGCAGATTCAACGCACTAAGGCTCGGGCTGAACCCGATGTCCGTAAGAATCTCGGAACATGCACACTCCTTCTCTCAGGGCAGTTCTGTACTATTAGGATACATACATATGTGGCCTTGTCTGACGAGAAATCATTTTTCCTCGTGACCCCACAAACTTTATCAACAACTCGGCCTATGGTATAGTTGATCCTGCAAACATTTTGATGAAATTGACTGGCCTTTGGTTCAATATTAAATACATTGCCCGTATATACTCCCATGACAAACATCTCATAGAATCGCGCGATCCCCTGATATCAGAATTAGCTTTGTCAGTCCGCGATCTTTGCCCACAAGGAGCCAGAATGACGAACTATTGATATTAGGATCTGCCAAGACTGATGTATATGGAACATGGTGAGTTGGGGGAACTCTGGGATAGATAGCCAAATTTTGTGATGGGCATCTGGCCCTTTGTAACAGATAGAAGTCGTTACAAGTCTGTAACATTGTAGTGTCTGTAATATACTCACGTCGTGACGAAATTAATGCGCACCATCTACAATGTATTCTGTACGCGAATTCTCGTGTTAAATTAAATTACGCGCGGATCTCAGCATAAGTAACAACATTTAGAACAATAAAATAAAATACGTATATCAAATTAGTTAACTCAGGAAACCCCCAAAGGAGGAATGAGAAATTCAATTTATACCAGAGTGTTGTTTTCTTTGAACATTGAAGCTTTTTCTGACATGTCGTAAAAACACCATTAGCAGTCATCTGGGATTTTGAGATGTGAGAAGAAATACTTAACTGAGCAAAGACGATTTGGAGAAGAAATGTATTGTGTTGTGTACAGATCTATGCACATCCTGTATACTTGACGGAGCTTTGCATCTCATTGGGCCTTCGGCTGATGCAGCAACGCATTGGTTGAAATTCCTGAATTGACAATACATTTCAGCCTATTTCTTATCATCATTTTCGCTGGCAATTCACAGTGCATGCAGTCCGACGGGTTTTTTTTTTCTTTCAGCTGTGAAATTGCCAAAATCACACAATAGGGAAGAACCACACACTCACCATATCCCAATCTTACCATGATCAAAATCACACAAGGGAAACCCAATCCGATTTTCATGTTTCGCCAGTCTTAAAGACGTTGACTCACGGTCCCCTGACATTAATACTAAAAGTAGATTCAGCGACAAGGCAAGACAGCGCTTTCAGCTAAATCTCCACAGGGTCCAATCTACTGTCTATACTGGAGATAGGTTTTCTTTCTGCCGCACTTAAGTTTACTGGCTCATTTTTTACGCTTACCACAATGCTTTTAGAGTGCATGGAGTGGAGGTCTTAGATCAGAAGAAATTTAGTCGTCCGCCAAAATATCATAAATGTTAAAAGAGCGTTGCGCAAATCGCAAAAATAAAAAAGCTCGAAAATGTGTTGCTTTACAGTTTTCCAATCGTCCCTTGGTTTCATGCGAGCACTCGGGTGATTGAAGTGCATGGCAAAAAATATCGACAAATACGACAAGCTCATTTGAAGATGGAGGTAAGATTACGTTCAAGCATATGTTTTCTTCTTCTTTTGGTTGTGTTTGTGCGGATTTGTCCGAATAACGTCCAGAAAGTAATCCCAAGCATCAAAGGATTGGACGGACGGTGACCGTGAAAAGTTTTAGTCGTCTCGCTAGCTTAGTGCCGAGCACTTCAATGATTAGACATGTCTTCCAAGTCTTTGACATCGCAACAAGTCCCGTGTGCTCCTCATTACGGAATATTAGTGATATAAACCACAGGGAGTCTGGAAGTTGATTAGAGTGCATGGCGAAAAGTTCGACAAATTATGCCATGTCACAAAGCAAATTTACAGATCGAGGTACAGGATTAAGGCTACATGATTTCCTTCGACTTTTATTATATTTGTTTTAAGAAATCAATGGACGACGGCATGTGATAATTCTATACGCTAATATGTCCCGATTAAGCGCTTCCGACGAATACCTCTGTAACAAAATTACATGTAAGCGCACATACACCGACATTACCGTAACCAAACATTGGTCGATGATTGCGAAACTATCTTTCTTCCTGATGTGCCAAATTTGATATACATGTTGTAGATTTATTTGCGTTTAAATGTCAGTGGAGCAATTGAAAAAATGCAGTTCCCATGACGCAGCCAAATCGCGTGACTTCTTGTGATAAGTCTCTCGCGTGACGTGACGAGAACACGTTTGCTCTCTGCGGCTGCATTAGAATGATACCTTCTGTGCATCAGAAAGTAGATTAGGGATTAAACTTGGCAGTAGATTACAATTCTGTATTCACAAAGCATCAGAAAGTGCCGTGAGTGAATATTTTAACTTATGGACGCTATACTAAAACACTGCTTGATAAATTTGTAATGAATGTCTGATACCATTAAGTATTTTATCTAACACGAAGGTTGACGCCAGCGTCTTGGAGATTCCTTTTTCATTATTAAATCATTGGACTTCGGTTTGCCATCAATCAAGCTGATGCAAGTTAAAAAGTTGATGGTAAATTATTTTCATTTGCGAATGCCTCGGGTTGACGCTCATAAAACATGTAAAACAGTAAAATTACTTGAGACATGTTAATGGTTTCATCTTGCAACTTGTAAACTATTAAGTGGAAAGAAGCCTTCAAATGTCGGTAGTACTCATGCCGATCCACCGTCGTTGTGCTAATATCCATCCTTCACCGCCGATAACTCCCCCCTGATCGGCCGTCAGAAGGGCCGTTACTTTATCGGTAGTCTCACTGCATTCCCTTCCTTTCCCACGCGTCCTATGTCGTGACAACACTAAAGCTCTGTACACACTGACAACATTTTGGGAAACATGTTGGCCAACATGTTGTCCAGGTGCGATGTTATCGAAAATTTGGCCCTGTATACACATGACAACATTCGACAACATGTTGGGCAACTTGTTGTCGAATGTTTCCGAGAAATAAGGATTTTTGAGGGAATATTTTTGAGGGAAATTCACTGATAAACAATGGAAGATTCCAAGAGAAGAAGATGTATTGTCGGTGGCTCTGCCATAATTTTACGTATCCTGATTGAAAGACGGCGAAGAAGACGTAAAGATGAGAAAAGAGTGTGGACAAGACCATGGATTTATATGAGACACCAGCATGGGGCAAATTTTGTAGCTATTTCTAGAATAGCAGCTTTCTTTTTGTTCTTGTCTTTATATTCCCTGGATGTTACATCCCATAAACAGGCACAACTTTCCCATACTGCAATAAGTTGTTCAACTTCACTCATATAACCATTCCTTGCTTGAGGCTGCCATTTTGTCTACATCACATGGCTTAAGGTAGATCATGTGATTTGTGGCCTATTTCTGATTGGATAAAACTCGACAACATCATTAGCATCTCGGCAACAAAATTGATTTTGTATTATTTCGACAACATTTGAGCAACATTTGGCCAATATGTTACCGAATGTTTCCGAATGTTTCCGAACTGTACACACTGCCAACATTTTCGATAACATCCCACCTGGACAACATGTTGGCCAACATGTTTCCCAAAATGTTGTCAGTGTGTACAGAGCTTAAAGCTCTGTACACACTGACAACATTTTGGGAAACATGTTGGCCAACATGTTGTCCAGGTGCGATGTTATCGAAAATTTTGCCCTGTATACACATGACAACATTCGACAACATGTTGGGCAACTTGTTGTCGAATGTTTCCGAGAAATGAGGATTTTTGAGGGAATATTTTTGAGGGAAATTCATAAACAATGGAAGATTCCAAGAAAAGAAGATGTATTGTCGGTGGCTCTGCCATAATTTTACGTATCCTGATTGAAAGACGGCGAAGAAGACGTAAAGATGAGAAAATCCGCGTTTTATAACAGCCGAGAAACGAGTGTGGACAAGACCATGGATTTATATGAGACACCAGCATGGGGCAAATTTTGTAGCTATTTCTAGAATAGCAGCTTTCTTTTTGTTCTTGTCTTTATATTCCCTGGATGTTACATCCCATAAACAGGCACAACTTTCTCATACTGCAATAAGTTGTTCAACTTCACTCAGTAACCATTCCTTGCTTGAGGCTGCCATTTTGACTACATCACATGGCTTAAGGTAGATCATGTGATTTGTGGCCTATTTCTGATTGGATAAAACTCGACAACATCATTAGCATCTCGGCAACAAAATTGATTTTGTATTATTTCGACAACATTTGAGCAACATTTGGCCAACATGTTACCGAATGTTTCCGAACTGTACACACTGCCAACATTTTCGATAACATCGCACCTGGACAACATGTTGGCCAACATGTTTCCCAAAATGTTGTCAGTGTGTACAGAGCTTAACATTACACCCACTCGTGGTTGCGGCACGAGACACGCATTGGCGTCATCATAATTGAAGACCAGGTGTTCAATGAGTAACGGTTCCAGCCATGCTGACCTGACCCAATTGCACAGTGCATGTTGTATAGAAGAAGGGTAACCTGATTTGGAGGTTAGGACTATCAATTCAGGCCGCCATTCAATTACTTTGTGTCGAGCAATTTGATTGGCCACCCGTTTATGAGGGTGCGTCCGACAGATTACCTGGCGGGAGTTATTGGCGGCGAAAGGAGAATTTAGGACTGATATTCACCGCCGATAAGTCGGCATGGTAGTACTGTGAAGAATCAAAGTATAACGTGCCGTCATCTACATGAACCGAACGTTTTCGACCGAATGTTTATAAGTTACGGCAGTGAGTTAACCTAAAACGCTGGTCTCTTTCGCTGCCAGTTGTGCATGTGGCACAAGATCAACGTCTGCGACTCATGTTTCAAAAGAAGGCCAATAGCATTCCGCGATAATGAGGATTGCAGCTGCTGCCCTCTATTTCCCCATCGCTGAATTACAGGCAATGTCGGACAAACATGCGGTTTTGTAATCGATTCAGGCTTTCTAACTAGGGCAGTTAGATTCAATCTGGCACATGTCCGAGTGTTGGAAATACTACATAATTGTTCTGAATATTTCTCTCTCTGACTCTATGGTATCATTCATGCTAAAAACAATGCAGGGTCAAAGATAATTGACTTTGAAATAAGCTCAAATGCGTAGAAATAAGTGTCGATGTCCGACTGTCACGTGACTAAAACGTCATCAATATCTTATTCAAATGACCTTGTGAGCTATAAATAGTAACTTCGCTATTGTCATTGTAATTTCATATCGAGATTATTAACTATACCATGCTGTACAAATGTTTTATCAAACTGACAAGGACAAATTTGCATTCGGCCTTTTGTCAAATAACCAAAGCAGCAAAACAAACTCTGACTAAACATTTGTCAATAACTGTGTGATGGATGGTGGGAGGGGGGTTGGTTGGGATTATCAGGCTCGCCAAACATCGCGATAGATCAACTAAAACCAAACAGGTCGATCCCACACCACGACTCAGCCGTGACAGTTTAATATTATGATTGTGTATCGGGTGAGATAAGAGGGAGGGCCGGCCGTGGAGCGCCTGAGCCGGGAATTTTATATCACTAAAATCGTTGGTGGTTCAAAATAAATCCAGTTAACCAATTCATTCGTTGACGTTTGAACCGCAGATTATTCAAATTGAGCAGTATGATTAGGGACGGAATACCAGATTAGCTTTTTCAGCTCTCATCCGACATGGTGTACATATGGTGGTTCAGCCACTTCATTGCCAACATCCTTTAATCAACATGTACATGTTTCTTTCTGCATCATCGTAATAATGGGCTCATGCTCAACATTGTACATGTATGATGCATGAAATGATGTACAAGTCCCATCGGATCAAAAATTTGCTCTAGTACAACAAAGGCTCAAAAATAATTTACAAATTAAATTAAAACTCTTAACTGGGAAAGCACGCTTACAGTACACATCAAGATAATTACATTTGAGAGTTGAAGCCCTCGCTCTTATTCCATTTGGTGAAAAGATCATTAAACGGTGGCTCAAAGGGGCATGTCAATTGTATAAAGTAGTGTTAGGCTTTGAGCAAGTAATGTCTTCAGTCTTGGAGCGTAGCGGATGGCACTCAATTCCTAACATCTTTACTGTCCTTACTTATGCTTGCATGATTTTAGTGAGTGTTATTTCTTTCTTTTTTTAATCCCCAGTTTGTGATAGTTTCTCGATTCCATTCCTATAGGTAATGGGCAACATCTTAATAGGGAAAGGGTCATCCTTTTTATGAATTTCTGCCTCGTCATCATGCACGAGCGCGTGTCTGTGCATTATCTGGAATTAGTGTGGACGTCAGTGAATATATGCACATGTACATAAGAAAAGCAGGCACATTTTCGTAAGCTTCTCAAGATATATCATCGGATAGATCGCTGCAAATCCGATTACTCAAAGTGGAGAAGCTGAAAAGTATCACACGACACTAAAAGGCGGTTAGAGCTTCAGTAAGGTGCAGCTCGTATTCCAGAATGTGAAAGATCGTGATTGTACAATGTAGTGCAAGTTGTTGAAAGACTTTTTTCACCGGCTGTCCTCTTCCAACATATCGCCCAAACATGACGTTAAGTCAGGGGCGAGAACATACTGTCATCGTGGAACCAAACTACCCTTGGCATTTCCACACCACTTGCACTGCAGTTGCTATTGAGACTCTGAGTCGCATTCATAGCTCGGCTTTCTTCCCTGCTTGTAGCCTGAGCGAAGACTCCGTGGCGCCTGCAATCACCAAGATCGCGATCGGGCTCCTCGCTGGGCGACAAATGTCCATACACACTGAAATTAGTTTAGGTAGCTTAGATTGATTGGGTTGATTTTGTCAGATAATGAAAATCACTGCTATAAGGGCACTTCATTTAGCCTACTGCACTTGTCGTAGTGGAATCAACCTCTGCCAGCTTAGATTAACCCTTCAGGATATAAAAACATCGGTAAACCGATTCTAAAGGGGAATCTGAGAATTCAAGATTTCGGGGAAAGCTATGCATACTAAGTGCAATAGCATATAGGCCTGTTATGCATTTCAGTAGTCAAAGTCCTTTCAGTAACCTTTTTTACTGAAAAGAGGGAAAGAATTCAGCCCAGTTTCATCAAACTGAATCAAAAGCAACGCAGATACAGAGATCCTTTTTCTCTCAAAAATTTCGGCTTGATGAATGAGAATTTGTATTTGTAATTGTCAAACCACACAGACTGAGGCGGCTGTCTCCACATAAGACTCTCATACACTCAATCGATGAAATAACTTCCCCAGCAACGACAGATGGAATGTCTAGATTGACAAAATACCCAAATATGTCATCGCCCTTGCAATACATCACGAGCAGTTGCTCGGCGATATTTGCCGCGATTTGACGTGGAAAGATGAGAGATTAATATCGGCAATTTTCGCGTCAAGTATCGGGGTGACGGAGCGTATTAAATCGCGCCACGCGGATGGAATAAGGTGCCAGGTTATCACTTCGACCGTGGCATTGGCAACTCTGGTACCAGTTTGTTTAATGAGAAAGAACACTGTTATGTGTATGTGTGTTTTAAAAGCAACGCATCCCACACAATCCCAGCCTCTCAAAGTATTAGTGGCATTGCACGAACAAACCATAGACTGAAGAGCTTGTAGTCATTTCACAAGAAGGGCAGCCTGACCAGCCTAACCTCACGTTAGGTTCACTTTCGAGATGGAACGCATTAGGCAACGTCTCGATTTACATGTAAAGATAGGAATTCAAAGCACACGTGCTGATTTTCCCACTGGTGTTTCCTTTGAGCTTTTTACACCAAGAGACAATCTTGCTTCACGAGTCTCCTTCTTCATAGATAATTAGCGCCATTAGGGAAACAAATCGCATGAGAGCCACTCCATAGCTGTACACTACAGGTAAAGTTTTGTGAGAAGTTCGTTGTCGAAAAGAAACGCGAGTTCATGGGAACGTCATCGACACGTTTACTCAGGTTGTTGACGACACTCTAAACTTACTTTAATTCATGTATTCTGAACACAAATCTCAACGATATCTTCAGCGTCATTAACTTGTTCGTTAGCCTTATATCACCGAAATTTGTTAATGGAGACAAATAGGTCCATGTAATGATGCCGACGATAATAAAACCAATGAGCCATGGTGTGTTAGCATGGTGAATTACCTCAGTAAAATTCGCAAGCACCGATGGGCAATATCTCCACAGGGAGTGGTTGGCTGGCAAGCTTTGAATGTCGTCGTGAAAGGCAATGCAGTCTCAAGAAATGGAAAACGCTTTCTGAGAGTAAAAGTTTATGTTACATTATTCGCCAACGGGCCAATCGCCATAACGACACCAACAACCATATGCAGTTCTGACTACTGCAACATTTGCGGCCCATTTAGTAGAAAAGGATTTAAGAACAAGTTCAATTTCTATCACTTTATTCTTGTAGGAACATGCATGTAAAAACAAATTCATTGAAGGTCTTTAATTAATCTTTCAATCACAGCCCCAAACCAATTCTCGTCAGAATTTGAGTGTCTTCAATGTAAAGTCTACAGCTCCTACAGGGTTGGATATGAAGCCGACAACCTCTCGTAGCGCGTAATAAGATTCTATCGGAGTCCCACATCTGTTCGTTGCACGTATACTTACATAAAGGAAACCTGTAGCAAGTTCTTAAACGTCTCATATATAAATAGTGTAGATTCATCATTTACAGGTAGAATGGCTGGAAAAAAACTCGAATATCTCATCTTAAATTTGAGAAAAATGCATATTTTAGTGATTAATTGTTAGAAATGCTATACTTCATCATAAAAACCAAAATTCATTGCTGCACCTTCGAGTAACTCCCCGTCCACGGATTCATATACAATGTATTTTCAGTTCGGCTAACGCTTCAAAAGGACAAGCTATGGTGGGATTTGTAGCAGGTGTTATCGAACCTCTGATGATGCGGGTTTTCTCCGATTACCGATATGACCTTATCGTTCCTAAGGAACAAAGCTAAAGAACGCAACAACAGACGCTGTGCATTTCTGTTGTCACGGTAACGCAACCAAAATGCAAAAATGATGATATTTGAGGTATATGCTTGTTGTTATACCTGGGAATGGATTAAACGTGTTTATATATCTTTGTAGAATACACCACTCGTCTTCCCACATGTTATGCCAGAAGGAAATGTACATATTTCAACCTTCATAGAGTTGTTGTGGCTCTGGAATAGTGTAGCAACTACGATGATAAAGGCACTATATAGGCTACATCTAACTCATAATGACAACTCCCAGTGAAGGAAGAAATTGAAAAAGCCGACTTTTTTTCTTCAAAAAGTGAGATCTACTACATGTACTTTCAACCATTCAACGTTATTGTTGCAGTTAAAAAACCCAAAGACACGAAAAACTTTCCTTGTGAGGCGATGTTCTGGATCTTGATTAATGAAAGATTCGGATTTCCAATAAACTCGGCGGTTCTCATGGAAACCAATTAATGCCACCAATTTATGACTTTCAAGGGAAATTATTTGATTCCTGTCCTTATTGGGGAAACCTCAGTAATCAATCTCGAATTAAACTGACGTGGTTTAATATCATGAGGAATGTGGATAGATGTATAGAGAATGATGAAGACCGGCGTTGATAAGTATAAAATAACGATAGGTCTATGCTTTATAGGCAGGTCAAGGGATTTATTTGCAATAACGGACACAGGAACAGTTACTGCATGACCAAGTTGAGATCATGCCTTTATACCCTGACCAACCCCTTTAAATGATTGCTTCCCGATACCAGGTTTATATATTCTGATGTGATATGTGACAATTACAAACGTCGTTTCACAGGCCAACACTGGAAGACTGTGCATTTTAAACAACTGTCCTCGGCAATCGTCTGTCGCAAGAAAAATATAGCCAGGAAAATGTTCCAGCATGATAATCACTGCGTTACACAGGAATCTACACAGCGCAGTCTTATCTCTGCGCAAAGTAATCTAAATCTTTCGATACGTTGTCGCTGATGCTTGATCCCCGATACCCAATCCAACATCAGCAGATCCGTCTTCCAATAGTTAACAGTAAACCTGCTCTGATATCCTTCTCTTGTTCGATAAGACTATCGAATGATGATAGATCCGGATAGAGTAAGTAGCAGACGTAGTATCGAGTTCATACCATATCAAGCATTTAAAACTACCAGTGCATCTCCATGTGCATTGTGTGTGTAATGTACGTCGACACTGGTGAAACGGATAGTATCAGGTTCACTTCGTGGCATGTACATGTATGTAGTACAAATGAATAATGCACACGCACAGTGCGTAGATACTTTGACATTTGGTGAAATTGTGAAACCACTTTTCTCCGGCGGCAATGGATGACTTATGATCAGTAATCATAGATGACTCTTAGTGCATGGTTCGGATCCTTGTTCGTGTCAAACCTAACACATCGATCACACACCTCATTATTTAATTCCTGACACGAGAAAAACCAAGTGATACCGAGATGCCATACCTGCTGAATAATTTCGGCATTCTTTTCTCAAAGAGGAATTCATCAGCAAAACATCGATATTCGCCTGAGCAGTATTTTTCTCCATTTCTTCTCATAATCCGAATGACAACAGGATTGGTACATATTTTTCCTTTCTAATCCTCACTCCGGAGAAAAACAGCAACCACTTACTCGATGGCGAAGAACAGTAGCGGTGGAAACATTTATTCCGGTAATCCTAGGCGAAAAACTTTGATAGATTTTCCCCGCTGGCGTTTTTTCCACGTGATAAAAGAAGCTCCGCACATTATTGAGATTTGTTCCTTGAAACGGGTCTCGTGTTTACAGTTGACACCGACTGTTAAGTAGGTATGTCTGTAGTGTTGGCCTTGATAACTGTTATTCTAAGGTTGACGTATTCATTTGAAAGAATATTCCCCCACTGGCAGTGTAGACACAAACGTTGAAGAAGCTCAGATGTATGGTGACTGCACTTTGAAGGGATCTCATGTTTACCGTTGAAATCAACTGTTTTAACAGTACACGCATGTACATGTAGTTGTGGCTGAGATATTCAATTGTTTCGTAGATGTGCCTGTGGTACAATGTATTTGGTAATTGTACAGTAGATGCATCGATGAAATTAACAACGTGGGCGAGTAGAAGACATGCAGGATAATGGCAGAATATTTTATCTTTATAACGGTAATCATTAGGTTATTCATTTATTCATGGTAATATAATACATCAACCAACAGAGAAACATACCAACCTGGGTCGTGCATTTTTTTTTCATTTCTTCTCTTAATCCGAATAACATAAGGACCGTTCTTCTTTTCTAATTCTCACCGTGGCAATTTTCATTGCGCTTAACAGCCAGTAACAGTTTTTTTAGAGGCCAAAGAAAAACACCAACCACTTACTCGCCGGCGAAGAAACAGCAGCATTGCATGCGGTGGAAACATTTATTCAGGTAATCCTTGGTGGAAAAAAGTAAATTGGATAGATTTTCCCCGCTGGAAGACACGTGAGTTTAAGAAGCTCAAATGTATCGGGGATTGCTCCTTGAAACGGATCGTCAATTGGAAACGGTTGCTTTATAGAAGATATGCCTGTAGTGTTTGGTAATTGCAGCAGTGTATGGCCTACACTGCTGGTAATTGCAGGGGAGATGTATCATTATGAATGAATAATGTGGGAGAAGAAGATAGCAGGATAGTTGCAGGATCATCAATAGTACGTGGAGTACTGTAATCATTGCCACTACAATGAAATATATTTATGTTTAATGGAAACGTTCAATTGTGTTTTATGATCCTTTCTACCAATTACCAATAGGTTCCTTGCACCTTTGATCGCTTAAACCATCATGTTGCACTAGTAACTAAGTAGTAGTTACCAATAACCTGATACTATAGCCTCTATCATCTTGAATGTGATACTCCAAACCAAAGCTGTCTCTTACGTAGTTTACGCGAGGTATAACACCGGAAGAGCCTGCTGAACATTCTACTAATCTTTATTTGAACTGTTGCAATAATGCTGTCTGTTCGGCCAGCTGTTCAACGGCCAGGTAGTCGGATCGTATACTTTATTGAAATTGCAGTAAAATCAAGGTATGAACGTGATGAACAGGCTTGTCTTATAAACTTCTTGGCATGATATGTCTCGCGGTTAAACAATTGCTTCATCTTTTGTAATCGTTTCATATACTATGTCAGTTAAGTCTGAGCCCAAACTCATATAGGACTGGGGTTATATCAATATACTTCAATAATACCTAAACTCCATGGAAACCCATCATAAAACGCATTAGTTGCGTACATGCATGAACTCATCAAAGTATTATTCCATGATATTCTGCCTCAAGACGATGTTGTTTTAGTTGTCTCTGTCTTATTGGATATGAAATAATGTAAATGTCTGCGGGAGGTTCTCGATGAAAGTGTATGCAAGCATCGTGCCTTCGATGTATGTGTGTCTGCACTCAGTAATGCGTTGTTGTCTCACCCAGTTTTCTATTGTTCAATACTGTTGCAATAACACAACTAAAATCTTTGTGTAGGAAAATGTTATGGAACAATGCCGTCGGTGTCTGTCGAATTGTCAAGAGGTGGTGAAGCCAATCTTGTTAACCAATGATGTAATAAAATGAAGACAATAACATAAGCTTATTGACATTTATTCAGCCGTTTCATATTACAGCATACCAGAACGATCCAAGCCCCGCTGTATTGAATCGCAAGAACTCAAGTTTATCCATGCCCATGCAACGGAACGGAACGAAACGAAAAGAATGACATGAATGCACTGATCATGAAACAGCAATGGTGGCACTTGATTTTTGCATTGCATTCTCCTCAATAATAATCATACACTGCGCTAATTGCTGTCTGCGTGATGGTATCATTCGCTTGTAGTGAAAGCTGCATACGGCAGCTATTGTGTATATATTGGAATTGATAATCTTTTTTACGCAAATGGATGGCATGTTTGGTGTGATATAATCATGCACATTGCATGAGCGATGAAAATGCAAAATGTCGAGTGCCAAGCTAGCGGGAGTGATGATGTCTTTACAAATATAAACAATATTAACTGCCTGCGGATTTTAACCCTTCATATTCTTCGGAATATGTACAGACAATGCAAGAATAGTTCAAAGGGTATACACCGATATTGTTATTGCATTTTAACACTAACTATAAAAGGAGTGTTATATCAAGATTCCAAGACGATTTTGTCTGCCGTTTCCGCTGATTTTCCGCCGTTGCCGCTGCTTCCTAAAAAAATGGCCAAGCATGGTCACAATTAATAGATGCTGACGATATAAGAAGTACATACGACATGTGGGATATCCATGACCACGCACTCGTCACAATATGAGCTGAATCCCATACCCAATACCTCATCCTACGCGACATCTTTTTTAACATAGAACTATAATTGATATTCCTTGTTTACCAAATACTAACCACTGGTGGAAATGACCGGACTCATTTCAAAGGGCAGATATCTTGCTAGAGGCGATTGGGCGGAAGATAGGTTTGGTGGGCGTGTTGGACATGTTGGATGGTCAGATGTAGCAAGTAATGATGATCGTATGAACTTATGAAAAAATTCAACTCTGAAAGATGATTTTTTAGAGGCGATTAGGAGAAAGATAGGTTTGGTGGGCGTGTTGGACATGTTGGATGGTCAGATGTAGCAAGTAATGATGATCGTATGAACTTATGAAAAAATTCAACTCTGAAAGATGATTTTTTTAGAGGCGATTTGGAGGAAGATAGGTTTGGTGGGCGTGTTGGACATGTTGGATGGTCAGATGTAGCAAGTAATGATGATCGTATGAACTTATGAAAAAATCGACCACTAGATGTTACTTGATAGCCTCGGGTGTGTCGGGAGCTATACCAATCAACAAATCAATTTGTAAAACATAAATATTTTGAAGAGCATCCACAACACAACTGAACTAGCAAGCTACATTATCTACTTGGCGTTAGCACTTATTCAACCAAATATACCACAAATTCCATATTGTCAGTTTACAATACATATTGACGCAGCCTGTCGGAATCCATGCGAATAACGATGACTCTCAACTCAAGTTCGTATCAATTATGCTCAGAAGTCATGCAATTTTGCCGTTTTCTCAACTGGTACAATGATATCTTATGTCATGCGATGAGGGCGAGAATGAGAGTTCTTTGCACCAGAGAGCTAGACGTGAACATTATAGCAGTCTATATTGGAATGATATTAAAACGAAACAGGTTTTTTCTCAGTCAGTTAAACGACTTTTCCTCATGGAGGGGAGGGGTATAAAATTAGGCTCACACCATCTCCTTGTCGCTGCACCTGATGATGATGTATAGAGCAGAGTAGCACCCTGTAGAACGAGTCCTAGCGTATTGTTCAGTGCCAGAACATTGAGGTAATTGGCAATTATACCTTCTTTTTTGCATTGCCTTTAAATGTGATCTGAGATTTTGTAAGTAGGTTAAATTTGCCGTACTCAGTCTGATTACAGCTTCGTACAGCAACCAGCGCAAGTTGAGTGAACAATATTCTACACATGTGTACATGTATAGAACATAATCATTTGTATTCTCACACCAACATCTCGTAAAAAACTTCGGCGCAATTCAGCCAAGCCGGCAGTCCACTTTAAAATGTTTCGCGATCAGAATATCGCCGACAGGTACAATGTATAAAGTGCTACTTCACATTGCCCATTATGTCGATTTCGGCGCACCATTCCCGTGCAAACCCACAAAAAGTTCAAGTGTCCTAAAATTGTGTGCTCCCTGTGAACTTTATCGAAAATAGATAATGCTGTATAAATTATTCAGCAAGTATGGTCTAATTACTTTGGTGAAACACGCAGCGGTTGTTAACTTTCCTTCGATTTGACATCGGCTCAGTCGAATACCATGCAGTCGACGCGGTCACTATTCATGTACATGTATTGGGAAATTTTGAATGGATGAATGTTTTTATCACTTGAAAACGTGTATATTCGTAAATGAAATTACTACTTTTTACGATGACTTTAGGTAAAGCGTATCTCTTCCAGATGCTCGGAAATAAAATTTGTATTTCATACTAAACACTGCGTTATATATTACGTAATTTAGGTCTTTTTGTGCTCTTGGTACAACTTGACCTTGCGGACTTGTCAGGTAAAGAAAAACCAAAAAAAACAAAGCTTTTTGACAAAGAATAGAAAACTGAGAATAAAAATCTTTTCGGAGTGGCGGCCAAAATCGGGGCGGGCGGGGAGAATAATTCTAAAAAATGTCACCTGCACGAAGAAGTAACATAGTATGTCACCAATAGCAAAAAAACCCCGATGTATACCTAGTATTTATCTATGAAGCAGTTTGAACAGATTAAAGGGATACTGACGTCAGCTCAGTGCGGTAACTTCGAAAAACACAGGGAATTAAGTATATGAAATAGAAACTTCGAGCATCCACATTTAAACTTTGATACGGGGAGGTTTCTTTTTGAATGTTGTGTGTATACTTTGTTGTGTTTTTTATTAAGAAAACTAATTCAAGGGAACTTACAGTAGTTGTGTTCCTTTGCATAGCTGAATTCGGCCAAGAAAATAACCATCAACTCCAGCGCCTTTGCGAGCATAATCCAAGGCCAGTTACTTCCAACACGTATAACACCTCCTACCGGCATAAAAGTACTAATTTGGTTCATTAAGAAATATGTCACGGATTTAATGGGTACCATCATATATCCCGATGGCCCGGTCGAAATGATTTGTAGCACTAGTGTAACACATTTATACGTTATACCGTTACAGCGTGACGGCGTTACAACCAGATACCACGATTCCCGTCATCGATCAGTTTTGTAGTCCAGAGTTCCGATGATGTCATTCCCTGCTTGCCTGCCCAGGCGGTGTTCGGAACCTGCTGCCAGCGTTCCTGGTTGTGGATGATGCCACTTAATTCAGCAGATTACTATAAATCGTTTTGTCGTGATCATATCAATCGTGGGTAGTGACAGGAACTATAAAAACATCAGTAGTGCAGGTGGTAGGATGAACTCAGTTTGCCGCAATGTTCTGGAATGGTACTTTTGATAATATCAGTTTTGCTCGGATTGTATCTGGTTTAGGGTCGTAATCATATGTATATATATATACACGTATATATAAAATGTCACTGGTTATATGTTCTAAGATACAGGGTCCGACAAAGATGCGGCGGCCGCATCGAGATCGGATCTACCAGCATTGCCACGGCATGGCGCCTTCTGTGTCCGATACATGAACATCCCAGGTCGAATACATGTTTCCGAGAAGATTTTTATGAGGTTCTTACAAGATTCTTAGTGGTTCTTATAAGATTCTTGGAGGTTCTTATAAGATTCTTAGAGGTTCTTATAACATAAGATTCTAACAACCTTGTTGGTATAGAACCCTGTGAAATAAAAGGATTATATTGTCATTTAAACTGGGCAGCCTACAAATAATAATGGCATTTCATACTACGTAGTGTACGTGGCAGTGACCAAATTTTCAGTTACCTAATCATGAATCATTTGTAGCCATTTCAGACTTGGCTTCAACGAACGCCTTCTCCAAACATGTTCTCCTCTTTTTCCTCTTACATGAATCTCTTTCTTACTGGCATTGCAGACTTCGTGTCGGCATCGTTTGGTTATTTGGCGTGCCCCCGATATATATCCCTTCTGGATCTGGACTAAGAAAAATATACCCCCAACTCAACGCCAACCCCCTAAGACAGCGATGCATCATCTTGGATGGATGCCGTGTTGATCAGCGATAGAATAGTAAAGAATTTGGTAACGTATATTGTATACCTTTTTCATAATCAACTATTACACAATAAAAGTCGGGTGACGTATCAGACTTTCTTCATCCTTGCAGTCGGCAACCCGTCATCTTGATTATTTCACAATGTACCTGCCAACGCATGCAGCGGTAATCAGGACGAGCAGGCCAACCGCGCGTTGCAACAGGAGATGGATTATTGTTCAAGGAGGAAGAGGCAGACGGCAGCACTATGCTTATTGGCAACATGGTCAAAGAATTTTGTTTTCGTACTGTTTTCGATTAGAAATGGGTATCCGGATTTTTTGTCAAACTTGAACCTAGATGAACTTGCCTCTGTCACAGATTCTCTGATTGAACTTAAATCTGCCATCAATTTTGTGTCAGTGTTGGCAAGTCTTGTAGAGAATCTTTCGAAGCAGTTCAAATGGCGTTAGTCCAAGCGGGCAAGCATGATCATCGTGTTATAAGTAGTTTTTCATTTCATTTTTTCATTTCCGAAAAATTGCTGTTCATAAAGTTTCAAATATTCCTCAAAAGCTCAAAAACCTTCCCAGAGCGTGCACTGAGTGACTAATGGCTCTCTGTTCTGCCTGTTTTGCCTTTTGTGGTGGTCTGTTTTGCCATTTTCCTTCTGGAGACAAAAGTCAAAAGGGATATTCTGGACGGCAACCAGTATGATAAACGATGCCGTATGATCTCGGTTTGTATGCTTGTACTATCGCCCGAAGCATCATTAACCGAGCTAATTATCTCCTTAAGCGTCTTGTATTCGCCCAATTAGGTCAAAAACCGCCTTTTAAGTGGTGCACTATTGATAAGATAGTGCCACTTTTGGAGTGATTACCCGACGGATTACCAGAGGCCGATTTGCCCTGAGCCATCGCCAAGTCGCCAAAATTATCGTACCTGGACCGATTTGGAAGTATAGAATCGATAGCTCCTTGGTTGACCCACACCAAACTGACGCGGACCTTAGAGGCCTATGCCGTTCGTGAAAAATTTGAAACATAGTTTAATTCAAAAATTTCCAATTGCTTAAAGGGACAATATAGGCAGCAGCTAGGCAGGCAAGATAAACTTAGACGGCGTTGCCAATAGGGGTCTCTCACGTCTCACAGTTCATCGAAATGATTCACGATTGTACGACGGAGAGTGCTGAATCTGACATGATCCAGGGCCCTTATTGTGTATATTTGTCACCTGAAGATGGCCAAATTAGCTCCTCTGCTTCTGCCTAGTCCCACGCATTGAATATAAATTTCATATTACTGCTGTTGTGTCGACAGTTCACAAATACTGTTTTGGGCCATTTTCTAAGTTTCATCAAAGTTGAATGCATGATAAGCGTACTACAGCATTTCTGCATCTCTATATCTGATCCACGATTAATACGAACGGCGTATCCCCATAAATAAGGCATCAGTGACGTCACCTTACAAACAATATTTATAAAACCCACGAAAGCATAAAGTATACAAACATTGGAAATGATCTCTCCGCCCACCGATAAAATGCCAGTACGCAATTGGTCCGATTTTTACAGATAAATGCAATTGGATGCTGCCACTTATTGCTACCTTGGTCCCATGCCTCTCATCACCTTATTGTAGAGAAATGTTATGCTGCAGTGTATAGCTTTGTTGTCCTGAAAACGAGCTTAAAAGAGAAATGGCGCACGTTCGGGGCATGTAATTGGTTTTGATACGGTCCGTCGGTTGTGTATTAGATTCCATAAGATATGATAGAGGATTTATGAGGGGATGAGAGGTGTAAGCGCCGTGGCACCACCGTAGTTTATCTCCCGTCACTCATCCCATGATATTCGGAGCGTCTTAAAAGGCGGGCATGGGGAAAAACGGCCCAGAAGTCATATGAGATTCGAACGAATAGGTCACGTTATTTTGCAAAAAAGACCTCTCCTGACAGCTCGCAAAGATTGTGATAACTCATATAAGTTAGTTTTCAATACATTGTGTAGATTTTGACGGATTTTATTCGACACTGTATAGGATACAGCAAAAGTAGGACGACCTTCCACTACTGGTTTATCTCGGAAGACTTTTTCATTTCTGATTGTTCCGAGAACGCTGTTACATCTGTTACGATGAATTTAGTCGGTTCTTATCAGCCACAGTCGAACTTTCACCCAGGCAATTTATCGCATGAAATCTACGATATTCCTCACATATACCACGAGCAGCAGCAGTCGTACCAGGAACAACACACGGACAGCAACATATACCATCAGAATTGGATAATGAACGGACAAACGGGACAAGAAATGAACCAGATGGACACTTATAACTACGGTATACCGTCGCCGAATTCTTTAACGGACTTCCACCCGATTGATCCGTTGCAGCAGTTTGATCCTAATGTCATCGGGCGCGGTATCAATGGCATGGGACCTGTAATGCCCATCAAACGCCGACCCAACTCCAACAAGAAGGAACGAAGAAGAACACATAGCATCAATTCCGCATTCGCACAACTTCGTGGCTGCATTCCAAATGTTCCGTCAGACACTAAGCTCTCTAAAATCAAAACGCTCAAGTTGGCCACGAGTTATATCAGCTATCTCATGGACGTTTTATCTAAAGATGACCCAAAAATGGCAGAAGGGTTCAAAGCGGAAGTTTTGAAGAAAATAGAAAGAAAGAAGGAGGACTTGGTAAGTAGTTCTCGTTGATAGATTTTTACAGTCTTTTTTCCAAGATGATCGATATAGATCATACCAAAGCCACAGCCCAGTGTAATCGCTCTAAGTGTTTTGTCATCAATCTCATCGTCAAGTCAAATTATTTGATTGTTTTGAGGTCAGCCATAATTTCAAAATCAGCCAATTTTGAATCAAATCCCTGACGGACTGGCGCAGGAAGTCAATGTAATTTCCTGCCAAAATCGACATATCATTATATTTTACCATCAATTTTCACTTTTACTTGCCTAACATGAAAAGTCGGGCCACGACCTTTTACATGCACATTGACATCAAATCATTGCAACCCTAGTTATATAATGGGGATAAAATATAATACACAATAACTCAAATCAAGTTTTTATTCATGTTTTAACTGATGTGAAATTACAGGAAGTCAGATATCATGGCCATTTCAGTAAATCAGCTTAATCAAGTTCATCTAATTGGTCTATTTACGAAATCAGGATTGACTTCATTCATATTCGATACAAAAACGAAGCATTCGCTATCGGAGGATGTTCATTAATTCAAACGACGAATCTTAATATCTTAATAAACACACCGGAGAAATAGTTTTAAAAAGATTGTACGTGACATTGTATACATAAATATCAAGCCAGTTTACATTATAAATCCAAAGAAAATTTACAACAAAAATTCTATATTCAACTTCTTCCGTCGTAGCAACCGAATATCACGAAAGTAACCCAAACCATGCTGAAAGCAAAAGAAATGGAATAACAACTTGTTGTCCCGAAGATAACTTGTTTCATCTTGGTGAGAGAGCCACGGGACCCAGGATCTCTGTCGCCACAATATGACATGTTATCTCCACGGATCAGGGAAACCCGGTCAAGTGCTAAGACAAACTCTAGTAAATGATGCTGAGGCCATATGCACTGCACCAAGTGGTTGCATCTGACTGTCACTAATTACAACCATGCAGTTTCACTTAGCTGTTTCAGCCGAGTCTGCATATAGATGCAAGTTAGATGTTTTGTCAAAACCAAATAAGCAAAATTGCGGAGGGAACTGATGTTCTATACTGCAATAAGGTATTCAAGTGTCTTTCGTGTGAAAGTTAGTCAAGTTTGTGTAGGTAAATAATGAGGAACATTGATTAAAACAAATTGTTAACCAACAGTAAAAATGCTTTGTCACCGAGTAGCCAATGGTGTCCACGTATCCAAAAAATAGTTGTAATGTCACGTATCATAATAGATTATTTTTCATTTGGAGCAAGTTGTAAAATAACCGAACACCAATTTTCCAATCATCTGTTGACACACGACGGGGCCAAGTCAATCACGAGATAAACTTTATATCAAACGAGAATTTAAAATCATACTTCCCTGTATCATTTTCCTGTAATTTTGCCATGGACCAACTGAATGTGAATAAAAATACTTAACTTTTATCATGCTGGCTGTTTTAGGGATAGGCCTACCAGACAGATCAGCGGCAAGAATAACCTACATTCGTGAAAATAAAAATTGACCTGGAAAATTTGTTTTCCTTGGAAAAACCGCGGAAAAAAATCGTAATCCGCCAAATAAAAAGCATGAAAATGTTACATGACATTGTATTCCTTTAAAGAATTCCGTGAATTGCAAAAATCAAAGGCCCGAAAATGGTTTACACTCAGTGTAAGTTATATCAATTTCAGCAAAAAGTGGACAATTATTGTAGCATGAAGATCAGCTCGTTAGCATGTCGCCTCCAATTAGCGAGCTAATATGTGACAAGCAATGGTGCACCTTTCTACAACTTCGTCAAGGGCAGAGAAATGTGCGGTTTGCGTCATTTCGAGGCATGACATTTTGAAACATTGTCTCTGAATGTAGCAGAGATCCATATCATACAGTTGCTAAAATATAATAGGTACAGCCCTTATTGTATTTATAAATTTTCACATTCGGTTGTGTACTCGTTCTTTTAAGCCTATGCCCAAAATAGGACGATTATGACATGTATGATGAGCTCAGCAAACGTGGTCCATTCCATGTTGGTCATTGAGGTTAAACGAGGTGAAGACCTAATCTTACATCTGGCACTTCTTTCTGGCTTTCAATTTCATAATGAAGAAAACAAGGGGAAAAAACAGCGGTTATTTGCATGGGCAAATCAGATAAAGCACGATGCCAGAATATCCATAGACTGCCTAAAGAGAAGGTGAGCTCTTGGGCGGCACGGCATAATAACCCCAACAATAGAATACACTTCACCGAGCAAAAGGCGACATTATCGGCCATTCAAGCGCAATAGAGCGTCTTCGATATCTTCATTAGTCTATCTCACCGCGGCATCGGGCCCGACTGAGCGGGTATACAGAGGCCACAAAAGCCCAATCAGATCTGCTCTAGAACATGCCGACTGGTGCCATCCCATCTAAACACATTGTCATAACTCACCCGATAGACCTTGCTGCGCCTTGTCTTCGAAGACGTGGTCATTTCATGGACTAATAAATGTTCAAAGGCCTGAAAAGCCACAGGATTTTCGTCTCTGTGCGTTTAAAGGCGCCCAAAATGTTTGTCACCACTTTAACTTATTAATTCTTTACTAATAAGTCCTGAGTGGGTTTCTTACACGAAGATTTTGCGATAAGAAAGAAATTGTCGTATTCGGTTTGAGGATGGAATTCCCTTGCTGGTGTTGCAATGTCGCCAACGACGTCCTTGGAACATGGTGCCGACGGTCTTCAGACGACAAGAAAGGAATCAGTGATTATTCTTTGTGACATCATTTAGATCGTTTTCCCGCAGTCCATTGACTCTTAACGGTCACGTGGTGTGAACAGATCATGACATATGTACAATATACGGCGTCGGCTTTCAAAAATGTCAAACAAGTCGAATTTCAGTCTACAAACTTCCCTCATCAATCGTATAAGGCTATATCTTGTCACTACCACGGCTGGTCATCAGACTGCCATATCTCATGCAAGTCTCAGTCGAACTTCGGAAGATGATTCGATCATTCATTCATCATGCACCAGAGCAGAAGCAAGCTTTTTCACTCAGAGCAAGCTGCTGTAAATTTTGATACCCGGGACAATTATCCAACCTTCAAACTAACGCCAATCTGCTGCCACAGTCACTGTCATTGCGCGCAAAGATTTTACAACATTCACTTGGAAACTTCGAAGCTGTGAATTGAGCCATTATATTCATAAGTTATAAAAATTTCAGACGTAGAACACTCAGATTCTACAACATTCACTTGGAAACCGAGTGAACAACCTCAAAGCTGTGAAGCTGGTCGCCGGTTGAAATTGATATCAAAACTTCACAAACTACATGTAATCAATCAAGATGAGGAACATTCTCACTTGCTCGCCGCACCTTGATTACAACCATCCAGACATCACAACCTCACTGTTTGCCTAATTTGAACGTCACGTGACTTCATTGTTCACCTAATTTGAATAAATCTTTTAGATATTGATAATTTGAAAAATGGCCGCGAGGCGATAAATTTTCGTACTGCTCGAGACATATCCACAACTCCTCCCTAGTTACCCCGCCCTCGCGCGGGATAGAGAGGCCAACTGATCACTGACACGTTTATCACGGGCTTTACGGAATTGGTCTCAAAGGTGCGAGGATATTATCCAGACGCCCCTCTTAATGTGCCGTTATCTCCCCCTTACTGAAATTATCATCTATCAGCCTCTTCGTGATTGCCAATACTGATTGTCTACATTTTGTACTATCGAAGATGACTTTGTTTTGAATGGGGTACTCGGGCTGTATGAGTAGCGACGGCTAGGGTTCGTGATGATAAAGTTTGGGAGGAAGGCTCGGTCTGGTGATAATCAGCCGCCGATTAGATTTCAGATGACCTTTGGAACATAAACAATCAGTTATTGGTCCAATTCCTGGTGAAAGTAGACCAAAATTTGTATTTATAAATATTTCGGCCTTTCGGTCTTTTTTCTTTAACAACAACAACCTCTATATCCACTATACCTCCCTAAATATGAGAAGTTTTCTAACTGACAATGTTTTAGCGCACACGATTCTTAACCTAAACGTTTTCAACCAAACTAAGAATCTGAAACTGCATCTGCTATAGAGAATCAACTTTCAAAATTATCAACAGCATATTGTAATCATAATTAATCCGGGCGGTTAAAAGACACGCGTTCGTGTCGTCGCCCGCAGCGGTCTTCGCACCTCTAGAAAATAGAGCTTCAGAGAGAGCAGACGGGCCGGGGACCAGTGGCACCATTCCATCGGAGCAGGCGGTTGCTGGGTCGGGCGCGTAAATGAAATCCTCGAGACAAATCACATGGACCTCATGCAACATGATGTGTCAGGGGTGCAGACCGCGACTTCGATTTCAATTTCCTGCCGAATTTATTCAGTTCAAACTGAAAGTTTTATTTTCTGACCTGACATGTTGCATTCTTACTCCACTATTCGCCTGTGTCTCTGCTTTTCTCTTTTGAAGTAGCCAATATCATTAGCCCTACCTTCACCTCAAGTCGTTACTGATAATTGTTATCGTTCAACAAGCTGTGTAGACAAGCCTTTCGCTGTGAAAACGCATGTCCAAAACTTCTTCTTCGCATGTTAGACTTCAAGAAAAGCTAGGTTAGGCCTATAATTTCCTTCGCATAATCTCTCCCCGGGCTCGATCCCCCAACACTTGAGGTCCAATTCCACTGAGAAAATTTGAGACAATCCCCATCACATTGCTAGACCATTTATGTTCCAAATCAAGATAATCCGGAAATTGTCCACTTAACCAACATATCATAATCAAACAATACAATACTAGTATCCGCAGCATCTGATCTGTCTGTCGTCTGTCGCAAAATTAATTAATCACCAATGACGTCACGGAATTAACGGCCGCCGCATTTTCCACTCAATAAAACCATGATAAACGTAAATTGCTCTCATAGAGTGCGCGCACCTGCAATTGTCCTCAGAGTGGGGGCTAATTTGATTCAATCAATCCCTAATTTAATATCAATGTGTGGCCGAATACATAACTATCACGATTAATTCCTGATCAGGAAGTCAACATGTTCCAGAGCCCCGCCAATTACGGCCATGATGGCCATAAAAATGGATGGGTAAAGATGGCGGCCGATGACAAGCATTCCCTAAAGATCTCAAAATTGCTCCACCAGGGCGAAAATTCCGGTGAATAATACTGTTCCGAGTCCTATTAGGTTATCCCAGCCAATAAAGGGACCTTAAAAAGTTTTTGATTACTTGGTATATGAGGTTATAATGGACGTAATTCATCCCCGCGGATGAACACAAAATAAACAAACATTTCAATCACGGAGTGAATGTCATTAGCTCGAGTAATTGGAAGTAGACTTATTTCCGGATATTTTTGGTTTCCATTTTTATGGTTACCGATTCATAGTCGATTCACTGCAATAATGTATTCATTATGTAGTATTTTCATTGATGTGACGAACGTAATATTTATGCATTATCATCTATGTACATTCTAGTATGTTGACTAGTAGCCTCCCAACAACGAACAAGCTCATTTTTGATAAGTCTCTCAAAATTGTAAAACATGTAATGTTGAAATGCATACGCAACAGAATATCATCAAAATATGCAACAACACAAAATACTCTGCTCAAACTCATTCAAGAACGATGAAAAAATAACTCATTTTGACAAATTCAAGAAGAAATGAAAAAGGACACTGCTAGGCCGCCAGTGTTGGATCTGGCTTTGATATCACCAGCAACCCTTGTCTGCTGCTAACCCCACACAGCTATAGGCATCATCCGTGCATTCTCTCCTTATGCAAAGGCTTGCAGTCATAGTGCTTCCACAAGAATATGTATAGCAGTTATATCCTAGAAGCAGAAGCAAGGTAGATAATTTTTTTTTTCAAACCGATAACAACAGTTATCAAGAAAGTAATGTCAAGCATGGCCATCCGATTTAGATAGCTCTAACATTTTTGTGAATAATGGCCAACAAATGTAATTTGCATAAATATAACGTCCCAATACAATCCAAGTCAAAATGCTATCCACTCAACCGAAACAAAATGTCGTTAGCCTGCTGAATTTTTTAAAAACATGTAATTGCATCACTAAAAATTACAATCACATACCGAAACCTGCATCTTCTTTTAGGTAAGTGGATAGCACAGATAAGGGTTGGCAGGTTGAAAACTCGGGCTTGCAGTTCCTGACTAGCCAGGTTGAAGACGGGTCCTTTCGAATCCATCTTCTACAACGCGCGTCCAATATGGGTAGAGGCAACGGTGGAAAACAAATTAGAATAGTGGAGAGCAACGATGAGCAACGATGCAAGTCGATGCAACGATGAAAGTCTAACGTACTCATTAACTTTCAGAGTTATTTTACATGTAAGCCATCCGTAATGGACTTGTGCATACACCAATTTTATCTAAATGTCCATTCATTAAAAGAGAGTTCCCATTTTTTCTTTATAGATAAACTGTGCAGCAAGTTCCAACAGTGGCAGCGGATCCGGATCTGATGGCGAAGACCGAAGTACGCCTACCGGAAACGGTAACGCATCGGAAAAGAAAGGAAAGGGGCGAACGGGATGGCCACAACATGTCTGGGCGGCGGAATTAAATTCGAAGTCATAGTAGGCGGATGCTGTGAGAAAAAAACATTCAATGACATTTGAAAATGCGCGTGCGCAACATATCATTTCCGTTCCTGTGGAACGATCAGTGCAATTAGTTTTTCAATGACGTTCGTTGTGACGAGTCTTTGTCGTGCTATCTCGACGTGCAGGATTAGGCAACACATGGACTTTTTACAGGCAAACAGGTCTATAGAGTACTATACGATAAAAAAATTAAAAGCATAAACTCCATCCACGCTGCATCCTTTTTCGCACAGAATCCACCCCTGCACAAGCTATGTTTATTTAGCACTCGACGCAAGTACCCAAATCGCACCGATTACGTGACGTAGTTCACGATACGATCGGGGTTTTCAACAAATCCTTGTTGTGGGGTTGCCAGAGCCAGAAAATCCCTTGGATTAGGGTACCTCCGAGGAGGAGCCATGATTCCCGGTGAGGTTACGTCAGGGAGACTTGGGGCTTTATGGGAGATACCATCAGATTATGGAGTAAGGTTTACATGCTTAAAAATTCTGTTCACGATTTGTAGCTGAAGGAATTCCATCAAAAATGCAAACAAAGGAATGTTGTTGTTTTTTCAAAGCAGAGCAACTGAAAGCAAAAATGAGCCATTACATGTAGATTTTAACTACGCCCACGAATTTTAAAAAATCTGAAGATCAACGAATGCGTATCTGGTATAGAATAGAAAGACAATTTATTTTGATCTTGTCATCATCTTTTTGTCTGATCATGTTTTGTAAGTAGTGTAAATGTCTTGTACATCTATCGTATTGTATATTGTTCCATTTTATAATCATGTTTGGTAATAAAATGATACTTTGATACATGCTGGTATTGTTTGGTTGTTTCGCACGCACGGCCTGAGTTATGTTTGGCTTACCACTGAAGGAACAGGATGTTTGGGAGGGTATATCATTATCACGGTATACACAGAAATACATTGTACTCTCGTATTTGAATATTGTGTGGGGAGCCAAAGAACCAAAAGCGAAAAGTGAAAGAATGCGGCAGCGCCTCCATTTTGTAGTCAGGCGTAAGGAAGGATAACCCGCACGTGGTGTGGACAACCGCGCGGCGAGGTGCGGGCTTACTCGAATAAACAAGACTTGATCCCCAGACTCCTCGACTCGGGTTGGCATGCAACATTTACGATGATGTACTTTTATGCATAACTGGATGATGAAGGATTATGATAATTTAACAATTGTGCTCATCAGCATTAGTGAATTTCATCATTCGATCGATCGCGCTGATATTTTGGTTGCTCACTTAGAACAACTTATATTCATCGTCGATAAGTCGGTATGCTTGAAAATAGCGAATATTTATACCAGATTTGTCTCTCTCTAAGGCAGGTCTACATCGGGTTATTCAGAATAAACCCGCCTGTCATGTGCTCAGTACGGTGGTTATTGTAACTGTACGTTTGAGTCGTGTTTCCCTTGAGTGCCTGACGAGCCTTTAGAATCGGATTAGGATAATCCACCAGTCCCCGTATCGATGCCGGGATCTATACCCGATCCCGCATCATCGGATGAGGGACGCGCGCTATCTTACGCCAAAAGTTACTTATTACAGGTGGATAATAACCCTTTAAGTAAACCATTAGGGCCGTATCATGACCAGGATGAAGGATTAACCGCTAAAGATGCCGCCTACTTGAGCCACTCGCAAATGGTCCGTGAAAGTAACGGCGAAGGCGCCAGGCCCTTTCGATTCCCACGGCTCATGGGTCATATAGTGCTCAACCACGTGGATCCATTATTACGGCGTCTAAGTAAAACCAAATGTCAGTCATATTTCACCGGCAACAACTTTCATCATTATCATTTATCTATAAATACGCCTACATATGAAATTTGTATGGGGAATTCACGTCTTATTTCGTTTGGCTTGTAAATTAAACATTACTTTGTGAATGTCGGTATCTTAAAATCAACATTTTTATTGCCTTTAGCAAGTCATCCCTCATTTTGTGGCAGTTCCTCCTCTTGAGATGATAAATTTTCGTCCTCTCCGAGGTGGCAGAACAGAGATGCTCGACACTCATTTGGCGCCGTTATTATTGCGTCCTTCAACGATATTGTGTTACCGGGTTTACCACGTTGAGTCTGGTTCTGGGGCGGGGGCGTGCAGTACCAAAGAAATAGGAAATTCTCTTTGATAAATTCACGGCGAATCAGTCAAAACAGTTCGAGGGGGACATTTTCTACTTCTCCACTGGCTTTCTACCATCCTGAGCTTCAGGGCTTTCACTCGGCACTTACTTTATATAGTGCGCCAATCACCAGACTTTCCTTTTTCCAGCGGCTTTGAGCGATTATTATCCCAAATTAGCCATCTCCAGCCCATCCTGTCGGTAATAAGATGTGCCCATACCGATGTCGAGATAGGTATCATCTCTGCCAGCTGGGGTGAGGTTTGGTAGGTCCGGATCGATAGATCACCGTCTGGTCGCGGAGAGAGTGATACGACCATGGGCGGGGACTATCATCTGTTTATCAGAATGATGATCAATGGTTGGCTTTGATCGAAATTGTAAATTTATTGTTTTGAAATTCTGATAGTAATGTACATTTGTATTTGTGTTTCGAGCCTTATATGCAAAGATTGTGTTTTGGCCAATAAATTTCATTTCATTTCATTTCATTCCATTTCAATCGCTTGGTTGTGGCTGTGATGACTGCGCTGCTGAATCTATCAATTTGTCTATAAAAAAACTATCTACAATTAACGGCGTATTCAAACTTCGATTTGTTTAAGAGATCTCTATGTAGATATATGTAACCAATCAATCAAGGATCTAGGCGTTGTTAAAATGAGAGCTGTCTACATGCCTGCATAAAGTGACCATTACGTAACTCAGCACACCTGACGATAATTTGGTGCAGACATGTGATTTCCGTTTCAAGAGTTCGGCGACAGACCGACGATAGTGTCGTCAACTTGGCGGCTAACCATGTGTTGTTTGGCATTAAATTTTCCAGCGTTATATAATTTTAGGAATATATGATGGGACGGAGGTGCCGTCACAAAGCAATTTGAAAAATATGACAAACGAGATTTGGGATTTTCCCTTGACTATTTAGGAAGATAATGGCGGTCTGTATTGTGAGGACAAAGCAACAGACTTTGGAGCGGACAGCATTTTTTTACTAAATCGAATATCATTTTATGGTAAATTCTTTGATGAAGACAAATCCTCAAGAGATAAAATATTGAACGGTTATTTATACAGTACATGGTAATCTAACTCATGGCGCCAGAGAACGGATGACCAAACGACCACCAAGAAGCCACGTATCGACCGACGATCATGGTGACAAATGTCTATCTCCGCTCTAATGAAAATAATTGTCTCTTAATCTTGTCATCAGGGCGGTCGTTGAAAGAGTCAATCGCAGTCATGCGTCAGTCAACCATTGCGACTCCATGTCGCATGTCGTGATGTCACAGGCAACTGAGTGGAACTAAATGCTGAATCAGCCAGGCAGACGGTCGAGCGCGGGAGTCTTTCTGGAACGGAACTTACAACTTGAAACGGAAATTAAGGGCCGGTCCCGTCTGCTGGGGATGTTGTCTGCTCGAGATTTTTAAAGATTTAAGGCGCTTCTAATCTGAATCGTACAATTCCTCTCCTTCATGGTTTCTCGGGCATGACTGCTCATCTTGCAATCCACGAGCTCCTCATTTGTTATTTTACATTAGGAAATGGATCAAATTTACAAAGTTGAAACACTTTAGAAGAATGTTTTGGCAAAGAAATGTGGTACAGCCGAAGGGAAAACCCCACTGGGTCATGGCGTTCCTCATTTTGACACCCAAAACCACAAGATAGCAAAGTTCCCTTGCAAAGCTCCAAGAGTTGCCTTTTGCGAAGGATGGGATTGATGATTTATCATGGTTTGGGGGTCCACAAAAAGTCCACCGCGCAACCACTGGGTACTCTGATTTCGTAGTCCTGGTGTCCTGATAATGTCGGTCCTTGAGTGATTTGGTAACACGAGTGGTGTAACATGTATCTCTCACACATTGTATCAAAACGTTTGTTGTATTAGGTGAAACAATAGGATGAAATTTATGACATCGGGACCTAGAACCCGGATCAAGAATGACTAAAAATCCCATAAATCTCGCGAGAACTTAAATCGGCTGCCTCCGCTGGCGCCAGATTGTTTATAACGGGGCCAAAGCGCAGACAAAAGTGTCCACAACCACCGCGGTGGCGAAACGGAACGGCCACGTGAAATTAGATTGGTTTCTCAACCTTACACCATGTATATACCTTGAATTATAATTTTCGGAAGTGCAGCACTTTAAGTTGAATTAGCCAATCGGGAGCCCTCAATCCTGCTTCACCTGAGCTGTATTCAAAATTGAACCAATCATAAGGAACAAAAGTATTACTCCGGTCAATTTTGCTTGTGAAGACTATTGATGTGCATTTCGCACTGGAACATATGCAGGCGCTGTGCGTGAAACTATCATTTCTCCTGCGGCCTGAAAATGGAGTTTTCTATCACTTTGACCTCCTAATTAAAGCATAATTGAAGCTAATAAGATAAGGGGCGCGAAGGCGATAAAGTTCCCGCGATTTTTGTTTTTCTGAAATCTAACACGCGCTCGGAAAATTTATATGGTCAGTACAGTCGAGAAATTTGTAAGCAAGATCCTGCGGGCAAGCTACATGTATAGAGCCTACATGGGAGCTCTTCCGCCCGAAAACAAAAATTAAAGGGCTCAATATGCAATTTCCTGGCACCTGGGATTAGGAATCATGGCCTTTCAGGGGTGTAAAAAGCAATTCTTGTGAGAAGCGGATCTCTTCAGCTATACTTGTGGCGGGCGCGAGTGCAGCACCCCTTCACCAATGGTGGAAAGCGACACAAGATTGGACCGAGAAGAGCAGACGTCAAGATAAATTAATGCGGCTGGGTCTGAGACAAGCCACGCCAGCGATATCGCTCCAATTGACATGGGTGATAATCCGCTATCTTGTGCCCGGACTATCTAAGCGGAACCAAAACAAATTGACCCGCCAAAGGCACAATGTTAAATATTCTAGCCGGCTTCTCTGGTTTGGGATGGGGTTTTATTTAATGGAACCAAGATTTGGGTTTGGAAAGGTAATGCCAAGCCAAATGACCAAATTTTGAGAAAGCACCTCGAGCGGCATTTTGAATAACGATATTCCCTTGGGGAGTAGACGACAGAAAAAGATGGCATGCTTAGCAATTCAGGTTAACGAGAGCTATTAAAGACTGCCACAAATATTTATTAGAATCTGTTTATCACACCTGCAAGGATGCGCTAGTTTATGCTATTGTTTACAGTTCGCTGTTGTCTAGAGAAGCATCCGCTGATAGGTTTGGACTCGGAATGCTAACGATGGCTGCGAGATAAACAGTTATGATTCCGTGAGCAGAAAATTGGCTCTTGAGGGAAGGCGAATGAGTATTTGTGTTGGAAGTGTTTTTCTTTGTTTTTAAAGTTATGCCAACATTGAATTGGGGCAATCCGCCCTAACTCTGGACTCAAGTGGTGCCAAGGCGTAGAGATGATGATATTGTCGACTAAGTACATGTATACATTGTATAACATGACATTTTTTTGGGCGATAGATCATGAAGGGGGATTCAGTTTCGTTTACCATGCGATAAGGGCGAAACTAATATAAATTTACCTTGATCGGCCTGTCCCGCCCCATCGAGGATCCTTGCCAAACTGTCTACGGCAGGCTTCAATGCGTCAACAGTAGGAACTAGCTCATTCTCACCGCACCTGTGGACTACTTAAGAAAATTTCATCTCGATCATCAGTTTCTCGAGTGGAAGGCACCTGCCCAAACGAATAAATCATCTGATCGTTTAGTTTGTGTACCTGAGATATCTTCTTCCAAATTTGCCTTCTTATACTTGTCACCGCAGTTCAGGTCTTTATCACCATCATGGCAAAAAGCTACATTTGTAATTGGATGTGCAAAAAGCTGTGATGGTTTTGTGTCCTCCTGTTCACCAAAGAAACAATCAGAGTGCTCGGTTTTGATGCGGCATGCAGGGTCGGCTTCGGTTTGACCCGGGAGGGTATATAATATTTGACCCATCAGCTTTGAAATATTCTTTTTTCTCTGTTTTTTTAACATTTGGCTTGAAAAGAAAAGAACTTGTCGTTCACTGGGGCTGCTACCTGGCCGACGAGTGATGAGTAACTTACATGCAAAGGTCGAAAGCTACACCTTAGATTTGAGACAACAATAGCTCTATGAGAAATAAATTCATCGAGAGAAAAAATGATTAAAATAATGAGTTCAATAACCTTCTTAATGTGTGGTCCAGTCGGACCAACCGCAACTCAAATTATCGCAGTTAAGACCTTATGATGAATATTATCTCAAATTTTAATTGACCTTTTCTTTAAAAAAATCAGAAATGTGTGATTTTTATCAACTTGTGAAAATTTGTGTTCTGACCGGCTCCACTAGAGATAGTCGCAGCCTGTCATACAAGACTTATTGTTCTGCACCGCAGAGTATCACAAACCAGGCGACTGGCGCAATTTGGGGATTTTTTGCATCATAGCGCGTGCGGCCTATCACCATTATGTCAAAAAGCTAATTGGATGTGCAAAAAGCTGTGATGGTCTTGCGTCCTCCTGTTCTCCCAAGAAACGCTCATAAACAACACCTTTGTACGACTCAGTCATACAGCGCCGTAAGAGCAGTTCCTTGAAATCCCTCTGGAAAGTTTCATGACCGACACTGGCCTTTCCAAGTCAGCCCTGGAGGATCAGTTTCTGTACCCTTGAGAGTTTTTGTCAAACTGAGGAAAGATTTGCTGTAAAACTAAGTTAAAATGGCGGATGCGATGGATTTTTCAACGTCGGGGGGACAAGAAGACGACTGAGAGTTATGAGAGAGACTCGGGGCGAGTTACCACCAGACGAGGCTGATCCTCAGGGTATAAACGGGGCGCGGACTCGAATGTGACGGTGGTGATCGGTGACGGAGTCTTATTCGAAGATACAAAACCTGATTAATAATAGAATGTAAGATTGGGAGTGATATCGCGCTAATGACAATAAAACGGCCAATAAAACACACAGTTTAATCGCGGCAACTAAATTAAAACTGCCACGTGAGCAAGGACCAGATGTTAACCAGGGCTGGATGATGTGACGTCACGCTTTTGTCCGCTTCTTCGCGACTTAGGATAGTTCCTCTGCACGGTGCTGTCAATTAATAAAACAATTATGCGGCGAATTTCAATTAAAAATTCGCTGCGCATGACAAAAACAATGCATTTTCCCGCTAACCAGTTGCTAACTAGGCCACAAATTATTTTCGTATAAATTACTTTTGCCGCCTTCACGAAAAACCGCAAATTTAATACCGTGACTCCCAAACGTCACTGGAATTTTCATTATTACCAGGAGATAAAAACAAATAAACGGTACCTGAAAAGGTATAAAACTCACGCACACAGAATGTCGCCCGGTCTATTTTTTCTCCTTTTGCGGTGAATTGGTCGTTAATATGCGGTTAATTTTTTCTCTGTTGTTCTGGGCATGTTACTAAAAAGCTGTGTCCACATGCTCGCTCCGATGAGGATTACAAATTGAATTTGAATGATCTGTATTCAATTCTCGTTAAGTTTGTGTAGAGTGGTTAACCAAAGACTAATAAAGATGTATTGGTCGGGTTTACCGGGAAATGCAAGTCGTACAGCGAGACGACTAATGGGATGACTTCATGCAAAGGTTCGAATCATGCGATATAAAAGACAGAACATACCTCTACGGACTTCTAGAAATAACAAGTCCGTGATACCACCAAATGAAAGAGCATGAAAGAATTTGGTGACCATCTTTTTTCAGCAGTGGCACGCACACTGGAGTCTAGTGTCTATGGCTGTGGATTTTTCATTGGAGCTGGTATTGAAAGACGGACGCTATCTTTCCCGATTATGAAAATGATTATGATAAAATGAGACGTATTGGCGAAGAATGACAAATGATGAGGAACACGCGTTTAAAGATAACGTTGTCCGGGAACTTTGAGACGAACACCGGAGAGGATGACCAGGCGTACTCGTAGAAAATGGTCTATCAATTAATTATAATGCGACCAGGGAATCGCGTGTGGCCGTTAGGATTTCCCAACCCAAACACTGAGCAATATCGCAACATAGCAACGAATGGCGTTCCGGGGATTAAATTTTGTATGATAATCAAAATAATGAAGATACGATTTCAGAATAATCTATGACAATCTCTTCCTTCAAGGAACGCAGGGGTACAACGATGAAGAGATTAAAGACTGGCATTTGAACGACGCCAGCATATTTATAAGCGTTTCCTGATAGGTTTCCTTTAAGAGTGTAATCTCTTCCAGGCGCGATCCATAATTACATAATGTAGATCAAAGAGTGGGCCAACGTATCATTACTCTTTTGCATCCGTTATCCCCTCCATAAAGAGTACTTTTTTAAAGTGAGTTTTGAAAATACATTTGAAAACAAACATTTGTCATCAGCCCCTCCCCACCCCCTCCGCATACGCTTTGTACTCCTTTGAAAATATTGATAATTATCCCAGAGTAGCGATCCATCAGGACAGTTATACTGATAACAAAATCTGCCAAGTCCTATCAAACATTTGTGATAACTAATGTCTCGATGAATGTTTTTCTCTCTTCATTTCCTCTCAATTTCCAAACAAACGTTTTTATGATCAAGTGGCGTAGTGCACCGAAAGTGTGGAAGGCTTATCAGTTTTGAATGAGTGGATGGTGAATATCCGGTGGACACACAATCTGGCAAAAAATTTCAGAAAAAAAAACCGCTCAGCGATAAGAAGGCATTAGTAGTAGATGTATTCATATTTTGGGTTGATTTTCCATTTCTTTCAGCCCTTTCACTGACAAAGATGCCAAGTTATAAAAGTGTAACAGTTTTGAATGTCCTAGGATAGTGTTTCCGGTTGCAAAGGATTCTAATATGCACTTTTAAGTACTGAATGTCGCGGAGGTCATAGGTCTCTATAGAACAATAACTTAATCCATCACCATTAAAATATGGAAGGACACTTTTTCCGGAGGACATGTATTTCCATCACAATTCTATCTCCATTAAAGTGACCTTCAGAACTCAAAGAACTTAGAAATCACAGCAGAGGAAGCCAGGGGATCATAAATTGATTGGGGGGGGGGGGGGGCATAACACATTTTCAAACCTGAACATGTTAAAGGCACATGAACAGTCTTTTTAAAGACTGTTCATGTGCCTTAAAACTATCCTACCTGAAAAAAACACATTCATGGATATAGCAAAAGGTTAAAAGAGACAATGATTTTCATCAAAATAAAAGTTTATTTATTATCAATATTTCACATGCCTCTCTAAGGAGGGCTGAATTTAGACAACTCACACAAATTATAAGGCGTTATTCTGAGACAAAAAACCCATTGTGTTGAAGAAATGTCAAAGGTTACCCGTCTCAAAACACTGCCATGCCATCTATTGTTAACACTAATAACCAAACTAAATGCCTTCACTTCCTACAGTACAATCAACTACCAAATGGAACTGTTGATTACTCAGGGGCGTACGATGGCAAACAAAGACATGTAGGTTCACAAAAATAAAGGCGTTACAGGAATCTATTCTTGCTAGCGGACGGATAGTATCACAGGGTGATAAGATTCTAGGAAGTCTGTGTGATGTACATTATTTGTCTTTGCCATTTCGCAGTTTCTCACTAGATATTTGATTACACTCAATCCACTTTTTGATTTCTTCTGGAAAATCTGGAGACTCAGTCTCAACTCCTTGAATGGCTTGGACGACATCTTTTGGCGGTACCTTGATTACTGACTGTTTGATGAGGGCTATTGCATACACAAATTTATCACTAGGTCGTATAAAAGTCTGCTCCAAGTAGAATGCTTTTTCATCCCAGCACACGATCTGAAATGAAGTTTATCTAGATTCATACCCATAATACTGTCTAACACTCTGGCAGTCAGTGACATAGCATTTTTATAAAAAGGTCCTCAAAACTTGCCTTGAGTAATTGTTATAACAGCTGTCCACACAAAGGCATTATTGAACTCAGTACATATTGGCACCTTTGCCTTTGGAACTTATTAACACTTTCAGATTTTTCAAATAAATTTTAATTTTTCAATGAAAGGAGTACCCGTAGACCTTGAAATCTTTTCCAAAATAGGGGACACGTATGATAAATTACCTTTGTTCTAACTTGATACAGGCACAAGAAATTGATGGACTTTCTATATCTGATTGTGCTTGCTCCTAACGTCATCGACCCACCTAGCTTCTTGAGTGCACCCCACACACCAGTCCTCGTATACAAACAGAATCGACCAAAGTCGCACTCTCTCAGATATCGCGCATTATTCATGTGAAGCATGAAATCTAAATCGGTGCTGAAGCAGAAACCTAAAAACAGTAAACAAAGCAAGCATTATCAAAAGTCAAGATTACATAAAAGACGAAATGGGAATAGGGCAGGGACGAGTACATAATTGTGTCCGAAAATGGATTGCTTCTTATAGTATAGGTCACGTAGGTGCGTAGGTGTAAACGAGTTATTTGCATTCCGATAGTCGGACATTTTCAAGCAACCAACATTATGTACCGTAGTGAAAGTTTTCCAATTGGAAATTCTTGTGAGATATTTGTCTCTTAATTGTGGACCCAATGAGTACAATAACGCTGTAAGCAAAGTAGTGTATGTCGAAGAAAAGTGATAAAATTCCGGCGACCACAATAGCAACCCAAATCACAGATGCATCCATCTTGAAAGTTCCCGAAAATAGGGAAATACGGCATGCAGTCTATTCGTTTTGGCGAAACGAAAACAAAAAAAAAGTTTCTTCTATCATGTCTAAAGGCCCTCTATTTGCTGATTTGGGGACAAGTGGTTTGGTCACTATTTACTCAATCTTACTCAATAAATGCATTTGACATAAAAAAAGCACTATATCTCGAATTAGCATTTTTCCAGGTGGCAGAAAAGTGGCAGATGCGTTCGCTTTTTTGTCGTGCCCACAATAAAACTGCATTTCATAATTTTTGCTTTTTTGTCAATGTTTGTAATAAGTTCGCCTTGAACTCGGTTCAACATCACGTCAAGTGGGCCGTCGGCGTCAAAGAAGAACGATCACGTGACCATATTGTGTGACAAGGTAATTAGTCTATAGCCTAGCTCTTCGCTCTTCCCTTTCCTTCCTCCAACAGGTGCAGTACACTGTACAGGGTGGCCCAGAATTATTTTCCTCAGGAAAATAGAATTCTATTGTGTATCCATTGTGTGAGGGAAAATAATTCTGGGCCACCCTGTAGTGTCAGGTGTCAGTACTTAGTGACAGTATCACTGCTTGCAGACCACTGGCAATGTGTTGTGTCTTAATTAAAGCAGTGATAATTTAATGTCTTGCTTGTTCTAATTCTAGTTGTATCATTTCATTTCAGAATTTGTACCGTATTGGTCAATAAGGGAGAAAGGAGAAAAGAAAAAACCTAGGCATGTGCTGCAGAACCATCTGGCCATCAAGAACCCAGTGTCTCGGTCTTTCTTTGTCAGCATCATCTTTGAAGAACACAATCTCGTCTCGCCTCAATTTCCTGATTTAGTAACTACATGTAGTTCAAAGAAGGTGTACTCATCAACTTGAGTATGTCGCAAAATAATACACAATTGTTTGGTTGTCATGGTGCCAAATAGATGTGTCAGCCTTAGATAGATATCACGGTTGTTTAAATACTGATGTTGTTGAAGAGAGATTTTAATAAACAGAGAGAGTGGTTGAGGTCTTAGTTTAGCGGCAAAATGGTGAAAATGACTGTGTTTATGACTGTAACTGCTTCCATTGATCCAAAAGTCATAAGTTACATTCCTGGTAATCTCGCAAAATTCTTGGATAAGTTGGAAACAGATACTGGAGCAACAATCTCTTTTCGTTCCGACGACAACATCCATTTTGTCAAAGGAAATTGGGAGGCGGTGGATCGACTCCGGGATTTGCTGGAGATATTTCTGTGTCAGCGGACTGCTCAACGTGCAACGGAAGAACTCCTTGTTACACCTTTGCAGATTCAAAATAAGAATGATTTTGAATCTGGAATGTCTGGAGAGAGAGTTGGGAATAGTTCAAAATTGTCTTCAACTGAATACAACGTAATGGATAAGGATAATGTGGAAAGCAAGATTCCTGATGAAGGCGACGTAATCATCGATTTTCGACAAAAGAAACTGCAGCCAATGAAACAGGCTATCAGTTCCCTCAAAGCGCGGTTGAAAAACAATCCTACTTCTTCCAGTTCAGTCGTTACTAGTCCAACTGAGCCATCACCTCCACATGAAGGTGTTGACACGTCTCCAAGTAAACCCTCATCTGTCAAAAATGTGGATACTGTGGGTGAAAAGGTGTCAAATTTTAGCAACTCTTTGTGCGAAGACAAACTCTCGCTTAAAACACAGGAAATATGGGATTTGGCTCAGCGCGTACGGAATGCCGCAATCAAACGATTGGCTAGACGTGGAAAAATTCCGCTTCGACCAAGACTCTTGTCAAGCAAAACCTTTGAGGTGTTTACAGGAGATGTTGGTAGTCCTTATTCTTGGTCTTCATCATCTCCTGCCGAAAGTGTCACCTCAGACATTGAGGAACATCAGATTATAACGGCACAGGGATATTCAGGTAGTGACTCATCATCATCTGCAGTTTCCAAGTGTCAAAACAGACTGTATCCGGATGGTGTTGGAATGTTGCACTCCTTCTCTATCCCTGATGTGCCTTCAAATTATCTGCGGCCAAAACAGCCAGTTACAACAGTTTCGTTACCTAATCATCCAGTGGCCAGTTCTTCTTTTGCTAGATTTGATGACGAGGGTTCCGAGTCTGGAAGTTGCATTGAAGATTGGCCAACATCTAGTGCCTTTGGGCTGAATTTATCTGGGAAAAATAGCAATGGCAATTACTCTGAAAAAAGTCCAGTTTTGAAGAGGTCACTGTCCTTTCCTGTCCAGTCTTGGTCTAAATGGGATAGCCAAGGAAATTCTCAATCAACTGCAGATACTAAAGAAATGGTCAATCTATATGGCGGCAATACTGCTGCTGTTTTCTCAGATAAAGGTGCTTTGAGATTTCCTATGCAACCGGAGGGAAATTTAAGTTATGTGCCACCTGCATTAGTTGGTTTAAAACAAATTGGGCATAACAAAGAAAAGAATTTGGCAACTGCTCATGCAAATCCTCTGCCAGTCCCTACTGATTTGAATTTGAATGCAAATTTTCTTTATCAAAGCCTTGATGCTCTTGAGAGCGAAATCGGAAAGCCTTTCAAGTGTGATATGTGCTGTTATGAAACGAATGATTGCGAGGACATGAGGTCTCACTGGAAGCATTGTCAGGTTGAGGGACGGTACACTTGCAAAGTTTGCTCTAAATGTTTCAAAGAAGAGAAAGATCTTTATGATCATATGAAAAGTCACGAGAGATCCAAGAGCTTCTCTTGTCATATTTGTTCTGATGTTTTCACATCTTCAACGTCTTTAAATGAACACATGAAGGTTCATAAAATTGAAAAGGGAGGTGTGAAGAACGCTGTCACGTGCAGCGAATGTGATAAAACAGTTTCTTCTGCTCATAAACTGCAAATTCACATCAAGATGTTCCACCAGGAACAACGCTCTGGTTTTATATGTCAAGAATGTGGAAAAAGCTTCTCACAGAAGCATTCATTGGTTGAACACCAAAACCTTCATCTTGGGGTCCGCCCATTTAAGTGCGAAGTTTGTTATAAGGATTTCTCATTCAAGACGTCGCTGCGGCAACATATGATGTTACATAACACAGGGAAAAATTATTTCTGCCAAACCTGTGGAAAGGGGTTCATGCAGAAGAATTCTCTGAAAATTCACATGGCAATTCATGAAAGTAAACGGAGTCATGTCTGCTCTTATTGCGGCAAAGGATTTACGCAAAAACAGGCAATGCAGCGACACGAACGAATTCACAGTGGCGAGCGTCCTTACGCGTGTAAAATCTGTGATAAGAAATTTAACGATTCGTCAATCTTGAGACGTCATATGAATGTTCATCAAGTGGATGACGGTCAAGTTGACTCCTCGAAATGACATTGTTGACATTGTTTGAACTTCCATCCTAGATTCTATACTGTGTGTTCAACCATAGACTGATAGAGCCTGCAAACATTAGTGTGAACTCGTCAGAGAGACCGTCTTCAAAACTCAGTTGTCAAGTGTACAAGTGATTGGCACAGGTTTGGTAATAGATAGCAGACCAGTTACTTATAGTATTTAACAGTCCTGCATAATAGCATGCGTTTTCATTGTGATGATGGCAAGTATAAGTGGAGGTCCAATACAACACAGTTAAATGTTTAGTAATTCCTTGCAATGTCTGTGAATGGCTGAATGAATTTATGAGCCTGTCATAAGCTCCTGGGAAAAATAGTCCATTGTCTCTGTTAAGTTCTAGTTCGTGGTGTTTAATCTGAATTGCTTCCATATATTTTCTACGATAAAGCTTCTCCTCCCTGGAATTGAGCACAGTAACGTTGTCCCAGTCTACACTATGTCCATTGTTGGTATAATGTTCAAATATAGCTGATTTGTTGATATATTATTGTAATTATTAAGAGGTTTTAAAATGTTGTTTGAAATGTTATGGTGTGATTGTTGGATATAGATATTCGGTAATTATATATTTTATGAGATGTATTTGATTATCATGAAACATACAAATTCTAGTAAAATAATCAGTTATTGTATTTCTCTATCAGTATCATTGGACAGGATTGAAAATATGACGATGTATGTGACAGTGTTGTGACTCGAAAAGGTGGACAATGTCCGTCCTCCATACAGACATGGTCAATTGAGCCATCATTATACATATGCCCATGGTGTCGAGAAACACTTCTGCCCACTGTCCAGGACAGCAATACTGTCCCAACAACCATGAGATTACCCGTACTCCTGTGACTATCTTGAGATAGTCCCCGCCAATGTCATATTTCCAATACTGTCCGTGGACACTGTCCCTGCCATCATGGAATCGCCTGTGCTGTCTTTAGAGGCAAGATCTTCACCATGGAATGTTCCTGTTCCTTTCCATGAACTATCAAGTCCTGTCAACATGGAATAGCCCAGAGACACCGTGACGGTCACCTCCACCACAATTCTTGCCATGCTATCAGTACGACAATGTCGCAACCTGACGAGCCTGAATCTGGAGGCCTTGAATGAGACTATGCCGACATTTCATTGACCTGGTGCTTGTGCAAGGACAAGCAAAATACCCCATCCAAGTGAAGAACACATTGGAGGTGCTCGCCCTCCCCAGCAGAAAACGAAAGAATAAGGCCAGAATAGGGTGTGAGTTTTGGATTTGGGCGGAGGCTGGGAAAATCCTAGTTGTTTAGCAACTGGTATATATATGGCATGTACGTCCAGGATACCCCACACCTTGGAGTAATCAGCCTTATTCTTTCGTTTTAAAGGGACTTCATAGGCAGCATCTAGGTTGGCAAGTCAAAGCTACACGAAGTAGCCAATAGGGGTCTCTCTCATCATTAGACCTACGTAATACTATTCACGCTAAAGCGGGATATATTTAGTGCTGAATCAAACATGACCCAGTGCCGTTACATCCTCGATAATCCAGAGTCTGTCGTATATCCTCCTCCCCTCGCCCACAAAAGCTCGGTCGATAGTGCTGAGTGTTATTGGCCTGAGCTTCTGGATAGTACCGTTAGTGTTCATGCACATTAACCCTCCTGCCCCTGCCTATAGCCCTTCTTTACGGAAAATACCATGGCGGGGGAAGTTCTGGGGGGGGGGGGGTCGTGGTTGGTGTGAGGTGATGGGGGGCAACTACGAAACCAACCCAAGGCCAAGCCGAATCGTCAGGCCTATGTGCTTTCAAAAGGCGACGTCGTGCAAAACATTTCAGAAACGCTTTAGAAGTTTTATAACTTTTATTTGTTATAGCCTAGTCGACATTCTTCACAGACACATCCCACAAAAACTTTCTCTATTCCAGGTGTAAGGTCAGATAAGGCACTTTCACGGGTTTTTTTATGGCAAGCATGCCCATTTTCACAGCCTTTGTCCGATATATTTGTGACCCGTTCCAGCAAAACCAGTCGCATGTCCCTCTGAGCTTGGCAGGTTGAGACGGACTGTTTGTTCATTTCACTAGGCTGCCTTTTGTGAAGTCTGACGACATCAATTTCTTCTATTATCTCCAGGTGTCATCCTAGGCTCATCTTACTAGCTACATGCGACTGGTTTTGCTAGAACGGGTCACGTCGACCTACCAGCGTTGTGCGTATTATCCATCCTTCACTGATGAAAGGGAGACAATTTACATTATGTATAGGATGAACGTGAACCGCCGATAAGTCGGCATGTCGTCAGACCTGCATTATGATGTAGTTGCTCATCCTGATTGTCAGCAGAGACATAGCGTACAACCCGCGTCACAATCTTGAAAATGTCAACCACTCCCCCATCCTCATATTCACCATCGTACCAACCAATGTGGAGGAACAAATGATTTGTATATGCATCTTTGGGGATTTTACTACTGTAATTCATTGCTCTAAGTTTGAAGCACACCTCCACGTCACTTATTCGAATGTCCTCAATGATTTTGCAGCGATTTTTAAATATTTCGGTTATTTCCGGGTCCCAAGTAGGCATGAACATGGAAGATGGCGCAACAATGACGTCACATGATTTCGCTGACGTGTTGCCACATTTTGTGCTTTCCTTGTACATTGCTAGCACTTTCTGCAGCATCAATGGTCCAGTCCTGATCAAAACTGCTCCTTCAGTATTCGGTGCCATAGGGCGCTTCATGAGATTATCAATGACGAAGTTCAAAAACTGGTGACATTTTGTACAAATCATGAAAGCGTTCATGGGAACAACACGTGCGCCGTAGAGAAAAAGTGATTCTAGGCCTGGTTCTTGCGCGAAAACGCACTTGCCTGAATATTTGGGCAGAAGGTCGTCCAGAGGACGAAGGCTGTCCATGTCCATGTCCGCATAAACCCCGCCATAATGATAAAGAATGAAATATCGTGCCGCATCAGAACGCTGCAAATTTGAACCCAAGTGATCGTACATCTTTAGATATTTTGGGTAGTGTCCTTGGATGAGCATCCGGGCATCTTGATCTGACCAAAACATGTACTTCCATTTGGGATGGTTCTTGATCCACGAAGAGACATACTGGATGTATATTTTTGGGATGTTCCTATCCTTGTACATTTGGTGCAAAATGCGGGGAACAGGCCGTACCTCATTTGTATGCCTTGGGTTTGCTTTCTTTCCTTGAGCAGTAGGCCTACCCAACAAACGGGACTTCTCTTTAGGATGGGATAGCCAGTGAGGATCAGCTCGTCTATACGGGTACGGTTTCCTTGTGACGAGAAAGAAAGAACGGTTATACACAGTGATAACAATCACGACGGCTAATAAACACAGAGGAAATGCGATTAGTTTAGTTAGTCCCTTCATCACTACAGTCCGTATGAAATCCCCTTTTTGTTATATCCTCAGTGAGATCAGTTTGGGAAAAGATCAGTTGTCCAAGTGTGCCTACTTCTGTACTGATAAGGCACGCTGGATTTGTAAATGCTCGGCAGTATATACATGTGTTGGATAAAGAAGATGAGGTCTTATCCTTTTCTGCTCGTTTCCTAGTTTTTGGCTGCACTCCGGACGCAGTGGACCGGCTTCGTCCTGTCGTCCGATGAGGATGACGAAGACAATTAGGATACGAAGTGGACTGCATTTAGGAGAAAAACTACAATTGACGGATCGATTGCGTGGATTCATGATAATCTCGGCAAATTTACTCAGCTATCATGCTGAATCAAATACCTGCCTTCGATGTTCTTTCAGGCTGCGTTGGTTTTATTGCCATGGCTTTGTCATTATGAGCACAGCTGATAACTCCCGTATCGTAGTCAATAACTGGTCGACCTTTCGCTCCACTGTATATGTACATCGATAAAAGAGACTGGTGAAAGAGTCTGGCTGAAAACATGTCCATGAGGGTGACATCGTAGGGAGTTTTCGCAAATCCACCGCAACGTCTACGTAAACGCCTATCTTATTGTTCGACCTCCCGATATGACGATGGGATAAGCGTTCGCGTTGACGTTTCGGGGGCTTTGCGAAACTCCCCAAGGAACAACGTTAACCCTCTGAAATCTCGTCATTGAGGTATTGCGGTCCAACACAGACCAGAGTCTTTCAAATAAATATTTATTTGAAAGACTCTGCACAGACCAAGTAGATTCAAACGCAGTAGGCCTACCTTTCTAAGATATGGATCCTATATGCTAAGGCTTAGATCAGCCCCTGCAGGTGCATTTTATGACGTTGTCGTAGGAGTAAAAAGATATCTTGACAATCCATCTGGGCTAGACTCCCTGGGCAGCCCACTGTGTCATTCCTAATTTGGTTTCCTTATGGTTAGGCATCCTGAGATACAGGTTTTAGATACTCTTACCTCGTATCGTTTGAAATATCGAGAGGCGGCATATTGAAAATCACTGGTTATGTCAGGATTATGGTTAGGCCGTGGGAATGATTAATCCGGTTTACCGTCCACCTCCTGCATGGGCTCAGAGCGTTCTTCAATCATTATTTTCGAAAAAAGCTATTTATTTTATTGTTGCCATTATCTTTTTTATTCAAACAATCTTTCAAGTGGTCCATCTTTACCTAAACTGATTGAAAAACACAATAAAAACTTTGATAGGGTAGGGTCTCCACCATAAAAAATGACAATTTTTCAATGCCTCTTGTTGATGACTGACCCGATATCCATTTACTGGACCATGCCGAATCACGTGTTTTGACCAGTAAATCAGGCTGTAAACCGATAATGATTAATGAAAAAAGGCCTCATCATCTTTTTTAATCTCTCGGAGGGTAAACCGGATTAATAATTCCAATGGCCTTAGGGTGACGAACGAGGCCGGTCCACTGCATCCGGAGTGTAGGCTACACATCACTATAATATATTTTAACCCATTTTTCTTTAGACATCAACAACAATACCTTTTCACAATATCTCACTCGAATCTAATATTTACGGGGCAGATAGACCTCACCGAGGGCATAAATCTATAGAATTTTTGACAGGTCATGACCACGATAATTTCAGGGTTTGGGGGGTCTGAAGTTTTTGGGGTTGTTTTTCTCTTAATTTCACGCGTCCAACACGTTTCATGGCTCAGCGGGTTAATTGGATCCCCAAATCCACGCCGGTGAACATATAAGGCTCAAAGTTCATCAGAATGTTCGCCAGAAACAACTTCAATTCATGATATCAGAGAAACTACATTCTGATTGCACTAATAGCACACAAACTGGACAGTGAGACCACGCATAAAATCTCTTAAAGTAGTACTTTCCTATGCGATCTACGCTTATTGGTCAATTAGTGATGCGGAGCCGGAGGCAGATCCTAAATCCGTTTCTTTGTCAACCGACAGATGGCGAAAAAGTATTACCTCGCTTGCAGGGCGTTAACTTTTTTCGTTACACTACAATACACACACATCAATGTACGCATCCATCGTCCTTAAACCTCTTGGTTCGAGACTAAATAATGCATGCATGCATTCATTGTTAATCTCTGGCATCCTCTCATTACTCAGACATTAGACAAGAAATAACTGCCAGAAAAAGAACGAAAAATCCCACTTTTCATTCATTTGTCGTTTATATTTTTTCATCACCTGATCAGCAATTACTTCAGGAATATGACTGACGATATTTCATCGAAACAGGCTCTCTTTGAGGTGAGTTTAACGCATTTTATTTTGCACCTTTATTTTTTCCACCTTCCATGATAATTCCATGTGCGTCCGATTTGCAAAATCCATTGTCATTGTGAGTCATTCAATGCCACATCGCAGAAAACTTTATTTAGTATGATATCGGGTATCTAAAGGTTGAGTTTGAACGTTAAATTTGTCGTATTACATAATTCTTTACTGACTAGCCCAGAACTAGCCATTTTTTGACTCACTAATAAGTGACTGGTGAAAATCATCAAAAATAAAATTCAGGCAATCCCGTCCCGGTGTGGTGAATTCACAGAGTTACACTACAGTCAGGCTACAGTATGTAGTAGTCACAATCGGTTTCCTGACAAAAGGTTCATGATTCCATCTTTCTTGTCTTTGTTTATTATTGTCTTAAATGTCTTTTAAAGATGTTTGCGTTATATCTGGATATGACTTTTATTAGATTCACGAGTTCCCTGAATCATATTATTAAGCAAGGGTTGAGTCGAAAGGTACCGCCATTTTGGCTAGTACTTGAAATCATTTAAGCAATTAGAACTTCAAAACGTAGTGAATGCTCATTTAAAACCCACAGGGCTGTTTTCTGGATATCATAGAACAGACTCCAGCCCTTGGAATGAGCATTCACTACGTGTTGATAAAGTTCTAATTGCTTTTAGAATTTGAAGGTCAAGCCAAAATGGCGGTACCTACGGTCAATCCTTAAAACTGCAGTTTATAAATGCATGTTATATGTTATGATAATAAATGGATGGCCTGACTCGGCAAACCAACCTCTGGAAAGTAAGGTCACATGATTGAAAAAAGATTGATTTTTCAGCCAAAATTCTCTCCATTTACAGTGCCAAGGTATTGATATGCCGAACAAGCACAAGCACACTAGCTGTTTGAGTGGGTCAAGCAGTAGTACATCATCTGGGAGTTCAGATACCGTTAGTACTGATACAGAAAGTGGCGATGAGAACCATGCGCGAGGAAATTGGTCTGGGCGATTGGACTTCTTCCTGTCGTGCATTGGATATGCCGTTGGCTTGGGGAACATCTGGAGATTCCCTTACTTATGCTATAGAAATGGTGGAGGCAAGTCATTATTTTTTATTATTGTAATTCGATAATTTCAGGGGTGAATTATTGAATAAAGGAAATATGCCACTTTTAAAGTGCTGAGCAATTTCAAAGTTTTTGTTAGGCACTCGTGAATCACGTTGCAAGTCAACTCAAAGAAAACAGAAGACAAATGAATGAGTGTTTTTTTCTGCTGATAAGAGATATCTTCAACGGAAACTTTCTGGTGAATTTGGCAAAGAGTTGTCACTTCAGTTGAATTTGTTGCATAAGGCTCTAAGGTTTTGTTAAATTGTTATGTGCTTCTTTTCACTTCAGGTGCCTTTCTTGTCCCTTACTTGACATTCCTGTTCCTGTGTGGTATGCCATTGTTCTTCCTTGAAGTCTCCTTTGGCCAATTCTCTAGTCTAAGTCCAATCTCAGCTTGGAAAGTCAGCCCATTATTTAAAGGTAAGTTGGAAATGAACATAACTGGAGTGGGGATCTTGACCTTCCAATTGACCTGAACTGCAATTACAACAAAGCCAGGTTTTCAGTGTGAATCCCAGCTTGTGGCATTTTTCGTGCTCCTCATGTGATCAATTCTAAATATTTACTATGTTTACATTTGGTTCCGTAATTCATTGATTCAGCATATAATCACTCTAGTGTTATGCTATGTTATTGTAATCAAGCCACATTCCGTGTTATTATAATGATTATCTGGTTATGTAAATGGTAATTTGCCATCGATCTCGTTTAAATAGTGAGTTTTACAATGTAGCATTCTGGCGCATGGGACGAAAACAAACAGTTTTATTTCTGCCAAATTGATCTCTGTATAAATCAATCTAACAACATACTTTGATTCCACTTGTTGCGGAATAATGAAGTGGTGGAATGTTCATTCTTAAAGTGTGTCCCCCCTGGTTGTTTTGAACGGTCTGACACAGTGCCAACTACACAGGATTTACTGAAGTGAACAGCTATGTGAGCAATCACAAGGTTTCACACCCAGTGAAGTGGCTTGGCAGTGATAAATTTCTATATCAGTTTCCGTGGCAACGCTTTGACTGAGAAGTTTGTCATGAATAGGAACCGAGCTGAAAAGCAGAAAAATATGATGCCAGCATATTGCATTTCAAAGCATTGATGTATAATTGTGTTCTCCCCTATTGCCTAGACTTACTATAATTTCCTTTTTTCCACCTATTCTAGGCATAGGTTATGGCATGGTCCTGGTGTCTGGCGTCGTTTGTATCTACTACAACATTATAATAGCATGGACGCTGTATTTCCTCTACAAGTCCTTTACCTCAGTGCTGCCCTGGAGCACGTGTGATAACGAATGGAACACGCCCAGGTGTATCGTGCGAAATCGCAACGACTCGTTACTGGTAAACGACTCATTACTGATAAACGAGACAGATGAAACATGGAACACCACCTATACACCCAATGTGATGAATATGGTAAACGGGACACTTGGCAACTCAACCAATTTGACTGCGACTGTTGCTTCAGTGGTTGGAAACATCACAAACAGAACAACGCCAAGTGAAGAATTTTGGCAGTGAGTGAAGTTTAAAGTCACAGTTTTTCCTGAAATCTATTGATTAATTTGTTTTATTGTTGTCTAATTGATCCTGAGCATCACCAGCTTGAAGATGTTACATCGAAGTCATGAATAGTTATTTCGTTAGCAGAGAAAATTAAAAATCTTAAGTATTTCCCTTTTTTCATACTTGGCCGTTAAAGAAGGTTGCTGACACGTCTGTCTATTTGGTTGTGTAAGGATCTGGTTGTAACTGGTTAAAACATTTTGCTATCTTTGCAGACACCATGTTCTACAGATCACTGATGGAATTGAAGACATGGGTAAGATCCGCTGGGAGCTGTTGGTCTGCCTGGGCATTGCTTGGATCTGTGTGTTCCTCTGCCTCTTCAAGGGAATCAAGTCATCTGGAAAAGTAAGTACAGATATTATAATTTGTATAGTTATAGTTATGTTATTCACCCCTTAGTCATTGCTGGAACTGTCGATTCTTGGAAATAAAAAACTACAAACAAAAAAAGTTAGATGCTTTTTGCCATAATATAAGATTATTATAAATGTTGATACTCGTGTAATGATTTTTCATCCCTCTCTTTTGTAGGTTGTGTATGTGACTGCCACCTTCCCCTACTTGGTGCTGATCATTCTCCTTGTGCGTGGTGTCACCCTGCCGGGTGCCATCGATGGGATAAAGTACTACATTATCCCACAGTTTGACAAATTGCTAAGTTTCCAGGTAGGATTACCCTAATCTTTTAAATATCCTCGATTGAGTTACGCCATGACTCACATAATTTCTACTCAATGGTGCTACATACTAAAGTGTGATATGACTTTCTTTATGATGATGATGACCGCTCACATATTAAGTTTGTGATTGTACTCTTACTAGTAGTCGGGTGCTGAAATTTCAGTTCATACTAACCAAGAGTTTTTGGCTTGTAACATTTCATTTAAATCTTGATTTCAGTCTATTTCATATTAATACATCTTGACAGAAATGAATTTTTTATACTGGCATAACTGCTTTTGGTTAGCAAGATTGATTTTTCACTCATCTTTCAACATGTCTGTGTCTGTCTAAGCAAGCAACAATTTTGACTATGTAAGGAGAGGTCTGGTGGCAGCACATTTAAAAAAAACCTGAAGACTATTAAAGTAGCTGTAGACCTATTTGAAATAGCACTGGTTGCAACATGGTTCGTGCAAGGAAACTAAGACATAAAAAGCGTTGGCCCAGTGTAGTCACTGGCCCCTCCCTGTCATATCAATGAGTTCACATCTGCCTGATGAAGGGATGTCCACACCCACTGTCTCTGTTGTTGCTGTCAGGCCTCACCGTAAATTTGGGTTCCTTGTAGTAAACTTTAGATGTCAAATTGTAAGACCATTGGTTCTTTGCATGTGCATGTCTGACACAGAACAAAAGTATTAAACACTGCTTTTGAAGAAGTTATTTGTTTAAGCATTTTAGTACTTTATCGATTTGATTTACAGACAAGTCATTTCTGTTTGTTATGAAAGAAAACATAAAATACACGCAGTTTGATAACAATTGTTGACGCAAAGCTTTTGAAATCTTACCAAAAAATCTTTTCAATTACAGTATTTTTCTTAATTTCGATATGAATTACGATATGAATTACGGCAGCAGTGTGTACACTGCTGATTACTGGCATAAGATATTGTAGGACAGATTTACATAGGAGTAGTTGCGCATGCACTTTGCCAATTGGGTCAAAATATCTATTCTTAATCTTAATCCATGTAGATGTGAGTCTTGTGACAGATGGAAAGCAGTCGTCGGAATCATTAGAAAGCAACCCCCCCCCCCCTAAAGTATTTCTTTGATCATGGGAGGCCTTAATTGTGATGATAGATTTTACCATGTTTGGGTGTACCAAATTCTGATATTGGTTGTCATACAAGTAATTTCCTCAGGCAGTCACAGTTAAAAGTTTTGCTGCTCTGCTTGCTTTGATGATAATGGACTGTGCTGTGCTGGAACCCTAACCCCCCTGTTTCACAAATCTAGTATGTGGCATCAGGTTTTCTTGTTCATTCTAAGAATACTAGAAGTGTGTAGAACTGCTTACTCAAAACCCTACAGGTAGACTAACCTCTCAAACGTGAATCCATCCAAGAAGAGCATGTTGTCATGACGATTGGACACAACTGGTTTTGTTTTGGTCAAAATCAATTTCCATTACAGTTACACATCCAGTATTCTTTCAGTTACTCGTGTACTAGCAATGGTTAGCTTCAAGACTTCAAAAATGTTCTTGAAATGTTGTCATGAAATCAGTTCTATTGCAAACTGAAACCTTATTTTAGACATAGTGGAATGTCTGGCATCATCATTGACTTGGAATGAATGACTTTGGGATAATTATGCCAAGTTAGTGAAATTTTGGTTTTCTATCAAATCTGATGATAATGAAAGAAGTCATTATAATAGCATACCTTCTTTCACTTTCTTTTGTCTTGAAAGCTTACCATCATGTTGATTCATTTTAAAATGGTGTAGAAGTGGCTTTGGTTGTCATGACGTCCTTGGCATGTTCCACCAAAAAAGGTAACATTCATTGGTAATTTTGATATGCTCCCCTAGAACTTTGCAAGAAAATGTTGCTGTTAGCTGTGCTTTGAACTTTGCCAAAGAGTAGCTGATGTATGTTCTAGTACTAGTAGAATTTTACTCTGACTAGTGAAAGTGAAATTCACTCTTGTTGCATGTGTTGATTACCAAGGTCAGAAAAAACATTGTTTTTGGAATTTTTGGACTTGAACCCAAATTTCTGTGTGATTCACTGTGTATCCCATCTAATGACAGCCAAGCCATTTCGTTTTTGATCTTGTAAAAAAAAATGACATTGACTAACCTTATCAGGCTGTAGTATGTCATGTTTTACCTCTCTTGCTTTCAGGCTGACTTGACGTAAGTTCTAGTCTATAATCATTTCTAAAAAAAGTAAAAATCAGCTAATTATTGAAAAAAGGCTTGTGAAAAAATAAAACCGAGTAAAAGATAATCTTAAAAAATAACGCCCCAGCCACTCATATAATGTCTAAAAGCGATCTTGCTGGTTAGCTTGAATTGCAATTTTGCATGTAAGATTCCACAAGATTAAAGAGCATTGTGTACAGTTGAAGGCTGGCCCCAACTTATAAAAATGCGGCTGACCACCAGGACCCCTATAAATCCCTTGAACGTGCTCATCTTCGTAATGTATCAGCCAATACCTTGTGGAAATGCAAATGACTGAGTCTAAGTTGTGGCACTACCCTCAAAGACATTCTTGGAAGTTGGATTGGGACTCATGGTTATTGCTTCCAACCTCTTGGTATGCTTATTGGTCCTTGTATCCATCCTACTACCCAAGGCTAACAAAAAATTGCCCCCCTTGACTCAAATAGTCAAATCTGTCGTCTACAAGAAATCGATAACTAGTTGGTTTCTGTCCAGTCTTAAGTTTTAACCAAGTCATCATATCCCCTTGAAAACTTCCCACTAGTCTCATTATGTCCTTTGCGAGCATGGCTACCATAGACATGATGCTCTCTCTTTGAATGTGTGGTCGGCTGTCCAATAAATTCAGGCGTGGTTGTTATATTTCTGTCCTCGGAAATCTTTCATACCTCATAAAACTCACCCTAGTTTAGCTCCTGTGCTCAAATTTTGCATGTCCGGGCATGGTGGAAGTTGATGTTGCATTCAGACTGCAATCTGACTCACTCCTTCCATAGATGATATCAAGGAAAATATACCGGTATTGCAGCAAGTGACAATGCCGATGGCAATTAATTTCTAGGAACCAAACTCCCCTTAACTTGCTAACCTATGTATCATTAAGCAAGTGCCTAAAATGAAGAAGCCATAGCCCCATTTTAAGAGTCATGGGATCTATCCCTAGTGACTTGGTCATAGACAGCTTGATTGAAAGTTTCATAATGATTTCTGACCCGTCACAGCAAAACGAGGTCCATGTCGCACAGAAGATGAGCCTAATCACATGACACCAGGAGAAATAGAAAGGAATTGTATTCTCGATTCCTCGAAATGAACAACCACAACCAGTCCGCTCAACCTGCCAACCTCAGAACGACATGTGCCGGGTTTTGCTGTGATGGGTCACATTTGATAACATATTGGATGCCTGGTGGTACTGGTCAAAGTTAATTTCGTTGTTGGTGTATTATAATGCACTATACTTACCTGTTTATTATTATATGATTGTCGCATTATGATGTCATGTATCCGCCAAATTCAGCTCTTCTTCGTTTCCTTTGCAGGTTGTGACAGAGCTTCGTTCACATGTACTCAATTAGCTCAGACATTCCTTTTTCACATTGGTCACTAGGCAAATTTATATAAATATTGTTGGATTGTGGATTTAGAGATCTTAACTTACTCTGTTACAGTTGTTCATTTATCATTACAATGCACTAATGGCTTTATAGTCAAACCAAAAAAAGACGTTTCCATTTGAATTGTTAACATTTTCGCGCATTCCAATACATTTTGTAGAAATATTTTTAAATCTAAAATCTTCACTTCTTATTTAACATATTCATCATAATTTTCTGTTACCCTACCCTACTTATTTAGTACCTTCAGAATAATTAGCCAGAATACCTGGTGTTATTGTACAGTTGGTTCATTCAGTGATAACCTTGAGATTGCTGACGAGCTTTGTATGAATTTTGTATGAACTGCTTCCCTTCCCAACAAAGAATCTAAAATTAAAACTTTAATCCTTCAACCATTTGGTTGAAAAGCATGCACTCCTAGAAAATTGGGCGCTTTGGTGAAATGATAGCCATGTGTATGGGGAACATATACAGTCTGTGTATAAGGTTGTGTAGCAAGCAACAACTAGAAAATTCCTGAACAAGCAGGATGTTAGTCATGACTGGCCTATTTCTGAGTTCACCTGAGAGCTTGGGGCTACTTAATTAAACCGAAGTAAAAAAAGTCAAATAATTTTCGTCTGATTGAGTCTGTCTCATAATGCTGTTGATGGATTTCTTGGCAACTAAAGCTTCACCAATGCCATGTGTACTTTTGTTTCATGGTCTCAAACCAACGATCAGTGGAACAAAAATATTTAGATTTGTGGTTGTAATAACACTTGCCAGTGCGCAGTGTTATGAACTATTGCCCAAAAAGTTATCGAACACCATCTCGAAGCTTGAAATTTACAATTTCTCTGTGATCACTGAGCTGATCAAGTTGTGACCCTTGATAGGATTAAGCCTACATGTAGCTTTGGAATTTTCAAGAAAAATAAGAGTATCAGCCTCCTTTGCACTTTGAAATATTCCTTACTTTTGCAATTGCATTGATTTTGATATTCAGTAAACAATTTTTTTATCAACAAATGATCTCTAAGTCTACTTCCAGGTTCTAGCTCACCATCAGATGTACTTATATTAAAGAAAATCTGTCTTAAGATATAAACCTTGCCCGCTGGCATTTGGTGTTTTATCCTACAAACCTAAAAAAAACAACGACCCACGATCGTGTGCACGATATTAACCAGGCATTCACGTACATTGTAATTTGCCCAAATCCCCCTGTGGCGCATGGGGGAAACACGAGTACAAGAATGCACAGAGACATTTTAAACATGTTTGTGACGTCAGTCCTGTTTCCATGGTGCGATCTGGATTAAGTTCTTATCGGGTATCACATTCTAGCCACTTGGTTTGATTATAGCATGCTGGGGGGCTATTTTCGACGTCACTTTAACCACCTATGTTAAACATACCATCAAAAGTAAAACAGGAAGATTTTATGGACAACATGCCACGTGTCAAGTGATGCACTTGAACATGCTTTAATATTACTGGAGTTCCCTGATTAGTTGAGAGATCCATGTCTCATTGTGTCAGTATATTTGCATCAAATAAGATATAATCGAGGCAGGAATGATTGAGGCCTTGGAGGAAATTGAGGGAAGTGGCCATTTCCATCTGTACCCAGAATTTCTATATTTAAGATAAAACACCAAATGATATCAGTGGGCAACATCAAGTCATTCATGTTTCAGTTGAAGCACAAAAGGTTTCAAGCCATATCCAGCAACTTCATGTATAAAAAATTTCTAAAATCAAACTGTCTAGAAACCCTCTGGCATTGGACAGCATCAAATTGATTAAAAATGATTTTTGAAGTTTTATTTTGCTGTTTTCCCAGGGTAATTTTTTTTCAAAGTGAAATTTTGTCAATACAGAATTCAAATGATATGTTGCCCAAAGAGGAACTAGACAATCTACTTTTAGTTGGAAGTTCGATATTTCGGTTTGACTACTCCAATTTCATGACTTTGTACAGCACTTCTCACCTTTTATCAGGTATGTGTGGGTGTGTGTGTTGATGTGATCAGAGATTCAAAGAGGGTTGATAAAGTAGGAGGAAGGGGACCTGAGTTAGTGTTTATCTAAAATATGTTTGGTCTGATTAGTGGAACTGTGCTGAAAATTGGGTGTGACCCCACTGGATTGTAAGTTTCATATTCTGTTGCCAAGGCTGTTTTGTTATATTCCCCCTGAGCTGGGGTTTAGGCAAGACCTTGTCTTCTATCGCCAATATTGTTCCAAGTGCTACAAAATAATTACAGTTGAATAATAGCAAAGAAAAACTCTAGAAAAACCTCTAGACATCAGGTGGGGAATCTTTAAGCAATGGAAGTTTTATAACGAGGAATTTGCAAGTGCTTATTCTTTCCTGGTTGTACTTTTCCTTACTGTGGCTTGTTTTCAAGAAGAAAAAAAGTTATCTTTGATTTTAAGAATCCCTCTGAGATATCTGGTGAGAAAATGTGTGTGGGTGTGATTACGTGTATGGTGTCGAATGTGGATGCCCCTTCTGCTCAACGCTAGCATTAGTTGACACAGCCTCATTTGGGGAGGGGTCCGCTCTTAAATATTGCTGAACATGATGAATGTATTACCTTGCACATTTAGGAAAACCCTATTTGGTATGGTCAACAATTCTTCAGTGCTCACCCTGGACGTACTGCTGCTTTAACTCAAGGACTCCTTCAGACAGAGATGTCCCCGTTGACACCATACACGTTTTGTGTGAGCTCCCCAAACCTCAAAGCGGATCCATGTGGCCCGTGCATGCCTCTGATGAAAGGACATGAAACATTGGACCATACAACAATCAATTATGTTCATATACTGATTATCTTTGCATTTTTTCAGGTCTCGGCTGTCAGTCCATTTTTTGACGGCAGTCCATGTGTAAAAAAGTGCTATACAATGTTGTGAAAACTGTGTAGAAAACAAAAATAAGTAATATCAAAATTTTTGTCCAAATTCATATAAAAATCTTATCAAATGGCTTGAGATTTTTCAAATCCCTTAAAGAGTTCTCAGCAATGTCACTTTCTTTTTAAATATTTGAGACTTCAAACCATTTTTGGTTGCATAAATGTGATAAAGGAGTGTCTTTGCTATTTTCTCAGACGGTGACCAAACCTTTTCGGCTGAGCGTCTCCAGGTGATCGGGAAGACTATTGCCACCTGCCTCCCAGGTTATATGAAGACGGGCCACTGTTACCTGCCTGTTCAGTATGATATATTTTCCATGTTCACTTTTCAGCTATCTTACTTGACATTGGCCCCAGGGCGTACCAAAACGACTCCTCCAATTAGAAACTTATTTTCACACAGTTTTTTCAGAACTTTTGAAGTTTGATGTGAAAATGTTACTGATGTGCTGTGACAAAATGTCATCAGAATTATGTTCGTGACATTCTTTGGGCATCATGGGATTGGTATTGCTGTGTCTATAGTTGGTCTGTCTTTGGGTCAATATTTACCCATTCCTCAAGCATTTATCAGGTCATGAATTTGACCAGTAAAAAGATACCTGACAAGACTTGGAATCTCCAGTAGAATGACAAAAACCCAGTATCACTATTTTTAGTCAATCCAATACACTGACAATGCAGAGTATGCTATGGACAGGAAGGGCAAGTCAAAGTGTCCTCATTTGGTATGCCATGTCTGGCCTCATGAGACGAGAATCGTTCAACTGTCTGAAAAAGTGCAACTAAGCAGTTTAGATGACCATAGAAACAGCCCAACAATAACCGTCTTTTATTCTTTTCAATATCAGAACCTGTAGCCTTGGGCACTCCTGTTATGTTAATAGAATGTGGGTTTTTGTTCGTCTTGTTGGACAAGAATGTGTTTCCTGATAGTTTGGAATAAGGCCATTCAGAATCGTGTGTTCTTAGAACCATGCATGCAGCATCTGCATGGTCTATTAAGGATATGCCCTTGACCTCATTTATCATGAATGCATGAGCAAATGTTGATGATGACGTCAATTGTCAATGTGAGAGATGCTGATGAGCTCTTTCTCAGAACAAGATGAGAACTGCGTACCCGTCTATGGTTCTTGTTGAATTTATTATCGGGTTGACGACATGTAGCTCCCTCAAGGAAATATTCCTGAAATTACTTTGTGCTTGATTTGGGATGGGTTTGGTGTTGAACAAGAATTTGTGGCGATGATTATGATGGCTTATAGTTACATCAAAATGATTGTATTTGGAGGAAAGTTAGGTTATGCCTGTGGGGCCAATGTGAAGTTGCTTATTCTTAACATTGTATAGGCTACCTATACAATGAGGCTCTGGCTTTATGCTGAGGAAAGAACAGAACTGGACAGCTATGAAAGTATATCACCAAAAAAATATTCGGCTGTTGAAATAGACGAATCTTCTTTGTTTTTCCCCATCACTTCACAGTTGATTATCAAAGACTGAATGTGTTGAATGATGTGTGTGGATTCTGAGTGGGTGCTTTGATAATTTCTGTGAAGTCCAAATTTGTTTCTGGTTTTTCGATTTGCAGTACTAGTTAGTACTAACTTGAAATTTCAACTATTTCATATTTGATTCCCATGGCAATGCCTTTTGAACCGATTTCTAAGTTTGAAATCATGGTTGAAAGATGGTACTTCAACATGTTAAAAAAAGTTTCCTGGATTTGGTATTAACTGTCCATAAATTGTTCAGTTCTCTGGGGATGGATTTGGTGATGTGGTCGAACAGCTGGGGGTTGGCTTTTGTTACAAATGCAGTCTACTACAACGTGTACAACATTGCTTTTCTGCTATGTGAAGATGGGAAATCAGGTGCAGTGCCAAGTGTATAATACATCATGTTGTGAAGAAATATGCTCTTAGTACGTTTTAGAATCATAAAAATCTGATTGACATGGTATTCAGGCATGAAATTGCTCAGTTATACCAACTTGGCTCTACTAACAACACCATAGGTTCAACCATGTTTTTTCACAGCTTCCAAATTCCATGAAGTAATGGTTGGGTTATATTGTGTGTATTTTGGAGTTCGGCTATGAAGTTGGAACAGAGATTGTTTAATGTGTGGTGGGTCGCATCCCTTCTGCATTTTGAAGTCTACTTGTTCTCTTTGTCAAATATCTCAAAGTGAAGGGATATCATCTGTTGTCTCCCTCTGGAAGCTTATCACCTGAAATGAGTTGGTGACCGTTTGGAAGTCTCCTGGTTACCTAGAAGTGGGCTATTCATGCTCCAAAATTTGGATAATTGAACAAACAGTACTTGAACTATCCCAATATATATTCAGCAGATGTGTGCGTTTAAAAAAGGCGCACCTGCATTTGGGGCACAGATGTTTGCATTCAACTGTTGATCTTGGCTGTGTCCTAGGCCATTTCTATTAGTATATATCACTCTTCTTGTAAGTTGATTCTCTGTTATTGGCCAATTAAAAGTACCTATGATACCTTCCTTATGATACTGCACAGGCCTAGGCAAGGGCCTCTAAAGTGTTGGAAGTCAAGTGCTTCAATATTATCACAATCTTAAATTATTTATACTTGGTGAAGAAGAGCATGATATTTATGCATGAGCAAAATTCTGGTCTGAAAAGAAATGTAGAAATGCTCTTGGCATTGCACCACAGAAGAATTTTTTGAAACTTTTCTCTTTTGAAATTGAATCATCTCCCAACCCTCAGCTCATAAACTACTACTATCAGGTCGCATGGGGAAATCTGGATGTTGGGCACAACTCCACGGAGACTTCTTGTTGTTGTTATATTTTGTAAATAGCTCGCACAAGAAGAAAACACCAAACCATTGTAGCACTCTGGCCTGAACCATCAAATTTGAAATACCCTCCCCCCAATAGTTGAGGATGCACCTATGAGTGTTAAGGGCCAACTGAACGTTGTAAAATACATGTAGGTTTCCTAACAAAGCAGTTGGCCGGGATAGTCACAAACTAGAAGCCTTCTCTCTACCCCCAGCCTGCACGGCCACTAAATAGGCGCGGTTGGTAAAAATTTGGAAAATAGTTTCTTCCAACTTGCACGGCCACTAAAACAGGCGCAGTTGGTTGTATACTGAAAAATTTACATATTGACTATCCCTCTTTTGGAAATTGGATTCGACCAACTTGCATGGCCACTAAAAAAGGCGCAGTTGGTTTATACTTGGAAAATGGATTCTACCAACTTGCACGGCCACTAAAAAAGGCGCAGTTGGTGTTATCTTTGTATTTGTTTCTGGCTTAAATTATAAAAGATCACCCTCTGGTTCTCATTTTGATGGAGCGTCGGGGAAAACAGCTGATTAAAAAGTTTAAAATTTAAAATTACAAGCTTTAAATTACATTAAAAGTTTAAAATTACTTCGGGCAAACAAAGCCCTTGGGAGCAATGCTGTACATTGCACTGGGGTTTTCCTACTCTTTACTACCCCAATTATTTGCCAACCCATTAACTTACTTCTTTTCTGGTTAGCAATCAGGCCTTTCAATTGCATGGGTTTTACACCGTTGGGGGTGTAAATGACCCCCTTTTAGCATTTTCACACATGTTCCAATGGCAAAATAGGTTGAGAATTGCGAGGTCTAAAAGGTGTTCATGTAATTGGAAGGCCTGACAAGCCTGAAGTCCTTGCGGTGCACACCTCTAGAGGAATTGGCTCCTAGTTGCTTGCGCTTACTTGGGTTAACCTAAAATGCTGCATGGGGGAACTCGCGAACATTTCATCCTTTCTAACACGGTCCAAACGACCATTTTTGTAATTATGAGAATCATTTGGCTGCAATAATATTAAAAACGTGGTTTACGGTTTAAGTAGTCTGTAGATGTTCGTGTAGTGTCTGTTTATAATTCTAATGGTGCGGGGTTGAAAATCTGCTGTAGTGAAAAACTTAAATTTTCAAGGAATAAAAAAATTTTAAAGACAATTCCCAATGGAACTTACCATTTTACATGCATTAAGCAAGAGAAAAAGAACTCCACTTTCTGATTAACAGCTGTTCCGATAAAGATCATTTTCCGTCCATTATGAAATGAGAGCTTAGAAAACTTTCCCTCAAAAAACCCTTGGAAGTTATTGATTCCATGGACTTCAAATGACCATCAGGCCAGTTGCTCCTCTTGCTGCATATTCTCTACTAATGGTCACCGTGTTTTTGTGTTTTAGCTACTTTGTTGGACCCAAGCAAGTTGACTAATGCCTGTTTTCATGTTTCTCTTGTTCAGGTGTGGGGTGATGCGGCCATGCAGATCTTCTACTCCATCGGAGCAGCGTGGGGAGCCCTGATCACCATGTCAAGTTATAACAAGTTCCGCAACAACTGTTACAGGTGAGACATTTTTAAAAACATCAAGGATAGCGATCCTTTCACTGCTGACGTTTAGGAGGACTGCCAAGGAGTTAAGTACACAATGTACCAAGGTCTTGTAATATGCTCTGTTACATGTATGTCCTTCTGCTCCCTGAACCAGATGAGAGTTGGGTTTGATAGAAAAGATTACATTATCACATCCTTGGACATCAGCAAGCTTCTTGACTAATAAGTTAAGTTGAAAACACATTGACGAACCTTTGACATGGGTGTCCGATGTCTTCACTAAATGAATCCCCAGAATTCCCGACCATAAAAATACATTGATATCAGATAATGGAAAAATAAACCTTCAGACAATTCTTTTTGAAGGCTATTTTAAATCTGTCGAACCCCCCTCCAATTGTTAAATTCAAATGATTCATCGGAATTACGCAATTTCTTGTTGACCTTTACACATTCTGTCTGAATAGTTTCTATCGCCTGCAACCGCATTGATTTTGCCGAGTCAGCCGTTCTAAAGCATTGCCGCTGACGACATGATAATACGCCTTGATAAAGAAATAAGAACGGTTCTTGGGTTGCTATGGAAACTGCTCCATCTGATACGTGTGGGTTCTGAGTTGAATGCGTATATTCATGGCAAGAAGATTAAGGGATCGGCTGTGTAAATGGCGGCATCTGGTAGTTCTTCTACATTGGCAAGGCGTGAGGTAGTCATGAATTGCGTGTAATTTTGAGTTAAGGTTTAAGCCTTACAACACTTGTGACCTTTCGAAATTGTTGGCACAGACAGACCGTATGTACTGACACATTTTAAAACAAGGTTCAATATCAAAGTGTCCAAAGTTTGTACAAAAACAACCATTTAAAATTGATGGGGTTAGTTAATGCAACAGAATGATTGTGGTCAATTGCAGTAGCGTAGACACCATTATTCAGTGAAAGTCTGCTTTCATGTTTGGGGCATACTGAAAATCTATTTCTCAATTAGAAATTTCACCTCAAGGCAGTGTATTCAGTTGCTGCATCTCCTTGATATGCAGGGTTGACATGGACCTAGAGAAGGACGTTCAAACAGAATGCAGGAGCTTCCTGTCTGTGACAGAGGCGCCTCCATTGTTAAATTCTCAAGAATAAAGCTGGCTACTCAACTCTGAACTGCGCAGTACCAATTCCTATTTTGGTTGAAGGGACTGCCTTTCCTTTCATTGTGAATAGCATTCTTAAGGGAAGAACAAAGTGGAACCTCCCTGCAGACACCTCTGTTAGCAGGACACACTCTCTATCAGGAGTTCCAAATGGGTAAATTGTACGCAAGTTGACCTCTGCAATAAGGACACGTCCTGATTAAGAACAGCATTCATTCCTGGCAGTGCTTAGAGGTTGTACTTATTACTGCTGTACAGTCTGAGGTATGTGTTGCCATGACCACCAAGCATTATTGATGTGCTTATGCTGTGGATCTATTGAATATCGTGTTAGCCGTGTTAGTCATACAGGTCTATTTTTAGGTGCAGCATTGCCGCCTGATGTATGGAAAATTACCCTGAAATGTTCTAATGTGGCTGGCCAATAACTGGAACACGTGGCCATGTGTTCCGGTTCTTGGGTTATTGGGTGTGATAATGAAATTTTGTTAATGGGCATTTTAATCTAAAGACAGACATATCCTTAAAATATAGATATAGAAATATAGCTATATAGATGTATTAATCCAACAAATGTAATAGGTCGCAATACCCAAAAATGGCAAAAAATGTGGCAGACTGGAGTTAAACAGAATCTAAAAGCACTGTCGTTTTGGCATGAGTACATTTTACCTGGTAACAAGATTAACGATGTCTGTTTGTTTCGTGATACTTGATGTGATATGAGACCTGCCATGGAGAAAGGTTTATGAGGGCATTGACTTCCAAAATCGTGTGATTCCCCTTACCTTGGGCGAAATTTAGATGAAAATTATTTTCAGAGATTGATGGCATAGACCAAAGTTTTTTGATGATACCTTGATTGTTTTCCCAGGTGCAGGCAATGCAAAGTGGAGGTTTCTTTCCCATTGGCATGCCATTCGATTCTTTTGGCTATGTTATCTCTTGGGCAATAAAACAAATGAGTGACATCATGATAATTTCCTCCTCACCTTTGCTTTTTAGCTCACCTCTTAGCAGAGGTGAGCTTATCCCATACCGTGGCGTCCGTCGTCCGTCGTCGTCGTCGTCGTCGTCGTCGTCGTCCGTCGTCCGTTAGCAGGGCACGTTTCGTAACTGTTAGAGCTATTGAGTTGAAACTTAGTAGACATGTACCCTTATGTAATGACACCTTGGAGACCAAGTTTCGGTCCGATTCGTTTCATGGTTTGGCCACCAGGGGGCCAAACGTTAAAAGTGAAAATATGCAATATCTCCCTTAATAGTAGTCGGGAAATTTTGAAAAAAATATGGTAGGTACTTCTAGCAAAGGTGCATCATATATCCTCCGGGTTTTTGATTTGACCTCCTTTTCAAGGTCACAGAGGTCAAATGGTGTAAATTGGCCGTTAGGATGTAACGATGGCACGTTTCTAAACTGCAATGACTATTGATACCAAATTTGGTACACATTTACCCCTTAGTCAGGTGATCTCAGGGACCGAAGTTTGGTCCAATATGATTCACCACTTGACCACCAGGGGGCAAAATCCAAAAACCTTAAAAATGTGATTATTCCTTAACTTCTTGCCTGATTGCCACCAATTTGATATCATGGGTACATCTAACCACCATACAGTATATGTCACACAGGTTTTTAATTTGACCTTCTTGTCAAGGTCACAGAGGTCAAATGGCGTAAATTCGCTGTCAGGCCGTAACTATGGCACGTTTCTTAACTGCAATGACTATTGATCACAAATTAAGTACACATGTACCCCTTGGTCAGGTGATCTCAGGTACCGAAGTTTGGTGCGATCTGATTTGCCGTTTGGCCTCCAGGGAGGGGGCCAAATCCTAAATTCTTCAAAATGCCATTATTCCTAGTAATGACTTGCCCGATTGGCACCAATTTTATATCATAGGTACATCTAATTCTAACAACCATTCAATGTGTCACCCGGGTCTTCTTTGATTTGACCTACTTTTCAAGGTCACAGAGGTCGAATGTACTGTAAATTGGCCATTTTGGGGAAATTGTAATTGCTTGGACCTACATCAAACCTAACACTACGTGACACAATACCATGCTCTTTATCCATCTTTCCTCCACATGAGGTGAGCACAATGGCCCTGGCCATTTCATTTTGTTAGAAGGTCATCTTTCAGGGAGGTTCATATTCTTTTAATAATCTCTTTTCAGAGATGCGCTGATCGTGCCCTGCTTGAACTCCGGTACCAGCATCTTTGCTGGATTCGTCATCTTCTCCATCATCGGATTCATGGCTCACGAAACTGGACGAGACATAGAAGATGTCGTCACACAAGGTCAGTACAACATGACAGTCATGAAATAGAGATAATTGGTAACTAGGAATTCACACCTAAAAAAATAAAAAGCAGCAGGTGTTTTGTTATTCAACAGCCCCATGTCATCCGAGTGCAGGGGAGTACCACACCTGTTTCACTTATAAATCAATTTTATTGGGGTGATACATGTAACTGTGCATTTTCACATGATTTCTGCGGGATGTCAAGTAAACGGCATGTGCCTATCAATTGAGGCGTGATTTGTCACCAACTAATGTGTGAGACAAATTAGCTGTTATTTCTGACACTTGTGCATTGATTTCAAAATGGTGTGAAATGATTCTCTTCAACCATGTACACATGTCTTGTGTCGAACCTTGAACCGTATTCTATGAGAAGATAGAGAGAAGAGAAAAGACTTCTCTCTGTCATTCTTTATAGATGGCAGCACTGCATCGAGTTGCATCTCAATGATCAAATATTTTGCTCAAAAGTGCAGGTAGGGCCACCGTGGTAACCTACAAGTTCTTCTTAGAACATTAGATATGTCGTAATTCCTGGCAAATGAAATCATTTATTTGATGTACACCCATTGCATACCAAGTTCGTATGATGGTGGCATAAAATAAATATTTTGCTTTGTTTACCAACTTGATTTGAATAAATTTCGTAACACTATCAACCGGTTTACACTGACTTTGCATAATTTATGTCGTCTGCCACCTCAACTCTTGTTTTATGCATAGGTGATAAAAATTAGAGCACGCAGACTACTTTTTTAATCGAGAGAGTAATTTGAGTAATCAATTTATTCCTTTTTTTTGAATGATTTTTGAACAGATTTTTTGAAAATGAATGTATACTTCTACTTGTAGGGCCGGGGCTGATCTTCGTGGTGTACCCAGCTGCCGTGGCTAGAATGCCCGTTGCACCCCTCTGGTCTGTTCTGTTCTTCCTCATGGTCTTCATGGTTGGCTTGGACAGTCAGGTATGCAGTCTCACTTTGAAAATTATATCAGTATATATTTCTGTTTCTAGGACCTGGTCTGATCTTCGTGGTTTACCCAGCTGCTGTGGCCAGGCTCCCAGTTGCACCAGTGTGGTCTATTCTATTCTTCGTGATGGTCTTCATGGTTGGCTTGGACACTCAGGTTCGGAGATGTGCTATGTCTTTTTTGCATTTGTTGTTGTCATGTGCTGTGAACAGGTCTTTGTTAATATTTTGTTTCCCATTTCAGTGTATTGAAGTTCTACGGAGGGTTTTGAAATATATTGTATACTCCTTAAATTGGGTTCATGGCATTACCTGAGCTCTGGTAGATTGCCGGGGGGAGGGGGGGGCACATTCAACCCTACCTCTGAGACCTCCTTGGTATTTCTCTTGTAATAATTTTGTGTTGGATCTCTTATCTGTAAATAACTCTACTTGGTAATAATTGGGAAATCTTGCGAGAGGGGAACAGAAAGTTTTTTTTAAGTTCTTTCCTCCAGATTCTACTTTTCTCTTAGGACTGATTCAAAATATATGTTTGAGACCATGTTAAGTAATTTTCCCTGAATTCTGAGGAAGACTTCCAAATTTTTAATCAGAATGTGGAATGTCTCTTCATTGCAGTTTGGTATGTTTGAGACCATGACCAGTGCCATCATTGACGCCTTCCCTCACCTCCTCAAGAAAAAGAAAGCCCTCATCGTTGCGATGCTGTGTGCTTTGGAGATGCTGCTTGGGATACCTTGCATCTTCCAGGGCGGGATCTACGTCCTCCAAATCATGGACTGGTACAGCTCCACGTTTTCACTAATGATCATCTCGTTCACTGAACTGATCGCAATCTGTTATGTTTATGGTGAGTAGATCTGATGAGTTTCATACAGTGAAGCATAACACGATTCTGTACAAAACCCACCATTATTTCCCCAACTCTAAATTTTAGTGAAGTTAGCCCTTTTGGATTTCATATACCACTATAGCAGCCTGCGAACCACTTTAAACCTCTGTTGCCTGCAATTTAAATTGCAAAGTATCTGTTCCTGCAGACATTCAGAAAAGTGTTCCAACATATTTTCATCCATCTTGTTCATGTTTTTTAGGAGTTAATCAGTTTTACAAGGATATCTCCCTGATGATAGGATACCAGCCTTGTATCTGGTGGAAGATCGTCTGGTGTGGAATTACACCATGCATCATTGTGGTAAGTCTTTGTTACAATTCTGTTGAGGCTTGTGGGCATTGCTGTGATGAATTAGGTCACCATTGATCGATTTCACCATTACCTATAGTATTAAGCTTGATGCTAGTGCAACTTCACCAAAATAACTTAACTCTGAACACGTGTCCTCCCCTTTTCAGTTCGTGTTCCTGTTCAGCATAGTGCAGCATGTACCAGTGAGCTACGGTGAATATGCATATCCACAGTGGGCAGTTGGATGTGGATGGATGTTGGCCCTTGTTTCAATGGTGCCATTACCGATCAGCATGGTGTTCGAATTCCTCAGAACGCCAGGAACATTTATCGAGGTAAGGCTAGGAGTTGGCATGAAATTTATGGAATTCTTTGGGAATCAGAAAGTAATTCACATCATTTCAGAACACACGTCATGTTATTGTGTAACTATTTGTCATCCTTGCATTGATTTTGAAACATCAATTTTTACTAATTCTGTTTCCAGAGAGCAAAGATACTGATAAAACCAGAACCAGAATGGGGCCCAGCCCTGACAGAGCACAGGGAGCAATACATTGCAAATCTTCCATCTGATCTGAAAAACAGAATCCGTCTGAATATCTCTACAGAGGAATCATCAAATTCAAAGGAAAAGCAACCGTTCATTCGCACGATTGATTTAGATCTGAACGTTTCAACGCAAGTGTGAGGTACTCAGCATTTTCCCTGGCATCTGATCTGAATTACGATCTTGTTGCTATGGCAAAGACAATTACAGATCAGGCGTTTTCTCATTCGAAGGGTTGTAGATTTTCTGTGAAACTATTCATCAATTGGAAGTTTGAGTTTTCCTTCCGCCTGAATATCGGTTGCTTGTCGAATTCGAAGCAAGAAGATTTATGCGATGCCGGGGAATAGTTTTCCCAAGTGTTCGGCCAACAAGCTGCAGAACAAGACATTGTAAACATGTGTTGATATTTCCACCATTGTGTGGGCTGATAACTTAAACCCAATAAACAGGAATTGATAGTGTATACAGGTCCTGCAATCCCGGTGGACTACTTGTGCTTGAGTTCTGGAGGACCTGGTCAAGTGATTTTTGAAAACCTACCGAGAAAGGAAAATCTCTTAACGAACATTGGCTTGTTGTTTCAAGTAAATATCCACCTCTCAGTAAGACTCCGAATATCTTTCTTGAGTTGTTACTGCTTAGCATCAATACTGAAGCTTCCGTGAAATTCTCATCAGTGAATTCCCAATGCATTGACTTGGTTGAATGTCCTTTTTGTCTGTGGGTGTCAAAAAGACTGGTCCACACTCGGGGTGACTTTTGAGAACATGAGGGGAAAAATTAAGGGTCCTTCAGATTCCCAAGTTTTGCACTAAATGATGGTTTTCACTCATGGTTATTTGATGGGTGGTGGTCAGCTACCATTGCAGGTTCTGACCTCAAAGATAATTACATCAGAAACATGAATCAATTTTAAAGTCAATAGTTGGCCTTTTTTGCAAGTTGGAAATAATTGAAGTCTTGGTATCCAAGATGAATTGAGTGCTTGATTGAACCTTTGAATAAACTTTTTGTACTGTTTGTGTTGTTGTGTTAAAAAATACATTGTGAATTATATGGGACATTTCACCAAGGGGAATAACTTTGGATTGTGGTTGGACTTGTATCCAGTGGAGATTTCAACCAAGCACTCTTAGGATTTCAAATCCAAATTAAGTCCACAAATGAATTGACCTTATATATCGATTTGAAAAGTCTTGGTATCCAAGACGACTGGTCGCTTTTGCGTAAAAATAGATTAATTGGTACAGTGTAGTAATGTTGTGTTGAAACGTGTTTGTGAATATTTTGGTGACTTCCTCGTTGGAAAGAGGTGTGATGAAGGATGCAAGGCTCAAGATGGTTTTGGAGAAATATTTGTACATTGTGCTTGTGCGGTATGGAGGGGCTGCTGGTTATTTCATTGCTCGAGGTTACAGGAAGTGAATTGACAGAAGCTGCATTGTATTGGAAGCTTTCTTCTTGTGCAATTGCTTCTTCATATTCAACTGAACAACTTGATGATATTATTACTGTGTGTTGAAAATGTGCATTATAACAACTTGTGGCACACACATGGTTATGTGCTCTAAAACGCAATCTCACTTTCATGGCTGTTAAGGGTTAACCTGAGCACGTCATGTCTTATTCTTAAATGCAATCTCTCCATGGTTACTCTGATGATCGATCACTGATACTGTCGGAGGTATTTTATATTTATATTCTAAACAGTCTCATTATGATGTCTGACTTGATATCGAATTGTATTGTACATAGTAATGAATGTAATAATGCTACATCAATGCAATACATGTATGAGAAACAACATGTAGACCTACATTACTCATACATCATATAAAGGTGGAGTAAAGGACCCCTGACTCCATCTGTTCAGCGAACATTACCCCTCCCACTCATCCTCGCAATGGTTCACTTACAATTCATCCCACTTAAGGAATGTCCTTTAATTTCTTCAACCCAAACTCACATGACCTATTAACGGGTGCTACACTACAGGGTGTATCATTAAAAATGAATTGTAAGTTTCATCAGTTTGGTATTCAATCGGTATTTATATTCTGACCCAAGTTCTCTAGAATTTGTGTTGTCAGATAAGAAGAGTTGGTGCTTAATCAATCAGAATTTGTCAACAATCAGTTCGAGCAAACTTTTAAACACTGCTGTGGTGGGACCTCATTGAGTTTCGTTAGAACTCTTTGAGTAGACAATATTACGAGCTCTCATACTTATTTGAAAATGAGTAAGTGGGACACATCTATTTCGTCAATTGGAGCACTGAGAACTAGATCCCCACAAGTCCTTCTTAAGACTCACTCACTTGTGCAGTTCTAGTTCTCCATGCTCCAGTTGATGAATAAATTATGTGTTTATATGACAGAATCAGTGTTCTTGCCATAATATGGGAACACCATTTATGGCAATGACATATTGACTCCTACATTTTGCCCAATCGTGACTCCCGTTTAATCCATGTACAAAATCCTGTCGTAGGGGATATTGGTGACCTTGAAGTGAATCAAATCCACTGATCTCACTGTTGTCTTTGTTGTGTTTTTATATGTCTTTGCATTTATATTTCATCACTGTATTGGCTTGAATATCGTTCTGGAAGCAGACGTATATTGAAAATGAATATGTAAGGAATTTTAATTTGGAGTTGTGCAAACATGGGGGAAAATAAATTCTGGGTTGAAAATTTGTCGAGGATTCGTACAGGGAGTGGGTGCTCTGATGACCTGTTATGTTAATAGGTTTGCACAATTCAAAAAAATGTATTTGTTTCCCGTTTATTTAGGATAGATGACCATGACGGTTTGCCAGTTGTTTTTTTTGTATTGTGACATTATCAAAATGCAGAGTATAAATGCACATACATGTATAATGCATTGCTTCACGATCAGTTTGGGGCAGGCTAGAAATAATAACTCTCATTTTTGAGGGGAAATGGACTGTCTTTTTATACAAGTAATAACTTCCCACGTGTCACAATTTTTTTTGCATTTAATGCAATTGGTCAGCCGTAGAAATAAAATTGGTTCTGTCTCTGATGGGACTTTCAGTATTTTTAGGATTTGTGATTTGAAAGGTGTTGAATTATGAAAGTATTGGGGTAAACTTAAAAAAAATAATTTGTTTCAGCAAAGATTCTGGCTCGAGTATTTTTGAACCAACAATGTGTGTAAATTACTCAAGACTTTAGGCAAACTTTATAAGTATAGTTGACAAAAAAACTTTCATGTCATTCCCCTGACAATACTCATTTCCCCATCAAGAGGCAGGATCACCAAAAATATTCAAAAAATTAGAAATAAATTGTTCCAGTTGTCCTCGGCATTATTTCTGAGCGATGCACAATTACCATAAAATTGCTCTGCGAATTATAATATCTTGTAGAAGTAATAATTGTGATTTAATCAATCCTATGGATTGCATGTGCATACTGATGTTTGTCTTTATCTTGTGACGATTCGCAATTATCAAAATGTTTGTCGAAATCTATATTCATCCTAGCTTGAATGACGAGTCTGTTGTGCTCACTGCTGTAGATAGTGTGGGTGGCATTAGTCCTAGTTGGGATGGAATCATTACAAATCCTATGGATTCGGTGCTCAGTCATAGGAGTCATCTCTGCTCGTATGTCAACAGTTCAACAGCTTTGTATTGGTGTATTTAACACCATGCGATGCAGTATGAATAGCTCTCCTATTCTACCTAGAAATAAAATACAACGTGCATTTAAAGCGTATGACCCAATCATCTATAAGCAGTAACTCCATGACTGAATTATCTTAGTCTTGTACTCTGCATAATGAGAGAAGAGCCTCTATTTTAGACCTTTATATGGTTTTAGTCCAGGAATTGTACTTCAAACTTCATGACGTCATTGCAATTTGTGTCTTCAAGAATCCTCTCGTTATTTATTAAAAATAGCCCTATGTTGTTATCAAGGGACAGAAAAATTCAATATGCCCAAGAAAAGGGCCATATTTTCTCTTTATTACATGAGCACTGTGAATTTCCAACAGGCCACTGCAGATAAATCCACAATTTGCAAAGTTTGTTGCGCCATTTAAATTGACATGATGGAAGTCTCACTTCCATTCATTCAGAAAAGCTACCAGGGATCACCACAATTTCATCATTGAAAGTGGTCAATGATGTTGTTGGTGAAGCCCTTTGAAAAAAAACCAAGGCTCTTTGTGCAAAACCCCAGATGTGCGAAAAACTGTGGAACTTGAATATTGTCTTTCAAATAATGAGTGTTTTGCCTTTAGTTATTACGCATTTATACCTTGTATTCCAGTATTTATTGCTTGATAATCAATTTTGTGAGCTTTCCATCTGCAGACCTTTTTTTGAAAATATTTATTTTTGAATAATGAGGAAGTGTATCGGCAGTCATGTGGCTAAAGGTGGCAGTTAAAGGACAGTGTTGATAGACAGTTCAGCATTAGTTGAGGGGCAGTGGTGCCGTTAGTTAAGGAACAGGATTAGACAGTGGTACAAGAGTATAGGTCGATGTCTCACTGTGCAGTTAACTGTAGATTTCATGAGGTCACAACAGGTTTCCTAACCCTCCACTGTTCTCGGACCAAAACAAAACTTTTGGAAAAGTGGAAATAATTATTACATGTTGTTACATCTGCTAGTATTCTAATTCATGAAAGTCATCATTAATTCCTCACATGCTAGTCGTGATGCATGTACATACTTCATTCCTGTTAGGTCCAGATTCAATACTACTAACCACTCTGATATCATGAGAATAGTTGACTTATCCAGACGCCTCCAGCTTGTTAGTTGAAAGGACAAATTTGGTCCAGTTGGACGTATCTTAGGTGGAAGGCTTGGTATATGGAAAAATCTGATGTGGCTATTCATTTTGGTTTGTAGTATGGCATTTGGAACGCAGTAGTGCCATGGATCGTCCTGTAATGGTTTTGTCATTGTTTTGTACAATAAATTAATTGTTTGCAAATTAGGCTTCTGTGTCTTCCTTGTGAAAGAACGACCCAATGATATACACCGTACTATCGTCCATTCATCATCTTGACCCTTAAGTTTTGGATCCACTCTGTCGACCAGGACGCGGTTAAACCAGGTTACTTACACAGTAACTCTGATGGTTCAGAATGCCATTCATGTGTAACTGGGACAGCACTCAAACTCTCCGACATCATATCTTACTTCCCCTGCCATTTCAGAAGAAAATCGCACACCGACTTTTGGCAGAACATATTGTTTTATTTCAACTGAAACTTAGAAGTTCAAAGGACTTTAACCGCAGTCCAGGGTTAAATTGCAAGTCGGAACCATTGTTGATATAAGCTTACAACTCGTCACCCCAGAATATGTGCGGTAGTATTTTGACTTCATCTAAAGTGTGTCATTAAGTGGCCTTTGCTACTCCTGAATATCATCTGTTTTTGCACCACCCAATGATTTTGGGCCATCTCAGTCATGTAAAGTGGCTGGCCCAGACTCCTCTTCAGTGAGAAGAATGACCTTTTGCACTTCGGCCCAGCTAACAGCTTGTTCCATCCAGATTACCATCAAACAATTTGGTGCTATCATCAGATCGAGCAGGATTCGGCTATATACTCGATTGAAAAGCCCAATTAAAAAAAGATAATATACTCTACTAACTAATTAGTACATCAATTAAAATAGTTTTATTTGTAACTGGAAGTCTTAGAAAACAGTTGCAATATACATACAGATATATACAGTACATGATGCGTCAAATCATAACATAAAAACTTTCATGTCTGCCATTTCTGTATGATGAAGAGTGCACACGCAAAAGCCTCCAAATCCCCCTTCATCGCCACCACATGTATTGCTAGACAATAGAACAGCCCCCCCCCTTGCCTTACATTACTATTCCAGGACAGGGTCAGGATGTACTCAACATTTCAGTTGATTTCACTGGGTAAGATGGAATTTCATTCTGAACTGGTATTCTTCAAAAATGCTAAGATATTTTTTCACAAATGCTTGGCGAAGTTCCTCCTTGTTGCTCAAGCATTTAGAGAGAGGAGTTTCTGTCTCACAAACTCTGCTGAGGTCGAATATTGGGAATGATTTATTTTCAGGATTTGGCTGTTTTGTGAGGTCTTCTTCCCTTATTTTCAAATTGTCTCCAACCTCATCATAATTCAGTCCAAATACTACTCCATGTATCACACCTAATGTCTGACTTCGGGTTAGTCCAAGGTGGGTAAGGATGTTCACCATGGCATAAATGTACACAGAGGCTAATCTCTCATCTGTCGTGATCACAGCATCTGTTTTGTGGAAACTTAAGGGGCAAGTGTGCTCAACCATGTCAAGTCGCGCAAATGTTCCACTCATGTCAAGACTAAAGTCCCAGGGTTTGTCCATATTTTCTGAATCCCATTGATAATCCGGTCGCAAAACAAACTGAAATCCTAGTAATTGTTTTAACCTTGGAATAGGCACAGCAGCCAAGATACTGTAAACTAGAGACTGGATTGACAGGGATGATTTAATCTCTTCTGCAACTGTTGGCAGCTGGGATGGTAGAATGCACAGGAACAACAGATGGACACAGGCTGCCACTTCAGCATTGTCACCAACACACCGGACGCCCTTATCCTGCAGTTCCATCAAGGTTTCCGGCCTTCTGGTTGAGATGATGATTTCATCTGGTCTTATTCCACCATATGTGAGAAGAGCATTGGCAATATGACAGCCCATTCGTCCTCCACCGATGATACCAATGTAGAGAGGCTCCCTTGGCATTGAATCAAGAAGTAAGCGATGCGCTCGACCTTTGGCTTGGTATTGCAGGTTCACCCTAGCTTGTCTGGCCTCTGTCAACACATTAGCAAAATAAGCTGCCTGTGCAGCGATAGTGGCTGCCACTGCATGGGACCTGGCCCTCAAGCCGAGATAGGCCCTGTGGTCGTCTGGAATCGTACTCTCAAACTGCAAAGTTGGAAGACAAGCAGTAATGTCTGTGGCATCTCCAGGTACAGACCCAACATTTCCACCACTCTGGTCATCAGCCCGAACATTAGCAAGTTCTCTGCCGCTCATTTTGATGTTTTTTTCAAGTTATTTTGTCAAATTTGCAAATTTGGGATGGCCATCGCCATATTGAAACAATGCCTTGGTAACCGTTGTTGTCGTCGCAGATATTATGTTTCCGCTAGAACCGCTGATTGACAGGTCAAGGTCACAGTAAAAATGTCTTCACTTGAAAAGCGGCTACACCTCAATAAACTTCCTCCTATGCCCCCATCTGGCATTGGGTGTGTATCAAATATAGTCCGAAAATGTCGTAATTGAATTAAGATTTCGATAGTGTTAAAAGTCTAGTCTTTGCATGTTTTTTTATCACTTTTGCAGCTGTCAAAATTTAGGGTCGACCAGGCCGGTCCAGCAACCCAACATTGCAACAACACTCACTCGGCACTGTTTTACTGGGATTCTGCTGTGTTAGATCTTGACTGATTTTATTCTATGACACATTTCTCTCCTTCTTGTTCCAGTGGAGGATTATCCAAGAGGCCGATGATGAGGAAAAAGGACTACTCGCCCGTTACATGGGATAAATATTTTGATAATAAAGAAGATGTTAAAGTGTCTGAACGAGAAATATCCTTTTGATATTGCTCCATATATAGTGAATAGTCCATGATGTTTGCAGATCGGACAAGAACAATGTCTGTCCTGAAGAAGCCAATGGCCTAACCGCATGACCATGTTCCTTTGTATTATGACTGTAGGGGGTGTCTGGCTAGATAGGACAAAATAACCCATTGTGATGGGTTTTTTATTTTCTCCTCGGCTGTTTCTTACATTTTTCAAGTGATCCTTAACTTGTGCACATATTTCGTTTGTACTCATGTGGAGATGCTGGGCCTGTCTTATTTTTCCTCCATGGTGGAGGATTTTCTGCCTTGTCCTGGGCCCTACTCTCAGTAAGTACAATGAGAATTGTACATACACCACAATGTGGTCTCTACACATTTGCCTGTCCAAGACCTTATATTTGGCTGCCTTGTTACATGTTGAGCCCATCTCATGGACTTTGCTTGAGAGTTGTTCATCAACAACAATAATTTTCAAGTATTTGTATTACTGATGATTCTGAATTGATGAGCCTGACACATACAATACAATCTATTTATCTTTGTGTCTATTCTTTTCAGTCGGTTCTGAGTGGCCTAATCAGATGTCGATGTGCTGCTGTGGATCTCCGTGGACATGGTGAGTTGAAACAATGAAAGACACCATCACCCTGACATTCAGTGCCAACTTGTGGAGAATCAGCCCAGCCTCCGAACTTACAATACATGTGGATGTACATTTATTTATTTTTGGAGTGTAATTTGAGGGACAGTCTGAATACTAATAATTTTTGCAGGTTTGGAGAGTGGCTGAAGTACACTTTCATTATCCTTGGCAAGTTGTATAAGTTTGCTAACCTTTTTCAGGTGACACCAGAACGGCAGACGACAAGGACCTCTCCATTGGCACTTTATCAAGGTGAGTGATAATTTACATCTGCCTGGTCAGGTGGTGAAGTTGTTACTTCTTGATCGAAGGTAGCAGCGACAAAAAATTGCTTGTTTGCAGGGCGCTTTAGTTCCATTTCTTTACTATTGCTTTAAATCCAAAGACACTGGTTGATCTATACTTGTATGCCTAGGTACTCTGAGAGGATTCGACCACTAAGCTTACACATGCATACAGCTGGGGGGGAGAGTCCTGAAAATGAGAAAACGTCGCGTTCACACAGTATGACCCTTTAGAATGGTTTCAGTGAATTTATTTTCATACTCGTAGACTTTATGTTATGCTGATTATACATGGCTCTGTTTCAGTGATGTTGGTAACATCATCAAAGCCAAGTATGGTGAAGACCCTCCTCCAATTATGCTAATAGGACACAGGTGAGAAATCTTCTCTAATGCTATTCATCGCATCAGTGAGCCCCATGGTCTATTTGTTAAAGTACTAAAGTCAGAATGTTATGAACCCATTCACAGAAGATCTTGGGGACGTCACTGGACCAGTAACTCGGTAGATTTATCATTTCATTTTGAAATGAGTTGTTTTATGTCTTTTTTCCATTTCAGCATGGGAGGAGCGATTGCTATACACACAGCAGAGAAACAGTTGATTCCGTCTCTGATTGGACTGTCTGTCATAGATGTGGTGGAGGGTAAGAATACACTTTTTTTTGCATTGTTTATGGCATGGGCTTGTAGAGCATTTTGTATTTGAATTCTTCTTCTGTGCATTTGATGCTGGCAGAAATTTTCCGGATTATTTACAAAAGTCTTCAATTCCCTTCAGGTACAGCCCTCGATGCACTAAACAGTATGCAGAGCTTTCTTCGGAGTCGACCGTCGTTATTCAATTCATTGGAACATGCCATCGAGTGGAGGTAAGGACAAAATTAGCATCAGTATGGAAGAGTCTGTGCAAGAAACTTTAATGGTAAAAGAGACAATTCTGTGTTCTGAGTCTGTTTGAAGTGGTTACCAATGGGGAATTCAGCTCCCACCTGCCAGCAGGGCAGGACACTTGATGCATACAGGTAGTGATGATATTCACTGGGGTGCACAAAATTTACTTTAATCAGTTTTCGGCATACATGCTTTATGATCGTTTTGTACAGTTCATCAGTTATTTCTTTTCCAGTGTGCGGAGTGGCCAAATAAGAAATCTTGAATCGGCTAGGGTGTCCATGGGTGGTCAAGTCACGAGGTAAGTTTCGAAAGGGTATCGGCATCCCAATGACGGTGCCCATGTTTCACTGGAGTATACATTATCATAATGATGTAACAAGCTGGTCCCTGGTTCAATACCCACATTTCAAAAGCTTTATTTCCATTTAAAATTCAATTTTGCTGCTAAATATCCTTTTGCTCTGACAGTGCTGGTGTCTTTGAGGGCAAAGCGATATCAAGTACCAATGCCAATGGATGTGTAAATGAAACAACAATAACTTTATACTTTTCTCTCCAGGGTCAATCCAGGCGAAGATGTCTCATCTCTAAACATGGAAACAACGGTTCATTCAACACCCACCAATAATACAATATCAGAAGAGGAGGAAGAAGAAGGAGAATCGTCAAAATCAAATTCAGGGAACACAGAAAATAAAAATACTGGAGCAACAGTGAGTGATCTCTACTTTTCGAAATTGTTGTATTAGTTGTACTATTTCTTGACAGAAAAAGATATGTTGTGTTAAAAAACCCACAACATGTGTTTATGACACCATTTCAGATCAGTAACGGAACTCTAACATCCTCCATTGTGGTGGCTAGGTCATTTCCTGAAGGATGATCAGAACTTGAGCGCCCAATCGTTTTCCTTCAGAATTCCTTTGAGACAAATTCCCTGACAAGACTAGCATGATGTGCGTCTGTTTCTTTTCAGGCATCAAATGAAAAATTTACGTGGCGGATAAATCTATCAAAGACGGAAAAATATTGGGAAGGGTGGTTTAGTAAACTGTCGTCATTATTTCTATCGTGTGAAGTGCCAAAAATGCTACTTCTTGCCGGGGTGGACAGATTAGACAAGGAACTCACAATAGGACAGATGCAAGGTAAGGTCTTCTTCTGTTTTATTTTCTCCTTGGCAAAACTTCATATTGCTGTGGTTTCTACTTAGTGTAAAAAGTTTGGAGAATACTTGCAGATTCCCACATGTCGCCATTTTGAATGATCGATGATGACTATGACATGAAACTGTACTCAACAAGTGTAAAGATATAATTAGTTACTTTGTATAACGGTAAAAATGTGATATTTTGTTTTGCAGGTAAATTCCAGATGCAAGTGTTACCCCAGTGTGGTCATGCTGTGCATGAGGACGTGCCAGAAAAGGTGGCAGACGTCATCGCAGCATTCATCACGCGTCACAAGTTTGCGGAAGCCACAGACAAGTTCCACAAGTGAGTAGAAGAGGCAGTTTCTAAAATTTGTAGAAAGTGAGGAAGGTCAAGATGGGTGGCATAGTGTGTGAATTTGAACAGTTCTGTAATGGATGGATGTGGTATCAGTCAATCAACGATATGGCCAATAAGCATGTAAGCTACTCCTAAACCTGTTACCCTTGGATTTTCAGGACATTCCCTGCCTGTTGAGGATTGACGTCTGCTCGGAGAAGCTCCTCTGGATTTAGGACAAGGGAGAAACTTCGACTGGAGATATTCATATGTTATGGACTTTTACTAATTTGGCCTACTGCTATGATAAAATCATAGAATGGTGTATATCTGTACATGAACAGGCACAGGGCTGCCAACCAACAGTACTTCAATGATCCATTCAGAGCACTGAAAGTCACTGGTAATAATGTTGAATAGTACTAATATGATGGGCAAGAATACAAAGAAAGGGAGCTGTCTGAAAACATTTCCTGATAGCCATCATGGAGGGTTGGCAGCTCTGCCGGACTGAAGTAAGAATCCGTTGATTTATAAGTTGTGTTCAGCACTCTAAATGTATAGAAAAAAATAAGAACTTGTGTTAATTGTAACTGTGTGTGGTTTGCTTTGTCAGTAGTGCACAGTGTGATATTGAGAATCCAACTTTGACTGTAAGGCATCGGCATGCCCTTCATCTCCACGCAAGGAAGATGACAATCCCTGACCGATCAGACTGCCCCAACCAACACCATAAGTGTATATAAGTGTATTGTCTTCACTACCTTGGACAATGTCACAATATCCCAACCAGTCTTGCATCAAAGCTGAAAGTGTATCGTCTTCACTAAATAGTCACAATATCCCAACCAATCTTGCATCGAAAGCTGAAAGTGTATTGTCTTCGCTACCTGGGACAATGTCACAATATCCCAACCAATCTTGCATCAAAAGCTGAAAATGTATCGTCTTCACTACCTGGGACAATGTCGCAATATCCCAACCAATCTTGCATCGAACGCTGAAAGTGTATTGTCTTCACTACCTGGGACAATGTCACAAATATCCTAATCAATCTTGCTTCAAAAGCTGAAAATGTATCGTCTTCACTAGCTGAGACAATGTCACAATATCCCAACCAATCTTGCATCAAAAGCTGAAAGTGTATTGTCTACACTAGCTGGGAAAATGTCACAATATCCCAACCAATCTTGCATCAAAGCTGAAAGTGTATTGTCTTCACTAGCTGAGACAATGTCGCAATATCCCAACCAATCTTGCATCGAAAGCTGAAAGTGTATTGTCTTCACTACCTGGGACAATGTCACAATATCCCAACCAATCTTGCATCGAAAGCTGAAAGTGTATTGTCTTCACTACCTGGGACAATGTCACAATATCCCAACCAATCTTGCATCGAAAGCTGAAAGTGTGTTGTCTTCACTACCTGGGACAATGTCACAATATCCCAACCAATCTTGCTTCAAAAGCTGAAAATGTATCGTCTTCACTACCTGAGACAATGTCACAATATCCCAACCAATCTTGCTTCAAAAGCTGAAAATGTATCGTCTTCACTACCTGAGACAATGTCACAATATCCCAACCAATCTTGCTTCAAAAGCTGAAAATGTATCTTCTTCACTACCTGGGACAATGTCACAATATCCCAACCAATCTTGCTTCAAAAGCTGAAAATGTATCGTCTTCACTACCTGAGACAATGTCACAATATCCCAACCAATCTTGCATCAAAAGCTGAAAGTGTATTGTCTTCACTACCTGGGACAATGTCACAATATCCCAACCAATCTTGCATCGAAAGCTGAAAGTGTATTGTTTTCACTACCTGAGACAATGTCACAATATCCCAACCAATCTTGCATCGAAAGCTGAAAGTGTATTGTCTTCACTACCTGGGACAACGTCACAATATCCCAACCAATCTTGCATCAAAAGCTGAAAGTGTATTGTCTTCACTACCTGGGACAATGTCACAATATCCCAACCAATCTTGCATCGAAAGCTGAAAGTGTATTGTCTTCACTACCTGGGACAATGTCACAATATACCAACCAATATGGCTCCACAAGCAGAAACTGTCATCAGCACCAGCTGGGACAATATCAACATCCAAGACCAGTCTGACTGCTCCAACCAAGACGTCTGGTAGTCTAGTAGGCTGTGCAACCTGCACTAGGTGGGACAGAGTCAATGTCCCAGCATATGTGGCCATACCAGCAGAGACAGTATTATCTGTACCAGCTGAGACATTGTCACAATAACCACACCGATCTGACTACACAAAAGGAACTGTCGTCCGTACCACCATATGTCGCCATGCGGTGAGGGAGATCAGACTGCGATTCGGCCTGGTTGTCCCAGACCTATCTTTCTCACTGTACTGTGTCGGTACGGTGGGCAGCCACTGCAGATCCAGTTTAAACTCCTTGGACTGTCTATTCGGCACCCTGTTCATAGTGGAGGACGAGACTGCTTCCGAAATGCATGTCCAATGCGGTCTGGTTGGTGCTGTTATCAGGTGGGGAGAATAGTGACATTGTCCGAGATGGTACAGATGATACTGCGTCCGTTGGTATGGTCGCCGGTGTGGTCAGCAGATTGGTTGTCCTGACTTGTGCAGGTGATAGAGTCTTGAATAAAGCAGTCAGATCCGTCTGGGATTTTAACATCAACCAGGCCGAACCGTCTCATCTCGCTCACCATGATTGCAGCACGGTGTGGAACTGCAAAGTCAGATTCGGCCTGACTGTGACTGTCTCAACTCGTCCGTTTTATGTGCAACGCAGTGGTGCTGCGTGATTTGGTCTCGTTGTGATCGGCACAATTCCCTCGCGCCGTATGGTCAAGACGGTGGAGCTGCCAGGGATCATTTGGCCTGGGTTAAGACGGTCTCATCTCTCTCACCGTTTTGGTGAGAGACAGTGGGACAGTTTGGTCCATTTTCGTCTGTTTGGCTGTTTTTTTCAATGCACGGGCAAAACGTTGGAGCTTTTAGGACCAATGCAGTCTGGTTGTAACTGTCTCATCTAACCGTGTCGACAGTGAAGCTACTAAGGCCGATTCGGTATGACTTAGTGTGTTGTATCTCTATCACAGTGTTAGCAGGCAGCAACTGCCTCTATGATATGATATACTAATAGATTTACCCTATCCAAGACGGTGAAGGTACCTGTCTGGTTCTTTCTGATTGTGTAAGATATAACGCAACGAAGTGATTCGTGTGATAGTTACTGTATTACTGAAGACTACAAAATAGGTAACAAACTCACCAGCTACACATTCATACATATTCATGAAACCACTCGGCATTCCTCGTCAGGTAGCATACATTACATCTTTCCTTCTAAAGTGTTCTTTTACCAATGAAGCACTGACTAATACATAAACTTCTAACCTAAATCTAAGTATAACTCACAAACCAAATAAAATGGAACTTCCACGAATTTGCATAACATGCCAGATGCCTGTACCGGCACACAAGTGTTTGTTTATGATAATTATAAGAAGTGTTTATGTTTCATGGCTGGTCTTGCTAGAGATCTAGTTTATCAGGTGGCTTGCTTGTTCGCCCACTCCTTGTAACATATCCCGGGGTGTTGTTTATGGTTGGAATGGGCTCAGCAACTGCAGCCTGTGGGGCCACGTTGACATCAGTGTGATCATTCGCAGGCGCATGAGGCGGGTCCCCAGACGTATACATTACACGTGGGCGAGTCCCTTCGTTGGGAATGTTATTTTCGCGGGTTTGAAACATGTGACGGCGGTTACGTCTGAACGATTTACCCTCGGGGGTTTGAATGTTATAGCTCCTCGGCACATCAGGCAGTTTGTCTTGCACCGTCCCATATTTCCACTGTCCTCTCAAGGTCCTGAAACGAACTGCATCTCCAGGATGGATGTCAGCATTTGTGCTATTACTAACACGCTTGTCATAATACTGTTTCTGGCGGTTTTGACGGTCTGTGAGCTTCTCATGAGCGTTATCTACCACTTTTGGTTTCAAGAGATTGGGGAGAATTGGCAATTTCGAATTCAATCGGCGTGACATTAACAGTTGCGCCGGAGATTGTCCAACCCCGTCGAGTGGTGTGTTGCGGAAATTAAGTAACGCTATGCTGGGATCATCGCATGATTGTTCGCATTTCTTGAAGATGTCCTTTATTGACTGAATAGCGCGTTCAACCTGTCCATTAGACTGGGGGTAACCAGGGCTGCTGGTGGTATGGCGGAATCCCCAGGCCTTGGAGAAATCGGAGAACTCGCGGCTTGAAAATTGAGGCCCATTATCGCTGATGACGTCATTAGGGATGCCAAATCTGCTGAACGATGCTTTGAGAGCCGTAATAACAGACTGGCTTGTCAGCGTGGGAAGAATGCACACTTCCGGAAACTTGGAGAAGTAATCCACAGTCAGCAAATATTCCTTGCTCCGATATTCAAACATATCAGTTGCGACTTTACTCCACGGGAGGTCTGGAATGTCATGTGGTATCATAGGTTCAGCCGGTTGGGATTTCCTCGCTGTCTGGCAGGCGGTACAGCGTGATACGGTATCCTCAATTTGTTGACCCATTCCGGGCCAGAACAGAATGTCTCGGGCCAATTGTTTTGATTTAACGATGCCCATATGAGTTTCATGAATTCGTTTGAGCAAGTTTGCGCGCAATGTCTCTGGTACTACGAGACGATCGGTTGTCCGCTAATGTGATTTCGTCGCGATACGGGAAGTATGGAGTTAGTTCAAGTGGTACATCCTGTTTGTCATCTGGCCAGCCTTGCATCACAGTGTTCTTTAGAGACTGTAGAGTTGGGTCTGCGTCCGTGGCAGATTTAAACTCCTCTAATTTGGCATCGCTGATGTGACTGGCAATGTTCAGCAAGTTGACCTCGATTTTGTCATCGAATAGGTCTTGCGGGTTGGTGTCGGATACGAATGCGCGTGATAGAGTGTCAGCTAGAAACATTTCGCGTCCCGGGCGGTATACCAGTTTCAGATCATAGTGCTGTAGGCGTAACCTCATGCGTTGCATACGGGCTGAGAGTTTATGTATGGGCTTTGTCATGATTGCCAGTAGTGGCTTATGATCTGTCTCTATTGTTATCGGGCCTTTTCCGTAGACGTAATCATGGAATTTCTTACATCCGAAACAAATCGCGAGCAATTCTTTCTCAATGACGGCGTACATAGATTGCGTTTCATCCAGGGCCTTAGATCCGAACGCCACTGGATGACTGTCTTGAATTAAGGCTGCGCCTAATCCAGATTTACTGGCATCAACCTGAAGCGTGATGGGTTTATTGACGTCATAGAAACTCAGCACGGGCGTGTTTGTGATCAAACGTTTCAGTCTCTTATATGCTCGGTCTTGGAGATCCTCCCAATGAAATTCGACTTTTTCTTCGAGGACTTGACGTAGTGGTTTCGTTTCTTGTGAGAGGTTGGGGATGAATTTCGCAAGATATCCCACCATGGCGATGAATCTCCTAATGTCCTCTTTACATGACGGTGTCGGCATGTTGGTGATGTCACTTACGCGATCCTGGCTGACCTTTAGGCCATCACCTGAAAATATATGTCCGACGTAGTCAACTTCGCTGAGGCCTATTTTCGTTTTAGCGGGGTTGAGTTTTAACCCTACTGCGCGTGCTCGCTCCAGTACGGTGCGTAGGCGATTATCGTGCTCGGCTTGTGTGCGGCCGTGTACGACGATGTCATCGACGACAATCTCAACCCCTTCGAGGTCACCAAATAAATCCGACATGACTTTATTGAAAATGTCACCACTCGTGGATATACCAAATGGTAACCGAAGGAAACGGTAGCGTCCCCACGGCGTGTTGAAGGTACAGAGCTTTGAACTTTGCTCATCAAGGCCAATTTGCCAAAAACCTGATTTAGCGTCGAGTGTACTAAATATCTTTGAGCCGGGCATGCGTGCTGCGATTTCCTCAACTGTTTTCGTCGGATGGTGAGCTCTGCGAATCGCTTTGTTCAGTTTGGATGGATCAATGCAAATTCTCACCTTATTGTTTTGTTTTCGAACGACAGTCATACTATTGACCCATGGGGTTGGTTCGTTTTCTTTGATCACTACTTTCAGGTCCTCCATTCGATCCAGTTCGGTTTTGACGACGTCCTCAATCGCGTACGGGATTTTACGAGGTGGATCGACGGACGGCTCAACGGTCGGATCTGTGAAAAGATGGTAGTTGCTCTGAATACATCCCAATCCTTGAAAGACATCCTCGAAATCCTTGATTTGCGATATCGAATGTATGCGCTTCACTAAGTTCAGTTTATCGCACGTATCACGGCCTAGAATTGGTTGGGCATTGTCAAGGATTTGAAAGGTGACGTCCAATCCGTTAAGATTCAAGACAGTTTCGCCGACAGGCGTAATCCTATGCCCCGAATATGATACTAATCGGCACTTTGGGGGTGTGTGTGTTGCGTTCAGTTTCTTGAAAAACTGTAACGGTATAATGTCGGCCTCGCTGCCGGTATCGAGTTTGAACGATATGGATTGTCCTTGAATGGTAAATGTTTCATGCCATCCGACGTAGTTGGCTGGTGTAACTGATACCTCGCCGATGAATAGCGTGTCCACGTGGGGACCATGAAAGTCTGGTTCATAATTGCAATGATAGAATTCTGTGGTAGGCCTACCGTTATTACGTGATTCCAGGGTTACGTCATGAATGCTCGATGACGATGGAGCTTGAGGACGTACGCGTTGTTTCTCTGATCTTGCCAGTGTGCGGCAAGATGCTTTGAAGTGGTTCATGCGGCGGCAATATCCGCATTCCTTGCCGTATGCCGGACATTGTGTGTAGTCAACATGAGCTTGTCCGCCACAGTTTCCACATTTTTCCGATTGTGATCGTTTGTCAAATGTTCCGCGATGTTTGTTTCGGCTGCGATCATGGGAGCCGCGACCGTATGCCGTACTATTTTGGAATGATCTTCCGACGGCGTCGACGTCTTTTTCTTTCGTATCAGTCAGCGTCTTAAGTTGATTAGCGCTTGATTCGCTAATGCGACACGTATTGACACACTTCTCCAGGGTAAGGTCCTCGGTCTGCAGAAGTTTCTCGCGCGTGGTCTCGTCACGGATGCCGCAAACGACCCGGTCTCTGAGTAGAGAGTCTCGTAGAGCGTCGCCAAATTCACAGTCCTTGATAAGTTGTTTCAACTCCGTGAGAAATGAGTCAAATGATTCGCCGTCTTTCTGCGTCCGAGAATTGAATTGGTACCGGATAACTGTAATGTTCCGTTTCCCTTCACAGAATGCGGCGAATTTCGCCTTCAGTGGCGCGATCTGGTCCACGTCTGCCTCGGCGAAATCCATCGTGGCGTGAACCTTTTGGGCCTCCGGTCCGGCAACGTGAAGGAAGACGTTACACTGGACCACCTCAGCTTTATCGGCGACACCCGATGCTATGCTGTAGACTTCGAATGAACGTATCCAATTTCGGTAGTTAGCTTGAAGATTGCCTTCAAGGCTTAACTGCGCTGGTGGTTTTAGTCCTGACATTGTAGGTGTTTCCGATTGCGGGCGAGAGCTGACGTCTCTGACACCATGTAAGATATAACGCAACGAAGTGATTCGTGTGATAGTTACTGTATTACTGAAGACTACAAAATAGGTAACAAACTCACCAGCTACACATTCATACATATTCATGAAACCACTCGGCATTCCTCGTCAGGTAGCATACATTACAGCTATCATGTCTTACTCAGACAGCCTGGTCCTATTCTGTCTGGTTGTGACAATCTCATCTACATGTATCTCGCCGCGTCGACCACAGGGCTGATTCTCTGTTCCTGGCCCGATTCAGTCTAGTCTCTCTCACAGTGTTGGCCAGACAGCCTGGTCCTATTCTGTTTGGTTGTGACGGTCTCATCTATCTCGCCGTGTCGACCTCATAGTGGAGCTGCGAGGGGCGATTTGGTGTGTGCGTTGCATCTCTCTCACAGTGTTGGCAACACGGTGGGGCATGCATAATCTGCCTTCATGATATATTTATCCCTTCGTTGCGTATAACCCCCGCCTGACAGGTGGTACGTTCAGGAGCAGACCCTGGTGTCTATTTATAGGCCCATAACCCGCTTATTTTTTTAGAGACATACACAAACTATTCCCATGGCATGCACGTATTAATTGTGCTGTTTCGCATCTCTACCCAAGTCTGGGTCGTCTGGTTGTGACTGTCTCATCTATCTCACAGTGTCGCCTTTATAGTGGTGCTGCCAGGGCCGGCCGATTCGGTCTTAATGGTATTGCCTCAACTCTATCACTGAGTTAGCAATACGGTGGATCAAGCCATGTCAGTTTTGGTCAGGCTTTGTTGCAACGCGGTGGACCTGCCAGGTTTAGTGTGACGTTTTCAGTGTTTCTGTTTCTGAGTGTTTTCACATCACTGCTTGGGAACTCTGAAAGACAGATCGACTCGTATTCCCAAGTGTATGGAAGCACTACAGAAATATGGGGAACTGCCACAGTTGATTCCAATGTGAAGATCGTGCAAAGACAAAGCAAGCAGTGGGCGATAATGCGCCACCTTGTAGGATTATATTAGGCCAGTGACATGAGAAACACGACAGCGAGACAATTTGAATCGTATGTGAACCCGACCGCAAATGTCGCAATGGTCGACGAGGATGTTCAATCTCAAATGAAAATTGTCTCCACTGTCAAATGTTGTCATGGATCATGACCGGGGCCTTATGATAAAATGTACAAACAACAACCTCATTTGTGAAACTTTCCATTCTTTATATGATATGTTCGGGTCAAATTCAAATGTTCATCTTACTGACATAATGGTGTCATGATCTGTCGATGTACAAACATTATTGAGAGATGTTCTACAAAAGATTGATCAGCAGGCTCTAACTCCGGTGACAGCAGGCTCTCGTACCGGTGTAGCATTTTTGAATGCTCATCTGGAAAAAATATCCTTCCTTATTCATTGTTGTCAGGCTAAGGTATGGGTCTACTGAGACTCTTGACCCTCAAGCGCAAATCAATCATTCTTTCCCGGAACACTCTATTCTAGGGCATTTAAAACTGTTACACGTATTCATCCTGATATATGAGTGCCCTTGATCCACAGTTAACTTTCGTCTCCATGGCGGCCTCGTCCCGTGGGTTGGAGAAGTAGGACAGGGGACTTGTTACATCGATGGAATGATGCCGCGAGTCAGGCGCGGGGAATGCAATTGGTCATTCTATCTGAAGATAAAGTTAAATATATAAGTTTTTGTTTTGCGGGGGAGGGGGGGGGCTGCCCAGGAGCACACTGACAGATTAAGGATAATAAAAACTATGGTGCAATCTTCATTTACCATCTGTTTGCCTTCAAGACCAGCATCCATCTAGTTTAATGCGTGCCGCCATGATTGCACGATTGGATCAGAGTCCATTATTACGTTACACAGTGCATCATTTGGAAGTTACTTTTGCTTGCATTGGGATATGCAAATGGATCTACGCTATACATGTATTTCTCATTCAAATGAAGTGGGTATCTAAGTATGAACATTTTGTACGCAATTTCGTCGTATTCTTACCGGTTCAAACTTAGCACTGCGTCTTCGTCCTTGTGCAGACTGACACCAACCATTCTCGCTACCACATCTCATAGACCGGCCTCATGGTACATCACCGCTGAAATGACGAGACGAATAAAGGTTAAGGACAGAGTCAAGATCAATATTTCCTTTCAATCATTTTAAAAAGGCATATCCTCCAGTTAGACAATCACAATGTGAATTTTGATGTTGAGTACTTGATTCCAGCCAGTAATGCACGGTGCCCGCTGATGGGCTCCCAAAATCTGCTGCATACCAAGTAGCATACTCATGCTAGGTACTTATGCCCTAAAATCGGAGGAGGCCCTATGACAAATTTTAGACTAAAAGCATCTCCTACCACCTCAGCGTCTTTCCTCAGTCCAGTTATTAGTTACCATCGTATGCCTTAGAGGGGGCAGATGGAACTGTTTAAACAAGAAGTCTTTCCAACAGCCACAAGTATCTCTTCAAAAACATCTCAGCAACACGTTCGACCCAGGTAATCTGTCAGCTGGCTGACGAGTAGGTTGGGAATTGTGTGTGATCAGTTCTCTCAAAGACACCCAAGACAAGGATTAAAATCTTGTGTTTAACTTTATAGGCTAACAAATGCAAACACTTCCAATGAACCCCCTACAAGAGACGAGTGGCTCTTCGTCTCTCCGACTTTGACACCCTGCTACGAACATATCAATAGATCAGCCAGCGGTCCTTGGTGTCGCCGCGTGGGATACGCCCAGTGGAATTGTTTGCAAAAGTCAGGGAACCACGATCTGACATCCATAACCAGCGTATTCCCTATTCATGCCAGTTATAGTCGGGTGCTACACCGCAGTCGGGATCGTGGAGCCAAGTGAATAATTGTTTAGATTTGAAATACATTATTCTAAAATGATATGACATACAAGGTACAACGGTCGCAAGACACATCAATCACAAAAATAAACAAGTCCCGCCTTACCAAAAATAACACCGGGAAAATTATATCAGCACATCGAGACCATCAACATCATCCGAAATATTGTCTCTGTGACCAAGACTTGGGTCGTTAATTTGTGAGGGCAAATGGTAATTGATTAGAGATGGCAATTGATATCGCCAGCGAGCATGTACATGAAATACAACGATGCATATGATCCGTGTAGTAAGCCTTTGTCTCGCTTGCGACTGGAGTTTCTTACTGCACAATTCATTCTCTGCCCGACTGCATGACTTTTACTAAAATAAAAACCTATTAAAACCAATCAAGACCAATCAAGACCAATACGAAGCATAGATACCTCGCCCTACCTTCTGCTGCAGCAATTTTGACTTGATTACCGAAATTTCGAAGGCATTTTATGTTTGAAATCGGAGAAAGTGTTCCGGTGATCTTCTACGCAGTTCACACTCTGACTGACTGGCGTTCAAATCAACCGCGACCGATCATGACCGAAGACAATACATTTCGCGTCACACAATCCGGGCACTACCCCGCTACCAGGCTTCATGAGCTAACGGGGTCTTTTGTTCTGTCAAAGGATCAATTAACTTGTATTGTCAAAAATGTGATATTGGCCTAGCATACATACATGTGTAAGCGTACTGAGCTGTGGTCACGGAAAGACATTAGGCAGGTTTCGCGAACCAAACGAAGAGATACAAACGGCGAAGTTTGCGTCATGTAAATGAATTTGATCGACGAATGTTTAACATTTCGCCGATTGCTTTTCCTACCAAATATAACAGTTCCGCTGGTCGTCGTTCGCCCGGCTAGCGAGACCTGCAAAATGTCACAATCCTACCTACGACATATGATTGTCAAGTTTGATGCTATCAGTGGACTAGACTCATATGCAGTCCATATCGTCATCCTGGTTCTCCTGTGTCTATGGTTGGACAAGACGAGGCCGGTCCATTGCGTCCGGAGTGTATCAGTAGAAATGCAACGATTTTGATATTACAGTCCGATTTGGTCTGGTTGTGACTCAGTAGACGCTGTGGTCAACCTTCTGGGCTCAAGGGTGGAGCAGCCATGTCCGATTAACCTGATTGTGACTGTCTCAACTCTCTAACTGTATGGGCAAGACAGTAGAGCAGTCGGGTCCGATTTGGTCTGGTTGTGATTGTCTCAACTCTCTCATCGTATGGGTAAAACGGTGGAGCAGCCACTTTCGATTTGGTCAGGTTGTGACTATCTCAACTCTCTCATCGTTGGGTAAGACAGAGGAGAAGCCAGGTTCAATTTGGTCTGGTTGTGACGACCTTCTCAATTTTCTCACCGTTTGCAATGCCCAGTTCAGACTGGTTGTGACTGTCTCAACTTGCAGGGACAGTGTTATCTGCAGCAGGTGGGACAATACCCCATCAACCGGACTACACAGTATGGAACAACTTGAGAGTAACCCAACACTCAAGTGTTCTGATTGATCACAACTTCCTGGCACAGATGATGATCAGTCTGTTGAGGTCAACGACTGAATATCATAAGAGAGAAATACAAATAAAGGGGCTACATTCTGGAGGCGAATTTCTTTTTATTTCCTCCAAAACTGCAATATTGCATCATTGGTATCAAAATACAGCACATAGTTCAGATCACAGCCTTTAACTAACCTCATAGACAGTTTGCAAATTGACAAGTTCCACAACACTTGTAGATCGAGTCCAAATTGGTCAAGTTTTTGATTTGTCTAATGTCCTCTTCACATATGGCAATGTTTTGGCCATCGGGGGAAGGGTATCACATCTCTGATGTTGCTCACACCAAGTAGATACTGCAGGTAACGTTCGAAGCCCATTCCAAAGCCTCCATGAGGTGCAGAGCCAAACCGCCGAAGATCTAGGTACCTGGAAAAGAAACAACCAGAATTTCAAACTTGCTCATTTATAAGTTTTGGAACAGAAAAATGTTCACAAGTTGTCTTTGATGCCTGATGAACCGGCATGAACTATTTTCAAAGTAATGGTTCATATTAGAGTTGTTGCCAATTTGCAGTAACTTCTGCAAAACAGAGTAATGTTAGATTTAAGATTTATACTCATTCTACCTACCACTGATAGCCCTCTACAAGTCCTAACAGTTGGAGTCGTTTCTCTAATGTTTCAAAGTTGTCCTCCCTCAGCGATCCACCAAACACTTCACCGACTTCAGGAAACAAGAGATCAACTGCAGCAGCCTAGAGTGAGAGGGTAAAAGCCTAGATATCGATACTCGAATCAGGACCTCATGAGATGAAGTACAATGTCGGCTTCAGTGACAAGTCTGGGAGGAACATTTAAGGTTTACAAACAAGTTGGAGACCTTACCAAATGATAGGCACTTGAATTGAATAATAAGGTCTATAATGTCTTTGTAGACTTTATAACATTACATTGACTTACACAATATACAAACTGTCAAGTAAGTGGAAAGAAAAAACTCACTGTATTGCAATTATCATCGTTTAGTTTTGCATAGAATGGTTTGATTCTGGCGGGAAATTCTGTGACGAATACTGGAATATCACCAAAGTAATGAGTCAGGAAGCGTTCATGCTCCTTCTTGAGGTCTTCCCCCCACTGCAACAAAATGTTTGCAATATTTACAGAACGCCTGAAGAAAACCAATAATTGACAACATTTGTAAGTGTACTCGCATTCTCCAAGACAGCCTATAGCGCCATTTCACACAGCCAAGAGGAACCAGATCTGGTCAAAAGACAGCAACCAGATATTTGAACTCTCAGGAAACAGTGGTCAACTGCTGACCTCTCTCCGACTGATTGAATCTGATTCATTGTTAAACTCTAAGAACAAACAGACCAACTATTTCATGGAAATTCCTAGTGTGGTGTGAAGTTATTCAATTTGAACACTTACCTCAGGTTTAAATTGAAACTTTTGAACCTTATTTTGTAGCAACTCGACTGCATCCGTGTATGATATTCTCATGAAAGGACTTTTCAACATCTTTTTGACCAATTCCTGGAACAGGGATAGTATTAGATAAGATAAAGCTGACAAATCATTTTCTTCTTTCTCTGCATTCGCTCTTTGGTGCTTTGTATCGCTATTGTTTCGAGCTGGGGCCACATGGGTCATACAACTTCAATCCACAGCACTTACTCCAGTGTGGATATCAAGTCTACATGTGTAGAGGCACACCGGTCCAGGGACTCAGCTACAGAAAAATGTGGTTTCACATCTAAACAAGGCACTTAAGAATCAGGATTACTACATGTATATCCATGGAATTGACTTTCTCATCACCCTTTTTCAGCAGTAAGCTGTTTGCAAGAAAATTGTCAATTCTCACTTTCTTTTTGGGAGAAACATGTTTGAAAAACAAATTAACATCTTCAGCGCTTCTTGCCAGAATCGTCTCTGTCGTTTTCTTAATGAGATCCTCCATTATAACCATGAGGTCCTCTAATTGATATATAAACGCTATCTCCGCCTCCAACATGTAAAACTCGGAAAGATGATTCCGCGTCAAGGAATTTTCCGCTCGGAATGTGGGACCGAATGTGTAAACTTTTGAGAAACCACTGGAAGGAAAAAATGCACTGTAATTACTTCATATTCAAAGCTGGGCAAGCATTTTCGGCTAATTTTCCCCTTTTATCACCCACTCATTTTCTCTTCACAATAATATGTTAAAGTGAAAACTATATATTGTAATCCACAATAATCATGATAAATTTTTTGCTCAGGATGACCAGTCATATCTCCAAACAATCTACATGTAGTTAGCCCAAGGGACAAAGGCACTGACATTATTGCTTCAACTCACCCATTAACAGTTTCTAAATGGAGCTGTCCTGATACAGTGAGAAAGGCAGGATTCTTGAAGAAATGTTTTAATTTGTCCCCTTCATCATCTGAAGACATTTCATCAGTTTCTGCAGAGTCAAGGTCATTCACAAGACTACGGTCTAACGGCTCCACGCCAAAAACCTCTCCGGCTCCCTCACAGTCATTGGTTGTGATGATTGGTGTGTGGACTTCACAGAAACCATTCTCCTGTAATGATGATTTGTGAATGTAGATCTTTCAAATCTCATAGTGACATAAAAGACCTGCTCAGGTAAAACGAGGCAAATCTTGCACAGGAAAAGGGAAAAAGTTGGAAACAAAAACAAAAATAATGTTGTAAGGAAATTACTTGGCGACTTTCCTAAGGAGTCACACCTATGTCTTGGTGTCTCAATTACGAAAAATAGTATATCATTTGCCATTTGCAGTCTATTCAGTGTCCTTACTATTATCAGACCAGAGAATTTCTACTGCAGGTTTATATACCATACCTGAAAGTACTGATGTAAAGCCTGAGAAGCGGTGTTGCGGATTCTCAGCAGAGAGGAAAATATATTTGTTCTTGGCCGGAGGTGCTGGTGTTTTCTGATGAAATCTGGTGGGTGCCTCATTCGTGCTTTGAAGGGAAATTCCTTAAAAAAATCAAGATTAATTATTTCAGCAAACCTTGAACAAGACTCAACAAATATGATCATCCTCACTGTAACAATTAATTTTCATTTGATACAAATTATTATTGCCCAAGTATTCTAACAGTTGAATTTTACTGAGAGTCAAGAGTTGAATTTGATAACATGGCCGAGAGGAACTTACCCCTGGGTCACATTCACCCAATAAATTGACTGCATCTGCTTGAAGTTCAACAGCTTGTCCCTGACCGGGACTCTCTACGAGTTTCCCATGAACTTCAACACAACTTCCAAAAACATTCCTGGAAAAAGATTACCGGTAACTGTTTTAAATGAGTCCAACTTTCAAACAAGTAAATATTGAATTTGATAAACAGACAAATTAGCTTCAACTTGGGCATCCACGAAATTATCTGTTTCAGTGTTTGTTCAGGGCATTTGAGATGTATACTGCGTCAGTACTGCCTGACCTGCTTTCCTACTTACCCTTTGATGTGGCTGGCACTACAAATAACCTGCAAATTAGTTGGTGACGATCCATCATTGATGTGCAGAAACACTACATCCCTGTGGTCTCGAACAGATTTCACCCATCCCTGAACAAAATATTATAATTAAATAAAACTGTATGATACTGTATGGTCAAACACAATACGACAGTCGACACCTTCGGTCCCGGACATGACAATGGTACAGTTTGCACATAACTGACATGATCTCTAATTAAGATTGGAATTGACCACATATCCCGATATTTGCTACTAAAAATGCCATCAATGTACCATCCATCCATACACATGTAGGCCTACGTCATGTGTACATTGGGTGTATATTGCGTGTACATTGCATGTAAATTTTTTTCTATTCCAACACAAAACATCCGATTACTTCCTTCCTACCCGAACTGTGGCACCTTTTTCAATTTTTTTAGAATCAATAATGTTTTGGATACTGGTTAAATGATTCCATCTATGTTTCGAGCGGGAAAAAACTGGTGATCTGTGTGTTTTTTTCAAAAAAGTATTGAAGGCCGGCCGAAATATGGTCGCAGCCATCTTGAAGTATCGCAATAAATATTTTAGAAATTAAGCCCTATTAAATTGAATACGATACCAATTATATAATCACACGACTGTTTTGTGGAATACATTTTGGTCTTTAAAATCGGTGCATCATCACATTTTTAGATTGCCAACCTTTAAATTTTTATTATTTTTTCCAATGGCTATTCAGGTTTTCTTCACTCCTAAACATAGAAAATCACATGACATCAGGATTCACTTTCTTCATGTTCTTTCCATTTAGGAAGTGTGTTTCACCAAAATGGGGTGTTGTTGGAGTTCAGAGAAAGATGATAATTACACAGTATGTTGTTATTTAAAACCAGGATTCACTCCCTAGATAAATCAATGACAGCATTGCTGTATCCCCTGCAAAACACTGTAAAAACGCAACCAAAAACATGAAAACTAAAGAGTAGACATGCACCAACCTAATACCTCTACTCATACTCGATACTGGCTCTAGCTAATGCTTGTCTTCTTACTTGGTTTGTCTGTCTCGCCATTTTCGTGTGTGTAAGAGTGATTCACTGCAGACAATTCAATGCTAGAGTCTATAGACAAGCCGAAGTAAGTATCCACTGCAATGGCTGCATCAGCCGTCCAGAGGCAGCAGCCAACCCAAAAGTGGGCCATGCCCTTTGACGTTGAATATTGATCTCCCTTACTCGCGCATCCTTGACCTCCACGACTCCCATGCTATTCACATGTTCAAAGCAGCAATAACTGACCCGTTTTAACAGCCTAATTTCACATGTTTTCTATTTCAGGATCCCAGTGAAAGTGAGCGGAGGCATTTAATAGACCCAGTTAGTAATAACACTCAAAACAGGTCGGTAACAAAGTAAGTTGGCGTCTGTCCCACTAACTGGCATGGTGGTATTGTGGTGGTGTTGTGCTCTCTCTGTCTCAAGGTAGCGGTTAATTCAGGAAGTCTCCTTTTTTTCTGGATTTTCCTTTATTTCTGTGCAATTTTCAATTTTTCATGAAAAGATGCATGTATGGGTTTTTTCATTCCTAACATATTCACGAATTAACCTTTAAAGAATCTCTCCTCTTACCACTGTGGCACAACTTTGAGTTCAAGTCATTCTCATTCTTGTTGTAAAGTTCCTTAACCTCCCTAATAAACCTACTGTGCCTAGCAGGTTTAATTTGGTGTATCAAAAAATTAGTATTGCTAGTTGTACTAACTCCGCCAATTAAACTTTGTGGGCCAAGTACGTCAGACTCTTTACTTCTTACTATGTGCAATCCCTTTCATGTTAATCCTTGCCTATTCTGCATGTTCTGTTCTAACCTATTTCCTGTGTTCTGAAAGGCCTTGGTCACAGAATATCAGTGTTTGTAAGGGAAAATATGTTAAGCCTTGTTCAGATCGCAAATAGGGATATTGGAGACTTGCAAAACCAGGAATGAACACTGCAACATTATCATCACCAACTGTTTGAATAATTTTCTTTGGGCCCAGTTCATATTGAAATATGAGGGAACATTATGTGTGTAACCTTTCCTCTGGGACAATGATCCTCTCTTTAGCACAAGGATGATCTAACTGAGAATCAAACCAGAGACCATCAAGTAACAGGTGTTGTTTTTGAATGAATTTCAAACATTGTGTCGGGCTTCTGCTTGCAATTTCAGCCAAGCAGATGCCTTGTTGAATACCGACCCTGACACAATTATGAAAAACGTTGGATTTTCTTTTCAGTGACAATTATGCTCCACAGAGCTATGGGGCGACACAGAAGGGAGACGAACAATCGGTGCTTAACAGGATCTTACATCAAGCTGCCAAGTAAGTTATTATACTTGAAGTGGTCAGAGCCAAAGAACCTATGTGTCACATACATGTAGATTGTTTAAGCACTACGGGAACGAGCAATTTGGATCTCTGCTACCTCGTCTCTTGTCTGCTGGTAAAAATGGTAATCTTCATTCCAGTAATGTGATAGATGTATCTGCCATTGATGCCCATAATATGGAACAACATGAATATCAGGATCGGGTAAAACAATACAAGTAAGTAAATCTCCTTTCCGAGGGAGCCTTCCTCAACAACCAATCATAAAGCAGTCGCTGCGTTGTTATACATTATACTTCTGGCACTCCCCATTATGTAGGTATCCTCTTTGATATCGAAGAGTGTTTTAGTATGAGGTGATAAAGGAGCAGATTTAAGTACTTACAGTAGAAGCTCTCTATCAAGGAGACCCTTGGCCAATGTGACACCATCTCACTCATGTTTGGTTTTCTTTCCAGGACGCGAGTTGAAATAGTGTGCAGTAGTTCTCAAAGACTGAAACGTGGACCAACACTTCCTAACGTTGGGGTGATGCCTCAGAATGTGTTATCAGAGCCACCAGTATCATTAGCAGACATTCAGTTTGTAAGTAAATGCAGATATCTCTGGATTTAGTCCATGCTCTCCAGAAATCACCTTTAGAGAGTCAATAGGTTGTCTTTTGAATCTTTCAAAATAGTTCACCTGTGAGACACTAGCAAGATAGTGAAGAACTGACCAACTTTCTGTGCAGAAATGTTACCAATTAAATTGATTGTTAAAAAAAGGGGTTTACACTATACCATATTTCTCACTCTTTCATTCCAGGTATCAATGACAGCTGAAAAAGCTCTCCAAGCCGTTCGCCAGGTCAAGGTCACTCATAAAGAAGACTTGGTTGTGCCGTTTGGCGTACCTTAGGATAAAGACATGCATTTAGGTTTTTCCAATTTGTACTTTGCTGCATGAGATGTGTGTGCCTTCAGATTCAGTCATCAGATTCTTTTCCCCTGACTGAGAGAGTTGCGTAAATTGTACTCTAAGCCTGAATGTTTTCAATGGCCCTTCATTTCAATGAGACATCTTTTCCTAAAAAGAGGCTTACACATATCGGAGAAAGGAAAAGTTGCCATGAAAACTTTCTGGTTATCAAATTTACAACTTTAGGAGTTGTACATTTCATACCAAGGCTGCGGTTGTGCTTGGGTCAGAAGTTTAAAGGAAGGGAGTAAACTGATGTTCCTGGTGAACATGATGTGATGATTATCAAATACCTTGCTTTGTGCACCGGCCTATCTTTTGGTTAATGATTATGCATGTACATTGCATTAGCATATCTAGTATCTACGTGTAGTATCAACGCTAATCGGATTGATAGTTTTGTGAGGCTCAATTCTTCATATCCTTGTCTTCTTTAAAAAGGACAATAAGTGTCTCATTATTCTGGGTAAATATAATCAATTCATTGTCAATTCTATCTAGGAATAGTCAAATTTACTTATTCCTACAATGGAATTAAATATTGTAATTTGTTTGAAGACTTCACCCAGCGTCTGGGACCCATATCTTACACAAAGAACTATAGATAATGTACATGTACACAGATATTAGTTCTAGATAAGCACGTGTAAATGAAATTAAAAAGTTGTCACCGAGTTTGAAGGCACTGTATATTCAATTGTATAGGATTTGTAAGAAAACATGAACGATTTTGAATGAAGTATAGAGTAAGGACTGCAGGCTATGCATGAGGTTTGAATGCAAAGGACACACCACTCCATCCCCTCCCCGTGTATTTGACAGCATAAACATGATATTTATGTGCTATTTTCATTCTTTGCATTCATGCCTTATGAATGTTTGCTGAGCAGACAGTATTCTGTTTATGTTCTGTTCATATTATCAAGTTGTAAATAGTGCTATTATATTGTACACAATGTGCTGATTCATACCTGTTGTGTTAATGTCATCGAATCGCGTGCTGCAGAGAGGTGATTCTTATTGCAGAGACTTGCAAGTAAATATTTATGGGTTGTATGCTCAAATCTTTAAAATTTGCTCAGTTGATACTATTAGCATCACTTAAGGCAGGTTTACTGTGACATTGCCATAACAAACCATATATGGCAATGTGATGAAAATAGACTGAGAAGTACATCTATGTTTTGGTACACAACAGCCATGTCAAAATTTATATTCAATGTGTGATAGCATAATTGAAAAATCTCACATTCAATTTATAATTTGAAACTGCACAAACCACATAGGCCTCTAAAGCACTTGTATCACAGGCCAGTAAATTCTATTTGAGTTCATCTTGGCTACACACCCAGGCTACACACCCAGGGCAAAGCCAAGTTTGCAATAACACCCCTCTGTTTATTCTGGATATTTGCCAAGATGAGATTATTACCTTGGCAAATATCAGGGTCAGTTTCATCTGAAACCATCAATTCATTTACATGTGGTCTTGCGAGCTGTAAAAAGGCAAGAAAATTGTCACTTGAAATGATTTGTCCGACAAATCTCAATTCATTAAAATTATTTTGTGTGCATAATGAAATTTGTCCTTTGGTTTGTCATGTTTCACAGTATGTGGCTTACTTTAAATTCTTCTTGTAGAAATAATCTGTTATCCTGATGGATTGCTCATCCCCCAAGCACCAGCAACAGACACCTGTCCTCAAAGTGAATCCAAAATTGTCCACTGAAAAAGTGAACTCAAAGACCAGCCTAAGCCCATCTGGCCCTGGTTTGCTCTGGTTGTGACTGTTTTGTCTCTCTCACCATGTCCGCAATATGGTGGAGCTGCTATTTCCGATTCAGTCTGGTCATGGACATTTTCTATTGCCATTTTGGCAGGAAGGCTGAGCTGTCCAAGTCTCCTTTTAGGCGTCAGTATCCCCAACATCATCCCATTAGGAGAGCTAAGAGAGAGAGAGAGAAGCGAAACGGTCACAACCATAACAAATCAACCCTGGCATCTCCACCATGTTGTCAACACAGTGAGCAAGGTGAGACGGCCACAACCAAACAATGGGACCTAGCTGTCCCCACTGTCAGCCAGCACAGGGAGAGACAACACAGTCACAGCCAGCCCAAATTGGGCCAGTCACCTCCACCGTCTTACACCATAGAGATACCTGCCACTGCTTCACCAAAACTGTGACAGAGATGAGACCGCCACAACGAGAATGAATCAGCCCTGGCAGCTCCATTATGTTGCCAACACGATGAGATAGATGAAACAGTCACAACCAGGCAGAATGGGACCAAGCTGCCCCGACTATCTTGCCAACATGGTGAGAGAAACAAGACAGTCACTGCAAGACTAAAGTCTGGCCAACAGGCGGAGATAGATGAGACAGTCACAACCACACAGAATAGGATTAGCTTGCCCACGCTGCCCTGCAACACGATGAGCGAATCAAGACAGTCACAATAAGACCTAATCAGGCTGGGCATCAATCAACACCGTTTTGTACCACTTGACACATCTCGTCCAATACCAAAGAGACGGGGTTGTATCCCATCCCCACCCTTGCTTGGGTATGGATGGTAAATAATGGGACTTGTCAAGTCCATCATCACAACCGCACCGAATCTTGACTTGCTGCCCAATAGAGGCGAGACAGTCACAACGAGACCGAATCAGACCTGCATCTTCACTATCTTGACAACACGGTACGTCGGGCGGTGTGAGAGAGTCACAGCTGAGCTGTACCGAGTCGGTTCTCGCAGGTCCTCTGTGTATTACCGATACGGTGAGATCGGCGGAACAGTCACAACCAGACAAAATAGGACCAGGCTACCCATCCGTTTTGCCATCATGGTGAGACCAATTAGACACTAACAGTCATGCCGAATTGTAAAGTGGAGCTCGACCGTGTTGCCTATTGCGGGAGGGAGATGTGACTACCTCATGTATCACGCAGTTTCGGCGAAATGATGAGTTGCCAGGTCCGGTCCGGTTCAGTCTGGTTATGAGAGCTGTCTCTCTCACCTTGTTGAAACAACGGTGGAGCTGTCAAATCTAGTAGCTGCACCATCCTACTAATACAATAAAAGATATCAGACGGTCTCAACCACACCCATTTTTCAAACACAGTCAGAGAGATGTAATACTGAGACAGTCGCAACCATACCGAACCCAATGTTGTCAACACAGTCAGAAAGAACAACAGTCACAACCAAATCGCATTGAACCTGGTTACCCACCCGTGTTGCCGCAACGGTGAGCGAGACAGTCACACCCATACCGAATGGGGACTGGCCACCCAATGGTGTTGCCGACACAGTGAGAGAGAGGAGACAGTCACCGAACCGCATGAGACCGGTTAATACTTATCTGTGTTGCAACAATAGACAGTGAAAACTATACCGAATCAAACGACACAGTGGGAGAGATGAGGCGGTCTCAACTCACCGAATTGACCCGGGCAGCTGCATCATGTTGCCGACACAGTGAGAGAGATGGGACACTCACAGCTAGACTGAACCGGGCTCGACAGAAGATTCAGTCGGGTAGATCTCTCACACAGTGTTCACAACACGGTAGAGCTGTCGGGCGAGATTCAGTCTGGTTGTGATTGTAACATCCCTCTCATTCTCAACACCGTGGAGCTGGTGGGGCCGATTCAGTCTAGTCGTGACTGTCTCGTCTCTCTCACTGTGTTTGCAACACGATGGAACTGTCGGGCTCGATTCAGTGTGGTTGTGACTGTCACACCTCTCGGCAACGCGGCGGAGAGGTGACTGTCCCATCTCTCACTGCGACCTCAGCACGGTAGAGCTCTCTCTGTGACTGTCCTATCTCTTTCCCTGCATCCTCCACACGTGGTGGAACTGTCTGGCTCGATTCGGTGTTGTTGTGAATGTCTCATCTCTCGACAACGTGGTTGGCCTATTAGGTCCCATTTAGTCTGGCTTTGACAGCTCGACTGCAGCTCCACCATATTCCAAATACATCAAGATGGAGGAGACAGTCTCACCCACACCAAATTTGCCCTAATTTGCCCAAATTAGCCGATACGGAGAGAGGAAGATAGAGAGAGAGATGTGACAGTCACATCGAGACTGAATGGGGCCCAAACTCCACTCGCGTCGAGGACATAGTGAAAGGGATAAGACAGTCATAGCGAGATTGAATCTGGCCCCAACTCGTCGAGGACACATGTACAGTGAGAGGGATGAGACAGTCACAGCGAGACTGAATCGGACTACAGCTCAACAGGGTCGAGGACGCATTGAGATCGATAGGACTGTCCACAGTGAGACTGAATCTGACCACAGTTCCACCGTGTTGAGGACAAAGTGAGAGAGATGAGACAGTCGCAGCGAGACTGAATCTGGCTCGACAGCTCCACCATGTCGAGGACACAGTGAGAGAGACGAGACAGTCACAGCGAGACTGAATCGGGCCACCGCTCCACCGTGTCGAGGACGCATTGAAGGCGATAGGACAGTCACAGTGATACTGAATCCGGTCACAGCTCCACCGTGTCGAAGACGCATGTGGAGCGATTCAGTCTCACTGTGACTGTCTCATCCCCCTCTCACTGTGTCCTCGACAGGGTGGTTCAGCTGTGGCCTGATTCAGTCTCGCTGTGACTGTCTCATCCCTCTCAATGTGTCCTCGACAGGATGGATCGAGCCGTGGCCCGATTCAGTCTCGCGGTGACTGTCTCATCTCTCTCACTGTGTCCTCGACAGGGTGGATCGAGCTGTGGCCCGATTCAGTCTCGCTGTGACTGTCTCATCTCTCTCACTGCGTTCTCAACGCAGCTTAGCTCTCCGGCTCGATTCAGTCGTCGGGTTGTGACTGTACGTCTCACCTCTCGGCAACGCGGTGGAGCTAACAGGTCCCATTCAGTCTAGTTGTGACTATCTCATCTCCAACCCTTTTGGCAACATAGTGGAGCAGTCAGGCTCGATCCAGTCTTGGTCTGACTGTCCCATCTCACTCACTGTGTTAGCAACACGGAGGAGCTGCCCAAGCAAATTCTTAGCTTTTTTCATTGTGATGGCAGGATGGTGGAGTTAAGAGGTCCTTATCAAACTTGCTGGAACAACCTCATCTTATCCCACTCTATTAGCCATACTGTGGAGCTGAAGGACCCGATTCAGTCCACCTGTGACTGACCCATCTCGCTCACTCTGTCGGCAACACGATGGAGCTGCCCGGCCAATTCGGTGCTGTTGAGACCGTCTTGTCTCTTCTGCTCTGGTGAACATGGTCACATTCAGTCTGGTTAAGTGTTGTTTGAATTGGCTGCCTCGCCGAAACTGTGTCGAGACAGCCACGACCTGACCGAATCAGATTTGACAGTCACATCTCACTCTCTCTCTCCCTCTCTCCGTATCGGCACCACGGTCAAGCTGCCAGGGCAAATTTGGTGTAGGTGAGACTGTCTCATCTTTCCCGGTGTATTTGGAATATGGTGGAGCTGCAGTCGAGCTGTCAAAGCCAGACTGAATGGGACCTAATAGGCCAACCACGTTGTCGAGAGATGAGACATTCACAACGACACCGATCCACCGCGTGTGGAGGATGCAGGGAAAGAGATAGGACAGTCACGGCGAGATTGGATCGGGCCCGAGAGCTCCACTGTGTTGAGAGCGAGAGAGATGGTTCGATCAGAACCAGACTGAATCTCGCCCGATAGCTCTATCGTGTTGTGGATGTGCGTGAGACATGAGACCTTCACAGCGAGACTAACTCGGGTCCGACAGGTCTACCGTGTTGCATACGCCCTGAGAGAGATGGTACAATCACAACCAGACTGAATCGGGCCCAACAGCTCTACCGTGTTGCAAACACAGTGGGAGAGACGAGACAGTCACGACTTGACTGAATCGGGCCCAACGCCTCCACCGTGTTGAGGACGCAGTGAGAGAGACGGTACTGTCACAACCAGACTGAATCGGACCCGACAGCTCCATCGTGTTGAGGACGCAGTGAGAGAGATGTGACAGTCACAGCCAGACTGAATCGGGCCACACATCCCCACCGTGTTGAGGACGCAATGAGAGAGAGGGTACAGTCACAACCAGATTAAATTGGACCCGACAGCTCCATTGTGTTGAGGACGCAGTGAGAGAGATGAGACAGTCACAGCCAGACCGAATTGGATCCAACAGCTCTACAGTGTTGCAGACGCTCTGAGAGATGAGACAGTCACAACCAGACTGAATCGGGCCCAACAGCTCCATCGTGAATTGTCATCACGTTGGGAAAGATGAAATAGTCACAGCCAGTCTGAATGGGCTCTGTAAGCTCCACCACCACTTGCGGAGAGATGAGACAGTCACTTGTCTGAATCAGGCCCGACAGCTCCACCATGTTGCGGATGCAGTGAGAGAAATGAAACAGGAAAAACTTGATCGAATCTGACCTTGCAGCCCAACAGTTTCCCAAATCAGTGACAGAGATAAGACAGCAATAAAACATCAACATAATTTTTATTTATATATAATTTATACACATCACAGATGAATACATTTAGACCTGTTTCATTTTTTACATCCAGGGCAAAAAGTTATAGTTTGTCAACAAATCAATATAATCTTTTTAAAATATTGGAGTTTGGAGTTGACCATGCCTAAAAATCCCAAATACCTAGCGGGCAATTTGGATCAAATAACAGGCAATAGTATAGCTACACAGTTCAACTAGTCTGAAGGAAAAGTTGGTCCATATCATGTACAGGACCAATGATTTAACTGGTGTTTGGTGGGAAAGACAGTGTATTTGTAACATTACAATGAAGAATAGTACACTATTAGGTCTATGAATAACATATCTCTAGCTTGAAGCATTAACACCACACTGGTGGGCTTTGTACTAAAATCAAGAAAGGTAGGTTGGAGGTAAAATTAAGGCCCAAACCTGGTCAAATGCTTGGGATTGATGCTGAGCTCAACCCGAAGAAGTTGATTTCACTGGAGAGGCCTACAGTGTGGGCACAACTGGTATGAGTATGAAAATTGGACAATCAATGCAGTCTTTCTTGTCCGTCCTGTTTTTCGGTACGTACTGAAACACAGAGGTCCCCATCAAGAACGATACGTGACAACTTTTTAATCGAGTCAGATTTGTGTCCATTCAGCCCTCAGTCTTGGGTTTTTTCGTTTTTTTGTTGATGTTTTTGTGAGCAGGAGCATTTGCCGTTTCCCTGTCCTTGGTCGTGATCTGGCTGAAGTCAAACTGTTTTAATTGTGGCAACTTGGCAAGGACGTAACATCGGTAGTCCTGGAAACAAGAGGGTGAACATGATAAATAAAACATAGTTGTGGGAAGGGAGGACTCTTCAAATTCAATCATATTTACTGATAACAGCTCAATGCTCAGCATCATGTTTTGGCACATACTTTTCATTAAGCATTTTGATAACCCTGTGTACATTGTATTGGAAGTAGCAATCATGATAAGATTCTGTGTTTGGTGGCCACACATATTCAGATTATTGGTAAATAATAAAGTCACACAAACACTGGAGGGTTTACAGTAGTGTGGAGTTCTGCAGCTAGAATGATACTGAGAGAAGATTGATTGTATACCTTAATACTCTCAATCGGGTTTCCATGAAGAGTCAGTTTGGTGAGATGTTTGAGCGTGGCTAGTTTGTCCACTTCCTTTAGGTCGGTGATGTTGTTGGAATGTAAATATAGGGAACGGAGCTGGGGAAGGTGAAGGAGCTGAAAAAAACACAAGAATTCTTTTTAATTATATTCATAGGGGGCAACCTGGATTTGGAACTCATAATGCGTCTTTGGATAGAATACACACTCGGGAAGTTTACAATCATTTCCAAGAAAAAGAACTTTTGAAAAAAAAATTGGGAGGAGGGGAACTGGGAAGTGTCCTCTACATTTTGAAATCCATAGAGGTTGATAATGTCCTTATCGACTCACTGTATAAACTTACATGATCAACAGTCGCTACTTCATTAAATGAAAGATCAACGAGATAGACTCCTTCCGGATTTTCAAACAGGGTCTCCACCGTTGTTAGCAGTGTTCCGAGATCTCCAATGCTGTTGTTATTCAGTTTGATTCCATGACTTTTTGACTTGGGCTTCTCTTCGGGCTCCCCGTCCTTTTCTAGAATCTTCTTCTTACTACTTGTTTGCGCTTTCGTCTTCCTTGGCGAATTATTCCTGGGCTCATCATCCACAGCCTCTGGAAGATAGATATCGAGAAATGGAATAGTTTCAAGTTTATCAAGGATTTCCTCCAAATGAAAGTTGGCAGTAGAGTGGAGTGTACACTGTAAAGTGGGGAAATGCACTACCTCACACACCCCACTCTCTCCAATTAAGGGTATACCTTGCACATCACCAAGGTTCCAAGCTAGGGGAAATCATTAATCAAACTCTAAAAAAGGAAAAAAAATCCAGTCTTTCCCTTAACTAGACATCCATGTCTCGCGAAATCCGACATGTGACGATTATTTTTTCATTAAATATTTCAGTGTCATTTGGTAAGCATTTCTGACTGTGAATGGGTGACAATGGCAATGATAGTGACAATGATACATACCGGAGCAGCATGTCAGGCTCAGGAATGAGTAATCAAGAGGTGCCACGGACGAGGCATGGCAATCTATTGAGGAGGTTGCTGTGTTCTTCTTTTGATAACTCATTTTTGCATTTATTATCCTGAAACAAGTAGAAAAGAAAATATTAATTTCAAAGACATTTAACGTTATGTCACTGACTAAGTACAGACATTCTTGGTTTTGACTTTTAACTTAGTCTCATTGACTGATTGAGTCCATATTTCTAGATAGAATGGAATATTTATTGTAATAGTAATGCTGAATGAATGAATGAATTGAATGGAGGTAGACCCAAAATAGTTTTCATAATCATTGTAATCTGAGACTGAGACTTAGATTAGAATACCTGCACTCATCACACCCAAATCATGCAAATGGCCATATTGAATACAAGGCGTACTAGCAATGCATGCATGCGATTTTGTTACGTACATGACACGTATTGATGTAGGCCTATGTGTACACGTGTACCTGGTAGGCCTACGTTTTGACAGCTGAACAATTTGGCCAAACTAATGACTCCACTCGTCATAATATTCTTCCTGAACCCCCACAATAATGACATTTTACGATTCTATAAGCATCAGACTATCTTAAGTGCATACAATTACCTTAAAGTTGGACGGAATATTTGAGTTTGGACGAACCAATCGAAATTTTTCTAATCTTGGTTTTCTCAGTTCGCCATATTGTTTCTCTTAACAACGATGTTGTTGTCGTCGTTAATTTTGGATGAAGGTATTCCACTTTGACCGCTGGTCTTTTTGTCTTCAAGTCCTCAATTTCAAAATACCATGCAAGACACGTTAGCACTGTATCATTCAATTGGATACTTGTCAACGGATGTACTATGACATAAAGCTTTCAGGGGGACAACTTCAAAACCTTAGGCACACTATCAGAGCTAGCTGGTTAGGTACACTAATAAATACACCCAAATGCAGCAGCGAGCTGGTGCATGAATGACTTCAGGAATACAACAGTATAGCAGACCTCAGGCAGACCAAGTGTAACTCAAGAACGACAAGTTTGGTGGAGGAAATACTCAGACATTGTGGGCCAGAAGAAGCCATGACCATGTTCCAATCAGTATTTGTCAACCTTACTGCCAAGTGTATAATAACGGAGTCAAAACAACGATAATGAACAGCATTGATATATATTTATGTTCAAAGGAACAGCTCATACATTCTTAAACAGGCAAACAGGAATTTTTTTGTCGTCAAAACTACACATACTTGAGAATGCTTGTGTTTCATGTCTTTGATCTGCCAAGATCACAACCTGTATGAGACAAGGTCACAACCTTGAGGATTAAAAGTCACAATATAGATTAGTGCAACATGGATGAGTCACGTTCAAAGCCTCGTCACGTCTAGATCATATCCTTCAGGATTCAATGAGTCAAATCCACAACATTGACTGTAAAACTAATCAAGGTCACAGAAATAATCATACATTTATAAATATTCCATTGAAAGGTCACATTATATACAAAGGTCATTGAAACACATAAACAACACTGATCATGCATGTACATTATCTACTGGAGCATATTTAGTTAGCGTAGCAATAGGTATATCATCACTGCAATATAAAAATATCACCTCAGTGACATTGTAACAACCATATTTACTAATACTGTGTAAGCTAGTTACACCTACATATAGACTAACTAACAAAATATGCACTGTTGATGACGCTTTTGTGCCTGTCAAAGGACAAACATAGAAAATTACCATTACAGAGATAGCACTTGTCCTTTAACCTTGCAAATGTATTTCATGGTTTTACAGTATTTGGGCCAAGTTACATGAATAAGGATGAATTCATAGCATCCAAAATTCCATAAGGCCACCTGCGGCCTGTCGTTTTTAAGACAAGCAGGTTTACTGATGTTGCCACACTTCGATACTGCCACTGTTGGACTGAAGACAATGTACGTCACGTGGGCCTGTGACCCAAATTTTACGTTAGATATGGTTTCTTTTGCTGCGATGATGTCAACTGCACAGCCCCTTGTGGTTTGTAGCACACATGGATCACATATTCAAAATAGCTTCAACCTCACAACATTTCTCTGTAGCCCCCCCCCCCTCCCCTTCAAATGTGGTGGAAGGGGCCATCCATAAAGTATGTACGCATCAAACTGGGGATATTGAGACCCCCCTGCTGGATGCATCTGGCTTTGCCATTCAGTCTTTTCCCACCATGTGTCATGCCTGCCAATCTACATGTATCAGACACGTATTACCAATCCGGCAACAGAAATCACGAAGGCCTAGGCATCCCACGGTCAAGAAAATGTCCCTGATTTGTTGGTACAAATTACTCTAGTCCTAACGTCCAGTTGATTCCTTGCACTATCATGATGATGACTGGTTGCCAGGCAACCAAATAACGTATCCAATCCAGGAGGTTCCCGTATAAAACGTGTGGCCTCTCCCATCTGTACAATTGTTAACGAAACAACCACAAGCAACAATATCTTATCAAGAGACGAAATAATCAGAAGAAAAAATTACACCTGAGAATTACACCTGAGATTGATTAGATGATTAAGGTCAACATCAGCTTTTAATTACTAAGACAAGAAAAATCCAAATTTGTCCAATTAGCTCAGGCAGACTCCTTAAGCCCATAAATGACGAGATGTTTGAACAGGCAATAATATGTATCTTTCCTAAGTTCACAGCAAAAAGGATACGGGTTTGAAAACATCCTCTTCAGGTCAACCTTTTCCTTACAGTAGGGACACGTCTGTTTCTTTCCCACAATGCACCAGCCTCGTATACAAAACTCGTGGAATCTAAACAATTCTGGTCAAGGAAAAAGATTTTAGAATATGTATTTAAAATAAATTGTGCTATAATTTAAAATGAAAGTGTACCAGGATTTTCATTCAATCAAGCATTTTAAGTGACAGTTCTCCGGTCTCAACACCTTCAGCGCCGAACCTACGTGGCCCAAATCCCCTCCCCCTTTGAGCTGGTTATCGGAGTCTCATGGACTGCATGAAAGAACTACGCCATCGCCATCTTCAGGGCAAAGGAGGAACTGAAAAGACAAGAAGAGGTCTTTCCAGTTCCTACCTTGCCCTGAAGATGGCGATGGCGTAGTTCTTTCACGAAGTCATTTAAAGTTCTGAACTAAGCCATCGCCATCTTCAGGGTACCGACGGAACCGTTTGGTGTTTTCAGTTCCTACCTTGCCCTGGAGATGGCGATGGCGTAGTTCGTTCATGAAGTCCATGAGACTTCGATAACCAGCTCAAAGAGGGGAGATTAGGGCCACGTAGATCTACGTGGTTCGCCGCTGAAGGTGTTAAGATACAAATTGTTATTCAGCTTTGCCCCTCTCCTCAATTTGTGGACATGGTTTCCTGGTAGCAAATTATTCATGTGTTCTACACACTCCAAAATGCAACTCGTTTTTTTACTGCCTGTATCATTATCATCATTATTGTCAATTCTGACGTCATGGCCCTTGGCCTTTGCCATAATCAGCAGGTTATTCAAGATTTTCAAAGGATACGTGTGATTACAAGATAATCGGTATGTTTTTTCACCCACGTCCTCTTCATCATCATCGTCATAGTCGTTGCCACGATGTGGCGTGAATTTATTACCGCAGACGGCACACACATCTGGTTCTAACTGTCTCGTCGGCATGCCAGTGGTCGTGTAATACTGAAAGAGAAAAATGTGTGTTTTCACTTAGAACATACAGGGCATGTCAAATTTTCTTCCCACCTGTATCACAATAATGCACAGCTGAAGTACTGGTTGGCATACAACCATAGATGTAAAAGCTGACCAGCCTGGTACCCTGCTACACTTCTTAAGATGGGTATCGTCAAGAAATGATAAAGGCTAGTCATTTTTGTGGAGACTGCAAAAGTATTTTCCATCAACTTTATCACACTTCCACTTACCCCTATATGTGACGCCATTTTATCAGTGCAGACCTCAGCAAAATCTCTCCCAACCACGCCGTAATATAATCCGTAGAAAAGAAGTAATAGCCCAAAGTCCATGGCAACGTTTGGTTGAATCATAAATAGGAGATTAAGTCCGAATAACGTAAACATGATCACACAGTAACCAACGATACCTAATGCATAGCTGATCTTATAGATAATGACAAACCAGGTATACACTTTTCTGTAAAGAGAAGAAGAATTCATCAATTATTTATCAGGGATGAACTGCTCTCATTGGATCAACACATACCCTAGCTGCCCGTCATCCAAGGATTGGGAAGGGGGCGCCCAAGGCTCAAAACTGACTTTTACAGATGCATAGCTTTTCAAAAAGTGTGTAGCAGTTCAGGGGGCCTGATCTCTTTGTCAGCCAAATTATTTGGAAGGAGAACTTCACTGGGATACTAGTGTTAACCTTACCTAGGTGTTGTGCCTGCTATTCTTGTTCTAGATGCCAGTGATGAAATATAACCATTGATGACTGAGAAAATGGCCCATATGATGATGAATCTCCACCAGTGGAATTTCAGGCAGAAAAAGATAGGAATAATCCACATTCCCAGTAACGTGACTATCTAAAAACAAGTGGAAATCTTTAGTTTATGGAAAACAACCAATTTTTTTTCAGGAATAGTTGAGCAAATTTAATACATCTTGATTGTTACATCATGTTGTGCCATTTGCAAGAGAAAGATTCCTAGTTTTTACATATTTTAAATGCATTTATGACATATATGTTGGAATGCGTCTAGAAATGGTGATGAAGTCATCATTATCATGTGCTTCTACAGGCATACATGTCATAGTTATAAACCACTTCAAAGACACCTGTACAGCAAACCCTTTGACGGAAGATGAGTCATGAACCATTTATTGATCTGTGCGGTAATGATGGGTTTGATTCCAACAGTACCGTAATCTGCTGTCGTCTGACAATAACGTACTATCATTCAGCTCATTCACATGTTATGTTACGTTAACCCTTTTCTCACCTGATAGGATCTAAAGTGTCTTTGTTTCCACTGTACGAGTAATACTTGTGCAACAACCAGAGTTGTTATAAGGATTAGCACCATCTCTGCATGCATGGCCTCGTGGCCGCGATGCTTCTCGTGTAACTTCTGGTGTTCGATTCTGCAGGAGAGAATGACATGCAAATCATCGTAATGACAACAACAATGACACTGAGTGACCTTTCAATTTGAATAACACCTAGCCTATAACTGAAGAACATCAGTACTAAAGTACTTGGTTTTAAAGATTGCCACACTGCTGGATTCAAAGGCCACTGCTAATAAACTGATTAGCTGTTTTGATATTTTGCCGGATGATCGAGAACCAATCACAAGGTCAACTGTCACTAGTATCAACCACTCACCGCCATCGCTCTTGTTCTGTCAGCTTCGACATGTCGATGGACTGAAAAATAAAAAGATATCAGAAACACAGCGGTCAAACACTGAACCAAAGCTTCTGATGAAAGACAGTGCGACTATCAGAAACTGTCAAGGTAAAGACTTTTTCCATTGATTGTGTGAAAATTAAAATTTGGATTTATGTGTGTGACCGTTGTGGTGTTCTGAGAACAACTTCATGCAGAGGATGAACTGAAAGACCCCACACCCATGGACCCTACTTCATGCTGACTCAGTCAGGTTTTTAAGATTCTCTTTACTTCTGCTAGTTTTAGTTTAAAAAATCACCTCACCAAATGATTGTAATGCAAATTATGTCACGACCTTAATTCTACAATGCCATACCTGGGTATTGTCATTCAAGTGAAAAAACTTCCCAACTAAGAATCTTTAACAAAAAACGTGACCTTACACGGACGTCGACGGAGGGGATGTGAGAAACAAGGTCTCTATGAAAAAAAGATCTAGGGTACATCAATTTATAGGTAGGCAATGCCTAATAGGGCCTAGAAAAGCATAAGAAAGAACAACAGGAACCAGCTACCACTTTTACCAGCAAATTCCCTCAACCCTGCATTCAAGTTACCTTCATATTCCTCAAATGCTCTTTGGGATATTTGGGAAATTTTACATTGACCATTTCAAGTAATTTTGATATAACTCAATTGACTATTGCCTGGATTCAATCAAGGTCGACTAGAGTGATCTGAAGTGAAACCAGTGAATGAATGAAAGTTGATACTCAAATTACTGTATAGTGATACTGATTCTGATAGATAAAAATGTCATGACTGTCTTGTAATAATCAACAAAACGAAAGCTAAGCCCTGGTACGATGAATAGAACAATCTCTTAAGACATAACAGATTGGATTGTTCCGTTTGAGAGAATCTGGCATGTCAGAGACAGTGTGTTGACTGTGACTGTGTCTGAGTCTCTGACTGAACATGAAGTGTTGGTTAATGATTGTATGTAGATTGTAGTGCACTGTACATGTAAAAATGTGGCAAAACAAACCGCGTTTTCAACACCAAATACAGTGCACATTGCAAATAATGTGACATGTTATCAATCTAGATAACTACAAGGTCCCTTTTCCAACCTCAGCTATTATTTTAGGCATCTACTTCAAAAGATACAGTACCTTATTCATGACTTTTCCATCGCTGTGGCCGTGGCCAAAATGAGGATCCATTTTGAATACACTAGCGCCCCACCGTCAAAATGAGGAACTAATTTACACGTCGCCAGAAGTGGGCGTGGCACTTTTGAACATGAGGTGGGCGTGGCACTTTTGAACAAGAGGTGGGCGTGGCACTTTAAACATCTGTGGGAAATCAGGGTTAATGTTCGCTTCTCCGGCCCATAGTCAAAATTATTCAACTGAGAATTGTAGTCAAATGGCCTCACTCGAGTCACTTCAAAGTAGACTATACTTTGATTCAGAAAGGGGTGATCACAGAATAACACAAAACATTTTAAGAAAATTATTTCACATTTTCGTTTATTCTTCATTGACTTTAGTAGCATATTCGTCATAACATGACAAACCTAACAAAGATTACCTGTAAACCTCATTAATACTAAATTCAGGCTGTGATCATTGTAAAAGAAAAACCTAACATGATTGTACAGAATATACAGACAAATCAAGTTTAGCACTCCTTATTGAGCATTTTCTATTCAATATACTCTCGACTCCCTCCCAATGAGACAAGGGTCTAGAATTTAGCTTGGTAGACTATAGTTCTTAGAATCGAATCTTCAGATATCACCCAGATACCAGTAGAACTGAACCACTACCTTCAACTGATGGTGACACAGTCACAAATCTTTGGTTATTTCGTTTTCCTATTCAGGTAGCTTTGTTTTTAGTGATAATAGACATAATCAACCGTCACAATAAAACGATTACTTATAACGATATACACACTAATCAACGGTTTAAACAAAAAAATCACCGCCAACTGGCCAGTTAAATAAACCAAGTATTCATAATGAAAACTTGATAAACAAGTCATACTTGAGATAAATTATTACATCATCTAATCCCCAAATTTTTGGGGAAAATGCCAAATTGAAACCTTTCTGCCCAGTTTAATCTTAAGACACGGACATCATATTCAGTCCTCAAATGAAGAAAAGAAGGGTTATTATGGGCTGTCTAAAGCAGGACACAAGGCGTATATCAATGCATAGGGGTCTAAAACTACTGTGGCCTAAAATGACCCTATTTGCTTCTAAATTACACATTGCAATATATTTTACCACACCTACCAGTAAACTATCGAAATATATTGGGTGTTAAATAAAACATGTCCTACTTAAGGTTTAAGATTAACCAAATTTTAGTCTACATATAAAGATTGTTGCATCGTGTTCATATGATCTGAACATTTTGTTATAATTTTATACTGAACTGAAGAAATTATTGAGAATCAAAAGCAAGAATATTTCATTTAACACACAGTACAAAGCGGAAGACAACACCTCATAAAAGATTGAACTCCATTACTTGACTATTCAATTAATCAGAAAAAAATGCCTCCATATCTGAGAATTTGATTGAGTTGCCTAAATGCATTCCGATTAATCAGGTGTAAAATAGCTTTGGGTCAGATAAGACTATTTTAAATTATGAAATTTTCAAGATGCTAAAAGTTGGCAAATATTCTCATTTTCCACTGCCAGACTATATGGAGTTTACTACAAAAATCTAAACTTAACTTTTCCATCTGAACTTTATACATTTTACATACATGTATTGCCATCTTATTTGCAATTGCATACACAGAGAGGTATATAACATATTCCCGATCTCAACATGTATATGAACTATACCACATCCCACATACCAATCTGCTCTCATGATCGCATGCAACAAAAATCGTTCTTTTGCGGTGGTCATCGCAGGTGTCTGCAACAAGAATTGGTGACCGGTTCTACCCTCGGCTGAGAGATTTTTTTGGTCGCACACAGCAGCGATTATAATTACATGTTTTAGCGATCTAAATCACTGGTTTGCACAGCACTTAACACATATGGATAATATTTACATATTTACATTCTGTGACCTCTGCATGACCTTTTACACACCTTTTACATCACAGCAATACACGGAGACATGAAGTATCAAAATCTATGTCTAAGGTCTGCACCAATATTAGTTATCACAAAACAGTACAGTCTGTACTACTTTAGGTAGAAGAAATCACTACAAACACCAATTCTAACAGTTCTTCCTTTTTTTATGCTACCTTTTGGATTTGGTATTTGAAAACATAATAATCTTTAAAAGTTGTCACAATATGGCTCTTACATACACTACTGTTAAACATATCTTACTCACAAATCATAAAATTGACTCTCTCCGCCAATCAACACCATCATGACAGGATTGAACAACAATTACCATACAACAGACCTGGAAAGACAACGTCTCTGATGAAACTGTAACCGACACATATTTCCCTAGGCCTACAACAACTTCTTTAAACACGTAACTTCAATTTACCCGCAGTCCATTCATCTATTCATGATTGTTATTAACAAACAAAAACATAGACAGTGCTAACTGTCAAGACCAAATGGCCGTTTTAACATTTCTCTGGTTTACATGATTTAGACTTATCTGCACAACATAGTCGCATTCATTATTCAAGGTATTGACAAATCCTGTCGAATCCAACACGGCACATGCAACTCGATCACCCCGCCCATATTTCAATCATAATATCAAAACCAATCCGCCAAAATGAGTCTCTGTGTACATGGTGTATAATACATGCTACATGTTATTGGAGAGTGTGTTGGTACCCTTCATCAAAACAAACTGAACCATCTGACCTAATTCGACATAGGCCTCGGCGGTTGATTGTCAATATTAAACCTCGGCCCAGGTTTATTATGGTGGGCTACCTCTCGATCGGGACTATTGCCAACCCCCTTCCTCCGTCTCGTGGATACCGGCTCCAATCCGGATTCGTCTGACGAAACACGTGAAACTAGCGGATTATGAATCGGCGACCCTGTAAACGTGACAGCTGGCGCCACCTTTGGAATGTCGATGTCTGCATCCTCAATTTTCTCTTCAGGGACGAGTTCACGTAGTTTAGACACAGTCTGTAGGAGGGCAGCACGCTCTATCTCCAAAGTTCGAATATGCGATTTTAGCTTATTTACATTTGCCTGCATGTTATTTGTGTTTAATTGTAAACTATGCTGCGTGCCGTGTGCCGCTTGGAGCTGTTCCAATAATTCCATATTTTGCCGCTTAAGATTCCGGTTTGCCCCTTCTAGTTTCTGGATCTGGTCGTTTTCGCCTCGCTGCGGTGATGTGATCATCTCCTCCTGCAGGACGTGATACTCAACCTCGTAGGCCTGCAGCTGTTTCGAGATATCCAACTGGAAAACCTGATTAATGACTCGTTCCATTTGAATGATACCAAGCGATGGCAGCGTCGTTTTTAAGAATTCTACGATCGTTTCAAAGCTGTCACATTGCATGAGGAGTTCCTTGTGGTTGCCTAGCAACACTAATGCAACCTTGAAGATGACCTCCATACCTTGGAGGAAGAGGAGATCTGAAATAAAGATGATAATGAAAAATTAGCAAAGTCATGTCATTAGCAATCAGGTGCTTTTTTGTAATATCAAGTATCCCTCCAAATTGCAAAGACATCAGGAAGATGGCGCTAAATCAGCCCTAGGAGGTCAGACGTCTCAGCAATGGAAAACATTTTTCAGCAACTGCAACATGCACTGGTTTAGCGAATCTCGGAGATACTCACCAAACACTCTAGCCACAAATCCAAGAGGATACTGGGATGCAAACAGCGTAAGAAACCATGGCGCAGCGTAGAGTGTTGGGGCGATCTCATTGGCCTCAAAATGCTCGTACAAATCCCGATAGTTGTCGTGGAGGAGGCGGGACAGCTGGTACATCTGGATCTGGAGGGCGACCATGTCTGGTCGATACTGTCTGCGCAGCCCCATCTTGAACATGAGGTACTTCAGGACGACAAATGCATTGTCCTCTTGCATCTGGAATATACAGACGTCATTTAATCATTCAATCAATCAATCAAATTTAGAATCAAATTTTTAAAGGCGCCAGCTCCACAAGGTGATCAATGACCTCAAGCACATATTTTGTAATGTGAGACAAAACTGAGGTGATCCTTACCAGAGTTGAACCCAGAACCTCCTGTTTTTGGGGGGCGAGGTACCATAACTACTTTGCAACTGATCTCGCTTGTGTCAAACTCTTCTGGTGTCCCAAACCCAGGCAAATTGTCACTTACATGCATGAGGAGAACTCCAGCGACAAAACTGAGTCCTTGGCAGTATCCAACTTCTTTGTCTAGTAATGAGTAGGCTTTGAGAAGATTGAAGAGGGCCAGCTGACCAGCCCCGAGCTGCGTGTTGAAATATGGGTGGGTGGGAAATGTTCGACCTGTAAGGAATAATCACCAGTATCATTTAAAGGCCTGTTCCAAAAGCAAGTGTTACCAGAGGCACTACCAAAAACTAGGCCTGGTTGTGACTCTAGGAAATTACATATCTGGATTTCCCTTTTGGTCATGTGGCCATTGTACTTACCTAAATCAATGAGTATTGCATGTTGATGTGTTGTGAGCTGCTTCAACAAGCGCTCATAGGGAACGTTACTGTCCAAGTTTGGGTCGCCTAACCCTGGGTAGTTATGGCAATGTTGCTCCACCAGTAGAATCCAGACATCACCTCGGCGGGAACGAGGGACACCTATTGAGAGAATATAAAATCAGAGATATCGCATAGTTGCCATTGGAAACGTTACTGTCCTTCGGTGGATGTTCTACTTCAGATCTTATGCTTGCCTTGGTAAAGACAGATACAAGTAGTCTATTTGATTTAAAGTATGGGGCAAGCAAAGTTAAGAGACTTGCCCAAGTCACAAGCAATGAGGCTATTTCTTGTATCACACCAGAGATGTTTGGATAGTGACACTCACCATGCTTTACAGCATCCAGAAGTTTATTTGAATCGAACTTAATATTGATTCTATTCGGGGTGTGAATCATCCCGTCCCAGACTGTAGTCACATCTTTAAGACACGGTGTGATCTCCTCGTAATCTAGCTTCATGCGTTTCGTCTCCATCTCATCTTGACGAGCTGCAATCAAGACAAATCCAATGCAAATTATCGATACAATAAAGGAATTTTCAAGAAGAATTGCATGAACTTTCCTATAAACACAGCACTACAGGATCGCATCTAAAAGCGTACACAAACAGTTGGTATTAGTGTCCATATGATCAAAAGTATGATCAATCTTGATACATGATGTATGCCATAACTGCTCTTTACATTTACAGCATGTAATATGCAGGATTTACAAACTGGAGCTTGGAAATAACATTGGAGCTGGTGTCAGAGAAAGTGTGTTAAGCATCATTATTTTCAGTCAGAACAATAAGGAAATCTTTCTCTAATCACACAAAATATGGGGAGGGCAGTTAGAAAATTGTTCATGCATTGTTACAAATTCAGCTCAAATCAGTGAACACAATGACAGTCAACACAATGACAGTCATTCAACACCTGAAAACCTGCCATTTGACATAGAGGTTCTATTCTAGTTCATGCATAACTCCAGTTTTCATTGCAAACTTCGCCCATCCTACTATCATGTTACTGCTAGCCATGTTATAGAGGGTTAATAGTGAAACTATATATCATCTACGAAAACATCAAGAGAGGCAACGCTCTAGAAACATATGCCGAAGTCCTCCCTCAAGAATCAAACGATGCGTCGTCTGTATTATACGCGCCGGTCACCGATCCAAAGGTTGACCGCGCTCAAGGTTGCTTAACTTCCACTCTGGGGCCAACACGCCAACCACTGGGCCATAAAGGAATTCCTTCATGGCCGGCGGGTTAAGCCGTGCCATATACCTGGGGGTACTATACATCATTCCCCCCTTCGGACAGAGATGGATCGTCTGCGATCCTATTTGGCGCTTCATGCGTCTCAGTACCGAACTACAAATCCAGAGCTCGCATCGCGTGGGAAGGTCTGCCAGATGTATTATACGCGCCGGTCACCGATCCAAAGGTTGACCGCGCTCAACGTTGCTTAACTTCCACTCTGGGGCCAACACGCCAACCACTGGGCCATGAAGGAATTCCCTCATGGCCGGCGGGTTAAGCCGTGCCATATACCTGGGGGTACTATACATCGTCCTTCTGTTTCCTTGAGTTGAATTGGTATCGGGCCACCGTAATGTTCCGTATGCCCTCCTCCCCAATTCAGCATTTTTAATATATTATAGACAAGGACATACATATATGTAGTTAGAGCAGGTTATTTCTGAATACACCGCGCAGTGGCCTATTAAAAGCAGCAAATCCCAAATTATATGTGCAAAAGCACCAATACCGCAAAACTAAAATAGTGCGAAAAATCAAAAGTGACCTTAATTTTTTTTTTAAAGTCTGATATAAGTGCTTCACAAACAGGACAAGCACAGACAAAGAGAAATAATAAATGATGACCCAAACTAACTTTCATCCTGATCAAAATGAGCCAGACCAAATCCACTGAAAGAGGTGTAACTGTATTTCCAAATAGTTAATATTGTGTTAAAATGTTAGAAAAATACCATGCCCACACAGGAATGCCTGAGACCTGATCATCACAAACAACACACTTACCCGCGAGGTCTGAAATTAACAAAATCTCAAACAATTAGACAACCATTATACAACACTGAGCTATTTGACAGTCACCACAACATTCAACATCTACTGTAAACCCACTTTTTTCACGATCCCTAAATCTTTGCAAACTGCACTTTCAACAGATATGTGCCTTGCCAAATTTCTCGTCGGGTGAATTGTGCACCATACATAAAACATGCCACCAGTATATTGTGACAAATGAAAATCTGCTTTTGGTATCTATACTTCAGACATAAATGAATTTCCCCAAATGGCAAATGAATTCTTTTGCTCATTTTTTGAGTTGAAAAGCAAATCACACATAGCTTTTGAAAACAAAATCAAGACGTTTACATAAATTGAAATAATGGCCAGAAATATATAGTTTCACAGCAAAAAATACAACATCTATTTTCATACATCACCTTTGAATAAGACAATAGAACGTGACCCATAGATCACAAAATATCCTATGCAGGGAAAAAGGAAGATTGGATATCAGATAAAAACACCACTCTCACAAGTGCCAAATGATGTAAATGCGAGGCTTGAGGGCTCTTGAAATTCGGGCATTTGTAAAAGCGCAACAATATTTATTTACATCACAACAAAAGGAGATGTAAACAAGCCAAACGTGATATAGGCACACGCCTCCTACATGTTCTGATCAGTTCCCAAGGTGGTGACCATAGGAACTTTTTTGATATTGCACTAACACCCTCTAATGATATTGAAACCTACTTTTTGCCCCTAAAGTGCTGTGGAAGATAACAACACACCCATCACCTATGGACCATAATCCAACCGAAACAAACAGGCTGTAGCTGTACAGAGGTATATACAAATGTACAAGCAGCCCAAGCCAACTCAGCCTGGAGATGGAGTCCCACAAGGCTCAATTCTTATCCCCTTACCTTGTAAATGCTTGTTCTCCTTCTCCATTCTGATCAAGAGTAGCGTCTCAAGGATGGCCTTCTTCCACATTTCTTTATAATCGCGCTTCACAAACTTGAAATGTGACCGGGGGCTTTCCTTGAAGCTCGACGATGATGTTGAACTGTCATATTCATAATTCTCTGGAATAGTTTCTGGGGATTCTGAAACGAGGACACAAAAGAAATCATGATGATACAGTACATCAAAACTAAATGTGATTCACTTCATAATAATTTTTTGTGCTTGCTCTCATACTTACTTACTCAATGCATTGTTCATGCCTACCAGCACATACACGTAGGCCATCAACAAAGACCGGCAATCTGTCTGTTCAGTGCTTGCTTGAGCTTGGAAGAAATTTCTCTAAGGCCCTTGTGCCTTATGTCTCTTTTTGTCATGCAACTGGGGTTAGGGACAGATTTGGGTAATGTTGTGACTCCACCTTCAGCCATGCAGTGAGACGAGTCCATCAACCGTCCAGTTGGTTATTTTGCTTTAGGAATCGGGGACATACATGCATATGTTTCATTCCAAGGACAAAGCAATCAAAGTTAAGTTACTTGCCCAAGTTCCCAAGTGATGCATCTGTGTTTGGTATCGAACCTATGATGTTAAGACCACAAATCGGATGATGCCTTGACCATTCAACATATCAATTATTGATCATTCAAATTACCTCATTAATTCCACACAACTAAATGGTCTACATGTAATTAGTCAGTTTGCTAGTAAAAGCAAACTCATAAGAAACACGGCTCTTGTCCCACAAAAATGTATGCAAAAGGCAGTTTCTAGTCGAAGTTGATAAAGAATCTGGATTATTGTGCAAATGTCATCATATCATGTCACACATGTATCTATGTCTTAAACATATCTATAATGGATATCTCCATAAATTGCTTTGAGCTCTTCTCGTTTTGTCAATTTACCTTCAATAGGAGCATTCTTTGGCGTGTGAGCTGGCGTGACCACACTGATGAAAATAGCCTGGCGCCAAGACCCTCGTCTTTTCAGGGGGGTTTTCGGTGATGTTGCGTAGCCATCGGAGGGAGACTTTTCCAACTGCTGGTGCCTGGGTGATGTCTGCAGAGTAATACTCGCACCCTCCAATGCACTCTGCCGAGGGCTGCAATAATAACAAATATGTAGTTTTCTGCAACACTTGATCATCATCATGGCTGTTGGTAATTTTGTTGGTAATGCTGATATCCTCTTTGAACAGCCGAACCCTGATCAACACAACTTACGATAGCTTAGGCATCCCCTTTGATGGCACCCTCTGCTCAGTATTATGATTTCTTAGATCAGCCACCCTGGGTGGGAGGGACACCTTCCGATGACGGTTGCTATCCCCTGTACTATCCACTGTAGAACTCCGTGCCCGTCTCAGCGGAGGCTGTTCTTCTCGCCGCGATAACCATGGCAGACGGTCGCTGAACTCCTTCTTGATTGGTGACGGGCATGGCGACTGCTCTGGCGTGTTGGATGCCGAGGAATCCTGGGAAGAAAAGAGAGACGAATGAATCTGATTGGTTGAAACACTTGTCTCTAGTCAAATAAGTATCAGTCTTTAACAGAATAAAACTGGCACGAACCGCAGCCAAATATTTTACAAAATGGATCCACTGAGAGGTGGATAACAGAAACTATTTCCGTCTTGCTGAATAGCTCCTGTTTTTTTGACAAGGTGCAGGACACAGAACAGAAAGGTAACACTCATTCAGAGTACGTGACAACATTAATTTTCATGCAAGTGAGGAGGTTAATATTCAAGGAAGCTTGGTCAGAAGAAGAAGTTTTATAGTTTTATTAGTATTAGTGGCTGTTTAGTGAAAGACTTATGAGTGATATTATCAAAATTATTTCTGTCAGTATTATCTTTATACATGTTCCTTCATACCGTTTGCATTCTGTCCATCTGCTGTTTTCTATGAAACTTTCTCAAGCATATTCAGAAATTTAGCAAATCAGGTTTTAAAACATGAAAGGGCAAAACTTCACTGATTCCATTGAAATATCAACAGGTATTATTATTTAAGCTCAACTTGGTTCAGAGTTCCCCTGCCACCTTATTCGTAAGCGTACTTGAAAACATACTTTCAACTAAAGCTTTCAAGGAGAAAATCAGAAAATATTTGGCAAAGGAAAGGTTTATTGCATTTCGACTAAATAGAAACAAGTATTATAGCAAAATGGCTGAGACATACAGAAGTTTCACCAATCCACAACTTTGCAATCAAGCTTTCCCTCCGATTTGTTAAACACTGCAAACTTTTGATTAAATCCTATTTCATTATCGACAACGGTCATATAAAACCACGTCTGACATTATGGGTGTTAGGGGTTAATATGGTCAGTCCTAATGCTTACGGTTAGGTAAGTGAGTACATCAGCCGCGCTATTTGACCGTTCACGAACCTCCTGTGTGTCCATCTCCTCCCTACTACTTTTACGCTGCAAAAAAAAGACGCGCACACTGCACAATTCAATGAAATATTTTTTTGAAATGCGTCTAGTAATTTTGGTTGTGCAATCGAAAGAAAGTGAAAACATTCCATTGCTAAATGAAATTTAGTACCGGTTTTTGGTACACAAGAAAGGTACATGAAGATATGAAGAAAAAACTCGGTATTTACTATAAGGTGAAAAGAAATTGACGTGCAGTCTTTCAAGTTCATGCATCTTTGTAACGAACATGCAGGGCACGACAAGCAAGGCAAAGACTTGTAGTTTGTGAGTAAAGATGCGGCCAAATCATCATCATCAACGTAATATTCAAGACAGATTAATCATTCTCTCGAATTTGTTTCCAAAAAGATTTTCAACTGTAAAACTTACGGAAGCACAAGAATTAAATGCTGCTTTAAACTTCCAACTTAACTGTTTTCACTTGGTTTGGTCATATTTTGCCATTCTCAAGCGCCCATGCCGAGACCCACCATCAGTTCCGCAAAAGTTTTCTACTCAAGACATAGAAAAACAAATGAAAGAAAAAGAACTTATATTCGAAAACAAAATGGCAGATAAAAAAAGCGCCCAGATATTAGCTAGGAAGCATGCAGCCTCTACAACCTTACCTTTATCAAGTTTTCAAACGAATTAGTCAGCGATCGCTTGACCTTGTCCAGGCGGGATGACGCGGATACTTTTCTGGTGGCTTCATTTAAATTAAACTGCAACAAAAGAACAATCTATGGCAGACGACAAGGAACCGACAAAAACTGAACATATTTTTATTGGGTTTCCACGTAAAATTACAACTAAACTCAATACACATGGGACAATGCAAAATATTTCAAATCAAACACGCACAGCTCATTCTGGGGACACAACATGATAGGGAATCAGTTGAAACTAAGGAAAATAACTATTGATAAAACATCAAACTGATATGGGAGAAAACTTTCTGAAGTAATAAAGAGGACTGTTTCCATACAACACTGTTACTAGAGATTCCTATCTTTTTAATATGCCCTGCAATGACAATAACCTTTCCACCCCAAATTTTTGGATTTGACTCTTCTAATGCATTATCTAGAAGAGTCTATACAGCAAAATGGGGGTGAAAGCCTAATCCTCTAAAACAAACCTCATTCTTCTGCAGTCGTTTTGAATCGCTGAGATGGACGTGCTCACTCTGTTGATTCTCGCAGGCTATCCTCAAACCTTTCATGAGTACCTCGTTCATGTCTTGTGCGGTCATGGGATTCTCCGACTGCAGAGAAAAGATAAAATTAGAGATTGAGATTTTCTCAACGGCTTGCCCAAACCAGCTTCAGGCATCGGATTTCATCTTTGAACACCGAATGGTGTTTAAAACATTCCAAACAGTTTTCATCATCTAACAGTAAGCTCACCCTCAAACATTCATCATCATCTTCCAAAGCTAATAGCGTCGCTGGAAGTGCAGGAAACCAGTCCGCCATTGTTCACAAAACTCATGCCACTATTTCCCGACGCAAGACCCAAAACATCCAGAGTATATGCCTGCAGCTCATCAGCCTAAATTGCCTTCCCTGCACTGCCAAATATGCACAAACATATCTACTCCAGCAACGTAGACACCAAGATTGTAGAACTCCTATCAAAGTTCACCTGACCTGCGCTCTAACCTCTGAACAATTGCAGTAGGGGCGCAGTCAATTGGTGATCCTTTTGATTCAAGGGCCACAAAATTTGAATATCTCACCATAGATATCAAGTCCTCTAGAGGATGGGATGGGAAGCATAATCAATACGCAATGCTTTCTCAATGGTCCATAACTTTGCACACTCACTGTAGGCAGAGGAACATTCCCCTGAACAATGCATGCTGCAATGTCATTTCCCCCATTACTTCTGTGAAAAGTTTTCGATCACTGACAGTGCTGCCGTGTACACACATAAAACATCAACTCTCTTCTGGCTCTGAGGCAACTGATGTTGATTATTGTACATACCTTCACCATCGCATTGATGATACTTTGATCTTGCTCACTTAAAGCATCGACTCTCTTCTGGATTACTTCGGTGGCTTTTATGGCAGGAACACCTAAAATGCCGACCAGACAAACTAGTTATGAATAGGTCGTTAGGCCGCGTCAAACAGACAGCAGTTATGCCCTTATTAGGTTCAACTTTAGTTCTGCCTGACAGGCCTCATTTGCCCAACAATTTGATGGACACAGTTGAAAGCATACATTCAATTAACTCCTTAACTCCCATGACATCCTGATTCCAAGCTCAGCACTCTAATCACTATGCCACTTTATCTCACACAGCTATGTCTGACATTATTGCTTTACTCACCTTCAATTTCTTGGCACAGTTTATTGAGTTGGTGCATTGGACATAGTACACACACAACATGGTTCTTGGCACATTTATTAAATGCAGCATTGAAAGCCTGTTTCAGCGCTTGCATAATTTCCTCAACCTATCAAAAAAAGACCACAATTAGTTTCATCAGACAAGACGAATATAGTAAGCTTAAAACAGCAATTATAGTGCTCACTGGTGAGGCTACTCTATCAGACATCAGTCTGCGAAGTACTTAACGAATCATCCAGGATTTCTTGTATGGTCTTGAGGATTTCCTTGAGATAAACGCCACTGGCATAAACGTACTTTTTTGCCAGCTCTATTTCCTGTCATTCAAGAGGGAACTCACTTCGCTAATAGCGGGAAGGAATACTTACAACACCTTCTGTGGCACATTGGAACACATAACAGTTAAAGCTATTGGCAGCCGGTCCAGGTTCACGAGATATGAAACCAAAATGCTCCGGATGACGAGTACCCTGAAAGAGACCAAAAGGCCGTTACAATGTGACAATTCTAAGCATTTCCTGAATTATGACAGCTTCAGAAAATGTTTTGAAACAAGAGAACATTTCCAACCTCACCTGAGAGCAGAATGAAATATCCTTGAATCCTCGGTTCAACATCACAGTTTTCTGATCGGTGCTTATCAGGCACACCTCATCGTTCCCGATCTGTAACAACATCACACGATTATCGCTCAAATTCGACGGCAGCAGACATTTATTCAATGTATCCTTCATTAAGTTCTCACTATCCTTCTGAACGGGCAACCGCCCTCCGTCAAGAGATCCAGGATTTTTCGTATTATCATTACTATCCTTATCTTTATTCGTAGTGTTAATCCGCAACTTTGAGATTTTCAAATCGTCCGATAATTTTCGCCGAATTGGTTCTAACTGTTCCGTACTGCTTTCCTTATCTGTTGAGTTTGCGCTGTCTATATTATCACCACTGTGGCTAGATAGCGTGTCGGAACTCTTATTCGAATTCACAGATTTGTCAGAATCACCGTTGCACTTTTTGAGTTCGTTCTCCATGATAGAGACATTTCCCTCTAAGGTCATTGGAAGACTACGGACACTTGTCCCACTGCTATGACGCGTTCGCTCGCTAACCCCATCGCTCTCTGCAATCGTGTTGAGAAATTTATCCACTGACTCATCAATGAATGTTGATGGTGCTTTCTTCTGAGATACGGCGACCTTCCCTGTGTAAAGAACCTCAAAGAAACTGTGACCGGCTTTCATCAAGTCGCCCATGTTTTCGACGACCTTGCCCTCTTTTAGGTTGGAAGGGCATTGCTCCTTGCCGGCCTCCTTAGTGGCTTCCCTGATGGCCTTGAATAGCTCAGGCACCTGGAGAGAGAAAATGATGCAACATGTCAGTCAACAATCAGTTCAAGGTCGCCTGAAGGTGAGACTTGCAAGGACGCTACAGAGAATCCTCTTAAGTCAAAGAAGTGACCCCACAATGATCTTCTCAAAGCATGGATTGATCAGGATCATAATTGGAGCCTCTTCTATGAAAGGTGGCATGAACCCGGAACCACAGACCAAGACTATACATTACGTCTGCTGAAATGGAAGCGATGCGAATATCGATTTTTAGATATTTCATTTGAAATGCATCCATCCGTGTACGGTATCTGTTATCAATAAATTGAAAGTGGATTATGGAGCAAGCACATACAGATGACAGTAGAAACCCAGCTTATAGGGTGTATTCAAAGCCAATGTGGGGGAGGGATGTTAAACCTTCGATGAAATTCAATGAAATGATGAGACTCTATGCTCAGCGTCATTTAGCGGCTCAATTAGTACAGAATCTGCCACTTTCTGGTCCACCCGAGACCAAACCAGAAATGTTAAGTGCCATAATGAAACGAGCTCTCCCATTACACCAGGTCACCCCGTTGATTAGTGGCGGGGATTTGTTTAACGATTCAGATGGGACATAATAGCATCAGTGAAATATTTAAACAAGGAGATTGTATTTCCCCGGAGAAGTGGCTTCTTTTTGCAGTGTGTGACTGGCGGCTGGGGGCGATGGATTAGCTATGCATTATGTAGTGCAAACAGACCACACTAGACGATATTTTGACATTCAGCTGATGCCACAAGATTTTCCATTATCGTCAATATCTGTGTAGGCGTATGATGATCATACCATAAGTCCTCAAAATCCTCAAAATCACTGCAGCCATTAAGCCGGGCTGACATTTGAGATGAAGTATCGGGCTTTCCGGTACATGAGATGGCGAGTTGGAAAAGACATGCAAGTCAACTCCGGTTTAACCGCCGCAAGTGCATTAGTGGAAGCGGAGACAAGTTATACATTTAGCGTCTGGCTTTTGTGATTTTCTTCTCGTTTTTACGGAGGCTAACATTGTTTTGAATTGAGTAACATTTTTTTATGCAGTGCGTCTGCGGAGAAAAGAAGTGGAGCCAATGCATCACATGTCTATTGGGCATCAACATCAGACATTTAAACGTCTTTTCAATGTCTATTTGACATCAGCAGATTTTCCCCGAGTATAGTACAAATAATACAAACATGGAGTTGTACAGTTGCATTTGCTTTTAGAAGGCAGCCAATGAATAATACATGCATCTCGACATCAAAGTAAACATAATTAAATCGGGTGGTCCTTTAAGTAATCACTATGTCAACAATGTTGCTGCAGTAAATGGTCATTTATGAGGACTGCGGCTATTACTAGTAATGATATTGACTCAACTTCAATCATGCTCAGTCAAGAACAGAACTTGACTGAATATCTATTAAAAAATGTCTCATGCTTCAAAGCTCTAATCATTCCCTGATCATGCTAAAATGAGACAATAATACTTTTTACAGCTGATCAGACATATTATTTTCCCCATCGCCACCATGACTGTGACAATCAGCATCATGACCATGACAACTTCCATCATGACTGAATAATCAAGTCAAGGAAGTCAGGAGAAAGCTGAATCAGACAATGACATTAGGATTTCATGAGAAGCACGAGATTGAAGGCCTATATCAATCCGTTTAGCTTCCATTCCAAGGAAATTTTATTACAATAAGCTAAAGTTCCAGACATTAAGTTGCAACTGGGTCAATGAACTATCTTTGTATCTCATGACATCGAAATGTCCTCGCTCATTGTGCACAAAATGTCAGTGATGTACAATTATCAATCGATGTTCTGTTCGATACACAGCCTCCAAATTGACGCTCATTATCTGACTTCCGCTCCTCGCAATTATATGAATCTAAACACTCCACCGGCTCATTTCACCTCATCAACGAACAATGGCATGTTGATAGTAATAGCTATGATGAGAAACAAATGTCCTACAAATGATGATTATGGTATTAGGTGGGGGTGTACATGTAGTGCAATAGTGGGCATTTCCGGGTGTTTTGAGGGCAATTTAGGAACAATTTTTTACAACAAAACTCCATATGTAGGTAACTTTTAGATTTCCCTTGTTTTCTATTTCAATTGATTTTTGTCACGACACAATTTGATCCTCCCCACATCAACGTGCTCTTTGTTAACTGTAACAAAGTTTATGTGCTATGTATATGGAACATAAAGATCATACACAGTATATAGCATTTGGCAAGGACACAACAATTTCTTCATAGCAGACGTAAATCAGCATCCAATATATCATCGGTAATAGCCCATTCATCATAACAATGATCTCTGAAAGTGGAGCAAGTCCGCATACAGCAACAGCAGTCATCAACTACATGTGCGTCTATGGAAATGTTCGGCAGATTGGTGGATTAAAATGGATGGATTGATTCTCGATCTTTCATGCCTGGCGTAACTGTCTTACAATCATACAATGGTCGGGTTCTGGCCACAGCTTTCTAGCAAAGGGCAATAACCAATCAGGAACTCACATTTTCTGTCCCAACATGATAATTTTTGTATAATCTGCTGCCAATACTCTTTCTTACATCGAGAAAGCTGAATCTGATGCGCACTATACTCAGGATTCATCTACACTTAGCATTTGACGAGGACAATAACATTTCCTTGATAGCAAACGTGCATCAGCATCCAATATATCATCAGTAATGGTGCATTCATTTCTGAGAGTAAGCTAAAAAGGAGAAAGAAGTTGTTATAAAAACATCAACACCAGCCTGTCAACCGCGTTTGTGGAAATATAGTGCTGATCAGTGGTTAAGGTTGATGAATGGATTGACTTTCGAATGTGTCTGGGCTGGAAACGATTGGTACTGTCTGACAATTTATGATGGTCAGAACTTCCAGCTTACTGGGCAAGAGAATTTGTCAAGACAAAGTCAGTTGGTCTTTTTGGTCGGTTGGATGTTGCTGAGTACACAGGCTAAGATTCATGAACTAGAAGCACACATTTGAAACATCCATGTCTCACTTGGCTAATAGCCCAACGGCCACACCAAACTGCCAAGAACCACTGAAGGCAACTAGTCATGCAAGTAAGTTGCCGATTCCATCCATATTTACCCCAGGATGACAAATGGCTCCTTCGAAGCAAGAAGTGAATTTCCCATAAGTATTAGAATCATCGATCACTATATATTGAGAGTTACACCAACATCGGGCACAGCCACTATTGCATCTTGTACTTGTGAGGGGACAGGCTTATTGAAAGTATCACCACAGCGATGGATTCTCGTGAGAAGTGGGCACTGTTGGTGTAATTTCATTCACAGTATGATATAAATGTACATTAGTTGTAACTGCAAGGGATTTTATGAATAGCCACATTTTCTTCTTGCCACAAGCATACTTGGTGGGCCTACCGATCATCAAAACCACGACCTTTAGTTGCTACTTGCCCGACTTTCTACATTCACGCAGAAAGTCGGGAATAATATCAAAGTAACTGATCTCTTAACCAAACATCAATACACAAAATCGTCCCTCTCGAACTGTATCATGTACAACTACCAGTGATCAATACACCAGGAGCAACCTGGGCATCTCCTTTGTTGTACTCGCTATCAGATTTGTGCAGGCACCAAGAATGAAGAATCTCCAGGCTTCTTCTTTGGACGCAATCATGCAGTGGTAGCCTTCAAGGAAGCAGCCAACAACATTTCAACAGCATTGTATGACAGGATGACAGAGGGTTAACCCAGGAATAAACAGCCATACAAACATGAACATATTCCTTTAAATGTCAACCACACTCCCGTTTTCTCCGCAGCCATCAGAGAACTTGGCATTTTAAAATATTCACGGAGATAGAAATAAAATCTTTATAGTTATTTCTGTTCTGGTTGATTAATGATCGAGATGTGCATGTATGTACAACATACCAGAGAATACAAAGCATTTCATCATTTTGAAATGTTCTCTGAAGGAGCATGGGGCAGAAACAGACAAAGCTTTGATCTGCTGTATAATAGTTTCAGTTCAGGAAAAAAATGTTTTGACTTCGGATTTCAAAAGAATGGTGACATTGTATCATGTACGAAAACCAGCATTAACATTAGCTTTGGTGCAATGTCAGGCGAGTGGTATAGTGCAGGCACTGCAGGGTTACGGAGCTAAAAAGCTGCTTTCCCAACGATGGTGATCTATCGTATATGACCAATTGAGTCTCTTGTCATGTCCGTGCCCTAAATCAAATTATCATCCAGGGCCGGTGAGCAAAATTGCCGATTTTCTCGTGACGTATAGCCCTACTGATTGCCCAAGGCAAACCACCTGTAGTACTTCAAGAATCACTTAGTTATTCGCAAGCAACAGATGTCAATTTTCAGCATCAACTGTAGACAATGTGATATAATGTATATTTATGGGGTTTTTTCAATAATTTTTTAACGTTGATTTTCCACAAATAGATGGATATCCAATGCATCATAGATCAGTTATTTTCGCACCAATGATATTCATACTTAGTCTCCATAACACGAACTTGCAATAAAGTAAAGGAGTTTACAAAATACAATATCCCTTCCATCTGGAGTTCAATTTCCTGTCAAGGGACCAAGATGATAATGGCTGCCAAAGAGATTTCCTTGCCATCTGCTGGCTACAGATCATCAGATTCAGACATTCAGACATTGCTTTTGAATATGCTCTCTTTCTAACGGAAAACATACAGACTCGAAATACTGACTGAGAGTGAACGAAATAAATGGGGTGGGTGGATGATGCCACAGAGGACTACATGAATCAATATCGGCTGCCATTTAAGCCATTGTGTTGTTGTCGTTAAAAAGACCCGAGGGGCCTTTCAACCTAACATTCTTCCTCTGTGATCATAGCTCTCCGTAATGTACATGTATCATAATCACCTTATTCATCAAAACAAAACCTAAAACGAAGCATAATATTTTCAGAATGGACCATTGTAAAATGTTTCCCCAATAAATATTTGAATTCGACCTTAATCAATCAATACATGATAACACGTTCTAGAACAAATCCAATATCGATGTATCTGAATTGAAGATTTACTGTGTCTAGTTCATTGATTGCGCATAGCTATCACTTTATTGTCGACCTATGAAGCACGTATTTAGGACAAAACACATCTTTAATGGGCCACAACAAATCTCGATTAATTGCTAGATAGCAGTTGTTGACACCAATGTTTACTTTGACAGCATTTTGATGTAAAGTGGTCAGTATTACTATTAGGTGTCCCATGACCAAAGTTCCCTGAAAAATGTCTCCAACACAAAAGTTGGGTGAAAGGTCACAGGGTCATCCAGTTTCCTCCTCAACTTAGAGCATGTAGTGACCACCACATAGAGTACCAAATATGACATCAGAAAATCAAATAGCTCACCTCTGCCTCATAATTATTATCACGAAGCTTCATCTGTTCAATTTCCTCGGACTTCAACTTTGATAACCAAATTTTTCGCCGATAATGCTGGGATTGCGACATCTTTAGTACCAGCCAGTATTACACACACACAAGCCAACACAATGAATTGCTGCCGAGGACACAGGACAGGCTGAGTTTGTCCAGAGCTCTGAGTTTCCTAAACGTTTTAAAACGTTGTGCTTTGAATGATGTTCGAAAGTAAGTGAAAGACTTCCCATAGAGCAAAACATTGGATATCTTGTGATCTTAACAAAGACAAAACACCACCACAAATACCCACTTGAAGCCTATTGAATATGAATGACTCTATGACTAAGACCATTAAAAATGCCTGTTTCCTCAGTGTCCTATTGTCCTGAACAATACTTGGTAACACGAAACTTGATAGGCCTACCTGTTGCCTACCAATGATTTATGAGATCACTCTTTCAGGAAAGTCCTTAAAAAAGTGAAAAGAAAGTCCTTGAAAGATGCTTGAAGTCTCTTAAGGGGAGGAGAGTCTCGAGAAAATGTTGGCCTGCCCAAACAAAGTTTATAGCTTTCCTGAAGGGATGGCAGTTCTTGGACACATCAGAATATGCACCAAAACATTAACTTACAGTAGAGTAGTGCACTTGACACAGGATCTCTAACATAGCACAGTAGAGTAGTGCACTTGACACAGGATCTCTATCATAGCACAGTAGAGTAGTGCACTTGACACAGGATCTCTATCATAGCACAGTAGAGTAGTGCACTTGACACAGGATCTCTATCATAGCACAGTAGAGTAGTGCACTTGACACAGGATCTCTAACATAGCACAGTAGAGTAGTGCACTTGACACAGGATCTCTAACATAGCACAGTAGAGTAGTGCACTTGACACAGGATCTCTAACATAGCACAGTAGAGTAGTGCACTTGACACAGGATCTCTATCATAGCACAGTAGAGTAGTGCACTTGACACAGGATCTCTAACATAGCACAGTAGAGTAGTGCACTTGACACAGGATCTCTAACATAGCAGTGCTTGCACAGCATTATCTGCTCACTCCTCCTTTAAATTCTAACCAGCAGTTTTTTTGCCCAGGCCTATTGACTTTCAATTGGGAAGATTTCCAACTCACTGGGTTTTCCAATTCAAAATTGGGATGTTGAAATAACAATGTGACTTCATCCACGGTGCCACATTTCACGTTGTCATGAGCAACACTTGAAAAATTTAATTAGACACCTTACCGCTGCGACAAAGCCGTTAGGAAGCCTCGGGCTATGAAACGCTGTAAAATTCCTTTGATGTATTGTTCATTTCACTGTTTTGCTTCATTTCTTGGTTGGTTAGCAAATTTTTTAGATTTTTGCGAAGTTATGGTATAAATATGATAATCAATGCTGCAATGTGCAAGGGTTGACAGTCAAATCTTGCATGTTGACTTCACATGTAATGTACGTCACTTAAAAATGACCCCCAAATGAGGACAATCTAGATTTGCCAATTTGCGCCAAATTTTATAGAAGTCTACAAGTACAAGACTGTTTCCCAACAAAACCTATACAACCCTCAGGAGACTACAGCACCACATGTACATGTGCACCAATCACATGAAGAGATATCGATGTAGCAGTCACCTCAGTCATGTGTCTGTAGAACCCGCAGATCAGAACAATGACAGAATCTGACTTATTGATCGCAGCTAAAGCATAATCCTGATCTTTGGTGGGTATACATTGGACATGTTGCGAAAATCAGTAGGAGAAGCAGCCAGCCAAGATGACAACCTCCACCGGTGTAGAGGAACTCACTGAAGAGTTTCATCCCAAAATGAGATTTGCGCCAAATCTGACATTCAGAGGTGAACATACACAGATATACGTCGATATGAAATATTGACTCGTAATCAAAAATGTTCAACAGTTCAAATCTCTATGAATTGCCATCATCTCTCTTGAATTTTAATGAAAATCAGGCCTATACATGTACCTACAGGTCTACATGTACTGGGGCAAATGTCACCAATAACATGTTTTTCACGCTGACCCCATGAACAAAAAGTTAACTATAGGTCTAAAAAGTTGAGCGTAAAAAGTACACTAAAACTTTTCAATGTTGTGTTATCACGTTATTTTTTTCAGTTTGCCAGACACTTGACATTTGAATTCACGATAAAACAAAACATTCAATGCAATGTAATGAATAATAATACTATCCCCATGTGTACCACATAATAATAGTTTGAAAATGAATGAGATAATTTTTCCCTGTTATTTTCTAAATCAATAATGAGAATATCAAAGTCCAGTTAAAGGTGCCTCCAGCTACAATTGAGGTCACCTGAAATGGGCACACACAGACAAGTAAACATCATTATCATAATTTCATGACAGTTTCGCAATGAAATCATGCCCATGAAGATGTGTTTAGGCATGAAATTGATAGGTGTGAAGCAATTAGAACAATCGATACAATCGAAAGTGGTCTGTTTTATAGTACAACACTACACACATGATTCCCCAATGAACCAAAAATGAAACTGTCAAGCAAACTTCTTAGCCACAACTCCTCTTACTTGACAAACATGCATGTGACACATACAAGACATAGACATTACAAAGGACAATGTCCCAACACATAAATCCTGATCAAGAAACCAGGCAAATTGTTTTCTTTCACCGGCCCTACACACTAAGTGCCCGGTCCATGAACTCCTCCATGCACCGATGCAATGCAGGCCTTGTGATCACAAGCCATTAGGCATGGTTTACAACACATGAATTAGGTGCCAATTCACACTGTGCTTTGAAGGGAGCCTTAAGGCTTAACAGCTAAAGCTGAAGAGACACTAGCATTGCTTCCTTGAATGCTCATTTCATTTCAAAGTAAAAGTTCAGTCATAAAAACCATAAAAAAGATATCCATAACCTGGAATAATGATATGCCTACCTGAGCTTCTTCAACAGCCTGAAAAACGTGACACACAGAATGGTTGGCCGCAGCACTTGTTTTCGTCGAATAGGCAAAACATGTCGGATCTGCTTGCGTCCGTGCAAATCGTGACAGGCTCTGAAGTTTATGCTCGAACAAAACGTTATTGCCATCCATTCGAAAGCCTTTCAACGTGAACGTTAAAACTTCCAGTTTGATAGGCTGGCAGTCGTTTCGATGTTTCACCTCCGCCATGACCCACGGCAACATTGGGTGTGTGTAACGGCGATCAAGGATGAGACTTCCAAGATAATTTACTTCAAATTTGCGACAGTTTTGCACAGAAGGAGGCTCGGCTTCTTCAACGTTATCTCCCAGTTTAGCTGTCATTGTGATTGTGGAGTCAACACTGGTAAGCTGAAGCTCAGACTCAGTTTTAGATTCTTCGGACTCAGTTGACTTTTCTGCCATGTCAGCTGGACTAGTGTCAGATTCACTTTCAACAGAGCTCACACCGCTGTCTTGTGATAATTTCACTCTATCTAACTCCATGCTAACTTAGCAAACTTAGTTTAACTCAGCTCAGTGCTGTTTTAGACTCTCAAATCGGAGAAAAATCTCATCTTTCCAACAACATGTACATGTTGTGTACAAAATGTACACAAACCATCACATCCGGCTAATACTCCACTCTGATTGGCTGTTTCCGACACGCCCTCTATAAAACGGAAGTTGCACGTGAAAATGTTGAAATAAGAAAAATTCTCACAAAAAACTGTTTTTCTAATTTAATCATCACGATTTGTAACCAAGATTGTGGCAATGTCTGGTGATCATGACGTGGCTTCCTCTCAACTGAAAGAATGCTTAGATCAGATAGAGAGATCGAAATCTGACAATGAAATGTTCGCAGCACTTTTCATGGTTAGTGAAAATAAAGGGTGAACCAAAAAAGTGGTGTCACCAAAAAAATTAACAATTAAAATCAGCATTAATACATTTTCCCCGGGCACAAGTTATGCCTCAGAAGCGGTTGGTTGTGTTCATATCCTGATTTATTTACAGCTGACTGATCATAAATATACCCTCCTGAGTATTCAAGACCAAAGCAGACATTGTCTATTTATAGGTGACAAGACTAGTGAAGGCAGAAGAACGTGACAGTGAAACTAGGAGAAAAATCATTGATGCCATAGGGTTCAAGTTTATCAAACGGTTGCTGAAAACAGGTATGCAGCCGAACCATCCATGCAGGATCTAAAACGGCTTATCCTTGACAATCCGGTTATCAATTTGTCGGCTTTTACCCTGCCATGTGAAGAGCGAAATGAAGAAAGCAACGAGCAAGAAAGAGAAAGTTTAGTAATACAAAGAAGACCTTTTTTCTATACAATTCAACCACTGTAATCAGGTCATCTCCCTATCAAGGAGGGCATTGGTCAATACTTGACTTGCCAAACTCAGCTCGACGCCGAACTGCAGTGCCACTCGCAGACAAAGATAGAACAACTCAACATTTTTCACCGGTTTTCTTGCTGCGCATGCGTACCAGCGTCAACTTTTGTTGATTTCTGCTGGTACGCATGCGCAGCGAGAAAAAAGGTGAAAAAATGTCGAGTTGTTCGATCTTTGTCCGCGAGTGGCGCTGCAGTTCAGCGTCGAGCTGAGTTTGGCAAGTCAAGTATTGTCCTTGATAGAGGTTCTATTGGTTATTTCGTTTCTCTTGCAGTATCCGTGCCTGATGATTGTCCAAAGCATGTCTTCATGTCATTGGCATTGAGTTTGTTGACCAGTTTGTGTACAGGGGATCAAGATCTTGTGAGTTAAAAAGATTTTGTGATTCGATTTGTTTGCAGGGCACCTTTGCTGACACAGCCAATTCTGTGAAAACAACAGGGCGTTTGTTCAAAGGAAGTGAAAGTTAGACATGTCAGTGTGAAATTTTTAAAGAACTTTTGTAAACCATCTCAACAAAATATAATATGGAACTCTTTGCTGTTGATTTGCTGATCTTTTAGAGTTCATTTGTTGTTGTGCTTAATTTCAGATGGGCGACCCAGAACTTCTTGAGCTTGTGCCAGTGATGAATGAGTTATTGACTATAGATCTGAGGTGAGAGCTGGTATGGTGAAGGTGAATTATGGTCCATTTTCCCTTGCGTTTCCTCAATGGGGAACCTTGTGCATGTCCTTAATATCAACAAGTTGCACAATTCTGTATTTCATTATTATACACCTTGCTGGTTTTGTGTGAGATAGACTTGTGATTGATATTGCAACTAGTGCATTTGGTGAAACGTATGTGTCTTCTTTCAGTGATTCTGATGACCCAGCGATGGATAAAACCATTGCGGATGATGTGATGCGGATATTTGTAATGATCGGCGAGTACAGGATTGGGCAGTTGAAGCTGGTGGAGAGTGGTTCTCTGTCCAGGTTGGCCATGATGTATGTGGACGATCTTTACGGTAGGTGTGAGTGCCGATGTCTCCTGAAAATGGACCATAATTGGAGCTATTTAGAAACTGGAGTGATACATCTGTGCCTGAACACTACCAAAAGAGAGAAGTACCAGGGTCTACACTGATTGATGTGGTAATATTCTTGTAATTCATTTCAGGTGCTAAAACCGCATTAGATGTTTTGTTATCATTCCTATCCTGGGCAGATGAGGTACCAGTCATGTGGCTCTGTAACAAAGATGGCTGTCAAGAACTACTCAACAAAATGGCTGCTGAATTTAGAAAGGAAAATGTAAGTTTCACCTTTCTAATTCTATGTGGCAAAGTTAAGACAAATTCAATTCACAAATTATTCTTTTCTTAACGGTGGAACACTTCTTGCAGGAATCACCCAAGTTTGAACTCTGTGAGACTCTCTCCAGAGTGGTCTGTTCCTTACATGGTGCTAAAGATGCTTTGAATATGGAGCCTTGGTCATCTGATATCTACCATGGGTTATGTGATATTCTCAAGAGCCGAATAGGTAAGTATATCAAAGTTTCAAACTGTTCAAGCGATAGTCTGTCAGTTACTTTGCAGTGAATGTATTGCTAAAGATGCATTTGCAAACAGATGGTCTTCTCCAATCCTTTGCCAAAAATGGAGCCAATATACCCTATGGGTCTACAGCCCTAGAGACAGGCTGACAAGTCCTGACGGTGTAGTATAAAATGGTTCCTCCTGACAAGAGCAAACACAGAAAAAGAAGGTACGTTACCGTATCCTATTCATGATTTCAGGAGAAACGCAGCGAGACCCTGCCCTAAAGCTTGCTGCCGCTATCATCGATAACTATGGCATTGAATGGCTCCTGAAAATGAACGACGAGAAATTCCTTCTGTTATTGGTGAACCTAGCAACCATTGAGGTTAGGATGATATTAGAATCAGGCCCAACAGATTCTTGTGAGGTACGTCCTTTGATAATGACAGCAAAAGTTAGTAAAATTTACTTCATACCATATTTTTGAGATATGATGCAGCATCACAGGGAAACCAACTATAGCCAATTATCAACATTTATACCTTGTTGTGCCAAGACAAATTTAGACCAAAGATGTTTTCTAACTCTGATAAATTGATGCAAGTGTTCCTGATATCCCAGTGTTCTTTTTCAGTTGATGTCCCGCGGTGGCGTCCTAACCTCCTGCTACACAATCCTGGAGAAGCTGATCACCTACATGAGTCGCGAGGCAGAGCCGCCATTGACCGGAGTGCTCCAACTCCAGTCATCCATCACCGAGGCTTTCAATGCCGTCCTATACTTCCTGGATGCACATTCTAATGACAAAACAGTGAGTTTCATTAATAGAAATATTTAAAGTAATGATGCCGTTTTGATTCTCTCTGCAATGAAAATCACTTTTACTACTCGGTGCTGAAATTCCTTTGACTGATATTTAGTTTTGGCTGAACAGCTGAAAAATTATAATTACAGTATGATTTTGTGGTGTTTTTTCAGGTAGATGAGTGTTTTCTGATCGCTACCATCAGGGTACTGGGGGCTTGGCTAGCTGAGGAGACCAGCTCACTCCGGGACGAAGTTTACAAAATTTTACCATTTCTTCTTAATGAAAGGTGAGTTTCTATAACAAGGATCCTCACTTTACTCTATTTCACGAGAAAATGGTCCTCGTTTCTTGGGTGATTTTACTCAGAAAATACAGCAGTAGAACAAAATCAACCCAATGTACTAGCCTTCCTCATGTGTTTTGGTTTTACCGGTACCAATACGCATCACTCAGTAGTGTAAGAGATTATAATGTCCTAATGGATTCTACTCAATAAACCTTATACATGTATGTCATTTTCATCTGCAGCACCAAGAATTTCAACCAACTAGAAAAACCAGCAGATGACCACAAAACAGTCCCCCCTGTTGACCTCCTCAGATTTCTTCTTCCCGGCTTATGTCATCTCAGTGCTGAAGACAACCCGAGGAAAATTCTTATAGAAAGTGACGCACATGAACTGCTTGGACAATATTTTTCATATCAGTGGAATTCTTTTACGTCAAAACAAACAAAAGATTCAGAGACGGCTTTGACTTTACTTTGTGGAATATTTCTGAATTTCTGTGTGATGGAACCTCAGTTGGTTTCAACCCATGGAGTATTCAAGGAACTGGCGGTATTAGTGGTTGCACAAACGCATACTCTTGGTAAGAATGGATTATTGTTGTCAATGGGTAGTGTGTATTGTAATGATGTAATGTATTGGGCAACATAATGAAGTAACCATCTGAATTCAACGCATGAAGATGCAAGTAACTGTTCCAAGTTTTAAAACTTACAAAATTCTTCTTTTCAGCTGGTAACCAGCGTGCCTTGCCTCTCTATGCCAATATGGCCGTCCTGGGCTTGATGAGTTTACGCTGTCAGAAGAACGACCGCATACCTGCCGCGACCGTCAATAAATTCTTATCAACGGTGTCCACGTTTATACAAGATGCCAATATGATCAAGGGAGATCAACTCGCCATGTCAAAATCGTACAAACTCGTCTGGGATGACATTTCTGAGCTATGGTTTCTTGCAACACAAGGTATGTAAAATTTTTCAAAAAATCCTGCAACAACACTGAGAAAAAACCTTTAGCTGTAGATAACACTGGTTTATGTTGGAGTAATGGAACAATTTTCTCAATAAGTTAACCACTAATTCCAAGTGATATGTTCACATTAGAAGTGATGAAAATCACTTTCTGTCTTCATCGTGTTTATAACATGTTTCAGAGTTATGCTGCCTGGTTGAAAAGTACCCAAGTTTCCCAGCAGCGTTGGTGGATAATGGTTGGTTGGCTTATGCGCTGAAGATGTTCAAACAGACGAGGGGTAGAGGTGCCCAGGAGGAGATGGTGCCGGCTTATGATAGGTTGCTGACGACCATGGTTTCAGTGAATGATCATGCGAGGACATTTCTAAAGGACAATGATTGCTTGAACATTGCCAGGTAAATATTTCTCTCTCTTGGCCAGGGATGGTGGGATCTATTTGGTCAGAGTCAGAATCATCCTTACCCAACGGAGATGAATCACCATATGGCATACCTGCACACTGTGGATTTTAAAAAAGGAGTTGTTCTCTACCAATTCTCACAACAGAAAAGACTTCACTCAACAAGTTGGTCACACCAAACCTGAAAAATATCCCAAACTTAATAGTTTTCATTCTATTTTCAGATTGTGTGGGATGGCTAGTCTTAAAACATGTCTGGACAGATAGCAGGAGATTCAGTGAAGGACACTCCTTCTTGAATCAAATGTCAGTTGTTGTTGGTCTCACACATTAAAAGAGAGGAATCAGGTTCAACTATGCTGTCGGCATTTAAATCACCATTACAATGTGTTCATCCCTTTGGCTCGGGCATTTCCAGTAGAAGTATCTCACAAATGGCTCTACACTCTTACTGATCAACATATAGCTATTGTGTTACCAAAAGGACTTCAGATGCTAGCACTGAGAGTGGGAACCATACATACATGTATCAAATTGATAGAATTGTGTGCAGTTTTTTTCATTGTATACTGGTATCGGCACCAAGTATTGTATATCAGATGTGGCTTTTTTATAGAATAAACAATTCATTTTCAACAGATAATTGCTTGTTTCTTCATTGCTGGGACAGTCGAGACTGCATGGGTGCTAGAAGCACTCCTTGAGTTGGTCAAAGTCCCCCTACACTGCCTAAGACCGGGAGTATCCCATGCTTGAGCTGCATGTTTCAGCACTCCAGACAAACATTCCAGTTTCACCATCCCTGCCAGCCAGGTGCCAAATTACTCCTTGGAGAGATACACCGGTACCACCCAGGGTCAGCAAAACAAACCATATTTACAATAGATCTTCACGGTAAAAGACGCCAGATAATGGCTCTAGAGGCCTAAGCTGACTTCAGACAATGCCTAGAGACACAGCGATTCTTTGTTCAAGGTGAAAGCATGACTGGTCAGTGCCAAAACAAACTTCTTCGAAAGGACAGGTTGTATCTCCAAACAAGGACAAATTGTATCTCCAAACAAGGACAGGTTGTATCTCCAAACAAGGACAGGTTGTGGCTCCAACCAAGGACAGGTTGTGCCTCTGAACAAGGACAGGTTGTGCCTCCAAACAAAGACAGGTTGTATCTCCAAACAAGGACAGGTTGTATCTCCAAACAAGGACAGGTTGTATCTCCAAACAAGGACAGGTTGTGGCTCCAACCAAGGATAGGTTGTGCCTCTGAACAAGGACAGGTTGTGCCTCCAAACAAGGATAGGTTGTATCTCCAACCAAGGACAGGTTGTGCCTCATTGAGACAGATCAGTATGTTCGTGCTGAAATCATTCCTCCCTGTGTCTTCAGCCTAAAGAACACAAGTAAAATGAGATCTCATTTTACTTGTTTTAATTGTATCCTTGGTTGGAGATACAATCTGTCCTTGGTTGGAGATACAACCTGTCCTTGGTTGGAGACACAACCTGGTATGGAACTAGCTTTTGTTTGCAGCTGGTTTGTTACTATGGCATCATCCAACTAGGGGCGAGGATATCTACATGTCCTTTGGACTTATGGTACAGTATAAATCATAAATAACTCACCGTTTCTTCCCCTTTCATTTTGCTGTCCTAGAGCACACAATGTCTAGTACACATTATCATTTCTAAGTCCCATCGAAAAAAGGTTGTGAAGTTCCATGTCTCTGTCTTTTCCTGAATGTATAGGGTGGGCCTCAATAACCCTACTGTTTAGTCTATGAGATAACAGACCACCCCTACAGGCCATATTCTCTAGGCCTGGTTGTGGACCGTTCTTTGGGCTTTTGATTGGACATAAGGTAATCTATACTAGGCCTTATTGGTAAAGTTGTCATCATGTAATCATTCTTGTAGTCTTGTGGTAGGAAATGAAGTAACGTCAGTGTCACACACTCACAGGCTCAGGAACACCATTCACCGCGAGGTCATTACTTGGAACAGTCCAAAATGTGACCCGCTCTACCAAAACTAGGCGCTTGTCGCATCTGAACTTGACAGGTTGATACGGACTTGTTGTTCATTTCCCTATTGTAGACCTTTTGTGAAATGTGACCAAATCAGTTTGTAATAGATTTCACAGAAGGTCTACAATAGGGAAATGAACAACAAGTCCGTATCAACCTATCGAGTTCAAATGCGACAAGCGCCTAGTTTTGGTAGAGCGAGTCACAAATATGTATCATGAAAAGGATTTTGTCTTGTTTTGTCTCCCACCCTTGTCATCTGCACAAACCCGAGGAATGTTCCTGTAACATGGGGAGTGAAAAGGAGCTCTCCTACAGGATATTTTTAGGGGTGTGATGGGGTGGGAATGTGATCACACCCCTTCAATGGAAAAGCCTGTGAACTGGATGTTCTTTTCTTTCACTGAATAAGCTCTCTTAGTGATGGCTGTATACATCTAAGATGGCTGAATCGATACTGTACAGGAATTTTGAATGCGTACAGCCGATGCCTACTTTTTTATGTCAATTGCCAATACTGTCAGCACCAGGCTCCACTTGTAATAAAGGAAAGATAAAACATGATTTCTTTGGTCTTTACAATCTGTATATTTGAGTAAGCTGTACAAAAATTACAGAAATAAAGTTATAAAATAAATAAATGACTATACATTTTCGCATTCATAAGAACACATGATTATTATAAAAGATAGTGCAAACTATTTCAACAGAGGATGGAAGGTTCATGCATAGATTCCTAAGTAAATTGACATTGGAAAGGGGAGGATTCTTTTAGAGAATTCCTGGTTTGACCCCAAAATAGACTTAAAGAATTATGATTCCTATAAAGTTGACAACACTTGTATCAGCTGGTTTATATCAACATGGTTTCGAAGTTTAGAAACAGTTCAGTTTTGGTTGCACTAGTCAGAAAGTCACTCCAGGGTGTTGATTCCCCATACCCAAGCCAAGACCAGCCACAACAACAGTTTTGTAGCTGTAATTTGTTTCTTGATGATTTATGTTCATTGATAAAATGCCATGATTTAAAATCAACAAATTATTAAAATGAAACCGAAAGCCACAGAGAAGTCAGATTGGACGGTTATTTTGAGGTGAAGGCATGAGAAATTGTCAATTTTACATGAGATTGTTACGAGTCAGATCATGGGACTATGAGAAGGATTATCAGCAAAATAACTTTATTCACATTGACACATCTGAGTTTTCCATCACTATGTAGAAAGAGTTCAAATAGACGATAGTACCCCTAAGTAGATCTGTGTAAATACTGGTACATAATGAGATAGGCCTAAAGAATTATAAATATACTCAAATCAGAAATGCTAGAAATCATCGAAGTCGTTACAAATGTCTCCTAACATCAATCAACCTTACCACTGTAACCAGAATTAGGCCAACAGTGATAAACAAAGCTAATTTTTGCACATGATTTTTGACAATTGGGAAGTGATAACCTTTGTACATTGATTTTGGATTATATACACATTTATGCTACAGAATTAAAACATAGACTGTCATTCACATATACATTTATGTACAGATTTATAAAATGGTCCCTTAAGTCATTATATCCTCAATCGATTTTTGTAAAATATTTGAAATCCTCCAATAACATGATGTGTCTCATCCCTCTGGTTATATCAAGCCTCTGACTGGCGTCTACCCAAGTCGAGGCCGCTGTACAGTGCTACGTCTCTGGTTATATCAAGCCTCTGACTGGCGTCTGCCCAAGTCGAGGCTGCTGTTCAGTGCTACGTCTCTGGTTATATCAAGCCTCTGACTGGCGTCTGCCCAAGTCGAGGCCGCTGTACAGTGCTACGTCTCTGGTTATATCAAGCCTCTGACTGGCGTCTGCCCAAGTCGAGGCCGCTGTACAGTGCTACGTCTCTGGTTATATCAAGCCTCTGACTGGCGTCTGCCCAAGTCGAGGCCGCGGTACAGTGCTACGTCTCTGGTTATATCAAGCCTCTGACTGGCGTCTGCCCAAGTCGAGGCCGCGGTACAGTGCTACGTCTCTGGTTATATCAAGCCTCTGACTGGCGTCTGCCCAAGTCGAGGCCGCTGTACAGTGCTACGTCTCTGGTTATATCAAGCCTCTGACTGGCGTCTGCCCAAGTCGAGGCCGCTGTACAGTGCTACGTCTGTGTTTCCTGGATGCGTTTCTTGAAATCCTCGTCTCTGGGGAGGCGCTGCACGTGGGAGGCGGGATGGGACCAGGTCGTAGTCTGGTTCACATGACTGCAAGAAGATAAGCACAAATTAGAGTAAGAATGTTATATTGCGTGATTCTCAGGCAGGGATGAGGTCAATGTTTGGAGCTAAATGCCCGAAAGGAACACACTGTATGCTGAAAATCTGCCAAATTTTTGCAGCCATTTCTTTTTCCCTGGATTTTTCAAATAACCCCCCATTGCAATCAGAACAATAATTTCCAAATTCCATAGCCAAGGTCAAATAACTCAAGTTGATCACGAAAGGTTTTAACATTTCAAGATAGCATCCATCATGAGCATTTAAATTATAAATAGACATTTAATTTAATGATTTTCCATCACCAAAAAACATAGAAATTGAAAAGATATTAAGACAAGAAATTTCACCACAGAATTTTGAAATCACTTGAACCTGGTTGTCTCTCAAGCTCAATATGAACATCCCAAGTAGGCCAGTCTAAGAAATAGGGAATCATGCAAAGAAGCTGCCACAGTGAATTGAAAAGATATACAACACTTATATAAAATTCCCTGCTCCTGCCCAGAGAACAAGAAAACAATGAAAAAATTGCAAAAAATTCATACACCAATTCAGAAAATGTGGGTTTAACAGAATAGGGTTGTCCATGAAATGTCCCCAAGAAAACTAATTCACCGTAGTCCAACATAAATTTGAATAAGTTTATGAGCCGAAAAAACACCATGACGCCCGGAGCGAGGACCTCATAGGCAACTTACACAGGCCTGGATTAAAGCAACTGCTCGCCCATGCTAATCAGCTCATAGAAGTTACAATACAGTGCAAGAGTGGTATATAATGCAAGGTGATCTATGCAATCTGCCACCTGCTGTACAGACTTGGTTACCTCACTAGGGCATCTAAGGGGGGAAAGGGCATCCTGGTCCTCCCTGAAAGTGAAGTATTGGTAAGAGTGGTATACAATGCAAGGTGATCTATACAATCCACCACACCTGCTGTATAGGTTTGGTTACCTAACTAGGGCATCTAAGGGGGAAAGGGCATCCTGCTCCTCGCTGAAAGTGAAATATCAGTAAGTGTGCTATACAATGCGAGGTGATCTTCAATTTGCCACCCGTTGTATAAACTTCAAATGGAAGTGAATGTATACATAAACATGCTTCATATCCAGTGATTATTTACATCATCATGCCTGTGTCACATATAGATTTGTATGGCAGGTTTATATAGAAGTATTCTCTCGTTTTGCGTGAATTGTGAAATGAGACTCATGACATACAACCAGCATGGCCGCCTTGAAAATCTTTTGCTTCTATATAAACCTAGTTGAAAAACCTTACCTATTTTCATATACCTCCGACACAGTGACATTTCTGCGGTCTTGTTTTATTTGAATGAAAAAGTTATCCACGAATCAGAATACTGAACACGAAGAAATTGAAAAAACAATCAACTGACTACATCTCTCTTTGAAATTTGATGAAAATATAGAATATAACTTACTACTTGCAGCCTATTGAAAAAACCTGTACCAAAAACTACTAATGCAAATGCAGAAGTCAGAAGCGAGTGAACCTCCAAGAACATGCAAATGCTGGGAGAGATATTGCTGGGTTCTGCCAGACTTTTGAGGAGGGCTGGGGCACTTAGCCCTACATATGTTAGAGAAAGCAAGCCCCTGAGGGACAGTAGCTGGCCATGCATATTTCAAGCACCATTTTTCATGAGACACTACCCTATTTCTTAAAATACGTGCTCACCAAGAAATCATTGGGAATACTAATCCAAACGTCAACATACAGGGGCGGGACCTGGGCCAAGAAGTCTGGCCTGACTAAGAATAGGGACCAGAGTTTGACTATTAAGCATTAAAACTGAACAAACAATAAAGCCAATGGTGCAGCGAATGAAATTTATCAAGTTCAGATCAAAATTCATCATCTCTATGAAGGTTTTCTTTTCAGTGTGGAGAATATGTCATTTTAGAGAGTTAGGGTTAGGATTTTACCATGCAAGAATATACACTCTCACCCGCTTTTTTTAAATGTCACTGTTGATAGAGAAAACAAAGGTTGTGATGGGGAGGCTTGGATACAATGACACTACCAAGACCAAAAGTTTCTAAAAATCTAACATTGTTGGGACAGGCTGATACGTTAATCTAATTGATACTAACTACCTTGTGGAGGAAAACAAGAGATCTGACACAAGATTCATTTCATTCAACGAACATAAACAAAACATAACAAAATGCAACAGAACGTAAACGTGCACAACTCGGGAGGCTGTGAAGACAAAATCACCAGGACCTCGATGGACATAATATCGACTTACTTGATGAAATATCTGATACCCTCAGGGCTATACGCTTCTTCCCAACCGTGGGGTAACGCTAGATTATTGATTAAAGTAGGGAAAGTGAGGATTAGAGTAAAAGTTAGATTAAGCTAGGCAGACAAGTGTGGCAATTTTATATACAGTGTATCCCAGAAAAGGATTATTAAGTGTGAAATATTATAAAATTTGAGAGGAAGAATGGCAAACCTGAGGAAGAGTATGATGTTTTTACGAGTTCCGTGTACACATTTATGTACATTAAAGAGACATGTTTTGAGTTGATGCTTGTCCAAAGGGTAAGACCTGTGTATGTCTAAGGTAATTCAGAGAGACATTTTAGAAAATGAAAGGATTTGCTGAAGATAATGAATGTATTTTATTAAAAGTGTGGTGAAAATTAGATGAGATTAAAGCAATGACTACTCAGACTTGACTTACGATCAGCCTCAATTAATGAGTTGACAGCCTTCACCACATCCTTGGCTTCCTGAGCCAGAGCTTGTGGTGACATCTTTTTGTGTTTATCTAAGTAGCCTGGTGGTCGCCCCGGTTTGGTCGGGCCACTTTTCGTCAGGCTGCTGGCTGGTGTATCCTGACTGCTTAGCGTGGAATGGACGAGCTGAAATCAAGGATTCGAAGTATGAGGTTCAACAGGACTATCATTCACCAAAAGCTAAAGAGATGATGCAAATACTGCCCAAGTGTCTTATCCAAATAACTGGATCACATGAGTTGATTCTGTCCGACCACACATCATACTGTAGAGAGAGAACATAATCGATGACATCACTTTCTACCTTGGTAAAGTCCCTCATTCACCAAACTTCATCTAAAAGCAAAACAGAAGTTGTTTGGACCCAGAGTTGCTGCAAGGAGTAAACCCTATGACAATGACCAATGCAACAATTTCTCAACTTACCTGGGCAAATTGTAAAAGTTTATCTGTCGCGACTTCATATGTTTTTTTGCCGACCTCTGCCTTGCGGATCTGGCCATTTAACACCTGTATTTTTTTCTGGACATCTGGGTTCTCCTGAAACAGTTACAAGTAGAATGATCTCACCTCGTAATGAGCAGACGACAAAATTCATGGTAATTCCCATCTTCAAGGTATATAGAGGAAAGCATTCCAGCCAGATTGGTCCTGTTGCACCTGCTGCTCCGAAAGAGGAACTGATTGCTTTTGTGTTCAAGAGGGGGTATGGCCCCTAGCTCTCTCTCAAACTCTATAAGCAGGTTACACACGCCTGAAACCATCCACTTTGTGTAGAATCTCTTTCATGCGTAAGTGATTTCCAGTCGATTGGAGACAAAAATAAACAAGATGTTACATGTAGCAAGATAAAGCGGGTTACGTAGGCAAATGGTTAGATCTACAAGAATGTAACTTTGCTATGTTTCACAACCTAAAGAAATGACTATTTGTTACAATGTGAAAACCTACTGCATTATGTAGTGTTTTCATGTACAATGGTCACAGAGGGTGAGTTCCCTGCCACTTGATGGGGGTGAGGTTAATGCTACAAGGAATCTGGTAAAATCAAAGGATTATACAAGGAATAATTTTCTGAATAACAGATTATTATTCACAGATATAGTGGGAAGGGAAATCAAATAAGCTTTTCTAGCTACTGGTTTGTGGTTCTACAACATAAAACCTACCCCACTGGTTCCATTGGAATGTTGGGGTGGATGGGACTGAAATAAATGGAAGTGAATGCAAAAACTAAACATATTGTACAATATGTATGACTGAACAGATAAGGGCTCTGTTTGGTAAATAAATGCTTGCTTTTATATGATAATGGAGAAACTACAAAAAGGACTATGACATTTCACACACATTGTGATACTACTCGTATTTTCATGAGCTGCATCACAGAGGATGCCATCTGTGAGGTCATGAATACACTCCCTGATAAAAGTTTAACTATATAGTCTGTGCCTACCATTTGTTTTGCTTGCTGACTCTTGAGCTCTGCAATCTCACTCTCGAGCAACCGCACGACTTCTTCATAATCATGTTCCATGCTCATGGCAGCCTTTTGTGCTTGTTGTGCCAAGTAGATTTTACTCCGCAGTGAGCGAGTCTCATGTATGGCACCTTGGGCATCTCGACGGATTCTCAACAGTTCCTCTTCTGCGCGGCTACAAGACTGCTCTTTTTCACGGAGCTGGAGCTGTAGGATGAGAAACACATGTTTAATTTTGGCTTCAGACTAAGTACCTTAGTATGAAAGATGGGTAATGAGAATAAAACTTACCCGCAACCGATCATTTTCCCGTTGTAACTCGTCCCTTTCTCGTCTCACTTGTTCTGAATCATCATCATACGGTGGAAGATATTTTGATTGGTGGAAGTCTGGGTTATACTGCGGCGGTTCTGTGAAGTCAGTAATGTCTTGTGCCGAGATGTACATTGCCCCTTGGGAATTATTCATATTTTTGAGTTCGTATTTGAAAACCTCCTGAGCAACTTGGACGAAATCTAAAAGGAAAATAAAATTGGGGATAAAAACGTCATGTACTCTCTCAATGATATCTACCACAGACGTCGGATGTTGGTAGGTTGTTTTGATGCAACCCTTCCATAAGTGGTTACGCTTAACAACGACACATCACTTTCTTGTTCGTTTTGTGTAGATATACTTACGTTGATAGTTGACAGCCCCTGACTCATCGATCTTCAACTGTCTCCGTAACTCTAGTTGCTGCTCTGGGGACGGATCTACCCCAAGGTAGTGCAGTGCCTGTAATGGAGAATAGAAGATAGTTTAACCAGTTACATGTAACTATGGGAAGCTATTACACTCAATACACAAGCACTGCCAACAAACTGCTGTTACTGGGCCCAACGAACACAAAGAAATAGAGATAATAAATAACCTGCTGGTTTTTCTATGACTATCAAACCAAAACAAAGAGGACACCCACCACTTCTAACTTTTCCACTTTGAATTTGGAATACGGATCAACAGATCCCTTCTTCAGATCACTGTGTATTTTTGACGGTTTGGACGTCCGTGCTGGCAAGGTCATAGCTCCAGATTGTCCCCGGGACGCTGGCATGACAGGCGAGGGGTCAAGGGTATTGCTCATTTCACTCAGGGGGTGAGTGATACTGGAATACGTGTGGGTGGAAGGGTCGGAAGTTCTCCTGGCACCATTAGAGGAAGCACCTTGGGCATACCCTGCAAAGAGAGGATGGAAAAAACGTTTAGGTCCTCATTGCTTGGTGAAGGTCTATTTCCACTTGAGGGTAAGTTTTATATGAAGAAATATGAGTGCTAAGAAGAGTCGGACATCCACCTACCACCTTTGGACATACCCTGCAAATAGAGGATGGAAAATTGAATACAGATCCCAGTTACTTGGTGAGGGTCTTGTCTGGAGTGGAAGAAAATACCATTCTAAAGGAAATTATTAAAAAAGTGAAAATTTGCTGACCAAGAAAGCTGTTTTCCAACACACTCTGTGAATCTTCCCCACATTCAATCCCGGCACTGTCCCCCATATTTCCAGCTATGCGATGCAACTGCCGAGGTGATCCTAACTCGTGCATGTGAAGTCAAATTCAATTTAGCACAATGATTGAAATGGAATGTGGAATGTATTTGTCTGACAGTGCTCCTAACACATGGTTTAAACTCCACCCCAGTGAAGTAGGATTGAACACCTGTGCCATAGAATGTAATGACCATTGACATTTACCTTGAACCTCTCTAACAAGACCACTGTCACTTGTACTACACATTTTGAGATAAGAGACATTATTTTAGCATTCGATGATGATCACCAGACAAAATTGAAATGAAATTTAGCAGAACAGCAAAAGTAAGGTTAATACTCACTAGTTTTCCTCTTTGACTCCTGGAGCAGACGACATTTACGACAAGAAAACAATGTCCCCCTCATAGCTGGACATCCACACCGACAATAATTTCTTTCAAACTGCTCTTCAAATCAATTTTTAATCCTGACATGGTGGATTGGCCCAGTCTTATGTTTGTGTACAATCTATTTTCCTCAGGCCAAGGGTGATTACCCTCTGGTGAAAGGACTTAATTTGTGAATTAGCATAGCTAATTTTCAAAGTAATCATTTCAAAACCAGAACTTCTTCTTCTTCTCATGATGATAACAACTATCGGTAATGGATAGAGGTGGTTTCATCTAAAATTAGCCTGATGCTTTTATGATTTTTAATAATAAGACAAACGAGACTAGATTAAAAAGCAGAATTCGACTTAGCATCACACATGACATCACAATCCTACATGTCCTACTGTCACAAGAGTAAGATGATTAGACCAAAAGTGGAACTAAAGTTGTTTACTCTGAAGACTTAATTGACTCCAATCTTTCTCAAACCAGATTTTAATCAGTCAAATATCCGACACACAGCGAGTCACAGTTTTTTTCCAGCCAGGTGGAAAATTGATCAGGTCTTAAATGTTCTATACCGTGACGAAATTACTTCTGAGTGGCAGAGTAGAAATAAAAGCAAATTAGATGATGTGAAGATCTGATAAGAAGACCTGATTTGTACAGGGTGTTTCTAAAAACATAGCACAGTTGCAACATGGAATATTTTCCATTTTTCAACTGTCCTACTCCGACATCTAACATTACACATCTACTCTTATTTTAAAATCTTTTCCTTTAATGTGTACTATTTCTCGTTGCAAATCCGGATTGAGATTGGCCACAAAGAGGTAAGCCTAATTGATCCCTAACTTCATAATTCCACATTGAATGACTGTCAAAGTGAATTAGTGATTTATTTTGATACATCATAGTATTGTCTCCCTGAGGCTAGTATTTACAGACTTTATCCAAAAAGTCAGACAATGGTTGAACAAGCAGTATGAACCGATTTATCAGTAGGTCTGCAGATGATCTCTTTAGATTCACTTGGGGCGAAGACTCATCTGACTGAGAAACATGCGTAGCACCTCCACACTGGCCTAAGATGAAGCCACCAGGTCAATAACCCAATCAGTGCCCAACCAAACATAGTGACATACACCACAATATTGTACCCAAATACATGTACTTACTATTGGACCGAATATTTCAAAATGATCCACCAGATTTACACTGAAAAGTCACAACCACAGGGCCAGTTCACATTTGCCAATGATGTGCTATCGTTGACCAACACACACCCATACAGTGCAGGGCCTATCTGCTCTGGTCTGGTCCACACAGATGATCTGGCTGATCTATCCCAGAGAACCCAGATGCACCTGCTGCAGATTATCGATTGTTTGCAGCAATAATAACAATCATTCATTGCAATTTTACTCTATTTAAACTGCTGCCGTCTTCAATAAATAGGTTTTGTTTAATCCGAGCAAATGAGAAAACAATGATTGTCTGCAGGCCAAAAAAGTCAGAATAATTACAGAACACTACAGTAACCCGGCTATTTCTGTCCCCACTATGCAAAAAGCTGGTCTACCAAAAGCAGAGTCTGACCCTCCTATCATGTACAGGTAAAATGTAGCCTGGTAATTTCAAGACTAAATTTCTGATGCTGTCATTGACAGTTAAGAAGAAGTGGAAAACAGACTAGGCCAACACACTGAAATGCTTCACACACATACAAAGCATCTGGAAGCACATGCCAGGGAATTGCCCTTAAACCTCATTCTCAGAAGAACTCCACTGAAGTGAACTGATCCATGGGAAGCCACACAGCTTGGAGTTAACCTGTCACAGAATAGTCCACAGAATTTCCGTCGAAATGACAAGAGGAGAAGCATCCTACGAGCATTAGAAAGCAAATAAGATTGAATAGAAAAATAGTCCACTTAAACCTTGAACACACAGGCTGTACTAACATAAACAGTATGGTAGCATCTGCATGGTCAAGAAACAGGCCAACAAAGGTGAACATGTGACATGTTTCTAATGTTATTGTGGATGATTGATCGATTTGGGGACATCTGATCTAGTAATCAAAACAATTGAGAGTAGAAGGGGGAACCATCCTAATGATACCGAACACCAAAATCGTTTACCTTACCTCTCTGAATCCCACCATTGAGGTGACCAGCTGACAGCCAGCTTTTCAACTCTTTCTCCTTGGCTGACTGAGCAGCCATAATATCCTGTCTGAGGGCCGCGGTCAGTTGATAATCATCCACCGCGATGGGGATATCCACTGGCATCCAGTAGTACTTATTTCCTGGTAGTTTGGCCATAATTTCAATGGCTGACCACCAGCATTAATCCAGCAGTGTCTAGTGCAGCTATAGAATATGACAGCGACATTGAAATTTAAGCCATGATTTCAGTTAATTAGAATATCCAGAAAAGTCAATAATCACATTGAGCAAGGTGGTGATGTTTGTCGATCACGACTGTGATGGAATTGAATGAGTGACTGTAATGAAATGGTTTTGTACAGCACAGCCATAGTATGGTTCAGGGTTGATTTTTGTATGCTCAAAAAGTTCATTTTGTAATCCTCGCAATGTCCACAGAGGAAATCATAATCCTCAGCTTTCGATATTCAACCACAACACCTCCACTATAAACAGGTTTATGGCATACTTTGCATCCAGCGCAGACCAATCAATCAAATGTCGCAAATATTATATCTTTCTCGAATATTGCTGTTAGAAATCAATGGAACACGTGTGTATCAAGTCTGTTTCACCCGGGCTATTGTGGGACTGTTGCAAGAATCAGCTGGGTGGAACAAAAGTGTTTCGTCTCAGATGTTAAACTCTGGGTGATTGAGATTTTATCTCCACCCTCTGAGTCAGATTTGTAAGAAGACATTTGGTGACAGCTTTTTCTTCTGGGCAGTTGAGTAGTCAAAGGGTGAAGTCTAAATGAAGTCTTGATGAATCACATGAATGGACCATTTAACACCGGAGCAAATGGAACCATCAGCAAGGGTCATTTCAGTTCCACGTTTACTTTGCCAGATTTACCAGTACATTTCACAGGCTGCACTGTACATCATGTACAGGGAAATCTGAAAACTAACCCCGAGATCACTTTCCTAATGAGCTCCTGTATAAGATGTATCAGGTAGGCCATTTTACATGTCAACGAGACTTTGAAGACATGTACATTATGTACAGTAAATGTAAGCACATCCTGGTTCAAATCAGGGTGAAAAATATCACACATTTCATTCCATCTTAAAAAGACCCAAAATGGTTGTACAATACACACTGCAACAGCACACAGATTACTGTCAAATTAGAAAGAAACCATCCTGACAGGTGAGTGAAGGCATATTACCAATCTCCTCTAGTTATGATCAAAACCATAAACCACACATTCTAACCCTCAGGCTACTTTCATCCAGTCAGTTGGCAGCAAATTTATAGTTCACCACAAATTTATCGGATAATGTCAATAAGGTTTTTTTTCGGAACGAGGCTAAACGAGTACAAGTATGCCCTTAACAATACATTTTCTAAATGTTGACCAGAATTCGACATGATATATGATTGATACGACCACACCTTTAAATGATTTCAACTTGTTCAATGTCTTGTATACTTACAGTTACTATTTTTCAGCTTACGCCTCCCTGGCCGAATGTAAAAGTCTAAATCCCTAGACAGGAACTTAGCCATCTCTGTCACAGATATATCCATGATTTAAGATATCAAATCCAGAATTTGTTTGACAGAATACTGCTTTAATCCAGAGGTTCGAAGGGGGTTGAAATTCAAAGAGAAAGTCAAGGAAAGATTGTGGCTCAATCCAATCTAATACCATGTGGCAATGGCCAAAGCTCCATGTCCATCACAGCTATAATGAACCAGTTCAATGGTACTACAGAACGTCACTTCAGAGCCAAATGATAGAAACAACAGAGAAATCGTCAAAACACGGGAAAAATCCTGGGAAACTTGCTGAACTAGTGAAAACTGCTGGATGATTTGCGAAATCTACTTCCCCTCCTGAATACTACAGGAAACTAACAAGTTGAGATCTTACTTATCAACAAACAGTATGATATGAAGGAAGCATAGTCTACCTGTATAAGTCAGGACCTGGTCAGGAAAAGGAAGCTAATTCGCTGTTTCCTGATTGCCAATATAAACATTGTATATATCAATGGTACTACAATGTTGTACCTGTGTATTAATTGGACCTTAAATATTTAAACTTGTGTGGCCTAATCATAAGTTTGCTTTGATAAAATAACTTGAGATTATAGTTATGTAATCTAAACAGTTTTATTAATATTCAGAAGTACTGTTAGAACCACTGATGGTAAAATGCCAACATTTTATAAAGAGTAGGCTCCTAAAAATGGGTTAGGAGAACAAATGTTTGTTTTAACAGGTACTCACCATCAGTATTATAATGTGGTGTGGATACCATATTAGGCTGTGCTCGTATCCCCATGGCCGGGGGTATAGGGGGTGGGGCATATTTTGGCACTGTCATTATATTGGGGCTTTCAGAAGACATGGTCAGCGGGTAGGAGGATTGGATGCTGGGGTCCTCTCTTGAATACTGGTCCTGCAGAAAAATAAAAAAAGGCAGATATTGGTTAATCCCGACAAAAGCCACAAATAACTGATATTCCTCAAAAGAGCGCAGCACTTGACGGGTCGAGAAACTTCACACACATGACGTAGACTCATTTGATTGTTTCCTGTATCATGAAGCAAAGACTTCATGACATCATGCGCCATTGATCAGTCTAATGATTGAGCATCATTCCCTCCAGTGATCTTTTGATTGTCAACTTTGGATAAGTGACCCCATCTTGCCAATGGACACCTAAAAAGACACGTCATGTACACATGATGATTATCTGGCATCATATCAAGCTGTACCTGATAGTTCTGGTTCTCCTCATAGTGTGGTGTAGATTGTCCAGACCGATTTGACCCTTGTGAGGACTGGTCATCAGCAGGGAGTGCATCTTGTGGATACCACGGTAAATTGCCTGGAAAAAAATTGCCTGGTTTTAAAGCAAGGGCTGAGATAAGTCTGAGATAGCTGTTCTAAGCCTTCCTAATGTCAGCGACTCGACATGGGCTTATTCAGCATCCAGTGGTCCCTCACCATACTCAATATCAACAAGGTGCTTCAACATACATGTAAGAGAATAAGAGCTTATTATTATAATCATCACTATTTTTTGCAATTTCTTTTTATTTACCCTGAGGAAGACTGAGTGCAGGTGTACTTGCTCTAGATGACATGACGCTGACAGACGTCGAATAGCTGTTTCCATGCTGGCTTTCTAACAGATCTGCATACTCTTGCCTGGAAGAAAGAAATTCTTTGACTTTATTGACAGCATAAGGCAAGATAATGATTTCACAGTCAAATACTGTAAAAGAGCCAACCTGGGCCAGGTTCAAACTGTCTACTAAAGAGAGCGATGACAAGTTTCCTACCTTGCTTTTTCATCCCTTGCCAGGACTAACTTCATGTAGTTGCTTGCTGATGCCTTCCTAAGTAACGCCACACCTTTGTCATTGGTTGTGTTCCTAAGACTCTCATCGTTCACGCTCAGAATCTGGTCTCCTTCTTGTATGCGACCTGAAGAGTTCGAAGACAAACAGGGATGAAGGCGGAGTGTCCAATGGGTGCCACAAAATGAATAAATTTGCGGCTTTATTTCCCTGCTGGCCTATATTTTAACACTCTAAGCTGCTGAGCATTAATTTTATCAATTGCCCTCACTCTGTGTGATCGTTCTATAGTGTTTGCTGAATTCCACACAGTTGGGTACCGAATGGGTTGGGCATTGTAAAAGAGAACCACCTATTGAGATACATCTTCTCAATTAGACCTCAGTCAACAAATTCGCAACTGCAATAAGATGTTTACACTCACCATCAGTGTCCGCTAATCCACCTGGTAGAACTCTTTTAATGAACAACCCGAAATACCTGTCATATTCGTCACTGCGGCCTCCGATCACCTTGATGCCTGCAGTGAAATGTAAAGTCGGCTGATCACACTTCTAATTGCTGCGGATACGTATGTATACCACGAGAAAATAAACCTTTACATTTTAACCACATAGACTAAAGCACTCAGGGGTATCAAGTAGCCCGCACTAAAACTGCGCTCATTTGGGCTGAATAAATGAACAGTCACTCACCCAGACTCCTCGAGCAATCCTCAAGGATCACAATCTCTGTATCCCGCTCATTCTGTTCCGGCGTCTCTGGTGATCCTGGGCGGAGTCTGTCAAAATAAGATTCCAAAGGTTGTAACAGATTCTCCTCAAGAATGAAGTAGAAAAACCTCATCACAACCATAAGGTGGGACGTACGGTTGTACATGACCCTACATATACATGTACAGTTCCTCTTGACATGTAAACGCAACAGAGGATCCAAAACAACTACATTTTCCCTTGTTTGATGTTTTGTATGTAACTTTATCCCATGTCCAAATAGACCCAGGTAACAACTTCACTTTTGTAGCTGCATGATCCAACAATAGGCTATAAATGAGGTGTTGTGTACATCCCACATAAGTCTGAACATCTGCCCAACATGTCATTTCAGGCACTTGAGGTATAAATAATCCAATTAAAATTTCTTCAGAATAGTTGTAGCAGCGGTTTGCTTTCATTATTTGATACAGATCATCAAACTGAACTTTAGAATAATCAAAGAACACTGAATTCCTTGGTTTGAAATACTATCATAACGGACTGTAATGATTCCCTTCTTTTGTGGTGCTTTGGCATTCAACAGAATTTAAAACTGAAGATAGAGCCATACCTGAGTGATGTTTCCAGAGTATTATTCTCAGTTAGAACTAATGTAGAGGCCATCATCTTGACATGGTTCAGTTCGGCCTGAAAAAAGTGAGGGCGAGTTTGAAAAAGAATGAAAGTTTCAGTGACTGAGTGAGCGGTGCTACTGCTAGCTTTTGGTTGCTGCAGCTGTCCTTCAATCCAGTTGTACTCCCGGAGAATGATGCAGCACTTGACATCATTGATCATGTTTTGCCCCATCACATCACACAGAGCAGTAGGAGTACGACTGATACTGATGGCTTGTGCTCTCGTAGCCGTAGTGATAGCTGATCGCGGTGAGGCCTAGGCCTATAATATATGGAATATTTTCTTTAAAGGCTTACACCGCTGCACGAAAATAACTAAGAAGTCTTGGTGAACAATAATCTTTCTCATATTTAGCTGCAGGGAGCACCTTTGATTAGCATTCCTTTTTATTAGGAGACTGTCGAAAAAGGGTTCTCTTTTTTCCTGTACAAATTGTACACATATCAAAACCAACTGTTGACGTTCCTTCAACTTCATCATTTTAATTTCATTTCTACTCATTGAACTAAACTTTTACCACTTTTTTCATATAGATTTCATATGAAACCTGTATTGTAATGAGTTAAAACTTAACTTACAACTTATATAATGTGATAAAGTATACTTTTACTAAAAATTATTTTGGAATGTTGACATTGCGATTTGGACTATTCTTCCTGGAGCCAGAGTCTTGGAGGGGAGGATTGGTCATTATCATAAAATATGCAAACGTTAGAAATAGATCACAAGGTTGGAAAACCACGTGGACTTGTTTACATAATCGTTCCGTTGTTGTGGTCATCATCTAAGGTAGGATTCATACTGGAGATAAACCATTCAATGCTTGCCAGTGATGAAGACCTGTAATGATGTGACAAATGTCACACGGTTTTACCGCGGCTCTATGTTGTTTATCTTCTGGGGAGGACCATGTTCTTCAGAAATGACGTTTGGCCTTTAAGACAGTAGACCGACCGCGAGATTTTTTTTCCCAAACAGGATAACAGTTACTTATGCTTCGACCAATCAAATTCGACGTGACGTCACAGAAACTTGGTGGGGACTTGGAGTGGGAAAGACTACCGGGTATTGATTTTATCAAGCAATATTGTCAAATGAGCGCAGGTTCGAATCCCACCTGGGATTTTTTTTTCCCCTCAATGGATGTTCCTTTTTGCTGGTGCGCCTTGTCTTCAATGGTGTGCCATTGCTCTGACCTGCAGTGTGTTAGGTTCTACATGGTGTCCCATGTCTCTATTTGATGTGCCCCCCCCCCTCATAGCTCGCCATGTTGCCAGAGAGTGTACCATGCCTTTGCTGGATGTGCCATGCCCCTTCACTGTGTATGCTGTCACAACCAGATCTGATAGACAGGAGATGCTGGCACAACCAGACCTGATGAGACAGCAGATACTGTCACAACCAGACCTGGCAAGATAACAAATGCTGTTACGCCCAGAGCCAAGGGCAGCAAGAGCAGATCCACAACTGATAATCCATCTCAAAGCAGACCAATGAACAAGCTTGATAGCAAATATTACTTCGGAGCAATCCTCAACCGTTCATGTTTTGAAACATACTACTCTGTGATCAGGTCAATAGGAAGGATAGAGGCCAAAGTCCGAGTGCCTTCAGGTGGATTACTGAAGGCTATGTTCACACCAGATCAGGACATAGGCACAACCATGGCAAACAAACAGAAACAAAGACAAAAACGCTCATATTCTTCGGACAATACTGAAAGTGAAACTTTTATTTACTATCAAAAAGCACAAAGTATTATTACAATGTTATACAGTATATGATATAATGAGGCTTTTAATACATCTTGTACAAATTAAAACTACATGGACTTGTTGAAATAAGCTCACCCATGTGAGCTAAAAAGGCCAAATCCACAATCCCACCAGGCTATTTTGGCAATCCCCATGCAATTTTTTTGCCCCTCTCAAAGTTTCCTGAATCATGCTTGAATATAAATAGGTGTCATTTATGAAAATCCCGACCATTTTGGGTGGAAGGAAAACATTCCCCAAAGCCTTCTCCATCATCACATTGTAGAGTTAATAAAGATCACATTAATTAATCTATTTACAATTATCACATTATGGAAGCAATCAAAATCTACATTAATTAACCTATTTACAATAATTATTTATAGTGCTGAACTAGTTGATACCATACTTGCTGATACCAATAATGAATAAATATTAGTCTTTATCTATTCTTGCTGATACTAATACAGTTCAGATAATTTCATTTTCAGTATTGATACGATTCATATATGAATGAATTGAGCATATACAGGCCCCACTATGCTGTATGTTTCACTGACTATATGTAATATACATACTCTTTCAGAGTCAAAATTTTTGACTTATCACTAAGAAACCATATCAAATCACAAAGCAGACAAATAGATACTAAATAAATACCCTGTTTTATATGTGACATACATGTCGCGACATGCCTGGCTGGCATGAAATGAAATTTACAGAGTTCCTGTTTCAATCAATTAATCAATCATTAGAGCATCCCTATAGACATATTAGTAGCGCTCACTACAAAAGAACTGGACGGAGTTAACTAATGAGTCGCAGGTACCAGTACTCAATTTAGAACTTGGTTCTGAAGGAAACTCATGATCTGATAACAGTTATAATTCATGAATAAATGATACCCAAGAGGCATCCAGTAGGTGACCACACAATTCAGAACATCGATTCCACAGAACCTGATTTGAAAGTTTCTAATGTTCAATAATTTGACGTGCCGTCTTTTTCTCCTTTTTCTTCGACAAGAGGTGTGTGCAGTGGCATCAGTGATGTCGGCCCATCTCCATGTGCTAACGTCTTTAGCCTCCGTGGTCGCCGAGGAGACGGAGGTGGAGGGTCGATCGGTAGTATTTGTATTTCTCCGTCATCGTTCATTTCACCTATAGCCCGGAAGACATGAGCGGTTTGGGGTTCTGACCCTCGACGGTTAAATTGGCTGAAATGGGCAATTGAAAAAGATTATGAACACAGAGACAAATTCAGCAGTTATGCAGGTTAAGGAGGAGTGTCTCGAGAAAACTGCAGGCCAGCACCGATGGGATGGATACCTACAGCACCTTCCTATGGTTCACAAAGGAACTCTCTAACTATCACAGTGCCGGCCTGGCCTTATCTTAAGGCAAAAAGTCTTAATACTGATCTACTGTAGCTAAAATAATGTGAAAGACAAATTTTTTGTTTTTAATTTTTACTAATTATCAACTTATTTTTGCAACAGGTGTCCTATTATCACCATCTCCGCCAGGACGTTATTCCCAATGAAAATGTGCCAATAACATGATGTGATGTTGGTGATAAAACAGCGATGATAGCTACCTCCTCAGATATTACACAGGCCGGGTTTATGGAAGGTTTTGATCAAATTTTCCATTTGTCTCAACTCAAGCAAAGACTAAGCTACAGCATGACCAGCATGTCAGCAACATTTTAGCATAGAATAGAACAGCACAGAAAAAGTCCCTCACAAATTTTAAGCGATTAATGTTGGTATAGGCCCAAACAAGCATAAGACAGGTACAATAATCTTTATAAACAAGATAGACAAGATGGCATTAATAAACTAGAGCAGAAATCTAATGTGACATGTTGTTAAACTCCCAAAGCCTACAGTCACTATTCAAAAGTTGCGTAATATTTTATATGTTAGACATTTGAAGAAATGGACAGTTAACTTCAATCGTATTGCAGTTAAAGGAATGGTTAAGTGCATGCAGAAGACTATAAGCACTACCTCATACAAATAAGACATTGCAACAAGTATCACAACAGCCCAAGGTCTGACTTTTCACTTTCATAGTCCGTATCTCGCACCCGCGTGTTGTAATTTGTCCAAAAGAACGACTCCCTGATCCCGTGTTCTAAATCACTTTGCCATGGAGGCGTCAACGGTATGACAGATTTGTCAGGGGGTCGGCAGTCGAGGATACTGGCATTGTACAGGTCATCGGAGTTAGGGGGTGATCGCAGGCTGGGTAATGGGGAGCGGGGGCTGTAGGGCGATGGCGAGGTAGCACCCAAGGGCTCTGCGGATGAAACGTAAACAAAAATATTGACAAACGTAACGGAAATTAAGGATAAAAAGAACATCAATGGGTATGGTAGGAAGGATAACTTTTTAAAGGTTTAAACTATCATCAGTCTTCGTCAAATCCACCAAAATTAAATGTTTGTGAGAAAATGTTGGTCACAGAACAAATGAAATCAACACCAAAAGCATGTGCAACAGACACGATGATAAGGTCAAAACACAACAAAAATGTGACCTTTTTATTTTCCCTATCATGGGGAAGGGGGTCAGCTTTTGCCGAGCGCCCCTCTGTGCTGTGAATAATAAAGTATGAACGAATGATTGAAATTTGAGATTGTAACCAATAGTATTAGAAAAACATTTGAATCAGCATGCTTATGTTAAAAATCAACCGTATTTTCACTGCAGTTTTTCTAAGTGTGAAAAGGAACACTGAGTTGAAAATTTCATTGGGCATTCAGAGTGGATTCCTTTTCTCCCCCAAAATATGATAAAAATAAACTAAATTCAAACAACAGTTCTAACTTGTTGGACACACTGGCATGCAATAGTCACCTAGTTCTAGTTCTGACTCAAAGTTGGAAATATCTGACAGGGTCATTGACAAACATTCTGAAAAAAAGTTCAGCTTTATACAGCGTTTTTATTTAATGAAGCAATGTGAGTGATAATTTCAATGCCATTTATGTCCATGACAGAGTTGATTGACAGAGGCTAAAATAACATGCAAGGTACAGCCATGCTGGTACTATCCCTATGCCAAATATATTAGCTGTTAAAGTTACCAGTAGGTGAAGTTAAAGCGTCAGACTACAAATTGGTTACGATAATAGGCAACCTGCGAGGTGCGAATTCATTGTTGTGAAAATCTTCGCTGTCTTCTGACAGTTCCAGAGAAACTTTTTGCGCTTCCGCAGCCGGTTCATCTTTTTGTCGGTGCCGCTTGGGACTCCGCACAGATTTAGGAATTCCTGATTGAAGAGATTAAATGATGACAGCAGGGACAGAAACTCTTGAGGACCTCATTGTAGAGAAATGCATGGTCAGACGAAACAGCAAGTAAGAAACAGGCCATATCTAGATATGAGATCATTGTGAACAGCAGTAGAGAGAAGAAACAAACTCAATTTTTCCTGAGCCAGAAGTTAATCATCTCAAAAAGGTTTACATCCTGTGTGATGGCATTGCCAATCTTTTACAATTAGTACAATTAGAACAGTCAATCAGGGAAACTCACCAAGGGAAAATAGAATTAAATCAATATCATTCAAATTACCTTGGTCTTCACCAGATCCTTTTGACTTCTTTCTGTGTCGTTTTTCTCTCGAGCTCTTTTCGTTGTCATTTGGGGCCAACATTTGATTACTGTAGAACAGGAAGAAGTGCAAAAATGGTCAAATCACTAAATATGTATTTGACTAGTTATTTCATTATGTATTTTCAAAAAGATATTCTGTTGATAGCCTCGGTTCCGACCAACAGCTTAGCTCCAGTCATGTGGTGTTTGGCGAAACAACCAATATCTTGAGGACAGTTAACATGAAGGTCAAACTGCTCACCTTGTTTCATTGATGACATTAACACTTGATCCCTTGTTGTTTGGTTTGTTCCCTTCATTCTGACTGGTCGACGTACAACTCCTGCTACGTTTACGCAGACCAAAATCACTTCCATTTTGATTGGCTGACTTTGCATCCGAGTCAGTTTTCCGTGCAAATTTCCTGATGGAGAGAAGAACACATTTTACTCAAAATGGGGGATCTCTGCCTTGTGTTTGAGTGCCGCAGAACTTGAATAAGAAGTGGAAGAAGAAGATACAAGGTTCTGGCAAAGCACAAATTAAATCCGCTATGAGGGTCAGTCATTATGCCTCATGTCATTTGCTGGCTCTGTGTTAAGCTAGCTCTGTTTATTGTTTGTAGTGTGTGACATTATGTGATGTCATTTTACAGTTCTGGAAACTTAAAAAGGTTCACCAGCAGCGGCCTCGCTCTGCCATCTAAAAGAACCTATCAAAGCTTTGCTACATTGTTAACCGACCTGAGAACACCCAATTCTTTATCATCGCCACTCTCCATGATTCTGGCCACCTGATATTTTTCCTGCAAACAAAGAGTATGGAATTCAGAAAATGTTAAATTCATTAAGAAAAACAAGACGATCAATCAGGAGAGATTCTCCACAATATCTACTTCATCATAAATGATGATTTTAAGGACTTTGAATTGCCTTTCTGAAGCTACGATATCAAAATACCTGAACATTCGGTATAAACACCTAAAAAAACGAGGTGTACCCTTGCCATAAGAACTGGCATCTAACTAATAACTATCATTTATGTGACTGCAGTCTGTAATTCATGTGTACCTCCGATATACAATAAACCCTGATGGATCAAAAGGTCATATTTCTAGAAAAAAGCAAAGAAGCATCAAGCTGTAAAGACTCGGCTATAAGAATTCCCCCTCCTTCATGCTTCTGCTATAATTGAAAAAAACTGTCCATACAGTTTTCAATAAGCAAAGATAAATGCATATATGAAGAGTGTTTCGAGATATGTTTATGATGCTGCAGCCAGAACGACCAACAATTTGTTGGTTGTCGCAACATTTTCTGATTTTATTCATCTGTTTGGAAAACCAGAGGTCACCAGTGTTCCCGCTCACCAAGCATCTACTACCTAGTCCTGTTCTATGGACTCACCCTACGCATTTCCAGGGCAATAGTTTCAGGCACATCAGGAATACAGGCAGCAAGTATAAGCCTGATGGCAAACACAGCATGCTGTAAACAGCAAACACAATGACAACATGGAATACAAGGAGAGAATACAGAAAATACAGAGGATGCAAGGTCAAGGCCATTCATCATAATGGGTCAAGGTCATGACAGGAACTCAAGGTTGTTTGGTGATTTGAGGTCAAGTTTATAGTTGCTGGAAATGAAGGTCAGTGCTATGAGGTCATGGTTGGGGTTATTGATTGGTTTAGGTTTGTTTTTGGTTAATGATCTTAGTAAGCACTAGAGAGATAAATTATTTTGTCAGAAAAGCCACATAGAAATGAGTTGCATCCTCAGTGTATCGTTAGTCAAAGATCAAAATAGAGTAATCTGAACAGCATACACACTTAGTATACCACTAGTGGAGTACAATGAATAGATTATAACAACACAGCCTGGACCATAACTAAATTTCACTCAATTCAGTTGCAAATGCAATCATGCTTCCGATATAAGAAATTGCACAACATGCAGTCACAGCTGTGTGTTGCAAGAGATTGCAACAAACGCCTATATGCACTTTTAAAGATTTTAAAAGGGCCATCCCTATTTAATTTTGGTCCAGCCTGAAGTTGATAGTTCCATAATATGAAACCTAATCAAAAACGCCTTGGCAAAAGAATCAAATCAGTAAAATAACTTCACACAAATCAATACGCCCAAACTCTTGCAAAGTCCTTCACCATTTCATTGTTCAACATTCAAATTTTCAATAAAGTATTTGAAGCTCCCCCCTGAATTCTTTCTTTGACAAGAGTAAAGAACAAAAACCTGAAACTGATATTGATGCCACTTCTGTCACCAAGGATTGATGAAACAGATGAGAATTGTGGGTAGTTAGAAAAGCTTCCAGAGAGTTTCAAGTGGACTATTTCCAGTAATGTGATGATTTATTTGTCATCTAAACTGTTGATCACAAGTTGATGTTTAGTTTTTACGGGTAGATTGTATTTCATTCCTGTATTTTTTTATGGCAAAGGTTCAAGTGAACTCAACAAATTGAATACTAAATAATTTCAAAGGCAACATACAGTCATGGCCAAACGTTGATACCAGCAACATTGACAATGGCCGACCAAACACAGGCATCTTACCATTTTGAGTGCATGTTTTATTCTCGTGGGTATACCCGGGAACAAATAAGTCACTATAGGACTCAGGACAAACAACACGTGCTGGGGATCAAGAGGAAATTCTTTAATAAATTATGATAGATTTGGCAAGGGGTTGGAGGGGAAGAATCTTCCTTTGCTCTACTCTTGGATCAGTTACTTCTTGGGGAGTAAGGCCTCCACCAAGGTGGGATGAGCGTTTTTTCATGCCACCATGGTTTAGGTGCCAATTGGGTTTATCTGTCTGGGTTGTATCATACTTTTTAAAGGCCCAGTTCATGGTTTAGGCTCTTCTTGTGGATTCTAGTGAAAAAAAACAACTGTATCACAAGTGTCAGAAAGCTAATCCAATGAGTTGTTGTGTGACTGCAGGTCATTCAAATCTTTTCCCTGTGCATGGCACCGTGTGTGTACTCTCTGCTTCCATGAAACACACACGACCTTACCATTTTTAATGCTACACGAATACGTTTTGGGACATCGGGATAAAAATATGCCAGGACCTGGCAGCTTGTAAATAAAACATGCTGGGAAGGAGAAAGGGAAACTTCAATCAATCAAAATCTGACAAAATGCTTTCCTAGCATCTATAGAACAGAAAAGATGCAGTACCCTCTAGGTTACACAGTCAGTGCCACAAACATGTAGTGGCTGAAGTTTCACAGGTCCCCTAAGCTGATTATAGATTTCACAACAATTAGTCACATGCATAATTATGATAGTTATGACAGGAAGTGAGGAACAAAACTCCTTTACAAACAATCGCTCAGTTTTTGCACCCTCAACTTGAAAAAAATCTCTCAATTCAGCAATTACCCAGCGATTTGTTTCGAAATGACAGGAATTGAAGGTTTTCCAAAGCTCTTGAGTGACAGTGAAGGAGCTTCGTAACCTAACAGTTAAGTTTTATTTATTCTTGCTAACAGTTATGCATGCAACAATGTTACTTGGTTAGAGTCTAAAGCGCTTTAAGCCTACCCTGCGAATGTCTAACTTCAGGTCGGATGGCGTGTCAGGGATCCACCAGTCTACTATAAACTTGATGGCAAGCACCCCGTGCTGGGCAGAAAAAAATCAAAAGCAGTCAGATGAGGGGAAAAGTACATGAAATATATGTGTTACAACTTATTCCTGTGATGGTTTGCTCATATGGCTTTTTAGGTGAGCATAAAGACTAGATTGATCAAGCCAGAGCCGCATGGTTTTAAGCAATCACATGCAGATGCAGATCTGGCTAGACCTGGGCTAGGCAAACCCTGCGAGGTCTGGGATAAATGTACATGTGATGCACGTGTAAGGCAAGGTGGAGTAAAACCATTCTGTAGCATGTATCATACATGAAGGATCTAGCAGTGACATACATGATAAATTGAGACAAAAAGGCATGCCAGTAGTCATCCTGTGGCATGCATCACTACATGTAGGTAAAGTGCATTGACCAAGGGGACACAGTAATGCAAAGGGAGCATTGCATTTCTATACATTTGACAGCTTTGAATAACACATGGAACAGAGAGAGACAGTGAGAACTGATAGTAACTTGGAAAAGCTTAGAAAGTAACTGGGTGAGGGTGGAAGGTTCTCTGGGAGGGGACGCATTGGACTTGTCTTCCTGGTTTACCCTTCTTGAATTAATCAGGAGCTCGGGTGAATCAGGGATACACCACGCAGCGGTCATGCGGACAGCCACAACTAAATTCTGGTGAAGAGATTATGAGAATGATTCAGAGGGGGTTAGGGCGCATGAAGTGTAGATTAGTTGCCGCCTTCCTGAAAGAAACTGATGGGAATAGATTGACACAGGAACCAAGCTGTTCAGCTAAATACAAATAAGATCATCAAAATAATTAAACCTAAGAGAATAAGCCAGCCGGAACAGGTTATGGGGCAGAAATGAATTGATTAAGAAAGCGAATTTAAAATCAAGCCAATAGAACAATGGTTAATCAAAGAATCTACTGAATGATCTACTGATTGCTGTGCAATAGATTTATGCTCTCAAGGTAAAGGGTTAAAATAAATGAAAGGTTTATTCAGATGACGATAACTAATATGCAGCGGTCAAGGTTAACCCTGTACCCTCCCCAATCCTCCCCCTGGTCAGCGGTTGACTAATTTAGTGTCCAATCAGTGTCCATTTCTGCCTTATCATAAAATCACAAAATTAACAACTTTAGAAGGGTATGTGTTTGTAACATCTGCTTACCTCAAATCCGATGATGAACCAGAGCTTTTGCGAGAGAAGGGGGAAGTTGTTCCTGCCGTAAGATGACGTGAAGGCAATGAGGAATGCATTACTAACAACTCCACAGATGTTGACAAACTCTAAGATTCCATACCACATGCCTGACAATGAAACAAAATGTATTAGCCAACATGGATGAGCTAGGATGAGGGGTGATAAGGTCAGTAATCTCGTCGAAGACTCCGGGATGACTGAGTCACTTTGAGCAATGCCCTGTCCATCGAAAAGCACTATCAGAAATCAAACTTAATAACTTCAAAACTTAAACACGCATAAGGATATTCCCACTTCATAGCTATTCTGTTATTCATAACTTACCAATGTCCTGAGAAATATAGGCGACAGGTCGTCTGTACCACCAGATCATCCTTTTGGCATCAACGCTGGCATCGATGAGGTTGGTGAGAAGGGCAATCAATGGAGCAAGTGGCAGGGAGGCAGAAAACAGCTAGAAAACATTAGCATTCTTTTAGAAGAGCTGCAGAAATAAGTTGGCCTGTCACTTCAAGCATTGAAAAATACAGTGTTTACGTTCAACAGAGAATAACACACACACACCAAGGAAGAATGCTTGAAATAGGGCTCAAACTCCTGACCTCTAGGCCCTCGAATTCCCAACAATAGACGAATTTTGTCTTACCATAAGATAGCCATATTGGATGACTTTTTCTGTGTATTCACTAAGGGTGAAATCCTCCAGTTCTGGCTTCAATCTCTCTCGCTCGATATACTCATTAGGATCATAAATGTCAGTTTCCATCATACTCGCATGAATTTTGTTCTTCCGGCAACAGGGACAGATTTTACCCTTTCTCCATAGAGATTTTCCCCACCTGAAAACCAAAGAAGATATGAGTAAGCGGAGGTCAAAATCAGAAAGAAATTTGAAGTTGACAAAAAGTAGATGTGTAGGGCTCAGGCACCGAGTTTAAAATACCATGAATCAAGAGATTTTTGGACTCCTTGATATTGAATGCACTGATATATCCCATGAAGAGACCTCACTTGTGGTGAAAAGCCTTTACATGGAATTTTACTTACGGTAAAATGATGTCGGTGAGAAGCTTCGGTAGAGTTTTTGCAATCATTAGCACCAAGACTTGTAGAGACAGCATCGACATGCAGTTGGTTCCATCATCCCCACTGCAGACGTCAACATACTTTGCACCGAGACCCAAGATACCGTTGGCAAACAACGTCTTGATGTTCTGAAAAAATTGATGGAAAGATGAGCTGACATTTGAAGAGAGAGAGAGAGGGTTCTTGCCTATAGATCTTTGCATGTGATTGGGAACATCATTTACAAGAAGTGACCTTCGCCACTATGCAGCTTGAAAACACTCATTTTGTACCATTATGAAGACTATGTCATCAACTGATGGAATAAAAAAACAAGAGAGTCGGACAGACCAAACTTATACTTACCCCACGGAAGAATGCAATATAAAAACAGGAGGCGTAACTGTTGGCAAAACTGAATGCGAATAGTTTGATGATGAGAGCATTGTCATAGGACGTCTTCGTACGATGATTCTCTGCAAGAACAAATAGAATATTTTCTATAGGATGGAATCATCACAAGAAGAACTTGTCAAAATATGCCACAAGAAACACACAAACATACTTACCCCAATCGGTGAATTTCACAGCCAAAACATCGTAAAACTGAAAGAAAAGACAAAAGGCGTATCAGTCTGATGTAACTGCCACCACTGCTCAATATTATATTATATAACATCCTCATTACTCCTTTCAGGACCAACCATGCAGGCCTCTAAAATCACATTACATTACATTACCTTGCCGAGTATTAGGATGGAGACAGCATTCAAGACTGCCGACGCAATCGTCGATGCTGCAAGACACTGCCAACCCGCCATAGTATCACAGTAATCAACGCTGATGATGACACGGTACACGACAACCGCACCCACACTGATCAGCACAATCGTCACCTGGAAGGAATAAATAAAATTTGATAATGTCTGGAATGATAAATTTTCACACCTTTTCAGAATTTTTAATTTGGTAGATAGCAAAATTCCTTTTTGTTTTTAAAAAAACAAAGGGCCATTGGCCTGGCTCTCAACGGCCAAATTCTACATTTTGTCCTTGCCACTGTACTCGGACCAAGTTGTTGACAAGGATAATGTTTGCTACAAGAGAACATGCTGTTACCCATCATGGGCACTGATCTGACTGCCTCATCCTTACCATCATAATGAGCACGGAGCCCGAGAGAAGGAACTTCAAGAACTGCCGCCATATTGGATAATACCATGTGTCTTCATTCGTGACAGGATCCTGAAAAACACAATTGAAAAGAATGAAATGAAACTATACTTTAGGAAGTTAGGCCTCAGGAGTGTGCTTGTCAAATTTGGTAAACATTGGTGCCAAAAGTACGTTCACCCCCCCCCCCCCCCCCTAGCACCACATCGCATCCTCCAAAACTTACTGGTCTGGTCTTGAGTCCGTAGAACTCCGCCCTGTCAGGCTCTGTGTATTCAAATGAGTCCACATCCCACTCATAGGCCAACACAGCATTCTTCCTTTTCCAACTCTCCAGAAAGATTGTACCTAGAACACAAAGCAAAAACGCCATAACTTATTGAGAAAGGAAATTGAAGGCTACATCAAAGGTTTTCACGGATTTCTTCAGGGAATATGCAAACTTACAAGATGCACAATTTCTCTTTCTGTTGAGTATTAAATGGGCCATCCTTTCGATTCCATAGCTATGAAATCCTTTCACTTACCCCATAAACAGATAATGAGTGAAAACCAAGGCGTAACTACATTGTCAAATGACTCCTTTATGACATCCAATATTTCACTCAGTTTGGCGACCAGTCTGAAATAAACACAAGGGAACTGTTAGCATCCAGCTGAGGATAATCTGACCAATGACAGACGTAAAAAGCTTCGAGGAGTTCTTATCAGCAGTTTAAAAGAACTTCTATAATACGACTTCTCGACCCCTAGCCTAGAGACTTGAGCCACGAGACCATTGTGACTCCCATAATACAACAAGAAATTTAATCAAATTACTGAAGTGTTAAGGACAATCACCACATAAAAATCGCATATTGCCCAGCTGACACAAATGTAGGAATATAACAATGGACCGAAACAAAAATTCATAAACTAATAGAAGCGACACATCCAAACTTCCAAAAATTAAAGATATGGTCACGACATTCAATTGAATATAGGAGTACATGTAATCAAGATGTCAAAATTAATGATGTCACATACATTAATTTGAAGATAAAACTAATTTATAGATGCAGGTATGTTAAAAATTAAAGAGAACTTTAGTGCACACGGACAACTGTGTCATGACAGCAAAATCCAGGTTGCAATGATGATATTTATCACCGTAACTGTCAGTCTAAGTTGCTTATGTGCACTTAAATATTGGTCTGAAACATCATTCTCAACACTTATATATGTACTTACAGATCAGAGAAAGTGACTCTGTAAACAGAACACTTGGTTTTATTAATAGATCACTGACAATCAATAATTATCAACTTTTTTTCGGAATGGATGTTAGCAATTGACATGTTATTGAATGGCTGGCATCTGAACTCTTCATATAATATAGTTTTCTTTATAGATTTGGGTACTGTCAGCTTCACTTTGCTATAATTATCTATTTTTTCAGAATAGCTTTGAGCCACTTATGCATATGCACTCTTCAGATGTAGATCCTAGAATGATATTTTTTGTTGACTTACACGGCCAATTCATCAGGTGCTGGAGTTGTACCATTTAAAAGAGGTGTCGACGTCGTGTTCACTGCCATACTATTTTGGGCAATATTTCTCTTGATGCTGTGGAGGAAAAATGTGGTTAGTAGTAGAGTCACGATTGCCGTCTAAGGGGGGAAACAAAACTGGAAAAAACATCAACAGTGAATTTTCAGAAAAATAGTTTACTCATGAAACCAGAGAAGAACAAACACATTGAAGTAAAACTCTGCCCACTCTTTTAATGATCAGCTCGGTTAGTTGAGAGGCGTGCAAGATTCTCGGCAAGATGGGAAACTGGTTCCCAAGTTGAATTATGATGATGTTATTGATTATGATAATCAATAATGGTATTACATGTACCCGGTACGTACCTCAGGTACAATCCATAAAAAAATATACAAATCCCAAACACAGTCGGAATCCACAATGAGGTAATCAACTGTCCCGACCACGCGAAATAAAACCCAATCTTTTCACCAAAATAGTTCCGAATCCGCCATAATGGTTGATATTTCTGTATTTTAGTCCAAGTGTGATTCATTTTCTTCCGGGGGTCTGGGTCCACTTCTGTTGTTTTCATCTTTTCTGCGGCTTCATCCGAGAGAAGTCCCTCTTTTTGTCGTATTTCGATCAACTCATGAACAATCGGATCCTCTTCTGATTTCTCGTGCAGGAGAAAACTATCGGTGTATGTCTTCTTCATGAGAAGGTACGGCAGTCCTTAATGGAAATCAATTTTGAGATAATTCTACAAAAGTGTAAATAAAATGTTCAAAAGACGAATCATTCATGAAACGAATAGTAGCACTGACCTCCCCACTCATGTTCTCGCACTTGACAACACTTAGCAACACTTTGTCAAAAAACTAAACAGACAAATTATAGTCTCATTCACTTTGCTTTTCTGTGCATTAACAGCCTTTGTCATTTTTGCACATTGTATTTACTTGTGGCTCAAGTAAATACAATCAAACACTGCTGTAATGCAGTTAGTATGCATGCAAAGCATCTGAAGCTTCGCCCTTACAGTACTTGCATATCAGCCAATCCAATGGCATTGTTGAAGTTCACATTCAGTAGGTTTTCACAAAATGGAAAACTTCACATTCAATTTTCAAATTTTTGATCTAACGTAGTATGCTATTAACATTCATGCAACATCTGCACAACCATTTTATCATAACGTTCATGCAACATCTTCACAACCATATTCATTACGCAAATTTTTGGATGAGTCACAAATATCATGCCCATACATAACAATAAAGCTGCCATTTGTTTATCTTACTTACTATTTATGTAATAATTATCAACTGATCCAAATAAGTAGGATTGAATAGAAAGTAAAACAGATGAACCGATAAACAGGAAAGTTTTTTGACTGCGTAGTTCAACTAAGCAAAAATTTGTTTCAGTAAAACTCACAAAAATATTTGAGTCACAACATATATTGGTTTTGAGCGACAACATGTGATAGGTTTTATGACCACGACGCCTTAAGGGTACGTGTATGTTGCCTACCTCAAAAATTAACAGATTTGTCCTGGACAACCCTTAGATCTATTTGGTTTCCATGGTGACCAAACAGTATTGTCAATCATCCATTTCTAAGGACTGTTAATTAATATCGGCAATATGAGATTGAGAAATAATTTTAGAATTATCACTGGATAGAGTAAGAGAAATGTCATCTGCTATGATGAACAGACCCCCAGCTGACATGGATGGGTTCAAGTAAGGTTGGGTGATGGTGGAATATATGTTTCATAACACTGCAAAGGCAACATGCAACAACGTTTTCATAAAGTGAACAAGTCACTCTTTTAAGAAGACCCCAAAAGTTGCAATTTGGTAGAAAGTCTCTGTGAAGAAGACAGTCTCCATCAGGTAACCAATCCAAGATTGGGACCGTGGGCTGTTAAAGGGGTACGTCATTCATACTGGCGGCTCAGGAAAAGAGAAATGCAGTAATTAAATATACCCAATGGTGAGGTGCAGTTATTGTGCATCCAAATCTTGCAGGAACTTGGCATTCATATTTACTGATTTTACTAAGAATTACTTTTAGACAGCTGCATATATCATATTCAAGTCTTCACTTTTCTCAAAAGGGAGCCATATTTGCTTGTTTTGTCAGACAATGACCTTGTCCATACATGCAACTTTGTATTCACCTAGAAACTGCTCAGGCATATAATTTAGTCAAAATAGGCCCATGAGGCCGAGCTAGCACACTAAAAGCATTGACCAATCACTAGTACAGAAAAAACAATCTATATTTGTTTTGGTTGGCACTATTTATCAATGCGATAATAAACATGAACGTCCTAACCTAAACAAGGCAACCCAAATCGAGATAACGGCAGAGTCAATAGGATTAATTGGGAATATGACAGTGTTGTTTTTATTATTCTGACAACAGTGACGTAAGGTGTGTTCTGCATGGTTTCCAAGGGAGAGCAGTTTGTTCGAAATAAGGGTGCCACTCTGCACCATTAAGGCAGCCAATAATGTGGACACAATCAAGTCTCCTCCTGACTGAATCCCATTAGGACAGTTGTACTGCTGACATTAATGCATTGTTGATCAGGAAGATGCAATCAATAACACCAATAGCTCACACCACATTACAGATCTTTTGATCCAACTTGATGATCTATTAATATTGACCCAAATGGCATTGGCACAATGATATATATGACAGTAAACAGATGAAACGTTATTAGCGTATTGTATTTTAGCAGATGTGGGAGGGTTGGATACACTCTAGTTGATATTATGCACATGGTCGCTTTATGTCATTCAGCGTGATCATGGTTGGACAGTGGGCTGGTGACATCAAGTTGTCCGATGGTGACGATGTCACATATACAGACCAAACGCCAATATTCACCTTTTTTGGCGAGGCTGTCTTCTTCCTCTTCTGCTTTCCTCCTGATGTCAATGTTAATGAGTATATGATGTGTCTACAAAGGAAGAGAATGAATGTAAAACTTTTCTTCTTCTTCGAAATTGCCTAAGAAGAACCAATAGAATCAACACGTGAAAATTCTTCCTTATTTGTAATGATTGCTTTTTCATCATGAAGTCATGGAGCTAGTAAGCCTACGTGACGTTCTTCAACTTATGAAGTTCATGGACTAGATCAAGACTACCTTCACGTTACGCTCAGAGTGAAATTCCGTTTTCTCAAGGACCTTTTCTCATTCTATGCACATAATACCTTTACTCACCAAATAACTCCGCAATGCTGGACGGAAAAACGTGTCTTCATTTTCATGGCCTTCGAAGAGATGGATTTTATCAAGTTGGAATGGGGCACTGACAAAATCCACTAGAAAAAAAGAAACAAGATACCATTAAAACAAAGCAAAACCTCAACATTATAAGAAAATAGTTTTCTGTGATGTACCGGAGGGGGGGGAGTGATGGGGCAGGATGTTGACAAGTGTTTTGGTCGTCTCTCGCATGAATGAAGCCATACCACATATAGATATACAAAATATTATCAGACAGATCAATAAAAGATACTGGAAAAGGTTATAAATATATTTCCCTTTTCACCACAATCAAAATATCATACGTTTTTTTCATATCCTTAATACATAATGCATCATTACCGAATCGGGTTACGTTCATAGCCGATTTGACTGGCAGCTAACTTTTGAATAAATTGGAATAATTTATGAACTTTGGTCCAAGCTCTGTACATAGCAACACCGTGCGTCATAGACCTTTTGATCGGTTTTGCAATGATCTAAAAAACAGACCCTTGGGGGTCACAGTGTTGCTTCGGAACAGATGGCGCCATCATTCTCTGATTTTAAAGGGCAAAATGTTTCCAAAGATTTTTTCTTGAAGTGTTGAATAATGCCATGGATGTGGAAAGGCCAACAAATGACCAAAGAGAGATCAAATACCATAATTTTCGGCAAAAGACTTCATTGAATGCCATCCCTTTCGTCCAGAGAGAAAGGATGAAGCGACATATCTGATTCTGATTTTGCCCAAAAGACTAGATTGAATGCCATCTCTTTTCTCAATTATTTTGATAAATCATGAAATATACATCTCTGATAAATATATAGGTGTGATGAATGTAATATTATCTTGATGCCAATGCTGGTGATGAATATTCAGTGAAAATATTACCACACAGGAGTGCCTGGTATACTTGGCCAGATGTTACTCAAATTCACATACTTAAATGTGACAATATTTTAATGAGCAAACAGAGTTCTTTACTCCAATATTCTTCATAGTAGTACCCAGTACTAAAAGCTTTTATACACTCCACTGCATAACATTAGCAACAGGGTTGTCAACTATGGTAAAAGATCTTGACAAAAAGTATCAGGTATCTGGTGTCTATGCCTGCAGGGCAAGCAAAGACCCCGCTAATCGAGAAACATGATTAGCTTGCTAAGATTGGCCTATTGAGAATCCATTGAGAATCTTTGGCCGATTGAGAATCCATTGAGAATCTTAGGTGAGCGTCATCAAATTCTAAAGAGTCAGACAGGTGAATAACACTTGAATGATATTATCTAAAGAAGCGGGCATGGGCAATATTGACGATAGATTTGGGTCAAATCTCACTGGTCAAACAGTAGGCCTACCATTATTTGCTTTCATTTTCTCCACTATTTAACGATTAATGTTACAATACCGGTTGGCCTTATCATAGTAATCCATACAGGCATGCCATTTTTTTATAAACGGTGGTTGCCAGAACAGGTGTCATATACAGTATAATTGATTGGGGAACTCGAAAACTTGCACAAAATTTATGTAATTTCACTCTCTCTCAGTAAAAATATACCCGAGCGATGATAATCAGTGTCACACAGCATGGTCGATGTTTGTAGTAACTGGTCTACGTGATTGTGATTTTGCATGAAATTTAGCAAAGAAGTCAGATTATCAAGTGATTGAACCCAAATCCCGTTCTCCGGCCCTGCACACAATCTGTGCAGGAGACATTAACCCCTGATTTCCTCAGGATGACAAACAAGAGAGTGAAAAAATTTGTGGCTGAACATGCTGAAAGAACACGGGGAAAGGATAAAGTGAGGAAGAGACACACAAAACCTCCCATTATTCAGGTTGCAAGCGCAACCAAAAATAATCCAACAAGTTTTTTTCAGAGACAACATTGTAGCTAGTGGTAATTGGTGAGATATTCAATACCTCCTTTGGTTTGGACTACAAAATGGAAAGCTTCAGAAAGGACAAAGAGCTGATGAAGACCACATCCTGCATGTTTATAATTATAGATCGAGTTTGTGATCAATATAACAAATGGGTGATAGAAATTTGAGTAGGTAACAGTTAGATACAGTACTGGTCACAACTGACATTCCTTTTGTTCAGGCAAATATGCACAACTTCTGCTAAGAACTTACTTGTGACAATTACTGTATTGTCCTATTAATGTACACCCAGTCTGTGACAGTAAACCCATAAACATCATGCATGAATACTGTACCGTACCATCTTCTACAGAAATGAAATAATGATGAAAATGAAATATTTGATGTTTAGAAATATGACAGTGCCCACTTGACATGATTCCCTGAAATCGTTTGCTCAGAATCTCTTACCATAAACCCAAAGCTAAAATCATCCTGTTACTATAGGTATTGCAGAAAATAACAAAGCGTTGAAGACTCCCTATTATTAGTAAAATCACAATTCAGAATTGTAAATGTGAGCCCCTTAGGCTGACGTTACATAGGCCTCATTCGTTCACTTCCCACATGTCACGTTCCCCTTAATGCGCTCGTTCCTCACTGAATGCATGCCACAAGGCCGTGCATTCACCGAGGAACGTTAAGTAAAGCTGGAACGTGACATGTGGGAAGTGAACGAATGAGGCCTATGTAACGTCAGCCTAAAGTAATTTTTCTGAATTCCATTGATAAACATATTTACCTTCATCATCTGTTTTCAAATGCTTCTCTTCGAATCTTTCCCAAATGTTCTTGGGGCCGTCGTCGTAGATTTCACACTGCAATGGAATTGGGCGAGGATGCAAGAGCTGCTAGCTAGCTGTACCATCAAACTCAAAGGAACCTTTACAACAATTTTGCAAGAAGAAGCTATGTGAAACTTGCAAAACAATGGGTTAACCAGTAAGGCCTTGGCCACAGAATATCAATGTATCCATATTTATGTAGAGTCCAGATCAAGAGCAACTTACAAACAAGCGAATAAAAGCGTACTTACCCCTGTAAGTGGCATCTCTAAATTGCATTTTTCAGCCTCCTCACAAAGCCGTTTAAATGGCACATGAATTTTCACAAAAATATTCTCCTTGTATTTCTGTTTTTGAAATTCGACACCCTCCTCTCTCATTTCACCTTCAAATTTCTTCCGATTCGTAAAGTTCCGTTCAAGTTCGAAGCGTTTCTTTTTACTTGTCTCCTCCTCGGGATGTTTATCCGGATAAACAAGTACATAATCAATCCGTTTGATCTGGTCCACGCCCGCATCATCAATCCTATCCTCCATTGGCGCCTTCTCAGGCAAATCTAAAGACTCCTCCATTGTCTTATAACTTTTTCTCCGACTATGGCGATGTTTGCGTTTACGTTTTTTATCGGCACTAATTTCCGTCTCTGTTTCATTGACTAATTTATCGCGATCATGAACCACATCTACAGATTCTCTTGCACTCGCAGGAAGTGTTTCATTCTCCTTCCTAGCTGACTCTGGCCGTCTTTCGGTTTCTTCAAGAGTGTTGGTGTTTTTATTGTCCGAGAGATTGAACTCGGTCAACGGCACATCGATTTCCATGGCTTTGAATCTTTAATGAAGACCACTGGCTATGGAAAATTCTGCAAGTACACAAACAGAGGGTTACGAAGGTTACTCCTGGGGTTCCTTATATGTTTCCAAAAAATGTCCCTATATACAGTGCCCATATTAAACCATTGCAAGTCAGGAGGACTAAACACTAGTGTGATAAACACTGAGAATTTTCTATTTCTTGACCTGATTTTTTAAGATATACAATGGAACCTCTCTTAGCGGACACCTATCTAGTAAGGACAACCTCTCTATTAAGGACACTAGTTCTAGACCCAATTTGGTTGTTTCCATTCAATTTGACCTCTCTATTAAGGAGAGCATTTGTCAATCCCAAGGGTGTCCTTAATAGAGAGGTTCTACTGCACAATGGAGCCTACCTTAGCGGACACCTCTCTATAAAGGACAACCTCTCTATTAAGGACACTAGTTTTGGTCCCAAATTAATACTTTCCATTCAATTTGACCTCTAATCAGGACACCTCTCTCTTAAGGACAGTATTTGTCAGTCCAGAGGGTGTCCTTAATAGAGAGGTTCTACTGTATATTGACTGCATATCTTAGTGTTCATCATCATTATCTCCCAATTTCTTAGCTCAAAAAAATTCCTTTAATGATTTTTGCTGGGCAAATAAGGGATTTACAGCAACCACATACAATTTTTTCAGCCTCAGGTTCCAATTTTTCAAATCGATAATTCACAAACTTTCTACGTGGTAAAAATTAATTTTTTTGCCCCTTTGGTACCCCACCTGCGTCACATACAAAAATATATTATGTATGCCTCCCAATTCCAATAAAAATAAATGATAAATTATTTATAAGATCAAACAGTTTGGTTGATATCAACTCTACCAACAATGGCAAGGTCTTACTGATGGAAAAAATCAATCAATAATTGGCTATATCTAAAATCAATAGGAATCATATTCCACTCCACCTCAGTTTGAAGAAGACTTAAAGGATCAGAAGCATTATTATAATTTCTTAAAGGGACACTCTATTTTAGAATCAGAAAAATTATTGTAATTTCTTAAATGGACACTCTATTAATCACATCAAGTATGGTTTAATCCATATTTGATCAGATGGAGTTGTGCTATACTGTCAAAGTCCAAGTGTCCGTTAAGCCAATCCTCAAACATAAATTATCAGCAAAGAAAGAAATTTTGACATTTTGATGTTTTATATCAAAGACAATAAGAATCGCCACAATTCGAGATTGTGATGCCGACTTGTTCGTTAATTAAAGGGACTATATATTGAAAGGTCTATAAGCACTGGGAAGTTGGTACTTATATTTCTCTATCTGAATAGTATTTCCGGACCTTTATTGTCTGAGCAGTCAACAATATGTAGGGCATATAATGGGGGGGGGGGGGGGGGGGGGTGGAGGGGAGGGGGGTCCAATTTTCAATGGGGACACTAAAGACATGGTGACGGCTATCGCCACCACGTGCTTATCAGACCTACGAAAAAATACTACACCATGCATGAATGAAATCTAACAGCAATATCGTAACTTACAGATGAAGAAATAAAACAATGCTCCCTTTGTTTCATTATGACCACAGCACTGAAACAGATCCTTGCCTATTCATTGGAAACACTCCAGAAAAGTCAAACAGCCAGGCATGAGGGACTTTGCACTATCGATCCAGGCATTGATAGTAGGAATTGATTTTTCCACGTGACCTCGTTGCCTGGATCCGCGTAAATAAAGGTGGCAGGCCAAGACACGTGGTAGGAATTTTTGGCGGGAAGAACGATTGTGAGCCCACTGTGTTCGTCCCCCGATTCGAGAGACATAAGGGGGGGGGGGGGGGGGGGGGGGTTGGGCTTGGCCAATCTGGGTATGCTCACTCATCCTCTTTTTGTTAACCAGGCGGTGAAAATCGTCAAGCTCGGAGAAATCCGAAGAGAAATCTAAGGACGGTTTTCTGGCGGAGATATCTGTCTACTTATCGCCTCGGCATGCGGCACCCGCCACCCGGATATTGCGTTTCGATGCGGTACAACCCTATAGGCCTAGGTTTGATAACATTGAGATCATAGGATTACAACTTCCTTTAAATATATATATATACATTGGCGAATTAAACTCAGCAATTTATGCCTTTATTATTCCCAACCCTTCCAAAACACTCTTGCTATTGTGTGCAAGTCGTCCTCAAATTTAATCGTCGATGTCCCGTGAATATTAAGTTTCATTTGTTGCACTGCCGCATTAATCAGCCTGTACGATGTATCAACGTTACATACCGTTTTTCGATCATTTTCTGTGCGCTACAGTCTCCATCACATGGTCTTAATAACAAATCAGTGAGAAAAACCGCCACAAGCAACATTTCGAGATCGTCTTGAATCGTGTGAATGACGTACCCTTTTGAAGAGGCTGAAACGCCCTGTGTTGGCTTGCATCTTTCGGGAAACCGGAGACGTCGAAACGTCACTGGTTGTGAGGAAGCCAGAATTATGTATTTTTTCCACATTGATTGATTTTAAATAGTGAAACTGAACCCTCGGCTTCGGGTCTAACCCCCCGAACCGTTCCCGAAGGCCGCCCGCCCCCGTGCGCTTAGTGGTTTTTTAAACAGTGGTCACGTGAGGGGTATGAATTTGCCCACACAAGTGACTAACATCGCTGTTTATATGCCAATTTCGACCCTCATGAAAAGTGAATTCAATTATTTGTGTCGTATATCACTGGAAACGCCCGATTCCCCTGATTCTCCAGGATGTTAAATCGGGCATTTGATTTCTTTAAATAAATCATAAGCGTCGCATTTGCTCTGTTCACCATCCCAAAATGGCAATATTGCCAATTGGGCCGGACAATCACGGAAAACTCCAAATATTATACATTTCTTCCTTGATAATTCTAACAGTGACCATTCTCCCGTGAAAGACAGTTGCTTACGCTACACAAAAATTTTTAAAAAATCGAGGGTCAGCCATTGAAGTTTTGAGATATGTTGAATTTTGCACAAATCGGCGAAAAACGCACGAACTAGCACTGGACGGCATTTCAATACGGGGCCGACGCACATTCCAAGTTCAGTGTACACATACGTCGGCAACAACAGTAAAATGCGTAGTTTCTTGTTAGCTGCCTATTAAGTAGTGCTCTAGGTTTCAGAAACTCCAAAAAACATGTTTTTGCCAAAACAACTGCTAAATCAACACTGGCTTACTGTAAGGACCAAAAAACAATGATTTTTTAGAAACTACGATTAGCCGCGCACGAATACAAAAAACACCCTGATGAGACCTAAGAAATATCCGCGGCCGTCACCGAAGAAATTAATTTTGGTTAATCGCACCGACAACAACAACAGCAAAAGGTAAACATTGTATCTTCATAAAAATGCGTTTTTGACCCTGAACAAATCACTGTTAGCATGCCTCTATAAACATGGAATCAGTGTTCATTTGATGTAATTGATAAAAGGGTATCCCTGTGAGCCATCGACAAATAATCAGATGCATAATCTTAATACGGCTTCTGCGATTCTGGCTCTGAAAAGTCTGATAAAAAACTGATAAAATGTATAATTCCCCCATTGCCATTGCTGCTGATTGCATTGGCATTGGCATTTATCCATGATGATTTTGCCTACTGTCCCAGGTGTGGACCATCGGATACTCATGGGTCTATGTGACGAACTTCGGCATTATTTCCGTCCCAAGGGAGGCCTCCCAGAGGACCACAATGCTCCGATGTCTCAACTCAAGGGGGTCACTTCACCACAGCAATGGACCTTTTCACCAAAAACAAAGACGACAGGACCCAAACAAAGTTACAAACCAAATGCACACACTCAGAACTGGTCAATTCAAGAGGAGGCCAAAGCCTAAGCATACTTTAGAACAAAAGTTACTATGCCATAAGCCACTGTGACCCGAATCATGTGACCCTCAGTCCCAGGTCACAGGTGAAATGCATGACGTCTGAAGTGGTATTCAAGTCGTTTAAATTGATTAAATTTAATCCAATATCAGTCGTGAGAGTTATCTATTTTCTTGCTTCCTCTTTATTATTTTAGGTTCCAATGTTTTTGTCAGATTTTTATGCGAGGGAAAGGATGCCTTCCTCATCACCCTTTGGCTCAACGACCACATCCGCTCTTGACTCCCTTCGAGGTACATTGCAAAAATAATGTCTTACTATTTATTATGTCTTGCATTCGTTTCACGTGTTGGGTGCACTCTGTTCCCACATTGGTACGGAAAGTTTTGATCATAATGATTGGTCAAAAATTACAGAACTTGTCAATTGTGGACACCCTGGGACTGACAAATGGTCTTGTCGACAGAGATGTATCCTGATTTGAGAAGTTATTTGAACAAAATCAAATCATTGGCCTACTTAGGTAAGCTTTAAGAAGAACTTGAGAGATTTTGCAAAAAGGTTTGATGAGCCAAGCTCAGGCCCTGCAGACAATAAAAGTGCATAAAAATGACGTTTCTTTTTCAGTCTTATTCGAGGAGAAGTTTGAGCTGTTTATGGGAGGGAACAACCATGCCCTGTATCTCCTACAAGGTCTCAACAAGCAGCGAAGCAGCGGACTATTGTGTGATGTAATCATAGCAGCAGACAACGAGGAATTCCCGTGTCATAGGAGCGTGTTGGCTGCTTGTAGTCCGTATTTTATGGCCATGTTTACAGGTTTGCGTTTAAAACCAAATTTCTTTCTAAATGCTAGGTTTCAGTTTCAAAAATGAAAAGTTAAAAATGTTAAAAAACGTCAAAATGATTGTTTGTATAATCAATATATTACCCTACCTTAGGTTTCCAATCAGGATATCCAAGCAAATCCTTCGAAAAAAATGTCCTCTGCTTAAAGGTGGATAAACTTATGATGGTATTATTTTACTTCTTTAGGGGAGATGAGGGAGAGTGTGGAGAGGAAAGTAAACATTTCGGGCATTGACCGGGTGACCATGCGTCTGCTCATCGACTTCACATACACCGCTGAACTCCAGATCACAACAGAGAATGCCCAACTCCTCCTGTCAGCAGCTAATCTCATTCAAATTAACTCCGTAACAGAAGCCTGTTGCAAATTCTTAGAAAAAGAAATGGACCCAAGTAACTGTCTCGGAATTCATTGTTTTGCTGAAGTTCACAGCTGTACGAAACTTTCCGAGACGGCAAAGGTTTTTGCTTTGGACTACTTCTGCGAGGTTATGAAAAATGAGGAGTTGTTGTCACTGCCACAGGACAAGTTAGTCGAGTTTATTCAGGATGATGATCTGAGGGTTGAATCGGAAGATGTCGTACTCACAGCAGTGTTGAATTGGGTCAAACACGACTTCGATGCACGATTGTCGAGTCTGGGGGACGTTCTCCAACATGTTCGTCTTCTATTGGTGGATCCTTACTTCATGTTCGATACGCTGGATTCAGAGCCAATACTCCGGGACTCAGAAGAATGTAAAGGGATGATTGAGGAAGCTAAGCGATATTATGTGCTGAAGGTATGAATCAGTGATGAAAGTTATCACCATGTTAGTGGTCATTGTGGGGGGGGGGGACGGGCCTCCTTCTGGTTGGCAACTTGTGTAGAATGTTCACTTTAAATGCTAGTTGTGAAAACCTCTCTTTGGTAGAGCTAAAGACTTAAAGTCTCTTTGCAGGATCGAAGAAAAGATGGCTCCAATCCTCGTTGCCGCCCCCGAAAGTCAATGCCAATCACCACGGTCATCTTCACAGTCGGGGGAGAGATTTATAACAAAAATTACCTCAACTGTGTCGACTATTTTGACATTGAAGGAAACTTGTGGAGTAAGGCAAAGGACCTGCCATTCCCACGGTGTCACCACGGTGCTGCAGTTACAGACGAAGAAAACATTTATATATCAGGTAGAGATTCAAGGCTTTTGAAGATGAAAACATTGATCAGTTTTAGAACGATACAGTTACACCCTGATCGGAACTGTTTGTCATAAGCAAGATTTTTAAGCCAATTGGATGAAGAAATCATGCCCCTTGTTGTCATTCATTCACATTTCAGTTTAGAGAATTCTTTTTATTGACAGGTGGTTATAATAAGGAAAAAGTGGTGCTAAACAGCGTGCTGAGGTATGAGGTTGCAATCGACAAATGGGTACAAGTCGAGAACATGCTCCTTCCAAGGGCAAGACATGGTAAGGCTCTCATCCTACTGTGTTTGGATAATTGTAGCTCAAATAAAAGGTACATTTATTGGAAAGAAGTAACTTGTGGTGAATTCCTTCAGAATCAGTCAGAAGTGCTCCGATTGTAGCATCGACTGAGCAGCCGAGGGACCAGGGTAAATGTGTTTAGTCCGATGATATAGCCTTATATTTCTGATTTACAGCCATGGCCTCTGTGGATGGAAAGATCTACACCCTTGGAGGATTTGATGGACAAGGGCGCGTAAAGTCTGTCGAGCAATACTGCCCTTTCAAAAATACTTGGAAGTTTGTGGCCAATATGAATTATGCTGTCAGTCGCCTACAAGCATGTGGTTTTAATGGCTATTTATATGTCGCAGGTAAGACAATACATTGTTGAGTTTTTTCAGTACATGTACTTTGATAGCTTAATTACTTAAAAGCGCAATAAAAATGTGAAACCAACCATTTAGCTGAGAGTATGTGATTCTTTCAGGTGGAGTATCAGACCCCAACAATCAGTGCATAGATGCCTTACAGAGGTACAATCCTAATACAGACGTCTGGGAATTGGTAAGTACATGGATGCCTTAATTTGGAAAGGGACTGATGTGAGTTTTTCATGCCTTTTGTGCATCCTGGGTTTTGAAGCCAGTCAGCCTGCTTTGTGTGGTTGGCAAGGCATCTGAGAGAAGGAAAACTGAGCTCTATCCAAGGATGATCAAACCCATAAGCTATGGATTGCAGGAAGTCTGGAAGATGGGCCCCCTGAAGAATGTTTTAAAAGGACCGCTAGCTTGGCCTGGGTGACACCAGTTCATAAATAAAAGAGAGTTCTAGGCAAATTTATTCCAAGTTCATTGAAAGGATCGAATGTTTATTGTCTGTTGTGTGGTGTTGAAGTGAAATCTCCCATCACACATGTATGGAAAAGTTATCTGGGGGTGGAAAAGCCTCCCTGATCACAACAGCCTGAATTCTTTTCCAGCTTGCCCCGATGCCTGTACCACGGTCCCTGAGCGGTCTAGTAACAGCTGGTGGTAAACTTTATTCAGTGGGAGGGACGTTAGAAATGGTAACAGCCACGCGGCAGCTTACCTGCTATGATGTGGAGGCAAATCAGTGGACGGAGTTGACACCAATGACTGATACACGGTTTGATGCAGGTATGGAAATATAGTTTCCCCTTTAACCAAGACCACATCTATGTTGCCTAAATGTAAAGTTTTTGATTGCTGTGAAATTCATACGGGAGGGCAATAGGTAACTACTGTAACAGCTTGCCAACTTTTAAAGTCCTTATGCTATAATATTTCAGGTGTCACATCCTTGGGCAGCAAGATCTATGTTTTGAGCGGCCATGATGGAGAAAACTCATTCTTTCATACAATCGAACAATACGACACAGTCACCAACAAATGGACAGTTCTCAACACCTCCATGCCTTTTGGACGTTGTCGGTTTGGATGTGTGGCATTACACGTGAAGAAAAGACTGTAAATGTGAGACAGCTGTTGTGCCCTAGAATATGATTAAAGACGTGGACTGGTGAAAGCTGGCAAACGTAACCAAACTTGCTTATGCATCAACATCGTTGTGATGTACGATCCGAAATGGGCAAGGAAGGACGTCCAGATAAGCCCGTCATAAACCATGAAATATTCGCAGCTGTCATTGTGTGCGACCATGTGAATCTCTGGCGTAGCTTCAATGTAACATGTTGGTAATATTATTACTATAATCAGTACATTCTGTGTTGCTGTTTTTTTGCGCATTTTGCCGATTGCAAAGAGAGATCTTGTGTTTTCTGTGCAAATTCAATGGACTATGACCTGGAGAGCTCCATAGGGAGCTGCTTCCTATATGGTAGCTATACAAACAGTTAGTTTGAAATTCTGTGATGTTTATTATCTTGTTGTAATCAAATTGTGCAATATGGAAAGGTAAGAGGTAAACAAGAGACATTCAGGTGTTCTTATTTTGTGCGAGATTAAAAATATGGTTTCTAAAAATCATCTTCGATTGTGCATGAACTTAAATTATACATGTATTAAGATTTCAAATATTCAATTTTGTCATACACACCATAGGCCCTTTACCAGATATGCCTTTACCACCTAGGGTCGGGCAAGCAAACCATCTTTACAATAGATCTTCACAGTCAAAGACCCCAGGCAATGGCTTGAGGCATATCTGGCAATTAAGGGCCTATTAAACAGTGTGTAGTGTACTTGAGACGCCAGACTTGCCTTGCTATGCTGTTTTCTGTTGAGGTCATTGAATGCAAGTCACTGGTGATCATCTTATGACTGATAAATCTCTTGATAATCAAATGATACTATGTATGTAAGTAAAGGGCAATAGCTGAACTAATAAAATGTTATTTCATTTCCAATGAATTGTTACTTAGTTTGTTGATTTTAAAAGCACATTCCAGCGGTGTAAAGAGTGGCAACGTAGAGAAGATTGACTTTCTAAATGGGTTTGATCATGACAATCAACGTCGGCCTGTAGGGATGCTCAATGGACGACTTCGATGAAGTTGTTTTCACTGCCGACCAGTCTTGTGGTTCACGTGGAACAATGGTCACAGTGGCTTATGGCAAGGTCCGAAGTTGTCTTAGGCCTCATGACATGTTCCGAGTGTGCGCATTTGTTTTGCTTCAGCCCTGGTTTGTCTTTGTTGAAAAGGTCAATCTGGCTGAATGTGGTCCCTGTGAACTGTCACCATGATCACCACTCCAGATTTGTGGTCTGAACATGCTGTCTGGTCTCACTTGTCTGGCCAAGACATAACAAAACGATTCCAATTTTGATGCTCATGAGGTTCAATGTTACTCTGCAGGACTTGGGATGAAAGACATGCTCTGCAAAACTGCCATTGTGGGCATGAGCAAAAAAGACTACTTACCTACAAATTGAGATTGTTTCCTCTGCACACTAGCCCCGTTTTGGCTCTGGGTGGGTACAAAGCCCACTCCCACAGGCAAGCTGGCTCATACGTAACACTCGACTAATGCTCCGCCGATATGAAGCACATACTGATGGGTCCAGTCTCTGGTGCCAATGGAATGGTCAAAAGGACTTCACAACACAGCCTTGTCTGGGCCTATTACATGTAAGCTGGTCCTCAGATAAGCAATGTGGTAACATATCTTATCACTTCCTAAAGGCCCGATGACTCTTTCGGAACGGCCACTATTATGACCAAAGTGTATTGGTGTGTCTTTCTAAATAAAGAACCTGGTCATAAAAGCCAAAAATAGATGCAACAAGAATCATCAGAAGAATAGTTTTATTGTCTACATTGTACCTGAACAAAGTTTATCACAGTTTGACATTGGAATGTTATTGCAAATGACACAGAAACAGCCCTCAGCTGACTGTTCAATTATGCATTTCCATCACAATTGGAATCTGGGCTAGAGTATAATTTCCATAGCCCACAAAAAAGAACTTTATGGAAGATTTACTTGGCGGGAAAATAACCCTTTAAGTTGGATTTTCTTTGGCAGGCGGGGTCAATGAATAAAAATAAAGAGTAAAGCTACAAAATAGATTGAGGTAAATACTACAAAATATATATACACACTGGTTTCAAATTTCACAAATACATCTTGACCTAAAGATGTTCACAAAATACCATTCAACATGGCTGAATGAGCCAATATTTGCTCCGTTTGGTTTAGAGACACCCTTTAAGTCCACATATAGATGTGTGGCATCAGCAGTCATTTGCTTCATCACAGTATTGCTCAATCAAGAAATGATCACAATAAGGCCAGAAAAACAGGTCTTCTGTTTCTGATTTCGTGGTCATTTCAGTCAGGTCATGTCAGCTGTACAGCAGCCTGTAACAGTATTTCAGAACATCATCGATTGCTGCCAACACCTATCAAGACTACACTAAACATAGTTAAATAGGGAAGAACATTTTAAATAATTCAATTGTGCCTCTTGTCCTATAATGTTAATTGACTTGATCTAAACGTAATCGCATCACTATTTTTGGTTAATATTTGGCACTTGTGTGTATATTGCAAATAAACACCTGAATAACTCACAGCCTTTATAAAAAAGACATGACTCATTATGACAGAAAGAAGCTACATGTATCTAACATCGCCGCCTAATACTTTTAGCAGCTGCAACATAAATATCAATGGGATTCAAAATTTCAATGAATCCTAACAAAAGTCTCTTTCTGTATTGTACCTGGCCAGTTATAATTTTGGAGAAAAAGTGGGAAGTAAATGTCGTTTGCTCCAATCCAGGGTGGAGAGGGTAAAGTTACATAAGAGTACAAGTCTTGCTTCCCTTGTCCATATCGACTCTCCCATTGGCATGGTTATGGTCGTATGTTCCGGCAACTGCTGCTGCTACTCCTGCCGCTTTGAACTTCTTCTTCATCGGGGTCGAGAGCTGGGTGGTTTTCCATGCTCCTGGAAACAGAAAGAAGTAGCAGCAGTTCATACGAAGAAACAGGTATCAGCTGGGTTCTTGGATTCATACGAAAAACCGCATAACGCAGGTTTTTACTGGTTTTTTCCACCATTGATCAGACATTTAGTTTTAAAGATACAGTTCGCTCATTACTACATGCAACTCCCACCCCTTTCCCATTTATTCAACATAACTTGGAAATAATAAATATTTTCAACTGAAATTTGTCTTATCTTTATAGTATCGCAGAGCTGCTTACTTCAAAATTTTTTAAGGTGTACATGATACATGAACATGAAGTCAAATGGCCAAGTGGAAATTTGGCCACTGTACAAATTAAGCAGTACTGTGTTAAAACTCAAGTGAATCTAATGTGCTTGAAGAGAACAATTAAAAAGTTTGTGTCCAGAGCAAAATGTGAGTGCTGAGAACTGCAGGCACTTTCACAAACAGAAAGATGTAAAATACATAACTGTTTTTTTCAGATGGATCGACGGGGGCTTTTGGGATTCATGTGTATCACTCAGTAAGAAGGAGTTAGGGGAATTAGGGTGCTAGAACTACCAAGAAAAAGACAATACCATGCCCAGGATATAGGATCTATTGAACAGAACAGGCAGACGATTGTTGTCTTGTCAGTGAAGGTCTCGTCTTTTTTTTATCCTTTCCAGGAGCATGAGGTGCTGCGGGTGTGGGGATGGAAGCATTCTTCATTCTTTTCTCGGTTTCCACGGAGATCGTCTGCCACTTTTTCACTCCGCTCAGCATTCCAGCCACATCCGCAACTGTAACAAGTTTGTTATTTGAGGTGGCACCGATGTGGTAATCAAAACCATATGGTAGGCTATGTATCTTGATTCCATAACATTCCTTTTTCAATTTTTATACCAATTCTCTATACAAACTATTCTTTAGGACTAATGGATGACTGAATATGCTTCGGAAACAGAGGAATGTTTCGAAGGCTTCCAAACAAACAATAGTGCATGCTCTTGAAAAGATAGCATGAGTCAAATCGGGAGAATACATTCAAATTGAAAGTTCAACTAGGTCGCCGAGGAGTTTGAAAGGGTAGATTTTCAGTTGCAGTCAAAATTTGCGGGAGGTCACATCGTCACCAAGAAAGTGGTCGAATGTGAAGAAAGGACACACAGACAGAAAGGAATTCAGACGTGAGGGTGGTGAACAGAAACTTAATGATGCACATGCAGGTGAACACAGATAGAACTTAAGGAACATTATGGAATCAGCAGCAACAGAGCTGCCTACCTTGAGGCCAGAAAACAAGTGTAAACAGGCCTTGCATGAGTTAAACTCCCCCCCCCCCCCAATGTGTAAGGGTAGGCAGCCCTGCAGCAACAACAGAAATCAGCCCACAGGCCCTTGAACATTGCTTTTTACAGTGCTCACAGAACCTGTTAATCATAGTTTGTTATGGGGTCTTCTGATACCGATTATTGTGCTTAACATACCGTCAATTGAGTCAACTCCTGCATAGAATATTGCAGAAGATTAAATCTTTATCACTCATTTTCATTATACATTCTGATTTCTATCTTACATGTCTCAGAAAACAAAAACTGTCAGGATAATAACACAAGAAACCAAATTCAGAACTTTAACAACAAATTGAACACAAAGATGTAAAAAATAGATGCAAATCTAATTAACGAACACTCACCTTTATTAGGCTCATTGTCTGACTCGTTTTTGGTCTGAAGTTTCTTCTTATTTGGGGGCCGATTCATGCGATACGGCTGTGTCATGTGGGCGTACTTGACTAGCGCCTCCTTTAGGTGATGATCCTCTTCAAATACGACCTGTTCACCCATCTCACCAGATGACATGTCCGAGTTGAGGACTATGACACGTTTCTTCTCCTGATGATCCTTGCACAACCATAATATTTTACCACTGGGCAGCAAGCATCTACATGAAAATTTGGATGTGTAAGGCTTAGTCTAGTATAAAGATTAAATAACTACAAATTTGCTTCTTAATCTTCACTGAGAGACACTTCACTGAGCTCCTTCAATTCACGTTAAAATAATGACTGTTATTGGCATGTCGTTGGAGGGCAAAATGAAAGTCTAATATTTTCATAGAAACTTACCTCTCTAAGTTGCCCATCTTTCTTTCTGGGTCATACCGCCTGACCATGTTTTGACAGCGAATGTATGAAGCTTTCAATTCCGCGTGGACGTCACCAGAGACGCTCTGGAAAAAGGAATTTGCGAAAGTGAACTGGTAGTTTGGAAGATGCCAAATTTATCTGTCTCGTCTCTTTAAAGATTCAGAGGAGGAGGAGTGTGTCTTTTTTGCATTTGAAGTCAGCATCCAATTCTTATAGGAGATTTGAATAGCTGTCTCAACATTACACTCTCAGTTCAGCCTCTGTCCCTAGTGTTTTGGCCCTGGCATCTTGATCCACAGGCAAGGTCGTTCTGGAGATAACCTCGGTGCTGTAGACCGCCACTCGAACCATTCACACCATAATATTTTTTATCCTGTTTACAATAGAGGCATAGGGATTTCCACATGATTACATGTATGAGCAGGTCAAAAAGTAATCCTAGCTGAAATCAGACCTCAGGTCCTTTGGTATGCATTATAAGGATATCAAAGAAATGGGGAAGGCTCCTTACCTCTCTAATAAAGGACATGTACTTCTCACCCTTTGTTCCACCAAGACAGTTGAGCATGATGCCACTGTGCTTGAGGATGTTGTACATACGCAGCAGATATGGCGCAACCGAATTGATGAACATGACCTTGCGTTCAGATGAAACGTTGTAGTCAATGCTTGTGCTGCACTCATGCCAACCCTGAAGTTAATAATATGGTCATGATATCAGCACAAAATGATATCACTGTTCATTTACTGAACTGAAAGAATTTCATTTCAGCTTTGAAGTGTGGGATTTGATTTGAATTGAGTACCAACGACTAATCAAGCATCTGGTCTATCTTTTGAAGACTGACCTGGTCATGTTCACAAAGAATCCGGAAGCAGAACTTGGCATCTCGCCAATCGTTGCTCAGAGCGCCGCTGTCATTGACAAGCGTCTTTTCTCTCTTCATGGAACTCTTGGGCCGTGCGCTTTTTTTACGATCTTCTGATACTACTCCGTCACATTCCTTCACTTCAGAGACATCGGCATTGCATTGTGGTCCGATGCTAAACTTGTCTGAGCATTTCTTCTGCTCTGAAAGCCAAAGTCATTTTTATTTTATTTGAGCATTTTTTACAAGCATGTCATTTTATTTCCCAATGTTTGCTGACAAATCTTATTGAGAAATGTTCACAGACACTGCACTGTTTATCACCATATGTGACTCGTCACACCAAAACCAGGCGCATGTCGCACAGAAGATGAGCCTAAATGACACCAGAAGATAATGGGAGAAATTGATGTGCTCATATTTCACAAAAGGCAGACAATAGAGAAATGAACAAACAGTCCGTCACAACCTGCCAAGCTCAGAGCGACATGCGCCTGGTTTTGCTGTGACGGATCACATATAAGACATGAACAACTGCTAATTGGTTATTACAAGTCAATTTCAGTGCTAATCAGAATGCCCCTTCCTAAAATTCTCACCTTCCTTTTTCTCGTCAGCAAAATCGAGGACGAATATCCGTGGATAATATCCCTCTGTTGGGAAACAGGTCACCTGACGCAAATACTTCCGCTGTAACAACTCGTACTCTTCTTGAAATACAATGTTATTGTTAGAAACAGACGACTTCAATCCAGCCCTGGGAAGTCCCCGTGCAACTTTCATGGTTCCACCAAGACCAGGCTTGATGCCATCAGGGAGATATGCCTTCAGCTTCGTCACTAATTTACTGAAGGAATTCTTGCTCTCTTCCTGGAAGTTTATTTTCGGCATGGCGTTCGGGTCATTCAGATCATGTTTTTTCCTGGCAATGAGCATTCCAATCTGTGAATAATACAAGGAGACGTCAAATTAGACTAAAACAGCACTGCACTTAACCAAACAATATCAAACATGTGAATGTTGCTCAGACAAATATATGTGCAGTCACATGATCCATGTCCTGCTAAAGTGTATAGTTACATATTTTAGTGGAATCTGCATACGGATCCTGATTCTGTACTTGCTTGTACTCCTTGACAACTTTGCACTGTATAGTTTTGACTTACCTCGCCATGTTCCCACTCATCACCTTGTCCTACCGAAGCGAATATAACAGGCTTGTTCATGGTCGTCACAGCAAACCTCAGCTCCATCATACAGTTTACTGAGTTCTTGTACTGGAAGAAAATACATGCGATTTAACCTTAAGCCTTTTTTGAGAATAATCGGAAAATATAATTTACTCAAATAAACTAGATGATGGATAGGCAAGCCTCATCTTCACAAAGCCTTAGAGAAATCTAGATTAATCTCTAAAATCTTTGTTGCTTCCAAGTCTGTCATTCAGATGCATTGACTTAACCCAAAAGGAGACGGCAAAGTGTTTTCCTAAGCAACCAACATTTCAAATTCAATTTCTACCTGTTCGCCAAAGATAAATCTGCTCTTACCTCTCGGGACACGCAGGCCACCACCACATCAGCATACTTTATTCCGTCACTGATGTCCTCGAACAATCCCTTGGCTCCCGCCTGTTCGATGTCCAACCAACACGATATCCCAGCCTCCTCGAGCTTTTTTTTCATATCGCGTGGATCGACCCAGCCAAGTGTGTTGTCGTCTTCAACTCTGTAACCATGCTTGATGGCTTCGTTGGAATTTGCCCAACAGTAGCTCAAAAAGCACTGGGGGAACTTTTTCTGAAAGTAAGGCTGACATTTTCAGGACTGCATCCCCAATAATGACAAAGATTATCTGTGATGGGCCTAGCTGGCCAGTGGCAAGAGAATGGAGTCAAACTGGTTTACCACAAGAGTCTAATGACTGGGTGTGTGCCATGCGTATGGAGGCAAAGACCTCATTTTCAAGACCACCAAACAGTTTTTATTGCCTTCCATTTTCAAAGCATCATTACATATCTCACCATGATGGCAATCAGTCAGTGAGATCATGCGAAAAAACAACTAATTACCAAATTCAAACCAAACTACATGACTGTCAGTACACACATCTCTTCAGTAACCAAGTTTATTTTTGGAACACCTTGTATAACTAACCTCAGCAGCAGCTTTGTCCAACTTGTCCTTGACCTTTGACTTCAATTCTTTCATTTTGACCTCATAGTTATCAATTCTGGTAAAATTGATGTAAACCTAAAAATGAAATGGTCCAGGGACCATGTGGTCACCTCGGGTAATGTAGTCCATGTCATTTGTAGTGGATATGGGGAGAACAGTTTCTGGCTAGTATAACCATTGGCAGTGTTTTGTTGGTTCTGACATGTCTAGATATCAATTATCATTATCATTATTGCCCTGCGATGACGAAACGTGCTCCGCTAACAGACAACGACGACGGACGACGGACGCCACAGTATCGCATAAGCTCCCCAGAGGTGAGCTAACAAGAGCAACATTATAGCATTAGGATATCATAGAGCTTAGCAACCATCATATCAATAATGTTTTGATGTCTTAAATATTCTGCATATTGCTCTTTTCGGAGTACCATAAGTGCAGATGATGAAGCCAAAAGGTTTATATCATACAGTTCGACAACTCACCACGTCACTGACAACAAACGCCATCTTTCCACCTGTCACGCCTCTCTGCCAATTCATGTTCTGTCCGCTGCCGCAGACAAGAAATGGCTTGCCGAGGGTGTCGCGTGCGTACAGGAAGAGATCACACAGTTGGTAGTCTGCTTCGAAGGCGTTTGACATGCAGACAATCAACATCTTACAGTCCTTCAATCCGAGAGTCATGTCTTCGACACTTGTGTTGGCGTTGGGGAATGTACTGAAACCGAACAGAAACTATCAACCATGGAATACTTGAAGTGATTGAGTGATTCATCTTTGCCACCATTGATAAAAGGTGTTTATGAAGTCTTGACCCTGCTCATTATGGTTCTTCTACGGTCTCTCTAAAACAGCGCACCTGTCAAATTGGCCTCTGATATGATATGATATAAAGGGACGCTTCTACTTGACCACATGCCTCAATAAACTCGCAGAGTTAATTGATTACCTTGGTTTCATCACAACATGCTCCAATTTTAAATGAGGATTACTTGCCATATACCTACACTTTATAGCCCTCTTTTTCTATATCAGCCTTCAGTCGTGTAGGGCACACAGGGCCTCCACCATTTACCGCAAGATCCTCACTGCAATACAGCATGAATACATCTGTTGCCATTTCCTGGCGCAAGTCGCGCAGCAGCAGAATACTAGCCTCCATCTGAACATCAAAATCCATTGTGCTGTCTGGCGGAACAATTGCTTGTAATTCCGGCATCGAGATCGTGTGGAAGTACTTCCGACATTGAAGATAGGGGGCCTTCAGCTCCATAGCATGGCGGATCAGTGTCGCCTTCATTAACGCTGGGTTTTTGGTTTTCTGCAATAAAATGACAATTGAATGATCAAGTCCTACAGAGTTGTTCTTATAACCGGAGTTAATTTTTGATTGCAACTTAAAATATACAGCAGTCAAGGTGCTGATAAACAAACAAACACATACCTCCTTGTTGAGGCAGTCGGGGCATGGTAGAAACAAATCGCACTGAACACCATTGAATGATTCCTTGATGAGTAGCTCAAACACTTCGTGGATCATGAACACAATATTCTGTGGTCGCAGGCCTTGCACACGCACAACTAATTCCTGGTCACTGGAACAGATAATATGACATCATTTTAGAAAATGAATTGCATTTTACTCTCTATATCTGACAGTATTCATTTCTATTCACTATTTCTGCAAATATTCCAGGACTGACATGCGATGCATACATCAAATCATAAATTTGTCTCTTTTAAAATATGTTGGGGCCTTGATAAGGGCCTTCTGAGTTTGTACGAGCCCAGCAAATCAGAAACGTGTCAAAGTTAATAGCCAATCATTCATGTATGTGTGCAAACTGCACAATTATATGCCCATTCGCCAATGTCGTTGCCTAAAGTCATGAAAACTATTTACTTTGTTTGTCGGATAAGAGCTTGATGACCATTCTTTGAGAGTAGCGACCCCTGCTTCCAGATGCGTGAACTATCAGAGAACTCGAACAGACGGACTTGGGCACGGTTGAACAGGCCAGCAGGGAGGTAGGAAAACTTGTAGACAATCTTCATCTCGCGAATGGAGTCATTCTCGGGAAGAGACGTATCCATCCAATCAATCTGAAGTTTGAGAACAAAAAGGTTTTTGATTAACAGTTCCTGCATTCACAGTGGCATGTTTTCTTCTCTTACAGTGTGAAACCTGAAACTACGACATATGACACTCAATCCCAACTACTCTAGTATCATTTGGATGATGATGACCGGATGAGTCAACAAAAACTTCCAACTCAACTCACCCCAGGTTCTTGCTGAGGTAGCAAACAAGGGACGACATTGATTTTTTCCTCCGTGACAAGCGGGAACGTCAGATCAAATCTCTCAGTCAGCCTGAGCAGCCACTTGTGGAGATCTTCACGTTCCTTCTTCCAGATTATCTTCATATCTTTATGGAAGAATCTACCATCCTAAAAGACAAACAAAATTTTCTCAAGTGGTCAGGCATCGACAAAATTCATGATCTTGTCAAATGGTCAGATGTCGACCTCTTTCAACATGCCGCCTTAGTCATGAGTAAATTGCGCATGGGATGCACAATGCTCCAACCACAACCTACATTGCACGCAGCTGATGCACACCTTTTGCACAGAGGACACAGCGATATCCTGGGACTGTGCTTACCCTTATAGGCGATTCCTTCACAGACACGATACAGGACATCACGTCCACAATCCACTGCGGGTTGATCACGATGTGTTCTCGCAGGAAGTCGTTGTCGAAGTACTGCACTGTACCAAGGTCGTGCAGAAGCTGGATGGCTTGTTTTGTCTGCAAAGTGGGAGCGAGAATGAGAATATGACATCATAGTGAATTGGGAATTGAGTGTCAAGCTGGACATGGTTGTTTAAAGGGACAGATGAAGCTGAAGATTGTGAAGAATTTAAAAACACCTTGGTTACAATGTTTCATAATGGATTATGTATTAGCCTCTTTCTGACCCGAAGTTTTGAAGAGACAACCATAATCTCTTGGGTAGATATGAATGTGTCAACTCAGCACCAACTTTTACTCCACCATCAAACAAGCAGGGGAAGGACTTATGATAACACCAAGAATTGATAAAGACTAGTCTTTATTATCTCTTGATAACACTTACATCCTTCTCATCAAAGATACCAACTTCGAGAGCATGAGCTTGTAGGTCGCTCCACTTCATAATGCTTGTGTTACGCCGATTACTGAAAAATAGCCAGCAACGAGTTAGTTCATTTGCGCATTGTGCTAATATCCCCCAATCAGCCTTGAACTGGCCAATTGTAAGATAACGTCTTGAATAACAGAGTCGAGAATTTGATCAGGCACTTTGAATCACCAGCTTGTTTATAGGGACATATGTCATTCAGCGCATCACAGTGCATCACAGTGTATCACAGTGTGTCACAGTGTTCAGAACTACATGAGAACCGCTAATGGGTGTTCAAAATATCAACTTACTCCAAGACCTTCTTCTCCAGGTCCATCCAAATCTTCGGTACCCTTTCTCCCATGTACTGCTGGCCAAGCGCAGACTCAAGTAACTCCTCCTGTAGCTCTCGAATACCCTGAATAATGAATAAAATAAGATGACACTCAATTTAAGATTTCAACAATGACCTGCGAATATACATGCATAATATACCTGCACTAAGCCAATGTTTATTTCTATTTTCCTGAGCCGCAAGGAAATTCAATGAACACAGATCCTCAAACCTTTACCTCAAAGCTTTTGTGCGAGTCCAGTTCACGCATGCAGTCGTGCCACAATAGGTTTAAGGTGACTTACCGTGCCAGTTATTGAGCTGACAAAATGGAATCCAACAATCTGCTTGTATTGCTTCATCAATTCCTGTTTAGGAAGCTCTGATTTCGCAACCTGCAACACAAATGTTTATAGCTGTAAGCAGTCAAACAAGAGCTAATCGACCCAACACATGTCTGACTTAACACCAGACTTTGATCTCAATCTCTTCAGTCTGCCTATTGGCAAACATAGCTCAACTTAAGTGTCTTGCTCAAGGACACTGGGATTAAACAGTGGTATTTCTCCAGACAGATCATCCTACGTCTTGGTCAACCCTGGTGATCTAACCACTATGCAACTCACCCACATTGTATTCAATTCGATTTCTATTACAAGTGCAAGCTTTAACTTATCCCCATAGCTTCAAGCTTCTTCTTACCTGATCACAATGTGTCCCCACAATGAAGATGGGTGTATCTGGTGCGTGACATGATATAGAGCTCAACCAGAAATCGAGGCCGGCATGTTCATACCCAAGACGTGTGGTCCAAAGGAGGAGATACACAGCCCTCTTGGATAAAAAGAACTGAAATAGGAGAAGATTATATTACAGTTATCAGCGGCATGGTTCTTGTTTCATCAAAGTGAGGTCAGTAAAGTTGAATGATTCAAAGAGGACGAAAACCGGATATCACCAGGCTGTGTGATGTAGAGCAATCCAGGAGGAGGTTACTTTAAATTTATATTTGATTGAAGATATGCAACCTATATGATTTACCTGATGAGTATTGTAGTAGATGGTCTGCCCGGCAAAATCCCACGTACTAAACGTGATATGCTTATCGTCAGACCGACTCACAGTCCAACTCCCGATGTCGATCCCATCAGTGATGTCTTCGCCAACTGTTGGTTTCGTTTTGTATTCGCCACACGTCAATGCACGCAACAAACTTGTCTTCCCAGCGCCGCCAAGGCCAACGAGCATCAGTTTTGTCCGGTGGCACTCTGTCTCATCTCCGAACAGATATTTGAGGTAGGCTTTGATTGCAATGATGCCCCGGCTGATTATTTCACCCGGCGGCGTTTTCATTGACGGGCAACAACGCAGGTTGATGGTCTCGACGCTTTTCATGCCACCTATTGTTCCGGGAATCGTTTCTAGGAGTGGATTATATTTCAAACTTAGGTGGCGCAGCTTAGTTAACCTTTCAATCTCTGGTGGGACATCATGGATGGCCTGGTTCTCCAGGTATAGGTCCTCGAGTCCTTCTAATTCTAGAACCTCCATGGGAAATCCTCCATCCGCATCTGTAACAAAGACAGAATGATGTTAATATCATTACATTCAATCTGACACTGAATTCGCTTATCCTGTTACAAAACTGCATCTGTTCTTGTAAGCACTTGTTTAATGCCACTGTATCAAATCTGAATCTCACCTCCAGGTTCATAGTCATGCCCTATCCTAGGAACGAGGAAGAACATCTGAGCATTCATGTTGGGCAGCTCCTTGGAGTCCAGCATCCCATTATGGTCAGTATCACAGTCTTTAAACAATTTGTTGAGTTTCTGAAAAAAGTAAAAATTATAGTAAATCAGGCAATACAAATCTCATCAACATTTAAAGTGTTCGAGTATTTCAGTATTTGGTGTGGGGCTATGTGGATTATCTATGACACCTTGGTTACTTTTGTAAAAAAATTCTTCTCATTTGGTATGATGTAATTGTAAAGATTGTATCTTACCATTTCCGAAATAAGTTTCAAGTTCTGTTTCTGTGCAGGTGTGAAGTTCTCCCGCTTGTACCAGTCTGGAGGGAGTATACTCGCCGAATTCTGGAAGCTCAGCCAAGGAATGCCAGAGATATTCAATGTTTTCAAGGTCTTCTTCAACTTGGCAATACTAGGCGTGATTCTACTGATTGGATTGTCGCTCATGTCGAGGATGCCAAGATTCGGCAGGTCACAGATGCTTTCAGGGATGTCCGTGAATTTGCTCGCGCACAAATGTACCCGTGTGAGCTGGTCGGTGTTCAAGGCAACAGGGAATTTCTTGATAGTCGTATCATTCATCCAGAGCTGACGCAATTTCGAAAAGTTGCCAAAATCAGTTGGCAATTCCTCAAGACTGTTGGCATTTTTCAACTGCAGGTACTCTAAGTTGTCAAATTTTGTGAAGAATTTCTCAGGGAGTTTTTCGATTGACTTCAAGTTGAATTCAATGCAGTGTTGGTCAGATTCGTAGGGCGTAAACAATTCTGGTTTGAACTTGACATGTGGCGGCCAAAGCTCACGCTCCCTGGCGTAGAAATGCCCGATGCAGACGTACTCAGGTTCAGCTGGGACGCAGATGATTTTCTTTGGATCGCACCATGAACCTGACTTGATGTCCTGGTCCACAATGATGACTGGTTTCAGCAACATCTCTAGGACTGTTTGGTGCGCCTCCGAGCTCTCCAACTCCATGATGCCATTATGATGATTGGCCAAGATGCTCACAGTTGCAGCGTAGATGGAAAAGATCTGTTGCAGTCGCCAGTTCACCTGTAATTTATTCAAAAAAAGCGTTGAATTATCGCAACAGGTACAACCATTCTCAATACATTGCTCTTATTTGGCATTTTCTGATTAACACAAGTTCATGCACTGGACAATTTCTTCAAAATCTCAAAAAGAGCCATCCCTGCTTTCACAGTCTTACAATGTACAAGAAAGCATTCAGCTTTGAATAATCAAAGGAGGCGATCTTTGGCCACAAACACAAATACATGTATGCAACAAACATACATGTAGTAAAAGATAATCAAGCTCAGAATACCTGCATAACCTATTTTCTCACTGTTCTCAACAAAGCTGGCTGCAGTGCATTACCTGGTGCTTGTTCTGGAGAGAAGTCGAGCTGTTCTGAATCAATTGCGACCAAGCTCCTAACTGAGGCTGTCTTGTTCCAAGTACTGCAAAAGCCCAAGCAGTGGTCAACTCTCGGAACATCAGATCAGGTTCAACTGATGCCTGTACACCAGTGCTGTCCAGGATATGAGGGCTTGTCATTGCTACAAGGTTGTGAGACTCGCCAACTGAAAAAGAAAGACGACAACGCTACGAATGGTGTCTCAGGGAAAATATTACGGTAACAGGTACAATGGCGTCTTTTGCCAAGACCCTAGTGGCAATGGCATCTCATACAAGCAATGCAGTTATACAATTCATTCAACAGTTATGGCAATCAAAGTGTCAAGCCTAAGGTCACAAGTGATGAGCATGTGTCTTTAACTGACAATGTCCTGATTATGGGTCAAATACCAAAAGTAAGACCACCAGTTTTAGTCAAGTTATCTTTGCGGATTTCTGAAGCTATACGAGTTTCTTACCTGGGTAACAAAGTGGATGCACATTTAGTTCCATGAAATTCGCAAGACGTGTCATGTTCGGGTTCTGTACCAACGTTGCATCGAGATTCTGTGGCAGGAACGTGCAGGGGATCATTTCATCGGGAAGCTTATCAGTGGAGTCTGACAAGAGAAGCTCTAAGGACAAGGTAGCAAGCTGTTTTTCCTGAACTGCAAGGGAAATATTATTTAGAAAAAAAATGCACTGACTTATACTCACACTCAAACTTCATTTGTAATTCATTTTCATCTTGACCCCCGTGGCTTTGACACTGTCCGTCCTCAGTATGTTTCACAAATAAGTATAAGATGGTACAAACAATATAAGCATTTCTTCCTAACCTGTGTACAAATATGACTTTGTCTTGCATCGCGTCCCACGCTTGATACAGAACCCCCAGAGATGCTCAACCATATTCGGCTTGATCTGGTCTGGTGCAAACAACGCAGGGGGTGCTACGTCCCACAGATCGGTAGGTTCTGAAAATGGTACAAGAACGAGAATGTTGGTGATTTTTTCATATTCAAAACTCAAATGCTCTGACACGTTATACTATGAAATAGTCCAAGTCTACAGTGTCACCTTTAAGGCCTTATGCCCCAGCACCAGGGATGAAGAGGACTAAGTAAGTAAGTAACAGTGTCACCTGGAGTCTGAGGCTTAAGGCAGTCTGTGATTCAGCGAGTCAGGGAGTCAGGGATGCAGACAGCACCATGTGACCCAAATTTCAGCAATAGGATATCCCATTAAAAACACTTTCATATACAATCATGACCCATCTTTCCAATTTCCTCATTCTTACCAATTCCTCGTAGTTTTGGCAATTCATGTGGAGGTCTTGCGATGGGCCTCACAGCACTAGACTTGGAATCTAAGGTGGTGTACACCACTTCGACATCGGAATCTTTTGGCCTGTATTTTGGCTCAATCACTAATTGGCCCTTCTGCTTGACTTCCTTGACTATGCCAGCGACAAACACGTCCCTATAACGTGTCAGAAAAAGTTATAGCAATTTGCAAAGTAAAATAGTTGGACGTTTTCAATCGCAAAATGAAAAATTTTGAAATGAGGAACATCAACACATGTACAATGTTTTGAAATGAACCCTACATGGTTGCAACTTTAAAGGTTGGAGCCATTTAGGAGGAGAAGCTCGTGCTGGTACTCACATCTCTGTTCTGAGTGATGTAAAATGGTGAGTACTGAAAGGGTTCAGGTGACATTACACTGACCTGGCCAAAGAATACTTACATTCCTGGTGGAGAATACTCAAGCAGCATTCCTGGCTCAAAATCATCAGGAAGATCAAACGTCTGAAAAATTTGTGGAAAGTTTATTCAAAAGGTCAATGGTCATATCTTTAAATATTGATCTAAAGACTTGTCTTTTCTCAAAAGTATGATATGTACCATCAAACACATATCAAAATGCTTCTGACATCCTAACCATTATCGTATTCATTTGGGAGAATGATAAGCTCACAAGTAAGACTCAATGCAGTAATATATACTCACTGCATGACAATTAAGATATCATCTGATTTCTAATTGTGCTCCTAACTGTTCCACATGTGCATGCCAATTTAGGAATAGACAAGTAAACTTTTAAACAGACTTACCGGCTGTCTAGGCATATGCATGCTAATCTTGTTAAGAGCCTCGGATATCGCCTGTGGGAAAGCCAACTGAACATGATACGTTGCTTTAGGTACCCAATACTTGTGGATCACTGCACCATTCTTTCGCACTTCTAGGATCACGGAATCCTAAAAGGTAATACAAAATCAAATGAAAACTTACAAAGAAGTTAGCAATCTGGAAAACCTACAGTTGCAATTGATGTCACAGTTGCAACCGTTTAAGGTCAATTAACAAACAGGAAGAAAAATGGAAAATCAACTTACACCATTTGGTTTTTCATCTTCGAATGGCTTCAGCTTTGACTGTGCCGAATCTATCCCAGCCCAATCAAATCTCAGCCTGAAAAGAAAGTTTGCAAACAGTTCAGTCCTAGGTTAGGTATCCTCATTAGGTATCCTAATTTGCACACCGGACACTCTTTGTCTGTTTAGCCCTAAGACTTACTTGTGGCACTTTTTCCCATCTCTTGATGTATCCAATTTATCTGCTATATTTGCCAAGTCATCTTCATCCAAAGTTGCGCTGACGACTTCGTAGAAGACATGAAACATATCCCCAGTCAAGTCTTTGTTCACATCTGTAATGAAGAAAATACCATCTTTCATTACTGGACGATATCATATCGGTTGGATACTTTCCTACAAACTCTCCCAGCAAAGGTTAATTGTCTGCAATATGAAATACACACTTGCTGAAGTTGGACATAAAAGCCTGTGATAAAACTTCCACTTTTTAATGAAACAAAATCCTTAAAGTGCGGCCTACCTTGGCAGTCACTTCGAATGTAGACAACTCGGTCTTCACCAGGTTTAATCACAGGATTAAACGATGCAATGTGGTACTCCTTCGCTTTAGGCACAACCTGATTTGGAAAAGAAAATAACGACTAAATCTGCTATAAACCCAGGAAAGAAAATGTACTGGAAACACAAAAGTAATGTTCATGAGAGAATGTCCATACCCTGAAGACCTATCCACTAAACAAGGAGAAACATTCCAGTGGCCTTACCTTAAGGACAACAAACTGCTTGGACACATTCTTCATGAAGATGCAACTGATACGTTTATCTCCCCAACCGGATGCCTTTTCAAACATTAGCTTCTTGCGCGGGCTGAAAGAAACATTTGAATAAATGAACAAAAATAAACCAACTTACGACACAAGGCCAAGGTGTATAAGATGTCCCACAGTGGTCTCAAATTCCCTTACCTAATGTGAACGTCTTCACCATAAAGTGTATCTGGATCACGGAAGGCTGACTTCACCTGAAGAGAGGCAGGGAAATAATGTCACGTGTGAGTAAGATGTGGCAAATGTGGATTTTTCATAGATTTTTGTAGAACTTTATTGTGCTGGATCACTCGATCAAAGTTTACGATGTGCAACTTGGCCTAGTTTTGGTTTATTGTTTTAGCAGTGTGTATTCTGAGCAGGTCACTCACCATGTCGACTTGTCCATATGCTTTCCAGACACTTTCTGTTAGAAGCCGGACTTTCTCATACTTGGAATGGAAGCCTACCGCTGGGTAGACTTGTTTAGGCAGACTATCCACTCCAGTCAGGACATACTTTTTCTGTAAACAGAGAACAAATGATAAGTTAAAGTGCAGCACAGGACAGATACTTGGAGATGCAACAGGATAGCAGGTGCTTCGTGAGTAGAGAAATTCACCATTTCTCACAAGGCCACAGCCACTGTCACTATTGAATCAATTTTCTTGCCCGAGACCTTGATTTGTTTGGAAGCTAGTTCCAACAGCAGAGCTCCAAAGTAGGCCTGAACAGTTGTGTTATTTTAAAATGTTTCTAGCAGTCGAGAATATGAAATAGAAAGAATTTACTTCATATCTGTCAGTATGAAGTTTACAGTGGTCTGTGAATTCAACTTTTCAGAAAGATTGAAGACCTGAAAATGCCCTTTATAAATATACAGTATTCTTTCAAGAGCTTTGACCAACAACCTTACCTCTCCATTGTGGGAGAAATATAAATTCTTAGTGCCATCGTCGTTGAAGTTGACACCACATCCAATGACATCTCCAGCCTTCCATGTTACCAACTTCTTCTGCGGATACCCGGACGACAGGAAGACACCTCCATCATCACCATGGTAACCGACTGACCGATCGCGCCACCCGATCTGCTGATCATTGGGATAATTTTCAGGTATAATCCCTAATGAAATTGTCCCCTTTTTGCCCATGTCAAGGATTCCTACAGATATATACACAGAATATACAATGTGTCAGAAATTCCACCAGCAATTTGTTAAAGGCAGTACTGCAGATCTGCTATGAGCAGTGCAGTGTGCGTCTACCTGACCAGACATTTTACTAAACTCCTCTCCAAGCTAAGCCCACCACCTCAGTAACTCCAATTTTGGTTGAATATTGGTTGAAATTTCCATCAAAACAATATTGAACAATTCTATAAGCAGTATCAAATTAAAAACAGGAACGAATGACTCGATAGGTAGTGGACCAATGTTGAGAAATTGTGCTCACCGATTTCGAAGTAGTTGTGCTCTGGTGAGAGAGGAAGTTTGCCAGCATAGAGACCGACTGGTGGTGACATGGTCAGGGGTGTGTAGCTGAAACAGAGAAAACTTAAATTCATCATTTTATTCTACAAAAGAAGAGGGAGTGGTCTTTTTCAGGACGCCGGATAGGCCAGAAATTAGCCAAACAGACATATCTTTATAAGGATGGTCTGTGGTCCTCTCCAAATGAAATTCTCTCCACCGTGAACCTACTTGTACTTACGCAAGAATGCCTTCTGCTTGCCATATCCGTACTCGTCTACTAATGTGGGAATTGAAAAGTGTAGTCATTAGGCCATCCGATGCTGTGTTGTCAAGATCCTTGACTGTCGCCTGCCAATCAAACAGACAGTTGTCAATCCATTTTAGCTGTCATTTAAATCATATTCGAACTCTTTAATTGACTAATTGATCAATGTTATGTTGACCACTACCTCCGAGGAAACTCATGAACTGGGTAAACAGTTCTTTATGTCATCAAACAGACTAGAACCTGTAGAAAACCAATGAAGTAAAAGTCTACTGAGTCACCAAGAGATTTTGTAAAATCTTCACAGCTATATATATATCATGGTCCGACAATTTGCCAACCTTTCCATGTCTGATAATTCACTTGCCTTAGGGGTGAGGAGCCGGACTTGTAGCTGGTCCCCCTTGTTCCATTTTGCGCTTGGCTTCAGGGTGTTTTGGTCAATGTCGACCACTGGCTTTGTGATAGTTGTGACATTTCCAGGGAATATCTGCACGTTGCTTGCTCCGCCAACGCTGTGGAGAAAGGTATCTAGTTATTTGGTACATATAGTTCCGTAACTGCTTCTTTCGCCACAAACCATTTTAGAGTCCTTTTGCCCTGCCCTTTGAATAGGTCAAAAATCCTCAGGGAAAGGCTCTATATCTTATAGCTTATCCAGAAAATAAAGACGTCGTACTCACTCAATCAAGGCAACGTAAGGACCAACCGCAGTCGGAGTGAAGATGTCTAGTTCATTGAAAACAACATTGATGTCTGTGGCAGTCAAGAACATCTTACAGGCAGGGTTGCGAAGATCTTTCAGGACCATTTGTTTCCAATCCCCCTGGCTTGGTCTGAGGTAGCTTTTAACTCTCTGTAATTAGGAGATGGTCTTAGTGTTTTCACCCCTCAACATTTTTACAGGTGCTGAGATGCTGGAGCAGACTCATTCTCGTATGGTTCAGATATGTTAACACTGTGACACCACTACCTTGACTCCAGAAAAGAAACAAGCTACAAAATTAACAATGCTTTTCATTAAAATAAGAATCTAATTGCATCGTAACGGGTTTACAATTCCGATGCACATAAAAGACTTACCCAAACAATCTCCGCACATCTCCGACATATCCCGCAATTCCAGCACGCGGTCACATCAGTCTCGCACCCACATTCACGATACTTTCCGCCGGGGACGCCATTATGATCACAATGGATGCCATCACAGGAACAGTTCTGGCACAGCGTACACACTGTCATCTTCTTCAAAGTCTCTCCAGCGGCAACGATCGGCTTCTCCCACGTGTGATGTGAGCAGATTGAGAAGTTCCCTGGAAGAAGTACGGTAGACATGTTATAAATGATCTTCTATCACAAGCATCTCACGCATCACTGTGTGCTGGAGTCCGAAGAGAGGTGCTGACAGAGACAGCTCAGGACCATGACCTGAGGGCTTGCAGTTTCAGACACAGAACTGTCAAATCAGGATTGAGTGCCACTGAGTGTGACAAAGTCTACCAAAGTTAATTGAAATGAAGCGGATTCAAATGCTTTTTATAATCATCAGGTAGAGAATAATTGAGGTCAATCTCCTCGTAGAGCTCAGTGTTACACATCTTATCGGAACATAAGCCCATTGACTGCTTTACTATCATTCCTACTTACATGGTCCGCAGTCGCCGCCTTTCCTCACAATACTGTAGATGGCACCGATCTGCTTCAAGATAAACTCCAGGAAATCAAAATGGAGGTTGAGAACACTCCACAGGTACTTGCGTAGATCCTTCTTCTCTTCGAACATGCTCTCCTTCCCTGGAGGTGAGATTGTGCGTGCTTCGAGAATGATTTCAGTCACTGTAATGAAAGAGTGAGCTCCTTTTACTCTCATGGACTTTACACAGACAGACTTGCATGCTATGAACAGACTGATCATCTCGACCCCAAAGATAAAGCCTTCAGGCTCTTGAAAGTACAAGGTATAACAAAACCTTGGGAGCGTGACAAGAATGACCTACGTACTGTTCTTCATATAAAGAATCACCTCCACAGCGCCTTGATGGACGACATATCCCTGGGATGACAAGATTTGGAAACGGGCCACGTTTGACACCAGGGCTGCCACACGCGACATCAGATCCCCAGGGGGAGGACACACCAACTTGAAGATGTTACTCGCAGTGTAGAGGTTCTTCTCTTCTTTGCCTTCCTGCCAGTAGTGCTCCTGAAGAAGAAATGAGGGGCGGAGTGATGGCTAAAATAGTGGTGTCTATCCTGAAGATCTGATTTGTCATGTCCCCAACTTACCAATGGCACTGGTGGTTTGGTTGCATTTTGTAGATTGACCGACACCATCTTGTCAATATCCGATGGTACCTCCCTCCAGCAGGGGATGGTCAAGACTGGTCCACTTATCCAGATGAGGCGCATTAACAGGCAATACTGGAAGGAAAGAAATATGTCAGGGGATATTTAGAAAGTTTTAGAAAATGTACTGGCACTGGGATCCACCAGGAAATTGCTATTGTTCAACTGAAAGTCAAATCAAAAGATCAATCGGCAAATTGAGCCATATAAAAACAAGTCTACTTACGTCCGACCCACAAGTCTTCACCAATGTCTTCATCTCGTCCTCAGACAAGCCTTCTATGTCTTGAGTGAGGCAGGGGATAACATTAGTACAACTTGTCATCTTTGTCGTCATGAGGTCATTCATAAGGTCGAAGAACCACAAGATGTTGAGGATGACCAAGGATTCTGCGTCACTGTCTAAATAGATGCATCTTCCCTAGAAAAAACAATTAATGGAAAACATGACCACCTCAGAAACTATCATACTTACCCTTTCGCTTACCGCAGGATTTTCTGCCATTTTCAGCTAAAAATCACAAAAGATATTTATTTATTGGAATTAAGTCAAATTTTACATTACTCATTTCACTTACCATATTATGAAACAGTTTCACCAACATTTTGTCTCGTCTGATGTCACCTGGTTGGATGACTTTTTCGATTTCTTCATCAAACTTGTCCATGGTGATCGCATGGCCATGCTGCTTGCTCAAGGTTGTAAAGACGCTCTCGAAGTCGGCTGGAAAAGAGTAGTGATGCGCTCTACGTTGGCGATCGGCGAGCAAGGTATCGGCAGTAGTTTTGATGAACTCTTGCAGTCCCTGTAAGAACCAATTGAAATGCACGGAATGGCAGGTCAGGAGCAGAATCTAAGAGATTACGTTGCCTGCCCGGCAATCAAAATATACTGATGGCGAGGCTGGGACTTTAGTATGCTCTTCTTACAGTTTTTGGCAAACCCATAAACACCGACAGCTTTACGCTTGTTGTCGGGCAAAACAAAAACCTCTCTTTTGACAAAAATACCCCCCTACAACATGTCCGAAAGATATGAAAAATTGTCCGAAGAAACACTTACGCCAGCGCCATCTATATTGACTGACATGAACTCAATCATTCCCTTTGTTTCTGTGAATGCCTTCAGGTTTTCTACCATTTTGATTGCCTCAGCGTATTGTTCTTGTTGCAGTTGGATTAAATCGTTCAAAGTTCTGAAACAAAGAAGTATGCACTAAAAACTTCATAACAAGAGAGCTAGTGCAGGTCAAAATCCTGCCAAGATGGGTAGGGCTAGGTATCGCAGTCCGGCCTACTCTAGTTTTTGCAAAGATTTATGGGATCTATAAGATGAGAAAGAACTGCAAATTCTCTAACCTCTCCTTTTCCTTGATGAAGTCCTCTAGTTGTTTTATGCCGAGAGATGTAGAAAGGTCAGCCTTCTTCAGCGGAGCATGCTCTCCACCAATTCCAACCACGATGAACCGACATGCACTGTACGTTTTATGGACAGGTGGACTCTGGAAATCGACAAAATGAAACTTGAGTGTTAATCCAAAATTTACTGAAAAATTTAGTCAATCGTGCGAAAAACAAGAATCACACATTTATCTCCGATAGATTCATTTCTAGGCGGGCCTGAAGGGGAGGCCTTTGGGGGGTGACTTCCGGCTGTAAAGGAGTTAAAACAAATCTAACCAATAAAGTCCTCACAACAGCGACATGAAAAAAACCTCACCCTGCCAACGAAGTATCGTATGATGTTGAACACATGGTCTTCAACTGTGTTAGCAGCGGTCGATGAATCGTAGGGAATGACGACAACAGACGGCTCATCAGGAATGATCTTCTCAAACCAGGGCTGAAGACAAAATGAACTAAGTTAGATTTGAAAAATATGCATACAGATTATACAAGGATATAAATGACATAGTGGTTCGACTACTGGGCTCATTATCAGGAGGTCATAGGCTTGACTCTTGGGAAGGATCACCATTGCTTGAGCAAGACACCTAACCCTGCATGTACATTGCTTCCATTGACCCAGTAGCTAGTATAAACGGAAACCACTTGGTTGCCTGGGAAGCTAACCCGTGATGGCCCATCATCCCATCCAGGGAAGTGATATTCCCTTCTTGCTAAATGCTACAGAATCCGGGATAAGCTCCAGCCTGATAAGCCAATAGCCTGGCAAACTTACATGTGTAGGGCTGATTTCTGTCCAAGCAATCCCGGCCCCCAAGTGGTAAAACAACGGCTTGAGGGGTTCTTTCTTTTTCTGTCCGATATAGGCTGTCAGGCTGAATCTTGTGTGCTGTTCCGGACAGACAACTACATGGCCTATATTCTGTGGTACGGCTTTTTCTGGAAAGAACAAGAATTTTGAATCAGTCTTGGGGTCAGACAGGACTGACCTTCAGCAAGACACTTAGCCCATCATTGCTCACATTTCTCAGGTTACGGATTCGCCAAGTAAGTAATTTCACATTCTCAAATGTTTTGGTTACTCCAATATTCCTTTTTTGGTCCAATTTAAAAAAAAAGGAATTTCTTCAGACCAGAGGTAGAGATCTTTCCATTTTGGCTGAATATCTAACCCTTTTCCGCATGTTCAGGAGGAAAAAACACATAAATCTTTCGAAAATCGGAAGTGTCACATATCCCCGTGACGCAAGTGCAAAAGAATGGAGAAAGGATACTTCCAACACTTCATTGAAAAGCAGGCACGCGGTATCATGTGAACCAAAGAGAACAGTGATTAAATCGTCATGTGCTGAGAATTAATCAGTGTGATGTGGCAAACACAGAAACTTAATACATATTGGTCTGTGGAGTACAGAATGCTCACGGGTGTAATACAAGTGACATTATAATTCATGTTCTCGTAGGGAGAAAAGAGGGATGGATATGTGTTTTTCACATTGTATGTATAGCAAGGAAAATTGTCGCTAGAATCAGATGGCAATTTTAATTCAACAACGCATGGATTAATGACTGTAATAAAACTCATCATGTCAATGCCATCGGAGACCGAGGTTTCAAATGTGTTTTCAACGATGTTTGCAAGCTCACCTGAGTCAAGTCAAATGGATTGGATGGCAGGGTAAGGAAAGGTTTTTAAAGTTCTGTAAACCTCTAGATTTTCATGCCTCATTTTTTTGACAATTGACAAATATTTTCAAAAAAATCACAGTTTAATTTTGGCAGATCTGTTTTCTAATCGAAAAAAGTTTTTTGTGAAAATTAAAAAATTCTCATGAAAATTTGGTGTTGCACTACGATATTGAAGTGGAAAGTTCAATAGGATGACCCAGATTCAACCTTATGTTATGTTATTAGAAATGAGACCAGTGTGATGATAAGTTTACCAACCAGAGGGACCAAACTCTTTTCAATACATTTTAACTCACGTTGGAAAACCTCATCAATGGCTGCTGATGCTGAGTCAATAATGAGCTGTTTATTATAAGGTTTAACGAATCGAACGCCAGAACCTGTGCACGTGACCTTGACCCTGATTGTTGCAGTATCCGCCAAATGAGCAAAACAATTTTCGGTGACGTTTTCTAAGCCATCAAGTTGAACCTGAAACAGATCAAAATAGCTTTTTTATCTAACAATACTATAAACCTGGAAATATTTGGTGTGATTTTTAAAAAATAGCTCCACCTGATTATAGAAATTTAATTGTTGTTAAATTTTAAAGTTCTACTCCGTTCGTTCGAAAATTTGAAAAATGACCAATCACATACCTGTTCAATACTGTCAGACTTCTTCATTATTTCCGACAGCCACTTGATCCCGCGATCTGTCACATATCGACATCCAGAGAGATTTATTGTCTCCAACTTTTTGAAATCCCACTATAATAAGAAAAAAATCATTTAAGTAGGCCTACATGGAAACAAATAAATCGAACAATTCAATTGCTGCAGGTTTTCATTACTGTAGATCTGTAAATTTTCATGCCTATTTTCACGATTTACAGTCTCTGCGAATGCCTTCATTTATCTAATCTGTAATCTGAGTCTTCAGCATCTTGGTTTACTTACTCCTGGTGCACGAGCTAACTTGTACAAGACGGCATCTGTGACACATTCATCGCTACCAAGATCGAGATGTTTGATGGCGCCAATGCTCGAGTTTGCCACATCACCCTGAAAGGAACAGAACAGAGGTCATCAGGAAATATAGAATAATTAAATTGCAAAACTGCAGCTGATCGGTTACGCGGTCATTCTAGAGTTCCTCCAGACTCAGTCGACTCAATATTTTGTTACGCGGTCATTCTAGAGTTCCTCCAGACTCAGTTGACTCTCAAGATTTTAAGGGTTGAGCCAACTTACGTACCAACTCACACAGGTCCACCTCCAGACTGAACTCAGCCTGTGATGAGTGATGGAAAACACTGTGAGCTTACCAGAGGGTGGTATCCTTTGACATGGTTTTCTGCTCTCTTATCGAATATTATGCTTGTTCCAACTGAAACCGTAAGGAGATGATAGGATTAGCATGGTCGATTCTGGAATTGGGATCAGGGTGCATTTCAAACTTTATGACCATTTTCAAAAGATGGCTTTCATGGCTTGACATTGGTAAAATAATGGAAACCCAATAAATTGTACTTATTATGAAGTCAGCAAGAAAGGAATGATAGACTATTCAGTTTATACTTGTGCCGATCTCCCGGTTTTCAGTAGCGCCTTCAACCATAATTTCTGGGGAAAGAAAGAATAAAGCAACAAGCATTATTTACAGGCAGTATGGGTATGTAGTGCTGATTAGAAAGAACACCTAACAAGGAGGTAAGTGGAAAACTGATCAGAGCTACCAGATCAGGTTGATTATAAGAGATTTCCCAAGTTGCCATATGGCACATTAGACAAGTCAGTAGGATGATGGGGAAACTGCACAGAAAAAACATTCTAGCTTTCTGATCGATTTGTGCAGCAGTCAATGTTACCCTTCAATTTGACCTCTCTTATCAGGACACATCTCTATTAAGGACAGCACTTGTCTGTCCCGAGGGTGTCCTTGATAGAGAGGTTCTACTATATATTCTGTGGCCTATGATTGACTGAAGGTGTAGCGGATTCATTTATTGATATCATGAATATAAAGTACCGATATGTACCAGGTCTTTATGACAAATCTTTCATAAATTAGGCACATTTACACTTAATCTTATAGCTAGGCCAATTTATTCCCATGAAAGGAAGTCTATCAATAAAATATCATGTTTTCTTGAGAGCTAGGTCAATACTTGGAGCATTTGCTATGGATTGATTTGTAAAGAATTTCATGTGCATCACAATGTGCATGGATACCTTCCTACATTCTTTCGTTGCCAGAGCCTTTTTTATTATGTCTGTTGTTTTAAAAAAATTAGAGATAGTACTGTTCCAAAACTTGTTTTATATTGAGGACTTCTCTTAAAAGGGTCTTAAATCCATACACCTCTGATAAATACGCCTGAATTGAGACCAACCAATAAAAAACACTTTAAGACCTCTTTAATCAGGACACCTGAGATTGCGACCTCTTTAATCAGGACAACTGTGATTGAGACCTCTTTAATCACTTTTCTAAAGACCTAATTGTTAATCCAGATGCTCCAAATAAAGAGCTCTTTAATCTGGACACTTCTGATAAGGACCTCTTTAATCAAGACACCTGTGTTTCAGGCACTTCTATAACGACCTAATTGTAAGTCCGGACACTTCTGGTGTGACGCTCCATATTATATACTACTGGTGTAGAGGTAGAAAATGTCCCCCCCTGGATAAAGTCGCCGGCCCTATTGTATTTTGAGGGACAATGCCAATGGTTCTATCGAGGCCATGACTGTCAATACCTGAGATAATAGGGTTTTAAAGTAGCCTTTGTTCCCTGGACATTCTATCCCAAAGGAAATTTCAAACTTGTACGCATAATATACACTGCTACATAAGCCTTACTTATATATCATTATACAGTAGAATCTCCCTTAGCGGACACCTCTCTATTAAGGACACTAGTTTTGGTCCCAAAATGGTTATTTCCAATCAATTTGACCTCTCTAATCAGGATACCTCTCTATTAAGGACAGCACTTATCAGTCCTGAGGGTGTCCTTAATAGAGAGGTTCTACCGTAATTTCAAGTGGATCTAGTAATACACTGCCAGGGTTTCGAGTGCTCTCTGACAAGTCAAGTCAATCAGCCTTCAGTCAATCATCAGCCACTGAATATACAGTAGAACCTCTCTATTAAGGACACCCTCAGGACTGACAAGTGCTGTCCTTAATAGAGAGATGTCCTGATTAGAGAGGTCAAATTGAATGGAAACAACCAATTTAGGACCAAAACTAGTGTCCTAATAGAGAGGTTGTCCTTAATAGAGAGGTGTACACTAACACTGTATATACTAGTCATACTACACTATGCTATGGAATATATCAAGTAGAGTTGGGACCCTCACCAAACCATACATGCCATATTATAAAGCATAAGTTTTATATTGTGTTGCTCATACCTTTTCCTTTCTTCCCCATCGCTCCTGTTACTTGTGTGAATCCAGACTTCGACAGGAAAGCAGATATCACGCTTTATCAGCTCGTTGGCAACCAAATCCACTCCTCGACCGCCATGTTTCAACAAACTCAGAGATCGGGCGCGGGAAATTCAATTCATTGAGGGTGCCAACTATCGAACGCTTTATTAGCAGCATCAGCAGGGTCGCCCGACTTCTCCGCACCCGTTAGTACGGTACTTTAATAGTCTACCCGCAACCATTTCATGGTTTAGATAATGCTCAAAGAACAATATTTTCGTGCAAGCTCATCTCTGCAAACAGTTGTCGCTTTGGTGTTTTTCTTTCAGTATCTTATTTTTCTAACAAGTACACTATTTTTCATGATTCTTGAATAATTTTTATTCAAGATTTTCATCCAAAAGGAAAGGAATTTTATTTGTTTTTAATGTAGCCTACACAACTTAGTATCCATACGTATGGACAACGTTATTTGGTTCCAGGTTCAGGCTCGTCTGAGTGATATACACATATAACAATAATCACATGACAGTATAATATAATATTATTCTTTGGGGTTTGAGATGTCGATGCAAATATCTGTGGCATTATCGCGTTTCCTCAACTATGACAATGATGCAGAGAACAGGTCACTGACCCATCGGTCAGGGCTCACGTGATCATGTGACGTAGTCGGCCGACTCCAGCATGTGGCATTCAGCCAGTGTGATTATGTAATCACTATTAGCACTTGATATCACACACATATGTATATTATGAAATACAATGTGGTACACTACATAGTCAGATAGCCTGTGTTAAATGGCCCTGCATGCTTGGCAGTTATCATCTTCAAGCTCGATCAAGGACTGCATAAAGGCTGCTTCAGACAGTTTTATAGTTGGCATGTGGGTTAGCTTTCGACAATTCACGGAGTTCATCTAAAGTGCAATCGGCTCTGCGTCGATAGGCTAGTTATGTATGGAATAAAGAATATAGGCCGCATACAGGCCTTCTGAAGTACGGCAATAGGCCTACTAAGACATTGAATTGTGAACCTCATTATTACGATTTGTGCATATACATGTATACTCTGATGACATAAGCAATTAGGATAATGTCGATGAACAATTCATGCGATAATTCGGACGATGAATGCGCATCGCAAGGATACTCCAGTAACCAGAGTATCAATTACAGTGCCCAGTCCCAGAGGCAATTTGGAGATTTGGGTCGGTCAAGACATGGGGATTCTTCTGCCGGCGGTTCAAAAAGGTTGGTCTCTTACTTAATTAAATTACTGTAGAACCTCTCTATTAAGGACATCCTCGGGACTGACAAGTGCTGTCCTTAATAGAGAGGTGTCCTGATTAGGGAGGTCAAATTGAATGGAAATAACCATTTTGGGACCAAAACTAGTGTCCTTGATAGAGAGGTTGTCCTTAATAGAGAGGTTGTCCTTAATAGTGAGGTTGTCCTTAATAGAGAGGTTGTCCCTAATAGAGAGGTGTCCACTAAGGGAGGTTCTACTGTACTCTGGCTCCCAATAGCCATGGTAGTGAGATTGTTTTGGATCCCCCACTGCCACATCACTGGACCTTCACTGGATCTACACTGGATCCCAATGACCAGGCCCAGATAGCAAAGAATGTGTGGGCCAAATATGGGTCCCAGTGCCATGTCACAAATATGGGTCCACTGTGGGTTACGTATAGGCGAATATAGGCACATTTTGCATATGGGTTTCATATGGGGACCATGTGGGCAGATGTGGGCTCACTGTCATTTGTCACATGTGGGGCCACATGGGATATCACATGGGCAACCTGGGCTGATTGCTCAGGTCAACTAATTAATTACGTTGTACTTATTATGCTCAAAATTAATTAATGAAAATATAGATTAGGGTAATATCAACCAAATAAGTGGGAAGGAAGTGTAAGTTAATTGACTGATTCTGGTTACTAGACTCAAAATGAATTCAAGTCTTTCAGAATGCAAACCATGGGAATAAAACATTACAGAAACATCACATTCTAAATCTTTTCCCATGGTGGCAGTAGTGGCATCAAGGCTCACTGTATTACCCCTTACACCCCCTGCAAAGAGGTGAGTGTCTTACTCATCTCACCCAGGGGTCGCTGGTGGAAACTGGTGCAGCTGGGGGATTTTTATTCGGAATCATTACCACGTGCTGGAGGTGAGGCCTACACTGTTAAACTGCAGAGAAGAAATGAGCTCTAAAGGCCGATGTACAACCATTAACCCATATAGTATGAAAATTATTTTGTAAGAAAATGAAAACTGAAAAGGAAGTCAATCTAGAACCAGTGTAAAACCTACATATGCCTTAAGTTTGCCAACATGGTCCCCATCCGAAAACCCGGGTGCATATTCCACACAGGGTCTGGGTGGGCAAAAGTGGGCCCAAATTTGCCCACTTGGGACCCACATTAATTGCCCACATGGGTACCCATATGGCTGCCCACACTTGCTCATATATCAGCCATTATGGGGCCCATAAATGTTTCTATCTGGGGCGTAGTGACATTCTATTGGATGCCACTGGCCATGGCACATACTGGTACTGGGATGCCACTGGCCATGGCACATACTGGCACTGGGATGCCACTGGGATTTCAATTGTTATCGCACTTGGATCAGACTTGATGACACCATGGAGGTATTATTAAGATCTCCATGTCAATGACACAAAACATGCAACAGGGTAAGCACATGCAACATTACAAAGGGTTAGCATTGCTACCCTTGTTTTTGCAGGGTGTCGCCTTGAACAGCAGCAACCCTGTCCTGTACGGTTATGGCGGCTTCAACATTGCTATCACTCCATGGTTCAGCGTAACCAGGATTACATTTATGCAGAATCTTGGAGGGATCATTGTGGTAAATTAGCCTCATGGTCCTTTAACAAATTTAAAAGGCAACCCATTTGACCAACCCAACATTGTGTATTTCAGACATTACTCCATTACGGACAGCCTGTGTGAGGATGGCGATGAGAGTGAATGTGGCGAAACAAAACGGTTAGTACTGTAAATTACCTGGAACCGTGTTGATAACTTGAAAATGGCCAAAGTTTTGGCATACTGAACTTCCATCGGTATTGCCTCCGTTGCATTGACTGTAAGGTTCGCAATGTCAATACATTGAGGGTCAAAAGGTTTGGGTAAGGGTATCCCAATGGCATAAAGATTCATCCAATATCACTTTAACAAACTTTGGCCTTGAGCACCCTCGATAAAGCCAAGACTGTTGCCATCTGTGATGAAAGGGTTAAGGTGCCCATGTTAGTGTTAAAAATGGAAGTGTATGCAATTAGGTGTGTCATTGCTGTTTCAGGAAATCACGTAACTTGAGTGAAAAGAAGCGTCGGGACCAGTTCAACATGTTGATCCACGAACTCCTTTCCATGGTGTCCCTCAGCAATCGCAAGATGGACAAGACAACCGTCCTTAAAACAGCAATAGCATTCCTCAAGAAACAGAATGGTAAGCTGGCTTGCTGGGGCGGGGAGGTAGGATAAATATTTCTGTATTACCTCGTAGAAATCCCAGAAATGAACTAACACTTTATGTTCACCCCTATCTAGATTGGGTTAATTTAAAAGGGAGTCATAGGATCTTGCATTATCTTGTTACATCTAACATTTTTAAGTAACTAAATCTCCAAGTCCTCCAGAATTCTGCAAGCGACCTCTGCTGTTTGGCCATTCCACTCTTGTTATCTTCATGCATCAATTGGTTTGTTCTAGAGCTCGCAGCGCAATTACATGCTCATGAAATAAAAGAAACATGGAAGCCGTCCTTTCTGACCAATGATGAATTTATGCGGATTATGCTTGACGTAAGTACCCTTGAAGGTTACGATGACAAATTTTACCATTGTATAATTGAATTGTTAATAAATGCAGAACAGCTTCAGGGTGTTATCTCCCTAGTAACAAGTTCAGGGGGGTCTTTCTAGTAGTGAGTTAATTATCACCTAAACAGAGGCGCCCTGTATTATCTCTCCCCTGCGATGCAAGAGTTAGCTTGAAAATCACCCAAAAAGTTGGTGCTGGCAATCAGCAGGTCTCTCAATTCTGGCGCAAAGGTACATTTTCTCCATGAGTCACAATTTTTTAAATGAACGAGTCTGGCACTTTTTGAGCAAAGACTCTGTCCATGAGAAGAGCTAAGTTGAAGTCTTTTATCTTTATTTCTATCCAGGCATCGAGTGCATTTGTACTGGTCATCACAAAAGTTGGGAACATCCTGTATGCTTCAGAGAATATTACATCAGTCATGGGATATCAGGCAGTAAGTATTCTGGAGAACATTGTGTCTCCCTGCAGCTCTTCTTTGCAAACAAGTGATTGTTGTCATTCTGACCTACGATTATAAAATGCTGCAAAAAATCATTATCATTTGCTGCTTGAGCACCACAGTGATAGGTTCTCATGGTAGTCATACAATATGGTTCTGAGTACTAGAAGATACCTGGATCAGTCATCAGTTGAGCCCAGCGGTTTCAGAGTTTTTCTGCTCAGTAGGTGATAATTGTGTCTCTCTTTCAACAGGAGGATCTAATAAACAATTCCATATTTGACTACGTGTATAAAGACGACATTCCTATGCTTTACAACCAATTGACCCAACATCAGCTGGTGGAAAGTGACGACAACATAGCAGATTATCAGCGAGGTATGAACTCTGCCGTTATGCACTTCTGGCTCCCTCTTTGCACTCTGTCTAACTGTACGTCTGCATATCTAATTTGACCCACATATCCGCTGATCGCCAAGGCCAGTGTGCATCTGAAAACTAAGTTATCATAGGTAACACCATGGCATAATCAATTGATTGTTGATATTATTCTGTTCAATATGGGTAGAATTAACCCTTCACAAACTGGAATGGAGCCTTTGCAAACGATTAGCTATGATGCAAATATTACTAGATTTTCAGTGTATGAATGTTGATTTCAGGGGAGAACCAGGTCAACCTGTTATTCCGGATGCGGCAAGCGATCTCGCCGCCTGTCTATCATCTGCTCAGCTGCCAAGGGTGCTTTAGATTCTGGTCAAATAAAGGTGGGTGAGCCAGCCATTTCCTTCCAATTCTATCAAAAAGGTGGAGTCGATGTAATTTTCTTGATAAACTGGTGTAGTACTGTGAACGCCAAATTTTTGGGCCTCTTAATGTGCGATATAACGGCTTGTGTATATATGACATAGACCTTTTCATCGATTTCATCGTTCCTCGGAAGAAAACCTGGTCCTACCATTAAAGAAATATGATCCAGTTGACCATAATATTCTCTGAGATGACCTGTGGTGTGCATGACTGATTACTAACACTGTATTTAATTACAAGTGTTGTAAGTGACATCCTTTTGGTAATGGTGTCATATGAAATCACTGCCTTACCACACAGAATCACGCATGATTTCAACTGCAGATTGTGATCCTTGCAAATAATTCCCAGTTTAGAGAGGCCTATTCAAGACAATGCAGTTTCTTCCTCATTCAGCTAATTCTTCTTGCGTCTTACAGATGTGTTAAACACGACTGGCCTGCCACTGAAATCGACAACATGCTATTGTTGCGTGGTGCAACGGAGTAATCCTGCTTGCATGCACGAATTATCATATCTAGATGAAACTAAAAAGGAGTTTACGTCACGGCAAAGTACAGAATGGAAATTTTTGTTTCTTGATCACCGGTAGGTTGGTTTAGCAATGAGTCACTAAAAGTTATGGTCTGGTGGTTGAAATAGAAATAAAAAGAAAGAGGTACAAAGCTCCTTTCAGGCCCCCCCCCCTTAAAAAGAAAAGAACAATGTTGTAGAAATCATTCCATATGTATTTCAAACAATCTTTGAATAATCATTGACGTTATGGTCGAGGATGCTGCTGTGATGTCAACAAAGTCAATGGCAGCCTCGTTTGACCACTGTTCTTATTATTTTGGCGGAAACGGCCAGCCGAATAAATGTTAAAAGAGTGAAAACAACAAAGACTCTGTATAGAGACATTTACCAACCATTTTATTTTGAAACTGTTGCAGGGGTCCATTATTAATAGGATACCAACTCTTTGAGGTCCTGGGAAACTCCATGTATGACTACATCCATCCAGACGATTTAGAAATGTTGGCAAATTCCCACAAGGAATGTAAGTACATATAGAGGCAGACGTTTCAAAGGATGGGTCCCAGTTGCACAATTGGCATTCAAGACAAACACCAGCATTAAAAGCTCAACTTTAGCTTAATCATCTCCTTCAGTTGATTTCATTTCATTTACAGTAGTGGTGTTTTTCATTTACAAGAGTCGTGTTATAAAATTGTACAGTTAGGCCAAGTCGCAAGTCTGTATATCATGTATATAGTCACCTGTAACCATCTGTTTCTCATTATTGGAACTGGGAAAAGTCAGTCCAGTCACCAAATGTCATTATTAACATTTCATTTTTCAGTATCAGAAACAGGAAAAAGTCAGTCTTGTTACTACCGTTTCTTGACAAAAGGCGAGCAGTGGCTGTGGTTAAAGTCGTCATATTATATATCATATAATCAGTGGAACTCGAAACCGGAATTCATAGTGTGCACCAACACTGTTGTAAGGTGAGTGCAGGAAATTTGATTATAGTACGAAAAATCTTTGCTATGAGCAGCCACAACCCGAATTATAGGATCTTAGAAGATGCAATTTTTCAATCAAGGAGCCTATCATAATATAACTGAAGACAGGCTACCAAAACATAACAAAAATCAGGCACAACAGTTAATCTTGACTCCGTGTTTTACCTTGTGCTAATTGTGATAACGCAGCCATAAGCTCCTTGTGACTATTTTGAAATCAAATTTCAGTTTAACAGTTGCCCAGGCTGCACAGGCTCGAAGACAACAAGCACAGCCACTGCGACAGGTGACTGAATTGTCGGGATGTACATCAACAGTGCCACATGTCAAGAAATCTGATGTGAAGCCTCACACAAAAGGTAATATATCGCAGGAAAGGATATGCTCTTCAAAAAGCGTGTTCATTAAACTCGTTCCTGATATGTTTCCCTTTTAAATCTAGCATGTTTGACTGTCACTGTTACATTTGTGTTTCTCGTTATTCCATACAGGACAAACAGACAATGCTTCCGCCGTATCATTCGTCTACTCAGAAGCAGATGGGAACCAACCTTCTTCATCAACTGCTGATCCAGTCCCGTCTACGAGCAAGGCTGTTCCCACATCGGTAAGTCATTAGGAAAATGGGTCCTTCAGAAAAAACAGGATCCACTGGCATGGTTCTCAACCAGCTTTGGAGAAGCTTGATAAAGTAATATTATCTCCTTCAGTAAAGTCATTTACAATTAACATTAGAACATTAGTACTTACTTTACTCCCATGCCGATTCAGCAATTTGGCTCGGTTCATCAATGTTTAACACCCCTGGTCAAACATTCAATGCCAATTCTACACTTCAAAACTTTTGACATCTTATTTGCAGGTATTTGGTGGGCAGAGTTCGTTGTTGGAACCTATGCCCTCCGGCCAACCAATGACGACCTCCTCCACTTTGAGGAAGGCCAGCTTAGTCAAGATTTTAAGCCTCCCATCCTCTGACTCTGTCACCAAAGTACCGACGACAGTGATCAAAAGTGTGAGTATTTCTGATTCTATTCTAGCTACTAAACCAAAGACCCCAGTCCTCGTTCTCTTTCTCCTTTGGCAACCTTATTGATGATGACCGTTGTTCTTTCAGTCCCTTCTTGGTGGTCACTCCTCCCAGAAGATGCCCACGAGTGGATCAGTATCAGTGGTTGGAGCCCCTGCCTTGTCTAACCAGGTGAGTTGATCACAACCAGGTCTGGATTGTTCAAAACCTTGTTGGCTTTAGCAGAGTCGTTAGTCATGTTAAAATTTGGGATGAAAGAGGTGGCATTTTGAAGGGAACTAAATGTAACGGTTAGGGATGAGGTGAATTTTGTGCTTTGTAACGACCAGGCTCTGGTCCCTGAGGGCAAAAAGCGATCACGAATAACAAAACGGAAATTTGAATGCGTATTTCTTGATAGGCTATTGTAAATGAAAACTGAGAAATCCCATCGTAGAAATACATTTTTAAGATTTTATTCTTATTTCAGGTGTTGACAGTCCGCCAGATCCACTTGACTAAAGCACAAGAACTTTTGTTTCATCAACTGAAGGCGAGATATACCAGTCTGCTGGCGAGGTTATCCAAACAACAGGATGAGCTACATGGTGTTGTTGATATGCTGAATCTTAGTGCGGACACGTTCCTACTACCGGTCAGTGGACAAGGTAAATGCATTGAAAGCAGAAGACCAGCTTACCAGTACTATGTTCTATCATCACTTCCTCTGCACTTGGAGGGATTATTCTTCAGAGAGTATTCCTCCTCCAAGATGGGATGAGTATTTTTACCTGCCACTAGAGTTAGGTGTCAGTTGGTTCGAATTGCCTAGTCTTTGACCAGAGGTTATTCATCACAAGCCACTAATGTTTCTCACTTGGTTGGGTCTTCGCTTGGTCTTGCTAAGGCATCAAGTGCAAAGAAGGGTATTATCATCCTGGCCAGCTGAATCCCAATTACCCAAGCTTTCCCTTTGAATAAAAGGTACAGAAGTATCTCGCTGACAAGAAAATGATTCAGAATCACAGATAACTGCATATACAGATGTGTGCAATCTTTCTGACCATGCTTAATTAACTTAGTCATCTTTAATGTTTCAGACCAGGACCACATTCACCAATTACAGGTTCAAGATCAACAGGCCTTACAGCCACATACGGTACTTGAACAGAGTCACGATATCATGGTACAGGAGCTTGGTCAGCATGCTGTACAAGAGGGACGGAATACGGTAATGCAGGGACAACATTCAGAACAGCAAGGACATCATACGATACAGGAGAGACAATATACAGTAGTTCAGCAGGGACAGCATATGGTACAGCAAGAACAAAATATGGTACTGCAGGGACAACATCTGTTACAGGAGGGACAACACGCAGGAGAGCAGGTGTTACCAGGGCAATCATTATTACAACATCAAGGGCAAGAATTACCTGGACAACCAGTGATACAACAACAGGGCCAACTGGTAATGCAACAACAGACATTACGGGGACAACCTGGGCAACAGACATCAGCTGGCCAGGTTTTACAACAACAGGGTCAACATATGTTGCAGCAGCAGGGACAACAGATAGTGCAAGGGCATCAGACATTAACCCAACATGGGCAACCGACTTTACGGCAACGTGTGCTACAACAGACATTGACCCAACATGGGCAACAGGTTGTACAACAACAGGAGCAGGAGACGTCACAACAACAGGATTTACAAGAACAATTGCCACAGCAACGGGGACAAATTTTGCCACAACCGGTCACCATGGTGCCTGTCAATATAATTTCTCCGGTTGCGCAAAATACAAATAGCCAATTGATTCAGATTATTCCACAACAGACTCGACCAGGTACACCACAAAATCCATTTCATTTTGGTCAGGGTACGAATGTGCGGATACGTGACTTATTACATCAACAGCCTAGATAATGAAGGGTGGAAAAACTTGACAAATTGTTGAATTTGTAAATGAAGAGACCAAAAGTGATTCAAAACTTGTTGAAATATACTGATTTAAAAAACTTGCTATGTTGAGGAAAGTGCTCTGGAAATGATTGAGAAATTTTGAATTTACTTGAGGGGGTCACCGCAGGTGCAGAGAGTCAAAGAAAATCTGTCCTTGCTGCAAGATGGGATAAATACATCTATCAAACCGGGTGCAGCAACGTCCAATTTTGTCTACAGAAAAGGAACCTCACTCGCATAAATCACATGTCACTGTGATAAAAATTACTCGTCTGCAGTGTTCTAAGCTAATCTGCTTGCATTTTTAATTTAGATATTGTTTACTTTTTTAAATGGTTTTCCATTTGAAGATGAATTCTGAGCAATACAGACAAAAATAGTTGTGTGGTAGCTTACATATCAAATCTGTAAATATAGTTGTATAATATTATTAAGAATTCGTAAAGTGATAATTTGAGGTAAATCATAGATTGTGCAAAGGATGGGGGATGAGGAGTAAGTGATGTCCTTTCTGCAGGAGGTTGTCACTTGGGACCGGGCCTTTATTTTGAAAACTAATTCTCCAAGAGGAATTTTGGTAAATAATGTAATTCTTATGATAACCCACCGCTGGATGTGCTACTGTCTTTAATTGACAGTGACTGATGTGAAGCATTCTTGTGTTTTGTACGGGAGCTACTGTTTGGCAATTCAGTATTGTCAAAATGTTAGTTCATCAGCACATCTTATACCCAGAAGATTTGTCAATAATAACATAAGTTGTAGTAAGCTCAAAATTATATTGTTGTTATTTTTGGAAGTTATGATTTCTTTGTTGCAGGCGGCTATCTTCGAGGCCTGGTGAAAATGATGGTGACTGGGGACGGCAAGAAACCCATCTTGAACCATCAAGCCCCATGGAAGGCTATTCCATTCTACCGCACTAGCTTTTGCTCATTACCACGCAATGCTGGTTTCTTTTCAGGACGGCCCCTCGGGACAAAACCACTGCATCAATTGTGACCATCTATGTGGGTACCGGAGCAAAAGGAGAGCTTGATTGAGCACGAGCATCATAGAGTAATTTTTTAGAAATAAAAAAGACAAACGATGTGACAGTGATTCACTGAGTGATGGACTTGCACATGTACAAAACTGTCCTCATCTTTTCGTCCCACGGCCGCAGAGACACCGGAGCGAGAGATTGATACACGGCAGATGTGGAATTAGTCAAGAGGACAATAAGAAAAAGTAAACAACATTTCAGAAAAAGACAACAAAAAGTTGGCCACAAGAAACTACTGCACAAACATATGGGAGCAGATAAACATGCTCTAAATTTGATTAATTGGATAGTTGCGATGCCACTCCGTCTTTTGAAAGCATTGGGGTCATTTTCTGGACTATACAAAGCGTGTGCAACGACCGTATCGCAGTGCCCTCGTTTTGGCAGTGTGAAAAATTTCCAATTCCAAAGTCTACCAGGCCTATCAGCTGATTGTTCTTCCAGTGCTTCTGACAGCGACGTCATGGCTTCCAAGTCCATGTTCGATTTTGAGACAAGATACTTGAAGAAGGGAGCAACTAATAATTCAGTGGAAGCAGGGAACTTTTTCAGGAGATATGATGCAAAGGGGTAATTTTTTTCTCTTGTATTTCTATTCATAAATTTAGTATTTGTTTATATTTTTCTATAGGCTTGGCCTTAACTTCCTTCTATTTCTCTAACTATGACTTATCTTTGATATATTATCTCCCACAGTCCACACACTTAACATGGGTTGAACGTAATGTATGCTCTAGGGCTAGGCCTACCTGCCCGGCTTTTCGGGCTGATCTTTTATGTTTATTTACCATGTTTACAATCGTCTCAACCTGTCAAACTGGCAAATATGACTGACCATTCATTCGTAATGAATACCCCCCCCCCCCCCCCCCCACTGCCTTCCCATTCGTTGATTTACATGATTTTAAGGTTTAAGCTAGTCTGCCAAGCTGGCTGTAGATATATAGCATTTTAAATAACAATCCCTGGCAGTGTTCACACTCACAGGTATTCAAGCTGAGAGTGACGAGCCCATGTTGAGTGACAGCCATGTCCCTTTCTTCCTCTAAGAACTGTCTGAAATGACTTGCATCGTTGTATCTTGGTCTGAGATGAAAATTAGCGTAACTGTCATACATGTAACTGAAACATCTACTCAACATGATCATCGAATGACCTACATTATGCATGCACATTGAACATCCTCCTTCCGGGTCCAAAGACCATTAAATGGAATCACAATTGTCACCTCGTTAATCACTGTTATTGCAATTATTTAACCCTTTGGTTGTCAGCAAAGTAAACAATATTTGTAAGCATTGAGAGAGCCTCCAGGTGCAGGGAATTAGTGCAGAATGCTATCAAATTGCATTTAAAGAAGTAGCAGGAGTTATTGATGGGCCAGAAGTATTCCTGGGTTCCTGTTTATAAGTAAAGTGACTTGCCCTAGAGTATGAGTGCTATCTCTTTGTTGGTTACTTAGAATCCCAGATGGAGAATATTGATATCATGGGAACATTTTTCTTTTCCTCTTCCTCTTTTAATTTTCCTTGTGGAGACCGTTCTTAACAAATAGATCAAGGAATTGAAACTCAATAATCAAATTCATGTAACTTCACTCTAAGTAGTCTGTTTTATCATTTCAGGAAGGGATACCTAGATCCTGAGGATTTCTCCAATATTTTCAGCACGTTGTTCTCCCACAACGGAAAGCCACACAATCTAACAGATGATAAAAAACAAGCACTTTTTGATCAATTGGATAGGCAAAAGGTAATTTCTAGTGCTTGAGGGAAAAATTCCATTGGCTATTGATTGTACCATATCTGGAATTGTCCCAATATTGGAGACACTTAAAGTTATCATTCTTGTAAAGCTGAAATTTTCTATGCTCGGCCAGTGTCACTCTCTTACTAACTCGCCAAAGTGGCCAAGTTTAGCACCAGATTATTTCATCACTTCTAGGATAGTAATCAATGGGTTTCTTTTACAGACTGGAAAAATTACCTTGCCGGTGTTCAGTGAATACTGGAGTACTTGGTTCAGGCCGGTAAGTTTGTAAAATTGTTGAGACCATGTTAAAAAAATCTTTCACTAGCCAGCGATACAACCTGGTATTGATGCAGTGGTAGAGATCAGGTTGGGTGATTAATGTTTGCCAGCTGCCAAATGATCATTCAATCAGTTGTAAACTTCATGACCTTTTGCCCCATAACTTTTGGTGCATTCTTTTTGGGCCATCCGATAGATTTTGATTTTTCTTTTAGATTCTGGACCCCGTTAGTGTCTTACTAGTCATCGATGTCCAAAATGACTTCATTTCTGGTTCTTTGGCCATGTCTGCCGGTGAAGCAAAACAAAATGGTGAAGAAGTTGTCCCAGTCATCAATAAGCTTCTTGAGGATGTTGATTTCGATCATGTGATTTATACTCGGGACTGGCATCCACCGGATCACATCTCATTTCATGAGAATCGGCACAAGTGGAAGACGACACAATGTAGTTCAGTGGGTATCTAGCAAGTATTTGTTCTGTGCCATTACACAGTATCATCTGTTATTAGAAGTCAGAGTTGTCGCTAATAGTCAGGCACCGGACAGAAAACCGTCTGAAAGCATCTGTCTCCCCGGCTGTAAAAACCATCAAAAAGTCATTAGTATTCAGGTCGAATTTGGTGGCATGATTTACTGTCCATAGAAGGAATTGCCCTTAAACATTCCGACATGGCCACTTAAACCAAAAATAAATACATTTATCATATGAGAAAATACATGTACACTTCCAGGACATTTTTACTTGTCAGAAAAGCCCTGAAATCACATCACAGAGCATCCAATTTCTAAATAAAATGTGTTTATTATTTCAGCTGAAAGCTGAGGAAGCCAACATGTTTGATACGGTGACATTTGAGGGTGAGCCGTCAGTGAACCAAGTCCTCTGGCCAACCCATTGTGTGCGGGAAACAGAGGGTGCTGCTTTACATAAAGATCTCAAAGTGAGTTTGGTAGTACATGTACTGTAACCATGGGAAGGTGCCATTCAGCTGACAATTATTATTTTGATAAGCCTTGATGTTGAGTTACTACATCCATCTTGTTGTCAGAGTGTCCGTAAAAATAAACATCTTCCCAATGTCACCTTTTCAGATAGTAAAAGGAGGGCACATCCACGACAAGGGATTAGAGTCACATGCAGATTATTACTCAGCCTTCAAGGACCAGTCCCGGACCAGGTGTACGTCTTTGGCTGACGATTTGATTAAACGGAATGTTACAAATGTATACACGTGTGGTATTGCTTATGATTTTTGTGTCGGTGAGTGTTTTTACTGCATCTATGAAGTGTGCATGTATAACTTGGCCACATCGTTAGATCATTGGCCATAAATACCCATTGGGGAAATGGTCATCAAGGGTGCACTTGGGTTGTATCAGTTAATTAGCAGGTTTTTGTGTGATACAGTCCACTTGTCATCATCTGTTGTCTTTAGGTGAAACGTCAGTCGATGCCGCCCAGTCAGGGTTCCGCACTGTGTTAATAGAGGACGCCACTCGAGGAACAAGTAATACTCTAATCAGCAATATGAAGGAACGATTAAAGAATCTCTATGTTCCAATTGTCAATGCAAGTGAGGTAAGTAAGGGGTGTATCAAAATACACTAATGCGACAAAAAAGTTGAACATACATACACAGTTATATTTGTACCCACACCTCATCCAATTATAAATTATAAGGAAAGAAAAAAAAATCTTCAGTCAGGGAGATGGAGTCCCATCACAACTTATCATGTTTGTCCCTTAATAGGAGCTGCTGTACATGTAGGTTAGTGGCTCGGACTCTTGGCTAGCAGTCTCTTGTTCGATACCAACAGTCTGCACGAGACTTTAGGCAGGTCTCTTTATCGAACTTGCCTGACTCCATGGGTACCTGTCCAAAATGCTCGGTTGTAGGGCTGAAGGAGCAACTCTGAAGGATGTCTCTTAATCTATTTTCCAGCATGCTGTTAAACTGACATCACTTGATTTCTTTTTCAGGTTGCAGACCTTGTGAATGGAAAAGATCGACGACCTGAATTAGTTTTCCAGGCAACTCTCAATGGACACGATTTGCCAAGTTCGTAGGAGTGAACAATGCTGAGAACAAAAACTTTGACAAATCCAGATATTTAAAACAGGGTGATACGCATGGGATATGAAGAGCTTGGAAATGAACCCTCATACGGGTTTATGGCAAACCATGGAACTTTCATGAACATTATCTTTTGACATTGGACTATTGTGTCAATCACAACTTATAATGCGGTTTAAAACTTACATGCTGTAAACACTTATTTAAAGAATTTATTTATACTTGAGTTTGTCTATAAACAAGGTGTTTTATTCCAAACGAAATACAATATTCCCCATATTAGTTGATGCTTTTGTTAAACTTCCATTGAATGCCTTTGTCCAATACTTCCAGGATTTGTATAAATCTCTATTGCCTTCATCTGCTGCTGCTATTCAAAGTGTATTGGCATCTCCAAATATGTACATGTACATGTATTGTAAACATACAATATTTCCACACCTCTTTATTTTTGCGACTTCTGAAAATAATGAAATTTTCATGAATTTGGTATTTCCAAATTTGCGAATATAGGTTATTTGGAAAATCCCCAAAATAAATGAACGGTATGGCCGTAAGCTTTTTAGGCCTGTCACGATATTAGGCTTGCAAAAATAAAGAGTTTCGCCGTGTGCATGCTTTGTAATCATAGTTTTCAATTTTGTTGGTTTAATCCATTCCGTCCTTTATCGTTTATACATTGTTCATTTAAATGTTTGGCCATAGGGTAGAATTTTTGTCACATTGGTCTCTCGTCGATTGTGAAAAAAATCACTAGTCGCGTCTTCGCATATTTCATCCATCCAGTTTTAACGAAGACATTACTATAGATCGATGCACTTGATTGGGAACAACGTTTACGAAGACGTCGCGTCTCGTCACGTTACAGTAATGTAAAAATGCATGGTGACGAGACGACGGCCAACACTACGTTATATAAATGTTGTTCCCAATCAAGTGCATGGATCTATAGTGATTTCTTACGATAAATTTATTATAAATTTTATCGTTAAAAATCGCCAGTAATGTCTTCCTGTCTTTCATCAATCCAGTTCATTGGACAAGCGGAAGAAATAACTGCGGGAAAATGAAAGTTTTTTTTATAAATGACAGATATCTTGATTTCAGTCTCATCTTACATGTTGGTCATGCTGAAGCTTCTGATAATTAAATAAAGTGTATTATACTACAGGTGGTCCTTGTTGGTTTGTTTCACCTAATGGACTAACGGTCTACACCCTCTACGAGTTTCTGATGCAGGGTATATGACCAAGGTCAAACAACTCGAAGGTTCTGGTCAAGGGATACTGAACCAGGGCAAGATATGTCTGTCACCGAGTGATCATAGATACAATGTACATGTAGACCCAAGGAATGGTGGGCTAAGACAAGAGTTGTCTCTCGAGTGGTCTGTAACAGGCAAAGGGATACTGAATCAGGTCAAGATATGGCCGTCACCAAGTGGACATAGATAGGGAATACTGAACCATGACTGTCCCTCACCAAGTGGTCTGTAACAGGCAAAGGAATACTGAACCATGACAAGATATGTCCGTCACCAAGTGGTCATAGATAGACTAAGGAATGGTGGGCTAGGATAAAAGTTGTCTCTCATTGAGTGGTCTGTATCAGGCAAAGGGATACTGAACCAAGTCAAGATATGTCCGTCACCAAGTGGACATAGATAGACTAAGGAATGGTGGGCTAGGACAAGAGTTGTCTCTCATTGAGTGGTCTGTATCAGGCAAGGGGATACTGAACCAGGGCAAGATATGTCCGTCACCAAGTGGGCATAGATAGACTAAGGAATGGTGGGCTAGGACAAGAGTTGTCTCTCATTGAGTGGTCTGTATCAGGCAAAGGAATACTGAACCAAGTCAAGATATGTCCGTCACCAAGTGGGCATAGATAGACTAAGGAATGGTGGGCTAAGACGAGAGTTGTCCCTCACCAAGTGGTCTGTAACAGGCCAAGGGATACTGAACCAGGGCAAGATATGTCTGTCACCAAGTGGACATAGATAGACTAAGGAGTGGTGGGCTAACACGAGAGTTGTCTCTCATTCAGTGGTCTGTATCAGGCAAAGGGATACTGAACCAGGTCAAGATATGTCCGTCACCAAGTGGACATAGATAGACTAAGGAATGGTGGGCTAGGACAAGAGCTACGTATGCCACCTTGTTTTTGTTCTCGGTTCAAAATCTTATCTTAATGTAAATCCACTTAGACCACAGAGTAAAAACTAAGAAACACAAATTCTTTTCTTCAAATATATATTCATTTCTTCATTAATCAACATTTTACACAAAACTACATGCACAATACATGAATTAAATTTTGCATAGGTTCATATATTAAATGCATAATCAAGATTTCAACATCAATCGTAAATAATAGGACAATCGAATCATTTTAACTTAGGAATAAAAACGATGTTTCCAAAACTGGATAATTTCTTCTTCAAGGCGATCCAATCTCAGTGATACTATGAACATGCACATTTTTGAACCTCTTATTTTCACATTTGCGATTAACAAAAATCATGGCCAAGTCAACCCAACAAAAAATGCGTTTGTATCAAGCTCTTGAAGTTAATGACAATACAGCTACATGTATATGTATGACTATGGAAGGAAACTTTGAAGATCATTCTATACAAAAAAGTTGGGAACTTCTATAAATTTTTGTTGGAATATAAAACAGCAATGACTGTACAAGCAGGTGAATCAGCAGTGAGATGAAGATAAGTTTTCAAAAATCTTTACTGATAATATTCTGTTGACTTTTGAAATGTGTAAACAACCATGCACAAGCATTCATCCAAAAGCAAGGGGAAACCTACCCAATCCACTGAAAATGAGAAGTTGCTATAATGAACACCTTTATGTATACATGAACATGCACACAAACCTTTTTTTCGAAAATTACAGGTCTTAGAAAATATGGGGATCTACAGTTACACAACTTTGATCGTCCCGTTTACAAGTAGCTGTGACTACAAAATTCAATTGATCCAATTTAAACCAGCACCAGCAAAAGTTTTATCAAGTGAGAACAGTGAAAAAGTGGATTTCTTTATTTATAAAGTGCACCTTCTGGTATTAACAGCAATAAGTTTCTCTTATGTTTATACTTATAGTCTTATTTTAAGAGAATGGCAAGCATGTAGAAAATGTGACATTTAAAAAAATCCTTACATACATTGTACTACAAAGACCAAGCCTGAGATACATGTATCTTGACAATACATGTACTTTGCTACTGAAAAGACAAATATGTAATATCAGGATTCCCTTGGGTTCACAGTAAAGTAAGACTAGTGCTGACATTCTTCAGCCCTACCCTTAAGCAAAATTGCATGAAGCTTGCAAGTCTTTGAGTATAAGGATGAATGATACACGTACATATACATGTACAGATCAAGTACATGTACATGTACAAGTATAAGATTAAATACTTTTATTGGGTTACATGGACATTCAAGCACCAAATGAATAGAACCATAAGTAATGGCAAAGTTGTGATCAGTAAACTACAGAGTATATAGCACCTGTGTTCACATTTTGAGGGTGAAAACATTATGAAGCAAAACGCCTTCAATACAATTCCAAACTGATATGTTCATACTAATCTAGTAACGAAGGCATACTACATATTTCTGTGATCACATTCAGTGCAGGTTCAGAACAATTATAACAATGTTGGGTTAGTGTAAAAATGTCCAGAATTACAATAATGATTTCAGTGTAGAAATGTTCAGAATAACACTATGATTTCAGTGTAGAAATTACAATAATGATTCAGTGTATAGAGGTTCAGAAAAAAACACTAACAATTTCAGTGTAGACTGTTCAGAATATCACCACTATGTACACACGTACTGGGCTATATGCATATCCTAAACCAAAACTAGAAGTGAATCTCACAAAATGTTTCACATTAATTTCACTCTTCCACCACTAAACATGTGTAAACTTTGCCCCTGAATACCCGTCATGTTGATGATGACGTACCGGTATATGAAAGTGATAAAATGCATTGCATGATTTCATGATGGTGATACTTTCTTCTTGGTAATGGAAGTGGATGTTGACATGGCACGAGGCTTGATATAAATCTAAAAGAGAAAATAAAATATTTGAGCATGAGATCAGGGGAGTGGCTAGGATTCTAAGCAGAGAGGGAATGCACACAGAGATTTATAATCCCTAAAGTCTGTTCTACTTACCTCACTTAGTACCACCCAATTTTGACTCTCCTTTTGGACATGCAGACGAAGCTGGCTGACTAAGCCAACATTTTTCGACACAATCCCATACGCGACTCCTCCGGTGAAGTTTCCCACGATGAGATATCCATCGCCTGTGATTTGATAGTCCTCTTGGCTGTCACTGTTTGTAAGAACTCCCGCCTGTTTGTCAACGTGGGCAAGTGGAAGAATCTCGATGGTGGTGTTGAAGAACTGGTCACCAGGGTGCTCGCGGTTACCACTTTTTAAGAAAAACCTGAAAAAGTTTTTGGTGTGAAAATATACTTTACATCATTGATATACGTACTCGTCATATGGTACCAGCAGTAGACCAACCCAAAATTGGCGAACTTAGAGATTATCTGTGCACAACAGACATGTGCTTGACCATCAGAGGGGGCATGGTGTTTTTTTCTACCTACCATTACCAAGGAGTTTCTCACGCCCAAATAAAAGAAATTTACGCACAAAATTTTTTGCTTGAATGAAAATCTGCATGAAACTCCCAATATTCAGGAATCCATAATCTCACCAGCCTAATCAATACTCACTTTTCTATCTCTATCGGAGGCTGGAACTTTATATTAACAGTATCATCAGGATGGGGTAATAAACCCCAGAAGAATGTCTCCCCACGGTAAGCTCGGTCGATGGAATACTTCTGATAGACCAAAAGGGTTGTGGACACCTCAGCACTGGGGTTGTTGTATGCTCGATGGAGTGCCATCTTCCCAAAGCTCCGGTCCTGGAATTGAACAACCAAATGATGTCAACTGTGACCCGCTCTACCAAAACTAGGCGCTTGTCGCATCTGAACTTGACAGGTTGATACGGACTTGTTGTTCATTTCCCTATTGTAGACCTTTTGTGAAATGTGACCAAATCAGTTTGTAATAGATTTCACAAAAGGTCTACAATAGGGAAATGAACAACAAGTTCGTATCAACCTGTCAAGTTCAGATGCGACAAGCGCCTAGTTTTGGTAGAGCAAGTCACAACTGATCTCTTTTCACGAGTGAGTGAAGCGACCGTCTGTGACAAATACCACGTCAGAGACAAAAATTCTCCCTCCACAATACATATGTACGTGCAGTCCAGGAATCAAACCTTTGAGGTGAAAAATGCATCCACTATCTTCTCCTTGTGACACTCCTGAAGACAATGTTACCTCTCATGCTGGGAAAGAGGTCCTGCCACTGCTACTATGAAGGACTTTGAAAACAGTAATAACGAGGCGAACTTACCTTTAACTTTTGTACTTTCCCTCGCAATGATGATTTGAGGCCAATATGTTGGAATAATGATGGTTTATATCGGATTCGGATTTCACTTTTCATCCGCTCACAATGAGTCTGGAATGGATAAGAAATTGAAGTAAATATTCAGTGTTTAACCCTAGGTGGTATAAAGACATGTAACACATGTAGGCCCATGTACAACGTATGTGCCTCTGGTCCAGGAAACCCTCTTGACCTATGGTCTCCTGCTTCTTCTGACCAAAGTCAATCACTATAATATGTTCTGCTCACTTCGAAACAGCACTCCAGTGTTTTTACTATCATGCTGAACTTGCCTCCTAGAGATACTTACTGCATCTTTTTCAGGGTTACATGTCTTGACATAGAGGAGATGCTCGAGTAACCAGTCAATGGGTTTATCTTTGTAAAACATCAAGAAGAACTCAACGACTAGTGGCAGGTCACTTGATTTAAATAATTTTCCTAAAACAAGACGATGAAGACATTTTTTTAATTGATAAGAACAAAAAAGAACAGCAACACCTTGAAAGGCATGAGAGTTGGTATGAAAGGAATCCTGGAGATTTCGTTTGAGTCCCGTGTTTCCCAAAAGAAGTGTTAAATCTACCCAGGCTGCATAACTCGACCGCAAGCAATATAGATGCACCATTGATACAATGACACTTAATCTTGCCCAATCGAAAACCTCTCAGCGACCAGTATTGTGCTTACTTTGCTGCCATAAGATGAATTCTAATTCATAAACCTTGTGTAAAATTGCATTTCTTGGAACACCCTGTATACTAGAAGCTCTGAAAGCATGAGTGCAGATAATTTGAGATGCACACACAAGAAGCGTTTCCAAGGATTAAAACCTGATGTAGAACTGTGCGATGAACAGCAATCAGCATCGGATCAAGGGCTCACCCTTCACTCACATCATTTTTCTAAACAAAAGGCTTACAATTGACCTTTTGGATTAGGAGTGTCACATCTGCACGACTAATAATGAACGATACATGATCTACCGATGGTGTGACAAACTGCAATCAGCACGGGATCAATAGATCATTCTTAAAGGCCTATGCAGTTCGTGTGCATTGACAAGTACAAGTAAATAGGAATCAATTAACACTCCCACAGTAGAGTAACCAGATATCTCACCTTGTTGACAATATATTATAGAGAACATGTGTTGTTGTTCCAGCCACGTTCATGTTTATAATATTCAATGTGTATTCACACAATTGAAGAATATCAAATTCAATTTCATATTACAAATTTGTAACGAGTAGCATAGCCCTTTAAAACTCCTGTCTACTGTTAACATTTGGCTTAGGAATGTGACGCGTGTTTAACTTAACGACAAGATTGAGTTACTACATGTACAGTGTATGTGTATTCGGGCTTTAAAAGGTTGTTCCGGGTACCCCTGAAAGATACTGAGGAGATATGTTGTGTGACAGAGGTATAGCCTGGGTACAGTCTACCGAACAGTACTCAGGTGCGGACACTATAGCCCAGGTTTAAGCTGGTTGATGATGTCATACTTATCATATAGTTTGATAGACTGAAGGGCATCCAGACTAATTTTGTCACACAACATTTATCCTAGGTATGATTAAGGTGTACCCAGTATGACATTGCCCTTTCAGCTAAGTAGGCAGCCTTCAGAAGCAAAAAAATCAAACGCAAAAAGTAGCGGAAGTTATTACTTAGCCGGCACTAATGATAGTTGCAGAGTTCCTGTCTACCGAGCGCTGCAGATATTCAACCGAAAGTGTGCACAAGTTTTCTATCAATAGTCTGTTCACACTTTCTGATGATCCAAGAACTCTCCTGATAACACAAGAACTCTGTATCTATTTGTGTGGACTGGGTAATCCCTCAATGAAGGACGTCAGCATGGTGAACTGCCACTCAAAAGTGTCGTCATCGCACAAGCTCTAAGGCCCGTATCTTCATGTGATGTGAAAAATATTACACTGTGAAGGAGTTATAGTGCATCTACATTCAAACAACCCTTGTGATTTATGATTAAAAGTGAGTTTTTTATCAACATGACTTACAAGAAACAACAGTTACAGCAGTGTGTTAAAAGTCAGTCATCAGCAGCACAAGAACAAACAGACATACCAGTTTTCTTTACCGAGGGATGAAAAAAAGACAATTACATGTAATTGGTGAAAATCAATGACAAATTACTTTATCTTGAGCTTCTATACCACGTTATTGTGAAAAAGCAGAAGTTGCAAGGGGCTTCCGCTAGACAACAACTGTTATGATCAGCTGCTGCATCAACAATAAAGCAGGAAAATAGTGACAACTCCTGGTATATTGAACACGTTATTCACTATTGTATCGATTGTGATAGGCATTTCTATGATTTATCATAAAGATGCACAGATGCTAAACCCTGCTTTCATGCACATGATTCATCTTGTTACATGCTATATCCCGAAATGATCAATGCATCGTCCGAATGATAGAGTACCTGTCATCAGGGCAAGTACTTTACCCAAGGGCACAAACCTCACTTATACCATTTCTTACACTCACCTATAAATCCTAACAATGAGAATTCTAATATAAACCAATCCTCAGTTTTCTGATTCAAGGCAAAGTTTTTCATCACAGAGGCAAAACCTGGTTTGGTAATCACATCATCTTCTAGCTGAAATGGAGATGGAACAGATATTCTTCAGCAAACGTCACAAGTTGTACCATGAGACAGTCCTCCTTTGCAAGATCTAGAAAGAATGAATTTAGAAACACAGCATGCCTGGATTCAGACACATCATCCAAACCATAGACAGACAGCTGGCCCGATGGATAGATCACAAGACAAGAAAATGCATATTCATATAAAATGTCCTACCTGGCAATAGTATGTCCCCCGACTCCTTGCATACATCATCAAGAAAGCATAGTCAAGATTTTGCTTGGTCCGCCACCTATGATTCAAGAGCAAATGAAACGAAGCTCACACGTTTTGAGAGGCTTAACCACTGCAGACAAGAATTTTTAATCGCATCTCGCTTTAAACAAGAGAACAGAATCACCACACCATAACTGTTCGGGAACACCGATTGTCTGATGTTGTTACTGGGAAGTGCGATCAGGCTTGATTTGGGAAAATTTCAGTCGACTTACCTGACCCTCTCTTTGGGATCCCCAAGTGAGAGTTTAATGGAATCAAAGTGGGGGTAGAATGGTGCAGGAGGTGAGATCAATTCTAACAGGCCTGACTTTACAGCGGCTGGGAAACTGGAAAAGACAATTAGATAATACAGTAGAACATCCCTTTTGACACTATTTAGGACACCCTCTCCTTTAAAGACACTATTTTGCTCCTAATGGGTTAAATTGTTTCCATTCAATTTAACCTCTTTCATCATATCAGGACACCTCTCTATTAGAGACAGCACTTGTCAGTCCCAAGGGTGTCCTTTATAGAAAGGTTCTACTACAATATGATGTAATATGAAATGGTGTCAATTGGGTGAGTATCTACGTTCCCAAGTTAGCTTACTAGGCCCTTGTTTTCCTGGGTTATTTATTCCCCATGTAATATGTCCTCATCATCTGTGAGTTTTAGATCTTCCTTAAAATCAAAAACTGCAACATGTCTTCTATATATTTTGTGAAATGGTCGGGGCTTGGCATAAGCAATACTGAAGGAAATAATAAGTCACTGATGAGAGGTACGGAAAATCATACCTTTATCAAGTGTTTATAAACAATTCATGCAGTATTGATAAACTAGCTTGAATGGAGATGTCTGTATAGGCATGACACCTTTCCCTTCTCAGATATGTAATCAGTTATAGATATAATTCACCTGCCACAATCTCAAGACACCATCAATGCTATGGGTCTACCAGTATACCACCTCCAACTATCTGTTAAAATGTACAGTCCCGATCACAAATACCATAATGCCTGTATGTTATTGTTATGTGTGATATGAAAATTTTACATTTTCAGAAATCTTTGCGAAATACAAAGATTAAGAGGGATGGAAATTAGTTGGTTAACAATGCAAGGCAGAACTTATAACCAATTGTTACCAACATCTCGATTAACTTGTAACTCAGACTCATTTTATAACTGTATGCGCCATTCAACCAAAAACTGTATTCTACTGTTACAGTTTCAATTTTCAAGTAAAAATCGTAATTGGCATTCATGATTGAAAGGTTGATGCCATACGCCTCCAATTTGCAAGGTGTCCCAGAGCCCCAGAACCACACTTCCTCCTACTTGGATATTGAATACACGTATGATACAATTTTTAATGACACCACAATATGTGATACACTCCGTCATTCAATCTTAAGGCGTTGCTATGTACACATAATCCATTACATGAATGAGGCAAACAAACTGACGTCTCACAATCAGATAGCAACAGATTTGATGGACGAATGCTTGCTGATATAGCTCTTGAGCTGTTCAATATGAACACCTCAGCGTCCACACAGAATCAATTCTGGGCAATTCTGCAACGTATTTTAAGGGGACTATCAGGTTTTGTTCTTCTGAAACTACTTCCCCAGGGCCACGATGCATGTCTGAGTGTGGTGGTACTGGTACTGGTAGATCACAAGTTGTCACCGATTACTGCCCCCTGTCACAACACTGGCTGCATGTAGTGTAAGCTGTTTACCACTATTTCCCATTCCCACTATGATTGGCTTCCCATCCCTTAAGATTTCCCCCTGTGTTCATGGCAGGACAAGAGCCGCCGCCATGAGCTGTGAAAGAGTTAACATGACACGTTTAGTTTATTGCCACTTGATAGCCAATTAGCACTAATTGTTCTGGGTAATTGCAAACGCCTAAAGGACATTGTGTTAAATGAGATTCCCCACAAAAATGGCATCCGGCGAGATGAAATAATTTTTCTGATTTCTACGGTAGAGCACATATAAAGCCAAGAAGAATGTTTCATATTTAAATAACATACATGTATATCAGTATAGACTTTTGACAAGGACAACATGGCTAGTCTTCTGGTCAGAGAAAAGACAGCTGATGTCACATGAGGGATATAAGATTAATAAAAATAAAATGATATCACATTCAAGGGATAGAAAATGTCATGATGCCCGAAAAAAGGCCATAAAAGTAATAAAATAATTTGATAATGGTGGCATATACTGAGAGTATCGTTGGGCGAAACCAGTCTCCTCATACTTCCTGCAGCGTTCCTCCCACAGCGTCATGCATGGATGTCATGCTTGCCTTCCCCCCCTGGAGGAAGTAGAGGTTTCTTTTGGCTGTTACAAAGTTATCACAAATAAACAGTTACTTGACTTACTACTTTTTGAGGTCGCTTGCTTGCTCGAGGACGTACTGTATATCAAGGGGCTGAAAAGACACAAAGCAGACCAAACATGAAAGGGTCAGGTTGGGCTGTGTGAAAACTGAACTGTTGTTACTGACTATTAAGAAAGATACCTTTGATACTAGTAACAGTTTAACCACTGTCATGACAGTCATGTTCAAGCACAATCATAATGTCATTTAACCCAAACATTATGCTGTTTCAACCTTTCTAAGATTCATGTACCGGTACCTTCATCAAGATTAAATGAGGGACTTTATTGCCAAAAGGTGGCAGCAGTGGTTATCAGACCAATACAATGCAGAAGCCCTTGTGGATGAAATTGACATGGGCTGGAAGTCTATTCTGTACCAGAATTGCAACGACTGGCATTCTGGGATCATTGATCAGCACCAGGCCTCTCTCCATAGTCTTGTGTAGACAGAAGGATGCCCAAATTGAACAGATGTAATATATAAATATACTGGTACATAAAGAGGAGTTATGGCTTTTGTGTGTGTGCCACATGCTGGTCAATCAATACAGTATCAGAGACAGGGATTCAATTTGGTGACAGCTGCACAAATGATAGGGGTGCTGACAGGCCTTGCAATTGCAAAACTTGGAAAAACTACTTTACACCAGGCACATATATATTGGTTCTAATTGAGGCCTAAGCTAAAAATTGGGTAGCACTATGATGCATGGATAATATCAGATGATGAGAGGTAAAAATATTTAGCGTCTAAAAAGGCCTCTTATCATTGAGCCGTGGAGGCCAATGACTCTCTTCGCCTTTCATGATTATAAGGTGATCTGAATTTTCCAGTCCTGAGTTGCTTTTATGACCTTCACCACAGGCAAATATCTCTATATGATTATGATAGGCCCAGGCATTGCAGACGGAAGAATGGGTACTTTAATTTTGAGTTAAATCATCCAAAGTACACCATGCCCAATTAGCACATATCAGATTGAAGAGTTGTCAGTTCACTTTAACACCACCACACTAATTCATGTAATTAGCTGATCTCACAATCTCCCATTAACTTTAATTAACCCACTGTTTGCATTCTACTGGGCTTCACCAAATTGAGGTATGTGATAGAGGACCCCTTGAGAACATAACACTAACAGTCGCGATGCGTGGCAACAAATGGCTGAAAGAAGTCTAGTTGAAAACAAATTCCTACCTCCGCAACAAAGACAACAATAAGGGTAGATTCCTTTTCTTCTTCGTTCAATCCATCAATGACTGATCGCAGCGTCTCATGAAGATAACTCACTTTATCCCGCTTAATTGTTGGGATACCAATTACTATTGACACTGAAATATTCAAAACGATGCTGTGATGTTTTCTAGTCAACTTTAACACTGAGCAATTACACAGGCAAATGTCCTTTGGGCATCATTCTCGCAGGTTGTCTGTGAAAATTAAATGCTCACAAACATTTCATGGCTTACAGTATTCTGTGGAGGCAACCACCCCACTAAAATATCAATATTGGCAAAATTTGCCATGTCAGTGGTCTGCTCCATATTCTCTTGACAGGCTGTTTATTTGAATCATTGTTTTCATCCTACCTCCAACTCTATCCTGAGATAATTTAAATGCTGGCTGGAGGCCCTCTGGGTGTCCAACAAGATGAGGCAAGACATGAAAGATACTTGGTGGCTGGATGTCTGAGTTGCTGTATGAGAGGTTACCAAGGAGCTGCCGCACTTCTAAGGGGAGTAGAGTAGCGACTGAGCCTAACCTGCAACAAATGATGCAGCTTTGAAAAACAACAGAAGAAATATACAGCATTTCAACAAGAGAATATGATACAGAAGTTTTGATTTATTCGACAAGAAGATTCAGCTATAATCTATCCATTACAAAGATCCAGCCTATGTCTTCAACAAGAAGACCCCAGGAGTTATATTCTATTCTATTTCTATTCAACAAGAAGACCCAGCCTTAATTTATTTAAACAAACCAAATACGATTGAACCCAATATTTGGCGACTCGGATTGAATGACAACGTTTACTGGTACTGACAAAGTACAAATACATGACTTTGCATGTTCATGTTTCTTGCTGCTGAACAAAAGGAATTTTATGGATCCGATAGAACTGAATAAGTAATTTGGGCATATTTTCTTACCCTGTACCGTTATGTGGCAAGAGATTATAGAGCTGTTTTCTCAGGATGTGGAATTGTTTTCTTAAGGCCATTATATCATTTTCTCTCTCTTGGTTCAAGGCATTGGCAAACTGAAGGCGATCCCTCAATTCTGATAGCCTTGTTTCGAGCAGTTGCTCCTGACTCATGTCTGAAGGGAAAATATAAAATAAAATAATCAAAAATAAAGCAGTCAAAAGTTGCTGTTAATAATCCATTCCAAGGTTTGTAAGATTCAATAAACATCATAGACCTTTAGGCTTTACATTTCCCAGAGGATTCAAAGTCACTGAGGGGTCCAAGTTTCAAGAGTACTAATATAAAGAAGGGGTCAGTAACCAGTATAAACTTTATTTATATACAACTTGGTCACTGCCACAGAGTTATGTTTTACCCACCCTCAAGAAAATTGAGCGAAAATTTTTTTTGCATACCTAGAAATGTGTTTACCAGATGTTACAACTTATCCATGTATATTATGCATAGAAATGTGAATTTTCGTTGACAACCGTGATAAAATTCATCTGGAACGGGTTTACTTTTTTGGCCCCCTCCCAAAGCATATACAGTGGAACCTCCATTAGCGGACACCTCTCTACTAAGGACACTAGTTTTGGTCCCAAATTGGTTGTTTCCATTCAATTTGACCTCTCTAATCAGGACACCTCTCTATTAAGGACAGCACTTGTCAGTCCCGAGGGTGTCCTTAATAGAGAGGTTCTCCTGTACATGTATTGTACCCAAGAAATAAAGGTACATGTACGTATGCTGGCAAAAACCCTTACAATATATGCCACTGCCCCCCTCTCCTCGAGATCTGATAACATTTTTACGATTTTCATGCAGATATGGGACACAAAAAGGTAAAAAATTATAATATTCAGGCCCCCCTGACCAAAATTTAGAAATTAATTTGTTAGACGCAAGGACACCCATTTTCATGTAGGCTTTACAGCTCAGGTTACTTTTGAATAAATAATGATTATGCCAACAGAATGTCATACTGACAATGCACCTTATCAGAAAACACCAACTGTTAAATTATAGATAAGTTTGGCTACAACAGACTTGCATAAGTACATATGACTGAGTAGATCATTAGTCTAGCATTCAGTGCCACAATATATCATAATAAGCGGTTAATGTGTATCCTTCATATAGATAATATCAGTTATAAGGGAGTAGTGGATATCTGATAATATCTAGTATGTCACATCCCTGTTAATGAATAAATTCTCCGTTAATGATGAGGCTGTGACTAGTGAGAGGGCTCTTGAGTGTGAATGCCTAGGTTGATAAGTTTAACTTTTCAAAATTTCACTTAAGAGTTGTAATACAACATATAATTCACAGATATTCAACAAATATTCAGAGTAGCCCACACCTAGGCTCATATACAGTAAGAACCTCTCTATTAAGAACACCCTCGGGACTGACAAGTGCTGTCCTTTATAGAGAGGTGTCCTGATTGGAGAGGTCAAATTGAATGGAAACAACCAATTTGGGACCAAAACTAGTGTCTTTAATAGAGAGGTTGTCCTTATTAGAGATGTGTCTGCTAAGGGAGGTTCCAATGTACATGTGCCAGTGGGGGGCAAGATGAACAATCTATTTCAATCTGAAAGGAATACCTAAGATTCTACATTACTATGCGTATATCGCCATCCAATAACCTACTGATCTCAAGGACAGGTCTAATACAATGTTGTGGATGTATGTATACCACTGTACCACACTTACATCGACCTACTTCTTTTGACTTTCTATTTATGTTTAGAGCATGCGATGAATTAATAATGAAAGAACTAGGCTATGTCACAACTAATAAAATTTACTGGTAAAACAAAATTTAAAACAAACTCCAGTTCAAAAGACGCAGAAACTGAGAAAGAGGGAAGTATAAATTAAATATAGGCCTACCTGGTCCAGTAAGAACTGCAACCCAAGTGACACCCACAAGGAAAAGCACCACTGCGAATAACGCCACATTTTTCTTGTATACTCTCATCAGGAGTCAAAAAGTCCTTTAAACTGCTCTCAAATTCTCAACCACGTGTCCAGAATTGCATTTTCCGCGCTCAGAACTTTTAAAGAAAGGCTATTCTTATTAAAATAAGGGGCAACTGCCCCAAGAACTTTTGTGTTGTGGAGAAAAGTACATTGTACTAATCTAATTGAATGAATTGCGGTCCCTGACGATTTCGCCCCAAGTCGTTTCGCTCCCAGGGACTTTTTGTTGGGATTGAGAAAGTACCCGCCCCCGGGAAAGTACCAGTGACAAAGTAGATGTGCTTTCAGGGGTTCTCAAATCTACAAAGAAGGAATCGTTTGGTCATCTGCTGTGTGATCTTTGGCAGGTCACTTGTCTTTCATTATTTATCATTCGTCGGTCATCAATGGAGTGTGACTGATCCTGGGCAAGTCTATCTTCTCTTGCAGTCATATTATGAGTGAGATCTGGGAATTATTTTAGGAGTTATTTTGGCATCTAGACATCAATCATAAGCGTCCATCTTTTTAAAAAAAACTTTGAAGAAATCGGCTCAGTATTTTTTCGTACTGCGGTCCAAAAGGACAGTGATATGGAGTGAAGACTCGTTAAATCAGTCTTGTCTGATTATTAATGGTTACATCTACAGTCATGCTGAGGAAATCGCTGTTCGCTTCTCCAGCCCTAACCTAGCTCATTAGCTGGGTCAAGTTGCTTACCTTAGTTGGGGCAGGTTGTAAATGTATCTGTGACAGCTAGGTTGTGAACTTGCGTGGCCTGGTCGGGATGTCTTATACTTTCAGACAGGCCAGATGTTAACATTGTCTCTGTGGCAGCAAGGCTATGAACTGTCTTCTCTGTGGTCATGTCGAGATGTCTCACACTCAGGTAAGCCAGGTTGTTACCAAATTGTCACAATGCTAGTCAGGCTATAACACAATAATGTCGGGAAGGTGGGAGACAGAGTTACCAATAAACACAAGAATCTTTCAAACACACAAGGCTCAATCTGAAGAAGACATCATTATAACTGTCTTCTCTGTATATCAGGGTCGAGCTGTTCATTGTGTCAGATCTACATTGCACGATTCTAGGATGAGACGGAGAATTCGATCGACCATGTACATGTTCTTATAGTGAGTGTTGACTGGTTCCAGATATCAGATCCTACTTGCTGACTTTGAGTAGTAGTGTCTCCTCCAGGGTTGTGACTGTCTTCGGCAAGTGTGTGACTAACAGACATAAGTTGGTCAATTTGACACATACAAATCTCTCCGATTTTCATGATCAAAATCCCAGTAGTGTTGCTGACTCAATAACCAAAGTTATTACAGTACTGAAGAACACGACCCTCGCCACCTAATATAGCCCAGCTAGCACAATTAGTGACCTGGCCCAGCCCTCGTACAAGAGTGGAATAGCATTGTATCGAGGACTGGTGAAGGCCTGGCCGGCCAAGGCACAACCAGTGATTGCAAGTCCACTGTCAATGCTTGCCAGCCCAGTTCCAGTACAGTTAATTGCATGCAGACTTATCTGGGCTGGCCCAAGACTGCCTAACAATCGGAATACACAATTGTGACTTCCTCATCTCTCTCATCATGTTGTCAACACGGTGGAGCAGCCAGGACTGATTCGGCCTGGCTGTGACTTCCTCATCTCTCTCACCATGTTGACAACTTGGCAGAGCAGCCAAGACTGATTTGGCCTGGCTGTGACTGTCTCATCTCTCTCACCATAATTATTGTCAACACGGTGGAGCAGCCAGAACTGATTCGGCCTGGCTGTGACTGTCTCATCTCTCTCGCCATATTAACAACTAGACAGTGCGGCTGTGAGGGCACTAACATTGGAATAACGCTAAAAGCAGTAGTTGGTTTTAGGGTTGGCCGTTAGGCGCCGCAGGCTCATGTGCGCGCGTTAGCTGCGCGCGCACTAGCTGCCCTGAGACTGTGTATTTAAGGTGTAAATAAATGCACGTGTATAAACACAGACATGACATGTCAGCCGGCTTTTTCAAAAGAGGGAGATTGAACATGAAAACAAGACAAAACATAACATAAAATTTGCATCAATCGATATTAAACCTTGACCAGAGCCTACATCATCGCAATGTCTTGGGCTAACTAGTAGAAATCCGAGAATGTCTGATTTAACGAGCAGAAAATGTTAGAATCACGGTGCTGCCCTGATCACGCCCACTTTTCTGTGTTGTGACTGTGTATTGACTATTGTGAATTTTGTGTGTTCCAACACTAACCCTAACCCTGATAACCTCACCAGTTGCTCAAAAACTGCATTGATGGTTCGGTAAAGGTAGGAAATATAATAATATTACATGAAACATGGCTTTATATTGAAATAAAAGTTTGTTCATATGATATAAAGTCACTTAAGCTAAGGACACTTTAACTTTGTCACATCCTTCCTCCTTGTCTGTTTTAACACTTTCTCTGATTTCATTTGTGATTTATCCCAAGGTCTATTGTTTTTCTGTTACAAAGGAGATATGTAGTGTTCCTTTATGCATGGAAAACTGGTTTGAATGAGTTATTTTTTAACAAAAACAAATGATGTGGAAGACAAAATTGTGACTGTCCTTCAGAAAATGGCATTTTCAACTCGTTCGGCACCACCAACAACCGAGAAAAATGTAAAAGACCGTTGGTCTTGAATTAGATCTGTGCAGAATTGGGAATATATCAGGAAATTGTCCCAGTGGATGAGGTGATTTTAGGCAATTCTTAGGCGTATTGCATTAGGTCTTATTTTGGCCCTTTTTGACCGATCTAACCCTTATATTTTCTGTAATTCACACTGAACAACTTACTTTTAGTCCGTTTCATCATTTGTAATCCCCTCATACCAAAAACAGATAAAAAAAACTATAATTCATAATTTTAGGTTTTTTGGTTGACTTTAACTGAAAATCCTTATAGACCCCAACCCTTAGTACCTGATTTATCAGTCGAATATGGCAAATATACTTTTTTTGGTGGAAATGATCTGGAACAATCATTTATTCATATAAAGCTGGTATATATGTCCATCGCACGGTAAATTTGTTTTTTAATTGAATTTTTTTTAAAATAGCCCCAAAAAGTACCCCGTCCAATATTGAAAGGGTCCATTTGAACCCTACAAACGTAGTCGATTTGCACGGAATGCTAAATAATGTTGAGATCTATGCCCTACCAACAAAATATGATGAAATGAAAACATTCGTAATGATTTTAGCTGTAATTTCAGCCATTATCTAAAGAGCCCCTTCCGCCGCCTCTTTTCTCTTATATTCCTGATGGAGACAAGTCTTCAGTGTGCTGTCCCAATCAATCAACAAGATAGTCTCATAGAGATGATATTTATAGAGACAAGTATTCAGTGTGCCCTCCCCAACAAAATGTCGCATGGAGGTGTCACTTATTGACACATGACTGTCTTGTCTCAATCAGACAAGATTGTCATAAAGAGATTCCCTTTTGGAGGCAAGTCTTCGATGTGCTGCCCCAATCAGCAAGGTGTCCTCATATAGATGTCACTTATGGAAACATAGTCTTGTCTCAATCAGAATACAAGATGGTATCAACAAGATGTCCCTTTTGGAGGCAAGTTTTCAGTGTGCTCGCGAAGGGATGCCACTAGAGACAGGTCTTCAATGTGCTGTCACAATCAGCCTACAAGGTGTCCGCGTACATATGTCACTTATGGAGACATGTCTTGTCTCAACCAGACAACTAGATGGTCTCAAAGACATGTCCCTTTTTGAGGCAAGTCTTTATTGTGCTGTCGAAGGGATGCCACTTATAGAGACAAGTCTTCAATGTGCTGTCACAATCAGCCAACAAGGTGTCCTCATACATATGTCACTTATGAAGACATGTCTTGTCTCAATCAGACAACTAGATGGTCTCAAAGACATGTCCCTTTTTGATGCAAGTCTTCAGTGGGCTCTCGAATGGATGTCTTTTATGGAGACAAGTCTTCAATGTGCTGTCACAATCAGCCAGCAAGGTGTCCTCATACATATGTCACTTATGGAGACATGTCTTGTCTCAATCAGACAACTAGATGGTCTCAAAGACGTGTCCCTTTTTGAGGCAAGTCTTCAGTGAGTTGTCGAAGGGATGCCACTTATAGAGACAGGTCTTCAATGTGCTGTCACAATCAGCCAACAAGGTGTCCTCATACATACGTCACTTATGAAGACATGTCTCGTCTCAATCAGACAACTAGATGGTCTCAAAGACATGTCCCTTTTTGATGCAAGTCTTCAGTTTACTCTCGAATGGATGTCTTTTACGGAGACAAGTCTTCAATGTGCTGTCACAATCAGCCAACAAGGTGTCCTCATACAGATGTCACTCTTGGAGACTTGTCTTGTCCAATCAGACAAGATGGTCTCATAGAGATGTCCTTTATGGACGCATATCTTCAGTGTGCGTGCTGCACCGAACAGACAACAAGGTGGTCTCATTGAGATGTCACTTATGGAGACTATGGTGTGCTGTCCTGATCAGACAAAAAGGGGGTCTCAAATGGATGTGTTCGGTGTGGTCTCAAAGGTATGTAGGCATGTCTTCAGTGTGGTGTCCCAATCGGTCAACAATATTTTCTCGTAGAGTCTAGAGCGTTCCTTATGGAGGGAAGTCTTCGGTGTGCAGTCCTAATCGGACACCAAGATGTTCTCAAAGAGATATTGCTTATGGAGCCATGTCTTGGTGTGCAGTCTTTAACAGACAACAAGGTGGTCTCACAGAGATGTCACCGTGATACAAAGAAGAGTCACAGAAATGAACTTTAGCCTAGTGAAAAAGATAAAAGACAAGGCGATAGATTTCAGGTCATTTAATTATTATTATCTACTCTGCTCATTGCCCACACCAAACCCTTATTCAAGACTTTAAAATCATTAGAAGTAACAGATATACACACTCTACTACAAATGAAGTTTCTACACAAATTTTTCAATAATTGCGATCTGGGTTACTTCATTCATGCATCAAAACAAATGACCAAATACATCCTCACAATACTAGAAACGGGCAGAAATCAATAATCCCACGATCCCGACTTAACATTAGGAAAAAATACCATTTTTGTCACTATCTTCAATTCCCTTTCTGCCTTTAAGTATCAGGATAAAATTCACACTCACAGTCTTCATGACTTCAATATGTATAAAAATCATTTACTGGGATTATACAGTTCTCGCTGTGTAATTCCACACTTTTACATAATGTGTTCACACTTGAACTTTCAATATTCACCACACATTTCATTTTGCCAAACATGATTATCATTTGTACATATGTGGCTGGGGCACTTTAGGTACATTACCACGGTGGCAATTGCAGGACAAGGGCTTTTAAAATTATGTCAGTCATTTCAAACAACTTGATCTGTCTACTACTCTCATATATAATAAGCTCAAAAGGCCCAAAAACGGTTGTTGTCAGACAAAAATATTACCGGTACAAGTACTTGCTGGAAATTCTTGCAGCCATTCAGTTCACTGTCATGCTGATTTCAACTTAACTCAATGAATGTTATCTTGGGACTTGAAGAAATGTGTAATTACCCTACAACTTGGGCACTGTCATGTTTCTCAGGAAAGTCAAGTTTTTCAGATAAATGCCAGAAAAAGCCATTATCTCTCGTCAAAGGGCTCTAGTTGAGATGAGGCACGAGCGAAGAATGTAAATGTAATGGACGCCATTTTTCAAAACTTTCCAAGATTACTCAAACAAATTATTACAGAAGATGATTAATGAGTGTCGCGTAAATGAATACGCACATTGCTTGATTACACGACACACCTCAATCTTTTATTTTAACTTTATATTCAAAACTTAAACATTGTGTTTCTTGCGAATGACCAATGGTGCGCAGTCAACCTCTTGAATCCCGGTGACCGACCAGTCAGTCATTTTGAAATAATGTTTTTTTCCCAACGACCGACAGGTCGGTCTCAGTAATATTTTTATTCCCTTGAGCTGGGATGCTATTTTACTGCTGGTTTTAGTGTGTTTGATGTACAGTAGGGTCAGTTAGAGCATGCCATGGTAGATGGTGCCTCGTCACCGGACTTTGGTTGTTGTATGCGGGCGCCATACATCGTGAACGTCAGACCCAATTTCGCAACCAAGTGACCACCCTGGGATCCCGTGATTTTCAAGTTTTGGGAGTCAAGAGGATAAACGCAGCAAACCAATCTAGAATGATCTGGATCGGTCAAGATCACTGGTTCCGTGTAAATGGCCCTCACGTGTCTGCATAGGTTATGGTATTCCAACCACTTCAAGCACTTGGTTTGGTACCAAAATTATTAAAGGACCTTAGGCATTATTAACCCTTTGGCTCCTGAGGCCTATGTAACGCGATGTACTGAGATTTTTTACCAGTTTTATGCAAAATAACGTAAAAATACTTTTAAATATTGTACCTCCTTCATTACGCATGATTTATGCATATCCTTGATTTATAACTCATAGGTCCACCTATTGCTGTGTATTTGGTTGAGACGGTTGTATGTGTAACGACGACAACAACGAGTAATGGCAAGGAGTTTAAGATGTCTGCGCCCACCCATGAGAGCACGTGGGAGACAAGACCACTAATGAATATTCATAGGTTGGAGGGTCGAGGCCTATCAATTAGACGAGTGCATGTTTTTTACTCTCAAGTACATATTTGGAGAGGTATTGAAAAAATATTTGTTGTGGCAAGTCTACAGATATAAAGAAATTATTTGATGAAAAAATTAATTTCGTGTTTTGAGTTTTTCCTGCCAGTTGGCTGAAAAGAGTGGAAATATCAAAGTCTGTCTAATTTGTCGATTAAAAAAAAATTTCCGTGGTCAATCACCAATTTCCATCGCACCAGTTACTCGCAAGACTAACCCGTATATCATATCCGAATTTCAGTTTCACTACTTGACGCATTCTTTGATGCGTCGTGGTCAAACATTGACAATTTAACTGCTAAAAGGCTTAAAAAATCAATTGTGGTCTTGTCTCCGTGCGATGAACATTTGTAAAGTTTGATTGATTTTGTAGCAAGCAAGGAGAAATAAACGTTGTTTTGTTTAAGAGGTTGAGGAGTTATATCAATATACAGTCCCTACAGAACACCTATGATAAAACCCCGTGTTTTTTCAAGACCCGTGTCTTCGCCGTGTGTCAAAAAACCCGCGGCGCACTCACACCTATCAGTTGTGTTAGATAATGATTAATAGCCCCGGCGACAGATGCGCTGTAGGTAGGGAGCTCTCCTGTGTTTCTTTCCCGTTGGAGGGGAATTTCGCATGCGCAATACCGAGGCAACTACACCGCGCCATCTGTCGCCGGATCTTAGAACTTGCAATTGCTGTGTCTATTCAGATTCCACCTATCAAAAACCAGTGTTGAACACGGGTCTAAATTAGCCCCCGATTGGCCGCATCAAGCTCGATGGGGCTAATAGACACGGGGATTTGACACACGGGTCTATTTAGACACGACAATTCATAGGTGTAAGCGCAAAAGACACGGGGATTTGATAGGTGGAAGTACGACTAATAAAACCATACATTTTCGTAAAGCTGATTACCTTGGCTATCAATTGGCGTTGTTTCTGGGTATCAATTAGGTAAGAGGTAATCAATAATCAGTAATAATCAATATTTTTTGATTGATTTTGCTCTAATTGATTGATTTTTCTGATTTGAACAAAGTATATGGAACTGTAATTGATGCAGTTACAACCTGTTAATGATCAACGTAACTTGATTGATAACCTTTGATTGACTATTGTCTATTACTGATTGATCGAATAATACAACATAATATTAATTTATATGCTAATCAGTTCTTGTACTGTGACGCTGCACAAGCGCCAATCAAACTGCAGCGCCCTCTGTAAACTATGAATGAAACTAAATCTAGTTTTCTGCAGATCACCAGGGACACGAATACACTGTACAATAGAGTCTAACGTGTACCGAGAGTTCTATACTAAAGCATTAGTATAGGGACGATATATCGTACCGCCTACGCGAGACAAAATACAGGGACGATATATCGACCCCTCTAGGGAGGCGAGGGGTTAAGGGCAATATTACCCAGCTGTCCGCTGCCCAGTCACCTCCTGTTCTACATAAGTAGTTTCCATCAACAAATTGCACAAAAAAAGAAAAAATTCCAAAGACTGAATTATCGCGCTTTTCTGATGTTGACCCATTTAGCTCTCCAAGCAGTGACCCTTTTCACGTGGAACAGTGCACGAGTAAGGCGTTTCCTGGAGTTAGGACCTACCCTGTGACGTCTTGGTACTGATATTATGACGGGAAAGGTATTTCGTGCCAGGACTTGTGCTACCAGAAATAATGAATAACACGTTTTTCTACTATCTAAGAGCTGAAACAAAATGGCTAAAGCATCAAACATGATTGGAGATTGGAAAAATAGTTTAAAGGTGAACCAGAGGAAGAACAAAAATACTGCAATAACAAGAGCAACGCAGGGCGTATGCCCCGGTGAGCACATTGAGTTGGTGTATTAGGAAAGTGAAGTGTTTTTCAGACAACCCCGGGCAGCTGGTGTAATAGCTGACTAGGTTTAGTTGACATCGTGAAAGAGTTATTGGTCTGTAATGCCCGCTGTACACGTTATCTTTTTCTACCCACACAAAAAGTTACATGGTTATTACTCAAAGCGTTCTTGTTAAAATGAGAGGAAACGAAAAGTTTACAGACGCCTGACGCCTACCGGCTGACGGACATTGGTAAAACATAATGCCTCCGCAATGCTTTACGCATTGGCGGGGGCATAACAAGCTGCCTATTAGTTTAGAGTCACACTCCACCCAAAAACATCGATGAAACCTCAGTAAAAACAGTAGTAGTAGAAGATTCAGCAGAAAGCATCTAAAATTGTTTGAGTAGACACCTGCGATATAAATTAAAACTGACCACATTCGGCATTTAAATCAACTGTTCTAGGAACAAACGTCTTGGCGCCAAAACCCGATGTTGGCGAAAATGACATAATATCATGTAAAATCCAAGGAAGACATCAAGGAATCGCCTACGAGTGGGCACCTGCAAAAATGTCAGTTGCAGCAGAAACTAGTCTAATCCAGAACGTGTGTAATCCATTTGTGACTGTGTAATTCACTATGAAATAAATCCTTAATCCAATGTTTCCGTTTCTTCCATGCACCGACACTGCCTCAAGAATATTTCCGCCTCAATTTTGTTAAGTCCCTCGCATTGTTGTACTAAACAAATCATAGCCTGGAAAATCAAATTATAAAATTTCATCTATGATGTGATGATAATGCTTTACTTTGATAACAAATTAAGTGTATAATAAGAATGCAGTGGACAATCAAGTGACATATTTTCGTGTTTCCCAACAAAATCAGCCCAAATAACGACAATAACAAGGAGTTTTATATGGCGCTTTAAAAGAGCTTTCATTACCCAGCCTATCCAGAAGGTAAGAGTTACAACGTGGCACATGCCGGGTATCGAAGCCAGGACCTCCCGATCACAATGTTGATGCTCAAACGTTGTGCCACTGCGTTCCTCTGAGCACAAATTATTCCATATGCCTGAAAATGTACCCATCTCTGTACGTAGGTCTTTTATTGTTTCATGACTATCCACAGGATAATGCATGAAGTGATTCAAAATCATCTCTAGGCACTGTATTTGGTTGCAGCCGGTCAGTTTAACCCAATTCGCTTCAAGTTTCTCGCCTGTCATGTGCTGTACTTTCATGGAGAGATACCATCAATAAGGCTGACCATTTGTCAAATTTCAGACCCACCTCTGGCTCACGGACATTCATCATGGTTTTCATCTCTGTCTGCGGCAACTCATCCTACAAGAAGTTTATGATGGCCTCCATCTGAAATAACATAACATTTGCTGTTTGCTGTGCAAATTGTCCATGACGAAGTCGGAAGATGAACTGATGGAGAAGACATGAATTGTTAAAAGGCAATTTAAAAATTGCATGTTTCTTACCTCCCAGTCCAAGATTGTTGTAAAGCTCTTCTGGCTTCTTACGAAAGGTTTCTTTACACATGTTTATCACACACTCTGCAAAAAAATAACAATTTGAATCCTTTGAAAACATTTCGACAATCATATTCATCATAAAGACATAAGAAACGTTTCTGCGGCTGTCTAAGTGCAGACAATGACAGTCAAACCTTTTTTGCCTTTACATACCTGTAGCACGAGAAGTAAAAAGCTTTATGGACTGAATGATGCAGGAGCTGAGCTTGTGTATGAAGTTGAACTTCATCATACATGTAGGAATTTTCAGAAAAGAAGTTTGACCCAGCACAAAGCCCAACTCAGAGTCAGATGAAAAAAATATTTTTATTCTGTTTTAACTCTTTAAATCCTTGAATTTTTTTAGTGTTTCCCAGTATTTCAGCAATTTTCACCCCAAACGACCTCCAAATGCCCCCCCCCCCCCATGTACAAGACAGCTTATTAATTTCACTAGTATTATTTCATCAAACGGATGAAAACAAGTATATTGCATATCCCTAAACCGCCCGAAAACCAGCCTAAGTTTCATGATGGCGATGGTGTTGCTTGAGATCAGGTACGTACTGGCAGGCAGCTAGGCTAAGAAACTAGACAAAAATCAGTGGCCGGATATCGGCCGGTTAGGACATAAAGGGTCAAATATCACATGCCAAAAAATGACAAGCAGTTTTTTTTAAAAAACGACCGATGCTATGACTTTCAATTCCAAGCGATGACAGATCAATTAAATCAAAAATTTGTATTGAAAAAGTTTGACCATCCAGTCCACGCGTTTACACTCCATCATCCATAGCCCAAAAACGATGCGGACAAATAATTTATCATGAATGGACAACAGTAGTAACAGTATTTTATTGTAAAATAAAAGGCTGTATTAAAATTTTAGTAAATACTTACGGATTTTACATTCTTCAAAACACTTGAGTGTGGGCACGAGTGGCATTAAAAACCCCAGGGGTGGCACGGAGGGCCTGCAATGCCACATTTAAAAAACATGAGTTACCAAGATTTGGTATCCCGATGCAATCATATTTACAAAACAAAAAGAAATACATGTAAGTGGTAGAAAAAATTTTTTGCAACTGATTTGAAACATATCTTAAACGATATGTGCTGGAGATGCCAAGCCTCTTTCATGCCGTCATTGCCATGGTGATGCTGGCCGATGCTATTGCACCCCGTCAATCAAATATCCTTTAAAAAATTGTATTACAAATTGTAAAAAATCTTGACAGTGCATCATGCTGTGCACACGTGCTACCCGCTGACCGACTTTCGAATGTCGTCTCGAGCCAATGTGCATCCTTTTCTGTGAAGATCTATTGTAAACATGGTTTGTTTTGGCGACCCTAGGTGGTGCCGGCGTATCTGGCAATACTGCAAAGGTCCTATAAATAGACGAATTCAAAGAAGTTTGTTTTGGTGCTGACCAGAGCGTGGTGTCCCTAGGCATTGTCCAAAGTCAGCTAAGGCCTTCTGACGAGTGACATGTTCTGGGTGTGCGCACTCATTGTTTAAATTGTTTTGGAGCCGATTCCTCTTCTTCAAACAGGCCTATCTGGATGAACACACTCCCTCAAGTGCATGCACACAGTCCCTTCACTGCCACAACCTTCTACCAAAATAACATTGCGCAATATTGTTTCACCACTAGGCCTACGCCTCGTTATTTCACCAGTTACGTCATTACGTTGATAGACGTATTCGAAGAAGTTTGCACTGACCCTTGAACAAAGGATCGCCGTGTCTCTCTAGGCACTGTCCGAAGTCGGCTTACTAGGCCTTCTGACGTATTCCGAGTGTGCGCATTCGATTTGTTTTGGCACCGATTCCGTCTTCTTCGAATTCGTCTATTTCCTAAGTGGTGATATATAATATAGACCTAGGCCTATAGATTCATGCACTAGATTGGGAACAACGTTTACATGACGTAGTGTTGGCTGTCGTCACGTCACGGGCATGCATTTTACATTACTGTAACTCGACGAGACGCGACGTTTTCATAAACGTTGGTCCCAATGAAGTGCATGGATCTATAGTACCGATATATAGTATGCACTCCATGACGTGTTGGCAATACAATATCATGATGGACGCACACTCCACAGAAAGAGTAAGACTGAGCTGAGAGTGACACTAGGCTTACACATACACAGACATGATGAAGCCTGTAGCCTGAACGCCTAGACTGCAGTCTTAAGTCTGCACACACTCACAGTGTCAATGACACACACGCCATGCATCGATTGCATGAATGATGGTCTGTACTCTGTGGTACCGGGCGGTAGGCCTACGAGTAAGCGTCTTTTTCTCACAGAATCAACGAAAAAAACTTGTTCGTCTTCTACAATACTTTTCCCTAAATCATCCAGACCGTAAAGCAATAATATTTACCGATTACATGATGGCGAACAGCAATCCCAACGCTAGTATTTCGGAACAAACTACTCATGCTAGTATAACCGCGGCAAAAGCACGAAAAGCAGCGACAAGACAGTGTCCAAACGCAAGGGAAATCGTCGTTAATTTGTAAAGTACGCCCTCTCGCGGAGAACGACTGACCCCGTCTTGGCCATTCCAATGTTAGTGCCCTAACATGCGGCGAAGATTGATGTAGCCTGGCTGTGACGGTCTCATCACTCGCATCATGTTGTCAGTACGGTGGAGCAGCCAGGATTGATTCGGCCTGGCTGTGACTTCCTCACCTCTCTCATCATGTTGTCAGCACGGTGGAGCAGCCAGGATTGATTCGGCCTGGCTGTGACTTCCTCATCTCTCTCATCATGTTGACAACACGGTGGAGCAGCCAGGACTGATTCGGCCTGGCTGTGACTGCCTCATCTCTCTCACCATGTTGACAACTTAGCAGAGCAGTCAAGACTGATTTGGCCTGGCTGTGACTGTCTCATCTCTTTCACCATAATTATTGTCAACACGGTGGAGCAGCCAGAACTGATTCGGCCTGGCTCTGACTGTCTCATCTCTCTTGCCTTATTAAAAACTAGGCAGTGCGGCGAAGATTGATGCGGCCTGGCTGTGACTGTCTCATCACACGCATCATGTTGTCAACACGGTGGAGCAGCCAGGACTGAATCGGCCTGGCTGTGACTTCCTCATCTCTCTCACCATGTTGACAACTTGGCAGAGCAGCCAAGACTAATTTGGCCTGGCTGTGACTGTCTCATCTCTCTCACCATGTTAACAACTAGGCAGTGCGGCGAAGACTGATGCCGCCTGGCTGTGACTGTCTCATCTCTCTCACCATATAGACAACTTGGCAGAGCAGCCAAGACTGATTTGGCCTGGCTGTGACTGTCTCTCATCTCTCTCATCATGTAGACAACTTGGCAGAGCAGCCGAGACTGATTTGGCCTGGCTGTGATTGTCTCATCTCTCTCGCCATATTAACAACTAGGCAGTGCAGCGAAGATTGATGCGGCCTGACTGTGACTGTCTCATCACTCTCATCATGTTGTCAACATGGTGGAGCAGCCAGGACTGATTCGGCCTGGTAGTGGCACCCAGGGTTGGGCCATAGCTGTTCAGTCCAATGTTAGTTGATGGGTCTAAAGCATAGGCTCCAAGGCTGGTTAGCCATCTCTCTGCAAAATGATTTTGTTTCAGTAAGGTAACCGACCATTAAATATTTCTTAAACACACTCGATGACCAATCAATGAACTAGACACTTAGTGACCTGCCCAAGATCACAAATTCTCAAAAGCCCATTAGAAATGTGTCAAGATTGAATGCCACTGGGCCACGAGATAGACAAGAGGCTTTACCCTGATCTCACTCGTGATGAAGATAACTGCAAAAAAAGACAAGAGAGCTGCCGATCACTGGTGGCCAAACAATTCCTTCTTTGTAAACTTGACAACCCCGGAAAGCACATACTTTGACACTTGTACTGTCCCGCAAATGTAGTGAATATCATTGCTCATGTGGAGTTTATCTATGAATTTCAACAAATCTTAATTCATTGTACCGGAGTACTTTCTCAATCCCCCAATAAAAAGTCCCAGGGAGCGAAACGACTTCGATTTGTAGCGGAACGACTTCGAATTTGTCGCGAAACGACTTCGATTTGGAGCGAAACGACTGGGGGCGAAAAGCTCAGGAAGAATCATGGAAAATCAAATCATGGCAAATCAAACCTCGAGGAATATTCGCCTCAGTCCTAACTTCCGGTTGTGACTTTTGTACACGGAAAATTTGCGAAAATGTAGATTTTGAAGATTAAAAATCTAAAAAAGTTGACTTTGAAATAGCACTAACATGGCAGAAGATTTGAAAACACGAATTCAAGATACCCTTGAGAGGGTTTTTGGCCACAATTGCTTCCGATCTTTGCTTCAGGAGAAGGCTGTAGAAATGGTTGCAAAGGGTACGATTCTCCTAGGCCTGTGCATTCGTGTGTATTCGTGTGCAAATGGACACTTGCTCTTGCTGTACAAAATGTACACAACGCATTGTATGATTATTTTGATCTAATCAAGATGAGATAAGCTTCTTCTATTCATCTTTTCCTGTTCTTTAAGTTCATGGAGGAGAGGGATGTGTGTGACAGTGGGAATGATGCACTAGCTGACAGACAGAAGGATTCATTGTTGTCACAACTTGTTGTGTTGTTGAGTGAACTTAATTTCACCAGCAGTACCCACTGCTATGACCCTCATTGTCCCTTTCCATACATTGTCATGTAAATGGATAATCTTTCTATATTCTCTTTTTATTCCAGGTCGTTTGGATGCATTTATTTCAATGCCAACAGGTGGCGGCAAGTCACTCTGTTTCCAGTTACCAGCAGTCATATCAAACGGTGTGACGATTGTCATATCTCCACTCATTGCTCTCATACACGATCAGCTTGAAAGCCTTCACAATCTCGGGATTCCTGCAGATACGATAAATTCAAAAATGTCAACACAGAACCGAAAACGTGTGACGGACGATCTACAAAGTTCCACACCAAAACTAAAACTTGTTTATATCACGCCAGAGCAAGCGGCTACAACAACATTCCAAGCAATTCTAAACATCCTGAAAAATCGAAAATTGCTGCGGTACTTTGTCGTGGATGAAGCTCATTGTGTGTCACAATGGGGTCACGATTTCCGTCCGGACTATCTTAAACTTGGTGCTCTCAAACAGACTCTTGGTGTTCCCTGCATAGCCCTTACTGCCACAGCAACACCACATGTGGAGGAAGATATCATCAAATCGTTAAAGTTGAAAAATCCTATCGCAAGGTTCAAGTGCTCAGTATTTCGACCAAATCTTTTCTATGACGTTCGATACAAGGCTTTATTACACGATCCATACGAGGACTTGAAAGCATTTGCGTTATCATCGCTTGGAATCGAGGGACGATTAATGGAAGACATTGACTGGGTAACCATTCATTTACATGCATATTTTTTGTTCAATGACAGGGCTTGACATAAGCGGAGGCAGCAGAGCCAATACCTGTGCTGCTCTCCTGTTTAGCCTCGCTGCCCCCCGAATTTCAGATTCTGCGAGTCAAAAGTGACCTGCCTGCTTTACTGGAATGCAATGGTGCCCTCTGATATTACAGTGTTTTATGTGAAGTAAGCACCTTCCTTATCATGATGATAATAGCATTTTTACTCTGCCCCGAAATGATGTCACAAATTCAAAAACTAAGCCCCTTTATCCATGGACTTGGCCTATGGTCTATGTAAAACTCACATTCCCTCATTGGTACTGGTCATGACTGTTGGTTTATCATGTTTCATTTCACTTCTCAGAATGAAAAAGGTTGTGGTATTGTCTATTGCCGGACCCGTGAAGCCTGTGCAGAAGTTGCCAGCCGCTTAAGTCGAAAGAAGCTTCCATCAAAACCATACCATGCAGGACTTGGGACAGACGTACGGCGGGAGACTCAAGATGATTGGATAAACGGGAAGGTACCTGTGATAGTTGCGACGATCAGTTTTGGCATGGGAATCGATAAAGCTAATGTCAGGTGAGAGACTTTATCTGCTGCCTGTTCATCCTTGAGATTTCGGGAACCAAGAGAGCTTGACATATTATTTTGTGTGACACAATTTTTGCAGTGGAGGTGAAAGTAACCTTCTGTTCCAGAAAACTTGAAAGACAACACTTGGGGTCAGCAGATCAAATAAGGAGGGCACAGATGCCAATTGATTGCTTTGTATTTGACCTTTGACCTTTTGCTACTTAGGTTTGTTGCTCACTGGACCACACCCAAGTCCATGGCTGGTTATTACCAAGAGTCAGGTCGTGCCGGACGAGATGGCTTGACATCAAACTGCCGCCTGTACTACTCGACTGACGAGAGGAACACAGTTGCATTTCTGCTCAAACAAGAAGCGCTTAAACCCCATGTAAGTAATGCTAATATGTTCATAAGTGTTATTTTGCTAGCTTGTTCACTGAACCATTCTAATCAGGCATGTTGGCAAGATGGTCTGTTGATGGCTTGAGAAGTTAAAGTCCACATTCTTATGGATCGCTGCGAAAACTACTTGGCCAGTTTCTCTATTGCTTTTTTACCCCTCAGCCATGGCTGAGTGGTATTGTCGTCCTCTTCCGTGCCTGTCTGTCCATCAAGACACGTAAACACTTAAAACTTGAGTAGGCTCTGAGATTTCCTTTTTATGTGTTGTAACTATATAGCATACACTTGTCAGTTGATGCTATTGAAAATTGGCCTGATCTGATTCACAGTTGACACCACTAGGGTGCATTTGCTGAAAACGGAAAAATTGCAATTGTGCATGTACTTTTTTAGGGACAAATTGGTGGGAGTGATGTTCGGAACAAAGCTGCACAGAAAGGTTTTGAAGCCATTGTTAACTTTGCAGAGGAGCCACAGTAAGTAGGCCTGTAACCTGATACCTTGTGTCACCTTCCAGAACCTGTTTTTGCAGTCATTGAAGAGGGAACAATCCAATGCATGTTTCAGCTTCATGTTTAAGTAATCCTCAATTCTGTCCCTCCTCTCATGTTTAAAACCTCCTTTCATTTGGACCACCTTGTCTCGAAGTCATTTTTCTCCGTTGTGGATAACTACAAGGGCTTAGTGATACCTGTCTCATGCCCTTCTGAGTGTAAACAAAGCCGCCCTTCAACAAAATGGGTGAAAATTTCCAACTTTAAAGGCAAGTTTACCAGCGTATCCACTTTCTGACAACACGTAGGGGAAGTTAAAAGGAACACTTATATTTTCAGGTGCCGACATGGAGCGATAGCAGCGTATTTTGGTGATAAATTACCCAAGTGTAACAAGTCATGTGATTACTGTAAGAATCCTCTTAGTGTGGAGAAAGATCTGGAGGACCTGAAGCGTGGTGCCTACGGCAAGGCCACGGCCAAGGCAAAGAGTTCAACGATGATTGTGGTCGAGTCAGAAGAGCCCGACCCCAGTCTTTACGGTGGAGGACGCAAAGGTGCTAAAGAGTAAGGACATTTTTCGTCTATCAGGTTATTTGGGACGTTCACGTGTACTCTTGTCAGATAAAATAATGTCTCCCTAGGTCATCATTGCGATAGTGCTGTTTGAAACATTATCCATTATCTCTTACTGACCTAGTTATGCTCGCTTGGATAGATTTTGGGCAGTTCAGAATAAGTGTCACCAGGCCTTTATTGTGGAAGACCTCCTAGTTCCTCTTTAGACCTCCTAGTTTATTTCTTGCAGGGAGTTCAATGACTCATCCTCTGAGGAAGAGAGTAGCTATTACCGAGAACGGGATGCGGCAGACAGGGAAAAGAAAACAAGAGACAAGTTGATAGGAGATGAGTTTAAGAAGCGCAAGGGGGTAAGTGTCAGTGGGATGTGCCACAAGATGATTTCTTGAGTGAGGGAAATGTCCTTCGTCCCTTAAATTTCAGGGGGGACATCCCTCTGAATTTGTTTGAGTGGGAGACATCTCCCCAGCAGAGAAAATGCTGCATTCTATTGACAGGGGATACCCCTCTTGTTCAAGCCATGGGAGTACTTGACCCCATCAAGCAGAAAAACAAAATTTTGGAGTCTGTGCTAAAAACCGCTTTTGAATTGGTGCTCTAGTTTTGACGATATTGTCATTGTTGATATTAATATGAGCTGGACTATATTTGGTACAACTTATGCGTGGGCAGTTGGAATGTCGTATGAGTTGTTTACAGAGCAATAAAACTGTGTCAGTTGTTCTGGTCTACCAGGAAGATTGTATGATGTTGACATCACTGCCAACAGTACCCCAAATTAGCCAGCTTTGTCACGGATTTCATTGGATCTAGGTAATCTAAGTATCAATATTCTTTTATACAATACACATGTTTTGGTAATGAGTCTGAAACTCTGCAAACCGGTAAGACCACGTTGACCTTTTACACTTGCTTCCAGTAGCTCTATACTTGATCGCATTCATTTCACTTTCAGGGTGGAGGTACACCAAAGAAGACGTCAGATTTTGTAATGCCTGATGAAGACTGCCCACTGCGAGATGCAGCTAGTCAAAAGATTATTAACTTAACAGTCAAGGTGAGCTGCTCCTTATTGCTGATGAACAAGTAAAACAAATAGTTCCGTGGTTAAAAGTATTCAGCTGAGCTCTGTGCCAGGAATGAATGGGAGGAAACACAAAAAGGTTTAGCCCCTCAGATGTCCAGATGTTCAGTTTTAGTATTTCCTCACTTTTCTCCTCACAGGGTCGAGAATACTGCCTGAAGCTCCTTGAAGATGCATTAAAATCAAACTATATGACATACTTTGAGGGAAACAGTTCAAAACTTGCCTGTGCGGACTATGAACCACGATGCTGTGCAATAGACATGGAGTACGACATATTCAAAGTGAACAAACTATTGAATATCTATCGTGCGGGAATCATGAAAAAAGTTGGCGAGATAAAAAAGTTGACAGAAAACCGAGAAATCCACGAGATGATGATTCCAAAAGGAGGAAGCGGGATTGGTTTGACCTCTGCAGCAGATCTTGCAAAAGACTTGGCGAATGATGCTGCAAAATGTTCCGATGCAAATTTACCGGGTGGAAGTACAAGTATGGCGAGCCGTAGTTCTGATATTAGTAGCCCGCAAAGTGCCGCTGGGTCAATCAGTCGAGAGAGCGTTCTGAACTCAAGTCCAGGTGTTGTGACGCCCAATAGTCGAGATGTGGAAGGCGGAGACTCGAATGAGAAACCTCACTCCCCATCGTTATCTGATGCAAGTACCCCGGTAAAGGACGAACTAATACCACTAGGCAGTGCTGGTTATTTACCGGGGATGGAATCCGTATCGATGCATAAGCAACTCTCAAAAAGTCCACGGTATAATTTTCTACACAGAGACAGTGACGATCTAGTCAGTCCGCGGTATAACTTTATGAATACTGGTCATAATTTTGTGAATATGAATCGTGAGCAAGTGATGTTCCCGGAGAAGCCTCCAATGAAGGAGGGCTCCAGCATTGTGGGTATTACGTCAAGTATTCGGGAAACGATCGTTAAGGAGGTCAAGAAGGAGATCTATAAAGATGAGATGCAGAGGATTATTCCTAAAATAAACTATTTCTTTGAGAAGATGCCGGGAGAGTCGGGGGATGGTGACGAGTAAGTTGTAGATCCTCAGGTAGACTAGATGCATTGAAGTTGTCATAAGATTGCAGCTGGAATACGTTCTTCAATTTTATTTACGCATTCAAAATAAAACTATATTTTGTGGGCTGCATCTTGTCCCTTATGAAAAATTAACCTGCGAGTTGAAAATACATGTACTGTAGGTATGTATTTATTCTTCCTTGCAAGGTAAAACAGTTTTCACAAAATCCTCCCAAAATGGACTTTTTAATGAGGTAAAAGATGTTCCCAATCATTTGAATCTAGATCATTAGTTGTCACTTACACTAATAGGGGTAAGTAAGTGTGCAGGAGACCTGGAGTGTTCTATTCGCTCAGGTCTGGACTAGTGGTAACTGGTCACACAGTCCCTGGTTCATTGTTTCTCAATACTTGACTGTTTTGTTTGAATTCTGTTCCAGTTCTAATGACCGAAGTAACGGACACCAAAAACATGATGAAGCCAACAGGAAGGTCAGATTTGAAGAGGTACATGTAACAACTGTGCATGTGGTCCTCACTTAACATTTTTATCTTGTTTGAAGCAATTCGTTTGGTACTGTTATCATTTCCAGTGATTCACCCCTCTAATGGTGATGATGGGCTTGAACAGACAAAGTAGATAGCAGTTTGTCATCTTTAATTAACTATGAAACATCATAGATTATATGCGTCGTTATCAATACGGAGTACTTTCATTTTTTGGTCCTTCACGACACAGTCAGACTCCACCTGATATCGATAATTTTCCATTTCCGTCTGCTTTACACTTACAGGATAATAATAACCCGCCATCAAAGCGTCGTCTGCTTTACACTTGCAGGATAATAATATCCCGCCATCAAAGCGTCGTCGAACAAGCAGCTCGGGTAAGAAGTCATCCAAGTCTCACCCATCTTTACCACCAGAGCCAGAGGCTTGTGATAGAAAATATGCGGCGGATCAAATTGTGCGCTATCTGACACCATTTTATAAGGAGGGCAAGTTCTCCTCGAAAGAAGTGTTTAAGAAAGCTGCCAAAGTCCTGACGGAAAAGTTAATGAAGACAAAATCACTGACTGAGGATAATGGTACGTATACAATGTGATGTTAACCATGAAATTGTGGCAAGCATTTTATTTACGCGGTTGAATTCCGTGAAGGAGAGTTAAGTTCAAGCTAAGCTGAAAGAGGAAAATGACATTAAGGACACTTATGGGAGACATTATTACTTAATCTCGACAGGTGCAAAGTTGTATTTGATTCCCTGGCCTATACCCCCCAGTTCTTGTCCTTGATATTTAGAGATAGATACATTATATATGCATATGATACAACTTTTCCCCCAAGAAGAATTCAATTATCACCATACTGGTATATCTATCCCGGTGACCATGGCATTGGGTGATATGAATAAAGACTAGTAAATGCTTTTATCTCAAACTCCATGTACATTTACACTTGGCCTTTCTGTACAAAATTGAAGTAAAAGCATTTGCTAGCCTTTATTCATATTACCCATTGTCTGTTATATATTCCACTTCGACAGAACACTTGTGATTGTTCTACTCGGGAGAGGCCTGATCCAGCTAAGTTAGTCAACATTCCAGTAGAAATTTCATAGTTTTAATCATTCTTCCTCTTGCAGCTAAGCCGTTTGCCAAAGACCTCGTGAACAAGTTAATGAAGAAGAACAAAAAGGTGACAGAAACCACTAATATGGAGAAGATATAGACTTGTGAACAAGTTAATGAATAAAAACAGAGATCTAGACTTTGCATTTTCACAGACTTCTTGCATTTTTACCTGCAGATGAGAGTTGTTTTTGCTGCAGACACCAGCAGTTATAGTTGTACATGTAGGTCACAGTGATCTAAATTGTTCTTTTCAAGGTGCTTACAGTAGACGGCACGGCACACCAGGCAGGCAACTTTTCTTTAGAACTCTCGCACTTTTAAAAATTTAATGCCAGTTAATATGTACAATCACGTGAGCTTGGGGCCTCTTGTTTTTTTGTTGTCTTTTGTCTTGTCAGTTATATGAGAATTAGAAGCCTCGCTCAAAAGTTACATGTGTGGCAAGTCATTATTCTTATGTAATTCTTGATGTTTTTTTCGTACATGTTAGTCGATGTGTTTATTCATATTGCTGAAACCAAATATGCATATACTTGCTGAAACCATTATCACAATCATAGCAAACCCAGGCTTGTGCTTAATGACAAACCTTTTTGAAACAAAGAAACCATATCGTTACCGAGTCGTACAGAGACAGATTCTCCTGTATTTGTATTTCCATGTGTCACAAATTAGTCTTCTGAGGACAGAGTCACAACCAGAAGGCTTTTTTGCTTTGGTGGTAGAATGTTAATCTTTTTTTGTTGCGTAGCCACCCAAAGATTTCCTTAATAGTACAAGTAGTACATATGTATTAATTTCTTTGGCTTTCGGTTGCCTGGGCAGTTGTCGATGTTTTATGTTAGGACTCTGGGGGGGGGGGGGGGGTTGGGAGGGGGGTTCAAACGCGATCCTAGCAGCCCTTATGTGCTATCTGACCTATAGCTTTTTAAGGATCAGGTTTCCATGTTGATCACATGATCTAGGACATCAGTTTTTTGAAATCAAATTCTTCACATTTCAAAGCCAGAACAATGGAGTTTCTGCAATTGTGACTTAAGGCACACCACTTGGCTTGAGTACACTTGGACTAATTGGTTGATCCAGAAGAGGGCAAAGTACACTTTTTTCTGAGAGACCAGGTATCGTTTGCTTTCGCTTTTTGCCACCAATTAAAAGAAGCAAGTTATGCATTGCGATATTGGGACTTGGCTCTTTACTATCATGTAGGCTTGTCCCATTTTGAAGTGATGTAATTCGTTATGAAAAGATAAAAGAATATTTAAGGGATATGGTGTTTGGTTTCCATTGTTGTTTTCAGCTTTAAGACAATTGGTGCCGTTGTCCAATGTCCAATGCTTAACACCTGTCTTTAAAAGACGATAGTTTGGTATATTCTAAAGCGATAAAGTTTAGTGGGGTTCCACATAACAATGTTTTGAAACTATCACTGTGTAATCAGCTCTTTGTACAAACTGCTTTTTGATAAAGGGAATCGTTATGATAAAAGACCTGTTTGTGTTTTTCATTTCTAAGATCCCCGCTATGGCAACTAAAATTTTGTTTTAAAGAATCGAAGACATTAGGACCATCCATTTAATGCCTATTCACATGTTACACTCAAGATATCACCATTCCACTCTGATGCATTATATATAGTACCCGTATGTCTTGCCGGGTTCCTTCTTTGAACGCCTCTTGACGCTTTCTTGTTACAGGAACAATCCCCGTTTTGCAAATTCGCGCCAATTCGGGCGACAACCACTCCAAGCTCCCCAATTCGACTTGGTGCCATGAAAAAACCACGGCGTAGATTCAGCTGTGTGGGCATGTGGTCGCATTCGCAGCATCTTATCCATGTACAAAAATGTGCGATATCTCTGTTAACTTCTTAGCGATTGTCAAGAGGACAGAGCTGGGAGTTCATCGATGAAATCAATAAGGTCACGCGCAAATGTGCGCAAAGCTACTTTCAAAAAAGACTCGGCTTGCGCTAGCATATCTAGCGGCAACTCGTAAATCTAGATACGGCGGACATGACTTTAGGCCTACCTGGCCCGCTCCATTCCAAGATGTACAACAAAAGACCGGAGCCTATTTCTATGGGCTAACATGACGCGGACATTTTAATAATATGTAAGTGACGCAGCAGAAAGTAGCGTCGATACCCAGTGCAGTCCATATCATCATTGATCGGGCGACAGGACAAGGCCGGTCCACTGCGTCCGGAGTGTAGCCAGTAGTATCAGCAACGGGATCCTTACAAAATTGCCTGATTGCTGAACCGCAACTGCTTTTTCAAAAGTGTTAAAATACAAACGGTTTAGTTGAAATGAAAAATTGCAACAACAGAATTGCATTTTATGTAAAATGTCATGTGGAACCTTTATTACATAATGTTAAGATAAGTATAGACAGTATCTTCGGAAAATATCCAATGTTTCTGGTTCCTAAATTTACCGTCAACGCTGCATCTACTATACAAGTATATACAATGTTTGTCCTTACGTCAGTTTCCACGACAGCGGCGAAAGTGGAAACCCCACAGCTTCCACTCGGCATTGAATCGAAAACATTATACCTTAGTCGAGTATGACTACTATTGAAATTTAAATATGACCATCCAGGAGGTTCTCAAGTGGCGGCGCAAAAGGGCTGAATGACGCAAAGGAGACTAGACATGCTCCGATTTCACGGAATTCTATATAATACAGTACTTGTCTCAATATGATAACGTGAATTTTCTGGTTTTCGGGACGAATTTGTTGATAAAAATTAAATGGTCTTCACGGGGTGCATCTAGAAAGCCAGCTACCACAGCTCGTTTTAATTTCACGTTATATTCCACGATGCTATTTGAAGATTTTTTCAAGACTTCATCGAAACCGCCCGCGAAATACAAAATGTCTGATGAATGTGACGCCATGCCACCACGCGCCATAATGTCACTTTCATGGACACTATCGAGTTGATGTAATGAATCGTCCCACGTGTCATACAAGAATATTTGATTGTTTTTATAGTCATATTTGTGAATGAAAATCCTTTCGCCCAGAGGCGTAACGTTACCGCGGGGGAAGCCCGATTCTTGGTTGACAAACCAGTCCCCGTGCCCACCGGCCATTTCCCGCAAATGATTCAGCAACAAGTTCCCATCGCCGCAGACGTACAAACATTGATTGATGCACATGACCGCATCAACGTTTCGTATTCTCACTGGTAGGGTGGGTAATTGGTACCAACTCCTGTCCGCGAAGCTGTACCGGAAACATTTGTTCTCTCCCCCGGCGGCGAATAGAAAGTCTTGACCGCTATGCGTCACGTAACACATTTTATGCCGGGATAGGGGCATTGGCATGTCCGGAAGTTTCGTGTAGCACCCCTTTCGGCCACTGAGGTGTATGGACCATACGTCGGCAGTAGGTGTCGAGCAATTGGTGTAGAAACCACCTGAAAAAGCGATAGAAATCGAATTCAATAATGATGAACTATAGTACCTTCGCGAACATTTTCCCAGTTTACCCCTAACGGCTCTTTAACGCCAGAACAAGTTCAGATTACAGTTTAACTAATGAACTCATGCCGCTAAAGGCTTTTATATTTCCATAGAGGCGTTTTGCGCGGCGTACAATTCGCATGACCTTCGTCACCGCGAAGAATTGTCTTCGGTCATAGCCCTCTGCTAGCGATACACGTATACGCGCCGCGTGAAAATCTAATGTGAAGACGGTCCTTAATCCGCTCGGGCAGAAAGACTCACCTGATATGTAAAGAACTGGGGAGGTTGGACTCAGGACGGCCGCAAACCCGTGAGTCAGCTGCTCGAGGACCTCTTCCTTCTTCGCCTTAGGCATGTCTAAAGATCGCCTCATCTTGTTCCTGAAGAAAGCGATGTGTATAGTTCGTGCAAGTAAAAATCTCATGTGAGATAAGTTATGTTTGTTTGTCATAGTGTCACCCCTGATGAAGGGCCAGCCAGCTTTGGTTTAAGAGACACCGGGGCTCTTTATTTCCAAACTCCCATCTTAAATGCGACACGCATGGCAAGAATTTACCAGCTGCGTTGGCGGCTATCAAACCGGCCGCATGGCGGAAAAAGCTCCAACGGAGTTCGAACTTCAACCTTCGGTTTACGAAGACTAGACCATCGGGATCGTATAGGCAGGAAGATTTCTATTATGGGTCAGAATCGGTTTTCGGTAATAGCAAATCAACAAATCGCCGTGGCTACTGGAAAAAAAGAAGATTCATACCTTCCTAAGTTGTAGATGTCAATGGTGGTAACTCTGTCTGCTACGGGTGAGTCTAACCCGTACGACTGGCCACCGACGACCACAAGCTCGGGTCCCGACTCCTCCACGCCAGCTCCTTCGACGGATAAACTTGTCGAACATCCCATGATTCGATAATGACAAAACCGGAATCGTTGATGAATGGTAATCCAGCAAGTCCTGTACGATGCCGTAATCTCCGCGTGGAATGATTGACCTAGAGAGACGACCAAGATCGTTCCGCAGCCTGTTGCAGTAATCAACAATTAGGAGACTGATCAAGACTTGTTCCAGTGATCAATTAACAGTTTTCGAGGAAGAACGAGCAGGACCTGGTGCAGTGATCCTCGCACGAAATTGCCGAGCAGATACCGCGTCTGAAAAAGAAGAGTTTTGTCTAGAATATTCGAAATCAGTTTTTCAGTCTATGACCTCCGCGGTTTAAACTGACATGACACAGCGGGATACACTCCGTGACTCGCCTTGGTTTTCACACATTGCAATTGCCGGGGGGGGGGGGGGCATATGACCTCCTTCTAGCTGTATACTCCCTTGATGTATGGATGGTTTACATTATAAGGCCAGCTTGAAATGGGACCGAAGAAGTCGGAGATCTAGCATGGGCAAGTAACATAAAATGAACTCTTGGAAGGAATAACACAGACTGCATATACTAAGAGCAAGGCGGGTTAGATGTATATGCCACATTTTAGGAACATTCCAGGTTCGTCGTTTAACAACGGAGAGGGGAAGAGGTCCACACCTACCCGTCGGATAACCGTGACCCGGAAATTGCACTTTCCAAATCAGAGTTCTGCTATTCCGTTGTTTAAGTCATTCGTACGTCATCCCATTGGTTTTTCCCCGTATATCTACGTATTTCTACATGCAGGTCAACTGGAGTTCTTGCGGCTTAAATAATCTCGTGTCTTGCGGAAGTCCGATTGTATTTTCGCGAAAAAATTCAAAAACTGAGTCGTATTTGGCAAAGAAGACTTTTTCGCTATCCGAAATCAAAGACGGTTGCAAACTTCCATTGACAACCATTGTCCGTCCAAACTTGTCACAGCTAGCCAGTTATATATTCTTCATCTCATTCAGCCTTAAGATTAGAATATGTTCAGGTTATCCTTAAACGACGAGAATCCTCACCAAAATGACCCATGAACAATAGTGTAGGCCGTTATTTGAATGTTTGTACCCAAATATATCGCAAAACGTACGTCATTGAGATACATACATAGCTACGACAACGTGCCTTTCGGCTTGCCTCAATAACCTCGCGCAAATCGATACAGCGATTTGGAAAATTTCCTGAACCTTTTCATTATCAGATTGATTAGTTAATGATGGAATGTGCAAGACTTTTCTCCATGTTTTGATACTCGATCAATCATTCATTAGCTTAGAATTGGTTTTACCATAAATCTATAGCTTTATCGATATTCACAATAGAACCAATAGTATGTACAGTTTACCAAGCACCTCAAGGTTTTTCATTAAAGGGACAACTTAGACGTGGTATTTTCCTGGCCAGGAAGATAGTTAACCTGCTTGCCACCATGCGCCACCACATGTAGTATCCTACTAATGCTGGTCTCTACTAATGATTTTCGCCAGTGTTGCGAGGCAGTTTTAGACATGGCTTGTGAATTTCCGGCAGACACATATGCGCCTATACTTATAGGCCTATACTTTGGACGCCAGAATAACATTGTTTACCTATGTAGATATACCTCAGATGATGCCTATTGTACTACGCCTACCAATTTAACGGAAATATCCGTGTTTTACCAAAAATAAATAATCGATGAATAAATAACTTGATGATTTATGCATTTCGTATTGTCCATGTTTAGAGCATTAAATTGTTATGCTAACGATCAATAACTAAAATGGTTCCGAGAAAACTCCGCCACCATGCATGGTACCTTCTTCTGGTACATCCCGACCGGGACCCTTGGTATCTGAAAACCTCCTTCTCCATACATTTCGCCTTCTTCTTACTCATGCGACAAACGAAAAGTGCGCTCGAGACATAATATTTTCACCGCAAAATTTGCTGTATATATTTCATTCATTTTTTTATTTTTATTTTATTCGTACAAGGATAGTACACTTAACATCAAATTGTGCGGCGCAGTGCTGGCTGTGAAGTAAATGAAATAACCTGTAAACAGGCAGAACCGTGCAGTAAATGACTATTCATTAAGTTGTTCAAAGTTACAAAATACTGAAGTCCTTAGACATGTACATAACATGGATATTGTCCTATAACCATAATGTAAAGTTCATACATGCAATTATTACTTAAATTAGTTGATACATAAGTCATGTAGTATATAATTGATTTCGTCGTTATCAAAAAATGTGTGGTCTCTGTAGTCAGGTAAGCTGATCATGTCGTTAATGACATTGGCTGTGTCAGCCAAGTTGACATTTGTGTGTCTAAGAAAATCATGTCCAAATATATGTTTAGAAAACAAGATAAAGTATCCAGTATATCATGTTAAAGATTCCAAAGGTTATGGGGAACACCCATTTGGAAATTGTTTCAATTCTAGTTGAGGTCCAAAATCGTTTTTTCGTTTCGGCTTCACTTTCGGTTTGAGTTGATAGGGCATCGTCTATCTCGGCTATATCTGTAGAGTCTTTTGCGTCTGCCGTACTGCCTTTCATGTGGCGGTTCCGGTTCTGCCGAAAAGAGAAAACAAATAATGAACAAGGCACTTGATACACGACCAGTGCAATTAAAAAAAACAGAAAATCTATAAACTGTGCCTCTGTAAAAGTAGAAAAATCCAGAACGCGAATATAATTTCTGCAGTTACCTGTTCGGCCAAAGCAACTTTCATGAACTTCTCCTGCACCTTCTCTTTTTTCGTTGTCTCTTCCCTATCTTCGCCTCTGGCGAGTTGATTGGCGATGGCGAACTCGAGTAGGGCAAGGAAAACGAAGCACAAACACACAGCCATCCAGAGATCGATAGCCTTGGAGTATGCAACTTTCGCCATGGAACCTTAAAGCAAAATATTTCAGCAATTCATTTTCTTGGTTAATTTCAACGATTTTTTTGCCAAAGGGGATAGATGGTCGTTTGTGCCATCCTCCTCCCCTTACCCCTATACTACTTGGTTCCCAATTTCATTCACTAATGGAAATTTGACAGCAACTGAGTAACACTTGCGATCCCTTCGTGGCAGCCCTTTGGAAAGCCTATAAAATCGGCCCAAAGCCTACTTCCAGCACCTGTTTGAAATATCGAGAGGCGGAGTATATTGAAAACAGCTGGTGCCAGGATGACTGTATAGGAGGCTGGCAATTACTCACTTGAGACGCTCGAGTTCATGGTGGTAATAGACAGAACGGTCAAAAGTCCGAGGGAGATCCTTGCCGGCGTGGCCCTCACATCCACGAAGAAGGATATAAAGGAGAGGAGGACTATGAGGATACTGGGGATATAGGTTCCCGTGATGTAGAAGCCGAACAATCTCGTCAGTTTGAATGTGATTTGAAGGCAGCTGTAAGACCCTGAAAGTATGGAGAGGAATTGCACTTACTTTAAAGGTACAAATTGGTCATGACAATATGTTGATTTTCGATTCTGAAATGGCTTCCAGCTGCATGACTTTGACTCCTAGTAGGCGTTAAGATATCACTAAATTGCAATAAACACTCCACCAGAACGGGAATGCAAGCATCCTCTATACATGCTTCCCGAAATTGGTGGCTTGCATTGGAACTAACTTTTTCCCCCTTATCCGTCATTAAAGGCATTCAAGTGTGTTGGTCAACCATGACTATCTCCTTTGTCCCTCCACCATAAGGCCTAGTTTCCCCTTATGACATCACTATTTCGGACACTGAGCGCCCCATTTCTGGAAAGGTGTGGTGTATATGCCTACCTGAATGTAACAAGCCATGTTGTGCATTTGTGTGTCCAAAACTGCCTCGCCATAATTATAGCGAAAACCACTATTAGAAATAAGCATCAGCAGATCAGTGTGACACTATGTGACAACGTATTATCCTCCTTGTTACCTCATCCCCACACCTATACGTTGAGGCGACATCGCTGAAGACCGTTTCGGACGAATTGACGGCAGAGCCGAAGTTTGTAATTTGAATGTAGCTCTCAACGGAGTCTGGAACAATTGATATTTTTTTAATTTGGTCGCAGTCAAGTGCCGATTTTATTAGTCATACGAACTTTAAGGAGCCGTAGGATAAAGTGATTTGAAAACCCTTTTTCTGGGGATCATTTAGGCCTACAGGTGATCGAATCGTAAAGGAAGTAGTTGATACTCCATTTATCCACTCGTTGTTCGCGACTAACTTTCGATAGTTTCATCTCGTGCGCGCCTCGTGTTATCTACATACAGTGTGTATCATAAAGATTGCTTCGATTTGCGTTTTTTGCGTTCGCGTTGATTTACAATGTAGATGTGCATGTGTATATCTTGTGATTGCTATTGAACATTTCTGTGTTTCCGCCATCTGTTGGATAATTCTTCGGAATCTGGAGATTTTAAAGTTTTGTTGTTAGTGGCCGCACGGTGACGGTAGAGACGCTAGGCTAGGCCCCTACTATGAGTTTACTACATGCACGTGCTTGGACATTATATTGGCGTCCACCATGGCGTTGCCGTTACGATTGACCTACATGACATACATAGACCCTACATGTATCTTTCCGTGTACAGCCGTCTATTATCATCGTCGTGTTCCTTTCTCCGAAAAATCAATCAAGTATTTTTTATAATAATTTATATTGGATCGTTGTAAAAACAAGCAGAGTGATTCATTTTTGGGGACCAGATCTAAGGTAAGTAGAACTACATGTACTAAGTCATGAATGAACAATTGACAATAATTCGGAGGAGAACTGATTGTATAAACTGACACTCGGGACCACGCCCAAGCATCGAAATTGCTATGGAAAAGGTTTACTATAGAGGTAAAAAGAGGAAGAGGCAGGTATGTTGAATTGTTTAGTTTCAATCGTGTTTTTACAGCACCCCTAGTATACAGTCCACCCTTTTCTAATAGAAATCGTGGCAATGTGTATTTGTTTCAAGGTTTTTCAGGTTAATTTTTTCCTGGCAGTGGCACTGTCTGTCCCTTCTGGCCTTGTGCCTGCTGTAAACACCCCCAGGTCGAATTGTTTTATCCAGGCTAAAGCAATTGGTGTTGACTGTTTTGTTTAACACAAGCACGGTGCACATTTTCAGCACACTGCTGTATTATTCTTTGATTATGAAGGTTTTATCATTTCATTATTTACCAGTATTATAACTGACAGTACAGTTTTTAAGGGCAGTGTTCTTTTTGTCCACTTCAAATTCAGGTAATTCCACTTCTCCATTAACGACTACAGGGGTTTTACTCGTCCAGTCAAACATGACCTCCCTTGTGGTGAATCCATCTGAAATGAGAGTCCTATACATATATATGATATCAAAAGGAAATAATGTAATACGTTATTTCCTCTTGATATTATCCATCTCAGGCATCTGGTAAGAAAAGAGACGCCAAATTAGATTGTTAGATCGCATGGTGACGCTAATATATACTAATAGCCTTTAGCTTTACAATGGTCTTCCAGGCCAGTCGTGGTCTCCTTCCATTAACAAATTCTATCCAAATAGAAAAAAATCACTATTGAACCTATCGGACCACTCTGAGATGAATTACGAGAATTTTGTGTTTTTCTCATTGAGGGCTGAAAAGATATCAGTACAAACCATGATGGAATCAACACGAAAAGGGTAAAGAAAAAAATAAACTTACATGATTCGAATTTTAGTGGACAGTTCTGGATGTCCATCGGGTATCTGGACAGGAACATCGGGCAGGATAAAGTCAACGAAATTCTACAATTTAGGAAAAACAATAACACATTACATGTATTTTAAAGAGAACTGATTGTTCAGACTTAAAAGTTTCACAAAGTCCCCAACAGACATCTTATCTGCTGTTATATCACAGTCCACAGGCGCTTGTCAGAGCTGTAAGATGAATATTGTTACCTCCAAGTCAAGTAAGAGCCTGTTTTCTTACTCTTCAAAATATTATGAAGTTAGTCCGATAGTCACAACCCATCCCTTTGGCCTCGGGTATGTCTGGGCAGTCATTCTCCGTATGAAGTCGTGACATTGACTTCAAGAGTATACATGTATTACTTTATGGTTATCTTGCTGACGAGTATAACGTTCATATGAAAATTTTGAAAACTAAATACTTGTATCATTTAGTGGTTAGATTACGATCTGTAAACTTTTAAATTTCAAATATATAATGTACCTTTGACTGTAAAGCACACTTCCATCGGGGTGTACTCGGAGGAGGATGTTAGGTACTGTGACTGTGTGACTGATTGACCTCTTTTCGTTTGTAAAGAAGGTATCAGGGAGCCAGATTTCATCAATTCTGGCGTATCCAAGTGTAATTGGTTCGGAGATCTTGGTGTAGGCTAGGCGCGGGTCTCGCCAGCGCTGTCGGAAGAACAAGTTCAGGCTGTAATCCTGAAATCAGATTTTAAAAAAGGTTATAGAGGGGTATTGTCGAGGCGGGTGCCGTCTGTCCATCCGTGGGTCGTCTGTACGTGGGTCCGTGGGTCGTCGGGACGTCCATCCGTTGAACTCGTTTTTTACCCCTCGGGCCATAAAGGCTATACAGGGGTATTGTCGAGGCGGTTGCCGTGGGTCCATCCGTCTGTCTTTTGAACTCGTTTCCGGAGCCTATCTCCGTAACATTAAATGCTACTTTCATTTTTCAAACGAAAAAATAGGGCAAACCAGAGTGGTTTCGCGGTAAGGCGGGCACTTAAAATCTTAGTCGTTACTGTAGCGACTGGTATGGCATGTAAGTCCAGGATGCCCCCTATCACCTCACACCAACAACATCCCCCCTAGATAACGTTTTTTCCCGCCATGGTCATTCATCACACTGATATGGCAAACAAGGATGGATTCGGGGTGAGGCTTGCACTAAAAATCTTTGTTGTTTATTGTAGCGGTGTACTGCATTTCCGATCTTTTTCGGAGCGCCCGGCCCGACCCTATTATAACTCAGGATTACTCTTGAGAAATAGTCTACATTAGTGCCAACATTTTATATGACATGCACCCAATGTCCTTTCACACCTGATGCTATTCGCTTACCATTGAATTCTCATTTACTGAACTGAACTCGTTGATGAACATATCGAACGTAACTGTTGTTGCTTTTCCTGGAAAATTAAGGAAAACGATGTTTGATTGTTTATATGGGCTGAGTCTCTGTTACAAGAACGGTCAGAGGTAGGCCTACTTAAACCCAATGTCTTTATAGAAATTTAGCGTAAGTTATTGATGATGGTGATGCATACATGTATCTTTTGTAAGCAAGTTGAAATTGACAGTTGGATGGCCCGCAAACCTAAGTGTTCAACTCTACCTGATATGAAGGTGGGCATTGCACTTACGAGGGGGGGGGGGAGGGGATGCATTCATTTCCGATGAATTCAGAAGATGATCTTAAACTTAATCTCGATTTGATTATAAAATTAACACGTTCGTACCGGCACCTTGTCCTGGTCGAATTCTCTTGTCATAATTCCTGAGCATCTCATCAAGAAGCGTCTGAATGGTATCGTTCTCTGCTGCAAGGCTGAAAACAGAATTTTATGATCGTCTCCAATTTTAAAAACATGAATATAAAAATTGTGGGCCTTTTTGGCTCACCGTTAGGGGAGTCTATACAATAGCCCTGTGTCCGTCGTCCGTCGTCGTCCGTCGGCGTCGTCGATCGTATCCTGTGGCACGTTTCTTAACCGCTAGTGCTATGAACTTGAAACTTTGTACACATGACCCCCCAGGTCAGAGGTACTCTGACACTGAATTTCGGTCCGGTCTGGTTCATGAATTGGCCACCAGGGGGCCAAAACTGAAAACATAAAAAGTGTGACATGTCTCTTATTAATGATCCGTTTTCAATAAAATTTTTATGGCAGGTTCTCCTAGCAAGGATACATCACATATCATACGGGTTTTTGATTTGACATACTTTTCAAGGTCACAGAGGTCAAATGGCGTAAATTGGCCGTTAGGATGTAACTATGGCATGTTTCTAAACTGCAATGACTATTGATCCCAAATTTGATACACATATACCCCTTAGTCAGGTGATCTCAGGGACTGAAGTTCGGTCCAATATGATTCACCACTTGACCACCAGGGGACAAAATCCAAAAACCTTAAAAATGTGATTGTTCCTTAAGTTCTTGCCCGATTGCCACCAATTTGATATCATGGGTACATCTAACCGCCATACAGTATATGTCACACAGGTTTTTAATTTGACGTACTTTTCAAGGTCACAGAGGTCAAATGGCGTTAATTGGCCGTCAGGCCGTAACTATGGCACGTTTCTTAACCGCAATGACTATTGATCACAAATTCAGTACACATGTATCCCTTTGTCAGGTGATATCTCAGGTACCGAAGTTTGGTCCGATCTGAGTTGCCGTTTGGCCTCCAGGGCCAAATCAAAAAATTCTTCAAAATGCTATTATTCCTGAATTACTTGCCCGATTGGCACCAATTTTATATCATAGGTACATCTAATTCTAACAAACATTCAATGTGTCACCCAGGTCTTTTTTGATTTGACCTACTCTTCAAGGTCACAGAGGTCAAATGTGCTGTAAATTGGCCATTTTGGGGAAATTGTAATTGCTTGGACCTACATCAAACCTAACACTACATGACACAATACCATGCTCTTCATCCATCTTTCCTCCACATGAGGTGAGCACAATGGCCCTGGCCATTTCATATGTAAACAAGTTCTACTGACAAATATGTTAATTTCGCGCGTCTGCGACAATCGGTGCAAGAGTAACTGGTAACCTTTTTGACACTATGAGAAAAGAGGGTCATCGATTTCATTAGATAAATTTTTAAAGGAACTATTGTATCCAGTGGGGTTTATCTGTTAATTACATAAATGGAAAATCAAGGTATTCAGTATGAAAGGATAGGAAAAGAGTCTTCCAAAAATTTTGATTTGAGATATTTCAAACTTTAGGTCCAATAAACTACCCAATTATTATCTTGGTACCATGTGGACCGTGTAAGAAGGACGTTTGCTCCTTTTTGTCTGATCAACAAAGCCATTCGTAATACACCATACACATAACCTCAAAATCGCTTAAAAACATACAAAACACAGAATAAAACAAGGAGAAGTTTACCTGGGCCGAAGCAGAAGAACCAGAAGCATCCCTTTAAGTAGCAACATTTCCTCGAATGTCGAAATCTACAGTATATTCTGGAAGTCCATTAAATTAATGTTTAAGTAAGACCTTTTGTGGAAAATCTTGTTTTCATTTGGCTTTGTAAATCGTTTATGTTCGCCCGAAAATAAGGTACATGTGCACGTATGTCGAGAGGAACTATTAGGGCTTCGTGTTCTAATCTACCAAAGTCCCTATGTTTACACTGCCTTTTGGTGGACTTATTTATAGGGACCACGGTGGAAGTCCATTGACGCTTGGTTAACGCTATTAGGATCAATCAAATTGTCGGTACGGGATATATCCGATTGCTGACGATTTTTTTCCCCGCATGGACTTGTTATGATGCATTCAACTGTTATACAAACGAAGGCCTGGTTGTTCAAAACGATTCGCACTAACCAGGCGTTAAGTAGATAATTTTAAATTAGATATATAAGAACATGTGCTACGCGAGAATAGTCCAATTTGCAGGAATAGTAAACTCTTTAAAGGGGGACTATAGGTATCCGTGCAGGACCGGGAGGGGTCAAATGTCTGCCTTCTTAGTAACATGAGTTTCCCGAGATACGATAGTATTGCACAGGCTGTTTGCCTCACAAATTTATGGCTGAACATCAAAGAAAAGTGAACACAGGGTGGAGGTAAGAGGTTTTGTGGGAATCGACATGGTTAATTTGGCTGTCAGTGTCAGATGCAAGCCGCAGATCATAAGAGACTTGACGAGAGATCCGTTGGGTATCTTTGGCAGAGCGGGATGAGCTTTAGATATGGCCTCCCTACTATATTGTACATAGCAATCAAATGTTTAGGAGTGATTGGGATCATTATAAAATAACAAATTCATTAGGTATGAACTGCTCTCTACAACGTGTGTCGGTAGAGGAAAGTTGCCAAAGACACATTTGACCAACTAAAGAGATAATGTGGATGAGGATGAGCCCCACAAAAAACCTGACTCAAGTTCAGTCATAAGTGTGTCTCTACCGGTTGTCCAAAAATCAGTCATTGGCCGATTAAATCTGAGGCAGAAATGTGTCTCGAAATGAGGGAGATCTATAATTAACTACACCGTACATGTATAGGAGAAAAGATGAGCATACCCGACACCCTATATATACGGTTCGGAATATCTTGCTCGAAAATCTTCTGTACCATTTCCATACCTTGGTAGAACAATGCGGTATACTGCTGTCTCTGCCGATTTGTAATCAAGTATGCAAGGCCAAGGCGCATTCTGGTAGTCACCGACAAAAGCACGTTCTGATATTTAGGTCAGCTTCATTTCCAATTAGCGCCGGGTAGTAAGGGAACAAATCGCACGGATTGTTCTTCTAATTGGTGTAGCTGTTGCCGAATGCTAAATTCGCCAATCATTCGTGTTCGCTATGGAACACGCTTCGGGGCAAGTAATTAGCACTTTCCTTTGGCTGTTTCCATTTGAGAAACACAAATTGCGGTCCGTACCAGTCCGTACATGTATGCTCATTGGGATAGTGGAAGGGGGATAACTTATTGGCTCACCGTTAGGGGAGTCTATACGATAGCCCTGTGTCCGTCGTCGTCCGTCGTCGTCGTCGTCGTCGTCGTCCGTCGTCGTCCGTATCCTGTGTGGCACGTTTCTTAACCGCTTGTGCTATGAACTTGAAACTTTGTACACATGACCTCCTAGGTCAGCGGTAGGTACCCTGACACTGAATTTCGGTCCGGTCTGGTTCATGAATTGGCCACCAGGGGGCCAAAACTGAAAACATAAAAAGTGTGATATGTCTCCTATTGATGATCCGTTTTCAATAAACCTTTTATGGTAGGTGCTCCTAGCGAGGATACATCACATATCATACGGGTTTTTGATTTGACATACTTTTCAAGGTCACGGAGGTCAAATGGCGTAAATTGGCCGTTTGGGATGTAACTATGGCACATTTCTAAACTGCAATGACTATTGATCCCAAATTTGGTACACATGTACCCCTTAGTCAGGTGATCTCAGGGACCGAAGTTCGGTCCAATATGATTCACCACTTGACCACCAGGGGGGCAAAATCCAAAAACCTTAAAAATGTGATTATTCCTTAACTTCCTGCCCGATTGCCACCAATTTGATATAATGGGTACATCTAACCACCATACAGTATATGTCATACAGGTTTTTAATTTGACCTACTTTTCAAGGTCACAGAGGTCAAATGGCGTTAATTGGCCGTCAGGCCGTAACTATGGCACATTTCTTAACCGCAATGACTATTGGTCACAAATTAAGTACATATGTACCCATTGGTCAGGTGATCTCAGGTACTGAAGTTTGGTTCGATCTGATTGGCCGTTTGGCGGGGGCCAAATCCAAAATTCTTCAAAATGCTATTATTCCTTAATTACTTGCCCGATGGCACCAATTTTATATCATAGGTACATCTAATTCTAACAACCATTCAATGTGTCACCCGGGTCTTTTTTGATTTGACCTACTTTTCAAGGTCACAGAGGTCAAATGTACTGTAAATTGGCCATTTTTGGGAAATTGTAATTGGTTGGACCTACATCAAACCTAACACTACATGACACAATACCATGCTCTTTATCCATCTTTCCTCCACATGAGGTGAGCACAATGGCCCTGGCCATTTCATTTATAATTATGAGACCTATAAAGCGCTCAATCCGCTGAAAGTGCTTCACGGTTTAACACGGCATGAAACATGTATATACTTTGTGTCTTTCACCAGCGAACCCGCCTTAAGAAGGTTAGACCAGCCTTTAAACCCAGCATGTTGACTTCTTTTCGCTTAAACATCACCCTGCCGAACCTGTCTTTACGTCATTACGCATTGCTCCAGGGAAGTTGCTATCAATCACTCCGTGCGGTGGCTGAACATTCTACGGGAGATAAAAGGAGGGATGGGCTCTGTTTATGGTTTAATGTGGCGTGTTGATGATGTTTTGCTCACGGGGGCATTATGATGATACAACACGACTGACTCTTTAAGGCGTAGGAGAAAGAGTAACAGGTCACGAAGTCCACTTAATCCCTCAGGAAAGCCATCACTACTTCCTGCTTCACCGTACCCAAAATCATAACATGTATAATCTCAAAACTCGTTGGTCTAATGCCATCATGAAAAGGAATGAACAAAAATGTCACGCTTGGAATTCCGCACTATGCCATTGAAGAACATGAAAATAGAAAAGTTAAGAACTTAAACATTAAACAGAAATTGGCGCAAATGTTTAGAAATGATCGGATAGCGAGTTTGATTGCCATGACTAATACATGTATGTTGCTTAAAGATGAAGGGTTAGTAACATCATTATCAGGTGTATATTCAGTGCCAGAAAGGACGACCGCAGGTGTACGAAACCAAATACATCCCTCACAAGCATGAGAACTAGTCTAATCCATCTGTAGCTATGAAAGCCAAGAACCGGGTGCCTGACAACAGAACCACCGATACGAATCCAAGGAGCCAGGCACATGGCAACAAGTCGTCGATTTGACTGTGTTGAAGTATCCAGGAGACGTCATCCGCTGATTAGGTAAGAGACCGCCTCGTGTTAAACATGTGCTTCGAGTGATTTATCGCCATGAAGTCATCGAACTAGAATAACGCTGTTTGTCACGTTGATTTCAATGCTTGTAAAATTATTGGACCAGGAGTGACAAAATATTTGATGTGGCTCATAGAATATGTAGAACAGGACGCCGTGTTTCGATATGTTATCTCGGACTTCTGAATTCATTATTCTTCAAGGAAGAGTAAAATCATACATTTAGCAATTTCATAACCATTTCGATCACACTCAGTTATCATTTCTTGACATTGAGACTTTCGAAATTATCTATTTTTTTTGGAGGACGACAGTAATAACTTTTTGGTAAGTTCAGTTACAAAACCAACATTGCTGTTGTTTGTTGCTGTTGTTGTTGTTGTTTTGTACCCAAAAACAAATGTTTGTTAGAAATCAATGTTTTGCCTTTTTATCTTTCCTCACTTGAATGATTTGTTAGCGTAGAAAATTGCCAGATGTTGAAATGCTTTTTTTTTGCAAGTTTTGCAGTCCATACGATCACGACGAGGTAAACGTACGATGCATGAAGGCACTTCTTAATATCGTCGATAAAATGCCTGTTGCCTGCCTAAATGTTGTTGTTGTTGTTGTTATTGTTGTTATTGTTGTCCATACGATGCACGAAGGCACTTCTTAATATCGTCGATAAAATGCCTGTTGCCTGCCTAAATGTTGTTGTTGTTGTTATTGTTGTTATTGTTGTCCATACGATGCACGAAGGCACTTCTTAATATCGTCGATAAAATGCCTGTTGCCTGCCTAAATGTTGTCGTTGTTGTTATTGTTGTTATTGTCGTTATTGTTGTCCATACGATGCACGAAGGCACTTCTTAATATCGTCGATAAAATGCCTGTTGCCTGCCTAAATGTTGTTGTTGCTGTTATTGTTGTTATTGTTGTCCATACGATGCATGAAGGCACTTCTTAATATCGTCGATAAAATGCCTGTTGCCTGCCTAAATGTTGTTGTTGTTGTTATTGTTGTTATTGTTGTCCATACGATGCACGAAGGCACTTCTTAATATCGTCGATAAAATGCCTGTTGCCTGCCTAAATGTTGTTGTTGTTGTTATTGTTGTTATTGTTGTCCATACGATGCACGAAGGCACTTCTTAATATCGTCGATAAAATGCCTGTTGCCTGCCTAAATGTTGTCGTTGTTGTTATTGTTGTTATTGTTGTCCATACGATGCACGAAGGCACTTCTTAATATCGTCGATAAAATGCCTGTTGCCTGCCTAAATGTTGTTGTTGTTGTTATTGTTGTCCATACGATGCACGAAGGCACTTCTTAATATCGCCGATAAAATGCCTGTTGCCTGCCTAAATGTTGTTGTTGTTGTTGTTAATGTTGTTATTGTTGTCCATACGATGCACGAAGGCACTTCTTAATATCGTCGATAAAATGCCTGTTGCCTGCCTAAATGTTGTTGTTGTTGTTGTTATTGTTTTTATTGTTGTCCATACGATGCACGAAGGCACTTCTTAATATCGTCGATAAAATGCCTGTTGCCTGCCTAAATGTTGTTGTTGTTGTTGTTAATGTTGTTATTGTTGTCCATACGATGCACGAAGGCACTTCTTAATATCGTCGATAAAATACCTTTACAAACATGTACTTCGTACTTCGTCGTTCGTAGCTCTTTGTACGGGTTGCAACCTGCATGTTGGTCCAGCGCAGAGCAAGATACGATTTCACCCATTCTTTCGCTGTGTCTGTATGCTTTGTTCCGGACTATAGGATTATTATTCAATTCAAACGTGTTGTTTATTTTCATGTGGCATCTTCGCACATCTTTGTGGGAATAAGTATTAATCGTTTTTTTGCAACAGGAAAGAATCTGTTCGTTACGTTTCGTCATTTACTCTATTGCCAAGCAACGGTTGATAATACAGGTAATATAAATACAGCAAGATTTGGTGACAAAGATGTGGAGACGTCTTTGAACCGTATTAATAGCCGAGGAATCATTTTGCGGATATATGCTGTTTGTATGTGCTTTTGGAGAATCCCTCCGATCCAAACATTAAACTCCACATAAAAGAGGACATGTCTACATGGCGACACGAATATTGAAAATCGGAAATAAACATCCTGATACAACGACCTTCGTCACCCTTGACAGTCAAAGTCACATCCAATATGAATTCTCCAGATGGCTTTTCCAATAATCATTTGTCGACGAAAGCAAGTGATCGTGATGTATTAAAATTTAATAAAGTGGCTTTAGAGATAGGTATGTATTATTCTGGAGCTGACATTTTCCCTTCTGCAATTCGAAATCGTGTTCATGAATGTTTGGATATGGATAGGGTGTTCGATATGCTCAGATAAAGGTTGTGGACGGGAGGGGCGCAAGCACCCCAAACGCCGCTTAACGGCAAACTGCAAGGCTGCGCAGAGCGATATGCGATATTCACCATTTGACCCGATATTGTAGCTCTTAGGCCATACCCAATGTTTCAACCATATAGGCTACAATCAATGTTTCACTGAAAGTTGCTAGAAATAACCATCGACTGTCTGTACATCATGTGCATGTGTACGTTAACAAAGTTTGAAGTTCCAAAAGCTATATAAGAAACATTGTTCGAAACAACTAGCAGATGTGCTAACACTTGAGTCGTAGATAAAGATATGTCAAGTAAATCAGTTTCTAAACGACACTAGCATGTACACATCTGCAATGGCGATGTGATGCTCTGTATTCTGTCTTTATTTTCTTGAGATTGTACAAGAACATATCAGTGAGGCTGTTATACTAAGTGTATATCGAGCGCAAAGCAACGGCCAGCACAACAACTTGTCAGCAAAGCAAAACCTGATGTCATTGGGTCACTGCAGTCACGAATCCACCTCATTGACATGAACTCCTTGAAACGGATATAATCTTTAGAAGTTTCGTGGCTCTGGGTAGATAAAGGGGTCATAAGTGGTCGTCTTCATCGTATTTTGACATGCATGCAATTGTTTCCGAATGATTTTGTTTTTCTACAACGAAGCTTCCCATGTATTGAGACCAACTGATGGATATCATATGACGGGTGGACGAGAGCTGGTCTCTAAAAATTATTCAAGGTGTCGTCCAATAGTTAGCGAGGCAACTTTAGGTTCTTCATGCGAAAAAGTGTCGGGAGTCGTACTTGGCGTGCAACTCAAACAGTCTATACGTCTCTAATGGAGGTGATTTTCTGCCCACCTTTTAGAAACCAGATGATGCCTCACAATCGAACAGACCCCTGCACATGTTCATTTGACTTGTTGGAACCTAGCTCTCATTTATCTCTATTGGTTTTCGCTTTCCGTCTCAATTCATGACAGATTGCTCAGGTTTCCTTTTGAAGGGGTACAATGTACATGTCAAGTTGCGATAAAGACGACCGGTGTATTGACCCCCAGTTTAACCTCACCAAGGTCATGAGGTCTCTCAAGGCTTGATTGGTTTCGCAGATTTTATTTCAAGAGTAAATGGTTCTACGGATTTGAGTATTGCATTGATCGAATGGCATTTTGGCTTTAGCGTTAAAGATGTAATACGCGTTTTGTGTTGTGATGGCTTGTCGCGATATGCCCAGCTGGACTTATTCAATCGTTTTAACGGTCAACAGTGTCAAATATTTTAATAGCTTGATATATTGCGGATTGATGAATGAGTCAGGTGAATAACTCAAAAAACTTTGTTCTTGAAAAACCAAATCATTAGTTCTTGAAAAATCAAAACATTGCGTAATCTATTGCTAGGGTCACGTTCTTGTTTCACACATTTAGTTAGAGTGGTGGCATATTGGTGTTTCATGCCAGTTCTTAATCTTACATGTACACCATCATGGTAAACATAGATGGAATACGAACACGAATATGAACGATTTATTGCGATTAAGACTTTAAATTCGTGGACGAAAAACATCGGGTTTTTTGAATCTCCAAAATAGATTACTTCCATATGTTACACTGCAATTGAATTCGGTGTGCTTTATTACCATCTTTGGCAATATTCTGAAACACGAACGATTACTAGAGATACCCTTGCTAACAAGCAATGGCTTTGATATGTCACAGAAATGGTAATGATCCTCGCGTAGTAAGTAAAAACAAAGGATTTAGTGAGATGGATAGCTAACGGCAAGGTTCACTTCTGCTACCATTACCAGTCACTTACCGAGTCTTCATCACGATCGATTTTAAAAAGTTTGTTAACTTCATGTTGCCGGATAACAGAAATGTACAGGTGAATGATGGAAGGATGTAATTCTTGTCCCAAGGATATACATGTATGCCCACAGCACTACAATAACGTAAGTAATTTTGCCTTGGGGACGAGGCCTGGTCCTATGTTCATCCGCGATGATAATGATCTAAAACCCTATCCTCTGCCCGGAGACACTAATCGTTTCCATTTGACGTCAAATCCTTCTGCCGCGATGAGCTCCTTGCTCAAGGCGCCGTCCTGTCATCCCCGCACATTCAACATGGCCGCTAAGAGTGTTGCGTGTATATGGAATTATGCGGTTATCAAATAGATGGTTATTTTGATGAAAAATATGGCGTCGGAACCACCTTAATTAAGAAAACAATATATTTGTTACTTAAAATGACCGTTTAATTTACTTGCAATATCTAATTTGGTCGTCACCTCTGTGACACTTTGCAACTGAGTGAAGGATATGGCCAAGAGGTCCGAAATTCGGCAGTGTAGTGCGCAGCAATTGCAAAATTCAACAGAAAATCCAATGCGTATATAAAGATCGATCCAATGCTTACAAAAAAATGATCGCATCCAGGGACACGCGTGTACAAACGAAGCGCGCATGACGCGAATACCTAAAGAATTGAGATACTTTGTGGATGCATATTTAAGGTTCCCCCTACAATAGCCAGCTTTTCGATCAAGTTGAAATTCGACCTGACAGGGATGAGCCTAAAAGCATTTTCTCTGATATCGTATATGGCTTCTCAGTAATTATGCATGATCGGGTCTAACTTTGTCAAACACACTAAAATCTATTGTATTTGCATATTGAGTACACAATAATAATCTTGCAACATGACTCGACTCTTCTTCTTCGTGTTAGAGTCCGCCAGTGGATATGGTTTTTTTGCAAACGATAGTATTTGAGAAAATCCTTCCTGTTACACCTAGTGTACAAATTAGCCTGTTTTCGCACTTCATCGTTCTCTTTTAAAACTGCTTACCACTAACCACTAACATTCTACATTTGCCTGTGTCATAGTCAGTAGCGTAGTCATGGCGATAGGCCCTATGTTCTTGGCAACAGTATATTGTAATAGGTTCTTTTTTCCACACTCGTGGTGCTATCCATTAAACTGCGTCTTAGCGGATAGTATAGCTGGTATAGACTTTTCCTAGGTCTCCATGTGTAATTGAAGTAGAAAAACAGACGGAGGGCTATGAAAAATCATTTTATCTAATTTTTCTTAATCACATTTATAAATGATAGAAACAAAAGGAAAATCAGTTAAATGCATATCATCCTGAACCTGACAACCGGGTTATTTCTTACAGTGTAAAAGCCACTAAAGCCAATTCTCCTATATGCATTATTGCGTTTGTTGAACCAGCTACCACACCCACCTCGTAAATCTCCAAGAAGACGTCACGGCGTTCTTGATATAGGGGACCCTAATTAACACGTGGAGGATAACCCTGTGGTATTAAATCTTGCTAATTAGGGCGTTTGACAAGAATCGGTCGCCAATGTCAGTGTTGGTGACGTGTGACTTCCGCCATAGGCTACGTTGTCACACTGGGGATTATACTTTAAAGGTATCCCTGAACCGTAGTCCTTTCTTGATCCTGTCAATGAATGGAACATCATACATGTATAGCTCACGATATCGAGTATTTCGATATACCATGAGTTTCCGTGACTGGTGGCAGATTGCATGATCCACTTCATTTGTTGTCCAGCGTATCGGGTGCCAGGACTTCAAACGTGGTTGTAGAAGTTCCAAAGGACAGAGAGGCTTATGGTTGCTCTATCTTCACGACATCGCGCGACCTTTCAATATTGCCCACGTGACACTAGCTAACAAACATTGATCACCTCTGAACCCCGCGCCGGCCCAGGTCCTGTGTGCAATGCTGCCGTAAATGGAAAAACCTTCAAACGTTAACTGACTGCGTTGCCAAAAATATTGTTCTGATGATAGTGCAGTACTGTTCATCATTATGAAACTGCTGAAGGACTTATTATCAAAATTGTGAAAGTGAGTTAGGTTAACAGCATATCGTGCAGTTATAATTGCATTTCCATTACATTACGTTTCCACTATTCGAAAGCAGCTTTACGAAACATCTTATTGTTTTTACGGGTGATTGCAATAAGATACGGCCACGCTAAGCCGCTTCCTTCGCTTTCGGTATAGAGAGTCTCTAGCCCTTGTAGTATTAGCGCACCTCGCCCTGATGTCCTATAGATTATAACCTTGACGACATCGAAGCGATGTTCTGGCAAGAAAAGGCCATCGTCTTTTCCAGATGCATAGATTTATCAATTGTTTCATATCATGTCTCGATGAGAGGTTGTTGTAAACCATGTAGGCAATTGTTGTAATTGTTATATACACATGTACATGTACTCTGTTGAAAGTAAAAAAAAGAAATGCGGGGGAAATGTGCCCATTCACTCGCTTGCAGGGAACCACTTGAGTATGGAGGACGATGACACGCGTTACATCAGTCACACAATAACATCATGGAAATGTTTGCTTTCACGGTTGACAAGTTATCAGACAACGATTTCCAAATCAAATAAGAGGAAAATGTCCATATAGGTTGGCAGGTAAAGCGGGAACAAGCAACTTTATAATACCTACTCCAGCGTTAGTTAATATCGTGATAGCCTGCCCGATTCCATGTTACTATCATATGTAAAAGGAAATACGATAGGAGAGAAGCATGACTAGGAGTTGTAACGCATGCTATCTACTTTGATAACTTGTGGCAAGCACGGAAACCTTTCTGATAAAGTATGAAATGTCAACTAAAGCCTCAGTCTCTACGAGCCGTCTGCTCCGAACGACGTCCGTTGCACTGGAAGATGAATGCATGCCTGACAATGTTTATTGTTGTTTCGTTGATCGAAAAAAAATCTCGCAATTCACCTTCATGAACTGGTTTTGTTGAAAACCATGCACTGACATTCGATCCGAAATCTTCCTGTAAAGGCACAAAGAATCCTACAAACTATCCTATTGCACCTATTGATACCAAATTGATCTTTACAAACCATAAGCTGAAGCAATTTGGATAATGTTTACATTATTGGAGAGAATCACTTTGTATTGACCGGTAAGTGGAGCCAGTGTTATGTGTATTGAACACTCCATCTCGTTTGGGTGAAAGCGACGCGAAGCTGATGGTACAACGCCAAATTGCCGAACAAAGCTTTTTTATCACATGCACTATATACGTGTGTATTTCAAAATGGACGGGAGGCGTATTTTTAGTGACTATCTTTGAAAAAGGAATCGAGCTTGCCAAAGTATATTGTCAATGTACAGGATGTACATGTACATTACAATAGAGCCAAACCTCTATGCAACTGAAAATGTTAAACATGGAGGTATTTTTCCTCAGTTACCTCAAATTATGATCCGTCTTTTAGTTCCTGATGGCAAATTGAAGGCATTTCTGACAGGAAACGACATGAGTTTTCCACAATGACTCTTCAACATTGACAGTTACAAATGCGACGTCTAATATAATTGAGATGCGGTATATGTCTCAAAAGTAACATCTTAACAGCATACGTACATGTGGTTAGATTTTGATGTATTTAATATGATTTATCATAAGGGCGACATGGTATATCATTTTGCCTGAAGACATCATGAAGGGCCTATCGTAAAACACATATATACATGTAATAGTATTAATGTTATTGGCAATTATGACACATTCAAAGCAACTCGTAAGACGATTATGGATGTACGTCAATGAATATATCCGTGATAACAAATGTTTGAAGTCACTAATGCGATTACGAGTCTATGGCACAGGTACTGTTACTCTTGCTGTTATCTCGACTTGCTTTCAAGGCGGAGGAAACTTTGACACAAAAATAAAAAAGGATGGTATCGTTGATCCGGATCTGTCCCTGTGAACCGTCTTGATAACCAAATCAAAAGATGCCCTGGTCGTCGATACTATCGGTTCTGTTCGTGTCATTGTTTAGGGTGAAAACCAACTGCCGAATTTCCAGCCTTCAAAATTAGTACTGATCGATATTCTTCTTCAGTCTCGTTCATCGATCACACCAAAATCACAGCCAGAAATGGTGAGAGTTGCAAACATGGGCGATGAGCTGTAAATTGTTCTAAATCAACTACGTATACTGCACTTAACACGTTGCATGTTAACATCTTTCATGTAACGTTTGAACCCCATTCCAGGATTAACATCAAGAGTTAAGTCGTATTGTTGATCCATCGACAATGGTCTTTGCACTCAAGGCGCTTTCAAGTCGCTACGTGATCCGAAGAATTAAAACGTTTGTTTTGAGATTTCCTGCACTCGAGGGAATGATAATGGTTTACTGTAAACCGCCTGTCAACAGTTGCAGTAAATTTTCGCGGGCGATGTATTTTGCGGTTTTTACAAATAAATGAGATTCGCTAAAACAAAATTCGCGAAATTTCTTTCGATTAAAAAAGCGAAAGAAATATCGTACTTCGCTAAAATATAACGGTGAAGTCACCTTATCGGCTGTAACACGCCCTGCAGTGTAATGATAGTCGGCGGTGGGTACAATGCTGTGCCGCAGGTGACTGTCGAATCACGTTGAACCAAATTGGTTGTTAATGACAACTGAGCCAACAACCCCCGTTGTGCCCCAGGGCTCAAACTTTGCTAAATAATTTCTGCTTCTGGGCATCTGCAGCACGCTTGCTCTAGGTTCAGCTTATTCATAGTCTATAATTATCAACACAGATTTCTTTTCTCACCATAACGTAAAATATGGGGTTTATTTTCTAATAGCAACGACTGTAAAGGCATCACACTTTTACCCCGGTCTTACCTGGAACGTGGGAGAATATATTTTAACTTTTTGCCTGTTAAAGTTCGTTTGCACTACCTTTGGGCCACTCGATCTACATTTTGCAAAGTCGCTGAAAGAAAAAATCATTTCCCGGAAGGTTACGTTACTATGCCTATATGTACATGTAGGAAGGGTTTGGAAACAAAAGGTCATACCATCTTAGTGCCACTACCATACTGACTGTCCTCCGCATATCGTTTTATTTACCAATAGAGTTGGACAGGCGCAAGCGACAGATGAAAAATATCAATTATGATATTGCGTGCCCCTGTTTATCCTTTCTTTAATACGGTACCATTAACGAAAACACTGGCACCTGCCAGAGATGCGTAGGAAGGATATACAAACGTATATCGCCCTAAAACAATGTAAATAGTTTAGGGTGGTCCTGCACCACGGATCTATACGCAGAGTCGATATTTTTCAGTAGAATACTTAGTGCAGTGACCGCATATGTAGTAAGTCGAAGCGACGGTATAGTTACTCTCGACATGTTTGAATTAAAAAAACACATATACATGTACATGTTGTCATTAATCGCGTTTCGATTCAATTTGCCATCTACGAAGTAGATTTATAGATAGGTCTTTTGGCATACAAGGCCATCTAAAGCTACATAAACAATCAAAACAGTTCCAAGTGGAGATTACGCCTCCCGTTTGAGAGGAGATTTGTTGCTTAAGGGCGGCTATTGGCTGAAGATGATAACATATCCGCATGACTAGAAAACAGTATTGAATCCCTAATAATTTCACAAAGAAAATATTTTTAATGCGTAAATTATAGAAATATCAATCTCAGGGGTAGTTTTAGTTTATACAATGGCAGTTACAACGTTAATGCTTTTACCTTGGGGATTATTGCAATAATCTGCATCTTTAAATAACTGAAAAACTTTGTGAAGCGGAAACATAACAACTTTGATAACCTTGTTTTCTTCAGCAAATGTAATTACCATGATATTAAGGTCCAAGTTAACATTCTGGAGAAGGCTGGAGCGTTGTTTTTCGAATCAAACTGGTAAATTTAGTATAACTACATGTAATGTATGATAACATCAATGATTCGAGAGTTGGAGAACATTGTCCATGGTACGCTTGAACAAACTCTTCCCAACTACCTTAATGGATACTGTCACGACGACTGAACTGTTTATGACATATCGAATGAACGCCGCTTGCACTGGAGACATCTTGTTGATGGATAACTCGTCAGTCCATTGAATCGTTTTATCGATAAGGAACAGCTAAACTTTCTTATTCGTCCATCATATGTTCAGTGTAATATCGTAAACCGCTGAATTCTTGCGAAATTCGTGGATGTTCAACCTCTATTCGTAAAGATAAAAATCGCCGATTTTTTTTCTAATAGCGTCAAGAGTGTGCCGAAATCTCAGCCAACCTACTACAAGACAGTCGTCTTGTCTAAACCAATTCAATAGTAAGTACTATTCCGGGTGAATGACCTTTCTGTCAGATGAGTAAAAGAAAGGGAACCTGAATGGAAAAGGAGGAGGCTTTTAAATGTCAAGGATCCCAGGCTTGACACATGGTGGCTCTGAGTGAAAGGTTAACTTAGTTTTTGTTCTTTAGAAATCGATTCACTACGAAAAATTCTATCATTTGCACCTGACGACCAATGAGATTAAATTGGTGACTTCGTCTCTAGCAACTTTCCTATATGTCTAAGTAGATGATATCACACTCTTCTCTACATAATTCCATGATAATTCCATGATATTCTATCCATTATTGGCGGGCACAGTTTCGGGAAGTCTGTCTCTTAATAGACACTGTCCTATTGCAGTTTTGTGAAGGCACAAGGCATTCTTTTAACAGGGAATTAGCAGTAAACCAAAACGAAATTGTCCTTCTAATTGATTTACATGTCGAGATTTCGTTCGTTTTAACGCCCAAAGGTATTGCTTTAGATTTCCTATTACGCGTGCCGTTTGCGTCTTATAATTTACCTAACTCGATTAAAACGAATGCAAATGCTTTCATGCAAGAAAAGCCGCCAATCGGATGTTGTGGTTACTCCACTCTAACCTGACTGAATAGCATGTACTACGACGGTTGTCTTATGCATTTGTTATAGGGATTGATATAGGTCTAATTCGGGATGAAGCTTTTTTATAGAAAACAGTTATGAGAATAAGAAAGGAACATGGTTACGTTAATGCAGCGTCTTTTTATGACTTACTGTTAAGGAACGATCTTCGCCAGGCTGCTAGTTGTATTGTGAATTTCTTTTGAAATGCATGAATTTGGTGAAATGTCATCTTGGTTGTCGTGGTTATGCTTTTATACTCTATTCGTAGTAACATGAGTTAAACAGTTTTTACTCGAAAATACCCTACTGCTCTGTTAGTCTAATTCTGCTTCATCAATCGCCCCTGCTCTTGGAAGTATTATTCTCCGGGGAACATTCCTCTTCCAAGGCGGGACGAGCGTGTTACGTCATCTTGGTGAATCTGCATAACTACTGGCTTTCAACTTGAGCACCGTTCACCCAAACCGATTATATTTTCTCTCACTGAAAAAATCGCGGGACTAAAACCCATTACGCCTTTCTTGACAACCACAATATGTCACCTCATATTTAAAACCTGCGCTATCGTCATATCCGATGATTAGAGCAATGTCTTTAAGCGCTAATTCTCTTCTTTCATAAAATCAAATTACCAGTAAAAAGCCAACGCCCGGTGAATTCTGTCATTTCTAAAATGTGTCTGACATGAACATTAGTGTGCCGTCGTCGGAGGCTGTCATCTACTTCTACGTTGATTGGATGCTTTAAGGTCGTTTAGTTCATGACACAATGCAAGTCGATTTTGAAATGGAATCTCCTTTTCTGGATTTTACAGGCGATGTAAGACATGCTATCACAGAAAAAAACACGTCCCATTTAAAAAAAATTCTAACAGGTCTAATAAAATAGCTAAGACAAGAATTTAGTCGAATTTGTGTGGTTTCAAATTGATGTAAAGTTTTCAATGTATACAATGTACAGTAGTGCTGTCAAGATACACGTCAGGAAAATGTGATGATAATCCTAGCATTGGGTTTTTTAAACCGGGAAAATGTTTTTACGCAGAATGTACAACGAATGCGGTGCTGATTTTAATGTGTACTGAACTCTGATGCTGTGATCCCTTAGTCTTCATAGTATAGGCAAATAGTTGCGTGACAATAACCCTGCAAAATGACCACTGCAAATTACCGTCCTTGGTAAAACATTTCACAAAAAGAGGTCCAGAAGAGTCAGATAAACAATTACCAACCATCATGTACGTAGTGTGTCACTAAAATTTGTGTCTGAGTTCAATTCACGCCAGTAGTAGTATATGGTTGATTCCCAAACCAAAACGGCGATTTGTGTTTTGGGAATCAACTATAAAATCCACCAAAACGGCCCTTATACTACTACTCATGATAGACACAAATTAATTCCTGCCACTAGCTGCTCATCAATAGTGAGCGACTTTTCTCTTAGCCACAATAACAATCTGATAGCCAAGTACATTTATGAGAAGTAATTCATCATTTGTCCGCTGGCAGCATGAATGCCGCTGCTACACAAACTAAAGGAATACGATCGATCCATTTTACCGTCTTCAGAAAAAAACCCAACCTGTTTAAGAACAGCCAATACATTTTCCCCACTGGCACCTGTAGTTTCACTTCTCGCCGTCTAACGGCGCAATCACCACAATCTGTCACAACACAGCACAATCCCCCTAAAACATCACATAACGGATACCTTTCAAAAAGGAACAGTGCAAAATCTTATTTGGACCGTTGTCTGTGATAAGCAAACATGGTTGGTGCCAGGAGTACCAGAATTTTACGGTAGGTCCCATGAAATATATTCTCCCCCCAAAACGTGCTTTCTATACCTTGCGCACCTTCTCCCCTCGTTACCATGCGTTTGTCGCTTTCGCTGGATAAGCCGTAACTAAGGAGTACCAACGACGCGTCTTGGGATGTAGTATACATGGCTCCTAATGCGACAGCATGATTGCAGGTGATATACAGAGTGTCTCTTGGATTTTTCCTTATTATGTTGTCATGTTATGTTAGTTGATTCATTCGAGTCTAATAGTCACAAGTGTTGTGGGTGTGGCATGGTAGAAATTGCTTTGATAGCGACTAGTTGGAACATTGCAATTAACGATATAATATGATGGTTATGTATTGTCTAGCTTAGTTTCAGAGTTGTGAGCTAGATCATTTATTGCCAATTCATTAGTGAGAAAATCATTGTAACAACTGGCTGAAGATCTTTGTGGTCTTGGATATGGATTCCTTTGAAGGATGTTACCTGCTCCTACTTTCAGTTCTGTTGATGTTAAGGCAGAAGTGAATAGTATTGATATGTAAATAAATGCTGATACATATCGTTCACAACATTAAATTGAGGTTACTACTTTACCGTCATGCAAAAAGTGGATGATTTGAAAAGAACGTTCACACTGTCTGATTATTCACTGGTACGGCGAGCGCAGCCTGTCCATTACAACCCAGTGTCTGCTGGTGGCAACACTCTCGAGCGACGACAATAACGCCTACGTTTTCAATTACCATGGCGATGTGGCCCTTATACTCTAAATATTTTCCCTAAAGAAATTGATACCTTGCAACCTTGAAATGTATACGATGGATATACTGGTTGGAGGATTTAAGGAACGCTCAGCTTAATAGTGCGCTTACTATATCTGGGTATAAGTCAATAATGAATTACCATCGTGATTAATTGCTTGTAATTATTGACAATCGATTTTCTATTATCAGCAATACCTAAGTTTATTTGCTTGTGGTGATTTATTCGCAATTCATACTGTGTTGCTTTACATCTAAGTGGAGCCCGAGGCAGCCATTGTGAAGAAAACAATAACCAATGTCTGTCTTAACGCACTTTACCAAAGCTGAAACTATACGAGACCTCCATAGACACCTTTGAACATTTAAGAGCTCGCCCGGTGAAAACGAAGATACGACCATACTGAAATGTTATTCAGACATCTTAACATTTCGCCGCGACGCTCCTTGTGAGAACAGGCAGATATCGAGTACATCAACATTGCTATCTGTCATTACGTATGAAAATACGTTAGCAAGTTTGGCGATGGGGAGGAAACACTATTAGTTGCGTAGTAGCCTTAATGCGACCAGTGATTGCTAGTCCATCAGTTGATGAACACATTCGAGCTATTTTGCCAAGTATTTCTTTAAACCGTAACGACCGGAGATACTAAATCGTTTGGTTCAAATTAGGCATGAAAACAGTTAGAGCTGCAATTTGCTTAATCATGGCAATTTTGCGGTATTAAGATCGTTCAGTTCGTAATAATAAATACCGTAGGATTTACTAGGCTTTCTTTGCGAAAGACACTCTGCTCGATTAGAAACGTCAATTGATAAAACAGTTGAAAATAAGTCGGTGGTTTTATCTTTCCTAGTTCTCAAGAATAACTTTTTTTTTATATATTCAAAAAGTCTGAGTTGATCATGGCATATGTCATGTGCAGTGCATAACTGTAATCGAGTCAACAATCATCAGTATTAAACAGAAAATCAGAAGGTACATTTCTCGGGCGGTGAAAATGCCAAAGGCGGCTAAATCGCTTGCCGCACGAAATCCCCCTTAAAATCGTTCCTCGTGATTTCTCGACACTGCCTTCGTACGGAGACCATTTTTCTTGTCATTAAGCTACCGGTGTATTGAAAGTAAATCACATCGTTCAGGAAGTTATCGCCACAACTCATAATAAAGTGTGCTTCGTCGCAATTTCCTGTGGTGATACTAATGTATAAATACACGATATGAAGCGGGCTTTTGTACGAAAGAAAGGTAGAAGACGTTAATGACCTTCTTGGTTAATGAATTTCATAATATGCATATGCACTGCTTTCTGAAGCCATTCTGTTCTGTTTTTGTGAGTGATTTAGTATTTGGCTACACCTCTATGACACCGACTGAGTTTGAAAAGTGTAGGCAGTTATCCCTATAATAAGCGTTAAAAAGTCAATTCAAATGTAAATAATTTCGTAAGCAGTACCTTGATACTACCAAGTCTGCCTATTCGGAACGGTAATATTCACCATGGTGTTATATCTTTACATACCCGTATAATTATATTTACCATTTTACCATTAATACAATTGACGAAATTTATTAGCGACTACCAGAAGCCGGCTGTGACCCCACTGGTACGAACACCTGCCTAATCATCAGATGCTGTTATGCTACAAAAGCTTCATGAAGTATATGGTATGACCTAAATTGATTAGTCGTCGCAGCCTTGTATTCCTGCCTCTCAACACATGCATTATTCAAAGCCCTCTGTGTAGTAAGAGAATACCTTATTCCGTTTTGGAGGTGGACACAGACTGATTGGCGAATATAGGCAAATGGCAAGGGCAAATGGTACACCTGTTTGTCCATGTGGTCCCGACATTCACCGTTCAATGTCTTTCCAAATAATGTCTTAAGTTAGGTAGTCATTTCCGGCGTAGTAGAAGTGTGGGTGTCATGTTACAAACAGACTTCATCACTTTGGGAAGCACGTGCCTTGGTTTCTTTATTCATGTAAACATATTTGGCACCGGAGTTAAATAATCGAAAACAGTCATTAATAGTCAATCCGCCCTTTTGTGACTAATTTGAAGAAAAAAAAACGCTTTAAAAAGTGTTGTGAGACTCAAGAGACGATAAGAATTTTGAAACCCGCGCGTCCCCCGGGGTTGAATATTTTGATATTCAAACCAACATGAGACACCTGGGCCCGGCTGTTCACACACTGTTAAAATAGTCGACCACGGATCCGAAGAATCCGATACAGACACTTGCCCAAGTTTTGCCCATAAGGATGACAATAGTGGCGTTCATTATCAAATATCGAGTTGGGAAAAGGGTCCAGGAAATTCTCGGTGAAAAATCCTGAAGTAGCAGATAATCGCCCACTGAACTCTGATTACAGTAAAACAGGTGGAATTATAGAACTCCATTACCAATCAAACCATTGACATCCAAAGCTAACTAAGGCAGTACATTCCCCATCAAGAATGATCAATGAATTTAACATGAAAACCCCATTTAAAATGTCTCAGAGTCTCGCGGCAATGAATCGATTCTTCACTAACTAGGTCTGCAAGGTGTGGGTCTACAACTTCTTGTGGCTATCGGCGCGGCGGACGTCAGCATCCTCCTATGCAAACGACCTTTAGCAGTAGCAGCGGGAGTTCAACCACCACTGCTCTTTTTTCAGACTTTTCCAAGTGTTTCATCTTCTTTCGTTTGGCGAACATTAGAAAAAATAGAGTTACTCGTTATTTTGGTATCATGTTATGGCTTAAATACGTCAATCTTTCCTTATGTAATGCTGATATATGAGATACAACAATCATAGCCAAAAAAGACAATATCCGGCGTTCATGAACCTGTCTGAACTGGAAGCCCATATGGTCCACAGAACCTATTAACATGGTTTGTTCTATTATAGAGAAAAAAAGGACACGACCCATCTCTCGGAAAACCTGATATATCGTGTCAACAAAAATCCAGACCGTAGGCGATCCTTGATTTACATCAGTGAATGCTTCATATTGAAAACGCTGCCTTCAATATTCATAGGTGGTAATGCCAATTCTACTCTGGAACGCAATAACTTGTTTTCCTGTTTGTCGTATGCATGTGTCAAACGGCGTTAGTATGATAAAAACAGCTTGAGCTCTTTCAAAGATGGAAATCTAGTAGATATATTTCATGATTGAGTTGTCGGGGGAAAGTTATTGATGGATAATCTTACCATCATGGAGACTTTGGTGTATTGTTTGCTTAAACTTTACATTGAAAATCCAATTTTTGAAAGCAAAAATTGAAGCACGAATGTAAGTTATTTTCAGAAACCGTGTAACTGGAATACCAGCAAAATGTTTCAGTGTTCCTACAACATTTTAAATTGGTTTAATAGATTGGCACATAGCTGTCACAACTGGCAATGTTCAACATTGTGCCACATAATATTGGCACATGGCATTGTACATGCTACGAGTTGTGAATCATGGCCATTGGCTTAGTTTAAGTAAGACGATATCGCTTGATAGCCGCGCAAAGGTCACTTAAAGCCTATTTAGAGTTATGGTCAAAGGTCACTTAAAGCCTATTTAGCTGCAAAGGCGTTATCATATTACTATAACTGTATGTACTTTACACAAATCCATTCACGACCATCTGTCCCACATGACCCCGTGATGTTTTATAGATAACACTTCTATGTCTAATAGCTATTTCGAATATGGTATTATATTCTATTGTCTTGGCGTAACCTTTATTAGTCCGGTACATTTACCTTAGTCCATTTCGTTGTCGCTGAAAGCAACTTCAAAGAATATTAAGTAGAGATAATATAGCGCAGTAATGGACCGATAGAGTTTAGAATATTGGAAGGTGACTTAAAATATGCTACAGGCAGTGGTTGTTAACGGATCGGGGAACCAAATGAATCTGGCCTGCTTGCTTTGCCAATATACATGTACCTATTTTTTATACTTTATGTTGTTATGATTTATTTTTTCATTAACGTGGCGAAAGCAATTTATTCAGTAATAGATAAAGTTTCCAGGGATTATCTGATCATTATTGTACAAAGGATGTAAGCGCACGACAGAAACGAATTTTGGTTATATAAAATTGGGAGCATCGTATTGACATGAGCAGAACAAATATGATGAAAGAGCAATATGCTATCGGTTGCTGGAAATCAGTATTTTCCGATGAGGTTAAAATGTCTGATAAAACACAATGCTATATTCTTTGTGATGTGTGTTTCCTAGAAGAATTTGCGAGATACCGACCTTGTTATCAAATCATGGAATTTAGATATTTTCGGCTGTTATCTAAAAATTTCCGAAGACATCAAATATTTCTTTGACAAGGTAGACATATGCCCCCAGGTACCTAAACCTTTGAAGGTAGCTTTTTTATGGTTGCACAGTGCCCATCACCAACAGCAAGTGTATTCCCGTATAAGAGCAAACACTGCAACAAACTACACTAACTTGAACTTGCCGGTGTTTGTAACGGATTGGGAAATAAACACAGCTACCAAGCCAGTGAGTGTGGACGGTGTCTTTAAACAGCTTCAATCTCGTTCACGTATCATTCAGTGGAAAACGGCCCAAACAGGCGTATTGAAATTCACTGCATCGTATGATTCGCAGCCAATACGAAATGTACTCTCCCGGCCCGATATTGAAAACCACAAGTCGATGACACGCTACAGGCAGGGCTCGCCAGATTGATATTTTTATCATTAGCCAGTAGCCAACAGCCAACAGCCAATAACATGTGTTTATTGCCGGTACAAACATTGGGATACGCTTGCCATCTTCACAAACGCCAGGAGTATTTTTTTGTAACGTTGGTGAAGTTTTTCCTGCACGAGTGAGACAATTCGTAATTCTCGTGTTCGTGGTTATCACATCCATTTCACTGTGGCCGGCGTAATTGTTATCTGTAGGCTTGAAATATGTGGTATTTTGTGTGCAATGCTACATTCTTTAATCAACCATATACTTCTACTACATATTAGTATTTGTATCGTTGCGTGGTCTTATACACCTGGGCCCATATCCATATTCATAAACCAACTTAAGTTAAAGTGTGATACTTATCTATTGAATTTCACAATAGATAAGTATCACACTTTGACTTAAGTTGGTTTATGAATATGGGCCCAGTACACTGGGCCTTATTGTAATGAATTGAGGCTCACCTGTCCTATCTTCGAAGAGAAATGTTACCAGAAAAAAGTTTGAGAAAAGCCAGACAACTTTTTCAACTGCCAAAAAATAATGAAACTCCTACCGGAGTATAATATTGTAAAGAGACGATATGCGGCCTCTCGATTTTCAACGTTCGAATCGGTTACTGCCGTCGTCTTGCGTTCTCACGTATAACGTTAGAGTGGAGCTTTATTGTCGGAATCCCCAATGGTTCTTGCAGCAGGTTGTTATTCCAACGCTTTGTGGTTGGTCTCATCCCGTAGGGTTTCTTTGCCTCGTCTTCCGGCTTTCTACCTCCGAAAGTGAAAATATCAGCAGGTGATTGGAGACGCAATAGGGGACATCGCGCCTGTTATTTGATATGTTCTTCAACTGTCATTGACTTTGAATTATTCACAATGGAAAGCGCCTCTCGGAGGTTTGCTTCGTGGAAAACTCATCGAATATTACGCGGTTGGTACAGTTATTCATCAGTAATCTGTCAAATATCTGAATACCTTTCTCAGCTTTGCACTGAAGATGGATTCTATGTTTCGCAATGCACCTGGTGTATACCCTGATCGGATTCGAGTATTCCAACTGGCAAGATATATACCTGAAGGCGTCTCACTACATATCCCAATCAAATTCTTGTCTCATGGTCCAGTCTATTTCCGTCTTACATCAGCGGACATCGGACAACTATTGCGATTCGGGAAATTAGGAGGCGGGAGTTGTGGTACGACCGGGGAATCACGACCCATGACATTAAGGCTTTGGCGACGCGGGGGCTAAGTCGCAGGCCATGTTAAAGCAGACAGGCATGCCGGTTCCGTTGCTTGATTATCAGCCATGTGGTGTTGCCAACACAGAAATTGCAACGTGTGCGAATGTTACCGCTACCGAAACAAAATTTCCTATGTTTATATGCTGTGTCGACGCATAAGTCGGTTGATGCACGGACGTAAAGGCTTATAATACATTCTATACATCCTTGGTTGACAATGTTTGAGGAGCATTTGTACAAAGGCCATTTTTAACCTCAACCAACCGGCCTAACGACGTCCACACAGTGTATATAATTTTGTACCATTTAAAAGGATTATACATGTAGTGATATTCTTCAGCCTATTGCAATGGAAAATATGAAAATACATGTATCGATTGTAGCTCGACATACATTCCTGTCTCAACTGTGTCCGACTCCAATCAGTTGAATAAAAACATTCAATTATTGCTAGCAATTTCCACTTTAGCGACTCCTCTCGTTACGCCCCCTCTATGTCGACTGCCGTGGTCTACCAATCCCTTAAGGATTTGAAGCAATCATTGATAAAGGCAATAGCAATTATACCATGGTTACCAAATGATTCAGAAATCACTTGGCCAGGTGTGCGCATACAGGCATGACAGTATGAGTAACAAAATGAGAAAAGTCACGGTAGTGTGACACTGCAAAAAGTAACAGTCAGCTATGCTGCATTTCAGGAAAGAAGGTTGTTAGTGTTTCATTCCGACTGTAAAGGCTTCTACCGATCATTATGATGGAGACATATCGCTAACAAATGCAATAAGACGGAGTATAAACCCAATCACTCCGTGATCAGCAGGAGAGATACAATCACCTGACGTTTCTGTAATCCTTGCCTATTGATTTTCTCTAAGCAGGGTGCAGTCATCTTCAAATGAAACTGGTGGCTGTAAACAGACGCGGCGGTGTACGCAGTAAAAATCTGGCGGAGGTCGGATGTCCAACGTGCAATCAAAATCAGTTTGCATGACACAAAACACTCTTGAAAATAGAGCGATATGGCTACTAATTGTCTTTGTTGATTTTCCAGGTTGATGGTATGATAATCTCTCCCGTCATGCCGAAGTTCTCGATTTCCTATTACACCATTGCATCTGTTCGTGTTCTCGACTTCCAGATATTCTTACTACCCTCATGTTCATCAGCGAATTATCTCAATCCATCTCACGGGGATTTCTGATTACTGGCAAGGTCCCATACCATGGTTAAGTTCCTGTTGTGAGCGACTCTATTGATCCGTCGACAGCGGCAGCTCCAGACAAGATCTGCGCTAGATTGAATCGGCAGGTGATCGATCTGAAATCGTTGAACATGTATATCATAATGGACTCAATTGCACTTTAAAGTCTATTTGTGCAAATTGATAGCGTTAGCCTGGTAATCGTACAAATTCAAGGTGAAGGCGAGCGTGTCATCGGTTAAGAGCGAGAAACCATGCTGAGGAACATTTATCTTAATTATACGTCTTTTGTGATAACTTTGTTGATTTTCATTGCTTTTCCCTCGGTAGCCCACTGAAAGTTGTTATCAGGCAGGCACTTCGGACTTCTAGTAATTCCATCGACGCGTACTTTCTTCTTCAACGCAAAGTCATGACCTTGACTAGTGCTGTGAAAGAGGTCTTTAATCATAACGACCTTCTATACCAGCTGTATTTTTTTTTATCGCACAAAGCCTGTGATAGGTTTTTTCCTGCAGAGAAGTGATATTGTCTCCCCCCCGAGTTTCTGCGCGTCGATACAACGTCACCTTTGACTTTTCCGTACACACAGGTCTCTATCCAGTTGCTCTATCTGTCCGGCTGACACACCCTCCAATCTACCTGGGTAATAAAGTAGACGTATGCGGTGTTCCCGGCTGCAGATGGACCCTACCTGATATCTGAAGCCGTGAAAACAGTCAACCAGTAATCCCAAATGACCCAGTGCCACATACATCATTTAAAACCACTGTTCCAACATAACTTGATTATCAGTTGGTGTGGTTGTGACCTGTGGGAAAATGGATATTGATACGCTTTATGTATGCTAGTATATAATATCATAGGAAATACATGTAGTTGTGACCTCTATCTGGTACATGTATTAAAATTATTATTATTGTTATTAATAATCAAGCTAGTAACGATAGAAAGTAACATGCTTACGTCATAATTTTGGCCAATATTTTTTGAAAACTTCCCATACTAGAAACTTGAGCGTCTTCATTTGATCTCCAGCTAACATATATAGGAAGTTCCTTCATAAAGTAAGGAAGACATCTACTTTTTAAAGCATTCAGACCAAGCGCCGTGACTTATTGGCAGGTCGGTAAAAATCATTATTTTATCCGGAGAAGAGTGCTGAGCTGCTTTGTAAAAAAGGCACTAGAGCGAGTGCTCCGGTGAGATATCGTCGCGAAGGTGCGTAATGGTACGGCTGCGAATTAAATCATGCAGATTGCTTGCGAGATACAAAGGTAAATCGGCGGAATTTGGTTCAGCTCACTGTGAACATAAAGTTTCATTAGGATACCTCCACATAAAGCTTTTTGGTCTATCGTGGTATATAGATACATACAACAGCTAAGTGATTCTGCGGAGCGTACGAAATGCGATATAGTAACAATACATTGCCTAGATATTAAATCTGAGTAGCTGTCGTCAAAAGCTGGTTTCAAATTTTCGGTCCTGTTGTAAGGAATGATTCTCCTCTTTTTTTCTTGGGGTGTTGAAAATATTGTATGGATCGGTTAGAGGGTGATTGAACAAATGTATCGCTGCAGGAAAATCTGCATGGCAGCTGTGTTACTTCATAGTAAGGAAACCTGTTAAGAGTTGTTGATGGTTTGGATCAATGCCTACGCCGTTCAAAAGTTAAAATCTGAAATAACATCACAGATATTTTTCAATTTAAAATCATGTAAATACGAATATCGAATGTAACTTTCAACACTGCTGTCGTGTGAGCCCATATGGATTTACTCTATAGGCCAGTGATCACCACGTTGCTATGTAATGTACAGTGGCAATAAACTTTATTTTTTCTACAGAAACAATAGATTAAATGACATTGCAACTGCAACTGCAAACTGTCGTTTAACTATTACCGTGACTGTAATGATCTGTACTTCATCAACCTTTACTAAAGTATGTGATACAGATCAATCCAAATTAACCTCCATGGCGTGTCCTGGTGATCTTAAATCCCAGGAGACAGTCTTAATGCCTGATCAACAGTGTAACTTGTCGGTCAATGTGAGCGGCGAACATAAACCAATTGTGTCTCTGTGGCCGATAGTTAATATATAGGTAGGGAGCCAGGTTATGGGGGTTTATGTTCATGTCATGTATTGTGTAACAAAGCGTCTGGCCTTTGATAGGGAAATGCAGAAGATTTCAGTTTTCTTTTCTGTCTTATTTTGAAAAAGAAGATTTCAGTTTTCTTTATAAATAAACTGTTTTATTTTGAGAAAATGAAAACTAAAGAAGTCAATCTTCGTCAGTGATCATCATTCGGGCCACAAAGAACTTATCCTTAATATTACAAAAAACCTGCCAACACCACTGTGCTATTACCGAATGCTATGCTTGCAACCATGTTCATTTGTGTACAATTGTCGTTGCTTCAATTTGTTCCAATTGAGAGTTTGAATTGTGACCGACCATGAAATCATATCCATGTTAAGCGATATTCAGCTCAGCTGCCGACAGATACAATCTGGTGCAATATCTTGTCTGGATCGAGTTGAGCTGCCGCTGTCGACGGATCGATGAAGTCGCTTACTGTAGGAATTACAGCATGTTGGCGTCAATCCGTGATCTCGCAATTAAATTCTCGACATTCTTGCCATTATACGCACCTCTGCCGCCATATCTCACCTCGCGAAACACTCGCTGCCGTGCCTGCTTCATAAAGCAGGCACCATTGCTCTAAAGTATAGCTTTTTTACCTCCCTGCAAATATATCATGGGGCTTAAGTTAAAATGCTAAAGAAAACATAACGGATTCATTACTCATCTCTAAGCTACGGATCAAGACAATCTGCTTATAGTGCTTTTAATTAGAAATCATGGACAAAGTTCTAAAAAGGTGTGTCAGAGATCACGCGGATATTTTTCAAACCTGCCGAGCAATTTCTGATTTTCGTGTTGCGAAACAAAATTAATGAATTCAAGACATGTTTTATTCTACGCCGACGGCATACAACCTGAAATCATGATATCAACAACACATCAGCTATGGAGCCTTCCTCACAATGCAGTCAATGCTCACTCCTCATTCAAAATTGCCTTTTTATTATCCGACCAATAATACGACACCTTAGCTAGCTTCAAATGCATTAGCTGGGGGAAATCTTCATTAGGCAGTATTGCTGAGGATATGCACTTTTCAATATGTAAAATGATCGTGATCAAAGTCGTACTTCAGGGAAAGGAAGTGTAGATGTAAAACATTATAGCGTGTGTGACACACTAGCATTCGCATACCGCCGTAGTCTCGTTGTCTCGTTGTCTCGTAAACCCCACCTAGTGTCAAAATTTAGTATTTTTTAGTGCTTATGAGGTGCTTTATTCTGTTATTTCTGAGACAGTACACCATCTTGTATAAGACCAACATCTCTATGAACCATCTCGATTCAAGCTGCGAGGAAGCACTAATTATTTCTGTCAATAGAGCCTAAAGCTTGCATGGTTCGATTGGATGCACATATCCTAATATAATCTCTTGATTGATCCGAGCAGGCAGTCAAAGCAAGGTGGAATATTATCTCACATGAAAAGATCGTTGTCATATGAGGAGCTTTTATCATTTTTGAAAGAAAATGCAGTGGATTAGAAACATAGCCAGATGTACGAGTAATCACGAATAATTTTGATGATGATGTTTATCGTGGTTTCTCTTGTCGCTTGCTGGACTGTAACTGCCCAAGTACAAGCTGGAATAATTGTACGTATTAGTTCTTTTAAAGTTTTTTTTTGGTATTGGCTTTAATTGGTATCTAATGATAATTTTTTTCCTAACATATGCTAGAAAATATAATCTATAGATAATGTAAAAAAGATAGCTTTCCTTACCTTTGAACTTTCGAAGGCAACATCCTTTGGCCAAATACATGCAATGTATTTGTTTTATTAGAGTTGGTCAGACTATGACATTTACCAATATTGGTCATATCTCGTTGCTTATTCGAGCTGGAAATGATTATCAGAGAACAACAATTCCATCAGTTTTTCAATTGAAACAAAATAGTTTCGCAATTTTATTTTCGCAGATTGATTTTATTCGCGATATCCGAGAAAAAATTTCCGAGAAAATGTGTCGTTTTACAAATGTGTCGTTTTACAGTATAAGCTGCTGAAACTTTCAATACACATATCCATTCTATGCGTATATTTAGGTGTACGACAAGCCATGGCGATTCACTGGTAACGGCGGAAACGATAGAAGCAGCGGAAATTGAATGCAAACAGCTGGTCCTAACCCAAGGGAACAGGGCGATCTAGAAGCATTTATAAAATGTAAATTAACTCTCTTTCTTTGAGATCTGAATATGGGTTGAAAGAATATCCAAATCATAGGGGTTTGAATAATTTCATAGTCATACTAGTACAATTAACACGAATGTTGGTATAAACAGTATTATTCCGTTGGTTACAATGAGATTTTATTTTTTAAACATTACATGTATATTATGTTGTTTCCGTCCAATTTTCATCGTTTCCGCTCTTTCCGATAAATCGCCATGGCGTCTACAACACTCGTTTCGTATGATCGATAAACCATACTACATGTTCTACCATACTACGAGGTTCTTTAATATCTGAAAATGTCAATCAGCGTGTCTTGGAAAAGATCCGATAGTAATGACGACAAAAAGACAAAAGGCACGCATGGAATTAGCCTTCTTAGCTTGATGAAGGGAACATGATGATGTACAGTCGGTATCTTCTGACTAACGAACGCAATTTAGGGGGACATAATGGAGACAAGCCATCATACAACTTCTGGATTGGAAGCAGCGTCTTCGATAAAGAAGAGTGTAATAGCACCGTCATGGCGTATTTTCGTAGGTATGATTCAAAATGGCGGACTTTATGTTTGGAAAAGGAGTTTTCCATCTGCAGCTCCCCGTGCTATTTGAGCTACAGACACTAATCAACTCCAAACGCCCTTAAAGCATAAATAGATTAAGAGTCAATTGCGAAAGCCGAAGGGAATGTACAATCACCACCAAACAATGGCCTCAACTTCTGTGTCAACACAATGACAGAAGACAGTGCGCATCACGACTGTCAATTATAAAGAAAATGTCTCCTCCAAGCTATGAGCAACAAACCCCAACATGCTTAATAACCCAGAACTCCAATTTATCGTTAAATGAAAGGTTACTTTCTGTCGTGCTGCCCACGGAAGGTAATTTCTTCATAATTGCAGGTACATCGCGATTGAACGAATAGCTAATTTTTACTATTACCTCAGGGTAGACGATACCATTATTTGTCAGACAGTCTTGTGCGGCGAATTTTGAAAGAAAATTGTTGAAATGATTCCGCAGGATGTCATTGGACGAATAGCGGATGTCTGATGAACGGGTAATTCATAAAATAGTTTGTCGAACACAGATGACAACTCGCTAGGCGAAGGTGTGGTTCCGTAAAGCAGTTGGTGCTAAGAATCGGTGCAATGAACCTTCGAAAACGTGGGGAACGCTTTTGGGGAAACGCACGGCGGTGTACTAACGTCGTCCAAAAAAACTGCGTTACCTTCCAGTGGCTGCTTCTGTCTGTAGATCACATGAAGCAGATGTTCAAGCTCGTGCGGTGGTTAATTCTGATTTTGCCCGCGGCCTACCCCGGCCTCTTTTCTCCTTGACAACGAAGCATCACTCAGATCAACACACGGTGATGTTTTTTTTTGAAATTTCAAAAATTTGTTCGGTTGTCAGCTTGAGTTACCACGGTGCATCGCTGGGGATAAGGCATTGATCTAATCGGATGTGAGGTGACAAATCATTTGAACAAGATGAAAAATCCATTTTTTCTTAAGTAACCTGGGTGAAGGGGAGAGAAGGGAAGGTAGACAAGACCGGGATTGTCTGTGAACATTATTGATATCTTGATTAAATTATTTGCCAGAGCTGACATAGACACGTTTGGCCTGATATGGACTGGGTACGTATCTTTTTTTTATCATTTATTGAAGAAAATAACATTTAATGGGACCAGCCATGCTCACGCCTTACATTCATAATTGGTCACGACGTTTTTCAGGTTTAATCGGGTGTGGTCAGGTTTCAATCCATTTCCACTATTGTAGTTGGACAGGGGTCCATCGTTGATAAGATTGCCTTTGCTTCCAAACATGATTAAGCCAGGCCGTGTCGAAATCAATTTAAGGATCTGCCTGAATCAATAACGGCCTTGGTATACTGATTGAGTTCATTACTGTTTACCACCATGGCCAATACCAATTGATGCTTGTAACATAAAGCATACCCTATGGTTTATTGTTGCTAACAAATTACGTAAGCAGTTCTGTACGTGTTTGAATGGTTACATGTAGGTTACATGTACATTCAATCTGCTTCCCTCCCTTATGTTGGACCAAACTATACAGGACCGACTGTGGACTCTTAAGCAAACAACCAGCTACGAACCACTTACATACTCATTAGTTGGGCCAGTTCATCATTCGATTTATGTTGAGGTCAAGATCTCCGGGGATGCCTCATCTTTGAGTTTTTTGCGTTGTTGATCAGTTCCAGCATGCTGACATTGTTACTCCTCATTATATATTAGTGTATAATTGCACCTTGGCCGGGCACTAGTAAATAATGGAACTGCTGATTTCGATGAAAGGATAGGACATGATCTATTTAGTTCATGGGCCTCTTGTCCGTTTACAAAACAGGTTGTGAGAAAAACATGCCGTACATATCCCGTGTTGGCACGGGATTGTTACATTTCCTACCGTTTGCTTTCCTCCCTATTGTCACTCCAATCAGTACACGGCCAACTGTGGACTCAAGGCAAACACATCATCTGCTAACCACTTGACCAGCCATTAATAGCCGCACCATTCATAAATCATGCGATGCATGCCGAGATCGAGATTTCTGTGGGTTTCTGACTTTTTACACTGTTGATCAGTCCAAGTGAAGTATTAAGGGGGTTACCCCTTGTTGTACATTTGTGTATCAACCCATCTTAATTGCATTGGTAAGCAACGGAACTGTATGCCTTTTGGTCGGCTGACTAGGTTGACTGATGTAATTTCTCAAACAAATACGTGTACACCATTTTGCCTTCTGGCACCATAGAGCAATCTCAGTTTCCTCACTGCTCCGCAATGCGTGCAATTTACGATGCAATCTCTCCGTTCAACTCGCCTACTCTTTGAGACGTTTAATTAAAGAAAAACAAATGCACAATGGTAATGGTGATAGATCAGTCTTCTGGGGTAACAGTCTTCACTGATTACGCTTTTTTTCTCCAGCACCTTAAGAATCCTTCGTTTTCAATTCGTTTGCACCGCTGGAGGTAACGGCTGTTATCGGCATTTTCCAAATCCCAGTAAGTGGATTGGTCCTTGACACAACGTGTTGATAATCGACATTGTAAAATGAAAATATTTCATTTTTTTGGGTTTGGATATCTTGAAAGACCGATGGCCTTATTCATAGCTCATTGGCTGTCGGAAGGTCAAGTTGACCTTCGTAAACGGTAACTTTTTGGCCTGATTGCAGAATCCCTGACAAAACCTTCAAAGAGGCGTTTTGACAGTGCTACGTATTCAAATATCAAGCCCAAGGGTCTAAAATTACCATTGTCAATAAACTAATACAATCATCCATACACTTTATGTCTGAATATGTACATGTCATATGCCAAGTGTTTAGTCAGGTTGAAGTGGCCATTCGTGTTCGATGGCTTCGTTGTGTTTGTGTGGTCGGTTTAGCAAAACAGGCTACTTGTATTCGGAAGCATTATCTAAATATTCATGCGACTGATTTTCTTATCTGTTACGATGAAAACGAAGTATCTTCACTAACATATATATAAGAAATGATTAGCAATTATTCACTCTCATTTTAACGGATGCGTTTTATTTTAGTCAGACACACTTTATTGACGAACTCACTGGACAAGCGCATCGGAGGCATATACATTGCTCTACAGACAGGAAGATTAGTCAAATTGTCCAATTTGTTCACTTTTTAATGCAGCCGGTGTATTGCCGATACAAAAACGTGACCGAGTGGTGTTGACATACCCTGCATTCAAATGACTCTTCCTTCGGCATGTATAGCAATGTTCGCTCGTACACCGTGGGAACCAAATTTCTTCCTCCTTTTCCAACTTCGATCCAAGTGGACCATTTTTGCTAAATAATGTAAATTTTATCAATTCTGGTCTCAGCGCGCACAGGGTTAGTTTAGAATCCTAATCAATCAAATCCAAATTCCAAGCAGCACGCCAAAACAAACTTCTATGAACTGCTTATTCTTGAAAGTTTGCAAAGTTTTAAACTACACAACTAACTAATAGGTGATTAATCAGTTAGGGGTCTTCCCCCTAAGAAACATCCCAAAACATACATAATTCATCATTTTGTATCACGTGGTGACATACTCAGGCAATCTGTCTAGTTTATGTTTAAAAAATACGTCTTTAGTTTAGTTGGATATGTTACCTGTTACTAACATACATACAGCTAATCGCTCTCGTTAACCAAACGTACGATGTATTAAGCAAGGCGATGGTGAACAGTTTTTCGTGCGTCACCAGAAACTGGCCGGACAGAAGAAAAAGGTAAGATCTTATTAAGGCTGGCTGGTTTGTTACATTAAAAAACATATACAGTTGCTGTTGGGTATGAGGAATATGTTGGATTGAAAATTGGATATACATGTACTCGCTTAAAAAATTATGGCACCAATATTCCTACTGTTGTTTCAAGTTTCAATTCGAAAAACCAGTTGGTTTTTTTTTCAGGAGGGATTTTCGCGAAACACACGCATCTTACTTTTTAAAAGCTGCTACAAAAAGCTGTTAAACAGAAACGCCTCCTGTTCAAACAACTGGCCAATGACTCGATTTTTACTGTATAATTGTATAAGAATCTATGAAAAAAACATGTTATTTGAGGAATAATCTAATGAATACACCGTGTTAAATAATTTAAACTCAATTCAAACACTGTGCGTTAATCATTCACAATTTAAAAACCCCACAGAACTATTTTCTCAAGATTACCTGAACACCGTTAGCGTGACAGAGGACCCACTTGGGAATTGTCAACGTCACGTTTGATTAATTGCACAATCTACAAACGAACATTTAAAATCGGAAAAGATTTTTATTAATGTTTGATAGCATAAAATGTAGATTTTCAACAAATTCGGGTCGATTAATATTTGTCAAAGTACAGATAACTGTGGAATTGCCACTATCAATCAAAATTGGTTTCATTTGTATCAGCTTGCATGTCATGTGTCATTTAAATAATTAAGTATACGATTCTAAGCACATTATGTTAAGGTTGCTTTAAAATTGAAGCTAATTTGATACATTTACAAGCTTCTCAGAAAAAGGTCGGTGAGCGTTTTTGGCGAAAGAAAACAAGTTAAAGATTGCAAAATGTTCTAAAAAGGCGATTTAAAAAACCTAAATAAACCCCTTTCAAATCAAGATTAATGCTTTACACCATGTCTGATAACAAGACACTGTCTACTCCGTTACCGGTGCACGGTTTCGTGTGGGCTCGCCGAAACAGACTGCTATCATCAAAGGTAATATGCCACCGATGGGTCCCTGAGTGATCTGTCAACATCTGCCTGCGGTAAATGAGAGGTCCTTGATCGTGTGTGAAAGGCCAAAAGCCTTTGTGCTGTAGAATCTAGCCAATGGCCCTGGTGTAGTGAACAGTCAGAAGCTAAGGTGTAAGGTTGCAATGTAAAGCTTGGAAGGGAACACCAGGTTGTGTTTATCGGTTAAATGTCTTTCAATGTTTCCCGGAGGGAGGTTAGTGTTTTCACACAATAGACAGCTGGAGGGACTATGCCTTTTCAACAGTGGAACAGAGAGAAACATGTCATTTTCGTTTTATAGTTCCTTTTAACAAGGAGGGAAAACAGACAAAATCGGAAACACTCATTACTACAAAACATTACGCTGGCCGTTAGAAAAATGAATGTTCTGATATGGGAGTTAGAATTAGTTAGCTGAAAGAAAACACTGGGGATTTGCTTCCAAGGTTATCACCCCGCCAACCACCCTTGCCTTTTCCTGAATATGAATATAAGATTAAGGAAAGGCAAACGAACACCTCAGAATACGTTAAATAACTGAATATCAATCTGACACATGCTGTTCACTAAAGAATCTCAGATGTCCTTTTAACAGAGTACACCATACCTACCACAGAGCAATCCATTATGTTCATTGTCATTAGAGTTATAATAAAACATGTTCAATATATCAGTAAGATGCATCGGAACAATTTACAAACTAAATTCGGAATGTGTGCATAACTGTTGGCTGACCACTTGTACACAAGAGTGACCACACAACCCTGTGTTCACCTTGCCCACGAGCCAGGAACTGACATTCAATACATGCATTACAATACGTAAACACCTAGCGTGAAACACAATGATTTAATCCTCTGCCATTCATACTCGTCATACCATGCACTGCACCAGACCGCCACCCGATTACCTCACAATTCCAACCACATGAACAAAGAAAGACTACTATACAAAGGATTAAATCATTCTGTTGATCAACAGGTACGGTCATACCCATTCAAAGGGATCACACGTGATTGACCAGTCTAAAAGGGCCACATAAATTGCAAATAGGGGGTATTGTTACAGGGAATGTGAGTGAATTATGATTTGTCCAAGTATGGATGAAAGGGAATGCACAGGTGCGATCCTGTTACGTAAATTATTAAATAACTGAGGTTGCAGTTTGGAGGTTGCTATTGGGCGTTTAAAGGAGCATAATTCACTAATGATTACGCTCAGCTGATGCTGATCAAAATGTTGATAAAAGTGGTCTTTCAACATCGTCTCTTAACAAAAACCTATACTACTGACTGATCCTACTAGCTAGATAACCTTTGTTTATGAGGGGTAAACAGTCAGCCTTCTACGTAACTATACACCTGAGAGAATATCCGCCATGAGAGTGCCTCGGCGTTGCCCACCTTGGTAGCCACACTGCGGCTACCTAAATTGTGATAGATACGGCCGTGCATCAAAAGGGACATATTCACTCGGCTGTCTCTTTTATCTTATTAATAACCAGCTATAGCCAACGATATCCAGTATGATGGAAACAGTTCATCAGTATTGCAAGAAAAATGTACCTGATCAAGGGAAACACGCATCTGTTGCGGCGATGATGATTGTCTTTCAATATCCATGGTCATGCGATGTTATTTTGGCTTATCAAAAAGACGAAAAGGCCAAGACTATGTATTGCAGACGATGTTTAACAGCTACATTGCGTATCTATTGCATAGAGCCTACTCGAAAGCAGGCTGTTCTACGTTTTTTGAAATCGAAGCATTTATTTTGGCATAATGGCAGTGCATACCTTACTAATTTCAATGGGACACTGCAGACAATCACATTGAAATTTAATCTGATTTGAATCATTTCTGACACAATTTCAAATTGATACGACGAAGCGATCGTTTGAAATTGCCAGCATATCGCTGTCCATGTTGCATGACATTGTTCGATAAATATCTTCGTCCTCTGTCTGCTCCTAGCGTCATACTCCGCTTGCGATCCCGGGCGCATCCCGGGCTACTAGGGATGATGCTTACCAATCAATGCTTGGAAGTCCCGTACGCTGTGATGGACTCATCAGTATGATTCGTCTTGTGAGCCTGAGCGTGGGCGATATATATGATTAGTGTCATCCTATTGACCTTATGATGGCACTTTATCGCCATGCATATCTACCAAAGATTAACAATTACGTTAACTGTAACTTGTTTGGTGTTTTTGGCTGCAGCTGTCAATGTTGCCATACATCTAGTGTGGGTTTGGGATGAAGTTCTGCGGTGTGAGATAAAGACTCGGCACTCCGGGGCTATTCTAGCATAAGGAAGCTGATAATGATATGATCCGGAGGGCATTATGAGGATGATTCGGTTGGACAGATATGCTCTTACTTGTATTATTCCTCCTGATGAACACCGGGGCGGCTTTGTTGTCAACGCCGGATATTGGATGGAGTTCTTTGCTGACCTTGTCGACAGTGTAAATATGAACGCTTTCAGGTTGGTAGCCACAAGGTCTTGTACTAGAAGTTCAACTAAACGAATTGCTTGAGCTCAATATCGTAACACTGCTTTGAAGTGATGGAAACAGAGTCTCTACAGATAATTTAGTTGCACTTTAAAAAAAACTGAAATAGAAAAAAATTATTCCCCAAAAAGTGCTGCACATTTATAACAAAGGGGGACATTACTACAAGACATCATTTCCCTGGTATGGATACAGCTCATTTTAATGTCTTGAAGGCAATTAGCCAGCTAGTATTTTTTTGCCATGAAATCCAATTTCCTCTTTGACAAATTAATATTCTACTGAGTCAACTAAATCAATCGAGGAGAACATTATCTTTATTTTCTTAAGATACCCGTCATTTTTTAATTTAATAGGACCATCCCGTGCGCACAGACAGCACGTAAGTATTTCAAGTATTTAATGAACACGAAAACACCATTTAAAAATTTATTATTTTCTAATTATTTTTTCCCCGTTTAAACTCTATGATATCTTAAGGATATACACACAGGCAAAGTTGTCCATCAACAGATCAATGACGAGGATAGATCCATGGATGAAGTTCTTACCGTTCATCACCAGTCGACTGGTGCAGCACTGGTGAAGCATTTCAGTGGCTAGCACAACTTCCTCCAGCAAACCATATCCTGGGCTAGATGTACTGAAGGCCCTTAATTTGGAGACGTACCTGGCACCATCAGTCTGTGCACATCTCCCAGGAGTGATTGAGTATCCTGCCATGCATCGGCTGGTACAAAGCGAACAGCCTCATATGGTTCGTCAGCCGTTGCAGTGTGGTCAGTTGCACACGGTGTAAATTTACTGGGCGAGTGCATCGCACCATGAAGTACACTCCGGTCGCATTTGAAAAATGGTCAGTTCACATGCTGTTAAGCATGGTCCTGTGGCAAGATTCGGGGGCAAGACATTGCAATTTGCTGTTCTCCATGTGCTGGTGGCGATACCGATCCATTAAGATTCAGACAAACCCTTATCTCAGAAGGATGTGCCCCTGACGTCAAACGAGTCTATTAGGGACGGGCTAATGTGGATTCAAAATGGATTGCCACACTGCCTTACCGGGCTAGCTTTGTAGTCGACGCTAATTGAGCCTGATTAATAAAATTAAGTTACTAGTTCGCAAGTCAATTACGAAGGCTTGCTCCCGCATCAAAGTGAGGATTGCATCAAAGGAAATCAAACATTTTGGATTAATGGGATATATCTTGTCATTTTCTTTGAATAATAGTGGTTCTTAATAACAGCTGACGATCAAAGGCATCCGGATTATCCGGTGGCTATTGACAAGGATTTATGGATCAGTTGCGCCATCAAAAGGCAGAAAACAAGCTAATATAATGTGATATGTGCGGAATTGCTTTCTGATTTTTTTCATATCAGGTGACAAAAACATTTCATGTTTCCGCGTTTCAGTTATAAGACGATATGATGGACGAAAAAATTGAAAGAATATTTCATGAAATATTAATATGCGTTTGCATTTTTTTCGTAAGTAGCTGCATTTCTTTTATTTCTCCGTCTTTAGTTGACATATGATATCCATTCATTAACAGTCAGTCGCTCTTGTCAAAACGACGCCACAAAAGATAAGTTTTGCCTCTTGGTTGAAATAGTATATCACACCATTCAGTTATTTCGTTCGTCAGCATTCTTCCCCATTGATATTTATTTGCAAACACTGAATGCTTTCTGGGGAACTAATAGATGAGGGAGAATAATTGATTAATGTTTTAGAACAGCTTTAAATTGGCCAGTCATCAAAAATTGGGGGAAAAAATGTATTATTTCCTGGAATGACGAAATGTGTGGGAACAAACCGGCCTGTGATCGCAATTAAGCTGAACATCTAAAAAAAAACCAAATAAAGAAGTTACACATTTCTTCAATGCAGCCAGTGCCAGTCACACGGAGACTAAGTTTCGCGAGGTAAACAGCAATCCGGCTTATTGGAAATGTCGTGCTAAGACGGAGCAGCTTATTGCAAAAGAATCGTTGTGACCTTAAATAAAAGCTTTGCACGAAGCAATAAAAAGCAACCGCCTGCCTACAGAGCTGTACGTACACGCATCACGAATGGTGTGTTCAACACTGGTGATCATTGTCACATTCAAATTATTAATTTTCTATCTCGGAGTCATATGAAATATTCCTCGGTTACTAGCCATTTTTATAAGGTTACACTGAAGGTACCAGATTGATCTCTTCTGTTCACTTGACTTGGATGTAAATTTACTCTCCGGAAACACATTTCTTCTCTATCGAAAGTATCAACAGCATACCAGCTTAAGCACACCGGAAAAAACACCTACTATGACAGAAGTCGGGCCCTTTTTGCATCCTGAACTATACAGCGCAGTTTACCAAGCGTCTGGCCGCGTATGCGACTGTTCCTAAACCATGCACAAATGTGTCAACCAATATCTCTCTCGAGATTATTGGATACCAAAGGAAAATGTAACAGGAATAGGAAAAGGAATATTGTGCAGATCAATACAGGTCGCTAATCACATCAGCTCAGACACATTTCAATATATTTAATTGATACTTATTGCTTCAGCACGATAGTGAGTTACCCCGTTTACAGGCCGTATCGTATTCCTGGAGACCACTCTGGAATTGGTGTTGTCGATAGAGGGGCCTTAGCGTTACCATATTTGGGAGGCCTCCAAATATTCATGTAGAAGTGAAATTGATCCCTTAATGTGGTACCATATTTGGGAGGTCTCCGAATATTCAGGTGGAAGTGGAATTGATCCCTCAATGTGTCACTCAGATGGAAGTTGACCCATTCACAAAAATGCTCAATACTTCATCTATTACACGGAAGTGAATATACACTAATTGTGATGATACTATATAAGGCCGTCAGCCGTAATGTAATCATAAGGTATTTAGGAGAAATGAAGTCGTACTCAGAGCATCGATGTAATACACGAGAAATCATTTAAATGAGGATATTGCAAAGACAATGAGATTGAACTGCATCATGTCACGAATGGATCATTTCTATGATGGATTCTGTGGTCGAATGCTGGACAGAGGCCTTTAAACTGATGGCTTACTCGTTGTCCGACAGCGACAAATAAGCTACAAAGCTTACCAATATTCAGTTAAAAAAGAACATAATTCCTTGGGCACGAAAGGCTTAGTTGTAAAGGTTACGCCCATGGTTAGTAATGTCCATGTCATTGAGTCTAGGTACAAAGATCAATGATTCCAGTAGGATTTGAAATTCAGTCACAACACCGATGTTGAATTTCTGGTTCATCTAACAGCTTATCCAACATACATGTATAACACAGGGCCCTGTGCTACGCATACAATGATGCACGCAGCAGCTACATGCATAGAACACTGCATCTATCCCCCTGACATTATGGCGCTATTGGGGATGTTTGCAACTATATGGTATCATTGCGTGACAACGCTGAGTGTACATATACTAATAGCTACTGACATAACAACTCGAAATAAAAACAATTCTAACCGTTTGTTATTTGGCTTGTTTGGGGCTCCAATATGTACTCAACGGACTTAAAAAACTGAACGCAAAATTATTGTCGGATATAATGATAACTTTCATAGTTGCGTGTGACATTCTCACGAACGCTTCCAGGAATTTGCATTCTTAATTCGTTTGCACATTATTTCATATTTACAGCAGTCTGCAAGGCGATACCTACCAAGTCCCAAGATTAAATAACATGAATAAAGACTCGCCTTCATTTTTGGCTTACCGTAGTGAAGTCTATACAACACCGCTGTGTCCGTCGTCCGTCGTTGTCGTCGTCGTCGTCGTATCCTGTCTGTATCATGTTTCAAAAAATGTGGCACGTTTCTTAACCACAAAAGCTAAAGAACTTGAAAGTTTGTACACAGGACCCCTCAGGTCAGGTGACGTCTGACAATGAATTTCGGTCCGATCTGATTCTTAACTTGGCCACCAGGGGGCCAGAATTTGAAACCTAAAAAGTGTGCTATCGCTCTTATGAATGAGTCGTTTTCGATAAAGCTAAACCCAAGTCTTGCTAAACCCAACCCTGGTGTTTCATTAATCAAAATATTGATATTCAGGGACGTTTAGAGAGTCATCTGCATACACTGTGGCATCGCATCTGCCGAAAGACCTGCATTCGGGTGCGTCCGGGGAGTCAATTTCAATTATCAGATTCATGAACCTTGATTTTATGTTGACACAATGTTATAATGCTTATCGAACACAACAGATAATGTGAATGAAATTTCATCAATGACAAAATCGGGAAATTGGTTTATTGATTTGCACAGCATGCATTGAAAAAAACAATTGTTCTCAAAACGTCAAACTTTGACTAGGTGCAGTGATATAATTTTCATCCTATGAATTCAAACAGACAACGGAATATTTGACAAGGTGTCACTGTGTGTCTTGTTTGTTTTGTTGTTGTTATCTTTATTTTTTTAAATCTTAGTGCATAGAATAATTAGCGCGCTGATGAAAGCCAACGTGCACATGTATGTGGATATTTTTATGTCCAATGTACTTGTATAACCATTTCCTTGGGATTTAATTTGATCAAACATATCACGTGTTTATACATCATCTTTATAGCCAGTATAAAAACATGTACTACCCTTGCGAATCGATCACGTCAAACATGGTTAAACTTGCCATGTGGGTCATGACATATTTTGTCGTTTATCGATATAAGGTATTAGTACGAGAACTTGGGTGCGTGTGTATATTGCAAGCAAAGGCTTTAACGGGTATTCTATCCGAGCATGAAAAACACACAGTTCAATTTAATTTCTTATTCTTAATCGAATATACATGTACGTGATATTTGATCTTGAATTTCTATAAAGCTAACCACACCCTTTCTTTGTGATTTCACGACATTATTGCCGAGATATTTTCAACGTTAAGCGATTTGAAATGTATGTAGATTAATCCAATTACAAATCTGATTAGAAAACTGTCTGTTATGTATGCTTTAACTTCAGACACACCCTAATGTGAATGGTTTCACACCCCAATGTGGTTTATTCACTGATCATGCTGTAAAATCATCACAGTTTTATAGTGAGCCTGAATGCATTACAGTAGCTAATGACACAACGAGTATCAGAAACGAATCGTGTCAGTCCAAGTATCTTTCCGAGCGTGTATTAGGCACATGCCCGTTGATTCAATTTCACGGATGGAGAGACGTCCCTTCATCTTTATTACTAGCCGATGGTTGAGATCATCTGGTTTTATGTCTCTATCGCGTGTAGGTGAGATGAGGAAGATTTAAAAGCTTCGTATATCCGATAGAATTTGGTAGAAATTGGCATGAATATTTCACGTGCTCAGTATTCAGTGTAAAACCAAGCATTTTGATTTTGAGTTGACAATCGGCACTTTTTTTCTTGTCACTGGCTATTCCATCACATATTGACAATGGTTGCTGTAAAAAAAGATCTTCGCCATGTGACGGATCACTCTAATTTCGATATTTGAACACCTCGTGCTTCAAGATAATTTGCTTCATAACCAACGATTAGCTTAACATTGAGTGCAGGAAACTAGGAACGGGTAGGGGGAGCTGGTACAAGTTCTTCAATTTCTGAAAAGATAACACACACTGACAATTGATTGATGAAGCATCAGCAATACATATATACTGGACAGATAACATGTCATCTAGTGGGGTTACCAGTGGTTGCTCGGGTTGATTACCGCCGATAGGTTGATGAGGGGACCTTTCTGATCGTATTTACCATTCACTGCCTTGCACAGCGTAATGGAATTGGACGTATAGACAAATCATATCACGGACAGGGCAATAATATGATGGAAGGAGCATGTTGCTTAGATCCGACATGTTTAGAGTAGATTGTTCTGGCCGGTTGCTGATATAACCAGAACTGTGACTACGGTAACAAGTAGCCATTCTCGCGAAACCCCAGCATTTCTAATATTGGCCGTTGTGTGCTTGCTTTCAATAATGGTCCGAGAAGCAATTCCTCAGGACCGAAAATCTGATCTTAATGGTCTGTTTTCAAGGCAGGCCTCCAACCTAGGCGATTTCGACCTCCATTATTCATAAGCCACAATGGGCATTATTGATTCACCTTGCGATTGTCTTTAAGAGGATTTAGTTTGACGGGGGCGAGTACGTGGCAGATCCCCCTTCAGTGATGCTTCCATTGATTGCTATCCGTTTGACCTTCTTGTATTCTTCATTTTGGTCTCTTCTCACCTCTTCTTTCTTCTCTAATCGATTTATAAGAAGTGACGGTGATTGCAACGACGCAACCTGCAAAGCAGAGGAGATAGGAATGTCCTGAGAACTGCGAGGTGATTTTTACTTCGTCTGTTGTTTATCATGAAAACGATTTTCTTAGACACAACGTGGATCGTCGATTTCATAGACACTTCTTTCTACAAACTTTTCATAAGCGCGGTTGTTGAAAATGTCAATGGTCTCGGCTGCAGATTATTGACTATTCGGAAATAAATCATTGATCAGCCGACTCTGACAACGCCAACGTGAAGGCTGTGTTCACGCAAGTCGGCGTTTATGTTATTTGTACATTCGCATAGTGTGATAGACTCTCAAAAATGTTATATGATTCGGATACCCTTTGGTTGTGACGAACAATGCTAAAATGTGGTTTGCATATATAGTTTGTCTAGAAGAAAAAGTCAATACAGTCCATCTGTCACGCAGTTGCACTCCACATAACTCCCCAAGGCCAAGGTGATGAAGACACTCTTTAAGAGTATGCCGGAATCGAAATCAAATGAGGAATAAAATGGATATCCACACTTAATCAATAAAATGCCTTTCGCGTAATGGATTTCGTCCATTTGCACTATTGCCAACGGCAGTAGTCCAAAATTGTTTGCCGCAATCTGTCTTAATCTTTTGCGACACGTAAGAATGATGCCGCTTCAGCGTTAGATGACGTCTTAGAGTCAAGTGGTGCCAAAGCCTTACCAGGACTGAATGCAGAAAATTCCAAGCACCTTCCAATTATCCATTAGAATATGTTTGGAAAATATGCCGATTATGCTTTCGAATGGTATTTTATTACACTTCGGTCGACTATTTTAAACAAAGTGGTGACTAATGGGCTTGATGAACAAAACCCAAGTCGCTTTCCTAATCTCGTAAGGAATGTGTAAAAAGATGTCATGACGTTCGAGCATCTTGCCGAGACAAATGGAATAAACTTCAAAAATGTCCTGCTGGTGAATTCGAATTCTCTGTTGCTCATGTAGAGGAATCACACCCTTTCAAGAATTGATTCGTTACTAAGGAGCACTGCTGACCATGCCTGTTGGAATCTATTCAGACAAGTTCAGAGAAAATAGGGCTGCTGTTGCATCTACGTATAACGAGCTATCATTTCTTTATTTGCTCATTATTTTCTGACCCTCAGGTGCTATAGATAATCGCAAGTTATCAGCATTTGATCAGTACGACAGTAAATAGACCATGTTAAATGTACGTGTCACATGTAGCACGCCACGACAGATCGCCGCCGCGACCGTGACGAAGGGCGAGGCCGATGTTCAAATGTATTACCTTAGATGGGTCAGACGCTGAAGCTTATTTCGAGCAAAGGCGAAACCCGCTGCACCACCTTGATAACCCATAACCTAATCTGGACTAAGTGTTCTAAGGGTTAAGAAGATCCACTGCCATAAGGCTACAGACGGTATAGCAAGATAATACGAGAATGTCCATTTATATTTCTATCATCCTTGTCTCCCCGAATTACCTCATTCGTGCTAGGGATACAGAGTCAGTGTTATCAAAGTAGCCAGGACTCGTGAGGCGGTCAGGCGATATTTGCTATCATTGCCAAGAAAGACCAAGGGATCAGGGTTCAGAATTGAGCTGAGTTTGTTCATGGCTTTTCAAATACCAATGGGTCTCTACGTAACCGTAGAACCACCAGTACTTTGGTCTTCAGCATCGTTGTCCCAAATCGAACAGAGTGAAAACACTCTTATTGGTTTCTATAAAAACACAAGCCATTCTAGATTCTAAAAAGTTTTTTAAAAAGCATGGCTTGATCAGTGCCAGAATAAGCTTCATCAGCCTCGCGCTTAGATCCCTCAGAAGCATTTTTACAGTAGTTTTTCTGGGATTTCCCTCATCAAATATGTTGTCAGCTGGTTAGAAAATCCTTTCAAAAACTATCTCCGTAATTGCAAATCTGAAAGCGTTTCCCATTTCGTATTTTAACCACAAAGTGGACGTTTTATCAATCTTGCCGTGAACTGCACAGCGCGTCGATAATACAACAGCCTATCGACAGTTATACGGTTGCTGGTTCTCCTCAATCTCTCCAAGGCAATTTTAGGGCTTCGTAGACTGTTTGGAAAACGTTTTGGATCATGTTTCTTTGGTTTGTTTTGGTTATCAGAAACTTCGCGAAGGAGAACGTGTTTCAGGTCTTCTCTAAGACACTAACCATCTTCACAGCACATGTTTGATAAAACATGGCTTGAGATAGATACGCTTATACGCCGCTTCTGGCAACGTATGTGTCTTCTAACTGACCATGGTTCTGTTCTAAAGGTGTATTGTATTTATTGCAACTTCACAACAAACACTGACAGTACAACACGCGCTAACAGTACAAATCTAAAGTTCATGGTTAACTGTATGCGCCAAAAACGTTGTGAAGGACTATGTTCTGTAAATTATCAGGTGGAGATGCTATGCACAGTTTCATGTCAAACATACTTTTAGACTTATAAGTATTACAATTACGTTTATTAGCATCAGATCGACGTACCCAGTCCTTGCTGAAATGTATTTATAATGCTGCTCCGATCAACCTTCACATTTGTCACCAAGTAATAGAAAGCCGATCAATCACTATGGCATGCAGGGTGGGACATGAAAAAACATAAGTCAACTACCTGATCGAATATCGATTTCCCTCAGTGACATTTTGTCGCACTGTTTTTTAGCGAGCCGTCGACAGCATTTTCATCTGTTTTCAGAAGGCCGGGTTTAAATGGAGCTACACGGTGTGCGGACACGTCGGCGAACAAAGCAATGGTTTCATGGTCAGGTCATGAGCCCTTTCTGAAGCCGTGTTCGCCGGCATTCAGAAGTAACATTTTCTTTTCTATGGATGCCCGATTCATTCCCGATTACGAGGTAACATGTAATCAACTTTCCCCCTCAACAAACATGACAAAATGGCGTCAGAATATTTACTAGCTTCTTTCAGGAGAGACTTATGGGTTATTCCTGCAAACCTAAACCAAACACGTGTCATCCGTTTACCAACCAAGCTAAGGTAACCACTTGTCACACAAGTAGCCACCGTGGCCAGTCCGACGTTTGCCGTCTCCTTCACACCAGGCAGCGAGAGCTCTTCCATTCGCTTGATTAATTGAAAGGTGTAGCAATCCCCGCTGGGAACGCATGGTTGAGGGTACGCCATCTGTTCGCAGCTGCACTATAGAGCATATTATTGAACTTCCAGACGTACAGGTATCCTCTTTTTAGTCTCATCACCCAGTAAAAAAGTCAGCATGGTAAGGTTGTGTTCAACCCGACAAAATATTTTGTATCGAGATGCCATTATGTTAACTTCAGCTGGATTTGTGGGTCCACTTGATCAGCAATGCCTTCAGCTAACATTAGAACTCAATCGTCATGGTCAGCATGACTTTTGTCTCCTCCATGTCACCAGGGAATGAGAATTAGGTCCTGCCTTCCACTTCTTCCATTCGCTTAATTGGCGCAGCTATCCCCAGCGGGAATACCAGGTCGAGCGTATGTCATCCGTAAGCAGCAGCTTTCCCGAAGTGCTTTTTTAGAAAGCCGCTTTCTTTCATTAGGCATGCAGTGTGGGTGCGCAGAGGTGTTGTGTAAAGATGAGTAAAAGGTTAACTCAAATACGGATGTAAATCCGAGACTCAAACAAAAAAGCAACGGTGTTTGCCAAGTCGCGACTGGCTGTTTTTTTCACCAGTTTGTTTGCGTATATTTGGGCTGGTGTACAAACCTGGTTGATTATAAGTTTAAATATTTTGGGCCGTTAGAGGGATGAACACAGAATGTGTAAGTTATTGACATGGTCGCTAAAAGTGTCTCACTTCCCAAAATATCAAAAGATAAATACGATATCTGGAGAAGACCCTTATGGAAAATGATTTGCTTGACGAATCATCTGTACTGGAGTCTGGTTTGAACTTGAGGGAAAACCTCTGAGCGCGTGGATCAGGGGCTGTCACTCGAGTGGTAAACCCATTAAGCCACAAGGACGAACTCATAAAATCATCCCTTTATTTTGATCTCCTTGTTAAATATCTTTGTCATGACGTGAACCTGCCTTTTCCCATTACAATGTCACAAAACACGATTTAATACGATTTTAAATTGGCAACATCTCGTTTTTCAGCTTTTGATAATTAGTTTTGAAATTGGGTTTGCAGTGGCGTATTTCGAAAAATAATTTATCTTTTAATCCGACAGAACCTAACACTTTAATGTAAAACATCCTTTTTAAATGGAATATGGCATTTAATTGATTGATGCTTAATGAAAAATATAATAGAAATACGTTATGGTCATTGTGACGATACACATGTAAATGTCTAGTCTTTTACCTGCGCACCTACACGTTTGTAACGTGTAAAAATAACCCTTCAAGTACTTTCGAGTCTCTTCACTCTCATTCCCGCTTTGTTTCACAAAGTGCATCTATACTTACATACATGATTTGAATTACATGGCTTTCTCTTTTTAAGCACTGTGTAAATCTCAATATATTCTATTGATTGGATCTTTCGAAATCGATTTCGAGTGTGACTGCCGTCCGCGATGCATGACGATACCACGAAAACCAGTCACCCCAGCATATGGTCATGTGAAGCTATATAGCTCCCAACATAACCTGACAGTAACATCAATGGGATAATGTAATATTGATGGCCAGAATGTCAGACGAGCCAGACCAAACAAGAAGGTATTGTCATTAAGCAATCGCATGGAAAGGGTTGTGTACATGTTGGAAATACCAGATCCCTCCTCGATTATTACTTTCTTACAACCAGGGTCAAGGTATTTTCTGTTTCTTTGCCTGGGTGTCTGAATGCAATATCAATATTGGCAAGATTAGGCATACGAAATTACCTGGGCAGATGAGACGGTTAGTTGTCAGTTGTCATTGTCCAATCAAATGAAATGGATTGCGCACGTGATAAAAATACCTGACATAACATCCATTTTTTTCTGCAAACGTGACTGAAAGAAATCGCAGAATGTCAAAATAAGGAGTTTTGATATCCTCAACGCACGGACTTCTTTCCACAGGTCATCGCAATGATAGACCACAGGTCATCGCAATGATAGACCTTGCCTTTGTCAGTTCGTGATAGCCAACATGGTCATTTGACGGTTGTCCAGACCTACCATTATCTTCATTAGTGAAAGGCACGTACCATCCTGATCAAACTACTTATTAATCATCATTAACGAACGTCACGCACTGTTGTTTTCTGTCTTGTCTACCACATTTGCGATAAATGTGAATGGAAATTAAGGCGTGCAGTTATTGAAGTTACCGTTATTAACAGAAGGACATAATTGGTATGAATGATCCGGTCATCACGTAGTTGTCTTGGAAGGACGAGACTTCCGACTTGCCACCAAAAGGTTCTGCCCATTTCCTGACATATACGTTTATGCAAGCTGGTATAATTTTATTTGCATGTAACTGTGTGGACCGTGGTCAATGCTTTTCAAATAACTTAAGCAAAAATATTACTCGAACGCAAATTGGGACATAGGACAATGTCACGAGATTTTTGTGTCGCAGTTTAAACGCGTCGACTTTCACCGAATGCTCGCTCAGCAACTCTTTGGTATCAACATGGAATCAGCTTGCAAACATTATCAAGGATGACTTCAAGGCTTAACGTATCCTTTGGATACGTTTATCAGAAAGATAAAGACCTCATTATCTGCCTCGAGTGGCTACAGGCTGAGACGGTGCATTTATTCTCAATCATTTGTTCTTTTTGCCTTTTCATGCGTGAATCATCCCCCTGTCTTTTGATTTGCCACACAGAGAACATTTTAGGCTATAATGATCGGATCATCAATTTGTCACTGACGATCACTTTTGTGAAAAAAAAAGCCAATTGATTGTGACGAAAGATGCTGGTGTTATTTGCCAGCATGTTCCTAACAAACTAGACGCCTGAGGAGGGGAATGTAAGGATGGATAATATATATACTAGGATTAAATTAAAAAATAAGAAAAAAGAATTTGGCGATCTCGAAATCATCGGAGCTTAGAGCAGTTTCTTGAATTCTTGTTCTTATTCTTGTATTCTTGTATTGCAATCTGCTTTCTGCAATAAAGGATGAACGACGATGTGCGCATTTTGTTCTTGCACGTTGTTGTAATTTGAATCCGACGACAATGGCAATTTCAGGAGCGCATATTGGTATTGGACGTTTTCAGATCAGTAATAACTGCTAGCATGCAATAAATTAATGTCACTGTAACAATATAACGTACGCTAATGTACTTTTTAATTAAAATTACAGGGAAAATGTCAGGTTAAGGTAGACTAATCTAACTCAATTATCAGCAAATGGGTTATTTACTAGGTTATTGTTTTCATGACCTGTTGATATTTTGGCCCAGGGGAGGACAAAGAATGTGCACTGCACGTCCCATGTCATCAACAAACCCGTTCGGTAGCGTTGCGATTACCGATTTTTCATACAATATAGTTTTCCCTCATTCCTTTATTGCCTGCAGAGATTGCTGCGATCATTCGCACTCTTCTTTTTGCCTTTTCGACGTGAATCATACCGTGTGTTCTGGTTTGCTACCGAGCACAGAAATTTGCTAATAACAAGATCATTATTTTGTCGCTAATGATCAGCAGGTTATAAAAATCCACTCACGATGTGGCTACGTGGGTTCTTGCGGTTCAGTTTGCTACATGAAAGGAAAACTATAAACAATACTGTTCTTTCATATTCCACTGTAATTTTTGATTCGCTGACTGAAGACAAAGCTATTTCAAAAGTTAGAGTGATTATTTGTTAAAAGAATTAGGAGGGATAAATGTCATTCGTGATTGGGGAATAACATGCAATGAATGCCAACGGAATTAATCAACAGTTCATTTTCAAATAGAGTTAAATGTGAAATGTCATGGAATCGTTAAGGTAATTTAACTATCAAATTATGATGCATTCATCATTTAAGGTAAGACTTGATTTCAATACAAGCGCGCCTGCTGGGGGATGAGGCTGGTTTAGAGGTGGTGGTTCGTTCGGGCAGGGCTGAAAACCTCGTGTTAACTAGAAGACCAACGGTAAAGGGCACTGGGCTGAACACCATAAAGTACATCATCAGTTCACATCAGTTCACATGATCGTATAATTAGTGTGCCTGTGTCTGCAGCCTTGTCAATCTATATCAAACAATACCTGCTAATACCCTGTGGTCTAGATTGATTTATGAGCTCTTGTAATCGGTGCTTCATCAGGTTTATTAGGACTTGGCGATCCTGTCACTATACTTCTGTTATCTAGTTCACCTTGTAATGGCTTTGAGAGTGTTTACTGCGAGATTGTGGCGGGGAGAGGACTTGGAAGGCTTTAAGAGATGCTAGCGTTGTTTATTCGCTGACAAAGGGAATATGAATAATACGTTCTCGAGGCTTTGAAATTACCTCCTATCAAAACGTTGATTACCAAAATGTTGCTAAAATAAACCAAGAGAGTTACATTCGATTTTTGGTATTTTTGTATGCAGAACTGCTTTTTGATTTGACTGAGTTATAAACCCGTATCATCAAAATCTTCTCACGTGGCACTTTAATGTCTTCATCGGAAATCGTTGCGCTCCAGCCCGATTACATGTCAAAATTACACTTCATTTGTCAGATCCCTACGGTGCAGCACTCCTTTCTTTAGTAACATGGAAGGAGAAACGGAAGGAGGCGACACGCCTGCCTTGCTAAATCCCTGAATGATCACGGTGATGTCAGGTAGCTCACATCATATAACGAGGTGTCACGGAATCAATTCTTTCTTTAAGTGCCACCTTCTATTGTAAAATGGTCTTGCTTGGAATAATAATGCAGATATATTACCAATTTCCTTCCTGCGAGACATTTCCCTTGTTCGTCATTATCGCATATTGCTGCCGGCAAGAGGATAATTTTTCGACTCATTTTGGGCAATTTTGATGACCGTAAATTTTTCTATTGGTTTTCATCCTGTCACTCGTGTACACTCACATAAAGCAGGTTTTTCTTCGGAGACCAAGCGACGACCAAGACCGGTCACCGGCCTCCGGAGGCCACGAAATACTGTTTACGCTGATGTATGTTTTTTGCGAAATCTCCGTATCAGAGACGCCAGAATCTCTCAGAGGAACATCGAAACACCTTTACCACGAGATAATATAATTGCGGTAGAGAAGTTTAGCCCATGGGATGTTACCTTCTGTCAAAGAAGTCAAGAAATCGCGGAGGTTTGTTGGATGTTCTCAGAACACTTAGCTGCTATTACTGGTAGTTCTTCCATCTTGTTATATTAACAAATTCAATAGCCTTTTTGCGTTGTTTTGGCTGACATCTCTCCCAGGTCAAATATCCTGAAGAGATTCTTATTCCCGTTTCTTATGGATGCAAATGGAACAATCTTTGCAATAAGATTCGTGCATTACAGTAATGTATTCTTTGTTTAAGATCTTAAAACAGAATCTTAAAAGAATCTTGTGCAAATTGTGCAGGTGTATGTACTAAACAATAAAAGATCGTCGACTCTTACGGGGTTGTCGGACCTGCATGCGTATCACCCTTCTCTTACTATGGCACCCCGTCTTATGAATGTAGCAAGATATCGATTAGCAAAACTCACATTAATCATTTGTTGTATTGCCAATAAATGACATCTTCTTCAATAGACAAGAATATCGTTACGCCAAATCCATACCAAAACCAAATCTCTTAAAAGATGATTCATGAGGTACATCAGTAGTAGTATATGGTTGATTCCCAAAACAAGACCTGCATGCGTATCACCCTTCTCTTACTATGGCACCCCGTCTTATGAATGTAGCAAGATATCGATTAGCAAAACTCACATTAATCATTTGTTGTATTGCCAATAAATGACATCTTCTTCAATAGACAAGAATATCGTTACGCCAAATCCATACCAAAACCAAATCTCTTAAAAGATGATTCATGAGGTACATCAGTAGTAGTATATGGTTGATTCCCAAAACAAAAATCGCCGTTTTGGTTTGGGAATCAACCATATACTACTACTTACATCTACATGTATTTCTTTTCAGTCAATTACCACGATTTGCCCATCTCAAAGTCCAGGACAGCTACATGTTGTGCAGCTCTATGTTACATGTACGTTACGTTATGTTCATTGCATTACGTGATGTTATGTTATGTTATGTTATGTTACGTTATGTTTATGTTATCCAGTTCGTCAGTTGTAAGGCACCACTAAACGAAGATGCCAATACCGCTGTTGCAGTCCCCCAGAAAAACAAAAAAACAAGTCCTTATTGTATGGTTATATAAGCTTTACGACATATTGCTCAAAGCGACCAGGACCATTATTCCCTCAGAGATAATACATTACATTCTAGAATCCTCTATCAGAAGACATTTCAAACTGCTACACCGGTGTGGTGTTTTTGAGTGTTTCCGTTTCTCACTGTTACTATCATTGTTTTTAATTTGGGAATTTGGGGATGATGGAAGATTGAAATGTGTCTCTTCCCCTCCATCTTCCCCATCGGAAAGTCGTGAACTCTCTTGTTGCCAATTACTGGGAAACACGCCAATACTGCACAACAGGGTCACAGTTTTCAGTTTTCTTTCTTTTCTCGCTAAAATATCCTTACATTGTATTGTGATGTCTTCAAATTTATCTTTTCAGTATTGGGGGGCACCACTAAACAATGTCAATGTTGACGCGCAAGGGAACCATGATTTGCAAAAACCGGGAGAGTCTCCGCAGATCCATGCGGAGGCCCCGGGGGAGCGGTGCAAGAAGAACAGTTGGAGGCCGTGGCATGTCCATGCACGGGGAACATTCGGGGGCCCACCCAGGGATACACACTGATGAGCATGGGCTCCCGGTCACGCCAGCCTCACCCGTAGCGATGGTCGCCATGAAGGCATTTGCCGAGCAACATGCCCGCAGTTCGCTGAAGCTCCATCCTAACCAGGCTAATTTCACGAGTAATTCTTCCGGGGAAGTTACTATACAATTACAGCATGCACAGGTGGCAAGGGCGCTTTCTTCAGGTAGTCAACGACATCCGCACTGGGTAAGTACAATGTACTTGTAAAGAGTCTCTCCAAATAGTGTCCATCTGCGATAAAATAAAATAGGTATGACACTTACACCGCGATGCTCCCCACAACAGATAATCGCTGCGACCTGCGATTATAATCGCTGCTATGTGCAATAATAAGTTCTCTTGTCAGCAGGTAAAATCGGTAAATTGATCGTAGTTCGCTTCGATCACCAATTTTTGTAGCAGGCACTTCTGATGACCACCGCAAATGAGCGATATCTCGTCGCATGCAACCATCTCAGGTCGAAACAATTGAAACAGCTCGTTTGCGGGGCGCTTAAGGTTTAGAGATGGAGCTGATAGGACAGGAGTGGTAGGAGCATTCACGATTGGGTGAATTGATTGTATTATATCCACTCGGCAACGACCGCTGACAGTCGACTCAACCACGCTAAAGCATTCTCAACGGGTTGACCTATCATGCTTTTACCAGCTAATTTGTGCGTCAGTCAACCGGCTAATTACTTAATATCTGGCTAAATATTGCAGAGGGATCAATAATTTTCACACATCAATCATAATATCGTCTGGAAAATGGGCCGGTCAAGAACTTAAGTGTGCAAAATGTCACAGACGAACATCTAAATCTGATAAAGTAGGTAGTTAATGCATCCCACAGACATAATTATCGCTGGCTGTCTGCAAATAGTACTTTCTTCGGTCAATAAAGGTTACCAAGGACAATCAGTGAACTTTCCTCACTGGACAACTTTTGCGCCTCCCATGTCACCTGGTCAATAAGCATAAAATTTGTTCTTTCGCATATTTTTCTGTCAAATGTTCCATTATCGATACATGTCAAAGCTACAATATCAATCCGGAAGAAAGTACTACATGTATTTGCAGACAGCCTACAATATCAATCCGGAACCAGAAATGGTTATTTTCTGCTCCTGCTTCCACTTGTATAAACAGCAATGCAGGTTTATGTCGAACTGCTCAATCATGATGCGAAGGATCAGGACAAACATCTAACATTAACAAGTTAAGTTGCGAACTTAAGCTATCATCAATTTCTCAAACGACCCTGCTAAAGCCCAGTTGAGGATATCATCAATGGCAAGAAGATGTTGCTCGACTCACGATTTTTATTGTTGCGACCTGCGGCGGTCATGATCACATGAAACAACCTGCTGTCTGTGGGGTGCCGTAAAAGCAAACTGGCTAAGCATGTCCAACCGTGAGAAATAGAGATTGAACAGTCTCTTTATGAAATCGATTGTTGGTCTTCTGTGGGACTTCCTTCATATAAATATTGATGTGCCAAACGTCGGAACTCAGTGAAGGGACATTGTCTCAATATTTAATCTAGTGAGTGACGGTCATCAGGGACCTGACTGATAAATCATCAAACGTCGCATTATGATTGATACAAGTTATGACTAATAAGTAGCAACCCTCGGAATTTTCAGAAAGGCATACCAGCACTATCGGACATATCGCCTATCTATTAAAGTTGGCCATTGGTTTTGGATCCCAGATCGTTTCCATCCGACATATAGGCGACACACTGGATTTATTGAAATCCCGTAGATGATACAATCAGTCCACTCCAATATAAAGATTATCCAACGTATTATCCTGCTACACATGTTCCCAAAGCTGCGTTCAAGTCAGGCCACGTAGCATGGCTATTGATGATATCCGTCAAATAGAACGCTTGCCACATATTGATGTATCCGTGTCCTGACACTAGAGACCTGAGAACGCCGGTGTATATACACGAGTTTCACCGATCTTAACCCGTTTCCAATAATCAAGAAACGGAAGTTATTATGCTCCTGGTTGTGTTCGATGCCATTCGAAATGTGAATTTTTCACTCTGGACTTGGAGCAAAATGCCTTTCATTCACTTAGAGTGAAAAAAACTTTGGACATCCAGTCGTCCGGATGGAAAGCGCTTGACCCTGTACATATTTCCGGCCGCCATTGCATCATACATGTCGTTACATCATATATGTACCTTTCCTTTCTCTCCTTTTTTGCTTCCATTATTACGAGGACCTCTACGAGTGCACAGGAATGTAATGCACACAAACCATCCCAGCGGCCATCAATCATCAGGTCCATTAGACCATTAGTTCGACAGGCTATTTCCACTGCGCGACCACCAGGTAGCCATCACCAGGATATGAAGAGCTTGTGATTCCTGTAAACATGGAAGTAACTGTCAGTGATTTTTTTTGTTTGGGATTGATGATAGATTTCAATCACAGTAAGACATCATGATCTAGTCGTGTGTTAAGTTTGAAGAGACAAACATTTTTTTATCGAAGTAAAAAAAGCATGCATACTTTCACCATCAGTAGAAGAGCGTGATGAGGAGAAGGGGCTGTAAAATACATACCCCGAGAAGCTTACTTACTGCTTGAAGGCATGTATATGCGATATAGCAGTTGGTTTGTTTACTTTAGTAATTGCAGATGTCATTCAGCCGGCGGGTCTCGATGAATTGTCACCACGAGAGAACAGAGGACACATTTCCTCGCAGCGGCCTTGTTGCCTTTGTGAATAAGCCAAATCAATGGCGCCTAATTGGGTCGTGAGAAACCTTTACTTTTCCCTCATCAGGCCGATAAGTAATCATTACTTATATGTTAACCCTGCGGGGAATTGACAACTGGGCTTGTCGATTTCGTATCTAATCATGGTTTGTGAGTGGTCAAATATGTGTACGAAATACTTGTACGAAATACCTTTAGCAAGTCAGTTGGCTAGTTCAGACCTACAAAGCGTAATTTTATGGTCGATGTGTTGGCCATGACTGTCCGTAGACACGAGACCGATCTATACTTCACTGTCATTGTGCAAGAAACCGTCACTCGTTGGTTTCAATGGCAATACCTCAATAACTAACTACTTACAAAGGGGGAACATCATATTTTACCTCGTAGTATCACTATAGGCAAAGAGACGTTACTGATATTGCTCATACGGGCGCATGTGTTTATGGAAATGAAAAAGGCCTTGGTAATCAACCAATGACATTCAATCTCGCTTAGGAGATTGCTGCGATGAAAATAATACTCTCACATAATACACCTGTCTGTTAATGGCCCGTTAAAATAACATCCATTAGTTTCCGTCGAAAATCTAGAGCTGTTCTCAAACAAGATTGCATAGTGTAACGTTTTAACATGATGTGTGACCTCTCGAATGACATGTCCCTTCCGAATTTTAAACAAATGACTCTTTGGGGGGGGGGGGATAAACTAGGCTAGGCTAATCTTATTTGCTACTCTCAATTCCAGTTCTACTTCGAAACATAACACGCAGTTATTGAATATGAAACTTACTGTGAGCGTTGGATTTTATCATTAAATTAGAATTATCTGATTTTGAATTACGGATGCGACCGAATTTGCAATCGAAGTGAAATTCAATACGATAGGGAATGACATGTGCACACTTCAGAGAAGATATTTTGAAGTTGAAATAAAGTTTAATTTGGCTGTGGCTGAGGCTGTGGCCAAGATGATTATTGGTGGGACTGTGCAGTCTCCTTTTTTCGAAAGGGATTTTTTTCTGACGAGGTTAAATTTGTTTCTATTTCTTTTCGCAAATAGCCACCGTACATGTACATGTATATAGCCACCGTACTTGTACATGTAGCTTCCAGTACGTCAAACCAGGAACCCAAATGATCAATCCCACGTTAAACAAAAAGCCAGGTTTAAAATCCTGATAAGATTTCTTCATGATTCTTAGTTAGTTGGAACGTTCCGTATGCAATGTATACATATACAGTATTTGCAAGATTCTTGTACATTGTACATGTGAGATTCATACTGAACAACTTAAGTAAGAGTCTTTTAAAAGTCTTGTAAAGATTGTTTTTTGTAAATGTAAGCGTCCACGCACAAACTGAATTATTCGACGATATCTGTGGATCTATATGAGAATCTTCTCTGGAGATATTCGACCTTGGAAACATAAATCAGCCGGTTAAAAACTTGAAGCGATCATTAAACAATTCAATAGATGTCACGAGGAAATGTTATAAAATGATTCAAATGTCACAATTTACCAATACCTTCCGGTTGGTGAGAGGAAGTCGAACATGGGTCAATAGCCTGACTCCTTCTGCTTGACTGACTCTATTTGTGAGGTTACCGGTTACGGATTTAGTTAGCCATCGTGGCGGAAGTCGGTGATGGATAACTAAAAGCTTTTTCATTCCTTTAAAGATGCTTCAGGAGCGAGACTACTTTAAGAAGAGGCCTGCCTTTAAGACGCGCTTACACATCATCTATTTTAGTCGGCCTATTGTATGACCAATGGGGAAATTTAAATCAAAAACATAAAATACATGCCAGCACCGAAGACATGTAAATATCAATCGTGCAGTCGAGTTTTATCGTTTTCTCATTTTGATCGACTGCTGTAAAGATTAATATATTGTAGATGCTTCCTGCCTCCATCTCGTAACGCTGAATGCAACCTTAGATTCCTCGAACCGCTAGGTATCGGTATATGATAAATAAACCAGACGATGTGCTCGGTGTACCGTGCTCGCTATCGAGTAGAGTTTGCCTTTTCTTCCCATCCGATCAATATGAGCGTTTAGTATGATCTGTTAAATTCGTGCCAGAGATCTGTTGATGACAGCGAATCTTGAACATAATCTTCTTTTTTAGAAAATAAGATAACTGTATGTTCCTCTCTGGTATAAGGCAGAGTAACTGTCGCTGTGTCATTTATTGACTTGGCTCTCATGGTCTTTGTATTCGGTTTGAGAGGTTTGACCATCAGGCGAACACGCCTTTGGGTCTGCTTCGCTAGACTAATAAGGCAGTGAAGCCCAATGAATTGATGAGAATGCGGGCGAAATGCAGAATGCAGTCTTAACTGCTGAGCAGTTGACATGGCATTCCGGGATTGAAACCTCTTGTAATGAAGTTTGAAAGCTGAAGAGGTGGATTTCTTATGTAGTGCTTTACGTATGGACAGATAATTTCTCATAGCGCTCCGATCCCTAAGTGTTCCGGGAATATTGAGGAGCAGTTCCTAAACGCAGGAACTCTAACCAGAACGAACTTAGTGCCTCAAACATGTCAAAAGTGATTCGAACCCAAGACCTCCTGGTCGAGTCGGCCCTCATGAAAAAGATCTCGGATTCACTGACCATCCAGGTAAATTCTGAATTCACCATGGCGTTCCGATCCAGTATCAGGTGTGTTATACAGAAAATGTGGTTTATGCCACCTGGGAAATCAGAACGCTTGGATAATCATCATTTTTGTCACCTTGAGCCGATTGGAAATTCGATGATGTTCTGCGAAATAAAACCCGACACTTATAATCGGGTTTGCACGGCGTTGTGAGTTGGCTGTGTCAGCTGTTAGACGCATTGATGCAGTCTCATTTGTCGTGTTTGCGGTTAAACCAGCCGCAAACTCATTTTTCAGTCAATTATCACTTTCTGTATTCTCCCTGAAATCATATTACTTTTTGAATTTTATCTTCTCTTTCGTTTCTCGCGTAATGTGTGCCATTCTGACATGACTAATTTTCTATGTAAACTATTATTCACATAAGCTACATGACAAGCTGAAATAGCGTGACTGACTGCTTGACGCCATGATCCAACTTTATGTTTGCTTTACCAAGTAAGGTATCGATACACTCAGGAATCTACTGATCGGCGATCGTCACTTCGTTAGCAACTTACGAGTTCTTTTCATTGGACCAGATGTAGGCCTATTTTAATCCTGACCCGTTATCTCGTGTTGACATTGTGTGACATGAATACCTTCATGTTGACATGAAAGTGTTATGAAGTGTGCTTATAATGCCAAAATTATGTAAAGATTCAAAAAAGGCTCTGGAATGAGGAAGTGCTCTGTCGATCGATATCAAGATGAACAAACCGATGTTGTTCTGAATACGGAGCGACTTGTGAAATGTGGTTCATTCTCTTTGGGTCTCTCTGTGTTCTAGACTTAACTGGCAGCTCTTGGAAGGATGTGTTACAGCTTGGTGATAAACAGGGTGATATCGGGCTCATGTAGAGTAATCTTCCTCTTGCTGAAAGAAGAAGTTACGTCGAGCTGTTTAACTCTAATTTCTTGGAAACAGCACATCCCTTTGTCACTCATAAAAATGGTAAAGTTGCGTAAGGAATCGATCGCCCGTTTTTATCATTCCGGACAACTGATTACTTCGCTTCTCGTCAGTAGTTACATTAAAGAGGTAGAAGAGGTATTGTATAACAAAGATGAGAGCAAATGAATATCGTCCTGCATTCCCGTTAGGTATTGTTCAACTATTATGAAAGGCGTCTCGAAGAAAGGATCACGCTACGACAACATGATTTGTCAGGCAGGCAAAGTTGCTGATTTTTTATTTCAGAAAAAGGCGCTTTGTATTACCTAAGAACAGTTTAACACAATGACTTGATATATTAAACATTCTTTGATGCACACTGCATTGCCTTACATAAAGAACCGACACCAGTAGGGACCTTTATCACCCAACACCATGTGCCGTGTTCATTTATGTAAAGGTTATTCACTAATGATCTTTTTTCTTCTGTTAGATTTGGCATGATAAATGATCTTCATGAAAAAAGCCCTCCCTGAAAGTGCAGATGAGAATGTACCAAGAAACACGTAACTGCATGTTGTTCATTCTTGCTGAGTTTGGTTGAAGCCTTAAAATAATATTAGGTCCCGAATTACATTTATCAAAATCAAAGACTTGAAAAAAAGGTCGAATCTTTGCGCCAAAGAGCCTTAACGGATGTGGTAACTTATTTCCGACAGCTGCGGCGATGCAGCAGGTGTCAGCGACAACGTACATCTGGTCATTTCGGAAATGTCGGACTCTCAATTGTGCATGGTCGTTTTAAATAATGTTACATTTATTAGCCTCCGACAGATGTTTAGCCCCCTTTCTAACAAACCTTTTTGTACATTTGTTACAATTTGAATCACCAACACGGATCATGTTGTGCCCGAAGCTGACTCGAAGTTATTACAAATCCCCGTCGTGGGGGATTAAGCCACTTCAATACACGCCTGCTGAGCTACTGGACATGAGGGGCGCAGCTAACCCCGACAAGGAGGCAATAGTAGTCCTGGATGTCGACAAGCCAAGACAAGCAATCACATTCGGTGAACTCAAGACCAAGACAGAGCAGCTGGCTGCGGGGATGATACGACAAGGCCTGCAGACGGGGGACAGAGTAGCCCTTCTCTGCCCCACCTCGGTTGAGTACTCTATCTGTGAGTATGCCATGGTGAGGACCGGCGCCATCCCGATTCTGATTCACGTCAGCGTCAAGTCAAGTGATTCAATCAAGTTCACACTCAACCACACCAAATGTCGCTGGTTGATCGCACATTCTGGCGACAGAAGTGAAAATTATCGTCTGTTGACGGATATGATCCCCGGTCTGGCAGAGCAAGGACCTTCGGTTAAACTGAGAGCTGATCTACCCCACCTGGAAACTATTTTCATGATTTCTCCTGACGCTGAGTCGTACCAAGGAACATTACCGTGGACGACATTATTCGAAGGGATCGAAGATGGCGACCTTGCAACGATGCGACAACGTCAAGCAACCATTGACAGTGACATGATCCATGGTGTTTATAGTACCTCCGGAAGCACTGGCAACCCAAAATTTGTTGCAATAACGGGTCATTGGATGACGAATAGGATCCGCACAATCGGCTTGAACGAATCGGATAAAGTGATGAGTGACCGGCCTATGTGTTACAGTGCGGGATGCACGTCAATCGTCCTTAGCATTGGGATTACATTTTTCTCCGTGAAAGCCCCAACAACAGGACCCGAGGCCCAGAAAGGACTGGACTTCTTCTTCAAGTGTATACAAGTCGAGGGGATTAACGTTCCTTTCATGTTCCCGTACATGCTACAGGAGCTTCTTGGACGTGTCCAAGCTGGCATGGATATTAGTAAAATAAAGGTGTGCCCTACAGGAGGTGAGGTTATTCAGAAGAACTTACTACGTGGTTTGTATGAGTTGGGCTTCCCCATGGCTGTTGTTTACGCAAGTACCGAATCTGGCGGAATCTGCTCCACTATGAGCTGTGATCCGATTGATATAAAGGTCGAGAAAACTGGTATTGGATGTGACAATGAAGTTAAGATCATTGATGATAACGGAGTGATCGTCCCTATTGGATCAGCGGGTGAGGTGTGCGTCAGGAATACGTGTATGTTCGTGGAGTATTTGGGAGATGAGGAGAAGACAAGACACGCCAAGGATTCCAGTGGATGGTATCATACTGACGATATAGGGATCATGGACGAGAACGGGTACTTGTCAATACACGGCAGAAAGACAGAGGTCATCTCCAAGGCAATAGTCCAGATTTACCCTTCGGCGATTGAGAATGTGTTCGGTGAGCACACCAAGATCAACCAAGTGGTTGCTACAGGGATTCCGCACCCTATCATTCATGAAGAGATATGTCTGTGCATCGCTGAGAAGCCGGGCGAAGGTCTCACAGTCGAGGGCGTCCGAGCTTACTGCATGGAAAAGTTTATATTGAACGTGGAAGGGGTCGACATGATGCCGGACTATGTCCTGCTGTTTGACCAGTTCCCGACCGGAGCGACTGATAAAATAGATAGGAAGAAGATACGGGCTGAGGCAATTCGGCGTGTTGAGGCGGACAGGGAAGGATGCAAAATGTAAGATAACATCGGACTTGTGCAAAATCTCTATAAAATGTTCGTTAATTTGCATTTTACCGGCAGAAGGTCTGTCTTAATTAATTCTAGAATAGAACTCACATCTGGACTCAAACAAGCATGTCACTCACTGTGGGACATTTTGGGATATCGTAATGAGTATTAAATATAAAACTCATTTGTCTCAGTCACACATGACGGTATTGTACATCTAAATAAATCTCACATCTGGACTCAAACACGTATGCAACTTTTGGACATCCTGAGATGTCGTAAAGATTATATTTCTGAAACTCATACATGTATGGATTTATATTGACGTTCCTGCTTGAACAACTTCTTTTATCTAGTAACAACTACTATGTATCATGTCGACAGTCGAACCTACGTCTATTTCTCCTTTCAAATCTAATTGCTTAGAAGGAGGTGAACATCGTCGCACTGGAGATATTGAGTAAGAAATCGATGAGCGTGTTAAACGAGTAATCCGAAGAGATTACCCTGTTCCTTGTCAGCAATCACATTGAATAGTTGTTTTGAGAGGCTTTGTACCGCAGGATTGGAGACAATGGGAGTCGTCCGGGGCATCCTTGTTCAAACAGATGAAAGGCGCGCCGTTCAAGAAAGAGGTCGCGCTCTAGTGACATTACTCGTAGGCCGGGTATTGTTCAGATTTCATTCAAGAGGTTGAAAGCTTATGAACAAAGCTTTTTTTCAATGAAAATCGTTGAACAATGAATTCGAGACAATGCTCTCGTTACACAAGGCCGCATTTGCAATACTGCAGTATGGCCTATGGAAACAGCACTGTTATACCAAAGGCTTGAAATGGGTAGCGATTTCGCCATATAACAGCGAGTCTCGCGACCATTTTTGCCTAGTTCAACGCACCTTTAGTTACACTTTATCTCGTTCAATAACCGCCAGTTGCTTGCAGCAATGGTAATGATGTAAACCCCGAAGACATCACGTCTCTTTGCTCTTATTCCTTCCACTTAGTAACCGGATCGAACCCTGCATGCATATTGCTCTCCGGAAACCAATAGCCGTAAACTTGTTCAAACTGTTGACAGTGCAGACGACCCAAGACGAAAAATCCCCGTAGTTCACGGGGCTGTAGACTATAACAGCAATTCAACTATATTGGTGAAACTTTCCTCAATTTACACCTTTGTTCTCAGTGCTAACTTGAAACACGCTGCATTCTAGCATTCCCAAACCACATCTTTGCGGTTACCAATCGATGATTACCATACCCTAATGCTATATTTGCTTCCGAGTAATATACACATTGAATGCTCCCTTGTGGCCTTTTAATCAACACGGAACTCACAATTCCAGATGAATTATATTTTAAATGGAAATTTAGCACCACTCAACTGGTATGGTGAAACCACACATTAATTCAAGCTGAATTATTTTCATGTACAACCGCGAGACTGGTTTAATACTGGTACGTTAGCAGTAGGCAGACGGCCAATTATCCGACCCTAGAGCACCGGAGGCACCCAATCGCTCCACGAAGGCTTCAAGAGTAGCCCGCATCATTCACCATCCGCACCCATGACTCCACTCCAACGCAGCTTGTCTACTCAAACAATCATTTACCCGAGGCCAGGTCCCTGATCCCTCCCCGAATCAAACACCTGCTAAGGCGTTTTTTCTTCATTGCATGAGACGAGTTGATTCCGAAGTCAGACTGGATGCGTCCGCCTCCATTAATTATAGATTGACTTTTTATTGGCAATCTGCTGCAGCACAGTCACAGGTGGCAGAGACGCCTCTGTTTACGAGGTGAAACGAATACTCGTTCTGCTATCTCTGGTTATCGCTTGTAAGCCGTCCAGATTCCCTTTCCCTGTGGTTTAGCATATTGGAATCGCTTTATCTTGCCGATGAGAGATGGCGATACAGGAATTCTCACGAAATGGTAAGGAAAGGCAGTTGCGATTGAACAGGCTAGTGTACAGAACACTGAAGATATAGATGGAGTGGTGGTAGGATTGATACACCTGACTCTACTAGACGCATCCTATCTTGCTCGATCTCACTGGCTTGATTGACGATTTGAGAAAAAGATAGTAGTACTAGTACAATTTACTAGGAAAAGAGGCTAAGGCGTCTTTCAAGTACAGCTGAGAATGAGATGTTCGGCATTAGAAACAAAGCTGACCGATCATTCTTAGGCAAAGGTCTTGCACTTTGCCAAGGTCTGCTACTTGGAAGCCGTGCAAGTACACGAATAATAGAAGAGGAACACAGTTATCATTGGCTTGGCTTTGAGACCGCACGAAATCAGTTGAGATGTTGCTGCACCGAGTATTTTGTCATTTCCTCCAATTTTTCTTTACCCTCTCTGTCATATGCCGCGTAACGACAACTTTGAGCTTCGCCGATAGGATTCATTTTGTATCTTTGATCAATTCATAGACCAAAATAGCTTCCTAAAAACTGACGTCTCTATTCAACGACATCTTCTCTGACCCGATTAACATCCGGTAGCTGCGACATGCTATGTTCAGGTTATTTCCGGTATGAAATATCAGAGGTTTGAATGAACTCATGTGCCATTTTAAATGTCATTGGTTTTTAGCACTATATGGCTTTGATAAAAGACTTCGCGATGTTTGGGAAAATCCAAATGTGAGTACGTAGGCAGCATGTCGCTATTATATCTCAAGTTTGTTGATAAATGATTTAACATCGTAGTCTCAAAATAAGTAGAAAACATATCGGAGGTTTTAGTATCAACAGTAATCGACGTTTTAGGTAGCGCATCAAAAAAGTAAGGAAAAAACGTTTACCCTCATCAAACATCGTCGTCATTTCCTAATTAATAGGCACATGTTTCTTGGAAACGAACTTCACTAGTCCTAAACCGTTAACAAAACATATGGATGAGTTTGCCGTCAAGTAGTCGGTTAGGATTACTTTTCTCACCCGGGGAATACATTCCTACCGGGTCTTCACTCTTGTGTTGCTACACCAGATTGCTGAATAGGAAGTGATCGGTCGTCCACGCATGCGTGCCGTATCATATTTGCGCAGGCGTTGTTTTTGTCTTATTAGAGTCTAATCATAGTCTAATTAGTTCCTGTCTTGTTGTTGGTATTGAATCGACGTGAGATAGGCCGGACGCTAATGAACGGGCGACGTCACTTAGTCGATCGTAACAAGACTAAATTAACTTTCTTCTAGTTTATATGCACTTTTGATGAAAATTTCCGATGTACGTTCTTCCCCTAAATTACATTATAAATCTGTTTAGTGTAGCTTTATGGCCTATTACACCAGTTAATGACATATGAAGTAATTGCACAAAGTTTGGCCCGTTTAGAGTAACTTTTAAATAGATTATTTCAGTAAGAATGACCAATATTTCACCAAAATCCCTTTTGGCTAGTTTTCGCGTGCGTATTTTATTCCCGGATTTCAGAAATAACTTTAATCCGCCAAAATAAAAATTATCGAAATGACCGATTTTGGACTGTTTTCATAGTATTTTTATCATCAATGGCCTTTATTGATTTTGCGGCTGTGGGCTGGATTAGGTTTTCCGAAATATGCTCTTGATATACAAGAAAACGTCATTTCTCTTAGATACCGATAAGCAGTCTTCAACGCCCATAACAACTTGCAGGAAACCTTTTAGGGTCGATTTTGGCCGGATAGGATACCAAACAAGATCTGGCTCAACAATAACCGTATCCCTAGTTGGTAAACAAAGCATCAGAAAGTGCGTCTCCGTTGACTTTGATGTCTATTCTGACTTACACATAAGAGCACGAATCATATTTTCTTCTTTAGTCGTGATACAAGAAAGGAGGTTTGTTTAGAGCATATCTGAAGAAATCGATTGTCCGATTCGGAAATAGTTCCGTTGCTTATAGTTTCTCCTTACTTCAGTCACGTTTACCGAGAAAAGAAAATATACATTGTCCGCGTTTATGGCATATCAATTGGCACAGTAGTCGCTTTGCGCGTGGGAAATATCTCCTTTCGGTCGTTAATTAGATTTTAGAAAAATATCATGACAATTGTCGGTCACAACTCGAACGTTTGAAGAGGGTGGACATAAAGCATGCAAATTCAAACGTGATTTCAAAGACAGAACAGACCACAAAGCAAATAGCGATATCTATTAAAATTGCAATACCGCAGCTTCAATAGAGTCAATTTTAGATGATATTGAAAAAAGCATCTGATGTGGCAAACGGAAGATGGTGATGTTCGTTGTACAATAATAACTAGTATTTTGTAACACATGTAGAATTTCTAATTTCATTTTATTTCCGTTTCTTATTTTCAGGTAAGTACATGTAACTCTTTTGCATCTCAATATTGAGAAATCCGAGGCTTATATTACTTCTGTTATGGAGGCAATCAGTGCTTCTGAACAGGTGAGAGGTATATAGCCGAGGTCATGATTTTGCCTATAATATCGCCATACTTTTCTACTCCCCATTTTTTCAAAACCTGAAGACACATAGCCATAAGTGGAGTGTGAAGTAGCATCTCGGGGGAGGAGTGTGTCCTTCCCCCGTTGCACACGCTACCTACCTCATTGATACTATATATACATACACCAACAATCAGGAGTACTATTCTCAGAGCCATTGATGTTGCCATAACTGACGCGTTCGTGATCGGCAATGATGCATTGAAATGCGTTTTTGGTAATCGTTTCTGGAACATTAGCAACAATTTTGGACGAGTCACGCAACAAATTGATGATCGTGATACGAAAGACAGCGAGACTATTTCGGGATTTACTTCGCATCGGGCAGTGTGACCGTTGGATTTCGGCTAGAAGTCCAGAAGTAGGGCTTTCGAGATATGTTCTCGTTGATTATACTTTCTCGTTTCATTTGAGAAGGACGGACATAACGGAATACTTACGTTGAAAATTTCACAAGTGTGTTACTTTGGTCAATCGATGGATTGTTCTGTGGTCACAATTTTCTTTCCCTTCGACATCTGTCCTGAGAAATGGCTACTTTCTTTCTGTCATTCAGGCAAAAGTGCTTTTTAGTGAAGATCATCCTCATGCACAGTAGTTGTCCTTAGCGCAGATATCTTTCCTATGTCGCTTTCCTTCGTATTTTGAAAGAAAGTTTTGTACCTTTCAAATTGAGGTTTTTATTAGTTGGGTCATAATTGTAACAAAGTCTCTCACACTGCTCTTGCCTGTAATCAAAGTGATTGATGTGGTCTGCTGTCGGTTTGTTGCATTTCAATTCGTTGTTAATACGTGTTTATCATTCTAAATAGTTATATCAACACGTCGAGGTCAGGTTGTACTTTTCCTATACTATAGATATGAATACTATGATAGTAATTGAGAAGGGGCACAAAGGCCACCTGCTCCTTATAAACTGAGCATGGTGAGATCTGGGTGGTTTCTTTGAACAAAGAAAATATTCTGTCAAATAACTCGTGTCGTCGATAAACTGCTAAAGAGAAAGAAACGGCCACTCCACTGGTGTAATCGTAATCATAGATCAACTTAAGAAGTTGGGCCAGACGTGTCCAATACAAAATAGATCTGTGATTGTAAGATAACGGTACGGTGAAATTTTCTGAGAAGTTATGATAATTAGGTTGATCAGACCAGACTCTGTCCAGCTTATTCATTATTGAAAACTTTGCGGCTGTTCAATGATTAGTGACATTTATTGACAGCATCGCGACATTCCGTTGGAGCAATAATAGGCAACGTATGACAACCCATCAAGTTCCCCCACTCATACCATTGCTCATCAAAGTCTTATATTGCCAACGATAGCTTACAATCATAGATAATTGACAGTGTGACTTCAAAGCATTATCTGGTTCTCCTGTCAAATAGTCATATGTCTCTTGTGAAGCGTTGGTAGTATCGATGTTGGTCCTTACTTGGCACTGACAAAATCCACAACTCCTTTATTGGTATCTTGTTCATCACACTCTCCGTCTCCTCTTCACAGACTAAATTTTGAATTTGATTTGTCCTGTGATGTTGACGTTGATGATGTCACATCACTTTGACCACGATATGTACCCTCCAATCTATAGAACATGTTGCTGTTGCTATTCTCTGTACATAGAAAATCGTAGTTTGAAATGAGGCTCAGATATGAAATGTAACTGTCATGTCTAAATTCGTGAATAAGGGTTTGTTTTTGGCTGATGTTTTGTTGCAAGTCTATCCTTCCGAGATCCAAGTATTTTTTTCTCACTAACATCCACATCCGGAGGTGCGTCTCCCTCAAAGTGCGTCATTTACCAATATTTTCACACTTGCTTTTCAAAAGCATTTAAATATCAACTGTCAACATTGAGAACCGAAATCCACAATAAGTAAATATCAAATTCTGTATTTTTTGTACATTCGAGGTTTGCATAAACCTTTGTAAGCTGCTTTGAGCTATCTCAAAAGATTACCTGGCTTCGACGGGAAAGAAGGATTGTCTAAAAGCGTCCCTGTGGGCGACAGCTGGTGTAGACAGTCCAGGCCTGCTTTAAAAATATCACGTCGAGTGAATTATCTGTAAACAACAATGATTGAAGTAACAGGAGATAGCGACGTGAAGAAAGTTTTTACACTTTTGAGGGAGGGGGATTGTGTCCTGTCGTCGTTTTCACCGGACGTAGCCCCATTCAATTAAGCATTTAGGGAGCGGAGGAGCCACAGCTGAATAAGCAAGCTTTTCCCCCTGAACATATGGACATCAGTACCAACCCGTTATCAAACATGTCAAAGAGAGATAGCTTCTCGTCTGAGTTAAAGTGCCCCAGTCGGCTGGTAATGGACCTGGTAAATAGCCTTCTGTCCCCTACCATATGGCCAATGTTGATGAGATAGCATGGTCAGAAACAGTCTACTTAACGAATGTAGTCTGATTTATTGTGGTTGATTTTAATGTGACAGAATCGGACGTGTACGATAAGGTATACCTTTAAAAGTTCATTATATGAGCTTCAATACCAAGCACGTGATGTACAGTGTACCATGAGTATAATATCAAACACCTTTCTGCCAAAAAATACGTAATTTGTATTCAGTGATTTTGCCAGAAGTAAATCGTTGCTCTAAATTGAGGATACACGCATTTAGCTGTGCCCGTGTCATGGATGTTATCCAGCATAATTTGAGTGTTACAGTTCAGTCATTTTGGTACATTCATGTATAACAAAGCTACCATTTGCAAGTTTCATGCCCATTAAGATATAGTGTTTCTGTTCGTCGTTGCCTTTTCTGCCTGCTGTCTTCGGCTACACCTTTTGCAGCAGGTCAGATCGAAGCTTTGAACCCTGAGCTCTGCTTTTGCGTAAATGGCCATCTGCTAGCTTCTAGCAATGAACGTTGTATAATTATTTGATCTAATTTCTCGGTGTAGTGGAGCCAACAGAACCACAATATGCGTATCTGACTTGTAGAGCTACGGTTCAGCTCGACGTATAGTGGTATTAAACATCAAAACAATCGTACATTTGCCATGTACAACCAAGGTGTCACCGGTGTGGTGGAAAAGCTATACTTTCAAGATGACCTATAGCTTGATAAACAACCATAAAGCCAAACAGCGTAACCTTCATGGATCTAACCAGCCGTGATTGCTTTGGATTGGTTCCGGTCAAGATCGAGTTCCGTGGTTTCACTGTCACTTCCGTTCTCATAACTTAGCTAGGTTGGATGCACAGCTACTGGTCACATGCATACTCAATTTTGTCTGTCGTGATGTATGGTGATAGCTTATAGAAAGATGAGTCGCAGTCAAGTGTGTTTATGAGTGAGTTTGAATGCAGCCGCACGCAAAGATGAAACCACCGGTCATATGCAGTGTGACGTTTCGCATGACAGTGTGTTTCGAAATTTTCGACCTTTAATCGTTAATTGAAAAAGCATAATGTATTTTGTGTGAAGGTGACTTAGTATAAGCAGTTGTTTTCATGAACGTTTGTGGTATTGTGATTTACCCTGCCTTTATAAGCGAAAAGTAATTGATTGATTGAGGTAAATTCAAAAAGATCCCGTTACAATCATGGCATCGATTATAGAGGCAAACAGTTTTGCTTGCACGACGATGTCAGCTTCTGATTTACCTCAAGTCTGTCGCCCAAACCTCTACAGAGCTAAAGCCAACAGAGCGTCAAGACGGTACGACCGATACCAACTTGGTTTTAAAAGGATATACCGATGCCTCGATCGTTGATACATACTCGATACATACAGTGATCGCGTGGATGTCAGATGGAAAGCAGATTCTTTGGTCAATTTTATTTTTACTTGATGATGTTCTTTTCACGAGCTAATCTGATTAATTACTTTTTGCACCAACTCGGGTACTTTAGGATAACGTTCTCACTATCGTGGATATATACATCGTACATGCTGTGATATCGTGGATAACAGGTGGATAGCAGATTCTTTAGTCGTTTTATTTTTACTCGATGTTGCTCTTTTCTCGAGCATATCTGATTAATCAATTTTTCGTCTATCATTCGGTTCGTTAGTCCTGAGTAATAGAACGATCAGTCAGGAAGTTAATGGCTATGTTGGTGATTCATTATGTAAATCTCTGGGATATAAAAATTGGAATGGGCAAGCATGCTTGGTGTCACTTATATAGACTATTCTCTACATTGATCTTCGGAGCTTTGTTTGGTCACGATTTGCCACGGGTGATTTCGTAATGGTTTTTTTTCTTTCATGTAGGGTTTCATGCAATTTCTGCGTTCTAGCCCATAGCAACCTAACTAATTTCGCTATAGGTAACCGTTAGTTGTCGTGTTAGGTCATATCAACATCACCTTGTTTATTTGTGATCGCCATTCTCGTCTTACATCCTGAGTGTATCCTGCATTTCCATATGACTGATTAATCAACAATTCAATACCACAACTCACATCTCGCTCCTACCGATCACCGCACTCGGTCCCTTTCGGCTAACATCGCCAAAGCAATGATGACCCGATGAATATGAGAATATGATACTATGTACAATGGATCTGTAACAAGGCTGCTGATTGTGGCACGTGTGTAGCATTCCCTGTTGACACATTATTGTGTCGAACACCCAAGACCCAGGCTATATATGGATGTGGATCACGGTGTTCTTATCTAGCACATGGTGTAAGAACGATGAAAGATGGAAACTATTTTGCTTATACAATTTTGACAATGGTACCTGTGCATTCAGTGACCATCTTGGAAATCTGTTTTTACCATTTTGAAGCCTGTGGTTGTAGCCAGAGTTACCACTTTTTTATTGGTAGATGTCTCTGATAAGGCTGCATCACATATCACCCGTTTTTTTCAACCAAATTTCACCACTATTGTAGCATCTCCCTTCGTTGTCGACACAGCACAAGTTGAACACATGTTCCATGGACAATTTCATTATCAATATTCGCTAGGTATTCCATTGATTCCACTGATTCTGAGTCAAGGCGTGGTTAGCAACGCCAACGTCTTGTACCTTCGTCGTCTTGCTCCGTGGTGTCTATTCAACGCGTCTTGCATCCCCCAAGGGTAGTTGGCTCCATCAATAGGGATAATTATTGAACGAATTCTTCACAATATCAGTTATCCCCAATTTGAAGCAGCGTATCTATTGGAATATTTCAGTGTTCGGTTTTGCATTCATAGGACTCTTTTATTTTGCAAAAGTCGAACATAGCATTGATTAGCATGATTATATAGAATACGGAGAGAAGAGAGCATGGAGTGGTGTTAGTTTGATTGTTCACGTTCGGCATATGATTTCGATCCATCAGCTTAAAAGTTGAATTCCCAAGCGTAGGGCATTCGTTACAATTCATCATTTATTCACTTACCATAGCATGTTATTCATATTTGAGATTTTCCCGCAGATGAGCGAGCAAAAGAAGAGATAGGTGACCCAGGATCGTTCTTGTGCTCACTGGTGTGGTAGCGAGAAGTGTTAGCAATTAGGTCAATGAGCCTTTTTTCTGAGGACTCTGAGTCAACGCATCGAAACAATTGGAAACCATCTTTTATTCCTTTCGGTTCAAACCGTCCACCCCTGTCATTTTCGTCTCTCATGAATTAGGTTACATCTCGCTCGACCCGATCACTTTGATCTGCCGTCATAGTAGTAATATAATCATCGGGTAACCATCGGAGCATGTCTGTCCCCCGCATTTATCTTATCGATTACTTCCTCAGTCGCAATTGTTCTCGCATGTAGTATGTATCAGGTACAATCAATTCAGTGGGTTGAATCGATAAAGTGTAATGATGTGAAGTTATCAAAAACAACAACAACAACAACAGCAGTAGAACCCAACAAAAATAAAAATCGGTTTTAAGCTATCATCTTTAAAAGGTTAAGCACTTTTGAGGGAGCCATTTAACATCATCCAAAATTGATGTCCGTGAAAGATCGTTATGAACTGTGTATTGGAAATATCGATATATGGTGGCATGGATAGAAAATTCAATAATTTTTACGATAGAATGCGCTTTATTTTCGTCCAGTGTTTTAAAAATCTGAAATGATGGGTTTGCACAAAGAACTTGTCAACATTTGATGGAACCTGCATAGAGATACAATAATCAGAAAAATGCGGAAGAAATGGAATATTCTTAAGAGCGTATGCTTGGATGTGAAATATACGTTGCCAAAGTTGAGCAGGGGAGTGTTGCCAGAAAACGTTAGAATTGTGAAACAAGTCGGATTAGTTTACAAAGTACAGTTCTTGATGACCATGGGTGCAAATTTAAATTTGAACTTGAACTTTTAGAATGCGATGTAGAAAATAACTCGCGGATTGTTGTATAAGACTGTTTTTAGCAACAATCGAACTTCGTGTGTCTTTTAAATGGGGCAGGAAAATATCTAAATACATCGCACAAATTTGTGTTTTGTGGTAGACTCAAAATGAGGAACCGATCAGGAGACATTATGCTGTACTGTGGCTGGCACTTTTCCTCCCAAGCGTTGTTTAAAGACAGCGCCAAATTCTAAGTGCTGTGGTTCAGTCGCCGTTTTCCACGGTTTTGTCTGGACGTACATTTCAGGTTGACTTCTGAAACTTAACGTTTACTTGAGGAACGCTGACCGATCATGAACAAAAACTGACAACATGCCGGTAATTTATCACTTGATGCCGCGTCGCATCGAGGATTGTTGTGCTAGTCTTAGTGCTTATGTGATCTTCAGAGGAACTTCAGAGGAAACAAAATTTATTTATCGAAATGAGAAAATGTTCTTGATACCTTTTCTCTTTTGAATTTGACATTTGAGACGAAAATTGACACAATGTCGGGAATATGTCGTGTCGGGTCGAGGATCAGTGTGGCTGGTCGAAAGAAGTCAAACTGTAGTGAATATTCCGCTTGCTCCTTCTACTCGCTTAGCTCAATGAACACTTCCTTTGATAACGAGGAGAAGAGGAAAACATCAACGACGTCGGTTGTTACCACGACAACGTATCAGGTCAGTGTTGCTGTTGTCGTTTGGTTGTAAACTGCGTTCCGTTGTGGTCTTGGGCTGGTTAATGCCGTTTTTACCTGACGTCACCCTCATAAAATAATTGCCTAAGTCATATTTTCTACTTTTAAGAAAAATGGAAAAAACTTCATTTCTCAACTATTTCATATTTATTTTGCAGCTAACTAAGAATAACATGTTTAAGCATGACAATTTAATTGATGATATGTCTTACTGGTGTAACATAACGGGTCTAGATGACTTAAGCAGTTTGACAAATACTCAGATGCGGCTTAGGCAGTCCCCCCCCCCTGGTGTTTCCCCACTTGCAAGGGTGTAATGGTGATTTAGACTTTCTATCAGCCACGAAGATATCTGATCATCACTCGGGTTGTAATCGACCTTAGTGAGGCACAATAAGTAACGGTTAACGCCGTATTGTGCGACAGAATCTGTTAACATATGCCTCCTCTCAGCTCAACACATTCTCATATTGCAAATGTCATGTTTGATATTCAATGATAATAGAGTTGCGTTACAAAGTGAGGTGTTTTTTAGACTAAGGAGTGGAAGTCAGAAAAAGCGGCACTTTGCCAGGCATTAATGATGTACAGGTATATATGTCATGTATGTCGGAAAAACATCATGGTGACAATGTACTAAGGTTTCCAGTCGGCAATGTAATGTGTCTCCTTTTGGCAGCAGTAATGTGTCTCCTTTTTGTTGACAAAAAATAAGGAAGCAGTAAGAAAGTAATCGAAATCACCTTTCGTTGTTTTGTTGTAGGTGTTTTGAAACAGAAAGTGATACCTCTCTGTCAGCATTGGTTATCGCACCTAATGCCGCTTGGGTGGAGCTGTCGTTTACCTCTCGTGCGTCCTAGCGGTGTTTATGTGTGTGTGGGGGGGGGGGGGGGCTTCACAACTAGCACATGTTTTTAGAATAAAACAAGGAGAAGAGCAGATGATACAAAAATCATCCATTTCGCTGGAAGAAAATGCACAGTGTGCTACGAACCGTAGTAAGCATGTGATCTCTGATAATCATGACATTTTACATATTGAAGCAGATCGTTAGGCAATGGGAGGTGCAGAACAATGAATTCGATCATTTAATGACTACCACCAGGTTTTTATAATTTCCACGCTAGTTATCCAAGTGTTTTTATCCGACGCAGACATCGATTTCGCGAATTGAAAAAAACAACTCATAACATAACAACAATAAACGCTAAAAATTTCTTATGTTTAAAAAAATTTATGGCGATCGTTTGATTAAGGCGATACTGTTAGGCAATGATGTATGGCGTGATGTACCTCGCGCTGTTCCTTCTGCGTGTTCAAAGAAATTAGAATCGAATTAGACTAGCATTCGATTTTCTAAAGCGTATTTCATTTACCCATTTGTATACGTGTATGTATTTAGTTGAGGTTAAGGAGAGGGGTAAAAGAAGGACAATTTGAAATTATAACCGAATAACTTTTTTTAAACCTTCCTTTACTGTGTGTGTGTTTATTTCCATAGTAGTATCTACAACGCATTTTACAAATGCCCACGTCTTGAAAATTTCAGAGCCCCAACAACTGAAACGAGCAATTTCAAATGACAATTGACATTGCCATTCCCATAATGCATGGTCACGCGCGCAGGAAGTGGGTATGACGTCAATGGAATGACTTAAAGTATCAAGAAGCATGACGGAATAATATGAAGAACTTCCATTTCTATGCCATTAATTTGGCTGTTTAGATTTTACCTTTCAAATGAATTAGCACGATACTCCTCGGTTTGACCGCTTAGTTCAAAACAGTCGGCGGAGCACCTACACGTCGCCACCCCCGACATGGTTCAGTCTTAGGTTACCCAATTTTAATTTAGGTCAGCTCTATTGTCACATAGTGGTACATTATAGTGACAAACAGAATATGCTTTGCAACTACGGATATACTCTGAAATGAAATATCAACCCACGCTAGATCAAAAATGTTACATTCCAACAAACACATTTTTATTACTATGTTCCCATTTTATCATTTTGAAACCAATTTTCGTTTTGTATAAGAGGTAAGAATGAACTGGTTTCGCAACCCTTAATACAAACATCTACAAACGACGAAGCACGAATCATCCACTTAATAAAAAACGACTTTCTTCAAAACAATAATGACTCCTACTAGTTTGTGATTAACGTGTGTTGCGTTAAAATGAATGAGCACGAGACTTGAAGGATGACACTTTGTCATTCGTAGTGATTGCGAAAACTGCTTGTTATCACTATGTCATTTGAGATAATATTCTGTGGTTTGTGTACGACAGAAATGATTACCAATTCATTTTGACTTGAAGCAGTTTTTTTTCCATAATCACAGCACAGTAATCAGCCACCCTTCTTGTTACAATGATTTTAGAAGTCCTATCAGAGATAAGAACATTTACCAAGAGAAAGACTTGAACGTGGGCAGCAAAAATGAACCGAGTTTATGTTCAATAGTATTGGTCCTTCACCAGAGTACATATGTTAACGTGCGTAAAATTAACACGATCGCCATGTAGGTAAGGTTCCTGATAATGTGTCACCCACTGATTCTCCTCCAGCGGTTTTGAAGGAAACTGTGCTATCTTGGTATTATCATATTCCTCTACCATCAGAAGATTCCACTAGGCAGTGAAACTGTCTGATCTGGCAGCTTGTCTCATCTAGTAGGTGGAGTTCTTTGGGTCATAAAAACATATGCTGGTTCTCTGCCCTTTGGGCCTGCCCATTGGCCGAGATTTCGATTACAGCAGGAACACAACCTAAAAGCTGACAGCCGATATCGTAATGGCCGCCTATATCACATTGCAAGCCTAGATCTTACACCGATAGCTGAAGAGGACGGGCTTGTCGCTGTACGATGCTTGCATACCTGTAGACAACGTACATGCCCATTACCAGCAGTAATCATCATGATCACGTTGACCTCCAAGGAAGACATTTCGTGATTTACATGTCCAAATAACTGTCCTGTAAAAACCTACGCCCTGCAGTATGTCATAATCAAATGAGAGAAGTAGCTGGTACCAACTAAATGTCAGAGGTTATTGGTACATGAAATAATAACCTTGCCCTTGATACAAGTTCCGAGATCCCAACTTACGATATATACAACATTAATAATCAATCTACAATATTTTTTATCTGCTCTCACGATAAAAATAGGCGCTTCTTTAGTATTGCAGCCTAGTAATCCGTCCACTTTGTCTAGATTGCTCTTGACTTTGCTGAGAATATCACCTTTGAGAACACTACCTTGTTCCTGTTGCCAGGATTTAAATGCGCAAATATAGAAATTGGCAGTCGGATAAATACATGAAGGGCTGTGTAGGAGGGCTTAAAGAATCACCAAGGCTTACAGTATTGAGTTTTGCTTTGAAAAGATTTTGCATGGCCCTATAATTAAATTTATTGGTGATGTGTCGATGTCCAACACCCTAAGTAGGGTGCGTTTGGGACATCCGGTTCTATTTAATGCAGCGGCTAGTCGAAACCCTGACCCGACCCCTCTCAGTCCGAGTGAGGCTCGTTTTTTTTTAACCCGCTATACACTGCACTGGTGAATTCCTGTCGAAATGGGTTTTAGACCAGATGAAAAAAGATGTTTCAGATTTGCATACTTTAGGAAAACATTCACCCGTCAGTTGCTTTGTCTTTCGAATGAGACGAAGATGAAGGCTATCCTTGGTTTGACAAGGTCATTTGTTTCAGCTAACAAAACGTATCGGCGTCCTTCATATTTGATAACCAGAATGTTTCTAAATCACTTGATTGCGATCAGGAGTAAATGCGTCAACCAATACAACTTGAGGAAGTACTATCTTGTCGTTGTCGATTGCCACGACATCTCCTAATCGCCTTGGCAACCAAGCACTGACTGTGTCTCATCAGTTGAATGTGGTATAGTAACCACCTCTAATGAGAATTGATAGAGGGCGTGTTCTATGCGCTCCGACTTCCTGGTTGGGGTATAGGTTAGCCAGGTCCAGGTCCCACAACCACTACAAGTCTGACGGAAAAAAATTCTTCAAAAACAATGGAATATTTTTCTCAACATGTCTTTGGGATACGCCCGTTCAGACCACCTGATGAGCTGCATTTAATACAGACCAGATGTCCTATAGGCCTATAAATCCCATCATGTTTAATGCGACATGTACTTCTATTGTTTGAGGCTTAGTATGATGCCAGTCCATTGCATTGGCTTGCTGAGAATGTCACATTCGTCATACGATATTTCTAGTCTGCAATAACTATGCATGTTAATTCTGCAATGTTGAGGATTTTATGGATACATATCTTTGATACCGTACCGTTCTAACTTACAAGTAACCCTGGTCAGACATTGTTGATTTTCGCTACAGGCATCTATGCACAGTGACCCTTCCAATCATTTCTTCTAGCATTTTCTTGTAAATGTGCACCGTTACGGACGTATTTTCTTAGGCAAAAAGTGTCAGTGACGCAGAAGCTGATTTCTTCTATCTGATATCCCTGATTTGAAGATCTGCCTCGACGCTGATCGATGAAGAGGCGTTGTAAGAAACTGGCTGTTGCCAACTGACAGCTTAACGTGATGCAACTTGATTAGCTAATGGAGGCAGATCAAATAGATGAACAATCAAAATGGAGAAATTTAGTGACATTATAGACGTGCTGAGAGTTGAGGAACAGCCACGGAGGGTGTTTCGGTATGGCGAGAGCAAATGGCGAAAGGTACGGTTAGCAGGATTGGTGGTAGTTATGTCAGTGTATTTCTGTTGGGAAGAGAATGGCCGTACTGCTTGGGATATATATTGGTTGTTTGAAAATATGCCGAGCGAAATCTTTTCAATGACTGGTACGACAACATATGGGGGACTTTATCTGGAAGAATTGTGGAGACATAACGAATCAAAAGTGTCCAATGAATCGTGAAACATGTAGTAGAACACTGATGCGTGTATATCTCATGGTGACTAGATGGTGGCAGTTGAAGGTTTCCTTTACACGACCTTCGGGATATCCTTGTATTTTTAGATGCCTTGTATGACGTCATTCGATACGAGCTAATATGAGAAACCTCACAGTTGCTAAGGACGCTTTTTTCTTTGTCCTTTCGAGCAGTTTATATTTGTTCGCTTTTTGTAAATGTTATCCAGATATTCATATACATGTATAAAATAAGATGTGTCACCAATTCTATAAATATCGAGATAGAAGGAAAAACCTGAATAATGGTTTCCAGTCGTATGATTTATCTGTCTAGAGTGATATTCTACCATTTTTCTTCCAAACTACCTGTGGGATATAAGAGACATACTGCATTTTATCGTATGGATTATGCATTAATAGTATCAACCGCTCATGTGCAAATTGAATTGTGTAACGATCGAAGACATTTGGTAGAATTCAAACTCTGTAAGATGATTATTTAATTTGTTTCAAAACAAAACAAATTGGTTTTTGGTCCATTCCCTGCGCCTCCTCTAGTTCCCCCTACCATATAGACCTAATCAGCCTAGCTGATCAGGATGACAACATTGCAGAAATATATTAATTTACTTGTACCTTTCGAGTATAACGAAAATAAGAACAGTAGCATATGCGTTTTGTAGTTGATAACATGAAAAAGGTTCTCTAATGCGGTATTATTCGTACATTTACAGTCAAGACACGAAGTACCATTGTCGTATTACATGTATAGCCCCGTGTTAATTTCCTCAGTTAAGCAACGACCAAGGAAATAAGGTGGGAAGCTAGCCCTTGTCCTTCATTTTTACCTGCAACTGGTCCTCCAGGAGAACACAAAGAGTATGCAGGGATAGGAAGGGGGTCAGTGACAAATGTCACAATTCGATTTTTCCACTACAAAATATGTATCTAGTACTTACACAATGTTGGATCGAGACAAACCAGAATTAATTAGAATGACCATACTGTACAAAGAAATAATGTGAAAAAACTGACCAAGATGCCCATGACGTGACATCCCCGCTCCAATTTCCTTGAAACATTCACCTCTGCAAACACAGTCAGCCATTTGCAGCGATGGAGCTGTTTGTACCAATGCGCATGTCAACAAAACTATCATTTAATCATTCAGTGTAAACTCTGCGATCGATGCGAAGAGAGTGTTACACAATAAGAGCGGTACTGGTGGTATTTGATACTGCGGCATGCAAGACATTTAAAATCATCACTTTGCTTCCACATTTCGGATTCATTCAGTTCTGCCTAGCTTTAATCGTGATGAAAGGTTTTAAGAAGTTTGGCCATAAGGTAAGTGCAAACTTAGCGTTTTGCAGTTTCGATTCATTGTTTTATATACTAAACATCTTCTATCGATAAATCATCCATTGATTCATTTTGCTATTGATATATCCCCTCACTCTATTTATGGAAGCGTGGCTGGCTGGGAAACCCAGGCATGTCCTGTTAGCCCTAATTCCCCAAGGACAATTTCCCGATGCAGTCGGCGCTTGTGGAATACGCCTAGTTGCTCAACCACATTTCCTATTGTTTATTCAAACTATACCCCCTTGTCGGGATTGCAGATCTGACGCTGTTCAGATACTGCATTAAATTTGTTAATTAAAAACATGGTGCAGTTGCAAAGCTTTACCTTTCTTCTGCACGTAAAAGTTGCCCAAGTCCTTCACGAATTGGAATCAGTAGTCACGAAAATGAGAGTCTGTGGAGTACAATGAAATCGGATGGATTCCGTCAGCTCTTGAAAGGATAATTTCCATCATTTCTGTTCTGGAAACATCAGTGCGCAAGTTGATTAAAGCGATTATGCTTAAGTTAAGTTGTTGTAAATATATCGATGATATCAGTACTCGTCCAAATCTTTTCCTAAAAAAACAGGTTAATCAGTTCTTCCTACCATTGGGACCAGCTGTTCTGAATTAAAGGTAGGACTATCGTCAATAGTCGTAAAGAGTCATTCACTTAACATGTACAAAAACCGCTTTGTAACACGTACAAGGTCCGCCTATCGTGCTCAAAAATTCGCAAATTGACTTTCAGTAGTAGGCCTATCAATCGTCCATTACCCAACTCCTGGACTGCCTTTAGACACAAGAAAGTTGTAGTATTCGTTGCGGTTGTTCACTCGCAGGCGAGTGAGTTGGCGTGGACTTTCTGATAAATCGCGTTTCAATTTAAATGCGTCACAAAGAGGTTAAATTAATTGTATCATCCTGATAATGCCGTATTTTAATGAAATCTGAGTTAAACCCCCAACCTTCCAACCATGTAAGGAATGCCGAGCACGACTATAATTGGTTATCTTGAATTCACATTGCCACTGCTTCGAGCCCTAGAGAGGAATTATCGTTCGCTTCTGATGGTCGCGTATGAGAGCTATACCGAGGTTGTACAAACTAGAGGGGTTTTATGTTCGAGGTTTTCATCACATTTAGATGCCAGAAAGCAAAGACGGACAGACTTTAGCCGGTGTGTCTTCTAAGTACGATTTGCGCATGTAGTCCTGAGCCCATTCTCCACCTGGGCGCTCCTAGCAGACTTCTGGAGGTAACGTGTAATGTCTGGGTTTCTTTCCTGCGAAATATGTCTCCCACGCTGTAAATTGTATTATTTTTGGGCTAGGGGGATAGTGACAAATTATTTTGAGAAGTATTTTTTTACCAAAGAATTGCGAAATGTGGGATGCCAGAACATCACCTTATTCTGTTTGTTCACATTCCTTTTTTCTGACTAAAACAGTCTTCCGCAAAATGTCGCTTGATAATGCCATTACCAGTAAACAACACCAAGGGGAAAATAGTACAATATATTGCCCAATATGTAACCGTTTGAGAGAAAAAACGGCACCGCCCAACGTAGAATCAATCCAATTTACGTGGCAAACGCGAGGAAACGCCATCCACTCACGACGTATTACATTGATTAGCCCATCAAACAAACACATCTCTTTTTTTCACTTAATTGCGAGGAACCCACGTAGCCATTATATACCATTACTCCTGATATCCTTTTAGACTTTCTCGATAGCTGATGCTTGGAGTCATACTCATAGTTATGACAACAATAGCAAAGACGACTTGCGGTAATCCCCTTGAATGATACTCCCAAGTCGTGGGAAAGAATTGACAACAACGAGTTATGTTTCCCGGAAGGTTATGTATATGTGATATGTTGTGACTCCTCGTTGTGGTCCTCGAACAATGATAGTGTGGGATACCTTTTCAGGGATAGGCCCAAACTGCCGATTCCCCAACTCCTTGCGGTCAAAGGATCCGCCTTATGAACGGGAGATGGGTTCACTCCCAAACTTGATAGAGAAGAGTACAATTTGTACGGTGGAGTTTGGGACGACGCTATGATAAACTCACTAAAAGCTGTTATGTTCCACACTTGCATTGGACAGATTTTCGACGTTCATTCATTCATATTTGCTGATAGATACAATGAACTTCCCACTGACCCCGTTATTAAGGCATATGTGGTAAGGCCAGTTAATTCATGAAAATGTATCCGGGTGCTACCTTACACTTGACAATATTTGATTTCAACTCGATCGGATTCCAGAATCAATACTTTGAATCGATCTACAATGTATCTGCATCAAGCAAAAATACATGTACATGTACATCCAATTGCTAGCCTAAGGGACAAATGAAAAGTGAACACCAGCATAGGGACACCTTCTATATTCAGGTCTCTACTCCCTATTTTGAATCGACGAAAGTTATAGTACCAAAGGTTGCGATATTAGTTGACAAAATACTTCTGGCAAAAGATCGATGTCTAACGGTGCTGAAGAGGTCACAGAAAAAACGTAATACATCTTCCTATAGGGTTGAAATAAGAGATTTTCTTATGATATAGCTTGATGATCGCGGTAGATATTTTTTGCGGCTGATTGCTAGCCTTTGCGCGAATTGGGGTTGCAGGGGGCAGTGCAGGGACACATAACTCCAAGATGTCAAGAAGATCAAGCCAATCTAGTTGTCACAAAATTTATTTTCTAAATTGATAACAGAAACCTGCTGTTATTTTACGTCTTCTCTAGCTTTGCCGACAACATAAAGAAAACATCTCAGACTGCACAACCAAATTTTTTACCTTTGTATTTCGCCGGCCGAACGTGCTCCGCAGTGGATACTAATTCTCCAGGGCGGGAACTTTATTGGCAATTACCATTAGTGATTCATAAACAGGTACAATTTCCCGAACACGAGTACGCGACAACGGATCGTTTCACTAAAGAACCCATATCCACATATATCGCTGACGTCAATAATCCTCCTCACGATTGACGTCATAGCCGATCCCCTGTTTCTCTCGGGTATTGCGTGCCTGGGACATTATCTCCATGTACTAGCTGTCCAGGGTCTTGCAGAAAAAGCGCGATTTAACGGCATGATGCTGATAAGTTACTTATATATTTCCTTTTGTTCCGATGGAGCCATTTAGATAAGTGAATTACGTACCGAATAAGATACCAAAGTCCAATTAAGCAACAGTGAATATAAACTCATTGCAGCATAAGTCACTTGCAACGCAGACAGCGTCTTTATAGCGCAATGCAAAGTCCGTACCTCTACACCCATCATATCTGCATAAACGCTGGTCCTGTGAATTTTTTTATACATGTTTTTATGAATATAACCCATCTTGGAATTAAAAATGGCCGCCACTGCCGCACCCCGATCAATATTTCGATCGTAGGTTTCTGTCCCAAGAGAGGTCAAGTGGTAGCCTAAACGGCTGACCCTAGTTTTTTGGGCATAAAGTTGACGTCACATGGCGGCCTTTTCGGAGTTCAAGATGGTCGCTGCAAATATACCCCCTTTCCTGTGAGTGAACAAAAATATATTTACATTTTACATTTCTTCTAAGATCTGCTCGTTGCAAGGGACGACAATTCAGCTCGGTGATGAAACCATCTCACATTCCGTCACTTCGATCAAAAGCCGATAGATGTCGAGATGTACATACATATTGTGGCTGAATGAAGCGCTAAAATCTGGTCGATACTTTTCATTCACTATCGTCTGCTTTCAGTGTCTTGCTGTCGCCGGCAGGTTTACTGTTAGTTTGTTGATACCGTTGGAGCTAGATGTCATTACAGTAGCATATAATGATATCGTCTTTCGCCGGGTTTCATTTCCGATCGTTTGGCTATAATGCATTGACACTTTTATTCCAGCCAGTACGTCAGCAGTACCAGTACAAGTACAGGACGTATCGAAAGGCCCTGAAACCTATTAAGTTTGGCGAGGTTGGTCAACGTGTGCATCTGTATTTTTCATTGGTCACGCGTTACTCACACTTGTCCTCATCTTATCACCAAGTACGAACACCATTTATTGTTCAATCACTGCATTTTTTTGTGTACAGCAGAATACCCACTGTACGTCTTAACAGCAGTGGAGCCACAATAAAGGGTACTGGGACATACTATTTGCGGCGCCTGGGTTCCGTTGGCTTAACCTTTTGCCATGGTTACTTTTCTGCTGTACCACTTTGTACCAATTTCACCGTTCAATCACAACAGAATACCGTACATTTTTTCATTGAAACAGATGTTTAATTGTCCAATATCTCACGAACGTACATGTACTCAGTGCACTGAATGCACTGTCGGCATAATTGCAATACCATGGTTTTGTTGTCCTGTCCGATATGCTGGTCAAGTCCCACCACCAGTTTCGTTGTTTTTCTTGTCATATCTTCATATTGGTACATGACTCTTTTCCATCTTCAGAAAAAAACATTAATGCATCACGAGACAGCAGCACGGTCGTGAAATCAGGAACAACAGGGTGAGATCCACATACGCCTGCCTCAATGTGTGTAAAGTAATCAAGTCGTACATGACAGATATGATTTAAAAATTGAAGTCCTATCATAAATTAATCTAAGGTATCACAATTTCAAATGTTCTTGTCATCAGATATTTCATTTTAACACAACAGTTGCGGCTGTACTTTCTGACAGCGTAACTAGCGGTGTTGTGTTAACCTCATATTGAACGGTTGACTGTACCAAGAAACACGATCAAGAATGATGATATAGAAGTTGACTGGCAAATTATTTGATTTATCTTCATGATACCCGTTTCTTGACAATGCTTATGATGAAATTTAATCCCCCTTAATATTCCACCCACACCAATAGCAACACAGAAGGTTTATTAAGTTTTCGAGAAACCCGATTATATTATGCATTCGGCTGTGCACAATTGAATCGCACAGTATTCCTCGTCATAACAGTGCTGTGTTTTGGACAAAGTACTGTTAATCTTGATATTTTGCTATAAATCGCAACAAAATGGGAACTGAGACATTGGGTGATATGAATAAAGACTAGCAAATGCTTTTATCTAAAACTCCATGTACATTTACACCAGGCCTTTCTGTACAAAATTGAAGTAAAAGCATTTGCTAGTCTTTATTCATATCACCCATTGTATTTAACGTTCAGGGCTGTTTTTAACATCTTCCAACTGCAGGCCTTTGTATCGATCCTAAGATATGGTGTGAGTGTATTTTAGAAACGATCCATTGCCCTGCTATGGAAGAATTATTTTTGATGACACCCAGCCTCCTCTAGCTGGCTTCGAACGGCCCTTGAATCAATTAGAGTATAGTGTTCTCGTGCGACAGGGCCACATCTTAGTTTGATTTGGTGAGCATACTTTAGTCGGGTCTGCAGTAAATATTTGAACAGTTCCTCATGCCAACATAAAATACAAACGATGTCACCCCAAACACTGGAAATGCCAGCGCATAAATACACCGTTGTTATGGTGAACTGGGAACCAGTCAAAAGAGGTAAAACCTTATCAGCGCATTAGAATCGAAACAGACTCCGATCGCCTGCCAGAGTGTGCATTGGCTCCGTCACTTCGGTATTGGATCACTTGGCTGAGTGCTTCGGCAACGTCTGCCTCATCGAAGACAGTCTCTTGACATCGTTACTGAGCTCGGAGTGTTCGATTTGTTGGGCAATATTTCTGTTGGGAGGTTATTTGTTGTAAAACATATTTGCTGGTTCTTCCGTTTGGTCACCACTCTCCAAAGTTGCAAGAGAATCATAAACGGGGCGGAAGCAGTTATTAGCAATCCCAAGCAAGCATAGTTTTGACTGTTGAACATTAAAATTGTTTCACAAACGGCGACGTTTATTTGAAATCCAGTATCAGTCACAGGAAACGAGACAAAGAAATCACATTATAATCTTGTATTCAATTGGACTTATTAAATTAGTGTTTTTCATTTACTTGGACACGTTGGAGTAATCAATTTGAGTTTGCACTCAATTGGACTCTCGAATGGACTTGCACACATCCTTTAACACCCGTCGTTGCACTCTTATCACCTGTCACTTATCACGAAATAACAACTATTGATTGAACATGGATGTTAATGACGAAAATCGGCACATCCTGCGCGATACCTCTCGCCTGTCTCCGAACAGGGGTGGCGCCCAAGGGGCTGGTTTCTTGTCATGGACCGAGAGGATATTCAGCAACACCAAGTATGGGGTCCCTTTGAAGCAGACTTTGTACAAGGTAGGATTTGATAGCGTTTTTCTTAAACAGTGTTTATACTACATGTATAAGTACTTCCCGGCCCTTGGCTGTCCAACAAAATGAAGTTTCGATGTGACTGGTGTTACGTTTTCGAGTGTTTCTGTTTCTGAGTGATTCCCCTCATTGTTTGGGAACGCTGAAAAGCAGATCAGCCTGTTTTCCCTGTTTTCACTACTGGAAAGTCATGGTCTCTTTTAGTTGTCTGTTGTATATAGAAGTATCGAGGTGTGGGGAACTGACAGAAATAACTGCGCACTGCGATACCTTTGAAAAGAACGCTAACATTACAATGTGAAAACGTCATCGAGGTATCAAGTGGCTGTCGTCATTCCAATCCTCATTAGAGCTTGATCTGTGAAGGGCAATGCTGTGAGCAGGCCGGGGTTCGAACTCACGACGCATGAATTGAAAGTTGGTACGTTACCCTATATACCACTGCTCTCCATGAATTATTGCATGCAGTGTTAGCCTTTGCTTTTGTGAGACATAGGTGCTGTTTACATACTGAAAAGCTATTCAAACCATGGCAACGTGTTTTAAAGCATATCTCTGATAATGGCCAAGAAAACAATTTCCATATTCAACGTTCTATTTCCTCTTGATATGGTGCAATTTACGAGAAAATGACACTGAACGCGAAAAAACCACTAAAACTTAACGGCTAGGATAAGTTGTCAGTATCCATTTCGCTTCAAATGGCACATTCTTGGTCATGCTGCATTTTTGGGGTGAATTCTTACGGCTAGGATAAGTTGTCAGTATCCATTTCGCTTCAAATGGCACATTCTTGGTCATGCTGCATTTTTTGGGTGAATTCTTCTAAGTCCGAGTGCCATTTTGTCGTGATACAGACAATTGTATTAACGCGCTGTTAATTTCATACAAATTAGCTACCGGTACTTCTTTCAAACATCTTATTTGAGCGAACAATAACATCAACACAATCAGAAATTTGAGTCAGAAAATCAATACGAAAATGAAAGGTTATTCGTGCGTTCCATGATCCAATTTGTATAAAAGCAAATCGATGCGTTCCTTTCAATATAGGCTTCATGCCTGGATTATCAGTGTTTACAATACAAGCGTCGTTGCTTCCTGTCGACGGCAGATTTCCTAAGGTAACCTTATGCTATGTAGCGCCCACTTATTTTATCAGCATTATCGCATCTTGTGTCTGCGTTAAGTTACTTAAGAACTTCTATCAGTTTTTCAAATTAAAGAAAGAAATTTTTATTTCATATTTTGCAACATCTGGGTTATTAGCAAATTCCGCAAAAAGTTAGCTGTTTAAGTCCACCAACTTATTGAAAGGGGCTGGCTGCAGTTGTGTGGAGTGTTTTGACAAGTAATGGACAGATTAAGAGTAGGCTTTTCCAATTTGCCTTTTCTCTCAATCTAATACGGCTCTCATTATGTAATAGTCAACAACTTGTGAAGCGAATCTAGCTGAAAGTCGAAACCCGACACAACTTTAGGCATCAAACGTATCCGCTGAGTACGCGTCACCCTGTTAAGAAATCATTCTGCGTTTCTACCAATGGCAAGCTGAAAGCTGCTAGCCAGTATTTAGCTTAATGACGACTGACCTATGTCTAGACATGCTACAGAGGGTCGGGCAGCCGCGAATAATCATTCATCAACAAAAGCGTAGGTCCTCTGGAGTATTGATTGCGCAATTATATCATGCTGCACGATCATACTGTCGCATTAGTCCTCCATTTACTCTGTCACCGTAATGAATACTACTCCCTTATGGCTCTTTGTAGTCTCAGGTCATATTCAGATTCCGATCAATCAATCATGCCTTAAGTAATACTGCAATCTTATTACCAGCAAAAAAACCCAACAAATAAAGAGGAAAAGAACCACTTTGGATTTGTGTTGCTACTGGTTTCGCAGACATCTTTGCACCCTAAGGCAAGTATTTCGAGAGTATTGGCGTTAAAAAGTATCAATTACTAGTATTCAAAAACAGCCCTTTCTCAAAATGTTTATAAAGAGTCAATTCCATTTTGATACCTATCAATAAACAGAAATACAGAATGTGAATGCCAGCTGGTATTTATAAGATACGAAATGGCCCTCGGTGCTTATATAAGTGAAAAAGTTCGGATACGGGGACGTTAGGTAGAGCGTCTGTTCCTTTGGCATGGATAACAAAGTTGTAATTCTTCTCAAAAAGCATTCGGCTATCACATTTGACATTATGGTGCATGATTTATGTATAACTGGTTGTGATGAAATCTGAAATCACATCATTGGGCACGGACCATTATCTAAAGGTCCGTGGTAGGGCTGAATCTGGCAGTCAGATCGGTTCCATGCCATCCATCTCTAGGCACTCATCTAGATCTACGATTGCTATTAACTGGCTGATAAAGGAGGAGTCGGAGCTGGCAGACTGGCATTTTGATAAGATGCTCTCTGTGACGGGTGTCAGTGATTTTGATATGGTTTGACCTTATGCAGTCCCCTTCGATATGAAATACGTTGCTGTTTCGGAGAGTGCTCCTTGGACAAATGCTGAGTCAGACATTGGGTCATGGTTGATGCGATATGGAATCACCCGCTTGGGCTTGGACTTCGATAAGGTCAAGTTTCGAACACTGATCATGACAGTTGAGTGCTTAATGTGATTTCCAGCCGTGTTGTTGCTGCCCACAAATCATGCTCTAACCACGCTTGCGGGATAACTGTCAAAGAATCGATTCAGTAAACCTGAGCGGTTGGTCGGTCTGGGAGAATCGAGTTGATCGAAAAAAATCGCCCAACACGCCAGCGATATCCTGGACTTAATCGAAAGTTATAACATATGATCCTTTGCTTTCAATTTCAAACAATGTCAACCGGTTTCATGTTCACGCTTTATCGGACTCGGCTGAGTATTACCTCCACATATAGGAAACAAGTACAGCGTTTGAATGAAAGATCCACACTGAGCTCGCCGTCCGTTTCTCGCGAGGACAAAGAAGGCGCTAACTGGTTACCAAACCTTGTGCAATTTCGTGAGACTTTTAGTATGTTCTCTGCGGTCCTATATACAATATGGCGGCTTTCCAAAGATATTCCTCTGCCTGCCTTAGGGGCCAATCTTTAGAGTGGTACATCTGTGGAGATCAAAGGTAATTGCCCATAAGGCTATGATCTTCCAGGAGCGACCTAGGTCGATTGATCCACCGTAATTAATTAGGACTGATGTACGACTTTGTCCAGTAATTCGATTGCCCCAAGAAATGCAGCTGTAACATGTAGGTGTACATTAATTATCAACCCGTTTAGAAATAGTCCTATTACTAGTATTTTACTTAACGACAGAAGATAATACGTAACCGTTAGCAAATGGTATCGGTGGAAGACCCATTTAACATCGCCTTATTACATGGGTTGGGGGAAGGACGATGGTAAAGGTGGCGGCGGAGGGTAATAAATCAGATGAAATGACACGAGAATCCATCCCCATGATTATTTCAGTGACATACCTTTACATTATGATGACCGATGTGTTGCCCGAGTTCGCAGGATTGGCAGACACTTTTAAACCCGGTATCCAAAAATACCACAATATTATAATATCTCCTTTCACCGTTTCTGAAAAATGGCATTGACATCATTTCCTCGGCATACTCTGGTATTACACATCTTGTCGTTTTATTTTAAACACATTTTTTTTGCGCCGCTATGACGAAAGGCACCGATCGTAGGGCTTGGGTAGGATTGGTCAAAGGCACTGTATGTTTGTAACGGTGTAACACGGCATTCGACTTCTTTCTGTAAGTGGATATATCATGCCAATGCTTCTCTTTGGTATGGCGATACCTTGATATCCGGCTTTGAGATGCCTTGCCGTCATGAGAGCAGTGCTGCTTGATGATCGCTCTATAGCCCCTTTTCTACTTCAACAAAATCTGTCCCTTTTCAGCCGTGTCGTGCTACGCTCTAACAGTTGTGGTGGGAAGGGCCAGGCCGGTATAGTCTCATTGGCAAAAGGAATTTCTGAAGAACATGGCCCTCCCCAGCAGATATACAACATGGGGCCACGGAATATAAATCCGTATGACATTTGTCACATCTTTACAAGTCCGTCACTGTCAGGTGCTGCCATCTGAGCTAAGACATTGAAACTAGGCTTTGAAATTTTAGGTGGGGATCTTAACTAAGAATCTTGTATCGAATGTACATTTGGATGCACACGAAAATGAATAATATTTTAATTGTTAGAAATGTGTGGCTTAATTAAGTTCTAAATTAAATGTTATCTCCAAGACATTTTATGTCCTTCAAATTCGTCATGAACGAAAAATTTATCTGGAAGCATAGAAATAAAACACCTACAGCTATAATTTTCCCATCAATTATTTTTGCTTTTGTTCTGTAGTCTTTCAATTTTAAAGAAATCAATCAATACAGTTGCCATGTTTTATCGAAGTAACGAAATGTTAACATACCAGGGGCGTAATGGTAACGAAATATATTACAACAGTAGCGATTTAAACCCAGGCACCATGGCCTTTCAAAAATTATTTTGCCTGGAATTTTCTAGGTTCGCATCTCAATCAGCAATGGGGGTGGACACAAGGGTGGAGTCAGACTGACGAATGAAGCCGCCGTGTCCATTCTCATGAAACAGGTTGGGCTTTTTTTGACAAAGCGACAGGGTTCGCCGTAATTCGATCGTCAATGTTTTAAACTCGGGAGTATTTTCTTTTTTCGTGTATTAGTGGACGGTTTCAATTCATAGGCAGTACAATCGCATCAGCAACACAGCTCTCTCTAAACAGGAAATGTCAATAGTGCAATAATGCAAATAGTGTCAGTATTTGATTTACCAATATCTTGACATAGACATCATCCGTTCCACCTGGCAGTCTCGGGCTTTGGTTGATTTTACTCAAGAGCTATCATTTACCAAGATGGCAGGTCCAACATGATGAATCTGGAAACCATGACAACAGTAACGTCCCCATAATGTCTTGTGATGGAAGGAAATATAGTGAGAGGATAATAATCATTTGGTAACGAAGTAAACCCGTCAACCAGAAACTGGAGCAGTTCTGACACGAAGACGGACAGGCCGTGTATCATGCTGGTGCTTCCAGCAGACAGTACTAAAATAAAGGGTCAACGTTAAAATGGCAATTCCCGAGATAGGGGTCATTTTTGATGTGTAGGTACAAGCAATGGGCGCCCTTATATTGGCTGTCGGTGATCAAACGACCCTGAAGAGCGAGGCATTTTACTTGTTCTCCGCCTCACCGAAGGCAAATGTATTGAAATTGAATTATCTTTTGATTTAATCATCTTCTTAAAACGTAGCCGAGTTACCATGGCTTCATGTCGCAGTGTTTGAGGCCGAAGGCGAAACTTCAGCCATCATCTCATTTAATCAATCCTGTTTCCGGTCATGGCAGCGTAGTATGTTGTATGAAAGAAATGTACTGTATACGTTATTGTTATCAAGTTGGTCAGTGAAAGGGTCAGCTCTGATATCTTTGGACTATGTTTACTTGTAGCAGAACGCTTGCTCTGCGCATATCATCCAGTGCGAGTTGTTTCATTTCGTAATGTTTAGGTTATCAGGACGGAGATGCACCTTCCAGGATATTCTAACAATTTGACTATTAGGTACCCAGATGAATAGAAAAAAAGGAGGTCGCCTCCAGTTATCGAAGGAAAAACAGGTCGATTATTTCTTAATGAGTATTCCTATTGTTAGAAACTATTTGATAAACATTATTAGTTTTCAAAATCATTGTCATCCCTTTCAGCTATCCAATTACCGTCAGATTATCTTCCAGGTTTATAATGGAAATCGTTTTTGGATATCAACCTACAGGGAGTTTGTTGACATTCACTATATAGCTGAGAAGGGCTTGGAAAATGGTTATATACAGAGTCTAACAATGTAAATGATACACTTTAAAAATGACAATACGTTTTATGATATCATCCTTGGTATTCATGTCTTAACTATATGATCCGTGTAAGGGATGGATACCCTATAAGGTGATTGTTTATCATGTTGATGTCGTAATGTTAATATTACCATAAAAAGAATCCTTCTTAATGAGAAAATTTGATCATCATATGATGGTCCCCAGCTCAACAAGTGTCCCGCAAACACTGATCAGACAATATTGATATGACGCATCGTAGCATGTTTCTTATCGTATATTATTTTCATATACCTCGTGAGGGTATTGTTAAGTAAATGGCATCTGGTCTACGGCAGTTGGCTCAGAAATTTAATCGGTGCCTTCACCCGGGCTCTAGCTAACCCCTGAAAAGTGTCTTTTGAAGTATGAAACTTGGCCCAGGACCCGTTCCTAGTATTCAAATTTTGTGGGTACATTCTTATCATCTAACGAAAAGTGCAGATCCGAAAGCCGCTTAAAGCAATCAGTGCAAAAAAAGTCACAATTAGTTCTACCTGTGGTTCTGTCTGTGTGGTTCAATAACAGATGTAACAATAGTTCAGCCGAACAAAATAGCGAATTGAAAATTATATGGAATTATATGGAACCCCATCTGTTTTTATACATGACGTCGCAGTTTGGAAAAAAAACCCAGGCTGTTCAACATGTGGGGGACCAAGTTGGTCAAATATGCTGTCAGCGCGACATTATTGCAATTTGTTACCTGTTATCTGACAAGTTATGTAGTTTTATCATTATGCTCCCGTAATCATGTTGAAATAAGGGTCTATATCAGGAATACGTGATGAGTAGGCATCATAAGTCAACTTGCATTATATATCATTAATAAAGATAACTACATAAAAACCTTGAAGGCCCTAGATAGGCATATTTCTATTTTTTCTAAGCTTTGGTCAACAATGACCACGGAATTATTACGTTCGGCTTTTAGTGAGAAACAATATTATACGTACAAAGCACGAGAGGAGAGATATAAAACTCATGACAGGAAAACTCATGTAAATAGGTCAAAAAAGGTAGGATGTGCACAATACTGCTGCTCCGACAATCATTTTGTAAGTCGCCTTGTTTCGAAATTTGGATAGCTCTTCTCGTTATCTGAATGAGATTTCACAGGAACAAAAGCATAGCAGTTTCGCCGTGATTTCGCTGTGAAATGCCCAAAATACACTTATTTCAGCTGATGGGGTAAGGAACAAATCGTCATCTCTTGCCCCTGTCATCGTTATGGCGTCATCATTTTGCTTCACCAAGTTAGGTGTATCCTTAATGTCTAACAACAGATTATTGAGACGAAAACGGAATATTATTTTTTATCACCATCTACAGTATAGCATGATTCATACAAACATCTCTCGCAAGCCAGTTACACAATTAATTTCATTTTCGGGCAACTCACCTGCGCCGATAACAGACAATAATATAGTGCAATAAAATAGTGTCAACGGAAAGAGACTTTGTAATTTCCTTTCTGTAATTACTTGCCGCGGCTCACTGGATGGAAACTGTTATGAACTGAACGCTGGTCGTGAGGTTGATTCAGCTCAAGTGTGGCTTGACTACGTATAAGGTTACAAAGGGTTCTTCGACAAAAGAAGATATTCCACTGTCAGGAATAGTTGATTTCACTATCAAGAGATTTGACAGGAAATTTGTGACGAAGAAATTGAAAAGACAGGTTACGCTCGCCGCAAATTGAGGAAGGCAAAATGAAAAAGCACGTGTGTATGCGTCCGCAGTTCCATCTCAGTGTAGAAGTTTGAGATGTCCTAGTATGTCCAGGATACAAATGATTCTATCATGCGCTTTAATCGCTAAGCTATCGACGGTCATGGTACCCTTCGCCATTGTATTCAGTCACTGGCAACTTGCATTAAGTCTTCACCGAGACCAGCTGCCGCATCATCCAGCATCACTGCATCGAATTGGGAAAGAAATATCCTATCAGAATCAAATCGACCAAATTGTTAGGGTCTAGGCAACCCTTTCAGCTCTCAAAGAGAAGGAATGGGTTTTGTTTAATGTGACTGTAAAAGATCCGGTGATGTATCAATGCCACACTGTCTGCGACAGAACTCTTATTTTTCGTTTATTTGTATCTTACAGCCCCAGGATGACGAAAAAAGCCTCTGCGCGAGTGAGTTGTCGGGGGACTTCAGCTTGGACAATCCATCATATGGGTCGATCATCCTACAGATCCAAGAGGCCAACGTTGAGGCGGACGGCACGTGTGATTTTATATGGAAGGCCTTTGAGATTATAGGAAACACGCGTAAGTTGATGGACGACATTAGTTGGAGTAAGAAATTATTATGGTATGAAAACCTATACATTTTCACTTAATTTTTATGATTCACGAAAAACAAATATCAAAAATATTATTGGATTGTTCCTGGTCTCCACAAAGCATTTGCTGGACAAACAATTTTACATGGCAATATTCTTTCGCGTGGATTGAGTAGCATGTAGTTGCTAAGAAGAGCAGCCATTATCAAAGTTAATTTCCTCGAGTCTAATAGGCTAATGCCTTAACATAGGTTGCCATGGACGCCAATAAATAACATTAGTGAGCTTTCCTCACTACCATCTCTCATGAGCTATTAGTCTGCACACACTCTAAGAAATTTCACACGGTCAGAGTCTCTGTAAATCTTCAAAGATTTTTTTACAGAGGACATATTTGAAACCTTGTTTTGTTTGAAGTTCTTTCATCTTGGCTGTGAAAAAATGCAACCTGAACATTTTTTTGGAACGATACAATAGCCTGCTGCGGGAGGATGATCATGAAATTGCTGTCCACAGCCTAGACTATTAATATCGACCTGATTATGTATTGTTTTGCGGTTATCCATTAGTGGAGTCACTTTGTCAGCGTCGCAGGTTATCATTTGATTGTCAACAGAGAGAAAGTGCGGTTTGACGTAGTAAGCGGGCGTGATCTTTTTTTGATTGGGAGGGATTATCATTAAATGGGGATTAATATCCTCAGTATTTTGATGATGCGACCTTACGTTAACGGCTGACATGTTTTACATAATACTGCACACAATATTGAAATGGAGGCATCGGATGCTTGAATCAGAATTAATACAGGTTGCTAATGCTAGCTCATATAAAGAAAGGTGAAAGAAGTGCAGAAATGTCGAGTTACCTTGTCTGAGATTCGCACAATATCAGATTTGGCGTTGTTAAAAAATGGCTGTGCCAACTTCATAAATGGTTAAAAAGTCCGCTTCCACGATAATATTGATGATATAACTTTTTTTCTTCTAATTTCAGTTTTAATAACGGTGCTCTTAGGTATATTCATGGCACTGCCGGTAGCAATGATATCAGTTGGTAAGTTGTCTCCATTCGGAGCAGACATGTGCATATGATCCACAGGGTATTACGCACGAAGGTTACAATCAAACACCGTGGAATCGTTATCACCATGCACAGTCAATATGATGATCTGGTATGCTCCCATCACAACAACGAGCCATAAGGTGACCTTTGCCTTATATATTTGGCAAAAAAGATGTGGGAGTATTATATGTAATCTTATTTTCTGCCCATTAGAAAAAATCCTGTGAAATATTTGTATTGCGGTGAAAACACTGAACTGAATGAGTAGGAGAAGAGTAAAAATTAAAATGGACTAAACTCATCATCTGAGTGGTGGGGTCTTCGGTAGAAACCACTTCACTTGTTTCTTTAATCTCGTGATTCTGAGTTGGCGGAACATACACCATTCATTACTTTACGATCCGATGACTGGACATTTCTTCCTTGTGAGCATCTGTCATCGTTGAAATCAAGGTAGAGTGAGGCCATTAAAGATGTATTAGCCTATTGAGTATTGAGAAAGTACAACAAAGTACAATAGTTATAATTCGACGTACTGATTGATCTGTTTAGACTGTTCATTCTCTGTGTTGCAGGTGTGAAGTATCTTCACGAGTGCCCACGGGAACCGAAAATCCCAATCTATCTCCTTGTAGGAGGGTGCTTTGGACTCTTGAAACTCCTTTCATTACTTTGGAAACAGGTGAAATCTCGCCGCTACGAGAGGTTGGACGAGATCTACGACACAGAAGAAGATGGCGCCAGTGGTCTGACATCTAAGTCATCAACATTCACCGATGTTGTGCTGAGTCTGTTTTTGTTCATTTGGTTCGTTTTTGGAAATTATTGGGTGATTTCGGTGTGGGAGCCAAACTATAAACAGTTGCTGTACGAGCCTAGCAACTGGTGTGATAAGACGGTGTATCTTTTCGCCTTTAGCCAGATAATGGCCTGTTATTGCCTTATGGTTCTCATTGCCTTCTGCATCTGCATTTTAACCCTCTGCCACCGATATACTGTTATGTTTGAGAAATCATGATTCGGGACATGGAGTGTGATCTCACGGACTCTGATGCAGACCTATTGTGACTCCTCGTTTTCTTGGGGACATTTCTATCTTTAAAGTTTATAAGAATCATTTTGCGTTGCAGCAACATTCTTTTAAATTCAAATTCAGATGTTTATGGGCTCTCTTTTGTCGCTCGTATGTTTGCTAAGTAACCTTCACTAAAACATTTATAATCAATCTTGTAAATATTTGTATGAACATTGTTATATTTTGGTGTTTCTATGGTGCAGTGATCCTACTAATGATTACGGTAGTCTTATCGAGTTTGAATTCAGCGGTAAAAAAATCATCCCAAATGTGTTCATGTAGACGTATATTAGACGGAACTGGTTGACCACAACTCATCTTCGCACTCTTGTCAACTGACTTGAATTAAAGGAGGATGTATTTGCACTCAGAAGAAAGCTACTTTAAAAGTCAAGGTGACTTGGGACTAATCACTCACAGTCTCATGAAAGGAGATTTCAGCCAACACGACCGATTCGTATGAACGATCGTATCAAAGCCATGGAAGTTACCAGTACATCACAGCGACAACAAGGGGAAGAATTCACGACTGATGGGGCAGAAGTCAGAAAATCCCACCTCCAAAACCTCGTTTCTGGTGAAGAAAAACGCGGGCAAACAATGAGGTTGTTAGATATAGGCCGAATTCGTAAAGGGCGTTTAAGGGTTAGACGCGTGTAACTTCTCTCTAATCAGTTTCAGGGCCTATTCATATTCTTTGAAGATTTACATGAAGGACCTGAATTTGTCTATTCAGAAGTTAATCGCTGTTTTAAGCTAAACGCCCTTTATGAATTTGGCCCGTATAGTCTAAGACATATAAGATCTTGAACCAATATCACACGCTCCGGCAAAGAGTGTGTACACTGTTTATACAGTGTATGAGAATCTAACTAGGATCAGAACTAAGAAACTATAATCTAATGTTCAACCTTGGATTGCACGGAACTTACACGTTGACCGGTGCTTGATATATGGATATTATCCTTGATGTTGATAATTTGCAGTGTAGAATGTGATACTTAGTTCGTTGAATGTCTTGTAAGGATTATCATCTACCTATATTTATGTCTATCTCATGTTGTCCGAGTCGATTGGTACAGGCTTAAATTGTTAATTGGTACGGTTGATATGAGAAAAATTGTTCGACCGTTACATATTTTTAAGGCATGGTATCGATCATCACGAGGTAGCGGTTAGGTTTCCACATAATGCGATTTTGCTTGAATTGCACAGCGCTTGACCGCGTTGTTGGTTTGGTCTGCTAGTAGTGAAGCATAACATCTGAAAGTAGTGGCGGGTGAGTTCTCGCAATCACACTCAGTGGAAACCTAGACCTTCAGAGGAAACGGTGTCAATGTGGCTTGCAAAAAGGTACCGATTTAGAAACTCTTTTAGTTGTAATCCATACGCTTCTTGCCAGACGAGTAGAATAAGCCTTGATATAAGGTCCCAGGTGGTGTCCGTTGGCTACGTTGGGTACCTTTTCTTTCTCCACACGTACGCCACCAATGAACTACAATGCTCGAATGTACAGTACGCAATGCAAAAATACTACTTACGGCCACCATAATAACGACATAAGGATATTTTTGCGCCAATCATGTATGTTATTGTGTCATTTATTCATCAATGAAAATTTGATGCCTATTCTGTCTCCAGAGAGAAATTCTGTGTGTAAAAATATACAGAGGAATTTTACACCGTGAGGGAGTCCCGTAATCTCGAAAGCCGGTGTGATGAAAGTGACGGTCACCACCTCTGGCTTCGCAACAAAGATGCACTGCAAGACGGTTCAAGAATATTGTACCAGATGTGTTCTCTTTTGTCTGCTGATGTTTGACATTTTCGTTACCATTCAGGTTGACCGTTGATTTCGTTGTTGTCTTGAGTAAATCAGTCGTCTGTAGTTATCATGAGTATTTCCTTACCCAATGATTGCGGAAGAACCTGTTTGTGTTGTCGTCTTCACTTGCGCCCGACGAGACCTGCATGCCATCTTCTGTGAAGATCAGGAACCATTGTCTGGAGATGTGAACGCCGGTAACGTCACAAACCATTCTCCAAAGTAGACATCAAGCATATCGGAACGTGGAAACAAAGCGCAACGTGTCAATCTACCTTTTAGCCTTCTCAAACAATGAGTAAGGGAGCAACGGAAACACTCAAAAACATTACACCGGTCTTAGAGTCCGTTTCCACTAAATAATGCTAAAGGTGAATTTGCTCGAATCATGCAGTGTTACGTTCGTGATCGAAAACCATATCCTGGGATTTCGAGGCGGAGAGGTTGATATTGAAAGCAGCGGGTTATGTTATTTCATGTTACAAACGGAAGGTGGTTTTACTAACTTGTGTAACATATAGTACACAACTAAAATGGTAAGGTGTGCTGTGTGTCACGGACGTTTTGAAATGACGATATTCTCGTATTCGGTATTTGTATAACTGTTCAATGTACATGTACATGGAAGATGTATTGTCTGACATATTCATTCCTCTTAATGTAATTTTGACAAACGGAAGGGGTGAAGCTTGTTGTCGTTTTGTACTTAACCTATTCAAATACAGTGCACCTTCCTACTGTTAATATGTGTATACTTCTGTAATAAACCAAATGACCATTATTTTCATAGACAGTGTTGAGTGTTGCTTCTTTCCTTAGTCAACCGTGCCACACCTATCCGGATTACACCAATATTGCACATATGGATAACTCTCCCTTATGGACGGTATTTCATTTTTGCCATTATAAAGATGTTTAAATCCGTTCGTCGTCCATATCCATTAGTCTTGTTGTTATTTTATTATCATACATGTATTCCATTTATAGTCACAAGTGTCATTACTTCTTTGAAAAAAGGTATGTCTTGTTGGATTGATTGTCCTGGCCTCGTCGTCAATTATTAGAACAAGATATTTTTTGCACGGCAATCGCAAGACCCGCCGAGCGCTTTCTCTTACCATCCGTTTTTTTACATATCGGCGATTTGCTTCTCGGCGGCGGTCAGCTTGTCAACCAGGTCTTTCCGCCCTATTTGGACAAACATATTTCTTAACTCACTGTATTGACCGTACTCTATTATTTTCCCACTGCAATAAGAAAAAGATACCATGAAATCATTTAGAGGTCAGGACAGAACTTGCCGGCAGTTGTTTATGAAGGCAAACTTGATGATATGTTCATTTTTGAGGAAGAGTTACCTAAAAGCGAACGAAATATAGATATATATGTAACTTCTGAGGTGAGCAGTACACATCCTTTGATTGGGCATTGGTAAACATTGGAAACATAATGTAAACATTTGGTTGATTAAGTGTAGATGCATTCACATTGCGCTTTAAATACATGGTCACACTTCAATATTTACCTTAATAGAATACTCGCGATTTCTAGAAAGGTTTTTTTTCCGTCTAATCTCCGAACGTAGTTCGGTCTCTTTGTAGTCAGCAAAGTCTTGAATTCCTCCGTTTGAGCATCTGTTAAACATTGCGAAACATTCAACATTGCCTGGGCGTGTGCATTCGATATTGCTTCACTAACTCGGCCGTCATCCATTGCTGAAAAGATATTGTAAATGCTGTATCAATGGCTCGATCGATGGTCGGTTTTTCCACTCGATTGACATGGGTTAATACACCTCCGCCCCATCACTTTCTACATGCGCGCATAATAGATGTTAAAGCAGGGAGATACGTTAGTTTCACCGATTACGAATATTCAAATCAAGCTAGAGATATTATGGTCACTGTCATTCGACAGCGTCATTTGGCGGCGGCACCAAGATTATATTCTCGCTTTGTTTTTGTTTTAATTTCGTAATCCAACTGGTCAAACAATAGTATTGCGGTTACCTTTACCTTATTCGTTGCTTCCCTGTTGAACCCTTCCAAATAAAACTTAGCTTTGCCTTCTGTGAGTCGATCAACAAATAAAATCTGGCTTCCTACTGTGTATGTGTACATTAGCTATATAACTTGGCTATATGCAAAATGTATTGCTCAATAGACAATAATGATATTCCCGTTGGATATTTTACTGGGAATTTGCGAATCGATATTCTTAATATAGAATGTTATATTGTAGTTTAGGTAGGCCAGGTCAAGTAGCCGATTCTCCGTTCCTACGTTTCCTGGTATGACATCTGGTGTTCACGTGACCTATTGTTGTCACGTGCCCCAAACATGTCTTTTGACCCCGAGATAATATAACTGTATGCAGTGGCATTTCACCTCTTTAGAGACCTAAATCGTTAAAGCACGTCGTCATTGTACTTGACTCAACAAATTCTGATGGAACTTGGACCGCTGGTTGGCCTTATTCCATTTCCCGATAAATCAACGATGAATTCGTGCTCATAAATTGACCTAGGAGTTAAGATGGGAGCGAACTTGCCAGCCGCATTGAAGAATGAATTTCGATTCGGACAGCATGCCACATCAACGAACTTTACATTCAAAACCGAGACAAGATTATAGGCACTTCTTGGGGGGGGGGGGGGGGGCATTTAAAGTACATTTACCTGTAATTCATTTCAGCAGTAACTAAGATTGAACAGAAGTTGAGGTATTCTTTGAAGACCAGCAAGAGATGCAGCTACATGCAGAAAACCTAGAATATATCTAGACGGAACGTGCATTTTAGATTAATGGCAGAAACTATAAGCTTGTAAATAGCACACCTGCTTCCTGCTTATTAAAGACACAAAGAAAACAATGTTGTAAGACTCCTTCAATACCATACATCTTTAATTAGATTCCCTGTACAATACTTACATCTTGTGCTATGAAAGAAGGAATGTAAAACTTTTATGATTTGCCATAAATGAATTATAATATGCTTATTTTTTTCGTAACTATACACTTCAGGAACATGATACATCGGGTATATGTTCACTATGGGGGATGCTGTGAGAAAAGGACCAACTCCGTTTCTGCCCATTATACCGGATCGGTTTTGGATGTACATGCACACATAAAACTACTCTAGGAATCCTTCTGTTGGTCATTTTTGAGTATAGGTGGCGATAAACATTCAAGTCAGATTTTGTGCATAGAACTTGGAAGATATTGATTGCGGTCGTATCGGACCGCATTCAGCTTGTTTTTGACAGTGCTATTGAAATCCGGTGTAATGGCAACAAGATTCCAAATTCTTAAGATACTTGCCCTTCTGATAATTGTGTATATTTCTATACTATTCCTGACGTACAAGAATGGTTATGTCGTGATGTCAGTACGCAAAATCTATCAAACGAAATTCGGACGCCCTCCTGCGCCTATTAAAGACCCTGATAGGCTACAGTGCATCATTCGAGGAAATGACAACCTGCCTAAACAGAGGATACGACCCTGGAAGGTCATACCAAGGATCTCAAAAATCATCCACCAGACTTGGAAGAACTCCTCAATTCCGAGTATGGCAAAGAACTGGGTGAAAAAGTGGCTGCGGATTAACCCGGGTTGGGAGTATTGGTTCTGGAGCGATGACGACTGCAGAACATTTATCAAGACAAAGTTCCCCAACTATCTCCAGTTGTATGATGGCTATGATAAGTCGATTCAAAAAGCCGACGTCATACGATATTTCATCTTGTATGAATACGGTGGGATTTATGCGGACCTGGATGTTGAACCGCTGAGGCCACTTCATCCGATCACTGAGAAGTTTCCGTGTGTCCTAAGCCAGGAACCGGATGAGCACGCCAAGTTGTTGCGACCGCAGTTTTTGAACGAGTTTAACCAGTTGGCTTGCAACGCGTTCATGGCGTGTCGGCCCCACCACCCGTTCTTTGACTACGTTATTCAGAATCTTGAAAGTGCCCAAAAAGAGTCCAATATAACTTTGTTTCGGACCGGCCCAGCAATGATCTCCACTGTGCACGCCAAATATATAAAGGAAAGGAGCAAACACATTTGCGAAAATGAGGATGATAAAGTTATTGTGGCACACCCTGCGATGTTCACACCAACTTTTGATACACTGCAGATGAAAAACATTGCAAATAAGTGTGCGAAAAAAGAGGTGCTCCCAGACCTCGGTAACGAAGTGTGTAAAAATCTTATTCTTAGATACTTCAGCAATCAACCTACAGATAAATCATTCACAAATCATCATTGGTTTCACACATGGACGAAGCGGGGAAGGAAATATTTTCCGCGGGCTGGTTATCCAATCATTCCTATCAAGCAAGTAGTTCCGGAGGTGAAATTTGCTGGGGAAGTATTCGAAAAAAGAACTGAGTCGCAGTAGAAATGGTCTTCCGTTGACGGAAAGCTGGAGATGGTATTTCGAATGAACGCAATCTTCCGGTCTCGTCTACGGGTGTAAATCATCACCTCGACGCAGGAACTCCAAATTCCACCACTGCCTAAGTCAAAACGTCGTACATGCACCAAAAAAATGTATTACATAGCTACACCCTCTCTCTAATTGTGAGCATATATACATGTAGTGGTATGTCATTTACTCCAAAGCATCATAGGCTCCTGGGCAAAGGGCATTTATAATTTATGCAATGTGCATATATCTCATCAGCAACGAGGATTCTTTTTCGTTGTTATTAATTTATCCGAAACGCGACAAGGAGATATGTTCATTCAGACTCGGATACATCCGTGGTTTAGAGAATGACTCTCCTCGCTTCGCGCAGGGCGCGTTGGATTGGAATGAGAAACATGGGTATAGGAGCCATTGAAAACATTGAGCGGGACTTTCACTACTGATGAAGTTACATGTACCAGTGTTACACATAATCGATTTATTTCCTGGCAAATAAAGAAACAACGCAAATACTAGCCAGCACGGGAATGAAACATCGCAGTCAAGGAGTATCAGGTGTTCTACAAAATACTGCATGTGCAATGTACATGTATATCGAATAGATATCCAAATGGCCCAATGAAATCTCTGCCATGTTTACTCGAAAGAGGTCGAGATTTTCCTGATCAATTCAAGGCTCACCACCAGTAAAACTGGAAGCAAATCCGTGTAACTCGATAATGTTGGTGTAATTGCAACACGGAAGGCGCATGCGTAAGCTTCAGGACTATTGGCGATCTGGAACTTTGATGTAATTTCTTTAGCTTGAGATGCTCAAATGACCCTATATCCACGCAAATGACCCCTGTATGATTAATCTCTCTTTCAAGCCCCATTTCCATCAGCTCTACCATGTCTGCATGGTCGGAGACGCACTGGGGACGGGATTTATGGAGCAGAATAATTACATCTATCGACACTCTAAGCATCCAAAACGAGCCAGGCTGTAGCTTCACCAACACCGCCTGCCTGCCCCGATCGAAGCACGATTGCTCGGTCGCCAAGCAATACATGGGATCAGCAGTGAGGCCAGCTGCAGTAGGACTATCGTGTTAGTTACGTGGATCGAATTCACTTGATACTCTTCCACTCGCGTTCCGTACTATTGGATTTGCCTCTGCTGAAGCCATTGTCAATATCTGATGTTATTGTGCGTTGCCTAGTAGTGAGTCGTTTTATTCTTGCTGAAAAGGTACGTGAGTTCATTTGCTGGATGAACATAATTCTGTTCTTCGATCGTTGTGGGTTTCTGATGCACAACGTTCATCGTGTCTGTTGGTGCCATAGGACGACAACTCTGCGGAAAACTTAACGAAGTACGACTTTTTCTGGAAATCGCAAAGTGATCGCTGTTCCGGGCTATGCTTATTCACCTAGTCCACCATTTTCACAAGCGGATATCTGTTTATTCTGTGATCGGTGCCTGAACTCTCTGCGCACAATCTGAATGTGTGGCGTAGTATCTCGGGTAATATAATAACCAACTGAATAAGATCACCACCATGTCCATAGACAGTAACGTGCCGATGGAGTCTTTCCCGCCAATTATCGAACTAAATGTAGGAGGGGTGTTTTACACCACCAGTATATCAACCCTGACGAAGGAGGATGACTCGTTATTAGGATCAATGTTTAGTGGCAAAGGAAAAATGACGCTAGTTAAAGACAATAAGGGCAAATACTTCATTGATAGAGATGGGGTGTTATTTCGTTACGTACTGGATTATCTACGTAACCAGAAGTTAGTTCTCCCGGAAAATTTCCATGAAAAAGACAGACTGAAAAGTGAAGCTGAGTTTTACAAGTTGCCCAATATGGTCAAATGCGTCCAGAGCGCCAATATCATTCACACTCACCACTCGCACATAAAGGCGCCTGTGCCGAACAGTGTCAGCCCAGAACCAGACAAACCCAACGGTGTGATAACTCTGGGGTATCGCGGGACCTTCGCTTTTGGCCGCGACGGATTAGCCGATGTGAAATTTCGGAAGCTCTCGCGGATCCTGGTGTGTGGCCGTGTGTCCGTTTGCCGGGAGGTCTTCGGCGACACCCTTAATGAAAGCCGAGATCCTGACCGTGGCTGCACAGACCGCTACACGTGTCGGTTCTTCCTAAAGCACACCTTCATAGAGCAGGCCATTGATATGCTCGTCGAGAGCGGCTTCGTAATGAAGGGCTGCTGTGCTTCGGGGACCAATGGGGCGGGCGAATTGAAACCCGGGATGGACTCGGAGGAGAACAAGTGGCAACACTATAACGAATTCATCTTCATTAGGGTGTCCTAAAAAGTTGGATAGGACAAGCTTAAATCGTCCCCACGGGAAGCTGCTAAAGATTTGGAATATGACACGGAAAGAAAATGGTAACGAAATACTGAAAAAATTGTAGACGTAGGTTATTTCTGTTCCATTAATCATGTTAATCGTGACTAAGGAATAATTATTTACACTGTATGCCACACGGAGTATAAATGTTTTGGATGCAACGTCATTATAATGCGTTAGTTCACGGTGATTTATAAAGCTTCCGTAGGCATTTAGTTGACCTAGAACATTTTATTCTGCTGGATTAATTTTAACATTATGCACTGCAATAAGGATGTCATTGAATCTCAATGGACTATGTATATCTGTTAAATGACGGCACAGAATATAAATGTTATGTAATGCCATCTACGTAGTTGGCACAAGACTCCGAGACCCAGAGATGCCTGCACTTAAGGCGCTAACCGTAGGCCAGACAGTAGAAGTATACCAGTTAACATCTCGACTTTCTTTACAGTGAGTGTACTTTTCTAGGATTACCTTAAGTCATTTTCTATCTAGTTGCTTCCCTTTATTTCGTATCGAACAAATTTGTTCGCTTCAAGACCTACGGAATTCGCTAAAATTACACTACGCGATTATACGGCTCAATCAGCACATTCAAATACTTATTACATGTAGAAACTGAGGATAGCCATTGGAAAAGATTATCATACTCAGAAAACAATAAAATGATGGTATGTCAACAACCGTACGACGATTAATGAGTTCTTAAGCTTGGAATAGTATGTGCATTTGTTACGAATCGTTAATCTTGTCAGTTCAATTGCATGATTAATCTGGAAGACATTATCAAAGGTAAACTACAGGCAAAATATCGCAAACCTCATTTGATTGAGATATCCAACGACGGACGACCTCTGACAGGTTGGCATGTCCTGGAATTAGTTTAGATGTGTTTTATCTTATCCTTTGGGTTCTGGTTCCTTTTTAACCCGAAGACCGATCCAAAATGGGGATTGATAGGAAAAGATTTTGGTGTTGAACGCGTTTAGATAGTCACTCACAAACAGCCTTGCTGAAATTTGACCTCATGCACAAGTTAATCTGTTGAGAAGATTATGAGAGACTGTGTCTCGAAACAACATTACTGTATACCCAAGAAACGAACGTCCAGCACTCCGAGCGGCGAGTTTCGTCTTGAGGAAGGTTGTGAAAAGAGGAGAAAATTATAAGATCTCAAAGAGGAACGCAACTCGTTGTACACGATGATGCTGTTAAAATAGTTTTAGGGCTAGGGACGTTTGCTTCCAAGTAAAGTATAGACTAAATTTCTTGGACTGTGTCGAAGGGATAAGGGATTCTAATACAATCAAGGGTGTATCTCAAGGATACTCTGCAAGCAGTTTGGACCGGCTACACCATGGGGGAAGGGTAGCTAATCAAGTCGCCTACTGTGTTTGCCGAATTTAGGAAAATACCAGAAAGTATTTTATTTCATGAATTCATGGATTTATGGAATGAGTTAATCTATCTGGTAATACGAGCTTTCCAGGACTGAATGAGTGAAATTACGAAGCGAGGTGATATGCACGTTGTTGTCATGACCACATACCAACTACAACCTGGGCATAAAAAAGTAGCAGTTATCCAGTCATATTCTTGTTTGGACTGCTAAGGAGAAATTATGATGACCTCACCTCAGAATATCACTGAACTTGATGAATGTGAACACCAGATGGATTATTTTTTCTTCAACTAACCACGTCGTCAACGGCGTGACGTTGGCGAAGGATGCAACAAAAACGTTAAATAAATCAATAAAATAATGTTGTGAGGTTTTTTAACTCCTTGGATTAGGCAATCCCAGTAGCCGAGTTCTCCCGACTTGATCTCCCTTTCCTTCGGAGTGAGATACAACGGGTAATATGTATAGATACATTATGTATATTATCATATTGTCTTCTATATCGCTAGCATAGCTACAGTAATACAGATACTCCTGCACTCTGTTAAGCTACACTGTGTTAAAATTTTAATCATATTTCATAATCATTTGACGCTACGCCATGCTCTCGAATCTCTGTTGATAAACCACTTCGTAAGAATCAGTGTTATAGCAGTTCGAGTAAAAAAATGCAATTGCCGGGCTTACTGTTGATGAATTTAACCCGGGAGACACATGGCTACAACAACAAAGGCATGTGAACAAATTGTGTGATTTCGCGGATAACATAGATCCTGTGGAAGACCCTCGAGAATTCGTTCCCGAGTTATATCGAGAAAAAGAGTGAACCTTCCAGCCTACCGAGCAGTGAGCAGTTCTGCCGGTATACGAGGTGTCTTGTAATATCAGCTCGGCATTTCCATCCACTAAATGCTTACGACTTCATCTATAAGTGAATCTATGGTGTCGTCAACTGATAAAATGTTAGAACTTGCGGAGTGTATTCTTATGGACCCCTTCAGCTCACGAATCGATAATCAGAATCAAATTTATCCGTGTGTCGAGTACTGAACTGATACACACTGTCACAATATTTCCTTTTCCACGGCAGTTCCGCTCAGTGAGCTTCAACTCCTACCCTTTGGAAAAGATGGGAAATCTCTCTGCGGGGTAATTTTGCGAAAATCGATTCAAGGGATGAGATTGTCAAAGTAAATACAACAATCAATATGATAAAGTTCATACCATAAGGCTGAATAGTTAAAACGTTGTTGTAGTCAACAGAGCAAACGGCTGTCAAGCTCATGATTAAAAACCTGTTCTTGGCAGATGCCAATGCCGTGTGCAAGCTATCTACTGTACTCGCATCACTCTAGAGGGGACTTTAATATGAAACATGATAAACGAGATATCGTTTTATAAAACAACTTGGTGTTTTGCATAACTCTGCACTGCTGTGAAACTTTGTTGTTGAAGTGCATCGATGACGCTGAAATGGACGTCGCTCGAAGCGCTTCAGCTTGGCCTATCCTATTCAAAAGATTAACCGGTTTTAATCCTTGAATCGATTAAGTAAAACTACCCGTTATTCAGATATGTTGATGGTATAATTTATGTATATATATAGCAGTATCATTTATCTGGAGGCGAGAAGTGATATTTTAAGAGCAATTAAAATTGTTGTCCATTTATTATACATATGTATATAGAAGATGACCCGTAATTTCATCTAGTTTAGCGTTGATTCAGATCGAACAGCCTATAGGCACGGTAATCAGATAATACCAATCAATAAATATGGATTAAGAAGATATACGACTCTCTCATTACATGATGGCGAATTCATACTATAGTTGGCGACCGCCGACGATCGATCCGGCGGGTGATCAAAATATGTTGCCGTGGGGTTGTTTCTCAGGCGGTCGGTGACCGATTTTTACTTGATGAGCAAAATGATGTTGGTGACCCACAAGCTTTTCGACGGGATCATGATACGTTCCGACAAAAGTTGTCGCCGGGGTAGATCAGCCACGTTTTCAGTTTCCGACAGAGTTTCCTTCCCGACATGGTCCCGTTCCCAAGTTCTCAACACGCATCCTCCCACATCAGGCCTTTGTCTCGTGCTCGTTTAAGTGACTCGTAACATGTGGCACGTTTCTTCCGTAGTGTAGCACGATACATGTGACATCGTGGATCCAATCCCATCTTAAACTCAGGCCTTTACGCATTCTTTGATTAGTTTTACACAAAAACTCGCTAAAAGCAACCGAACTGCAAATCGTATTTGTTTACACATAAAAGTTGATGATAACGTCTTGCTGATGTCGGAAATTGCCACCATTGGGATTTTTTTCATCTAGGTGAGATGTTTTAAGGTACCGGTATGCCGGTGTATATCAACATTGTTCCATTGTGACGGAATTCTCACCATGCCGGCAGGAAACAACAGCCTAGTATTGACGCCCTTATTAGTATTGACGCCCTTATTACAACTGTCACTCAATCAGTGTCAGGTCGATCAAATAAAGTGATGCCGATGGCGGGGGGATATTGTCATAGGCAGCAGAGAAGCGTGATGGAGTATGCCAAGGGGGAGCATCAGCCTCTGCCATCAAGCTCCGAGATACTGGTTAGAATCGATTCCTTCTTGCGATGTGGTTAGTCCAAACTGGAAGTGTGCCCTAGTTTCGCCACTGCTGTTTCTATGTCAGCCATGTTTGCCCGACGGAAAATTTCAAATACTTGAACAGGTGATTTTGATTGATTTCGATTTGCAATGGCCACAAGCTGTCCCGGATGTTGATGCGGTTAATGTCGCAAGAGGCGAAACGTTAACTCAAGTAGAAAGTGTCGCTCGCCTTCGGGAGTATGGTCGGAAATTGAAAGTTTCGATTTTCGTCGTCAATATTGATGGATCCGATATTACATGTAGTTGTGGAAGAAGTGGGGAAACAGCGCTTTGAAAAACGCTTGAAAGAGAAATGAAATATGAGGAGTCGTAATATTATTTTTTCTGATAGAATTGAATTTACATGCTATGTATATTTATATCATGGTTATCTAATAATGGCCAGTAGGAAGCAACACTTCGAAGATCTTGTTATATTTCTTTCAACAGGAACATGACGATCGAAACACCACCCAAAAGACAAAACGCGTCAATCGACGAGTCTTGTGAATTTGGGCTAGAGTTTGACTTTTCATACGCCTGTGATCGTTCCTATGGATTTAATGGACAGCCATCTCATCATATATCAAATAGATTTTAGATGAGATGACATTATCACTGTTCGTAGGACACAGGACCATATATTGATATTTCTCACTGTCTGGCTTAGTACATTATCATCGAGATTTCTTTTAGCTGATGAGATTCGGCTTCCCGTTGTCACCCGATACGATAGAAGCCAGAGAGAACGTCATATTTTTGATACACATCGATAAAAGTACAGTGTCATCCATACATGTACTTCAGAATAGAACAGCTGAATGATGCCAAATGTCAAATTCGTCGCGTGTACTTTTGTCGTGCATGTCTCCATTCAACGTTGTTGCCTAAGCCCAGTGCACAGACTAGCTGCGAAAGCAAAGCAAGACCAACCAGGACAACATCAGATCAATTCGAAGAGAATTCATAATCAACCTGCATTTAAGTATCTGGTAGGAATATCATTTCGTCAAAGATGGATTTCATTTGTCCATAGTTGGGATATACAGAAGAAATACGGGATTACCTTCAATTAAGTGTCTCTCATTGAGCGCACTCCGACATCCAGCAATCATTCCGAAGAGGACTCAACCGCGCAGAGACTGAGCAGATATTCTGATCATTCACGATCGAGCGATAGGTAATGATCGATATGGGACGAGATCGATGAAGCATTTAATCTCAAGTGAACTATCAATCAGCAGACGCGGCTGCTGTTCGATTCAGAATGGCCCCCAGTTCATCACCTACAGGCTGTACAATCTCATCTGACTTACAATGTACGCACATGAATAGGAGAATTCTCCGTAGTCATATAGAGGAAGCTATGCACCGTGGTTGCAGATCATGATCACTAGGTGGAAATTTGGTATTCAATTCCGTATGGCTATAAAAATGATAAATGATTTCCAATTAATGGTTGACTGGACTTATCATACAAGCTTCGGTTGACGTTATAAATCGACTACTGCCATGCTTCGATGTTTTTGTTTTTTTTCGGGCGGGGGGGACCACGATTATCGATCACGACTTTCAGCGTTCTTTATTACTACTACATTCGTTTAGGTTGGGTTTTTTTCGAGTTCCTACGGCTGATTTGACCTTTTCGTTGCCAAAGTTCTATCCATCCCTGTTAAGTCCATCGCCTTTCAGGAAACCTACACGCGTATACGGATATGGGAAACAGAGGAGGCTATTGATTGTGCTTGACGGATATCTAACAGGCGGGACGCGGCGGTGATATTCAACTCCAGGCGGTATGAATGATTTATACGTTGAGGCGCTTGACTGAACGTACCCTATATGTGCCAAATCAGGGCAATTTCGTAGTTTTTCCTCTTTTGTTAACTTCTGTTGACGTCCCGAACTGGTCATTACGAAGTATTACATGTACATTATGAGATGATTTTTCGGATTGGATCCAAACTTTCCGTATATAGGTTCGTTCAGCTCATGGTTTCCCATTTTTCCCCAGCAAAGTTAGGTTTAATCATTAAACGTTACCCGAAGTCATCATGTACAGACTAGACTAGAAGTCAAATCGGCAACATCGCAACGCAATCAACGTGCATGTATGGTTTGGCGATAGAGTAACACTGCATATAGACTGACACACAACATTCTGACAACAGTTTGCTCCGAAGTACCTGTTTTCTCATCGATAAGGTTCCGTGACGTGCTTACTTGCGAATTTAAGTGTATTCAGCAGTCTGTTAAATCGCGAATACGTTAGCCTTAAAAACCACCTAAGCTGTGGTAATTGATAGCAAACATTGTCAGCGTAGCGCAATGATGTTTTAACATTTGATGTTTTGAAGCTCTCTGCTTCTTCTGTTTACTCAATTTTACCTCCGTAGCAGAAATCTAATATCACTGAGATTGCAATTTCTGGAGCGTACTTGACTAATTTTAACAACGCAATTACGGAAGCTACTGGCTATAGGCTGCAATAGGCACTCCAGCAATCGACATTCCAGCATTCGAACGTTTAAATAAGAAACTTATTTCACGGCTATGAATATAAACACAAAGGCATCACAGGGGTATGTGGGTATATTCACAGCACGGGAAAACATGATATCAGCAAAGAAGTCCAGTGGAAAAGAAAGAACAGCATTGCATCCGCGAATTACCGCTCTATTTACTCAGTGGAGAATTTACAGTGCAGGTCACATATTTGTTTTTTCCGTAGGAGCGTCACCGAGTTCATTGTACCTATAGAAAATTCGATAACAATACGTACGCTTGCCCTATAAGTCATGTTGTAGAGTTGTCATCACAATACTACCTGTAACAATCTCTGAATCTTGATGTGAGAGATTGCGGTGCACAACCCGTAATCCACAAGCTGGCGTAAATTTTACAATTGCCATGGCCACAGTGCAACATAAATTCCTGTGTTGCTATGGTCGACGATCCTGACAAGCCTGATGGGAATTCTCAAGTAGATTAATCACTTACCAGATTCATCATAAAAGATTGAACATTGTTGGGTTTATTTGCGTAGCAAGTTTTAAAAGCTTGAAGTCGTTAGCAGTTCATTTTATCGACCCACGCTATGATAGCGTCCTTTTTATCGGACACGTTTGATCTTTTCACTTGATTATCACTTGGTCTACTATATTTTTGCAGCAACCTGGCTACTCCCCCTGGATACCAATCAGTGATAAATGCATCCTGATATTCTGGCTTTTTACCCCAACATGTACGCCACGTATGAATGCGTTTGAAATGAGCGAGAGGGGAGTAGATGACAAACCTGGTTCAAGAGGATGTGTAAAATGTCATTCCTCAAGCAAGAATTTGAGAATCACCAGCTGATTCGTTCATATGCGTCAGGTGACCATGATTTCATCTGTCTCCGGCTTTAAAGAACGCCGTATGATTGAGCGGTGATTCATCTCCTTCAAAAAAGTTAGCCGAACGATTTATTTTAATGTTCATGCATAATATCTCGAAAAAAACTATTTTATTACTCCTTATTTTTTTGGAAAAGATTTTTCTGAGCAGACACTTGAAAGGGGTACCTTAAATAGTTATGGCCTACCCAACCAGGAAATGCATCAGTAAATAGAGTCAAGATCAATACCATGTCGTACGAATTGAAAGAAACCGTTAAGACAAGATGCTCTACTATAATGCAGCTTGCTGTTTACTGCAGCCTATATTAATGAAGCCATCAATCTCAAACCTGCACGCAAGCTGCCGGGCTCACGCCATGCAACCAACATTCAATATTGATTAGGATGTCCATCTTCTCCAATGATTTCAAAAGGTTCTAAGCATGCGTTGTTTGTTAGAAACGGTTGAAGGACCACCACCGAATGACGTAGTTGTATTACGTTGATTGAAATCACCAATAAATCAACGCACTGACTGCCGCTTGATGCAGTCAGTAGGCTATCTGATTTTTTTGATGCAGAATGGCGTAGAATACCGCATGCGTTGTCGCTATTTGCTCAGGGGATGTTTAACCTCAACTACAACGAGTGTTTTCTCTCGATCGGATTGGAAGCATGGTAAACAAGGTCAACAAAGTAAACATTCAGGTACTGATACTTATACACATTTTCGTAGTTCTTGAGTACATGTAGTTTCAGTGATAGCTTTGAACGCTGGCACTTCTCGTAGCTGTAGATTTGGGAATCTTTGGACAATTGAACGCGATTTGAGCGCTTGATGCCAAAGGCCTTCATTTGCTTTGTCATTTAACGCCGAAAATCCAATAATGAACGCAGACCTTGGTCATCAAACACTCAAGAGTCTAACTCGCAAATGTAGCCATAGGCTATTAGACATGTTGGAGGCAAACGCCTTTCGCTTGTGGTTTCATGTGTGACATTGGACTATGATATACGATGACAGCAATGAGGTGAAATGCCACGTTAATGTATGGTTAACTGTGTGCCAGAAAAAAACTTTATGGTGATTGCACCGGCAAAGCCCATTGATCGACTATAGGTTTTTGACAATATCAACAAAACCCATTGCTTGTCGTCAAACACGGATGTTGTCCACTGATGCCCACACTTGTAGTGGTACAAAGCATTGTTTATGCATGTGAAGGCTTGTCGATTGGCCCAGCTGAGTCGTCATTAGTCGTGTGTTATATACATGTAGATAATTTCGGACCAGGCGAGTTCAGTCAGTTTCAAAGACAAAGGCTTTTGCCAAGAAGGGGATTGGGGGTGCAACACATCCCATTGCAGCGTCGTAACTTTGCTTTCTCTGTTATGAATATTTATTCCACTAACGTCTTCCTCTTGTCCGAGTCTTCCTGAACGACAGTTCTTCTTCTTTTGCTCTTTTTTTGGGCGGAAAAGAAAACTCTCCACATAAACCGACGCAGAGAAAGTAGATCTGTCGTGTAGTGCTTCTGGAAGAGTTTTTTTGCAACGACAACCAATAATATCGGCGATCGCGTGATAATGCCGTTATAGCTTGGACAGTATGCATGGTCGGAAATAAAACTCATCAAATGATAGATATACTTGCCCTGGCATTTCAAGCAACTGTCTCGTAGTGATCAATCCTCCATCCTGGGGATGGGGCACTGGTCGAATATTTGATCGTTACCATGGCAACGTCAACATAGAAATACAAAGAAGAAAAAAAGAACGGTCCAGCGGTTTGCGACAACCGCACGTTTTCAAAAAGTGGGCGACGATTAGTGTTTTCCTTGCATTATATTGTCTTTGTTAACATGGTGTGTTCATAACATGCCTGGAATTAAAATGTTTGGTTGAAGTAAATCTCGATCGACGTTCATGTGAATTACATTGTTACCAATATCAATACTAATGTTTATTGCTCCTATAAATTTGTACAATTTTTATTAGGTATATTACACGGCAACGATCATTGCTAGTTACCTGAAATCCAATAACAATATAATGAACATGTGAAAAATGCTACATATTGTATTTTAACCCTTATGACTGAGAGAAGGAACAGAACGATACGGTAGCAGTGACGGGGAAATATCTTTGACGCCATCGTCATACAGCCAATACTAAGCCAGAACAAATCAAGTGACATATTATGTATAGCTATGTCGTACCATATGCCGATAGATGCCATGCATATTTCCTGCAATGTTTGCTTTTTATTCTTGCATCTAAGGTCATAACGCCGGATAAAGATCCCTCTAAGATTCCCAAGTTCTTGATATCCAGTGTTATATATATGCAGTTAAGATTCTTGGTCAAGATCTGTTGGGATTAAGAATCCTGTTACAAATGCACAGGCACATGTATACGCAACTGATTAATATCAAGAATTCATAAAGACTACAATATGTTGACTAGTAAGAAATATCTGATCAGGGGCGGGATTTTCGACTTCTTATTGATATAGATAATTATCCTTGCCCAAGGATATCGTTTCAGCTAGAGGAACATTGTCGATGGCAGTCAAATTTAATCGGTTGGCTGTGATACAGTAAAGGTCAATTGCTGGTTCTGGTGGCCGTTTATGGTATAATATCGCTTTGGTAGTTGAGTGATGCACATACATACTGTAGCCGCTGATTTAAACGCGATTAAAATTCGTAGATGTCGAAGCGTTGCTAATAAGCATTTGTCGGAAAAGCTTTAAGAAGCGCTGTAGATTGTAAATTTACTAAACATTATTTATCACGCGAGTATTAAATCAAGATAAATGGAGCCGTTCGTTCTAAACATCTGTGACATCCACGTCCCGCTAGGCATTTATGGATCCAGTTATTGACAAGTTAATACTTATTTAATTTGCTGATGTGATGGATTATAAAATGTATATAACCTCATCGATTATATGATGTACGTGTGCAGACATAAAATGTATAAAATTAAAGCTTTTACAGTCATGACTGTGCGCATGCCGTGGTGGATTAAAAAAATTTTGAAGGGAGGGGGGCGCATAGCTCGGTCCATCCAAAGAAGTTCATAAGTAAGGTGGTTGCAGGTTGTTGTATCGAATAGAGTTTCCTCTGATTAGATCGTGAAAGCTGCGGAAGCGAGGTGTGATACCAGTTTCTATTGAGTGCCGGACTCTTCCAGGATGGGGAGGTCGGGTTCATTCGTTCATGTCGTCTCCTCAGCAAAATGAGTGCCAAGATGCTCTTATGGTATGTGTACATGTACATGTCAATACATGTACACTAATCCTTAAAACTCAAAAGATTTGAACAGGGCAAAGAAATTTGACTGAAGGGATAAGGAAGCCAAGCTTTGTATTTTTCAGTGGTCTAACAAAATAATCCTAATCGAATTTTATAGATTGTGACAGTGCTAACTGGATCAACGTTGCATAAGTGACTTATTCTTCCAAACGCGATCTCATAGAAGTTCGTTTAAGAAATTGAATCGGAAGCGCCTTCGATTTCTTTCTGCTGAGCACGACGCTCATGTCACCATGCCCGATGTATCTTCAACAGCCGATTAGCCTTTCCTAAATGCATCAAAAGATAAGACTTACCCAAAATAAAATTATAGACGATGTATTATATTTTTAAACATCAATTTTAAGTCCTCTTTTACTTATGACGATAAGCTTCAGGCTGTTATTTACATTTTATTCGTGAGATGCATTTAAGTCACCCAATGTACGCTGAAGTATCGTACATCAAAAGATCGCTCGCTTCAAGCTGGTATCAGTAATGGAAGCGCTGACTTAAAGATCGAATTCCGAGCGGTAATAGAGGACCTTTTTCACTTGTGCTGGGAATAGATATTTTGGCATACGCTAGTCTAAATATCAGTTGGGGCAGAGCAGGTATGAAAAATTAATGCACGGACTCGCTGACTTTAGGGTATTATGCAGAGTGAGGTGTAAGTGCTCATCCATCGTCAGTTTTCAGAAAATTATGTTTAGAATTAAAAATGTGAAATATTCATTCGAAAACCGGGGCACTAAAGTAACGTTCATGTTTCCTGTCTGCAGTAGCATTATTTTGTTGCCAGTCACCCCTTTACCTGTAAATATCATATCCTACATTTCCCCTGCCTGTTTCGATTCGAGACGTAATAACGTAATAATTGAACTTGGTACATGTGCATTTGTAAGTTTCTGAAGAAAGTTAAGGTACTTGGCTTGCTGTTATTGCTTCGGGTTTTGAACGTACTCTTAGTACCATGTCTGCAACCAAGGGAAAACCATCTATATTGAAGTTGCCTACTTACCAAAAACCCGAGTCAATCAACGGGAGGCCTCAGATGTGAGAACGCATGAAATCGTTTAAAATGTTGATTACATTGGCGTGTTGAGCGGTAATGACCTGTGCAGGTGGTGTACTGGTAATATCGGCGATAGTTAAAGCTCTTTTTAAACAGATTAATTCTCATTGATTGTAACTTTGTTCAGGGGAGTGTCATGCCATTATTGGATTTCTTTTCTTGTATGGTGTAGTGGTCCAGGTAAATTGACACAATGAAGATAAAGTAGAGACTGCACTTATCGTAACCAGGTCCCTTGCTATTGGCAACGGTCCCCAAGTAACGCCTTTTTTAACATCAATTTTTTTCTGTAGTTAATCTTCGAGTTGCGGGGACCAAAGATATTTTAACCAGTCACCGCACACAAGGGAAGGCGAGGCGTCAAGAAGTCTGTTACATTGCATGTGTACATGTTATTAGCAAAACTAATTTTACTATTGCGCAACACTTTTAGCATTTGAAATATACGATGAGACGATGGGCTGCTTTTGCAGATTAAAATCATGGTTGGTAAGCATAAAAAGAACGAAGAAAAACACGTCTGGGGCCATATAACCAAAGTGCTCCATCAAGTGGTTGTCAAAAACTAAAGCAGCAGCATTATGCAAATGTATAATATAAGCTACATTTAATACGCGGTATCAATATTAGCTCAGTTCGTTAATCAATACAGGATATTTTGGTTCCTGCCATCGCACATAAACCACTAGTTTATCATTCTGCAATAAACTAAAGTTTTATTATTCTCCGATAACATGCATGTATGTTACTACATCCATGGTCATGGCGCTGCAGAATATTGGGTTTATTAGTTTTTTGTACTCCTCAGCTGCGGAGAGAATTACATTGGTGAAGGGTTAAAAAGGCGGGTGAGAGCGGTCGCACTCTCGGAGGGGGCAACACAGTCATTTCTCGGGCGGCCAATGCGCAACGTCACGCCGTGTTGCCTAGCAATAGCTTGAACATGCAGTGGTCACCATATAAAACTATTGACCCAAACTCACAACAAGACAAATGTCATTTCGAGTCTGATCTATACTCCGTCTATTGATGTATTGCAGTTATGTCATATATTGACACCTTCAGTGCTGTAACCACAACGATATTTCTGTTTATAGTCAACACTGCACCGAATTGTTCTGCTCAGAAGCGAGTGTCATTCTCTCTATCTTCAATTATCAGGAAATCGCACGCCATTGCAGCTCTTCAGAGCCAAGATGTATTCCACAATTCTGGTCCGAGACCTAATAATAAACAAATCGATATTTGTCTACCAGCCGTGATTCAAGATTGTAGAAATACATTCCCTATCTCAAGGCTCAAATCGATATCACTAGTTTCGATGGCTATATCGCCTAAATACCAGAAATTGGCCAAACTGTGTTACTTAATCTCCGCAAACGCAGACATTCGTGTGGTGACTGGACATTTGGAAGCATTCACACTGTACAATTTCCTAAATCTGAACAGAAGTGCGTCGACGTAGATTTGTTTTCTATCCATTAGATCGTTTCTGATTACATACAATCAAACATGTTCAATATATCACTAAGATTTACTAGGAGAATCTAGCGTGTGCAACATATCACCCATATTCAGCGACTGCAAGAGGAAAATCTCACCAAAAGCAAGGTACCAAATTCGGAAATTCATGTATGCATACCTATGAACTGTAGGCCTTCCACTTATACATGGGAGAGACCACACAAACGTGTGTTCGCCTTGCCCAATTGCCATGAACTGACATTGAATGCATGTATTACGTTACGTCATCACCGAGGTCCAATGGATTCAATAGATGTGGAACAAAAGGTCATTCAACACCTCTGCACTACGAAACCAATACAAAGGCTGAATGCCAGGACATGACGACATGAACACCGGACAACTTGCTGTCGCGAACCTATTGTCTGTCCAAATCGAACACTTTGAATGGCATTTCAGTTTCTTTCTTTAAGTCTTTATTTTAACCTTTTGTCACTGATCATACGGCATCAGCAGTGTTTTGAGGACATAAGCTACTCGGAACCAACATTTAGGTAGTTTACGATTGGGTTACATGTATGATCGACCAGGAATCTATCAATGATGTTTTTGACCTGTATGGCCTCACCTTTTACAAAAAAATATGACTGTCTCGTTCCAATACGTAGATAATACGGAAAAAGGAAAGGAAAGCAAATGAAATCAATTACTGCACGAACAATGATTGGAAGCCCTGTGGTGATGATTATCCCATATTGACTGATTGATGCGCGAAGAGGCAGAGATATCTTCAGATCAGCTTGAATTCGTCCAGGCCCAAAATATGATAAAGGTTCTCAATAGCAGCAATCAATATCTTCGCGTAGGGACGGTGATCAGTTGCCCCGTGATGACGAAAAGAGACTAACTGAAGCCATGGCCCGAAATTGCTGGACAATTTACTTCATGATTTATGGTGTCGATTGCATAAGTATATATACGTAATTGTTGGAGCAAAATCAATCATTGTCAACCCGGACTGTGATCGGAAGCCCCGCTGTGATGATAATGGCTCTTGAAATATTGACACCCGAAACCTTGCGCAGATATTGGATATATAAGCGGTTCAACTCTGCTTTATATCTTGATCCAGCAAAAAGAGAGAACAGAATAAATCAAAACAAGATTAAAGAATTACTGAATACACATTACTGATGATTTAGGACGTTAATAACATGAATAATAGCAAGCATTGCAGTAAAAATGACATTATCTGCCCGCACGAAGTCATTTGAAGCCTTGTAGTGATGATGACTGATACACGTGGGAAAGAGCAGCTCGACTTCGTCACACGGCCTCCAACGAGGAAAGATTTCAAGATGGTCGGACCTGTGAGGACTTATTGAAAGATTCTGGTCGGCCTAGCACTCTTCATACCTGCAGCAAAAGGAACCGTTGACGGACAGTAATCTGATTGGAAGCCCCGTGGTGATGATGCCGAGTGGCAGATTGATACCCGAAGCCATACGACTACTGTCCGGATATTGGATTCTTGAAGTCTGACAAAATGAGATGGATAAACGAATTGCAAAGGTCAATTGCAAGAGACCGAAAGAATTGATTTCATCAAGTGAAATGCTATGTATTCACACTCGCTCGCAACGATATTTCTTGGGTGACATGCAAGCGAGAGATCGTTTTGTAGCGCGTATTATATATTAATGTAGCAGTGATTTCATTCGCATGTCGCAGTGACAAAAATTGCAAATTTGCGGGGCGCTTTTACCCTATAGCATTTTGAATCATTTACGGGTACCGGTCTCCGGTGTCCACCTACTTTGCAAATTTCCCACCTATATTTGAGCTGATAATGTCTATGGCACTTTGTTCTCTCGTCTCAGTTTCCCGTACATTCAAATAATCGGATTTCCTTGTTGCCAGTTTAGCTCAGTTCCGGGTCATAGCCGATTTTAGGTCTCAACGGAACCCGCTGTATCGACTTGATCTTAACTGGGCTGCCCACATGTTGAACTCACAAGGCAGGCTAGGTAGCCATGGTTACTCGTAGTTTCCTTGTTTACAGCCGGGGCTCCGAGTAAAGAGTAATCCGTTTGGCCATTTCAACAATTGATATTATTGTCTTCACTTTTCTTCTGGTTTTTAGGCCTGCATCCCATACTATATGATACCGAATTTATTGGAATTTCTTCGAATACATTGGGAAACATGTGAAAAGTTAGTTTAATCTCTCTGATACGTCTGAGCCGTAAAAGTAAAATTGTACCCTTCAAAAACACCAATTATTTTATCATCTTCACTTCATTTGAGAACAAAGCGATCAGAACAATAAGCCTCCCCTCCCACAATGCACCAGTGGATTTTTGAAAAAGAGCAATATTGTTTCGCTCCTGTTTGCTGGAGTTTCTTTTACTCTTCGGGTTTATACCAAACTGAAGGTATTGGTTGTCTCACCAAACACAACCACGATGGTGGAACGAAATGTCAGCTCCAGCCGAGCGGTTAACTTTGGGACAGCTGATACCAACACAACAAAAAATCATCAGTTTATAATCAGTTTTCTTTGACGTTTTGTATCATATCATACCCTCATTAGGTTTGTATCCACATGATCGATGTACATTGCTCAATATTCCCAATATGTCTCTCGTGTACTATCTACCAATAGGCGAATTTATCTGTGTTCTGCAGCAACGGACTGTCGAAATTCATCGCGCATGAAGCCTTTGGTACGCATAAAAAACCGCTGAGAAAAAAGTGACGTTTTACTGACTGTAATATTTCTTCAATACTGTAGATGCATTTGGTAGGAGAGATCCCGCTTTTTTTATTGGCTGCGTTCTCGTACAAGAGAGCAAGAATGCAATTTTTTAACAGACAACTCATTTCCGAGTGCATAATATAATAGAACATGCAAGTAGACCATTCATTAAGACGACAAAAGACTCGCAAAGTATCAGTACTTGAAAAAACTGAGCCCATTACTGCTGCGAAATGTTTTTTCTCCATCTCTATTATGAGATGGAATTACCTGTCTATCCCTATCTATTTCCCATTGACAGTTCTGAAGCGGATGAAGCTTCGGGAATCAGTTAAATGATATACTTCAAACAATGTTAACTTTGTTTTTGCTCAAATCTATGGAGAATACTTCATGTAACCTAAGATACGTTCAATAAGAGACAGCATCGAACTAATTGTCCTAAGTCAGGATTTGAGGTTTTGATAAGTTATTCTATCTTGAATATCCCCTGTCGCATACTCATCTTGATTTCACTCCCTCCTGCGAGTATATTGCTAATTTAGAACAAAACCAAATAAAATACCCATAGCTTTAAAATGTGGTTCCCAAATGGATGACTCCAACCTCCTGTATCTTTAAATGATGGGTTTGCCTCACAAAGAATGAATGAGAGAGAACGTGTAGAAGAGGTATACCAATCCATTTAATTATCTTGTGTGGTGAGCGCGTCAGAATTCAAGACATAAAATCGATTCATAAGAAGAATGCTGAATAATAATTCTTCCAGTGATATTTGTAAGAAAGGAGCCCCATCACGTTGTTAATGGTCTGTTTCCTGCTACATGTATGTAGCCGTAACATTGCAATTTGGCTGCTTTCACAGTCAGGTGATTGATTACAATTGCCGATCCAATTCCTCGTCGAAATACCCTTGCAGCCTGTGTTGTTCTACTGCTCGCCGCTGTAGCAGGTCTTTAGAAGGAAGAATGAAAGGCTTCATAACTTCCGAAAACAGAAATAGCATGGCCTTCCACTTCACCCCGACAAGCTGCTTACAAACAGCTTCGTCCTCGAACTCAACCTACATGTAATCCGTTGTTTTGCCTCAGATCAACATAACGCCATAAACCACCCTTGACGGCGGCCAGGTCCCCAGGGACAGACCGTCTCTTGCCCAAATCATTATTCTAAGCATAATGTGTCGTTACAAATTTATCTCCGTGCGTTATGGCCTCCTCTCGGTATTGCTTACAAGCGGTAGAGTCTTGAGGAGACATGAGGAAATGGCATCGCTAATAGCAAGAGAGTCCAGCAGCGGCCGTGATGCCGCAACAAGAAGTGTTTAAGTGAACAAGACACGACCGTGGGCATCATTTGGAATGGCCTGGGCTGCGGATGACAACACCAAAAATTCAACAGGACCATTATAGAGCATGCAGGCATCGACGATGAGACCGGACATGGAATATGGATAGATGACATCTAGGACCAGACAGGTCAAAAGGTATATGAACCATGACCATGTTCACTTTACCAAAAAAGCATGCGATCTCAGATAATCCAGTTTTCACCTCATTCCTGGCCGTCGCCCTGAATTCATCACTGACCATGAGACTAGAGAGACAACGATTTTTAACCGGGGGAACCACGCTGGTCCTACGTTCACTTTCGGAAGAAGCCCAAAGCCCTTTGTAGGGGTGTTTCGATCAAATCAGTAATTGGTTGTATACGTCATATACCTATGCAAATGCCTGGACAAAGGCATCGACGAGTCCATTTCTAAAGCTGGTCGACCGTTCTGTACATGAGGACCAATGTGGAAACGGAGAGAAATATGTCGAACTGTCGTTTCCTAACAGTGACGGGGCACTCAGAAACGTTACGCCTGTTCTTTATCGCACCGCGATGAATTTTTGAATAATCAAGCATTGTCTGTAGAACATGCTCTGACAAGATGAACGATTGTCTCAAACATTCCATAACATTCTCGTTACCAAGGAGATGTATCGACATTCTTTCCTCAGAGATCTAGTTGGCGTCTTCTTGGAGATTAAGGTAACAAGGAAACAGGATGAGTAGTCACTGTTACATGCAATCGTAAATCGTTGATAAGCTTTTCTTATTAACGTGTTAACCCATCATCGACTCGGACATATTGCGAAAAGTTCAGAAAAGGTTCGCCTAGATATATGGAATCAGAATGTTACATGCTGATGGTACCATCTTACTAAACTAGCTACTACTGAGAGGAGCATTCCGCGTCATCGCATTCTGCCAATTATATTTCGGTATAGATTGTTTCATGTCGCTCTCATTTCTAAACTTTTCGTTCGATTTTATGAGAGATACCACAAATGAATATTACACCACCACCATCGCCTCATGGCATTTTTCTAATCCATACTTCACAACGACAACAAATGCTCATCTTTATAAATCTCACTCTCTTTAAAAAATGCTCCTTTTCGTTTTACACTTACAAACCAGAAAATAGAAATTATAAGGTTGGCAGAGTTCGTGATGCGTTATGCGTTGCGCTCTGCCCAATATGACAGTTATGTTGTGTTGTCAATTCCTACGTGTCAAACCAGTCAGTGAGAAAATCACCAATCAATCTCAGCGTAAAGGTCCCAACGCTTCACTTACTATAGAGAAGGAAAGGTGTCATCGCCTGCAAGTATGAATATCATCATGGGACGTGCAGTGCTTAGAGGATGAAGAATATACCAGTATTCGCAAATACGTGTCTTTTTGATTTGCATTTTGTATATCTGTGCTCTCTCTGTAATGTCTATTGCGAGGCTAATGGTGTTCGTTTTTATGGTAATGTATACAATAGGTTATCTTGATTGATCTAAGCAGAGCCTTTATTGAAAGACTTTGATCTAAGAAAGTCGAAACACGACAAAAGATGAACGTTATGCATATATGTATATACTGCTTGATATTCGAATTGCAGACACGTGATGAATTCTCCCTGGGGAGCCCTGAAATCAGGATAAAAAGTTAATTCGCGGCCGACAACCCAAATGTAGTGTCGTTCTAGCTCTATTTTTCGTCTTTTTTTAATTATCCGTGTGTGTGATATAAGGATTATTAGACTAATGAGGAGACCTAAGTGAACATGGCATACTCGTGTATCACTAATTCAATTAACCTTTACAGTAGGACCTACAAAAAGCGGGTCAGGTTGTCTGATAAGGAAATGAAGAACAGTAAAAGTATACCAAGGATATATCCGATATCTCGATATATTCGAGTCTTTTATGGGTTAACGCCGAAACATCGATCGAAAGAGGCGAGGCATAATAGAAACACCGTGAATTAGCTGTAATCACGATATGTTTTAGTGGTATAGTAATATTCTGATGAAGAAATAAAGGACGGCGATAAGTGTATCGAAGATATATCAAATTTAATGTTTCTGTTCACGTCTTCATAAATGGGTTAACGCAAGCACTTCGATCGAAAGAGGCGAGGCTTAATGGAAGCACATTGGCTGTCAGTTGTGTAGATTAAAAACCATGATCGCGATATGATTGAGTGGTATAGGTTCAATCAAGAGCTCGCCTCGATATCAGACACTTGATGCTGGTCGCTCTTGCAGTACATTAACTCAGATGAAGTAGCAATTCATTCCTCGGTGTTGAGCGGTGTCTAAGATGGTAATGGGATATAGAAAATCAGCTTGTTTTCATGCAAATTATCAACAGTTGTCGCATGCATCTGGAGCTGTTTGAGTTTATACTCATTTGGAGAGATAAAGGTGGGCTGCAGTTCCAGATTTTGTATCCATTTACGCATGCGCATGAAAAATATTCCCTGGTATGCCTATTCCAAGTTATTTATGTCCATGCGAAACCGGCTATACAAAAGGATATTTTCATTTAATAGAAACTCATCTAAAATATCGAGCATGCTGCATATTTGCGAAATGATCAAGCTTATTCGCGAAATCCACGAAAAGGAGACACCCACGAAGGTTTTATAGTGTATTCTGATGTTCGAGTTGCGGCTTGTGTAGCGGATATAGCGTTAACAACAGGCGACATTACTAGCTACACTGCATCCTGCTCGGAGACGGCAATTTCGAGAGATGCTGATCTGCTAATAGATTACCTGTCAGAACAATACCAATTATGTGGTCTTATGGTAGAAAATGTGCTGCTTGTGGTTTCCACGACCGATAAACGCTCACTAATCATGAAGGACGTCAACATTGGAGCCGAGGGACTGGCATCCAACAATAGCCGGGAGATACTGGAAACTAACTAATTTACGGAGGCGTTTTACTTTCGCGAGTTTCTGTATTTTTGAAATGTGTTCTTGCGATTTTTAAATGACTGAGAAAGTTGCTAAAAGAAAACATCTCATGAAATTTTCGACCTGGGGGACTTTAAAGTGTCAAAACGCTATGGGTAGTTTTTTTCCACATTCGTCGGCGACAAACAGTGAGGCAACAATGACATATTAATAAGAATACAAAAATAATGGGTTCGACGATAGCTGTGCCTGCGAGCATGGTTTCTATATCAACAGTCATCATGAGACAGATGGAACGGAGATTGGAGTATAATCGTACCGATTACCACCAAATGATTATAAGTTATAACAAAGTCTCACCAAAATACGGCAAGTCGGGAGACCCTGCTTCCTGCATTAGCAACGCTAACTCATTGCAAGGCTGGTTATGGATTAAGCAATTAGCCTGCCTGCTTTTCATGGTTTTGCTTATTCTCATACACCTCATGAACACTGGATAGCGATGTCAATGACTGGATAATATGGAGAGCCTGGAGTAAGGGTGTTGTCATTGTGTGCTTTTTGTTAGGGCGAAGTCGGTTATCGTTGGCTATTAAAAAGGGTTCAATCAGAATCATTGAGTAAGTGGCAATTTCGGTAAACGATTTTGAAAAAAGGCTTTATGCTACCACCAAACATATAGCCCCGTGCAATAACAAGCTTTGTGCGCTTTGAGTTTACCACTGAGGAAAGAAATCAGTTTCTGACGTAAATGTCAAACAGGATGAAGCATACGATTCTCGCAGGTCGTCCCCGGAGAATATGGAAGACATCATAACAGATCCAAGCGGCCCAACGGAGCCGTCAATCCGTCTTCCAATTAAGGCTTCTACATATTCGCTATAAGAAGTTGCCAGACACATCAAATTCCCTATCTTCTGCTGTGATATGGTAATATCGATATCCTTGCATTGCTATTATGGCTTAGCTATTTCATGTTTGAATACGGGCATGGTATTCATAACAAGGGCGTGATGTATCGTCTGGCCCTTATTGAGCTGATGTCATGCTAAGCAACGTGCCGATACGCTAATAATAACATTCTACAGCAAGATAGATACGGACCGTCGATTGACGAGAAATTCTTTCTAAAATCGTCCTACGACGATATTTCATCTATGTTCAGTACCGTCAGTTACGATAATCTAATGGTCTCTTTCGGCGTGCATGGACGCGTTGGTTCTTGTTCTCAAGCGTATAGTCAGTTTGCCTCTTCAGTCATTATAGCTACCGTAAAGCTTCACGTGAAATGCCGACCGGCCGCTAATTAGCGCTAGTGTAGTCATCTTTCAGACAGCTGCATCTTCGACCAATCTTCTGTGGGATCGAACGTTCCTTGAAATCAGTTCCCGACAGCGATGGTTACTATCATATGAACAGATCGATGCAACTGACCAAAGGACTTGGCTTGCCAGAGCCAAAATAATGATACCCTTTTGCGACCTCAGTGGGATCACATGGCTTTGGTCATCTTGGTTATTGTAGCCACTAATGGGTTTGCTCGGCTGCGTCGCCATGGAGTGTTGCAGATCGAAATGATGTGTTGTCATATCGCAGCAAAGGTCAAGAAACCAGATGTGACATTATCGCACTGTAGCTTGGCTAAGAGCGCTTCATGTTCCCAACTTGACGGGTCTCCTTTTGATGCACCGAAGGGAAATTCCCAATGAATGCATACTCGCAAACTATCGATGAACCCATTACTCAGAAATCTGGAGAAAAAAATTAAATGTAACATTTTAGTCAGATAAACATTCGTATAGTTTGCAAGGCTTTTCTTTTATCAAGGGATGTAAACTTCAAAGAAGGCAAATCTAGAATCCCATGTCAAATTTTGAAACGGACTATTTTTCCCAAATGGTCCTTGATGAGAAAGAAATCACGTTCTCTACCTTGCCTTAATAGATGTCATTCCTCTTAGCCTTTGGATTTGATCACCCATCACACAAACACAGACCAACTACTGCGAATGCTCCTTCCATCAGCTGATTGGTAGTTTCGACATTGAACTGCCGCCATAAAAACGTCTCAGAACAATTTGTATTCAGGCGAGAAGTCGTTAAATTCTGCATGGATCAGGGAGCTAAGGAGCATGAAGGAAAAGTCCGTTGGACACAAGATTTATCGCCCCTATATAGGCTGTTCAGAAGTAAGGAATTGACAAGTAGAATCGAATTTATCTTACTTATATATTCTGTGATCGAGGTTTAAGGCCGCTGGTCCGTCAGCCAGAAAATTAAGCGGGCACTAAACAAAATAATAGTGATCTCCGTTTCCCGGAAGTAGTCGTCATCATCATCGAGTTCATCCTTACAGTCATGACAGTTAGCGGAAGTTGGGAAGGTGGCCCTGCGCTAAGCTTCCCTGTTCTTCGCCAGGCGGAAAAGGGCCCAGTTCGGTTGTCCCGCCATGGTGCCTTCCATCCAGATCCAACTTGCTGAACAAGAGGTTCACCAGTGTGACTTATTTGCCCTTTAGCTCTAATACACATGATGGCAACCACCAAATCCCTCGGAATATGTTGACATTGGGACTTAGGCGAGACATCACCTTCGCTACCTCATCCGCTTTACAGCTGGAGTCAAGACAGAAAATGTTTACCGTAAGATGACCATGCAGCTCGCTGACCTTATCGTACCTTGGCGCAATATTTTAGATGGTCTGTAAAACGACAAGCCCCTAAGCCCGCCTTAACTGCAGTCAAGAGGCTATCGGAGAGAGTCCAATTTGTTGGATGGCCAGTGCTCTTGCCTGATCGTTTGATAAATGTGATGGATTGGTGTAGTGAAGAACTTGGCGCTAATGCCAAACATCGTCAGCAATCACTATAGACGCTCAGCAAGCTTGTCGGAAGTTTTAGGGATCATCCATGAACGCCAATACGTTTCCATTCTAGACAATGATAAGAGGAGGAGTGGGTAAACGGCTTGTTATGATTCTTTAAGGTCTATTTAAAGGTTTCCATTATTAAAATAAAGATATTTGCCTCGGTATTTTATGTTAGGACTTAGGGTAAAGGGTGTGGGTAAAGAATTGAGAAAAATGGTGATATCATTTTACGATTCCTTACTTGATGGGATGATATCCATGTATGCCGTGGTTAAAAAGATCTAAGGGCATCAGGGTAACTGTTGCTTGTCCAATTGGGGTTTGGCGGAAGAGTATGTTCTGGTGCAAATTCATTTGGCAGTATTTTCGAACGAATTGATCACGCAGCAGTGCTCCCTGATTAATAAAACATGAATGGGCAAGACCTATTAGTGATGGTTACAACTGGTGAAGAGCGGCAGGGGTTAGAAGCGCTACTAATCGAGGACGCGTGGCTTTCTCAACTCGGGTCGCTTTGACATGTTGGATAGTTTTGTGCGTTGACGTCGCCATGGCAACTGTTACGCCGGTGATGGGTCGTTGCTAGACAAATAAGCCGACAGCTAGTTTGAAAAATTTATCGCATCAGAGTGGTAGAACAGGCTGTTAATTCGGTTTGTTTGTTACTTATTAGCTTACGTTACCATAAGAGTGTATATTGGTGATCATTTTATCAATATGTTAATCTGTTACCCTCCGAGTGGGATGCTTTGGTGGATGATGGTGATGTACATGTATTATGAAAGCTACACCTGAGTGTCCCAGGTCGGGCTAACAGTCGGGCTTTTTTCAGCCAATGCTAAGAAACCATAACCACGGACCTTCCCGGGCCTCCTGAGTTATGAAAATAGGAAATACAATCGGCATTGGCGTTAGCATCTCTGGGGCTTTGCAAAAAAATCCCTATTTAAACTGTACTTGAGGCGGCTGACAACAATGGATGCGCGTCTGAAGTAAAACTTTCTGAACAGTTTCAATTGAACTTCGTCATGCTGACGCACGAATGCCAAGTCCCCGAGAATAATCATCTTACTGGTCGATGACACCTAAGTTTGGATTAAGATATTGGACAATCCCCCAATCAAAGTGTGAAAATAGAAATTAGCACCTTTCAAGAAAGCACGTCACCGCAATATGTCTTGCTTGGTGTCAGTCTTATCTACTCACCTTCGCCCCATGCTGCTGAGACCCACTAATCACGCCCACTCCAGCTATTATGAAAAGTCGTATCGGAGCAACACACTCGATCGATCCACTTTCGCCCCACGCTGCTGAGCGACTAATGAAGGGCATGTCACGTCGCTTACCAAAGGATGTTCGCTTGATAAAGATAAAACTTATTGCCTCAGGGGTAGACAGGTCGATGTTTATTTATAATAGCAGAGTACCTTCATGGAGAGCAGAGTCACTTATTAAGCATACTCCCTTGTCTTTTTATTTGCTTCAAGTCTTTGTTTAGTCTGTAGTTGTCAAATTCTCGGAACGCCACTATGAACAGTTAACGGTAAAGTAGTCAACGCGATAAGTTTATATGCATGAGCAAAATCCCGTCCGAAAAATGAAGGCAGAAATGGGGACCTCGGAGACTGTACAATTGTGTACGGAATATGGAGGCAGGAATGGGGACAGTGGAGTAGGTACTTGTCATACTCTAGGGACGCCTTTATGGCCGAACTCAAACAATTTCACAAATAGGCAGCTAAATAAAAGCTGGACCAGCTAGCAGATCCATTGTTATCCCTCTGGATCTTAGCTAACCTTTATTCTGCTGACAAGTGACTCCGGACGATCATCAAATTTGGCTGCCTTGCCATCTTCAGCCATGATGTTCTTGGTGTCTAGGCATGGGAACCCGGGTGTTTAATTAGACTGTCTAGACGGTCATATGATGATTTATCCCACTGTCGCTTCCACCATAATTGGTTAACTGCTTGACAACCGGAGGAGAGTTATGCCCCCCTCTGATAAATTGCGGGAACGAGCAAGAATGCGTTTTGGGCGTGACGAAGGCATCAAGGTAGTGAGGCCACAGTGGTCTGTGGCGAGCACAGTGATCTGTGGCTCGGACCGTAGTAGGCCAGTGGTTCGAACTCAAACTCCATATTTGTCGTGCGAATCTATGCCTTGCTCTTGTCTGGAGAGCTATTTTCAGCCATTATAGCCATCAGGCTTTGTCGGTTAGGAAGCAAGATTTTTAGCCCAACCGAAAAATTCCTTGTTCTCTTCACTTAAGTCCTGCAACCTCCATGCCTCCAGCAGCTTAAGGAAACCAGGGGCTCATGTTCGCTTCTCCGGCCTTGTTTGTGTGCAGGCCCGGAGAAGCGAACATTAACCCCTGATTTCCACAGGATAATGTGCATCCATACACAAAACAAAGAAACACTGCCTGCCTCTTTCGCACTGTCACATGTACTTAGTTCCGACGCTATAAACATCCATCACTTCGCCGACTTATTGCAGAGAGGGAAGAGCGGGCAATTCGGGTAATATGATCCTATCATACCATATACAATATATTGGGCCACAGGCATGACGGGTACCCAACTACGAATCGAAGAAATTCATTGTCACCTAGGTTACGCTATGTGCTAAGGAGTTCCGGGTGTTGGTTGGGGAATGATGACAGCTGTCAGAGACAGATCTAAAATGATTATACAGCTCCCGGGATGGTGTCCCAGAGTATATTACTTGATTGCACGCAAAACAAATTTTGTAAGGATTGCATCAGATTTGTACAGAAGATATTGTTACTAACTAGGACAATGCTAGATTCTGTGACAACTTTTCATCGTTAAGTTTTCTACAACAAGTTTACGGTCGAAAGGTGATTTATCTTTTCAGGCAGTGGGAGGTTAGGTAGTGATATATCTATTGCATTTTCTAAATTTTCACGAACATGGTACTTTACCACCACCATCATGCACGAGCATCATCAATAGTCGTCAGAATTATACGATAGACTTCTTCCGACCTTCCGCAACCTTCTCCACATGTAGCTATCATTGACCCGGCTGACGGAGCTGACATTTCTTACCCCTTCATCACGCAACATCTTACTATAAATAGATTAAGTGCTAATCTGGCATGAATGTGACCAGCAGTATTAAGTGTATAAGCTTGTCTTATGCAGGTTGCATTAATCATTAGCTTTGGCCCACGTATATTTAATTTTTATGATTGATAAATAATGATGGAAAATAATCATTGCGTGACAAGTTGATGGACGGGGCGAGTGTGGGATCGATAAAATCATATTTTTATTTTATTCAAACAATCGATTGCAAACCCAGCGGCAAAAGGAAGCGCCCAGGGGATATCCATTTGATGGCCGTGGGTTCATGGTTATTGATGGAATCGACCAGTCGGTACAGTCGCGTAACAATCAGTCACTGGCGCGTTTTTTTTACTGATCTTTATTCAATAGTGCATATCAGAGAACGCAGAGTTGCCCAAGGGTGCCGACGAGATATGTTATTTTATCATTTAATGCCAATGGTTGTAGGATGGGCAAGCCGAGATGCTATTCATAGCTTTGATTCATGGATAGCACATTGATATGTTCGATCAGGACGTGCCAGTAACGTCACGTTCGACACCTTAACGTTTGTCTTCTTTAAAATTCGTCTAATTTCATACAAGATGGGAATACTTTCAATTTGATATCATCATTGTCGATAATTAAGTTCTTCGAGTTCCACGCGCTAGCGTTACATAGTGCAAAATACATAAAGCCGATGCTTTTGTCAGCTGCGCAGCAGGCTGTATTAGATGGCACTGCCTTTCGCTTTCCAACTCTTTTCAGACCCCGCGTGCTGACGTAAATGCGAGGTTCACTCCGCCCTGGCAGACGAAGCAATCTTCGGATGCATTAGAGTACCTCAGCTGTAATCCACCTTTATCCACCTTGTCACACTGTTGCTAACTCCCAAATCACGCAGAGCAACAACCTATAATTGCCTCTAACAACATTCCCTTTCTTCGTGGATGCAATTCCATCAAGGAATAGATGGCATCTAGAGTGTCCCGTTTTGCGCAACAAACCCCTTGAGAATCGGTTGCTTGGCAACAGGAGCCGTTGTGCCGCACAAGTGGTCATTATGGCAGGAAGAAGGCAATAAGCACATGGAATTAGGGAAAAAACCTAATTGCTGCACCCTGGCTGGTTTAATTGCGATGTTTAGATCACCGTCCTGGATCCGAGTCTACAACATCGATCACGCCTCCGCTATCGATCTGTAGACCCCTTCCATGCCTCCCCCGCCCCCTTCATAACTTGTTCTTTGAGGGAACGGGCCCACCTCAATACGTTCGCCTTTTTCTCGTTGGATTCTTCTCGTTGGATGAAATAGAAACCCCGGAGGACGGAAAAGGGGAGTGTTTTGGCGGACTGTATTCACTGACTTGTTGGTATCTGTGACAATCGGTAGAAAGCGACATGAGGGTTGCAATAAACGTATCTGCATTTTCCAAATGAACAATCAAACAATGTGTTTGACGCATCATCGGACAGTGCCAATTCCGGATCAGCTGGGGACAGGGCATGACGCCCTGGTCCTTGTATGCACTTCAGTACAGAAGGCTGGCGTTATATGTGACACCTTTTACGGCCCCGAATAAAGAAAACGAATTTCCGATACTCTCAAAGATATGGATATCGGCAGCAACAAAGTGCATTGATTGCAGATTGCCCGCCAATTATTATGAGCAAATGTACACGCAAATGAATAATGCCTCGAATAAGGAAGGAATCCGTCTCTAGTCGTGCAATAAAAATAGGGCGTGTTCATGTTGGCATTAGGTGTTCATTTCCTCGGTGGATACAATGGTTGTTGTGTGCTAAGCTACATCAAGAGGAGTGTGCCCAGGGAGTGTGGAACTCTGTAATCCGAGAAACGGATGAGTGTGCCACACGCGCTGTGGCTGTCGTCGGCGTTCAGCACCAGAAAATTACTGCCAGTGCAAATTTTGATTAGCAATTTAAGCTGACAAGCTGTCTTTTCGGGAACTGCTAAAAACGTTACACCGTTACCCAACAGAATGATAACCCGAACACGAATGATTCTTTAGTCGGTTAGGTCGTATTGAAACATTTTATTTAATACTAACAATAACATGAGAGAGCACACAATATCATAATGTAACTACATGTATAAGCATGTACAAAACCCCGCAGAGGCGATGAGGTAGCACAAAATTTGATGACCATTAATAATTTCGTATGGCTGAAGACCGTGCTCATCTCTCTATTGTTACGCCAAAAAAGACTAGACCAGTCGTAATGATATACTTGTGCGCTAACAAAAACATCGAACAACGTTCTCCTAGATAACACTCCGGTTGCAGCTGGATCGGAGTGTGCTACGCAGCATCACAACGGATTTCTCATAGATGAAGTACAAGAAGGACGGATGAGCCATATCTAACCATTCGATATCTGATCTTAGCCCGATTAACATGATGTCTGAGGTGCATGTAGAATAAAGAGATTGTTTCCTGTATCATGCTGCAATCCCTTTAGCAGCAACTCGAAACCATCTTGAAATACAAGGTATTCGGATGGTAATGTCCTTAGTCCATCCCAAGTATCCCGGCCTTGCTTCGCCTTGATCCTGACAATCCTTGATGCTGCCAGTGAGGCGGGGTGTTTTTTGTCTGTCACTTGGGTGATACAACTAAAAACCAGTCAATCTTCTGTAAAAGCCTTTATAGTCTTTATTCATATAACCTATTGGCACTATAGAACAAAACTCACTATCACCTCGCCGTCTTTCTAGCAATTGCCTGAACGTCATGTTGTGTGGTTATATCTTTCAACAATTCCCGCCTGTAATTATCCCAATCCACCTTGATTTGTAAGTTCTCCTGGAAAGTATTTGCCGTGGGGTATGGCCGGATCTGGCGGCGGAGTTCCATGCGGACCTTTTCGTTGGCATGCCGCATGAAGAACTGTTTGCTGAGCATGATGCACTCGGCGCCTTTGCTGACAAGGCTGACGCTCGTCTCGGACACTGGCACATCATCGTCGAACTGGACTGATGTCAGACCCTGAAAAACACCCCCAAAAAATTCAATTCATTTGTACATCTAACGCTTTGCAACGTATATGCATTTTTAAATAGTGTATGCCGAGACGAAATGAAACCAGATAACCAAATAACTGCGTTTTATTTATATCATCACTTCCAAAAGGAGCCTTTCTCATCTTTGCCTATTCTATCATCGTACATATAAAGGAGCAAATGATATGTGTACCACTTACAAAACAGTCCCGTGGCTTCAATAGCTGCACTTGAACAAATACAGAATTCGGCGTGTTTTCCTTTTCTATTTTCAGATTAATGGGTGAGCGTGTGTTTGAGGTCTCAATCTCCGGTGTCTCATATCTGATGTCTGGGCTTGATGAGTTGGCTTTGGTCTGAAAGGAAAAGCGTATTGTTAGACGTTCATTATATAGAATTTTTGTACGATTACAGTAGTTTTACGATGGATCGACACTAGATTAATTTGATGTACATGTACATGTATACATTGTATTTGGTTCTCTGGTTTCTAATTTTGTTATTGCCCCGCCCCTGTCGGTACACACGTTGCATTTTATGTTGTGTGATGGACTGCGGTGACAATTCGTGCGTCAAATAACGCATATTTTACAGCCGCGCACACACGCTACAGGTATTGCTGCAGACAGCTGCAACAGAAATTGCAGGTTTCCTGCAATAACGGTTGCTGTGTGCCGGCGGGGATTAAAAGTAAGGTCGTTGAATTTGGCACATTGATTATCGATCTTCTTCCTAAACTTCACGGCAACTCACATAGCTTCCAGGTCGCTTGCTCTGCGCACAGTTAAATTTGCTCCTTGAAAAACCTGGCCGACCGGACCCCGCCTCACCAACCAGACCCTCGACCTTTATGCTAAAGACACGGGTTTCAGTCTTTCTTGAGCCTTCTAATGTCTGTGGATCCTCGTTGGATATTCGAGGTAGAATATTGGAGATTCCCTTCAGACTATTCGGGGTGTTTTCATCGTCTCGATCTTTCTCCTGGCTCTTCTGGAAAAAAACAAAGATGGTGGCCCTGATGAATGACCTGAGTAGAAGCAACACCATGGAGCCTTGGTGAAACTACTTGTAATCCGTATGTTCTATTTTTATCTTCTTCTATTACGTGTTGCCATATTGCCGCCTGCCTCTTTCGTGTCTTTGGAAACAGGAAGACAAAAGTTGAGAAACGCCACTTCGTATGAATTTCTTTCGGGACCTGGGACAAGTTTTGCAAAAAATCCTACATGAAACTCACCCGAATATTTGATGCATATTCTGACATGGCGATTTTAATGTCGTGTGGCATTGAATTTAACACACCTCGTTTGCGTCCATCGTCGATTCTCGGTGCTGGAAATTATCAAAATCTGAATTTCATTAACAGTTAATAATATACTTAACAAATTCATTGCCATTTTTCAACCTTCAGGTGACAATGACAAAGGACTGTCTATGGAATGTTTACTTTTCTGGTCCCTAATTGAAAGCAAAAGCATGTGTAATCAACTATATCATGATTCCTTTACGAATAAAGCGAGTTTTTCATTGGGTCAGCCCTCTCACTGTCTGTTGGCAGGGGTGTCGTTCTATCAGAGGTTACCTACATTGCTCTCCTGTCCCTAGTCTTGGCAGTTCGAGAGAAAGATCAATCTTTTTCGTCTTTTTACAGACAGGTGATGAGGGCGTTGCAGCCTTTAGCTCCTTCATGACTTGGCAAGCGCCGGACTTGACGATGTACAACCAATCAGACTGGCGGCTGTCCCGCACTATCACAACACCGCGTCTGAAAAAAAGAAGCAATTTCCAGTTCTTGATGTGGGAATATTGCAGATGGCACCGCTTGTAATGGATGATACACATGCAAGAGGCGCCAGTGCTGCAATCTAGACTTTCGTTCCACGAACCGATATGCATCTTCTCCCCTCCATCATCAGATTCAAGGCATTTTCACTGCTACGTTGTGTACATGTAGCAACGCTAGTACAGGATGACCGAGAGGTGGAGTACGTTGAAAACCCCTTGGTCGGGTATACGAGGATCGATCGCAAGGCTCGGTACATGACCGAGTAGGATGTGACGCCGTTCCCGATAAATCAGGTATGAATGTGATGCATGACGAGATAGCAGATATACTCGAAATGCGCGCATATATCTTACTTGAAGAAGTGGAAGAGGCAATATTCTGGATGTTCCAAAAGGTTTTCTATCGGCCAATCTTTCATGAACTCCAATGAACTGAAACAGACAAATCAATTCGAACTTGACATTAACACAGGCAAACACTTCTAAGAAAAATCTATATAAAATCTGTGAAAAATCTATATTGAAATTAACATGGTGACTGGGTCAACAACAGCTTTTATGTACCGGTCGAATGTCCAATGAAGTGAGGAGATTTGCGATCCTCAAATAATTAGTAATTTTGGTGGAGTTTGCGAAATATTGCTCGCCTTGGCAGGATAGCGATCCGATCAATTGTTAATTGTTCAAATGATATTAGGGATATACACATGGTCTTACTTTACAAATTTGATATGATCGGGAATATGTCCAGCTGCTGTGCCGCCCATGAATATATCCATGAAGTCTCGTCGAGCAATAGTGAGGAGTTGTGTGGTGTCATGGCTTACCACGGTCGCCGTCCGTCGGGAATGATGAAGGAGAGCCAGCTCCTGCAGGAAAAAGATGAAAATATTTGAAAAGTGATAAAATGTACTTGTTACCTCGATAGAAAAATCAGTAGACTAGACTTGATCGCTTTTGGTTACCCCCTTTTCTTATACATCAAGAAGTTGCTCATACTGCGCCAGAGCTCCATCTTAGTGAGACAAAGTGGCGACAGGCCGGGGTTACTCAGTACATTTTGATTGTGTGTCATAGACACATTCAGCTCTTATTTACCCGACTCTCAATCCCAGTGCCGTTACTTCGAATTTCATCTCTGACTCCTCTCGGATCGATTTCAAGTAAGACAACTCCTTGACACCTATCTGAAGTCGTTGGTTGCATTCTAGTTGTAACGTGCATTGAGACAGACACATGTCGTGCAGTGAAGCGCTTCTTAGTATGTAAAAGCGGTAATCATTGACCTCACCCCAAAACTCATGCCTTTGGTCATGACGGCTGCTGTCCTGATGATCGCTTCCCCCGTGACAGGGTTCGTCTCCGCTCGCTTCACGATCGCTTTGCCCGATAAAATAAAGTAGAAATTTTCCGCAGTGTGGCCTTGTCGAATGATGACTCGCCTTGCCGGTACCCTGGAAATTTGAACAAAAATGCTGCTTAAATCCCCCTTGAACGTATATATTTCTTGTTGCAGAGACCTCTCGTCTTCGCGTGGTCGTCGCATGTGCAGGTACCAACGACTAAAGTTGGGCAGTCGTCATTGTTGCGAACTGTAATAAATGTCAAACCGATCCAGGTTTTACCCGCAGACGAGAAATATTTCTATAGCTCATCAAGGCGATGATTTTCGCAGGTTGCTGCAAAATAATCCTGGTTTGCAGCCAGAGGGTGCCTGACGCAATAAAAATCTCTGGTTCACTTACCTTTCATACCAAGCCACTCGGCACAGTTTTTCTTGCATGTGTAAAGGATATTCCGCAAATGACCTTAAGTGCTGAAGCCCAAACAGTACTGTCTGTAACTGGTCTTTGGTGCGGGCAGCTGGGGGCATGCTCAGGATTTCCTTGACCTCAGCGGATAAGTTGATCTGAAACGAAGTGTAGCAGCTGCCATTATAGCTACATGTGCATGTATATGGACTTGGTGAAAGGATCGACAGCACCAAACAAAAGCATAGCTAAGATGTTTAAAATTGAAACATTTCTTCGGCATGCATAAGGGTTTTTACACAAAAGTGTTATACTTCGATATGATCTTGGAATCACATGCTGTGTACAAGCCCAAATGCATTTAAAGAAGATATCATGTAAGCAAGTTCACTCAAAGCAAATTTACAAATCTTCAAGTGACAATGCCATTTCATTATTGACCTACTCACATCTTTATTCGCCTTGAAGTAACTGACGTCAAATGCGAGTTCAGAGTTTCTCAACTCCTCCGTGTTGTATGCCTCTTGCGCCATCTCCGAGAAGGTGGCCAGTTGGTCCATGAAGCGGTTGTGCTTGGCACTGCTGCAAATGGGGAAATATGGAGACAGACATGAGATTAAAGTAGGAAACCTTATCATGAAGGAGTCTTGTTCTTGACCAGAAATAATAATGATAAATCTCAGAAATTTGACATGCAAAGATGATCCTACCTAAGGCTACCGCACTCAACTACAATGCATAACTACAACTTATTCTGTACAGTTTAATAAGTTCCACACACCAAACAAATTTCGATTTGCAGTACATGTATAAACAGTTATAATACGTACTTCTTCGTTATTTCGGCAACCCATCGCAGCAGAATAAGTATCAGCCTGACGGAGTGTCGGAATTTTTCTTTTGCCTGAAATTATAAAAAATATACATGTCAAGTAAAAGGATATAGCATGTAGTCATTGTGGTCATCTACATTCGGCGTCAAATAGATCGGTACACCTACTTCTCGTTTCCATATTGGCTTGCACTCTGCGATCGATTCCGCATCCTCTTCCGAGTGTAACACCCTCGGAGACAATTCCGGCAACGTTCTTTCACGCCGATGCCGATGGTTCGCCTTCGACATCTTGTTCTTCTGCTCCCCGGCACCATGCAGGGTAAGCGACCTTACGGGGGCGATCAGGGGTAGAGTCCGCCTCTTCCCGCAGACAAAATTCTGTCTCTTTCCCACGGAAGGCTCGTAAGTGATGCTCCTGCTGGGCATCTCCAAAATTGACTCCACGCACATGAAATATTTCTCAGTGGCATCTGATATTCGAGGTAAGGCGTTGTAGCTGAGCCGCCGAACGTCCCCTAAGCTAGACCCACACTTTAAGGTGTTCGAACCGCGCTTTTTGATGCGAAGGTTGGAATATGACGCCGCCTTCAATGGTCGGCGCTTCCCGCTTTGAGTAAGGACATGACGAATGACTGGTTCAGAGTTTTCCCGCCGGCCCAGTCCGCCGTTTCTCGGTATCATTGGGCATGCTGGGAGGTGTATCGTATTTTCCCTTGATGTCATATCGATGACCGACATTTCCCATTTGGCAATTCCGGACGACATCTCGGAATGGTTTCCTTTTTTTCGCTGATAATCTAACGACAACAGTCTTCAATCCGTATGTATTGCAGCGATAACATCCTTGTGCTGCAACTTGAAAAGTTCCGAATTGAAAAACGAATCCGGGAAACAATCTTACTTTGTCACTGTGATACTCTCCATGTATTAGTGTGCTACTTTATCCTCGTACGCCATGAGTCCTAATGGGTGTACCGCGGTGTCCGAACTTGACGATATAATCACATCCTTGTCCAATGTTCTAACTCGTATATACGTGGTCTCAAATGTCCCATATAGATACATAAGTTTATGTCACTACCCTGTATTCACCCGGAACGAATTACTCAAATTACAACGTCTGAATCTCAAGGGAGAAAGCGAAGCAAACTGTTTTGTGGAAGACTATAATTATCATTTATGGCTTTGGCTTTGGCACATAAATGTAGAGGACTCTTCGTAGGGGCTGTATCGGTTATGGTACTCGTTCTGTCAGAACACCCTCTCCTGACAGAATTGCAATTATTGCATTTCAACTAATTTAACTTTTATGCAATATTGTTTTTTACATGTACATGTGGAGCGTTATAATCTGTGCAGGTGAACGAACTGAACAATTGAAAGTTGAAAAAGCCCATGCTAAGAAAGGAATCGATTAAATTGATAATGTTATAACTAATTGATTAAAAAAAATAAACACGTTGTAAATTGTTAAGTGCATACAGACGCACTTGTTCGTATATAGTAAACTCGTTTAGTTTTTGAAATATTTTCAATCTCAGGATACAAGCCATGAACCAAATAACAATATTTAGTGATTATGAGCCTATATCCAAATATAATTTCTCCTGACTACGCGCAGATCAGAGGGGGCATATTGGCCAAATTATTCCGAGGCATATTATATGTGTCCCATCATCAAAAGCAAATTGCGCACTACCGCCTTTTCTCAATTTCCTGGTGAAGCAAAACCAGTAAAGGGCAAGGTTAAGGTACGAAAAATTGCCATGATTATGCACGTTTGACGTCAGTTTGTGCACGTCCGTGCTTCTGCATTCAGACCTATGTCTTCAAATGGCTTCCTTTAATGACGTCATTGACAACTTTTAATAATAATCTATTTTCATATCGAGTTGATGACATTTTGATTCACACTGGACTGAAAATGACAACCAGACCATAATATCGGAGTACGAGTTGCTTTGTTGCGGTGTTCTGAAGCGCACTAAAGGTCACGAAGAACGACATGGAGCACAACGTATAATAGAGCAGTTAATAATTTCTGATTATTTAGGGCTCATCGGACCACGACCTCACATTTGAGACTATATTACTGTCGTTTATGGATACATTCAATAAGCTGAATAAAAGTACGTACTTATACCAATAAATCACTACACTTTGACTTCTTCTGAACAAGAGTACTCTAATTTTCGAATCGGGCAGGTGCAGAAGATGGCCGTATTATAACCAGCCGAAAGATAACCTGTACCATATGAGACTATAACCCACATCACGGGTCTCAGCCGGCTGCCTGACCAGTTGACAATACAAACTGAGGTACTAGTTTCCATACGAACCTTTGTATTTCCCTGTCTGAGAAGATCAACAGCCGACCTCTTTCTCCTGAACCCTCCAATCGACGTTTTGCGCCGCCTACCCAGTTTCTCCCCGTTGATCGTCCGCGGGTTTGATTTCCCGACAAATGTTTGGGATCGCGGACCCATTATCTCATTTTTGCTGCCGCTGATAAGTATCTCCCCACTTTTCACAATGTTGTCATGCGGTGTACTCGACAGCCTCTGTTCAAACCTACTTGAGGTGCGCGTTTGGGTGGCGGAAACCCCCGCTATCCTTCCTGCAGCATCTCGCTTGCTTTTTCCCCAACTTGAAATAGTCCGGGGTTCAACATCATTTTTAACTCTAGTTCTTTGTGCCTTGCAATACGGGGGCATCAGGAAATTGCCGGACTTCCCAAGATGTCTTGAAGAAAGTTCTCTGCCACGAACATCGCGTAAAACACTACTCGATAACTCCTTCGAACCCTTCGGTTGATGTTTGTCGCGACGAAACGATAAATCTTCCGAAAGTAGGCATATCCCGGCGGTGTGTTCTTTGCTACAGTTGGATACCTCATGATCACTGGGTACTATTCGATTTGGATCATATTTGAAAGAAGCAGACCAAGTCAGTTCCCTTCTATCACGTAGTGTTACATCTCTCTGGTCCAATGAAGTGGCCAGCTTCCGCGTAACATTCCTTCGGCGTTCTCCCTGCACGAGTCCGCTGTGTACACGTGAAGCCATTTTTCTGTCTGTCAGTCAAATCGTATATCAATCGTTAAGTGACATGAATACCGCAAGTAAAGCTAGTCCTCCACCATGTCTGCACAATGATCTTATTTGCACTATCAAGAGACCTTAACCACACAATCTAAGAAAACGAACACAAAGACAAACATCGAATAAATCAAAAATCTTTTGAAGGAAAATAAGTTTGTGTCACTTTATTTGTCAAAGTTGTTAAAGATGACTGAACCACTTTGGGAATGTTACGAACACTACGACTTGCTATTTCACGCGTGTATTCACGGTAGTTTCTAGCAAAGAGGTATTTTCCTCCGGTAAGTTTTCACGTCCAACCTTAATCAGCAGAAACATGTAGAGCCATATAATGATTTCGGCCTCATCGGTTCCGACCAGAACCTCGACACATGCGAACATCTCTCGTAGCAAGGAAGGAAAGAATACTTGACAATGTACATATAAACAGCCCCTTTATTGAAAATGTTTTCATTGATAAATATCATGATACCTCTATTAATCACGTTAACTCGATGCCTAACCTGTTATTACTAAACGGGTCATCCATTGAAACATTGGTATTGCATTCGTCGTTGCCTTGTACCTGTCAAGCACATCATTCCGACTGCTGATTACAGGTATACTTCACCGTCACGGCCCCCGCAGTGTTAAAGACCTATACGCCGTTCGTTAAATATTTGAAATTTGTAATTGAAATTAGAATAGCGTACTGAATATAAATTTCAACAACGCCGTCAGACATACTATATATACAAATAGTATATAAAGCAAGATTCAGCAAATTTGTATGCATAATAACAATGATAACTGCACAAATTGCCACTCTCAGATTTGACCGCCAACATTATTCGATTGGTATACTCACCGTCCGTGTGTCCACTGGCTCAACGATCGCCCGAACCTTGGCTAGGCGGTGTCGCCTCACTCTTCGACCAGTAGAGGACACCACCGACGATATGGAGGCAGACCGGTCAGCTTTGGTCGATGTGAAAAGCTCGGAATCTTTGGCGGTGGATGCCACGAGCGTGCCTCTCCTTTGGTCTCTCCTTGAGAGTTTTGGCCTGTTATTCATGGTAGCCATCTGAAAGAGGTTGGCCACCATGTTGCCCGATACCTGTCCCTCGACGATGCTTCGGAGTTGCACAGATTTATTGTACTTTTCAACGGATTCTAAATATGCGGCCGCCATCTTGTTTTCCGTTGGTTATGAAACGATTGAATTTGCTGATCACTGCTAATTGTTGGATATGTATATGAATGTAGTTCGATGCATCTGACTATCTCATGAAATAATTTGGTCTACATGGGATTCTACGAAGTCTGCAAGGTCCATTGTCGTACCTGAGAAATGGCTCAGCTGGATTCTATAAGTATTTCGAAATGTTTACATTTAAAATGCAACTCGGTCCATCACAAATTCCTCAATGCTGTAACGAATTCCACATATGCTTGTGGGCCATGCGTCCTAATGATGATTACTGCAATACCTCGAACACCTCCATACAAATGGATTCTTCGAGCAATTTAATTGCAACTCAGATCTGCCGAAAACATTAGTCCATATTACATTAACATGCACCGTTTGATTCCTCATAAGAATTGCGATTCAACTTGCTTCCTTAGGCAATGTTAACCTCAGGCGGTCCGGTCCGGTTTGACTTGTGGATGAAACGCGTCCACAGAAATATTCCTATTTAACCGGCGAACTATCACATCAACTGCCCCAGTTCGAGAACTCCAATATACCAACCAAATCTCAAATCATAGTCTATCAAAGTCCTAAATTTTCGTGTGAAAATTATCAAATAAACTCCACACGTTCAATCAAAAAAACACGTTAGGTCTACAATGCATAATCTATCACAAATGTCATATTATTTCTAATAAATATGTACTTATTGATATAACTGGCTCGGGCAAGCCAGAAACAGTTATGTCAGCTAATCTTCCCAGATATACATCATTTCTCTATTACGCCTATTCAAGTAAAATTGGGACTATAATAATCTTGATTTAAAAGAAGTCTGGACCCCCGTAGTCTGATCCCTAACCAGACCAAAAAAATCTTCGATGCCTTTGTTTTTAGGACTGAGCACACACAGCTAGTTTTAGAAGGAGCTATTCGACCACAAAACGGGCTTACATATTCATGTACATTATTTTCAAATTTAAGTTCATGTTTCAGCACTAAATCATGCTTCCATGGCGGATATATTTTGAATGGACAAGACTTGCCCTGGGACATGTACATGTACTGCAGAGGTGTGTGGCCTATGCCTTGCAAGATGAACGAACGGCAATCAATTAAAGGTTGCAGTTGTGCTTTTCTGGTCCCATTGGCTCAGTTGAAGGGACTATCGGAATACAATGTACTTACATGTTTGAACCTCTCAAATGCGTCGTAGTGTCTTGTGTAGACATATGGATGCAGGGAAACCCTCGGTGTTCCTGGAGGCGACAGGCTTATTGACTTGATGTCGTCGTCATTATCCTGAAAAAAGGTAACATATGATATTTGTCCTTAAAGATCTTCTCCCTTATGAGTTCGTTACTCATTACTCTAAAACACCTCCAGGGGTGCATGTGTAGGCTGGCTGAAAAGCCCTAAATAATCGTTCGCTTTAAACGTTTATCTTTAAGAATGTATGGACCAATTAATCACCGGAGTGAGAGCATATCCAAGGAATCGCGCTTGTATGAAAACTACAATGCATATCCTTTCAACCGTGGGTGGAGACAACCTCATCCCCGATGACCGTGATTCCATTGGAGTAGTGGCACACATGGACGACAAAATGGAAAGAGATAACATATATCTTTGTCATGTCTAAATCTTCTTGGGTTAGTCGCCCACGTACAATACACTTCATCAATTCTTCTACAAACCTTGCAATACCCTGTATCATCAGAGCCATATTTATTGTCTCTGGTGGGTGTACCAAATTTCGGAGTTTTTAAACTCGCCCCAAGCCGTGGTTGACCACGTCCAGGGACTCTATGTTCGTTTGAGGTCGATGGAGGTGTAGTTACAGACGATCTCTGACCGTCGTAAGTTCGAGTTCTACTCGTCGACGGCGTTCCATCACAATAACCACTATCACAGTGTTCTGAATCGGTGTAGTCTAATCGAGCGTTCTGAGCAACAGTTTCATCTAAGCCTAGTGGTAAATCCAAACTAGAGATAGATGTAGCATTTTTGAGTATCTCAAAATTCACTTCAGATTCAGTCGGCTTGTGTTTTCCATCGCTATGCCGACGAGTCACCTTCAGGGCGAAATTCGTAATCTGGTTGATGGCGCCCGAGTAATTTTCCGTCCGCGCCAAGAAATCTAAGTCCGAGGTCTCTTCTTTTTGTTGTCGGACATTTACTGTATCTTCGAAGGAGCGGATGGCACTGACCTTACGGTTTGTCCCTGAGAAAAACGAAAAAGAACCACGTGAAGACAAAGGGGATGACAAACGGGAGGCGTAAAAATAGCGGCGTGATCTATAATCAAAATACATGTAGATCGCGACTTATCCAGTTGTCATTGAAGCTCAAACAAACACCTACACACAAGCTAAATGTTTTTATTTTGAGAGTTAAACTTACAGAACCGGTCTGGAGTCCTTTGGTCAGGAAATGATAAGAGTACACTCTGAGAAAAGAAGACTTCTAAAGAATAGATGTGAAAAGCTAGAGTTTTTTAGAATCTGAAAACATTTTTTGACTATTTTTCATTTCCCTGGAAAACCTCTACACACCAAACACCTTTATTTCTATGAGTGCGTGAATATGTACTTACGTAAGGTTGCCATGGCCGACGAGCTCCTTTTCCTGATCGATCTAGAATCAATAAGAAAGGACATTTTGGCAATAAGTCACTAATTAGTGGAGTGGATCAGCTTTTCAAATGTCAACAGGCTAGAGAGAGGTTTCCTTGAAGGTGCAATTGTAACACAATGGGTTATCTTTGAACTGAGGGCAATCCCATTGTGTTCATGCTACGTTTGTCCGCGTTCGAGATGGAAAGGTGTTTCGGAGTGAATGTATTCCATTGCTTAACTCATCAAAACCTAACTGTTGATCAAGCAAGCATGTTAAGCATTGAAAACAGTGCATTGTCTGCCACAACAACTACATATTATCAATTGGAAAATCTATTAATACCTTAAAATGATAGGTTAATGGTATCTTTATGCGATTAATGGCTTAATGTAGGAGATTACTGGATATATCGCGACACTATGTGTATTTTATCGTGAGTTCAAAAAAGTACATCCTTTAAACTTGATTGCCAGGGTCAACTGAACAAGGCAGAAGTCAGCTGATATTCAAAGTTGTGAGCTAACGAGTCAATATGCTTTGACAAAATCACTGTTTTTTTAGGGAGTATCGTTTGCCATACATGTAGAGATCGTATAAAATTCGAAAAATTCGGGCCAGTTGTTGGTAATCTTCAATTATACAACATGCAAAAGTAGCTTTTCAGTGTTTATAAGATGAAAACCTTAACAGGTAATTCTAACCTGAAAGTGAAGATTTTGTTCAGAACAAGTTTATAAATTAGTTGAACTTAATTGATAGGAAAAGGAGTATCCTCGACCACTTAAATGCTAAGCACACGGGGCATTTCCTATCGCGGCTTGGTATCAATCAACGAAGGTTGCCAGCCCATATCTTTTACTGACAAACATAATGCTAACTACTAGTAGATAATTACCGTAATCTTCTTCTATGATAATCCATATCGATATATATATATATATATGATAACAAATGGTTAGCGTCACGTCGACTGCTACGATGCAATGAGGTGAGCTCACAAAAACAATATGTCACAAAAATCAAGATCGTCACTCTTTACGAATATAATAAGCTATTTTGCATGTAGGTATTTGTTCTTACAAAGTAAACGTAAAATGTAGCGTTCTCTGTTACATTTTAAGTTAAAGGTCGCCATGCAAGTATTTAGATTTCACTTCATGGCGTCAACCTATGTAAGTTATTTACCAAAGCACAGCAATGCAAGCACTAGAACCTGCCTGCTAAAATCTCTGCAATTTGCCTACCAAACTTGACCACTAAAACCGTAAAAAAGGAAAACAAATTTGATATTGTCAAAATGTTGGGTTATTAGTAGCTATTAGCATCGTGAACAAAACCGACGAGAAACAAAAATTAGCCGTACATATGCATGCTTGAATTTGTGATCAGAAGGCAACTGATGAATGCATGGAGGATGATGCTTTGGGTAGTTTCTCTGGTTTCTGGGGACATTTTCTAATGTAAACAACAAAAAACTTTGTTGCATTGTGAGGCCGTTAATGTAGATTGAATCGACAATACGGGTACTTCTTGTACTGTATGTTGCATACTGCATGACTATTTAGCCTCTTTATCGGTCACGATTATAACTCGTCATACGTTCTTCATTGGTTAGGTGTTTTATCGGCAAAAATGTGATTGATATAAATGTACACTTCATTGGTTGGCCAGTGCTTTATCCCGTTATACATGTAATATACGCTTATTGTATGAATAGCAATGCATAACCAATACCAATAAAATTCCCAGTGTTGTTATTTATGATTAGGTGATCATTCTACCAAATAATAGTATTATCGGTTGGTATTAAGAAATAATAAGTTTTGACTAGGATTTTGGGCATTTTGTAAGGCTTGCTATGGAAGTCTTAATAAAATTCTTAACAGATTATCAATTAATTTTAATTCTCCTGCAAGTTCTGTTGCATTTTGATCATAGATATTCAAAACGAATGATTCCCCTTAGACGCACGGTATTTGACTATCATGGACACTCAAACCAGTCAATCTACATTCTACGATAAAAAAGGTGTGTAGCATAAGACAAATTGCAACACAAGGCATTTTGTGGGGTTTTTTTCTGAAAACTCATAAAACCTCTTATTACGAGTGCAGTCTATAATTTCATTTTCATTTGTAAACTTGTACTTAAATCAGACGTTCCTTTGTTCACATGAAGCCACCGTAACATAAAGAAAGAAAACTCCACTGAGCCCACGCCAACTGACAACACTCGTCAAATAACGGTGAAATAATAAAATTATTTGAAGAGTGTCGTCAGTTGGGCTGGGTTTTTTATCTTCATGTACCTGTGATGAAGCATGACAAATTACCCTAGGCTCGTATGATGGTAACACTGCAGGGTAACGCTTAATGTGTGCTTCCACAACAACAATCATTGACTTTCACTTACCAATATCTTAACTGCTTAAAAATAGCTTAAAATTACTTCTTAACTGGTAATGCCTGTTGACCTGTCATACAATACATTAACATCACTATCACGTTGAGCATTGAATTACTCATTTTTTATGTGCAAATAAAGTGCTTGTCGAACTGCATACATCTTCACTTAAATAAAACACATGTCATATATCACTTCGAGAACGAATATTTAAATCCTTTTGTTTATATCCTGTATACTTGCTGTTCGTTTTAGCACCACTTCGAAATATCAAAAGAAAAAGCACAACCCAGTATGAAATATTCCCTTCTAACGTACTGCTTGATGCTCATACACTTAATTACACAATGCATAACAGTTTTAGTGCACTGAAACCACTCATCTAAAAGAAATCACACGAGTGGTATATCGCCATCGTCAACACATACCTTTACCCAAGGCAAATGAACTGAAACAGTGAAAGCGCAATTGGTAATCACTGTTAGCTAGAAAATATTGACTTTGTCGACGTCAAGTCTTTAAACCTCCTGGTGTTCCAGTGAATGGATGTTATTTGTCTTTGTTGTGCAGAGCAGGGGTCATATAAACTACTCAAGAGTTATTCAAATATGCCTTTTTCCAAGACGCGCGCGATATTTTGGTATCAGGATTAAGTTATAAATAACATATCATTCGAATTATAAAATACGTTGCAGGAAAGAACACAAAACTTAGTAACGTAAATTCGACAGGGCCCTAAGGACTTCATTATAGTGTAGGCTATATTACTCCCTACACTAGTGTACGTGTACGTTTTTCGAACAGTATGCATGTACAACACTTCGGGGAATTTTGTAAAGTGTACATTTCCCTGAAGAAAAATCAACATCTCATGTTTTGATGATGCTGTAAACCGCAAAGGTAAAAATTTACACTCCCACAAAAAAGAATTACAATAATATTTTTTCTTCAGAGATTTTCGCGAATCGGAAAAATAAGTGGCTTACGACCCCTACCCCCTTAACAAGTACGCACGCAAAAACACCGACACACCTGCCCTAAGCAAGGGAGTTCTTATCGTCAACTTGAGCATCTTGAAGAGACTTATCACTCAAAGCATTCGGGATACCAGCAAACATCACTTAAGATTTGTGCATACTTTATATCCTTACCTTTCTATCACGTATGCGAACGAACCGTTGGTGAGGACTTCAGGCAGGAGAAAAATTCCGTCCTCAAAAAAATTCCGTCCGGCATTTTGTTTTCGTATACGTGTATTATATGTCTATCATTTCGCTTAATGAAGTTCACTTTTTGCATGAATTTGAACAGTACCGTAATCCAATTCTAACTCCCACCATGGCCGCCACCACTGGTATCGAGTGCCGCGAACCCTTCTCGCATATACCCCAGAGGTTCTTCAAGGTGATCAAATGGATTATTAAGGCTTTAACATACTTAATATAGTAAATGCTCTGTTCCAGTGAGTACGTCTTCTAACTATATACTGTGATTTTCCAAACAAAATAACGTTGACTTGAAGACTTAAAGTTTCCCTTTAAGCCAACAGCAGGATCAACTGTGTATGGTACCACAGGGGGTCCTAATGGCAAGAACCTGCGTGATTGTGGGTTTAATGGAAATTACAACCAAACATCATAGTACACTTTTAGGGACAGCTAAAAAAATGTACTTTTCTGAATATCTTGCAAAACGGGATAAGGGAAATTGACTAAAATATGTAAAAGCCAGAAGCCTTTTGGTTTGGATGTATGGTTGTGGTAACCGTTTCCTTTTAAAGAGCCACATGGATGATTATGCTACGTGATGGTCATGATGATCATGATGATGACGACGACGATGACGATGACGATGATGATGGGGCATTAATGGTTTTCATCCATATCACAGCATCAAGCAATCTTTTATGGTGAATTGACACAGAATGCAGCAGCCCCATGGGCGCGGTTATCCCCGAAGAGCTATTCCATTATGAAATTGCTTTCCTCGAGATGATGGTAAACAGTAGCAATATTTGATGGTGGTTACTCAAATCTGCTACACTCAGTCTAATTATTGTTTCATTCAAGTATAAGGGGGGGGGCTGACAGCTCATGTGATTAATTATCATGCACTTAAAACTTTAAATCTAAATTTCCCAAGCAGGTCTCCAAAACAATAACTGAGAATACGGAATTTGCGTTCGTGACTCAAGAGTGCCTTCCGGTGTTCTTGGCTTGTTCCGGAACAATGGAAGTCAAATTCAGCCCCCGAGTATGGCAGTCTCATATGACAGAAATAACAGATTCTAATAGGTTCTAACATTGATACATGTACAAGCAACACTAGATTTGATCATCAGATTGACCCCCCCCCCCCCCCCCCCATGGCTATGGGAGATGGTCATTCCTGATTGTTATTCCATTATGAAATTATATTGGTTAGACGGCAAACAACGTCAATATCATCTATCGTGTCTATGATAATTCGCCTGTTTGCTGCCTCGCCGGCAATGTTTAACTGGTGTTGAATTGCTTGGATATCGATCCTGGCAAATAAAATATCTATCCCTCAGAGGGACAGTGCCAGTTGAAATGTTGCGGGCTTTGCGGAAGCCACGGACATGACGGCATCGGGGTTGCTGAGATCTAGGTCTTTCGTAAATAGCTTGACTACTATCTATGTGGCTCATGCCAGACACCTTCGTTGATTCGGTGATCTTTGCGTCTCACTCGGAAAGCAGTAGAGGTGAACAAAGACTTCGTTACAGGAATCGAGTTCAGTCATTGACAAGAGTATGGACATCAGGAATCCGAAATTTTTATATCTTGGATTGAATTTGGAGGTTACCACACCTAGCTAGTCTTGCACTATGGCCGTCTCTGCTGCTGACTACACGAATGGTAAATCTTTAATTGAAAAAAGCGAGCAGTTTGAATGGCAGAAAAAACTTCTTCAGGCAATTCAAGAACGGAATATTGTGGATGTGAACTACTTGTTGGCTGACGTCCCGATAGGATGCCCTACCATTCTCAATCAACCACTAGTGACGCGAGCTGAGGAAACTGGAAAGCAAAGAGTAGGCAGTGAACGGAGCTATGGTTCTGACTGTTACCGGTTTTCACTTCCAGTCATCTTGGCAGCCATTTTTGACAGCGCTATGGTTGAACTCTTCCTCGATCACGGCGCAGATCTGTACGCGAAGGACCAAGAGGGAGATAACATTGTTCATGCTCTGGTTTGGGTTGCCGCTTTTCAACCCGAAAAGGAACGTAACCTCTGCAATGTATATAAGAAGATTCTAGAACTTGCAAAAACTTGCGCGGACAAGAAGAAATTGCTGCTTCTGGAGGATGCAGATGGCCTTCGCCCCCTGGAGGTAGCTGCGAAGCTCGGGACATTTCTGCTACTGAGAGCTATCATCGAAACTGAAGGCGTCTACAAGACAGTGTTGGCAAAGTCTCCAATCGCTCGGAGGGTCGGATACGATCTGACAGAATATGAATGTCTCGGGCCAGAGAGTAGGCGATTGTTAGCCCCGACGCACTTTCTCCGTCGCATGCTCGAGACGGACCTCGACAAAGATGGCGTACGCGAATGGTTTGAACATCCATTGATGAAACAATGGATGAAGGGAAGAACACGAGTCTTGTTACTATGGGTTGGACAGTTTCTTGTCATTTTGTTTGCCATTCTTGGTATAATGCTAGTTGACGAATTCGGTCATGATGCTGAGGTGTGCAGCAGTAAAAATGTCACCACATTCAATGAAGCCTCGTCAGAGGGAAAATGGTCAGTGTTTTATGTGGCGGCGGTTTTGGATTTGGTACTTTTATCCGTTTTCACAGGCTTTCACCTGAGGGGACAATGGAAATTGTACCACCGACATAGGATTGGTAATCAGAAACTTCGGAACTTGCCAAGTTTTATGCATCGAGGGCACAAACTAATTGCCCATGAAGATGTTTTCTCCGTTATTTTATGTTCAAAGTCATTGACTTTGCTTGTGCATGCCGGTGTTATGCTAACCGTGCCGAACTGGTCGCAGGGGTCACTTGGACATCTAATGCTTTTGAGTCGCTGTATTACTCAGACACTACTTTGGTGGGCTCTTCTGTATTACGTCAAACTTCTCTCCGGAATTGGCCACATCGTAATTGGGGTGATCCGCTGTTTCATAGCGTTTATTTGTTTCAGTGTTGTATTTTTCATGTTCTTCGTCGCATCGGCCGAGACTCTCCGATCCATTTCGGCATACTACTGTTTGGATCAAGTTGGGTATTCGAATCTAGACAATTACTATTCTACATTTTTGATCATGCTGAACATGCTAAATACTCGGGATTCGTCTAGTGGACACGCCTCATCTTTCGTTATTCTTACGCACGCCAATATCGTCTGCATACTCGTTATATTACTAATTAACTATTTAATTGCGCTTTTCTCCGACGTTGTAGGAAAGATGGAGCAGCACAAAACGATCATATTGGCTGTAACCAGGTTAAACGCAGCGTACCATTTGACTGTAATGTACGAGGGTGTCTACGACCTGCTACCGAGGTTTTTGAGGGTCAAAAGGACGAGGTTTGTTATCGATTGTGAGGAGTATATACAGTAAATGATTTTCACCTCACAGAGGGTACGCAGTGAAACCTGGTGACACCCGATGAAATATTCTTTCCGAGCAAGGTCCGTGTGCTCATAATCACCTGTAGTTGGAAAGCATACACTGATTAGGGAGAATATGAAGTTCATTCAAGCAGTTATTGATTACGCGTGACCCAAGTCTGACCTTCAAAATAAGGTCAAGTTCATTTTCTTTCGAGCCCAAAGAGAGCCTATCACACATAAGTGATGTAAAGTAAATGTGTAATACTCCATCGTGTCGACTAAAACACAAAACGTTAGTTTGAAAGTTTGCCACCATCGATGGCATTTAAATTTTGCCATCTGAACATGAAATGTATATCAAAATGTCATAACGTTTTTGTTTATATGAATGGCCACTTGCAGTTCTCTGGCTACAAGCACGAACCCATACTTCTATTATGTCTATTTTGAAAGTCAAATAGATATCAGTTAACCACTTTGGCAAACATCCGTCTGCTGTATGTTTTTCCAGAAAAAAGTTAGACGCACAATAACGTCCTTCTTCTCAACTGGAAAGATAAGAGCTCCGTATTCTATTACATGTATTCAAGTACGTGTACATCGAACCAGTATCTTGAATTCATCAACAATGCGATATATTGACCCATATTTATATTGAGAACGCAATTATAATTGGTGTTATTGAATAGCACCATCAGAGTTTCTTCGAAATAAGATCAAACTCATAAACGCTACGTGTCATGATGAGAAAGTCGTCCCGATCTGGTTCTGTTCTTATTGCGAAGATAGTTATTGACGACATGTCGCCTTTTTTTGCGCACCTTTGTCTTTGTACATTGCTGTTATTAGAGATTCAAGGTAAGGATTAATTTTCAATGATATTCTCGTTCATTTGCACTATTCCATTTCTCCATTTTACAGCTTCAATGGCTTTGAATGTCTGAGAGTATTACACCAAGAGTGCATTGATTTTGTAGTACATGTAAGAAAGAGGTGGAAACCTCCGTGGAACAGTTCATAGTCTCCCTTTGGCGGAGCAAGAAATTGAACTACATGTACATGTATTTCCCGGCGTGGAGTAGTGTCCTACATGGTCAGCTAATTATTACAGTGGCTATCTTGAGTGAGCGATATGTCATTTATTTTTGTCATTTCAGGGTCCGTGCAGGGGTTTCCTAGCAATGTAAGTTAAAAATTCATTTTCCGGGAGTTTATTCTTTTCTTCTGCTACACATGCTGGCAGACGACAGGGCGTATATGCCGGTGTAATGTTTTTGAGTGTTTCTGTTTTTGGTGTTTCCCCTCATTGTTTGGGAACACTCAAAAATAGATTGACAAGTTTTTCTGTGTATCCCCCTATTGAAAAGTCGTGGTCTCTCTAGCTGCCTATTGTTTGGAAACACTGACACATGGGAAACAACCACAGATGTTACACCGGTTCTAATTGGCACGATGCAATCAAACATAATGGCCTCATGAAGCTCACTAGAATGCTTCTTCTTCTTCCGCGTTCGACTGGTTAAAAGTTTACGTTGTTCGTTTTTTGAGTGACGTAGCTCTCATTTTATTGCCCATAGTTTTGTTATATGACTCTAATTTGTATTCAGGATTCAAGCGGAAGCAACGTTGTGGACCTCGCCCCAAGTAACGTAACTGAGACGGGTAGGTAGAACACCCAGTTTGCTACACGTAGACACATATTTTCTTCCACTATATCCCCTTTCCCAGGTTTATTCCCTATCTCCCACCATGTTCACCAATTATTAACTTTCCGCAGGTTATCATTACACACCAAGAAGGAAAATATTTACTACAATCTAGTTCGTACCAAGAAGGCATTGCATTGCCCCAAATGGGAATTACCGGCACATGCCGACGTCGGGTTGGCAAAGTTCACAAGATGATTTCCCAGCTATCTCTGTCTAGTCTTAAAATAATGGGCATCCGTCGATTTTATTCCTTCGCTTCTTTGGAGAGCAGAAACCATAGTTCAGTAGTCATAGGTCATGAACGTCCATTCAGTAGTCACCATACTTCATTGTGATTTTGTTTGATCAAGCCCGGCGTAAATAATTGGCTCACGTACTATCGTTCTTACTTCTACTCGTCATTTTGTGTCATTCAAACTTACCTATGGAACACTTTTGCATGTTACTCCATTTGGGCTCAAACACAAGAGTATCCCTTTAATTTTCTAAAGGGAGAACTGAGTTAACAGCTCGGCCGCCAGGCGGCGCCCTGACCGATCCCGCGAGATCGCGCCGATCTCATGCCGCCATATTCAGTCTTTACTCTTGTGCTTCTACGAAGCACATCGTTTTTTCAAAGCTGCCGTGAATTCGATTTAAAACCAAATTCAACCAGCCAAGTCTAGACGATTTTTTGGGTTCATTCACCTACGGAGTAGACCGCCAAACTAATCTTGGCATTAGTATTGTCCAGTCTATTTAATTATAGACATTTTCTTAGCTAGCTTAGTCGACCCGGCTCCATTATTTTGATCTTGGTAGGGTAGAGTTAAGTAGGCTATTCTCCGCTCTATTGTAATGAACAAGACTCAGATCCATTGCAATAGTGTTTAATTCAAGTAGGCATGTTTTCCTTTCCATTAATTATTGCGTCCTTTCTGGCCTACTTGGGGTTCCCAGTGTTTTTATTGTCATTGGTACCATTTTTTATATGGCGTACCCCTCCGACGGCATCCTTTGTCTCACCACAAAGGAATGCGTCTGGTGGCGGGAAACGGGCCACGAAGACGCCTAAACCCTCTTCCGGTTCCGTTTCCGGGCATATAACCCGGAGGTCTAGCAAACCTCCCGCCACCACCCCTTCCGTCAGCCGAGTTCCGGTTCCGGCCGCGGCTGCGAAGGATGCGGGATCTGACATTATTAATGTCTGTGGTCCCAAGGGAGACTTACATCCAATAAGTCTCCAAGGGTTTAATATACCCCGGACCTCAGGGAACCTTCCGGTTCCCCTGTCGTCCGCTCCCCCGAGTACAAGCCCTTTGTACCCGCGGGAGCACCCTGCTTCCGGTCCGCCGATTGCAGTTCCGGTTACTGACGCGGGTTCCCGTTTTTCAGTAACCGAAGACTCTACTGGGGGTTTTTCTCAGTCTTTACTGCGAAATAACCCCAGTCCTCACGGACACAGTAGAGTAGGGCCGGACCTTATAACGCCACCTCCGAAACGCCATGCGTCTTCGGTAACAGCGTTTCCGCCCTCCGTACCTCCTTCTAAAAGGGCTTCCGGTAGCTCCATACCGGCGAAGGAGTTACGGGCATTTCCGGTTTCGGACTTCGTCCTACCGGAAATGCAGGCACCTTCCTACGTTGGCCAACCTCTTGGGTGGAACCAACCGGAAGTGCCACCCCCTCCTCGTAGCAGAGGCGTCGTTCCCATGGAACGAGCTACGCAGAGAGGACATCTGAACTCTGGTTCAGAATATGGGCATCTTCCGCTTCCGGAAGACCCATTCGCCCGCACATACGGCTTCCAGGGTTCGCTTATGCGCTCACCCTCGCCTCAACCGCCCGTCGTTGAGAGAAGCCGCACGTCGGGTCCGGAACCCGAGTCGGGACAGCAACTGTCCCAGCTCATCCAGATGGTAGCAGGTCTTTCTGATAGACTCAGCCATCTGGAGCAGGGTTCCGGTTCCTCTGGTGCGCCTGGTCCCATCGGATACCCACCATCCGACTCCTCTATTTTAGAGGAATTTTCTGAGAACGAGAGTTCTCAGCCAGGCTACCGCTCCCCCAATCAGGAGGAGCTGTCACCAGAGGAGGCCAATATCTTGTCGGATATGAGGACACTCAGATCCTTGATCAGAGCGTACCTCCCGCAGGATCTGTGCCCTACCCCGCCGGAACTGCCAGCCTTGTCAACACCGACCTTTTCACTCTGGGGACAGGAAGTGGATCCCAATCCACAGGTTTCTCAAGGCTCCACTCGGGCACTTGAATTCCTTCCTCCCTCCCCGTCGGTGGTAGCAGTCTCTGAACTTTTGGAGCGTACAATCAGAGACTCACAAGGCGCCCACCAACGTACTTCCATCCCTGTCCTTCCGGCAGTCGGACCGGAAGCTTGGTGTAAACCGGGGAAGTTGTTCACGGCACAACTTCCTCCCGTTAGGCAGTACCGCGCTGACTATTATCGAGTCAGCTCGGCCGGCTGTCCAGCTGCAGCATCGACTTCCATATTAAAGGACGATGTACAGCTGGACCAACTCGTGCCTTGGGTGACCTCCTCCTCGGCTTACCGAGACCTTAGAGCACAAGAGGGTCTGGCCAAAAACACGTTAGCGGTGCTCTCCTACGCAGAGCACACTAACCTGGCCCTAGCCAGATCCCTAAAAGATAATGAGTCACTATCTGATGACACAAAATCGCTTGTGACATCCTTGTCACATTCGATTAGGCACGCTATTGCGCTGTCCGCCAAGACCGCAGCAAATAGCGTCCTACTCCGTAGAGACGCCGCACTGGGCTCTCTCAATGTCATCAGATCCCTCCAGCTGGAAGGGGCCTTAAGAACCGCTCCTATGGACGGTTCTTTCCTGTTCGCAGATTCTGTACAAGAGGCGGCTCAAGCACAGAAAGATTGGGACAAATTATATGCCCCCACTGCGACACAGAGGGCCAAGACCTCTCTACCTAACGCTAGAAAGATAGAGAGGCCCCAGCAGGCATCGGGTTCAATCCCGTACGCCAGGCAGGTCCTGCCTAGGCCTACCCCGCCTAGTCAGCCTGCTCCTGCTGGATCCTTCCGACGGGAAGCGGAGGGTCGCCGGACTGGAAAGAGGAAAAATACTTCCTCTAACCAGGGTGGATCCGGTCCGACTAAGCACTCCTTTCGCCCAAGAGGTGCTGGCCGGAAGAGGTGACTCCCCCCTCCTTTCTCCTCCCGGACGCAAAAAGGAGCCGACTCCGGTAGTCGGGGGCCGTCTGCAAAAATTTGCAGACATTTGGGACGATTGGTGCCCAAAGGGGTCCCCAGTCCCAAACATGTTGAGGTACGGAGTGAAACTAGATTTCAACCGTACCCCCCCCCCGACTACCATATATCCAACCCCAGTTCAGCCACCGAAGGACCCAGTCAAGGCCTCTGCCCTCCAAGCAGAGGTCGCGACATTACTGGAGAAGCAAGCTATCCAGGTCCTTCAAGATCCATGCTCCCCCGGCTTTTACAGCCACGTTTTCTTGGTTCCCAAGAAAGCAGGGACATGGAGGATGATCATAGACCTTTCCAGGTTAAACACCTTCTTGAATGTTCCTCATTTCAAGATGGAAACCACCAGGTCTATAGCAACGGCGATACAGCCCAACGATTGGGCGGTATCGATGGATTTAATGGATGCGTACTTACATGTACCGATCCATCCAGACTATCAACACTTCCTTCGATTCCATTACGAAGGAAAGACGTATCAATTCAGGGCCCTGCCGTTCGGTCTGGCATCGGCACCCCTAATTTTTACGATGATAGTCACAGCCTTCGTCGCTCCCTTTCACGTGATGGGGTTCAAGCTCCATCACTACCTAGACGATTGGCTACTCCGTTGCAAATCGCGGGAACTACTACTGCAACAACTTCAGGTTCTAAAGCAAAAAGTAGTTTCCGCAGGTTGGATTATCAACGAAACAAAGTCAGAATTCATACCATCCCAAGACTTCGTTTACGTTGGAGTTCGGTTCCTTACGGCCATAGGGAAAATGCTGCCCCCCCTAGACAGGATAAAGAAAATTCTTCATCTCGTCGCAGAATTCAGAGGAAGGACTCAAGCTCCCGCAAGGCGATGCTTGAGCCTTTTGGGACTTCTGAATTCGGCAGCAGACCAAATCCCCCTTGGCCGTCTATATATGCGTCCCATCCAGATGTTTCTAATGTCTCTATGGAAACCCCACAGGGACCCATTAGACAAGTTGGTATTGATACCTCAATACCTACTCAAGAACGTCTGGAACTTCTGGGAGTCGGAGACTCGTCTCCAAAGCGGTGTAGATCTTGCTCCACCGCCCCCAGAAGTGTCCCTGTTCACAGATGCTTCCCTACTAGGGTGGGGAGCACATCTGAACAACGGGGACATGTCCATAAGAGGTCTATGGACAAGGGAGGAGACCATTCTTCCAATAAATATATTGGAAATGAAGGCTGTCCTTCTTGCCGTGAGGGCTCTTTCCCTTCGCCTGAAGAATCGGAGAGTAACCCTGTTCTCCGACAATTCTACAGTAGTAGCATATGTCAGGAGACAGGGAGGCACAAAGTCCGGCATTCTTTGCCAGCTAACTTGGGAGCTTTACCATCTTTGTGCCGACCTTGGAGTATCGATATGTGCCAGACACATACCGGGCAATCGCAACATCCTTGCCGACGCCCTGTCCCGTCAGAACAAGCTAGTTCAGACAGAGTGGACACTCCATCAGGAGATTGTAGACGACCTTTGTCGCCTTTGGCAATCTCCGAAGGTAGATCTGTTCGCCACCAGGCTGAACAATCGCCTTCCCATCTATTACTCTCCACTTCCGGACGAAGAGGCCCTGGAAGTCGACAGCCTTACAGCCTCTTGGGTCGGGCTGAACGCATATGCGTTTCCACCCCTCCCTCTCATCCAACCAGTCCTGAACAAGATCTTGACCAGCCATCCGGTGAGAATAACTCTCATCGCACCTTGCTGGCCAAATCAGGCCTGGTTCCCAGCCTTGCTGGAGCTCCTGATAGATCACCCCAGGAGTCTTCCTACTTGGAAGCACCTCCTGTGGCACCCCCTGGGGAGATGCTACCACCAGAACCCTGGATTTTTCAAGTTTCACGCCTGGAACTTATCCAGTTGCATCTCCACCAGAGAGGCTTTTCGGACATCGCTGTCAAGCGCATGTCCGCACCTCAAAGGGGGTCTACCCTTGATGTGTATCAAGGAAAGTGGTCTACCTTCACTTCCTGGTGCAGGGAGAACGGAGTTAATCCGATCTCTCCCTCTATATACAGATTAGTTGATTTCCTTATTGAATTATTCACGGAAAGACAACTATCTGTCACGGCTATAAAAGGGTACAAGTCCGCCATCGCTTCTACCCTCCGTGTTTTAAGCACCTGGGATCTTCGTTGGGAGGACCAAATAACCCCTCTTTTCAGAGGAATGTTATTAGAGCGTCCTAGACCGGTTCACAACACCCCTAAATGGGACCTTTCTGTTGTCCTTAAGGTGCTCATGAGGCATCCTTTTGAACCCATGTCTATTTCATCCATGAAATATCTGACACTCAAAACGGTCTTTCTAGTAGCCTTGGCTACCGCCCAACGGAGATCAGAGCTCCATGCACTTTCTTTTAAGAAGCTGGCTTTTAGAGAGGGAGGGGAGGTTATCCTGGCTTTTATACCAGGATTTCTGGCAAAGAACCAGGGACCAGCCGCCTCTCGGCCCCCGGTTACTATTCCCTCTCTGTCAGGAACGATCTCTTATGATCTTCCTGACAGAACTTTATGTCCCGTCAGGGCCCTAAAGTTCTACATAAATAGGACAAAACCTCCCGGTATCCGCCAGGGGAGAGAGCGTTTGTTTTTGTCCTATAAGGAGGGAAATAAACGAGAGATAGCGGCCGCCACTATTTCAAGGTGGATTGTGGAGACTATTCGTCTTTCCTACAACACCTTGAAGACTTCCTCTGATCTTCGTGCGCTAGCTAACATCTCAGCGCACGAAGTTAGAGCACTAGCCACCTCCTGGGCTAACTACCGAGGAGTTGCTCTTCAAGAAGTCGTTTCCGCTGCATGTTGGAGTAATCACTCCACATTCTCTCGTTTCTACCTACGAGACGTTTCTTCCCTCGTAGATGGCATGCACACAATCGGCCCGATTGTGTCTGCGGGGCATGTTGTTTGATCCTGGCTAGATCAAAAAAGGGGGGGAAGCCCGATTGAAGAGTCAAACGCGCATCTTGCGCCATTTTTGATATGCCCTATCTTCAACATCCAGGCAACCCCTAGTAGACTAGAAAGGACGCAATTTCTTATTGTTGTTTAGCAATAACTCATTCTACACCCTTCAACATGCCTTACTTGCTCTAAGCTCTGTTGCCGGAAAGAAGATGGTTTTATTACGCAATTCTAGCGCTTTCCGGAGAATGGGTCTATTACTCTCTATAATATGATTGTAATACCGAGATCAAAATACCGGTCCTCCGGTTCTCCCCATTTCTTTCCCCTGGCGGTCCTCCTTAGCTAATATGCCGGTGGTGCCTCCTGGATGGAACAACAGCTCAGCCTTAGGTAAGTCCTCGTTTCCCACCTCCAATAGGTTGCTGGGATTCGATGCAAAAGTGTTCCATAGGTAAGTTTGAATGACACAAAATGCCCATTTCCTTACAAGAAATGGCCATTTTGTTAGTTCATACTTACCTATGGAACACGGCCCTCCCGCCGTCCCCACAAACGGGACATACTCTTTATTAACGCTCAAGAGTAAAGACTAAATATGGCGGCATGAGATCGGCGCGATCTCGCGGGATCGGTCAGGGCGCCGCCTGGCGGCCGAGCTGTTAACTCAGTTCTCCCTTTAGAAAATTAAAGGGATACTCTTGTGTTTGAGCCCAAATGGAGTAACATGCAAAAGTGTTCCATAGGTAAGTATGAACTAACAAAATGGCCATTTCTTGTAAGGAAATGGGCACTTTCTTCAAGCGAAGTTTCGGAACTTCCGTTCAGGCATTGACCAATGAGAAGCCAGGTAGGCTACAAGTGTCAGGCTTTCTGTGCCTAACGTGCATAGGCGTGTTCTGATTAGCCTGTACGTGATCGGAAATACCCAGCTTGAAGAAAGAGATGAATGGGTTCGGCTCGCTTGTCAAGGTTTATTGCAGAGAGTTATTTTTCTTTCCAAAATGATGCAGTGAGATGGTCCAACTGGTCAGATTGCTCGCTCTCCTGTGGCGGAGGGGAAAGGACCCGCATCAAGCTTGTGCCAGACTGCAACATCAGCACTTCCGCAGACGACGAGCCTGCCGATAACTCCTCGGTTTGCGTAGACACCGAGTCTTGCAATGCACACCGATGTCCTGGTAGGTTTCGTGAAACACACCTTTGAAAAACTCTAGTTTCACCGGTCTTAGACCCTTTATGATACCCTTACATCGGAGGATGGCCGTACCATGGCCAGCGGACAACTTTTTGTCGCTCAACCGTTGTCAAGGGTAATTAGCTCGTGATCACAGTTCGCTGTAGGGCCCTCTCCAGGTTTGCTTCATCAGTTATTATTAATTAGGAGAGAGAGAGAGACCATCTTATTCTTTAGTGCGTTCTTTCTTCCTTTACATCATAATAGTCAATGGCCATTGGGAACCCTGGAAGCCATGGTCTGTATGCAGTACCACATGCGGGCCAACTGGAGTACGAACGCGCCACCGAGAATGCAAACCATCTTTAGCGGAGAGGTACGGGGGAAACGACTGCGCCGGTTTAAATCAACAAATTAAAAGCTGCAACAGAAAAAACTGTCCAGGTAAACCCCCACTGAATTTGCCTATCACTAATTCTTTTGTGTTATGTGACTAAACTGGTTCGCTGACTGATGTAGGAGAAACCGGCAGTTCTTCAGAGGCAGTTCAATCCCTTTATGTACTCTATCATCCCGTACATCCTTATGAATCACAAACTTTCCACCAGTATTTCGTGCGATATTTACGTAGTTCTCCCCAGGGTTTCATGTAAGGTAGACACTGCTTGAATAACAAGCACTGCTTATTACTCTGCATGGAATCAACTGAGTTGCAATAGAATATTCATAAAAAATGCCTAATTCTTCAGGGGAGGGGGCTAGGTTTACTTTCACCCCGGCATCATTGATAAAGTTACATATAACTACTTGTTTGCGATTCCACTGTGATCAGATTTTAGATGTTCGGAACCATTTCAGTCCATGGAGGGTGGACGGACTGGTCCGATTGGAGTGAACCAACCAAGACCTGTGCAGATTTCGTGGTCTTCAAAACGCGGACATGCACAAATCCTGAACCAAAGTATGGTGGACAACCCTGTATAGGTTCCTTTAGACAAGTCGAATATCGTATCCATGCGGTTTTTCCCAACTGTCCAGGTGAGTGGGTTGGTGATTTCGTTTTATTCTTTTGTAGACCAGAAGAAGAAACTGAAATGAAGTAACGGTAATTTCATTAGTCTAAGAATTGCCGTCTGTTTCTGAAAAGGCTCCTCAACCTTGCGAGATTTGATTGAGTGCGCATACTTTTTCAGAACCGTTATTTCGAAATGTGTCTACATGTAGTTGTGCTAATCGACACTTGCTTTCCGAGCCCGTTCTGCTGATGAGCGGTGTGGGCATGTCACATCATCGCCTTTTGTCACGTCTGTGTGCCTTGGCAGCAACCTCCTATGGGAATGCTTTTAATTGCCCCGAAGAAAAACGATAAATGCTTGATTTGTATCTGTTGCAATGGGCAAGTGCGAGGGAAAAAAGAATCGCTGCGATTAGAGCACTTTTTTGCGAGGAAAACCGGTAATCGTTCAGGTGTTTTCTATCGGTTTGTATTCCAGTTGACGGTGGTTGGTCCAGGTGGTCTTCTTGGAGCACAGCCTCGGTGACCTGCGGTAAACCCGTAGTTGAACGGACCAGATCTTGCACGGAACCTCAGCCGCAGTACAACGGAAAAGAATGTAATGGCGCGCCACGACAGACGAAGGTGATTGATAAGGGGGTACCTTGTCCGAGTGAGTACATTTAGGATGTTGGCAGCAGTAATCTTAAAACATCCCAAAATAATACGCATAAGGCGTCCTTCCATCTCCTAGGGGCTGCCTGGTCCTGCAAAATATATAGCACTTGCTGAAATATGACGTCAGAAGCCCCTTTAGTGACTATCTCGGCCTAGTAAACAACGCACCTCGCTGTGAGATCTCGTGATATTTGGGTGATCGATCGCTCTGTTCAGCAGACGGAGCTATTCCCATGCGTTGGCGCGATGACGGGACCGAGACTGCAATCAAGTAGAGGCATTTCTGATCTCAACCGGAATTCCAGAAGTGCGGGCAATATATCTGGAAAAGCTCTGGTCGGCATAATCCTGGTACAAGATTCTTAAATCTTACCTAGCTTTTATTATTTTCTACGCATCTTATTTCCGTAAGGGGAGTTAATTATTTATATACATGTACTTGAACATAATTATACTGGTTCAGAATCGAAGGAGGTGAGGTCTGGATCACTGATGTAACTTTAACTGGCTTCGTCTCAACCAAATTAAACGCATCGCATTTTCTGTTTTATTACAGTTCATGGTGGCTGGAGTGAATGGGCGACGCTGACTGAATCATGTCCCCCGTCCAAGAGGTTATGGGAGGGCAGATCCTGTATCAATCCCACACCGAAGCACAAGGGAAGGTTATGTAATGGGACCTCTCAAAGGCAGGTGACCTGTGAGCGTAAGTCAGCCATCGTCAATTACCTCCCTTCGTTAACACCTCTCTGTTAAGGACAACCTCTCTATCAATGAGACACCAGTTTTGGTCCCAAATGAGTTGTTTCCATTTACACTAATTTAACCTCTCCAATCAGGCCTGAAGCACAGCAGTAGTCAGTCCCGTGGGTGTCCTTTTAAGAGTAGTCCGCAACACTTGATTATCTACTAACTTATGGTGATTCCCTTGTAGTGTTGTCCGCAACACTTGATTATTTACTAACTTATGGTGATTCCCTTGTAGTGTTGTCTGCAACACTTGATTATTTACTAACTTATGGTGATTCCCTTTTAGTGTTGTCCGCAACACTTGATTATTTACTGACTAATGGTATTTCATTTTACTTATTAACTCCAGTCTCTTTTTCTTAAGCGGTTCGAGTCAATGGTGGATGGTGCGAGTGGGAGGCTTGGGGTCAGTGTTCAAAGTTCTGTTACCAAAATAACAAAACGGAGCAGTTTAGGCAAAGGATTAGAAAATGCGAATGCCCAAAGCCTGAAAATGGCGGCCAAGTTTGCGGTGAGTCGAAAGCAGATATAATGATGAAATGTTTCAACGTTAATGAGAATTTTCCCCTGTTTGAGTCGAGAACAACTTCAGCGTGAAATATTCTCTGTCACGGAACAAAGAGTATATTCTGCAAGTATTTACCCCTGTTTGAAGAAAAAAAACGTCAGCGAGCATTTGATTTCCTCTGTTCGAGTATTTTCCCATGTTTGAGAAAAGAGTAACTATTATCGACTGAGCTTTATTGAATTTGCCCGCTTTGATGTTATAATATAGTCTTTTTAATATTGCCTTTTTCAGGCAATGCTGAATCCGAGACGTCGGACTGCGCAAAGAACGATCAACAACAATGCAGTCAGTATACAATATGTACTAGTAAACCTTATTAAAGGGACTCCCATGTTGGGGAACAAAGTGACTTGAAATATAGTTCGCCTCTCAACCACAAGAGGTGCCAGAATCTTACCCAGATATCATTAATTATACTATGCCGACTTATCGGCAGTGAATGGCAATCCTAACGTCTCCTCCGGGATATACGCACAACGACGGTAGATAGGCATGGCATTATAATGCAGCGAAAAAGATTCAGATTGATACGTTGCATATATTCAATACGACTATAGCAGACATATACATTAGATTTAAGGAATTGAACCCGAGGCGGAGGACCTTGGTTGAGTTACCAAGACACTCGAGGGTGGAGCTAAAATACAGTCCAAACCCGAGCCGACAGGCGAGGGTTTGGACGAAATTTTAGCTCCACCCGAGAGTGTCTTGGTAACTCAACCAAGGTCCGAAGCCGAGGGTTCAATTTCTATTCTAAAATACCTCAAACTTAAAAAGATAGGCCACGAAATAACTTGAATATGTGCGAATTTGGCAAATTCCATCCATCGCCTGCCCGGAGCGCCGGTAGCGCCGTTGTTTACATTATGTTACGGCAGCCCGTATAGGAAGTCCGGATCGGCTCGCTCAAGTGACGCTAAAATCCGCGCAAATGGGCTATTTGGAGCGTTTTTCTCAGCAAATATGTGTAGTGCTCATTAAAAAACTTAGGGTGGTTGATGCTTCCTTGGCTGATTTGTGTTTGAAGCAGTGTTTTGAGAGCCTCAAACTTCTGAAGTGAGCTGTGTGCATGGTTCCACATTTTAGTGCAACCCGAGGGAACTTTGGTAGAGCATCTTGGTTGCGTGTCCAAAACACTCCACTCTCAGAACGAGGCTTATGCATTTTCCATTTAAAAGTTGACTTTACGGTACCAAGGTATTTTAGAATATACGTCTATACCGATATGGTCCTAACCACACTATACCGAAGTCTCGACATAAACTGAGTATCAATTTAGTTAGCTGCAGCAAGACAACTCTCGAAGGGGGAATGACGCACTTGATGTAGAGACCAATAAAATCAAGGCGGAGGAAAAGATGTTTCATAACTTCACAGTATTAGTATTTGTTAGAGACACTCGCAGTCTGAATGGAATATTCCTGCAGGAAAGAAAGAAATATTTGGCGAGACTCTGCATTCTTGCTGCCTCTTTCACTTTCAATTCGCAAAGTCTATTGCCGTTTTCGGTTAGTTTTGAATGTAAATGTATAGCAGCCCGCGTTACCACGTCATCCAGCCTATACAGTATGTAACTCCTAACAGAGATACATGTATCAATGATTCATATTCTTTCATTTTCATCTTACAGATCCTCCCACAAGGGTAAGTAGCTCTCAAAAATTATTTATTTTGTAAACAAAATACGTGACCAGTAGATATGTAAATTTTATATTAAAATTGTTACTTAAAACCGTTTGCTCTTGTAACATTGTCAGCGGGGGCGCATTGTTTTTACCTTTTTCGATCTTCCAGATCGTTTTGCGAAGGCGTCTTTAGCAGTCATCCGTCTCGTTCATAATGAGTCTTTGCATTGGACCCTTCCTCTGCCTTCAATCTTTCTTTTTCCCTTCAAAGGCACCGTGTAAGAAGGCAGATACATCCGATTCTGAAAACGGGTATGACTATGGAGGTGATTATGGCAACGGGGAAGGAGGAGAGGAAGTCACTACAGCTGGACCACAATATGGAAACTATGACGACTATGGCGATTGTTAGGAAACATGACAGTGATTATCATAGTACACATCTCATGCTATGCTATCCTATGTGTCCAGTGAATATATTCACTAGGTATTTCGTTTGGAGGTGGAGAAGGTCTACAAGCGTGAAATGATTATCGAAAAAGATGCACTGGTTGCCATTCTATGTAGATTAGGATATTTGGTGGTGAGATCGATCCGCCAAGGCTTAAAAAAATGGGTAACTGCCAAAAAGCATGTCAATTGGCCAGGTCCACATAAAGCATCAAAAAGTAAAAAACCGAGTTTTCAATTATTTCGTATTTTGTTTCATTTGTGTTACTATGTACCGAATACATTCAAATACACCAAGTCGGAATACTAATGAAGACAAAGCACGGACTCCTATTAGTCCGTGATATCGTAAATTATAGACTCTCGCGTCGTGCGATAAATGGCCAAAGGCTCACTATCATGTTTCAGGGCAATAACGTTGGCAGTCGCCATGAAACATGAAACATCTGGTATCAAAATAATCGTTCGTTATGCTGGCTTAGTTCTGCAATTACATGTATGTATTTATCTATACGTACGTTCAGCAATTATCTTACTCGTCTCCAACTCATTGAAAGTCTGAGCGCGGTGATTAACCTTGTGTGTCATGTCACTCGAATCATGTCGCTCTCGACGCCCTGGTGGTTGGCGTGAACTATGCCAAATCGAGATTAATCATCGCATCCATTTTCGTCACATCATGCAAGTGGTGATCATTATAGTCGTGAGCAGCGTCCTACACCAATCTTCGCCAGCAAGCATCGGCTTGTACACGATGCACGTTGTTTTGAGGTGACGACAATGAGTTTGGACTGCGGAGGCCTGGGTTTCAAAATGGCCGATGAATCGGAAGCGCTGATGGTACTGACTACTGTGCAAGAAGCAAGCACATCTGACCCTGCGGTGAACGTTCTCCGCATCGTTTATCTTGTCGTCACGAAGTACGCATGGATTGCCATCGTGCTGCCAGGGCTTTTCGGAAATGTCATGTGCATCATCGTAACTCTGCAGTGTGACAACCGGCGGATTTCGACCTGTAACTACATGACTGCTCTCGCCGTGGCAGATTCGGGTGTCCTCATCGAGCTCGCATGGGGGTGGCGTGGTTTGGGTTCAACAAGTTGGCAAAATCACTTTCCTTCTGAAGTTGCCATGCAGTAAGTATAATGGGAGGAAGACGTATAGGCCTAAGTATTACTTGACAGTAATATTCATTCCGTGCCAGTGACGTAATAAATTCGCGCAGGACTTGATGTCACGGCAAACCTTCGGTATATACATTGTACATGTATACATCGTCGTTCATAAGGGTTACAATTTCTGTCAAATGCCCCCACCAGAGAGTCGACATCCATTTTCTTAGAGGTGCCGTCGGATACCGCTTCTTTGAAAGCGTTGTTGGGAGTTGCGCCTTTAAGGAAATGATTGCATGTTCTTACTGACAATACTTTCGATGAGTGAACTCAGTGGAACAACGGAATTGAGGGTTTCATCAGTCTGGCAGGATTTGAAGGGTAGAAGCGGTGGCAGCCGCATGCAACTGAAACCAGTACATTGACCCAGAAAATGCGGTGTGATATGGTAGATGTAATACAGAATCAACCTCGTCCTTCACATTTCCTGGGTGGAATTGTTGGTTTAATGAAAATGACGCCGCAAGTTTTATCGTGCTAGTGTGTGTATATCTTATTTCAAGCGGATTACGTGTTGAGAAACTGGCCAGCCTGGTTGTTCAAAAGAAGTTATGTCACTAACTTAATTAAAGTTATTTTTAGCTTTCCGTTATTTTCTTCAGTAGAGTCTATTAACTTTAACGCCAAGTTAAATCTTACGACAAGTGAATGACTAAGTTGTTTTGAACAACCGGGGGAGTTCTCGTGAGGGCGTAGCCTGTCTATTATTCCAGGGTAATGTGGTATCAAGCCTACTCCTTTGGTGTCCTGTCTGGTTTCTTTCTCGCAGAGATGACGGTTGATAGACTTATCGTCGTTAGATTCCCAATGGCTGCACCAAGACTCTGCAGAACCCGCCGGGCCTGCATGACCATAGCTGTGACGTTCGTACTGGTCTGTAGTTTCCATGTCTACATGTTCTTTGCCTATAGATACGTCCGTAATGAAGAAACAGGTAAGCCTATGATTATTTGAAAAGCGAGAAAGATGCAATGAGCCCGACATTGTGATCAGGATGTCGCCGAGAAAAGTGTAGTAGGCGCCGATTCGGCGTGTTGGCGTTTCGCAAGCTTTGCGAAAATCTCCTAATACGCATCACGCCGTTCACGCACAATGGTTTTCAACTATCAGTCAGTTATCATTTTCCTACCTTTGGGTAAAGGTATAAAAAATGTGGGGCACAAAAACCTTCGGACCTTAGACCGATTTCCAATATTGTGTTTTGCAGCTGAAATAGACGAGGGTCCTTTGCGAATGACAGTACCTCACGCCCCCGAGTTAGAAACATTCGGAAACGCGGTACAATTGGCAGTTGGAACAGTCCTGCCGTTTTGCCTGATTGTTTTTTGCAACGTATGGATAATCGTAGTGCTACGGAGAGCATCCCACAAACAAGGCAAGATGGGTGTCAGCGAGAAAAATCGGAAGACGCGAGAGAAGGAGACAACCCACTTGACAAGAATGTTAATCCTCGTCAGTATTGCTTACGTCGTGACGTCAATTCCGTATAGGTTGTTTGACATCATCATAGGGATTCCAGAAGTTAAAGGTCATTACAAGATGGACGATGAATACTGGAGATTACGCCTAAATTGTCAGCATATCGTTATAATCGCTTTTTGGAATGTAAATTATGGGATAAACTTTTATTTGTATTGTTTAGGAGGTGGAAAGAAATACAGAGATGATGTTAAGCAGAGAGTGTTTAAATTTGTATCGTGTTGCAAATCGTAATTGATTGATCGAGTGATTGATTGATTGATTGATTTACATGTATTTGATTCCACCTTAAAGGTGAGTATACAATCAAAATACACAATGTACATGTTATAGTTAATGAACAGAATTACAGAAATAAACAATTCTACAGTGTGCAATAAAACACAGAGATGTGATTCATCTTCTCTCTGATTTGCCCTTCCTCAAGAGTGTGTAGGAATAAGTACAAAATGCTAGTTACTTCAATTGTAAAAAAAATGAAACTTCAATCCTTCTCATATATAAAAATCCAAATTGATCGATATCATGCCCTTCGTATAAACTGGCTGCAAAAAATCATATATCGTCGTTGGTGTACTCCCTTTCTGCCTTTCGTCGCCTGTCTGTCAGCTATTACATGAAGGCACTTTCATGATAGGTGTTAGAATTGCTGTCCGATCCCAGGCACGCTGACAACTATTGCGTCTACTTAATAGAACTACATATCGGAATACCTTGTGTGAACTTTTAGTATTCATTAAAGTAAAAACACCTGCCCGCGTTTCATTCAGTTCCGCTATTAAGTACAAATATAAGGCAGGTGTAATGTTTTTGAGTGTTTCTGTTTTTGAGTGTTTCCCCTCATTGTTTGGGAACGCTCAAAAATAGATTGACGAGTTTTTCTGTGTATCCCCCCCCCCCCCTATTGAAAAGTCATGGTGTCTCTAGCTGCCTATTGTTTGGAAACACTGACACATGGGAAACAACCACAGATGTTACACCGGCATGCAATATGCATCCCATCCCTTCCCGTTGTAAGGAGTGAGGGAGCATGTGACCACCTCTGGTTGGCCGCCGTTGTTACAACCACTTCTTGGCTTCTGTATTGGATAGCCCACGGTGCCATCCGCTAGCCATCCACACCAGCAACTGTCAAGTCCTTGCTTCCAAGCCTCCGTCAGCTGATCCCGTCTGGCTAACCTCATACCACGACCAGCGCAGATGTCTACGGCTTTGTCCCAGTTTGCAATCTGGTAGTATCCAGCGTTATCCACGACGCGTACGACTGAAACTACAAGAGACAAAAGGGTAAAATCATAAATAAATAAACGCGCTTCAATATATACATATTTTGCCTTATTTCCGGAACTGCCGCATTAGTCTGCATGAAAAGCACGTTGCCCTTGTACACTGTACAATAGTGTATAGCTACGACGACAGAGAGACTGGTCTATACTTGCAATCGTTTCATTAAGACGTAAATAGCCATACATGTGAATGCCTAGTCACAATAATGTCATTTATAAACACTTCTATTTTAATCTTTTGTGTTTTCTGATCAATCTTATTTATCCAAATAGATTGTCTTTTGATTTCAAAAGGCTATTCAAATTATGATCCATGCACTTTTACAGATTTTTTTAATTCAAGCCCTCATCGTCTAACTTGTGTTTCTATAGTACAACATGATGGTTTAAGAAATCAAACGTGCTATCGCTAAACTCTAAAAAACTTACTCTCAGATGCAGTGCAGTATGCATCAAATCCTATCCCATTGCCAGGAGTGAGTGAGCACGTGACTATCCTCGGTGCATTTAATCCGCCACCACAGCCAGACCTTGACTTCTGTATTGGATAGCCCACGGTGCCATCCGCTAGCCATCCACACCAGCAACTGTCAAGCCCTTGTTTCCAAGCCTCCGTCAGCTGATCCCGTCTGGCTAACCTCATACCACGACTAGCGCAGATGTCTACGGCTTTGTCCCAGTTTGCAATCTGGTAGTATCCAGCGTTATCCACGACGCGCACGACTGAAACTAAAAGAGCCTGATTAAGTCATGCCGATTATCGGCGATTTGCATCAATCCTACTGTCTCCTTCTTTGGGGATGGGAGAGATACTAACGCACAACGCCGATAGATCAACATGGATTCAGTACGGTCAGAACAGACTTGCAAGAAACCTCTTTGATCGTGGTTTGTGCTTGCGGCCGCATTGCAGTTGTCCCTTTTTAGTAACCGCTTGAGACCTACAAACGTCAAACAGGGTAGTCGTTTTTTGGCCAGGATCCCCGATGAACCGACACTGGGCAGCTGTAGCCTGAGCTACATGTACTTCTGAATCTTTTCATTTCGCCCACATCGCAGGTCCATCCGTGTACGTCATTCTGTCCGTCGCAGGGAGGATCGAGACGCGGTGGTCTATGCGATGACGCAGGCCGATGTGGTCCTGCTGCATGCGGGCGAAATGTGAAATATCCAGATCGACCTATAAAAACGTACATATTTGATCGCAGGTGACCCCCGGTATGTAGTAATCACATAAGCTATCGGAAATCTGACCATGTTCCACGTGGGCTCCTCCCAGCATTGAGAAACGTGGCTCCACCACAACCCGAACTTTCATTCTCCCGGCCCCTAGTGGTCTAAGCAAGTCGGTGTATGCCAAAGCTAAGCATTGGGTTTTAAACATGTTTAAAAAGAAATAGAAGAATGAGTAGATGATAGGCTAATCAAAAGCGCAACGTAGGCCTACCTGCGTTAGATGCGATGGACGCCATCCAAACTAGCGCCAGCGTCACGATTAGGCCCCAGTGTAGTCGCTTCATTGTTACAGTTTCTTGTTGGAGGTGGTCAATTCACATTCTCAGTCCTGTGAACGTCACTCTGTTTAAAGATTTTATCGTGATTTGCAATTCAATCACACCGACTATTATATAGACCTACAGACAAGTCGGATGATAACCTTGACATATCATTGATATCAGACAATAAACCCACAACAGCATGTGAAAGGCCTATCGAAAAGTAAGTTGCAAATGACTCACGCGGGAGATAGTAATGATCGATGGCCAAGTGATTATGTATTTAGTCAAATCGTAATGCCACTGCAAAACAAATGTGTCCGCTTTTGGCGTAATGACTCGTCTAATGACAGTCGTTTAATGGAAAGTCGAGTGAAAAAACGGGACGCATACACAAGCACACCCACATGTTCAGCGCCGCTGCAATGGTCGACATGATTGCAAAGCGGGTGTAGATGCACCTTGACCCTCAAGCCCTTGTATCCACTCCGCCGACCCGAAATCTCCGTTACCCCAACGAGAGGGGAGGTAATTGTTGGATACCTCTGGTGGTTCAGAATGGTGTAGAAGTCGAAAATGTTTCCATTGAAAAGTGTTCGACCCCATTGTACATGTATTCTGACGGATTATGGTACATAGTACAATGTACTAAGTATATGGTTATTGACCATGACCGTCAGTGTCTCAGGGAGGTTAAAGCGCTTCAAGAAATCCTTTGTACCCCAGACGTTCAATCCCAGGACATTACAAACTTCTACGCCAGTACCAGTCTGATCAAAAATCTCCAAGTTACATTCGTTCAAGGCTGAACCACAGCGCCACTCAGTGCCAATATATCGTGTTTTGGGACCACCCGATCTGAATTTCCGGCCCAAGAATACGTGACGGCATTATCTCCCGCTGTACCCCTCTTTTTCCGTTCGTTCAGTTAATTTGATGAGTCCGTCAATTCGACCCGGCCGGCAACGCCCCTGCAGGAAGCTTAAAAACAAAAATGAAGACTCGTGCTACAAATTATTATTGAACGTTGATAGAGTGTCCATAGAGGACAAGTGCTCAATGGCCACGAACTCGAGATGGGCTTTATGTCAACCTTCTGAAAATCCCAATCCTAAATAAATTTTGCTTTAGCCTTTGTCAAACAACTGCATAGAGCTCAAGACTTGTCTGTTATCTGGAGAAAATGATATTGAGCATTGGACTAAATAAATCCTCTTCGATCTTGGTCGGATGGTTTTCAATAGACTATCTCAATGTTTTCATACTAATATCGTATTCCTACAATGTGATTGCTTAGGATTGCTGCCTTGCTTGTACGTCGATCTACGCCCCGGGTTTAGGCCTGTTAAGTCTATATGGACTATAATGAGAAGGTGGTCGTGACTGTATATCAATTGAGCAGGCAGTATATCAATCGCCGGCCCTAGATGTACGCATGGACAAAAAACATATCATCGAAGGTAAGTGAAAAAAATGTAGAATGATTCTCTTAACCAGAAGCCTCTCATACACTAACATCATGGTCAAGGACGGCTGGGACAATGGCACAACCCAAGACTAATCTACATCAGAGTGGTGGGCGTCGATCACAGGTTGTGACTTTGTCCCAGCCACGTAACAAAGGTCCGTCATGACCTGGGGTTTAGCGTCCGGCTTGGTTGTAGTACCAGGAACTTTGATATAGACCTAGGCTCCTACGGGTCATATCTCTTTCGCGTGGAGAAGTTTCATCCCCGAAGCTGGGCTCGAAGCATAATTTACGGCGAGCTATTCACGGTGCCAATTGCTTTGTCGCTGTAGGACAGAATAAACTCCGAGTGCCATCATGCGACTTTCCCGGTATATCAACAACATCCATTGAATCATCCAACCATTGACGGAGTCATTTATACGTTATCAATATGCCTAATGGCTAGAAATAGTACCCGTGGGTGATGGTTGTCATGCAAATGGAACATTGAGATGTAGGCCTATTGGCAAGAATTGCACGGCATAGTCTGCCGATGGTGATGACGAAAGTAATGTCACCATGTCGAAAAAACCTCCCTTTTCTAATTCCTATGATTTTTCGCAAGAATACGTGTCATCATATTTTTGTTTATTAACAGTTGTTCGAATCTAAGGACGAAATATGGATGATTCTGAGGGGCAGCGCATCGAGGAGACGGACGGCGCCTCGAGGAAACTGAGATCACTCTTAGAGCACAAGGACAGTCGAAAGCTGATCGAAAAGCAGGCAAACGCGTTCAGATTATTCCGAGCAACCAATGTGTTTTTGACAAAGTTCGATTCGCAAAAGCAGGGGTTGCTCTATGGCACTGGGACCCAGTCGCAGGGGACAACGGTGACAGATAACCTTTCTGATTCCCTCTCTGGTGGTGATTCCTTTATCAACGAACAGATACAAAAGTTGCAATCGTTTGTAAGCTATGTGAATGAGAAGTTTTCCTTCGTTCAGACGAATCAGACCCCAGATGGAAGTTTTATCACCAACGACGACTATTATTTGGAGAATGTTCGGGTCATGGCCGATATCTCGGGGACGATTCGCGAGGACATATCTTTGGACGAACAGTTCAAATTTCGGTCAAAGTTGTATCAGGTTTTAGTCGATAACCGACAGATTTTTTCAACTTTGAAGAAGATGTTGGAAATACACTTTCTTCGTGGTTGGTCGGATCCAGAAGTTCACAAAGAAGACGGCTTCATCTTGCGGCTCATGTGCGCAATGATCTTGGTATTTCTGGTGAATGGAACAGATTGTCATCCAGGATTCGGTGAGGATTTTTGCAATGAGCCCGGTTTGTTGGAGATATTGGTTTGTTTTGTCAGGGAGAAAAAGAATGCAACGAAGGAAAATACTCGAGATGACGAGGTAAGAATTTTACGGTATTATTGAACATCTTTATTATCATGGTCCTTCGCCTCCTCCGTACATGGTATTTTGCGGAGAAAAAAGATCATACTCGTTACGCTCATCCATGAACCTCATTGTTTGGAATCCTGTCTCAAGATGCGCGTACGCAGTCCTCAACTCCGATCTCCTGGTTGTGACTTTGTCTTCATGAGGTTGATGAAATCCGTTTTTCTACTTAGTATACATGGCACACGATAACACTTGCCATCCAACTGCTTTACAACTGTTCCATGAATGACGCGAACAGGGACAGGCTCCGCGAGACCGCAGCACTCGAGGCCTCTCTACCCTTCATCGACTCTGAGGACCACAACACAGGTCTCGTAGCACTGCTCACCGTGGCCTATCTAGCAGACGAGAAGCAGAGTGAAAAGTTCATGGCGACGAAGAAGGGTCCTGTCGAGTCTCTGGTCCACAGGATGGAGGAAGCTGTTCGTAGCGACAACAAGAGAGACAGCGAGGCTTGGACTGCGACTGAGCTGATGAAAGGTTGGTCAACGCAGCCGTCGGTGCGGCGCGCACTCGGGCAACTAAATCAAATCGAGTCAACTCTTTTTGACCTCGCTAATAATCACTCCGCCTGTCTTAACTCGTCGAAAGCAGTCGATCTATACGCCTTTCTCTCACAAATAGCTATTGTAGCATGTCAAAGTACTGTCTTCGTCGAATATTTTTATGTGGGCCGATAATTCGTTTTGTGTTGCTTTTCAGGACTTGGGAGACTGGCGCTGAATGACGCTAACAAGTCGCTGATCGCTGAATGTGGTGCGATACCAGTCCTCATAATACAGGCAAGACAGGACGACACCCCGAGTGAACAACTGGGTAAGAAGAAAAAGACATGGCGAAACTATCAAACTGTATTACAATGGATTTGCGCAGAGTTCTTCTACAGGTTGAAGCCCTTCCCTTCATGCACGTTTTGCCAACAAAGTTTCATGACCTGATGCTATGTAATAAATGATGATTGACTCGTAACAGACTTAAGACTGAAGATCCATATCTCTCCTAATCATCATCAACCATTTCTCATGATTAGGCTACATTATTGATAGCACTGTGATCGTGCTCAAAGTAAATATCATAGTTAGCTGAGATTGTCGCACGGTCATCGACACCGTTTTTTGTTCTTATGAATATCAGACTGTAAGAAAATAAGATCATTTTTAGCGAACTAGTGTTCATTCCAATAACGTCCAATATTGTTGCAGACTCGATGGAGGTCCTTTGGACGTTAACATTTGACAAGAAACTACAGACGACTGGCATTTTCAATGAAGGATTGGAGCTATTTAACCGTCTGGCGGGAACGACGGACAACCACATCTGTAAAGAGGCTGCAAAAGGCATCCTATGGAACCTTCAAGGCATGGACATGCCCGTTTCTGAAATAAAAGAGGGAGAAGGTAGAGCTGCCTTTGCCGGTTGGTCGAAAAAGTTTGGCATGGTCGTGGAAGACGGTATGTCGCCCGCCTGTACTTATACGGTTTCTCCCATAGTTGAGGCTATAGCCATCTACTCGATCAGCAGGCTACTCATAATCTCGTGTCAAAAGCCCTCAATTCGCCCCTAGCCACTCTCAAATGAATTGCTGAAGAAGCCAATTGTAATTTGTTCCGAAGAATAATTTCACCCTGCGAAATTCAATCAACAGGTTACGTACCTTTTGAGTTCCAACGGTCAACTGGTTTATCGAAGATGATACTGACACCTGGAGTTTGAAAGATTGATGGTGCCCGTATTTTTGCGCTTGCACAATATGTTTGATATGAAGGCCTACTGTCTTGACTGTCCAAACGAGTTTGGAGAAAGCCGAGTTTGTCGCATACAGAGCATCATCACTGACGTTATATTTCCAGCGCTAGAAGCGACGGCACCCTATATCATGATTAGCTACCAATGGGACAGTCAAGAGCTTATCCTCAAGATAAAGGATGCATTAGAGTCACACGGCTACAATGTATGGATAGACTTGGAGAAGATGGCAGGGTCGATCCTTGAAGCCATGGCAGATGCTGTTGAGGGCGCCTGCATTGTGCTGATATGCTGCTCCAAGAAGTACAAAGACAGTCAGAACTGCAGGGCAGGTAGGATTGTCTCGGACATTATATTGTGTTTGCGCCCTGGATACATCTGCTGTGGGCTTTGATGACAGAACGACGAAGCCCTATCTGATATATCGATATTGAAATGAGTAGGCTTGTCTATCGCCAAATGAATCTGGAATGCTTCGACGATATAAAACCTGGGGATGTTTTTAAAACCTATCCTATCTGACATATAGATGGCTATATAATTGAAAACTTGCTTTTCGATGACCACACTGACCTTTTAGTGGCTTCTTTCCCTTATTCTCACATTGCCAACCACAATATGACAATATCTTCTTCAGAGGCTGAATACACCTATAAAAAGAAGAAAGAGTTCATCCCACTTATAGTCGAGAACAGATACTCTGCGGATGGATGGCTAGGCATAATGCTTGGCACGAAGATGTATTATAACTTCACACGAAGTGACGGCTTTGAAGACAAATTCAAAGAACTTACAAGGGCCCTTGGCAACAAAGGGAAAATATCGGTTGCCAAAAAGGTGTGTTCTGATAACCATTTTGTTTCAACTGTTACAAAATATTTGACGGGTTACTGAGCCAGTTAAAGACAGCGCTCTGTATAAACCACAGCGAAGCCACGAACTGGCCAGGGGCTCGAAGTTTCAAGAAGAAACTGTGGAGAACGGAAGAAGACATGAAGGCCGAAACCCGATTCGTGACATTGAGCGACCGAAGAATTTGTTGCTATGGTCGAAAGAAGACTGACAGCAAAAAGACTTGCAGACCAACATGATACCACTAGTCTGTTATTGTTAAAATGAGTGGTAAATTATTTTTCCTATAGAACAGCTAGCAGCTGGACACAGTAGGATCACCTCTTAATGGTCCTTCTCAACCGCCTCCAACTTCAGGTCCCATTGGTGTACATTGCAAAGTAACTCTCTGCCAGCGACAGGATCGTGAACAGCTGAGCCTACAGTTGATATTTTACCATAAACGATTTCAGGATTCAGACAGAGTGCCTTGTCCCCACATCGTTCCTGAAAAAGCAACAGTTACTCACTTGTCACCGCCAATGCCAGCACAAAGGGAGAGGTCCGCCACTCCCGCTGCAGATAGTGAGGCATCGCCTTCCCATCAGGGACAAACCAGCGCATTAGAACATCCGGTGGGGCAACCATCTTCGCATGGAACTAGCCTATCAGAAAATGTCACAATCACCCTGACCAGTGCTGACTTGGTCGCCATACTCTCCAAGAGACAAAGCTCATCTGATGTGAAGAACTGGGATGCGGACAGAGTTAGAATCTGGATGGACCAGCACAACATGGACAAGTAAGTGTGTCTTTCTCCTTTGCACGCTGTGTCAAAACTGAATACACAAAGTTTTGGGCTTCGAATTCGAATTTGAGTATTTAGGCAATCGTCTTAATCAATTGAGAGATCACTCTCGCGTATTATGGCTTTTGTTGGCTTTATTTACTTTGTACAAGGATCAGAAAGAGAACCTCACTTGGCTCCCAAAAACAAGTTATGAGTTAGGAAATGATGGAAATGATTTTCTCGTACATTTTCTTGCAGAGGAAAGTTAGGACATCTTACCGGCCCTCATCTGCACTTTCTGCGAAGGATGAAGGAAGACGCCCCACCAGTTTACTACAAATGCATGAAAGAGAATCTCCACTTGATAGATATTGATCAAATGGCTGCACTAACTAACGCTTTGGAGGAGTTATGACCAAGGGGCAATGTTCAACCTATGCTTTGGATGTGCTATGGGCAAATACAGCTGATGATTTGGATGAGTTATTACCGAATTGCTGCACTAACTAATGCTTTGAAGCAGTCATGACCAAGTGGCAATTTTAACGTGCATGTGCTTTTTTAGAAACTTTGACCGAATGGCAATGTGACCTTATGCATTGGAGGAATTATAGGCGAATAAAACGCTTTGGCTTTGGAAGGGTCATGGGCAAATCGAAGAACCAATGCTTGAAAAGAGTCATGACCAAATTGCTGCCAAAGCTTTGAAAACGTTATGACCTAATGGCATGTCCTTTGGAGGAGTTATGTCCAATGGTCACTGAACCTCTGGAGGAGGTATGATCGAATCGCACTGGTAACTTACGATGCTTCAGATGATAAGAGTTCTGACAGATTAGCAGCACTAACCAATGCTTTTGGATGCATCATGACCCAATGGCAGTGCTAAGTAAATACTTTATCGGACAAGTTATGGCCAAATAGTAATGTTAGCCGAATGCATTGGAGGAGTTATGACCAAATGGCAGTGCTAACCAAATGCTTTAGAGAAGCAATGTTTTGGAGGAGTTATGACCGAATGGCAGTGCTAACCAATGCTTTAGAGAAGCAATGTTTTGGAGGAGTTATGACCGAATGGCAGTGCTAACCAAATGCTTTAGAGAAGCAATGTTTTGGAGGAGTTATGACCGAATGGCAGTGCTAACCAAATGCTTTAGAGAAGCAATGTTTTGGAGGAGTTATGACCGAATGGCAGTGCTAACCAAATGCTTTAGAGAAGCAATGTTTTGGAGGAGTTATGACCGAATGGCAGTGCTAACCAAATGCTTTAGAGAAGCAATGTTTTGGAGGAGTTATGACCAAATGGCAGTGCTAACCAAAAATGCTTTGGTATTATGGCCAAATGTTAGTAAGCATAATAATTTATTCTTTATCACTTACACTCACAATATTCTTGCAGTAGATATGAAGAAGAGAAGAAGCTAACATATATGTTTTTCAAGATATTTATTACAAAGGTTTATTTCTAATAAATTACAGTTCATGAAACAGCAGCAAACTATGAAGAAAATGTAAAACTTATACAATGTTATAAGCAGCTATACATGAACGATATACAAATGTAAAAAAAAGAATAAATATTTTCTACATCTTTTCAAGCATTGCTGGATGGACTTCATGAATTAAGTTACACAGGATTAACAACAGCATAAACGGCCAGCAATGAGGAACCGGCGTTAAGATAAATGCCAGTGGCGGCGCCACAATCGATCGTACCTTCTGACGCCATGACGTCATTTTCTGGTCTGTTGACATCGCATGAGGTCAATCACGGGAAACCATTGCGTACATTATTGCACAGGATTTCAACAACAGAAAACGTGCCCAATAACTGGCATCACGCATATTTTCCGCAAAATTATCTTAAGAAACTGATAGCTTAATATATTTAAAACAGGAAGATGCAAACGTCGCCGAAATCAGTCGAAAATAAGCGATCGTTTTCGGGCTCAGGAATAACATGATAATGCATTGGAAATGGAGAGTTTTGGTATGATCGATTGCAGCGCCACGCGGCGAATAAATCACGCCGGTTCCCCATTAAGAATTGATATAAAAACTATGCGACATACTAGTGGGCCAGCATATCTTCATATGCCTACACATGATGCTTAACGTGTACAACAGTCTCAAACAGCCTTATATATGAATGAAGTAAAAAAATCATTTTGATATTGAAATTCGTCAGTGTTGTGACCTACAATTAACACGAGTGCTACTGTATTCTGATCATGGAATGTATGGTTCTGCAAAAGAGAACTTCAAAATGCAGGTCCCAGTACAGCAGCCCTTATTTTTGGATGACAGCCGTTAAGTTTTGGACGTTTCTGGACACTCGACAAAATAGGCAGGAAATGCCTCGGACAATGGACGGATAGCATTTCTCTACTGAAACTTGTTCACTGAAACAACTAACAAGGGTCTCTATTCTCAACGAGGGTATGGAGAAATGATGTTTGAAAAATTTCACCACCTGTAAAAAGCTTACGAAAGAGAATTCGAAGAGGAAGCCCTCTCCACCTCAAATTTGACAATGTCTTTGTACACGATTTCTGATAGTATTAAATTGGACGCAAGAAATGATAATAAATTATGCAAGGCAGTTACAATAATGCTCACTCTGGCAGCAAAATATATGTGCACATAATGTGGCGTTAAACTTATCGATGATATGAGCACATTTCGTCACATAATGGAAAGCCACCATTGAAAGTAGACACAGCCAGCCACAAAGAATCAGGTGGGGAGCTTTACACATCTGAACACAGCCACAAATGCAGTGGACTTCTAATGAGCTACTGTCCTAACCCATACATAAGAATGTCTGATCCTCAATGCAAGGTTTAGGTATGTCCCTTTTCCTATATCATATGCCGGATGCAACTACACCTCAAGTTGCTATCCCGAAGCTGATTTTGAATGCTAGTTCCACCAAGTTCTGAGGTGTTGAGTCAAGGAAGCACACGTAGAATTCCCGAGGATAAGGATCGAAGAACAATCGCCTGAAACCACAAAGGATAACATTTTAAAGCAGGCAAAATAGGAAGATATCCAGGATCAATGGATCAAGCTAGGGACTCTCAGGACAGGAGTTGTGCACCACCGCTTTAGGAATATCTCCCTGTCCATGCACTGCCAGAACTTGCCAGCAACTATTTTTTCCATTCACACTAAAATAACAATTATTTGTCAAGGATTCGTTATCAGAATTTGTTTGAGTCTTTTCTTAGGGGTGAGGTGTGCTTACCCAACAACCCAGTACGTAATACTAGGAGGTGTCTTCTTACTGTCTGACCAGTTTGCTGGGGTGCATTCAAATAAAACACCTTGCTCCTCCACTTCGCCCAGAGCATCGTCAGACCCAAGTTTATCGTTGTTGTTGCAGTTCCCTCGGCTCTGAAAGTACAAAAAGATACTGAATGATTTATGTGAACAAACTGCTTACCGGGTGTGCAAAAAGCTAATGCTTCTACAGCTTCTACTGCAAAGTGCCAATCACTAACCCCTCAGGTCTTATCAGTAGGGTTCAAATCAGGGGGCGGATGGACAAATGTAAAAGAAAGAATCTCTCACCTTCATTCTGATTGTCTTTTCAAACACCTTCTTGATGTTTTGGCAACACGCAAAGAAGTTTTGGATGACATGGGTATGGGTGGTGCCACCTGGGAATGTGACGTCTTGCTTGGACGGACAGATATAGACACCGTCTACGTTATCAACATTAACGTAATGAAATAGCACATTTCCCGCACCTTGTGTCAGTCTGCAATACAAAAATGTCCATTAATGAATTTGTGGAATTTTGATTGGCGGTAGACTCAATATTGTGTTTGCTGCTGAAATTTCATGGTTAAAGCATTTCAGTTTAAACTTTTTAGGGTCGTGTTTGACACAGCGTTTGTGTATAAAAGAGGAGACTTACTTTACTGTGGGATCATCACTCCCATCAGGCAGATTCCGACCAATGGCAGTCAAATCAAAGGCACTAGGCAACTTCCTGTGGCCCCGAGGATTCTGCAATTTATGACATTGAAATCTTTGTAAATCAGAGAAAATTTCTAAGTAAACTCTGCAGAATATTAGTACTTTTCTTCCACCAAACGCAGACCAAGAGTAGTAGGATAGATTTTAGGGACATGACCTCATGAAACGGTGCAACAATATTTTTTCAAGATTCTGACCCATAATGTTTTCGGCTTGTTAGCTCAATGCCAACTCAGTTACTTACTCTGAATAAACTTGTGCTACCCACACTCCCCCCTGACTCCTCCGATCCTAAAGACCTCTGACTTGGTCTCCTCCCCATGATGGGAGTAGATGTGCTGCTATCAGCTCCGGCAGACTGGATACTATCACGATCAGACTCGGGTAGACTTCCTGGGCCTGTCAAAACAATAACGAAAGACAGTGAAAGATCTTGAGAAAAAAACAGCGTCGAAAGTGAGTTCCACAAGTCATTTTGACAAATGTTCCAACACGTACCTTTCTTTAGTTCCTGCGATGGACTTTTCTTCTTCTTCAGTATTGATTCTGGCTGAGACTTCTTCGGAGCAGCTGGAAGAGAAACAATAGCAGCATGATGGGTAGGCAAACTGCAAAGTAATCATAAATGGAAAAGGATAGCTTATGTTATTGCCATGCTGGGACAAGGTGTCAGACAAATTTTCTGCTGCATCCTGCAACAACTCTCTACAAAGACTAAATGTAACTTTTCTTAAGCGCCAGTCGACTTGAGACAGGCCATGGGCTTGATGAATTTTTATTATTTCTAACTGCTCGATATCAAAGCGCTAGGTATTATTCTTACCTGATCGGGGTGATGTCTGGACTTTCGACTGGGCTGTATGTTCCTCCTTGGCTGCCTTTCCAGCAGGGAACAGCCAATCAGCACACACCAAACCAGGGACGGACGGTGGGTTCAGGCGGGATTCACATCGACCAAGGAGCTCAGTTGAATCCAAGTGCAAGAGTGTCGCCTTTGCTTGGTCAACATAGAATGGATCAGGGGGTGGATTTCCATCAGCTCTGTAAAAAGAGATAGAAACTGTAGCAAACAAACCCTCCAAATGAATCATCTTCTCTCTTTTCCACGTCTCAATATATAACTGACAGCTGTCAGATCAAGGGGCACTTCCAGTGGCATAACTGACATTAAAAATTAACGTGTGCACGTGTTAAAAATAATTAACATAAGAACTTACGTTTCAGCACAGCCTCCTGCTTCTAACATGGCACACAATAGGTTCTGTTTCTGCAATGACAAATCAACAATTCGTGAAATAAATATACCAGACCAATACAGTTCTGAGTTTCGGATAGGCAGTGACATAATAATATATTTCCCGTATACCATTTTCATAGGACCTACTAGGGTGTGCATTGCACACTTCTAAACCATACCGAGTACTTCAACAAATAAACTGATTCCACAGTTCTTTTAACTCCAGTCAAGGAGTCTGCTGTTTTATAGGCAAGCCATAGCTAACATTGATAATGATGTTCAGTTTTACCTACCATGGTAGGATCAATATCTAGTGAACATGAAGAAGACTTACCATGCCAACAATCATGAGGAACCATCTGGCATCTGGTTCAATAAACCCAGAGTTGGTTGATGAGGCCACCTATAAGGACAAGAAAGACATCTCCATGAACTTACTGTAGACCACCAAATATGAACAGTGTTTTTTTCTGACAATTTTTTGAAAAACCTCAGCAGGTTAGTATATCATATATTTCAGAAAGACAAGGAGAATGTTTGTACAGGGACAGGTTTGATGCACGACACATTTGCCTCGCAGTGAACCAGACTAATTTTCATTTGAAAGTTACAGGGTCAGTGCCCGGTGCCAGTGGGCCAGTGCGTACCTGAGACTTCCGAGTTGGTGTGATCTCTTTCCAAATGACTACCTGGCCCGCCAGGTGGTCTTGTGACATCAGCAGCAAGCAGTAATATTTGACGTACAGGGCAATGTCCATCATGTCCTCAGGATGCAAGTGATTGCAAATCAGAAAGCCCTGTAAAGGGAACGCACAGATTACTGTAGCAATATCGTGGAGACAGATGGTAATCCCCAATTATACCTTCCTCCACTGGAGCACTGACTTGCAAAATAACATGCAAGACTGTCACTGGTGAGGTGCATGAACGGAGATCCAAGCATCAAACCGAAAATTTATGTCAATCTTATTTGTAAAGCAATTAAATTATCAAAACCAAAGCAATAAGCTACGTACCTTGTGAAAGAGAGAGGATCCTAGGATGGTATAGGATCTTCTGATGTCATAATAATCATCAGACTGAAAAAGAAGAAACACAGATATTGCATATGACATAAATTCTCAGTGCATGACGTGACGTGACATGACGTAGAATTTTCTGAACCAATTGCACATATGCAATATCTAGCAGCCTATTTTTTCGAGAAAATTAAATTTGCAGGAGCACATCAAGTTAATTTGCTGCTTTAATAGCACTCACCATTTCTCCAAAATCTGCGGCTTCAAATTCACTCAGCGCACTGCTAATATCAGTCTGAAAAGAACAATCAATTTCCAACTAAAAGTACACTCACAGTCATTCTAATAGAGAAAAAAAATCACTTCTCAACCAACTCAACAAAATCAACTCTCTCCCATCCTAATACATAAAGAAGATTGTATCTGCCATGAAAAGGGACTCATAATCAGGAGGTTCAACTCTTGCATTTTGTCTAGGAAGGATCACTGGCGCTTCATCTCCATGTCCTTGGGCAAGACACCTGACCCTACATAGCTGTTGGAGTGAGGGAGTTGGAAATCTTGCAAGAAAAAGAAGTAACATACAAACCTTTAAATCCTCAGGTAACGATAGAGCCCGTACTCCAGGCAACGCATCAAGAAAGCTCTCCTCGCACTCATCACAATGGATGCCTTGCTTGGCGAGTTCGTCTTTCAACAGAATCCTCTGGCACAGCAAAGAGAAGAAATGGTCCAGCCGATCTTTATTCTCTTCCTTCCCAAAGGCACTCTTCAGCGTTCCAAAGAGCATTGTTAGTATCCGTACAATATCGTCCATCAGGTGGTTTAACTTGAACAATGGCACACTGCAAAGCACAAGATGTACTTGATGGTTATTTGACTGTCCGCTGCAAGAAGCCCTAAAGAAGGACAGATGATAGATGGCATGAACCTCAATGGTCTTTTTTGCACAGGATAATACATGTAAAGTAGGTGGCTACATTTTGACTCTTCTCGATGCAATGGATTTAGAATTCAATATGATGAATTCCATTTGATCAGGAGCTCGAGGTGAGAGGTGGGTTGAATAGGATAGGAGGCTACTCTCCACCTGGTGCATCCTCCTTCTGAACAACTATATGGCCAGAAAGCAAAGGCAGAGGACAGTGGTTTATATTCGGAGTGAGTGTCAAAATGTAACAACATGGTTCACTGCTTACTTTGTTGCTGGTAAAGCCACAATGAGAACCTCTTTTTCTTCCATCTTGTACCCAACGTGGATCAAGCGTTCATCCACAATCAAGGTAGAACTGAAAGAGGAGAAAGCATCAAACGTGATTTCCTTGTTTTAGTGAAAACATTTAGCTGCGGATCACTAACAACTGCAAGGGATGTCAATGTCAAAAACAGCAGCAAACAAAAAGTAGACATTGCTGTTCAGGTTCGAGCAGGCCGACCTCGAAAGGTGCAAAGCAATAATACAACATGAAAATTCCCTTGAATCTTATTGAATTGTTTTGGCTGTATTGTGTTGTATTGTCATGCTTCCATTGGCAATCCATACAGGATAAACCTCTGAGGGGAAAAGTTATTCTTTAACAGTTACAGAGGTCAATGCAGGCCAGTTCTAGGCTACCTGGACCAAGGCTACATGTATGGATAAAAATTCTTACTTTTTGGCAGTGTTGTTGGTTACATCCAATAGTGTATGGCAGAGTGTGATGAACATGCCTCTGACCTCCACAAGCTTACTGTCAACGAGGGGATACTGATACAGGAGGTCACTCTGCAAGAAATGCATTTTATATCAAGAATAACAATTGAATGAAAAACTTTTCAAAGTTTTTCATTCCTTTACCACTATCCAGATAAAATAGTGTGGTGAAGTTCGACAAGGATAAGGAAGAAACCCGAAAACTGAAACCTCCTTATTCTTCTGGGAGCATGACAAGATTTATATTGTTATCCTGTATCATCATGAAAATTGCACATGTTAGCCATAATATAGTAATATAATATAATAAAGCCATAATATAACACAACACTTATACTGTACACAAGACCTGTACATCTGGATATAGGGAGCAAGCATATTGGCCCAGTGTTAACAGACCATGCAACCCGGAACAAGATGACTAACCTTGTCCTGAACATTCTCAGAGACATTTTCCAATGTTAGGTACATGATCACATGAGGCAAATTCCTCAGAGCTACTTCTGCCTCAACAGTCTTCTCACCGCTCACAAACTTAACGAGACTTTCAGCATCGTCATTTTTCCTAATCACTGGAGGAGTGATGTAAGCCTCTTCACAAAACTTCTGCAGCAAAAGCTTGACCTGGAATAGAAAAGGATATGAGTCAGTGCATTATGAAGGCAAATCATACAGTACATGTAATTTTAAATCCTTTACAACATATGTGGGTGGATTTGTTACTACTAGAACATCAAAAATCAGTGAGCACAAAGAGTAAACAGCTGACCTTTGCAGGATGTACCGAAGATATAATAAGTCTGAAGTAGCCAACCTACCCTCCTTGGATGAATATATGATGCAAGCAGATCATCAATGTTGTCAAAGTCAACTTTGTAATCATCAACTGACATCAACCAATCACCTGAAATAAGACAACCACTTACATGCATCATGAATTGTAAATTTCATAAGAAGATAAAGCAATCACTCTAGCTTAGACCAGTCTATGATATTTGTATGCAGCCACAACCGGAGGAATATGAGGAAGGGTATATAGATAAAAGAAAAGATTTGGGGCAAGAACAAGATGGCACACAACCTTCTCAAATTGACTTGTAAAACACCATGGCCAGAAATAATTATATTGAGTGATGATGTTCATACACACATACTCAAGCTTACCAATTTTTACTTGGCCAGACTTCATTGCCTCTCCACTGGGTAAGAGACCTTGAATCATTATGCGCCTGTCTGCGAATCCACCACCATTCTGCCTATCGTTTTTCCCACTGAAAAACCCTGGAATAATTCCAAGAAGACTCTCGCACAACGACGCCTTTCGTCCATAGTTGTTGCGATTTGGATCAACGTAAATCAAGGCCTCTTTTGTGACACCAGAGGGTGTATCCTGGAATGTGACACCGTGTGAGAGATTGTTCTGGTTTTTGTTATTCACAAGTGATTTTTCATAGTTTTTCTTTATTCCAATGATCTTTTTCAATTTCTTGATTGTCTTTTTATCTTTCCTTCTGCTGTCTCCGACCTCATCTTTGTCTCTTTCCTGATGCTTGAGACTACTAACGGCTGTTATTGTAGAGATTTCTGGTGCCGATGGTTCAACGTAGAACAGATCACCACGGTCGGTTACTGCTGATGTCCACTCGGGTTCATAAACACTGAAAATAAAAGGACAGTTCAGGATTATGCATCCCAGATTATGCAAGCCAAAGTATTACCAGCACTGCTGGTGTACATGGTGTAGGCCTAGGGTGAGTGTCATCCAGGTTCAAATCGAATGGGGGGGGGGGGGGGGGGGGGGCATGCAGTTGCAGCTTTAGCTTACTCTTCTTCGCCGGAGTACGAATCCCAACTTCCATCACCCTCTTCTGCAGAATCCCCATAATTTTCGTCGTCAATATGATATTCATTAAGTTCCCTAGTTCCCTGGTGATCAACTGGAATAGTTTTATCGGCCATTATAATTTGATTTCAAGTTGTTTTTAAGGACTTTTTAGTGTCAAAATCGAGAAGTTGTGCTCCTGTCCACCATCTTTGTTTACATCGTTCAATTTTGCAGATGGCGCCACTAGCATGACTAGTTTTTGAACTAGAGGCCCAAAAGCCGGCAAGGCCTCGCTGCGGAAACATAGCCATAAGCGGGATCTCGGACGGTGTCGCGGATTAGGCATCCAACGGGGTTTGATGCCGTACAGTGCGACCAAAATTAGATCCTTACTCCTTGCCTGCAATAAAAGTGGGCTATTGCCTGGAGTCCGTGGCCTGCTCGTGAGGCTGGCTGAATTAAAACTTACGCTGATTCGTCGCTGTCTTCCTGCATCTTTTTCGCACGTTTCCGTTTAGGCCTAAGAGCTTCCGATTTCAATTTTCGCAGACGCTTGACTTGGCGACGGGCTAATACTCCTCTCAATGAAAACATTATTATCCGTCTTCAATAAACCCTATATCGTCTCCTACTGTGTGCCATGGTTTTATTCCATTGACGTCAAAGATATCCCAGGCAATACCAGAATCGTTATCGAATGCGAGTCATAACCCGTCGTACATACAATGATGTCCGTCTGAACGCCGTGGCGAAATATGCATTTACAGGAAACAGAAAATGAAGGACGATGACTGAACAACATTTAATCAAACCATGCCCTCGAAGAAGGCATATTACGTAGACCCGTACAATGCTGTTTTTCATGAGATAGGCCAACTTTAAAACCTCCACAGCTGCGTTTTGATAGATGAATTATCTATAATGTATATAGACGACCACTAATTGAACACTTAAAGTCACGATAATTGTGAAACGTGAAATGCTTAAAAATCAATCCCAGATGTCGAGTCGCAGAAACATGCATGGGACGGAAACATGCATGGGACGGAAACATGCATATCGAAAACAACTGCCAACAGAACACGATCGACGCCACTTCGCTATAACCCTACATTGTATGCCGGTGTAGAAGTTTAAAATGCCCGGGAAACAAAGCATTCTATTATGCGCTTCAATCTCTGAGCTATTGACGGTCATGGTCTCTATAGAACCATATTGCAGAATACAATAGGGCCGGACACTTTTTCCAGGGGGGCATTTGTTACTGTTACACCGGTTTCATTTCAGACGGCTTCAACCGCACCATGGGCCTGATTCCACTACGGACGCCGCCGCCGTGACGTACACGCGGCCAAGTAGAGTTTATCTGGCATTCAACTTGGCCGCTCAGAATGCGGCTGGTGGTGTACGCTACTGTACCGACGGATATAAGATAACCGAATATCGAGTCAAACTATTACCCATTTGGTCATACCTGTTTGATAGAATTGTGACAATCCCATCGAACGTATCGAATCCGCCGACGTCCTCTTCTCGTGCCCGGGTGATCGTCGCTGACAGTCCAAACATTGTCGCTCCTGTTCCTTTACGAGATCACCGTCAAAGTAGACGATGTCCAAAAATGCAGGTGGTCGTCTTTGCGTCTGGATAGATCGTTCTGGTTTCTCATTCTTCTTTTTGCCTCCACTTAATGCTCGTGAACTGGAAGCTAAACAGCAAGGACGTCGAAGAAAGAATTTTCATTCTAATCTGACTGGCTGGTCTTAAATTAATCATGGTCACGTAGTCAAACTAATGATGATTCTTTATGATAATAATCTGTCACGTATATAGCCCGACTAATTTAATTGACTTGTTTAAGGCATTAAAGATCAATATGTCTGGATCAGTTTGCCTTCGATGATTTAAACCTCAATCCCTTAGGTCAATGATATTGCACGAAAAGGGGACTCGATAAGAACTTACATTAACGCGATTAGGGAAATAGTTACTTCTGATCAAACAACATGACAACATGTATATAGTGGAAGTGGAAATTTACATTATTTAAAGCATTCGTAGAATCTTCCCGTACTTTTTTAGATGCATCTCATACAGTCCATTTCTACAGGACTCAATAAATAATCATACAAATGAAGAGAGGCGTCACAGATACGAGTATCTTGGTAATGTGGTCTCTGTTATCTGCCAACGAAAGAAGGGGTCAATCTTTATTGGAGAAAAGAGAATTATCACGGGTGCATATCCATACTTACAATTATGTGCACTTCTTCACGATAGTGGTGGTCAAAAGTAGAATTATCCATAGAAATGATAAAATAATTCAAGATTTTGTCCTCCTTAACGTAGCGCAGTGTAAAATGTGAATATGCACTATCAAATGTCATTAAGTGTACACAGCTATTGGTACATTGCACATTCCGAGCCCACCAGGAATTTAAACATTCACAGCAAGCGCCAAGGGTGATTTTCGCTGCTTTCGATTATTTTAATATTTAATCACGGCAAAAAGTGAAATACCTTGTCTGTAATACTTATACCCCATAAAGCTTTTGACTTGTACAATGGTCTAGGTCGGTGTAACAGTAGAGTCGACAGTTGTATGAATGACTTATAAATGTTTTACTGATGGCTCGTGATGCTCATCATGTAGATAATGTGAAATGCTCGTCTTTTTAGAGAGGTCCCCAGCGGAGAGAGATGAAATGATTTCATCTTTTGTTATTTCATCTTTTGTTGCTTCACGAGGTATTCTAAGATAGGATATCTGGAGCGTTTGAGACGTTGTGCAGCGGCCATCGTGAGATGACGCCGTGAGAGGGCGATGCGATAGCTTTTGTGCTTCTGTTGGAAGGGAGGGGAGGGTCTTTATCGTACCAACGAGAGGGGAAAATATGTTGATGTTACCGTGAAGATCCCCAGTCAGTTCTGAAAGACATCTTTAAAATTTACGAACACGAAAATTCCTCAATTTTGGGGGGAAACGGACCAAATAATGATCATCCCACCAGAAGTCCTTGCGATGCATGCTGTCACCCTGTAAGTTGTTTTTGACGGACTTACTCCAATTGTATCCGTCGACACCAAAGCGTGCATATGCAAATCGAATAAAAAAACAGCTTGTTGGGATTTGCCATTAGCACTGATTAGGGTGCGTATTGGTGGATGCCGATGTACGGTGGCCCATAGAGGACATGCGTTTATTTTCAATATATCAGAATGTTTTTCTTTTTACAATGCGTTTTTTTTCTCTCGAATTACAACCGCCACCGTACCGATGAGATGTTGTGACAGTGTACACTCTACCTTCACCAGCGCGGCGATATTTTGCCTCCGTATGCTGGAGGTGTTTGGGGGGGGGGGGGGGCATGCGCACGGGGTCGTGAACAATCTGAAAATCGCGTGAGACGCATTAAGATCGGCAACCATCAGACTCTTTCAATCAGTCTCTTCCATCTCAATCATCGTCCCAAAGATAACTAGTATGGGGGACAAGGTTACCAGCTCTTCCAAACCTTCGTTCTCAGAACTGATTTTGTGAGCATTAAGCTGTTGGTTTGATATCGACGAGTCAATACTGAATTTTTAATTTTTAATGTGCCTTCCAGGTTTTCGTACATTAAGCTCTTCGCCCATTGCTCAATGCACGGTTTCATCCGACCCAATCAAAACGCCCTATGTGCAAGTGGGATTTCCCCGAATCCTTTCTATACGATCACATGCTGTGGGGAAACTATCCCTAAATATCCTGTTGAAGTTATAGATCATAGTTTCACCGTCTGAATATACTATCTATAGTTTCACCAATCTAAAACCGTTTCTGAATATATCAAGTCGGGCTCGGCCAAAATGAGAACATTTGATGCCATTCAACATATTCTATTTGGATGGAGTAAAGTTATGGACTGGGGGAAACAATTTCGTTGTCTATGCGTCCTGACGTGCGGGCCCGAAAATATTTCTTTTTTCGCATTTTGCCACAACTTCATTACGTTTTAGATCAGTCCACACATCATGGGTAACCCGAGTTGATAGCACTTGTATATGAGTTTGCTTTCTGGTTGCATTATTCATGATTTAAGGCCTGGCCGGGTATGTTCTTCGTAGTGGACATATTCATGTAATGGTCTTTATTTGGTCGGGGTATAGGGACGTATTCCCGTGAAATGTGTCGACTCTTACGTCTACGATCAATATAAACAACAAAAATAAGTAGTGCCCTCTCCCCACCTCAAGCTTATTTCAAGAAAAGGTCCGAACGGAGAATCATTTTTTAAACTTTACCTGCCAGTGGCCTAAATCATGCACGAGTGGACAACAGTACATCTTTTCATATCCTTTATACAGATCAACCAGATAATTCATTTTTGAATATTTTGGACTTGTTACTATCTCGATTTATGGGTCGCCGTGTGATGTATGACGAAATGTCTATTTGATAAAACTGTCGTGGATAGTATTCAAATCCATACATGCAAGCACGGGCAGTTATACTCATGTACGCGGCCATTCGACATCTGTGGCATTAAAAGTCAATCAAACCCCGTATGATATGTAATGTGTTCTTGCAGTACCTATACCATAACAAGTTTAATTAAAGCGAGTAATTAAGCGACATTTACTGTTTTCAGTTTTGGTCCTCTCGTGGCCATGTCAAGAATCAAATCGGACCGAAACTCCAACCACTTCGGCCGTATACAGATGCGTCTGCTCAGGAAACCTTTTCTTAGATTTTCGCGCGGAAACCACAGATTGTATACACACACAGTGCTCTGGTGTGGAAGCAAATGCCAAATAAAGCTTTCACACATAGCTCTGCTAGAGGTCTGGGTTTCTTTACGCAGCAGTCGCTCGAAGACGAAGCGGGGTTGCACTCGTTTGAAACCCATTAACTTTGTTGTGATTCGATGTTTAGTGATTTTGATATTAGAAGCAATTTAAAACACAATTTCTTCCACATTTTGGTTCGACAAAATTAGTCGTCAATTTCGATTCCAACTCATTGAAAAAGCTTTTTTGCCCGACGAATTTCCTTTATTTCGAGTTATTTCGAGTATCAATGTGCGGCGCGTGTGCGCAGGGATCGAGATGCGGATCTGAACAACATTATTTATAGCAATGGTTGTCACTCATTACTCATACCATTCACAAAGGTCTGTCCTGATATCAGTCGCGGAGACTGGCGGACCTGATCAAGCCTCAATGCTTCGTTGCTTATCCCCTAGCAACCGATAGCTTTGTATTTGCTGTTTACAGGCAGTGATTTTTTTCAACATTCAATGATGGCGATTCATCCGTCACACTTTCAGATATCTCAGTGCGGTATTGTACTCGTGAATACGCGTGCATGCTGGGACCTTTTTAAGCGACTAGAATAGTTATTGCACAACATTTTTTGGATTTATAGGTAAAGCAAAACATCCTGGTCGGTGGAGTCTACTCGTTACGGGCCTACGACATAGACGTTCTAACAGCACAATTATCGGAATGGCCATATCTATGCGGATAATGGCAGTTGCCATTGCTGTGATCGTTTTCATGCAAGCTACAGATTATGTGTGTTCCACCACCTCGGCGTGCACAGCTGACTGTGGTAAGCATAATGCTTAGGAAGTGACTACTTGGCAAGCCCGGCTTACCAAACAGCGACTTTTTCTTGTCCTGAATGGAGAGTCGAACTCATTAATATTAAAGTAAAGTCTCCAGCTCGCCAAACAGGGTAGATTTTTACCTGTTTGGCAAGCCCGGCTGGCCGAACAGGCTGGCTTTTTAGTGCTGTTTGGCAAGCGGTTCTCCAAACAGGACAAAAAAAGATGCCTGTTCGGCGAGCGGCTTGCCCAATAGACCCGGCCAGAGAGGGTCTGGATACCTGACGATCGTGTAGTAGTCCCGCTAACTTAGGCTTATTACTGCTTCTTAAAGAGCCCAGCGCAAAGTGCTTCAAGGGGGCCATTTATAATTAGCGGAATGAGCGGAATAAGTGGAATGAGCTGATTCTGGGCTTCAATCACCTGGAAAAGCCAGTATTTGTCGCGATGATCGTCGCCATGCCTGAACTCTGAAGACGAAGGGAGGTACGATAATACAGCACTGCACACGGCTACCGACTGAACTAAACTGTCCCTAGGCCAGTTTTCATGCCCTCATTGCGAGTCATGGCTTAACGACTGTAAAAACCTATTTTTAAATAATCTTTGTGGCGTATCGAACAAATTAAAACTTAATGAATTCATTAAGTTCCATTTTGTATGAAATTATATCATATTTTGAACAGAATCCGCTCATTCCGCTCATTCCGCTAATTCTACATGGCCCTTCAAGGGAGCATTTTATGTTGCTTTTAGAAAGGTACTCCACTGGAGTACATGGATATGAGCATCTCAAATACATGTAGGTCTACTTCTTTCAGTTCAATTTTCATGCGAGAGGCATGCTAAATAAAATGCACTTATCAAGTTCACACTTCATTACAATACTGGCAAAATGTGTACCTGATTTCTTACAAATGTAGATGTATCGCCACCATTGGGCACGCGAAAGGAGAACCATTTCAAACAAGCCCAATGTTCCAACAAAGCTTCTATCATATGTTGCCATTCTCTCTACAGATGTCAAGGTCGTCAGCTTTAAAGTAATGGTGAAGCAAATTGTTCCAGATGAAGTGACGGTTGTCAAGTTTGATTTGACCACCATAATGCTTACAATTAATAAAAAGATTTCGCCAGGTAAGGCTAGAAAAGTTCTTCACGACAAGATATGGGCACACTGCTGATGTTTTTTGGGTTGGTGAATGCCCGGGGCAGTGTAGCTATCTACACGCAGTTTACCCCCAGCCTGTAAGAAACAACGAAGACAATATCGTTTTCTACTGAGCGCCAGAATGGGAGGAGAATGGAGGTTTAGTGACAGTGGTATTAAGGTTTAGCGGACGAATGGTATATCAGGGCACTCCCCAACCTGATAAGTTAATTGTGATCATTGAAATTGAAATGAAATGAAATTCATTTGCCAAACACAAGATTATGCATCAGGCATGAAATATATATACAAATTGTACATGTAAAATTAATTACAACAAATGAGGACAAGGACAATTACAATTGCAGTGACGCCTAATTAGGCTGAAACCACGCAAGATTTTTTTCTGACGTATTCTTTATGGTTTTCTTTCAGTTACGAGCCCAAACTTGAACTTTGATTGTACTCTAAGGTGGGCAGAGTCAGATATAGGAGCCGGTGAGTACGATAACGATGCTTTCGACCCTCCCGAGAAAAGCTTGGCTGAATTCAACCAAACCGGGGAATGTACACTGGACAACCCTAAAGACCTGGAGGTTAGTTCAGCGTCGTTAGTTCACCGAATTGCTGGTATGGATATCCATTCGCTTCCAAACTGTTTGAATTAACCACCGTTTTATACTAAAAACACATACAAACAAGCCCTTATCCCGGTGTAACATCTGTAGCCGTTCCTCATACCTTAGTGTTTTCACACGATAGACAGCTAGAGATACGCAGTCTGTGATTTTCACGCAGTGGTTCGGCCTCGTCTCTCTCCTGAGGAAAACTATTCTCATGACAACGAATGCACTGCCCCAGGAGTCTAGATGGAAAGCTTCAAACCCTAACCAGTAATCGTCTTTGTCTCTTGCACTTCAGAATGGCCTCTATTACAATGACCCAAAGACTTTCTATGGATCATGTAATGTCACATTGACGAAAGCGAAATGTCTCAAGGCTGTCTTCCTCTGCGCTGATTGTCCACGCCCCACCTCTGCTTCATATACTTCCGATACTAATCGCGACAACAAAATGAAGTGTGCATACGTTAAACCGATCATTCACTGTGACAAAGGTAAGATTATCAAAGCATCCGCATACGAGAGATCTTTATTGATGAGAAAATTGTTCGTCTTCGGGTGAGGCGTCCACTGACATGACTGAATAACGCGTAGCCCGAGTGCAACTGCGCACCCAAAAAAATAATATGATCTGCGAATAGGTATGCCCTGTGCGTTTCAAGCAAAATCGCATTAAGTGGAACCCTACCCTGAAAGCTAATTTCATACATGACCACAGGTTCTGAATGATCGTTCACCAATTTTAGTTCATGTCATTGGCACAATCAACATGTTCTTGAATTCGGATCATATTGATCTTGCTGGTGCAAATTCTGACAAATATCAGAGTGCAGAAAAAATTGCCCTATCTATTCTTATATATCTGCTCCCCATTATCAAATTCAACATTTAATTGAAACTCCGTTTTCTACAGCTGTCGATTAACATCGGCTCCGCAGTCTGAGTGACAATTGATACTCTTGCAGTCTAAGCCATCTCGAAACACAAGGCTCTGAGATGACAAAATTCCTTGACGAGTTCCCTTCCCGTTATCAAGGTGGACATTGTATTTGTGGGGTAGACATGACTAACATGTACAGCAAAACGACCCTGTTCTTGTGATAGTGACTTGAGTAACGACATCCTGAGATTCAGGTTTTTGATACTCCTACATCGAAAGACGGAGTAAATTGAAAACCATTGCTGTCGTGCTGGATGCGGTAACGAATATTATGTGTCATCAACTTTCACTTGAGGTCAAAAGCTGAAATACATTGTACATCCATTCCTTCTTGTTACAGCTCTGTCTTGCTACCGGGGTGAAGGACATAGCGACAAATCCAAACTGAGGTGTGAGGATCCTCAAGCCGAATATTGCATGGTATGTTGAATTGTCCTGCATTTGGCGGCTCTCTTGACCAAATCAAAATGACGATATCAGCCTGAGTGGTCTCCGAATGTGCGGAATAGGCCTACATAGCAAAAGGATAAAAATACTCCTAAAACTGTTTTCGCTTTTATGTTTCCAAGACCTGGTTGACAGTTAAAAACAAGTCACTTATTTGGCTTTAACTTTAACTTCGCGTTAGGTCTAATGGGCTTAACCAAGTAAGTAACCTAATTATGCGTTGCTGACATGCTCTATCCCGCAAGTCGGAAATCTACATTATCTTAGTTAAGATCTTACAGATCAGTCTCGTGCACATGTACATACACATTAGTTAAGGAAAGACCTGCAAGGGTCCAAGTTCAAAGATTCTTAGATTATAACAAAGAATCTTACAAGAATCATATTATGAATGTACATGTGCAAGTACACGAAACCTAACAAAATTTCATTAGATTGTTATCTGGATTTTTACCTTGATTTTTTAATTTCAGGCCCAACGTAGAGAGGAGGAAACATCTTTGTTCGGGTGTACTCAGGACAAGAACTACTGCAAGGATAAGACAAACTGCTGCGTGTGCAAGAAAGACAATTGTAACAACAACGAAACGTGCGGCGTCGCCGCCCCCGCCACCGTCGCCCCCGCCACCACCGCCGCCGACGGCTCCGAAGCAACTTTCAAGATGTCCGTCATGGTTCTGCTTGTCAGCGTAATCACAGCGATGCGATTCTTTTAAAAATGATTATTACCCGCTTGAAAAACTTGGTGAGCTCTTAAAGTCATGCCAGGCACTAGTGAGCCTACCTGTATCAGGCATTAGATACTTTCGAAGAACACGAAGAGCAAGGTCGAGTGGCCGAGGACGAACGCAAAGGACTCGGTTGCAGAACTGATCAGTTTCGTTTGTACGTGTATTTGATACATATGATTGTTCAATGACCCTGTTTGAAGAAGACGCGGTTCTGCTCGTACATGCCTATGTACATAATAGCCATCGAAAATTAACGTACCTTTTTCTTATTTTAACCTATTACTGCCTTTATAGTGTCGAGTGTTTTTAGGCCGTGGGCAAACCCCAAAATCGCTTAGTTTTTGCAATCTTGTCAACATTTTGGGGGCAGAGGGTCGCAATAAATGAAGATACACGTACTTACTTCAAAAAAAATTGCTTCTAAACCATAGCAACCCGACATTTCAACTGCTCATATCTGCAGAAACAACATATCTGAAGTAACAATTTCAGTTGATGAGTAATAGAATCCTTTGTTCCCCGGACGTTCTATCGGATGACATTTTAAACTTCAATACTGGTACCATGACTGTCCCTCTGGTAAAAGTGCCCGGTCTGTTGTATTCTGATTGATTATGGTAATGATTTTATAGAGGCCATGGACCCTCAAAGACTAAAAAAGTCGCATGAATAGAATATCCGAGGACATTTCAAACGTCTACTATACCGACCCACAGAAACATTTAACACAACGTTAGTTACGCAGTGAGAGTACATGTATATTTAATAACCACTGCGTACAAGCTGGAATAATAAAGGCCATTTTCATAGGCTTTGCTATGTAGGTTATACATTCAGGTAACTTCCTTGGTGATATCAATACGTTTTTATACCCGGTGGCAATAAAGGCCTACGCCATTTGTTAAAAAATTAAAATTCGTAATTGTAAAAATTCCGCATTGACGTTGTATAGACAGATGTATACCAAGTGTCAGCAAATTCATTTCGTGTGCAGAATAACTCCTGTACGGCGTTGTGTAAAATACTGCATTTCTTTTTTCCTGGACCACCATTAATTACGATCGGCGTACCCCTTTAAAGTGTACGCGTCTTGTCCACCCTAAACATAATAATCTGCCGCCGCTAATAAGCCTACCTCAGCTTCTACTGTCAATTGAAACCGAATGTTATGATTTCTGAAGTAACTGGCCACTGTTGATTACGGGCACCTGCATCTCAGTACTTCATCGACAATATGGGCTACACTCCCATCGATCATAGAGATATCGACTATCTCGACATGGGTGCGGTGGTTGAGGAGTAGCTCCCCGAACTCCCGGTGGATCTCGACGTCCTCTCCGAGGTGAGTGCGCACGTAATATGTCCAGCCCTTGTAGAAGGAAGACGTGTAGAGGACCATAGGCCAGATATGGTAGCGGATCACCTGAAAAGTACAACACACATAGGGCCATTTTCCAAAAAGTAGAATTCGCCTCTTTTCTCGTTAAATATTGGGGACTTTCGCTGTGTTATTATCGGCCAATCAGAATCCCTCTAGCTGTAAGTCCCTGCCTTCTGAGCCGAACAAGCATTTTTAAATGTCTTTTGATTCGCCAGTACCTGATCGGAAGTGCCAAACTCCTGCTTAAGTAGTGAGGAATGCAGTAAAGTACATTTTGGGTCAGAATGCTTACCTTTTGTGCGCTGAGCGTGTTATTTTGAACGCTATTACCCAGAAGATGCATTAGACTACTTTACTCGACCACAGCAGCAGCAGAACCTACCTTCGCTAGGTGGCGATTGTTCTTGAGTTCATTTGCGAAGTCGGAGTCGAGTTGTTCGAAGGCTTTATTGGTCGGGAGTATGAAGGTCATCTCGCCACGCAAGGAACGAATGATATTGTCGACCTTGGCAGTCACAATCATGTCGTAGAATATACTGGGAAAAAACCAAGAAATTAAAGCCTGGTCTTCATTACCAAACTTTTGCAAACGAACATCAGCACCAGCTTTGTGGTTGGTCGAGTTGGCAACAATGTTTGGTAATGTGGACGCGTTTAATCCCCAAACACCGGCAAACTTGTCTTGAATCACACAGACGGATCAAGTTCATTTACCAGCTACATCACTTGGTGTTGGCATCCTCGTCAGTACTGGTTACTTTTTCAAGTAGCCCGGAAACAACCAATAGCAGTGGGTTGATAGTACGTCTACTTTTGATATTTATCAAAATTTTCTCCATACTAAAGGCCGTATCCTGTATTTTGTTTAAAAAATCACCTTGTACCACAAAGCCTGAAGCTGAAAGGCGTTTTTGGAGATGATAATGACAGGACCATTCGGAAGGCCAACAAACAAACACTTTATACCTAAAACGTTCGTCCGTCTTGAGAAAATCCAATATGGCTGACTTGGGCGGAAGAAGAACCTTGTTGATGATGTGTATCATGACATTCCCACCTCCGTAGTCAGCGCTCGTTACCTCGGCCCCTTGGATAGCAAAGCCCTGAAGAAAGGATCACTGCTATAGCTGATCTGTTAAGAAATAATTACCATATTTGCCAGCTTGGATATGTTGAAACAAGCCAAGGTTTACGAAAGGCATTTATGCTACGGGAGTTTTCCCAATCTAACAGCCTTTGCTACACAAGCAACTCCTGCAGATGAAATTGGCGTGGTGAAATATGCATGGCGTTGTGAAATGTCCGCAACCTGTTTGCGATACATTGTACCTCCAATATCTACCTCTCATCAGCGGGTGCACAAATATTTCCGATCAGGGTATTCACCTAAAAGAACACACTTTAAAATCAATGAACACATCTCTAGAAATGAACTTGTAACCAATCTTCAAATAAGTTTTCATTTTTATGCATATTTTTTGTTCCTACCGTCTGACTTCCGAACGCCCGATATCTGTTCAGAGAAAGGGACGCCCCTCCGCTTGTCTCACTTTTGAACTGTGTCTGACTGTTCACATCGGATAGTTTGTATTGGCCCTTGACTATGTGATACTGCATGAGAAGCTTAAGGTATTCCGGATCTGATGCGATTCGCTGCTTTTCAGTTGCAGATAACTCTGAAACAAGATATCGAAGTGCAGGTTCGGGGGACTTAGATCATGATGTTGTCTTTTTCTTTCCCCATCCCCTAAATCAAATCAGTTTCAGACTAGTTTCCTTGACGTCTCACCGACTCCACTGCCAAGAAAATCTTGTCTGACCGACGAATAGAAGGGGTTCTAGAATCGTTTTGCACCAAGTACTCATGCGTTTGGTGCATGTCGCCCTAATTTTTGGTTTTACACCTTTATTGCGTGTATTTCTCTGCACACGGATACTCTCTTCTGGCCTACCACCAACTAATGATTTATATATATTGGAATAAACAACTGTTCTGCCGGCAAATCTTTTTCCTTCCTCTCATTTGGCGACGTTAGAACAATGTACTCCACCAGTTCATCTCTTTCCAAGAAGTTTTCCTACCTGACCATGCTGTTTCGCTTGGAATGAAGAGAGTCCTTTTCTCGCCACCATTGACGTAAGCCTCAAGACCTGCCCTCCTTAGGTACTCTACGTACGTGTTTAACTGCAGCCGTCCAGCCAAGGCACTAGCTCCAAGGACTAATAAAAGAAGAAAGAAAAAACAAACTCATTCCTAATAATTTTTGATCGTGCATCGTGCATTGTGTATCGTTTACCTCAGGAGACGAGTATCGGAATCGGTATCTTACTGGAACGTTCATGTTTGAGTTATTTGAATAACATTGGTTACGTCTGGCCAAGGTTTTGATACATTTATACAAAAGCGGAGAAAAGGCTCACTCTTAACGCGAGTTTTCATATCTGAGATGCAAAATATGTTCATGATAGTTTTAGCGGGTTTGGGATGCGTGGTTCTGGGTGCTTTACTTACTGAAGTCAGGCAGCAAAGTTCTATCAATGATGTGGATGACTCCATTCCATGTGACGATGTCCGCCGTGGTCACCGTAGCCTGTCCGTTGATACTCAGCCGCCCATGCGCATCAACGCCGAGTTTCATTCTCTTATTATTCATGTTCACGACCGTCTGTTCCTCCAGGACCGAGGCGGAGCAAATCGTAATTGGGATAATGTGAAATTTGATAAATGCTGCAAAAAAGGATAGAGTATGTTCTCGAAAATACGTTAGTGTCAAACAAGCTTGCCGGAGAAGTCCGTTTGTGGCTCAGCCCAAGCCGTTTGAGAGATTTGAAGTGTCACAGGATAGACTGTCAAAAGGACGTTTTCTTCTTTTACACGGGCGTGATTGAATAGAGTCAGTCTACATGTAAACACTTTTGTATTGTATCAGCCACTCCACTCTTATTTCGGTAATGATATTTTATCATTTATCTGTTGAAAATGATTCCAACTGTTTAAGAAAGCCCTGTTGCAATGTGGATGTCCTAAATAACCAACGCAGCACCGCATTTTCTTCTTAGTCGTACCTCCTAATATTTCTTTATCCTTCAGCCTCACCGTAATTTCGGGGTCAAGATCTTTGAAGGCTTGATCTGTAGGTGCCAGTATGGTGTAGGGACCTTTTTCAGCCAGCTCCGCGCTCAGTCCCGGCACTTGCTCAAGGTGCTTCACGAATTCTGAATACTGGTCGTCGGACTGAAGTGCCCGCATCACGTTCTTATGATCATCCGGAATCGGTTCAATAACCTATGAAATATCACAAAGTTCAGTGGGAATCCGTGATGGCTTAGGTTTGGGGCCATAGGCCAAAAAGCGAAGACCAAAAAAGCGAATTTGGGGAGAACAAAGGTAATTACGTGGCATACCGTACAATACACTGGTGATTAAACGAAAGACTAACACTTATTGCTATTACGACCTTTGACTGACGTTCGTTTTAATGTCAACAAGAATGCTGCAAAGAGAAACAATTTCGCCTGATAAACTGCAAACTAAGAGAGGAATATTTATAAGATGCTCCAATAAACAATGCATTCTGAACTTACCTTGTCTATGACGTGAACGATGCCATTAGAAGCTTCTCTATTGGGCATTATGATTCGAGCGCAGTTGATGGTAATGATCTGCCGAAAAATAAGTTCATAAATTATGAAAATACATGTATTGCTTGTTTCGTACTAAAATGACTACATGTACTACAAAGCATAAACCCAAAGCAGAGCTTTTTTCAAATGGTCGATTACGAAATATCAGTTCGTCGTAGGAAACATTGGTTTTAGTAGCCACAGAAGATAATCAAATCAGTGCCTGTCTAGTCATCTATAGTATATCATGATCAAACTACATAAGTTTGTCATTCACTGGGCTTAAATGTTCAATACAAGTCTTTCGCTAATTTGGCGCTAACTTTTAAATTGGCGTTAGCTGAATAGACTCAACTGAATGAGATCGGTGACTTAAGATACTTTGAACCAGTCAGAACCCGGACTCACGCCATTGCAGTATTTATGTAAAATGGCCTTCTCTTTCATTCCTCGGACAGCGTACTCCATCGCCAGCATCTGGTTTCGCACGATGTCATTGGTGTAAAGGCGGCCTTTGTGCATATGGTATCTGATAAGTGGGTTCCCTCTAGCAGCTAGGCGAGTACTGGAAAAAGAAAAACTGATTTGTGTTTTACTTCTTTCTGCAATGATGTAATTTTGGGTTGTTATTCTTCTGAAAAACTTAAGATTTTTGTTAGTAAGTCTTTGTAGAAACCCCATTCCCAGGCTTATCATGTGTAAAAAAAACCCCTCTACATACAAGTCTTTTTATGGACACTTCATCATTTACAGGCGAGATGTTGTGGAACCCTTTTTTAAAGGCAAGGTTTTTGTGACAATCTCATTCACAGGGGAGACTTTCGTTAAAACTTTATTCACAGGCGAGTTTTGTTTGGAAACCATATTCAAAGGGGAGAGTTTTATGGCTACCTCATTCAACCGTATTAAATGAAGAGATTTTGTGGAAATTTTATTCAAAGAAGAGGCTTTTCTGTATTTACCCAATGGTGCTATCTAATCTTTCAGCTTCATCGATCGCCTCATTGGTTGGAACGAACACAGTGAAAGCGCCATCTTTAGACAAGGTTCGGGTCAATCCCGCTTGCTGGATGGGAAACGATGTCAGACCCATGTTATTCGTCGTCCTCACAACGTTCTCGAGTGGATCAACTGAAAAGGAAATGTTTCCGATTTCATTCAATTAAATTGCAATCAGGCTACACCTTTGTCATATCAACATGTTTATTATTGACTTTCATCACTGAGACTGATATACCTAAAAGTAAAAACAGACAAAATGGGCCAGATTTTTGGACATTTCTGCTGCGTGCGTAAGTTTCCGTTTTCCATGTCTGGCATTGTAATCCGTACATGTTTCCACAGCAAAAGTTGTATGTTAAAGTTTCAACGATAATTGGCTTTTTTACCGGCTGGTAATTGTACCCTAAAGCCGATAAATTACGAGAAAGCTAGTGTCGAATCCGTGTCTTATAATGCGCAGAACATTAGCTTTTGAGATTCAACCCCACACAACTTCGCCATGACTTCTGTGTCGATCAGCATTCAGGCGAGAATTCGGCCTTTCAGAAAAATAAGTGGTACATGGTCATACCTCTCCGGCACCCACTCTTTCCCTCTCCTGCCTTGAAACCAAAACAGCACTCATATTCGATTGTCCTGGAAACAATCACAAAACAAAAATCAACCGAGCTATATCGGGATCCCATGCCTTGACTTATACATCTCACGAGTTGATACTTTCGTCACTTTTTACAGTTAGGCGCTGTCTCTCAATGTGAAGGCTTACACACATGTTGGTAACGGCAAAGGACTTTTGACCACCAAGGTTTTTGTATCTCGTCAAGTAATCCGGCCACTAAAGGGAGTTTTGACAAATACATATCACACAAACATGATTGACGCTAGCTTTGCCGGGCTGCAATAAATGTCTCCTCTTATTGTCTTTCTTAAGATTTTTCACATGTCTTTTTGAAAAATAAAACTTGTTGTTGTTTACCGATATCATGTCTGATGATAGTAATTACAGTTATAGTACCAATTGACAAAATGTTACAAAGAGCCAACTTACGCTTGTTTTCCTAAAATGAGTTTAGGCTGGTAGAACAGACACTCAGAGTAGTATCTTCCATGGATACCCTTCTGTCCAGGGATGAGGTAATATGCACACATGTTTGGACTGAAATGGCACGGAACCAAAAATATGATTGAAATGGACGTGGAAAACGTTTTGAAGAGTTTTCTTGTTTTCTTTCGTCAGAATCTCATCTTTTCGACCAACATGCTGGCATGTCACATCATTTTATAAACCTCGAGGTCAAGCGATATTTGACTGAATCCCATTCTTTTCCCGAGGCATCAGCGCTAATCTGGGTAGGCATCAGCGCTAATCTGGGTAATGAGTCCTTTAGTTCCAAGCATGCAGAAATGCGGTGATTTTTTAATTTCGAGAGCAGAACATTGACGCCTTGACCGAAGTAAGCGGTAAACTTCACCATTTCCTTCTGTTGGCGCACTGAGGTAAATAGGGGAAATGTGCGTCTTTTTCGATGATCTCTCAGCAAATGGGCTACATAGCCTATAGATGGCCTCAATACTATTTTCAAATGATGTTTAGTAGTACGTACCCTTTCAGCCAAGGCATGACGTAGTTCACATCTCTAAAGGTGAAATTCGAATCTGGCAGAGCGATGTTATCACCATCAGCCACAACCAAACTCACCACCATCGAAATTAGTATCAAGAAATGCCGCATAGTAAATGATAAACCTGTAAGAAATGATTAATAAAGTGAAGGTCGAATCTGGTCCCGTGGTATCAGAGTTAAAAAAATTTGTGTTTTTTTTATTTGAAGATAATGCCATGGAGTTCAAAATCATGTTTTGATTTGAGTAATTATTATATTTACATTGTATATAACAGGTTGTTCATTGCATTGGTGGTTTGTACTGTTCTTTCACCAGGTCCTCGATCCGTTCCTACGCTGGTATTTTTGGGTCGTCTTGGTATATAATAAATACCGTTTGACATAATTTCTTCATTTACAGAGTTGAATCATAACAGTATGTGTTTTCACTGCTGGGCTTGCCCCGGTACCGTTAATATAATTAGGTAAGCCCTAGGCCTTGCGGAGCTCCCATTTCAGTGCGATCGTTCAACCCAGGTTATGTTTTTTTTCCTTTATGCCATCGCCTAAGAGATTCAATACATATATATTCCTAAAGGTTTTTCATTGACCAAAACTTGGAAAAAACATCGCCAACGTAAAATATCATATTTTACTGTTAAAACAATAAGACAATAATTTCTGCTATTTCTGTCAACTTCTGAACTAGTTTCTGAGTCTTAATTGTAACTCGCCTTCCTTTATCCAAACAATCTGATGGACCTTCACAGACTGACATCAACATGCGGTTTCCGGAGAGTTAGCATTATAAATAAGAGGCAGTGTATATCAAAACATCAAATATTCCAAGATTTCCTCCAAACGACAGCTGCATGAACATGATTTTGTTGATTATCATAACACGCGTTGTATAAAACTTCGGGTGTGGCCTATATAGATTTCGCTATCTCACAATAGTAGGTTTCCGTCCCACATTCAACCATCGCAAGTGTACAAAGAATAGGATTGGAGGGGGGGTCTCTCTACGCTCAAGTTGGCTATACAAAACCACAGAGTACAGTAAAATGAGCAACAACCACTCGATCGGCAGCTCATAAGCAGCATGCAGGATGCCAAGTGCAATCACGTAACTCTTAAAGATGCCAATTACATCATCTACATTTACGCATTCGTCAAAGAAAATACTCTCCTCTCTAATAATATTTTTTTCTCAACAAATGTCTCACGTAAATCGGAATGACCTTTTGAATTTAAATTAGTTTCATTTGGCAATTCGTATTTAAAAAGCTCATGATTGATCAAGTGGTGGGTCATATTTATTATTGCTAAACAAAATGTGGCACGAATTTCCGATGATAGTCACCACTACTAAAATTGAGGCGAAAATTTGAATTTTGTGACATAAACATACAACATTTGGTGTGGCATTTTGGAAGGATAGAACCCCGCTCGCTAATACATGATATGTCTGACCTTGTCAGGACATGACAAAAGATCAGCGGAATAACATTGCTTTAACTCTTTATCCAGATATTAATAATTAGTTAGTTATATCATGCAGTCCTGTACTTCAGTTATTCTTGTAGTAAAATTGATAGATTTTGAGAAACTAAACCAACCTTAGCTTCCTTTATGAAGTCGTTTCGTCCATCAAGGGTCCCGGGAATCCAGCAGCAGACTGGCACCTTCTCGGCAGTATGCAGTCTTATGACGGCAAGTGGTTTTATTAAGCTTATTAGTGACTAACATAACATCCGAGTTTTGAAACGATGCATTCGTGCCCCATTGGGATGGATGTGGGTGTTAATGGCATTCTATAAAGCTTTTTTCCTCTAGGCATAACATGAATAACAGTTCTTATTCGACGTTCAAACCTACTGGGTCATCCGTCATGTTCATTGGCAAAGTTGGGTCACGTTCTGACTGAAAACGTCTTTGCAACGATCACGCATCCTTCCCCCCCCCCCCAAAAAAACACAACCTCAATTGACAATACAATCACATCCTCCGAGTTATCATAAGTGAATGCAGATACTCATCCTTCTGTATGCAAATCTGGTCGGGTCAACTTATCTGATGAAATCATTCAAATCGGCCGGTGGTTCAAATATGATGGGTTTACCATCAGCGCCTGTTTATAAGTATTACCGTTGGTTAGCGAAGAGGATATCAAATTTTAACGCAACAACACAATTTGAAGACGACTATGTGACATTTAATAAAATCATACACTTTAAAACATATCGCAGATTCGGCATGTGATGAACTTAACATAATCGTTCTTGCATGTTTCAAGTCGACATGATTGTGATGCACTAGTATCTAACTCATATACACAAGGCTCTCGATGGACCTGGAATATATCTTAAACTCAATCGAACCTCAATATCATTTCTGAGTCCAATCTTTCAAACTGTTTGTCTTTGTTATTCTACGTAAAACTAAACAGCTTGAGATCGCATTCACATTAACTGGAACTGGAACTGTAACCTCAGTTTTATTTCTGAGTCCAATTCTTGGAACTGATTGTCGTGTCATTGTTGATTTCATCAAGTTTATGTAAAATCAACTTCATGTAAGATAAACATCTTGAGATCAGTGTCCATCCTGCTTAGATATGAGCACTCATAGCCCTCGATTTCCGCTGCGTGTGCTTCATGACGTCCTTGATGACGTACTGCTTGTACGCCTGCCAGTCCCGCTGCTCCTTGATTTTCTGTCCGACGAACTCCACGGAAGGCCACCCGACCACCATATCACTGACAACCTGCAGAACGCGGGCGTTTGCTCCGTTTAGAAATAACTTCTTGGACATGATGAGACACTCCGCGCCCTCGCTGGCCAAGATCAGCGGGAGCTCGGCTTCATATGAAGCGCTGTCGAATAGGGTTTCTAGCCCCTGGAAAAGGAAGGAGATGGTGCGCATTATCATCAATTCAAAGCCTTTGATCGATAGAAATCGCGATATGCACCTGCAGTGTAATGATACAATCATCACCAATGGCCAAAGGTTTGAACTGGTCCGATATGGAGAAAATGCAATTACCGTCAAGAGAAGTGCGATCACAAATTTATTTTAGAAATATGACTAAGATAAATTGGCTAACTATGCTATTACTACCAGTGAGTATGTAATAATCGGTACTAAGCTGTGTTGGTGCTTTATCTCGCTGAAGGGAACATCCATCAGACGTCCTTAGTTTTAACGTATGTATTATAAAACTTGGCCACAAACAGCATCTTCCAAAACATGTAGGTGATTGTAGCATAACGCGAATACATACAAATACGGCGCCGGCTTCCAATGTGGCCACTTTCGCATACTCCCCTGGCAAGTCGTAAATGCTCATTCCCGACCACTTCGCATTTTCTTGCTCTTCCTACAATTTAAGCAATAATGAGAAAGAGAAGTTTCATATGAGGAATTTTTTTTTGAGTATAAAGTAGCGGTTAACCCCAGGGCAGCAAAATGTATGGAACTCGCGTAGCTTCTATATTTAGAACAGAATATGAGGATTAACTATTTGGTCTGGGTCGCCTTGCTGGGGTTGATGATGACCAGCCAGCCCATTCTTCCCTTTTGCATTCGCACTCTTTGCAAATGGCCGTCGTTGCAAGTACAATGTCATTGAAAACCCCAGGATCCGTTCTTCGATCGACTTTATATCGCCAGGAAAAACTTTTATACGTAAACCGTCGACGCCTCTTCCCGTGCCTGTTTGGAACACAATGGATCTTAGCCTGCAGACTCTGCAACCTTCCAGGTTGAACTTCGGTTTCCCGGTGGAGTATGGCCAGGAAAAGAGTTGTTGTGGGTTTCGAACAAGTCCTTGAGCGGCACTGTAAATTCACATGCTTACCTCCTTCTTGGCGTCCGAACCCCGGTTATTGCCTGTCTGTACCAATTCCCGTGCCATGGAGGCTTCTGAAATGCATCCAAATACACCCTTTGAGAAAACTCCCTAACTCTGAAACGTAATTACTAAAAAATGTCCGGTTCGATTCGATTTTATACTGCAACCGCACAACACAAGCCAGGGATAATGGACCAAACATAAATTAAGATGGAATTGCGAACCTTCCTCTTTCTTGCGCCTTGCTGACACCCCGGCTCCCATCCTGGCAACCGCAGCCCCGATGCTGAACGGCGTCAACAGCTCCTCCTTCTTTTCATCTACCAATTTTTTTAGTCCCTAGAAGCATGAAAAAACGCTATTATGAAATGTGATATGAAAAACCTTTTTTATGTTACTGAATGAAATAAATTATCAGCATTGTAATGCTTTGTAATGGCCGATTGCAAGGATTTCTTTTCGATAGGACACTAGTAGCCTGTGTACCATTGTGCTTTGGAACCTTGTTCAAGCCAGTACTTACATGTATGCCAATATCTCTGAAGTGGATAGTTGATTTGCTATAACTACATGCCTATGCCTCATCTGTCATATCAGACAATACAGCCGTTGTTGGCGTCAGCATAACAGGAAATAGCTCAGGTAATGCCAAGTTAAGCAGATGCCGAGCTAGCAGTCAACCAACTAACTTTCTGAGTGCTGTTACCGCTAAAAAATGTAAGCGGGCAAAATTTTACCCTATCAAACTCATTTGATGCTCTTGTCTCGTCTAGGACCTCCCATAGATTGTCGTCTGCTATACCCTGTGCAAGTGTTGAGGTACATGGAGGAAAGGAAAGTTATAGGACGTAAGGTGATCGGATGAAGGTAACTACGGGTATAATCATGCACGGGTCTGGAATTGTTGTCATGAAACCTTGTCCGAGCTGCTCCGGGACCCGATTCAGGCGAATTATCTCCTAATACTAGCTTGCTAAAATAAATACAGTTTTTGATATCCAGTTATCGTAGGATGATGAATGAATTAAGCTTCTACGGGTCCTAAGGAGGATAAATTAGGGCGGTATGAGATATCCACAGAAGAAGAAAGGAGCATGGTATACGTGCTACATGTACATTGTGAGTACTAAGGGTTTGGAAATTGGGAAGATATTCTTTAATCAAGATTATAGGAAAACGAAGTATTTTTCATACGAATCTGACTAGTGCATGGATTTAATACAAGAACAAAGATAACAAGAATGAAGGGGAACAGCTGAACATACCTTATTCCGTCGTTCCCTCTCTAAGGCTATCTTCTTGGCCAACCCGGCCATGTCGGGCATCAGCGATTTCATCATCAAACCTCGCACGTGGTCTCGTTTCAGGTCAAGTGTCATATCTGAATACGAAGATAAAGTATTGAAAAAAACGGTTTTCCGCCTCCCATGCCCGAAAATCGACAGAATGAGTACCCTCGGGTTAAGTCTGGTTCGCCGTCGCGACATTATCAATCTACCTTAGATTCAGTGAGCGGTCATCCGTGCATTCTGGGATGATCCCGCTCATTCGACCATTAGTATGGTGGTAACTTATGAACAATTCGAAGTAATTAGCCTTTTTTCAATGTTTGAATGCCATTCGATTTATATATGGATATCAGGAATTTACTCACGAGAGGCCTTTTCTTGCAAAAGGTGTCTTATCCTGTCACACATCAACGGGAAGAGTTCTTCATCCTCCTCCGTCAGTTTCGGCATTTCTGCCATAACCTTCTTCAGGGCATTCTTATATTCTACGACTATACTGCAACGCCCCTGTTTTGAAGAAATTAATGATAGCGAAAACAGTTTGGCGGATAGCAATGAATGGAAGCCTGTTACGCAATGCAATCGGGTATCGGCACCCCAAAAAGTGGCGCTGATTTTCACTGGGTATGCGTCAATATGACGTCAAAAATCAGACTAATGTTAAACCTAGTGACTGTCAGCGCGGCAGTCGTTCTGCTGGACCGTGTACCTGCGCTGGTACTGCACTGGTCGATATACTGACTTATGATGATGCCAGATGGTGAAGACGGTAAGCATTCAACCTACCGATTTTATGATGACAAGGAATTTGTAATTCCGATTATTCTTGACTACAACTGTTCCTTTCCTAAAAAGTATGAAATATCGACGATATTAACATTTCTTTAAAGCAGCCAAAGATTTTTTTCATCTCTTCTCCCGACGGCAAACTGATTATTTGGCGATCAAAGAAGTGAGGTCCGACTTACTTGTTTGGTCAATATGATACAATTACAGCGCAACTATTTCATTAACGCAATGACGTTCATTTTCCTCAGCTGTTTGCGGATACCAATGAATACTAGTATGCGTATCTATCTATCATAAACTAAATATCATAACGCCTTCCACATGCACGTACTTAAAGTATTGGTAGCAGAAATTTCGCATGTTGGATCGGTCTTCCAGGAGTTCCCTCGGAAAATCTCGAAACAGTTCCATAGACCTGAAAGAAAGATAGAGTTAAGGATACTTCACGTAGTTGCGGTTATAGTGATAACGTGAAGTATGTGCTTTTGAACAACCGGGCTCTGTTCTGTCATATCATGTGTTGTTTTCATTTCTATGTCAATGAACGAATATCCACGTCACAGGTAACATGATTGTGACACGCGAAATGTGACTCTCGTGACTCCTAAGTAAACTCGGTCTAGTACTTACATTACGTAACGAACGTGATTCTCCTTTTGCGTCTGCAAAGGTATTTTGACGATTTCGTTGAAGTCCTGTGGAAAGAGCAAACAAAAATTAAATAGCCTTCGTAGATGAATTTGGATTATGAGAACACGGGCACTTTAGGAGAACACTTGGCAAGTTGGTTCAACTATCTTTGAATTATTCTGATCATGTAACGTTCACTTAATCCAATTGTCTATCAGGCGTTGCTCTCTAGAGCACTAGTTGGAACACACATTCGCGAGAACTTTACTGAGAAAAATCAGCCCAGCAGAATTCATGCCAAGTCTAAGGCACGACCTATGCCTACAATGGGACCGGATTGATGGAATCTGAATGTCATTAGTTAGAAGCTCTGAAGGTCATTGTGAAGGTCATTCAAATGACCGTCCGGGCTTTTGATATGCCTTACCCTTTGATGAAGAACTAGAAGTTCCACGTCTGTTTTGCATATTGCTGTGGTAACCCGTCGGGTATCCGCCAACATTGCATGTTCCTAAAACGATACAAAACGACAGCGACATATATTTAGTGCTTTTTACTTGACTGTGTCAGTATCGCCGATGCTAAAATTGCTTTGATTGCTGCGACATCTTCAACGGCGCTTCCCACATATGTACGTCCTTAGAGTAATCAGCTCCCCTAAGGCTGGTTACTCTAAGGTACGTCGTATTCCTGACATGTATAAGGCAACACCTACCCCGAATGATTGTCCTTCCTTGACTTGTGATATAGTGTGTGAGAAGGTCTTGTCTTTCTTCTTGTTGTACTCCCTGACATTCATCATGACCGTCCCTGTTAGGAGGATGTAGAAGTAGTGTGGCGCGTGGCCTTCTTTGTAGATCACACGGCGCGCTTCGAAACTAAAATATAATAGTATAATGCACAGGAAAAAACAACAACAACATTATTCCTTTCTGTTATAAAAAATAAAGCTTTGTCCTAACAATTGTCCTAATAATATTCGTATGAAGATGCAGTAAAAGCAATTGTTTTTTTCTTCTTCTTCTTAACCGTACCTTGGTTGGAAAACATTGATGAGAGAAGAGTCTACTTTCGGGTCACTTAACTCTCTTGCATTTAAACATGTTTTCACAAACAAGCAAATGCGCTAATATACCAGCACTACAGATGACAGTATTATGACACCAACTCCAGTTCAGCGTTTCGAAGGTCTTCGGGTGTTGTCATCATACTTATACATGTCATTAGCCTAAATGTGTTCAAATCTCACTATTTGTCATCTCGAACCATTATTACATTGTACCTCCTATAATAAAATTGCCGGCATAATTTTTGCTGCATCCAGTTCGGGTATTCCTGGAATGCTTCGTTGGTCTTGATCAGGGCAGAAATCTGAAAATATCAGAACAGTTATATCTAATGTTGACAATTTTTATGAAATACATTAGCTGTCTTCGTTCCTCGTTACGTGGTCCTTGGACGGCCACGTTTAAAATGATCATGCATTTCTGTCCAATTCAAGAAAAGAAAAAGCAACACTTTTAAAGTCTAAATCTGTAACAGAGAAGGGAAAGACACTTGCTATTACATGTACTGAACTTACAATGTAGATGTCTCTGTCGGTTCTCATCTCAGGTTCCAGTGCAAGGAGTTGTTTGAGCTTCTCAGACCCTCGATCCTGCAAAACAACATTGATATGATATAACCATGTGGTTTGAGTGCTTCAATGAGTCATTGTAATTAACCATTTCTAAAATTCATGGGTGATCTTGAGGCCCTGAAAGTCTTTATAATAATGTAATATCCTGGTCGAGGATATACGGAGGCAATGGCAGCCAATGCAAGCAAAGACGGGATGACGTCATCAATAAAAAGAGTTCCGGTCATGCACATGGATGATGGCTGGAATTATCACAGCATCTGTTTCTTTGTTTACCTTCCCAGTTTTTCTATTTGTGAATTGCTCCATTCTGAATGCCATGAGCTGGTTGAGCTCTGCCTCGAGGTTCAGGTGATACTCCATGAACGACCACTCCTCTTTCGTGTTGTTGCTGGCACACCTGTGAAAATGGAACATGCCCATGATACATGTACAACGCACTCAAGATGCTGTTCTCGGGATTCTTGAGTGCTCAGACCTTAAAAACCCGTTAGTCAATTATGACGTCCGAGTAACCATCGATTTAAAAAAAGTTTAATATTTGAAACACGGTCAGTTGAATGAATAACATTTAAATTTTTCTCTCGCAGGACGCTGAACAACCAAAGTGGACACTGCTTCAAAAATACGGTAAAACGTTGTGAATTTATGTGTCTATGCCGGAACCAGTTGCCTTTCACAACTCAGCCAGGCTTGCTATTGGTAATCATCAATGCCTCCTGAAATCTCGACAGAAATAATTTTAAATTTTTAAGGTTAACTGCAGAAACACTTTTGAAACTTTTCGTTAACTGCAGGGTATGCCATTTTTGGTTCAGGTCACGACTTACTTCTTTAGATGAATGCAGAATCTCATTATAAGTTTTACTGTATGGGCCATTCGTTGAAACCGTTCGAAGGGCTGAAAGAAATACGGGTACATGTAAACCGAATGTTAAAATCGACAGAGTCATATCCATTTCAGTTTATTCCTACATTTCATTGCCTCAAATCTACAAGCTATATGACCAAAGGAAGGCTCTAACAGTCAGGAACTATTGGGCCATTGGGAAGCTGGCAAACCTCCCGATTTGGAGGTCATATCGAGATGGAGAGCGTCCTACCGTGGCATCCCACTTTGGCAATAATTCTTGACTGCTAAAAACTAACTCGATTATATCGTTACATAATAAAAGCAAGGTTCTCCTGCGCAGAGAGTAAGCCAGTGTAACAGTTTAAGATGTCCCAGGATAATTAGGACAGAGTATCCCGGTGCTGTGGTTGTTTTCCATATTTCAGTGTTTCCCTACAATAAACAGCCAGCGAGTCCATGAAATTTCACTATACAATTTGGAATGACACTGTTTCCGGGGGACATTTAAAACTTAACATTGACGTCGCAAAAAGAAGCAAACATAAAAAAACAAGTTGAGATTTCGGTTTCGTTCACAGAGTCCCTTAGTCTTTCTTGCCGAAAATCAGGAGGCACATCTATAGAGCGGGGACAAGCATTGAGGGATCGCCATGCCTGCGAATTCAAAAGCTTACCTGTTCACCAACACCCGAAGTCTACAAAAAGAGGGTTTGATGATTATTTGGATCTTAATGATGATAAAGACAAGCCGTATAATACTACCTGCTCTTTTTCAGCCTCTCTGAAGCCCTTATCACCAAACGTCTTTGCCTTAGTACATGTAGGTATTCCGTGTTTACCCATTGTTTACTGGGCCACTCACATGTACACAGTTCTTTTAGTTCAAAATAGTTTTTGTTACAGTACTTATGTATCACGAGCTCATCGCCGATTTTTCACATACTGATGTATCGTCCGCACCGGCTATGTAAATAAATAATCATACACTTGATGGTTTCATATATTCTTTTTTCACCATTGCTTATTTTCCTACAGAAAGCACATTAATTGCAAACAAGCACTAAATTATTACTCAAAACACGTTCCTCTTTAGATGAATTTCCTGATGAAAATATGTTTTGTTGTGATAGTTCATCACGAAATCTCTGATACAATTACAGCGATAAAAATATTCTCATTGTTCAGTTTTTTTCTCGAAATTATGATGTAATTAGGTCTGGTCCAAATTAGAGTTCTTTCCGATGAACGACTTTCAAGATTATATGAGTTTTGGAGTGAGTTAGTTTGCTTACTCGTAAATAAAGTGATCTTCTTATCTTTGAACCACCATCCCTCATTTTCAGGACCAACTCGAGGAATTTACCTCCAGTTGGCTTTCGCTGCACGTCGCTGTAAAGGAAAGTTTCCACAGCTGTAAAGAAGAACTAACACATGGCACGCGAGGGAGTTTCCGAATAAAATGAAACTCGATGTAAGAAAAGTGTTTTTAAAGATTGAGTGTTATTTTTGTTATTTATTCCATCAAAAAGATTCTTGCCAATCTGTTTGAACCTGCAACTTGTAACTCATTTATTAAGACGATGCTGAGCGAGGTATCTGAAAATAATGTTAATGAATGAAGAATGAAAATGGGTGCTACTTACCCAAAAGTACTCTTTTTTCGTACAAGGTCAATTCCTCTCGACCACATGCCGGAAATCCCAGACTTCTTCTGCTCGGAGACATCTGATGACTCCTTCCGAGCACTGCCGGCCGGATGACTTAGAAAATCTTCATTCCTCGAGTCATTGCTATCCAAGAAAGTAACACTCCGAGCCCCACCGCCCCTCACAGCATCAGTGCCCACAGTTTCACTTGAATTCCCTATCACCATTCTCGGGGCAAATGCGGTCTTTGGTCTTAGCGGAGAGGAACTCGGAGTACTTCTGTTGCCTGGGGACATGACCCTGGCTGTTGCTGAAGGAGTCATCGCCGACCTGGGTCGCCTCGGAGGGGCAGGTGTTTGTTCAGCAGATCGCAGGCTCTTCGCAGAATGGCATTTTCTTTTCGGCGTTGCTTGTCCTATCCTAAAGTCGCGTGGAATGTTTTGACTTTGGCATCTTTGTATTCGCCTCGCTCCTACTTTAGGTGGCGGAGGTTTCGACCTCTGCGCTGCTATCTTCATCATTTCAATCTCGATTGATGCCCTGCTTTGGCGCGGTGAGGCACTACGAGCTCGGCGGGGTTCAATGGCGGACTTGAGGCCCAGTCTCCCCTGCATCTGCACAGCATACTGGCAATGATCATCAGTATCCTCGGGCTTGACTGGGAATTTTGGATTGGCCGACATTGCCCGTATCCTGTATGTAGGAGTAGTGCTTAATCCAAACGACATGTTGTCTCTTCAGATCAATCTTTGGCGAACCCAATGAGAATAAATCCAAAGCTTTTACCAAAGCTAATCCTATTTTAAACTCCGATTGTCAATAATTCCCAAAGCTGAATTTGCCATTGTCGACGTAAAGGAGGACACCCAACGTTATCTCCAAGAGGGATTCACTATAGGCCGACATAACTCACTTTCTCTCAGCCTATAAACCTAAGAAATAAATGTTAAGCTTTAATATGAATTACACGTATAGTGATATCTTACAACAATCCGATCCGAGAGTTCTTGTTCTGCCAAGAATTTCCTTCCCACTATCAGGAAAATATTGTTATCACTAAACGTGTTCCTTGACAAGATAGAAAACTCAATATCGTGTTGCTTTATTGAACCCAATGAAGCCCTCGACGAAGCATCGCCCCTGAACAGTCCTGCCGCGAGTAAAGAGAGATCATAATGGTAACTGCATCGTGTTTGAAATATACATCCAATATAAAGGAAACCAAAGAGTTTTCGATAGGATTTGCGAATTTTGTTTTAGCCAGAATTGGACCTGTACACTTAACAACCGTATGACGCTTCTTCGCTAGTTCCTCATCGCATAGACAAGAACATCACTCGGTCATCGCCAAAAACTTTCTACAAACTTGCATGGTTCGTGTCCTACAGATAACTCCCATTGGTCGTGTTGGTCGTGTTGGTCGTGGTAACCAAATGACAAAATACAACTGGATATGACTGTTGGTGGCGGACTCGGCTACAACTTCAGAGCAATCCGCTAGCACAAGACATATGACAGTATGAAATCTTCGGCTACATTACATATTCATTTATGAAGGGAATACATGTATCACACAATTATACGATATTTGTCTTTAATTGTCCCGTTAACCGTGGGGGATATCCTTCTGGCGTTCCCATTCATTTGTCCAAATCACTCGAAAAAAAAAGGAACAAAACGCCGAATTTGCTTTTGTGTCAAGCTTTTGAAGGATCATTTAACAAGTATGAAAGGTGTAAGATATCACAACGATCGGATGGAACGAACGATTGTACCTTAACAGTATGATATCATACAGTTTGTACGTTGTGCTGCGTGTCCATTAAAACTTGTCATCGACAAAGCACTAGCCGAATTCCCTCTATGGCCTTTTCAATACTTGTAGGTGGATCATTTTGATTTATCACTATAACTGTACATAATTGGAAAATATCCAAGGCACATTTCTTTGGATATATCAATGACTTGCTTTACCGTCACACCATTAACAGATCCATACCAAGAGGTAGACTTTTTAAGAGATATATTTGGACGATTGGAGGCAAAAATAATGCAGGTAGGGTGATATGATCGATTTCAAATTGCTACAAAGGTCAACTATATTATGCTATCTATTAGCTCATTGATCGAAATCGTCAATTTCCCGAAAATCAACCCATACCTTGGGGGATACATGCCATAGTTAGGATTGCATCCGAACATTCTCCATAAAGCATTGCTATGAACAGAAATCTCTCCTCATGTGTAAATGAATTGCCCTCGGCATATCGGCGTATGGACAATATCAAGTAACATATAATCTCTTTTCAGTCCCAGCTACAACTCACTGCATCACCAGTTACATTCGTCCACCAGGGATATGGCACACAGCAGCCACGCAATCCACGCATGAACTTCTCGAGGAAGGGAATGAAGATTTGTTCCATACTGCTGTTGGCCATCGGATCCGTTTCGATCAGTTGCGGTGTTCCGCGGCTCTTCCTTATAGGTTACTGGATGAAATACGCTGGCGCTGGGATCTGGTGCGGTGGTCTCATGATTATCCCTGGAATCCTCGGCATCCTAGGCCATAAGAGGGAGAATAAGTGCCTGATAATTGCCTGCATGGCGATGTCTATCATAGCAACGCTCGCAAGTGTGAACCTTTTCGGAATTTCGACATGGAGCGTGGTATTTGATCACAAACCTTTTGTCTACGACCTGCAATTGACCCAATGGTCAATTGCGTTAGAGATCATTGAAATCATGTGCAGCGTCACCACCTTTGTTGTTTCCATCCTCCTGTCCGCAATTTGTTGCCGGGCCACATGCTGCTGTACTGTGAAGAACTACCAGAACCAGCCACAGGTTGTCTATGCACCGCAGCAAGTCCAGGTTCCCACTAGGACGACCTCAGCCCAGGGTGCCTATCCTATGCCCGTTGGTGCGCAGGTTGCCGCTATCCCCACCGGCGGAGGCGCGACGTATCCTTACGGACAACCACCGGCTTATCGCTACTAACCTTCTGCGATGAAGCGATAAACTATGGAAGAATGATATGTAATATATTTTTCACGACGAAGAGTTTGGTTATTATCCTAGTATATAATGTGAGCCAATGAAAACGGGAACATCTGTAAGCCATTGAAGATGGATTATAAACGAGTTACAGTGACTGAAATGAATAATGAGTGATTCAACAGTACATAGGGATACCTCAACTCCATACGAGCAATTGTATCCCAATTGTTACTCCATATTTTATTTTTAAAAGGGCGACGATGGTCTAAATGGGCTCAAAAACGTCAAGTTAGCTTTTGAATCGTTGACCCAAAATTTTGGTTTGTAAACGGTTGATGATGTGAGATTTGTAAATGCTTCTCACTAGTACTACGCGTTATCACTTCATCTCCTCAAAAATTTGCTCTCTCGGCATACCTACGTTAACCTGTAGCGAGGAGATGATATGTACTCCGAGCATTATTACATCACATATCCTACGGGGTTTTGATTTGACCTACTTTTCAAGGTCGCAGAGGTCAATGGCCCAACTTGGCCGTTTGAGTGTAACTATGGCACGTTTCTTAACCATAGAAGCTATAAACTTGAAACTTGGTACACATGATCCCTATGTCAGATAATCTCTGCTGCCGAAATTTGGTTTGATCTGATTCTCGACTTTGCCACTAGGGGACCAAAACTGAAAAGGTAAAAAGTGCAATATCTTGTTTATTAGTGACTTGTTTTCGATAATATATATATGTCGTATTTTTACATGTATTCAGAACCGTTCTTAGATTGGTGAAACTAAAGTATACATGTACATAAAGAAACATGTCACTTGGTGAATGGTTGTTGAAGAGTTAGGAGGTTGATCCATGATTGTGATATAATTATTGAGTTTGCGGATTTAGCTTTATTCTTTGTCGGCATTGATTGATACTGTTACGTGTCTTTCAGCCGCAGGGACAACTTTCGACAGGACCGATCACGCTCACTAACAATGAGCGGCCACGATTGACCTTCTGGCGAAAGGTGATGAAGATTTTATCCATACTCATGACAGTATTCGGGTCTGTTTCTGTTTTTTGCGGGACAGTGCGATTAAAGTGGAACGATGGTTTCGCTGGCGCAGGGATCTGGTGTGGTTTGATCATGTTAACCTCGGGTACCCTCGGCATTCTTGGCTACAAGAGAGAGAGCGAGTGCCTAATAGGCAGTTGTGGTGCAATGTCGGTCTTGGCATTCGCCGCCAGTGCGTGTCTTCTTGGATTTTCATCAAGTGCGTTACATCAAAACCTTTCACCACAACACGACCATTGGTCAGTCGCGTTTGAAAGCATAGAAACTGCAGCAAGTAGCGCAGCATTGGTGGTTACTATGTTTTTGTGTACGGTCTGCTGTCGGGAAACAGGCCACTGTCCTTACGGTGCTAGACTGATCAACGGGGACCGGCCACAGGAAATGTACACTACACACCAAGCTGAGGTTCCTGCTCAAAGCGCTTCCTACGCCATGGATACCTTCCCAAACATGAATGGTCGAGCAGAAGGTACCGTGAACAACCCAGGAGGAAGCACGACGATGTATTCATATGAACAGCCTTCAGAGTACCGCTACTAGCACGTTTGTCGTATTGCCATTTAGGTCGTTCTGTAACCGTGTGTAACAGGGCATTGGTGAAATAAAGGGACAGGTAGGACATGACATATGTTGATTTTCTTGCAAAAATGGCATCCAACAGGACTGCGACCTATCCAAACAGGATCTTTTAAATTCATTCACCGGCCATAAACACTGGAATTTCGTACTCTATCAAGAGGTGGTGCACCACAGCAGATAATATCACTGTTTGTTCTAAAAGTGTCCAATCCAAATTGCAGAAACACTGAGGAAACTTTTGTGGTCGATCACTTCCGTTGTTCGTTAAAACCATCCGATGAATGTTGAAAAGGACAAAGTGCAAATAATGAAGATGAATTTATTTGGGCGTCATGCTTTGTCTCTTTAGCGGAAATAAAACAACGTAGACCTGTTCGACTGAAAATGATACAGTCACCCATACCATGCAGATTGTGCACACCACGTCTCTTCTGCTGAAGAAAACTACTGAAGTATATTTGAATAAATTCTCCTTCCGTGAGGTATACATTGACCCAATTTTCATCCACTCCGCGTCCCCGAGGCTACTCGGAATCGAAGAGTGCAACCAGACCCCACCCCCCCCCCCTCAACCCCCTCACTTTCTCACGCACACACACACACGCACCCCCACACGCACACGCACGCATACCATCACCACCTCTGAGATTCAGACCTCACGATTTCCGATTTTAGCCGAGGAAGCCAAGGTGGGAGTGGATGTTGTAATCTAACCAATTGTATACGATGCCGGGATGGATCATCGAAGTGATACAACGTTGCTTTGTTATGAGATTGGTACTAAAGAAAGTTTTAGTTGCTGCGACGATTGTGTCCGCTCTGATAGCACGTGTGTGCCAGCATTTAGAATATGCTGGGTGTGGTCTTATTTCAGCGAAACCTTTTCAGGAAGGTCGACCACACATGTACGTATACCCCCTGCTTGTTCATCAGCCACAAAACGAGGCTGTTTCCCAAAGCACATCCCTTTACTCTGAACACCGTCAAAAGTAGAAACAGGGGTGCGTGTGGCGTAATTTCGTCTTTTTTTTACCCGTAACACCCGCAAAACGTCCCTGTGACTGTCTCTTAAGATACAGAATGCGATCAAAAATATCACTGCCATCAGCATCATAATCATTACAATAATCACGACAATCATCTCTAACGTGAGTCCTTCCTCTGACGTGTGGATTTCGAGACTTTGAAGTGTTTGGGTATCCAAGATGGCCGCCAGTGTTGATGTAACCTCCGATGTTTCAGTAGTGTTAATCGCTTTTCGTTGCCTTTCTTCCTCGGCTGAAAGTAAGGAATATTACGATTATTTCGTGACACAGTTTTACATGACCGTTCACATTTCATTGAATCGAAGAGCTTCCTCTGCAGCACCTTTTGTCTTTCAATATGCTAATCAGTGAAAAGCTTGTCCGACGCCGAGTACACAACCGGGTGAGTATAGAGGACCTAATTTGCTTTCACATCGGCACAAAGCTGTTCGTCGTCTTCCTTCCCTGAAGCTGTGAGCCCGAAGACGTATATTTAAGGGACCTATGCGGGGTGTCTATAAACCGAAGATCGAAGACCGAAGATCGAAGATAGAAGACCCACCCAAAACTATAAAACGAAGATCCCCCCAACTATAAAAGGAAGACCCTAATGTCAACTATAAAACGAAGATCCCCCCAACTATAAAAGGAAGACCCTAATGTCAACTATAAAACGAAGATCCCCCCAACTTTAAAAGGACGACCCTAATGTCAACTATAAAACGAAGATCCCCCCATCTATAAAAGGAAGACCCTAATGTCAACTATAAAACGAAGATCCCCCAACTATAAAAGGAAGACCCTAATGTCAACTATAAAACGAAGATCCCCCCATCTATAAAAGGAAGACCCTAATGTCAACTATAAAACGAAGATCCCCCCATCTATAAAAGGAAGACCCTGATGGTTTTCATTCTCATGTTCAGTTACTGCACAGTTTGTTTTCATTTTCGGTCCATGCTACATTAATGATTTGAGAAAGTAAGTGTACCGGGTACTACACCAGTCGTGTCTAGCCTTAGCAGCTTAGTGGCACAGTTTACATAAGGCGGGGAGCCCCGTACCTGTTACCATGCAGCCGTGCTCCAATATGACCTAGTTTCTCACTGTACTCATCATAGCCAGCCCTCAGCTTCGTCCAGAAGCTGTTTCTATGTGCATGTGTGTGTATCGTCATAGGCTCCTATGTCACTACGCCGCACTCAGGCTAGCTTGCTTGTTGAAATACAGATGCTCAGTCACGTGTTATGACGTGCAAGTCTGCAGTAACTGAACTTGAGGGTCTAAAACCACCAGGGTCTTCCTTTTATAGATGGGGGATCTTCGTTTTATAGTTGACATTAGGGTCTTCCTTTTCTAGTTGGGGGGATCTTCGTTTTATAGTTGACATTAGGGTCTTCCTTTTATAGTTGGGGGGATCTACGTTTTATAGTTGACATTAGGGTCTTCCTTTTATAGATGGGGGATCTTCGTTTTATAGTTGACATTAGGGTCTTCCTTTTCTAGTTGGGGGGATCTTCGTTTTATAGTTGACATCAGGGTCTTCCTTTTATAGTTGGGGGGATCTTCGTTTTATAGTTGACATTAGGGTCTTCCTTTTATAGATGGGGGGATCTTCGTTTTATAGTTGACATTAGGGTCTTCCTTTTCTAGTTGGGGGGATCTTCGTTTTATAGTTGACATTAGGGTCTTCCTTTTATAGTTGGGGGATCTTCGTTTTATAGTTGACATTAGGGTCTTCCTTTTATAGTTGGGGGGATCTTCGTTTTATAGTTTTGGGGGGGTCTTCCATCTTCGATCTTCGGTCTTCGGTCTTTGGTCTTCGGTTTATAGACACCCGACCTATGCGACTTGACTTAGCAGACATTTCTGTGCTCGCAGCTTAAAATGCATACAGTCATGTACTTTCTCGGTGAGGCAACTAAGATTTGATTTGAAAGTGATAGTCCTGAGGGATTTCCTAAATGAGATGTAGAAACATCCTCATTTACTTCATGCTGGTTTTTCAAGGCGGTCTCAAGATAATAATATAAATAACGATCTGTACAGGAAACCAGGCTTACATATAGTAATATACATGTAAATGTCCCCCTATAAATAGCACTGGCATCACGCAAGGAGAATCTGCTAAATATAAGCTTACATATGATAATGAAAATGATCATGGGGTGGGAATTCTAAATTGTTCGTTTCGTTAATGATTTCTGCATGTATTGGTCTACATAAGTATATAGGTCCCGGATATAGGTCACACTGGAGTTATCGCATAGAGTGTGCCCCAAAAAAGTATTTAACTTGAGTTGGGGAAACTAAAAATAGTGAGTATCTTGACGATTGGGATACATATATGAATCAGCATTATGAAATCAATTAATTAATCAGTCGCATTTGCTTGATAAACTATAGACTCCTTGACAATGGTCTGTTTAAAAGTGTATTTTTCGACACCTACCTTTTGCACACCAGTTACAACTTGCATCCCTGTTTGGCTGACATTTCCGCACACTGACATAAGGGTAAGAACATCTTCGACACCGGCGACACCTCTCGTTGAGAGTTTTCCTGGGGTTATAAGTGCCTTCCGCGCAGGGTTCGCACACAGTGTCGGTGGTCAGGGAGCATGGTACCCCCACGCCGTATCCGGCCGGACAGACCGTGCACGCACGACACGCAGTCCTGTTTTTTGTCATGTCTAGATATGCTCCCTTGGGACAAGTGTAGATTTGAGCTGATCGAAGGTTTATTTCCTGAGAAACAGAAAGGAAAATCTAGAATAATCAACAAAGTGCATTTAGATGTATCTTGAAGACGGAAAGATTAATTTCTTTTACATTTCACAATCGGGATATTAATCAGATTATATGAAAGCGGGAGGAGTATAGGCAGGAGCTATGGTCCAATTCATGGTCTCAAGAAGCATCAATCTTGTTTGACTTTAAAACCATCATTAGTTATGATGCCAGGTTCTGATATTCTCTGTGAGACAGTGTAATAGACCTCGCAGTAACTTCGTAAAACACTTTGTTCTATCATTTAATAGACCTCTCAGTAACTTCGTAAAACACTTTGTTCTATCGTTTAATAGACCTCTCAGTAACTTCGTGAAACACTTTGTTCTATCGTTTAATAGACCTCTCAGTAACTTCGTAGAACACTTTGTTCTATCGTTTAATAGACCTCTCAGTAACTTCGTAAATCTATCGTTTAATAGACCTCGCAGTAACTTCGTAAAACACTTTGTTCTATCGTTTAATAGACCTCTCAGTAATTTCGTAAAACACTTTGTTCTATCGTTTAATAGACCTCTCAGTAACTTCGTAAAACACTTTGTTCTATCGTTTAATAGACCTCTCAGTAACTTCGTAAATCTATCGTTTAATAGACCTCGCAGTAACTTCGTAAAACACTTTGTTCTATCGTTTAATAGACCTCTCAGTAATTTCGTAAAACACTTTGTTCTATCGTTTAATAGACCTCTCAGTAACTTCGTAAAACTCTGTTTCCGTGTGATAGATCTCTCATCAACTATGCTCTAGTGTAATAGATGTGAACACTGCATCATTTGTTGAGACATGGGTAAATGCCTCAGTGAAGTTTGCATTGTAAAACTTGACACGACGATTCGAAATGGCAATGCCACGTTACCTGTATTTCTAGGGTTTTGGCCTACTTAACACTTTGATAGTTTAGGTCCATTCAATACACCTTGGCAAAGTTACGCGATATCGCACTATACAATACCATTATATTTTGAGTTCACATACAGTATGGTTGTCAAAAATCAATCCACCTTTTGTGTTTGGTGTGTGTTTGATCAGTCAGAGACAGAGATGTGTTACAGCGCCTTGTCAACGCGCCATAACTCAAATAGAGAAATCAAACAAACTTCAAATATATAGACGTGTATTCTACTAGTTTCACCGGCCGATCTAAGACCAGGTGATTATTATCACGAAATCGAAACAAAAGCAAAGGCCACAACATGACGAAATGAAAATTGGACAACTAGGTGCTGCTCATCCACCTATTCCACATTAACATTGAATGGTATCGAACGACAACGTGCTTAGGAAATTTGTGTTTTTTTCTTCGGCCCTTGTTTTTAAAACTCACCCAATATGTGCTGTTATATCCCGTTACCCCTTTTCCTATTGTCAAGTCGCGAACGAAAAGAGTATACTACCCGGTGTACGCCCCTTTTTGGTAATAGGAGAATCCGTACGTAGGAGAACGAGTACATAATGTATTGGAGAGCCAACTCTTCTTCTATTCTGATTCACATTTTCCACTTTGCTGTCTTACCCTTACCTCTGTCGAAGAAACCTGCATGAAAATATCGGAAATGATCACTAAATGCAAGATCAGCACATGTTTTATGAAAAATACCGCCATCCTTCAACTTGGCTCCGGAGAAAATATACCAACTTCCCGGTATTGCGACTTATGAATCAGGAATAGCTAGAGTATGTCATAAATGGTATTGTCAACCGGGATTCCCCGTTTGTGAAAGCGCTGAGAAAGTCCGTTGGCAGATCACTAGTTTCTGTTTCTGCCACGTGAGTCAGTCCATGCTTTAAGCTATGTCGTGTGATTCATAGGCCTGGCCTACTCATGACGTATGGGTTTTCCATGACTGAAAGTGAAAAAGAGACGATGTGCAATTTAATTAGTTAAAATCTGGGTGGGGGGGGGGGTTAATGTGGGAAAGGAGGCCTGGGGCGGAAGCTCGTATTTGTGCTGTGCAGAGCTGGTTGTAACTTGTAGGTGGCTTCAGTTTGATGTTACCATTTTCTAACCAGGTTTCAAACTGTTCATCAGTTTATTTTATTCACTAGTCACGCACCGTTCGGCCATGTGGCCAGTCTCTTGCATGTGTCCCAGGGAGAGCCGTTCCACGTAGTTAAGTTTGAGAGCACGTGCTCTAATGTTTGATCTAGTGCGTCGTCCCGGCATGACCGGCATGACCGGCACCTTCCGGATTCCTCTTGAGGTCGGCCTTCAGTCTGCAGTCAGTGCCTGTCCTTGGAAGAAAGATCGCTGCTGTCTCTCTTCTCTCTAGGTGTATAGGATGCTAAATACAGACTGACTCGTACGAACCTTTTCTTCACGATTCGGAATCTGCATCTTTTTGTCTGTCTGTGATTCTATACTGCCTGAGTTTTCAAATTTGTTATCGTCGTCTGCTAGCGCTTTGGTAACCATAACGCTGTCCGAATCCCCACAATAAGTGCTATAACTTAAAATATCTTGGGGAAGGCATAGTACATATTCGAGATCACCCGAGGTAAACAATACACTGGTACTTCCTGTAATCACCAAAGATTGTATGACTGATCAACCAGATTCATCTTTGATCAGCTTTGACCTGGGTGAGTAGAACCAGTAATGACTGCAGCTTAAAAAGAAGTCTCAGTGATTTCACGAAACTGCACTTACTACTAAGCCTAGCTGTTTGCTTCAGTGCGGACCAGCCTTAACCGATTTACATTTTGAAGTATCGATGCAATGAGCGGACGTACTTCCGGTGAATAAGCCATGCCTTGCTCACTCATATCTCCGAGGTGGGCTTATTTCCGGGTGTTCAGACGGCTCGCACGCGAATTTTCTGAATCATCTCGCAGCAGAATTCCGTTCTCGTGAGATCCATGGTAACCGCTGTATATCTAAATTCCGCTAGTACACACATCACCAGTCGATTCTCAATACTATAGGGAGTACTATATATTTTTGTACCATAAAAATTGGTGATGTCAGTGCATGCACTTCTTCATATGTTTTTATGGGTTGGATATGCTATAATAGGATCCCTCACATCCAACTTCCACCAGTTTTTTGTATCTTCCGCTGATATGAAATGTCATTTTTGTAAGGCTTCAATAAACGTATTTGAATTTGAATTGAACTTTTGTAAAGTTTTTTTGGAAAAATGGTCGCAGACATTTTGATCAGGAAGTACACAGAAACTTTGAGTTCGTGCATCAGGCAAAGTTCCCAACAACATTGAAAAGGCTTCTGTATTTGGTGAAGGTAGGTAATACTGGTGTCTAATTCTAACGCTGGCGTTATTTGGCTGTTTCACCGAATGAGATAACGCCAAAGTTAGGAGAAACACCAATCTTAGTGGAGAGAAAATTTGAAGATGAATACATGTATTAACAGAATACTGTGTTGCTGGTGAACGGATTATTCGAAATATCTTAGTGCAAGCACCCAAATTACTATTGCATAATTATCTTGCAGACGGACTTAGACTCTTTAAATCCGTGCCTTACATTACAAAACTTATGTTATTCAGCAGTGACACTGACAGTAGTTGCATCCGTGACAACCAAAGTGAAAACTCCGTCACACCTGTCGTCACAAATTAACCAATCTGAATGTTTTTGTAGATTTGACGATCCATATAATTTTTCAACAAGTAGAAACACTCACAAACTGAACCAGGATCTTTTTTGTTGAGGGACTCGGAACTCAGAAACACGAGATACTCGGAACAGCTTCATGCTCGGAGATAAGGATTTTGGATCTCCGTTGTGTATGATGAATGACATATCGATATGGTAGGGTGTGTGATGGTAGGTATGGTGTGTGATAGGCGAGCCTACGAAAGCAACTTCGGGGAGCTGTTAAGGCTAATAGATGAGCAATCAAACGGCGCGAGAATACTGACCAATTCGTCCGAATTACTTGAGCTATTATCTCACAGGAAGGAACTTTCATTCTATTCGCCGATAAAACCTGCCGAAAACTTGGCCTCTCTGCTCAAATTCAACGCTTCCTATACAAGCAAGATATTTGTGTGAACAATTTTTTGATATCACGTCGATATTTCTTGCCTCCTCCAATCGCGTACAAGTAAAAATTCACCGCGTGATTATTACCGAAAAGATATAATAGTATTATGTACTGAAGATCATAGCGTATTCTCCAATAAGGGACATCTAATAGGTAAATATCACGGACAGCTGACATAACGATCCCGTACATTCTATACGGCGTCGAAATAATTATGTATGCGACGCATACCACAATTAACATCCGGGTCAAGTATCTTTCTTCTTTTTCGCGAGATCCCGCGTTATTTCTTGTCATCATTTCTCCTCTTTTCATGGCGGCTCGACCAAGAGCAAGAATAATCCAGAAGTTGCAGACGACGATGATGATGAAGGGAATTATGGTACTGGTGATAAAGTGGACGATGAGGACCACGTTTTTCAGGACTGGGTGTCCTGGGATGTCCGCATGGATCAACGTGTCGTCTGAAATGTAGACATACAAAATACGAAACAACTTTCAAGATGTATAAGAACTGATGAACACGAACAGTAAAAAAGTTTAAATACATAGGCCTTTGGCGTTTTTACCTTCTCTCCGATACCTATAGACGAAAAACATTTGCAGGTTGAAGATACAACATAAGACGAAGGTTGTCACCACGGTTTTGTTGGCGCGTTCCTGTGTGCATAGCCTTGTGGCAGACATAGGGAACTGCACCACGATCAGGCGGTCGATTGACATCTGCGCAAGCGCGAAGCTGGAAAACATGGCGGAAGTCGAACCTTGGAACCAGCCGAATCTGAAATGCGGTAGAAAATGTGTTCAGTGCACTTTTTTGTGACTTTGTAAAAAAAGTGAGTTACACTAAAAAAAACTTTCGAAATAAGGTTATAGTAACACACGAGGGATTATAAAGAGCATTGGACGTTTCGCTGAACTAAAATGGCAGGAGATTCGCATAAAAATGGAGAAACTAAAGGGGTTTTTACATAAACGCAGTGTCCTTATCAAGGGGAAAGGTGACGTGAAAAGAAATGATATGGGTTTTATTCGCGCGTGAAACGTTACATGTGAATAAAAGCCATGAATAAGTACATTTTGATATATCTTATTAATAATACTCGTGACTTACTGTAGCATCAGTTGTGACGGCTTGCCTTCTCCGCCCCACCAATAGATGACGGAGTGCACCCACATCATCTGCAGCAGCATTAAGGTGTCTCCCACCGCCACCGCCGCCATGTAACAACAAGTCGAGATGGTCCGATTCTTCTTTTGAAGGGAGATAATAAGTGTTAAGATGTTCCCGGGAATTCCTATTATACCGGTCACCATCCAAGAATACCTCGCGAAAAACCCCAAGGCAACGATGAACGCACTGATGGTGGCAGTCAGCCATGTTTCTGTTGTTGGTTCTGTAAAGTTCCCGGATAACGCCTGCTCTGAAAAAAATCCTGTATGTAGTCTGCACCGTTGATCATGGACCGCCATCAACCACTTTCCTCATGACAGTAATGACCTGTGTAGCAGTGGAAAGTCCCCCTCCCCGGAAAAAGAGCCCGGCCCTATCGTACATGTATTTTGACCGATTATGGTATAGTTGTATAGAGACCATGACCATCAATACCTCTGATATGAAAAGCCCACACTGGCAACTTCTGTGTGATCAGTCTGCCCACCAAAAATCACAGTGTCCTTTTCTTGTAAAATAGAATGCATGATAATTTGTCACTTAAAAGGAAAGTGGTGAACGGCGATATGATGGTTGGGCTTGTTGAATGCCAACAGACAAAAATTTTAGAGTAATGGCAGAAAATACCAGATTTTCGAAAGTTGTCTGGTCCGAAAAGTTTAAGGATTGGATAACCATCATTTGTTCATCACCAAGGGACGAGTACATGATTACTCCTGCACTGCCCTGCGTTATGTGAGAGCGTATATTGAGCAGGCGACAAATCCTAACATAACATGAGAGAGATTTCCTCAAATAAAGAATTCCGATTAGTCAATTTGCAGAACAGTCTCGATCAAACGGTTTCGGCTCATCTGACTACACGTAGGTATATTAAACTGTCATTTCTGTAATATCGCGAATGGCTTTATGTGACCAAGAAAGCCACAACCTCTGGCTGCTCGCTTTATATGAACCGAGACCAGCATATAAAGAAGATATCATGGTAACTGTCAGACAACGCCCGCATCTTTCATTATAGGGCCATTAATAAAAGTTAGTGCAATTGCCCGCCGGGTTCGTGCCTCACCGCAAATTAATATCAATCTGCACAGTTCTAGATTGTACCATCACCGAATTTTTGCGCGTGCTATTCGATCTGTTAATGACCAACACGTCTGGCAGTATCACATATCGTAATCATCTGTATAAGTGTTCTGGATTACACATATATATTGTATTACAATGTAAGAGAATTAAATACGTAATTAAACATGCTATGAGATGTAACGAAAGTTCATATTATTGTTTTTGCATCCATCATGATGGCGTTGTATTGTTACAAATTGGTATTGTCAAGTTGACATCACCAACGATGAACGTCCCATTAACATTTCCGTAAGGTGAACAAGATATCGTGTTCTCTCGCTTGTGCTCGAAGTAAAGTCTTGTGAATAGTCCTAATCCAAGGATGCTCAGTAAACAGAATGCATATAATGTCCTTCTGAATAATAATTGTGATGACGTCAGAGCTTTCGGCATTTCATATTCTGATACATCTTGTTGACTTGAGGTGGTTTCGCTGCTGTATAGTTTCGTTTTAGCACTTTCTGACTTCTTCAGTGATCCATTGCAGATGATTGCTGGAATGAAGATGAAAAAAAACGAAATTTTGCGATGGTCATTCATATGTCAGGGCCTTAATCTCTGTCATGTCATCAGGCCTTGGATCACTTTCAGCCTGTTGAGATCAGCAGCAGACAAGAAATTGTAAGATCTGCATTTTGGTCATCAGATTTCCTAAAACCTGACAGGTTTCGTTAACATCTTCGTGGTTCTCTCTGCCTCTGTTAAGAAATCAAATTCCTTTGGCCCACAAGAAGCTGTTTTCTATTTATGAAGAAATTCAATAATGTTCTCTTCAAGAACGATTCAAATAGCCGTGAATACATACCACGCTTTTCATCACTAGCCATATCGCTTTCTTTCAAACAGGTTTCACTGCATTGGTCATCTCTGTTTATGCTCTTCGGGTCTGGTTTGGACGGGAATACACCAGACCTGATTTGTGCCTAAAACATGTAAAAAGTGAGGTCATAGCCACGGTGAAATTCATTGTGTACTGCCAGCTGTTTTGCTCACTGTGTGGGCTATAATTGTGCCACTTGACCGTGACTTTTCATTCCAAAATAAGTTATCTTAGCCATCCTTCTGTGACTTTTTCCTTAAGAGATCAATTTGTGGAAGAATGGAAATTATAATCAGATTGACGGCTCTCTATTAATATTAACTGAAAAAGCTACAAAATAAATACATGTAGTAATATCTGTTTTATATAGCGCCGTTCGATAGCTACGTTTCTCATGGGACGATGGTGTGATATCAAAAATAAAAAATGATTCAGTACCATTTGCGTCTGTTTCTCCCAGTCAGTGTTGTATACAATAGTGACATACAATATCGTTTCGCAGAACAAGGCAATTGTCATACCCCACCAGAAACCTGAAAAAAATATTTAAATGATGTCAACTTCTTTCAAGCAGTGAAGATAACATTGAACGCTGATTAGATTTTGGACAGTACGGAGTGTTTGGTAGCTTAATAGTTTACTAAATGTAGACCTATAAGGAAGTCACATCAAACAAAAACAGTCGACATATTCGGGCTGGAATTCGAGAAGATTCGGAGAATTCGGATGGGGCAAACGATGTATGAGGTGATATCTATACTGCAGGCCAGAGAGAGAAATGCTATGTGTATCGATTCGCTCCATGGCCGGTCTCTGCAGGTCAACACACATTTGGTTCGGAAGTGGACAAGGCTCGCTCTAATTCGCCTTGCGTTCTGAACAACTTCTCACTCATTGACAAGGTGATAGGGCGCTTGTGTCACTGGAGGTTCTGGCAACCACAATCTGTCGCCCCTCAATAATTCCCCAACCAGCTACCAACAAGCAATACTTTTCCATACCAGCCGTCTTCAAGTTTGTCAGAAGCATCATGCATATCCCTGCAGGCAAACCAATTAGATACATCCCTGCGAAGACAACACAAGCTGCTACTACCTGCCGGCCACAACCGCAAAGTATTCTTGACGAAACGCACTGAAAGAACAAAAAAATCCCCATAAGGCTCAATCCCCATAAGTCTTGGTGTGATATACATCGGGCGACACTCACTTACATATTGATACAGATAATCGTACGAGGCTCTCCACGCAGCTACCGCCACAGGCTTTTATCTTACATCTATATTCCTCATGATCAGTCACCAAAGGTCTGCCGATTAAAACCCAGGCACGCTTTGCAGCACGTATAGACTCATGCAGGGCCTTCACCAGCCGGCTTGCCAATTACAACGGAGCCTTAATCGAATCTGTTCCATCATCAAAATATTCTTTCTTCTTCTGCCTTCAACCTAACTTCATTGGAGCGGCTTGTCGTTTCGAGGTCATGCTGTGTCCGCACAGTTTTTCCTCGACTTTGGTGTCTGCAGGCCAAAATTCCAGTTGTAAATCCTGGTGCAGGGGACAGTCTTGTCGGATAGAGACAGGTGTATGCACTATGCAGTCTGGCATTGGCATTCTGCTGTGTCCATCGTCAATACGAATAGAACGGAATCTATGCGTGGTTAAAAAATGCGAAAGATACTCACAGAAGTACAGTCGAGAATATGGTAGAAGGCTACAATGGGCACTAAATTTCCCGCTAGGTCTATCACATCACTGGAAAAGAAACCGGAAGCATAAACGTTCATATAAATGTTGTGTAAATGCACAGTATTCGTTCCACCCAATAAATCCATGACTTCAGCAGATATCACGTCATCAAGAGTAACATGAGGAAATGAAGTCTCCATTTTTCTACAACAAACTGTACTGGTGGTCACTTCTGCAACTGTAAGTAGCTCGTATACTGTACACTGTGGTTGTTTTTTATAAGGCTTTCCGCTGTGTGCAATTTGGCGCAATCTGGCATGAATTTCTCAGCACATGAGATTTTTGCTTCGTTTGGCTGCAGTTTGGATGCACGGTCGCATGCGTTGTCGCAACATTTTATTTTTTGAGGACACATCCTGCCTTGACAAGGTAGGCTGCTGGGGTTCAGTCTCTCCAGCCAAGTATACCTCGCACCGACACTCAGTCTGGATAAACAGTCATATCATCTCCTGGTTTAGCCGACCTAAAAGGATACTGATCCTCCTGGGAGTGTCAGGTGTGCTTCAAGCAAAATAACGTTCGTTTGATGAGATTCGATTTGATGCGATTTCGCACGAATTACACAACGCACGCGATCTGTGTTGTCTGAGTGTAATAAGGCGGGGATGCAGTAAAGCACTGCTACATGTTGTGTCGCAATCCTATCAAATGTAAATTTATAAAGTTTTTGATACGACCCTAAGAATGTATTTAGCCTGTGTTCTTACCTTTCCTGCGAAAATATTCTTGGTATATGATATCGCAGGGTCAGCAGCAGTATGATAATGAACAAAGAAGCCATCCACGCAAGGGTGTAACCGGCCACCACGGCCCTCTTGGCCTGTTTTCGATTGTTCGCCCCAAGTAGCTGACCGATACGAATGTTTACCCCTACGCTTATTCCTGCGGGAATCTGGAAGCAAATTGTGATATTGGTGGCAAGAATATATAGGCTAGATTGTTGGTAGGTCAGATTATTGGTGTGGATACTGAAAGAATTGGTAGTGTGAAAATGATTTTACCGTTCACCTATATTTTGGGGGTAAAATGTGCCCAAAAAAACATGTTTGGCAGCGATTCTCCAACCCAGAAGTATAATGCGTATAAGACCCACCATAAATGTTATCGTCTCCACTTGGAGTATGATAGCCTGTGCCGCGAGTTGGACCTCACTAAGCGTTCCAGCAAGTAATGTCCCTGCCTCAAACGCCCAGAACTGCAGCGAAAGCATTAGAAGACCGGCAATGGCCAACTTAAGAAAGGTGCCCCATTCTTGAAACAGCTCCCACGTCCATCCAGGCCATGTCTTTACGTACGCCTTTGAGATGCATATATAGGCCAACGTACTCCCGGCCATACTCCAAAAACCCAATATTTGCGAAACGGCTGAACCCCTGAAATTGTGATTGAATGTTACTTTAGGAGTGGCCGATATATATGCCTTGAACACACTGGTCGTACGAACGCATTGCAGCCGACCGGATATTTGAAATGGATTCGCCGAGGTCATCGTCCAGGCATTTGCATAGGTACATTACATATGAGGTACATAAACATCTATAACATACCTTTTTGACCGGAATACCCCCACGAACGAGCTTTGGATCGCATCCAATCACAGTGTACGTGGTACCAGTGTGGTACCTTGCATCTTATCACGATACTGAACCCCGACCAGCTACACTTATATATATAATGGGAGTGTAAGACCATGAGGTTCAGGATGGTGTGGAGAGGAGAGAGGGGGGATTTCAACGCTTATGTAAGTTTCTCGTGCTTTGCAGCAGAGGGTAAAAATTGGAATCAAGGGATTCAATTTATTCGCGTTTAATATCTGACGCATTGAATTCATCTGTCTGTATAGAATGTGTAAGAGTCGGAGTAGTACGACAGTTTTGTAGTTGTTCGCCGAAAAAAAACTTACTCTACTCCAAATCCAAAATGAGAGACCAAAATAAACTGAAACAGCGCATTCACAGCCAAGCCAACCGCTCCAATGACCATTATTGGCTTGACAATGTTCTGCAAAAAAAAAGATGTAAAGGGACATATTACAGAGACCTACCTAATTGCAATGAGTGTACAGATGGTCTGATAGTATTCTCACCAAGAAAGTCTAATCACTGAATTATTACCAAATCGTTACCTAATTGCAGTGAGTGAAGAGAACGTCAAATAAATTATCATCAAGGCCTACCCTGTTTCAGCGGGCGAGTGGGGGGGGGGTATGGGGGTCCAATCAATTATAACCAAAACCTACCTGACTTCTGAGATATTTAGATAGGATTGTGTTGAGGAAGTGTCCCTGAAACGAAGTATTATCATAAACTGTTAATTCGATAGAACATTAATTTCTTATTAATTCCCAAAATTTTCTCAACTTACATAATATAATCCATATGCTTTTTCATTCTTAAGAAATAAAGGTATTACCCCCTCAATGAACCTGGGTTTTTTCTTCGCATGTTTTTTGGAAGTGATTGACGTTGTTTTCCATTTCGTTTTATCTTAAAGTTCGCCTGAGTGACATAAAAACTTACTGGTACTGCTGGCATATAAGCCAGTGTATACCGGCCAGATATCCTGAAATTGAGAAAAATATTAGTCAGGATAGTCTCAACAACGCGTTGGCAGACTGAATTATTCAGTCGAGTTCGCCGGTGTTAAGGTTCAAAATATATCAGCGAACAAAGGATTCTATAATACGCTTTAATCTCTGAGCTACTGCATTGTGCCAGACACTGGTTACAAGCCAAGGTTACAAGCTAAGATGATAATACTGCAAAGCGCTTGTGCGTCGAATCAAATGGAAACCGAGTACGAGAGAGTGCTTAATATTTTGCAGAAACAAACATTATCATTTTCATTCTCATCGACAGAAATTTGACGGGCAAAGAAAACATATTCACACAGAATTTGACACTAAATTAGTAAAGTCCGCATTGACCTCTGCATAAATTTCCTGCAAGAAAAACAACTGGCCTACCTCGCAATTTCTGGTTCCTGTCCCAGGAGGAGAAGTATATGTTCAGTGTTTAAAAGAAGCGCCCAACACGGGAGAACCAGCATCAAGATAACCACGACTGACCGTTGAAGGTACAAACCAGCTTTCAATTTGTTCGTACTGCCGTAAGCCTGAATATGTAAAAACCGATGTTATTGTTCTAGGATCTATTTGAGGAAATATTGTGCGCGAACCAACATCAACATAACTCACACTCACTGTTTATTCCTGTAAGAGAGGATGGTGTCTTACCTGAGAAAAACATGTGTCGCACGCCGATGCCAAACCCTGGCCAATAAGGATACAAGTAATATTTATAATCTGCAAGAAAAGAGACTTGAATATCACCCTGGAGAATGAGCACCACACTTCTCGAGGGGGTGCCTTGATTGCGCTTGGTTCGAGGTAGGATTGCCTAGAAATGTTATCCCTATTTACGAGGTCATCGGCGCTTACTCATAGAAAATGCTAAATATTTGCATCAAAATCAAAACCAGATATTCGAAGGTACTTGCATTTGGTGAGACGATAAAAACAGCTGGGAAATTCAAGTGCCCAGTTTGAATATATACACCAGTAACAGGCCACAAAAGACTCACCCGAAGCTTTCTGAAACGGATTTTAGTCTGGTGGTGGAATGCACTCTTTCACCCCTTGATTTCACCAGCCACAATAGATTCCGACGAGTCTATTGCCGCCAAAATGCACTCCCCACTCTACAGGGTGACCCAGAAAACTTTTCCCTTGCACAATAGCATTCTGTTGTGTATCCATAGTGTGAGGGAAAGTTTTCAGGGCCACCCTGTAGTATAGTCAATCGATTACAGACACCGTGAAGAGTGTATATAGTACCCCCAGGTATATGGCACGGCTTAACCCGCCGGCCATGAGGGAATTCCTTGTACAATACAAAGAGGTTTATACCTACCGTGTTTGCCAGTCCTAAACCAGCGAGATAGGATGTACCAAACCTTCCTGAAAATATTAAACTCATGGGTCCCATCAGCATGAAGCAAAGAGATGCTGAAACCTGAAAATACAGCAATAATGAAATCACACTGAGTAAACGATATGGTCCAAAGGATTAAAGACACTTTCAATGGATATTTATGAATATTGATGATGTTTTTACTAATTGTGCATTGAACGTCTTGAGAGTAGCCAAAACAAATGAAATTCAGTTTGACTGATTCCATTGTACTAACCCTAGAGAAAAGCAATACCTGAACAATGAAACATGACGCAATGTTGTAACAGGGTCACACTCACCATGGTCCATGCGATGTTGAAGATTTCCCACAATTCACTAAAATACCACTGCGGGATGAATCCGAATTTTTTCTTGGTCGACAGCTCGTCATTCTCTGAAATGCATGATGACAAGGGCATTGATGTTTCTAAAGGCATCACTCTTCACAGTATATACATATATATGTATATATGGGGGATGGCTGAGATCGTCCCCTCCCTTGGAGGAAAAATCGAAATGGACAAAGAGAAAAAACCTTGAAGCTAAAATTTCTTCAGCGGAAAGTGAATCCTCTCCGCTTTGCTTATCTTTCAATAACGTTTTTATAGTACGTATTGGGAGTGGTTTATGACAGGCATACACGATAATATGCACTCACCTCGCTCCAGTGCGTTCTCCTGGCTGGAAATATTGCGATACGGCAGATCTTTGGCATTGTGTTTCATCTTCGGGACTTGCTAGAATGGTAGATCGATATATCATCTGAGATAAAATCGGCGGCAACACTACATGTAGCACTGAGAGAAGAGGCCTAAGGATACGAGAAAGCACATTAGACCTTCTAATGCCTTACCTTGCCTTTATATTTTCGACATGTGGTGTTTTATGAGCTACAACTAACGTGAGGCATATCACTAAAACATTAACCGTGATGTCGGCCTAATCATAACCAAACATATTGATGTGGCGAACACACGCCGCCTTTGACCAACAGTCACTGGGGGATGCGGGCTGAGGCTTATGATAGGTAATGTCCCTAAAACCAGGTTCGCAGGATTGCCAGTTTAATTTTTTTTCACGGGGCTATGATATTCAATTGTTGTAACGTTTCATATGTGATGATTATCTAATGATGACCTGATGTACATGTACATGTATATATAAGCAAAATTTGAACCAAATCCAGCTGCCATACTTTCTCACGACATATAAAGCATTTTGATAACTTATAACCTTCGATCAATAACTGAAATACGATGTTATTAAAAAATTTAATGACACGGCGTTAAAACAAATATCGACTATCAACATCAGCGCTATCAACAGACACTTAGGGGTCATTGTCATGAGCCCTGTATGACACACAACGTTTAATCTATATTTTGACCTCAACGATATTATTTAACAAGTCATTGTCTATACTTTCCTTGATACGTAGTAAATAGTGTGAAGGAAAGCAATGTACTAATCTGAAGGAAAACTCCGCGGTGGTAATGAATATCGGTCGATGCTTCTTTTAAATTTTCAAAGCCGTTGCCGATTGGACTACCCATATTACAAGTACTTGGATAGTCTTGGAAGGCTTCTACTGTCATTGGATCAAATTTTCTTCATAACAAATAACAAGGTAAGAAGAAGGCCAAAATCTGTAAAAGCTAGGGGGAAAGCTATAGGCTCGCGGAAAGTCATCCCTTCCATTATTCCGGAGTCCCTATTAAAATAGAAGACAATTGCATCAGGGGTTAGCTAGCCCCCCCCCCCCCCACCACCACCACCACCACCACTACCGAAACCACCACCACCACCACCGCCACCATCACAACCACCATCGCAACCAATTTACCTTTATACACCTATTATTTCACTAACATTTTCCTGGCAAATATATAATGATGATGATAATTGTAATGATATTGATAATAACTCTGTGGTGAGGCATGCGTAGTATGATACTGTTATCTAAATACAATGTATCACTACAGTGAATGCGTCTTCAGCATCGAAATGGTGTCGTTGCGGAAATCGATTATAAATGTAATATCACCGGGTGTCTCAAAAAATGATACAGTCATGTGTCCGTTTCTATTAGGCTTGCTAGATCCGTTGTCCAGAGTAGTCAGATGATACCGGCATGAGGGCCTACCGGTAAATTACTTGTATAGTAAATTGTTGAACAATTATCTATTTTATTATTGGTGAAAATAAGTAATGTGTTATGAAAAAATACCTGCACGATTTCTTACTTGTATATCGAGTGGCCCAGTAAAAGTGCAGATGTGCATGCATGAATGATTTAAAAGCTTTTTTAAATCAGCGAAACCAGAGTAAATGTATCACTTGCTCTGGATTCTAAATAGAACACATTGATAGATAGATATTATCGTCAACATTACGAAACCACCCATGGCGTGAATGTGCATTTATTTAACACTGTGTTATCGGGTTTGTCCTTAAAGTAACATATGAGAAAATTCAGACCGAAGATTCGAGACGAAATGTGTATATCCATATATCAGGGGTAGAAAAGTCCTATAGCCATCAGGAATGAAGCAGGCATTGTGTATTCCTAATGAGTAAGTTGGTTGAAAGTCCGATAAAGTATTTAAAATATTACTAACTTTTCCTCAGATATATTCCAGATAAGTAACTGGGAGCACTTGACCAAAATCACAAAATGTCACCCGATGAGAAAAAGCTACGAAACGACGGCGTATCGGATTATGGGTCACTACACATAGACCTAGGTGAGCTAATCAGCAAGTCTGTATTTTTTATATGATTCTTTATAAAACAATTTTCATTTTCTATGCATGCATACAGTAGTTCCTCGCACAGCTTGCCATCTGACTCGGGCCTCATTTGAATTTTTGGTTGTAATTTTTTTCTCCAACAATAGCGGGGTCGAGATGGGGCATTAATAACCCTTCGACTGAGATTATATAATTGGTCTAACTATTCCTGCACAATAGTAGCAGGATAATGATGACTCAATAGTACCGATAATTAACTGAGACTTGTGTGAAGCGTTTGTCCGATCAGAATTTTGATAAATTGTTTCATGTGAAGTATTGGTGAATATGAAATTATCGCTCTTGTGCTTAGTATTTGCTGGTCCTGAGCCGTTTCACATGTACATGTATTGCCACGAATTCCTGATATCATCCTCATTCGCTAACCAGTCCCCAATGGTCCGTGGATGAATTCGATATCTCCGCGCGTACGCTACAGTAGGTGTCTGGGCATGGACGTGACCTAAAAGGTGGGCCTGGATGTAGTCATCCAGATACCGGCGAATCTTCTGGGCCACCGAATATGCATTCAGATGTCGTCTAGGTGACCCCTCCATCGGCGGATCAATACCGTCACCATCTACACCATACCGCATGTCGTAAATTTATTTTGGACATCTTTCACTATGTCGTGTACATGTACTTTTAATTTTACCCACAACAGACTTCACGTTGACTGCAAGTTACCCGTTCATAGTTGGTGCATTTTGTGAAATAGGGCCTATCGTACCATTTTCAGGGATAGACGATTGCGAGGTGTCCGGCAAGAAACGCTTCGGGTTCATTCCTCATTGGTATTTCAGCGAACTATGGGAAGTCTTCAACATCGCTTGGTCCATGGTGAGTTGAATCGTGAGCAGTGTAAAATTGGACCCTAACGACATAAGTTCACGTTATTATGATCATCAAACTGCTTTGACGTGACCGTAGACTGACGTAAGAAGTATATGTACCTCACGAACAGAAAAAGGCTGGGGCCTGCATTGCTTTTAAGCCATCATTTTACACATATCTATGTGTGAAATGAGACTAGGAGACAAAACGACCGAGCTGCCACAGATCTATAAATATGTTGAATTTGGAACAATGTGAACAAAATACCCCAAGATTTGAGATATTCAAGTCCCAATTTCCACTTTCCGACAAAGGATCCTGGCCTTGGTTTCCGTACTTAAGGCTGTAAACGTCCATCTTTTCTAGGTGTTGGTTGCTATATTCTTCATGTTAATGGGCCCAATCAGTTTGATATTTGCCGGACAGCTAGGAACTATTTATCTTGATGGTGTAGGACTGGCCAACACGGTAGGTTAATGCAAGCTTCATAAGTGGCGACCAGATCGCTGCTTGGCGCGCGTGTTTATAAACTTACATGTAGTCCCCATGTATTATTCCTGGCCCATAGTTCAAGAACTGTTCATAAATAAATGGCTGGAAGGACCTAGTCCTGAGAATATGATAGCAAAGAAGGAAAACATGGACTCTTATTTTTCGATTCATGCAACAACGCCTACATGTAGTTAGTGAAAGGTTTCGACCAACGTTGATGTCATTTTTCTATGCCGAGACTTTGTATTCTTTCCTTTCTTCTTCTACAGATTCTCAATATTTTCGGAATTATGATTGGCCAGGGAATGGCAACTGCTTGTGATACCCTTTTTTCCCAGGTAAGGTCTACACAAATAACGACCACACACAGCATAATGCTCTATATATATCGACCAAGAGAACAGGCAACTTCTCCGCATAAAATATTTGGGGATGGGTTCTCTGCGAGGAATGGTTGAGAAGTTACAATTGAGGCGAATGTGTCCAAGAAGCAGCGTCCGGCCAGTTGAGAAGGCGATTTGCTCAGACTACCATCAGACGAGATTACACGCATCTGATTTTACATTTCGGCCATGTTCTCAATGAGTGCTATATCACCAATGTCATACTTAGTGCATTCAAAAACAACCTCTTCATTGGAAATGTTTGACTTTTCTTGTCGTTGATAACATTTTCTTTCGTCCGTCTCTTCACAGGCCTTTGGCAGTTCCAACAAGAAAAAAGTGGGTTTATATCTTCAACGAGCTTTGGTTATACTTATGATTACTGTCTTACCAAGCTATGCCTTCCTCGTAAATACCGAGAGCGTCCTCATTTTAATGGGACAGCAGCCAGAAATTGCAGAGTAAGTGATGTAATGTACACGATGTATATACTTAGAAAAAATTTTCATCCTTCAGAGTTGAATTTTTTCATAAGCCAAAAAATTTGGGGGCTCATGATGTTTCTTCATTTTGAGCAGAAAAAAACAAGTAAAAAAAATATTTAGACTCAGAAATATTTTCATCCTTCTGATTCTGAAAAATTGTCAAAGCCGAAAGTTAAAGAGAGTGATTTCTTTACTTTCATTTTCTTTTCTATTTCTCAATTTCAGGATCTCCGGCAGATACGCATTGATATTTTTGCCAGCACTACCGGTATGTAAATTGGAAAATGAGCAATAGGAACATATGAAGGACGAAAATTCTTCCATTACGGGAGGACATTCATGTACATTGTATGTACGATGTATTGCACGGTGCATGCCCAATCGCGATAAGCATCGACCGTTTAGCGTGGGGAATGCATGTCCTATAACAATAGACCAGAGTAGCGATAGATCATACGAATATGCGACCGATTTACCATTTACTAGTATGAAGTCTTTCGCACAGTTAAGAAATACTCCATATTTTGATATTCTCACAAAAGTCCAGGATATGATGTCGATCTTAACTGGCAAAACGAATAACTTAGAATGGGTGTCATTAATCTTAAATCTGAAGTTTCTCGCAGTGTTTTGTAAAATTGAAAAAACCAATGTTTTAAATTATTTTATTTCTTTTTTAGGCACAGTTTACATATTCCATCCTGAGCAAATATCTCAGGAATCAGGTAATGTTTTACAGACTGAAAAATCAAAAAAAAATCAAAACTGATATAGGGAGGGTGTTTTTTAATAAGACCCAATATGTTGTTATGCATATCTCTGCATGTACATGTAGTTTCAAGAGTACATTGCGTATGCATAAATATATATATTCATACTCAGCATGTACCTTCTGGGGTTATCAAATTATTTTTCCTAAGCTAACTTAAGTTATCAAAATTACATTCTCACTTTTTTCCAGAATGTGGTCCGGCCCATAATGTTCATTGGGTTTTCTGGCTTAGCCATGAATGCATTATGCCAGTTCATCTTCGTCACACAGCTCAATATGGGAATTGAGTAAGTTGAGGGTTTATCTTTAGCAATGGCATGCTACTTGCATAGTTCCTCCACGATCTTGTTGATCACCAACGAAGCTATTTTGCTACCAATAGAGTCCTAGTATAATGTATACATGTACTTGTCGTCAATTTTGATTTCATGTGTCTTTGTTCCGATCCCTGCTATCAATATGGCTCGACTGTACTTGAAGGAATATTCTTATATAAATTGTACAACGTAACGAATAAAGCAGTACCAGTCTTGCTGAAAAAGGAATTAGCGAGGCGTACTTGTGGTCAACCGAAATGATTTTCTTGGGTCCTCGGCTTCGATCAGGTGAACGACCTCCTTCTCCATATAATTTCCCCTCTACTTACCTTCTTCTATTGTAGAAGCTATCACTAAATCCAGTGACACAATTTTTTGGATCTAGCGCAGATTGATCACCCTTCTCCATACATGTTCCCTCTTCTTACTCCTTTTTTAGCAATGCCGGTAATCAGTGTACAATGTACTGTTGTTCTACATGCAGTTTGCTGTGTCACACAACGTGATGCTACAGCTGCTTTAAATCATACATTTAGATTTGAAATGCATTGAAATACGAAAAACATCTTGAAACAACGTTACTTCGTGTAATGTTTGTTCTTTCGTTGTATTTGCAGCGGGTCTGCTCTTTCGCAAGTATTTGGCTTCTGGACTCTCGCCGGAGGAACACTATCCTATATCCTTATCAGTAAAGTGTACAAAAATACGTGGGATGGTTGGACGTGGGAGCTGTTTCAAGATTGGGGCTCTTTCTTAAAGCTGGCCGTTGCCGGACTACTAATGGTATCGCTGCAGTTCTGGGCTTTCGAGGCAGGGACCTTGATTGCTGGTACGCTGGGTGAAATCCAACTTGCGGCCCAGTCGATTATATTTCAACTAGAATCCATTACTTACATGGTAAGGAAACTGCTGAACATATCTTTCAGTTGTCCAACATGTACATACTCTCATGCGTAGGATATGTCCTTCGAAAGGGTTTTCACAGTAACATGGAATAAAATGGTACTAGACAGTAACGGGCGTAGCTTGACCTGGAATACAACTACAAGTAATGATCTTTACTGTTTTCCCGTTACCGTCCCATGCTTCGCTTTCAAGATCTCCATCTTCTGTGCGACATCTAGAGCCTCGATCATGGCGGAAACTTCATTCTTCAAAAATAATCCGAATCCCCGTGCGATCTGTGCACATCCTCTATCATTTGAAAGTGCGGTACGATTCGGTCTCTGATAAGTATCACCTTTTTTACAGATTCCAATAGGAATTGGTGTGGGTTGTAACATCCGTGTTGGACATCTCTTAGGAGCGAACAGGCCAATCCAGGCCAGCAGGTCGGTTGTGGCGGGGTACACACTCTCCTGGACCGTCGCCATCATCATTGTCATACTCCTGATCGCACTCCGGCAATTTCTGCCAATGGCATTTTCGCAAGACAGGTAAGAATTCCGTACACACATTTCATGTTAAATTTCAAACAGCATGTTTCAACTTGATCAAGAGTGGTCACATGAACTGACACAACTGTGGTTTGGGGTGGAAAGTAAATTTTCTTGATTATAAATCATCTCGATTTCTTTTTATTATTTACTTATTATTTATTTATTTATTGAACAATTTCCTTTTTAGAAAAGTGATTGACCTAGCGGGTAACCTATTGCCAATTCTTGCCCTCTACCATATATTCGACTGTACTGCTGTAAGTATATATCATCGCATACTATTATTTACATGTACATGCTGTTTTTTACTACAAATACATGGAGTAAGAAGAGTGGAACGTGTATGGAGAATTAGATCGAGGCGTAACCTAATATTCTAGTAAATAATGTAATATTTTAAAACTAGCATTTATCAGGTGTTGATGAATCGTGTCATTTCCTGATTTATGTTGTTGGCTTGTACGTGCAAAGACAAAAAATGTGCAATCATTTGGCATAACGCATCAAATTGCATGTGCTTTCGTAAACATAGCCGTAGTCTAAATTTGTGTTTTAGGGTGTTTCGACTGGAGTACTTCGCGGTTGTGGCCGGCAAACAACAGCTGCCTCAGTTGTCTTCTTTGGGATGTATTTAATTGGCTTGCCTGCCGGGATATCCATGATGCTTCTGACGGACTTAAAAACGGCTGGTAGGTAAAAACTTTTAAAAACATTCTAGTAGAACGACAGAGAATATCAATGATGACCTCTTGAAATAATTAGAAAAAAGATATAGAAAACGAATGATGTCATTTTGAAGATAATGGAATGTCTCGGAGATTGGCCTTATTGGTCTCGTAGCTTTTTACTCTACCCTTTGTCAACGCCCTACATGTACATGTATACGCACACCTGTCTTGTTTCGAGGCGAAGTAATATTCTCCGTCTAACCATTTTACCTGATGAAACCTCATATTTGCAGGTTTCTGGTGGGGTATGACCATTGCGATGTTTTGCGAAGGAATAGCGTATTTCATATCAGTTTATCGGACTGACTGGGACAAACAGGCCAAACTGGTAAGTTTTGACAAAAACATTCAGCTCTTACCCCTCCCGAATGCCAGCACAAGGGATGGAGTTCCACTTGTCGAAAAAGGACGGTAGGAGTAACTTGAGAAAATCACTTCAGTTCCTTACATTATTCGAGAATTCTCGATGAGTTTTTTTGTTTTAGGCACAGATAAGGGCGGGAGTTTTCCCCAAGAAGAAGGGTCGATTCAGTGTGAGAGAAAACGACCAAAGCGTTCTTGATGGTTTGGACGAAACAGATGTATCGACAGATGAAAAACGTGGTATGTACGACATTTATCACATATACCTCTTTTCGAGGGCAAGATGGATTTTTCTGACCCGTTTTTTTAAAAGATTAAAATAACACCTAAAATTCGCAATATATGAGATGTTCTCTTTAAAATATGGATTTTTTTCTGGTGCCTCCCCATATATATATCAGATCTACAGACTAAAAAGTTGAAGAAACCAGTGACTCCTTAATATTGTGAAACGAAACAAATTATTCGATGATATGCCAAGGGTGAAAATTCAACAGAATCAATAGTGGTAGGGTACATAATAGAAGAAAAAAAATACCCCTCCCCGATTTTGAGAATGGGTTAGGACGAGAAAGTCTGTCATGTCTGTAATCTTATCTGCTTTTTTCTCACCAGCAATTCTCGGCACCGCACCTCTACTCAGATCATCTAGCCAGAAGAGACTCTACTGCGGAGAGTACGTGTCTAGTCAGCCAGATATCTCAGTTCGAGATGAGATACCACAGATACTGACAGCATCACAAGTAATCTTCAGGCGAACACTTTTCCTACTTTGTGCACTATTCGTCCTTGGTTTAGGAATATTCGCGCGTTTGTATTTCTCGTTCCCGCGAGATATGACGAGACTTTGCTTACCTTATGTGCCTGTGAATGGGACAATTGTGAATGACACTGTGATCATGGGTGGAAATTTCTCCGTCCCGTTTTGCAATAATTCAACTTCGTTATGAGGGATGCAAAAAAAGAAGGATCTGTCATTTGTTACAGTGACATTACATTTGATGACAATTACTCTCACGAACTCACATGCCCAGTTCATTATAATATACTTCACAATGCATATTATACTGGTATGCAGGCAAATAAATTACACGGCTTTGTTGAACTCGTATCGAGCAAACTGTTCGATGGCTGTCCAGAATGTGGCTAGACTGAATCATTGCACGACTGAGTCCAAGGATGCCGCACTAGACATGACGAATATGAAATGTTCACGCCAAGCAGTTGAGGCTGCACTTTAAGCTCAACATTTTTAAAAATCTCCAAATGAACAATTTAGAACAAATACATTTTGAGCTGCTATAGACTATTTTGCTCCAATTAATCATCCCTGGCTCAGTAGGATGTCATCGGAATAAATTGATTTTGAAGAACAAGCTTGACTTATTTGCATTATTCAGCGTGCCAATAGTCCATAGATTTCTTAATCTGTTAAGAAACACTTTCAACAGATTTCTCTCGAATACAAGAAATTGGTTTCCGCGGCAGTTGTAGTGAAATGGTAATAATATGTTAGACCTGCCAATGCGATATGCCAATTTTCATTCAATTCAGTGTCTACCAGATTTCATCATTAGTTGATTCTAAAGGAACCGTGCCTGAGTTTCCCAACTTTGCTGGACGCCACAGAGAAATGTATCTTCGATAAATTGGATCATCTGAGAAGGTGCTGCTTCGAGGCATTTCACAGCACAGCGCGTGGCCACCGGGAAAAATATATAACTCATCATACCATGTCACTGAAGAAACTTCTCGCTTTTTCCGCGAGTCAGTTCCATTTCTAGTACACATCATCTTTTAAGATCTTCGCCTGGGAAATTGACGGGCTCGATAATCCGTACTGCATTGGTACTGTATCAGACATGTCACATTTATAGTGTCTCATCCATTTCGTGACATTCTATTATTGAGCATGTCAATCAAGGTTTGAGAAGGCTTTAGAAAGTCACCCTTGTTATTTCTCTGAGATTCGAAATGACAATAGTGACATCGTGCATGCAAAGCCAAGAGATGAGACGCAGGATTTTTAAGAATACATTAAAAATGTCTTTGTAACATCAGACGTACTTCGTGATCACTACTTGAAATAAAAAACTTGAGATTTAAATCCCGTATAGGTATATTCATAGTTTTTTAATATTGTCCTTCATTCTCAACTGACAACGCTTGGCTTCTTTCCAAAGTCTTAAATAATCATACACTCGGCAAACAGCCCCTTCAGGAGATGTTTCACGAAAAATGCTGACGATGCACTTTTGTTTCATCAGTTGCGTATAAAAAGTTTCAGACAATTGTGACACTAATAATGATTTTCGCAAGTATTGTGTGGTGGTTTTGGACATGACTTGCACATTTTAGATAGGCCAACAGTAACATTCAGTTTTGGTGAGATCTTCATTGCCGTCTGTCTGAAATCAGCGTGTACTTCAGTTTGTAAAGTTCGGGTTGAGGGGTTTATCAGTTACTCGTATCGCTGAGGACCAATGCAAGTCACAGCTAGAGTGCCGGGATCTATAGACATGGCAGAGGTCATCCCAGTGTTGGATTGTAGGTTATCAAGATGAATATCATCATCTGCCCAAATCAATGGACTTTTGTCATCGAGGCGCCTGCTGAAATCGACCGGATTTGTCTCCCATTGGCTATCGATATCAACAGGCTAGCACTCACGCGGAAAGGGTGGTCCGTTCCGCCTGCTCGTTGCCGATAGCAAACAGTGTTGTAATCTTATATCGACAAGGCCATCATCCCTCCCTGTACAGCGGATCGGAGCAAATTTCAATGGGCCAGTTGTGCTCTTGGATTGTGGCCAACAGCCCAGTGTATAGTGCAGACGCCTTCCATTCCAAGCTCATTATGCATTTCAGTCGCCAAAGCCCTCCTTTAACACTGTCGCAAGTTGCGACCAACGTCCTCTGCTAAAATCTGTTGTTTCGATGATAACCTATACTTGAGCTGTCCCTGCCTTTTTCGGCCAGATTGTCTTTCATACTGATCACTGTTTATCTGTGTTCACAGCGACAGCTAAGGGGGGGTCGAAATCCCATCATGCGGAGGGTACGTGATAACATTGTGATTACTGTTATCTCTGCGATCTAGTTCCCTTGTAGGAATTGGATGATGGTGAACACGAAAGGAAGAGGAAATCCCACGTGAGCAGGCATTCAAGCTCCGGGTTATATTCTCATTTAGCCCTTTATTTGGGGAGGATTAGTCACGACAAGGTTTGCAAGCTTCTCATTAGCAGTGTGTTAGAGCATACTGTTGACCAGACCCTTCAAAGACGATCCGTATATAGGAATCTATATTCCCCTAACTAATGGGCGTCTTGGTGAGTTTTCAACCGGATGGTTTTGCTGTGGTAACACGAAATTTTGGTCTTTCTTTCGCATTTCTTCTTCCGAATAAATTCGTGTGCAGCAGCGATGTTACGGAACAAAACAGAAAGCTGTACCAATATCATGCTTGACTCCACGATGAAACGGCGCTATTAGGATTCTGAACGTGAATAGAATGACGTCACCAAGACTTTTTACTTGCTGCTTAAACTCATGCAATGTCTTCCAAAATGTTAAATGAGATGTTAAATTTTAGCTTTTTGTTTACAGAATATGAAATGCAATCAATTGTCCTTTTGAGAAGAGGGCACGGTCTTGTACCAATGAAATATCACCAACCCATGTTTTGGTGGTCCTCCGCCACATCATGTATGCACTCCGATGTCCCTCATTATTGAGCTACAGAACGTGTTTCCGACAGTTCCTTTCCAAGATAATTGAATTTGGTGTCTGAATATAAGCAATCCAATCGTGAATGTTGATCTTGAGGACGCAACTAAAAAGTTAAACTTCCAGCGATTCGAAATGAATGCTGTTAAATAAACCATTCATTTTTCAGAGGCAAATAACGGATAATTGAATGGCATTATTTCTTTTTATTTGCGGCACTTCATCAATATTAGTTTTAGCAAAAGGAGTGGAAGGTGGTGTTTTCAGCTGATAGATCGGCATAGTTATTCATCGCACTGGAATTTTTACTGACAAAAAATGGATGTTAGAGTATTTCTCTCTCTAGTATCCTGGTATAGACAGACGCACTCTATCTGATAATACTTCACTGGAATATTTCAGTTTTGAAGGATATGAGGTCGGTACCGCACAGTCATGTACCTGAGTAGAAAAAAGCTTGAATTATATTGAAACGGTCTGGAATCATGCTACCTTCTTCTTGCACAGGTGTTCTTTGTTTCTACAGTGTCGGAACAAACTTTCGAAAGACCTAACACTGTCAGGCTTACTAAATTGATTAATGGTAAGAGTTTTGGAAAGATTCATTAATAGAATGGTATTTTAGGAACGAAAATCCTGAAGTGTGATGTTTAACAAGTATAATGAGTTTGGGAGTATGACAATCGAGACCATCTACATATCGAACAGCGACTAATCATCCATGCAGTGGCGTCGGAGCGGCAGTTTCCAAGTCTGTTGCAGTATAGAGCGACAGGCGAGAGGGGTATCGACGCTCCTCGTTGTATTGTGCTGTTGTTTCGTTCCCTGGGAGAAATACTCTTTTGTTTGTTTGAAGTTCCGGTATATCGAAAGAACATCTTTTATTACATCTCTCTAGTAAATATTTGATCATAGAGAATAGGAGGCGATTGTCGGGAAGATTTTTAAAATAGTTGATGTCTAGATGTCTTTAAATGAAATTACTCATTACGAGCCTATCATGCAAGGATAACAAGGAGATAGTGTAAGAGGCTTAGCATTGTATTCAAAGGTATGACGTGTTGGAAAGCAGGGTTCATAATGCAGGTACGTGTTTTTTTCCATTTTTCAAGTTCGGAGGAAAAAGTAGGAAACAGATCGTTCAAGGGCGGATATGTACACATTTGCCACAGAAACGTGGCGTCGGAGCGGCAGCTTCCAAGTCCCCTGCAGTATTGAGCGCCAGGATATGAAGATACGTATCCTGAGCGCTTCATACAGAGAGACGAACCCTAACAGAAAACGCTTCGTTTCGATTAACATCTCCTGAATCAGGTGGAGGAGCAATATCGAAACTTTGCCCGGGAGCAATCACCGCTTCTTTGAGCTGTTGTTGTTGTTGTCATTACTGCGCGAGTACATTTGGCTGTTGAAAGAATATTGAGAAATTCCTGCATTGCCTTTCTCCAGCAAGTCAGTAAATCAGTAAATCTTTCTCTAGCAGATCAGTAAATCAGTAAGTCTTTCTCTAGCAGATCAGTAAATCAGTAAATCTCTCTCTAGCAAATCAGTAAATCAGTAGATCTTTCTCTAGCAAATCAGTAAATCTTTCTTTAGCAAATCAGCAAATCAGTAAATCTTCCTCTAGCAGATCAGTAAATCAGTAAATCTTTCTCTAGCAGATCAGTAAATCAGTAAATCTCTCTCTAGCAAATCAGTAAATCAGTAAATCTTTCTCTAGCAGATCAGTAAATCAGTAAATCTTTCTTTAGCAAATCAGCAAATCAGTAAATCTTCCTCTAGCAGATCAGTAAATCAGTAAATCTTTCTCTAGCAGATCAGTAAATCAGTAAATCTCTCTCTAGCAAATCAGTAAATTAGTAGATCTTTCTCTAGCAAATCAGTAAATCAGTAAATCGTTATCTAGCAAATCAGTAAATCTTTCTCAAGCAATGTAGTAAATCAGTAAATCTTTCTCTAGCAGATCAGTAAATCAGTAAATCTTTCTCTAGCAAATCAGTAAATCAGTAAATCTTTCTCTAGCGGATCAGTAAGTCTGATAATAACTTCGTTATTTTTTACCGTGTTTACAGCAAGGAATGAAAAGATGATAAGATATTACATAGTGTAGGCTCGGAATTGTATTGAGTTGCGGTGTTTCTTCAGATTCTTTCCCGAAATGTAGGATTCTTGTATAGGTATGTTTATCATCAACATATATACATCATGAAAGTGTTAACTTGCTCCTTATCATAAGTTCTACATGTAATCGGTCACACTCTCACGATGTTAGACGAATTGGTCCAATACAATGTGGGAATAAACCAATCACTTTATTCCTGGCGCGACGTCGGTTTAAATGTTATCACATTCCCTCGAGGTTGCTCACCTGATCTCATTCCGAAGCAATAAACTTTACACCACCATTAGAGATATCGCTGATAGTGGCTTGGTGGATTTCAGGATTTTACATAATTTACGGAATTTTCATATATTCTCATCGGTTTTCAAACCTTTATTCAAATCAAAAACAAGATGCACCTCCCACCCTCCGACTTCTGAACTATAGTTCTGCCGCTGAATGCGATTTCCAAGCCACTTACAATAACTATCTCCTCATCCTTTCATGAAATAGATTAATCAATTCCCCATTGTAGAACGAAAATATTATTTTTTCTTCATGATAGAAATCTCAACGAAGCTATTATCAGCTATTCCCAATCAAGTGTTTGCCAGAGAGGGAGATTGATCGAGGCGAAGTAATCTAATGCTTCAGGGACAGGCGATATTGATAAAATATATGAATTTGTACAGACAAATGTAACAATTACCCAATGAATAGAATTGATAAAGACACAGCTGCATACATTACTGCGCTCCTGCCGTCCTGCCAACCTGCCATCCCGCCATCCTGCCATCCTGCCATCCTGCCATCCTGCCATCCTGCCGTCCTGCCAACCTGCCATCCTGCCCGGAAAAGAAAGAAACAACATGCACGGCAATGGAAACTTAAAGAAACAAATACACTGAATGGAATTCATATCCTGGCTGAAGAACCTATTGGAACGCTTCTCGCGTACGTTCTGATGACGTTGACTGCATTTCGTGCGTCGATTTGGAGAGAAAAAGTTGTAATTTTCCCAAAGTAAATACATTGGGGTCTTATAGAAACAATGTGACGAGTTGGCGTGGCTTTTTCATCTGATAAAGCGCCGGTCGTTTGCGTAACGAGGTATGGGTGGAATACGGAAGTCAGTGCTTGATGGGCATGAAAATGTTCACTTAGGACTGGCAATGGCTGTCCATTCAGTGGTCATAACGTTCTGTCCTTGGCGTTGGGAGGGGACAGTAGGCAGAAGCTCGAGGGTCAAATTGGTCATCTTCACTTGACTGTTCAGGGGACTGTACTTTGATACAGCATTGAATGTATTCTTCGTACAGGCGTGAATAGTTCCGTTGTACTTTCAGATGGAAGAGACCCCTACATGTTGAGTCCTCGGAGACAACCAATTGAAGCCCCTCAATGTCCTTTTTGTAGCTATTCTTGGACCAGTAATCTAATTCGGCCGGCCACACGATAAGCACACTTCTGCTGAGAGAATCCCTTGCGTCGGAAGTTTATTTCATGCGCAATGGGGTTGGCAGACCAACTGCGTAGTTGTCAGTAAAATGTATCGTTGATTGATGATGGTTCATTTCATTATCTATGTATCTTATGCTGTAGTGATTCTGAGATCTTGTAATACATACTCAACCACTTAAAGCACTGTTTGGTTTCCTCTCTGTGAGTAATTAGGGATAAAAATACAGAATGTCAAACACACAGCATTGATCTTAAGTGGTATATATTGGGCTTTTTAAATGTCGCAGAATCTCTTATTGAATTTGAATTATGAACAGCAGAATTAGCTGACTTTATAACTTTGTTATATATCAGACAAGAGAAGTATAACTAAGAAAGAAAAGTGTTTTCTATTAACGTGGGCCAGGGCCTTCACGCATAAACCTGACGTCATGATGCCTGCTGGTCCCCTGAGTGATAGCATTTTTCATTTTACCCATGCAGGAGTGAAAATCGGCCATATTGACATCCATTACTGCTGTGAACGACCTCGTATCACTTCCTGTATAGATAAGTTCATGAAGTTTTGTTTGATAGCCCATAACTGTCTCTGTTTTTGGGCGATTGTAATCTAACTAGGAGATATATTGGCCTATAAAGCTTGCCTGTGACGATAGCAGCGGCATTGAATCATTATTGTCGTATCGTTATCATCAACTAGCCGACACGAAATATCCAAAATATATCGTATCCGTTAACAATATTGCAGTAGTATTGGCGGGTTTGTTCATTGGCAATTTATAGTAAACGGTAGGGCCTACTCATCCCGCGGCGACAGGGACGAGCCATTTGAAGCAGAATGGTAAAGGATCAACAGTAGCTTATATACGTACGATTTCGTATCAGGCGAGAAGTTTGAATGGCATTGGTTAAGATTGTATCATCGGTGTTTTTTTGCTCTTCTGATTTCAAAACCGTGGTCGATTCTTTTTCAATGTTTCGGCCCTATACAGTGTCTCAAACACAGGCTGGGCTGTTCGTCATCAATAGACAGTATATTATCAAGTACACGACTGTGGCTTTTAAAACACAATACACGTATGCTCTATCCGTGGACGCTTAGAAATGCATGCATCCCTTTCACTACAGCGAATCGGAATCTCAAAAACCATGAGGTGGTGTTTTTTTTCATTTGAGCGAAAACCTGCATTAGCCGAAAACCTTGTTAAAGATTTTTCAAAAGCTAAAAAAACACTTTTCTGAAGGAGCATATGACAAGCATAAAATAGTAGATATTCAATAATTCAGTGACGGATAAACTAATATGCGAAACTGACCTCTTAAAAGTGAATACTGCAAATCTTTGGCGTACGCAAAGCATTTTATGATATAGACAGATCGTATAAATAATCCCTCAAATCCTGACAGTTCGATACCAGTATCTGACAAGTCTTCGAAGCCCGTGGAAGCCTCAAGGCGAAAACAAGAATGAAGAATTAATCAACATATTAGCTCGAGAGAAACTCAGGCAATGGTAATAGTCTTTTTTGCCAAATTCGTGTTTATTATATCAAACCTGGATTGTATTGAAAATAGATTAAAAAGGGTAATAATATGATGCGCCCAGCTTTATTCAAATGCGTCAACAATTTCGTTTCTTTAACCCAAGAGCAGAATCAAAAACACTAGCTATGGATTTACGGGGTTCTGATATCGGAAATGATATTTATAGTGTAAACACTAATGTAGCAAAATCGAACGAATTTTCAATTTCTACATTGTGTGATACTTGTTGGAACAATATCATTTTCGCTGTCAAATAATCCACCACAACCGCCATTCAAATGTAATGAGAATATGATATTAACTGTTCAAAGTCAATTAGCTTTGTTCTTTGTCAACATACATAAGTATATGATGGATATTAATGTCGTCATGTTCTGGAGATTCTTGCATATAAGAAAAACCATTAAATATATTTTTCAACAGCTCAACCACAGCTCTAGTGTATACTGCATGGTCCGTAACAAAGTTTAACAGGGCTATAGTAAAGTACGATAGATCGACTGCGTGCTTATATGGCAGGCTTATCCGGTGTCCAGTGGAGTGGATTTTCTGGACAACTACACGGCAGGGTTGAAGTGATCTAAGAACCGAAATCACGTCCGTTATAGCTTGGTCTGCGCGGAGAACCTCGTCGCGGAGATAATTGCCTTGAATGTTAGATTCGCTTCCGCCGACTGATGATGACCTGGACCTTGTGGAGAAATAGATGGACCATTCTGATCTGTTGTGGAGATTAGAGGCCGCGATTAGCAATGAGTGAGGTCTTTACGGCAGTCTGCGGCCTTCGCACAATGAATTTTTATCTTTTTTTCGCAAGGTGATATAAAGTATATTTGCTAATTGGGTGGGGTTTTTTTTCAGGTGACACATCATAAAAGAAATTGCCCCGTTTTTTCTCTTTTTTCTTTTTGGCGATATGTTATCTTGGTGAAACTACATGCACTATGGGTAGATTTTCACTGAATACAATTTGACGGATTTCGCGTGCTTGTCACAACGCATGCGATGTATGCATTGTTTAGGTGCAATGTGGCGTGAAATGACAGAGCACTGCCGTAGCGCGCAGTCGGCCGGTACAGTCGGAATCGCATTCAGCGAAAACGTATATTCGTTACAGTTTGGCCCGGAACCCCTCGTATGGAAAAATTGGTGTGGTCTTAAAGTCTCATTTCACTATCGTTTTCATTGTAGATGAAGCGTTTTCCGGAAAGCCTCTCGACCAATCGAATCTAAATATTTCAATTATCACAGGGCTTCAAGTGCAGAATCAAATTACCAATGACTGTCTCCAGATTTCCCGCGTCAGTATGGCTTAGCTGCAAATCGACCTGACCCTAAATGGTCCTCCACTGAGAGGGTAAATTAGATTCTCTTGGAGCAGGTGCTGACTCTCCTCAAAGACCGAGAAGCTTTCGTAGAATCTGTCGCCAAGATTGGAATCGGTTAATTAGATCAGAGATGCTTTTAAGACCTCTGATTGGCCTGTTTATTGCCTCCCTGGGTGAGGAAATGATAGGGCAACGGAAACCTTGAATGCGGATTGTAGTAAATCAATCAATCAATCAATCAATCAATCACCCGGGGTCAGACTTAACGTCACCCCGATAGCACGACGATAACGTCGCCAGTGTCATCGTAGTATCGGGGTAATCAACAAATCAATGACGTCATGATGTCGTTCCCCACCAATCGCCAACGATCGATTCGGTATAAAAGGTGACCATCTTGACACTAGAGGCGCTGATTTCGTTCCTCACAACGCCTCTGGAACTGGTTACTTGCCACCATCTTGAAAAAAAGTACCGCGGATATAGAAAAGGAAAGAATCTTTCCCATTATAATGAGGCTACGCATCACCACTAAGACCGCGAAAATGATTGGTGCACTACGCTGCGTTTATAGTTCTCCATACAATCATCTTAAAACACACCAGTAAGTGTCAGATTTTATTTATAAAGATGATATTTTCTTAGTTATTAATCAAATAAAAGATTTTATCAGAGAAAGTGGCACTAATTCGGCCTGAATAAGATTTACTGTCCGAACTGGCGATACAGTAGATGACGTGGGATTATAAGGACCCTGAATCTCAGGATGCCGACATCCAAGATGGCTGCAATTGATCAATTCAAGTGTCTGAATGTGTTTTTTTTCGGCACTGGGGCGAGTTTGAAAAGGTGATTGCTGCATCGGAGGGCTCACTCGGGTCTAGTCGGAATTGCGTGATAATTCAGTGCGATTTTGATTATTTTTATCAAATGTAGTTTTTGATGGAAACTATCATACAGCTATTTAGGATGATGACTGGGCAGCCGTCAGCTTGGTAATAAGGCCCTTATGATATAGTGAAGTCCATAGCAGTTTTTTAGAATCTGCATATAAGACCTAACGCACTGAGATCCATAGTGTATAGGTCAATTCTGATAAGACCATCTTTCTTCAGAATACTGGAGTGAATGTTCTTACCATTTGATTAACCGGCTTTGTTCATGTCGACGAGCAGAAAAAACAACCTCCCATTATCTCTCTTGAGCTTGAACGGGAATGAACGAGGTGTCTTCGGTTTACGTTGAGTGCACGTGCTGATAAACGAGTCGATATGTGATTGGTATCTGAGAAGGGCCCAAGGACATGAAAGACAATCACGGTTGAAGTGCGGGCGGGGCAGAATACCAATTACTTTAATTAAATTGATTGATTATCATTATTTAGTTAGCCGAGTTGGTTTAGGTGGTCATCCAACTACATTTTTAATCGATTATGTTAATTCGTCCGATGGAAAATTCACTCTTCGATGATACTCTAGTTGTGGATTTACAATGGTGAAAATGAGACACATTTTCCCCCGAGGGACTCATTTGCCAACACCAACCAAACTCAAGTTTCACACGAACAAACAGTAGCCATGTAGGCGAGACCACTTGAAGTCCATTAATCACTATCTCAACGAAATCATGTTTCCTATTGCCGTGACATTCGCCCCGTTCCCTGGTGTGTGAATTATTAATCGCTAGATAATCTGGGACGCATCCCACAATTAATCTCGGCTTACCGAAACCATTATCATTGATTTTCATGTCGACGGCGAGTTAATACCGTTTGGCATGCGCGAGATTCAGAACTCTATTTTCGTTTGTGTAATGTCAGTGACACGTTGATGGCTAAGAGAACTGTCAAAGCCCTTGCTTGGTACACTTGGTGTATGTCACAATCACTGTAATTGAACAACACGGTGGGACACCAAACCGGAGATGACGTGGAGGAAATTGACCTGTCATAAATGTGATGCCAGTATCATGTCATTCCAGGGAATCGAAGGCCACCATCCTGGCCTATGGCCAAGATTGCATGGACCCACGCCCATACAATTATCGACCAATATTCCAAACATCTGTTTCTCACTTGACATTATATTCACGAGACGTATTCAGGCAGTTTACTCAGTCATGCTCCTCGATGGAGCGGGCGTTGGCCATTCAAGGAATCTCCTTGCGCCGTGTGTTAAACGTATTTCGCATGTGTTGCAGGTCTCCGTCACTTCTGTCCACTGTAGTAACCGAGATATTGCATAATGCGAACGATTGCCTTATTCCCATTACCCTTTTCAAAGTTGCAATTTTTACCTATGCGTCTATCCCAGGTCCCTTTCGCATTGTCGTTCCTTCCTGCGATTTCCTTTTTTCCGTTCTTGTTCCCAAAAACCTTGGAACCCCGACATTCAACCGACTATACATGGTTGACAACAGTGACATGTATCCTCAGTAGTTTTCGTAATTGGCTGGGTGTTGGTTTTGTTCCTACCGAGATAACACTAACCACAAGAAGTGGTCAGCCTAATTGGCGAGACCAATCGTCTATTTGCTTTCATCCCAGGCTCCGGGCGGATCCAAAAACACCGGTTGAGATGTACAGTGTTGTCAGCAACAAAAGTAATTGTTTGTAGGTTTGAGTGAAAGTCATGAGCTGGTCGGTCGTTGTCACTGTCACGAGACAGTGTCGCTGGATGTGTGTGAAGACTGCACTTAACATTTTCCCCGTTCACACCTCATAGGCCAGGCTTGTGGGGAATATTCTCTGAAATTATGGGCCAGGTCATGGTTAAGGTGCAGAGATTTAGGATCATAGTCAAGATCAATATTTCTCTCCTATGAAATCTAAGAAGGAACATCTAACAGTCAGACAATCACAATGTGGATGTTGACTAAGACATCCACTTCAGCTTTCTTGCCAATAACTTGGTGACCGTTAATGGTCTATCAGAATAGCAGGTATGCACAGCCATTAAACCTTTACATCAGGGGAGGCAGGTTTTGCTAAAGCTCCGCGCAAATCCTCTAAACCGTTTAGATCCTGTCCATTAAGCAAATTGGTTCGTAGTCATAAGGAGGTTGTTGAGTGTTATTTTATCAATTAGTGAGCGGCCGGTTTGTTGGCAGTGCTTCAAAGGAAAGCCATAGGACTCGAATCATTAAGTTCATTAGGAGACGGAAACCTTGCAATTTACCAGCAAGTCCGCCTCAGCCTTGACTGATTTGGCAAATTGTATTGTTTATAGGGATGAGCATGCTGCTATTGCTCTATAATTACTTGACATGACGCAAGTCTGAGGATTTTCTTATCTGGTCATAGTGTTTTATCACTGGTGTTAACCCATCAACCGAAATTAACCAAGCGTCGATTGCAAGAAGGCGCAAGTCAGTTGCATCAATGTAGAATTGGCAATAGGCGACAGAAGTTGCCGGGAATATAAAATTACTCATGGACGACAAACACCGCCTGCTTCTGTTGCCAAAACAACCAGGTGCTTGCTACCACCCCTCCTAATCAGTCGAGGCCGGCATTCACACCAAAGAGCATCGATTTTGGCCGACCTCTCTTCTTTTGCCTAAAGCTGGTCTGTCAAGCAAAAGGCAATCACGTCTAAGCTGATAGAGCCTCCAAAGCTTTTCCTATATCAAGATGATAAAAGCTTCCCTAAAACGAGGGAAGTATATTGGCCGTAATTATATCTGCCTATGCAAACAATCGGATTACCAGAGTGTTCTGCTTTTATTGCCAGTTAGTAGTCCCCTTTCCTGATACGCACAAGGCGATTACGAGGGTCGCAAATCCGAGTTTGCTATCCAATCTGGATAACTTAAACATGCTTTTGGCTCTTAGCTCCGACAAGGCGACACATCCGGTATTCCGTCGGACTCAATATCCAAGACATCGTGCGATTGTATCATTCCACATGGTCAAGCAACAAAACACGCAGAGATGAATGACCAAGAAAAACGTAGTGGAAGAGGAAGAAGCCGATGGCGAAGGAGCAAATGATCACACATTTTGTATTTATATACAGTGGAACCTCCCTTAGCGGACACCTCTCTATTAAGGACAACCTCTCAATTAAGGATGCTAGGTTTGGTCCCAAATTGATGGTTTCCATTAAATTTGACCTCTCTAATCAGGACACCTCTCTATTAAGGACAGCACTTGTCAGTCCTGAGGGTGTCCTCAATAGAGAGGTTCTACTGTACATACATTGTATTGACTATTTCATTTTTCAGTTTGATGTTCAGATGTGAAGGACAACCAAAGCGGTTCCACGTGGTCATTTTGCGGGATCCGGATGTCCATCAGTAAATGACTAATTCGCCTCTAAATCACTTTATTCTCCCAGTGTTTTGAATGTATCTTATCATTTGCCAAACCAAACACCTTCTTTAATTTGCACTTTCAGGACAAAGAACCCCACTGAAGTGCCCACAAAATGACATGAACCGAGATTAAAGAAGCAGAGCTGAGAATAAGGCTTGATCGCGTCGGGTGTCCATTCTCTCGGCAAGCATGGACTTTCCGTATAGCATCGGGATCCACAACATCGGTCGGAACGGCGCGGTCATCGTCGAAGACATCGGCATCAACATTTCGAAAAAGCCTACGGCGACTTCGTCCCACTTTATCTTACCAATGACCCAGAGTGTGGTCATCGTAATCTTGTGTACTATTATGATTGTCATAACAGTCGCGGGCAACAGTATAGTCATCGTCGCCTTCGCCTTGGACAGACACTTGAGACAGTTTAGCAATTTCCTCATCCTTAATTTAGCAGTTACCGATTTAGTCGTCGGGTTGTTTTGCATTCCGCCTTACGTGCCTTATCTGTTGACGGGACATTGGCCTTTCGGGCGGGGCTTCTGTATCTTTTGGCTCGTCAGCGATTACGTGACACCACTAGCCTCGTCCTGGAGCGTCCTCATGATAAGTTTGGATAGGTACCTAAGTGTGCGCTTCGCCTTAACTTACAAGGCAAAGCAGACGAGAAATTTGATGACTGTGTTCATGCTGATACCGTGGGTTGTGGGTATTCTGGTCTACGGACCTGCTATCATATTCTGGGAGCACTGGACTGGTAGTCGTTCCGCACAATCAGGGGAATGCTTCGTGGAGTTCAAAACACATTTGCCTTATTTACTCTTCGGTTCCGCCGTGGAGTTCATCTTCCCCTTTATCACAACGACGGCAGTCAACCTCCTCATTTATGAAAACATCCGGAAACGCACGAGGATGAAGGAATCCATGACACAACAACATCGGGCTACCATAGCGACGTTCTCAAACAACAATCAACATACTCACATAGTTCTTCCGCCAGTGACGAGTAGCCATGACAAATACAGCTCAAAGAGGCTACATAGAGATAAGAAAACTGCGAAGGCTATTGCGATAATCATAGTAGTCTTCGGTATTTGCTGGGGACCCTTCGAGGTCCTCTCGTTAATTTCGTCCCTCTGTGCGAATACTATCAATCCAGTTGTCTTTGAGGTTTCTTTTTGGCTGCTCTGGATAAATTCTACCTTAAATCCCTTATTATATCCCTTTACCCACAGACAGTTCAGGTTAGCCTTCTATAAGTTATTTTTTAAGAAATGTGACAAGTTCAGACGAGTTGAGCCAGTTCATTCCATGAGTTTGACAGAGGATCATTCACGATATTCTCGCATGACGTACAGTTATATGTGAGGAGTGTAACTAGTTTATTTTTCAAATGTATTTTTAAATCTTGATGTCAATAAAACCGAATGAATGTCTTCGCTTGCTTATTTCATGGACACATGATCACTTGTCACAACCACTGGAGCTTTATTTATTATGGCGGCACCCTAACGAAGTGCTATCCATTGACATTGGTTAGAGACACAATCTTTGCTGATCAGCTAGCATTGGCTTTTCTTGTTCACCACTTTAGGCGAGGGCTGTTCAATGGATGCTAAATCGTCCATTGAGACCTAAGCGGCTAGCATTGGCTTTTCTTGAACCCGTACTTCCCCTGAACCTGAATTTTACAAACTCAAGTACATACCGATTTCAGACTTTCAGCCATTCTACTACAGGACAGGAAAGAGGCTAGGCACATTATCCTCCTGGTCTCATAATCCCACACCCAATTTCTCCCTCTAAGTCGTTGTTGACGGAGACATTGTCACAACTTCTGTAACTCCATCTGTTAAAACTGCCGTTCACCAAACATCGTCGTTGTTGACGGAGACATTGTCACAATCTCTGTGCAACTCCATCTGTGAGAGCTGCCGCTCACCCAACACCTTCGCTGTCAACGGAGACATTGTCACAATCTCTGTAACTCCATCTGTTAAGGCTGTCCCTCCCCAAACATCTCCGTTGTCGACGGAGACATTGTCACAATCTCTGTAACTCCATCTGTTAAGGCTGTCCCTCCCCAAACATCTCCGTTGTCGACGGAGACATTGTCACAATCACTCCAACTTCATCTGTAAAAACTGCCCTCACAAAACACATTCGTCATCGATGGAGACATTGTCACAATCTCTGTATCTTCATCTGTTAAAAATGCCCCTTACTATAAACAACACCAGTGTGGATGGAGACATTGTCACAATCTCTAATTCCCCATCAGCTGCCCTTGCTAAACATTATCATCGGATTGTGACATCGTAAAAAACGACCAGTAAAACCTTCATCTCTTAGGCTTACTGTGACCTCTAGCTCAAGGCTAGTCTACCTTTTGGCAGCTTCACCAGTTCAGCTGAAAGATAGTGTGACATTGTCAGGGGGAGGGGTGGTCAAGACATTGAGGGGTCATTTGTGTGCCTGTTGTGACGGATGGGCAGCTGAAGCTCTTCCAAGTATACCTATACGGGACTACCTTGGAAGTACTTCAAGACTTAGTTGTTGAGCAGATGTGCAATCCTGGACCGATTCCAATACTGATCAATAAAGAGGCCGAGAACATGATTACGTATAAGCATTGCATTTATTTCATCATCATACACAATCGGTTTCCAAAGGGTTTTTAAATGCACTTGGCATTCCAAAGATTTTTTGTTGCACCTGGTATCAAATGGTTTACATTACACTTGGAAATCTGATGGAATTGCATTGCACAAGCATCTCGAAGTCGATAACTCTTCAATTGCCAATTGATGCTCAATTGTATCAACAATGTACTTCGAATTCTAATGATTATGCACGGTAAACTGATAACAAATACATGTACAGTACACGTTCCCATTTAAATTGAATGTACATCCCATTATCATGAAACTGATATCATTTAATGTATCACATGTGACAACGCCTAAATAAACACATGAAATAGTCAATAAAAAAATGGAAATAAAACATTTTGTCCAAATTATTAATCAAAACTGAAATATCATACAATGTAAACTAGGAATAAAATATTACTGGAATACATTGCATTCCTTCATAAGTAACATTATGCAGTCTTTAACCCCCCCCCCCCCCCCCCCCCCCCCATCCCATGCACTCCCTTTTTTTCATTGTCATGAAAAGCCGATCGCAGGCAAAAACCGTCTTTTGTGGAGGACCCATCAACCAACTTAATTAGGTCAACAGATTCTGTGTAGTGAACTACACAAAATTCAGCCCGAGGAAAGCACACTTGCGCACAGTGCTCACAAAAATGCCCAAGTATCAAGGTCTGCGAACATATGTCATTTTTAAATTGGTCCCACTGTCATAGGGATCATAGAACTGTAAAAAATTCCATCTCTGCATGAACCAGTCCACTCTGTTGAGGAGAAAACCTACAATCACATCATAAAATTTGTGCGAAAAATGTTACTAGAAATAGATGTCATAATGTGGAGATGTTATAGATGTGGAGATACATATACATTTACATAATGAAGAAGTCTTGGGTTGACAACACAACAAATTAGTATTTTAATCCTCGCTTCTCTTTCAATACATGCTTTCATGCTGCAACTTAAATGGCAAGTGGATAAGAAGCTGAAACATGACAGGCCGGTGAGGCCCTTCTGGTATCTTTAAGTGACCACAAGCCTCGATATCAAAAGGGTCAATGACGAGATACGGAAACTGACTTCATCCCTGGCAAAACAACCCAAGTCCTATGTATGAACCATACGAATTTGGTCGTGAAAGGCTCTTGATTGCAAAAGAGTGCATAAATATTCTTTTATTTTACCTCAATGTATTTGTGCAAAGTGCATGCTAAAATGTGATGTGGTTTTACACAGTACATAATTCCATACCTGGATTTAGTTCAAGGACAGTGCAGTAATCTGTTATTATGAGACAGAAGCTGCATACAGTAAACCTGGAAAATGCAAGATAATGCATACTCAATAACATGTCCCAGTTTTATCCATGAACATTTGGCGGTTTGCAGCATCCTTTTACATTTGAACAAGACAGTACATCCAATGACATTTGATAGTTCAAGGACAATGCATCAATCTGGTATTAAGAGACAGGTGACGTAAACGATAAATCGGAACATGTTGGATGATACTATATGGTACTGTATAACATGTCCTATGCCCAGTTTAACCACTTCATCATGAAGGACCAGTATTTCAGCCGGAGCATCACGACCACACTGCGATGATCAGAAATACCAGTCTGATGACATCATGAAGTAGGTCAAGTCCAGCTAACATTTGGAGTCACTGCCAATCGGCATATCAATCTTGACCTCGGTAACAGAAAACCTTTTATGTCTCCCAGAATGTATGGAAGAGGGGCTTGAATCACGTGACGATTGAGCGGACGACCTCTTCGACTCATCTGGTGCCATTTTTATGCTCTCAGAGGAAGCAGTCGTCGAAGGATTCCTTGAGGATGCCTGGGAGCTAGTTTTGGAAGAGGTAGAGCTTGGCTTGCCAGGGCCTGTTGCTGAGGCTGCACCCTGTTTGTATCCGGCAGTGTACGCTGCAGCATTTGCTAATGTTCGATGAACTTGGACATCGACTTCAGTTCCTCTGTCAGCGTTAGCAGAATGGAGCGGTTCAGTAAAGTATTTTGGTCTGTTGGTGTTATCGCTCAGAGATCCTTTTACACCCTTCTTCTTCTGCACCTTTTTACCAAGTAACGGTGCATTTACGCTCTCTGCACCATCTGATGACTCAGAATCTGGAGATTTCACCTTTTTTGGTTTGACTTTTCTTATCAGCGATGTCACCACGGAGTGCTGCTCCTCATCACTCAAGTCTGGCGAAACAGACGATAGATGCGTCTTGCTATCATTTGGCATCATCATCAAGTCTATCTCCTCGGGAAATGGGCTTAGATGCTCTGGAGAAAGTTCGCTCAATTTCGCATCGTAGAAATTGTTTTTCATGGCACCCAATTCAAAGGATTCACTGTTCTCAGGAATGTTGAACTGAACTTTTGAGTTTCCTGCAAATGGCGACATTGCATGTGAACTTTCCGGTTTCTTCATACTAGAACGATGGTACAGTTTATTTGCAAGCTGGGATTCGTCTGCCTGTTGCGTATCGGGAAATGTTGGCTCCCGAGTTTCTGGCGATGCAACCTCAGGTGTTGTCAATCTTGAATCCAAATCATTATCCTCGGCAGCGAAGTATATCGTTGAATCAGCTTCGTCGCTTGAGGCATCATTCTCGTCACTCTCACCTTCGCTGAACTCATCAATCACATCATTCAGTATCATACTCTCCATTTGGATTTGTTGTGCAATACTATTCTTTCTTGCCAATCGCCCCTTTCTCTCAAAATCTTTCTCGCTCACTATACGAACGCCACTGCTATCTAACTTTTCTAATTTTTCCACAACTTGTCGCGTGTTGTTGTCCTCAGACAACGGACCATCCGTAACCTCAACACAGACAGAAGAACAATTTCCAGCTGTGTTCTCATCAAAATCTAGCGCAACAGCCGGACCAGCATCAGACGTCAATTCATGATACTCCATATGCAAGTTCTCAGAACTAATGGCAAGATAATGGTTCATATAACGGTCACTAGAGGGCACCCCACTCAACGCTTCCTCCTCACGTGACCTCAAGGCAAGAATCATGGCCTTAAAAAGTTGCCAGTCTCCAAAGTTCATACCAAGAACAGGTTTCAGTTCGTCTAAGTCACAGTTATACAGAACAAAACCGTTAATGTTATTCACGAATATCTCCTCTTGATATTTTTGAACCGCTGCTGTGCCAAGTCCTTCTAGTTTCATCAGCAGTTGGCAGACGTCATCGAGTAACATGGAGCTGAGGAATTTCTTAGGTACGCCACCCTGAAACGATAGGAAATATTTTTATCATCTACCTAATACTTAGACATGGTGTTTATGAGGCTTATGATGTCATAATCGGAAAGTGGATCAAAATGATTTTTTTACAATGTCAGTGACTGCTCAATACCGGTCTGGCAACTTACTACACAATAAGGTCTTGATGGGCTAGAAATGCAGAGGATGACACAAATCCACACCTACCTTGAGGTAAACTTTCTTTGTTCCACCAATGATGTAGGACGGTGGACCAGAAAATGAGGGGTGGTGTTGTGTTGGTACGACACACGGCATCCTCATCATCGGAGTGACTGGGGTCATCACAGAGGGATGATGATGATGGAACTGGGAGTAGTACGGCGGTGTAATGTTCTGTAGGTTTGGTCTCATATTTGGTGTGAATCCTGAGTTGGGTAGTCGGCCATCCAAATGTCCCAAACCTGTAAATATAACAGAGACAACATAGAGAAATCAACAAAATATCTATTCTTTATTAAGAAACTGTGATGTTACTGTTAGTCAAGAGTACTATAGAAGACACAAAAACTTCTGTCAGCGACATGCTATATAGATGATGCAGAAGTTAACACACAGTGCATCACTTGTACCAATAAAATACAGGCCAAACTATAAAGTATGCTGAGCTATCAATACATAAAGTCAGTCCAGAAAGAGGACATTATAGAACTTTGTGACTATCTACAGTTTTCTGAGAGCTAAACATATTCCTATATCAACGAGAATCAAAATTTTTACACTCAGTTTAACATCACTGATCAGTTTTCATCAGCATACACGAAAAGAAAACCATGTTTTTTCATCTATTCAATTTGATGATGCAGTGAGCAGCTGGCCAATATTTCATAAGCTCTTGCAGAAGAAACTGCAGTTATTTGTATTCTGGAATAAAAGGATGGCATTTTAAAGCAGGAGTAGAAATATTGAAGCTTCGAGTGTATTGATCAGGATGTCAGGGAACATAGTGTGCACTCATTTACCAATTCCCTCACAAACATCCTTCATGCTAGAGTTTGGCAACACAAAAGCGTCATTAGGACAAAAATATCAAAAGCTGATGGAAATTTTGATAGGGCAGGAGGTCAAGTTCTTGTATGAACTGATGAGATGGAGCTGCAATTTGAAAATAGAAACGCCTAAGTTTTTTTGGGCTGAATAGGGATGAAGCGGATTAGGCCAGGTAGGGTGTCCATGTTTGGGAAACTCGAGACATACCCTGACCACTCGACTTGGTCATCCTATTCTTAGCAGGGGTTTGGACAGGGGGACTTTGTGTGTCAGAACTATCATCACTTCTAGTCCTATTCCTTCGGTAGATCCTCGCTCGAGCGTCTGGTAAAGGAAATCATAAATGCCAAACCCAGATTCCAATTCAGTTTGTTAATGCTAATGCAGAACTGCTAATGACTGTACCCGTTCGGGGAATATAATTCCTCTAACAACAGACCCATCCGATTATTTCACAAACAGATTTTAAAGGGGTGTAATGTATTCCTTATATTTTCGTCAATTTTACCAGTCACAAAAGATTGCGCAGGTTTAATGTCAACAGAAATCTCATCCCCACACTGTTCTCAATGGAACTGTTACTATTTTAGAAGAATATGAAACAGAGAATTTCTATCATAACTTTTACTCCAACACATAAAGCCTTTACCATCAACGAAGAGTGTCAACATGGGTTGCAAACAATCAATAGAACAGCTCTTCCTAGGTTGCTCTCAGTGCAAATGAACAACAATGGCTACTTACTGCTGCTGCTGTCACTCCCACCTGCTCTTCCAAACACTTGGGTCACAGGAAATTCTTGAGGCAGCTGCTCATACGCCTTCATATATTCTGAAATGAAACATTTTGATTTTGAAACACATTAACCATTGGTCAGGATGATTATACACAAAGCCATAGTGCAGTTAACATGCATGCAACTCTGCTGAAACTTGTTACATTGGAATTTATGTTGAAATTTATATTCAGTAAGCTTATATGTTACAGTACAATTGGAAATTTTCTCAACTTCAGCAACAAATTAAAAAATTTTAACTAACAGCGTAGAGTTTAAGGATCCAAACCTACCTCGAATTCTCTTTCTCAGGTAAGGGTCAATGTTGATACAACATGGTAGGAATTTCTTGATATCGCCAACGCTCAACGTTGGGTTGTTGTTTGAGAGAAACACCTCAAACTTCTTGACATTACGGTCAATCTCGAGAAGAGGTTCAACTTCTCGCGTCAACGGAATTCTTGGCACAACTCTGGAAATGGTACAGAAGCGGGTATAACACTAAATTATGTTTTTACAAAAATATTATCAAGGTAAAATTTAACAATTAACAGGACCTTATTTCAACCACAGACTATTGGCACCAGTTATCACATACTGTTTTCACCATAGGAGAGCACCTTAAAATACCTACTTATCATAAATCTCCTTCAGAGAAACGGACTCATCAAGATCCTCATTGTCCTCAAAGAACCATATGATCCATGACGTCCTATACGGCCACTGTTCAGTGATGTTCACCCAGGTAGCCAGGCGATGCCAACTGTAGTCTATACTGTAGGCTCGTAGGAGTCGTCCTAATGAAGAGAATACGAGCTAGATGTTAAGATGATGCACACAACCATGGACTACTAATGTACATCATGACATTCACTGCGGGCGCTTGTGTGAATAATAGCTGACATCACTTTAGCTGCAGTATAAATAGACATGTTTTCATATTGGTCAGTAAGACAAGGGATCCTACCATTCCATTTCTAAGAATATTTCCTACCTGTAATGGCTACTATGTTCATGAGCCGTCTCATGCTGCGTGGATTCATGTCACTGAAGTAGTCATTCTTCACGAGGGTCTTGGACAAATCAGTCGCCGATGCAAAGTAATTACTCGTACTCCCCGAGAAGCTGAACACACGGTCCTTCTTCTTCTTCGACCGTGCAACCTTGTCGAGACTGGTGCTCGACATCACAGACTCTTGCCTCTGGAAGAATCAAGAAAATATGTGTTAAGTCGATGTGTACTAAACCCAGGTTGGATACTTCTAAGAGGATCTCATTGGATCTAAAGTGGAAGGCTATCGTATAACTATATATCACAGGAGAAAAGGAACACTATTTATCTCTTGTAATCCATTAACAAAGTGTGATTTGAAAGGACAGTTTACTGCCAAGAATATCAATCAGCATGACTGCAATATTTTATATTCAAGCATTTTTTAGTCCTTTTTGCAAGGCAACACTGTCAACATGGTCAACCACAAGATTGAATAATAATTGAATTCTCGGTATTAACTTTTTTTCTCCAGACAAGATGAGGGATTTGAATTTCCGGCACTATCTAAAGATTGGTAATTGACACCTCACTGCCCAAAAGTTGACCAATAGAGGATTTTAGTTCTTGTCATTCCAGCTCAAAACCAAAAAATCAACTGAGCATGCAAGAAGAAAACCTTAAATGGTGCAATACTGGAAGAAATAATTTCACTCAATCAAATCATAGGTTTAGTCTATTCTACTGAGTAAGATGTAAAAGCATGGACAAATCGAATATGCTAACATTGTGCTACGAAAATAATCTGTCTATATTATTTAGGTTAAACATGTTAAAATCACTGAGCACATGCATTTTGAAATCATGGTGAAATACACTACGCAAAAAAAACAACTTTTGGCTTAGGCTTTCATCTTAGGTTAAGTCATCACTCGATACAATCATCTGGGTCTGCTTTCCGAGCAGCTTTGGGGTAGGTTGGTGACTTTCAGAGACAGAGACTTGCAGATTCGACTACGTCATGACACAGGAAAAACTATTCTTGTTTTTTACATCAGATGACCGAAAAGAACTTGTGTGATATCTCCGATGTGAAGTGAAGTTGCTCGACCCAGTCAGTTACTACTTTCTCACACAGAAATATCAGCTATTACATATATGTTCTCAGCCTGTTTCAAATCATCCACAATTTAAAGGGATGTAGCATAAGATGAAAATGATCACACTTAACGACATCCAGGAGGGGGTGGTTAGTGCCCGGACGGAACACAGAAGGTGTAAGGACTACCTGAAGGTTAGAGCGACTCATAACCTCATGAAACATATACGATCGGACACTCGATTGGCGTCTCAGTCGAGAGCGACGACCAACATTTAAAACAACCTCCTGCAGAACAAATACAGACAGCTACATATTACAATTATCGATCATTGTTTTGAATAAATAAAACGGGACGTGAATCACTGAATGTTAGTTAGGGTGACATTTTGGATGAAGAGGATCCCAGACATGGACCATGCATAACAAGTTCTCTAACTTTGAGATCACAGGGTGGCAACAATGGCCTTGGTAGCAAGGATGTTTTGACAAATACAAATAAATTGGTGCTGCAAGAATGAGACAACAAGGTGCACAAGAAAAGTCTGGGAAACTGGGTACCGGGTCAGTTTGCCCAAGTTCACGTGTTCACATGCACTACAAGTGTGGATTTGAAAAATAATTCAAATATCAAGAAATAGTCTGCAAGTGTGAGAAAAAGGAAGAGTCTATAGAATTGGATTCAGGCAACTATTTCCAGGGTTACATTCTATTCCCCTGCCTACTTAGCATTATAGTACTGGTGCTAACCATCACCTAATAAAGGAGCATCTATACTGCTGAGGTATCAGGGACTGAACGAATTAGGGGCGGATACAGGAGCCTGTGAAAGGGAGCACGTCGTTGCGAAAAAGGGGTGTTTTTTGTCAATTTTTCAAATTTCATGGTCTCTTAAATGATTTCTTCAAATGATATAGCTGGACCACCACTCAGAATGGTTCAGACATTGGGACAATGTGCCTCTTTCAAAAAACAATTTTCTGTGACAATGTTTATGATATCTCAGACGCTGTCACAAGACCGCCAAGGTTCATATTATTTCAAATAATAAACCATCGCAATACCCACTCTGTTCTAGTGGTCTTTTCAAACTTGTCGAATAAGACTTGACATAAATTTGTAGGAATCTTTGACCAGATGACCTAAATGGTCATCTAGATCGAACATGCACTGCTTTGATTTTGGACCAGCACTCCAACTATCAATCATGACCAAGCCATGTTCTCTCAATGTCTAGACATGTAGGTCAAGCTATCGGATCAATGGAAAGTTATTTTTGGTAAGAAACATGACAAATCCTCTTAAAAAGTAGTCAGTTTGTACTAATTTGTGGACTAAGTCATCTCACAGTTATCAGCTCCTTACAGGTCTCAGCAGAACAGATGCATCTAAATGTAGACCCAACTGATAGTAAGACTAAAGGCGGTGACCAACTTGCGTGTAGCGTCGGCATTTGTGGTTATTTTCCGCGCCACTGTGCAATAAGGCAATGCGATGCATATCAACAATACAAATTGCTGATTCGATGCGCCAGTCTCTCACTGACCTAAGACTAGCAGACGCTAAGAAGAAAAGAGAAGAGCATGACCAAGAACAGATGAAAAAAACGTGCAACGCCAGTCTTCTTTACAGGAGTACATTACGCCTTGAGTGGGGGCATCTCACACCAATTGCATACATCAAACCACATAATAACAACTTCCAACTGATTAGCTTCATGCCAAAGTATGATTGCTGTTGCATCGCTTGGTTAACAACGTCCTCTTAAGACAGCTAGTTTTCGTAGCATATGAAAATCAAACCATGATTTTGTTGCAGTACTTTGTAGCATCTACTGCATTCTTGGGACAAAAAAGTTCACCTACAATAAAGCTGTCATTGTTTTGTTTTTAGCCTTTTTCTCGTTTCAAATGTGGTTACTAAGTGAAGAACACTGGCTGCAAGAGGGAGAAAAAGAGGAGCAAAGAAGATGTTATTCTTATCAACTCACTAGTTTTTTCACTTGGTGACCCAACTAGAGAAAGCAAACAAGAGAAAACAGGGTGCAACATCTGTTTGTGTGCAATGTTTTAGGAATTGATACCATGCCACACCCAGCGTTGACGGTGGTGGCCACAGATCTTCCCAGAAAACAGTCATGTGATGGGCAGAACTGAAGCCTCAATGTGAAGAGGGTGCAACTTCTGTTTGTGTCTTATACAGTGTGTCGCGAAAAAGTATGAGATTGTGAATTATTGTAAGCCAACACATGGACAGATACCATGATTTACTGTTAAATCCGTGAAATATACTGAGATGCTAGAAGTTGGTGAACTTTCTCATTTTCAATTGGCAGTGAATTAAATTCTGTGGTTTCTGCCAGTGCTTTGTACACTGACATTGTCGAGCCAACTTTCTGGGATGATTCTCTATCTACAGATTACTAGTGAAGGTATATCACAAAGAACTGTAACACTAATATAGCACACACAACTTTCATATATATGTACATAAAGATTTCAAATTAAAGTCACACTAACTTTACGTTCCTTATAGTTGGTTAGATTTAGAATAAGACAGTTAATAGATATGCATGCAAGTTATAAATAATGATACTGAGAGAAACTTGAAGTGAACTTGAACAACATCTGGACATGGTATCAGCAATAGAAAGAACAAATAACTTTGACCAGTACTGTAAGCTGAATCTGTGGACTGAATTGTACTTTCTCGACTGTAGACTTCTCAGGACATTGCATGCTTTACTTCAATACCAAACCACCTAGACTACGACAGCTCAACAGAAACTGATTTGAAACTCTCTTTCTCCAAAACAAATCTGTTTAATCTTGTTATTACACCCCAAAAATACAGCACAAGATTAAGAATCATGTAAATCTTAGCACTTCTGGTCTGTAACTTACCTTGGGGGGTGATTCCCGATGAACATGGTTCCCGATACTGTTGGTCTCGCTGCAGTTTTGGCGACTCTGCTGCCGTCGTAACAAACGCTGAATAGGTAGGCCCTGGTTTTGTAGGAAAACAGGAAAATGGACGACATTCCGCAAATAGTCGTGTCCATTGATGTTAGAATCCCGGAACAGACTTGGTAAGTTCTGTTCGATGCCTTTGATGATGATGTGAGGGTCGACCGCCAAGATGATGACAAATGGCGAATCCATCTCCACGAATAATATATTCACCAAGTCCAGAACCTGAAGGAGTTTCTCTTGCTCACTACTGTCCAGACCGTCCACAAATAGGACAAACCGGTACTGGTTGCCCATGAAACCGTTCAAACTCCGCACCATATCGCTCATGATCGCCACCTCTTCCTTCAATGTCTGGATGAACTTTTCGACTCTTGTCGCTTTCATGTTCTTCATTGCCTCCATGACGCGCTTCCTCTGCGGTCTGGCCAGAGCACTGACCATCTGCCACCACGTATAAACATTCCCAACCATGGCAAACACGATCACAATACCTAAAGCTATCATCGTTCCATAGATTGGTGAAAAGCTATAAATCGGCTTGCTCTCATCGTCATCGTCGTCATCTTCTTTGGAGCCGTGGTAAGACCCTTTAGCGCTTGACGACATCTTAGCAAATGGAAACAATGCTATCAGGATGATGCAGGCGATGATACAGAGAAGGACGAAGATGACGAAGACGAAGTTTGGAATGCAGCAGATTGATCGGTACCTTCGGTTGTTGCCATCTGGAAAGAAGAATAAATCAACGTATCATATGTGACCCGCTCTACCAAAACTAGGCGCCTAGTTTTGGTAGAGCGAGTCACATATTTGATGATGGATGTTTACATATCTTGTTCACCTGACTACTTTTACGCTTCTTTTGTGTGCAATTTTTTGCAATAAAGTTAAAGAAACTTAGTGTGCGTATGACATCAACTTACTCTTTTGAGGTTTGAAAACTCGGAAAAGTCTTGCAGTGACGACACCAATCTCTTTCTCCATTTCATCGGCCAGAGTGGCCACCATCAATGCTATGGACTGCTCGCCACTGAACGTGGTCAGTTTGGTATTGCCCGTGAAAAGATACCTGAAATATTCAAAGCGTAAGATCATTCCAGGTCAGATGGTGGATCCATTCCATTAAGGGTAAGGGGACACAGCCACCCAGAAAGGTGCGATCCTGAAAATAAGGGGGTCTTGAGCGTCATCCCCCAGAATAATTGGAAACTGAGGCACCACCATAGGTTTTGGAAATAGTTAGCTTTTGCTTCTTTGGGAGATGTGCCCAGAAACATTGCTGCTCTCAGAAGAAAAGGGGGAGCACAGTAATAGCTCATCAATTACCTCACTAAAGATGTATCTTTTGAAACCTCACTAGGGTTACAAAATATCACTTGCAGCAGTAGCTTGAGATTTTCAAACTTTGTCCCGAGGTAGACGCTTATCTTGTAGGCACTGTCCCAGTCCCTTAAGTTTGTCCCAATCCAGACCAGACCTATAATTAAGAGAAATGAAATAGTTTTGAGGTGTACGTTTTATAGCTACTTGTATCCAGTATCTGCAACTTATGAACATCCACTCGCTTGTTTTTACGCCGTCAAAAATAACTTGGATAGCCAAATGGAGGAGACATTCGAAAGATATCTATCAGCGTTGGGGGAACTTACCGATTAATGTCAAGAAGAGAAGTCCACATCCCAGCCCAAGCCCACCTGGCCATCCGAACAATAAGCCCAGGATCAGGCCGAAAAGATACCCAATAAGATCTGTCTATCAACACTGGAGGAACTTACCGATGAATGACAAGAAGAGAAGAAGAAGGCCACATCCCACGCCAAGCCCACCTGGCCATCCAACCAATAAGCCCAGGATCAGGCCAAGGAGGAGCGAGATCAAGGTACAGCAGGTGAAGAGTAGCGGGGTGTACTGGAGCGTCCGGTCAACAGTCTGGTGCTCAAATAACTGCATCTCGGCTGAAAGATGCGAGACATTGAGAAACAGGATTGTGGCAATGGCTTCTAGTTCTAGTTGATTATTAGGAGTCCTCTTGAGTTCAAGTCACTGTCTGGATGTATATTTTGTCTCGGTGAAACTTTTCATGAGTAAAATGAAAGAGGCAGTTGGTTCTGTCTCGAATACAATTTGTACATGTATACTTATATATCTTGTTCAAATATCTTAAATCTTTTCACTCTAGTTTCAATGCAGAACTTGGCAAACGTTAGTTGAGTTACTTCCAAGATACCTACTTTTGAGTTTGTCCAAGAGGAAAGATTTTCCACTGCCCCACTTGGCATACAGCCCAACAGTAATTGGGGTACACAGGGTAGGCTCGCTCAGAACATCAGCTATTGTACTACTGTAGAGTTCATACCCTAGGAGATTCTCATTTGCTTCACTGGCATTCAGATTCCCTGAAAGAACAATAGAAATTTGTAATCCTTGCCTACCTATCCCGTATAGGGTACAGAATGTTTTGCCCTCCTTTTTTGTACGTGTACCTTGTCCACACAGTTCAAGAGAGGGGATATCTCCTCTACCCCTCTCCTCTCTTTCAAATGAACGATTCAAATTCAATCATCTTGGCCAACTTTTAAGTGCAAGCAATTGGCATCGCCAGTAAGCCCCAAAAAATCTTTCTAAAAGGCAATTTACAACTGCTGTTAGAATTCAAATTCCCCAACTTACTAGCACCATAGATCTGTGTGAGTATACTCTTCTGATGGTTCCCGTCAATGGTGTACGGTGTCTCTCCATTCTTATTGGGTTGGTAGAGCAGACGACTGTTCTTTGGATTCCTGAGCAAAAGCTCTGTGACCTTCCTGCTGCGACCTCTCAAGGCCAGGTGAAGGGCAGTGTCCCCTTTCTGAAAGACAAACGAGAATGATGTGTTACTCAATCAATCAATCAATCAATCCAATGAACAGTCGGCAACAAAAAGCGATCTGTCATCATCAGAGACCTGAGCCACGATATGAGACTGCCCATCTCCTGATGCATTTCCACCTCATCAGCTCCCCTAGTTCCATTTCATGAATACTTCCTTTGAAAATATATCGCAACATCATATCTCACCTTGTCTTTGGCCTGGACTTTCGACCCTTTGTGCAGCAGTAGATCAACCATCTCCGTGTGACGTGTACGGACCGCCCGCATGAGCGGAGTATCCCCATCTTTGCTGGTTAGCTCTAGATCACAGCTATAGGCGACGATAGCCTTGGCAATATCGTAATAACCCTTCTCTACAGCATGATAGAGGGCGGTCTTGTTCTCCTGAAAATAAAGGTTTAATTTGATACTAGAGTCAACGCAGTATGACTTCTGCTTCACTCTTGTTAGCGCTTACTCAAGCTACTGAGGTTGGGCACACATTTTTACAGTTTATGGCCAGGTGACTTCATCTTTGGCCAGAGAGGAGGAGTCGTCCTTCTCCTTGTGATGTGTGAGCAATCAAAACTTCTATAAAGAGAGAAATCATTTTCAGCACTTTAGGCACAACAGCATAATGGCTCACCTTGGCCTTTGGACAAAACCTATGAATTTTATCAACCGAAGAATCTGAATACTTACAGATCCTTGAACATCAACATCTGCATACTTGTTGAGGAGAATCTTGACAATTTCATAGTTTCCAGCTCTCACAGCATGAATCAAAATGGAATCACCATCCTGCAACAGAAGCAATCTTTTTGGTGAATAATATCAACTCCTCAGATGACATCACCAAGTCAGCCAAATTTGGCACTTAGCAACAAAACATTGATGACTGCAACTCAAAATCTCCAGATAGACACTTTGATCCTGGTGTTAACCATGAGGTGTAGTCGACTCTTTTGAACCCTTCAACTCACCTTATCAGTCAGGTTGACGTAGGCCCCTTTCTCGAGTAGATCTTCGACCACTTCAACGTGCCCTCCCTTCACTGCACAGGTCAGGGCCGTGAACCCATCCTAGAAAAAATTTAAATAAACATAGGCTTGCTTAAAGAAACAGACGCATATACAACACATGATGTTACTGCAAAATTCACAAATTCAGACAAGGCCAAACCACACCTGTCAGTCGCATGTAAATTTCAACATAACTGATGCACACCACATGGATCTATGATTAACAGCATTTCATCACACTGGCTCTGTGCAGTTCAACTGTGCAAAATGCACAAAATGCATTTTTAAAATTTCGTCAGTTCAAAAATTCAAATATCACTTATTGACTGGGTCTTAACTGGCTGGGACTTTGAAATGTCTGACACTCAAGTGACCGACTTTGTACAGAATATCATAATTTTCAAATGGAAAATTCTTATCCGTATGTACCTGATCAAAATGAGTTCAAATCTGGCATGGCCCAGTGATTCATATTATACATGTATGTCCAGTGATAACTACCATTAATAGGACATCCAAGTGACTAACTGACCAGGTCAATGAGTACAATGTGAAACTTTACAAACAATGGCTACAAAGGTTACTTAGGGTCAAGTAGAATTACATTTCTATCTGGTCAGATGTGGTCTCACAGTCAAGAGTGACCCTTTAGGAAGTGTAAACACTTCTCCCCCTCCCCATGTGACCAGTGGCCTACTTCATGCAGGATTGTCAGTATGGAAGCATACCTTGTCCACCGAGTTGATGTTGGGATTGCTCTCCAAGATTGCTCGGACAACTTCCACAAACCCTCGCCTGGCAGCAACAATCAATGGAGTCCACGCGTACTAAAAAAAGAAAAACGTTGTTAATTAAGGGTGAATGAAATAGACTAGAAGAATTTCTATTTCTCCTTTTCTTAGTCTTTCTGGCATCCGATCTTGGCCACTGGACTGTATTATTTCGTCAGACTTGGGAATGACAGATGGGAAAATGCCAGTACAATGCAGTATAGTGATAAAGAAATGACAGAAGCCAAAATTGGGATGGCAGCGCCCCAGGTCTCCCTGCTTTTCGCTGTTGAACTCTACGTATCTCCCTGGATGCGTACATCTGTTCCTCTCCACTTCATGAGACTGACAGCTTTGAGGATCAATGACATTTTGTAACAGCAAGATGTTGTCACCAAAACTGTTGCAAAGGCATCATTCATGAGCAAATGTAAAAAGCTGCGGTCTTCAAATTGGCACAACTGTTGAACATTTACTGGATCATCACAGCAACAAACAATTCTCCCACTCATACGTACCATGCCAGCAGTATCAGTGTTAGCACCATGTTCGAGAAGCACCTGAATGATTTCAATGTGACCTTTTCTCGCAGCCCAAACCAAGGGACTGGTCCCATACTTGTCTGTAGTGTTAACCTTTGCACCTTTATCCAGAAGCATTTCCACGATGTTTGTATATCCACGGCCGGCAGCCCAGATTATACATGACATATGATGCTGAAAAAAATAGAGGGCTCTTGTTGGTGCTATAAAATCTTTTTGTTAGCATAACAAAGTAAGATAAGTCAAGAAAAACTTTCACAACAATCACTTCCGCTTCTCAAGATAATCCGATTTAAGCCCAAGACAGGATTAGGATTAGACAGCATGACATTACAAGCCAAAGTCAGGGTCATTTGCCTCGTTGTCAAAGAGTGTTCCTACCTCTCCTTTCACATGGACATTCGCTCCTTTATCAAGCAGGAGACGGACCATGTCAGCCTTTCCTTTGTAACACGCCCACATCAGTGGTGTCCAGCCACCCTGAAGAAGAAAAGCTTATAATCATGAAAAGGCCAAAATTATTACTAACCACTCAAGGTTCAAAGTAGTATTTACGCAGAAAAACCCCACATAACTTTGATCAAATTATATCAAGCTGTGTTTTAAAAAGGCTTTCATTTCTAAAAATCAAAAATTTTATAACACAATGAACAGGAAGTCCCTTGTTTCAAAGTTCATCAATTTGGCCTATTTTGTTAATACATGTTAGACACACAATAGGGGAGAATGTTTCAAACCACCTGCCAATGTTTACCAACAGAAGTTATAAACACCCATGACATTGTCTAAAATCATTTTAATAGGGCAAGTGACATCAATTATCAGGTAGAGCATCATAACTCATATGACCCGGAAAGAAATTTACACTCTAGTTCCAGAAAGATACGGAAAGAGAAGGTTTCATCTTAGAAAATTCTGATTACACAACTGACCCCCAAATCCCCATTCCCCTACGATATGTCAGTATATCACACCAGAATGGCACATACGGTAAGTTTTACGAGGGTAAAACAACCTGGCATTTTAGTTGCACCTATCATTACTCATTTGCATTATACAAGCTATAAAACGTTGCTTTATGTTATAAAACATTTTATCAAGCCAATTTGAAAGGATATTTTTATGGGTGTATCACAATGACAAAATAAACTACAGTGGAACCTCCTTTAGCGGACACCTCTCTATTAAGGACACCCTCTCTATTAAGGACACTAGTTAGTTTTGATCCCAAATTGGTTGTTTCCATTCAATTTGACCTCTCTAATCAGGACACCTCTTTATTAAGGACAGCACTTTTCAGTACCGAGGGTGTCCGTAATAGACAGGTTCTACTGTACTTGAACATAAAGCATGAAAATATAATAGGCACTGATACCAGGATACATTGTATCATCTTTGATTTAAGTGTCTGTCAGATTCAATGACTACCAGAGGTCATTTTGTGACATTTCATAAATCAAATGAAATATCAGGATATTGAATTGATACAAAGTTTACATGATTTACGCTCTTTTTAAAGAATTAACTGTTTGGAGAAAAATTCAGGTGCCATTTTATGCAGGTAATATTCTTTCATTATTTAGGGCAAATGGTTAATCCTGACAGTGACATTCAACATGACCAACTTAATAGTCATCATAAAATGGAGTATCAATGAGCTCGCAAGCCAAACGATCAGAAAATATCTGACCTGCATAGAAAAAGTCGGGCAGAAATGACATTACTCTAAATTCTCTGGCCACCCAGTCAGCCAATTAGAAGTATGGACTTTCTTAGCATACGTACCACATCTCTCTGTTCGATGCTCGCCCCATTGTCCAGCAACGTAACCAAGCAATCAAACTGGCCTTCCTTGCAGGCATAGTGCAGCGCTGTCCAATCATCCTGGAAAAACAGAATAATTAATCATAAAATGTCAATTATAAATAGCTTTATGCAGACAAGTCAGACTCTTTTGACTGAATTTTGATTTTTGAAACTGGAGTTTATCATGAGCGGAATATTTGGAATGGGAGAATCTGAGACTATGCTAGTACTTGAATTATTTTGGTATGTTTTGGCATCAGTGAATTTAAAGTTACACGTAGTCCCATAATGGCTCTTATAGTTACAATATACGAGTAGGCCTATTGTTCTTTTAAACTTTTTAATTTTGAGACAAATGTCACTCACGAAGTCAACTGCGTTCACTTCCACATCATTTTCCAGCAACCTCTTGACCACCTCAACATTGCCCTGGGCACTGGCTGCCATGAGAAATGTCTGGCCATTCTGCAAAGATAACAAATAAACATTTGAAATACTTGATGGATTGAAAACAAAAATGTGTTAAAATATACCAATTCATTATCCTGTAATTGCTTCAAAGCCAATTGTGTAAGGAAATTCAAATACCTCAGAAGGTTCCCCATCTCCGTATGACTCTTCGCTAATGCTTGTTGTGTCATCAGCATCATCATCCAAAAGGAGAGCATCACCATCATACAATGATCCCGAGTGAATAAGGCTGCCACTTGCAGCGAGCCTACGCAAAGAGTCGCCAAGACCATGGAAAGTGACATGACCCCCAGCTGTTACTTGCTTTGGCTCTGCTGTATGCCCCGTGACATGGAGAGTCACATGTTCTCCGATCAATGCAGGTTTTGGCTCAGTCGGATGCCCTATGTCTGGGTGACCGACATGTCTTACATCTAGGGTAGTAGTATGCCCTTCACTTATTCCAGTGGCAACATGTTGCTTCCCTGCTGAATGTCCTACATCAGACCCTCCACAAACCAAGTGCTCCACAGAATGTCCCATTACATCATGCCCCCCACAAACATTGTGCTCCCCCTCTGCCAAATATTTTTCATTTTGCCCAGCACCAGCTGCTTTTTTCTGCCCAGTTAAATGTTCTGTTTTACTTTTCCATTCTCCACCATCCTCGTGCTTCTGATCCGCAAAATGGCCCATGCTATGCCCTCGATTTGTCACATACTTCTCTTCAACAAGATGCCTAGCATCATCAATAATGACAGGACCCCCAGTAGCAGGAACTCTAGTCACCAAACCCTCCATGTCATGGACAGAAACAGGGTCATCATTTACGTGTTGTCTTGTAACAAGACTTCCTGAATTGTGCACCAACAACTCATTCTCAGTAAAACCTGATCTCCTTAAATCATGTGAAGGAATTTCTTTCAGAGTGTCGTCAACTGCTAAATCCGAATGAAGTTCACAGATGTCATTTTCCGAATTTCGACAACTGCACATGCAAGGAATGGACTCAATTTCACTCATTCCACCACCGACGTGTAGGTTTATATCCCCAACCTTTGAGTGGCTGCTATCACTTGAAACCCCTCCTAAGTTTTGTCCAATATGACTGTGACAGCTATCAATCGAAGCCCTACCAGAATTACGCCCATTTCGACGTCGACCACTACTATTGAGAAGACTGCCCTGTTCCATATTCATGACATCTGACCCAGAAACCTCTTCCAATTCATGCTTTCCACGCTTCCTTTTCTTCACGCGATCCTGCCGCCCAATGCGAAGAGAATGGAAAGTGTTTATGGGCATCATGGCGATTTCTTTACCGGCAACTGCTAATCGACTGACAAGTGATGACATTATTTAAAGAAGCTAGGGAATTGACAGTTACACCAATTCACTCACACACAAGATACAATAAGTATCATTGCTAAAACAATGCCTCAGCCCCAAATGAGAATTAGTCCTCTCTTCCTGTCCATGATTAGGTATTAAATTTCAATCAACGAACAGGGAAAACAATTCATTGTGAATGCAATGAACTCAAATCTTAGACATCCTGCTAAAATAGTAAAATGTCATCAGCAAAAATAACTGACTGCCTTATTGTCTGATCTTGTAGAGAATGACAAAATTTCCAAAGGTCAAGGTGAGAATAAAAGATTAGGTCGAGCGAAGGCCTACATTGATAAGACACACTGACTCTCATTGTCCCAGTGCATTAGGTTCGTTCGTTTAAACAAGTTTTTAGTTCCAATATCTGAAAAAGAGTCCCAAGTTCCACTAACATCCTGGGCAGAAAATATAAGCCAAGCTGAATGACGATACGGATACACAGGTGTTTCTATCCTTCTCCAAGATGAAATTGATATTGAGGCACATAACTGGATCTAGACCTCCACAAGTCTCATAAAACAAATGTAGGCACAGTTATACTGGCACAGATTATAAATACTGCTGCAGTCTGTTTGCTGCAGTCACGTTTGCAAGGCCGGAGGTCCCAGTGTGTGGCGTTATTCCTTCCAACACTCATTTGTGGTTAAATAATTCAACATCTTGAACTATCCAGCACATCAACATTGAAGAAGAGAGCATGTTTCGAATTCCTGGAGTACAGAAGCAAATGCGAGTCTTTTGTGATCAGACTGAGAGTGCGAGAGTAGACGACAGATCAAAGGATGCCTGGGAAGCATCAAACAAAACGGTAAGTCGTGTTTGAATCGCAGACCGTAGCTCCTTCCAACTGTGAACAGGATCCACATATGAGAACGTTTGTATATCACAAAGTAGGTCAATACCGTAGGTAGGCCTAATTGAGAAATTATTCACCAAACCCAAATCAGCTGATTGAGAATCATCTCTTCGCATGGAACTGACTGTGGGGGAGTTCCTATGAATTAGGACACTACTTGAGTGCTGATTAGGCAAATGTATTGTCCAATTATAGGTTTACCTAATCAGCTCTAAAGGTATCAAACTGCACTGGCATGCAAATAACATTTGTATTTTGTACGGAGTAAAAGCATTGTTTAAAAAAATGGATTTATAACTTGTATTTACTTCGTCAGCCTTCTACGATAATTGCCTAACTCATTTTAGGTACTTTTGAGAAAACAAGAAAAGTGAATTTAAGGTAATCATCGTAGATGGGTGACGACTTTATCTTCATGTGGGCAAACACTCATTGATTGATACATGTTTCAACTTCAAACACTGTAGATTTATACTACATCTACATGTAGCCTCTAGGGATAAAGACCAGCATCCAGACACAGGACAGCATAACTCACTATATCTGACACCTAGTCCTAGGCATAGGACAGCATAACTCACTATATCTGGCACCTAGTCCTAAGCATAGGACAGCATAACTCACTATATCTGGCACTTAAGCTGAAGGATACAGGGCAGTGCCCCTCAACTAAATTTTAATGACTTACTGTGTCTCGTTCTTCCCCTGTAATTGATCCATCATCGAGTCTTTGGCCAACAGTGGTCAAATCTGCTACATCGATGCTCTTGAATAAGTTACTTCCACTTAAAGTTGATGACATATTTGCAGTTGTCTTCACTCATCTAAAGAAAGAATAAAAATATTCATTTGGTTAATTCACTCTGGCTGTGTATACTATAAAAGTGAAAGAGGCAGGTCTGTTCCACATTAGCAGGTAAAATATCCAACGATTCTTGTTCGATAGTTAATGGGGAGAAATCACAGCTTCTGATGAAGAAGATTTGGCGGTTGTACCTAGTGAACTGAAATAAAGCATTCACAAAACTGAGCGACTTCCTTAACTCATGATTAATTTTTAAACAATGAAGTTATATACAGTACAGTACTGCTTCAAACTACAGCTGCACACCACTGATGACATAAATACATGAATACATTATGGTCAAATCATTAGTAGGCCTAGTGCCTACATTGTCAGCACAAATGTACAATATGTAACATGTGTAAGGTCGACCCAATTATTCCAACATCTACATGTTATTCATGTAGAGGTGCCGCGGTACATCCTTTAGAGGACACCCGTGTTGTTAGCATGACCCTCTCTTTAAGGGATAGTTACTTTGGTCACAAATACATTATTTCTATGTACAAAAATATGACCTCTGTATCATCAAGCAACCTTAGACCATAATAGTTAAGAGGATAGCATTTGCCAGTCCCAAGGGTGTCCTTTGATAGAGAGGTTCTGTTACATGTGTACATTACGGAGCCATTAAATAGGAGTCAATTTATCTTGTGAAAGCACCTTCTTTAAGTCATTACTCCTTACAATATGGTCGAGGTGAGGTGGAAATAAGAGCTCAAGTGACTTCATTTTCTTTTTTTGCCTCACGGTAAGAATACAGGGTGTGTTACTGTTAGGTACATCGGGAAGGTCACCATCATCACCACTGTCACTGATCCGGTGATCGAGTACTGATCCTCCATCCATATCGTGACTCAACATCAGCAAGATCTCTTGTGGTTGAGCATTGTTCATCTTGTAAATTTTAACCGGACCTTGGCAAACATGGGCAGAGAAGACTTGAATACGTACAGTGCATGCCAATACACAAGCAGCATGCAGTCAGTGTCACTGTAGTAAGAGTATATGATAATATGGGTAGGCCTATATCATGAGCATTTTCGACCTAACTTTTGAATTTGAATCATGAATTCTCAGATTAACTCACCACGAATTCCTTCCATTATGATATATTCATTGGGTTACTAATCATTTATTTAATCTAACCAAAGTATATGACTTGATTTATGCTCATTCATGCTTTATATCGGCATTTATACACTGACATTTCGCAATGTTTTCTTGGCGATTTGTCACATCCTCCATATACACATCGAAGGATGTCGGAGTTTCTTCTAGTAACAGCAGGTGACGTCACCATTAGTTCGTAAGTTCCGAACGCGGGAAATACGAATGGACACTTGAGCACGTGGGGACGCGAGGTTTTTTTTACAGGTTGGTTCGTACCATTGTGTACATTGACAGCCAATCAGAGCTCAGTAACTTCGCCTGACGTCATCAAGTAAGAAACGCACGTGTTGTTAGTCAGTAAACAAGATCAGCGATGCACATTGACAAATGGTGCAAGTTCGAATCTCGGAAAAACCCAAAAAGTTATGCACTTTTTTTTTTATTGCTTTTTTTCTCATTTAATTAATTATTTTAAGAACGTTTCTTTTTCATATCTTTGCACAGAAGCAAATGGAGGAAGAATGTCTTGATTCTAAGGAGGAGGATGCTGCACCACACTGCGTCATACGAAATAAGTAGCCCTCTCTGTTCACCATGTTGCAAACTGGTTGATAGGGACAATGTCCCAACCTGTGGTTAGCCCATGCTCCAGTTGGTGTTTAGCAGGTTGTGACATCGTCCTTTGGATGGAAGTAAAGCCCTCAGTCCCCTCTAATGCAGTAGAACAGCTCTGAAGAGCTAGTAAATCCTGTATGAGTGCTAAATTCTAATGCCCCATTTACACTCCGGACGCAATGGACAGGCCTTGTCTTGACGCCTGATACATAGAGGAAGGACAATCAGGATGTCGAAACAGACTGTTTTGGAGTCCCTAGCCCTATTTGGCTCTGGAGTGGCAATAACAGCCATGGATTGGAGAACAACAATAAAGGAGTGCAGTAGAACACACTCTTGGGACTGACAAGTGCTAGGCTAGAGGTGTCCTGTTAGAGAGGTCAACTTGAATGGAAACTACAACTTTGGGACTAGACTTAGTGTTCTTAATAGAAAGGTGTTCGCTGAGATAGATTCCACTGTCAAGAATGAGTCTTACCGCAATTACATGGTGATCTTGCCTTGGACGTAGGCCTAGGTTCCAGTCCATCATCACAACCGTCATCAAATCAAAGGTTTTTAAATCTTTGGCTGAGACATGAAGAAAATGAATAAAAATGGTAGATCTGTCGAGGTTATTTGCAAGACGAATGCAAATGCAGCTAATCGGCCCCACCCTTTATGTCATTGGCAATACCAAAAAATCTATTCCTGCAAAAGGCCTGAAAAGAAAGTCCGAGGGCATGCTCAATTTCATAGGAAACCAGTGTGAAATTGGCTTAGGCGACAGTAACGCTATCTTGCGGCAGAAAGTTGAACTGAAATCTTCGTCCAAAATTGGCTTAGGTGACAGTGCTGCCACTTAGCGGTAGAACATGAAACTGGAAGATTTGGGCGAATATTTCAGTTCAATATTCTGCCGCGAGACAGCGCCACTATCGTATAAGCCAATTTTGGACGAAGATTTCAGTTTGATTTTCTGCCGCGAGATAGCGTTACTGTCGCCTGAGCCAATTTCACACTAGTTTTCAGGACAGCATTGAACTAAGAGAACTTGATAGAAATAATGACTTGCTTTAGTGTCAAAACAGATTCAGCACAGCCACAGGAATCACAGTAGATATGTAGTGGGAAGAGCCAGGCCGGTACGGTCTCATCATTGGCGAAAGTCATTTGTGAAGAACATGGTCCTCCCCAGCAGATAGGGGCCTACACCCTTTCCTTGCATTTCTGACAACAGGCAATGTGATATCCTTTAACAAAATGCCACCTCGTTCTCATATCAATATCTGAACCTCTCAACCAAGAGGCTTTGTTTGAGATCTTGGGCAACACAGAGGGCAGGCGAGCTCAAAATCATCTTCCTCACTTCACAACCAAAACTGGATCAATTTTTATTCCTTTCGGGGAATTGAGGATGGAGTGACAATGATTTTGAATTCTAGTAATGAATGAAAAATTCAAGAGGGAGGAATTAACCACTATTAACTTCATAAGAAGGTATATACACAAGATAATTTATTTTTAGTACGTATAATACATCATTACAAATGTACAAATAAAAATTGACATTGAAAGTTTTCCAAATGTGACCCGCTCTACCAAAACTAGGCGCTTGTCGCATCTGAACTTAACAGGTTGATACGGACTTGTTGTTCATTTCCCTATTGTAGACCTTTTGTGAAATGTGACCAAATCAGTTTGTAATAGATTTCACAAAAGGTCTACAATAGGGAAATGAACAACAAGTCCGTATCAACCTGTCGAGTTCAGATGCGACAAGCGCCTAGTTTTGGTAGAGCGGGTCACATATTACAAGCTGATTAACAAGACAATCCAGTTTGCTCAAAAGCCTGACTACGATTTACAAAGTTGCATTCAGATATGACTATGAAGTAAGATATTACACCAGGTGAGCGTACATCACCTTTTCACCCACTTGGGCAGAAAACCATTTAACACAAACCAGGCTCTTAAACTGTTTTATTGTGTTAAAGTAAATATTATTCTTGTGTGCGCCTGATTGGCTGGTAATACACCTATGGTGCACAATGACTTTGAGCTGAATGTGTCGCCATCTTTGTGGATCTGGCAAATCATCAAGGGGCACTGACATACCACCATACGATGCCAGCATTCTTGTGTAGGATTTCTAAAAGGTCAATCTTATCTGAGGCAACTTTTAGTATCAAACCAAAGCAGGCCAAGCTTCAAATACATACATTACCAACAGTTAGAAACAACTGACATCCTAAATCTGTATAAAATTTTACCAATAAGAAATAAATAATTTGGAAAAATAATTATGCATAAAATAGCATGCCTACATGTACAGGTACATGCACAGAGAAAATGTCATACATGTATGTAATACTCTTATCAGATCACATGATTGAAGTACAACAGTCTTTAACAAGACAAGACCAATTAAAAGCATTTTAACAAGGACCATTACCTTCCTCATGTATCCTTGTACATGAGGCATTCCATCACAAACGTGATATAAATCAATTCATAATCGCTAAGCAAATGCCTTACCAATGAATTGATCAACAGGCGTGACTGTCTAGCAAGCTCAAGCACTACAGGATATAAGTAATTGGTGCCAAAAGAAAATATCACTGATATTAGATGTTTAGGATTGTCCTTTTAGATCTACATGGAAAAGGTTATGCCTTTTCAATCAAAACACCTTACAATGCAAAAAATATTCTATACTGCGTTTAAATTACTCTTATCACAGTAATTCATGCTCCCATCCCATCCCAACTCAAACCTGTACCCATATGATGGCTATAATGATGTCAAAATACATGAAGTATTTTGACATCAGAATTACACTCCGAAAGGAGTTTACAGTGTCAGTATTTGAAACAAATGAGTAGACCACACTTGTACATGAGTTTAAGTACATTGCATTGATTAATAGGAATGGACTACACAGAGATACATGTACTCTATGTTTGGACGTTTCCATATGTCCCGTGGGGTGGGCGGTATAATTTTGGCAAAGATAGCACCCGTAAACTGTTGAAAGCGTATTTGCGTGCACCAGTGTTCTTGTATGTGTTTTCTCTCCGGACTCCCTCACTGAAAATGAGAAGAAAGTTCAGTCATACATTTTATTTATAAAATATTCTTTTCATGCCATACATGCAAGTGGGAAACGGCAAGCATAACAGCCACACCAACAACCTAGTCACCAAGTTTGAAATAAGCAGGTTGCCAATGTGCTGTTAACACTATTGTCTCCCAGAAAGTCAGCACCACCCCCAAAATGTTCTAATTGATGGAAGTTACCTTCTCATACATTCCAGTGAACCCATGAAGACGTGCGACGCCAGGTCATGTTGTCTCTGTAGTATCTGAACCTGCTCAAGAGTTATGCTCATGGCGGTCCGATCTTTCGCGCTCTTACAACTGGTAAACCGGAGTCCATTCATCTGGCGGCATATCTAAGAGAGAAACAAATACACGTATCATTGAGTCAGAGCTACAGCGATTGAAATGGTCACTTACGATTCCTTGTATATGTTGTTCCTATGCCAAAGCAAGCAGAAGACTCACAAGTCAAGACATGAGCACATTTTGTAGCTTGCAACTGACTCCTTCCACTACATGTACCATAGGCTGAAGTCCCCGGGGCAGTAATCTTAACAGGATGCTGACGTCATTAAATTTCATAGTGCTGGTCAAGTAGATTATCACTGTACAGGGAAGGAGCAATGGACACCCAAATCTTGTATTAGGACACTAAAAGACCAAAAGCAGATGAACCAACCTCTTCAGCCAGCTGTAAAATCTCCACATTCTTTGATTTTTTCACACTAACATTGTGTTGCAGACGTGCCATCAGCTCACCCAGCGGTAGACTGTCGCTTCCAATTTTAGCTAGAAAATAGAATAACAGATATCAAAATCATCTTGGAACATGCTGACTACACCTATAAAAGTTCTGCCTGAAGTCTTGAGTTTGTGAACCTAATAACCAAACTTTTAACTACTATCGCTCCGTTGCTCAGATAGTGAGATTTCGTAACTGTGCTGAAACATTTACCTGGTTCACCAAACGTTTCAGCAAATTTCTCGTAATAGGTTATCATGCCTTGACATCCCTCAACATTGATCCCTTCCTGTAATGAGTTATCACCAAACCTGAAGTGAAAGCACAGGTTCATGTAGTCATCAATTTGTAAAGAAAATATAAATCAAGGTGATCTATTGACTTAACAGTTTCCTAGTAGGAATATGGGACAATCAGATTCACATCAAGAAACAATTCAATATCTGGCCAGAAGCAAACCCTAAACTCTGCCATTAGGACTATTATTAATACTGTATAAACCTTTGAACTCACGGCAATCAACAGCCATCACCTGTCAAATAAACGTTATAACATTTCCCTTAGGCTTACTTTTCTGCAAGAGTCGCTTGTTCGTTGAGACCGATATTGAACATGACTGGCGTGACCTTGACCAGATGACCTCTCTGCAGCTCGTGTGGTAACAGATGGAACTGATTTGGAGGGGCAGGAACTTCCACAATGATACCACACCTGCAACAGATTCAATATTTCCAGTTAGATGCCATATAGTGCAAAATGAATGATCAAGTCTTTGTACATGTTGTATCAAACTAACGACTTGAACACAGCAACCGTCAAACCAACAACTACAAATTTACGATAATTAAAATGAGCAAACATCTTTAATGAAAATCAAGGAAAATTCGCTGAAAAGTTAGCTGAAGCCAAAATAGGATGCCATATTGTCTTAAAAACAAACAAACACACCCACTCAAGATATAGGTTAGTATTTAGTACTTTGGTTGAAACTAAAAGCACTATTTTGTAAATAAACAGGAGATCAGGGTTAGGTATGGAGAATCTAAGGCAAGCTCCTAGAGTCCCTAGTAAGAGTTTCTAGAGTACACAGTAATGTTACTGGGTTTGATACAGAGGATGGAGTTCATAAAGTGTTAAGGACCAATGCCATACGCGATACATACACATAGACTTGTCCAATGACAATGTTACTGTACTGGTTTATCAATTCGACTTTGGACATATAATTGAGCCACCCCGCCCCTGTAGACTGACAGCTAAACACACACATACACAAACAATGAGTGCAAGGACTGAGTCAGGTTTTGAAACTGGGTCAATATGGGAAGAAATTCAATCTACCCTTCCCAACATAACCTGGGCTGTCTTCAAGCCAAGGCTGCCCAGGCTGGGGACTGTCCCGCTAGGATGGCATCAAATGGTCACACTGATGACAACCTACATGTAGGTCGAAACTTTGCAGACAATGAGTAAGAACTAAGTAAGGATATAGGATCCTATGTTTCATTTCCTACATGTACACTGTTCACTGACTCAGTCCCTGTAGAAGGAGGGAGTTATATACGACATGCACTAGGAGTGGGAGTGAGTGATAAACAACATGCACTATAAGTGATATGTATACTACACCTGTTTGCATCAGGATGACTCTCTGTCTTCACACTGCTACAGATTTGAAAAGCAAATAAAAACATCAAAGATTGTGATAGTTGTAATGATTAAAAGCGCTATTCACCAAAATTCTAACAAATCTGATCACCGACAGAAAAGAATGACTAACACAAAGAAAATTGAGTAGAATGACTGCTATCTACCATAAAAAACCTTTAACCAATAAAGCTAATGTAGATTCCCAAAAGCCATCTCTCTACTCCTGATAGCCAAGCCAACACCCAAGTCCTTATACATGTAATATATTGCTTAGCTGAGCACAAAAGCTGTAAGACAGTTCAGTCTTCTCCCAACAACCATCCACGGCATAGATAGTTTACATAACATGCATTCTCTATTAAATAATCCATCTGCCAATAGGCACATCCCAATATGGCTATTCCATGCAACATTTCTGGGTTTTACAGTTCTCCATTGATAAGTCAAGGAGAGCGACCCGCACTGTGGTGGCCCAACATAAACCGGCACAATACAAAGCGGTGCTGATCGAATCATACAGATGTAAAATAGGGTAAATGACACAGATGTGAAGTTCATGGTTGCGAACTTTCAGTCCTCAGCAAAAGTGACAAATGGCATGAAAAGTGTACAGATATTGCCTTGTACTAACCTGCCTTGTCGCGTAGGCCTATGACTGCACCAATCAAAACAACGAAATAAATCATGAGACTAAGTAGAAAATCAAATCCATTTAGAAGGTTTCGCACTAATTCTAAGCAAGGATATTTAGGCAAGCTTATTGCACTTGTGAATCAAATCCACCCAAAGCTCACTAGTTAGATCAACCGAGCCTCGTTTTGAAAAAGGAAAAGTATACTCCAAAAATAAAACGAGAATAAAACTAAGACATTGGCTTTGCAGTCTCCTTCTCTAATAAATTTGAACTTTTAAAAATTTCGATGAGACTTGATAAAAGAGAGAACTTGGGCCAAAGTAGAGGCTTACTGTGAAACCAACCAAAGATGCATTAACTGGCAAATTTTAGATTAATGGGAAACAAAGATTCAATGAGAATACGTACCTATCCACAACTATCCGCGGCAAGATTTTTTCCGTTTCTGCAGAGTGCACAATGCGGAATTTGACATTATTGAGATCATTTACAGCAATTACCATATCCTCGAGCATGCCCATCTCATCGCCATGACAACTGAGTAAACCTTCGAAACTCGCAATGATACCGATTCGTGCAATTTGTGAGAGAAAAGTCCCGTTCTTGATAGAGCTGCGTATTTTTGTGATGAAAGCTGTGATAAGTGTTGTGAGCTGAAAGGAAGAAAGAAAAGCATATATACAATGCACGTCAAGACAACATGGACAATCATGCATTGGCAAAGCAAATGGGCCTTGAATTTGAGCCATTGCGAAACATTTCAGAAAACATTAAATCCACTTATCGAGAGCTTTCCAATGAATGAGTCACAATCACTTGACGTCTTTTGGATTCATTATCAGCCCCACCATTCACTGTCATGCCAATCCTCCATTCATAACATCCGATAATCCAAAGAAAACTTACTGCATGAGAGAATATGACGTCCCGCCGATATTTGATACTGTGCCAAAGTGCGACATTAGAGCTGAGCTCCTGAACCATTTTGAAAGTGAGTGATGCCAGGACAAGTTTGGCCATATTTTCCACAGCTCCCTTCGTCCTTGTGACTAGTGGTTCAATCTCCTCCATCCAGATGTCTTTGTTTCCAGAGTAGTTCTTCAGGAGATGGTCGATTTTTGATATCATACAGACCACAATAGCTTCGAGGTTTGACCGCATAATATCCTGGAAAAAAATTTCACATTATTCCTTAAATTCTCGCAGTGGTCGAAACAGAACTGTTAACCCCAAAATTTACAGTGCAGCATCTCTCAATACTTGGAGTTCTAGCAATCAGCTTTTAAAAAAAATAAAAAACAGCTGGAGTTTAAAAAAATAATAACTTTGTACAACTAGTTAATACCATACCCAAGGTTCTCCAACAGTGGATGGATTGCAGTCTGCACTCGTCCATCGCCAATTTTTATCTGCATAATTGTTATTTGGAGACACATATTCCGTAGCTGGCCGTCGGTTGTTGGTGAAGTCTGCATCATTGGTCTTCATCCACGTGAAGGCTTGTAGAGATTGTTCAACAACACTGCTCTCACACACAAGTGTTAACTGCCGAACCTGGAAAATCAAGAAAATTGGGCGGTTTACTTGCCTTTAGGACGGGGAGGTGGATCCTGGATTTACCTCTTGAACAGTCTCTTACAAAGTTCAAGACTAAGCCAAGGAATTATTCAGATTAGTTACAGCACTAAGCAGCAAGTTGGAGCACGTTCCCTCTCTCCTTTGATCTCTTGTTTCCCTAGTCATAGCCATGTGCGTGGTAATCACAGCCTTTACTCCGATTCTGGTTTTGATACAACTCACCAGGCGAACTTTTAGTCCCTCCCCATGCGGCCTCCGTATCATTCCTACTTACCTTATCACTAAGCCTCTGTGCTGCATGAGGTAGTACTTCCTGATCACCTTGCACTGCCGCCCGACTAACACCCTCACTCTCAAAATGAATATCCTTGCGTAACACAGCAACGGTATTCAAGAGTTCTGTGATTTTCTCTACCTGTGGCTCAGCGCCAAACTTATTTATGTATTGTTCACGAAATTGTAAAATGAGTCTTCTTAATCCTCCATGTTTGAATCGCATCGGGTATGCAATAAAAGCACCGACCGTTATCGTATCATAGTATGAAGCTGAAAAAAGGAATTTGTTTTGAAGTCGGTGCTCTTATTAGACTGAAACCAAAATAGAGTGAGAACACATCGAATCATCCAACCTTTGGTGGATGGTCTTCTTCGTCAACTGGTCCAAAATTGTGGAATTAGTTTCCACTACAGCTCTCAAAAATCTCTGTTAAAGCCTCCTAAAATTGACAGAACCATTACCTTTCTGACTATTTTCACTTAACACTGCCATCCTCTGTAGATGTAGATTTGTAGGAACAAACTCCATCTCTCGTAGTAACCTTTTGGTGCTTGGTTTAAATGGTGGTCCTGTTGGAATGGAAAGAGTACAATCATTTAGATTGTTGAAATCATTCTACAAATTTACAATCTCTGTGTGTGAATGAGCACACATTAGCTCAAGTGTAATGTATTTTGATATAGACCAATTTGACTTCCATTATCATCAAGATGAGCACATTTCAAAGGTAAGACTTTCTCCAGCTTTTTAAAGGGAGTACCAAGACATCTGCAGTATGCTGTCCTTTCAACTGCTGTCTAAATCGCTCGTTTGTGCAGCACGTTACTGTCACAGAATGACACAGAAGTGAGAAGTCAAACTTAACAGAAGAGTTACTTGTTGTTGTATGTTTGTTCACCATTATCAACCATAGGAGAGACGACCAGCAATTTCATGCAAAGACTGAATGCTTTATACTGCATGGCAGCATAGCAGTACACACTCTCTATCATGGCAGCCAGACGATGCTCTTTATTTTCTATTCACAACTTCTACTAACTATCAACATAATGCAGCAAACTATGCAACATTTTAACAAGCCTACAGACAGATGCAGATTCTAACCGAGTTCAAAATATAATTAGCTGAAAGAAGTAACCTTTTGATGTCTATGATGAACAATTCCAAAAGCTTTTCCAATCGTTATTTTCTTGGTGCAACAGTTACACTCACGGCTAATTAAGAAATTATCAAATAACAGTAGCTTCAAAACACTTGAAGGGTCTGCCAACTCTGCCTTCATGCATGACTAGCTATCAGCCAACATATTCTGAGGTGGAGGGACGAGAAAAGGGTTATAAGCACACCTTGACAACACTCAGGTCACAACACACAAAATTCAAACAAAATGGAAGGGGAAGGATAGCATATCCCGAGGAAAAATTAATGTGCCAGCAACTACACCCATAGTTTAATCAGGGTTCGTACACGTCAGTTTAAAAATCAGAAAAATATTCCAAGGCTTTTAGATAAAAAGGTTTTTTCAGAAAGGAAAACTTTCAGGTGAATGATATCTGTGAGCTTGAACTGCATCTGGCTTGCTGTAGTTTTAAGGCAAAGGCACATGAACTTGATAATGTTGATAGGTCTCACTCCTTGCAGCACACTGATATCATAATTAATGGAAATTGAAGACCAAATCAACCGTGAAGAAGGTGTACGAACCCTGACAAGTAACGTATCGTCTTTTACCTTTATATTCTTGCATATACCTAAGACACTGAGTGTAAACGCTGGTCGTTTTCATGTGCAGATCGAACAGTTCTGACCTGGCTTTCTCGAATTCGTTTGGCAGCTGGGATCAGAGAGAAGGACAGATGTATGATTTCAATTTGAATGAATCATTCACAATGATCTTAAAGGTGAGGCAGAGGTATTGGACGGACAAAGGAATTTGAACATACATGTAGGGTTGTGTCCAAGACAGGGAAACTGGGATATCCTGGAAATGAGATCTTTGATTGGCTGCGCTATGTGAGATGTGTGATGATATTATATGCAACTATCATAAGAGTGCGATTTTAGATTTCAAGATCCTCATATAGCATGGCATGGGAAAGTAAAATTGTAAAGCTTTTGACCACGGCATCCATTTGAAGACAAAATTATTTTATTCATAATGCATACCGAGGTAACTAATTTTGCTCGTCAGTTAACCTGGCAAATGGAAGGATTGACAGGTAATTACATAATACGCTGTCACCCCTGTTATCGCCTGAACAACCGCAAAAGCAATCAACACATGTAGTTAAGCATTAGCAAAATCTTGTATGAATAAGATAATTCTGTCTTCGATTAGAGATTACATTGACAGCAAGTGCTGTTTTGGTACAGTATTTCTATGAGATGATCTACAAAATAATGGACTTTTTAAATTGTTAAATGTTAAATGATGTTAAAATGTTATACAATCTTTTTTTAGGTGCACCCTAATTCTATCCATACAACCAACTATCAATAGTCAGAAGACAATAGTCGTACTTTAACACACACCCAATCCCCTGCCCGAAGTATCACCCCTCACATTTCCATACGAGACTTCCTTTCCAAAGACACAAATTGATATCGGGTATTCAAGTCAGAAAAAGGACTTTCACATGTGTCCATGATTGGAATTAGGGTGCTTAATTTCTGTAACTTTGCCAAGCAAGCAGCCAAATGATTAGCAGAGAACCATGTTATGAACAGGAAGAGGCTGCGGGTTCCAGACTCTGATTAGGCATAGTTAGGGGTCTGGTTAGACGGTTGGACAGAATATGAACAATTGTTGTTGTCAAGCTGAGGTTAATGTTGAGACTAGGACCCAAGCGATGACCGTTGGTTACGTCGCGTCCCTTGGCATTTTCTGCCCCCTGGTGTTCTACCAGAGAACTACAATGCTCGAATGTACACAATGTATAACAGACGACTCAGTCAAAAACTGGCGTGACGTACCCAACGACCATCCGACTTAGACCACAGCTTTTGTAATAGAGAAAAGTTATGATATGCAACTGTGCGATTAGAAAATTTACTTTAATTCAGAGAGGAAAATATCATAGCAGGTTATTTCTAGTTACAATCTGAGAGAGAATGTCAGAAGACTTTTTGTTATGTTTTCTAACATATTTTCCTGTTAAATGTTTGCATACATTCTGAGGACAATAGGATTATTGTTTTAGAATTATCAAATGAACACAGCCTAATTCGAAAGGATGAGGACTGAAGTAAAAAATAATACACAATCATGCTGACCATCACTGAATGACATCACAGTACCAACATAGTAATATACTGAAGAGTAAAATACTGAGATGCAAATTCACTCGAAATAAGCCAGTCTCCACATACAAGATTGGGCAAATTTAATCAAATTTGGTTTCTAGGTGTGCATAGAATCAGAACAAAGGCCATTAATAGTTATGGTTGCAACATGCAGCATTCAATATGCTACAAAATACACATGGCGCAGAGGCTCATTCATTACCAAAACAGACAAGAAATCACCAACCACCTTCCCCAATAGAGTGGGTGTCCTGCTAACTGAGGTGTCCCCGAAGGCACTGGGGATGATCCATTGTAAAAACGTCAGAATATCCAGTTGTCCCCAACAGTATCTCAGCACTATCACGTTTATAATCTTTTAGTAATGAATGAGCTCAAAGTCAAATTAATGCAACAAAAACCTCAGCTTGCAACAAGAGATGTCCATAAACAAACAGTGGCAAATTGGGGAAGAAACGTGCAAGATCAAACCTTCATAGCAAGATATATTGCAGAGGGCCTCGGTATAAATATTCTGCTGCTCAACACTGTGATCTATACATGCCTGCCGCACATGTTCATGCCGGCCGTTTAGCTGGGAGAACAAAACACACGTGTCAGTGGAAAACAAGTCGATTAATGATGCAGGGTAAAGCTCAGAGAATATAGTGTAATATCAATTGTCACAAAAGATTTGAGATTCTGGCCCGAGTCCACTGATTCTTCTTTATGCATATTTACACATCTTACATCTCTTTCCAAACTTCAATGATTCTGACAAGATCTTCAAGCTAATAAAATGAATCAAAGTTGCCAATCTGATGATAATCAGCCAGGACTGTATGGGTCAAAAGTATTGCCTAGTTAGTTAATAGTTAATAGGAGAAAGGGAAGACTGAAAAGAATGGAAAGCTGTAGACGGTATTTTCATCAGTGAAAGAAAATAACCTATATTATTACTATGCAAAATATTTATTTTTAATTTTAACTCATTTTTCACAAAAAGTAGCTTTAGAAGGGATGTCATTGCTTTTCAAGAAGAAACACATGGATTTTCAGTACCAAAATAAGAACAGCCACGCTGAAAGATTAAGGTCATAGGCATGGCACATGGACACAACCTGAGTTCTACTAGTATCAGTTAAAATTAAGGGAAAGATCGCAAGTACAAAGTGGAAAGGCATGCAGTTAGTAGGTTAGTAAGAAGGAGAATCAGATAGAATGATGATGAAATATTATCTAAAATTAAGACAGATAATCAGCACTACATTAATTTCGGAGAGATGAAACTTTGTAATCTTTCATCGACATCGGAATGAATATTTATGAACATACATGTACATGTATCAAAAACTTGATGCAATTCTAAGAGCAAGTGGCTAAACATTTTCAAAGATATTTTAGTTAATCTTTTACTAAATGATTCGTCACACGTTTATACATTGAAGCAACAAGTATTTACTTCAACTATCAACACACTACCTGGCAACTGTTCAAAATGATATGATTTTCTTTACATTGTTATCTGCCTGGAAAGATTCGCAAGATTTAGTTGGGAAAATCAACATACCTTTCCAAGATCTTGTAGCTGAATCATTCTAGTTTTTTCTTCCTCGATCCAAATCTTACTGGAAAAGAAACAAATCACTAAGCTCTTCAGCTGTAAAGTTGTCTTTTGGCCCATTTTTTGTGGTTCTCCTTCATCTCTAATGAATTTGACCTTTTGACTAAACACAATAATGGTGTAATGGACCGACCATTCTGGGAAAGAGAGACCTCGTTATATTCACACCTGTTATTTTATGGTCTAGACTCCAATCTTAACTTTATCATGACAAAAACAAATGCTTCAATTCAAATCATAACCACTTACAGTAATTCCTTTGGTACATAAAATGTGAGTTTGCTCTCCCCCATAAATTCATGAACTTTGACCTCTCCTCCCTTATTGGTTGGGAACCTATACACCCTGGTTGAGATATTGTCATACAGGGCGCGCAACTGTCGCACACGGTCACTCGATTTGCTCCGGACAACTCCCCTGCTGGCGGATGGGATGTCGGCAAGAAGATCATCACCGTCAAGACTCATCTGAAAACAACCATGGCATATCTTATAAGTTTGAGGGAGCGAAGTCACACATCATTCTTCCCAGTTGCATGTCCTATGAATATGATCCAGGTAAAGAACTCGCTGAGTATGGTTTCACATAGAATGGGAGTCAGCCAGCTGGAAGCAACTTGTCAGGCAGGCCACATTTACCAGGCAGCTATGCACCAACAACTCATTCTGTTGTAATTTATGCTGAACTTAGTTCCCTTTCCTTTCCTTTGGTTACTTAGAACATCAACCTACCAGAGTACCAGTTGAGGTCATTGAAGCATTGAGTAGCTCAGCTTCAGATTTATCAAATACATCATCCACATTATCATCATCAAGTGCCCCATCATCTTCAAATATGGTCTCTCCTTGCCAAGCCCGCACTGTCACAGTACCACAACCCTCACTGAAACATGAAACAGACCATTAGTATGTGAAAATAAATCCTTTCTAGTCTGCATTCATTTCAAAAAGGGAGCATTCTTTCTTTATAAATTGATTCAATCAAAACTGTTCACTCTCAATGATAGTGCATATCGCTGTAGTTTTAAGTTGGTGCCAATAGAGACCACATCAGGACCTGCTGACTGCTAAAGATGACTTGCATGACGTACATGTAATGGCAAATTGCGTCCGAAAACTCGACAGGGCCATGTTGCTTGTGACGTCTGGCAGATTCCACGTGACGTCTGGTGGATTTCATCAGACGGTCACAAGCAACATGGCTCTGTAAGTTTTCAGACCCCACCTAAGTCTTCCAATAACAGGCTTCACAGAATACTCACCCGAGATTTAACTCGAGAATGCTCTCAGGTGCTTTCAGAAGTTCGTCCATTGTGAAAAGTGCATACCCTATTTGAGCCATCTGAAGACATAAAAAAAACGTTTATTATACAACGTTTCAAGTTAAAGGGCTAATGTGTATACTTCACTTGACATCAAGAATAAGTAAAGACAACTGTCGATGCGCCAATTGCGTATTTTTTTCAACAATCACTTTCAGAGAAACAATCCAATGAAAGTTTTGCTCATGATCTCAATGCGTGGATGAACGAGGTTTCAACAATGAGCACAATTCACACCTACCGTTTCTGTGAGCCTCTCCTTCACGTCATAAACAGAAAGTCTAACTCTGGTTGCCACGGAGATTGATTGCCAGTTCATACAAATTGTCTTCATAAACACAGGATTACTCGTTCTCTGGAAAATAAACAATGTAGAAATACAATGTTTGCCTATGTTCTCTCTTATCCATTGTTACTGAGACTGAGAGCCCTTTTGGCACACACAGGGCACCATTGCATTTAAATGACCTCGGGTGGTGAAGGCATTGACAATTGAGAGGTTATGCACTATATGAAGAGAGATATTGATAAGAACGACAGTGCACTGCAGGACTGTGTCAATCCTGCACAATGTGCAAGACATCAAAGAAACCTTCTACTGTTGATATTGGCGAGTTGTTATCTAAACTAAGTGATGCAGTGGGGGACATTTCTACTTCTATCATGCCGTTAATGAATCGTTTTTGAAGTAACACCCATACAAAAGAAGGGTATCACTAACAATATAGGGCTACCACTTTGCTAACTGGATAACTGGTACTATAACGAGTAGTTTAACTTACATCCTCAATTTCTGAATGAGCAAGTATCGCCCAAGTTTGTTCCGGAGGAGTGAGAGTGCTGACAACCACCATTGCATTGGGTTCCTGTCCTTGGCCACCATGAGGAAGATTATCACAGCCTGGGTTAGTAGAAGGGAAACATGTAATCAATGAATGCAGGAATGGTGTTTAGTTAATCATGCTCAGCAATGCCTCTTGTGTTTGTTGCATGCACCTGCATGTTGGAATTACCAACCCCATAGGTATATTTCATTTTTTAGGTTGAAAAGTGACCAAAATGGCCCAAAAAATTCCTTAGTCAGGAAGTCAGAATCGTTACACAATGGATTTTAACTGAGAAACCACTTCAGTTCCTACCTCCCCCCTTCAGACCCTTAAAATGTTACACCTGGAGGAGAGGTATTTAATGACGTCAATCAAAGTTAGATGGCATGTATTGTAAGTATCAAAATCCTTGAGAACGTGTGTAATGAAAAGATGGGAGTGCTTTCACGATGCAATTCGAGGGATGCAATCAACCATAATGTTTTACTTACGTAAGCACATCTCTATCACAGGTTCATCGGCACTCACAGCTGGAAAAGATGCAAATCTCGGCCAATTAGACAGAAATTAAACTCAGTATCTCAAAAGAGTACAGTGTTGACTGGCATCGACTGTCCTGATCTACCTTAACCGTCACAACAATGAACAAATGTCACTTTTCCAAGGATCCATCCATGGAGGCAGCTACTCATCCCGGATCATCCCCTTTTTTGAAGTTCATATTCTTTACAAAACCTTTTACAAATAGTTTTCAGTCCCTAACTACTCGTCTCCGATGACCAGAGAGGATAAGGTGGCAATCAAATGAGAGTTTGAGAGGATCAATAGGGAAGTTAGCCACCTCATCATGTACACCACTTTTAAATCCACTCGACAGCTTTTACTTACATCCTAAACAAGTTGACTCATCCAGCACAGCCGGTGAAGGCTGCTGTATTGGATCATGACCAGTTTTGGCTCGGAGCTGTTCCCGCAGACACTCCAGTTGCATCTTAAGGCACTCGTAACTGGCAATGTGGAGGGCTTGAATCCAAGCATCTCGCTCTTTTTCTATTTCAGCAGCTAGGTACTGGATGCGATCATCACCTTCAAAGACTGACAAAATATTGGAAAATAAAGTTTACGAAAAAAATAAAAATTTAATCTATTATTACCACCCACCCACCAACTTGTTGACAGTTATTACAGAAGTGCCTCCTGAATAAGTACATTTTTTAAGGCCTGTTCATGAAGACATTACTCTCGGAATAACTCAGGAATATAAATTTTATTATTCATATGCAAATTCTCCCCCAAGTCTCAATTACGAAAGATCATACCTAATTGGAAGGAGAACATCTTGTCCTCATCGGGGTCCAATTCCACCGTGCATCGCTCCAAAACAATGACACCAACCACCTCGGAACCCTTTTCCTTGGTTTTGTAGTAAAACAGCAAGTTTCCCCTCAATAGGAACCATCTTTCCGTGAACACTGAAAACAAAGAAAGGTGTGTAATGTTAGTAGCTGAAATTGACTGACCAATTCTTATTCCCTTTTTGTGGAAGTCCAAGACTTCATGCATCCCCTGTGTACTGCAGGTCAATCATAACTCGGGAGGTGCCACATAGCCTGCGAGACTTCATGCATCCCCTGTGTACTGCAGGTCAATCATAACTTGGGAGGAGCCACACAGCCTGTGGGTAAAGTAGTGCAATATAGTACCTTCTCCTTTTTTGAACAATCCTTCCTGCTTCTCCCTCAAAAACAATGCACCCTCTTTATCTACGTCCTGCTTTTTGGCAGTTTGAGCTAGGTATTGAAGCTCCTTTTGGTTGAATCTCATCTTTACTGGCTAGTATAGCAGCAGCTCGCTACCGGTACATAATCAAATCTGAAAAGACATAGATAAGATAGGTTGGATCAGGAAACGGCAGAGAGCTACGACTCGAGTCTCGACCGCATTTCCATTCCGCAAAACCATTACCAACCGGTCGGTATTCAATTCAGTTAGGCACATATTTTGTGAAGATCGTTATCACTATCACTATCACTTATCAGCTATCGTAGGGGGTTCGGGGGAACTCCCCTGTCCCTGAAATAAACGCCCGAAGACGAAGGGGGGGCTCACTTCGTCCGTGACTTTACATACATATTAGGCCTGCATGACGCACTGATTTCCATCGATTGAAGGCCATATCTGATAGGCATACATTTTATTTTGTTTGGAGGGGGTCTTCTTTTGTCTTGCATCTGCATGCAATGCTAATGCATTTATATGCATGTAGCCTACCACACTACACTACACTACCAACTACAGCAAAATGTATTTTTTGACGTTGGGTCGAATTTGAGCTGCTATTTTTAAACTATTAGCAATCACATAACAATAACATCGTAATGAAGTTCTAAAGTACACTTTCATTTAGTTAGTGTCCTTACAGGCTGTGCAGAGGCCGGTTGAGCTCCGTTTTTTCACACCTTTCAGTGAGGGGGAAGAGGTTTATCAGAGACTACTGAAGCAGCCATTCTTCATGTTCTTGAAGAAGTAGTTTACTCGTTCGAGTTTGATAAAACTACTGGATGAATAAGTCGAACGATGTCTCAGCCAATCAATAACGTCGACACAAAGAACAACACTGCACTACCAAAAACAGGGCAACAACAAGTCGCCTCCACGTCATTATAAACAACTCTACAAAATTTACTTCACCATGTCAATATTTGAAAAATATGACAAATGAAACATGAACCACAATTCTTTGATGTGATTGGGTGTGAACGACTTCACATCCACTGAAAATTAGGTGAGAGCAAAAGTAGTGATCAAGATTTTTGCCTTCACTTTTTTTTTTGCCTTCACACATGCACATGCAGATGCATTGAATGATGCAGCCAGTAGACTAGACCCTATACACATCTCAGCCAGTCATCTTGTCGGTGCATTGCCAGGATGACAGTGATACTGACAGTGTTGTTGCATTACAGTATTTACACTGCATGATGAGTGGGGGGGGGGGGGGGGTATAAAACTCTTCATTATTTAAGTGCCTGTGCCTGTGGCGTAGGTCACTTGGCTTTCTTCATCGCTCACACCTATGCCAGTATACATAGCTGCTGCAATTCACCTGAGGTACATGTAGTACTCAACAGGGGGCGGGGTATACGGAAATCAGTTTTTAGTTCAAAGTAATCACATTATTATGATTAGCATCATATTCATACCCAATTTATTTTATCCCATACAGTAACATTCTTTTCCAGGCCTTTTTGATTATGATTGGACATTACGAGATTTACTAAACCAGGCAGGCATGGGACAAGTACTCTACAGGCTGAGGGAGTTTGAAAATCAAAACGGGGAAGACGAAAATCAGCAACTTGCTGTGAAAGAACGATTTCCTGACCTGACCAACCTCCCACCTGAACTCAGCTACACCATCCTCTCCTACCTGAATGCAACAGATCTATGTCTGGCCGGATGTGTTTGGGATAATTTAGCCAAGGATGATATCCTGTGGCAAGGGTAAGTAGCTCAGAATCCATCATTCATCTTGTTGGTAAAATCTTCTCCCTCGTCTGATTACCAAAAAAAGAACTGCCCATGTCTTCAGTTGGCTGAACCCAGTAAAGGGGAAGCAGCTGTGCAGGTGCCCAGTGATCGCTTGGGCTGAATTCTCAAGATCAAGACTTTGTTTAGTAATACACTTCAAGGGCTCAATGGGCTATTAGCAGGGCCCTTTTTAGCATAGGTTTTGCTATTGGTCCAAATGCTCTGAAATTTGAAGGACAGATCATATCAGTCATCATAATGCCATGGACGGTTAACTCTAAAATGTTAGATATGACACTTTTTGCAATGCAACTCTTCATTTTGTAGAATGCACTCCCTGTTTCTTTTAGGTTATGTCGAAATTCTTGGCCATACACAGCTATGTACAGAAGGAGATTTGAACCTGGTTTTTCCTACCGACAGGTCTACCTCCTTTTGGATGAAGGTGTCGTCCTTTTCAATTCTTGTCCAAATGAGGTTTGTCAACATCAAGCTCTTTTCATCTTAGAATCTTGTACTTAGTTTATTTAAACTTACTGGGAGAACAATTGGAGGGGGGGGGGTTAACCAACATAACCTTAGTTAGGCTAACACCAAGGCAAATGGTCTGTGGCATTGGCTTACATGTATGGTCTATCCCTGGCGGCCAAGGAACTGAATTTGTTTTTGTCATTTTGTAGTAATAATAGTACCTCATGTAATTTGATTATGTGTTGTCTTTCAGGGTATACAATATCTCATTCGCCATGGGCTAGTAATTGATACACCAGAAGAGATTGCCCGATTTTTGCACAAGGCCAAATATGTCCATTGGAAAGCAAAGCGCCAGTACTTAGAGAATAGGTAAATTTAGTTTTCTCCCTAATTGACAAGCTTCTAGTTAAAAAAGAAGGTGCACCAGATGTGAACCTGAAACTGAAAGTCATAAAATCCCCTCTCCTTGATTAGACACCATAGGACCACAAGCTCGGTATCAATTTCTGAAGCAAAGGTCACCATAACTTCATCATTGTTTTCTTACTTTCAGGAGAGACATTGTAGACCACTTGATAACCCTTCAAAACTTTGAAAACCAGTTTTTGCCAAATGCTCTACGGAAATTCTTCAATGAGGTCCATGCACCCAACGAGAGAGGCACCTACTTACATTTTCTTGTCGACAAGTTTTCAGAACGATTCTGTAGCTGCAATCCAAGGCTAGGCCTTTCTCCTGGTAAGTCAGTTTTTATGTAATCGGGTTTCTGAAATCCACGGAGAGGTGGTGGGGTTGTCCCTTGGCCAATAGAATCTTCATGCAAGTTGTCAGACAAAACCCAGAGAAGAAATGTCAATTCTTCATGTTAAAGACTCCTTTCTAATGCAGTCCTTCTGATCTGTAAGGGTAGTTTACTAAAAAAATCGTTATTATTAGTTTCAAATGCTGTCTATGTCATCAATAAAACTGAATGTTTTGTGTTTATTTTCAGATGCTGTTTATGTCATCTGCTTCTCACTAATAATGTTGTCCGTCGACCTGTGTAGTCCTCACGTGAAAAACAAGATGTCGAAACGTGAATTCATCCGCAACACACGCCGAGCCACTCAAGGAGTTAACGACGACTTCGCTGGACATTGTTATGACAATATTTATCTTATTGGCCATGTAGCACCGAAAGTGTAACCCACAAATTTTGCCATAGGATTACAGGTTTTATTGAATTATCAAAGCAGTGATGAAATTCTGGAAAACCATGAATTGTTGACAAGGTTCTATTCATGAGTTCATTGTTTGCTGGCTGGGGTAGATTCTTTGTTGTTGAATCTTAGTTGTATTGTAGTTTGAAGATTTTGGAAGCCTTTCTCACTGTGGTGAAATCACCCTTTGTCAGAAAGCAGTGTATTAGATCTAAACGGCAGCATTTTGATGGACTTTTGATAACATGTCATAATAAGGCGGATCTCAGAAAAAGCCTGATGCTGATGTATTTCAATGTCAGCCTTTAAAGGGAGAAATCTAGGCTTGCTGAATTCTACCTCTTGATCTGGTCCTGCATGTCCAGAGGCAGGTGAAGTTTCTTCACTTATGGTAGAAATTCATCAAGTCTCGATTTGTGAAACGTAGGTGAAATAATACTCATCATTAATAGTTATGTATCAAAGGATACTGTCTTAATGCACAAATGGTGAATATCATCACACCGTTGAATATCATCACACCATTACCTCTTAGAAAGAAATTTACCGGCAAGGGAATGGTAGCTAATGTCAGACGCCAATACGACATGAAACTGAAGTCTGAACCTACAGTGACTTGCAAAAGCAGAGGCAATACCTTGCCAGTCAAGTGAATCATGTTCTGTTAAATATATTTGTACATAGTTTGTACATATTGTAAATACCTCCTTTGCTTAATGATACTCCGTACACTTTACTAGAGCTTTTACAAGAGTAGGTGTTGTGAACTATTGATTGACATTATTGAGAGAACTTTGCACATCTGCTATGCGACCTTCATTCATCTACAAAGACTGCATTTGTCCAGATGAAATACTATTTGGACATTTCTAGGGTTGGAAGGTCTGTGCAAACCAAGTATGCAACCTTATTGGATGCCAGCTGTGACAGGTGTTGACGATCCTAAAGCAAACATTCTAATTCTAATTAAACTCAGACCCAAGTGTTGTCGCGTCTCTGTCACACAGATGAAATTCCCTTCACCTAGTGACAGTCGGTGCTACAAAGCACCGACCGTCCAATTAGAACTTATGGTTAGTGTGTTGTACAAAAAATAGTTATCATGTCATTAAAATGGAGTTTTGCAACTTGTAAATAGCTTTTCATGTTTGATACGCTGTACTAAATTATTCTTGAATATGTGCTTTTAAGAGCTTTTTTCCTCCACATGTTTAATAGCATGTTGCTCATTTCTTCTCCGTTCTGTACATACATATAAAGAACTATATTTGCGTACATGTAGATGTATTTGACGCTCTTTTGTTCTCCACTGTATTTCCTGAAATGCATGTAGCAGGTAATAGTATAAAGAACATACTATTTGTTGCTGTGGCTTTTTCTGTGACATCCTGTTTGCAACAACAGGACTTATTGTTAGTGGACAATGCATCTTTGCTGTGTCCAATGTGTGCTGTGACTGTTTACAATTTTATATGGCTAATATAACAATTGTTTCAACACTTAAATCTGGCCTTGTGTTCTTCTTTTCAAGTTGCCAACTAAAGAATCCCAGGCACATTAGCCCAGTTGGCACCAGTTCAGTCTCCAGTATGCTCAATTGTTGTGTGTAGAGACAAAAGACAAGGACTTTGCGATGGATGTTGATGTGACATTGTTTGATTGCCATACTATGTCACTTAACAACTGGAGGACACATATCCCAATGGAAGGCCGTTTGGGGATCTAAATCGGACCTAAGCCATTCAGAGCCTGTAGGCCAGAATCAAAAGGTCAACCCCCACTACTAGCTATCAGGTTTCCAAAACAAGCTGGGGGTTAATTGACCTCGGGGTGTTTGAAGCAAAATTGACTTCACAGATATGAGACAACTAGCATGAATCTGTCTCAGCAGTTAACCCTCAGTGGCATGTTTACTTCCTAGTGGTGAAAGAGACTTGTCCCATAATATATCACAGGCACTTATCATAACAAGGGACTATAAAGCATTCTAACAACAAGCACAGTTGGAGTTCCTGAAAGACTCTTCCTAACGGATTTCTCTTCATGCAGGTGTGTGGAACGTGTCATTTGGAGCATATCAGTCCTATAATCAGTGTTAACATCAGCAGTGTGGTGGCATTCATTCTGACAACACGCATCATTGGCCATCTCAGCTCTTCATGATATGGGTAATGTAACCAAAGGGTCGTTCCCGAAAATAAGATATTTCTGCAGTTTGTGCCATTTCCCAAATTACCATTTTGGTGGCTCGACTGCAACAGCCCTTCTCCCCACTGTATTGACAGTTCTCCCGGGTGAAGGCAGTTGTCAAATAAGTAGTCACAAGATGTCAGTTGTCAAAAGATCAGCTGGTAAGTGCAAGGCTGATTATTCATAGTATAGGCAGTATTCCCACAGCATGAGCCATGGTACAACCAATAGGATTGTCCAATAAGCCAACCAAAGGTTTAATTTTTTTGTGACACTTTACCAGCAAGCACAGAAAGAAGTCTATTGATCCATGATTTTGTGGAGTTCACAACATAAGGGATTTGCACAACCGGGACAGAAGGTGCTGTCTCTAGTGATATCCTGACTTTGTGACCAGGCACGAGCATGTTCATTCTTGATATTTCCAGTCAAAAGCTAAAGGTCACTTGGTACAGCCTATCGGAATGCCCTACGTATAAGCCAAACAAAGGTTCGTTTTATGTGTGGCGCGTCTCAAATGGAACAGGGGAAAACTGCCCTGTAAGCAAACAGTCTGTGGGTACAATGGGTACTATGGCTTTTCCGGGCATTGAGGGCAGTCAAATCCTCCAAAAAGTGTCAAGCTGGGTGTTGGTATTACATTATTAAAACAAAGGAGAGAACTCAGAAAGTAATGAAATTTACATTTATTTACATTTGGACGGATAGTTTACAGCAAACATGTAACTTCTGTAAAAGATGGAAAGTTTATTTTTACACATATATTGGCATGCATTACCATGTAATGGCATACATTACACCCCGTATTGGAAACATTTATACATACCATGTATTGGTATATAAATACAACTATAAAGCTTTGCATTTTAACATTACATATTGTCTTGGTTGTGACAAAAACATGATCCTTCTTTAGATGTATAAGTGAATATGTGGTGCACACTGAATGGTCGCTTCACTTGGCAAGAACCTGCAGTGAGAGTGATCTGGTTACTTGATAACACCAAACAAATGGCATACCCATGTGATGTGACTGAAAGGCCTTTAGACAGCCAGTCGAAGTGACACAAAAATGAATAGGAATGATACTTTGGGTACAAGAACTCTGTAATAATATCATTTATATCAGACTTAAGCTATATCACAGACATTTCAAGTTTGTATGCATTTTTCCAACTCATCCTTTCGGAAAAATAACAAGTCCCAACAAAATATTGAGCGTTTATTTCTTTGTATTGATCTTGGGAAAGTGCAGACGTTGTTTCTTCTGTTTTGTAGCCTCAGCCTCAAGTCGTAAGCGTTCCTCTTCTTCCGCCTTTGCTTGATACTCTGCCACCCGATCTAAGAACTGAAACGGAGAATCGAGAAATCATAAGTTAATCAGCTAGTCAAAGAAGAGGAGGACTGGGAGTAACTGCTTTATGTCATAATACTTCTTTTAAACCAGTAAAAGTTTTGTAAGGCAGAGTGTTTTTCAAACCTACCTCCGGTCTCCTTGTTGCCTTCTTATCTATAAACTCCATGAATGACTTCGCTCCATGCATTGGAGCCAATTCTGCATCCTGCAAGGGAAATAATAAAAACTGAAGATTCATCAGATTAATTCAAGAACTACCCTCCCAATAGTCTGCAAACTTCATTAGTTCTGGCGCAGCATTGTCTCCAAATGTTCCCTCTTTACTGCATAAGTTATCTTAATATCAGATGCTCCAGATTCCATACTCCAGCCTACAGCCTTATTTGCCTTCTCTCTCAACTCACAAGGCCATTACTCTTCTTCTTCGCCTCTGACATCTCTTGGTCTTTGAGTTCTTTAGGATCCTGAAGCGGTTCCTCGTTGTCACGTTTCTTCCACATTTTGGTCGGCAGATACCATGCACCATATTTAAACTTCACCCAGCTTGGCTCATACTCCCCTGAGAATGTCTGAAAAATGAATTTTTAAAGAAATACTGAATGCCATTTTTGAATTCATAGTCAATCTGAAAAGGTTGATAACAATGTCAGGTTATCTCCAAGGAGTATTAGACCGCCAATCGTTTTTTCCTGCCACTATGGTTGTCAATCGGGTTTATTGGCCTAGTGACTACATCTTAGGTTAAAATAAAGCAGTCCAGCTCAAGGTATTGTGCACTATTTTCTCCTGTTTGTAAAAGGTTTTATACCCCAGTTGACAAAAGCAGTAATGACATGGACATTGAATTGTATCTTTACAGGAGGGATCAAATGTGGACAGTGCAAAGATACAGACAAGGGTCATCTTATGTGGACTAAATCTGATTGCTTTTGTTGGGTGTAATGACATCGGGAGGTCATGCATCATGCAATTGTGTGTGTGCTTTTCCCATGCAATTGTGTGTGTGCTTTTCCCATGCAACTGTGTGTGTGCTTTTCCCATGCAATTGTGTGTGTGCTTTTCCCATGCAATTGTGTGTGTGCTTTTCCTATACAATTGTGTGTGTGCTTTCCCATGAAGACAACTCCACATGCACCAGACCAGCAAAGATTTCATCCCAAAAAAAGTGCATGTGATAGAGTAATTGCTTGGATGGACAAATATTGTGTGTACATCTATATCTATAGATGTGTCATTGATAAAGGAAAAGGGGTTCATAGAAAAGAAGATTTGAAGAATAACTGGTATTATCATTTAGGAGACACTTACTTTGCCTTTTCTAGTTGGCTCAGGCTTTGAATTAAATGAAATATTAAAATGAATAAATCATGATCATGACCAAAACCATCTACATGAAATAACTTTTTAATAGAAATGCTGGCAATTGAAATCACCAGTGATTTAATTAATATAGAAGGAAGAACTCGGGTCTGTCACGTCTGTTCAATGGCCCTTGACTACAAGAAAGTCATTGTGTTGCAAGTGTGTGTTTTGACCAAACAGTGCTAATTCATTTGCGATTCAAGTCAACTCGAAAGGATGTGTATAAATAAATGTAAGATAGATCGATGTTCATTGGATCCTGTAAAGTGCATTTTGCAGAACAAGAGAGTGTTTGCTCACAGTAAGCAACCATTCACTGCGTGCAAGTTGTGTCATGTCTAATTCAAACTTTTTGATACAAATTGATATTTTCTAATAATAATTGGACTTTCAAAGAAAAGAAATGAAAGATTCTTCAAACATGTATATCTGCATTCTGAAAAGCACACAGCTGAACGACTTACACAAGGAATATGTTTACGGGGTGTCGGAAGATCTTTCTTTTTGTTATCATCATCATCAAATTCAAAATCCTATTTAGCAAATTCAATTCAAATCATTAATTCATTTTGATTGAGGGATGAAAATTCTTTGTCCACCTCCAACACTCAAAAGCGGGTACAATGTATGAGATCAGTTCCAAATATCAGAACAATGGTTTTTTTTAAGTAACAGGACAGGTCAGTCCTACCAATAAAAACTTGCAGATAACTTATCTGAAGTCTATGCCAAATTTCATTTGTCGTGGACGTGGAGTCAGTTCCTTACCCATTCACTTTTCTTCTTGTCGTCAGTCGGTATATTCTTGTGTATCGTCTGCTGTTGAGGTACTGTGGCAGACATCCGCAGTTCTGGCGGGACGTTTGTTAATTCGACAACATGAATAGGGACGGAGAGTGCAGGTTTTGTTTCATACCCGCTGGCAAAGAGACTCGTGATTGTTGATTCTTCGATGTTGTTTGATTCACCCCCTAGACTAGCCACCCAATCACAGAAATCTTTTGTGACGCTTTTTATATGTTCATCCTGAAGAGAAAAATATGTCATCTCATTTAGTTCAAAGAGATGGACAAGAGTCCTGCTAAATATTTCTAACACTCATGGTAAGACTGAGAGTTATTCACGTTCCTCTTCAGTGTCTGCTCCAGGAAGTGTTTCCGACAGGCCACATTGGTTGGGCACCAATTTTGGTATACAGGCCGAGTCACAGCATCACTCTGCCAGGGACTAGGAATCCATTTGATAGAGCAATGAAACACTCCACTTATCATCCAAATATAAATACATACCTGTGAAGGTGAACTTGACCGCCGTAACATTTCCCTTTTCTTATCCTTTTTGTCTTTCTCATCTTTCCGTGGTAACCATCGATATGGATTTCGCACTCCTTGATTAGCATCAGGACTGAAAGAACGAAATGATGGAACTTAATGTATGATGAGTTTAATGTAGGATTGATGAGGCACATAGTACTGCATCTGCAACATCATCTCTTGATTTGTTATTAACTGTGGCTGGTTCTTAGCACGATTCTGTTTTTGGTTCCCTCCTCACCCCCTCCCCCCAACTAGGCCTAACCCAAAGAACCTCAAAAATCTCCTTACTCATCTCCAATATCTGTATCTGAAGCATCATCTCTTGATTTGTCTGTCGTATCATGTGGCAGGGGAGTTGTCTGCTGTGTATCACTTATATCAGAGTATTCATCCTCATCATCTTCATCATCAGCCAGATTCATCTCAGGATCCAATATGTCAACAACGTCTTCAAATATCTGGAAAAATGCCAGGTATGTATATACACTGATACCTCAAATCCTTTCAACCTGAAGTCTGGTACATACTTTAGATCAGATGCATTGAATTTGAATGAAGATCAACATTGGGAGCAATAACCTTTTATCAAAACTGACATTTAGGCTGGATATTTACTCATCAGAAAGAACGGAAAATATAACATTAAAGGCTATTTTTCTTTTTAAGTGTAAAAAAATTAAAAGTTTGGACCAATGCGTCAGTGATTTAGTGGCAGCACATTTAAGTGAAAGACAGCTGGGTTAAAACTGTCCAGTTGTCAGATACCTTCATCTTGAACTGGTCTCCAAGAACACTAGCGTATCCAGGTTACAACAAATGCAACAATGGACTGCTATTGTTCCATGATATTGAATGCTGGGATTACTGACAAAGGCATGATGGGAAAGTCATTGTTCTAGGGAATGGTTGCTATTAACAACAATCATCATAGAGAAAGTCCATGTTGCTCTGCATATATGTTGAACCAGATATTCTGCAGTTTTCACACTTGACCAGTCTAAATAATTAGGTTAAAAGGAAACGCTGACATTCCTTTTCAGATAGATGTCCACCTTAAACTCACCTCAGGTGGCATACATTCTTCAAGGTGCGGATATAGAGCCAGCGGATGCTGGGTCAGACCATATTCTATCTCATCAATGTGATCCCTGCGCTGCTGTTGTAAAGGTGTACATCTGGAGAAACAGATTTCGTGTTTGTTGAAGCGATCGCGGACAACTGGCTGCTTGACTGATGAGACACTTTCATTGCTGCCGGTTATGTTTGGAGATGGTCCCTTTTGGCCCTGGAGGAAGAAAGAAAAGAATTGGGAAAATATTAGATACTTTTAGTTTCAAATGAAGGCAGGTGTCTTCATTGCATTCATTTCATTCCAGAACGGGCTTTCCTCTTGAATATCACCAGCAACACACTTGCACTTTATTGGATTCACCTCTGGTTTAGTTATTGTTAAGAAGTATTTGAATTTCTGTCCTATCCATAGTCTCATGACGTCTGGATTTGATTGCAGCTTCCAGGAAGGCACAGACTTGCTCTGAATGCTCAACAACAGAAGCTCACAAATAGTTTTTTTAGTAACATTTAAAGAAAACCTATCCTCAGCCTGCAGTCAACTTACAGCCAAAATTATGCCATGATCCATAGGAGGAGGAAGACCATCTCTGAAATCATCCAAGCCATCTTTTATAAAGGTCCAGTTCTTTCCAATAAGCATCCGTGATGTGTCTGTTTTCTTGAGTGATTTGATGTGTCTTGTTTTTAAGCGTTCTTTGAACCTGAAAAAAACAGCAATGAAAGGTCATAATCAGTTAATGGTGATCAGACATGCCACTATACCAGTATACGATAGCAGACATCCTGGCATGGCTTTAATTAACAACAACTTTGAATCTTTCCATACAATTACTGCCAGATTGTGATCAATGTCAAAAAATGAATCAGTTCTTACCAAGGCTGATGCTGAATCTTCTTACTGTTCACTGTATTTATCAGTGCCAGATCGTACTTGGCCTCAGCCATAGCCATAATGTCCTCTTTTTTAGTTTTTGATGCTTTTATGAAGTCATTTTGAAGTCATGAAATGAAATTGTTTATGGTCAAAGCGCAGCCGAGCATATAACCATCCGATCAAAACGTAGTGCAAAGTTGATGTGTGTTATTGACTATGATAAACTACATTATGGCAAAACAACCATCAAATAACATTAGGAATTGTAAAAAATCTATAAATTTGGTTAATCAACTCATCAACGCTTCGATCAATTCTTGTTTTCGTGCGAATGAATCGTGAAAAAATGTAGTTCTTTCGTTGCTAAGAAAATAGTTTAACAGCGGGACGTTTGGTGGCAGCAGCAGAGAGTGGCCGGTGAAGAAGTAAAAAATGTCCCCTGGAAGAAAGTCCGGTGCTTTTGTATTCTGTTTCAAACTTTTACGTCGGGTTACCAAACGTTGCTTTGATTCAAACCCACGTTATCATTCGGTTATATCAAGTTTATTGTAATTGTAATTCTCAAACATGACTTTTAGTCACACCAGCAGAGCCAGGGGCAAGGGCAATAGGTTCACGAAGGCAAGATGTGACGTTTACTGAGAAGTGACTGAGAAGTCAACTTCTAAGACGTTGACTGAGAAGTGAATTGAATGAAGAGGAAGCCGTCTTGTTTGAAAAAAAGCTCTAAAGTAGATCACCCGAGGTGATGGCATCATGATGGTCATGTCACGAGTTCCTATTGTGAAAGGTGTAGGCCTACCCAGCTAAGCAGGAGAAGCCTGGTGGTTGTGCCCGATTCGCGAGGACGATTTTGAATGCACAATCGGCCAATTTGCGACCAACTGGTGTGAAATAATGAGCGGTCATTCTTTGACAAATCGCTTTGGAAATCTTGATAACCACAAGGCTAGCTTTGAATGGCCCTGAAGCTCCGAATCACTTCCCTTGGGTGCTCAATCGTGTGCAGATGTGGTCTTCGGGCACCGCACTTTGCGAACGTATTGAGCAAGGTAAAACCAAGTGTGTACCAGTAACTTTGTCCCCTGGAGAGAAATTGCCAGGGAACAAAACGAGGTTTCTCCAGGTCTATGTGTACATCCGAGCAGTGGTAATAATTCACTGGTGCTGGAGGATGGTATTACTAGTAGTTAGATGATGAGCTGAGAGTGTGTCACGTGGGTACATCCTGGCGATAAGACCACCCAGACGTCTTGAAGACAGCCGTCTTTAAGACAGCATAAGGTTGAAATTGAAAGGTACATCCTGGTGACATGCGACTGAGACAATATATGGTTGAGGTCAGGATGACATCCATGATCGCAAGGCGTCTTGAAGACGGTAAACGTCGTTGATGGCTAAAGGTACATCCTGGCGATTGGACGACACTAAATTCGACCCTCTCCCGGGACTGTCTCAAAATTCATTCGGATTTTACACCTCTCACTGATGGCATATCAACCACTTTGATGAGACTGCATAACGATAGCAGCCGGCGCCGGCCTTTTATGATCTTTAATCTGGGGTTTAGCAAACGAAACCCTGCAATGCGATTTATATTCAGCTATTCATTAATGTGATTTATCGAATATAATGCAACAATAACTAAAGAAGATCATAGTTTATAGAAAATATGTATACATTTTAACCACATTTCCACACCGGTGAGTCAATTCACCGTACGGTTTTGTAGATTATTTATACATAGAAACACTTAGGCCTAGTTAGTTCACATCGAAGCCCTCATTCCGGTGACCATGGTTCAACAGAGAGACGAATATTATTAAAGTAGAGAGAAGTTCTGTCCGGTCTTTACTCCAAATCTGGCCAGAAATATACCCAGGGGAATATCATAATGTCGGGTAAGTGAATTATTTGATGTCCTCAACCGGTGGTATGTGACCAGTTGGGCTTACACAGCGATTCGATGGGACACTGCATAAAGTAATAACTGTGGAATTGGGAAGTGAATTTCCAAAATCTATGTCACAACCAGAAAAGTTATGATGGTCCTCCACTTGGCTTGTCTTTACGAAACGTCTAATCAACTATGAATTGTGTCCTAGCTCCAACTCTTTTGGTGCTTGTCTTGCTTCCATTTTGATGCGGATACTGTACATCACCAGAGACAGAAAAGTTTAATTTGAGCTATATTCCCGGCTGAGACAACATATTACCATTTAAGACTTTTTGCTGACGCCGTTTGAGCAACCGGGCCCTGACTGAAATGGAAGCAACACGCATATCAAGTGACGTATGGTCGCCCGTCTCGATCAGAACACTCTCATGCGATGGTTAATTGACACAGTGGCCATTCCCGCCTCATTATTGTGACGTTAGTTATAGAAGTTTGTTTTGGCTGGTGCCCGGTAGCGCTTAGCGCACGCAGGAAGCCCTCCCGCAAGTTGCCTAAGCTTATCGACCCTACTGAGCCGGTCGTTGTTTGCGTAGGCCCTTTATATTGTACAGGGAGATTTGTTAACTGGCATTGAAGTGTTTTCTTTAGTTTAGGTACTGCTGAATGTGCCTAACTTGTGTTTTCTCGCGTCGGAACCAGAAAACTGTTTGTAGGCCAGCAAGACTGATGTCTTTATTACACGACAGACCTGTATCCCGAGGCCATCAGCTCACACTTGGTCCAAGACAATATTGTCACAATCTACGCAAACTTCGTCCATTACAGTTACCTCAATGAACACTACCCTGGTCCAAGATAATTGTCACAATCTAAACAAACTTTGTTCAAGACGATTGTCACAATCTACACAAATTTGGTCCAAGGCATTTGTCACAATCTACACAAATTTGATGTTAGACAATTATCACCATTTTTTCGGTATCCCAAACACGTCTTCATGACTGACGGTTTTTAACTTCGCCAGCGTTCATGACGCTACCCGTTTTCCTGTTTTTCTTCGCCACAATTTTTTCGGATAAAATTTTTTTACCCAACCCAAACCCAAACTTACCAAGTTATCTATTTGAGCGGAAAGCATCTAATTATTCGTCCCCTGAGAACAGCAAGTGAAAGGGTCTTCTATAACTGGTTAGTAGTTGTCTATAGTCTGACAAAGTTAGTTTACCAATTCATGAAGTCAATGGAGAGTTTAGAAGACACCGGCTATCCAGGGAGATTTTTACCAAGACTGGTATTTCACTGCATACGTTCTCATCCCAATGTTCAGATGCTCAAGGATTCCACCTTTCAAAGGGAGAAGGCCTTTATAAAGAAAGTCGGGAGGTCAACCATTCAGAGCAGGACTTTTTGTGAGTGTCGGTATCCGTACTGAGGTCCATGGAAACTATTCCATCACTTAGAATATATATTATATAGCTATATATCTTATCCCAGTTTAATTCATTGGGTCAGATTGTGTTTTGATTCATCCAACCGAAAACATCGCTTGGTAACTGGATACACAAGACACAGGACACAGGACCCTGAGCAACCAGCAACTTGTTGCTGGAGATATCGGAATGATGGCCATGCCACAACAAGGATCGATGGAGCACGCGCAAATATATTGATGGCATGCGGAGTATGGAGATACGAGTTTCGACTGAATATTGTGAAATCAATCTACCATTTCTTTGGTTTGTTCTTTGGATACAGATCGGACCAAGTCAGGAAAACAAAAAAGGCGCAGACCGACATGACTGGACTCGTATTGTATTCAACTGATGGAATTCCATTTTCTAAAATTATTGACAATTTTAATTGTAAAACGGGTTTCGCACACTGTCGCAATCTATCGTTGACGATGTCCTATGGTTCGCTGTTTAATCACGATTCCAGGACGCACGGAATTATTATCGAGAAACTTGTGAGAGCCAGTGGTTAATGCAGTTTGCGTGCCAACACTGTCTAATTGCCTTATTATCAAAACCTCACGCTGGTCACTGGAATCTCATGCGGCCAGAATTGTCTTCAGGCAGACGGCACATCGTCCAACGTGTGGCGAACAGATGAGATCTTGTATACATGTTCGGGCACAATCGACCGAAGACATAAAAGGAAAGTACTTTGCCGCCCATTTATGGGAAGAATTTCGATGTTTTTGCTTTAGATAAACAATCCATTGGCATATTTGAGTATTATGGAATATTAAGGACACCATAGCCATGGTCTTTTGTTTCGTCCCAACCATGAATCTCTCTCAGCTTTGAAGAAGAGAGACAGCTGATCAATGTATCCTACGAAAATTTTACCCACACTTTATCTAACTCATTCAAAGACACGGTCTCCTAGATGTGATCACCTCTCCCCCGGACCTGCAATGGATAATGGAAAGCCACTGCCGACTTATCTGACGGGCCAGAGGAAGGCTATCACACCCAGGCAGGCAAAACATGATGTCTCCAGATGGTCTTGGGCCATGGGCTTCTCCATCCCAAGCCATCCTACTCGGAATAGTAGAATGGTGGGAGAGAACACGGGGTACAGGGCAGATTGCTTAAACCCGGACAGTTCAGGGAAACCAGGTTCAGGAGAAATGGACATGGAAAGTTACCCGGAAAGTTATCAGAATTGGAGAAGGTCAGTTTTCACAGGTACGTCAGCTGAAGGTCAAGAAGCTGGGACCTTGAAGGTAAGATTAATGCTGATAAAGACACATTCTTTGATGCGCTTTGCTTCCATTTTCTTTACTCAGACATGAGAAATCATAGTATTATATACAATTCAGTCGTGACTGTCTACTGTTCTGGTGCTCAAATTGACTACACCAACAACCAACTACATGGCAGCTTTCAGAGTAATCCCTTTAATTGGATTGTAACATTGAATCAGTGTGGTTCGTTTTTCATCCTGTCAATCAATAAAGTCACATAAAAGCAGATTAGAGAACAAATTGATGTGAAATGTTAATTGCTGGGACACTTCCGTTTGTCACTAAAGTGAGAGGTTCTGTTGTGGTGTAACCATGGTTACGTTATACCCGCCATGATTACATGGCTTGACCATTGTTCAATTATGAAGTCTCATCATTTAACCCTTTTGGGAGTTGAGTTTCATCTTCCTTAACATGATAATACCACAGGTTCAGTTTCATCTATCACAACATGAGATTACCTCAGGGCAGGTTAAGTCTCCTCTATTTCAACCTGAAATAGACCAAGCTGAGTCTTCTTCATCTCAACATGACATCATCTCAGGTTATCTATCTCAACATGAGAGCCTGTCAGCAGGGTTCATTCTCTTCTATCTCAACATGAGATTATAACCAGGTTGAGTTTCATCAAATCTCAACATGAGATAATCTCATTTTGAGTATCCCCTCTCAACATTAGATTCTGTCAGCAGGGTTGAGTCCTCTATCTAAACCTGAGATTCTGTCAGCAGGGTAAATTCTCTATCTCAACATGACATTTTGACAAGAGTTTGACCTGGCAAATCTTTTGATACACATATCGATTCAATCAGCCATGTGTGACCTCACTCAATACCTCATAAACCTCTGAATGACAGACCCATTTGTCTGCAGCCAATTTCCCTTTCCACTGCAATAAAATGTGATAATCACCAACCTGGCCATTAATCTGGCACCAAATCTTTCATTTTTAGATCAAATGAATTAGCTGAAAATACATTACGTCTATTTGACATTTGTTCATTTTCAATGGCGCGGAATTAATGAGCTGGAATGATGAAGGTGAAAATACTCTAATATCACAACTGTAAGACAAAACTGTGAAAGTTTGACCCATACTTAATATTTTGCTACAGGACGAAGGATACCCCTCCTTATCAGGGACAGTGATTTTGGTCTGGAGGTTCAGTGTTAATTTGTCTAAAACCTGGCTTACAACCTCGACATGGTTAGACGCCCCAAACCAAGCTTTCATCTCTGGGAACACCTTGTTTAACCTGGCTAAAACATGATATTTGGATTAAATTGAACAAGATATTTCTATAAACGAATAACAATCCTCAGCCAAGATGCTTGAGGGTATTTGCAATTGAGAAGGTTTGGTTCCAGTGTCAGTCTGCCAATTCTCTTGGGCGGTCCTGTTCATTTTCTGGTCTTCTTTTGGTGTGGACTAAAGTGTGAAATAGTTTGAGACAAAAATTTGCTTTTCTGTCTGAGGATTTCGGATATAATTCTTGATAATTCAATATCAACTGAGAGAAATAAATGCGATTTCGAAATGCAGGAGAGAGGCGGATATTTCACAGGATTCCTGGTCAGTTACAACAGTCGAGCCAATACTCTGCCGGCAAATGGTGCCAAGCAGGGGAATTATCCTCCTGGCCAGGTAAATCTCACACCCAAGTTTTCCCTTTAAGCAGAACACTCATCAGCACCATGAGCATCCCGCGTTTAAGCTACACTTAATCAAAATCGTCTCTTTTTTATCTTTACAGAATGATCCAAAAGAGGATGTGACCTGCCCAATCTGTGAATACCGTGGCCAATCAGATGTAAGCTACAGTTTCAGCGGGAAGATACCAAAGAAAATCATGGTGCGTGTCGTGGTGCCACAGGGTGAGCCAAACGGTGACCCCCACTCGAGAGGAGCAAGTGAAATAAACGATGATGAAGATCTCGGAATTTATGATGACATGGATGACGGGTCTTCGATGACTGGCCATGAAACTGATCGGGAAGCGGACTTGACGGAAGGTGAATTAGACGCCAAAAGTGCCGCTACCTTTACGACCACGAGGACCGAAAGTGCTGTTAAGAAGAAGGTTATATCTGTGAGCATCAAAGACAAAGATGACAAAAATGATGACAATGCTGAGAAAAACGATGACCTTGATTCTCTCAGAGCAGCAGAGGTTTCACAAAAATCTGTGCCGAAACGTTCTGGGATTTTAAAAAAGGATACCAGGGAGTTGGATTATGATGGCCACCAGGAGTCCCAATCGCTCATGTTCAGTAACATTGACACGAACGAGCATAATGCGAGTGTGTCAGATATTTATGGGTCATCGTCTGGGTTGCGAGGGAAGGCGAACACACCTGCTAGCATGTACACCGAGTGGACAGAACTCAGGGACCTAGACTCAAGGTAAGAATTTGATAGGAAAAGTGTTAATGGTCTTAGGAGATGGGTAGGTGTGAAATCACGAGAATCTAGAAATTCTTGACAGCCTTCACAAGTTGAAACTTAAAAGAATTTACTTTTCATTGGCAATATCGTCCTCTAGTCCATATAAGGGGTTAAAATGAAAGCCAGTTAGAAAGGCTCATCTGGTCGGAGTAGGAATAAGTCCCTTGCCCAAGGACACAAAGATGACCTACGACCACCCAGCGTTCTAAACCCCCCCCCCCCCCCAAATAAAAGTCAGCTACTGTTATATAGCTTCCATTAAACTGCATTAGGGATCAGCATCATGAATCATCATAAGAGATTGACTTTGTGAATGGCGAGTCTCTCCCGGACAGGAAATGGCTAAATTAACGTTGCCAACCAACTATTGGTCATGTTCAGACCAATATGAGGTATTGGGTGCCGAGATTTATAATGCTGACACGAGATGGTGTTGCACTTGCATTAGTTTGAATTGAAATATGTGGGATGTACAGGTTTACAGAGGATACAGTGATCAGGTAAATCTAACTGATATTCTGATGTGATTTAGCTTTTACAAATATTATTACTGTGTACTTTTTAAAAGTTTGGGTGAAGTATTTTCTGTCCCAATATCATCAAAACTAAATCAAATGATTGAAAGAGTCCACCCGCGCCTACTTCAATTGTAAGTGTGACAAAATGCCAAATAAGGTCTCAATTAGATCTTACTGACTTGACAAAGGCATTGCAGGAATAATGTTAAGAAATCAGATAAATCCAATGGGTTTAAACTAAATCTAAATCTGTTTTTCTTGGCAATTTTTCATCTCTTGTAGTTGTCATTAAATCGCAATGAAATCCATTGGTTAAAGGGGGTTGATAGGAAGGAACTGGGGGGGGGGGGGGGTCAAATTGGTCTGTGACTATTATGCGAGTGAATAGTCAGATATGTCTCTGGATAGAACAACAAATCAATGTGAATGTACAAGAACTTTAAGATAAGACCTAACACAAACAGAGAAAGAGTTCAGATAGAAACTATGTTAAATTTCCAATAAAAACAAGTCATTCCAAGGTATGTTTATATACCATATTATTTATGAAAGATATTGGCCAAGGTTTTTACATTTATTTACAAAGCTTGGATTCTTAACATAAGTCGGGTCTCTATGTTTGTAAAAGTGGTCAACCCTGGAGTCATTTTGGAATATGGATTGACACATTCACAGTCAGAGAAGGTGCACGTAAACCTTCCATCAGACAGTTGAGTTTTCCTGTTACCATCCAACATCAGGATCAGGAGTCAAGAGGATCAGGTGGATCAAATTCTAGCCCAAGAGCCATGACTGTCCATTATATTTCTTCTGAGTTTAATTTCTAATTTTCAATACCATGAAAACACTTCATTATACAAAAAATGCCCGGGGCCATTCAGATGAACGACCTGAACCACCTCCTGGCTTGGTGTTGGGCATTTGTCTGAACCCAAAGGATATGAAAGCAGGATGTACAAGGTAAAGATACAACAGCTGGCCAACTCAAATTTTGAAGAACCCGATTTGTGTCATAAGTTGCACCCCTTTCAGGGATAGGGGTATATAGCTAGTGGGATAACTATGGTTGATTTTTTAATCTTAGCTCAAGCTGATTCTTCAAGGTAGATTCTCAAATTCTCATTTTAATTTCTCAAGCTTCCAACACATTCTTCTTTCAGGTTAGCTAATGAGTCTCGAGATGCAATGTACAAGAAAGCCGTCAACCTGATGATGACGAGATGTGACACAAGCCAACAGAATCGCTCGGGCCCAACGCCGTTGCTCTGTGTCAGCAATCCACCCTTTGGGTCACCATACCCACGTTATTTCTACGTACATCAGGAGAAACCAACCCCAATGCCTCCACTGAAGGTAAGACTTCAATTAAGATTCGAACCAGTGGAACATAATTTTTCTGGGGAATATTAAAGCTACATTCACTATTAACCAATTGCTTTATATTGTGCTGGGACAATTTCTGTATCCCATTCAGCAATATATGTCTCCATCAGACCATAAAGTTGAATCACAAACCTCTATCGAAATTGTTTCATTTCAGGCCTGGAGAGGTTACCATGGCAACGTCTACTTCGAGCCAATCCAAGTAAATCAAGCCAAAGTGGAAAATCCGCCAGAACCAATGCAACCAAAAGTGCACAGCGACACCATGTCCCGGATCATGATGAGCCGGCTGAGCCATCAGTCCAATCGGTCTGGCAATAGGAGCACTAGCAGCCAATCTGCAAGCCCCCAGGTCCTGAAATATCGCAAGATGGCAATCCTGGATAAAAACTCTGTCATTGAGCGAGAAAATCCGCACTTACACGAAGACATTGAATGGATACGTGGCCAGGAATCAGTGGGAAGCTTACGGGTCGAACAAGCGAAAAAGAAACGTGTATCGTTCAGCCGGGAAAAGATTATGAAGGGGTCAGTTGCACGGAGTATGACTGGAGGCGGCGTGGGAAGGACATTATTGTCTGTTAGTGGGGTGAAAAGTGCATCACCACCCCGTACCCCTCAAGGGCCAGCTTCGCTGCTCCGCTCACAGACGCAGTACTCAAGGAGTCCCCGACGTCTGACCACCAATACTCCTGATGGTAGTTTGCCGCCCCTTGACGAATTACGCGTGCGTCTTCGTCATGTGAATACGAATAAAGACACCATTGTTCATATTATACCTCCGGTACAGAGGAGGAAATATGAGGAGGCTACGCTAAAACCATTCATCAAATACAGCCGTGGCCTTAAAAGTGGCCAGAACAGTGAAAAGAGTGTTAAATCATGAAGCCACGAAAGACATGAGAAATACAGTAGAACATCTCTATCAAGGACACCCTTGGGACTGATAAATGCTGTCCTTAACAGAGAGGTGTCCTGATGAGAGGTCAAGATGCCTCCCTTAGAAGTCCACAAATAAATGACGTAACAAGTTAACGAACACTGGTCACTAGGTGATTTCTAGTTAGAGAACACACCATGGAATAAAAACAATTGTTTTTGTATAATATATCATTTTATTCTTAAACTATTTTAGTCTGTGTCGTATGTGACAGATCAATAACATAATCATTGCCACAACTGCACAACGGGAATGTGAGCTGTAACATTGTGATCATCAGTGGGCACTTTGTAAACAAAGTGAACACCGCAGTCCAGTAACTTTAAAATACAGAAAGCACAAAAGTTGTGTTCCCAGAACACAGGTTCTTTAATCCCGGAGCTAAGCTTAATTCCTCTGATACCCTCTAATCGTGTCAGCTTAGTAATCCACAAAAGGATGTATAACTTATATTTAAACCTGCTTAACAGTATCTTTAAGTTCAACTCTCCAGGCCAACAAAAGTGGACATTTCCAGTTAAATGGTCAACTTCTTTGACAGTCTGGACAGATTTAGAAAATCTCTAAAAAGTTATATCATATGAACACATCGAAGTATAAAAACTTGTTTTTTTATATTCTCATGATCATAATGTTACAATCCCATTAACGAAAGTCGCACAACATTTTATTTCAAAATTGAAATACCATAGAATGTAACATGAGCCACAGAATATATTTATGAGCCAAGTAATGATCAACCTCCCTCGGGAAAAATCTTTAAAATTGCTTAGCTTGAATATCTCTTCAAAATGGACTATGAAAAACTCCACTCCCTTTGGAGAAACCACATCACCGTTTTCTCCTGAAATGAAAAGCAATTATTTTTGAATAAATTTATGAAGAATATGAAATCTCTTCACAACCAAATTCTTGCAGAAAGAGCCGAATCTAACATACAGCAATACCAGCAGCAGCTCTAAATACAACAATATTAAGAGAACCATCATTCCAAGACTAGCTGTGTCCCTAACAATGCTAACAACATCTGTCCCAAACCTACTGGACTCGCACCTCTCATCAGCTCTAATCTTTGCCATGTGGTAAGGTTTACAAGCCTTTCTCTCGAGATTTGAATAATAACTTGACAATACTTCACAGATGGAAGCGTCAATCAGAGAAAAGAAAGCGACATTACACCAGTACACCAAATATATGGTAGGTGGACTCACTTTTTCTTGGGCTGTGGCGGAGACATGATGTCAGTGACAGGGATTGAACCCGGAGCTTGTATCAATCCTTCCTCCTCGGGGTCAATGTGGGCAACAGGGCTATGATCACCAGGTGACTCATCAAACGAGTCTAACATGGAACTTCTAGACAAAGAGGTAAAAACTAGATAACAAAGGGGAAGCAGAGCTACCACATGGTCTTGATTTCTGCTTCTTCTCCTGCTGTTCTGGGCATTGGTTTGCCAACACTATAGTAGGGTGCTTCTTCTTCTTCTTGATGTACATATGTACGATTTACTTTCTATGATGATACTACAGAACCAGGCCTATGTCTCTCTCCATGTGCCCAGTCCCTTATTTTCCCAGAATTGGTGGTTTAATGGAGCACATGCCCTGGTCATTGACCAATTCACTGGCACCTTCCATATAGAATCACTCCCCTTTATGCTCAACTTACTTTTCTATTGGTTCATTCTTGATGTGGATGACTTCTTCCTGGTTGAGGCCAGATGACTCGTGTTCGACCTGAATGTTATCCAGGCTTGACAACCCTGCAACACAAGAAATCACCCGATAAGAATAAGACCAAGAAGTGGTTACTTCCCTGAACTGTTTGGGTGCCGAACATCCAAAATTTTGGTACTGAAGATCTGAATCAAATGCTGGAAGCACAGCTTTGGTCTGTCTATCTCTACAAAACTTATAAAGTGCTACTATTGTCTTAGACCATTACCAAACATATTACATAGATATCAGTGATTACATGTACCTTGCAGATCTAATGGTTCAGCTTCATTATCATCTTCGTCATTAGATACAGGAAAATGGATATCTGAGATGGGCTCCTCTTTGACTCTGAAAAGAAAAACAGGAAGTGACGTGTGTGTGTGTGTGTGTGTGTGTTAGAGCATGTCTAATGTACAAGTTTACTTGCGAATCAGATGGTTCTGAGAATTTGAAGATGAAGTTTCAAAAAAATGAAAAACTGGCACTAATAAGAATAGAGTTTTTCTTACAATATACAGAGAACTCAATTGATTACCATTGGTTACCAGTTATCGCAATTTCAATGATTTCAGTTCAGCTATACTACTTGATTGCACAGAAAAATTCCTTAGAGATCTACATGTAAAACAATGACAAAATCACCAAATTTGAGAACTAACTTGATCACTTTAAAATCTTCTGTGTTTCTGTACTCAGGGTTTTTAACTCTGTCATACTCCATCATGAGGGTATTGCACTGTTGAATCATATGTTTGCGGTAGTTTATAATGCGATTCTGGTAGAAGTCGTGGAGCAACCGTACCGAACCTATCCCCATCTCGTGGAATGCCTGGTCCATAACATCCTGAAATAAAGCGGAGTTAGATTTTTAAAGGCGCCATTTCCAAAAGGTTTGAGACACCCCCTATTTAGTATTCATTGACAGTAATCACAAGAAGTGTCTCTTGAATAGGTAAGTTTTTAGGGCAACTGGTACATATATACAGCTCCTACAACCTACATTGCATTTCGTTTTTCATTTTTAAGCCAGATTTTAAACTCAAAGTGGAAATTGTTAACTCTCACTCGTTGGGAGTGTCAAGCGGGACTCACCAAGATGTCAGGGTGTTCAATAGGTATAGATAATCTGTACCTGGAATCCAGTCTTTCCAGTGGCTGCCTCTCTGTCAACAGCATGCCTTAATGCCTTGGTTAGGTTGAGGAAGTATTCCTGGGTGACATCGGTCAATGTTTCAAGTATGCTTTCTGGACAGGCTGAAAATAACCAAGATTTCCACGAGATAATGCTTTTATCATGCAAGATGTAACACTTGAAAACGAAGGAGAACAACAGCAAAACTAACACAGCCTGCTATATGATACAATCTTGGAAACACCAAGAAACCCTGTATCAACTTGATCTTAAAAGACTCTATGTCAATAAGGACATCATAATGCACTTACTATCATATCCTGCATGAGCACATACTGCACTCACTGACCTCCTCAACAACCGTCTGTTGGTGATGTCATCAATTTCAGGTGGAGGTGTTCCCTTTCCTTTTGAAAAATCACTGAAATCAAAAAGAAAAAAAAGAACTGATAAGAGATTAAACGAGTACATGTAGTTCAATCTCAGCCAGTGGCAAAACCAAAATGGACAGTCGCTATCTTCTTCTTCTTCTTCTTCTTCTTCTGCGTTCAGATTTTCATAACAATTATAACCTCAAGTCGTGCGCCGCGACAAAATCGGCTGTTTGTTGCAGGTCTTCGGATGTTCCCCATAGCTTAGTCTTCAGTGACAATGGCTCCGGCCAAAATTCCTGTCTTCTAGTCGCTATCTGAGTGGCTTTCTTTACCTTTCTAGATCTCTTGCTTCAAATGGGACTGGCCTTGCTATGTTGTGTTTGGGTAGCGACCTGTTGTATTCAGGAATGGGAGGAACTGGTGGGAAATTCAACATCTCTACTCCTTCACCATTTTTCTGTAAATTTTAACAATCAAAGGATCATCAACATGTTATTGCTAAGCATAGCAGCACTAGAAGGTGAAGAGGAAGAAGAAAATTGGTGGAGATCACCATAATGTACAGTGATTTGGAAAGAATGCATGGCTCAAAAGATTCTGAGGCAGACTTTCACTTATCCATGGTAGTGGTAAGGTCCCTCAGACAGCTTTTTGCTGGGGACTTCAGTGGTATAACTATGAATGAATAAATTTCTAGAATTTCACCTACCACACACTCATACTGTTGCTGTGCCATGTATATCAATTGTCTCAATCGTTTGGCATGCTGAACCAGCTGTATGGTATGAAGAGTCAGGGGGTCAACGGCAAACCTCTCTGGAGGCAGTGGCCTGTAAATAGCAATTATACAAAATTACCTCAACTAAGGGATGTCCCCATCAGGGAGATTGCGGATGTGAACAAACCCACTCACTCATTGAAATGGAATGTGGTTAAAACATTTATTTGATGCTGGAAATGCAACTGTAATGATATCATTGGAAGATGGTAAGAAAATCGACACTAAATAAAACTAAAAGTTGCATGGTAACTTACTCAACAGAAGGAGGATAATGTCTACTGGATGGCTGATGAAGTCGGGGCCCTTCCACCTCCATTGGCCGAGGTTTAATCATATGTTCCCGTTCCAGGGCAGCAATACCTGATTCCGTGTCTGGAACAATTGGCATATCGCCCCAATGTTTTGTTTCCATGATGAATGCTGTTTTGATTAAAATTTTTAAAAACGATGAATTCGAATTTCTTTGAATGACGAGACGGCCGGGGATATTTACACCCTACTGGTTTCTTAGCATTTCAATCTAAGACTAATTTGTGTCAACGCCCAACAAGTAAGTTCCCAAATTCCCATATTTGGGGTTATGGCGAAATAAGGTGGCGAAAACGACGTGTAGCCATGTGTTGTGTACTGTGTAGATAGATGTACATGAGGTATATGAACCAACCTATAGCTTAACATGAGGGTAAATCACTAAAAATCAATATAAAGCGATTTACTTACGTTAGATACCTTCTCTACAAATAAATATTTAGGGATTATGAATATTCGGAATCTTTTAAATCAGGAGGAATTTGAAATTAGGGGTTTTTCTTTATTTTATGGCGATTTGTTGCATCCTCAATGTACACACATTGAGGATGTCGGAGTTCTTCTAGTAAATAAAAGGTGACGCACCCATTTGTTCATGCGTTCCTATACGCGGGAAATACGAATGTGCACGTGGTGGACTTAACAGTTTTAGATTTTCTGAAAAAGGGATGACCCCCCAGTAGGATTTGTGAAGGGGGTCCTGGAAGGGGAGGGGCGGAGGGTGTTCCCAGCCTTGGTCTTCTGTTAGCCAAGGTTCATAGTGGTGATAAACCGTTCAATGGGAACTCAGGTGACGATCATCTGAGGTCAGTGAGGAATCGGATATGGATAATTCATACTGGTGATAAACAATGTACATGTATACTCAAGTGACAGTGGTCATATGAGAGATATGGATTCAACATCATTAGGCCCATCATGTCCCGCAGCCATGCGGCCGTTGGGGCAACCGTAAGCTGTTAACGATGCGACACCACACGGTGCTGTCGCCGGATCCTCGGCGCGGTGGATCAGGTCACAGGTCTTCTTTCCAGTGCGTCGTCATCCATCCAAATTCTCTTTGGACGACCGCACCCGCGCTATATACCCTCCAATGTGCCCTGCAAGATGGTATTTCCTAGTGTTCCCTTGGCTCTCGTGACATGGCCGAACCACTTCAGCTTTTTCTTCTTGGCAACGGTTAGGGGGCTGTCGTGATGCCCGATGCTCTGGGTGACCCGTTCTCTTACTTGGATGTTGGTGGTGTGGGATGTTGAGCAGTCTCCTGTAGCAGTTAAATTCAACGTTGATCCGTTTCTCGATCACGGTGTTCATGGTCCACGATTCTGCCGCATAGGCCTGCAATAACACTGAGATCACCAAAGACCTCAGAAAAGTGGAGTTTTGACGTCATTGAGATGCTTCTGTCGCGCCAAATTCTCTTCAGTCTGGTTAGGGCAGCCGCAGCTTTGGCTATACGCGTTTTCACCACCATCCTCTAGCTGTTTGTGTGACACCTAGGTAGACGAACTCTGCCACTTGCTATATACAATGTAGGTCGTAGTCTCTTAGGCACACGTCAATCTGTAACCTCCGCTGGATAGGCCTACCATTGTCTTCGTCTTCTCGAGGCTGATTTCCATGCCATATCCGCCACTGTCTTGTCAACCTTCTGTGAGTGGTGGATTTGGTCACTTCTTGAGCCATGCAGGAGATCGATGTCGTCGGCAAACCTCAGAATACTGATCATTCGGCCCGAGATCGTCAAGGGTGACTCCAGCTCAGGGAGTGACTCTGCCATGCTCTTCTCGAGGAAGATGCTGTGCAGAGTTGGTAACAGAAGACAATAGTCTTACTCCTACCGAGGTGGGGAAACACTCGCTGAAGTCCTCTCCAACCCGAACCATGCTCCTCGATGCTGCATAGTGCCTCTATGGCCTTGATGATACCATGGCTGATGTTGTACTTCCTTAGAACTGCCTATAAACCTTCCTGCGAAATACGATCAAAGTATTTCTTGTTGTCTATGAATTTGTGGTACATTGGTTTGTCCAGCCGCTTACACTTCTCGAACAATAGGCATACCCTGAGGTTGAATATCTGTTCTGCTGTGGACCTGCCTTTACCGAAACCGATTTGGATTCATAGTGGTGATAAACCATTCAATGTAGAATGATGTCCAAACATGAGTTATTAGTATTTTATGATTCTGTATTTGTTGAAGGACTATATTTTTCTCAATTCATGTAATGTTGCTCAACTTCTGTCGATTATTATTCAATTTCTGTTTGGCGTTGGCCTCAATCAAAGCTTACTCCACATGATCTGATGGGGCTCAAGGTCATATATTAACCCCCTTTTGATGTCTAACTGTATCACTCCCTACAGGACAACGCAGTCTTTGTCCTGTAGTTCATTCACATCCCCCTAGATGGCGCACAAGCAAAAGCCACAAGACACTCCAGAGCTGCTAGGACGCATCCTTGTAACCACCCTCATACTCCTTTAGCGTTTCTATCACCTAGTGAATAAAGTATTGTAGGGCCTATGGAAGTTAGTACTATTAGACCTTTTTGTGTCTTGGAAGCATGTGAATCATGGTAACAGTCCCAGTGATCCAAGTATTTAGACCTATGCCTACTGTGAAGCCAGCTAGGTGCTGTTCATTTTGCTTTGAGATGTGAACAAATTTATTATGAATTGAATATGATTTTTATTACATACAATATCACCTTGGCTAATAACCTGTTGATTGTTTTGGCCAAACATGCCAAATCAATGTATCGTGTTCATTGGCCCAGAGACCCTCTTTTCGGCCGGCCAGAGTTCCCACTTAGCTTAGGTACAGTCATGGATTGAGCAGTACCTTGGTCAGAAAGCAGGAGTATCATAGAGTAGACTCTTGCAGCAGTCTGATTTTGTCATCCTGTTTATCTTCCTATCTGGGCTGTCACTGATGTACCAAATAAATGTAGGGAAACTGGTGTCTAAGGTGGAGGTAGAGGGAGGCTGTGACTGAGGCCATGGTCCAATGACGACAGAGCTATTTTTGTGACTTCTCCATCTGGTCAGCTGGGCTGTCTGTAGTAGTGCCATTGTTTAAAGTACACCTCTCAACTGGCTTGAGCCTGTCGACACAATGTCTGACGTTTGTCTTTGGTTATTACTGAGGACAAGCGCGTCACAAGCATACCCTACTTTAGACACAGCAAGAACAGTCAAATGGTAACGTCATTTGTTAGCATAACGGTGGCTCTGGTGAAAAGTTTCAATTAGTGATGGTGTCCCAACAGGCGAGTCAATAAGAAAAAAAACTGATTCTCTTTCAAAAAAACTTTATTGTTGTACATTACAAAGAAACACATGACGATTTGGAACGTAGTGTAGGAGGAAACCCGCATACCGGGAGAAAACCTACGCAATTGGAGGGAGTCGCCATCTCCATCACACAGGTGACAGGTGCTTATGTTTAAAATGACTTAAAATACATTGTACATTATAGTTTAAACAATGATCGTTGTACATTATTTTTTTGCTGCACCACTCCAAAAGCCCAATACAAGAAGAGGACCAAGGAGGTAGGATAGTAGCACTATCCCTTTAAGACGTGGTCAACTTCTTTACAAGATGTCACAAAGAAACACTGATAAGCGTCCTTGCAACACAATGCTAAATTGAGATCAAACACAATAGACTCAACTTCACCACAATGGTTTGAGTTAGCACTAAACCTCTTCATGCATTCATAGCTATTGTATGAAAACCTATTGTCCATGCCTTCAAGGGAGCCATGTGACCTAACAATAGGTTTGGTCCCGGCTGTTGATTTGCAGGACTCAATTTGAATAACAAAGGAACCACATTTGTCATGGCCACTGGACAGAGCTGGCTGCCACTTAGCATGACAAAAGGAGCAGTTCTGACATGTCGTTTGCATGACAAAAGTGGTGACATTGACAGGGCAAAGATTAAAAGTAGGCTTTGCCATACATTTTGCCGAGTCATGGAGTCTAGATCTCATTTAGACATTTTACAAAATATTTACATACGGGATTTACAAATACATTCATACAGGACAAACATTTTAAAACGTCTAAAAGTAGACGTTTTTAAATTACACTTTTCTCAATCAATTCAGTATCAAGTCCAAAATTTTCATGACAGCAGGTACCATTGTGCTCACCTATTGTCCAAGGAGATGTACCCATGGACAACATTATCATCAACAATTTGGGTCCCTGGTAGCCATAACAAAACATGTATGCATGCCACCATTGTCGAATGACACGCTTTGACAAAAACTCCCGGTGTGACCACTTAGGGAAGGATTAGTCTTTAATAAAACAGTGAGAGTTTATCTAACTGTTTTAGTTCAATTGGAAAGATGTTTTGGTATTCCAAGAAGGAGGAAATTCAAATTCAGCATATCACTGTTGGTCATTTGTCTCGAGCATGAAGGTACATGTATTGAGCAACTGAGCCAGCCAGTGTGATGTAAGGTCCAGGGCATCCGCGCCCTGGCCATGTCAGTTGATTCTGTGGTACTGATGAGATTGAGAAACAGTATGAAAGGCCTACAGTTCCATCAGACACATGTGTTCTTGTTTCGTGGGGTCAGCGAAACAACAACACATGGACCCCATGTCTAAAGTGATGGATATACCAGTAATCAAAGTAATATCTGATGAATTCGGTGATTTTTAAGCAGAAAAATAACTTTGCCTGAAAAGAATTTCAGGGTCCTGATATACCGTTGGCTCCTCTGGTAGCCACGAACAACCCATCCCCCAAATTGTTGTTCATAATCTTAAGCACAGAATTTAGCTTGAAAATTATTTTGCATGCCTTATCATTGGCTCCCTTGTTAGCCAGAAACAACCAACTCCCCATAATTTCAATTCCTTCTTTGAGAAGTGTAAGATTTTAAACCATAGCAAACATAGATTAAAATAATCTATACTTGTCATAAGCAAGGTAAATAATTGTCTTTTCGCCATCAGAAGAATTTGAATTTTTATTAAATCACCTTTCAATCAGATATTTTGATAAAACGATAAAGCCTACGGTGACAAAATACAATCTAACCGCCGTACTGTTACTTGACGGTGATGGGAGCATGGTTGGGATGTGCTGGGTCAACAACATCCTTCTCCCTTCTGTGGGATGGCTCATCATGCTGAAAAGAAAAAGACAATATGAAATTAAGGTTATTCATGTAGGTGCACATGCTCAAGTTGATAATTCAATGTCAAGGGGCCATAGTGCTGACCGTATAGATATCTTGTAGTATTAGACAATTCATGCTGGTTACCAAATATGCTATAGGTTTCAGACAAAGAACTTTTTGAAAACATCTTCTCTATCAAACCTTTATTCAGGACTCTTACTCTTGATCGCTGCTTTGGATTTGCAAGGGACACAAATCTGTGTTCCTCCTTGTCATGCCTGATGTCATTACAATGACGAATTCTATCCTTAGAAAATCAGCAGTTTCAGAGGGAGGTAAAGGACTGTAGAATTTGAGAAGTTTTGTCAATAGGGCGGTTCGATTAAGGAACATTTTCCAAGTCATTTTTGGGATTTCGGAATTGATACTGATCTGGAGGTTTTAGGTTGTCTCGCCAAAACCTGTTCCTCAACAGAGAGCTCACGATCTCTAAATCAGGCCATTGGCTACACTTAATCAAGGACATTTGAAAAACTGAAATTGATTAGTTTATATTACCATGTGATGGCATCCTTCCGAAGGTAAGAGATAGGCTGTCCTCATGGTGGCTGCAGGATATCATGTCTGGGCTCTATGTCCGTAGCTTTCCCTAAGTCCAGAGAGTCCCTTTGGAGTTAGATTGTCATTATAGTCCATTAGAAGATTGTCATTATGGTCTATAAGAATGACGGACATTTAAGTGTCCATTCCATCCACACAGCAAACACGTTCCCTTCCTGATCTTAGTGAAGGTTCTCCTTGAATTGGTCTGTCAAGGCATCGTTTGCTCAACTGTGGTTCGTCACTCCTGCACATGGATATCCCTCAGCACAACCATTCGATCCACTGAATCCACTCGACTCTCAGTCGTCTTCCCGTTTCTGTGAGCGACTGGAAAACAAAATTTAAGGTTACTCCATTGTTCTACTAATGCACCAATTAGTTTTCTAAAAGCATTAATACTGACAACCACAACGCTACACTACTTTACTTGACTCTTGATTTGCTATTCAATTCCAAACTGAGATTGCTTGTGCAGTTTGAAGATAAAATCCACCATTCTTCGACTCTACTTTACTCCGGTAATCAAACGAACTCAGCCAATGACGTGTTCACCCATATACTGTCTTGTCATCTGTGTATGTTTACCATATATGCATTGGATTCCTTCATCATCCAAAATCTTTGAGAGTCACATCTACCATAGCACGAATTGTAGATCTTGGTTGAGTGGTTGGGTCTTCTCGACAGCCATCATCTCAATCTGCAGAGGGCTAGATAACAGGAAAAATACATTCAAGAACCTATCTCAAAATGAATAGATTGAAACCAAAAGAATTTTTTTCTTTTCATTTGGGTGAGATGGTTGTCACTTCAAGTGTCAGGTTTCGATTTCATAAATTTTCTGGCTTCACATTTTAGCTTTTTTTCTTAACCACTTGACCTAGTAGGTTCATACTTGATGTGTGGGCACCCCAGGCAAGACCTTCCTTCAAAATGAAAATTAGCGCTATTTGACTGCTTGTCTGCCATATAGGTGGCGCTCTCTGAAATTTATATTTTTGGCTATATCTTATGAACCCTGCTGGCTAGAATCATGAACTTTTTACTGTGGGTGCATGTCACAAGGATGCTTGGAATATAACCGAGGTTTTTGATTTGAGGTACTTTTCAAGGTCTCAGAGGTCAAAGTTCGCTCTCAGTATCGCCATTAGGCAATAGCTGCACGTTTCGTAACTGCTGGTGTTACTGACTTGAAATCTTGTACATATGTACCCCCAGATGCATCTTGCTATTCCGACCCAAACGACAAATTACAGTCAAGATCCGATTCCAAATGTGGCCACCCGGGGGCAAAGGTTAAAAAAATCATCAATCATCACATCACTCATGAATTGGCCACCAGGGTGCAGGTTCGGAGACATGAAACAAATTTTTTTTTTCTCCCCTTAACTGCTGCAACCAGGACTAAGCGATGCTTACCCTGAAGACTGCAACATTGTCTTTTGAGGTCCTTGTCCTTGTGTCCCTTGTTCTTGTGTCCCTGGTCCTTTTGTCACTTGTCCTTGTGGCCCTTGTACAATGTTGGCTCGGGCTGCCTTAAAAGAATAATATTTTTTATTGAGGGGTTTATCTAATTTCTGTGTGTTTCTACTGCATGCTGTGTTCACACTGAATTCGATTTTAAACTGTTTTCTAGAGAGCACTCTCCGGAATACGAATTGGCTACACCAGTTTCGAAACAGCTGCACCACACTTGGCCTAATGCGCATGAAATTCGATTTGAAAAGTGCAACTCTTGTCACATATTGTAGTAACGTGCCTTTTGCGGATGAATGTCCCTGCCCTTTGTTGTATTTTAGGACATAATCAAGACAGGAACAAGCCAGTGTGCATGCCCTCTGCCAATAGACTGTTTTAATACGTATTAACGCCCACACTACACGTTTCAATGAGAATCAGTTAATGCAAATTCAATAAAGCACGTTCAATTGTATTTTCGAACCAAATTGGTTGAAGCAGTTTCAAAACAGTAATGTATGAACAGAATTGAGTGTGGCACCCCAATATGTATAAAAGTTGACATTGTGCGACAGATTGATATTTTTTTCGGAGTTATTTTAACATCTTTGTAATGTTTCTTTTAATCCAGACGTGACTGAGGACTAAGTGATGCTTACCCTGTATGGCTCCAACATTGGCAGCAACATCTTCTTGGGGTCCATCCAGTGTCTTCTCGGCTGACGAGTTGGAGGCCGGCTCTCCTTCTTCATCGCCGTCTTGTCGATTTCAGCGGGTGTATTTTATTAGCTTTGTGAAGCACAAGGAGGTCAAGAACACTGTTGTTATCCAAAGAGCCCAATGTCTTCGTCATATGTACTAAACTGGTTTAGCACAAAATCCACACGGACACGCCTGACATATCGTCCGACGAAATTCCGCAGGCTAACAACAGGTCTTTTCCCCAGTCATTCCATCCCCCTCGAGATCAGGTAGGGGATCGCTGGCCAGCTATTGCTTACTATTGTTAACAGTCGTAAGACTTATCCCGCCAACACTCTAAAACAAGGGGACCAATTGAATGACTAGCGACACGCAACCGTTAATTGCCCCCATCAATCAACCACAATGACTCAAGGGGAACACGTACTTTGAACCTAAGTCCATGTCATCACCGTCGAAACAAAGATGAGGACCGTGGAACAAAGTGGCAAGCATGCCTGGGACCCAGCCACCGCGCCTTGGACATGAGATGAGATAGACTCAAGTCGCCAGTCACGATAACCAAATACACCAAGCGTATAGCTTGAATCGAACCCAATCTATCATCGTCATTGGTCACCTGGCCTGGCCTGGACAACTGAAAGCTGAATAGGTTAAAAAAGATGATAAGCAGGAACCAAAAGAATAACAACTATAATAGCTAGACTACGATAGCTAGATAACTACGATAACTACTCTAACAACTAAAATAACAACAGTCGCTAAAAAATGAGCAAATCAGCAATCAGACACACTTCCAACTCTCTCACAATGGTCACCAAAGTCTCCCTCCTCCTCCCCCCCCCCCCACATGACCTCCCGCACTCATTCCTATCCCGTCTCAAACACACACACACACACACACATCATATACTATGGTTACGACTTTTGAACATCCAATCGCATGAATTGCTGATGGAGGCATCACTGTCAATCTATATAACGTGTTCAAAACTTGCTGTACATTGTACCAGCGGCTTTATTTGTGCATTTTATAAGAAAACATTTTTGGGATAAAAAATGGCAAATATATACAAGATAGTTTTGAATCCTTGATCTCTCAGGAAAGTGCACATGAAAAGGTCCTTGCAATTGGGCTTGGTCTGTGACAAGTGTTTGACTTGCTTATTGGTTTGTTACAGTATATTTTTCACTAGTCATACTTTCAATATTCAACTCTCAGTGCATGACTTCTATCAGTTTTCACCACGTGACATTGCTTTGAAACCGAAGCACTGAATGCAGGCAAATCTGCCATTAGCGTTGTCAGTTAATTCTTTCGCTTGCTGGCAGATTGCTGTAACTAAGAGTGACACATTTGGGGACTGACTTTTCACTTGTGGCCTTCAATAGCATTGTTTTACTATTTTATTCTTATAACGGTAAAAAAAATTTGACAGTGGCAACTCAATCAACAATTTGGGCAAGTTGTTACTTGATGCATACCCTTCATCTGATCATCTTGCGGGTTCGTCCAAAAATCTTCGGTTGCAATTGCGGACAAGGTTTGTGGCATCTGTAATGATAAATTGGAAAAAATGCATAATGCACTGTTACAGCAATTCTAGAGTTTTTAGTCATGAAATTACTGCCTAAATATGATGTTGAAATACATCATTTTTAGTCATGAATTACATTCCCTTCATGAAATTGATGGACTTTATTCCTTTTATTTTATACAAAGTTGCCATTCTTACGACTAGTTATAACAAGGATTTATGCAATTTTGGGAAGGGAGATGAGATTGGTGTTGGGGAAGGGTAAGGGTTTGAGTTAGTGCTAGGAGGAAGGGTGAGGGTCTGGGTTAGGGTTAGGATTAAGACACAAAAGTGAATATGACTGTCGTAAGAATGGCCAGTAGTTTGTATGTAAAATCCAATGGGACCATCAGAACAACAGCTGCGGCCTAGTGTTCCTATGTAAAAAATGTGAGCTAGTTCATTTCTCAAAACTCGTGATAAACCCAAAACTAGCAACCAATGAGATGGCATCACCGTTTCAAATAAGGCCTCCCGATTTAGTGACCCAGTTCTTTTCGCAAAAGCACGCAATTCTTATATCTTTTGTCATTTGACAGTGGCACCTCTCAACCAATCGAAAAGTCAGAATCTAATACTATATCATACATACCATGTAACCCTTTACCTTGCAAACCATGCCAGTGAGAATCTTTCGTTGCAATTGCGGACAAGGTGTGTGTCATCTGTAATGATAAATTGGCACAAATGCATAGTTCCTTAAGTTGAGAGCATTTTTTCATTTTTAGCTCAGCCTCAGGTGACCTATTCGAGTGGTGTCTGTCCGTTAGTCCCTTGATCCATCTGTCCTGGGGGAGAGTTTGACTAAAATTTTGTGTAGAGTAGAACCACTCTTAGCGGACACCTCTCTATTAAGGACAACCTCTCTATTAAGGACACTAGTTTTGGTCCCAAAATGGTTGTTTCCATTCAATTTGACCTCTCTAATCAGTACACCTCTCTATTAAGGACAGCACTTGTCAGTCCCGAGGGTGTCCTAAATAGAGAGGTTCAACTGCACTTGATGTATTTTTCATTTCAAGAATTTTTACATATTTCTTGGGTTCCAGGCAGCCATCTAGAAGCCAATGGTTGTAGCTGTATATCTTAATCTTTCTCTGTATTGAAAACTACAAGGGGAAAATAAAAAGACAAGTTGCCCTCTTCAAAAATCCATTAGGCCTACAAAATAAAACATGAATAACGTCAAGATTCAGTTAGACAGAAGGTGACACCCACCTTGTAAAAGATTTGTGCTAAACACAAGTAATTTTGCTATTTCAGAAGTTGAAATAGGTCAAAATTCGAGCAAAACCATGCGCTCCTTCCTGCAATAAATGTTCAGCCTGCACTACACAGTCGAAGCCAAAGCAAGCATTGGAAGGCATAAAATGTGACAGGTAGTGGTTTTATGTAACACTTCCACATATTCTTTCAAGGTTGGCAATGTCTTTTGTCGCTCCAAACAATCAAACAAAGGTGTCAGATGGCAAAAGCTAATCCAAGTTGGTAATGTGATTGTCCATAAAGAATAAATAAATTACCAGTTTGATTCGGGTGGGACTGATTTGGAAAGAGTATAGGGAGACTAGTGTTGCTACATGTACATGTAGTTGTAATGTTGAACATTTTTTCATGATGTGATTGTTTTTTTTTCCTAAAACAGTTTCTTGCAATAAAGACCAAAAGGAAGGTGCAATTTCACCTGAATGATACTAGCCATTCATTCACACTTTTCATTGCCAAACTTCTTTTTGAAATAATTCAGTCAAAAACACCAGTGCTACTCGATAAACACCCTGTTGTAAGTCATGATGTGGTTAGTTTGATTTGTTTGTTTGTTTTGAACGAGATACAGCTTTATTCCATTAAAGATTCTTTTAGGGATTAATATCTTGGATTAAAAATTTCATGAACAATTTAGAGTACCAAATCCCAAATAAAAATAGAATAGATGTTAGCAGACTTTTCACACTTGATTTTCTTTATTGGGGGCAAAATTATGACTATGAGAAATTTATGAACATTGGGGGGGGGGGGGGAACAGGCAATGAAAAAATGATATCTTATCAGGGATAAAATCAATGGTCTCTTAAAAAGGAGACAGAAATGAGCGACAATATAAAGTGAGTTATTTCAGTCAAATCTCAAGTTAATTTGGTCATCTCAGGGATGAATTGATATTGGAGAAACCAGAGTTCACATTGAATAGTTTAACTCTAGCATGAACTCATCATTCCTCTGATTACTGAATAATTTGCAATCACATTGAATGGTTTATCTCCAGCTTAAATTCATCCCTCAGATGACCACTTTAAGTTAACTTGAGTTCCCATTGAATGACTCATCAGTATGAATCCACATCCCTCAGATGACCACATTAACTTGAGTACCCATTGAATGGTTTATCACCAGTATGAATCCACACCCCTCAGATGACCACACTAACTCGAGTTCCCATTGAATGGTTTATCACCAGTATGAATCCACACCCCTCAGATGACCACACTAACTTGAGTTCCCATTGAATGGTTTATCACCAGTATGAATCCACACCCCTCAGATGACCACACCATGGAGGTATTATTAAGAATAATACCTCCATGACCACACTAACTTGAGTTCCCATTGAATGGTTTATCACCAGTAGTGCCAGTATGAATCTACATCCCTCAGATGACCAATCAACTTGAGTTTCCATTGAATGGTTATCTATCACCAGTATGAATCTACATTCCTCAGTCAGATGACCAATCAACTTGAGTTTCCATTGACTCATTGAGTGGTTTATCACCAGTATCAATCCAAATCCCCCATCATTTCTGAGAGCGACGGTAAAATACACAGGTCCGTTGCAGTGGAAAACAGAAATGTCTTCGTTTTTCACTTGCGCTCCATTGTCTTTGAACAGGGTGACATGTTCATGTCATGTACTACCTATAGGCTATGTATGTCATGATGCAGGGGAAAAATGGGGGAGGAGTTAATCAGTTATACTATAGGCCTACTGCCAGTACTGGTAGCCTAGCTGCCTAATGACGACCGTTAGATCACAGCATATATTTATCAAAACTTACTTACATACCACGATCTTTATCTGTAGTGCTAATTGAAATTCTCTCGGCATTAATTCCATGGTGTTGGCCCAAGTGTCTCTAAGGTGCCACCTCTTCCTTCGTCACAACCGATTCCTCCATCTTGACACTAGAGGCGCTGATTTCGTTTTTTCAAACTCGCGCCGGTCAAAATTCATCCTCCAAGCGTCGCCAACGGTGACCAGTCGTCGTCGAGCCTCACTCGACCCACTGCTATCAAACTGTGGCAGAGGGACTATGTGATAATTTTGGCGGGTGCATGTAAAATTCGACGGCAAACCGAAAACCCGGGATCCGCACTGAAGATAAAATGTAAAATCTTTTTTTAAATCTGATACACCAATACTAGGCATTTTCGGCCATTAAAACTGTTTCGATGTTATTTCAGGGGGAAAAATAATTTTACACTCTATATTTGGGTAAGGTAGTATTCTATATAAATTTATTTCTTTTTCACCAACAACTTTTTAGATTACCTGTTTCTTCGGGTGGGTTGCTAGGCTACTCTACAACACCGGAAGCCATTTTGCTGACTGCTTGTGTCAAAACTTTCAATTTAAAATGGATTTTGAACACGAATTGTAGTCTCATAGGAAGTCAAAACAAAGAGGTAATCAAGTAGATCTCAGCTTTTTATCTGTGAACCCAAAAATCTTCCGATTTGTGTCGAAAACGACCATGATGATGTATCATTAATGCCATCATTCATAATCAATGATTCATTGCAATTTTTGCATGAGCAGCCATGACCATAGCATAGGCTAGCCTAATACTATAGATTCATGCACTTGATTGGGAACAACGTTTACATGACGTAGTGTTGGCCGTCGTCACGTCACCATGCATTTTACATTAGTGTAACGTGACGTGACACGACCTTTTCGTAAACGTTGGTCCCAATCAAGTGCATGGATCTAGCCTAGGCTACATAGGCCTAGGCTATAGGCCTAGGCCTATCTGAATCTGTCATGTCACAATATGCAATGTCAATGAGAATGTCAATCATAGGGCCTACTTTATATCGAAATAGACCATCACACTGACTATGGATCCGACGCGACGTCTTCTAAACGTTGTTCCCAACTATATAGTCTAAGTGTGGATCTATAGCCTACAATACAATAAATACATATTTTGGTCAATTACAGATAAGTTATGGCGGCCGCTCTGCCAGCCATCAGCCGGGGCTCCACACGTGGCAGTCAGCATTCGTCTAAGTCACCCATTGTTGTACAAAATGTCCCATCACCTCCAAGAACATCACCACCACAGACTGGTGGACAGAAGTTCTATCTGAAACCACTGAAAAAATCACAAGGAAAAAAGGAACGGACACTCCAGATAAGACGAGAGCAACTTAGAGCTCAGCAACCATATCTCACGAAACGAGAAACAGCAGCGTAAGTGTTCAACTGAGTTGGAGTAGTAGATGTGTAGTTTTGAAAGACTCTGAAAGTCAAATCTTTCCAGGAAAACTTGCATTCAACAACCACTTATTGTGTACATATAATTAATACAGGTCATTTATAGTAGGTATGGTACCAGAATTGAAGATTGTGTGCTCTACAAAGTGCTGGCCCATTTCTCACTTTCTGCAGTGCTTCTACTTCTACACAACCCATATGCCATGTGATATATAGTAATAGTATCTCTCTCCTTTTCCAGCTTTCGGAATATCTACCTTCACACATTATGCTTGGATATGTTACAAGAGGGCTTTCACAGGTCATTCTCAGAACTTTTTGCATTGATACGCCAGCAGCATGCGGCTCGGGATGCTGCTGGTCCAGATTCTGCCCTCTGGAATAGAACACTGCTCGAGGATGAACATGAAAAGTTGGATACTCTAAAAATACATTTAACAGGATCAGAGGAGGCTGGAAGGAAAGGTACTTAAAAAAGGAGTTTTGTTTCAGCAATACTGTTTTGTCTTCACAATCAAATTGCCTTCCATTATAATAGATTCCATAGAGAAAGAAAACTGACTATGATTAAAAAATTAGCATTTGGGTGTTGTCTTGACACACTGTTTATCAATTCATTCTCTACTCCAGAGAGATAGCATGATTGATTGAATAACTTTCTTTATTCTTCTCTTTTTTAGAAAACTTTGTGGATGTGTATAATTCACTCTACAAGTTAGCACGATATTTCCAACTCACTGGAGATAAATGGCTCTCTGATCATTTCTTCGATAAGTGTTTGCAGACAAGTAGTAGTGTGCAGGGCGATGAGGGTCGAATGTTAGCCGAAGCTCACTGCAACATGGGCTTGGCCATAGAAGAAAGTAGTAAGTATTCATGGAATCGAATTCTCCCGGGTCCAGCTAGTTGCTCAATTGGTGTTGGAGACAAACACCAGCATTAGCTTAACTAAGGACAATTATTGACATATTTGGTGATTTAAAGGGTCTGACATGGTTTATTTACCGTATCTGAGATGTGACACCTTCCAAAAATAAATAACATCGGGTTAAATTTTGGATAAAAGCTAGTTTCTTTCTAATGATCTTTAATATCTTTACTCTATAAATTCTCCAGATAACCTCCTCCAGTCTGCAGAGCAGTTTGAATCATTTCACGTACTCGTGAAGGGCCGAAGTTGGGAGGATGTAGGTGGCGAATCACTCCATGGCCAGGCCTGTAACCATCTGACTAGAATATACACCGCCATCGCCAAAAAATGTGAAAAAGACGAACCAGAGCAGTCATTAGAGTATCTAATAAAGGCCTACAACATGGCAAAAGAAGGTATGTGTACGAAGTACTTAGCCTCCAGTGTCTAGCTTCAATGCCCTTTATTGCCTGATCTTTTGATGTTCAGCCCAAAACATAGGTACGAATCACGAGATAGATGATATCTTCTTGTTTTGAATTCTCCATTGCACATCAGTGTATTTTCTCTTTGGTGCAAATTATGACCCCGTGTTTTGTATTTGATGCGTAAATTATGAGTAAACTAAGTCTTAACTCATTTTCATTCAGGTGGCAACAAAAAAATGGAAGGTGAATCAAGCTTTAGACTTGGTCTCGGATATGACAAGGTTGGAAATGCCACAACGGCACTGCTGGTAAGTTATTGAGGACTTCTGTTAAGGTTATCTGTATGATTTCTATTCAAATTACTAGTTGCTCTCATACCTTCATGGAGGTTAAACTCCTACTTGAGAAAACCTACAAATATATGATATAGTCAGTGAGGTGTGAATATGATATCCTGTTTCTGGTGAATTTATTGAACAGGTGTTCAGATAAACAGATGGCGGACAGCAGTAGTCTAAACATCTTGCCCAATCTTGATTTCATTTATTTTCCAGTACCTGAACAGATATTTTGACATGTGTAAAGCCATTGATGATGATGCTGGCCTTGGCCTGGCATGCGAGGCCATCGCAAAGGCCTACGAGAGACAAGACAAAGTGGAAGAAAGCATCAAATATCTGCAGATGTTTGTAGAAGTGGCAGAGAAGTCTGGTGAACAGAAGGCTGTCAGTCGAGCATGTAGCGATCTCGGTGCTGTTTTCAACTCCTTGGTGAGTAGGATTCTATAGTGCAGATACCCAGAGCAAGTGGGTGTGGCGGACAGTGCTTTGCCTGAAGGCTACTCAATTCATCACCACCTTTGGATGAATTTGATGCATTGTTGAAACCTAGAGAAGAGACTACATTTGTACCAAACTCAAGGAATGTTCTCCTTTTCCAGAGTCGGTATGAAGAGGCGTCCGAATATTTCACAAAGGCCTACAACATATCCCGATCCCTGAATGACAAGGAGGCTATTAGCTCATCACGTGTCCAGTATGGTATTGCGATCGCTCATAAGATGCTGGTGCACGTGTCAAAACATGTAGAGAGTGCCAACCGTCAATGTGTAGGCCGCATGGTTGACTGGAAGAGCTCAAGGAATGACCAATTTGAGAAAGAAATCAAAGGTTTGTTATATTTGTGTGTTGCACGTATCTGTTATCAGCTGGAACGGAGCCATCACTTTCCCAGAGATAGGGGTGGCGACATTTAGTTGGCCATCCCTGCGACAGGGGGGTTGCTTGGATTTGCTGCGCGGGGGGCAGAGTGTGCTGGTTAATGATTGATGTTTCATGAGGAACATTTTAAAGTTACGAAAGATCATTTTAGTACACTTGCACTTGTCTAAGATATTTCAGGTTCATGATTGTATTCTATTCTTCCAGCAGACAGTGCAGTGGAAACCCCCAGTCCCAGCGCCCCGGCTCAGTCTGGCCCAAGTGCTGCTGAAATCAAAGAGGATGAGAAACAGGGTGGAGACAATGAACAAGCAACACAGGAGGGTGAGGAGGCACCAGCAGGGAATGGAGAGGCACCTGCAGAGGCTGGAGAGATTCCTCAAGATGGAGAGAAGGTGGCAGAAGAAGGGCAGAACACAGAGGAGCAAGCGTAGGTCTGGGAAGGAGACTTGTATGGACTGTAAATAATTTTCCTAGTGAATGAGATAACTTCCACATTCCAATATTCATGACCTGGCACCCATGTTTCTTCATTGTGAGGACAACCATAACATTCCATCACTCAGACTATTAGTACTACATGTAAACATTACACTTTTTGATGTGGCGCTAATTTCAGAAAATGTTCCAAATCATCAATTAATTGAGAGGAATCCTAATCTAGAATTTCAGACAGCATCCTGCAAAATGGCTGCTAAAGCACTTATTTTTTACATTTTGAAGAAGCACAAACATCTAAAGGTGGAAATATTTGCTGATGTCCGAATTGTCTGTGATAATACTAGAACTACATGGAGAAGTATTGAAGACATTTTTGTTCAGGGGTCAACCCAACATCTGCAGAAAAAGTGTCGTAAATACGATATGTATGATAAGTTTACTACTACTGTGTATGAATGAACTAATGATAATAAAGCTATTAGGTTTTGTGTACAAATTTGTCCTCATCATCTTTTCAATTATCATAAATGCCTGACTGGGGAGACAAAGGTCATCCTTTTGCCAGTGTCTACACCAACATGACCAAGGAAGATGGCTTGGACTGGTGGACTGGATCGCATGACACCAGACAGTGAAACTATGATCGGTTAGATTTTAGATGGCTTGATATGATGCCAATATCCTGTCCAAAATGTGGTGATCATTGTATGAACACACTACTGCTGATTGAAGTTTTATTGTTTGTGATACCATCACAACTTTGAGAACATGGGTCACTCTTAGCAGGAGTTAAGAGAGGACTGCCAGGGACAATAGAAGATGGGTGGGAATGTTGTTATCAGCCTATGCCCTCCGAGGAGCGAAGGGCGGAAGGAATTTATCCCGTCAAGACTTGCCTGCAACTATTTGGTGACCAAGTCACAACCCCTAATAACACCAGATCAGAACACTGCACTCGGTGGTCCTTTTATTTCACGTCCATGTACATGTATTGTAAGTCACCTTGTACTAATATGCTGCAGACACTCAATGAGAGACCAGCTGGATTGTGATGTCCTTGTTGTTAAAGGATCATCCAAGCAACATTGGGCCACTGCTACACAACTTCTTTAGAATGCTGCGCGGAGGGCCCACCAGATGGAGATAACATCAGAAGGGGTAACAAGACAAGACTATTCCTCTCATGTATACGGTAATGAATTTCCCCTCTTGGACCACACAGAAACAATCTTTTGAATGATGATAACAAAAGATGCAAGAAAACTGAATAAATTGTATTTAATGTGAAATTTATGACTTTATTCCAACAAATCATATGAACACATTTGCCATAGCCATCATGATATTTAATTGTTATCATTTCAGATCGCAGCACTGGTTTCGATACATCTAAACAGGAACATTTTAAGAATATCACAATCACATTATTTCAGACCTGATTTGTCCCAGCTTTTGACTGAAAACTTGTCTGAATTTCATTCCATTTCTTAACAAGTTTTGTACATATATTTTTTTATAACCCAAAGCTCAAATATGATCAATAAAATAAACTTACTAAAGTAACTGGCGTTTGCATATCATGAGGCATCTACCCCCACCCATGCAAGAAGCATGTACATGAATCACCAATAAATATTTCTTTTCGGGTAAAGTTTCAACTAATTCTCTGCATATTAACCACAACTGTCTTTTAAAATTACAAATGTATCTTCGCATAAGCACATTTGGTGTTGAAAACACTTCAGTCAAGAATTCACTCAAATCGTCTCACGGATAATACATGTACATGTACGTAGTTCCACTTTATCAAACTACACCCAAAACCTAGGCTCCAGTTGCACAGTTTCAACCCAACCATAATTCGAATCCCATGACGCAGATGTCATCTTCAAGCAAGTCACCTCCCCCCATAATATCTTGCATATTGACCATCCACCAGCGTTCTTGACCAAAGCGTTGTCTTGGCTGGCGAGTTTCTCATTCCAAAAAGAAGTAGTTTCCGTTGCGTTTCTGGTCCGTATCCTGGAATAGAAAATGCGACCAATGAAATACAACAATGTACCAGTCACATTTATGAATCTCTTCCTACCACTAGCATTGCCCATTGCCCATATTGGGCTAGTCGCCCTTATCGAATCAACTGGACCAAATTCTCATGGCACCAAGTTCGCTTGATGAACTTGCTAAATCAATATTTATTGCTTACTAATGAACAGCTCTTCCAGGAATCGGGACATCTTCTTTTTAGTCAAGTAAACACCAAACATTGACTGAAAATTACCTTGACCGAGTTGAGCTTGTTGATTCTTGGTCTAAAGTTGGTTGGATCTCTCCTGAACGTGATGTCGAGCGAGTTGAGAAACTTATTCATACCAGCGAGCAAAGACTGTGGACTGAAAAAGAGAGGAGGTATTTCACTATATGGTTCTCTGGCAGATCTGAGGACCAATGGCATTAGGCAGCAACTAGCAAACCATCATAAGTACAGGTGTCAACATATTTAAATTGTGCATTGGAGGGTTTTGTAATCATTGGTTTGCAATGTTGCTCACTTGAAATACATGTGACTTAGGGTAAACAAACTTGCAGCTGTCCAAAGATTTGACTTGCACAAGAAGTAGAAATAACAATATTCCTTTTCAGAACTTGTCCAACTGCAATCATCGAAGCACATGGACTAACCTGTTAGCAACAGTATCAATAGAGGGTTGACCCTCAAACATGATGACACGATCAGCAAGGTAGGTAGCCATGATGAAATCGTGTTCGACAACAAAGGCGGTCTTCTTGGCATGGAGGATGAACCTGGAGTTGAGAGAGCAAAACAGTGTTCAGCTTTTTTCATCAGATATATACTGCAAAAGGCGTTTCAAAACCATGTATTTGATAGCTCCCAGAGATTTTAAACTACTTGGCACAGAAAATTTGCTAGTTTCACATTGTTTGGCTGTTTCAATGTTGCCTTAATACGGATTTAGTTTGTTGGATAGTTGAATTCAGCAAGCCTCATATGCTAAGGTGAATTTTATCCACACATTTGGATTAAGCATTGCAGGATTAAATCATTAGCTTGCTTTGAGAAATTCAACAAATGCTTCATTCAAGACCAGAGGTCGTCACATGTACGTGTCTGTCAGATGTACCTTTTGATGACTTTACTTGCTTGGAGACGCTGTTCAGAATCAAGATAAGCAGACGGCTCATCAATCAGGTAAACATCGGCAGGTTTACCCAAACACAACGTCAGCGCCACACGCTGCAACTCTCCTCCTGACAAGTTCTGGACCTGAAGAAATGAATCAAAAGCAAGTTAGAAATCAGCAAAACTGGGGATTTTGGCACTTTTATTTGCACTATTCGAAGTTACTATCAATGCAAGCCATCATAAATTAATGTGAATCTTATCAACATGTTAAGATTAAGCATTGCAGGATTTAATCATCAGCTTGCTTGAGGTGAACAGTTGCCCACCAAATGATAGCCAGTATCTCTGATTGGGCGGTGTAGTACAAACTGACCTCTTGGTCGTAGAGCGAGTCTAGCGACAGTGGTTTGATGACGTCTGTCATGAACTGCGGGTGCATGTAGGCATCTCTAATCTTGGCGTGAAGCAGGTTCCGCACATTGCCCTCAGATTTGGGACTGATCTTCTGTGGTTTGTAGCTCACATTCAGGTTGGGACATTTACCTACATAGAAAGGTTTTGCATTAGACCATTCTGATATCACTGTCACAGCCTTAGGCAAGTCAATTGACTTGAGAGTGTGAATGGCAAACCATCATATATGTGTAGCTTGAATGATGTCATCAGATTTGACGAATCAAAATAGGTGGGTTGTATAATCATCAGTTTGCCATATCACAATGCCAGAAAAGCAACAAAACAAAAAAAAGCATACAGAATAATCTTATATCACTCAGGTTTTCTAAAAAGACGTTAAGTGCTTTCCTTTGTTCATAACATCCATGCTCAAATAAAGTTTCAGTGGTGAAACACAAATAATCATCTCTGTAAGTTTAATTTCAAATTTGTTTACCTCCTTCATCGGGTTGTAACCGCCCAGCCAACATTCGAATAAATGTCGTCTTTCCGGTTCCATTTTCTCCAAGCATCACCACGATTTCAGAATCTGTGAAGGCCCCTGGTTCAACAGTCAACTTGAAACCCACTGAAACAAGAACATAGAGAAACTAGTCCACACTGCCAGACATTATCGGGAAAAAGTAGAAATAGACGGTTCGGAACCAAGAGTAAACCATCATAAGTACAGGTGTCAACACATTCTGATTGTGCATTGGAGGGTTTTGTAATCATTGGTTTGCTCTGGTAATATAACAAAACTTCATTTACAGTTCCCCATCACAGAACAATTCTGAAAAAGATAATATACCTTCTAAGTGATGTTCACAGACACTCACATCCTGTAACAACTGGCCTCAACGCCAAAAAGCATATAGAGATATTCTGAGAGGACTCCTTGTCTTTTTTGTAAAATCGCAATAAGAATGAAGTATAGTTTAACTTACCTCCCATTCTTTTTACCATCTGTGGATAATCATAACGCCTCATTTTCTTCACCTCCTCCTCCTCTGATGCCGTTTCAGAAACCTTGAATACAAGCGCCGTTTCTCGGAAACGCAGATTCTCTGTTGGTACGAAGCCGTCCAAGAATATGTTTATACCTGAATGTTGTGAAGAGAGGTTGTATTAGTCTTGGGCCACACATTTCTAGATCAGCACAGTAAGATTATTAGGCTACTTGCAAAACGGAGTGCTAACAAGTTCTGTAATAGCTTGCTGTTTCAGGTACCCCATCTTCTCACACCCATGCAACTGACAGTGAACGGCAAACCATCATATATGTGTAGCTTGAATGATGTCAACATATGACGATTCAAAATAGGTGGGTTTTATAATCATCAGTTTGCCATATCACAATGTCAGAACGATAATAAAACAACAAAATAGATGCAAAACAGATTATGGCTCAAACATTTTCCATTCTTCTGTCAGCTTTAAACGTAATGTATGGGTTTTTCAAATGCTCTTTACCTTCTCGTACGCTTGAAGGTAGCGTGACTACTCCATAAGCACCAGGAACTCCGTAAAGACAACAAATATAATCAGAGAGATAGTCCAACACGGATAAGTCATGTTCTACAACAATGATATACTTGTTTGAAGCCAACAACGTTCGTATCGTGACGGCACACCGTAAACGTTGTTTTACATCTAAATAACTAGACGGTTCGTCGAACATGAATCTGAAAGGAAATAAAAGAGAACTGGTTATTCAATGCCAGTATCAGAAAAACTCAGTAAGGCGGCTCAATTTATTTTTGATATCAGACGGCTCAATATATTTTCAAAGCTCAACATGGACCTTGGTAGAAAGAAGCCAAGGCACACCATTAAAATCACAGAATCTATTGGGCGTTTCTCGATCCTACCACTTACATATCAGCATCCTGAATGCAGACCATGGCACAGGCAAACCTTTGCAACTCTCCTCCAGACAACTCATCAATTTGACGCGTTTTTACATGATTTAGATCTGAAAAAAAGACATGGGCTCTTGAAATATTCTGAGCTTCAGAGAAACACACAAATATTAATGAAGTGCAGAGGTCACAAAGGCTTCTTGTTCTTAAGCGTTCGCTCTGCACCCAGAAGTTACTCCGATTTGAATTCATGCATCGCCATCTTCCGCCAGGAAAATAACAACTGGATGCAGAGAAGTTTCAGTTCCTTGGATATAATGGCTTCATATCATATGCTTTTTTCATCGCCGTAATAGGACTACAGTGTAGGTAAGGATTGTAATCATTAGCCAAAATTGCTCCAAAATGCTACAACAAAAACTTGTCAATCCAAGATAAACATGGATGCATTATAAACAAAAAATCACACAAATGATTACAAGGCAATTGTTTTAAACATTTCTGGATTTCTGGAGAAATCTCATCATGTAGCAAGTCTGAAGCTGTCATATCTATACAATACTTGCCTAGGGCCTCACAAATGAAATCCTGCCTGCCACAGTCCTTCTTGTCTAACATCTCCTTTACGGAACCCTGGAATTATAACATTGAAGATTTACGAATGCACGCATCGATTGATTACGTCACAATTCAAACTGACAGGACATGGTCTTGGCTAACCGTCATAAGGTGTAGATTCAACATACAAATTTCTGCATAGGTGGGTTTTGTAATCATAGATTAGCCTTTACTGCAGATGGTCTGATAATCTGGGAGATTCTAATGCTACTTTGGAGGGAAAAACATTGGTGATAGACAGGAAAATGCCAGAAAGAAACCTGCTCACCTTGACAGCCTTGGGTATCTGGTCAACATACTGCGGTTTGATGATTGCCTTTAAGTCATCTTCTAAGATTTTGGTGAAGTAATTCTGAAGTTCTGAGCCTCTGAAGTGAATGAGAATTTCTTGCCAATCTGGTGGAGCCTGAAAATTTAATGATAAGAGAACAACATCTTTCACACACAGAAACTCTTCAGAAGTACTGCAGCTGTTGTAAATAATTCAAACAAATCTGACTTCCCAAGATTTGTCACTTTTACCTGGACAGTTCTTTTTTACTACCCATTCTACCTTTTACCAAAATAGCTGTATTCCAGTGTCTTATAAGAATGGATATTCAGTACTTGGAAGTTTGGTGTCTTTTAATCAAAAAACAAGATACAAAACCACAATCCTTCTGAAAACCTGATTTACTCCTTTTCAGGACCACTTACATCAAATTTTCCTAAGTTAGGTTTTTGTTTTCCCGCCAAGATTTTCAGCGCTGTTGATTTTCCTATACCATTTGTACCAACCAATCCCAAGACAGCTCCTGATCGAGGTGTTGGCAATCTGGAATATAACAAACACTCTATCCGTAACTTGCAAGTCGGGTGTACTTACTAAGTTACGTCTCTTTCCACACTTACTTGCTTTTATTTCAAAGCAACATAAACAATTGGATTTAATTTTGCGACAGAATACTTGAAATGACATTTTTGTAATCAGTACGGCAAACCATCATAGGTGTATTTTCAACATGCAGCATTCTGCATAGGTGGGTTTTATAATCATTGGTATGCCATCCTCTTATCTTCTAAAATTAATTTTGTTTTGTTGAGTATAATCCCTTTTCATGGAGGTCAAGAATGCTGCCGAGTTACTCAACTGCAACTGCCTACATGCACCGGTACACTATACAGAGAGAATAGAGGTCACAATTCTTACCTATGGAGTTTAAAAGAATTGGCACTATACCGATGTGTAGTGTCTTTTTCTAAGTTACTGGGAAGATTGATAATTGTTATTGCCTCAAAGGGACATTTTTTCGTACAAATACCACAACCAATGCAGTGTTCTTCAGATATAACAGCGATTTTGTCAGCTGGTGTTACTTCTATGCAAAGCTTGCCTGAAAAAGAAAGGTGATATCAATTACCAGCATGATATGGTGAATTAATTTCTGAAAATTCTGAAATCCTTTCTTGTCTAGATTAAGTCGAATCCAGGCCTAGGTATTGTGCTGGTAATCCTTATTGAATGGCTTACAATCAGGTATTCAGTAATTGATGTCGAGTATGAAAACTGAATACACACCTCCTCTAACAATTGGACAAGATTTCTTGCACTCTTGTTTACATTTCTTCGGTTTACATCTGTCAGTACTGACAATGGCAATACGAGTCAGCTTCTCCTGCTCCTTTTTATTGTCCTTTAGAGCCATCTTTCTGAAAAAAAAACAACACAGATAGTCAAAAACACAGGTACAAGCTGGGGATTACTGGTCCATCTATACTGAAAAATGGTGTTGGGACGACCAGTGTACTTTCATGATTTCAATACATGTACCTCTATCGCTTGGTTATGCAATATCTGTTGTGCACATATTGGCTGTACATTCCATAGCACAGTGCATGCGTTGCAACAATACACGCTACATGCATGCAATGTATTGATGTATGTATGTAATGTAATGTTGGCACCCGGTGCATTTTCACTGGCGGAACAGCTGGAAAGTTTAGGGGGACAAAAACCTAAAATTTACCAGTGATTTTCACGCATTTTCGTCAATCTCACCTATACTAATGGTGCTTCTGTTTGGTCGCCTTCTAAAGTGAATCAGAGACTTGACAATGCACCATAGATATGATTTTTTTTCAAGCCGGCAAATCGAGAAAAATGTGCGATTTGGCCAAGATGGCGCAACGAAACATGCCTGCGCTGTAGATGTGTGCGCACAAATTTCGCTTAGATCACTTACAACCTTCTACATTTTAACCAAATACTCCGCGATTAGCAATAAAACCACCAATTATATATTTTTAAGCAATGTTTAGATATTTGATCTTTTTATCTGTGTAACTTTAAATGATATCAACAAAATTTTGTTTGGCTGACAAATTATAATGACTTCTCATCGTTGTTGGCGGCACAAAAAGAAAATTAAAAGTAAAGATTTTCCAAGGAAATGTCAACAGTCCCAGTTTTGGTGAGATGCCCTGTGTTCGAATTTCGTTCTGATCGTTCTCTAAGATTTTATCATTAAACAGAACTCCTAATATTTAATAATTGACCCGAACCTTGACAAGTTATCCCGTTTTGAATTTCACGAGAAATCAGAAATATCAATAATCATATTTTCATCATAGAGTATAGACATCCATCAAATAAATGTAAGTTTGTAACTTATAGGCCATGGCATGCCATGGGGATGGGGATGCCACTGTGCCCTTGGAAGTCTGTTAAGTCTGACTGTGTGAGATTGAGGTGACAGTATATTTTGACTATACAGACCTATAGTAGTAGTACAAGGCTTACCAGTCAGAACGGCCCCTGGTCAAAACGGCCCCCGCTTTAATAGAGTCAAAACGGCCCCGAGTCAAAACGGCCCTGGGTCAAATGGGCACCTATGCATGCTTCCCGAAATTGGTGGCTTGCATTGGAACTAACTTTTTCCCCCTTGTCCGTCATTAAAGGCATTCAAGTGTGTTGGTCAACCATGACTATCTCCTTTGTCCCTCCACCATAAGGCCTCGTTTCCCCTTATGACATCACTATTTCGGACACTCAGCGCCCCATTTCTGGAAAGGTGTATAGCGGCGGAGAGTGCAGGGTATCGTGTGAAGTGGGCGGGTATAGTTGAGTGTATAGTTGAGGCGGTTTAGGGATAAGTATTTTTAGGGGTGGGAACTTCGATCCTGTGATCTAGACCTCAAGAATTTGTAGTCTACATGGAGGACGTTTCGCTACATGGGTGGAGTCGTTTCGCTACATGGATGTAGTCATTATTTTTTTCCAGCTGATCGCATTCCCCAGCTTGACAGAGGCACGGTACTCTTTCTGGCTGATACCCGTGTTGCAGATTCGGTGTTGCCACTGGTCACATCCTTCGCACTGGAGGCCATGTTGTCGTCTCTTCACTTGCTTGCGGCAGGAGATGCAGGGATCCTCTTCTGTCATAGTAAGGTGTTGATGAAAGTAGCGTCGAGTTGTAGCAGCAATGAAGTCTTGGAATAAACTGATGAAGATCTTGAGAATTCTGGGGGTTTATATAGTCATCGTGACGAGATGATAAAATGAACAGTACTCATTTTTGAATTAGGTCCCGTCTGTAATTAGTAATCGTTCCTTTATTGTTAATCGAAATATCAAAGAGACAGTGAATTCGCATCACCTTTGGCATGTGATTAGTGTTCGCAATTAGCTCTAATTAGCCGCAAGATCAAAGAGACAGTGAATTCGCATCACCTTTGGCATGTGATTAGTGTTCGCAATTAGCTCTAATTAGCCGCAATATCAAAGAGACAGTGAATTCGCATCACCTTTGGCATGTGATCACTGTTCACAATGAGCTCAGTCACAAGATTAAAGAGACAGTGCGATCCCTCTCCACTCTATATGTATTTGGTCAGATCTAAAATTATTGAACAAAATAGATGTCTAGAAGTTAAAGGTAAAAGGAACCTCAGCAAATATCACGAAAAGTAGCCTTGATTAATTCCCCTTGCTTAATTAACGATCTTATATTTTTCTGTGTGATCACGGACCTGAATAAAGTTCGATGGTGTAGACCTACATTAGCCCTACATATAGAGAATAATGTAGAGAAGATTAATAATAATAACAATAATATGGGCGAACAGGCCAAAAACCAGATAACGCAACTTCTAAGTTTTAAAAGTGCATAACATCTGCTTTCTTATCTCCTTACCACTGGTTACACGCACGCAGTAAAAAAAGTTATCTAGTTCAGATAGGTTACTACCACTAAACTACCAAGGGCCGTTTTGACCCAGGGCCGTTTTGACTCGGGGCCGTTTTGACTCTATTTAAAGCGGGGCCGTTTTGACCAGGGGCCGTTCTGACTGGATACCAGTACAAGTTCTTACCTACCTGGCTAATGGATTTGATATACAAAATTTCTCATTATAAAATTAATTGCAATTATCTCAATATTTGTAAATGTAAAAATAATAGGCAATTCCACATTTCCTGGAATTCTTTCTGTTTCAGTCTCAACAACCAATGAAGGGGAAACACTAAGTATCAGTCCTCTCACATAAACCTGGAGAAGATAATGAATATCAATCACTGAAGCAACTGATGAAATGTTTATTTAGTCATCTCCAAAGAAGCGGGAGCGAACAGATACTGAAGCTGCAGATGAAAATTATGTAATTGGTCCTTAGTAATGATGGAGAAAACTGACAGTGGCGATTGTGATGAATTTACAAAACTAACTATTGACATTGATAATTCACATGATGGCCACTCTCCATGTTCACAACCCGACATCATCCTTGGCGGAAATGACCTGAAACTGCCAGACAATGATCTGTCCTCTCCATCCTCTATCTTTGGAGCAACACCAGGAAGTACTGAAGAATTATTCCCAGCTGTGACAGCAGAGTTGGACTGTTATCATGATGGGAATTTACTTTTTGGGAAACCATTCCCAAAGTGTATCGAGCGAACTTTCTCAACAAACAGCGATAAAGATGTCAATGACAATCGATCAGTTCTTGACAAATCGAAGCATTACCCGAAGAGACACTCATTTCAAGGACTGGTACTCGATCTTCCCAAGCGGAACTCTCTCCCCGGCATCCCTGGTGATCGTCCTCCAACCAGGCATCACAGTACGCAACATTTGCTGCCAGCACCATCCGTGTCTCAAGCATTGGATGAATACGCCTTATTTTCTTGCTATGATGAACGCGTCCACCTGAGTGTGTTCCGCAACTCATTCCGGAAATCGAAGAATCGGTTCAAAAGGAGCTTACAAAAGCGCATGAATGCTGTGACACCCTCTGATGATGGTAGCTACCTTGGGGACACATGCGTATCTTCTGGAATCGATTCGAAGTCCAAGCTTCTCGCAGGTACTACATTCAGGAAAGGAAAACAACATGGTAAGATTGCAGGCTTTAAACGAGAGCGTACACTATCAGTCTGGATTTGGTGACTTCTCAGTTCAGCGTCACAACCTAGTTTTATTGTTTATGATGAGTTGATTGTAATAATGCCAATCTCGCAGGTACTACATTCAGGAAAGGAAAACAACATGGTAAGATTGCAGGCTTTAAACGAGAGCGTACACTATCAGTCTGGATTTGGTGACTTCTCAGTTCAGTGTCACAACCTAGTTTTATTGTTTATGATGAGTTGATTGTAAAAATGCCAATCTTTTCTGGTCCCTAATGGTCTAGCCTTGAGTCGAAGACGACAGTCTAGGGTCGAAGACAACAAACATCTTATGTTGCTACTCAAGTGGAATTTTTTTACACCAATGTTATTGACAAGTCTTAAAAGTCTTTAACCGACCAATCGTAATAATTTATTCATTTCAGTGAAGTACCAGTGGGATGTAAACTGTAAAGGACCAAATATTGATGTCATCGAGAATAAATCCAAGATCATCAGAAGAAAGGGTGCACCTTCTACAGATGCTGCCAGAGGTTCCATTGGCTTCAACAGTGGGAAGCACGTGTTCCAGTTCCTATTCAATGATGCGCCATGGGGATCATATTGCAGTGTTGGTGTGGTGATGAAGTATGCTGACCTCAGCATGCCAGGTGTGTGTAAAGTCAAACCTCTTCCTTCATGTCCTTGTTGATTTCTGTTAATCCTCCAGGATGTCTGTCTCTGATTGTCTCTTTTGTAAAGTTGCCTTGCAGCGAGGAAAGGGACCTACCAATTCTGGACCAAAACTGCTTGTCCATAATAGAAAGAGTGTTCTGTTGTAAAGGTTCCATTCTATTTTACAGTCAGTGTATTTGAATCTGGGCTCAAGGTGAATTCATAAACCAAGCAAATTATAACAAAACTACCAAGGGCTAATCAGAAAATGTGCCCTCAATTGCATGTGCTATTATGTTCTCTTCAGAATTTGGTCACCTGTTGGGTAAAGATGAGTTCAGCTGGGGATGGGATCTGCCATCACGTCAGCTCATCCACAATGGAAAGATTTCCGACCTAGTCTACCCCGCCACCGACATGATCATCCCGCGATGTATTACCATGATTCTCGACATGGAGAAGGGGGAGCTCAGCTTTATGATCAATGAGAAGGACCTTGGCGTTGCATTTACAGGTAGGTCCCAGAGTGATTCTTACTTCCCAACGTGATCAGACTCCTGTCCATACTCTTCAAGACTGCCACCTCTATGCTGCCTAGAAGGACCAGGTTTTGTTGTCTTGACGTAGACCTGGCAGCCAGACTCGGGCGGGAATAGGAGAGAACTTGAGTCAACCAATTTCTTCATAAACCAGATCGGACTACGTATTTGTTTGAGTTACTAATGAATGCAAAGAAGAAGAAAACTATGAATCCTTTGATGCTTTTAACCAATCTGGCAAGGAAATTTATTTTTCTAATGTAGGACAACTACACCTGTTTGTCCAAATATTACCTACCGGTACATAAAAGAATTTACTTTCAGATCTCCAATCTGGTAAAATTCAGGATTACGAACTCTACCCAGCTTGTTCCTGTGTCTTCACCAACATGGAGGTGAAACTTGTGGTGCTTGACTCCAGCTTTCTGGTGAGGAAACCTAAGGAAGATGAGGTGGAAAAGGAGGAAATCAAACTTGAAGATATCTGTAAGTAAATGATACTGTTTGAATATTGTGGACAAACATATCCTAGGAGTATTACTGTATTTATTTTTTCAAAAGAACTGAAGTTTATAATGGAGTCACTTTTCCTCAAATCCTTGTGGTTTCAAAATGACCTAAAACTTTTGACAGTGCATGACACATGATATGAGTTATACAGTCATTTCTGTACCTTTTTAGGTATCTCCAAATTGACTGACAGACAGCACAATCTATTGGAGGTTTCACATGGTTGGGACCAACGCAAGAAAGCCTACAAGTTATACAGTAGTATCCCAAATAACCCATGTATTTGTCATGTGCACAAGGACACCTACACCACCGATAACTATGAAAATGTTCTGGTAAGTCCTAATGTCGAACCTCTCAGTAGAGGTCATCATTTTCTTCTTCGTTCAGTTTGGTCTCGACTCATCCAAGTAGTCTTCATATCACTTGGTAGGTGGCAGTGAAGTCAGGGCACTTTCATTGCTTGTGCGCTGGCACACTGCTGTGTGCAGAATCCTTTGCTCTTTTTAACTTGATTACTTGACGGCCTACGTACATATACTGGATGAGAGTTTCAATCCCAATTAACTGGTGGTATGCATGTGCACACATAAGCAAAATTGATATCATATTTAAAAATTGGTTACATATGTACCAAATAAACTACCCCTTATGATGTAGACAGGCCTTTATTGTTGACAAAACTTGCCGTCTGCACAATCCTTTATCCTGCATGGGTCTGGTTCCTTTTCTAGGGTATCCGAAGTCGTCGTGGTTTCACGTCTGGTATTCACAAATGGGAGATCAGGGAGGAGCAGATGTACACATCGACTGTCTCCTTCATGGAACTAGACTTCAGACATAATGATCTCGTCGTTGGAATATGTAAGTTTGTGCTTCTGTGAGATTGTGTAAACTTTGCTGCTGCAGTAAAGCTCTGCACAAACAAGCAATTTTAGTTGCTGTGATCCGTGAAGGTTCTATGACAACATGGCGATTATGATTTAACCAATCACCAGCCACATTCCTGCCACAATTGTCATGTGGCTCCATCGCAACGACTTAAATTGCTTGTTTGTTCAGTACTTTAGTTGATGACCTTAAAGATTTTTTACCAGCTCCTGTCTTCTTTGTCTTCCTGGTATACAAGGATGATGTTCTTCACTCTTACCATTTCATTTCAGCTACTGAAGATTTTGATGATTACTATGACGGGAAGCCCCACAAAGTCGAAATGTTGAAGTATGTCCATAACTTCTGGGGCTGGCGCCACCTCACGAAACAACTCTACAATGATCAGTACCATGATGAACTCTATGCACAAAATGGTAAATCATTTTCCTTTCATTGCATTGTTTATTGACACCTTTCACCTGTTTCCATAAGCAACAATTTGGGATTGCTTTCAGATTTTTAACGTTGACTGCGATCAGATTATTTGTACTTATCATTTCTACTGTATCGTTTTCAGTTCCCAAGACCCTTCATGCCATGCGGGGCATCACAGCGATACTCGACTGTGATAAAGGAGAGATGTCTTTTGAGTATGAAGGCGAGAATCTTGGACCAGCCTTTAAAAATCTTCCTCACGTTAAACTCTACCCTACGGTGCTCTACATCACTGGTTACTTTCCGGTTTCTCTTACTTACTTAGATGGGCCAAAAGGTGAGTGTCTTAGATCCATTTAAGGCATGATTCCACTGGAGGTATTGATACAATGTTGATACAATATATTGTGACAATTTTCAAGTAATTGTTGTTGTCTGACCTAAAAAGCTTTGAAAGGTGTCAAATGCTGCCTCTTGCAGTGGAGTGATGGACTACTGAAAGGACATATCAAAGTCAAAACCAATTTTAGGTCAGCTTTAAAACAGTAGGGATCTTTTAGAACAATAAACCGACGATAATAAAGCAGATCACAAGGAGTGAAATCAATTTCATGCTAGATACACCTGGGGCACTGCACCTTCTCCCTGGGGGACAGGGTCCCTGTCCCTGATCGGCAGTGCAGTCAGTGGTGTCAGTCAAATCACTAGCAAGTGCACAGTTTGGTGAGGCTTGAGCTTGAGTGAGGGTCGAATCAATTAGGCTTCCTTTGAAGCAGCCTAACATGTAGGGGTACGTTTCGGTCAGGTAGTAGCGGTAGGAGCCGTCAATGGTAGTGCCGTGACAGTCGTCCAGTTCTGCATTTGTTATCATTGTACCATTTGAAAGCCTCGGGCCATAAAGAGCATATCCATCCATCGCTACCCCAAGGAATTGGTTACTTATGGATGTATTCGATTGGCAGCTCATGGTCCTGTGGTAGTGGTAGGCACCATCAGGCGAAGCATGGGCATCACATTCATCAAATACCTCACAGTGTCCAGCATTAGTTCCAAAACCAGTCATTGCGCTGTAAAAGGCAACACCATTAAGAGTGAAACCTATCGGACCCTCAGGTAGGCAGGTGGGCGTACTCGCAAAGGAAGGATTATTCGGGATCATGTACGTGTAAGACTGGGCTGATATGGTATTCGGGTTGTCAGTATTGGGAAATGATCCCGTTGGGTGATCCGGAATGTTGTTGCTCACCAAGGTCAAAGTGTCACCAGACTTGGTCACCGACACACTGCCTTGGAGATTGGTGTTGGCCTCTGTGACTCCCGTGGAGGAAAACTGGGAGATCTCGGCATCAGTTAAGGCTTGTATCTCTAGTGCGAGAAGCCCAACCAGACATCCTATCACCAGCAGAGTGACCTGCAAATAAAAACAAATCTTACAGGATGAGTGTCTTGATGTAATACTCAACTCTGGGGTTGTTTTATTTCCAATTTTGTCTGGAAGGCACTGTTTCAAAGAATTCTTAGAAAGTCCGTGTTTGAAAAGAATCATTTTTTGTAGAGTTGGGGCAAAACAGCAGCTCACATACTGCTGTGATTCTATCAATTACTAGTGTGCTGGATATGGATTGGAGCGGTCCGCGGCGAGTTATGTCATGCTTTGAAGTTTTGCTGACCCTTTAGCTATTATTGTAGCTTTTGTTGGTATCACGTTGAAACAAGTTTTAGTGTGCAGAACCACTTTGTTATTGATATGTTGATACATAATTTAATAGCCTACAGTGTATGTAACTATAGAGTAATTCCCCTTGTTTGCACTGTTGAAAAATTGATTAGGACTTTTCTAGGATCAATAGAAAATGGTTCAGAAAAGGGTGTTAAACCATGTAGCCAAACATTTCCTCTGCTCTTGATTCTAAAACATCTCCCCTGTCTCTGGGCTGGGTATTTTGCTTGCCCACATATAGACACCAGTTACAATGAACCTCAGTTTTACATCTCATTCAAAGGACTGTGAAGAACCAGGAATTTGACTTCCTTGAAAGTCAGGCTGGTTCATACCAACCGTTGAATCCAACAGTTTTAACCACTAGGGGTAGGCTTGTTGGTTTTATATCATTTTGGAAAGGGGGGCTAAGGGGGGCTGAGCAGCCTCATGAGGCTGCTCAGCCCCCCTTTCCAAAATGATATAAAACCAACTTTACCCTTCTCTGAAGAAAAGCCATTCCTCTATACTTGCTATGTCTTGATAAAGATTTCTCTTCCACAATCCTGTGTCTCAAAACTCCTCAGACTAAACCTTGACGATAAGACCCTATTGCAGACTGTCGCAATATCAATTAACTCAGAGCTATAAATGTCCACAGGTGAATCGGGGGGGGGGGGGGGTCTTTTCATATGTTATAGGAAAATTGCGTGTGCTACGTATGGTATAGCTAATGTTATGTCAGTACCCTTCTTTGAGTGTTGCTTAATGTCAACTTGGTTGACTTACTGGTATTTATTCAGTGAGTTTTGTTGATCTGCAAACAAATTGTGTGAATTCCCAAAGGAAAAAATAGGGGAACGCCCAGGTGCTGTTTATAGCTCTGAGTTTATCATATGTAAAGTGTACCAGTCCAACAACAGGGTCAAATTCACCAAGCTTTGTGCTCTTGACATACCCCAGTAACCAGAAAATCAAGAACTTTATCATCACCCTCCAGAAATGCCATTTATATCAATGAGATATTGTTGTTTATGGGCCCAAATTCGACATGAACAGTTGATAGAAATGATTGTGTAAATTTTTGGATGTATCCTAGATCTCCCAAGTATACATGGGCATTGAATCTAAACAATGGTAATTGCCATCAATTATCCTTTGACTGTACATGGAAAAGGAGAGAAAAACCTAGCAAAAGTGCGAACTCGAAAATAACTCCTGCTATACTTATTAAAACGGAGACAATAGGCAGGAGCCTGTGCCTGATACCCCTTATGCTGTATCCCCCTTAAACTGTTAAATTGTGCTGGAATATACCTATTTAATAATAACCTTTCAATATTCAAAGATCATTCCTTGCTTCAGATTATCTGCACAATTTCATTCATGATTCTGAAAAGATGGCGCTGACAGTCACCGAGTACCAGGCGTTGCTAGGATACAAGTCGTTGTTACGCCCTCACTGGCTCCCACTCGAGATGGCATCAGACAAGATGAAGGATAAGTTTACGTGGGATAGAGACACAATCGCCAATACAGTATTTGGAATTGATGTAGGTTTATTCAGAGACAGACAGAGTTGCTCGGCCAGAAGCCCAACTGTTACCCAAACTCTGTCCCTGGTTTGATCCTCACAGTCTGCATGAGTCCTAGACAGATCTCTTTGTCATACTTGCCTTACTCCACCCAGGTGTATGAATGGGTGTATCAGACTATCAACACAAAATTTTAACACTTATGAGTGTGAGTAATGTAGAAGGTTAAATCTGCTATCAAAAAGTCAGTTTGCTTAATAGTTTGTTACTGTCCGTTCTATGCACTTGGTGGCGGGTTGCTCAGAAGAATAGGCTTTTCAGTATTGACTTTCTAGGTCTGCCAGACGTCCTGGTATTGATTGGTTGCATTACAACATCTGGGAAAAAGTTGCCAAATTGAATTAACTGAATGCAGAAGAATGTATCACTTGGTGAAGGCTTCTCCTCACTTAAATAGAGTGGCTTCACATAAAGATGTAACTCCTACATATTGACCATGTTTTCAGAGAAGGGACCCAAAATGGTTGTTACGAAGTGCTGTGATTCATAATGGTGCACGATCCAAGAATGTTTCCAACTCTGACCCTGTGCGAGGGAAGATTCCTGTGGTGGAGGGCTTCCATATCTGGACTTATACATTCTCACAAATACTTGGACCTGAGGACCACTATTTGATTGGAATAGGTCAGTGACGGAATCGTCAGATATCTTTTCAGTAGCACCAATGATCACAAGACCATCAGCGCTTCGTTTTTGGCAAATTTGTTACATTTCCCGTGAATGAGATGAGATCGAATGTCATTTGTGACTCAACTATTGACATGTATTGTTTCTTCCTGCAACATTTGGTACCAATTTATTTCAGTGAACGAACATTATTACGACACCGACTACGTCTCTGTGGACCGCAGCTTGTATGTCTGGTTGTGGGACATCGTGGAAGGCACCTTGTATCATGGTAGCAGACAGATTGCAAGGTATCCAGTCTATCCCCTGGGTGAGTTGGATTCAGGTGCCATTTAATCAAATATGAAACAACTGAACATTGTATAACCCTTCTCACAAAAATACTCAAAACTGAACACTGTCAAATGCAAACTTCCAGGCCTGCCTTTCCTGTAAAGTGCTCCACACATATTTATCACAGTTTCTTCTATGGAATTACAGATTTCGAGCCAGATCGCTACTACAGATTCCAGCTGGTTATCGACCTGGAGAATAGTTCCCGATACGGCTTCACCGCATTGGCGCCTCACATTCCCATGGAGCTTGGAATTGCTTTCGATAATCTCCCAGAGGGGCGTTACTACCCATGCCTTATGTACAAGAGTGGTGAACTTGACTGCAAGCTGGAATACATAGAGGGACCATCAGGTAGTGCAACCTATTCTAGTCCCGTTTCAAGGCATGTTTCTCTTCATAAAGGGGCAATTACTCAATGAAAATCATTCCTTGTACCTGCATGTGCTGCCATCTTCAGTTGTTGTAAAGCACTTTGAGGCAGATCTTGGTCCATAAAGCAGATGTATATGTTTATTCTCTGAACAAAATAATGATTGCTTTCTTTTTTCAACTTTTTCAGAATTCATCAGAAATCATGACAAGTTGTGTTGTGAAATACAATAGACCAGGAATCAGGATGTTGAAAGTAACGACAAAACCTTCAGTAAGGTCTGCAACCTGGATCTTGAATGCCAAGAAACAGGAGCTATAGGGACACTATAGACAGAGCCAACTAAGAACAAATCAACAAAATTCTTTAAAGAATGGCCTTGCAGTACATCTTGTGTTGAGTAACTAGACATCTTGATTGACTGATTAAGATGACCCCAGTCAAATTACCAAGTCCTGAGTACCACCATAAATTGCATACAATAATAAAGAACATTGACAGCTGATGTAGTCAGAATGATTGATGTAATCAATCTTGCATGATATTGGGTACAGAATATCTATATTGAGTGACAGGTGACAACCGAAACCCTGTAGACTATGGTCTTTCCCACAGAATGTTGCATGAACAGATGATGGTCTTATAAGATTGATAACATTATCTTTATCAGGGGCTGAGAATCAACAATTTGCCAAATAATTTGACTGCAAGCCTCGTCTCTGCAACAAGTTGCATTGTGATTATCTTGGTGGTTGTGCCTCCCCTTTAAGACGTCTACGATGTGCCATAGGTTATCTACTTAAATTTTTGACCATGTTATTAATAACTGGTTGCCATGCGATTTCTCATTGAAGCCAATGATTGGCCATCTTTAAAGGCCATTCAAATCAAAATATTTTTGTAAATATACTAGATATATAATTCATGTATTTGTATATTGCTTAACGCTCAAAACTGTTGTGGCAAGTTTCACATGGTGGCACAAGACTTTGAAAACTTCCCTACCTTTTTACGGGTGGATTTCAAAAACCTGTCTTCACTATCTTAATTTATTTTCTTGAAATTGCCACAATGATTTTGAGGGAATCGCTGCTGGTAGTCTTTTGTGAACGAACGATTTTTGCAGATGGAGGTTTACCCAGTCTGTGCTGTATATTTTCATATCTTCTGTGCATTTTTTGACAATTATACTAAACGCGTTTGTATGTTTGTATGTTTCAAAGTAGACTTCTTTTGGAGTCGCATCATCTCAACAAAATAGACAAAGTTATCAGCTTTTAATAGCATTTAGAAACAAATCTATTTTTTAAAAGAGTAGATAAAGTTGTTGATTTTGTTTCAGAAATACTCGTAGTTGTTAGTGCAATGAGCTCTCAGTGTAGTTGTTGTTTTTGCTGATGTTTTGTGAATGTGGAAACCCTCCTCACAAAATGCATTACATTTGTAAAGAAATCTAGTCATGTTTTCCTATTTTGTGATAAATGTTCTCTAGCACTTAGCAGCTGTATTGGTTATATTCTGTAGATTTACTCTGTTGCATTTAAAGTGTGTTGTGAGTTTTCCGATATCTTAGTTGAATTCATAATCACTTGCTTTTAGTAGAGTTGAATTACTGTTGCATTTGAGGCCACTGGTACTCTCAATGTTGAATATATTTAGAAGTCTATTTGTTGCCTTTATGGAGGTTTATTTATTCCATCTAAAGGTATGTTTGTTGCATTTAAAAGTTTATGTTTGTTGCATTTTGTGGTCAGCTATAATATTCTAATGTTCAAGGAATTAAGAAATGATCGTTAAGTCTAAGCAGAGCGCAAAATTCCATGGTCACACTATTTACATGTTAGCTCAGTTTTGAGGAAGTCTCAAGAGGTGTGTGAAAACAGTTCCATTTACAGTGGATCTCTCTTAGCGAACACCTCTCTATTAAGGACACTCTATTAAGGACACTAGTTTTGGACCAACATTGGTTGTTTCCATTCAATTTGACCTCTCGAGGGTGTCCTTGATATAGAGGTTCTGCTGTATGTGTAACTTCTTTTTAGAACCTTCTCATTTAGCCACGCCCAATTGTTTCTTCTCAAAGAGAGCCCAAAGGAAATGTCAGTTACAGTACATGTTCATATATATCATTGGTTATTTATAGACTCCTTCTTCTGTCCTTTTGACAATATCAACCAAGTATTTCAGTCACACAGTGAGTGCCATAGTAGTGGTTTTCCATTACTCATCCTATTTAATTATTGCGTACTACTGACCTTTTCATCCAGAGTGAAAAGAGCAGGTCTGGATAATGTCAAACAGAATTATTAACGACCTTCAATATTGTTTGAAAAGTATTTCAATTAGTTCAACATCTTTAATTTTTTTTCAAATGGCAGAAGTCACTGTATAATGAACCTTTGTTGCAGGATGCAGTATCGGAAATATTACAACTACGTTATATTTATTGTGCCTTCTTAAAACTAATGTTGACAACCCCTAGTGCCTTGTTTTTCGGTTTGCTTCAATAGAATGCCTTATATTCTGTGTTATTTACCTTTTGTGTCTTAATATATCTTACCACACCTCGTAGAACTCTCCTGTTTTGAGACAGGAATTTCTTTAGGGTGGGAGTGTGTTCTCTTCATAACAAAGACCTCCCATCCTTGATATTTTGCATTCACATCGAGAAAGTGTTCTAATTGCTCCACAATTTTAAGTTCTAGCCATAATGGTGGTACCTATGGCCAACCCTTTGACAGGAGGAACAAGACCTTTAAACATAGCATGTAATTGAAACAGACTACATTATTCATTGTGAACTCCATACGAACCACAAACGTCCCTCACTTCATCCCGTTTATCAGACAATTTATTGTACCAGGACAGCTCAATCATTGTTATGAAACAAAAAAGACCAATTTTATGCACGATATAGTCGACAGCTTTCATTTTTGAATACAATGGCATTTAGTGCACCACGTGATGTGTTGGTTGTCAGGAGTATGAGATCAGTGTATATTTATTACCTCTCATCGTTAGTGCAGCTGGTCAGTTTGCTTGGGGTGGGCTGATAGTTGGTGCTGCAGTAACGCTAGAGAACACTTTTCTGTGAGAAAACTTGGACATTATTGAGGTAGGCGAATTTAGTAATTTATTATCTCCTACTTTCATTTCATGATCAGATGGAATCAGTTAACCAAAATTGTACTTGCTAAATGAAATTTTTGTGCAAGATTCAAATATAAATCCTTGCCAATTTCTTCAAATGGCATCAGGTGGTACATTTATTGTGTAAATATTGATATTGTTAATTCTGTTAACAATTGTAAGTTGTATGATATGATGTATTGTTTGGTGCTAATTATGAGTGCAATAATGTATGATTTTGTTAAAAAGTGACATAGATGTAATATAAAGTTTGATGGCTCGAACAAAACCATTTACCATGCCACAAATTTAACTTATTTGATAATTGTGACTCGCTCTACCAAAACTAGGCGCTTGTCGCATCTGAACTTGACAGGTTGATATGGACTTGTTCTTCATTTCCCTATTGTTGACCTTTTGTGAAATCTATTACAAACTGATTTGGTCACATTCAACAAAAGGTCTACAATAGGGAAATGAACAACAAGTCCGTATCAACCTGTCAAGTTCAGATGCGACAAGCGCCTAGTTTTGGTAGAGCGGGTCACAATTTTGGACAGGAAATGAGATGTCTCTTTGCAAAGACTTGATAAAAGATTTTGCATTTATGAATTCCACCTTTTTTCGACTGTGTGTATTGCGACAAATTTTGCATTCAGCAGGGGAGTTTCCAATCATAGCTGTTGAAAGATAGATTGCTGATGAAAGGATTCATACCACTGATGAGATTGTAGAAAAAGGCCAGATTTTATGAATGTCAAACTGACCTTATAAGTCCACAGATAGATAGATTATTTGTCATAGTTGTTCAATGAGTATTGAAATCAGTGTTGTTTACATTATATCTATCACAGTTTGACGTTACACACAAAATGCTTTCTGAAGTTACTGGATGAAATATTTGAACATTTTCTGTCCTGAGTTATTTCTACTCGTTACTCTACTAGCACATATTTCGTTGTCTTTTTAATTAAACAATTTGCTCCAGATATTCTGATGGTGAAGATGAAAGAGGTGTTGGAGAAGTTTAGATTTTCATCTGAAAAGGTTATTTTTTTGTCTTGTTGACAACATCAAGTCAAGAGAATTGTATTCTATCACCGTGTTAAGGCATACAACAATCAAGTCCGTTTTATTGCAATTTTGACAACAGGCAGTGGTATATACATCGTCAGAATGCCACTTCTCATTCTCAGATCAAAATATGAACCACTCTATTTGCTAATCACTTGTTATTAAAACCCTAGCAAGTTTGACATCTGTGGATTCATGCCTATTTATGTAGTATTGTAAAAGTTTGCCTCCAATAATTTATGGAAAAACTGAGCTAGAATTTATAGATACCAGTATAAAGTATGAAACATTTTCAGTTTTACCCATCAACTGAATGATTTTGTGTTGGCAGCTATGTTGTACATCTATACTACATCTATATTACTTCTTATTTCTTTACTTTCCTACTTAATCTATTTTTGTACTTGTTCTTCTACTTATTGATTAGTGTAGTTGAGTTAGTTAATTACAACTATATATAAAAACAACTCCAGAAACCCCAAATATTGACTTACAAATATTTCTCTTCTAGCCATCTCCTAGATCAAATTAATGCCAATAAAAATTATTGAAAGTTTCATTCAACCAGTATAAATTATAGGTGCCTTTGTATCATTTGTGATGGAGAAAATAAACTGTTTTGAGTAGTTTTGGGCAGTTTTTGTGTGTTAGTCGATGGACATCAAGACAATGACATACATTTCATGTAGGAGTCCTTTCACTCCACCAAAGCAGAACGAAATGAGTGATGGACAACCGCTTCTTTGAACCAACATTTCTGCCGTAGACTTGTGGAATTTCCCTTAGAGAATTTCGACCCGAGTTCTTTGGTCAATCCGTAATGTGATAGTCAAAAGAAAGTTACTTCTACTTCCCAATTGTTCTGTCCCTGTTACACCTTTAGTCTGTCTGGCATTTTTCTGACAATTTGGGACTTCAGCCAACACCTTCTGTGTCAGACATGAGCTGGTCATATGGGCATCCTCTCCAGAAAAAGAATGGAAGTCATGCTGTGAAGCCATCAAAATGGAAATTCTCTATACATTCTAAGCTGGGGTTTGAATATCATGAATACCATACTCATCAGGCATATAACCAGTGAACTCCCAAGGAGATGCTGCCCTTCCAACTCCATGTGCAATTGTTCACCTTGAAAACACTTATCAATAGTTCACCACAGGCAAAATGTCTCCAATTGGTAAGTTTTGGTGCACAAGAGAAAAGATGCACAGATTCTATCAATGAATCCGTATTTGATTGTCCTTGGTATGACAGACCACATTCAGGAAATCATTTGGATGCAGACTCATCTTTTGTTTGCGTCAATAAATTGGAAATAGTAATTCCATCATCACTTGATTGCATGCATTACCCTCTATTGTCCCCAATGTGGTACCACTTGGTTTGATGGATTAATTGCTGAATTGGACAAATCCACAAAGATGAGGGTAATTAGTGATTTCAGATTGGCCCTTAATGAGATATTTTAATGAGAAAAATTATGCATTTTGCCAAATAATAAATATTTATGAACAGATATGTAGAGACGATCATACGCCCAGATTGGTAATGAGTTGCATCCTGTTGGATTTGACAGTCACTGTGCAAATTACTCAGTGGAACCTCCCTTCGCACCACCTCTCTATCGAGACAACCCTCCCAATTTAGGACACTAATTTTGAACTGAAATAAGTTGTTTCCATTCAATTTGACCTCTCTAAGCAGGACACCTCTCTATTAAGGACAGCACTTGTCAGTCCTAAGGGTGTCCTTGATAGAGAGGCTCTACTGTATTTGCTGATCCTGGACAACTATAAAGTAGGTTCTTAATTCGATATGACATTGAACTCTAACAATCTCAAGCCCTGGTGATCATGGGCTTTTTGACCCAGACACCAACTTTAAACCGGACTATAGGCCCTGGTCAATATTGATATACATTGTGCAAGGGGAGGAGCATGCAACTGACTTTATTCAAGGATGATTGTATGTGGACACTGTGATAGGCCTATGTCACAAAATGTATGGTGGGTCATTACGAAAATAAAGAATAAGTAACAAGTTGCTAGGCGGAGTAAATAGTCTTGGTGGCAGAGGCTATTATCCCAGCATCCTGACTCGCCTGCTCTAATAGTTCCTTTAAATCTTATTGACCAAAACATGGTGGTCAAGTGGTAAAAAATGACTGATATACCTAATGGGCCGACTTCTTTGATACCAAACTTTGACCCAGACGCTTATATTATTTCCGACATTGGTATTGACAGTATTTGAAGGTGTTGGCCCTGGTCATTTCATACAGGGCCTATGATCGAATAAGGTAGGTGCTTTGATGCCTTTGGGGCCACATGGTGGGAATATCGCCCCGGGATCATTCATTGCTGTGTTGACTGCAAATGAGATGAGTCGCACCCCGAACCACCTGATTACGCGTCTGCGGATGTGTTGCTTTTTTACCGATGACTTGCATGAACAAAAGACTGACACCACTGTTTTATGAGTGTTAAGGAAAGATATGATGCCGTTCTGAAGAACCATCGGGGGTTTTACTCTTAATTCTGATGCAAGAACTTGTTTCCATGACGACCCATTGATCACTTTCACATTTTGCACATTCTGCTTGTATAGTTGTTGGTCCAAGATCGAATTGAGACGGTTAGCCAGGAGCGCATGGAAAAAAATGGGCACGTAAATGGAAAAGGAGGAGCTCACTCGCGTTCACTCTCACGGTGGGCGAAGTGGAAGTCAGAGAGCATATGACTTGTGATCAGAAGGTCGTCGGTTCGATGCTCGATCAGTGCCACTTGGTACTTTCAGAGTCCTGAATATGAATTGAATAAATTCATATTTAAGGACTCTGGTACTTTCAACTGGTTTGAAATGGCACTAGCATATGTCAGGGCTGGTTTCTGCAGAAAGACCTGGCCAAGTTACAGACTTCAATATATTGAATGAATCGCTTTCTCCCGTCTCCTCTCTGTTACACTCCGGGCGCAGTGGACCGGCCTCGTCGAGATCCAAGTATAGGGCCTACATGCTTCCCGAAATTGGTGGCTTGCATTGGAACTAACTTTTCCCCCTTGTCCGTCATTAAAGGCATTCAAGTGTGTTGGTCAACCATGACTATCTCCTTTGTCCCTCCACCATAAGGCCTAGTTTCCCCTTATTACATCACTATTTCGGACACTCAGCGCCCCATTTCTGGAAAGGTGTACAGGATGACGCAATGTACTGGCCCGGGATTTTAATCTCAGCCAGTACAAACATCTTACAGGCCTGTGACTTTTCAATGGTGACTTTTCATCTTTGTTGAATATAGCGCTAAAAAAGCGCGCAGTAGGTTTTGGGCGGGGAGGACACCATTTTTTTTCTGCCCCCCCCCCCCCCCGCAAAATATGCATTTCAAACATTTGTTGTGATACCGGATTAAAGTCCTAGGATAGAATGACGGGGGCTGATTCTTTGAACAAATGACGGTCATGGCATAATCTGTCAGAATACATTTGGACCGGACACTTTTCCAGGGGGATATTTCTACTTCCACATCGGTTGCATCGGCGCATTTTTCGTTTTATACTATGTGTCAATCAATTAAAAGTTTCATTCATAAATTTGGAAGATAAGCTTCCAGGCAGCGCCTATTTAAAAATTTAGTGAAAACTGCCTCCGTAGTTTACCTGGAAACGAGGCCAGGAATAATTGCTCCGCCCACAAGAATTTTACGCGGGACGGTAACATGCACTAATCGATCACTTCTCACTATATTCAATTGGCTTATAGTGTTATTAATTGGATTACGTCGTGCATCAGATTAATCAAAACATACTAATACACTTTTTTCTTGATTAATAGTTGAAGTAACGTAAGAAAACTTGTCGTTAATTGTGATTATTTGTAACTGATCGATTAGCTTGGTCTATCTTTTTCGCGCATGCCACGAGTGATTTCGTCATCACATAGACAACGTACAGTGTTTACGAGTTGAGTTCTTACACATTGCATCATCAGTGTTTGGTTCAAAGAACGCTGTGTGCATGGTTGCTTGCTTGACTTTTGTTAATCTAATTAATTAAGGATCGGTCACAGGTATAACAGGAACTTTGTATCTATTGTCTAACTTTATTGGTTCAATACGCAGGGTTTATTCCGATTCCCAAAAAAGTCTGTAGGCCTACCCACGTGTGCACCACCTGCATCCACTGTGCATTCACGTAGATGTATGTAGGCCTACAGTTTCCTGTACAAAACAATGTATGTCTGTAAGTGTACTGTAAGTGCAGATGCTGTGGTCTGGAGGGAGCCAGCTGTGGTCCTGTGGTATTTTTTTCTCAGTTTTTGTGAAAGGGTTTCGACCACGCTTGCTTAAATCTTCTAGTGACAGTACTTGCAGTCAGTCTGCAGTGACCGAGTCAGTGAGTGTACTGTCTGTCAGTACAGTAACAGTGTGACGACTGTCTGTGTCTGCATGTGGTGTGTGTGAGTGTGTGCGCGCCGCTTGGTGGGTGCCTGGTGCGGTGCCGATGGTTTGGTGTAAACTGTTTTGTTAGTGTTGTTTCTCATCGATAGTTGACATTGTACCAGTATGAAGTGGTCGTTCAAAAGAAGATGTGACCACAGGGTTTGTTTTGTTGGTAGTTTGATGATGTGGCTCTCTGTCTTGAGGGCTTCCTTCGACTAACTCCCCAAAGAACTTTGTTGCTAAACAAAGGAAATCGAACTAATTATCTGTCTTTTTCATTTCAGATTTCCCAAAGTTAATGCAGAGCTGAAATAGTCGTGGCACATCTATAAATTTCATAAATAAGGGATAAACATTTGATAAAATGGGTCTTTGTAAAAGGAAATCATCTCCTCCAGTGGAAATCACACGAGCGGACGATGGTAAAATTCGTCTTAAACGAGAAATAGGACTCATTCATGGTGTCAGTATCATTATTGGCGTCATCGTTGGATCTGGTATCTTTGTATCGCCAGTTGGAGTACTTTCACATGTCCATAGTGTAGGGCTATCCATGGTTTTATGGACAGTTTGTGGTGTGTTCAGCGCTTTAGGAGCAATCTGCTATGCTGAACTTGGCACAACTATCCCACGATCGGGTGGAGAATACATTTACATTTTAGAAGCCTTTGGTGGATTACCGGCATTCATGTGCCTGTGGATTAATTTCATCTGTATAGGTGCTGTGGCAAATGCGGCAAACTCTCTCATCTTTGCAACGTATATCCTGAAGCCATTGTTTCCAGAGTGTGATCCCCCTGAGATTGCATTACAGCTTGTTGCCACAGTTTCGATCAGTAAGTATACTCCTCTCAATCATTTTGTCGGGCAAAACATGACTGTTAGAACAATCCAACTATTGAAACTTAGTAGGCCTGAGTCAGGTGGAGAATTTCCACGGATATCTGAAAACACAAAAGGACAGCTGAAAACCAAGAACTTTTCCGAAAGAAGGCTTATTAGTATAACACTGTACTGTCGGTACAAAAAAAGCACCCGAGTGCAAATTTGAAAACATCATGAGATCCAACAACTCGCATTGAATGCATATTCAGCTGTAGCAATCGAACAACGATAGACAACTTATTGCTGTTGCCGAACATCGCATTATTCGACCAATTCCTGCCCCTGATTTCCCACTTTTCACAGGAATGAGCGATCTTAAACAAATTATGCTTGTCTTTTTTTCAGCCTTTCTGACGGCCATCAACTGTTTCAATGTCAAATGGGCTGCCAAGATGGCCATTGTCTTCACTGTGGCCAAACTTGCCGCGCTAGCTCTTGTCATAGTCGTGGGATTCATTTATATGGGAAAAGGTAAGCAATACTGTTATTGTGACCAACCCCATGGTTTCATCATTCACTCATACTCATAGCTTTCCTGATTAGTTGACTTTCAGATAAATTGTCCATGTATTTTACCAAGCAGTTAACTCCAAAGGTTCTGCTTTTGCTATGAGAAGTCATGTCATACTCTGGCGCAGTGAAAAGTAGAGTTGAACTGCCAACCAATGTGAGAGTGAATTTCTATTGCAGGACGTACCCAGTATCTGACCAACACTTTCGAGGGCAGCAACTATTCAGTCGGACCATTTGCCTTGGCGTTTTATTCTGGATTTTGGGCGTATGCTGGTTGGTAAGTGATTTGATTTGGAGCAGGATAAGTCTAAAATTTGAAGCGTTGCTGATTGTAAAGTGTGATTAGTACAAGTTCCAATATTTTGCTCTTTGGGTTGCTATTGGGCCAGTCAAAGATACAAAGAAGTCAGTCGAAAAAGAAATCTAGAAGTGTTCATTCTGTGGTCAAAAGCAGTTCAAACCGAATTTAGTTCATATCATGCATGATACATTCTCACCTCATTCATATTTCATTGTAGGAATTACTTGAACTTCCTCATTGATGAACTCCAAAATCCCAAGAGGAATCTGCCTCTGGCTATTATCATATCCCTTGGGACGGTAACCGTCACCTATCTCCTGGCGAACGTCTGCTACCTGACCGTGCTCTCTCCAGCAGAAATGTTAGAATCTAGTGCCGTAGCTGTGGTATGTATCAAAACTAAAAAAACGCCTTCTCACTGACTTTGTGAAGTCTTAAAGCTGGTCCCAGTGACGTCCCCAAAATCTAAGAAAAGTCCACTTATAACTTAGTAGTAGACATCCATGATCTAGTACAACAGGCATGTCTGAGGTTACGTTTACAATCAACTTGTCTAAAGTTACATAGACTGAACATCAGTTAAGCTTGGAAACTGTTAAAATAGTTCTTGCAATGCAGTTGGTGAATAATTAATTACAGCAGGGAATCCGCAGTTAGGTTTTCAATACATCTGAGGCAAAGGCCCAGCAGTGGCAGCATAAAGCCTAATGTTGGCATGTTGCCATGTATTATACTGCAGCATGCATAATGTGAGCCAATACTGAAAATGGCTGGTGCCAATTTATAATAAAAAACATTGATCTGTCCATGTACAGAAACAATCTAACTGTACTTATTGGCTGTTCAAGGAAGAACAATGATAGACCATGTGTGATAGGGGCACCTGGTACACAGGTTTCAGAATTGAATTGTTGAAATGGAGCAAGCTAGAGAGAAGACTTTGTATTTGCTTATCCCTAAAAAGACTAGAGATGTCACGTATTTAAGCTTTAGGGCCTGAAAAGTCCCCAAAAGTGTTCAAAGTTTCTGTAATTGATAAGGCATAATCTGGTTTATCTTTCAGTTATTTGCTGACCGAACGTTGGGCGTGATGGCGTGGATCATGCCTGTATTTGTGGCGTGTTCCGTGTTCGGAACAATGAACAGTGAGATGTTGTCCATGTCCAGGTAAAATATTGTGAAAATAGGAAAATGGTAGAAACCTGAATGATATAGCATAGAGTGACTATGCAACATGCACCGATATTATAGTGAACTACACCTGGGGTTATTTTGGACCTATGATGTAAAACATGTTTTCTGGCCACCTGTGTTGTGATTTGGGGTGCACTTCATGCAGATGTTGCACGTATTACAGATTGAATGTGAACGCATTGACCCTGTTTGGATATGGCTTGGCTGCTACGTATAGGAAATACTGTACAGGCAGGGCTTTGGCCCCTAATCAGCGTTTCTTCTAGAAAGAATGACGGACATGCTGAATTTGATCATGTCGACATGGTAAAAATTGCCTTGTGACTAGCATACTTGAAAGTCTGCTAAATTTCAGGGTATTTCATACCGGAGCGATAGAAGGTCATCTCCCAAGCATCATGGCGATGATCAACTACAAATGGTTGACTCCAGCACCCGCTGTGATAGTCTTGGTAAGGTTGTGTTTTATTGCGCAATCCTGTCAATGCTTCTAGTGGTCCATTGGCTCTCCATGAAGTATGTTTGCATTGAATCTTGCAATTGTTCTACCCCACCTCTCAAAACTTGCAAATTGAAACAAACTTGAAATGAAATCTTTTTGTTTGTCTATTCAATGAATGCCCCCGCTCTGCTCATACTTTGTGGACAGTTCGTTTGCTTAAAAGAGAGCCATGTTGTATCCAAGATATCAACATATTCACCTGCTTATATCAGAAACAATCGCCTTGACCCCAAGTCTTTGACGTCTCTACACTCCCTATGTGGAATGGAACTTTAAGATGGTGCAAAACACTGAGAGTTGGGATTGGGTACATATCAAAGTTAGGTGGATGTGTGTTTTATCATTGGACATGAATTTTGCTCTTTTTTGGTGAACCCTGGTGCTTGAGGTAGGGCTAGAGATGCTATCATCCAGGTACTGGGTACTTTTTACGAACTCGTGTGTCAGGTCAGTGTCAATCAAGACCATTTCTTGAATAAAATTGAAAAGTTTTTAGAAATTATTCAAATTGTCTCCATTCCTATCGAGAATCTTCGTACCTGGATGCTTGCCACTAGCACTATGCTCCTGTAGCGATGCTGATTTTTAAAATGTTCTTTCTAATGTTCAATCCTTGTTTTCAGGGTGTTTTACTGCGGGGCAAAAGAGGGCCATTTGCCAAGCATTATGGCTATGATCAACTATAAATGGTTGACACCGGCTCCGTCAGTCATAGTTTTGGTAAGACACATGGAATTCGGGAGTTTACAAAATCCTGTAAAGTGAGAGGAAGCTTGTTTAAGATTGAAAGAAAATGCCTGCTTTCTTGACCTGTCAGAATGTTCCTTTCACCGCTGATGTCACTTTCTTCTCAGACATAAACATGTCCAAAAAAAAACGGTGTTTTGAGTAGGACAGTGATCTTCTCATCCGAAGTGTGGATTCTGACAAGCCCTGTGTTGTGCAATTTTCTTTCAGAATAAATTTAGTACCGTCACAAAGTGGATTATACACTCAATAATTCTGTTTTAAAATATAGAATCAACATCTTATTCATAGACAAATCTCAGATCGATGAAACCACTTTTTGGTGAATTTGTGGCAAAGAATGTCAAAAATCTAAATTGCGGTAAAAGGAATGTCGCTTGACTGCTTCTTGAAGCTCATTGCAACGTTGTGTCACTTAAACGATTGAACCAAATTCAGGAAAAGAATTTGTATCAAAAAATTTTGATCAGGGATTGGTCTGTCTACTCTTTCCGCTATCTTTATGTTAATCTTCTAAGTTCTAGATGATATCAATGAAATCTTCTGTTGTGTTACATTTAGTTGGTTTTTTTCTAGCAATTGAATGAGTGTTCCTTTTGACGTCGCTTGTGACAAACTCTATCTTGCATTGTATTTCAGTAAATGTACATGTCATCTTTTTTCAGTAAACATGATATGTTCATTATATGAAGATGCAAAAACTGCTATTCTAAAAAAGTTAATGGCCTAGTCAATGAATCTTCCTCCTATATAGAACAGCTGGCCAACTGTCACTATCAATCATCATTCTCGACATACATGTACATGTATTGGACATATTGGATATAAACATTGATTATACTATTAATATGTTAGCGAATTATTGTAAATGTGAGTACACTTTTGTAATGCAGGTGCATCGACTTCCTATATGCCCTATATAGTGAACGCTGAATGAAAATGGCAAATTGAGCAACATGTGTCTGGTTTTGCTGTGACAGCTCACACATTGGCTTTGCTGACACGTGACACAGGTCACACATTGGCTTTGCTGACACATGTGACAGGTCACACATTGGCTTTGCTCACACATGTGACAGCCACAATCATATCATACCTTTTGACACAAGTTTTTTAGCCCTGGCTTTTATTGTTCTGATTGTCAAGTTCATGTGGCCCCAAAAAATACTCTTTTTTTTGTGCGACACTTGTCCTTTCCTGTGATGCGATGTGATGATGCAACATTAGTATGCACAAGTCCATTCAAATGTCCTTTAGCATACTTTCTCCCTAACTCCCCCCCCCCACAGTTACCACATTTTATTGGAAACCTACATCCTAAAACTTACCATAGACCCCCCCCCCCCCCCATCCCTCCCACCAGCTAATGCAAGTCTCTTTAAATTCTCCGCTATTGCAGATGTTTATGACCCTTATCTTCCAATACTGTGGAGACATCTTTTACCTGATTGAGCTGTCTGGATTTGCATTTGCCGTCGTCATGTGTGCTGCGTTGGGTGTCCTTATCTTCCTCCGAATCACAAAGCCACATATGAGTCGTCCAATTAGGGTAATGCTATGATCTTCGCTATGTTTTATATGTCGGTGCTGGCTGCTAATTTACCTTTCTATTTTAAGATTTCAGAGAGTCGTCAACTGCATTTTTGCTTGCTGCTTTTTTATCGCAGGTAAGTATGTCATGGTGACTTTGTTGGGTTTCAGTGTTGGTCATTTGGGGAGGAATTGTTATCACCATTGTTTCTTGTGAAACGTCCCTCCCAAAATTGCCAACGGTAAACGCAAAAGTCATCATAACAAGGTATTCACAGGTCAGCATGGAAATGCGAAGATCCCAGGGCAAGTATGAATGAAACAGAAGAAGCAAGTTCATTTTGATTCTGCTGTGTTCTTTCAGGCGATCTTCACGCTGCTGTTCTTGATCTCGAACGATATCTTCTACCTCATCGAGCTCACCGGATTCTGTTATACCATGCTCATATGCGCCGCCATCGGTTGCTTGTTGTATCTGCGGTGGAAACGACCCGACATGGTCCGCCCGATAAAGGTAGACTCGTTTGATGGCTGTACTCAACCGGACCCCTAGCAGGCCTTGGAATCTTGAATTCTGAAGTGCTGGTTATTGGAGCTTATAGAATATTAACAAAATAGCTGCTCAAACTTAAACAAGGTGCTAGAATTTGACTAAACAATAATATTGCTACCAAACAACTTTTAAAGGTGAAAAGGGGAAACCAGGTGGTATAAAGTGTAGCTTTCGTTACTTTATATCATCTCTTTGCTTTTGAAAAATAACACTTGAAATGCTAATTACCGTATTTTGCTGCGTATAAGGCGCAGCTTTTTGACCCAAGAAAGCCCTAAAATCGGGGGGGTGCGCGTTATACGAAGGTGCGTGTTATCTATGGCCTAGCCCTAGGAAGCCACCGAATGATCACAAGATTTTTTCCATCAACTCATTTCTTTTGACGCCTTATACGCAGCAAAATACGGTAGCTAATTTTGTGAGGGCCTAAAATTCTGAAAGTGTTCGTACATTTTTAGAATAGCTAAAAATATGTTTGGGAAATTGATGTGGCGAGGGTCAGTTGATATGTTGTGTGTGGATATGAAAAATGTGTGGGGTGGTTAGCATGCCCTTTAAAGGTCTAGCTAGGGGTCTCCCATGGTTTGTTTCCTCACGAGTGCTTACTGTTAACCACTGCTAGTGAATATCGTGGCATTGTTGTATTGGTCTGCATCCCCTGGCTAATAGGTCACTTGATTCATTTCTTCCTCTGATTTGTTTGAACTCCTCCAAAAAAACTGAAACTATAGAATCAGTGTGTTCTGTTTCGCTGTACCTCATTCAGGGCCATATTTCTAATCCCCTAATAGGACCCAAATCTGCATGAGAAACACGTTTTACGGGGATGTTCACATCTTTTAACTGTCGATATCTGACTCTCCTTGGATTCAGTTGAAATCTTATTTGAATCTGAGAAACTTGACCTACATCTCAGAGACGCCCAATTCAAAGTTAGGAAGAACATTTGAAATATGACTTCGAATGTAATTGGGTTGTGTCCCAAATTCAAATACAAACTCACCAGTTACAATACATGAAAATATGAGATTGGTTGAAGTTAAAAATGCAGATTGAGCCCAGGGCTTTCAAATATCAAAGGCGATAAGGAAGCATATTATATCAAGCCTTCCAAATCAATGATTCTGAGCTGTATACTTGAAGGTATTCAACCGAAAGGACTTGTATTGAATTGAATGCAAGTTAGCCCAGCTTTATTTAAAGTTCAGCTCTTGAGTCCACGTACTTGCACAAGTGGTGAGATAACTAGGGTACATGAATTTGTGCTTTGTATTTGCTGACCCATTAACACTGTTAGGTTCTTAATGTGCAGCATCGTGTTTAATAATTAGTGCATTTGATCACCTTGAATTATTATTTGATCGTGATCTCAGATTCTGCCTTGGAGGCAGACAGGCTTTTAGTTTACTAACTGTGCACACCTTACTTGCAGTGAAAGGCTATGGAGATTTACCATTGTCTGTGCGAGTGCGAGTCTGACTGAATGAATTATCATATCTACTAATGCTAGAAATTCGCGTTTTACAAATGCTACTTTTTTGTTAGATTTGTATCTGCATGTTGTTACTTCGTCTTTATTTTATTTCAAAGTATCTGGCTTGTTCAGTCCTAATATGTGAAAGTGCTGGTAATATCTTTTCTGTCTAAGGGTTAAACTTGATAGGATTCTGGTCTATGGCTGTTTTCGATAGAATCTTTTCAATTATGACTGGCACCAGTGGTATCTGATACCATCTCATTATCTGCCAAGTGCAGTATTATGCACAACTTGAAAGTTAGTGCTGTCAATGTTCAAGTCACCTTTAAAGTTGCGTGGGACTCAATGAGGAACCGGCGCGATTTATCCGCTGCGTGGCGCTGCAATCGATCATACCAAAACTCTCCATTTCCAATGCATTATCATGTTATTTCTGAGCCCGAAAACGATCGCTTATTTACGACCGATTTCGGCGACGTTTGCATCTTCCTGTTTTAAATCTATTGAGCTATCAGTTTCTTAAGATAATTTTGCGGAAAATATGCGCGATGCCAGTTATTGGGCACGTTTTCTGTTGTTGAAATCCTGTGCAAAAATGTACGCAATGGTTTCCCGTGATTGACCTCATGCGACGTCAACAGACCAGAAAATGACGTCATGGCGTCAGAAGGTACGATCGATTGTGGCGCTGCCACTGGCATTTATCTTAACGCCGGTTCCTCATTGCCTGCTATTGTCTTCTAACATTGTAAATGAGGGTGCTAGAAGTGCAACATTCATATTATGAATGGTGGGTGTGAAAATAACTCTAATAAGAATTACATATTATATGGGATATTATGATCAATTATAACACCCTAGATTAAGATTATACAATTCCCTGACCCTAAATGTACTTAAGTATTAGTAAAACATAACTCTATCTGTAGCAGTGATTCGGCCAGTGGTTGACAGAGCTGTCACCAGAGGTCATCTTGGTTGACTCTTCCTGAGATAAGAGCAATCGCAGATCTATTAGATGGTAATAATTAGTAGGTCTTCAGTTCTTTGAAAATGAATGTAGTCTTGGTTTCTCAAGTGTCTTCCTTCATTGTGTCATTTCTCTGTTTCCTCGCAAGATTGATTGTTAGAGTATTGTTTTGAGTGTAACACTTTTTAACCATTTGAACCACGATGTTGACTTCTTGTAACTGTAATCCATGCCTTTGCCTTGTTTATAGCTGTAACAAAGATTTATTTCAGCTTTACGTGGCCTAGCCTTAATCTGTACCGGTTTGACTGCCTTGTGATTCTTGGCAAATTTTTCTGCTATTCCTACCCATATCTTTTTTTCAGCTTTTTTGCATTTTAAAGATCTACTGTGATCTACTTGTTGGCATGATAATGCAGGTCTGACTTCAGTTGTCACTTGACACCTTCAGCGCCGAACCACGTAGATCTACGTGGCCCAAATCCCCCTCTTTGAGCTGGTTATCGAAGTCTCATGGACTTCATTGAAGAACTACGCCATCGCCATCTTCAGGGCAAGGTAGGAACTGAAAGGACCAAACGGTCTTCAGTTGCTACCGTGCCCTGAAGATGGCGATGGCGTAGGTCAGAACTTTGACTTCACGAAAGAACTACGCCATAGCCATCTTTAGGGCAAGGTTGGAATTGAAAGGACCTTTTGTCTTTTCTGTTCCTGCCGTGCCTTGAAGATGGCGATGGCGTAGTTCGTTCATGAAGTCCATAAGACTCCGATAACCAGCTCAAAGAGGAGGGGGGATTTGGGCCACGTAGATCTACTTGGTTCGGCGCTGAAGGTGTTAATAGAATCAAATAAGATGATGATTTGATGTAAATATATGAATTGAATCTGTTCAAAGTGCTTTATAAGTATTGTTTTACCGCTCAAATAGAAAAGGGGTACGTTGGACATGGGGCTCAGTTGAAAGTCAATGTAAAAAAGAAATCCTACAATAAATTCATTTGTCAGATTATGACACAACTTTACCAAACTTTTTCTTGTGACTAATGTGGCGCCCTCTGTATTTCAGTTGCCACTGGCAATCCCGATCTTCCTGTTTTTTTGGACCCTGTTCATTGTGTTCCTGACGATCTACCAACAACCGATGGAGAGTTTGATTGGCATCGGTATATTCCTGTCCGGTATACCGGTCTATCTACTTGGAGTCACCTGGTCTAAGAAACCCAAGGCTTTCACTAACCTCACAGGTAAGTTCTGATTGACGCTGGTATTCTTGTCCGGTATACCAGTGTATCTACTTGGAGTCACCTGGTTTAAGAAACCTGAGACTTTGGCTAACCTCACAAATTTACCGATAATCATCGAAATATATATGGCCGCATGAAAGAAAATATTATTGAAATAACTGATGAAGTGTTGTCAATGTCAGAACGCCAAATAAAAATACACTAAATTTGCAATTTCATGAAACCGCAAAACAAAAAGGCTGAAAATATTTCCGGGTTAGCAGTATGCATGATTTCCCTGGATGATGTGTTCCAAGTTAATTTTGAGAATTTTTTCTCTGAATGTTTTGTGCAAATGATGTGAGTGAAATAAAGTCTTTCTGATTTCAGATAAAGTGACAATAGTGTTCCAGAAGATCTTCATGGTCGTCTACCCAGACAAGGAAATTGTCGATTAATAAGGCGGCCATCTGACGACATATCGGCCTTCGCTGATTTCATCCCATCCTTCATCCTTCGAGAACCCTTATTTATCAATTCTGGATGCAATTCTCTGCATTTGAAGTGTAGCACCGTAGCTCCTTGATAAGAAATAAGAACACTTCACATTTCATGTGAATCATTGTGGTGTTTTGTCAATTGCTACATTTGTTTGTAAATTTTGTCATCATTTACAGTTTAATGAGTATGTGTAACCTTAAAGGAAATTACTAGGTCTGCTCCATTTACTTTAAGAATCTCGAAGAGTACTATGAGACTCGCTCCACATTTCTGTGTCAGCTGTACCACCACAACCCTCCCCGTTGAATATTGTTTTATGAATAACTGCGAGGGCCTGATAGCCCCGTCTATATGTACTCTGGCCTCAATATGTAAAGATTTTGACTGTTGTATTGTATTGCGTGTTTTACAAGGGTTAAAATGTTCTTCCATCTAACTTCTACATGTGAATCATTTACGTGCAGATTTTGTCTTATGTTTCTCGAGTATTTTCATCAGCATTGTCATGGTCATTCTTGAGCATTTGTGGTGCTGCTTGCTCAAGGCTTGTGTGTTGTTTGGAGCTCTTGAAAACAATTGTGTCATTCATTCATCCATTGATATTTTGCCAAATTGTGGTATGCCATCGTTGTCTGATGGGTGTACCAATTATGGGGGCAGAGTATTGTGTCTTGATACCGACAAAATTGCTTTTTGCAAATCGGGATGGGCAATTTTTCATAGTGGGATGTCAGGACTGGTATGTTACTTTCCTTCCTGACCATAAAAGAAAAATAAATTGTCATTAGTTCTTAAATGTTGCTATTGCTGGTATAAAATGAAGTTTGATCTGAGTGGTAGATGTTTGTAGGGTTGATATGCTTAAGTAGTGGTTTAAACGTAGACTTTCGTGGCGTGCTGTGCGCAAGAAGAAGCTGACAGTGTATGGATACCCAACCTGTTGGCTCAGTTTTGCTTTATGACGAATTGAACTAGGATGAAATCTATCAAAAGGACCTAGAACAATTTTAGTGGGGTCCTCAGGATGAGAGATTATTTTGATTTGTCAAATCTTTCAACATATTCCTGGTGGCCTTGCTAGTTTTCGTTTTGGGCTCTTGATGAAAAAATGTCAATGCAATTTTGTAACAGTAAATATTTGTTGTAGGACTGTTGGGTATATCGGGATTTGTCCAGCTTTTGAATGCGTTAGTGCAAAAATTTTTCTTGCTTGCATTAAGCTGTATGTCCTTGGAATTTGCACCTTGCCAGAGCTAGATTATTGAAATGTGAAGCTGCAAGTGAATTTGAAAATTAGGTCAAACCAAATTGAGTAAAACTGAAATAATTCATTTGTTGATACAGAATGTTTCTGATATATAACCTAACCTGGTTTGTTAGGGTATTTGGTGATTGATGTACATCTTATAATTGCTTGGCGTGAGAAGTTTTGCTTTGTATATAATTGTAGATAGGCATGTTGTTACTCATCATTAATCTGCTGGGCTTTCCAACATCTCCTGGCATGCAAATCAGCTCATTGCTGAAGGTCTCCTGTTCAGAGATAATGCCATGAAAATTTGGTGTCCCTGCAACAGCCTGGCGGGTTCATCTTGCTACCCCAACGGGCTGCTTTCAGTACCGGCAGTTGGAAAGCCCAGAATCTGCCGTTGTATTTCTTTTTTGTTTGACTATATCTTACCCAGCATCGTATTTCTGTCTTGCACATGAAAACAAAATGACTTCAGGTGAAATAAAAAGTCGTACTAAAATACAGAAATGCAATTTACAGTAATTGACAATTATTTGCAACTGAATCGGATGCTGGAGAGCAATGGCTTTATTAAACCAACCCCCTTCAATTTCATTATGGACTTGCTCTCCAATTTTTTGGGAGTAGTCCATATTGTTAATTGAGGGGGTGCCGTGGTTATGGGGAGAGTTTATTAAATTTTTAGCCTAGTCAATATTGCTAGCTTGGTGATGAGCATTGACAGTTAGATTGCTATTGCTATCTTTGACCTCTATATATTGTGGCATTTAAAAATGTAATGAGGGCCATGTTTTTGAAAGCATAATTTTATCTTTCAGTTTATATCATGATTTAAATGGCTGTTTTACCCATAACGTAACAATCCTTATGAGCTATGCAATGACTTTCATCATGAAATAGAATATTAAGAATGGATTTAAAAAGTAAAAAAGAGTAAAACATCATTTGAATTACCAAGAGTTTGTTGTATGGTTTTGAGTAAGAAAGTTAAGCCTCCTGTTCTAATCAAATAACGTAGTGATTATTTGCTCAACTAGATATCTGCAATCTAAAATCTGCCTCGATCAAAAGCAAAATGTCTCGGGATGTTTATACCTGGCACTGGTGAAAGTTAGATGTGTCCTATATATTGGATGTGATTCTAAGAAGTGCTGACCCGGCCTTATTTCGAGACACCCCTCCTTTGAATAGTCTATATGTAGGTGAATATCTGTTGTGGTGGTCGTATGGAGGTAGTTTTCTTGTTCCTTTCCATGATGCAAACTCATCAGAACTTTACACAGCGCAATATCAATCTTCATCAGAGGCTGTTGTAAAACTCTGTTTTTTATCTTCAAGTTGTGAGGGGAAACTTAACTTTACTAGAAGTTTCTCCAATTCATTAACAGAGCAATTTCACAGTCTGGTCCATGAACAGAGAGGTTGCACACCGTCCCAACTCCCACTGCCACACTAAATTTAACCAAACTGGGAGTGTGAGAAAACCCCATTGTGTTCGTCCCACAAGTGCACACTTTAAAAGGTAATCACCTCGGAGTGGGGTGGGAGTCGGGACGAAGCACAACCTCTGTAATAAGATCTCAAATAGTTTTTTCTGTCTAGTAAGCTGCAGTGAGTGGTAGTCTTGACTCTTCCAAAAACTTTTCAGTGGTGAACTACTTGAATAAATGAAAGAAAAATGAATAGTTATGCCCGTTTCATCCAAGGTTATTGAAAAATAAACCATACAAAGCAAAATGAGAGCTGTTGGTTCATGGTAAAATATTTTTAACACTATGATACGAGTTCTTGGAAGGGGTTTGTATTTGTTTTCCATTGCAGCAGGCATTTTCCTTGTGTGTTTGCCAGTAAATAATATTCCAATAAACTATAACCCTTTATGTTACTTATGACTTGAAATATCGAGAGGCAGACTATATTGAAAACAACTGGTGCCAGGATGACCCGGGAGTGGCGGCCAGGTGGTGTGGTCATGATTTGCCAATTCTAGTATTTATTCTTCTTCGTAGTAGACTCAAATGCAGTCAATTTGGTTCAATCCTGATTGTCTTTCCGTACCAGGTACAGGATGAGGTCTGTCCACTACGACCGGAGTATACCTCTTGGGAATGGATGAAACCTATTCCGCTGCAACCAGAGTGTAATGCAAATCCCTGGCTGGAGTACTGGTATTGCAAAATAACCCCATTGAATAGCGCCGAACCAACTGTCATCAGTTGTAAGAAGAGCTTGGCTGATATCACATGTCTCCCTGTAGAGACCCATCCTGACTCTCATGTGTTTGGGTCACCACCAGCGATCTCAAAACACTGCAGGTCAAGATGGTAGAGACTATGTCACAACCAATCTGATGACAGTATAACTGCCACAACGTCCACGATCTGAATAGTAGTTACCAGTCAGCTTCACTCGTCCGAGACACTGTCACAACCAAGCTGATGACAGTAACTTACAATTCTGATTTTACACACGACCGCGAATCCATGATATTTTTCGTTAGGCCCTTGTGCCTGTAGTTGTATTATATTAGAAGACACTACCAAGAACGTTGAACCTGTCTTCACAAGCATGGTGAGTTGATAGCTCAGAGTGATCGGTGACACTTTACAAAAGAGAGACATATCAGGAGTGGTATACCGACCAAAGAGACAGGATTTAAGATGCGATTTGAAGACCGAGATGCTGGCACATTCTCTCGCACTGCGTGGAAGTTGATTCCAGAGACTTGGGGCTGCAGTGGAGAAGGCTCGGTCGCCAAACGTTATCAACCTACTCCTTGGTCGCACCAACAGTAGGCCAGCAGATGAGGAACGGAGACTGCTTCTACAGTGACGCAGTCTCGCGGCAGAAGATGGAACTGAAATCTTCGTCCAAAATCGGTATAGGCGACAGTGGCGCTATCTCGCGGCAGAAGCGAAATCTTCGTCCAAACTTTTCAGTTCCATTTCCTACCGCTAAATGGCAGCACTATCGCATACACCACTCATGGATCCCCTCCCATCACCCACTTGTCCCTCTGGGTAGTCCTGTCCACCGCAGGATCATTATTGGCACATTGGACATGCGTACATAACGGGTCCATTCCAGTCAATAGTCTCATCTGTATAATGGGTAGCTGATATTAACTTAAAGGGCCAAGCTGGACATGTGAAATCTGTCTTTCGTACAAAATAGGCTTTCATCAGGACCAAGACTTTAAAACAGGATAATGGAAAAAATATTGAACTGCAAATATAAAACAATGTTCTAGAACGGGCTGTAACCATTGTCTTCCCTGAAACCAAAAATCGTTACAAGAATGATATAAGCACTTAGTGTAGTGGCAAGCTTGGGCGTTATCCTGATATGGCCAATACCACGCCCAACTTGCCCATTTAACTGAAGTCATCGATAGCGGTTCGCTCCTATCTCACAGGACATGGAAACTGTTTATGTTTGTGCGAGTGATATAACCATCCCTCAACCCAAGCATGCAGTTCAAAGACCATTAATATACATGTACAATGAGAACTATTGTGTCACCCAGCCGACATTAATGGCGCACGTAATCATTTCTTTCACTTGGCGTGTGCAAGGGTTGATGAGGTATTTGTCCAAGAATCAGTCGGAAAGACATGCCCCTATCTAATGGAGCGCGCAGTGGCCTGGTGGTTAGGTCGGACGATTACGAGGTTATTTTTAGCTCAAAGTCGCGAGTTCGAACCCCGTACGCGGTTTTCAATCAAATTTATTTCACCGATCAACATATTGTTTCAAAATAAGGGTTGAACATAGGCTCCACTATTTTGACTGAAACTTGAAAATCTAAAGCAATCAGTAACTCTTGGACATTTACACATCTGTTCTCTGTTTTGAAAAAGTTGGACCATATATACATGTAGAATCGTACCAAGTGTGACGCAGGTAATTTACTTGTCTTCAATTGTCTTCCGGGGTTGATTGTACCTCTGCGCTGTGGGTGTGTCCCGGCCAGAGTGGAAACTGTTGTGTTCATCCCGTGTTGATGAAGTAAAAGTAGAGTGAATAAAACGACTAGAGAAAGTGGTGAGAATTTACAACATTCTCGGAGTTATTTAATCGATTGTGACGAGAGCTAGCCGGACAAGACGTCGTATGTCACAGTGGCGCCCCACTTTCTCTTGTCGTTTTATTCACTCTACTTTTACAAACTGTCTCTTCATCAACACGGGATGAACACAACAGGTTCCACTCTGGCCGGGACGCGAGGTTTTTTTTACAGGTAGGTTCGTACCATTGTGTACATTGACAGCCAATCAGAGCTCAGTAACTTCGCCTGACGTCATCGAGTAAGAAACGCACGTGTTGTTCGTCGGTAAACAAGATCAGCGATGCACACTCAAATGATGCGAGTTCGAATCTCGGAAGGACCCAAAATATGATGCACTTTTGCATAATTATGCACTTTTGCATGATTATGCACAGAATGTACACAATGGTACCTGTAAAAAAAAACTCGCGGCCGGGACACACCCACGGCGCAGAGGTACAATCAACCCCCGAAGACAATTGAAGACAAGTAAATTACCTGCGTCACACAAGCAGCTCCAAATGTTTCCGAAGTGGGGAGAGGGTTTGGACAGTCAGAACAATACAGATTTGGCCTTGGCAACTCCACCGTCTTTCTAAATCGGTAAGAGAGATGAGAAAACCACAACCAGACCAAGTTGTCTTGGCTATACAGTGATTGAGGTGAGACAAAATGGTGAGAGGGTCGTAAAACACAGCAGCCACAATGGAACAACCAACCAGGAGAGCTGTTGAGGCCAATTCGACTTGGTTGTGACTCTCTTACCGTTTCGCTGTAGCTGCCTGGTCCGATTCGGCCTGGTTACATGGCTGCCTCATATCTCTCAACGTGTTGAAAAGACGGTCAAGCTGCTTGGCCCGATTTGGACAGGTCGGGTCTTTTTCACATTTCTCTCACCGTTTTGGCAAGACAGCAGAATAGCAATTTCACCTCCGTTTTGTTCTGGTTGTGGCTCTCTCAGCTCTCTCTAGACGTTGGCAACACGGTGGAGCTCCCAATGCCGATTCGGCGTGGTTGTGACTGTCTCGTTCTCTCTCGGAGTGTTGGCAAGACAGTGGAATAGACTGGTCTCATTCGGTCTGGTTGTGATATTTTCGTCTCAATAACCATGTCCCTTTCGGTCTGTCTGTAGGCTGTAATCTGTATCTCATATCTCATATCTCTAAGCTTAGCAATTTTGGGAGACTATGTGGAGGTCATGTCCTATTATTGTTGACGTTTGGGAAGCCAGGTTCCATTGGGTCTAGCTGATGCTGTCTCATCTATCACACAGTTTTTGCAAGATGTTGTTGAAGGAAATGACAGGCTTAGATTGGTCTGTTCCTTCCTAATCCTGTCCTTTTTGAATAATCAGTGTGGGGACATGTCTACAAGCAAGATGTGTCTATAGTCATAAGCTCCTACAAGTTTTTGACTCTTGCCAAGTGGGATTATCAACAAGTGATAAACTCAACCAATACCATGACCTTCTTTATGCAATATACATGTATGTCCGCACTCAGGTAGGATTATGTGTGAGGATACATCACTTGGAGAAAGTCACCGTCTTGAAGTGGCTGATCAGTGTGGGAACATCACTTGGAGACAGTCACAATCTTGAAGGAGTTCATCAGTGTAGGGACATCTCGCTTGGAGACAGTCACAATCTTGAAGGGGTTTATCAGTGTGCAAGAGGCGATCTCGCTTGGAGACGGTCGCAATCTTGAAGGAGATTTTCAGGGTGGACATAACTCGCTGGGGACAGTCTGAATCTTGGAGGAGTTCATCAGTATTGGGACATCTCGCTTGGAGACAGTCACATTCTTGAAGGTTTCATCAGTGTGTATGAGGAGATCTCGCTAGGAGACAGTCACAATCTGGAAGGGGTTTATCAGTGTGCAAGAGGAGATCTCACTGGGAGACAGTCGCAATCTTGAAGGAGATTTTCAGGGTGGGCATAACTCGCTGGGGACAGTCTGAATCTTGGAGGAGTTCATCAGTATGGGGCCATCTCGCTTGGAGACAGTCACATTCTTGAAGGTTTCATCAGTGTGTATGAGGAGATCTCGCTAGGAGACAGTCACAATCTGGAAGGGGTTTATCAGTGTGCAAGTGGAAATCTCACTGGGAGACGGTCACAATCTTGAAGGAGATTTTCAGGGTGGGCATAACTCGCTGGGAACAGTCTGAATCTTGGAGGAGTTCATCAGTATGGGGCCATCTCGCTTGGAGACAGTCACATTCTTGAAGGTTTCATCAGTGTGTATGAGGAGATCTCGCTAGGAGACAGTCACAATCTGGAAGGGGTTTATCAGTGTGCAAGAGGAGATCTCACTAGGAGACGGTCACAATCTTGAAGGAGATTTTCAGGGTGGGCATAACTCGCTGGGGACAGTCTGAATCTTGGAGGAGTTCATCAGTGTGGACACTTCTCGCTTGGAAGCCAAGCCAATGTGTCTTTTTTGGTGATGAACTTTGTGGATATAGAATCAGTGAAAGTAGGTTTCCAGCACAACCGTTTTTCAAAAAGTGAGAACAGAAAACAAACTAAAATGTAAATGATAAATTATTTTTCCACGTTTCTAACATTATGAAAGATCCCCACCCAATAAACATGGCCTCTTGGGAAGCCTTCTACACATGTACAAACTAACTTACAAAAATAACATACACCGTAATCCCATAGTTGCATTTCAAATCTCGTAAACAATCTCCTTGCACCAAAATGCATACATTTTAATCCAACTTCCCAAAACCTGGATTATTTTGTTCTGAGTGATTAATTTTGTTAACAGCCCCAACTTTTTTCTGAGTCAGTATTGCCAGTTTATTTGTTGTCATTTGATACTTAATGTCTTTTTATGTATAAAGAGAAATTTTAGACAGTATAAGATATCTTCTTTTGTTTCTATAAAGACCACTCTTAGCTGGTACATGATACACTGTACCTGCCTACAAACATACACATTGCATAATAGAACCTCCCTTAGCAGACATCTCTGTTTATATCAGGACACCTCTCCATAAGAGACCCTGACTTTGGTCCCGAAGTGGTCATGGACATCTCTCTGAAGGAAGCACTTGTCAGTCCAAGAGGTGACCCTAATAGAAAGGTTCATGTACATGTACATGTAGGCAAAATGCCACCAGTGACAAGCTAAAACATAACAATATCATATTAAAGCACCCAACACTGCTTTCTGCATGTGACGGAAAAGTAACTGGGTTCCGTTATGGCTACTGATACAACCCCACAGTTGATAAACCACTGTAAACTACCAACATTTTTCTGTTTCTTACTTGAGGCACCCCCAACCTGCTTCAACAGGAACATGGACGGACATGTGAACATTTCTTTATCAAAGCTACAACAAGAAACACTAAAATACTGAAAACTTCCTAAGAACTTTACAAATTCATTTTGCAAGTATCAAAAATGGCACTTAACTATATGACTATCAAATCTCCAATTTCAACCTGAAGGGCACTCAAAACCATAGAAATTGCAAGACAAATCTCCTGATTATTCTACTTACACCCGTTACGTGACTAGTCTCAGCAAAATATTCCATCTCAAAACAACAATGTCACATTGCGGTATATTGTTTGGCTACTGCCCCCCTCCCCCTCCCTCTACTCTTACCATTACCTCTTAATTTTGTACTTGCTCTTCTGAGGACTACGGTCAGGCCAATAGCCCACAGCCCCAACTATACTATTCACCAGATGAATCAAACTCGGTGATTTCCTGCTTTAGCCAAATGGTCTGAACCTAATATTAATAATAAGCACATTCTGGTGAAGGCGCCAAAGCTAGCTCAGTTAAGCTCGTTGTAAACTGCAGAATTTCCGCTGAGCAAATCCCAGTTAGTATGATATAAAATTTGCAAGAGGGAAGCTTGCGCCCTGAATTGTCCACAACTGCGGTTTTCATCATCAAATTGGTGTCTCCCTAAAACTTGTTCCACGAGTCCCTTTACTGCTTTTAATCGGCTTTAGATCTCCACGCCGATTATCCGTTGGTGAATATCGCTCGTTTTCGTATGCAGGCGACGGTGGCCTTTGTGGCCAATTGGAGACATGCGTCGAGTGTACCTCCACGGGGTCTGACTTGGTATGTCCATGCTGTGTACGTGGTGACTCGGGGTTGGTGGACGGGAAAGGTGTGGTGGGTGCAATATTTCCCAAGTGAGGAAGCTGCTTTAGAAGTGGTTGGAGTCGAGTGGCCTGAAAAAGTGAAATTTCAAGGTGAGATTTCCGTCATTTTCTCATATCATCCAGAAATTGCAGTGACAACTTTGTCCGGTTTCTAGGAAGACCTCGATATTGATTTTTCGCAGATCTGTAACACACAATATCAGACAAAGACAGAAGCTTGGAGAACAAAGTGAATGTAATGGTGATTTGTGAATTTCATGCAGTGAATTGTGCCCAATTCAAAATCATGTCAACCGGTTGAGTAGTGACTAAACTTTGACGACATGCTAATATATAGGAAGGCAAAATTATGATCTCAGTTGATGAGCAGATTTTATTTACATTTTCCCAACAAATTCGCTGGACAGCCTCCATGAGACAACAATGCTGACATAAGTGTAGGCCTAGGCCTTTTTCTACACGGACAGTATAAATAATAGCAACATTTATTTGACAAAGGAGCCGGTTATAATAATTTGAACTCGACAAAACAACAATGAGGTAGGCCTAAATAACATTGACTAGTTTTCGTGAGAAATTTTTTCTAAATTACAATTTCTGACACATAAATTTCATAGATATAGTCTAAACAGTGACAGCACACACCGACTCTCATCTCTATCTTGACTTTGAATGGATCTAGAAGGTTCTAGAAGCAAACCCAATTTAATCTTTATTGAGTAAAGACCTCAAGAATCCACCCGTCCAGCCTTCCTTTTTCCCCTTGCCACCTTGAACATGACCTTCACCTTCATCAAGGTCACTCACAGGGCAGACAAACGTCTGCGTTGCCGTCGGAAAACTGCGTACCTTATCAGTTGGCGTCTGGGTAAGTTTCCGTAACGGTATGGGATTTTTGTTATACTGGGTGACATCCCTGTAGGCTGGGTTATCTCTGTAGGCTGGTTCCCTGAAGGCAGACGGTTCTTTGCCATATTGTGATCCTTCGTAGGCAGTGTTGGATGACTGGTTCGAATGGAGGGGTTTAAAGGGTGACATCTTCCCTGGGTTGTTGTCTGCAGTCGCTGCCATCTGAATAACAGGATATTGTGATTACAATTGGCAAGATGGTAGCAAAAACGCAACAACAAAAATGCACGCAAACATTTCCGGGTTGACAGTAGTCATCGTGTGACTCTTACCTGTTGCACTGTCTTTCGCTTTTTCTTCTTCTTGGACGAACTGCCTCCTTGCCATTCATTGCTATCACTGCCTTTCCTGCAAAAACCAAGTACGATATTGTTAGTTTATACAACTGAAAATTATGAGGAGAGATCTCCACACAATCTTTGTGACAAGACTAAGGGTATTCCATCCCACAAGTGAAATGGCAGAAACTACCCAAACAAATTATTTCTTTAACGCGTACTTACCAGGAATTATTTTCCGGTACGAATCTCCTTGGCGCTGGCTCTGATTCTTGGTGGACAGTCGACATGGACGTCTGCTGAGAATATTTGTTGTGTGGTTTGACGGCGACGGTCGGATTAGCTGTGATAAACGATGACGCCTCTCGATACAAACCAAGGTCTGAAATGACATGAGTTTTTACCGTGAATCAAAAGTAAGATTTAATGCAGAAATTATTTGACAGCTCCACTGCAAAGGCATTCATCATCATAATCGACCAAGCTAGTCCAATAAATGATGCTCATACAGTGACATTTCTTTTGATGGAATAAAGTTTGCCGAGTTGGTGGGGACTATTTTCGTCTTATGATTGAAATAGTAGGATAGTATCGAAGAACGGGACGTCTCACCAAAGCTTCAAGAAATCCGTGAGCGATGCGAGACTGGCATCAGATGTGGAATTCATCTTTCAACTGAACTGATAGGCTCGATAAATCAGTGCAAACGGAGAGCCAAATGTTATGAAAACAGGGAAAAAACATGCTGTTTCATCAAGTGCAGGAACATGCAGTCTTTTTGCAAAATGTAATCAAAATCAGGAGTGATCAGGAGTAAATCAAGGAACTTGGGTGTCAGCAGTTAGTGGCTGCTTCCTAGGGATCTCATGGAAGATTGGTGGTAGTAGTGTTATCATCAGGGAGAAATCCATCCGAAGATTGATCCGAAGATTTAGATGACTTTGATCATTCTTCTATTGATTTGTGGTGAATTGCAGTGGAAACTCAATAATAGGGACTCACAGAATGAAAATCAATAAGAGAGAAGTTAAAATTCCACAATCAAACAAAAGTGTGAGAATCCAAACAAACATATTAGACTTTCACACAATGAGTCAAACCGGATCGTGTGTGAATTTAAAACGGAAGGATTATAGCAGGATGGAGATAAAATGCAATCATGTGTCAGTGTGTGATCTTGAGCAAGTCGCTTGGATACTCTACCTTCGTTGCTAGTGGTCAGAGGTTCAACCGCGCTAGATGCTAGGTTTGAATCTGTAAAACATTGACATGCGTCATGCTACATGACATTTAGGGTTGGCGCATGCGTCATGCTTCGTGAACATGGAAATGAACTTCCAATTGAAGAAGAGATTAAAACCCTAGTGACCAACAGTGATAATCTGGCCCTAATATAACCAGAACGTAATTGTAAAAAAAGGAAAACATCAGTTGAGAGATTTCAACGACCTAATTAAAAAAAAGGAGAAATATTTTTCATCCCTTACTACAGAATAGTATCACCAAAAACAAGCACAGTCACAACAAACTATTTAAGATCTGAATAACATACACACCATAATATTGACTTTTTGCTCTCCTCTCTCGACTAAATGGACCACCACCAAATTTGTTCTCCTTCCGACTGGTAGGGGGCGACTGTCTGCCTACGATACCATACTGCTGCTGAAACAATAGATGTTTGATGAGCAACTCTAAAATCTAGACTGCAGTGTGGTCTTGCCTCTATCATCTTGATCAGGTGAGAATACTCTAGCTTCACTGATCTAACTTCTAAGACAGGTTGATTACCAATGAAATAAAAACAAAGGCCAAACTGCAACATAACACCAAGAATATCTGATAACTTGATGTCACCAACACTTCTCCACGGTTGTGGTTGGCTATGATTGCTTGACAGGACAAATAATCAACATCCCTAATGCTAAGGCAGGATCTACAAGCTCATGACAACTAAATTATGCTTGCTAAGACTTCAGGGAGCAGTAACTATTTCTTCATAGCAAAATTGCCAGCCTCTTCCTTAAGTTAAAGGTTTCCAACTCAAAGTTTAAACTGTAAAGCTATTTAACGAAGTGAGAAATTGTACATGTGCTGCCAAAATTTCTTTTCCCTGCATCCAAGAGTTCGTTATTTGAAAAGTTGATTATGATAGCGTGCACAAAGGCAAAACCAATAAGAGATGAATATGACCCAGAAAAAAGAAAGGCACCATAACCATGTCATAGATCTGATGTTCCTGGCACTGGGGGAAGATCAGGTCTTGCTACACCCGAACATTCTTTCAACTTTAAGAAGATTTGACTCAAAAAAACAACAGAATTGCGGATTTTCTTTCATTTGGCATTTTTGCGTTTCCCTAACAGGTTCAGCCTCAACCCGCACACACTCACCCTCATCTCAGCATGTCTGTCGGCGACCGATTTAGTTGGCGCCGAACCTTCCCGGGTTTTTTTCTTTCCCAGGATATTAACATCGTGATTTGACTGTGACTGAGGCAGCAACTGAAGAATAATGCTACGATTAGTGACTAGCTACTGCAAACTGTCAAAAATTGCAAGCATTTTTAATGCGGATTTTGCAAATAGCCTTGACATGTGATATTTTCCTCATTGGAAGAAAACGAACGAAATTTCATCGTATAAGGTTGGCAAGGTGAGAACAAAATGAACCACTTTTCAAATATCACAGGAACTTTAATTTAAGAGTTACATTGGAGTCTACAGTGAGAAACTAAATAATCTACAACATGCAGTTAAGAAAACTCACTAAGAGGTTATATACATCAATCTAGGCTTTCCAACTTCTGGTACGACAAACCGAACTCATGTATGGGGATAAATTGTGTGCATTTTTGGCCCTAAGAAGGGAATCCTTGAGGCTGAGATAGACTTGCTTCGATTCACGGTGGTTGCAATGCAACTGAGGACTCAAAAGCTAAAAGGGAAAAATTCTGAGCAAAAAAAATGTGGGTGAGTCAGAACTGCAGTTCAACACGTTGCTTATAGAAGTAGGAAAGCCCCGAATTCTCTGATCAAAGTGAGTCTAACCCCGAACCTAGTCATTTCTCACCTTATTCCTCCGTTCCATCTGCGGACTTCCCTGCTGAGGCGACGAAGGGAACGCCCCACCTCTCCCAAGTGTATGATGGCTGTCATGCCCATAATCCCGCGGCGACGCATCGCTATCTGTATCTTCTTCCTGCTGCCGTCGTAACCGGAAGCTATTGTTCCTTTTGACGTACCGGCCAGAATCCCCATACACCAAAGTCATATCGGGCGAGCCCCCCGATTGGTCCCCATCATCTTTTTGGTCGTCTTTCACACTATGATGCCGCACAAATGTCTTTTCTTTTTTACTGACCTTGACTTTTGATGCACTCCTAAAGTCTAAGAACGTGCTGCTGAGGTGACGATTTTCTGACAGATAATTACTAAATTGTTTAGGGTCGACGGCCGCGTCAGGATTCATACGGTCTGGATCATCCGTGATGTCTGATGTCGGGAGTTTCTGTTTCATGGCACTGAGAAATTTGTTTCTATCTTTTTGTTTTCCGGTATCAAGGTGGCGGGAACCTTCGAAATTGTCACCACCACGGTGATAACTATAACTGTCCTCGCTAACCCCGTCACTAATTTTCGAATGATCACTCGCACGTGAATGCGATTTCTTATATTTTGTTTGCAACACACTTGGACTACGGTCATATGTATCAATAGTCTTTGGTAATTTCATATTTTTTTGTGTGCTTCCTGTAATCTCAGGCTGAGCACTGTCCTGACGGGGGCTATCAGACTCCGACCCCCGTCTTCCTTCACTTCCATCTTTCTGCTTTCTGTTTCGGTCACTTCCTTTCAGAAAATTATTGTCAACATTTTCCGTGGCAAACTGTCCTGCAGTTAGAGTGTCAATCTCCCCAATTTCAGGAGAGGTTTGCTTCCTGGCGCGACTACCGCCCGACCCACGTTCTTTTGACTCTAGCACATTTTTATTTCCAGACGAATTTTCAAAAATCTTATTCCCTTCAACAGTACCTTGGATTGACACATCAGAGCCTTGATTTGATTTTGAAAGTTTACTATTCCCACCACTGTGCGGCGCTGGTGGAGTGGGAATTTGAGAACCAAGTTTGACAAACCGATTTGATTTTTCCTCAGAAGTAGTCACTTCCTCTCTTGGTGAACTGTGCCCTGTTTTTTCATCATCACACTTCTTTCCCTGATTTTTCATTACCTTACGATTATCTGCATCCCCACTGTTGCCCTTGATAGACCGGTTTCCCGAGGTACCAGTGTACTGAGCATTGGTATCCGGGTACATGTTCTGCTGATGCATATTTCCTGCTGGTTTATTTTTCATATATTCCTCAGTAAATTTCTGCTCTGGCTTTTGGCCCCTAACTTCAGTTGCAGAAATTTTGACACAGTTATTTGTAAGGTCCAAATGCACAGTAGTCCTGTTATCAGAATTGTCATTTCCTAAGACCTGAATGTTATCCGATTCGTGAGGTATATGAATATTCAATTTGTTATCAGTCGACGGTGACTGTTGCGTTATTTGTTGTAACGCCTGTGCAGCTGACCCAGACGTTTTCATGCCAGGAACTATAGTCACGTCTTTCTGCGCCTTGATGTATTTATTTGTGTGCACAGATATTTCAGGTTTGGCAACAGGGGCAGGGGCAGAATCATTCTCTAAACCAACAAGATTCTCAGTCAGTTTATTCGAATAATCCTCTGTTGTGGGTGTGGGTTTGTGCAGCTCATTTTCGATGTGTCCATTCTGTACTGGGGAGTTGTTCTCTCTGTTAACAGGTGTTGGTGCATTCCTGAAGTTGAGAACGGATTACGTTAAAAGATACATGTAAGACTTTTGTATGGGAGCCCAGGATTCAAGGGGCTTATTTTGGCCATTTTTACTTACAAGCCTTAACTGCATGTACGACCCTACCACACAAACTATGCTACAGAGATTCTTTAAACAAAACTCAATAGCTTACCCATTAATGTTTTCGATCGTGTTTGCATTCACTTCGTTCTTCCGTTTCTTGGTATCAATGACTTTGCTAGGCGGGCGATTCCTCTGAATGAGAGCCTCCGTCTGAAGCGAAGGGTGGCTAAGGCATTCCTCGATTGTGTAACGATCATGGGGGTCCAGCATCAATGTGTTCTGAAAGAGGAGAGAATAATGGTGAAAATTCTTTTGGTCACAAGTTGCATGGACATGGAGGAGATGATGTCCCCCATGATACGACTTGCTGCCACATTCTCAGGGCTGTTGAAGGATGTGTCCATGTCAACAGTCTGACTTACCTTGATCAAGTGAGTAACGACCCCACTGAGGACTCCCTGATATCTCTTCTCGATGGTCTGCGGGGTTGTCACGGCAGGAAACTGGAACAAAAAGAAGGGGTAAATTTGGACTTTTTTTATGTTTAGATTTCATTTCATTTACAAATTAGCCTTCTGCTCCTTCCACATGTCTAAACAAATACACGATAGTTATGGGTGCCTCGTTAGCACCACGAGGCTCATTTTAATGCCTTTAGATTCTGGCAGGACATATTTTAAGCATCATAGTTTACAGCACGGTACATTTTTCCCTTTATTGGATCTTCAGCCATCCCTAGCATAGGCACTTACGTATAGAAAATAGCAGTTTAAAGTAGTGCCCACAGATTGTAAACGTTACTTCTTCGGCATAACTAAACCTACCCTGAGCCCTGAAAATCTTGGGTTGTTATAAAACATGTTCATCTGTTCTGGAGGTAGCGGGCCGATGATTTTCTGGATCGTGTAGAGCTGATCGATCTCACTCTCTCCGGGAAACAGCGGCTGGCCGTCTGCCAATTCTCCCAGAATGCACCCTATTGACCAGATATCCACTGCCTTCCCATACGCAGCACTAGAAATAGAAGAAAATTTTGAAACAGGATGAAACCAAGGGGATCATAACAAGCCGTTTCTCTGTTATTCGATAATGTTTTAAAGGCGTTTTATTCTCAGATCAAAGTGATTATTCAAGCTATATCTCCCAGCCTACTTATTTCTTGTCAGCATCTGTTACGCAAATCCCTCCCGCTCAAGTCAGCTATTATTTCTTGAATGTTTCCTTACCCGAGCAGTAATTCTGGTGACCGATACCATCTCGTTGCCACATAGTCAGTGTAGTTTGCACTACCAGTACCCGTAAGGTTTCGCGCAAAACCTACAAAACAAAACAATACCGTAAAGCTTTTTTTCACGTTGATTGTGGAGTGTTTGTGCAACAAGTTAGGTCAAATGTTTAACCCACAATAACGAAAAAGCAAAAAAATTTCTGATGAGATAGTATGCAGCCCCTCAACATTACTCTGAACAACCTGCCCCTTGCTTAGTCATCCATGTAAAGCACCAAATAAGTTCTTGATTAACACGCCACATTTAAGTTAATCAAGAAACTCATCAATAAATTAGGCTCAATCAATACAGCAGCCGTAATTTCCGACCGATCGCCAGGCAGATAAAAAATTAATTGACTGTGATATTTGACTCAAAGAACGTATTGAAGACAGCTTTGCATCTGAATGTTTTATGTTGCCCTGGGCAACCATTGTTGAAGATAACTGTGTAGCCAAGGATGTTTGGCGATATGAATATGTTTGGCGATATGAATTTGTAATCATACGATTTCATGTTTGCATGGTCTGTTACAGAAAGCAGCTTGACTACTTTCAGCTGGTACCTGTACATACAACATAACTGGTAGAGACACTTACCAAAATCACAGATTTTCAAATGGCCTTCTTTACTTATCAGCAGGTTCTCCGGCTTGATATCTGGAAATACAGTGACAACATTCTCATCATCATTGTGTTACCAGCGTGCTGGTTCATCCACACATACAATCCTGGGTTCCCCCCTCCCGGGATTAACCCGGGCTCTACTGCGTGGTAGCCTGCAGTGTTAACCACTAGGCCAAGAGGTCCCTCGAGAAGCTCATCCTCTGCCACTGGGGACTGAATCCAACAGACCCCAAATTACAAAGGCCAACTCAGCGTATTTTATCTGAAGGATGGAATTGATCAAAGGCTAAATCATCCAACCAACCAGCAGCAAATAGCCCATATTATTATCAGTCTAGTGAAACCTGCCTCATCCAAATAGTAATGGCAGCAACAGTTACCATGACAACTAATAAACAAGCAACAATTCATCATCAAAGCTATCCACATGCACTTCTCAAACTGATCAACCTCTTGACAGAATCACAAATATTTAATGTGATTTATGGATGAGAATCTGTTTATTAGACTGGCGTAATTGATTATTGACCACAATAGCGTCTGCATCACTTCATGCAGTGTTGAGTTCGTATCTTTGATAGCAGACACCGACTCAGGCATGCTGGTTGAGTACAAGTTGAAGGTCCAAGGATCTATAAACAGTGCTCAACCAGTGTTTATCTGTCAAGGTTTCAAGGCAGCGCAAAAGCTATCCCTTCCTGTCGTCATGTTTCTAAATCGTATGTTCACAAACTTTCTTTGTTTAGATTCAATATTTGCGTATGGACACCCGTTACATTACCAAAGAAGAATTTGTTTTCACAAATGCACAACTAATTGCTGTTTCTTGCATGACATCGACAACAAACTGAGCCCCTCCATAAACACACTTAGTTGTTAAGCAAATTAGTCACTGCAAGTAGGACGGCACAGCCATAAACAGTAAAGCAAGGCCTAAATATAACATGTATTTTGACACTTCGTCAACGTCAACACGAAATTCCAACTCATGTTGTGCAAAGAAAAGGAACATTTGGACGGTTTGGAATTCACAAAGACTTGTACTGATTTAAAGGCAACATATTTGAGTCAACTGAACCTGATCGACAGAGTAAGCCAATTAAATGGTGCATAGTTAATTGGGCTCATCCTTGGTTGAACAGGAAGTTTATCCACGCATAAAAATACACCCCTTCCCTACCCTTGGGTCGGGCACAGGTCGTTATGTTCAAGCACCACTTGTTATGGTCTCGGTCGCACACACAGGCCCTGACCTAATTATGCTAAAGAGAGCTAATAGTCAGCAAAGGGGGTTAAGATTAGCTTTTATATCTTTCTTATCATGAATCCAGAAGTGTGACCAACTTGCGGGCCATTAGCCAATGCCAGATAGACCCACGAGAAAATTAGCAACTGACGACCCACAATAGTGTTTGCTAACTCCGAATCCAATATTACTTATTTTGCTTTACTTGAAAACATTTTAGCAGCATTGACTGGGCAAGGTGAATGTCCATATTTCAGTGTATTTTGCGAATCAATATACATTTGTAGCTCTATGCCCAATTAAAAGTAATTCAAAGTGTCAAATTGCCAAATACTGACTGAGAGACAGCCAAGCAGGAGTCACTTAAAACTGATCCGCCCGACATCTCTGCTCCAACAGGGCCATATCTGGCTGGGATTCTACCTTCATGGGTTTAGCAAACAGAGAGAAGTGCATTACCCAAGGACACGTACCTCTGTGTATGATATCGCTCTGGTGACACCACTGAATTGCCTTGCATAATTGATATACAAAGCTTTTGACTTTTTCCAAGGGTACCCCATTTGGGGCCTCCTCTAGCACTTCTAACATATTCTGAAAAGAGAAGCATTTTTGAATAAAGAGAAAATATAGGTATTCAGGCTATTAATTACATATGATACAAGTACTTTTGCATTGAATGTGTAATATTTTGTGTTGGCAGAAGGGGTGACCCTCTCCTGACTGCTCAAGGACAAGACAGCAAGAATCAGGTCTCCCTTCTCCCTTCTGAGATTCATTGTAGTCAACCACTTTTAAGAGGTGACGATTGTTGAGTTAGCTGTCTATATTGCTCATTCAAGATTCAAGTACCAGCCCTCTAGGTTGCTTAGGGGCAGCTACATGTACAAAGGTCAAAACAAGACCTCTGCCTATTAGAAACTCACTCTCTCTACATATTCAAAGACTAGGTATAGCTTTCCACGTCGGCGAAAGGCCTCTCGGAGTTCCACAATGTTCTCTTGCTTGAGAGCCCGCAGCATCTTGAGCTCACGGAGGGTCGTACGACGCACATCTTCATTTTCTGTAAGACAGTAAAGTAAGAAAACTTTCAAAAGGTTATTTTTTTGTTGAAGGGCAAAGATTTTTCCTGGCGCTCTTGGGAGGGCCTGCGTATCTCCCACACTTCCAAGGCTCTCAGGGAGAAACTGCCCCCTCCTCTTTCCAAAATTTCTGGATTCGCCACCTATAAACTTTAAACAACGCCTGAACAAACTGCAAACATACGAGAAGCACGCGTATGTGGAGGTGTTAAGGACAACGGTTCAACCAATCATTGGATAAAAGCGGACCCACCAGACGAGAACAGCCACTAAACCGGATTACAGGAGAACACAAACAGAACCACTCAACAAACTTCCCTGTTCATATAAGTAGTGCTGTATGAATCTTATAACAGTAGGGCCTACATTGCTATCGATATAAACCCAACCCGTCATGGGGTACTCCACATGACAGTTGTAGAGATCGCTTTTTTTTGTTACCAGGTTTATTTTGGATCACTCAATGCTCTTCATCTCTGATATCAAATTCAAGTTAGGTCAAATGGCATATTGGTCTATCATACTTTAGTATTTTGATACAGGAAGCTGTCAAGTCATACATTCAATTTCAATCAAGTGGGATTACGCATGTTTTTGTTCATAACATTTTAGAACCATGCCGGCAAACTTGAAGTGGATTTTACTGCTTTAGTTCATAATATTACAATTGTTTTATGCTAAACTATTTGCACTATCCAACAATCTTATGTACATGTTTGTATTGCAGCAATACTTGCAACATAGCCTATACTACTCATATTGAACATAAGCGGTTTCCTTCAACAATATTTGTTAAACTATTGTCATCACAACAGTTGTCTAACTACAATCAACACATCCCACTCTCCCTGAAACCAGCATGGCATCAATTAATTTCAACCCATCCAGTTCATCCCGTAATTATCAACTCATGAAGCTGACCTTTTTTTCCATCAGACAAGCTAATATTGATATGGCAAATATCTAGTCAATAGTCAATAAGCTGGGAGGATTTTACTATGATTAGTACAATGTCATAGCAAGTAGTAGTACGTATCGACATATGATGGGTTCAAGACCGTTAGTAGCTTGTTCGGATATTGCTGGCCAATTGACTCTTTGAGGGAGAGCAGTGGCATTGCTGTTTAAGACTGCCAGGCTCATGCAGGAGGGTGTGACTTCAACTATCAGAGGGATCATCTCTGTTTCATCGCAAGGGACTTGGAGCAAGACAACTAACCCTACATTCAACTATCAGAGGGTTCACCTTTCATCTCAAGTGTCTTGGCCAATTTATCACACCACCAGTCCAAGGTTTAGAAATAAGTTGAATGAGATTTGTCCATTAGATCTTTCAACCTTTTGATTCCAAGTTTTTGAGTACATCTGACTTCTTCATATCAGAAAGGCCATTAAAGATTGATTTTCTGTATCATATCCTACTCTGTTTGCCTTCAAAGAGCTCACTCAGTCACCGAGATCGACCAAACCATGACTGTCCCAATTCAACATATATTTTAGCCAATTACTATTAGATTAAGAGATAATGGGACAGCAATGTAAAGAAGTGACTGTGAAAGAGATAGTTTTTAAAGCTAATCATAAAAGAGATCTCCTCTGGCAATGCATTATGTTTGATGTCATGCATGCAGCACACAATGGACAACAACACACCTTCAGCGGGTCGGCAAAAGAGTTAGGTCAAGATGGTATACACCACATGTTGTGAAATGCAAAAGAGATAAACTTGAAAATGTTTTCACAACTGTGAAGTTGATCAAATCAAGTGGGTCCCTCATATTATCGATCTGAAAATACTTTGGTCCTTTTTGTGCCTCAATGGGGTACTGGGTCGCTGAAGTCACAACCATGGTATCAGTTTTCACCGACTATCAACTGAATATCTGCAAGATGCTCAGGTGTTCGAGCCTAATTTCTAAAATGTTCCAACATCACCCAAACAGAATACAATGACATTAGCCTTTGACTGAATATTTTATCTTTTCTAATTCTAATTTTACATTTTCACCTTTTCATATACAACCAACATGATCGACCTCAAATGAATCATATCGTAACATATATATAGGGGTTTGTCACACCAAACCAAGAAGCTGTGAAAACAAGATTTCCAGGCTTGCAGAATATTTCATTTCATTCTTGCGCAGTTTGTTTAAAACGTAAACTATCTAATCATATACATTTGTACATGATTCTATTTTGAGTAGTTCAAAAATTATTAAACAGTAAGGTATTAAAGAACAATTTATATGATGAAATGCAAGGTTTGTGAAGTACACGTACTTCAACCAAAGAGAGAAATGCACCACACTCCATTACTCCTTCATTCTCGTTATGACAGCTCAACACGCGGGCATAAATATCAGATTGGCTTCAACTGAATGGGGCCCCACTCCAAGCCATCACCAACTAGTCCAAAACATGAGGTGACAACTATTCAGTCCCACTATCTTTTGTCTTAATTCTATCAGCTCGGTTGGAACGAAATTCAGGAATTAATTTAAGTGTATTGACCAGCACTCTGTTGGTGAGGGCTTTCAAATCTGGCACTTTCCACTGATAAGTACTTCATACATACTGGTACAGAACATTGCATGAGGGCAGAAATTTGATATGTTGCAGTCAAGCATGGAGACATACAGGCCCAAAGACTCTTAACATGTACATAATCTCCGAAACATCCACCCAAACTCTGTATCTCTTGATCTTGATCAAACTCTATATCTCCTGATATCTGGCTATGTCATATATTTATGAATACACTTGTCAACATGATAGCCTAACATCATGGAGCACTCTACTTCTAACATTGATTTATCGCCTTTACAATTGGCATTTTATTCCACTGGCATTGAAGAACACTTTCTTGGAGACCGTACACACTGCACTGATAAGCGGTCTCTATGTTTTGAATGCGTTTGAGTACCTCGGTACATTTTCCACTCGACATCAAACCCAAATTCGAAAACGACATTGATCAAAACCATTTATTTTTATTTATGCTTTGACCGATTTATGCAGCTTTAAATTTTTGAATGATATCTACATGTAATTATCATTCAAACAGGCCTTGTCTGGACATGCCTGACATGTTGAAATATAATAAGTCTACTGAATGAGCACATCTCAACTTAACAGGTTGAAGGATAGGATGTAATGACTGGAACTGTCAAGGTCACTTGCATGTATGTTTGTTATATTTACATTGGCAACACCTCTACACAAAGCATACACGCATCATGTAATTAAGATCAGACGATGTGCTCAGTAAATGAATCTGATGGGCACGTACAGTGACCTGCAAATCAAATTTACCTTCGCTGTCTTTGAACTTCTTTATTGCAACAACCTCTCCACTTTCCTGAAATGAAAAAAAAACTTATTTCTTTTGAACATAGTTTGAGAAAAATAAATTATTTAAGATTCTTTCACATTTTTTCGCGCTTTTGGGGAGAAAATTGAGTTTGAAGCCGGAAAATCTTCAATAATTTTCAGTTCTTCTTGTGATATCTATATTACTCTGGATGCTGTTTCTCGAGTTTGAGCTGAATTTGATAGTATTTTGAATACAAATGAGTGCAGGAAGTGTGATACAAAACAGATTCCATGTCCATGTTCTTCAAAAATCTTCGATGGATTTTTTACATCTGTATAGGGGTGCCAGATATATCAAAAAAATACAAAACTGAGCTGGCAGCGGAAGGGTTGAATAATTTAGACTTACTTTTAATCTACACTTCAGTACTACCCCATATGCTCCTGCAAATAGAAATATTAAATAAAGTTATTTCTTTTTAGCCATTGATATCACAAACAAACACAGTAAGTAAAGTCTACAATCATAACATCATAACACAGTAGTAACTTACGCTCTATATTTTAGCCCATAATACCAGTGAACAGAAAATACATGTAAAGGGTTGGCTCTACAATTCGTACAAAGTATTACAGTTTTAAGAGCTTTAGAAATCTAAATATTAGTAGAGTCATCATTGTATACGTTTTGTAGGAGTAATAATGAAAAGTGCATTCTGAACCTTTTTGAACACTTTCAATTTTCATATGTACAACCCAGTAAATTTCCTTCCGAAGAGAAAAATTCATTTTGAAACAATCATAACACATCAAATTCGTGGTAATCACTCTAAAATTAACAAAAACAAAACAAAACCTCACTCACAACAGAATTCAAATGCAGTTCATAAAGTCTCGGCCAAATCAATAACTGATGTCAATGTTTTTTAAAACTGCACACAATTCATTCCACCAGTAAACTTTGCATCCACAGCAGTACTTACATAAACACGTGAACCATTTGGAGACTTCGGCAACAAATATCAATTTCTAAGATGTTGAAAATTGGAGTGCCAGGAAAGTTGCAAATTATGTGATCTATATCAGGTGTCAACAAAATTCTATATAGCGAAGAGACGTGTCACAAATGGACACAGGTTTTCGATAGGCTGAGTGACTTTGACTTGTGTGAGTGAGGAAAATGCCACTCATCTCACCCTGCCTATCAAAAAACTTGGTGGTCAAGATGGGGGGGGGGGGGCGGGGCACCTGGTGTCTTTATAAATTCACTGAACAAGGGGTTGTAGAGGATCTAATTGTGTGTGAGAACGACACCTTTCCCTTGATACATGTAATCTAATCCACGCCGTAGCAGACTTGGCCAAAGTTGCTAATAAGCCAATTAGTGAGAATGCAGGTGGTTATCATCAGTTGAACTTGTCTGATTTATTCTCTGTATATCATGAGTTTATTAACCTGCTTGTTTCCACCACTGCCGACCAGACGTTGATCGAAGTTCTGCTTTTTCATGTTTGAGCCTTGTCAGAGACTCAGACATGCACGTGCATTTTCATGAAGCAAAGAAAGAGGTTCATCCATGCTCTGACTGATACATACCTTCCCCGACGACCCCGAGAACCTGGTACTTGTTCATGCCTTGGCCACATCAGCAGTCACCACACTTCTTAATCCGCATCTCACTCAAGGCATGTGAAGACATTCTGTAACGACAAAAAATGTTGCAAATCAAACATAAGAAAGTAGACTATAGAGCAACCCACCTTCTACAAATCTTTGATATTTACTTCGCCTGACATCTTCAGGTGAAAAAAGATGACGTGGATAATAGCAGCAAAGCTTCTCCAGGTGGCCATTCAGCCATAGTTCTTAAGTTTTAGTCTTCAAGTGTGTGTGCCAATACCATACCAATGCACAAATACTTCAAATCTAGTTAAATCATGAAATTCAGTCATGCAGCTCATGGACTCTCAGACACATCATTTTGTAAAATTGAGTTCTTCTACTTGATGAACCACAAAAATAAGTTAAGAATGAAATCTCCCATTTTATTGTTGAGAGTTTTTTTACCAAATTGAATACAAATTTAGACTACCATTGGAATGTCTAGAATTTCAAATTGTCATTGTCATTCACTATGGTCTCGTGAAAGACACAAATATTGCACTGTCCTGAACCTAACTTTTCTTTTCCTTTTTTTAGCATGATCGTCAAAAGTTCAAAAACGAAGTGAGTGCAGTCAAGACAATACCTGATCAAGATGAAATATAGAGGGAATAACAGTGGCCTTAGTTACTCATGTTTATTTATTCAGATCAATATACAGCAATCATACAAGTCCAGGCTTACCCCCATCAAAGGTTGGACATGATAGTTTTGTCAACAGATCCTTATCAATTATTTGCATTCTGGGGTAAAACTGTACTAATTTATTGACTTTAGCTAATAGAATTTTGGCCTAGATGTCCCCATCGACAAGATATAGTGTCACTGTCGTGAAAAATAGACTCAGTGTCACAACACAACAATTTGGAACAATAGGGGCTGGCATAGAAAAATTCATCTCAAAGGGCAAAGAGTTTTTGCGGAAAAGGGCACTTTTGCCAGTTTTGAGTAAAACTAAAAGGCCATACGTCAAGTGGAATTAATTGAAGAAACAGTTGCTTTCAAGAAGCATAAAATTTCAAGGGCACTTACTAAGGCAAAGAGGGAGGGCACCGTGGCATTTACCTCCATCAATTTTGAGTCCTCGATCAGGGTAAGTAGTTACCTACAATCAATGTGAGAGACACCGCTGTAGTGTGCATCAACCTTGAACCAACATGTTTCATGTGAACTTTCGAGAAGTCAACTAAAGTCATGCCTGACCAGTGCATTATCGCTAATCCAATCATGCCTGACCAGCACCGCTAATCCAATTTCAAATGACATCTACCACTGTATACAAATCAATGGAAGGCTATGCATTTATGGTTTATGCATGAACTAACGATAGCATGGAGAGAAGTCAACGAAACCGTAACTAACCAACCAAAGTATGTAGCACTACATGTAGCAGTGACAGTTAAAACCAGTGACTGCAGTGGTCAAGAAATCTCAGAAATAATCGAAAAGTTTCTAATTCAGCGAATTCCATACAAAGAAATTGCCTTAAAAATGTTTTATATGATAAGGTACACGTACCCTGTACAAATGCAGTGGGGACTAGATAGGAATGGCATTTTTAGCAATTGCCTTACCAAATTGAAAGAATGTCGATGACTTATCACTATCAGTCCTTTATCAGATTATCAGGACAATGAGATCAAATTTTTATGTCTCATCACGAATCCTAGACCAAATTGACATGAATGTCGATATGATAATGGACACTCACACCTGTCTTTATTGGGGTATCCAAGATATTCCACAAACTAACATACCAAGAGCAGTATTACACCAGAACAACTTTTATTTACGTGCCTAATATCAACACTGAACAGACCATTGAGAAAATACCTTTTTTATACAATTAATAATAGTATTGTCCACCTCAAAGTATCAGTCTGGACCCAAGTCACATTTGTTTTGGATTCAACAAAACAAACTTCACCATGAAGGCAAAGTTTTCTGCCTATATCAGGTTCAACAACTCTCAGAAATGCCATTGACACTAGCGTTCAACAATAGAGTTGAAGCCGCAAGAATATCAGAATTTCAATTCTTGACTGTAAAAGATCGGGTAATTGCCAAAGGCAAATCAAATTCAGCCCATCCTCTTTTAAAGCCAGTCAACCTAACATGACCTCCTTCAGAATGATCAACAAATATCACAATTGCTCTTTTGAAATATTTCACAAATTAAGTAACTTTCAAAAGTTATGGAATTCAATTTAAAGTGACTAAGCGTTATGAAGGCTTCATATAGTAAGTGGCATGATATTTGCGGGTTTTCTTTGAAGAAGCCGTCGCATTTTAACCTTCATGACCTTAATTTGGATCCACTATACAAGAAAACAGAAGAATTCTGGACAGATAGCCTTCATGAAACCTCAACCACATCAAATTCAGCAAGCTATCAGAGTATTCTTCTTCTTCGTGAGATTTGAAAGCCTGAAACAGTATGCATTTCTGACTGTTATGTCTGTGTCATGTGTATCTGGTTCACCAAAATTACAAACACAAAACCTACTTCTCCCCTGGACTTCTCCCAGATTCAATACCCAGGCTTAGGACTTTGCTTGAACTCAATTTTAGTCCATCTCGATGACTGTCTGGCCAAATATTTGCCAATGGAATCTCTGATCCTCTAGTGAATGTACTGAAATACTCTCATTTACAAACTATTGTACGATTTTTCAAACAAATTTACAGGCTATTTTGCCATGGTCTCTATGCCCATGGGCTATGTGTGCATGATGTTTACCTTAAATATAGTGCACTTGTGAAATGTTGACACAAACATGACAGAGACATATAGCAGGGAACAATTTGATCAACTGAAGATGGCAGATTTATACCAATCATAATCAGATGCAAGTTTTAAATTTGTCTGGGTCACAACATAACGTTGGCATTGGGGTTAGGCCCAAACGCTACTATACTGACATGAATATAAATTTACTGAAGAAGATAACTTCTGAGTTGAGATGCCAGTGTTTGTCTCCAACGTCTATTGAGCAAGTGGGCCCAGCTAAACATTATTTAGAACTATGTACAATGTATGAAAACTTGTATTTTTCATTTGCTAATCTCAGATTAAGCCAGATACTGAGATAGGTGGGCTCTTTCATACCACAACCACCAAGACATTGCCTCCAGGAAAAAGTGGATAAAAACACTGTGAAAACATCTAGACTACTACAAACAGTGTGTGCTTAGTTGTCAAACAAACACACTCGCATCTCTCTATCTCATTTATCAACTCAATCAGGCGTGGCAACACAGTATTTTCTTAGGGGTGACAGGTGAATGATTTTGTAAGTTTTTTTACTGAAAATTAATCCCAGCAGGCCATAAATCGTACTTATTGCCAACATCCTAATAAAGGAATTGGCACAAGTTATTGCACCGATCCTCACGACATTGATTATACCAGCACTCCTTTGAAACAGAGGGGGTAGTTTAGGCAGGTTGAGATTGAGGCAACTGATTGAGAACCTAGCCCTAATGTTACGCGATGTTGTATCGCCACTTCTGCGTTATATATCAATTAACGTCCAATTTCAGCATATGACGTTAATTCCCATTAAAAAGTGTGGATACAGCAAACAATCTTCTCATGACGTGGCGATACAATATCGCGCAACGCACGAGCGAAGATATGCAAGTTTTCTCTAAAGACTTCGCTGATTTTCGATAACGTTATGTTATTGTATCGCCACGTCATGTGAAGAGTGTACATTGTATCGCAACTTTTTAATGCCAATGGGATTTAATGTCATGACATAAATGGCGTTAACACAGAAGTGGCAATACAAAATCGCGCAATGTTAACTCTAGTCTATCCGGCAAAGATAATTCTACTATAACTATAGTTTGGATAATTAGCCTACTTCAATTATTAATCTATTTAGGAGGTCAAGAGAGCCAAACGTTTGCTCGACAGATGACCTAACCAGCTAACATAACCGTCAAAACGACAGAAGACATGCTTGGCAGGTGCGTGACGTAACCACTCGTCTACTCTGTTTTACTGTGTACTGTACAATATGTACAACGACGACCTGTATTGTGCATGCAAAGCATAGCAGCAATTTAGGTGGCAAAGATGTCAACAAACAACTACTGTTCTCTCTTCACTGTTATCACCGAATACTTTTAATTGATGCAGAGGTATTAGATTATATACCTATGAACACTTTATTCTTGTCAAACATAATAATCCAGCTCTTACCTTCAATTGGCATAACTTTTAATAACCATTGATTTTGACAGCGACCACACGAAATCGGCCATAACTTTCCTTGCCAACGATCCCACAATTCCAGAGAATACTTCCGCTATGTTATATGCAAAACCACTCTCCAAGCGTCGTCATGCCCCACTCGACCTACTGTCTCTGCCATGTGGACGATCAAACTGTGGCAGAGGGACTATGTGACAATTTCAGCATGTAAATTGGACATTTGGCCCGGCAACCGGGAGATTGATGCAGAACAATACAAAGCCACGTGCTTCTGTTATGATCTGGATATGGGGTGCGGGTCAGTGGTAATAATATTTGGTTATCATTTCCATGAAGAAAAAAGATTTAAATGGGTATCTGAAATAAAGTAGCTCCCGCCACCTTTAATGTATCCATACAGGAGAAAGACCATAGCTGAATCCAGACCGGAAACGCCACTTATTAAAGAGTATTTAACACCCCCAATGCATCCATACTGGAGAAAGGCCACTTATATGGCTATGGAGGGTTTAACACTCCATACGTATCCATACAGGAGAAAGACCATATTAAATGGGACCTTGTAAATGTTCAAATAGAGTTATCATTACAACCTTAGAGGTGTACGTCTGGTTCCTCTAAGTTACAACTAATATTGTGAGCTTGTAAAAGAAGGCTGTTGGTCTCTGCTGTAGCCAGACACCTCAGATAATGCCTCATTGACCACATCCTGAGGAACATTAACCCCCGATTTCCTCAGGATACATTGACCAAGGCTTTACCAATAGAGTATTTTTAAGATGTCAAGTAACAAAATCAGAAAAAGAGTATGAATTTTTAAAGTTTATTCAGAAAATACAACAGCACATAAATACATATATACAGACATATTTTTTTGTACAGAAGCTAGAGAGAACTACTGGTATCAAAATATTATGAGCAAAATCACTCTCTAAAATCATCACATCAAAACATCTGAATTTTAAAGCATATCTGTAGCCTAAATTCGGCTGCAAGGAATCATGAAGCAATTTATAGTACATGTGTATATGGCACATTTCAACTTGTTTAGCACCAATTGAGTTTTTCTAACAAGCTCAATTATGAGGTATTTCCACTGCAGGTGATATTATAAATCTGAACGGTAGGGCTTTTCGGATTGAAGACACAGTACTGCCAACTTGGCCACCCATTGCATGCTGCACCTTAAAGTAGAAACAGAGTTATCAATGATTTCGCCAGTGAATATCATTTTGTTCGAAGTTGGATCCTGCAACATGTGCTGCCCTCTTGTGTTTCTTTGACTAACTGAGAATCATGTGGTGTTTCATCCACTCAAAGACATGAAATTTCTTATCTCATGTCCCTCTAAACTACACACTTTTCATGGTGGTCTGCTGGCAGCGGCAACTCATCACACGCCACCTATAATGATTGTGAAACAGAAAGCATTCTGAATGAATCTTACCATAATACCCAGTCTTGTTCACTGTAATGATAGCACCAGAGAATTTAGGATAAAACTTGACAATTCTTTTGATGGCATCTGTTGCTGCTGAAGAAGGATTCATGCCTTGCCGCATACTCTCCACGGCTTGATAGCTGAAAGGAAAGATGAAATTTACAAGAGCAGTGTGCAGCATGGCAAATGTCAACGCGTCTGTAACTATAGGTTGAGTTTGGTGACTGAAAATCCTTGCCAGTTGAATCTTTCGATAAAGATTTCTCATACAAGTGAGCTGCCAATCTCTTATTGTTTCTAAGAGAGGTTCACCTTTATACTACAGAAAATCCCTTTAATTACCTTGGTAAAAACCTCATCATGACATCTCCATCACCTGTACAGGATGCTGCTCCTGCCGCGTTATCAGCATAGGCTCCAGCTCCAGCGATAGGTGAATCCCCAACCCTCCTGAAGTTAAATGAATCAAAACAAAATAACATTGCCTCTTGAGAAGGGGAGGGGTTCAAGGAGAGACGAAAAATATTCATCTTTTTAGTCTTTAACATATTTTGAGATGCCGCCTTATCAACAATCCTATAGACATAGGGCTAATTTGCAACCTGAAATTTGTAATGTCAACAATACTTAATCAATTGAGTTCTTACCCTGGAATTTTATGGTTCAGTCCATTGGTTGAGGTGCCAGCTGCAATGTTGCCATGACTGTCAACTGACATCATACCAATGGTATCATGGTTGCTTGGATCTAGATGGCCAGTGGGATGATGTGGTGTTGATGGGAATTTTGGTTTGTAAGGCCCACAGGACTGCTTCGAGTCTGGTTCAACGTTCTGAAATAGTAAATTATCAAGGATAGAAACCCTACAGGCACTTGGAATATGCAGAACTTGAAAAAACTTGAAATATTTTAACATCACAAAGCCAAAAAGCATTGTTGGAGTGCACCTTGACTTTCTCACCTGGCGGAAATTCGGCTGGCAATTACCAGACAGCCATTTTTTCCACTCCAGTCGAGAACTATTTGAATGGAGATCTTCCTCTGTATGACCCATGGACACTGCAAACTTGGTTGCTGCAAAAGAGCAAAAAAGACAATAGATGCCGACGTGGTTCGTGAAAACTTTGAAGTTTGTAATTGAATATGGAAATTTTCAATTGCGTACATAATTATTTCTGAATATGAATTTAAACTTTCATGTCATTGCACATTTATGAGACAGTGCCATGACAAGCGCAATACAGGTACCTACCAGAGTCGCCAACCAGCATGGTATGGGTGGTAAATTCCATGACATCCTTGGCAACTCCTATTGCATTCTTCACTCGACGGAGGTCACCTACTGCCCCTACATCATGAGAACCACTGAAAGAGAACGATAATCAGATAAGGGTGTGCATAATGGGGTAGCAGACGTTTAATTTATTACTGTAGACGATGTCACAGGGAGGCGTGTGACGTCACGCAAAACAAGCTTTCACAGCCAGCTTACAGCTAAACAGAGGGCAAATTATGTTGGATCTTCCGAGAAGCGATTGGTTTTACCATGGCTGTTTCACATCATGTGCTATTTGTCTGGTGTCAAAGCACTGAAAATGAACAAGAACGACAACGCCCCCAAGCAGATTCAATCAGCCACTAGCTCATATTCATAGGCTCGCATACAATGTTTCGGATACAAATACCACAAAGGATTGGATTGGTTTATGAATTTCCAACAAAAAATAAGCTACATTGCAGACTCCTGAAGCTATCAAGATGGAATAAGGAAAGCGCCAACACAGATTTTTTCGAAAAGGATGATTGAGCTGGCATCCTGGGAGAAGCTCCAGAGCTTCACCTACCCATCCATTATCATGGCATCCAAAGTTGTTTCTCCACTCTCATCAGGGCTACCACCCCATCCCACCCTTCCTCTACACTGTAACCACTCGCATGTGCTGCCGATCATTTGTACCGCATCCAAAGCAGGACCTTTCAGCGACAGCACCTTCCATCCTAAGAAAATGAACAAAAAAGGCAATATTTCATCTACCCCAAGTGAATGTACTATCTGCCATCAGGTCACAATCACATTCGACATTCCCCTCTCTCTCACTTCCCTTGCCAATATCATGATATAGAGTGACCTAGAGCGGGCCGGGAGACTGCAGTCCCCAGAACACCCCACCCCTTTTCCACAACCACCTGCACAGGCTTCCTCTTCACATTCACATACTCCCATAGTGCATAGAGAGCATAGGCTACATCATCTGATCATGTAGCCTATCATAATGATAACTCACACAACAGAATAGATAGACGCAAATCTTACCAGATTCTGTTGCCTGAGGGACCTTTCCTGCAGCCCAAGTATTGATAACCATAGGGAGCATACCAACATGTTGTGCTATCTTAACGTGACCTTGTGCAACAACAGACACTAGTCCACAAGTAAACAGAATAAAGTATTTGAAATTCATGCTAGGAAACATCAGACATGTCAGACAACACCCCTTGTCAGCTGGCGTGCGACGATATCGACCGCGGACTTCGTGCCTGTTGTGGTTGTCGTTTTGAAAATAGTTCTGCGTCGGCCGGTGTTGCAGTTGAAAATGTCCATTGGGAAATAGTGAACAGCCTTCAGGCCAGAGTCCTCTATTAAAACATGTGTACATTACGTGTACATTGTTGTGCATAGGTTTTGGTAAAAAAAGTACTCATTGGACCAATCAATCTGCACAAAATTTTATATGTGTCAAGAAGAACCCTTTGCCAATAGCATAATAAAGTTTTAAAAAATTCCAATACCGATTGCCTGAGAAAAAAAGATTTCCGTACACCATATCCATCAAAACGTCACTGGCGCATTGATATGGCCCTGTCAAAGTACAAGTTCTAAACTGACCAGTGAGACCACATTTTCTTAAATATATTATCAAAAAGCATATTTCTGTGATGGCCTGACTCTGTAGATTAAGAATCAACCACAGATTGAGAATTAATTCCACTTTGGTCCATCCCAGCCATGTATTTACCACAACTTGACATTTTGATAAGCTCGTGGATGAATACAGGTCTCTGCCCTTCAATTATGAGACCCGCAATGGAAATAGTGAACAGCCTTCAATTATGAGACCCGCAATGTTTTTAGATCGCTAAATCACTCAATCTCGACAGCACGGGTGGCGCTTAAAGCAAATGTAATGCTTGAGTCTGCATGTGACAGAGTGTCCCATTGATTGTTGTGTCATACATTTGACTTCACGGATCGGATACAGTAGGCCCCTATATAAACACACACGGTAGGCCTATCTTTTTTTGTTTTCTTTTGAAGACCATTTCGTCACCCTTATTGCGGTTTTGTTGAGGGCAAGTTTTAGTCGATCAAATGTTCGTATTTCTCGCATCAGGTTATAAAGATGGTGTGGCCCCCAGACTGCCGAAAAAAGAACGACAAAGAAGTCGAGGAGAATGTGGAAAGAGGGAATTGGTCTGGAAAGGTGGAATTCTTTCTTTCTTGTTTAGGTTATGCTGTGGGACTTGGAAATATATGGAGGTTCCCTTACCTGTGCTATCGGAATGGTGGAGGTAAGGAGAATTATGTATCTTTCTCCGGTAAAATCTGGATGTCTAAGATTTCTTCCAATTAAAAAACCAACTACCATATTTTTTGGTAAACCCCCTAGCTTATTCAAAATTGAGTAATTTATGTAGAATAGGAGGTGAATGGGCCGTCGACAGGTGGGTAATATTGCCCTTAATATACCAATGGTCAATGATGGTGAATGAAGGACTCTGGCTCTGGCTCTGGCTCTGGCTATGCAACCATTTAACTTTTTTCAGGTGCTTTTCTTTTCCCGTATCTGTTCTTCCTGGCAATATGTGGATTTCCGCTGTTCTTCCTTGAAGTAGCTTACGGCCAATTTTCAAGCCTGAGTCCCATCAAGGCATGGCGGCTCAGTCCTTTGTTCAAAGGTAAGACTACGGGTCAATAAAAGGTAAGACTACAGCTCAATAAAAATGTAACGCAGGGAGTTTTCGCAAAGCCCCCGAAACGTCAACGTGACCGCTCATCATATTTTTCGGCGTCGTTGTGATGAGGTCGAACAATGTGATAGGCGTCCACGTTGGTGTTTCGTGGGATTTGTGTAAACTCCCTATTCCAGAAGAATGCAAACCTTTAGTAAGTTAAAGATGAATGATTGCCAGCCACGTATACCAGCAAATACAGGATTATTTATTTCAACAAAAAATGATATAAACAACAGCTGGGAGTCAAAGTATGCTCATATAAGGCATATATTCAGCGAGAATTAAATTCCTTATATAAATCGTGAATAATCTCGGTGTATATACTGTGAGATAGGATAACCCCTATATTGGTGGGTACGGGTAACCAAGTATTCATATGAATACTTAATCTAACCTATAATATAAGTGGCTCCTGCCTATACCCTCCCTTTGAAAACCAGGAGACAACATAAAGGCCAAAAAATATGCAATAGCAGAAAAGATTTTGATTCAGGGATTCAGCATATATCGTTCCCTATAATTCAACTGAGTTAACAACTTTTTAAATCTTGACAGGAGTGGGTTGCGGCATGGTAGTGATCTCAGCGGTTGTTGGAATATATTTCAATGTCATCCTCGCCTGGACTCTTTTCTACCTCGGGAAGTCCTTCACTACTGCCTTGCCATGGACAACATGTGATAACGCCTGGAACACCGACGCTTGCGTCGTAAGGAACCGGAATAACACTTGGCTCTTCGACTCTGAAGGAAGGAATGCCACCAATGGAACACTTGCTCATCTTTCCGACATTGCATTTGATCTCCCCGCTTATGATAACGGGACCGATCTTTCAATTCCTTTGCCAATGAAGACAGTGTCCCCAAGTGGAGAGTTTTGGGAGTAAGCAATCTTATATGTCAGTTAGTACATTGTAATTGTCCTGGAGGATCGAAATCCTGAACTCTATCTTAAAGTGCCTCCTAATCATAACTGCGCTGCCGTCAAACGAGGCACATGCAGTTGCGCATAATATGATAGGCATGAGCGAGGGGTTAAATTGACCGTCTTCACGTGACTATAATGCATAATAACGGCACTGGGTCATGTTTGATTCAGAACTAATATATTCTTCGGGCAAGCAGGAATCATTTTGACGTCTATACTGTGAGATGGGAGAGACCCCTATTGGCGACTTGGTGTCACTCTATCTTGCATTGGGCCTATCTAGCTGCTGCCTATAGATTCCCTTTAATCGATTCTTGACCATATCAGGGTCACTCTTTCAATGGGAATATTCACCAATGTTAAACGATATCCGGAAATGTTGTAACCGGTGATGTTAAATGATATATGTACGTGTTTATTATCAGAGTCTTTCAATAACTAAGCTATAAGCCCGCCGACGCGGTTCTCTTTTAGGCGACATGTGCTCCAGGTGACGGGTGGCATCGATGACATTGGTGGTATGCGATGGGAGCTTTTTATATGTCTTGCTGCAGCCTGGGTTGCCACATGGTTATGCCTAATAAAAGGCGTTAAGTCCTCAGGAAAAGTAAGTACATGTCGTATAAAACACCTGGATACCACTCGTGACAATCCCTTATCAAGATTCGTCCAGGCTGAAGGCCTTCTATAGCCCTGAACGAGGCATGGGAATGTGTTGTCCATCGGCATGATAATTTGCAAAATTCATTTTTCAAAATAAACTAAGACAACTTTTGATGCGACATCCATCTGATCGAGGGGCCGTTATAATTAGTATCATGTGATGAAGTTCTAATGATATTCTCATTTTAAGGTTGTTTACATAACAGCAGTATTTCCCTTTGCTGTCCAGTTGATCATGCTCTTTCGAGGGGTGACGCTGCCGGGTGCAATAGAAGGAATCAAATACTTCATCATTCCGCAGTGGGACAAGTTACTCAGTTTTAAGGTAAGTGTAATAGGGCCTATGGTTGTACCTTAGAGTAACCAACATAAAGCCTTTAGGCTGGTTACTTAAGGTTGTACATCCTGGTATTACCAGTCGTTTTCAATATATCCCGCCACTCGATATTTCAATGACGAAGGAGTGAAAAAACCTCATTATATTCTAAGGATGAGGGTTGTATTACATGTTCCTTTTGTGTTTTCCTTTTGTTCTGGTATCTTTAGTATTACCGGGCCTTTCGCATAAATCTCTTGCCGTCAGTGCGGTCTTCTTTATTTTCCTTCAGCGATAAGTTGTTCTTCGCACTCTGTATTCCCTTTGTCTTTGGCTTAGGTTGGCTTACTTGATTGTATCCTTATTATAACATCTCCAAAACACTCCCGCAAGATACGGGTGTGGCTTACTCCTATGTTTACATTGACGTTTGACACCATTTTTTTACTGGTTTGGATTTCAGGTTTGGGGTGATGCTGCTATGCAGATTTTCTACTCAACCGGTGCTGGATGGGGTGGTCTCATAACCATGGCCAGCTACAACAAGTTTCATAATAACTGTTACAGGTATAATGTTTTGAAATCCTCCGCAAGATGGGCACCGATGAAAACCGTTAAAAACGCCCGCTAAATATGACCGACCCCCCTCCCCCTCCCACACACACGCACATGCACTCCTCGGGCCACTCCCCCCAGATTTGGATCCTTCAATCGATAGGCGATATGAGCCAAAACATCATCTAGAGTTGACACTAAAAGCCTACATTTATTGCAATGTTGCTTTGTTTGCAAAGTGGCCGAATTGGATTACAGAAAATCAACTGCATGGAACTGCATCAAGCAAATATCACGATACGTTTTGTCGTTACAGGGACGCGGTTGTTATCTCCAGTCTTGGAAGTGCGTTTAGTATCCTGTCAGGTTTCGTCGCTTTCTCCATCATTGGATTCATGGCTCACGAAACTGGTGCCGACGTGGATAATGTCGTCGCTCAAGGTAAGGCCATACGTCCAGCTTTTCTCCATTGATCATAGTAGCTTTCCTGGTGCAAACTGTTGTATATTTTGTCATTGATATACAATAATGTGCATAACGCATTCCACTTGCAGGTCCTGGTTTGATCTTCGTGGTGTATCCTGCCGCCCTGGCCAGACTTCCAGGAGGACCAGTCTGGTCTGTTCTCTTCTTCCTCATGCTGTTCACAGTGGGTTTGGATAGCCAGGTGAATAAAAGGGAGAACAGGTGATGTGCGCTGCATCCGAGTAGAATCGCGTACATACCCGGCGTTCCTTCTCGATATTGCGCACTTTGGCTGTCCTCCGTGGGTAACGGATGTATGAAGATTGCTTGGTTTCTAAAACAAGGCGACGATAAAAGGCATTCTCTCGGCCCATATATCCTGTTCATGAACTTTCAAAAAAAGCTGTAGAATCTCAGGATGCGCTATTTGCCGCGACGTGACATTTAGGGTCCTCGGAAATCATCCCATAGTAAATTCCAACATACATGTGTCTCGCTATTTCAGTTTGGCGGCATAGAAACAGTTATAAGCACGATCATCGACTACTACCCCGGACACCTCAGCCGAGCTAAGAAGATGTTGATCGGTGCTCTGGTGTGCTTTGTCCTCTTCCTCTTTGGTATTCCTTGTATCATGCAGGTTCGTTGACTGTGTACCGGGTACCTTATCACATGAAGTACGTAACCCATTTTGAGTTAGCGCTAACAGTAAAATACGGGTCTTGCCACTTCTTTCAAGACCCGTCGACAGCGTTGGGTGAAACGTGGCTAGTCCCGTATCGACAATTGCGCTCTTCAATGTATGATACTCACCGATTCCAACCAAAGCGGCCCTTTATATATCAAAAGTTTCCTGGCCAAATAAATGGTTTTTCTGTCAACAATAATACGCACCCCGGTATAGAGGTTTTCGGTAAAATGGAAAAAACTAATGGCTTTAGAGATTCCGTAGACGGTTTTTTATTTCGCTTAAAATCCTCTACCGGGTGCACATTTGTTTCGGTTTTCAAAAGCTCAAAAACCTTTATTTCGAGTGTGGTACACGTTGGTCGAACATTGTGTCTAGATATTTTGTGCAGCATGTTTGCTTGGATGTTTGATGACCACACACCCTCTCCTTCCAGGGAGGTGTCTATGTGCTCAACTTGATGGACTGGTACAGCGCCAGCTTCTCTATCATGATCATATTCTTCACGGAACTCATGGTCATCTCCTGGATTTACGGTAGGTTCAGATCCGAGACGTCGAATGCATGCTCTATACCCATCCTCCCCGCGCATTACCGGAATTTTATTTATTAATGACGATGTTTTGTCCCTGATTGAATTGGCCGCCATTACTTGCAAATGGCCTCGATCATTAAACTAAGAAGACTTTTATGTCCTCTAGCCACGCGGAAGTTATTGTTTCCGTTTCTTCTCTGCTGGTACATTCTTTGGAACATGATTGGTATTCTTCTGAAAAAATGCGTGACATTTAAATCTACATGTATTATGTTTTTTTTATCTTCTGTAGGTATCAATCGATTCATGAAAGACATTGAACTGATGATTGGTCATCAGCCTCACCACATCTGGAAAATCATCTGGGGAGGTATCACACCAGCAGCGACTATTGTGGGTATACAATCAAGAATTGATAAGTAGCCTTTATTAACTCTTGGTACAACCCATGGTACAGTCTATCGTTTCTTTAACCGTAATATTGAAATAAATCGTGGATACCTCATTTTTCTTCTCTTTTTTTCCAGTTTGTGTTCCTTTTCAGTGTCATTATGCATGCACCGGTGACCTATGGTGGTTACGTCTACCCCAAGTGGGCTGTTGGAGTCGGCTGGTTGTTTGCCCTATCCTCCCTCATGCCTATACCAATCTTCATGATAACTATCTTAGCAAGTGGAAAAGGAAGCTTTATTGACGTTAGTTGCCTTTTCGCATTTTGACAGACTTCACAACAAGTACATGTAATCTTAAAGCTGACGAGTCAAATATACTTCCCCGTAATTTCCCGACGTGAAGCAGTCGGGAATATCCATGATGTGCATTGGATCTTCTACTGAGTATGCTCAATCGATGACGTCGTGGGGTACGTCGCGAAATCCCATTCGCCGGGGTTGAACCCCTAGTTTAATACTAGTTCAAGGAAAGCGTCCTGCTATGCTTCTCCCCACATTTATCTTTGTCTTTTCAGAGACTCAAATACTCTGTCAAGCCTGCACCAGAGTGGGGCCCAGTATTACCAGCGTACAGGGAGCAGTATATCGCCTCTCTGCGTGGGCCACGGAGGGCAATGGTTCGACCTGAGATCAGTGCAGAGGACGGAACCGCTTTGACAAAACTTAAGAAGGACAACGTGGCATAAAAAACACGGAGCGCAAATCCGTTTCAGACTGTCTCTTTTGCCCTCTACTGCTCGAAAAATCTATATACCTCAATAAAAACAGTCCACCGAAAATACGAAATACGAAATTTTACGTTCAATCTAAGCAAGACCATTCCCGCAACATGTTCAATTTGAATGTTGTCCTGTGGTGCGCATGTGGTCATGACGTCATGTTCCGGCTTGACATTTCTCTATTTCGCACGCAGTAATTTGTCAACCGGTCTCAGGCCAGTGAAACTGGAGTGTTTTTGTTAGCATGATCAATGGTGGAAAATAATGATACATATAGTTCATTAAAGCTGTTCTGTGTCGTTTTTAGTCAATGCTGATCTTATCACCAGTATCTTCAAGTTATGACGGTCTATCGGAACCAATCAAAATCTAGGGAGCGTCTTCGCGGTAAAAAACCTGCGAGAGAGCCCTCTAGGGTCGAGATTTGGAACACATTTGAACAGCATAAAGTCGATGTGGTGAAAGAGATGAATTGGGTTGGAGTCAATTTGGAGGTTTTTCCATTTCTGAAACAGTGCACGCCGACTCATACGTGACTCTTTTCTCGTAATATGGTATCCTAAACCGCCTCAGGAAAGGTCTTCAAATAAACGTTTCACGCGGCCGCGTTTTGAAATTTCACTAGACGTTCCACAGGCATCTGACTTGAGGCAATAATTGTCTAAAAGTATCATTGTATCAACAGGTATGCCTGTGGACAACGCTATATCGGGATACATCTATCAGAATACAATAAGGCTGAATAAGACGATGTATACATTGTATAATTAATGTGGTAATTAGGCGCATTATTGACCACATGCCTCAAGATATGGTATTTTGCATTCTTGCCAGTCCTTCATCAGTCTACTTAGCCTGAAAACAAAATAACATATTCCCCAATCTCTCCTTGACATCATTCCTGTACTTCTTGCCGCCGCCAACACAATAAAGGTAGAAGTTGATCCCGAAATTCATCTCCCAGATATTCAACATGATGAAATGCTGACAATAATACCGCAGGCTCCAGTACTCATCCGTTTTCATATTCTCAGTATATATAGCCTTGACCTCTGGGATACCGATGATGACGTCATACATCCTGAACGGAATTGACGTCATGACGTAGGCGATACTAACGAGGATTAACATTCGCGTCAAGTAGGTTGTCTCCTTCGCCCGCGTTTCCTGCCCCTCCTTGCTGACACCCATTCGCTCTCTTTCTTTTGATGCCCTGTGCAGCACAATGAAAATCCACAGGTTACAAAAGACAATTATCACAAAAGGTAGAATCGTCCCGATAGCTAGCTGCGCTGAATTACCAAGAGATTCCAATTCAGGGGCGTCTTCTACCGTCATGCGCAGAATACCTTGCCCTGGATCGTAAAAGAAAACGAGCTGTGGTTAGCACATTGAAAGGTTAAGTATACACAGTTTTTGGAAGAACGTATATAGTTGTGGTTGATGTCCCAATCGCATGACTGTATTGTGGGGAACAATCGACAACGATATACCGAGACAAGACGTTAGCCGAGGAGACATTTTTTTGCTGGAATACAAAACGGGTTGAAACTGATTCTGTCATTTTTGGTGAATCTGTGCGGCACTCTTACCTGTGTCCTCATCTTCCACATATTTGTATACATACATTATGTACAGATTCAGACCACTGATTACAACGAATGTCGCCACGATTGTTATAAGGGCGCGGTGAGTTGTGCAGTGCGCCGGGGCGGACATCGGGAACCTGACCACTATCAGTCTGTCCACTGTCATCTCGGCGAGATAGAATCCAGAGGCAATGGCGAAAACATACGCAAGATACCACATCAATCTGAAATATTGAGATAACGGCAACTCTTTGTGAAACTGTCGATGTTCTGTCGAAGCGCCAATTTCTTTTTCGACAATTGGATGAGCAGCTGAACCTTTGACGATTCGTCACTTCGAAAAATTATTCTGATTATACTTACTGCATGTCGAACTCAGTTGGCGGGTTCGTGTCCCAGATGTGCAGAAATATTCCCCACACAAGCTCCACCACCAAGACACCAGAATCGGCAATGGCGAGGGCAGTCATGTAGTTACAAGTAGAAATCCTCCTGTTGTCCTTTTGTAGAGTAATGATGACGGACATCACGTTTCCGAAAAGCCCGGCAGCTATGATGACGATCCACGAGTACTTCGTGAAGATTTGGTATACGACACGAAGAACCAGCACATCGTGGTCAACAACGGGCGCTGCGATCCCTGATGAGACCGCAACCACATCAGTTTGCTCCGCCATTTAGAGCCTGCGATTTTGTAGGCGTCGGATCTCTTGCCACAGACACGTACGCCGACGACGACGACGATTATTTCGAAAAAAACTGCAATTATGAGTGCAGCTCTGCTAGATTTGACGTTTTTATTGCAAACGTGTTGAAGCTGCCTACTATGTTTAAATATCCGGGAAATATGATCAAATAATTACGCTTGCACGTTTGAAACTGTTGCGTTCGCAATCATGGGATAAAGAATATGTCCCTACAAACCACAGTGCGTATAACCTCCGCGCAGTCAGTGGAGGACGTATTCTCCATTTGAAAGCAGATGGAAAGATATTAATAATCTCTCCGCTGACACAGATTTCTATTTCACCATGCAGTCACAGGCGTGCGAAAATACCACAAACACAGACCTAAAGATATTGGCCAATGACTGGCTTTCAGAGGAAGCGACCCATCCTCAAAACATGAAGAATATTCACAGGCTAGTAATGCCTGACGCACCTATCGGGGAGGTCTAAAAGATCACCGGGCCAAACCTAGGGTTGTTTTTCACTGGAACGACTGACGCAACAAGGAAATACCCTTCCCAATCTCTCTTTGACGTCATTTCTATACTTTTGACCACCTCCTAAGCAGTACAAGTAAAAGTTGATGCCATAATTAAACCCCCAAAACTCTGATATAACTAAATGTTGACAATAAAATCTTAGTTTCCAGTATTCTTCGTTCATCTTGTAATGAGATGAGACGTCTGGTAGTCCTATGATGACGTCATATAACCTATACGGAATTGACGTCACGATGTATGCAATACTGACAAGGATTAACATTCTGGTCAAGTACATTGTCTCCTTCTCCCGCGTCTTTTGTCCCTCAGCGCTTACGCCCATTTTCCCGCTTTTGGTGGATGCTTTGCGTAGTACGATGATGATCCAAACGTTACAAAAGACAATGATGACGAAAGGCAAAATCGCCCCAATAACCAACTGCGACATGTTTCCGAGTGTTTCTAATTCAGGGGCGTCTTCGATGGTCATGCGTAGAACACCTTCACCTGGAATGATGACACTTTGCAAGAGACCTTGCAGAGAAAACGTAATGTCCTGCGCATACCATACTGAACCCTATAAAAGATGGCGCATACAGACAGTAGGGGCTACAATACAAAACAGTATTGTTTTGAATTTCTGTTCTGTCGACCATGGCAGTACCTCCACGCCGTGGCTACATCAGTATTGCCCATCTGAGGAAATCGCTCCTCCGGCCTTGCACATAAACCCTCGAATAGACGTTGTGTGCAGGGCCGGAGAAGCGAACAACCGACGAAAAAAATGAGCGCCACGCCTCAGCAAGAAAAATACTGTTAACCTTCCCCTAATTGCTCAGCTTCCAGAAAACGCGCATCTTGACCCTCGGTGTATTGACACCGCACGGAGGCTCATCATGATGTCATCTGAGGTTTCTTACCAGTTTCCTTGTCTCGAACATATCGGTACGTGAAGAATATGTAGAGATTAAGTCCACAGACCAATACTAAGGTCACGCATATGGTGACACAGGCCCGGCGTGTCGTGCACAGTCTGGGGGCTGCCATCGGGAACCTTACTACAATGAGCCTGTCGATGGTCATCTCGGCGAGGTAGAACCCAGAAAGGATGCCGAAAGCATAGGCTTGGTACCACATCATTCTGAAATAACAAAACGCTGCTGTTGCACGAAGAAGAACCCTGTCGCTGATGGGCTTGTAACACTTGTACCATCATCGTCGTCGTCGTCGTCGTCGTCGTCGTCGTCGTCATCACTAAGAAGTATCATTGTAGCCTATATATACTGTACACAGGTACATGTATTTTTGCGGAGAATTTCACGATTTCGATTGAGGCGGGCAGACGGACTAATACGAAATCATAAATGCCGCCCTCTTTTGATTTTACGATTTTTCTCTCGCGCGAATTGAGCTTATTTGCGAAATCTACGGAAAGAAAAATGTCTATAGGGCTATTATACGGTACTTACTGCATGGCAAACTCTGAGGGTGATGAGTCCGGCCCCCAGAACCAAGACCCAAGTCCTCTCCATCCCCAGGCGAGCTCAATCAGGACTACCGAATCGGCCAAGGCGAGAGCAGTCATATAGTTACATGTGGAAATTCGCCTGTTGTCCTTCTGTAGTGTTATAATGATTGACATAACATTACCGAAAAGTCCAGGGAAGACGATGACAATCCAAGCGTAGTGCGTGAAGACTGCGTAGACGATGCGCAGGGCGTGTACTACTGCGGTGTCCATCGGCTTGGTAGCTGAGGGTGACGCACTCACTACCTCTAACCTGCTACCATTAGGCGCGGGGGTACTGTCAAGTAACATCGAAATCCACGCTATAGCCCATTGAAATAAGGTCCGATTGCTGGGGACGAATTATATTGATCTACATCCACTCTCATGAAGACAAAGACTGGAGACAAAGCTGGGTGCGAGGAAAGTTATTCGCTGCTGGGCGAAATTTTATCAACGGTTACTATTAAATGATTAAGTCGTTGAATGCATATCGTATAACCAAATATGATTGTAAGCAAAGATATGGCAGCAAATCAGTAAATTGGTGTCGTGGGTCAAATTTCAAAATATCGAACCGATTAACTACTCCTAATGACATAAATTGCAGTAATTGAGATAGCTTTTGAGTCATTATCGGTGCGTGTAGAATCACTGCTAATTGTTATCTTCTCCTTACAGATGATATCGCATGGCGCCCCAAATAATTTGAATTTAAGCTAAACATAGCTATTACAAACGCTCTGTTTCCTTCAAATTCATCGTTTTTTTAAAGCCTCAAAGATAGCATCCTGGCACCAGTTATAATAACTCACACAACGTAGCGAGTTCAGAACTTTGAATGACTTCATGAAAGAACTACGCCATCGCTATCTTCAGGGCAAGGTAGGAACTGAAGAGACCTTTTCGATCATCTGTGCATCATCCTTGAGCTGTTTTGCATCAATATCGGGTACGGTGAGACCGTCGGCCTCCGTGTAGATCTTTAGAGACTCGGTGTATGTATCCTGCACCGTCTTGAGAGCCTCCATCGCAAGGTCTCGTGTGTAGTTGTATCGGGTCTCAGCTCCAGTTGCACTGAAAACAATCATAGTTGCAGCTATTATTTTGCTCTCGAGCAGATGTTGTTGTTGTGGCAGAGATCACTCACAACCAGCCCTTTATTGGAGTACTCAATGTAACTGAAAGCGAAATCCCCCAAAAGATCTTATGACTGTCCTTGCTTGGATATCTTGCGCATGGGGATGCCAGTTGTGGAATCCCCGCCCAGCAAACTGTACATGCAAGTTGTCACAAAATGATAATCGTGGATCTAAAATGAGAACCCAGAAGATGAAAAATCTATGTGACTCAGTTTTGCTTGAGCTGTTCAACCTGATTGGAGACCTCTCGTGGTTTCTGCACGGACTGCTTCGCCAGCTCGAGGGCTTCTTTTGATGTCTTGAGAGCTTCGTCTGCAACCACCACGATGGCCTTTGAGGACTTCTCTTGCCTAAAAGAATAATACACAGCTAAGTTTTGGTCCGACTATCGCATGTTCTGTGCAGCAACAGCTTCTGACCTTCACGCTTCAAACTACCATTGGTAACAGAAGCTGTCAATAGTGAAGTTCGATGCGGCAACTAGGAGAGGGTCACTGAGTCAACATATTGTCGTCTATTGTAAGTGTTCTAGTCATCATAAAACTGGTCCTGGATCGAAGTGTTCCAGATGGCTAGAACTCCTCCCTCATGGCTGTTGGTCAGGGCATTTTGGACACTCTGTCGTATGTCACATCCTTCGAAGTACAAGGGACACACGATCTGCACCCTCGCAAGACGAGTTGCCCATACCAGGTAATGCCAAATCAGTTACCCCCAAGACTAACACTGGAGGAACAGGGTTGTCCGCTTCTTTGCCCATACTTCTGTAGGGACGCTCCCAGCAGTTTGAAAGTCCTGTGAATGTATTAAGTGTCTTTTTCTCTCAAGGAGCTGCATTGGACACTGTGAGGTGTCGCATCCTTCGAACTAAAGGGACACAGCTCATGTGCCCTTATCAAATAGCACTTCAGGTTAGTTCTAGCTCAGTTATTTGTCTCGTATCAGGTACCACCCAAGAAGTACTCGAGTAGTGTCTGAGGAGATGATATGAATAAACACCAGCAAATGCTTTGTCTTCAAGTGACGATTGCGGTTTACCAGTTTCTCTAAGCACGGGTTACTCAGGGCAGAGATGGGGTGTCAGTGTCTCTCTCAAGAGCGTACAGCGGACTGTCTGCAGGATGCCTCATCCAATACTAAAGAGACAGGGCTTTTAGCACCTCTGTAGGGATAACCATACATCGTAAGGATAGGATACAACGCAAGTTTGAATGTCCTGGAATAATTCGCGTCTCTTTACGAGACTAAATCGGACGCTCTGTAATGTCACATCCTTCGAACTCCAGGGACACATAGATACACACATTGAGCGCCAGTTATTTTCCGTGAGTAGTGGAGAAATGGGACTTTGTCAGTTAAAATTTTTTATCTACGCAGATTTCGCAAGCCCTCACGAGCGAAGATGTATGAAAGATGGTCTGTGGTGTCATGAAATCCTGCTTAAGTTCAGTTACGCGATATTCGTAAATCGGCTCAATCATTGATACCATGATGACCATACAGATATCGGAAACCAGACAGAGCTCTTTAGAACTGTCGTCATACATGGACGTTGGTCTCCGCAAGGCTTGGAAAAACTGTCTCTTCTTCTCGATCGTCAACTGCTTACATACAAGTTGGCTATCTCATTCGGGGTTGAAACGGGATGCAAATTAAGTTACGGTACAGACTCTGGGCTATTTCGTCCCTGACCGCAGGCACGAGGTATTTTTAGTGAAGAAGGTGCATTTGGCGAGTCTCACTTTTCGAGTGTCCCCGACGCTGAGAGACCGAAGGACAAGAGCCAAAGGCTGATGATATATCATTCTGGATTGAAACGGGATGCAAATTAAGTTACGGTACAGACTCTGGGCTATTTCGTCCCTGCCCGCAGGCGTGAGGTATTTTGGTGAGGAAGGTGCATTTGGTGTCGTTTGGTAAGTGCATAAATCTAACTTTTCGAGAGTGTCCCCCACGCTGAGAGACCGAAGGACAAGAGACAAAGCCTGATGATATGGCAACTTTTATTTGGCAAGTATGTAATATATACTACAAAACTTAGAATTAGTGGCCGGCATGCGGAATCAGAAAAGGCTGACCGTAAATTGTTGCAGGTGAAGATAGTGTATAGTGTGTTAATCGAACTAGTTGGGAGTGATCCGCACACTTATTGACCGAAGGACAGGAGACGAAGGTTATGATATGACAACATTTTATTTGGCAAGTACATACTGTACATATGAAAAATGCAAAACTTGGAATACAATAACACAACGTTGATACTGCTGACGCCGCTTGAGCCGCCGCTTGAGCAAGCGTGTCAAGGGATCAGATGTTGGGTCAGTGGGCATGCGGGGCATGGGATGGAGGGTGGTGCACTGTGAGTGTCGATAAGGATTGGGGGAGGGGGGGGGGGGGAAAGGCAAATGACAATAGCATAATAACAATTGAACAATGTGCAAGTCGTAAGTAACCGTGACCGCTTTCAAGGTGGCAAGAACTGATTGCTGACCAAAACAATGACATATTCTGTTAACACCCATGGAGCATTCTCTTGAACTGTATTTCAGCCCAAAACCGCCCAATCAAAATAGTGCAGAGACTCGATTGACGTTTATTGTCTTCAAGAGGAAATTGATCTCAAAACTGATATGGGCCTCTAGTATAAATAATATCCTACCTAAAATATAGGCCTTCTGTTAAATTAGGCCTGCCTTAAGAAAAAAGAAAGAAAACCTACAACCAATTCCTCTTGAAAACAAATATGTCAATAAGGCTCATCCATACATCATTTGAGTAAAACAATGTAGAAACACATTTTTGCTGTGATCAAGAAATAGCTCCATTGTTGTAATGTTGCACGTATTGTGCTGTGAAATAGCTCAGATACGATAAATGGATTGCCACATTGAAAACGGAACAAGAAATAGCAATATTCTGGATCAGCGAGTACATACATGAAGTGCTATTGATTTCAGGAATAAGCACATATTTTGCAAGGTTCACTTTTAACAAAGAGTAACAATGTTCGATGTTTAATTTTCAGGGTCGAAAACAGTTGAGTGTCAACCCATTCTGAGCCAACAGCATGAATTACAACAAGAAAAGGGTCAATTCCGTTGGGAACTGCTGTTCCCTGATCATGGCTCTTGACTACTGGCCTGGAATAGAAAGGGAAGATTTAGATACCAAGAAACATTGAAATATACAATTTAAGAAATTGAAGTATTTGATCATTTTTCATGACGTTTTTTTTTAAAATCTTCTATCATAGCATATCAGTAATATGTCTATACACATGTTTATGTCTGTGACAGCCTCATTGGCACTAATAAGATGAATCAATTAAATTGAATTGTCAGGCAATGGTGGTCAACCTGCCTCGGGTTTGTCACAATATCAGTCACATGATGACGGACCTAAAGCCTCATTTCATCAACTGTAGCCAGCTTATCGAATTTTATCTCATTTACCTCAATTGTGTTCCACAAATCTGGCATCCTGAATATTTATCTCTCGGAAGTGGCCTCGGTTGCGTTGGCTCGATTCTTGGGACGGGACAGCGAAACCACACGAGATGGAGCAATCCACCTGAAAAAATTGGAGACAATTCGAATGCTGCTTCAGTAAACAATGAGCGATCTGTTCAGGAGACGTCTTTCAAATCGCCCATTGTTTCATAAACGAGAGCTGTACAGACAGTTCCAGCCATTCTTTGCAAATTTCCTTCTTCCAATGCATACATCGCGTATTGTCTCGACCGCACTTGCATAGCTATTTACCTTAAAGTCACGTGCAGGTCTTATTGGTAATTGCTGGGGTGGAACTTGGTACTGCTGGACAGACTTACATGTCCACAAAACGCAATGTCACTGCTGGACTGATTTACAAGTCCACAAAATGCAGAATCGGACATGGACACCATGACCCCAGCAAGAACCCAATGTAACCCCACAAATAGGGCCGTTTATAATGTTTAAGACATGTTTATACAATAACAATACTGAAGCTATTGCCTGCAGTGACTTGCTAATGATTTTTATGTGGGAGGGGCCAGGGACCGTGACTATTGATAAAGTCCTCACGATATTATATTCGTCAACAATGGGGCACAGACTTTCAGATATTTTCGTGACTGACCTATATTACCAGTACAGTCCAATATATATATATATTTTTTGACTGACCTCTATTACCAGTACAGTCCAATATCATTCTATTCTCCGTGACCGACCTATATTACCAGTACAGTCCAATATATATTTCATTTTCGTGACTGACCTATATTACCAGTACAGTCCAATACATATGCTATTCTTCGTGACTGACCTATATTACCAGTACAGTCCAATATATATTTTATTTTTCGTGACTGACCTATATTACCAGTACAGTCCAAAGATACTATTTAGTCTGTATATTATTCTAGGGCTGGGGTGGGGGATGGGGAAATGCTCCAGTGACAAACTTTTTGATTGTCATTCTGGTAAAAAAAACACGTCCAAAGAAGAAATTTATTCTCATAACTTTTAACAATGCTCGAAAAAAACTTTTAAAATGTTCATGTGGCGAGTCGCCACGTGTACCGACTATACCTGTGGATCTAAATATATATATCATCATTGAAATCCTCAGAGTAATTAAACCAAGACAAAAAAAGGGTTCCATGCCCTTGGTTTCCATGTACCGCGAACGATGCTAACGATAGGATTTAGCTGACAGGATTTGGCCACATGAACCCCTCCCTGTCCAGAAGACGCGGGGGTCGTCAGATCAATTTGAAACCGCCATGGACATCACTTCTTCCCCCTCACAAGTCGGTCGCGATGACCTCCATGTGCAAACCATTTTGGCTGTGGATGCCCTGGTAACCCATGTCGCCTAACCAGACATAGCGCGCTGCCTGACTAGAAGTTACCGCCTCTGAGACCCAGGGTTGAGACACTGGGGTCTGCCCCTAGCTGACAGGTGGCTGGAGATCCATATCATAGAGCATACCAACCGTACATAACCGGCTGGACTGGTACACCCTATCAGGCTCAGACTCCCCAACGGAGTCTATTGAGCGCAGCCGCAGCGCCAGTTAATATGGATGGATTTACGCCGTCAAATAACTGTCGACCTGATGAGCATTCGTTCACGGTACACAGAGTTTATCGGGGTTGGGGGCGGAGAGACAAGACCAGGAACTCCTATGGGGTCGCGGGCGCAATGCAACCCGAGGAACGAGATGCACCCAAAGTACAAACTCGAAAATAACTGGCTCATCCTTCGCCATAGGTGTCAAGTATGTACCACTTATACAGACAGGCGTCATTAACGTTGGGTAACACCTCACAAGGAGCAATACCAAGCATTTTCAAGATATCATTTTTAGCGAAAAGGTGTGACAACAATGATGATATATCAGATCCAATACCAGTCCCTTGACCAAACCCAACCATTTCTTGAAAGTTCAAGTCGGGGCTTCTGAAAGAAAAAGTATTGGCCATGACAGCTACGGTAGATAGATCGAAGTGATAGATGGGCTAACTGTCTATCTGAAAAGGGCGGGTGCGAATTTTTTTTTCCTGAACCTTTTGGGCACTATAGTGTACATTTGTACAGGGACTTTCAGTCAATCAGTTTTCGACAAATACATGACGTCAGAAGTCTTAGAAACTTTAGAGCAGTTGGGAGAGCGCTCGTCAGAAATGGCAGAATACGATGTTCGATCCAAAGGTCGTGAGTTCGAATCCGATTGTGGACTACATTTTTTCTTTTTCTTTTTTACTCTTTACATTTTATTGTTATAACGCGTTTCTTTTCCCTTGTTCCCTTGATTTTAGATACTTTAGTTATTTCTGCTGCCTGCAACATACCTACAGGAAGGACAATAACAATAGCCCATCTCCAAGATCCAAGGGATAGCCCTTCAGATATCATATTGAGCATGAATATACAATGAGACTTGTCTCATGTGAATGGTCTTCCTCCAGTAGGAATATGTTTCTCTGCAATGAGACTTGTCTTTCGATACTGCCTCGTGTGTATGGTCTTCCTCCAGTATGTTTTGATACTGTATGCTTCAAATTTGATTAACAAGCACAAAACAATACAAGCTTACTTCTGAGTTTCATGATGACGCCCCGATGACGACACAGATTTATCGGATTCTGATTGGCTGAGAACCTGTGTACAAATGTACACTGTACTGCCCGAAAGGTTCAGGAAAAAATTCGCGGGCGGGCGATTAAGCAGGCGCATACAGTAAGATATTAAAATGGTAACAAAATGGCCGAAATTTATCTTCGCACACCATCTTTATACTTTTATAGGAGTTATAGGTAAAACTCAATGGTGACGAGATTATTACTGCTCCCGAAAGAGATTTTAAGTAGCCCGTCTTTTGTTTGCTGCTGGTTTGCTGCGGCTTTCAGCAGCTTCCTACCGACGGCACAAGGATATCTTTGAAAGCCACCACGTGACCGCAGGGCCAATGCATTGGTGTCATTATTCACATTTATCATCTTCGTGACCACGCGAAAACATACTTAAAGCTGACATGCATGCATAAAAACCCAAACGGCAAAGATAGAAAACACAAACGCCCGACCACCAAAGACAAACTGCACTTGAAACATGATAGACACCCTGCGACAGGTCTCACTTGACTGCACAAACATAAGTTCATTGACGAGACAGGCCACAGAGAAAGAAAAAAATTAAAAATATTCCTCGAGCGGGTTCGAACTCGGAACTCTCGCCACTTCATCCTTTCCGTCTTTTCTAATTTGGCCCTTAGGGTTTTTATGCATGCATGTAAGCTTTAAAGGGACAACCTGGGCGTGGGATTTCCCTGGCCAGGAAGATAATACCTCTGCTTGTCACCATGCGCCGCCACTTATCTCAAATAACGATTTTCGCCAGTGTGCGAGGCAGTTTTGTACATGACCTGTGAAATTCAGGCAGGCCTAAGGTTACACCCAGTTTTTGTGCACTGTTTATTGCAGTTCAATGATGTATTTCAATTTTCCTGCTTGGACTGAGAAGTCACGGTTCTACTGAAGCCATTTTTGTAGGAAAAACCACCATATCATGCCACAGTTGTCCATTTAATACCACTGAATACAAGAGCGGGTAGGCCTATCACTAAACCATGGTCATTTCATAACACAAGCCTGGGAACAACTGGCAGGGTTTATTAAAGCTCTGGGATGCTGATCTCCGACTGATCCTCGATCGTCGCACAGTTGGCAGCACAGAGGTGAAATGAGACGATTGGTGATCACTAAATCCTAAAGGCAAGAGGGAGGTAATTATAATATGATCTCCACCGCCCGACCCGATGACGTCATTACCGGAATTCCGGGTGGGAAATACCCCAGGTATTTCATCACAATGGCGGCAACTTCAGTTCTGAAGTAATCGATGAGCTAGAAGTTGCCACCCGGAATTCCGGTAATGACGTCATCGGGTCGGGCGGTGGAGATCATATTATAATTACCTCTCTCCAGCCTTTAGGATTTAGTGATCACCGAGACGATTGGTAATTTCTGCCATGTCTTCATGTAATTTGTAAATGTCTCTGAACTAATTCGATTGTATGCCTTATCTTTCTGACCCGGTCAAGGTCATACATATCACATGTCACAGTACCAAGGGCTGATTGGTTCAGAGATAGAAAGTGTTATGAGCGCGTGACACATTGCCCCAAGCACGTTGCGTGTGACGTCATAAAACATGGCAGACATGACCGATCGTCTCAATTTCTTGCTGCCAGAACGATATAGTACCATAAATAGGGTATGGGCTAACAGTGTCCTCCTTTCAAAGGTCAGCTGAGCCGAGTATGGAAATATTCACAGCAGTGGCGGATTTAGGGGTCCCGCATGAGTCATCCCTCTTTGATATTTTAGGGCACCTCTCCTCAAGAACCCTCCCCCTCATTTTCAGGATTGCACCTTCGGGTCTATCATGAGTTCTCATTGGTGGGGCAGCGCCCCCCCGCTTCTTTCCCAAATTTCTGGATCCGCCATGGCTGCAGAGATGAGAAGTTTCAAAAGAATACATATATGTGCGATCAAGGAAGTTTCGATAGAGAAAAATAACTCACCATGGTGGTGTTCACGTCGTATCTTGTGATAAACCGGTTGGGCAGCATTGGGCGACCTAGACATGACAAGGAGTCTGGCGTCTGCAAGAAATGAAAATGAAAAGATAAGATAAGATTGTACATTGTATCAGACAATAGTCGCAAAATTTGGGGAGAAAAAGTTGTGGAGAAATTAGGCTGAACTCACCAATGTTGAACCAGTGCTTCGACTTGGCGTCGACACAACTGAACGCTTGTGTTCCCAAAACCGGTCTGTCATACCAGGAGTACAGCCAAATTCAACGCCCCGTATTGAGTACGTTATGTCAGAGAGGTTACCAAACCACTCATCTATTCAAATTGTGATTTTCAATCAAATTCATTGACCCATACACGAAAATGCTCACAATATAAAGCTGATTGGTCAAATACGAGGTCACGGTCGGATAAACAGGAGTCGGACAACAAGTGACATAACTGCGCGGAAACTTGGCTTTTGTGGTGTTTTTAAACAAGTCTAGTCTACGTGACGTAACATGATTGTTGAAATTTATAGCCAGTAGTATTCACACATGGCAATTTTTTTTTAATTCAAGTTCAAGTTTGCGCACCGAGCGATTGAAAGTGGTCCGTTTTCGCGTACGTTGGGTGCGCTCAGATGAATTGATAGCTTATGCTGCTCCGCCTGTCTAGCTGAGAGTTATGACTGATCAAATCGTGTTTTTTTCCCACCACGATCAGCTAGCTAGCAGCCATCAGGCTATATCAATGGCAGGTGTCTGTTCAGCGAATGAGAATGCCGCGATCGAGACGGCGATTGCTCTGGTGACGTCAGACGTCATCGAGTGATGGCAGGTGGAAATGCCGATGGAACGCACGACCCAGATAGATTTATTCACACCGGTGTGACAGCGGATATAGTCCCCCTGGAGTCATAGTCCGGTAGCATTGTATTTGACCAAATAAGCAGCATGATCTATTGTACCGCTAACCCTAACCAAAACATTCAGCAATGCGGGCTATTGTTACACGGACTATCAGCCCTAGGACTACTATCCCTTGCACACCGGCGCCACTGTTCAAGTGCGGGTGTTGGACATCTCTTTACATATTACTCCGCCTCTCGATATATGACATAGGAGCTAGGAGTAAAAAATGCTGATCTCTGGATGCAAAGATAGCTATGACGCAGGGGATACCCCTGAATCTCAGGATGGAGCGATCAGAACATGCACGGTCGATATGGAATAAGTCAGTGAGGAAAAATGACGGTCGATATGGAATAAGTCTGTGAGAAAAAAGAAAGATGTCAGCGCCCATGTTTTGGTAAACCAACAAACAACATTTGGAAGAAGGCAAATATTATGTTCTTTTTCCTCTTTTTGACAAAATAGAATATGCACTGTGCATCATCATATATGATTTTCATCATAGAAGCAAGTGAATGACCTTCGGATTTCGTTAAATGGAAATTACCCCTTTGTCCGAGAATAGATTTGTTGGTCCTGGCAAGAACCATTGCCAAGCAAGGTGGAGGTCATTCCTCTCAAATACCGGATTTATTATTTTTAACCCAATATATGGTAGCCAAAATAAAGTCTTATATGGGCATGTGTGAAGTTGTCAATGTCGGAGATTTTGCGGTTGTGACACTGTGTAAGAGCATTCTTCAAAATTTTCAATATTTTGGAATAAAGTTAATTAATTTTATTGTTGCCATTACTTACTCTAAAAAATTGTCCTTTCTTTTCAGGCTTCTTATTATTGCAAAATGCCAAAGTATGGAATTGAGGAAGAGGATCGACCTCCATCGAATGTAGCTTGTTCAGGCTTGAGAGAAGACCTAAAGGAATGCCTTTTAAAAAGTGACTGCGTCCGACTTGTAGGTACCTGAATAGTGATCTTTATGAAGTTTGGGACTTTAACATGATTTTGGCATGCAAATTCCAGAAGATAACAGAAGAGTAATTCCTTTTTGGAGGGGGACACATCATTTTGGGACTGGCAGTGTAGAAGGGCATTTTATTATTGTGTAAAGTGTGTTTCTTAGCAAGTCTGCCACACCATTCTGAGGTGATGTAGGTCTTAGAAATGAAAATCATTGGGCTAAAAATATTTCTCATCCCATTTCAGGATAAAAATACTCCTTTAGAATGTCTACGACAGGGACATGATGCTAAGGTCCCAAGTGAATGTCATGCTCTCAGGGTTGCATTTTTTGAATGTAAAAGATCAGTGGTAAGAATATTTAGTCTCCATTCAATCATGAAGTGGGTTGGCAGGTAACTTATACTACAGCTAGGAAATTTGATCATTGTGACATCTCGGGTACTTGGTTGATCCAATTTGTTACCACGTACCAGGTGACTATGGCTTATTTAGTGTATTGTTGGCATCGTGGAGTTAGCGTTACCAGGGTGAAACCACGTCCTTGAACTTACATGTATGTCAATTTACAGATGCTTTCAGGCTTTTATTTCAATATTTTCCCTTCTTTGTTTCAGCTTGATATGAGGACACGGTTTAGAGGAAGGAAGGGTTACTAGTCTTCCCTTATTGCTTAGATTTGAATGCGGCATGATATTTGGACACAGGAAGATCTTAAAGTGACACTTGGGCATGGACGTGGGTGGCAAGGACGATTATACTCCTCCCTGCCACAATGCACCGCTCTTTGCAGCATCCCATTGAATGAAATGTCCCGATTACAATCTGCTGCAAATACTGAATATTTGTCAGTTGGAAAGATAGAGCAAGGAACATTGTACCAATGTAAATAATAATATGACAGGGGTATTGGAGAGCAGCATATTGTAGTGTGAGATAACACATCATGTACACAAGGTTGTCTTTTGGAACATTTTGTGAAAATGATTTAGGATAAACAAGTGAGAGTGCATAGAGACAGTGTCTGCTCTTGATGAAAACCATCAAGTTTGTATAACTTATATAAATAATAAAACATGTGTGTTTGTTTGTAAATTATAGTTTATAGAGTTATACCCTTCAATCAGAATATATTCCTGTATACTGTCAAAGAAACCTAAGGGAGTCTCCTGCCTTGGTAAGAGATTGTGGCCTGGGCTATCCATTCATACTTGTATAACACTTATAATCAGCTCATAAAGCTCCTGCGTGCATGGATTAAATCCTGAATAATATGCATCATCCAATACGATTGAAAAGTCCTCCAGGTACATGTATACCAGTGAATGATTTGACAAAGCATTGATGGACACCTGCTGGCTGACATGCAAACTAGTGAAAAGTGCAAATATCCAAATATATTTAATATTGGTTTATTTAATATACTGCTGTAAAAATGTACCAGATGACATGTTAAATACACAACAGATAACAGTCACATATGTACAACATCTTAATAAAACCATGTTTAGACTATTTACCAGTAACCCAAAACCACAAATTACACAAGTTTCAAAGGTAGAAGGGAAGCACATCTGATCTACAAAGGTCTGTCCTGGCCAAAGACGGGTCAATAGAGAAACAGGAGTCTACAGCAACAGCACTCTTCTTTACGATGAAGATTCAGGCCTTCAATAAGCTAAAAACCAAAAATATATCTGCCCCTTCCTGATATGAATTCTGTTGCGGTTTGCTAAAACACTGAAGTCAACTGACTCGGGCACTCCTTGAGTTATAACACCTGGATTGGTGACAGGCATTGAAGTTGTTTTTGCTTCTTTCATCAAATCGCATCAGGCAATCGATGCTGCAGAACAAGAATATTGATCCTGATAACTCTCCATGTGACTGAATGACTCTTGTTAACCCTTGTAGGTCAGAAGTATTTGTGAACTTATCAAATAGTAAGTAGTAACCCTAACATACAATATTGCCTCTATAAAATATGCATTTCAAAACATGAATACAATATCAAGCACCATTTGTTTTGCAACCAGTCACCACAGCAACCGGAAATTGATGAGAATCTACATCCAGTGCAGCACTAAATTTTCTCAATCTTCAAACACAGAGGACCAATAATAGCAACAGAGTTCTATGATTTCAAAGTGTGTCTGTGACCTGTAAGTATGATTGGCCAAATGTCCAGGCCACTCTGAAAGTGCCAGGGGGTAGCAGTAGCGCAGTAGAAAACTGTCAGCCTCATGATCGAGAGGTCAAATGTACGTTTCCAGGACGAGGCTGCCCCACAAATATATTTTAGTTGCGAAATTAAGCCCACCATATGCATCGAAATCGTCTGATTTAATTCGAAATCAATTTAAAATGGGCAAGATTTTAGTAGAAATCAAACAAATCACTATGTTTAGTCTAGAACTGCCAAAGGTCTGGAAAATGAACTGAAAAGGAACTGATTAAAACATAAACAAGTAAAAAATGAGTTCCTTTAACCAAAACATCTGAACAAACAGCACAGAAAGAACAGTTAAATGACACAATAGAAACTCTTCAGCTTATTGCCAATACGTTGTATGCAAAGCCCTGCCACACCGTCCCAACAACACTGGTTTATCGTCAAACATGTGTTGACTCTGAGGCAAAGTTAGCACTTAATGGCAAAGTTAACGTGCTTTACAGTTCACAATTTACCAATGTACATGCATGAGCTTTCTGACTCACTTAAAATAACTTCCCCATGGCCAGGCTTTATTGGCAAAGAGATTCTAACTATTCTTTGATCTAGACCATCATTCTAAGAATTACAAAGACAACATTAAAACTTTTAATGAATAAAAGGCAAACATGTTTTTTCACATTTCTGTTTTTGATTTGAATCTATAAGGTGTGAATAATACACCTAAACTTCTCAAAATTTGGCAAACAAATAAAATTACCCCCAAACACAACGAGACACTAGTTGTAAAATGTTCACTAAAACATAACACCATAATCAGAACTACCAAGTACATAAAATCCACCCTCTGCTCAGCAAAAATAAAACAAAAGAATAACAATGCAAATAGAAGATGGCCTGATCAAGGAAAAGTACAGGTTTTTCAACCAAAAATATAAGAATGTCACTTTGGAAGTCAGGGCTAGTTCATTTCCCTATATAAATGATTCACAAGAGATATTTTGATCGACTTCTATCTATGTTAAGTAGTGGCACTGTATCAGGAGATTTGGCCTCCATCAGATCTACCACAACAGTTCAAGGTTCCTGCGATGACCACCAGCAAGGAGAGTTGTTGGTCACTTGCGATAAAGATCACAAGTCACAGCAATGGAAATTGCTTGTTTGCAGGGCACTATAAATGAGATCAATTTGTGTTGCTTTCAACCGCCAAATCTACAGTATTTGTACTCAACTATAGATGATGGAACCTAGAGTAATCAAGTTCTTTTACGTAAAGGGAAACATGGCACCCTCCAGGATGGTTAGATCCCAGACGCTCAGAACACAGATCATCATTGCCGTTGTTCAGTTCTTCTTGGCCTCTTCCATATCGAAATCTAACACCAAGAGTTTGGTTTCCTCGGTACCATTCCGACTCCCAACTGCACAGACTAGCTTCGTGTTGCAACATCTGACCCGCCACACCACACCTCCACTGCCACCACTTTCCAGAGTCACCAGATTGCGCAGGAAATCGCCAGTTTTTAGGTCCCAGATTTTGACAGTGCCATCGTCAGATGAGGTGATCACAAACTTCTTATTGAACTGGAGACAGGTCACAGCACTCTGATGTTTATTTGCACCTGAAAAAGAAATCAATTCCGTTTACTGGTATGCTTACTCAGAGGGTCAAAAACGGCTCTAATTCAGTGGAAACCGTCAGAGGTAAATCTACCGGGTATTCGATTCAAGTCGGATGTACCCTACACAGATTACTATCAAGTTACTCATTTCAACACAGTTGTTCAAATTCTATCACTTCCCATGGTTTTTATTGTCTAAATCATACATACCTTGTAAAGTCTGCAAACACTGGCCAGTAGTAATGTCCCACACTTTCACCGTGGAATCAGCATTTCCCGACACAAGTATATTGTCCTTAAGTTCCATGCCGCTAGTAAGTGACTGGTGTCCCACAAGGGTGTGCAAACAGTTGCCTTGCTCCACATCCCACACTCGAATCGATGTATCAAGGGACCCACTCACTATGTGTACACCATCAAACTGAAAATTATTGAACGAAAATTAGGACTAAGAAAGGACTTAATGAATGCTTTCATGCACAGGGAATTTCATGGAAATTGTTTGGGCACAGGGCTCATCGTCGTACTCAGGGCTGATGGTGAGGTCCAGTGGTGACCAGCCTTGCTGGTTTTGGAAATATTTTGAGTGATCCAGAGCTGCAACATTTTACAGATAAAGGAGAAAGTCCAGTTTGTGAATGAATATAGCCACGTAGACAGATTGCACATTAATTGAAAAAGAGATTGTAAAAGGTAGCCAGAGGATGAAATGGTACATACCTGTAACGAGTATACCCTGTTTGTATGTCCCTGGAGCGTGTGTATACAGGTCTCCGTGTCAGGATCCCACACCTTCACCATGTAGTCATAAGCACCGCTGACAACCCGTTTACCATCATACTGGACACAGCGTACAGCCGCCACATGGCCCATCAGCACATGTTGACACTGGCCGGTTTTTATGTCCCACATACGGAGCGTGGCATCCCGAGAACCACTCACAACCCTGAAAGTTGAAAAAATAGATAAAAAACATCATGAAATCACCATATTGAAAGAATTTGACACTGGGCAGGTTTTATGTCCAACACATGGATTGTGGCATTCCAAAAACCACTCTCAACAAAGATCATAAAGGACCACCATGTTGATTCATGAATCAAACGCCTTTATAGCTCTCTTCCTTCTTGTATTCTCCTACTTACACTCCTCCACTTAAATGCATACATCTGACTGTGGACGTGTGACCATAGAGCGTATGGAGACATTGGCCTGTATCTGCATTCCATACTTTCAGCGTACGATCTGTCGAACCACTTATGACCATATTGTCTGCCATCTGGGATGACCAAACACCACCAGTATGACCAACTAATGTCCGCAGGCACTGAAAAACAATTGTACAAACATTAAATCTTTTTGCAAAGGCCGACCCTGACAACCTACATGTACATGTATTGGTAATGGCGTTTGTCTTTAAATGTAAGGTTCAAGCCCCGTTTGTAGCTCTTTTCAATGCAGCCAGTTGGTTAATACTTAGCCACAAACTAGTTAAATATAGGGTACAAACTGCCTTCCTGCCAGGTGCCTGACATAAGAGATAGATAGGATTCGGAAGTAAAGTGTGTCGGCCTTTATTTTATATTTGTCTTTGAAGAAACACTAGCTTCTTCACAAATTCAACCTACCTTGCCAGTGACGACGGACCAGACTTTCAGTGTGTTGTCATCAGACCCACTGACCACACGAGGACCGCAAAATTCCAAACAAGTAATCACATGGTCATCATGACCTTTAAGCACCTTGGTTGGCCGCTTTTCACCAGTCCGCCAATTTTGTTCAATTTGATACTGCCGCATGAATAAATATTTCCACGGACTCGGCGTAGAACCTGATGGCCTGCGTCTGGCTTTGTTCCCAAATACAAGAGCTTCGTCGACACCCTCCTCGCGGCATTTTTCCCGCCATAGCAAGTTGTCTTCTGCAAGTATGCGCCAGTAACGACATGTCTGTGCAGCACGGAGAAGATCTTTTGGTTCCAGGAAGGAAAGCACATAGAGTGCCAGCTAAAAATCAAAATTTGAAAATTGTAGATAAACTATTCTAAACGCCAGAACTTGAGCACCTATGCCTGTGCGTTATTTGCAGGCACGCAAAATCTTGCTTCGCGCACTTTGGCATAGATTGACAGTTGCAACTTGGAACACTTCACACTGCCTGGCCTGGCCCTTTAAAGCTGAGATACCAATCAACCATAAAATGGAATAAAACAGATGCTAACCTCTTTTGGCAATAGTGATATAAAATCCCTCTGAAACTGAGGTTCAATGACGGCCATAACGTGACGGACTTGTGTTGGTTCACAACACTCAATCAACTGGTCTAACGCGACCAGCCGCTCGGCGTGACCCCATTCCTGGAATGTCTTCAACCAATCAGCAAGCTGGGGTGGCGGTTCGTTACAGGATGGGATCCTCTGGCGGGCGAGTCGGCACCCATCTCGAATTGTACTGAATGTTTGAGAACTTGGCACAGAAAGACTGAAAGAAGATAACGTACAAATGATTTGATATGAAAAGAATCAAAGACCATGGATAAAGATTATAGAATTTTACTATTTCTGATGAAGGTTTATGATAATGATGAGACTTCTGTAGTGCTAAAATCCTATAGCGTTTCATCACCCAAAGCGCTTGATATCATGAACCTTTTCACTTCACTTCCCTTTATTTCACCTGCCTTCTTGCTTACCTTTTGGAAATTTCCAGGAGCCTGCATGGCTTCTTTCCAGGGGAGACCCCACGCAAGTCAGACAGACCATCACACTTTCTTTTCATCTGAAAAACAACACAAAAGATTTTAAACATGATTATCCTTTTCATATAAAATAGCAAGAGCCCTAGTCTGTTCACAGAGCAGGGCTTTCCAACTTCTTCCCCTGACCTAAGCTCCTTCCTCACTGAAGGTCTCTTACCCAGAGAAAATGCCACCAACTTTTTGGCTGAAATAAACCTTTTTCGACATGTTCGATGTGTTTGGTGATCAAAACGAAGACACTATTAAGAACCTGCGACAAGTAGCTAAAGAGTATCGAACAACAGTTTTTGTGCTCAGTAAATTTAGCCTTACCACAGATTTTGATTGACTCCTTGAGACAAGATCCCCCAATTCATCGTCATAATACTCAGATTCTCCCTCCGTATCATCATCTTCCATCTGCTCATCAGCATCCGAATTCGGCCCACTCGCATCGCTACCATTTTCATCAACATCGTCTGAAGATTCGTCCATTTTCATACTCTCAAAGGCAGTGGGCGGCTCATGAATATTTGCGGAAGAAGAATCACTAGACGGCGTAATAATCTCCGAACTTTCACAAGTCCTTGGCGTATCGAATTGTAACTTTCGGTCAAAATCCGTCCCTTTTTTGTTATTTGAGTGGCATCGACATTGACAGTCACAAGTGTCCTCATCAAAGACAACATCACCATCAGAACTAGAACTTGGTGTCTGTAACTCTAACTTTATATTCAAGGCACAGGATCGGCGCATTCGACCTGACCGTGTGGTGTTCCGAAGTTGTTGACAATGCACACAGGAGTTCTCTATTTTGTCAAAATCCTCCGTGTTATCTAACTTGATCAATTTTATTCGGGGCGTGGAATCTGAGGAATCGTTATGACCACTCGATGTCGAGGGCTGCGGATCAGCCGTCTCCATCTCGCCATCTTCAGTTTGACTTGTTGCATCGTTTGCATTATCCATTCTGAGACCCCGCCTGGATTTCCTACAGTTAGAAATAGAAATAGCATCACAATATTACAGAAATATCAACATCAATAACACAAACATCAACAAATAGCATCCAAAAATCAATACTACATCCTTGATCCAGAGACTCAACTAGACGCAGATAGCTACAGCAGACAGCTCTCAACCACAGCTGTGATAAATTTCTTTTCTAGTACAGAGAAGTCAACATAACCTTTAAAAGTCATCTGCTTAGGGTGTGGCAACCAGCACCAATTTTAATGCCACCACTGCCACTGCTTGGGTTTCAGGGATGAGAAAATGAACAGTGCATACATTGCATGTATTGACAATTTCTCACAAGTCATGACGTTTGTCGTGAGCTGCATGTCAGGATAAAACAGTACTATTGTAATTACTTGTGCATGTTGACTTGCCTTTGTTCATGGACATCAGTTCAGCAGAAGAGCATGAATTGAAACAGGCAGGAAAGTACCAGCATCACTACTAAACACACTATAAACACTGTTTTTAGTTATTGTGCATGTAGTGTAGAACTGCAGACAACTGTCTAAGACTGGGTTACTCAGAGCTCTCTCAAACTTGTAACAGCTCCCTCCCAATGATGCTTTTGGGGGAAAACGCTATATATAAGGTGGAAAATGGAGGTCAGCAGAGGGGCAAATGCCCCACACATACCTTGTGGACTTCCTAGGAGTCCGCTTCGCCGATGGTAACGAACAGAAAAGCCTCCTGCAATTTTGTTCTAAGACTCCAGGACCAATGCCAGGTGTTTTGGTGATGTCGCCAACGGTTCGAAAACCACCAAGGGCCTGCAATTAGAAAGACAAGACATCATAAGTAAGAGTGTGTGTGGGGGAAGTGTTTTAGTCATGACCCCAACACATCCTAATTTGACATCATGTTCCACCCACATGACATGGGGACATCCTGAAGGTAGCCTGCAACCTAAATGAATAATTTACCTTCCTATGACCTATTATAAAAAGGTATTGGCTTGCATTATAGATATTTTCATGTTGCCACAATGCAGACACCAGATTTCTGAAAACAAAGTTTTAAATGATGAGTTGCACTCGAAGCACAGCACATTTTGACACAGACAAAGGTTAAGGTAAAATGGTACATTTATAGCCCCAGTTCAATCCTCCACAGTTGAGAAAACACTGGCAATACATGCATGTAGGCCATAATTGTACCACCCGACCTACATGTACTACCATTTGTACTTCCCCACACATATTATACAGAGAGACAACACCAAAACTCAGCCAAATTCCAAGAGTAAACATGCTGATGACACCATGTTTACATGTCTTAATATCCCAGCATGTTTGCCAAAACCGGTCAACAGACCCAAGTGTTTTCTGTTCTGTTTACCAATTTAAAGCAAGTTTACTTTAGGTTTCATAAAATCCTTTAAAGGAAAATTCAACGAAATCTACCCACAGGTCTCAACAAGAATTGACAATAACATGAAGTGAAAGGAATGATTTGATTTTATGCTATTCCTAGAACAGGTCCATTTGATTGGTGAGCTTAAAACGTGATATGGTGAATGTGATATGGAGAAAACACAATGAGTACAGCTAAATAGCATGATATAATATACTAATGCCCTTTCAAAAAGTATCATTACATACCTGATTCACATGATCAGCTGAAGGATGCTGGGAGAACGGACTGATCAATGTGGATTGCATGAAAACTGTCAACGGTCGCCCGCAGTACCACGACACACAAGGCATAAGCTGCGGTCCTGGTTGAATTCCAGGCATGTTTGATCCCTGAAGGTTTTCTTCTTGGTTCGAGAGTTTGATGTACAAATTACACTAAATGACTAATTAGATCAGTTTGAAGTTTGTCATCACAGTATCAGACTCAGAGTATGCCATATTTCACACTTTCCTGGTTCACTTCTTTCTTTGTCTACACTTCCTTTCAGGAGACGGAGAGTTCACATAGCCTCATTTTACAAACGAAAAGACCAGAGTTGGGTACTACCTTCCAGTTCTGCGGTGTCTTCCAAGCTTGAAATAAGACTGGCTTGCAAAGTTGGGAGAAGAATTCCAAGATAAATTTGTTTTGACATCTGGTGAAATATGTACATGTAGTTCCTTGTTGATAGTGCTTACGTCCAAGAATTATAAGTACATACTGGTCAACAGCTTTGTCCCAGATAAAAACACACTATGTCATAGGACAAATCACTACTGGTGCAATGGAGACAGACATCCTTGGAGAGCGAGGCATGAAGTATCTATCATGACATCACACTCTGTCACTGCTCTACACCTAAACTGTAAAACATCCACATCCACAACGATCTGCGGTGAAAATTCAAGTGACAGTGACAGCAGATTGTCCGTCCCACTCCCAGGCTTCTAAACGGTACTGAGCACACTCCACTTTACTAGAAATCAATCAATGATACACAGAAATGTCTGAATATCCATGAAAACATCACCGATAATGGATAATGTCACGGTCTATCGTCCGCCGTCCTCTGACTGTGGGAACAAGCATTTGTTAAAGGGTGCACAGGCCCAAAATTGCCCAAAGCGCCATTGATTGGTGGACAAAGAGAGAAAAACTATGTCAGGTATACAAGAGAACAAAGCCATAGGTTAAGTTAACATTACCTGCATTGTGTGCCAGGTAATCATATACCCTTTGTTTGTGTGATTAGGTGATTATGGGGAAAGTGGATTTTGCCTTGGCTGCATTAATTCTAAAAGCTGTGAATTACGAACAAGGGGGATTTTGAGATCATGCGGGGGGGGGGGGGGAGTCCTGACTGTATAAGGTTTTTGGTTATCGCTATAAGATTTGAAGCCAAATTACATGATTATACCTAGGCCTCACATATTCATGTTTTTACAGGCCTGGGGCTTTGTCCTCAGTGTGCTAAATATTTGAGGTTACATTATTATGAAAAAATTAGAGGACATGGATTAACCTTTTAAATAGTTAAGTGCGATCACGTACGAACCAATTTATCTTTTGCATTCATAAAAATCTACATGTATCTTTGAAGTTTTACCAGCTCAATGATCTTGGAACTTTTTTGTCTCCTGGCACACTTTTAGTAAGATGGCACGAACAAAATTGTGACAAATGAATTTCATACGCCTTTGAACACCTTTTACGAAAATATCATGCCTTTAAAAAATGCATCTGAAGGACCTTTGTCTGATGGTCTGGTGTGTGCGTTTCTGGGTGGGGGGGAGGGAGGGTATAGACTCTCTCATAATACAGTTCACAAAGGAAGTGTACCACTTTCATTAACATTAAAATATGAATGCCATGTTATGAATTATTGAAATCCTAGTTACAACAATAAATATAATAGGACAGGTACAAAGGGTCTGGCAATTTTAACCTGAATTTAAAATCGGACTTATTTTTTTCATTCATGAGTACAATAAATGATATTAATGCCATATATTTTCCTGATTTTTTCTAAAATATAAAGAGCCTGACGTATTGAATATCCCTGGACATCACAACTCTACTGCACAAATGAAACATGACAGAAATTAAAGTTACACATCGAAGGGTACACATCCATTGATAACAATAGAACTGCAATCCCAGAGCCAATAATTCAATGCCCGCCATCCGGAACCTATTAACACGTGCATCATCACCATAGCAATCACTCAAACAAAGAACAAAGGCTTCATTGATGACCACGCATACTACATGCAGTCGTCAATTATTTATTGGGTGTATTCCACACCATAATGTAACAGTCATAAACTAGGACAAAAGTACCACAAATTATGATGGTAACACTATGGACTGCTTTGTTCCAGATGACATGAATCCTGTTTTGTCTGAGAGGATATTTGACCATGCTCAACTCACCTTGATAGGGGACAGAGGACAGACACCTCCACCAGCATGATAAATCATACCACAATATCCACAAAATCCAAATTGCCTTCACCAAATGTGAAAACACCAGTCCACAAAACTCCCCCAACACGAAGATAGTATGGAAATCTCAAACTTTTGTCACACATGAAAACTGCATAAAACTCAACTTTACCATACAGCTGATACACAAAAACCCTTGAAGTTGACACCCTGTCCCCATGTCTTTATTTCACTCCCACCGGAAGAGAGTAAAAATAAGTTCTGAATAGGGCATTGATAACTCGGACAATAGGAAGAGAGATGCACACAATAGAACAATTGTCTATTGTGTGAAGTTTAAAAGGATACACTCACACAATGGTGACGGGAACTTAAAATCCCGTCTTAATCGATGAAACCTAACATACAGGTTCTGTATTTTGGTGAAACCGAAGACCCTTCACTGTTTCTGATATCAAAATGATAAGCTCAGCACATATCATTGTTGTGATAAACAATGATGAAAATTGGCCAGTTAGATGTCTTCATCGGACAACGAAAATGACAAGTTCAGCACGATGACTGAGTACAATGATTGAGTACACGGACACGAAAGCCATTTTTGTCAGTTTTTTACCAAAAAAGGGAAACTCTTGTGACGTGAAGACATCAAGTATGACATAATTAGTTCACAGTGATGCCTAGTACCAGAGTTGTCACAATGACAGGTTGGGTATATCTTCATTTCAAGTGCACACGCACAGCAAGGTGGAATCTACCTTGGCTTAAGATCAAGTCACATCCAAATTAAATTTGTTGATTTCCTCAAAGTTTTGAGAAGAACAATAATTTCATCTCACCTTTCTTGTTTCTAAAATGGCCTCTGCTTTTGAACGTCCAACTCCTGTCAATTTGGCAAAGTCGTCAAACGTTGCTACATTGACATCTAGTCTCTTGTTTGCCATGCTATAACGTTTGCTTTGAACTGAAAAATAAAACATTGAACATAGTTTTAAAGTACTGGTTAGGTTATGGTAGTAATATAGAACAGTCCACACACACGCACTCCTTTTTTTTAGGGCGCTGCCAATTTGGCCCCCAGTTTTCTCATGACATTAGGCCTAGGCTACATCATGCTGTCCCGAATCGCATCACAACACAACCGCCCACAATGGTTGCTTACCAATGCTGCACTTACTAAGCAAGACAGGCGAGGCTGCAGCATTTATAATTTAGGCTTAGCATGGGCTAAGTTAAGTAGGACAAAGGCAATGAAGAAGGAAGCACACCCTTCCCTGTGTACATAATGTACATGAGCTGTACAAAATGTACACAGACCATAGCAGCACTTCCGAAAAATTACGAAAAACTTGACCAACAAACATTGAGAAATAAAGCAGAATGGTTCGTTATAATGTAGGTCTGACAATTTTGCTAGATGGATATATAGTATGCCTTTCGAAAAATATGGGAAATTCGCATTGAAAATTGATAGGATTACCTGTAATTTGACAGAAATGTCAGTCATAATTTGAACACGACGGCAAACTTCGCCATGTTAGAATAAACTTCGGGACTTTCCGGGATACGCCCGAAGTTTGCCGAAGGTGTTGTCAAATGTCTATGCTGCAACCTATTAGTGAGGAGAATAACTAGTATTCCCGGCAAATGTGGAAAATATTGACGCTGTCAACTTCTTCACACATTTTGTACACGTTGTAGTGAGTTTATTGAGGAGAGTCACATCCAGAGTCTATTTGAAGGTGCAAATTGTCCCCAACACCATTGTCGTTCAGTGCCATGAGTAGGCCTTATCCCTAGATCTCATGAGCTACCCAGTTTCAGGTTGGAAGACCTATGTGTCCTTAATCACGAGCCTTCAGTTTTGGCTTGGTCATGTTGTTCGTAGGCCTTGACCCGTCCACTTCGGCAGTATAGTTTTTAGTACCCCACAACTCAACTGAGGACAGGTTGTGCCTTTGTCTTTAGACCAACTGACTTCATGTCTTCACGCTCTCGCACTGGTATCTTCTGGTGAATAGACAACCAAGCAGACGAATCAAACCGTGTCTCACCAGCACTTGAGTGGTGGGTGCCAGGTTCATCAGTGTTTCCCTTTGAAGGAGGAGTTCATACAACCGACCACTTAAACATGTTAAATAAGTTCATCACACAGCCGACAGTTTTTTTACTATCATACTACACTTAAAAACATCGGTACCTGATATGCCAACGGTTTATAAGTTTCTACTAACAGTTATTTTTTCACTCTGTTGTTTCCTTGTCTTTCAGGCCAAGTATGAGTGAACCAAGTGAAAGTTACAACTATGAGGCTGACACCTTTGTGTCAACTACACCAACAGATCAGTACACCTATGGCACTGACACATTCGAAGGAAGTCATGACATCAGTGACGCTTCATCACAACAAAAAAGTTATTCCACCGATACATTTGTGACAGAAACTGTTACTCAAGACAGTCGGAAGTATTCGGACACCTTCGAATCCACACTGAGTGACAGTAGACAGTCCTACTTTGATAGCCAGTCTACCGTAGTTGAAACACCAAGGTTTGTACTTGATTTTTCTCAGGTAATTCTACATTAAATAAAAACTTTTCTCCATTTAGGTGTGTGTCTGAAGTTTCTTCTCCTTAAAAAAAATGTCTTACCATGGCTGTTGTTTTGAGTAGTGTTGGTGTATGCTTTTCCTTTTAGCCAACATCTTCAAATTTATATTGCCAAAGGCTGTTTTCCATGTATGCATATGCTCTGTATTTTTGCATCTATCCTGTTTCCACTTGTTACTGAGTGAGTGTATGCTTCAAGCCAGTTACTTTGTGTTGTCTTATAATTGTCACACTTTATTTCAGGAAAACTCTCACCAGATACCGCTACAGCACAGACAGCATTGAGCGAACGTCTCTCTCTGGTTCTCGATACACCAGCTTTGAATCCTCCTCTGAGAGGCCATCTTATTCTGATACATTTGAAGATATCAAGTCAGATGAAGAAACTGAACTGTCTTTGACTCAAACAGTAAGTTCATTGAAGTGTCCATGTAATTCATACTTTTTCAAAATTAATTTCCAAACGAAAAAAATCACTTTTCAAGACAAATCGGATTGAGTTTTAAGAATACTGTGCTGTATCATTTGTCTCCAAATCTTTTCAGACTTCTGACGACAGTGAGACTGAAGAGGAGGCAAGGGCGGCAGAGGCCAAGTTTCTTGAGGGAAGATATGAACACATGGTTTATGGCAGTGTTCAACAGGAGAAACTGGCATCCCCATCTCCACAGAAACCAAAATCAAGAAGTATTTGTGGAATATTTGACTGTTATTATGCAGATAAATTTGACGAAACTTCGAAGTGATATATTTGCATATCAGTCGTTTGTATATCAGGTCTACACAGTGGCATTGTTGAAAGTTATGTTCAGAGCATTTTCACACAATTGTTATTTCAAATTCGAGATCACTTTTCAAAATTGAATCAACAGAGGCTTTCAATGGTACAAACCTGTTAACATTTCTGTCTTTCTAGGGGAGAAACAGCTTATCAGCTACTGCCGGAAGAAACTTGAAGTCATAAAGAATAATGAAAGAGGTAGGTTTCATGCATTTTTCAGTTCAGGGATTTGGGAAACTTAGTGCAGTCATCTCAATGCCCCTGAGAGATATATCTTATAAATAATTATTTATTTATTTTTCAGGTGATTTCAAAGATACTTATCAACAAAAATCAGTACCATCTGCTCATGATCAAATTTTAGTTGAGAATTACGGTGTATCAGAGGGAACTGTATCCAGGTTGAAAATACAGAATCTGATCGACAGAATGAAACAAGTAAGTACATCCGCTGGATTTCTAAGATTATTATTCACCTGGGTGATGAGCTCTCATATTCACCCTTTCTCAAGCAACTTTATTTCGTAAATTATGACAGCCAAAAAAAAATTGTTTTTTCATTCCATCAGTATGTTCCTACTCTGAACTTTCTATTGACAGGTGGCATCAACTGAAGTCCATTCACCTAAAAAGTGCAGAGACTGCAGGTTGGTACAGTGGAACCCCGGTCGGCGACCACCTCAGTAACGCGACCACCCCGCGAACACGACCAAAATTCTCCGGTCCCGAATGGTTTTCTCTCTAATTCTCATTAACTGGCCCTCGCTAACACGACCACCCCGGTACCCAGACCGCGACCACCAGCTTGGTCGGTCCCAAACTGCAAATTAACCCCGCTAACGCGACCATGAGGCCTAATTGCCGTAATCAACCATGACCGCATCGTATCAATTGGCACCTTCTCGCAAATCCGTGTTGATAGTTAGCACCTCGAACACAATGACCATGGGAATCCATATGAAAATAAATGATGTGTAAGTGAGTTTGATCAAATGTAAGCGCAAATAAAATGAAGAATAAACTTTCTTTTCGACTCACGGTTTGTTTTTCATCATTTAGTATTAAATGATGTCAAGAGGCATGCACACGTAGTTTTTAGGACAAATAAATTATGTTGATTAGTAAGAGTACCGATACTCAAAGTAAAGAATGCTTACTACGTCGTAATATTGATAAAATACGTTTTTAAAAAGATGATTTAATCAGTACCAGTTCAAATTGGCTGAAGTTAAAGCAGGAAGACATCAGGAATAATTCTCAACATCTTCTCACATCACCTCTCTCAATGTTAGCGGGAATATTAGCTTGACATCAAGAAGGGCAGCTGCCGATGGTGTGAATGACATGCTTGCTCTAATTAGCATGCTCAAGTTTTAATGTAATGTTTGGTCTAATTAGCTCTCGTCAGTTTATTTACTCATTTACATAAGTTGTAAATTAAACGCAAAACACTCAAGAAAATGATTTTTTATTCGTGATATACACACAAATTATCGAATCACCCGGTGGCGTAGTCATTAATGCATGTCAATGTACACACAGCATATCTGCTAGGACGATGTTTTGGCGGGAAAACCTACTTATGATTCTTAAATTCACTAACGCGACCACCCCGGTAACACGACCACTTCGGCTTAGTCCCTTGGGAGGTCGTGTTACCGGGGTTCCACTGTACATGTATTTCAGTAAAAAAGAAAAGTGGTTTTAGTATTGGCAAGAATGAATAAAGGCTAGCACTAAACTTCATGTTTTGCAACCTCGTAGAAATTGCTTGCAAGTCTCTCACAGTTGCTCTGTATTTGAACAATGGGATTTGGGCCAATGAGTCCCTGTTGATTCTGCAATGGATGAAGTTGCATGGGAAGCAAGAGCTTGACCATAATAATAGTATTCCTATGGTTAGAGTCCTCTCAGTTTCATTTTATCCTTTCATATTCCAGGCATCAAATAGCACAATGTAAACAAGACGAGTACCTAAAGCATAAGACAGCCATTGCTCGTGGAAAAATGGTGGATGAACGATATGAATCACTGTGTGCCAAGGTATTTATTATAGCTAATCCTAAATTCCTTTCCAATAAGATTTCCTGTATTCTCTACTAGCCACTGTCTTGTAGCCAGTTAGGAAACTGCAATCCCCCTCCCCACAAAAATAACCCCCTATGTATATCATCATAAACCTATAGACTTTATCTATAGTCAAATAAAAGTGTTATCTTATTTTGCAGGACTCGTTAGCCATCTTTGGAGAGATGATTGGGTCCTTGCCAAAACTTAGTGATGATCCTGAAGACGTCTGGGAGAGGCTCATGAAACCGTTACATGAAAGAGACACAAATAAACAGCAGAATTCTCCCTGACGTCCATAACATTAGGACTTCTATTTCATTAGCTAAGAAGTTAGCGAGGACTTACAGATTATGTCAGCACAGTGTGTGTTTATTTGGAAAAATAATTTCGAACCTAGAATTATTAAAGCTAGTTTTGGAATAGAAGTAAAGTTAAGTACATGGGCAGCTTGTTCCTAATCACTGTAGTGCCTCTGACCTCTCTAGCATACCCTTTTGAGATATATTTCAAGGCTGGCTCTTTTTACGAGGTATTTTTCTATGCATTTAAATACTGTTAGTAATATGTGGTGCCTGGTGCATTATTAAGATATTTTAGAAATAAAAATCTCGACATCTATGAACATCTTTCAGTTGATTTATTTCTTTTATAAAAGATTACACATTACGGCAATTGATAACGGTAACCTATCACTCAACAGGTTGAAATGCCAGTCGATACCTTCCCTGTGAGTCAAGTCCTGGTGGGCACAGTCATCATTATCAGTCGACTGCGCAGCAGGCAACCACAAGCTTCCTCCAGCCAACCCTATCCTGGGCTGCTCCTCAATTTGGCTAGGTGTCGGCAGTCCTCCATCTAGCAGCCACTGGGTGGAATGCAGGAAGGACATTCGCTGTCAGCCTGCGCGTGTCCTGCCATGTGTCTGTTGATACAGGGCATAATATTTGGCTGGTTATTTTTTTGTAGTATATACTCCAGAAATGCCAGTTTGCGGTGGTGCACAAGGTGTATAAGGGAGTGCACTGAGGAGATGGTATCAATGAATTAAGTTCTGGTCGAGACATGAACATGTATGTATGCATGTAGAGTTACATCCTTCAGGAAAGACAACGAGCCCCAGGAACATAGGTGAAAACAACTCGTTTTAGATGTATACAAATTTATTCATTGAAGCCAACTGCTGGCAAGAATCAATATTCATGTAATCATGATTTTACTACATTTACATCTAAAGCAAGGACAGTTCATTTAAAATCTGAACCTAAGAATTTTCAATTCTATATGTACTGAGTAGTAAGCTATTGTGTAGCCTGATATGTTTTGGAACTGCACTTGTACAATATATACACATTTTGATATGGACAAAAATCATAAAGGTGTATAAAAAGTAGGTAAACCGGAGCACATATAGAATTATACAAATGGAATGGACAGTTGTATATGGGCAGAATGAAAATTTGTAAAAAGTATCTCGCAATCCAAAGAGGGGACGGAATCACCATCATAGTTATTTCACACAATTGCCTATTCAAGTATCAATATGTTCCATATTCCCTTACCCCTACTATACTTTTATTTCTGTATGAGAACATAGCAAATGGAGGACTCGTCAAGAACTGTGGTAATGCTTGCCTCTCCTTGAGGGGAGGATATAAGATACCTGCTGATACATGTACATTTACTTGCATAAGTTTATAGACCCCAAACAACATCCATTTTCCATAATGATAGCTGTTTACATTGCACTTCATAACTATTACATACATGCTGTAAATATAAACAACTCTAACTTGTGATAAAACATAAATGATATTCAATTAAAGGGGTTAAACGGTAACTCGATAGGTTCAATCTAAAGACCTAAATCTCGACTCATGGCACATATGAAGAACTATCCTACAGAAACTATACAAAGAAATGCAAATTAATAGAACATACATGCTACAATACAAAAGTGCATTAGTAAAAGACCAAGAAATATACAAATGATAAGCATTGTATTATTTTATAAGTTTATACATTTTGTCACATTATTTCCCTATTTCTTACATGTAAAGCATAACTGATTTGAACTAAATAATATAATATATCAATAATAATTTGTACACTAATTCTGTTATTATCACTCAACCCCAAGTAAAAACTTCTTCTCATCAAAACTGTAGCCGCAGAAAGCATTATAAGACAAGCAAGAAACTCTGCCAATTTCAGGTACCATTATTGGCTCTGTTCTGCTGACCATTCCCCCCAAAAAACAGGTACTACTATTCAACCAAGAATGGGGTTTTGAATACGCCTATGATGTTCATGTCTCAGAGCAGCTAAACAGATGTATAGTTTCTAATTTAGATTTGTGATCTAGGAATAATGCGCAATGCACCACTGCATCAATCAGTTTGAGCTGGCAGTATAAAATCTTTTCAATAACAATATTTTGATGTGAGCACGATTTCAAGATTTAGAACTTCACGTCCTTTCAGTTCCACACATTTCCAGAAATCCATCAGAGGACACTCCAGTCCTCCACAACAAAACTTTGGCTTCAAAACGAAGACATACAGTACAAATAATACTGTTGCCATGGCAACACTCAAATGCTGATGGAATTGGGCACTTTACTGGGATCTAAAATGCAGTACCCGAACTGGCGGTCTTGATTCCTTTGTTTTATTGTCTGACTCACTTTCTTCAGTTCTTCCTTAAAGCTGAAACAAGAATTACATGTAAACAAGGATTATTTCCATGAAAAAAACAAAGTCTTACTAGTATTTTTCTGTAAATTCAATGTCTCAAAGCAATGACTGACAAGTTGAGTCTTAGCTGCATGAAGTTTGTGCAGATAGAGATATGAGTTATTTACTTACTCGTCAACAATCCTCAGCGCTTTAGGATCATACATGTACATGACCTCAAAGTCACCCAATGGGTTGGTGCCTCTTGTACTGAGCAGTTTGGTCACGATCATGATGTCTAAAGTGTGGGCCTTGTCAGGTAGTATCTTGATGATGTCCTCCTCCAGTTTAGGAGCCTAGAAGAGATGAGGACAGAAAAGATATTGAGAGTGGGCGTAGCTTCATCAGCTATGGACATCGTTTGAATTGCTCTGGCAATGTCACACAACAAAATATGATCAGTGCCAGAAAAAGAGAAGACTAAAGCATTTCTGCTGGCATACCTGACTTCACTCAGATACCGGAGATCTCATTTTATGCGGTGTAAAATATGATGTTCTACATTTTCACATCAGTCACGTTTTGAGAAAATCTGCAGCAGTTGTGTAACTGTCCATATTTTGATGAGATCTAACAGTCAGATACATATCAAATCTAAATGAATCAAAACTCACCTTTGTCTTTGGCGGTGCTCCATACAAGAATGCTGGGTAATTAGGCTGGAACGCATACTCGTCGTACTGTGAGAAGTTGGCGGCAGCATGGGAGACGCTACAGGTAAAGATGATGCCCGTGAACACCTGGATCAGCTGCTCTGGTTTACGGAATTTGCCATTACCTGGGACGCCCTGTAGGAAAAATGAAATGATGAGAGGCAGTACCACATTGGATGTCCGAATTGTCGTCAGACAGAGCAATAATGGTATGTTGAATCTGAGAGAGAACTACCTTTATTCCAGCGCCTCCTGCCTTTTTATCTCTGGCTAGTTCCGCACCCCAGGCCTGCAACTCAGTATCCTCGACAATTTTCTCTTCTGCTGTGGCTGTTTCGTCTGAAACGGAAAGGATTTGTTTAAATTTGCAATGGCCAACGTGAAAAGATGGTGGGGTTAGTTGATTTTAGTCTTTCTCAAACTCAATACATGAATTGTACCGGTATGCACTGAATGACGGATGGTTCCAGCTGATTCAATTTTAGATATTTTCCCTTAAGTTTCGAGCATTGTCATGAGTTTTTGTTTTTATAACTTACCGGCACCGTAGTACAGTTTAACAATCTTCCTGACATAGTTTGATATTGCGATATGAAGTAGACTTGCATCATCTCTGTAGTGGTAGTTGGCTAGTACTGTTGGGTTGTGTACCTAAAATATAATACAACACATAAAAAAATAAAGAAGTTATAAGGATAACAGTCACGGAACAGGAGCTGAGTTATCTTACGAAAGCCCCCTATTGTCCGAAAATGGTACATTGTACTTAGTCCTAGACTGTTTGTTTAAGTACAGGTTACATATTTTGATGTTATAAATTTTAAAGTTATTATTTCATGGACTATTTCAGAGTCATTTACTATCTGAAACATCCAATCGCACCAAAATATCATTTTAAAACAATTAGCTGCAGGAATGTTCAAATAAATCAACAATAAATGTAAACTTACACCTCTACTCTCCAGCTCCTTATAAAAATCACCATTCACATCCATTCTCCATTCACTGCATCTAAAGCGACAACAGAAATTAATATCAAATTGATACAGAAAACTATGAGTAAATGTGACACCATGTTGTGGTGATAAAGATATAGTTTATTTGAAACAAGATCACAATGCTTACCCTTTGGCTATCAGTTTTAGCAAGCCTTGTCTCCCAACAGTCATGGTTTTGTCCACCCAACCGTCTGGACTTATCAGGGTTTCAAGACCCCTCCTATAATGCAAAAAAACATACAACAAGGATTTAGTACGCACATAATGAATATCCCTGCTACACTTTGATGAGATATCAATTCTAACTGGTTCAGAATTGAAGATTGAAATGGACAAATTTCATTTGAAATAAACCGACAAACATGCATAATTCGTCAGTTTGTGCCAGGGCAGGCATGCGTTAAAGGGACACCAGCTGAGTATCCATGCACATATCCACAGAAAATATTCTGATCTAAAGTACAGTGGCTAACAAATGCCCATGATGAATGCAAAGACTTTATACTTACGTATTAATGGCAAGCAGGTAGAGGAAGTGTGGGGCCAGCAGTTTGAACATCGGATGGGACGGAGACAAATGTCGATGTGTACAAATATCCACGCCCTCCATGAGAAGGTGGGTGAAACCTACCAGAATTAAATAGATAAACACCATCTGTAGTTACTGACTATACCGAGACGAAGAAGGATTTTCTATTCTACCCCTTTCACCCAACACTTGAAAAGTTCTGGGCGGGAAGTTTGACAGTGATGAAAATGTGATATTTGACCACTGAGTAGCACTGTGGTCGAGCCTTGAACAAAAAGGGACAAGTCTCATAGTGCAGCAAATGTTAACTGCTGACGATGAAGATACTAGTAAGTGTGACTTACCTAAGTGTGTGAGTGCCTGGTGGTAGACAGCATCTGCGTTGTTGTACCACATCTTGGCAATCAACCAGGTGTATGGTGGGTCGGATGGGGTAAATACCTTGAAATAGAGAAAATCAATTGAAGAAGAATAAGATAGAGAAGGTTAAAATTCATTTCAACTTGCATTGGAAAAAGCACAGACCTAGTAACTGGGTCTATCAGAGCTTTTGAAATAACGGAAAGGCTCAAGCTCTTTAGAAGCACATCCGACCCAGCAGTTAGTTCAACACACAAGCTCATCAAATAAAGTGTGCAATGTGGGTCAATGATGTAAATAATGATGTCAATTTGACATCGAATATGGTATCTTCTTCTGAGATGACATCGTCTACACTGCCTCTACGGCCTGAATGACTTACTGGATTATCAGGCCCACTCTTCTGAAAGAGCTGTATTGAAATCGGGCGCAGTGTTTTGTCCATTGTCAGGAAGAAGAGGGCTAACGGAGCACAGAGCTGAAACCAAAGACAGCAAAATTAATGTCACCATTAACAATCATTTGTATTACATTGAGGAGAGATGTATGAATACTCATCAGATTTGGTCACAGATCTGGGAGGCTCAATGGACTGCTACAAGGCTGAAATTTACAGCTACCTATGCAGAAAATGGGCTCTACCGGGAATGGCACCCTAGGGCACCTCTGTTGAGATATATAATAGCAATGGTGCCTAGTCATATCTATAAGGGTCTCAAACTGTCATGATATTGATGTTATATTTGACCCCGATAGTTGGGATTAGTACCGTCAGGAACAGTCAGGAAGTCTGATCAGGACAGATGTTGTTAAGTGCTTTGCGACAGACCTAGTTTGAGACAGTCCAATATCTCTATCTGAGCATGCATTGTACTCTAGGGAATTCTTTAGTAAACTTGTCAACTACATGTATGTGGACACTTTCAACAACCCAACATAAAAATGTAGGCGAAACCAAATGGTCTGGAATTGTTTTAAGATGAACTCATGACAAACAGTAAATTTACACAAAAAAGATTCATATTCTATTTGGGTCATGTTTACTGACACACTTAAGGAAGACTCTATTTTATGTATGGGGTCAATAGAATGTGTTGAACAGAGGACAGTATAACTATCTGAAACATGTACACATAAATGGCCTTGTTTACACCTGGAGAATTGAGGACAAGCTCAAATGAGCAAGTCATGACTTACACTGTACAGGGTGATTCAGAAAAACTGACGGGAACCGCATGTGATGGGGACATGACACGCTATTCCCTTTACTCAAAGCAAAAGGGTTGACTTGAGTCACTAGTCCTGAGGCCTCGCCCCAGCCTACGTTTTTGGTTATTTTTCTAGACATTTTTATTACTCACCACTGTGTTATCTTTGTGTGGAATTCCCTCCAGAATCTTAAGGTCGACAATGAACAACCTCCTCGCTTCTATGATTTGCTCCAAAGACCATCCTTCCAGGAACAGCTTCAGGGAGTCTGCCGAGACATCGAAGCTGGAGTAACAGAATCAATGTTACGGCATCGCATCAGAAGAACTCAAAAGAAGACAATTAGCTTACAATTTTCACATATCAAAGGAGCCCGAGCACCAATATTCAAAGCCAATAACTACAGAGCAAAAATTTCCAAAGCTACTGCCCCTTTGACTTGAATCTTCTGCCAAGTTTTGGCAAAAACAGAATTATGACTCAAAATCAGAGTATGAATATTACTCTGATATTTTTACCACTACACAGCTTACTTACTTCTCAGGAATCTTCTTGCAGAGTTTGATAAGAACAGGATTCGTCCCACAAAGCCTCTGAGCTCCAAATCTGGTATCATTGCTCCATTGGTGGATGCCCTGCAATGGAATTTTGTATTTTTGAGGGAACCATTTTTTGGAAAACTCTTATTATCAATGGAAATGGCCATTGGCATTGAAGTATTGAGAAGTGATTGACTCAGTTGATGCTTACTAGTATTTTTGGGAAAAAGGTTGTAGCAGAGGTCTAGTATGTTAAGGATGTAAGTCCTCATTCCTCAATCAAAGGATTTGATCAAACATCTAAGATCTGGATTTGATCAAACATCTGGTCCGTTGCTCGAACAAGGATGTGGGAAAACTCCAGCAAGGTCTCACCAGAGCTATTAATCATGAAGTATAATCATTCCCTTTTCATTTTGTTACTTCCTTTCTGACTTTTCTTCTTGACTTACTGCAGGCGTTTCCAAGTCTTTGTATTTCTTATACAGATTATGGAGGTCATCCAATGTCGACCATCTCTCTCCAGACGATGAGAGCTCAATCAGTTTCTTCTCTATGATCAGCTTTGTCTTCTGTTTTGTCAGGTCCCACTGAAATGCCAAAAACAAGACAAATATTAAAGCCACTCCTGGTAGATTATGCCTGACTTGACAATGTCTACATAAAGCTTGATTGACAAAAACCATTTGTCATGAATAAAAGATAACTTATCATTGTTTATATTGCAGTGGCAGCCAATACATTATGCATGCAGTAATTCAGGTTATACATCTACATGTGCATGTACTGGGTAGCTGCATGAATTTCCATCTCAGTCTATTTTTTGAAACATTGCTTACACCAGCATCAAACACTAACTTTAATGTTTGATTCTGAAATATGCTTAAGTTTTCATATATCGATGCATCATTGCATTGTTTGGTTTTTATATCATGATTCCTTTTTCTGTCACTAGCTGACTACCTTTTGTGCCAGCCACAAAATATCAAAATTTGGCTCCTTGGCTGTTTACAATACTTGCCGAATTTTCTCAAGGGACCAGTGACCTACATGTTGTAGCGAAAGGTAAATACAATAGAGATCAACCTTGCCATAAATCTTCCACTCACGTATGGAATCACCCAAATAGAGCAAGACTGAACAGATAAATAATTTGAAATTGAAAGAAAAGTCAAAAAAATTACTATCTTATCTATTGTACAAAAGTAAAAGGTGGGAATGTGATCCAGAAAAATATATGTATATGAATTGGAACACAATTTATACAGGCATAAAGATGTACATGTATGTATAATGCCCTTATGCATACTCATTAAAATTGACAAGGAAAAGGCTTTTCCAATGGCCGTACTGAAACCATTGTCAACCTTGAGCATTTACGAGGCAAAACACCCCAAAGTGGACTCATTCTGACCTTCTGGTTGTGACTTTGTCCTCCCAAGACCAGAATGGAATAAAAGGAACCAAACACCACGAAACCTGCAACCTATCTATAATACGGCTGATAGATTATGCCTTTTCATGGTAAAGTGGAATGGACAACCTATAACTAAGGCTTTTATCAAGGGAACAGGCAGAAGCTGAATCTACATATTCACAGTCAACAGAATGTTTGTTTTTTGCATGGGTGGCGAAAGCTACGTGTGCTTTGATACAAGCAATCTGTTCTCTTAAAATAGCAAGATTTCATGATCATAAGTGAGAGGAAAACAATAAGAAATACACAACCAAGCCACCAAACAACATGCAAACCAAACCTATTGAATATAAGACATACACTAGGAATGTCCTTTCCTTGATAGTTTCTTTCTACTTGGCCACCATTCTGCAAGGTTAAAATTGTTGTTAAAAAGCTTCTAAAACCAGCAATTATGGAAAGCAATACCATTTTACAACAGCCACCAGTCACCACCTGCACAAAATTTTTTGTTTTGTTTGTAGAAGAGCAAAAAAGTGCGAGGATATTGCACAGATTCTTCGGTGCAGACTTTAGTCACTTCAAAATGGTTTATCTCAAAATTTGGGGTTTTGGTTCTTCATCTTTGGCTGTGAACACAACAGATAGCACAAGCAGACACTGCAACAGACATGACAGAGTCAGAGGGACGGGCATGTCAACAATAGCGCACACTGACTTCGACAGCAAAACATTGAACTACACTATTATCAGACTTTCAAGTGTAACATGACTCGCGCACAAAACTGGACAAGCATACTGTTACATGTAAAGCAGAAATATTGCAATATGATGTATCTATATAAACTTCACTTGTTTGAGTTCTCCTTGAATCACCCATGCCCTTATAAAAAGTGCAAAGTTTGGGAATCTGACTATTTATGTCATTGTGAAGTACATTATGGTTATTCCCATGATCAGCCTTGTTGATTTTCTTCTTTTCAGAATTCTATCATGATATTATCGTTACCTCTCCCACTGAATTGGTTAGAATCCAATGGAAATCCTGAGGTGAAGCTACGTGTAATGAAAATGTTAAGAAGCAATTAAATATACTTTAAGCAAACAGAACTATACCATACCCATATCTCTTCCTAGAGAAAAATCATAAATGAGTTTACATTTGAGAATGTTTATGCGCAATCTACATTCTTTCTGGAATATCTAACATGAAAATCTTTAAAAAATGTAGTTCCTCACTCTATGGACTTGGAAGGCCAGCTGAGCTGGCCAGGTCTTCTTGGCTATGTCTACCAGAGGTCAAACCTAATTGACAATTTCTGAACTGATTGATTATTTTATTACCAAAATCCAATAAGATTAATTTCTCTTACTACATGAACTACAATCATGAGTTTCAAATAAAACAACTTTTCAAAAGTTTTATCTTTTCTTACCTTATGATCTTCAGAAAAGTATTCATCCTCTGGAAGTTCTTTGATCTGGAACAGAAACAACAACTTAGGGACAGCGACAACTTCTAGCCAACTTCTTAAGTGTCATATTTCCAACCTCTACACAAGCCCTGGCCACTGTTAAAAGTGGTCTGGATGAAGACCTAGCACATTTTAGTTACCTGAACTGGAGCACCAGGAAATTTCTCTTCATATTCATACAATGCTTGCATTTCTTTCAGCTCCAAATGTCTCTGTTCACTGTGTTCATCGTACTGGGGAAGAGACGTATCAAGGCGCTGAATGATGTAATGACGATCTTCCTTGATCCAACGATGAACAGGAAAAAAATAGAACGTGTGTCTCTTTCGGTCCTCCACAACAATTTTTTCCACAAACCAATTTGGAGACACACCAGTATTGTCTCTCCAGAATTCAACCGCCTGAATCGGCCCGATCTTGTTTACGTTTCTAAGTGGGAAAACATCGGTTTCCCCCCTCTCGAAATCATCCTTGAAAAGGACATCCAAGTCTTGGGGAGGCGTGGATCTGTTGTCAGAATCATGCATTTGGAACTTCACATTCGCATCAGTTCCTGCCCGTTTCTTATCACCAGTTCTAACATATACAACATATTCCGCACGAGCAGTACCAGTACAAGACAGGACGTTACCCATGGCTGCTAATCAAATGCAGGATTTGACGCAAACAGTGAATTTATGAGGGCCTTTTTGTGCAATTTCTGGTAAAGATTTGTTTGTTGTTTGACGTTGTTGTTGTCGTTTCCGGTATTCAAATTTCTACCTCTGCCGTGATACCAGCCACCTATCGGAGACAGGTACAACCTCGACCTCCGAATTTGTGTTCGTTTGTAATTTTCTTTCGGTGTTTATTACATCAAAATCTAAGATTTTACGATTATTGAACTTGTCATACTATAGACAAGATGCCAGAGCGTAAGTTTAATGCATTCGAATGGCAATAAAACATTTTGTTAATGGAAAACATGACCCGAAAATGTCTTTAGCAAAACTGCTGTGTTGCATTGCAGTGTACATTTTGTGTTGCATACAGAATGTCCCAAAAAATTGTCTGATGTCTTCAGACTTGACTACTCCACTCCCAGTGATCAAACTTGTTTTACGCCACGTGATGTGTCTCGACCTAGGTCGTGTATGCATATCTGCCGAATGGCCAATTGTGTCTGATTTATCACTATCGGGCTTCTCATACCACCCCAGCCCTGGACCCTGTGGCTATTAATTAAAAAACAATTTCTTTGCCTTGTACATGTATTTTGTAAAAAATGTTTTTCTATATTTTCTTTGTTATAGGTGGCGCTGATACTGAGGTTTTCTCAAATCCTCTACCACCATCTGATCTCGTCCATAATACCTCCGCTGAAGACCAGGATGACCTGTAAGTTGATTCAGGAAACAATCCACAAATTTTACTCTGGAGACATACTGTGAAGGGATAGATCGGTGTACTTTGCCTATGGCAGTAGTTCATTCCTAAAAAACCAAGCTTGCTTTATTGAACCGTTTTTCGAGGTTCAATGAATGAATATCATTTATCATCATACTCTTTTCAGGCATCCACTAACCAATGATGACTTCAGGAAGTTGATGATGACTCCCCGGGTTCCTGGGATGGGATCTGGGGCAGCAGCATCAGCAACAGCCAGTGCCACAGCTGGGAGCACTTCAGCCACTCCAGCAGCACCAGCTGCAAGGATAGTGACTAAACCGTAAGTTTTGATTGTTACCAATTATCAGTTGCATAGTGCTGGGCTCAGAATCAGGAGCTTGTAGGTTCGAATCTGTGAGTTAGAAGTAACATTGCTGTCTAAGTTTCCTTGAGCAAGGCACTTAAGACTTAAATTGCTTTGTCCTAGAATTAGACATATACATGTAACTGATTTTCCCTTGACCCCGTGCCTATGCCAGAGCAAGTAAAACTTTGTCCCAGAGCTGGAATCACCTGTCCTGTTCTATCACAAGTCAGAATATATGATCTGAAACTTACAACTTGCAGTACTGGTTCCACAGAGCCAGAAGAAGAGGACGATGCAGCCACAAGGCGACGTAAGAAGAAGAGTTATTATGCTAAGCTGAAAAAGCTTGAGGAAGAGAGAGAGAAGGAGTTGGCTGCAAAATATAGAGACAGGGTAAGTACTAAGTCCAGGGGTGAAAAAAAACTATTTTTGACTGAATTTTGGTAATTTCCTCTCACAGTAGTGAAGTATAGGTGGTTTGGTTTTCTCATGAAATGTTTACTGTTACTGTACATGAATGCCAGTACTTATGGTTTTCAAAAAGGAAATGCTTCAGCCAAGTCATGCATTTACTATTTGCCTACTCGATATTTGTCAGTTGTCCGAAACCTGAAATTTTTTGGCAACATCCTGTTTGGAAAATATATCCTGGTCAAATCCTTATTAACTCACTTCAACTTCAAACCAACTCTTGTTGCAGGAAGGTGTTAAGATTTCTTAGAAAATTGTAGCTGCTGAATTCAATGGGACATTTATGTTAGTTTTCACTGAAAAGATACAGAGATTGTTTGTACTAACTTGTTTGTTGGCAAAATGTCATTTGAAATAATAGAAGAAGTATATAATGTGAAAAACTTCTAGATCTTAGTCACTGTGTATAGAATGTATCTTATGATTCACTTTTCAGGCCCGTGAGAGAAGAGATGGAAACAACAAAGATTATGAACAGCCTGAAATGATCAGCACTACAGCTGACTACAGAGCTGTGGCCCCTGATGCTAAATCGTAAGTCTATACTGACCTACATTTCTAATGCAAAGGAATTGCCAAGAATAGCAACCAAAAGTGAAATGAGACCAGATCCCATTGACCTTGCCTCAAATCATATTTGTAATTCTTCAACCACCTCTATGAATTGGGCATGGGTCCAGTTAACTATGGCCTTGGGCCCTAGCATTTCTGATATCAACAACATTTTTCAGGGGCGAGGGTCTGGCAGAGAGAAGGAAACAGCTAATCCAGGAGTCCAAGTATCTTGGTGGCGACATGGAGCACACGCATTTAGTGAAAGGTCTCGACTTTGCCTTGTTGGAAAAGGTCCGGGCTGAGATCACATCAAAGGAAACGTTCGATGTCGAGGTGGAAGAAACTATCAAGAAAAAGGAAAAGGAAGAAGTGCCTGAAGAACAGGTAGAATTCCGGACAAAAATGGCCCGGAATATTTTCAGGACTATTTTCAAGACAAAGGCGCCTGAGAGAAATGAACTTTTTCTGCCAAGACGGATGGCGTATGTTGTCGATCTGGAAGATGATTACGGAGACTCAGAGATTCCTACAACATTGATAAGGAGTAAAGCCGATTGTCCAAGTCTTGAGGTGGGTATATTCCTGGTTGTTATTGACAAAGGTTATGGTCAACATGAACTCGTTTCAATACTAGTTGATTGACCTGTACAAATGATGAAACATCGAGCTATTCTAATGTACTTTTTCTTCACTGGGTCAACCTCAATATTAAGATGTTCACCAGAAATGGTAAAAATGTTTCAAATGAAATTACTTTTTTCCCCTGATCCTGTTTTCAATCATGTTCCTTCACTCGATGAACTTGTACTCAAAACTGATACCTCTTATTTTAGTCCACGACCACCTTGACAACAAATGACATTGTCATCAACAAACTGACACAGATCTTGTCCTATCTGCGACAAGGTCGACGAGATAGAAAGAGGGCAAAGAAAGACAAAGGCAAGAAAGAAGATGAGCGGAAGGAGAAATTAGCTGGTCATGATGATTTGTAAGTGTCTGAGGTTGACATTTAAGAAAATTTCTCTACGTGGTTGTGGTGGTTCGGAGTTGGTAGCTGCTACTCATTTGTTTTGGGTGTAAATCAAATTTGCAGGTACTATACTATGGTTTTTGAGAAATGTTTATTGCAAATGTTCTTTACAAATGTGTTCTTCAGGATCTATGGCGATATCGGTGACTACATCCCATCATATGGACGGGAAAAAGACCGCAAGAAAGACGATCGAGATCGTGAGAGGGACAGGCGAGATAGGGACAGGGATCAAGGTAGAGATCGACGGGATTATCGGGATCGAGACAGGGACAGGCATCGTGGCAGAGACAGGGATCGCGAGAGGGACCAGGATTTTGGACGGGAACGCGGGAGGAGGGATCGTGATAGGGAACGAGATATGGATCGGCGGGAAAGGAAGAACTATTTTGAGAAGCCGATAGATGAGGATGATGTACGAGACAAGGGGGCACAGTCTGCCAAGGATCTTGTCAAGTCTATCAATGAAAAGTTTTCCAAGGTAAATTGTTCATTTATCATCAAAACTATTGATTGCACAGCAGGCATTGGGATGATTTAGTAGTTTGTATGGGACTACCCCTCAGTTTGTTATTGACTCTATTTGTCTCTTGTTATTTTCAATTATTTTGCTGGTCTATTTTAGGGCTGGGCTCCAGCTGATATGGAACGTGAGGCTCAATTTAAGGAAGAGGATGCAGAGAAAAAACCGTAAGTTGTCATGTCTTCATGCTTGAAAAGTCACGTTGCCTGCTTCTAATCATTTAGCTGTGTTCTGTTGGAAGCCCAGCAGAGAACAACCTTGCAAAGGATAAAATGTAGAGAAGAAACTGTGGGGAACAGAGGAAGATCTGAACATCAAAGCTTTGTTCACCAACCTAAGAATTTGATGCTGTCGTCATACGCTAAGAAGAAGATGAGAAGACTTATCACTTTTCATTGGCTTATCCTATATTTTCAGTAAACCAGAAAAAGAGCGCCTGAAGAAACTGCAGAAGAAAATGGTCATCGACAGTTATGCCGAGTGCTACCCTGGGTAAGATATCAGCTTCTTTTGTATACTTCAGTCATCCAGACACAGTAAGATTAGTAAGCTCAATCTATTCCCTTGAGCTGAATTTAATTGAGATTGTCTCCAGTTTCGCCATTGTGCCCAATGGCTTCTTCTAGACTGACGTTGTTCACGTCCGATATGACATTTCTGCCATGAACAAAAGAGGTTTGAAAACTTAGAAAAAGGAAAGGTTTTTCGAACAGTACACGAGAATACAGAAATACACATGAAAAGTATAATCTAAATCTCTTCCTTTTCCAGCATGATGGAGTCAGCCGATGCAATTGGTGACTCTGATGATGAGGTCGATTACACCAAGATGGACATGGGAAACAAGAAAGGTCCAGTTGGGAGGTGGGATTTTGATACACAGGAAGAATACAGTGATTACATGTCAAATAAAGAGGCCCTGCCAAAGTAAGTATAAGAGGGCAATTTCTGGGGGAAAACAACAATTAGCATCAAGATTTAGATTAAGATAGCTTAAAGTACAAGCCATAAGGTGAACAAGTAAAGATTTGTGCTTCAGTATTCCATTATTAGTGATTTCGAAACCTTCCTGAATTCTGTAATCTTTTCTTTCAGAGCTGCTTTCCAATATGGTGTCAAAATGGCTGATGGACGTAAGACAAGACGTGCTGGTCCAAAAGATGAAAAAGCCGAGCTTGACCGTGAATGGCAGAAAATACAGAACATTATTCAAAAGAGAAAACATACGGGTACCACTGGAGGACCTTCAAGCACAAAGTATCCCAAGTACTGAGAGAGACTATTGGTTGACATTTTGTTATGGATACATGGGTGGGCTGGTTCAGTGGTTCCTATAAGCTTGACTGTGCATTCATTTCTCAAGAGGATTATCGATTTCTTGGATGCATTGGAGTTGGACTATATCAGTTTCTGTCTACTCTGCCTATTTTACTGATTTTGTCGAATAAACCTTTTGTGTATTTTCAAATTGCCGAAAGCTGAAATTGGCTTGAACTAACCCAAAGATGGAGCTTTCTTATTGGCTAGTTGCAAGTTAGCACATTGGGCATGCAGAATTCATATTCGGTGACATTTTGTTTTCAGTGTTGCAAATTGTGAGATGCTGCACTATTTTCACACCAGAAGATGTCTAAAGGTCCTTAAGAGTAATGCAGAATGTTGAATGTTGCAAATAAATTGTATAAAGAAGAAGATAATGAATAAATTGTAGCAATGTGAATTGGCTATTGTTATTCCCGAGCTTCTTTGATAGGGGTTTTCTCTAAGAAGGAATTGCTGCTGTATCGGACCCACTCATTTGATGCAATTGGCAATATCTCTTTTGCATTGAAGACTCCTTGTTAAAGATTTACTGCTGAGGCTGAATAGGTATTAAATGATGGTTTGAGCCATTGAGAGTCTATTTCTTCCTGGAGTCCTGACTTATTGACTGGCTGGTAATTCGGATGGTCAGAGAGAGCCAAATCATTGGGGGACCTATCCTGTTCCCATGTCCTGTTTAAATTGCCATTTCTGATTTTACTCAAGATAAGGATGTCCGTATATCAATCTACCAGGTGGCAGTATCAGTTGGCTTTCTCTGTTCCCCTTTTTCTGGACACCCCAAAATCTATGGGAAGCCATACCAACAAAAATATTTTTTTGTGGTTTAAATTTGATTTTTGGCATAGTGTTCCGTATTTTGTGGAATATTTCAACAGTTATTGTAAAATTGAGATTATTATGAGTGTCTGGTTGTGGCAATTAATGTGGTAATATGGTCAGATGATTAAACAAAAACGACTGATTCTGAAATTTTAGAATCAGAAGTGTGTCAACACCCGCTCCACAACGAGGCACACTTTTCAATCATGACTCCAGGTAGTCCAATTTCTGTACATCGTAGTGGATCAGTGCGTACATTTTATGATCAAAGTTTTTTTCTCGGAACAAGGATGGGAATGACTCCAATATGGCGGAAATGGACTGTGACAGCTTGTAAATGTGTGGACTTTTAGTGCTGTAGTACTGCCTGTCCTACGTGGAATGACAAATCAATAGGCTTGTGCTTGTTGACTTTCTGCACAATATACTGAATTTCATGATTTGGTAAGTTGTTACCAAGTTTTCTTTTATTTGCAGAATCCCTGACAAATTCCCCCCAAGGCAAAAAGTTCTCCCTGGCCTAGGCCTATCAATCATTCAATATTCAAATTCAATCATCATCAAAATGTTCATCATGGCATGGCCTTAACCCTTAGGCCCTATATTCATGATTTCAAATTCCTATCTCTAGGCCTACTTATCATGCTTTTCTGTGAGGTCAGAAGACATAATGATATTGCACGTCCTGCCCCATGGCCATGATGTCAATCTGAATCTCTGTACGCAGATAAATCATCGCCAAAACCTAGTATAATATAGCTGCTGCAAGATACACCGGTACCACCTAGGTCGGCAAAATAAACCATCTTTACAATAGATCTTCATGGTAAAAGAAGCCAGACAATGGCTCGAGAGGCATTGTCTGGCGTCATTGATCCTTATAACTTAATGTGAAGGTAATCTGTTTTGCCGTCCTCAGGTGGTACCGGCGGCAAGGGCCTAGGCTATTGCCTATTTATTGGTAACAATCGATAACACACAAGACATTGCGATAGTATGTCATCCTGGAGGGGACGTGTACGGACATGGTTTTTAGAATGTTTGTGTACATTTTCTGATGCATCCAAGAATGGCCCTAGAACATAGGAATTTGTGACAACATAGTCATTGGGCCCAGGCCACCAATAAATCTGCCTACTTCTCGGAGTTGTTCTTCATAAAGAGTGAGTCCATGAACTGCAAAATTGCTCTGTCAGGTAGCGGCTGTTCCAAGATACTCACTGGTTACCAAATACCACATCATCTTGCACCTGGTTCAGTATGCTATTACTGGTATGCTGAGTTGATTGAGTGTGACTTCAATCCTTGCAAATCCTTAGGGTAATGTACAGTACAGGAATGAAACAATTCTTGTATTCTGTATGAAATAACAAACTCTGTGTACACAACCCAATTTCCATAATTTGCATTGCTTTTATACATAAATTACCTTAGCTACATGTGCTCGAAACTATTATAAGCTCACCTTTTATAAATATATTTGATGTACTTGGTGCAAGCTTACAGTCATAACAGTGCTCGGAAACATATTTTGGTAAAATCATTATTGCTGTCATCTCGGTGGAAAAGCTTGATAAAGGTTGTTTCAACAGTTATCTTTTATTCTCCAAAAATCAAACAGGTGCATCTGCCTGGAGATTCAAATATTGGTGAATAGAAAATCGAAAGGGCACCTGTTCAGCTAAGTCTTTTGTCAATTTCTGTCTCTGGCAGTCACCCCGGAGGAAGAGGAGATCTTCTAGTTCTACATCTAGTCGAAGTCAATCTGCTGCTGGGTCTACCAAATTTTAATAAATTGAATTGAAACAAAAGTACATGTAGTTTCATCCATTGGTCACATATCTATCCAGTGGAGTGACAAAATCGTATAACTGTAATCACTTTTTTATCGTTTCATTATACAGGTTGTTCATAAACGGGGAATTGTTTCACAACAAGTGACAACGCAGCCAATATGAGACGAAATTCAGTCACGATCATCAAGTTTTTCCTCGTGGCGATACTTGTCATCACGATTGGACCTCTCATGATGAAAATGATGCCGAGTAATGGAGACAGGGGCCGAGGACCATTCGGAACTGGGGACTTCTTACCACGGCCTCCCAGAGAGGTGCAGGTGAGCAGTTTTTACTTAACCGCATTTTAAAACTTGATCAGGTTATCATTTGTTTGGAAACATTAACAAGTTTAATGGTCCAGCCTGCCTCAAGCTAAGACTCTGAATACAAGAATAATGCTTTCTTTGTTACTAGACAAATGGACATTTAAAAAAGAAAATCTTTGCCTGTGGTATATTGGCAATAATGCTATTACTGGTATGCTGGGGGATTGATGGGTATTTATTCTATAGTAAAAGACTTTGAGATTGCATTTAATGTATTTTGCTTCTTCAAAAGCAAACTTTTGAGTAATCCTCTCTGTACGAATGTATGTATTGACTCAACTTCTGCACACATGACAAACATCCATAATTTGATGCAGATTATCAATCAGAACTCTTTGTTGACCTGATGAGATGAGAAATTTGTTTCTTTTTCCTAGGTAATACATTGTTAAATTGAGCTACATAACATGTATACTATACTATTAATCAGAAGAGACAGCTGCTAGAGCAATACATGTCCACCATTTGCATGGTTGTTGAAATATCATATATCATGTGCAGGGATGTAGCTTTGATCAGTACAGTGGATAGTATTATTGTTGGCTAAGGACCAGGAGTTGATACCAGCTTTGTCAGTGAGAGATGACTCCAGAGATTTCCATGTGAGTTGCTAGTTAACTGTTCCTGTCTTGGAAGTCAGGATTTGAAAGGTCTCACCCAATCCAATCCATTGTCTCGTTCATTTTTCTTTTTGCAATGATATGATGTTGCCATGGAAAATCTTCCAAGACCTTTCTGTCATGTCTGTTTGGAAATGTTGGCTTGAGCTTGTGTGGGTATTTCATATATCCTTAATTTACGAAAGGGTAAAAGAATCATGAATAGCAGAAGCGTCTTGCATGTCTTGACCTACCAAGTCTTTGATATCGCAACTGTGGCTTGTGATACAAGCTACAGGAAGCCTGGATGCATGAATCATAGAACTAAAACATTGCTGTTAAAACTGCAGTGATTTCATGATAACAATGGTAGTGTCAATGGTAGTGGTGTATATCAGACCAAATTAGAAGGCATCAAAATGACAAAATGCGTGTTTTCAGCTTGTTTAACTTTAAGTTTGTCAAGAAATTGTCTGCGAATCCTCCTCCCCAGCACGCCATCTTCTGGCCAGCTCGGTAAACTTATTACCCGATATCTGTGGTCAACATGCCATGAGAAATAGATGGGTTTATGAGTGCATCATGGCATGTGGGAAGGGATGATAAGTTGGAGTGATCAGGTCGATGTGATAATGGAATGGCAGATTATGTCTTTGCGTTTGTGGTCCTACTAAGGCAAGTATATTATTTCTCAAGTCGTCATTGGACTTGGAGTGATGCCTTCACTGCGGTTTCAGTAGTTTTTTGTGCCAAAACTTGGAAAAGAGTAGTGCCAATATCACCTGCTGGTTAAATAAGGACTAAGCTGATGTTTAGTCATTTTTTGTTTTTGTTGGTAGATTACTTGAGCTCGACAGAAATGTCACATCCTCCTTTCTTTATAATCAGCTCAAAAAGCCAATATCACTCACATTACGTCCGAACAAACAATCTAAAATGACAAGGTGATGGTGATTATCAAGATTCTTTGTTCAAATATCATAGTTGGAAAAAACGGCTTTTATTGAAGGAAATTGATCATTGTGAGTACTTTGTAGTTAGCCATGGTTGGACACTGGGTTTATTGGCCTCCATCTTCGTCCTGTTGTAACTTTGAACACTTATCTTCCCTGGTGTTCTTTGTTGCTGGTGAAATTGAGGGTCAAAAGAAGCTGTCAAAATAGAGTGCTTGGTCCCCTTCTTTTGCCAAATTGATTCCATTGACTCTCCATGTATTGTAGCCAGTAACCAGAATATCAATTTGATTCACCCCAATGATTATGTACATCCATAAACTTGGTGGTATATTTCACAAAATAGATACTTGTCTCTGGAGGTAATACAAACCGGTCTATTATGTCTAACCACTACTTTGATATTCCTCAGATTTACCCAAGACAGGATTGTTGCAATCAATTGTGTCTTCCATTGGTACAGTGGCTGGCAGGTGTGCACTGGCATTTCATCAGAGCATAATGGGCTAAATTAGTGATTCCCTACCAGCGTTATTGCCCATCAGTAGATCACTGGTAATAATAGGGATATAAAATGGGCTTAGAGGAAAGCTCTCAACCTAAAAAAGCTGATGTCCTCCTAGCATACGCTACATTTAGTGGAAGCGCAAACACAGTATCATTTGAAAGACCTTGCCAAAACACAACAAGATCTTTGGTAATGAGTTTCAGCAAGGGTATTGTGACGGGTGTGTGACTGTGCCAAATGATATAATTGGGAGCCTGACTGTTATTGTCTGAATTGATAAAGAGTTAACGTTTCAAGTCAATATTGATCAATCCAAGTCGGAAGATGAGAGAGATGAGAGGGAGAGATAGACGTAGATGAAAAAGCGTCATCGGAAACATCACAGATATTGGCACATAAATACTCGCATAATCTTGCACAACCCATCTCATTCCAACAGCTTAATTAATGGTGGCGGCGGGGCCGGATGCTGAGCCTGCGGCATCTGAAACACACTTATCATAACACATCTGACGATTAAGGATGATGGCTTGTCTGTCGGGCGGCTTGAATCATTCTTTTATGAGTAATCAATCTTTTTCTGTAAGAACTTTTGTGTTACAGAACATTGGCAGTATAGTATTTTTATTTCTTTCAGCTTATTGGCGCATAGTGTGTTGATACCAGTGGACTGAATTTGGTGTAAAGATGTCCAGAATTGAACACTCTGAAGATGATTCAGAACCCAACATTTGCCAAATGTCCTTATGTCCTGGCTACTGAACAAGCTGCTTTATGTATTACTTGTCTAGCAGCACTCCTCAGGGGGGTATGATACATTGTCTTTACTTTCCTCCACCTATCAGATACCCGTCCCCATCAGATATTGATGAGAGTCTGTAATTTCACCTGCAGTTGTCATAACGATATAACGATATTGTTTCCAGTACAGGAGTCCCCATATTGATCGCTGAATGAATAATTAAGCGGCAGACAACAATATGAATTGTCATGAGACATGAAATCGAAATCTTCTATGGGGGGGTGTTTTAACTAAATTATGTTATTTTGTATAACCAGTATCGCGGCTGATGGTTGCCGCAGCAGCCATCTTGTGTTTCGTTTCATATTACTTACTAAAAAAATGCAATCTTTTGCCAGTGGTTGGTTGGACACATTGCATATGCAAATATATTGGTCAAAAAGCTTAGAACATCGACGCAGTCTATTCCTTGATGGATTTCATTTTCATGTTTATTCCATTCGTTGTGCTTCGTTCCTTGAGAGTATGTCAATTAGCAATCGACTTTTGCTTTGATCAATCTTGGTAAGATCAAACTTGAAATGTTAGATGATTGATTTTCTATGGATAAATTTATAACGTCAAAGGTAGCTTGACTCATGTGTAAGGAAAATCCCCCGGGGCTACCTGAAGCTATTTTGAGTAAACAAAAACTTTCTTGCGTAGCATGTGATTAAGCCAACTAATGATGGCGAAGCTTGGACAAACTTCTTGGCATGATGCGTTGAGCGTCTGTGGGTAGGAGTCATGTAGGAGATGGGCAATGATAATAATATGGCAAATTGAAAAAGGTGGAAGAGTGCTCTCATGCTTTCATCAACCTCAGTAACCATTGAAGCCATTGTGAATGAGCTGAGTAGTGTGTCAGTGTTAACTCTTGATAGGTCGGGATGGCAAGAATGTACCAAAGTTGTTCACAACTCAGAGCTTTTTGAAGGAAAATCTGAATGTGACATGGGCATAGTCCTGTGCACGATACAGTCTGACGTTTCACCAAGGCATCATTTGCCCCCCCCCCCCCCCGATTTCAAGACCACTGACTACATCTTGCCAAATACGGGCAAGGACCTGTTGACATTACCATCCCTTCATTTATCGTTCGTTACAGTTTTACAGCATCTAAAGGTCAAAGTTTTCATAAGCAACACTTGGCATTTCACAAATTTCTGAATTCACTCGCTCACATATTTATTACATCAGGCCTCAATCCTACAGTCGGTAACAGTTCATAACGCATTGCATGGTCTTGGACTTCTGCAACCAAAGATCAATCAATATTACCAAGCTGTGGTGGAAGAACACATGTTTCTACCGAATCAATTCTGTCATATTTCTCTTGTTCTCTTATGATTTGTGCGCTTGTGCATGATGCAGTTTGTCGAGTACTGTTCATGCATGTAGCTTACATGTAGCAACCCATTAGCGGTACATTAGTCAGTCAGTGACGATAACTTGCTGCAAATTACAGGCAGTGAATTCATGCCAAGTTAAATACACACATATTACTGGACTTCCTCTATGATATTTGACAACATTACCTAATGACCAAATATGTATGTAGTCCTTTCGCACTGAACAGAGGACAGGGCATCAGCTGGACTACTTAAGATCTTAAGGATTGCCTCATGACATAGTTTTCATGACATAACACGCCCTTATGAATCTATCTTATTTCAGCATCCAAAACTCCTGCATTTTGAGATCTTTGTGAATAGGAACCAGCTTAAGATGACAAGTGGAGCACTTAGCGCAGTTGACAAGATCAAGAAACCCTAACTGGGTTACTTGTCAATTTCACCTCCGTTGAAATGTCACTGATCCAAAATACAGCGTCTTATTTTTTTCCATTCCTGTATTTTCAGCCTCCAGCAGCTGTGGGTACTCTGCACCGCATCGACTGGCACAATTATACAGAAATCGCTCTCCTGCAGAAAAGAACAGGTAGGGATCAATAAGAATCAGCAAGTCTTTCGATAACTGCTGAATATAGAAAGCGAAGTTAGCGAAAGAACATTTCTCTGTGTTATTGAATTTGTGCATTATTTCTATGACTTCCCTGGAAGGGAGCAATAGATCTGGTGCTGGTAACACGGTGAATTGCATTTCTGTTGATTCAACACATTGTTTATTGCTTCCTGCTTCAAACGAATCAGAAAGTAAAACTGTTAGCTCATCTGCCTCGTTCGCCCCATCATATCGTATCTCAACCACACCAATATGTTCTCATAAAATCAGTCCACCAAAGCAGAAATGATCCACTAAAGTTAAGCCGTATTTGGCTCATTTCGCCTGGCAGGGCTGAATGTTGATATGATTCATTAATGCGGCTAGAGGGAATTCGATAAATCTCCCCAGGTTAGGGTAGAGCTGATGAGCCCGGAGCTGTGTGTCTGATCACCGCTTTGAGTCGGAGCCGATGGTTACAAGTCTCCCAGATGAGCTGATGTAAGGCAATAGGAGCATACTTCAGCAAATGGGGGCTGTATATTACAATCTTTCTGCGATATCCTTGAGGATGATCATTATGATAATCTCTCCCCGGGTTAGATTGCCTTGATGGGTCTGAGGCGGTATCTCTGATCGCTGCCTTGTACTGTAGTTACATTTCCCAGATGAATTGTTGTTCGTGATTCAATTCCATCATGGTCTGAGGGTGTATTTCAAGCTACCATCTCCATCGGGGTTGATATTTCATTATGGTATTCTTTGCAATGCCGATGAAACTGATCCTAGATTTAGGTATTCTATAAATCTCTTAAGGTTAGGTCAATGCTGATGATGAGTCTGGAAGGGGACCGCTGATCAAGGCTTTGACAGGAGTTGTGTGTTCTCAGAGAGGCGGTTGTTCGTAAATCAATTCCTTTATGGTCTGAGGCAGTCGAGGCATATTTCCATCTGGCTAGATCAGATAGTTTGCTGAAGTGGAATGTTAGGTATGGAGAATTCCTCATTGCTCAGGTCGGGTCAAACAGAACCCTGAGAGAAGATGCAGTGCTCCCAATGTGCCACTCATCCAGTGGTAAAACTGGCAGAAGTGATCGGGCCGCCATGACAAATGTCAGCTATCAGCAAATCAAACCATTGATCAAGAGGGAGGCATAGATCAGATAGTGGGGTAGCCACATTCTGGAATTAACCAGTCAGATTGGGATGATTGAGGACCATCAAACATGAAATCAACCAATCATGTGTAACTGATATGATGCAGATGAAAACTTTGTACACCAAATCCACTGAGTCTTGTTGCTACCTTTTTCCTGCCAAGATGAAATGTAAACAAACTCTTGATAGAAAAGTTGAACATTCTTGAATCAATTCCAAAACCTTCCTAGAGCTTTAACATGTTCCCCACTCCAATCTGTATAACATATGGCACTTTCCCACAATTTCCAACTTATCATTCGTTTTCTGGGTTAATGGAGAGCTTTGGATGTTTGATCCACAGAATAATCTTCTGAATTAGCGTTTAAATTGGTGTTTGATATCTCAATTTACCTCTGTTTCGATTCAAACGACAAAGTCACACTTGTAGCCTGGATGCAGTAGTTCACAAAATGCTTGTAACTCATCTGGTCAGATTGTCTTCAGTGACGATATCCAGTAGACATGCTTTTCGCTTTTCTCAAGCTATAATTTGAAAGAAGACTGATAAGCCATTGTAACAACCATCACTTATTGCTTAGACTGTCAATTTCATTGGAGAAACCACAAAAGTGGTGCATTTGATATTTCCCCCCGGGAATCTAGTTCTTGAGTTTCACTCAGTATCAGATTCAGAAACAAGTTGGATTGGATTCGAATTTGCATTCATGGCCAAGGTTGATTGGATTTAATGGATGTACCATGAGCTGGTCAGCTAAAGACAGGGTAGGGGCAAATTTATGCTGAGCAACAGAAATGCATATTTCAGAGGCATATTGCTGGGCACTTCCAATCCAATGGCAAGTTTGGTCATGGCAGTCAGTAACGTGTGTCTCAAAATTGGTACAGGAACTCTTTTTCCAGTAGTGGAATCAGGCGTAAACAGAATACTGTCTTTTTTCATCCACCTTCTTTCTGATGTCTAATCATCTCTCAAAGGAGTTTTTTACCAATTTCCTGCTCTTGTCATGAAAATGGCCTGTTTCCTTTGTGGCAGGCTGATATTTATCTCTCTGTCTTAGTTCATTAGTGCAAGTCAAAGAGAAGAGAAAAAAGTAATTTCATCTTGTGCATACAGCAATTTTCGAAACCAGCAAAAACCTTGGCAGCCAGCAGTCTATGTCTCACTATGTTTACAGGAGTGTAAGGAGAATCCTCTGGGTATTGTATTAACAAACTCAATTTGTGGCAGACTTTGATATTGAGAGGATCTCTCCAAATCCATTACCTCAAATAATTAAATTATCCAAGTTAACTTGTTTGATTGCTTAGTTGAATGTGCCAAGCTATTTAGTTTTAAAATTGGTTTCTTGATTAAAGTGCATGTACGATTTTTTATTGAGTTTTATGCCAAAAGGATTGAAGTTGAATTTTGGAACTTTGGAGGTATTTTAGTGGCAAATTCTGTGGTGTGGTCTATTGTGGTATAGCTGTAGCCAAACTGTGGATCAGCTGTATCATTCACTGGTGCCAATACCTTGAAGGTGTAACACGTACTAGTTTCAAGATTTTCTCCATTATATCTCTTCAGGTCCGGGAGAACAAGGCAGGGCAGTCCGTATTGATGGCAGTGAGTCCAAAGAGAAGGATAAACTCTACCGTGTCAATGGTTTCAACGCCTTGGCAAGTGATAAAATATCATTGCATAGATCATTATCAGATATCCGCCATCCCGAGTAAGTACACCTGTTCTTCTTCCTCTTCCTTATTCCTAATTGTCTTCTTCTTCTCAAAGAGTAACATAGTTCAGTTGGCAGTTGGAATCTCAGTCTGACAAGCTTTGCCATGCAAAGGGCAACTTGACTGAATTAACCCCAGGTTTCATTGATGGCCTGGCATCAGTTAAAGACAGCTTCTGTTCACAGTGATTTCACATGGACCATATGTCACATAAAATTATCGATACTGTGAACAGAAGTGTTTGTTGCATTCTTGTTCATCATTTATCAACAGGCTCTCTACTTTCAGTTGTAAATCTGAAAAGTACTTAAATAAACTTCCGAATGCCAGCATAATCATTCCATTCCATGATGAACATTGGACGACGTTACTACGGACCGTCCAGATATCGTTAGACAGAGCACCAAAACATCTTATACATGAAATTATATTAGTTGATGATTTTAGTACAAAAGGTAAGTGTTTGCTAACTTGATCTCGACCCTTACCTCATGATAAACAATGCGCATGTTGTCATTTGGAACTCGCCAGGATGATGAAAACAGTAGGATTTGGCAGCTTGACCTTCCAACCCTCCTCTAAGAAGCATCTGAGATGTTAAAAACTAAGACGACATCGAATACGAACACTGTACATGTACCTGGTACGCCAGAGTCATTTCAATCATTAATTCACCCAACATAAAAGTACTGTTGTACCCTTCATATTATAAATTATGGCATGGAGAGAAACTGGTGCTGTCATCTGCCTTTGTTATGTGGAACTCCCCTGTCTTCATTCTGATGTAGCACATGTTATAAGACTCATGACTACATTTTGAATATCGGTGTGTTTCAAACCATTCCCATTCCCATTCCCAATCTGAATGTCATGCGTCTGTTATATTGGTGTCTTTACAGATTTTCTTAAAAAGCCACTAGATGACTATGTCAAGAAACACTATACAAATGTAAAAGTTCTCCGAGCCAAAAAGCGTGAGGGTCTAATACGAACTCGATTACTGGGGGCCAAGGCTGCCACTGGTCAGGTTCTCATATTTCTAGACTCACACTGTGAGCCAAACATAAATTTCCTGCCTCCTTTATTAGGTAAGTGATTGGTGGTCGGTACCAAACTCCCTGCAAATCTTGTTTTGTGACAGTATATATGAAGAAGCAGAGAATTTTCCAACTTTGATATTTGCCTCGGAGGCACAAAATGTTGGACCAGATTTCATGTTCTTGTGTCATCCGACTCTCCATAGTTGGACAGTTCTAAAATGCTGAGAGACTTGGCATTACATGTCATTACATGACATCAGTTTTCATCCTTGCATTACAGATCCAATTGCTCAGGATCGCCGGACAGTTGTATGTCCATTCATAGATGTTATCGATTATGAAACGTTCCAGTATCGAGCGCAGGATGAAGGTGCAAGGGGAGCATTTGATTGGGAGTTCTTCTACAAACGTCTGCCATTATTGCAAGAAGATCTGAAACATCCATCCAAACCATTCAAGTGAGTGAAATTGTTTTTACCATGGCTACTTTCCTCTTGATAACTGCTTGAGTGTCCAGCTCCCAGCATCATCACCTTCGTCGTCTGCCTCAACTGTTACTATCAAAAGAGGTGTATAGCTAACCAGTTGATACTCGCAGATACCTCTTGGGTCCAGTTAATGCCTATGATATATTACACTACAACTAATCTTTATTGATCATAGCCTCTATTTGTTTCAGGAGCCCTGTCATGGCTGGAGGTCTGTTTGCAATAGATGCCTCGTGGTTCTGGGAGCTTGGGGGCTACGACCCGGGGCTGGACATCTGGGGAGGAGAGCAGTATGAGCTCTCGTTCAAAGTGAGTAACAGGCCTGCTTCAAGACAGGGTAACATTATAATAGATTATTGTTCCAGTCAAAATGGAACGTCACTTATGTTTGAAATTCAACATGAATTGGACATTCTCCGTTCATTTGGTGCGTCTGATCACACCTTGGTCTTCAAGCCGCATCAGTGATGCGGATTCCTTGAAACAAACAACAGTAATTCCCAAATATGTGGCTGATGTTGGAATTAATCTAGATGATTCATCTAGGAGATTATGAATTTGGTAGTTTGATCAAAATTTGTGGCAGTATCAATGTCGTCTCGTACCAACATGCATCATCTCAGTTTGAATTTCAGTCTGAAATTCTCAGCTATGTCTCGCTCCATAAGTTGAAGACACATTATCTGTGGAGTCGAGACTAAAACGGAATATTCTCCCTATTTGATCCTCTTCATAGCTGCTTCTGATGATTGTGCAGTCCTGACGAGACTCAAATCTTCTGTTTACTTTGTATCCGTTTAGATTTGGATGTGCGGAGGACAAATGGTTGACCACCCGTGTTCTCGAATCGGGCATATTTATCGTAGATTTGGAATTTTTTCTAGCGGCCGATTAACAGAAGTATGATAACAATGTAAAATCTCCGAACTAGGAGCTTGTTATTTCTCCATTAATTTGCTTTACTGTCAACCTCTCTTTTATTTTGGGGCAGAAGTTGTGAAGAAGGATATTAGAGAAAAATGGAAAACGCTCCCCTTACTCCCTTGAAAATAAAAGAAAAGGGCAAAAAATAAAGCCAGAAAACTCCTAGGAATCATTTTATGAAGATATGACCGAGGGAGAAGGCATTCCCATAGTGGTGATATGCAACTTGTCCTATGTTATAAACTGCCACCTAATCTATTTTCTTCAAGATTTGGATGTGTGGAGGCAGAATGATCGATGCCCCGTGTTCTCGTATTGGGCATGTCTATCGTAGATTTGCTCCTTTCACTGGACTCTCGCGATCACTAGGCCATGTATGACAATATTGGTAACTCTCCCAACCTAGTCATAGCTTGCCTATTTGTATGACCCCCCTAGTGAGGAGAAGGCAGGTAGTGGTGTTATGCATCTTATATGGCCGAAAATTTGAAGTAAACTTTGATGGAATGATTTAAAACTATCTTGCTGAAAATTTTTTTTTTCCGTGGCCCTGTTGATATAAAACTTCGGATATGTGGGAGAGTTCCCCATGTTCCCATTGAAAACTTCTATTGTTCATTTGGAACTGGAAAGTTGTTTCCAAGAGTGATGGGTTACACTCCCACTGACTCTGCCTGGACATTTTTGGACAAACTCAGGAGGTTTCTAGGCTCATATTTCAACCGATTTTTAAAGAATGGTTAGACCTTTTGGACGCTCTTTCTATATTTGTGTTATTTTCTTAGATCTGGCAGTGTGGAGGGACAATGATTGACATGCCATGCTCCCGTATAGGCCATGTCTATAGAAAGTTCATGCCCTTCAGCGGTGCAGGGTCTGGTGACTATCAGGCGAGGGTAAGGCGTGTATCTTGCTTGGGGCCTGCAAATTCTTATCTAACTGTTCTCTGGTAGTGAACTAACCTTAGAGCATGCACACATGTAGTGAAAGTTACAACTAGCCATCACTATATACTGTAGTGTAGGCTATAAGAGTTCCTTTTAGAGGGTTACCCCTCCCCACCTCCCAGTTGGGAAAATACTATGGCATGCTTCGTGTGATAACCATTTGATCCATTTGTACATCTAAAAAGAATTCATGGACACTAAAAAACTACCATGGTAACAGGCTAAGATGGGAAAGTAGGCCCCCTCTTTATCCTGCACACTTTAACATTAGGCTTTTTTCTCAGATTTGGCAGTGTGGTGGAATGATGCTTGATGCCGGTTGCTCCAGGATCGGCCATGTTTATAGAAAATTTAGTCCTTTCACGAGCAGTGGTGCAGGTGATTACACCTCGAGGGTAAGCTTGCCGTTTTATTGCTTGAAAAGAGATTGCTTATAATGAGAGTCATATCACTTCGAGGAACTTCTAATTACCTGTTTGAATGACTTTTCAACTTCTAATTCAAGGTTATGTCTAAAGTCTCCCACACTTTTTCATCACTTAATCCTTCTATTTGTCCATGCCTCATTGATATATGAAAATACACCTAGCTTGGGGAAAGAGTGTAACTCTTTTAAGCGGAATATTCTACTCTATGAAAGTAGGCGGTTTTGTAGAATGTTTATTTTGTTTGGCGCAGCGTGGCCGACCAAGTGATCGAAGTATCTTCTGCTTTTGAATTTAAGGGAGAAGTTTTGAAATATTCAGAGATGAATACCCCTTTAAATGTGTGGTTATGACAGTGATTATAAGCGATCTCTTTTGATCTTGCTGCATGCTTTTGGCTCTAACAAAATGTATATTTGAAAAAAATGTTCTAACTGCATTTCTTTACAGGGGTGGATGGTTTAACAAGGATACAAGTGACAAAGGAATTGAGAAATTTCATTGATCTGGCAGGGAGAATCTCTTGCTTGGCATTATTAATTTATCACAATTTCTGATTGTTGGAGTAGATTTTTTTAATCCGATTTGTACATTGGAAATAAGCTCTTGGCATTTGGTGTTTTCAACTTATCAACTTAGGACAGAATACCAAGTCTCTTCTAAAGATGACAAGCTGGTCGAGAGTATCGAAATTTTTCTCATGCATGAATTTAACTTACTGTACCCTGCCAGATAATGATTTCCATTCCTCACACCAGGTGACAGCACGGTCCAGTCATGGGACAGTCATCCGAGTCTAATCACACATTTCATCTTCTCTTTTCATGTTCTGTCATGTCTATAGATATGGCAGTGCGGTGGCAAAATGGTGGATACGGCCTGTTCTCGGATAGGCCATATCTATAGGAAATTTGCACCGTTCCCTAACCCGGGTATAGGTGACTTTATATCGAGGGTAAGCTGGTGGTGTAAGCAGACGGCCGACCTCTGTTCCTTTAGCTTTTTATGTTGTGTCCAAAAGTAATGCAATAGTTCTGTACATCTGCAGATACGTACTGTTTGTCTTGCACCCATGTTTTTTGAATCTCTTTAATTCACTATAGTCTGACTGCGTCTCACTGTCTGTAAATCTCCCTATATCACTACAGTACTACCTAAATAATGTTTCAATGAGGCTTTTATACATTGCATTCTAGCATGTTTTTGATATGCTTCTTGTCACTGTTGTCACATCTATGATTTAGAGTTTTATTCAAAACCTTTACCTAAGTTTATAAAAGTGATATGTTGAGGAATATGTAAGCGTCAGACATCTAATAGAACAAGATCCATGGGAGTTTACTAGGGACTCTTTGTGAACACCTACTTGGTCATTCTCCTCATACCTGTAGAGCAACCTCCTTGCCCATTTGGTTTCATCCAACCTAGTTGTACGCCAAATCCATCTACAGTTATTATAAAACCCCTTTTCAGGTCTGCTAGACAGCTACACCTCCAGCTTATCTGTTAATGAACTAAAATAAGAAATGCGTCTTGTTTGCCTTTGTCGAAGGGTATCCAGTGCCAACAAGAAAAATATAACCACTGATGTTGATTTTGTGTCACTTTCAATGTCGGCCAAGATCAGAGCGTGATTATAACACATGTGACTCCATTCGCCCATGCCATTGATAAAACAATAATACCTGACTTATTGGCCCATCCCCATTCAAACGATTGTAATGATTGAGGGCGGAGCCTCATTCCTTGTATTCGAGGTTTTAGAGTATACTTATTATTATTATACAGAATTACAAGCGTGTAGCCGAAGTTTGGATGGACGAATACAAGGAGTACTTGTATAAGCGCCGGCCCCACTGGAAGACTGCTAATGCAGGCGACTTAACTGCCCAGTTTGAGATACGGGAGAGATTAAAGTGTAAATCATTCAAGTGGTTTATGACAGAGATAGCGTTTGATCTGCCCAATTTCTATCCTCCGGTTGAGCCGCCGAATTTTGCTGAAGGGGAGGTAGGTCATGAAGTTTTGTGTCTCGTGTTTACATGCACTTTCAGGGAAAGAAGACTTAGAGGTTTGTCGTGACCAAGAGGGGTATCCTGTCACAGCATTTTTGGTTGATTTGTTCCCTGTAAAAATTGGAAGCTCTTCATCTGACAGGTTGAGAGGCTTGGTTCTTCTGTCTCAGAGAGATCTACCTTGGAGCCCAGAGTTTTTTGGTCAGGAAATGGTCATAACATACCTGAGAGAAGAACTGATGGGGAACAATCGCCTGCTAAAATGTGCTTTATGAAAATGATTTAGATATTTTGTTGCTTTTGCAGATAAGAAATCTTGGTGCCAACATGTGCATCGATGCCAAGTTCAGGAGCAGCAATGAACGGTTTAGCATTGAACAATGCATGTCGGATAAAGCTGGATTATCTGGTGAACAGGTAAGACAAGTACCAGTGTAAAACAATGTCACAACTTTGCCTACAAACAGTATTTCAAACCTTGCAATCAAAAAACAAGTCTTGAAGCACATCAGCATAGCAACAAGAACTGATGATGTCGTCTGTTGTTCACCTTGAATGTTGTTGCACGGAAATTGAGTCAGTTTCTCCTGATGAAACAGGTTGTTCTGGCGTGGTAACTGCTCACTAGTTGGTACGAGTGTCATCGGAAATAAAAGAGGGCCATATCTTTGATTTCCACCAAATTCAATCAGATGGCAGATGCTAGCTCATACTGAGTTTATTCAGTTGTTCAGGCCTCTGAATACATTCAGTGTCCAATCTATCCTCCCAAGAACTCGAGAAGTTACTTCACTATTTCATTTTTTTCCAGCAATTTGAGCTTTCCTGGCACAAAGATATTCGTCCAAAGAGAAGAAACGTTTGCTTCGATCTGTCACAAAGCCGCGATAGAAGTCCTGTTATATTGTTTGGGTGTCATGGTATGCAAGGAAATCAGTTCTGGAAATACAACACGGTGAGTGTCTCGAAGACAACTGTGATCTGCCAATCTAGAAGTTGGATGTCAGTTGTTATTGTTAGATTTCGGAAGGCCATACGGACTGGTCATTGTTGGAATGGGCCGATGTAATTCCATTTCTTCTTCAGCGTTCACTCTGCACTTGGAGAAGTTGTCCTCCAGGGAGTATTTCTCCTCCAAGGCGGGATGAGTCAGTTGACAACCTCTCCTGTCCTGTATTGACACAAGAAAATAAACCAAAAACTTCTTTAAAATCCTGCTGTGGTGATCCTCAGCTCTTGTAAACTTCTCATGTTCTTCTTTCCAGCGGACACAGCAGTTATTCCATCCTGTATCTCGACTATGCATGGATTGCGACGGTGGCACCAGAGAAATATTCGCCAGAGCATGTGATAGCAGCGTACCAACACAACGATGGAAATTTTCAAAAGTTAATTTAAAAGAAATGAAAAAATTATGGGACTCTTCTTCCTAACCCCAATTAATGGTGCCTCAGAAGTGTGTAAATGTACAGATGAGCTATTTTCTACTTATGGTGAGCACAGGTGTTGGCCTGACTCACATGATTGGTGCCACTTTAACCCTTCAAATGACTTGTATCTGATTTTTATCATTCTTATGATTTGTTGATATATGAGGACATTGTTATTAAAAGAATGCTTCGTGAGCTGATTTCCTTCGAGCAATCGTTCCCTATGCAATAGTAAGAAAGAAAGTTCAAAGAATTTTGTTAAATAGGTAACTGGGATTTGTTAAAAACAATAAATTTTGTAAATAAATGTACTTAATGCACAAGAATAGTAGGTATGGGTGTTGCCAGTGCATGGATTGTTGTTGTTATCAGATTTTAGGTGATACTATGTGACCCATCACATCATTCTACCCAAAATGAGTAGCAAGTCACATTTGTGACATATGGAGTCATCCACATGTTCAGATATCTTAGGTTATATTAACCAATGTTCTTTTACCAATCAAGGTTTTAATGGCGAACATCAGCAATTTTCCTTTGAAACAGTCTTGTGTGATGGATTACATATGATTCTTCGCTGGCAACACCTATTGTTGATGTGACATTGTGACATCATATGGATGTCCTGTAGATGTAATTTTTCTACAAAATGTGGCTTTGTTGGTTGTTACAACCAACAAAGCCACATTTTGGAGACATTGTGACAAGACCTGTCATTCCATGAACCCCAAGCATGGTGCTGACGACCGTTGGATCACAGCTCATCTTTATCCAAACTTACTTACTTACTTACCACAACCTTTACATGTAGTGCAAATTCTCTCTGCATTAATCTCATGGTGTTAACCCCTTACGTTACAGGTGCACTTTCCTAGCAAATGTGGAAAATATTGATGGTGTTTACTTCTTCACACATTTTGTACATATTGTTTTAAAGTATACCCGTGTTCATTGTCCACAGAAAGGTACCATCTTTACCTCCGTATTCAATAGCTCCTTCAAGATAATTTCCTTATCTTAACCCACTTCACAAACAATCGCCTTTTTTCGGAGAGCATAGGATGCAAGAACTTTCCTCAACTATCATCTGCATCTGTCTTTGGTGAGCTAGGGTATCATTTTAATAAATAAGTGTTATTAACTTAGAAGTTCTTGTCTACTTATTTGTTCACAATATCATATGATGGAACTACACAAAGAGATGTATTGGCATTGCCTTACGAGGCTGCAGAATGACTGAAAAGGTGTGCAAACCACACCTCGTGTCTCAGTTGCTATATACAGTTTATCGCATAGTGGTTGTGTTATGGCTGGTTGTCTTCAAACTACGATGACATCAATCAAGACACCAGAGCAACTGAAAATCCTGTGAACTCACTGTCTTTCTGGATAGACTGTGGTTTCTGGTGGATGTGGTTTGAAAATCATCATGCTCTGTCTTTAGCTCCTCTATGGCTATGCTTAGGTTGTGACTGTCTCTGGGCTGATTGTGACTATACAGCTGATGTGACTGTCCATGACCATGAATTATTTCTTTACTGATTGACTTGGCCAAATGCTTGATCATCTGCGTATGAACCAATTGTAAAACGATCCAAATATGTCCTTTGACATACTGACATTCTTTTATCATAAGACAGATAGATGGGATTTCCTTTTCAAATTCCACTAATGACAGTGATGTCACTCATGATGACGACATGGACGTCTCGATCGCTTCACGCTCTCAATAATATCGATCCGACGCACCTGTCCTAAATATAGGTCTCAGCTCTTCTGAGACATTTTCCATTCTGAGTTCATTTAGCCTATATAAATAATTTTATAATCTACATGCAGAAAAGATATATTCTAACTTCGCAGAATAATATTTCAATTAAAAAGACAATATATACGAAAAATTTGTAATATGTTGGTATTTAGGTCAAAGTAAATTACCCGCGGAGTAATATTTTATGTTAATTTATTTGACAGAAAAATCCGCAGTGTTTCTCAGTCAACACTGCAAATTTCATCAGTCATTACCTCCTTATTTTTTCCTTTTCTTTCGCCGATTGATTGTTGGGGAGCCGACAAAATGGAAGGAGTACAACAGTAGGAAGCGTTTAAACGTGTTTAATGGGCAACATAGTCCCGTATTTTACCAAAATTCGCCTTGAAAGGGGGACGGTAAGTCTGAATTTTCTGTGTGTATTGTTGGTGTAGGCGGCAGCTTTGGAAACTGGGTCACGAAAACTCTGCATTTCCATGGTTTTTGACCCGCTCAAATGCACAATTTCACTGATAAAATTGTTCCATCTGTGGTATCAATTTGTGGTATATATATAAAAGAATCATAACGATTTGTAGAAATAAAGATCACAGAGCTTTTTTGGGCTCAATTTTATGTGAATGTTCTGGAAGGTTTCAGATGACCTCGGAGACTGGGAAAAGTAGGGTTTCCTGTACATTTCATCATGCATTTACTGTGTACACAGGACAGGTAGGCCCACAATTAGTACAATGGTGTAGATGATGCACTGTGAGTGTAGACCCCCAGGCCCTACACTCCTACAGCTCGGCATCCTTAGTGAAGGGAAATTAATCAGGTGTTGTTGTTCTCTGGCCCTGCAGGTGGAAAGAAAACATTTAACCCCTGCCGGCCCTGGTATGAAATGAATGTTTCAGAACTTCAGTCCCGAATATGTCGATGCCGATGGTACGGTTTGTGCGTAACTGACGAACTCTTACATAGCTCCTTCAAAGAAAGCACTGCGTTCCACACCTGCAGAATGCAAACATAAAAAAGTTCATGCCAGAAAGAAAGTTATCCTTTGAAAAAGAAGGAACACCTCAGTAATCTTCTCCACAATCCAGATCCAGCAGGTGGCAACTTACTTTGCCCAGAACAATGCCATGGCTACCACCCACCAAGCTAAAGGACAGTGCTCCATCCTTAAGATGAATAACTGATGGGTCTTGTGCACCATCATGGTATTCATGTTGTGCAGTATTGCATGGGACGCTTCCAATCAAGTGATAAACACTTAAAAGACCGCTGAACTGAAGCCATAGCATTTTGGGAATTTCTGTTTAGATGAACAAATTTCCATTGATATTTGCAGGTAGCTTGGCAAGTGGGTGTGGGATTCCAGGATGAAACTTCATAGCAATGTGGACTTTGAGCGGCTAGGTAAAAGGCTGCAAGACACCCTTCTCAGGGAAAAGGAAACATGGAGACCTCGAGTCATCATGAGACCCCATGATAGTGTAAGTATTGAAGTACTGCAAAATTCATCTTTGAAGTCTTATCCAGTTGATGCTGGTTTTTTCCTGAATAATATTGATCTTTTTTCAATCTCATTTGTTCAAACTTGGAACTTTAAAGTAACCAATCTGTCATTGTTCTCAAGTGAAAAGTTATTATGTTTCATTTGAAGTCTTGATAACCCACTGACCTCTGAACTCCAGAGATCAGACTTCAGAAAGAAGACAGATATACCTCACTATGCATTTATTGATCTATTGATTGTTTATCAAGTGTTTACTGCTGAATATTGAACTCGTCCGTTAAACTTTCATTGCAGTACTTTTACTTTCTAACTCAAATGAGATGAAAAGTTCATTTTTTAGTTTCAGCTTTAGTTTGTTTCTTAATTTTTTATGGTATCAGAACTTTAGCTCAATAAACGATCATTGATATTGATGAATGCCATTTTTTATTTCAGGAAACAGAGATTTGCCCGCAGCAACGAGACAATGCTGTGAGATGGCTTATGCAACTTACAGACAAGTGGAATTATCATCCTGAAACTTTCTGTCTCTCTGTCAGTATCTTGGATAGATTTCTTTCCCTTGTGAAGGTAAGACTAAGAATGAGCTTTTCTCAGTTTATGGAAATTACCTGTAAACTTGTCTATCAAGCTGACAGCAAACACCTAAGAAAAGATACTAAAAACGAACAAAAAATGAAAATTTTATTTGAATTGTTAGACTTATAGACAACAAAAAAATAGAAGATATTGATCTGATATAAAAAACACAATGGTCATGAATGGGGAAGTCATTTAGGAGCATACTTCCTTGTGTGTCAACATTCCAATTCTCGCTTCCTTTATATCGAAAATGATTTCATTGTTTCCTGTCGGTACACTCACTGTTCTGGAAATGTGGAAGTAGTAGGTTTGGAAGATTGGTTAGTTTATTGATTTTGATATGATATACATGTAGGCTGGGTGCTACTTTTATACTGCTGGTTACTTGTACAATTATGTACTGTACTCTATTGCTACCTGCATCAGCAATTTTATTATTGGTGTGTGCAGTGACATATGTAAACAGCTGGTACTACTGGAGATAAGACTGGCTTGATGATGGCTTCATTATGTACTGTAGGCCTGAACAATGTATGTGGGACCGGGCTGTTGGTGAAATATAATAGAACTGATCTAAATAGTAAATCGTAATTTCCATTTCTGTGTAATTAAAATTGTAAATTATATGTCCCATTCACTGCTACATGAAATATATTCTCATCAGAGCTTTCTGTACATGTATTAGCGGACTTGTGTGCATGTTTATCGGTCGAGGCGTTTGCCCTAGAAATGCTGTGTACTGTGACCTAACTACCTGCATATGTTGAATGTTTTATAAGTATTTAAAAGGTTGAACTTAAAGTGATTATTCCCCCACCACCTGTTCCAATCTCTTGAATTGTCTCATTCCAGTCTCACTCCAAATATCTAAGATGCATTGCTGCTACATGCTTTTACCTAGCTGCCAAAGTTCAAGAAGAAGATGAGGTTTGTAATCAAATTGTGGACATCATTTTTAAAAGACACTAATTCTGATCAGAAACCTCTCGCTGGTTGGTTCTCTGAATTTAAAAATGTTCAAACTATGAACTAAATCATAGCTTCATGGACCTGTCGATGTGTGGACTGAAACTTTTGCTAATCTAAACTGATGGTTTAGTAAGAACTGTGGAAATGTTCCCATTGTGTTACTTTGCAAGTGCTGTAATGATTCAGTGTAATACATGTGTGTAACTCTCCTGCCTCTTCTTCAGGTTGTACCTGGAACCTTGGAATATGTTGTAGAAAGTCACTGTGGTTGTACTGCCTCAGAACTTCTCCGTATGGAGCGCATCATCCTCAACAAGCTACAATGGGATTTGAGGGATGTAACTCCATTGGACTTTCTACATATTGTAAGTATTGGTGGCTTTCTCCTAACAGAAAATAAGCAAGTATTGTTTTAAAAAGATGATAATAGAAACTTGGCCGAAAGTAATTGAAGACATGGTGCCTGTGATGTCAAGAATCAAATGACAAAGAGACCACTGTGTTTGATGTAGGGTGCTGAACAGAAATGAATCTCAGTATAATTGTTCCTTCTTTCATTTCAGTTCCACGCCACTTTGTTGTCCAACAAACCACACCTGTTGGACAACTTCAGCAATCTGACGCCAGCGCACCAGCTCTCAGCACTAACAGCCAAGCTGAAGCTTTGTCTGCTGCATCACCAGCTCATGGTTTACAGACCTGCCATCCTAGCCCTGTCGTTACTCAGCCTAGAACTTGAGTATTATACTCAGGAGTGGTTACCCAACACCATCATGCTACAGAGAATGGCTATGGTAAGATATGTTCTGGTGCTCGCTGAAGGCAAATTCTCTTGAATTCAGCTGTCAACCACCAAATTTAGGCCCCTTGGGACTGACAAGTACTGTCCTTTACAGAGGGGAGTTCTGATTATAGACCAAAACTAGTGTCCTGAACAGATAGGTTGTCCTTATCACAGAGTTCTTTCGCTAAGGGAGGTTTCACTGTATGGTATCTAACCTTGTTAACAGATCCATACGACCATTAGAAATTTGATTTCTTATTTTACTCTTTGCAGGTTGACTGCCACCATATCGTCCATTGTCGTGAAGTGATCTCAAATTGTCTGTCCCAGTTTCGGTACAAAAATGTTGTTTTCATGTACAGCCCGGAAGCGATGACGAAACGTGCCAAAAGAAAAGTAAGCGAGTCTAACGACTGTGAATTCTTCGATGGAATCAAGCGTCTGTACAACGATGATCTAGTTGATGGTGGTGGTGGTGGTGGTGAAGACCATCCTGGCGTCAAAGCTGGCCCTCTTGGGTCCTGTGCCAACCAGGCACGTCGTGAACAAGGTCTGCCCTCCTTGCAGGCAGTAGAAGCTACCTGAAGCTAATCTTTTCAAGACATATTTTGAACCTTTCGTTATTCTGCTATTACTATTGGCACGTTGTTGATGTCTGTGTATTTATTGATATTGGTTATTACTCACAATAAACAGTGTGCAGAGTAGTCGGGTCATTCCAGTTGTTGTACAGGTTATTTTTAGCCCAGTAATTTGAATGTTGTATTTAAAAATCTATATTGTATATATAATGTGTAATATATTTCATGTCAGCTCAGCAGAGTCATGTTTTAGAAACTTCATAATGTCACTGTCAATTTCATCTAGTCCATTTTTCATCAACCCATTAATCAATAAAAAGTTCAAGGGGGCTTAGTGCACTCAAAGCAAATAAGACTGAAAATACTTCTGGTTTATGGAGATAATGCAAGCTGCAGCACCATCATGTATGAAATGACTGCCTTGGCTAAAGTCCGGAAGTACAACGTATAGAATGACCTCAGTTCAAGTCAACTAGTACAACTGGTGCTGTAAGGTCGCTTTTGTGTACGCATTCCTTTAAGGAAATGTATCGTTGGGGATATTCATTATGAAAATGTTCATTTTCACCATTCAAAGTTAGTAATATGTGCACAAATTCAGCTTAATGTATAAACCATTTTCTTAAATGTCATTACATTTTCTAAAGATCAAGAAGTTTCTTGCTGAATGTATCGAACTCGAGAAATGTAGGGCTAGTCTCGTACTCTTGCATTTCTACATATTAAGAATAATACCATATATCAACACCTTATGAAATTTTGCAAGTTCATATGTTATGAATAAATGTTGTTCTGTGATGCAGTTGAGATTTTACAAGAAAACTTTGTAATAAAAGAATGAATGTTGAAAGGCAGCACTGTATATAAGGCAAATGATGGTCATATAAACAGTGTACAGTACATTTACAAATTTGTAAATTGTAGATTTTAACTGAGTATGAATAGTACTGTACGGCCATTGTACCGTATTTGAATCAATATTCAGAGTTCTTTTTCCAATCATTTGTCATAATCATATCAAATCGCGGTCATTATCCTAGCTTTTTATTACACTTCCAAAATCCACTTTCAAGTCGCCTTCTGATGAGCTGACAAACTTTTGAGGTGATTTTTTTCTGCTGTATGCAGGAGGTATCGAAATACCTGATCTAAACCTGGCCATCCCGAAAAGGACCTAAGCCTCAAGGCATCATTGTTGAGTGCGACATTTGTTTAACTGGAAGTGGTACATATCCAGGAGGTATTGAACCACAAACCGATGAGTTCAAATGGGTTTCTGATTGTTGAACGTATTGTTAGTATAATAAAAACCTCTCACCTTTCTGCCTTCATCAGAAATTTGGCTATTTGCAGTTTGCATGGCTGTAGTAGTGCCTCTGAATCTTTTGGTAGAAATCTGAGTTTAATTATTTTGGTTATCTCTGAATCTATTCAAGGGCTTCTAGCACAACATTTTTTATTTCAAATTTATTCTTTGTTTCTTTCATTTCGGAAGATTTATGTTAGGTACAAGAATAAGTTATGACACTCTTAATAAAGGATTCAAAATACAATCCACAAATTCCTACTTGCTTATTTTAGGCTGTTATTTTTCAAACAACGAGTGAGCCATTTTCATTGCCGTTTTGTTTTGGTAACTCTGCTAGAAGTCCTTGAAATAGCTTTCTCTATTTGTTTCGCTGGTATTATGCTAGATATGCTAATTACATGACTATTCATTGCTGTTATATTATTAGGTAGATGATTACTTTTCTATGGTGCTGAAGAAAAGCTATCATGTCATGCGTCATGAACTGGACGTACAAAAAACTAAAATAAGTAAGATAGCAACATCCTTGGAAATGTTGAGGGAGATTGTGACCAGTTTATGAGGTATGACTAGATTCATTCACTTCCATGTATAATCATCATTATGTATACTTTGGCTCATGCCATTGGTGTACACTCATGAAACTTGAAAAATAGAACAAAAAAATATTCTAAGCAAAAAAGTTGTAAAAAATATAAAATTATCATACAATGGGCCAAGACTGTTCATACAGTTAGCATTGTTTTTATGACGAAGATTTCGCACATGTGCCAACTTCGGGAGGTGATCATGTGTGGGGTCGACTTTTAAAAAAATCAAAGCTACGCACATTGTTCAAAGCCAGTAAAGCACTCCATGCTTTGTGCTGGTGATTACAGTGGTGCGCTTTGACCACTTAGCCTGGTCTGGCTTCATCAGAACCTGTGCCCGCAAGCTGTCTCATGACCATATTCATCATATCGTTGGATATTTCTATCTGCAGAATATAAGATGTATGGTTTCAGATTGCTGATTTGGAGGTTTTGACTGTCGTCGGTTTAGCTGAAGTTTTCAAGATTTCAGCTTGATTGAAGTTTTTCGTGCGGGTTGCAGAAAGATGATGGCCGGATCTGTGGCTGAAAAATACCAAGATCTGATAAGCTTCTTGTTACCCTCTCACCAAGACAGGGTTCGACGAGTAGCCGAATGTGCCTTTGATGGTATGTCTTACTCTTTATACAGAGTATAGAGGGTCCATTGGCAAAACAAAAAAAAAATATTAAAAAAACTAAACACAAAAAGTCTAATGTGTTTTATAATCAAATCTCTTGTGTGTATGTTTATTTGTGTAGCTTCTGTACGTGTTGTATGTGAGTAATGATTTTATTTCTTTAATGACTCAAATGATCAAATTTGCTCTTGCTCACAATCTGCCTGGTTGAATCATTGCTTTTTATTGAGGGAACCATTCCAGCCTGAAGCTCCCAAGCTTATGCAGTTTTCAGCAAATATTCTTATCCAGACCAGATGCACTCCTCTGACATAAATGTGTAGATGCATGTGTTGTCAGTATTTTTGTGGTCTCTGGTCCATTTGCTGAAATTCTCGGTTTTTGGCTTTCTTTTATGATTCTTTCTCATAAGATTAGACATCCAATGAAGGAATCAAGCCTCTTAATCGAGCTAGAGGCTAGAAAAAATGTCCTAATGTCTTATGTTAACTTTGACATGTATTTTTTAATCCAAATGAACTTGCTGCAGAAACCGTAGCTTGCTCTAACCAGGCAGATAATCTTTCGCTTTGAGACAACTTTAAATGACTAGGAAACAAGTGAAGAATATTGTCAAGTTTCCTCCAACATTTAGAGTTGTTGTTTTCTGTATGGGCCAGATCATTACATGTAGGAAATGGTCCATTGGATTCGTTCTTTTGAAGTTGACAAGAAACCATGCACACTCAATGTATGATATTGTACATTACTTGAGTGTATGATATTGTAAATCAATGCCAGTCAACTTCATGAGGAACGAACATTGCTAAGCCTTGACAGCTGAGTGTATGTCATATGATTGTTAAATATTCTTGCCTCAGGATACTTGAGTTTGTACAGGGTTCCTTTGGTACTACTAACCAATCTGTCAGAAAAGAATAACCTTTCTCAAGGATTGAGAACAGTATAATATGTCATTTAATAAATAAATAGAAATTTTCAATTCGATGAACTGGTGGGCGGTCAAGAACAGTCAAGTAAATGAACCGATTTGGTTGTGCCTAATTTCTCAAGACGTTCTCCCAAATTGCTACCAGTTTCAATCCTTGACAAGTTTATGATAATTTCATTGTGTTTGTGTGAGTGCAGGAACAATATCTTGTCTTTCGAGACGAAGTTAAGGGTAAATGTTTTCAGAGGCTGCGGTGTGGCGCCATTGTAATAGTACTGTGTTAAATTGGTCGACTGGTGGAACTGTATGGGTCATTCAGGGTTGACCGGCAGCCTGAAGTGATACTTAACATTGTCTGTATCCAGATTAAAGAGTAGTTTACTCATATCATAATCTGTGGCAGAGCAGTACTTTCGATTATGTTTGTTAATTTGAAAATCATCAATTGAGTCTGTCGTGACTGATGCAGTTTTGAATTACTCTGTTCTTGCATCAGCAAGATCTAAAGAGATATACTGTTGGTCAGATTTCCATCCGTAAGTGAAATCAGTATATCTGTTTTGAATACTATGCATATCTACTAGTGTTCAATTTATGAAATCTTGACACCTACTGGATAATTCCATGTGGAGTATGTCTTAAGAAGAAAGCAATTAACTGAAGACAAGTGTTAACAATTCAAAATTCATCATAAAAAGGTTAGGGAAAATTTTGATTTTCTGCACATTCTTGTTTGAAAATTTGTTCGGCTTGTCTCTGTGAATTGTTGCAACTGAGCGTAATTGTTATTTTCCAGAAATGCAATTTGGCCATTTAGACCTGTTGGCATAGAAGGATTTGGTAAGAACTCTCCACCAATTACTGTGATTGTATGTGAAGGGCATTTAATAGGCTGACAAAAGGTCACTGAAGTGTGTTTAAAAAAAATTTCAACTCTTTTAAATCCCTATTATTTCGATCAAAAAAATCATCATCAGTGTTTTTCTGTTCTCTGGAAAAAATTGATGGCTATCACCTTGTATTTCAATTTGTCAAACATTTTGGTTAAATCAATCATCAAATGCAACTCTGTAACTACAAGTTCGCAACTTTGATATGTAAATTTGAAACTGTCCTAAGGTGTCCAAAAAGACAATTAAAATTATTCCTTTTAAGTAATGTGAATATTGGCCAAGGGTGCCAAAGAAATGATTTATTCTGTTGCACAAAACTTCATTTGTATTGTATTGAAGAAAAAAGATATTAAACATTTCCTGGTGATAGCCAATGTGTCGGGGTTGACAAGACAAGTGTGATATCAGTGTTGAACAAAGCAATAAGTTTGGAGTTGAGGGTGGAGAGTGTGGTAAGAAGAAACAGGTGTCATGTAATAGATACAATAAATTTATATCATGAACGAAGAAGTTTGACTCGCTTTAGTCATTGAGTACAGGTGATGCCAGGAAAGGATTTAGTCATCATCACTCGGCCAAGGAATATTGCAAAATGTGGATGTAACTTGAAGAAGGAATGTAACTGAATCATATGGATGTCTTGGTTGCAAGCTTTGTGGCTGTCCTTTGCACATAGGACCTGGTCTGGGTGTAGTAAGCGGAACGGTCCCCTCTCTTTCCCAAGATGTGGCTTGCGTAGCAGAAGGACGAGACCCCTGTCTTTCACAACCTGCAGCTGCTGGTGAAAAATGGGAGGAATAGTCCCCTGCCTTTAACAACCTGTGGTTGGTGTAGTAAAACAAAAACAAATTCCCTAGGAACTGAGCTGGGAATGGAGAACATCACAATCAGACCAGTCTTGCCAAGGACAGAGGATGATAAAAATGCATCCAGGACGTTTCATGGTCTTTATCAGAATCAGACTAATGGCCTCGGAACTGAGCTTCACACACGGTGATTAATGGCAAATGGCACAATCCGTATATCCATCCATCCATGGCAATGACAGTCACAACCATACACTGCTGGCAACAATAGCAAGCATCGGTGGATTAGCTTTGTGAAAGGAGACAGGTGAGAGGTTGTGGCAGCCCAAGTGGCCCACTGGTAATGAATGACCATAATAACGGTTGGTCAGCTGGTCGTCCACCAATTCTGCCCCTTCTCATCCAGCAGTGGGCCACCCATTTTTAATGCGTGGGGTATAAATATCATGCCATATCAGCCACAGACTGTGAAAAGACTTGAGACTATTCGTCTTACACCATCAACAAGTTTTTGAACGAGGGGGACTATTCCTCCTGCTTGCAAAACAACCCAAGCTATACAGTCACATGGGGTTACTTGGAACAATAGGCTAACTTGAAAGACCCTCCAAAAAGAAAAAAATGATCTAGCAAACGTCTGGAGGACGATGTTCAAAGACACAACGTGTGACAGACTGTAGAAGACAAGGGACAATTTCTTCTGCTACACCAGCCACCAGTTATGAACATCGGAGGACTACACACCGCTTGTGAAAGACAGTGATTGATTTATGCCTCCTGCTACACCAGCTGCAAGTAGTAAAATACCAGAGGACTACCCTTCTTCCTGCCACATAAGCCACAAGTTGTGAGAGACGTGGCAATAGAGTTGGGGGGCCAAGATGTGAAAGACAAGGACTATTATTCCTGCAACGCCAGCCCTAAATAGATTGTGAAAGACGGGAGGGCTATCCTCCTTCTACACCAGTAGCTGGATTTGAAAGACCAGGCACAATACCCCTAACTACACTAGACACAAGTTGTGAAACACAAGGACAATTATCCTTCCTGTTACATCAGCACAAGTTGTGAAGACAGGGGGCTAGTCCTTCTCCTTCGCAAGACACAAATTGGGAAATACAGTGGGGACTATTCCTCCTATTACACCCAGCCGCCACTCTTACTGCACCAGCCGCAGGTTGTTAAAGACAGGGGACTATTCCTTCCACCATGAATAAATAACACCATTTTAGACTTCACAAGCCACATGTTGTGAAGGACAGGACTATTCACCTTTTCTTCCAAGACATGACTATTCCTGGCCTCCTGCTTCTCCCAGTCGCAAAGCTGTAACGATGGGACTATTCCTCATGCTACACCAACACTTGCTGGTTGTGAAAGACAAGGGGCTATTACACCACCTGTAGGTTGTGAGACACCAGAGACCAAGTTGTAAAGCGAGAGGACCGAGTTGTGAACGACAAAGGACTGTTCCTCCTGTTACTCCAGCCGCAGATTGTGAAAGACAGAGGACTCTTATATCTCATGCCTCAGTAGCCACATGTTGTAAAAAGACAGGAGACTATTCGTTCTACACCATCAACAAGTTATGTTGTCTTTCACAACCTCTGGCTAGTGAAGTAGGAGGAATAGTCCCCTGTCTTTCACAACATATGGATGGTGTAGCAGTAGGAAAGTCCCCTGTCTTTCATAACTTGTTGATGGTGTAGAACGAATGGTCTCCTGTCTTTTTACAACATGTGGCTACTGAGGCATGAGATATAAGAGTCCTCTGTCTTTCACAATCTGCGGCTGGAGTAACAGGAGGAACAGTCCTTTGTCGTTCACAACTCGGTCCTCTCGCTTTTACAACTTGGTCTCTGGTGTCTCACAACCTACAGGTGGTTTAATAGCCCCTTGTCTTTCACAACCAGTAGGTGTGTTGGTGTAGCAAGAGGAATAGTCCCGTCGTTACAGCTTTGCGACTGGGAGAAGCAGGAGGCCAGGAATAGTCATGTATTGGAAGAATAGGTGAATAGGCCTGTATTTCACAACATGTGGCTTGTGAAGTATAAAATGTTGTTATATTCATGGTAGAAGGAATAGTCCCCTATCTTTAACAACCTGCGGCTGGTGCAGTAAGAGTGGCGGCTGGGTGTAATAGGAGGAATAGTCCCCACTGTATTTCCCAATATGTGTCTTGCGAAGGAGAAGGACAAGCCCCCCTGTCTTCACAACTCGTGCTGATGTAACAGGAAGGATAATTGTCCTTGTGTTTCACAACCTGTGTCTAGTGTAGTTAGGAGTATTGTGCCTGGTCTTTCAAATCCAGCTACTGGTGTAGAAGGAGGATAGCCCAACGGTCTTTCACAATCTGTTTGGGGCTGGCGTTGCAGGAATAATAGTCCTTGTCTTTCACATCTTGGCCCCCAAACTCTAGTGCCCCGTCTCTCACAACTTGTGGCTTATGTGGCAGGAAGAAGGGTATAGTAGTCCTCTGGTCTTTTACTACTTGCAGCTGGTGTAGCAGGAGGCATAAATCACTGTCTTTCACAAGCGGTGTGTAGTCCGCCGATGTTCATAACTGGTGGCTGGTGTAGCAGGAGAAATTGTCCCTTGTCTTCTACAATCTGTAACATGTTGTGTCTTTGAACATCGTCCTTCAAACGTTTGCTAGATCATTTTTTTCTTTTAGAGGGTCTTTAAAGTTAGCCTATTGTTCCAAGTAACCCCATGTGACTGTATAGCTTGGTAATCTAAATTAATATGGAGAAGGCAGTATTTTTCATGATGGTCTGTAGGTGTCTTCAGAAGGCCACATCATAGCTTTGTGACAAGCAAATGTTGCTGAGAATTGCAATGGACTGAAACAGTTGAGCCATGCCAAGGACAAAGTGCCAATCGCAATCTCAATCTTTTGATTGAAGTAGGGAGACCAGGATTTGGGAAGTTGGATAAAAAGAGAAGACAATATTTTACTAGAAAAATTTAATAGCAAACATTAATGTGCACATCACGTATTATATTGATACCATCATCATGTTTGTTTCTTCAGTCTGCTTTAGGTCGAGTGATGAGAACAGCAGGACAACAAATGAGTATATTCATGACGAGGCCCTAACCTCAAAAATCAATATCACATCATTGAATGGATTCTATCTCGAAGTAGAGTGCCCTTATTTTGTACAGGAGAGTTAATTATTAGAACTTATAGCTCAGATTATCAAAGGAATATAACAATACAAAACTAATTGGCCTAATTGCCAATACAAAATCCCTGGATGACGCTTAGAGTCCAAATTATAAAAAAACAACCCTGGATTGAACATCTTATTTAGTCTCAATTATCCAGCTTGTGAGTTTTGACTTGAGTCATCGCCTTGACTACTTGTGCTCTCGCCACCTTGACTACCAGTGCTTATACTGCATTCTCCAAAGTTTATCAACGGAGGCTCCTCTGTTTCTATGACATCATTGAATGGATTCTCCCTCGAGGAAGAGCGCCCCTTTGTAGGACTCACAGGAACTACATCAGGTCGAACATGTCCTTGGCCACTGTCCTTTGAATGTGTCGAGATATGAGAGAGCCGGGAATCAATACTTGAACCAAATCTGGCCAGATTAGTCATACTGTCCGAATCAGTTGGTCTTAAAGTTCCACTATAGGGGTCGCTCTCAGTACTCGAAACTAATAATGTAGCTGCACTAGCTGATCCTTTGCTTGCAGCTTGCAGTGCTTCTGGATGAACCTCAGCATCAGTTATGACCCTGACATTATCCGGTTCATGAAGAGAACTGCGTGAATCTGATCCACTAAGTAGAGGTGTATGCTCCGAGTTGACTGGCTCTGCTTGTTTCTGCTGCCTCCAAGCCTTTCCTGGGACTCTTTTCCTGATATTTGAACCTGCAAAAAGTAAAAAACTTCAATAGACTTCAAAATCTGGTATACATTCATCTCATTTGGTTCTCACACTATGATAGTTTAGATGTTCATGTACATGTAATGTGGTCATCAGTGAGCAATGTTAACACAAACACTCTAGCTGTGATGCTGGAATACTGCAGGTATAACTGCTGCCTATGTTACTCCAATCCCCACACTATATAATCATACCAGAGGGCAAAGAGTAGAACCTAGTTCAGGCTCTTGCTCAAGGACACACAACCCTGAAGTGAACCTAGTTCAGGGTCTTGCCCAAGGACACAGAGTTCTGAAGTAATTCACTCACCTACAACCCTGACATGTTCTACCACATCATCCCTGACATCTGACACATCCCACATGGACATAAACGACTCACAACACGTCTGCTGCTCAACGTCTGCATCAATGTACGGCTTGTGCGAGAAGGAGAAATAATGCGCTATCGCAGCAATGAACATCTCAACACAAATCAGGAAATTCTGAAAATAATAGAGAAATAATGGTGTAGTGGCAAATTGAATCCGCTAGGAGGCACAGAGGGTCACAGAGGGTCTGGATTTACTCAAGTCAATAATGCCACTTGCAAAAGGGAGCCTATTTTCTGGCCGACATGCACATGGGGTATGCACTTATATATGTATAGTGACCTTACCTGGAGTCCCATGGTTATTTCTTTTGGATCATAGTACTTCCAGTGCTCTATTTTTTGAATCACTCCTGCATTTACTAGAATGGCTATGATGAAGTTTTGCCTGGAATGAAAGAGCAAAGAAAATAATCTATTGGTCAACCAGCATTTCATATTGAAATTGTGTCTTCAAAGTCATTAAGTTCTGCTAGGGAAATTTCTGCCAATCTACCTGTTTTCACTAAATTGAACTGAAGACCAGTGAAGGTCAGTGCTGTTTTTACCAACTAGCATGTAATCTAACAACTGGGTGAACGTGATCACAGCAGGGTTCAAGACCTAACTGAAAACTCATTAAGAAGAATAGAACACAGGATGAAGAAGGAGAGATACCCACCAGAATGTAAAGAAGACCACAGCTTTGATGCAGAGAAACTTTGAGACTGGTTTGATTGGATTGAGCTCTTGTCTTGTGACGGTGTAGAAGAGAATCAGGCAGTACATGGCCCACTGAAATCACAGAAGAGAATTTTTGTTTTAACACAGGCAAAAAGCGCAACCAAATCAACTTAGTAATGGTGGTACTCACACCAGGTTACTGTAAGTGCAATATGTTCTTTAAGGACAACCAGGTGAGGTGGGCAAAACATAAGATTCGGGGCAATCTTAATGATTTCTTTGTATTTTTCTTTTATACTTACACCTTGCGATATATTGTCTACTATTACTAGATATGTGTATGCTGTCTTGAAATTGAACTCTCCAAATTTATACACACCACCAAGCTCACAACATCTGAAAGACAATAAGGAATGAGCGTCATTGTGACTTCCGTCTTTTTTCAAATCTATGAAACTTTCAACATTTTACTGCTGTTAAGTAGTAACTCCATTGATATCTTCAAATTCAAGTTCCTGCGGATTGAATTTCTGTGGTTTTTCAAGAACGCCAGAAAATGGAAATGTAACCTTACTTACAAAGCTATCACAGTAGTCACTGGTCTGAGCACTGTGTACTGTAACACACCGTGTTTGCATCGGTTGATAAACTGTCTGAAAGATACAAAACGCAGAAGACATGACATTCAAGCCTGAACACATATTTTCAATTTGTAATGTGTACACCAAAACTGATATACTGGTACTTGATATGGTAATTTTCATCACATTGACATGTCTGGTTTATACTGTACTGTGTGAATATCTTTTTCTATCTACTTGTGGCACAGAGGAAAACACTGTACATGAACTGTGTAGGCCTTTAAGGTCTTAGGAGAACACTTTTTTCAGTCTGAAGGATGTCCTTAAAAAGAAAGGTTTTACTGTAGTCACTCACTTCCCCGGTTTCCAAGGTGGGCAACAGCAACACGGACAAAGTAGCCTCTTCTCAGGTTTCTCTGCCATGTGACCCTCAAAGTCTGTATGCTCACTGTGCAGGAAGTTGAGAAGGTATGTCATGAAGCTGTAGACAACATAGGCCTCGTAGCACTCACGCAAGGTGTCCAGGTAGATGGCAAAAGATTCAAACATCAATGCGAACCACTGGAAGATGGAGAATAAAATGGCATGATGTACTGGATTTAGAAGCACTCATGATGATGGTTCATATACTGGACTGGAGGCATTAGTAGGAGAAAACCAAACAAGGATCACATTATAACTGGAAGCCTGTCCTTGGCTTCTCATTTTAATGATTATTTCATGGAACAACCGAGGTCAAGTAATTCAGAGCTTAAGCTTGACTATGGGATTCCCAGCAAATGCTTTCTAATATCTTATAATTTCATGGAATTTAGTACTCACTGAATTTAATCCATAGATAGGAACCATCCACAGGATCCTGAAATTGTACATAACTTCTGTAAATAATTACTGCAGAATTTTAACTGGGTATTTTTGTTCAGTTCTTCACCAGGAGGTAAGGAAATTACAATTGCCTTGGGTGCGCTTAGTCAAGCCATGTCCAAATGCAGTCGATAGATTTGGAATGGACGTCATGGCCCATTATCACTATATTTTCATTGTAAATAATAACATGTCAATCATCATGTGGCAAAAGGTGATACATACATGGTGACCACGTCACCCCCTCAGTCTTTGATCTCGTACTTGCCTGATGATTGGCAGCTGCAGTGATGGTCTTGTGTAGTTCACCAGATGTTGCATAATCCCCCACAGTGATATGGGGAGGCTGGCCAACACAAATATGCCCCCAACAAACCAAGCCTCAACATCAGCTGGTGCATCCTTGCTGTCCAGTTCCACAACACACAGTGGCAAAGCTATCAGAAGTAGAACCATATAAAACACGATCACGCACGGCCTGAGCCATGCTTTCCAACTTCCTATGCACCCTGGACACGCCATCTTAATGTTCATTCATTGCATAAAGTTACTGATGACCTGGTGAGGCCTAATTTCACAGAAAAATCGAATGAACAAGATTCAATGTGTGATTGTTTACTTCCGCATTGGCTGCGCATGCGTAGTGGGTCAACTAAGCTACAGGTTGTATCAAAAAGTGTACCTTGGAAATCACATGTTATCAGCGCAATCACCATAAATGACCATAGACTTCTGGATTTTTTGGGCACAGTTGCTCAGTTTCTTACATGCATTGAAGCTTCAGGGCCTTTTTGTAGTCAACAATATCTCCCTTATGAGGGTAATGTGGGAGAGGGGAGGAGCATGCAGTTGCCTTTGATATGCGAAGATTGTACATCCTTGGCTATAGAGTCTGAATAGCTACCTCATTTCAGTGACATACTCTAAACTGAATAAGGACATCCACTTCATCCTTGGACACATCCCATATTTCAATATTCTTTTGGGGGACACACAGCCACGTGAACAGGATGCCTCTAAGCCGAGATCAAAATAAAAGCTATAACAAGAATATCATTTCAATATGTATTATATTTGTCTGTTTTTGTCACAGAAATGAACACAGATCTCAGCTTCATGCTCATAGAATATTCATGATACACAAGAAAGAAACTACATATTACAGTAGAAGCAGCCATAGATCTTTTCAACTTCTTTACATTTGAAACTGGTGAGCATTGATGGAATACAGAGCATTTAACTGCAGCCTCGAGTCATGATTATAGATGTTCACCACATTCCACAGAGAGAATATATCCGGTTCAATAAGCAGAATGGACTTTATGTTTCCCCTACCCCAGAGAGTAGTTTCTCACAACTGTCTTTTTAAACTGATTGATTGGCATCTATCAATTATATCAATCAGCACCTGACCCTCATATATCCCTTATTGGGAAGGATGAACTGTTCATACCCACAATAATTAATATACTCATCCATAGTTTCCTTCAGTCAGTTCACAAACAACTAAATTATTCTCGATGCCCTGGTAATTGTCAAACTTAATAGATCATGACATCTGTCAATCATCATCATCATCATCATCATCATCAGACTCCTCCTCTTCTGCCTCCTTCAGCCAGTTCACAAATTGGTCAACCTGTAATGCAGGAAAGATCAGTAAATGTAGGAAAGATCAGTTTTAAGGCTGAGGGAAATACTTGTGTATGCTTTGCATTGTACAGTAATTGATTGGCAGTTGCTATTCCCCAGCAGTGTTCACAGGTATCTTCTCTCATCACTACTTACTGATGTCCTGATACCCTTCCTCCCCTCCTTGTCTTCAGCACTTGCTGGGATATTTGCGTGCCACTGAAGCACCACCTCTTCAGGGAGAATGTCAGACTCATAGAAGAAGTGGAGCAGCTTCATCAGGATGGCCTTCACATTCGGTTTTTTGAGCGACAAATCCTGCAATTACAGAAATGATACTTAACTGCAAGTAAAAGATGCAGTTGTTAACAATGAAGGGAAAAAATATAATCTGGAGAATGCATCCAATTTCAAAGTGAACTTCCCCTCTGAAGTTTAATCCATACAGAAGCATGTAACCAAGAATTGAACTCACAACCATACCGGTAGATTTGACTCAGACATTGACCCCAAATTCACCATCTTCTGATTTGGAAATTTGAGACTGTTGTTGTTAAATGCAAAGACAAGAAAACTGCAATGACATGAATTTCACTGACCTCCAAACTGTGCAGACAATCCATTTGAGAGTCATTACTTTTGATGTAGTTCTGAAGAACGTTCATCCATTGATTTAAGACCTGAAATAGAACAAAGCAGGCATTTGTACACAACAAATTCTCAGTGATTGATCTTGCGCAGCCTCAAACCTCAAGGCTGCATGATACATGATAAAAGTGCCTTTATATACATAATGCTGACACAATTTCTGAGAACTGCTACCAAGGTTTCGTAAAATGTACATTTCCCCAACTACCTTTTGCAACTGAAGAGACCAGCCAAACGGCACAAGTAGACAATGGTAAACAAGAGGTCATAAACAATGATTCCGGCCCCCAACACTCAACACCTTCAGCGCTGAACCACGTAGATCAACGTGGCCCAAATCCCCCTCTTTGAGCTGGTTATCGGAGTCTCATGGACTTCATGGAAGAACTACGCCATCGCCATCTTCAGGGCAAGATAGCAACTGAAAAGACCAAACGGCCCTTTCAGCTCCAACCGTGCCCTGAAGATGGCGATGGCGTAGTTCAGAACGTTAAATGACTTTATGAAACTACGCCATCGCCATCTTCAGGGCACGGTAGGAACTGGAAAGACCGCTTCTTGTCTTTTCAGTTCCTACCTTGCCCTGAAGATGGCGATGGCGTAGTTCTTTCATGAAGTCCATGAGACTCAGATAACCAGCTCAAAGGGAGGGGGATTTGGGCCACCCAGATCTACATGGTTCGGCGCTGAAGGTGTTAAGCACAATGTGAAAGTACACTTAACTCACTGGTTTTAAAGCAGCATATAGAGCGGCAGGTTCCATATTTTTGGTGTCTCTCTGAGGGAAGTCAATGATTGCTTTTATCACAAACTCATTCACCTCTTTAATTGTTATGTTATAGGCATGCCTGAAAAAAAGAGATCAGCATTTTAGCAATCACTGATCAGTCATATGTTTGAAATATTCATAATGCCTTCCTCAAGAATGCCACATCAAAGAGTTTGTGTAAATACTAAATATACATACTTGAGTGCATTGATTTCTAGGATGATATTTGAAGCATCTAAGTTCTCCTCCTGGGCTCTGAGCAAGGTGTCTAACACCTCTTCATAGAATACTGAAACAAGAGCGGGAATAATCAGTAGCATGGCCTAATTTCCAACAATACAGATGAAACTATCAACAGAGAATTTGAAAAATTAGTACCGAGGGGAGGCAGAAGACAGTATATGGTTCACAAAAATGGCACTTGAGAACCTTCTTGCACAAGCATCTTCAAAAGACTCGTACCTTGTGTGTCATCTTCCTCTTCGCCCTTGTTCATTGAACCAACTCCCTCATCACCAGAACCTATGTCACTCTCCTCACTGTCCGTGTCGCTCATGCCGCTACTCTCCGCCTCATCGTCATCAGAGTGGATGGTCAGACCCCACATCTCCTGAACCAACTCTTCTCCTTCGTCCTCACTATCTACCATTGGTGTATATACGTATCCCCGACCTTCAGCACCGACTAGACCAGGATTAAGAACTGCAAGAGAAACACCAAATGTTGCTCCAATCGTATGATTCTGTCTTGAACTGGGAAAAAGAACAACAGATCTTTCTATCTCCTACTGTTAGCTCTCTATCTAAATTTCAAGGGTCATAGTTTTATCCAGCAAAGCTTCTTCACTGAATATCTGGAGAAATGGGATTTTCACCAGGTAAAATGAATAATCGAGGATCCTTAAAGCTTGTATAAAGACACATGCTAAAGGATGAGCTAACCTACGATCTTGATAGTTCGTTGAAAAGAAATTTTTGATGACAACACTTGTGTCTTGACTGATTCCGAATTTCATGTAAACTGGCCCAGTCATTGAATGATTCAGACTTAGAAACCAACCTTTTGAAACTTCAGGAATCTTTTCCTCATCATCCGAGTCATTCACCACCTCTTGCGGTGATGACATCAGGAACGTATGCGAGGGTATTCGTACGTCTGGCCCGACAGTCACGTCATACGATAGGATACACCTAGCTTCCACCGTCACGCCACCTTTCACCTTTGCGCGATTACACAGTATAGACTGTTTGATATCACAGTTGTCACATATCGTCACATTGTCCCAGATGTAAGCATTGTTTAGTTTCACATTTTCACCTGGAAGATAAGGGGAAAGGATTAGTTTGATTCTTTTTTGGATTGTATTGGGTCATTGGACTTCAAAGCATGGTGGTTTGACTTTTTTTGTAATGTCTTGTGTCACTAGACTCATCAAGAGTGGATTCTCAATATAAATCTAAAATATACCCGCAAAACTAATGGACTGACAGCAAACCTCACCTATGACACAATTTTTCCCTATAACACTATGTGAAATGATAGTATTTCCACCAATTGATGTTCCTGACCCGATAATGACTTCTTCCTTCAATACACATCCTCTGGCTAATGTCACATCTTTACTTAGATACACATTGTGGCGTCCGTATGAGTAGCTGTCAGCAACGTTTGACGAGATGTTACTGTCTGGCACAAGAGGGTAAGACCATCGCGTCAAGACATCTTTACTGAAACAGAAATACTTTGGAATGAGCATCAAGACTCCGATGGCAAACTAACAGTGGTGACTACTTAACAAAACAGTTCTATAGGAGTATATCACAAAAGGCAGTTCTTGCCAGATATTTTAAGTCCACTTCAGGGTAACAATACCTTACATGAAGAACAACACACATCATAAGAGTCTAGAACATACCTAACAGCATCATACATCTGTAGGTTCGAAACTCGAGCAGCATATTCATCTTCAATCACTTCAGTGTATATCGTGTTACCATGAATCTGATAAACAAAATCAACAAACCTATTAGCTTTAGGCTATCTGAAATCTTTATACCAAGCATACAATATGGTGGTCCCTGGGTTTTGTCCATTCATGAATCAACTATTCTCTTCTTGACTTGTACATATATATGTACACTTACTCATAATGTCTCAGTTATTCAAACCTTAGCCAAGAATCCTTTAAAAAAAATCTTTTTAAGTCCAACTGAGGATAAGGTTGAGTCAATTTATCAAATTCATAAAAGTTCCATTTGATGCAACAGAGATATATTCTTACCTCTTCATCTGTCTGTATCCCTTTCACAAAGTCATCTCTTGTCTGATAATCAAAATTATCAGAGAAAAGTGGAGGCACATCTGGTGAGCAGATACTGATTTGGCAATCAAGGAGGTCGTACCTCAGCTGGAGGCCTTCATTTTCAGTGAAGATTTCCTATGAATAAGTTTAATTGAACTATTTTACTACAGAATTTTACAACCGATTTTAAATCCTTAGTTAACAGTCCTTGCTGAGCAATAGTTTTGTGCCAGCTCTCTCAGTCTTTGGTCTTTAGGTTTTTGGCACTTTAGATGGGAATGTGACATACTCACAAGAGGAAAGTTCATTTTCTTCTGATCTGCCACTTTCTCATAATGGAGTAGTTTTTGATTCTCAGTATTGATGGCTAATATCACTTCTTCCTCCTGACATCGTGTTTGGGAGCATGGAGGTGCCTGTTTAAATACCAAGGTCATGACAGAAGACTTGTCCACCTTTCTCCTCTCCCTTAAAATGTAAAAGAATACAAGTTAAAAGGAAATTGGACACAGAAAAAGGTTTATTTTCAAAATGGCATCACAATTATAAAGAATTGCTGTTCCTGATACATGATACAGTTGATCGGCCTTTTTTCTCAGAGAGAGCAAGCAACACGCAGGATACATATGTATGAAACCTTAAACAAAACTTTACTAAAAGTAGCAGATTTCACATCACAAATCTGTGTTTTTGCTGAGCAGCTATGCTTATGTGAGACATAACAGGGACTGTTATTGGAATATTTTTTTTCTAGAAACATGGAGTGACTTACTTGTGTTTATCGATGAGGCCCTTGAGTTTCAAATTTGAGATGAGGTCGCCATTTACCAGGACGAAATCCGACTGTATGAGGGATTTGCAATCGATGTCCCGCAGGGCATCTCCAACAGACATGCAATCTTCTGAGACAATGGTATGCACGGAGCATGGTGATGTCTTGCTGCTCCATTTTGAGTTCCTGGAGATGTAGAAATATCGATCACTACGAAATCTGGATTTAGTGATAGGATATAAGAACACTACAGTGAAGATTCTTATTGGTGAAACAAACAGGAATACTCATAGTTTGGAAGTATGTATTTTTGAACTTGAATATATACATATTGTCATTTGTTTGTTACTGTCATGACCAGACAGATCAGCTCCTTGTTGTTGATATTGCAGTCTTACCTTATATGGGCTTTTATTTGCTCAGCATGAGCACAGCAGTAGACATAGACTTTTTGAATTCCAGCCTCGCACAGAAACTGTAGAGTGTAATCTAAAAGAGGAGTGTTTGCTAGAGGGAGGAGGGTCTGAAAAAGAAAAGAGCATACATGTACATCACCAGATGTCAATTTGATATGTTCAGTGTGGGAAGTTGTTCTTCTTTTTACGGTTTGAGTGCACTGAACATCAGAAGAGTGCAGTACCTCTCTCGTCCTGTTTGAGTTTCGTGTACGTGTGTATACTACTATTTGATCTATTTGGGCACTGGTTGTCTCTGTTGAATCTGTCTGTAGGAACAAGCTACTATCCATACACACCCTCTCGGAATGCATGCATGAAGATGTAGTCCACATGCATTATGCATGACATGATTGATGGCATGTACATGATGTGTGCAAATTGTATGGCATTTAGTTATTTACTGATTGCATTATTTCATGATTTATTTTGGGATTTTGAAGCAACATCTGCCTTCGGTTTCAGAAGCTACCCGTGACCAGATCTTTATCAAACTTGGCATGCATACTCTGGGTGTCTTCTTTGTTATTGGGGCAAATCGAACATTAAAACTATCAGCGATGACAACGGCTTGAAAGACAACTTCTTGTTCAGGAACATCCCGACGTTGCGAACTTTTTCTTTTGGACGCCATGCTTGGGAAGGTGTAAACTGCTGATGAAAGTGCTGATTAATAGATAATCATCATAATGCTACAAAGTCTCACATATTATCAACGTATTTGTTCCAAATTTTATATTTCTAACAAGTCAAAGTCACATTATTTCTCAAAATAACCATTTATTTGAATGACAATGACAAAATGATTGAGTTTTAGGCCAAAATAATAGTTGGACCTCTTTAAGGCCAAAATAGTTGGATTTTGTTGATCCAAGATGGCGAATCAGCATTTTCATCAGCAGTTTACACCTTCCCCAATTGAGGTCTCATTAGCCGGTGCGGAGGCCAGGCCGCGAAATGTTTTTCCCTGAACCTTTCGGGCAGTACAGTGTACATTTGTACACAGGTTCTCAGCCAATCAGAATCCGATAAATCTGAAGAAAGCACCACATTGTCTATTGTCCACAACCAGATTCGAACACGCGACATTTGGATCGAACATCGTATTCTGCCATTTCTGACGAGCGCTCATACTACCAACTGCTCTAATGTTTCTAAGACGTCTGACGTCATGTATTGTATTTGTCGAAATCTGATATAACTTCATCACCTTGAGAAAGCCAACTGACGACTATTTCAAACTTTTATATAAAAATAGGCTGTCGTTGCGGCTTTTGTTTGAGTTTCTTGCCCTCAAAATTTTACCTTGAGAACAATGTGCAATCTCACAGGAACCAGTCGATGTCAACATCGTCTACTCTTGAGCTATAAATAGCATGCGGGGCCTGCTCACCGCTTAAGTACACAGAGGAAACTGGTATTTTCCTCAAATAATCGTCAGAGCTACCCCTTCACAAAAAACATCGGACATTTACATTTAAACAAGTAGCGATAGAGATATAGAGATATAGAGTAGGCCCATGTATCCGTGGTACGCGGTAATCACTCGAGATTGAAGAACTAGTCACCACTGGCTAGTGAGACCTAATCCTCGAATCCACGAAAAACTTGTTCCGGGAAACTGGAAACGAGATTGGAACTTTAACTTTTCCAGGATCTGAGTTAGAAGTCTCACATTATTCTCGATTTCTTCTCTTTCTGACTTCATATTTCAATCTTATTATGCTAGCATCTTGCCTTTAGTTACCAAGTGTAAGTATAATAACTTTTGCAAACTTTGATGTGGGTTTTGTTCCATAAAATACAAAATAAATAATATAATGTGTGTTGATTTGGTTTTGACACGTCCCTTTTTTAGCTTGGCCTTGAATTATGAATAGGGCCTAGGCCTACACCATGTTGCGTGTATGATGTACGTGGTGGACACGAATACATAAGTGGCATACGCCAAATATGCTGATTATATTTGTCATTAAGAGTGTGAGTCTGACCACAACACCAAGCTTTCCAACAGTAGGCCTACTATGGATTCTTTTCTGAATCTGAGCAACGTCGCAGCATCTATAGTAATAGTGAGAGTGATTTAGTGATAAACAGATGCCAGTGGCTATCAATAAACCCCAACCTTTTGTTTGCAAATGATAACATTTTTAAACATCTAACATACGTGAGCATTCTTGGCTTTTTATCTGAATGGGCCTTGAGAATGGTACATGTGGTTGGTGGGTGTTAACTAGGACATCTTCTCAAGGGTGAATTTCATCAAATGTTCTGTTGAGATTTGAATCGGGGAAGTAGGCCTACTTAATGGTAAGTAGGGAAGTTTGTTGTCAATTATAATGAAAGTTCTCTTCTTTTGCCCCTGAACATCAAAATTGGTTATCGTATTCTATTTCATTAGATGTCTCTCTTTTTCCTTCTCAGTCGACTCTGACATCATGCCTATAAAAAAGATCTGTTGCCTTGGTGCTGGTTATGTTGGCGGACCAACATGTAGTGTGATAGCCCATAAATGTCCTGAGATTAATGTCACAGTAGCTGATCTCAGTGAGGAAAGAATTGCTCAATGGAACTCAGATGATCTACCTATTTTTGAGGTAAGAAATTATATGATTTCAGGCAGGAAAGAATGGCTCAATGGAACTCAGATAATCAGTTTGGTTATGGAAAGCTTATATATAGATGATCTCTTTGGTGTCACTCATGGCATTGTTTTGTGGATCAGTATAGTGGCCTTTGCTATACATCATTCTCTAGTTTTGGCTGTCGCTGACCTGACTTAAAAATATACAATTTTAATAATATGTGGCTTTTGTCTGGGGCAATCTTCAGTTCAATAATTCTGTCATGGTCAATGGCTTTTACCTTTGTTGTTGAACTTTGTTGACTTGGCACTTATCAAGCCCTCCTTATGAATACTACTAGTACTACAGGTTAAATATTCAATGAATGTCACAAACCCAGACCAGTGAAGTGAAACTCAGCTAACCTGTCTGATTGAGATAATATGAAACAATGTTTAAGAGTAGACTAGACCTCTCTAGGGGTGGATCCAGGATTTGAAAATCAATGTATAAGTTTCATCTCTCCCAATGAATGTCTCCATTTTTCAGCCTGGGCTGTTCGAAGTAGTCAAGGAATGTCGTGGCCGTAATCTCTTCTTCTCTACTGACATTGACAAAGCTATCTTGGATTCTGACCTGATCTTCATCTCTGTCAACACACCAACTAAAAACTTTGGACTAGGAAAGGTAGGGGTTTTTAAAGATGAGGCGATGCGAAAGTGATAGTTTTTTAGACATAGTCACAACCAGTGGAGGAGACAATGTGAAAAACCTATCCAGAAGACTGTCGCAGTAATTTCAGAAACCAAATCAGTTTCACCACCATGACAAGATATCAACATCTGCACATTAAAAAAAAGAGTAGTGCTTTATATGTTTCATTTGTCTTGTTAGGGTCGAGCAGCAGATCTGAAATATGTGGAAGCCGCAGCCAGACGAATTGCTGATGTGGCAAAATGTTCGAAGATCGTCGTTGAGAAGAGTACAGTGCCAGTGAGGGCTGCTCAAAGTATATCACGTATCCTTCAAGCCAATCAGAATCAAGGTGTCCGATACACAGTATGTATCAAAATCATTGGGTCCATCTAACAACTTGTAGATTCCTCAGTTCTCAGCCCTCTCTTCTCCAACATTTCAAGAAACAGATGGCAGGATTTTAAAAAGCCACAACCTGTTAATGACAAAGTCAAGTTCATTCACAGAGCTATGCATCTCGGACTCGAGATTATTTTCCTCGGCCATATTCTATTGACAGAGATACATGTAGAGTACTACTAGGCCCTGACCTCTGTATTTGGTATGGAACTATTCAGACTTAATTTGACCCAAGTGGTTATTTTATGTTAATTTCTATATTTTTAGGTTCTTTCAAACCCAGAATTCCTTGCCGAGGGAACAGCTATCAGTGACCTAATGAATCCAGATCGGGTCTTGATCGGCGGAGAGAAAAACGAGGCAGGGCAAGAGGCAATAAAACAACTTAGCTGGATTTATGAACATTGGGTCCCAAAAGAGAACATTATTACCATGAACACTTGGTCCTCAGAACTATCAAAGTTGGCAGCCAACGCTTTTCTTGCCCAGAAGATTTCAAGTATAAATTCTATGTCTGCTATTTGTGAGGCTACTGGTGCCGATGTGAATGAGGTTGCACATGCGATTGGCACCGATAGTCGAATTGGACCAAAGTTTTTACAAGCCAGTGTGGGTGAGTTTCGTTGTTCTTATCACCTCTTTTTATATGCAACATTTTATATTGGTGAAAAGAATCTTTTAGAAAAAATATTTGAACTGTCATTTCATCTTCATTATTTCATTCTCTCTTTAAGCGCTCTTGTTCTACGAGCTGTTGCTCCCTGGGCGCTCCTGGGACCAATTTTTGGATTGAGATTTTTATTATCTTTCCTCTTAGGCTTTGGTGGCAGCTGTTTCCAGAAAGATGTCCTCAATCTAGTCTATCTATGCGAGTGCCTTAACCTGCCTGAGGTGGCTGCTTATTGGCAACAGGTATGCGCCCATCAATCTGGCTTCAATGATACTCTTAAAGGGAGCCTATAGGCAGAAGTAACGGGTCAGTTAGTGGTCCTAAGGTGACAAATACCGCTATGCACTGTTGAGGGACTGGGTCACGTTTGATTCAATGATGTATTCCTCTTGCAAGCGTGGATAGTTTCAGTATACTGTGAGGTAGAAGAGATCCCTTCGTTTAACTTAACCTGACCTACCCTGCCTATTGTCTCCATTTTGTAAACATTTCCAGGTTATCGACATGAACGAGTACCAACGAAGAAGATTTGCCTATCGCATCATCGAATCTCTCTTCAATACTGTCACAAACAAGAAGATAGCCATCCTCGGATTTGCATTCAAGAAGAATACTGGTGACACCCGGGAGTCTGCCAGTATCTATGTCAGTAAATACCTCATCGATGAAGGTGCCAGGATAACGATTTATGACCCAAAAGTCGAAAAGGTGCAAATTATGAGGTGAGTGTGTGCCCTGGTTCCTATTCTATTGACGATTAATATATTCTCAGCATATGTCTCCACTGTAGTAAAGACCATGATGCAGGGTCTGTTGTCATTTCTGTAAACTTACATGTAACCATGAAATTTAGTCCAATCTGACCTAAATCTGTGTCTTTGTTTTCTTTTTCCAGTGAACTTACCCACCCAGCAATAACTGATGATCCTGATAAAGGTATGTACATGTATTGAACTGAATACTTAGGGACAATGAAGGCAAAGGATAGAAAATAACAACAGACCATACCTACCTGTTCTCCTATGGAAACTTTTTCATTTTTTGGTCACCAAAAACACTTCGATACTGGGCGGCATTTACAATAGAGTCGCATACTCTAAATTTGCCGATCTAAGACTTTTTCCAAATATTCAAGCCAAACCCACTAGTTATTGTCCAAATGTCTGTTTGAAGCCATTCAGTATGTTTTAATAGTTGAGACAGAAAATGGGTGGGTGACACCAAGTTGTTCTTGATTTTTGACTTCTCTTTATCTTTCAGTGTCAAACCTCGTCACCATCGTGGATGATCCATATGAAGCAGCTAGAGGTGCACATGCTCTAGTTGTATGTACTGAGTGGGACGAGTTCAAGGTATGTACAAAGAAGTACAGTGACACAATGAAAGAGTGTCCGACTTGATCTTGAAGTCATCGGTTGGAGGCTCAGTCAATGCCACTTGGTGTATTCAACTGGCCAAGTGCAGTACAGTACAGAACCACGAAACAAAATGGCTGCACATATTAATGGATTTACAGTATACTTCTAGGTGGTTGATATCCATCTTACAACTTAATATGTAACTTTGAAAAGCATTTTTTCTCTTTCAGACTCTGGACTACGCGAACATCTACTCCAATATGTTGAAACCAGCTTTTCTGTTTGATGGTCGGATGATTTTAAATCATGAGTCTCTGATGGAGCTAGGATTTCACGTGGAGACAATCGGCAAACGACTTACTCGGCCCTCCATCACTAGAACATTTGCTTTTGAAGGTTGACTAAATGATAGTCTAGGATAGGTTACTGCTACTTAAAAGGGGACTATAGTATAGGCATGTACTGGGGGTCCAGTTGATTGTCTTCAAGTGACTAATATGCACATCTAACGAACTGGGTTTAACCTCGTGGTGAATATATTCCTAGATATTCCTGATCTAATATTCTAACTTATAGACAGATTTGCAAAATAATGAAATAATGGGAACAATTATATATGTGTGCCAGTTTAAAGGCAAACTGGCACTGCAAAAACAAGAGGAATGTGAATGTTTTATCAATGGGATGGATTCCTTGAATATGATGAGTTATTTCAAGTTTGAGGTATCATGTATTGTTATTATTGAGTATTCGTTTAATAATATGAAGATGAGGCGATTTATTTTTGCTAAAAGTATTTCTAGTCCCTTTTACATAATCTTGAGAATTATTTACCAGAATGATTTCCACCAAACAACTAGACCAACTGAATCTTATGTTTGCTCCTTTAGGCTTAATAAAAAAATCTTCATCAGTGTAAAATCAGTGCCTTTCTGTACAAAATCTAGCCAGCTTGTAATGTATACAGCTGAATTTAAGATCTGTTAAGATGACTGAAACTGCCTATAATGTATAATTGTGTGTTGACAAGTAAGAATTGTATTTACTGATATATAGGGATGGATCCAGGAAGCGGTGAACGAGAGTCGAGGGGAAAGAGAAAGGGCAAAACATGTATCTCTTGGAAGTCAAAATCTATCTAACATTGTATTTATTATACATGTATATGCTGTCTGAGCCAGTAAGACCCCAGCTTTAGCAATGCAGTTAATGTGTATTTTGATAATATTGTGCATTTGTTTTATAAAACGGGTCTGTTTTGTATGTCCTAGAATGTAACGCACTGAAAATATAGTCATAAAGTCTATCACACAACTTTTCTCAATATCTTATCAATACTAAGCTGGTTTTGAGTATTACACTATGTGGTAGAGTTAATAAAATAACACATGCTTGTATTTTCTCTAAAGTATATTTCTTGGTTCGTTTTCTGTCAGTATCCAAAGGTTTATTGGGAATGAGCAACATTACTGGAGTCAATCCCAGTCTTCATTGATGATCAAAACGACCAAGGGAAGAGTTATATGGGACTTAGTAAGCAAGTAAGGCAATGACTTCGGGTTTTGTGAAACACAAACATGTAGAAAAGGATCAAGACAGCATATTGATTCTGCTGCCAATGAATCGCCATGTTGCAGGCAATGGGTGCTGCTGTATCGCTCTTCGGAGGGGTCCAAATCCACCCTGTTTGAGCACAATATGTATTGTACCTAGCAGGTTTGGGCTGTGCTGTCAGTGTAGCCTTGTCTTGGTGCCCTCCGAGCATGTGTATGAGGGTCCCAAGTACGACCAATTTTGTCTTGCAGCCTCTGTGAAGGGGGTGCAGTGTCAGGCTTAGCAGGCCTGCAAGCCATAAGTATCTAGTGCCCTCCGAGCTGGTGAGTCGGGGTCCATAGGTAGGACATGGCATAACTTGCAACCTTTGTGGACATGTTCTTCACTGATGGGCATCGTCATGATTTGGTCTCCAATCACCACTGCACTCTGACGATGTCGGTCAGAGTTTATATTGGTCGGTTATAAGTACATGTAGATCCAATTGAGTTGATCTGTATCGCAGCCTATCAGCTCATTAGCAATGAACATTTGCAATGATAATGTTATGAAACAATGATGTTCATCTTTATTTATAAAATACATATTCTTACAAATAAAAGCAATTATACACAATGGCAGCTGTAACCTAACAAGCTTATTTCAAGACCATGCATGCACCATGACAATCAAGACACAGCTTACACAAGCTTTTTGATAATGAGAATATATTTACACCAAAGCTAACTTCTGAAAACCATGATATTTTTGGGAAATATGAAGTCCATTATGTATAAGTTAGTCCTCTTGCCTGCTTTTAGATGCAGTTAAGGCCTAATGTGTGTGAATTTCACCTGTTTTGGTTACATGATAAGTTGAGTTCATTTCAGGTCTGAGCTAATTCCATCATGTGCCTGTAGCGCCTAATTGTTTTAGATTTTTCTGATGAAAAATATCCACTGTTGTTTCATGGCATGGCCTCAAGTCCATATCTAGGTATCCAACTGCAAACTTTCCATCCCCTAGTTTGAAGTAGTCTAATCCACGACCAATCTTTATTATCCATCCATTGTTGAACCTGAAAATAATTCAGAAGGAAGCAACAACTTAAAACCAGGATGAGAAATACCATAGCCTGTATAAACTCAAAGTACAGTGTGCTATCTAACAACACATGAACACTTCGATTGCAGTTTTTAAGACTATCAACCAAGGACGATGTAGGCTGACAATTTCTTCACACCTTCTATGTTCAGAGGGAGGAACCAAGTGGCAAAGATGAGTCACACAACGTTGCCAATCAGCGTTTCTGCATAATATTAGTCACCCGAAGACCATCAAATTGACCCTCTAGTTAGCCCCCTTGCTCCTGCTGATGGCCAACCTTTAAGTAGCTGGGAAGCTCTCACATCAAGATGGTCAAATCAAATTTGTCTGTATGTCAGTGAGCATGATTAAACTTTATCAAAGAATTTAATAAAACTTCAGGTAACATTACATGTACCTTATTTCTCGATCATGTAACGTTGAGGAGTAAGAAACAACTAATTCGATATTGTATTTGTGCAGGCTCCTCCGTATTTCTTCAAATCTGTCCTTCTGTTGTTTAGCACCCTAAAAATGATAAGGAAAAGAACAAGTCAGAATCAAAACAGATGATTTGATACTGTGAAGATCTCTAAAAGATAATTTGGGAAATCAGAAGAATCATTGGTATGTTGTTCTCACCTCATCTTCCCCAGTCAATAACTTGATTTTCCTCACTTTACTTTTTAGTTTGATGAGCAGCTCACAAACTCGTAAGAAATTGTGAATCTGGAAAATACAGGGTAGAATCTATCAAAAGAAGTCCATCAAGTAAAGGTGTAGTTCTCCTAACCTTCCATGCAAAATATCTGGTGATAAGTTAAGGTTTATGTTCCTTTTCTTTTTTTCTTTGTCAAAAGTAATTTGACAGGAACTCAGTCATAGACTCTTTGATGGGAATTTTGCCTGTGTAGCAGTAATCTTTATCAAATATCCATATTTCCCTGTAGAGTTCACCAAATTTCAATGTGGCAATGAAATTAATACTTTACCTGATGAACATTTCTCACGTATGGATCCTCTATCTCAACATAGGTCAAGTCTTCATTAACAAATCTGCCAAAGACTTTCTCAAAGCTGTTGCCTGCACTGTCATTTTCAATACGGAGTTGTTCATGGTAGTTCCCAGCTGTCAAATAGAGAACAACAGTTAGAATGGTTGCAATGAGGCCAATGCAAAATAACTTAAGTGCCCTGCAAAGGAGCAATTTGAATTTCTGCGAATATGATCACATACAACAAATATCGCTCATTTGCAGAGGTCATCACAGGTGCCTGTTACATGCTCTGAACTGATTTTATCAAGGTATCTATAACTTGGCCACTTTAAGCCAGCAATACTTGGAAATTAATTAATGTTAATTAATAAGTATGTAATCGTTCATACATTCTTTTTCCTTCTCTATAAATAACTTAAGCTTTTCAGCTCTGTCCATGTATTCAACCATTCTTGTTCTCAAATGCTGTTTCTTTCTCTCCTCTGTTGTTCCTGTAAGCAAAAATAAACTCTGAATAATATACTAAGTACAAATTAGGTTAGAAGATTCCAAACTGCTATATATCTAACAGTTGTGTTGTGATCAAAAAGCTAGTTTTAAATGGTAATGTCTTAGTAATACTGCATCCAAACAAAGTAGAGCTTTTCAGCCCTTTGACAATGTTGTACCTAATGTATCTAATGCACCTCAGATACATGTCAGCTATGGTAAAGAACTATCTAACCTAAGCAGGAAACAGAAATAAGGACCTGTGCTCTTACACACCTTTGACAACTTCCAGTAAGAGATTGAGTCCTTCCTGATAGCAGACAAGGGCTTCTGTGAATCTCTTCGCACCATCCATTTCCACTGCCCTCAACAGGAGCCCAATAGCAGAGGACTCCACCCCAGAAACGGAACCACTACGGGCCATGTTACGGTTAGTATTGGCTGAAATTTACAAACACAAAGACAATTTGAGCACAACTTTGCGAGATGACGATGGGCGTGGTATGCTCCGTCTTCTTGACAAAGCATGCACTTGCAGTCTCAATGGGCATGAAAACATGATCACAGATCAGGACATAGGCACAACCATGGCAAACAAAGACAAAAATGCTCATATTCTGCGGAAAATACTGAATATGTAACTTTTATTTACCAGCAAAAAACACATTATTACAATGTTATACAGTCAGTATATGATATAATGAGGCCTTTTATACATCATGTACAAATTAAAGCTAGGTCATGGACAGGACTTCAAGTCGGACTAGTCTAATGTCAGCACTGTCTTGAAGGCTAAGCTCAGGGAATTAACACTGAAAAATCTAGCCTGCACCTTATTTACCAAAATTTCTACAAGTACAATTGCCTAACTCAGTGTACTGAAACAGACCAAAAAACATACATAATCACATCGATTATAGCTTCTTCTGTTCTAACTTGGGACCCCCACATCAACATTGAAAACTTGTCGAAGCTGTCAGTGGTGTTAGCATCGAATGAAACTCACTACAACGTGTACAAAATGCACGAAGAAGTAAACTGCGTCAATATTTTCCACATTGGCCGGGACTACTAGTTATTATCTTCACTAATAGGTGGCAGCATAGACAATTGACCTGCAACGTACCAGAAACGTATGGAGTTAACACCATGAGATTAATGCCGAGAGAATTTGCACTACTAAGGTCGTACAGGTATTTGAAAACAATCATTTGCAAACGAAACCCATAAGTTGTTGTCAGAGACGAGGAAAACGCCTTTTCTAAGGTACTTAACTCTAAAAAAAATTGCTGGGGGAGGCCCCCCCCCCCCCCCGGTAAGACCCCCTCCCCGCCCATTCAAAACGCGCCCCCTCCTGGATCCGCCCCTTGGAAAGTTTGTTTCAATTAAAAAAATAATGGCAACAATAAAATAAATAGCTTTTTTCAAAATAATTAAAAAATTTGAAGTACGCTCTGAACCCATGCGGGAGGTGGACGGTAAACCGGATTAATCATTCCCATGGCCTAAACACCCCAACAAGTTCCATCTCCGGAAAATGCCGACACCTCCAACATTCCCGAAGTTTACCGAAGTTACTCTGTGTATTCGCTTCCGCCATTTGTTTTCTGAGTGTTCTTTCGGCTTCTGTGACCGATTAAAGGTGGATTTTCGCAAATCTCACCCAACGGATTAGTATATCAGGGCGTATGTGGATTAAGTACATATTAGAGATGCTAAAAAAGCAAAAATGATTTGAATACGATGGATATAAGGGGTGATTTTGGATGGTGGAATAAGCCATCCCGATTTGTGCCTTGTGAAAACTGATCATCTGTTCTGCACTGGCTTTCCTGCCCCACCACAGCCTGTTTTGTTAGGCTTGTCATGTGCGTGGTCTTGTAAAGCTCACTAAGGAGCTAAGTGACTAATCAAATCATTGCAATGGGTTCAAGAGGAACTGGAGTACCTGCGGATAAGGTAAATAAATAAATTAAAATGTTAAAAAATGTGTTACGACTGTGAAGACAAGATTGTTCCATTGTCCATCGTCCACGTCAAATATGGTAAAAAACAGACAAATGCATGTAAAAAAGTCATCCATCCATTCAGCATGACTCTCATTCTAATTACTGAATGCTGATGTGATTGATTGTCAAGAGTCCGATGAAGGAATGTCATTGACAATGTGTTAAGTAGTTCAGATTGCTGAAATTGTTTAGATCTGTCACTTGTCACAATCTGTCACAATCTCGTCTTCAATCTTATAAGTGTAACATCAATTGTATTTCTAACTTTGTCGTCCTTTTTATCAGTTCTGTTTCAGCAGATTCTCTGCCTTGGCAGTATCACAATGAACCAACTAACTCTGCAAATGGTGGGACAGCCTGTGACTTTGAAACAGTTTAAATTTATCCTTCGTGAAACTGATTCTGAGTAACACACACGCTGCAATGAGTGTCTTCTTAATTTATCATGTACACAGTCATTTCTACCTGGCAGTTTGTTTTGGATGGACTAATCTGACCTTTTCAACTTCGACTTGTCTGACATTATTGATGGGTGAATAATCCATGTGACTGTGGTTATTGTGTCCTCCACCCAGCAGTGTAACTTGGACAGGTTCATCCTGGAAACTTGCATAATGATCTTGTAAATAAAGTCATGTTTCCCTGGGGGGCAGTGCCTTGGAAAGTCGTATCACAGTGGGAGTTGCTGCTAGTTCATAATTGGGTGTCATGATTTAGCTGACCATCACCATGGTAACTCATGAATGATGCAGTGTAACTCCAAACAAGAAGGGTACACATTTATGGATAAGGAAGCTTGTTGCCTTGGTAAAATGTTCACCTTACAAACTGATACTGTGATAAAATTGAAATGAAAAAAAAATGTGTTACGTGAACTGTCTGCATGGTTAGAAATCAGTTGACCTGAATCTCTGTGTTCAATCTGTCATGCTCAGCCCATCTTGTGACATAAGGCTGTCTGTTTGAGCTTTCTGGGCTATAGATTGCCCGTATTTACATCGTAGGTGGGGATGAACTTTTGAATTTAAAGTCCTACATACATGTTCCTCAGTTAACAGTACTTTACAACTCTAGCTCCCAAAGAACTGTAAGGTCTATTCACTGTGCAGCAGTCTGCATATTGATCGCAATGCATGATTCAGACTAACTTCAGAATGTCGTGGAAAGAATTGATTTTTGTCGTCACAACTGTGCACGGCTGGGGAAATCATCGTGTCTCTGTGATTTACATGTAAATTAGAAAAAATGCTTGTGGTATTTTTCATGTGCTTCCAAATAAAAATCCATGGTGAAAAAAACAAACATGCGGCAGTGTTTACCGTGTAGGCTGTGGGTAGGCCTATTGTAATGTTATGTATGTAATTGTATTGCATTTTAATCTGGCTGTATAGAACTTGTGTAGACAAAATGCTATGCCTAGGCGTGTGTGCTTGGGACATGTGTGAGTAAGAATTTATATTTACATGAACTTCCTGGAGCCTTTGTTATATATTTCTCACTATTCTAAACTTATTTCTGCAAGCAGATGACCCCTGAATAAATTTCCTGTGTTGATCAAAGTTACGTCATATTTTGAATTCTCTAATGTCAACAGGCCTACTGAACTCATCACACTTGAATTAAAAAAAAGCATTTCTCCTTGCGGACAGTATTTGAAAAAGTGGACAGTTGTGACTCAGTGTACCGGTAGTCATTACTGGCCAGAGCAAGCCTGGCATCCAGCCTATGTCTCCAGTATTTTGCCTGTGGCAGGACCTTTTCCTGAATGCAGAAGAAGTCCTGCCCTTCGTGGTCAACTGATACAATGCCCACAAATGCCGACAACTCAATTCTCAAATTAGACACTACTATTATCTGTCTACTCAGGCAGATTGAGTCTAATTTCATGTTATCGAAAAACTCTATATTTATGCATAGTTGTCCTCAGGTTTTGTCAGGTCCTTGAGGAGAAGACAATGCATATTGTCCCAATACACCAGAGAGATGTCCTGCCTTATTGTGCTTTGAGGCTTGGAATAATAATGTCATTAATGTAAACAGTTGTGAAAATTCCACGATCAATTGAGATGGAACTCTAGCATTGTGATAAATTCTTTATATGGTTCGGTTAACCCTTTGGCAAATGAAGCGTTATTGGTGTTATCTTATTTTCTTGGTGCTTGTCCATGTAAATACCATGGTTGATTGACAAAATGGATGGTACATGTAGATCATTGTAGATGGTGGCATATCCCTCATTTTACTGACAACCCCCTGGGAGATGAAGCCAGGTCACAGAAGTGTCATCAGCCTGACAAGAAAATTACATTATGCAGAGGTCAGCCAAAGAATTGGTTGATAAGTCCGTCAATTTTTGGGGGGTTAGACTGGAAACAGTCTTAGTGTTATTCTGGTCAGGCCTGGTGATAGTCTGCCTATTTGCCTGTGCAGATGTTTGTTTTAATGATGCCTGTGGTATCTTTACCCGCTGTTTATTAAGGATGCCAGCTCACCTCCATACAAGTTGAGATAAACTCTCAACCCTCACAGTTTTGTATGTTACTCACACCTTGAATCAATCTCGTGTAAAACCTATCGAGAATTCTACAAATATCATACCATGGAAGCTTAAACATTATCATCGACCAGGAGACTTTGATGTGCTCTCGCCATTAGTCACTTCTGTCTGCTGTTGGTTGTTCCAATTCATTGCTTAGTGGCACTATTTCAAGGAGTCAAATTTGTGCTGTGCCAGTCCATGATGGCATGATGATGCGTCTGCCTCTGATAATCCCATTACCAGCCATCTTGTGACTGTCTTGACCTTTCTATTATTCTAAAGGGCAGCAACGCCTCAAGCTTATGTACTATAGCAACGAATCTGTAGGCTGGAATATTGTGCATTTTACGAGGCTATCAGCATGGTCAGCACACAGTGTATGATTGAGTGACTGTATATGGTAGTCAGTTCCACAGACCGTGGTGTCTTGTTGTAGAGGTCCAGAAGTGAAGGCAAAGAGAATATTTTGCCTGGATCATCGAATGTTACTCATTACAAAAGATTCTTATAATATAATACTAATAGTTTGTGTCAAATCATGCACAGCAGTGTCTGGCTGTTGTTACTGCAACTCGAGCAAAATGATTTTGCGTCTCATTTTTGTATACTGGATATATTTGGGTGGCGAGTTTCCATGGAAACTATTGGCATAAGAGATGAAGCAGTTGTCATTAGGCTGCCTGGATAGAAGATAGGGACGAGCAGTGACAATGAGACAATAGAGACGGCATCATAACTGCCATGGCCAAAAAGCACATGTATGGTTTAGTCTTCTCTCACTCCTACTGTTTATTCTAAAGCTACAATGAGTACAGTCTCAGCAGGCAAGAGATCTTTGTGACATTCAGCAGGGATTATAGTCGCATGTTGCATCAATTTAAAAATTGATCGTTTGTGCAATGCTTCGCTGGCTGCTCTCTTTCCTCAGTCACTTCTTTGGGATGTTAATGGGTAATCAATAAATAAATGATGAATAAATACAAAGATTTTTATAAATTTGATCGTGTGTGAATTGAAATGAAATGAGTTTCATTTGGGACAAGTTATCCCAGTCCCATAGTATGGCTCTGTGAACTGAACAATCCTCCACTGCATATTGATTCGATTTGCCTTCAATCAACAGGATAAACTTACTGACTACTGTAGAGAGTATCTTCATTTGCTCGACATAACATGATCTGTAATAATTTCACATTGATTAGTCGCGCTCTCTTCCATCATTTGATACACCATGTGATGGGTTATTTCAAGCCACGGGATGAGATCGAAACAACCTGCCTTAGGGAATAGCGTACATGTAGCATACTGCCTGTATGTATACTGTACAGCGCTATCGTAAACCTACGCTTATTTCCTAGCACTAGCGGAGTCGTTATAAACACATGGTGTTGGCTATGATGAATGTACCATGACATATAGATTTCTGAGCAAAAATAAAGTGGATAGTGCGATCAAACTTCCTTCGCTTGAGGTGTACAATTGGTGTTGTTGGCTACACAACTACATTTGTATCACTATTTGCCGATTTAGAAAATTCCTTGAGTTTTCCAAAACAGTATCTCGTATTCCCATACTAAGGATCTGATAGCATGCAAACCAAAGGAAGTGCTCATGACCTTTCGAAGATGATGACTCAGCACAGCCCTGGCCTGCATCAATCAAATGAACCTTGCACATGCAAACATGCAACACTCCGAATCAATCCGAAATCACCGCAGACGATAACTTATCCTACGACAATAAAAACATAGACGCTGTTGAAATCAATTATTCATCTATCGTCAATATCGATGGGAATGCGAGCCCGTTTCTCCACGAATGTGACCGAATCCCTACACTTGTCATAGTCACGATTTCGTTGAGTATTGACCCGACTTGATTGCTGGGACAGTGTTGCAAATTGCATAAGCAGCACTTGTGTAGAGATGCGAGCCAGGAAATTGCATGGTAGTGTCCTGTGGGCTTAACAGGGAGGGGTGGGGTCTTTATTATTTTGCAATCATAAAGTGACTTCTGTTGGGAAACTGCCCTGTTCAGTCTAGGATGTTTTATCTGAATCATTGTCTCTAAACTGACACCCTCCCTGAGTCTCTTGGACCAACCCCTGCCCCAAAGAAGTATTAGAAATTCATGATGTGACAATCGTACAAGATTATATTAAGTGCAATTGTTAGATTATGAGATATGCAAGTCTGAGACCACCAAGTGAGTTTGATTGAAGAGGTCAAACCAAGGCCAGTATCAATCATGTATACAAATCATGGTTGATACATGTAAACCTGATATTTTCAGTTTCTTGGCGCTAATTAGATTTCAGGCAGATTATTGAAGTCCATCTCGTTTCTTGTCTCGGGTTACTCACTGCACTGCCTGAACTCAAGCACATGCTTTGAAACTATCATGTCATGCTACATGTATGTGTGGCATGTGCATAAGTGTTTAGGTCTGAAGCCATGCATTTGCCATTTTCAGTTGTAAATCTACTACATCTAGCAATGAACTAAAATTTCCAATTTCCCTTGAAATGTGTTCTCCAATGACCCAGATTCTCATGGACAGTGTACCATCTGACGACTCTCAGTTCAAGTTGGGGCGGGATTGTAATAACTTGACTTGAAGTATGGTACACTGCCACTTGTATTTTGTTTGGAAATTACTCAGACCCTGAGATTGTACTTTTGAGTTGGTTGCCTCTTGATACTCTACACAAGAACTGAAGAAGTAGCCAGTATGGTTTGTCACAGGAACTATTGGATGTCACAGAAACTACTTGATGACTCTGCGTAAAATGGGTCAAGGGCATGCCATGCCAAACTATAAGAAATTGCAATCTGAACTGTCATTTCTACCGGACTATGTCTCTCGAATATACTCCGCTCCAGCTCTCCAGTCAATCCATGTCCACTTAGGTACAATACCCATCGGACACCCTGTCACAATTGAAGTTGTGATGGGACACAGCGGTATCAGTTATCTTCGCACATTCTTGACGATGATTCTGAAGTGGTTTCACTACTTATGCATGTTTGCGTAATCAGCTCGAATGATTGGGCGAAGGCACGACTCTGTCAAGATGAGTCAGTCATAAAATATCATCTGATATTGAAAATTACTTCCACCCCAAATGCGTTTTGAAATCGTAATGCAATTTGCACAGCTCTACAATGTTATATTCGTGATTTTATCAAGACGTATTGTCATCTGGAAATAACTGGAATTGGTGAATTATATATTTCTGGCGTCGGAGGTGGAAACCGTTGTAAGAATCTGATGGGGTGTGATGGAGTCATCATAGTTTGCAAGCTGATGCATCCTTGAAAACCAATCATGTGCATGCAGCTCAGAAACTCGTCATCAATCAGACTTCATGCTTCGACAATTAGAAATAGAATATTATTTTCGCTTCACATTCGCTTACCATTTATTCAACAAAAGGATGGTTCAAGAACGTTTTTAAACTGTTTTTTGCAATGATAAATCTTTCTATATCCTGATAGCCCATAATGGATTGGTGATTTCAAAACGCAGATGACAGCTACATGAGATGGCATCTGTGCGCCTAATCACTTACTTGCAATACAAAGTCCACATAAGTTGTACTTGATCGTTACTTTCCAATTAGTCATGTGTGATATGAAAATTCATGTGCTGGTACTTTTAAATTAGTTTCATTTTATGTGCCTTCAGTTTGCCATTCAGCGCAAAGTAGCCACAGAAATAGAATATTTAGTACGTCGGTGATGCAAACTGTGATGATGTACGTGTATGAAATAAAGTTGGCGACTATTATATTTGCCTTTGGACATTGCCGGCAGTCTAGGGAGTGGAGTATGAATCCGCCCACATCTTCCCAACTCAAATTTGTGCTGCATTATTATGAAAAATTCAGCCCTCGTCATGTTTGCTAGGTGCTCCAAGCTCTCCGAATAGTTCCAATGTAATCTTGAGTATAATGATTTTGACCTCTTTGTCAAATGGCAACTTAGATGACACTCGTTCTTGATTTCAAGTGGAGATATGTGGAGTTTTGTCCTTGAAAGTTAATCATGAGGATTTGTCATGAACCTCATCGTGATTGTCATCACTTGCTTCCTGCATGTTATCTCAGCCTCGCATGTCACATTGAGAATGAGATCACAATTTTCTTCACTGATTGGAGTCGTGATTCAATTTCATGTTGAAGGTGGGAATATCATGCTGAGTTGGATGATGTTAATGTCACAATACTTACATCACAATTGTGCTGTGTAAGCATCTTGGTGAATTTGCTTACATGTGTCGTACCATCAAATGCTTCTGTCTCTATACTGACATTTTCCATTTGTCCGCTTACAATAAAGTACACCTTCAGGCTCCTTCTGATAATACATGTAGTAGTGCGTCCGTTTATATACACCGAGACAATATTGGACTCCGCACTGACACCACTAACCTCGTCACCCGGTCATACAAGACAATTTGCTTCTTGATCGATCAGATTATTGGGAAATTCTCCTGTAGCGGAATATAATGACACGGCTAGTCGAAGGCCACGTGATGTCCTCATAAACGAATTCAGAATTGTTCATGACAAAGGAAATCGATCAGAGATGAACGGATCCTTGGCCATGAATTTGGCCAGATGTGTTGTGGTGATTGAGGGCCTGGCATCTGGCCGTTACTGGGCGGCCATGTTCCATAGGGTGTGAATGTGATGCTGACATCACCCTTCAAACTTTGCCTATGCTAAGCCACTAAAGGCACTCATTCTATCTCTAGGCTATGTCTTGTCAGACAAAGAATTATAAGTATCAGAAGCTTATTAGGCTCAGGCTACCAAACATGTCTTTGATTGTGATTACAGTCAAGGATTTTGCCTCAGGGAAAGCTCCTCTACAGTCTCAATTGTGACCACCCTCGAACATGTTCCCAGAATCACATCGTAACAATATGGATGAGGAGGGTAGTGTACCAGACCCCCTGATAGAGGATAGTCCCTCTGTTGTCAATGGCAACAAATTGATAGAACTTGGTGTGAGATCTTGATATGATATTGTACATGTAATGTTTGTCTTCATTCACTAGTACATTTGAAAAACGATAATTAGGCATCTCATAGACACCATGTCTTCATGATAAGCAAAGATGTCATAATGAAATCCACTTATCAAAAACCCCTAGTATAATACTGGGAGTCTATCTTGTCTGTGATCTTGTTCCATAACAAGATTTCAAACGAAACCGAGCTTTATGTTGACTGTTCATTGATGTTCTCTTAGGATGCCTACAAAGGAATATGACAAAGCCAACTCTGTCATCATCTGTAGACATCTTTCTTTCATATCTTAAAACACATCTTTTTCCTGTCTGATACCAAATCTTTTGTGACTGTATTTGTCATTTATTGCTGTGTAGCCAAGCCACTGATAGTCAAGGGAAACAAAACCTATCGAAAGAAGCCTGAAAAATGTCGCACCAAAACCTACCAGTCTTGCCAATCACAGATCCTGCTCGATTCCTTCCAGCAATGCTTTGTAAGGCTGCGCTATGCATCTTGCGTATAGCGATGTAGATCTGTGCATAGCGGGCTGTGTAGGTATTGATCGTAGCCCCAGCATCAGGAGGATACATGAGGACATACACCACCATCACACACGCTAGATGATAGCGAGTAGAGCTACAGAGCTCAGGCTACTGAGGCTGTGTGTCCTCATGTCATGGTCAATCACTTGTCTTCATCACCATATCGTTTCTCTCAAAGCATACTAAAATCTTTCTTCAAATCTCACATAAGATAACCTGATATGACCTGATATCCTTTTTTTCTAATTGTCATACACTTCTTGTATTTCCAGATAAATCTCCGCTTAATATTGGTTAGTGGTAAAACAAAAGAACTGCTGTTCTCCCCGAATGATTCAGCAGCGGATATATCACAATTTATTTATGAAAATTGGCCAGAGGGTAAGTAATGCTGTCCCATCTTCAGGGATTTGATTGATATGATCTTAACTTTTTGAAGAAGCAACCTTTCTCTTACTGGTACAATATGACAAGAGCTAAAAGTGCACAGGAGCATTTTATGCAAGACATCTGTCAAGTCGCTGAGATTGTGGTACCTCCGTGGAAAGCAGGTTGACGTCGATAAAAAGAGTTTTGATGATAATGATACATCCATAAGTTGCAGGAACTTTTTCCTTGGCGACACCGGAAAACCTCATTGCTTGTGGACGATTTAGCAATAGAATTGAATGTTCCCTTGCAACCATGGTTTCAAGCCGGGTCTGTCTAATGTACGAACTTTAAAGACGATTTTAATAATTCAGGAGAAGAATTAACTAAAAGCTTGGCTGTCGCATTTCACAGCCATTTGTAAGCGGATGCTGGCCCTATAAAGACCTGTCGACGCCAAGGATGGGTAATTTGGGAAACGCTCCAAATTCTTATCATTTGTATGCGTAGCCATTTCATGTTGTCAGACCTTCTGGGTTCGATATACTTTATAAACTAGATTGGTTCTTGATTTTCTCTCAAGAGGGCATAGCAAATCAGATGATTGTTAGTGCCAAACGATATCATTATGGGATGGTACCTTTGGTAGCTCAAAGGCCTGGTTATCGCTTAGGTTCATTAACAACTGTCCGACTCCTGGGTGAGTCCTTCCAATCACAAGCAGAGGTGATGTCACAGGTCATCTTATAGCTTTTGTTGGCTGTGTAAATGACCTCAATAATCCATGCCCTCTTCTGAGACAGTTTGGAACCAATAGACTAGAGTGATGACGAAGTCACATGAAATGTCTATGCTACACTTGATATGAACATGACAGTCACACACACGTTGTTTTTTCCGATGTGAGTATCAGATGATGCAAGATAGATCGAACTTGTAGATCTGTATTATATGACGCATGATATCAAGTCATATGAAACCGTCAGCGCATACTAGATTCATTCCATGATCAGTTGCTGTGCAAAATTTGTGCCTTTCTGATATCATGGATTTTGTGAGATAGGCTGTGGGCAAAATCCAAACACGAGATTATTATTGAATTTGTGACAACATTTTGGGAGGCAGAGTAAAAATTGCGAGAGAGGGGAAGGGGTATTTAATAGGGTTTATGAGAGGCTGTATGGACTTCATTGGTGCTGTCGTACCAGTTCGGGAATGTCGGGGGTGGGGCTGTTATGGTCATTGGTCACTCATGAGTCATAGTCTGCAGATATCAAAACACAAATGGAGGTCAAACATTTCGTCTTAGATGCAGTGTGTATGTCCATGACATGAGATTACCCCATGTGTGGCCTAGCATTGTCATCATCATCCATACATTAAAAATCGCCTGCAAATGTTGCAAATGATTTAAATATCTGTATTAAACCAAACACAATGGAATGTGAAAAGCCGATTAGGTGATTTCCGTGTGGATTTCTCCAATTGCACTTGAGGGAAACTCGCGATTGTTTGCTGAAAAGACCGCACAATGGGAGCTGGTGGAGATTTGTGATGGAGACAGTTGCCATTGTGTTTGAATTGGGAATGATGAAAAAGCTTGTTGTGGTAATCAGGAATTCCAGAATATTTTAGCCTCTGGTGGAGCATCATGAGTTCTGTCAATAAAGGTGCCATAAGAAATTAAAATGATTGGTCGGGTTTGGGCACTACAGTGACCTCTGGTGCCAGAAAATGGAACTTAATTTGGAGATTTCTTTCAAAATCAACTCTGAGACCTTTTGGGTCCCTATGTTTGTATTATGGCCTCGGTGAACATTTTGCTGTGGAATTGTAAAGATAAAGTCTCATAGTTGTTTGTGACCCTCTCTGCATGCAGTGAGTTAAAGGCCTTTATCTAGGGCTTCAGAATTATTTGAGCGATAGCCAGAGACTGAGCTTGGGCCATTTTTTTAAAAACCTCCAGGAAACCCACAATCATCATCCAGAAACCATGCCATTTCATTCAGTGTTGTATTGTGAGCTTGCAAACTCCGCAGTTCCCTGATATTATACCAGCCTAATTCTATGAGTAGGCTGGGTAACCTGAGCTTTGGTCTTTGTCATGCAGCGATCTGGTTGTGATGCTGGAAACCTCTGTATAAAGACGCATCCAGGGTCATAGGCTGTTGCTTATTTCTTTGATGTCATCATTCACTGCATGTTGCGTGTCAGTGCGTAGATTCTGTCTGGTTTGTAATACTGATAAAATCACTTTGCATGAGGTTTCGAGGCTGATTTTGAGTTTATCGTTTTCGATCCTGCGCTAGTTCACCAGGTACCATGGTTACTTATGCATGGAATTTTGAGAACATGAGAACATCATCTCAGAGGGGCACCCATCGATGGTGTTTGGATCATGTCACCTAGTCTCCTCTATCACCAAAAGTAGCTCATTAACTTGCCCAGGGCTGGCAGGATGTGTTGGAACCAAACCTAAAGCTTCCAAGAGTCATCGCTGAGACTCGGAACCATCCGACCACGCCATCACGATCAAGGAACAGTTAATTCTGTCTTGCTATCGAGGCTTCTTGAGATGTGATTCAGCAATCGGCTCAGGATTCAAAGCAGACTCTTTCCTTGCTTTCCCTAGATCTAGAGCTCTATGGAGCAACCAGCAATGTATTGGCTATGTGCGTGTATCGTGCAAAATGCAGTAGGAAAGATGTCTTAGAATTGGCACCACAGTGCCGATGGATTGGTTTTTCAGCAATTTTTCTGCAATTCTGCAACTAAATTAGCATGTGCTGTTGGTGAGTTGTCAACGAGGTATTTATAGAGGTGGAGTTGGCAAGGTTAAAATTAGGTTGCCTAGATTTAAGCGGGCAACACTGGTTGTTGCGTGACCTTTTACAATTTTACGATTGCTTGCCATAGGGCCAATTCTACATGACACTTGTGGCGGGTTGTGTGTTTGGTAACTATGGCACTGGGTAATCCTGTATTTGCTCTCTCTTTACAGAATGGTGTGACGAACAATTACCTCCCCATAACATATTACGATTAATATATCAAGGTAGATTTTTACATGGGAATGTTACGTTAGGAGGTACGTATGAAGTTGAGGACCCTGTGGAATAAAGTTCCAGGATTGTCAACTTGCCGTTGGCATCTGTAGTACTAAGATTTTTTCCACCCTTGTCACTGCAGCAAAAACAATCAAAGCAATGTCAGTTGATTGCTTTATGCAGATTCATTATCGTAGTGAGCCCTGGATTCGGTCACCATGTGATCTGTTTTCATTGCTTCCACCGAGGGTATGGAAGCGACTGACTCTTGACAGGCAAGTCATCTGCTAGAACCTGTCTTTTTTCTCATGCAGGGGTTGATGGAAGCTCTCATTGTGTAATTTCGTTTACTGTACCTTTCGACACCAGTGTAGCCAGTATTGAAGAGGAGCTCAGAGTTGTACAAGGCCAATGGTTAAAGGCAGGGAGTCAGCAGTTGACTCATCCAGGTAGCCTACTAATGCATAATACCATGATACACAAGGCTGATGCACTGTGAGAACCTCTACCTGTGGTCATGGTGGTGGTCAAGGAGTGAATTTCAGACTGACCATACTTTGCCTAACTCCCCAAGTTTCTCTTTCAGCTTTACAGCTTCCGCTCGGAAAAACGACTGTCATGCATTTGGTGGCTAGGGAACATTTACCTGAACCTAATAATCAAGGTATGTACGTGCACTGTTGACCTCTCAAGGACACGCAACTGGTTCAACAATATTTCTTTGAAAATTGGAATATAATTGATAAAACCCAGTAGAAAAGCTGTCATTTCTGACAGCTGGGATAACAGATGAGGTGGGCATTCAGGAAAAAATTAATTTGTGGGAAAAATTCTGTTATAGTCAGACGAGTCTGAAGTCAGTTCTTTAATATTCAGCAAGGTGTTGGGCAAATATGCTGTAAATAACGTTGCTGCTCGAGTTCTTTATACATACAGTGCTACAAAATAAACAGGTAGTTAGAAGGTAGATACATATTGTGAAAGCCGTTTTCCATGCTGGGGTGGTGGGAACTTGCCATACCTTCATATTCACGTGTTACATCGCACAAGTATTCAAGTCTTACAAGACAAAGGTAAAAATAAACAGCCAAGCTAACCAGATCACACAATGTAGAAAATTTGAAATATGGAAAGGTATTCTACAGTTTTATGCTCGGCAAATTTAAAGACTGATCTTAATGTCATTCTACTCCTGACCCTAGACCTGTGTGCAACTGAAAGGATAAATCGGCATTTGCTGAGCACTGTATTCTGACACCAGCCTCTTGAGAACTGAGAGAAACACTCATCCTTTGCTGCATCATAATGCACAGTGATCGGATTCCTTGCTTCTTTCTAGAAAGCAAATAGAGAAAAACACCGACTTGTCCATCGCAGAATGACGAGGCATTGTTGCATCGGGATACTTGACCTGTCTTGGTCATAGAGTTGGACGCCTTCTCTCCCATGACATCACTGTTGATAACAAGGCCACAGATGTTGTATTGTTAGATTTTTTGCCATGTCTAATTATCCGTCATAGTTTAGATTTTGTTTGTTTGGATTGGGTGGGTTGAAAATTCACACAAGGCACAGCGCTAGCAACACATTTTGTTGTTGATATTTAATGTAAAACCAAGGAGTGCATTACTACAGCCTCTCAGAGTGAGATTTCTTTCTCGCTAGCGTTGACAATCGTGGATCGTATCCCATGAGTCATTGGGATCATCTCGGCAGCCGTGGTGATGACATCATTATAGAAAGTGTGCGTCTCCCTTTGTAGTCTCAGCGAAGAGGATTCCTGTGTCTTTGTGTTCTGTTATGTTGATAAGAGTATTATGTGACTGTTTGGAGACATTCTTAACCCTAAAGGTCTCATAAACCCCTTTGGTGTCATTTCACCTAAAGGATACAATGAATAGTGAGTCACATATGGAGATCTTATAAAAACAGAAGCTTATGTTAGCACAAAATAAAGAAGTTGTTGTGTCAAGTACATCTGTAATTTACTGAAAAAAGCTGTTGTCTGTTTGATATATGATCCCTTGTTGGTCAGGTGCATTCTTGAAAAGCTGAACTGTTCAGTGCAACCTGACCTTTCTTTATTGTTGCTTAATAGGTTTAAATGTTTTTCCACAATGAATAGGAGACAGTGACTTGGGGCTACTAGGAACTGTTCTCTATTGTCATTTTGGAGAAATGATGTCAGTCAGATTCCTTCTCTTGTCAGGATGTTATCAAGATGAATGATGAAGTTGAGCGACATTTCATATTCCTAGAAATGTTAGTTCTTTTGTTGTGCTACATTGATACCTAATGTTGTAGAAATGCTACTGTTCTTTCATTAGGAAAATCTAAAATGTCTTCTTCTCAATTTCAGGACAATTAAAGAAAGACAAAAATGGCGAAAGTGCTTGTAGTAATTGCTGTAACATACTGTGACCAAAGCTGCTCGATCATGGATTCCGATGGAATGCTCACGTGCCTCTTTTCACCTGCACGCTGCCACTACCCGTTTCTGAATGTATCAACCACCAAACAACGAACAACCCACCAGTAATTTATATGGATTAAGAATCGGCAAATCAATGTGATGTCGCTCGACAATTTTCGTTATGGAATTACAGTGTAGTCATGAGGACTTGTGGCATGGATGCATTGGAGATGACCTGGTGCCATGTCTGCCAGATACTGGCTTGCCGATCAAATCGTACCCTCTTACCGGGGTACTGGCTGGGGTGCTATGTGACTGGTACTATAGGCGGCCAACAATACTTGATGAGGGGCATACCAGGGGGACCTATGATAGGGCCCATCTCTGCGTATCGCCCAGTCATCAAGAACCAGTCAATTTCTTGCATAACAGATGCAGACAGCGGCAGGGCCGACCAATGGAGGAAGTTTTCTACAAGTTTGGATCACGTCGGAAAGGAACAAAAACAGTTTAAGTTGATTGCATCAGGTCGGAGTGTACATCTCGTAAAAGATATCCCTGTAGATTTTATATTGATGCCTGCATCTTGATATGCAAGCTAGAAAATGACAATCCCAGTGACCTTGACCTATCTTAGAGGTAAAGTCAGGGTTGAGACCTGGTCTTGACGTCAACGTCAAATCTGGTCTTAGTGACTAGTTAGGCCTGGAGATACTTGATCAGTTCCATGCTCTATGAATAGGTGGCGTTGTACTTCATAGAGTCGGGAACATGCCGATTGAGTAACGTAACTTAGTGGTGTATAAACTTCTAAGAATAAGCTATCCTCACGTTATTGAGGATAAAGACTTTATCATGTGATCGCAGTTGTATCGAAAATATCAAAATGAAAATAATGATTATTCCTTGTACAGTTTGTGACGTGTTTATGATATCTGAAGAGCTGTCTCAATTTGATGTAGATATGTAGATGATGGGGTTCTGATGGATGCATTCTTATGCTGAGAAAGATAAACATTGAAGAAATGTGGTACTTTATCTGTGTTCTTCACTTTGGGCATACTGGGCTGCCATGATGCCTGAAACTATTGACGTTGTGGGCAACAGATTTTGACTCTGTTGGTCATGTCAGTATTCAATACAAAGTCCCCAATGATTATGAAGAGTAGAAGAAGAAACATGAGCCGTGAAATATGTTTACCTATAAGGCTGAACATCTATACATATGTACCAAGTTCTTCAATGCTTATAAGGGCTGGGGATTTTTAAAGAAAGGTCTTTAACTTTATCATGAGTATCTACATTTAAACTGTACCTTTATTCCAATTCATCAAGAGTTGCAATGAAATGAAATGATATTCTATTAGATACGTATAAAAACACCTTCGTACGCACAAGCTATATAAAAACGTGACAACATGTCAGCTAGCAGCTGCATCATTGACTTGCAGAGGCCAGTTATTGAAAATCCATAAATACATTTCCCTGTACCTTTAGCCTATCGACTGGATGACTTACCAATTATCAGTGGTCATTGATCAACCTGTTTGGTCCTACTCCTTCCCCAGATGAGCGCTGGGCTTTTGTTGGCACTGCTGATGGGGGGAATGGACTATGAGTCAGGTCTGTGTGTTGGCTGAGAAATTCAGTCACAGACCACCGGGGGGGAAAAATTGTCCCAAATCTTTTGTGGTTCTGGGCACTGCTGTGGGCTGTGAATATCGACAGTTGATCAGATCAGATTGGGCTAATTCAATTGAAATATTTGGAAAAGACCAACACAATTTCAAACGTTTTTATGGAGGTTCCCTATTTCAACTCTTGTTGAACTGGTATATTGGACATTTTAGTGTTAGGTTTTTTAACCTGTCGGAAGTTTCAAAGGAATTTTAACTAAAATGTTCATAGAAGTTAACTTTTATTTTGGGTGTTTACTCGGTCAAATTTTAAGCAGGTCACTGTAATCTAGTTTATGGCATAGTCTGTACAAGTGTGTATGTGTAGGTGGCCTTCTTAAACGTTGATAAGAGATAGAGTTAAGTGTTCTTTTCAGGCCAGGGGAAATCAGTGTTATTTTATTGGTGCGTTTCATTTTTCCCCATCTAGGTGTTTTCTTCAAATTGAATGATTTACAGTATTGAGTCTTTACTTTGTGTTGCCTGCAAACCTTGCCTTTAACTGGACCGTGCCTCAGTCTGCCGACGAAAAGCATAAATTTACACGTTTCAGCAAACCAAAAGTAAGATGGGTGCAGACTTGAGGCCGAATAGTTTTGCTCATCATTGATTGCAGGAAGCGAGGATGAACACTTAGAAAATATGTGGACCTTTCAAGCATTTGTCCGTCTTAAATTGGGCAAGTTACGAAACCGAGATATTTCTCCAATTGGAAAATACCCTAAACTTATTTCGTTGCGTGCCATAATGGTCGGCAGAAAATACTTTCAGTTTGAGATTTTGATGTCAACACATTTTGGCAAGTTGGGGAGACAGTGATGAAAAATGGGGCTCGGAAGGAAACAACACTTTACTGGGAAAATTCAGTACCTTTTGTGACAATCATTCTGTTGGTGGCCTTACTTGCCCTGTGGCTGTGCAGAAGAAACAGCCAGTGGAAGGATCAATAACCAAGTCCTGGAAATGTACAGAGTGCACATGTTCTGTTGAGAACTTGCTATTTTCAACATCCAAATTGGATGGAGGGATTTAAGTTTTGTTGCTAATGGTAAAATAAAAGTTGTCATTTCTGCCTTGTAGGTTAAAAGTTCTCATTTTGTCACCACACAAACAAGAGAAAGTCGTCGTTGTCAGATTTGACCTTACATTTTGGCACAGCTGCCTGTTTTAGTCAATGCACGATTCAATGGGAGTTTGGCCCATTTTGATAATCCAAAGAGTTGTACATACTTGTTAGATAAATTATATTAGATTACAAAATTGCTTGAAAAAATTCATTGTTGATGCATGATGGGAATCCAGATGGTAAAATTGTTCTAATTTGTTCATCCTCTCGGAAACAAACTTCATATTTAGTCAGTTGTGCAATGCCCTTAAGACAGTTTTCCCATCATAATGTGCTTGTATTTCAATAATTGATGTATCAGCATGGCTTCGTACATTGGGTATCATGTTCACCAATGAACAAAGGGACTCTCTTGGGTGGCCAGCAGGCGCTTGGTTGACCTCAACTCGGTCATTAAATGCCTGATCAAAATACAAGATGTGGAGTGCACTTACGGTCAGTTCTGCTGGTAACAAGTTGACCTCATTTCTGAGGCTAAGTACAAGCAGTGCCATCTGGTGCAATGGCATGGAACTTCTGAGTCCCATGAGGTCATGCAAACTAGATATCTTGGTCTATTTCTCACTTCAGGAAACTCTTTCTTCAGGTCGCTTCAGAATTATTAACATAATGACCTTGTTACTGAATTAACACCTTCAGGTAGATTTATAGATATTGGTTTCGACACAATTTGATATAATTATAAGGAAACCCATTCATTTCTTGATGTCTCATTGTGCTATGTTTCGTTGACAAGCTGGCCTGTCTATTGAACTTGCAGTGCTTAAAGTTTGGTCAAAGTTTCATAAGATATTTAAGATAAACATACTTAAAATGGTAGACAGTCATGTTGTGTTGGACTAATAATTTAGCTACCAGTGACCAAGTAATCTTCAATTCTGTAAACTCTGGCAATGTGGCTAACATGTTTTGTGAATCACATTATTTTTTAGTCGGGCCGGGAGATCTTCGAACTTGGATGTGGGTCCTTTGGTCAGTGTTGTCTGAACAAAGATCGTGGATAGTCGCCATAGATGTCACTTGTTGCAAAATTTTGGGTCGATTTCCGTAAGAAGTAGATGATAATTGTAATTTTTATGGAATTTTCAATTGATTTATTACTGTGCGTCCATGACTGTACGTTGGATTTGCATTTGTTCCAAAATGTCTAAGATGTACTTCAGATTTTGTATTTTCCTTCAATTTAACTGACGCTGCCAGATGTTCTGTTGTTATTGTATCAATCTGTGGCATACCTGGTATGACAGCAGTGAATTCTCGACAGAAATCTTAAAATCGGTTCTTCATTGTTAAAATCTGGAAATAGTTCCAAGTTATTGGAACAATCAGGTTGTAAACAGGCATGTGAATGGCAATGGGTGATCAAAATGTTCGGATGGAGCTCAACCCAGGTGTAATCGTAACCGAATACTGAATTACTGTGTAGACACTATTTAGCTGGTTTTGGTGTGTCTGCTTCACATAGGCCTATTACATGTAATATAGGCCTTTTGTACAGGCGCCCTTCACCGGCTTAAAAGCATCTATACAGTATGTAGCAGCTGTACATTGCTGGGTATTTTTGTACAGGTTGTTTTGGTGACTTCCATAAGATAGTGGACGCTGATTTGGTTATAATAATTCTGTATCCGAGCTGTAAAATTGAGCAGAAATGCATTACAGTGCACAGCAGCTTCTGGTGATTTAATACGGTTGCATCGAGTCGGGTTCACTGGCACTAAACGGGGCGGGGTAGTTGTAATACTTTATGATGTATGAATTAAGTGTAAATAATATGCATGTTTTGAACATGGTCTGATTCTTCTGGTGTATATTGTACTATAGGTAGAATAAAGTAGTCATGGTATGCTAGTGTCTTTCTACTCTTGTAGCGGGGCAATTTTTGTATTCCCCATTCTATCTACATTAATCCATCAGATATAATATCACCCAAATATGAAAATTAGTTGTATTATTTCCCCTATCTTATACTGCAATTGTTGATAAAAATCAGGTTCGATTATCATTATTGATACCATCTACTCGAGGTAGGCCTACATCGAAAGTTTATCATTGCCTCTTTAAAATTCGCTTCCAATGCAATAACTTTTGACTTTACAGTATATCTGTCTGACTTTTTCATCCGATCCCTGAAAGTTACGTCACGTGTTCTGTCAAGTGATAGTTATCATCAGATCGTCTGTCTGTTGTTGCAGGCAGTCTCATATGATAAATGACATAAGAAATTATCTAACACGAACTCATGGTTTCTAGTATAGAATGACATGGCCAATTACAGGACACTTGTAAGGTGAAACTTGTTATAATATTCTATAAAAGTGGGTGTAATTTCAGTAGTATGAGATTATGTTCTGAAATTTTACCAATTCAGGAAAGATCTGCAGTGGTTTATTCCAATTGGTTCAACATCCACAATATAAAACTTGTAAATCTCGTAAAGTAGATTTAGAGGTAAGAAGTATCTCCTATAATCCGGCATCTGTTTGTTTCCCTGAATGTAGCATTTTGGTACAATTTTGAAAAAAGTCAAGCTAAATGCGAAAAAAGTTTGATTTGATAAAACAAGGGCCTGTTTTGTTTTGTTGTTTGACCTTATCAAACATGCTTGTCATAAACTAGACCCAAAACAGCAGTGAAATATCAATTGTAATTTCACTGCTGTTTTGTGCTTACTTAGGGTAAAAATATGAGTTTGTTTTGTTTCTGTTAGTTGCATCGACGTGGATGAATTATAAGAGACTGTATGTTTTATTACATTATAGTTTATATTATCTTTGTTGTAGATCTTGCTCCGTCAGTATTTCGTTTACACAATTATTCATTTTCTGTTGATTATTTTGAAGTATCGGGAAGAATTCTAAGATTTTTAAAAAGAGATAGGCTTAATACATCTCCCTGTGTGAACCGTATTTCAAAATGATATGTACTTATATTTGCCCTTGCGTTAGATTACTGAGCCATAATTTACTCTTTGAAGTCAAGGATGAGAATTGCAAAGAAATAAAAAATTGCCATTATCACCTGATGCCACCATTTCATATTGGGTTGTATCAAAAAGTGCAGTGGCTTGTTCTTCCATCAAAAGTTGAAGATGTCTAGGATCAGCATTCACGACCACCTTTCCACCTTTCCAATGTTTTGATCAGAAAATCACTATCATTGCCTTGCTTTCTGATACGTCCTGTACCAACACATGGAACTTTTTTCATCGTGGACTTAATTGTCAGTGACTTGAAGTGCAATATGAAAAAATAGTCTTAGTCTTCATCTAATCATCCATCTTCAAAGGTTCGAATTTCATCAAAAATTCTCCCTAGTTTTCACATGTCCTCTGGTTTCATATCATTTATTCTAATCTATTTTCATCCTGGATTCTTAGGTGTTAAACGCTTTGTTGAAAGTCGCTGTGAAATCTCTGCATAATACCGTACTAGCGTTTGTGTTGATTTATGTAAATAGAGCAGGACTTGCCTACCCTGGGATATCTCTGGTACAGAAATGTCTAGCAATCATTGTTTTCTATTTAAAAGAGATTGCTTTCTTAGTATCATTGTACTAGTCATAACAAGTCCAAAAGATGCCTTCGGGTAGACCGAGACCTGAGTTCGAGGGACTTAAAAACACCCAAGGTGGCAGCTGTCGTAAGCGGTCCAATACAATAAAACTGCCCATGTCAGTTTCACACACAGAAGGTTCAGTATCATTGTATAGGACATCTGTAAACTTACCCTACCAATGTTTTGTAGTAAAGTTCTCATTGGATTAGTTGTTTGGTTGTTGCAGTGAAAGTCCTTAGACCTCACAACTGATGGTAAAGTCCGGACCAAGATGCCAGAAAATTGTTTCTGTCTGTTCATGACATTTGGACATCTCAAACTTGTCAAGCTTTCATAGGCCTGTGTCAAATGGATTGTACAACTTTCTGATGTCCAAACTGCCATGGATTTTGGACAACTCTACTATCTATAGTCCATGTACAGGAAAATAGGTTTGATTAATGGTTCTACTTCAATCAGGGAAACTCTGTATAAGCCAAGTATATATCCCCCTATGAATTCATCAGTAGTGTTTCTGTATGAAAGATTTTTACTCCACTGTTAGGGCACATCTTAATAGTACACTACTCTTTCAAAGGTATTGTTTTCAACTACCAGAACATTAGAACAAGGAAAACTACATTTTAGCAATGAGATGTATCAAAATTACAATGCTAGTTCAGTGGAAAGTTTCCATAAATTTTGTGTCACTTTACAATGGACACTAGAGTAAAGAATGTTGTACATTGCCTATAGTAAATGTGCAGCAATCTTGGCTCTAGCTAGAATGAGTCAGAAACCTTTGTTTTCATATTGTAGTCTTGCACTGAATGATATAACAAGGAGCTTAGTTGAGCTCTCTGAGACACTTTGATTCATAGACACAAGTCACTTGTAAACATAACTGTGAATAATAAAAATATTGAGATGGTATTTATATGGTGTCTTCTGAGTTTTATTTCGGACCACATGATGGTTGTCCATTCTCTTGGGAAACACCAGAGCATGTCTTCTTCATCGTTTGCTGTGCACTTACAGCTGTTATTCTCCAGGGAGTATTTCTCCTCCAAGGCGGTAGAGTGTCATTTGTGCCACTACAGCTACACGATGTCTCATTGGCCAAAGTCATACAGGGATGACTGTCTTGCTCAAGGCCACTGAGATGAGCTTCAGAGCCTAACCCACGACCTCCTGATTATGAGCCCAGTATTATGCCACTGGATTGTACCAGAGCAAGTAAATAGGGATCATATGCTATTGGACAACCAACCATCTGGTGCTTATATTGTCCCAGCCTGATCCTGTAGAAGATGGGGGCACTATCGGGCTGACCATGAATGAGTCTATGTTGATGACCTACAAATTCTGTCATATCAGATAAAGAGCGCTTAATTCTGCCCAACATGGAGAATGCAAGGATATGTAGACTACAGCATGTAATCTTAGTTGGGGGGGGAGGGTCACAACCTCCTTGTTGACAGTGTCACTGGTAACAGGTTGATCACGGGGCATTGTCATGACAACCATGGAGGTACTAACAGCCTAATGCCAGGCAACAAGCTTTCACCTGATAAATACAGGGTCACAGCCAGCCTAATTGTGTCTTCAAAGCAGAAGGTTCACAGTAAAACTGTCCGTCCAAGTCAAACATATGGTTTAATTCAATAACCATTGTCCAGGTAACCAATGAAAACGTAATACAATTTTTCATGAAATTCAGCTTTATTTCCCCACATATGGGTCATAGGATTTTAGTGCATGAAACATTGAAAATAGTTGCACATCAAGAGGATTCTAACTGATGGAGTTTGCCTGGGGTACAACCAAGAAGTATTTGTCCCACTCTTCGTTGATGGCATTGTACTCTGCTAAATCTCAAATTGGGGAATGGATTGATGGCAATATCCCAGACCCCACTGACACAACATGTACGTATGGAAGAAAATTTAAACTGGAGGAAACACAGGTCAAGTCCTTTGATTTAGAACTTGAGGTCAAGCCAAACTAATGTTTGTTTGCACGATTGAACCAACTCAAAAAGTTCTTGTACATCCCATTACATGTAAAAAGCCAGGTTGCTTGTGACATGGCTCTGTGGCATAAGGCCATGCAAGTCACCTTTTGCCAACTAACAATATTTCGAGGAACCAGCAAGGTGAAAGAAAGTCATAGTAATAATACTATTTCACAACATGCAGAAAACTGCCAAAAACTACAACAATTTAGTATAAAATCTTCATACTATTTACAAACCATAACACTGCCTTTCCGATTGGTTCATTCACACTGCAGGCTTCACTCATTGCAAACAGCCCAATGTTAGAAATGTTATTCACACAATTAGTATGCTACATCACATCTAGTGAAAATAACTAAGGATTAGAACTAAGAATGTAAAAAACTTGATGAGATTAATGAATTTTTAAACATGGTCTGGACCCAATTTCTCAATTGGCGTTAAGAGACATTTCCTTCAATACTTTTATTTGCAATGGTAGCATTAGGTCCGAATGCCAACATTACAGCCAACGTCTACTGAGTAACCAGGTGCAGAATGATACTTGAAAGGACACCTCACATTTCCTACTACACTTTTAAAAGTCACACCACATAAAACATAAACCCTTTTGATTTTTTCTCAGATACAAATGATAAGGGAAAGTTACTCTGATTTCATTCATGGAAGAAAATTGCTCTGAAATTATCAACGGAGCGGAAATTGTTGGATTTACTGGGATACTGATTGGCAAAACTGAAGACAAATCTTATCAGATGGGGCTGCTGACAGTTCAACAAGTCAGTGAAAAATTAACAATATTACAGGCACAACTTCTACTATACTAACCCCAACCCCCACCCCTTCACTTCTAGTTCTACTCTGGAATATCACAACAAGATGACATCTATGTAAATGCTAACATGTAAGATTGGTCCTGAATTAAATTTAAAAACAGCAGTGAAAACATACAGACAATGGATACTGCTCACCGTTTTTTCATGCCCCCAAACCTCCCTTGTTTCCAAGATCACACCATCAGAGGTCACTGAAGGCAACCAAAGATGAGATTCTACTACACCTCTTACGGTGGGAGGGCATTTAATGAGATCATAACAGAAATCAACTGCATCAAGAAATAACCTCAACTGCATCTATTGCAGACAGCAATGACTCTCTTATGTCTTTCAACTACTACAGATGATTCCCAGGACGTAATGGAGGAATGCAGTCACATCAAACATGGAGGAGGATGCCAGGAGGGGGGGGGGGGGCGGCTAATTCCATGATGTCAGACAGAAGAGAACTCTTGTCAAAATTAGCCATCCACGTCAAATATCCATGGTAACAAAAAATGGTGCAGTCAGCCTGGGAATCATCTATTATATGATCTGGAGGAGTCCATACACTCATCTGACAACATACTCAGTTATTTCAATGTTCTAATGGACAGTTAGAATATGGACAAGATATACAGATATACACAACAAACAACATGATCTGAATAAATATCATCAAATGCATAATCATCAATTTGTGATCTCTTAACATTTTCAGAAGAAAAAAATGCCCCACCAGAATCGTTTGATGGAAAAATTGGCTTAAAGTTCTTTCATTTGCATATACAACACATGTATTGTAGTGTGCATACACAATGAACTGGCACAACATTAAATAGGGTACCAGCAAATATACAGCTGTTGCTATTAGGCACTGACTCCCACTGGGGTATTGCAAATGTTGTGACAGAGACATGGACATCAATTTCGTTTCAACTTTGGTGACCTAGAGATAGTCCAAGCTGACACCCTATCCGTCTACAAATGAACACCTTTCCATTTTGTTCCTTGCAACATTATCCCAGGTGTTAATTCCTAACACCTCTACAGTAACGGAACTGTCAAAGGGTATACTCAAAACTATTGTCACATAGATAGACAGACACAATTTTGTTTGGAAGTTTCTCGCCGATATGGCATTTTGAAGATCAAGTGAAGTCCAGCTTCAGTTTTTGTAGCTGCATCCTGTCTGGTCCCACACCTTAGTCTGGTCGATGGATGGGGATTTTTGGTAAAAACTCTAAGGCTAATACCTGAAAGAAAAACATGAAATGTTAATGCTAGTTCTTACATAGAGCTTTTATACTGTAGATCTGTATTTTTAAATGCAAACTTTCTCACCCAACATTGCATAAATTTCTCAGTAAGATCATTATGCCAAGAGGCATTTTGTTTTGCACATGATATTACTTACATATTCCATCATACTGCTACTATCACATCTGTGTTTTTCGAGTCTCCAGTGAAGACCAAGCTGGAAAAGGACAATTAAAATTATTTAAAAAACACGATTCAAGTAAGAAACAAATATTCTTCATACATGTACATGTATATAATATCAACCCTTTCATTACAAAAGAAAGCTGCCATGTCACCAAGAGACAGTCACTGAATCAGTTTTCATGCATCAAATTAAGAATCAACTTAACATTCTTTGGGGACGCATTTTAACCAAGCCTTGAGTTCTTTTCATCTCAGCACTTCAGGTAGTTCTCCCAGCTAAAAAAAATCTTCCAATATTTACATATTTACCTTGTTGTATAAATGACTATTTTCCCAATCGAGTAATTTTTCTATAGAATGTCTTGTCTGAAAATGGATAAAAGTTACTTACAATCAATCAACAATAAATGATGACAAGGCAAACGACACTATTTTGCTTTCAATTGTTCACAATGAACTTTGAAAGCAGTTTACTTGTAGAACGCAAAACTCCACGTTTTATCACTGAAAGAAATTAAACAGACAAATATCAGTCTGCATTTGTGTACCTACCCTTTTGCTAAGGCATATGACTGGCCAAAGAGAACATCCCAATGTACAGCAGCAACATATACACCCGCAAAACAGCCATTTTACATTCATTGGTAATGTTTTTTTCAACACACTATTTAAACGGTCCATGGTGGCTTTGAATTCTTCCGGGCAAACCTTGGCAGATAATCCTTGAGGGAAATCATCACTGAATTTATTGCTAAGGCCGAACCTGAAAATAGTCAAACAAATGGTGGGATGCCTGGTCATGGATGGTACCGCTACCGGTAGGACTGCAAGTAAAGCCCAAATTCAATCTCAAAAGTGCAACTACAATTGTACCCATAGTTGCAATACAGTATAACCAGGAAATACTTGATTGTGCATAGATTAGAATAGATAGTGCAACAATGCACACACTGGTGCATGCAATAATGCATAAGGGGCCTAATCACAATGCAACGCAGTGTAAATATTTCTGACAATAACAAAAATATCAGTGCTTTTATGGGGGCTCAAAAACATGCTTATTTGGGCCATAATAACGATGAAAATTGGTACTTACACTGTGATATTGCCAGCTCCTCTAATTATAACAGGATCTGGTACTCTGTATAGGATACTATCGTCAACAAACTCAGTTTCTTCGTCGTCATCTTCTTCGAAAATCGTATCGAACATATCAATGTCGGCCATCTTTCAAGAATGAAATTGCCCCTTGAGACAATAGAAATAGGCCTATGAATAACTTATCTCGGCACCTAATCGTGTTTTAGACAGTTCTTATAAATGGGTGTCCACTAAATTGTTCAATTAAATGTATTATGAATATTTTGTGACAAGTTGCAACGCACAAAGAAACACAGTAATGAGTTTATTGACGTTATTTAGTTCCAAAGATTCCCATCCGAGGGCTAAAGAGGTCAAGTTCGGTCAGAGGTCAACGCCCATTACGCTGTACATCGAGCCTGTTTAAAGGGACAATATATAGGCAGCAGCTAGGCAGGCAAGACAGAGTTATACAAAGTCACCAATAGGGGTCTCTCACATCTCACAATACGAAATAATTCATGATTGTACGAGGAATATATTTAGGGGGATAGTGCCATTATGTTACAGTGTCAGTGTCACTGCCATCAGCCCTCAGGCACTGCTACACTTGCAGCATGCCATTGTCAGTGCTAGGCCCTAGGCCTACCCTAGGGGCAGGGCTAGGCCCTGTCTGTAGTGGTACCAGTACCATTCGAGTATTTGTATTCAGCGCAGTATTTATATGGGTACATCAGCTTTGGTGCCGACGTCGTCGGTGACATCATCTTTGATTTGTGCTTTCATACAACATCCAGCATAATTTTAGAATTATTTGGCTATACATGTGTATTATTTTAATAATATTCAGTTCTGTAATCTTTTTTCCAGATATTCCAGCTGTGTTGCTTGAAGTTCTCCACGTTTCATTGCATCGTAATGTCTTCTTTTTACGGAATTGGGCTGATGTCGGGCAACTCCTTGGATGGGTTGGACATTTGTTATGCTGAATTTATCGGAAATCCTAACGTGGATGTTTGGAGCTACCGTATGATAAAGACTGAGACATTGCCATATTCAACCACAATGAAAGCCAGGCTAAAAAGTGTGGCTAAAGTGTCTGGTGTCGAATTGATTCGTCTTCACCACGATTATGGCCGATTTGTTGGAACAAAAACTGCAGAATCTATTCAACAAGAGAACATAAAACCAGATTTTGTTGCTGCAGCTGGACATAGTGCATTCCATCAGCCCAACAAAGGGTTACACTTCAGCCTTGGTGATGGTGAAACCATCGCTGCTTATCTACCATGCCCCCTGGTGACCAACTTCGAAAATAAGGACGTGGAACTAGGAGGACAGGGGCGTCCTCTTGTAGCATTGGGAGACATGTACCTATTCAGTAACTTTGACTTCTGTTTGAACTTGGGCGGTTTGGCATTTGTATCCAGTGCAGGGCAAGCATTCGATGTTTGTCCGTGTAACGTAGTTCTGAATTATTTGGCAAAGTTGCTGGATAATGGTTTAGATTTTGATAAGGATGGGGCGACTGCAGCAAGTGGGGAGGTTGTCCCTGACCTTCTGAAGGAGCTGAATGACCTCTCCTACTACCACCGAGAATTGCCAAAGACCCTAAGCCGGGAATGGTTTGATGAAGTGATGGTGCCACTGTTTGATCAGGAGGTAAGATAAGATCTTCCAGGATAGATATTCATGCAGCTTTTTATAGTCGGCATCGCACCAGTCCGAGGTGGGCCATCCAGAGCCAAAAAAACTTTTATTAATAAAGGTACAAGGATCAGAAGACACACAACCACGCGGTCTTGTTTGCTGCCTGTTTGTTGTGGCGCTCAACATCTTCCTGCGACTGGTGCATTGTTATAATACAATGGACATTATTTTCTTACCTATACCTGCTTGTGCAGATGTCGTGTCCAGGCAATCACTCCAGTTATGAAGTTTAAAACATTCATGAAATGGGTCCTGCCTTGAATTTAAGAAGTATTCAGCTGTATGATCTCTACATTTATTTCAGCTATGTAGTCCCTCTGACAAGCTGAGAACGGCGGTTGAACACATCACTGACCAGATCGTAGCAGCTATCTATCTGTTTCCTCAATCAGTCGTACCGTCATCCCCAAAAACTAGACCAAGAAAAATCCTGATTACCGGTGGGGGAGCAAGGAATAAGTTTCTGATGAGCGTGCTTGCAGACAAATTGGACGACATTCATGATATTTCATTTGCAGATTGTGAGATGGAACTTGTGGGATACAAAGAGGCCTTGATTATGGCGTTTCTGGGAATGAGGACAATGCTTGGGTTGGTAAATGTCAGTAGGGATATCACTGGTAGCAAGATGGATACTGTTTCAGGCAGCATTCATTTGCCGCCACATCATAGTAAGCCAACGTTCCTGCTGAAACAATAGTGTGATGGGACCAATTTTGGAGTGTGACTCGTGTATGATGTGGGCAGTCTTAAGCAATTTTCAGTCATTCTTCTGCATCAACTGTAGCTTGAAATGTATCATAGTGCCCCTAAACCAATATTATGGTGTGTGTACAATGTTTGGTTGAGACAATGTATGTATATTATGGGTAAGTCCAGGAATCCGAGGAAGAACAACCTCCATGGAACCGTGCCAGTGTATTATTATATGCTTGATATATTGCTGACTTTTATATTGTATGCTCAATTTATAGCGGACTTTCAGTATTACATGTTTATGTTAAATTTTTTATTATTTTGGTGGCAGTAGTAGGTATTGGCATGCTGGAGATTTGTGACTTGTTGACTATTGTGGCAATTGTATATATAAGAGGTTGTTGATTATTATGGCATCTTCCACCTGAAGCTATAAAAATGCAAGGAAACATTGTTTTTGTTGCAGTATACAAAAAGCTGTTTCAGTATGCAAAAATAGAAATGGCGGACGCAGGAAAATTACTTCTGGTGTAGAATGTGGCCTGATTCTCAGTTAGTTATCGTCTGGGGTGTATGATGAATTGTTTGAGTCCTGCTGAATGGTTCTTTCGAGCTTTATATGCAATATAATTTGTTGCCTGCCTCGTGTTTGTACTAGGCCTAAAAGGCGGTCTTGAAGCGACCAATAAATTGTAAAATTCAGGTTATCTAATAACATGTGAATGTACATAGTATAATGTTCTTTGCAAAATTGTTGCATTTATAGAATTTATGAAATTTATGGTGCAAGTTGTGCTTCCAATTGCAGCTCTGTTAAAAGCCTGTTGACATATACTGTATATTGTTGATTCAATAAAATTGATTTTATGGCTGAATGTTGCAATTGTTTTTTTTGCTTCATTTCCCCCATTTTGGAGAGAGTGCCGTCGGACCATGATTGCAACAACAGGAACCCATGACCGTCGTACTGACTATCATCAAATCAAGTCTCCTCACCATTTGACATGATGCCGATGGACACAACAATGCAATGAGCACTGACAACTGGGCCCAACAAAGTAGACCAAAATTTACATGCCACCATATGGCAAAGTGTTTTGGACTCTTCCAGCTGGATAGCAGTTGTTCCCCTCTTCCAGCTGGTTATCGATCAATATCCCGGGCGCCGGGCCAAATGTCCAATTCACCTGCACCCGCTGAACTTGTCGCAGCCAACTGTGGCGGAGACAGTAGGTCGAGTGAGGCAGGCTGGCGACAATGATCACCATTGACGACGCTTGGAGAATGTTTTGGTCCATTCGCTCATTTACCCGAGTTAAGCTCGAACGGAAAATAAAACATGGCAGCACTTTCTTTGAAGTGAAGATTTTGCATCGAATAAAATCATTTTTCTCGGAAATGAACGGGATTATATTCCCAGCATCCCCGAATTGGTATTGCAGTAAAGTTAGTGACTGCAATGAGGATGGAAAATATGTTTTTGCAGCGCGCAATAAGCTGCATGTGGTTGATTTCTCTGGTGGTGACCTGAGATTTTCGGGGTCAAGTTGGGAAGTTCATGTGGAAAGGTGTTGCTCGCTGTCACTTTGCCAAATTGATGGTTTCCGAAATCTATGCTGCACCTGTGGTGACGATGGCCTGGTTAGAGTATGGAACATTGACACAAGGAGCTTGGTGCACGAATATGATGGAGGAAGGGTGAGCTTGCACAAAAAACCACAACCCAACATCTTCAGTCTTCACTTGAATGATATACGGATTCAAGGAAGTTTGTTTTGGCACTGACCAATCATGCATTTCACCTTGATCAAGGGATTGCTCAGTTCAATTCAATGCCAATGGTCATTGAGATCATTGTCTCATCAGTAATTAAAACACAACGTGATCATCAACAGTTGACACTTTTCTTTTTTTCAGGATAAACTTACTACGGTCCACTGGTCTCCTCTTGACAGTGACCTGGTTATAATCTGTGATGAAAAGGGCAGCATTCTGTCTTGGAGACCTAAAAAAGATGAAGTTCTGCTCTTCACACCAGAGAAGGGTTGCGTATCTGCCGTGGCCTGTTCCCCACATGATGCGTGGCATGTTGCAGTTGGGTAGGTATTGGATCAGATAGTACCAGGTCGGACGTCTATGGAACCTGATTCCTTGGTTCTGAGAGGGTGAAGTACTCACACAAAGGCAGATTACAACTTTCAGCAGCTTTCAGATGCTGATGATACGGACTTCCTCTTTGGATAATTGGAACACTTAATGGATAAAGACAAGTCAGGCAGTGCAATTAAAGCATTGATTTGATTGTTTGATTGATACACATATTTGCAATTTCTTATTTAATTTAACTTTGCAGGTATAAGCATGGTGCAGTATTCCTCTATGATCTTCATCGTGATGGAACAATATTGCATCGCTTGCGAGGACATGATGAAGAAATTCTCAGTATTGTCTGGTGTCCTGTCCTCGGAGAGGCCGACACAGAAAAAACAGGTATATACCTCAACGAAAACAGATTCTTTTCAAGACCTGCTCATGCGATCCTCAGACCAAACTATGGCCATTGAGTTTTCAATTATGTCACTTAGTCCTGTACATGAAAAGCCACTATCTGCCTTGATGACATTATAATCTAAAACTGTATGTAAACTTAGTGTGGGAAATAATCAGTAGCAAGTAATGAAAAAAATCATAAGTGAATAATTAATATACATTATAATTTTTTTGTCCCCAGATTCTGCTGAGGAATGCAACGATAAAATAGGATGTCTTCTGGCCACTGGGAGTCGTGATCGTAGTATCAGAGTCTGGAGCAGCTCTACTGGTCGCATTGTTCAGTCTTTCACCTTGCCAACTAACACTGGTCATAGACGTGAGAGATTTGATGATGGACGGAATCGTGCATGGGTCACATTGAGCTGGCCGAAGCAGATGCCTGAAAGTTTACTATCCAGCTCACATGGGTAGGAATATCTCTCTCTTTCTCTGCAATTATGGGTCAGTTTGTGCCCCTTACAGTTGTGCACCAATTTATTGGTCTAGAGGGTCTGCCTTGCCTTTGGCCAGGGTAGAAGGCTCCATCTACCAGGGCAGAGTGGGTCTGCCTTTCCTTTGGCCAGGGTAGAAGACTCCATCTACCAGGGCGGAGTCAGTTACAAGCAACTTGTGTCTCTCTGCTGGAGTGTGCATGGCCTGACATAGGCGCCAAGTATCATTATAATGTCCACTCAAAGGATGTGGTGCTCATATAGTAAAGAGCTTTAATTTTTGTTCTGCTTTCGTCCTCAGGGGTGAACTTCTCATTTGGGACATTTGGAAGAAATCCAAGCAGAAATGGAGGGTGGTTGATGCCCAGGGCGAGATACGAAATCATTGGAGGACCATCTTCAACATCAGTGTGGCCAACAATTACTGTTTCACAATATCAATGGATAGGCAGGTAAACCAAGTTAATAAGAACTAAATGTCTCACACTTGGGTCAGAAAATCCCATTATAGACCTGTCCTGTTACAGAGGTAAATTAGACTGTCATGGCCGGGACCAAAATGATATAAGTCCTTACAGAAAGAATTGGGCTGAGTGAGAATGGTAGATATGCCCAGCCCTCTCAAAATTAATACTTTTACAGACTTTCTTTCTTATTTGTATGATGGAGAAAATGATATAAGTATTACTTGTTTTACAGCTTTGCATGTGGGATCTGTCAGATTTGAAGTGTATCGCCTCCAGACCTACCATGGGAGGCTTTATCTATACCATGGTCAATTCTCCTGTCAATCCTGGTAAGATTCCTGAATGTTCTAACCACTATTGAGTTTGGGTGAGTGATTTAGTGATCTCAAAACATTACGGGTCAAGATGGAGTGTACTGTAAGTTAAAAACTCCATACTCATTTTAACCTCTGAGCATTTAAGTACATCTACCTACAGTGGTATCCTTTATTTCCAGTCACGTGTTTTGATCTGTGATTTTGTTTTCAGGTAACATGGCCATTGGTGTCGGGGACCAAGTCATCCGCTTGTTGAACGTCAGCCAGCCAGCCAACCTCAACAAAGTCACAAATCTCTGGCAGGGGATCAAGTCAAAAGTCACTGCAGTAAGTATCTCTTTCAGTCCTATCTTCATGACATCATGTCCCGGCTTGGGTTTTATTTCAGTTTTATTGTAATTAATTAACCGGTCATAGATCCGTAAACTGGAGTATCTAAATTCCTGTTGATTTTCTTTGTTTCAGCTCTCCTGGCACCCAGCCCAGGAGAATCTCCTTGCTTATGGCACAGATGATGGCCGTGTGGGGGTCTACGATGCATTCAAGAACAAGTATGTACTGTAGCCTTGTTCTATGAAGATGATGTCGCCCAAAGGGCTACATAGTTAGCTGGTTTTTAAATCAACCCCAACCAGTGTTGATGTGAGAAAATCAAAATACAAATAATCAACAAAACTGGCCGCTTCCTCAGTTTTTTCATTATGGACACTTTTATGAGCTGTTTATGTATTAAATAATATATGCTTGTTTTTATGTTCCAGACCGCCAGTCATGGCCCATTCATTTCACAAAGGCACTGTCTATTCCATTACATTTGGACCACCTTGCAGTGCACCAGGTAAGGATTGTTTTAGTATCAACTAGCCTAACTAACAAACCATATTGCTCACCTGGATACTTTCTATTAGCATTGGAGTCTCACCCCATTGCAACGACCCCTCCCACTACACACACATTCTGTTTACTGGCTTATGGTTTCTTGCAGGTACCCCAGTGTTCAAAACCAGTCATGCCCTATACAGCTGTGGAGATGGTATCATCAACCTTCATAACCCATCGCACCTGGACACAAAAGCCGTCAATACCAATGAGATCATCATGAAAACCAATCAAACCAAACACTGCCTCAAACGAAGTGAGATTAGGTGGAAAGTGGACCAGTCTGTTGCTGCCATTGGGAATGAAGATGGGTAGGAATCGTTTATGAATTTGATTGTTTTAAAGTATTCATTTCCGTTCGGTGTGTTGCTACCAGGGAATGTATTTGTTAAAAAACAATTTGGAAGTCTTTTCTTCAAAGGTTGAATATCAGTGACATCTAACAGAATTCCATTTTACTTTTAAAGTTGTAATTGAACACAGTATATTTTTGTGTTTTTCAGGAGCGTTGAAATAGTCTGTGTTCCTGATCTGAAAATACTCTGTGTTATTCACTCAACTAAGAAACTTGTTAATACAATCCAGTGGCACCCTGAGTATACCACCAACTTAGGACAGGAGCAGTCCAAGCTTCACACATGGCTAGCGATTGGCTCAAACGATTCAAGTATTCATGTCATAGATTGGGTTAAAACGCTATCCGATAAGGACATTGACCAGCATCAGATTGTTACAGAGAGTATTCGGGTATTGACGGGGCATACTGCCAGGGTGACGTGCCTGTCTTGGAGTGACCATCGGGAAGGGATGCTGGCATCTGCTTCGTATGATAGAACTGTACAGGTGAGCAGATATTCTCTTCAGTAAGGACTCGGTATTCTTAGCACTGCCAGCCCTACTCTGTTGGACTGTCTCTTAAAGGGAGCGTTTTTTCAAAGGCAGTATTCCTCTTTTTCAGGTTTGGAATGTCATTGCCAACGAGCCTGTAGCAAATTATCGAGGTCACAATGGAATTTTACTCTCTGTTTTATGGCATCCTCTTGAAGATGATGTGATTTTCTCCGGCAGTGATGACTTCACAGTGCATTGTTGGAAGCCCTCAGAGCTGGAGGAGAAAGTGCCACCTCCAAAAGGCTCAGGTGAGTTACAATTCATTTGGATACTGTGAATCTCATATTTTCACAAACCTAATATTTTTCCATGAAATTCGGTATGGTTGTCTAAATTTCGAATGTCAATGGTGCCACCACTTTGCCACTGCACAGAACAGTTGCCTGAAGTTTGTTAAAAATTGGAAATGTAATTTTGTTCTCTTACAGATGTTGGAAATGGCGAAAAACCCAGGAAGAAAAAGAAAAAGAAGAGTAAGGGTGGTAGACCACCTCCAGCAGCAGGAGCTGAACAAGCTCCTGACATCCCAGCGTTAGATACAGTCTCATTCGACGAAACATCGAGAAGTGAACTCATGGATATGCTCGAACAAAAAAGACTTGAAATCACCAAAGCAGGGGAGAGTAATCGAACTAAAACATACGAGAATGGTGATTCTGAAGAAGTCGTGGTCATCGAGAGGCTGAATTTCAGTAACATGGAGGTGAAACCAGATGCAGTATTTAGAAAAGTAGAAGACTCGTTGGGGGGTGCTACGTCTGCTGCAGCAGAGAATGCGGGAGCAGGTGATTTCGCGCTGCTAGCGGAGAGGAAGAAGAAATTGACCGAGGTTCTTGGATTAGAGGACGAAAAACCTTCAGACGATTCCAAAGTATTATTACCAAAGCGAGGTGTGTACAAGATTAGAAACTCTCTATTAAGGACGCCCTTAAGAAAATGAAATTATACGATTGCACATGTAATCATTTTGCACTTTCAGATACAAGAAATATGAAAGTTAGGAAACGGCGCCTGCTCTTCCCTTTGGGTAACGAAATGGAAAACAACGGAAAGTTGCGATTGGTTGAAGACTGTCTCAATATAGCCTACCTCACATTCGGGACTGCATCTGCTGAGCTGAAGTCACTGGTTACGAGTGGGAAGCTCACCCACCTTGGTACTTTTATTGACAAGAGTGCCCTGTACAAGATGGTCACCATTGAGAGTAAGTCAAAAGTGAGAAATAATGAGAGCAGAATATCTTTCTTGAACCTAGGATATTATCAGCTGTAGGTCGGTAGATACAACTGCTGGCCTGTAGATTCAACTGTAGGTCTGGAGATATTTGGACTCAGAGAAAGTACTTCCTTCGGGTGGCTGTAGATTTGGCTCAGGATAACTTCAGCACTCAAACTTAGAGAGAAACTTACTTTGGCGCACTCTGTGAATCAAGCTTAGAATCCCTGTAATATATGACCCTTATGCATTTCAGGTGAGCACCACCTGGCCCATGGTCACATTGAGTCATACGTCATACTGGAGATCTGGAAGGGAAATATCGCTGAGATGCTGCAAGTCGCCGAAGAACACAATCAGCTCTCTGATTTTCTCATCAGTATGGCATCATTCTGTGAGTATTTGTGTATTGAACCACGTGATGCAAATCTTGGAAGGAAGCTTCCTTCAGCCTAGCTTTATCTGTTCCACAAAAAAACCTTAGAATACAGGAGCCTGTACATGGCAGCAGTAGCTGTTTTCATAAGGCTCGGTGGTGGCTCTCTAAGTTCTCAATATTTCTTGTTCTATTTTTTGGCAGCGAAACATCCCACATTCTTGGCAACGTGTGAGGCATACGCCAAACAGCTTGAAAAGTGTGACAACTTCATGAAGGCAACGTGCTACTATTTGGTGTGTTTCAAGGTGTATGAAGCAATCGATATGCTGGTGAAGAACAGGCTATTCAAGTAAGTTTGCCGCATTTGCCACTTTGCTGGCGGTTCTTGCCGAAGTGGAAGTTGTCTTTTCCTGGCTTTTGTCTTGCGCAGGCAAGAATTGTTTACCACTTTGAAAAAAAGAAATATTTTGATTATATTTGCAGTTCTAATTTGATCAGAATTAAGAGGTACACTTTTCAAAGCAGACGTCACATCTGTTGTTTTGTTTTCAGAGAAGCTGTGGTCCTTTCCAGGTTACGTCTGCCTAGCCAGGATCCCAAGATTGAGGAATTGTTCATTGCTTGGGCCAACCACCTCATAAATGACTTGAGAACACCAGAGCAAGCTGCGAAATGGTAATAGAGTGAACTATTTATTGAGACCATGTCATTTGATGATGTCTGTGATGTTTTCAGTAACCTGGTGATAAGAATTTGCTTTGTAATACACACCTTGATTTTACTTGATGAAACTGGGGCTCTAAGGACATTTTTGCTTGGATTTGACTGACCAGATTTCATGCGGTCTATTCTTATCTAAAAAGTATCATCGTCTTTCAGCTACTTGGCTGTTGGAAATCCAGAAGAGGCGATGAGGATATTGACTAGGAGAAACGACATAGTAGGATTTAAAAACGCTAGCAAGATCGCTTTCATTTGCCAGAAGGATGAACTGGGGGAGGAATATGCTAGGAAAATGTCTCATCTTTGTCTGCAGAACTATGACTGGAAGGTGATGAATGAATTGATTGAGAAGCAGGACCAACTCAAGGTAGGTTGGATTTCTGAACCTTTTCAGGCCAATAATGTTTGAGGTTTTTTGGAGAACAAGATGCCACATGCTGTAAAGTATAATTGAACAAACTATACCAGTAGACAGTGTCAGTTTTCTGATAGACTCGCAACTTGGCTCTAAGGCTTTGCTGTAGGAGATAATGACAAGATATTAATGTCAAAGTAAAATAGTGCTTGAACTTAGATGTCCTTTATTTCTGATTTCAGGATACCCTCTTGCTGGGCGTTGTGCACAAGAAGCTGTGCCATGAGTTAAAGAAGCTGAATCTACTCGAGGCAACTTTACAAGAATGTGAGGAGAGTACCCCCGTGCTTGATGGCGACAAGGCAGACCTCCCAGAGATTATCCTGAATGCCGATGTGACTGATTCCATGGTTCCCTGGACACCAGTCGTTGTCAATCGGCAGAGTTTCCTGCATGATGTTCTCAAGACGTGGTACCATCAGTGTGATTTGAAGATGGAGGAAAGTGCTGTCAAGGAGCTCTATGATAGGACATCAAGGTTCAAACCAACCGTTGGGGAGCTTGCACACTTGACTTATAGGCAGGTGAGTTGAAACAGAGTGAAATGGAGGTGTAAAGTGTAACTGCAATTGGAGAGTTGCTGTAGACATTGCTATTCAAACAGATTGTCCTGATGTCAAAACGCACTTGACTCATAAAAGTAATCAATTCAACATATCATGACATCTCCATTTCAGGGCCTTGTTCATGTGTCAAGCCACCTCTCACTGGTAATCTTGGCTCTCCTGCTTGGTGACAAGACTGCCGCCCTCAATCACATGTTGGATGCGATGGTGATTTGTTTTGACCAGAAGCTCGACAAGCTACTTCAGGGAGTATGCAACACTGTCTTGCCTTTAGGTAAATCCACATTCTGTTTGAGAAAATGTTTGATCGGCATCATTCATGTTGCTCTTGTTCTTCCACTTTTTGCTTGATCCTTTATCTGTCTTTTTGAGTTCGGTTCATGAAGTGATGTCACTGTGCACATTCACTCTGATAATCTTTGTGTGACCCACAAGAAATGTGCTCCTCCCCAGTAAAAGCCCAGGAGCAGCTACTGGAATTGGATGATACAGTTAGTGATGATGATGATTCATTCATTTCATTCGCTCATTTCACTCTTTCAGGCCCAGAATACATATCACAATTCTTTCAAGAAGTGCAAGCAGTGAAATTGGCAGCTCGTTATGATGGCTCTGTCAGCTCCACATCGGCAAGTACGATTGCGGAGATTGGCAAACAAGAGGTCCAACAGGAGGCGATAACAGCCTACTATTGCTGGAGTGTCGTCAAGTACGTGCTGCAGAATCTGGAGACGGAAGAGTGCAGAAAGGAGGCAGGGAAGGCAGGAAAAGGTGATGTTAAGAAGCTGACGGACGAGGCTGGAGCAGACGTCAATGAAGAGAGAGGGGAAGGTGACTCAGCAAAAACTGAATTATGCCAGGATGTCGGGACTAAACAGGGTAGCCTTGAGGCTGACATTGGGGGAGCTGGTGATAGTGTGAAATCCAAGGGCACTCACGGTGCTAAGGTTCTTGGTTACATCACTCCCATACGAATTGACTCATTTTTCCAAGTTCTCTTACACAAGATTCAAAGTCGCAGGTTTATGTGTACGGAAAAGTTAGCGTATATTGAGAGCGCTATCAAGGTGGTTCAGGAACGTACCAAGGATAAGGAGATGAATAGAGATGACCAAGTCTTGCCTGCGATCACATTACCACCAATCACTCCTCGTACTCCAATTCCATCAGTCTGTATAGATGACGGTGAAATAGATAACGTCGGGGAGCATGAATCTAGTCCTGATCACGTGGAGTTGAAGATCGGTGGTTCTGAAAGTGGAGGTGCATCAAAAAATGACAGTGTGCAAGTTATGTATAAGAAAACACTTGATACAAATACCCTGGGGAACGATGCAGCTCGTCCTAGTCGGAGCAATGGGGTGGGTCCAGGTAGGCCTGGCAGTAGTTTAAATACAAGTCTTAGTGCCAGCAGTACTATACCTGGGTCAGAAGGATCAAGTACACTGTTCCCATTCACTACCCCCAGCGCACCAGACGATTCTATCATCGGTGCAAGTCCTGGTGTTGAAGTCGAAGGCGACTATGTCGAGATGGACAAACTGCGTGCCTGGGCCTCGGCGAGGAAACGTCACAGTGATTTTGCACTGATGATGTTCAAGGACTGTTTCTCATACGATAACGTTCCTGAAGAATGGTACCAGATGCCGGCAAGCGAGAAATACACCAAGGATTGTATCACCATGGATATCTTGGTGAACGAGAAGGATCAAGTCTCTAAGCAATTGGCAGAGGTAGCATATTTTGTAAAGGTTGGTATACTTCTTTGGTAGATTTAGATTTCATTTTGGCTACAAATACGAGAAGTTATGACTGATAGAACATCTGAACTTGTCCAGGCAATGAAATAAGTTTTATGAGAGATAGCACTACTTTCCAAAAGCTGTGTGTCATCCAGACCCATCAAGTGCAGCCGTCCTGAATTCATGAGTTTCTTCCTTCTATCTATCTTTGCAGGATGTGCCATTCCCCAACCCACACCTTTCGTCAAAGGTCTTACTAGACATTTGTCGGAACCTCCGCAATATTCACAAGAAGGAGGTCAGTTCGTACATCGAGACAATCAAAGTATGGATCAAGGAAAATGGTGTCACAAGAGAGCATCTCAATTGGATTGAAGCAAACACTTAAATGGTGAAGCATATGACAAGTTGGGATTATTTGGATTTGGGACCAAAGTGAAATGGCTTTGTAACATCCCTAGTAATGTTGAAGGTTAAGTCAAGAAATTTGTTGTGTTTTTTGTGCTTTGAGATGTGAAGGGGATGAATGGTTCTTTGGTTATTATCGACCTCAGCTGTAAAGGGGGACTTGGTGCAGGAGCTAATTGGTCCGATTGATAGTCTTCAGGTGTTGATTAATTGCAGTAGGGGAACTGGGTGTTACTGTCTTACATGTAGTGAAAAACAGACTATGGGTACAACAAGTAATTGTGTATAGGTTTTTGATAGTGCTGATATACTCTGCTAGTGCTATCATGGTAGGGACACCTATCAGCCAAATTGTGAACATCAGTCTGGCCAACCTGGCTCCCGCCTGTGGTATCCCTTTAAAGAAGGTCATCTGTGGTCACCTATGTTTCTCTTTCATGTCATATTGCTATTGGTCATGTGTTTGACTAATTGACAGTGTTACTATAGTTTCTTTGCGCCCCGAGGTATAAAATTTTCTTGGTATAATGTGCTTCTGTATGATTTTTGTCGCTCAGTATTACAGATTGAGAATCTTACTACAATAAACAACGGATGTATGGTTGGTTTTCGTAGTGGTGTTTTCCAGTCAAAGATGTGGCTACTCACAGTTGTCAAGCACAAATTATGACACAGTCCAACAACAGTGCATTTCATGTACATGTATTGCCAAGACTCGTGTTGGTCTCTGTGTGACCTTAAAAAGTATTACTACTCTATGAATGAGTATCAGTGAAATGGAGTGAAATAACACTGATTATATAATTGAAAAAATGATTTAGATATCTGACCATATAAACTGATAAAAGATAAGTCAACCATGGGTCTAAACTTAATATCAACAAAACAAAAAGATGTATTGAGAAACTCTCGTTCAGTCAACTTATTAGTTTTCTGGGTGCCAGATTTTTGGACAATCTTTATGTCTTTAAGGCTGTCTTCCATTGGTTGTAACCAGGCTCATTCTATTGACATGCTTATTCTGCTTGTTCAGTTGCTCTCCTACCCTACCCCTTTTTAAACCCGACAGCCTCCCCCCTCCTCTGATCCCACTATTAACCTAGAAAAAGATATTGCTCATAAGACTTGTTAACATTATTTTTGATACTGGACTTTTTCTTAGAGAACATGATAGAGTAGATTCCAAAATATGATTTACCAGTTCATTCTGCTGCTCCAAGCCTCTTAAGTAAAGGCTTTCTAGTTGATTAAATTCTGGAGTTGTATAACCGCCCATTGTGTTCAATTTCTGCCATCCTTTATTCAATTTTGAGGATTTTTGTCTGAAATTTTGTCTTGTATGTTTACATAATTCTCTTTCAAACTTTGAGACAATGAGACTTTAAGGTTAATTTTCAGTATTTCGCTCATTTCAACGTTTTGAAAATTTTTACTTTAGTCGTCATAATATTTCTTTCTTTTATATTTGAAGAAAATGAAGAATAAGTTTAATTTCTGCATTAAATGCCTTTGGTTAAAGTAACTTAAGCTTGTAGAGAGACTACATGCATTTTGATAAGCTAAATAACTGTTAGGAGAAAGAGAAAAAAAGCTCAAATAAGTGCGACTGTAACAGTTTGTGAGTCAGGTATTGTTGATTTATTGTTGGTTGTGATATTCTTGTTGGTCGTTGATCTGTTATAGTTCTGTTAATGAGTTACATGTAGTACATGGCCAGGGCAGTTTACTGGTAGCTGTATTCTACATTTATATTTGTCTGCATGGTAACTATATAAATGTGTACAAGACGGTGTTAGACTTAAAGCAAAATGTTTTGGAAAGAGTCTCAATGTTCTCACTCCCGAAGATCTGTTAGTCAAATCTTGTTCTGTCAACTGCTCTTTAATAGACATACCGGGTACTCTTATTCATACTCCTATTTGTATGTAAAACAGCAGTTTATGATTAAAATGCACTACAAATTTCTGATGACAAATATGTCCGTTTTATGTGAAGCGATAATAGCATGAGAGTTATAAGTCAAAAACAGCGAAGAGAGAAAAATCTACTTCAAAAAAGGGTTGTCAAAGCACTGAAGCTACAAACCATAATAGCCATGACAATTTCCCAGTTCACAGAATAGGAAACACTGGCGTCTACTTATAAGATCCTCTTTAATTTGCCTTATCGGTTCAATTGCTTTGTATACTGTAGTAAATGCGGCATGCTTGTCCAAATGTTCTTGGTACCGGTGTGGTGTTTGATTTGCTGTTAGTATTCGTCTACAGAGGGCTTTTTTCTGTGCCTGTATGAGAGAAGATTACAAATAAATTGAAGAAGCAGTGATAGTCAGTGCCCAGTTGCTCAATTGGCATTTACAGTAACAGTTTAACAAGTTTTGTCACATCTCCCTCAAGTTTCATCATGCCTCCCACTGGCCCCCAACCAAAACCCATTTAGTTGGGGGGCATTTAGTTAGGTTTGTTGGCCCTAGCATCAATGTTTTGGTCATATTGTGTGTCAGGTATACAATTTGGGTGTTTATTGTTTGATCTTTCTGTAGTTGTCGTGATTTTCTTGACAATAAATGCTCAATTTTTGCTATGCCACTCTTCGGTTCTACATGTAGGTGTTGTCGACTGTTGGGATCATTTGTGAGTTAAAGGTGCTAATCGTGTTTTGATCATGCATTTTTTATCCATTTTTTTAATGACACTCAACAGCCTGACATCTTGGAGCATTTTAGCTGAAGTCCCTCAGTGAATGAGATTAAACAGTTATAAATTAAGATCAGTGCCTGTTGATTCTGAGATTGGGACTGATTGAGACCAGTGCCTTCATCAAGTAATAGATGGCAGCACTCGTGGCATAAGCTTCTTTCAGGACCCCGCTGTCCTTCTATATTATCCCTCAACATCTGGTTTCAAAAATAAGTTCATGTTGATCGAACCAATGACCCTAATAGAGGAGACGGGCACTGAACTAAATTTCGAACATGGGTTCGACTACTGCATGCAGTCCGACAGCCCGGCTGCAACAGCTAGTGTCCAAATGATTGGGCAGTTGGTGTCTATTTTATGCATCAAGTAACGATATTGTGATAGTAGTACCGTGTACTGGTAGATGTACTCCAAAAAACAGACTCCTTTGGTTATTGTGTTGTATCATAAGTGGAAAAGCAATAAACTGGCTCTTAATTGGTCATTTGTGTCTTGTAACTTGATTGATGCATAGATATGATATGCCCTCAGTTGGAGGATAAACTTTGTATCATTATTTCCCACCAGTCTTCCCTTCCTGTCTTCAATATGGATCCACAACTATTCATTGCGCACAAACAAGTGCTCCAACATACCCCCCTGTGCAACATATAAGTAGAGACCCTGTGTCTCCCAGTAGAGACAATGTCACAACCAATCTGATGGCAGTAGCTGTCACAATGTCCCGGGTCTGAATAGCAGTTACCAGTTGTGAACGACTGGCGACTAGTCCTCCGGAAGGTTGTGAAAAACAGGGGATGGTTTCTCCTTCTGCACCAGCTAATATCGTCTATCAGCGAGTGATTAACAAAAACTGTTTAAATTCATATTGAGCCATTATTTGATATGGGAAGCCACAATGTCTTGTATGTCTCCCTGTAGCGGAGACCATGTCACAGATGTGACGCAGGTAATTTACTTGTCTTTACTTGTCTTAGGGGGTTGATTGTACCTCTGTGCCGTGGGTGTGTCCCAGCCAGAGTGGAACCTGTTGTGTTCACACAACAGGTTTAGGTTCCACTCTGGCCGGGACACATCCACGGCACAGAGGTACAATCAACCCCCTAAGACAAGTAAAGACAAGTAAATTAGCTGCGTCACACAACCAATCTGATGGCAGTAGCTGCTACAATGTCCCCAATCTGAATAGTAGTTACCAGCTGGCTTCACTCATTCCTAGACCCTGTCACAACCAAGCTGATGACAATAGCTGTCACAATTCTGATTTCGCCATGCTCAAAAAATTGTAGATGGTCTTCAAAGAGTATGTACTAACAGACATTAGTCGGTCAATTTGACACATACAAGTACTTCCGATTTGCAGGTCCCCTCCCCAAATGCGTACTTAATTAAGCTCAGAGTAACCAGCCTATTCAAAGTGCCTGTCACTTTGGCAAGAACAAAGTCATCTCCGAAGTTGCTAGTGCGAAACGACCAGATATCGTTGGGAAAGATGGGACAATTCGTACAGGACAGGGGACTTTCCTCCTGCTATGCCAGCTTTTTTTGCTAGAGTTCCAGTCACTGGAGCCCTGTGGGGAACAGGAAACTGGCAGTTTTGTTGGGGTGCACGACCCCAGGATGCGACGGCTATGGAAATTGACTGCAGAGAAGAAGTTACCAAGGAGACTATCTCCTCAGCTTGCTAAAGCATAGGATTATAGTGACCATGGTGAGGACCTCACACTGACACAGTCTTCTCTAAGAATAATTACAAACTTGGCGAATATGTGTTGAGTAGAAAATTTTATTTACAGAGTATACATTGACAAAGCAGCTGATAGTCACCGAGACATGTACGAGTCATGAACTGTAAGGTCCCAGAAGGGTTGGCACGACAAACGGATCAAAATGACCTAGATGGCTGGTGACCGTTTTTTGGTTGTTCACCAACAAATTTCGATGTATTTGGCTTGTCATGGGTTAAGAGAAGACATTTCAAGACACTGGTTTACAACAGAGCAATCAGAGAAATAAAAATGCCCAAGAATTGTCATATCGATCACACCAGCTCTGCCAAGACAGCACAGTACTCTGCAAAAACAACCTGACCAATACTGTGACCTCAAATATATTTGCAACCGCTACAACTTCACATCTTAAGCGACTAAGAAACAAAATGGACATGGAATAGTTCTGCAATTGAAATTAATGGAGGTGAAACTTGTGTCCTTCAACATGTGTAATTCAGTGGGTACAAATATAAACAAAAAAATTCACTCATGACGTTACGTGTAGTCTAGATATACTGGTAGAATGAGCAAACTGTAACATCAGTCGACATATTATCGCCAGTCATTGTACATATTATCGCCAAAATTTCATTGGGAATAACTTATGTCATTTGGCGATAATATGTCTCCTGACGTTATAATGGTGTTAGCTTGTGCAACAAGTGATGACGAACCTTAAAACAAACAATGCTGAAATCCTTATCATGTGCGCTCACCAGCGGTTAAGTGATAGTATCAATCTGGACCAGTGTGTGGTCCGGAAAAGGTCCCCTCATATTCAAGATTTTAAACGCTCTGATATTGTTACACTAACAGAAGACCACCAGACAGCATTAAGTACCATGGTGAACCACATGATATAATATACACAGATGTAAAAAAGAACTTTTTATGAAAATAGTGATAAGTACAAAAAGCCGTTGCATAAATATGATAACAGTCTATTCCCAAATAATCACAATGACCTGTAAAGCAGTATATGTCCGCTTTAACAAGCTGATCCACCTGCAATATGGGCAGAACATAATGAAATATATCGATCAGCCACGCATCCATTGAGGATCCGTGCCCGACTGCTTACAGAACCCAGACCTTGTTTTTAATATTTTCTAAGCATCTCTTCTACCCAGCACCCAGTTGGTGTTGATGAAAGGGATAGACCAAACAGAGGAAATCTGATATGTCCTTTTCAACACAGATCAATAAGATATACACAGAATAATTACACCTTGAATACAGTACAATCACACAATTTCTTTTCAGTGAGCACCTTCTTGCTCAATACAGATCGGAGGTTCCATGATAGAAATTATACACAATCAATTTAGACCGAGCAACATTTTCACTCTGATACATTTCGTAATATTGAAAGGCCAACCTAATTTCTGGCAGTGGGTAACCCTTCATCCACTACTGGCAATAACATCTAATTTTCAGAAGGTTCTATCCCGCAAATGATGAGACTAGAATACAGAACTCTGAACCTAATCTATGGAGGTGAGCAGCTATGAAATGAAGCAAGAAGGCTGCCCAAAATTTAGAGACGTCCGTTTTTTAAAAACAAATCTTAATGCCAAGGTGTAAGGCAGTTTACGTCTTACATGACTGCTTTCAGAGATAAAAAAACAGACATCTCAATTTTTGGGACAGCCTGTAGGTGTTGATGTGATCACAAAAAGCAAGTCCACTTCTTCTAATAGATATAGTTCTGTGTCGTCACTTTTTTATCAGCAGCAGGGAGGACTTCATCCACATTTGATGATAATTTTCGGTACTCAACATTACCAGACTGTGCTTGGCGTCGCCGTTGGTTACCTCGGCCCTCGAGAATAAACGCAACGATCTGAAATAATCAAATTTGACATTTTTGAATGAGATAACAGGACAGGACAGCTTTATGCACACCGAAGACAAGTGGTCATGTGACAAGAGTTTCTTTGCAGGGTGGCAAATGTTTGAAATGTTCATCATTGTGTTTTTTAAAGGATTACAGTGTGTTGATTATAACATAAACAATTTTCACCACGATTTCTATGTCCTTTCACAGCACTCCACCAGGAGACAAGGGTCACACCAATATTTACATAACACATTGATACAAAATCATGGCTAAGCATATGTGTGAGAGGGCGGGAAGCATACTCAAGCATTACCTTTTGTTTATTATGAAAGAGGACATATCCCACAATGCAAACCACCACAATAGTCAGGAAATACGCCATGAAATGACTCGACTTGACGTCCTCTTTTATTGGTGTTTTTGGGCCATTTGAATCCAAATTTGATTCAGGAAGGACGTTGGTCTTACCTGCAATGGAATATAAACAATGTTGAGAAAATTCAATAGTTTTAAGATGTTGTACAATGTTTGTGGAACAACAAGTGCCACAGGTGACCACACTCCAGAACACTGTTCAGTCAATAATGAGTATGGACTTTTAAAACTGCCAGAATATTCCTTCACACCATCAGCGCATTTTTTCTTTTTGTTAACCATTTTCACAATTACCACCGGTTTTTGCCACCTGGCGTTTATTGCCCGGCAACAACACGAAAATATTGACCGCAATAAGACTTGCCTATCAATTTCATTTGTACCATGCCATATGTCTTTTCACAAAATCTATATCTAATCTATGTATGTACTGTATGCGCTATGTGGGGGCATAAAATGTAACAGTTAATAGTATATGACACTATTTGAGTATTGCAATTTGTCGATGACGAAGTTATGACTTTAAAGTAAAAAAAACAGTTCCCGGAGCATTATTTTCGTGATAGTAACTAGTGACGAAGAATAAATAAACTTATTTGAATAATGCAGATGACCTTGAATATATATGAAAAGAAAGTAAAAACTGACAAACAATAACATGATAATGCCACTTTTCAGCTTTGCCAGGACAAACTTGACTGCAAAAAAACAACATTGCACAAACAACCCAAGCGCTTTTATGTCCTTCATATCACAAAATATCTCTTCTAAATGAATTAAAAAGATAATGATTGATAAGGTTTCTTTCTCAAAATGATCTGATGATTCTGAATACCATTATCCCCGCACCAATCATCTACATGGTATTATCTTAATTTTATCCTGTTGTCTAAAACCGTGCTGCTAGAAATTGGACAGGTATGATCAATTCTAGGAAAGGAATGATGGTATGTCCTCCTTGGGGAGCTCTCATCACTCTTCTTACATTCACAGGCATGAGGGATTTGGATGGATTGCTCTGCCATGTCTTCACATTTGTGGTTCCTAAGGATTTCTAAAAGGGGGGGTTTTGGAAAATAAGAGTTTGCATATCGAGGCTGAAACAGACAACTTGGTTTTTGTGTCTACTGTTGAGGGAGCTCTGATTGTGACATAATAATAGATAACACTTCGTAAGAGGCAACTTGCGCCAACTAAGAAGGTCATCTCACCTTCGTCATAAATGGGCTGAATGGGCTCACGGGCAAAAGGATCTCTTTCGCTTTTCTCGGGAGTATCTAAAAATCCATCACCATCAAAAGGGTCAACATCTGAAGCGAGTTGCTGCTGATAATCATCACTATAAAAACTCTCATCCTCACCATCAGGATCAAGATCACCTACAAAAAGCAAGCAAAGCAAAGCGTTTTAGCGCTCTGCATACAAGCGATTTTTGTCACTGCGATATGTGCTGTAGCCATGAAATGATCACATCTGTGATTGGAAGTGTTCAACCGCTGATTGATTTGAAATTGGAATCAATCTTCGTGTTGTCATGGCTATGCAGTACATAGCTTGCAGCAATAAAAGTGGCTTGTTGGCTGAACTCTTTAGGGTGCAGAAGCCAAGGTTAATCTAAGAAGAGACAGAATGTATAAGACTGAATGTAGAGCTCCCATCACCATTTGACAAAAAAACTGAAGTACTACCAGAACATGTAGCAAAACCAACACCAGAAATACATTATGTACATGAAGTACCCTGTTAGAAATATCAGACTTTCAAAATAGTTGAAAAATATGTACATGATGAAAATGTGTACATGATGACACAAGGAGACGAACAACATAAAAATTCTGTAAACTGCATGACAAAACATACTGAACAATGTACATTTTTACGAAAAGTCATCAATTCAAATGAAGTATAACAGATAGGAAGGAACTAATTTTTGGTCAAATAGTGATGGGACTCTAAATGGGACGGTTAGATAATGGATAAACGTGTGGCGGCATTAGCTAGAAGTTGCAGTCCGGTTTAAATGTTTACTACATTATGATGGCGCTTTTAAAAAAGTTTGCAAGAGTAACAAAGCCTTCCTCAATGCAAACAATATTTTAGAACTAGATGAAAAACATTTTGTAAATTTGGAGGAATGTGACGGAGAGGACTCCTAAAAGCAGTTATCAAGCAATACCAGAACAGGGCAAAAACATATCTTGAATAACTGGAGTCCCCCCTGGTACAGATAAGAGAAAGCTCTGAGGACATGCAACTACACTAATAGGCGTGGACAGGAAAAGGGGGGTAACATTTCCCAGATTCGACCACATCTCACATTTTTAAGTGTGTTTAGTCTTATCTATGTCTCCAGGAACTGAGCATAAGTGCAGCGATAGGAAATATTTTCAAAAACACAGAATGTCCCAAGTTGTAAATAACTACACAATATGACTCACCATATTCTGAACTATAGTCTTTCGTTGGGAAGAGACCAGGCAGTTCAGTGTCACGGACGCCACTCTCAGCTGTTGTTTTTTTAGTTGGTGTGACCGTTTCCTTTCCAGCAGCAGGGGAGGCCTCCTTCTGTTTCACAACACTGGACTTGGTTGTCAGTTTCGCTGGACTTGCAGTTGTACCTTTTTTCGTTTCCGCTCCTTCAGCAGCTCCATCTTGTTTCGGTTTGGCAGTGGTCAGCCTGGCTGTAGGTTTTGGTGCTGCGGTTGTTACCTTGGTGTCCAGTTTTTTATCTTCTTTAGATTTCAGTGGTGCGGTTGTTACCTTTGTGTCCAGTTTTTTATCTTCTGTAGGTTTCGGTGGTGCGGTTGTTACCTTTGTGTCCAGTTTCTTATCTTCTATAGGATAAATATGTACATTTTCATTTGTCTGTGGTGGGACAGCAGTGTCATCCTTTCCCTCTGAAACAGTCTTATCTCCTGTTCCGGTAACAGACGTCGGATTAGTATTCTGAGGGGATACTGAAGCAACAACGCCAATGTCTCCAGCCACTTTGGAAGTTTCGCTGGTACCACTGGAACTGCTTCCTATCTCAACAGGGTTTTCTTTACCAGTAGAACCCTTGCTATCAAGAGTGTTCAATGTAGCCCCACCTACTTGAGAGGCAGTTATTGGTACTGTCAAGTTTTCTGTTTCTGTTTTTGTCACATCCAAGAACACACTATTTGTTTGTAATGGGGGATTATCATCAGTCTTGGTAACATCTGTATTGGTTGTCAAATCGCTATCAGGGGTCTTAGATTCTCCTTCACCAGCTTTCCCCGCCATCCCTTGTTCATTTTTGCTCCCAGGATTCAACGAATCCTTTGCAACAGGTACAGTTGTTGTTGGTATTGCTGTAAAATAAAAGAAAGAAAAATTTGAACTAAGGAGATCATCATATTTCTCGCCATAAAATTCTCACAAATTGTCAACCGGAATTAAACCTAATTGCCTCAGTTTCGATGGGCATGCTGATATAGCCTCCTATACAGGACATGTCATGTTAATCTTCTGATCGGTATTGATGAACTAAAGGGTACAGCACTATGACAAGCCAAGAGAATACGGAGTGATTTATGTGGTGACTGTTGTATATGCATGGCAGATGGTTGTTGCATTACAATTTCACTTCGTATGTTAGGTACCTGTTGGGAGAGGCAATCCTATTGAAACTGCTGACAAAATGTAGAAGAATTTGCAAGCATTTTCTGCCTCATCCTTGCAGTAAGAAGGGCACTCAAATGGCAGCATCAGCGACTCCAGGACTTTATGTTTTGGGGCAAAGTCTTTTAATCTTTGCAAAACGTCAGCGTTGACTTTTCCAATCTGGGTTAACTTTCCGAAACGTTCGCAAATATCTGTTTTATCTTGCAGTAAAAGAAACCGAGTCGTTGTGGCGAGGAATTCGGTCATCTGATTTCGTGTCGCAACATCCCTATCTTGACAAATGTCCGTTGACAGAACTTTTATCAATTCCAGACATAATGAGAGCTGTGATGAAGGAGTCTTTGAGGATGAGATGTTGCAATACTGAAGCCATTTGTAATTGGTGGTGACGTCACTAGCCGACTTTACTTGATCGAGTTCCACTTTTTTCGGCAGAACTTCGCATTTTTCTTCCTTCCACTTGGCGATGGCGGTTTGTAAAACTGTCTTAGATGGTGCGGCTGTGGGAGCTACACCCCCTGATGCCTGTGTCGATACAGGTAACGACTTGCAAAGAGGAGAAAAGGTGATCATAACGACGAGAAAAATCGAACTCATCACAAAACCTTCCATTTTGTTTTCTGACTTGGCATTTAAATAGCTTAGAACCCAAAATTTCTTTAAACAATGATATGATGAGAATGATATCTAAAACTGCATAGTCTGTATCAATGAATTATTTAGAATTCTTAGTTTTAATATTGTCGTTCTTTATACTTTCATGCTTAGAATTGGTGTACTGAAGCATAGAAAAAGTAAACTCATTTATTTGAGGCTAGGCCCTATTTAGTGAAGGAATTTCCCCACTGAGTGTCGCGCAAGTGAAGCATAAACATTTCTTTTTTTCCAATTTTCTCTCGGAAAAGATCATCATGGGCAACTTTTTGAGCAGTTCATCTCCATTTCATGGTGGTGGAACAAAGAGGAAGAGACCCCTGGAAGATTCAGATTCTGAAGAAAGGGAGTCTGATGACCAAAATACTGACATTGTAAACATTGATTTGCACACACCAAAAAGGCAAGCAAAACAAACTCATGCAAATGCATGAAAAGAAAACACCCCTGCCTATGCATGCTACAAGAGACCTGAGATTTCCGTTTTTTATGTTTAATTGTCTTCAATTCATGATTTAACGTCAAGAGACATGTTATTGCTGTTCCCGTTGAGCATGTTGTTGTGAGTATGAGGGAGTACCACACCTGCTTACGTAAACCACGCCCGCTACTGGCACTAGCGCGTATAACATACCATGAGATTATGCAGTAAAATAAAGTCAGCAGGATTTACCTTTGACTTATGTTGATGATGATGATGATGACGATGACGTCTTGAGAAATACGACATCTTTTTTCGTTACATCGCCATTGCGGCATCTGTCTTGGATATGACGATGGTACTGTTTGTACATAACTAATATGACCTCTAGTCAACGCTATCTCCTTCGAAAAAAACAGTGTGTTGCGCACTGCACCTAACTATGCATCATTTGCTGTTGTGCGCAACGCAGTGTTTTTTTTAACATCAGATTCATCCTGGGTTAACTCGGCACATTTTCAAGAGGTCAAGTCCCACAAGTTCCATCTTTTTGTAGGAAGAAGATGAAATCCACCTCCAAATACATTTATGAGACGTTGTTTGTGAATGGAGAAAACAGTGACATCACAATCGTTGCGTTAGGACGGGAGTGGAAGCTTCATAAAGTCTATGTCTGCCAGGTATGGTCAATCGAAAAATCGTTTTACAATTCATAAAATTTTATTAGTGTTCAGCTTTTATTTTAGCAATGACAAATACAATGAAATGAGTCTGATCTTGACAAACCCTGTAGCAGCAAGTTTAGTCCTATTGGCATGTCTGTAGTGAGGGCTGCTCAACTAGTTTCCTCATTGTTGGGAATCCTGGTAAACTGAATGTGATGGGTTGGGCAGTTGGGAAGCTGATGGCATTCATTTTGCAAGTGAGGCCGGGAGCGCAGCCTTGGTCCCCACAGACTGCATGATTGACATCACCGCAGGTCTGACCCTTCGTGCGATATGTCAGACAGTGACCTAAAAATAGAAGAGGAGGAGCCGTGGTATAGATACATCACACGCCGGTAAAACATGGGTTTTATATGAACTGGAGCCGTTTTACATGTACAAACCTCAAATTGTGAAATTGGCTTATAGGACCAGGATGCCATGCCAATGATCAAGTGTTTTTCGAGTGAATGCCAGAAATTCTTAATCATTCATTTTGATGTCCCATGTTAGACAACGCGATTCACCATCAGTACTTTGAGAGTTCAAATGCTCCGTTGGAAAAAGTATCCTGTTGTTCAATGAGTAAAGCTTGTTGAATAACACTGACATGAAATACTTTCTTCACATTTTATTACTTCAAATCTCGGCTACAAATATTAAATTTCTTAAAGGTCTTATGCCTCGCATTGGCTGTTTCCGACCACCATTTTCCTAGCTGGCTTCAATTCCACTGGTTTTAATTCAATGGGTGTGAGCGTCAATGTTGGCAGAGGCTGGTATACACAGTTAAGGCCTTTAGAGCAGCCACATCCTCCAAACATTTTGCTGCCACAAGATTCACCCTCTTGGCTGTATTTTTTGCACGTACCTGCAATTAGTGAAAAGAAAGACTAAAAGGTATTGCTGTGTATACTTTTCTCTACAATTTTTTTGCATAAGGGGTTATGCAATGTATACTTTTTCTGATTTTACTCCCAATGAAATAAGATCTGAGACTGATGATGTCATGATGATGATGATGATGATGATGCTATTTTCAATTGAGGTCATATACCATATACTATATTACATGTACTAGCAATACTTTGAGCTTTGACTATCAAGGTGATCAGGAATTTCATGCATCTGAGTTTATAGAAAATGGCGGAAAGTGAAATATATGATTTTACCGGCTAGTGCGTCCCACGAGAGGGGGAGAACACGCTCAGCTCCACGCCTCTTCCTGCTGGCGATCCATGGGTTAGACTTGGCGCAACATTCTGTCGAGGCACAGTCGGAGTCATATTTGCAGTTGTGGGTGGAAATAAGTCCAAGTGGATTGATTATATCCTGAAATCATATTGTGAAATCATATTGTGAAATAGAGGCACAAAAAATGGACTATAGGGGCATTAAAAACAGACTATAGAGGCAAGAAAAACTTATACTCACTGCAGCAACAGTTGCCACCAAAAGCATACACACAATAGCGATCTTCATTTTGAACACTGATCTCTTCTCAGGTTTTGTGAAAATGAAATGTTTGTTGAGGTTGATTTAAATTTTATCGCCCTTATGAGGCTGCTGTACGGGGATTAAGATAAGTTCTGCTGTCATATCATAAATTGAGATCAATCTTGATTAGAAACCAGATTTTGTGATAAGTGACGCCACAAGAGGAAGGGTGAGAAAAAACAATCTGGTCATACGATGGGAATGATGGGGACTGTCCGAATCGGGTACTTGCTATGAAACGTATGTGAAATTCTTATTTCTCTCATAGTTTACTGAGAGAATGGCTTATTAGGATTGCTCAGTCACTGGTTTACTCTAATATTCTTGAGCATTGATGAGCACACCAACAGAAATATCTTATTTCAAACACCTAGATAAATTTCACAGAAATTTATTGGAGGACTATTGTGCAATACAGTGAATTTGACGAAACAAATAGGAAGTTGACCGATGATTCCCTCTTGTTAAATTTGTTGGTGTTTCCACTTGTGGTGTGAAGACATCATTGGTCATTGCTCTTGCATGTGAATATCCCTGGCATCATAGACCTTTTGGAAGGTACGAGGACAGGCGGTTGTTCATGATGACAAGTAAGACCCTTGGTACACCCACAGGTTTCCCAGCCACCGCAGTTCTCACCCTCTAGTTTGTACTTCTTACAAGAACCTGAAAAAATGAGTTGGATTTGACTCCTCTCTCTTTGAGGTACATGTAGCTCATCATGGTTCATCCATTGTTGAATGGTCTTGGCTTGAGCCCCAGAGCAAAGCCGCAGCTTTGAGACACACTTCCATCGTGAAGTTCAAGTGGCCGTGATAGACACAGTGTAGTATGAATTATCATTGCAAAAGGGTTCTAATTGGAAAAATTATTGATAATCATATGAAAATTGACAGCATTACCTGTTGATGCTGGGAAAGGTATAGCGATTGCCCATGGGGCCAGGTCACGCTTCTTGCTCATGATCCAGGGGTTGGAGATGATACAGCATTCATCTGATGCGCATTCTGAATTGGTTTTACAGCCATCAGTGCCAAGTTGGAGAATGCTTGATGGGTCGATGACGGCCTGAAACAGAAACATGTAGTAGGGATCTGAAGGAAATTCTAGAAACTGTTAAACCTCAGGGTCTTGGGATAAGATCTAAACTAGCATCCAACCTAGTGTTGGAGAAATAACAAAGAAACCAAAATTTCCCTACCCCTGTCACAGCCGTGGCAAGTACAGCGAGAAGAATTACAGGTACCATTTTGTCTTGAAAAAGTTGAGAACTGAGCATTTGATAAATTTAATCTATTCTAACTATTTATTGTGAAATGGGGTCTTATGTGACCGCTTGTAAGTCCAGTGGGAAAATAACAAGCTGTGATTTATTTTGGCTCAATTATCAAGTGGATTACCCAGAATGATTTATTTGATGAATACTAGAAAACACCGCTCCAATTCTGGAACCACTGGATTCACACTGGGCAAACACCAAGTCTGCACTGGAACCACTGGATTCACACTGGGCAAACACCAAGTCTGCACTGGGATCACATGATTCACACTGGGAAATGCTGGATTCAGGGTAACACTGAAAAGTGAATCACTGCAATCACTGACAAATGTTGAGGTATGAAGAAATAATGCTAAATGTACTGTTTGGGTACAAAAGATTGATGATTACCGGTAATATTTTCTAATCTTTTTGGTCTTTGCAGTCTGGCTATTTCTCGAGTATGTTCAATGGCGGTTGGAAGGAATCGAACCAGAAAGTGATCCGCATGGAAATCCCCGACCAGAATATCGATGAAGAGGCTCTCAACGTGGCGTTTGGTTCCTTGTACCGTGATGATGTCTATATTAAACCGGCTAGAGTGATCAGTATACTAGCCGCAGCATCTTTGTTACATTTGGTGAGTTGTTTTCATTGAATGATGAAAGCAGTTGCCGTTGGGAAATAACTCACTTCCACAGCATCCTTGTCAGTGCATGTCTGCTCAACTTGTATAATCAAATTGAGAATTATTGAATTTGAATGATAGGATATTACACAGATTTATACCAAAGCCTCATCAAAGCAACAGTAGGTTACACAGCATCTGCTTTTGATAAAAGATATCATAGTCAAATTTATCCCTTCCCAAAAAGTTGCTACGGTCATCAAAGGAGAAAACATTTTTAGAACAAGGTGTACCAATATAATTTGTTATTAACATGACTCTTTTCCATCTTCTTCAGGAGGGGCTGATTCAGCAATGTGCTGACACAATGAAAGAGACAATCAGGTATGTATCTTCGTTCACTGTTGGATGGTCCAACTCCTGTAATATAAACATGTTCCAATGAGCCTCACTTAAATCCTCCCTGAGAATTCCTGGGTATACCAAACAGTGCACAGACACCTGCATTTTCACCTCGTCCAAACAAGTATGCAACCTGTTCCCATATTTGGTATAAACATCGATTTCATATGTTCTTTCAGTTCCAAGACCGTCTGCTCCTACTGTGATGCATCCTACATGTACGGTCTACTCCAGGTGACCAAGAAATGCAAGGAATGGTTGGAGAAGAACCTCATGACATCACAGAATGCTACTCTGCTGAGAGAAATCAGGTAAAGCAGACAAATTTTGCCAAAACAACATCCTCAATAAAGAGATACCCAGACTGTCTGAGCCCAAATAGAATGGTAGTGAACCGTTGATCAAAACTAGTGTCTTTGATGTTGTCATGAGGGTGCACATCTAACAGAGGCATCAGCTCGACTTTTAAGTGTTTCCTGTTCATTCATAGCATGTAAAAAGCTGAGTGTGGTAAAAAAAAGTGCCCACCGCACATGAATTGAGTAAGTTCAGCCGAGGAGTTGAACCTTCCTGTATCATATTGTACAAGTTGCTCCTTCTTTGTTTTCAGTTACGACTTGATGTTTGAGTTAGTATCGTCTCCGGATTTATTTGTGATGCAAGTTGAGATGGACATCTACACAATGTTAAAGAAGGTAGGAGTGAAATTTAAAAATTAAATGAAAGCCCCATTTGAAAGGATACTGATTGGATTGGAGAGATGCAGCTCAGTGGGGTTCATTCTATCTACATGAGGTAAAAGGAGGTTACATCATCTAGTTATGGTGCATTGGTGGCGACTCGTAGCTTATTTTGAAATTGCATGGCTGTTGGGCTTACCAGTATGCATTCTTATTTCCAGTGGGTGTTCCTGAGGTTGTCCCCAAACTGGCATGGATCCTCTAAACAACTTGTGAATGCAGCTGATGATTTTTTTAAGAAGGAAGAAAACAGTAAGTTTTGTAATGATGTCTTCAATCTGATATGATTATCGTGTGACATGTACAAGTGATCAAAATATGCAAATATTTATCAGCAAGATATTGAGGTTCTACTCAGTGATGTTGGGTAAAGGTAATACTAATCCCTTGTAACGTCCCAAGGTAGGTGGTATGAGTAAGAGATAAACACTGTTATTGTCTTGTAAAACAGCCACTTAAGATTTGTACAGAGGCTCACCACGGTATCAAGTAGATGCAGCAAGAGCTGTGCTCACTTCTTGTCAATCAGTTGAGAACAGAGTCGCGCACACTGTAACCACTCAACTCGTTTTAATCCGATTTCTTTCACTTTCAGGAGCGCTATTGAGGTCCACACGGGGTAAGCCGTTGCTTGAGATATTCCGTGGCATCCGACTGTGGCATGTTATCAATGATATCACATCTGCCAATCTACTCCAAGCAGAAGGTATCATACCCGAAGGTGAGAATACAGTTGTACAGAGGTATTTTGTTGAAATCATTTATAGTAGCTGAACATTCAAGAAGCTTGGAGCCAGCTGGTGGATCTAGCTGCAAGTGTACTTAAACATTAAGAATGTGACACAAGATTGGCTTGTCAGAATAAGGATTCAGGACAAAATGAGGTCCCGTGGAGACTGCCAAATATGACCTTCAACTTGACCTTAATTGAAGTCAATTTCGTTTTCTTTCAGCGTGGCTTTTCCCTCTTTTCAAGCAGCAATGGCATCAAATGCTGGCAGTAGAACAAGGAATTGACAAAGGGTAAGCAGTTAATATACAAACTGATAAAGCATTTGACCTTACTCTGACATTCTTCAGTCTCATGTTCTCCTTATAGTTGTCAGTTAGTTACTCAGATTAGAGAGCTTTTCGTTTGACTTATACTATGAAATAAAGTCATGCTGTTATCTCTTGCCATAATTACCAAAATCTGAGCTTTTCTTGCACGCCAGGAAAAAGTATCATTAAACCATTTCTATGATTTCATACATTTTCAGACCGGATGAATCAGTGAGCCATGATGTATTCTACCGCGAAACATTGAGATGTGGTCGAGTGTTGCCAAAGGAAGGCGAATATTGTTGGCGGTGGACAGGATTTAACTACGGGATTGACCTTCTGGTCACATTCGCGAACAAGTAAGAGTCGTTTTGTCCCGTTTACAAGAAAGCATGCATATTGCTGCATTTTGAAGTTGCAGACAATTGTATCCCAACCTTACAAATCCAACTAGAGCTTAACATTGGGGGTCTCCTTCCAGAGAAAAAGTCGCCAGACCGCTGGAAAGGCAAAGCTGAATTCACTTACAGTCAGTCCCAAATATTGCTTGAATTGTGAAGTCCTAAAACATTAAAGGTTTATGGTGTAATGCTTTTATTGGTTTTCTCTTGCAGGCTGCTTCTATTCAAAAGAAATACTCACAGTCAGTCATACTCCATGTCTCTCAGCCTTCAACAGACAAGGAACATCATGTTCAGGTGAGATAAGTTTGTTGTAACTGATAGTCCAGGAGTTACCGTGCTGCTCATATCCATACCCCTGGTACTTTGGAGGTAACTACTTCATCTGCTGGCAGCCTGCCTGTGGAGACTTCTGTAAGCAATGTTGACTTTGTTACAGATATAAAGAGAATACAATAATCCAGAGACAGGGTCCTCGGGGTAGCCGCCAATTAGCTCTATCTTCGCCAGGACAACAAAAAGCTACACATAGAACTGAAATGTTATTGTCTGTTACAATTAAAGCAATGCACTACTGATATGATACTGAGATATGATGATTGATGTGATGACCCTATTATGACCTCACTAAGTCCATTCGTTCTCACAATGTTTCAAATTCGTCTTCCAGAGTTAGTGTTGCCTCCTTTGATCTGTTTGGCCAACCCACCTACCTCAAATCGAGTGGAATCATGAGGCTCTCTCTTGGCAAGGATGAGGTGAGTTTGTTATGATCAGTTTGAAACTTTGGGAACGATTTCATTTGTAACTCTCCAAAAAAGGAACAAGTGCAGTTGGGTTGAAAGTCTTAGAGTGCACTTCTGGAAAATAGAGTATGTCTTGTTCCTGTTCCTGTTCTTAGAAACAGCAAGGTCAAATTCTTTTGTACAAAATAGGAATCAAGCCTGAAATTTCTGCAATGCAAGTGTAATTGAAGATGTAGAAAGACAAGCTGGTACCTCGATTTGATTTGGTATGTGTATAGTCCCCTTCATAATCTTAATCTCGACCTTCCAGGAAGCTGTCATTATGGCCGTTGACCGCCATGTCACGTTCCCACTCCACGTCAGTGTCAACATTCTGTACTTCACCCCAAACTCGGAATTCAAGGAACTTCCAGAACCAGACATCATCTCACAAGCCCACCCGGAGTCGACGAACAATAACCCAAAAATCCGCCCGAGGCCACTGAAAAAGAAATGTCGACGGAAACTAGACGCAGGTGCTTCGACGAGTGGTAGTTCAGCATCTTCTAGTGATGCCGGGGATACATTGCCATCTACGAGTGCTTCAACGTCAAACTTGAGGAGAGAGAGGTTGGGAGATAGTGACTCTTTTAACAACAAGAATGACAATGACACATCGAATGATGATACTGTCAATGTAGCTGATGACAATGATGAAAATGTTTTGCCGTTAGAAGTACCTGATCCGGAGAGGATTGTGTGATTCTTAGTTGAATGTGTTCAGACTTCTAAGGCTGGCCCCCCAGTCTGGTCACTAGACCTGTGGATATTAAGTTCTGGGGAAATGCAGATATCGTTAGCATTGGTTAATTAATTGTAAAAACCTATGTGTTTGGTGCTTGAGCTACTGCAAACAGTGTGCATTACGTTTTAACTCTTGAAATTGGGGATACTTGTAAATAATTTTGAATTAATTTACTGTGATGTTTTTCAAGAAAATAATAGATGACATAGCATCTGTATTGTACATATGCATGTTCCTGTAAACCCCTTGATTTTCAAGGCCCTAAATGTTAGCAAAAACATCCTTTTTTGGGCCTCGAAAGTTTGCAATTTGCGTCCCTCTTGCAAAAAATTTAGGCTCGCAAAAATAAAGAGGTTTACATTGTACAGTGCTAAAGGAAGTAATATAATCTGTAAGCTTGCTAATCTACATTTGGCCATATTTCTTTGTCCTTCTGTTCATCTATAGATGTATATTTTTCATGGTAACTCTGGTGTAAAACATTTTAACATTGGGAATTTATCAACAGGACAAAGGTTCATGATGTGACATTGTATTACCGTCCCTGATAGAAAGGATCTTTTTTGGTGAAGACTTATTTCACAAAACCACAGATGCTTTTTTGATAAAAATCAGTTTTGTTAAATAATGGTGTGTGTTATTTGATAGGAATTCCAGTAGAGTTACCTCTGCTATAATACACCAAGAGGAGGTCTGCAGAGTATTTCACAGAAGAAGAGTAGTCTCTATTCAGGAAGTTGCACCGTACCAACGACATAGCTATAGATATCGCTGCCAATAGGAAAAAACAGGAAAGTTCTTTTCTCCTGGTATCAATTGAGCTGTTCCTGCTTGCTTTACCACTGGATACGTACGTCTATAGAAAACATGGTGTGACAATGCACCCTGAGAAGACTAGAATGTGAGACGATATATGAGACAAAACTTGATGGGACTGGACAATCTGGTGGTTGATGGAGCTTTTAAATCTAATCTGATGAAGATCACATTCGCACCATTGCCTAGGGACTGGAGTGACCAGAAGACGAGGCAAGCCATTGCTGGAAATTTTCAGTGAACATACCAAACTGGATGGACAAGGGCAATTTGACCAGTGACCCTCCTAATAAAATGAACAGGAGGAGATTTGAGTCACATCTCTTAAACACTTCACGGTCTTCGGCTCACTATGGAGACTTGCGGTTGTCACGGAATATATCAAGCGCAGCAACAGCAATTGTAAACAATAATGGCGGTCAACTGAAATTGACGCCAGGTTCATTTTACTGTTAATTAACTTCGATTTTTAGCAATTTGATTGAAAAAATAAGAAAAAGCGGTGCTTGGGGTTAAAGAGCAGTGTCACGTCTACCAATAGAACAAGAGATGTCGTCGGAAGAAGTTGCATTTCTGCGTGATCAAGGTATGAAAAGTGCGCCAGGAGTGATCTTCGAGAAAATGCTCTGAATTCGTGCAAGTCTGATCCTGCAGTGTGGACAATTCCTGGTACCATTATTAATGGCATACGGGCTTCACATGTTTCAAGAACGTGTGAAGTGTGTTTTATTATGTTAAGAAGCAATCTTGGGTACTTTGCAAACTATTCGGGCAGCAAAATCCTGGAAAAATCTGGGTGTCTTCAGTTTGTACCATTTCTGGTAGGTGGCAGCACTTGAATGAAATTTACAAACACAAATATTGACAAAGATGTATTTTGCCAAATAATTGCTGGCATCATCTGTGACACACATATATGGCTTTATGACATTTCACTAAATTACAGACCCCTGAACATTCTATTTTTTACTTGAAATAAACAGGATTTTAATTTTTGTAGAAAAATCCTTAAAAGTCAAACATCCTACTTTTATCTTTTCAGTGAAAAGGCTCAATGCTGTCCTTGCAAAATATCAAGAAAAGTACCCTGCAATTGGTTCTGACCAGTCGAGCAGGGTACTCAACATTGATGGACCAGAGGCACCTTGGCTGGTTGACAAGAGGTACTATTCAGCGACAGTGTCAGTGGTGTTGCCAAACAATGTGGAACCTCCCCGAGCACCTTTGTGAGGAGAATGCATCTCAGGGAGTCCAATAAGGGGCACTGATTTTGGTCCCACACTGTTCTGTTCATTTCCATTCAATTTGACACCTTTAATTAGGATTATTAATATGTCCTATTGCGTCCATGGTAGAGAGGATCCTTGGAATAGATACAAGGTCATGGCAGCAGTATTAGTAAAGGACAGCTAAGATTTATTTGAATAAACATTTACTTTCTAATGCAGTGATCAGGAATTACACACCTCAGTGTTGGTTTATTTTCAGCCTTCTTAGCCCTCTGATAGCAGAATATGATGGCTCCTTGAAGGAAATGAACGAACAGCTTGATGATTATAAAAAAGAACAGAGAGATCTCCGGTCACAGCTGGATAAGATCCTCTCTGAAAATATGCGCTTGACGCGTGAACTCAAAGAATGTGTGCAGGGTCAGCTGGACACTTTAAATGGTTCAGACATCAGACCGGGCTCGGGCGATGATGTTATGTTACAGAACTTGCAGCAGCAACTTGACCTTGCATTACAGGTGAGGAAATGGTCATGTGAAATATGGTGAAATAGAAAAGTGTTATAAGTTTGGAACTATTTTGATTAGAAATCTTACTTGGAATCGGGAGCTCACTGCTTCTTTCTACCTGAATTTTAGCAGTTGGTTGGAAATGGTTGCATTTGAACCCTGCAGAACTTCAATGATTTTGAAAAGAAATTGGCCATAGTCATAATATTTGTTCTTTTGATTTCAGGAGAAAGAATCAGCAGTGGAGATGTGGCAATCATCACTTCAGGAGGTCGAGCGACTTGAACGTGATCTTCAGGATCAAAAGAGTAATCCACAATGGAAAGTGTTCGAGCAGCAGTCAAATCAAGTGAGTTGACAAAATATTGAAATTTGGTTCATTAATCAGCTCTGTAAATGGAATTGTCAATAAGTTCGTAAAAAAATAATAAAAATGGATGTGAATTGCATTGTTACTTTTAAAGATCTAACAAATGACTGAAGTGGATTATTGAAAAAATATGAGCATGATATAAAAAGGTTTGGCCTTGGGGGTGAGGGGGGGGGGGATGAGAATTATTGTAAGGACAAGTCTGTTAGGTCATCAAGAGTAGGGCTCTTCATTGAAATATAGAATGCTCTTTGGGTTTTTATTCTTTCATCATGGCATTTGCTGATATAGGGAATTTTTATATTCATATTAATTGGTCAAATTGCATGTCAGTTTGAAGTTTTCATCACAAATTCTATTACATGAACCTTCTTTTCATTTGCCCCCGTTTTACTTTTGATACAGAAACACTTCACAAAGACCAGAATTAGAACCTGCACTGGTTCGCAGAGATCTTGCGTAAACTTTTACCCCATTCTGAATGTATGACTATCAAATATCATGAAATTCTCTACAGTTTAGTTGTCTTTAGGGACCATTCCAAGCCATGTTTACAAAAAAGCTCTTTCCATTGTTTTTGAGAATGAGAAGGGGGGTGAAATTTCAATAAGCGAATTGGCTGAGCTGTCTTGCAAAACAGTGTAATTTCGATGGTGGTTTTACAATGTCCACGTAGTATCGGACAATGTGTGAGGTTGTCATAAATGTTGTCTCTAAGGTGAAATGGCTTTCCCCAATTTTACCTTACAGATCGGTCAGAAATGGTTTTGGTGTGATTATGTTGCTCTGGAATGGTCCCAGAGCCCAAGGAGGACAGAGGGTACAAGTGGGAAATGATGACTGTGTAATGTCAGATCACTTGCAAGATTTCTCCTCAAATGAGTTTGGCTGTGGAGAGATTGTTATGTTACCCTCTGTCTTCCATGTTTTGAAATGTGTGTGCACTGTACTTCTGTTTACCGGTAGTTGCATGTTGTTTTTAAAAACGTGTAAAATTATTATCACTTTTCTATTAGTGAAACGTTCTGGAGTCAATAATACGGTACTCAGCTGAATCCAAGTTTCTTTTGGCTTTGTTGAGCAGTTCCTAATTTTGCAGAAAGAAAATAGAGTTGGCAAAGATCCAAAAGGATACTGCAACCGATGATAGGAATAATGATGATGATGACGAGTTGCTAGCATGTCAGCTAAAAGCATGTGAATAGTGTAATAATATATCAATAAGCATGTTACAATGTTTGTACAATGAAGATCGTAAGATATATGAAGCTGAGTTGCAAATCCTCTGGCATAGAAAATTGAGAACCCTTTTTGCAAATTTCCAGTTGCATATATTGTCACTTGTTTTGCAATCACGTTTGGTGACTTTCATCTTATAGTCTGTCCACTCCGACATTGTATTTTGTGTGTCCTAGCACTTTGCACCGAAGATGAATATGCACAGGGCACAAATCTATTATTATTATTGTGTCAGTGTTATGAGGCCCAATATGTTGATGAGAGTTTTCTCACTCAGTTGGATGAATAGAAACAGCTCACCGTAGTCTGCATCTCACCTTGGAGCAGAAATACTCTGTGGAGAACAACTCCTTCAAAGCAAGAAGGAGTTGTGAGCCTGAATAAATCTAGATCCCAACAATTATATTGACAAGTATACTATACCACGACTATATATTTGGGTATAGGCCTATGATTTGTAGGCATTGGAATACAATAGAATACACCGCAAATGTATGGTGTATCTCTTGGGCAACAATGAGAATACCTCATTGTTGGTTGGTGAACACGGTTGGCCAATTTGTAAGTCAACTTCGTGCACACCAGTTGCTCAAGTACATCCACTCCTTTATGAATGAATTAAAACATTTTGTTATTTCCACCTTCCTGATTCCTTTCTTATTCTCTCTCCAGTTGAAGGAGCAATATTTCAATGCCGTCTCAGAATTGAATGCCGAGATAAGTTCCCTACAAGAAGAACTCAGGTATGAAATTTGACCTTAAAAATTGTGGTCTAACCAGTCTAAAGTATTCGAGGGATAGTCTGATTTTACATGTTTGGATTATGATACCACTTTATCACAGTACAGGGTTTCAATCCGATTCTTCTAAATTCTAACTTTTCTGCTCAGGGATGAATCTCTGTTCACTGGAGCCTGATTTGTGACATCTCAGATGTGATTCTTCGACATTAACATTGGCGTTGATTTGAGTTCAATCAGATTGCATTGTCGGTGCACTTCTTGAACATGGCTGCCCTTGAAAGTGACATGGTGTCACTTTTACAGCAGTTGACAAAAGATGTCCTCGCAGTCTGTGATTTCGTGGAGTAAGTTTTACAGGCCTGGACTTGTCTTTATTTTTATGCTCACCTAGCCAGCTGATAAAATTGGTTGGGCGATATGACTATGCTCTTTGGTGTATTGCTATTAATTAATCATGCAGGTGCTGTCTAAAACACCAACAGCCCCAGTACCAACACATTTTCAGTTCACAATCGCAAGATTCAAAGTGCCAGTGAATACACAGACTATGTTCATCTGTGCATGTACAATGTAGTTTCAGTCAAGGAACTTCTCCCATTCCCATTCTGTAGTCGTGTTTTCCTATCATTTGTCTCTGCAGGAAGAGTAAAAATGAGAACCGTGCAGCAAGCCTCCAGGTTACAGAACTCAGGAAGACATTGGAGGAAGCTAAGGACCACATGTTCAGACAGGTAGGTTTGATAGTAGTAATTGTATTAAAGGAAAGGTGGTACTCTTCATTTCTCCTTGCTTTGTTTGCACGTTCTCCAATATAAAAAGTTCTTGCATTTTCTTTGTGTGCTGTTTTGTGTTGAGCATTTATCCTTAACATCTTATAATATCTGCTTCAGGAGCAGGACAGAAATGATGCGATCGGTCGTGGTGAAATATCCGAGAATATCGTTGACTCAATGAGGAAGGAGATAAGTGAGCTCGAAGCCAAGTGAGTGTTGGAAGACCACTAAATGCATTAGGCAACTTACTGACTGTGTTAGGTGGTCCTGCATGACATCGTTTGAAATTAACAACAGACAACCTTACGTCTTCAGCAGTTGTTGTTACGATGTTGGCATGAGGATTGGAAATGTACAAGACTCACTGCATTTATCAATACTCCACTTCCTCGTTCATTTTTCTCCCTTGTTTTCAGTTATTCTAGCGCCCAGAGAGAAATTGCCCAACTGGCCGCCGACAAGAAACTTGGGGAGGAGAAGATGCAAGAACTGTTGAAGAGCAACTTGGAACATGAAGCTGCTGAGTACGAGGCGGTCATTCAGCTGAAGGAGCAGGTCCAGATCACTGACCAGGCTGCCATGGAAAAGGAACAGGTTTGTATACTGCTGTTGGTTAAGGTCTTCCTCCACATCTTTATTTAAACTCTGAACATGTATTCCACTCAAACCTTTGTGATTTTATGACGTGTTCCCAACAGACATACATTTTTTCCCAAAATTCAGCGTTTAACTAGAGTTCGGAGGAAGGCCTGAAATCAAATGTTTTTTTGGGCTTAATGTACCAGAAGAGGTGAAGGTGCAAAATTAAAGAAGTGACGTAGTTATTACTGGGTCATTATTGGTACCAAGAACGCAAAAAGAAGATTTTATTTAACCACAACTGTATTATATTCCAAAGACGGCGGAGCCAACAATAGCTACATTATGATACAAAATCTTTTGTTCAAAATATCAACCTGAGATGTAGTTCCAAGTTTGGATATCATGAAGCTGGGTAAAGATTTATCAAAATCTAAGATGTTATACAAGCAATCTATAATTCTGAGATATAATGTAAGGTTGCAATGTAAAAAGATGATTGATTAGTCAGATATTAATATTATGCAAATAATCATGATTCTAAATTGATTCTAAATTGTTACTGATTGCTGGGTACAAGTTAATTCAAAGCTGGTTTTGATGCGTCTTTTTAGGCCTATACACGTAGTATAAGCTTTTTGTACAGTGGGCTAAATAACATATACACATTACACAAGTTCACACAAATGAGACAAAAAGAAGGTCCGGCAGTTCAATGCTTTAAATCAGAGAAGTATTTGATTTCCAGGATCCTGGAAAGGGAGTCCTCTATGGTGACTATAAATCCTGGACATCAAATAACTTTTACAGGGGACTATCATGCAAATGACAGGGCTGTCAAAAGTTATTTTGAATTTTAATACTTGGCAAAGGTCCACATGGGACACAATGCCAACAACACAATAATTTTTGTTAACAGCCTCATAGTCTAATGGTTAACACTGCAACTGCAGGCTACCATGCAATATGGCCCAGGTTCGATCCCGGGGAGAACGTTAGAAACATGAGTAGCTTGATCAAAAGACCCTGGGGATAATGGTCGGTTTGATGAACATGTCCTAGTATACGGAAGAAGAAGATCGGTAATTTCATTTCTCTGGGATACAGCATTATACCATATTTTCTCTGCTTACAAAAATCTGAGCCTATTAGACCTTGTTTCTGTGTCATTTAATGTGGTAATATTTTTGATCAAAACGTCATCATAAAATGAGTACCACCATGACAAAGATGACTGGCTTTCCCTTTGAGTAAAATTGGCTTTCCCTTTGAGTAAAATTGGCTTTCCCTTTGAGTAAAATTGGCTTTCCCTTTGAGTAAAATTGTCTTTCCCTTTGAGTAAAATTGGCTTTCCCTTTGAGTAAAATTTGCAAATCCCTTCCTTAGGAAGGGATTTGCAAACCCAGACATCTGTAGCAATTATGAAAAGGCAATGCTTTGTTATGGAGGTAACATTTTACTCGGTTATTCCAATATTTACAGTCAAACCCCATTATTCCAGTTAGCTCATTGTGTTTTTGTGTATGATACTTTTGTATAATTGCTTACATTCTCTTGTTGTGAAATTTCTGGAATGGTAAGAACACTTGCTGAGAAGCTGAAATAACATTTCTTTCTTTTTTGCTCTTGCGATATAGGTTCATGTATGGCTAACTGTCAGAATGGGGTTTTGTATTCTCAATCTCACTTTAATGGATCAAGCATTTCACCAACACTTTGGCCACATGTTATTTCCTGTCGACCTAGAATTCTTTTTTTTCTTTGAATACTTTGAGTACTTTAACTAGGCTGCTATATGATCTATGAGTCACTGGCTGAAGAAATATTGTTAAAATTTGATTTGACTTGGGCAAATATATCTACCTTGAATTTTATGGTACATTCATGGTGTCTCAAAAAAATGCCAAAGCCTTTACCTTTGACAAAATAATTGGTGAAAATATTTATGTTTGTGGACACTTCTGAGGCATCTTGGTTGGTCGTCTTCTTCACTCCTTAGAAGTGACAAGACCATTCGTCCATGTTGCCAGAGGGTTGCTGTAATTACCTCAAGTTTATCTGTGAAACAGATCCATCAAAATAAGTGTGTGAAAATGAAGTGTCTGTCAGTGAAACAACTGCTGAAAACTTTTGAGCTTTGAACACACTAGCGAAGTGAACAAATGGATAAAATACAACAAAAGTTCTTTGAGGTGGGCATTTGAAGAGGCATTTGTCTGCAAGCTTTTAACTTTGGAAGATTGTCTTATTCAAAGCTTAAAAAACATACGTGTAACTGTAAATATAGGTCTCAGTTGCTTTACTTGATGCGTTCACTTAATTTTCACATAGAAAACAAATCGCAATAAAAACCTCAGATTTTAGTTCCGATTTTTTTCCCTTCGGGACCATCTCAAACATATGATGAACCCAATAAATTAGATTATGGATGCAGGGTTTCTGCCAGAGGGGGGGGGGCCCCCTCAACTTTGCTGAGTAATGATTTCAAAATATCTCTTTTTTAAGCTAAATGAAAGAGATAAGATAAGGTGTGAATCACTATAATGTCCTTATCAGTTACTGACAACAGGATGTGTCAGGCAGTAGCAAACAGACTACTTGAGAGGGACTCATCAGCTGTATTTTCATAACATTTCAACGACATGTATTTATCACTATCTATGCATTCTTTTGCCGATTTTCAAAACTTCATGTAGGAAAACCGGTGTTTTTTTACGCGTGAGTTTTTGGCTCTGAAATGCTCGGAAAACGCAAACTCCGGGCATCTAGCCAAAAAAAATTTTTTTCTTTTTTTTTCCGGATTGTGCCCCCCCCTAACGTAAATTCCTGGCGGAAACCCTGGGATGAGAGTCTTTTAGATTTACACACATTTTTGCAAGGCTTAAAAGAGGATTTTGTCACCAATATTTCTTTTAGTATTGGTTTTGAAAACAATGACCCCTAAATAGTTATTAGGACTTTAGAAAAATCATGACTCCTTACAGTTCCTTCACTACTCTACGAGGGTGCATTGCCTGCAATCACCGTTGTCTAAAGTTTCGATGGGAAGATGTGCTGGTGCTTCTTTCTCAATCTCTACAAGCACCTCATTTCCACCTATGTTGGCATTATCCCCATTGGCTCTTGGGGCTTGAAGATCGCCAGGATTGTTTGCTGGGTTATTAAGTGGGTGCATTTCGATGTCTTCTCCCTGTTGTTGCCCTGAAAAATGTTATGTGTAATAACCTATTAGCAAAAGTTGATGTAGATTAGTTCTTCTTTCACATCAGGTGTTATGCTTTTGCGCTACAAACGGACTAGATTACATGTTATAAGCCTTTTGTCAAAACAATGTCATCACTGTTATCCTCCGTTGGAGGCAATAAGTATGATTCCAAATAAAAAGTGCTGTCACTGAGATACTACTGTCCTGAATTGAGAGCCATTCATACAGTATAGAGCAATTCAATCAAATATAATTTCCATTTTAAAAAGTGATAAGAGGACCTATATAAGGAGAAGTATAATGTTTTTGGTCCCCAACCAACGAAGGAGAATAGGACCATATTGTTCTCTAATAGTGGGTTCTGTCTGTGTCAGTGCCAGAGCTTCTCTCCAGATAGCTCCTAAATGGCTCAGCAGATGATCACCAAATTTTTGGCTCTCCACTACAGTGAGTCTATGAAATAGCTGAAATATCTAATTCCGGAGGTGGTTTCTACAATTTACCTCTTATTGATCCCTGGTGGTTCCTCTTCCTCCACTTTCTAACACCAGCGACAGTCACAGGCATGAGAACAACTACTATGACTAGTCCGACGCCATATGGCCAGGAAAGTGTGTGACTCTTGTCGTCATCATCAGCAGTCCGCATGTTTGGCCGTGAATTCTTGGTGTTGGATCCTTTAGTTGGACTCGGTTTAGTTGGACTCGGTTTAATTGGACTCGGTTTCTTCTTATTCCATCCTGCATGAAAAATTAAATGAATTATGAAGAACTATAGGCTACGTCTGCTAGGCTCAAGGCACTGTAATATAGCACTTCAGTTTAGCTGTATGTCATGTCACTGTTATATTGATAATATGCGTTCATGCACAAAACTTCATGCCCTTAGATTTTTCGCTCTGTTTAATATAAAAAATAAAACTGCGGGTCAAAATTTGCAATGTCCAATTTTTATGGAAAATGAAGAGTGACATTCAGCTCAAATTCACACGGATTGAACAAAGCATGGAGGAGCCTCAGCATCAAATTTTTATGCAATTACGTTAAGCTTACCAACACATTCCAGAGGACATACGTCTTTCCCACCTTCAAGAACTTGTGAGCAGGTTATTGAGCACTTGTAGCACCGACCGAGAGCCTCCAACCAATATTCACCCTTATGGCACTTGGGACTTGGCGTAGTCGCATTCCAACCTGGAAAAAAGATTAATGGAAAGAAAGTGATATGTTCAAAGGAAAAACCTATTTTATAACACTAAGTGAACACCAGTAACAGTACAGAATGTCAGGAAACATATTTATAAGAGAAAGTGGGGTATTGAAGTTACTGCTTGTGTTTGAGTACTGTTGCTGTGGGAGATGGAGTATCGTTTTCCTAGGGACTTCTTTTTGAGTTCGCCAGACAGTCACTCTATTTTTGATGACAAAATTTGCTGTCATTTTGAGTATTGTTTCTTCTCCATGCATAACTGCCTAGTCATGCAGGCATGCTCCCTTAGGTTAATTTTGCCTGTTTTGTGGGCTGGCAGTGATTAAATTTTGCCACTTGCACCAAATGGTGTTCACCTACCTTTACAGGACTCAGGACATAACTTACGAAGGTCACCAGGCTGACATTTCTCAAAGCATGGGCGACAGCGGCCAATGGCACTATCAAAGAATTGTCCTGTCTTGCACTTTTCAGCATCTGAAAGTGTACGAAGAGTGGACTATGTGTCTTTTTATACTGTCTCAATGCTACCAGCATGTGCTATGTTCAGGGCAAGTTTGATATGGTTGGGTAGGAATGGATGATGTGACGAACCATGTTTGACAGGTTTTAGTTTGAATACCTTGATTAACTTTCACCATCAAAAGCCATGTGATGTTTTTCTGTTTGGTCCAAAAGGCTCCCCTTATAGATAGAAAGCTGAATGTTATGATCCATACACCTAGGATTTTTTTTCCTTGGCCCTGGTAGGTGTTCTCTGCTCACCCAGAAACCTTGACTTAACCACAGTCATAGATATCATATCACTGTGACTTAACCATATTATCATTAACCCATATTTTGCAACAAGTCTCTGTGGTCTTACCTGTGAATGTGATGTATATTATCACCAGAAGAGGCCAAATCCAACTATAAATTCCAAAAACCTGCCTAAATAATCCCATTATTGACTCTGGTGGTATTTTTGCATCCTTTCACCTTGATGCCTGATGCAATAATGACCAGTGATGGTGCAATCAGTTGGCTAAATTCACAGAAGTATGGACAGACTTCGGTAATTTTGCTTGGGAATCCCCTTTTTTTTTTACCTTTGCAATTCGAGAACTTTCTGAATTATACAGGCTCCATTCCAATGTTCATGAATGTTCTGCCATTCTTTCCCTCATACTGTTCATGTGAGCATCATACTGGGCTTTCTCTTGCTTGTAACAGCCATGTCTAGAATGTTTAAGACCGGTAGTATGGACAGACTTCGGTAATTTTGCTTGGGAATCCCCTTTTTTTTTTACCTTTGCAATTCGAGAACTTTCTGAATTATACAGGCTCTATTCCAATGTTCATGAATGCCAAAGATGTCTTTGATAAGGGGTTCAGCCAGCGAATTATCTTTAAGGTGAATGAAATTTGATTTTATGGTTCACATCAAGACTTCTTGTCACAACTTTTATCTTTCATCACTGTAATTTTCCTGGCCATGGTCATGGTGAAAAACACAAGTTCATGAAATTAGCATATTACTAGTTCATCAGACTGAAAAATTGGTGAGGCATTGGAAAATCTGGGGTAAAACCTCACCCCCTCACTGCGTTCTGTTTCTATAGTTATTAAAAGTTGATAAAGGTACTTGTATTCAGATTAAAATATCTTATTCTTGTTAGCAATGTGGATTTAAAAGTGAGCCGTAGTGTGGGGAATGCTAACATATGTGCAGATCTTGTCAGAATTTGCCAACTTGAATTTTGTCTGTACTCTTATCATTGTTTTTAAGGCTCTGATCAATGAGAAGCAAGCCAATGATGAAAACCAGAGACTTCAAGAGGCCATCAATAAGCTACTAGACGAGGCAGGAATGCGCACAAGAGAGGAGGTGGACAATGTGAAGAATCAGTGTAATGTCAAGATGGAGAGACTGGTCGAGGAAGTCTATTCATTAGAAATGGTGAGAGTAAAGGGGAATACTTTGTATAACATGTATTTGCCCTTTACTAGACACACCTGTACCACCTAGGGTCAGAAAAACAAACCATCTGTTCATCACAGGTCTTCTATTGTGAAATCTAGGCCAGTTTAGTAGATTTTTCAGGTGTTGTGTGTGTTTGGACTGGTTTAAAGAGGTATCTGTCAGTAGGTTTGTGATGATGACCTGGCTAACAAACCGCATCAAATTCAACAGTTTATGTGTGTCACTGATTTAATAAGCATGCTCAGGAAAGTGAGCCTTTCATATGTTATACCAATCTTTATACAGCTCATTGATCTTACAGGAAAGCAGTGAAAAACAAGCTCAATTGGAGAGAGCCTGCAGAGAGAAGAAGGCTGTGGAAGCAGAATTAGAAAAGGTTGGTTGATACCTGACACATTGCTTGAGCCCTTTGGCAAATCACTTTTATTACCTTTGCTTGCTTTGTCCTTTTAATAAGACATACTCTAAAACAGTGATGTTTTTAGCGATGGACTCTTTGTTTGAGCTAAAGACAGAGCCACTGGGCTAATGAGGAACCGGCGCGATTTATCCGCCGCGTGGCGCTGCAATCGATCATACCAAAACTCTCCATTTCCAATGCATTATCATGTTATTTCTGAGCCGAAAACGATCGCTTATTTTCGATCGATTTCGGCGACGTTTGCATCTTCCTGTTTTAAATCTATTGAGCTATCAGTTTTTTAAGATAATTTTGCGGAAATATGCGCGATGCCAGTTATTGGGTACATTTTCTGTTGTTGAAATCCTGTGCAAAAATGTACGCAATGGTTTCCCGTGATTGACCTCATGCGACGTCAACAGACCAGAAAATGACATCATGGTGTCAGAAGGTACAATCGATTGTGGCGCCGCCATTGGCATTTATCTTAACGCCGGTTCCTCATTTAATGGCACATACATCAAAACGTTATGAAAGCAAAGGGCCTGTCTGGGCCTGAAAGCCAAAATTGATGATGTAACATATTGGCTTGTTCTTGTAGCTGTACCAGGAAGGTGTCACACAGGGCCACAAAGAAAACAGCACCCATAGCGAGCTGAACAGACGGGCATGTCAGGCCGAGAAGGAGAAACAAGATGCTCTCATAAGCCTTGAATCGACAACAAATCAACTCAAAAGACTGGAGAATGTGTAAGTTTTAACTTGAAAGTTAATTCAACCCAGAAATGACAGATGGCAGCATCAGTTTCTACTGGAGATCGGAAGAGTTTCATCACGTCTTATAAAACACTGTATGAATACAAAGTTCATGACATGATTGTGTAAGCGATATGCCACCACTGCCCTCCCCCCCCCCCCACACACACACAGTTCCTGCAATGTCATTTCAATCGGAACAAAAACAACAGGCCTACCCTTGGTGCCCTTGACTCAAGAAAGATTATTCTGGAGTTCGAATTTTGCAGTGGAGGGATTTGCTTTTGGGGGAGTGTGGGAGTTCGTGATTGCTCTCAATGCACTTTCAAGAGCAGTGTCATCCCATTGTCTGTACTTTTGGCTGAGAAGTTTGATGTCATTTTGTCTTGCAGTTACAAGCAAGAGAAATCCCAGTATGATGCTCACATGAACAGTATGAGGGAAAGAATGGCAGAGTATGGACGTGAGTACGAAAAGGTGGATGAGGATCGTGTGAAATATGTCGATCAGATCAACGAGATGAAGAAGATGATGCAGCAGCTGAGAAAGGAGAAGGAATCTGCGGAGAGGAAGTGCAGCAGACAGGTTAGAACATGTTCAGTAATACAATAGAGACTCTCTAATACAGACAACCTTGGGACTGACAAAGCTCTCTTTAATAGAGAGGTGTCCTGTTGACAGAGGTCAAATTGTATGAAATTACCCATTTGGAATTGAAAGCACTGTCTTTAATATAGAGACGGTGTCCGGAAAACAGAGGTGTCCACTAAAGAAGAATCCATCGTATGATGATTTGCTGTAGTCTGACCAACCCACCTGAAAGGGTGCCATCTTGATGTTTTTATTAGCTTGGTCCTTCCTCTCTTTGATTCAGTGAAGTCATCTGGAGGCTTAACAAGAATCGGAATTTAAGAAACAACTTTGCTGTCTTATAAATTTCATGTCTTGTTTTACAGATGTCATGTCTAGAACAAGATTCAAACTTGCGAGATCGAGAATTTGAGGTGAAGCTTCAGAGTATGGAAGACGGGCACCGCCACGCCATGCTGGAGGTCAGACAACTCCTTACTGCTCAGCAACGGATGAGTGCAAAGTGAGCTTTTGTTGACATAGTTAACTGTATATCAGTCAATGTCAGATTATCTTCTAGAGCTGAATTGACCATCGACAGAAATTTCAATGATAACTCTTGGCACCTTTGTGTGTTTTAAATCTATCTGACTCTTTCACCTGGAATGCCAGATCAGTATGGTTTCAATTTTAGAAACTTCCTGTACCAAACATGCCAAAAGCAAATATCGTCTTTAACATATCTTTTACTGTTACAGATGGAAAGAAGAATGCCATTCGATCACAGCCAAATTTGAAGCCAAATTAGGCGATTGCCGTGCCGAGAACTCGCGTCTTAAAACTAGGCAGCAAGAGTTGGTATCTCTGCTGGATGACATGAGAAAAAAAACGACAGAGTCGGAAGAGATGTTGTGTGAATATACGAGAAATATCAAAAGACTGGAGAACAGGGTCCGCGAGGCTGAGCAACGGGCTATGCTGGCGACTAAACAGGTGATATTTTGTTTAGTCTTGATTTACACATTACTTAAAGGGGGACTATAGGCAGGAGCTAGGGGTCCAATCTGTAGTCGTCACGTGACTATTTTGCACAGTTTAGGGCCTGGCTTGTGTTTGATTCGGCGATAGTTATATACTGCGTACAAGCCTGGATATTTTTGATGTACTGTGATATAAGAGAGATTCCTATCAGTGACTTTGTGTATATTGAAATTTGTAAGTTAATTTCTTATCCTCGGTATCATCTTTTCCCAGGTGTCTGGTCAGTTGTCCAGGGAAAGGAGGATAGTACAAGAAAGACGGCTTCTGAGGTCAGAACTTGACAGAAGCAAGTTAGAGACATCAAGACCAACAAGCAGGTATGAACTAGATCATGAGATGTGAATACGATAACGTCAGATGTGAGGATAATGTTTGGACTGACAAATGCTCCCCTTCAGAGATGTCCTGATTACAAGAGTAAAATTCAATGGAATTGGCCAGAATCTAAAGTGATATAATCCTACTCTGCAGGATCTTTTTTCAAAACATAATTCTTCTAGGCTGTTTCAACATTTTCAGGGCCCCCTGTGTCTACGATACATGGTTGCCCTCCCCCTATTGAAATCTGATAGTACCACGACTTTGAGTAGATGGCAACTATTCTCCGTCTAAAGATACTTGTAGTGCATTGACTGATCTGACTAATTATAAATTCTCACTCGCTGATTTCAGAAATGCCGATGCAATCCTGCAGCACGAGTCGCCACGTAGCCGCCATGGAAGTGGAGGGAGCACTAGGGACATTTTCTTCACCAACGGACGTGCAGCAGACGACCTTGTGCCGCTCTGATCAAATCGTAAAGGGACCACAACACCTGTGATTTTAACATTGGCTCCATTACTGTACCGTCCAGTTGATAACCATGACTTGATACACAAGTGCTGTTCTTGAATTATCACGAGAAATGCTGGCACATCATTTCCAAGGATGCTGAAAAGTGAAAAAATTTAGGCACCGTGGGGGATATTTGGTAGAAAAACCCTGGCCCTGAAGGTGTTGAAATAGTAGCTGCAGTGAGAGGTACTGACATACATGGATATCTGTTTCTCAAGGTGTGTTTCTCCCAGTTTGATAGTGCCCATGAATTCATACTTGAACATAATGATTGATTATGATATCATTACTAGAAGAAGGAATACATTTAGCAGGTCTAAATGTGTATATTTCAACATTCATGTAGATGCATCACTTGTACATGCAGGTACTGTAAACCTGTTTTATAGTTGCGAGCCTAATATTTTTGCAAGAGGCAAGCCTTAGGGCCATAAAAATATTTAACTTGATGGTTTTATCATTGGAAAATGCACCAGATCTCGAAATTAAATCGAAGCAAAATCTGAAAAGGCTGTTTTCCTGATTATTTAGGGCTGGGAAAGTAAAGCGGTTGACAATATAGCCCCGTTGGCTCATGTTTGATTAGTCTGATGACTTCCCTAGATCTGCCTGTACATAGTCATTGTAAAGTAGTTGGCCGTAGTTTGAACATAGTGGTACTGGGTACTTATAGAATAGTTCATATCCAGAAATTACTAAACATTTATACTGCCACTTCTTAATGTTTCAATCTATATTGTGTATTTTAAAGAATCTTATCTGCTTGATGCATTATATTTTACTCTATCGTTCACTAATTTCCTGGTTTAATAATAATACATAGGTTATACAAAGAATTGTTAAATTGAGAATGATGGATACTGGTGCCCCACTCGAAAACAAGACGCATAATATAATCCTAAGATATCTTAAACCTAGAAATTATTGTGTGCCTTATATATCTGTCTTATGTCTTAAAAAGTTTAGAGATAATCACAATAATGTGAGGTTCAAAGTGAAATAAAACTCGAACTGAAGTATCTGTTACAAGGTTGTCACAATCACACTGGGAGGTCTCTGTAATACAAGAGAGACCGGGAGGGTGATACTTGAAAAGTCTCCTGATCAAATAGCTCTCTTGTTGTTAACACTTTGATGATCATCTTCAACAAATTAATTGGAACTGTAATACTAAAAAGCAAGGCCTGTTCGAATTGTTCAGTCATCTGATTGTCAAAATATTGTATGCAGATTATTATGTGTTATTTATTCTTGTAGTTTAATAAAAAAACTGATACAAGTATTTTGAATTCAGTGTGGTATTTTTGGCCATCATGCCCCTTATAGTCTGATTGTGACTGTCTCTCGCTGTGTTTGCATCATGGTGGTGATGACAGATTCCATTCTGTCTGGATGTGACAGTTTCGTTGCACTCACAGAACTGGCAAAACAGTGGTGCAGCCAGGTCCCATTTCAATCCGGTTGTGACAGTGTCGGCAACACACTGAAGCTGCCATTGTGGGTTCAGTCTGATTGTGACTGTCGCCTCTCTCATCCAAGTTCCATTCAGTGTGGTGCTGGTTGTCTCGTCTCTCTCAGTGTGTTTACAACACTGTGGTACTGGCAGGTCTGATTGGGTCTGGTTGTGACTGTCTCCTCTCTCTCATCCAAGTTCCATTCAGTGTCGTGCTGGTTGTCTCGTCTCTCTCAGTGTGTCTGCAACACTGTGGTACTGGTAGGTCTGATTGGGTCTGGTTGTGACTGTCTCCTCTCTCTCATCCAAGTTCCATTCAGTGTGGTGCTGGTTATCTCGTCTCTCTCAGTGTCTTTACAGCACTGTGGTACTGGCAGGTCTGATTGGGTCTGATTGTGACTGTCTCCTCTCTCTCCCCCAAGTTCCATTCAGTGTGGTGCTTGTTGTCTCGTCTCTCTCAGTGTGTTTACAACACTGGTACTGGCAGGTCTGATTGGGTCTGGTTGTGACTGTCTCCTCTCTCTCATCCAAGTTCCATTCAGTGTGGTGCTGGTTGTCTCGTCTCTCTCAGTGTGTTTACAACACTGTGGTACTGGCAGGTCTGATTGGGTCTGGTTGTGACTGTCTCCTCTCTCTCCCCCAAGTTCTATTCAGTGTGGTGCTGGTTGTCTCGTCTCTCTCAGTGTGTTTACAACACTGTGGTACTGGCAGGTCTGATTGGGTCTGGTTGTGACTGTCTCCTCTCTCTCATCCAAGTTCCATTCAGTGTGGTGCTGGTTGTCTCGTCTCTCTCAGTGTGTTTACAACACTGTGGTACTGGCAGGTCTGATTGGGTCTGATTGTGACTGTCTCCTCTCTCTCCCCCAAGTTCTATTCAGTGTCGTGCTGGTTGTCTCGTCTCTCTCAGTGTGTCTGCAACACTGTGGTACTGGTAGGTCTGATTGGTTCTGGTTGTGACTGTCTCCTCTCTCTCATCCAAGTTCCATTGAGTGTGGTGCGGGTTGTCTCGTCTCTCTCAGTGTGTCTGCAACACTGTGGTACTGGTAGGTCTGATTGGTTCTGGTTGTGACTGTCTCCTCTCTCTCATCCAAGTTCCATTGAGTGTGGTGCGGGTTGTCTCGTCTCTCTCAGTGTGTCTGCAACACTGTGGTACTGGCACTTGGATGAGAGAGAGGAGACAGTCACAATCAGACCCAATCAGACCTGCCAGTACCACAGTGTTGTAAACACACTGAGAGAGACGAGACAACAAGCACCACACTGAATGGAACTTGGATGAGAGAGAGGAGACAGTCACAATCAGACCCAATCAGACCTACCAGTACCACAGTGTTGTAAACACACTGAGAGAGACGAGACAACCAGCACCACACTGAATGGAACTTGGATGAGAGAGAGGAGACAGTCACAATCAGACCCAATCAGACCTGCCAGTACCACAGTGTTGTAAACACACTGAGAGAGACGAGACAACCAGCACCACACTGAATGGAACTTGGATGAGAGAGAGGACAGTCACAATCAGACTGAATCCACAATGGTAGCTTCAGTGTGTTGCCTACACTGTCACAACCGGATTGAAATGGGACCTGGCTGCACCGTTCTGCCAGTTCTGTGAGTGCAACGAGACTGTCACATCCAGACAGAATGGAATCTGTCATCACCACCATGATGCAAACACAGCGAGAGAGATGATTTTGATGGACGGCCACAATTTGAATACTTATTGGACTAAAAAGAAAACAAATGACTTGTATTTCACCAGCATATATTTTATTACAGAATCATTCTTTTTGGGTGTTTAGATATTGATAAAATATATATAACATACAGGTTTAGCAAAAGAAAACTCCACCCTTTACTATTTTATATCCATTAGGCACTGCTTATAACAAAAGGAGGGTATCACAATGTCTTCAGAAAGATGCTGCAAATAACTTACACTCACATATAAAGTTCATCTCGGGCTATTGACATAAGATGTTCACATTCGTTTGGAACACAACAACCCTTTCCCCGCCACTTGACGCTTTCAAAACAATGATGATGCCAAATTTGGAAGACCACTGCATTGTTTATTTTGAGCATTTAGGTGTGATTACATGACAATAAATGTTATGGATTACCCTCCCAATACGAGTTATCCACCACATGTACCTAATGGATTGCCCCTCCTAATTAATAGCAATTCTACTTACAGATCATTAAATAAGAAATGATTTCAGGTGATTCAGAACATCCTAATACCGATATTACAACATGCACTTTGAAAAAATATCATTGTAATGTACAAACGAGGTCTTAAATACTGTGTTGCCATGTTAAGCCAGTTGAAGCATGCCAGTTACACTTGGGACTCTTGCATGTAAACTAGGCCTACTGTTCAGCAGACTTAAACATGCCGACACAGTAAAAAGCTTTGGTTTGAGCATACCTGATTATATAAGTGACTATTCTTGAATTAAAGGCACAAAGAAAGGGTGTCTTTAAACTCTTCTCTCAAGGGTTTCATAACTAATCCATTTTTTTGTTCATAAAATTAGTTTCTAAATCAGAAATAACACTAATTCACAACTTTATGATTGACTTCTTCATACCCATTCCCAACCTTCCTACACTTGAAAAATATTTTATGCAACTTATTACACTAAAGCAGTATGTACAATAATCATGAGTACGATTAAAGAAAACCAAAATCGAAATGATCTGGTTTAATATTTGGATATTTCCTTCTCAAAATGTTAACGCCATTACATTTTATTCTGGAATGTTCACTTACTGATGCACACTTCTGTTATAAATTAATTGTTTTCATACCTCAGAATTGCCTCTGGAGGTTATTTCAAGAAGCTATACCTCAAACCTTAACACAGGAATAAGGATTTTGGCCAAAAAGAGTTTGATCTTCCTTCATGGGACCAAAACAACTAAAGAAGCCAGGGTCACCCGAACCACATCTATTTTTATTTTAAACCTTTCATACTCCTTTCAATCTGTTAACTGGACAATCAAATTTGATGATAATTCATCTATTTACAAAATTAAATTATAAATTCCATTATGGAGCAAGGGTTTGACCAATTCAAATCCACGCCCTCTGTTTATGATAACATCAATTGTACAAAAAGGGATGAATGAAGATGAAAATTAAACTGGCCATTCAACAATCACAGCTGCAAAAAGCTCATCTCAGTAGGGCATTATACTTAGCCTACTTGGAACCACATGTTACAAACTTTTCCGAAGCTACGAGTATGCATTTAAGAAGTGGAAAATAAGAGGACAGGTTATGAAAACATAGACTCAAAACCCATATAAACATAGGAATATAAAAATGCCCTCATGATGATATGAAATTGTGTTCTTTACAGATACAAATTATTTTTTTGTAAATATGACAGTCAGTTGACATTCCCAGGCCGTTTTGGACCAGGCTGGCAGTCATAAGTCATTAATAGGTAAAGTTAAGTTTGTTTCTGGATGCAAAACATAGTATGCCACCATCCCAAAGAAAAGTACAATCCCCCAAGGTGTACCTGTCACATAACTAGCCAAAACCAACAAGACCAATACTGCTGAGCGCAATAGTCATTTATTCCTCTGGCGGTTCAAGAACTGGATAACATTTTTCAGTGCGACTAGACGTTCTTTCAAATTAGTCATTCTGATGATGGAGACCTGCGCTCTAGGATCCAGAGGAAGGATAGCAGTAACCCACCAGGCCCAATTTGGGCCAATGGGTGGAAGGGGGTTTTCACTGTCGTAGCGAGGGAAGGTGCCGAAATGACTTGTAATCTGGGTTTGTTGTTGCATTGAAAGGCCTTGGAACCACTCTCTGCTCTGGTCATAAACTTCCTTGCTGATTGCTAACACTTCTGAAATGATAAATAATTCATTCATTGATATTTCTTTCATGTTTATTTTCTTTCAAATCATTACACGGGAAGAATTTTAAACTGGTATCAGAGCACAGAACTAAAATGTGCACAAACCATCAAGGTCATAGCTTAATCACCGGAAAATCAACCAATACGCGAAAATTAGAATAAAAACTCACCATCTCTGTCATTGGCTGCAACAGGGTCGTCTTCCATAAATCGGACCTTGGCAGTGTTGTACCCTTCTCTTACACCACGACTAATCACTCGGAATCTCTGGCCACCAATTGTGTCTACTATCGATCGACCATCAGCAAAGTATTGGACGTCACGTATCTCTAACATAGTACCAATGTCGGCAAATTCACCCCTGAAAATTGCACAATTTGAAAATGCTTAAAGCAAATAAAAACTCATTGAACCAATTTTTGTGTTTTTGAATAAACCTATTCATTTTACAAATGCTTTGATCTGCCAGTAACACTCATTTGGCCTTTAAACAAACTTAACCTTTAACGAAACGGATGGTTTAAGATTGGGGAGAGGCCAGCATAACTATACATATGCGACGTAGACGTTTATTTCTATTCTTTCCAATGTTCAAGGCTGAAAGACAGCAATCTACTTACTCTGAGTTTCCAGTAGCAGTACACATCCCAAATTTTCTCGTGCCCGATTCCATGCTCTGTCTGATCATCAGCCGATAGCGTGGCTCGAACACATGCAGAGGACAGGCCACCGTTGGGTAGGCCAAGGAACACACAAAGATTGGTATCTCATGCTGATCATCTTTACCACCACTGGAAGAGATCGTACAAAATTATACATCAGTACTTCAACGCAATCATAGCTATTCATTACTTCATTTTCCATCCAACTAGTGGCTCTTATAAAACACACAACAATGGGCAACTGTTGGATTTGCAGACAGGCAAAATATATTGCGTAGGAGATCCTTTCACAGAATTGATTAATTAGTTTCTCTTCACTCTGTCAACATAAAGCAGTTACTCACTTGACAAGTACGGACATCTCTTCTTCGAAACTTTTTTTCCGTTCCTGCCACTGATCGGAGAAATATGTTGTAATCAACTCTTCGATGGTCTCTACTACAGACTGTCTCCTCTCAGCCAAATGCTGCAATTAAGCAGAAAATAATAAACATTAGACAACATTTCCTATTTACAAGTCCACGCAGAAATGGTTTTTTCCTTGAGCTCACAAGTTTGAAGTTTCCCTACCTGAGAATACAGTAGTTAGTTGCATTACCTCCAAAAACTTTAATGGACAGTCCCACAAACCTTCGGGGGTTTCCCATTTCACATTTCTAAATGCCAGTAGGCAGGCAACAGGCAGCCAAGGACAGAAAGCGATGAAGGGAACGTGTTGGCCTTATGTCCCACTGGGGATGAAGAGCCTAAGTAAGAAACAGCATGAAAGGTTACACGAGTAACCTACCTCGGCCAGTGAGCTCTTGCACAGTGGACAAAAGTTGCTGTGATCCAAGCACCGGTCAAGACACTGACGACAGAAGATGTGGCCACAAGCAGTTCCAACCGGCATGTAGTACAAACGGGAGCATATACTGCACTCGATATCATCCTGACTCAACAAACTGACATTCGGTTTTCGTCCGGTTTCTTTCACGTCTGCAGGAGCCTCGCTGTTTTTCACAGACGACGTTTTGTCGTCGTCTGCTTTCTTCTCAGCTAAACCTGCAAGAGAACCTAGGGAAATAAGGACACTATCGAACAAGATCAACTATGTAAATTGAATGATAGCACAGTTTACGTCGCTACCATCTTGTAACCAAATATGGATTTAGTATGTTCAACAATTTTCAACTTACTTCTTGCCAATTTGTTCTGCACGGATCTAATAAGACTTTCTGTGTGCGATTCGTCTGATTCGCATTCTCTCGCCCGTTTCCTACCACTACCAGTCCTTCCCTCCACAAGCTCATCTTCAGCAAGTGAGGCAGATCGACGACTGAGACATGGCGATGAATGAGGCGATGGTGAACGGGATGTTGGGGCGGACATACATCGTTGTTGAGAGTCCACATTTAGGTCAGTTACTTTCACTGCATTTGGCTGGAATGAATAAGATAACTTTTAAGTAATTTTGAAATCAACCTACGTCTTTTTCATTGCCATCCTGTTGAAGAGTAATACTTCGATATCACAGACCAATTCTTACATGAACATGTCTTAGCCAAATTAGAGAAGGCTGTTCTTGTATCCATGATGAATAATTTGCTTGAAACCGAAGAACTGACAACTTTTAACATACCTCATTTTGTTCAGCCATCCCAGCTTTCACCAACGTATCTTTCAGCATCACTTTCACTCTCATGATTCTCTCAGCAGATAGATGGTGCTCCTCCCTCTGACTGAACAGTTGCATCCACGGTGACGGGTTCATGAGTTGTTCCAGCTCAACCTGCTTCAGGTTTCCAGCCTCAATGGGTGATAGGATGGCATGAAGCTCCTGGAAACGATTCGCTTGACATTAGTTACCGTACCACATTTACCCTAGGAGTGGGACATTTACCAACGAGACGAAGAGACTGCAGACTGCAGGCTGCAGGATGTTTCAGGACTGTTCTACGTTCTGTTTGCCTAACAATGAACTATTTCGACTGCCAACAAATAAGTGAAAATGTACAGGTCACCGAGTTACATAACATAATCAGAACAATTTTTTGAGGTTTGGTTGGGGTTAGGGCAATGATCAGCTTTTAACAGGAAGAACAATAACTCTGCAGTATAAAACAGTTCATGTATGTATAAATCACAGGCTCAGACTGGTTATCATAATTTCTTCTGCGAAGAAAGGATGTTATTACCAGGTACAACAGCAATCAAAACATATTTATCTCACTCTGCAGAGTCAGCTGATGTACGTACCTTTGCCAGGGCAGTTTTTGCAGTAGCAATCATTGGATCCAACGCCAAACATTGGAGGAATGCCAGACAAGCTTCCTCATGGCGGTTAAGGCCACTCAGGGCAGCACCCCGGCGATAATAAGCCTGAAATTTCAATGCATTATTCCTCATTAATGCGCAAATTTGTGGAATCACGAGATATAAACCATCTGAAAGGAAACAATTATTAGATCGTTGACCTTTGAATTTCTGTGGTCTAGATACCATAATTGTACTAAAACTATTTGTTATTTTGATGTTGATTAAATTTGGTAATTTGTGGTCTCATTAAGGAAAATTTCCATTGAATCAGGGCCAGGGAAAGGAAATCACAAGAGCCATACCAAAAATCTGAATCTGAGGTGTTATACTACTAAGTCGTGTTAGATAACTGATTTGACTTACCTTGGGCCAATCCGGTCGCAATTTGATAATAATGTCAGCATCTGCCAGTGCTTCATGGTATCTTTCAAGTGAGGCGTAGGCATGTGAGCGATTACTAACAAGCAGGTGATCATTGGGGGCTGAAAATAAAGGACGGTTCATTAATTTTTTTATATATAAAGAGCAGCGGCAGCATTCCAGCACTGGAAATGTCCCGAATTGAGGGCCAGACTGTGTGCCAGTGTGACATCAACAATCAAAACATGACAAAAAGTTCATCACATTACATCATAATACATGTACATAATAAACATAGACGGCCTTGACCTTAGCAACAACGAATCCATTGTTGACAATAGCCATTACATGACATAATGAACCTTGACATTGGTACTGAATTTATGTAAGCCACATGGTTATGTTGATATTAGATACAGCCTCGTCCCCATTTAAAATTAAAGGCCATATCTGGGGTGAAAATTGGGACGGTCAATTACATGTAGACTGAATTAACCAACTTGATTATTTGAAATTTGAAGAATGATTGATTGTTGATGAGTTTCTTTTATTTATTGTTAGAGTAATTGCAAGCCATAATTATGTTGGAAATGGGCACTCAAAGTACAGGCACGTATTGTCAGTGGGGGGGGGGGGTGTTTGTCAGTCGAGTGGGGGGCTATTGAGCTCTTATTACCATGTGCCTGTGCTCAAAGCGACAAAACCTCGTCCGATTGTCACTAAGAGTTACTAAGACTGAGGGCCAAGAGGGACTTCACAACTACCTTAGTTGCTCTCGATTGGCAGTATATGCTCAGAGCAGCTGAAACGAAAGGGGGAAAACATATAACCTGATAACTCACCGAATTCCAAGGCTTTTGAGTATGAAGTTATAGCATTTGGAAAGTTTCTTTCCTCAAAATGTTTGTTTCCTTCCGTCTTTAATCGGACTGCGTTGACTTCCGGGAAGAATAATTTGTCCAAAATGCCAGAAATTACAACGTTTGTTTTGGCCTTTTTTAGGTCCAAATGATAGTGCACGACTTTGCACTTTTTACAAGTTTTTGTACCGTCCTTTTCTAAACATTTTCGACAAAAAACATGCCCACATGGCAGAACAATAGGGTCCACTAGCAGACTCCTACAAGTCCAGCACGAAAACATGTCCAGGTGTTCCATCTTCGGCACCAATGAAAGCTCAACGCCTTTAGTAGACATGAAATCTACTAAACCATCCACTAAGTGTTTTAGTTGATCGGGTTTGACTCGGCCAAGCTTGTAAGCTTGTGTATAGGCATGAAATGCCTTCTTGAAATCACCAGTTTTCGAATAGCAGTCTCCCAAAGCCAAGTATATTTTCATATCAGGACCACTTGTCAGACGACGTTCGTAGATTTCTGCCGCAAGATCAAAATTTCGGGTGGCAAATGCCTCTTTTGCTAGTTCAAGCGTTTCTGCCATATCATTCCCAAACAGCCTAGGCAGTCCTAATGAGAGGAATTATTCAGTAAAGAAGAAATTATCAGATAAATTGGGGTGAACGAGAGCGGAGCGATCAAATCCATGTGTCATGTGTGTCATGTAATACATGTAATATACTTACATATACATTGAAGTTTCGTAAGGTACCACGTGTGAATTTCCGCGAGTCTGATTGGCTTGTCGAATAAACACACTCTTCCAACTTACAAATGCAAGCCCTCCGCATGAAATTAGCTTTCTGCAACATGCAGTAATATATATGCAAAAAGTGAATAGATATGTAGAAGCATAAACTGTAACTCTTCTAACGCATTTTTGTTCAAAATATATGATTGTATTTTACTGTATATCTTATATGTAGCTTTTCATTATCACAAGAAATATCTTTACCAAGGGGGTAGGTTATAATGAAGGAATTTCATTTTCAATAACATGGCGAGGCAGAATTCAGCGTTCTCCGTTCCCCATTTTTTTCGGTGGGGCGGTTCACCAAATAAAATTTTTAATTTGCATCGTAGTCATTAACCACCAGACAAAATTAAAAAATGATCACCAGCTTTTCAAACATCAATTAAGAACAACACCAATTATATCACGTCCATCAAAACGAGGACAATGTCACAACCAGTAATTCCCAATCCCAAGGACATAGGCACAATCAGCCCATTACTGGTTTAGAGTACATCAGTCATCCTGATCAGGCCATTTAACTCGATACATACTTATTCCCTCAATGCAGGCGAAGTCGTGTTGTAGGCCCGGTTTACATCAGTTCGAACAGGCCATAACCAGAGAGAGGGTCATGACCAATAGTAGACAAAACTGGAAATCCATTACCTTCCTTACCTTTTTACCTCGTCTCTAGAGTACACACATACAGATTCAAGAATTAATATAGGCTACGCTTTATTATTTACATTTTATACATTTCCATTGAGCCAAGAAAAAATGATTGTTCTGATTGTACTCCAATCACAATCATCATTTTGATAGAAATCGTTTCTTAGCAGAGTGCTTTAGCACCATTTCTGCAAGTATTCCACTTTTCAGTCACCAATTTTGAGAATGCTTCGTTTTTCCAAGTCCTCCATTTCCTTGAGAACGCTTGCCACATCATATCGTAGTTGGTGAAATTTCGACATTGGAACCTGAAATTGAACAGAATCTAAAGAAATCTATGGAAATATGATTAAATGAAACTTACGGTTAAAAGTAGGATGATACCTCTACCATTTTTGACAACTGATGTTGTTTACCTTCAACCTTTCACTACAACCCACGTTTTTCTCAAAGGAGGTGGCAGATGATGCAAGAAATCATGCTTTTGTAACATGTTTTTAGACCAACACAGAGACAAAATGGGAGTATTCAGCTTCGACTTATTCAGCATTTGCTCTGCACTAGAGGTGTTATCCTCCAGGGAGCATTCTTCGTCCAAAAGTTCAAAGCGGGATATGTGTTATCAAGTGCCACTAAGACTCCCGGGCAGTCCATTGCTTCATCCTAATTGGGTAATGGGTGACAGGACACATCATGATGGTCACACCCCATAACGCGGCAAGTGACAACATAATCTCTGCTGCACCTATGTCCCAACATCCTTATCGCTACGCCACTGACAAGCCTTGAAGACATAGGCACCACACAGGGAGTGACCTTCTGAAAAATTTCTGCAAATAAATTCCCCCAGTAATTTACAGGTGACAGTTGACTAGTTGAGTAAATTCTGAGGGATCTCCCACTGACTGACACATTGCAAAACACATATTATTCAAGTGCTTTCACAACAAGTCAACAAAGTCACAACCTTTTCATCCATGTTGGAAAGGTTGTGGGTGTGACTCCCGGCCAATTTACTACTTGATAATACTTAAAACTTCCCAAAACTGCTTCGAGATAGATCAGATTTGAACGCGTCAGACCTACCAGTAATACTGGAAGGGGGACGACTTAAGTCACACTTTGGTTCACCTTGAAATTTTGCACAAATATGGTGATGCAACAACGTCTTTTGTTTAATTTCGAAAATTTACTTCAGCGGAGCAGTCATAACCAATTTCTAATGTTGTTCAATTCAATCAATTCTCCTTACCATGCTCAGAAGCGTATCTATATAGTTATGCAGTGGCTTAATCACTTACTTGCCCTCCCTGTGGGGTTGACTAACATTACATATTCAACAGCTGGGGGTAGGACAATAAATGTACTTAGCGGACCCTCAACCAAGAATATAAGTAAGAATATATATTTGTTGTCTGCCCCTGCTGTCATTGAGGCTCATCTTTTGAGCGGGCATGCGGCTGGTTTTGCTGTGACAGGTAACATTATAGAACTCAAAAGATGTGTATTCAATAGTCATATTCGTGACACCCTGTAGATATTTGATTGTCATTGTATAAGATATTTCATAACAAGAACTTAAGCAATCTGAATGAAAGGTCAGGTCATACAAAAAACGTAACGCAAAACCAATAAATACCATTATCGAGGCACGTGATCAATGCAAACAATGGATGATATACCTCCACAAGAGCAGAGCCACTGGTCAAGTTGAGGAACTAATGCATGACATCATGCTCACACACTCAGGAGGTCTGGCATAAAAGAAGTCTTGATAGTTTCGTGCTTGAGACAGAAAGCTTTGTTTAAAAATAGCTACATATCAATAATGAACAACACCATACGTTGTATAACAACATTTATTTTGGCATGAAAATCATATAAAATCCTCCGATTTTGATTACGCTACTGTAGTGAAACTATTTTTTAATGATGAGTTCTTGACGTCATGTTTCACTGACCACTCTAATAATTTGAAATGTACATGGGGAGGGTGGGTAACTATCCTGAAATGCGGATAGGAGGACATCATGTATTTTGACCAAATCAGGTGATGTACTTAAGTGGAGGAATAGAGGTTATTTATTTCACCTCCAACTTTTTTATTGGCAAGGCAAAGTTCTTGTGAAATCCGTCAATCAAAATCCTTTTTTCAGATTAATGATGACTGCAAATGAATCATTTAAAGGTCATTCCACAGACACATGACCCAAAAGATTTCATGTCCACAATAAATCTGGTTAGATCAAATGATAATATCATACATAGATCAAGACCACCCAGACAGCTTGTCAACATCTGCAAATCAGCTGCAAACAACATGGAATATTAATCAATATAACTAACCTCAAAGTTTTGTAGTTTTCCATCACTAAGTGTCATTTCCATCAGCACAGCAGGTTCTAAAACTCGATTTAGCGCACTAAAATCAAGAAAATACTCTTTTAAGAACTATTCAGAACTTCATTTCCTTGAGCCAAATACAAACAATGTTAATTTCTATTCAAATATGTTTCCTACCTACATCACCAGATGTCTCTACAGCATTGATTCAGAAAAGGGCAAATCCCAAGTTTTCTGCCAAGCGTTTAATCACATGACATGGTTACAACAATCCAGGGATCTCCTCTGGTCTATGTCATATTGACAGCATTTCCTCTAAGTCTCATATAAAGACAAGAAATTTGTACACTGTACCTTGTTGATATTCCTACATCCACCCTCCATCGAAACTCGTCCAATTTTGGCAAGCGCGGTCGATTATCTAAAGACTTTTGTTCTAAGACTTTTCTTCTTGCACCACAGACCACCATGGCTAGGTCAGGAATGAAATCTTTTGGTATTCTGAAAGGGACAATTTGTAAAACAATCACTTTTTGCAGAAGAGCATATTAATCAGAACTACCATCGAATTGGGCACAGTGGAAACATCTGCGCCTGTCATCTCTGAGGTCCTTTTTTCAGCTGAGCTAAAAATCGAACTGAAAACAAAGATGTCCATCACAGTGACACTGACATTAACATTATTTAGCAGTTTGTTTATTCTCATCCCAGTTTCAGCATAAATTTTGAAAAATCATCAAAATCAGAAATTTGCTTGTAAATGTTAAACTTATTATGGTTTAATGCCAATTAGGGCACTTCGCTAATGATGAGGTCTTCAGTCCTGACAGCCAGGGAGAGTCCATCACACACTACCAACATATCTGCTGGTACATTACTTACTTGAGGTCTTGTAAATCTTCCTTGAATACCTGCAAAGGAACCAGTTTTAGTTTTAGTTATCTATGCCTTAAAAATGTACCACGCCCAAGGGAGGCTCCACTGTAATTGCAAACATTGTAGGACAAGGCTCTATTCTGGATTTGAGACACTATGACTTTATATCATTTTGTACTTGTGTACAATTGTCCGCAAAATGGGTCCATGTTAGGGCTCGAATGACATTTTGTATAACTGAGCTGCTTATGGTAAATATGTGGAAGTTTCAGTAATTAAAGTTGTCCTTATTTACCATGTAGTTATAAGCATACATAAGCAATATTTGATAAACAATTTAACCAATTCATGATAAAAGAATACATAAAGTATTAAAGCTATTAAAATTCATCCAATGTCATAATTCTAAATGAAAGTAATATAATAATGATTTTGAAAATGAAATTCAATGTACCGGTAATTGAAAGCGGTTTTGGCTCTTTGACAAATTGCAAGGCCTACATAATGTATAACATACCTCTGCTTTTAGTGAAGATGGTGGTATCCGTAAAGCCGATCGTAATAATGAGTGGAGCCCACTATAAATATGACATAAGATTTCCTCTGTAAGTTTTTCTGTCTGAATTTCCTGGAACAGACTAGAATCAACTTCTTTTCCTTCAATATCTAAGACAGCCACTGGAAAGAAATTGGAAACACTTTTATCTAAATCACCGCCAAGTATTTTCACGATGACTCATCTTCAGTCGGAAGCCAAAACAATACCCAATGATAATGGGCACAAAATACAAAAGAACATGTGGTATGCAACCATGCAGTCTTTTGGTTGCGGCCGTCATTACAGATTCCTCCCACTTCTTACAAACATTTGTTGTTGGCGCCAGCTGTCAGTCAGTGTCAGCCAATCGCAGTAGTGTACATGTGATGGTGTGTCATGCCGTCAGGCGTCACCATGGTGTATGTGTAGTCAATGACATCTTGAGATTGGACGCTGTAACGTTATCAATTTGCATCTCCAAATGCTTCATGCCACCCCATTTGCAAACCCTTGTTGCTGTTGGGGCTGTGCAGTGCCTGCACAGCCGGACCGCGTGCCAGAGTCAGAGTGGCGAGAGCAGGCCTACTAGGCCTTGGCCTACTATACTATAACTATTACTAGTATTAGCCTATAGGCCTACTTACTGTGAAGTAGCTTCCTGAATATGGATTTGTCAATGTTCTTAGCATGTTTGACCATTAATTTCACTTCTTGGGGGATTCTTGGACCGAAGAACAATGTTCTTTCGGCACCTATACCCCCTGCTCCTGCACCGGTTACGTGAATAAAAGACATTTATGAGGTAAACCTGAAAAAAATCATGAAAATTTATGATACGCCCCCTACATCAATAATCACAAGACTGCCGCGGATGCGCTAAAATCTATAATAAATTTGATACACTAACTTTGGCTAGACTGAAAATAACGAAATGGCAAGACTAGAAATATGTCTTTAGTTAAAGATTTTTTACGGATATATAATTTGATTTGATTAATAACCAATGAACGCAAATCTAAGAATCTCCTCATACAAAAATCAACATGGCGGACCTGCAGCGAACACAAATGAGGTAAACTCAAAAAATAATGCTTGTTATGTAAATACAAAATTGATTTAAAGATTATATTCTAATATAATTTTCCTCATAGACAATACCTTGTTCTACAATGCTGCCAAATTTCGTGGGAACTATTGATGTACTCACCTAAATATAGCCAATTATACATGGCGAATTACTTTATCCGAATATCGAATGCTGAGTAAAGTACTGGTTTTTGTATCTATTTTCAGACAAATCCCACAGTCTTTTAGAAAATAATTTATTGTCACCAGTGCAAACTCATCATTGTTGGAGACACTGGTAACAGCACCCAACTTTAGGCTATACCCTCGTCGATAAACAAATTGTTGTCTCCATCATGTTGGTTGGGGCACGTTTTGTGTTACTACGTAAGACTGCTCTCTAGTCTTAAGTTACAAAACACCTTTTTATGTTTCAGTCATCATGATGGGTCACTTGGGCATGTTACGAAGACACTGGTCACATTCAGTTTAATGATCATCATCTTGCCACTTTTCCTTTATTTCTTCACAAAGTCATTTGTATTTGAGGGTAAGTCTTCTCCTCTCCTAGAAATAATAAAAAGATATACGAATTAATGGAATTTCCCTACACTAGCAGCAGGTTAGGAATTACCTGGTAGATGGTGTTCTTCAGAAATGTATGCTATCTTTGAAAATCTCCAGGGAAAATATCAACAGTGGCACAATCAAAGGCGATTGAGTTTGAAGAATGATTCAGGGATACTCAACATGAAAGGAAAACAACATCTTTCCCAACCACTCAAGCGTTGACTTGTGAAATCATGACATTTTGATACCTCTTATTATTCTAAATCTTGTATGACATCAAAATGATGCAATAATTCTTCCCCTATTCTTTCCTTCCAGCTGTTTTTCTGATGAGCAGTCGACAGAGTTACTTCTATGCAGCAATAGTGGCTGTTGTCACAGTACAGGTCATGTTGGGCATCTTTATTTACGTGGCATACCAAGAGGGAACAGAAGTTTATGACAAGAACTACAAAGAAGACTAGAACATTTACATCTGAACCTAAAGAACTCAAAGACCTATCTGTCTATTTCTCATCTTCAAATTATTACCCATCAATCTGTTAAAACTGACTGGCCTTTGAACACCTGAAAAGAAAGACTTGTATGTGATCCGAACATGACACATCTGTGCATTTGGTGATATTGGGTTTGGTAACTGTGACCCTGTAACCTGAACTCATCAAGCGAATTATTGTCAGATACAAGGAAAAAAAATGTTGTAATAGATGTCGAGTGGGTGGATAACATCAAGATGTTAACCTCTGAAACTGTGACTATGTGTTCTGTTCACTGACAATATCAGGGAATGACAATTGACATGTAACTGAAACCTGTTCTGGATCAAGATTTTAACTTCTAAAACTGTAATCAAGTGTTTGTGCAATGACAATACTAAGGAATGGCAATTGACATCTTTAACTGTAACCCATTCTGGTTAAAGATGAGAATGTGAATGCATATGTCCATGTTGTACATGTAGTTTGTAATATTGTTCTGTAGTGTAGTGTGTAAGTTATAATTTGGGGAAACTGGAATGGAGGGTCTGGTGAGTTCCTATAAATAGCAATGAACATTATTCAGCCATAAGTTTGCAAGGCTGAAAGTTGAGTGAAAATTTATGGATTCATCAGGTTAATAGGGTATTGTCATAATGATATTTCACAGTTTTCTCAATGGAAAATATTCTGCTCGTCCTACAAAAAGCTATTAAACAAATTTCAATTGGTGTAAATATTTTGTGTAAAAATCTTTTATGATACTTGTCAAAATAAAAGATTCTTTTTAGAAAAATGTATTTGAGACTATTTTGTGACTGTGAATAACATTGGCTGTGCACTTCTGGAGTCATTTTCTCAAGATTGTGAATGTCTCCAAACTCTGAACAAGCTTTCTGGTAGATTTTGGCTGTGTCCCTGTATGAAAGATAGGACAGTGTTCATACTTCAACATTATGGCCAAGTCCCAGGTCCCTTATTGTTGCAACTCATCAAAGATAGTGACAGTCTTCCAACATCAAGTCTGCTGTTTCTCCTTTCCAAAAGATAGGACCGTCTTCATATTGTCCCTACCTATTTGCTGCATGGTGACCATGCGTGGTTATTTGAGTGGTGCTCTTCATAGGGGCATCCCTCGACCCCACAAGGACTGACCAACTCCAAAACATGAAGATGTTTGCAGCCAATTTCTGTTTCGTAGTTCCCCCCCCCCCCCGAGGGCCTACAGGATTGTGACTGCCTCCAACTTGGGGAGATAAATGTAGCTTTGCACCTCCCAAGATTGCAGCTGTCACCAGATTTTGACTGTCCAAACCTGAATTGGGCATATCCTCCAGTGCTGCTTGCTTCCAGTTCTATTTCATAATTTAGATCTCATTGGTGCTGTCCACCAAGGTTTTGATATTCTCTTAACTAGATAGGGCTCAGATACAGGTTCATTTGCTAACATTGAAGGGGGGTGTTTACCTCTACAGCACTATAGGACTTGAAAAAGTACAAAACATGAAATGTCCTTTCTGCTTGGAAAGACCAAGCAGAGGCAAGGTAGAGGCAAGAGGTTGATAAACACAAGGCATACCCTTTAACGTACCGGTAGTATACTAACATTTATTTACAAATACAATATTTACAATCAACGGATATCTCACATTACTCTAAACTACAGTCATTTTAATGACAGGAATGACTGGCAATTAAACAACTGAGATGATGTCATTGAACCGTCTGGTGTCACATATTTATTTTGAATTGCAAATGAAATAATTGATCCATTTGTGCTCAATGAATCTGTAATAACAAACAAAATGTCCCATTTGTGACCACTTATCAAGTATCAAAAGTTCAAGCTCATGCTGCAACATCCGGGAAGAAAGTCGGGAACCAGTATTGTCTCTCTCCTTTTACTTGGTCATCTACCCAAGCTAAACCTTCTTTTACCATGTGATCCTAAAACAAGAAAAGACAATCAAATTTTATGAGGAGGAATCGAATTTCCACCCTTGGAAAGTGGTAAATTTTCACACAACTTGAAATATCACAACCATAGGTGTGCACTGGGAAGGAAGTAGTAAAGCATACTATCTAAGGATACTGGCACTGTGACAGACAAATGCAGTCAAGACAGGATACATCATCAGATTAAGTGGAAATGCCCAATTCTGATAATATAATATCCATATGGGGTTCTTCCTGGCAAATATGTGCAGAACACAAAAGGACGGAAGTTTTCAGTTCACTGGATTGAGGTGAGAACAATGCTGTTACGTATCTTGTATGAAGTATCAGCTTTTCACTTGGACCGCTTCCCAGACTTACCACAGCTCGATGTGCCCTCTCTTCCTCCCATTTCCATTTACTTTTCAGGCTTGAAATAGTAACAAAACCAGATTCCTGAAAAGATCAAATGAGAAATTTATATTGGATAACAGTCAAGGGGATCTAAAATAAAAACTGATGGCGCAGCAAGAAGGCATTTTGATACAATTATTAAACAGCGACATAGCAGTGCTTCTAATCCTATAAAGCAAGGTTATCAGATGATGGTAACGGAGGTCACATTGTTAAGCCAATAGATGACAGTGTGTTCTTGCTACTAATGCAACAACAGCAATCTGAGCAAAAGAAGGGCAGCTGAACTCACAACGGCACTTAATTCAGACTTACAGTCAAGTCATGAAGTAACAGCAAACCTACCTCAGCCAACTGTAAGACTTGTGTATGGTCCATTGTCAGCTCCCCAGGGATTGATTGCACCATGTAGTGGGTCCCAAGATTAACTACTGTAAAACCATTGCCTAAGATTTTTAGTTTCTTGATTGCTCTTAACAGGTCATCTCTGGAATAAGAAATGCCCCATATAAATTCCTGTAAGATCAACAAAAAGTTTCAAGTATCTCTAAAAGTCATTCATATCATGGAAATACAGATAACTCATATCTTTTGAAAGTGATCCCGACAGCTCATGGCTACTCAAGCCATTTCATCAGAAGGAGGGTGGCGATTCTTCAATTGATCACTAGGGGTATGTGTGGTCCCATTTGCAACATAGTTTGAAGAATTTTTTAACAAAGTTGAGAAATAATGTGCCAGGTGCAAGAAGGCAAGAGCCAAGAGTGTTAGACCAAAGCAGAACAGCAGCTCTCCCACCACAAGGACACCCCCCCCACCCTCCCAATAGCGGTCCTGCACATCCCCCCCCTCCCAATAGCGCTCCTGCACATCCCCCCCCCTCCCAATAGCGCTCCTGCACATCCCCCCCCTCCCAATAGCGCTCCTGCACATCCCCCCCCTCCCAATAGCGCTCCTGCACATCCAAGGATTAAAGTTACATACTTCACATTTCAGGATGAGTGAGGTTGGGTCACCTTGCAAAGGCACTGTCTACCATCACAGGCCATTCCTAGCTACTTACAATGTGATTTCTTGTGCTTTCTTGCCTCTCGATTTGAGAAGTCTTGTCTTTAGTTCTTCAAGATCCATCAAACCTGGAAGAGTGATACTTTTTAAAAATTACTTTATAACCAAAACCTTTGTATCAGAATGTGGAGAAATTCAACTGATAACAACCGTCAATGGAGAAAAATTATGATCAGAGCACACAAAGAACAGATTTCAAGCAAAACACAGATTGTGCCTACCTCCATTCCTATGACTTGTTGCAAGGCACACTTCTATAATTTGAACACCAAGTTCATAGTAGAAATCACCAACACCAAGCATCTCGGACCAGAAACCTTTGCTGGCTGGAAGGACAAGTGATTTGATGCTTAAAACACAACATGAACTCATAAATTGAGATATTCTGGGCATAGGAAAGTAATCATTGAGGGTCAAACAGTTGTTGAGTTTATACAAAAAGGAGTTATCCACTATTATACACTAGAGGACTCATTTAGTATAGCTTTACCAACACACACATAACCTGATCGCTTTGACAGTATGGCGTGTCTTTGTATCAGTATCCTAATTGAGACTTCCAACTCTAAACAAGAATCTTACAAGCAAGAGGATCAACTCCAATCGATGCACACATCTCCTGAAACTGGACTCTGAAGGCAGGATTCTTCTTTATCTCATCTTTATGTTTGCCGGCAAATTCTTCAAGGTTTCCTTGAAATGCTTCCATTTGTTTAGACATCTGAAAGAGATTTAAAGGTAAGCTAAACTCAGCAATACATGCCATATGCCCATCTAAAATACAGAACTTCAAACTGACTTTGTTCTTAGAAGATTCTGAAAATTCTGGAAGTTTGTTCCTGTAGGCTATTTGCTAACAGATATTCCAACAAAACTGGTCCAAAGATTCTTTCCATAATTGCCCCACCTGAACGAGCTGATCCTCCGCAATTGCCGTTCCCTTATCCTTGAACTTGGTCTGAAAAGAAAATAGTTAAGAGTTGTTAATGACGTGTCACGTCGTGTGGACCATAATCACAACAGATGTAGATTGAACACTTTGTACTGGGGTTAGTGTGGATGTTGTGGACAAGAAGGCAAGCTTGCGGTGTTATTGGTTGTTCTGGGCCTGGTTTCATGATTGATGTTTTTTTATGAAACACCCTGTAAGTGTAGGGTTGTATCTTCTTCTTCAAGCATCACGACTTATCACGTTAAATGTCATTAACCTTGGTCATTACCTGTGCAAGATCCTTCTTCTGGATGGCTGCAAGGCCTACCCCTCTTCGACGCATTGCACACAGAATGAAAATACACGATGTGAATTCAAAAAACAGATGTTTTTCACTGTCAAAAAAGTAAAACAAGGAAATTGAACGGTACTCTAGTTTTCACCCCTCACGAAAGTTTTTCACGCCGAGCGGAGAATTATGTAACTAAAAAAAGACGTGCAAATCTACTATTTGTGCCTGCATCACACAAAACCATCGAGTATAGAGTTGTTAATTAGATCTGAAAAATCGTATTCCAGATTGGAAAGAAAGGTTTTTAAACCATTACTTGTACTTCTTGAGTATGCGGTGAAAACGTTCTTAGCAGACAAAATGTTCCTCCCTAATTGACCTGCGCAATTGAGGTGCGCGTGGGATTTGACAGCAACAAACATGGCTGCGCCCAGGAAAGTGATTTTTTTCTTTAAAAAAAGTGTCAAAATTCTGCCTGAAATGCCAAGCTGCTAGGTTGATGAACGGGCGGTTGCTTATATATGTGTTATGAAGAATTACAATCAGCGGTTCAAAGCGAAATCGTGGCCTGCACTGACTAAGAAAATCACCAAAGATTTATCATAACAAATCTATGTTTACATTTTGATTTGATTTCCTTCCCCAATGGCATGCCATGATGGACACTGATGCTGCATGCACTGGCTTCAGTTCACTCCTACATTGCTGTCACCATTCATGTTTGCCAGCGCAACCAATGTTGGCATTGATTTGCATCACTCTGACATTCTCCTGATGGCTATCTTCATAACTATTTGATTCGTCGACCGCCAAGGATCAGTGAAAATGTTGTTCATGTTAGTTGTGATATTAGCCTCTGTGCTATTCGGGATTGTATTGACCCTAGTTGTTCAGGCTTTTTTCATTCGAAAGTATGTTGGAGGCCTTCCAAAGTTGGAAACACCAGTCAAGGAGCAGTTTGATAAATTCACACTTCCAAAGGTCAGTATCTTGGAGGCAGGTCAATAGATTAATATGTCTCTTTTCAGAGCGGAATGCAGTACTGGTAGTTTGCAGGATGAACACTTCCAGACTGTACTACTGTGTCAAGTTCTTTGTGGGTTGTTTAACACCGACATGCTCATTGACCTGCAGACCAGTTTGATTAGGGACACTTGCTAGTATTCTGGTTTCAGAATTGAAACACACTTTACTCAATAAAATGTATTCATTTCAAGATGTGAGTGCCTTGCCTAGATGCTATTTCTATGTAATTCTTGTCTGTTTCAGTCCATCAAGGATCTTCTGGATGATGTTGACTTGAAGAATAAAAAGGAAACATGCAACTCTTTAAACCTGTTGTTCCAATTCATATTCAGAGAGTTGAAGGATTTACCGCCAGTCAGAGGGTGTGTTGGCTTCACTGAAAAATTCATTGCATACAGCCTTTTATAAGCTGTACAGATTATGATATCAAATTGAGGGTGTTCGATATTGGCCGTCGAACTCTCAATTTTGTTGCAGTCACAAAGGTGGCACATCGTTTGTCAGGGCAGTCCTGTACTGGCATTATGCCACACAAGCACACCATTTAATCTTGTTTCATTCTGTGGGCATGAAGACCACATTGCTCGTAATTGCATCGAAATGTAACTGTCTGTGACTGATTTGAAATGCATTGTTGAACTTGGAGAGAAGAGAATACCCACTGAGTGCTACTCGTAAGGACACGATTTGCCAGTTTCAGGCTTTGACTATTGTCTTGTTTTTTTGAGGTGGTTGATCAACAAAATGAATGCAGAATTTGACGAGATGCTCCAGACAACAACAGGCAAACTCATGGACCAAATCACTGTAAGATATATGTGCTGAGTGCTCTATCATTCAAAGTCCTTTTATGTTCTGAGGCTGCAGTACAAGAACATACAGTAACCAAACATTTTGGTTGGGAAATAGCTGAGGCTTCTATTTCCCCGGATGTTGTTCCCTGATACTTACTAGAGCAAATTTCCCAGTCTTCTCCTGTTAACATGATGAAAAATGACACCACACTGGGAAGAGTATCGGTAATGTTTAAAGATAAAAACATTTATAGATGTTTTTAAAGGTTAATTGTAGTTTTGAGTCCATTTTCTGTCTTCCAGGTACGTGATTTCAACATTGGAGGACACTTCCCAATCGCCAAATGGTTCTCAGTAAAGAGTGCCACACCTCATGCAGATAATCTAAGTCTAGACGTAAGTCCTGTTAAAATTTTCATCAGGAATGCAGATCACAGATTGTAAACTGTTTCTTTCAGTCTTGAGCTTAGTTCTTGTGTCAAGAATTATAGCAGACTTTGTGCCTCCATGACTCAAAAGACAAATCTATATTTCTACTCCTGGCACTTTTAACCTTGTTGGACAGGCTGGATGGTAGTGGTTTTTATACTGAATCTCAAACGTCAGGTTCTTCCTCAACACAACCCTTTCAGAAAAGCACCATAGCACCTGAAAAGGGTTTGGGATTTGAAGAATCCAATCCCTTCCAAAATTGTCAGCTTGTCATTTGTATTGCTAATGTTAATATATCATAATGAGGTTCTTTTCGTACACTTTCAGGAGTTGGAAATACTAGTTGATCTAGAGTACCATGGTGGCTTCCAAATCTCTGTGGATGTGGATCTGGTGTTTGGCAAATCTGCATACCTCTCTATCAAACTGTCACATCTCAGGGGAACTGGGCGTTTACAGTTGTCAAGACAACCATTCACGCACTGGTCATTTGCATTTATTGATGTGAGTTTTTAGAATTCACTTTCTCGTCCCATTCAAGATGCGAAGTGAACGTTTTGTTAGTGATTTATTTTCACAGTTTGCCATGGATGTTGACTTGGCTTAAACATGGATTAACCTATCTCATGCAGATCCCTAATGTCATAACGTGCAGCATAAAGTTTCGAAATCAAAATTTCTTTGTTACGGCTCAAAGAACAAGAGAATTACATTTACTTTTTCAGGATCCAACTATAGATTTTGAAGTTGAATCTCAATTCGAGGGACGTCCCATGCCACAAATTACATCACTCATCGTAAATCAAATACGACGCAACATCAGAAAGAAGCACACGTTGCCAAACTACAAGATCAGGTTCAAGCCGTTCTTTATCAAAGCACAACCTCCAGACAAAGTGGAGGATTACTTTCTGTACGGCCGTAAGCTGACCATTGGCCATCTGGACGTGACTGTCACGGAATGTACTCGTCTACAGAAAGTGTCTGCTGATAGTCTAGTATTCTGTACATTAGCCTTAGGTAAGGGGAAGTGTCATGTTTGAAGCGACGAGTTGTGTCTTCTAAAGAGGATAATAGTGTGATAGGTCTAATATGTTTCTTATTAGACCAACGCCATTCACAAAACTGGTGTATACTGGAATAAATATCAAATAAAACAGCCAGAGACACAGCCCAGTGAAATCCCTATCCAACAGAAGTTGACCATTTGAGTCTTCAAGTGTCTTGGTTCCGCCATGGTCATTCGAATTTAACATTGTCTCTTGCAGATAAACTGCCATGGCATGAATTAATGACGAGCCGTCGGAAACTCTGGATGACCCATGACATTGAGATACTCAAGGGCACTACTCCATCTCTTGGTTTACTCTTCAAGGAGGTAAGACCCTAATGCAGTATTGTAACAAGTTTTATAAAGAACTTGTCCTAGCAGCATGGCAGTTGTTCAATATTGTACCAGCTAGACTTGATCAAAAGGACGTAAATTCTGTTTGTTGATGGTTGCAATGATTGACACTTTTCAGGAATTCCTCCTGGACAAATATGAGGAAGTTGTGATAGTTGAGATGGTGACGCCAAACTCTCCAGCCAGTGATGCTGACATCCGTAAAAATGATGTTATCGTTGCTGTGAATGGGATAAGAGTGACCTCTATACGACAGGTTGTGAAACTCATGAAGCAAGGTGGTGATAGGTGGGTTTATTGTGATTGTCATAAGTTTCAATTGCGGAATGCAGGAGTAGGGTTAGTACCTTGAGGCTGAGGAGGGCGAAGCCACTTTGGCCTTGGCTGTCTTTCATTTCGTGGGCACTGAGGCCAACTAGGAGGGCACCAAGGCCAACTCTTACCTATTCCTGGGGGCATCAGACCTAAGGAGAAGGCAATGATGTCTTTTTGGATTGCTTAGTTTGAAGGGGCAGCTAGCCATTTCGAAGGGCACTGTTTTTAAATGAAGTTTCTGTATTTCAGATTTTCAGTACGAGTAGAGAGGGCCTCTGTCAATAAGAACTTTGGGCAGGATATCATGTTTGAGGAGGATCGTGTCCTATTGAAGACAGATTCATATACTGGTGATGGTGATTATGACAAAGCTCTGACAGACGATGATGAATTCATCAATATCAACATCCGACCGGTTGATCCGGAAAGATCACCACTCCCGAATCGCCGGGAATTTAGCCCACCTAAAGATGAAAAGTCTCCAAAACGATTCCCATTCCTCAGTGCTGCGCCCGCATTATTCCAAAGACGGAAATCCAAGGATAATTCTGGGGCTACAGATGGTAGCCCTGTGCCTTCACCTAAAACAAGTCCAGAACCTGTACGAAGGGCTGTGCCTCCTTCAGTTGACTCTTTACATCGTGATGAGTTGGGCCAGGGTAGTGGACGGCGGACACACAGTGAAGGATCTATTCAAGTGCCAACAATTAAACAGGTAAAACTTTGACAGTGTAGGTTTTCTCCTTGGTCTCGAGTTTCCTCCTAATCATCGTAACAAATCTTCCACTATTGTTGATAAGAGCCGATAATGACCTACTTGACTCTCAGCGCTCAACACAATTCTTTTTTAATGGATTAACAGTGTGTCCTGTTCTGTCTCCCTCATTTCAGGAGACCTGCAAGCTAGGGACAGAAAGAAATAACAGTTTCTGCTCACAGCCTGGTGAGCTTCCAAATCGCCTCCAGGGTGTAGACAGCACCAGCTCTTACATGGATGAGATGGCTGCTGTTGATCTCCGTCGAACGACCCTTGTGCCATCGTCCCTGGAGCCATATTGGGACGAGAAGTTTGAGTTTGATGTGGAGGAGGTGCATCGGTATCTAAACGTTTGTGTTTGGTATCGCACACCCGAGAAACTGGACAAACATGACCGTGTGATTAAGCCTGAGAAAGATCTCCTCTTAGGACATGTAAGTTATCCGATCAAAATGATGGGATGTGAGCACAAATGTTGTTATTCAAGAGAATATTCTTCATCATTTCCATCCTTGGTGTCGCTGTTGCAAAGTTAGCTTCTCTCTTCTGAGAGGCGACTTCTTGGTCTACAAGAATTGGTAGATTCCTGGCTTATTTCACGTCGATCATGCGATTTTTGATACTCTGCTGATTTTATATCAGTTTTGGTATTAGGCTTGTTCTTGAAAATTGGTTCGTTATCTATTTTCAGTTAAGCGTGCCCCTGATGGATATTGCCTCTCAATGTGCTGGAACCCTTCAGGGAGATGATCAGCAGGTCTACTGTCTCTCACCCCCTGAACACAAAGGTGGTGCCAGGTTGGTTTTTTTTCTTGCCCTTTTGGACATCATATTTATGCATTTTTCTTTGTCTAACTTTGTCTTAATGCTCCACCCTGGTCTGAAAATGGGTATTAGGTTGTAGTGCTGATTGGGAGTTCATCTCAGGTCTATTGGAAGTTTTTCAATCCATGGCCACAAGACTTTCAAAGGACTGGTTTAAAAATACATGTCATGTTTTCACGTTTTAGTCGTTCTAAGACGGCTATAGCAGCTCATCCTGGATATGAAGATAAGTTGGCTCACGGAGACATCACGCTGGCTTACCACTTCTGTCCAAAGCCACTTTCAGCTGTGAAGGAACACCCAAGTACTCCAGAGAAACGACTGGAGAAGTTGGAGCCATTGCATAACTTCAGTGCCACCAGGGAGGAGTTGCTGACTGGTTATGAAACTCATGGGAAAAGGTAGGTCAGGTTTGCTTCACGCATATTGAGAGTCAATTACACGAGACTCATTTCAATATTTTAACATTTGAAACACTGTAACAGACACAATGAGACACACTTTCCTTCACATTTGCACTCCTTTTAGCAGCAACTTGGCCCTTCAAATGTTGGAGACTTAAACGGCCCGGTACAAGATGTTTGGAGGAAATGGCTTGACTTTTTGTTGCACTTCCCGTCTCGTGTAGTGAAGTGTAGATCTGCTGTTTCAACTCCTTTGTCATTGTCAGTGTCATGTATGGTAATGTTCAACCTCCCCATGCACTCCTAGTCTTACTAATTACTCTAGGGGGTAAAAAAATGTAGGTTAATTCACAACATTTCATCATAATTTACACTCTTTTCTATCTCTGCACTTCTTTTCTCTTAGGTCCAGGTAATACATTTTTTAATCATCATTATTTTTCATCCTTTCTTCTTACCCTCTAAGGACTTTGGATCTGATAAAATCAAGGGTTTTTGCTCAAAATCAGATACTCTCGACGCAGGAAGCATTCTTATTTTGGTCACTTCTCTGAATGTCTTACAATTGTGTAGATTGAGTATTTAGGGCTGGCTTCCCCTGTCATTGTAGGTGACAAAGTGAGTTTTGCTTTATAGAATGAAGTCTTAAAAACACACCAAACTTTTTGGCCTATATGACATCATTCTAGCAAGAATTTATTCTTGATTCTATAGTAGATGGGTCTTCAACAAGTTTTAAACAGATCCAGAGTCCTGCTGTTCATCTTGTCATATCTTGCATACCGCATGCTTTAAGTCTTTATGATCACATTAGACATTTAAAGATGTGAAAATGCTTTCATCATTATTGATATGAAAAAACAGAAAAGTTAAACCTTCTTTTCTGCACACTCAAAATGTTGTTTGGTGTGACCCATATAAAAAATGAAAACGTATTTTATTCTCTTTTGATAGTATCAAATGCTCTTCATTGTTGTGTTTTCATTCTCTTGTTTCAATTGTTGTAAAACCCTTTCTGACATATTTTGAATAGATTTTATGCCACTATGTCATTATAAAAACACCTATTAGTGTTCTGGTAGTAAATAAATGAGACAAATTTCATCCGATCCAGGATTGGTTGAAAATGCCTGACTTTATTTTCACCCTGCACGTGTATTGTCATTTGTCCTCATGTGGTGTCAAGTAGCCCAGCATTAAATTTCCATAATCCTTTCGTTTCCCCATTTTTCCGTATGTCTATGGAATAATTGAAGAGTAGTTGGAAAACCTAGTTGACCCTAGTCTTGAATCATTCACGTCATTTGCAATTCTCAGGTGAGGATGGTGCCGTGTTATGACATGTGGTGTTAGGGTGTTTCTCGGGGATCAAACATGGTTGTGTTACGTTAAAAAGCACCTTACTTAGTTTACTCTGTTGCAGGTCATTCGGTAAGCAACCTGAAGGCCGCCATGATTTCCTTGGGACGCAGTTCCATTCTGCCACCTACTGCCATTTCTGTGCAAAGAAGATCTGGTTGAAAGTGGCCTTCCAGTGTCGGATATGTGCCATGATATGCCATAAGAAGTGTACAGAGAAATGTCAAGCTCAGACCATATGCACAAAGTAAGTAGGGATGGGGTGTTTCACGACTGTCACACATTTATATGCAAGCCTGTTTTGAAGTAGAATCCACAATTTCACATCAACTACTTACTGTAAACTCCTTTAACAACTTAGATAGCCTTCTTTGTGCATTCGTGTAGCTTTCTTAACCTGTGCCTAACCTAATCTTTCTCAGGGAGGGGCCTATACCCAAGTTCCCACTTCCCCCTGAAATGGGGGGTAAAACTGATATTAAAGACATTCCTGTGGAGAAAACATCCTCGGGACCACTTCAGAAATCAGCTGCGCTGTTATCGAGATTCACAAAAAGGGATTCGCCGAAGTCGGGTCGAAAATCATCAGGCAAAACTTTGGGTAAGTACCAAGTCTATTTTCATGATATTTGGTCTGATAATTCCTGCTGGACACCATTCCTCATCCTGTGTTAATATGATTGGGATTTATACAGGGAGTGCTCAGGACATAGTAATGATGAAAATAAAATGAGGTGTTGGCGAGGAAACTAGTCCAATTCACTCAGATATCTTTGGTTTCATCCTAAATGTACTTGTACATTTCAGAACAAATTCGCTTTAATTCCAATAAACTTTTCTATCTTAAAGTGAGCTCTGCCAAATCTAGCCCGCATCGCACAAGCCTGGCAGAAGAAGAGGCTTCTTCAACAGAAAGACGACGCCACAACTCGGCTCCTGATGAAAATAAACTTGAGACGAAAGATGACCAAGCTATACCCACCCATGCCACACTGGACCTCCCCATGGCTCTGCCACGGACGCGATCGTCAACGTCTTTTGAAGGTTTATTGAAGGACAATGCAACACCGAGTGTTGGTGAAAACTTTCGTAAGGTTAGTAACAGTTCAAATTGCAAAGCCTTTACTGAAATGGCTTATTAGAATAGTCTACACTTTGCTCTGCAAACTATTGATGAGATAAACTGTGTAAGTTACAGTGATGAAATTTGATAGTATTTAGAGATCTCAAAATTCAGAAGTTTTAAATCTCAATCAAATGGGTACCTAGAACTAACCAATGTGACCTTTCATAAAAAACTAGTCTGTGCTGAATTTTATCATCCAAAAACTTCTTCTTTTTTACCGTTCCAGTCTGATGATGAATCCTCCAGTAACAGTTCGGAAGATGAAGAAGAACTGATGATGTTGCAGAAACTCAAGGAGTACCAAAAGGGATCGCATGATAAGGACGAACTTGTTGTGACAGCGGCAAAACAAATGGGCAAGGAGCTCTATTCACATCTGTCACTGGAAGAACGCCGGGAAAAATTGGATGCAATGGTGAATACTTTTTACATCTGCATGGGATGACAGAGGCAATGTAATCACATTTATGTCTCCTCGCTGCCTTCCATGCATCTGGAATCTAGGGAGAAATCCCTGGGACATCATTGGGTAAATTAAATGGAATTGATACAGATGGTGAGGGGGGTTTGTAAATGTTAGGTTACAGGTGTTGGTTACATAACCAGAATTTCATCAATGAGGCTTAACAATGGTTCCAGGTGAGGTAGATATGTTGGATATAACAAGTCGGGCATGCACTGCATGATGTGGCCTTGGGTGATAATTTGTAGTTGGCATGTTATTCAACCTACTCAGAAGCCCTACGCTATCAGGCATCATCATGAGAATGGTTATAACTCATTCGAATTCTATTCAGGGAGAAAATCTCCCTCACCAGAGGCCAGTCCTGTCAGGGTATGGGGACACATTACTCCTCTAGATTGGAAACAATACCACACTGACTGGGATGTCTCCTGTTAAATCATAAATTTACTTGGTTTCAGAAACTGTCGGTAGGTAGCATATGTCCATCAAAGTGAAATATGATATAAACAGATGCTTTCGTATAAAATTAGCGATGCATAACTTTATAGGCATAGCGTTGATTATTAACCAAAATGGGGTTTTAGTATCAAACTTTAGTTCCTTTATGTAGCCTTCTGAAGTTACTGCAGACTGGGGGGAGGGGTTGTCATTCCTTCATTGAGTTCTGTTTGCCTGATCATTTGCATCCTTTCAGATGTCATTGTTGGGAGAGAACCCAGAGGTTTGTCCTGCATGAGTATTGACTTATTGGAAATGGAATATATCTGTATGCCTACTGCTGAGAGTCTGCCCTTAAAACCCAGGGGATAAACAGGGGTCGTGCAGGGGCGTCATTTGGGCAGCCATTCAGGACGTCAATCTATGTCTTTGACCCGGTTGAAATCGCCAACAAAGTGCCCCATGTGTGGATAACGTCATAATTGACGTCGCCACACTTCCGCCATTAGAGGACGTCAATTTGACGTTGTCCTTCTTCTGAGATGACGTTGTCTGCACGACCTCTATAGGCAGGAGCAAGGTTGCCCAGTTGAGGGTCTCTATGTTATTATAACTAGTAGATACATTGGTAAACTGATTTTCTTTTGACTCAGTGAGAAGAATATTTCTCTCACAAGCCTGAATTTTCCATCATCATCTGACTTAATCTGGCACCCGGCTCCTGCCTATAGTCTCCCTGTGATAGTTTGACTGATCAATTTTTAGAGGCTGCTGCTGGTGCCGTCACTATTTGGAGTCATGTTTTCATGTCAAGTCAAACATGTTTCACCCTCAATGAAATTGGCGTAAGAATCGATTGAGTTGTGACCTGATTGATGTGTTAGTAAGTTTTGATGAATTGCAGTTGCTTTAAAAATACATTAGTCAAGAACTTGAAAGGGCAGTCTGTGCATTTGGCATACATGTATTGTAAGCTTGGTTGAAATGTCTTTGCCTATGATAGTTTTCCTACTATAATATACCTAACCTTTAACATTGTTTTAACATTTACAAACTAACAATCATCATGTAGCGGTAGATATTTGGCCTTTTTGAAGATATCATTTTAAAGAACACAGTGGATACACACTTGTTCACAAGATTTGGTATGGTCTCTTTTGGACTATTGTTAATATTTTTTACTCATTGCCCTCGAACTGTATTTTTGGGTTCCAAGTGGTACTGGTATTCTTTGCATGTTCTTGGTATAGGAGGATGTGTGTGTCTTCCTCACAGTTGGCCAAACAATCATGAAAGGGTTATACTTTCTCTCTTTTAAAACTTATTCTTGCAAATTGGCTATGCTAGGATAGTTTCATTTCTAATAGTAGACAGAGTTGGCTATGTTTTGTAATGGTGTAATTTTTTGGTGTCAGTGGAAAACTGTAACGCACCTCATTCATTTCAAGTGTAACATGAACATTTTTTTTAAAGATGAAAGCCCACCCGTAGTTTTAGGACAAACAGTTTTGCCAGTGTTTGGTGAAGTGCAGAGTATTTGTTTTCATATCCTGAATTGATGATCAGTCCTGTGCTTCAGGTCAAGGTCCCCTTAAACATAATGCACTGTGTATACGAAGTGTGTTCTTGCTGAGGCTTCTCTATCAGCAAAAGCCATTCAAAAACATTCGTGCAGGACCATTGGTTCTGTGTGGGCATGGCCAGAATTTACAGAGAAGGGGTCATTTTCCAAAAATACAGTGTTTAGGCAAGATCTAACTATTAACTTTTTCACTGTCTGTTTCAGGTCACAAAATTTCAGAATGAGATTGACACCGAATCTGAGAACCGAGCCGAGTTAGCACGAATGGAACGGGAGGCAACTGACTCGGCACAAAAATCATCAATTCGGTCAAAGATCAAAAAGTCTGATGAAAAGATTCAAGCACTCGCTGTCCTGATGTTGCATTACTGTGCTGGGCTGCAGCATTGCCTTGACAACATGGAGGAGGAACGGCTCAAGATGGACGATACGGGTTGTGTGGGAGGGGCAACTGCGGCAATGTGATTGATCTCTGATAATGAGGGGAAGGGATGATATGACATTGGGGAGATGCAACTGAGAGCTGTGATGTTCGAGTTTCAGAATTGTGATTTATGATGTATCTTGAGGGGGGTGGGCTTGAGGCACTTGAAGCTGTGATGTGCATGCTGGATAATGGACTATGTAAACAATGTCTTAATGGACGTGTAATACTCAGTAAGGTTACTTTGTAGTGTATTATTACTGAGGGACCGGTTGGGGTTTGTAAATGCCCCACTCGGATGAGAAATCGGGAAGAAAATTTATCGGGTGCAAAAGTGAGCGCTCTGTAGGATTTGGGAAGGAAGGTGGTCAAAGACCATCCTCCCATAACTGCCTGACGGCCTTTGGACCAGGCTCCCAAATTACACTCACAGGCGAAATTGGAGTCCTCCTATAACATCACCGTGATGCAATAATCATGATAGTATGCATACACTGCCAACAAAATCAGCATTAGGTCACAAAGTTTGTATATAATAGGATGATTCACAATCCACTTATATTGTAAGAAAACGTGACTTTATACAATTCTTTAATCGAGAAATATGAGAAAATAGATTTTCATGAAACGATACACTTTATTGGTAGCTATTTGATCTCGCTGACAGCTAGTCTATTCGACTTCAAACTAACTCTTAGATTTTCAATGGAAATATTGGCAATTCAGACAGTTTTAGGATATCAATCTGTCCACTTTGACAGCTGTAGTTCTGTGTCATTTTGCATGCACTTCTTACCTTATAGTTTATATTTCAACATACGGCCCAAATTCATAAAGGGCGTTTAAGGGTTAGACATGTACAACTTCTCTCTAATCAGTTTCAGGGCCTATTCATATTCTGTGAAGATTTGCATGAAGGGCCAGAATCTGTCTATTCAGTAGTTAAACGCTGTTTTAAGCTAAACGCCCTTTATGAATTTGGCCCAAGGTCTTTGAGGCAATATGTTAGCACGATTCGTGAACTAGATGAATTAGATGAATAACCCAGTTTTGAGGAATTGTAGTCAAATATGGCTGTTTCTTCTTTTTGCCCACTCTTTTCACAAATTATATCATTGAATTCTGGTTTATCACTTTACATGTATCAACTTCAAATTTGAAAGGAAGTGAATTACTTCTTACAAAAGTGTGTAACGAAATAAATATGCGATGCAATGTGATGTGATGTAAGTTGCAAATTTATATGTATTGGAAACTCTATTCGTAGATGATTTTCACTTTGTATTTTCATCAGATTTTGACTTTAAGTCCATGACAGGATCACGTTTTCTTCAAGCAGTTTGAAATGATTTCTACTGTTTAGAATGTTTAATTCAAGTATCAGAGCCCAAAAGATAATGATGCAGACATAACGTTAACGATTGAACTATAGTTTTATTTAAAGAAAATTGAACCTCCACAGGATATGAAGTGATACGGGATGTGTCCTCAGGCCTATGATTTTTGTCACTACAAATATTTCTCGCCATGTTATATTCTGTTTCTGTTTGCTGACTGTGAGATACTGTGCAAAGCATTCCAGCCATTACTTGCCCTCTCTGTTTATCTTTGCTTATTTGCCTTGCAATTATGTTGGACGAACGTGTACAATGCATCCCTCAATTATTTAGTAAGTTTCAGTTCTAATCTACATTTGCTTGAAACACAACATGCATATATTTGTAAATAGAACTGTATAAAAGTCACTGTCTTGCACACATGAAGAGACAAACACTTTAGAAAGTATTGAAAACTATATAGATGTGAGGAAGATTATGGCATAGAGTTTATAAATGTATATGTACATTATGAGAAGCTTTGTACATATGAAAATGTTTTATACTGGGTGTTGTACAAAAAGTTTTTCCTTTTCATCTGATTGATAGTTAATTAATGAACTACTACATCGAAGTTTCAAAATATTGGCGTGCCAATTCAGATTAAGAAAACTTGGTGTATCATTTGAATATTGAACATCTTTTCAATCCAAAAACTCAAGTCTGCAAAAAAATTCCACACAAAAATTTTCTAACATGGCAGAGAGTTCATTTTGTGAACCTGTTTCTGCGGCACCTATCAAGTGATCAAGCTTCCAAATGGTGAGACAGTGACTGTTGTTGGCAATTCACTTGGTCCACACAAAGGAGGTTATGAGATGAGTTTGCTGTATATGTATATTGAAATAAGATCTATCATGTTAAGTTGAGGGAATTGTATTCCACACTTGTGCTATAAATAGTCAACCACACTGTATAATACTGATTGACATGTATGTATATTTGTTTTTAGAAGATATATTTTTACACGCACAATCTTTCTGTTTGTAAAACAATATTGGCGTTGTGACACTGTGTCTGGTTTTATTATTCTTGACCTTTTTGTTATGTCTTAGTATCGCTATGCTGCTAGAGATTTTGATGTTAAAGGGACAGGAATATAAAACTTCTGTACGGCTTCTGTCCCTTCGAATATTTCAGTGAATACGATGATCACCTCCCAATGAACTAAAAGTAACCCCTACATGTGTACAAAGATCTCAACACTTGGAAGTGATGAGCTATTAAAAATCTGAATCATATTGTTGAAACCTGCTTGGTGTTATTCTGTTCCCGCTATCTCCACCCAATCCTGGAACACCAGAGACAGTCATATGCTCCACTTCTCGCATACCATCAGCTTGGTCATTAGTGCTGAGAGTTGCCCTGATGTCTGGGATGCCCCCCCCCCCCCACTGTCCTAGTTTAGGGTATGCCCTTTGATCAGTCAGTCAATCAGTGTGACACTTGGAGCACATTTCCATGGTAGCACCACACTCAAAGTACCAACTCCCCAAGGAATCTTCAACCTTCATAATGCCAAAATTGAACATCTACACTAGGTAAATGAGCCCTGTACTGAAAGCCAAACAAGCCTGCATGATAGCCTGCAAGAAGAGTATCATCATCATCATCATTCCTGGCGTCGTAAAACTCGTGGATTTTTGCCGGAGGTATGGAGTCCACTATATGGTTGCTGTCCACCTATGTATGTGGGATCTTTTACTTGGTCTGGCATAGACACTCTGGTGCAAGGGATGACGTTTAGTCACGTCCAACAGGCACTCATTAATTTATCCTATAATGAGCCTAAAACTTGTTGTGAAGACACTCCGGACTGGCCTCATCTTGTCTCTAGCAGGGGAGCTTGTGTACTCTTCAGTGTTTCGACTCTGCCAGCAGTTTATTCATTACCAACATTTGGTTACTTCTAGGCGATTATGTTCCAAGATCTGTGGCTGCCAGCTGGTATACCCCACGTTATCAATTGCAAGGCTCATTTAATACTCTTCCGTTTGGTCCTCAAGGGATTTTACAGCTGGTTGTGACAATGTCTCTTCTGTGTAGTTAGTTTATTTATCCAGGACTACCACACAAAATGGTTGTTCAGAGATTCTGATGTCTGGAGTAGCTGGAAGCAAGGTGTCATGTCAAGGGTGTCTTGTCAAGAGGTTTTTTTATTTTGGTTTGTTATCATAAACTGGATGAAAGTAACAAAAACTGACTTTGTAAAGTGCATTTATTCTTTTTTCCACAAGCATTCATTTTACATGCAAAAGTATGAGAGACAAACGAAACAGAGGAATTGTACCGATCTAAGCAAGCTCACCTTATATGTTTTTGCTTTTGCCTGAAAAGACCTCATAATGCAACATTCATCATCCTCATCAATTCCAGTGAGAATATTACCAGACACCATTGAAGTATATATACAGTGCAATCCAGTAAAAATTTGCCTTATGCTTATTTCATTTTGATTCAAGAAACAAAACTACATCTACATCCATTATTTTTATTTGATTAAAGAATTTCTGCAATAAATAACATGATATATGCCTACTTGCTAATAATCTTGATAATTACAAAATAATCATGAGTTCTCATCATAAATTAAATCATCACAGATTGCATATGCAAATGTCCATGTCATTCTCCATGCATTCTCCATGATTTTTTGAATATCCACTTCGGCTATTTCTTCACATATATTCGAACAGTGTCGTCCTGCACCTGCAAGTGAGGTAATGATCAATGATCAATAGTCAGGCCATATAATGATATTTCTATTTGGATGGCATCTCCTCCAGGGTTGTGACTGTTGGTTGGACTATAGATTGTGACAGTCCTATATTGGCCACACAATTAGGATATCTAATCAACAGACCTCGGCTCCGACAGGATAGGTGCATTTACTAAACCATATCACTTCATAATGGACAATATTGATATTGCTTGTACTGAGTAAGCCAAGGGAAGCATTATCTTCGCATGAATTTGGCTTGGTTGATAAATGGTTAGGTCTGTGAGCTAGTCTAGAGCGCACATGACATACAATTCTTTGCAAAATGAAAGAGTGAATCTAAGCACTAATGACAGATATTTCTGCTTACCTCATAGTAATTGCCAATTGCTTTAATACTAGGCACTATCAGTTCTTTTATTTCTATAGTCTTCTGGAACTTTCGTCCAGCCTTTAAACCCTTAGTTATTTCAGCAGACATTTCAACAGCTCTGAAACAAATGGAAGAGAAATCATGACTACAGCTGTAATGAGTTTGTTCACCTCATTACTCAACAAGTGATATGGTCTGTCTTGACCCACAATATTCGCACAAAAAAAAAGTGTACACTCACGCATCTCCAAATGTGACATTCAGATGGCAGTGGGCCTCATCCACAATTCGTTTGTTCCCTAAAAGTCCTTTCTTCTTGGTCTTCAGGCCTGGGATGTCAATTATTACCTCCACAAAGCCATCTTTAGTAAGTTTGCTCACGGCTGGAATTAAGTATGAAGGTGTTAAGGACCTTTTTATTTTTTTATTTTAGGCAAGAACAGGAATTAGATGTGCCAAGATTCATAGGGATTTGCTAGCTAGGTATACCTCCATGGTTTGATGCAGCCTGGGTGCCTGCCTACACCATAACTTCCAATACCACTGTCAAAGATTTGCAACAGAGCCAGAGGTCTGCAACCAAATGAAACTTTTTTCATAGCGAAGGCTGGAGAGCCCCCCCCCCACACCCTTGGCCTGGGCATGGAGGTATTATTAATAATACCTCCATGGCCTGGCGGGAAGGGGGCTCCGAGTCTAATCATGTTCACAATAAATTATTTCGGTTTCTGCGCCCCGTACGTACCCGGCACTTTCACTTGTGAAAATATGACTTTGCTACTTAAACTCTTGAGGTGATACTTTTGTAACTTAGTCTCTTGGTTACTAACCATGATTTGGAGTTATGAGTTCATCACCAGGAGACGCCATAGCCAGGTGACATTCGATTTATTGCAACAATTCAAGGGTAGTCCATTGCCGTCACTTTTTTATAGAGCGCCAGCGACGGAATAATTGGAAATCCCTCCTGATGGTGCAATCTTGACACTAGAGGCGCTGATTTCGTTCCTAACATCGCTTTTTTAAATTTCGGCACTGGTGAAATTGGGACGGTGAAATATTTCACCATGGTGAGCATGGTAAAATCTACATTTACCTTGGTGAGCATGGTAAACTCTGATTTCACCTTGGTAAACTCTGATTTCACCATGGTAAACGCTGAATTCAGATTTCACTGACTAAGGGCTGATCCTCGCCTCAATTTGACCTTCTCAGATGTTCACCAGTCTTAAATGATTTAACGAATACGACAAGAAAAACAAAAACCCGGCGATTGTCTCAGCGAGACATCTTCAGCGATATGGAAAGACAAAAGGAAAACAATGTATACACCACAATATTGTTGTCATAACTCCATCACTTTGACATTCTAAAACGGTTGCGAGACCTATCTTTTTGGTACCACAGTCGCAACCTACCGGTATGCCGGCGTCATGTGAGCAAGGTTTTCCACACATATATTTATTCAATTAGACCCATCCCCTGGATGCGACAAGTCCAAGATCCCAAGACACTAGCTTCCACAATCCAATATGATGGCACCGCTATCCACTAACTTTCCTTCTGCGCAATGGGGGTATTACTAGTCCTGACATCCTGTTCCACCCCGTAACGACAATTACAAACCCCATGCGTATCAAAATACAGTCGCTTGGTTATAGGATCGCGTTTGAAACCCATCTCCTCCGTCAGAATCTGTCCTAAATTACTAATTGTGATCGTAGTAAGGTTGGTGTTTTCCTTGCGAATATTCACATGGATCTCACCACTGAAGAAACTCCGAATGCGAAATCTTCCGTCGTATTCGTCGTCCCTGACGACCAGCTCAACAGTTGTGCACGTGCACGGCGGCACATCCACAGTGGTATTCAAGGTCCAGACGACTTCTTGTTCCTTGGTCGTCTGCACGCTTTTCTCGAAGCTGATTTCGCTTGAGAATCCGAGACTGCACTCTAAAGAAGGTGGGGCAAGCTTCACCTCGAAGCTCCCGCCGTAGCGAAACCCTTCCGTAATTGTCAAAGCGACGCTTGTCCTCGTGCGCCGCTCCGTCGAGATTTCATAATGCAGTGTTCCATCCGTGGTGTTGTTATAATTTGATTTGAACAGCACGGAATATCGTGGCGAACATGTCCCTAAACCACTCTTCTCTTGTTCGTAAGTTGCTTTTTCGTGTTCAATGATGAGCCGCGAATTATCCGTCTCAACCGACAGTCTATCCCACGGCAGTTTGCCAAACTTCTTCTCCAGTGCTTTCTGGAATTTTCTCTCGTACCAGCTCCGTGCGTAGTTATTCACGATATCCTTGATGTCGACAACGCCGCCTTCCTGCATCCCTGAATTCTGGAAAGAGAAGGACACAAGGCATAATGAGAATAATGTGATATCTTTGCAGACATGTACCACGAGTCCGAGAATGACAATCGAATAATTTGTCTGAAGACCATCAAACGTGGCAATTAAGGACAATTCGACCAAGGAATAGTCGTTCATAGGGATCATCATATCGACTCACAACTCACACAAAGTTTATAAATTCAAGCGCATGTAATCATAACAGATGGCTCGGTTACAAATTTAGCAAATTAATCGCTCTTATCATTAATTTTCAGATTTAGAACGATTATTTCACAACCATTCAAAGACCATCTGTCGAAACTCTTGAGTAAATTTAGCCGCGTAATGGAAAACTACACTCCGGACGCAGTGGACCGGCCTCTTCCTGTAGCATAGGGGGACGACGATCAGGATGACGAAATGGAAGGGTTTAAAAAGGTGCGGATTGGACTTAATATGGGGTAAGATGAGGGTTGCGTGTTCGGGATGTTGATACAATGATGCAGGCAGCTCATGGATCACTGAAGGAGCGAACCGCCAATTTGAATCTTAATTCAGCCAGCCTCACGGGCCCGATCAAGGCCTACTTCAACATCTCTTACGGCTGTTTTATATCGCTTTAATGTTCTTACCTGGCTGGAATATTGTTGTTAGCATTAGCATTATTTTCGCTGGCTTGGATTGATAGAATTTCGGCTCAGGTATACAAATCCCTGCCAGCCATTATCGATCAGCGTTCCCCTAAAAGGGAGACTATTAGCTGGAGTCTGGGTCATGTAGATTAAGTATACGAAATCGCCGATAGGTGTCACATATCATGCTTGTCATTTATAAGGATGACAAGCCCAGTCAAACCATGCAGTCCCAGTTCTCGAAACTGATGTGCATATTCGAATCATATCTCTCGGCGTTCCTGCTTCATTCCCCCTTTAAGTTTTCGGATATTTCTGAACATTCTGTTTAGCTTTTGCAGCTGTCTGGTCGATCAGCAGCTGTTTACTCTAAGGTTACTTAGCATAAAAGCTTTATACTGTAGGAAAGCTTTCCCCTGCAGAAACAAACTTGATAGCAAGAGTTACCCTCCAGTGAAATATATAACGGATTTCTATGTCTAATACATACTGACATATCTGGCCATTTCACTCTCGGAAACGTGCGTAAGGAGGAGCCCTGTTTGCAAGAGGATGAGGGGGTGGGGGTGGGTGGGGGGGGGGGGGGGGACACTGCCCTAATGGGTCGTTACCGGTAGGTTTTAAAGTCTGTAGTTCGCCTCAGTCTAACTTCACTGGCAAGCTGGTAAAATGGATGTTGGATTCAGTCATGAAAAAAAGCTACTAACTTTCAATTCACGTCTTACTTTCATGCCGGGTTGGTGTTTTTTGAAATTCTGGTTTGTTTTGATAACAAAACTGCAATTTCGGTCACTCGCATTGCTCTTCTTTCTAAGTATGCGTATTGTTCAAAAACCATGGCAACAAAATCAGCAGTGTACATAACTTTCATATATCATATGTCCCATGCAGACAATAAAGTCCTGTCGTCTGTCGCCACTTTCGTGCTGGACGTAAGTATTGATATTTTATTAATAATCTCATGCATAAACTAACGGTGAATCAATATTTCAACTGCATTGATTAGTCCTGGAATACCACACACGTTTTCCATGTCCTGGCATGAAGTGAATGACCGTGCCACACAGACCATTGTCGCATAACCGAAGACAGAAATTGAGGAGCGCCGACGCGAACAACGAAAGCAAAATGGGCCGAGAAAAGAGACGAATGATAAAATCAAAAGATGTTTTTGAGAATGTCACGATCAGGACAAGTTTCATCCTGGTGTTTTGGTTTCACAGCGACCTTGCAGAAGTGCAACCTTCAATAACAGTTGTAAAAACAACATCACACTGGTACCAGCAGCTTCGGATGGGGAAAGTGCACTGGCCTTGGGCCGGTCACAATCAGGAGGTCATAGATGCTGTGACATGGACATTTGAGATTTGGAAGCGGGTCAATAGCATATTTGAGAAATGCATCTGCTTTGAATTGACTGATCCTATGTGGTTGAAAATTGCATTTCAACTGGTTCAGCTTCTCCCTGTACCAATGAATGGGAATCCATGATACTGTCGACCAACTCAGCTGCAACCCTTGGACACATGAAAGCCAATCTCCCCCACCATGATGCAACGCTTAATTGGTACCTGTGTTGACTTAGCCATGAATCAATGTATAAACTTCAGCACCTAAATTTCCATGTCAAATATACCATTTATGACAACATAAATCACATGAAATGGTATGTGATCAGCTAGTGAACCATATAGAAGCGGGTCGGCAGATGTAATCATTTTGTCCAATAAATCATGCTTGGCATCAGACAGATCACGAATCTTTTCTATTTAGCCAGGCTCAGAACTATATACAGTTTGTGCTACTCATCATCATGTAATTCAAATTTGTAAATAGGTCGAATTTCCTCCTATTCTATATCATATTTACATTCGTAATGTGCTTGCCATTGTCATTATAACTGACAGAGAGTCTCAATTAATGACCGAATCGCGTATATGACAATTACTTCCCTGTACGTCTGCTACCAACAGAAATGATACGAGGAGCACCAGAGTGATGAAAATACATTGAAATAACGGAGAGAATAGCTTTAAAGGAAGACATCAGGTCGTTGTGATGGCGATGCAGTTTTTGGAGAAGATGGAAGACAATATTGTGGCTGGAACATTGAGGACGCCATGACACATTTCAAAATTTCATTTTGGTTGTTGTGCCCCCTGTGGACAAAAGCGTCCAGTCAACAATTCGAAAATGACATAGTCCCCGTTTTAAAGATGTGTGCATCAAGACCATTCAATTTATCTGTTATGGAATAAATAGAAATGTTTCGTAGGGTTGATTAGTGAGGAATTTTGAAAAATGATTCAACAAACCTTCAATATCATTGGTGCAAAAATTATCCTTCTCAAATAAGCTCCTCCAAGTCCAATACTAGAACTATTAGTTACGCGACCGCTGTCTATTCCAATTATTATACTGCAGAAATGTTGGCCTACTGCAACATGAAACAGAAAAACACAATATCCAAGCTCTTGGAACAATCTGCCTTCCCTGTGAATATATTACCACCAGTCATCAGCACGAACCAATCCGGTAGAACCTCATGTTGGAGAGACAATGACGTCAGTCTCTCTGCGGATAATGCGGTGGTTGTGATTACGTCGTCCTTTTGGTGTGGTGTAATGCGCTTACGTATACTATTCTGAAATCAGTTTAACTTTAAACAGGCTGTGCCATATGCGGGCTCACTCTTATCATGTAAAATTGACCTACGCGCATCTCTTATGCGTCGGAATTGGACATTCAAGTAAAGTGTTGTAAAAAGAAGAGGTGTCAGTCAGCTAAGTTGGATATGACCACAAATTACTGATGAACTTGTCTCGAAAATGTATTCATAAGGACAATATCATATTATATTACCTGGCAAAGATATTACTTCTCGGTGGATGGCAGCTTCAGAGAATTTACAGATGGGAATAGATTTGGCGACCAGACACGAGTTCAGCGAGCCTCTTAATGTAAACTCGACCAGGGGCCGTCGCTACGTGCGCGTTCAAAGCACCTGCCATGTGATAGCAGTGGTGCTGCCATCTATAATGTTGTGACGACTCCTGACAGGTGGGGCAGTAAGCGCCTTTTTCATAGAAATGGTTGTGATACTGTCCTCACAGACATGACTAGTTTGTCATAACATCACAGTTGTCTTCGCATTTGGTTGTGATATTGTCCATGTTTGTGACATCATTCCAGTTTCCTTTACAGTTGTGATATCCTCAGTGTTGAGTCTGTGGGCCTTGGCTTGTAGTTTGGGAGAGCATCCAGGTACTATCGACATTTTTTGGCCACAGGAATATCACATCATTATGGCCAGGTACTAGACTAAGAGCCAGTTGAAGAGAAAGGGACAATATGTCCTGTTGGGCCATCAAGAGTCGTGAAAATCAAAAACAATATCTTAGTATAAATAATTCTCATAACTTTTTATTGTTGAAGGTAATCATTGCAATAACATAAGTAGCACATTTGGTAAGTGCCATTCAATATATGGAATAGATTAGGTTCCAACACTTTAAATAACAATTGAAGGAAAAAGCTATTGTCAAGAACAAAGTTCCTCTTGGCACTTGTACTTGTACTGAATTCTTAACAAACAGACTACATCACCATCTTTTATAAAGATCTGTTTCATGAGGAATGTTTTTTTAGACAGGTGGTTGCTATATGAAGTGACTGTCTCTTGAAAGCTGATTTAAAACAAAGTTCTATTCCTTGGGGTTCTTTACATGTTTCAAACCAACAGACTGACTAGAACGAACAAGAATGTCACTTCTCCCCCTTATGAATGGGAAGAGCGACTATTTTGTGAAAATAAAGTTGTCTCCCCATGCATTGACAGCCATAAAAATCGTCAACTAAACCTCAAGGCACAATAAAAGCAACATAAGCCAACAGTCCAAATTATTGTCTCTAGCTCCTCTGCAACAAGACCTCTGTGGCAGCAACGAATCCAGCTTCAAAGTCATCATCAGAGAATCGTTTCACAGACTCCCGAGCATTTGAACGAATCTCTAAACGCTCCGCCTCAGACATGTCAAATATAGTCTTCATGGCCTTCGCATAAGATTCCTCATCACTTGCCAAAAAGCCAGTCTTTTTCCCATGGTATTCTGTGACAATGTCCAGTTTTGGTCCTCCCGAGTTGTGTGCCAGGATTATCGTTCCAGCAGCCATGCACTCAACCACACCTGAAATTATAAAACGATAAATAATAATAAAATTTGGTTGGCTATATTGTCAATCTTGTTACATCTTTGGTAGAAGAGCTTGAATTTTGACCTTCATTTGACATATTTAAGATACCTTATAAAAGCTATTTTATCTAAAATGGCCAGTGCTAGGCCAACACTTCGTGAAATCCCAAGGATAGGACAGTATTCTGAATACCTACCAATTCCAAAGTGTTCATTCCACATGGTATGAATTCCAATGACAGCAGACCCTAGGTAATTCTTCAAATCCGTAAAGGACACATTCAACTTGAACTCAACATACTCTCGAATACACAAAACGTCACAAAGCTTTCTCAAACGATCCACACGCTCCATGTCCTCAGAATTCCGACAACTACCAATCAAGATTAACTTGTAGAATTTCCTTTCAGCGAATGGGACACATTTGAGAAATTCATCAAATGATTTTATCTGTAGCGGGTGGTCCTTCTCTGGTCTGAACTGGGCTATGGAGACAATGGACTTGTACTTGTCCGTTTCTTTTTTCGTCAGGGAAATGCCAAGGAATTCAGTTGTGTTGCATGGAGGAAAAAGAGTATGAGTACAATCCCTTGTTTTCCATAGATGTAAGATATGACCTTCTGTCCATGAGGAATTTACCATGACAACTTCAGAACACTTTCCAACGATCCCATAAAGATAAGCAAAGATATGGTAGTAGATTAATTTCCCTTGGCTGAGGACAGGGCTGCTTGCTACAAATGATGCATTGTTGTATGTACCTCGTCTCTCAGCAACACGATTCAACATGTCAGTGCTAATGGTTGGGTAATGTACATAGCAACCCACGCGACATTTACCCAAATATTTGAAAAGTGGCAATGTGAAGGCATATCCCATACTGTCGATGTACACATCGGGTACAAACTTCATCAGTGCTTCCCAGCCAAGCCACATCGAACCTAAGCTTTGTCCAAGTAATGTAAAGTATGGAAATGTTCCAGCCTCGACCCAGTCACGTTTTGTTAGGAAGATAAACCGGACAGGCCTGACAAGATTTACGTTGAATCGCTCCCGGGCACGGTTGACGATCTCTTCACTGGTGGCATTACTATCACCGGTGTACACCACGCACTCAACGTTTGGGTACCTGGAAGAAAAAGCAGATCGAATTGTATAGTTCTTTCTGGTCACTATAACAGACGATGAGACATACATATATTCTTCTACAATGACACCTCACATGCGGATTATGTTCGAACAAAATGGCAAATTAAGTTTTTGAAATACAAAGAGCGCAATACCGTTATCTGTCTAAGAGCAAGTGTAAGTGTGAGAAGCACAACGTATGGTAGAGAAGAGTGTTTTTCTTCTCAAAAAATGATGGAAGAATTTCACTTTATAATCTATTTTTTCAGTTTGGGAGGAAACACTGGAACTTACTTGTTCTGCATGGCCCTGATAGCAACCCATAAGACACGTTCCCCACCTCCACCTGCATTACAGTAGGGATGAAAGAACCCAACAGTAACAGCATCCCCAGGTGTCTTCAACCTTTGACGTTGAGACTTGGCTCGCTTTTGCACCCATCGTCTGAGCAGGACGTACACCAGGGCACAGGTTGGGATGAGAAGTACGCAGGTTGTGATCAGTGCCGTGATCATTGTAGACAAGAAACTGCAAGGACAAATCATTTAAAAGTAAAGTTAGTGAAAACTTTTAAAAACTGTGTTACTGTAAGATGGACAAATCAGCATGAACATAAAGTTGAACAGACAATGTACCCGACTCCCAAAGGTGGATGAGGGCGTAGAACCACCAACCACAGCACTATCAGTAGTTGGGCTACTGTCGAAATATGGTTCCACGTACATTTTGTACAGAGTAAGTTACACAGTTAAATTTGACGTAGCAAAATCATGGGCTTCAAATCATTTGACAGGAGTCGAATTTGGTTCCAACATTGCAATACAATAGACACAGTGTCCTGAAGCTCAAAGTAAAGGATAAATCGAGTTTGGTAATTAAAGGGAAGTACCTAAAATATTTCAAGATCAGCTGAGGGATTCCAATGGAGGGGGCCATCTTGAATGTTGTAAGATGAGAACCGATAAAAAGATGGGAACGGTCATTAATTTCAAAAGTTATACATTTTATTTGTAGTTTCGGATGAAAAAAGTAATTTCTTTGCTTGAAATATTAAATTCATTGATAAAATATGCTAAATAATGAGATTATACTGAGTTTTCAAGTCCCAAAGTTCAGCTACGGATTTCCCATAGAGTCTCAAACATTTGAGGTGAAGATGTCATGGATGTTGACAAAAGTTAGGAAGTAACAGGGAAATGTCAAGAAAATATCTGATTTAGCACTCAGATTGCGCTGGTTCGATTGGATATCATTTGCGGTAGCTTTTGATGGTATGTATGTAGCCCAGTATTGACTTCACCAAGGGTGACCGTCCAGTCCACATTTGCCTTTATTTGCAACCTTTTGACAGTATAATCTGTTAGTGTTTCAGATAATCGAAAGTCAAAGTGCATGATCATCATGACAAGTTGAAGTGGATGCTACCTTTGCTGATCATATAGATATATGTAGCCTATCCTATAGTTGAAGGATGGAGAGAGAAATTTTAGGCTTTATGCCCCGCCTAGGAAGCAAAGGGGACCCCAGTGGCTTTCTTCCTTGACAGTAACATGAGTAAATCGTCATCATGTCATTGCCATTGGCTTGTGACATTTCTGACATCTGTCTCCATCCTTACTATTGAAATGAAGGCATAGCCGTAAGCTGTTGGCAGCTCGGACAGGCAGATTGTATCTTACTTACCGGTACCATGGAGGTATATATCTTAATAATACCTCCATGCCGGTACCCCTTTCGGCCTAACTGCAGAATAGCCGGGACAGTAGTAGCTCTGTACATTATGTACACTCTGTCCCTCTGTACATTATGTACACATTCCTATCATTTAGCACAGAGTGTCCCGGCTATTCTGCAGTTGCTCCGTACTTACTTCTACTACTACTACCACTACTACTACTACTACCACTATGTCAGTCATGAGATTCATGTCTTCATGTGACAGCTGGTGCATTGCGATTTTTACACATTAGTCTTTGTGTACAGACGTCTCTCTCCATGGAGAAGTCCATATTCAACTATAGAAAAGACAAATACCACTGGAGAACTACGGTAGTGACCATTTATCACATCCCACTTTTTCGTCTAAGAAAAGCTGAGTGCTGATTTGGGTCAATCTGGATGAAGCATAGATTAGAAAGGATCTTTATCAACTGACATTTTTTGCCATATCCCGATTGGGTTGAAACATCAAGAGGTGTGTTTCTTAATTGATGTAGACTATCTCTTTCCAGATTTTGATTGATTACCCCACGACGAAGCTATGGCAATGTTAACGACTGTGATAGATATTGATGGAATGACGTGCCAGTCATGTGTAAAAAATATTGAGGGAATGATTGGTGCAGTCCCTGGGATACATTCAATTAAGGTTAGTACAAGACGTGTCTGTTGATTAAAATGAGCTTGATGTTTTGTTAGTTAATGTATTTCTTGATAGATGGAAGCACCTGGCAGCCTGGTTTGTCCTCTATAATAATATTGTTTTGTCCTATCATGCGGAGCATACTAGTGTTATTGACTTATCAGCGACTAGTGTGTTGTTCTGTAGGTAGTGCACCATTCAATATGGGACGACTCCATGGTTTTCAACGTATTCAGGATATTTCATCGCTTTATCAGTAATTTTTTAGAATTGTCTCTCGTTTGTTTTTATGGTTTTTTCCTCGAAATCCTGTTTACTTCCTGTTTACTAGAGGACATAAGACAATGGTCATTCTTGTTTATTGGGAAAACCCCGGATTGATTCCTGGTATTGATTGGGTGTTGTGTTCCATATATTTTCTTTTTGTGCTGGTTCTGTTAATAGGTGTCCTGTTCGAGTCCTGGTCATTAACTACTACTCTGGCATGTCTGAGTTTTGTATCTTCCCTGCAGTGACCTCTGATAAGGTTAAAGTCTTGCTATGATTATAACTTCCTGGAAGAACATGGTCATTTGAGGACCTAAAGACTTTCTGGCATGACTGTAGTCTGTATGGTGGTTGACCACCTGAGAAAAACACAATCATGTCTGTTTTGAAATCAAATCAAAATCATACAGTCAAATTGCCCATTGTTAACTTAAACTACAGTAATAAATGTCATTGCAAGTATAGCCAAGGTCAGGATTTTGCCCCAGCCTCTTTGGTCAGATCAAGAGTATTCTCTGACAAAGGCAGGATCAAATTCGATGTGAGCCGTGTTATTTCAACAGCTGCATCATTGAACCAAGGATAAGCAGATGCTTGTGTTCTCAATCAAAAAGGACATACATTAACTTTCAGTGACCATGCATGATCCCGACAAGTGATACCTGACATTTCAATCTACTTTGCCTTCAGTGGCAAGTTGTGTCAATTGGCTAACTCGGATGAAAGACAGGTTACACCTCTGAAGTGAAAACGTCATGTGTATTGATCCTGAAGCAAGGTTTTCTTCATTCTTTGAATAAGTTGAGGACTCTGATAACATAAGGAGCGTTTTCTAAAAATGTAACAAGTTTTGCTGTGACATTATGTTTCGAAAAAAAATAAATAACGGACATGAGTATCAGGAGATACGACTCATACAAGCTGAAGCTTGTCATTGCCAGGATGTTAGGGTGAGTTGTGTCGAAATTTTGGGAGCATGTTCTTTACCAATGGTGTTAATTCTAATCTGGGCAGGGAATACAAAGTACCCAAGATGCCAGTAAGAATAGTCAGAGAAAAACAGAGATGCCAAGATTGTTTGAACCAAGCCTTCTCTAGAAGAGTACATTGTAGCTCGCGGAAAATAGTTTTTAAAGTTCAGTCTTTCCCCTGCATTGAAAGTTAGCATGTTATTTACTATTTCCAAACCGAAGTTGTCACCTGTTGTTTTCCTATCGTTTTAGGTTGATCTTGACAAAAAAGAAGGGACCGTGAACTTCGATGCTGCAAGCCACACCCCTGCGAGCATTGCAGACAGAATTGATGACATGGGTTTTGTCGCCAAGGTCAAACACAAGGACAAAAGGTCAACTGACAGTCAGACTGTTGTTAACATTGTTGGCATGACATGCCAGTCCTGTGTGAAAAATATTGAGGGTAACATATCAGGCAAAAGTGGTGTACGAAGCATTGTTGTTTCCCTGGAGAAGAAAATGGCCACCGTTTCCTATGATCCATTCCTGACTACTCCACAAGCCGTCTGTGATGCAATTGATGACATGGGGTTCGAAGCTGCGCTTAATCAAACAGTGCTGATTTCTGTCGAGGGTATGACTTGTCAGTCGTGTGTTCGTAACATCGAAGGCATGATCTCGACAAAGCCGGGCGTGGTGTCAATCAAGGTCTCACTTGAAGACAAGGAAGCTGGAATAGTTTACAATCCGTTGGAAAGCTCGCCGGAAAAATTACGGGATTCTATCGATGATATGGGATTTGATGCATCTTTAAATGAGAAATCAGCTGCACCTGGTGCCTGTGTTTGTACTTGCACTGTCAGCATTGTTGGCATGACATGTAACTCTTGTGTGAAAAATATCGAGGGGATGATTTCTGGGGTGGAAGGTGTGAAAAAAATATCAGTGTCGCTTGATAAGGCACAGGGTGTTGTGGACTATGACCCGAAAGTAATATCAGCCGAAGTGATTGCGGATAAAATCGATGATATGGGATTTGAATCTAAGGTAATCAACCCAGGGTCTGAACCTAAGGGACCCGGTGTACAAGAGACTGTGATAAGCATATCAGGTATGACATGCAACTCGTGTGTGAAAAGTATCGAGGGGAAAATGGCGGATTTTAGAGGTGTACAGAGCGTGAAAGTTGTGCTAGCAGAGGGACGAGGCTACTTCCAGTACGACCCGAACTTGGTGAAACCGCAGGAGTTAGCAGATGCTGTGGATGACATGGGATTTGATGCAGCTTTACCTGACAGTAAGTACATTCAATTAGACTTCTCTTCTATTTATGCCATCTTTATAGGAGAGGTCGGTAGAAAGACAGAGACGCAGTACCCCAGGTATAGGCCAACAAGCCTACAGCAGAATCAATAAAAATATTGATTGTTTCATTGTGGGTGTTCAAACAAGCCAAGTTTGATAAGCTGCCACCTGCCTTGTTGAACTGATTTCACACTGTGGTTAACTGAATAAAACCATGTCATCCCAACTCTTTAAACAGATATGACAAGGTTGTCAAAAATTATGTGAAAACTATTGCCTTTCTATAAATATTTATTCATCCTGAATGGAATGCAGGGATGAGAGATTTCTGTTCTAACCGAACCAGTTATTTGTGACCTTGGTGAAGGCATTTTACTAGATGATCCAGCAATCGCAGTGTAGATGACTGTCACAAAAAGACTACAACTGAGGAGATAACCGATGGTCCCAGTAAACAATAAACCTTAAACCTCACTCCTATCCTCTTTTGTAATTTCTCTCAGATTCTGTTGATCTCCTGGAGCAGTCCATCGGGAAGTTGGTCGACAACTCACATTCAAGGACGCCAAAACCCAGTACATCTGACCCCCTTGTTGAGATAAGCCTTGGACTTGAGCTCCCTTCTCATACAATTTCAAGGAAATCCTCGCCGGAGGAAGATGAAGATGCCAGACGAGATTATCGCATCCAGGTGGCGTCGAGCGATGACGAATTGGAGAAGGTTCACCTGAAAGTGACCGGGATGACGTGTGCATCATGCGTGGCCAACATTGAGAGACATCTCATGAAAGTAGAAGGTGAGGTCCTCCAAAAATTACAATTGTTACAAGTGCCAATTCCCGTGAGATGATGAGTGTTAATAGCAGAGTCAACATGGCGCTAAATTTCAAAGAGTGCGTGGCCAGTTATGGTGGGCTTAACGAGACGCCGCTTGGCCAGATTCAGCCGCATCATAAGCAAGAGGGTTAATGCTCTGCTCTCAACCCATCGTTTAAAGAGATGGGCGTTTTGATAATTCTAATGAAGGTTGGAGCTCCTAATTAATAGCCTATCACTCGACCTTATTAATCCACCAGCTGCTGTCAAAGATTCTCGATATACTTGTCAATGGTTATATCTCTTGATCAGTAAATTGTCAAGACAATAAGTAGGCCTGTTTCAATACTGTTCTGGCTGTAAAATCTATGTTAAATCAGAGTCTATGCTCTTATTCAAAAGTTCAAATGGATATTAAGCCTAATTACTGCACCAGCTGCTGTTCTCTGGTTGATTCATGCTTGTCAATTTTGATATCTCAAGATCATAATTGTCTAAACAACAAATATTTTTCAATGCCATTTCAGGGGTGAAGTCTGTGCTGGTTGCATTGATGGCCCAGAAGGCTGAAGTGAAGTATGACCCAGCATATATCATGCCCTCTCAAGTCGCCTATCAGATAATGGAGCTTGGATTTGATGCTACAGTCTTGGAGAGTGAGACTGCGGGCCAAGGAACTGTGGAATTGTCGGTAAGTGACTGTCTGAAATTACGAACTTCCTTCATTTCCTGGCCCTTCACTGGCTTCAGAAATAGGGCTAATTTGATATGTTTGACTGTTTGAATGACTTTAGTCTTATTTGCCCCTAAAGAAAGTCAACCATAAAACTAATGGTATCATTCAATAGTGCTTGGGAAGAGATTTCCAAAGACTGTCATGTCAGTGATAACAGGTGTTGTAAATTCTGTATACTTTTGTGTTACATTTTCAGTGCCTCACACAATCTAAGAGTTCATTTAATTTTTAGTTCGATTTGCTTCTACTTCTAGATTACTGGTATGACATGTTCCTCATGCGTCCACCTGATTGAGTCCTCACTGATGAAGAAGCGAGGTATACTGTCCGCCTCGGTAGCCCTAGCCACTCAGAAAGGGCGAGTCACTTATGAGACAGAGTTAACTGGGCCAAGGGATGTTATAGCTTTGATTAATGTAAGTAAATTTTGTTTTATTTTGGATGCAGTACAATAAATATGGGCTACACAGGTGGTTCTGTATATTCCAGTACAAACATTAGGGCCAATGGCCATTCTGTAGATGAGTAGGACCAGATGCTGTGGACAGGTTTGATGTATGAAGTGTTGGCACCTGTCACACATTTACAGGGAGCTGGTGGCTTAATTGTTAGAGGGCTGTGCTTCTGACCAAGAGGTTGTGGGTTCGACTCGCTTCCTGATGTGTTTGAGTTTGAAGGTTGAAGGTTGAATGTGCGCTATATAACTAGCTGCTCGTTTACATCCCCAGAAAATGTTGAGATGATGTACTGCATGGAGCAATGACTTGTAGATTCTCATCAGAAACTACAATCTGACTGTCTTATGTTATTTTTCTCCTTTAGGGAATGGGATTTGAGGCATCTCTTCTGGCAGATGATGTCAAGGATTGTGGGAATTCAGAGTACAAGCGGCAGATCAGACAGTAAGTGGGTCCACTGATACTGGCACGTTATCAAAATATTGCCAGAAGAAACTGTGCACTTTTAAAACTTGTGCCAGCATTCAAGAGTATATAAGTTACGATGCTGGCTCATATAAAGTGACACACTAACTGTATAAGATATATAGTCTTGTCAAATGTGTGTCAGATTGTCGTTTCAAAATTGTCTTTGAAAATTCTTTCCAGATGGAAGCGCTCATTCCTATTCTCACTGGTGTTTGGTGTGCCAGTCATGTTCATCATGATGTACTTCATGTTCACCAAGATGGCCGCCATGAAGGCCATTTCTGCCGCGGCAAATCATTCGTCAAACTCCACATCCGAGATGTATCATCCCCCAATGATCTGTCTGGGCCTGTCCTTGGAAAATCTACTTATGTTTTTACTGGCCACTCCGGTTCAGGTGAGATAAGATGTGTGTCGCTGCTGTTCTTCGATTCTCTTATTGCCACGTCTGCCATTTTGAGCCATCAGTATGTTGATCAGAGGGTTGGGAGAGGACCTAAACTGAAATAACTGCTGATGATATTTTTTCATCGAAGAGAAATTGTATGTAGCTGGCGGAGGGATGGATTCCAACAAACAGTCTATCATGTTTATATTATACAGTGGCTTATTCAGTGTCATGGTCTTTAAAAGTACACTGACAACACATTTATCAGTATTCACAGTCTATCACTTCTCCAATTTCAGTTCATCGGGGGCCGCTATTTCTATATCCAAGCTTACAAAGCAATGCGTCATGGTGCCACAAACATGGACGTATTGATTGTCATGGCGACAACATTAGCATATTCGTATTCAGTATTAATCGTTATAATCGCCATTGCGCTGAAAATGGATGTCAGTCCGAAGACGTTCTTTGAGACGACCCCTATGTTGATGGTGTTCATCTCCCTTGGACGATGGCTGGAACATGTGGCCAAGGTATGAAATGTACTTGTTTCAAAAGATTGTATCAGTCATGTCTGTACATGTTAGGTAGCAGACCTTTGATGAATACCTGTAAATGGGGCTGTGAGTTGTGTGCCTTTTCATGGCCCTACAAACAGTGATATCACATGATGGTTAGAGCTATTAGGGTCAGCTTATAGAACCAATAGATAACATCATCAGTAGCTTTCTAGTGGATGGAAATGTCTGTAGTTTTTGTCTGACAATTCGCAACAGAATCGCCAGCGTGGTGCTTCAAAGATAATCAGACTAAATTCAAATGCTTTGTTAACAATTAAAAAGATCGTCAGGAAGATTACACTTGCAATCAATTTTTCTGGTTTTTTAGGGGAAAACGTCAGAGGCGTTGACAAAGTTAATGAATCTGAAAGCAACGGAGGCTCGATTAGTCACATTCGACAAGGCGGGGAACGTAGAAAGTGAAAAGAATATTAGCATTGACCTCGTCCAGAGAGGTGACTCCCTCAAGGTCGTTCCAGGGGAGAAGATACCGGTCGATGCCAAAGTCATTGATGGGTCGTCTACCTGTGATGAATCGCTGATTACCGGCGAGTCCATGCCCGTGCCAAAACAGATTGGTGAGTTCTGAAGTGAGGTTTGAGAGTGAACGTGACATCTGTCTTTCAGTAGCATAACTAAGATATGCACATTTAGTGTTGCCATGATGGCTAAGGTGGATGTAACTTTGTGTTTCTGATGCTGCTTCTAATTTTCCTCACGAATAAGAGAAGGTTGTTTAGTTTTCTTAGAGGACCTTCTATTGTCTCAGTCCTTGACAATTTATTTCTCATTCTAGGATCATCTGTGATCGGCGGCTCCCTGAACCAACGCGGCATGTTGATCCTCGAAGCCACTCATGTTGGAGCTGAAAGTGCCCTATCCCAGATTGTCAAGCTTGTTGAGGAAGCGCAGACATCAAAGGTGAGTAGTTGTGAATGAAGATGGAGCTCAAACATATTGAAATGATAGAGTACTTCTAACTAAAATCTTGTTCTTTTTGTAAAGAAACTCTCACTGTCAAAATGGTGATCAACTATCGCTTGACCAATTAATTGTTGATAGGCATGTAAATTTTGGTAATTTCGTAGCTTCTGCAGACATTTTTGTCCCAAAATAATAACCTTTCTCTTTATTTTTCCCCAGGCTCCAATTCAACAACTCGCTGACAAAATAGCTGGCTATTTCGTTCCTATCGTTTGTGGGTTGTCAGCCCTGACATGCGTGATCTGGGTCATCATCGGCTACATTAGTATTTATGCCATTGATCACAACTATATGGTAGGTACAGATCTGCAGCCTTCTTCTTGACCTGATTGAACTTAAGTTAACTTATAAATTCTGGACTATTGCAAGGGACACTGCCATGATCAACAGTTCGATCACTAATGGCTGTGCTGCACTAGTTGCCTGAAATCTCTTCATGCTCTCAAAACTCTAAAAATGGATTGCAAACTATCTTAACATCCACAATTTCAGGAAGGTGAAGGAAGGAATCGCCATGAGATCATCTTTGAGCATGCGTTCAAGTTTGCTATCACCGTCCTGTCGATCGCCTGTCCCTGTTCTCTCGGTCTCGCCACCCCCACGGCTGTCATGGTGGGAACTGGAGTAGGGGCTACGAATGGTATACTCATAAAGGGTGGTGAACCCTTGGAGAATGCACACAAAGTAAGATTTTCACTGGTACATTCCGAGCAAGTTTTACTGTGAGCTTGCTTGGTTGCATATCATGTGGATGGAGAGACTGGCCTTCCAAAAATAGATTGAACTGTCTAAGTTTGAAATATCATTGCTAGATACTGAGACAAGAGCTGTCGTCCATATTACTGCCATAGTATAGTTATAATGATGTGGCCACATGAACAATTTGTCTACATCCAAAACAGAGAAGCGTACTTTCATATTCAAAACATTGATGTACTTTGAAATGAAACTGACAAGAAGTTGCTTTCACTTGATGAAACATTTTTGTTCTCTCTTTCCTACTACAGGTGAAAAGCATTGTGTTTGACAAAACTGGTACCGTTACCCATGGAGTGCCAAAGATGTCCAAACTGTCTGTGTTCTGTTCACCCAAATTCCTCACGATGCACCAAGTGCTTGCGATCATTGGAACCGCTGAAGCCAGTTCTGAACACCCCATTGCTAATGCCATTGTCACATATGTCAAAAATGTAAGTACATGTATTTGCATACCGGTTTAGGTTATGAAATCTTACAACCACTCTTTGTGAAAATAAAAACACATGTTGTGAAAATTCAACGTGCTGAAGAATAAAGTGTATGTTTATGTTTGATTCTACGCAGTCTAGCCAAAATGGACATAAATCCAATATGCAGTATGGGTGGCCGCAGGTTAAAAGGTCCCAAAAAAATGTGATATTTCAGTGTGGTCAAGCCTTGAATGAGAATGCAAGTGTTCTGTATTCTTCCGTTCTCCGTGTTATCTGTTTAAAATTGCTTAAAAAATGTTACAACATTTCTTTATTTTTGTTAAGGCTTTGAGGATAACCACCCTTGGAAAGACGGTGGATTTCCAGGCTGTTCCTGGCTGTGGTCTGAAGTGCCAAGTGACCAATGTTGAAACTGTTTTTGACAACTCACCACGGGAGACAGACAATAATGTTGGCATCAATGGTGCCTTCGTGGGATATGATGTGGCCATCGATGGGGTGGTGGTCGATCATGGCAAAGCGGTCGAACGACTTCTCCCTCTCTCTTGTGAGTTGATGACTATTTTTATGGCTTGTGTCCTGTGATATGCAGAAAACACGTTATGAGATGTAGTTTGTCCGAAAATGCTGGGTGATGAAAGTTGTTTTCATGTGTGTCTAATAAGATGGGTCTTTCTTTCTTGCAAAACATGCTGTGCCTGAAGGTGACTTTGCCTCCATATCATATTAGGCTTCTACATCAGAACTTACTTTAAATACCCATGAAATTTGACACAAAATGATTAAATAAAGGGTCAAAGTTTGAGATGCCCTTGGGAACAACTCATGAAAGTCAGCTATAAGTTTTCTTTTTGCTGAATCATCAAAATTTTCCCTGCAGCTCCACCTATCGTTGCTGGCACCACCGCCCCTGTCCAGTATAACGTTCTGATCGGGAATCGTGAATGGATGACAAGAAATGGTCTTCAAGTGACTGAGGAGGCCAACGAAACCATGACATTACAAGAAGAACAGGGAGAAACTGCTATACTCTGTTCAATCAATGGTATGTTCTGGGAAGAAAACACTTTGGGTTTATAGTCTGATATCAATTCCAGCAGTCGAGGGTATCATCTGACTTCACGCTTTATACCCAAATCTATGTGTGTATGATGTGAAGTGATGACATTGGTCAGTTTTTGCCAAGTCAAATTGTCATAGTGACCACATATTATTGACCTATGAGAACAACCAAGTTGAAAGTGCAAATGCAAAAGACAGCTGAGTATATCCAATCCAGTATACAGGATTGACTGTCAAAATAAGAGAACGCAAAAGAAAGAAAAGGGAATTATTGATTGACCTTGTGTTCCTTCCTATAGGAGTGGTGGTTGCTATGCTATCTGTTGCTGATACAGTGAAGCCGGAGGCCCATCTTGCAATCTACACTCTGAAGCAGATGGGCTTAGAAGTGGCTCTACTCACTGGTGACAACAGAAAAACGGCCAAAGCAATTGCAAGACAGGTTAGTAATGATAGTCCTATTGAGGCACAAATGAATTGAATGCGCATGTCCATTCAGCCAGGCATAATCCATGTCATTCTACAGTAGTCAGATTGTTTTTTCTCAGCGTTCGCTGTGCCCTTAGAGGAGTCTCATACAGTGTAATGTTATCCAAATCAATGAACCGTATTCAACTTCCAATTGTTTTTTCTAATTTCCTATGTGTCATTTCTAGGTTGGAATCACGAAGGTCTTCGCCGAAGTTCTCCCATCTCATAAAGTGGCCAAGGTCAAACAGTTACAAGAGAACGGGCAATGCGTTACCATGGTTGGGGATGGTGTCAATGATTCACCGGCCCTAGCCCAGGCTAATGTGGGCATAGCTATTGGGACGGGCACTGATGTGGCCGTGGAGGCGGCTGACGTCGTCCTTATCAGGGTGAGTGTCTTGCTTTGATACCAATGGTTCAGTATGTTTTGTGGTCGATGATCTTATGGGTCGAGAGAAATACGCTTCATCTCCTCACATTCAGGCAATCAATCAATCAATGTCATCAAGACAAACCATTGCTTTAACTCTAAGGAAAATCAATTTCACTTCCAGAATGACCTTGTTGATGTTGTAGCAGCCATGTTGCTCTCCAAGATGACAGTGAGGCGGATCAGGATCAACTTCGTTGCAGCGACCATCTACAACCTGATAGGAATCCCGATAGCCGCTGGCATCTTCATGCCGCTCGGTTTAGAGCTGCAACCATGGATGGCCTCGGCTGCAATGGCCGCATCATCGGTTTCTGTTGTAATGTCCTCTTTACTGTTAAAATTGTGAGTATTCATGAATTGCACTGATGCAGCACACTGGTGTCTTAATTCTATTGCAGAATTTGGTCCAAACTTATCATATCAAAGTTTGCCTACAGATTTTGTTTTGACTTGTTTGTGATTTGACGTTTTTGGATTACATCATTGCTGCATTTAAAATTTAAGAAAGTGTATTGATGTTTTTAATTTGATAAACATGAACATGCCAAGTAGTTGTCATCTATGGATGATTGGCGTTTGGCGGAGCCCCCAATGTCTTCTCATACTGCATTCTGAAATGCGAATTACTGTCTTGTTTCAGGTATAAAAAGCCATCGCGGGAGAGTCTCCTGACCCACCAATATCATAAAAACTATGTCGAGGAACAAACGCACCCGCTACAGATTGATGTGTACCGTGGTGTGAGAGAGGTTCACCAGGAAGTCAAGGGCAGTATGCGTGGCAGTATCAAGGCCAGCATCGGAAGCTTCATCTCCAAGTTGAGTGGCGGCAGTGCAGGAAGTGGGAAAAAGATCATTTACGAATCGATAAAGACAAGTCTATTGGCGGGATCGGAATCTGAGGATGATAATGTTCAGTTTGAATCTACATTTTTGTAATACTGTGCCGGACGAATTTTTTTTTGTGTGTTTGTATTCGATTTATCATTCTGATTGTGAATAACATTGGAAGAGATTGGATTCACAGTATCATGTAATGAGGAAAAGGGGTAAAATAGGGCCTAAGGTTCGAAGTGATAATTGTGTGAAACAAATGACGTTCCAAAACAATTTGATGTCCGATGCTATCGGTTAAACAGCCAAGGTTCCACTTCGCAAATCATGAAAAAATGGCATTGTCATAATTTATTACAAAATTTTACTATATTCAGACAGTTTTGGTGCCAATGTGTTTTTTCTTTTTCCTCAATCATGAAGAGTGGTTTCAGACAGTTATTGATGATATGTATTAGATTGAATTAATAATTCAATGTATATTCAATTTTTCTAGTATTTCTGTGTTGAGCAGTATGAATCTACTATTAGACGCACCGACTTTAATCTACCAGTATTTCTATCAACTTTACCATATGCATATGCCACTAGGCACTATCATTTCTGAGCTACCTGTGTGAGGATTTAAGTTTTTCTTATCTCATTACTTTCTCACCTTCATTGAAAATGTTCGACCTTTCTTACATGTACATGTATTATAGCTTCAAAGAAGCGTCTTGTATTAATTTTGTATCTTTTGAACACAACTTCATCTTCTCCTTTACCACTCGGTAGTATTACACATTCGGTATCAGTGTTCAGGTTCTGTGTTAATCTATAACCCTTTATTAGCAAGGCTGTTATTGCAATGAATGTATTCAATGAGAAAATAACCTGGTGCCCAATTTGGTTAGAAAATCTGAGGGTTGTGATAATAAGAGAAACTAAAAAATGTGCATGGGATTAAATTTTTAAAGTTCTAAATTTCAAAGCTCTAGTCACCAGGTATAAATGTCATTTTTTGTGGCAAATAGGGTGCAGCAAGGTGCATATGAAATTATTCAGAATTTCCATGATATTTGACAAAAATGGTGCCCTGTAAGTTGAATTTCTTGGCATAATGACACACCATTATGGCTTTGTAAGAAATGTTTAAGTGTTAATTATTTTATTAAGAATATAGGTGAAATCATGTGAATAAATGGACTAAAATATATTTCTGAGCAAATTGATATTTACTTTTATTACAGGGACAGCTGTTTTGGCAACTTCACAATCTATGCATCCAGATAAGGACAAACTCCTATGCTGCAGGTACAACCTATTGGCAGAAAAAAACCCAGCTTTTACTAGTTAGCATTGAAGGCCCTCTCGTCACGTACTACAAGTTTTACTGGAATAAGGACACTCTCACAACCTGTCATTCTTGTCCTCGCCAACAAAGAATTGAGGATATTTCACAAATCGCCCTGTTGACATTAAATGCGTCACAGTCTGACCACACTGAGGACGACAAGACCATATTGTCAACTATACAGCCTTGCTGCATCGAAGAGTCACAGTCAGACCACACTGAGGACGACGAGACCATATAGTCAACTATACAGCCTTGCTGCATCGAAGAGTCACAGTCAGACCACACTGAGGACGACGAGACCATATAGTCAACTATATAGCCTTGCTGCATTGAAGAGTCACAGTCTGACCACACTGAGGACGACGAGACCATATTGTCAACTATACAGCCTTGCTGCATCGAATGAGTCACAATCTGACCATACTGAAGACAGCATGGCACATCTGTAAACCTAATGACCTTGTTAAGAGTTACAAAGACAAGAGAACAACATGACCATTTTGTCAACCTAACAGCCTTTGTGAAATGTGTTACATTCTGACCATACTGAAAAGAGCCTGATTGTTTTGTTAGATATGAAGCCTTTGCTGATTGTGCGGCCACAATCGGACCATACTATGGACAACATGATAACACAACCATTTTGTCAGTATAAGTGCCCGCACAATCTGACTAGACTAAGAACAAACAGACCATTCTGTCAACTACACAGTAGTTTTACAGTGAATGTGTCATGAGCTGGTCATACTGAGGACATCAGGGCCACATTGTCAGCCTAATAGCATCTGAAATGTGTCACAATCTGACCATACTGAGGACAAGCAGCCTTTGCCAATAATACTGTATCGTCACACTGAATGTGCTGTCTCGCCATCCCCGAGTACATTAAGGACAATAGGACAACCTGATCATTTCGTCAACCATGCAGCCTTGTTTTATCGACAGTATCACTATCTGACAACACTAAAGACAACAGGACACCCCAACCATTTTGTCAACAAAGCGTCACTATCTGACCATTCATACGATCCGACCATAGTGTCAACTATGCAAGGCTAACATTGAAAGTGTCACAATCCGACCATACCATGGACAATAGAACAACATGACCAGGAAGGTGGTCCAGGACATGGGGAAGGGGATCCGAAATAAAAGTCAGAGAAGCAGTAGAGACATGATAAGTCAGACATTTTATTAATCATATAAATACATAGTGTAAGCTTTATACAAGTTTTTTTTACAAGGCACCAATCAACACAAGAGGTATGTAAGCATGAGTCTGACGTATACGTATACGTACAAATGTCCAAGTGTCCTTGTTACAAGATGGATACATCTCAAAGACATATTCCGGGTTCGTTGTAACCCTTATACGGTACGAGACCTGTCCAATGAATGTTCAAATCAGCTATGGCGTATTTGAACTAACACCGTAAAAGATCCAAAACACGACATTGAAAACTAAAAAAGCGGAGGGGAAGAAAATCTTCGAGAAATTTTCAACTTGAATTGAAGTCATTGCCTTGCAGTCGAAACGTTTCTTTCGTGGTTTCTCCTCTTGTTTGCTTCCAGAGGCCTCTCCATTAGTATGACTGTTCTCCATCTTATCATCGCTGTCACCCGCCGGCCCAACCTTGGATTTGAATTTTTGCGCAAACTGAAATATGAGGAAAATGGTGTATGACAGAAACTATCAAACGTCGACATTAGACCATATACGTCGGCCTCTAAGGACCCTTTCCTGAACCTCTCTATCTACTAATAACGTTCTCAGTGATGTGGATGAAGGGTAGAAACTAATTCGGTAAGATTAGTATGACCTGAAGCAATGTTTTTGTTTACTGGTGTGATCCACGGTAATTTCTCACGATCCGATCCACTCACACACTTTAAAAAAGTTTATTAACGTTTTTCAGCCGGCTACAGAGGCATCGCCAGAAATGGGGTGTAGTTCCAAAACACATTACTTCAAATAGTGCGTTTTTGGAAGTTCCCATGCATGGCAAACTCAATAAGATGAATTTATTTACATGATGTGTTTGACCTTACAGGTTCCATGAAAGCTTTTTATATGGTGGTGCATTTCATGTGTTACATTCATCAGTGAAAGGACTCAGGCCCTTATATACGAATATCGAAATTGTTATTAATTTAGTCAGAGTGCTAGTCAATAAACGAGTTATGAAAAGCTTTTGTTAGTTTTTATAGATCAGACCCGAGTTAGTAATGTTTCCGACAGATGTTTGAGTTATTGTCTTCGTTGGAGTTCGACCGCAATTGATAATTTTCGATGTCCATATTCTAAATCAATATCATGCTATTTTATAAATTCTCTTATCAATGAAGCCATCACCATTTGCTAACAATCATGCACACTGGGTAGCATACGTTGCGCTCCACAGCGGAAAGCCATGCATGATGCTTTACACCATAACCAGTGGGTAGGCAACGCCTGTTGATGCTTTACACCATAACCAGTGGGTAGGCAACGCCTGTTGATGCTTTACACCATAACCAGTGGGTAGGCAACGCCTGTTGATGCTTTACACCATAACCAGTGGGTAGGCAACGCCTGTTGATGCTTTACACCATAACCAGTGGGTACGCAACGCCTGTTGATGCTTTACACCATAACCAGTGGGTAGGCAACGCCTGTTGATGCTTTACACCATAACCAGTGGGTAGGCAACGCCTGTTGATGCTTTACACCATAACCAGTGCAACGCCTCTTGTTGATGCTTTACACCATAACCAGTCCAACGCCTATTGTTGATGCTTTACACCATAACCAGTGGGTACGCAACGCCTGTTGATGCTTAACACCTTAACCAGTGGGTAGGCAACGCCTGTTGATGCTTTACACCTTAACCAGTGGGTAGGCAACGCCTGTTGATGCTTTACACCATAACCAGTGGGTAGGCAACGCCTGTTGATGCTTTACACCATAACCAGTGGGTAGGCAACGCCTGTTGATGCTTTACACCATAACCAGTGCAACGCCTGTTGATGCTTAACACCATAACCAGTGGGTAGGCAACGCCTGTTGATGCTTTACACCATAACCAGTGGGTAGGCAACGCCTGTTGATGCTTTACACCATAACCAGTGGGTAGGCAACGCCTGTTGATGCTTTACACCATAACCAGTGCAACGCCTCTTGTTGATGCTTTACACCATAAACAGTGGGTAGGCGATTGTCGTTGATGTTTTGCACCAATATCAGTGGGTGGGCAATGGCAATACCCGAAATGTGTAGGCAATTGATAACCAGTGGTTCGTTGATACTTTAGAGTAGACCATTACCAAAGGGCAAACAATTAGTGTTGATACATTACAAGACAGCTAAATAGTGCGTTAACTAATCCTTGAACATGCAATTCTTGTAAATGCTACCATCAACGGTGTACATTCAAATGCAATATATATTTGCTATACCACCAATTTACTACAGGGATCGGTAACCAACATATTGAAATCCATGCAAAGTAAACAAGAATGATACCAAATTGAGCTGTTCTCTTTTACTAAGTACCGCAAATCCAAACTGTAAAGTCAAAGTTGTCTGTTAATGCGACATTTGATATAATTATAGTCATCATGTAAGAGTAAGCAACAATCAACGAACTATTGTAATTCCGAGATCATTTATTTTCAACTATTTGAACATTTCTAACTGAGACCCCTACTCGTTCAGCATTTGGTGATGCGTGGACCAAAATCGTAAAATTACGGATGATGGGTTCTTTCATGGTGATCTTTCGAAATGGTAAACTGGTTAACCTTGATCTCTCCTTCTCGGAACAATTTGGAGTTTGATGCAACCACCGATTTTGATGGGCCTTCGGACTGGGCAGTGACAAGATGTTCCCAACATCCCACCCATGCATATAATAAACTCCCTATTTGACTCATATCTTCATCGAATTGTCTCTTTGCCAACTTACCGCTGAGACCACGCTTTCCTTCTGTTCTTTCTCCTTTTCCTCCGCCTTTTTTCTGTCCTCCTGTCGGGATTTGTGGTTTGCGATAGCATACTCCAGCAGGGCAGCCACCACGAACACCAAGCAGACGGCCATCCACACATCAATGGCTTTGGTATAGGCAACCCTGCAATTTTAAAAGGATTTCTATATCAACATACAAGCACAGTAGGTTTTCGTGTCTTTCGCTCCATCAATCTGTTTTTCTGAAATATATCCCCATGAACACTGCCTGGACTATTTCCTTGACGAACAAGGGAGACAATCTCCAAATGTAGAAGCTCATAAAGTCAAATGCGAAATGTTGAAGTAAAGGTTTTAGTGGAACTGGCAAATGGCGATCTTGACATGCTAAGTCACAAAGTAAAGTATGTTATGCCAGCGTCCATGGTCGTGATAGTCAAGATGGTGATCTGGCCCAGTGAGACGCGGGCTGATTATGGCCTTACCTGGGTAAAGTCTGTGTTATGCCAGCGTTCATGGTCGTGATAGTCAAGATGGTGATCAAACCCAGTGAGACGCGGGCTGGGACGGCTCTCACATCGATGAAAAAGGAGACAAAGGACAAGCAGACGATGAGGATGCTTGGAATGAACGTCTGGCTGACGTAGAACATGATCTCACGCTTAAGGCTGAACTCAACGAAGAGACAACTGTAGGTGCCTAAAAAGAGATTTGCAGAAATATTTGGCTATAGCATGTTGTAAAGCAACCATGACCATCATCGACCGTTAGTAACCATTTTGGTAATGCTGTTAAGCAGTGACGACCATTGCTTTTTTACCATTCACAGAGATTATTCGCTTATGTTGCAAAGCATCATCAACCATTGCTTACCCATTGGTAATGACGTAAACCATCCACAGCTATCGGCTACTTACTGGTGATGTTGTCAATCCATCGATGTTAGTTTGCACTTTCGCAAGTGTTAAAGCATCTGATACTGATGAATGATGCCATAATTAGATGAAGAACGCAAACTAGACGACTTAGAAACCGCTCATGCACTTAGCCCCAATTAGTTTTCAAAATTGAATTTCTAGATGGTGACCAGGACCTGTTATGTAGACCTGTGTACAGTTCCCGAGTTTGGTCTCTGAATCCACGAGGCTGAACTCGGGCAGCTTCTTGGCACTGCTGGCTATCTGTATGGCTTCTTCTGCCTTGTGCCAAGCGAAGACGAGCTCGTTCATGGTGTAGCCATCTGAAAGAGAAACTTCACTTTTAGCAGATATCTGGATTGTGTAGGGGCAGAATCGTTCAATGAGTTTAGAAGAAAAACATCCGATCTTTCACATCGTTATTTCCTCTTGACAGGAATTAGACACTTACAGGTTTCTGTTTTTATTTGGCACTTTTGCTTGTCCATGGGGAAGTAGTGAAGGTCCATATTGCAAGAGAGAGTTAAACTCAATCTGAATCGAAAAAAGATAGAGAAAAGCTGAGTGATAGCCACTTTCAACATACTCGTCAAAAGATATATACAATTTATTCGGTAGCGTTGAATACTTTCAGTGAAAAACACTTGACTGTAAGTATTCTAGGGGTTTCTAAACCCTGGGTTGACAGTGTGTGTATTTTTGGCTGTAGAGGGCGTCTACATTCAGACAATCAGGAGAATTTTTGTATGAGGGGAAGCCGGCTCCAAGTGTGTGCAACAAAACCCGTAAGATGTGCCCACATGTTTTCATCATATTTGTTTACCTTTGACTGTAAAGGACATCCCCATTCGGATGAATCCTGAGTAACTTATTCGGGACGGTAATTTGATGCGAGTTAGCCTTCTTCTCATTGGAGAAGAAAGTGTCAGGGACCCAGATTTCTCCTACCCTGTTGTAGCCGAGGGTTATGGGCGTGGTGTAGGCCGTGTACTGCAGCCGTGGGTCGTTCCAGCGCTGACGGAAGAACACGCTGATGGTATATTCCTGGAAAATGAGCGTTATTGAGTTGAAAGTGTGATGTGAATACTCATCGTCCAGACTTATCGACCAAAATATGACTTTTGAAAGAAACTGCTGGTACATCCCGAGGTCACAATCGTTGAACAGGCGCAGTATAGTGACCAGTGAGTGGGGCGAAACAAAATCAGCCTCAAATGAAACTAATTTGGATTGTTTATCATTATCTGTAGTCTCTGGTGAGCGCAGAAGTTTGCAACTCGCCACATTCTTTTAAAGACACATACATGTACATTGTATATCAATCATTTATACATGTACGTCGTGTTCACTATGATTTTCATTAATGGAACTAATATAGAAAGTCTATAGTTAACTTACCATAGCATTTTCATTAATGGAGCTAATACTGCTGACGAAGAAATCAAATGAGACGGTGGTGGGAGTGGCTACAAGAAAAATAGGTTTACTAAATAAGTTGGTTGTTTATTTTGATTTTCTGTAATTAATCTGTCGAGGCGTTATTATTTACAGGGCATCATATAATAGAAAGTTCATGCGAAATAACGGTACAGACAATCTGGAAAAAAACCATTGAAAAAACGGGACTCGTGTCAGATTGCCATGAAGTGATCGGCGTCGTGGCTTTTTAAATCAGTAAGGAAAAACATACATTTAAATGTATACATGTATATATTTGAAGAAAAACTTTATTCATCAAAGGAATAGAAAAAATCTACAGAATTCAAGAATGCTCACTTGGATGTATAGGTCAGTAAATGCATGCTGTGAAACTCAAGCTATCAATGTGAAACCAATAAATACATCAAACCAGAGTCATTCAAATAAATTTGAAAGACTCTGATCAAACGAAGCTCTTTGAGAAAACGCTTTTGAATATTCTGTCTGTTATAGAATATTATGACCTATATCCGCATTTCATGAGATTTTCTGATGAGCCGTCCAATTAGATTCACACAGCCCTGCTTCACCGAGATAGCTTTAGCCAATGAACCAATCGCAGACGGTACGTCAAATTTGGCGGGCCTTCTGTCATAGCATGTCCAGTCAGATATAAAGAATCCTGCTTCTCGGGGCACGTGTTATTACTCTTTTGACGTTTATTTTTATACGGTATCTGGGCGTTTGTAAATGAAAGTGAGAGTGAGTGATTAACTTACAATCATGCGGTCGGATTCGCTTGTCGTATCCGGTGAGCATGGTGTCGAGAAAGTCCTGGATTGTTGTGGCTCCGCTATAAAAAGTCCAGAGTGACAAAGAAATCATCGTATTAAAGGTCAACGTTGAACATTTAAGAGATTTGATCTTCTTTTTTTTTTCATCAGATGCCGCGAACGACCGACCATCTATTAAGGTCGAGATTTTAAAATTTAAACGTGCATGACCAAAATCAAAACAAATAATACAGTTTTCTTATTGTCACAAGTACCACAGTAACAAACATGTTGTTTTTTCGAAGGATTTTCTTGACAAAAATCGATATATAAAAGCCTATACTTTACTTCTTATAAAAATACCTTTAGGAAAAACTTTCTTATTATAGTTTATCGTATAATAGTGCATTGGGTGTTGCTTTCTGCGTCACGAACGCTACGAAAAACATTGAAATTAATTTATTGGTTAATGGCGTAATGGTAAATCCGTGTTCGTATCGACATATGGTGAACTAATGGTCGTAAGTAGTTGATTCTGATTTACTGGAGTTGAAGACGCTGTATACAATATCGTAAGTTTAGGGTTATTTCATGTCGGTTTCCTTCGAAACAGCATTATTCTCGTGTCTTGTATTGGTAACGCTGATATGATGCTTCACGGTCGCCCCATGCACCATGGCCCGGTTGCTCAATCAGCGTTATTGCAAATGGAATTTACTGAATAACGCTTAGTCGAGCTAAGGTTGGCGTTTGTCCCTAACGCCGATTGAACAGCTGGGCCGATGTCTATAAAAATCTTAAACTTTTAATCATCGCAGGTAGCTGCAACGAAAATTTCTCGGCGTTTGTGGGGCGCTTTTATCAACAGCCAAATTGTACAACGTCCGTCATAGCAAGTGCCCTATACTGCACTCAGTTCTGAGGAGTATCGTCATAATGGCTCGGTTTTACCCGTGATTGATGGTTCAAATCTTTCACGGAAACAGCTGTCATTCTGTATATTTGTTATTCATCTTGAGCTTTTGTATAGGCTTAATAGCTTTGGATGCACCAGACGCTTATACATGAAAATCATATCGATAACGGACGCGACCATCCTGCAAAGATGGCGAGAAAAAAGGGTGACGCAGAATAACAAGAATTGTTTTAAATGTTATCGTCAGTTCTATTGATATTTTCCATAACTTCTGTAATCATAAAAGGTCAGATAACTGAAGTTAACGACCCGCAGTAAACTCTCAATATTGACAGCATTGAAATATTAGAAAGGAATGATCACGGGATTATTACCCATTGTTCATAAAGAAATTTGAAAAAACGATGGTAACGATAAAACTTACCTCGTCCATTTTGCCAACAGGCAGACGACGGAAACAACCATCCATCCTTTCACCATCTTCAGAATCTTCAAAAGATTATCCACATCAGCGTTTAGAGTTTGTCTTACAGCGCAGTTTCAGCAGATTAGGTCGCTCAGCTGCTATGGAGAGAGGCCTTTATCAGTTACAACTGTGATTGGTATCCTTGACTGCCGAACCCTGTTGATGTCACCAATGCCAAAGCTGCGGCCCCATTGAAAGTATTGAAGTATATTCCGCTGGAGTTGTTTTCCTCTAACCAAATGCAGCTTTAGAATGGCATTGCTATTTGTGTGAAAAACATAAACTCCCTGTGCGTTGTGGTTATTGACGGCCTGTGAGGTTTGTCATTCGATATGAATCAAGCTGTCAACTGCATTGTGTCAATGCGTTTTATACGCTGCCTTTCGATAAAAGATCGAAAACTCAATACCACGACCAATCAAATGATAGTATATATCAAGTAGAGTGTCATCAAATTTTACCTAAGATCCCATTTTCGGTTATGGCTAAATCTTGAGAGCGGCCATGCAATGGCGCAGATATCGACAGGACCCTTCCTCTGTAATCATCGCCAATGAGCCACAAAAAAATATCAATCGCCAAAGGTGCTTATCCTGCTAATGGCCTGAAGCGAAAACCAAGATAGCTGCCGTAGCGGCCATATTGAAAAAAAGAAGGCGGTGATTATCAAGCCGCTGTAGTATGTGTTGAATGTCAATGTATTATGTCAAATACTGGGCCAATACCCTCCAACTTGTAGAATACCTTCTCTTTCAGTTGACCTAGCCTTTGAAATTAAAAGTCTTTTACCTATAATTGCCGGACTTTAGTGACACTGGACTCATTGTGAGATGGAACGATACTTCTGGGTGCTTGCCCATGCCTTACTTTGCTGTGAAACCTTTGACATTTTACTGATGATGTTCCATTCATATTGATCAAAAGCGAGGCCGTGGGGCCGTGCGCGCGGAGAGCATTCCACTTCAAGGAGCAAACACCCTAGATAAGTCAGTTGGAATATCAATACATCGCTTTATCTGACATGTCTGACAGAAAAACGAACTCAATATTGGCAATGTTGCTTAGATGCGGTAACGGTCTGAAGCTGATTTAGCATTCCGATGTTGTCATGAGCAGAATTAGAAGGCAAAGGTAAACAGTAAACAACTTCCCTCATTGAACAGAAGAAACAATATATTGTTTTGAGAAATAAATTTATTATCCACGGAAAAAATTACAAAGACATTTTGTTGCACAGTATAAGGCAAGTAGAATATTTACAGCAAAATGACTTTTTTGATTAATGACACTGGACATAGGATAAAAATTGTTGTCATCGCTTGTATTAACCGGGCTGTCAGTGTTGATGTCTCTCACAGAATATATAGATTCTCCAGGGTGATAATATCTCCAGGTCACATGTGTCGCCATAAACTAACACACAGCACAAACAGTGGTTTAAAAGATTTCAGCCATCATCTGGTCGACCCGGCTTTTCACTATTAAGGAGTCCAGGTATAATAACTTATCAAAGCCAACATTTTAAAATGATTGCCCATATGGGCATAATTCTTCAGAGTGCTATGAAACTGGTACTATATCCTCTCGATATTGGTTCTGTTGCGAGGTTCCCCAAAGAATAATCCAAAATTGATCAATGGTATTTGATCAAAAAGTGATTTTTCAATGGACTGTATACACTTATGAGGGTGGAAGAGCGCGGTTGATCTGTGATTTGAAGAAATATTTACTGCCTTTTCGTTTAACATTCGCCTTTAAGCACACTTTTTATTGGAAGTGCGATGATAGTCCATAAAATAACCAATAAATCACGTTGAAAATAATGAAACACAACGGAAAGAGCCATTTTGCGAGGTCTTCAATGCGTTGTGATGTCCAATATCTTTGAACACCATCTTGCTGCCCTCCTGTCTCCGGGTGAAATTTGACCTCGCCAGGGTCAGTTACATCGTCTGTCACAGTGGCGGCCTTTGGTTTTATCTTGCCTAGAAGCTGTAGTGCAAAGAATATCAAATGAACATATGTGAAGAGAAACCGCCAACTTGGGTCAAAACTTCCTCATAGCAACCTCCCAACTGAGCTGTTTTATCAGGGTACTTGTAGACATTCTGAACTTCTAGTGATCCAGTAATCCACTAACCAAGACCAACAATGTCGAAACATTGGGTGATATGAATAAAGACTAGCAAATGCTTTTACTTCAATTTTGTACAGAAAGGCCTAGTGTAAATGTACATGGAGTTTTAGATAAAAGCATTTGCTAGTCTTTATTCATATCACCGATTGAGTGTCTAGATGCTTTGATATGAATTGTGCTCATGCACACTGAACGTCAATAGATGGTCCCTTGACTGTAAGATAGCAATGTGAATGTACAGTAACTATTACTGACCTCATAGGAACCTCTGTATAGAAAGTGTCAACTTACCACTCCGACCGTTTTCTGTTTCAGCTCCTGCTCCTTTTTCTGTGCCTTTTCCTGGTCCTCTTGCCGGGCCCTGTGATTGGCGAAGGAGAACTCTACCAGGGCCATGAACACGAATACGAGACACACTGCCATCCATACATCAATGGCTTTGGTGTAGGACACCTTAAGATAGAAGACCGTGCATAAAATCGTCATGAAGATATTAAAATATCTTCATATATATCTTCATCAGATCCGTCATGTTTTACAAAAATGTACCAGTCGTCTCATCTTACCATCTAGGTTCACCAAGTTTCATCAATTCTTATAACCATGTAAAGATGTCAACTCACCTTTGGCAGGTGTTTGGTGATGCCAGAGTTCATTGTGGTGATGGTTAGAATGGTGATGAGGCCAATGAAGACCCTTGCAGGCACGGCCCTCACATCGATGCAGAAGGAGACGAAGGAGAGGAAGACAATGAGGATACTCGGGATGAATGTCTGTGTGACGAAGAAGGCGATCTCTCTCTTGATGTAGAACTCTACGGATAGGCAGCTGTAGGTTCCTGTAATAAATACAACCCTACGTTTTAAACGTGCAGCATCTTTCTGATCTGGTCACCTATTGGAAAGATATCTCAAAGTATGAAATACGTTTGGTTTTCGAACGCATGTTGGGCGACAAAAACTCGTACACATGTGGTGTATACTCGTACCTGTAATGTATTCTACCGTGCAGTTGTCTCGTTTAATCTTATCGACGTGGACGGCATATTCTGGTAACGTGATGTTTTCATAGAACTGGACAGCATCGTCGGAATTCTTGTACCACACGTACATCATCTCATTACTTGTGTACCCATCTGAAAAGGTGAATCTTTCCGTGATAACTGGATCGCATTTTATGTAGACCTAAACAGTAATACAATGATCGGAACGTTTTCGGAATACATCATTAAACGCTTTACTCAACTCTGACCTAAAACAGTTTGATGTTGTTAGATAAGTAATGGCTTGAAATCGTGGATCATCTTCACAGACTTTTATCGCCACGTTTAATCATTTCACTAGGCAATGAAGTAATCTTGCATCTAAAAATACAGTAACTCTTTTTGCTTACTAATTTACCACTTACATGTTTCAACATTTATCCTACATTTCTGAGCATCCATCGGATAAAAGGTCAAATCCATCACACAGGCGAGTTTGAGAGTCACCCTATAGATTAAAAAGGAAAACATAAGTTCTGGATGCGTCGATACTACACACGTTTTGAAAGTGTTCCAGTGCAATTACTTTCAAAGCAGCGCGGAACAACTCTTACCTTTGACTGTAGAGCACTTCCCCATCCGGATAGATCCTAAGTAACTTGTTGGGGACCGTCACAGCATGTTGGATCCCCGTCTTTTCGTTGTTGAAAAATGAGTCGGGAACCCATATCTCACCGACCCGGGCAAATCCCAGCGTTAAGGGCGTGGTGTAGGCAGTGTAGGCTAGCCGGGAATCTCGCCAGCGCTGACGGAAGAACACGCTCACATGGTAATCCTGAAATATAGATTGATTCGATTAGTTCAATTGGAATATAAAGTAGGGATACAGTTTTCTTAGTTCCGGTATTGTAAGGAAACTATTGTACATCGATATGTCGAAAGCAACTAAATACGAAACTTGATTACTGAAAAAAGAGGAGAAAAAAAGAGGAGGAGCAGAAATTAGAAGAAGAATTCTTAATAAAGGAAAACGAACAATGAGAAGGGGACAAAAAGGAAAAGGAGGAGGGCTATAAGAAGAAGGAAGAGGACTATAAGAAGAAGGGATTGTGTTGGTGGTGTGATGGTGATGGTGGAAATGTAGGAGGGGAGGTGAAGAAGAAGCAGACAGACGACTCCAGTAGCTCTGTCATCAAGATGCTGCACTAACTCACCATTGTATTGGTGTCTATCCGACTGAAGTCTTGCACAAACATGTCGAGTGAAACGTACGTTGTCTTGCCTGAAACATAAACAAAGATATTGAGAATGTATATTTCAGCAAAAGGAAGTATCTTGGAGAACTTATAAATACAGATTTGTAAGAGGTTTGCTCGTGGTAATTAAGATGATGTCTGTCCCAATTCAAGTAATAACAACTTCGCTAACTCACCGGCATCGGGTTTGATTCTTTTGTCGTAGCCCTTCAGCAATGTGTCTAGGAAAGTCTGGATGGTAGCCGCCCTAGATCAAGAACAATAAAACATAGAAAAATAGTGTAAAAAGTTGAAGTTCGGCATTTCATAGCGCTTTTCCAATTCGAACCATCAACTTTTCGGCCATAAGTCATCCGCTCGAACTGCTACGCCACCGCACCTTCTCCCGGAGTATAGCGATGAAGCGAGAACGTATCGGGTCGCGACGACGCGTGAAAAGTTGCATGGTACAAGTAATATCACAAGATAGAGGCGAGCTCGGGTATGTCGTCCAGCACCTCTTGTCATTTTCAGCTGGGTATGTATATATCATCTGATTCAAAATGATGCTGGGCTTTCGAGGGTCTAAATAAGAATAAAGGACCTACCTGCATATCGAAACGGCAAGGAATGCTACTGGCAAGTAAAGCAAAAGTCGAAACAGCGCCATTTTAAGTCACGCTCTCCATATCGTATTTTCTTCAAAGGAAATGAAAATATCGGATCAATACAAATGGCGCATTTATACTAGCAAATGTCACTTCACAACCATGGGCAGAAAGGAAAGGTTCCGAGGTAAAATGTTGTATATTTCTTAAACAATTTAATAAAGCTTTGCTGTCGCAAGTGATATTCTTTTCCCCCTCTGGCCTGCCTTATTCGGTTTATAGCTATACGCTACAGATGGTTTGTTTGGATATTGCTGTTGCAGAAAGACATCCTTTAGACGGTGAAATTAGATCCTGCTTTTGAAATGATTGCTGGCGGCACCTGTGACTTCTCAAGCATATCAAAATATCTCCTTGCCTGGTCTCAGTAAATGGCCTTCACTCGCGCATGTCCTGCAAAAAAGAATTTGTAATGAAAGTCTCTATTCATGCTTTTATTGATAAGTTGTCTTATATATGATATTATATATGGTATTATATGCAATATTTTTTCTGCGATAGCCACGCTCTGTGTGACTACAAGTGAGTGGGTCACATACGAAGACAAAGGATTGAGCGCACTATTGGATTCAATATCCAGGTCTGTCCCAAAGAGCTTTCCAAGCATTCTCAATTCTGAATGTGTGGGCTATAGGCGTGGCGAAAGGACAACAAGACATTTCCAGAGCGAAAGTTTTGAAAGGTAAGTGATACACCATGTAGTTTGATGCCCCTCTTTTTCCCCATCTCCTGGTGTTGGCGCAATGCAAAGCCTCGGCAGGTATCAGGCGCGGATCCAGGATTATAGGAAGGAGGGGTGCAACCTTTGTGAAAGGGATTGTATGTGCTGGCAATGCCCCCACATTGCCAAAAGTGCTTAGATGCGTTTTCCTGCCATCTGCATGGCAATGTGTATTTCCTAGTTGCAAAAAAGGATTGTTTTTTACTGAGAATTTTTGTACTGTTGCCAAAATTTTATTTGACCACACTGGATTAGAACACTCCCTCAAACTCCGGTTCATTCGCTTTCCTCGTGCTTACATTCAGATGGATTTTTTCCAGGATGGATATGACCGTCTACATGCATTAGAGGATCACTTTGAGGATATGAACAAGTACCACTTGGATGACCCAAAGCGACTGTTCAACAAACCCAAGGGTATAGACCCACAAGCTACAGGAGTTGAAGGCACGTTCAAGAAGCTTGAAATCGATTGAAGTGACAATTTCAATGTTATGAATACAGTAGGGGGGCAGGGCCATTTGGGACCAAACCGAACAAGATCGATCCGGATCGGTCTAGATTGGTTTGCCGTGTAAACGCGCACGAATGTGATCTGGTCTGGTTCGATGTACGTTCATCATTACGAGACTACGTCATTATGTATGACGTCGTGTACGATTTCCTGGCGATTGCTCAAGTTTTGCGAAATGGTTTCTTTTTTACCGGAACCAGAGTCTTTCAATAGAAAGACTCTGCCAGAACTGATACCCGTCTGCTTTCGATAGACCAGACGTCAGTCTTGTTCAACAATAGGTGAAAGCTTGATGTTGTCCTTGATAAATAATGGGGGTTGGGTCTATACCTTGGCGTCGACTTCACCGAGCTAGCCACCTTAGTTGCCAAGTAGAAAATCGAAAATGTGTATATTTCTATGAACATCTCTGTGCACAGGTGTATCAAGATTCTGTCAGGCTCTGTTGGCAACCAGAAGAACCAAGATGGCGACTGCCCAGAGTAAATTTGATATACATGTACTACGCAATGAGGATGAGAAAGTTCATTTCACTGGTGTGCTCGGTTTGTTACAATTCCTTATATGATTGTAATATTGGGTGTTGAAGTGAAAAAAACTTAAATATTAGTTTATCTCAAAATTGCCAAATCATAATATTGTGGAATAATAAAATAGTGAACTAAAAATCTCAAATGCAAAGAAGTCTTCCCATTCACCGACGAAAAATCTATAGAAATACCGGTAAATTCAACAAATAGATAATGGCTCTTCACCAAGTCCAAATGAATGCTTAGAGTAGTCAAAGCATCAAAGGAACTGCTGTCGTCTGTTTACTTATTTTTATTCCAGGTGCTCTTGGCGCTCGATCAAGATAACCCCGTTGTTCGGCGAAACTCGTCCTCTCTGAAACCCCCGTCTGAAATCCCAGTTGGGAAATTTTCGAATTTGTGAAGAAATATCTTAGCCTTGATATAAACTTATATTATATTATTTGTTTATTGTCACCTATTTATTTATACAAATAGCCAGCCTTAAGGCTTATGAGACAGTTGTTCGGGCATACGAGTTGTGAGATGTTGTCTTATATAACGTCATTAACTTATATAATTATATCATATTCATACTGCGATGTTGAAGGGTTTTGGTCTAAAATCCCAAAGCGCTGCCAAGGTTTATGGCCAATAAATTGGCTAAATGCCTGTCTTCCTGGACTTTCTGGATTCGCGCCATAGTCTTCCTCAGTCTGGTGTCGCGCGTGCCTTTGGAAGGTAAGGATTAGCTGAGCGTATAGGGAAGGAGATAAATTCGTTTTTGGGAGGTATGTGCGGGTGGGGTGTGTGTGCGTGTGCGGCTGTGTGTTGATGGGGGGGGGGGGGGGGGGGGTTGAAAGAAAGATAGGCCTCTATATGGCATGAAGTACCAATCATACATCATTATGTGGACACTACACAAGGTTTTAGGGAGCCTGAACTGAGTTTTGGTTACAGACTGGCAGTGGTTCGAACATCAAGACCCACATATATTTTCCTGTCCACAATTTAGCAAACGATATGTTAAATACATGTACAAAAAACCTCTTCGTTCTTTTCCAGATCTTTCTGCCTGCAAGAGAATACATTGTCTACGGTGGCCCATTAGGGACATCATGTTTTTTTTTAGATTCAAATACGATTTTTTTTTCTCGAATTTTCTCCACGGAATTAAGTATTTTCTCCACGGAATTAAGTATTTTCTCCACGGAAATAAATACTTTTCTCCACGGAAATAACATTTATCTCCACGGAAATAACATTTATCTCCACGGAAATAAATACTTTTCTCCACGGAAATAAATACTTTTCTCCACGGAAATAACATTTATCTCCACGGAAATAACATTTATCTCCACGGAAATAAATACTTTTCTCCACGGAAATAAATATTTTTCTCCACGGAAATAACATTTATCTCCACGGAAATAACATTTATCTCCACGGAAATAAATACTTTTCTCCACGGAAATAAATACTTTTCTCCACGGAATTAAGTATTTTCTCCGCGGAAATAACATTTATCTCCACGGAAATAAATACTTTTCTCCACGGAAATAAATATTTTTCTCCACGGAAATAACATTTATCTCCACGGAAATAACATTTATCTCCACGGAAATAAATACTTTTCTCCACGGAAATAAATACTTTTCTCCACGGAATTAAGTATTTTCTCCGCGGAAATAACATTTATCTCCACGGAAATAAATACTTTTCTCCACGGAAATAAATACTTTTCTCCACGGAATTAAGTATTTTCTCCGCGGAAATAACATTTATCTCCACGGAAATAAATACTTTTCTCCACGGAAATAAATACTTTTCTCCACGGAATTAAGTATTTTCTCCGCGGAAATAAATAATTGATTCCGCTGATATGATTGGTCCTGCATTTTAGAGGACGAGGTCAAGGTGAAACTATTAACCCTTAAACCCCAACCTTGCGGTAGGCTCGGGAACCAAGCTGTACAGGCGCTGCCCGCTGGAACACGAGGCCGCTTGTCAATCCCGTTTGACATTGTCAGATCTGACTATACGTGTATAGTGTTGGCATGAAGACTGTGGAAGATGTAAGTAACACGATGATTGTCAGATTTGATACGTTTTGAATCATAAAAATGCAGTTGGTAGCTATACATAACATCGGCAGTGGGTCTCCACGTACCGTTTTCTTCACTGATACTAGGCCACTCTACAAAGATGCTACCAACTGCATTTTTATGATTCAAAACGTATCAAATCTGACAATCATCGTGTTACTTACATCTTCCACAGTCTTCATGCCAACACTATACACGTATAGTCAGATCTGACAATGTCAAACGGGATTGACAAGCGGCCTCGTGTTCCAGCGGGCAGCGCCTGTACAGCTTGGTTCCCGAGCCTACCGCAAGGTTGGGGTTTAAGGGTTAATAGTTTCACCTTGACCTCGTCCTCTAAAATGCAGGACCAATCATATCAGCGGAATCAATTATTTATTTCCGCGGAGAAAATACTTAATTCCGTGGAGAAAAGTATTTATTTCCGTGGAGAAAAGTATTTATTTCCGTGGAGATAAATGTTATTTCCGCGGAGAAAATACTTAATTCCGTGGAGAAAAGTATTTATTTCCGTGGAGATAAATGTTATTTCCGTGGAGATAAATGTTATTTCCGTGGAGAAAAGTATTTATTTCCGTGGAGAAAATACTTAATTCCGTGGAGAAAATACTTAATTCCGTGGAGAAAATTCGAGAAAAAAAAATCGTATTTGAATCTAAAAAAAAACATGATGTCCCTAATGGGCCACCGTAATTGTCCGAATGGTATTATATGCAATGTTCGTTCCTGCGATAGCCACGCTCTGGTAAGCACCACTGCTACGTCCACTGCCCTCAGTTAAAGCTGCACTGCCGCCTCATCTCTGAAGCGATATTTAGGTCCCAAGACCAGCTAGCGGTGATTCGGAAATCTTGGTAAAAATTGCGTTTATTGTCTATTAAGTAATATTACAGGCACGCCGTTCGTTAAAAATCTGAAATTCGTAATTGAATTTAAAAATCTTTGTTTTCTGACCATTAGCGAAAGACTTATGATGAAGAGGGAACCACATTTATGTCGATGTATATGTCGACACTTCAGATTGAAATGTTGACTGATATCAAAATGCAAATCGGTCCCTCCCGACAGGTGCCATATATATACACAGTAGATAATTTATCAATGCATGCAAATCATTTGGGATGAATGCCTGTTGAGCATAGATGTCGTCGATTTTGAAATCGCACCAAAGCAATTTTCTATCGAAGAGGGCCTATACTTTCATACTTTCTGACTACAAGTGAGTGGGTCACATACGAGGACAAAGAATTGAGCGCACTATTGGATTCAATATCCAGGTCTGTTCTAAAAAGCTTTCTAAGCATTCTCAATTCTAAATGTGTGGGCTATAGGCGCGGCGAAAGGACAACAAGACATTTCCAGCGAAATTTTTGGTAGGTAAGTAACACACCATGTAGTTTGATGCCCCGCTTTTACTGTTTTGGAGTTAGTCAAAACCAAATATCATAAACTTTTTGTGACATTTATAGTATGAACCGTTTTATTTCAGGGCTCAGAATGGCATCTAACGAGGAATATCATTGCACCCTCTCAGAGGAGGTCCTAGCAAAAGCAAAGAAGGAACTAAGTGAGGACCCAAAAACTCGCCAGAAGAAAATAGACCAACTCCGGGCAGAGATAGCAAAATATCCAGGTCTCAAAGCCTGTACGGATGCAGGCTTCTTATTACGATTTCTCCGAGCACGAAAGTTCGATCTCACTCGAGCTTACGATCTCCTTGTGAATTATTATGCTGTCCGAAACACCTATCCAGAACTTTTAAATGATCTGAAACCGTCGACTGTCAAGATGTGCATTGAGTTGGGGATCGCCAACATTTTACGGGGAAGATGCGGGGATGGGAGCAGAGTCCTGCTGTTTAGACCAGGTTGGTAATTAACAGGCAATGGAGCAAGGACTCAAAAACTCGCCCGAGGAAACTGTACACATAATCTAAACCAGCAAAGTGTTGCGCAGGTGGTTACTGAATCGTTACCTCCATTGTTGGTTGTTGAAACTGTTTGGTGAGATATTTTGTACGAGCAGACATGTGGGAGGGTTTCGATGTACTCTGTGATTGGAGAGACGGCTTCTATCAGCCACTTCGGGTAACTTTGTCCACCTCATGGCTCCTGCCTATACACATACTGATCCCTTTAACCTTGGTCAAACTGTTTTTTAGGAACTGCTTCTATTCATCTTTCGTTAGGTCTTTGGAATCCCAGGAACACAGATATCAAGATAACCGACATATTGCGAATGAACTTGCTTTCCATTGAACAACTTCTAAAGGTTTGTAGGGCCTAACATTTATATACATTGTACGTGAAATAGATACTTCTTTGAGAAAGAAACTAACTTTTAGCTCGAAATTTAACTACATCTAGAACCACACCATGGCATTTCTAAAAACAACCACACAACTAGTCCGAATCTTGCCGAGATCCGTACGTATAGGCTAACTCTATGGAGTGTTGATTAGTCTATCTATTCGCTACTTAGCCCTAACGAATGGTCATGGACATATAACTCTTTGTGGTTCACTTTACTTTTAGGAAGATGAAGAGGTCCAGATACACGGCATTCACTTCTGCGTAGATGCATCAGACGTTGGTACATACCACGCACTTGAGATTGCTAAAGGCTGGCCTGGGGTTATGATCACCATATTTCAGGTAAGAGAACTATAAACAAAACTAATAAATCAGACAAAACGGATTTCGTAGTTATTCAACCATACTTTGGCTGAATACCCTGATAACGGAATCCGAAAGTATTCCTTCTACAATATTTCAGGACGCGCTACCCATGCGCTTGAAAGGACTCCACTACATCAACGAACCGACCATCATGAGTTACATATTCTCGTTCATCAAGCCTTTCCTGAAGGATAAAGCGAAGAAACGACTTCACTTCCACGGGCACGACTTGGGTGACTTGCAGAAGACGATACCAAAGAAAATCCTACCAGAAGCCTATGGTGGCGAGAAGCCTCCGCTCCCATATCAGGTAATACTGGTGTGAACGTATAGCAATACATTTTTGGAGAATTTGTTCTATCATACTGTTTAATGACAAACTGTTTGACATATCAAGGATGGCTATAGAAACAAATAGAATCAATAATATTGTTGCCGAACTTCCCAACACTTCTATACGATCACGAATGAACGCACGCCGCATCTCAATCCGTAAATACAAAGTTGAACGTAATTCGCACTCCCTCAAACTCCGGTTCATCTGCTGCTTCTGCTGCTTTTGACTCCTCTCTATGCTAGCTCACAAGACCTCGCTTTCCTCGTGCTTACATTCAGATGGATTTTTTCCAGGATGGATATGACCGTCTACTTGCATTAGAGGATTACTTTGAGGATATGAACAAGTACCACTTGGATGACCCAAAGCGACTGTTCAACAAACCCAAGGGTATAGACCCACAAGCTACAGGAGTTGAAGGCACGTTCAAGAAGCTTGAAATCGATTAAAGTGACAATTTCAATGTTATGAATACAGCAGGGGCAGGGCCATTTGGGACCAAACCGAACAAGATCGATCCGGATCGGTCTAGATTGGTTTGCCGTGTAAACGCGCACGAATGTGATCTGGTCTGGTTCGATGTACGTTCATCATTACGAGACTAGGTCATTATGTATGACATCGTGAGTGATGTGATGTGATCTTGTTTGATTGGGTCTGGTCTGGTCATAGTCCATTTCAACGGCCCTTATTAATAGTGTATATATAATGGATGACGATGCTTATGAAAAAGTGGACATGCATGTCGTGTATTTTACATGTTATTGTTTGTAAATAATCTGAAGATATGATAATTAAATAGAGCCTGCTTGTATTGATGATAACATGCCTCTTTGTTATTCTTTCGAACTTCTTCAATTGTCGTAGGCCTACTGACCTCTTTCAATTGTACGATTTCCTGGCGATTGCTCAAGTCTTTCGAAATGGCTTCTTTTTTACCGGAACCAGAGTCTTTCAATATGAAGACTCTGCCAGAACTGAAACCCGTCTGCTTTCGATAGACCAGACGTCAGCAATAGGTGAAAGCTTGATGTTGTCCTTGATAAATAATGGGGGTTGGGTCTATACCTTGGCGTCGACTTCACCAAGCTAGACACCTTAGTTGCCAAGTAGAAAATCGAAAATGTGTATATTTCTATGAACATCTCTGTGCACAGGTGTATCAAGATTCTGTCAGGCTCTGTTGGAAACCAGAAGAACCAAGATGGCGGCTGCCCAGAGTAAATTTGATATAGGCCTACATGTACTACGCAATGAGGATGAGAAAGTTCATTTCACTGGTGTGCTCGGTTTGCTACAATTCCTTATAGGATTGTAATATTGGGTGTTGAAGTGAAAAAACTTAAATATCAGTTTATCTCAAAATTGCCAAATCATAATATTGCGGAATAATAAAATAGTGAACTAAAAATCTCAAATGCAAAGAAGTCTTCCCATTCACTGACGAAAAATCTATAGAGATACCGGTAAATTCAACAAATAGATAATGGCCCTTCACCAAGTCCATATGAATGCTTAGAGTAGGCAAAGCATCCAAGGAACTGCTGTCGTCTGTTTACTTATTTTGATTCCAGGGGCTCTTGGCGCTCGATCAAGACAACCCCGTTGTTCGGCGAAACTCGTCCTCTCTGAAACCCCCGTCTGAAATCCCAGTTGGGAAATTTTCGAATTTGTGAAGAAATATCTTGGCCTTGATATAAACTTATATAACGTCATTAACTTATATAATTATATCATATGCATACGGCGATGTTGAAGGTTTTGGTCTAAAACCCCAAAGCGCTGCCAAGGTTTATGGCCATACACAGGCGGCACAAATGCAATGATCGTGTGTTGTAACATGGTTTTTCAATATTTTCACAGGTGGCACGACCGAAGGAAAGCAAAGTTATTATTAGCATTCACCTTTGGCTCTGATTCGGTGAATCCGCCCTCAACATAATGATCGATCTCCAAATTGCGAAACATGAATCGATGATCGTGACACCATGTGATGGCTTTTACTGAGTTTTATGAGAGAGAAATATAAAGGATTGGTGGGTATGCATATGACAAAATCATTGTAATTAAAGAGAGGTCTTTACCATAACATTTACTTTGGATGTTCGCCAATATTACGGATGGGACAGTACCTGTACATTTGTTCTGATGGGCATGGTGCTCTTACTGTTGTTCGACGAAACCTGGCCCCTAACCGAAACTGCTTTTCCAAAAGGGATTCCCAATGGCGCAATTCTTGATAACTAAGTGATAAGCGTAAATGATAAGTAAGCAAATTACTGTTTGATGTCCATAACCGAAAATGATTTTCGAGGAGGGAACACAACGATGGAGACAACTATGCTTCAAGTTCCCGTGATATTTCTGTGTTTCTTCCTGAATAAATTGGCTAAATGCCTGTCTTCCTGGACTTTCTGGATTCGCGCCATAGTCTTCCTCAGTCTGGTGTCGCGCGTGGCTTTGGAAGGTAAGGATTAGCTGAGCGTATAGTGAAGGAGACAAATTCGTTTTTGGGAGGTATGTGCGGGTGGGGTGTGCGTGTGCGGCTGTATGTTGGTGGGGGGGAGGGGTGTTGAAAGAAAGATAGGCCTGTATATGGCATAAAGTACCAATCATGCATCATTCTGTGGACACTACACGAAGTTTTATGGAGCCTGAACTGAGTTTTGGTTATAGACTAGCAGTGGTTCGAACATCCAGACCCATATATATTTTCCTGTCCACAATTTAGCAAACGGCGATATGTTAAATACATGTACAATAAATCTCTTCGTCCTTTTTCAGATCTTTCTCCCTGCAAGAGAATACATTGTCCGAATGGTGCACTGTGCAAACACATCACCAACAACGGCCAACAACGGGATCCAAGAACAGTAAGCTGTGTCTGTCCGAGCAGGTTTCCAGGCAGATGTGGACGCCACGCAGAACCAGTTTGCACAAAAGTCAATTTTAGCTTCAATAACATTTGCAATGCCGTCCACGCGCAATGTGAAAAAAATAAGACTTTCGACCTACAGATTTCTACGAAAGGCACATCAAGCACCGGGGACGATGTGACCGTCCAGAACAACCGAATTACAGTCCGTTAAGAAGTTCGTCTGACTCTTTTAAGATACCTTTTGTTGTGTGGTTGGTTTTTCAAAGTATTGTGACAATATTAGGAATTGCTTATTAATATCTGTAATTATTATTTCTGTGTTTCTCTCTAGCCCTGGTGAACCCAGATACCCTGGATCGTAACACCTGCCTTCTTAATTGCCCCTTTCCATTGTTTTATAATCTCTATCTTTTAAGCTGTTTGACCCCTTTTATGATCTTCCTGATTAGCAGCTGGTTACTAGGCTCCTGCCCTTGGCCCTGTCTGATAATCTTGTATTGATGCTGCTGTGTACTGATTGGTTGTTTCCTTAATTACTGAGTGCTAGTTGGCTCAGAGCCTGATATTTGGGCTAGGCTATTTACCCATTAGGGGTGTGTATAATTAGGTATAAATAATGATGTTCATACGTTTTTAGTAAGTATAAGTCCTGGCAGATCCAGAAAACCAACCCTTTACCCTCTGTAGCTAAACAAGATATTTCTCTTGAAAAGCGCCAGAGTATTTTAATTGCCTTCACCTTGGCCTTACAGCATGGTAAGATTCTTTTATATGATCTCTTGTTGATATTTTATTGTGCGCCTTATTCTTGTAATATTTTAGTGTCGGTTGTAAATATGAGGTTAGAGGGAAGTGGATAATAAATAATGTAAATATATATCTTAGTTGGTTTAGTCTTTGGGTTCGAGTTCAGAGTTGCGAAGTTTATACGGTGACAAATATTATAAGCCCTTTTACCGCTACAGTATGTCAGTGAAACTTTTAACGTTTTAAACTCTAATACATTTGATCAGGTGGAGCTCGTCAGTTACGTCACGTAATTCGTATCATGCTTTTAGGTTTAAATTCCCGAAAAAGATATTCTGTATGTACAAATGTAGAAAGCTTGCAGCACACTAGCCGCCAACTTCGGCGTTAACAGGCATTTTTTGCCGCAAGAGTCCTGAACGCCTGAAAAATCCCTAGTCTGCTTCGAACGGCGTCGGCGAACGCGACTTGACGCCACTTGCCGCAACTAAACGCCAAATATCTATCAGGTTTGATTTTTGACGCGTTTCGCTGCGCTTAACGCAAGAAGAAGCCAGGTGTGCTATGGATGGCCGCCTGACTTGGCGTCGGCGGCGAGGCTTATGGCCAATCATCTTGCGTCTTGATGTCACATGATTTCAAAATGGCAGCCTAAAGTGGCGGAAAAGACGCTACTGGACGCCAATTCTGGGCTGGTGTGCTCTGACCGGGATCCACTGGCCGCCAACTTTGGCGTCGAGAGGCACCGAACGCTTCTTGTCGCCAAAGTTGGCGGCTAGTGTGCTGCAAGCTTTACGGAGTCCCGTGCGTCGAAAACCGGCGTGACGTCACCGACGCTCACCACCTGACATTTGATAAAGCGGTTACCGGTGTTATATAAAGACGATTTAGCCTGGTTATTGTTACATCGTTGTAAAATTATTTTATGTTCAACATTATGATTCATCAATAAATATGTTCTACAATTACAATTTTAATATTTTTCTCACTCTGTCCTCAAGGATTTCTAATCTGCGTCGGAGGCGATATAGTTGAATTCGATTTATTCTTACGATGCAGTAAGAGCTTGTACGCTAGTAACCCAAGGTTATCCTCAAATGATTGTTACCAATTGAAAGTGATTTATTAATAACACACATTTCGAGCGATCGTGTTTTATGTCTATCAAATTAAAACTTGCCATAGTGTTCTTCGGCAAGAAAATTGCTATTTCAGTAGACCCCTTATCAGAATATGATACTTTGCTCTGGCGCTATTTTGGCCCACATCTATTTAAATTTATCAGAGATATGCCAAATTAAATTTTACCAACCATAATTATGATTATCAAATCTATGCTTGCTTTTAGTTATACACTGCTAAGAATATCATCGTGTCTGGAAAGGATATCGATTTACACTTATTTAGATTATAAAGGGAATGAGTAAACCTTGGCTGTATGATTTGTATGTTGGGGTGCATTTCATTAATCTTCCCTTGAAATGAAGGCCTACTATTGAATTCGGTTTGGTGATGTTGATACGATGGTCCTCCATTCGTGATGACACCGAGCAAGGGAAGTCAAGTTTGAAACCTGTTTTCCCATGTTTATGTTGCATCAGACGATTCAGGATCTTAATCTGCTGAAGTATAGCAGCAGGTCGGCGTGGCCTACCTGTAATGATATACGCTGGCCATGGGGCTTGTGGGAGTTTTTGTAAGTGAGATGCCAGTTAATTTTCGAAAATGACGCAAGTTAACCTTACCGTGCCCGTCCCTGCGCCTGATGAGGATCAACAGATAGTCCGTATATTACAAGTCGTCTTATTCGCCCTCTCAAGATACGCTTGGCTCGCTCCTGTTGGACTTGGCATTCCAGGTAAGTGTTACTTCTTACTCATTCACTGAGTTCTGGATTCTCCGAATCTCTGCCCGTTTTGTTCGAATAGAAGTTTAAAACGAAAATCAAAACAAGAACACCAAACTATGTACTTACTGCTAAAAAAGCTGGTTCAGTGCGAAGGACAGTTACATTTCGCATAATCATAAAACAAACCGCGAATTTCTCTGATTAAAGTTGGATTGCTGATATGAGGTCATGTTGGATTGCCCGACGTGATCATTGCCTTCAAGCGGCGCTCTAAGAAGCACGCTAAAGTGACCAACACATTTGGACAATAAACCTCGTCCGCAGACTACAGCGATATTGCAATGGAGTTAGACGAGCGCGTACAGCACTATGGTGCCCATCCGTTTTGAACAGCGACGAGCGAGGTCGTTTTTAGTGTGTACTAGAGGAGCCATTAGTGCTACTCCTGTGGCACCAACCTTTTTTATACCGAAGTCATTGCTTTCCCTGTTCTTAATTTTGAAAGCATAAACTTATCACAGGTTTCGACTTTCTTTGAAACAGGCAATATTTTGACAATACTGGTGGCGAACCGCCAGCACAACCGTAAACTGTCTCCATGTATTTACATGGCTGCCATGGCTGTGGCAGACATGATCTTCCTCGTGGAGGTCGCGTGGTTCTATTCCACTTTTTACGTTGGATTGCTTGATGATATCATCGTATTCAGGCAGGCGGAAATACTCTACCAGTAAGTGAATCTTGTTATGTTGGATTGCTCGATGATATCATCGTATTCAGGCAGGCGGAAATACTCTACCAGTAAGTGAATCTTGTTATGTTGGATTGCTCGATGATATCATCGTATTCAGGCAGGCGGAAATATTCTACCAGTAAGTGAATCGTGTTATGTTGGATTGCTCGATGATATCATCGTATTCAGGCAGGCGGAAATACCTTACCAGTAAGTGAATCTTGTTATGTTGGATTGCTCGCTGATATCACCGTATTCAGGCAGGCGGGATACCTGGCCGCTTAAAACTTTTCTCAAGAGATTTTTTTATAAATTTACAGGTTCCACTTTTACGTCATCAACTCGAGCTCCGTCTTGTCGGGCTTGTTTCTTGCTGAAATGTCGCTGGACCGCTTGATCGCCGTGGCTCTCCCCATGAAGGCTTCAAGTCTTTGCACAAAGACCAGGGCCCGAGCCATCGTCATCGTGACTTCTATTGTGATACTAGTGGCCAATGTTCACCTCTTCTACGTGATTAAATACTATTATGTTGCAGGATCGGGTAAGTATACTCACCAGAAAGTGAAAACTGCATTAAAAAATACCCAAAAATGGGGGAATTGAAAATACAACACACTCTATCGTTTCGTGCATGTTGTCTGAAAATAAAATTATTTAGATTAATAGCCATTGTGAAAAAGCCTTCTTCTTCTCTTCTTCTTTTTCTTCTTCTTCGACTTTCATCGTTGATATTACAGGTACAAGACTTGTGTACATCAGTCATCCTGTGTCTTCAATTGTCACCTTTACCAATGCATTCAGCATTACACTTGGTTCAGTCCTACCATTCAGCCTAATCCTAGGCTGCAACATTTTCATCATCATCAGTCTGAAGCGAGCTTCAAAGCGACGTAGAGCCATGTTGGACCAACAAGAATCAGACGGCGCAAAGGAGAAACTACAGACCAGGAATCTCACACAAATGTTAATTTTCGTCAGTGCTGCATATTTCGTGTTGTCTCTACCGTACAGGCTGAATTATCCAATTCTAAAGATACCTCAAATTGACAAGTTTTACATCATGACTAAGGCATATTGGAGACTTCGTACAGCTGTCCAGTCGTGGTCTGTAACGAACCTTTGGTTTTTAAACTATGCTGTCAACTTTTACTTGTATTGTGTCGGGGGTGGTAAACGGTATAGAGACGATACTGTTAACGTTTTGAGAAGGATGTTTCTTTGCAAAAATGTTCCGAACTGATTATCCGCAATGCCTATGCCATCGTGCATCCAATAGACATGGCGCACAAACCAAACTTAGAAATTAAACAACCACATCGAATAAAATAATCACTCTGAAGGGTATCCATCTGTCATGCAGAATTTGATCAAGTCAAGAGGAAAATATGTTATTTCCTGTTTTAAAAGTGTACTATATCTACAGATGAGCAAATCAAATCAGCTTTTGTTTACCGCACAGTTTCATTTGATGCACGATGCCTTGTAGCAACCACGTGTATTTATAGTTGTGACCGACGATTAACGGCAAATATTTTATATGTTTTACTAATTTTGAAATTACAACTTTACGTCAATCAATTATGTAAAAATAGGGCGTGTAGCCGATTTGCTTGTGTTATTTAAATCAGTCGCTTTCACCAAAACAATCATTAGAGACTAGATTGCTGCGCATTAGGAGCGTTGATGGCTTGCCTTTCATTATAAGAAAGTACCATTCCGGACACTCGGTTACTTCGATGTATGACGGGATTGGGGTGAGGTCACGCCCGTTCTGAACAGTCATTAAAGGCACTCACAGATAATCGGGACGTACCAGACGAAGGCGTCGCCCATATACAGGGCACTGGAATTCGTCAGGATATTACCGGAAGTTGTAGTGTAAAACATGATATTCAAAGCCATTGTGTGAGGAATCAGTATGGATTTACGCTATAATGTATTAACGACAGGATGGAAAAATCAAGGGTTTCGTTGGTCAGTGAAATGGCAAATTCATCTTCGAATGTCACCTACACCACGCCGACGTTTTACACAAGAGCAGCAGAAGTTGACAAGGTTCTTCAATATTTCGAGGACCTGATCACATGGTTTTCAGTTTACCTCCCGCTAGGTGTCGTGGTCATTGGAGTGGCCGGCAACCTTCTCTCATTTCTCCTCCTATCACGGGCTCAGTACAAATCATCGTCGACTTGTTTTTATACGAAAATGTTGGCCATTTCAGATTCGATGTATTTGATGACTCTAACTGCGCGCATCTCATCAGAAGTGACTGATTTTATATTTGGTGAAGCAACAGTATATTGCATCTTTCTAAACGGCTTCAAACGCCTGTGGCCGGCCGTATCATCGATCCTTTTGACAGCCATGTCAGTTGACAGATGTATTGCCGTGGTCATTCCCCTCAGGGCCAGAGTTCTCTGCAGTGTTTACAGAGCAAACCTTGTAACTTGTTTTATCGTCATCATCGCAGCAGTACTACACATAGGTACACAGGTGGGACGAGCAGCCATTACAGAAAATGGAACAAACGATTGCATCTTTCGCAAACTCCCAGGAATGTGGGGTTATTATTACGCGCATTTTAGAATAATAACAACATATTACATTCCCCTAAGTTTGGTGTTCGTTTCAAATCTGGGGATCATCAGTGTAGTGTCATCAAACAGACGCAGAAGATTGAGGTTACAGAATGGGCGAGGTCAAGGTCAGACACAGAAAGATGGCGGCAGTCACATTACAACAATGCTTCTTGCTGTTTCCGGAAGTTCAATTCTCTGTCAGCTTCCAAATCAGATCAGCAGGACCTATTTTAACTATACTACCACCAGTTTTATAACACCACGAGCAATCGCTGTTCGAACATTCACCAAAGTTTTTGCGGAATTCTTTCTTTATTGTAATTATGGAATGAATTTTTATGCGTACACATTGCCCATTGCAAAATTTCGGCGTGAATTACGGGAAATGCTTGTTTCTGTCAAAGCGATATCGGCCCAGTAACCAAGAACGATTCTTGTCTTATGAGTACTGGTTTTGCGAATGTCGTACTCGTGAGTGCTGAGTTTTCTTATCCTTTGGTCAGATGACCGTGAAGTGCATGGCAGATCGACAGATCTTGTTTATGACCAGCAGATGTATACAGAAATGCATTGACTGTTTTTATAATTCCCTCCACATCTCCATTCGAGTCTCAACACAGGCACAGGTAATCTTGATCCAATAAATCATTGGGTCAAGTCCTTGATACTCTAGTTGCACCGATCTGAGACCGGTGGATGCTGGAGGGCACCACGTCCTACCAAAGAAACAGGGTTTAATAAACGTTTATGACAATTGGGTGAAGCGCTGCAAGATTGTCTCATCATGTCTACAGAGTACATGAGCATGATATGTACATGGCAACCATAGTCAGAAATTTTAGAAGCATCAAAACATTTTAGAACTATAATTGCATCTGGCTTTCGATGTCGTAAATAGAAACGCGGTGTAATATTACATTGCTATATATTACTATTTCTATCCGCCGCCTTTTTCTCGCCAAACAAGGATTGAGCAAGGTCACTTTGAATCCAAGTGTATTTTGAACGGTTGTTTCCGACGACGGTCGAGAGTGTTCGCAAGAAAAAGCCGTGGCTGGTTGCTTTCAAGATGTTGCCTGTGGGTGATTTTCAGAGCAGTGAATTTGAAAATCTGTACTTGCAGAATCTCACCTATAAATCTACCGAGAGGAAGATTGTAAGAGCCACTGAAAACGACATCTTTCTCCAATATTTCGATGATTTGGTCGCATTCTTCGGAATTTATCTTCCACTAGGTATCGTCGTCATTGGAGGTACTGGTAACGTTCTATCATATCTCCTCCTATCAAGGACCCAGTATAAATCATCGTCGACTTGTTTTTATATGAAGATGTTAGCCATTTCAGACTCCTTTTACTTGGTTACCTTGACCTCGCGTATCTCCTCAGAGGTGACACATTTTATATTCGGTGAGCCAGTGGTGTACTGCGTCATCTTAGTTGGTTTCAAAAGACTTTGGCCGGCCGTTTCTTCGACTATCCTCACGGCCATGTCGGTGGACCGGTTTATTGCTATGGCACTCCCACTCAGGGCTAGGGTCCTGTGCAGTGTTTACAGGGCGAAAATCGCTACCCTTTTTATCCTGGTCATCTCGATAGCAATACATTTTGGCGTCCAAATAGGGCGTGCTGTCATCACAAAGAATGAAACAAGGAACTGCAACTTTCAAAAACTCCCTGGGCTGTGGTTTCATTTTTACGCGCAGTTCAAAATTATAACAACATATTACATTCCGCTTGGTGTGATGTTTATTTCAAATTTGGGAATCATAGTCATCGTCGCATCAAACAGACGCAGCAGACTGAAGTTGTTACAGAACAGACAGGCCGAAGGTCAAGGTCGAGGACAGCGACAGAAAGATGGCGGTGGTCACATTACCACAATGCTCCTCGCCGTTTCTGGAAGTTCCATCTTTTGCCTCCTCCCATACCAAATAAGCATGACTTATTTCAACTATGTTGCCATCTTAAAAACTCCAACGACAATTGCTGTTAAATCGTTTACGAAGGTTTTGGTAGAATTCTTTCTGCATTGCAATTATGGGATGAACTTTTATGCGTATACGTTGCCCATTGCAAAGTTTCGACGTGAGTTACGAGAAATGTTAATGTTCACAAAACATCTCTGAAAAGGGGAACAAGATTATTCAAAAAACTTGCCAAAACTTCAACTACATAATTCTATTCCAAAGAACTTCTTGGCTCATCAGAACATCCAGTGAAATCCGGTTGGATAACCCGATGGGGATTTCCAAAATGTGTCAGACTAAATTGAATTTTTCAGTCCCAGTAAATATCTAGATATCAGGAAACACGGACGTGTGCCTAATTCACCTTTATTGAAATGTGGGTCAAGTACTGCGTTTGATAATAGGTAATTGAAACAATTAAAGTGACATTGCTCTTGATATTGAAGCCTATGCGATCTTCATTTGCCTACATGTAGCCCCTGCCTGTACGGTCTACCTTTAAGACGTCTTGAAATTGTCATCGCGCTTCCGAAAACTGCTCGCGTCATTTCGTCGATAAAGGATCTACTAAGACAGTTCTGGGGAAACCTGGCTAGGTCAGCAAAATCAGAAATCAGGTCTGATAAACACATACATGATAGTACGAAGGTGATTCACATGTAAACAACTCTTGGAAAGGATTTTGACTGGCTATAAAATGTCCGAACGCTGATAACTTGTTTAAACTGCCAACACGTTCACAGCGACGACACTGCCTTAAAGAAAAGTCACTAGTCTACATTGACGAGATGCTTCACGTTATTGTCCTCATGTGCCTAGGGGTGATGGTCAGCGGCGCAGTCGAGCCTGATGTAGTACAGGTGAGTTACTAGTACATGTATATGTTCTTCTAGCCTTAAATCGATCAATTGTCGATCTTCAGAGTTGTTTTTTTGCATTTACGTACAGTACATACCTTTTTAATACTATATACATGTACGTGCATTTCTTCTACCCTTTACGCTCTGAATAACGTATCGGGATTCTTCACTATATCCCACTCCTTGTGGTACATGTACAGTATGTCTGGTGAAATTGGAATTGGAATAACCAATTCAATGAGACGTGAACAGTATCGACCGTAATCGTTTTGACCAAAAAGGGATGATTCGTCCTGCTTGCAAAAAGTATGGTCATTGATACATTGTAAATGATTTTCAGGAAACTGTTCAATTCCGCATCGACAACAAGAGTTACTTTGAGAAGACTGTCCGCACCGAATCACATGACATCATCGCCATCCCACAGCAGGGTCTGGCTGACCGGACCATCATTGTCCATGATTATGTCAAGGTAAGCTATTAGCTGTTTCGTGTTTTCATCCACTCTGTTGCCCACTGTCTATATCAACAGGCTAATTAATGTTTGCTGTCGTCCGCAACCTCTGTTCTCCCAAATTGCGGATGTAGAGCCTGTATAGATAATGTGCATTCCTCCGATGATACGAATGGCGACACCATGGTCTTACTAACTAATCAACTTCTTAAATTCGATTTTCTCTTCTCTATCGGCAGGAACTCTCAGCCTACAAAGATGTGACGGCCGGTCTCTGCTTCGTCTCACCTTTCTATCGTGATGTGCTCAACCTGAAGGCGGTTCTATTCCACTATGAAACAAAGGTAAGTGCTACGACTCGGAGACTTCCGAGGCAGTCCATTCCGTATCATGTTGCGTTCTTCGTGGTCGGGGGAGTCCTTCTATGCGGCGGGGTCGGATCCGAGGAGACTTCGGCACGACTGCGCCCGGAGTGCATACCACTCCGGACACAACTGAACTTCATGTGACAACATATTTACCCTCTTATGCGTTTACATTTTACCTCAATGTATCCCTACTATCTCTTGAAACATGGCGAAGTGGATTCGATATTGTTTCTGGTTCTCTTCCAGACCGACCAACTCCCAGGAAGGGTCATCAAGATGGTCGCCCAACGCGTGATAGAAGACATTCAAAGGTTTGCTGGTCAGGATATTGCGGAGCTGTGCGGGGATCTCCCAGCCCTGTGGATCATCAAGGAGAAATCTCAGCGTACCAAGCGCGGTGCACACGTCTCAGCATGCGGTTCCATAAGCGTCGGCAAGGGTGGTGTCTCCGTCAGTGGGTCAGCCTCTGCAGGCAGCTCGAGCTCCAGTGCCAGCGCTGGCAGCAGCAGTGGAGGTGGATTCTCCTGTTCTGGGTGTGGTTCTGTCGGTGTTGGTGGAGGAGGTGTAAGCGCAAGTGGTTCAGTCGCCGGCTCCAGCGGTAGCAGTTCTGCAAAATCGAGCTCCAGTGGTGGCGGAAGTAGCTCCAGTTCTTCTGGCAGCAGCAATGGTGGTGGAGGATGGAAGCGCAGGCGTTAAACCGAATTGGGAAGGACAGTTGGTAGTAGACATCAATCCGGCTCTTTTCGTACCTACGTGTTGGTCAAGAACGTGATGAATTGCCTTTCCTGACACTTGGATGAGACCGTCAAATATATAGAACATCGTCACATCGACAAAAAAGAACAGAATTGCGCCTCACGAACGCCTACTTACTGTTTCTTTACAATTACTTAACTGCCAAATCATATTATCTTTTTATTATTTGCGATATTGGTGATAACACAAGGTGATACTCAATTTCAAAGATTATAACATATCTGGGATTTGTCCTTCTACTCGTATGATAAATAGGATATTTTTTTCGAATAAAATTACACTACAAAGAAATCAAGGGCATTTGTCTGCAGTATTTGCTTCTCATTCTTTATGCAGGGAATCCACTGACTCCGTCACCTCATGTTCAGTTCAAGCTCACGTCGTGTCCTGGTGAAGCTCCCTTGACCTGTGAATGGGAGGTTCCGTGGCGAAGTTCCGAGATAGGCTGTGCCTCGGACACCAAAATATTATGGGTGACGGAATCATGTGCGTTATGCGATCTTGGGGGCATTGCTACGGAACCTCTCCTTCGACAAAAACTTGATGGGGGCTTGACAGAGGTATGACGAGTGCTTGTGGAATCAATGAATCATCCACACTAGAATGTACCCTGACGGTAATAAATTCCTTCTTTGGTAACTGCACTGTAACGTGCAAGTGCACTGTCACTGTAACGTGCACGTGCACTGTCAGAAATGCACGTGGAGAGGTTGTAACGAGCGACGCTAATTTTCTACACTGCCTATAAACTGCTCATTGGTCTCTTCTTAAACAAATGATAAGACACCATCCATTCGTTGCCCTCCTTATATCCAAACACCTCTGAACAAAACATGAAAAATAGCCGCCAGTTGAAGATCTGTTGATCAACGGCATCTTTCCCATAAGCCCGTGCGAATGAGTCCTTGACTTTTTCGATGTTCTGATCCATGATCTGCAGCCAGGCTTCCAATGTCTTTGAATAATGGACACCATTAACCTTCCAGTGGTCAAGAAGGACGAGGTCTTTCTGAAGAGAGAAAGGTAAACATTGGTTCATCAGACAGCGGAGTTTCCTTTTTCATTCTGTTTGTCAAAGATATCATATTGTTACGGCATGGATCATTATTCAAATTGGTGACTCGTTGGCATTGGTTTAATGGAGATGGATCACTGATGAATGGAGAACACTTTCAATATCGCAGGGGCAGGGTTTTGACCAACTGCTCAATAACACAAGAAACAAAATTTGCCAAAGTAGGGCCTCAGACTCCAAAGAATGTTCCCGACGATGATTAAGACACTGGATGAACTCACTTGGAAGTAAAGGAAGAGATCAGCAGACGGCATGGTTCCTCCAGAGAAGAAGTTTCTGGCCATCCATTCCGTGTCTGCGCCGCGCTTGGTGTCGAAGGCGTAAGGGAATTCTCTGTGGCAGAGGATCTGAGTGAAAAGCATCCCACTGGGCTTCAGCCATCGAGACACCCGCGCCATCAGAGTTTCATAGTTCCGCATGTGCTGGAATGAGATAAACTTTCACGTTAGAGAGAGCGAGCTGTTTGCCTGTTGATGTCAACGGATATGCCGGCAATGTTAGAGCCTGTGACTAACCTATAACCAGAGGTAAATTCATTGGTGATGGTTCTTATCCACCTGCCGAGATTCACATTTAGCCATTATGATTCTCAGGGTTTCGAGCTGGCACTGCAGCAAATGATCCCAAAGTAAATGCATTGCACCAATTGCGTATGGACGAGGGATCTTACTTGAATCTAGCTGTGTCTATTGCTCTTTATCTTACACAAACAACTTATTGCTTATACCTATAGTGACAACCTACCTCAAACATCTCCAATGAAATGACCCGGTCGTACCTCTTTTCGGTATTGAAATGATTGGCGTCCGCGGTGATACACTCAAGCCGTTTGTGATAGCCGCGTTTGTCCGCCTCCCCCTCAATGTGTTGTCTCTGTGTGGCGGAGTTCGAGACACACGTCACAACACAGTTTGGGTATCTCTCGCAAATAAAGAAGCCAAGTGACCCCCAACCACAGCCAAGATCCTGCAAGAAAAAAAGGCAAAGTTCAACATTTTCAAGTGATTTAATCCGTGAGTATGGACTGACAAAAGCCATTGGTCACCGTCCCTTGTGCAATGTCGTGCGCAGTCTAGCAATTTATATGTCTACATGGGCATCCGCAGGATGGGCCAAGAACGTTATCCCTACCGGGGAACCATATGATTGATGGCTGCGGGGCCCCGTCTCGCATGCTGCTATCCTGTCGCAACGTATGTCACCGCCCGAGCGCGTTATCACGTCGCCGCCAATGTAAGTGTTTAATGGACTGCTGGCGGTTATCAGTTATCAGAATTTTATTTCAAGTGACTATTTTACCATGACTGCTTGTCCATCTTTAACCATCGCCAGCTGACAAACTTGTTGGAGGGAAAGCTCTTCCGCTGCAAAGAAAAGTTGCTCATCAGTAAACAAAGCATTTTTATCTTAATACGTGATTGCTGTTTGGAACGACATGTATGTTCTTTTAACTATGGAAGGTGAAGCATCATACGCTCGGCTGCATGCTTCGTAACAAACAGATAGTTTTGTTTGGGATCTTGACTCACTTTCGCGTTGACCACAAGGCCTCGGGAAACAGGCAAAAATGAACGGGGGCCTTTCATGCCTTTGTTACACTCCGGCCTCGTCCATCACCACAAGGAGATCCAATTAGGATGACGCAATGGACTGCCCTAGGAGTCTAGCTTTTGTCCCCGACCGACCGACAGGATTATTCAGGCTATTACATACTATGATAATGATCAACCTATTTGAAGCCGGTGTAACAGTAACAAATGCCCTATTGTATTCTGCAATATGGTTCTATAGAGACCCTGACTGTGAATAGTTTAGAGATTGAAGCGCATAATAGAATCCTTTGTTTCCCGGGCATTCTATCCTAGGACATTTTAAACTTCTACACCGGGACGATAGCGCACTGTAATTGACTCCCTAGGCAGCCCATTGCGTCATCCTAATTTGGTCTCCTTATGAAGCCGGTCCACTGCGTCCGGAGTATAGGGCACTGAGGCCTAATTGATACCTTACCTTGGTCTAGTGTGGTTTCTTCCGTCGGAAACTGGCAGCAGCTGTACTTTAGCCTTTTCCCGAGGACCTAAAATGTTAAAACAACGAAACTGACAGACCAATGTTTATAGGCAATAGTGACGCAGAAAATCGGGGATAATTTGATAACGAACGTAATATATGCAAGTCAAAAAAATTATATAAATAGGCCTCCTTACCGTTTTAAAGAATTCAGTTGGAACTTCGTAATGCTGCTCATTGGCTGTATCAGTTTCTATGGCAACTACAGATTGTTTTAATTTGTTGAGAAATTTCCTCTTAAATTCCTGTTGTTTCTCCACATCACCGCCACATTCCAGCTTCATGATCCAGTGCGAAAGATTCTGACGCACACCTCAAATGAAAAGTATGAAACTTAATCGAGATAAGTAATGCAGCTCATTATTGTTTGGGGGGGCTAGTAGAAACTAAACTATTTCCCCAATCTTGACACTAGAGGCGCTGATTTCGTTCGATTTTTGTCCCGGTCGCATCACGTGGTGATGGGAACCTTTCACTCGGCACAGCTCACCGAACTGCGAGGGGAGTAGCGTGGTCAAGTCGAGGCCCATGGATGGCCCTGTTGACGGACAACCTACCTGCGGAATGACTGACTTACCTTCTCGGAGGGCCTGGTCCGAGCTCATAGTCAACACTCTCACCAACAGACTGGCGACACAATCAGAGATTCGTAGTCAAATACTCTCACGGACAGGTCGAACACATATACGTTGTATAAATAATCAATGACTAGGCCAAGGTCAGGTCAAGGAGACTCAAAATCCGAGCAGTATGACGCACGCTCCGAACTATTGGCACACTCTACATCCTTCGGACAAATTTTCCCACCACACCGGCGTCCCCGCCACTTTCCATTCCGCATTTTCTATCAACCCGATAATTGCTTGGGTGGCGATTCGGCGATTTGATTGGCTGATATACTTTTGCATTTGAAAACAAACTTTTAAACCATTGGCGGTTTTCGAAATCGCCTCATCCCTCTTATTTACCCCCATTTCAGCCGATTTATTTAAAAAAAATGTCTTTTCCAAGATCTAAACGTTTTGAAGAAGTTAAAGGTATTGTAGTTATTGTCGATTTGTCCGTATTTCTGTCGCAAAAGTTTTGTCATCTCTGAAAATAGGCCGGCCCAGTGGCAGTGCATAGGCTACATAGGCTACATAGTGCATTTGTGTGTGTCCAGTCAGCAGTGCACGAATCAATGCCTGCTAAATGCATTGTTGTTGACTGATACTGAAAACTATGCTGCACAACGGAAACCTGTAGTTTAGAAATCCGTTTACAACCCTTCTTTCTTGGGCCTGCGGGCCAGGAGTAGGCCTATGTGACCTGACGCTGAGACTGAGTGAGACTGATGATGATGTCGGATGACTATCCCCGAGGCGAAAACGTCATGAAATGACGGGATCACACTTTTATTAGTTTTAATTGGGAATTAGTGTCCTGGTGTGAGGTAAATGGAGTTAATGGTGGCTTATTAAGCATAACGTTGCGATAAAATACAGTGCAACGTCTAGTTATAATTCATTTGTTCATATTTTTCAGCTGTCGCTCCACCACCTGGTGCCTATGATCCCAAGATTAAGGAAAATGTTCCCACGGCAAAAATTTCTCTTTCCAATTCTGCCCGATTCAGGGAAACAAAGGGTATGTACTTTCCTAAATGTTTGTTCAGGCGAGAGACTCAAAAAACTGACATTCAAAATATTACCATGAAGATGGCTTGCTGTCAAAAAAGGACTACCCAAATATCCAGATAGACAGCTTGACCATAATTCCCACTACTGCCCAGTGGAACTTTAATTTCTGTAGATTTAACTTTGTAAGTTTTTCATTCCATTCATCTTGGTATTTCAGAAATGTGTCCTCCCCCTGGTGCCTATGATCCCAAAACAAATGAAAAGGTATCCACATTCTCCATCGCAAAATCTGCCACCAGATCAGCCAAAGATAAGCAAGGTAGGTTACCAAGATCTTGCAGCGAAGGAGAAGTTTCAAATTTGACAAAGTTCTATATTTGAACATTTGTCTTTTATGTCAGCGAGTGTCAAAAAGTCAATTATTCGGACACTGCTGCTGTTTTCTTTCAAGTGTCCATACTTATTACTGCAATGCTAAACTTATCCACCTCACCACTGGTGACAACTGGCAATTATCAACTTATTAAATCTACAGCCAACTCAGACAGCAGTTCTAACCCAGACTTGTCAGAAATGCAGTGTGGCAAAAAATGCTGCCCCTTTTTAAATTTAACATCTCTGTTACAACAATTTTTCAGATCCTAATCACAATGCGACCTTCTCCCATCCGCCAACCAAAAAGCTTTTTGGCGTTCCATCCACAGCTGTAAGTACGGTTATAGATCTTGATCTTATCCAACCAAAATGTCTCAGAATAATGTTCTCTGATTGGCATCTTTTCTGAGTGCTAAAAAACAAGAGTAAATCATTAGAATCATTTGAAGATTAAAAATCCAATGTCACAAGTGTAGATCTATATGGTTCACCTGTTATTCTTACACCCTTCTTTGTTGTTTTGTGCTGTCTGTTGAAAGGCTTTTTTCATTTCAGCCATCATCGGCCAAGAAGACTCCAGCCCCAGCCAATGAAGACACTGAGAAAATAAAACAGCTATTGAGAGAATTAGGGATGCATGAATCACAACTCAAAGATGCAAGGGACAAAGTCACTCAACTTCAGGCGCAGCTTGCTCAGTTGAAGGATGCCGAGGGACTGATTGCAGCACTGCAGAAAGAAATCCAAGACAAGAATGAAGCGTTGTCAGCAACGGAACAGACCATTGCTGAGCTCAAGTCAGACATCTCAGAGAAGTCTGGTATCATCCGGGATGTCGAGACAAAGACGTCAGGGCTACAGATTGAAGTGAATTGGAAGACGGATCAGATTCAAGACCTTGAACGTAAAGTCGCACACATTACAAAAGAGGTCGAGTTGAGTACGAATGTGTTGAAGAAGCAGGAAGAGAGGGTGACGGCTTTGCAGAAAGAACGCGATGCACAAATGGAGAATGTGAAAGAACAGGAGGTTGTACTGTCAAATCTTCGCATAGAGAATCAGTGGAAAACGAGTCAACTTGCAGAGTATACAGAAAAGATGGAGAGTTTGGAAAGAGAGGTGGAGCAGAAGACGAAGGAGATGAAAGAGCAAGGAGAGAGTCTTGAGGCAGCATCTGAAGAGCTGGAACAGAAGAATGTAGCAGTGCGTGATTTCGAGACAAAGTTCGCCACCCATGAATTAGAACTGAAGGAAAAAGTTGATAAACTCAACAAATGGGAAGAGAAGTTATTCACAATGGAGAACGAATTGGACTGGCGGCGCACTCAAGTTAACGATTATGAATCCCAGGTGGCGTCACTTGAGAAGGAGGTCGAAGCGAGTAGTGAGCAGGTTGTTGTGTTAGAAGAGAGGATAGCGTCTATCGAGGGAGAGCTGGCGCTGAAGAATGACTTGTTGGATGAATGCACAACAGAGGTGCAATCATTGAAAGACAGTGTCAGGTATGTCACAAGATGAGAAATCAAAATCTACTGGTTGCCTTGGCTCTGTATATAATTGAAGGGTATTTATTTACATGAAGTCAAAGAACCTAAAACTTTTGTCCCAAAACATGTGCAACCTTTCCATACCTTATCTTGAAGTCTCTTTATTTTGCAGGTCCCTTGAGTGTGAAGTGACATCATTGAATGACCAGGTCCATAGCGAGAGTAGTCAATGTTTCCAACTCGAACAAGAGGTTGTATCATTACAATATGAGAGAGATCAACTCGGCAAGTAAGTACTTTTTATTTAAAAATCTTTGCCATTATGATGTGTCTTCCAGTGAAGACAAGCATAGACTTCAGAAGTGGTTTAGTTCATTCAGAAATCAGAAGTGATGCAGCAGGGAGCAAAAAGTTTTTTAAAAAAGGGGGATATCCTCTTAACACTTGACAGGTGGGATGAGTTGGAGTGCTGTAACCAATTAGCACTTTGGTAGCTCACAATGAGAATATATGAACATGATCAACTTGCTGGCTATTTACCTCTTGAATATCACTTGTTTTATTTGCAGATCTGAAACTATCCTCAATAGTAATGTGAAGTCTATGTTGGACAGGTATCAACACTTGGAAAGGCAACTTGGTAAGAATTCTTCATCTGGAATAGGCAGCTCTCTGTTCACCATGCAGTTATGAGCAACATGAGAGTTCTTTGATCATCAAGTCTTCGAATCTGATGTTTGTAAATGTAGCTAGAGGTGAAATCATCCAGCTCCCACACGCGTACAGAGACTATTCTGTTGTGATAATGTGCAATCTGTGCAATGCATCCTTTCATCTTGGTACACGTAACAAATACTCTATTCATTGGCTCAAGTTTCAGTTTATGTTTTTCAGAATTGGTTAAGAAGGATGGCGAAGAAAAAGCTGTAAAACTCGAGACTGAATTGGTTGCAAGACGGAAGAGCTTGGACGGTGCCCGGAGTGAATTGGCTACGGCAGAGTCGGCTGAAAAGGAGATCATGCGCAGTATAGATATCTATATGGTGGGTTCAATCAAGTGTTTTTATCATCCTCAATAATGGTATATCCCACTGGTACCCCAGAGTACCTCTGTGAAAGTCTGTAAGTGCAACAGGCCACAAATTAGTTTCCAAAGAGCACAGCAGTTTTCCAATAAAATGATGCTTTTTGGCACTTTTGATGAAAGGGGTACACTTTGAATGGAATTGCTTTGGTACACTCCTGGTCAGTGAAATATGTACTGATCGCTATTATTATGATAGAATTGTGGTCTTACAGGTAATGTATTTCGTTGCAGGAAGAGAAGAAAATCTTACTGAGAGAGAAGGAGATTCTTGAGAAGAAACTTGAAGCGTTGGAAGGAACTGATGAACGTCTCGTGGAGTGTCAGGATCAGTTGGACAACGCTGTCACAGAGAACCATGAGTTGTTAGCAAAAACTGATGAACTGGAACAAACCGTCAGAGAAATCCGTTATAAATTCGCAGATGAGAATGAACAACTTCACGACGATGTCACACAATTGACAAAGTCTTGTCAGGGTCTGGAGGAACTCTCAAACCGATTGCAAGTCGATCTGGTCACGGCACAGGTCGAACGGGACACTGTGAGGGTTAAGTACGAGCAGGAAATTCTCGAGTTGCGGAATTCAAAAACGGAATACGGCGGTAAAGTTGAGAAGTTGGAGAAGAAGATGGCAGGCTTAGAGGACGAGAAGGCTGATTTGGTTGAGCGCGGAATCGATGTGGACAGGGTCCAGGATGAAAAGAAAGCCATGAAAGCGGGGTACGAGAGGGAGATCGCAGATATGAAGGAGGTGGTGGACTTTCACAAGGCGGAGGCCAACAGACTCATACAGCAAAAGGACGAGGTATGGAACATTATTTCTTTTTTGAAATGAAGAGAAGTGCAAAGGCTTTAGAAGAATTTGGCAACAAGATGAGAGAAAAGGTTACTATTTTACAACAATTGGTAACATGCAACTTTGAATGTTTAGTGCTGTGCATTTTTTCAAAATTTATAGACTTGGTTGTGTAAAAGACTGTCTTGATCTTACCTTTTGTTGTTGATACACATCTTTCACACTGCCCTTCCTTCCAGCTGGAATCCCGCCTACAGGAGCAACTGGATGACCAGCGGTTAGAGTTCAATCGGTAAGTCTAGACAATTTGTTACCATCGCTTACAATTCCTAACACTAGTTCAGTTTAGTTCATGTTTTCTTAATTCAGCACACACTCTTCGAGTTTGGTCTGTGTTCTCCAGCCCCCACATGTGGTGATGTGAATGAATAACCAGTAAATACTTTTACTAAAGTTTGTACAGAAAAGCCTAAAGTAAATGTACATGCAGTTTTAGTAAAAGCATTTACTCGTCTATTCATCGTACCACCAATTGACTGGAGTTCAACTGCTTTATTTTCTTTCATTCTGTTTGTAGTTGCTTGCATGCTTTTCAAGTTCTGTTGCCTTTCATGACACACTTTTATTCCTATTGCCTCATTTAGGAAACTGAGGGAAAATCAGCAAAAATTATTCCACGTGGAAGAAACCTTTCTTAGGTCAGTAGTCTTGAGCAACAGCTCTACTGTACCCCCCCCCCCCCCCACACACATTTCTCTGGCAACATTGCAATAACAGCCATAGCAGTAGTAGCTTGTTTCTAACTACCTATCATGTATCTGGTTCTCTTATATTCATTTGGCATTGAGTATTGTTGCAGACAAGAACATCAATTCTCTTAATTTCTGTCACAAAAACGGCTAAGTTTGATCTTAGCTCCATAGTGTCGTTGATGTTGGTCAGAAACACCTGTTTGAACACAGAAGTCTTGTAAAGAATGACGATGAACAGTGCATGTTGATATCTTCGTGGAATGTACATGTCAAAACAATGTCAACGAGTTACCACAACAAACTTTCATGTCATGTTTTCCACATCAGGTTCAAGTGTGAGAGTGAGAAAGCCCTGTTGGAGAGAGAGCAGCGCTTAACGAACCAGGAGGAGCGTTATGACCAGATCGTGGCATCTCTGGAGGAACAGATCAACTCGCAGCAGCATGAGGAGTTGATGGAAGAGGCCAAGCACTGGCAGACGCTCTATGAGGAGCTGCAGGCTAAGGTGCAGCCATTTCAGGTTAGTGCGTGAGCAAAGTCAGTCAGAAGTTCTAAGCTGACCAGCTCTTCTAACTTCTACTGAAAGTTTCAGGATAGACCAGGGTTGAAGTTTAGAGTCAGTTAACAATATCTACCGTTGTTGACATCAGACTATAACCCTCAACTTCGCTTGACTTAATATAAGGGATAATTCAGACTTTGCATCAACATTCTATAAAAGCTCTGCAAGTTTAGTTGTCTGTTTTGTTCTTCAGCGTCTGAGAAAGACAATTTTAGCCTTTCAGGCATTGAAATGACAATATCTGAAAGCCCCTTTCTTACGTAAGTTTACTTGGAATTATGGAACCTGACAAACCAATGTCCATGTAAATAATCCATACCCGACCCAATCTATCTCTCCAGACACACATGTCCCTTTACATGCAACCCTTCTTCCCATGTCCACTTCTTGGGTGATCTATTTCTCAAATTGTTCCTGACGCCTTCTTAATCTTGAATAATTTTCTTGTGTTTATCTAACCCACCTGTCCTCCCCTGCTTCTTCAGGAACAACTGGATGCTTTTGAGCTTGAGCGCAATGCCCTGCTTGGCCGCACCAAAGACGCCCAGTCAGAAATCGACAAACTTAGTAAAGACTACGCCAAGGCGCTCGGTCACCAGAATCATAAACAGAAAATACATCACATTCTCAAGTTGAAAGAAGACAATAATCTGTTGAAACATGTGAGTTTGCATTTTCGACTATGGGAGACCTGCATTTTGGACATATTTTTATCAGCAAAGAAGTCTTGAGTGAATTAGTGCGCTCATAGCTTTCTATTACCAGGATTTATTAACATTTCATTAGTTAACTCATTTGACACTGGGATGGTGGAAAGATGGACTGGTATGGCTGTAATAGAATCTTTGGACACCAAGATAAAAGATCCCACTAGAAAGATATTTTAGACTTGTGACTCATGTATTTTCAACTTGTTGTTTCCAGGAAGTTGCTGATCTGAAATCGCAGAACATGAAATTGAAGCATCAGAATCAAAAGTTGGACGAGCGTGTGGCTGGACCAGAAGGACGACGACGATTCGACCCCAAGAAAGCGTTCAGCCATAACAATATCAACAAAGAGAATCCAATGACTCCTAATAAGTCCAGGAGCAATCCGGGAACACCTAAATCCATGAGGAAAGAGGGCGGGAGTCTGCCAACCACACCCCAGCGACCGTTTATGAATGGTAAGTGGGCTGCAGCAGTATTTCATCAGCTTAGTACTGAACACTGATAGATTGAACTGTCCTTCACCACAGTAAATGACCCCATCACATATTGCCTTCCTTTAGCAAGCAGAAGCAAGTCCTTATCAGAAGGTTCTGGGCCAAATAACCTCTGTTTTGAAACAGTTACAGACATAAGACGTATCCTAATCGGAAGGTTCTGCGCCAAGTACCAACGGTTTTGAAACAATTACATCATATTAATCTTTCACACTCTTTTCTCCAGGAAATCGTATTTGAGAATACTGCAGTAGTGCCTCAACTTGGTGAGGATAAAGGAAACCAAAGTCGGATTCTGCGATCTCATAACCCCAAGTTACACGTAACACTTGAACGGTGACAATGTGACTCGTATGTGAACCAAGCCTTATGTGCTTTGGACTTTTGTACCAGCAGCAGCTTTCAATGTCATGCAGGTGTTGTGTTGGAACATTATTGCAAGGTGGATTTGAATCTGTAAATGAATCGTCAGTAATCCTGCCATGAGACTTCAATGCATATCATGTTCTCAGCGCTGAGCTGAAAATGTACTTCTTAACGAAACAGGCCAGAAAATTGTCAATTACAGGGGAATTTCACTAAATTGGGGTAACATTGAACATTGATAATTGCTCCTGTTATGAGCTCCACTACAGTTGTTACCTCCCATAGCTTTGTTGCTTTCCTATGCGTTTGCCAAACCAATAACTTTAGATATAAAATGATCAGGTGTGGATGTAGTGGAAACAAGCTACATGTATAAGAAGTGGTGATCTTGAAAGAGAAGTGACTTTTGGGATTGCTGTGCCTGTCTTTGTATAAAGTAGCAGTAGCTTGCTTATTGATGCTACAGGTGGATTTTAAACAATTGTTTTGTTTTATGTATATTTATTATCTATTTACGTACATGTACTTGTACATTGTGCCGTATGCTTTTGTGTGTTCTGATAATGTGTTCCATGTGTTGTGTGTGATTTGGTTACATGTACCTGCCAGAGAAGAAGTTTTTGTTTATTGTCATGTTGGTTTCATACTGAATGATAATTATGACACAAAGTTCAAACTAGCATGTAGTTAACTTCATAAGATTAAGAAGCTGTTATGCATAATTTGACAAATGTTCTTATTAAATCTCCTCTCTTTAAAATATGTGTTCAGTTGATAATCGGCATTGTCTCTCTGTTAAGTAAAGCATCTGTCCAGGCGCACTATCTGTCTTTGTCTACATGTATAGATAAAAATATTTTGTTCACAAAATACCCGATGAATTCCTCCAGGCAGCGGCTGGTCTGACCAGACATGCTCAATTCTTTTGTACTCTCTGTGTCTCAACTGCCACTGTTGGCTTGTACATATTCATGAATTCCTCCTAAGGTCATGTTTTGCCTTCAAATGAATAACCGGTAATTGCTTGTTTAAATTCGAATGAGTTTCCACTTCGGTGAAACGTGGCATTAGGAGTGAAATCCATAAACTTGCTATCTATATTGTATTTAATCAATTTTGAAAGATGTAAAATACATTTTACATAAACTTAGATATGTGTTCTGCGATCTGTTTCCATTTACCCCTGTCTTGGACAGGGAGATCTCCCAAAACAAACCGTCCTAGGCAAAATCAAATGCAACTTTACCTTGAGTCCTGCCAAGCACTATGTCATGAAATACCACCCCACACAATTGACCCTCTTGAATTGACTCTCTTTCAGTGGGTGATATGAATAAAGACTAGCAAATGCTTTTACTTCAATTTTGTACAGAAAGGCCTAGTGTAAATGTACATGGAGTTTTAGATAAAAGCATTTGCTAGTCTTTATTCATATCACCCATTGTCTTCAATGAGACCTGGATGTCATCTTTGGAGTTGTTCCCAAGACTGCATTATGGATTGTGACTATAGTCTTCCTGTGTACGCCTGTAAATCCTCGGAAATGCCTCATACAGAACTGATGAATCCTTAATCCCTCACATTCAATCTTTCACAACTTGTAGCGGCTGTAGCAGGAGGAACAATCCTGTCTTTCACAACTTGTGGCTGATGTAGCAGGAGGAACAATCCCCCTGTCTTTCACAACTTGTGGCTGATGTATCAGGAGGAACAATCCCCCTGTCTTTCACAACTTGTGGCTGATGTATCAGGAGGTACAAGCGCCCTGTCTTTCACAACGTGTGGCTGATGTATCAGGAGGTACACTCCTCCTGTCCTTCACAACTTGTAGTGGCTGTAGCAGGAGGAACAATCCTGTCTTTCACAACTTGTGGCTGATGTAGCAGGAGGAACAATCCTGTCTTTCACAACGTGTGGCTGATGTAGCAGGAGGAACAATCCCCCTGTCTTTCACAACTTGTGGCTGATGTAGCAGGAGGAACAATCCCCCTGTCTTTCACAACTTGTGGCTGATGTAGCAGGAGGAACAATCCCCCTGTCTTTCACAACTTGTGGCTGATGTAGCAGGAGGAACAATCCCCCTGTCTTTCACAACTTGTGGCTGATGTAGCAGGAGAACAATCCCCCTGTCTTTCACAACTTGTGGCTGATGTAGCAGGAGGAACAATCCCCCTGTCTTTCACAACTTGTGGCTGATGTAGCAGGAGGAACAATCCCCCCAGTCTTTCACAACTTGTGGCTGCTGTAGCAGTCATAATAGTCCCCTGCCTCCACAACTGTGGCTGGTCTAACAGGAGGAAATGTCCCTGGTCATTCACAACTGGCGGCTGGTGTAGCAGCAGTACAGTCCTATACACTCAAAAACTGGCGGCTGGAGAAGGCAAGAGGAATGTTCACCCGTCTTTCTCAAAACTTGACTGGTGTAGCAGGAGAAATAACCCCATATTTTTCACATTGGCCCCCTGTCTCTCACAACCTGTATCTTGCGCAGCAAGAGGGAAAGTTCCCTGCCTTTCACAACTTGTGGCAGGTTTAGCAGGAGGATCTTGGTATCATGTCTTTCACAACTTGGTCCCATGTCTAACACAATCTGTAGCTGGTGAAGCAGAAGGCTTCGACCGCCGCTCTATCACAACCTATTGTATTGTCTCTTGTCTCGCACAATCTGTAGCTGGTGAAGCAGGAGCTCTCAATCCCGATCCATCATAACCAATGGTACTGTCCCCTGTCTTTCATACCGACCGGCTGGAGGAGCAGGAAGAAGAGTCCCCTGTCTTTCACAACTTGTGGCTGATGTAGCAGGAGAACAATCCCCCTGTCTTTCACAACTTGTGGCTGATGTAGCAGGAGGAACAATCCCCCTGTCTTTCAAACCTTGTCGCTGATGTAGCACCAGGAATATTACCTTGTCTTTGATAGAATGTGACTGATGTAGTAAGAGGAATATTACCCTGTCTCCCACAACCTGCAGCTGGCGAAACATGACGTTGGCCTCTGGCCTCTGACAACTGGTTGTATTGTCCTCTCCTTTCACAACATGCGATTGATGAAGCATGAATCCACTGTCTTCACATGATTGGCCCCCTGTCTCACAACCTGTATCGACATGGTGTTTAATGAGGTATAGTCAGTCCCCTGTCTTCCACAACTTGTGACTAGTGTAGCGGGGAGGGTATCGTCCGCTTTCTTTGAAGCAGGAGCTTTCAACCCCGGTCGATCACAACCGATGGTATTGTCCCCTGTCTTTCGAGCTGGGAGAGTGGTGTAACAGGAAGAATAGTCCCATGTCTTTCACGAAAAGAGCCTGTTGTAGCAGGTGGAATAATCATCTGTGTCTCTAAAACCAAAAAAACTGAAAACTGGGGCTGGTAAAGCAGGTGACCTAGTATCCCTAAAAGCCCGGTCTGTCACAATCGGTGGTCGGTCCCCTGTCCTTCACGATGAGTGGCTTACTGTAGCAGGAGGAATATTCTCCTGTCTCTCGTAACCTGAGTCTGATATAGTATGTGGTCTATCACAACCGGTCTTTCACAACCAGTGGTATAGTCCCCTGTCTTATTCACAACAAGCGAATGGTGTAACAGGATGTACAGTCCCCTGTTTCACACAACTTGGTAGCCTGCGGGTGGTGAACCAGGAGCTTTTACAAGCAGTGGCTGGTGTACATGTAACAAGGAGTCTCCTGGTTTTTTTTATAAAGTAGCAGGATGAATAGTATCTGGCTTTACGAACTGCGATTAGAGTACCAAGATGAATAGTCTCCCGATTTTTAAATTTTAGTTACCTGTCTCTCACAAGCTATAACTGGTACAGTGGGATGTATAGTCCCCAGACTTTCACAACCAGTGGTTGGTGTCACAGAATGAATCGACCCCAGTCGTTCACAACATGGCCCCCCGGTCTTCCACAACTTGGTCTCCTGTCTCTCACAACCCGTAGCTAGTGTAACATCCTCTATCTCCCACTACCCGTGGCTGGAGACGCATGGTGTAGTTTGTCTCACGTCCTTCACTACTTGTCGCTGGAGGAGCAGGAAGTATTGTCCCCGGTCGCCGCTGCCAAATCTCTCGCAAAATGTGGCTGGTGCAGCAGTAGGATTAGTCTCTTGTCTCTCACAACCTGTAGCTAGTGTAATGTCCCCTGTCATGCCTGTGCTGGAAAAGCATGATGTTAAGTCCCCTGTCTTTCAGAACTTCGTCCCCTGTCTCTAACAACCCGCAGGTACTAAGCGTTACGTTCCCTGTCTCTCATTACGAGAACCAATGGCTGGTGAAGCAGGAGATGTTGTCTCCTGTCTTTCACAACCTGTGGCCGGTTTAGCAGGAGGTAGAGTCCTCGGTCGCCGCTGCTCGGTGTATCGCAAAATGTGGCTGGTGTAACCGGAGGAATAGTCCCCTGGCTCTCACCAATGTGATATGGTCCCCTGTCGCTCATAACGTGGCTGGTGAAGTAGGAGGAATGTCTCCTGTCTTTCACAACCAGTGGCCAGTGTAACAGGAAGTATAGTCCCTGGTCATCGCTGCTCGGTCTCACAGAATGGGGCCGGTGTAGCAGGAGGAATAGTTCCCTGTCTCTCACAACCTGTAGCTAATGTAATGTCCCTGTCACATCGGTCTCTCACTACCTGTGGCTGGGAAAGCATGATATTCAGTCCCCTCTAACAACCTGCAGGTACTAAGTGTTACGATCCCTGTCTCTCATTGCTAGTACCAATGGCTGGTGAAGCAGGAGATATTGTCTCCTGTCTTTCACAACCTGTAGCTGTTTAAGCTGGAAGTAGAGTCATCTGTCGCCGCTGCTCGGTGTATCGCAAAATGTGGCTGGTGTAACAGGAGGAATAGTCTCCTGTCTCTCAAAACCTGCAGCTAGTGTAATGTCCCCTGTCATGCCTGTGCTGGAAAAGCATGATGTTCAGCAGTCCCCTGTCGTTCAGAACTTCGTCCCCTGTCTCTAACAACCTGAAGGTACAAAGCGTTGCGTTCCCTGTCTCTCATGACTGGTACCAATGGCTGATGAAGCAGGATATATTGTCTCCTGTCTTTCACAATGGGGTTGGTGTAGCAGGAGGAATAGTCCCCTGGCTCTCACCAATGTGATATGGTCCCCTGTCGCTCATAACGTGGCTGGTGAAGTGGGAGGAATGTCTCCTGTCTTTCACAACCAGTGACCAGTGTAACAGGAAGTATAGTCCTTGGTCATCGATGCTCGGTCTTACAGAATGGGGCTGGTGTAGCAGGAGGAACAGTTCCCTGTCTCTCACAAACTGTTGCTAATGTAATGTCCTTGTCATGCCGGTCTCTCACTACCTATGGCTGGCAAATCATGATATTCAGTCCCCTCTGTCTTTCAGAATTTCGTCCCCTGTCTCTAACAACCTGCAGGTACTAAGTGTTACGATCACTCTCTCTCATTGCTAGTAGGATTGTCCCCTACCCTCACAACCTGTGGCTGGTGAGGCAGGAGTTGTAGTTCTTTGTCTATCACGACCTGTAGCTTGTGTAGTAGGAGCGATCATCCCCTGCCTTTCACAACATGTGGCTGGTGCAGGAGGTTATATAGTCCCCAGTCCTTCACATCCTCTGGCTGGTGTAACAGGAAGTATAGTCCCTGGTCGTCTCAAATAATATGGCTGGTGTAGCAGGAGAAATAGTCCCCTGTCTCTCACGACATATGGCTGGCGAAGCAGGTGGAATGTCTCCTGTCTTTCACAACCATTGGCCAGTGTAACAGGAAGTATAGTCCCTGGTCGTCTCACAGAATGTGGCTGGTGTAGCAGGAGAAATAGTCCCCTGGTCCATTAGAACTTTTGGCAGTTGAAACAGGAGGCTCCGTATTCCTCAGTTAGGGATGATGCCGATCCCACTGTGTTTGGAGTGTAGCTGTGACAGTAAAGGATGAAATTGGTGCTTGGCTGTTTCCTTATCACAGTTTGAATTGTGTCAATTCTCAGTTGTCGGCATTGGACATGTTTACAACTTTATACTACAAGTTTATAGTAGGGAAAGACAGCAATTTTTCAGATGCTCTTACGAGATGATAGACTGACTAATTATTTATTTATCATTGTTGAAGTTTATTACAAATATTCTTCAATATATATATACAGAAAGATCAAACTGTACAAAATGCATCTCACAAATAAGACTGTATAATAAATATACAAATGTGTTTTCATGTACAAAGATACTACATCTCGCCAAAGTGATATTTACAAGAGTTATACATGATACTACAGATTAGAAACTAAGAAGCTAACTAAAAAACTTAAGTCCATTCTGTATGCATATTTTCCACTTTTCAGACCCCCTTTTTGAATGCTATCAAACCAGTAGTTCTAGTACTAATTCATTCATAGTCAGTAAGAGAGGTGCCCCCCCCCCTCCCAACCTATCATTATGTTTATACCTTAGACAACGAATGTTCACTCCCTCTCAATATAACAATGCGTATACAGGTACATATTAAATGGACAGCCTCTTATCTTGCCTAATTTCTGCAATGATCTGAAAGTACCTCTACATGAACATTACACTGCATAGAAAAACTATAATTACAAGTATACATGATGCTACAATATCTAGGTCATTCAACTATACAGGCGAATTTCTATAATGATTTCATCCAAAACTCTTTTGAGACTCAAGGCTGTACAGAACGTGCGAAAATGCTTAATATTAATGCAGATTTACAGACCTATCATCTTATTTCTCAGTCAACATGCAATCATAAGTACATGTGTTGAAGAGCAAATGCATTCTTTATAAATGCACGGGCAGACCCATAACACTCAATTCAATACGAGTTGTTTTGTGAACTGAATTGAGTGAGTAATCTAAGATCAACTAAGAGTTGGTTAGTGTCCTTAAGAATGAGATTCCTTCCCCATGAAATCCACATCATTCGTATCAGATGAGAAGATGCCACCTCATTGTCCAAACAAAAGGAAGTTCCTCGCATGGAGTGGTTTTCTCATCTGAAAGTAGAAACAACATGGACTGAGCAAATGATAAGAGGAATAAACAAATGACACAACCGTAACTCTTGAGACTCGGTGTCAGGGATGATCTCCAGGACATGAACAACAACGGAGCCTCAAACAGTCTCTCCTTTAAAGCCAGAAAATATTTAAAAATTTTGATAACTTCTCCTTGCGATGATTTTCGAAACTGGTACATGTATTTACAACTTCCGCAAGGCTATTATTAGAATAGGAAACTGTGCAAAAACAATGAAATGGTGTGGCATTGGGAGAGGGTTAAACAGATGGAGGGAGCATGTTTAATGAAATAACGTGTCCAACAACATAACTCTGTGTAACTTATTATCTGAACTGATAAAAACAGTAACACCATGCTAGATAGATCATGAGTTACCTAAAGATACGGATGAAATGTCTTCGTGGTTTTCATGCGGGGAGACACATGTTTGGGTTGAGGCGAATTGACGTTTAGCCAGAACCCTTTCAGCTGGAGAACAGATTGACAGAAACCAGCATCATAAACACAACAGTTTGATTCACAGACCTTCAAACACATTTGTGCAAAACAGCCCAAAATAGATACAAAGTGTTTTGTGATGAAATTCTTTGTACACAACTCGTCTTCATCCATAGATACATCTGATGTACACTTTACAAACATTTACACATTATCAACAAATTTAAACTTTCAAGGACTGCAGCTTAGCATTTCAAACAGTTCAGCAAAAATTGCATCAAGAAAACATAATCTATACAGATACACGTATGTACACGAACCAACTTTGGACTCAATTTTCACTGATATCGAGTCGAGCCAAGTACTGCTTCAGACTCCGATTGGTTTTTTTACTCTGAGATCGTCGCCCGCTGCCAGGGGGACTTACCCTAACACTCGAGAACGCCTTATAACCTTTCCGTGTTTTCCACTTACTATTAGAACCAACCATACTTCTGCTTTCCTTTGCACTTTGATCAGTGCAACCCAAAGAGGTATTCGCACACTTAGGCTGCAAATCAGCCTTTACAGATTTCTGAAAAAGCTTCCGCCTACATTTCCCGAGGACCAAGTCGGCATTTTTCAGTTCCTTGAAACTAGTTTTGCTACGAGATCGATCAGTAATGCGGGGTCGAAATTTACTAGTGACTGCTGAGCGAACCTCTGTTATTTTGATAACACTCCTACTGACAAGTTTGACAATTGTTTCAGGAACTGGAAGAACTAACTCAGGGACAGGTGTACCATCGCCGAGACTCTCTAACCGTCTGCTCCCAAGCATGCCAAGTTCTGCCTGCACTTGAGAAACCAAACCATCATCATCAACATCATCATGCAGCCTAGACACACGCTTTTCAAAAACCTCATCTCGATCAGCGTCCATGCCAGAAATCTGGCTCAAATCATCGCCAACCTCAGATTCTGACTCCCAACTAACCTTAGGCGACTGTGGTTCTTTCTTATCAGATGAGAACTTCTTTGCCAGACCTTTGGATTTCTTTTTGTTCGGAGTGATCGGGATGGAGAACGCCAAGCTTTCTCTCCTATCATCGGTCTGGAATAAAGCAATGATTATAATGGTGTTTGGTGAAATTATATTGATTTCAGACAGCCTGCCGTGTCCTTTGGATGGTAGGGTCATATTTTAACTTTACTGCTGATGAGTTGATATCGTTTTCCTTCCATGCAATTGACATTGCACACAACTGCCTAGCAAACCAGAAAAGTGTCCTACCTTTTGTATATTCTCGTCAATGAGAGCTTGTTTCATCCCTTTTGACTTTTTACTACTGCCTGGGGTCTTGTGGTGTTTCTTGTGCGGCGTTCTTCGCGATTCCTTCTGGGGAGTCGTGGAGGATTTATGGGAACTAAATATCGATGTGCTGGGCTGGAAATTCAGCCAAATTTGAGAATTAGATCATGCTGGTTGATACAGAAAGTAACACAGTAACTGAGGTTGGAAAAATTAGGACTGGCAAGAAGCAAAAATGACTAAATAAGGATGAGTACCAGTTGTCATTTTCTTTGCATTTGATAGGAATTGATATAAAAAGTTGAAGTTTATATTAAACCTGGACATACATATTTGCATGCCTTTTGTTGCCTTAAAAGTTAGATATGCTCGGTATTTCAGCACACCCCTAGTCCAAGGTCACACTCACTTTCTTCATTTGTTTATCAGATGACTTGGTAGCTTTGTGATCCGCCTTGATCGGCACGGACTGTGGCACTTTGAAACTGGACGGCAATGTGCGATGGCAGCTGTTATAGATACTCGCACTTGAGGAAGCTGTGTCAGTGAGATCTGTGGTCTTCATGAGATCGTCAGAAAGTTCGGACGGGCTCATGCGTCTGCGTGTTGACTGGTCATATTTGCTGCAAGACTCGGTTGGGATTGGCAACGACTTCATGAGATCTTCAGCCATCTTTTTCGGTTCCCGTGCCTGGTGAGAAATATAATACATGTACGTAGATGTATCAAAGACAGAACGATCACCAAAATATTTTTAAGTACGGGTTCCGAGATTTAGTGTCTTCTTTCTTGTTTTGGTTGTGAATAGACACATCCCATCCACTTGATGATTAACAAGTCACTATCATTTCGACTTTTTCTCAGCTTAAGTTTACTCAAACCTCTCATTGTAACACTTTTAGATCTTTGGTTTGTTGGCACAACAATATACAAGGCAAAATAATTCCAAACAATTCAGAAAGGAAAATAGTGATAAGGTCTACCTGAGTCTCGACTGGGTACGATGACCTCATGTGTGGCAAACACAGCGTGTTTCGTCTCTTGAGCTCACTCAATCGATCCCATTCGGTTTCAAAGCCTGGGTCTGGTTCATCTTCACATGAAAATAAAGAACCCATGCCGCCTGAAACAATTAATCATGCATTTATCAACATTCACCTATAACTCTAAAACATGACAAGAACACAAGGCCAACATTTTCCTGATGGCAGGGTAATGTCCAGCTTTCTTTCCTCACAAAATGAGAAGACCCATGCAGACCAGTTCAGAGAGCAGACGTGATGACAAACAGTGTTCTATATTCATTACTACATGTATCTATTGATTATTTAATGATGCATTCTAAAGAAACCTTTTAAAATTACTTACAAGAAACTAGCAGAAGCCTCATTTGAAATATTCTAGCTGATTATTATTTCTTACTTACATGGTACATGTAATGAAGCGCCAAGTGTAGTATTGCCGCCGAGGGACTTCAAACTTGGACTACGGTGGCGTCCAGATCGTGGTGAGAAGTAATTATGGCCGGACATTGACGTCATGGAGCTGAAGTAAAAAAACCAAAAATAATTATGTCAGTTATTTCAGTATTTCAGAATTAAATAAGATCTAAATTCACAGTAGATCCAGATTTTCTCTCTAAATTCTCTTCTCACCTTCTTAGTGACAGTGACAAGCTGTTGTGACTCCTTGGTGACTGATTTTCCTTATCATGGTGGCGAGGTTTCATGCCGAGATCAATATGATTGCCCGTCAACTCTTCAAACTCGAGCGAATCATCCATGAAGTCTAAACTGTCGTCAAAATGTCGAGGCGACTTCCCCATCGACTTGATAGCACTGATCTCTGGTGACTTGAATGTCCCATTGGGCGATTTTAGCACACTTCGACTTGGTGAGTTCATTCCTAGAATGAAAAGACAAACAGAATATGTAGAAGTAAGTTGAATAACAAAACCGATTTTGCCCGCTGTATAACGTTTGCAAATCCATTATCGCCCGCTAGCAACAAGATGAGTGAATGGGCGAGCTACCTGCCATTTGAATTCAGTTGCTTGATCAAACAAGACTTTCATCTAGACGTACCTGTCAATCTTGCCTCGGCAACACTCAACAGCGCCCTCAGCTCCTTGGTCTCACCTTCCTCCTTCTGATACCGATGAAGGAACTTCTCCTTCAGGTCGCTCTCTCTCTCAAGTTCATCTTGAAGACGATGAATCTCCTTGTCATACATGGAATGACTCTTTTCTTGCTCCTCGATAAGCTTTTTACGTTCCGTCTTCAACTGAAATAGACATGACAAATTGGTGCTTGGTTTACAAATAGCTGACACTGTCACTTGCAACATGTTACTTTTCCCAAGGCTAGACTAATATTCCATGAGAGAATTTAAAATAGATCAGGTACCTTGCTGATGTATTCGTTAAGTTTCTCAGTCTTCTTTTCCAACTCTGTGACAGCTTCTTTTTCTTTGCGAAGTACTGTGGTCAGTTGTGTGTTTTCATCAGCGATGGAGTTTTTCTCAGTTGAGATGCACTCAGCCTGTAAGAAATCAAACAGTCTTTTATGGAAGGATACAAAACTAAGAGGAGCAGCATGGTGAACAAGAGCACAGTAGATGATGTATATGTTACACTATCGTCGGTCCCTTCAAGGATGAACTTCATTCATAATCTCAAATCAAATTCTTAAGAAAAGACGTTCAGATTTCATAAATTTTGGTCAAATTTTCTCTCACTGACGCAAAAAGGGGACAAACCTGTTTCATAAGCTCGTCCATTTCACTATTATTCTTTTCCTGTTCCTTCTCAAGCTGTGATCGCAGGGATCGGTTGAGATCTGCAGCCAGGCGAATCTCGTGCTCCTTGTTCAAGATCAATTTCTGTTCTCTCTCAATCTAGAAAGGAATGCAACATTAGTCATCAATAAAATGGGCCGAGATTTGAATTGATCAATCAAACGTTTGTTATCTTCATAACAGCTGTGAAGAGACATTATTCGGCATCTATTTTGGCCTCAATCTATGCCCTTGACCTTGCTAATGTCACCGATAGAGCGTGCCACAAGTGAACATCTTTTTCATGTCACTAGTGGCAAGGGATGATGTAAATTTGACTTCAAAAGGCATACTCCTAGGTCAAGCAATATGCTGTCCTACCTGAGTTTTGTATTTCTTTTCCAAGTTTTCATATTTCACATCAGCACTTTCCAACTTCTTCTGTATCAATTGCAGCTCGAGGGCAAGCTTGTCCTTTTCGTGATTTCGTTTTAATAACATGTTCTGAAAAGCAAAAGGAAAATGCCTTTAAATAATGGAGACACACCTGGCATAACTAGTGACAGAGATTCCTGTCACGACCGCGGACTATGCGAATATTCTCAATGACCATTCCAACTAACTCACTTCATTTTCCTGATTCTCCTCCTGTTTCTCTTTGAGCTCACTCTCAAGCTCCTGGATTCTCTCTTGGAACAAGCCTCGCTCGCTTGACATCTGCTCCTTCACACTCTCTTGGATCATGTCAATCTTTTCTTCATACTGCTCTTCAACTTGTTTAATTCGGTCCTTTGACTGGCTCAACTCGGCGGCAAGGGAAGCCTTGTTCTTCTCAAGGATGGCGTTCAGTTTTGTCAACTGTTCAACCTGAAACAGACGTGGTATGAAACAAGACTTTTGAATAGAAATGTTTTTGATATTTTATATTTTTGGCATTCAAAATCATTATAAATGACCACATATTATGGTTTAACTATAGGAGGAAATCTAATCATATATAAAGGATGCAACTTTTGCCCACACAAAGAAATCTCCGCAATGGGACAAAAAGATGAAGGTGTACTCACCTTTAGTTCGTGCTGATTCATTTGCTTTTTGATTGCCTCCAACTTGAGTTTATTGCCCTGGATCTCAGAAGAGAAGCCCTCCTCCCGTTCCTGGCTCTTGGAACACGCCTGCTGGACCTCCGCATACTGTTTCCTTGCACACTCATGATCCAACTGCAGCTGTAGCACCCTTGTCTGTAGCTGTGTTTTACTCTCCAACTCCTTGTTGGCCAACTCCTCCTTCTCAGCAACAAGTTTCTGATGTTCTTCATGAGACGATTCCAACTCTGCAACCTTCTTCTCAACTTCAGCTTCCTTCTTGGCAAAAGTTTCTTGCTGTTCTTGAACGGTTGATTCCAATGCAGCCACTTTCTTCTCAAAGTTGGCTTCTTCCTGTTTCTTCTGCAACTCCACCGCTGAATATTCTAACTTGACACTCTCCAGCTGAGAGTTCAACTCAGTCAACTCTCTTTCTTTCTCGCAGAGCAAATGTAACTGTTTTTCCAAGTCATCCTTTGCAGCCGATTCACGCTCCTCTGTTTCTGCAAGTCGCTGTTTCATCTCAGTCAGTGCTTGCTCGTTTAACAGTTTCCCTGTTAAATTAGAAGTTATCGTCTCTTTGAGTTCTTCAATCTCCAGGCTTTGCTCATCCATCGTTTCCTGTATCTCGTATGCATTTAGCTCTATCTTTTCAATCTCCTCATCTTTATCCTCAATGTCTGTTTCTAACACTTCGACCTTGTTCTTCTGCTCTTCAAAGGCCTCATCCAAATCATTGATCTTCTGCATCAGACCCTTCACCTCCTCACATTTAACTTTCAGTTCTTCCTCCTGTGATGCAACAACACTCTGCAATGCCATTTTCAAATCCGACACAGCACTTTCCAATTCAACTTTCTCCTTCATTAGTTCTTTCTCCTTTGCCTCACTCTCTTCCACAAACAATTCGATCCGCTTATCTTTCTCAACCAGAGCCTCCTCCAACTCCTGTCGTCTGCTGCTCAGAATCTCCAATTCCTTAAGCTTCTCTGCAAGGCATGTATCCTTTTTAATGATTGCAGCCTCACCAGTCTCTACCTCCATTCTCAACTTTCCAATCTGCTGCATTAGGACTTCAACCTCCTCTCCCTGGGCTTCACGTTCCTCTTCTTCCTGTGAAAATTTTTCAATCAGGTCTTTTTCTCGTGCGTCTGCTGCTACCATCTCGTCTGCTACTTTTGCCAACTTTTCCTTCAGCTCAGCAACAGTTCCTTCAGCAACATCGTATGCATCTTTCAACTCTTTTTCTTTCAAGGTCTGTTCGTTAAAATGAACATTTTGTTCTTCTTCCTTCTGCTCGAGTTCCGAGATCTTCTCCTCTGACTTTGTTTGCAGTTCAACAAGTTCCTTTCGTAAGGTTTCCATCTGCACTTCAGCTTGCTCCTGCGTTGACCTAACTTCTCCAAGCTCTGCAATCTTTGACTCCAAGACACACTGGACCTCTTCCAGCTTCTTCTCTAGCCCTGCAACATCCGCATCTGCTTTTATCTTGAGCTCTTCTATCTCCACAGCAAACCTCACCTCAGCACCTTGTTTTGCTTCCACCATCTCAGTAAAAGCAACATCTTTCAGTTCAATATCCGACTGCATCTTCTGGATCTGTTCCTCCCTATCTTCGATACTACTCTTTGCCTCTTCAACAGCATCTGCCATCTGTTGCCTCAAATCAGCTACCGTCTGCTCCAAGTTAGTCCTTGCCTGCTGCAACTCCACCACATGTTTCATCGACTCTTCAGAACCACTCTCGACTGCCTGCAATGATTGCTGGAGCTGACGTATCTGTTCTGATGCCACTGTTTCCTTACCTGACATCTCTTCCTCGACTCTGACCAATTTCTTTTCGACCGTCTGAAGATATTCCTCAACCTCTTGGCATCTCTGTTCCTTGGACAAGATGTCCTGTTCTGCCACATCTAACTCACTCTGTATCTTTTCCATGTCTTCAGTCAAGTGCAGACATCTCACCTTCTCGTTGGCGACTTCGATATCCTTGACGTAGACTTGCTCTGTCATCTCATTCTTTACATCGGACAGCTCCTTCTCAAGATCCGAACAGCGTCTCTTCTCCTCACAGATCTCTGCATCTTGTGATGCAATGGTCTTCTTCTTATCTTCAAGCTCATCACGGATCTCTGCCAGTGTCGTCTCCGACACACTCATAATCTGCTTCAGGTCATCTGTCTGATGGGAGATCTGCATCAGCTGGGTTCTGAAGTTTTCAACTTCTTCTTGGAGCTGCGAAGATCTAGCTTTCTCCTCATCAATAATAGACTCCTTCTCTCTGATGACAGCCTCCACTTCAGTGATGGAAAGTTGATGTTGTTCTTTCAACTGCTCCATGTCAGTGACAGCATTGTTCAATTTCTCCTCAATTTCAGCAACTCTTTCTGATGACTCATACTCAAGATTTTTTAACATCTGCTCAAGATCATCCTTCTGTTTGAGAACACCCTCTGCCTCTGTGACAGTGACTACATGTTGTTCTTTGAGATCTTCAATCTCCCTGTCAGCCATGCTTACTTTCTCTTCTAACTCTGCGACTTTTACAGCCGAAATAGACTCCAGTCTCTTCAGCATCTGCACAAGACTATCCTTGGCAGTCTCAACCTCTGCAATGGCAACTTCGTGTTCGTCTCTCATCCTTGCAATCTCAGTGTCAGCCATGTTCAGCTTCTCTACCAATTCAGCGACTTTCACCGACGAATCAGCCTCCAGAGTTTTTAACATCTGCTCCAAATCATCCTTCTTCCTGGTGATACTTTCTGCATCCTTTGTGGCAACTTCAAGGTCTTCTTCAACCTTCTCCATCTCAGTTTCAGCAACACTCAACTTCTCTTCCAACTCCGCAACTCTCTTTGAAGAGTCCAACTCCAGATTTTTCAGCTTCAGCTCGAGATTAGACACACTTTCGCCCATAACTGTCTCAATTTCAGTCACCCTAGCCTTCTGCCCAACAATCTCTCTCTCCTTGGCTTCTAGTTGTTTGGCATACTCCATCTGTGACTCTTCAATATCTGTCTCAAGCTTGGCCACCATGTTCAGTGCCTCTGTCCACTTCTCATCCAAAAGTGAGTTACGTTTCTCTGAAATAACAAGTTTATCCTGCACCTCTGCCATTTCGGATTTATAACCCTCGACTTCCATCCGTCTCTCCTCGTATAGATCATCGTGACATTTCTTCATGCTCTGGATCTCCTTCTCGAAGGAAGACTTGATCTGTGAGATTGCTGTTTCGTACCCCATCAAGTCCTTCTTGAATTCCTCCTCGCGGTTCCTCATACTCTCCTTCTGCGAACTCAGGCGATCTTTCAACTTCACTGTCGTATCATGAGCTTGTCTGAACTCAAGCTCCAGCTCAACTTTCTCGGTCCTCAGACTGGCCATGTCTGCTGTAGCCTGTTCAATACGCACTGCTAGGTTATTTTTCTCCTTCTCTGACTCCGACACGTCTGCTTGTAGTGTCGAAAGCCGTTCCCTCAACTCGGATGTGTACTTCTGTTCCTGCTCTAACTCACCTTCTACCATCTCTAGCTTGGATTCCAGATTGGATTTAAGTAATCCAACCTCCTGCAACGAACTCTGAAACTTCTCGCGTTCCTCATTCGCAACCCCCAAATCAACTTTCACAGCAGCCAACTCCTTCCCTAAGCAGACGTTAGCTTCCTCCTCCTTTGCTTTTTCTTGCTTCAGTTCATCAACTTCGTTCAACAACTTGCTCCTCTGGAAACAGATGTCCTGGAACTGTACGGCCAACTCTTCCACATTCCTCTCAAGCTTCTTGGATACCTCACTCTCTGTGGTGAGTTTATCGCTAAGTTCTTGTTCAACGCTGTACTTCTTTTCTTGAATGGAGAGCAGCTCGCTCTGTAGCTGTTGAATCTTGGCGTTCATTTTGTCTTCGGCCTCGTGGTGATTCTTCTCAAGACTCTTTCTCTTCTCTTGGCTGTCTTCTAACGTTTTCCTCAACGTTTCACGGAGAGTCTCACAGTTACTTTGCTCGCAATCACGTTCCTGGAAAACAGATTTAAATCAGATCACAAACTGAAGGGATACTATACATAGGCAAGAGCCCGGATGATCAGATTAAGTTGCACAAACTTTTAGAATCCATCCCTACATTCTAGATAAGAGGGCTGCCACTCAAAATATCACAAGGCCACAGGACACTATGATTGACAGGAGGCCACTCACCTTTGTCACAAGTTTCAATGCATCACAAACACTGGACAACTCCGCTTCCAGGGAATCGCATGAATCTTTCAACCGTCCTTTCTCTGTCTCCAGGGATTTTTGAGTCTGGACCAGTTTGGCTTCTTGTTCTTTCAGGCGCAGTATGAGACCTTCTTGGGCGTCTGCACGGTCAGATACCGCCCTTTTCGCTAAAGTCAGGTTATCTATCTGCTCTTGGTTTTCCGTACAATGGCTTTGGATGGTGGAGAGTTGAGCCTCGAGGCTGAGAATCTTACTCTTAGAGTCGACCAAGGCACTCTGAAATCAAAGTGAAAATAAAGCTGAAATGAATCAAATTATCAAGCCTAATTAACACTGTTATAGCTACAAGACAGGCTACAGTATATAAGGATGCATCTTCACTCTTGAAGTAGACTTTTTTTCTTCATAATTTTGATCACACAAAGGCCTACAACTTAAGACTATAACTTGACTCTTGTTCCTTAGCAATGAGGCAAATTTTCCCGTTAATTGAGAAAACTTGGGTCACCTGAAACTCCTGAAATTAGGTTTTCATGAACATTAGGCAAGAAATTATAATCAGCCTACCTCAGCATTCTGTTTCCCCTCGTTGACCAATTTCAACTTTTCCTCAAGTTTTTTATGAACAATGGGATCGATGAGGTTTGACCTCAGTTCCATGATCTCCGATTCCAGCTCAAACACTTTTTTCTGTGTCACAACAGCCATGGTCTCACCGCAGGGTCCATTCGCTTCTGTAGGATAAGAGAAAGGATAAAGTGATGAGAAAAATACACAAAAATGTACCAAGCCTCTCAGCTTGAGGTTGTCCACTAACAAGTTTAAAGTTCTGGTAAATCAGAAAACTCACTCCCATATGACATATATCCGTATCTGATTCCATATCAATTGACGTTGAGGCACTTACACATAAATCACTACATATTATACCGTATTTCTCACTTTGCCAGGACACACTAGCTAATTCAAAAAACTGTTCTTACCCTTCATTTCAAACTGTTCACGCATTTCCTTGATCTTTTCTCGGTTAATTTCCCGAACTTTCTCCAGTTCAGCACGTTCATTTTTAAGCAGCTCTGTGACCTGATTCTTGAGATCTGTCACACGCGACAGCTCCAGTTCCTGCTCTACGTTTTTTTCTTCTAGGTATCTGTTACGTGCTTTCAGGGAAACACTCTCTCCTTTTGCAGAATCTCTCGCTTTCAGCTGAAAAAGGAACGCCATGTGTTACATCTAGTCAAGGTACTGGGTGCAATGTGAGAACTGAATTGGGTTGTTGGAAAAATAAATCAATTCCAAAAACATTGCAACAGAAGATTTTAGTGACAATGTCAGGTGTTATAATTGACTGAATCCACGCAATGAGATGTCATCAGATGCATGACCCAGTTAACCCCAAGAGATGGCAGAAAAACTGCTGGTTGAAGATTCTCACCTGGTTTTTAAGATCATGGACAGTGGTGTAAAGCTCTTTGTTTTCAGCCTCAACTCTCGTCAGCATTTGTCTACTGTGTTGATACTCCTGAAGCTTTGTCCGCAGCCTGGAAGAAAGGGGTTGATGTGAAATGAGTATGGTTCCCTGCCAAGGTCTTGTATATTGCTACTTGTTAAAGTGGCATACCATCAAAATGCCCTTTGATTCAGTATGTACTGACACAGACTTAAAATATTGCTACTTTTTGCCAATGCTTGGGGAGATTACCCCATTGAACAAAATCTCCAAAGAAGAATTTGTATAACTTTCTCACAAGCTAAGTGCATCCCAAACAACTGACTCACCGCGAGCATTCGGCCTCAAGCCTGTCTTTGTCTTCTTTCAAAATGCCCATTTCGTCCAACTGGTCAAGGAAATGTTTATGCTCTTGTGCCTTCCTTTCGAGGTCACGAATCTTTTTCTCTGAAAAACATATTGCAAAACATGAATTATGTGTAACTAATCTATCCATTCTCATTCCACTATTAATTCTTCAGCTTCTCCTCCTATCCGCATCACTCACATTCACTTATTTAGATACGCGTCTCCTCCACTCTTAGGCCGAGGGCATAAAATGACGATGACCCACTCACCTTGATTCTTTATTTCATTCTTCTTCTCTTGAAGAACCCATTCTAACTCAGATTTCAGATGGCGTTCTTCCGACAAATCCTTTTCCAGGTTCTTATTTTTCTTCTCTGTCTCGCGTATCCGCAACTGAAAAGGATCGGTTACAAAGTCAGCCTGATAGCAACAACAAAGAAAAGTGGATTCTGTAGTCCTCCACCTCCACCTAGACACTGCTGTCAACCAATTTGGCTGCTCAAAGGAGGTACAGGGTGAAGGATAGATATTTTTAATACATAGTACATGTACTTTTGATATATTTTTGGGTTCCTCTCCTGAAAACTACAGCAATCTCAGATGACCATGAGTTATAAAGTTTGTCAAAACGTGTGAAGTGTTATTCACTTAAGAAGTTGCTTATTTTCGTCATCATCATGCTCATATATGAACTTGACCTACCATACTGACAAACTGGCCCCTCGTCTTAGCCATGTGCTCCCTGATCATGGACTCCTGGGGACGAGAATGACATGTAGACAATCCTGACCGCTCAGCAGCAAATCACCAGACTGAGGAGAGGTGCACATGCCATTCATTGCCGCGCCAGGAGGAAAGCAAGAGCACAGACTTTGCATTTCATGCAAACTTACAACTGAACAAACAGATAACACCACAGAGCAAGGTACCAATAAATGAGATGGGATTCAATTGGGAGAGCTAGCAATTCCACTCATACAAGCTCAGTTTTCTGCAGTTCAATCAAAGATTTCTGTGATTGAGATCAAGATGATTCCAGGTAATCTTATAGAAATCATCACTAACACTGCACATGCAATCAGGACACATAAAGAAGAATGCATTCTCAGTCAGGATAGCAGGAGACATCAGATTGTGAGTTAAACATCACATTTTATGATAATTTCATCTAGCCACCACATTATCAATGCTGACTGCTAAGCAAAGATGGGTACATTTGTAAAGAGAAGGAAGGGTTGAAGAGAATTTCCAAAGCACTTCATTTTTGTACTGCAACAGTGATGAAGATTTGAAAAGGTTTTGCTCAATTTTTACATGCACATTTCATTTTTTACATGCATCTCATGAAATGGATTCAATAAAATGATAAGTACTTCCCAAACCAAAATCTTCTGCCTTTGGGAGGTTGAACTTTTTGTCAATGTCTGTTTTTAAATGACATCAACAAGGTACACTTTGGAGGTTGTTATCTCATGTCATCAATTATCATAAGCTTTAAATTCATCTGTCTCATTATCAATAGGACAAACAAAGCGTGTTAGTTCAGGTGTACAATGTATCTACATTCATTTACGTCACAAACTAAAAATGTCAAACACACACACACAAAGGAGACAAGTCTGTTCTTGTTTAGGTTTAAAAGGACATACCTTGTACGCCATCTGAGGTGACTGGATAAGAACTTTGATTGGGGTGAGCGGCGAGTTGGTGAAGCATCCTGCGACTCCTGGGGACTGCATCAAAGCCCTTACAACGGATCGCTGATGACGAGTTGGGGAATGCTCAGATTCTGAAAAGATTACAGATACTTTATAAGCTGATGATGATCAAAGGCGAAAAGAAAGTTACTTTATTTCAAAATTTACTCCTGGGTGGAGAGAAGCAAGGAGGGCCAAGTGCCTCGGAGATGATCCTTCCCAAAATCGAAGCCATGATCTCTTGATTATAAGCCTGTTGCTCTGACATGTCTGACACAATGCCACTGATCTTCCATTATGACAATCAAATGGTGCCAATTAGCACCAGCGGACAGTCATGGTCAACAGACTGAAGCTGGATACATATCCCTCAATCAGGTATGTCAGGGGACATGAAGCTGGGTAATAGACAAGACAAATTAAATTTAAAACTAAGGAATTGTCAAGAACATTATTTCAACAAGAATATAAACAGGTGCATTAAATTAACAATAACGTAGTGATATCTGAAACTATGAAAGGTTAGATCAAGAGGGAAGCAGCCATAAAAATCAGTGACGTTGTACTGACCAATCAGATAGTTTACATCCTGTCGCTGCACAAGTTCTAACCGTGTAATTTTATGACTCCTTCCCTGGGGAACTGGGAAGAAAATGGGGTCGGAATGAACAAAATAGAACGAAATGAGATTTTAAATTGGCAACCTCACATAGGGCAGTCGTCTAAACAGATGTATTTTCAACCTAAAATCGTCTCAATTGTAGGACAGTTGTGATGACAATGGTACTATAACTATGGGGTTTAAAACGTATCAGTTCTGATTTCGTCATCAACAAGGCATCTTCTCGACTTGTTGTTTAGGCATAGGGATGTACATTATGTATTCTAACTCAGATGGAAAGGTTGTGGTAGTTTAGACACTGGCCCGAGGGAGGTTGTCTGTAACGAGGTGGAACGAAAAAAACGACATGCCATATCTAGAGCAAATTGGGCTGCTGTCGGGAGTGTGGAAGATGTTGAGTTCGACCAGAGGTGATGACGTGAACACTTCACCGGTATCCACTAGACATGCAACACAAGAGGGAAAGATAAGCACAGAATAAAATGCTTTCCATTGATCAAAGCAGCATGTGAAACCGGTTAAAATTGGTTGGTTGAACCAGAATCTTGTACCCAATAAATAGAATCTACTTCCAAATGCATGTTACATCATTGCCATGAAAGATGCTACAGATAGAAAGAGAGAATATACTAACACTGCCTTAAGTGATTAACCCCATGATATATCAGTTATCAGACTTTGGCTCTCGCAAGTTAAACACCAAAAGAACTTTTGGCTCAACTTAAGTCATACTTACTACGTTTCATCATCAAAATCGTTGAGAGGTCTTCAGGGACACGTGGAACTGTCTGACCTTCTGTCATCAGAAGTGGTTCCAGTAGTTCTTTGATCTCAGCTTGTAGACCGAGCGACAGACTCATGGCGGTCTCAACAAAATGCTCTCGGTCCTGGTTTTGGACTGCTGCAGCCAAGAGAAGAACAAGAACCTGCAAAGGTAAAGAAGATTTTGGAATGTAATCAATACCAAACATTCATTTTCAATTTTAGTTTGAAGGCCATGGTTATGTTATGAACTACTGCATTCGATTCAACCAATCACATGTAGTTGTAGATAGTGACTGCTGCCTATGAGGTACCCACAACAATGAAAGACAAACTCCAACACAGCCGTGCTTTTTCATATATAACCTTTTTATGGAGGAAGACAAAGAATGATGGATGCAGCTATCAAATGTTTTAAAATATTACCTACCTTGGCTGTTTCAATTTCATTGCCATGAGTGACTGATTCCAGATCCACATTCTCCGACAGGGCTTCTGACGACTGGTAAAATCCTGTAACAAGAAATTTTATGAAAAAACTTTATTCTAGAAACCCAGAGGAAGGACATGCCCATATCATCTGGACCAAAAGTGCCCTCTTTGTCTAGTTGAGTTAGAGGGTCAGCTCAGCATAGACACTAAGATTTTGTCGAAAACTTGAATTCCTAAATCAGTTAGAAGGGTGGGAGTCACCTCTTTGTTTTCCAGCCTCACGCCCCTGAAATCAGCAATCACTTCATTTTGAAAGAGTACAGATATACAGATCGGGATGCCTCTGAAATTGATTTCCACTCACCTTGTAAGAACTCCTCTATTATGCAGAACCTGCCCAATGCCGTGTCTGTTTCACTTTCACGATCTTCCTTACAGACAGCTTTCAATACGCGGAGGAAGTTTTTCCCATCGTGGAAGTCTTTCAATGATGTAACCGGAATTTCACAAACGTTCAGGGCATTGACCTAAAGTATCAAAGCGATATCATGGAAATTTAAAGACAGGCATTTAATAGAATTTATTGACCAGGTTTGTTCTAAGTTGAAAGTGAAGATACCACAACAGTGTGGCAATAATTACGCATCTGACACTGTAAAGATACAGAAACAGTACCACAAATTTTCTTAACTGTAAAGAAAACAAAAGAGTGTCCAATTTAAAAGTTTTTCGACTGGTTCATAATTACTCATTCACACAGTTAATCAAACTATATTGGTTTTTTCATCATAATCCTAATGATGGCATTTGTTTTAGTGAAACACCACCAAAACAATGCTAACTAATTGGCAAGTCCTAAGTTTCAAATTACTTTGTAAGGGGCAGTTGTTAAAACAATGCCAAACAGAAATCACAATGAAAGGTTTAGACTGCAGGGTCTGGTGAAGCCATTATTGTTCAAGTGCACTCAAGCCATGCTCACCAATCACCTATTATTAGCCAAAGACAGGGCCTTGGGGTCAGCTTCTGGCATACAGACATGGCTTTGTTCGGCTCCATTGACAAGCGTCACATGCTTTGATTATAACTAATTATGATAACCAGGCTGCATTGATTGTCTGACTGGGATTAAAACTTACAAACCTCATCTAATCTCAAGAATGAATTATGAATGCAATTGTGCCACATTATGAAGAATATACACAATTTACACTCCTACTACCACCTTACTTGAATAAATCCATTGAAGAGACTTTGTAATCTCAAAAGTCTTGTGTGTCAAGATGTCCTACTTATCATTCGCATTTCAAGTCTTCTAATTATACCAAGGGGTATTCCCAATCGAAAGTGATTCAGTTTGCACCAAATCATAACTAAGATCATCTTACCCATTCGATCATGGCCTTGATCTTTTCCTTGTCCATGACTTGACTTTATTAAATGCTGAAAAGAAATGAATGATGGAGTATTAGTTACAAAGAAGATGTAGCAATTCGACACTTAAGAAGTTGGCCCGGAAAATGTGATGGTACAGTTTAGACAATGGGAGACTGCTTAAATGTGGAATGATTGCAATCTCGCTTTGCCAGTTGGCAGATTCCACAATTAAGCAGTCTCGCATTGTCCAACTTTTCTCTTTTCCCAAGCCGTGGGCTGTGGCGTCATACGCACAAATGCATGGATACGAATCGACCCGTCCTAGCCTCTACATCAATATCAACAGGGCCACCATGCCTCCCTCCATGCATGCATGATCTATGTACATCATCATACACATTGTGTAAACACATGCATTACACTACACAAATTACAAAACAGAATACATCATTACATGGGTACACCTGTGTCCCTTCTTCAGACAGACTTAAAGCATTTTGACACGGTTGATGATAAATATGAATCAATATAAATAAATTTGGATAGTTTCTCACTTACCTCTACTAAAAAAGAAACGAAATCGACAACTTTATCGACCAAATAACACCATTTTTAACTAGTAAACAAAACACAAATCAACCCGAAGCTTTAAAGACGGCGGTTAGCCTCGTTCTGAGTATCCGCTAATTGGCTCGGGCACTTATAAAACATGGAAGGGAGGTGCACTTGGCACCTGGAATTCCAGGGATATTTTTAGTACCAATTAAACTCGTCCCCACCGGGGAAGCCCTTCCCATGCCTGTTACAAAAATGAAGCCTGATGATGCAAGGTCGTTAGAAAACTAATAATTCTAAACCTTATTTAGGAGACTATCAATGGTATGTTTCGTCTTCAAATATATATAGATATGATGTTGATGTTATCAAGCTTCTGTTTCTCTACTCATTCAATTCCTATTTGCGATGATTCCATTAAAATTCTAGTTTTTAATTGAGTCCGTTTACACTTTATCATACATTACACAGGGTGCCCCAAAGAAAGAAAGACTAACAATCTGTTTCACTATGACTGAGGGTGGCAAAGTTTTGGATTATACGTGGACGGGGATGACACAGATTGATCCTTTTTAATCTTTCTTTTATTCTTAAAATATTGCAGGCAAAATATCTTGTTCAGATCATCGTCCTAGGGTCCCAGGTTGTGGGACGAGCATTTGCACGGGCCCTCAGACAGGAGATCAACGCTAGCCAGCAGGCTGCAGCTTCAAGGGGTGCTGCTGGACAACAGACAAAGGCTTCAGATCAGCTTACGGGTATTAGCCTGCAGGTAAGCCAAGCACAGTAATGGAATTTCTGGACTTTTCAATGCCATATTCCAAATCTAGACTATCGTATTTCAATGTTTTGGTTGCTTTTGAGGATGATTGTTATCAGTATGACTTCAAACCATTACAACAGACCACTAAGGATATATCGCAAGGATGAAAGCTGTACTCAGTTCATCTTAAATTATGTTTCAGGAGGCCATGCAAATTTTGAGTTTAGAAGACCTCAACAATCTCGAAGCGATTCAGAAGAACTACGATCATCTATTTGCTGCGAATGAAAGAGCAAAAGGAGGCTCTTTCTATTTACAGTCTAAAGTAAGCAGCTTTTTCTTGGGGTTCTTGCGAAAATCTGGCTTAAAGGGACAGCTTAGGTGTGAAATTTGTTGGTTTTTCAGGAGGGCCATGACTGCTTCAACAAGGATCGTTGAAAATTTATTAAACTGCAATAAACAGTGCACTTAAACAGATTGTAACTGCAACATCTCTTTGTTAAGTTTAATTTCCTTATCGCTTCCTCATTCAGGTATTCCGTGCCAAGGAAAGAATTGACCAAGAACTCATGGAGAAATTTAACACACAGAAATCAACTAAATCTACCGAGCAAAATAAGGACGATTCTAGCAGCTGATGAAGTGTGTCCTAGTAGGCTCAAACTTTCTACAAGACTGTGTCTCTGGATTTTCTGCTTCAACTCCATGGAATTTTGTGTGTTCAAGTGGGATCTAGACTTAGCTGGAATACACAAGGCCATACCCTTGTTGACAAACATGTGATCTTCATTTGGACGTTCAATCTAAGTGCTTGATATGGCCTGGATGCCAGGGTCAACTTTCTGGTCACTTCCTTCTGGTCTTGGTAAAAAGCAACCTGTAAAAATGGTTCCAAGTAAAAAATCTTTCCAATCTGTGAGAAAAAAGATCAGTTGATGTAATTCTGAGTCTTATTTTGTTTTTGAAACAGAATTGATAACATTGAAAATGGTGTATGCTGTAGATAATACTGATTAAATTTGTTTGTAATTATTCTAAACTTGTGCTTTTGCCTTATTGCTTTTGCTTTTGTCTAGCTTGTGGACACATCCGACAATGTCGTCTAAATCCGGGACACTTCTGACAGTGTCTCATTCTATGAATAAGAGATCCATGTCCTACCACCCGAGACACAACACTGACTGACTGACTGACTGAGCGGAATGTCTGTATCTCAACCAGTATGGCCAGATACTGATCTCTGAATACAAGTATCTCGCATCAGACAACCTATGGGACGCAACTGATGTCTCAACCAGTTATCAGAGACCCATGTCCAACTGACTTGCACGCAAGAAATCCATGCTGTGGCTTTCTTGCCTCAACAATATCGATGGAATGTCAATGTCTAAACCAGTACAGACATTCAAAGACTCCTCTGTCCATTCAAATTTCACTCATCTGCGCATATGTGACCCGTCACAGCAAAACCAGGCGCATGTCGCGCAGAAGATGAGCCTAAATGACACCAGGAGATAATGGAAGAAATTGATTTGCTCATATTTCACAAAAGGCTGACAACAGAGAAATGAACAAACAGTCCGCCTCAACCTGCCAAGCTCAGAGCGACATGCGCCTGGTTTTGCTGTGACGGGTCACATATAACTTAGCCAAGTATGATGATGATGACTTGATGTTTGACATCGACTTGTCAAAGCCTCTGTCCAGGTCTCTGAACAAATAGGTATTCATGGGTCCCAGCATGCAAAGAGGACAGTGTGACAACCATCTTGCATATCTCAACCAGTACAGACATCAGGCACTGACAGCAGGCCTTCAAAGACAACAAAAAAGACTTATATTGTCTGTAATAATCATCGTCATATTTTATTCGAAAAGTACAAAAATATGTCAACTTCAACAAATTTACATGCTTTCCTACAGACAGGCAAAACTAGGCCACACTCTCATGCAAATTCATTAATATGCTTGGTTAAGGGAAGTAGGCTAAATAAAAACTTTTGGACCTACTTGTACAGTTAAATCTGTGCTTGCATCCTATGCATTCTACATTCCAAGTCATGCTTGATAATAAATCTACTAAAACTAAATTTTTCAAATCTGGTTGATCACCTGGTCTTTATGTTTCTCTTAACAAATTTCATCATGCTTTAAGATATTTTAACTTTACTTTAATTTAAAGTTTACTTCGGTGAGTCACAGTCACAAATATCTGTAGTCTATATTAGAAAAGCTGAATAATTTGAGACTATTAAATGTTCACAGACAAATAACATTAAATCATTAAAACATACAGTTGATTTTGTCATAAAAATTATTTGTGCAACTTATAAACATAGCTTTCATCTAGGGGCCAGCCCCCAGTCTGTGACACCGTATTTACAAATGTTTCATATACTAGTAGCCCTATCTTGTTTTATATGCAAGCTTGAAACAGTAAATCAACTTTATTTGGTTTTTAAACCAGTGTGATGATGCAAGAACTGGCAAAGGGAAGGTTTACTTTGCACTTGACAATGTACACAGTCAGAGTTTTACAATAACAACACAAAAAATATTGAATTGAACTTCTCATCTCTCAACCCATTAACTTGTGACAAACTTAGTTCACATCTCTTGACAGGAAAACCAGTGATAAACTGCGTTTACTTGTTAAAACCATTCTCTAGAAGTTGTCAACCTTTGAATTCTTATTAACAATCTATGTATCTAAAATCATTCTCAACATTATTGGAGGCCACAAACGGGCCAAATCTAGTCTAGGTATCCGGAAATACATTCTCTACAAAATTTGGAATACACGTACTGCAAGATTTTGTGCACAGTGGTTCTAGTAGCACCGCAAGTGAAAGGATGGAGTCACTTGAGAAAGTTCACGAAGATTGTACCTGGGATTGCACACAGTGTTCTTGTACGTATTGTACACAGTGTTCACAGTAAGAATATTTTATTATTCTTTTTCATAGTAATGATTGGATGGAAGATCATTTAACCTGAGTGTTCTAATGAGTACCTGATCTTATAGTAATGATAATATGTGGAAATACTCCGTCAAATTTAACTATTGTCAAACCTACATTCTAGCAATAACACAATGCATAATAGCAAACAGACTGTCTGTCTAGGTTTACTAAAAACCTGGCTGGACCAAATTGGCACCATAGCTGTAAATCTTCTGAGACAAAAACCTGCAGTAGCGTTGAATAAATTGACACAAACACACCACAGTTTGGTCAAGGTATAATGATATTAGACCAAACTGTGGCACACCACCCCCAAGCTATTGTTACCATGACATCCTGGATAAGAATACTTTTCCAATTAGTCATTTGTTTGACATGCAACAAAAACAACATGGTCTGTGTTATCAAATGTGCTAATTTTGGGAACTAGATGTCTACACGAATGTCTGTTCACCCAATTTCGTCAAAAGTCAATTATCAAAGCTATTACCCTTTGGGACCTCACAACTAAATTCCTAACTCAGTGTATTATTATAACTTCCTTTCAAACGTCAGCCCAATTCCTTGCCCCACACAGAAAGTTGTAGTCTCAAAATGAACATGCGACTACAGCGAAAAACAAGATGGAAGAAATGTCTTTTGCAAGGAATTGGACAAATTCATTTGATAGGCAACACCGGTTGGCTGACCCATGTATCTCCACCCATGTTCTCCTTCGAATTATAATTGAAGGTAACTGTGTTCCTTCCAAGTACAATGGTATCCTCATTTCTCTCTGTCTGCAAACTGTTCAGTTAACATGGTCTATCTATTTCCTGGCTTGTTATTTCTTCAACTGTAATGTTGTGATGTGCTGGTGAGGTCATCGTCAAGGAATGATTTAGCAGCACTGTATGGCGAGCGTGGTCTCTCTGGTGTTCTTTGGTGACGAGCACTGCTTGGAGTTGGCGACCGCCTGAAATGATAAAAAAAACGACGATATATATGTGCACCCTGTTCGATAAGACATTGAGTAGGAGATGACACAGAATCTCACTAGTTCTTTGTACACTGATTTCGAACAAGTTTCAACACCACAAAAGGTCATGACCTGCACCGAGTAGAGGTACCGATCACTTCCACTCTCGTGTGTGGAACCTCCTGATCCGCCTCAATCATCCACATCTACTGAATGTATCACTTACCTAGCAGGGCTAAGGGGTGATCTAGCAGAGTAACCAGACGTATTCAGCTTGGATCTGTACTCGGCTAATGGTGGAGTCATGCCTTGGCGTCTCATCTCCTGGATGGTTCGTTCCCTAGAAATGAAAATAGAGAGTGTTCATTAGCTCATCCAACAAGGTTGGAGTCTCTACGCTCTCAAGAACCAGAATGGAATATATCTGTATCATCATTTCACTGTCACACGCGGGAGCAGTCCTAGTATCACCTGGATTCTTTTGTGACAGTTCCCTAAACCTGCATGCCAGAAAAGTCATCATCTCATTGTAACAGCTATATGGATTAGACTCTTGAATGTCACCTGCTCAAATAGTTTATTTGAAATATGCGTTTACCTTTCAAATCGTTCACTCGTCAACTGGCGCCTGAGGTGCTCAATTTCGGTCTCGGTTTCAAGATTTCTTGTTCGTAGTGATGACAGCTCTCGATTCTGGTTTTCTCTGGAAAAAGAAAGTGAATGATGTCTGCTCTTTTAGCCACAGGACTCCTTTTATTGCCATCTCCATCATGACCTTTTACAATGAAAACGTGGAGATAACATGATGTGATGATATGACCTACACTGCTACTGGAGTGGGAAGAAGTTTCTTGGAAAAATGGTGGCAACTTACAATCTTGCCTCATTGAGCTGCAGCCTCTCTCTCAACATATTGATCTCAGCATCCTTCTCCTGTGTGGTCAGTTGAACTTTGAACTCCTTCTCTCGATTTGATTGGAGGAGACTCTCAAGGTTCTTATTGGACGACCTCTCAGCCTGCATTTGTGATTTTACTACGCTCACTTCAGACTTCGCATCTTCGACCATATTTTGCAGCTGAAAAGATAAGACATTACGAGTAAAGATTTCAACTACTGCATACAGACAATCCGTCTTTTTCAATCATACTACTGACATTCAATTTATCCTATTCTCCTGGCAACGAGCCAACAGCAAATCATATGTAAGAGAAAAAGGTTGTAGAATCAGACAGGGCTGTTTTCAACCTCTTTCTTAATCTGATTGACCTAGACCATCCACGATGTAGGATTTGTGATTAACAAAAATGTCTTAATTACCTGTTCCAAGTCCAATGACTTTGCCGTCAACTGCCTCTGATACGATTCCTTATCACACTCCAGCTTGCTGCACAGATCCCTAACTGCTGCGAGATCTTGTAGGAGATTCTGACGCTCATCATCTGCCTCTCGTAGATTCTCTTCCAAAGCGGCGACGGACCGTGTCAGATTTGAAACCTGGATTTCGTATGCTTGTTGAGAATGGATTGTCTGAAAAAGCAAATATAGATTTTTCATCAACAGATGTTTTGGAAGACCCTTTCTTTCTGATTTCTTTCACTGAAAAGGCACACAAAGAGGATAGCTTCTGATGAAAATCAGGCAGATTATAATCAGCCAACAGAGGATTGAAGTACCAAGGTGGTGTCAAGACAACGAAGCATTGTCTTGGGAAGATCCGACTCGGCACCACCCAAATCAAACTATGCTCTGTTACTTACATCTTGCAAGTCCTTATCCAGACCATCCATCTTGTCTCTCAGCCTCCTAACTTCAGAATCTTTGGTCATCAGTTCGAGCTTGAGGTTGGAACCTTCGCTCTCGAGCTGATGGGTCTGAGTCTGATATTTGTCAGCCTCAAGGCTTAGAGCCCTGTATTGGTCAAGGAGATCGGTGCGTTCTTGCTCCTGAAATGAAGGCAAGGTAAAAACTGAGATTATTGGTAAGCACAAAGATAATCTATTAAACTGGGATCATCGGAACTACTTGAAATTAGTTTTAACTCTATTTTAAATCAATATACAACCATCAACTTCAAAACTAACCTTTTCACTCAGCAAGTCCTCCACTCTCTTCACCTCGTTTACGTAATCCTGGACCTGCACCTTGAAGTCCTCACGTTCGTTGACCACATCGTCCAGGTCACAATTCAACGCCTGGTTCTCCTTCGTCATGAGCGACAGGTCTTCTTGGAGCCGTCGGTTTTCTCTCAGCACCGCCTCTTTCCCGTGTGAGGCCTCGGAGAGATCTGCAGTCACTGCGTCTACCTGTCGGCGAAGGCTTAGGATCTCTCTCTCGCGCTGGCTGATACTCTCACTGTTTTGACTGGAACATGATTAGAGTGAAAAAAGTTACAGTAAGACCTCTCTATTAAGGACACCCTTACTTCAGTAAAGCAGAATGCTTGACCTTGAGACTCTGAAAGGACTTGACAAACAGAAGACAGGGAATACTTACGATAGCCTTGTCTCTAAACTGGAACAAGTGATCTGGAGGTCAGAAAGAGACTGATCCTTATTTTTGACGTCGTCTTCAAGCATGGCCAATCTCTCTGTCTTATCGTCAACCATCGTCTGCAGTGAGTCTTTCTCCCGGTCGAGGGCGCCGATGGTGGCCCGTAAACGAGACACCTCATCCCTGGTATCTTGATTGATTCGGCTCATGTCAGACATACGGTCTTCCAAGATTTTGTACTTCTCATTGGCAGTGCGGAGCTCTGACTCCTTGCGGGCCAAGCGACGCTGCTGCTCATCAAGTGATCGTTCAGCCTGGTCTGTCAACAATCTGAAAGTGGAAAAATATTTGATCAGGAAACTTTTGCAATTGCTCCCCCAGAGGTACCTATCAGTTTTATCTATTTTAACTACAAGAGCTATGCAAGTATTTACCTTGAAGCTGAACATGTTACCGACAATCAATTAATGCAATATCCTCACCTCATTTGTGTTGCTGTGGCTTTGTTCTGCGAGCTTTCCTCTCTGGTTTCAGCTAAGGACATGGACTGGTTCTTGAGTTGATCTTCGAGCGATATCATCATCTCCTTCAGTGATCCTACACGCGCTGCATAATCTTCTCTCTCAGCTTCAACCTACAGAAAAACAGTAAACGTTCAATTGTGAAAAAGATGGGACATTTATGATTTGATCTCAAAGCCCAAAGCCCAAAGCCAATGGAACTGAAAATCAGACTGTCCTCAACCAAGGGTTCTTGCAAAACTACTCCCAATCAAATGGTCAATTAGAGTTGTAATATTTCTGTGCCTGCTATCTGCCCAGAAGTGTGTGTCTTCAAATTCCATTATGCTCACACTGAATCCCCACTGGGACTGCCCTTAGCCACAAATGAGCGACAACTGACCTGGGAATTTGGGCCAATGGCCTCAATTTCTCTTTATCTCATAGAAAAACTTACAATTCTCAAGTTGTTCTCGAGGTCCTCCACTCTCTGTTCCAAACGAGCACGGTCAGTCAACTGTGATTCTGTGGCAATTTTTAACCGTTCTCGAAGACTGTCTCGATCTGTCTGCACCCGACGCAGATCGATCAGGGCGTCATCACGTTCACTTTCAACCCGTCTCAACACGGCTTGAGCCGCCAAGGAAACCTTCGGTGATTTTGGTGATTTTACTACTTCGCGTCGAAGCTTCATTAAATCTTCTTTGGCCTGTGAGAGTACAAGGATTTGTAAATGAGCACTCTAGCTCAAACAACAGCAAAATATCTTTTAAATAATTTCAACTCATTGACCTTTTATTAGAGGCTGCTCTACCTTAGAAGTGTGCCCCAAAAAATAACAATATCTTTGATGAGCACAACTCGATGGGATGAACATGAAGATGAAAGTGCTAACTTACCTCCTCATACATACTGTTGATATTGTCTCTTTCGGCAGTCAAAACCTTCACGTTGCCCTGAATCTCAGCCATGTGTCTCTCAAACTTGTCCAGCAAGCTTTGCAGTTCATCTCTTTCCCTCGTTAGTCTTTGTACATCTCCATCATCCGAACTCCTGTCTCGTGTGGGTGGTGACCGACTCGGACTTGTTGCGTGATGTCGAAGAGCTCGGGCCATTTCGTATTCTCGCTTGTAGTAATCTCGTTCCTCTTCTAATACTTTGAGTATGGCATCATAGTGACCACAGGTCTTCTGCAGAGAAAAAACATGAAGCGTTGGATCAAAAACTTTTATAAGTCAAAAATAACACTGAGAATGTTTGAATCCTAACTAGGTCTTGCGTTAAATCTGGACCATTTGAAAATCTTCGTGATTCTATAGTTTGTTTTGAAGTCTTTGAAAACTGCTTAGCTGCATTGAACGGAAAAAAATAATCCCTTACATTTTTCCCACTCTTCGATGGAGTACTCGATCTCGAACGAGTCATGTTACTTGTGCCTTTTTTCGTGGGGGTTGATTTCTTCGGACTTCCTGGGCAGCGTGTTGGTGTACGTGATTCCATTTTGAGAAGTTTCTGTAACACGTCCACCTCTCCTTTCCAATAGTCCCGCTCATCCTCAAGGCTCTTGATGAACGAGTCCATCCTATTTGGTGACTTGGCCCTCTTTTTGACACCATTTCTTGTTTTTAAACGTTCAATTTCCATGACAAGTTCTCTTTCTGAAAGGTTATAACAGAGATTCTGGTAAGATGCAGAGAAAAAACAGCCTTGCAATACTGCTAGCACAAAACATATGATATCAAATGAAATAGAGATCTGAACCAGTTTTTTACTTACCATTTGAAGTAAGCCTATTGACACGCAGGCTGAGTTTTCGTTTGTCATCCTGTACTTTGTTGAGCAAATCTTCCAACTTCTGATAGTCACTCTCGACAGCAGCCAGCTGGATTTGGACGTCACCACACTCATTGCTAGTTCGCACCTTTTCCTAAATGAATTCAGAATAGAGAACTCAGTGAGAAATGAAAAACACAGGACAACAAGCATCGCCTTGTAGTTAGGCAAATGGCACCATGATCCTTACGATCTTGACAACTAAATGTTATGGTGTATATGTTTTTCACATGACCTCCGAATGAGAGGACTGCAAAAGTTGAGACAACACTAAACTTAACTTGATTATGGCTCATAATGGTGTAAGGATTCCTATCTCAACAACACGAGCAAAACTTTTTACCCAATACCTGATGATGCATTTACTTTCCTCAATATATGACGGATCAAGATAGAGACAGGGTCAAATGGGAGGCGGGACATGAATGGATCAAAACTGCAGACTTACAGCTCTCATTTGTTCCAACTGTAACTCCAAATCATCAAGTTCCCTACGAGATTTCTCCATCTCTAGCCGTGAGACATTCACCTCCCGGTCAGCTCGCTCAAGTGCCATATCTTTCTCATCCTGAAGATTCTTGGCCAATCGGTCGACATCTACCAGCTCAGTCTCTAGCGTCTTGTTCTTCACATCAAGGTCAATACGCTGGGACGTGCTCTCTAGCTCAACAGTCCTCAACTCCGTCAGCTGGCGCTCCAGGTCCCTGTTTCGCTGTTGGAGGTAGTCAATCTGATAGTTGAAGAGGAAAGGATTAGATTTACTGCTGATTTTAGTCATTTAAGGAACATTATCAACATATCTATCTCATTGATTGGTGTTGGTAAAAGATGCGATAGGACAGTACACCAAAATGATAAATCTACACTGCTAGCACAAACTGCAAATAGCTTGATCTGACCACCAATGAGTTCAGTTGCAGTTATCGAAATTAGCCCGTATCAGAGCAAGTCCGACAATGAAGCCAGCCATCGTATACCGGTACGAGCAGAGCAGCCCTCAGCAGGATGCCCCAGTAAAACAAAGGAGGTACGTCTAGCTAGTTACCTGTATATTGAGATGAGAGATGAGCCTCTCGTTACTTTTATTGCGCGCCTCCAGCGAGACCACATCGTATGGTCGGCCACCCTCCAACATCTTGTTCAGACGATCTATCTCGCTATCTCGCCCGTCAACCTGAAATGACCAGAATCAGACAGATGCACCACAGCAAACAGAGATGTAAGCAGGGAACCTGAAAGTATAGCTCCAGCACACACCATTTGAGAGAACATCCACAAAAACACTTTGAATCGGCCTGCTGTCATTCAAATCTCATCTAAAGTGCCACGCAAGCCATTTGCAGTCCCGGACGCTGCCACACCACACAGCATTCTCCACTCACTGAGTGACATGCAACACGACAAAATGCAATCTCGTCGAAATCTAAAACCAACTGCTCCGCTAACGAAATTGATCTAACCTGACATGCCTGACAACAGTACACTGACGATGGCAAGAATGGTTAGAGACTGACAACCATGAATATGCATCACAGCTTATTGCAATATATTCATTGGTACGTATGCACGATATTGCAATGAACAGAGTTACTGCAGTATGATTATCCGATAGATTATCACAACATACTGATACGCTCTATCGCCACGGGAACTGAAAGTCGCCATTGGATTGTATCAGCTGTAGCTTTTTTCATTTTTCATTGATTACTTTTTAAAGGCAATATTTCCGAAAAACAATTTTGGTCAAATAGGTTGCTTCAAGATATCACATACTACCGGTAGCTGTATTTGTGCTGGTCTTAGCCACATCAGTAATCCCAACCCGCAAAATAAAATAGGAATTTAACTTGGTGGAATGTCTGGGATCTCATTGACATACCTGTGTCCTGTCACCATTCAAGTCTCATCATAACCTGTATATCTTTTACTAGGCTTTGCCAAGCATAATCTCCATTCATACACGTTTGTAGACTTTATATACTACACTTGGCATTGTGCCAATACGGGATATTTAATGGGTATATATTTTCTTTGTGGAATTGTGTGGACTTATTAGATTATTCATGACATGCTATGGACATGCCATGATCCATAAGGTATACATGCCAAAACTTTCACATGGTACACTGAGAATTAAGCATGGTCACCTGTTAACCCATTCACACAAATGTAATCTTCAGCAACAATAAACTCGTAAATTATACTATTTATCCCACTTCGAAACATAGTGCAAAGTGTGACATACTACAAGGACAACATTCCACTCTCCTGAAGGTCCATGTGGACCCCTGAATCTGAAGAACGAACTGAAATAGCCTCAAATGGTTAGGAAGTGTACCTCAAAAACACTTCTCTTCACAGGCAATAATGAATGAATCAATACAAGATATGGTTCACCCAGGAGAGGATCAACATAATCCTTGTCATAAATCTCTTGGCTATCTCTCCACCGCACAATGTACAAAATGGTTAGTAAGCCGGTTTGAGTTTTTTATCCTCTTATAGAAATCCTGAAAACAAGTTAAGTTAGTGAAATGATGTGATATTACAGACACTGCCACGAAAAACCCCCTATGACATCTATGATGGACAGCACAAGTTAACTAATTTGTGGTGACACATTTTTTCAACGTCACTCAAGATGAAGCTGTTAGTGTTGGAACTGCTGTCCTGAAGACCTGCGGCGGTAAACAGTTTTAATTTTGTTGCACCCCACAACCTCAAGCACGAGCGATGACCACTGCAAACAAGTTACAAGCATCAAAACTCCCTTGCTGCTCACAATATAACTGAAAAAGTGAGTTTAGCCAACATCAGATACGCTTCAGCAACGGGCATCTGAGAATTTGGGCAGCCATGCAGTGCCCTTCATGATTGACACAAGAGACTGAGTGAAAAAGTGCACTTCATTCTGAGAAAAAAAATTGCAATCAAAAGTTTCTCATGCCCTACCTGTTCCAAGTCCATGTTGCCAGCTATCCTGACTATGGGAGTAGGAATTTTTCATAAAGGCTATTGAACCTTCAACTATTTGGCAAGTCTATATAACCTGTTTGTGCATGCTCCTCTCAGTCTTTCACCGGTTATTTATCTGGGCCAATCAACTCATTCTTGATAACACAAATTCCATAAGCTTATAGCCGCTATCAATAAAGGCATGAATGATTGATTTTTGAGGAAATCTGGTTATTTCTACTGGAAAGTGTTTGACCCCATTAAAATGTTTTCGGGGTGGGCTCTTTTGATTCTCATTCCAACCCTGTTCCTTGGCACCATAGCTTGCAACAATTACATCAGGTCATTTGGCGAGTCTGTGAGTGTCAGGTCACTTGTCCCCCTCCTCCTCAGCTCCCTTGGTCAAGCTTGGTATAAGTGATAAAGATTACGCAGGGAGCAAGCACTTCATTTCTTCATGTTCCTCCGCTCATTTTTAAAGGAGGAAGAAAGCATTTTGCTAAATCCATTGAATGTCATTATTAAAGGCATAATATTACCAATCAAGCAGATAATTGCCAGATATTGGCTTTGTGCCAAATATCAATTATCGTGAGCAGAAAATCGTCTTGCTAATACAAGTATCTCTCAAGACCGATATGACAGTCAATCATACTTCTTCACATCACCATAAACTTACAACAAAGTCGCCACACAAGGTAGGGCCTATGCAGCGTGGGGTCAAACTGACAAACAAGTTCAAACTCAAAGACGTAGTTTGCATCAATCAGCTGACAATGATAATTCCCACACACCAATTAACTAATTTTCGATAAATAGTGCACAAGGCCTGTGTGAGGCCACGATTAATGCTTTATACCTACATGCCTACATGTAGAAAGCCCCCAATCCCTAAGAGTCGAAATAAAATGGATTATTTCAATCAAAATATCAATGGGAGATGGGATTGCTGACACCGGACCCACTATGATTCAAACTTGACAAAATGACTTGAAACAACAAAAGAGAGCATAGAAATGGTTACCTTGTGTCTTCAGTATATGACCAGACCGCTGCCTTTCACACCAAGCTATTCATGATTCGTTCAGGTGACAAGCTATAACAGGCCAGGGCAACTCTCCATATCAGTCTTTTAGTAAACCAATAACGCCTCACACAATAAGCCCTCTATTTGCATAATACCATTCAGATCTGAGCGAGTCGTGTGTTTGCGCTGATTTGAAAACCCCCTCTGGTAGGGCCTACTCAGCAAACAAACCCCAATAATAAGACCAGTTTTTTAATTTCTCAGTCGGCATGTCACCATGGTTTTAATTTCTAAGCAAGGATGTTCTTCTCAAGAAAGGCTCAAATATATTAGGCTGAGCTCATATCTGGCAATCTAGTTCTTGGATTGATAACAATATCCAACCAACAAGTGGACGAAGCACCAAGATCAATCAGATTCAGTAGAAAAACCGAAGATTTATCAAAAAATGTTTTTTTCTTTTTTTTAAAAATCACGTGACATATCATTACAATGTTCCATGCTTTTACAGACATATAACTCTTTGTTACGACAGAAAGGTTCTCCACCTGCTGTGTGGCGTCCCCCCTAAGGCAGGATCTATCACACAATAGACACCAGGTTAAACATGCGATGACCCAGTCTATTGTCCCAGACAAGATAGTAGCAGGTACTGTTATAGTTCATTACTCGAGCATATCCACAATACAATAATAAAACCTCCCTAAAATGGCGTGCCGAGATTTTGGACAAATTGTTGGGGAGCGTGAATGTCTTGATGGTTGAGTTGTAATTGTTGTAAGTAGCTATTCAAAATGCTGATCTCCCAAGATATTTTTTTCAAGATTTTCTCCAGCTTTAATAATCCAATGTTTTAACTTCGAATGATAAAGCTACTACTGGGTATTTTATACCTTGCAATTACCAATTTTTTCACGGGTGAAATTGGGCCTCAGGTTTTGTGGTTAGATACAACTGCCAAGCCAATAACCTACATGTACAAGATAAGGGACCAGTCACAGATGTCAATATTTGTTTAAAGCCTGTGATAACAATCCGACAGAAGCTGCCTAGGGGCAGAAAAAGAAAGTTTCCTATGTTAAAACTACCACACTCTGCTGCTGCATCATGCAGTTTTAATTCATACAACAGCAGATGAGGTAGCTCATAGTGCCACCTTAGAACAAGGTCTGGAACCAAATGGGTTCTAGGCCAACATGACTTAAAACTCTACAAAACATAATCTTCTGAGTTTGACTAAACTTTGGCTTCACAATCTTCTTTATACACAGAACCCAAGGCGGATCAGATTCAGTGTCAATTACTATACTATTGAAACAGAATAGCTTCTGAGATCAACCGCTAAAGAATTTGAAAATGGTCCTACCTGAGTCTTAAGATGTTTTATCTTCCTATCTGCTATTTCACTCTCATCTCGTAACTTGTTGACCTCCGCATGTAGATCTGCAATCTTGGTATCGGCCACATGCAACATGTCAGCAACGTATGGGTCATCAACCTGAGTTGATGACAACGACGACTCGTACTGAGTGGTGGCATTACTAGGCGGGATTGTACTGTCGATCTCCATGCGCTGGCGACGGAAGGGGATGTTCTTCTTTCTACCACCTGGGAGAGAGGAACAGAGAAGAGTGGTTAAAGAGATTCAACACCTTCACACTTACACAGCAACAAGTCAATTAAAATTCCACATGTCATGTGCATAAAGTCAGTAATATTCTCCTTTACTCCTCAAACTTATATATGATTAAGATTCAGTAGGGCATCAGACTGATTTGATCGGTCATCCCACTACTCCCCCTAATTTGACAAATATAAACGACCGTAAAAACTACTCACCAGGGGTCTGTACCACGGCATGGAAATTTTTCTCCTGTAGATGCAGAATTCGCTCTGTTTTGCTCTTTGACTCTTTCTCCAGCTGTTGCACCTTGTGCACATACTGATTGTTCAAGAATTTTAAATCTGCATTTTCATGTTCAAGTTTGCGCAAAGAAGCCTTGAGATCTGAAAATTTAACAATGAACAGATGAAAATTTCCTTTATTCATCATTTCCTTTAGATAAGTAACATACTTTAAATATATTTACAACTAAAAGTTGTTTCCCCATCACTTCGCATGAAAGAGTCTACTCTTGTGGGGTACTTCAAAACAAACTCAAACAATCCTGAAATGTAAATGTCTATTTCAACTTCCAGCTGACGAGGGCTGGAGCCAGCAGGCTTAAGATTGGGACTCATTTGAGTTGTACAATGTTTACATATAATAACGAGATATTCTTACCCCTGAGCATTCCATCTGCATCCTCCTTTTGTTTCATCAACTGCTGGTGCAGTTCACTGTTTTCTTTCACTAGTTTAGCATTGTCAGTTTTATAAGGCTCAATTTGGGCATCTAAGGTCACTTGGTCCTGCTGGCCCCTGTTTTTTTGTAATTTCACATTTTTGAGACTTTCTGTTGTGTGGATGAGGTCAGAGAAGAGGCGTTCAACAAGCGGCAAAGACTCAACACCAAGTGGTTGCCGATATCCCAGCTGATCTAAACGCCGGCGCAGATTAGAAAATTTCTGTTGCGTTGCTGTGACACTCATACTGATTCTGAAAGAGAAAATGCATGACATGAAATGTTCAATAACATTCAATGATTTGTCTGTCTTCGAAAAATATTCCAAAGACAAGCAAGTCAACGTTTATTACTTTTTGACCTCACTCTGTGACTAAGGCCTGCGGCCCTCGATATTACCCAATACGACAATCAAGATGTACAGACCGGGGGAGCTGGCTGTACGTACCCATAAGTCTTTGCGGTAGTCTCGCGCGTACCGGATATAACCTATCAAGCTTTTCTCCTTCAGAGAAATACTGCGTTGCGCTCAACTGCCAATTATGCATTAGTCTGGTGGACACGAGGTTGGCCTTAAACTTGCTTGAAATCGAAAATTTGGACAACACACGTGTACTACAGCGCAAACGGCAGCATTCTGACATATAGAAACATGTGGTCTGATTCTATTTTTACTTGTCATTTAGTGATCACGCGTCCAACCTCGTATGCAGGGTAATGTGGCTTTCTCATTGGTCGAACGTTAATTTTGTTCACAGCCTTATAAGGCACTTGAGCGCAACGCAGTATTTCTCTGAAGGAGAAAAGCTTGCTGGGTTATATCCGGTACGCGCGAGACTACCGCAAAGACTTATGGGTACGTACAGCCAGCTCCCCCGGTCTGTACATCTTGATTGTAGTATACCCTGGCCTCGGCCTGGTGCTGGCCTTTATCATAAGCTGGAAGGCTACCTCTTTCCTTGCTTTGCTACATTGTTGTACAGTCAAATAGTTTGTTTGTGGATACCATCACCATGATTCATCGCATGATGCATGCATGCAATGATCATGCATAGCCTATGCATAGCCTATGCATGCAATGCATGCATGCATGCATGCATGAGATGATGATGATGATGATTGATGTGTGTAGCCGTGGGACAACTGCGACTGTGTCAAAAGTGCTTACTGTTAAATAGTTCATTTACTATGGTGACCTTTATGATCTGCTTTGTTACATTAGTATATTTATATTGAGATCTGTTGTATCAAACATTGTAAAACCCAGCGAATCAAACAAAATGTTGAAGAAATATTGAAAATTTATTTTTTCAAAAATGGCGGAGTTGGCCACTTTTCCTCCCTCCCTGGCGGAGGGTCGGAGGAGAGTTCCAGTCATGTGACTTGCCGAACTGGATTCCAAAATGTCTGCGCCCATACTTTGACAAACAGTGCATTTTTCCCAAAGAAAAATCCCCCAAACTACGTTTTTCACACTTTCCAAGTTTTTTTAATCCAAATTAGAGAATTATATCCAAGTCCATAGGTAAGTTGTAGTGGAGGAAAGTATTTCACTTTCACTCTATGACTTTGAATGTGGAAAAATTGCTTTTGGCCATACCACAGGCGCAGAATCTGGTTTCTGTATCCATGGCAACGGCTTTACAAGAAACATCGGTGGGTAAGTTCCAATTAGCATTAGGCCTATGCTTCTTGTAAGAAATCATAAACATCATTCTCTCAATCTTGCTAGCGGTACCTCCTCTTTCTCATTTTACCAATAACCATAGGCATACTTATACTTGTTGTAACAGTATTTCTAACTTGTGAAGTGAAGTGTGGCCTACTGCCTAGGCTACCACAACCTAACCATACATTATCGGATTTGAGTGTACTCATTACTTTCTTTGATTGTTTCTCTAATTCCAGCCTTCTACACAACTTGATTTTGATATCAGCCTCAGCTATGGAAGGTATGCTAGGACCTCACACCATGAATGCTTTGACACAGATACTCAAACCACCTGGTGTGGAATCTGACAGTGATGAAGAAATCGACAAGGTAAGCCCCTGTAATTCTTCTTCTACAGTATTCACTCCCAAATCAGGGATGTGGTTAGCTTTTAGTGAATTGTTCATATTCCATTCTCTATGTGGGACAACTTGTGATCTTAATGATACCAATTACATTTTTGGCAAGTAAATCAGTATGACCAGGTGGAAGTTTGCACTGGACTAGGTATTGTTTGTGAGACCCACTGATCATTGCATCCATTTTTCAGACCACAACAGTTTCACGGGTGAACCCTGGCGACATTGGCCCAAAGAAATCTGCATCAGGCCAAGACAAGAAAAAGGAGGTGGCCAATAAAAAAGATATCTGGGATACTGAAGAAGTTCAAGAGGGTGCAGAGTTTGATGACATCCATGACCCGAGGCCTCAGCCCGAGTAAGTCATTTGTACAGTCTCCTTTTTTTTTCTAATCATAGCTTTGAGCTTCGTAGGCCTCTGCATATCAGAAGTGAAATAGTCTGCACTCCCACTTGCTCCATGGTTTGCTGCAAAGTTTCCAAAGCCCCTTTTACACAGGCTGGTTGACTCTGGTGGGGCATAATGGGTCTTCTCCAGTACATCCGAAGAAGTCAAGTCATGATTGTCTAATGTATAGGGCATAGTCTTTATTGAAATAATTGGCAGGTCATTTTCTCCATCAAGGTATGACATTGTCTACAAGCAGGCTGTATCTTCTGAGGACATGTTCTTACAGATGGGAAATAAGACCCCGATGACATCAAGTTGTGAAGATATGGTGGTAAGACCCTAATCTATTTGATCATCTACGTGACTGTCTGATCCTCATTTTTCCCTAATGTCTATGATAGACATTGTTGGCCATATGGAAGTGAAATAAACTGCATTTTAAAACAAAATAAATTCTGCCATGCTATATCTATGTTAACTCTCCCTTACAGGTAAAAATCCAGCTACTCGACACAAAAGGATCTGATATAGAACTTGATGTAAAGAAGACATTTCTAGACTGCCGAACACCAAAATTGTAAGAACTTCACAACTGCATATATAAGATTAATTGCACCAATGGATTTTGGATCTTCAGTGTCCTAACATTGATACATGTACACTGTACAACTCTCTCCATTTGATGCTATGGATGGACATAGAGAAAATTAGAATACAATGGATTGGATGTCTTGTTTTCATACATAATGTAGATAATCAACTCGAAACCACTTCCGTATGAGTTGTGCCTGCTTTGCTGTTATTATAATATTGGTGCATCTTATTTTCTTCCAGTAAACTTGGTCTTCACCTGCCTCATCCCGTCGACCATAAAGCCGGGAAAGCGCAGTGGGATAATGCAAACCATGTATTGAATGTGACACTCAGGATAATCAGAGACTATGACATGTTCAACTTCTGATCCAGCGCGGAGTCTACAGCATTAAAATGACTATCATTAACCAATGCATTTTGGTATCGAAATGCATTGGATTGCTTCCAACTCGATATGTGGCGATAAATCTCAACCTCAAAGGACAGAATTTTCTACAATGGATTTATCCAAATGGACATTTTTTCAGCCATAGTTGTGGTCAAACTACTTGTATGTTTACTTCTTCATTTGATGAAGTACAGAGTGGGCCTTGCCGGAGAGACAAGTATGAGAAGATAAATTTGAAATAGGAGTACCATTGTTGTGTACATCTAGTTTTAGTTTAATATGATCCGTCCAGTTTTGTTTACATGGCGATGCCAGCCGATATCAGATTTCTTAACTCAGAGATGTTGGAAGTGTAGCGATTTTAATAGATTTTCTGTGAATGATCTTCCGTCTCCCTCTAACTCATCTGTCCGCTGTACTTGTTTGTTTGTATGACATACATTTAATTTCAATAAATGTTACTGTTTTGAAAACATCCTCTTCCCTACTCAACTCAAGACTGTTCGATATACTGCAGTATTCTGAATGTACTGCAAGTTCATATCTTACTGATCTTATATTCTTATATTGGGGCCTCATAAGTCTTGTAATGGAGCTTGTACAGATGCAAGGGGATGACTAGTGCCAGGAATCATTGTAGGCCTAAGGACCATGTCCAAGAAACGTTTCAGCAGAATCAACCTCATGATTCACCGGCAGGGTGATATGTTCATATGGGCGACTCTGCCCATCCTGCTGCACAAAGATACCAGATTGGTGCAGCAAGTAGCGATGAAAGCTTGCTACAGATTCTTCCAAGAAGGACTTGAAGCATGACAACTCCTATCCAAACATCCCAATCAAGGTTACTTCAGCTGCATGCATGCTATATTGGATTATTAAGTTATACACAAACACCTCAACAACAGATTTAAATAGAATAATTCCTTGTTTATTCAGGACTTCAATATGTTGCTACAAATACATGTAACGTACAAATACAGTACATAAACAAGAAAATGGCTCTTCTTCTCTTTTGTTACAATCATCTCACACTTGGGAAACCTGTTGACTGCTGTGCACCGGGAACAAAAAAATGTGAACATGACAACCGGTAAAAGAAAACTGATAATAAAGAAGCCCAAGGAGCACCATTATCTAATAAATGATCATAATAACATGTTGGATATACAATGCCAAGCAGAAGAAGACGGATAAATTGCAGTTTGATACAGAGCATGCAATTAGGTCTGCCTGAGAGATCAACAGTAGAACATCTTCTTGTATAATATAAACACCTGTCATCAGAACGAGTAACCAGGAAATTTTGTTACCCAGATCAACATCTATAGGAGAGATTAGATGTGTTTAGAATTAGAATGCAAGTGACATTACAAAACAAAATACACCACAATGATCCCATCATAACTATGATGAGTGGTTCGCCTAAAATACAACAGGTATATTCCAGTCTCCCTGTGTCAACAGATACAAATTTTCAAACTAAATTCTATAGTTCCAATAATATCACTAATATACAATGCATGGTTAAAAATCTTTTGAGAAACAATGAAATTTTATACCATAAACACACAACGAATAGACCAATTACCATTTTTTATTTTGCCCGATTTCTAAATGAGGTAATCTGTTACAAATGCTGATAAAACTTTTGGTAAGTACAAAAGCATCAAGCCCCATACTTTCTCCATCAAATCAACAGACTTAGGACTTCTGATTTTTAAAAAATCCGCCTTTTGACTAAAATCTGTATTTGGCTGTCAAATTTAAGCATCTGCAAGGTTACGCATGTGAGAACATACCCTGTGATCCTTTAAACAAATCAAAATCAAATTCAAGTTTCAAGATCAGTGCTTCAAATATGTGACCTGTCACAGCAAAACTAGGTGCATGTCGCTCTGAGCTTGGCAGCTTGAGACGGACTGTTTGTTCAATTCTCTGTTGTCTGCCTTTTGTGAAATATGAGCAAATCAATTTCTTCCATTATCTCCTGGTGTCACTTTGGCTCATCTTCTGTGCGACATGCGCCTGGTTTTGCTGTGACGGGTCACATATGCTTACAGTACACATGGAAATATGGCTGGAGTCATTCAGGTGCGCAACTGGCAGGCAGTTCTGGTAAAATCATCCAGCATTAAATTTTTTTTGAAATTTTCTGCCAACACAATAAATGGTCTAGGTTCTTATGATCAGAAACTACAGTGATATCTAATGTTTGAGTAAACGTCATCAGTTCTCAAAATCCTAATGCACAGTCTTCGAATTTTCGAAACTCCAAACGACCCTGAGTGTGACCGTTTCAGACAGGTAAAAATTCTAAAATCACCAATTTTTTTGTAGGGGGTTGGTGATGGTAGTTGTCAAAAGCTGACACACTACCTGGCCTAATACAAGATATGTACAAAAGATACACATGTATAATCCCATTAATATTAGAGGATAATACTGTATACAAAGATAATAACATCAGGTTACAAACAAACCTGGGAATGCATGATACTGATAAAATCTTACGCGATTTTGAATCACATTTTTCACCAAACTTTCACAGCTTAAGGATGTGGCTTTATCGACATGTACCTACATGTACTCTCAATCCTTCATTTCCCCAAGACGCCCAGTGCAATGACCCATAAATCTGACCTCAGTGTTTCACTGCCTTTTATAGCTGCGGTCCCTGCTTATTACTATGTACATGCTACATCCCCATATCAAAGGACATAGCAAAGAAGTACAAGAGCACAAATTTTTTCACGCTCAACAAAGCACAGTCTAGAATGGCTGGATTCCTATGAGGCACTTGGTGTTTTCAAGCTTTTGAATGTACATGTTTTGCAAAAGAAACCTTCTCTAAATCTTTATACTATTCTACTTTATACTACCATTCCAAAGAATCAGCACTCAAGCCAATTAAACCAACAAGATGTTCCCTCAACCTTCACTAAAACTGTCTGCAGTCTTTTTCACAATTTCATCTGAAGACAAGGGGCTCATCAGATGTTGGGAACGTTTCCTCTCCAGGAACTGGGTCCGGCACCACATCAGCTGGCCGATCCTCTACTTTGCCATCATCACGATACTCCTGAGGTCCTTCATTGTCATCATCATCACGGTATTCCCCCGTATCTTGTTCAAGTTGGTGGGCTGCAATGTTAAGTGATGCGTTGTAGGCACATGCAGCGAAGATGAGAATAGCATCATTTAAAACAAGGCAGCCAGAAATAAAATTCAATTACATGTAGTATTTTCAGATCCAATATTCCAGTCAACAAGTGACCTTTGATTCTAATGGAAACCTTGCTGACCTACATTTTTGACCTCAATACAATCTGCCTATTTATATGAAGATACAATGCATTGCACCACACATACATGTAGACAAACAAGCAATACATTCACTTTTTTCTGCTTGCATGATCAACATTCAGTTGTACTTTGACACTGATAGGCCAGAGAACACCGTGCCACTGGCAAAACCATTGTCATGCATGATCTACTCTTCTTCAAAGTTGGGAACTTTATTAGACTAATCCCTTACCTGCTGGCTGGCCTTTGTTTATCGTGTATACAGCGTCTGGGAGGCTGGATGACTTACAGACACAATTGATCAGCACAGCAAGCACGATGAGGCTCACAAAGGACACGACGGCGAGAGTGAGGAACATGTAGCTTCCACCAATAGCCTGGTAGAGGGGGCCGGCGATGAGAGGACCACAGCCCCAACCTAGAATAACCGAATTATTTTAAAACTGGAATATGCAGAGTTTACACATGTATGTTACCTACTGTTACTATATGATAAAAATTATGATATTGACAATAATACTTGAGACGTGAGACACAATTATTGTATCGGATAATAGTATTAACTGATGGTGTATGACAACAAGCAGTCATACATTGTATATGTATGAAACCTAGCGCATGTTGTCACTGACATCCTTGCCGTACGAATTATGCAATAAAATATGAGACAAACCCCATTGATATAAGTAGCATTATCTGAAACTACATGAATTAATCAACAATGACAAACAATTAGATGCTGCAGAAGAAAACTAAATTAATGCAGACTTTTTTCCAGGGATACGTAATGCGTTTTGATACGTAATAGTTTTGGTTCTAAATGGGTTTTTATCATTCAATTTGACCTCTCTAATCAGGACACCTCTTTAATAAGGACAGCACTAGCGAGTCCCAAGGGTGTCTTCAATAGAGAAGATCAACTGTAGAAGCAATACCTACCAATGCCAAAATGCACCGCAGAGACAAGGCCTTGTAGTGTTGCAGACATTCCAGGGGGTGCTATCCGACTTGCATACATTGACGCCGCCGGGAACATTAGGCCAAACGAGAAACCATGCAGCAGCTCAATAGGCAGCACTAACCAAATGTTCATAAGGAAAGCGTAACCCAGGAAACGGATTCCGTAGGCAATGAAAGCAATGTAGAGGCAATTTATTTCCCCAATCTTCTTGATAATTTTCCCTGAGAAAAACAGCATAGGAATCTCTGCAAGTGTGTTTATGAGTAGGCTGAGCCCACAGACGATTTTGTGAGTATTCTGGTACTCGGCATGTTCTAGCTCAAGCAAGTACCAAAACAGAAATGACATGATGGCGCCAAAAAATAATCCAAAGAGGAACAGACAGAAAAGGAAGGAGATAATCATCGGGTCTCTTAGGAGGGTGCCAATATTCTTCATCATTTTTGAGCAGTGAAAGTTTTCTGGAACTTTAAGACCATATGCGGACATTGCTGATAATACCATGAATCCTATGAAGAGGTAGCAAGATATGCCGTAATTGGTCGTGCCGTCTTCCCGTAAGACATTGTCCAAGATCGGGCCGCTTAGTAATGCCATCAAGCCGAATCCAATAGTCCCCCATACACGCTGTCGACCCCATAGATGACGTTTGTCTCCTAGAATCTCATAGCCGATAGCATCATTCAAACTTGAACAAGGCGCATAAAATACTTGAGCGATCATGTAAATTCCTGTAAATGACCAAAACGTTACAGCGAATTGATGGTGGAAGGAATCAGGATTTTCACGACATTTCATATTACTGCAATGGAATTTGCAACTAAGTGGTACAGTTTGATTGGTACAGGTCATTGTAGAGTAAGACGAGCTGGCATATTTGATGTCGTTTAGATGATATTCACTACATTTGTCCTTGTCAACAGGTTTAGGCTGACGAATACCATAATCATCCTTTTTCCCAGTTCCGTTATTTGTAGGGTTTCCAGAGCGGTGGATTGCAACATCAGTATAAATTCCTCTTCCACCACCACCAGTGGTGTCTGCAACGGCAGTTTCATCATTTTTAACGAGACTGACACTAAACACTAGCGATGTAGAGTTTGTTACCACATCCACACAGCTTCCACTCGGAACTGTCTTAAAACATGCCTCTCCCGTAACAGGGAATGTACAATTTACTTCACAGTCAGCTTCAATCAAGGCCTGACTGCCTTTCAGTGTTGGACACACACCGAAGATTCCAAGCATCTCCTTCTTACAGATGTGTGACCCCTCACTGCTATCAAGGCATGTAACATCAACGTCACGATAGGCCAGAGGCACTGGGGCATAAGGCACCAAGACCAACAACGAATGGAGAATCCCTGCCAGTACGCAACATAACAGCAGCATGAGTTTATGGCGATTCACTTTGTCCGCTATCACAGCAAGAAGGGGGCGTGCCAGCGACCCGACGAATGGAATCAATGCATTGATGATACCGGCTTCAACTTTGGTCATACCGAGTTGTTTCTGGTACAATGGCATGTAAGGTAGGAGGATGCTTACACCTGCAAGTGAAAGAAAGATGTTCATTACTGTCAAATGATGCTGAACATATCTCGATGAAACATCTTTCATATGTCACAATTGATATCGTGATTTTTTCCATCCTTCAGCCAACCATTCTTCACAACACGTCTAACAACTTGAGATGCTTCTCTCACTCAGAAGCACCATGTTTCTATCTGTTGGTAATACATTCATCCAAATCCAACAGTTCAAGATTTACGTGTGCATTGATGCTAGTGCTCCTGTACAGAGCTCCCACTCGTGGGCCAATGATGAATCCATTAAAACAAATTCTAACCACTTCATCTCCTACACCCGCCACTTAAAAAACTTAACAAGTGGGTTTCTATGGTCAGGTAGGCGTACTCTATCCTTCAACACATTCTAAGGACAGCATTAAATTTGTCAGTCCAATAGGCAATACGAAGAGACACCAAGATAACTCACCAGCAAAGAAGAAAAAATAGAACAACTTCACAGGAAGAAGTTTCTTGTTGATCCTCATATGATACTTAAACTCGTCCCACGAATACCCACAATTCATCTTGGTTGATTACCGTATCCGATATTCTAAGAATGAGATCTACTCTGCTCTGAAGATGGAAAAACAAGTTGAGGTAATCCATTTTGCACCTAATATTTGACATCAACCCGATTGAATATGTCTGACAATAGTTTTCAGACAACTACCAATCGAAGACAAGGTGATACTTCCGATGCAGTATAAATGGTTAACATACTGTGTTATGTTGATATGGTTGATGTTAGATCACTCAGCATTGGCTACTTTAATTATTTTTTCATGCGAGCACTGTCTGGCTTGGTTTAGAAATTCTTTAATATGTATTATATGCATAGTTTTCCTGAAGATTATAACGTTTTTTAGCATCAAACAATGCAGCGGGTACAAATAATAACCGGGGCTACAATTACCCCATTCTACCTTAATACATGTGGGCCCAAGAACAGCGAGATACCACATCTACTATCTATCTATTCTAATGTAGTCATTCGTAGAACATTTACATTATCACGACTTTTACACGCAAATCAAAAACGTTTTTAACATCACAACTAAGAACTAAAAAAGGAATTACTTAATACATACCGATTGTTTCTAAATTTGGGGAACTGTTAAACTAAAGTTATGAAATGAATCATCACCTGCGATTAGCAATAATTTGGTAATAAAATGAAGAGCCAAAGACTAAATTTTGCCGAGTTGTGGTCGTCGTTACTTCCTTCCGATGGTGGCCGTGATGAGACAGTTTGGCCTGGGAGAGGTCACATCGAGATCAGAGAGTACCCATGATGAAGGGGCATGGCACACCCACCAAAGATTTGGTACACTCTCTGACAACATGACGATATGAGGAGGGGGGGGGGGGGGGGGGGGTGGAGTTTGCTAACCTAATTTTTGAATAATCATCACCAGAAAACGATCTTTACGGTGGCCCATAGAGGACATGCGTTTATTTTCAATACAATAGAAAAATTTTCTTTTTACAATGCGTTTTTTTTCTCTCGAATTACAACCGCCGTCGGATTTCTCACCGCCGAAAAAATAATAATTCCCACCACCGCCAAAGAAAATAATATCCACCGCGGTGGAAATTAATATCCACCGCGGTCGATATTAATTTCCACCGCGGTCGATATTAATTTCCACCGCGGTCGATATTATTTTCTTTGGCGGCGTGAGCCATGAAGTAGGGGAAAACGATGATGACTACATCAACTGTAACTATACCTTTCAGGGCCGTATTTAGAGGGGGGGCAGGGGGGCAGCTGCCCCCCCTGTGCAATAAATGTTGAAAAAAAAATTTTCAGACAGTAATAAAAAGACAAACTAATCTTAGCCATAGCTTTACCAGCATGATAGCAGCATATGGATAGCAGATGTTATCAACTCAGGTGCAACCCTTATAATCTGACCAGTCCAGTGCCCTGACCCTAGTCTTCATAAAAGTGCCAAGTGGTCCTTTTTTAGAGTAAAAATACTATTGATTCACACTTCCAAATGCCAGGAAAATGCCATTTCAGACCTTTTATTTTCAAATTTTTCTGGGGGAGGCCCCTTTCGGATGCGCCTGCGGCGCATGCAGATCGCCTTCGGCGATCCATCCCACTGCCCCCCCTGGACAAAAAAGTTAAATACGGCCCTGCCTTTTGTTACTCATCTGTAATTCATGGGCTCGCCTCCATGTCTTCGGCCATGCTTTCTTTTCCCGCGTGTGACGTCATCAGGTCGGCGGCAGACCAGGTGCCCACATGTACATATAAATGTAAAACATCGTCGGGAAATCTTTCAATATTAAATTTGGTGTTACTTCTCCTGTCTAAAGAATATTCATGAACAATGGTCACTAATAAATGGTGTTATTTTGGTGTTATTTCGGAATTTGGCAGATTGCCAATGCCAATGCCAATGCCAATGTCAGTGCCAATGCCGCTTTTAGAACCAACCCTTATTTTTTACCCGGCGGTGGAAATTATTTTTTCGGCGGTGAGAAATAAATCCGACGGCGGTTGTAATTCGAGAGAAAAAAACGCATTGTAAAAAGAAAAATTTTCTATTATATTGAAAATAAACGCATGTCCTCTATGGGCCACCGCATATCTTAGTATGCCAACCTGATACCAAATCCCGATTCCGCTTTTTCTATAAACCCAAGGAACGGCAGCTAAGGTCTCGTTAGGGAGTTTTTCCCAAATGTACGCGATGATGACGTGCCCCATTAACAGGACGTAACATCTATTTTAAAATGCGTTTCCAAAGTGAATGCATGAGGACAACCCATTTGTGTCGTATATCACTGGAAACGCCCGATTCCCCTGATTCTGCAGGATGTTAAATCGGGCATTTTATTTCTTTAAATAAATCATAAGCGTCACATTTGCTCCTAGCTCTGTTCACCATCCCAAATGGCAATATTGCCAATTGGGCCGGACAATCACGAAAAACCCCAAATATTATACATTTCTTCCTGAATAATTCTTACAGAGACCATTCTCCCATGAAAGACAGTTGCTTACGCTACACAAAAAAAATCGAGGGTCAACCATTGAACTTTTGAGATATGTTGAATTTTGCACAAATCAGCGAAAAACGCACCAACTGGCACTGGACGGCATTTCAACACGGGGCCGACGCACATCCCAAGTTCAGTGTACACATACGTCGGCAACAACAGTATAAATGCGTAGTTTCTTGTTAGTCGCCTATTGAGTAGCGCTCTAGGTTTCAGAAACTCCAGAAAAACATGTCTTTGCCAAAACAACTGCTGAATCAACGCTGACATACTGTAAGAACCGAGAAATCAATGATTTTAGGAACTATGGTTAGGGCTTGGCCGCGCATGAATAACAAAAAACTCCCTAATGAGACCATAGTCAGTAGGTCGAGTGAGACAGACTTGGCAACAATAATCACCATTGACGATGCTTGGAGAGTGATAGCGGCCACGTGCTTTTATTTACTTCCGGACAGTTACCGTGGTAATGAATGTTTGCAACATTGGAGTTGATTGGTTGGTGATTTCCCGAAAGCCAATCAAAATTCGGGTAATAAAAACGCGGAGCTGCGGCGCCAGTACATGTAGTAATGCAAGTCACTATTGGAATCGCCTTCATCAAATTCTTTAGATTTGCTCAATTGTGAACCCCAACTGGCTGACGATTGTAGCCTGTCATTCCGAGTAAACGTTCGATTTTCTGCGTGATAAAGATCAGTCGTAAGTTATCCATAATGCTGAAAGACCAGTTGAGTTAGTTGACGAAAGACGTTGTATCACAAGAAAAAAGCCCTGTTGCAGGGTGTCCCAAAAAAACGGTAGGCCTATGCGTTTTCCAGTTCAGTATCTGTGTCTGTCACCCAGTACCCGCGCGCGTGGGGACATATCCCATCATATGGGTCACAGAATTGATCATTTTCCTTGTCTTACTCACCTGTGTATATTTTTCTGTTTTTTCCAGGCAATTCAGAAGAGCTATAACTTAAATCACCATGGCAGATTTAGTAGGTGGAGCTGTGCAACAGCAGCTCATAGCAGCGACAAAGATAATGGAGGATCAAGTTGATGCGGAGTTGGATAAAATTGATCGGATGCAGGATGACGATTATGATAAACTACGTCAGAAGCAACTTGAGAACATGAAAAAATCTGCTGATCAACGGCAAGAGTTCCTGAAGAAAGGTCATGGAAACTACTCTGAAGTTCCTGATGAAAAGGAATTTTTCAACACATGTAAAAACAGCAATACTGTTGTGTGTCATTTCTACCGTGAGAGTACAGAGCGGTGTAAAATTGTGGACATGCATATGAATAAACTTGCTCAACAACACGTTGAAGCAAAATTCATCAAGATCAATGCGGAGAAAGCTGTATTCCTGTCTAAGCGACTCAAAATTGTAGTTCTTCCAACAATATGTATTGCTAAGGATGGCAAGACTGTTGACTATATTGTTGGATTTGACGACATGGGTGGGCGCGATGACTTTCCCACAGAGATGCTGGAATGGAGGATTGCCCGTACAGGCGTACTCAAGTACAGTGGTGACTTGATGCATCCTCCCGGTTCTGATGAGCATAGCAAAGGTGGTAAATTATCATCAATACTCGGACGTTCATCGAAGAAGAACATTCGTGGTCGTAAAGGTGATGATAGTAGTGATGATGATGACTGGTAACATTGTAATTATTGCTCGTGTTCAAAGATTTTGAGAACATTCTTTCGTGCTTAATAAAGTTGAATGGAAGCTGAGAGTCTTAAATGCAATTTTTCAAAGCGAATTTTGCATGCGTACGATAGAGGACCTGCAAATAATGTCAGAATTTGCACTGAAATAACTTAGTTTGCAAAATACTGTGTCACTAAAATGGCTGAGAATTCTTTCCTGAATGGACCAGACCCAGTCTTCCAATTCCATCAAGGAAACATCACAAATAGTTTGCAAGCACAATGTATAATAGCAGTTGAATAAATGTTAAAATGATTTGAAGGAAAATGTTTTGCTATAGATGTAAGCTATGGGCAACTGATTAAAACTGCATGCTGCCAAATTATTCCAGGTTACACTCTTACAGTAACCCTGTGGGAAAAAACTAAAAATGTTGTTCATCAGCCTTGAGTACTGCGTAGCAATATGAGGTCATTTGCATTATTATAATGACTGCCGGGAAAATAAAAAAATGGTTCTTCTGTTATATTAACTGATGTGTTATTTTTCATCACTTTTGAATTCCGCATTGGCGAGAGCGACACCTGCATATGCAACCAAGAGTCCATTACTGCTGAGCACATACTGGGAAGATGCTCAAGTTTTGCAGACCTGAGGAAGGAGACCTGGCCAGAGGGAGCACGAATCCATGACCAGTTATATGGAGATCTCCAGCAGCTACGCAGGACCACCGACTTTATAATAAAATCCGGTCTGACTGTCTAAAACGTGGTGAACGAAAGAAGAAAAAAAAAAAAATCACTTGAATTTGAGATTGTATTCTGCAGTGGAATGAATGGATTGCCTGTGTCTATGTCTATTGACCAATGACAAGAAGATGCAAAATTCGACATTGGAGTGACATAGTTCTAAAAGATCTAGGATGTACCACATTGCTAGTCTTACTTGCGACATTCAACTGGTTTTGCCAGAACACACCACAACTATCGACGTGGCATGTAACGCCAGGTCTTTACCTGAGTGGTGTAGGGCCAGTTACAAATGAGACCTTCTGGTGTCATGACGAGCTATGTAGTTCTAACGCCAGAATATCTTGACCAATGGCCTGGAGTCTGAGCCACTAGACCAGACATTGGGCCATATGAATAAAAACTAGCATTTCCTTGGAAGCAAATCCTTCTAGTAGAGGCAGTATTTATATTATATATATATGATATGATTTGTTGTGACAACAAACATGTTTTTGAGGGGACACTTAAGCTACAAGGTTAGACTTGTGACATCAAGACTACACTTGATCATGACAATAGATTGCTCAGAGTGGTTGTGTCATCAGGTTTACCCAACTGTAACAATGCATGGCTGTGTCTGGCTGTAACATCTGGATTGCTTTATTTTCATTGCTCTGGCTGGTTGTGACGTCAAGATAACTTGAGTAAGCATTGGTCTGGTTTTATCCTTGGATTGCCAGCCAGCTGTTTGAGTAGACCCTTCAATAGTCATCCTAATCATGGTCGAGTTGATAAAAGAACTAGGCCAAGAGTTATTTACAAGAAGTTTTTATTTCACAAAATGTATTGGCTGCCATAGGAAACCATAGTGACTTCACTCAACGAGAACATTTGGCAGTACTAAGGGTGTCCTTTTAATAGAGAGGTTCTAATGTACGTACATGCACATGTTACTGATTTGTACATTACTTTTGGTTTGGTACGATAGGATGTAGAACAGTGACAATAGCTTGTCAAATTTAAGTGATACTACTATCAAGTCACTAAGGTTAAAGTGATAATACAATCAACTTAAATACTGTGGAAGGGTCGTATACATATTTTTTAGTGAATTGAGCAAATCAAAAATAAAATGCTTAGTCAGCATTTATAAATTAAAAACTGTCTATAGCACAGGATACCATAACACTATAAGTTGTGTGATAAGAGACGCATGTCAAATACCAGAGCTAAGAAATGGGAAAAGGATCACACGACTCGAGACACCTTCTAGACCAGCAACTTCTATGTCATAATTGTCCTGTAGAGAATTACTTTTACCACTTTTCACCCGACATCCATTTGCGATAATAGAACTGAGCATCAGATTCGAATTTCTGTATCCTTATCTGAGCGTCAATACAGATGGGTATCTTCTCATTTTGTTGACAATAGAAGTAGAATCCAACAGATACAGCAAGCAGCAGCACAAGACATGGCAGAATAACGCCAAAACAGACGGAGAAACCTAGAAAAAAAAGATGCCACAAATTAGGTATTGATTTAAATTAGTTTGATTATAACCTAAAAGTAAGAATGTGGTCAAGAATTTTATACATCTTGGTTGTAAAAAGTATAAAATTTGTAGCCAAGAGCAGTAGAGAAAGTTTGTGGTTTTCTATAACACTGACACCGACAGCTGGCACCAAAGGATTTTCACATTAGATTTGAATGGCAAAGAAATTTGTCGAGGTCAAAAGAGTCATCCATCCACAGGGAATCTATTCCACTTTGGAACAATTTCACAAAATTTCGCCAGCTCAAACTGACGAAGAGGCTTAGAGTCCGTCAAAGTTACAAAATACGAACCTGAACTTTTTGTCTCTGAGACATCTATATGATCACCTACTCCATTTGATGATGTTTTCTCTGGAGAAAAAAAAGAAAGAAAAGTTTTATTGATATTATGGCCCAATTAAAATTTTTAGATAACAAGGTCAACGTTGATGAAGAAAACCTGTAACCACTAACAATCTTTTTTTCTTAATCCAAATGAAACCATCATTGAAACTAAAGACCTATCCATGTTGATTGATTCAGGTTTTACCAAAAAAACTGATATAAGTTCTGGCTAGCAAACGAAAACCAAAGTAAAATATGTATCATCTCAAGATAACTACAAATATTACCTTTTCCTTTTTTCTGTGCTTGTAATTCTGCTTCTTTCTGTTTCTTAAGTTCTGCTTGCTTCACCAGATATTCTTGCCGCCGTCGTTCTTTATCTGCATTCTTTTCTTCTTTCTTCCTCTGTCGTTCCATGGCCTCCTCTTCCTTCCGAACTGCCTCTTTTTCTAGAAATAGGAAATATCCAATTGAAGAAATGGGTCACAGAAGGGCAGAGTGACCAAGATGAAAAACCTTTATTATCTGGATAAGAGATTAGGACTGTGTTCTTTCATTGGTTTGAATTAACACGGAACCTCCCTTCGGGGATGACTCTACCCGAAAGATGAATTTGTAAGAGAGGTCCTGTATGATGTTGGCAGCCTTGATGCAACACTGTAGGCAGAACTTGGAAACAACAATTCTAACACACCTCTGTCAATTTTTAACCGTTTCTGCTTCTGTCTCTCCTGTTCTGATTCCACCTCTTTCATAAAAGATACAATCTGGAAGTAGAATTATTACTTTACATAACTTCAAACCACCGTACTGAAATATGTTGTGTCCTGTTCTTAACTGACCAGTCTGACTAATAAAAAACACATCACAAAGCTGTGAAGTGATAGACACTGTGGTCATGTACTGAAGTTCTGAAAAAGGTGTCTTCAGAGAGGCACTCAATGTTGGATGTACTGTGCCCTCTTTTTTCTTTTTATAATCATCAAATCTGATCAGATTTACACTAGAGGACTACGTACCCGCTGTGCACATCTTTTACACTGACTATCATCCAAGCAGTCCCCTGCCACCTTCTGAAGATGAGGATCCAGTGGGTTGTCTTTCACATCAAGCCGTCGCAGATTCTTCAGGTGACAGAAACTGACTGGTAATTTCTCCAACTTGTTTTTGACAAGGTCAAGATTCTGTAGCTTGGACAAGGCACCAAAGTTCGATGGTAAACTCGTCAACTGATTTTTGCTGAGATTAAGACTCACTACATGTTTCAAGGTGCAGAAGGAATCCTGTGTGAATGGACAGATTTTATAATTAGACAAAAAACTAATCTGAGAAGACAGAATGAGACAAAAACACCTCTCATGGCTATTTCAATGTACTGCTAATGGGTTAATTCGGTCCTGCAACATTACATGATTCCTTCAGTGCTTCTCATTGACCAAGACGAGCGTAGTTGCTACCAGTTGCTCTTTCAACAACACATACAAAGCACTACTCAACATGTTTGGGTGGCCATGGGAGGAAGAATTTAGAAACAATTATAATTGGACCTTTATAACAATCATCAGAGTTTTTAAATTTATTTTTCCAATGTGGCAATCCGTCATCCTTTCTAGCATTTTTCGGAAAAAACATGTCACATACATGTATTATACTTACTGGTAGCGTAACAAGAAAGTTACATGACAAATCCAGGTTTGTGGCCATAGTCAATGGTGCCTGAAAAGAGCCGGTATAGTTCATTATATACACAACATACAAGTCTCTCTATTCATGTTAAAAATCACACACATACTTTTGCAACTGACGCACCATTTCATGTGCCCAAATCAGACTTACAAAAGCAGCTCCTCTCTGACCTGGCCTTGTCACCCAGATATACAGACATGTCCTATACAATATATATCCACTGTCTATCCCCCACCCCTATTCCTAAAACAGTACAACCTGACAGTGACCCCCCCCCCCAAAATTTGGGTAACCCCCAAAGTTGAGAAGTTCCTTTCTTTTGATCTACTTTGTTGTCATTGTACCGCCAACACGACAACAGTTAATCTTTACCAGGTCTTTGACGGGTACTACTGTCAGACTGCTCAAACTTAGGTCAAGCTCATTGCCCTCGAGCCGGTCTTTGATGTTTTCTTTGGGCATTTTTGTCATTTTTTGTCGTTTTCCAACTCCACGTAAACCGGAAACAGAAAATCACTACCAGCGACTCATTGTGGTGAAAAGTAAAACTAAATCGGGAGCATGTCAAAAGTTATTCCAAGATAACTAAAAGACCTCATCGTAACCCAATCTTGACACTAGAGGCGCTGATTTCGTTCTGAAATTTTTTAATTTCGGCACTGGGGCGAGTTTGATCTTGACCCGCAATGTTTTGAAATCGCTAAATCACTCACCATGAGAGTCAGGATGTCTAAACGTAACCGGGGTATAAATTAAATAAATGTTGATAAGATGCAAAACCCTTGGTGGTCAAGATGTACACCAGTCACGTGGAGGGCCGGGTCACGTTTCATTTATTTTTGAAAGGGCCCCTCAAAGACTTTGGCAAGTCACATGACTTTAAAATGGACCCTGTCAGCCATGTCAGCTGTGATCTATTTATTTGAACATTTTCTTGTGATTTCTTATTCCTTAGTGTAATCTGATAACTTTAATGCAAAAGGTAAGATGTTGATTTGTTCAGAAATTGATATTTAGTGTGCCAATGCATGGACCTGCAGAAGTGTGTCTTAATAATACCTCCATGGTGAGACTGAGAGTGTGTCAGTGACAGTGACTCACATTGTCACTCAAAATCGTATGTTACCCATTCTGCATAGCTTTCATTACAGAAATGAGTTTTATACTTGATGACAATGGCATGGGCATGGATGCTGCCACCACTGCTTTTCCTAACATGACGACCGCGGCACCAACAGAGGCTCCATTTCCAACTTATGTTGGATTCATTGCAGCTGGAATTTCTTGTTTCTTCTTTGGAAGCAATTTTGCACCGATCAAGACATTTGAAACTGGTGATGGTAAGTCTTTCAAACAGCGCCAGTCCAAAATGCCAGGAATGCCAGATACCTAATCCATATTTCATCAGCTGATCTTACAAATTAAATTTTTCTTCCACTTCTCCAACATCTGTCCCAAGCATCCTTTTACTTCTTTTAGGCCATGCATCCTACTTTTATAAATAGGCCCCTCGGCCTACCTAGTATTTATTGGTTATTGTTATTTATGTGTTATTGTGTTTTCAGCTTGTTGGGGGCAGCCTTCTTTAAGGCAAACCATTCTCAAGGCCAACATCCTCAAATACATTTTGAATAAGGGGTCTCTCTTATACTAAAATACTTAGGAAGACTTCCTTAGCCAGTTGCTCTGTGAAGTTCAGTAATTTCCAAAACTATAATCTTATCTTCATTTCAGGCATGTTTTTTCAATGGGTTATGACAACAGCAGTGTGGAATGTTGGGTTGATTGTGAATGCTGTGCAGGGATTCCCAACGTTTTATCCACTGGCCATGTTGGGTGGGTTTTTATGGGCCACAGGTATGTATTGTGTAGAAGTCACAGTGTTTGTCTCTTAGTGATAAATGACTGAGCAACTATAATGTAAACAACATTTAGGTTGGGTCAAGAAATTGTAAAATATGGAAGGAGTAGAGGACATATGAAATCCATCCATATTCCAATGCAATACAACGTATGAGAAAACCATCTTATCATTAAGAAATCAATGCTTAGATATGCTAATTGTGTTAGAAGATTCTTCTTGGTCTAATTTTTCAATATATATTATGCTATGTCAATTTCAGGAAACATCTGCGTTGTGACCATTGTGAAAACCATTGGACTAAGTCTTGGATTATTGATATGGGCTTCATTCAATTTGATATCTGGCTGGGCAAGCGGAAGGTAAGACCAGGATAATGGAGCTTTACTTGGAATTGTACATGTACTATGCAGTGACTAATTTACATGCAGCCTTCATAAAACAGAATGATATGAAGTTCCTGTGGGCAATCTTGCTGTGGTAGCAAAGCCTTATCTATTTCTCCTTATACCACAGCTGCTTGCCAACTTAGCAAATTGTCTTCAATAGAGAATATCATAACCTGTACCAGTAGCTTATAGTGGAATCGGTAGCTTATAGTCGACTCCAAACCTCCAGCAAAAATCCATAGGGTTACCAAGCTGGTAATAATGATTTCTGACATACCGGTATACAGAACTGAATAGCATTCCGCGAAGTTACTATTTATAGCTCACAAGGTCATTTGCATATGATATTGATGACGTTTTAGTCACGTGACAGTCGGACATCGACACTTATTTCTATGCATTTGAGCTTATTTCAAAGTCAATTATCTTTGACCCTGCATTGTTTTTAGCATGAATGATACCATAGAGTCAGAGAGAGAAATATTCAGAACAATTATGTAGTATTTCCAACACTCGGACATGTGCCAGATTGAATCTAACTGCCCTAGTTAGAAAGCCTGAATCCATTACGAAACCGCATGTTTGTCCAACATTGCCTGTAATTCAGCGATGGGGAAATAGAGGGCAGCAGCTGCAGTGACGTCATCTTCGCGGAATGCTATTCCAAAAATCCAAACTACAGTTTTAACTTTGATTTATTGAAACAATATCTATGGTCTTTCATCTGTCTCAAGTGTTTTGTTATCCTAGCACATGAGGCACCAGGAAGTGATTGCTTGATCAAATGAAATGAAATGAGTTTTGACAGGACCATTTATTTTCTTCTTTGACCTACTGTACTATCTGTAATTGTAATCATAACTCAGTCATGTGTTATTTTGAATCATCCTGCTATGACATGGCGCTTTAGTTTCATTTAGAAGTGTTTCAAGTGATATTTTTTCCTATCTGTTTCTAGATTTGGTTGGTTTGGCATAAAACCAGAAGTTCCTAACAATTTAGCATTCAATTATGCCGGTGTTGGTTTGGCAGCATTAAGGTTAGTAAGAAATCTTCACTCAACCCATATTTATAGACTAAACTTTTTATTAGTGGTTTTGTTAAATTGCAACTTTTGCATACTTTCAATTTAGCATTTTGACAACCCAATGAGGTTTTCTTTTTCATGGCCATAAACTTTTGCTTTTATCTGTAAACACGAAAATAGAGAGGCTCAGAAAGATCTGAGAATCACCACCTCAGAATTGACCAATGATTTGCTTCGTTGCAGCGCTATAATATATTTGTTCATAAAGCCAAGCATCCAGCAAATAGAAACCGCCAACGTCCCTATCGAATCTTATCAACCTAAACTGCCATCTTCCGACGATGAGGAAAGACTTTTAACCCTTTATGGAGTGAGTCCGCTGTGTTCAGTCCAAGGTTGATTGCGCAATAACTTGTCTGGAGTTGGCCAGGCCCATAGTCCCAGATTATTTCATTGTTCTCAGTCTGTTGGGTCTGTCATTTACTTTTCCCATGCTACCGTGAGAGGAGGTTACTTGCAAAGTAAGACAGATGAAAGCCTATGGGAATATATTTATATGGCATTTGTCAGCCATGTGAACCAATCTAAAATGGCATGTTAAATGCTGATGGACACATACAATCCAAACAAGTTATGACCATTTGGACTTATTTCTCAGCTTTTGTGGTTTGCTTTTTCCATAGTTCGCTTTTTCCTTTTTTTTAACTCTGTGCATTGTTCATGGATGTATTTTGTTCTAGGATTGATGGCATTTATGATGTTTCTGCATGCAGTTGTTCAATGGAATGGGTTAAAATCATGCACTGAAATTCTCACTCTTCTTTGGTTCTTTCATTTTGAATTACAAAATATGAGAGAGTTGAGATGTAGTAGACTGTCTTCCCACATAACAGTGCTACACTTGACCAGTCAAACGACATGATGTCCCGTACTTGCATTTCAGGATAATGATGTCGATGTTAAGACCAAGAGATTTCATTATTGAAATTGTCAATTGGTGACGTCATGAAACCGATGCGTCATGACACAGGAAAAAATCAGATTTTTCCAATTTTTTACATGACAACTTGACTGAACTATTTGATGTCATGTGTATGGATTCTGTCAAGTACTGTACTCTTACGAAGGAATGTCGGTTTTTAAGCGGCAAATTATATTTCTATTCTTTGGCTTTGCCAGGGCTGTTATCTTTCTCTTCATCAAGAGCACCCCAAACGGCCAAGACCGCATGTCATCCTACCCTGCTATTCATTCAGATGATGGGCAGAGACGTTATTTACTTTTTGCTTCTAATAAGGTCAGTTGGGCGTCTAACCTTAGAGGACTGAGCATAACACATCTTAACCCTTTTGTTGTGGGTGACATATGCATCATGCGTGCATGTCCCATCACCTCATTCCTTTCACAAGCTGTCTATGTGTACTCAAAGCACCAAACCTAAGTTAAAAATGAAATTGTTTTGGCTTTTGGTGATAAAATTACAGTTTGGAACTTCTTTAAAAGTGCCAGAGCTCTTGCAGCCTCAGTCTAGTAAGGGTTAAACACTGATTGCTTTTCCACTGTAGATAACGTCACTTTTTGATAGAGTGATGTCCATTTAGTCTGCTCCTATTTTGCTTCTTCATGTAACTGTGTTTCCCTTTTGTGTGTTCCCATTTCACCAATCCTGTTATGCCCTAATAATGTACATAGTTCATGCACTTGTACCTCAAGAAAATATTGAACCCAGGTTCTGCACTTCATCCTCACTGCTTAAGACATCTGCACCATGTGTTTGTAGCAAATAAATCAATGCACTTATTTTCTGATGACCCAATATTGTTTTAGAGCTCATTGATATCCTTACTCCTAACTTAACTTTCCCCTCTGAATTGTCACTGCAATATGTGCCAGCTTAACTTTTGCCATGAGAATATCCATTGCCTTTGATATCAAAGTATACAAAACCTTTGATGTGCAAATTGTTTTAATCAATGGTCTTGATAAAAGGAACAATTTTGATGTGAAACTACACATGTACGTGTACTCTGTTACATTTCTCCTTTAAAATCGAATGATCTTTGTTGCAAGTGATACAAGATCTCTCTGTCTTTCAGACCCCAACCAGGCGGCGTGGTTCCCTCACAGGCAGCGGTTCTCACACAGTAAGCAGTCAGTCCACAGTACAGATCTCAGGCGGGGATGATGACACAAATGGCGAGACGTTCATTGACCGTCTTAGTCCATTGCAGAGAAGAATACTGTAAGCACATCTTGAATAAACCTTCTACTGTTTTTTAGGAATTGGTAAATGTTCGAAAATTGAATGAGGTAAAGACTTTCATTCAAGTTAATTGTCATTGGGCCTCTATGCAATTCAATTAAAGCAACTTAAAGAAGTTGATGGAGTCTGGCCAACCATGAAGACAGTCAACACAGCTTTGGTTTATATGCATGGCAATCCTTATTGAGAAAGGCTTCGATCTCTGATGACGGTTTTAGTTGTGACTTTGCAGAGATGAACAAAAAGAAAGAGTAAATATTGATATGAACATTGAGGCTTCAGGCCCGCCTGTCACGTGACAGAACTCTTAGAGCTATATGCGGAGTCTTTGCGCTGTTTTTAACATTTCCATATGAATATTTCAACTTATGTCGTCATCCTTTCCAGTGGTACAGTGCTGGCTGCTATATCAGGTGTATTCTATGGCCTGTGCTTTACTCCTGTGATTTATGTCCAAGATAATTATCCTGGCGCTAGTAAAGATGGTAAGTCTTTCAGTATAAACATGTAGAATACCACCTGAGCACATGTATAACAAACACCCTTGCACGTAATGAAAGTTAAGTTTATGCTGGGCATCTATTTCGGAGTGATTTACTTCTCAATTTTTATCTATCAGTCTAATAGTGTCATATTGAGTCGTAAGAAGTACAGTCAGGGTCTGATTCCGTTGTATCCTTTGTATACCTGTTTCATGCTTTCACAGGTTTTGTGGTCTGTCAGAATCGTACATCAAAATCTATCCAATGCCACTTGGTTTTCCACATTTCCCCGCCATATTCAAGCTGGGAAAAACTAATCAACCAAATCTCCATATTTTCAGGTTTAGACTATGTGTTTGCACATTTCTGCGGGATCTACGCCACCAGCGTGTTCTATTTTTTCGTATACTGTATAATCATGAAGAACAAGCCTCGAGTTTACCCAAAAGCCATTCTCCCTGGGATTGTGAGTGGGGCGATGTGGGGTGTCGCACAGACGGGCTGGTTCATAGCCAATGAGACACTGTCGGAGCCTGTCAGCTTTCCTATCATCACAACGGTAAGTTCCTATAATGATTCAACATATTGCATATACATGTACAACTCAACCTCTGACTTTATTTTCTTCGGTTCTGGAATGAGGTTATCTGTCTATTTTACATCATCCTTGAAACTGACCGATGATATCTTCAATATCTGAACTGACGGATGCAATAAAAAGTTACAGGGTCAAACTTTCGACCAATTTCAACACAGTGGGTTGCTTACTATGAACAACTCTTGAGTTGATGATCTGCATATGATCAGATGTGGTTGAGATGGGATTCCAGTCAAGACTAACCTAGTTGCCCAACAGATTAGATTGAAAGCTGCTGCTGTTCACAAGGGGAATAGGATATTTTACATCGATGTCGTTGTCTTGTCATTACCTTTCTGTCTCTTTCACAGGGTCCTGCTCTGATAGCATCCTTATGGGGAGTCTTCGTCTTCAAAGAAATACAGGTGAGGTCTAACATATATTAAGGAATCATTATTTTGCCATCTTGAAGTCAAACAAAAAGAAACAAGCTGAAAGAAAGCTACATGTATAAGAGGACTATTTGCCAGCAAATGTTGTCCTTCTACTTTTGAGGTGACTGTACACAGCATGTAATTTGTGTTGTAGCTTTCTTCTATGGTGCTTTGTTAAGCTTGAACAAAGTGTAAATCCACTCATTGCTCTCTTGTCTTCTTTTTAGGGTTGCCGAAACCTGGTCATCCTTGTGATCGCCTTCTGTGTCACCATCAGCGGGGCACTTCTCTCGGCATTCTCAAAGATGTAGTACAGGACTTGAACAACAGTTTGGATGATATTTACATGTATACTCTGATTCCATGACTCAAATGTTGAGAATTCAGAACTTTACCGCATTCATTCAGAAGACATGTGTATCATAATGTCGGCCTATATGTATAAGAAACAGGACTTTTCTCTTGGCACTCTCAAAGACGGAGTAAAAGCTTACCGACAGACACAGAGATAACTACTTAGATGAGACTTATACTCAAATGTGCAAAATCATTCCCAATGCATGTGGATTTTAATTACATTTATGTAAGTCTACATGTACAAGAGTGAATGTGAAAGAGGACAAGAGGACCCTTCTCTTGGCATTCTCAAAGATGTTGTGGAGGCTTGTGAGCAAATATAGAGACAATGGCTTAGATGCAATTTAAACTCTAATAATGTGTAGAATCCAAATATGTATATAATTCATTCGGATTACTTGTGGATCATATCGTAGGCCTACATGTACTAGGAAGTGTGTAGCATTGCATGCCACTTTGAACAGTTCTATGATTGTCTGCAGCGAGCATGGGAATGGTCTAATACTCTGAAGAGAAGTTTCTTTCTTAGCCGTTTATATTGTTATATCGGTGCCTAACTTATTCTGTGAATGTTACATAATATTTAGATTTGTCTATTTACGTGTCCTTTGTATTAAATAAAAAACATCTGCCCATCCATTTTTCTGAGCAGGTTACCCATATGCTTGTTAGGTTGTTCCTTTTAAATGAAAGGGCAGTAACAAAATATTTGAACCTTTGTACGTGTTCAGTTACTTACTATATTTTACTTCATGTACTCAAATTTTTAAATGATGACGCTGTAAATAGTAGAAGCATAAATCTTGTAAATAAATTTTGATAAAAGATAGTGATTCAATGAAGGACTTGCCTTATTCGATGTTCAGGGTCACCTAAAGCCTTCCTAAAAAACGTGGAGTAGCCTGTACTCTGTACTGCTCCAAAACTGTGGAACCAGCTGCCGCAAAAGCTCCATAGCTCCTAAAGGCCCACCTTTTTGCAGTTGCCTTTGGGGCTCCATAATACCCACTCGCTGAGTAATTGGAGTGCACTACAAATGCCAACATTGATTGATTGATTAACATCCATCTGCAGTGGCATGCTTAACACACACATCCCCCTTGGACTTGGGTGGAGGAATACTCTCTAGAATAACCTCTCGAGAGTGCCGAGCAGACGCTGAAGAAGTCGGAGGAACTGTCCCGTCAACTAGGACGGCATCACAGAATATAGCCGATTATGAAACACTGATGCTATTTGTTGGGGCAAGCACTTCACACATTCATCGCTCAGAGTAGCTCCACTTCAGCCAGGACGTTTTCTCCCTAGAAATTACCTTTTGTTGAGATCAGACAAGATGACGGGATGTGCGATATCCACTCCTTTGACTCGGTATCCTGTGCGAGAATTGGCATGACGCACGGGTCTCCTCCAATCGGGGTGTGGAGTGTGGTGTGGAGTGAAAGCACCGACTTCATGTGTCCCAATCATAAATTCATGCACTTTTTACGATTCAGAACAGGATTATTAAACGCTGGTCATGATAAAGTACTTTGCAGGTAACTTAACAACAAACCAATTTAAGGAATATTTTCTTTTATTAATGATACTTTTTTGATGCAACAAAGAGAATTTGGGTTATTAGCCAAAAATGGAAACGGGTTCATGTTACCTCACAGAAAATAAAGACTTGGTAACCATCCTCAACACATAAATATACAATTGATTTGTGAATGTTTTCGCTAATACCACATCTCTATCTCTGTTACCTTCTATCCAGGAAGTTTCATTACCACCGGTCCCTTGCATTTTATTTGAGCTTTAAAGCTATTGGCATACATGAGTATTGTGAAATGTGTCCCAGATTCTGCTACCCTTACTCGCAAGCAGTGGCATGTCCCAACCCCTTTTTGATTGCCCCCATTCTTTGACCAAGTTCAAACAATCTATTTTCTTCAACAGGTTCTTCATAATCACAGGTTAATAAAATTTGTTATATGTACAAGAAAATCAGAGAAGTCTATTAAATAGATCACTAGAATTTAAACTAATATTTAACTAACAAATCAACAACTACAAAATGTAAAAATATCTCTATGTTTTGCATGATGATTTTAAATTAATTCCTCCTCTCTCCAAATAATTGGATTCAAGAAACAATTTAAATACAATTTAAAGCTCATCCCATGAACTATTGTGTTTGTTCAATGTGTGATGTACCAGACCCGTTTGGGACTCTTTCAACATGCACAGCAGTGACAGGATTATATACAAAGTAAAAGTCTTGTTTCAAATGCATTCAAACATCATACTAAAACTTGTGTCCTAACGGTACTTATAAAGAAGCCGCAAATCAACATCTGCGAGTTATTATTTTGTTGGTTTTTTTTAGGGAGGGGGGGACCACAGCCAAGGGTCAGTTGATAAACATCTACAATTTAGAGTTGTCAAGTGTTGTGAATGGTGCAGTGGAAACCGTAAAGGCTGTTGAGGTCCCAATGATCTGCAACGCCTTGCAAAACTGAAATTGTTGGCAACTTAATGAACTAGAGCACTGTGCAATAGCTAATATAATTCTATAAAATCGAAGAAATATAATATACACCGTTTTGTACAATGGATGGAAATACTTCTTCACATACACATACAGACATTACATAGTACACATAACACATAACAGGTGATGGATTTACATGTTGGAGTCATAATAGGGCTGGTCAATTGCAGACGTGAAGTTAAAAGCTCTAAAGAAGACGCAACATGTACATCACTTTCCAAAAGTCACAATTTCATGAAATAATGAGCAAATAAAATTTGAGCTCAGTTCTTGGAACAAGTGAGAATCATGGAACATATATTTTACTAGCTCTTTTTGGTGAAAACTAGTTGAAAATGATCATTAAACTCAATTGTGAGATGTGGAAAGTGAACAACTGCGAAAAATATTGACTCTACTAGTGCTTTGTGTTGCCCAATAACCTATCCCAACTTAATTTACTTACAGCTTACAGTAGGCCTATAACACTGAAGAAGGCCACAATTAGCATGGAATGTATTTAAGTAGTTTCTACAAACATGCCAGGCTATTCAAAGTTCTACACAGAGCTAAGTCATACTTGTAGGCCTTTCAGTTTCTGCCGTCATCTTCATCTTTCTACATAATGAGAAAGAGGGAAATCTGTCTAAAAACAGAGATTTCACATCCCAGGCAAATGTATCTAGACCAGTCCGGCGTCCTTTGCCATCCCATGGAACACAGATTTCTTGTCCTTCAATAGATTCGACGGAGAATCAAACTCTTTTACTTTTCCAGCATCCAGCACCATGACTCTGAAAATAGTGAGAAAAATTTCATAAAGAAACAAACAAAAATGCTTGATTTTCTCCTTGCAAGTTGTGTCAACAGTTTGGCCATCAACATGGTTGAAATTTCCTACTACTTTTGATGTCAGGTCATCTGCTGCCAGAACGTTGAATCATTTTGAGAAAGTTCATCAACATTTTGACAAATTTGGAGAATGCAACCAACGACCAGCTCCATAGTAGCGCCCTCACCTGTCATAGTCCATTATAGTATTCAATCGGTGAGCAATGGTCAGAATTGTGCAATCGGCAAATTCCGTTTGGATCGTTCTCTGAATAAGGTCATCTGTTTCAAGGTCAACCGCTGCAGTTGCTTCATCTAAAATGAGGATCTTGGTCTTTCGGAGCAGGGTTCTTGCAAGGCAGACAAGCTGGCGTTGCCCAACACTGAAAATGAGGCAATAGTAAATGTTCAGCCTGCAGCAAATTTGATTAAATTGGGGCCAATTAAATTGTTTGTTTACTGACATACAGCAAGACTTTCACTTTGTTTGACATCTCATCAACAAAGGTGTTTAGATGATCAAGTAATATTTCAGTGGCCTTCCAACATCTGGATCGATTTATTGAAAGCTCACCTTAAGTTCTGTCCACCTTCGCCGCATTCAAACAATAAGCCTTCAGATTTCCCCCTTACAAACTTCTTCAAATGAGCATTTTCCAGTGAATTCCAGATCTGTGCGTCTGAATACTCATCAAATGGATCGAGATTCATGCGAAGGGTTCCCGAGAACAGAACAGGATCCTGAAATGTGTTGTTTTGGTTAGTTACATAAACACACATTAGATGGCAGCACCGCCTTTATGATTTTTGTAGCATTTTTTGCAAAACAAATTATTCCTTTGCTCTTTTCAAAATATGAAATCATAACAATCATATTCTGTAATATTTTAATTAAAAGAAGAGAAAATAATTCAATGTTGACAATACTACAACTATTTCTAGACACAAATAATCTACGCATTGCTCATTTGCAATACCGAAAATGAAGCAACTGGAAGAACATATGAAAGTCTTGGCAGTTCTGGAGTTCACTTACAAGCAAACATTGTGGACAAGATTTGTCTCTTAACTTTATCCAGATGGGCTGGAACAGTAACATGGTCCGGCCCCATACTTCAGAAACAATACTAGTATCCCGTCCTTAAAGCGAACTGGAACCGCCAAGCCAGTTCGTATGACCTCGTTTTCATTTCCCGCGTATCGGGTGATCAGAACGAGGCATGAATGAAACATGGCGCCTAGCTGTCAATAATTCAGTGACGTCACTACTATGGAATTTACTACGAAAATTCATGAATGAAAGATCGCATGACTCACGTGATTCTCACATGATTCTCAATAATAACAAATTGAACTGCGCATGCTCGGGCACTGGGGGCGGAGCTACAAATCTGAACTCGACTTTCTCGGGCGGTGAAAGTCGAAAAGTTGAATAAATCGCTCGGCGGTTCCAGTTCGCTTTAATGCTAATAGTTTGCACAGACTGACGTGTTGGTGACAATCGATCTGTAAACAAAACATTTTCATGTCTGCTGCCAATTACCTTACCTGAGGAAGGATGGTAAGCTTTGATCTAAGCTGATGCAGTCCCATCCTTGCCACGTCACACCCATCAATCACGATTCTTCCACCGGCAGCCTCGATCAGACGGAACAGCGACACCGTCAGGGAGGACTTCCCGGCTCCAGTTCGCCCGACGATGCCAACCTGAAAGTAAAAGTTGTAGAAGACAATCAGCAAAGCTAATACGTAGAGCTAAAATCACGATCACAGGTTTCAACCCCACTATAACTGGCATTGTCAGCATAACAGTGGTGGGACACCAAAACCCTCATCAGCAAAATAGCCTGCGACCCGAGAGACAAGGAATTTCAGTTTTACCCTTTGGCTACAATGACCAAAGTAATGGTACTTACCCTCTCACCTCCACTGATGTGGAACGTGATTCCTCGGAGGACAAGGTCAAGACCATCTCGATACCGAACGGAGAAGTTATCAAAGTCAACTTGACCAGTCGCTGGCCAGTCATTTGGTGGTGGGTTATCCTGGCTGTACCATTCAGCTTCTGTGTCAATCTCAGCATACTCCTTCACGCGCTCGACGGACACAATGTTGGTTTCCAAGTCGCTGGACATGCGTACCATCCAATTCAAGCTACCCGTGACCTGTAAATAACAGTGTTTTTCATTGACTTTTCCACTCATTTCACTCTAAAAACAAATCCAATCCGTAACCATGGAAGTACATTTTTACAAGAGATCTGGTTAAACTTCTCCAAGTGAAGGACAGATGTTAATTCTTAAAAACTTGGTATGCATATTCTCTTAAATGCACAGATCCCCTGGCATTCCTTTTGATTCATTCTGAAACAATCATACCTCTTTGAAGCGAGGCCAACTCACCTGTAAGGCATAAGATATAGAGAGACCAACGATACCCCCGGTGATCGTCCCTCGGCCTAGGACGGCAAACAAGGCAGCAGAAAACACAACAAGGCCGCCAATAAACTCAAGTCGGAATCCAAGCCACCTGAAAGAGATAAGTTCAACAGAATGTGAGAAACAACCGTTTTCATCTACATGTTATGAACTACCTCTCCAATCAAAACATCTCTCTATTGAGGAGAGCACTTGTCAGTCCCGAGGGTGTTCTAAAAAGAGAATTCCTATTGTATTTGAATATCTCACCTGTTGGCTGAATTACCAGTGAAATAGTAGACCAGATTCTTGTCCACCTGTTCCTCACTGGTTCTGATGAACATGGCCTGTTTCATGTAGGCTCTGATCGTGCTCGCACCCGTGATCGTCTCGCTGAAGTGAACATAGATCGGCGAACGCGTCGTGGACTCGATACGCTTCAGCTGACGCGAGGTGGGAATATAAAATTTCTGGAAAAAGAATTAAGATAAGTTTTGAAGGACTACCACAACTGAGTCCTGAAAGTGCAGTAACCTAACTACTTCTTGTAAACTTGTGGCGTTGTTTCATTGTCTCTGAAGCTATTCCTTGGTACGCCCAATAGGAACATCAAATAAGCCAACTTAAGGTTCATTAAAGGTCACAAGAGAACACCAAACAGGTGAAAATTGCCACAAGCAAAAATCTTTTTATACACAGCCTTAGAGGTTACTCACCTGGATGAGGACATAGATTATTGCAATTGGGACAACAACTGCCAAAAACACTGGCGTACTGTACGATATCACCACAACTGTACTGATCACAGTAAACAAAGTGTTGATGTACGACTTAAATGTCTGCGGTAGGATGTTGTCTATTGTCTCGATGTCTCGTGAAAAGCGGTTTACGATTCTGCCAATAGGTGTCGTATCGAAGAAGGACATTGGTCCTTTGAGGACGTTTGCCAGCATATTCAGATGCATACGTCTAGAAGCCAGAACAGTACAGATGGCAAACCCAATGGCGTACACCAGCACAAAGGCAGCTGGAATGACAAGAAAGATTTGACTCAGTTACGTGAAACAGATAGTGATAGCGGCGATATTGTCTTCTTCTGCACTGGCGAAGCAGAGTTTGTTTTTGAACAGTACTGTGTTAATATTTAAGGCCAAGTTATGATAGACGAATGGACAATTTCACATCTCTAGCTTTCCCTGGCGTTGACACTCAAGTACTGAGAATATCATAATCTTTATTACCTCAAAGGCAAATATATACATGTATACTGTTATGGAAATCACCAAGACAATAGAAGATACGATAGTCATGTCTCTTTACTTCTTCGGAAACTAACCTTGGGCAACACCCAATCCTCCATAAATTCCCAAGTAAAAATCACGCTTTGCAACGTAGGCGGATGAATTAGTTGCGATGGATTCGTTCTTCATGATTGGGTCTTCAGTCCAAACGCTCAGCCAGACATTGGCACCGACCGATGCTGCCTGATACAGGGTAAACATCAAGAGACAGGGCAGAACCAGGCCAAGACGCAGGGCGCTCAGGTAATCGAGGATGACTGTCCATCTGACCTGCAAGGGAGAGAAAACTGATTGCCAGTTTGGAAATACAGGTCTGAGTAAAATTTAAAAGTTTTTATTTTTTGTCTGATTTCGAAAATTCAAAGTTCCTCAGAGAACTGGTGCATGGATCTTTTTGATTTTTGGAGGGAAAACAGGAAATCTTCTAAAATTATCATGTCTCATCCCTGCAGGGTGCTTACTTACCTTTCCAACCTCACGTTTCTCATCTTCGATCAACTTATCTTTCTCCTGCGGGAGTTTTTCCACCTTCTTCTCGCCCTTGAGAGAGTCTCTTGACAATGCCCTCTGCAGGACTGGAGGTGATGACGTCGACTTGTTACGTCGCCTGAAACACAAAGATACTGGCGTGAACATGGACTGAAAATGTGTTATTCTTCATATTTAAAAAAAAAACTCTCTAGCAAGTTTTTGAAAATACAGTCTTAAAATGCAGGAATTCAACCTTAAACTCAAAAAAAACAACTACCCACTACTCGAAACTGTTAAGCTTTATCAATCAATCTAGCTTATCTTGCGCTGGTATTATAAAGTTTTGTTTAAAAATCTCCATTTTCATGAACGTTTCTTGAGAGGTTTACGATATCAAGAATTAAAAAACTTCTGTCCCCGTGAGACACTTTTAGAGAAAAACTACATGTATCTATAGACGATATCACCAGTACCTTGGACTTCTGCCTTCTTGATCACTTGTATCACTATAAGCATCAGATGTCACGCTCTCTACCCTCTGAAGGATACGGGTTTTGATGTCACGGACTGTAATCAGAAAGTTGCACAATAAGACAAGTCTGAAACTTCTCGAGATTGAGAATATATGCCACGACATATATATATATCTGATGAAGTTGTACAAACTAAAATAATTTAAAGACCTGTCTGGTCTCATATTCCATCGAGAATCTGCCTATGACACATTTTATACCAACCCAAGAGGTTATGGTTGTCTCACCAAAACCTGTGGACATTGAAACCAAGGACTTTTAGGATCTAGAATCAGTCCTTACGGTGGCCACGAGCGTCATCACACAGGAGGTGATGGTAATAAACTTACTTTCTGGGTCTTCCTCTTCATCCTCCTCCTCCTCCCCATTGAGGAGGTACGTCTTCAAGAACTGTGCGAATGGTCCATCATGGCTGAGAAGCTCATCATATGATCCCACCTCTGATATCCGCCCGTCCATAAGTACAATGACCTGGTCTACAAATGGCAGCCAGTGGGCTCCATGAGTCACCAGGATGCGTGTCTGAAATCAAGTAATTAGAAGATCAGTCAGTCATAACGTTAAAGAACCTTTTTCCATCTTATGTACCGAAACCTAAAGACAGCCTTGTGAGAATTGGAAACGGCTAGGAGAGTCCAGAGCTTCCTTCTCAAATCTAGCCAACAACACATGTGTAGAGTAAAGACTGAAAGAGCAAGGAAAGAGGGTCAGAGGATACGCCAGTGTAAATATTCTCCCGGAGTCAGCCCAATTCACAAGCCTACCTTATTTTTCAAGATTCCCTCTGGTCCGATCACCTTGTCAAAGATGTGCTTTCCCACATGGGAGTCAACGGCACTGAGTGGGTCATCCAGGTAGTAGATACCAGCATCGTCATAAACGGCCCGGGCAAGACTTACACGTTGCTTCTGTCCTCCACTAAGATTAATTCCCTGAAAATTGACCACAAGATTATTGAGTGAATAATCCTGGTTCGTTTAGTGTTGACTAATCTCCATTAGGCAAACTCTTGATGAAGAAGGGGTGACTTGATTGGACTATGGTTGAACACAACAATACTCTTTCTTACTTGGATTCGGTCTTTCGCTTGCCCCGGTTAAGGAACCAGCAACAAGAAACCTGGCAATGGAGGTAAAGTGATCTGTCCAACACTTCTTACCTTTTCACCGATTTCTGTCATGTCCCCACCCTGTAGAATCGCAAGATCTGGTTTGAGAGCGCAGGCATCGATCACCTGGTGGTAGCGGCTCTCGTTCATCTGACGACCAAACAGGATGTTGTCCTTAAGTGTTGCATTCTGGATCCAAGCTTGTTGCGCAACGTATGCAACAGAGCCCTGCAATACAAACATATCAAAGATTAAAGAGTAAAAAGATTTCACAGTTGAGTGTAAATAACCTGATGCAAGAGTGAAAGGCTTCAGGAATGGGCTCAACTTCCAAAATGTGTTCATTTGATTAGTGAATTCCATCAGCTTACCCTGACGTTGACACGTCCCCTGCCCTTGACCATCTCGCCAAGTAGAGCGGAGAGAAGAGAGGACTTTCCAGCTCCAACTTGCCCTACAACAGCGACAAGTGCGCCGTCTGGTATCTCAATGTTGATGCTGGAAAGGAAAGAAGATGATGATATAGACCTTATGGATTTCCATAATTCCATTAACTGGGAAGAGACCCAATTAAGGGTCATGATGCCATTACTTCTGTTGTCTACTGTCTATTGAAAGATCACATGTACATAATGGGTGATCAGTGGTGTAATGGGTCAGAACGCACTGCACACGGAGAATGTGGGTTGGGTTAAATCCTCGACAGGATGCATAAACCAATGTTTCCTCTACGAATATAAGTACAGGTCTGAACAGCCACAAGGCCTTTCAGAGACAAACTAACACATCTAAAATATCTGCAAGCTAGGTTCCCAGTTCTTCTTTGGTGGTGAAAGTAAAATAGAACCCTTACTTACTCTGACAAGATAGGTTCCTGGTTCAATTCCCAGCTGAACGTACCATCCTCAATGTAAATAGGGTAAGCTGAAAAGTTAGAGAAATGCACAGTTACTTGAATGAGACGTCTGTATTTGGTACAAAAGAACGAAAGTAATCTTTTCAGTTTCCTCTTCCGAAAATATAGTGCTGACCATAGAACTTACGTGCATTTTCATCATGTTGTACGCTGTCAGAGTCAAGATCCTCGTGACTGAGGAATTTTCCGATACGTTTGATGGATACACTGGCCTGGAAACCAGACAGAAAAAATTATCAGACAACATGAAGTCGTAGAAGAGAGATTGCCCACCTTAGTGCTGGGGAATGTTTTTATTTCAAGTTTGAAGACTCTATTTCAGTTTTGTATTTAAAAACGATCACATGAAAATAAGACTTTCAATATTCTTGGATGTTCCTCAACAATAACTTCATATTGCAATAAGTGACTTTGGCTCAGGGGCTCACATAAGCACCTAGTGCAAGGAATCCTGGTCGTACATTTCATTCAAAGACCATGACAATAAAAGTGAAATGACTTGCTCGAGGTCTTCACGAGAGCGACACACAGCACCCCCATAAAAATGTTACCTTAAAATTCGTTTACTTACTGTAATGATGTAACTGATCATCATGGGCAGCAAGTTCATTGGGAATCTCAGAATGTTAAAGAGAGAAAGCGACGTGAACGCCTTCGAGGATGTTAGCACATTCTCAGGAGACGATGTTACGAATGCACCGAAACATGCAAGAGTTACCTATAGATATAGAGAGAGACTGACTGACAGCATGTTATGCAAACTATGCACAATTACAAATTGAAGGGGTCACTGCAAGGACTCGGTAACCGACACTATACATGAATGTAACTGTTAGTACTTTACATTATATGTCAAACATGTCACATGTTTGATTACTTTCACCGCGCTTCAGATTGAACTCATCCAATTTTTTTTTACTGTGGAGGTGACTCGAGGTACTTCCATTTCCTATCATATTTCGGCCAAATAGCCAATTTGGACACGGTGGAACTGATTTCTTCACAATGAAAATCACACTGTCTGCCACCTTGTCAGAATATTATGGGATGAGCCCAAGAAACCTACTCGGGGAGGACGGACCTCACTACAGTCAGTCGCCATAGGCTCTAGCTGTGACATGAGGGGGGGAAAGAACGCAGTGAAAGTAATCGTACACGTTAACTGACTATTATATTGAAATCAAAGACATGCTGTTTTAGGTCATGTTTACTGGTACTCATTATGACTTACTGTAATGATGTAAGATACAACAGCGGGTAACAGCATCATCGGTACACGCAATATATTGAACAGCGCTACCGCTGTGAAAACTCGGCCCGATGAGAAATGTTCGGGGTCAAACAGCACAAAAACTGTAAAGCATGCCATCATATTCTAGAGGGGAAAAGAAATTTGACATGATAGCTATGAAGTGCTGTAAACCACCAAATTTTCAGAAAGACTCCTCCTGACGTGACCCAGATAAAGTCTTTACATCAAGTGCCAGGATGAAAACACTTCTCTTTTTAAACATACAAAGATATCAATCTGAGATCAAAGCCGTGAAAATGCTATCGATTTTTCAAATGAAGAAAAAAAAGGTTCCACTTACCATAAAAGGAGCACAGGTCCAAAAGAATGACCCAATGGCACTGAGAATAGCATATTTTTTCAACGTGATCAGCTCTTTCTCTCGGATAGCAGATATCTTATCTTGAAACGACTTCTCCCACGCATACAGCTTCAACACTTTGATACCATTGAGAACTTCGTTTAGCAACTTGACACGGGCATCTTTCAGCTTCATCTGGGTTATCTGGAAATGTCCAAGTGGTTAATCAATCATTAGAGTGTTCCAAAGTGTACACTGTGATAAGTTCTCCAAGGCGATTACTATCACACAAAGGAGAAATTATAAAAAGGAGTCCAGTCTAATCCTTGCCATTATCACCAGCCAGGCCATTCAACTGATAACAGTGCCCCCCTCCCCTCAAACTTTTTTTCTTCAGCTCAAAACTTAGTCGAGCATAAAGTTTACCTGTAGTTTCCTTGACTTTCCAGCAATAACTCCATTGATCGGAATCAACAGAATCATCACGCCGACTCCGGCCAAGACTGACGGGCCAAGTTCATTCCACAGCAGCCAGATGGCGAGAGTGATCTGCAAGGGTGCCGAGAATACCATCCAGAGATAACCTGCAACGTCTTGCAGGCGCTGGGCATCCACGGACATCAGGTTGACGATCTCGCCAACTGTCGAGTCTTTGCGGGCATCGTTGCTCATAGTTAGAGCCTAGCGAGGAAAGAATGGAAATATGAGTCAGTATCAGAAGTAAAGTTTCTTTCCCTTTAGGCCTTAACACGTGAAGAAGAACAACTTATTGAAATCATCTTGTCAAACCGCTAACCTAAAAGTCCAAAACTGCTAAATATAATGGCTACAAATAATTTAAAGTTTACAGAGAGTTGCATACCTTCTTGTAAATTGCAGCAATAACCGAAGCCTTGATCCTCGTTCCACAGCAAATACTGATGTGGAAGACTTGGTGAAAGAAGAACGACTGCACTAGTGTTGTGATGAAAAACAAAGCTGCAAAGAGGTAGCCCTTCCACATTTCCATGCCAAGGTCCTCAGTGAATCCTACCATCAGTCTGAAAGGAAGGTTGTACAATGCATGACACTGACATTAGTAACCAGAATATCAGTTCAACTGCTCTTAAAGGTGTAACTCCAGATGGGACAAAGCATTTTCCAGAAAGGGGAGTTCCAAGTCATGCATATAATGCACTGCACAAGTGCTAGTTACAGGTAACCCCCAACATATCAGCTTTGGCCCAAGGCCGCGACCTTTTCCTTCAATATCAGAGTAAATAAGGATATCGTATTTAACAAACTGACTCACTCCTACACTTACTTTAAAATCATTGGACTGACGAACTGAAGAACATCATAAACAATTTTACAGCTCCATGCCCGGATGAAATTTGACCCAAACGTTGTTGTGAGGACCTTGAAAAGAGAAGGTCCACCTTTGTCTTTCTTTGGATCCTTGATTTCAACCTCGGCTTCTGCTGGATCATTTTCTAGGAGAGGAGCTCGGCCATTGGTGGATATTTGTCGATCATATTTCGGTCTCTGTAAGTTTTGTTTCCTGAAACAGACCACGAAGAAGAATCGTTTACGACTGAGGGGTCTACGACATCATGGTGTAAAACAGTCTACTCTTAAGCCCAGTAATGTGTGAAACCCTTGGTAAAAATCAGCCACAAAAAGTATAATTTCTAGGTTTTCTGATGATTTCAAAACCTCTTATACCTTAAATTCTCCAACAACGTAACCAGGTCTGACAGAGTGTAAGATTTCCCCCAAATGTGTAAGAGTCATATTATCATTTAACTTTACCTTTTCCATCTGTTAAGTTCCTTTTGCCAAGCTTCGTTAAATTCTGGTGCATTATTTCGCGTGATATCTCTTGGATTTGGGTCAAATATATCTGTTTCCTCTAATGGCTTTTTGAATCCCTGAATAACTAGCCTACACAGAATACAAAAAAATTTATTTCATTTTGTGAGCAAAAATTACATGGTACTTTTTCAGCTGACATAATTCAAATGTATCAAATGAAAACACCAGAACTGGTTATTCTTCTTTCCCAATTTCTACTGCGTCTGGGAAGAAGGAGTTTTTTGGAATCAGTTTTCTCACAACTACCACTGTTCAGGCACACTGAGGACCTCAAAACTCATTTTTAGTAAATTCAATAATCAAAGGTATTTATAGGTTAACTGCAATCCAGAGAAGACGTAACGTGCAAGGGAATAAAAATCTAAGAAAGGACTATCATACCCATTCATCCACCAGAAAGTCAATCTTCCAATGAATGAAGATTTCAGCTCTGGACATGCATTCTGAAGAAAAGAAGAACGTAAGATTCTTTAAACAGACTTCAAAGATGTGGCACAAGTTTGCAGTGTACATGTACTGGAACGTGTCTTGGCTCTCAATACAAAATGTATGTGTGTCTAAACCAGCCAATTTGATTCCGATTTGATTCATTTTGTTATTGGCCCTCGAGGATCCTTAAAGCTCGAGACTAAAAGACACTATAGGCAATTTGAGAAGGATACTACATGCATTAAAATACAAAGAACATGGCACACTTACCTCGTTTGTGTAAATCGGATCCAGAGGAGGCTCGTCAGCAAAACAGTACAAGAGGAACTGAATCAACAGCAGCCCGTAAAATACGAAGAATGTGACAAAGCGGTACAAGTCGTCTATTGACCCCTGAAAATAATTTGAAAATGTTGAAAATGTTGTCTGGACCTTATAATTCCTTCAGTCATGTCACAGTTGGTGTAATTTTGTTACATCACGCATGTTTTGCTCAAGGATACGGAATTCCTCTTTTCTGTTTCATGTACCAAATTTGTTTCTCGATGGATTGAAACCATTTTATAAAGTATTTGAGACATTTGGCAAGACACTTTACTCCCCTTTCTTACCTCATCTTCTGTATGTAATATCTTTGAATAGAACGGTACAATTCCGCATAGCACCTGAAGAGCATAGAACAGAAACAAAACACCCGAGGCCAGGAACCCCTTCGCTCGTTCTACCTGCACCAAAATAGTTGCGACAACCTGAAGAGTAAACAGAATTTTGAATGAACATTTTGTTCTCTTTCTTTATGTGTGAAATAACAGTCCTGCAATAATCTCACTCTAGTGAATGAAGGAATCATTTGGTCAGGCATTAACTGGCACTAACTCAAACTTCTACTCCTGATGGGTGTTAAAATTAGTAACAGCCATACTAGTAGTGAAAGCAGGATCTAATGTTACATTGAACTTCAGCACAGAAATAGTTCACTGCAACAGAAGTACTTTACAGAAAAACATTAAAATTAGTTTCCGGCCTCTGAAAGATTTTAGTTCATGACCAGAAATGGCACCTTTGAGTAGAATTGTTTAAAAGTGCATTTTTTCGGTTAAAGTGCGGAATACCTGGAAACTTAACAGCTCATTCTTGGACTACTTGAATGAATAACACAGTTACATCATTCTGTGTACCCAGTAATAAATAACAATAAGGTTCAAGGCAATTTAGCAATGTAGAGAATATGTAGAAAGCACACTACAGAGCAAATCCAGGGCCTATAATTTCAAAAGATTATAAATTTCAATACATTACCAGGATAATAGGAATTTTAAGCCAAAGTATTGTCTAGTGTGACCTTAGAGTGGTTAACTAAATTTTGACCTGTCCGTTACTGATTTATGAGAAATGTTTCAGTTCATGAATCGCCAAAATTAGGTGGTTTGAAATTTTGGCAGTTCACAGTTTTTACTTTTGCACGATTGCTGGAAATGAATAAAAATCAAACTTACAAATGTGACAGTCTGTATTGATGGTGATACAATACCCACAAGAGGGGGAGGGGATGAATTGCTGAAGTCTCCTGCTGCTTTCAGGACATCAAGGAGCTTCGTAAAGCATATCAACATGCCAATAACCTGGAAAACATTCAACATATCAGAATTTTTCAAAAACATTCCGTAATTTGAAATTTGTAAATGAATTTGAAAATTTCAAATCAAGCCGAATACTCAATACATTTATGATTTGTCAAATCATGTCACATAAAATGGACACGTCTAAGCTACATCTTTATATTCAGTTTTAAAAGTGTATCATGGTTTTTTTTACACCTGGTATTTTATTCATGTACACAAACTACAATAGGAAAATTCAATGCTAAGTTCAAATACTAAGAGTACATTTAGTTATAATGTTGGCCAACATGACATTGTAGAATGTTTGTACTTGTACCATTGTACAGGGATTTGTACTTGTACGCTATGCTAGTCATCTGAACTCATTAAAGGGGTACGCCATTCGTAATTCCTAGTGGTCCAGTTCAATAGAAATCCACCAATACACAATGCCGTACTGTGGTTATTATAAATAAGACTTCGTATAAACTTGGTATTCATAGTATTTGTATATCAGTCTACACAACGGCAATGCTGAAATTTATATTTTGAACGAAGTTCCGCACTAGGATATTTTAAAATTCTTAATTACAAATTCAAAATGTTTAACGAACGGCGTAGGCCTTTAAGGGTTGACCATACCACATTTTTGGCTGAAACTTGAAATCCTAAAGCAATTAGAAGTTCTTCAAAATGAAGTGAACGCCGATTAAAAACCTGGGAGGTTGTTCTCTTGAAAACAAAGACGAGACTAACACTTGAAGGAATTCTAATAGCTCTATACATGCTTCCCGAAATTGGTGGCTTGCATTGGAACTAACTTTTCCCTCTTATCCGTCATTAAAGGCATTCAAGTGTGTTGGTCAACCATGACTATCTCCTTTGTCCCTCCACCATAAGGCCTAGTTTCCCCTTATGACATCACTATTTCGGACACTCAGCGCCCAATTTCTGGAAAGGTGTATAGGATCTCAAGTTCTAGCCAGAATGGTGATGCCTATGATCAACCATTAACTGACTACAATGACGTCAGGGTCTTTCCAGGCCTAGCACTTCGATCAGTTGGGTCAACGCTGACCGGTATGAGGAATAGTCAGAATCTCAATTAGTCTTACCGTCCTGATAGTATTGAAGGTGTTAACAGGTATGGCAGGGCCTTTCGCCTTGAACAGGGCTGTAAGGTAGAAGGGCAGTACCAGCCATAGGAAACCACATGGCAACCAGATGAGAACGGTTTGCTGGAAGCATGGTGTGAAATCTGGCTGTGACGTATTCCAAGCTAGGTTGTCAGACTAGAATGATAAAATGAAATCATTAAGCAAAACTGTATGCCAACTCCTAAAGGTCTGAAGTAGGAGCCTGTGGTTTACCTGTAAAATAATTTTGATAATACCCCGGGATAATACCCATGAACCCTTTGACCAGGTCGATTTAAAAGAGAATCATTTTCTATTCTAAAAGGTCAAAGCCAAATCTGTCATCATACCCATAATACTGACAATTCAGAAACTGGAATATGATCAAGGATGCATCATTAATGTTTAACACCACATTTTAACCCCAGTAATTGACAAAGTGCCAATTTCATCATTGAATCATGTGAACTATATGGTCTATCTATAGCAGTGACCTCAATATTCATAAATGACTCTATAGCTATTAGTAGTTCAGGTACTGATCATGCCCAATATACAATGTATACACATATAACACACTCATTGACAACTGCAATTTTTGAGAGACACTTCTATCTACACTGAAAATCATGCCAAACGGGTCAATGACAGCTAGATCGGTTATAGAACTTCGATCTTACCCAAAACTCGGATCCGCAGAAGTCTTCGAATGTTCCCATATTTGTTTCCTTTTTGTAGAAAACGTTACTTTTGAGAAGAAAACGGAAGAACTCTGTTGCACATCAAGTCAGCATTTTCGCTTCTTCCTCGACAAGCTCCACACACACAACTCTAGAGCTCAATCAATACATAAGATATTTACCCTATTCAACTGTGCGTGTGTGGAGAGTTGTGGGTCACGTTCCTTTGATTATTCTGCAAGTCATGCAGGTCATTGAATAGCGGAAGTTCAACACGGGGGGGGGGTCTGTCCTTGTACGCTCTGTTTGTCCCTTAGCAAAACTTTAGGATGAGGAATGGACTGCTTTGGGAGTCGGGGGCTGATTCTTGAATGATTGATGATTACACTTCCCCGTTCTCCAGCTTAGAACAGGCGAACACGAGTCTCGAACGCATTGAAAGAATGATACAGCATGAAATAAAGATAACAGGACTTCTGCTTATTCTGCGATATTCAAAGAGGAAAAATAAAGATTTTACTTTTCACTATACATTTTGACGGATTGTGTAGGAAGTCTAAAGAATCCCACACATTTACCTGCGTATAATTATATGCGATAAAAAAATAATTTGGGGGGGACAAGACTTAGGTAGGCCTATTGCGTTGTTCTTTGCGCCGAAGATTTAAGCCAATGTCCTCCCAAGTCAGTGGATGCACTTTGCCTGGTGACAACCTGCTGAAACAGTTCGCCTAAACACCTTCAGCGCCGAACCACGTAGATCTACGTGGCCCGATTCCCCCTTTGTGAGCTGGTTATCGGAGTCTCATGGACTTCATGAGAGAACTACGCCATTGCCATCTTCAGGGCAAGGCAGGAACCAAACGGTTTCTACCGTGCCCTGAAGATGGCGATGGCGTAGTTCAGAACTTTAAATGACTTCATGAAAGAACTACGCCATCGCCATCTTCAGGGCAAGGGAAGAACTGAGAAGACCAAAAGGTCATTTCAGTTCCTCCCTTGCCCTGAAGATGGCGATGACGTAATTCTTTCGTGAAGTCCACGAGACTCCGATAACCAGCTCAAAGGGGAGGTGGGATTTGGGCCACGTAGATCTACGTGGTTCGGCGCTGAAGGTGTTGGCGATTAGGGAGTTGCGTTGGTTTTCGTACTCAGGACAGTCGAGAAGAAAGTGTGAAGAGGTTTCCGGAACATGCATAGGGCACATGAGGCAAGTGGGGTTTTCAGAAACGTGGTTTAGGTATAGGTCAGATGTTAGTCCGCTGCAATTGTTTTGCATACGTGTGAGAATGATGTTAACCCCTTCAGCGCCGAACCACGTAGATCTACGTGGCCCAAATCCCCTCCTCTTTGAGCTGGTTATCGGAGTCTCATGGACTGAAAAGACAAGAAAAGGTCCTAAAAGGTCCTTTAAGTTCCTCCTGCCCTGAAGATGGCGCCATCTTCAGGGCACGGTAGGAACTGAAAAAACCTCGGAAAAGGTCTTTTCAGTTCCTACCGTGCCCTGAAGATGGCGATGGCGTAGTTCTTTCATGAATTCCATGAGACTCCGATAACCAGCTCAAAGAGGGGGGGATTTGGGCCACGTGGATCTACGTGGTGTTCAGTGGGCGAGGGCCGATGTTTCGCCAGGAGGGGATTGGTTTGATAGAGAATTCTGGCAGTTTGGTTAGGGAATATTTGAAAGAGTTTAGAGTTGGTTTCGCACGTATAGAAAGGTCGAGAGCATTCCAGTCGCGGATTGTAGAAGGGAAGAAGCTTGAGTAGAGGCTATTAGTGCGGCAAATGAAAGATGTAATATTGTTTTTTGTAGCTAAACGTGTGTTATGGTTAGTGACTATCGACGGTTAGTTCTGGGATGAGGTCTTTGAGGTAGGTTGGTGCAAGTCCGTTTAAAATTTTGTAGAACATCACGAGGCGGTGGAATTTCCTGCGCTTTTCGAGTGGTAGAAGGCCAAATTCTCTGTAAAGGTCACGGTGGTGAGAGCTGATTGTTAATCTTGTTATACATCGCATTGCATTGATTTGAATTTTTCAGTTTTGCTGCTAAGTTCTGGGGGAGTCCGTCCCATACTACGTCTGCGTATTCGAGCTTGCTTCTGACAAATGTCTTGTAGAGCGTTAGTAAAGTTTGTTTATCTGTTTTGTATTTGATGTTTTGTAGTATGCCAAGTCTGCGGTTTGCGGTCGTAACGATTGACTGGATATGTTCGTCCCAGGTTCCTTTGTCGTTGAAAGTTAATCCGAGGTGCTTGTGTGACTTGACTTGATCAATTGCGATGTTGTTGAGATGACAAGTTGCAGCCATCCAAGTGGGACAAATCTTCCTTCAGATGATAAGCACAATCCACGTCGTAAATGGACAATGCTGTCCTTGAGAGACACCTCAATGTACTGACCACATCTGGATTAAATTTCACAACAACTCATTATTTTAAGGAAGCATGCATAATTTATTACATTAAAGTTGACTGGCTGTTAAAGACAGGCCTGAGCACTAGAAGCAAGGACATCAAAGCAATATAATTCAGACATATTATGTAAATATCAGTGATTGCAATCTTCTCAAAACACTTTGAAATTTATTTTTTTTCTTAATAATGGCAAACCAGCTGTTCTATATCCATCTTTGGAAATTAATGAACACAGTGTACATTGTAGTACAAAGCGTAGTGGATGTGCTAGAATACTGCAAACACTGACACCCCTTCTGGAAATAGGGTCTATTAACCTGATCAAACCAACATAAGCACATAGAAGCTTATCGTAAAGGAGAATTAATAGTTTGATCAGAACAGTACACACTCATAGCAGGTAATGTATTATAATGACAGAGCTACAAAATTCAATAAAAAATTTGATCGATAAATTATGAGGATTATTCACAGACAGTTTCATATTGACAACATCACCACCACCACTTATTTATTACAACAGTGTACCTTATTTTTATTAGGGTATTTCATATATACTGTAACCCAGAACAAGAATGTGTCAGGTTTTGTATGCAGCTGCCTTCCTTTACATTTTGCACTTGTTAATTTTACAGATCAAGTCAGACTGCAAAATTTTCTGAGTCCCAGAATTGAGATTACATCTTGTGTGGGCCATCTTTATGACAACTGCAAGGAGCAGCGGGGAAAAACACCAAAAGTATGGTAGAGTTTTTGGCTAATTTCGTGAGATGCTATACCTACTTTGATAATATTAAAACATTGAAAATATATACTTGTCGCCACTTTCAACTCTGCCTTGATGGGAGGGGTTACATATAATCAGTTGGGACTATATCATGAAGACTATGTCACTGCACTACGAAGCTAACTTTATTCAAGGTCGTCTCAAACATACAAATAAAGTGAATGCATGCAAACTAACAATTTTTCTAAGAAAGCTTCAAAACTGGCAGTTTCAGCTGTTTGTGATAGGAACACATGGTCACTAAATCTGAAAATTAGACCAAGGTCAATTCAGCTTTACACTGAACAAAATGAATTAGTTCTAAAATTATCGTTCGATTATCTGATCAGGTTTAAAATGAACACATGCCTATTGACTGAGGCTCCAAATGAGGTGACATAGGTCAAAATTGATGTGCATAGTGCAAGCTCATTGAGAGGCATTATTATTGTTTTATTTGAAATATTGAAAAGACATCAGCACCTTTTTGACGAAGAGACAACGGACATACATTTACATGTAGTTTGGTGGGAGAACCATTCTCAAGACTTATGAACGAGGAATTCTAAATGTTTTTTTTTAGTGAATCTCTGAAGAGGTCACCAAAACTGGCACAAAATCATACAAGACTACAATGTCATAACCAAGTTGACTATACTGACAATTTAACTACAGGGTAAAAAGTTATGATGAAAACTTTTACCATATCTCTGCAGAATCACTAGCGTGCAAATGCCAAAAGATTACCGATACCTTCTTGGTATCTGATACAACGTTGCTTTCTGAAAACAGTTCTTGGAAAATACCTGAATCACACATGTTACAGCACTTAGGATACTCTCAAGGCCAACTCTGTTAAATTTCAATGCACACTATCACTTGGCATTTGCAAATCCCAGTGCTCCCCTATACACAGGTACATCACAAGGGTACTGTACAATAGTATGTAGACTATACAATGAAGACAGATTCCTTATAGAAGATCTGCACCTAGATTATTTCTCTGTTGTGTTACCTTGCTTGTGACTGATGTAGCTCCAGGACCTCTGGCATCAGCAAACAAAGCCATGAAAGGCATTTTCTCCTCACCAATGACTCACCGCTTCGCCAAGTCAATCAAAATCAGAATCTGACTTCCACAGTGAAGTCACATGTAAACCTATTGGTCAAAACAGAATGGGAGGCTTGAAGCTGGAAGGTGCCAGGCAGTCTAGAGCCACGTAATCAGTCACATTCGTTGATAAAAAACATTTCATGACAACACTGATATGGTTATGGTATATTGCATGACAGGTTCCAATTCACTGAAATCACCAGACAGTCGTAAAATCTCATTGAAATGGTTATGATATACAAGTAAATGAATGCAATAGTTTTGATTAAAAATCCAATCCAATTCATTTCATACAGTCATCAGTCGATGACATTTTTGAAATCTTCCGCAAAACTGATCTCTACTCCATCTGTCAGTCCTTTTAAACGAAAAAAACTTGTGAAAAATGACCTTATGACTGTTCATGGTGTAACGATTCCGGACGTAAGCACAATGCATTACTGGCAGTACTTGCGCTAATCATGCAATGTAACCCTAGATCTGATCCTAATTCATACAACCATGCATACATGTAAGTTTACATAACGAATACACCATTGTGCCTGTTCAGATCAGTAACTTTGGACATTGAGGGCAAGACCTACATGCACCAGCACTGATCCAAAGCTCCTTCAACTGAACAGAAACAGTCTTTATTGATGTGTCAGTCTATTCTGCCAAAATACTTGATTCTGCTGACATAATTTTGAGAACCACATACTACACATTACAAATATTTAAGTTAAATTCATCTCAAGTTGTTATTGCGGCATGGAAGCTTTTGAAAATTGGGTGACAAATTCTAAAACACTCTGCAATACTCATTATCAGAAGGATACCATGCCACAACAGCTTGAGACAGACGGCTGGTTTAGTAACTTATACAATACATGATTACGATAAAATGATAACAGAAATACACAGGATATTTCTGCGCTGAGATGATGAGAGATTAAAATATTGCTTGAAGTGTCTACTTCTTTTTGCCCTTCATCGTGGCCGATTGCGCAGCAGCCTGTTGTGCCTGTTCCCGCGCCGCCAAAGCTGCGGCTTTCTTCTTGTTGAACAAGTTGATCTCCTCTTCCAGCGATCGTTTCTTATCCTCCAACTTCTTCTTGTCATCGGCGTGTTGCTTTTTGAGATGTTCAAATTTGGCGTGCAGCTGAAAATAACAGTGACGAATTGAAAGATGGATAGGAATTGGATTCAAATACTGATATCAATTCATTTAACTCCAATTGTTTGTTTCAAGCAAGCCGAGAGATTTGTAACCCAGAAGGAAATTGGCGGTCTTTAAAGAAACGTATGCTTACAACAGCATCATAATCTCTACCGCAGTAGGAACTGGTCCTATTACAAATCAAACTGACAAATCAATCATGGCCACGTGCTGGTATCATATTTACAGACAGGTATCATTCATGTCATACACTTGGCAGATCCAGCCCAAGAAGCAATGAAACTATTAAACAGCTAAAACCTGGACCTACATCTTTCTCTGCGTCCTTGAGCTCCGCCTCTTTCTCCTTGACCTTGACAACAAACATCTGCCTCATCTCCTCCTCGCGTTTCTGCAGATCAGCCATGTGCTCCTGACGCTTCTGTTCATACGTCTCTTGGAGGCTGCAAGGGTAATGTCCAAGTTAACAACTAGATAATCAAAGAGGGTTCATTCAAACTCATTTTTACAATTGTTACAGTCGTAAGGAATGGAAAGGACACCATGCACCATATCCAAATTTGTTTTTTTTCATCAATATTTGTTAGTGCCAAACTGTTAATAAAAACATTCAAAGATATTCAAAATATGTAGTTTGGTCAGTAGAAGTTATTGAATAAAAGTGGATGGCAAAAAATGAATTGTAGAAAAAAATTTAGATTTGGAAGAGTGGTGCTTTTTTAGTACTGATTACTGCTTGTGAAGTATTCAAACTTGTTAAATATCTAAATATCTAGAGATAGGAACCCTTACAGTTTCCACATGTGCATGCACTTCAACATGTGCCGCACTCTCCGATAGACCTGTTTGGGTCTAGAACAGGATATAATTGTTGAGGAGTACAGAAGAAATAGAACAAAAGGGACTTGGTTAATACCACTGTGTGTTTAAACAAAGGCTAGGTACACTGGGACAGTCTTTCTTTAAAGGATTCCTGAAGACCTGATTTTATGATAAAGTTGGTCGTTCTTCAGAGCGGTCCATTGTCTCCATAGAGGGCTGGTCATGTAGGCAAATTCATGACAAATCTCTCACTGATGGTTGCCAGTCTTGAACATCTGCAAAGGATATGAACTCCACAGCCATAGGCTTGGTGTCGCATGCTGGAGAGATGATGCTCTATCCAGTATGCAGCTATCAGTTTCATACACAAACCGACTACTCATCGATTCTACCTACCTGGCTGACTCATTATCAGCAAAGCCCATGTCCGTGAGCCTGTTACGCCTGTACAGCTCGAAATGTTGCGTGTGTGTCTTCTCCCTCAGATCCTCCATGTTAGTCCTGACCATCATCTCACGAAGCTTGACGTAGTCGCAGTGGTTCTCATTCTCAACTAAAAATCACATTAAAAAGTCATGATCAATGTGCAATGTCTTCAGAACACCCAGCAGCCCTGTTCATCAAAGTTGTGTACATATTTTAAACTTCAATTACCGGAGTACATGGAGAGGGGTATGTGTATTCTCAAGCCGTCCAGTACATGTATATCGTACCTTGCACTGTCCCCCACGGGTATTGTCTTGCTTTCACCATCTTGTTGCCAATCTTGACTTCATCCATGCTACCAACCACAGCAAATGGCAGCTGACTCTGCAATGAACAATGTGAGCAAATACATTTACAAATTTTTGCCATTCATGTTTGAATGAGAAGCCGCACACAATTCTGTTGAAAGCTCCAGTTTCCTGGGAGCAATGTTGAGTCTAATACAATTCTTTTAATTTTCCTAAACCTAATCAAGCTGAGAACAATCCCCCTGGATACTGTCATGTACAAAGTTTAAGTTAGTGATTTGACACAATAAGCCATTTTGCTAGTTCTGACTGGGGTTCATCCACATTTGCACCAAAACTCATAATCCTGACAGATGGGAAGAAAACATGCAAAGGCCAGGACAAAGAAACGAGACATCAGTATTACATCTATTGGTTAGGCAGAATTGAGATCTAGGGCAATAGCTGCATCATGTTAGTATGGTACCACATGACAGGCAGGAGATCCAGTTCGGTTAGAATAGAATAATGGTGTGGGAGACACAAGAGTTCAGAAACAGGGTTGCATGGCTTATTCTTCTCCTATTTCTATTTTTACCCTTTTCTTGCCACTTTGAATCGAACAGTCAAAATCTCGCAATAGAATTGCCGGCATTTAACATGCTTTTCTGAGTATTGTCATTAAAAAGAAGAAGCAACGAAATTCAGCATACATGAAGAATACAGATTTACAAAACCACTACACCCCTGTTCTAAACTAGGTTAAAACACATATATGTTAACAGGCAAGACATAACAGAACAGAAAGAAGCAAACGGAAAACAGGTATTCCAATAGTGTTGTCGATAGAAGCTGTTCTCTATGCATACAGAAAGTCAATTCGATATGACAGTTTGTATCAACAATGGATCACGTACAGGTCATGATTGGAACGTCTTCATATCAAATGGCACTGGCCCATATCAGCATAAAAACACGACAAGAGAAAAATAAGGGGGACAGGACAAGAACTACATTAATCAAACATTCAAGGACTGATAGAACACAGCTACTGAAGAGATTATTCATATTTTTAGAATGTGAGAATGAGAATAAGTTCTAATTCTATTTCACTAGATAATGACCCCTCATTGGCGGCAAATAATCGCACTGACAACCTAGGTTGCATTGTTGCAGAAATTGAATATGCATCTTAAAGCAAGAAACAGTGAAATGTCTGCAGTCCTCAAAGGTTCAAATAAACCAAAGCGAGTAAAACCAATTGCAAAGGCGCATTTATACATCGACCTGTCCAGTGGATTCCAACTAACTACACATTAGTCAGTTAATCATACCTTTTCCTGAATACAAAGGAAAAATGCATTAAGACAAGTACATGGGCATGCATACGGCAATGTAACTGAAAATTGCTTCAAACTCAATCTGAAGCTCTTGGGGTGCTCTATTGATTAGCATCAATGGGGTTTTTGGCTACCACAAAGTAGTCAGAAAGTGTTCTTAAAAGGACATAAGCATATAATAGAAGCTTTACTTTACTATAAGTATACAAAATGTAGGTTGTCAACAAGGAATTCACATCATGCTGTTATGATATCGGTGCTGTGTCAGTGAACCAGGAGGCAGCAGTCACACTGATGCCAGTTACATAAATACTGGTGTTGATATTTCAAAATGCAAAGCAAAATGACAAGACACCAAAGTAAAAAGTGTCTACCTGTCTACAACCAAACTCACAACCAAAAGACACAATTTTTCATGCAGCACACTATGACATTTCTATTTGAAAAGTACTCAGAAATCACTGGACATTGAACGGGTATACCACAGAACTGAGGCAGATTAGACGTCACTCAAGGTACAGAAGAAAATAAACAACACAGTATGTTGCTGCTAGACTTTATGGAATAGGTAAACAATTAAGGGAAGAGACTCCCTAACACCTCGGGGAGGTTTGGGGGCCTGCATGAGTTGGCACCATTCAGAAAGAGCACCCCAAGAGCTTCAAAGAGAGAACCCATATTGTATGGGCATTCGGTGATTCAGTCTATTCAGATATTCCCTCCTGTCGGCAAAAAACAGGCATGTTTTCAGGACTGGGGTCAAAGCAGAGGACCCACCTTTTGGTAAAATTTTCCACTACTGACAATGAATATCATATCAGCAAATATTTCAAACTAGTCAACTCGATCTTAAAATTACTATTGAGAACATTTCAAATCTGTTTTGACCCTGTGACACGGGTATTCATCTGGAAGATCTTGAGACGAACTTTCCTCTGGTACCAACAGTTCTCATATCACTGGATAGTTTCACACAGATTTAGGAATCGTATAATTTCATGTAGGTCCATTACTGCACTTACATTCATTGTAGCATTGAGCTCAGCGACTGTCTCATCGTCAGTGGGAAAGTGGTAGATCTGGACTCCATTTGATGTCAGCTCATTCATGATCTGAAACAGAAGAAAATTTACCATCCATTTCTATAACAATGTTTTTAATTGACAAGGTTCAGACTACTCTTGATTTAGATTCTCTGGGATGTATTGAATTCAAATAAAAGTCCTTACCACCGAACCTGACAAATGATGACAAACTCATATGGTGGCTTGTCAGTACCTTGAGAATGTGTTTGCCTTGAAGAGAATTCTGCCAAGAAAGCAAACTTATACCTTCTTAAGCAGCTAGAACAAATTCAATTTTGCTTACTGTGGATTTGAACTTATGGAGTTTACTCTGTATCTTGTAATGTTACAATGGAGTGGCCGTTTGATATCGCTACCTCACAAACTAAGCTATAGGCACATACCTTGGACTTGAATTTCTGGAGTTCATTCTTTGTGATGGTGTCCGCTTTGGCAATGATGGGAATGATGTTGACCTTACTGTCGAGTTTCTTCATGGTGACTAGATCGATGGCTTTGAGCGAATGGCCAGTTGGAGCAATGAAGTAGAGGCAAGTGTGGATGCGACTGTCGTGATAATTATGAAGTGAGCGCTTGATCTTCAGCTCCTCCTGGAGGTAGTTCTCGAACTGTTGGTCGATGTAGTCCACGATTGGTTTGTAGCTGAAAAGAAGGGTGTAAACACAATGATAAATGATTATACAAGAATGCTCATTCTGGAGCAAAAGATGAAGACCAATGAAAGTTTGTTTCTTTTAGCAAAGGCACCATCTCTGCCCAGGGACTCACTCTTGAGCCATGATACAACCTTCAAGGAGACTCTACTGTCTATTATCGACCCAACTCCATTCACTTTTTACCTGTCTGCCTTGTTTATTTGGTCACCAAACCCAACACTGTCCACCACTGTTAGCTTCAGTTTCACATTGCTCTCTTTCAGATCTGAAAAGATGAAAAGATTTTTTCCAAAAACTTGTCTGATCAATCACTATTCACAACAAGCAACCAGAGCACTGAAAGGAGTATTCACATCGAAAGTTCATTGCATTTAAAAATAAAACATCATTGATCAATCACTTGAAAAAAATCCACATCATTTAATGAGGGACAGAAAAGACAGATACTATTTCAAGGTCGCTTTCAGAAGATGGGTCTGGACATCAAGTCCTCCTTTTCGATTTGCCGATTTCTGAGGTGATAGTATCAGAGATTACAATTGTAACCTACCATATGTATGAGCTTTAAGTTTGACGCCAGGAAGATCATGTGAAGATGGAGTGGAATCGAAATGTGTGTTGAATAGTGTGTCCATCAATGTAGACTTGCCAATCCCAGTCTCACCTGGAAGTGGAAACATCAAACAGACATTTACAGAGGCAATATCACACACAGGATGCAACAGTACTAAAAAACCTCACTATTAGGACACCCTTGGAACTGACAAGTGCTGTCCTCACTAGAGAGGGACTGTCCTGATTAGAGAGGTCAAATTGAATGGAGACAACCAATACAGTATGGGATCAAAAGTAGAATCCTGAATAAAGAGGGTGACCTTAATAGAGTGGTGTCCACTATGGAGGAGGTTCCACTGTGCAACAATCATGCTAAGCAAATAGGCTTACACCCAACTTCTTTTTGTTCTAGAGGTAAAACAGCCTATTGTTTTCAAAGTTATAGTCAAATTGGCAAAGGCTTCTCCCTTCAATGGGCACTGGCAAAACATGGAAAGAAATGATTCTACATGTATAACTGAAGATCTCTACTCTACTGGCTGACACATGGATCTGCAAAGAAAACATTGGCACTAAAGTCAACTTTGACTCATGCAGATCCAATGTCGATCAATCGTTTACCTGTGCCATAGCACAGGTAAGGGAAACCCAAGTAACACAGTCCACCTCGACAAGCTTGAGCATTGAGGCTGTTACAGGAGTGTTTGTTTTGCTTAAAATTGTACAGCTTCAAATCCAATGGCCAGAAAGGAGGCCATAGCCACAACCAAAGTCATGTATGATATATTACAAAACAAGTGTATTTTAGGCAAAAACAGTAGTAACAATTAATTGCTCAACTGTAGGCCTAGTACTAATGCCTAATGGGTCATCATTTAAATGGCAAGAGTGTGACTCAAGCACACACATGTCAAGACTGAGTGGTCATGCATGGTCATAGTGCTCAGTAATGGTCTCAAGAGAAATATAGACATATGACATGGAAACCTTGGGATAGGACAAGAGCAGTCTGACAAGAGAAGAACTTCAGTTTACTTACCAACACACAGAACATTGAAGCTGAATCCTTGTGAGACAGATTTGTTGACCAGCTGATCTGGGAGGCTGTCAAACCCAACATGGCCAGTCAGGTTGCAGGACCTGGCTCCGGCTGACTTCTCCTGCTTCGGAGCGCCAACTGGTGGTCTCTAAAAGTACAAAAGCAGCAAATTTGAAGCATGCAGGAGGAGAAGCCATTCAAAATCGTCGTTAGATGATAAGTCTCTACTGGCTGAGAGGGAGGCTGGCTGATCTGTAGGGCCACAAATTGATCAATTGTCTCATCATCATGCAGAACACTTTTTTTACCCTGAACCCTTAAGTTTCTTGGAACTATTGGTTCTTTTTCAATTACTACTCCACTTGACGAAGAAGTTCACAACATAGAAATTATGGACTTTACTTACAACCAAAGTTTAGCATGGCTAGAATGTTTATGTAGTCTGTACAATGAACTCATCATGTTCAGGATATGAAACAGTTGCATCAATGACTCATCAACAGACCATATGGTTTTCCTCTGCTCCTCATGAGCAGACCTTTGTTTTACGAATCATTAGATGAGAATGAAATCACGTGACTCATACAGTGATGAAAGTCAGAAAAAGATTAACTGAAATTCTTATACAATGCCTTATGTTTCTTACGTACAAATTATGTTTTGATGAAACTTGAATGAAAATAGGCAAGGAGATACTGAACAATGATTATAAAGCAAGATTCAATTAATCTCATTCTTTTCAGGTTCCAAGGAAGATGATAAGAAAGCCTTTTTTGTATAATAATTGAGCTTCCTTTCGCCTCGGGCTTTCTGAAAAAGATAGAAATACTCTCGCGTCTCGGTGGTGACTCATCGTCTCATCAATGTCCACATCATCCACCTTCAATTTCTAATCCTCATCTATCACTAGTATTGATACATGCATGTGTAGCCTACACTGACAATGTGTACTGATAAATGTTACTGTACACAGTACAAAAACGAAACGAGGAAATGACACTGACAGATAGAAATGAAGATGGCTGGCTTCTTCTTGCCAAATCTGAGATGGCAAAAATCTATTTTTAGAACACTTGACCAAATATTCAGCAGCACCCCTCACTTTTGAGACCAGTTTAATCATGACCTGAAGCCCATTTCTGTATAAATTCGGTGTCTAATCTTACCGGTGCTCTCTGTAGTTCTGCTCCAGCGGCCATTTTGAGCTTTTGTCCAGCAGGAATTTCCATTTTGGGAGTGTAGAATTAATTATTCATAAGTTTTGTCACAGAAAATCAGAAATGGCGGAAGTGGAAAAGCGGAAGTCAAAGATTTACTCCGGTCCCACACTGTAAATTATCTACGATCTACGATAAAATCACGAACCTGCCAATAAAATCAATAGAATACGGACCTAGAGTACTTTAGTTCAAGAGAACACTTGGTGTGAATTTTTAAATGCAGTTTTAAATTGGCAAGGGCAAATATCCACCAATGGTAGGCGCTCGTGTACGTCACTCCGTCGTCCTACCAAGCCATCATGGCGGACGAGTGATAAAATTTTTTGTTTCGCTGAAATATTTTCACCTGGAATTACATTCTGCAGTGGAAGTAAATACTTGATTTTACCAGTGCATGTTCTGGTGAAAACATAGAAAATGTCTAAAGAAAAAGAAGAGGCATCTCCTGATGTCAAAACGGTAGAAGACGTGCTGAACTTGCCCGGCAACTCACAGCTGAAATTTGGGCTCTTGATTGGGTTGATTGAAGTTGGGCAGGTGGCAGATAATGATGTTGTGGACACTGTTTTGAATCTGGTGAGTTTTGATACAGTTGTGTCGTGTTTACTCTGTTACAGTAAACATTGTTTATTTTCAGCTGAATTATTGAAGTCAAAAACAAGAAGATTCAAGAAGTAGAATGTGTAAAGCTTTTGTTTTGACATACGTTGCCACACCCCCTCGTTTGAGGCCTTTCTCTGTTTTTAGTTTCAGTGTCGGTGCATTGGTGTCATTGTTCAGATTTTTCATTATGTGACATAGTATGACAGGTGCTGTGAATGGCGAGAAAAAGAGTCTGATGCAAAAGTGTCTGTGACTTACTACATGTACTAGACAAACATGATGGATGTCTCTAGCAATATAGGTCCAGTATTGCCCAAGGGCACCTGTGGAGATGGAATTCTGGGGGGGGGGGGGCTTTAAATGGACCTTTTATAGCTCTGTTTACAAAAGTGGAAGATTCTGATCTGCTGTTCATCCACTTAAGGTCCAGTATTGCCCAACGGCACCTGTGGAGATGGAATTCCGGGGGGGGGGGGGGGGGTTTAAATGGACCTTTTATAGCTCTGTTTACAAAAGTGGAAGATTCTGATCTGCTGTTCATCCACTTCTTTTTTTAAAAAAAATAGGCCTAGCCTTTTGTTATTGATTATCAAGAATGAAGACAATGGCACAATGTTATTACATTTGTTGTTTGGATGATTTTTAAGTTTTGAAACTATTCTTTCAATCAAGCTACATACATGTTCATACATACACATAACATGAAATCACTCGGTCATGTCTTTTGCTGATCCATTTAGCTCCAAATTTAGTACAACTACCTGAATCCCCAGCCACTGTCCAGAATTAAGGATGTTCTTGTCCTGTCCAGAAAGTGGATGAAGACAGCACAGGGAGTGTTAACTAGTGTAGCTCAGCCTTCGACTTTGACTGACTATCCATCAGAAAATAACCCTTCCAATGTAAATATACACATGTAAAATTGACTATCAAACTTGATGAAGTTGTCCTCGCTGACTATGATGGAGTAGAAGTTTATCATTTATCATAATCCTAACAGATGAAAAAGTTGCAAAACCTTAAGTGATGATTGGCTTGACCACAAATCTCAACTTATCTTGACAAAGTGTCAGACTGTTGTTATTCAAATATGATGGAAATGGATTTTGATGTGTCCAATAGTCCATCATGTGCGGCCTGTGTCTGGTTACCTTTTGAACTGAAATAATCTGATAAAATCTTACTTCGCTGTTTACTGAAATGCTCATCATTTTAAAAGCAATTAGATTTTTCAGGTCATCTGTATGATCATATTGAATGAATTGTCTGCGGGCCTACTGGACGTAAATGTACTTTGTCTCGGTGAAAAAGTTGTGCAGAAGATACTTCAAAAGTGATGAAATGAGTAATTGGGGCCTACATGACAACATGTACACTCACCATGTTGAGTGAATGAGATACATGACCATGTAGGTATGTCAAAATATCCAGGTGGACATGCTAGAACAAATTTTATGTTTGGGTTGACCTAGTAATGCTATTGACTGCATACTATTTGTATTGTGCTCTCTATCAATGACTTTTGAGACTTGAGTACCGATACTACAATACAGTAGAGTGTATATGTGTCATGAACTCATGTGGTCATGTAGTTCTACATTGAATGGATGGTTTCATGTGTATCAAAATGCTCTGCTCTTCTCAATTGATGATTTTGATTGATGTACATGTACTGTTTCAGCTCAAAACTTGTTTTGGAAAACTTGTTGGGACAGCCAAGTGATAGTAGGGTGTCCCCCATCCCCAGTCCCTTAAAGCCTGTCTCTACCATTATGGGTGTGGTGGGAGTGGATGTCCAACATAGCAAATGACTAATGTCAACATTGGCTTTCCTTACCATTTCTGTTCTAATGGAAATCGTTTGAATCTTATAGCGGTGTAACTGTAAGTTACCATAGCAACAGGGGAGAGGTATGTAGGATTAAAGTTATGGTGGTTCCTTCAATGTAATCTACATAGTATGGACATACATGTATCAGTACAATATGAAATTGTAAGGCCAATCAATAGTCCCCACATGTTCATCAATAATGGTGTCCTTGTGCATGGCACTTCACCTTGCTTCCCCTGCCTCCAATCAGAACGAGGACATGTAGGGCTCAGTTAAAGCCATGGAAGCGTGGAAAGGTGGTGTCCTGTATTCCAATCCAAGCTACATCAGTACATGATTCATTGTAGCCATGTCTCCAAGCAATACATGTGTTGCAACCCTTATTTTCCACTTATTTGCCAGTCAACGCCTCTTGTGGACCAGTGTCTAATCCAAGATCTCTGGCACTCTGCCTCAAATCCGTAGTTGGAAGGTAAAATCTTGGATGGACCAGCTTCCATTACTAAGTAGACAAGCCCTGACATAGACACTGGGATCACACCATACATTCAGGGTACATACATTAGAACATGAAGCAGAATATATTTGGCAACAGGTTGTCTTACCTCTCGTGGTACAGGGGTAGGTCGCTTCTTGTCCATCTCTTCCACTTTCAGCTGGAGACGTTCACACTTACACACAGGCACTAAATACGAGAAAATGTTGAGGAAGCAGGTGGCAATGTGCACAACTGCGTTGTCCCGACGTAAACAAAGACCTCTGGACACGACGTCAGTATCTAACATTGTCTTCTACTATAGAATCCATACGATTTTAGCTCCAACGTTGTCGATTAATTGAATCCATGTACATTTACATGTACCCAGCTGCTCCAGCTATGTTGGGCGTATGGAACTGGCTGTCTTCAGTACCGGTACCACACAATGCCGGGCTCTTGTACAGTACAACTGTACATTAGTATGTAGACGGCTCAATAATTGAGAGTCTTAGCGCCGTACCGGCGAACCCTGTGTTGTCTCTATGGAGTAACCTTATGAGTCAGCCAGAGGAATATCTCCGGTCTGACTTCATTATGGAACCAAGAGCGCTGCTCTCTTGTTGATTCACTTTGTTAGTCAGGGACGGTTGCCAGAACTCCTGGAATGTCCCGAATCAGAATCATTTCCTATTTTCCAATGAGGCAAAGCATCAAATTATTCAGAGATGAAAAAGGGGTACTTTTTCTGAATTTAACTCTTTCAAAAATAACTTCTAGCAGAAATGTTATGGTCTGATGTTTTTATAATGGATTTCATCTCAATGAAACTCTTCATGTTTTATGTCCATCAAGCCTTGATGATGCAGTTATAACATGAGTGATGTGTTTGTGGACACTAGCTATAGACTAGCTGTAAACTTTTCCATCTATCTAGTGTAGGGCTATGTTTTACATCCTCAACTCAGTCAATATTGTAACTATGGATTCACTGAGTTGTTTGTTTAAATGCAATTAGTATATTGACCATAAGCCTGGATGCCATATCATATTATTATTTTCATAGGCATAGCCATTTGCAAATAGCCACATTTTCCCTAAATCCTGGCATACAGTTGTGTATGTTATGCCAATAACTGCCTTTTCATGTAACTATTTGCAGCGAATGTACAGATCGAAAGCATAGCGGTCATTAGCGTATGTACATATATCAAGAAATCAATAAAGCGACCAATAAAGGATGTCTCTCCCACCTGTATAACATACACAGCATTAGCACAGAATAATTCCCCGCAGGTTTCCAGCGCAAAATGCAGCGCTAGTTTTGCAACCAGTGGCTTGTTAATAATGTAAAACCTATTGAAGATCAACGATCTATTCACTGAAGTATCAGAATCACCAAGTCAACCCAACGTTGCCATTATCCATCTGACTGTTTTTATTGTGTGACAATATTCTGCATTAAATTGGCTGCAGCAAGTCTGGATATGATGTAGGGGAGATATTTTATCAATATCCAGGTAGAAGTTTCATAACAGAAAGTTTGCTAACTTCATTTGTATTTTAGACTGAGATTCATCTGGTTAATTTGCTTTTTAACAGAAAAGAGGCTTTAAAGTGCTAATGTCTCTCAGGTTTGAACATAGGGAGCAGTAACGTCTTGTTAGTTTGTGGCAATTCAGCCAAAATGAGTTATCAGGAGTCTGGATGAGAGCCTTTTTATATTCGGATGTGGGGACAAGTATCCCCTTTTCCCCTCTCCACAAAGCTGTGATATAGCCAACTGATCATTTTTGTCCAGGACAGTACATTTCCTAATTTGGCGCTCCACATCATCTGATGACCATTTGATATATTGAATCATCAAACATTCATATGTGATTGAATGTCTTCATAATCTGATCCCGTCATCATGAATCCTTGGCTCCAGACTGAACCCCCTGGGGCTCTCAATTCCATCAACAGTATCTATAAATATTGGTGATCGTATTGACATGATTGCTGGTTTTGTCAGCCTGTGTGATGCCTGACAGTGACACTGTATTTGTCATCTGCCACCCCAGGTTTCCTGTATTATATTCTTGAACATACATGCTTGTACGTGATCTGAATGAATGATACTTGCCGAATTGATGTGAGAATGATACCTATGCCGACATCCATTTCCCTCATATTTCATGACATTTAGAATTTACCACTTTCCGTCAAGTGTATTAAAACTCAGTGGATTACTTACGCCAGTATATATTCAGAGCAGGTTTGCGTTCAGATACTCTCTCTCTTGCAAAGATTGAAAAATCATCCTCCGGAAGAGTGACTTTGTTTCTGAGAAGTGTGAGATGCATGTAAACTATGAATAACGTATGCCTGCCCGCGATAATTCTAGTGAAATTGAATGTAGATAGTCGGAAATGACATTAGTAGCTGTTGAGTTTATAGTCTGTGAAATTGAAGTAAAGGAATTTCGTCAACTAAGTGCATTCCATTATTAAGTGAAATGAGAAATTCCATTTTGTGTTCAATGTGGTAGTCATTCTGAGCTGGATCATTTAAGTGGAAAATTGAATCCACCACATATAGGCTCTTCAAGCTATTACTGTTACATTTTGAGTAATTTGACGGAATCATCACACATGACACAATAGTTACAGTGTTTCACCAAGTTGGAAGACTATCATCTGCTGGAAAAAGTGGCCAAACAGCTCTGTCAAATCTTGCAAAGGATTCTCTTGAACTTGAATTGGTGCTGTTTGCTTTTGAACAGTTTATCACTTCCTCAAACAGGGGGCAGTGCGGACATGAATGCAAGTTTTACCAACAACAGCATTCCGGTAGGAAATTTATGGCCGACATTGTGGTAACCTAGTGACTGCTAATAAAGCTCATAAACTGTGCCCAGACGAGACTTCTGAACAGCCTGAGTGGATTCTGGATCTCTGGGGTGCAGTCATGTACGGTGCATGCCAGTTGATAAATGTTCAAAACCATCAAAGGTACTCCGTTCGTATCCTCCCCAGTCCCAGAGACCTGGTAGTGGGAGTGGATCCAAAACTTTAGGGTCTAGATAGGTGATGAAATGAGAGGACAGTTTGTTACTTGACTGTCACAGCACATGGCACTGAATTATGATGGCCCTATGCCAGCAAATGCTGTTGAATGGTTGATCATAACCATCAGCAGGTTCTCACAGGCCACATTTAAATTGCCAGCAAAAATGATGTCTGCCTACCAAGCCATCAGCAGAATTTAACCAGCATCTTGCTCACGTAACCGAGAACTGTAGGCAACCCTGCTTGTTGTGGGCATTACCTCCACCAATGTGGACATGCAATAAAAATCAGTATTCATCAGCGGATGCTGATTCTGACGTCACTTTCTGATGGTGAATTATGTCTGTGTACCAAGCTATTGTATTGCCTTTTGGAATAATTTCCTTCCTTGCAGTCGGCGTCGAGGTTTTCTTGGCCGTTCTTTTTGAGATGTGATTACATGTTTGAGAATGATGGATTACATCGTACGACGTGTTCAGAATATTGTACATTGCATCGATGTTTGTGCTCATTATGTACGAGTTGCTATCTCAAGCTTGAAGAGTCTGTCACCCCTTTGAACTGTGTCCGTGTTGGCATGTCACAAGGGATTATTGTATAAACTGTCAATCCACTTGGGAGATGGGCATGTTCTGTCGTTGATTGTCTTTGCCTACTGGCCTTTCTGGTCATTATAGACAATATTGTACATGTTGGTGAAGTTACTATGGCAACTGAAAGAAAAACTGTATCAATCAAAAATGTTGTTTAAGAAAGCGCTCAGCCTCGCTTGATGACTTCAAAAGTCTTTGTTACAGCTTAAAATCAGTCCCTGAGAGAGAGATGCAGATGAGTTCGACATTGCCGAAGCCTTCGCTATTAAGGGAACGAATGTGCTATATTTGAGCTGGGAGTTTTAAAGTAAAAGGCAACGTCAATAGCCCAGTTATTCAAGCATGCAGTGGACAAGCCCTCCAAAGATCTTCGTCTGAGAGCAACTTTATGAAGGATATCACGGCCGCGCCATCTTAGTGGAATTCTTGCTTCGATTTAAAAAGCAGACGAATTGCTGTTAGCACAGCATCCGACCTTGCTTCTTCCATAGAACTGACTGACACCTGGTTGAGATAAAACCGCTTGACTTTTCAGTTATTTGAACATCAAAATTAATTGTATCCAGTTTGCAGTTGAGCTCACTGAACTTGGCAAAGATTTGCCGAGACGATGATCTTGATCACAGCGCAGAATGGGCGGGCGTTGCTTCTCTGTCTGCCGATATTTCTCGACGCTGTAATTGCTTAGTCAATTGATGGGGTCTGTCTGCGATAGAATACAGTTGTGATCGCACTACATGTGATTCTCCTGACCAGGTGTGGTGCATTCTGGTATTGATTTGACGAAGTAGTATCGACTGCACTAACCCATGAAGCAGTCATTGGTGTTTTCTCACTTGGACTTGGAGATGTTTCTCAGGATTTAGGCCACGTGGTGCGTGATGAATGAAAAGTAAGGTGCACTGGAGTTAAATTGCCTTAGGAATTCTCCAAAGGAGGCTGTGCCAGTCTGGGCTGAAAGTGACTGAAGAGAATTTTCCTATGACGATGATGATGGAGTTCCTGGGCTTATGATAAATGGAAATCACCTCTGGAATTCTGTAAAGGAGATTGTTTGAGTCTTGCTGATTTGACTGAGTGGATTTATTTCAGTCATTGCCTTTGAAACATTGACACTATTGGATGTACTTTTGATCAGGTTCCTCTTGTGATGCATGACAATTCAAGTCGTTTCCCCGACTTTCTTGTCAATCTGTCCTTTGCTGACATTTCGTCTTGTCTCCTGAGGAAAAGGATGAATGACTTCGGCACGATCCAAATAGGATTACACGGATGACATGTAATTGAAATATTGCAGTTGTGTCAATAAGATATTGACTCGCACAAACTCTCACCGGACATTTTAAAAGAACACGTGTGATATATTTTCTTGCTTCTTTTGGCATTGCTTCTTCAATCCTGTTCTGATGTATGATCATGTTGGATGGTGGACTTGTATCAGTACCTTGTCAGAACTTCTAATGACCTGAAACAAGACGGATAACCTCTATCGGTGCCCAACCGCAGAAGTATGCGTGATGAAATTTGTCAAATATGTGAGTGCTAAGCAGACAAACAAGGAAAAGCACCATTCATGTACAACACTTGGGTACAGTACCATTCATGTACAACACTTGGGTACAGTACTATTCATGTACAACACTTGGGTACAGTACCATTCATGTACAACACTTGGGTACAGTACCATTCATGTACAACACATGGTGCAGTGACCATGTTCACTTTGAGACTTGTTCTCATCGAGTTCACATCTGTTGATGGTAGTCTGCTATCTACATGTACATGAGGATCGTACTGATTGATTTTCTTCTATACTGTTTGTGTACAACACATGTGAATTGCAGTACCGTTCTTGTACAATCCACTGGTACAGATCTGTTCATGTACAACACCCATTTGGTACAGTACTGTTCTTGTACAACACAATTTGGGTGCAGTACGTTATGGAAACTCAAGCTCACGTCTGCTGATGACCGTCTGCCGTGAACATGTACACCCAGGGTCATACTGATTGATTATGTGATGTCATCACCACAGCGAGATTAGATTTACGATCGTCTATATTCTCTTTCCGCATAACCTTTAACACTGGGAGGGTATCGCGACGACAAGTGTCTGTCTGGTCATTCGATTCATGTGATGAGGTTGTCCCTAACGTGATTGCCATGGGATTCTGTCATTTTCGCAAATGACGTTGCGGATAGATTCTTTGTTGGTTACTTGAGCCGGCAAGTTGTCGAAACAAGTGTAGGTGGTCAGAAGAAGCTACTGTGTTCATTGACTGGGTTGATGTTGTCTGTTTCCCTGAATGGGACGTTCTTGTAAAGAGCGGTACTCCAAACCCTTTTACCAACTCAACGAGAATTGAGTGATTGAACTCGTGGATGGAGCTGAGTCAGAGTCGTGTTCTGACTGGATGAAGACTGAACTTGCAGTTACACTGTTAAACTGGGAAAGATTGCAGTGTTTGGACTGACATGATACAGGGTTGACAGGAATCCCATCAAAAGCAGTTGGATAATTGGATGATTCAAAGATATTCAATACATGAAATGCATCAAGTGGATATTTCTGATTGATGTGAAAATATTTTTAATCGACCTTCTTCAGATTTTCATTTAGAATCAGTGGGCAACTGTCATCGTTGTGGCTGCTTCTGTGAAAGCTTATCTATTCACGGGCTTATTTAGATCGGAATATTTTTGGATTATCATACTTTGGATTTTTGGCCTTCACCAAACATGCTGTCATTGGATAACTCTGCGGCGGAGAGTTTTAGCGGTATCGTCAGCCAGGCTCCGACTGATGGCGATGGGAATAACGCTATGAGCCTTCAACTCTCTCCAGAAGCAAGACAGGTATGTATACCTGATCAGATTGTTTGCGCCTATATCTTTCACATATTGCAAGATTTGAGGCTTGAATGCTCATGATGCAGTCTGATGGTAAAGTCACCATTGGTAGTGTTGAATTGTGTCAACTCACAAAAAGTTGGTTGACGGACACAAAGTCAGTTTAGACGAGAAACCAGAATAAAATTGACACCGAAGTTTGCTTGCATACAGGTCTTAGAGGAGTATGAATTGTCCTTCAGTCAAATCTTCATAAAAAAGTAATGACATTGAAAATCTTTGTGACAAAATGACAGATCCTTGAGGCTGTACTCACTGTCTTTCTGTTGGTACTCCAACGTCTTATGGTGGTGATGATACTGCTCGGCCCACTACTACCAGAATTATCCACCTCTTTACTCTTGACGGGTGTGGGGGAAGAATCATCGTACCCAGCCATACTCCGAAAACTCGGCTTTTGACTAACTGCAGAACTGCCGCTCATGCTGGGTGACGAAGACCCGCTCCACCTCTTCTTCCGACCGAAAAAATTCACCAGAGACATAATGCGGCTTCCGCTATAAATCCTCTTGACTTTGAGATAGAAATTATCAGACTTGTGTCTTTTTATCTCTGAATTCATAAATCGGGATTGTTCCGCTATTATCCTGTCATCAGGAAGGATGGGTTAATGTTTGAATGACCTTGACAGTTTCATGGTCAAAGGTCATGGACTATCACTCACACTTTTCCTGATAACTTTGTTATCAAAGGTTTGCTGGTGAAGACAAAGTCAGCGATTTCCTATGGCTATGTGGCTGTGGTGAAGATTTTTGTCAGATTTCCGACAAATGCTGAAAATACTTTCCAGTCTGTTTCTAAGGATAATTTCTTGCCATTCAGAGTTGATGAAATTGCTCAACACTTTCTTAACAAGGCCATACTGTAGTATACCGATGTAAAATGTAACTGCCGTGCATGTTGGTATATCCATACTATGTCCAGCCTATTATTTGGTCCATGTTGCATGCATTGGCTACTTATCTTCAGAGAAAGTTACAACAGGTGGTTTGCGAGAAGCATCCTTCATCAAGTCCTTCAGCGTCTGGTGGCTGCCAATTGATTTGGAACCAATTAAATCAAGTGTCTTGTGTGCAATATGACACCAAAAAAGTATAGAACCTCTCTACTAAGGATACCCTCGGGACTGACAAGTATTGTCCTTTATAGAGAGATGTCCTGATTAGAGAGGTCAAATTGACTGGAAACAACCAATTGAAGACCAAAACTAGTGTCCTTAAAATAGAGAGGTGTTCGATAAGGGAAAGTTCATTGCATATTTTTGATACTCTTCAGGCACCAATATTGTGACATATGTGATACTTATCACAGCCCCTTGTCACCCTGAAGGACGTAATGGTCAGAATGATGATAGGAACTTACCCTATGAATGAGTTGGTTGAGCAGTCCGACCCCTCTTGACATCTTGATTCAGCATAAAGTGAAATATCGAGGCCTGCAGCTGGCGACTGTGAATTTTGCACACAACTCTCACCCTGTTACTGCGACTAGTATGTTGGACTAGTTATGCTGGAGGAATGAGAAATGACTGAAATAATAATGAACACCATCAAAATGCATTCTAATTGTTGATGAAGTTAATGATTACCTCCACTTGTCCAACATGACCCAGATGGCATACAATGCCTGTCATTTTGCTGGAATGAAGATTGGATATTTGCTTGCATCCATGTGATATTTTCAAACTACTGCACGAACAGAGTGACTTCTTACTCATGTTTTGGGAAATATGCGCCTTGCAGACATAGGATTTCTAAATAAGATGTCCAAGACTGCTGATATTGACCCTACAACAGCAATTACAACTGATACAGCATCCGATACAATACCTGCTCATCAGTGTACTCTATGATTCTTGAAGACTGGACTCATTACTGTGTCTCTTGTCTTATTTGAATTACATCATGTAACCAAAGAATGCATTATTGTTTCATTATGAAGTACACGCCATGCTTTATGTACCGTCTGCTGTTCCGTCAGTTCCTGATCATCTTCAGTGCTACTCCGGCATCTTGCCCATCTTATTGGTGTTATACAGAAGCAACAAAAGTATTCGTTTTTGGTTCATTACTGGTATATGAAGGACACTCCACGTCTAACGTACCATTAAGACATGGCGTTTCATGTGCCGTTTCTTCATTAGATCGGTCTTGATAGCCTCCCACGCTACTTTGGCGAATCTTCTGCCTCATTTATGTTACATAAGTTTCAACAGAATTCGCGATTGTTCATTACTGGGTATGAAGACCACTGTCTTATGTATCATATGCCGCAACTACCTCCTGTTGGCCACCAAGGCTTTTACATCTCGTCAAGAGTTAAATCCCCCAGGTACGTTAGGGAGTATAAACTTTGAGGTTCAGGATGCAACTACTTTGAAGAAATGTAAGAAGAATCCCACAGCCTCTCTTTATTTTATCTGATACAACTTGAGCTAGTCAGCACTGTCTGGTTTAGATTGCTTCAATATTGAAATCCAACTTCGAACTTGAGCCACTTGCAAGATGCCAATATCCAACTTTCCCGGAAGTGGCTTCACTTGCATTATGAATGAATCTGAAGAGGTTTCAAGGAGTTGCTGAAATTGTTATTGAAAAATCTTGCCTTATGTCGGTGAATCCCGTCTGGAAATCTTCGCTCTTCTTCTTTTTCAACATTACTCTATTTGGTAGCCCTCAAGTAGTTGGCTCAATTTCGTTTGGTGAATATCATTTCAAGTGCTGTGTAGTCTGTGTGTGTTGTATAAAGGACCATGGACTTGTTCAGGGTCATCTCTCTCTTCTGGTTTTTCAGGTCCATTGCATGATATATGGATCCCCTGGAACTTCAAATTCATCTTCTCTTTCTCAGTTACTGTGGCTGTGTGGGCTGTTATAATATTATAAGGAGGTTCTACTCTCAGATTTTCAAATTCTTCTCCCCTTCAAAGTTTGCTAGGATATACAACCTCATTTACATGCTTTGGCGATGTGCTTGCACTCTGTGTTAACTGTTTCTGCAAGTTCATTTCCAGGTTCTGTCTTGACAGGGAAGAACAGCTGGAGTTGGAGTATGTATCTCTATAACTTACAATAGGCCTTAGGCCGTAATCATAGATGCAGTAGTATATTTCTACCAGTCAGAGGACAAGGAAATCGTGAGCAGGATAAGTGGTTATAGTGTTGTATTCATTGGAATATCTCCATTTTCCTTTCTTTTGTGGTCATTCACTTTTGACTCATTGGCTCCATCCGGAGCAAACATCGTTCGTGATCTTCCTCCTCCTATGGTTTTGCACTGCTGCGAAGTTAGGGGTACAGCACTGAATTGGATTCTTTCAGTCAATGAATGTGAAAAGCCTGTAGTCCCTAGTTTCTTCTGTTTACTCTCTTTCAAGCTGCTGAATCTCAATTGTATTTGAACTCAGTGAAGATTATTTGAATTGAACTTGTTTCCTAGTGTTCTCCCAGGTTTCTAACCGGCTTCAAGTGGTGGAAGGTGTTGGCTTTCTCCTTTGGATCTCAATCCCTAAATGCGTTGGGTAGGCAGGTGTTTCTTGGCTCTCTACCTGAACTAGTGCTGATGCTCCTTGCAGCAGAAGCCCGCCTGCTGGTTTATAGTGGCTTTGCTGCCCACTTTACAAAAGTCTATTGCTTTCCCCTTCTGGTATTTTGTGCTTTCTTTGGACCAGGAGTTCCACTGTTTATAAACTCCCTTGGTGATTACACTTTTGGAAGCAACCAGACTATACCATGGTATTTGTGAGTGCAGCTTTCTTCAAACTTTTCAAATTTTCATAATTAGTTAACATTTCTTGATGTGGCCATGTCCAGAGGATTCTTTTACGATGGTATCTGTTGAATATACACCATCAGAGTTATGTAAACATGAAGAGAGCAAAGTTACTCCAAGGCTTATAGCACCATGCAGGATCTGGTGATCTAAGCCAAGAGGAAAACCGTGTCAGAATGTCATAAGGATAACATAAGTTGAGGATGGATAGAGTTCATGAGAGAGTACCACAAGATCATCCGAAGAGTATCTTTGAGGTAATGATATTTTATACACTATGATAATCTGATCTTCATGAGGTTTCTGAGTTACTTTCAGAGGGTCCATTTCATGTTCAGGAGCTACAGAGGAGCCTTGTATGACATACCCTTAACATCATGCAACACTCGTTTTGTTATGTGATCGAAGGTTAATTGGACCTATCGTACCTGATGGTTATTGCTGAGACAAGAAAAGGATTGAAATGACAACAGAAATACAGTGGAACCTCTCTATTAAGGACACCCTCGAGAAGTGTTGTCCTTAATAGAGAGGTGTCCTGATTAGAGAGGTCAAATTGAATAGAAACAACCAATTTGGGACCAAACCTAGTGTTCTTAATTGAGAGGTTGTCCTTAATAGAGAGGTGTCCGCTAAGGGAGGTTCTACTGTACATACAATACTACCCGTTCCATATTCATACATGTAACTAAGGCAATCTCTCTCCTTCCATCTATTATGTACTAAGTGATGAAGAGGACGTCCATCAATATGGTGATTAATAATTCTAAAGCAATGATTTATGTATTGATGAGTGGGAGGTAATTAGGCGGCCATCTTGGATTGAGTAAGGTCATCTTATTTTGGACTGATTCAAAAATGGATTAAATGGAAGTTCTTATATTCTTGCTGAAGTCTTTCAATTGAATTCCCAGTTCTCACAAACCCAAACCTAGACAAAGCAATCAGAATCAGAACTTTCCACAATACCTTTCAATCAGAGGAAATAATTTTCAATCAAGCGCAGTTTTAATTCAGCAGATTTGGCGATGATTCCTTCAATGATTTCGGATGCGACAGCTGGGTCCAGGAATCTAAACCTGAAAATTGATTATCAATCTTTGGGTGATTTAGCCTATATTGGTGGACCAACGGCAACCTTATCTGGAACCACATTGAGACATATTGCCTGATAAGTTGGTAAATGGTTTGTGGCGGGTGTAGAATTGGTTTTTCTGTGCTCGATTTCTGGATATTCCGGTCATTGGTTTTTGTGGTACATGTAAGTGGTGCCATGGAATCTTCATCTTCACCATTCACATTTTCATGACATCACGTGATGCATACACCATATTGCACCCCACACTCCACAAAAGCAAAAAAAAATTAAAACTCCAATTTTACCAATCCATTTGTTAATAACCAATCTTAATAAATAATTAAAAGTGGTTTTTTTTTCAAGTGATGAATTTGAAGTTGACGTGCTTCAAATGCGGTTGGACCGTAAATCAGCAGATCCATGTTATATTGAAAACCTAGTCATCGTTAAAAAAATGATCTCAATGATTTGGTGAGGATATTACATTATAATAAAGAATAGAGAATATGACAAGGTTCAGATTAAATTTCTACTTAGATTGTGCAAATGGTTCTTCTTGATGTTCTTCAATATCGTTCGAATTGTGCTGGAGGGTTGCTTTTGAATGTTTAATGATGTCGTCAAATTGAGAAAATTAGAATTAGATGGAAATGATTTAGGTGACTCACCTTGTCATATACAGGGCTTTGAAGATAATTTAGCCAAATATATAAAGCAGATGGTATGAAAACCATTAGCAACAGGGCTTATCTGATGATATGTTCGACTATGATAGCCTTCAAACCGAATAAAGGCAATTTACGAAGTTTTGAGAAAACACTTTCCCCCCACCTTTGCCAGTTTTTCTTTGCCTGACTTTTCTTGCCAAGGCAGCTAGGTCTCGTGTTGTGGAGTATAAGTTTTACACATTGTTCCTCACTACAATTAGCCATCCAGTTATATCCAATTGCCGCAGAGCATGTGCGCTGAGTAGCAATATTGTGATTAGATTTCTTAACGTATCTTTGTCATATTACATGAGACATGAGAGTATGGGGACATCTTCACATATTGATCGCCAAACTAGAATGTCTAAGTGAGGAAATTGTACATTGTCTAGTGTATATTTGATATTGCTTTTTCCGTGGTAATTACTTTTCTGTGCAGGTTTTGTTTAATATTGTTCCGTCAAATATTTTTTATGAGGTAAATACAGTGTAGGGATTAGGAAAGTTTTACATTCTGAACAACTTGTTTTCCTGTCCCCATTGGTTTATGTGTAAGATTGGATGACATGCTGGGAATTGTAAAAAGTGTTACTTGTATTTATTGGTTTTTGCTGATTAAAAAGTGAAACAAAGTTTTCTCAAGACTTGGAACTAATCCTGTGTTATTACCTTTCATTTGCAGATGTTGATATTGATGAGCTAATCTAATTTACATAATGATAATGTTGGCTCATTTGCATGAATTTGTTTCTCTTGTTTTGCATGCTTTGTGTAATAAAATTAATATTGTAATTTGTATTAAGATTAGCTAAACACTAGAAGTTGCAAAATAAAAACAAATTACCCTCTTCGCAATTTTCTATTTGAAATTCAATTCAACTGTTTTGATGTAATCTGCACGAATCTGGGGTACTAGATTATAAAAGAGAATAGAGAAGTCCATTAACCATCTTTGTTATCTAGGTTGGTTAATTCCTGTCAGCCAGGGAAGTGTACACCTTCATGAGGTTATAACTCACCCACATCAGTATGTGCACTTGCCACCCCTACATAACAAAGAACATAGTAAATGGACTCCTCCACCCTGTAGTTCATCAAGTGTACCAATGGCCGCAGTGTTTTTGTGCATTTGTGTGCTGTGAGATTTCAGTTATACTTACTTGATATTCAACGTGTTGTATGCTTTATTTAACAGGTCTTCAGCAGTCCACCTTATGTAAGTGACCGGCGATGTTATTTTTTGTTTTCCTTTCTTTTGTTTGATTTCTATCCTCCTTCCGTTTGTTTTCTGTCCCAGTTTTCTCGTCCCTTCACTTTAACGTCAGCAATCAGGTGTTAGCAACACTTTCGCTCTTTTCTTAATACTGAAAATGAGCATTTTCTCGGTTGTTTTATTTTCACATATTATATTGTGCATTACTCTTCTTGAAAAGACATACATTTTCTTTGTAAATTGCAAAAAAAAATTTATTTGAAAAACCAAAGAAATTTTGAAGAAAAACTTTTATTTGTAAGAAGATTTCGCCAATTGCAAAAAAGAGCTGCAAAAGTTTAAATCATTACAGTAAGTAGAGATTAAAACTTTGAGTCAATATTTTAATTAGTGGTGTGATGCGTGAGATTTTGATGAGCTGTGTTGATGGGTGGCGGTTTGATTCTTTGGGATGGTGGAAATTAGTAAATCTTCTATTTGCAATATATGTTATTATTTAGTGCACGGTCATGGGTTACGTTGCATATGTTTCACTTGAGGTGGCGACTCATACACAGTCATCATCATCATCATCATCATCATCAACACCATGGTGTTGTAGTCCTTGTGGATCTTTCCCTTGGACAAGCAAAGCATCTGGCCAAGTCCATGATGAAAAGTTTTGTAGAAACCTAGAGCAGTTTTGATGCTGAAATCACTGATTAGCAGTATTCTTGCTACAGACTGTCCTGAAAAGTCTCTCTATATCTCTTTGCATTTCTATTGAACCTGGCTTTAGAGTTGTTAGAGTAATGCTTGAAACCATGAATTCAGACCTCAAAAGTGCCAGGCTAACTAGCAAGCATTATAGTTCCCTACTGTAGTAGATTGTCCTACAGTCTCCAAATCTCTTAGCGTGCTAGGTAGAGTTAGAGTATCTTACTTCATTCTTGTCTTTAGATTCTCTCGACATATGATATGTTGTGCCTCATATAACTCTTTTTCACTCTTGCAACTTTAACAATACAACACACTGATCTTTGATTTCTCAGTAATTGTCTCATCTACACCGCTTGCTCAGTTTCTTTGGCAATAACATTAACCTTTACCAATGCCCGCAAACCCTTTCAAATGGCTGTGACCATGGAATAAAATGGCGGCTATGACCTTGATAATATGGTGGCTATGACCTTGAAAAGATGGTGGCTATGACCTTGAACTGTGAGCAAGGTCTGACCAGTGTTCCCCTCATTGCTGACATTAAGATAATGCACCACCTCTTTTTTTCTGGTTTGATCTGTTGGAATACCAATACAGGGCTTGCCACTTTACGTCAGCTCATGGCGATGATAATCATTGATCCTTTTCACTTAGTTTCTTGCCGTGGTTTATAGGTTTTGGAACCTTGCATATATCAAATGTTTGATATGGTGGCAAGAGTTTTGGTACACGTTTGCATAGTCTTTTCTTCACCCTATGATGAACATTTCTTTCATAAACAAGTACAATTTCATTTATGTTATGTGCAGTCATTCAAAGTAAGCTTTATGCTTTTGCTGTTTAAAAGAAACTGTTTCCAACATCAATACCACATGAGAACACGTCAGAACATGACAAACTTTTCATTGTCTCTTACAAAGGAAGTTGGCATCATCTGCTGACTAGATTTTTTGAAAAACATGATGTACACTTTTGTGGAAAATGATTCACAGTCATGATCAGCTCTGAAATAAATACGGGTATGTCAATTTGGTGAAATTTTGGTGAGTACAGGCTTTTTGCATATCGGATCGATCTTTGTGAAATACACTGTAGTATGTTGTGATCAGAGCACCAGTACTTAGCGTGTCTGTTAACCTGGCAGTGTATCATGTAGTGATCACAGCATCTCTTCACAGCTTCTCTTGTTTATGTGATTTAACATTGTTACATTTGTACCGGCCAAATCTGGTCAATTCTGGCCTACCACCAACTTCTTAACCCATCCATAAAGCATATTTTTAATCTACAACCGAATCCAGCTTTGTACATTCAAATTTCCCTCCATTTCATCTCCACTGCTAAAAACCAAACTCAGGAATGACTTATGTATTTGGTATTGCTACTGTCAAAAATCTATAAATTTGTCATGTTTGCTACTAAACATGTACATCTAATTACACCCACTCGCAGTTTGAAGAAAAAAACAACAAGAATCCAATAACATGAATGAAACATTAGATGTGCTGACGGCTATGACAAGTTTTCAATATTGCTGTGTGATCGTGATCATCTCCACGATTCAATATCCAATATAAATGAAGACTAGACTATATGTATCAAAACATCAATATTGCTTCATTGTATTTGTAACAACGATTGAACCAGGAATCATGAGCACCTTAGAATGTATGGAATCTGACACGAAACTTGGTTAAATTTCTCCAAAGTCCGTGGCTTTTAGAATCTGCAATAACATGTAAATGCCGGAGAAGACCGGGAACAAAACGCCAATAAACAGTGAATACCCCGGTTGGGTTAATTGCAACCAGTGTGAAAAAAGAAACAAGTGATTCTCTGATATTTCCTCATGCTGGGTAACCCATGACCACCAGTCTGACATCAACTGAAGCTGTGGCCAACATGTGTCATGTCCGTTGCATATTTAATGTTTCCCTTCACACCAGTGTCCTGTCTGTTACTTGAATAAGAACGTTTGGTCGAAACCTGTAAGAAAAATATGCCTTTTGGGCCCCCTACCAAATATTGGGGCAGAAAAATATGTTTTTCGGTTGCCGCTGGTCCCCATGTGGACTGAAAATGATGTTCCTGCAGATTTTAGAACCTCATCAGCCCTTGGTACCGTAGCAGTCAAACAGAATAACTGAGTGTGGTGCTGTTCTCAAGATTAAATTGGAGTTGCCGCCAGCCTCATTGTGTCGAGTCAGCAATTGCATGTTATCACACCAGTGACTTGTCGATTTCATGCAAAACAAAGCACGTCGGGAGTCAATATGCCAATAAATTGCCACTCGGGATGTTTGGGAACAGTGTTCATGAATATGGAGTGATGGACCGGTGGTGGTGACTGACGAGATGCAAGCAAGAGCAAGACACTTAACCTCACCTATATGTATCTTAAATTCGAAGTTTGCCCTACCAGAATACCATACCGATCAAAACTTGAAAGATTTCAAGCCTGCAGTGGACAAGCATCTCTCCGCCTGGGGAGGGATTCTCCTAGTCACTTTTAGATTAACTAGGAGTCCTCCTTGTTTTGTAGTAGCCCATGTACTTTCCATTCTCTGCTTCTGTGCAATTATGTTGACGGAAAAGAAAAGATCACTTTGTCTTTAAACCCTGTTGGTGGTACAGAAAGTCACTTCCCCAATTTACTTTGTGTAGCTTGCTTCAAGCACATGCTGAGATCATTTCACTTTGATGTGGCTATGTATGTTTGAGAACAAAGGAAGGAGCTTCGTCAGCCTCCTTATAATGACTTAAGGTGTATATTTTTGGGTGAAATCAATTTTATACTTGAAGAGCAACGTCATCAAGTTCTAGTTCTTTTTAGTGTGTCATCGACAGTTTATGCTTCAAGTGCATGGTACCATCGCTGAAACTGAGTCATGGCTCACATTTTTTCAACCTTTTGGCTTTCCTGATGAGGTTACCACTTAGTGTTCTGAGCGTAAGTCTGATGGTCGATATCGTAGAAGTTTGCGTGCCTCCACGATCACTGCTTGAGTGCACGTCATCGTGAACAGAATCTTCATTGGCATGGCATGCATACTGATTTGGGGGGAGACAAAATTTACGTACGTAAATTAACCACGCCTTAAAGTTGACCTTCTGCAGGAAGTGTGGTCTTATTGAATAAAATGGCACGAGAGCCAATCAACCTAATACATGTTATACGAAGCAGATAGCTCGAGTAATTAGTGTCCTGATTGCATCGATCCCATGCTATGAATTACGAGATGTACATCATGATATTTATCATAGTTGTGTTACATTCTTTAGCAGAGACTCTAACTGTGGGATGCAATGTGGCAGTTGCTTCTCTGGATTTTAACAGTGTAAACTGTATATTGAATGATATGGCGTGGTCTGCAAACAAGAAATTGCTAGCGCTGCGACACAGCTTTCTCACAGGAAGTGGACTTCCTCTGGAGAGGGTTAACCCTCAGAGGCATGCTTACTAATCTAATTCAACGTGACTTATCGTTCATATTCACGTGACTTCTCCTGAAATTAATGACACCTGATAATCATACTATCCCTTTCATCACAAATCATCTTGGACTGCTGTGCGATTAGTGTGGGGCACTGTCTATGAGTGTACAGTGACTTTAGCCTACCGAGGTGGAACAGATGTTGAACCGAGCGCTGGTGGTGTCATTCTGCTTCCTTAACCCCTTGAGAGTCACAGGCGTGATTTGCATCCGGATTACCTGATCACCATGGTTTCAGCAATAAGGGAATGTCTGGTAATGAGCAAACGGCAGACTTGTTTGAGTAGTGTGGGACGTTTTCGGAACCGTGTCGGTTGTTGGGAGGTCGATGACAGGAACATGAAATATTGTATTTATTGAAATAATCAATCATGTTACTAGTATTGACGAGCCATTTCTGTCTCAAGGTATATGTGTCTTTGGGAATCGCATAATGAGTAGACATCTTAGACTTTCCGTACTGTGCTGAAGATGCTGTTATCCGATCTAATGAAGCAAATTGAATTTGTCTCGAGATAATCAGATTTCTATGTGAAGCATCTTCATGTTCTTGTAGTGTATGTATTTATGATGTTCATTTAAAAGCTATTAGAGGTACTTTCCAGGCTCATGCAGTTTTATCACTTGGCTCAAAATATTTTGTCAACCTTTTCATTCTTTTGACCCAAAAAGTTCAAGTCCAGTTGGAAGGACATTACTCTGCAGAGAGAGGGAGGAACAGCAGTGTGGGGGATTTGTACCCCAAGAAGTGCTGGTTGGAGAATCGAAGAGTCCTCTGAATGGTCCACAAAGATTCTTAGTCGATCAAAGTTACAAAGTAGCAGTTGAAAGTTTTGTGCAAACTCTGGACCTGCAACTAGTATACAATGTTATACAATAGTTTAGTTTTTCACTTAAGCGTTGGAAGTTTTCATCCATTTGGTAACAAATTTATTAATGGGTCAACAGAACCCCACACATTGTTTGTAGTCTGATAGCGTTGTATCTGCACTTAATTCATTTAGAAACTCCACACTCTGCGATAACACAGCGGCGTTCATTTCCCTTGTTGCCATTACTCGGGATGATCTATCGTGGTATCTCTGCCGAGGATGCTCGTGACTGGCTCATTCTTAGCGGCTGAACGTGACAAGCAAGTTGGAGGAGGAGGGGGAGATCATGTTTGGCACTTTAATGGACGCCCGTCTCTCGCCTACTTGTTCATCGTTCACACAGCTTCAAATATGAATTGCGCGGTCACACTCTTTACCAATCTAATCATTTATTGAGATTAATTCCTTTGAGGGTATAGTCAGAGTGATTATGAATATCGTTTAGTCTAAGCGAAATCAATAAAGTTAATTGCTGGAAATAAATCATCATTTTCGGAAGGACTTGCAGTTTAACGCTTTAGAGATTAAATACGTTAAAGTTTGGACTCAGCCAGAATATAGTGAAACAATGCCAGAAAATACATTGCAAGGAAATGTTGCCAAAGTTGTTTGTACAGTGCTGCTACATTACAACTGTATGTGCTGAAAAACAGGGAAATATAAAAAAAATTCAAATGTAGTCAAAACTCCTCAGGCAATGGAAGCTAAGAAAACTGTTCTAGGCTGACTTGTTATTGTTTCCACGATTGCTCTTATCAGTTCCGAACGTAATGGATCAGGCTTGAAAATCTTAAGTAAATGGATGAAAATGACTTTGTCTCATTAAATTTCCATACCTCTTGGAAATTATCGCGACTATTCGAATTCTGCTCTAGTTCAAGCCGTACAACTCCATCTAATTTGTGGAATTCACCATCCCGTTAATCTGACTATCATGCTTGATCATACGTCAGCTTCTCGAATGACTTTGAATATTTGACTATCTTTCTGGTTTTTTTGTGCGAAATGCTTTTGCATGGAATCTTTTGCTGAGAGGCTTTTAAGCGATGGAGCTTGGTATGCAATGACGTATTGAAATTTCTTTGCTTTCGTTGAAATTCATGGTTTTAATGATGACTCTGCAGCGAGAGGCTAACTTCAATAGTACTCTATCATTTTCACTCTTTGACAAATGGTTTCAAGAGTTGTCACTGTCGCAATAACAAAGTGAATGATTTTCAATCTGCCAAGGAAACTTGATCAGAAGCTATTTGCCGAAATTTAAAAAAAAAAGGCGTCTGAAGCAAAGCTGTTTCAAATCGTGGCCAAGTTAGCATGGTACTCGATCCATTGACAATCCAGCTTCAAATACTTCATCTCGTGAATTATGGAAATTGGAATCGATACCAATCGCACAATTTCCTATGCAATCTGATTGGTTGATTGCTACACTGTTGACAACTGTTCAAATCTGGTTCCACATTCACCACGTTCATCCGGAAAGTAAAATGATAAAGTGCATGTTGCTAATTAAGAAAGAAAAAAATCAGCCCTTTATGATGAGGAACCCCCAAACCGCCCTCATCTGTGATAAATTACTTCATAGTTTCATAACTTTTGTAACGAATTGCTTTGTCTAAGCTGATCATTACAAGCTTTCCCCAAAGGAACATTCACAATTAGGAAAATTGCAAAACCTCAGTGAGATTGCAGATTGCAAATAGCTTGTGCAATTATTGTGATGGATTGCTCCCTTGATACGGAGGGTATATATCTTGGTTAACTTTCTAGCGGAACCATGAAGTGGTTATCACAAAGACATTGGCACACTTGCAGCATTTGTGAGAATATTTTCTAAGGACGTGAAGGAGTCGACACCATGAGATGTCTCTGTGAGAGACTTAAATGAGTATCAATTGCTTGTTTTAAAAAAGATTTCATCCTTCTATGAATGGCAGCCATTACCTCTCTTACACCAAGAGAGTTTTGGAGTTGTCTATCGAATTCTTGCTGTCTGAAATTTGTAGGGCACATTTGCTTCTGTCAAAACCCCATCACAATCTAGTGCTTATCTCGTGTCTATTTCCCTTGCTGACAAAGGCAAGAACGAATTTGCTCTTTATCTCCCACCAGCACACTCTTTGAAAACTGCTCTTCTCTTGTAGCGTCAAGTGCATCAAGTGGGGGGAAAAAATGGTGTTTTTATCAAAGCTGGCCTTAGGCAGGACTTGGGATGAAACGAGAGGATTTCTCATCAGTGTACGTGTCAATTCGCCGAACAATCTCCACAGAAAAAACAAGCGGTGTATTCCCTTGGGCTAACTCTTCACTGACGAGAGACTTCGTACATTGCTTGGTTTAGATATAACAGTGGGTTGGTGGTCTGAAGAGTCTATTTGACATGATTGGGGAGGAGTTACTGTGGAATTTCCCCTGATGGGGTATCGAGCACGAAGATCTTGAGGTTCAGGGACCGATCCTTCCTCAATGGTTGGATGAGTAACCACCATAGGCGAAATTTGTTTGGCTGCAGTTCCCTGACCAAGTATGAGATGACAAGAGACTCCGGTGAGACCATGGTGTCAATCGAAATAGCGACCTTACCATCAAGGATCTGACTCGAATCAAACCTCTTGACCACTCGATTTTCCTCTCCACTCGCTGACTGACCACCCGAACATTCACATATTGACCATTTTGGGCTCACTCGACTTCATCCCTTCAGAGTGTCTCGTCAGTTATTAGTATTCTCAGTAGCGTCTTCCAGGAAATTTAATGCTGGGCCCAGTATCCCAGCCAATAACAGCCAGCTTTGATGGCTTTCCGAGACTCTCCTTGCTATGCTGTGAAGATGAGTCCGAGGCACGACTGTCGTGTTGGGAGCCATTCCCAAAATTGATTGTCGTGCCTAAAGAGGTTTAGCGCCGATAGACCTGGTGTATCAAGATCTAAACTATGATGAAGGGGGAAATCTGGTGTTCTTGGCATTTCTTAGCAGAAGGTTGCAGTTTTCCATAATTGCACTTAGAGATATGGGTATTTGATGTCATGGGCTGGTCTTTGTGGCAAGGATTTGGTGTTAGTTTCACAATGGGGTCCTGATTGGGTTTTCTAGCTGGTCTCATCTTTTAACTTCACTTCAGGATGTTCAAAGACAATCATTACAGTGTCATGCATGGCAGTGATATTGTGCCATAGCAGGTGGGTCTAAGGGAGAACTACCATATTTACCGTCTGAAACCTTGTGATGGGAACAAGTTGCCTCGACGTATAGCTTATTCTTAGCTTTATGGCATTGGAACATCAAATTCGAGGTTGGGGTCTCTGCAATATGTATTGAACAAATCTCATTTGACATGATGTACTAATTGTATAGTGGGTGGTTGAACTTTTATCTATGGAGATAAATTATAATGAAGATCGATGAAGACCTGGACTTGACCTTCAAGCTCTGGCTACTTGAAGTCCAAATAGTGAGAATGTCAACTGCTCGCGTGATGTGAACCATTTGTTTATCATGTTGACAGAATCGATGAAAGCTTGAGATTGCCTTTTTCAATTGATCACCATCGGAAGTCTGTCATGTTTTCTCTTATAACAAATAATTGGTAAATGAGAAAGTGGGTCTATAATGTGGGTTAGTAGCTAGAGCGCTTAAGAAAGTGGGCAGAGCTGCTTGGCCAGTTGTTGAGATTGCCTGAGAATATGTTATTGGACAGAGGGTGGCAGACTTGTTGGAGTGGGTGAGACTCCATGCCTTGGTCAGTTGTGAATTAGCCATCTGTCAAGGAGTGAGGAGTGGAACTGCACAGGGCTGGAGGCGTGCATGGTCAAGGAGTGCTACATTTGGGGGAAGGGCACTAGGGGTCCTCATACCTTCCCGACTTAGAGAGTGTTATGACCCATTGGAATGATAGGTTTTGTTTTCCTTCTATTGATTCACCACATGTCGTATCGCATGCTTCTGCTCAGCTTCGATGATACTTCGACACGATATCCAATAACCGATAAATGTTTCCGATAACATCTTGAATTTCACAAATGTTGAAGTCTTCTCTGTCAAGAATAAAGAGTACTGAACGATCGTTTCTTTCAATCTTGAGACAGAGCTAGCTGGAGCTATTACAATTGACACCACCTGCAGTTGATTTGACTGTAATAGAAAAGTAATTTTGGGTTTCCAGTTGCTTCCAGCAACCAGTTTGATCTCAAGCGACGTATTTGAGAGACCAAGTGGAATCTATCAGGCCGGCTTTGAGCCGAAATCACTGTCTTGCGGAGGCAAAGAAGAAGAACTGAACCGAAACTTGATCACTCAGTACCTTAGAGAAGTTGTCTCTGATCTTCAGAAAAAGTTAAGATGGAGTTTCTCTCTGATCCATTAAACTTGAAGATGATTGCGACTGAATCGGAATGCTTTCTCTTCATCTTTCTGGTGATGTCAAAGTTGCCAAATAACCATCATTTCAGAAGAAGCATGCAGGAGCTATTGTCTCTCTACTCAAAGACGTTTGCTGACTAACTTGTACAAGTATATTGCGACTGCCATCTCAGGCTGTATGTCTTATTCTTGTCACATCTTGTGTTTTTCAGTTGGTGGGCGCCCAGTTTGACCTTGAGAAGAACTTCATCATCCAGGAGCCAGAGAGCATCACTCATATGGTAGAACTGCTCGAGCACTGCACACCAAAACTACAGGTAAGATCACAAGCTCAGAATAAGATAATCTACCAGTAGGGAGAGGCTGTCCTTGACTATTATCTAGTCATGTGGAGTCCTTTACCAGGTTTTCTTTACGAACAACACCCTCTTCTGTTCCCCCTGGCCATCACCTAGTACTTTCGTTATTGTGTGTCAAAGAGTGATTCGGGTTGTAGCCATGATTCCAGAGGATAGAGCCAAACTCATAATACAGCCAGAAATGACCATCAAATCACTGCAGTATTCTGCAAACACTGGCCAACTCACCTTGAGCGACAGTCCATTGATTTCCTTTCCCTGACTCCCCTCCACAATTGGCAACCAAAAGAAGTAATCTATTTATCCCAGGCGAGTTGGCCGTCTTGCCTCGGGATAGCCACGGATATGGGGAATCGATGCGAAGGGTAAAGATTCTATGGGATTGTGATTACAAGCAGTAATAAAGGAGGTTCCGTTCGTGAACGCAATATTTGATTGAGGTCCTCCACGATGAGTTTGGGGCTCTTGATTACCTCCGAGGTGTGATATCTAATTATTTGTGATATGGAGGAGCCCTGGAGGAGATGCTCACAAAAGCCAATAGACTCAAGACTGACATTAGTAGTTAGGGTATCACTGTGGACTGAGTGGCCATTGCGCAGACAATTGCAGACTAACATTTTGCCAAAAGAACCAAGACAACATGTTTGCCTAGTGTTTGACTCCGCAGTTTTCCTTGAATACTTGTATCCGTTTTCACTGTCAACTCAAAGGTTCTTCTTGCAAAAAGGTGGTTGCCAATGATATCTGCGTGGGAAGAGAGGTAAAAACGCAGTCCATTGAAGAGGAACATTTGGCAGTAAAAGTCATATGTTTGCCCACGCAGTCTCGAGTCAAACGTACTTCTTGAAAGTTGCTGTAAATATCACAAGCGTAGAGGTACTTTAAGTAGTCTTGGTTCCACTACAGGGTTTAGATCCGTTTCTATCGCATCCGCATCAGGTCCGAACTTAGCTTAGTCCGGACTAACGAATGTGGTGCAGTTCGACTACAGGATTGGTAAGTTAACAGGTACGGCTACAGGCGGCGCCACTCTATGCGCGTTAGGCTAAACTCTTCAAAACTGGAGGTAAGGAAACATGAACAGCGAGCCATAGTTAGGATAAAGCACTAGAATTTACTTAAATTAAGAATTGAATAATGAAATGAGAAATGAGAACGAATCAGAGTTGACCTGTTGACAGAAATACCGCGTGTTGTTTTGACAGAACCAACATTTCCGCTCATGCGCAATACGTTCACATTGACACGCCACCTGTAGCCGTACTTAGTAACTTGATCTTAATCCGGACTAATGCGGTTCCATTACAGGTAATTTCTGCTTTAGATCCGGGTCTATTCTAAGTTCGGCTTAAATCCGCTTGTCCTATCCGCACTTAATAAGACCGCTCTTAGTGAGAGCCGGACTTGTTTAGTCCGGACTAGCTGTAATGGAATCACAACTAATTCGGATGTAGTCCGCACTTTCCTGTAGTGGAACCGCAACTTATGTAGTAAAGATAGACAATCTTAGATCATTACGGTGTCATTATTGGCTTGTTCAGACAGCTGGGTCAAGTGCTGACCGTACTAAGGGTAGTTTCAGTGATCATAATCTACATAAGAGCCAGACAGTGGCGTGTTGACTTCTAAATTAGAGGTTGGTGGAAGGCTTGTTGCTGTGTGTTAGGGTCGTGATGGTGTTTGCTGGACAGTTGTTAGGCTCTGACTGGCTGCAGAAGAATGATTGACATTGTTGGTACGTGTCCATGAATGGACCCAGGACATCCTTGAGAAGTTTGCTAGCTAGGTTAAACTTATCCACAATGGAAATGCAGTCTGAATGCTTGTGTAGCTGACTAATGATATGAGACCCAATGTGGGTTGAGGTAGAAGGCGGGGAATGTAGCTTTTTGGTTGCTATGTTCTCAAATCTGAAACTTCATTCACTTTCTTAAACCGGTGTTTGAAAAGAAATGTTTCTCTCCCACTCCCAGAGTCGAGCTTGATGTGGGAGCACAAGTCAAGTGAACCAACTGATCTGAGACAGCACTCTCAGCAAACCTCAATATGCCTTTCCGCTCGTTGCTTTGGTGCACCAAAAGATTGAAAATTGTCTTTCCCTGTATTTACCTTGCTCCCAACATACACTTAAGATGGATTACAATTTACTGATTGAGAATCAAAGCACATCTTCTGATCCAATCACTTTGATGCCGAATCAACTCTCGTCTGCTTCATTGATTTAAAACGCCCAGCGTAAAATTTACAGGCAACCATCGGTGAAAGCTGCTCCGTTAAATCTGACTGTTCTTGTTTTAATGCAAACTTTGATCAATTGCTGCTCACTACTTTTATTGGTGGATTGATTATTTTCATCGTCAACGTGATCTGCGTTAACATAAGGTTCAGTTGGGGGTCCTTGTTTGACGTACGGGAACCAGCTATCAAATTGATGGGAAGTGCGTGCTGCATCAGAAATGTAAAAATTGACACAACAGGATCTGCTCCATCCTGAGTGTCCTGAGCCTGGTCATTTTTTCAATCAGTAACATGGAAGGGGAGGAGCATGGTGATGACCTTGGTTTCTGTGACTGATACCAAGCAAGGAGTCCTGTGCATTGTCTACTATTTCTCCACTTGTCAATTACCATCGTAAAAATTAATATGAACTCATCGAGTTTCATCTCCTGGGTTTTAAATGATCCCACCAAGTCGATATGTTCTGACAGAACTCAGGTGCTGAAAAATGTATGATAGCTTCAAGTATTTTCAAAGAAAAGGCTTGGCAAAGGTTTCCCTATCATCTATATTGAAGTCTGTCAGTATCACCTAGAAAATATCTGCCTCAAACAGAAATAGGCTGTCTGCTGTTTGGGAATAAAAGCGGGATAATAGGAAGGAATCTGAGCACTGAAGAGATCATCAATCTTGATATCAAAGATACCAAAAATGTGTGGGCAGCTGTTGCATCTCTGACTGTTTAACATGCTGAGAATCAAATCACAAGTGTCAAAGTCAGAAGTCTTAAATATGTGAGGGCATTTATTGTTGGAAAATGTCAATCTCGGGAATGAAGACTTAGAGATGCTGTTATCGCAATAAGGGTTGTTAATCCGATCAGTCTGGGTTACCGGATATTTTTCTCTATCGTTGGGTTTTTTCTTTGCGGTTTTGCAATTTGAAAGCGGCTGTCGCTTGCTTGAATCACATTCTCAATTAGTCAGTCGTCATGTTGTCATGGCTATGTATCTGGTTGCAGCGACCGAAGATAATGACTTATTCAGGTTCTTCAAAGCTCGGATGAGTTTTTCTTTAAGACTATGATAACATGTTCACGCCTTGTCAGTTTCTTTGGATGCAAAGTGAAATCTTGTCACACAAGACTGAAGCGATTTTTGTGTTGCAGAATGTCGTCACCAGTGTTCAAGAATTTCAGCCTAAGGATGAGACACATTATCGCATTGTCAATTCTTTTCTTTGAGCATTTGGAATTTTCTGTTTAATTTCTTTCCCCATTTGTACTTTCAGGCTGAGATATGGAGTGTGTTTATCGCCATGGTGAGGAAAAGCAAGAGGAACTCTCAGGCGTGTACGGAGGTGGAACTCATCAATTATGTCCTCAACAGGCTACCGGAGGCTGATGATGTGGTTGCAGGTCAGTAACGACTGACAACATTACGTGTCTTGTTATTGGAAATAAAAAATTATCATTCCAGTGCCTAGATTTGGAAGTGGACTGACCGTGTGGTTTGCTTGGCAACCTCCACCGAAATGGAGATTGGGCTTGCAGACATGCCAGACTGCTTGTGTAAAAAGACAAAATGGTCACCCTACCTTGTAACATTTCCCGTTGGGCATGTATGGGTAAAGAAAATAAATATATTTTGGGGTGTGGGGAGAGATTTGATGACCACACCCATCAGTACATCAGATCTGTTGGCCAGTGTTTTTGATGTGCCCAGCGTTGTAGGTCACCCTCTTAAAGGATGAAAAAGAAAGACACTACCAATACCATGGTCTTAATTAAAGTTGTTATCAAGGTATAAGCCGTCTTCTGCCATGTACATTACCCCACGCTGTTAATTACCCTCTCTCTCTCTTCAGATTTGCTAATTGATTTGCTGGGAGCGCTAGCAAGCTACAGCATCACTGTCAAGGAACTCAAGGTTCTCTTTACTCACTTGAAGGCAAGGAATGGAAAATGGGTAAGGCTTGCAATTAACAGTCAGGCAAGGATCATCAGTGGAGGCCGTTCAAGCTCATTGTTATTTGTCAAAATGGCAGGTTGATTGGCCTGCATCATTTCCGTCTGACATTGCTTGATTCACGAGTAATATTAAAAGATGCAATGTCTTGATTAATCTTACTGGTTTTAATACAGTTTTACAAAAGTTGATTGAACTGGGAAACACTCATTGGAATCACTCCAAGCAAGTGAAAATGAGTGCTTTTCTTTGCAAAATCCAAGGTACATCCATAGTAACCAGAACGATAGTCATAGTTTGTTTGTACCCCTGTTTAACCTTGTTGCAGGCGAGACATTCTGTGAAGTTGTTGTCTGTCCTGCGTCAGATGCCCCAAAGACATGGGCCGGATGAGTTCTTTAGCTTCCCGGGCAAAAAGGGATCGGTAAGTACTAGATCTGTCTGTCCTTGGGCCACAGGACAAGAAAGATAATCAGTACTCTTTCCAGTCCGGATTTGAAGTTAAAATACCAAGTGTAGCCCAAGGGCAAGTGATAATTATGCTTGACGGTGCGTTGTTAGTATTTTGTAAGGTGGGTACTCCAAGAGGTTGGAGAGGCTACCAACCTAAAGCTAAAGGAGACGTGAAAAGACGACACTGTGTTAATGATGTCAGTACAATGGAGCATTGATTGAGGGAGAGAGGTTCACAGCATAGTGATAGAGCTTGGAGCAGACGGGAGGAAACAACTAAAAGCTTGTGACTAGGAGTGGTCACAATAGCCATCAGAAGTCAAACTTTTTGAAGGGCCGGAACTTAAGCCCAAGCAAATAATCCTGCAAAACATACCCCGAAGATGTTGATGTGTCATCGCTGTGACGACCCTCAAAACTTTTATGATTATTTTCTAGGCCATTGCCTTGCCGCCTATTCGCCAGATGCCATATCAGAATGGGTGGACATTCTCCACATGGTTCCGGTTAGATCCGGTCACAGGGGTGTCAATAGAGAGGGAAAAGCCATATCTTTATTGGTAGGTAGTAACACGAAATAATGGACCATGATAGCTATCCAATGCAAAATTTGCCATGAGCAGAATCGCAGTCTTGAAAGCTCTGTAGAATTGTCTATTCCTTTAAGTGGTTATTGAAAAACTGGCTCATATGTTTAATATTTATATATTTTTGCTTTCAGTTTCCGCACGGGTAAGGGTATCGGATACTCAGGTCATTTCTTGGGCAATGCCCTTGTCATCACTGCCATGAAGATCAAGGGGAAAGGCTTCCAGCACTGTGTCAAATTTGACTTCTTGCCAAGGAAGGTGAGTACTGTATCAAAAGTAACATTCCCGCCTTTCCTTCTTCATCAGTTTTCTGCCAGATTTCCACTTGGCTGCCTAGATTAGCATAACAGTTGGATTTTCTAACCCATTGTCTATATCTTCCAGTGGTACATGGTGTCAATAGTACATATCTACAACAGATGGAGCAAGAGTGAACTTCGGTGTTACGTTGATGGTGCTCTGGTCTCACAGACGGACATGTCCTGGTTTGTCAACAGTAGCGATGTAAGTTCTCCGGGAGATAAAACTCTAAGCCATTAAACTTTAGTTAATTCTACACCATTATGATAATGCTTGCGGGACTGCTCATTGTCTTCCTGCTAGTTAGTTAGAGTCAAGATTGATGGTTTAATCTTCATGGTGAACAAGATTGGCTTCAGAAATGATCCCTGTGGGACTCCTTTCTCTGAACATGCTAAAAGGAACACAGTTAAAATTTTTTGATGCCGAAGCTAGAAGGGAGCATCTTGAGCTGAAACATTGGTTGAATTTTCCATACAAAAGGATATTAGACGTAATTATGATTGGTGATGATATCTACATGTACCTACAACTGACGTTTTCTGTTCCAGCCTTTTGACAAGTGTTTCATCGGTGCATCGTCTGAAAATGAGGTGGATAGTATGTTCTGTGGTCAGATGTCGACGCTGTACATGTTCAGTGAGGCGCTCACCCCTCAGCAGGTTCAGGCCGTACACCAGCTTGGCCCTGGTTATAAGGTAATAAAGAGACTTTGAGTTTATGCTAGTTGAACTGCTATCAGTAAAGACTCTGGGGTGGTCAATTCCAATCTGCCAGTCAATACATCCAGCATCAAAGAGGTTAGGTCTCGGCCACATCGTATGTGCACTTGCTACCCCTACAAAACAAATAATATAGTCAACGGACTCTTCCTGTAGTACAACCAGTACCCTATTGACCACTCGCCATGTCAACCTACGTGCTTGTGTTGTTCTACGACAAACAAAATAAACGATTTACACATTCCTACTACCCCATGTTTTATTTACACACCATCGGCCAATAGCCCAATGGTATCATTATTGGAAAACCATGACAATACTCCAGGCATTGAGATGTATGGCATCACATGTGGGAAGAAAGTGGTTGCTTTCTACTCCTCCAATAACCTGTCTTTTTCACATATTTTCAGAATCAGTTCCGCTTTGAAAACGAGTGCAATAACGTCGTTGCTGAGCCCTACCGCCGTGTGTTGTATGAAGCCAAGCTCACTCACAGCATGGTGTTCATGTATAACCCTATCGCCTGTGACAGCCAGCTCTGCCTGGAGTCCTCTCCGAAAGGAAATCCATCGTTCTTTGTCCACTCTCCGCATGCTCTCATGCTGCAGGTAAATAATCCAAATCAAGTTTGGTGATGTAGTGAGAATCAATGGGCGATATGAATAAAGACTAGCAAATGCTTTTATCTTAAACTCCATGTACATTTACACTAGACCTTCCTGTACAAAATTGAAGTAAAAGCATTTGCTGGTCTTTATTCATATCACCCAATGCTTACACAACAGCGAGTGTGGAGTTGCGAGCGGTGAAACCAAGCTTCTATGTTTTAAACATTAATCTCACCTCGAAAGTCCCAAATATGCTTGTTTTCACAGGATTTTGATAAAATTGGATTGCATACATGTCAAATGTAATGATCTTGGTTTCCTTGTGAAATGTATTCAAAACTGTTCAGGGAGTTTTTCAACACCTCAACTTCAACAGCAGCAACATCAATACTCAAATGTTAGCGGCCTGACTAATAGAAGAAATGAAGTGGAGTTATCTGATAGCTGAGCTTTGCCTAAGTCAAAGTCACTGGGCATATGTGATGCCAGACCAGAAACCGTTTTGATGCATTTTCACTCAGTGAGAGCAAATCTGGTGAAAGAAAAGTTTGTTTTAGCAGAGATTTGCTTGCAATTGGCAGTGAGAAATCCACAGGAACCAAAATTCATCGGTAATCCTATTATCAATTTCAGGACGTCAAAGCTGTGATCACACATTCCATACACAGTACCCTCCACTCTCTCGGTGGTATCCAGGTCTTGTTTCCCTTATTCGGTCAGTTAGACTGTACGCACGTGGCGGAGCAGGGCGCGGAGGAAAAGGTTGATTATTCGATATGCGCGTCACTCATGGCGCTACTTGGCAATCTTTTGGAGAGTTCCACCACCATTCAACAGCAGCTGCTACAGAACAAAGGATTCCTGGTTATTAGCCACTTATTAGAAAAGGTAGGTTTCCTATGCTATATTTTGAAGAAAAAATGATTGACCTTTTATGACTTTGTCTCATGAACATATAGCGTGTGTCCTTGGACAAGTCATTTTACTTTCGTTACCTGGCTTGTTCTTTGGGGAATAAAACTGAGTCACTCTTTATAAGGCCTATCTGGTGACTGAGGTTCATAGAGTAGTTTGTGACGGTTTCCTCCTCCTAGCCAATGAGCTCAGGTTGTGCCCAACTGTAGTGGTACACAAGAAACGTTCACGACATCAGAATCTTATGAGTCTGCAACTGTATTGAATTGGGAATGATTCGCCTCTGGCAAAGTAACCAATACTGTTCCTCTCTCATTTTCAGTCGTCCAGAGAACATATAAATGGTCAGGTGCTCGGCTCATTCCTGAAGTTGACCAATTTCCTAGTGGCCATCCCATCGTGTGCTCCATTACTCAAACACCTGTTTGACCACATCCTTTTCAATCCTGCCTTGTGGATCTACACTAGTGTAGATGTAAGTATGCCATGTTGTAACTCTTAGGCCTACTCAACCCTCAAGTCCATTGAAGGCGAACTTCCCAGCCAGAACTGATGAGTGGAGAAAAGCTATGTAGGGACAATCCTTTCTGATGAAACCAATACATCTTTCAAAATGTTTGAGACTTAGGATAGTTTAGAAGAAGGAAATTCCAGTATTTCATGTCATATAAAACAAACTTTGGCTTTTGATTCCAGGTCCAGAACAAATTGTATTCATATCTTGCCACCGAATTTATCAACGATGCCCAGATCTACACAAATATCAGGCGGGTCAGTGCAGTATTACAGACCATGCACTCACTCAAGTACTACTACTGGATTGTCAACCCCAAGGATAGGAGTGGTATCATGCCAAAGGGAGTTGGTGAGTGTCAGTAAAGTTTGAGGGGTGCTCCCCCAGTGAGCAAGAGACAATAGAGAGAGGTTCTAACTCAGGAAAATATGAGACTAAAACTATAAAAATATAATGTAACAAACTCTCACCTTTCTCCTCTTTTCAATTTTCAGACGGGCCTCGTCCAAGTCGCGAGGAGACAGTGAAGCTCCGGTCCTACATGCTGCTCTACATCAAGCAGTTGATCCTAAAGGGACAGGGCATCAATGATGATGAGCTGCAGGCCATTCTCAACTATCTCACCACCATGCATGAGGTGAGCTGTACTTCGTGTTCCCTGATAGGTCTTGTAGTGAAACATTCAGTCTGTTCACAAGAATTTAATGAAATCAGAAGAGTATATGTTCATGAGAATAATGGGGTTTAGAGTTTTTATCATTTCAATACATTTTTGCATCTTTACAGGATGATAATCTTCGCGATGTCCTCCAGTTCACTGTGGTACTGATGGCAGAACATCCAGCTTCCATGGTGCCAGCATTCGACCGCAAACACGGTGTGCGCACCGTCTTCAAGCTGTTGGCATCGGCCAATGAGAATATACGCATCACCGCGATGAAACTTCTCGGATTCTTCTTGATGAGGAGTACCCACAAGTAAGTTTAATCTATATATTATGGACACCTTGTTCTTTGGCTGAGGGTGTCCTTTGTTGGAGGTGTCTGCATTACTTATCTCTAATTCACAGGAGAAGGTGGCTTGCTCTATTATACAGTTCATTTGGAAGTGGCATATAATGTTTTGAAGTGCCTTTAATTCCTTATTTCATGCATCTTTGAAGCTGCTCCTGGGAATATTTTGAATTCAAACTGTAATGAAGTAACTGACTAAATATAGCTTCAAATAATTCTTTCTGAAATTTCCTCAAACTTCAGCTACATATACTTTGAGACTTGGTAAAATTCTTTATTAGATTCAGTTGTTGTACAATAGACTATAGGCTAAATTCTCCCCCAGATGAGTTGAACTCACAACTATTAAGTAGTTCCATAATATTTGTATATCCCCAAGTCATTGAAACCAATATAGATAGTCTTTTTTATTGACCCTTACAGTGTTAGGCTTTCAAAATTATTGACAGACATAGTCAACAGGTCATGCTTATAGCACCAAAGTTGTAGTATTTTCATCTTGAACTTGTCGAATGAAAACAAAATACTGTTGTCAGTCTGTCTACCTTTTGCACTTTGTGTGGAGTGAATTGTTGTAGAAAAACCTGATAATTGACCTCTGCACTATTTTCGGCTGTTCCTGTTTTTCTGACAGTGATGACGACTTTGATGATGAGGAGGATTGGGAAGAAAGGCAGGTCGAATCTTATCTTCACAATAACACTATCGTCTGGGTCATTTTGGGATTGGGTGTAAGAATCAAGGCTACCTAAGCCTGGGACAGTTTGTACTGAAAACTTACAGGGATTGGATTTAACTCACGATAGTGTGCTGTGCTCTCACTCTTCATTCTAATTACAATGCAGTCAATTTTTCTCAAAAATCTGTTAAATTTGGGAGGGAAGTGCAAGTAGAGATTTTACAAGTCTTCTACACTCTAACTTTTCTAGAAAACCAATCATCTTGTATGCTTTCGGAGAGCTGTCACTCTTTCTGAGAATTAGAATCCTCTTGTGTTTTGAGTGTGCCTGGCATCTAATCTGTCTGTAGAATATAAATGCCACTTTTGACTTCTTTCGTTATTCATAGCTTTCAGTCTTTACTGACACAATTTGCAAAGGGTAGATACGAGTGTCTTTAGAATTTCAAACCACATAAAAGTTGTAAAGTAATCCATTTTGTGAATTTACTAGGATGAACCCCTTTTGAGATCCTGTGCAGTACATCATGATGCACTTTATGAGTGTCTACGATTTGACGATATCAAGCCATGCATTTATTCATTATGATCGTCATCTTTTTCACTGTGAAGTCAAACTTATGGACCAGTCATCTGACATCACAACCTGTTTGAAAAATCCAAGACTCCGAGGCTAATAGATTGTGTTCCTCTAATGTTTTACTTCCGTTTTGTTTTCCAGGAGGAAGCATGACGGCATGAATCCTTACAACCTCTTCTCCCTGCTTGCTGAGCGCCTCATGTTGAACTCCACGCAGCTGACACTGAGGACATATAACGTCTTGTACGAGGTGATGACGGAGCGGATGAATAGCAAGGTCATCGAAGACAGACACCCGGAGCCTGACTCAAACTACAAACTGGAGAATCCAAGTACGTGTTCACTCATTTACTTCTTACTTATTGACTTGGGGCATAAAACTTTCGGCTTGGTTACCTGTCGTTGCTGCCCTTTCATGTAATTCATGTTGTCTTATACTCTCTCTTCCAGTGGTTCTGAAAGTCATAGCGACGCTGATCCGCCAGTCCAAGCAGACAGAGAAGGTCATGGAAGTCAAGAAACTCTTCCTTTCCGATCTTACCATTCTCTGCATCCATAATAGAGAGAACAGAAGGTAAGAAACAAAGGATATCAATGCTGCTTGTCAAGGCGGTTTGCCTTTCAATTTAAGTTCAAGTTCTTGGGGCATGTTTTGCTCACCCCCTGTGCTCCAGGTATTTCAAGGGGGAGGCTTTGCCTGAGGCAGCTTGTCCACCAGAACAGCTTTATAGAGGAGAACAACAGTAGATTCCTGCATGAATTACATATTTACTTCATGAGAGTTGTACTTCCTTTCAGGACTGTTCTGCAGATGTCAGTGTGGCAAGACTGGCTGTTCTCCATGTGTTACATCTATCCCCGCAACCAGGAGGAGCAGCGTGTGACAGAGATGGTTATGGCCCTGTTCAAGATGCTGTTGCATCATGCCATCAAGTTTGAGTTTGGAGGATGGAGAGTTTGGATTGATACGCTGGCCATCTTACACTCAAAGGTTTGTATGTTTTTAATCCGCACCTGGGAACCTTGGAACGCCACTCGGCAAAGGTCAAAGTGAAATATCAATTTCTGCTTTACACAATCATAGCTAGATTCACAGCTTTTCTCAACGAAAACCATGTCGAACAGCACCTGCCTGGGGTGCACGGGCAACGCAATGGCAGATTTTCGTGACGTCATCAGATATCAATCTATACAAAATGAATGCAATTTCAGGTCGCCTACGAGGATTTCAAAATCCACATGAACCAGATGTACCAGCAGTACGAGCGGCAGCGGGTTGATGGGATCACCGACCCAAACATACGCCAACAGTTTCCAATCAGCACAATCTCTGGCTTGCAGGAGGAACAGACCTCGCCTGATAGACAGGCCAAGAGTACCGTGGAAATAACTGAGATACAGGACACAGATGAGATGGGTGCTTCTGGTAAGTTGTGGTGAATCTGGTGGGGTAGTGGTTGGGAGTGCCTAACTCCACAAAGAGAAGCCGTGGGGCCAAATTCCTTCCAAGGCTCTTATTTCTTTCCTGTTAGAGTCTGTAGGTTAATGAGCATCGCTAGCTGCTCCTCAATGGATTGTACTGTGAACTCTGATTAATAGCATATCCTTTTTTGCAGCAGATGGAGTCAAAGCTATTAAAAGCCAAAAGAAAGAGGCTGCTGCCTCTGCTGACAACATGTCGGAGAGGCCTGTTGAAAATGGTGAAGCAGACACAACTAGTGCGCAGGAAGAAACCAAGCCAGAGGCAACCCCAAGTGACCCAAAGATGGAACGAGATGAGGCTTACAATGTTCTTGGGATGAACGACATCAAAGAGGTCGTGAATGAAATCGTTGAGGGAGCAGTTGATAGCGTTGAGGTTTCGGAGGTCAAGGACAGTAAGGAAGGTCAAGGTCAGCAAGAAGCAGAACAAAAAGAGGAAGCAGCAGCTGAAAAAGATGGAGAAAAGAAAGATGCTGAGCAGACGTCAGTTACCGTGTCAACTGGTGATAATGAAGCAGGTGATGCTGGAGCAGCCAAAGTAGAAGACGCAAAAGAAGCGGAGAATGAAGAGAAAAAGGAAGCGAGTTCAGAAAAGAATGATGCGGTGTCAAAAGGTGACAGTTCGAATGATACTGTCTCAACGTCTGCTAGCCCGGCAAAAACACCTGCCACATCTGGTTCAGGAGATGGTGAAGCTGCGGAAAAAGGTGAAGCAGATGACATAGTATTTCCAATGGAAGGGATGCGACCCAGGTCCAACAGTACGGGTGGAATTGAGCAGCCCAAACCAGATCTTCACCGAGGGCGGCCCCATAGTATGAGTATGCGGCAGCCATCGTCTTCGGCCCCTCGGCAGATATTCAGTCCCGGGCCCCGGGCCCCACCATTCCGTATTCCCGAGTTCCGCTGGTCATACCTCCATCAGAAGCTATTATCCGATCTACTCTTCTCCATTGAAACTGATGTGCAAGTTTGGAAAAGGTAATACTGCCGTTTCATTTTTGCTATTCCTTGTAAGTCAAAGTAATGGATGAGCTACAGTTGTACTTAAGGAGCCAGGCTGTTGTCGAGAAGATGCATCCTTTTCTTTGGTTATGTCGAAAAAGAGGAAGCAAAACAGATAATGTTGGCTTGATTTGATTGAGATGAGATTTTCGCAAGAATATGAAGTATCTGTCCTTTTCTTTTGCAGCCATAGCACAAAGACTGTGATCGACTTCGTGAACGCTGCAGATAATCATGTGTTTGTGGTGAACGTGATACATATGATCTCCCAGTTATCTGATAACCTCGTGACGGCATGCGGTGGCCTGCTGCCCCTATTGGCAGCCGCTACCTCTCCCAACGTAAGTAGCATTGATGCTGATGTAAGATATTAAGGTTCGAAAAAGTTGATTTTCTTCTAAATTCATTCTGTTCTGCTTGCTCGCGACCTGATCTGATCTTGACCTCATAACTTTCTGTCATTGACCTTTCTTTACGACCTTCTCCTTTGCAGTGTGAACTTGACATGTTAGAGCCAAGCCAAGGTCTGTCCATCGAACAATCTGTCTCCTTCCTGCAGCGTGTGATGAACCTGACAGACATCCTCGTGTTCGCCAGTAGTACCAACTTCGGCGAGCTAGAACAAGAGAAGAACATGTCCAGTGGAGGTATACTCAGGCAGTGTCTTAGGCTTGGTAAGTTTATCATGAAATCAAACCGACCTTTAAATGTTTTGGAACCCATTGGATAGTAAGGACAAGAATAGATGTGTCCAGAGAGGCTACATGGACAAGCTGCAGAAAGGGTAGCCCACAGACATTTGGGAGGGGAGCTGGCTGTTCATTATTCATACCTCTCTTCTTTCAGTATGTACTTGTGCCGTGCGTAACTGTCTTGAGTGTCGTCATCGGAGCATGGGGCGGACCCCAGCATCCACACCTACCCATGCCAATGAGGTGCGGACTAACAGCTTCATACAGTCACTCATCTGTGGCACACAGCCTTCATCTAAGGTGAGGTCATCATCTTGCAAATGGGAGAAAGATACTCGAGTAACTAAGGCACTATGTTGCCACCAGTGCTATTGTTCCATTTACATGACATGTTGTAGTTGACAGTCATTGCCTCGGGGTAGCAGAGGCAGGGATTGTTAGGATGTGGTAGACATCTTCTGGATACTAAGAATATATTTTGAGTGTAAGGGAAATAGGAACACTTGCTAAGATGTCTTCTGTCTTTCAGAGAGAAAGGAAAAGTCTGCCCAGAATTAATCAACTTAATCTCCTCTTATACCATGTTATTTTTACAACTAAAGTCTTTCTATTTTCCAACTTTCAGAACATTGTAGAAAATCTAGGCGGCCAAAACTCTCCGATCAAGGATATAGAAAAGTTACTTCAAGATATGGATATCAATCGACTACGGGCGGTTGTCTACAGAGACGTGGTGAGTGTTGTTTAAAACAAATTGTTTGTCTCAGTTTCTACTTGTGACGGTAGCTTTATGTTTGTGGAGCTATTGCCAAAACAGAATTAGAATGGCTGTATCCAAATAGCACAGTTACGTGTCAAGCTTTAGTTATAGCCTTGTTGTACTTACACAGAGATGTGAGGAGCACCTTTCACTATCCTTGCACTCCCTTCGCCTTAGTTAGTGTAATGTTTCGTTAAAAGTAATTTTGGTCTTTAAACTCTGTCAGCCCAAATGATGAGGACCGATGCTTTACTGATCCCTCTAAATGACTGAACTCTCTCTAAATTCTGTCTAAATATGTTTTGCTAATAGTACCAAATGGAACTAGCAGTAAGTTATATTGAATTCTCATCTTTGAAATCTAAATGTCGAATAATCTTTTCAAACGTGCCAGAATTGTTCAGACACACCAGAGATTTTGTGTCAGGGTGGCTGAGGAACAAACATGCTATTTTGGCTATGACACTAATGGTACGGTAAGAAAACTAATGGTACCATTAGAAAATAATGACTGAGACTAAAGTACTACAAAACAAATGGGTTTGACAACTTACTTTTCTCGGACTCTCTTGGAACAAACCTGGATGGCTCAAAAATTATATCAGTTTTATGATATTCTATCAGTCATGTGGTCTAATGTTCCTCAGTCATCTTCAAATTATTTCTCAAATGTGATGATGCATGATCATTTGACTGTGACTTTCTTTCCTGGTGCATCCTGTATTAAGGATATAGAATGTGAATTCAGTATCTTCCTTATTGTCTAGTGTTGTTGACAACCAAAAACTTGACCGTTTTTTTTTATCTCAGTGGTTTAGAAAAATTACCGGAATTTGTTTTCTCAATTTTTAGTGATTGTTTAATTGTTGATATTTCTATGTGAAATCAAGATCTCCGTTTCAAAAAAACAGATGGGGGAAGTTTGGGCATGTTATATTGTGTTATGCCTTCATAAAAATGTAAAATGCTTACGTTGGTGCGACGTGCATCTGCTAACTTTTCTCTCTTGCACTATGCTTCTCGCACAGCACACAGTGACTTTTGCTTATAATCTTGGTGGGCCATATCAACTGCATTGATGAGAACATGAGTAACCTGTAGTCTTAAGCAGTGTTTTGAATTGCTCTTCTTTACACTTTTAGGAAGAGACCAAACAAGCCCAGTTCCTCGCTCTAGCCATCGTTTACTTCGTGTCAGTGTTGATGGTCTCCAAGTACAGGGACATTCTCGAGCCGCCAAGTCCTGCCCGGACCCCTCTGAGCACGCCCGCAAGATCAGTACTCAACTCTCCAGCGTCCAGAGCCTCTGGAGAACATGACTACAGCGGTAGGTAGAGGCAAAAGTTTGCCAGTTTGGGGGATTTTTTGATATGGCGCTAAGTTCACCCAGGCACAGTTTTGATGATTTGACCACAGGAATGGTTCTGAACCTATTGCTAATTTGCTTCAGAGACTAGGCCATGATCCTGGCAGAATTCACACGCTCCTTAGAATTTTTTCAGTCCCCAGAACCATTACTCAGGGCAGTTTAGATTTAGAAAAGTGTTGCTTTGGTTCTTGTGCTGTTCATTTCATGGTGATGGGTATACTCTGATGTTGAATTTGGGTACGTCGTGTGCAGTCTTAGTGGTTTAGTAAACTACACAGATATTCCTCTGCCAGTGTGCACGCTTTAGCCTTCTGTGGTCACTGATAAGCATTCCATTTTGTCTTGCAGTCGGTGGTGTCATTCTAAGTGAGTGCCCCTCACCTTTTAGTTATTCTAACAAGCAACACCAGCTTAGCACATTCAACCTTGACCTTATAATATGACCTTGGGCTTGTAGTTTAACCTTGACCATTGAGTGACCATGACCTCTGCCTCTTTTCCCTCCTTGGTGCAGGCCGCAACCATGTTTCTAACAAACGTGATAATGGGAAGGGGAGTGATTATATCATTCTTGAGGATGACGATTCGAGTGTCCTGGCGCACATGTCCGCCGGGAACACGGTCGTAAGAGTGCCTAAAAAGCCTGATGATAAAATTGATGATAAGAAGAGTAAGTCAGCAATTTGCCGATCTTCATGTTTACCTTTTCGTAACTGCATGCTCATCGGCTGTTTAAGTTGCATGTGTGAAAAGTGTCATTTCACATTTGATGTACTGTGTTGACGGGCTTACTCCAGTCAAGTGTGTGGGCCTGTTTTTTTGCGTTGAAGTCCTATATACAACAGACTCCTCAACTGGCTTTAACCCATAACACAGTATTTTTATTTTGTTTACCCAATTAGTGCTTGTATTACTAATATATTTTGGTTTGATGTGTACAGTGGATTCCGTTTAAAAAAAAATTGTTTCATGTATCATCTACCCGCATCTGATGGTGTGACAAAACATGCTTTTGATATCTGATGATTTTGAGTGGGTTTTTTTTTCTCATGAATTTTTTGTTGATTTGTTTGACCTTGCATGAAACCTTCCAATTCCTTTTCCCATTGGAATGTGAGGTGCTTCTGATTTTGTGCTATAGAAGTCTCACTATGCCATATGCTAAGGTGTTGATTGTGTATGATGGAGTAAACTGTTGTTTCACAATAACCTAGAATAGGCTGAGTGTCAGTAGTTTATGGAATCAATACTGAACTGGAGGTATTGTATTAGTTGTCTCACTAAACTCCATGAGGGTGGAGCCAAAATATCGGCCAAAACCGAGGGGGTGGTTTGAGCAAAAAGACAATCGTTATGCAGAACAGAAATCGTTCATTTGCAGAGCACTTTTGTAAAGGTTGGGTGTTTTTCATCCAGTTACCTCTGTTGGATATGACATCTTGTTTTCACCTTAACAGATTTATCTGAATATGAAGGATCAGAGAACAATGAGCCACAGAACCAGCTGGACACAAGCGGAGAGATTGATGTCACCCAAGTGGAGGTGGCCGTGGATCTCCACCGACCGCCAGAAACAGGAGAGGCGGAGGAGACCAAGGGAGGTGAACAGACTGTAGGGGAAGCTGCAGAGGGAAATGTCGACGGAGGGCAGAAGGAAGAGAGAGAGGAAGAGGTGAAGAAGGAGGAGCCTGAGGGCCAGGTGGATGCAGAAGAAGCAGAAGGTAAATGGGGCGTCTTCTAACTCAATTGTGCGTCTGCTAACTCAATTGCTATTTGGTGTTTTGTGGAAATTGTGATGTGGGATATTGTTACTTAAGTAATCAGAGTTAATTGAACCCCATTCATTTTTACAGCTCCTGCTGAGGGCACCTCGGAGGGTCCAAAGGTTGAAGAGGAGAAGACTGAGAGCGCCGACCAGGAGGAGGAGAAGATTGAAGCTGACCAGTCAGAAGACAGCAAGGCGGAGGCCGATCAGGACACTTCCAAAGATGAGGAGAAATCTGAAGAAAAAACAGATGAGAGGCCAGAGACGGTTGAAGGTGAGAATGTTTCTACAAAAAACAAACCTTTGAAAATATTAAGTCTTGGCTGATATGTTGCACTTCAGATGGTGTCGATTTTTCAATCACTTGACCATATATTTTCAGACAAACCAGAGGGGGCCACCACCACTGAAGAGGAAAAATCAAATGAAAATCAATCAGATACTACTGCAGATGATGAAACGACAACAGCAGCGGCAGAAGACCAGGGGCCTGAAGGGGAAGCACCAAAGGAGGCACAGAATGGGGCTGCTGAAGAGAAAGAACAAACAGAAGAAAAGCAAGAAGAGGCTAAACCTGATGTTTCATCTGATGCTGCATCTGAAAAAGCCGATGAACCTGTGTCGTCATCTGAGAAGGTTGTGGGGGCAGAGGCATCTGCTGCCCCTCAGGAGAATGGTACAGATGCTCAGGCTGAAGAACTGGATGAAGGTGAGTGGTGTGTCTTCCAGTGAGAGTGGGTCTCCATCCAAACCATGCCCATCAGGTGTCCTCTAGATTTTCCTTCAAAAAACTCCCTTTACTTTGAGAAGATGGCCTTGATCTGAAAGGATTCAAAGATTGCATCATACATCTAACTATCTTGTGTGTCATCTGAATGTCGCTTCACTTTTCAGACAAAGTCCATCGCAGAGATTCCACTCTACAGAAAGAGGACAGCGTCGACCAACCCAAGGGCATAGCTGCCATCGCTGTTGGCAACTCAGCAGAAACAGAAAATCGTCCTAATTCGCTCGATCTCACAAGCAAGATCCCAAGTCCACTTGAGAACCTGCCACCGCCGGAGGAAGGTGGTAGTTTGACCGACCGCCTCGAGAGGGCGCTTGGAAGTGCTTCACCTCTTCTTAGGGAAATCTTTGTGGATTTTGCACCATTCCTGTCCAAGACTCTCCTTGGATCTCATGGTCAGGAACTTCTAATTGGAGGTAAGTGATTTGTTGCAGGAATTTTGAAACTGTCAGAGAGAAGTCTATTAGGAATACTGTTCCGCAGATATTTGGATGTATAGTGAATTGATTTTATATTATCTGTGCCAGCTTTTTGGATCAGATGTCGAAATGTGAGAAAGTTTAGTTGGGTGACCGAGTGTCTCATGGTCTTTATATTGCTCTATACAGGTTTGCCTGAATTTTCCCTTTGTTTTTGCCAGGTTTGGTTACCTTGAAGCAGAGCACATCCGTCGTGGAACTGGTCATGTTGCTGTGTTCCCAGGAGTGGCAGAACTCACTACAGAAACATGCAGGATTAGCTTTCATTGAACTTGTCAATGAAGGAAGGTTGCTAGCTCATGCCACTCGGGATCACATCGTACGAGTGGCGAATGAGGCTGAATTCATATTGAATCGAATGAGGGCAGAGGACGTACAGAAACACGCAGAGTTTGAGGTAAGTGAGAGGCGAGGAGAAGAAGGGAGAGGTGACAATCTGCTTCCAATGCTCTCACACTTGGACAGTGCTTGGATTGGAGTTTCAAGAACACATTTATGAGAGGTATCACTCACTGTAGCTTCTGGTCGAGTGTTGCTAAGCTTTTGTTTTACTCCCTCTTCCGCAAGACTATCAACCCCTTGTCTAGATAATGACAGAGTGTTCTTGACTGATCTTGTGGCCTCTTCTTTCAGTCTGCGTGTGCCCAAACACTCCTCGAGAGGAAGGAGGAAGAGAAGCTCTGTGATCATCTCATCACGTCTGCTCGCCAGAGGGATCATGTGATTGCTTCCAAGGTCAGGGACAAGATTGTCAACATCATGACCAATAAACATGGCGCTTGGGGATCTCCGAAAAAGGTGTAAGTAGTGTTGCGGACTCAGTGTTTGACTATCAAAACAGAAAAGATTAAAACAGGGCAATCAGCAAGATGGTCTGTCCAAACTTAAAAAGTGTGACAATTTCAACTGTAATGCAAACTATTAAATTTCGGCAGCAAATGTGATATTTGGTCCACCTCCAGTTGAAAATGAGCTTGATTGGAAAAGTTGTGTCATTGGCATCACCAAGGAAGTTGTAAGGGCGTTGATATAGAAGTTTTGGTCAGTATCTACACTCACATTTGCCAGTTTTCTGACACCATCCCCATCATTTCAGGGGAAAAGATTTCTGGAAATTGGACACCTGGGAAGACGATTCACGTCGGCGTCGACGCCTTGTGAAAAATTCCCATGGTTCCACGCATCCAGAAGCGACACTGAAGGCAGCCATCGAACATGGAGCGACGGAGGATGCCATCAACCAGGCCCGAGAGGCATTCCATTCTCACCTGGCCGCCACCCAGAAGTCTCAGAACCAACAACCGCATGACACGACAGAAGAGGAGCTGTCACAGATGAACGAGAATGAAGCCGACATGGAATTTGCCGGTAGGTAATGATGGCAGGATTCAAGGAAACTGATAGAACAGTATCATTGACTGTCTGAGGGAGGCCGAGTTATATGTCATGCCATCTCATGCATTTTTTTGTTGTGACATTCAACCAACAGAACCAAGACTTGAGAAACCATAATATTGGAAGTTTGATAAGGATCTTCCATCGATGCACTAGCCAATGCTAGCTGTGACCCAGATTTACCCTGTCTCTTTAAAATTGTATTGTTATTTCAGGACCAGTTGCCCTCTCGACACCCTGTAATCTGATAGCACCAGGCGTGGTAGTCAGGGGTACCATGTCCATCACCAAGTCGGAACTCTACTTTGAATTGGACGAAGACTGTCCGGAAAACAAGAAGATTGACACTAAGGTAAGACCCTTAAGGCTCGCTCTGGTGGTGGTTTGTAGAACTAGTCTTGTAGTTAGAAAGAGACCAAACCAAGTCTGTAACTTCTGTGAATTAAAGTCACTAGCTCTTTGTTTAAATATTTTCATTTCCATGCATAACTCCTTCGATGACCAATTACCTCTACAGTTACCCTTCAAAATGGCACCCACTCCTCAACTATATATCTTGACTCTTACACTATCTATTTGTCTTTCACCTTCTACTTTTCTTTGACCTTGTCATTTCTTGCTGAATGCCATACTGTCTTCATGATATTCTGTCTCCTCGACAGCCCCGCACGAAGATCCCAGCACACCACCCTCTCCTGCTCTCCCTGACAAGACCAATACAACAAGTATTCCTGCAAAAGTCTAAAAGCCATGTTGAGCCAGACCCTTCCAAGGTTCCTAAAGAGCATTTTGCAGCTGACCCTTGGGAGCTATATTGAAAGTGACAGTCATTTTCCAAGCCAGCACCTCCCTTTGCATTCAGTATGGGCCTTCACCGAAGGACCAGTTGTGTGTGCTATCAGAAACTCTTTTTGTAGATGGCAAATTTGGTAGCTTGATCAAAAGAGAATCAAATTTGATATAATTTAATTGATACTCAGGGAAACGAACTTTTGTTTGGTCTCTTGTGTAGTTTGGCGATATTTTGATTTTCAGGATTACTGTGATATTTACTTGAATATTTTATTCCATGTGCTATTTCATTTATTGCATTTTCCATTTCAGCTTTTGTAAATACATAATTATCTCTCTGTTGTTTAGTTCATTCTTTATGCGCAAGTGGCCCTATCACTGTACGTGCATTGATGCAGATTCAGTCAGAGTACATACAGTGATTGGAAGCTAGTGTATCCTGGCAGCCCCAGAGGGCAGCACTGAAAATCACCCAATCTACAGATTTTGTTTAAAGGGAACTGAAACCGCCAAGCCAGTTCGTATGACCTCGTTTTCATTTCCCGCGTATCGGGTGATCAGAACGAGGCATGAATGAAACATGGCGCCTAGCTGTCAATCATTGAGTGACGTCACTAATATGGAATTTACTACGAAAACTCATGAATGAAAGATCGCATGACTCACGCATGACTCACGTGATTCTCACATGATTTTCAATAATAACAAATTGAACTGCGCATGCTCGGGCACTGGGGGCGGAGCTACAAATCTGAACTCGAATAGGAAGTTGGAAGTTTGACTTTGTCGGGCGGTGAAAGTCGAAAAGTTGAATAAATCGCTCGGCGGTTCCAGTTCCCTTTAAGGACAAATACATTGAAAACACACATTTGGTTTATCATCATATCTGCTCTAAAGTAGAGCTGGTCCGTTCCAGTTTGCTTTCAGGGCTATGCAAGAAGACTCCCAATGCAATACTTCTCTTTATTATGGTCCGTTTTATGCCTTGATGACAAAGGTCATAAAAATCATCACAAGTCGTTAAGCAAGTGATTCTACTCTCTTATTAATTACCCAGCAGGAGGCCGCGCCAATACATCAGAAATAATCACATTCTAACTTGAATCCATTGTTTGTTTTTATCAAGCTTAAATCCTTAATAACAAGAAATCTAAATTTATAAGCTTGCAACCAATCATATTAGCAGTACCGTTCAACCTTATGCTGGAAATTATAATATACTCGGCGAAATGATTCTCAAAGTGAAAGATAGTCTATGTTCCCTTATTAAATTATCCGAGTTTTACTCTTCTCCCTGCTCGGAATTTTTCCACAGGGGGTTGTAACTTCACAATTACAGATTCTCATAAATTGTTCCTAATCGGGTTAAAGGGGTCATTAGTTTTGGGCGCATCGCAGAGTCGTGATTGTAATTCTATTATAGATACTTACTTATCGAAATGCTGGCAAAATGGCTGCCGGTATTTGATTTTGCGTGATGGATTCATCCCCGTAGGCAGTGACTAGGGCGCGGGATTGTGTGGTTGGGATCCAACAGATTGGCGTGGTGTTGTCCGACAAAGGTCTCCCGCTGGCTTCGTTGGTTGACCCCGCACGTTTAAATACAGACTTCGTCAGACCTGGAGGCTGCCATTATTTGAGACATCGGGATTTGATTGATGTTTTTGATTGGTTTGTTCATAATATGATCAGCGTGATGTGCGACTGAAGGAATTGCTATTGTCGTTTTTTGTCACAAAAAGATTATTATTGAAAAATGAGAAATGAGATTAATGCTGCGACTTCATTGTGCTGTTTTTGGGATGCAGTGACAATTAATAACGGTGTACATTGTGGTTGTTTAAAAGAATCAAAACCTCGTTTGGCTTTAGGGTTTACATAAACTGCAGCATAAAATCTATAGTGTGCGTGGAAATTATGACAATTCCTTCAATTGTTTTGTAAAAAATGATGCAAAAAACCATAAAGAATGGTAGACAATGTTACAACTGGGTATCGCAGACACAATCAGTCCATAATTACAGCTAATTGTGATTTTGATTTATTAACCCAGAGTTAATGAGGTGTAATGAAGCTGTGGTACAGCCAAAGAATCTCTTCAACAAAAAAAAACTTGGTTGACACCAACTTAAGCATGGAAGTTAGAAGGAGACGTAATGTGTTCTGTCATAAAGTTAGAAATATCTGCACTTCATTGCAGGCCTTTCTTAAAGGGAGACTATCAGTTGGAAGGAAAGGGGGGGGGGCAAACGGACCATCCACAGGTGACTAAAACTTAACTTCTGCAGTCCCACAAAGACATTTCTAAACCACACTATTAGATCCCGACGCCTCCTTCGCAAGTTTGTAAGCGATGCAGCTTCGTCACCAGGGGCGATCACATCATCCTGATCAGAAGGCGTGAAATTTGTTTTCCATCTCGCCAGCTGAGCCACCAGGGGATGTGGTGGATGGCTGAATAGATCTAAATCGCCAATAGTGTCATCAAACACCTCTGATTTTGTGTGCCTTGTAGTTAATTTCTTGGTCAGGCGTTGTTGCCCGAGGCTGGCAGCATGTTGTCCGAGGGCAAGTCAAATGCATTGGAAATGGGAAAATATCCATGTCAATTCAATTCCCTTGATTCTCTTCTAATTCCTACCATACAATGTATCTTTAAATTCATTTGGCCAAATCCAATATGGTTGCTTTGGCGGCCATATTGTTACTATTCGCTGTACCAAGAATAACTAATCGATGGTATGATCCAAGAAGAGTCCCCGCCACATGCGTATTGAACTTTAGTTCATCATCGACGCTTTAGAATTAGAAGGGGAAGAGAACGGTCGGCCTAACAAACGGGGGTAGGCTCTTTACGAATTCTCACATCCATAAACACGGGGGCTCGGTCTTAAATGGTGTGAGGCAATGATCCCATTGGTATGGTTCCTGCCGGCACTAAGGGAACGTGAACAGTTTTGTCACGAATGGCGAGAAATGAATCTTTATCGAGAACTGATACGACGAGGCGCCAATCTACGAGCCCGCTGACAGGTCGTGCAGCCAAGCCCTTGATGTTGCCGTCGCCTTGGGGAACCACCAACCAATGTCTCCATCCCGCATCACAGGGCCGGCTCCCGTCCATCGAAATGAACCTGCTCTATTCTAGGCCAGTTTTTCGGTATAATTCATAATTATACACCACAGTCTCTCCGATTATGGCAGCAAGATGATTTGTAACATTTTGGTTTATGCACCTGGATGCTGTCTCTGGCGACAGAGCACAACCACGAAAGCGTACAGTTTGCGAACGTCATACAAAGATGGTCGGACGGTGCATTTCATGGAAAACGGGTTTGTCGCTCTGGGAACGTGTGTGCGGTTGAAAGAAATGTTTTCTGACTCCCGACCTCCTAACCATGTTGCTCTCAGTCTCTGACTCAAGTTGCCAAGATGCATTCTCCAAAGGGCAGGGACAGGTTGCGAACGCCTGGTTAACGTTACGTTTACTAGCTGCTGACAGCCATATTGTATACGGAACACGTGCCAACAGAAATGGCACACCATTTCTAAATACTAAGTATTGGTATTGACAACAAAACTTGCGCTGACTTTCGATTTAAAGCCACCAACTGTGGGGAGTTGAAATGCGTCCTATATACTCTCTTAGATTCGGGAGTAAATTCCAAAATCGCCCGTGAGGTTCATGACCTGCGAACCACCCACCCAATGCTAAACCCATGATGGATCTGGGTCCCTCTCTCAGATGGCATCTCCTCCAGTCCAACCAGAAAATGCTGACAAACCGTCCGATCGTCTGCTTCCAAAATAAAAGCCGCTCTGTTGTCGGCGAATGTGGACGTGACTTTGTGAAACAGATCCTGGTGTATGTCCGCGGGCGAGGATAGAGACCCAAAGGTGACTGGTAATCTGGTGGGCCCCCTTTGTAATGATAATTAGTGGTTGCATTCACGACATCCCCTCTTGAGTGGGGTACAACATCTTATCTTCACCATGATCTTGGCGACCAACGTCACACCGCTGGCTTCGATTTCGATCCCTGTTCAAATCCCTGCAGTGATTTGTCGGTCTCCTTGAGGCTTTGAAAGGTGGGCGCTCGCGCTTATGGTCCATTATTAAAATCGTAAAAAGTTATGAAAACTTCATTCAAATATTTGTTGAGGAAAGTTGCAAATTTTAAAGAAACCCACACAAAAAGATGACGACGCCTGATTGTTCGACTTTTTCTCAATGTAGCGAAATGGCCTGTCGCTTTTACTTTCCGTCAAAATAAGCATCGTTCACTGGATTAGAATATTGAGCGACACCTTCCAACTTCCCATTGAGTCTTGGGGAAACCGTGGCCGAATTTGACCGCCAATGAAAGTGCGAAATAAACTTTAAATTCGAGATTCCGTATAAATGTTTGTGTGGTACCATTTGAGTTCGCAGAAGTCTCGGTCATGACAGTGATGTCGTATCCTCATACGGGACATCTATGAGTTCGGAAGAGTATCAAATAGAAAAGGCGTCTTCCCAAAGAAACGAAATTCTTGTGTAAATCTTCTTCATGTTACAAATCTTTTTTATCAACATTTCTGTTCAAAACGAAAGCAATAATGAAGCATTAGGTGACTTCTCATTATCTCTCGCACCTGCTTGTTCATCGTGTTGGGAAACTATCGGCCTCCCTTCAACTCTAGACTCGTATTTCAAGAAAGTACATTGCATATTGTCTTCCTAACTAGCAGTTCCGTAATTGACTTGGCCACTTGGGCAGGTGAAACAAGGCGAGTTCAAGTGGTTTAAAAGAGCATTTCAAGCTTTTATTTTGGCTTTGGCTTGCATCCATCGCATGTTTTCGACCATTTTGACACACATGGCTCTTGAGACCCAAACGAATTCCTTCCCAATATGGTGGTTTTGAATCCCTGGGGGTTGTGATGGCATCAACGTCCGCGAGTTCGCTAAAGATCAAGTTTGATGAAAATCTGCTGCTAGAAACCTTCTGTAGTTGCTGTCCTCGATTTGCAATCTCGTCAATATTGATCAGAATTACACATGCCGATCCCGGGAGAGGATGATGTCCCTGTCCTCCCATTAGAGCTGGGCGCGGCACGCAACGGCTCGATTAGGGAAGGACTCCACGGATCACCGGCTGTTAGCCATGTACTTGGTGTCTAATTGCCTCCCTGGTGTCGTCTGTCTTATTACTTCGGAAGAAATTGAAATTTGCGAAATGACACCAGTATGGATTGTCGGATCGGGACCTCCTTTAAAGAGCGAGGTGCAGCCTACTCCCGTTGAGACATCTTTCACAAAAAGATACATTTGTCTGACGGGGGTTCGTCATCTTTGGGTGCACTTGCATTAATCCTTCACCTCATTCAAACGTGCCCTTTCTCGGCCTTTACCATTTCACAAGATTTGACACTGGTGTGCTTTATCTATTTCTCGCAATCGAAATCAATTTTAGCTGTCTGGTCGTTTAATATGTCCCCAACTGTTCCACTCTAAAAAAATCGGTCCATTTGTTGACTGGTTATACAAGAGTGATGGTTCCCATTTCTCTGAATGCCCTTTTCAAGTTGGTTCATTTGACGTAGGTTTTAGTTACACAATGCTACAAGGCACATGTTATACTCTCAGCTTCCCCTCTATTGAGTTAAAATGCGATTTCATCAATTCCTTAATGGGCGAATCATGAGCCAGAGGAATAAAACCCTTTGTTCAGACTTGGTGACAACTTTGAGATAAACATCTACAGGATTCTGACGACTGCTTTAAGCAGGTTGGTGTTATCAGTGTTTGTGATCGGGGCAGGGTTAGATATCGATGACAGATTAGCCCAGGAGATTGGGAATTGGGGTCTAAGTTGCGCCGCGGGTTATTTCATGGGAGAATTTCGGGATTTCACCAACATTTTTGCGTTTTGATGAAGGGGATGAAAGGTTGACAACGGCTCTCGGTTATGGGGAGGGCATGCGCACTCCTTTTGCTATCTCCCGCTATCTTTCCATTTCTGTTAGTCCGTTTGTAGTATCATACCACCGCACAAAATTCGATTTCGCGTCTGACCACAGGAAGGTTCCGCATCAGCATACGAAAACAAGTTACGAATGATGTCAGCTTTACTCGAACTTCATTGTTGCATGCAGTTGCGATACCTCTCTTTGACTTGGTAACCTATCCCGTTGAAAAAAACCTAAACATATTGGTGTCATTGTGTTTCTCAATCTCGGAAAGATCTCGTGACATCACGACTTCGATTCCCATTGAAACTACTAACTTGCTTCTTTCCCAGACTGATCGCCGTACTTAGGAACGCGTTTTTATGCGCGGGGGCTTCACGGATGATGATAAATCAGGTTTTCATTTGACTTGGTTGTCATTCGGGTGCTTAGTTCTGTGACCAGAATGTCTTGTTTGTTTACTCTTGCTATAGATTTATTGGGGTTAGTGTCGCGAGAGCGTGGAGTCTTGAGCTTTTTTGTGTAATCTGTTGAAAGACACAGGTGTGACGAGACTGGCATGTGGTTCAAAGCTGCCCGGTGATAAACGGTTGATACATTTCTTTCGGCAACACATGGTTTCACATATTTTAACAATTAATACATTGGTGTAGATTTTTTGGATGCCTGAGCGCCAACCGTGGTTCTGGTGTCGTTTCTCGAGTGTGGCACAATAATTATCGGAACAGATCGAAAGAACTTCCTGAAGTAGCGTGTTCTGTTGCCAGCAACGATAGCGCCAGTACAATACAGGCCTTGCTTGGTTGTCTAAAATGTTCAATGCCCAGAAGATGTCATACTGTTGTGTGTTGTGTCAGCCGATCGGAATTCCTCTACACTGTCATCCGTGTTTACATTCTTTTCCCCCCGGCGATGAAATGTAAGATAGAAACATCATGGCAACTATCTTTGGTCTTGCCGATGTAGTAAACAACAGCAGTTTGTTGTTTTGAAAACGTAGCCAATAATCCTGCAAAGATATGACCGTCGGCTATTTTCTGACATTGCGCAAGATGATCAAGCTAAACTGCTGTTATAAAACGCACCGCCAGGTGGCCCTCATTCGAAAACTGCTGCTGACATCTGGCGGCGATGATTGTTTGTGCGTTGTCTTTTATTCGGTAAACACTCCACTTAAAGCATGCTTTTGAATAAAACCTTGTGCTAAAACAAGATGAAAGATTTGGTGAGGATCACTCTGCACTTCTTCAATTATCACCAGCGCCACACTGAGTGACGCCCAGAGAGGCACTCGGCTCATAGAAGATTCTCCATCAAGGCGTTAATTATTGGCAACAAAACACCAAAGATAGTGGGAGGTTGGTTTCACCCTTTTGCTCAAATCCTGCGTAGAAGTCGGTTGCTGATTCATGATCTTCTTGCCAACATGGAGAGAACTGATAGCCACATCTTTCCGCGGGGAATGGTGCTCCCGAGATGCAGGAGATGACAGACGGAAATGGGTAACTCTCCGACCGAGAGTTCGAAGTAATATCCAATATAAGAATATATCTGTGGTGGAGGGTCGATAATGACTGACTGGTGTGGTGTACCCCTTGATGATTGTGGACATAGTATTTGGCAACCCAGATTGGCTTCAGTTTAAAGAAAGCTGTGTTGTTGACTCCGTCTGTTGTCACTTGTGGAGTCCCGGTACATGTCCTGACCAAAGTCGTCAATCCCGCACTGTTGCCTGTCCCGCCACGGAAGGCGTCCTCCTCTCGCACTCGCCTGGTCCCTGACTATTGGCACCTTGGTTAGAATTGCGAGGCAAGGTTCGGGTCATTACAGCGCTGACAGTGACAATGACCACCACCCTGCAGCATGCAGGGTCAGGACGATGCGGATGTGTTCGTCATGTGGTAACCACGCCGTAAGTTGTCGACTCCATTTAAATTGACAGAAACAGAAGTCTGTCGGCGACCCGATCCTCGCCTTGACTTGAAATGGTGTAAATCGAGCATGGTCAACACCGTCACCAACAGTGGACAGGAACAGAGAGAATCTCTGCCCAGCCTTCGGGTAGATTAACGGAATGATTCCAGAGCTAACATGACTTTACTTAGACCACGGTATAGTCGGAGACGCATGGGGTGAGAACGTTTTGCAGGACGTTTCTGAGCAGCTGCTAGCAGGAGTATCATTAACACCCGAAGACAAACGATCTCCCGTTCGAGAAAACAAAAATATACACGGTGCTATTTACACCAATGAGGTTGTTACGCGGCGAAGAACATCTGGCTCAACAGATACATTTCGCTCGCAGCCAACTTCTCCGTACGTATGCTTTGCTAGGCCAGGTGATGTAAGGAATTATAGTGAGCGGGGGCTTCAGGCTTTTTAGGCTAATTCAGTGTTCTTTCTCTGTGAAAATAAAGGTCGGGCTTGCTGATTGTACTCTACCGGTCAGGAGATGGTGGTTTTGTGGTGTTGGGTGAAGCAGTTGCTTAAAAGTGTGTCATTCTTGTCCCTCTCCCACACACTCGCACAAGCACACACACGCACGCACATAACACACGCGGGGGCGGTCGACCACCTTGAAATGCGTGGAACCCAAATACAAGATGGTCGCTTCGCCGCCATATTGGATGAACGACTGTACTTTGGACCAGAAGCTAAAGCTGTGAATTCTTCTCAGCCAACACCAAAGCATTTTTTTTCTCTTGCTTACATGTATCCTTGTGATGTCAGAACGTATGAAATACGGCTCAGCTGTTGCATCTTCATCACTGGTCCATTTATCACTTGCCATTGCCAGCTCTATTAGCACATGCCACTGTCTACCACCAACAGCCGAAAAGGTAAACACGGGAGTGATGGATCCCCCTTGTCCAGCTGTTGGACTCGGGCATCCGGGTGGCATTGCTCTGTCATTGCAAACTACCCTACCCTCGGCGCGATTGCCGATGCTGTCACATTCACTTAATTTTCTGTGCACAACTTTCTTGGGCCTTCATGCCGTCATTGTCAATCCCACATGCCCAACGACAACCAAATTGGGAAGTGCGACCAGTGCTCCTATATAGGTGATGGAATCATTGCATGAATTGGTGAGCCCCTTTTTCTGAGACGGCCTCTGGTCTTTCGGAGAGAATGTCGCGGACATATCAAGGACTACCACGGCCGATGAGGAAATAGCCCACAAGTTTTATCAAACGAGATCTGCCGTGATCGTGTAACGACACCGGCATGTCCGGTATGCATTGGGCGTTGTGGTACACACCCAGAATTCAGCTGTTTTTGGTGTTGTTACCGCATAAATTAGATATTCAACTAAAAGGCCCGGCTGAAAGGATAGTCTACTTGATTTCATGCGAGTTTCTAAGAACAGCCGATATTGACAAACTACTGATGATGATGCTAACTTTTGAGTTAAATAACCGGCGATTTCTTTCTTCTGAACGTTCCTGGTGATGTATCATGGCATATGGCTCCTGCTAATTTTTTTCCGGAAGAAAGATGAATTTTTGTAGGCAACATGTGGGGCGAGTGTAGATGTGAACCTCTTAATTAAGGCATTCTCCAGCTTTGCTGATTTATAGCGGTGAGAAAGACTTTCAGCTGATGGGGAATGTACTTTTCACAGCTCTGCAAAGCAGCAAGTGACGGCTCGGTCAAGGCCGCATGCCCAGTGAGTGGATGTTGTATCAGCCAACATCAGAATTCGGATTGATCTGACCTCTAGATGGCAGTTCATATCGTGCGACCGGAAGTACGCTCCAAAGCTCGGGTTTGCTTACCTTTCTCCCGTTGTCCACCGATTGGTAAATGGATGCTTTCGGGCTCATCTTTAAACTTTGTCACTTGACTGGTCAGTTATCATCACGTGGCAACTTTACATGCACGTAGTCGCCAAAAGTCGGAAACTGCTTAGTTTTTTGGCCTTGGTAGAATATCATATATTTCGAGTGAAATGGCCTGAATCTGCGGTCAGTTTGCCTCTAAAGTATATCAATTTATTCAAGCTGACATTTATATCAGTTTGAAACGATACTGCTGCCAAGTCTAGAGGTGCATTCCGTCCATTAGCGTATTATTTTGCCCGTTCTTATCGGGCCCGTACTCAAGTGGCCGAGGCCTTGGTGATAGTGTTATGGGGTGGCAGGAATTATGATACCACCTAAGCCATCATTCTACACTCAGAGTGGCGCCCGACATGCTCGTCGGTGGAATCGGATCAATCAATCGTTGGCATGTAAGTGAAACACGAAATAAAAAGCATCCATCAGCAACTTTTAACCACTCTCAACTGGAGCGGCGCCACCGGTCCGACTTCCGGTGAACCTGATGACACGAAGCAGCTACATTTCGGCAGGCTTCCTGTTATATGAGACGGGCCTCCAGGTGTGCTTACGTCAACAGTCACGCCTCCTGTCAACCCTCGGCGCCCGCTTTCCTGTCACCAATCGACCAAGGGAACACCCAGTCATCGGATCACTTGTAATGGGTTTTCGTTGCCTTCGACACGTTTACTTGCCCTTTAGGGACGAGGTGTCTGAAAGAAAAAAGGTTTTGAACCCTTTTTCTTGACGCTAAATAGCATATCGTTCATGGTCGATTTGCTTCGGCACTTTGACAAACTTGACCCTCCTTCCAGCTGATCGGGTATACATAAATGGTGTTTGATTAGCGCCAAGGGCTCTCTGGCCTCTCGGGGGGAAAATAGGATTAGTATAAGGCCTAGTTTTAGGGTTAGCAGAATGACTGACCCCTGGCTTGGTAATGCTACTTGGGTTGTTTTGTCCGCCATGTCACAGGCTTGACATTTTGGACAAAAACTCCTTTTGAGAGATAGGGATGGCAGGACTATGATACACTCCGGACGCAATGGAATCTACCTCGTCCCTCCCCTGAAGTCCATTGGGGAAAAATGATAGGATGATGAAATCCAGCTGCCTCGGGAGTGGATTCTAAGGTTTTTGACAGTATGCAATGAATAGGCCGAACATTACAGTGCCTTCTGCTGACTTCACTGAATCAAGACTGCCACTGGTAATCTGTGCTTTCCTTGTGCACTGATTTTTGTCTCAATCAGAAATGACTAACTAGTGTCCTACACCCGAGTGTAAAGTATCTCTGCCTGATAGTAGCCAGAATGGGATATTGGCACCCATTCATGATTAGTTTGGTCTTGATGAGCCGCATAGCCTGTAGCGATGAGCTAGCCGGGACAAGCAGGCAAACCTTTGAGATGACAATCATCTTGGTAGGATGAGATGGCTTCAAAGATGCCGGCAAGATACGCGATCTCTGCCTACGCTTAATAAGAGAGATCTTCTGCTCTAAAGCTGTACTTCCACCTATTTGAAAACCGTGTCTATATTTTAGACCAGTGTCCCTGGAGAGCGCTTCCATCTGTTCAAAGTTGGTTATGGAAACGGCGATAGGTGCCGCTCATAATCTTCAAGAGAAAAGCAGTTGACGTAAATCACAAAAAAAGGTTCCCCAGATGAGTAGATGCAATCGTCAGTCTCGAGATCCAATGTTATGTCAACAAGGATCACATTCTCCATAGCAGACATAATATTCAAGCATATTCTCTCTGCCAGTATCGGCGTTCATGTTATGACGTAGACGTCACTGTACATTATACATGTACATTACATATACATTCAAAGTAAAGAGCCGCTTTTGGATCTTCGGAACTTTCTGTGCCTAGCTAAATTGTACTCGAGGTGATAAAGAGTCAAGTCCCAGCAGTTCTCGGATCCGTATAGATTTCAGTCAAACCGGGAGTTGTTCACGGATCCTCCCCATCCTGTTGGCGCGCACGTGAAGCCGTGTAAGTTGTGGTTCGTATCGTCTGCTCTGACAGAAAACATGGATCTGCTGATAACACGCGGCATCTCGATTGCCCAGAACATGAAATACCAGTTCCCGTGTATAATCCAGTTAGCCTGGCCGAGTAAAATAATATTTATTGGCCACTTCAGCGCTTCTTGACAGTTTTATGTAGGATGTGGTGATGGATATCGCTTTGAAATCATCCAGGACAAATAGTTTGTCAAAAAATCTGGTCCTTCGCCTTCTCTTCCCATTTTAATTTTGCGTTATCTTCTTCAGTTTAGCCCATAAAAGTTAACGCCAAGGTTCTTTGAACAGTCGGACCCATATACTTAGATGTTGATCAGTTTGCCCGGTACTCGGCTAGCTGTCGTCGCACAGACTAGATCAGTGATGAACCTAAGTGGTCATATCTAAATATTTGCTTTTCAACAAGCTATACAGACGCCGCATCTCTCACTAACACACCAACATTTGCATTCCTTTACTCTGTCAGATCGTCAGACGTCAAATATGAGGTGTAGGTCTTCAGCGCAACATCAGATCATAGAAAAGCAGTTACGCTGTGTGGATCATGAATAAGAAGATGCGAATGGCTGTTTGCATTTTGCGAAACGGTGAACTCGTCTTTTCAAAGAAAAGACTGGTTAGTCCTTTATGGTGCAAGATGCATTACTGATTTGCAGACCTAGATGGAAAATGTACACCTGTTATTCCTGACACAAAATGCTATAAAACGGGACTGCAGTCCCCACGACTGCTGATAAGACTATACATCGAAACATGCTTGTGTCACAATTTGGCAAACGTTCGCCTATCATGCCTATAGGGGTTGTTCCGTTCCACTCAATGTAGATATGCCAGCTGTCCCGATGTGAACATTATCTTAGTCATGCAGCATAATCGCTTCTGTGATTCAATGAACGGTTATAAAAGTGCATGATACATATCGCCGTATCTTATAATTGTCTCTAATTAATGTAAAATAAATGGGCTTTGTTTTTTCTCTGACTTTTTATGTTCAGCAGATGCATTCCCATCCTGAGTACTCGGTACTTACATGTACTGACCCTGGTATTCGAGGAGGATGCATTTACTTAATATTTTGAATAATGTTAGCATCACTGATTGACAGAGTTGTGAAGGAAAAGTGATTGAATTTGTGTTAGCAACAGGTTTTCCATTTGACAATGTAAAGTTTAGGACTCGCTGCTCTTCTTGTCTGTAAAGCAACTGAACAAGTTGCCACAGTGACGTACAGTCCCGGAACTTGCATTGAATTTTATCCAATTTCATCACCACATGCGCCGGTATGACTGGATTGTCATGTTCCCTCCACCCTAAACTCAATTCTAAACCCAATTTAAATAATCAGAGTATACGAGGAGTGTAATGAAGTGATCAACATACATTTACATGTAAATTTACCAGTAAACTCCGGATTAAAATGTAAATTTCTATATAATCATCTTCTTAGCATTTTATCAGGGCTTTGTTATGCAGAATTACTAGTAAGTTGTACTTGCGTGAAAAAAACCAAGTGTGGATGCCATGAATTATGCCAAAAAGCAATAAGCCTTCACCGTGCCAATCTGGCTACGCCCGGTAGCCTAATTTTACCATTGTGAACGAACGGGTACCCGCCAAATCTATGGACAAACTGCTGTCATACTTATGATTGTAAAAATGAGTCTGCGGTATACATGAAATTGGCATGGGGTTTACAGTATAGCTACTTAGCTGTTTCAGCATTTACCTCTATCCTGCAGAATCCAGGTAACTGTATCGGATCATTGGCTAGGTAAATCCGTACAGGAATCCCACAGTATCGTTTGAAGCCCCGGGGAAGCCCGCGTCTGGTTTCACAGGCGATGACCCTGCGGCATCATACACCTCATAAGAAAAGAATCACAGATGTTCCGGGAGTCAAGAATTCGCCTGTTTCAGCCGTGAATTCCTGGTGTTTGAACACAAGTTAGCTAAAATCCGCTGTTAGGTGTATAAAAAAAATGCAGAGACATATTCACCGCTTCACTGAGGCCTTCATGTAAAATGGGGTGAGAAGTAAAAGTTGGCAACTTTCGTCGTTTGGCAAGTTTTGAACGTACAATCCACAATGGTATAGGAAATGATGTTGAGAGAGCATTTGAATTGGAGTGGTGGGAACTTTTCCTTCTCAATCTAGATTGATACATTTAAATACGACCAAAGAAGTGAAACTGCAGAAGGGGCTCTGTAGTCGTCGGTGAAACATCACACTCAGAAATTGTCTGACAATATTTTGACACTACTTAGACTTTAACATTTATTGACACATACAACACAACACTTTAAAGAAATGCCACTTCTTCATTGCAACATTTGTTGCAGAACCACTGCATAAAATCGTTACACATAGACTTTGGTCGAGAGATTGACCAGAGTTTGACTGGCGATGTTTGTAGCGTTATGGTAATAAATTACACCACACTGATAAATGCAAACGTTTGAAATCTCAATGAAATGATTAAAAATGAGTCGTCTGTGTATAATGTTTTGACGGCGAAGCGCAGACGACAACAGGTGTAAGTCGCGAATTGTTCCGAGTCCGGGTCCGTGACAGTTCGCACAAGGATGTGACTTGGAAATGGCAAAGTATGAAATCACAAATTGGTCCATGCCCTTCTATTCAATTCTGGGCATAAATTTCACAATCGGGCGTCCTTTAGTTTCTTATTCCTTCAGATATTCCGAATTCGTCAAAGTTTAACCTATATGTTTGTCTGAAAACTTGGCTGTTAAACAGTTGTATTCACCTCATAATTTGTCCAGACATTTAGAATTTGTGAGTAGCTCTCGCAACATGCGCCAAGCTTGTTTTGCGGCCGAGTCCATGGCAGCGGTCGACTTTCCCTTGAATAAGTCCAGGCTTGGCAGAAAATAGTGGGGACATCGCCGGTTTTGTAAACACGATATCAACTGCAGGATAATCCCGTTGATACGGTCAGCGACACACATATCGTCCCATTCAATTTCGCGGGGATGTTTTTCACATTCGTAAAGAAGGAGAGTTTTCATGTGGTAGTTTGTGATTGGTTGACCGGGCAGGTCTAGATGCCTGTCTCGTATCGTTTTCAGGATACTGAGACATCTTTTCCTGCAACCTCCCTGTAGCAGACGATTTTCTGCGTCGTTGAAACTGATGACCCATGCGTCCCCTTCCGCTGCGGACTGTTTGTCCTTCATATAAATTGTCTCCTTCGATACCAAGTTGAAGCCCTCGGACTTGGTCTCCGCTGCGTGGTTGTGGTTTGGCCACTGGTATTGGGGTAACGGCCAGTGGGCTGCGCTTCGCGGCCAAATCCCTGCACACCGGAATGCTGGGGTGATCTGAACAACAAACCTCTCCCTTACTCGTAGCTTCACTTCAGTGGTGTCTGCCACCATTTTGACACAGTCTCTGAAGCTGCATTTGTCCACGGCTTGCGCGACTAGCGTCTGAAACCGCGACCGAATTTTTCGCGCTGACAAGTAGCCTGACGCCGTGATGAACTCTACCCAAAGAGACATGGAACGTTTTCTACCGTCGCTTAACTTTAACACAGCACAACCAGGAATAGCACCATCGTCCACAAAGTTAAAAACACCCATCTGATTGAGGTATAAGACCACCTCGAATTCGTTCGGGGAGATGACGTCCAAGCCGTCATAGTGTCCATTGCACTCGTTCAAGGAGCTGATAAACCGTGGTTCCTGCACCTCGACTTCCTTGAGCACCTCGTGCACAATCTTTGTCACCTCACGAATTGTTTTAGCCACGGAGTGCTTGCGACTTTGTACCCTATCTCCGTAGAATTTGTTGAGTTGGTACAAGAGTTTTGTATGCGTTGCGACGACAGGCCCGTCTGTTTTGCAGTGTAACGGACTATACGGTGGACTCATGCCGTTGACGGAGCCATTGCTTAGGCCGTTTTCATACATTGTCATTTTGGAAAGTTTGACAGATTACCTTTGGGAGAAAAGGAATCCAAGCCACGATATCCTAAACCAAGATAGGGTTACTGGTATTCCAAATTGTCCTTGCGTTAATCCATAGAAAACTTCTAATTCGTTAAAGACGCACCTGCACAGAAATTGACTTGAGTGCGCACAAGCAAGTCACAAGAAGTGTCCTTTTTGTTGGAGTATACAATCCACAGCAGCAATGTTTCTCGACTTGATGAGCGACTTCCGCTATCGCAGTTTACACCAGACAGACTTTCGAAATAGAAAACAGATCCTGAGAGGAGAAAGTGAGATTCTTGTTCTTCTATCGACTCGTTTGCTTGGTTTAATGAACTGTCAAAGGCTGGCAGCGACTCGTAACCTCTGACTGTCTCAATGAATATGATCCCGAAACATTTTGCCGTTCTTTTCCTGTCTAATTTGAACTGTTTCTGCATAGACTGGAGGTAATTACCAACGTCAGTCATTATTCATAATGGCGGCCATCTAACGCGAGAGGCGTAGCAGACGTGGCCAATCAGATCGCAGGAATTTCTAAACACGTTGTATGATTGGTGGGATTTTCAGCTTAAATTAGGCATTAATGAAGTTATTTGTTGTGACTCCGCCCCAGGCTATGGCGGACAGTGAAGAACGTAGCGTGAGGCTAATTGAGAGGGTTTGTAAGTTGTCGTGTTTTCAAATGGTACAATAACATGGAGGAAGACAAACCAAATACAAGCAGTGGGGGAGAGTCACATCGTTTCTCATTGATATCTCTTGAGAAAGTGGGTCAGGAGAGCAGTATGAATTGTACAGTGGTATGCAAAAAATTAAAAATACTATGCACTTTGCAGTGAATCCGCAGTCATATCCGTCATCTGGTTGTCGACTGACATGTAATGTGATAATAAAATACCTGTTTATCTTTACGAGAAGCCGTGAAAGAGCCTGAGCCATCAGCACCCTGCTGATAATCTCCGCATCTTTCCATTGAGGGCCACCAGTTAAAAATGTGGCAGAAAAATACGAATATAAATCTCTGGGACAATCTGCAGAAAGCAAATTCATATATCCCGTGTGCCAGGGTTTGTTTTCATCCTCTCGAGGAGCAATTTTCTTGAGAACCGCGAACAAAAACCCGAACAAACATAACCGCTAAACTTTCTCAAAGTTGAGGATATTGGGTACACATGTACACGTAGAAAATTGTCCTGGATGGAACCGAGAAAATGAAGCAAGAATTTCAATGAATGGATCTGTCAAAGAACCTGTTTGTCAGATTCAGATGTCATGGCCGTGTTCTTTAATTTGACAAGCGTAGTAATTCCCATCAGAATCCATTTAAAGTTCACTGTGTCGGCTAGCCCTCCCTGTGCGACAGGAGGTCTGGGGTTGAATGGACCAGCCCAGCGTATCCCCGGGTGTGGTTGATGGGCAAGACGGGAGACTTTCAACTCTGTGCCTTATCACGCCTTGATCAGTGCTTTCCGGAAGAATAGCCAAAAACGATCCGGCGGATGAAATCTCAAAGAAAACACCTCGAAAGTTTATAACAAGTTTCTCATTCAGTCCGCTGTGTTAGACAGATATCATGCTTCTCCATCTTTTACCTCCGGCGAGGTATGTCTTGCGATAATCGGCGAGACAGGGATTGTGCTTGCCGGTTCGGCCGACAAAACGAATCGACTAGGTTGTGATCGAGGAAGAGGGACATTCGCGGTGGTCCCATCGTAGACCTCGTATACCCCGTATACCCCGTGTACCCCGTGGCCTATAAAGAAGGCATATTCACCTCCGAAAGTCCACATACCATGCACCCCCGCCAATCAGAGACATTGATTGTATACATGTGTACTCCCGGACTATAGGTGAAGTTGGGGACCTCTCACGATGGGCTTGGTCTCCGAATCTTTGTCATCGTCAGCCCCGGAGAGCAACATACCAAGGGATAATCAGAGTGACATTGATTGTGTTTGCTGATTGAGGTGTGTGACATGAGACGTCATGTTAGCAACCCAGGTCAGCGGTGTTGCATCATTGCACAACTGACCCTGTCAAACAATTCGCTGTTGCTCAAAATGACTTCCACTTTCGGTGCAGCCGTTACATGCTCACTGCAACCACTGGCGTCAAATGGATACTAAGATACTGATACAGGTGTGTCCTTCGGTTCGACATTAACCAGGCGTGCTGGACTTTCGAAGTGGCGACTCGAGTGGCTTTTGAAGTGGGACTAAACCCACAATAGTCCCCAACAACAATGGGGAAAAGCTGCTTGAAGTGGCTCGTCAAGAGGTATTGATGACGGCCAATTGTTAGCCTGACTATGCGATGATTAGGGTAATTCAAGTGAGAACCGTTGAAAAGGCGAACCAGCCAGGAGCCCTTGGTTTATGGAGCGTGACCACATGTCAACGACCGATACGTTCACCTTTTTTCGGTGGTGGGATGCGCGTACACTTGTTTGATGACTTCCTGTGGTGTCTCCGATTGAAGCAATTGACCTAGTTTTAACGCCGTACACTTTCGGTGGTTTTCATACAGCGCTTTGTCAACATGGTCAATGAAACCCTTCTCGGCACAGGCTCTCATCAGTTGATGGTGTCATTTCTTTGCATTATTAACGTGAGTAATTTAGAGCAGCACGCACTGTTGCGACATTCTGGTATAAATACGATTCCATCTCACGCAAGGTGGCCACTCCGATTTGTAATTAGCCAATTAGGATTGCGACGTGTAGGAAGTGAAGGTGGCCGTGTTGTAGCACTCGATTGGTCGGAAATTTATTGCAGGGATGTCACGCGACCACGAAAGCAATCTGACGCAAGGCGACCAAAGCGCCTCTGGTGGCCAAATCATGAAGTGCACTGCAAGGACTAGTACATTATTGATTCAAGTGTATTTTTTATCTGATCTGTGTCTCTATCAGAGACTCCTGGGAGGGTTAAAAGAGCTACAGGCAAGGAAAGAACCCATGGCCGCAAGTATGTTCTGAACACAGCATTTTTGACGCCAGACACACCCTGTGGCGAACGGCCTACGGTGCGATCTCCACAACATCAACATGACGGGCCAACCACGACCTCATTTAGTCCAATTTATCACAAACTTCTGACAAACGAAAGTTTATTCTGCTAATTTCTCATGTTCTACTCCATTGGAGGCTAATTCCAGAGTATCGCAGCTAATTTCATGACCTGACGCCTCTAATCTGCATTGACGCCAAAAATGTGCGGGAATGCCACCCAACTGTGCCACCATCTCTTCAAACAGCAGTCCAAAAGGCCTATCGTTAATGCGCTTCTTGACCTTTGCTAATTAGTTATCAAAACGTTTCTCAGCGTTTATGGAAGTGAAGGAAAACAAATCATAATTGCACCATGCTAATTTTCGTGTTCATCCCCACTGGTGGCTAATTTCGATGTAGCAGTTTCTTTTGATTCTTCAGCAAAATAAGCCAAAGATATTTGGTTTTTTTACTCGTAAGACTGACAGTACAGGCTAGAGACTACGTTAATTAGTGTTTAACCTTTTAAATAAACAAGGCACAGCACGGTTTGTACACTTTGACGGATCTGCTTACAAAAGGCGCTGCCCCCATCAACAATCCTGACGCTGCACTGTCTGGCCCGAGTGAAGTCGCATAGCGTTCGACGCCAGTGAAATTAAAACGTACAGAATTTTTGGAGATTTTACAAATTGGAGCTTGCTATGACTCTTCTGTAACAAGATAAAGTGTCATAGAAAAAGTAAGTGGCTTGCGCCAACAGGACTTTTGACGTCACTTCCTGTATCGTTCCAAGATGGCCGTCGTTTCTGTGAAGAGGAAAATAAAACGCTCTTTTCCTCTGCAATTCCTCAATATCTTCGTTCAAATTCCCTACCCTCTACGAGGGTAATTTGGCAATTATTAACTAGAAAGATGGTTCGTTTAGCCACAATTTCAGGACAAAAGTGCTCAGTACTGGCAACAAGATCACTAAGAATTACCGTCAGCATCAATAAGCGTTTAGTATCGAGTGTGATGAGCTCGTTTTCCTCTTCGAAAGAAGAGTAATCGCTGCAGATGGGACTTGGTTGTAACCCACACGCGAGAGCTGTCGGATCAGTTTAAGGCGCCCTTATGTCATGATTTAGCAAAAAGATTGCTAATGGTATCTTGGATAGATGGGAGACCTCTTCGAAGTGGTGGTTACAATGCTAGAATCTGTTGGTTCACTTACCCGAAGACACCACGATGATTTGGAAACGAAAAAAACGGGCCCGTCTTTATGATATAAATCGATGATATTCTTTGGGAGCCTACAGTGAATCTGTATTGGGCGTGCCCCCTTCTCCGTCAAATGTCCCTCTACTCCAACATCTTGGTTTCACTGGCTTCGTTTGCCTAATAGATCTAATTATGTCCGTTTTGACAGCTTTCCCATTAGTTCCTAATAGAGTTACTCTAATGCTCGAGATGGAAGGCGTTAGAGCCTTTTATGTTCTTGATCTCATGACTTTCACGAGCAGTGTTCTGATGCTCTGTCGTATGCCATTCTGATATATAAGTATATTATGCCTTGCACACAGGCCTTCATCATCACCCGTTTGGAGTGGTCGACAAGTCCAGAGCGAAGGTGTTTGAGCACTTGCATTTATTCTTGTCACTGACTATAATCCAAATCGCTCGAACACTTAAAAGAGCTACATGTATGCGTTCATATGCATATACATGTATCTTGAGTTTTTCTGGTGAAATAGAGCATCGTATTGGATGAAGCCATCAATTTTGGTGACCTGTCATGTGATGCCGCTCTGCGCAGATGCCCGGATGTTGTTGATGGGGTTAGTTGACGAGGATGTCAGGGAGCTGATACAAATTACAAACCTATCACCTGCTCGAGGCTTCTGGGAGGAAGAGGAGGGGCTTTCTATCATTTTGATGACAAATTCTGAATTATTCTTCATCTTGTATCTATTTATGCTGTCGGTAAAAAAGTAAAATCCTGTGTTTTTTCAGCTGTAATTTTAATGATGTACCGTCATATTTTGCAAGTTATTGGAGAATGAGTCCTACCACCTGCAGGCTTGAAGATGCTAAATCTACCCAAAGATGATATATTTTATCACTTGTCTCCAATGAGTGCTTAATTCACCTGGGGTGATTCTAGGTGACAGTGGCATCAAGCCCACATGAAGGTGTGATAGCATTTCTTGCCTCAGTACCATTCCAATTCGCTCCACCCATGCATAAAGTAATAAGATTACAGAGTAATAACTGCATTAAAGGCCATCATCCTTCAGTGGTTCTCTCATTATGATTGTGACAAACCACTGATTCTCACCAGTCTGCCTTTGTTTTAGAGGCGAGGCCATCTGCTCGACTGTTCTTTCTCATTAGATAGTTCCACTTAGTCACTCTATCAAGGGCGTCCTCTCAAAACGACATGCTCTATGGCTTAGGTGTTTGCCTCAAGAATAATGTCCATTTGAAACCAAGTGCGATAGACATCTTTTGAAAAAAAGTACTTTCAAACTGACATGGATGGTGAGAAGCCATCTCTCAAGAACCACCACAGAAGCGCAGTTGCTATACTCGGTATTTCACTTGCGATATGAAATACGATTAGACTAATTCAGTTTTTGCACGGAGAATATTGAATTCGCTATTGTAAAGTGGTCAGACACAATAGGAAAGCCACAGGGAGTCATTTACCCAATGGAAAGAACAGTAGCAATTAAGGCTGCACAACTCACTGGGGACTACATTATCACCAGCATAAAGCCCAACTGCATTGGCAGGAATTAGAAGTTAATATCATTATGATAGCTTTGTGGTGCTACAATATCGGAGCGTATTGCCGTGACTGGGGTCGGTGTGGCTTCACAATAGAAGCCATGTTGAGCATTGTGTCATCGGAGGTGGCTGTGACACCTTTGATTAAGTTACCTGAAGATGAAGGCGAATTGGTTTATCATGGAAAGTGTACGGGTAGTCCTCACCAAACACCACCTCGTATCGAAAACTTGGGTGTGGCTCCGCAGCGATGTGAGCAGTTGTGTCAAGTGGTGGCGATTTTGTTACCAAGGTGAGGGACATTGGTATTGGTATTGGTATTTCGTCTCAACTGGCATTGACTGGGCGGTAGCTGCTATACCATGAATAGGACGATACAGAAGATGTGCTATGAGCCCAACCGAGCAACTTTGACGAGTTATGCAGTTCACTCATTTACCCCAGGGTAGAAGTCGAACACCTATAACAATAACTTCTCAAAGGCTCCAGTCCCCAGCCTCATGTAATATGAATGCTGTAATCGTTCCCGTATCATTCTATATTGCCACAATGACTCACTAGGACTTATTATGGGTCTTTTGGGACCCATGCGCTTCCACAAACATGGAGCAGTGACTAATCCAGCAACAATATGTCCATGAATTTCATGATCAACTCCCGGTATTATTTATGTTGGGTAAGCTTTCATCATGGATTAGATGAATTAACGCTCTATTGAAAAGTGAAATTAAAAAGCAATCGTTTTGGAGGAGTTGGCTGGGGGAACCAGATTACACTCCTCGGTGAAGCAGTGGGCATTCAAACGCAAGGCTTTCCTCACGTTTGAGTCTGTCATCTCTATAAGCGCGGTGAAGATCTATGCACAATAAGGTCTTTTTTCCCCCATCGTTATCATCGAAATGGGGGAAGAAGTCTCTGATGATATTTCTCTTGGCACTCCACAAATTACAGTCTACTTTAGCAATAGGTTGCACCTCATTGGTAACATTCCACCAACAAGGGAATTCGTCATCTTGAAACTTTGCAATTTCAATCAGCCATCGCATGTCTGCTTCAAATCACTCGGAGTTTATTTAACCTTCGAATCCTGAATTTACCAGGGGACTTGGAATGACTTCTGTGACTGTCTTGGGAGCCTGCTCTTATCAAATAAAGGGCTGATTACACTCTAATCTTAGAACAATTTGCCTTAATTAGGTAGCGAGTAATTTATGACAATAATTGATGGAGATACAGAAATGGATCAATAGTTTAGCTGATGGATGTTTTTCCTAACTGAGACGGACAGGCTGCTGGATGTCTTAATTACCACTTGGGAAGTTAATGAAACACTTGCACCTCGTGACTGAAATGTACAGAAATTATTGAAATATCAAGTTGCCTTGACTATTCACGTACGCTGTGCATCGTCACCTTACATTCACTCGTGGGGCTGTGGATAAAATGGGTTGTATCAAAGGCAAGCAGATGTCACCGTGCAATCAATTTCCATGAACTAGTGTTTTGCACTTGGCTGTCAGCTGAGGAACTGTAATTATTGCCAAGAACAACAAATTCATCCCCCACTGGCCGCCATTTCCGCTATGTTTCTGACGTCACATCCTGTCAGGCAGACGACATCCTGACATTTCCCAAAAGAAGCTGATCGATTCATGCAGACTTCGAGGGTACTAATATCTCGACTCTGAATACGGAACTAATTTGATATTTGCCAGATTCTTAAAAATATTTAATAATTTCTCAACATGTGCAGGTGTTTTGATAAGTCTAATCACACGCAATGCATTAGAATGCATGCAATTACAATTTCGCCAATCGTCTGCAACCTTAATTAGTAATTGGTCGATTGGAATGAAAGAAATACCATAAGAAACTGTTGTGGCATTCTCTTACAATTTCTTAACTAGTGTAAACAATGTTGGGGCTTGTCAAAATTAGTCGACACAGAATGTACAAAGCGGGACAAATAGCCTCGTCCATTTGCGTCCGACCATCGAGCACACCACTTCCTCTGTCCAACGACAAATTGATGAATTTCACGGAAAGCTCCACTCTCAATGGTGATTTGTCCTCGCTTCAACAGCCTGATCGCAATATGACACGCAGACGACACGCCTAATTGACTGAAATTGAAATGTCTCATTTGGGCATTGTGTAGCTAAATATCGGGCTTGTGTAACCGTCCCTGCACAATGCTACAGCTAATATCTGCTAATGGGTGGTGATTTGGCTGATCCTGCGACGAGAGATTCTAGCGTCATGCTAATATTAAGGTCTCTCTTTGCTAATAATTATTTTAAGGTATCTGCCTTAGTGCATGAGCAATGCTGTTGCAGTTAATAGTTGATTATTGCAACATTGCTTTCTGATGGCGGCTTCTCATGCAAATAATATTCCCTTTAACGAGCTCCAAGGGACGGCCTTATATCAATATAAGGTAGGGATTGGACTTGGTCGTGTAAGATGTACCTGAATTAGCCGGTCTGTGGTGCGTATCCCTCGTCATCCATGTCCAGGATAATCGAAAGACATTTATTTCTAGTTTTCTAGTTTGAACATGCATGAGTATATGTCGTGCTCTATCATCTGGAGGATGTCCCCAGAAGTGCTCTTATTAGTGGTAATCCTGCATCAAGACTTCATTAGGAAGACATTACCCAACATCATACACAAATCGATAAAAGCTTTATATTGCGTGCCTTATTCAAATTTGTCGTATTTTTTCCTGACAAAAGTGAATTTAAGATAAGCAGCTTTACTAAAGTCGCCATTATGGTAAAAACATTGCAGCATTATCTCCAAGCGTCCCTGGTACATCAATCATTTTATAGACATTACTGTAGCTATCTGGCTAAGTGGCTACATGTCCTATTAGTGATGTTGCTCTGTTAACATGATTTAGCATGCAAACACTAATAGATTTGGGACATTTTACTCTATAATGACTACAGTCTTCATGTAATAGTCCAATACACTCTCAGGGAGCTGCTGGCAAATCAGGAAGTGAAAATGAATGGATTATTTCTTATGTTATCATACCTCTTCTCCTCTGTGAAGAGGGAGAAAGGAATACCTTAGAGGTGTTATTCCCCAGGGAGTATTCTTCCTCCAAGGCAGGATGAGCGGTTTTGCCTGCCACTGGAGAAGCGCAGTTGAGTTTACTGGACACCGTTTTCGGCCATATGGACTCAAATCTCCAAAAGCTTTTTGTGTGTGATTATTTTTCCAGTGCAAGAAAGCTAAATCAGGTTTGCCCAACTTCCTGGCACCATGTTTATGGGTGGTAGCTAGCCCTGGGCTGGAGAGGCCGTCTGGGGCAGTGCAATCTTCTCACCTGCTCTTACTTCAAACACTCTTCTACTTGATTTGGCTAAATGGTGATGTAAACTGGCTTACCTCTAAAGTTAGCATCGTTCTACTGGTAAAAGCCTTATGATCATTTCTTAGCCTTTCATAACCTCAGATTATTAGATGATGCATGGTAATCTGTAACTGTAAGATATCAATATATTTACAATTTAGAATCCCGGGGCTACGATATGTTGACTTAGTTCTTCAATGCTGAGACTCGTATAGAAAATAGAATGCAGCTAGGTAATAATTACTCGTCTCAAAGACCTCCATCATCACGCTCTTGATCATTTCTGCCGCTCCAGAATATCAAAGTTGTTGTATTCGTCCCCAGTGACTGATGAGGAATTGCACCATCTTTGCATGACTTCCCCTGTCGCCCATTGAAAAACTATTGACTGGAAAATGACATTTCCCTGCATCTTGGTTAGCTATGTCACATCAAGCGTCGCATGAGGCAGATATTGTTGGTAGGAAGACTAGTTAGGAGTATGCCTGACGGTTTCATTGGTTTCATTGGCTGGAAACATTTGAGGTCAAGCCGGGGGGGGGGGGGCGTCGTCTGCTAAACAAACCGGTATCTAAGCATTGATCTTGCAAAAAGTGAAAGTAGCTTGATCAATGATGTATTAGTTGGCTCCCTGATCCTCTGCTGATGAAGCCCTGCTTACTCTTCCAATCGGATAACCCGGGCTAATCCAGGCTTGGTGGCGCATTCAACCTGAAAATGATATCTTCCTCATCATTCTTGAGTTAGCATCGCGCTGGGGTAATAATCACATAATCATTTTCCGGGCGGTTCTCCCGAGCAGGGATCAAGAAACCATTCGCAGCCGAGCGGTTAGCGAGGAGGCTAGCTGAGGCGCTCTCGGCAACTAACACACGTTTCATTGGTGTGACCCGCAGCCCTAAACCGACGCATCGAGAAAAGCAATGTGAATTTGAGGAACAAATGTAAGACATCTCTACTCTCGAGCAGGAATGGGGTTCAATCTGCTAATACCCTTCTATACTCCGATATCAGTAACTGAGCCAACAGAACTTCGAATAATTTATTCCCCGTGTATAACACAAAGGAAAAGCACTCATTTGTGCTTGTAAAAATTAATCAACTTCCTCTAATTAATTGATAATTATCGATTTTGATATTTGTATCAATATTAATCTATAGTTCACAATTTTATGAGTAATAAATTTTAGAACTTCTACCGGTCATTAGGCTTTACCTGGCTGCACTGACAGGCTTGTCAGGAGTCTAGTCAATATTCTTCATCTTTGTCACTTTTTCAATCGGCCAAAGCCAGTGAGCTCCAACCTCCCCGCTCCTTTCCATCCAGGTCATGAATCAGTCCATCCCCTGAGATCGGCCGTCAGGATACAACTCTCTCCTCCTGTATCCAACCTGACAAGTGGAACGATAGAAGCTCGCAAAAACCAAATTACCCTCCAGTCACGCTATTGTGCGGTCTGTGGGGAGCTATCCGCGGATGCATTTCGTAATCAGATTCATTATTCAACACTGAGAATACGAAGCTGTATAGCCTATACAAATGATCAGACATCAACAGAAAAACATGTATAAACTACTAAAACGTGTAGAATTCATTTATGCCCAGACAGTACCGGAGCTTTCTGCAGTGTCAAAGATGTGCTTTCCCGAGGGAATGAAGAAACGAAAGGAGCGGAAACGAGGAGGTTGTCATACCGGAAGTAGAGGCAGGCGGAACCAGGCAACAAGGTCGGAACAGCCAGCCTCTCTCATCCTATCACCTGATGATGTTTCGATGAAATTTTGTTTTCATAGTCGGTGAAATCTCTTGCTGGCATGCAATGTTCAACCCCGAGTTGTAAATTGCTGTTTACTGCAACCCGTTTGGGTTCGTGAGCGAAAATAGACTAGCCGCCATTGTAGCAAAGATATACTTCCATTTACTCGTCCATTATCTCATTTTGGCGAGCATATTGTCCATTGTTCCCGAGGCACTGTATCTTATCATTAAGGAGAAAATGGGTCTCCATCAGTTAATCTAATAAGTTCGCCAGGATTTCGATATGTCGGTCTCCAGGTCAATAAAAATTGTCAGCGATGTGCCGTATATCAAGAATTACTGTTAATTCAGACTCGTAATTTGATTAAGGTTCCGTATCAAAGCATGCCGTTGGAAAGATCAGCATATGAATTTGTTAGAAATTGCTGTATCAGAAAAAGTCAGCGAACGTTCAATGTTTCATTGGGTCTTTAAATTTCCATACTTGTGGGCCTTATGAGAAAATGGTTGAGATTCTATTTTCGAACTTGGGCAGTCAAAGTGAATAGGAATTAACATCAAAGGGGCGCTAATATAAGTATTGACATTTCGGGGCACTTGACTTCAGTGAAATCCCATGTCTGCAATAGGATCAATCATTACCCCGTGGGGTTAGAGCCCACAATCGGTGCCCCTTATACTGTTTTCTAAACTATTTTCGTTACATTTAGTGTGTCCAATGCGCCGTAAAATAGGCATTTAGGAGATTTTTATCTTGGGAGAAATCCTAAGTCTGGAAAAGGTGGAGAGCAATGGATTTAACGCTAATTCAACGTTTTATACTCTGCGAAGAACAGGTCTTAAAGATGAGCCTTGGGGAACGCCGCGCGACAAATACATTGCTCTCGGAAGTTCAGTTCTGGAGATCGCTTCGCTTGCCTTCGGTTCCAATGACCACTCTTGTAAGGGGGACAATGTTTGACTTCATGAGTGACAAATCTTATGTCATACATTTGATTTCAATGGCAGATCACCTCAAGTGCTCAGTTGATTAGATGCTATCATATCGGCAGTATTTGCTGCTAGTATGCAAGTAGGTTTGCGTAAGATTACCTTAGCACAATGTCCGTACAAAATGTACCCGTCCACTTTTTTACATTATTGACCATTTATGGACTGGGTTTGATGAGTCCAAATGGCAACAAACAAACAATATTATGCTAAACACCCTCTTGACTCAAGTAATCAGTTGGAAAAATATCGGCTTTGCCGTTCGGACGGATAATCTGATCTAAAAAGGACAGGAATTCGGACATTTTCCGCTGATCGATTTTGGCATAAAATGCCTTGTTCCGCGCAGAACCGCTGTACAACTGAGTTCATCAGTAACAAAGGGGGCATGCCTTGGTATTCTTTCAAATTGCGCTTAATGAAAGGGCGGGCAGGACCCCGACAGACTCGGACAAGACCCCAACAGACTGGCCATCAGGAAACCCGTCTTAGTTTGGCGACAAGGTACTTATTTAGGCCCCCACCGCCAAAGGGATCAGTCACTGATCACATAATCAGTACTAATAGCATAAACTCGTGTTTTCGTACTTGAAGAGGTTTAAAGCGGTGAAGGGCCGCGTACTAATCAACCAACACAAAGATCAGAATGAAAATAGGGGTGAACACACTTAAGGGTCCTTGAGTTTTCATTTTTTTCGGGCCAGTATTTGGGCAATGACACCAATAAACTAATGTTTTGACACGCCATAGGCATATCTGACATCTGTAATTTGCTGGCCAAGGGAAAATTTCAATATTTCGCGCTCCTCCGTTTTCATGGACAAATGTGCGAGTTCGAACAAGGGCAATGATAGGTCACGAGTTGGAGATGTCCAGATGAACTAGGAGGATGGGCATCGGTGATCCATTGTTTCAATCCTTTCGGCTACAGATCCTGCTCATCAGCTGAAAGGATCAGTCATCCGTTTCGAAATGACATGAGTCTGTTCTCAGTTTCTGTTAGCTGGGCAAGTTTTCTTGAGGGGAGGGGATCCCCGGAGGGAAGCATCGTTGACCCTCGGTCGGGGAGTGCAGAACTCCCCTCTCGGTTTCGTCGAAATGGATGCGCAGAAAGTAGTATCAGTCACCAGTCTACCTGGCGTACTGCAATTATATATACAACTTACTGCCTTGCTGAGATAATTTCGTCATCGTTTACTGAAATCGGTCATTTCTCATTACTCTGAAGCCATTCCACGAACATTACAAAGGGAATAAGATTCAAACCAGATCTGATAGACATTGTAGCGCGATTCTTCTTAGATAATTATGATACAATGGTAAGTCTCCTTAGGAAGTAAAAGGACAAAATGACCTAAGCTGTTTATCATCGGTTCTTATTGGATCTCACCAATCTCGAGGAAATCGTATTACGACTTGATATTGTCGTGATGGAGATCTCATCTCTGAGCACCACGCGCTTCGGCGTATGCTCACTGGAGAATACTGTGTGTTTCAAAAATGTAATTGACACTTAATAGTTCTAATATCGCCCGAGTTGTGATGACAAATGTTATCTCCCGTTGAATAAATTTGTCGGACCTCAACTGATGACACTGAACTCTCTGTGAATAAATACGTGTTGGTTGCTATTTTTTATTATCTCAACTTATGGCATTGATTAACTCAAAATTAAAAGTGTCTGGGATATTATTGTAACACTTATTACTTTCTCTTGAGCTATACCTCAGCAATGATGAGGAGGGGAGGGCCGATCTCGGCTCAACCTTTCAGCCCGCTAACAGATTGGGGTCTGATTCGTTGTGACATCCAGGGGAATTATTGATCCTGCTGGTGAAATGCGGCAGAATGATGATATTACTGGCGAAGATAAGGCCATGGCAATATTCCTATGAGGTTGGTTAACTCCTTTTTGAGGCAGTTGGAAAAAATAGTTACAGTATGCGAGCATGGTTTCCTTCGTTTGGCCTGGCACTAAGTTTGGATAGTTTGATTATTTTGCAAGACCCCGAACACATAAGCAAACCTGGCTCTACCCGCGGACAGCGGGTAATCATTGTGAAATCACATCGGAAGGTTAATTTTCATTGCTTGGGATGGTTGAAGGAAGCTGTATTTAATCATCAGAAGACTCCTTTTGATCACGCGAAAGCAAGATGGCCGCCAAATGTTTTCGGCCATTTTGGATGACTGTGTCACTGAACAACCTCGGTCAAGATGGGTGTTTAGCCAATCTTTTGGAGAAACGAGGTTTCTTAACTGTATGCTATCAAGCCAACCATGGTCCAAGCCTTCGTGGCTTAGTTCTCAAATTCAAAAATCTGTCGTGCTTTGGCGGACTGGCTGACTGGAAGGCGAGCAGTTGTCACGTCCCGAGGACACACACCCGATACTCCCCAAGGGGGCGGCACCCGGGGGGTGACTCCCATCATAACTCAGTCAGCTATCCGATGACGTCCATGGTGATCTATTAGTTTGCTATTAGATAACACTTGATACTCTGAAGCAATTTCAATGAAATTTGCCGGACTCTTCCGTGCATTTTCTCAATGATACCCCCTAAAATGCGTACCACGAATTGGTCATCTTGGTGCCGTGAAATGGTCCCAATAAAACTCATGTTTTGATAATCACCCTTAGATTAGGCTATGAGGACAGATGGATTATCTGGTTCTAATCTCTTGACAAGCTCGGAGGCGCCAGATGGGCGAATGATGTCCGGGTACAATGGTGACACCTAACCACCACTTCTCACTTCTCAATAATCTTATTATGATAACAATTTGATCGCATTACTTCATGTTCTAAAACGACATCATTTGAGCATATTGCATATTTCAACATGCAAACCATTTCTGATATCGTTTGCGTTTCGCGTCGACCCATGTGACTTGCCATTCCCAGTCACGGATTTTGAGATAACGATTGAGACATGAAATTAGCTTTTCATTCGCTCATTGCCCTGTTACCCTACCCAGAAACTGTTGAAACTGTTTTGTTGTGTCGGTGTCCAATATACCCTTTGTTTTTTCTCACATGGTCAAGAGGACCTAATTTGCTCATTTTACCATGAGTTGTGTCGTCAGTCCGGAACAAATGGCTCTCTTTTCATAATTTTTCAAAATGATCAGCGATTCATTCTTTTTATGAAACAATCGTTTTCCGAGCCAGTGACTTGCGAAGTGGTGGTGCGATGTGACGGCCACGAACGCTCACCTCACGGTGTTGGGTCTCTTTGATCGTCTGGCAATTCCCCATTGGTCATCCCAGTCCTTCCCCTCGTGCTTGGGCGCATTCTTCCGAGTGTTTCAACATCTGACTGGAACCAGCATAGCAGTACTTTCCGTAGAAGATATACCGACTAAGTTTTTCTATTGAATGCAAAAGCTCGCGTAAGCAAATCCCATCAAATTTGGATTATAGCTCATCAGTGTCCGACAACATTTCATCTGACACAGTCACTGCACACTATCAAAGCTTCCGGACCACCGAGCACGAGAATTGTCTTCTGATGTGCAGCGACCCTTTGAGATGGAACGCTGGCGGGAACACTGCCAGTGTCGTCTGCTGAAGTGAGGATTCAAGTGGTCGTCTGCGCGGCTCCACCCAATCATCTGGTGCCGTGGTCCACCACGCGTCTGGACGCCATCAACTCAGTGACCCTGACCAGCAAGCTGGGACTTCTTATTCTTGTTCTCTGACCTCCGTATGTTGGATAGGATCCTCAAATCGTGTTGTCATCACCTGGATCGAGTGTCCTTTGTCTTTGTTTCAAATTTGGTTGAATGTGATCATAATTATCTCCCGCACTGAAACTGTTCTGTTGGTAACACACGCATAGTATCCACAGTTGATTACCGTTTTTTTTGGAATTTACAATGTATTAATTTCGTTTTGATGAAATATTAACCAGGCACAGCCATTTATGTTTCAATATAATAAACTGCACCTTCACAAACGACTTGCCAATAACCGTAATGTAAGCTAGGAACAATATTGCTAAATAATTCACAAACAAAATTAATGGTTGGGAGGCGACTTCAAACAGTTTGTTTCGCGCCAAAGATCAAACGGATTTTACGGAGATTTAGATTCTAAAACGTGTTGGGAGCAGGACAATTCCTGTTTACAACATCCCAGGATTAGAATTCACAATATTTCGGCAAGGTCTAGACCATCTCTTCCTCTCCCCACTCCCTCTCTGATGCTGCAATAAAGGTGGTCTGGACAGCATGAATTCATACATGTTCCTTGCTTGAATTGTGTAAGATAATATTGCTGTGACACTGGAGTCCTCCACCCTCTTCTCTTGACTATCCAAGGTAAAGAAAATGTCTGCTCATCCTGCTTCCTTCCTTTCCTGACACATTCGCCACCACAAACATAACTAATGCTTTCATTGGATATTTTATTCATTATTCTCCTGCACTTTGGGTTGAATATATTATACATCACTCGCTGCATAATCTTGTGGATGGTGATTGAGGTTGGCAGGCTTGCGTTTCTGGTGTACAAAATCAACCACGCAATATTCCAGATATTGTTCCTATGCTCTACATCAGATTAACCCATTAGGGTCAAATTCAATTTTTGTCGGTATGGATTTCAGAACTTGAATATAAGATCTCATGATTTCAATACAGTCTGATTCAACACTGTCATGATGTTCCTTATCATATCCAAATAATGAGATTTTCACAGAAATGTCTTTGCCGTTAGGTCCTCAATCCTAGGTTAAGTATTCAGGTTAATAAGCAGCATTTGCGGTGTCCTTTACCCATCAAGATGCTTAATTTTGTTTCATTCTTATCATTGCAGGTGTTGTCTTATGTGGAGTACCTTCACGGAAAATGGCATTTCACCGAGATTCGAGCCATCTTCTCCAGGAGATACCTGCTCCAGAACATTGCCATAGAGCTGTTTATGGCCAACAGAAGTAAGTTATGAGAATTTTCAGAACTAGTTCTAAAAATATTTGTTTTCTTTTATCTTTTAAGGGGTACATCAAGTACCAGCTACCTTTGCACACGTAGATCCTTTCAATTTCGACCAGCCTTCTGAGTATGAAAAGCAATTCTGTCCAAATTTGTAAAAATGTCTTGTTGCCTTTCAGGTGCTGTGATGTTTAGCTTCCCTGACCATACCACTGTCAAGAAAGTGATCAATGCTTTGCCAAGGGTGGGCGTGGGCATCAAGTATGGCCTACCACAGGCGAGGTGAGTCGAAGTGTCACAAGGTCTTTGCCCACTGTTTATAGTTGCGGCCAATTTGAACTTAGCAGAGATAAAGTTGTTTCCTAGATTTTAAAAGATTTTGGATAACATATCTCTTAGTATGATGTATGGGTATAGAGACCAATGACCAATCACAGGAAACTGTGCAGGAAGTATAGTTTAACCTTAATAGAAATATGAGAAATATGAATTTGACATGTTAACTGACCAGCGTAAATGAGCATTTTACATTTTTCTCTTCTCTGCTGTAGCCGCAGTAAATTTACTTACAGTCCTCGGTATGTTTTTTCATTGCACCAAAGTACGCTTCCTCTGTGTTTTTGGTGTAATGCCTTTTTTGGTACTTGGGAATTTTTGCCTTTTTTGTCAACTTATCTTTGCAATCTTTAAATAACGAACATAAATGATAAGACAAGAGCTGACTACTAAATTTCCTAATAGCTTCATGAAACTTACTAATTTTGGTTAAATGAGTATATTTGATCCGTTAAATGATTTGGGTAAAAGTGGAAGGAATGCACTTGGTGGTATTTTTAGTTGCCGAGAATAAAAAAAGAGGTACATTTTTCTTCAATTTGGTGTTAAAGGGACAAATTGAAAGTGTAATGCGTTTAATTTTTCTGTCCTTTAAAGATACTTCCAGCATAACTGTCACTTACTCCTTCCCCGAGATAGAGGTGCCACAATTTAATTGGCCGCCCCTGAGATGAAGGGAGGGGAGTCATTTTGGAATATGGGTACAAGCACTGGCCAAAATTGAATTTGCTGGGTGGGGGGGGGGGGGGGGGGTAAGGGGAGGAGAATATATTCTAAAGACAATAATATTCCGAACGGAAGTTTTGTGACTGTAAAATGTTATACTCTCTTTCAGGCGAACATCTATGGCGTCCCCGAAAAACTTATTCAAGATGTCCAACATGACGCAGAAGTGGCAGCGGCGAGAGATCAGTAACTTTGACTATCTCATGTACCTTAACACAATAGCAGGTAACAATGGAGACATTCTTTTCAGTTTCTGATAGCAGTGATCTTCTGGTGGTGTTCTTTTCTGCTAGATAGCAGCACCTGCTTGAGTTCCCAAATGAGACCACTATGGCACTATTGCTGCTACTGGGTGACATAAAAAAGATTACCTACTTCTGATTTTGAATAACTCCAGTTATACATGCAATTCAACAAATGGACAATAATTTTCTTCTTTCTCACCTAGGCCGATCATACAACGACCTCAACCAGTATCCAGTATTCCCCTGGGTCATAGTCAACTACGACTCAAATGAGCTCGACCTCAGTCTGCCCAGTAACTACAGGGACCTGTCCAAGCCAATCGGTGCCCTGAACCCCACGAGGAAGGCGTTCTTTGAGGAGAGATTCGCAAGCTGGGAACACGAGCAGATTCCACCATTCCATTATGGCACCCATTACTCAACCGCGGCATTCACATTAAACTGGCTCATCAGGGTGGTAAGTTCATAGTTGCAAATTGTATATTTTGCTGAAAGAGCCTCCAGCCTGCCTTAGGTACTGCATCAAATACTCATGATCCAAAATTTTCTTCATGTAACCTTGGGCAAATATCTTTACTTTCATTGCCATTCTTTTGTAGGAGCCTTTTACATCGATGTTCCTGAACCTCCAAGGTGGCAAGTTTGACCATGCAAACCGTACATTCCATAGCATAGCTCAGTCATGGAAGAATTGTCAAAGGGATACTTCAGATGTCAAGGTAACTATAGCCATAGCTGTTAGGCTATCCTTTCTGATTTGATATTGAACTGTGGGCCTGGGCATGCTCAGTTCCAGGCGGTCCAGTTCTTGTGTGACAGGGGAATGCCTCTCCATCATAATGCTCTCCATCATAATGCTCTCTGGGGCATTACCTCCTCCTACATACTGAGTCCTCCTTGTCCCTGGTGAAACTGTGATACAAAGTTAGTTTTGATGTCATCTGCTGAGTCTCTATATGCTTTATGGGATATCCAGTGTAGCAGCTCAGTATTTTATTCCCATTTTTAACTTCACTTGCAGGAATTATTACCTGAGTTCTACTACCTACCTGAGATGTTCACCAACAGCAACAAGTTTAACTTTGGCCAGAACGAAGAGGGGAATGTTGTTGACGGAGTTGAGCTGCCCCGGTGGGCGAGTTCTGCTCAGGAGTTTGTCAGGCTTAATAGAATGGCGTTAGAATCCGAGTTTGTATCCTGCCAACTTCACCAGTGGATTGATCTTATATTCGGTTACAAGCAACGAGGTATGTCCTTCAGTGATCTATGAAAGACCTAGTCTGTCTAAGCCCTATGATGACGAATGGCCCAATGATATACTTGCCTGTCTACTACAGTGTAGTTATTGCATGAGTGGAAGCTGTGCATGGACTGATGATGACCCTAATTGGGAAGCTGAAATAATACCTGACAAGTGTTAGATCTTAAATGTATATCTATCTATCTATCTATGTATCACATTTATATAGCGCCCTTATCAAAGGCGCTTAACAAAAACAGAGTCTCTATAAGAAGTATATAGTCTTTGACAACAATAAACAATTCTAATGTTCGTAATGTTGTTGAAAAAGGTGGGTCTGCAGGAGTCTGTTTGCTGCAGACATAATATAAGACTATTCATTTTGTTGCCTTCAGGTCCTGAGGCTGTACGAGCTACAAACGTGTTTTACTACCTGACGTACGAGGGCAGCGTGAATCTAGATGCCATGACAGACCGAGTGATGCGTGAAGCTGTCGAGAACCAGATTCGTAGCTTTGGTCAGACGCCGTCACAGTTACTCACCGAGCCACACCCGCCCAGAAGTTCAGCTATGCATATTGTAAGTGAAGAAACATTCTAACCACCATTGGCGAAATGTAAACCTCCATTGGCGAAATGTAAACCTCCATTGGTGAAATGTAAACCTCCATTGGTGAAATGTAAACATCCATTGGTGAAATGTAAACCTCCATTGGTGAAATGAAAACAAGTTCAAGAAATCAGTTAGGAGTGCTTTTGGATTATCTTGGATAATCTCTATTCTATTTTCTCGACAGAGTCCCATGATGTTCTCCACAGCTCCTGATGACGTGTGTATGATTATGAAGTTCCTGTCCAACTCGCCCGTCACCCACGTCGCCGCCAACACTCATCCGTCAGTTCCCGTCCCGGCTGTTACGACCATTACGTGTAATCATAACTTTGCCGTCAATCGATGGAATCAGAATGTTGGTGAGTAAAGGGCCTTGCTCAAGGACCAAAAACTAGGTTCAGCGCACATCGAAACAAAAGGTCGTCCGTGACATATAGAATGCCCTTTTCAAACATTACTTGAAAAGTTCAAAAAGAAACACACTTTCAATCATCCCATTGTGTACTTTCAGTTTTGTAAATCCAAATCTGATTTGCTGATCATCAAAGTTTTGTACCAGTTCTTTCTGGCACAGTTGATGTATTGTTCTAATTTTCAATTGCAGGTTCACAAGTGCCATCTCCCAGCTATGCAGAGAAAACAGACACACAGCCACAGTTGCCATTGTCAATGGACCAGTTACTTGGTAAGGTTCAAATTACTGTCATCACTATCATTATTTTTACTTTTTTAAAGATTTCAAACCTCAAAGATGAAGGTTTAGCATGAAACTCTGGATGTCATCAACCGTTGGTGTGTCGAGATTCAATGATGATAACATTTTTCTTTCCATTTCAGTGCTCGGAACCAACCTCCACAAGCGAACCCTCGGTGATAACTTTGACCAACGCCTCCATGTGACCAACTCACACTTCCTAACCACATCAGAGAACAAGGTGATCATAGCGTGCGGATTCTGGGACAAGAGCTTCAGGACATTTTCAACAGATGCAGGTAATTTTCCAAATTTTGTCTGTTTGACTTAATCTGAGGCTTCCTGGTTTCGTTTCCGATGAGGCTAGCGGCTCTTAATTTGTAAATTCTATTATCTTATTGTCTTTTTCCAGCACGCATCCTTCAGGTGATATTTGGCCATTTTGATATCGTGACCTGCCTGGCCAGATCCGAGTGCAATGTGTCCCAGGACTGTTATGTGGTGTCAGGATCGAAGGATTGTACGGCCATGGTTTGGCTCTGGAGCAGCAAGCATCAAGCTATTGTGGGAGAAAATGGAAGTAAGTCATATTCTTGAGAAATATCCATTACCGGTAGTGATGTTAGATTCCTGAGTCATTTTATCTTGGTCGCCATAACAGTTGAATAAGATGAAAGAGTAGATTGAGATATCTTAATCCTGTTGTCATGACAGCAAAAGACTCCATCTAAGAGAGCTGTGAGACCCCTCTCTTTGCCCAGAGACAGTGTCAACAGTGGCTTGTGACAAATTTTTTACGCGAGAGATTGTAGAAAATGCAACAAGAATTCGGTCAATGATTTGTACTTTATTAACCACTGTCTTTTCGTTTAGGTCTAGACAACCCCACCCCCAAGGTGACATTGACTGGACATCAGGCTGAGGTCACCTGTGTAGCAGTGTCTGCAGAAATGGGCCTCGTCTTCACTGGCTCTAAGAGTAAGTTCGGATTTCTTGTTCAAGTGAGTCTGATCACATCATCTCTTGGTCATGAAGATGATGAGGGAGAGGAGATGAAGCAGACTGAACTGTTTTTCTTATTGGCTCCGTTGCTGTAATGGAAGCATAAAGGCTTGGTGGAGTGAAGTTAAGGGAATGTCATTATGTGAAACTTTTTCAGAGTGTGTGTGTTTGTAAGCCTGAGCCACGTTCTCAATAATCAATGTTATCTTTCACTTTCTTTCTAGATGGCCCTTGCCTTGTCCATACAACCCATGGCGACCTACTCCGATCCCTAGAACCACCAACATCGTACAAGTGCCCGAACATCATCTCGTTCGCTCGTGAGGGGTACATAATCGTCAACTATGATAGCGGCAACATGGCCACCTATAGTGTAAATGGTAAACTGCTGAGAAACGTGGAACATAATGATAATGTTCAGGTAAATTGAAGTTCCTCCTTATCATCATCATCATCATTTCCTGCAGCTGCGCGACCATTCGGGTGACCCAGAGTTTTTGATAATTTGGCACCTCACAGTTCTGTCCTCAGCAAGATGGATCAGGCCACAGGTCCTATTTCCAGTCTTGCTTACAGAACCCAACTTACACAAAGAAACCGCACCTTTATTGGATTCTATATAGATCCAATTTGAATATTTCTGGTTGATGAGTCTATCTGCATTCTCAATTGGCACTTGTGTTAAGATACAAATCAACTGTGACATTTTCAAAATACTTGGTTTTCATTTTTCAGAGTTTGACGTTGAGTCGTGACGGAGCGTACATGATAATGGGTGGAGATAACGGTATCGTCGAGGTGTGGAGGACTCACGACCTCAACCTTCTTTATACCTACCCGACGTGTGATAGCAGTGTACGATCACTTGCCCTCTCTCATGATCAAAAGTGAGTAACTGTTGCGATTATTTTAAACAACCAAAGCATAATTTGTTTTTTTAAAGTTAGAAATCCCTGTAGTGCGGAGAGTGCTGGAATTGTAAGAGAGGAGTTGACACAGACGGCTCAGGACTGTAATGTCTGGAGGGATGTGGTGATACAGGTGGCTCAGATTCATACTCACTTCAGTAGTACATAGTCTCAAGTTCAAGTGTGATGGAGATGAATAGATCATGACATGGGTTCGATCTAAAGGGTTGGGATAGTTTCTAAAATTTCGCTTTGTCTATTTCAGATATCTCCTTGCTGGTCTCGCCACGGGTTGTCTGATCGTTTTCAACATAGACTTCAACAAATGGCACCACGAATTTCAGGAGAGATATTAACTATACTTGACTATAAATACAGTTCAAAGCCAAATTCAATAAGATTATATACATCTTTTCATGAATACACAAAAGATATTGTATAAATAAGACATCTATTCAGAGGCATTGTTGCTGAGAAGGGACATTGGCACTTAAAGGCTTGGATTGATTGGATTGGAGCAGGATTATTGCCTATTGACTTTGTTCAAATTCATTTATCAGCCAAAATCACTGTGGAGATCGCCTGGACCCTGAATACATTACTTCTCTAGTGGGGTTATCCTTTTCTAAGGCAGATTTATTCGTTAACTGAGGGTTTCCCCATGCCACGAGATTCATAACTAGATCTCTGTATCCAACGAGCCAAATTGTTGGTTGAGTAATTATTAACACTGCTGTACATAAAATGCTTTATTGTGGATGAAGAGTGGTGCCCTCGTTTGGGTGGGTTGAGAATGAAGACTTTATTTAATGATATGTGTGAGTGTTTGATACCCTAGAGAATATGTGTGCAAAGATGACATTTTCTTATGATACATATTGCAGAATCTGTCGCATAACTTTCAATTCAAGTATAGAACTCCTTCGAAAGGACATTCAAAACACCTTGGTTACAATGTAGTACAGTTTTTAGTGTATAATGCACTGTGCCTCATTTTGTCACAGTCATAAGCACCTGGGTTGGTACAAAATATAGAAGAAGTCAAAAAGCAGTTTTAAGTGATTATTCAATGTTTAGTTTAAAGTGTTTTAGAGTAGAAATTGATATCTCCAGTCGGTATCAGTTTCCACAGTGTAACAAAGTAAAATATCCTGGAGGTTATACTGTGGGAACCCCTTAGAAGATCTACCATGTGAGGTTGTACTGTGGAAACACCCTAAAGTTCTACCATAGTGGTGATACTGTCAACTCAGTCAAGAGCTGTCTGAGTATCAAGATGGTAGCACCTGCATTGTGATTGAATATATCAATGACAAGAACACAGCAGCCATTCAGAGTTCCTACTGCTCCTGGCTGATTTTACAGTAATACCTATGCTAGAACTTGCTGCTATTCTTAGGAAAGTATTGGCTTCCAAATTTTTTACAGCTGATTCACCAATTGGGTTTTTAGCTTATGAATCTTCAATAATGTGCTGTAGTAATAATGTGCAATAATGACCAAAAATCATATTGAAGAAGATTCAGCCGTCTTATACACTTTCTCTCCTAAAGCTTTAATAATAAGAGCAAATACGATAGACTGTTTAGTTTGATCTTTGGAAGGAGACACAGAAATACTTTGACATGTGACAAATCAAGGAGTACATGTATATTTTGAACACTTCCATGCATAGTTAGTATTGGTGTACAGTAAAATCAGTTATGGGGAAGATACAAGATATTTTCTCACCAATCCGAGTATTTTGGGTTCTTTGATATCAAATACGACAACACGTTTTTTACACAAATCTGTATCTGCATCCATGTTTGTTCTATTATTTATTCTAAGATGAAAGTTTCTTACGCTTAGTAGTAAAAGTATTCTAGATCAGAGTCATTTAAGACATTACTGGAAAGGTGTTGGGTGATAAGAAAATGTCTGAAATTGTTTCAAATCAACGGAGAAAGCTCAAATTTGCCTTTATCTAGTTACTTGACACATTTCTGACATTTTCTCTCCCCTCCGAGTTTATTTAGAGCTGATGTGTATATTTGGCATAATGTGTATATAACTGCCCCTGAAGTAGAGATTTATGGTACCTGTACACTAACGTTGTACAGTGGGACCTTTTCCGACCCTAATTCAGGGTGCGTAGAGTGAAATGCAGTTGGAAGATTTAATATAAAAGTTTACATGTATAATTCAATAGTTTAATGTATAGTCTATTAAGTTAAAAAAACTATAGATGGGTACATTACGTGTGCTTATTTGACGACTGAAAAACCTGTATTTCGTAAAATTCGGCAAACAAATAATTACTTTTGGTTGAAGATTGAACGGCATAGTCTAAAGTTTTCGAAATGGTACTGAATATAATGTAAAAATCCATCACTTTATTACAAAACGTGCTTTTATCAACCAATATATCTGCTACAGCTTCTTGAGTTTCACAAAATTGAGTATGATAAAAAACAGGCGGTATGATGTGTGATGTATTACCTTGCTAATAGATAAATAAAAATGAAATCCTGGCAAATTGTATACTGTTAAATAAATATCATTTCAAATGCTCTGCCCTCCGTGGGTTGACTCGTGTGTTTAATATAGCAGCTTCTGCATCAAGCATGTTTCTAGCTTTTTATGCACCAGGTGTGTGGGATATTATAGATTATATTGACCAATTTTGTATGTTGTGGCAAACATGGAAATAAACTGTAAAATAAAAGAATATCTCTGTTGTGCTAAATTTATTTCTGTGCGTCCTATATGTGACCAAAAACTCATTTGAAGTTGATGTGACTCAGCTATAGGTCAAATTGTCGAAATTGACCAAAAACAAGCATATTATTAAAGGCATTTTTATGCATATGCACAAGGACTAGACAGAATCGAAGTAAGGATGTTCTGTGGACAAAGTCACAATCTATCCAAAGTCACTCGGTGGCATGTCTTTCAATGACATTTTGAATGAATATCTACCTGAATGTTCTATGGACAATGTCACAATCTCAACAATAGTGAGTCGACAATATTGTAGTTCAGGAGCTAGGTTGGATCAGTACAAATTGTCATTGCCCCCAGTCCCAGTGATGTTGTCTCCGGCCAGGACTGAATGTGAGTTTTTTAAAAAATGTCGGAGACCATATAAAAGCGTGGCCTTCTCTCCCGAAATTTCAAACCCAATGCCTTTATTCTGGTAAGATAACATCTGAAATTCTCTCTTGTCGTCGTGTGAAGTAGGTATGACACTTTTGGTGATGTATATTTCAGTGCTGCTTGCATGAGTTCAGGCCTGGAACTGCAGAAAGTTCTCTGAGCAGCCCGGACGAATAACGCGCGGGATGGCGAGGGTTTGTTGGTTGGTTGCGCTTGACATGTCCTACATGTCACATCATAGGCCCTTTCTGGCTGCCAGCTGCAGGTCCAAGTGGCAGAATAATTTCCGATGCCAATTTAATCCAATTATATCTTGGCAATCCTTTGCCAAAATCATCTTTAATGTAGACGAATGGTAACATTAGGAGTCAGCAAACTTGTAGAGAAGAACAGTTTCCCATAAACATAATTCTTTTGGTGATTTATAACCATTTTTGTGTTCGGATTTGTACCTCGTGATTTGACAAAGGCCTGTGAGGAGCATTGCTTTAGCCGAACAGCCCGACATCTTTCATCTTCACTCCCTATATAAACCTATTTCAAATACTTTTAAAAGGTTGTCCAAATTGACATACGTTATTCAATCCCCACGTTTGACAAGATTTGAAGCAGTAGGCCGATATAAAGAAGAAAAAAGGCGCGGTTCGCAACCCCTGCGAACGACTAACAACTGAGGCCTGTCGTGGTATCAAGCCATGCGCTTATTCATTTGCGAGACACTCGGAAATCATCTTCTAAACATACTTGTAGCTGTACGAAGAATCAGGGAGATTTTCACCAAAGACATGTCGATAAAGTACATTTACATACTTCGTCGTTTGTTGTACTAAATATATCGTCATCAAACCGGAGGCCTAGAAAATAAAGATCACGTGGACACCAATTGTTTCTCATTGTACGGAACTTTAAAAAGCCTTTGAATTGCCGGTTCTTTAGTCGAACACTGAACTTCAAAGCCTGAAGTGTTATCCTGATACAAGGACAGTATTATTTTATAAAGTCTTTGCCACTTGAGACCGGCTAAATCGAATTGGACTTTGTCTTAATACTGCATGAGAACTCATCCTTTCTTTAAATAGCGAGTTGAAGGGGAATATGCCTCTTCTATGAAGTCTTCGACACCCAAAGATAAGCAATGACATGCAGGTCAGCCTTTGTCTTAGATTGAGAACTAATCCTGTCCTCAACTAATCGACCTGTTCAAGGGGAACATGCCTCTTCTATAAAGTCTTTGACACCGTAAGAGCCATGCATGGAAAAATTATGCAAGGCTTAGATTTAACCCTGTGGATGGACATCCCATCTCGGATTCCTATCTTTGGATTCCAATACCGTTATCAGACTTGTATTAAAATTTCTCCCGATCGGCTGGAAAAGATGTCTCAGAAAGGGTACGTAGAGCGTCAAGGACTAGACATAAAGACATGGTCACGACCTAACTCTGTCGCATCACTTGGACATACTGCTGCCTTGTTATCATAATACGGGGTGTCTTGCTATCATACACAGGATTCGTCGAGCATCAAGGCCCGGCATGAAGACATCGTCTATGTCTAGTCAGTTAGACATTCTGTTGCAATCTCCTGATGGTCTCAGAAAAGGAACTATGTCTCACAATGGTTCGACATCCCTTATGGGACATACGGCCACAACGCTCTCCGTTCTTTCGGTATTTCGCTATCTTGGCGGCCTCATCGTCCCAAGTAAGCCCCATTTCGTTCAGCACAGCGGTCAGCGTCATTCGCCATTCGGTCGGTCTGTTTAGAACACTAAACGAGTCCAGTAGTAGAAAACTCAGCTGGTGTTGCCGTCAGTACATGTGTCGCTGCCAATATGGCCAGGCTGTGTCTGTCTTCAAGGGTACGACGTGACAGTGGCTGTCCATTGTAACAACTCGTGAGCGTCAAGAAGATCATGTACTTCAAGTAGTTAATGTATTACAGGGATGTACTTGATACAGCTCGTATACCTGGACAATATCACAACTTCTCAACCATTTGTAGAACTTCCCATCTCACTGTGCAATTGAAGACATGCTCAACCGGACGATTGATACAACTCATGTTCCTCTAGTAGCTCATGTAACTAAGGACGTGCCTGATAGTTTTGCCAGGAAGACAATAGGTTATGCCTCTCCCAGATGGTTGTTTCAGACTAAGACAGACCGAAGGTTGTGGCTAGAATAGACGATTGTTCCAGGATAAGACGGACCAAAGGTTGTGTCTCTCCTGGAAGGTTGTTCCAGACTGAAACTGTCCGAAGGTAGTTCCAGACTAAAACAGTCCAAAGGTTGTGCCAGACTAAGATGGTCCAGTTGTGCCTCTCCTGGATGTTTGTTCCAGACAAAGGGTGATATGAATAAAGACTAGCAAATGCTTTTATCTAAAACTCCATGTACATTTACAGTAGGCCTTTCTGTACAAAATTGAAGTAAAAGCATTTGCTAGTCTTTATTCATATCACCCAAAGACAGTGCTAAGGTTGTGCCTCTCCAAGATGGCTGTGCCTTTCATGGGTGGATGTTCCATACGGACAAAATGGATGCATGGTTGTGCTAGAGAGGTAAATTGTCTCTCAAAGACGGTTTTTTTCCTGAGAACAGATTAAAGTATTGGGTCTCTCCATGATGGTTGTTCCAGGAAAACAATAGCTTGTACATTTCTTGGATGGTTTTCCCAGGCCGACGACAGGAAGCATATACTCTGGATGGTTTTTCTAGACAGATGATAGGCTGCACCTCTCCTGGATGATAGTTCCAAGAAGACTAAGGGGCCTGTCCCATGGTCTTCCTAGAACACGTGGATATCCAGAATACTATTTTCATAGAGTAACAAAACAAACATATATCTCATTGTTTTTATTAAATAAAATAATACATTTGTATCATCTCCACTTTTGAATCAACACCCATTGAGGTCAATACCCATTAGATGGGTATTTTTCATTGGCAATGTTCCCCTAAGAAAATGTTGGATTCCATATATCATATTTTATTATTCAGAAAGTAAAGAAAAGAAAATTCAAATGTCATTCAGATCCTGTGTTTGTATGAACAAGATATCCCCATACAGTCACTTCGGACAAGTCCTCAGCAGAAGTAGCCTACAGCTGCTGTCCATAAGCATCATGTATGGGTATCAATTCCAAAGTGGACACACTCCAAAAATTCATTTGAGTACACTGCATACGTGTCCTATCATATCAATCATTGAATAAGAGTACAGTGTTGCATATGAGGTATCACAAAAATACATTCAGTTAAAATTTCCAAAATTTTCCTGAAATTTTCTCTTCTGTCAAGAAATTTTCTGAGTAATCAGCCAGGCACTAGAACAACCTTCTCAAAACAAGGCTTCCTCATGTTTTCGATCATAAATAAACCATAAATATCTGCGAATTCAATAACATATTGATACTTACTGGCAAATTTTCAAATGAACAAAGCATTTTTACTAACAACCCCACTTATACCATACTGTTGCCGGAGCACATGCCGTAACAAACCCCATAACATGACACTTTCAAAAATAGATTTCATTTCAGTTATTGCTGATCGAACACAACCCCAATAACACAAGATCAGCCAACTCTAAACTAGAATAACAACATGATGACCAAATGGGAGTCCGAACACACCATTGTGAGTCAAACTTCCAAACCAGTTGACAATTCCAATAACAACTTCATCAGGTTTTTTTATGACCAACAACACATGATATTACTTAAGTGAAATTTCTACGTTAACAGATACCTAATGCCCATGCCAGTCTCCATAACTTCGATCGGCTTTTTCAATTACAAAATTACATTATTCAAGGTATAGAATCCTGGACAAAAAGGAGTAAAGTTTGAAAAGAAGGTGTAAAATTTGGTTAGTTATGAAAATATTGCATAATTTTCAAGTATTTGGAGACAACTCCATCTAATTTTAGTGTACAATCACTAGAATTAGGTGTACAGTGGCCCCAAAAGGTGTACATTTTACATCCAAAGTGTACAAGTAGGCAGCCCTGTAGGTGCTTCTATAACTTGATTAAAATCAAATTTGTCAACATGCATGCTTATATGAAACAGCCTCTAAACTCAAGCAAATGTACAACAAGAACTTTTCAATAGTCCAGTTCTGAACCTTGTTAAATAGTGTCAACAATTGCGCAAAAAAAATTCAAAGCTATGGAACATGCCGGCACTCCCATGTGCTTGGTCAGTGTTGCGCATACACAGCACAAATTGTCTAACAGAACAAGAACTAATTAGCATACATTACAAGGTTTAAAACCAGACTAATGTGATATTCTAATACACAGATCAATAAACTCTCTCTAGAGTGTCACCGGTTCTTCAAGGGCAGTACAATATCACCAAAACCTTCTGAAGGCAAGGATTCTTCAACAACTAGTTTTGCAATACAATATAATATATATAATAATAAAACTCTCATATGGCACAGAATTCCTATAAAACTTAAAAAATATCATCACCGGTAACAAAAAGATTCATTCTACTTTAGATCATTTCCATTAAATTATGATGGCGTAGGAAATGATCAGTAGGGTGGTTTTACCCAATGACATTCTCAAAATACATCGTGATCGTTTTCCTGAGGCAATGTTTTATGCTGTTATGATGCCAATCAGCTAAGTCAGAAATGTTTTGCTTGTAAAAATCTTGCCCTTAGATCAGCACTTACTTGCACAAAACTGCCTCTATTTGGTCAGATTTCGAAAATTCAAAGATCCACAGAGGGTTGACAGAGATATCTTTCTCCTATATCAGCTATCTATTTAACACTTAGTAACAGGAAAAATTCTGCAATCTGCAAATGGAATGGAAATTTGACACCATTACAGAATTTGACGACATCATATTTGTCAAGCCAGATAAAGCTGTACTGCCCTCATAAGGTCAATAAGTATGGGTAGATACAGAGAAAGTACAAACAATTTTAATGTACATAATTTCCTAAGTCTGCAACAGTGAGATATTGCAAAAGAAAAATCCCCTCAGGTCACTGCAGTCAGCAGGAACCCAACCACTGTCCATGTAAGCCTTATTTACACAATCTACACAATACAATTGCTTAAGGCAAAAGCGGAACTGAGTCTTAATTGCATATTTTAGGTCAAGACTCATGATATTGATCAATTAGTTACACATCAACAGGATCTCAGATTATCCTAATTATTTTATCGAATACGACAGAAGCATGTTTCCCCGGCCTAGATCTATTGATGACTTACCCTGTAATTTCAATGAGAAAACCGAGTCACTGAACATTCTGAACCTTGGATTAGGTCGAAAATCTCAGTTCCAGTCTGCAGGGTTCCCCTTGTCTATCTCCCCTGATATTCAAGTCCCATGTAATCACAACTTAGCCATACATAAACCCCTACAGCCAGATTATACAGTGAAATACCCCAACAACCTAGCACAACCATACCAAGTGAAATCAGTAGCACAGGAATTTCATCAACACTCAACAGTCGATGACATCACAGTTGCAATATCAAACAAAGCTCTGATAAATGCTTGTCCTAACTATTTTTTTTCTAGATCCAATATCCTTCAAGAATCATTATGATGGTTAGGGGGCAGTAAACTCCGTAATATTTCATTACAAGCTGCACAAAAATGCTCAGTATTGTCCGGATTGAAATGTTCTGGAAAAAATGCCACCACCAATTTCAAAAATTGGAAACGCTCTTTAACTCCATCACAATATCCTATAAAATGTACCAGTCGATAGAGTTTTTTGTGACGCCCTAAGTTAAGGGCATACTCGTTAAGTACATTGCCACCGACACCCATTGAAGCTTGCCGGAATTTGTACCTGAAAGATAATAAAGACTCTTAGCTGCTGTTGGTGTTCATTTCATTATCATCTCAACTCATTTGCAGTTAAATAGCTACTAAACTAGAATATTTTCCTTCGTCAATCCTGTAGCAGTGTATCCATGTACAGTGTATGATTGCAAGGCATCGATATCCCATTCTGAAAATTTTCTAAGGATGCAAATCATTCATCTTCGATACCTTGTCTGATCAGAAATTACACGTAATCACCTTGTGTCATACACTTCTCGAATTAAAGCAAATCTGATAATCATTAGAAGGTATGTGTCTTGGTATATAACATACTTTACTTACCCGAAATGTTCTAAGGTTGCTCGATCATTTACTTCACACACATACTGCGCCAATAATCGCCATGGCTCCTCCCAGCGGTCGGTGAATTTCGCCACACTCAATATGAATTCTTGGAAGATATTACGCTTACTGATCTCTTTAAAGGTCAATCTGCATAGCTGCTCCCCTGTAAATGTTCAAATGTCACTTTTTGAAACGTGCCTGCTGGACCAGAATGAGTTCACCGTGTGAATGTGCAGAAACCTGAGGTTGCCACATGGGTCATCAACTGGAGGATTTTGATTTCATGGCAAAATTTGTGACTTCCTCCTGAATTGAATCGTTCATCCATGCAAAAATTCCTGTGACCCACCACAGGAAGCTGACCTAGCAATATGAGAAAAGAACAAGCTTTAGCCTGCTTTTCTTTTCTTTCATCAAATCTATAATATCAAGTACGATATCAAGTCTTATTCTTGATAATATACACATAAAAAAAACACACTTACGTTCTGGATTCTTATTATATGGACAATTTGTTTCCTCCGCTCGATCCTGGTCTCCATACTGATCATTATTCCTCCCAGCAAGATTACCATGTTCACAACTAGGCCCTCCAGAAGCACCATGCAATACTCCCTCTTCTTCAGTTCTGTTCTGTATAGCAGATCGGTGCGCTACTGAATCAGGAGCAGGGTCTGACGCTGTACCGGTCATGGGAAACTCAAGATGATTTGCTGGACTGTCCACAACTTCTTCTGTCACTGCCGTATTCACTTCTTCAGGTGAACCAGTCCCTGTGTAATAACCCTGGCCGTCGTTTCGATGGTTAACTGGATCCGCCTTGGATAAATCTTCAAGAGTTGACTCACCTTCATTGGACCCGTGCACCTCCCCAACCCCTTGATCTTGCCCAGAATCAAACAACTCTTTGACATTGGTCTGACTTGTAGAGGCTGCAAAACAACAATTATAACCATCATCTTCAAAGTTTCCAATGATGGATATCAGAATGTAAAGAGTAAATGAAATATTTCAAATTGAAATGAGAAATTTTATGAAAAAGCGACATATTAATATGATGAAGCATCATAATTTCACACTCACAGACAAAGAACATTTACTCTTCTGCATGATTATATTTCAATTCAAATGAGCACCATTTCAATATCACTGACAAATTTATTTTCAAAATCTTACCCTGGTTGTCCGAATCACTGCCTGCAGTACTCAACGATGACTGACTGCCAGGAATATTGCGCTCATCTTGTTCTACTGGCCGTTTGCGTGCCTTGGTCTGAGACAGCGGATTCACAACTGCGACAGGACAATGACAGGAGGGAATGTCAGAACAAGTGCTTTCATCAACGTCATGCTGAGCTTGCTGGGGAGGCAGATGTGAATTCACCGGAGATAATGGACTAAGTTCAGTTTGGTTATTAGGCATAACCTTCGGTCTAATCTCTTTGGGATCGTTGTCAAGATTTCTCATCATCGTAGGATTATCAACTGCTGTTTGCATTTCTATACATTCAAGTCTGAGTGACTCCTCATTAGATTGTTCTGGTAAACGATTTTGTGTCGCAACAGGCTTACGCGAGGGAATATCACCATTAGGTGTACGAAGTCCACCATTCAAAGCACACTGTCCATTTTCAGAGGCATGATTGTTATTCCGTGAGACAACACAGTCTGTATCAGGCATTTCGACTATAGTTGTCCCCTCCTGGGACTCATCTGTCAATAGTGGATCAGCTGGTTTTGGATCGTCATCTGTAGACTCTCCCTGGTTGTCATTGTGTTGTTTCCGACAGTTAGGACAACACAAGATCAAAATTATTACAACCAGGAGTGCTGTACCACCAATAACACAGATGTATATTGCATAGACCGGAAAACCTGAAATTGGAAAGAAGACAAGACATCTACTACTGGCTGTCTTCTGTGCGAGTCGGACATATTTCTACAATAACCACGAGACAATATAAATGACCATGTGACAATTGATACAAATCTTAAACCAAGTTTCGTCGAGACTACCAAGCAGAGGAAGCTTGATGATATTTAAATGTTTCAATACTGAGATAATCCGACTTCTTTAAAACACCAAGCAGAATAATTGCCCCTCCTCCCACACCGACTTAATGGATTCTCTTTCACTGAGGATGTACGCCGACTGGTGACCAAAATCAAAATGGCTGCAGTGCACCTGTTTTCCGATTGGTGACTTGGAACTCTATTCCCTACTTGTTTTAGACTAAAGTACGGCATGTGTATATGACAGCAACAACAGTTACATGGAAGCTTGTTTGAGCCTGCATGAGTTTATAGAAAGAGAGTGTGAATTCCAGTGTGATTTCTGAAGCATTTTCAGTACATTTCACTAGGATACATTTTCAACATCGGTGTCCAAGAAATAATGACAAAATAATGAGAAAAGTTCATATGCTATACACATACCCCCTATTTCAGCAGAAGTAGAATCGCCAGTATCAGTCTTGTTTGTCGCTAATACTGTAATATTTGTTCCTGAGATGTTGCTTTGGATGTCATATGCTGAAATGAAGATGAGAACAAAAATATAACCACCCAAGATAGTACATGAATTACCACCTAGAGGCCTCTTTAGAAAATAGTAGTTTGGAGTAGATACATTTTATTCTTGATAATACCATGATAACTAATTTTTGGTGTGCGGTTTGAGCCATTATGAAAGGAACATAAACAAGAGCAAGTAGGCCATGCACTTTCAAGTGGCCTCTAGTTGTCGGAAATTACACATGTCACAGATTGGCAACTTCTATGAAAATTCTAAAATGTTTTCATAACCACAGTTATGAGAAGACCCAAAGAGGTGCATCAGCTTGGAACACCCTTAACAAAAGAGATACACCAAGAAGGAAGAACAGATGATTAATGCACCAACTAAATCTGCCAATACCTTTGTAAATGTGAAATTCTTGCACAAGTTGTTGTTAAATGATCATTATCTCAATTTTGACTTGGCGGTCAGGGACATTCCATGGAATATTGTAATCCACACAGACGGAGTGATTGACTAAACCCCTCGCCCTCGCGTAACATCTCAATCTGACCAGTACTTGCAAGATCAATCACATCCCTCATGTACAGAATGTTGGAAATACATCTTCTGAAGCGTTCAGAATTTCAAAATACAATGTACATGTAATTTTAAAACTTACTTGGTTTAATATGCAATGTATCATTTTTAGTAGCTATCACTGTTGGTGTAGGCATAGGTGATTTTTGTTTGGGTTGGTCTTCAGTACTTGCTTTCATGGACGGTGTAGACAATTTTTGATTCGGTGGAGTGGATACAACATCTGCACCTGAAAACCGTAAGAATTTATATGAAATCAGTGACGATGTCCATGGCCTCCTCCCATCATGAACTGAGCCTGGGCTGTTCAAGCTTAGTCACTGATGCGACATTAACTTATGATAACATTTTAAAACAAATTCAACTGCTCCGTTTGGTGGTTCATATTCATCTTATCTTAAACTCCTGCCTATTCATCTCATCTGAACAACTCGTATTGTGTTCCATTTTGTTATTTATTTCATCGTATTCATCGTATGTATTGGATACTTTGAACATGTATGTATACATAAGTATATTATCACTCAAGATATGACTTCTCAGACAACACTGCGACCACAGACAGGAAGCATCCTGACTCTCACCACTATCGAGCTCCACAAACCCATGACGGATTCCATCGACATTTCTGTTTTCTCGGCACACTCTCGGCGCGTGCTCCAATCACATCGCTGATATGAAAACTTAAAGAGGGCAAAGGTCAACGCCGATGGCAGGTGTTCAACCTCGTCACCTGTTTTGGCAATGGTCCAACTAATGCAAGTGTAGTGCATTTTTAGAATCCGCTTTTGGGCACAGGGTTGTAGGACCAAAATTGAGAGAGCTCATTTTAAAAGAGCTATCATTTACTATGTACACATCAAGGAGCCATGACACTGGTTTGACGTCATGCAAGTGTGTTCCTACCAGCCACAATACCTCATTAGATGACCTATATAGTATATAGTGTGGGCGGATTTGGATCACAATCTCGTGCTATTGAATATTTTCAAAAGCATGAATATTTTGACTTTGCTTTGAGTGAGTTGAATACACAACAACGAACGCCCACATGCTTGAGGAACCTGCAGTGACCAGATAGGTTTTGCTTATTACTTTAGTTGAAGATTACTTCAGTTATGGCAATGTAGGTAAACTAAATAAAAGCACACCACAAATATTTGTAAACAGATCATATCATGACAATGTCAAAAACATCATCAAAACTACTCATGATATTTTGTCACGATAAAATTCCAAGAATCCCATTCAAATGATTGGCATGAATCAGAGCATCACAGATGCAATGGTATTGGTACAATAGGTTACAATTAATGCTGATATCGCAAATTGGGTCAATCGAGGCATGCCGATAGATTTCGATACATTGTGTAATAACCAGTAACATATTTAGCCAAGGACAATACTCTGTACTCTAGGGCAGGCTGCATATGTAAACATGCCAGACATGACATCTTCTCTTAGGGAGCCTTAAGGAAAATGGGTCATCAACTGTATTTGTATCCAGATACATGTAATCATACATTGTTGATACACTCAATGCTGTTTTCAATTCAGACTGATTCTTGACATAGTACATGTATTTCCACACAGCGATTTGTCAAGGCGGCTCACCTTACCCTGGCAGCTTACTACCCTACCGTGGAAGAGACACCCTACATCTGTACCTTGCTCTAGAATTTTGTAAAAGGCTTCTATTTGGCCACCCCACCTTACCTTGTGTTGCAAACTGGGTTAACTTGAATATCAAGGTTACCACACTCCCTTAAGAAAACCCTGTGGCAAACCCAGAGAACATGTACTTGCCTTGTCAGAAAGCTAATTACTGATTCAAGTTAGTTTGAGCTTACCATGGTCCTTACTGCATGTGAGCGAGGTCGACCTGTTCCATTTACCTCCAGTACCATCAGTACCCCCTGGAAGGCACTTGACGACGGTCGAATTCGTCCCATCAGCACAGACAATGCGTGCCTCGGCGAAAAGGTGATTTTGAACCCTCTCATATTGGAAATATGCATCAGGCGATATATATTTGATGGTTACAGCATCTTGGGTTGCGATGGGTGGACATGCTGTAAAAGGAACAGTGAAACAATCGTGTCAATAATGGTCCTCCAATTTCAAGAAGCACCATCAAAGCCAAAATGGCCAGTCTGCTGGATTCAACTGGCGATCTGAGCTCGAGTGTACGAAAGGAGAGGGAATACGGAAATCGGGAAATTGTGTTATGTACTAAATGAACAGCCCCTAACTGGTATCAACGCATCATGCAATTCTTAATTCAAGCTACCCTTTAATAATTCTCAGATATCATGGAGATGAACATATAATGAAAAATATTGTAATTTTTATAAGAAATTTATCAAACTTACTTGGCAAAGTGGCCATTTGCTCTGTCCAACCACAATGGGCAATATAAGAGCAACTCTCATACGATGTTTTTTGTATGTTCTTCTCACACTCCGGCACTATATCAGTAACAGTCGGTGAGCAACCACTTTTTTTGGGGCACATCAAACAGTTACAGCATCCGAAATTGTTTGTGCATTGGTACTCCCTGTTTAAAATAGAAAACCACAGTCAAGATTTAGACTGGAGTGATATTTTCATCTGGTGCATGGCGCATCATGCTCAAATGGACAGTGGAAAAAACTGTACGTCACTTGGATCGAACAGTTGGCAGACCTTTTGGCCAGCAAACTTAAAGATAAGAGAGGGTAATGATAAATGACATACTTAAATACGCAATTGGGTCGTCACTTTTTTGGCAAATATTGCCTTAGTATCAAGGATTTGGAATAAAGTGATCATACTTTCTGACATGCAACCTAAAATAAGGTGTACAAATACACCCAAAGCGTACAAGTAGGGATCCCAGTCCAAGGGTGAGATTTGAACCTAAGCCTCTGAGAAGATTTGTGGCTCCTCCCATCGGATACTCACCACTTATGACACTCCCTTTGTTGTGTAATGGCAACTGCCATACTTAATAGCACCTGCAATCAGAAAGATCCAATTTTGAACATCCATAGAATACTTTCTGAAACATCCATGTATGTGAAGTTTTAAGGAGAGAAACTGTCATGCACAGATATCAGACACAGAGTAAGTGAATTTATCAAAATGCTCAAAACACCTTCGGAACCATTCTAATTCTAGTGGATATGCAGGACAGAGTACCCAGCAATGCTGGTGTCTGTTGCTTAGATCACAGTCGTATTCTGGCCAAGGGTACGATATTGTTAGTAGTACAGTGTCAACTCTAAAGCCAGGCACTGTGCTTTTTTTGTCCAGCTGACAGTAAGATTTCCCCGGCTGTTACAAAGTCACAGTATTTCTTTCCTTGATAAGAATGTAATATGGTTGGCAAACACCGGCCTGGTTAAAAACTTATAATAAGAGACAACACAAAAGTTGATTCGCATTGTGAACTAACTTGAAGTATAAAATAATACCTACCAAGCTGAACATCAAAAATGACAATTTTGATGACATCATCTTCGTTTCTGAAGCGAAATGCGCGAAATGAGATGAAAAGGTACCAAATAATTTGAAAATGCATTATTAATATAACCATAAATTTACGGCATCATAGGCTACCGCAGAAAAGCCCATGATGATGCATCATTGGGCGATTTGTTCAGCAGTGAGTCGTAATCTGGAATAGGCCTTTTCGAAGAAGACGAATCAGTGCCAAAACAAATCAAATGCGCACACTCAGGCCTAAGCTGCTTTTGGACGATGCCTAGAGACACGGCAATCCTTTGTTCAAGGTAAAACGCATGACTGGTCAACACCAAAACAAACTTCTTCGAAATCGTCAATCAATGCGGGGCAGGGCAATCCATTCTCTTGCCTTGGCTGGTCCTGGATATATTGGAATTGGATCGGGCCAGAAATTGAAAGGCACCTACATAGCCCCCATAGCCCCCAGTAATATAAAACTAATCTGACATGCATGATGTGCGTGAGTAGCCTAGTGTATAACATCATAATGACGACATCAACTGGATGGTCGAAAAAATGGGCAAAAACACTAGCAACTCTCGAGAAATCAAGAGGATACAAAGGCCTAACTACAGAATAGCCTACATACAAATAGACAGAACCGTCATCTACATACCCATAGCTGTCAGCTACGCCCTCTCCGTCAAGATCAGTCACACACCAATATGTCTTTTAGTCAATTTATTGAAGAGAAAGTGTATTCTATCAACCATTCCATGTCTTCCATGGCCGAATCTGCCACCGGTAATGACGTCAGAGAAGCCAAATGCGCATGCTTACTCGAGTCGCCAATCGAACACGGTCGAGTACCGATCGAGTAGCGTCAAGATGGCGGCGCGAAATACGAATCCGATGAATTTCGCCTTTCTGGATGAATTTCTAGATGATAATTGGACCGTCTCAATAATGAACCAGTTAAATTAAAATAAGATCACAATGACTTATTAATTAGTGCCCCTGAAGAGCTGTTTGTCTTTCTTCAAAGGCTTTCGAGATAAAAATAGCGGTATCTAAAATAATCTTGTTGTCAGTACTACTCATAATAGAAATAAAATCAAGATTTGAAAATAATTGACTACATTTATAAAAATTTATATTTGTGAGATACTCGTCTCTTAATTTATTGTTAGAGGGACATCGTGCAAAAAAGTGCACTCGTCCTCGACAACGTTACACCCAAAAGGACAGAGACGCTTTTCTAACTGAGTACCAAAATGTCTACCTTTTTCGATGAGTAGGTTGTGATTGCTAAGGCGAAACTTAGCCATTTTTGAAAACAACCCCCTGTTTTTTAGAACATTAAGGTAGGACTCAAGTTGGTACTCAGTTTAAAAAGTTCTGTAGGTTCTGAGTTTGTTTTTTTTTACTAGAATTTGACCTTTTGTCATTTTGTAATACAGAGAAGAAATGAGAATGATACAATAATTCGAGTGAATTTGATACATCATTAGTACTACTAGACGAGAGATCGAGATTTTTCTGAAATTTAGTTTTTAACACATCAATAGTTGCTGATACAGATTTGTTGACACTACAGGACGAAGTGAGCTTTTTGTCAACTTCATAAGCTTCATTAAGGATTGTATTACTGGAGTTAAGCTCTCAGGTCTCGTTAGGGAGTTTTTCCCAAATGTACGCGATGATGACGTGCCCCATTAACAGGAAGTAACATCTATTTTAAAATGCGTTTCCAAAGTGAATGCATGAGGCCAACCCATTTGTGTCGTATATCACTGAAAACGCCCGATTCCCCTGATTCTGCAGGATGTTAAATCGGGCATTTTATTTCTTCAAATAAATCATAAGCGTCGCATTTGCTCCTAGCTCTGTTCATCATCCCAAATATTGCCAATTGGGCCGGACAATCACGAAAAACCCCAAATATTATACATTTCTTCCTGAATAATTCTTACAGTGACCATTCTCCCATGAAAGACAGTTGGTTACGCTACACAAAAAAACCCAAAAAAACCAGGGTCAACCATTGAACTTTTGAGATATGTTGAATTTTGTACAAATCAGCGAAAAATGCACCAACTGGCACTGGACGGCATTTCAATACGGAGCCGACGCACATCCCAAGTTCAGTGTACACATACGTCGGCAACAACGGTAAATGCGTAGTTTCTTGTTAGCCGCCTATTGAGTAGCGCTCTAGGTTGCAGAAACTAAAAAAAAACATGTCTTTGCCAAAACAACTGCTGAATCAACACTGACATACTGTGAGGACTGAGAAATCAATGATTTAGGGCTTGGCCACGCATGAATACAAAAAAGTCCCTAATGAGACCTCACGAATGTTTTTCACATAGATCTACTGTAGCTTATATTCATACGCGCGGGCGAATTAAAGGATTAAAAGGCTCCCAATGCCTTGTTGGTATTACCCCCCCCCCCCCAGCCTCCCCCCGCCCAGCCCCGGCTCCCGGAAGGTTAGGGTAAGGGTTAGGGTTAGGATAGCATTATTTATAAAAATAGGGGCTGCACAAAATACGGGAAGCCTTTGTAACTAATTCCACATCGGCCGGATAGACAAGTTCAAACGGTTGCTGTAAAACCGGCTAGGAACCATCGTTACGGACACGATGCATTACGTTACAAGGCAAGTTCTCAACGCCAAATTAAACGTCCGTCGTGACGGCTTCTGATTGAGACTAGAATTGGTTCAAAACTTACCAGTGCTTAGATGCTTCCTCCCAAGTGGCTCACCAACCTAAGCTTCAGGGCCTTCATGGTGCCTACACATGTGATAGTTGTTGACTATTATGTATATGTGCGAGGGGAGGAGCACACAACTGACCCTGGTATCCGAGGATGGTAGCGCACGTGCAACAACAGGAATGTTTCTCTTTCCACGGGGTTTTGTTTCCATACTTTCAGAATCAAAACAATAACATCAGTTTCTTTGGTAGGGTAAAGGATGCTGCTTCATCTAAGCCCGTACTCCGAAGCTGACCTGGCGCAAGGAACTGCGGTGCATGAACCAAGACGTTCCACGGATAAATCCACGGGGGGAAATAATGTCCTAGCCAACACGTCGTGGCGAATACGTCTAGCCCTGTAGAATCTTCGTCCTCAGTCTTGAGAGGGAGTCTGAGGAATAAATAAAAGGACATCAGTTTCTGTAGCCACGCGACTTTATCCTTCACAGAACATTTAGGATTGGGCATTTTCCATGAGGGCTTGGTTTCTCTTACATCATGTTTTCCCGCTCTATGCCATGGTCAGTGGCCATGCTTTAACAGGTTAAAAAGTGGCGGGCTCATGTTAATGGTTAATGACCAAAATGAATCAACTGCACCTATTGGCGAGAGTTTTCAACATGTGGCGTTCAGTGGGCGATGTTATTCAAATATTATTTTAGGACTTGACGTGCTGTACTTTAAATTGTCTACACCTACAATCACAGAATATAGCACCATTGTCTCAAGTCTGCGTCTCATCCTTGCTTCTCCAAGTGCGCAACCAGCACCCGCCATAAACTAAAGGAAAAAGGATTTGTCTTTACTCAACATTGATTCCGCTACACTCCCTCGCAGTGCTGCTCGACGGCTGCGCGCAAAAGTCTGAAGTATCAGAGGGTGCATACATCCACAGCTGAAGGAGTGTCATGCAAATTACAATACTTGATGTTTTTCTTGGGCTCTTTGGAAGTCTCGGGTGAAGAGAATTCAAGTCATAATGGATTGAAATTACCTAGTACATGCCAATTTTGCAAGCTTATATCACGTAAAAAAAACAACGGTTACTTTCAACTTTGAGGAAAAAGTGAAACTCCAGAACCTGAAATTACGCGCTAATAGTTTTTCTATGTTTTTTACAGGTGGGTTAATTCGGCCGCGTAGTGGTTCGCTAGGTTTTTCAGTGTTGGTGAGTGAAAAAATGATTGGTGAGGTGTATATGCCTATGAAGTCGAAAATTGTCCAGACGAAAACCAACTGCAGCAACCTGAGGAGCAGGTGCATCATATCTGATTGTAATACCACTTTCTTCTCTTCGCTATTAAAGTCGGGTTTGCAATATGTTATTTTTATACAAAAATGGCTTCCAGTTGGGTCGCGACTTATCCAAACGGGATCTAAGAACTGCCGTGTAAACGTTACATGAAAATCGCCAGCGAATCTAGAATTGTCCTGCAATACTAGCAAAATATTTGAAACTAAAATCTGGGCCAACTAAATCCCTCACCCACGTTTTGCACAAACATGTCTACTTCTTCGAGAATTAGGCTGATACTCAAGGTTCTATCAAATTACTACCTGTATCAGAAAAGCAAGAACAATGCAGTCCTCGGCAAAGGGACGAAAACGAAGCCTACGCACTGCCCTGGTCTTATTCCATTAGCTGTACAATTTGGGTTCAGAAATGTTCGCGAAAGAGCCGCGAAAATTTGTCCTCGGTTTCCGGTAACTGGACACTTTGAAATGAATAAATCATTAGTTCATCTCAGTATATCAGTGGTGCAACTTTTACCACCAATTTTGTGAGATATGATGCACGCACAAGCTTTTTGTATCATTTCCACACCAACTGATCGCCTGCTGAAAATGGAAGTTTGTTTACATGACGCCAGGTGCCAAACTCGATCCCCGTTTTATATGAAACCTATGCGCTGAGCAGACGGCACTTTAATCGCGGGAAGTTTTCAGTTCATCTCCTGCAACCGGCGGGAGCGAATGGGATGTCAGAGAGAGCTTCAACAAGACTGATCAAGTATACTCGGGCCTACGTGTGGATTAACCCAAATCTTCCTGAACAGTATAGACAGTGATCTATTGAGAGGTGAGTTTCTTTAGAAATGACTTTTTCTTCAAAATGTCTATCACAGGTACTTAAGTCCCTTGTGAAGTTTTATTCTTTGTACTTTTATGTGAACCATACAGTTTCGAACAGCATCAGCAGTTACTTATTTATCCCCAAATGCGCTTTCCTATTTCACAAAATCAAATGCGACAACGCGGGCGTAACGCTGTCGTCGGGCGCTGTGCAGTCACAACCAACCCCGCCGCGTTTGAGCTTTCATCATCGGGCATTTCGTCACACAAAATACATTTTTGTCACGTTCACTGCTTCCTAACTTCACCATACCATGCAGGGCGTGTGGTAGGCGACCAAAAGCAACCATAACCTTGACACATACTCGTGTCTTGGCGACTGATGTCTGAGGACGAATTACTGGTGTTCCATGATTGTGCTTGAGACTATTTTCACATTCTTGAATAGGTCAAGTGCGTGAGAGGTATTCCATGTACTTTCCTGTTGTCGTTTATTGCCGGAAGTAGATCTGGTGTACCAAGATGAGATAAAGAGATACCATCCAGACTCTAAAATACTTGAATATGTACTACGGAGTCTGTTTCATCAATTAACTGCAGAAATACTGCCTGTTATTTAGGTTGGGACTTGACTAATAAAATTGGACCCCTGTCCCGCCCGTAGCGGACAGGTCACTATCGACGAGACTCTTTCCTTCTCAGTGGGATACTATCCGACGTTCGTGTCTCACAAAGTAATTTACACAGAAACAGTTATTGAAATAAACTACTGAATGTTATTTATACATGCAATATTTTTCTCGGTTATGACTGCGAAGTCGAGACAATTTTGCAACATCGTATCATCTATCTCATATAAACAGTGATGACAGCATACTATACATAGTGTATATAGCTGTCGGGACGTTTTATCGTTTAAAGATACTAAATCACCAATTTCGATGTAGCCCGACCACATTGACTTGAATTATTGTCGATTTCACGCATTCACAATCAGCACTGTCAAAAACTCATTACTTCAAATGAGTTCTTGGCAATGTCTATACCGCCAAGCCTTTATCATCCCGCCGTTTCTGTGAAATTGTTCTATAGTCTTAAAAAACTATTACATGGCAAAACGAGGATGCACTTGCCACAAATGTGCCAATGTTGATAAGCCCATTTTCTAAAAAAAGTACCTTATATTACACAAAAGAAACGACCTGCGATGCTGATCACTTTTTGTTGTTATTTTTTTGGTGACTGGCGCATTGGGGCCACTGACAAAAGTTTTAGTATTTCTTTTGGATGTCTCGTTGAGAGAAATTCCATCCTCTTGATTATTTTTCAAAGCCACTGGACACGTTTGGCACGCGGACTCACACGACTGCCACCGACCGGAACGACACCTGCCGATGGAGTACGCCTTTGGCTCCAACCAGCCACGCTCCATGCTGGAAAAGGGAGGTGGAGATTTCTGACCGTTGTTTGCGCGCATACAAGCCCCAAACACACGATTTAAGGGACTTTGCAATCACGAAGCCTTGTGTGTCATGATGCTGTACAATTGCCCGCCATTATGGACCGATTTGGATGTTGGCAACTGCCCTGACACACGCCATGCCCAGGTTCTGGTAAAACCCTGAGGGTTTGCTTATGCTGTCTGAGTCTGAATTCTACCTTCCTAAATGCATCTTGATTTATTCAATGACGCTTTCATAAGCTAGGTAGATCTCCAAGGGATTAACTGCAGACCATGTTTCCCAACAGATGCTCTCACTGACCACTCATCATTTCCAACCTGGTACACAAGATACGAACTCAAAAGATTCGGAACAACTCTCATTCATTCCCAAAAAGTAAGATTGTTTTCTTTTAAATCATTGCTTTTGTCCATTTGAATGCAATGCGCGTCAGGCGACTTTCATATTCAGCTAAACAGCTCAATATCGTCAACATATTGTGTCCACTAATCCCTGGGGTCAAGGTTACCGTCCGCTAACTGATTGATTTCACCCCCTGCGAAGCTCTGTTGGTCAATGATGGCTGTTTATTTTGGGAAGCATCTTTGGCAGGTGCAATTTTGGTGTTGTGAAAACTGGTCGAATACCATGGCAACATTGTTTGTTAATCGACGTTCATCAGGTTTATAGGCATATTGCATCGATCAGTTTAGTGGGCTAGATCGGATCAAGATAAAAAATAAAAACAATCAATCCTTGGTGTTTTCATAAAAATAATGATTATGGAGGAAGAAACATGAATATCACACTCAACAAACTCATATCCAACCCAGGTGTAATATGCTTAAGATGATGTAGGTTGTCGTAACTGCAAGCATAAATGTGTTGCTTTTTGTGAGAGTCTACCGAATGACGTCTTCTGATACAATCTTTACAAAGAGCCAGGACCATTCTCCGGCATCACCAAACTCCTCATGCACTTTCCAGCGCAATCAAACTTGCGTAAGTACTTTAAGGAAAAGTCTTAACTTAATTTGAATGTTGACAATTAGATATCTAAGGCAATTAGCACTTTCACACGTCCAATTAAAAAGAGGCCGTCAAAGAAAAGTCTGACCTGAATCAACAGAAAGAAACAAAACAGACAGGAAGGCTATCGCTCTCGACAAATAGACTACCTTTTATAACAGCTTTATCAACTTTTTCCAGAAAAAAAGCTTTCATTTCCGACCTCAATCAAGGAGGTCTACACAGGCTGCAATAAATAAGTGCTGAATTCTTTAAAAAGTCCATTTGGAATATTTCTGGTGACAAATGATGGCGACATTGAAATATTCGCTACTGGAGTGCGGGCCTAGAAGTTGTGATGGGAACGGAAGGGGGAGGGAATCTTGTTTCGGTCCAGCTAGTACCAAACATTTCTTATGAGAAGATTAACTCACGAGGTCATTTCATCAGAAGCATGCGCAAGAAATCACATGTTCTCGTTTTCTTTGCGACCTTGTCCACAGGGATGTGCAGCCTTGACATCTGAACATAGTCAGGCTCTGCTGTGACCTTGACCTTGTCAGTCTCCGTTGTGACCTTGACCTGATGAAAGAAGCAAATGAAGAGTCTTGTTTTCCCTAGTTTTGACAGAAGAGCTTGGTTACTTATGATCTACCAGTTCGGTGTAATATTTCGAGCGTCAAACGGACGAAAGCAATGATTGTGATGTACGCGTCTATGGTATTATGTCTATGGCATTATTTCAAATTGTTGATGTTTATTCCAATACCAATACCCGAGGCTAAACCGCAATTACAAAGATGAGCAAATATAGGGATTTTTTGTCCCGATTGCTCATCAGCAAAACAAAAGTATCCTTTATGGAATACGCTATGTCAACAAACATTGTGAAATATACATAACCATTTATATAATAACTTGAATGATATTGTGCTGTATTGTTGTAATAATGGTTACTCTACGGCAGCGTCAGCGTAATGAGCGAGACTGATAGGAGAAATGGGTAGTTCCGCGGCTATTATCATAAAGAGGAAGCAGTTTGCTGATGTTAGAAAAGACAGAGAATAACAATATACTAGGATAATGAAGACATATGCCACAAAAAGACTCGAATAAAAATCGCAATTTCTCTCTGTCAATTGCCGTGGTAGTAGCACTTGCTTGTAAGTCAATCCATGACAGAAAGCAGCAAATAAACATGGCCACCGGGGCAGCCATTTTGTCATGAAATTCACGAAGTCCTGTACAATGAGATAGATCTATACAAAATAGACTTGTCAGCGTTTTGAAGCTTTCTGTCGATATCCTCGATAAACGTTTAGCACTTGTTAGCGGACCAACTAATTCATTGATTAGCACAACCATCACAAGTTAACAAGCTAACCAAAACAAGAGAGTTTTTACCCTGGAAAAGAACGCTCAAAGAATTTTCAGGTGTTTAGAATTCGTTTCTTGCTGTGAAACTGAGAGTTCGATTGAGAAGGTTGAAGAATTTTTCACCATGCTATACCGAGATATTTGATAAAACTGTTGGCGCACTTTTTACTCTAAATCAAGAAAGAGGAGTAATGACCAAAAAACGTTGTTTGTTCAGGAATTTTTGTTGCAAAATACGAGAAGTCATCGCTGACTAAGCTAATATCTTGGTTACTATAGTATCTTGGTTTGGCAACACTCCCGTCAGCAAGAATATATGCTGCATGGCGGAGAATGAACATAAATCTGCTGATAAAAATGCTGCATCCTGGGTTGTTTTGGGATGACCAGACGATAACCCCGCCGCTGCATCGATCTTCAAATGTTGCAGATAACCATCTTCGCCGGTTTTACGGTCTTCTTCGTTGTAGTAGCTGGCTATATAAATGAACCGCTGAATGAACCTTACCGTGTAAGCAGTCTTCCGCGGGTTTTTTTCTTCTGCACACGACTCTTCTCTACGGATTCCAAAATAAAGTCACACAGATCAGCTTTTCTTTTCTAAACTGGTTCTTTTGGATAGGCTTTTATGGCGACTAGTTGTCTAGAAATCAAATTGAAAGTGTAAACATGGTTTGTATAGGCAAATACCTCATACAAGTCTTACATGATTTGCTAACAATCAGCTCGGATCGAATTGTCGGCCCAGCCTGTGGGCGCCACCTCACCCGATGATGACCCCGCCGCTAGGATGACCTGCCTTGGAGGACGCGAAATCGAATCTTGGCAAAAATGACTCCTGCTTTGTCTTCGTAAATTTCGCCAAGGTTCCTCTTGTCTATCTCACCATATCTCGTCTAGAATTCCTTGTGCAACAATGCACAGATGAGACAAGTAAAGTTGGAGTGACATCAAGAAGATATTGTGTATTGTCTTCGGTAATTTGTCCAAGGTGTCTACAGTAACTTCGCTGAGGATACCTTGGTTCTTAGCTTGTCACATCAACAAAGAAAGGTTCCTTTTTCTTGTTTCACCGCTGAATGAACCTTTCATCATACCTTTTTGCAAATCAGAAATCGATAGGGAATCTTTTCACCAAATGTGCAAAGAAATGTACATGCATGCACTTTAGTTCTCTGTATCATGCTACATCTTGGATATCTTGGTGAAGTGATGTCGTAGAGCGATGAAATAATGAATAAAACAATGAAATATTTCGTGTCATTGGGCCCTGTAAACGCGATTATAGCGAACTCAACACGAAGGGTTCATACATTCACCAAGTCAGAATACACCTGCTTCTGATGAATTCACTCATCACCAGATCTCTTGAATCCCAAATCAACTTTCCACCTGAGATGTCCGATAGATTCACCATCTGGTTGAAATGATCGCGTAATATTCTCTGCCAGATAACCTTTCGACCCTCGAAAGCATTGGTTGCACATTAGGGTAACTGATGCAACTCGGAATGACATCATCGAAACGAGCTGAAATCGTCGAAGCCGAGCGAAGTGCATGCAGTCATCGAAAGGAAGTTAACTCGTCGAAATATCAAGAAAGGAATTTCGAAACGACGGACGGTACTGGAATTTAGTGTCCGTCAGCCACTTCAGTTAGACCAAACGCCAGCGTTGGCGCAAAATTTGTTTTGAACAGCCGGGCTCTGTTTGATATCGGGTCCAAGTTAGTGTGAAACTTAAGGTATTTTTGACTCTGCTTCGTCACCGTATAGGCATCTGAATTGCTGGTTGATACTGTTGATTCTCCATTTAGTGGAAGGACTTGCACTCGTTCAGAGATCGGTCTGCAAAATCTAACGGGAGTTTTTCACTGACTTTAAAAGCTTTTCCCGAAGACTTTTGATAAGGTTGAGAGTTTCCATCAAGCTGTTCCTTGGATTAAAGTTCTCCAAGCTATTCCAGGCATTTGCCCACCACTGGCTCGTTTGACAACATGAGATAGCTAAAGCAAAAATCACGTTTGCTTTATCTATGAGTGGTAGCCAGAGCGAGGGATGGTTTACCTCAAAATATTCCCTGATTTTCACTTAGAATCATGCAGGTGAATTTCTCAGTAGATTCTCAATTGCTAACGTATAAAGCATCCTGGGCTTCAGGGTTTTTCACTTGATAATACCTAAGCGGGCGAATGGAGGATCATGCTGCTGACCCTTGTCTGCGAGGATGAGGTTTATGATCTTGTAGTTTCGCTCACAGATAATGGTTCAGTCAAAATTGTATGCTTTTCCAAAAAAGTAATTGATAGACCTGCTGGATTGGCAAGAACCACAATTCGGGAAAAAATGGCGGATATGAAATCAACGAGTACAGTGCCGTTTAAAGCAGGAGGTACCGCTGATACAGGCATGATGCTTCGGCTCTTCCCCGCATGTTCGCTCTTCAAACTCGCAAGGCAGGACACATTTTCAGGTGACGTTCAGTTCATACATCTTGACCTCACTATTTTGGTCTGTGTGCGGTGAAACATCTGCTTTAAAAGTAATTACCTCAAGACAAGCCGGTGTATCATATGGATACAAAACACAGACATTGAATCCAATCTTTGTTTTCTTTTAACTTTTAAATCTTTCAGCCAAAGTCCACCGGAGTGAGCAAGCTTCTATTTAACGTCTATTTTGATCCAGACTGAGCCATCGGATCCGAGCAAAAAACATCTTCCACAGCGCGAAACGAAAGAGGCTGATAATTTTTGTAGGCGCTCCACAGCTCTGTTCAACAAGAGTTGCATCCTATTGGGAGGCGTGGGTCCGATTACGTACCCAATCTCTCCCGAATCAAAGTGGTTGGGGTTGGTCGTGTGGAGGTCTTTTCTCAAACAATGACTTTCAACTCTTGCTAGGAACATAATGTTACGTCAATGCCTATAATATTAAGGGTCTCAAGGCAGAAACGGTCACGAAATGGACTTTCAAGTGCAAGTTAGTGTTAGCCTTCACCATCTGCGTGACTACAATGCTGTGACGCGGCAATCCTACAGTGAAAGAAAAACTTCCAACATAACAAGATTGATCTTGCAGGGAAGTAATCTGACGTAGCTATCGGATACTAGAAGCCCCCACCTGAGCAACCTGACTAAGATCAGAGCCAATCAGAGCAGGTAGCAAAACAGCCTCTTCAGAGCTTTCTTGCTCAAAGATCTAGCTGAAGGCCATTATTGCTAAAAAGCATTATTCGTCTGACATCTTGCTTCTTTCTTGGTACACAAGGCTCCGAGATCGCAATGTTCCTTTACCCATTCTTGTTGGCTGTTTTAATTCAACCGTCATTATTAGATGCAGGCCTATTGAGCAAAATAACAGAATGTGGTGTTCGAGGCACATGGTAGAGTTAAGATTTCATGAAAAGAAGGGGACAACAAGCTTCCCTCTCCCCCAACAACCTCAGGCCAAAGTCTCCACAGGATGAAGGAGTGTGATTTCTATTGCAGGAGTGAATTTGAAGGTCATGGGACATGAGGGGGTAGGCCATGGAATTCTAAAACCGCCTGAATTAGCCTGCCATAGTGTCTGAAATTAGCATATAGTTTATGTCCAGATGTCGGAAATTGTTCTTCCTTTAAACGTCACGTACTAAGAAAATCATTGTATAGATGTAGATCAGACGATTCCATGGGATCGCACGATACAACGGGAAGCAAATAAACACGGAGGTATTTATCGCCGAAACATCGACAGGTAAGATGCCGCCAAGTCATGAAAAGTACCATTTTACACCAAAATTGAATATACTAGCAAACATTCTGATGGAAACACGCCGTGTAGGAATCCATTCATTCCAAGTTTACTAAGATGAAATGTACTTTGATGTGTATTAAACTCTTCTTGATGTGTGTGCTTCAACTGCTTGTTCGCCGCTCGTAGCCTGGTTGTTTCCTCTGCTCTTATCCAAGGCTCTTATCCTTGGCTCTTATCATATGTTTTCCTTGGAAATGATTAGAAAATGTCGATATCGGGGAAGGGCGAGACCTGGTGGTCAGCCCACACTTCGAATGGGAATAAACTGTAAGCCGCAGCTGCGGTAGTCAAGTGACATCCCACAGCCACAATCAGTCCTTCGCGTTAGTTCAAGGCCAACTGCATGCGAGTCGTGTCGGGCACGGTGTCGCAGGCGATGGAGTTGTGTTGGATGGTCGATGGATCAGTTCCGGTCAGATTCGTGATATCATCTGAAGTATCATCTAATCTATTTGAAAAGACTGACTGGTGGACACAGAACGCAGTGAAACACAATGAAGCAATCGGTTATGTCGATGATCTCGGAGTCTGGGCCAAGTCGATGAGGTTTGGTTAGAGGCGATGACAGGAGAGAGATTGAGCAGAAACACATCTTTAGTTACCAGGTACGACACAGCAATTATTGTGTCGTATAGTTATCTCAGTTTGTTGGTGTTACCGTAAAAAAGAAGCAGGAGCGATAACACACAGAACACTGTTCACTGAATGTTTGGATTGAAGATTGCAGACGACAGTGACGATGTTTACAAACAAACGCTAGGCACACGAGTTGCAACACTAACAGCCATTGGTTCCCGAGGTGACGGGATTACAATACACGTACGCGCGTTTTTCCTGATTGCCGAACAAATGTGTCTGTTCTCCAGTTCTTCAGTGTTTGTCGCATTTGTTCGGATCTTGTTGGGTCCCAAACGGGATTGTTGCTCTCTTTTTACTTGGCATCCTCAAAATTCGCCACAGGACTGAGCACAGCCTTTCCTAGCATGAAGAGCTGAACGCAAAAGAAGAGGACGAAAAACAAATAGGGCCAATGATCATCTCAAACGACGGTAAAACATCATGGCGCTCAGTATCCTTTCTTCGCGCGCTTCCAGTTCATCTACGTATTTGTGTCGACACAAACCATTCGCTCATTATCAGCGAAGTTTATCCCGATTACTTTTCTCTTTAGGCTGCAGTACGCCCGGAGCGTGTTGTTGATAAATATTTTGCTCTGCGAAGCTTCCTAATGATAGGCGGTATTCTAAGGTATAGGTCTTAACTAACCTCTTGCCGGGTAAAAAAGTAAGGCTCTTTAACTCCACTTTCTCTCCAATTATACCTTTCATCACGATGCTACCAGTAACGTCTTTCACGAAAAGGTAGTGGAGGGCTTCCTCAACTTCTATTATATGAGAAACCTTTTCGTTGTAATCGCGCCACTGCGTTATGGACCATGATGCGAGATATGATCTAAAGATGACCACTTCGAGCACCCACTGCAGCCCCTACCATTGGTGAACCACCGTCGCCGATGGGCTTGTTAATGTAACATTTCGGAAGTGCGCTTCTTTAGGTGTGGTCATTGGGTTTACCGGGCGTTTTCTATAGCCACTGTCCAAATCTGTTTGTCCCAGAGTGCTCTGATCTTGAATATGCCAGATATTCCATGCGTAAGAGCCGAACATGATTCTCTTACAACGCGGAACGAGGCATTTGTTCCTAGCTTTTTCTCCACAGAAATGCTAAGCGGTGTTGTAACTCTGAAGCAGGCCATGATAAGGGAAATTAGTCCCAATGTTACACGTGTTCTTTTCATGTACTCCTTAGACAGGTGAATGATGATATTGCAGAGGATGGCAATTGGATATGGCAATTTAAAAAAGCAGAACGAAGAAATGAAACGAAACAAAGTAGAAATGAAACAATATGGTTGATACCACTTGAAACTGATCATTTGAGAACGCGGTGCATCCCTACGACATTTGATTTCCTATTGTAAAACATGATAATCTTTCTTTACTTCAAATCGAGAAGGACCAAATAGGCTTGTTCTCCTCCACTTTCATTATTACTTGAAATGAAGTGGAAAAGGGAGTCCGCCCAGACATGCTAGTATTTGGTGCTCAGGCACTCACTAATTACTGTACGAGTCTTTCCCAAATCATTGTCTTCGGACGTTCTGTTCGAATTCTCGTTTCCTTTCGTTTCAACACGTTACGATATACTTCAAGAACCATCGAAAATGCGTCAATGGTTAGCCTGCACCGAGTGTACCTTTCCGAAAGGAACATGCTGCTTATCTAAAAACACGGCAATTCTTATCTCAACTGAAGCGAACTTTGGCAAGCAAAGCCTTCATTCATTTCCACTTCGCCAGCTCAGCGACTATAAGTCATTATAAAGTGCCTTTGGGGCCCAATCTACGAAATCTCCCACCTGTACCCCAACTCCTTCATCTTTCGTATGAATATCAACGCATTATAGGTGCTGCGATATAAACTTGATTTTCTTACGGAACAGCCAATCATTGTAGTTGGAACTCCCTCGAGGCATAAACTCTCCGACGGCTTGGCGCTATTTATCGCAGTAACGAGAAAAATATTGATAGCCGCTGACCAATACATGTTGAAACCAATGGTGAGTGATTCTTTAACAGCTTTCTAAGGTTCTGGGCTTAGTGGTACCATTTGGAACTATCGGAGGTTCTTCGTCCGTCGCCGCGCCTCTCTTCCTTGTTGGTGTTACGATTGACCGGTGTTTTAGTATAGTTCAGTTTGTCGATAAGTTGTGGACGAACGACTGGCCTGTCTCTGCCTGTCTCTATGGCCCCTATAGTTAGTAGGGGTGCTCCTTCACCCGGTTTTCTTCTGCCAGCAGTAATTCACTTATTCATCATTATTATTGTGATTTTAAAGCTCCACCTGCAAAAACAACGCCTTTATTAATGCTGGCACGCGCGATAGATTGTTTTGGTATAGAATTACCTGGAGCAGACCGTGATTGGACGACTGCCGCACCTGAATCATCTGTACCTGTTCAAATGCAATCTATCTCCACTTACCCGTGTGAGAGGACATCTGCAGACCAGGATTCACAGCTTCTGCATCTTTGTAACCAGTTGACAAATGGAGATTCATCACGGTAGGTAGATAACGGCTGTGGACCACCCGTTATTACTGGCAGCAATGCCAACTTGCCGTCAGTTTCGTTGGAAGCCGTATTTTTACCATTTCGATGACTCGGATTTTGGGGCTCTAGAGATGGTTTTTTCAAACGGCTATTTTTGCGAAGAACCCGTATTCCCGGAGACGGTGTAACTCCATCTTCTTCTATCGCCGTGCGGCTTGGGCAATCTCTGATTAGTTTTGCCTTATCTATCTGTTACAATGTATGTCGTGTGCGTTTTGTCCATCTTCTTCCCATTGCCACTTTCACCAGCTAATAAATCCCTACATTTTTTGTCTCTCTTAGGTATTTCTTCGAAGAACGTAGTACATCCGGTTCTGAATCTATGCATCTCCGGTTTTTGAATCCAGTTAAAAAGAAACTAAGATGTCATTCCTCCTTATCTTTTCAGTCAAACTCCTTCCAAGTACCATGGGTCGTTACAGCAGAAGACGTTTCTTCCTAGCGACAGTTGCCATGACAGCGTTGTTTTCATTTCCGTTGATGCTACCCAAAGATGCCTTCGTCATGGAGATGTCATTCTTAGACGCCAGTTCGACAGGACTGTTGGTCAATACGGAAGGGTGCAAAATACCCGATATCGACCCCTTTGATAAGAGCATAAGTCATTTGATTTATAAAGGGAACTCAATAAAATGTGACGCCAAACCCGCCATTACTTATGTGGATAAAACCTGGCTGCGGTTTAATATGACGATTTTAAAGGAACATTACGGACAGGGATTAGACCGCTGCGAGTACCAAACCGTCACGCGTGGTGGCGACGGTAAAAGTGATGATCTCTTCCTGTACGAGGAGCCAATCATATTTACCGACGACATCCGGGTCTTGTCCGAATTCATCCGGATCGCCTGCTTTGGGGAGAATGGAGACATGATTTACACTAACTTTCACGCCTTCATTCAGGACAAATCACTCATGGATGATCGGGCGAATCTGCAATTCGACGCGTTTATAAACCGGGAGAAGCCAAAAGAGACCATGAATGTCTTGATGGTTGGGTTAGATTCAATGTCTCGATTGAATTTCATTCGCCAAATGCCAAAGACGCGCGAGTTCCTTCTCAATACTTTAGGCGCCGTGGAGATGGCGGGGTACAACAAAGTTGCCGATAACACGTTCGTAAATTTGGTTCCGATGTTTGCGGGGAAGTTTGTTGAAGGTTTACCGTGGACGGAAATGATGTCAGATGACCCATTTGATAAGTACAACTTCATGTGGAAGGAGTTTTCTCGGAGGGGGTACCGGACTTTGATGGCGGAAGACGCGCCGAAAATCGCCATATTTAACTTCAACAAAGCAGGATTTCACAAACAACCGACGGATTACTATATGCGCCCTCTTAGCCTTGCTATGGAAAATCACCGTTCAATATGGCGGAACGACCACAACTGCGTTGGTCCGAAACTTGAAACAGAAATTGTTTTGGATTGGGTGAACGGTTTCGTGGACCGATTCAAAAACAAACCCCATTTTGCTTTCTCGTTCATAACGAGGCTGACACATGATGACGTCAACAAGGCGGGCGCGGCAGACGAACCACATTTTCAGTTTTTGACAACACTTCACGAAAAAGCTCTCTTGAATAACACTATCGTGATATATTTCAGCGATCATGGTGTCCGATTTGGTTCACTTCGAGAAGGATACATCGGCAAGATCGAGGAACGTCTACCGGCCATGTTTTTGGCGTTTCCAAAATGGTTCCGGAAAAAATATCCCGCACTTTTGAAAAACATTCGCACGAATGGTAATCGGTTGACAACCCCGTTTGATATTTATGAAACTTTAGGGGATATTAGAAACTTCCAGCCCGATGAGATTTTATCAAGGAAAACTAGTGGCCTCAAACGCGGCATATCTTTATTTGAGGAAGTCCTGCCGTCTAGGTCATGTGACACCGCGAGTATTTTAACCCATTGGTGCACGTGTCATTCCGAAAAAGACATCGATACAAACTATCCAAATGTCGTAAAAGCAGCCGACTTTTTACTGCGGCATATGAACTCGGAGTTAGATATTCATAATCTTGGAGGCATGTGTGAAATACTGTCCGTTCATAAAGTCGAAAACGCACAGGAAATTGTCGCAAATGACAAAGTTTTACATTTTAAAAGAAGTTTAGGAGACGTTTTAGGTCGCACTGTCACATTTGGTAACCGGACTAGTACGTTCGTCGACTACCAGTTGGCAGTAAGGACAGTTCCTGGTGATGGTTTATTTGAAACAACTGTCAGATTTTCAGAAATTGATCAAACTTTTGCAATAGTTGGTGACATCAGCAGGATCAATAGATATGGGGACCAATCAAGCTGCATCAATAATTTCAACATGAAGAAATATTGCTATTGTAGACAGTAGGACATCAGTTGGACGCATAAATCGGGCGTTTTCTGAACGTCTCTATCAATTGACGGGGAATGCTTTCTCTCTCAGTGACTCGATGTAGGGTATGTTATCGTGTTTGCATCTCTATGGTGAACGCCTTCGAAGGATGTACCTGCAAGCTCCTCAACAACAGCGCATCACACGCCGTCCTTTAGAGTTGCGCTCAACTAATTCTCGGGAAATTGTTTACTGAAAAACTGGACAAAACTTGCAGCAATATAGAGAGGGTTAAAAATATGACGTATCACGTTGAGCTGAACTACGCGTTCGTTGATTAGTAATGTGCAAGTAAGCCGCTCATGTTAATTTGATCAAACACTCCAGTAGCTTTTTATACTGGGTCAAAAATGGCAAGGTACGAGCTCACGTATAGCTACGGTATGGAAAATTCCCGCATGAAGTCAGAGTCGAGGTTCGGACAAGTGATTCTGGCTGTTTCTTAAGCGACATTGACCTACTATGTATCTTAAATTATTGAACTTTGCATGCGACACTGTAAGCGCGATCTGTGATATATCTATATAGAAATAATGGGAAATGGAGCAGGAAGTGTCACTTCACTGATTGACTGATGTCCCTCCATTTTCATGCCTAGGAACAAACTACATGTACGTGTCAATCACATTTTCAGTTCTAATAAATAAATCGATATATATTATAAGTATTTTTTTATTCAGGAGTGCATTTCCTACCAGTTACATGGAAGAAAACAGACACGAGTGAAAATAACTGTATTTCTTCTGTCGCTCCACGATCCGCCCCTTGTACCGATGACAACGTGATGTTTGGTTGATCGATCCGGTGAATTGAGATGGAAAATGTCAGATGTTGTCGCCATCAACGTCCGTTTCCATGGCAACAATAATCCTAGTAATATTGATCGATGATGGCAATCGCCAGGTTCCAAGGCAATTCTTCCCAATCCCTGGAATTCCGTCAGGTTTGAGCAATGACATTGCCTGTGTATGTGGGAATCATTTATATCTACGACACCAAGCGCGCGAACTAGCAGATGCATGCAAATCACAGTGCAACACTGCTTTAAAAAACCTGGGCCAACAACGATCAAGCACAGTCAATCAATATCCTACGATACATTGTTGACATGTTCTCAATATGAGCAGACGACTTTGTTGCATATGTAATGAGTCAGAGCAAGGGTTGCAAATACAAAGCAATGGAATGAGGTTGGATAGGTGAATAACCACAACGGGAGCCGTCGTGCCATGGCCATCAGCTATAATAGCTGCAGTTAGACTGATCGATGCCATTGGGTTCTAGTCGAATGGATTGTGCGGGTGAGGAGGATTCTTGACTTGATTATCCGCATCATGTGGCTTTAATTTGTGATCATCTGCTGATATTAAGTGACAGAGCCGAAAACGATAGGAATATATATGCAGAGAAGTCCTTTTCGGAGGCAGGTTTTTTTATCGAGGTTCTTCTTACCATTTCCAAGCTCAGTCTGCAAGGCGGCGTACCGCAGCTCAAAGCTCGAAGTGAGGTTGCATGCCGAAGCGTTAGAGAACTGACGGAAACAAAACATTGGCCGCGGTTTCGTTTGCCGTGACCTTATCGAGATACACCAAGGATAACCACTGACGGAAGTGCAAGGCAAAGAGAGATTGTCATTCGTTGATAGCTCGTCTAGTTCAAGCTTTAGAACGGTAAGCAGTCCAACCAACCCAAAGGTGGTTCTTTTCTTCATTCAGACAGCAGCAGAAATACTGGAAGTGTACTGTGCATGCTCCTTTCAGCAGCTAGGTATCGTGTAGCAAAGGCTAAGTGTGTGCAGCAACGCAACGCAACGGTTTCGAATGGCGATAGCGTTTGTGAAAAGGCAAGCAGCCACCTTATGAGTCCTGCTGCCAACGGGTAAATCCTTGATGGTCAAGATGGGTAAAGATTCCAATTTGCACAGAGAAGTACACGTCATCGGCATAGGTATCGGCAAGAGGAGCACCGCTGTTCAGTGTGAACGACCTCTTCAATGTCAAATAATCAATAGCTGTCATGATTTGGCGTTAAATCCATCAATGCAGCGGCTTACTTACATGCTATGGTATCATTAGTTGACTGTGATCGCGAACATGATTTTCTGTGTGTGTGTGCGAGTGTGTGCGTGTGTGTGTGCTGAGTTCGCCCAGTTATTAATATTTTAACAAGGACAACTTAAGAGTGCGAATAATTTATATACATGTACATGTATACGGTATAATGAGCTCGTTAGGTGTTTTTATTTGAGGCTGTGTGGACAATAATAGCCAATGCAGCACTGAATAGCAAAAGCTAGCCTGGTTACATTTTTCTCATTACTTTTCAGACAATGTCTAACCAAAGCGAAACAACCACTGATTTTGATCCTCATTCGTACAAGGTTCCTGGCTTTTACCATTATGAAGGAATCGTCATGGGTTCCTGTACGCCACGTGACCAAATTGATGGCGTCCGGAAAATGGAGCTGCACGAGGATGACGTCATCATCGCGTCTTATCCCAAAACAGGTAACTATCTGTGAAAACCATCTTGACCCTCCATGTATTGACATTGCTCAGCTTTCTGACAACGCGCGTCGATATGAGCGGATGCTACGGAGGCAATACCGCTGGAAGCTCCGTATGTGAAAAAGCAGCAGTGGTAAATTTGTGATCTAATGCATGATTTTAAGACCAGCATTCTAACTCTTCACAGATATAGCAAGAAATTTCCAAAAGGTGACCAGCAATACATACGATCATAAGTGAATAGCAGCAGTCAAGGTTTCAGAGCAAATATATATTGTATAGCCTACACTTAAATCTAAAATGGAAGGACGCTTCTCTCGGAGTATCCCGAAGGGTGTTTCGGCTCATCACGTTAGTTGCATGCTCATTTGTTTATTTTCAGGGACGACTCTGGCACAAGAGATCACATGGCTAATACGCCACAATGCTGACATTACAGAGGCAAACAAAGAGAGCACCTTCAACCGTGTTCCCTTCTTGGAATATTATTACCCGCCCACGGACGAGGTAAACGGCCTGGAGCACGCGAACAGGGCGCCACGCCCGCGCCATCTGAAGACGCATCTTCCCTATCGTCTACTACCGGAACAGGCAAAGGCGGGAAAGTGCAAGATCATCTACGTCATGAGGAACCCGAAGGATGCGTTGGTGTCGTATTATTTCTTCTACAAGAGCTTGGTAACATTTGGGAAGTTCCAAGGAACATGGAACGAATTCTTCCAGATGTTCTTGGTAGATAATATATACTGGGGGAATATCTTCGACCATTATCTAGGCTGGTGGAAGCACAGGGACAATCCGAACATATACTTCGTTAAGTACGAAGATATCATAGGAAATCAGAGAGAGGAGGTTGAGAAAATAGCGAAATTTGTCGACTGGAACCTAACCTCGGAAAAGTTGGATATCATAACTGAGGCGACCACTTTTAAGACCATGAAATCCAACCCCATGACGAATGCGGAGAACTTCACAAAGGAGATTGACTCTGGTGTGTCGCCCTTCATGAGGAAAGGGGTGGCTGGGGATTGGAAGAATCACTTCTCTGCTGAACAGAATGAGATGATGGACAAGCTGATTGCAGAGCGGCTTGGGGGTACGGGGCTAGAGTTTTATTACGGATAATGGACGCATCACCCGGAATGATAACTGTATACCTTTCACAAGCACTAATTTGGGTCATCTTGGCAGTCTTCGCTATGCTTCTCCCGCAAAGATTACGCGGCCAAAATTGATTAGAGGGCTTCGGATTGTGCAAGTGTGACCGGTTCCCTTCATGAAACTGATAAATGCGAATGAACAGGTAACTGACAGGGGGATTTCATGCAGCAACTACAGATTTGGGGGGGGGGGGGGAATTCGGCTCCGTCGTGGACTTCAATTCCTAATGAACCTAATGAAGTTGATTACAGTTGGGTGTGACAGTAAAGTGCTCCCGGGAAAGTACTCATTTATGTATCGTCATTAAGCGGTTTTATGTATGGCTTTCGGCATAGTTAAATGTACAGCTAGCTATAGAAGTGTAACACGCGAACATAAGAGGCGTCCCACAATAAAGCTTACCACTTAAAATAGTCAAATCGATCGCTTCCTTGTAAAAGCTTCCCCAGCAAACACAGCCTTTCATTCATCCTAATTTCAAACCAATCTTCGCCAGCGGTAGAGATAATTCTCACTTCGTCTGACGTTGATCCGAAGAAAGTCTATCCATAGACACCCCCCTGCGGATATGAGACTTATCAATTATACCAAAACAGAGATCCTTTAGGCAACTACCCCCCCCCCCCCCTTAACCAGTCCAAATAAGTCTTCGGAGCAAGGAAGTCATGAAGCCTGCCGGTACTGAAAATTTTGTTTTGAAGGCGGGGTTGTCGCCCGAATTGGCGACTCCTGACAAAACGGAGATCTTTGCCGAATTGGTCAACGTGCTGGCGGTGCTGCACGTGGATACGATCCTTGTCGAAAATGGCCTCTGTTCTAGAGAGAGCCATACACCAACCGGGATCACTGAGAAAGCCAAATGTCTAAAACGATTCTGGCTTGAGGCTATCAGACGATTTACATGTACACAAACAACAGGTTTTTCATTATGATTTGCATGACTTCTGCAAGTCATTCGAGAAGCTGTCCACGAGTCAAGAAGGAAGGAAACCATGTCACTCCTTGGCCTGTTCGTTTTTGTTGGCTTCTTTTGCGCGGTATTTTCCATCTATGGTCAAGGTAAGTTGGTGGACACCGTGAATAACTGCAACGTAGGCGTGCCTTCATTGGCCTAAACCACGATGTCGAGTACCACGGCTTTTGAGAATGCTCGGATGCAGATTCTAAGAATATGGTTGACCTTTTAATGGATTTATGAACATTCCTGAAGATTTGATAATACAGTATCATATTAGTTTGCTGCTTGCTTGCCACAGCGATGGTCGGTCCAGCCTGCCTTTTGCTAGTCATTATATTGAGGAGCGTCCGCGACATCCACTGTATCATTCATTGTAGTGTATATGGGCCCGAAGACGAGCGGAAAAGATGATTCAAGGTCTTCAATCAAGTGTCCTGGTGGATCTACCGGAATCAAGTGCAAGTGTGTCCCGGGACCAAGGTCAATCTGTGACGGCGCGTGGTTTCGCCGCGACAAAGCTACATGCGTGGCTCAGACCGGGGGAAAGAAAATAGCGCAAATATTTCGTAGTTTTTTTTCGAGGAGAGTGAGATCTTTTGTACAAGTAAGCTGTTTTATCGGACATTGCAGGCTATTGCTTATCTCATATGCATCAGTAACCTCGTGCATCATAGATGTATGTATAGTTGCTGTTAATTGTCCCGATGCCGCTGAGAACAATACAAGCTTTGCTTGTGGTCGAGACCCTGGATTCAGAAAAGACACACCGTGATGGGGCCTACAACTGCTTCCTCAGAAGACCAAAAATGTACGATCTTTCTGAGGATGGACGAGATGCTCAAGAGATTATTATATTAGGAGATCGAAAAACTTTTTAAAACGTGCCTTCTAGTTCCTCTCAAACTATACTCGGTCCATGTGAACTCTCTTCTCTTCTTCAGGCCAGGGTGACATGCAGTAGCGATATCAGCCGGGACATGATCACGTTAGTAGGCAACCTCTCCCCCAATCGGCGAGGGTTGGAGTCTTGCCCCACAGGAACGAAGCTGATATCGTGTACGATCTATACCCAGTAGGTATCCTGGCGTCCTCTTCGCAAACATCGCAGTCTTTCCGCATATACGCATGCTCCTCATCCTGGGTGAGGAAATAAGGCGTTAATGTTTGGCTCTCCGGCCCTGCATACAAACAGGCCTAGGGCAGGCCCTTTAGAAGCAAACATTTACCTCAGGATGCATGCTCCATTCTCCCGCGACAGCAAAATAGATGACCAGACCCAACACAAATCGAAATTTAGATTTTTACCTTTGAATACCTACAAATCAAGTTACCCCTCCAATCCAGGCCTGCGTCATATACTTCAGATGGTCGTTATGAATCGGAGACGGAAATCCGATTGAAAAGAAACCCCGAATGCATCCCTCGATGCAGACAGTGTGGCAGGAAAGGCAAGCAGTCCTCGGACGATGCCTGGAGATTGAGTTAGCATGAAAAAATAACGAGTTATGATTGGGTCCCCAGAACTCTGACGTCATCTGATCTCCGGCAGAAACTAGCTGGGATTCGATACTGTCATGATACTATCAAACATTTTTAAAATTTCAGCATCAGCCATCTCTACAAACGTCATGAAACGGTACCTGTAATCCGTGGGAATACGTGCGCTGCGCAAAAAACGTGCAATAAATGTGCCGTACAGGTGGTTTGCCTTCAGGAGACGACCCCATAGTTCGGCTGCCCCCCCCCCCCCGTGACGTTCCGACATTCCGACTCGATCTGCGATACCAGATGGATGGTCCTGTTGTCTGCCTGATCTCATTATAAATGAGGTGGCAACTCTTTAGCTGACTGTGCCATAAAAAGGAAGCTTTATTTAGTTCAGTTCCAAGTTCAGCTGCTCTTTCTCCAATCGGACATACACACGGCGTAATATTCAAGCAAAAAAGCTCTCTGTCGGGATTTGACTCCATGTTGTAAAGTCACTGTTCATCAAAACCCCTCATCGCAATGAAATTGGACTGAAAGTAGCCACGGTCGTGGATTTCTACTTACTTTTTGGATGAATTTCCCAAAATGTACATGTATGTCGTTCTAGATTAAACGGCTTCAACCAAAATGTGTTTATGTCATAATTTAACCATGTCACAAACTTTCGCCGTCAAGAGGCCCTTAAATGAACCACGTCTGATGAATATTTTATGTATTCTTCAAGAATGTTTAAAATGACCTTAAATTATTCACATCGTATAATGTACAAATCCACTCTTAGGATATTTCTGCTTAGGATTTCCCCGGGTCGGGTTGTTGTGAGTTGTTTCTTGACAGCAGATATCAAACTCCAACAAACATAAACTATGAAACCAATGGTAACGCCCGGGGAATGACGCTTCTATACTGTCAGAGGATCAGTATTACTAGAGTTGTCCGCTACACACTCACAAGATGACGAAGGTCATCGTACTGCTGACTCTTCTCTCCGGCATCTTTCAAGGATCCCTTGCAATGATTTCTGGTAAGCGAATTTTATCTGTGTATTCTTGGTAACTCAAATAAACTCCGAATTAGAATAACTGCAACAGAAATTAATTTCCCACTGCTTGAAAAGCCCACGTGCTATCTCCTCAACAATTGGGAGGAGGTGGGGGCGGTGTTGCACTGCTGCTGTTGCCGAATTTGTGGCTTTTTTGAGCTATCAACTTCAGCCAAGCAACTGTTGCACGACTCCATTTGTTTGCTGTGGCCATCTCTTTAGTCTTCTTCCCCCGACCATGCCTGATTGAATTTTCAGTTAAAAAGGGACCTTTCTCCAAAGGGACAGACGATGCCCTGTCTAAAGTCAAGTGCCCGGATGGATTTGTGGGAGTAAAGTGCGAGTGCAAACCGATTCATCTGTGTGATGGCTCTTACTTCAAGGACGTGGTAACGTGTCATGCCCACAAGAGAGGGGTTATGTCCAGTCTCTTTATTAAGGTAAAGTGGACGTCTTATAGGTCGTGTGGGCCATCCAAAGATGGGCTTAGTTCTTGAATTCGTGACAGCATTTTGGGGACAGGGTATGCTCTTTTTCAGACAAGTACAACATAAAATTCAGATTTTTGATACTCCTATATGCGTCATCGAGAGGCGGAGTATATTGAACACCACTGGTGCCAGGATAAGACAAGTAAAGTGCTTGACTGAGACCGATTGCTTGATACTGAGATCTCCGACATTTGGGTGTGCAGTTGTCGTAGCTACAGTTTCCTTGTAATGTTTTTTTAATATTTATGTGTATTGAATCTCCCGCTAAGGAGTTTATGATAAATTATTGAACTGAGTAGACTACTTCATAGCCTGCCTTTCTATGTTTCTAGGCAGTAGTGACATGCAAAAACGATGTGGACATCATCGCCCAAGTGAAGTCTCCGGGATTCACGAAGGGACCAAGCGCGAAATGTCCATCAGATACGAAACCGGTCTCTTGTTCTGTACATTCACCGTGAGTAATCAATTTCTGTTGCTTGACAGGATAACCCTAGAATGAGTATCAGAAGCTTCAAAGTAATGAAGGACAGAATAGGAAAACATTTCCCCAGGCACCATCCAGGGCAGGGAGAATAACTTTGTAACGTCCAGTTCCAAACTAAAATGCGATTGGAGATGCAACAAGATACAGTTTATATTCCGTGGTACTTTTTTGGAGAAAATGTTTTCAAGTCATGGAGCTCATGTGCGGGGTTAATAGATCCTTCTTTTTTTCATGTTTCAGCTGGGCTAATTCGTTAGCTGGGCCCAATGGCATGTATCTGAAAACAACGATATCTGGACAGAAATGCAGCGCCCCCAATGGATGTAGCAAATGTCAGGTTCAGATCATCTGCAAGGCCAAAGGCTAAATCAGCGATTCCGATGGGCTATACTTCTAGTTACAACAACACTGTCTCTGGTACATGTATTCGATGTAGAAATAAATTGGTCACATTAGTCCCAAATAAGGTGAATGTGCCATAGCCATATTTGGAACCTGTAACCTGGGTAGTGATAGGACCTTTTGCCCAGGACAACCTGCAACATGGGCATACATACTGATAAAAAACCCTTGCACCGGGCGAACCAGTGGTGCCACGATGAGACAAGTAAGCTGCTTGACTGAGATTGACTGAATCATGGCACTGCAGGGTGACACTGACAACTCCAAAATATAGATTTTTATCACTTATAAACTGACAAACAAAGAGAGTTCTATGAATAACACATACATGTACATTTATTTTTGAACTTACTTACAATAAGAAGTCGGAAATCGCCTTGGAGGATCGATTCCCCAGCTTGCAGAGAATCAGGCAGCTCTTCCCAACTTGCTGAGGTGGCCAGCCCCGAGAAAGGATGTTCACATTTTGACAGTTTTTCTTGTGATGCACACATCTACTCAGGGACTACTGTGGCAAGCTGGTTGTAAATTGGAATGTCTGCCTTGATTACACAAGATAAAGATAAGCTGGAGAACTGATACTCCAGGGGAAAAAAAAAAAGAAACGTAATTACTGCCTTTAACCATGAACAACGCAATGAGTTGCTAAGAAGTTATTTTAGTAGATCTGTTTTGGTTTAAATATGACACAGCAGAATATCTGTAGTATAAATGGCGTTTGTTGAAGCAACTGAGAACATTAGGCCCAAGAACCCCATTAAATGCCAGCAATAAAAGTTTGGAAATTGATGCCGTTACTTAGCAATAGTAATTTAAATAGCAATATATGTCGATGAAAATCATGACACCTCAATCATTGCTTATCATCAAACAGCAATACGTGTAGGTTTATATGCGCTGCACGGATATGCCCTGAATCACTAAATTACTTGCAATCTCCATGCACACCTCTGCAACAGGATCTTTACCAGTGAAGAATGTGAATTTGACGAGAATTCCGACTGCAAACAAGCCAGTTTAGAAGACGCTTTGGGCAATGACTCGCAAGCTGAAGGAAACGCTGAAACCAGAATAAACACCATTGGGACAACAACAGCACCGTCAGAACAACAGCACCGTCAGGACTCCAGCACACAAAACTGAAAGCACCCATGGTAAAACTTCCAGCCTTAAGGCTTTTTCAAGATATGGGGGAGGGGTGTCAAGTCAAGGAGTGAAAGATGAAGCAACAAAACACAAATGTACAGAACAAAATCATACCACTACACAGTCTTGAACACAATAGAAATTTTACATCAATATTTCCCACCTATTGGCCCCCATTTATAAAATCATGACGAACACAATTTGAGAAATGATATTTGATGCGCAGACTCCATAAATCTGAGCCAATATTGTTCTTAATTCTATCTAAACATTCACTCGAGGCATTGTTTGGCAGTACAAGATACTCAAATCTTCACAACTGCGAAATAAACTTCACCAAAAGACATTGGAAGATTACTTCAATTAAGGAAATGAACTGAATAAAAATAAAAAGTTTCACCATACCAACTATCCTAAGGCTACTGAAACATCCCTGGGAGCTGTTCCGCGTCATTTGTACAATGTATCAAGTATCCAAATAATGTTTCTATGTACAATGTAAATTTAATGGTTGGCATCCCAGGGAATATTGTTCGACCATTTCAACAGCTCTGGGTTAGATGCCATGGCATCGAAATATTCGAATTGAAGCAATTGTGACCAAAAAAGGAAATGGCAAATGGTAAATACCTCAATGACTTCGGACACAAATCTTCGATTTAGAAGTTGAAAACATGTCAGAGTGTTTTCGACGAGACAAAATCACCGATACGATATGGACAGGAAATGATGACTACAGTAGGTAACATTACAATGACCAACTTGAATTACTGTATCCACAGCATGGATTATACCAAAAATATCTAATCCCTCCCCAAGTCATTTTACGCCAAAAGTTTGACATTTCTGCGGTTATACTACACAAAGGCTCAAAATTAATCTCCTGCCGATGAAGAAGAATTCTTCTTTTTATTCACCAATTAATTTTGAAAAAGTTAATTAAAAGTCATCTTATAATGAGCTAAAAACATAAGATAGACCTTAAGCAATAAGCCATCGTTTTTCTTCAAACCCATCTTCAAAATATCTTGGGCACATCCATATCATAGCATCCATTTATGTGACTTTGCATTATTACTGCGATTTAAAGCAGACAAACGTTCCCAATGTCCTTTCTTTTCTTAACCAAGTCTGTGGTCCATTTTACTCAGATCAAACAAAGCCACCAGTTTGTTGAAGGAATACCTCTATTGTCTCATCATCTTCTAGTCCAATCTGAAAAAGTAAAGAAAATGTAGTTATAAAAGATGACTGCTTCTACTGAGGGTACTATACTCAATATTGATGATGATTAAGCTGCCAAAATTCCTTAACTTGTCAATAAAGAAGTTGAAGAATTTGCACTCCCGTCTAAATTAAAGTTTGTGAGTTTTACTATCCACTGAAAGCCAGGGCTCGAAATTCACTGGAATAAAGACTTACTAATCGTTTATTTCCCTTTGAGCAGTGTACCCTTTCGTACTCAAAACTGGCAAGAGTGCTCATTTTCAGCAAAAGCTGAAAAACTGCTTTGCTATTTTGAAATGAATTTTGAGGCTTGGACAGCCAGGAGTTGATCTCCATCAGCAGGGGACACTGTTCCTGTTTTGGCCCCAGCTGGAATGGGCGAGTTCAACAAGTTCTGTGCAGCACTTACATCCTCAGGTGTGTCCATTTCTTGAATGTGATTCCCATCAAACATAAACCGCACTGAGGACACCTTTATGCTCTGCAATTAAAAAACCATAATCCTTAGGTGAATACACATACATTAGTAATAACTATAACCAATTTTACTACAGAAGATGAACACCTCCAAAGTCTTCTATCTAACTTCTGCTTACCTGCCTGTCACAATAGGCATGCATCAATTTTCTCAGCGGCGTCTGTTTCTTAATTTTAAAATGTACTGTAGCACCATCCTGCGCCGTCACTTTTACGTTAACGTGTGTGGCCGACTTTTCTTCCTTTCCCTGGAATGCAAGGCAAGAAACTGATATATATGCAAGATGAAGCAGTAAAAGACAAAGGCCTATACTGGGTATAGATCCATCCATGCACTTGATTGGGAACAACGTTTACATAACGATTAACGTAGTCGTAGTGATGGCCGTCGTCACGTCACCATGCATTTTTACATTACTGTAACAGGACGTCTTCGTAAACGTTCCCAATCCAGTTACAATCAAGTGCATGGATTGGAACGATGATGGATTGGATCTAGTACTAGTATAGTAGGCCCAGGCTACTGTGTAGTGATGAAATGAATTATGGCAGTTGAGGTAGGCCAATCATACACAAAGCTCTGTTTTAAGGCCTACTCCTTGTCTATTGATGCCAAATTTGAACAAGTTTGCCGAAGGACCATGCACATCATGGGCCAATGACAACTACAGCGCATCTATCACTGCAAGCATGCATACTATACCATTAACCATACATAGTAACATAGGGAGGCGTTCGAGCATTTTCTTTTTCAGATCGGGATCGCCGAAGAAAGTCCCATATTCACTATATTTTTACAGTTAACTGATGTCACATGGGGGTATTAATGATGAAAAATATAAGCCGTATGTCTTACAGTATGTGCATCTTGACAGACATCAGTCATTTTGACTTATCAGGTGGATTTTTAGCCGAAACCTGAGAATTTCGCAACAGAAATGGCGGTCACACAAAGCAGTGCTTGCCGTTTGTAACGAAGGCGCTGATTGGATGACAACAAATTATTTTTTTAGTTTATTGGACAGGCCAACCGCGGCGCTAGTAGTAAACTATACCAGACGATCTTGCCACTAGAGGCGCTGATTTCGTTCCTTAGGTCTCGTTAGGGAGTTTTTCCCAAATGTACGCGATGATGACGTGCCCCATTAACAGGAGGTAATATCTATTTTAAAATGCGTTTCCAAAATGAATGCATGAGGACAACCCATCTGTGTCGTATCACTGAAAACGCCCGATTCCCCTGATTCTGCAGGATGTTAAATCGGGCATTTTATTTCTTCAAATAAATCATAAGCGTCGCATTTGCTCCTAGCTCTGTTCACCATCCCAAATGGCAGTATTACCAATTGGGCCGGAAAATCACGAAAACCCCCAAATATTATACATTTCTTCCTGAATAATTCTTACAGTGACCATTCTCCCATGAAAGACAGTTGGTTACGCTACACAAAAATCCAAAAAAATGAGGGTCAACCATTGAACTTTTGAGATATGTTGAATTTTGCAGAAATCAGCGAAAAACGCACCAACTGGCACTGGACGCATTTTAACACGGGGCCGACGCACATCCCAAGTTCAGTGTACACATACGTCGGCAACAACAGTAAATGCGTAGTTTCTTGTTAGCCGCCTATTGAGTAGCGCTCTAGGTTTCAGAAACTCCAAAAAACATGTCTTTGCCAAAACAACTGCTGAATCAACACTGACATACTGTGAGGACCGAGAAATCAATGATTTTAGGAACTAAGGTTAGGGCTTGGCCGCGCATGAATACAAAAAAAGTCCCTAATGAGACCTTAGGTTGAGAAATTGCAACACCCTCCGCCAGCCTACCTCTCTGGCTGGGCACCACCTCCACAGCTAGGAACCTCTAGGACCAGGAATCACACGTGACTGGTAGTATCACTTCCAACCGTTTGAAGAAATGGCGGTGCTGTTGGTTAGTGATATGTTGGTGTGCAGTAGCAGCTCAGCTCATGCTCCGCGTGCGGGTGTAAAAGAAATGCTGGTCCCCATGAATCTAAGTCCAGTCTAGAATTCCTTTGTGAGGAATATTAGTTCTTGTGGGAAAAGGGAGATATATTGTTCCGCTGTGATAGCTACTACTGCACGCCAACATATCAACTAGCTCAGTGAAGTGTCCGATTTTGACTCCAACGAGTAGCAAGCCAAAACTCATCCACGAAATAGAAACTGAATATAAGTAGAGAAAATGAAATTTCGAAATCCCGTTACATGACTTAAACCTTTCCATTGTAAGTTAATTGTTCGCTTATTAGTGATTTTATGGCATTTATTTTTTACTCAAGATTACAATAGACGGTGCATGACCAATGCGTACTTTCATTTTCGTACCAGTCAATAAATGAGTTTTGGTATACTATGGCTGTCATAATAAGGCTAGCATTACTGCCGTTTGAATCGTGAATATGAAAGGGGTTAGGCAAGCGGTCGTACATGCCTGTCCCTAGGGATTTCCCAATGAAGTTGGACCTGTCTGGAAGAAACCTCGAACTAGAACGCCACCGTGTGGTGCGGGCTTAAGAGGTCATAGCGGACAGTCGTAGAAAAACCTCCTTTGGGGATAAACTGAACCAGTACTGTCCCTGACCTGCTTTTGGAATGTCAGGTAATAGTCAGGTAATGACTGACAAAGTAGGACTCATTAGGAATAAGGGGAGATTGTGTTCGGGTACATTTATTGAACGGGAATGAAATGTTAGGCATCACTGAAAGAGTCCAGGCTAAACGCCAAAACTTTGTTTTATGTAGGATGGGTTTGTCCACAAGTTAACAATAACTTCGTGCCGTTAACTTTTCATCATATCAGTTCAGGCCTTTGGAGATCAAGGTATTCCAGACACAATCGGTCAGGCCTAATTTCTAGTACAACTTTTTAAGGGAGTGAAGGTTCATCCGCCAATATTTTCGTTTTACATTATGACATTACAATTAATTGTCAAGGAATCTGTGTGACGAAAAATATATAGCTTTGATTAGATTTTACTCATCCTGAAGTCGTGCTGTGGTTCCCCAACAAGTTCACCGTATATATTGCCGACGCGGGCGCCGAGACGGAGGGCCAGCGTCTCGACCCCTTTGACTGACAGGTTGTCATCATGGACACCCTTTTACCTCACCACAAACCATTATTGTCAAATCGGTTTGACTCCCTGTTGCGTATCACTGAGAGGAACCTTGCACTCTTTGAGAATGTTTTTAAATCGAATGATAAACAGGCGTGACTGGTTGGAAGAATAGCGAGAGAATGGGGAACAGGTAAGGGGCCGTACTGTCGTCCTCGTGACAGTGTCCGCACACAATCACGAGGAAAACGCAGAACTTGACGCCTGCTGTGGTGATATTTACGCCATTCATGGGTGTCATATCATCAGGAGAGCCAAACCATCTATTATATCAGACAATAACCATCCTCATTATGAGAAATGATCCTCAGATCTAGAACCCAGCGGCGCGCGGACCTTTACTAATGATTATTACTGAGAATTGCAGAATAACGGTTATATTTTCTTTTGATCACAATTCGTCACAATAGTTTGTCTTCAGTTCTCTCAGGCAGTAGACGTCTCCGGAAGAAGAAAGTCTACATAGAGCAAAAACGAGGCCACGGCCCAGGCCGGGGTGTACCTCACATAAGAAACGGCACGCCGCCCCTTGCCTACACTCCGGACGCAGTGGACCGGCCTCATCCCCAACCCTAATGAAGGAAGTATCTATCAATAGGATGATGAATGGACATGCCTCGGGAGTCTTCCCGATATGATTCCGATATGAATACGAAAGAGTACGTCCGTTTATTTGTCTTTTTGCCAATGGAATAGCTGAGCTTTTTAGCCTACGAATCTCATTATAGTACACTACGATCAATCTCTGCTTGAAGCTTATAATAAGCTTTGTTCTTATCTATTATGTTTTTAGTGGTGGCACCAGAAACCAACTTAAAACCATATTGCCCATGTTTCTCTGTCCAATATTCTTATACTTCATCGCATACTGCTAAACCTATTTCTTTCGATTTCTGCAATTAAATCCTGCAAAAAACGTTGACCTGATATGGGACAAGATCAAAATGCGACAAAGGGTTTTATACTGAAGACCTTGGGGACAATGAGAAGAGATAATGACCACAATTAAAACCCCTAAATCTGTAAATCTTCAATCTTAACTGCTAAATCCGCAATGATGATTCTTAGTCCCGTCCTTAGTCGTCAGCGGGAGAAAGTGAAAGTGTCTTGTGGCGATCCGGTATTATTCGGCTTAGGTTTCACGCAAGTGACGCCTTTAGCACGCAATCCGTGGTGGTTGGGATCCCCTCATTAAGACCAAATTTCCCCTACGTGTTAGATATTTTCTACTATTATAGTCAATTTGAAAGATCTTTGACCTATTGTTTTGGAACGGCTTGTGCCAACCTGCCTCAACATCCGACCCGGGGACCCCCGAGGTCCCAACAATACCAAATTAACACAGTCCCCTTGGGAGCATCAATCCACAGATCAAAGATGGCCACCCGGGACGTCGCCATTTTGGGCGTAGCCTTCCGTTTATTAACTGAAACTGGTGATTGTTTTCCGGTGCATCCCCAACCGTTTGACCTGTGATACACTGGCTGCAGTTAATTGACCTTTCTATCCAGTTAACCGCCGGTAATTGACCCAGGTGAGGGTTTAGCGGGTGTCAAATAGGGGCTTGGAAAGACTTTAATTTGGCAAAATTGGTCAGCGTTATTCGATTGCTTTCATTTGGAGTAATTGAGATATTGACCCGCGTTCTCTTAATTACGGTGGCCCATTAGGGACATCATGTTTTTTTTTAGATTCAAATACGATTTTTTTTTCTCGAATTTTCTCCACGGAATTAAGTATTTTCTCCACGGAATTAAGTATTTTCTCCACGGAAATAAATACTTTTCTCCACGGAAATAACATTTATCTCCACGGAAATAACATTTATCTCCACGGAAATAAATACTTTTCTCCACGGAAATAAATACTTTTCTCCACGGAAATAACATTTATCTCCACGGAAATAACATTTATCTCCACGGAAATAAATACTTTTCTCCACGGAAATAAATATTTTTCTCCACGGAAATAACATTTATCTCCACGGAAATAAATACTTTTCTCCACGGAAATAAATACTTTTCTCCACGGAAATAACATTTATCTCCACGGAAATAACATTTATCTCCACGGAAATAAATACTTTTCTCCACGGAAATAAATATTTTTCTCCACGGAAATAACATTTATCTCCACGGAAATAAATACTTTTCTCCACGGAAATAAATACTTTTCTCCACGGAAATAACATTTATCTCCACGGAAATAAATACTTTTCTCCACGGAAATAAATACTTTTCTCCACGGAAATAACATTTATCTCCACGGAAATAAATACTTTTCTCCACGGAAATAAATACTTTTCTCCACGGAAATAACATTTATCTCCACGGAAATAACATTTATCTCCACGGAAATAAATACTTTTCTCCACGGAAATAAATACTTTTCTCCACGGAATTAAGTATTTTCTCCGCGGAAATAACATTTATCTCCACGGAAATAAATACTTTTCTCCACGGAAATAAATACTTTTCTCCACGGAAATAACATTTATCTCCACGGAAATAACATTTATCTCCACGGAAATAAATACTTTTCTCCACGGAAATAAATATTTTTCTCCACGGAAATAACATTTATCTCCACGGAAATAAATACTTTTCTCCACGGAAATAAATACTTTTCTCCACGGAAATAACATTTATCTCCACGGAAATAACATTTATCTCCACGGAAATAAATACTTTTCTCCACGGAAATAAATATTTTTCTCCACGGAAATAACATTTATCTCCACGGAAATAAATACTTTTCTCCACGGAAATAAATACTTTTCTCCACGGAAATAACATTTATCTCCACGGAAATAAATACTTTTCTCCACGGAAATAAATACTTTTCTCCACGGAAATAACATTTATCTCCACGGAAATAAATACTTTTCTCCACGGAAATAAATACTTTTCTCCACGGAAATAACATTTATCTCCACGGAAATAACATTTATCTCCACGGAAATAAATACTTTTCTCCACGGAAATAAATACTTTTCTCCACGGAATTAAGTATTTTCTCCGCGGAAATAACATTTATCTCCACGGAAATAAATACTTTTCTCCACGGAAATAAATACTTTTCTCCACGGAATTAAGTATTTTCTCCGCGGAAATAAATAATTGATTCCGCTGATATGATTGGTCCTGCATTTTAGAGGACGAGGTCAAGGTGAAACTATTAACCCTTAAACCCCAACCTTGCGGTAGGCTCGGGAACCAAGCTGTACAGGCGCTGCCCGCTGGAACACGAGGCCGCTTGTCAATCCCGTTTGACATTGTCAGATCTGACTATACGTGTATAGTGTTGGCATGAAGACTGTGGAAGATGTAAGTAACACGATGATTGTCAGATTTGATACGTTTTGAATCATAAAAATGCAGTTGGTAGCATCTTTGTAGAGTGGCCTAGTATCAGTGAAGAAAACGGTACGTGGAGACCCACTGCCGATGTTATGTATAGCTAGCTATCGCGCGCAGTAGCTAGCTATACATAACATCGGCAGTGGGTCTCCACGTACCGTTTTCTTCACTGATACTAGGCCACTCTACAAAGATGCTACCAACTGCATTTTTATGATTCAAAACGTATCAAATCTGACAATCATCGTGTTACTTACATCTTCCACAGTCTTCATGCCAACACTATACACGTATAGTCAGATCTGACAATGTCAAACGGGATTGACAAGCGGCCTCGTGTTCCAGCGGGCAGCGCCTGTACAGCTTGGTTCCCGAGCCTACCGCAAGGTTGGGGTTTAAGGGTTAATAGTTTCACCTTGACCTCGTCCTCTAAAATGCAGGACCAATCATATCAGCGGAATCAATTATTTATTTCCGCGGAGAAAATACTTAATTCCGTGGAGAAAAGTATTTATTTCCGTGGAGAAAAGTATTTATTTCCGTGGAGATAAATGTTATTTCCGCGGAGAAAATACTTAATTCCGTGGAGAAAAGTATTTATTTCCGTGGAGAAAAGTATTTATTTCCGTGGAGATAAATGTTATTTCCGCGGAGAAAATACTTAATTCCGTGGAGAAAAGTATTTATTTCCGTGGAGATAAATGTTATTTCCGTGGAGATAAATGTTATTTCCGTGGAGAAAAGTATTTATTTCCGTGGAGAAAAGTATTTATTTCCGTGGAGATAAATGTTATTTCCGTGGAGATAAATGTTATTTCCGTGGAGAAAAGTATTTATTTCCGTGGAGAAAATACTTAATTCCGTGGAGAAAATACTTAATTCCGTGGAGAAAATTCGAGAAAAAAAAATCGTATTTGAATCTAAAAAAAAACATGATGTCCCTAATGGGCCACCGTACTTAATTGTATTGCTTTATCTTTAGTGGAGGTGGAAGCAGGGGTCCACCAAACCAACGGATGTATTGCAAAGCTGCCAGTGAGGGTCAATGATCGACTCCTTGGCACATTTGTCAAGGCCGCTTTTTAAACCCTGGGTTTTGAAACAGAACGAAAATGCTCTAGAACTTTTTACGGTAACACTCATAACGGTCCAGCACGAAAACATTAGTCTGGTCGTTATCTTCTCAGTCCATAGTCGCAAAAGCAGTTTGAAACGAACCAGGCTTTTTTGGAGCAGTAATAATCCGAGAGACAGTATAAACACTCTATTATATTATAATGCTAGAAAACAGACCTACATACACAATGTACCCTTTCGCAGCAGTGGTAGGTTACCGATGCTGCTCGACTTGACATGTGATATCCGATGCGACAATATCACAAAAATGTTCAGATTTACAATGAAATCGTCATTTTTAACCGAAATATATTAAGCTGAGCTCCCCTCTTTGTTGTAGTTAAGACACCCAAACAGGATGGGTTAGTGTTTTTATGGAGGCCAAACTCGTTATGGGCGCCTGGGAGGAAGCATTTGGTGTCCCCTGCCAGGCTTGTGGCCCTGACATTAGCAGGAACTATTTCCTCCGACCCTGGCGCGGTGGGGGAGACATTGTACCGACGACGGGCCAGGCGCCTTCAAGAGCCTCGATCCCGGGGGTAGAGGAATGCTTCAAATTTTAAGAACATTACTCAAAATGGAGTTAGGGTGGGGTTCTTTAAGAAATTGGTAGAAATCGTATTAATCTGTCGCATTCCGTGGATGTGACTTAAGATCATCGATGATCGTTTTTTAATACCCAATTGTCTAACTGTCATTTTGATTGCGCGTCACGGATGTAGCGGAGACTATCACAGCAAGGGGACAGTCCCTCCACGGTCGAGCAGGTCGTACCTCCGGGCCTACTCGCGGCTAGCCATTACAAAGGATGACAATGTAATTACGCACCGCTTGTGCGAAATTGGCCATCGAGAGGTAAACAATTTACATAAAAAAGGACACCGGCGCTCCCGTTATGCATGAGCGCATGCGCACAACTAACTTTCACCCGTAGCTGTATTGGGGCCAATTCCAATAGTTAGGTTCCGCTCCGGTGAATCAGAGAACTCCGAGTATAAATTATACAGCACCCGTCTTCTGGCCAGTCTCGTTTTGAGCGTCAACAGGACAGCGTCACGGATTTGTGCTCTATTCAAAAAAGATAAGCTTATCGGATAAGCCATTGCGAGCGACCCCCGTCACGCCCCAAAATCGGATAAGCGTTTTACTTTGACAAAACCAATATTAGAACCATCAAAAAGTTAGTCAGGGTCATAATTCGAAGCTGAGAACGTTATACTACTTTGACAAGATGCCTAAGGCCTTTTTAGTGAGGAAGTATCGCCAGTTCGTGGCTGGACCACTCCGTCCCGCAGAAGATGCTGTGTCACCTATGATGCTGAGAGAGGCCGAAGAGATAACACCAGCATCATCACCCAGATCAGTGTCATCAGAAAACGAAAAAGGTAAATAGCAACATTGATTTATTTCACAAATAATTTCATTTCAGAATTTTCGCATTTCATCCGATTTTTCATATTTTCTCACTTTTCGGGATGCTAAAAGCATTTTTTCACATCATCATTTTAACTGGTATTTAAAAATTTAGGCCTATTAAACATTGTGAATATATTCACATAAAATTATTTTGATTCATTGTCATAACAAGATGATCATTTTGCCTCTTTGTAAATTTGTACCTCGTACAGGCATCTTGCGAAAATGTCCAGCTCTGCATATGTCCAATTGTAACTTGGACAATGTATCTATAACTTATTTCATTCGCTTATTTCTATATTTCCTAATCATGAGAATCAGAAAGTATTTCGGCAAACTGGCATTCATCAACTGATCTCTCATGCTCGCGTAAAGTACCACGGTGTGACTGCAGGGCCAAAGTGATCCCGCATTCAGCAAAAGAACGTATGCATTGCCGAAATAATATACATGTGTAAGTTTTCGTACAACCCAAAACCTTGGTGCGAGTTTTACAGTTATCACATTTGTTACATATACACGTCATCCAATTCAATAGGAAATTGACTCGAACCTAAAGTGATCAAAAGTGTACATGTTACTGTTAAAAGTTCGTGTTAATACCTTTCTAGCTTTAATAATAGCCCAACAACAATCGAATTGCCTCGAAAGCCTGCAAGATGACAATGTCATTCCAATGGGTTGTTTTCCAGTACAACTTGATTCTATCCATTCTGGGCCACATGTTTCGCCTTGATGATGTAGAGTTGTATTTCAAAATTTTCAAACTATTTACCAAATTCCAATGCATTAGCAGTTGAATCATTTGCCATCTTCTAACCACCGAATATATGCCAAAAAACCACTTGGCTTTATTCAAAAGATATCTATTCATTGGGTTTAACGACATCGTGTGAAATCAGGCGAAAGTTTACACAGCTATGCTTATACCAGTTATATATATTGATACAACACGAATTGGAATAACTGAGGTCGTTCATTTTGCAAAGGACTGTGAATGAAAACGAAAAAAGATCTTCGTGCTCATTAAATCAAGAATATAGACTGGTATTTCATCCATTCTTGATAATATGGATGAAATAACTTTGCTTATTTACAATAAGACTTACAGCTTGTATCTTATTCTCAAAACTAGTGCTTGAATAGTCTTTTTGTCATTTCTGTGATGATATTAAGACAATGTCGTGAATGCGAATGTTTCAACCAATAAATAACAAGATCTCATTATCAAATCAATAACAAGATCTCATGAACCAATCAGATATCAACACCTTAAAAATAAGACGTTACTCATAACATTTTATTGTCATCGCAAAGAGAAAGACGCCGTTGGAGGCCATTATTTCAAATCAAGCAGCATTCCTCGTAAATTATGCAAATATTTGGCGGGTCCCCTGCTCAAGCTCCCAAGTCAGGGGAACGACCACTTAATTAAGCGTCCAGGACACGCCTGATAATTAGGGTAATTACCCAGGGTAACATCTGGTACGGGTGATGAATTATTAGGTCCATGCACGCACACCTTTACCGAATATCACCGGTCATTGAAAAGTCAGTTGACCGTGAGGTGATCTGTTCGTGTTCGGCAACGTGGAACCTGAGCTTGACACAGATGGTTCCTGGGGCACAGTTTTTTAATGGATATATTGATTTTCTCATTTAAATCGTATTCACTGAGCAATATATACCTATATATGATGTAATAAGTAGACACACTGTTCAGTTGGGAATAATCAGCTGTGTGCAAATTCATCACCTCCTGGGACATTGCATCAAATCGTTATCACCACGATGATGAAACAGTTTTCAAATCGGTCAATACTGAAAAGCCACAGATGGTCACAACTGTCCCTTCCATTACTCTAGTTTTTGGCCCTGTCTGTCGACATGTCATATAAGCACTGACAGTACAGTGAGGCATCTGTTACCATCAATATTGTCAGTGTGCCAGTATCAAAGTGAGAGAAAAAATGCAAAAATTTTGAGTTCATTGAAGCAAACGCTTTTTTGAGATTTTGTAAGGTGATTTTCGGCCATTTTCAAAGCTAATTTAGCCCTTTTCCCTCTTCTATGTCATGCAATACGATAAAGGATGTAAAACAGTCACCCAAGAGATACACTGCATCTATCTATAAAAGCACTCAGATCCTTTGTCAATAAGTCATGGCAATGTTACGTCATGGCAATGTTTCCAATGCATTGTCTGATCATAAAAAATTCACTTTAAAGTGAAATTGATATACATTAGAAATCCATCATTGGTTCAGAAGTCCTGGCTAAGGTGTAGCCCTGTTCAAGCTGAAGCCCTTATGTAAGGTAGAATATCCTTCTTTAACGATGTTATTCAGTCCCATGGTAATCAATTATATCAATTTCACGATGGTCCTCGGAACCCAAATTCCAATCTAAAAGAAGCAATTCCAGGCAAAAGCAAGGAATGCAATTCTTGGTTATTTTGGGTGGAATCTCCACAAGGTTGGCTCCAATTTCACGGTTTTGTTACACCTCCTTTCAAGTGGTCAAGAAAACCGTACTGGATGCAGTTACCCTTCAGAATCTGCGCAACATAACTTTGGCGGTAAATTGGTGCGTTGCTCATGAGGGGTAGGGGAAAGGAATGCAAGCGGTCACCAACACTGGTTAGCTTTTATTCTCTAGATTACAATGCGGTCCTTGGCTGGACACACGGGGGCATCCCCTAATGAAGTGGTCCCGTGGAGAATCTGAGATACCTTTCATTTTGTGAGAATACGGTCAGCGGTATTGCGCAATCGGTCCGTCCCCCAAAATGTCTGGTGAATTCCTCTACCGGTAGACAATTCATCGGGATGGGATTGCGGCTCGTTAGTAGCTCTCCATGCTGGTTTCTCGGCATTCTCTTCAAATTCTTCCTTATACTTCGGAACTGTTACAATCGCCGTTACCTGTTCATCACTATTGATGCTATTCTGACGAGAATGTGAGGATTCTTTGGAGAATTCTGTGAACTGGGTAACTCTTATTGACTAAGACAGGCTAGGAGGTCACTGCTGAAGTGTTTGTGGGCAGTATTCATTGGGTAAAAATGTGCTGTTTGCCGTGTTAAACGCCTTATCGAGGCTGATTTTCTGAATGCATGATTGTTCAATGCTCAAATGTTTAATTTTTCAATCCTCCTAAAAGAAATATAGATAAAGTTCCCATGCGTCTTCATACTCTTACCGTTGTTTTAACAGGTACCAGTTTATTTGTTTACCCTAGGAACAGTAATTTAGTGTATATATATAAAGACACTATGTGGTTAGTCTTGTTATTCTACAGTTAGGCCAATTTTCTCTCCAGCCCTTTATGTAATGTGAAATATTTTGCTTGAGACGGACCGTTAAATGTCTCTAACCTTAAGTAATGGGCAATTTAGTCAACTGTGTTCTAAGAGTTCTAACAGGAAAATCAAGTTAATTGCAGTCTTGGCCTTACTGGAAATAAGTATAATTTATTAAGCGCAAACGAGTCTAAGAGAAACATACCTCAATCACAGGCATTTAAAGTAATGGGGTTTTCCTTGTCTTTCTCTGTCTTTGGCTTTATTTAGATTTTAGCCTTGGTAACGTCACTGTCGTGATGCCAATACTTTTTTCGTAGGATGATGCCAGGATTACGAGGAATTAGCTAAGAAAATATCTCAAGGCAAAGTCGGGACGAAGTTGGAATTACTCGCGGTTAAAAATAGTTTTGCCGTAAAAGGACAATCCGTTGAAAAAAATGACGAAATCAATTTGTTCTTGAAGGACAGATTGTGTTGTCACAAAAAACTTACACCAGTCACGACTGTTGAGTACGGACCAGCCTGTCGACTTAGTCGTGGTTTCATTCAACAGCAGACCCAAAACGTTTACATTTGTGTTGGTGGAGGGTGTGGTATTGGTAGGGTGCTGCCGGCTCTCGTCAGCCCGTCGAGTTCAGGCACGTCATAACGCAGTGACCGGCATCATATAAGCCATTTAGGTCATAACCTTTATTACTAACAGTAAAATCACATTGCACTTTCCTTTCATCCTGTCCAGCTGTCATAAACATAGTCTAATGTACTAGAATTAAAATGGCATTGCGTTTTAATATCATTTTTATGATAGTTTGTATACCTTGTAAATACTTGAGATATATTTGGTGTATACTTCTCAATGCATAACCGAATTTAAAGCAGGTTGTTCACCATACTCTTCTCATCGTACCAACATTTTATTTCACTTTCACGAGCATTTGGCAAAGCGCTACCGGTATTCATATTGTCATAAATCTATAACGGCAAACCCTGGCCAAAAACTGACAAAGCAAAAGTCAGAAATCAAAGGCATAACATGTTCCTTTGTCAACATCGATAAACCTGATTTAGGTAATAAAAGTGGTGTCTTTTTCAACAGTTTTATATCGGTAAATTTACGCAGCGATGGAAACGGTGCCTTGGATTGTTTGTGAGGATCTTAACAGACAGCCTTTCATGGAACCACCATTAATTTCGCCTGCACTACATGTGCAGACAATGCTAGAAGGAGGACACGACAATTTGATATTCATCCTCAACAGCAAAAAAATTATTTGAAAGATGATTTGATATTTTTATGGGGTATTTGTGGTTTTGGTTGCCATAACGTACCATACGTTTCCTCGGGTCATTCATTTAAACGAGAAGCTCTTTTCATTTGTGTCGCCGCTTCCCTGATACCGGATTAGCCTCGTAAGACGGCCGGGGTATCAATGTTTATGAAAGCAACGGGAAAGGCCAATAATAGCGCTAAGGAAATATGCCGTTATAAGCGCATCATATCCTATTGTCATTTGTTTACAATGTCTCAGAATTCTCGTGGCTGCAAAGGAAACTTAAATTGGACAACAATGCAAAGGGGGTCAGTTTTCTTTGGGTTGTTCTCCAACGGATTTCGGCGATTGTTCGTCGGGGCTTGTGTAATCATATGGGCCACTCGGATGTTAGTCTTGTGCCAACACTGCGAGGTAGCCCCAGCCTCTCACAACAAGAACTGGATGTTCATCCTTTTGAAGTGTGCGCTACATCATTGTGTCACATCACCCAACCCCAAGGTAACAGTGAAATCGTCGGATTGATAGATTATCCGCTATTTCTTCAAATTTTAAATTGGTAACACTCTTGTTCGCCATGTTGTTTCTTTAAACTGTTGTTTTTCTTGCCCGGCAGGCGTGGAATTGGTTCCTTCCGCAGTTACCTGTCCTAAAAGATCAAACGGTGCCGCCGATGACACCATCACTACATCGTGAAGATGACTATCTATTCTTTAAACTGTTTGTGATGCCTCTGAAATGCACTTATTGACTGTAAATATGTAAAGTCAAGAACTTAGTGAGCCCCCCTTTAGGTCGGGGGAGCTCCCCCGAACCCCCCTACGAGCATATGTTAAGTGCAAGCTCTAACAACTACAGCTGTTACAATGGGGGGACACCCCCCAAACCCCCCTCCGTCGACATAGGTTTTTACCAGTGCGTTGGGGGGAAGCTCCCCCCAAACCCCCCCCCCCCGGTGGACAGTCAACTAGCCCTTCTGTGTCATACTGCTGGAGGGGGGGGGGGTGCGATGGGACCATCCATATAGTTCCTTCCGACACATTTTTGTTTTGGTAATGTAATACATTGTGATTGACCTTATTCACGGGAATCGGGCGTTTCCAGTGATATACGACACAAATGGGTTGTCCTCATGCATTCACTTTCGAAACGCATTTTAAAATAGATGTTACGTCCTGTTAATGGGGCACGTCATCATCGCGTACATTTGGGAAAAACTCCCTAACGAGACCGGAGCAGACGGCTGAAAGTAGTTTAATTATTGGCCGCTAGGGTACAGAATGTACGTCGCTCACCCGAATTTTTCACGCAAGCTAATAGAGCTAGTTCTAGTTTGTGATTCAATTTGATACTTCAGATTTGGGCAGTAGACCAATATAACTTAGTCGTCAGTGTGGTTTTAAGCTGGAAAAACGTATTTGTTTTTCTTAAAGTGCCTTTTTTGGACGGGTGTGTGCGATTGTTTTGTTTTTATGTCACGTGACCTCGATCATGTCGACACAAAATTGAAATAAACCACCCTTTTCTGTCATTATTTAGGACGGATATTTCTCTGATAAAAATATTAATATAATTGGCCAATTTCTTAGGCATATGATGTAGCGAATTCCCATGAAGATTTAAATTAATTTCAACCAATGGGATAGTTAATTCAGAAAAATACCAAAAAAAATTGTTTGTAGGATATACAATCTCTCTTTATTTCTCATCATTCATTTACATTATCTACTCCCGCACACACGTGTATCTTAAGAGCCCCTCCTAAAGGGGGGCTTATTATAGAGACTAACATATGAACTAAGAGTTTTTTACCAGTTTAAAAAACCTCAATGTGGTTTTACTGATAAAAATCTATAGGGGGTATAGTGTGTTGGTGAAAAACCAGTACGTGTGGTAAAATCAATGGCGCTTATATATATTCCCGAGAGCCATTATAGGTTAATCAATCATCGTGTCTGAATAAAATATTCCTGCCAACTTCTGGCTATCGTTTGATCAACAATTTCAACCAATCAGAAGCCAGCTTGCTTGGGAAAAGATGTAAAACTTTCAGGACAGCAGTTAATAAATCGAACTGGTCGACGGGAAGTATTGATAATCCGGAAGCTTCGGGACGAGGTAAAAATGGTGTGTATAAAACAAAGCCTGGATAATGATCGGGTCGCCGGTGGATATAGAGGGAATATGTAACAGAGTCAGCAGCCGCGGGGTAATTCGTGCTGAGAGCCAGCCGTAATATAACACAACATGAAACTGCCGATGATATTAATAATTAAAGGTTTTTTCTCATTGTTCTTGCACCATATGATTCAAATCATTCTTACTTTCTTTGTCCTCGAAGGAAGTTTGGTGAATCATGCGCGTTAGGGTAATAAGCGATCAGCATCATGCACGACAACAGTTTCATGAAAAAATGCTAGCTTCACTTTCTCTTGTACCTAATTTGGACTAAATAAACTCTGAGTCATTTTCCGCTGTCGGCATCAATTCACCAATGACCAAAAATACGTCGATATATTAAAGAATCCGCATTAGAGCGAGTTTACTCGCCAAAAACAAAAAGAATGATTACCATCCCAAAGACAAAGTCATAACCAGAATGCAAGGATAAGTTCAATTTAAATTCGAATTTTAAATATAAATTGGCAGTGAAATCCAATGAACATGTTCCGAACGGAAATTCATCTGTTTTTTAAAATATTTTGCACATTTGCCAGAATATAGGCCTATTACCCAAATCTTCAAGTTAACAGAGAATTCGTTTCCGCTCGGGCAAGCGAAACTTTATTCATTGGAAATCGCTTTAGATGTCAAGTTAGTGCAAAGCCATGGCGCAAGCGGCCAAATCTGCTTAAAATTGTGAATCCTTTTCGGTAATTTGTGTTTTCGTCTTACTTGATTTATCTTATCTCCGTAAGATTTTTGGCCAAGAATCAAATATAAGTCCATAACTACGGTTGAATTGATTTAAGAAGATTTTCACTTTCTTAAAGCGTCATCCAAGCTTAAAGATTCCTTTTAAGTCACTGTTCAATGCTTATTTTATATGACGGTATCTTAACTATTACGTCACCCTTATTGTAGGATTAGTAAAGATGCCCATTTTGCAGTCGATTATTACCGCAAAATTGTCATCTTTGTTCGAAAACACGTTCATGTTGTGCTCTTGCCTCGACCTGTTTTTAAAAAGTTCAATACATGATGGTCCCCGTTTTAAGTTCTACGTTATTCTAATGAACACCCAATTCTGTGGCCAACAGGTACAAGATAACTGACCACTCATAGCTTGACCAATAAAAACATAACTTTCTAAAGTTCACCCAACCAACCTTACAATCTTGCGGTTGGTTTGAAGTGAACCACGCTGATGATTTTGAACGATGGCGATTGTAAAGTAAGGTTTTCTACTTCCGGTTGCAGATCCGTCAAGGTGAACTCTGTCTTTCTCCATGGAAACAACGAACTAAATCTACATTGCCTCCGCGTGCTATAATTAGTATGATTTATCTCATACATGGCCATTTTTAAAATTCATCAACTATATTCGGTCATCTTAGGATACGGGGTGGAGAGGCTGTTGAAATTTATGTAACCATGGAAAAATCACAAAAAATGCAAAAATACTGATGGGTTGTGCGGCAGCAATAGATCAAACTGCAATTTGAACAATATATCAAAGTATAAACTAGTTGACTCAAGGAAAAGATGACTGTCATTAGAAAGTTTATTGTTGTTTGGTACAATTTGAAAAAGTTATGCTGGTATCATTACGGTAAGAGTTTCTAAAAATGCCTTTGGTTAATTTTTAAGTATACATGTATATTGCTCCAGGAGAATTTAGACCGAGAGGTTACTCCTCAAAAATGATTATAAAAACCCAAATGAATGGAGAAGAAGTTAATAAATTATGCATTAAAAACCGATTCGGTAGTAATTATCATCATTAGCGCTATCTTAATGTCTGAGAATAAGGACAACTTTCATAATTTGTTTTCATTTTCTCCACGCCCGTGGCAACCGCCCATTCGATACGGCCTGACCCTGCTGGGTGACCGAGATCACGGACAATAAGTTACATGTACATTATACTGCAACCGAAGCTGCAACATGGAGTCTAGACCGGAAATACAGATACATTTGTCGGAAAAGTAATGATTTTTCCGCTTGTGAGGTGCGCCTATTCATTCTTCCTAAATAGACAAGGTTAACTTCGTTAATTGGTTAACGTCTGGATCCATTCCTTGATGGCAAGTCTTCAGGTTCCCTCTCGGCGTTTCTTGTTAGACTGTGTATACTTTCTCCAAAACCGCATGCCTCGTGTGTGGATATCATAATAATTGGTGACACCGACCCCCCTGCGAGTTGTCTTAGAATCTCAATCGGCTATTCTTCTTTAATTGGCATTGTTAAAACTCCCAATGATAGTTTGTGTAGTTATTGTCTGGGGGAGGAAGACCGACCGGCGACTACCGCTTGTTTCACGCGGAGATGCAAATCTAAATCTGAAAGGTAACAGAAAATGAAAATAGACGTTATGTTAATATCACAATGATAGGTATGTTGAAAAAAATATGTCAAAATATTGATAATGGTGAACGGTTATGGAATTTGTATTGATGTCTCTATAAACCATCAATGATTATCTAGACATCCTTATTTCGAGTTAATATATATATCATCATTGTTCAGACGCGCGCCGACGCGGCCGGGATTGAATAGCGCACGATTGGGTGTTATCTATATCTGGTCAAAACACTTATTATTTCATTGTTATTTCGACAACCATCTGATATCGTCAAACCATTTTTGAAGTAACCATTGTAAGAATCAAAACGAGATATTTTGAAAACCATCACAGAATTTTAAAAAAAATTGACATCATGATATTGTCGCAAGAGTCCTCATCGTCTTGCTGCCATCAGCCTGAGCGCAATGCTCCGTGTTTTCTCCTCCGCGCACTCGGGACTCCGACCTCCAGCATTAAATATGTCCTCATAGTTGGAGATAGCGTGCCTGAGTGTCTTCCGCCGTCTTTGAACCGTCTTTGTCATATTCAACGGACTCAGATGGGTCGCAATTAAACCACGCGAACTTGTCAATTAAGTTATCAAATATTCCTATACGAACAATCTTAATTGGTAATAAAACCAGTTTCGACCGTCAAACTTTCCCTAATTTCGTTTTCGCTTCATTGTGACGGTGTCCGACGTCTCGGCTGCGTCTCGAATAACTCGAGACTTCACAGTTCATTGCTGAATGATTTCACATTTTTCCTGAGGTTGGAGGTGCGTTATCACCGCTATGTGATGTGATTTTGGCCTTAGCGATGTAGCAGGACAATCAGCCGCACGCGAGGGACCTCAAAATGTCATCTCGGGTTGACAGTAAACTGTACCATCTACATGTAATTGAAACGTGACAAGTATCATCAACAGTGTTACAGTACACCAATTTTATATTTCTTGTATTTGTGTGTTGAAACTTCGCACCAATTAGGCTTTGCAACTTTGCTTGGCGCACACCTGGCGGCCTGAGCGACAATTGGAGCCCAAGAGATACCATTCCGTGCTATCCCCAAGTCACGACACCGTGCATTAACTGCCAATAACAACAGTTGACAGGCCGTACAGGTTCGGCTACAGGATCCCCTGTCTGTCAGGCCTACACGAAATCATGTGGCGAATGACTACTTTCCATTTCAAACAAACCCGCGAAGTAAAGCAAAGGGTGTTTTTGTCGCCAAGTACGCCCTGCAGGTGTGAAATTAAAACACAACACCAGCCAAACATATTCCTGTGGGGCCCGATTTATGGGAATTGTCCGAAAATATACCTTGTGTGGGAATCCTATCTGTAATACAAAATGAAAGTAAAAAGATGTTGGTCCCCAAAGGCCTCATGGTGCGCTTTCTTTTTGGTCCGCAACTCGGCGGCCGCCATGTTGCGCTTGCGCAGCGTGGGTTTATTAGTAACAGGAAAGACACGAGAATGTGGTGCATGGAGTAAAAAGACGAAACCACCAAGATACTTCGTCGAAAGGTTAACCAGTTCATTTTTGGTTGACTAATGAGCACGAACCACATGCGTATTCTTTATTTTTCCATTGTACACGATGCGCACCTGTACAAAAAACGATAGGGAAACAAAATGGCGAATAGAGGAGGGGTCGACCTAAAGTGGCTGTGACCAATCCAGGGGATGCAGAGCAACAATTAATGTAAAATACTTGTTGATGATAATTTCGAAACGTGTCTTGGTTTTTTTAAAATCTTGTCTTAAACTTGAGCAAACAAATTTTTTTTTGCAAAAGTATCCATACGCGTCTTCCCGTCTTCGGCCGAATCGAAGTGAAAAAAAGGGAAAACACGCGGAACTTGAACATCACGACAATACATTTGGTACAAATAACAGTGTCGAATAATGCAAGACCTGACGCATCAAGTGCAGACAATCTTAATTTGCAAATATGTGAACACCTAGTAATCTTCTAGAAGAAAATTCAAATTCTACGTGACGATTGCACGGTTACCTTTTTTAGAAATTCGCCGAAACGCCCAGTCCTCAAGGCACGCCATTCTTACCCGTATAATTACCGTGAAACTGTTTCATAACAAAATCATCATTCAGGTGTCCCCCATGGAAAAAAAATTTATACGACCATTTTGGGCAGCTGTTTTTTCAAAGAGAAAATGTACTTGTCGCACCGGTTCTTGAGACTATAATGGTAAATTACAGTTCTCTGAAAACCGGCATTCATAGTTATGAAATCGAGTGTAACTTCAGCCCAGCATATAATTTCAAAAGCAAGCAGGTCGTTAACTCGCAAATACAGATTTCTTAAACATTGTTTGTCTACAAACCTGTAACTAACCGAGCGCCCGCCTATTAACTATAATTTACTCATCATTGCAGGAGTTAATGTCACTAGCTGTTTGAAGGGTACTGGTATCCACAAAGGACATGACACAACCAGCCCGAATAGATAATTATCTAGGTTTAATATATACAGTGATAATAATGATCCCTCAGAACATGCGGGATTTGTTGTTGCTAAGGTCAACACAACTGACCACACAAACAATATGAAAATTCACATTTTTTTGTAACGCTTAGTTCCGTATGAAAAGAAAGATAGTGGATAACATGCTAATGTCGTCAAATCCGTTGGAAGCTGTCGCACTTAAAGAGACACACCATAGAATCGATTTCTCAGTGGACTTGACAAAAAGAAAAGATGCATTAATCGGGTCATCATGAGCAAGATAAGCCCCCCTGTGTCAATAGTAGGAATTTGCATGACGGCACCTTACGCAACCGTGACAAACCGTTTTGCCACCAAGTGTCCCCGGAGAGTTGGTGGCGCGTTGAAGAATACTCTTGTGGACAATCAGATACCCTGCTAACCAAGGCAAAGAGACAGTGCATGCCAGGGTTACGTAATGATCTAACATTTAGCGGATTATTTCGTCGAGTATGGGCCGTTTTTGTGCGAGATGCACTGAACCCAGTTAATCCTGCGCTAATGACGATGACCACCAACGGGTTATTGTTCTCGGCCAATGGTGTTTATGTATTTGGCCCGCGGACCTGTCACACAGCAGGAGCAGAGGTCTCTATCCCCCACGCAAAGAGGGTACGATTAGTCTTTAATCCTGCGGTCTTACTTTCCTTATAACACTAGAGACAATGACCACGTCATCCGTGATAATCACTCCTTAGAAGACCATGAAAGCTGCCTTGCACTCTTTCTTTCTGTCTGATTAACTTAGACTAAGATTGTCTCCTCTAGGCGGATTGACATTCTTACTTTTATTTAGGTATAACAGGGCGCACCGGGACTGATAAGCTTAGAGACCGAAATGGTCTTCTTTAGAGATTGTTAGTCGGATAGAAACCTAGTTTTATCTAACTATAACAGCGCACTACGGGATATCATGAAATACGTAAACAACCTGTTGTCGTGGACACATTTTTCAGCAGATTTGACGCATTTTTGTCTGATAGGTTACGGATAAGAGGTGACCACTTCTAAGCAAGAAGACACTTGTTTTTGTAAACACAACATTCCAAGCTCGCATCTTTCAAAACTTTCAAAGCATAACCACGAGTCACCAGTCTTGACGCTTTGCCAGTTTTTTTAAAGACAATTTGTAGCACGGCGACTGAGGATTCGGAAAAACGGTCTAAAGTTTCCCTAATTAGGCTTTGTTGTTCTTGCTGTCTGTCATATCTCAGTGCCCCTGAGCATGTTCAACTCCGCCGCCAATTAAGACATCATCGTCCGCACCAATGTATAAAGTAGTGATATTACCATCCCGTTTCCGCGTTCATCAAGCCATTATCTCCCCTTCAAAGTTTAATGGCGATATTTTCCGCTTCCCGCTATAATAAACCTCACCATTGTCGGCGAACAAGAGAGGTGCAGCTATACTGACATCAGAATAAAACAAGGTCTTGGCATACCGCGAATGACACCCAGCTTTATTTTAGAAATTTCACACTTTGTAAACGGCCACCCAGAAGCTTGCCCTTTGATCTGGAAGTGGAAGAGCTCCGTATGATTTTAATATCCCTGTGTTTCCATTTGGTAGAAAAATTGCAGGAATGCGCCGTGCCCTAATATAGCAGGGTATCATCCGCGTATCATTGTCAGGCTTACACAGAAGTACTGCAATCTTAAGGCATTAGCGGCAACTTGATAATGGGGTGGGGCTATTTTCATCTGAATTAGCCATCGTCGTACTCTAAGCACGGAATGGGCAAGGAATGCTCTTTCTTCAGCTGTGGATTGGTATTTTTGGTTTAAAATGATACATCTGGGAATCTGTTGAAGATTTCTTGTTTTATTTTTGTTCACTTGAAGCCCTCTTTATACTGTGTTGTTGCGAATGCCAAATCTGCAACGATGCATGTAATATTTGACAGCTTTTGCTCAAAATCTGATTCCATCTCATTGTGTAATTGTTTGGAATGATAGAGGGGTGACACATGGAGTGGTGTCACCATTCTGCAGCATATGTTCCAAATGGCGCCAGTTACAATCATGACAATAACACGAAGCTATCTCTATTGCATGCTTATATGTAGTTGCAGTAAGCGCAGCTTATCTAATATTGAAAACGCTTTTTGGTTGTTGTAACTCGAAAAGCCCATCTTTACTGGGTATCCTAACTGTATCTTGTCAACTGGGGTTTAGAGCAGCACATTTCTTTGGTTAAATCATCTTGAATGTTGAATCTTTTCCATACATGTTGCACTTGTGTTGCTCATTTTGCGTGGACTTGTTGCCCTTTTGTGTGGCCTTCTTCGATGAACTAAACTGTAAATGCTCATCCAGGGCGAAATACTCTAGAATACATCTCAGTGCATGTCTAATGGCCAAATCCAGTTCTTCTTACAAGTTCAATTAATTTACCGTTCACTTAGCAATCACTAAGTTATCAACTTTAAAAACACGTTGGCGCTTTTTATGATAATTACAACCATGTAAAAGAAATTAGAGCTCGGCTTGGCGGACATCAATACCGTCAAAGATTGTCCCCTGAAGGCATGGTGTCCCTAACGTCCCATGTTAGAACTCATCATGCCATTAGGCCGCTTGAGGAAATTTTAAATAACTGTTTTGTGTAGCGGCGCTATTAGCTTTTAATATTATGAAAAGGCCAGAGTATCCAACAAATTGAAATTATAGAAGATATCAAAGACTTGCTATTTATCATAGTCATATTCACTGGTGGCTTTCAGCCCGTTTTATGTCTTTCACAACGGGGTTAATTTTGCGGTTCGGCGACCCTAATGGGACGTAACACCCCGGGCGTGTTTTGGGGACTCGCACTAACAGATAGGTATTTGTGAGTTCATCATTTCTGAACAAAAATCCAAAAATGAACTCCTTTAACTAAAATGAATGTTAATCTCCCCAATAAATATCATCTTTAGTTTTCACTAGTTATTTATGAATCGATCTTTTCTATCATTGCAGATGTAGATATCGATGTAGAAATCGATATGGAGAATTCGGATGAAGCCATCAACCTATGCCTCTCAGACCGAGCCTCAAGCACCGGCGCCAGATCCCCTATCAGCACCAGTACCGGCCGATCACCGTCACCCGTATCGCCAATATCACCATCAGCGCCTGCCCCAAAGCGAGCCAGACTCATCCATCACGAGAACTCTGCCTTCGAATCCTGCCATCAACCTGTATTTCCTAGTCTCTGCCATCCTTCCCAGAATGCCTTTATGCCATCGTTTCCGGTCCGCCATGTTTCAATCCCAGATGCCTCGATTTCGCCGCTACCCGGCTACAGGCCAGATCAGCTCTTCCGGGATCCGTTTGCGGGACTTCGTCATGCTTACCACTTCCCCAGTAAGCCGGTCAAGCAATGTGCCCCGACTCCAATACAGCTTATACGGACGCCTCTACCACAGGTATATATCACAATTCATCCTTTCCTCAAGCAAGCTTGACAAGAACAAAGAGACACCTGTGATTGGATCATTGATTAACAGACTGGTGATACAAAATTAACAGCTTCTGATTGGACGAAATGAAATCTCCACATCATTAATTTCAAAATTCCTTAAAATTATTAAAAGGAGCTCAGTTGTCGCCCATTCTCTATTTTTGCGCAGAATTAGCTAGTTCTGTTCTTTTTGAAGCAATGACCCCACCAGCAATAATAAATTAGTCCCATCGGCCGACGAATATGGCACACTAGCAATAGTTCGATAAAACTGCCCTTGCTATCCTAATCCTATAGTTATGTGGATAGTTACAGCAGTCTCCAATAGCAACAGGTCGGATGCCACCGCGCCAGTCAGAGACCTTTGAAAAATCAATAGCCTTGCTTGAGCTTCTGCCGATAGAATTCTCTCCATATGACAGCCAAGCCGAAATAGCTCAGTTGGGAGAGCGTTAGACTGAAGATCTAAAGGTCCCTGGTTCGATCCCGGGTTTCGGCATGTTTTTTCCCCTCTCTTTCGGCGTAGTTCTTTTACCACCTTTACTCATCAGGTAGTGTGGCAGGGTGCCGCTTGGACAAATTTAACGGCCTCTTCTGATACCATTCGGCGAAACACATGTGGTTTTTTTTGTAAATTTAACAATTTTTTTGTTTTTTCCAGCCCGTCATCAACAACATCGAACTGGTAAACGGCGGTTTCGGTGTCAAAAATCCATTACTCTCAAACTCAAAATATCGAAAAGAAGTATCAGTGCAAGAATTAGGTAAGACATGAAGACATTTTCAATAAAATGTTCCCCTTGATCCCAGCTTTTTCTTCGATTTTACTGATCGATACAGTTGACATTAGCATGGGGTGGCACCGGATGACACCAAGAAAAAGCACAACAAATAATCACAAAATGTAACAAGACTATGAAAACATGCCTAACTATTGTGATTATTTTGATTCAGGTATGCAAACAGAAGACAATAAATTCGTGTGCCGGGTCTGTCACAAGGTCTTCCCCCTCCAACGGCTGCTGAACAGACACATTAAATGCCACAGTGACATCAAGAGATACCTTTGTACGTTCTGCGGGAAAGGCTTCAATGATACCTTTGACTTGAAGCGACATACACGGACACACACAGGTAGGCACACATAAGATTCGAAAACAGCGCTGTAGAAGCAGAAAATGTCCCCCCTGGAATAAGTGTCCGGCCCTATTGTAATCTGACAGATTATGTATATGGTTCTATAGACCAAGACCGTCAATAACTCAGGGATTGAAGTGCATAATAGAATCCTTTGTTCCCCAGAGTTGACTGCCTATTATGTCATTCCACCAGGATTTTCCCAGCAATCCTTGTTCTTAACGAAACATGACGAGACCGATTTCTCACTCTTGGACACTAATCGTATTCAAGCTGGGGCTATCAATCAATTAACATGATTGTTTAGCGACAGATTTCTAAAGATTTAACTGCAAAATTCAATATTTTCATAGGTAATTACGAAAGATGGGATATTTTGCAGACTCATAATGTCAACAGTTAGTAAATGAACTGCTCCTGAACTTTTCTAATCCTGCTCATAAAATTCACATACTAAAGCAATGTGCATATTTCCGAAAGCAATATAAGTGATAGTGATCAGTTTTCCTAACGGTAAACCAATTTACATCGTCACGAATAGGCTTTCGTCTAATACATTTATGGTCTTCGAAAGTCCTCTGAGAAAAAGTTCACAAAAAGTTTGGCAGTATGGCAGTAAAAAGGCAGCCAGAGATTGTAATGAAGTTTGCAAACTTGGCAACTATCGCACCAATCTTATACGGACAAAGCCACTTCGAGGCGAAAGGAGTTTGATATCGCGGCATTATAAACCTATTTAACTTGTAAATAGAGGTAGTAAAACCATCGATCCAAGGAAGGAGGTAGCGTTACTTTCAGTGCGATAGATATCATAAATACATGCACCGATAATTCGCTCTAACGGCTCTATTCAACTTATATCAACCATTAGGCCTTTTAAAACCCTAAATAGGCATATAAAGTGAATGAACCTAAGATATGTGAACGATACTTAAACACCGTGGGACAGTTCCTGCCATCGTCAGCAAATGATATCTTCTATTCAATTCCAACACTTGAATTACGCTATTAAATTAATTATGGACATGAATCATTATAAATAAGGCAAATGTAGCGTTATATGTACTCACCTAATACACGGTGACGATTTTTATACAAAGGTTATTTTCAAGCTTTAGAAAAGTTTTCTTGGTTAGAAAAAGAACCGTACTCTCCGCTCCCCGAGTTGTTTACTTCTGACAATGGCGGTGAGAATTGCCCTCCATTGGATGGGCCGTCCGGGCTAAACGTTTTAAGTTTCTGCGTTAGTGCACATTTTTGTTGAGTTAATCACCTATAACATCTCATCTGATTGGAAATGAACAGGGGTTAAGAAATTTCTTAGAGGCCAACGTGATATTTGTGTGAGAACTTGAATAACCCTGCCCAAGGGAGAAACATCATCCGACATTTTAGACGCGGTCATGCGGAGAACTTCAGCTACACTTTTTGCATTGGCCAGCTCTGTGCTAAGTTACGCTGATTGTTAAATACATAAGAAGAGTGTATTGTTCGAGCGACAAACGACAACGAAACGCTCATGTTTATCTTTTATCATGTTATTGCATCAAATAAAGTTTAACTTTGACTATCGCATCAAAGACCTTTTTCTTCAAATATCTTAAACATATAGTTTCAGTCAATCAAGCAACCGTCAGAATAGTTTTACAGTGCTAGATTTAGAGAAAAAATATTTCGACTCAGTTTTGTAAAATAGAGTGATCTTTCGATGTTAATGTTTCTCCTCGTTTGTGTCTTTCCAGGTGTTCGCCCCTACAAATGTAGCTTGTGCAGCAAAGCCTTCACCCAGCGATGCTCCCTCGAATCACACGGCAGGAAAGTCCACGGCATGGAGTTCGAATACGCCTACAAGGAACGAAGAGACAAGGTCTACGTTTGTGAAGATTGTGGTCATACCACGTGCGAGCCAGAACTACATTACGTCCATCTGAAAGAAAACCATCCACTCAGTCCAGCTTTACTCAAGTGCTACGATAAACGTCAGTTTAAATTCAAAGCCGACCAGGTTCCCTTGATCAAGACCGAGGGTTGAACTTCGTCGTGTGTGACAATCTTATGACAATTTGATGGTATGGAGTTACCACGTAACTTTGCTAAATCGGTGTGGTACCGTTATCATGATACTTCTGTACGATCAAAACGGATTCATATTAAGTCATCATCAGTCTTTCTACTGACGAGTACTTGGAGTATTGAGATACAGTTTCCGTCAGTATATCTTGGGACAAATTTCTGTCATAGTATCATAGTTGGGATACAATTTCTGTCAAACTCTTATACAATTTCGGTCATAGTCCTACACAATTTTTGGTCATAGTCTGGGATACCAGTTCTGTCATTGGGTTCATAAATACATAAATTATACGGATTCAAAGGTGATTGATGTATAAATCCTTGCAAATCCTCCCTACTTTAATTGTGATGCTTTCCTCTTAAGTTATTTGTGCAATAGATATCACATGCCTTGTATAAATTCGTGTACATTTCCAAAATCAGTTAGGCTACGATGTAAATACTCTATTATTATCGAATCCCAAAGGCCTCCACTGGAATATTTCGCCGCAGCAGTAACTGAACTACGCTCAGCTGGAAGAGGAAGTATCATCAAAATACGCCAATAGCTCTAGTGGGTAATTACAAAATTACCACTGCATGGGCCCAATCGAAAATTTTCCGCCGCGGCGAACGCAACGGGAATCCATACTAGTGGAATCGAGCCGGCTTGCAATTGCCTAGGCTGGGCAATTGGCAATTGATCAGTACGAAATCTGAAGTTGGAGATTTTATTTTCTTTCCTACTTCTCTTTTTTCTTGGTTGAATATCGGTAGAAACACTGCAACGATACGATTAAAATCAAAATTGTGCAATGGTTTTCATGTGCTATGTGCAATCAAACGTTTAATACTTGTGTACATTCATTTTTGATGCAGAAATTGCATTTGAGAGTTTCGAGTCCAGCGGGGTAGGTAACCAGAAAATGCTAACAGTTTAAGAATTGAACACACTAAAGCTTCGTTGCCTACCTCTGTTATAGTAGAGACCGAAGTCTTACCTTCGGCCGGTTAGTGCAATTCATGTCAAGCTTTCATATTGGAGATGGTCTTAGCTTCCGGTATACGACTTACTTCCGGTGGTTGATCGATTTCCAATAGCTTGCCTCATTGAAAGCTTAGTCTAACTGGTTTTCCTTTTGCTACTAAATCATTGTAGTTGTCCGGTGTTCTACAGTCAAGAACGTGTAAATATCCTGCCTGGTGAATATATTTGTAATAAATTGTATAATAAAGATAATTTAATTTGATATGAAATGCATTTCTTGATTTGATTCTTCATGGTTTTGATAAAGACAAAGCAGAAGACCAACAACCATCGTTCCGTCCCTTTAACGAGCTCGAGGATTTCTGCCCTATCCTGATTGTAGACTCGCTGGGTACGCGTCATTCAAACCCCTGCATCCGAGTTCCTGCCGTTGTTGGCGACAGCCAACCATGTCATTAAGCTTCGAAGTGAGAAATAAAGTTCAACACAAACCTATGTTTTTCTATATATTTATTAGTAACATGATAGAACATCCTTTTGCTTCGCTCAGTATTACTTGGCAAAATATACATACATGATCTGCTGTACTACACACTCCTCCTAATCGCAACGCATCAACAACTAAATCCCATGTATGCACGTACCATGCAGACTTCATTCCAGTAGATGCCAGCGAGCATTCTTCCTTACTTCCTTACGGTGTAATTCAATGTTCCTGTTTGTCAAAACCCTTTTTTAATGAGGAGCGTTTGAATTCCTTTCCTCTGCTGAACTGCACGAGAACTGAACGCAATGTTCTACAGTAGCTGCCCAGTGCAGTACTCGGTGAAGATCTTTGCTACCCCGAGTTGCTTGGCAGCACCAATGAACCCACGATCTGCCATTCCCTCCATCGGTTTCCTAAAAACACCAGCATAGATAGCGTATTGTTAGAGTTATTGCCAAGCCTTCCTTAAATGCTGAACTTCCCCTTCCCTGGAGAGCTGAAACCACTATCTGAGGGCTGCCCCGTGTGGTGCTCGATGAAGATTCTTGGTACCTCCAGCTGGTTGGCGGCACCTATGAACTCACTCATTCGCCGGGCGCTCCGTTGAGTGTCCTGGAATCGGTACAGCGTCTCGCTGCGTCTTCGGCGCTGCAGCAGATCAGCTGAAGAGAGAGGACAAAGTTTCATGAGCAGAAGAGAAGAGATCATAGACTTCTCGGCCCGGCTCAAATCCGAGGTCGAACCGGTAGTGTGTCCGAATAGCTTAAAACGACTGCAGAGCCATCTTACAGAACTTAATGTAAGAGAAGATACGTAGCAAGAATGTGATATCTCTGTGAACCGTTCCGTTGGACTTAAGGATCACTTATTTCTGCAAGTACAAACAGTTAGATCTTGATAGCAAAGCAACCTTACCTGGTGGACTTTCCAAAGGCTCTCTCATGGCCAGACCGTTCTCCAACAAGGCTAGGATCGCGGGCAGGTTTCGTGCCTTCCTCGTCAAGAAGTAGGTCACGATCGGCTTTCTCTTGCCCTTGATGGTCAAGGGACCACGCTCTTTGAAGGAAAACTGCTGTTCTTGGCCATCTTCTGTCTGTAGGCACCTGATATGCAATAGAAAAGGCCAACAAACATTGGTACTGGACTGGTTGTCTCACTTGTGTTTGGAGGCGCTTGGAAATCGAGATGAACCAGAGATACATTAGTGCATTTGTCGTTAGCAAAGGAGGTGAAGGAGTCACTTTCTTTTGCCTTTCAGGTAATATGTTGTGAAAGCATTGCTTTGCAGCATCTAATAACAGGATGTCTTGCTCTGGCTTGACTATATAATAGCCAAATACAAACGATTTTATTTTACTACTAATGGTAATGATTTCGATACCTGTACGTTGCTTCTGATATGTTGATTCTGTTGGCCATTCCCGTGGTCTCCATCCTACTGGCAATGTTGACAGTGTCACCGAACACGCAATACCGGGGCAACTTCTGACCAATCACGCCTGCCACAGCATCACCGGAGTGGATGCCAATACAAAGCTGGAATAGAAAGGAAGAACTGGTAATAAATAGCATTCTGCAAAGATAACGTCATCACGCTGGCTGCCCTCTATACCTCCGGACTCGATTTTGATGACTTACGTTACGACCCTGTTCTTGTGGCAGCAGGGTAAAGAAAGAAGCAGTCTTCCTCTGACCGGTCACTCAGTCCACACCATCCCTTACTATGCTGACAGCTAACCGGTCACTCTGCCCTAAACATCCCCGGTTCTCGTGGCAGGGAGAAATGAGGCAAGCTCTTGCTCTGATCGGTTGCTTATTCCACCATCCCTTGATATAGTGGCAGGTGTCATTCTGCCTATGACATCCCTGCTCAAGTGGACGAGAGAAATGAAGCCATCTCTTACTCTGATCGGTCACTCAATCCAGACCCTTGATCTGGTGGCAGCTGACCGGTCACTCAGCCTGCGACATTCGTTGTTCATGTATTGTGGCAAGCAGAAATGAAGCAATCACTTACCCTGACTGACTCCCCATCGATGTAAATCTCCTTGGCTATATCAATCATGTCCAGGGACAGAAGGGCGATGTTCTTGGCGTGGTTGGCATTCTTCTCCGGGAGACCGCTGGCCACCAGGTACTTATCGCCGGCTGTCTCAACCTGGAGGATACAAGGTGGAAGGAGAAGACTTTAAGTGAACTTATCTCTGCATTCTGGTGTTTAAGGGTAAGTTTAATACATTATAAGGTGACTAATGTTTGTATATTCTCGTGCATATTGACTGCAGTAACATCGTTTCCGCTCAATTCAGATAAACTGCAGCCCATGTTTCACAAATACAAGCCAGTTTATGGTGATGATAGACGACGAACAAACTATGCGAATAATCTTTTCAAAAACTGGTGATGCATTCATTGTTTGCAAAATGTCACATAAAACATTTCAATCGATGGAATTAATTGAATTCATCCCATTTATCTGAGCCAACCACTGCTTGGCAACCTTTGGTATTTCCGTTGCTCTTTCAATAAATTCTTTGGGGAGGGAAACTCGGGTCTTATCACTTGAAACGGTTCTTCGGTCATAAAACACAGACTGGAATTTTCTTCGGAAGCCAGTGATGTTTAATTCAATCTTTTTGCTTCGACAGAATTCTAACCTTTAGCATTGGTAAAAACTTCGCACAAATTTTACGACCACTGAAACAAAATATGGCAATTAATTGAATTCTCCGAAGCCGACACTACGATTTTGAATATTTCTAAAAATCATTAATGGCTTCAAGCCACAGATGTACGAGTAACATTAATTATTCTTTCAACAATTTCCACGAGTATCTATAAAAAGAGTTCTCGAACAGGTTCAATGTAACAATTATCAGCTTCAGCAAAGCAAGGGTGCGGATGAGGATTAAAAACTGGAAAATATACGACAGCCGTGACTACAACGAAATTTATCATCGGGCAGGACAGAATTCGACCAATTCCACTCCCCATGCGCCATTGGTGCTTCTAGAAAAGTCTCCACGATTGATAACCAGGGGCAATTATTTCTTGGCGGAACCCGTAGACATGACAACCGCACAAATAGCATCATTTGGAGACATTTTTGTTTGTCTCCATGCTGTGTGATGAGACTGGTGTATCTCATAGTGTCTGTGGTATTTGTTCTGCGGGAGGTGGCTGGAGATTGGCCGTCAAGATAATTGGGGGATATATCTTCGGCTAAGACAATGGTGGTAATTGAATATTCCCTGGGGATACGAGTTTCAACTTTAACCTCAAGTGTGAAGCACACTACGCAAAAGAAACAAGGAAAACAAAGCAATACTTGAGGCTTGGCGGAATTTGACCATGTTGTACAGGTTGGTCTTGATCTGGCGGATTGTTTCCTTTGGTAAGCTGTCTTATGGAAGATATTTTGAGTATTCCGAGCTCTATGTGCTAAGAAGGCCAACGAATCTAAAAGCTATGCTAGAGAGCGGTTAAGAAGAAGAGTTAAAAAAGTATTGAAACTGCTATTGGAGATAAAAGTACACTATTACCTTGTAAACATTGTTGACTTTGGGGTCAGCCAACATGTCGAATTTGGTATAAAGGTCATTCAGCAGATTGACGATCTCCAGGGGCGAATTCCTCTCGCAGATCACATCGAAGTCACAAAGTCCGCTAAACAGCATGGTGACCATGTCATATTTGACCGCTTCAACAGGATTTCCTAACCGAAGTTCATTAGCTACAGACGGTGGAAGTATCGAATAAACCAGTTTATCTGTCAGCTGTTTCTCAATTTCTAATTCTTTATACGTCTGCTGAAGGCGTTGTGTCATTACTTCCAATCGCTGAGTCAGTTCGTATTCAGCACGAAATTGCTCTGAGAGTAAAACTAGATCTCGTGTGGCATCGTGAACCGGAAGGTCATTTAGGTATAAGCCACGTTCGTGGAGATCCTCCAGGTTTGAGACATACGGGGAGCAGATGTAAACAATACTGTCACTTTCTGGAGCGTATATCATTTGCCCTTTGAGGCGCATCTTGGACCTGTGAAAGTCATCACCGTCCTCCATTCCTTCTTCAGGAAGGGGAGAGCGTGTCCGAAGATGCGACGGCGAATTCCGCGTTGCAGATACCGGCCTGATATTTGAAGCGATACTAGGCCGCAAACACAACACAAAAGCAGTATTTGAATGTTGTCGGATCTGTTCAAATAATATCGAGATCTGGGGACGAGAGATCAAGAAGATGTCCCCTAAAGTGTAGGCCGGGTTGTCGATTTCTGGTATCACCCTGGTGAGGGCATCCCCAACCTGTGTTATCTGGAGTTTCCTGTTAAAAACTAAGTGGAACGGGAAAATCTTTATGAAAGACGCAGGACTGATCCTCTGCTGGGTGCTGATGAGCCCGCCGTAGTCGTCGATGGAGTCCGAGATACGGAATGATACGGGACTCGGCGGGCAATCGGTCGAGCATTCCGTTATCAAGAACTTTACGTGATTCGACGTTAGGTCGTCGCTACTGGTGATGATCTGGACGTTTACATCCTTCCCGTGCAACTCACGTGCAACAGATTTCACCAATCCCACTACCACGTGCTCCAAGCCCGGTCGCTCAGAATAATAGTACAACAATATAGCGCCATTTTCTTTCTCCATGCAGCGGAAACTCGGAGCGCGCATTCCCGGATATATCGTTGACAAATGATCGTGTAATGCGTCCAGATTTTCCAAGAATTCCATCAACGTTCCACCTAGAACTTGGAGGATCTTATCATATCCCGAATCCTCACAGAACTCGAAGAACATTTCTCCAAAAAGCTCCCAGATCTTTGCCTTCTGGGTTCCGACCACCTGGGCGGCGGCCTCCACCACATCGTAGGTCAGCTGCTCGTCGTTGAACAAACCCAAGAGGAAGTCACTCTCGAAACGTGCATTGGAGATATTCCTGCAAAAGTAAAGGGAAAACTTCAGCGTTGTGCACAAAGAGTCAACATGCAAGCCTCAATGAAACCTAATGACCTGTTGGAACGGCGTAGCCAAGGAGGACTGGTGATATGATGCTGGTAAAACTACGTATGATTCGGAAACTGCAACAGACCACATGTTGACCAATTCTTCAATCCTACAGCTTTTTATCTCGCTGGCGCACTACCAACCCCATATCCCCTGGTCGGCCATTCGGCCCGTAGTTTACATTTTCTCCACAGCTCTTACATCAAGATATCTGCCTCGTATATCAGGGTATAAGCCTCTCAAATAGTCTCTTTGGACCAACAGTGTTCCCTTTGGCGGTAACGTATTGCTGTACGTGCTTCCCCGACAATTCAGGCGCGGTAGAAGGCAATTTAATCACCAAAACTTGCCTCTTGTAATCCTGGTGCGCAGTTATTTCAACTGAAACTCATGATATAAAGCTACTGCCATCCAAATAAAATAAAATTCATTGCAGGTTGAACTGAGTTAACCGCGTATTTTACCAGGAAATTTATTGTTGATTATCGTTAAGAATATATGACACAAGCTGGAGCTAAACCCCACCAATGTATCTGTTCTTTCCTCGACGAGTCCCGAGCGCCTCGTTAACTCCACCTTGCAGTTTCGTTATGATGACGCGGAAAGGTCAAAGAGACACGGTTTGCGTATGTTGCATTTTCCCGGTTGGTAACATGGGGCTGGGGAATTTGATTAGTTTCGGGTGAGTGAAATTCGTGGACCTATCAACTGAGACCTGGGCACCTTGCTGCTTCATTTTTATCAAGGCAAGTTGGGTTCAGTGCGGTAGAGTGAATGCCAGACTTGTGCTCCGAATGAGACACGTGGACCTTTCCACTGAGCCTTGGACTCTGGCACCTTGTTGCTTCGAGATCAAGATAACTGAAGGTTGACGAGGTGGTTGAACTCTGCTTTTGTTTGAGCCGTGATGCCCAGTTAACGACGACGTGACTTTGAGTTTAACCGGCCCCTGGCCGCTCTGAATTTGGTCAACTCACTTTATTTCCTCCCAGGTTTCCTCGCCGTACTTTCGAACGATCATCCTTTCAAGAGCATGTTTCACAAAGCCATGCTGAAACGAGAAATTAAACGAAATGCATTGTTACACACTGCCCTTTTTGTAACGACTTCCCTTTATGAGACGCATCTGTTGTATCGATTCTGGAGATAAAAATATAGTTTTTATTTTCACGAAGCCGACTTGTGAAACCAACCTTTTTTCATCAGAAATCAGAAGTTAGATCGTAAAGAGATAAAAACGATAGATATTGTCATTGAAGTTCAGCCATAACCTCTTCGATCATCAAGCTTATTTAAACATCGCCCATCGTTAAATCCGTTATAAATAACTGGTACCATTTCAAAAGGTTACTTTGAATTGCTTTGATCAATTTAGATCTTTCCAATCAGTTATTACAATTGCACATTCAGTGGAAACCCCCGATTTATCTTATGACGTTTACGGTTGTCAAAACTCTCATTTATAAAGTGGGACGAATCAAACGATGATTCAGCACTATAGTTAAGTATACTGGTATTGTAATTTTTCGTGATTAGAGCTATATTATGATGCAGACATATCTGAAATGATAAAAGCATATTTGCCGTTGTCATCCTCTTGTTAATGGTGATGCTGAAAAAAATTGTTTCGTTTTAATAACGTTTCAGCTTGCAAAGGACACGGTTATTTGCCATCGTCAACGGGTCCTTTTCCAATAAAACCTTTCCCATCATAGCGAGGATGCAAGTAAACATGACAGAAATTATGAGGCACCCATTTCAAATATTGCATATATTGCGCTACCTAACTTCTTTATGCCATGTTCCTCGAAATTGTCGGCAAAGGAGACCATGCAGCTACTGTGCAGATCTGCCATAATGTGCGGATGGCGTGATAAGCAAGAGCAGGTCATTACGCGCCTGATGAAACTTTAACTTTCATTATAAACCGAGCAGTGTTGCAAAAGGAAATGCAGGGAATGCTAGGACCAGACTTGATAGGGAATGTTTACGATCTCAAGGAAGGAAACAGCAATTCCGCAGCAAAGAAAGATCTTGATGTGCTGCAGTTTCAGATAATGGTATCATTTATGCTAAATTGCCTTATTTGGGATAAAAAGACATAATGAATAGTTCATGGCCAGTATCTCTGTCTCTGCAAAGCATAAAAATGGTTGAATTACGCGGCCTTCTTACCTTCCTCCTACCGTTTGGAAAGGTTTGCTTGGTTTTCGTCAAGCAGTCGAAGTAGGAGCCGTCCTTGGAGAAGAGAGAAAAAGACCTCTGGCGGCCGGTCTTGCGCGGCGGAACTTCAAGCGAATCCATATCCTTATGTTCAGTTCTAAAGGTTGCTATCCCAAGTCATCCTGCCGGAATCCTTTAATGCGTGAAAGACGCTGAACCTAAGAAGTTTGTAACGATTTCAAGGCTACTCCTTCACAATGACAGATGCGCAAATGAAAATCCGCCTCAACTAATACATGTAGTAAATTCCTCTTGTATCGATCAAAAAGACATCGAGGAAACAATTCTCTGTATTGTTTATCCGTCGCAGCCGGAATCTCCCTATCTTTTAATCTTACGATTGTGGTCCTAATATTGCGTCCTTTTCTGATTCGCTTTCTTAAACGGTTCTATTCTTGTATCCTACGGCAAACATTCTGTAAGCCTGTCCAGAGTATCTTTCCCTAATTCCGTGAACTGGAGCGATGGCTTGAAGGTTCAACTGGATACTCCACGGACCAGTTCAGCTGTTACTCCAGCGCTACTTGCATCCCTATCACGCTGCATACAGGTCACGCAGTACCCCGGATCCGGAAAGCTGTTGCATAGTACTCATCTGGTCTGAGCCCGTCATATCACAGCCCAATCCCTCTCTCGATATAAAGCCAGTCTTAGCATCGCTAATGGACGATTCGCATCCTTATTCCATCCAGTATCATAAAGCTAGCTCGCAACCATCAACGGCTAGAGACTACTTTCATAGCCGAGTCTATAATTCCTAATTGGTTAATGGTACCAGTCTTAATCCCTTACGAAGTGGCTGTGACGCTCCTTGTTTCTCGGGGATCAGCTACTTCCGCTGATGAATTATTAGGTTCAATCAGGTTTGGAGAAGAGATCCCGGATTATGATCACCAAGACGGCCAACAACATAGGGCATGACAAATCCTCTCTCTAAGCTTGCAGACGATATTTTTCATCCAAGTTTCTCACTTATATGCCGAGTGAGTGATAGTCACGCTTTTTCACGCTTAATCCACATAGTTTATGCCTCCGTCGTCCAAGCGAACTGCTTTCTCCAACAACGAACTATCATGCAATACGCGAGATAATAAACAAATCCAGGCCGAGTTCTTCCCCCATAAATATATTTCTCACTTCCAAATTGATCACTTCCAGGCAACCAGCTACCCCACAGTTATAGATAATTTGCCTTAATCAGCGTCAATTGTGGTGATTTAAAGCCAATGACTTGATTCACTGCTGCGTTCCCTTTGCTTACTGATGAAGTTACCAACTCAGCAAGTTCATATCAGACGGATTTCCCCTAATGGCCGTAGATGACGTCTTCACTCGGCGTGATGTCATTTTGAATGGTTTGTTATTGTACTACGACGAACCAGAAGGTCATAGTTGTTTGCTGAGCATGCTGAGCATGCTGACAAATTTATTTTATGACTTAGCAGAAAATGCACTGTAGCTAGACAGACTGTGAGGAATGTGTCGAAAAATATTCGTTCATGCAAAAAGCCGGTGTCATGCTTTGCAATGCCTGATTCTATGCCGTGACTATACATTTACAGTTAGATACATCCTTTATAAATGGTAGTTTCCTGATGAATTCCTATTTTTTTAATATACAATGTACATCACTTGAAAGTGGTGGCCCACAAAAGCGTTTTTTTGTTGTTGTCCACAGTTAAACAATCTACATCTATTTGGCAGAATGATGAATTCGCTGGGATGGTGGACGCTCCCACGAGACATAACACGATGAATGATAAAGAGATATGGTCACCACTCCGGCGGCGGCTTCATCGTATTCAAGCCGCAGAACTTTTACGAAATGAATGATGGCCTTCTTCCTAGAAACGCCGAAAAAGATTCTTTCTGTCAGAAAGACACACTCAGCAATGATACTGACAGATTGATCCTGGAAAGCGAAATCTGAAAGACATTCAAGTCGATTCTGACTCTTCACTTGTGGTGTGAACAAAAATGCTATTACAAAATCCTTTTCATTTTCCTTTATTTACGCTGCACGTAATGCCCTTAATATAATATAACTTCTGATGGTTCCTCACTGCTTTTCCTCATATTAAAACTGTCAGTGCGATATTCAGCCAACAAACTTCGATCAATCAAAACAACTCATTCCATTAACATGTAAATGTCTTCATTGCTTACGCAGTCTTGAAGACTGTTAAGCCGAAACAATCTATGACCATCTTCCCATATTATCAGCGAGCGTCTTACGACAGTGCCGCATCTTCTGCACCAAGGGGGCAATAAACGTTTATATTTTAACGAAATGGCAACTCATGACTGATGTTGAAGTGTTCTACACAAGGATGCTAAGAGTTAGGGCAGCGACCTTGGTGTGGTGAATGAAAAAGGACGGTTCACCGGTTCATACGTTAGTAAGTGTTTATTTCACAGCGTCCAAAGTGTACAGTTAAATCCATGTTCACAAGTTAAATTTGATGTTACGAAAGCAATGATGGTCCTACGAGGATTCGCGTTGTTTCTTTTGCGAATGCAGTTTTCCAGGCAAAGAAGCTTTAACTTTACCACATCTCTTCTCTCACTAACACAAAATAAATAGATGTCAATGGTGAATTCACTTATTCTATCACCATAAGAAAATCAAGAATCCAAATTTGAATCCAGAAACTCTCATTATCAAAGCCATTCCTGATGTTATTTGTTAGCAGTAACCCTTGAAAACTTCACTTAACATATTCACGTTTCTATTCCTAAAAAAGGTACTCCAAGCAGAATTTCTAGTGCCAAGGTGAGAAAGGTTCTGTTACCAAATACTGCTCCACCTTGCGCCGGTGATAATCGTGATCCAGTGTCCTGCCTGGGCCGCGCGGCAGGCGTTACTGATGCACCTCTGCCACAGCGCAGCTTAGCATCCTTCCACTAGCGTCCTACGCAAGTCAAACCGTAAGCGTTACGATCCATCGCCACCACGGAGCGAAGTGACGCCTCAGGCTCATCCCACCCGATTAAGACAACTAGCTGCTTCATCCAGAGTGCTGAGCGGCCAAAGAGAACCCGCGCTGTGTGACTTTTCGGTTCTGCCTAAGCATTCAATCCACTGCTTAGACATCCATTACTATATAGAAGTATGCATTACCAGTTGAATAATTAATTCTGCACAAGAGGTTGGCACGATGAGGTATACCGTCGAGAGTGAGTGGTAAGTATCTTACACTGAGCAAGTCGGCGAAGGAATATCGGCAATCACACTACCCTGGGACAGCTGCGTGATTACTCCATTGGAGATTGCGAGAGACTGCCCTAGAGAGGCAATACTGGTTCTGAATTGTAAACGACTAGTTTGGGAGTTCGTGCAGCGTATTTTCTTAGGTAATTTAGGTGGAAATCCCATCTGCCTTGATAGCTATTGCCATTACTGAAAGGGCTGATTCCTCAGTCGCACCAGAGAATCCAATGGCTGGGACTGCTTTAGACATTTTTGGTATGGTAAACTGACCATGGTATTGCAAACGGACAGGAATCAAAGATCCGAGCAGTGCATCTTCTTTGTGGTTTATCAGGAATTGCCATCAGCCTTGATTACCACAATTGGTAGTATGTCGCAGCAGCGCTGGTTGCTCGTTCGCACGTAGAATACGGGTGACTTACATGTACGTACTGAATTCTAAACGGTCCCGTGGCCACATGTCCGTGCGAGCAACTTCATTGATTGATGAGAATTCCAGAAGTGTTTATTGCCATTACTGGAGATGCCGCAATCAAAGGGCTGCCTTTTCGTTCGCAGCAGAAAAAGCAAGTGACAACTCATCGGGGAAATAGATCATTAAATCGTAAACGGTCAGTAATAGGAGGTTCGCGTATGATATCTCATTTTACAAGTTATGTAGCTACGATGGCAGCTGCTTCAATTGCCACTGCTATCAACGGAGTTGCCGCAGCATGAGAGAGAGGGGGCGACTGGTAAGGGGCATTGGTGACAAAGGTCATCGAATGGTAGATGGTCAGTAGTCAGAGGTCCGTGCAAGATCTGACATCTGACGAGTTGGCTGAGAATGCCAGCTGCTTCGATTACCATTGCCATTACTGGAGATGCCGCGGCAGGCTGACGGAGTTGGTTTGTACTATGAGTTCACACATTAGGGCTGATTTATACAAATTGCATTAGGTATACGATCGAGGACAACGACAAAACCCTGGGAATTCATTGTCCTGTTGGTCGTATAATAATGCAGTAATGGCAAATAAATCAGGCTCAAGTGTCGAACAGTGTATTTAGTTTCGTTACGTTTTGGGCATTTCTAACGAAGGGGACGTCCGATTGGCCAATACAGACCGGAAACCTCAAATTGCCGCTTGTGGTACCGAATATAAGACAACAGGTTTAATTTCATGCCTTTTTTACATTCATCTCAAATCAGCTCCTTGATTTTCTAAATAGCATTAGTCAGTTAGTTAGATTCACACCAGCCAGCAATCACCAACTTCTTAACCATATTTGGTCGTTGGCTGATCACAGGGGATAGAGTATGGCGTAATCAGATATATTCAGCCATCTTGAATGTTCTTTGGCGATAAATTACGAGTGAAGATCTGCCAAGGGAGCGGGGCATTTGGGAAAGCGTGCATTGACGCCATCAAAACCCTATGGTCATCGCTGATAGGATGCTCAAAAGCAATTATGAGTCAGTAGAGTAAGTACTGGCCAATATGGAGTTATCGAAACCCCGCGGCTAAATTCGGTAGAACAATGGTCATCAAGCGTGTAACCGAGGTAAAGCAGGAACGATACAAGAATACCGATCACGTAATTGGGCTCGAAATCGATGGATTAAGCGAAACTGCGGGGGACTTAACAGAAGTCCCATGGTCGCCAAAATGTTCATGTAAGTGTGAGTGGTCTTCCGAAAGCAACTGGAATGCTCCAAGTACAGCGACGATCGCTGCACGAAGACCTCCCTAGAAACCAGGCTTTATTCAGAAAAAATGACAGTTCCAATTTTGGTGGACTTTGGTGATGGAACTTACTACTGCAGTGTGGAAGGTGACTGGGCTACAGTCGGCTACAGCCGGCTTGGTAGCTTCAAGTTGCTCTGCCGGGCGTTTTGTGGTTGAGGAATCACGGCGGACAATTTATCACATCTGCTTAAACTCAAATTACCTAGAGACCACTATTCAAATGAATAACCTGACAAGACCCCGATAACGACACCTCCATCCTAAGCTGTCCACCAAGGGCGACCAGCCCTTCCTTTCCTATGCAATAAACAGATAAACAAGCCTGATCGGCCGATAGACGGGACCGCCGGGGTCAGCCATAATGATGGATTGACCCGAAAGACAAGGCAAGCGAGTCTCGGATCATTTCGGTGAAGTCTGATCAAGAAATTCTGGCAATAAAATATGTATGACACAATACATTCTCGCAGGCAATTTAAGGGAACGGTCAAGAGGTTCGTATTGGCAGTTACAAATGGTACAGATTTGGTAAAATATTCATATATGTAGATCTGCCATATTGAGACGGGATTGGGAAATACAAGTTAATCAGGAAATTTCATTCGGGAGCTTTACGGAATCTGAGAAGAATCTTAATGGAGTTGTCCATAAAAGATTGAACCGGTTGCTCTGTCGCCAGGCGAGAGTTTAGCCACAGCTTTGGATGGCAATGGCTTGAGGTTGAATTTCATTATAATGCAACCACTATGTTGTAGATTTTGTTGAATTTATGATTGGTCCCAAAATGTACATTTGAAGGGACAATGTAGCAATGGCCGCCAAAGCAATCTGCTAAAGACTGCAGTACGCCTGGATGCCAAATGATTTGGAGCCAAATGACCGGTAAACCCGAAGTAAGACTCCTTTCTTTGTTACCTGAACAATGACTGTGCCATCTCCAACATCATGGTGGATGGTTTCTTTTAGTTGATATATACAACTATGATTCCTTTCGCCATCTACAGCTTTAAACAGAAACCTATTTCGTTGGTAGAGAAGCCTTGCTCGGACATCTGATTGTAAAATCGGTTACCATAGAAACAGAATGAGGCAGAGGCGACACCATCGAACCATGAAAAGAAGATAAGAGCCCGTGGCTCTATTTTGCGCTGAGGAAGCAGTAACTGTGATGACTATAAGATGGCAGGTCAGAAGCTTTGGTACAGGATTACGACAACTCATACGGTGAGAAAGAACGGCTCCAAAGCACACCATGATTGCAGTAAAGAGCATGGCTACAAGATGACATGATGACAGGCTTCGGAGGGTAGCGTCGAGACATGTCCATGGCAACGAAAGGTTCAATGTGGATGAAGTAAGCAGATCGACTGAGATATGACATTGCAGGTTAAAAGCTTCGGATGATAGCATCAAGATTCTTTCATGGTAAAGAAAAGGTTCAGTATTCTATGAGGGGGGATTTAATCAAAGTGCAGTCCCATGCTTTAGAAAACACATCTTTCGAAACAGACAGCTTCTTACCGTGCGGCCGTTAAGATACATGCATTATGCTTTTAGCGTCCCATGTACTGGTAATCACGCAAAACAGGCCCTGGGCAACAACCGTACCTTTATAATAGTACTTTGTCATAACAGAAAGTCATTGAACATTGCAAAGACAGCTATCGAAAAGTGAAAACACTTCTTTGCGCCCCAGGAACCGAGTGTCGTATCCAATTTTGATATTCGAAGTCTTATCACTGCAGATTTCTCTTATGTCGTTTTACGGTCTTTGTAAGAACAATTAGATTCTCTTCTAATTCCGTAACATTCAATTTCATCGATAACGAGCAGTGACACATTGAAAATCGTGGTCGCCATATGGTGATACAAGACACCATCTGCGTAATTGTTTCAAGAAATCGCTTATTACGTTGTGTTTGCACCGATGGGCATTGTCTTTCCGATTAGCGACGCATTCCTTGAGGGTGTTCATTTCCCAGGAGGCTGCGGTTTTAATGATACATTGTAACGAACAGTTCTAATGAAGAAGAGTGAAGAGTGAGTTGAAAAATTTGATGGGGAAATGTACTACAATCAAGAATTTCTAATGCTCACTGAAACGTTTTATCCTGAAATGATATAGACCCCATCCCGCCATCCACCTCCTAAGATGGTTTTCCTTATTTTTCTGATCATAATTATAATGGGGAAGGCAGCATGCCCTCATGGAAACGTACCAGTTTGATCCAACTTTTATAAGACGACACAAAGGCAACAGGCTTCTCGAACTCCTTCCTGGTGATCTTAATATCCTGATGGATGATGGTTTTTAAGCTGCATCTTCGTCGGTAATCAAAATAATGCACTATGTTCCATCAACTTATGTGAGTAGCGAGGATATTATCTACACACTCCAGAAACTATCAGATTGATACAGGTATCCTTAGAAACCAACGCATACTCTGGTTTCTCCAACGTTTGTTTTATAGCAAGTTAACGCAGCGGCAGTACTTCTCTCGTTTCACCTATCTAAGACCATTAAGTCCAAATCTTCAAGCCAGGCCCAAAAATGAGGACCATCGTAGAACCAGGCATCTGAATCGTTCGTTAGCTCAAGATTGACTACTTTTGAAATCAGTATCCCTTACCTCAATGAAGCATGTCCTCTTCTTGTGCCTGTAGTAACAGAGACTCCCCGCCCTCGTCGAGTGGATCGTATCCGACCTTGACCCTCTCCGCATCGGGTCAGGCAGACGAGACACGCAGATACTTTTCCTCCTAGTGGCGTCACATGGTGGTGGCTCCTCGAATGACGCATCCTCAAGGTTATCCAATGACCTGGACCTGAACTGAAGGTCAAATTTGTACTCTTTCATCTTGGGTTTTGGAGAGTGCACCTGTCCTGTTGGATAGAGGATCTGTTCTGTCGGGATGGGTTGGCCGCTGGTACTTGGCGCCGCACTGACGTCGTGGAAGGTCACAGTGACTGAAAGAACAAAGACGATCAGCATGAAAGAGCGCCAGTACGTCTGATGTTAAGAAACGACCCGAGTCATCGAATCCAAACCAGGCAACGCTTGGTTTTTCAACAGAGAGAATACTGCGCGCAGGCGTGGCTGGATACAAATTTTTAAAACTTTGGTCTCACAGAAGTGCCAAAATAGCTACAGCCGCGTTTTGCTCGTTTCTACAGAGGACGCACAATAAAACATACTCTTGTTTCAGCGATCTAAAACTGTTTCAGAACATTAAAGACCAGCCTACAATGGTTGGCTAGCGTCTGCTACCTCATGTTATTAACTCCATTCCCGATTGAGGGTTCGATAGCATCTCAATTCAACTTCAACTTAGCGGTAAGTCTCGTTTAATTTTTAAATTAAATTGCATGTTTATGTTCGATGCCATTCAACTTGTTTCGATTTCGATAGTGAGCGACACCAAGTTGTCCGATGGCCATGAAGTCATGTCCCTGACCTCTTAATTAAATTCGTTGAAATTTAGTGAGACGGTCTGAGACCAGTGAAACTACAGTATTTTAGAGCCTCAGGTTTATCCGGAGAGCACGTTTAACAACAGAAAAAAACTGAAATTGAGTTTAAAGATGAAGGAGAAACTCAATTATGAGATCAGAAATAGCGACTCCGCAAGCAATTATCTAAAACTGGCATCTTTTGCACCCTGATATTCCACGAGGCTGGGTCAAGGTCATTCCGCCTGAAAGCAATCTACCTTTTCATGTTCGGGGAGTGTCGTGATTATCACGATCGCGAAAAGGTTTCAGAAAATGATGATGCTCTCGAGTTTAATAATTTACCTGTTATGGTTTCGTAGAGGGCCGCATTCAATTTTTGGTCCTAGGGGGCAGTAGGCTCTGTTTTGTGTGTAGGGGAGGGGGGGGGGCAGAACACCACATTTTGTACCACCGCCAAATAAGGCCGGCTGAGGGAAGAAACTATCGAGCTCTAAACACTTAGTACCAGCAAAGGAGAATGACCAACGCATTTGGTTCGCCGCTTAACGAATGCCATTCACTATCCACTCCCTCATCGGACAGGTCCGGAAACCATCCGTCTGTCGGCGAGATCGTCTGTGGACATCACGGAAACAGTGACCGGATGTCATCGGGCCATAAAGATTTTTTGAAATCTAGAAAAAGGAATCCTATACAGGGAATGCCAAGGTATCGTTCACTTTGTTTTTCTAAACTTACCAGTGGCCGTGATCTAATCAAACTGATGGAATATTTGAGTGTACGGTGCGACTTTGAACATCGAAACTATGAATTTGATAACATGATTGGAAGCTCAAAAAGTTTCAGAGACCTTTTCCGAGGCCCAAAACCCGTTTTTTAAGAGCGCACCACCCGCCCATTGAGCGAGAATCGTTGCCTGACTGATCATTATTCACCTCACCACCGCACAGAGTAGATTCCATTCCTGATTGCGCGTCCCATGATTAAATACAGTAACCGATGGAGTACCAAGTAAATGCGAAAATATGTTTTTATTATAACTGGTGGGTGGTATCACTGTGTGCTGTACAGCTCATTCAAGTTGGTTGCCTAGTAGAAAATAAAATGCATCAGTGTAAACATTTCTGTGGATATCTCTGGACAACTGCATCAAAGTTTCTACGAGGCTCCGTTGAAAACAGAGATTGAGTCTCATCTGTATTAAGGAAACGAGATCTTTTTAAATCACTGACGTCATCGAACTGTTACGTTGCGATGCTGATCATTTAATTATCGATGCTGTCATTGTAATGAAAGGCAATGCGTGCGCAGTTTACAGAAAAAGGAAATAAGTCAGTGTTTGTATGAAAATAATGGCAACCTAATTTCAGAAATGTTAAGGCGACGAGACAGGATTAGAATCAGTTCAAGCAACAAATTATCAATCGCAAAGACCAATGATCACGGGACGGTTATTTCGGACCAATCAAATTTCGTGACGACACTGTTTGAACTTTTCAGGTGTTCATAGAAGTTACATGCTCCCGGCCTGGAACCCTATTTTTAAATTACACATGTATAGGGATCTCTATACTTTGATAGTTGGCGGGTACAAAAAAAATGGTTATCGATTCTCATAGGGGTGTTACAAGTGAATGACTGAAATCTCCTACTGGTGTCATCATTATCGATCTTACGAGAGAAAAATCACCTAATTATCTGGAAAACGTATTCAATCTCAAATCGCTTGAGCGTTAAAAAACACCTGGATGTCGGTCTAGAGATACATGAATCGGCGAGGGCGTGTCCCGGTCAATGTCATGATGCACATTACAATGTATACAAATGTACGTCAATTGCACACACAAAATACTCTTCAAAACTAGCAAAGAAAATATAGATCGAGTCTCGTTTCCAAGTCAGAAATGTTTTAGGTCGATCATAGATTGTAACTTTGTAGTGGTGAAATGCGTTTCTTTACACCAGGTATAGATAATTCATTTGTGTTCTAAAAGGCCGAATATCGAAGATTCTGTTCAAAGAAGTCACGGTTCGGCTGGAAGTCATCTTCGTATGAAAAAAAACAACGTATCTCACGCCCTGCTTGCTCCTTTAAATTAATGGAATTGGATTTGCCCATCAGATGGCTGAATATGCACCGGGGATTTGAATCTGCAATAAACTCCCCTAAAACTAAATGAGTTCCAAGACAAATCATCATGTATATTGTTTCCAAGATGGTAGTGTCTAGAATACTTGATAAGATATGGCCTCCTTGTGGGCCGTTGTGTTTCTTGAAACATACTGACAATGTAACAGTCGGGATGAATTCATATCTATTTCCTTCTATCCCCGTCTATCGTTGTCCAAGTTTGTTGTATTCCAAGACGGTTATGGTCAAAAACTCAAAACTCTGCAAAAACCTGACAAAAGTACCATTTACAACTGATTATTCTCCAAAATGTACATAATACGTACCGTCTATCAAGAACCTTTTAACCAATCACTGAAACTATTCCAAAACCTTTTCCAATATAATAACCTTGCCAGCTCCTTCCATACCATAACTGTTCACAAGAATTACTTACTTTCAATTCCCACCATTATATTCCTAAATGTATTCCAAAAAGTCACAATGTCAGGCGTGACTAAGAACTTAGAAAAATCGAAATTCGCCAGATAAAGTTGAAGTTAACTGTTTTATTCCAGCTCACTCCTTGAAAACACCGTAAAGGCTTACCTTCTATTCCTGCCATTGTTTCTTCAGCTTCCTTCCCAAGTCAGAAAAAGACTAAATACTTCTTTGTGTCAGATACATCAGCGGTTATTCAGCATCCCCTCCCGAGCCTTCGCGTCACATGCTTATCCGATCTTAATCACTCACAACTAACGGCCAGATCTGAGAGAGAGCGCGTCTTATCAGCGTTGAAAGTCGACCACGATTGCTGGGAATATAGTCTGTTGTGCGTTCAATCTCTCCGCGAAAGATAATGGACACGGAATTAGCAGAGTCATATCTTAAACGTCGAAACTCACTCAGATAAACCAATAGAAATTAATTGCTTTTACAGGTTGGACACGAATGTCTTCAATTTAATAGTAATCGATGAAGAAGTCGTTCCTAAAAGTCGATCACTTCCTGAGATTAGGCTGGGATCTTACACCTAAAACAGTATCATCATTGCTCCAAATGTTTGATAAACATAATTTTGTAGGTGTCGCAAGTGCATATCAGATATTTTCATGATTATCATGCATGTGTCACTGCAGCAAAATATACATTGAAACTGTTGCTGTAAGATACAAATGTCATTGGTCACAGAAAGCAAGAGAGTGGTATATTTCAGGAAGGCAGGCAGCAACCTCGGGGTGTTTCTAGCACGGTAGATCTACTCAAGTGTTCGGTGTGATTCTGACTGCAATATATTTCGCCACGGTAGTTCGCTATATACCAAGATCCTAGTGACATATTCCGTCTCAGCATCCTCAGTTCTGCTCCCTTTGAGCCGAGTTGACTTGCGTCGATCTATCAAAAGGCTGTTAGTCAGTAACCAAGGAGCTTTTCCATCGATCGGACCACTCCTTCGAAGCGAGTTGACTCGCCCTCTGGGTCACCAACCTACTTCATAGGAACCATTTCCACCGCGCTGCCTCCCGGAGATGAGCCGGCTCGTATTATAGGAAGATGATCCCAGTGAAAAGCATCTCGGAGGTATAAGCCGGCTTCGTTAGCGAGTTGTATATTATTGGGTAAATCAGTTGAGTTGGTCCTGGTTGTGAAGATTGCGTGTTTGAAGAAGACTCAAGGCTGATATGCGAAGATGTTGGACAAGAAGCACCCGTAGCTTTCATCCGGCCTTAGGAGTCCTTACGCAGTCACAATCTAATCTGTCTGATGTCTCTTGATGAGGTTAATAATATCTTTGATAGGAGCTAAGTAACCAGGTTAGGGCATCACGATCACGAGATGGTCAGCCTCTTTGGAATGACGAAGAAAACTATTGGGAAAAGAAATTTTTGTTGTTGGCAAGAGAACTCTTGTTTCCCGAGTCAGAAACAATGACTTCTTCTTTTTATGGAGAGATGATGTGCACAATTTAAGGATAAAGCCCATCAGTAGTTTTTATGGTCTTCTCCTGTGTCTACAGCCCGTGCAGAGTAAGGGTCATGCGGTAATTAACGGAAAGGTAGCCGAAATAAATACAGCCTGACCAGGGGCAGGGTTTGTTGATCATGTTGGTGCAATTAGCAACTGCCATGGATTAGGAGAGATCCGTTGCTATGGTTTAGGATATAGGTGGCACTTGGTTTTGAAGGGATTGCCCTTTGGTTCTTTTTGTACTTAAATACAGCTGTGACGGCATGGTTTGAAGAGTTGGGCGTGGTATAGTTCACTTTGGAGACATCTTTTTATTTGTAACCAAGCTCTAGACTGGTGAAGTTGCAAACAAATGCTACGCAGATGATGGCAAGCACCTCTTCTGCGTATATCCAATTCCAACATGAGGTCCGTCCTGAAGGTCTTCAACGCACTCTCTATACTATGAGGGAAGAAGCCGTGCCATCCGTTATTTGATTTACTTACCATAAAGCAAACAATTACGGTGAGCAAGGTGCATGTAGCTACATAGGGTAACGATGGTGCGTAGCCATCTTTGGAGAGTACGATGAACGAGCTGATGTTAGAGAGCAGAAAATTTACTTTAGTTTCCAGACTCCCACCTTCTCACTATCATTCTTCGACATAATCGCCATCTCTACCATGAGCACGAAACCAATCCAAACAGACGACTCCTAGTAAAAATAAACGCATGTCGATATATCATGGAATCGCCAATCGAAATGTAGCATATTTGATCTTTCAGCTTTGATTCCCTGCTGTAGGAGGGGTGATACAGTATGATCTGGTATAGTTGTCCCAGAACACCAGTGAGCAATACCGCGCACTGAACCTGGCCGACTCGCTGAGTTTGGTTAGCAGACTGCAGCATGGTTCATCTGGATCCCCACCATCCTGCAGCTCTTCTCTATAGTCGACGCAGCCTCCATCCACGACACGCTGGTATCAAACTCAATAAGTCGGCGTACAAGTCGGCTGAGCCTTTCGGTGGCCTCGTAGAGACTCTTGCCGACTTGATGAAGATCATTGCGGAGGAGAGTCGGGCCTTGTAGGCATTTGGGGCAACCACCTTCTTGGGCAAAGTAGAGATTCCTAGGCGTACTCTAAGATGACCGTCTATGTTTAGTCGTAAAAGTTCGTCACTACACGTGGACTTTTTCACCAGTCACATTAATTCAATCATTACAGATCAGAATGGCTTCTGGATGCAGAAGCCGAAGAACAGAGAAAACGTATTAAGCGAATGGAGAAACACAGAAAACGTAAAAAACGAATTAAGGGGTCGCCTCTACAATATTCCGATAAAGATCCACCTTTTTGTACCAATCCAAAGAAAGGCTTCCTAAAAGTCAATCAGAGGCGACCAACGGACGCTTGGGTTGATATACTACTCGGCTAGTGGATGATTCGCTCGACAAGCATTTTACATTCCACGTGCTCTTAGGGTATTTGTAATGAGACCAGCAACATCAAGGCATGTGTTTCCATGGCAACACCACAGCCAGGATGGGATTAAGGTTGCTAGTGACACTGACACGATTGACAGCAGCCTGAGGTGACATAGGCGGTCGCCACGTTAAGATGACTGGTTGTTTCAACAGATTGCACTGTACGCAGCTCACCTTTTCCTTGAGGGTGAATAGAAATCAGAGGTCAGTGACTGCCTGCCTGTCGACCGGGTCGGCATATCTATGACTTCCATACAGAATGGCAGGCCTGTCTCATTTTGCCTATCATCCAGAAAGCAAGAGCTGCTGCAAAATGCCATACTCAAAATAGCTCCTCGGTCACATGGAGCCCCGCACGAAGCCTTCCTCATTTCAGCTTCCATTCAAAAAGGCTCTGCCTTTCAAGCCCTTTTCTTCATCAAACACCTTCACCTTGACATTCATTCCAAAGACAAAATGGTTGTTTTGACAACTGCAGCTTTCGTTCTCCCAGCACTGGTATCCGTCCGCATGAATAAGGTACCTTTTAAGTTAATCTATTTGGCAACTGAGGACTTAAATTACAAGGTTCCTACCAAAGGAAGACAGACACTGTAGAGTGTACACCATCAATGTACACACGGGAAGAGTAAGCAAATATTGATTGTCTGGCCCATCATTATTGATTGGACACAGACTACTGATCTATTTAAGCCAAAGCTGTGATGAGCCCAATATGGTTGTTGTGGGGGATCAATTCCTAAAGGTGACCATCACGTGGGATGCTCGTGGTGGAACCTGCTTGAAGGTTGAGTCCCGGGTGCTAAATTCGCCCATCTTCTCCGCAGAAGTACAAATGTACCTCCAACACATAAGAGTAGGTACTTGCCTAGACCCAGAGAGGCGGCGTATATTGAAAATCACTGGTTATGTCAGAATGGGTACACTTTAAACAGTCGTTCAAGTATACAGATCATGAAGCTGAATAGACTACAAAACCGATCTTAATGTCCGATATCAGAAGGTACATGTATGTGTGTCCAGTGCTGTCAAGGTATTGTCAAGCTTGTTACGGGGCTTGTATGTATCGGAATTCAAATTCCCATCACGAAATGCAACCATCGACTTTCATTCATTGAACACTGCACTTCACTGCAAGACGTAGCCATGGTTGGATTAAGTGGAGAACAGCAAGCATGCACCACTTTTATTCTGTCCTCATTTCAATCACCAGAAATTGCGAGAGATTTGAGAGGAAAGATATCAGTTTTACCTTTTACACTGAACCCCACAGTGGGATTGTCGAAAGGATGCTTACAGTGCTCATGTCCATTCTCCCACATATGCACGTGGCTCACCGTAACGAAACTGTTGAAGAAGGTTCGTTACGTTTGAAAACGTACCCATCATTCGTTCAGCATGGCATCCCGCGGATTCAAAAATGTACACTATATACTATTACAAGGAACAACACTGTCATCATTATGATATTTAAAGCATACTCACTGTGTAAGAAGGCATCTATCGATGGTCAATCACTGCGAATCACAATCATATCATCAGCGTATTCACGAATAAAACCAACGGAAAATCAGAATCTTTCATTGGTAATGGTATTAATTTCGCCCTGAACACCGACTATCATAGTTTACGAGACGGCTGTTGCTAATGTACTCACAGTGTATCCTAGCTATAGGCAAGCATGTATTGGTGTTCGATCATCGATCGGGAGGTCTCGATGGCGCTCGGAGCATCGTTGGATAGCCTGAAATCACGTGGGAAAAGTAGCAAACTTCTCAGCCGTGATAGTCAGGCGATCTGGTGTCAGGAAGCATCATTTCATCAGGGTCGCCTCGAGGCCGAAACGTCCGCGATGGATTCCCGGGATTTATGTTGTCGACGGTTGGATTCAGTCCTTTTTTGTCGAAAGCATCGCTTGCAATGCTATAGGTCAATGCATGGTCATAATCAACACCTTGTGAGATTGCTGCCGAGAAGAAAAATACCATCTAACACCTGCCTCAACTCTCACGTCAAAACCAGATGACCTTTTGCCACGATTTCAATTAAATTACCAGTTGTGTTTGTATGTTTAATTTGCCATTTTACAATTGCTTCTGTCAGTCAGTGGCCATATCTTTTGATTGCCTTCGAGCGGCAAGGGCTCATTCTATCATGTAGTGTCCACTTCAGAGCATTCCTAGGGAGTGCTCTCTTCCTTCATTCGGAGGACAGGCTGGGTCGTCAGCATGATGCAGGGAGCTAGACCTTCCAGACATCGTTTCTGCGTTTCAGATTCCAAGTTAATTCATCATAGGTTAAACATTCAACATCATCTCTTCGTTTCAGGTCTCATTATCCTATTCCTGGCATCCATCGTAATATCAGCTTTCCTACTGAACGTGTAGACGATTCTGTTGCTGACAGGACAAAGTGCAGTCACCTCTAGGATTGCCAGCTTTTTATCCAAGGAACGGTGGTAAGGTCCAGACTTCACTTATTCACTAGTCGCGTATCATCTTTGGATTCACTAGTGCTGTGCAGTTCAGTGATGTTTGACCTACATATATCTTAGACTATTGCCATCTAGTTTGACAAAGTTGGAATTAGCAGACGTTTGAGTGACAGTTTTTTTTCCAGATGTGTGCCAACGGGCACCTAGGCTTCCTTTGGCTTGCAACGTCAATACCAGGTGGGCCAAGATGTCCAAAGGGCAGCTTTAAATTTTATGTGACAACGATAGCGTTTGTCATCCAAACTGTACATAAACACCTGTGTTTGCACCCATTTTTAAGTCACCTCATGATAAGACAATATCAAGCGTGACATTAGCTAACTGATTTCAGCTTGAACTTCTCTGTTGATGACGTAATAATGATATTTTTCACCTTCATTTCTTGCAGGCTAACTTTCAGTATCAAGTCTTGTCAAGATACAAAAGAAGAAGAATTTGAGTATTTATCGTGTTTATTATGGTGCGACTAGACAAATTAAATTTACCGTAAAACATTTTCAGATACATACTTTATTCAGCTTTTCTCCAAGTGGATGCTCTTTTTCTCATCCAACGAAAGTGGGAAAGAGGTTGAACAGTCCGAGCCATTGTGTTTAACTCCCCCAAGACCAAATAGCCGGCCAGCTACAGGCCTATTGGACTATTTCCACTGGAAACCCCGTTCAAGACTAAATTCATTGGTTTTCAATATCACCAATCAATGGAATATATATGCTTCGTAGCACGTTGATGGTATTACATTACATAGAATCGTCAGCTACAGCGACACGCACAATGAGATTTCTAGGATGTTTTATATAGATGGCGCAATCAACTCATGGCTACAAAGAAAAGACATGAGCAACAGCTAATATCGACGAACATCACCTCTCATCCTGTTTTCCAAAGTATTTTGCACTGTAACCACGGGACAGGTTAATACTGACCTCTGATCTAGGAAGCATAGCTTGAAGAACAATCGATACCATGTCGCTGGATCCATCGTTACATTCAGATGAATTGGTGTATCGCCGCACACATCAACTAGCATAACCGTGATATGCCAAAAACGAATAAGCCACCGTGTAGAGAGGGTTGCCTCAACAGTCTAGTTAGCACTACTCTATGCAAAATTTGAAAAGTCCATCTCCAAGCAGGAATATGACAAAAAAAAACGCCCAAAAACGAGCCACTGGCACGTCATGATCTTTTAAAAAACTTGCATAATGGAATGTCAAACGCAAAGCGTAAAACATTTAAAAACTAGTAGTTATTCAATCGTATGCCTACTCCGGCAAAATAGAGGCACCAACTACATATTCAGCAATTTACAGATGCATCAGCAGACACCAGATATGTCTCTTGCGCACCAACTCAGTTGTGGCCATGAGATTCTCCCTCAAAATGATGCAGTAGACTATAGTGATACCAGTAATCTCTCAGAACGCCAGTCTTCACTGTTCGATTCGGCAGTTATACCATCGCACTGTTGCAAAGACTGTTTCTATAACTGCATATCCAAAATTTACTAGAGTACTCGCAGTATGTCGTCGTAGGATGTCTTGACGGTTTGAATCTCCTGTTTCAAACCGATTTCCTTTCGTCCATTCACAAATCACGTTCTCCGAACTGATACGCCTGTATATCAACACCACCCATACATTGTAACCACACTGATCCAACCATTTCAAATAAGGGAAAAGATATTGATATATTCCACACAGCACATTGACTTACACACGGTCCTATGGCGGCCATTTTGAATGGATGCAACGCCGTCGTCAAAGAAAACAGAGCACATTTTGAACAATACCTATGAATAATTATTTCCTATAGATTATCTCATGATCATCATTGGAGATATTTATAGATCTTTAGGCAATGATTGCCTGAATCTGCCACAACCACGTTGCCATCGGATGTCACTGCTATCCCCTGTGGCCCATAGAGGGCGTCTGCTTGCGTGTTGACGTAGGAGAGGAAGGAGCCGGTGTTGTCGAAAACCTGAAAAGAGAGAAAAACCTAAAGATGTCGTAAAATGCGTTTGGAGCATGGAAGATATCCATCAGTTGATGTACTGTATATCTAAAATTTAGGGTAGCATGGCCCCTCAAATCCCATTGCCTTCCCACTATTTCCGTGCTCTATCCCCGAGGCGAGAAACACCAGGAAAGGAAGCGAGTTCTCTACTTCTCAAGATGCAAACCTCGACTACGCCAAGGATTATAAGCAGCAGTCAGCGAACATTTCCGAGGACGCACACCTGGCAAAGAAAAGAGAGAAGGTGCCCTTTAACTTACCTGTATTCTCGAGTTTCCCCAGTCGGCCACCAGAATATTCCCATGTTCGTCAGTGGCGACGCCTGTAGGTGCATTGAACTGTCCATTTCCCTCACCATTTGACCCGAAAGCGAAAAGGAAGCTTCCCTCGGAATCGAACACCTTGATACAGTGGTTATGGAAGTCCGATACAATGATATCATTCTCATCATTTACCGCCACGTAATGCGGCCCAGCAAACTGGTGATCCATGTTACCTCGGGAGCCGAATTTATGGATCATTTTCCCGTTGCTTTGGAATATGAAAACACAGCTGGCCTTGTTATCGACGACAATGATATGTCCATTCTTATCCACCGCAATTCCCTTAGGTCCTAACAGCTTTCCTGTGCCGATTTTGTTCAAGTATTTCCCATCCTGGCCGTGGATGCTGACCCATTTGTTATCATAGTCCGAGATCACATAATTCCCATTCAAGGTCACACCAACGCATGTCGGTCGCTGGAGCTGTCCCGCAGTACGACCGCGGATCCCAAACCTAAACTTAAAATCACCGGTGTTGTTGAAAACTTGAATGTTCTGATTGTTACTGTCTGCGACTAAGATCTTGCCATCCGAGGTCGTGCAAAGTCCCTGGGGGTTCGTGAACTCGCCCTTGTTGCGTCCTCTACTCCCAATCCTATCTAGAAGGTCATCCTCGATTGGGTTTGACCTTCGGTTTGACCCCTGCGACCTTGTACTTGTGGATCGCTTGGTGCGTTGTCTACTGCTAGACTTCGACGGGACCTTACCGGCGCTGGGTGGCTTTAACTCGTATCCATCCGGCTTTGGGACAGACTTTATCTTGAAAGGCGAACCCTTGATTGGGTCTCCATATAAGTTGATGTCCAGCTGATGCGCCCCGTCTTCAGTGGCAATATAACACAGATCGTACGCCCCACCTCCGTTATCGACGACTTCAGGGATGGTCACCTTCCCGCTACTTGCCGTCAGCTCCGCCGTGAAGATCCCATAACCAGATTTCGTAACGTCACCTTTTCGATCCTTGGTTGTCAGGCCTATGGTCGTCTTCACTCCAGTGAAACACTGTTTCAACCCTTCACCACTCGCAGCAGTCTCGTGTGCAACAGCAGAATTCGTCTTGACGCTTCCAAATCGCTTGATGACCTTCTCAATAGGTACCATATCGGTATAAAGAAGAACCAACAGATCGTTCTCATCCGGAAGGAACTGCTTCTTTGGCGAACTTAATACAGTCAATTTCTCACTCATTTCTTTCTTGACTAATAATATGTCTGTTTCGTTGCCATGTTTGACAGCATTTTCAGTAAGTTCACAACAACTATCAATAGTGTCCAAAAGATTCGCTAACATCTGTTTCTGTTCCTTCATCACCGAATGCTTCCTATCGTAAGCGACCTGCAAGTCGTCAATCAGACGATGTTTTCTCCTAGCGACTAAATCCTCGACTAATTCGAAGTTTTTCAGTATATCGGTCTCACATTCATTATAATTGCTTGTTAGATTGGTTTGAACTTCTTCTACTTTAACCAAAGCTTCCTGTACCAAGGAATATTTCGCCTTAACGTGCTCCAAGTTCGTCTGCAAGCTTGTTTTGATGTCATCCATGGCGTCCTGCAAGGGAAGTGTCACGTGATCCGCATGCTCCATTTCGGTGCATTTTTCGCAGATTGCAGTCTCGCAGGTATTACAATAGAATTGGAATGTCTGGCCCTCATGACTAGAACAACATAGAGAATCGTTGGTAGAGTCCACTCCATCAGAAAGTGCAAGTTCGCTTAGTTTGACAACATTATGTGAGGCGGTCACCTCATCCTCCTTGTGACCTTCAGCACAACTATCACAGAGGAAGCCATCACACTCTTGGCATTTGGTTGCCATCTTGCCCTGCGCCTGGCAGACAACACAATCCTTTTCAGCCGCCATTAGATCCATGAGCGTTCCTATCAACAGATTATTTTGAAGCGCCGAAACACCGTTTTTTGGTAAAATGCTTTGCTTTTGACACGTCGGACAGGATACGGAGAGACTCTCCGACGGAATGTACCGGTCCAGGCAGTGTTCGCAGAAGGTATGGAGGCAAGGCAGCACCTTTGGTTTCACGTACTCGCCAAAACAGATGCCGCAGCTCAGGAACTTATGGTCTCTGGGCGACTCCCAGATTCGTTCACGGTCGTCGGCCATCTTGATAGGTAACACCGTCGATACGGTGACCTGAAAGATAAAAGCGGGATTGCTGTGAGAGTTTGAGATGCAAGCATGTTTGAAGTGTTTTAGAAAATGGAAGGTATCAGCATGGGCAGTGACTAGAAAGAAAGTTGGTGGATATCTGCAGATGAAAAAATCATCCATGTAGAAATTAGCTTGGCACAAACGTTTTCTTATCTGCAAAAGAAATGAACAGGGTTCTGGAGAGCAGAAACGATCTCAGATTAAAAATCAATTAGCTGCGAGTGAAGCTGTTTGTGGTGAAATGGTTCGGAACAGCAACGGCTGCTATAACTGAGTCTTGATAAAACAAACAAAATTATCATCTAAGGAGATCGGATCGTTGCTCGCTATTATAAGAACATTTGTTCTGAAGAGGTTCTGAAGATGGTACAATTTCTACAAATATTAGCCTTAACTTTTTACCACACTGAAGATTTTTTTGGTGTTCGCTTGTGCACCATTCCTGACCCTTAACACTTGAATCGACACGGCGGGGAACTTGGTAACATGATTGACGATATCATGATCAGGTACATGATACTCTAGGTGCTTTATGGGAACGGAGTAGGAGTTATCAAGAACTTCACCGTCTGTGGCAAGCTAACTCAACTATCAAGGAAAAACTAACATAGCCCAAGATAAGACAGGAATATCATGCAGTCACTCGTGCCTCTCTGGTAAACCAGATGGTCGCTGATGTAGCATGGGGGTGCCATCTCCTTCCAAGAACAGCCTAAAGGAAGATGATACACAGATTGCTATGTAGGCACAGGCAACACGTTTTAGATTTAGCTGCGTTTAAACACAGCCACCACTTCGCGTTTCGGGTAGACAACTATCATTGTGGCAATTAGATGTTCCCTGCTCGGCCCTACATCGTGACTAGAAGACGTGATATTGATGCTTCTAGTTTTGTGGTTGTAGGTATCATAACTACCTTAATTTGAGTATTATCAATCTGATGTACCTCCACGAAGTATAACGTGTTAATTTATCGTATCTCATGTCTGAAGCCCAAGAAACCATATCATGCCGGAGTCTTTACCATCAGAGCAAGGCTTCCGGCGCGAGATGATCAAGTTTATTACACCAGTAAACATGAGAAGCTGTCAGGTACACGGCAAAGCCGGGGCAAGCGCTCGCGGCATTCTCGATAAGCCATTCTAGTCAGAGATGGTAAAAAAGTTACGAATTTGAGATGGGGGATTCCTGATGAAAGTGTTTTCCCACGTTTATAGTGGTATAGCCATCCTTGCCACAATTAGCAGTAGTGGAGAAGACGGAATTGCATCAGGAATGATGTGGCTTCACGCTCTTAAATATTAGTAAGAGAATGGTGATGATCCTATATCACCTTTCTTTGATCAAGTAATAACTTCATGCTAAGAGGAACTGTAGTATGAGCGGATATCGTATTCCATTTCTGTTAATTAGAAGATTCTCATGAAGACGCAAGACATCTTCTTCAATTGTTAAAAACGACCTTCCAGAATAGTAGAAGTAACCCTGGATACCACCAACCACTACAGATTCTACCAACAGACGTACCAAAGCCAAGGAAAGCTCAGAAGTTAACTGCTGACGGAACGCACAAAATCCAAAGCTATGTGAAATATGGCGAAGCAGGTGATTGAAGAATTCTGAGGGATTTTGCTCTATTGATATACTTATAGAAAATAAGATCAAATGTGTGCAAGCAAGCACACATGTTGTCAGTTGCAGAAATATCCGGCATGAAAAAAGCTATCCTGTTGTACATGGTAGTACACATGTATCGCAAGTCTGAATGACTATGAATGTACGCGTATAGTTGAAGTATAAAATATCGATAGACGTATGAATTCCATGAATGAAGAAGAATTCTCACAGGCTGTTTCCAGCTATTTATTGTCAGCAATATAACTCATCGTCTGCTGTTTGAGGTGACGCCCATGTTCAAATCGAAACTCAAATAGGCCTACAACTGCGCCGGCAAGCCTCCTCCTAATGGCGGAGGGACTTTCTAACAAGTGCTACCAAAGGTACTCTGCATCAGCTTTTTTGAAACACCTTCAATGGTTTTTCGGCGAACACAGACATGCACCCTTTTTTTCAGCGAAATGAATAACTATTTTCAGCTGCAAGGTTCGAATAGACCACGTTTGTGGTTATGATATTACCTTATCCCAGAGAGACAATAGCACCCTTCTGATGGAGAAGTATCCAACTGATCTGAAGCACTTTCAAGTGGGCTACGCAATTCGTCCCATCCGATGGTACATCATGATCAACAAAGAAAGAGAATGAACAACCGTAACACTCAAGAGCCGGACAAACAATGCAGCAATGACAGGGACTTATACAAACAAATAGATTAGTATAGTCGGAGCATCCCATGTAATTATTCGAATAACCGTACATAACCTGTGCGTATAACTGCGCGTATACATCTATGCATTTATGGACTTTATACTATGCACAAAACAGTGCAATAGACATCAACTACAGATTTACGATCGATTGAGTCAACTCGCCTGAGGACCTCCTGCAGCATGTCGCGCTGGCTGGACGTCACGGACGAGACGTGGCTTCGTGAGTCACCTATTCAGTGCATTGTTTCTACAGGCAATAATGCACAGCGCGTATGCACAGCAAGTCCATCTAGAAAATCGAAGGATACGTCAAGTCACTGACAGATCCTATTGAATCTGTGTTTGTTTAAGTTTCTCCCACTTCAATAACAAGCCACTAATTGAACTTCACTTCGTGACGTTTAACGATTCATCGAGAAGACGATAGTGATTTTGGGGAGAAAATTGCCGCTGAAGTATAAAACTTGATAGTACATCACCTCGGTATGCATCGTACATGATTGTAGCAGTACAACCGTAAATGACTCCACCAGCTGCTGCCACCATGGTAAAATCAAACTTACTGTCACTCGGATCCCATCATCAGATCATAAACACCATCTGAAACCTCTTGACGTGCACATCCAACTACACTTCGCTGCCTTTTACGGCAAAGCAGTGTTATGTCCATATTCCAACAGATTTATGGAAAAACGTACGGCTCCACCAGTTAAGCTTTTGTTTCTATATGATGTATATGAAATTACAAAGAGCACATGTGATTTTGTAAGCCGCTAGGGGTTTGCACAGCTGCTGAAATATGCAAACAACGCGACAGGAATTTCAATTATAACCGATATGTTTGCGTTTGTGACGTTCCAACCAGGCACCTAATTAAAAAGTAAGCTTAATGCGAATTGTGAACACACAGTACGAAACATTGCTTCGACCAGCTCTACCAGGGTTGGTAATGAGGTATCAGTCGTCCCTATCAAATACAATGACAACGAGTTAGTTACCGCTATTATTAAAAAGACGCCGAAAACAACATCATCACGGACCTATGTAGTCAGAGAGGCATGAGAGGCATTTGTGCATCAACTCCTTTCAAAGCTGTGCATGCACAGCAGATTGAAGATGCAGATGTAAGCAAGCTTGATACGGAGTTGAAACGTAACCACAAACGATATCTTATCTGCAGTTAATTCACTACAATAGTACAATACATTATGCATTTATCATCTCGTGTGGAAGGGGTTATGATTTTTATGCTATAACAGGTCGCAAGGTCCATAAAAGATATCAAATCCATGTCTTACAATAGAAAGTGTCAATATTTACCCACGTTCTGAACTTGCATGACTCTGTGTACCAGACGGAAACACGACTCGTATTCTCGTGCCTGGAATCTATCATGAGATGGAAGAATTCCCGAGTAAATTTCCAGGGAATGTCATTTTTCAGTTCTAAGTTAGAGTTAATTTTATATGGCATTTTAAGTGCTTTTCAAACTTGTCTTTCAATAAACCATGGAGTAATGAGACAAAGTCTCATATGCTATATCTTCTATCATTTTGAATGCTTTTACCTCTTGGGACAAGACATAGACTGCATGAACTATCGTTAAAGACAGATCACAATATTGTTAGTTCTTATATCAACACTCCTTAACGGTCAGTTCATTTGAGCTGACGGAATAAAAACAATGCTGATTGGAGAACAATAAGACCGGTCAATAGATTGATTCTGCAGAGGAACAATCCGACAAAGTTGGCTGATTGGTGTGTGTTTCAGCTGATTACGAAATATATTGGGAATTCGGAAAGCGACACGATCAAACGCTGCCAGAGCAACGACGCTGTTGGGTCTAAGAGCTACTGGGTTATCTATCTAACATTTGTAGTTTGGATTATTCGGAGTTGGCCCTAAAGAATACGGCAGAAGGAAAGTCGACCACAACTTACAGCCCTTGGAGTAGTGACGCCATCTATTTCTTGTCCGACTATTGTACCCGGCATTGCTTAAGTAGTATATCGGAATAATCCAACGTTCTGGATCTTTATTGGAGAAATAACCCAACAAGTGTAGTCTCAGAGAGAGAAGAACCAATCTTTACTAAAGCCCAATCATCGATGTTATATTCCATTTCAGGTATGAGAACCTACTGAAGTTTTAATGATGATTCACGACCCTCCTAAATCCTGGAGCGATACGAAACCTCTCAGTGTTCAAAGGAAGAAAGAATGGACCAAGCCTCTTGCTCTCATCGGTGAACATTCCTCTCATTATTGAGAGTAGAATCACGGAGTGAACTCCTGGACCACCTGGCGGACCAATTTACTAGGACGTGCCCTCCGTAATTGCATGTAGTGCACTTACGTGGTGGATCAGAGGACTTAGTTGCCATCGAGTAACATCCAACAATCATGATCAGAGAATGGTGTTGCCATTGCTACATCCAGCTTCTCATTGCCTCCTAAGCAAATGCCGTAATGTGCTGGCACAACAAGCCTTGCTCAAACTGGCCGGTTACTTGCTTGTTGGTTCACCAGTGGTACTCTATTTCATCTTTAAACTCAGTGAATTTACCAGATGATGTTGTTGATAGATTACTCATGATGGCCACCTTTCTTCGACTAGTGACTCAAACAGAAGTAGAAACTAAAACAGACTGTGCATCAAAACGAACTAACCGTCTTGGTGCAAAAAATACAGAAAATGCATCCGAACGGTGAAGAATAAACCATTGCCTAGAGCAGTCAATCTCGTCATTACTTAGAGCAGATTCACGGCATCAGTGCAATCAGCAGGTAAGCCCTGCTCCAGACCAGTCTCATTACCACCTGATGCATCCTTCAACAGGGCTGCCGCAGCGCCTTACAAATTGTCAAGTTCTTCTTTTCTTGAAATTTACTTCAGAAGGTACATAACGAAGAGCTGAATCATCGACGGTTCATGGTGAGGCACTGTTAGAATCTGAGAGATTGCCGTTTTTGGAGAACTACATTCGCATATCGATCGAAAGCTTTAGTAGACTGTATAACAGGTCGATCAAGAACTGAAACATAAACCCAAATGCAACACTATTATCTCAACAAAATACGATAATGGCCAAGAATGACGACATCATGAGATCACTACTTTCAGTTTAGACATTTTTGAAAATTTACCAATAAAGTCGTGTCAGGTGAGGCCTCACAATATTATGGGAAGCCCAGAAAGAAAACGAACTTCAAAACTTTTTATCTTATCAAATTCATCACACCCACAATTTCACACAGATGAGTACCTTTACAATGAAATTATTGTCTTAAGTATCTTGAAGTTCCTAAAACGAGCTCATTACCGTGTACTTGCATATTGACCGCAGGAAAACCCGAAGTGATGAGTAAGTCAACTATCGAACCGCTAAGGAATCGATCGTTTCATGGCGAGATACAGATAAGACCATTTGTTGCCAAACAAAGCCTATGTTGACATTGTTAAAATTACAAGTATGTCAGACTTGACAGATAGATAGCTTTTTTATCAATTCCTGTCTTATCGAAAGGGTAATTCCTCGTTTCCTTTGTTTAAGCTATGACATGAGAGTAGGATTTTGCGATTGCGATAATGGTGACAAGGAAGAGCTGAGGATGATAATGATACCAGTGCTACTAAACTGATTGGTAATGTATATGTAGGCCTACTAGATGACAATGACGGTGCTGTGATTCTGGAGGCAATATTGATGACAACGAGGAGGAATGACGATAATACAGTATGTGTGAATATTTTTTACGATGATGGCGTTTGGAACGTAATGCTTTTTTTATGAAATGGCGAATCTTATTATATTAATTACAGTTAAAGGGGTCAAGCCTAAAAAAGCGGTACATCTTAAAGTATGGTGACCGATGATGATGATGATGATTTAAAAATGGCGACCATATGCATTACATATTTCTGGTGGTTAATCGATGATACAATTCTGGTAGTAGGTACTAATGGTATGATGATGATGATAATTATGATGATGACGAAGATGGTATTATGGTTGTAATGATTACGTGATCCCACAGAGCAAGAGAGTGGCAAAACAAATCTTTGAAAATCGCAATTACCTGTTTCACCCACTGTGCAATAGACATCATCCAACGGTTATTAGAAGATGAAATACGATATAAAACTGTCTGCCTTGCCTAAGACACTACGCTAAGAAAGAATACGTTGAAGACACTGTACGTGTTTCATGTGGTTAGCTCTTGTCTATGTTGTGGTTATATTTCTATCAATGCTTCAATAGAACTGACAGATGATAACAATAATGTTGAGATCTCGTTGAATCCTCTTCAAGCGAATATTAAGTGGGCAACCTCGAACCTTGGTTCGCACATATTGTGCTCGTACCCAGGTAACAAGGGGACGTGTCAGCACTTCAGCATTTTACAAGATAAAAGTCAGGCCGACGTAATCCAAAGCAATGCCAATGGGAGTTCAAAATTGCATATAAAGCATGCCTTATCATGCTGACCTGACCCCGAAATATCACTGGGTCAATGTACATGCTTCAGTGGTTCTATCCATGAAGCGTGTCCATTAGTATGGTTCCTGTTACTGAACAAAACAAGGCACTCAATTTCGAAAACATTTTGAGGATTGCCCGAGTATTGGCGGACGTATTAGATGCCTTATTAAATCTTTTGATATTTCTTGAAATCTTTGTACGAATCAACCGGATATGATTATTAGATTTTGTCTTCCAGTGACATGAAATTTTGTCAGGTCTTTCGATGCATTACAAGCCAAATGACATTAACTTGTGTGAGTAAGGATGACCTTCTCCCCTCTCCACACCCAAGAACGATATTGGGACATCGAAATGATTCTAGAGACTCGAACTTTTTCAACCTAAGCCCCTGCAGAACATTGCCACCATAAACCTCTTCTTAGTAGTCTCACCAGCTTTACAACTTCAGATTTGAAAACAGTGTTCACGCTGAAATACTAAGGAAAAAACACTTCACCGTCATTACTTAGGGCTGGAACTCCCGATCATGTCTGGCCAGACCTTCCAGGTGAACCTAAAGTAACCTTTGTCATGTTTGTAGTAGATTTCGTTGTTTACTGCGTAGATTAGCATAATGATATTGTTTACAGAAAAGATCGACATTAAATCAATAACGTTGTTGACAATCACATAACATGCATGGACAAAATCTCGGAGACGTCTTTTCCCGATATCAACACGATTTAGGAATTAAAGTGTCATCGATCTGGTTCATATCAATGATAGACTGATAAAACCCGACCATAAGTATAGACAGACACAATAAAAGTCATTACACTTCAAATCTTATTTACCTTTGTTGTTGACCTCAAGTCGTATCGTGAAATCTTTGGTTGTCAATTTTACGGGCAACGGCCGGGATTGAGCTCTGTCTAAGGGTGTGACCTGTTCGATATATATATATCCCCAAGTTGATCAATGCCTATTGCTGACAAATATTTTGGAACATTAGGAAAGAAATTGATATTACTGTACATGTAACAGTGTGTGGCATCGGCGTAAAGCCTTGCCTGTTCTTGACCCGTTGCACGGGCAGCCCGAGTAAACTGAACCTCCTGTAAGATAAACGGGTATGACCAGTCTTGGCCTGTACCAAAATCCTCAATCGCAGCAACAATGTGGACCAAACCGTAAATCAGCCTATATATTTTCATTGAAATCTTAAGCGAACGCCCCCGCAAGAGATGCCAATACAAGATCCGTGTTCTCTTGCGTTAGCCGTCTTTCGCTGGTAACCAACGGCGACAAGCGGATCAACATAGTGTAGAGAGATGAAGAAGAAATCGATGAATAACAAGTGTCTAGACTGAGCAAAAGTCGTCTTCAGATGGCCAAGTGGGTTATTAGGCAGGTTTAGCACGACGAAGTGCGAAGGTCTTTGGTGTTGTCAAATCCTGCGCGACTTCATTTGCGTGACACTCGTAAATTAGCTGTTATAATATATACTTAGTTGTAGGATAAAACGATTAGACACATTCACATACTTCGTATTTCGTCGTTTGTCGTTCGTAGCTCTTCGTAAGGCTTGCAAAACCAGTCTAGTGCATCGTTTAAGAGATTCAACAAGGGAATGAGGAATGGTATCATATTACCGATCCCGTGCAATAACAATATATCATTTGGGGGAAGACCAACACACACAAATAAAAACTACCAGACAAAACAGAAGATACATGTAGGCAAAAACCATCATTGCCCATGCCATCTGTTTACCAATCATTGAACCAGCCAACCACCGCTTGTACCATAAACTAAGCTAATATAAAGGAGCTTTTTGATATCTGTCTCAAGTACAGTTCGTTCCAAAAGCGTAATTAGAAGGTTGAATTGCTAGATTCGTAAATCTTCACTTAACTATACGTTTTAATTGCTATTTCATTTGGAGATGTTTTAGTTTCACCACAGAGTCGATGCCAAGTTTGAATGATGATCCCAGTGGACCGGCTTAAAGGAGGCGAGCATGTGCGAATGGTGCACTCATAATCGTTCATTTTGAGAGAGCTTAAGGATCGTCCCCATCGGTCCCATCGATTGGAACATAGTTAGTTTAGTGATTATGGTCTTATCAACAGAAAGAATAAGCATTCTGGGTTGCTTCTCTAGTATACTGTTTTAACAGACTTCATCAGCGTGATTACGACGAATAACATTAAGGCTTGAATGGCTATGAGTGTACAAGAAGGTCACAGTTAAATCAATCAGCCAACTAAATGAATATGACGTCATCAATGGCGATGGTGACTCATGTCTCTTCTCTCAACCAGCAGTGATTATGATTTGCTTGGATCGATATGCAAATGAAGAGCATCAAGTTGCGTGGAGGCTGGTTTTGAGTATACTCCGGACGCAGTGGTGTTGGCCTTGTCCCTCCCGATAAATATGATGACGGGCTGCATCGAAAAATGGCGCCGTGAATCCATCTTTCGGAAATTACTTTCGTTTTGAAAGTGACACGATACAAGTGACAACATCCCGGCCTAATGGTGATCACTGACCTAAAATGACGGCCTAATGCTATCATTTATTCACGTTAACATTCATATTCATATTTTTATGGCAAATTTGTCTTTACAACATGTGTTATTCGTGTCCAGCCACGTATTGTATTCATTCCAGGGATTCATCGATTCTGCAGCTGGACTAACTGTAACATAGTCGGAACGAGTTGTCGACTGTATATTGCCGACAGAAGCACGACCGCAGACGACCAGAAAAAGCCGGATGAATACGGCCCTGCAGTTTCTTCGCCTAATAGCCAAAGAGCCCAAAAGCCATAGTGACCATACTCGAACTACCCTCATGTGACTTGCATAGTCTACTGTCCTGTCTGGTACCACGTCTGGTAACACTCCGGACGCAGTGGACCGGCCTCGTCCTTTAATCTGGTACATTAAGGAAAGCCGATCAGGATGACGAAATGGTCTGCATAAGATTTCTACATTTTGTTGGCTATACCGGTATATGTACTAAATTATATCTGGATAGTCTGCCCGATTGCATTTTCCCAGCAAGACGATAAAATACAAATATAGTGTATAAATGAATAACAACCGCTCGTATATATCAGACGCAGACGCCGGGAGGAATTTATTCAATTTTGTCGCCATGGAAACGGAACATGTATGGTTTGAATCGGAAGCAATTGTGAAAAAATGCTTTGTCACGATCGCAGGACAAAAGAGAAATGAGTGCAATAAAGGTGACCAAAATTATTTTGTGTTTTACCTCGTTCAGTGTGATATTGTTCCATGTTAATGGCACGTTGGTGCACTGGTTTCAGCTCCTGGTGATGAGGTTTTATGTTGGACAAAATATTATGGGACACCCTGTGTATATATGGTGCGTTATAAATGTATAACATGTAATGCACACCGGCATACCGGCATCTGGGTGCAGCCCTAAAGATTCGCTGATAAACTGTCATAACAACACCAAACCGGGCATGTGGTTTCTCACCGTTGGCGCGAAATGACTGTTCGTCTTACAAAATGTCACCCCATCCCCCAATTCGAACCCGCACGACCTTGATTTTGGGCCAGACTTACCTGCGTTTCAAAAGCATGCGTTCCATCATGGAGTCTTAACCATTCCTAGCGTTCCTCATTGAATAATATATCGAGAATGGACGCCTCCTTTCAGGCAGAAAATGGAAGCTGCGAGATAGAATCGATTTCTCATAATGAGGAATAAATTATTGCAGACGACATCGCGTAGAGCATTCTCTTGGCGCAAATATTGACGAAGCGTGCGCGATGACATTGTGCATGCAAGCTTCAGGTAGTGTTTGGAGTTTGAAAAATATACTGGGTTTGACAAAGAATTTGCGTATCTAAAAACTATACCAACAAACAAAAACATGTCCAGGTGTTATAATAAGCCCATCGTCATAATCGCTCAAGTGTCCTTCAGTAAAGGACAGTGAGTCTTTGATAATTCCTTAAACAAAGACACCTAATTACTAATCATCCTTATCCCGAGGAAGATTTGACCATTTGCTCACTTAGCGTGGTCATATTGACAAAAACTGGCTATTTAATTAGTAATTAACTTAAGTCTAGGGGCAATTAGCATACGTCCTATCCTATAAAAGCTGGTGAAGCCGCTTATAAGCCATTGCAATAGTTTAAGAGGAAGGGAGCAGGAAATTTCACATCACTCCCAGAACGATCAGGTCAAAACTTCCTAAGGACAGCATCACACAGCTATGAAGGTGAGACAGTTATTTCTCAAATTTTCCATCGTCTTCTTCTATACACGAGCTCACCTTGCACGAGGAGAGGAGTATGCAACTGGCCCTGGTATTTAATGGTGCATAATGATGAATATTTCCTAACTTTGGTAGCATTTCGGATTTCCTCCAGGTTGTTTTTTTCATTGTGAATATCACCCCAAAAAATGTCACCCCTGCAACAGTCCCCTTGAGCAATCCCAACGCTGTCAAAGGATGACTCGCCAAGCGATTTGTGACTTGACCGTCTGAGGTCGGGAGTGATAATCAGTGTGTTCTCGGTTCGAATCATGTTTCTCTTTCCGCTATCTGACTTTCTCTTTATTTTGCAGATCTCGATTGCATGCATCGCTTACTTCGTCATGGTTTTGGTAGCTCTACTACAGAATCAAGTCCAAGGTAAGACATGTTTTGAAATATTATACATTATTCATACAATGTACATACCACAGGGACACATGCGGGCGCCTTCTGTCGGTGTTGGTACAACAACCACAACCTAACCCCTCATATCGGTCACGGGAATTGTCCCTTTACTGGCGGGCGGGCTGTCAGATAAAGAGCATTACTGGAAGACTGTAAGGTTGACAAAATCTAAGTTATACCTTCTTTCTCTTAATAGGGATGAGCCCATTGGGCCAGTACACCGTGTGCATCCGCGAGTGCGAGACCATGATCTACTTGAAAAAGAACAGCTGCTGGAACCTCATCACACCATCATGCGACGAAGCGCACGACAGTTTTGTTGACTTCTACCTGTGGGCGAGGTGCATGCAGGAGTCTACTGCGGTTTGTACGGACAAGTATCACGAATGCATCCAGGGGTGTAAGGAAATTCACCGTTCGAACGTCAGAAAACAGAGAACCAGGAGAATCAGGATAAACGGAGAGAAGAACTAAAGGTCTTCTGACTTTTTAACAAGAAATATGCTGTAACTGTAAATTGTGTGATTCACATTTTCGTCAACAAAATATTGTTTTCTGAATAAATCCTGTATCAGTAAACTTTCTTTTGTTAACTTTTTTGCCTGGCCAAATATGTTATTGGCTACTTCGCACCTTTAAATGCAAGCACTAGACGCGACTTCCCCACCCGCACCAATCTCCACTGGGCTCAATACACCAGACACATTTTAGCTTTACATTCTTCCCCTTTTCCCTTCCAGTTCCCCTCCTTTCACTCCTCTTACAAATTTCACGTCTGACCTTGATACCACCACCGTATCACCCCATCGAACTGGGAGTCCAAATCGCCGTCACGGCAAAGATTGACCGTGTGACTTTACAGTAAGTTGTTGTATACTGTAAAATCAACTAGTAACCATCTTGACTTGCCAGATGGGAAGTTTATAAAAATATGGACTTTGACACAACGCCACAAATAATATGGAATAATTGAACATATGTATAAGTATGTTTTGAGCGCTGCAACATGCATAAACATATTAAGTTAATGATAATGCATTAAAATGACAAGCGCTGTTTAATATGCATTGGAAATGTTTTTATTACGCGTAGTCTCTATTGGATCTCCATGTAACTTTCCAACTGGCATGAATATGCATGCAGCCAGCCTTGTCTACCTACGAAAATGCCACTTTTGTTTTTAGTGTTTCCATTTCTGATAGTTTCCCCTCCTTGTTTAGGAAAGGTAAAAACAGATTCACACGTTTTCCTATCATCCCCTCTATTAAAAAGTCATGGTTTTTTTGACCGTCAGTAGTTTATGAGACACTGCGATATTCGGAACAACTAAAAACGTTACACTATGGGATGCCCTTATTCGTCCAATTGTATTGAAATGTTCGAGGACGGCTGGTCGGTTCCGGTCTCCCGGTCAATCACGACGCGGTCAGAATGGGGTGGTGGACTCTCTGAGGGATATCTGCGGAGTATATTGAAAACCACAGGTTCGGCTAGGATGCTGCGTGAGCCGCTATCTGGGACAATACAAGATTCAGAGAGAGTCGTCTGCATTAACTTCCAGATTTACGTCTCTAGATGTCATAGAAACATAATTGCTACAGCAATCAGAATAATTCTGCAACTATTGCGTGGTATCAGGAAAAGAAACGACATGAATACAATCATCTTTTTAAATTCTTTTATTCAGCTGTTACACGTACAATTATTTTAATCGTCGTCCTCTTCTGATGAAGACGAGGACGAGGACGACTCGGGTTTATTTGAGTACACGACTTGTTGTGCTGCAGGGACATAACTGTAGGTGACCTGAGGCTCAGGAGATTGCTGGCCATAGATGATCTGAGGAGATGGAACGTTGACATACTGGGTCTCGGGCTCTGGTGCAGGCACAGTGATGTACTGCGTCTCGGGCTCCGGTGCGGGCACAGTGATGTACTGGGTCTCGGGCTCCGGGGCGGGCACGTTGATCACGTGGACGTGGGTGACTGGAGCTGGTGGCGGTGGCCGAACCACAGGCTCGACCACAGGGCAGCCTGTTTACAAAAATTAGGTTATATGAGTGACACTATCACATTTTGTAGAAATAGATTTTTAAAAAGACTGAACGCCAGTATCGAGGTTGAGAATCCGATTTTGAAGAACAACCAGGGCCTATTCATGAGATTCTCTCAATCTCAGTCAGAGTTACCACAGTCGCTAGGCCCTAGTGCTGGTGACAACGCCAAGGAAAAACGCTGGCGACAAAAGATTGAAAACTCTTTCCCTAACATGTCATCAGTCCCAGGTAATTGGGTGTTTGCCACTTGTTGTCGGTACCTGGGGATGGACCTATGGCTATGCCAGGCACACACGCTGCTATTTCTGTCTTCACGACGACCACGTCGCCTAAGTATAAATTTCCCTACCTTCTCGTTGCCACATTCGTCCCATCTGGCGCTCTCCTGCCCCCACCGCGTTATTGCACATGGCCGACTTGAGCTGGCACCTCAGTCTTCTTCCGGGCATGTCAACTTTGAACCAGTAGCCTCTGCAGCCGGGGGTGTCGTCACATCTGGCCCGACATCCTGGATGTCTTTCGCCGTGGATCATGCTCCCAAGATTGTGACCCATACACTCTCCCCTGATCAAAGGAGTGTAATGGCCTTTACATGCCAGGGAAGCTGGAATGTGAAAAAGGGAGATTGCTTCATCATAAACTTTTCCTGAGGGTGCTAACTATTATGACAGTTTGGGCAAGACAAGTCAGCTGTGGACCATGTCGAGACGTTCGGATTCTGTCAAAATGTCACATCTATTGTAGACCTATTAGGAAAAAGACTCACCTGTGACGGACACTAGCAAAACGGCGACGAACAAGGGAGTTGACATCTTGTAATCGTGCTGCAGTAAAAGAAAGCACTGGTTAAAAATCGATGCGTTCCCTTCCCCTTTTAATGCAGGGTGTGTTTACCTGGTTACTGAGTACAGTTACTATTCGTCCATCTTGACAAAGGGTAAGGTCGGGATTGTGAACTCCCAAAACCATTAGGAATTGAAACATCAGAATCACCCGGTAGTGGACTCCATGCACCTGAAGACACCTTCACAAACAATACGGACGTGTTGACAGCGTGTGGCTGGATTACCCGAAGACTACCATACAAATACCATTTGGGCTTTCTTTACCATCAAAAACTCACTAAGTCCTTGAGAGAGAACCTTGCCGTGTTAGCATCAACTGGACTCTACTGGAAATATAAGCAGCACAGGTGTATTGTTCTAGATCAGTCTAGACTAGATATGAATAATTATTTTCAGAGTATTACCCTTCAATGGTTTATTCATTTTTGGTTATGGCCATTGTTACAGTTAGGGACCGTAACGAAAGCCTTTCGAGGTGAAAGGCAAATGATTACGCTTTCCGTTTCGTCTTTGTTTTAGTAAGCAGTGACAGCTTTCATCTAAGACGAAACGAAAGCTCTGTCTCCTCGAACAGTTTCTGTTTTTCAGTCTTTTGTCTTTTTCTCTCTGAAGACACCCTTGATGCTGATGATTGGGATGTAAAATGAATGATGCTTCCGCTTGGGACCAAAGCAGATGTTGTTCCAATAAGCATCCAGGGACATTGTCACAAATACTACCATGGTATCCAGGGACATTGTTACAACTGCTGGTATGGCATCCAGGACGTTGTCACAACTGGTGGTATGGGATCCAGGGACAAAGTCACCACTTACTGGTGAGGTATGCAGGGACAGTGTCACAACTACTGGTGGGGCATCCAGGGACGTTGTCACAACTGCTGGTATGGCATCTGGGGACGTTGTCACAACTGGTGACATGGGATCCAGGGACAAAGTCACCACTTTCTGGCGAGGTATGCAAGGACATTGTCACAACTACTGGCATGGCATCCAGGGACGTTGTCACAACTGGTGACATGGGATCCAGGGACAAAGTCACCACTTTCTGGCGAGGTATGCAGGGACGTTGTCACAACTGGTGACATGGGATCCAGGGACAAAGTCACCACTTACTGGCGAGGTATGCAGGGACATTGTCACAACTGGTGACATGGGATCCAGGGACAAAGTCACCACTTACTGGCGAGGTATGCAGGGACATTGTCACAACTGGTGGCATGGGATCCAGGGACAAAGTCACCACTTTCTGGCGAGGTATGCAGGGACATTGTCACAACTGGTGGTATGGGATCCAGGGACAAAGTCACCACTTGCTGGTGAGGTATGCAGGGACATTGCCACAACTGGTGACATGGGATCCAGGGACAAAGTCACCACTTACTGGCGCGGTATGCAGGGACATTGTCACAACTGGTGGCATGGGATCCAGGGACAAAGTCACCACTTTCTGGCGAGGTATGCAGGGAAATTGTCACAACTGGTGACATGGGATCCAGGGACAAAGTCACCACTTTCTGGCGAGGTATGCAGGGACGTTGTCACAACTGGTGACATGGGATCCAGGGACAAAGTCACCACTTTCTGGCGAGGTATGCAAGGACATTGTCACAACTGGTGACATGGGATCCAGGGACAAAGTCACCACTTTCTGGTGAGGTATGCAGGGACATTGTCACAACCACTGGCACGGCATCCAAACCATCGATCTTAACAACCAGCAACCTGTCACAGGTTGAGACATGTCTTAAATTTACGTGGCAGAAAAAGAAACAATGGCACCTTATTTGTTATTTACAAATATTTATTTCTCAAGTAACGCATCACACACTGTAATTTGACACCTGCATCCTAACTCAATGTACAAGTGACCCACTTTGTACTCCTGAGAAAGCAGACTTGAGTAGAGTACAACACACCTGTCTCTCAATCAGCCAATTTTCAAGCTAGAACAACACAAGAGTTCTAAAGTCTTTGGCAAAACCTCCACTATAACGAACCATAAATTCTGCGATTCCTTTGCTCTTCTAAATATTCCTCCATCTTTTCCCAACCGGTCTTTTCCGGAGGGTAGTAATGTTTTGGTGGTTGTCCTTCCCGTAATCTGACAAAGTAGTGCGTGTATCTGTGGTCGATGATTCCAAATCTCGGTCCCATGTGCTTGCGGTAACCCTTGATCGTAATTGCTTTCCCAACAAAGGAATCAGCTGGAAAGAAGGAAGAACAATTGAACATCCATGTACCAGGACTATGTAGCAAGTCCATTTCTAACAAGCTTTTAGTTTTACCACACAAAAATTGATGATTTACCAGGAGGATCAAGTTTCGTATTTTGTAATGAATTTCTGCTGTTACTTTTAGTTGGTAGTGTGTCCCTTTTTAGATAGCAGGTAGGCATACCTACCTATCCATAAATTGGACCTGTATTCGACATTATAGTCATTTATCGCGATCTCTTGAGCTTCTTCAAGAACCTGTGACAAGTAAGAGAAACAACGTAAGATTTATGATGTCACAACTCTACCAAATCTTGATTCATCTTCAACAGCAAACAAAGCAACATATAGCAATTTTTAGATGATCATCTTGCTTGGCAGATACTTGCCTTTTTTATTCCTCGCAAATAATGGTATACAAACCTCTTTTACTATTTTGGATCCCTTCTTCACGTGAAATGTCATTTGTTTTAAAGCCTCATCGATGGACAAACCGCGGATCTAATGAAAAGAGAAAGACTACGTCAAACTGTGAATCCATCATCTTCTTCTCGTCTACATTCACTCAGATACTTCTATACAACAGATGCACTTGAACATCATTGCCATTTATGCTCTGTCAAAGTTTTAAAAACTTCTTTTCAATTGGTGGAGCATGTTCGCCATCTGAGAACCTCCACCGTCCATGTCACAACTGCAGCCATAGTTTTCATTGGCTTTAAGTTTTAAGGGTGGCATATTATTGACATTTTTTATTGGGAATGCAGAAGTAACGCTGCATGAAAAGGTTTAGAGGAGCCATTCAGAGAGCACGTCATTTGAACTAAAAAGACATCAGTCTACAATGACATCAACTGTATTGAATTTCTAGTCTTGTTGGTATTGGCTGTGGTTTTATTGATCATACCTACCATGGCAGCCAAGTACCACAACGTTTTATAACTGTATTTGACATTAGAACGAAGGTGACAGATTTCCTGAAAAGAGAATTTTGATCTTTAAAGAAAACTGACTCAACACAGCAATGAGGACTCAAGTATCTAGAACACTAATATGAGGCATTTCTTTGTCATGGACTTCAGTAGAAAGAAGAGTTACTAGTAACTTATAACAGCTCTTGACCCAACAACTAAAGTTGTTTGATTGTTGTGTGTCCGAAAATGATCAGCTACAGCTACTTTTTGGACAAGGAAAGTATTGAAACATTCTCTGGTAGCAGTTAACCTGTATTGAAAGTCATCATCTTAGGATTACTTACAGCAGGTCTTCTGGGTTCCCCGGGCTTGGTTGGGGGATAAACAACATCATTATATTTTGGCCAAACCAACGGCTCTCTTGGCTGAATCCTGAATGTTTTCTCCAAAGTGTTTGACGTGTGGATGTTACTGGTAAGCTGGATAGCGGCCAGTTGTTTGGTGCAATTTTCCAACAACGACCTGAAAATAACAGAAGGAATCCAGTGGATGATAACTAGTGTACAAATCAACTAGACTTCTTGGCCAGCTGATAAACCTTGGGCAAGTCATCTTATTGCTTGGCACTTTAACGTCATGCTAAGGAAAAATGTTTGTGACTGTTTGTGAATCGTAGCATTCCATTAGCAATCTGAGGAAAAATCAAAGTGCTCATAGAAAGACTAAAGAGTGGCAGTGATTCCTTCTGTCAGTCCACACACCATGCTTACCTTTGTGCAAAGAGACATCTCGATGCATTCACAGCAGAAAGACCTATAAAAAGACAACAGAAAGAGAACCAGGAATAAGTAATTTAAACGTAACCATTTGATGGAAATTAGTGATTCTCCCCAACGGCACGCGGCGCCACCGTAGGGTCGAAAAATTTCAACGCCTGGCAAGGTTGAAAGTTCAAAGCAAATTACAGAATATCTATCAATATTTCAGTACATGTTCTCCATTACAGTTTTTTCACTTATCATTTTTCAGCAATCTGATAACTCGATTAGGCATGATTATTCTCTTATTATGCATAAAAAGATGATTTCTTTCGAAAAACACTCACATTGCCGGAGACCGGCCATTTTCTTTCGTGTACGATTACCGTTGTCGATTCGTAGAAAGTTTGAGTCTAGATGATAAAACATAGAAAAGTTTCTAGTATTTCTTAATGACAAATTCATCATTAATAGGCTAGTTTCTTGAAAGTACTAGATCAACGCGTTTTTTTAACTGGTATTAAGTATACCCGAATCGCGAGAATTAGCTTTATCCGACGGTTTTAATCATTGGCTATAGGTGGCGTTATACCCATGTGTAAATTCTCAGCATTTTTGCAAACATAAAAACTAATTTTTAGAACTTGTAAGAAAATATTCAGTTTTTGTATACCCCTCTATCGATTAATCACATCCTGACAATATATTGAAATGAAACTTATGCCTGAAACTATTTCAAAACATGCTCAAAATGGCGACAAGGCGATGCCCTTGGAACTTTATCGAAATGTAGGCAGGTGTAACAGTAGATTTAGTCCTTGACAACTTTTGTGATTTTTCCGCAATAACTATGATGCTTGATAGAATAGAGTCCTGAGAATGAAGTGACGGGTGTACCTTGTCCATAGAATTATCTGGCTGTCCAATAGATGGTTTGTAAAAATACTTTTCACCCATTTTGTTGTATACACTTGCAATTACCATCAAAATTTATTTTCAGAAGAGTTAGACTATGAACAAGTTGGCCGCCAACAACCTGAAAAAAGGCTTCTGGCCTTGGAAAGATGGACCTTACTCGCAGTTTCCTGATCACTACAAGAGAAGAGTCATTGAGAAGTTCACCAGACAACCCATACCTGTTCACTATGTTGAGGAACCGAAGTGGAAGGTTATTCCAGAGACTGGGGAGCGGTGCGTGCTAAAAGTCACAACCTCTGTCCAGAGAAATGCTACATGTGCTGCACTGTCCAATCAGTGATTTCAAGAACTTCATTATCATTGCCATATGTGATATCAGAAATGGATAAACCAGCTCGCTTTTTTTAATCCATACTACTTGCTCTGTAGATCCAAAATGATCCGTCAGTTTGGTTATGAATAAGGTGAAGAAATACTTAATGCCTCAACTCATCAAAGCACCAAAATTGTCCTGAAAAATTTCTTGATTTGACCTTTTCCCCCATTGCAGGATTCGGAACCAAACTCCACCAATCCCACTTATATTCCCCAAGGAAGCTCTCGAGGGTCTGTGGGGAGGGGAAGGAATTATACGTGGATTCATCAAGAGGCATAGGTTTGCCAGAAGGTGGGTTTACTCATTAGACAGGACACCAGCTAGACTTTCTTGATAGGATGTTTACCATTTTAAAGTTGAGGGTCCTTGGCCAAGTTTTCGGGGCGCTTCTTGAGCCCTGATTGTGTCCTCCATTAGGTTCCAGTCCCTGAGCTTATTGCTCACCAGCTCATATTGCTCAGTATACATATACAGTTAATGAAGTGATGATCTTTTCTGAATTTCAGATGTCCACATTTTTGGAAACCAAGACTGATCAAGCACACATTATACAGCGAGATCCTTGACCAATGGATGCCAATTACAGTTACTTTCAGGACATTGGATCTTATTGACCAACATTATGGGTTTGATAACTACATATTAAAGGTGATTAAAGGCCCTTGGGCATTTGTCTTTGGGTCGCACTGTCATATCCTGGATTCTGTAGCATTAAGGAACTGGGAGTATCACTCCATCTAGAAAAAAATGGCCCATCGCAGGTTAACTTCCCTGTCATGGTAACAAATTCTGTGACCAAGAAACAGAAAGAAACGTGTTGTTGATAATTCCTGTTTTGCTGTTGTTGATAATTCTTGTTTCTTTCCAGACCCACGAGGTGGACCTGCAGTCTAATCTTGGCATGAAGCTGAAGCGTGAGATGATCATCACATTGTCGAGGAAGTCCATGTATCCTGATGATCCAGTCAAGAGGGAGGAAATATACAATAAATATAAAGAGTTTATTATACCGGTAGGGAAACTTCTCATTGTGGTGACAGCCATATCTTGAGAAACTTGTCTGCTCGAATTTCGGACAGGCATCAAATGACCAAAGATTCATTTACCAGTAGTTTTGATTCTGTTTTTGTCCAATAGATGGCATCATTGAAAATGGAAGAGCAGCTTTGAGGGCAGGAAATGTCCTTGTTTTCATCGATAAACTTGATTTCCGTTTTATTGCCACTGGAGATGGTGCAGGTTGTGATAATGTCTTTGATTGAAGACTGAGCTTGATGTGATGATGTCTTTATAACATGCCAAGATTTCCACAACATATGAATCACCTAAAACATTCAAATAAGAATAGATTTCATTTTAGATATATCTTTATTTACATAGATAATTTGTGTATATACATATTTACATTAATTTACAATACTTTTACCTCTTTGGTTTTACATATTTGGCTTCATGAGAATCTCACACTCAGATTCAAATCTCTTCTCTTAAGCTTTAAGCTTTTACGAAATAAATGCAATATTATGAAATTCTTATAATTGCAACAGATACCATTCATCGTTCACATGTCTGACAAGTTTTAATGACACTCTCAAATTGTTTTCTTGTTGACCTGTATGGATTGTAAGACCGACTTGTCCATGAAATATGAAAATTGTTGACTAGGTGGAGTCTTTTATCATATAGCACCAATATTTCAGCACATAATTATCACTAGAGTTCATATGAATCCAGCATCGCCATGGAACAACTTTGCCAATTTACAACTTCCAAGGCTTTTTGACAGCTTGGTTTAAAAAAGTAACAACCTTTGGGTTTCTTGGAAATGTTAGCAAAGTTTTCACTTGGTTTTACTTTGAATTCACAGTTCACACAATTGTCTTTAGATATGTGCGAGCGTCTTGATCTGATTAATAGAGTCCTTGTCTTTGCGATGAAACAAGCTACTGAACACTTTCAGCTTCTTCTTGATGTCTTTCTTCTTCTTGTACACCGTGTGACGATCGTTCGATAACTTATCATCGCTTTCGGAACTCGATTTCTTGCCGCGGATCTTGCTGTTTGAACGTTGTACGATTTTGAAGATATTTCCTCGAGTAAGTTTTCGTTTCGTCGGTAGAACTATAGGTGAAGGTGGGCCATCCGGAGATGGAAACAGCTGCTTGCGAATATTCTGCGGAGAATTGTCACTATTCACGATAACAGGATTCATGAGTGTTTCGTCTTCATCCTCAGAAACGCAGGGTGAGTTCATCGGCACAGCAACAGGCGACTGAACACAAGAGTCTTTGGACGAGATTGGGCTGATGCCAAGATTGAAGAGCATTTGCGATTGTGGCGGGTTCAGAATCGTGATGGCAGTCGATTCTTCACTGATGGACGTACAAGTACTGGCAGGCGTGGCGTATGGAGCAATGAGTTTACTGCTGTCGTGGACGCTGGAGTCTGGCGTTGGTTCGGCACTGGTGACGGGGGTGTTGTAGAGGACCGGGTGGACTTGGATGGCGGTGTAGGATGACTGGGACGAGTTGTGACTTCCCATCCCGCTGCTGCTGCTGTTGGCACTGCTTGTAACAGATTCACAATAGTCTCTCTGGGGGGCACCTTGGAAGTTCATCTCACACATCGTGTGCCTATTATCCTCATAGTCACAAGTCGTGTCCTCGGGAGTTTGAACACTTGTGATATCGGGAATGGACTCTCGTGTAACTTCCAGTGACATCGGAACAGGAAGGGAACACTTTGGCTTATTGTCTGTGTTTGGTTTGAGCGATTGTTTTTGACTGGCACTATCGATGCTGCTGGTGTCTGCTTGACTAGAATCAACGCTGCTGTTCAGTGTGTGTGTACTCTCGAAGCCACTCTCAGATAACTGATCCATGTGAAGTTCAAACAGTTTCGAGTTCTCCAGCATCGTCAGCGTATCCTCAAGGTAGAACGAGCAAGGCTCACCAAGGGCAAGGTGAACATCATGATCGACACACTTCTGATGCTTGGGGAAAGAGTCATTCAGTGAAACGTTCAGTGGCACCTCGACGACATCAACGTGATCATCCTCGGATAGAGCGTAGTGCCTGGACACGTTCAGTTGATCGGAGTGTACCTCGGAACCGTCATCTTGGCACTTCTTGAATTCCTTCTCGATATGTGCGATCAGAGCAAAGTTATCGTTATACGTCATGTTGTGGTCGACATTTGGGTAGTTCTCAACGTTCTCGAGTTCTTTGAGCGTAGCTTTGAACGAATCTTCAGTGATGTCGAATGCGAGTTGTGGCAGCCATGGCAGTTTTAAGACAGGTTCATCACGGTTATCCTCAGAAGCGACACTCTGCGTACTCTCTTCAATCTGGACCATCTGTGTACTATCCATCGCTGCTCTGCGGGCCTGACGTTCCGTCTCGTAATCCACAAACACCTCGTTACTGTTCTCCAACCATAAGCTAGTGTCACTATCACAGGAATAGGCGGAGCCAATATCGGACGGTGTAAGACAATCATGGGGAACAGAATCTGCAAATGACACTTGGCGACGGATTGGTTTCTTTCTGAATTGTTCTCTTTCAGAGTCGGAACTGGAGTCAGTAGGCTTTCTTGCCCCGTATTTCATCGGCGTGGGCGGTTTCTTCGAGAAGCGTTTGACACGTGGTTTTTCATCATGATCGCAAGAGTTCGTCTGACTAGAACACGATGCACAACTGCTATCCGAAGTGCTGCTGACATCCTCGAAACGTACTTTCGTCTGCCGGCGAGGAGTGGTGTTGATCTGCGTGAGTTCGTAACTGTAGGCTCCGAGTGGTGAAGGGCGTGTCCCGAGTGTTGTATCGGTTGCCAAGGAAACGTCACAGCCATCGTCATTCCTAGGCGAATCAGTGTTGACCCTATCAGGATATGGGATCTCGACTGAAGTAGAACAGGCATGATAGTACGATGAGTTCTTGAGGATTCCCTTCTGACGTAAGTTCTGGCGGGCCGTGTTGTTCAGCATCGACTTCTCGTTCTGGCTGACGTTTTGTTTGTTACGTAGGTGACGGTTCAGTGTGACGGCTGACGTAAGTTGTTCTTCGGCATCATCACCACAAGGTTCAATGTTCGTATGCTGCGTGAGATTGCCAGCGAACGTACTGCTGAGTACTGGCATAAACCCGTTGTAACTTCTCAAGGAGGTCTGGTCGAAGAACGTACTCTTATCAAGAATGCTTGGCTCGGCTTGTTTCTCGGTGGCTGGCTCGATCACGTAGGTCTTGTTCATCACACGTTTCGATGTCTTTCGGCTGCGGTTACGACCTTGACGACTTGAGGCGCTGCTGGTCTGGCTATAGTCGCTATCGCTCTTGGCACAATCAGATGGGTACAGGCTGCTCTCTGTTTGCGTGTAAGAAGACTCTTCATCATGAAATCTGCTGCTCTGCGACAGTGGAATACAGTACTTGTTTAGCTGGAGCGGTGGGAGACCGAGTCCTAATTTCATGGTTCGGGCTTGATGGTTGCGGTTGAGGTTGGTTTTGGCGTACGTTTGTGAATACTCGACGCTGCTGGCTTCGGTGCTGTAGTTGTTGTGACGGTTGGAATCGAGTTCATCGAGCTGTGACATGATCTTAGAGAAGAGTGATTGGACGTCTTGGATGTCTTTCTTTAGGATGAGTTCATCTTGGACCAGAAGAAGCTGCAATGGAAATGGCAATGATAAGTTTTTATGTATGTGATATCATCGGCAGGCATAGAATAATTGGACTTTTTTCAATTCTCTTTTCAGGCTGGCATATAAGTTATGTTGCTGCTCTAAGTAATATTAACACTGAAATAGATTGTAAGAGTTCAAAAACGTCTGCTTACCATATCTTTCTTGGCTTTGAAGAACGCTGACTCAAGTGACTCGCTCTCGTTGCTACTCTGACTGCCGCAACTGCTACCGTGGCTGAATCTCTGGAGGCTGGCACTGCACTGGGAAGTCCCCATCTTAGCTAAAAAGATAAAGAAAGACAATCATAAGTATGGCTGTTCAAAAAGTATAGGATATCTTTGATTGGATTCGATCTTTTAAGTGCTGAAAATGGAAAGGGGAATTGGCTGCAGAGGTAGTCTTTCTCAATTCTGAAAAAGGAATATTTTGATATCATGTATTGTATCTGAATCTGAAAGCTCTGAAAAGGAAATAGCATGACATAGGAAGGTCTCTGAGGTTTCTGAGTTTGCTATTTGAATTCAAATTTCAAGAATTTTTTTGCCATTCATTTTGTGACTCTACTGTTTGAAGATACATGTACTTCTTTCTTTCTGAATTCAGAACATATTATTCGACATGCAATGAATTTCTTCCCTGTAGAGGACAACAGGATTAATCTTTGGGAACAACAGTTTGGTGTCTTGCTCAGTCTGACAGGACGCGTGCATTAGGACCCCTACTACTGAAATGAATTGAAGCGCTACTCAGTAAAGTTTTGCAAACTGTCCCGAGTGACCATGAGTTAATTTCTATCCCCAGATACACAGAACTCAAGCAGGGAGGGACAATGGTATGGCATTTGAACAAAGATTTCTATAAAGTTTATTACGGCCCCCAGTATTCCCATTATTGGTTATAAGAAAAGTTTTTTACACTTATTTACACTTATTTACACGTATATTTGTATTGTTGCAAGTTAAATGTGTGTTTAACACAAAAGTTATCTTTCTTAATAGGTCCCAGTTCCTATCCTAGGGCCCAAGGCACCCACAGGAACTTTTGATAAGGACAACAGAAGAAGTTCTACCACAGATGTACATGAAAGTTAAATGAGGGCTCCAGCTCTCTGATGTAGCTCAACTAGTGACAAAAAGACTGGTGAAATGCATGAATAAGTAAAATGATTATCTGACTATGTCTGCATTACTGATAACAAGGGACCCACACTTTAAGACTTGTGAAATGTATGAATCAGTAAAACAATCATCTGGTTAAGTGTACATGAGGGGCCCCATTCTAATCACATGATGATGAAAAGAAAGCCATTGCGATAGTGAAAGATTACTTTGATTTGGTCATCAATAAAAAGTCCCAAAGATTTCCAGAAAGCATACAAGGATTTATCAGTCTAAACTCTACTTTTATATTTATCTTTCAACTGTTTTTTTTAGATAATCCAAATAAATTGCAATTGGAAAAGGAGATTTGTCTACACACTACTAACACAACACAATATTTGAATTAGAGAAAGTGGAAATTCTGAACTCTACTCACGTCCATCATATAAACTGCTAGGCAGGGTGTAAAAGCTACAAGCTGAATGGTAATAATCCATCTTGAAAACCAGACCAGGTTTACTAAAGTAATCCGAATGTATCACAAAATATGGTTGAAATTGATCTGAACTGCTAGACTGCTTGTAATAGAATAAATCCTTCTGCAGCCAACTTGGATTAAAAGGGTGCATGCAACTTGTGACAAACAAATGCTAATTACCAGGCCTCTGCATTTCTTTTCCTGAACTGTGATCCAGTCACCTGAACTGTGATCCAGTCAGATTTATGTTGTTCATCAATTACTTTGCTAATTACCTGATCTATTGTCTGGGGAGTGGTGTGGTGAGTTCTTAATTAAAATCAGTAGTCTTTGAAGACAAGATGGAGTATGATAAACAATTAAAAAGTTAGATAATTAGAGGTAATTAAGAAAGTGAACATAATTCATTTGTACTGTGACATAATAGCTTGGGATTCTGAATTTTGATGAAAGCATACACTGAGTGATATTGAGCTTCTATCATTGATTTCTGATTTAATTTTTTTTAAAGAGGAAGTTAAGAAAATAATTACCAGTATTTGATATTATCATTGATGTATTTGATGGTTTTGTCTGAATTGGTTTTACATTGATATGGAGGTTTTCATTGATGCATGCAAGATTAATCACTGAGCAAACATCAGAATTTGTTAAAGCTGACAGGTCACTGCAGCTTGGTCTAAGCTGGTTAAGTTTGTTTGGAAGAGGTCGAGGAGTCATGACAAACTGATTACAAAAATGACTGTGTGTTGCCAGCCTGTTTTGCCTTGACATTTTGAAAAGGTGAGAAGATACTCAGTATTGTCAGATTTACCACAAATAAACCCTCAAAATATTTTTCTCTCATATAAGTATTTCAATTTGAATTTTAAAGTTTGTAAGTTAATTACGTTGGATTAAGATATAAAAGTTAAGATATTTAGTTTATTTAGTTATATGAAGAAATGAATATTGTAATATGATATTTATCATAAACTCAATTACAGAACAATTTCAAAATGTTCTCAACAAATAATGAATGCAGTTGATTTAGGATTTATGGCAAAAGGCGAACTAATGATTTGTCACTCATATTTTATTTCAAAGCTATATGTGTTTGATCCTTGAGTCTTTGATAAAAGCGATTTGATATGTTCACTGAAGTGGAAATTTAATTTGTTTACTCAAGCATTGCTTTCAAAGTTAATACAATGATGTTAAATGTAATTGAGGGGATGATGTGTGCCATTCTCTCGTAATCAGTTCAACAAGTTGAAAAGAAGCTTATCTTAACGTAGGTGGTTTGGAAAATTATGAATAGAAGTTGAAATTTCAGTGGAATTAACTTTGTGATAGGTGTGAGTTAAAAATATCTCGTGAAAGTAATGAATAAAGATTGCTTTATTTTGGAAGTGACATCGTTTGCCAGTTACCAAACAAGCTCTTTTGTTGTAAAATATTGGAGATTTTGCTTGACATGATTGACAAGAAATATACAAGAATGGATTTAGACTAGAAATATTGGCACAAAGATGGTGCTCAGGGCAAAAATGTATAGGACTTTGTGGCATACAAGTGTCTATCAAGGTTGCAGTAGGTATGTTTAATAAAGGATGGCGTTTATTTGGGGTCATAATTCTAAAAGTTGAAAATTTGTGACAACAATCAATAAATGGGACAAGTAAAATGGAGGAGGGACAAATATCAGAACAGAATACAAAACAGAAATATTGGTGAAAAATGAAAAATATGGAATCATAGAGAAATTGACTAGGACTGGAACATACCTTTGGGGGTCCTCATAGTTGCAGATAAGTATCACTTAGATAATCCAAAATTAGACACAATATAAGGCTTGGAATTGAATTGGAGGTACAGCCTAGTCTTTGGTGGATCTAGAACTGTACTATTGAGCTGTAGATGCATCAATGATCCAGTTAAGATTTCCAGTCCTTATATACCAATTTCTGAAGACAGCTCACTTTTTCTGACAAGTGGCGTGAGTGATTGGTAGAACAATAGGCCCATCTGCCCAAATTCTTAATTACTTTCACTAATTAGTGGCGTGTGGTGTGATTGTGTTGAGTTAATTACTGATGTTCTCTTATTTATTTAGTTATTAGTTAATCAGATGCCTGCTTTTGCTCATTATGATATCAGGAGTTAACTCTTTGAGGATGACACTGATTAAACTTATGTAGTGTAATAATTTTGATGATTTTGAATAGTTGAGTTGTGTTTACTTTTTTTCGACATGATATATTTACAAAAGAAATTGAAATCACTTATCATCAAACCATTGTTAATAAATCTTGTGTATGATCAGTTTGATATTGATCAATTTGATCATTTAAAGAGTAAATACACAATTTTTTTACAACCTTAAAATGAAATGCTTCACTCTAAAGAGAAAGTTTTGATTTTCTCAAATAAAATTGTCCAATTTATCACGCTTGCATATAATATTTGTCAATAAAAACATTGGATTTTACTTCAATCATTTGAAAGGTACATCAAATAGACAGTTTGACTCTTTGAAATTATCATGTGATTTTAACATCATTCCTTTCGTCAGTTGTTGCCAAGTTTCCTACATGCTAAAACAACACCGGGTGCATCAAAGATATGTTGGCTGGAAGGAGACAAGATCAAAAAACCAGTTTCTAGACACCAAATTAACTGGTGCGATTTCAAGCATTGGTCGTGTTTATTTTATGTCAATTAAGTTCAGGTCCTGTGATGGTAAAGTCTTCCGTGCTGTTTTAAATCAGGCCTTGATACGACTTTTAATTGCTCATTTGGAACAATGCAGAAATAACACAAAATTGTGTTGTGTGATCATCAAAATATTTTGGTGCAACAATCCCCACATCAAAGATTGCCTAAAATCACATGTAGGTCTATTGTTAGTCAGCACATGGACAACTATGTTGTCTGTAAAATACACATAGGTTTTAATGGCTTGTCTTCCTTTATCATCAAAGGAATGGATTACCGTATTACACCGCTATTGCAATTAACACAATGACAACTCATTTTGGTAAACTATAGAAAAGACGTCACATTTTGCATTATAAATCTGTTCTATTCGATGAAAAATTCCTCATAAATTTGACGTACTTCTATCAGGTCACCGCATTAGGTGAATAAAAGATATCTTGACATATAATAAGCCATATGTGATGTCAGTTCGTGACTGTGATAATAAAATGTTGGTGTAAGTCACCTAAATTTGTTGTCTGATCGCGTTGGGTGACAAGAAAACGTGACGAAATCTAAAGAAACTGTGTAAGCACTATTTTGGCTTGACACCTTTGGGTCACACTCGATATTCTCAGCCAGTTCAATGCATTTGTAAACATCTGAGTCTTGTGTCGAAGTATTTCAAAGATTTCATCACATTTTGTTAGTTTCATTCACGTAAATGTTGGATTGTGCCTTTGGAATGTAAAAAATGTGGTTACCCACATGGCTAAATGTTGTTGGCCATGGCTGGTGATGGGATTTTGAATTCACAAGCTTACGTTATCATTCGATTGCTATTAAAACAGCATGCAGTTATTATTTTCTTCTATGGAATTTCACTATGATAACAGTATATTCAGAGGAGGACAGCTTGCTGCCATCTCACTTTGATGTGTCTCTTGTATTTTTTCACAGACAGAAAGAAAATTCTACAAATTGTGTGTGATTGTTGTCAGAATGATCATGTATCTTTTAGAATAACATAAGTGTCTAAGATGGACAGCTTGCCTGCATTTTTTGTTTTTTCAGAAATGTGTGGCCAAACTACCAATTCATAAATGTTGTTAGGAACATGCTAATTCTCATATAAAAAGTAAATAAAAGGCAGTTGTTCATAGCTGGGTGTTCAAGGCAGGGGGTATCCTGACATCATGTGTCAATGATTTGCCTGTCGGGAGGGGGCATTCTCACCCTGAAGTGGTGATGGGTTAGCCATGGGTGTTCTCTTTTAGACAGGTGGTCTTCTGATCAGGTCATACAGAGTTATCAGTGGTCATGTGGCCAAAAGTGACAGTTTTGTCTTGATCAGATTGGCACCCTGTTGATACTGTAACACCTGATCAAAAGGCCATTGATGTGCTTAGAGTGAAGTGGGAGAGAGAATCAAAGACCATCTGTATACATATAATGTCTGTGCTCTCTCAGTAGTAAAATTTACAAATCCATGACATAGCCAGATCCAATTATCCTCTTACTTCAGAAAATCTTTAAAGTTGACCATGAACTAATGTCTTTGTAATTGACCAAGATTTTGAGTGTGAAGTGCCAGGGTGCCCCTCTCTTTTTTCTGAATCCTGGATCCGCGGCTGTTGTGTGAATGTGATGATTGCAAAATCGAATCTTATCCTGGCTTGAAACCAGTTCCCACTTTCCAGTCCAGCTATTTGTGATAAAAAATGGCTGTCAGGTTGAGTGTCAGCTGCCAGTCTTGCTAAGGACGGTCAGGGCCATTCAATCCTATTCTGTTCCAAGCCAACGAAATATTATTTTGTTAATATGCTTATCATGAAGACAGTGAAAGTGCGCTGTTCACCACCATTCATTTCTAACCAGTGCTTTGCCCTGCAGCCACGTTTAATTGGTACTTGTAACTTTCCTGAATCTCATTTAGCGACTCAATACATACGTGCTAAGTTCAATCAAGCAGATACTAAAACGTATGAAACTCCGATAAACCATTACGGCAGTTTAAAAAGAAGCAATATACTGAAAATACCCTACAAATAAACTTGATATTGATGTTTACTTATGAGGGAGATTGACCTTGCACAAAAGTAACCGGATCGGGGCATCGGAACGACAGCGCCAGCTAACTCTGCCGAGCACGCTTACACGTTTTGCCACTTTCCTGATAATCCACAATTAAATCTGACATTATCGGCAAATAAATATTCGTCGTCTTCTCGTCTACGGATGCCATTCAGGATATGCGGAAACTTGAATGGCCGCAGCCAAACAAGCATGCGCCAGCATGAAATCAAAGCCTCAGGCGATAATCGTGTCTTGTATTGAATTCAAAATTTTGTTGTTCGAAGGTGTTCATGAAATTTTCCGGACAGTGTTTGTATCAAGTATATTACTTGGCGTAGCTGGGGGGGGGGGGGGGGCAGGTTGGGCAAATCCCTCCTAGAAGTCACCAAAAAATTTGTTTTTGGGCCGAAAAAGTTCAAAAAGTGTCATATGCCCCCCCCCCCAAAGCCAGCTCACTATGTCATTTTGATCAAGAGGATAGGCTTCTTGCCAATGCTCGAGCTTTTTGAATCAAACAGCCCAGTATTTATTTAACCCAAATATGTATGACTTCTACTTTTGGGTGTAATTGTCAAGAAAGAATTGACTATTATTCACCAAACAAATTGTAGTTTTGATATTTCATTGAAATATCATCATGTTCTGTGCACTTGCTTGTACAAGGTGTCAGAAATTTGTCAATCATAGAGAAAGTTGTCAATAAGAAGAAAAGAGATGTCTCAGTGATTGACCTAGGTTTTGATCGGAATTGAATTTGAGAATAACTTTCCTTCAGCGGCAGTGTTTGTAGAAATGTAGGACTGCTACATGGCCAAGTGTTATGAAAAAGGTTCTTGATCTCAAATTAGCTATAGTTGGTTTCTGATCTTTTCATTTAGACCAGAGCGACTGCTCAGAATACTGAATTAGGGTTTGACACGGTGACTTCAAATGTCTTTCCTCGTGTAGGTGTGATAGATATTTGTCTAAAGGCGGCTGTCAGGGTGTGAAGTTGGCCTAGTTTGATTAATATTGATGAGATTTCCGTCCTTTATACTTGCAATTTGTATCTAATTTGTTTGCGAGATTTCTGTTTGAAGTCAACAACAAGTTTGAACCTCATGTCAAGTGTCGACAAAAAACAGGTTTCTGTGATGTTTGAAGGCATTTCTGTAGCGGAACAATCCCCAGTCCGGTGCAGAAGAGTCAAGGCTCTTAAAGCTACCCCTAGGGAGTGTGCCACCATCAGTGACAATTACACTTTGAATATCAGTCTAGTTGCTCCGTCTTCCCCAGGGATCGAGGAGCAACTGTTCACTTGGATCAGGTATTTTACCTTGGCCAAGACAAAATGTAGTCAAATAATCTCAGTTATACATCTCAATCAAATGACAAATGTGGCAAGTAAAGTAAAGAGTCTTGCCAAAGATCATAAGCGATGTGTCAGTGTAATGTACTACCAGCCACAAATTGAAGTGTATAACTTCCCCCTCATGCTGTAGTTGCACGTGTGTCAATTTCAAGGGTTTGAAGTGGCAGTTGAATTTATTCAATGGTATATAAAATGGCCACTTGCATTTGTGAGTGGTCGATATCTCTGGCTGGGTGTTAGCTACTTGAAAAGAGCAGTTTACCATGAGTAAAATATTGACTAAAATTAACTCGCTCAAAAATGCAACAAAGTCTGTCTAGATTCGAAGCACTGTTACAATATCATATTCAGTTGGATATATGATCGAGTTGGTTAGGCGTAGTGAGTATGTTCTCCACCAGGGAGTAGTTCATCACATCACTTGGACGGCGCCTTGCCCTTAGCAAGGCCCCCATGCGGCACTGACAATCTTATAACTGCATCTAATTCAAAGGCTGGCAATTGCCTGCGGTGACAGTTGGGTATATCGAACCAAAGATGTTCAGATAATGAGTCGACATCTTTCAAAACAAAGGCCCGATCCCATCCCTCTACTGCCCTTTCCATTAAAGTACATTAGCCACTATCAATCATAAAATCAACATTTAGACGAAAACTGTGGTAAAATATTTCTTTCTCTGCATGTATATGTCCATGTATCATTGTCAAATAGTTGAGATTTAGGTTTTGATAATCCTGGCTGTTCATGAACTACCATTAAAGTTGTCAGGACTGACATAGAAGTAACAATGGAATTTATTGTACAAAATTTGGTGCACTTCCCACAAACTTAGGTCAAATGACATTTTGACATATGTTGAGATCGCTGAGATATGCCTTTTGTAAGTTGAGATTTTTGTCGAGTTGAGATCTACACGGTTAGAGGAATTCATATACATGTATCAAAGAAAAAGGGCTGTCTTAAAAACATGTCCAGGGCTATCTTAAATGAAGGGGGGAGAGGTAGAGGTTTTGGCAATAATCAAACCCACGACCTTAGGTTAGGAGTACGGCATGCTGCCCATGCATTCCCCTGCCAGAAACTCAGGTCTGAATACTTCAAGGGGTCCTCTGTTTTCAGTGCCGGCATCAACAGTTGTGTGGAGGCCTCATATCTGGATTGGTCAGTTCACATTCTTACCTTCTTCAGCTTCCAAGTCAGAATCACCCGAAATCGTCAAATTTTGTTCCACTTTCTGGTCTATTTCTGAATAATGTGCAACTTCATTGCAAGAACATCACACAATCCGAAAGTCAGTGACAATGTATGCTCCTTGTTCCATTTTGAGATCCATCCCTATTAATTCTTTCCAGATGACACTCAGTGAAGTTTGCTGTTCAACATTCTGGGGGGTTGAATTCACCACTTTCAAAATACTCCGTAATTCTCTTGATTTCGTCGTAATCTTGTCCCCGCATCAACAAGACAAAAAAATGACAAACCAAATTCTGTATTATAAATCCATCAATCGTGATCGACGCCCTGACACAGCACGCTTGTCACTGTTCATATCGCAACTAAACAGCCCGTAAAGTCATCGCTCTTGTCCATTCAGACATCGTGAACAGGATCAATGAAAACCTGTGGCTGCCTGCGCGTCATTCATCAAAGTTTGAAAGAGGCGTTCTCCAGATGAACCATCAAATTGTTGCTTTGTCGTGGCTGTATCATTCAGAGGTTGAAGTCATGAAGAAAGGTACTTACCGCAGTTGAAAATCCATTTTGACCGTGTTTAGGGAAGGGTATTCTTGTGCTTTATCGTCGTATGGTAAATTAGCTTGTGTCATATAAGACGTCACAATGCTAAAATTCCTGTGCATGATTAATGGACGATTTCACTCAAAAGCTTGCCTTGCAGTTTGTTATCGTTTGTATCTGTCTGTCGTTTATCAATCATAACATCTGTCCTCACAAGTTTATGAGTGTTATTAGCTGGGAATGTCACACTGTCTTTGTTTGAAACAGCTCGATATCGATGTCGATTGCTTTTCATTTTTCTATCAAAACCAATGTTTTCTATGAGACGTACATGGTCAAAAACACATTCTGATAGTCATCACGTGTTTTCGAAAACTTTTGATTTCACTAAATCGTTAGCCAGGGACCTTGGAATCTTTACTCTTTTTCCCTTAGATTTGTACAGACATCAATGTGTTGATGACATTATCCTTTCATCAGTATAGCTACATGCACTCCCCACTCATTCATGGCACAGAACGTGCTATATATCTTCAAAAATAAAAACTTTCTGTTCACCTTTACGCATGTTTTTGCTGTTTTATCAGCGGAGTTTTGTCTACAGCACGACATGGGAGTTCCTGTGGTTCCTTTCAGAACTTTTCCTCACTTATTCTGTTTACCTTAGCAGCTTACACTTTCTTTGAGATGTTTAAGAAACATGTCCTTTTCACTTTTGGTGCACCCCAGGACTTCTTATACCCAATGGTTGTTTGAGGCTTTTCAGGTGACTTTCTCGTTATCGAAAAGAAGACATTCTGTGTCTTGCAAGAAGCCAATCAGTTGAATAACTTAACAAATATATTGTCACGCAATTCATCGCAGGGTGCAAGCCGACATTTTCTTATCTGACGGTAAAATCACAAAGCCATCTTTCAATTTCTTACATACCGGTACTTTCTACGTCCAGATAGGGCATTAAACTCGTAAGAATGAATATATGATATTGGAAAATCTATATATGTATTGTTATACATCTATGATATACCAGTTTGTTAGGTTAAAAATATCTCGAATTTGGGCTTCAGTGGTGTTGGTGTACAGCCATTTTTTCCTTGGGTTGGTTTAACTCTCACTCAAGTATTTTAACTCCTAATGTGCATGGCCAGGCAGAAATTAGGCAACAGAGTTCTCAATCCAGGCAAAGTAAATGGTACTTAATGTCAAAGTTCCCAATGTTTCAGTTATTTTGTAGGAAGCAGCTACACCAGATACTGACTGGCGGTTACGCCATGAACCTTAAGTGTCGGCCAGGGGTACTATACACAGCCAAAACCTTGCGGTACCGAAAGAGTTAACTAATGCTAAGTGTAGTTTAGGTCAGTTGGTCGGGCAATGAACCCGATAACATCTACTAAATTTCTTAATTAGCCGGACCAACCATTGAGTTATTATCATCCCAAATAATGTCTAAATTCGTCGCAAACAGGACAACTTCTTGTGACCCGCCCAAGTCTTTCGAACTTGCGGAAGCGTTGGTAATATATCCTGAATGGCCTAAGCGTGAAATAATGAATTGACAATATGAACACTTGAGATTGAGATTGCCTCCTAGCCTAATGTTTGGTGCAATGTCACAATATATAACCCTCACCCTTTCTGTGAACAGTTTCGATCTGGGAAATTTGGTCTAAACAAATATTCTAAACAAAATTTCTTAATTAGGCCGGCCCACAAGTTTTTGAATAGCAATATCAGATTTCTAATTATAGTTATTAGCATGTGATAAGATCTAGTAACGACTGTTTTATACTGGTGATAATCACACAAACCAACAGGGTTTTGCCTATTGTCATCTTTTTGGGCCATGCCCCTAGATTATCTCAGAGATGACAAAACCATATGACTACTTCTGCGCAATGTCTTCTGCATGGTTGCCAGTTAAATTGTGATCTATTTTCGCACCCAGTATAAAGCACAAATCAGACCTTTTCAAAATACTGAATGAATGAAACCGTCTAGAAATTATCAATTTTGTGAACATTTATCGGTTAATCGAATGAAAGTAGCCTAATCCCCTGAACCATAATCTGTATACACTATTTATTGTGTTGATGTTTTTCCCCAGGTTTTTTTTTACAGTTATAACTTATATACTGGCCATGGGCGTTAATAATTTCCTCTTTGATTAATCAAGATATTTCTATCACTTTTGTAGAAATAGCAGTTGCGATATATGATATTGATATTGTGTTATTTCCTTTGAATAATAGCAACAGTCCCTGATATTGACACTTGATTTGTGGCGGTGTTTGTATTTTTTCCTCGATTGCTCTAGCTCTCAACCTTTTCATACTGTTTAATAAAATTCTGAGAGTTGATGGTAATACCATTCTTGATGATCGATCACAAAACCAGTGCTGGGTGCACTCTGCATGAAGCCATTCCTTGACACTTGTTTTCATCCCCTTGAATGATTTAGTTCTAATGGGATTAGAATAACACGTTTTCATTAAAATAAAGTCCAATGGGGCAAAACTGTGCAGACCGCCAAGTCAAATGGGACATTAAATCAAATGTTCAAGGAGTGTGGAGAAATTAAAGCATTTTGTTACATTCATGGTTGGTCAACAACTTGAGATGTCATTTGTAACTACCAACAGACTGGAACTTAACACACGAAAGGTGTTGATAAATGCTCAGGACGGTACCAATTGTACTCATTGAATTACTGTAACGGGATTTTCAAAACACAGTTGGCCCCGAAGAGGTGCTATGCACAACAGCAGATGTTACTTCTGATCACTACTGTAAAATTTCCAACTTACTTCTTTGTTTCACTTTCGGATTATAATCTATCCAGTTTCCCCAGTTGTGTCTCTTGAACTTGCTACTGGGGCTCGAATCCACTTTGAGACTCACTGACCTCACCAGGCCTGCTGAGAAACTTTCCATGTTTGACTGGGTGTCCCACTGAATCACCTTCTCCTCGGGTGTGATATCCAAGTTTGAACACGCATTGAAGCTGAGTGTCCTCCTCAGCCCAGAGACCATGTTTCCGTGTTTGTCAAACATTTTCCCTTCTCAGTGAAAAATCTCAGGGAGTAAATTTGGATAGCGCACTTTGTACTCTGGTAAACTATTGCCGTGTCTGTGGAGCATTTTTAGAAAAGTATATCTGAGTGATGGCTCTGGAGATTTTGGTGGGAAAGGATTGTTGTAATGCAACACCTTGCTCTAAAATATTCAAGTTTCCCCATGTAGTACTAGGTTTCCCATTTGATATCATCAACACAGATAATTGGAGAGAAAAAATTAAGGTTTCAGCCAAAATTTGAGTCCATATCGAACAGTGCTTTGCTAGTAAGATTTCATCCCTAGATTGAGGACTTCAAAAAGATATATATCACAAAGTCTATCTCCAAGATTGAAATTTGAGAAGTGCCTCCAAGGAGAAACAAATAAAGAATGTGAATTTTCTAAAGTGCCTTGCAGGTTTGGCAATGACAAAATGTGTCCATGTGACACCTCTGCTGACTACGAATTGAACGCCCCTAGGTTGGAGATTTAATTTTCCTGTATAAACATCTCCATTGATATTTTAATAGGCCTACTTGGTTCCTTGATCTCACTGTTGGTTCTTCGACACAGCGATTTTGAAATATCAAGCCAATTATATTGGTTACACAATAGGATAAATGGCTCTAATGGGCATTTGAAGTTTCCACTTTGTCGATTTTGATGTATCATGTTACGTTTGAGGACTTGGAAAATAAAAATCTAAAAATTTACAATTGTATTGGGGAAGTATTTTCGAAACTTGTATTCATTGCATTAAAGATGATATTTGACTCTATATCAAAATGTGCGGTGATGCACAGCAAGGGTAGACACATTTTAAAGGACGCAAAAAACTAATAATGAAATGTTTCATCATGCATATCATGGTATTTCTAATGAACGAGAAGATATAATTCTTGTCTGCCTCTTGGGTCATTGCATCAGATTCACGGTCCTGAATTTGGTGCAAAGACCACAGAGTTGAGCCAACCGAGTACGAATAAGGCTCTCTGAGCTGATTTTTTTTTTTTAGTTGATGTATATCTTCCTATGTCTTTTTGGAGGTATCCCGTCAATTGAGAAAGGAGAAAAAACAGTTGATGTGATTTTCTAAGGTAGATGTAACTTGCCAATCCATGGTGACTATATTAAATGGAGGATGCAGGATTATAACCTGTATCTTCAATTGTTGGTTGCAAGGCAACGCAACAAAAAAATATCGAAACATGCTTTGGGGTCGGCTGAGGTTCCCCATCAGAAACAAACTCAAGGACCTCATTATTAGGAAGAATCTTCCAAATGTTATCGTATTGTTATCAAAATATAAACTCATCTTAAGCCAATAATCTGAATAATAGAAAAGTAAAGAGTGTTCAGTATAAGACTTGTTGCTGCTTGTAAAGTCTTTAGCATCGGAGCCTAGAGGGCATAAGGTAATTGAAATATTTTTGATATGTCGCCGCAGAGATCATGTCTGTCAAGTTCAAGGAATTTGGGAGTGGATCTTTATTTAGATGTCCTAATTTAACCCTTTGAAGGTTTATGCCTACTGGTAGGCTGGTGTCACAAACAAGAAGTAAATTGAAAGGCTGCCTATGGGCGATATGATTTGGAAATTGCAGTTTCTGATGGTTATCTTGGATTTCAGGTGAAATCAAAGGGCCTCTTAGATGGGAGAGTACATGCATTTTTCAACAGGTTTTGGATTGCCCATGCATACAACTGCCTGTTAAGCGATTGAAGCACCCGTAGTAAATTTTATGGGGGCGACTTCAATTATTCGGGTCAGGGTTAAATCTCTAATTCATTATTTAGGGCCCCAATTTAGAGCTTGTTAGCTCTCTAATAACAACTCACCATTGAACTTTCGGTTTATGTCGGCTTTACTTTATAAACAGCTAAATTGGAAGTACCTTTAGTAAATATTACTGTCAGTCTTGTTTGGAAGTAATTTCTAGGCAATAAAAGCCAACAATGTCTTGCTAAGTGGAGATATTCCGTGAAATTTCATAGGCCAACTTTCCTCTAGAATTGCCCTTCATGGGCTGTGTTCACAAACATTATTTACTTTTCACATTTAAAGTGCTACGCTGAAATAAAGGAGAGTTAATGAAATGTCAACAAACCTCTTCAAATAATAGTTAAAGTCATATTTTCAAAAATACTTGCACCTAAATATCTCATTAAGCTTTGACAAGTCTTTACTGAGTGTTTCGAAGCATTCCAATCAAATGAAAACCTTCTTGAAATGTGCATCCTCGCATACAAGGGTTGTCATACATGCTCCTCCCCTTGCATGTTATTGAGGAAACCGCTGAATGAAAGTGACATGCGCTCAAGATGCAGTGTCTATCTCGTGGTTAAGAATGATCTGACAATCATAAATACAAGCTTTGTCATCTCTCATCAATTTATGTTATTACCGATTTAATCTGATTAGTATGTTTGCCTAAGATAGCCTGGTGACAGCGATTATCCTATTAATCATACCGGTATCATTGATTTCAAGAGCAATCTGCTTCTTTCAATCGGTTGGTTTAAGTGCTCGATCGCTGATGACACCTGTCGTCGTTCAAGTGATGTGTGAAAATGAGTTTGCTGTGCTGCCATCTGTAGGGGCACAGTCCAGTCACAGTATTCCTCTCCACTTTTGTCTGTCTTTGCCACTCATTTTGAATCCAAAAGACTTGGCCGCGGCCTTTGTGAATCCTCTCAGTTCAGGCTGTCCATCGTCTGTCCCTGAAGGTGCTGCCATCTGTAAGGGAAGCAGTCGGTCATTTTTACCCAGTATCCTCCTCCATATTAAAGGGGGAATATAGGGAGGAGCTATATTGTCAGCGTATTCATATTCAGGTGACTAATATTCAGTTTAACATTTTCTTTGTGGTTTCTTAGTTTCTAGCTGAGCGCTGCCTTTAAAATCGATTTCATGGTCTTCTAATTCTAGGAGGAAGAAGCGGAATGGTTGGGCCTCACCTTCTCTGAGGCGGTGAAGAAGCTGAAGGAAACTGCGGAGAGGGAGAAGTGGCTAAGAGAGAAACCATTAATGCAAGAATATCTGAAACCACTCATTGAAAGTCTTCAAGTAGAAGGTGGGTAAAACTTGGGTTCAGTTGGGATTGAAATCGCAATAGAGTGATGATTCAGTCAGACGATACATTTGTCCATTTCATGTGCAATTTGATGATGTAAATTTGAAGGCAACCGGGCTGTGCACTGCTGACGGCTTGGTAATAATGCAATGAATACCTCTGTTAGTCATTTCACTGAAGAGATGTCATTTCTCCACTGTATCGATTTAACATTTGCAGAGGAAGAAGAGAAGAAAAGGAGCATGAAGGATTGGATAAGCAGTATGTTTAAAAGCAAGTCGGATGTAAAACCTGGAGATGACAAGAAGAGCTGAGGAGCGTGTGTCTGTGATAGGAAAGACATTTCATACATTTCAACTCTAATGAAATAAACTGTGAGCAGTTACGAGAGTAGTTCTTGGACTCGTCTCTGAGAGTGTTTTAGTTTGAGCAAAAATGTATTTACACTACAGCAATTATGGTCACTGTGTTTGAAAAAGGGAAAGGCTGTTTTTGAGCATGTTAGGCATCAAGGAAATAAACATTTTATTTCATAAAAAGGTGTTAGTTTTGTGAATTTGTTTCATGTATTAAGAACATGTCAGCCTGTCCTCTTTCGAGGGGTAAAGTGATGCTGCGAAATCCTCTCTCAGTCACAGTAGATTACAGTCAGATGGCTGTATTTAGTCACAGCGAGGTCTACCTATCTCCTTCTGTGGTCTGGAGTGATCAAGAACCATTTCCGTAGCTTAAGAATGGGTCCTCATCATGCCAGGGGTTCAGTCTCTCTGTCTTCGATCTGATCACAACCAAGAAGCTCGATAGAACTGCCTTGACAAGAAGCCAAATCAGGGTCTCATTCCTGTCACAACCAAGGATCCATATCTGAGCTGTGGCTGGTCCATGTCACAACCAAAGACATCAAGCTCCCTGGCTTCGATTATGTCACAACCAAGAAGCTCGATAGAACTGCCTTGACAAGAAGCCAAATCAGGGTCTCATTCCTGTCACAACCAAGGATCCATATCTGAGCTGTGGCTGGTCCATGTCACAACCAAAGACATCAAGCTCCCTGGCTTCGATTATGTCACAACCAAGAAGCTTGATAGAACTGCCTTGACCAGCCAACTCGGGGTCGCAATCCTGTCACAACCAAGGATCCATATCTGAGTTGTCGCTGGTCCTTGTCACACTCACAATCAAAGCTATTTGAACTGCGCACGTGCGTTTGTTTACAGTTTCATTTCCCGCGAAATCTCAAAGATCACATGACCTGCTAACGCGGATTGGATATAACATTGACCGATAGAAGGCAGGCCGAACTCGGTCAACCTCGTTTACCACGGCTTAGCCATCTACTGTATATGTTTACAAATGAATTGGTCTCTAAGCGCATAGCTCCAGGTAGGAAAGCATTGCGCACGTGTTAAAGTTGTAAACAATCTGTTGCCCGTGTTGGTTAGGACAGGCTTGGAGCTCACAAAATTCGCTGTTCATTCCTTTACGATTTCCAGATTTTGGGTGACAACTAATTAATCAGAGATGGCATGTCCTATGGGATACGGTAGAGACATGGATAGTGGGTTTGATGCAGAAAAAAGAGAGAAAAATAATGATTTAGGGTGAGTTCGAAATTCGGTCTTGGACTTTTGCCAGTATTTTTATGCACTGTGTACAGTGTATTGTGTAGAAAATGTTTGAACTGTGTTTCACTTTCAGGCTAAACTGAACTAAAATTGACAATCCCTGGTTGTCAGAAATGACAATCCTTTGAACAATGGCACTTATTTGTCAGCTGATTTCAGTGATGAGGACTTTTTTTGGCCAAGATCAGGAAATGTCGACTCGTTCCCTTTGGCCTTTTTTGGGGCCTGTTGAGGGGGGAGGCGAGGTACACCCTCACCCCGGGCGCAGTATAGGACCGCCGCTGCCTCATTCCTCACCCTATAACCTAGAGAAGGACGATCAGGACGACGAAATGGATGGCATTGGAGTCTTAAATCTAGGTTGCCAAAAATAGGGAGGTTCAATAAGGACAAACCAGGACCAGGACCCAAACGAAGAGACAGACCGTTTGTTTTGGCTTTCTATGTTACCTGGTATTTATTTAGCCTATTGTTCCGGCCTATTTTTATACCAACGTGTGTTTAATGCTAGACAAAATAAAGCCTCATGAAAAGTAAAGCTTCTGTGCTACGGATTGTGCTATTTATGATGCAATGTCTAATGATGATGTTATGCCAATAGATTTAAGGCCCAGCCAATGCTGTGCTCAGAGTCAGAGTTAATACTTTTGGTGTAGGAAAATCTAGTATTAAAACTATTCAAATGCAGCTTAACTTTCCCTTGGTATCTTGCCTATTTTTTCTCCAGAAGTGTTGGAAGCAGCGATGGCCAATCAACATGTAGTTCAGCAGGTGACACTCACAGTCACACCCATGCCGACGATGCTGCCACAAAAAAGCTTAATTATAGTGCATATCTCAAGGTTAGTCAGTAGATTCTGTCTAATAGGGCCATCTGTCAAAGTGTTCTACAATAAGAGTAATGTTCAATTATCTGATCCTCACCGGATCACACAAGTGATCTTTCCTGCCTCATGCAGGAAGCTCGAGACCACCTGTCCAGCTAATTGGGGGTTGGGGAGAGTCAACAAGGATAAAGCACGAGTATGACAATATTGACAAACTTGTCGGATTTTCAGCTGGATGAACTGCTTCAATGCCAAGAACCAGCCAGTGAAAAGTATGGCCCTGGCCTTATTCACGATGAGCACCTCTTCATCATCACACATCAAGGTAGGAAATCCAGTTCATCAAGTTAAAATGTTCACTAAGTCAATTATATCAAATATCGTAAAAGTTTAGTGTGATTTTATTCATTATGTATTGTTTACATCAATTCAATGGCATTGAAGTTGAACTCCTTTCTGTCTGTTTTATCTTGGGTCACATCGCAAACTCTTGTAATGAGGGTTTTGCCAGAATCTTTGCTTTGAGGACCAGTTATTTTGAAAGGCTCCCTTAAATGCTGTCTTGGCTGCCCTCATGTCAACTTGAATGGAAGTTGAATTGTACCAGATTATCTGTTGTCTGTTCCAGCATATGAATTGTGGTTCAAACAGATACTTTTGGAGGTGGACTCTGTCCGGAAGATCTTCACAGAGGTTGTAAGTTAGTTTTGCATGAGAGTCGTGGAGTATTTTATGAATATTTTCATGAGAATACCGATCTAGTTGAGGAAAACTGACAGTGATGCCTGGGAGATTGATATAGAAAGTTGTTTCAAACCTGTTCTGTCTTATTTCAAACTCCACTTATGACAATCAAAACATGTTTTTAAATACTCACAGTTTTAGGCCTACAATTGCTCTGTCTATCCTATACGTTTCTATGAATGGTAATGAGACTATCACATTTTCTTAATCTTTCATTTCAGCCACTGGAAGAGAGTAAAATGTTGCTTATAGTAAACAGGCTTGGGAGGATTAACATGATTTTGAAGGTAAGAACACTTTTTGTTAGTAAGTTTATCTGTGCTCATATATACCCACTTTCTGGTCAAATAAGTTTTAAAATGTGGTCCTGTATCTGTTAAGATATTGAAATGTCGTAACCATAAACTGGTAAAATTGTCGTCATCATAATTTTCCAGTCGTCTGCTTTCCTTTTCAGCTTCTCTTTGAACAGTTCCAGATCCTCGAGACAATGACACCTCACGACTTTTTGGAATTCAGGTAAATGTGTCTCAGGGTAAAGGGATATAACTGTACCATGGCTTTTATTGTACCAATGTACCATAAGGTAAGAGTGTTACAATTATAACCCTGGTACAGTTATACCCCAACAGCATATAAAACTACTGGTGGTCATTTCTCTAATAGTTCATACTGTGAGGTCTGGGAAGTACTTACTACTGGAACGTCCAACAAAAACACTTTTAAGGTACATTATTGACGGATCAAATCCAGTTCTGCAAAAAAATTATCCCCTTGTTTAATCCTCTGATCTGAGCACAGTTAGTAGGGTAATGGTATATAATAAGGAACTTGCACAGCTTGCCACTGCAGCATGTGTTTTAGACTGATGCAAATCATGCTAAGAATAAAAAAAATCAGATTTCTCTATTTATCTTTATCTTGTTTTCGGACATGAATTAGTCAAAAAGCGATTAATCTGCTGGCTTATAAACCAATATTGCAACGATTGTTGGATTATGCTCACGGTCACCTGGTTTCATTAGAGCAAATAACACTAAAATCTTGTTAAATCCACTTGTGAGCCTCAATAAGAGACTTCAAATTCATTTCGTGAGATTACACAGTTTTTGATATTTTGCCAATGACTGAGACTTAGATGATTTTCAATTAACCACCAGATTTTTGATGGCAGACCTGATTGTCTTGGTTGCAGAATGGCCCTAAGGTGTAGAGGGAACTAGCTTCAGGAAATTCAGCTGCGATCAGTTTTGATGAATGGAGGGCAGAACTATTGCCAAACATATCTATGGATATCTCAAGTACCACAAAAGATATGAAGATGGGAGTGGTATCAAAAATGCTATATCAACATGTGGACTACTCCATATGCCCAAAATATGACTTGCTTCCTATTTTGGTTCGATGTGTCAGATATTATTATCTCAAGTGTTATGTCAATAAGGAAGTGATTTGCTCATAAACTTGAGTACAGATGTTCTTGTTGCTTGATACACGCTTGTTTATTTGAACTTATGGCGCTATTGATCACCTGATGTGTGCATATGAAGTAGAATGGGAGCTGCTTGACACTACATGGTTTCAGCAACTGTTGGTGGTACCACATTTTCCGATAAAATCACCCATTGTTAATTTCATACTTTTGTACTGGTTCTAAAGTAGAATTGATTGCATTGTCTGTCTTTGTCGTTTACCATATTACACGCAGCAAAATTATACAGTAGAACCTCCCGTAGTGGCCACCTCTCTATTAAGGACACCCTCTCTATTAAGGACACTACTTTTGGTCCCAAATTTGGTGTTTCCATTCAATTTGACCTCTCTAATCAGGAAACCTCTCTATTAAGGACAGCACTTGTTAGTCCCGAGGGTGTCTTTAATTGAGAGGTTCTACTGTACTTTAAAAAAATTATGATGTCAGCAGATGTCACAGCTAATATGTATCGTCATGGTTTCGCAGACGATATACAGCTGTACGACATGTTTACGTTCACTCCGGAAGGTTTAGAGAAGCGAGCTTGCGGACACCAATGCATTCAAAAAACGCCTAAAAACTCAGCTTTTTATAAAATGTTTTAGTAATGTCTAGTCAACTTTTTTATCAAAAATGTCAAAAATGGTATTTTATAATGTACTAAAATCTACTTCTTCTATTTCTGTCACACTTATTTTATGTCTTTATATATATATTATCTTTTGTGAAGTGCTTAGGAAATGATTTTATTCGTTATTGTAGCACTCTAATTTAATAAATACCTATTATTATTATTATTATCATTATTATTATTATACTTGGGCCTACCAACGAGTGTCCTCTTAGACGGTTATGAACATGTGTTAAGTGTCAAAATGGCACCTCCTATGGACACAGACATTAAGAAAATTGAAAAGAATTCTTTTCTCAGAAATCAGTATTTCAGAAAAACTCCCTGAGTTTATACTAACCATCATAAACTGATAAACTGTAGTTAGAATTACCACAATTTTTCATTCTAATCATTTTTGTTACTCCTGTATTTGCAGACGTTTCCTTGGGTCATCATCGGGCTTCCAGAGTTTCCAGTTCAGACTCCTTGAGAACAAGCTGGGCATGAGAGAGGTAAGACTGGACAGAGGTCATGAGGGCAGGCAAAGTGAGTTGTCCAACTTGCAATTTGAACAATGTTGGTTCGATACCAGCTGGAGGAGGAGAATGACAAATTGGGTGTTCTTCTGGACCGGTTTCAAAGGGCTCGTCCCTGTATTGTATAAACATTATAACTGTTATGATGCATTCCTTTTAAGGGTAATCGCATTCGATACAATCAACAGCATTATCGAGACGTGTTCAAAAAGGACGCAGACAAATCGACAGCTATCTCGGAGTCTATCGAAGAAGAATCTCTCCATGAAGTCCTTGGGGTATGTCTCGATCTTCTTCTTCCACTTCTTCTTCTTCCTATATGTCTAGCCTCAACAGGTGGACGCAGTGGATGACTGAACTTGTTTGAATTCAAAACTTTCATATGAACTTGTGACCTGAGAAAAATAAGATGTCATGAAACTAAGCAGGCACTGTCCTTACTGTGTAATGTTGTGTGTTCAAAATTGATAAGTTACGATGTTGTGAGTTGTTTGCTTCTGCAGTAGCTGGATTATTGTTCTGATTTCTTCCAGAAATGGCTTGAGAGGACCCCAGGTCTTGATGTGAAGGAGTATAACTTTTGGCGCAAGTATCGTATGTGTGTCGAAGCGTGGCTTTATGAGGGATTCCGGAAACCAGCAGAGGTAAGTATTTTGTGAATTTATGCATGAAGTTTGAATTAAGCTTGGGGAGGAATATAAAAATTGTAATTGCAATCCAACCAGTCCTGAACATTATAATCCATTGTATGATTATATTTGTAGGAGGAAACCGACCCTGTTCAGAAGAAGATCAAGGAAGACGAGTACAAGATGCAGAAGGAAACATTTGATACCATCTTTGATGAGAAGAAGTACAACACTGAGAGGATGAGAGGTGTGTATGGCTAACTAAATCTGAAACCAAGACTTTGCTATCGACTTATGTCCCATTGTCAAAAGCCAGATTGGGGCTTCACTATGTCAATTGGGCTATATTTTTGCGGATATGTAAGACTATTGATGGTACCTCCCACTGACATCAAGAAAAAAACTGACACATCAGCAACAGTAGAGTTTGAAGCATTCTCAATGTTCGTTTTCCCGTTGGTATGAAAATGGCGTTAGTTTGTCATATTTCATGACGACATACTTAGTGCTTGGCGTGTTTCGTTAAGCTTTCAAATTCTTTTTAAGGGGAGAGACGTTTGTCATACAAAGCATTCCAGGGCGCTATGATGATCTCATGTTATCGCGATCAGCCCCGATTCAACCAACCATTCCAGATGCTCAAGTTACTCCTCGATATCGATTCCAGTCTCACCAAGTGGAGATGTGAGTTTTACTTCAATTACTGAATTGCCGCAGTGTCTGTTGCAATGATGCAGATCAGGGCCCAGTTGCTCATTCAGCATTAGAGACATTTATATGTATGCCAGTGTCAGCTCAGCTAAGCGCTATCTCCTTCAGTAGATTTCATATTCTGAGATGGACAAAACCTGTAACATTGTCTGACATTTTCTACTTTTATCCTTGTCCAGATAACCATGTGATGTTGGTCCAGCGGATGATTGGTAGTAAGCTTGGCACTGGTGGCTCCTCAGGTTATCAATATTTGAGAGCCACGATTAGGTTGGTATGCTCCCTCTTACAATTTTTTTACACAACCATCACTTTCCCATAATGGCTGGCGCAACCATCTTACTTTCATTTCAACCCTTAACTGAGACAGTAAGGGACACCAACTTTGCATTGTGCCCAAGGACAGGAATCAGTAGTAGGCATGCCCTGAGCTTCGCATTAAATACTGTTGTTGCATATGTCTAGAAAATGACAGTCAGAAACTTTCAATGGCCAACAGCCTTTGGCTTGGTTATATTATTGTCAGTGACTATGTTTCTTATTTTTTCCAGTGATCGTTACAAAGTCTTCATTGATCTCTTCAACTTGTCGACATACCTTATTCCACGTCACTTGATTCCGCCACTATCTAAGAGAATGAAATGCAAACTCTCCATTATGGAAGATTCGCTCTCGACCTGCATTCACAAACATGATACACACAGTGATGATGAGGATATTGACAGCGAGCAGGGCAGTGGTGAGAAAGCTCGGCCGATCGTTAATGGTCACAGCACAGAGAGCTCTGTGCTGGGATCTGGCAAAACTGTCTCTGGGGAAGATACTGGATTGATAAATGGAAAGTAAGCAAGGACTGAAAATTTAAATTGGATATTCTTTGTAAACTTTTTAAATGCTTTTATTAGTGATCAATGATAAAAGATTCTGGAGATGAAATCTCAATAAGTTGTTTTTTGCGACTAATTGGAGCTATGAAAAATGATATTCATAGCATTTTACCACAAATGCCAAAGGTTATTTTGATGCCGCTATATTAGTCTTTAGTATCATAGGTTCCTTTTAACTTCCATATATATATGCATGATGGCAGCTAAGCTATTAGCAAGAGGGGCAATGCAGGTTGTAGTTTTGACAATTTACTGTAAGATTGTATATACCAGCATATCCATACGAAAGGAGTTCGTTTATCAACATTTCAGAACATTCCGAAAATTTTATGTAATGTTATTATCTTGAATTATGACAGTAAAACTCGGGTATGCCATAGTTTTGGCTTCCACTGTAAGTACACCATAAGCTACCAGTATTGATATCATTTGTAGAATAACGGTTTCAATTGTGTGTATTCTTCTCTGTTGTATACATGTATTTCGAATGAAAATGTCATTGTGCAACTTTATCATGTTTGTGCCTTCTTAATGTTGGAAGAAAGTATGTACTAATATTGGTATGAGTAGATTTAAATATATTTTTGGTATGAGATAATGAGTAGCTTTTGACTTCTTTCAAATCATTTCAATATTCCTTCTCAGTGAGATTTTCTCGTCTGTGGATTCTATTGCTTGCCAAGTTGTGAAGGTGCCCGGAGTCCCCACCAGTTGGAATTGAAACGCCAGGTGGACAATGATGCCAGTAGTTTTTCACCCCATCTTCTCCTCTGGGATTTGCTACCCTTTGGGATTTGTTATCCTTTATCTTTGAATAAACACAAGGAACATGTGACCATTGTTTGTTGCCTGGGGTCATCTTGCATTGTTTCGAGAAAGAGACGTGACCCGCGATGTACTCGAGCATGGTACCAAGTGCGGTCCCTAATACCATACTTTGACCCAATTATACCACATGTCTTGTGTCTGTCTTCAAGAGCACATCGAGACAGCAGCTCTCCTCAGTGGAAAGGCCCTGATGTTGTCCTTCTGTACCAAGTATACCATGCTTGATGTGACTGTCTTCAAGAGCACATTGAGACTGCAGCTCTACATCCAATGCAAAGTGGCCTGATGTTGTCCTTCAGTTCCAAGCATACCATGCTTGATGTGACTGTCTTCAAGAGCACATTGAGACAGCAGCTCTATCCAATGCAAAGGGGCCTGATGTTGTCCTTCAGTTCCAAGCATACCATGCTTGATGGGACTGTCTTCAAAAGCACATTGAGACAGCAGCTCTATCCAAGGCAAAGGGGGTCTGGTGTTGTCCTTCTGTATGAAGTTACCATGCTTGATGTGACTGTCTTCAAGAGCACATTGAGACAGCAGCTCTACATCCAATGCAAAGGGGCCTGATGTTGTCCTTCAGTTCCAAGCATACCATGCTTGATGGGACTCTCTTCAAGAGTACATTGAGACAGCAGCTCTACATCCAATGAAAAGGTGCCTGATGTTGTCCTTCAGTTCCAAGTATACCATGCTTGATGTGACTGTCTTCAAGAGCACATTGAGACAGCAGCTCTATCCAATGCAAAGGGGCCTGATGTTGTCCTTCAGTTCGAAGCATACCATGCTTGATGGGACTGTCTTCAAAAGCACATTGAGACAGCAGCTCTATCCAAGGCAAAGGGGTTTGGTGTTGTCCTTCTGTATGAAGTTACCACGCTTGATGTGACTGTCTTCAAGAGCACATTGAGACAGCAGCTCTACATCCAATGCAAAGGGGTCTGATGTTGTCCCTCTGTACCAAGTATACTCTGCTTGATGTGACTGTCTTCAAGAGCACATTGAGACAGCAGCTCTACAACCAATGCAAAGGGCATGTGTTGTCCTTCAATTTCAAGCATACCATGCTTGATGAGACTGTCTTCAAGAGTACAATGTACATCGAGACAGCAGCTCTATATCCAATGCAAAGGGGGCCTGATGTTGTCCTTCTGTTCCAAGTATACCATGCCTGATGTGACTGTATTCAAGAGTACATTGAGACTGCAGCTCTATCCATTGCAATGAATCCTGACGAAGTATCTATTAACATGATTTATCATGGTGAAGACCATTTCACCAGGGTGAACTTGATTGTCACCACTGCCTTTTAAGTAAAGCAACAACTTTTAGTTTCATTGAAAAGTTTTCATTTTTTATTATATACAACATCACAACATGGACTTCATCTTCTCCAAAAGATAAGTTTAATTTTAATTACAACACAAACTATTAAGTGCACCTCATGAACAGAATGGAACTTTCAATGACAGAAACATGCCTTTATCATATTCCTTGAATGATGATCATGATCAATGAACCACATCGAAAAATGATATCAACCAAAGCCATGATTTTGAGATACATGTAAGAATTTCAGCAGATGGTGTATGTGCAGATTTGAACAATGAAAAACTCCACCATCTCAACTTGAATACACATATACAAAGATGTGAGATTGTCTAAAGTCCACTGTTTGTAAATTTTGGTCTGAACCGATAAAAAACAAACTCCAGAGCCCAAAACAGTACAGACAAAACATAAACAAATGTAGTATAGTTCTGTGCAATGACATTTGCAAAAAATATTTATACAGTGAATAATAGCACCATAGAATACATTACAGCTCGACAAAAGCTTGAAGCAAAGTGCCACAGGACTGACAGGGTCGCATATTGCTCATTTGCATTGGTGCCTAACAAATTAGAAACTTTTACCACACTAATGAATGTGGTGACCACCAGAATTCAGAATGTTCAAATAGCAATGTCGTTGAAACATAATAAGACAAGAAGTTTCCGCTGACACAAATCTGATAAGACTACAATCACATTGTTTCAGCAGAATTAATTTGTTATACTGGTAGTCCATTGAAAATTCGTCAGTCTCACGTCCGATAGTCATAGACTCTTTGATTTGATGATAAATGCTGATTCAACCGCTCTTCCTTGGCCCTCCGACAATGACTTAGCTGAAATCAGAAAATACCAAATGAACAACTAGGGCAGATAACAAAAGTTTTATAACAATTCTCAATCATAAGGCTCTCAACACTCATGACCAAAAATTGGAGGGCACAATTCAGGTTGTTACAAACTGAAGCCTACTATCTGTCAGTTTATTTTGAATGTCCAAATAGGTGACTACGCTGATACTATGAAAATACTGATTGAAGCTGCTATAGCAATACAGCGTTGCCAGCGATTTCTTACCGTCCTGACATCCATAAATTGTTTTTTAAATTCGTCAATATCAATTTTCCCATTCAAGAATTTTTCTGCCACTTGTTCTGATTCCTCCTCCGCCTGCAGTGTCACCATCTTTAATTGCGTCTGGAAATTCCCAGGCAAGAAACGATCTCTCAGTTCCTCCTGTTTGCGAGTCTTTATATCAAATTCTTTCCGTAGATCATTCATGACATCAAATTTTTCAAGCAAGTGCATCTTTAAATGTTCGATTTCTGGTTTCCTGTCCAAATTCGCCCCTGAAAAAATGGTGCCAGATTAATTGTTTTAACCTCATGAACGCCAGCTGAACTAGCTGGAACTACACAGGACTTTTATCGAGACGGTGTTTCTGACTGCATGCCACTGGGACACTTCAGTCTACCCCATTTCTTGGAATGATGCACTTAACTGTATAGAACTGAGGGAAAGTTGAGCGGATCAGTGTGGGTGAGTAGTGTACGAATCCAGTACATCCGAGGTGTGGTAGTGAAAAGGGTAAGGAGCTCACTTACTTGCCAATTCCTCGTTTTCCTTCCATGTTTTTTCTCTCAGTCCTGTCACAGCCTCTAATTGTGGTGATGCCTTGATGTAGTGTAATAAAATTTCTTCATTGCCGCCAGACGCGAGATCTTGTAGCTCCGATACACTGAAAGCAGAAGCACAAACAGTTTAAAACAAAACTTCTGGACTTGTTATAAAAACACTAGTTGACTGATTCTGTTGTAGTCAATAGCAGTTAAACCATTGTGACCTTTAAATATAAAGGGTCTTTGACAGAGACAGCTAAAAAGGAGAGGCAATCCGTTTTTCAGTCAAGTCAAAAATCTCACCTCAACTCATTGAGCTCTGGAAAACTTGTTGGTACTTCTGGGAAGTCATAATTTAGGTAAGAATTAGAAGGTGGAGAGGCAGATCTTTGAGGAGGTGGGTGATCCCGTCTATTAGGGGGAGCGGGGGCTGGTCTGACTGGCCGGGCTGGGAGTGTTGGCATTTGTCCTGGTGGCTTGTAACCTGCTGAGGGGTAGGCACCGGATGACGGAATGGTTGGAGCATTGTTTTGACTGCCTGGATGCCTTGTGTATGGCATATGACCACTATTTTGTGGGGCTCTGAAACAAAAGAACTCAATTTTATCTATTGCAAATACAGGAGCCTATTATTTCAGAAAGTACCAGAAAATTAGATAGTAGTGGCCATTTTTGAAGGTTTTTTGAAAGTTTTCTTCACTTACTGTGCAATGAAGGCAGGGTGGTTTCTCTGAAATTCATCAACGATCTGTCGGATGATTTGACCGAGATCAGAATGCATCACAAACTGAAAACAAAATAAAATAAAGGATAAAAGTCGAAAAGAAATTATGAGATTAAAATATAATTCTACACCCATTGACCAAATAAATCATGAATACCATCAGTGGTCAAGGTATACCAACTGCAGTATTATGCAAATTAGTCGATACAAAATCAAACTGTTAATACTGTTAGGAAAAGTACTCTTTCTACTTGCATTGTTGAGGCTTGGACATCCTATAACAATCATCTTATCACTGACCCACGGATGGTGCAAAGGGGGAGTGACCTTCACAAGTGGTGGTTCCTGGGGAAACTGTGGTGGGAGGTTACTGAAACAAAGACAAATTATCATGATAATCAAACTTGTCCAACATAATTTTGGCAGGTAGGATTTATCCAGACAAAGGAAAAGGGGGTAGACATAGTCATAATAATACAATTAACTTACATGTGAAGGCAGACATTCTTCCCAAGGACACTAGTTGAGACTCTGTATTCAACGTCTCTTTGTAGCTCAGTGACACTGAAACATATATAAATAAGTTTAAGTGTAAAAAATGAATATCTGTCAATAAGTTTCAAATCTAAGGGAGCAGCTGAAAAAGGATGAACTAATGATAAAGCCTCATTAGTGGTAAGCCCGTGATGTCACACTGACAGCATAGTCATTGGATGTCCCACTCTCTTTGCGGCAGTGTACCTGTGGTGCCAAGCATCAGCGGTAGGGCAGACAAAGAGCAGAAAATACAGAAGAAAAATATATTGCATACCCTAGGCCCTAAATGAAATGTCAGCATTCGACTTTCATAGAGACACACAAGGCGGAGGAAGCCACTCAGGGCCACAACAAACAAGCAGCAACCGAAAGACCGCAAGGTTGCACACTACACAATCTTTTGTTCGTTGTGCCCATATTTAAGTTTGTTTGGGCCCGCAATGACTTCTCCGCATGGCGTAAAAGGAAGGGTCTATTCTTACTTTTGGTTGAAGGTCTTCAAAGATTCAATTTGCCGAGATCTGTGAGTCTGCAGAGGAGTTGCAGGAGGTAAATTACTTTTCTGTTTACCAAAGCCAAACCACGACATGGCTATAATTTGAAATTACTGTCTTAATTGACGTGTTATTGTGCAATAAATCGAAAAAATAAAGCGAAAGGTTGATGAATCATTAACCGGAAATGTGAACTACGTCACGAGAAATTGCGCTCTTTCTTCCCACAATGCATCACGATTATAAACTGGGCATGCGCAGTTGGCATTGACGGAAACCTGCTATTTTCCATATTTTTGTTGATTAAAGTTGTCGATTTCGTGAAGTTTGTGGGGAATTTTGATCTTTTCACCCCCTAGGCAGGTAGTTTCTTTAGTCAACAAAATGCTAGACGAAGTTTGTGTAAAAAATCGTGTTGCATGGAATTAAAAATGCACTTTAATGTTGAAAAGTTATGACACTTTTCACCCACCATTCTTACGTACATTTTTGTGTGCATTTCATGTGTACAACGTTTGATATTCGGGTATCCCACAAGTAAGAAACCCCCAGTAACTACCAGCCCAAAGTGCTCGGCTTATGCAAAACTTGCATATAGCCCTTGAGTGCAAATCTGCAAACCATGCATAAACATACATGTCATCTCCGGTCATTTTCATTAAGGCTATATAGGCAGGGGCCAGGGCACATCTTCTCGTCAGACAATGAGACATCACAATCTCTTGGAGTCTTCTTGGCCTTGGGTTACATAAATGCATCTGAATTTTAGTACAAAATACATGAATGTAGTACATGTTTTCTTCTTTTATTTCAGCCTTTGAATCTTTCCTGGCTGACTCTGTCAGGATTTCATTCTCTCAGTGGTATTTTGCTGTCTCGATGATTGAGACGCTCTCTGTGGTGATACATGTTTTGACTTTGATCCACTTATGACAGTAACAGCAATGCCGATGCCCACTGCAGCCAACACATTTGGCATACGCGATGTATGGGCTGTCAATGCTGAGGAGGAATACAAAAAGATGCGACAAATGGTTCAGACATATCCCTATGTCGCCATGGTAAGTTGCAAGGAGTTTAATCTCAAAGCCATTCTTATTCAATCATTTCACAGATTTAAGATAGTGAATCGTTTTTTTGTACCTTTTTAGGACACTGAATTTCCCGGAGTTGTGGCACGACCGATAGGAGAGTTCCGCAGCACATCAGAATACCAGTATCAACTTCTGCGTTGCAATGTAGATCTGCTGAAAATCATTCAGGTTGGCTTCAGCTTCATGGATGAGGAGGGCAATTCACCATCTCCCTACTCCACATGGCAGTTCAACTTCAAATTCAACCTCACGTAAGGTATATTTTTGTGATTCTGACAGAACTGATGGAACAGTCAGCATAAACAGATATGGCCCAGATGAAAAGGCACACTCATTGAAAGTGAAGTTGGTAAAACTAAGACTTTGAAGTTCTATCCCATTCGAAAAAGAAGGGAACATTCCTTTTCATATAACTGAGAAACATTCCTTAGCAGACACCTCTGTCAGCAGGACACCCTCCCTAGAGACGGTGATTGATCTGTAGTCACTTTGTCTGGCTGAATGGTGGGAGGCTCGTTGAAGAACTGATTTTCTTACCGCTTTATGTTTTCAGGGAGGACATGTACGCACAGGACTCAATCGACCTTCTCCAGAACTCTGGCATTCAATTCAAGAAGCATGAAGAGGAGGGAATAGAAATTGATGACTTTGCCGAGTTCCTTATGACATCAGGTCTAGTACTCTCAGACAGGGTCAAATGGCTCTCATTCCACAGGTAGGACCAACTGCAGTACTTGCATCAATCCAACTTACACATGACCTACCTCTACTCTTGCCACCAACTGGTTCCAAGCAGTTCAGCAGCCTCTTGGGGAGTCTGTGTTCTTCCAAACAGATGACATGTTCGTACCAGCAAAGATGTGACGTCTCACTTTCAAGAAAAGGGATGCTGCCAGTTGGTTGGTTCTTCTCCTAATTTTCAGTGTTCCATCTTTTTGCAGTGGGTATGATTTTGGCTACCTTCTGAGCATGTTATCTGGTTGCAACCTGCCGGCTGAGGAGTCAGATTTCTTCGACTTGTTACGGATCTACTTCCCGAATATATATGACGTGAAATACTTGATGAAGAGCTGTAAAAACTTGAAGGGGGGTCTACAGGAAGTGTCGGAACAGCTGGAGGTGGGTTCAGGCTTACGCATAAAAACATTGCTTTGACTAATCCAGAGGACAACTTACACATGACCTACCAAAACTAATCCAGAGGACAACAGTCTGCCAAAAAACATTGAAGGAAAGTACATAGACACCAGACTGAATCAAAGAAAATCATATCTTTATTGATTTGATTGACAGAAGCTATGCCTGTTGTGTATCCAAGAACCTTCTGACCTTCAGTTTACTGTCTTTCTAGATCGAACGGGTGGGTCCACAGCATCAGGCAGGCAGTGACAGCTTACTAACAGGAGCCGCATTCTTCAAAATGAGAGAGGTAAGATCAATCGACTTCTTTGAAAATTTTTTACTTGTGAAAAAGTTCTTCACTAATACTCTTCAGCCAAATAAGTTTGAGCCAACTTAGGCAGAATTGCGGCTTGCTGACATTTTGGGTCCTCACTTGCCAAAAAAATCTGATCAACCTTAACATTCTACTAATACAGAACTAAAACCACTCAAAGATTGCATCCTTATCAGTTTCATTTCCTATTCCAGATGTTTTTTGAAGACAACATTGACGATAGCAAGTATTGTGGCCATTTGTTCGGACTTGGAACATCGTATGTCCAGAATGGTTCAGCGTATGAAAGTCACACGAATAATCAGGCCTTCCCGGCTGGTCAAGGAAATGTAACGAATGGCGGGGACGCGGTGGCAACGACAACTTCAAGTTGACGCAATCATGAAACAGACTGAAAAAGTTTGGTGTCTTTGCAATGAATTTGATTTGGTGAACCGGTGGACGGGCATTTTCTGAAAACATTACTGGATGGTTAGAACATTTCTGAAGGCAGTGTTTGTCAGGAGTTCAAAGTATGTCTTAGAAGGTCTTGCCTTTTCTAACTCAGAATGAGTATAGTTAGAAAGAATGTAGAATTGGTGAGCTTCCAGCACTTCTGGAACTATCAAAATATGTCTTACACGAAGAACCATTGTTTGTTAATAGTATCCTTGAAGAAGACCTATTGCAAGGCTTATTCATGAAATCAGTCGCCTTTTTCAAATGACCTCTCAGTTCATGTGCAATTGTTGGGAGATACTTGAATATGTATATATGATATTTTGGTTCAGAAGTTTAAAGCCGTAAGAAGCAAAAGTCATAGCGTTAATTTTCTATCGTATTTTGTTCAGTTCTTTTCTGTTCTTTCTTCACAATCTACCAACAAACTTTCATCTTGACCTGCACTTTTTTCAAAGGTGTTTAAACTTTGAGACAAATACAAATAAAAATACTTTCTAGGAAAGTGTGTCTTGATACATAAATGCCAGCAAACTGGTGTTTCTTCCAGCATATATCTGATCTCCATTCTGATTTCGCTCAATCCAAAAACCAGTTGAGTTCATTTCAGCTGATGTTATTAACCTTTTTGAAAGAGAAAATGTCAACTATGCTGTTGGTACTATCTTGATTTCTTAAAACTCTCAAAATTGCTGTTTATTTCACTGTCCTTATTCTCTTTTGTATTATGTTGTGTCAGGTCTTGCATGCACAGTTCTCAAAACCTTGTGGAGAGTGTGATATGAAAATGTAGGCTGCACCATTTATTGACTGCCTAACTCTTCATAATATGACTTTTGCTGATGACGGCAAAACTTCAAACAAATGGTCAGTGGTTACGTGTGATGTGGTGTTTGACTATGGAAGAAACTTGGCAGTAAGTTGGGACAACAATTTGAATGAGGTCGTGTGAAAGAATTAAAGACAAAAGGTCAAACCTACGAAAGCTTTTGTGAAGTTTTGATGCAAAGTTTACATCAAAATTTCTTTTTATTGGTAGTCAAGTTGTAATAGATTCATTTTAACTCCTGAATTTTTATCACAACCTGAAAAAGGTTTCCCTATAACTTTAAAATGGTGCTTAATGGGAACATTTGGATTAGTAGAGAAGAGTTTGGTTGTCAATACACTTATCTCATCTTTTTGTAGTCTAGTCATTCCAACTTTTTGAAACTTCGAGCAGACAATGAATTGGTGATTTACTATGTGTGTTGCCGGTTTGTTTGGAAACGATGCGGCTCCAATAATGATATCGCAAATTCATGTTTAGTAATAGTATACCAGGAATGAATTGTAGAATTATTCAGTGGTGCTTTATGTGTAAAATTTCATATAATGTGTCCATTTGGTAAATTCTGATTATACACCAAACTGTCATAGTTTCAATCTGTGCCATGAATAACAGAATCACATCCTGAAAACGTTTGGAAAAGAGCGAGCATTTCTCTTTTAGATCAACTTTTTATGGTTTTAACTCTCTCAATTTAGAACTTTTCCTTATGTGATATTGGTGATGCGGCCTTTGTGCCGATATCCCAACTCAAATATTGTGCCATTCATTATCGTTTTCAAGTGCGAAGGGGTATTGTGGCGCCGGTGCCCAATTTCGTTCAAGAGGGAAGGGGTAGCATTGCCCTGATGAAGTCTTTTTGAGTTACCAAGATATGGGCCTTGGCGTACTAGCCTCAAATTTATCTCATTAAAATGAGGTGCCATCCCAGTAGACCGCTCTTTTAGCAGTCATATAAAATAAAAAGAAGAATAGCTTGCATCTTTCACATGATCTCAACTTCTGGAAATTTGTTGTAAAACTTAACTTTAAAATTGTTGTAAAACTTGGCCAATTTTCTTCCATAGTCCAAGTGTACTGACATCATTAGTGCCAGACAAATGACAAGGCTCCTGAATTGGGTCGTGTCCCTTCAAAAGGGGACAGCTTATACTACGAGGGTGCATTGCATTGAGCAACTGCGCCTTTCGAGATGAGGGTCTAGCAGGTACTTCAGACTAGTGTCGATACTCACACTGAACTCCCGCATTTCTAAAGTCTATTTCTCTAATCAGGTCTTGTTGGGAGGTATTGTGTTTTATGTTGGGCAAGCAGTAAAAAACAATCAAGACCAAGGAAATGTGTGTTGATGCTGAAATATTGGTCAATTTATGAGTTACATTTCCCCTGTTGTCCACAATACTGATTTAAAAAACCTTGTTCTAAGGCCATGCAATAGCCTCTTCCATTGTGGCCATGTTTAGAGGAATTTACTTTAGCGAGGACTTTGTCCCTTGACACTAGTCTTTCATGTACATTTCTTTTTAGTATATACAGTTAAAGACATTTGTACTTTACCTACCATTGTGTGTCGTAAGCATGTGCCCAGGTCTGTATAAATTCATAGTCGATAAGTCAGTAAAAAATGTCGGTGCCATGAATTTAATTTTGGTGTTGTGTGGTTTATAATTTAAAAGACTGCAGACTTGAGCAGGAATATTTCTAAACACATTTCATACTTTGATAATATTGGTATAGTGTGACCTCGAATTAAATTTTCTCGCAAGTTTTTGAAATAGCTTGTGGATTGTGGCTGCTTTTGATCCAAGATGCTAAACGTCTCTGTGACAGCTGTGTGTTTCATTGATATATCAAACTTTAGTTGACAAATTTCCAACACCAGAGACCACACCACCAGTTTTCACTGCCAGACAATTTTGTAGCAATTTCGATGCTGGCTTTGATTTATAGTTCCACATGATCACAGTTCCAATTTGTTTATGTGATTGTAGGGCCTGGCGACTTGTTTTTATTACCATGTGGTGGCACTGTGAGCAAATGAGTAAGTTGTCATGCATTTTACTTTTGTAAATAAAGGGGCAACTTGTCTGTATTCTTCCTAGCATATCATTTGTCATCTTATTTCTTGATGATTGCACTTGGAGTAACAACTTACATGTCTCTATATAGTGCAAGGACAATTTTGATAAAGTTTCAAAAATATCTCGTTATCTGAGATGGAATGGTCCAGTGGATTGTGACAAGTGGATTCACATCCATTGGTTGCTTTGGAAATAACTTGTTGCCCATGATAAGCCTATATCTACTGCAAAGGTGTCCGATGTCCTTTCGTTGCAAGCATAGCAGGCTTGATGTGACTGTCTTCAAGAGCACATTGAGCAATGCAGCAAAGTGTCCCAATGTTGCCTTTCTGTATGAAGTTACCATGCTAGATGTGACTGTCCTCAAGAGCATATTGAGATTGCGGCTGACTGTCTTCAAGAGTACATTGAGACAGCAGCTCCACATCCAATGCAAAGGGGCCTGATGTTGTCCTTCAGTTCCAAGCATACCATGCTTGATGTGACTGTCTTCATGAGTGCATTGAGACAGCAGCTCTACATCCAATGAAAAGGTGCCTGATGTTGTCCTTCAGTTCCAAGCATACCATGCTTGATGGGACTCTCTTCAAGAGTGCATTGAGACAGCAGCTCTACATCCAATGCAAAGGGGCCTGATGTTGTCCTTCAGTTCCAAGTATACCATGCTTGATGTGACTGTCTTCAAGAGCACAGTGAGACAGCAGCTCTACATCAAATGCAAAGGGGCATGATGTTGTCCTTCAGTTCCAAGCATACCATGCTTGATGGGACTCTCTTCAAGAGTGCATTGAGACAGCAGCTCTACATCCAATGCAAAAGGACCTGATGTTGTCCTTCTGTACCAATTATACCATGTTTGATGTGACTGTCTTCAAGCAGTGAGACTTCAGTGAGACTGCAGCTCTATCCAATGCAAAAGGGCCCGATGTTGTCCTGCAGTTCCAAGCATACCATGCTATATGTGACTGACTGTCTTCAAGAGCACAGTGAGACTGCAGCTCTATCCAATGTGCACAAAGGATCCCAATGTTGTCCTTCAATACCAACCATCCCTGATGTGACTGAATGTCTTCAACAGCACATTGAGACAATGCAAAGGGGCCTGATGTTGCACTCCTGTACCAAGTGCCCAACTTTGATAAACCTGGACACAGGTATACCTTATTTGATGTGACTGTCCTCAAGATCACATTCAGACCAGCTCTACATCCAATGCAAAGGTGACCTAATTTGGTGATTCTAAGACCCCAGTTAACCATGCTTGATGTGACCGTCTTCATGAGCATACTAAGACTGCAGTTCTATATTGATCATAGGATCCTGATGCGGGCTGTCCTTCTGTCCCAAAAGTACACTGGGACTGCACAACTTGGATTTACTTGGACCAAAGTATACTAGGCTTGATTTCCCATTTCTGTGGTGACATTTCCTCCAATAAAGAAAACATTCAAAACAGACAAAATTGTAGCAAAATATAGGGCAAGATTTATTAAAATATTTCTTCTACAGGAAGGACTATTTACATGATATCAACTAGAAAGATAAATTTGTTCACATAAAGTCATGATCTACATGTAGCTTTCACAACAGGCACAAATACTATGATGTAAATTAACATCTAAAGGCTCATCTCCGCATAATCTTTATCATGCCTAAGTCAATTGCACGTGGGGAATGCAGCTAAAATACATTGAGTTTTAGATATGACAAAATGTGGCACTGTCAATGACACTTTGACCTCTGTGAACTTGATAAACTAGGTCACAATTGACCTAAATTGGGTCAACTTGTAAAGATGCCCAATAGGTGTCTCCATTTAAAATTTGAAGAATCTCACACAAACAGTAGTGAAACGTATCAACTTGAGTGGAATTTTAGAGTTTGACCTTTCTGACCTTGGAAACATTATCACAGTTCCTTGGTCAATATCAGATGATGAGAAATCTTTCCATCCGTTAATGAGATTTCATTCTGCTGAGGAAACTATCGTACTCCTGCTCTGTCGAGGTGAATCAGCATTTTTGCTGTAATAGTACGCCACTGCATGCTCGTAATAATCCTGAGAGAGCCAGAAGACTTGTGTCGCATCTATGTCCTTTCGCCTGAAGAGAACGAAAATGTACATATACATTACCATGCATGAACTGCCCTGAAGCCTGCACATATACATTATGAGCGCTTCATGTGCGTACATGAATTCTCTACATTTGCTTTGTGAGTTCATCTCTGGCAATTGATAGATATAGACCAAATACTGAATCTTAGAATAGTTAGAGAAACTTTAGTTCTTCCAATTTCAATGACTTCATGTGGGTAAAGTAATAAGCTGTCAGATTTTAAATAGCAGCCCATTATCTTAAGCAGTCCCTTTGGTAATTCTGTATGTCTACTTACTTTGAACCATCACAGAATTTGACAATTAGCTGCTTATTTGAGATATCGCGGATCGTCCCAGGAAGATAAGCCAAACGCACTGGATCAGCTATGGCCAGGACATGGTCACCGATTGCCAGGGGGCGTCGCTTGGTGAAGGCTCCAAATATAGCAGCAGATGTCTGCACAGATAGATTACCGTCTGCCCAGGAGATGACATACTGGCGGCCATTGCCTACCCGCTCGGTGACACTTGCTGGAAAAGTAATGGAAGAAGATTTATCTGATGACCTTATTAGAATTGACAAAGTTTGCAATTTCAGCCTGTTCAAGGACAAATCCTACCCATTCAGAGTCACCCAAAGCAACTCTATCAACACTCCAGCCACCAAACGAATCTATACACTAGCCCAGGAATCCCTAGCAACCAAAGCCTTACCAAGAAGCTTATACCCTGTAGTGTCGTCCCTAGCAACAACCACCTGACCAACCCACCGAGATGCCCTGCAACTTACCCAAGTGATACAATCCTGTTGTGTCATCTCTAGCGACCACAGCCTGGCCAACCCATTGGTCCTCTCGCTGCAGTATAAACGCCACGTCATATTCAAACTTGTCTGGAGTGATCCTGTAGACCTCTTCTCGTGGCAGACGTGCTTCTTGGCCATCGTAGAATCGTATAAGTAGCCAGAGGTCGGGGAAGACTTTCATGACGACACCCGGGCAATAACTGTAGGCAAAGCTTGGATGGAGGGCGATGACGGCATCCTTGATCTGAAGGAGAAGAGATTACATTCAATGAATAAGAAAACATCTGGGTATGTAATGTTCACAGGGTGTTCTTTGAACGTTGTAGGGTTCGATACCTGTCATGAACCTACAACGCAAGTCAGTTCAATGAAGTCAGTTGAGCCTTAAATCGTCCCATGGATATGACAAAAAGTTCAGATTCTTAGATGGCAGAATTTCCTTCAGGGTGTAAGCTCTGTTCAAAACAGCTCTTAATACTAGTAATTAGAAACGGCAGCATACATATTTATTCACAAATATTCATGAGAATCATACCTGAATGATGTTATCAGCATCATCCTCATCCGTGATGATATCTTCTCGCCAAATCTTCTCAATATCCCCGCAGCTGTCCTCAATGAAGTAAGCTCCTGCATCACCAGCTTGCCGGACTGTACCTCGATAGTACCAACCCTCGTCCAACCACCGGGCCAGCACCTCCTCACCCACGTGTAGCTTGTGTAATTTTGCACGAATCTTTTGCAAGAAGCCTGAGGTGTTATTTGGGTCCCAAGCTGAAAAAGTTGATTGAATGATAAAGGTGATGATTTATGCGTAAAAAAAGTGGATCAAAGGGCTATATGAGCAAATCGTGTAATCGTGGAATACTGCCATTTCACCAGACATCACATGCGACTTGGCTTTGTTGCGTTTCCTTATGTTGCTGCCATTACGTCTTGCAAGTCATCTATAGTCACAAAGTGCTGGTACTCACAATTTAAGTCCTTCCTCCTTGTCGAATCACTATCTGTCCGCCCTGGTGACAAAGTGGCATCTCCCGGTGCATCTGCGATCCAAGTGTGTACTCGCTCATCATAATCTAGCATAGTGGACCCTCTCTTTGAGGACTCTATGAGGCTCTGCAACAGACAATTAAAGGGGACTATAAGCAGGAACGACAGCTTGGCTCTTCGATGTAAAGTCTCACTAAACCTAATATTCAGATTTGAGCTTTGTCTCTTTGATAAAGAACCTGAAAATCAATCCATCAAAGTCATAATCTCTTCAAGCTTCCCTCTTGCTATGACATCATTCTATAGTCCCGTTCAGCCTCACCTTCGTCTGTTCATATTTATCAATGAGTTCGTCCTGTTTCTTCATCATCTTCTGCTGTTCCAGCAACAATCGCTCTTCCGTCTGCTTCTGCTGTTTTGATTGTTCTCGCGCCATCTTTTCCTGGGCACGTGCGATCCGCTTCGTTTCTTTTCGGAGAATCTGAAATTTGGAGAAAGATTTAAGTAAGACTTAAATCACCTGCTGAAGTAAAGCGGGACATGATATTGCTCAATGGATGCCCAACTAGATATTGAGTCAAATGACATTCCTTGTCAGCTGGTTCATGCAACAGAAATTTGAATAAACAGTCAAATGATGACTCAAGGACATCTTCATTTACCCGTTGCTGTCTGGCCTGGTCCCTCTGCTGCAGCTCTAACTGATGCTGTAAGTCGTCAAGCCGCTTCTCCTGTGATTTGAGCAGTTCCTCTTTGTTGATATCAGTCGGAGTTTCAGAAGCCCCATTAGTGTCTCCATTCAGGTCACCATTGTGGTCCCCATTAGTTATTTTGGCGACTTCTCTATCTGCATTCCTGTAAGCAATGATATGTAGGTGGTTAGACTGCAGGTAATTTTTGTCAGAAAAGACTGCTAACATGACAAAGAATGGGTCGATAAAAGTGTAAGGTTTGTCCCTTTTGCCACACTTAGCCCTCATAATGTCAGAACCAGATATTTGACAGGAATAAAACCAACTAAACCCAGGGCACACATGGCTAAATATACAATCTGTATAGGCGTACAGTGTATTTGTTTTCAATGCCTGTCATGTTCCAGCCAAATCCGTGATATTATTTTAACCCAAACCAATAAAATATTAGTCAAGTTAGACCTGACTTGAGCCATGAAAATAAGCCGGTGTGTTACAGAATGACAAATATTTATTACACATTAGGAATGAACCATTGGGTAGTTTTCCACGCCACTTTGTAGAGAAGAAAATGGAAAGTGTATAATTTACTAAGCCAGAGACATTTAGCATGCTCAAGGGAAATGTGTGTACAATGTGCAAAGTGGGTGTTAATATGACCGACATAAAAATGTCTCATGGAAGTATCAAGACAATTGGACATTCAAGTGATAAATAGTGACTCTTTGTGACCATCATGCGTAATAATGCATCTCAAAACATGCGATACATTCGGAAGATTTTGATATTTGTCATACCATGATGCAAATAGTTGACCTAACACGGTCACTAGAATTGAAATGATACCATCCTTTTCAGGACAGGTTTTGTTGCTGAACTAACATGACTTCCACTCCCTCTACGAGTCAGCAGTAGGAAAGAAGAGGACAAAGAACATTCAGACACAAATATTAATCCACATGTAATAGAGTATTGAAGAACACCAAATTTAAGGGTACACAACATTAACTTCAAATTCTACTTGACAATGACTAAATGGAGTGAAAGATAATTCTTATTGCTTTGATGTTTTCTTTGAATATTTAAGCAATTTGTAACCAGTGTTACATTCAGTGGTAACCAGTGGAGTTCCAGTGGTATTCAGCATGCAAATACCACTGGATATCAACTGAGCTGAGGCATTGATTACCGCTGGGTATTAATCTTTTTCGAAACATGGAAACATTACTCGCATTTTAACTAATTAAAGTGTCACGTTAATACCTTTTGGCTTTATAAGCAGTGTCGTCATCATCGGTGTCACTCTGGCGTGGTGTTATCTCTATGTTAGGACTAGAACAACAAAGCAGGCACACACATAAGACAGCAGACGATAAAATAACAGACAGAGCAACAGATGGAGAATGAATAAGGGGATGATAAAAGAATTGGGGATTTCGATTAACAGAGCAAAGCTATGAAAGGAGCTTGAAAAGAGATCTTAATCAAGAAATATTTACCTCAGGTTGGTTTATAAAGGTTTGCCAGACAACTCGTCATTTCCAAGCTCAACGCTTAAACTGATTTAAATTCTTTGGCAGTGTCTTTTATAAATATTGAGACAGATTCCATAGAATTCTTTGAACACTGTAGTCCGTATCAAAACACTTAAACATGTAGAACATCACAACTATGGGTACACTGGACATCACATAATATAAAATCTTTAAGATCTTTTACCAAGATAGGATTAACATGAAAATAAAGTAATAGGATTATATTAGTCATATGATATAGTTCAAAAATATAGATGCTTTGTTGTAGGAATCATTGAAAGCAGAAGACTGATAGACAATGTACACAAAACCTTGATTCTAAAAGATTTTTAGTCTTTGGTATGGGTTGACAGCAAAATTGTTAATTTTTACAAGTTGACCTGATCTATTCAACAAACAGATAGAACATGTCATGATTTCTGCTGACAAACTTACGTTTCTTGTTCTTGGGTCTCCTTTAGATACCGAACAGCGAAAGTGAACCTAGCCTTGCTGATCTTCACCAAGTGGTTCCGCAGTGCAGATGCCTGAAATGATACAAACTTACTCATCACCCGATGCCACAACTATTTTTATCCATATAGTTCTCTATCGCGCAAATCCTTCTTTTAAAACATTATCTCTTTAGATGTTGAAGTGTGTTTCTGAACTTGATGAAATAATGGCAAATTGTACCCTTGCATCATGTTCACCATACCTTTTGTTCTGAGAAGATCATGACTGTGTAGAATTTATCTCTTTAGATGTTGAAGTGCATTCTGAACTTGATGAAATAATGGCAAATTGTACCTTGCACCATATTCACCATACCTTTTGTCCTGAGTAGATCATGACTGTGTAGAATTTAATCTGTTCTGTCTCCTTGCTGGGCGTATTCCGTATGATTCCTGGCACGTAACAGTCGTATTTTGTTTCATAGTTCATCACTCGTAACAGTACATAGTCGCCAACCTGACCAAGAAAAAAACAAATAATCAATACGATATCTCCATTTTATCAACTGAGACCAGTTGGTTGGCTGACATTGTACCAAATACTACATAAAATGGACTGAATGGGCATTTGGCAATATTGAAAAATCACAACTTTAATATATCTACACAAACTTAGGGTGAGCGGTAAAATAGTTAGAGCAAAGTCTGAAGGACATCAAACATGGCCACTGGACTGTGACAGCATAGTTCGGTGCAATTGTAGCGCCAGGCTCTTTCTTCTTAGTGACAACCGACACTGTAAAATGCATGCAAAGTGAGGAGCATGTTTATTGGAAAGATGCTTCCAAACAGTAACTTTCTATAAACTCACCCTCAAAACTGGTCTAGCTACAGCACCTCCAGTTGGTATCACAAATCTAGTTGGGACCGTCTTCTGTCCAATTTCTGTGAATTTCACCAAGGCATGGCGAGAGTTGGTACATTTTACAACAGAACCTGGAAAAAAGAGCATTACATAAATATACACTCCTCCACTTTGAAGGTCTGATTTTAGGCTAAGAGCCCTCTCAATATACATAGATCTTTTTACTATTAAAATCTCATTCATACCATCACAGTGAGATCTAACCAGCATTCCTCCACTTTGAAGGTCTGATTTTAGGCTAAGAGCCCTCTCAATATACATAGATCTTTTTACAATTTAAATTTCATTCATACCATTTTATGAGATACTAACCAGGATAATATAGCCCATCCTCAGTGTTCCTCGCAATAACCACCTGTCCCTTGAGTGTGTCGAGAACCTTCCTAACTTTGCTGTGTGACACAGGACAACTCTCCGACTTCAGCGACGACCGAGGTGTTTTCTTCTCCATCACCTCACCAAGACCCTAAAACGATGAGAGGACACACAGACGTTAGATTCAAAGACAACTTTTGATCAGGATCCAAGTCTTGATGGTATAATAGTCATTAGTAAATATTTGAAGCCGGAGTGCACAGCTGAGTTGAAGGGGGCTGTTTGTTAACAGACCAAAGTAAAGAACATGGACAGAGGTCACTTTGTGAGACAATATTCTTGAAAAATGATTTGCACAGAACTATCAGAAGTAGCTCCAATATGTACTACCAAGAATTATTAATGTCTATATCAATTCTCGGTACTACATGAACAAAAATTAAAGGCCACTTGAAACACGACTTTCCACTTCGTTACTTAAATTTGAACAAGTCTCAAAGAGTGAAGACCTATTTGCTTTAATCCTGTGGGCGATTAAACATGAAAGACACACAAAAAGGGGATTGGAAAACCCATTGGAATGGGCATAGGAATAGGCAGTAGCCAAAGACTCAAAGCATTAAAATTTGGCTGTGCAAGTAAGGTTGCCACCTTTTTAGATAATTTTGATGTAATCCAAATATTTATTTTGACTTCTCCTTTCACCCTTGGTATACAAATGGACCTAATTGGAATTCTTCAAATCTTCAATGAAAGAAAATTACACAAGATATTTCATTTGGCTTGAGGCATGTAGTTCGGGGCTCATGGAGGGAAACATAGGCTTGTTGGCCTGTAAAACAATAGTAACCTATAGCAAAAGTGACAAAATACTGAACCTTTAATGACCATTCTGAAGTCCAACCATTAAGGAAATTGAAAGAACTCAACAGGTTTACGTACTGCCAATCAGATATCAGATTTATGCCAGAAAAGTGGCCAGACAATCCTCTGCAGAAGTCGGCCTACCATCGACTCGAGGTGTAATGATGACAACCAGGACTTACACTGTACTATAGCACCGGTTTGTACAGGCTAGCCTCATTGATTAATTCCCTCAGATCAAATGTACACTTTTGTAGATACGCTATGATAATTTGGCCAAAGCCAATTGTGCCTACCCCGTTAGTTTTGGGGGCATCTTCATCCGAATCCTCCAATATCAGTGGCGGCTTGGGCTTCGATTTAATCACGCCAGACTGACTCTTAGGATCCAATTGCACTCCGTATATTTGATATTTATCAAACCACTTATATGAAAACATCCCGGTATCGTAATAAAATATAATCCTAAAGAAAATTGTCTCCAAGTTATTAGTTATCCTCACAAAATCATAATGTCATTTTGAACTAAACATATTCTGTCATTTTACATTGCATGGATACCCGAATGGCGACATAAATTCATTTAGCATATGAATGGGGGTGGGTCACATGGCTAGAAATGTAAATAGCCGGACCTTTCCGAGACAGAGGGTACAAAGGTTTCAGATACCCCCAAAAGATTTCAAAATGAGAGTATTTTGATCTCAAAATATTACCATTTCGTAATTATTTCAGAACTGGCCGATGACAATATTGATGATATCACCACTCAAGATAGTTCACAAGGTTTTTTTCAATATTTACAAATGGCTCACCCCTTTACGAAATACTGCTTTGGACTTTTCCAAGGTACTTTCAATATTACCTACTTGCACATGAAATTACCCGCGTAAACTTGTGTACACCTAGGCTTTTCTTAATCCTTCCTTGAAGGGAAATGTGTGGTTTGTTCCAAAACCTTCCTTAAAACTCTCATCTTAGGCCTATATGACAAATCCAAAGCTCATTAGGGAGGAATTCAGCCCTTTATTTGGTGATAATTAGTTTCACGCCAAAATCTATTAATTAGTATGAGTACCTGTTTTAGTTAGAATGCAAAATAATGTTTGTCTTTATCTGCGCTATTGGCAACGATGTGTATTTATATCACAATTGTGATCTTTGTCCAAAATAGGTTCTTTCAAATTACTATTGAATGCTGAATTTGACTTGGAGGTAATGATAAGGTTTCCCAAGTTAATACTGGACCTTTTCCTTTTTTACTTAACTCTTCAAACTCACGCAAGGAAGAAGACCTCCCTCAGAACAGCGCAAATATGACCCAATATGGTTTCTTCTTGTCATAAAGAAGGATAATCCTAAGCATATAACCACTCCAAAATTCTTTAGTTCAAGCAAGGAAAGACAGACAAGTCTGTTGTCCATATTGTTTATTGAGTTGCCATGGTTCTGCTTTGCCTTCTAATAACCATTCATACCCAGCGGTAAATCTGTCCTTCTTGAATATAATGGATTGATATAACATTATTCTTATACAAATATCAAAGTTTATTTGGCCCGATATTGGCTTGGCATCAAATTGAATTTATATATTATTAAGCAGGCCAGGACTGTTCCATTACTGGTTGGTTTGGGGACTAATAGCAGAGACAGGTAGTTGAAGAATATACATAACTGATAACTCTTGTCTTTATGACAAAAAGATCGCATTTGAAAATGTCACTGTTGAACACCAAATTTCAACTTAAATCCAAGATATGCGTTAATATACATTCTTAGGCCTTCTATATGCAACATACTTCTGCTCAGTGAAAATAAATAATTGGCACATACAGTAAATTTCACGTCTCCACGTTATTATTTGATCAATCATTTATTATGCAGGTTGTGAATGACGTGGATTTTTCTAATGTTTTGCCGCCAAATAATAAAGGAGTTCAACTTATTGTCAGAAAAATCATACAGGCCGGTACACTGAACCTTTTGTTTCCTGGGTTCATACGCTTCAGCAGACAGCAGGCCAATATTCCTTGACCTTGCCCATCCCAGGCTCATGTGACTAATGGGATAGTAGCTATCATGTCCATCATTTCCTGAAGTCCTCCAGTGGCATCAGTCAATTTACAAAAGGTCCTCCACTGGGTGCTACATTTTGAGATCTTTGGGATATAAATGTCAAGGGGAAGGGTAGCAGCATTCAAGCCTGTAGCTTTTTGGTCATGGGAGGCAAAACACCTCTTTTGTAATCTGCCAGTCTCAAAATCAGTCAAAATCTACGTGAAAGACATATGTTCTTTGGTCCCCCTCGAGGGTACAGTAGAACCTCTCTATTAAAGACACCATCGAGACTGCCAAATGCTGTCCTTTATAGAGAGGTGTCCTGATAAGAGAGGTCAAATTGAATGGAAACAACCAATTTGGGACCAAACCTAGTGTCCTTAATTGAGAGGTTGTCCTTAATAGAGAGGTGTCCGCCAAGGTAGGTTCCACTGTATTTGCCTCCGTGGCCGCAACTGGGCCTGGGATTAGGACTTGAGTAAGCATGATAATAGTTCGAAGCATGCAGACAAGGGAAACAATATATCACAGGGTTAAAACACTGTGCAACAACAATGATAAGGCAAGAAATGGCAACCTTTTCAAATTGCGAAAACCTGGAGAACACTTTAGTGAATCGTTGTCTGTGAATTTTGCACATTCAAACTTAGAATACCAACTTCTCTGTGAAAAATTTAACCAACTGAAATCTTGACCAGGACCTGTCTCAACTCACGAAGTACGGCATCGCCAGCCTTGCAATGGAATATTTTTACAGGACTGGTGCTGCCATCTGCAAGGATGGGACAGCTCCTGACCAAAGTTACAGTATGCTTTGCTGGTCTGGAACCACTGGTGTTATCCCAAAATCTGTAGAAAGAACAACTTAGTTATGAAAATCATTGTTGTTAACAATTTCATACTAACTATTGGTATTCTAATGATGAATAGCAAACTAGGAAATGGAATTAATGGTGAAAACATTAAGAATTTGTGAACACTCAAAACATGTCTATACCTGTGCTATCTGCATGCTTCAAAACACTATCACACAAAAGGAAGATGGAGGCATCATTTCATAGCATCGAAGACAATTTGTATCAACAGAAAACGACTTCAACTTCTCACAGGAAAGATAGCTATTTCAGGAATTCCAAGGCGGCAGACCAAGCCGTGAACCTTCGTTCAAAGAACAGTAATGCCATCTACCAAGTTCCGATAGCTCTTGACCGATTTTTCAGTATATCAGAATGAGTCTTATTCCTTCAGAGAAGATTGAAATCGTTTTGAGTAATCCACAAAGTGCCTGTGCTATGGAGTGGCCTGAAATAATGGGAATGGACACATTCTTTTGTCATTATTTATTTATTATATGAAGCTTTTCATACATAGATTTAGATATGTGTATATATCGAGTTAGTCACCCTAGACAGAGATTAACACCATAAAAATGAGAAAATATACAAAAGCAATTTTAACTCCTGCAATGCAGTGCATAATTACAACCTTGGACAAGCGGTGAGCGACTGACAGTAAATAAGTTTTTCGACAACAACTTTTATGGATCAGTGAAGTCACATACGCAAGAGGCAAAGGAGTCAAATCTTGGTGACCAAGAGGTACTTCTGAGTAACACATGCTGCCACCTGGAAGGTGACAATGGAACTAGGCCAACTTGAAACAAGTAACTTGCTCGAAACCAGGCAATGCACTGCAGGTATTAAAATAACTTTACAAAACTACATCAAAAGGAGATTTTGGCAAAAATGGACGGTACCATACTATCTGGTCTAGTAATAATAATATAGCTTCAGTAAAACAATAAGAAAATATACATCACAGAATACATAATATCACATGAGGGTTTTCGAGACAGTTGGAAGAATAAGTCAAATGTTTCACATTTACAATACTTTTTTACATTAGTACAGGGTGTCGGCTTGTTCTAGCTACATGTGCTTCAATATCCACTTCACACTTGCAATGATATGCTGTAGCGTTAAATCTGAACTAGCCTTAGCCAGAAACAGTGCACATCGAGAAAACGGTTGGTGTGACAATTACAAGACTACAAGCGGTTCTCAGCATTGTGGGAGTTGACTGACAATCAAGACCATAATGCCACAAAAGACAAAAGCCATTTACAAACGTACAGAAAGACAAAAGCCATTTACAAACGTACAGAAAGGCATTCTTGTCATTTCTCTCCATAATGAACCAATACAGAGGGATCAATACGTTTTAATGAAAATTTAGGCATATTATACAACAATCTTTACTGTGTACCAAATCTTCATGATCTCCTCTTCTGGCATGTTTTCGAAAGCTGTCATTTCATTGGCATGACGATCACATTCAGCGCAGAGAATCAACAAACACAATATCTTTATAATACATCGATCAACTGTTTTCATGTCAACATCCAGAGATTAGGCCAACAGATGGGCTTTTAGACTCCGTCTTCACTCTGATTATGATAGAGATCCTGGGTAACTTAAATGAGGCAAGGAATACAATGTTATAAAAGTTAGCAGTGGAGGTACACAGATTTTGCCTAGTCTAGACAGAAGTCCATCCTTAGATGAAGAACTGACATGTGATTTTGAAAAGTTGCAAAAGGTATCTTTAGATGTGCAGGCCATCGCTAAGCACTTTGTTAGAAGGACAGTATTGGTGTAACAAGAATAACAGGGATTTAGACTTTGGTTAGCACAAACAAAGTTGGATATCACACTCATAGAATGACAGTGTAGCAAATCTTAAAGGAAGCCTACTGGCAGGTAGACCAGAAGGCTGCGCTGGAAAAAGATCTCCTTCATTAGCAGGTGTAACAGCACACACACGGTGCTTATCCTTTTGGCGTTCCAGCATTCATCATCTCATCACGGCATTTTGTCTCCAGCAGCTGATCACCAGAAGGTTGGATGACTTCAGTATTGTGAGAAAGACAACACAAACAAAAGTATCTGATTTCTTCCATGCCAGTTTCGTGCCGACAAATTGCACGCATTTCAATGAGGTAACACCCTCATCAGACCAGACGACAAATTCTCGATTGCCATCGTCATTGCGGCATAGAAGAAGTCATATACAACGTTGACACAGACAGCAGATAGCACAGGTATAGAACAAAGGGAATGTTACAGGATGTTTTGAAAAAAACTGAACATTTACAATAGTACAGTTGCCATTTCTAGCCTATTTTGACACATAATATTTTGGCATTCAATGCATTAATTTGTGCGATTTCATATTATTATTTGTCAACTCACCAGTTCATAAATAAATACAACTCACACAGACTACAATATATATAGTGAAATGTACATGGACATGGACACAGTGAAAGTGAAAACTACTTCATTCAGATCATTAAGTGGCTTCTGTAGACTGCTACAGCCTATAGCCAATTCATTATCACAGACTTAAAAATACATAACTACTGGTTTCCAAAGCTCTTTAAGTAGCAAAACAGAGTATCATTCTCTTGAATTATGCACACAATTACGAATTGTGACTTTCATTTTTTGAGTATTTACATTTGAGACAGTTGATTCTATTGATTTTAATCTCCTCTTTTAATGATATGTACAGGTACAGGTAAGACGAGCAAACGTAACGTGGGATGAAGATCCTCCCTTCTTTTTAAAATAAGGCTCATATTGCTCTCCGAGTCTAGTTTGTGACTCATTCATTGTACCTCAAAATCGCCATATTCTTATCGCTTTTCAACTATTGAACTCAACTCATAAATTACACCCATATTCCGTCTATTTCTAACATTAAGATAATTTAGAATTGTATAAAGTTATGTTGAGGGATGTGAATTAAATGAATACACATAAAATTAGATATCACGACTCTGGGAGGACGAGCAGTAGTTCTTACACTCAAGTAATGAAAAGAAAGTTTTTAATACGATATAGGTTTTCGAAATCTTAAAGACTGGTCACAATGAAAACATTAGCACTCCTTGCATATGGTTGCCTTGGAAACAGGTTTGAGAACTGACCATCAAAATAAGTTTTATTTCCCAAATGGATGTCCTCCAAGAGTCAAAATTATTCAAAGACAAAGGATGGGGAAGGAACATACAGTGATAAAAGGAAGGGGTCAGGGGAGGGTCAATAAGTACAAGTAACGTTAGTGTATTAGTATAGATCATCACTTGCCTCAAATTCAAACCTTGAAGAGTTCTCCTTCACCGGCTCCGGGGCAGGGGAGGGAGATTTCTCTGCCTCCGGGGCAGGAGATGGAGAGGCTAGCTCAGACTCGTGGGCAGAGCCAACAGATTTTTTATCCGACTCATCCACGTCTTTTTCATCATCTGCATCCTCCTCCTTCGCTTCATCAACCTTCTCAAGTTCATCGCCAGAATCGGACAACGAGATATTCTCACCGACATCTCCGGCTTGGAGGTCGGGATTAGCGGACCGCAGGGCTCGAGACTGCTCAAGATACTTCATTCCTTGTTTGATTTCGTCTTCCAAGAGCATGATGTCTGACTCCTTAATCGGCCATCCGGCGCGGTCCAGGGCGGCAAAAATTTGCTGTTTGTGCTCTTGGAAGTCTGGCATGTGATCAAATTCCTCTTGTTCCGACTCGGGAAGACAGTTCCACACAACATCGTTGAGGTGCCTAAAAGAGAATGAGGCAAAACATAACAATCTCTGGAGAACCAACACTATGAATGATCTACAAGACAGCCCATCACACAAATTTAATTTTGCAGCTATTGCGATCCCATCTGGCTATATGCTTCCCCATTCCTTTCCAACTTTTTGCTTGTTGACTTCTTTTAACTTACTTTCTGATGGCTGCGATTGCCCTTGAGAGCCTTTTCTCATAGCCCTTGAGATCCACAGCTTTCGGGTTGACTAGTTTGACAGCTTTTTTATCTTGAGACATGTGGGCCACTGGCAACACCTGAAGAAAGGATAAATTGGAAAATATTTCAAAAACTGATATAAATCAAATCTCTGAGGAGTTTGGCTTAGTCCTGAGCAGTGAAAAACAGTTATAGGATAGAAACAATAGCTCAAGTAACACCTTTTTACCAGACGACATTTGCCAATAACTCATTTGAATTTGGTCCTTACATCGAAAGACAAGCAGTCAAAACCACTTTCTACATGCTAAACTTGTAAGATGAAACGAAATGATATAATCAGCTTACTTCATCAAAAACCTTCGACAGAACATATTTATCCAGGATTGGTACATATTTTGGGTTGTGTGGAATAATGGTTGGAGCGAGGGCATCCAGAATCGTCAACTTCTTGGCTCCAAGGCCGTACTTCTTTAACCACTGTCTGGATGACATAACAAGGGGACTGGAAAAGAGAAGATGTCAAATAAGTATAAGTAAATTAGTAAGAATTATGTGCACGGATTAAAGTAATATCTCCAGAATTGAGCTCTTAATCATTAAACCCCAACAGTACACAATACATGTACATACTCAGTCATCTTTTTCTTCTTCTTCACTTGTAGCTTCTCCTTCTTCTCCATCTCTTCATTTAGTTTCTTCTGTCTTTCCCACTGCCTCTCAAACAGTTCCTTCGTTTCTGGCAGGAGCCACTCTGCATCTTCAAACTTGCCAGCACTGCTCAAGGTCCGGAGCAAACTTGTGCGTGTATGACCTGGAATGTCAGAGAGTCCTCTTTAGAAATGTAAAACACTCAAAAGTGACTTGCATGATGCACCCTTTTCAGGCGATTTTGGTTCAAGGGGGTTCTAAGATGTCTAAAGTGAGGACTCACTGCACAAATCATTGATAGTGACATTGGTGTCAGTTTGTCACAATGATGAAATCTTCATTTGACACAATATCGTCTGCTGGGCAAATACGATGACACTGATTTCCGTCTTTGCATTGTATGATTTTTCTGGGATGTGGAAGAGGCATATTGTCTAATTCAGATATGACTATACAAGTAATTTGTCAGCTAAATTGAAGATTAGACAAAGTTTGACTTGAGCGCTGAAGTGCATCAATGTACAGTGACTAACTACATCGTGAGGGAGATCATACAATGTTTGGGTTGATTAGTAAAATGATTAGTTTTGTTTCATTTAGTTTTTCTGTCGATTCATATCGCAGTATTTTTTCTTTTTGTCTAGCCATTCAGATTTGGGATGCACATTAAGAGATTACTTTTCCATCCTTTGAAAAATCTCGGCACATTCAAAAAAACAAAACTGAAACTAAACCACAACAATGTTAGCGTTCACTCAGTTAGAAATGAAAATAATGATTTTGTTATAAAACCAAGAGCAAAATTCAGCAAAAACACATTTGCCTGCCACAGTCCCAATCACAACTGACATCCCTAGATTTGTGTATGATATGCACAACATACATGTAACTTACATGCAATCAAACCACAATGTACATGTACCTTTCGCACAAGAGGCACGGTATATGTTTTGCTGAAGCCTTCACAGCGATACGCACACACCCAGTGGGGTAAGCTACATGCGGCACCACACTCCACAGTCCAGGTTGTGTGCAGCTTACTCGAAGCAGAGAGTATGTCAATTGTGACTGGGGCTGTATCAAGAGATTTGTTTTCATTGATTTTGCCTTTGGTGTCCAACCAGACAGGAATGAATTAGTATATGGTTAAAGAACGAGGTATGAAGGTGTGTTCATCCCAACATTCAAAATCAAAGGAACACGTCTGTACCTGCTACATTCTTCCTCAGAGCATTCAGATCCAAACCTAGAATGTCAGGAAAATAAACTTAGCATAAAATGTGGGGTCAAGTTTGAAATGAACAACGGGCAAGAAGTCAAAATGATAATCTTTACACAGAACGCTGAAGGAACGATTTGTTGTTACCAATTTTGAACCAACTTTTATCGAATATCTGACAGGAGAAAACTAATAAAACTCAAATAGGATGAATGAATGTCTTCATCAAAAATGTCCTTTCTAAGGCAGATAAAATGAATAAAGAGGGGATGATTTTGTTAAAACCAACAATGTTGTCTTGATGCCCAATTACCACCCTACAAAACCAAAGCTAAAGCCTACCTAACAGCTCAAAAGTTAGTTCAACTTACTTGCTGAGAGTGGATTCTTGCGACTCCGTCTGACATTTATTGGCCGTGGTGTCGTCATGGAGCGCTGTGGGGCCAGCTTCTGTCGGTGGCCAGCATGGGGAGCGGAATGGTAGCCAATGGCAGTCGAGGGCCGCTGAGGCGCGAGTGGGGAAGGTTGGCTTCGGATACCTGTCGCACTTCTAGGTCTCTCATTGTCGCCGCGGTATAGTTCAGTTGTTGACAGTGGTGGGACGGCAGATATTCTGTCTCGTTGTGAAAGGATGTGATCCCTGTGACAAAATATGTTTACTTCTATTATTCACATTAGAAAGAGGTTCTAAACAGCATGACATTATCAATCCAAGCTGTATCGATTCAAAAACTCCTCATGGATTCGTTTCATTTTTCTGCCGTTCTTCATACACCACACCTCCTCAATGCATATGTGATGTCATGACGTCACTTTGTGACATCACACTGTCAATCAATCTTGTAATGTTGCACACGCCCAAACAATCCTGCATAATAGGGTAGTTCGATACATAAAATGTAAGAATGAAAATACCTGCTGCACTTCTTGATGACCTCCCGCTTCCAGGCAAGAGCTGTGCATTCATCTCTCAACTGAGCAATCTTATCCAAGTTAGACTCTGCAAGATGTGATTCTTCCTTCAATAGGCGGATATCTTCACTCTATGAAGAGAAGAATATATAAGGATTTAGAATTGAAATAATGTACAGCAGCCAAAATCAAATTTGTAACTTTTACTCTTTCTCCCTTCCAATGTAATGATAACTGAAGTGTTTTTTTAAAGACCTATGACCTACCTCCCATGGGTCCGGGCCATCTGGATCGCATCCATGCTCAGAGAAGTAGTGATACCGCCCTGTGGTATCTTTGGCAAGTTGGCATAGAAATTTATTCGCCTCTGCGTCAGCGCAGTTGAATGAGATCGCATGGATTGGAATGTGGTTCTTCAGGTTGACCTGGGCAAGTACGGTCTTGGGTGGCTGGAAGAAATAATCAAAGAATATGACATCCAGTTTCGGTAACAGCGCCTGTTTACAATAATTCTCTGTCATATCATTTAATGATACTTTAGGTGTCAAACAAACTTTCTCATACTTCTGATTATAGGATGGAATATCGTTGTCTTGACTTCTGTTACTAAATATCGCAAGCCTCGTGACATGACCTAACAACTCACCTGATCTGGACGCCCATCGGTCAGCAAGTAGATAGCCTGTGTGCCACGGTCAGCCAGGGCAAACCTGAGAGCTCCCATCGTATTGGTGGACCCAGAGCAGCTGAGGTTCTTGACCCACTGCCAGGCTGCTTGCAGGTTCTCCTCTGTCACTTCGACAAGGCGGTCCCGCCATGGGCACACACGGCTGTTGAAACTGACGATGTTGAACTTCTGCTTGTGTCGAAGTTGTTCCTGCAAAAATCACCATTTTGTTTGTCTTGAACAATCGCCAAAGTAAAATCATCTTTGGAATAAAACATTGCAAAAAAGAAGGCAGACAACACCGTTCATGATATAAATGGTACCATCAAAAAGTGCTCATCGATAGCTTTCCAACAAATGGTCAAGTCAAGAGCATTCGACAATTCTTAAGCAAAAACTAACTCAGCATCTTGGCAAAATGACTATGTTGCCATAAAATCATTTTATTTGATGCTTACCTGCATGAGTGTGTATATCTTGTCCTTGACAAATTGTATACTCGGCTCCATCGAGGAAGAGGTGTCAATCAAGAAGACAATATCGTCTTCAATGACGGTGCCAAAGAGTGCGCGGCTGCCTTGCTGTAACCAGTCAATTCTGGGGAGGAAAAAATGACACATGTAGGTTGGGTCCTTTCTAGAAGTTAGAATCAAAGACATAACAGATGTTGACTCAAACCACCCGACAATATACAATAAGAGCTCACAAAGTTGGGAAGCAAAAGCCAGAAACAATAGCATGAGATGATTTGGCCTCATGTCCCAAGTTCGTGCAACTTCAGTTTTACATTAGCAAATGTTCAACTTACCTGGAGTTAATTTTTTTCAAGAAGACAGTCATTCTCGTTTCGTATTGTCGGTGGATCTCTGGTGTGACTTGGACATGGACCACCTGGCCGTCTTTCCATCGGACATGAGCAAACCGATTACAGTATTTGGCATTCACGAGCTTGGATTTCAAAACCTGGAATAAAGTGAAGGAGACAGTGTACAGGCATGCAGAAAGAAAAGGAAAACATTTGTGACAATAGGTGTACTCTCAACACTGAATGGGATGTTTTTCTTATCAATTTACATGCAGTCATCGCATGTAATTACAACCTGACCAGTCAAGTCCCGGCAATTTTGGCTGTTTTACAAAAATCACCAAAATAAATCCTATTATGGCTCCATCGAGGAAGAGGGGTCTGTGGAATAGGAATCGTACCGCATCTGTTTGTAATTCTTCATCAGTTGGAGCTTCCTTGAGATCTATGACACCATCGCAGTGTTTGAATGCCACGCCACTCAGTATATCGAAGAAGCCGAGACGTTTGCAGCTCATGCCATTCCTATCAAGCCATTCCTTGGATCCCATGTACTGCTCAGGCCGGGAGCTGCCCGAGCTGCTCGACTGGTCGAAACTGAACCGGTCTGGTGGGTTATCTGGAAGAAGATATCTTAGGTTATAAGCTTCAAAATGCATGACCAAAAGATAAGAATACACAGACAAAAAGACTCCTGGTTTTTGTTTCATTCAAATAAACAAGGTAACTGCAAACTGCACATCAAGGACAAAACTATTTCAACTCACCACAAATCTGTTTTGGGTCAGGTATCTCTGTCAGCAGGGCCTGAACCTGTTGAAGTGTGTTCCTGGCATCCTCCAGCTCCTCGAACAAGAGGATCACATCTTCCCTGCATCCAGCACCAGCCGGGATGCCGCCATATGCCTTCTTCTTCAGTACGATGTTAGCCCGGTGTGTGAGTGGATCAGGTGGTAGACCCTCGTACGAGTCCATTTCCATGACAACTGCATATGCATGGAATCTGAAAAATCAAGACGCACAAAATTTAACTTAAAACTGACTTTATTCCAGGTGGATCAAATTTGGAGCATGAACAAACACCTTAGTCTTGTTGGGACTGGAATTTGCACGTACCTTCCTCCGGTGATCTTTGCCAAGGCTCTCAACAGCTGCATCGTCTCAGGGTTGGAGCAGTTATAGGAGATGACATGTAGTGGCAATTTGGCTCCGACCAGTTTCTCTTTGAGCAGTTCTCTTGTTCCTTCAGCGGCACAACCCTCGCTGAACAGATAGACACACTCAATCTGAAATAGGGTTATTTCTTGATTACGTCACAAATTATTATCAACGAGGAGGTAATGCAACAACATCAAGTCACATGATTAGTGCAATATTGTTTTAACGTTTATCACATCCATATGGAGTTACTTGGCATTCGTTGGTTATCCAGATCTAGTGTAACCCAATGAATTCTATATTTGAATTTGAGAGTTTTGCCGAGAATCCGGGAGGCCAACTTACATTGGTGTCCTCCATGGCCTTGACAACAGCTTCTGTTGTTGCTGTCCTCGAGACAGACGCCAGGCGATCCAGTTCCCATAACCAATCAATGGCATTGTCTATACTCTCCGATGTCACAGGCACACAATCAGGACTGTACATCACCATGTCTTCTGCAGCTCTGGAAACGATTCAAACATGCGTAAGAAAGGTTAACAATCTTGGATTCAAATAGGCAAGTTTAAGAGAAGGGGATCAGTAAAACGTGTCATCAATACAAGTTTAGGGCATTGTATGAGAGCAATAGAATGTAGCCTTCTGCTGCTGCTGATGATGAGATATTTCTAATTCAAGACAAAACTTTCCCAATTATCAACTCTTTCTAGACTTACCTGATTATGTTAAATTTTCCACACTGTGATACTTGTTCCTTCAGAATACGTTCCATGGCTGCACGGTACTGATCAAACTGCTGTGGTGACATATTTTTTATATCAAGCACAATAGATATGCAATGTTCTTGAATGACTCCAAAAAGGCGTCTGCTTTCGCTGGTAAGCCACTGTAAGCGCCTCTTGTAAAGTAATATGGCCTGCACGAGGCGATTTTCGATTTGTTTGACTTTTTCTTTACTACATGATATCTGGAAAAGAAGACACAAGTATTTTTGATGAAATTTGTTTTTTAAATGTAATATTTCACCACCCAAAAGACCCAGATCGGATGCCAGAGGAGCTGTAGAAATGTAACCATGGATACTATAGTAACTTGTCTGGTCCCTCAGTCACCCTTCAAAGGTCATATAGCCAGGCCAAAACTAATTATCAAAGATGAATGAAGGCTTACATCCTGTACTCTCTCAATGGCAGCATTTTCTGATACTTACATTGAATACTTTACCATCTTGTCTGAAGTACCGTTTGAACATCCCCTCCCCATACCGCGAGCTGACAGGCTTTTTGAGAGATGGGTCGAAATCTAGAATAGACAGGAAAAGCACTGCATATTAATATCACTTTATCAGACACAAAAAGGGGCTGAGACTGAAAGAGCTGATGTCTTCAAACAGAATATTGGATTGGAACAGATCGTGTCAAGTAAGTCTTTGGAGAGCACATTGAGTGCCTTCCATTTGATTCAATATTCAAAGATCACAAGAACTGAAAATTGAAAATCACAAACTCTATATAAGAGGACATTGTACAGCAAGCTAACACCACCTTTTATTCACTGGACGATCAAAACTCAGTTTTATTCATATCTCACTGAGGCCCAGACCTAAGAAAATCATAATACTGCTTGTTCAAATTCAAAAGGCCATGGAACTACTTGAAGACTAGTCAACAGACAGAGAGGCCCAATAAGGAGATTATGGTCGAATAAACAGACAGTGACGACATAGACAGAAAACTCGAATTGATTTTTTTAAAGACTGCGTTGTGTATTGGCAGAGGAAAAGAAAGTGCCGCAGGGCATTTAATGAAACATGTTTAGCAACATGGGCTGTGTTCAGCTATCGTCTTTTTTCACAGACAACTGCTGAGAAACCTTAATTTGAGTTTTAAAGACATGGTCAACCGTGCCCAATTTCCAACGCAAACAGGAAAAGGCAGCTAAGAGCAAAATGCTTCCTATGAAAATGTGATTATGAGGTCTGATTAAACATTATCAGTTTTTGAAGTTTTCATCCAAAAAGTGGTAGATGGGAGGTCAATATTCTTTGCGAGTTTTAACAGTCACACAAGAGATTTGAACAAGGAACATTAACTGCCTAGCATGTTCAAGAATAATATTGACTGGCGTACAAAGATTATAGGCCTGTAAACTGTCGGAGGCCTACCTAGCAACTTGTTAATCTGGTTATGCTAGGAAACCCCATTCCCCAAACGTAATGAGTTATTCGAAGTAGATCAGGCAGAAGTTATATTTCTACACAACTGATTACAACTTATCATTTGGCTAGGCCTATGCTGTATGAGACCTGCAATTAGGTTTTACATTTTATGAATGATTCGCCCAACCTGACAAAGCTTAGATGAGCCTTTAAACATATTATGAGCAATAGCTCAAAGACTATAACAAAGAACATTATGGAAGAAGACACATATTCCCATAAGATTTATCTCAGTTAGTCCCAGGTGGTGATTTACCAAGCAATATTGCTACCATGCTCTCACAATAGGTTTACATATCCGATTAGCTCCATGGAGAGATTGATCAAGGATTGATATTATACTCTGTTTATAGCCAATAGTGACGGCTTCAACTTCCACCGACTGTGGCACTGATTCAAATACCTCTAATGAGAAGTCTAAGGAAACCACCCCGACATGCTTGACCCCCCCCCCCCTTACTGTGCCTACAGACAATCCTTTATGATTTAGAGAAGAAACCTCCATACTACAGACTTCATCTTGACAAATCAGGGAAACTCCACAAAACTCCCACATCTCAGTTCAAAGGAACTCATCCGGTCAAGTTATTAGTTGTAAAGCAAACTGGCTGCAAACTGCCACAACGTTGCATAATGTTGATATCACCTTCGGTTATTCACAATGCCTCCACACCTTCCCAGGAAATTACACCAAACTGACCTGCTAAGTTTATAGTTTTATTTCGTTGGTGTAATGATTGTCTCACTTCCTCTTCAAACCAAGTGTTTGACTGAAAATGGTGTCGGGCCCAGAGAACGCCCGAATTTGACCCCAGCTCCAGTGATTTAAGCCACATGTATCAGCCTAAGAGATTTTCGACTTCTAAAAACTTCATCATAGCAATGTTCAGATCAAACTGAAACTAATTCCAGGTATGGTTTCATTCAGTGTTGAAACATGCAATTTCAAAATGCTTTCAATGAACTCACTCAAGAGTACTAATGAATGTATCAATCACATCCATAATTAAGTTTCATAACAGACTGAAAGAACCAAAACAAGAAAAATATCAATTTTCATTACCAACTAATCAACTTCCAAAACATGATACTAATTAATGTCACCATGACAACCACCCCAACAACAAGTAATACAAAGCACATTAATGATTGGTCAACCTGGATTGAACGGCACGCTATACCAAGCAGGGGTTTTACTGTCACCATAAAACTCAGGATGGGGTGGCAATTAAAGTTATACCTCAAAGAAGTTCCCACAATTTCGGCTCAATAGAAATAGTATTAGATATCAGTCAATTGTGATATTTTGTACTTCCTGCTGTCCTGCAAAACATGCCAGGTAAAATGGCAGAAAACCATTCATTGGAAGATGACATTACTTTCTTTGAAGTAGAAAAAACTAATCAAAATCCCCAACCCCTTTAGACAAACTTGTTGCTGCATAAAGCCAGTATCAGTACTGGGTTATTTCAGAGTCCATAAAATAACATTTCATTGATTATTTACAAGGTTTATACAGCCTTCTGCAGCACCACATAGCTTTTATTGATCTGAGAATGGTATTGATATTGTGATCCTACTTAATCCAACAATCATTGTATCAGAACCACATTTTCCGTACAATGCCCCTCACCTATAATATGTTCTCAAAAAATATTTACTTTAAATGAGCTCATTGCTGCTTTTTAGTCAATGCATGAAATTGTTCTGATGCGACAACGTATCAATGTAAATGGGGACGACTAACTCAAATAAGCGCCGTATTTAGCTTTAAGGGGTTAAACTAATAACAGTAAGTGTGTCTGATGTGATGCCTATCACCAATAAAATAAGGACCTAATCATGTCATCAAGGTTCATGTCACAGTCACTTGGCCATTTCAGATTAAAGCAAGAACATGCTGAAATCACATGTGAGCACACACATGATTCTAGTCAACACTGGCTGGAATGGACTGGCTTTGATTAACCACCACTGCCTGTATCTATAGTTATATTGATGAATGGTTAATGAAATTGAAGGAGAATGAAACAGGACGGGTGTTCATAAAATGTGATGAGGAAAATTGTACCATGGGTTGATTTTACATTGGCATGTAACGTGGCATTTGAATTCCTTCAATGGGGAAGATGGTCTTCAATGTGAAGCTATTTTTAATGCCAGACACCCTGAAAATTGAATGGCTGGATACATGCAGCACAGAATCCAATCAATAATTCACGCCAAATGAATAAAAAAATCACCGATGACAGGTCAGCAATGAGCCATGTGCATTTTAATGATCCTGCTCAGTAGTCTATCAACAAAACAATATTACCTTCGGCATGTTTGAAACCAATCTGCGGTAAAATGTGGAAGAGATCTAATCGATTTCGCTTGAGGCCGTAATTCATTAGCCATTTTCTTGTAGAGATCAAGGGCCGGACATCGAGCTCCCAAACTTTTGATGGTTTCTTCTTCATACTGACATCAGGATCATAGCCTTCGTCATGGACTATCATATCTGATGTTACTGGGACTCTATCTTTCACATCGAAGCTGAGTGCTGGAAATAAAACGTGAATTCATTTCAGATTTGATGAATAACTATGAAAAGGTACAAACTATGGGCAATATGTGGGGGGGGGGGGGTGTATGAGACTGACACACCTTGCCTTCACTAATGAATTTGTAGACTACACGAGTCATTGAATTATCTTTCATATCAGTGGCAATAAAACCCACCGTGCTGCATTGGCTCCTCTTTCGTGGGCTGTGACTGATAAGTGATTACAGGAGGATGCAACATAGCCCGATTAACATGAAGGATGAATGAATGACGATCAATATGAAATATCTAACCAAACGGCATAATCAACCGTGGCCCACCTTACAGTCAAAGCCCATGCCATAGCATAGGCAGTGGCTGTAATGTGAGTACAGCCGGGCCAGGAGGCCTAGGCTTGGCCTAGGGCCTGTGCGACGGTGGATTGACCTGTGCCTGTGGACGTGGTGTGGTCTGGAATCAAGTGCTCAGTTTCCAACACAAATACTTACGATTATCTCCGTAAGCATTAAGCTTTAGAGTATCAACTGAAAGCACCTCTGTCGCCATCATGTCCCGTGTTATTTAGTTATCACACTATCACACTCAATCAACAGGTCCCGACTGCTAATCTAATTGGGTCACGTGACCAGTCCCGTCTAGCAGGTGCCCGTCGTGATAGTTTCCGATGAATGCGATCTATTCTTGCACTTTTAGGCCTAGTTATTAGTTAGAAGGGTGGTTATGCTGTTCGCCATTAACACTGTCAGTTCAATCAAGGGTTTCATTCATTGCGAAACTTCAAGAACACTTCGGCCAAAACAAAAATCAAGTTTCCACAACCGCCATACTGTTTACATGCAGTTGCTATACCAGCGTAATTGACCAATTACAACTCGTATTTCGAGTCATGTGATCCATGTTTTATGAATTTTTCTTGCAACGAATAATTTATTTATAAAGAATTCTATCTTCTGAACAATCCATCCTGAATTAACTGCTCTGAGACATAAGTTGGTAAAAAATGTACGGAAATGTGATTTTAGATAAAAATTAATTATGATATGACGTCACCAGAAATTGTGTGGACGAGCTGTCAAGATGGCACCCTTGATCGTGAGGGGTTGCCTAAGTGCCCTTAAATGGGCCCCTGTTATCTTCATAACGGCGGTTGTTGTTTGGTCGTATTATGCCTATGTGATCCAGATGTGTATATGTAAGTGTAGAAATTAAAATTGATGTGTTAGAATATCTCAGGTCGCCGCATTTCGACATCAAAGCTAGGGTTGTCTTCACCGCACCCTGGCTTCTCGTAGTGCATTTGTACACAGCTATGTACATGATACATTGTATGTGCATAATCAAAACACTCAGTACACTGTGATTGTATGTTTAATGTTATGTATCGTGTAGGTCTGATGATTGATACTTACTGTACGGATATGTTATCAATGTATTTACAGACATAACAACAACATGGTTACTCATAGTCATAGTCATAGTCTCAACTCTCATTGCCTGATTACTTGATTTGATGTCTATGGATGATGATCTGGGGCTGATGGTGAATGCAAAGGTCCCCTCTCTTTGTTCTAAATCAAAATTCAGATGCAGATTACTTTATGTCACTGCCACAACTGCAGTATTGGCCAGCATTTACTTTAATATACCTTGCAGTTTTGATATAATAAAGTGCCTTCATGATCTGAGTAGTAGAGATGAACTACTTGACTAAGTCTTACTCAGTGATGACTCATCATATCATCATTACTTCATTACTTCATTATTCAAATAATATTCTAAGAAAACCATCAATGATTTTCTAATTCATGCTTTCTTTCTATTTCAGTTACTGTGGATAGCATTGTAGAAAAAGGTTAGAAATGACATGATAGTTCTTGAGATGATAGACAAATTATAGATTAGTTTGACTTAATAATTATATTAGAACTCACCTTCTACCAGATCATTGGGCTCCTTTTGGAACATACTTACTCAGGTGCTGTTGTGCAGATGTGGATATAAGATAGAAATTCCCTTTGCCTTGGGTAGATATTATAATTAGATAAGACGTAATTAGTAGGTCCAGACAAACAAATTACTAATTAGATGGCCTTGGGAAGACCTGCTTATTAGGTAGATATAATTTTACAATGGACATGTGATAAATAGGTAGACTTGATAATTAGTTAGAGGATTCTATGGTCATGATAGTTGAGTGACCTTATAAGGCAACAAATTTCAATTGTATCGATGCAACAGCCAAATTCTCCTTATACTATATGTTGCTTAACTTCTTTTTCAGTGTTCTATCTCTTATTGTACCACCCAATACTTTTCTTCTTCATGTGGTCTTACTGGAAGACCATATTCACAGATGTCGCAGTTGTTCCTAAACAGGTGCGTATGTTTCTTGGAGAAAAAAATTCTGTATTTCATTGTCCATCAAATTTGTATGCTGTGATTCCAAATAGTTCTTAACTTAAAATTTTTTCGCTATCTCATTTCCAGTTTTTCCTGTCTCCACAAGATGCAGAGAAATTGGAACAGGAGGAAAGTGATGATAATCAAAGGCAGTTACTTGCTCGATTTGCTAGGAACTTACCAGTTCAATGTAGGACAGTATCAGGCGGTGAGCACGAATAGAGTTTAAGATTCCAACACTCGTCCACAAATGTATCAATGGCAGTGCGCCAGCATACTTGACAGAACTGCTAAAACTGTATTCACCAGCCAGACCCCTGAGATCAGAAGCACAGGCTCTCCTCATTGAACCATGGTTCAACACTGATAAGTTTGGAGGCCGAGCTTTCTCCAGGAGTGCCCCTAGGCTATGGAATAGCCTAAACAGTAACATTAGAAACAATACTTACAATGCATTCAGGGGACAGATAAAAAACAGAACTCTATAGTCAATACTACAACTCGACGGGAGGGCGCACTTGAACAGGACTAATCCTGGAAAGTTGCGCCATATAAATAACAATTTTATTATTTATCATTATTATTATCTCTAAAATGATCCCAAAAACCTTGAAACTATAGACCAAGAGAAGATCAACGTTGACAATTCCTTTACTGGTTGGCTTTTGGGCTAGGCTCTGGCATGATCAGTTGTATTATGAGTAGACATGATGAATACTGCAATCTCGTAGTGTCTATTGCTTCCCGGTCATAATTACATCAAATCCAACACCTGAACCCATCAATCATGCAATGGATGACCAGGTGTCCTCGTTACACAGGTGCCTGCATAAACATGTAATTGAAGGAAACAGTATGATTACCAGCATTGCATGGTCTGATGACTGAATTAGTCTGGGCTTTACTGGGCATATTTTGCAGATCTGTGGGGGCTTACCAAATGTTAAAGATGAACTTTTGCATCTGCAAAATATGTGAAATATAGGTGTAGTACAATCCGTGACCAGTTTCTCTCTTTTTTCTTCAGCATACCGGTACTGTGAAAAATGTAAAGCCATAAAGCCTGATCGAGGCCATCATTGTTCAGTGTGTGAATGTTGTGTGCTAAAAATGGATCATCACTGTCCTTGGTAAGTGGTTTACCTGAGGCAACAACCCTTCAATTCATACCAAGTGGTAGAATATAATGATGAAAATCCAAATGTCTTCATTCTCAAGTGTGAGTGAAACCAAATATGTATACAAGCTTGGTAGAACTAGTAGTCGTCTAACCATTATCCTCAGTCATGAAGGTAAAAAATAACACCAGGCTTGGCTGTAGTTTCAGCTTTTGTGCCCTTCTCAAGCTATGATCACAACCTGTCATGTAGACATGTAAAAAGTCTGATAACCATTTACTGATTCTGTATAGCTCTTCTTTTGTGTTCTTTCAGGGTGAACAACTGTATAAACTTCTCCAATTACAAGTTTTTTGTACTGTTCCTTGGTTATTCATTTCTCTACTGTATCTACGTGGCCACTTCCTCACTCAAGTACTTCATAGGATTCTGGACGGTAAGTCCTTTATGACCTAGAATTATCAAGTTAAATTCTTCAGGATTAGCTTAAACTCAATCAGGTACGAGTAAAAGATGTGGTCTCTTGTGCCAGAATTTCTCTGCAAGGGTATAACATAAGGGCAAAAAACGAATAGGATTATAACAACTGTAATGATGATAGTGAGTATGATTGATAATGAAACAGCGAATGGCTCAACATGTCAATTGATGAAAATGCTGTGTAAATTCAACTTTTTTCCGCATTTTAACTAAAATTGTCGCTTGTTTTCATTTCAGGAGGGTCTGAATGGAGATTATGGCAAATTCCACATCCTATTCCTGTTCTTTGCCTCTGTTATGTTCGCTATTAGCTTGATCTCACTGTTCGGGTATCATCTATATCTTGTATCAAATAACAGATCTACCTTAGGTAAGCATTTTTGCCATTTGGTGACTGTAACACGTGGTCTTTCGGCTAAGACTGTTGCTATTTTCAGGTGCGGCTAAAACAACCCATCTGTTCAGACGATATTTTGAAACACCGCATTAGAGCAAAATTTGGATTTTGCGGTATATAAATGTAAATTTCATTCATTCATTCACATAGTCAGCTGTCTGTTTGACCATTTGTCATATTGTCTTGAGCAACTGTTTAGTAGAATTTGCTATAGACTGGCAACTGAGTTGAGAAATTAGTGATCTGGCTGATGAGTGTCATTGAGGCCTTATATCCCGTCAGCATAAATCGCAATATAAAACCTATGAGTTGTGTACTTATGGTATGTTTCTGTTCTCAAGAGTCTTTCAGAGCTCCCATATTTAGGACAGGCCCCGATAAACATGGTTTCGACCTCGGCAGTCGGGCCAACATACAAGAGGTGTTCGGTGATGACAAGCGCAAGTGGTTCTTACCGGTCTTTTCAAGGTAAGTGGTAAAATATAATTCGTCTTGAAAGAAGATGACCTGTCTGCTTCTAAATCTAATACAATTGTTTTCTATTTCCATTATGAATGCATCGACAACCCATTCATATTCACTGCCTAGCAAAAGTCTCTCATTTGTGAAACCTCAAAGTATCATTGCTTAGTCCTGTTGATCAATCTGCATGACTAATATTCCATCTCATTCTGCGTCGGCTGGTTATTTGCTCTGACAAATCTCATCCGAATGACACTAAAACAATCATAAAAGAGTGGGAAAAATACCCTGGTGTGTGGTAGATATCAACTGCATGTGTGTTACTGTGGTATCTTGTGGTGGTGATAGTGTTTCCTTCTGTTTATAGTATAATCGTATCTTTCGGTTTAGGTCACAGTGTCTCTAGTTGTCTGTTGTTTCTTAATATTGCTATTTCTAAGCTTCAGTTCATTTGTTCCTAAGTGTTATTCTATATGTAACTTTGCACTTCGGGAAGTGAACTGTTGAAGTGTGTTTTGTATTCACAATCAAAATTTGATGTTAAGAATGTTGTGACAATCATGCTGTGACAATCATGCTGTCTAAATTTGAGGGCCTTATGATGTGAGTTCACTCAGGTGATTAAGATTTCTGTAGTTCTGTAGGCATGTTGTGTACTTGTCCTGTCTCATTGTGAAATAATGATGTTTTTCTTGATCATATATATTTAAAGATAAGAGTAGTAAGGAGAGTTCTGATTGAGCAATTATGGGCAGTGTTCTTATGCTGACCAATCAGAGTGCTTGTTACAACTAGCCTGTTGGTGATGTCATTCATTCTGTCCTCTTGTGTTGCACTGAATGTAGGTGATTCTCTTCAGCTCTTGGAGAAAAAGCACGACAAGTCAGGTCTTTTAGCCCACTTGAGGTTCCCCAAGCTTGAGTCCCTCAATTTCTATCGGCCTAATGGTATTTTAAACCGATCCCAGAGAAGATTGACTTCTAGGACTAGGTCAAACTTAGGTATTTAAGTACATTCTAAATCAGGCATTAACCATTTTCGGATGGAAGCAACTTAAAAGATCAAGGTGGCTTCCGACTGATTTACATTTATGTGTGGTGGGTTGGAAACTACGCGCATGCAGGCAGGCTTTTTGTGTTTTCTATCTTCTTGTAAAATGTGTTATTAGATCGGTTATTGTGGTAGACTATTCGGTCATTAATCATCCAAATTATCCACTTGTAAGATTTTCTGTTCATCGGCGTTACGTTTCGTTTATTTGCAGTTTTTTGTGGGAAATTGCTTCAAATAGTTTTCGGCATTTGTAACATTACAGTAGACTAATTTACAGCGCCACGTCCTTTACAAAAGCATGGTGTAAATTTTTTTCAGTTTTTTGATTTATTCACTTTTTCCGACTGCATGACAAGCGAGAAAAACACTTCATTTTGAAAACTTGTCAAAACTACTAAGAATTTCGTTTTTGTTTGGTTGCAGTCTTGGTGATGGGGTCACATACCCCACACGCACGGGCACAAATGGTGGCGCCTCCTATAATACGATGGGAAACACAGAGACCAGGTAGAAATCACTTCACTTCGACTATCGAACTTTCCGTAACATTCTAACAAGATTGAGTGTATGCCTAACTGCTGAGCGCGTCTCCGTTGTGGCAAAACTTCTCACTGATTGATGTGCATGTATAAGTAGCTTTTTCTGTCTGATTTCATGTAGTGCAACTCAGCTTTTGTTAATTCGTCATTCCAGTGTTTTGAAAAATGGTTTATTTCTACCAAAAAATTGGAAAATTATGATTATTGCAAAAGCATCTAATGTCATGAACAATCTTTCAGTCTATATTAATTTTGACAAGGCCTAGTTACATAACTGTCCGAGTCTGATTAAATCAATTCACAGTACATGACTGATTAAGACTGAAACTTCCTTGATTGATATAAGCGAAATAAACTCAGCAGGATTCTTGATCTATGTAGAATGTGTAGGGAGAGAACCTGCTAGGAAGTTTCGTCGATTCCAGCAATATGCTGAATGTGTTTAGTGAATTGGCAGACACTTGCGTCATTCTTACCATCAAAGTCGAGTCTGAGGCCTAACTTCCGCGATATCATTGTATTATTTTGGCCTGGGATGACCACTCAATACCCCTCCGCACATTCTTGTTTCAGTGATACTAAATTGCCAAGTCCGACCTCTACCACTAACCATGCGGGCACGAAAGAGAGGTTGTACATTTATGCCTTGCATGTATCCCCCGCTGCTGCTTCGGTTGACCGGCCCTTATGTTTTGCAGTACACCATGCACACCATCAGGCCGGAAAGTCCTTTCTTTCTGCCCTGGCACTTATCATTTACTAACCCAAAATTGTGTGATGTCCACTTGCCCTTTTATAACTCACCAATCCAAAATATGTATGCTATACAAGAAGAATATTGTCAGAGTATCTGATCAGAGCCATCAGATACTTACGGGTGCATACAGCTAGTCCAATGTGCTAGAGTATTGAGAAGGAAGTGATAATCTCTTCCTGCTTTCAACCCCGATGAATAATGCTGATTTCCATTATGTATTCACCCTTTGCCCATGCCTTGTTTTAGGTGTTCCATCCGTGGGGTCCCTTGTGAAATAGATGAGACTTGTTCTTTAGTTGCATACAGGTAGTTTCTTCAGCTGTGGCTGGAGCAGTCTTTGCTTCTTATTCTCCTTTATTATCAACACATTTCCCTCATTCAAAATTCACATGATATTTGCTATATCCCTGGTCTGTATTTTCCACCAACGCACCAAGTCAACCAATACTGCTTTTATGGTCCCTCACTGACATCATCGCTATGTAGAAACTCGATGTAACAAACAAGCACTTTGATTGTCAGCATCAAAACACTGGCTTCAGCCAGCCAGAAATCTTCTTCACACCAAAACGACCTACATGTATCATTTTGCTACACAATGGCCTTTCTAATTACATCAATTATCATTGTTTTGGTCCTAAATGATAATCAGGCTTTTTCTTGAAGGGTTGCAGTTACATTCTCAGTATATATCGCTCATGAAAAACTGATATCCTGAAGGGCATGGTTTTGATTACTCACATTTCTCGTCAAACTCTCTGATATGCTTAGCTGGTGCTTTCTGGTATTTCGTATTTGTAATAGATAGTTATTGCCATCTTTATTTGTTTACTATTCATTCAAGGTTGATAGGTGTATGGCCTTGTCATCATTTGTTCATTAAATGTTAGAGGTTGCGTTTGTTTGAGTGTTCAGTGTTGTAATGTCATCTTAAATTTGTGACTTAAGCTTCACACACACTATCAGCCCAAGTGCCACAGGCCTCTGAATTTCGGCAAATGTAACATGGAATTTATGAGACTTGGGTGATGATTGATCCGAGAGTTGAATGAAGATGACTTTGTTAGATGTTTATTTCACGCATTACAAGTATCGCATTTATCGTTTCAGCATGGGAGATGGAGTGACTTACCCAACACGGAGTGAGGATATTGATTCCGATCACCTGTTGGCCCAGAGACAGAGGTGGGCCGAGGAAGGAGAAAATGATGATTATGGTGAGTTAAAGGGGAAGTGGCAAACTGGGTTGATTGAGTATGTTTCTAAAACACCTGGGTTACAATGTACCACTGACTGTTTATAGTGTATAATGCACTGTGCCTTGTTTTGGCGGCAGCGGTCAGGCAAGCAAAGTCCCAATCAAATAAATTTTGCCATCATTGTATGTTGTCAGTTTACTATTGTAACGTGTACAAGTACAAAATAACAAAATTTGAAGTTTTGGTTTTCATTTTCCTCATCAGGGCCTGTCAGGGACCAAGCCTCTTATAATATAACATGCATTTGCCTATACTAACCTCCATGTAGTACACACTGTGCTAATTTTGGTATTCTCACATTCATCTCATCACACCAAAACTTTTCGTTAGCTTTAGTTATTGTAAGTAAGTCTGCATGCAAAAAGCATGCTCTTTGAATTGCTAAATTTGATGAAGTCCTTTTTTGATTTCAGGCAGTCACCGTGGTAATTAGCTTATAATTAGATTTTCAGTTATAGTGCTTTTCCCACCACATCTCCTAACATCCATCCTGCTGATTAAACTAAGGGCTACCTTACTCAAATAAACCACCTAGAGTACTATCAAATTGAATAGGGGCCTGGCAAAATGTGTCCCTTCTTGTCCCCTACTGTACCAAGCTCCTTGACTCTGGTCCTATCCCACCAAGACCCTGGACTCAATTACTAAGGTGACCTCCCCAAGTCCTCTTGTATCAATGACATGATTCAAAGCCTGTCTTTAAGGGTTGACCATAGCACCACCATTTCGGCTAGAACTTAAAATCCAAGAGGAATTAGAACTCCTTTTAAATGAAGTCAATGCCAATTTGAAGTGAAGGTAATCTCAGTGGGTCAAAATGATGATACCAAAACTTTCCTTAGTTTTACAATGAATGGCACACTTTTACAAAACAGACCGCAAAGCCGCATTGTGAAATAAACCGTTATACTCATTGGATGAAAAACTGAATTATATGGTCATTAGTACCTTCATGTACTCAACAGTAATTAGCCTTGTTATCACAGGAGACACATTAAAATGCACTATGCATACCGATTTCCAATTTTGCTGATAATGACCATCACATGTACATGTTCTTTATAGTTGAACATACTCCCAGCCAACGAACATCAACTACACAATTACTCGCAGAGTCCTAGAAGGTAGATTTATTGCATTGTTCCGCCAAATCCAGCATGCAGTTTCACTGGGAATCATTCTGTTTAGAGTTTGAATCCTTTATGTTCCAAGATCTGTGTATGTGTGACTTTCTGTCTGGTCAGCAGTGCGTCTAGAAATCCAAACTGTGCTGAGATTAACTATAACCACTCCCTCCCACTGCTTGATATGTATAACATAAGTAAAAAACCTCGTTGCACAAATTTATGGAACATAAAGGATTTACGTACCAGTGTTTTCCCCCACCCTGTTGCACATGGGATCGTATGGGATTTGTCAGAGAAACTGGCAGTTATTCATTTACAGTTCAGTTGATTATTATGCTAACCTTATGTTTGCTTCAACATTTCAAGTGGTGATATGATTAATGATAGGTACCGGTATCAATTATAAACTTCATAGTAAAGCTGAATCATTTGCTTCAAGGTGTAAAGTAGCTTTGAAGATTGAGTGGAGTGAATTACTATCTAGTGTGCAGCATCGGTGGCAGGCATTTCATTCATAACTTTAGCTGCTTTGTAAAATTGCCAATCGCTATTGTAAATCTATGAAAATGGAAAGACTGTCTTTGTTGAGAATAGCACGCACGCTATTTGCACTTATTCCAGCTTTAGAGCTTTGCTTACTCTTTCATAAAGCAAATTCAGAACCTTGTTGAATCTTTCTATTTCAAGAGAAAATGTCTTCTTCACTCTTGGTCCTTTTCTGATGAGGTCTCATAGTGCATGAACGAAAAGAGAACATTTGTTTTCCAACTATACTTCTGATTATAGATCCTTGGAATGTATTTTAAGCTAAGCTGATTGACCTATCTGGATCTTTGTCTCTGTGGTTGTGATAGCCCAGGTTTTGCCATGATCTTGGTAGGGGTAACACTGCATGTGTCGGGTTTACAGTATGAGGTTTGATGTGGGTACTACCTTTACTGTGAGGATTACCGGTTTCTGTTACATCAAGCCTTTGCTATTCATTCTGCTTTTGAGCCGTGGAATCTTTAGACGTGTGCCTGTCGGGGGAATCGTTGTGTGTTTTTTCTATGCGGTGTGTGGATGACTCATAATCACAACATCTTTTCCACTTTATGAAGTAATGATGTCCAACATTATTCAGCATGTGCTTGCTAATATCGTCCAAACTAAGTCCATCAAATGCTTCCATTAAACAAACTTTCTCATTCTACATTTTTGAAATATAAACAGTGCTTTTAGGAAATGTAAATGTGTGGTATCGGTCGATTATTCAGCCTAATCTCTTGCTTGTTCTTCAGGTGCAACCAAAGTGAGCTACACGAACGAGGTCGCGTTGACTGAGAGGACGGAGGAACGCATGTAAATAAACTCAGATACATGTATCATTCTATAGGAAACGAGCTTAAAGAAAAGTTTGGCGACTAGGGCCAGTTATTGGATTTGCTGACATTATAGGAAAGCCAAGTGGAATGACAGTATTAAGGGTACAAACCGAGAACATATTGATAACATTTTGTTGAGTAGAATTGGCTGACTGTCAATCGACAATTATCTTTGTTGGATTTGGTCGTGTTGATCGGCGGAGAGTACTTCATTCAGGTAACGAAGTGTGGCCTGCATGCACCTTCAGGCCGTTGATTTGGAAGCAGTGCAAAGAGGTTACGCGTCGTGTTTATACTTAGAAAAGTGCTCGTCATGTCGAGCTGTCATAGTTTAGGTTAAGGAGCTCCTCGGGAAAAATCTGTGGCTATCCATGTTAGACATCTGATGGATATCTTAGGTAAATCAACGAACAAACATGATACAATACAGAAAGTAGACATGCAGACAACAATGTAGATTAATTATGAACATCCACAGATTTTTCCTGCGTAGACTTAGAGCGTCGTAATGCTATTTAATTGATGTGCAGCTAAGTTTCAACTTGGCTGCTACTGACTCCATTTGTTAGGATTCGAGAAGTTGCGGCGTGACCTTCCAGGTGACCTTCATGTTGATTAACAAATCAGTGAATTAATTACTTCACAGGGTGGCCCATAAACAGGACAACCATACTTTCACCACCGGCATACTTTCATTGGCATTGGAGCCAAAATGGCTGCATGAAATTGAGATTGGTCTCATTTCTCCTCTAGAAAGAGTCTGGTACTGGTGCTTGGAGTGTGAGGGTGGTGGAGATATGCTTGTCAGTTGTTTTGGGCCATCCCGAATTGTTTGACAAAAGCTCCATGCGCTTGATGTTCCTTAAAAGTTTCTGTGAACAGTGACACCAGTGCAATATTTACGTTTTGATTTAAGTCTGTTGATGATGTTTGTGGCTCGTTCATGTAATGAAAATAATATATCGAATTTGTGAGATAAAAAAACAAGGGAAGAGAAACGACTTGTGCTATGTTTTACTCCTTATCGTCGAGCACTACTTCACTGTATCTGTGGTTCGGTTTCATAAAATGAAGTTCAGCAATGTTATATTGATGTTTCTGCATGAAATGAGAAAGTCATAATCGCCCTTATCGACCAAGTGCATTCGTGAGCTTGTTTATGTGGTGACCACAATATAAATAAGTTCACCAGCGGAGTTGGCCTTTAAGTTTACTTGTTGGAGACACAGTCTCCTGTTCTGTCTGTATTGTAAATTGGAAATGAAAGTGGACTCCGCCTTTAAGACTACTGTTCTGCCTGTATTGTGAATTGGAAATGAAAGTGGACTTCACCTTTAAGACTACTTATAGGGGACAGAGTCTTCTGCCTGTATTGTGAATAGGTAAAATGAAGTGCCGGAGGGGGGGGATTATGTCTTTGGGGATGAAGGGAATCACCTTTGATGGTCTGCAACAGACACCTGAAGGGTTACAGTAAGGAAGGTGGTACAAATATGTCTAGAATTGTAACACTTTACCATGTATCTATAAAAAAGTTAATAATCTTAGATTAATTCTCATCTGAATATTATTACTAGGTGCTTTTTTGCTGCTGTAACTTTATTTCACACCATATCTAGATCATGTTGTCAGTGAGAATTATTTCTTATCTGGATGGTCATTTCAGTAGTTCCTTTGTCTTGGCTGAGTGATAATGTTGCATAAGTTGTTTGAAAAAGACATTGGGTGTCTATTAGATATTGAAAATTCCTTCATCATACCTAAACGTATAAGATTCAAGTTGCATGTTCAGAAGTTGACTCATAAGTCCAACTATCAAAAAAAATTTTTTAGTTTGGATGATAATTCTTATAGATAATGATATTAGGTGTGGTGCATGTAACAGTATTAAAAAAGTCACAACTGAGATAAAGGTCGCTCAGTGAATTGGGCACTTGTTGAAAGGCACCATTTTTTGTCATTGATTGAAGCACATGCACTGAATTCCTAACATGGATTACTTCAAATACACTGTGACATTAGAACAAAACATCCTGAAGAATGACTACAAACATCAGATATAAAATCTCTTTCGTGTTAATGTGATTTATAAAATTTGAGCCTCAACTGTCTGAAATGGTACTGTGAAGTTGATCAGGAGCAGTTACGAATTTTCCATTGTTGGAACACTGTCCTTTTCCTTGACATTTTGTTGGTAACCTGGTACAGTGATTTTGAGATTTCAAAGAGGTTAGGTTGTGTTGTATTTCTGGCTCCTGTCATTACAATATCAAATAGGGGGTCGATGCAAAAGGTACAATGTGTACTTGCCTAATCAGTGGTATGGGATTTTGTGGTTACAGGTACTACAAAATCTCTGAAGTTGCAACGGCTCCTGACGGCATTTACAGCACATCGGCCAATAGTTTGGTCCTTTCTTTCTAGCCAGATGTATCAGAGAGCTATTTTTGAACTTGTTAGATGTGATGTGACTGTAAATACTACATAAACAAGATAGCAATTGCATTTAGATACTAACAATGCTTTTAGGTAGTATGCAATAGCTAAAATCATTACATGGAGAGTGGTTAGCGGGAATTGAAACTTGTCAAAAAGTGTTACAAAGCACAAGGACAATAGGTTTGTTACTTAAGTCTTCGGAAAATTTCCAACTGCACAATGCAAGTGAGCTCAATCTGTACACAGTGAAGCGTTCTTCCTTGTAACAAGACCTCTGACTACTCAGCTTGGCAATCAATTCACATGAGAAGTCAGATCCTGCACAGTCTATTTCAAACTCTGATTTGCATACATATTGACGAGTATAGATGAATTTTGACAATTTTTCCTGTCAGTGTGCGCAATGTATTTTTGGATAGACTTGTATAAATCGTGAGCTTTATTAGCTGGGTGTATGTCCTGCCTTTGTGAACTGAATGATACGTGCCCAAAACAGTTGAAAATAAGACAGTTGTCCTCTCCTTTCAGTCTCCTCGCGCTTGCCAAGGCTACCAATCAATGGGTTCTTATCCAACCCAGTTGGTTGTGACTTTGTCCTTAGGACGTCACGTAGGACATTCGTTCTGTAGGGTGTTCAGATGATTATTTGCATGGGGGGAGGAGGAGGAGGCCACTCATAGAGGTCGATTGGCTGATACCATTGATTGTCTGTGCTTATAGTTGACTACACCATCTATGTTGACTTGCCAGAGCCTTCAAGACAAATAAAAAACCTTCAATGTACCCAAATAATATGCTACAGCATCTGCCTTGTTCTCAACTGTTGATGTTACAAACTATTTACATTTCTTCTAGGATTCTTTTCCATTTTAGTGTAAATATCAGCAGGTCTCTGTCATTTGTACATTATGGTTGTGCTAATAAAGGCACTTAACGAAAATATTTGTCTTCTCTCTGTTTGATACTTCAGACCCTTCATGTTAGCTAGAGGGATTTGCTACAAAAAGGAAGGTGACAATACCTGACTTCAAAATAATCTATTGTCAAAAAAATCTGTGTATTCATTCACAGACAGACATCCACGTTGGTTTGAGATGAAGAGACACATGATTGTGACGTCCTCATTCGACAGGCTCAACATTCAGACAAGTGACCGGCATATCTACACCAGCACCAAAAGGTGAACAATCTCAATCCATCACACAGGAACTGACTCAACCTTCTGACAAGGTGAGAATTGCTCTTCCCAATTACTTACATACGCTAGGGCCAAGATGAAGACACTAAGCTGGTTACATGACTGTCTCATGGTATCTTGTGATTGTGACTGTTTCACACAAACAGGCTCAACCTTCAGACAAGTCCAGAATGACTCTCCCCAATGAAAGGCAAGCATGTACCAGGGTGTGTGATGAAGAGACCAAACTAATAGTGACAGTCCCAATGCATCTCACACGTGTCCTCATGCCAAGAGACCCAACCTTCTTACTCTTCCCAATGACAAGCACACATACACCAGAGTGGAGATGAAGACACCATAATGCTGGCTATCACTTTACTTCGCGCACCTGATTGTGACATCCCCATTCAAATAGGCTCAAACATCAGACAAGGCCAGGATGACTCTTCCCACAAATGACAGGCAACGTGAACCATGCAGGGTGTGAGAAGAGTCCAAACAGGATACAATGAGAATACATCATCATACACATGATTGTGACTGTGTCATCATGCAAACTGTTTCAACCTTCTGTCAAGGTCTGAATGATCATTCCCAATGACAGGGTGCATGAACCAAGCTGTGAGATGAAAAGACCCAACCAGTAACAGGATGACTCTAACCAATGACGGGCATATGTGTACTAGGGTGTGAGATGAAGAGACCCTACTGGTAACAATCCCAATGCATGTTAGAGGTGGTTGTGATGTCCTCATGCAACCATGTTTCTAGTTTATCCCTCTTAGGGGTTCGTGAGCCAGAGTGAAGGATGTGTAAGTGTCACATCCCAGCAAACAGGCTTTAGAACTTCTAACTGTCTCATCCTGGCAAGCAGGACTTAGAATACCAAATGTTCACATCTTGGTGAACAGGCTGTCACATCTAGGCAAAATGGCTCTAGGGTGTCTGTCTCATCTAGGCAAACTGGCTGTGGAAGGCCTGAGTGTCACATCCAGGTTAGCAAGCTTGTCACATCCCGAGCAAAAAGGCGTGAGGACACCTAAATGTCACAGAAAGGCAATAGGCTTTAGGATGCCAAACTGTCACATCCATCTGAACAGGCTTGAGGACACCTAAGAGTCACATCCAAACAATAAGCTTTAGGACACATTACTGGTACATGCAGGAACTGTTGTTGGTTCGGCATCCTAAAACATGTTCGTCTGGTTATATATATTGCCTAGATGTGTTAGTTTGGCATCCTGAAGCCTGTTCGCTTGGATGGGACAGTTCGCCATCCTGAAGCCTGTTCGCTAGGATGGGACAGTTCAGGATCCTAAAGCTTGTTGCAGGATGGGAAAGTTGGGTGTCCTAAAGCCTGTTTGCTGGTATGGGAAAGTTGTGCGCTCAAAGCTCATTTGCTTGGATGTGGAAGTTCAGTGTCCAAAAGCCTGTTGGCAGGGATGGGAAAGTTGGGTGTCCTACTGCCGGTTTACCAAGACAAGTCAGTTGGGCAGCCTACTTGCCAGAATGAGGCAGTTTATAGATATTCTAGATAAGACAGTTACATGTCCCGAAGCCTGCCGGCCAGATGTGACAGTTTGGTGATCTAAAGCCTGCTGAGCTTGATCTGACAGTTGGGGCTAAATGCCTGTTCGCCTTGGTGAGACAGTTAGACCGCTAAAGCCTTGGCTTCAAGATCTGAGTTTGGTGTCCCCAAGCCTAATTGCTGTGATGTAGAAGTTGTACATGCTAAAGCCTCTTTGTCTGGATGTGAAAGTTGGACGTTCCAAAGCTTGTTTTCATGGACAAGACACTTTTAGCTTGGACATCCTCAAGCCTGTTTACCAAGACATGACAGTTTGGTGGCATATAGCCTGCTATGGATGTGGCGATTGGGCGTCCAGAAGCATGTGTCCCTGGGTGAGACAGTTAGTTGCCTGATCACCGGGGTCCAAGTTTGGTATCCCCCAGCATATTCGCCTGACTGATGGAGGTTGGTTGTCCTTTCTCAAAAGCCTATTAGCTGGATGTGAAAGTTGGGCATGCTGAAGTCTGTTTATATTGCCTGGATGTGACAGTTTGGTCTCCTCAAACCTGTTCACGATGTGAAAGTTTGATGTCCTAAGCTTGCAAGCTGGTTTGCTGGATGTGTCATTCTGACGTCCTCAAGCCCATTTGACTGGGATGTGCAAGTTGGTTGTCCAAAATATAGTCAGTTTGCTGGATGAGACAGACGTTTTCAGGTACCGACAGTTTGGTGTCCCCGGTCTTTTCACCTGAAGTTTAAGTTGGGTGTCTTTAAGCCTGTTAGACATCCTAAAGCCTTGATTAGACTGTCTGATGTCCTAAAGCCTGTTTGCCTGAATGTGACGGTTGGCGTCCTAATTAAGCCTGTCAGCCTTGAACGATGTAACAGTTCAAGGCACGACTTTACAGTCCTACCAAAAAGAAAAGATAAGCCCATATATCTGTTAATAAAATATTTATTGCCTCCACAAAGGATTATCATATAACAAAGCTGAGAGGCCAGGAATCGTTTCCCAACCAAGGAAGATTTCTACAACAATGTTTCAGTCTTTTTAGTCCAGTTGAGAGACGATATCCTCAATAGCTTCCATAATGCTTCAGTCTATATAACAGGGCTCTCCCTTTGGAATTCCCTACAACCAAATAGCCACCATGAAGAGAAAAGTCCATAGAATACGGTATCCGCATGCCATCCGTTCGGTCTGGGAAATTAGAAAATGCTGTCATTGAAGGGATGTGCACCTGAAAGAAGGAAGGAGAGACAAATTGAGCAATCAGTGATATGCACGTGTTTTTCAATTTCATATTTTGTCTTGATTAATAAAACTACTCAGTGAAGACACCATCTAAGACAACGATTTTTTTCAGAGCATTCACCGACTACCAAAAGTTAAGGGATTGAAGTTTCTGATCAGCTGTTACAAGTGTCACTTGTAACTCTCAATGAGCAAATCAATGTGATTCAGTTGTGATGTTTATGATCGCTGGGTCATTAAAAGTAAGGTATCAGCTTCAGGGCATGATTTCTTGTTATTATCTTACCATTCGCATTGCCCCCTCCATATCATTAGATGCAATAGCTAGTATCTCCGTCGTAGGATTGAATTTCACTTGTGAACACGGAGTGACCAGATTCATAATACTTTTTATCGGCGTTGGTCTCCGTGATGACAAACACTTTTGAAGGTCGTAGATATTCACAACACCAGAGTTAGAACTGAAATATGAAGAGGGAAATATTTCATACAAGGCATGGTATATTTGCGTACATTCAGATCCCATGGTATTGCCTCCTAAGCAGTGAAACTGAACTGTGGTGACTATCAGCCCAGAAAGACTAAACTTACCCCGTAGCTAAATACTGGCCATTATGTGACACATCAATGCAAGTTCCCTTGATACAGCCATCATCAACAAATCGGTGGATGCATGTCCGTTTCTTCATGTCCCACACATACACCTCACCGTCATCTGGAAATGGAGCAAATCTTTTTTCAAACACTGCAGATCCGCCCTAAGTTTTGAGTGAGGAAAATCAAACTTTTAATAGTATTTTTGACAGAAATAGTAAAGAATAGAAACTTTCGGCGACAGCTAGTTCGCTAAGGGGATCCTGCAGATCGCGTTGTCCAGGTTTTTTCACTTTGACCATATCCAGTAAGCCTCAAGCCAAAGAAGGTGAAATCAAAGCAGACTTACCTCCATGAGAATACAACGTTGAACCATCCTTGCTGAACACTATCCCTCCAACCTCACCGTTCATTTTTAAACTTGTCAGATGTTCTTTGGCCTAGAGTAGAAGGATATTGAGGCTATAATGAAATGGCAGTCAGCTATCTATCTATTTCAAGTATCTATATCATATTGACTCCTGGCGAGAACCTCCTTCCCAAAACCTGATAATGGGATCATAGCAGATAGACAACCTTTCTAATAAGGACATCCTTAGTATTGTACTACCATTTACATCACGTGACATCACATTACATCATTCCGACCTTTGTTGTGGTGGGGAAAGAACACGTACCTTCGCAGACAAAATATGCATAAATCCATATTTTCCAAGAAATACAATATATTTTCCATCAGGAGACACCTCAAAACGACCCATATTAGAATCATCCAAACCTGAAAAAGAGCATTGACATCAATTTGTTCTATTATATGATGATCTCCAGTGGGAAAGTCACTAATTTCTGCTATAATCGTAAGATACCTTTGGTCCCAAATTGGTTGCATTCATTCAATCAGACCTCTATAGGACACCTGTCTATAAAGACAAGCAATGGTCAGTTTCAATGGTGTCCTCATCTCGATCAGAACCTCACCTTTTATCGCTGGAACATTGACAACTTTTCCTGCTATCATGTCGTAAAAATAGAAATGCCGATGTCTGGATCCTAGAAGGACCTCTTTGCCATCGGCGCTAAAGCGTGCTGTGTGAATTGGGAAGTTCTCCACAAATATACTTTGAATTTTAGGATTGTGTTTACCATCAACCTGCAACGAAAGAAGAAGCCAATAAAATTTGTTGTTAGAGCAGCATTTCAGGGCTGGATAGCTTGATCACAACATTACCAAGGTGCGTGTAGAATTAACAGACATACCTGGAAAAGCGTCAGAGTTTGGTTCATCCCTGCTGTCATGACAACCTGTGCAGATGGGTGGAACTGGACCGACCGTAATTTGCCCTGAAATGAAACAAATGAGATGCACTATCTAACAGCATTGCTTTGACATTATTGTAACCAAACCTTCTGCTAAATCAGGGGCACAAGTCCAAAAGTAGATATCCTAAGACAGGCACCTGTCAAGGAGCCACTTACACCAACAACAACTGACAAGTACTGAGCTCTTGCTTAAAACCCTACTCAATGCTTCGAGCATGGAGCTTTTTCTGCTGAATAATCCACTGAAAAATGTACTTTGTTGCAGCTACTTACCACTCCTGGGTGATCCCTGTTTGCATCTGTACACCGTTTGAAGTCGAGGATTCCTTTTGGCAGAGACACTGAGCTGGTCAGATAGTTCCCTGTGGATGTGACTAGGTTCTCCGTCGCGTTGTCTTCATCTGGAAAGACAAAGGCACAACATTAAATTATGAGTATTAGAGAAGTCGGATTAAACCAAGGTTTTTCTGTTCATGTTGTCCATTTTAACATCGGGTTACCACTAATTACGTTATTTTAAGGAGCCATCATGCAAGCCATTGGAGTGGAGTTGACAGACACCAGTTCCAGGACATTTATTGGCAGCCTCACTTACTTACGATGCTGGTATTCTCTATCCAAGAGGGCAAGTTTGCACAGAAAACCAAGATAAGATTTAAAGTTTTACAGTTCCGGCAGATGTAAAAATAGAAAGGAATGGCTACACGATTCATACCTTCGGAAGAACTGTGGTCTTTGCTCTGTGGCAGGGCCCACGATGGCGTACCAGAGACTTTTTGAAACCTAGAAAAGAAACCAGACACTATCATATAATAGTCATTACATTAGTCCCATAAGCCATCAAATCAGACATCAAACTACATCCATGCTACTACCTTTCCATTCTGGAACACTATAGATAGAATAAACACCTATTTTAATGGTAGTTTCCTGGGGCTTTCATCTTCAATCAAATTTCAACCAGGTTTACTTACTGTTTTTGTAATCTGTTCCGATAAGTGTTTCCCTCCAACACCTTATCACCTTTCAAGCGCACAGCTTCAAATCTCTTTTCCTTTACATCTACTTTAACACTGAAACAAGAAACAGCAGAAGATTATGCAATTTCTACTGAAATTGTCAATGCAACTAAAAAATTCATCAGGATGTACATGTAAGAGTGAAGATAAGGCAGAAATTCCTTTACCTGATGTGATCGTCATCTTCATCTTCCCAAACTGGTTTTCGCTCTTTATCATCATTCTTGCTCTTTTTCTTTTCATACTGAAATATAAGTGATTAAATAGGAGTCATTTCCACTATTGCCATTGGGTAATACATAGTAATATGATGGATGTCATGCATGAGCAAGCAAGTAGTGAGGCAGAGCATCACTCCATCATGTCCATCACAGTTCCCACTCCCAGTTGAGTGAAACGAACGAGGCCGACAGGACTGGTCACTTTGTTGTAACAGTAGCCTCGACAATGACAACATCCCTGTTGTGGTTGGTTGTGCGAGAATACGACAGACTTTCTCAAAACTCACCTCCTCATCAGAATCAAATTCTGCATGATCTACAGTTGTTTTCTGTGATGTTTTGGGCTTCACTCCCAGTTTTTCAACGATATCATCATCACCACCAAGAACTAAACTTTCCAGCACACCCTCGGCCTTATCTTTGGCCGACTTGTCCCCTAAGATAGGAAATGACTTCCTCGTTAGTTTATGTCTTTCAGCACTTTCATTTTCGACTGAATTAGGTGCCTTTTCAGCTGTTCTTTTTCGTGATTTTCTCAACATTTTTATTTATTTTTGGGAACCATGTGCATGGCGGAAGTACGTCACTTACGTTTTTCAGCAAATCTGTCGTAAAAATCCAAAGGTTTTTCCAGTTTTTCTCAAAATACAGATATTATAAAAATATATTTTACACAGATAACAAACAAATATCATTTCATTAAGTTACATATTATGTAACTTAATTATTTGTATTGTTTTATAACTTTAACGACATATTTTACGGCGGTAAATACAAAAATAAAAAACAACAAAATAAATTCCAAAATCCTGAAATATGTCAGTGCTAAAAGCCGGATTGTGTGCCTGTATGACTCAACATATGGTTGAGGTTCTCAGTCAAAACGAGATCACAACAGCTGTCGACTTTATCAGCTTAGACATTGAAGAAATATGTTCCAAAACTGCACTTCCCTACAAGGACTTGCTTGCTACCCGCAGGGTCCTTTTGGCCCAGTACTCTGCCTTTCCCATCAATGGATGTGACTTGTATGAAGACACTCTAAGTACTGCTGCAGTTTTGTCCACCGGCTTTCCTTCCTTAGATCAACTCCTTGATGGTGGTGTCTACACATCGGAAATAACTGAGATCGTAGGAGGACCCGGCGTGGGGAAAACCCAGATCTGTCTGCGGACCTCAGTTTCTGTTGCCAAGTTGCAGGGAAATGCTGTCTTCATTGACACGAATGGTTCATTCTCTTGTGAATGGCTGGCGGATTTTCTTGAGATCCAAGACCTTTCTCCTCAAGACATAAAAGAAATCTGTTCTCGTATTCATTGCGTAAAAGTCTTCGATATATTTGACATGTTGTCTTACCTTGGGGACTTACGGACAAAACTTAATGAACAGAGTGAAACATTCTATTGTGGAATTAAACTTGTCATTGTGGATTCTGTTGCTGCAATTGTGTCACCAATTCTTGGAGGAAAACAAATTGATGGACACGGACTAATGATGCACCTGGCTCAAGCCTTGAAATCGCTGGCTGTTGAACATTCGATAGCTGTCCTGACAACTAACAATACTGTAATGGGAGACGGAGGCCACACTAAAGCAGCCCTTGGAAAGTCATGGTGTAGTGTCCCTAATACTAGATTGGCGCTCACTTCGACATTTCAACTTGATCATATGACTAGAGACATTGAACGGAAATGTGAAATCACAAAATCATCGAGACAGCCAATTGGTGGGACGACTGTTCTTTCAATTTAAGAACCCCACTGGTTAATAATGTTATCATTTCTGAACTGCAATGGCATTGAGTCATATTTGTGAGGGTGGCATTTACTTTGAAAGGATATGTCATTGGAAAGTCCGACATGTGAAACATTTGTTCCCAGACAGATTTCCTCCTGATCAAGGTTTCAAGCAGAGAGTCAGACTCTCAGAGACATCTTCTAAAGTGTTGTTGCGCTGCATTTTGAATGATAGGTTGTCGAAAGAATGTACATGTATGTTCATTATGTTAAAGTGGAAATAAAGTTATTGTTAATAAGTGTTTTCTTCTTAGGTGTCCTCTCATACACTGGTCTTCACTCTGCATCCTCCCATAGCAGGTCTTTGTGTCATTCCTACAATACACTCCTAAGAGGATTGTAAGTGTGGTGATGACTGAAGAGAAAACCCCTTCACATCAGTCCCCCCTTTCAATCGGAGACATGGCCATAATTAGCACATCGTTCGACATTGTCACAACTTACATGACAGGACGATGAAGCTTTCCAAGCATTCACTGTGACACTGGGTGATATGAATAAAGTATAGCAATTGCTTTACTTCAGTTTTGTACAGAAAGGCCCAGTGTAAATGTACATGGAGTTTTAGATAAAAGCATTTGCTAGTCTTTATTCATATCAGCCATGATCGCAAGTTAGCTTCTCAGTCCAGTAAGATGCTGAACTTCTACAAAACCCACATGATCACATCAGAATGCATAAATGTTGTCCTTTCCCTGGAATTTGTCTCCTGTTGATGGAAGTCCTCAATGACGGAAATTGTATTCCATTCGTTGCATGTCCCTTTCTCCTTGCCCAAGCCGGTTGAGAAAATATAAGGACCTACACTTCAAAATCACTTGAACAAATAATATGTACAAGAAGTTATATTTATTAAACCTTGCTATAAAGGTAAATGAACTGTTACAAACAGACGGTTGAGAAAAGCACACCTTACAACAATTCACACTTTTAAGTTCGGTATGGTGAGCCATTCAGAGACGAAAATTAGCCACAAGGAGTGCCAGAGCTGTGATATTATATGCCAAGATTTGAAGAGGCATTGTCGTTCCAAATATGACTGCACCCTTGCTTGGGAGCAGAATCCTTACATCTATAGTACCAAGAATAAATAAAGACTACTTTCAAGTCTTTATTCATTCCCAGAGGTCTACACTTCCACACAACAAATTGTCCTTTTTTAACTGCAACATCAGCTTATTTTAAAGATAGAACAGTCTTGACACTGAAATTATGCAGCACTGTCCGAAGAGTACTTGACGCTCATGCCCTTTTCCCAATTATTCTGCAAAGTAACTTCCTCTAAAATAATGTCAGTTCACAAGATCAGCACATGAAAACGAAACCACCACGTCGTCCATATCATAATAATCCCAGCTGCCTCTCTGTCATCATGTGAGGGGCGCCCATCACTTCAGCATCTGCTGGATCTGGAAAATGATGCAGAACAGATAAGTCATAGGTTTGATACTGTTATTTTGTGCCAAAGTGGCAGCGAAGGAAATATCCATCTTTGACTATCTAGAGGACCGAAATGAATTTCATCAAATCATTCTCCAAAACCACAAACTGGATTCATTCATTGAAAGAGCTGTGCAAGCTGACTGGTCACGAAAATACTGTGTAGACGCCATTAAGCCAGTTCAGGGACAGGTAAAAAAAAGCACTTACTGTTGAGGAAATCATCAAAGTCAATCAGTTCACTGTTCTTTGATAATGTGTTCAACATAAAGTTTGAACTATGGAGACAGGGGAGTCGTTGAACCTGAGAAGAGAAATAAAGAGAAATTTTTATTCTGGTGAAGATTAAATCAACAAACTAGCTTGAAAGAGATTCAAACCCACAAACTCTTGGTGAGAGGTCCTGCACTCCAACTACACCACTGTGCAAATCAACTAATCTGACTCGACTGAAAGAAGTTCTCATCTTTTTTGAATGAAAACGTTCACAACTTTCTGTACCCACCTTATGGGCAGCATTTCGCTCCATCTTCAGTCTAAGTGGCATGTGGATCCCCTGAGTGTTCCGGAGTAGGGAAAATTCAGACTTTTCGTGGGTACTCTGCCACTGAAATGTAAACCATTGTTTATTAGTAATAGAAGCAACCCTCCAGGCAACTAAACCATCGTTTATTGTTGTGTTATGAACACTGTTGTTCAAACAGATAAGTCACTTACATCTTAAAAAAATCCATTTGAAGAAATTTTGTTGTTGTTTAGATGAACATAAAAATTCCAACTATTCAAAGACAGACAGTGACATGATACTTACCTGTTTTTCAGAAACCTCTAATGGATGAACAGGGGCAAGTGTTGAGGCATGATTCTTGAAACTGAAACAATCAGAAATGTATGTTTCAAGTTAAATGGTAACTTGGCCTGTCATTGACAAGTCAAATTTTGAAATATTGTGAGGAGTATGTTATTCATTTCCGATGATTTCAAATCACAGCCATTGGGATTCTTTTCTTCAGAAATCTTATCAATCACCAAACTGAGGAAGCTCATTCATCTGCCTTATATGAGCTCCAAGTCCATATGCACTAGGTGAAATATCTATGTTTCACCCTGAAATCTTACCCATTGATCATGGTCTCATGTATGCCATATGGACCCTCCTTCTCGGAGATCTTTTTGCCCTCTGTTGCCTTTGGTATAAGATCCTGAAAATTGAGAACTTTTTATCACGAGTACAATTTCAAAAGAATAAAAGGATTGTAGGCCATCACAATATGCACAACTAACTGGACGGCTTCATGATCTCACTGACTAGGCCTAAGTAACTTTGTCCCAGAGAGAGCTACTTGTAACTGAAGTCATATGACAATTGACATGAGACTTGGGCCTTTGCCTTGGAACGTTTAAAAAGAATAAGGTCTCTCATGTGACAGCAAAATGTAATGTTTAGTTAACCCTACCAACCGTATCGTAAATGCCAAAAGGCAAAAAAGAAGAAGAAATGATGATGATGATGATGATGATGATTTCTACAGTAGTAATCAATGGACTGGGGGTTGGTACCAACGTGACAAACAGATGTAGCCAATGCCAATGCAAACTTGCATTGTTTGTACATACATGGATGCTCTTAGTCTTATATGCACATGAAATGCACAGTCACCATGAAATTATGAAAAAGCTGGCTGCGTTTTCATCCTTTTATGGTAAGAAAACGCTTGTGAATAGATTAAAGTGACATAAATCAGATAGAGATATACATCATAAACATAATGTTTTTAATTAAAGAAAGGATTTGTATAGAAATGTGGATTTTATAGACGTTTTTATCACGAAAACCGGCAAATCGAAATCGGCACCCACCATTTTGCGTTTGGTACAGCGCGTGCGCGTAGTTTCAACCCGGTGTCCAAATGCATCGTTCCTGGGAACGCGGTCTGGTAGTTGTTAGTGACGTCAGTCAATTAGCTGTTCTTTCTCTTGGATTTACCCAAATTGGTGTGTAATAAAGGAATCTTTGAGAAAGCATGACTTTATCATCCACAAAAGCCACGAACTGACACATATTATGGTCAGTAATATTTGTAGTAAGTTATTTTGCATTTTAAAACCAATCTTTGAAGAAAAAAGCGAAAAAGCACCTGCCAGCGGGAGGGTGTAAAAACGTTGTAACTGTTAGCCAACTAAGGAAAGTTTAGTCACACGCGCGAAGCAAGAAATAATAAGATAGAAGTTATCCAAGCAACTGAGACGTTCTTAGGCCAAGGAGGACACCGAATCATCATGGCAACGAATGTTTTGAAACTTTTCTAACGAAATTTGTGGTCAACTTGGACGTACGAACAGGATTTATTAAATTACGCACAAGTTTATTCGGCCGCTTTTGATTGCGCGACAGGCGAGTCAGCGGCAATTAACTCTTTTCGCTCTTTTTTGATGTGAACATCATTTTTGGATTCCTCTCCAAAATGGAGCGAAGGATTGCGCCTCCTAGACGATGCCTTTTCGGCTGTTTTCTTGTGATTTTCAATATTCTGCTTGGATCTACTGAAGGTAGGTTTATTGCCATCCTATTTTGAAACCATGTATTTCGTTATCGCAACGAATTGCTTATCCCGTTATCAGGAATTATAATTCATTGGATTTAAAGATGATCTGCTTCTTTCTTTGCCAGTTTATTATTTTCAGCTCTTCTAATTATGTCCAATACCACCATGATAACATCTTATTCCTTTAGTCTTGTCAAGGTTTTGGTTTCCTTGAGCATATCTTTAGCAGCCTAATAAATCCATTACTAAGGGGTTAAATTCATTTTTTAGGAACTGTAAGACAAAATGACTTTATATTACACTGAATATGCTATCAAAATATCATTGATGTAAAGATCATGTGTTATAGAGCATCTTGACAAGTAACCCTACATTTAAAGGGAGTATGATAATGTTTTAGCTGCTCCTAGCTTTCTCTTTTAATTTGCTACAGCTTTCAGCATAAGGGAGGAAGTGCTAATTTCTATGCTATCTGATAAAGCTTATCAGATGATGTTAGACTAGCTGTGAAAACATAAGTTACATCACTTTCATCCCATTTCCTGAGCCCTTCCTCAGGCTAGGAACTGAGGCTGTTACCATATACATGTACTTCCTGGTTTGGCATTCCAGGTGCCATGCCCAGTCATGTGCATGCTTCACGCAACTGTGGCCTCTTATCAAATTATTCTAGTCCTATTTTAAAATGAGAAAATCAAAATTACTCTTTATTACTCAGTCTTTCTCAGTAAACTGATGTTATTGCACTGTTGCAAGTAGGCCTACATTGTAACCTTGTATAGTATTACTAATAAGGATATGCCACTGGTTGCAACTGGAAAATAAAATAAGAAAAATGGTTCTGCATGTCACTCAAATTCTCCTTTTCAAAGAGTTGGTGTCATATAATCTTCACTGGGGTAGTTAATCACTTAGAACCTCACAGCCAAAAAGCAGATGTATTAATTTGGTAGATCACACTTAAAAGGTATCTGGGATAGTAGGAAGATTATCCTATAAAATATACTAGAATATACTTAAATGTTGGTGAATATTTTTTTGAAAGATAGGTCATGATCACATGTTGATTAATTGGTCCTCTTTGTCCTTCATGTAAGAGGTGCTCAGATGAAATATACTAGAATATACTTAAATGTTGGTGAATATTTTTTTGAAAGATAGGTCATGATCACATGTTGATTAATTGGTCCTCTTTGTCCTTCATGTAAGAGGTGCTCAGATGAGGACCTCTCAAACCCCTGTCACATGATTATCCAAACCTCTGGCCCTGCTTGATAAGGTGATAAGTGTTGCTGGAATAGCCAGGAAGGAAGAAGGAAGTCACTTATCTTCAAAAGCAACATGAAATATAATTGGCTGTGACACATTCAGGTTGATTTTTCTGGCTCGTTGACCTAATAATAAGGAAAGCTCTTTCATGAGTGTTCTGGCTTTATTTGGTGGGCTGAATTTGGTACAGGCACTGTTGCTTTCTCATAGAGTTTGCAATCTCAGAGCATAGTGTGTCGAGATGCTAGAAGAGGTAAACCCAAACTTCTCACTCCCAAGAGTTTGTGTTTCCATGAAGATAGACCAGCAGGGGGAAGAGATTATAGGCCTACCCCTCAAGCTACAAAGAAAGTCAAGATAAACTTATCCAAGGTGAAAAACCCCAGCCCCCTCCCTTTTTGAACCTTGGGTGTTGGTTGATCTTACTGCAATTAATTAGACCTTGATATGGGACCATTTCTGCATTGATTCCATCCAAAATTGGTTGACCCCTATGGAATTATATTTATGTCAGATTTTTGCATGGATGGAGTGACTGATACTGGTATAAATCATCATCAAGTTGGAGAGGCTAAAGACTACAGAACAAAATGATGGTGGCTTATGAGTATAATCAAATGATATCTAGATATATGACAAAGAAATTGGTTAATTACTGAGTTAATCAGAGCAATCATCTGTTAGATCATTTTTTGAATATTATCCTATAGAATATACTTAAATGTTGCTGAATATTTTTTGAATGATAGGTCATGATCACATGGTGATTAATTGGTCCTCTTTGTCCTTCATGATATCCGCAGTTCATAAACTGTAGATGATGTGATATGGTTTTTAAGGGGCACGCTGTTCTTTTTTACTCATTGGTGTCCAGGCAAATAGAAATGCAGTTATACACAATGCTGTCGTGCAGTTATATATCATGCTTACAACTTTGCTGAAACTTGGTATGTATAGTACAGGCACAGAAGGTGAAGGATGAAAGATCAGTTTATCATTTGAAATGGCTCATTATGCTTTTTTAAAGAGGTATGGTATCATTATAAGTGATTTATTTTGATATAATTAGCAAATTATATAATTCCTTTGTTATCAGTGTCATGTGTGATACGGAGAAAAAAAAGTGTCCATATTTTACATTTTATATTTCCATTATTATTTAATTCAGCGGCTAATTTTATATAGGCCTAGTATTTTCTGATATAACTTTTTTTAAACATTTAAAGACATGTAAATGTACACAGCTTCAGGGTTCTGAGGTTCTGAGAAAAAACCTGAAATTCATATGAAACATCAATAACAATAACGTACAGCTTAGAGTAACCAGCTTTTAAGCATGCAGTTATCTTCAAAAGTAAGGTCTCTCATCAATCACAACACAATGCAATGTTGAGTTCTTCAGCACAGACACAGCTCAGCTACAAAGACAATGTTTATGAAACACCACTCGGGACAGTTGTGCTTATGTGATGATTGCCTTACTTTCCAGTTATACTATCATACATGACATTGTGGGTTTGCGAAACGGTCTACATTCATATCCATAGTTTTCATTATAAAATATTCAGACCATTTGATCAGAATTGTTGGTCAGCGTGTGCCTGGATGCACAGCCTGGACACCTACTGAACCCTGGGACAATTATCACAACCACCAGAATGCAAATATTTTGGCCACGTAACAATTTGGTGAGAAAGTATTTGTGTTATGGGCAGAAATCAAATCATTGTGGTGTGAGATGTTGAACTCCTTGGTGACCTTTTACGGTGATATATAATATATGTCTACAATCCATTCCCTGTGAGTTGGAGATTGAGACTCGTGGGTACCGGTATGTGATTTGAGATAATTGGAGAAATGGGTGCCCCTATAAATATGTCTATCAATTTGGCTGATTTATGTTGCTGTTGCTTTTCTATTATGTTTCTGTGCGATATGACTGCAAAAAGACTGTCATCACACAGTGCTGGCCCAAAGTAACATTCCCTCTGCCAAATTAGTGCAACAGTCCTTTCAGTCTTGTCTGAAGTGCAGTTTAGATGTTAGTTCCCCTCTGTGCCATTCACAAATTGGGACTTGCGACAAAAATAACATCTTTCAATTTCTGTATTAAAGCTATGCTGTGGGATTCTAAAAGTTGTTGTTTGTATGGATAAGATCATTCGCCTTGGCCAACCCTGGATTTGAGGGCATTGTAGGACCCTATTACCAGTTTTTTTAATCAATTGATAGTGCGAGACAGTCATTTCATGCTAGTATTCTCTACTGGTACTCAATGACATACCCAAATAACAAAGCCTATAGAAATCGGTCAAGTTGCACTAGAAAGGCAATATTGAGTTAGCGTGATATTCATTCGATTTCTTTCCGATCACTTCTATATCCACCGACATGATATCATGACCAGATAATTGGCAATTTGTGGACACAATTCATATCTAGGCCTTTTTGGTTAGCCAATATCAAATCCCAGGCTTTCAGGTAGTCCCATGCTCCGCGCAAACAAGGGAGATTTTCGTTTCATACAATAAATCATTGCAGGTGGCTGCGACAAGAATCTCTTGTTTGCGGGGCACTTAGTCTAACCATTGCATTGTCCTTTGCGATCTCAAAAGCCTTTTACTATTAAAGAAAAAAGTTGTGGACTCCTTTGCGTGAGGTCTCAACAATTGTTATAATCCATTCTTCAGAGTGGTAAGCTCTTGGTGGTTTCATTCAGTGCTATATATTTGCGATATATCATTATTTTCGGCTATTATTTAGACAGGAAACGATGAACAATGAGAATTTGGAAATATGATAGCACTCAATTGGATTTAGTTTTCCATATTCAAAGTTAAGTGTTTGTTTCGCTCTTGGGGAAAACGCCTCTTCTGTCCAGTTGTGGTTTTTATTCTGTCAAATCTTTTCTAACATTGTTTGGACCGGAAGTGTTGAACAATGTGTGTATTAAAAACTGCTTCAATAAAGTTAGTCCGAGATCCCGCTGCTTAGGCCAAGCCAGAATATGACGTCATCCCTATCAGATGAGTTGGTATCACCAATCACCGATCCATGTCTGTGCGGGCACTTTTAAGTCACCGCACACTTTGACTTTGTAAGAATTGCGACCTACCTCTTGAAAACAATTCATAAGCAAAAAAAGATAACTTCGAGAAAAAATTTGATCATCAGTATCTACTATCGTTGGTGTGCTCGAGAATGAACCTACCGTGTTACACTAGGTTACTGTAGGTTACCGTAGGTTAGCTTTATCAAGCTATCTCGGTAGTGCATTATTATTTATCTAAAATTTGTCAGTTGTTTGGTAAATAAGGTGGCACTTTTGAGAGGAAACACTTGTCTGTGCCTGACTTCACAATGGTTCTCAAAGTGCTTCTTCAGCTACTATCGCTAGGCTATCGTGGCGGCCGCCAACAAAGTTCCAAAGTTATGCGTTTATTGTACCGAAGATTGTTTTCATCTGATAAAAAAATGAATTAAAAATGATACATTGTTTTCTTCCAGGTTCTTGATATATAAGTGGAGGGTAAACTTGTTGTTTTCCTGTACCGGGCGCCTCAATAAAATGTCTACCTGGATGTTGTGGGATGTAGACAACATTTGGAAAAGTAGAGGCCTAATGCGAGTACCATTAGCAATGTGTACCTTGTACCCTCCCCTTTCAAGGGTAGACACTCATCACCACCATGGGCTTATATTACCCTTTCACTGTTTGAAGTGATATAAATGTTATGTCGAAGTCTTGTGTACTTTTTCTGGGCGTGTGTACATGTTACAATGTACATGGTTGTTATACCCGTTCCTGCATGGTGGCGCTGCTTTAGGGATTTGTTCCTCTAGTATGAGGATATGGTGTCATGATAAAGCCTTTAGAATTGATATCAAAACGAAAAGGTGTTGATACCTTGAGTGGAGAGGGTACAAGATACACATTGAAACTTGCATCTGGAGCAGGATGTAAACCTAAGATATCGACAAGCAGACTAATTAGTAAATCTGTCATCAGACCATACTTAACCACTACTATCTTGACTAATACTAATTCTTACTACATGAACCTGATGAAGGTCAAATTATTCCTGTAAAAAGTTTTATCTTTGACATTACCAAATGGTGTCACGGACATGTAGCAGGGCGGGACAACCGGAAACGGTCCGTTATGATGAAGAGGAAATCATAATTGGTGACTATGATATGGCTGGCAGTAATTTTCTGTTCATAAAACTCGCTGACGATAACGCTACGTGTATGAATGATGGTAGTATTTGTGAAGTTGCGTGAATGTATGAGGGTGACTTATCATGGTGATATTAACCCCTTCAGTATTGTATCATAATTTTAGACCTGTGTCTCACTTTAGAAAGTATGCAGGGTGGAGGTGAATTATTAATCGTGGTCCTTGGTTAAGATTTTCTTCCTTATACAACAATATTGTCTATTTAGATTAAAGACTTTGTGTAACTGAGTCTGACCGGGCTGGCTCCTGCCTGAAGACTCCCTTTAAGTTTGAAGTGTAGTTTGTGATACATATGTATGTGTAATTTTATTGTTATCGAATATTCTGCTAAACTAAAATAAAAGTCAGTTTATATTGGTCGATTCTACAATGTGCGTACAAACTACGATTATGTGCATAAAGTTCTATGGAAAATTACATCAATTTCATGGCAGACTTCTTTTCCCAATACAATTCTGACACACCACATACAATTTCTACATGTGTGGACCAAACATTGATGGTCTTTATCTCTTTCACTTGACCATAAAAAGACGTACATACGATCCATTTGTGATGGGTAATTCTCATGTGGGGCCCTTCTTGGGTCAGATTGTTGCTCTCCCCAGGGGGCTAGGATCTGTTCAAACGCTTCTACAGCCCCACCATGTGCATCATAAGGATCATTACTGTCATGGTCGTCTTATGGGACTCCCGCTGGTGTTGTGGTCGTTCTGAGAAGGGTAATTCCTTAATGATCCTTTCAGGGCCACAAACTGTATATATATACATGAAGGCAGCAGTTCATGAAAGGCAGTAGTCATCTGGCCTATCACCCCATTCATCATTGAGAGCACTGCTGCTGTTCTTCTCTAGTTTGGCCTTTTTCCTTCTTCACTATGCAGATTTATCGGCATGGAAGATGATGTTCATGAATGTCCTTGCTCTAAGGTTGTGCAATAACATAAGATAAGGCTAAGATATGTCCTCCATGAACGCTGGAAAGCTCTTCCTGTGCCAGTGTGAACTACCTCTGTGTACAGATGATGGATGATTCATGGAGGAGGCCTACTACTGTACAAACCGAGACCTTTGGATCTAATTTTAGGGTCAACTAAATGTAAATTGTACTAATTATTGGGTCAGTATCACAATATTTTTAATGCGCATTCTTCTGTTGTGATTCACATGTTTGCATGTTAGCAAGCTCTTGTGTAACATCCTCATACCATATCACAAATAATCACAGGTTGCAATTATTTGCAAAATTTGAATACAATTTGAAAATTACCATACATGATAGGCCAATACATCATGGTGTGAAGAGAAGTTTGATTGTCTTTTATTAACCCTTTTGGAATCATTTTGACTCATTTAGCCAAGCACAACTTCCGTCGATTTATACAATGCATCGTAAGCAGTGAAAGACTGCATACATGTATCTTTTAAAAGTCAGATGAAAGTAAAAAGGCTGGTTTGGAAAAATGATAACAATTTACGCCAACCAAGCCAAAATGAAATTTAGTTATTTCTGCAGAAAGATGTTTTTGCCAAGTGGGCATCAACGTCATTTCATCCAAGAAAAGTTGTAACATTTTGTACCCTGCACCTCAGCTGTTAAAGCCATTATGTACGTCAGTAAAATACCCAAGGGTTTAAAAAATGCCAAGAAGGTACCGTATTTTCCGGATTATCCCCCGCACTGCCATATGACCCGCACCCCCTTTGACCATTACCTAAAGCCACGCAAGACCCGCACCTGATTATGACCCGCACTGCTCCAAGACCCGCATTCTCCAAAAATAGTAAGCCATTCATTGATGTTGAAATCCTAGAACCGCCATGTTTTTTTTAATTGTTAACCAAAGTGGATCAATTCCAGCATGGCCGTAACTTGTTTTCCCTAGCGGAGACATCACAAACTATGCGATCATGGCGGAAATATTGGTTGAAAACAATGCGAAAACGATGGACATAAATCCTTATCAAGTAACCAGTTTGGTCCCCTTTTTTTTCTTTGGGGTTGGGGCTTATCCCTCTCAGAATCCACGCAAGACCCGCACCTTTATATTACCCGCACCCCCACTTTTTGGGCCTGTTTGAGGGCAAAAAGTAGCGGGTCATACGCCGGAAAATACGGTAATAAACTCATTGGTAAAAGTTGGAATTACTATAACAGGGCACCTCTTAGGTAATTTGTTTCAGATATTGCAGTTTAATTGCATTTCCATCCATTGCCTCCATTGAAATCGACATGACATTCCTTTTGAAATTTTCTCGTGGGGGTTACAATTTCTGCTCATTTGTTTCAATTTTATTGATGCTGTATGAAAATTTGTTTTCAAAGTGTTTCTTTGTGGATCGAATTTGAGAGTTGTGTGGTTCAAGCGGGAATGGAAAGATAGCGTGTGCCTAAGCCCGTATTTCAGAAAAATTGAGGAAAAGAAAAAGAAGTTGAACCATGAATTTTAAAACAATCTTTGAAATGGGCCATGATTCTCTTTCTAAGTCCTGGATCCACCCTGCTATTTACCCACTTTATCTACCTAATAATCAGGTTCCCTATGGATAACCACATTGTGACACAAACATATCCTATTCATTGGCATACTCCTCCCGTTGCATGATGGAGGCGAAGTGACCTGAAACTGATGATGGCTCAACTCTCCTCTTTCTTCAGTTCTTGAGGTCGCCCCCTATCGATCAAACTTGAATCAAACACATTGCTTTCAGGAGTCAGAGCTTATTACATGGCTTGTTTGGAATGTGCTAATAGTGGCAGGAGAGACGAAGTTGGCCATACATGGCCCTCTCATATCAACCAACAAATAGAAATGCCAGACTTGATAAGTTGTAATTGAGGAAAATGACTGTGTGTCAATTTCCAGCAAGTAAATAACTAATTAGAAAGTTCATTCATCAAGTAGGCCAGGCCTGATACATTTTGATAAGGACAGAGGCAGTATGCTCAACAACATGGCGCCTATTTACATATGGCAGTATAATCAGTTCATATTCAAATTTTCATGGAAATTTAACCCTCTGCGATACAACAAAAAAACCAAAGGAAAGAATTTCTGAGCTTTCGTAAACAGCATCTGCCAATACTGCAATAAATTATAGACCCTCACCAAAGAGAAAGAATGCAAAATCCCATCTAAGAAGAACATAACCAGTAATCAGGCTTGGCAAGACTAAAAACCAAGACCTATATGAGCGAACTTGCATATGGCCCTGGAGCCAACTCATCAAGCAGACACCTCAGATGGTTAGGACACCTACTGAGACTAGACAAGGCCTCACCAGCCCATTAAAGCCCTTGATGAACTCATCAGGAAATCAAAAAGATCGAAGGGAAAACGAAAACTTGTGTGGCTAAAGACAATATTTTAACATGGCCACTACTGAAATTCACTTCCTCGTGACCTTGGCCGAACATTTTGGCGGCAAAAGCCATGTGTAAAAGTTATGTATATCATGAGTGTACACTATTGTTTATTGTGCACAATGCTGTCTCATGCGGGCCGTGTCCATTTCACCTTATCTCCACTCGGCATCGCTGTACATCATTGCATACAGCCATTACTGAATGCATTACCGAATTTGGCAAATTTCTAATGGAATTGACTGGAACTTTATGTGTATCATGAGCAGCAAAACAGGGCAATTTTCGTCCACTTATGTCGATATAATGATCCTGGTGGAAATCATGTAATTAAACTGGCCTAATTTGGGAACGGCTTCAATATTGTTGTATGTATAAACCAGCATCATTTCCTATTATGCCTTTTCTAAAGGGGGTAAGGGTAATTTCCCTTGACATAAATTGTTGGACAATTTTTACTACACACTCGGTGAATGCTAATGATTTTTTTGTTTCTCTGCTACCCATTGCTTCATATCTCGTAAGCAGTGTAGAACTTCAGATCCAAATATGATAATGTCTTCACTTTTAATCTATCTGGGTCTCATATCCTGGGTCTACATCTCTCCTTGGCATTCTGTTCACGTTGACATTTCAATATTTCAAATTCAATTGTTATCAGAGAAGGCTCTAAGGACCGACCTGAGTAGCCTCAGAGATTCATAGTTTTATGCTTTATGACTATCTGCTTTCCTGACTCTTCCAACAAACTCCCAAACAAAGTTACCATCCTCAACAAAGTTACTATGGAAAAATCACATCATACAGAAGCATTTTTCATTCTGTGCTGTACATCCGAGCAAAAGAATGGCAGTTACGCATTTTGTGCAAAAGATTTGCCCGAGGTCAAAATGAACAGAAAAATGGCTAACTTTTCTCAAAATCAATCAAGTCGTATGATATGGGATTTAGTTTCTCTCTGCTTGTAACTAATAGCCCTGCGCTGTTGCGAAAACTCTTCAGCGTATTTTGTTTCGGCGCGTAAGATACCACGAAAACTTGTTCTCTTTGAAAGTTGTATCGTGCATCTTTGGAAAAACGTGTATTGATTCTGGGAGTGACTTCTGTTTGCGCATGATGAGTTTTCGAACCCGTGCAACGCTTTCTACGAAGTATCAAGACGCTTTCAGGGGAGTTTGTAGTTACCATAATCTATAATCATGCAATAAAGAGGTGTGGTGACAGTTTTGGGAAGAGAGCTCATTTGGGATGGTTCCAGCCCAAGATATTATGTTACATTTGTCAAAACCTTTGAAGGAATATGGCCACTAATGTCTTGAAAAAAGAGGAAATTTAGAACCAATCCTAAAACATGTTACACTATTGTTGTGGAAAGTTTGTGTTTAAAAAATTGCCAATGATATTCTGGGTTGATTGGCACAATTGGTCAATTTTAACCATTTATTTCAGCTTGGGGGGTTTTAGCTGTCAAATTCAAAGATATTTCCTGAAAGGGTTTCAGGGTTATTTGCATGCCCATACATCGCTCATGCCTATGCCTATTGATTGCTATCTAAATTTTCAATCTTCCTTCCGAGTGTATCCTGGTTGATGTTTTGCCTTCTTGCTGCAAATAGTTGGAAGGGTCTGGGTTACTCAGCCATACAGAATGTTGTTTTCCCCAGAAAACCTAATTGAAAAGGGCTGAAGCTGTCTGGAATAAAAACACATTACAAAATGTATCCAGCCAATATTGTTTCCTTTTCTTCCAAGTTGGTATAATCTCACCTGGCAACATGCCCTTTCCCCAGGAGTTACAACAATATCAGAATAATTACAAGAAATATACACACCATTAATCCAGCCAAATATCTTATGTGTGATACTTTTGATTAACACGATCTTGCAAGGTGTGAGACTATGTAACTGGCTGAGGTAGGTAATATTTTGAAGCCAATTTCATGTTTATCTCACTGTTTGTGTTATGTTTACCAAGACTGACCTAATGAATAGCTCTGTTGAGTATTTGCCTGTTACTTTTGGCATGTTTCATTGTATTTTTATTAAGTTCTTGTGCTAGTGTTTAAGCTCTCTCTGTATACCCTGGATTCCCAGGGTCCAGTTAGGCCACTTGGGAAGCCATTCTCTCTGCATGCCGTGGATTCCCAGGGGCTAGTTAGGTCACTTGGGAAGCCATTCATTCTGTATGACCTGGATTCCCAGGGGCCAGTGAGGTCACTTGGGAAACCATTCATTCTGTATGTCCTGGATTCCCAGGGGCCAGTGTGGTCACTTGGGAAACCATTCATTCTGTATGCCCTGGATTCCCAGGGCCCAGTGAGGTCACTTGGGAAGCCATTCATTCTGTATGCCCTGGATTCCCAGGGGCCAGTGAGGTCACTTGGGAAGCCATTCATTCTGTATGCCCTGGATTCCCAGGGCCCAGTTAGGTCACTTGGGAAACCATTCATTCTGTATGCCCTGGATTCCCAGGGCCCAGTGAGGTCACTTGGGAAGCCATTCATTCTGTATGCCCTAGCTTTCCAATATGCCTCTTTTCCCATACTACCAGCGAGGTTGCTTTGGAATCCAGGCTGTCTGTATGATCAGAATTCTGACTAGTGAGGTTATGTTATTAAATCTTCTTGCCGGTTATTTTGATGCAGGTAATCTCATCATATATCTCCAGAATGCAGAAATAGAACCTGAGCGAAATGATATTTGTAAACATGGACCTATTTTTAGGTCTTGGTAACAATTGCTAGTACTATGTATGTTGGTTAATGTTTTTAGAAAATACTGATGATACTGACCAATTTAAAGTAGATTATCAGAAATGGTACCGATATACTCAGTTGAGAAGGTGCAAAGGGATTCTTTGGCACCTGTTAATGAAATGGTCCATTCATAAGGATGCTGTTTTCTAATGAAGGCCCTCTCAGTTGCGTGGTCCATTGATAAGGTTATGCTGTTTCTGGCGTAGGCCTCTCAATTACACCAGTCTGAGACAGTCACAAATGGACCAAATGTTTTGTATAAAAGCTTGTATTGTATACAAAATATAAATTGTATACAAAACATATATTGCATACATATTAGAACATTAGGCTATAGAAACAGAAATGTGAGTGGCTAGATCCAGCAAATAAGTGATAAAAAAGCCAAGTTATTTGTGATTTTCTGAGTATGCTTAATAGTCAGGTACATGTTTACTAAACTGTGATAAAATGGAAGAAAGAGTTCATAATTCATTGAAGGGATAGGCGAAGCTTTATGCCCCGCTCTAAACAACACTCCAGATCTACTTGATGTGGCTACTTCTTAAGTATGCGGCCAATTTATATTCGATAAACATTCACCAAATGTGATTTCTCCAGTTCAGCCTACCTCAGTAACGCCGCTTTCTTAATTTTCTTTCTTGTTGACATTTTCTGAGAAATAAGTAGGCTACACTGTTAAAAATTGTGGTTTTTCAAAAGCTCAAAAACCTTATTTTCTAGAATGTTGTGTGTATAATTTTTTTTCTGTTGGGAGGTATCATTGCTGATTGACATGCTAGGCCACATGGGATGATGCCTGAGCCCACCAGTACTCTGATGCTGAGCAGGGCCAGGGGGTGGCTGCAAATACGTCATAATCAAGAGCCCCAAAAAGGAAAATATGGCTATGCTGTGTGATAACTGGTGCTCAACAACTGATGTAGACCTCAGTTATTCTGATTTATCAAGAGCATTGATGAGCAAGATAGTGCCAACTATTGTCTAGTAGTTGTGTCCTGTTGCCCTTATCCTCATCCTCATAAAGAAACTACCGTCCTTTGAACTCACATTTACATCTTCTTCTGTTTGTGCAAGTTGAACATGAGATATCTAAAAAATGAATTTACGAGAGCTTCCTTCTGGACCCCTGGTGGTAGTTGCAAGGATATTTAGCAGATGGCTTTGGGAAGCAATCAGTTCCCAAGGTTCTAATCCTTGCTATGCTGTGATAGAATTCTACGAACACCGCTTGCTGGGCTTGCGTTTTGGATGTTTAGATATGGATTTCAGATGTGGTGTTCCGATAAGTTTCTTTGTATAGTATGGCATAAGGTGTAAATAGTAGAGAAAGTTGTGGAGAAAAAAATGTGATTTCATACTACCAGGCTCCGAAGTTCTGGTAGTGCCATCCTGGGAACAGAATCCTTAAAGATTAGTTCAAATCGTAAAAATCTACCATTTTGTTTTTTCTGCGGCTTTTGTGTACATCTGAGCGGTTTAGGGTCACACATTGGAGAACTACTGCTGGTGCCATCATATCTAAAGCATAGTTCCTCGTTCTTCTGATTCTAGCATGTTAAAGTCGGTGTTCTATTCCATTTATCAGAGTGGAAAGAAAGTTCTCAGCCTTCTTGCTTTCATTCTTGGAAACACGTAAAAAGACGCCATATTTTGTGCTACGATTAGTGCAAAAATGTAACATTCTGACAATACATTCATTTCTTTGCGTAAACTAGTGTTTTGGGTCGAAGATGTCATTAAAGTGGTGTGCATCATTACATTCTGCAAGCAAGTCTGTAGAGTATGTTTTGACCGCATCGTCACAACAAAATTGAAAGACTTGGCCCTTTGTTTTGTGTCTCTTAACCATGACAATTCTGCATTCAACGAATATTTCATTTGTCTAACAAACTCTTCAGCGGAAACTTTTCCACAAAGAGAGCAAATCAGCACATCCCGAAAACATCTAATACCACCCACTAACTCCTTGAGAAAATTTTTCCCCAATGCACATAATAATTCATCGCAAATCCCTCAGAAATCACGAGATTCGGCCACTTGATCCGAATCAGTTCCACCCTCTGACTAGTTTCGATGCGAGGCAAGGCCAATTTTTTTGTTCATGAAACTTATTGGAAAGTTACTGGTAAAAGAAGGCTGTATGAAGTCAGAGAAGGAAGGATAGAAGTGAAGGGGTATGCCTGGAAATGTGAAGAGTGACAGTAGGTTGATTGAGGGCAGTGGCTATTTGTAAGGTTAGAAATAATATTTCATGTCAAATTCACCTTCACGATGACTAAGACATTGCTTCTGATGGTGCAGATAGGATCAAGACTATGAACTTGTTTGGCCTGGATCAAAGTGATTCATGTCCGTTCTCAGTCGTCCCGGGCACTTAAACACAGATTTTCACCTCATTGAGGACATTATCAATAAAACTGTACATTCACATGACAAAACTTGGCACTCTCCGCACACACCGCGTTTTATGCAATTAATAATTAAAATTAATTTTCTGCACCTACACCTTGAGGTAACTCGTCACTTGATTTATTTGCTAAGTTGCCTTGTGGGGCTTGGGCCGGGTCAGTTGGCTGTCAGGTGAAGAGAGAAGGTAGACCAATCAAGGTGTGTTCACTAAGAAAGAAGCAAAAAGGATAATGACATTGTAGGAGCAGCTTTGAGCAAATTGAAGAGAAATCAGCCGTTATTTCAACTCAAGAGCCCAAAAGTCTTTGCCATTTTCTTTTGATGAGGTATCAGTTTTCTGCTATTATCATGGAATTTGCTCTTCTTCTTTAGAAAGTCATGTTTTTCACTTATTATTTCTTTTTCTATCTTTACTAGGTAAGTGGTTTTTAACCTCGGCGATGCTGATAAAGTAAGGTAGAGTAAAAGGTCACCTTTTTACGTCAGTTGAAAGCCCATCGCACTGATGATTACTCTATGATTTCTCAGAAACAACACCATACCCTTCTTTCCTATGGAGGTGAGAGAGGAATTAACTAAATTTGTATGGTCCCTTTTAAAAAAGCAATGCTACCCATAAATGGTATGTGCTTGCTGATATAAACTGCTGATTGACTTGGTCTGACAAAACATGGCAAATTTTTGAGAAAACATCAATTTTTGTATCTTTTATAACAGAAAGGTTAGTGAAATGGAAGTTAATGAGCGTAAGTTTTAAACTGCAATATCTTAAAAGTGATAAAAGCCGAATTGCCACTTTGACAAAAAAACCAAAAGTTTCATCGATGAGTATTGGAATTCTACTCATATATCTTCCGCCCGCACCTTGGAATGTTTTTACGCACTTTCTGTTACACAATCACGGTCTGTAGATTATCCCATAATGGTCCAATCCGACTCCACTCCCGAGATGTCATCGTAATTTACTGGAACAATGCGGTAGCACACCTTTGGGGATAATTAGTGATCGTATCGGTCTCAACATTATCTCAACATCCTCGCTAAGCTTGTAATAATTGTCGCTGTTAATGGTTATTTTTCTATCAGTTTAACTGGTTTTTCTATTGATTTGTCCCCACGGGGTATCATCAGTAACCTAGCTGTGATTGGGGTTGAATGGTTGTGTCCTGGGTACGTGCTGGGGACAGGGCACCACAGTGTGGGTTTGGTTTCCTTAGCAGAGAAAAGAACTACAGGCTTTGTGAGCTTTTAATGCGATGTTCAGCTGGTGCACCTGTCCCCCATTCAGGTCGCTTTGTTGTGGTTTCCAGGTTGTACCCTGCACCACAGCAGGCACATCTCTTGCCATTGTTTACTAGTTACCTCTCCTCAACTGACAAGCAATCTCAACACCAGAATTGCTGAAATATGCATGTTGTGGTAGGCTTTGTGTGATGATTTATAGTGCGTGTAAAATAGGCAAGAGGCCAAGGATGTGCGATGATATTTAGAGGGGGATATTGAGAGTTTTGGGAGTCTGTCCTTGCACTCCTGAACATTGACCAGAGTCCACCCCTGCCTCAGGTCCTTGCAGCCCTCTACATTGACCGGAGTCCACCCTTGTCTCAGGTCCTTGTAGCCCTCTACATTGACCGGAGTCCACCCTTGTCTCAGGTCCTTGTAGCCCTCTATATTGACCAGAGTCCACCCTTGTCTCAGGTCCTTGCAGCCCTCTACATTGACCGGAGTCCACCCTTGTCTCAGGTCCTTGCAGCCCTCTACATTGACCAGAGTCCACCCTTGCCTCAGGTCCTTGCAGCCCTCTACATGACTGGAGGCCCTTGTAGCCCTCGACATTAACCAGCTGTCTTTGCCTCAGGTCCATTAACCAGTCTGTCCTTGCATCAGGTCCTTTCAGCCATCTACATTTAAATGATCTTCCCAATTGGCCTTGTGCAATTGTTAGGCTTTTCCTCCCTGGAGGCTGAGGATGTTGGTCAAGTCTGAGAGATTGTTTGATAACTTTCTTATCTCGAGAACCCAATCTTGAGAACACCACAAGTGTTTGCCAAGTACTGAGATATTTCTATTTCCTTGGCCTTCTTTTACAATCACCTACACTTCCACTTGCATTTGTCATTACTCTCTGTTGTGTGTTCCACTCTCAGCTGAGAAGGATCCGCTGTTTTGACTCTGTCCTTGAGCTGGACATCGAACCCCTCATTGTGTACTGGTCATAACCCCCCCATTCCCCCCACTCTGAATAAATGATCCGGCCCTGACCTGGCCTGTCACACATAAGCCTACTTGGTGATTACGAAGACATATCCGCATCTAGTTTTCAGGTCTTGTATATTGTTTTTATTTCTCCATATTTCATCCATGACATGACTGTTCTGTATGTACAACCTTGTTTTGTCTAGTGCCTGATAAATGTTGGTTGTATCTCTCTCTTCTTCTTCCTAAGTGTAAAAACAACAGTGTTGTGATGCGGCTGGAAGTAGTTGGGTCAGTAAGTCATGCTGGTACACTTGCCTAATGTATCCTCGTGGATTCTGATAAAGCTAGTTATACATCAGAACAGGTACACTGTAGCACTTCATTAGATTAACCCTTGCATCCAATGGTATCCAGGGCTGTAGCTAGAGGGAGGGGGCAGAAGGCAAGTGACCCATTCGAGGGTCACCAAAAAAATCATGTTTTTCATTCAGATTTTTGCCACTTTTCTTACTGAAGGAGGCCGAGAGAGGTGTTTTGTGGGAGACACTCAGTTAAGTGTGCTCTTTTACTGATCGCAGAAGCATGCTTGAGTAACTCTTCTTTATTTGGCTGTTGTAAACATCTTTGTAATTCCAAACTTTAGAAGTTAAGTTTGAATTCTAATCCATCAGCAGCCATCGGGTTACGAACACCACAGGCTTCTGCGCTGAGTGGTAGGTTCTTATTTTCTTCCGCAGAATCGCAGATAAAGAATTGTAGTTTTTAGAAAAGATTTGAAGTTTTGAGAAGAGATGGTAATGAGGATCAGTTGCAGGAAACATATTATTGGCCTCACAGTCTATTTTCATTAGCATCTTTAGATACCAAACTGATTTGAAACCCCCAAAGAGGTTTTAACAGAGGACCTAGGAAATATTTCGCTCAGGAAAACGCATTTCAGCTACTCTTATGTGATTAAAACATTTTGAATCAATTTAAGATCGCTTGAGGATATTTTGGAAGGTGGCCTGAAGATATCTTTTGGCCAAGGTGTTCCGGATCACTACTCTGGAATGTTTTAGTATTTGATAATGAATAATAAACAATTCCCTTCCATTGAAAGTGCTTTTTGGGTCGGTGCCATCTTACGAACTTGGGGGTACTACACTTGCATTACTGTTTTTTGCGGTATGTGATCACTGTGCCATCATCCACAGGGATATCAAAAGCCAGCTTCCTCATTGATTTAGCTCTTTCACTGAAGTGGACGGTAAAGCACCTACTCCGAGAATCGATATTCCATTGAGAAGGCAGTCAGCTGAGGTCTATTAGACTAAACAAGATGGCTGTTTACCTCGGGGCAAGAGACTTCTAGTTTATTCCAAGAAATCATGCTATTCATCACAAATTGTTATTAAATGTCACTATGTTATTCACCATCATAATCAAATGGATGTAGGCTGCTAGAAACGCATGCTTCCAGTGAAGTCTATCAGTGGACTGAAGAGGACACAAATGGATTGGACCAACCTTGGACAGCCAGAAGGTATTTTTGTTGCAGGGTGATCTGATTGCATCTTGATGGTGTTGTAAGTTGGTAAGTTGGCACACGACAGAGTTAAGCCTGGCGGTGAAAATGTCTATGCTCACTGGTTTGTAGGCGGATGTTACCTTCACACACTTACAACCTACGCAAACAAAGGCAAGAAATATGGGCTGCAGTTTTCCAGGAATTGCATCTTTGACTTATGTGTGGCGTTGTTTAGGACCTCATGATAAAAAAACTTGTCTTCATACTTCTTACCCATTGACTTTTTGATCAGGTGTAAGACTCTTTAGTTATTCTTAATGATATCTGTATCAAGGCTCTCAACATAACCTTGAAATGGGATTAAATGTGTAAAAAAATTGATGCAGATTTCCCGATGGGCCAGAATATGTTTCCGGTTCATGATGGCTCTCGGGGAGCAATCTCTCTGCTCAAATCTCCGCCACAAGCCAGTGGCTTCAATCTGAGAACCTGCCAAGTACCATTTGCTCCTTTCACAGTGAAAATCACCTTTTACATAAACACACCCAGCACGAGAACAAGATACCCTTTGCTCCGGAACATTCAAATCAATAGGTTTTCCATTCAACAAACGGAAAAACAGATGAGTTTTTTTCTGGCGGTAATCCATCCACTTAATAATCGGGGCAGGAATGCAAGTCCGGCCAGCAGGTTTACTTCACCCATCCGAAGCCAATTCTCCTAAATTAGCAGGTGGAATAAGCATACTAGTAGTTCTCTAACTGACCATATGCTACTGCGAAGGTCTTCCAAAAATAGATGACTAATATTTTCAGTGAAGGATGACCTGTGGTGTTGATTTTCTGATTTTCCTTCAATTCCTAAACATTTTGACCATCAATGTTTTTACATCTCACAAAAAATGGTGTAGGTGTTGAAAATTTATTGATGAATAACTTCCACGATCAATCACAACAGAACTTGAAGGCTACACCTTTAGTTTTAAATTACTCAGTGAACTACCTGTTGTCTTGAAATTGTACTAATGGACTTATTTGTCTCGAACTGAATGTTTAAGTATCAGAAAAGCTTCAACCGCAATGACTAATTTGTCTCCAACAGGAACCAGACAGAATTGTAATGCTGATGCTAGTCTGAGTTCTTTGCAAAAAAAGATGCTCACATTCACAACCTATTGAAATTTTTGTGGTTGTCTGGGAGGTACCTGTTGTCTCAGACTACGGCATGGAAAAATGTTCGCCTCAAATCAGAATGGTTGTAAACTACAGAAACGTCTCTGTCATAAAAAGCGTTCAGATATCGACTCTGTTGTGTGTTTTCCTCTGATCTAAATAAAGCAACTTTTGCTTGTTTTCTTTTCGTGTTATAAAAGTTGAAGGAAACTTCTTTCTGTCGACATGACCCTTCCAGTAGTTTTGCCGATCCTGACTGGTGTAACTTGTCAGCGATATCTTTTCCGGCAAGACCAAGTCCTGTTTTAAAGTTTAAAGGCCTACAGTCTGTTCATGTGCATTGTGCTTTCTTGTGGTTCAAGTAAATAGAGATAAACATTGCAAAAAGTGCAGTTATTGTGCTCAAAAATTTGTTGTAACTTGTTCTGGTATTTGAATCCGTCTAAAAAATGGCATTGTTAAGATTGAAATTCAGTAATAATTTACGCTATGGTTAATTTTCAAATTCGATATCAATTCTCAAATAAATGAACAGAGTTGGCCTTTAAGAAGATAAGGAAGAGTAGCCACCTCTCCTGTGGAGATATGTTTCTAATTATTGGCAACATGATCGAACATTTTACGAGAGGCCCTTAGCTCATGTTCACTATTGCCAACCTGACTTTCGAGAACATCAATCAATATGAATGAATTGTTGAGTTCCTTGGAAGTTACATTGGGTTTGGCTCAAATCCTGTTTGGCTGTTAGCATTAGGTTGGCTGTCTCTACGATAATGTTGGTTCACTGTTACCAAGAATTGCTGTCATTGGTAACTTAATTTAGTCTAAAGAAATCAGCGGTTAATATTCACTTCTCTGGCCTTGCTCACAAGCTTCTTCTAAAGTAAGTCTTGGTTCCCCTGGCATTAGTGAGGTTTTTGTCCAAATGTTCCGAATTGCCTATTTCTAGTTACTCCTGTTTGTGATTTTCTGGTGTTTGATGAGAAGTGTAGTTGGGAGTTCTCCCTTATCAGATCAAACATGGCCGCCAGTTCTCCCTCATCAGATCAAACATGGCCACCAGTTCTCCCTCATCAGATCAAACATGGCCGCCATGGTCGCCATCAGGTCAATGGATGTAGTTTATTCCGGGGGCAATAACTGATTGGCTTGGGCGGTAAATCAATTGGTAATTGGCATATCGACTCAGAGAACTCTCAAACATCCACCTGTTCTCACACTGAAGTACTTTCTATCAGATTGCCAAGTAATAAATTGCGTCGAGAAGCACTGATTTTATATTCTGCACATTTTCTATCTATATGAATGGGGTTGAGACATGGATATGAAACTTGGCTCATGAAGCGAGACCAAACTTCATTTCATGAGGACTTCATTTTAGTGCAGTCATTTTTGATCTTGATAAATTGGAATGAACCTGCATTAAAGATATCACCTAATTTACGAGTTACAGGTATCTGCATGGTTTTAAGATGGCCGTATCTTTAGGCGGAATTTCTGAGACGTAAAAAAGTTAGTAGTGGTCTTTCCAGTTATCTGTTGAGGTTTAGGATTTATGACCATTGTGGTCAAATTTCATGATTATCTTCAACAACCTGTTTGAATGAATAATCAGTGTGAGAATACAATGCTTTGAAGGGCATATAACCACATCTCAAGCGTTGATCATCTCAAACGGTTAATTAGCGAGGTAAAACTAATGCACCCTGGTTGATAAAACACCATAAAAAAACATTCAGCGCCAGACTGCCGGTTACTTTGAAAACTAGAAAAAGAAGTGGAAAATTAGGAAGCTGTTGGCCAGCCATGCAGATTCAATAGCATCTTAGGTACAGTTCAGTCCATAAGTAACATTGATTGACTAGCGCACTCTATAATCTAGAACTTGCCTTAGCCATGTTAGCATATTTCAGTCACACTTGGCCACAATTAAAGTATGGTTTATGTGCCGTGCTCGTTGCTACCCAGACTGAAGAATTTAACACTTCTGCGTCGTGCTCTTTCAGAGTGCTGAGTGATTCTGCCCTTTCGTTCTGCACGACAGCAGGTTATTTTTGGGCATAACTGTAGTATCATAATGAAAAGTTTGTGATTTGCATATCATAGTTTAGATTTTTCTCCACTATTAACTGACATGTGTAAATCCACTGGAGCCACAAGAAAATTCAACCAGTCTCATAGATAATGCAATTCTATTGTATTGCAACTTGGCATTTAGAAGATTGTGGTTGTATCATTGGTTTTCACCCTAAGATGGTCATTTTCATGTAAAGTTTCTTTGATAAACTGTACAAGTATTCCTGGCAACTTAGAGTGGCATAACTAATACTCCATTTTCTCAGTTCCATGAATTCAAAACTTTGCCAACTGTGCAAACTACGATTGTTTTCATTGAAACCAATCTGCGGGTTGAACTTCCCAGAATGCTTCAGCATCCAAAAACATAAGGTTTGGTGGGTTTTTTTCGAAAAACGTTCAGCGCAGTATTCTTTTGGGTTTTAGGTTTGACGTCCCAACTTGAAATCCTGATATCCTTGACGTTGTGCTTTCAACAGTCTGAAGCGGAGGTATACCTAGTTCGAAGAAATTTCCTTCAATTGTAAAATTGTTTGAATTCTTATAGCACCGGTTCCTGCATAAAGTTACTCATCACTTACTTTGCCTACTCCATGTTCACTGTTAAGATGATTGTAAATAGTAGACTTTACGTCTTCCTCCAGTTTCTCAAATGGCATATGATAAATCATTAGTTATGGCTTAACCTGCTGATATTAGTATATAATCCAGATGCTGCTGTAGAAATTTCGGACATCTTACTTTTGAAAAAGTTTATCTTTTCATGTGTAAATTTTCAGCTTTTGAATTCTTGCAGGGGAAGTGTTTGTGGTGAATCAGCTTTTAATGCAGTTTCGGTTCAATGGGAAGAACATTCACTTAGGAGCTAAACTTTTTGATTTAATGAGTTTTATTTTATTGGCGCCACATTTACTGTGGTGCACATTATCGCTGACCACCATTCTTAAAAACATCCTGGCTATCTTTGGGCCAGAATGACAGATTTATTATTTACTTGCGAAGTCGAGGATGGTAAAATTCAAACCTTCTTGAAAAAAGGTTATTTTGCAGCCTCTAATCATCTTCACACCTTCTGTTGAAATAATCGAAACAGAAACTTAAAGTTTGGTAAATTTGAACATGTTCGTTGGAAACTTGATGAGAGCTCATCTGTCATGTCTGCTGCTCGTAAATCGATCAGACGGCCAAGGATAACCTGAGGCAGCCATCTTAACATTTCGACTCTTACAGTGGAACCTCCCTTACTGAACAGATGGCTTCTCCATCATCAATCTATATGAGATCTAATCACAAAAATGTCCCGAACTTAAAATGACGTGAGTTTGAACTATCAAGACTGCATGATCCCCAGCACTCAGAAGTTGAAAAAAGGAACGTATCAGTACCAAACGCGCTTGGCAGCAGTCGACTCCAGCGCCAAGCTCCAAGCCCTGACTCAATATAAACAGCTCTGTACCACCTAGCCGCAGCATCAGCCTCCGTATCAATTCAATTGTTGTAGTCATACAATACAATATTAAGCAAAGGAGAGGGTATGGATGATATAGGTATGATTACAATATATCTGGAGCCTGACATGGAACCTGGGTATTGTTATTGCAGTGGATAGCAGTACATCACCTACTGCTATGGTACTCATGAAAGGCTACCCATCTGTGCAGCAGTGAAGCAGTAGTCTGCACTTCTGCTAGGGTACTCACTCTTGTACTCTATCAAGCAGTACAAAGTCTGCACCTACTGCTATGGTACTCACTCTTGCACTCTATCAAGCAGTACAAAGTCTGCACCTACTGCTATGGTACTCACTCTTGCACTCTATCAAGCAGTACAAAGTCTGCACCTACTGCTATGGTACTCACTCTGGTACTCTATCAAGCAATAGAAAGTCTGTGGAGATTCTAAACCTTCTCGGCAATAAATAAATTGAGAAGGGATAGTGAGTATTTAGTTGGCAGTTCAGCTTTAAGGGTTAAAAGTCTATGCCATGATGGAAGAAGATTCTAAACCATCTTGGCAGTTTATTTAAAATTAGCATGAACTGGCTACTCATCCAACTTGCTTTTTCTCCACCTGCCAAAGGTATAAGAGACTCCCGTCCAAAGAAATCGCTTTACCTGGCTTTGAAAAAAATAGAAAGTTTAAGATTCACTGGAGCTAATTTCAGACAAAGTTCACCGAAACCATAGTACATTTCACAAAAGAAAATTCAAAGATATATGCAAATTTCTGTTTAACTTGGACTGAAATGGACTGGCTTTGGTTTCGGTCCAAGTTTGCCTGAATCGTCTTCTACATTTTACATAAAACGGTAGTAGTTTGCGTGGTATTTCTCTGCAGTTTGAGTTGAAACGACTTTATTCACTTGTCACTGCCCTTGCACCTGATTCCAACTGCTTCTGTCAAAACAAGAAGAAGCCTGAGATGGGCCTCATGATTGACAATTAGTGAGGAATCTCGTGGCAGGTAGAAGCGACTGGGTTCTCCAAGTTTCTACTGTGGCGCTCCTCTACGTATTGTTTATTTCCGATCAGTTTTCTGGGTTGGCTGTATATTTTCCGTGATGCTCTACGTTCAGAATTGTCTAAGCACTTAACTCTTTAACTTTCCATTACATGTTCTCGACAGTGTGTGACTTACAAGTTTCCCCCATGATTTTATACTGCCCCATATACTTTTGCCTGTACAATTAGTTTAAGCAATGTCAAAGATGTAACTTGATGCAGTTTAAGATGGTAGTGCCATTGCAACAGAAATGAAACGTCCCTATCTTGAAAACACAGCACCGCAGTTTAGATTTTGTAGGCTATTTCTGGCCTCAAGGGTTCCACCTTCTGATATTCTCAGAGGAGTTGTGTTATTATAAAATTCAGGCAGAATCTTAGTCTTCAGTGTTGCTGAGACAGCTCTGAAAAACGTTACACCACTGAAAAACTTACTCATAATTGGAAGTGATGTTTTTCAGAGTATGTCTCCACGATATTGGTTGTGTTTACGTCCACTGATGACTAATTCTTTGGCTGTGCCATCCATACATTGTATTCCTTGTTGAGACCAGGGATGAATCACTGGCCACTTCAATGTGACCCAGGAATTCATGTCGTGCAAAAAAGTGTACACACCTTTGTCATAGAATCATTCAGCGTGTTCGATACGAAACTATCAGTAAAGTGCTCTGCAAACCAGTGATTTTTGTTGCAGTTGTCATGTTGACATGGCTATGTAGCAGGTGTATCTTATAAGTAGGCTACGTTTCGCATGAAATCGACTGCCCCCTTGCAAAACACCCGCTGAAGTTTACGCTCAGGTAAAATGTACACACCGATTGTTTTTCTCCGAATGTTCTAAACAAATATATATAGTATCAAACCAGGGACAGGTGCCAATAGTATGGGCTCGTGTCCTTCTTGAACCACCTCGACTACATTGAGAAGTAGCCGAAGCAATGTTCCCAGAGAAACAGTGAAGGAAGATTCGTTTTCAAAACAGTACGAATTCTGAGTCACCGAGGTCGAGTCTGAGACTTTCTCAGTGTTTATGAGAGTATACTGTTGACATGGGCTAAAGGATATCGTTTTAAACACATTCATAAGAGTTTGATTACTGGGGTAACATCACGTTTTTCAGTTGTTGTGAAAGAGACATGGAACTTTCAAGATGGAAGTTTTTGAGAAGTTATCGAATTCGCATGTAGAACATTAACCACTTATGATGTATATTCTTCTCTTTATCATCATTTTGCCTCAAGCATCCTATCAAACAGGTCAGACATAAGACCATCCACTTATTACAGTCGTCGTCGTAGTGGTAGACTTGGCCACCAGGGGGCCAAAAGTAAAAATGGTAAAAAGTGCAATATCTCGCTTATTTGTGACTTGTTTTCGATGATATTTTTATGGTAGGTACTCCAAGCAACGATACATCACATGTCATACTGACTTTGGTTTGACCTATATATTATACATGTAGCATATCCTGACCACCAATTATCTGGTATTATCATTGTTAAAAATCATAGGATGAGCAACAATAACTCATGCCTAATATCATTTGCATCATTGTGGTGAAATCGAAAACGTTTTCATTTAATGTTAGCACATGTTAAAGATAATGGATATTTCAATACGTGACTGATAGGTAGCCTTGTACAATTGCTAACAATGCCAGCTAATTCTATTTATCAAAGGGAAAATATAGTTGGCTAAGTTTTGCGTTTATCCAACAGTTTTGCTGCTAAAACCTTTGGAATATTTGAACATCCTTGCAACGTTTCTCTTGAAATATCATACTTGCTTCCACTTGATATTGTCCAAAATTTGCATACATGTGCCTTTATATATGTTTGTACATGACATTTCATCTTTCTTATCTATATGGTCCCTTCAAAAACACAAAGCTGTGTTGCATCTTACACTAACAATGTACAAGTACAATGTAGTACAAGGTAAGGATCGTATAAAAGAATAGGAATTTTTAAACCATTTTACTTAGTAATCCCAACCCAGTTTTCTGCATCTGTCGACGTTTTGGGTTACTTTTCTGCGCAAATTTCATCTGTTATTTTTCAACTTTCGGGAGTACATGCTGTGTACAGCTTATGTAGACCTCTTAGTAAGCAATTGTGAGGCCGATTATAAAAAGTTGTGTAAACTTCTCAATTTATCAACCTGTGTCTCCTGATTTGTTTATTGTCTGTGATTGGAACCTGTGTGTACTAAAATACCACCCTGATACTGTAGTATATATTGTAACATTGTGATGTTGAAGGGGAAATATCGTGTAGGGTTTTAAAGGGACTATTTGATTGAAAAGGCCGAGGCTTTCTCTTAATCTCGGATCCATCCCTATTCTGGAGATGCCAAATTGGGGTGTGTGCACCTGATTCACACTAGAAAAACCACCAACCAAGCTCTCCAAAATCTGAAAACGTGAAAGTAAATAAATAGAACTGCAAGCGACAAAACATCCACATTACCGCAAAACCCATAAAAATCAAGATGTTTTCTGCATTAGTTGCACATAAAATCACACCAAAAAACTACAGATCTTAGAGATTCCCTCAACAATCACACACCAAGCTAAGTGACAATGAAATTGTGGTATTCAACTAGCCCCGATGGTGATTTTCCTCTCAATTCGAATCGCACACCCTCCCAGGGGATGCTGTTTTCTTCCCATAATAACTGTTATTCTTCACAACGATGTGAGAACGTTTCACACCCTTAGCGAAATCAGTCCATTTCTTCAGCGACTTCATATCAGGAAAATCCCCGGGGAGAGCTTCCCCAGTGAAAGATCGGGCGAGTTCAAACTTTCCAATTCCATTAACTCTAACAAACAGTTATCTCATGGTTATTCCCTTCTTTTGATGTAGCGAGAAATATTGAGATAAAACTCAAGAGAATTTCGCCACCATGATTCTGATTGGTTGAAATTCGGCACTCCCGCACACACGATGCGACAACCATTCTTTCAATGGTGCAATTCTTCTTCGATTTAATCGACCGATTCGTATCTGGTCATCCATAAACGAGTGTTGATCTGTCTCATTTAAAATTTCAATGCACGCAAAATTGATCTATATTTTATCATAATGCCAGTGTAGATAAGCTGCCAAAAAATGATGCACTTTCTACTCCAGTTATGTGGAGTTTTTTGGAAGGCTGATATTCTGAAATTCAACGATTCGTCAGGCAAACTTGAACATTAAACTCAAAAATTTCCACTCTAATGCATAACCATAAAATTTTTACGGAAAACAGGAAATTTGGTCTGCTGTCAAATGAAAATGAGTAGATTTGCCCGCTATTAGCAATGTTTAAGTACTGTACAAGCTATCAATAGTGGTCAGTAGCGTCCTGAAGTGGCGTCTCTTGTCAAATGTTTTCATAAAAATATGGGATAGCCCGGATATAATAACAAGGAAACCTGACCTATTTGTATCAGATTTACAATTCGAAATATTTTCATAAGATTGAATCTCCAACCTGACAGTTTTCGTGGAACTCTTGGCGGGAAAATTATAACCGCCATAGTGAACATGTTGTTGCTTGAACTTTGGTTGTTTGGGTGGAAACGGGTATTTCCATCAATACCGATTGCCCATCGCCCTCATGTCCCTCTCAACAGCCTCCTCCCATCTCATGCAGTGTCTTCCTTGTCTTCCTCCATCACAAAGCCCTGGCTTCCAGTCGAGGATTGCTCTTAAGTCTGGGTCCCAAGGGTGAGAAATTCACTTTTGATGTGACCCTGTTGTACTTGGTACTCTGGTTAGTTTTATACGAAGACTATTTCAGGCACCATTTCCTCAACAAGAGTGAGGCTGGTGTCTGTTGTGTCCTCTCCCTTACTACTGTCTTCCGCACCCTTTGGAACCAATATTCCCAGATCCTTTGGAGGCACTGGCTGTCAGAGGCATCCAGCTTGCTCCATCTGCAGGTGTGGTTGGCTCCAACTGAGGGAAAATGGGAAATGCGATCATCGGTTCATTTTGTCAATTTCCTGGAAGTTTCATTGTTGAGTACCTCAGTGTTGTTGTTCCAATGTTTTCATGTTATGTTGCTCAGAATCTTCCCACCTTGATCAGAATAATATTTGTTTTTCAATCCTGATTGAGAAGTTCCCATGTTCATTGTGTTTGTGCAAGGCGCGTGCGGACGTTTGCTCAGAAAATATTCAGGTGTATACATGTAGTGAAGTTGATGAAGTTGGGGTGCCTCGTGAATCAAGGATAGTTTCTGAGCCTATACTACATGTTAAAAGCCTACTAAATGTTCGCAGTGTTTGACAGCACTGAACACTGTACAGCATTTTACAGACAATGCCTCTAACGGGATTCGTTTGTGCATCCTAACTGCGGAGCACCTGGAAATACGACTTTTTCTCAATCATATGTTGGAGGTTTTGCTCTCCTCTGGTTTCATTAATTTGGATCATGTGGAATAAGACAACATACCCTGCAGGTGCTAAGGTGAATTATGATGCCAAAACAGCGCAGTTAACCCCTTCTTGGCCAGAATGGTGAGAAAGCTATTTTTAACTTCTCTCACCCAAGACTCATGTTTCCACTACAAGAATAACTTCACTTTAACTTCATCAAAACAAATCTTGATTGATTTGGATCTAGATGTGATGCAGATGAGTTGCTTTTTCGAAAGGACGCTTCAGAATACTAGAACTTTCCCTAATGCTGAAGAGGAAGAAAGAGCTTTCATCAACAGTTACTGCTAGTGTTAAGATTTGGCAGATTTGAAGAAATTTCTGTCCTGTAAGGCCAGATTTACCATTTTGTCCTGTGCAAGTTATGTAATGGTAACCATTAAGATTGTCTAGGTATGAAAATATGGGAACAGGCGGCACTGTGTACAGTTCCTTAAAGCATAGATACTTTTAAATAGACCTCCAACCATTAAGATTGTCACCATACACATCACAGCTTTCCAGAGCAATTGTCAGTAAAGCCGTTTGTAAAGATGGGTGACAGTGGTTCTCTGTAATTATAGGTCTGATTATGGTATGATGGCAACCCTCCATTCTGGTAACCCTGGGGAGTTTACATGGTATTGCGTGGAAGTCAATAAGTTTTAACTTGTTGGTGTAAAACTCGTCCAAGTGAAAAAATGGGTGACTAGTTAGAGAGAAAAACAAGTTGTAAAAGAAACATTTTGTGTAATGGTCATCTAAAGTGACAGCCATGTGCCGCGATTGAACTTTTTGGGTGGTTATCACATCAATCTGCGACGAAATCTGTCTTCTTTTCTTCTGTTTTGGTGGTGCAGAGTTTGAGTTCAGGCTTTTATCTGTGTAAAAATCATTCAACTTGAAAAAAATTTATGATCAGATTTCATGCGCCAATCCTTGCATATCTTATTCTCGGCATCAGCATCAGAAGCGAGTGGTTCTGGTGAGTTTTGTCCTGGTCTAGTTCAGGAGTTGCAGTAATCTGAGGTCATTACTATACAAACCCATCAGTCGTTGCATCCTTTAACAAGATCTTGGTGCATAAAGTAAGGTGTATAGTACCTAATGTGAGGTTAAAATCATCAGATTTTACTCTATTTGTGGAACAACTATTATAAATGTTGTTGGTGATAGAATAGAACCGCATAAAATATCCATGAGTTTGCCTCTAGTTTGTTCCATCTGGTAGCATAAAAGCCATTGCATCAAGGTATCAGCAGTTCAAAAGGTAGCTCAGGTCCCGTTGAAAGATGTGGCACATAATAAAGCGCAGCAGCCGGTAAAAGAAACAGTGAAAATGGAAAACACAAACCGTGAGTGTAACATTCTTGTGGCTTTAAATGAATGAACTTTCTTGTGAATATGATGTAGTTATCCAATGCTTATCTTGTCCCTTGTTGGCATGAAACTGGTGAAAGTTGCGGAATTGATTTCTTTGGAAATTGAGGGGATGGTGCAAATGGACGACAGTCGGAGAGACATTAAGGAATTCCCTTGCCGGTTTGATGAGAGACGTAGCAGTTTTATTGCATGGATTGTGGCGATTGCAAGTTTGGCATATCACGTCCATGTGATGAAAGCTTCAATGCAAATTTGGATTCGGAAAATGCTTTTTTACCTGCAATTTATTGTCATTGTTGCACAGAAGTAAAAACTAGCAACTTTAAAGTTAATAAACGGATAATAATACAAATTTAACCCCTCTCAGCAACGCAAAAAGGGAAACTAGGCAAAGGGCCAAAGATATGTCAAGTTGGAGACAAAACATAAACTTTACAAATTGATGCTCAGACAAGGATCAAATTGCCCTATTCAATAGATAAGCTATAAGGAGTGTGAAATGACCCCTCTTGAAACTTAATGACCATGCACATTACTTGAAAAAGCTATAGTGAGCGATACCGGTCTTTTCACTATATTCAGTTTACGCATTGGAGTAAGGAAACAGGGTCTGGCTACAAGCAATGACATCAAATTTGAAGTGGATAATTTGTCTAATGACTTTTGAGAGCTTGTGTTGTTGAGTGACTTACTGGTCTTATGGCAACAAGCCTGGCCTGAGGCCATCTAATTGGGAATCGGTCTTCACTAAACCTGGAAAAACAGGACGAGATAAGCAGCTGCTTTTGCAGAGTGGTGTTTGGAGTGGTCTGAGTAAAGCAGTGAATGAATTTGCTGTGTTGTCCAATATTGACTTCAGGGCTTTAGACTTTAGCAGGGCTGCCACCATCTATTTCTGTCTTCTTCTTCAGCATTCACTCTGCACTTTGAGGAGTCATTCTCAAGCACATATTCCTCCCCCTCCCCAAAGGGGAGATTGGTGCTGGATGGGAAGGTCGCATTCTGCAATGGAAATCCTTGGCTTGACCCTTGGGTTAAAGTAAAAGGCGGTTTAGAAGTCTGGTTGAAGGCTGATAGGTTATGACCTGATTTATCTGGTCAGGAAATGTTGACCATCCAGGGTTCGCACCTTACATAATGTCGAGGTCAACCATCATATTGGAAGATAGATTTTTGGAAATTGTCCAATTGAACATCAATTAGCAGGAAAATTACTTTAACCAGTAAACAGGACATTAAACTGCTTGTGGCTGGATTTATGATGGTTTCCATACGCTCAAATAAAATTTCACCAATAGTACTGGTCATTTGATTTTGTGGCCTTAAGTGCAGCGCTGGGTCATCTTGGCACTTCCTTCCCTTCTACTTGCTTGTTGAAGACTACCCTTTTGGTGAATTTACTCTAAATCCTAGGCCAGTTTCTGTAGCAATGAGTTTCATGAAAGGCATGCTTTCTGATGATTACTGGCAGGAAACCGTAACTGCAACAAATTGGTGAAATGTGTTTACTTGTACCTATTCACATGCAAGTTTTTCCCCTAATGGCATGTTGTTTTTCGTGCATTGTCTGTATGTATTCAATGACTGGAAACATATTACTTATAATTCAGTCTTATTTGTTTGGTAAATAAGGTAGATATCAGACATGGCATCATAACATGGCAAGTATGATAGTCGTCTGATAATGTTGACAAAATGAAACATTACGCTGTTGTCAAGTAATCATAGACTAGTATGATACGTAAGAATCCATCGCACTTTGTTTCTTTTTACTGCTGTATACAATGCTACAAGTTGGAGATCGATTAAAGCTGTGGGTCATGAGCAGGACCAATAGAGGTGTCTTTGACGAAAACCTTGACCAGAGTGGGGGGTCAAGCAAGACTAACAGTAACACAGGGCACCAGGGGTCTCGAATGCACCAAGATTCCCTTTGTGCATCGATCTCTAATATTCTCCTATAAAATACCACTAATGAAATTACCCAAAGGGTTAATAATTTCTGGCCTCATCTGTGGCAAATGTTTGGTATAGTACACTAAATGTGGCTAGAGCTTTTTAATCGAATCAAAAATTGAAAAATTGGCACAATTTATTTCACTTTTCTATCAAGTATTTTTTCCATACATTGAGAGTACTTTCATCCTGTGAATTTGTAATATTTTGTTAAGTGATAAAAAGCTCTGTTGTTATGCCCAGACAGGTCACTCTTAAGCTTTGACATGAAGTAAACCTTAGCTCTGTGTATAGCAATGAAATGGCTAGATTTCAAAGATTTCAACTGAAAAAGTATTTCAAAATGACGTTGTGCTCTTGTGGTGTTACAATTTGAAAGGACCTTGTGGGGATTGTGGGGGGGGGGGGGGGTATTCATTCAATCACCCTTAATTCATATCTACCTAAAGCATTTTGCGTCATAGCCAAGTGAGATGCCCATTGTGTTAATATCACAACTACAGCATGAATCGAACACTGGAAATTATAAATTAATTTCGTTATAATTTGGTCCCATTAATCAATCTTTAAATTCGATTGAATATGCAAACTAGCGCAGGCTCCATCATTACTTTTGACCTCAGCTGGGGTATTGCATTCATAATTTGATAATTTGCTAATTAAGATTCATTAAGTTGTTTTTCAAGTGTATTTTTCAATGCAATAGTGAAATATCTCCACATGAATTAATTTTGCAGCATAGAAAGATTTGATACTGGTTTTATGATCCATCACTTGGCGTTATAACGATATCTTGTAAAACGCAATGACAAAGAGGGTGTGATACAGGCTTGAAATGCACCGCACACAGATGATTTTTGTTGCAGTGACGTGTGACTCAGCCATGTCAACCATGATATCTTTAATTACCATGGCAAGGATGGTGATGTGAGGAGTGATTGATTGATATGCATTACAAAATGATACCCTTACCCTTTCTGTTCCCGAAACCTTAAAGGCAAGGTACCCTGTGATGCGGAACTCAGCATGATTTGCTTCTGTGATATTGTGAAAAACCTGTGTTACAAAATACGACCAAGGGGTGTTTTCCAACAGATGTTCGAAATGCAAAATTTGATACTCCTGAAAAAAGAAAGGAATTTCCTGTTGACTGGTTATGAATCCGTCAGATTCTTAACCAAAGAGTGTTAGGTTACATAAAAAACCTGCTGTCTGTCAACGATATAATATTCTCTTTGTTCTGAATGAAAAATCCTTGAAAACCTTTGAATTGTCAATAAAGTTTTCATCACTGTGAATAATATCAGTGTCCTTCATCTAATGAACTTGATGCAGAAAATGATTTCATTTTAACATACCGATTTTCTTTCCTTGAAATCATGAGATTTCTTCCCTCAGGCAAGGGAAAGTAGGGACTCGTTTAAAACAGTCGAAGTTGATGTTAAACTACTGGATAGGTTTTATTGTAGGGCATAAGAAAATGTACCAGGGAGGAAAGGGCAGTTGGTTTTGATGTTGAAGCTAGGGTCTTAAAGGAACTTTTAACCTTCTCCTACGGAGAGTTACCTTGAAAAAAAAGGCAAGACACCAATATCTCGGGTTGATACTCTGATATTCTTTGAAGTAACCCATATGTTGTTTTCTTCTCATTAACTTCTTAATTGATGTATCAGTTCCTATCTTACTTCAAGTTGGATCATTTTGCCCATATATTGATTGCCAGATTTATTGAAATATTGTGCAAGTTCCTGCTTTTGTTTTTGCAACTTGATCTGATCTTTATCAAAGGCAAAGTTTGATAAGTCGGATAATATTCTTGGTTCGATCGTCATGGTATCACTGCCTACCCATTGGTCCGATCATTGTTTAAACTTACAACCTTGAGGCATCATACTGAATATCACCTCACTGACTGCAACACGCAGAAAGTTTGGTGTGTTGTAGTTCCTAATTCCTTCCATTGTTTTTGTCTGGTGCTAGTATGTGGCAATTAGTGATCTATTCAAGGTGAAAAATCTCAGGCATGCAAATTTTCTCTTAAAAACTATCGTATTAAAAAAGCGCAGCTGTGCAGATAGTCCTACTAACTGCAACCGTGCTATTTCAAACACCATTCCTGTAGTCAGTTCCATCCCAACCATTCGGGTAAACACTGCACAAAGTCGACTACAAATCTGTTGATTTTTCAAGTCAACTCACACTGCCACCAAATCCTCTTCCTCTCAGACTTTAAAGGCCAAGTTCATTGGTCGAAATTGTTTGCATGCGGCATGCTGGTAATGAGAAGTTAACATGGCCATCATGCAGTAACTATAGACACCAGAGTGATAAAATGTGGTATTGGTAAGGTTTTATGTTGGTGTACACAAAAGTATCACTGAAACTTATATTCTATGCATATTCACATAATTGGTAAGCCTCAAATTCGATTTCAAATTCCAAATTTTGAACACACTTAGCCTTTTAGAAGAAGATACTTCCCCAACAAGGTGTTCACCTTCCCTATGTCTTCTTTTCATCATCACCAAATTAATCACTTAAGCATTCCAGCGCGTTTCTTCATTGATAAACTCGGCCTAATTGAAGAGTTTCATCTGGACTCTTTGATTGGTGGGCGGTGTTGGCGGTATCTTGGACGAATGGTAAATTGGCCGAGCGATATTTCAGATATTTGCCTGGTCGTTATCATGTTTGTCAGGTATAAATTGGTGTGATACATTCTAGTACAAACATTATTAAATGTTATATATATTTAACCTATTTTACATGTTTTAGGTAATTATTATTGTTCAATTTGGTATTTCTGAGGCGCTGTGGATGAGTCGAATATCTTTTGATAGACAATGTGGTTATCAAAAACCACATCGCTTTAATAACCAAGTTAAGTGATTAAACAAGTTAAGTTGATTAACCAAGTTAAGCAAAGAAGAATGAGGTTATCTTCAATTCAATACAGAATTTAACTTATCTCATCAATAGAGAGAACTTAATTCTCCTTTGAGAAACACAGGAACTTTTAGCATCACTTTTAAGTCCAGACCTTGCCCTAGCAGATGGACAAGACAAGCTTAAAGTTAATGTTAAAAAAAGATAGAGAAAAAAAACGCCTCTTTTTGAAATAGCGTGAAACATTTGAATAAGCCATTTTCAGGATTTTGAGATTATTAGCGAAAACATTCGCCCCAAGAGTTAACAAATGCTTTGTATACTAACTGTGCAGGCACACATGAATACATATAGTGTCTTTTGAGGCTGAATAATCGTGAGCAAGTACAATATACCACCTAAAGTTATGAAAACATGCGGCTCACTCAAAATAGTGAACAGGAAAGGTAGGAGTTCAAATCTTCGTGAAGTTCTGACAATTACTCTAACTGAGGAAAAACCGCTGAGCTTTATTCATCACGATCATTACCAACATACAGAGACTAACTCTCAGAAACATATCATAATCATCTGAATTAAAAACAGCGTAACAGTTGAAAGTGGAATTTAGAATCATTTGACAAAAAATGCCATCTAATTTTGATAATTTTACAAAGCATAATGGATTTTGATGGTGAAGGTTAATTTGCCAATGTCAAAAGTGCAAGGGAGCTGAATTCAAAATCCTGAAACGATGACGACTTTGTAATGGCGATGCTGCTTTCTGATTGGCTGTTGGAATCCATTGATTTGACATGACGCAGGATTCTACAGTCAGGTGCCAGGATGTAGAATTCATCATCATTATGTCGAGATGCTTCTTGGCGGTTTCCGGGATCGTAATCTCGGCCAAGTTTTATATTCAACCTGCGTTATTTTATGGAATGCTTGAAAGATTTGAAAAGATGAGGAAAGGAATTGAACGTGTTTTGAGATTCTGATTCAAATTCTAAGAAATAGTATACAAAATATTTGACTCATTCAACTGTCTATCTCCCTAACCTACCAATTTTCACAAGGTTCAACTCCGGTTGATAGAACAAATTGGTAACTTTCAATTGAAATCACTTCTTGCAAAAAACTGGCTTTATTTCATTGAAAACAATACCACAGGTTGCCTTCCCGGAATTCAAATATTTTTTGAATCCCTGTTGTTCTACCAACCGGTGATTTCCTGGCTCGGCACAGACAAGATAGGACATGTCTGTTTGTCCGCTGTTGTCACCGACCCGCCATTCCATGTCGACCTTATTTGGCAATCAACTTGACTTTATCAACAACAAGTGTAATTAGTCCACTTGTGGAAATATTGTCCATGTTTTTGACATTTTGTTGCATACACATTTTATTGGAATCTCTCGTCTCCTTTTGTTCTCATGTTGATTTATGATCGTTTGACCTCAAAAGAGGAGTGTGCTCATTGCTGATGCAGTGGACTTGGAAGAGCTGTTGCAGTGTATGAATACGGGCCAAGTCAATTTGAATACAGGGTGTGGCAAAATTCAGAGAAAGGTTTACTAAATTAGGTTTTCCTCTTTATATTTTCAGGTAAGATGTTCAAGAAGTGGTCTGTCACAAAGGTATTGTAACAGAAACAGCTATCTTTTTAACGTGGCAGCGTAAAGATATTTAGCTGTTCCAACAATTTCTGCTTGAAAGGCGTGTAGTTACGGTAGACATTACTTATGAACTGTATACTAATGATGCATCCTCCAGAAATATCTTGCTACTTGATGGTTTCATAGATCAGCGACCAAGCTTTAAAACATCCGTATGAACGATCCCTTTGATACGACCAGAAAAAAAAGGTGATGGAAGCTATTAATCCTCGTACAATCAACCGCACCGTCCCGATGAGGTTCTGAATCAGTCGCGTATCAAAGTCACTTTTAAATCGGCATGGAAACCGCGTTGATGGCTTACTAAACATGAAAGACTTTACGCCACAATAACGTTATATAAACGTCGGGAAAAATGCTTTGTGGTGTCCGGTCCACAGGGGAAGGATCAATGATAAACAGACTAATGTCAATTTCATCCTAAGATGACTACAATCAAGGTTTTTTTCTCAGATTGTGTGCAGATGTATATGCGTTTCGGCCTAAGATGAGGAGATGCAGACTCAGGTTAACCCTTTAGATTGGAGCTATTTCATAAAGTGTAAAATTAAACCTTTGCATAATAAACATGATATGGATCGAAGTACAGTGCTCATTGAGAACTAACAAATGGTCCACATCAATGTTTTAAATGCAATTTGACACACGAATTTCACAGGCAGTGAACTTGGGCGAATAGTTCAACACTCGTGTTCCTGCTATGACTTTGTATAATTTCTGTGAATAAACTGTAAAATGATAATGTGGAGATAGACCTTTGCTGCTGTAATGATAACTGATCTTCACAGTGCATAGTTCAGCATCTCGAGCTTGCCCAGCGTGAGTCCTTTTGAAAGACCACAATCTCAAACTTACACGAATCATGATTACATGCACGCAAAGGTAATCAATTGTTTCCATTTTCTCTCGGTACAGTGAAGAAATTAGAATCAGTTGATTTGGATGATATGACCATTACCACAATAAGGGATTTTATACTTCACTAGATTGGCCAACGCTCGGTTGGTTGAAGAGAGTGTGTTAAATATCGTCTTTCTGTCATAAGCGACACGTTAAAGGATTGTGTCTTGGTTTCGAGGTACACAAATAGACTGACTTAATACACCAGAGCATCATCCAAAAAGTCATCATAGTTGACTGAAAAATATGCACGGATCGCTGCGATTCGATATTATAAGTTAGCTGCCGTTGCAGCAAAGAACGGCACAGATTGTGTAACGTCTATTATCCGTAATATTCTATTAAGTTTTTACTCATCGTATTTTGTCATCGTGCGCAGAAAGGAAGAGGATGCTCCTTGGTGTTTGATCTTTCTCGTTAGATTTGAGGCCGACTGTGAATATTGATTGTTACACGGACAAATGCGGAAAAAACCGTACAAAAGCCGTGCAAAGATGTTTTTGTTTCCATTCAGGTCGTGCTTTCTTGATGCAGCGTTGCGGTCGTCTGTGTCTCCGGCAGACAATACGCATTCTGCCGTTTTGCAATGCCGGTATTCTGCTGTTTCGTATCAGGTTCATTTGTCACATATTCAGCGATGTTTTCCGGTTGTGCATTGTTCGTCTCTTTGTAAGGAGGTGTTTCTTACTTTGTCTGTTTACTTAAATACAAGTATAAGGCTAATTGGCTCCTCTTCGGCTTTCTAGCTGTTCTTTTATATCCCTTGTCCATAATCTAGGCACCTGTTTTCTTGATTATTTCTAACGAAAAAAATTGTTTTGTTGATAAACAAGCGGTGTCAGTCCACATTCCATTGGAAGTACTGTGCATTTTGTGCAGTGTAATCGCAAGTACATAATCTGTAAGTCGTGCTGTACAGTACTTCATCATGTGGCACTACAGCTGTAGTCATCTGTCATCATACATTCCAGCTGTGTTAATGAAAGGCAGTATTCATCTGTCATCATACATTCCTGCTGTGTTAATGAAAGGCAGTATTCATCTGTCATCATACATTCCTGTTGTGTTAATGAAAGGCAGTATTCATCTGTCATCATACATTCCAGCAGTTAATAAGAGGCAGTATTCATCTGTCATCATACATTCCAGCTGTGTTAATGAAAGGCAGTATTCATCTGTCATCATACATTCCAGCTGTGTTAATGAAAGGCAGTGTTCATCCGTCATCATACATTCCAGCAGTTAATGAAAGGCAGTAGTCTACTGTCATCATACATTCCATCAGTTAATAAGAGGCAGTTTTCATCTGTCATCATACATTCCAGCAGTTAATAAGAGGCAGTTTTCATCTGTCATCATACATTCCAGCAGTTAATAAGAGGCAGTTTTCATCTGTCATCATACATTCCAGCAGTTAATAAGAGGCAGTTTTCATCTGTCATCATACATTCCAGCAGTTAAGAGGCAGTATTCATCTGTCATCATACATTCCAGCAGTTAATAAGAGGCAGTTTTCATCTGTCATCATACATTCCATCAGTTAATAAGAGGCAGTTTTCATCTGTCATCATACATTCCAGCAGTTAATAAGAGGCAGTTTTCATCTGTCATCATACAGTCCAGCAGTTGATAAAGGGCAGTATTCATCTGGCCTGAGTAATGACCATCACCAGTTGACCATGATGCCAGCATTGTTCAATTTCTTGGTAAATCTTAGATGAGACTGTGCACTTATTAACCCACTCCGATGGCTTCAGGTCAATATGTTTTCATCTGGACACCTTCTGTATGCATACAGCATTAATCAGCTAACAATACAACCATTCAAATATTAACAACACCGATGCGGATGTACCAGATTGCATCAGATCGACTTTTGAGATAACATGCAACAAACATGGAAATGCTGTGCACCGAGGTACCCTAGCATCCCTAAGGACGAGCCAAGTCTGTGTTGTCGGTTTCAATCAAATCTACTTGGACTGATTGTACATTTTCTGATAGGAACTGTACACTTTGTATTGAAGAATTCAGCCAATTTCATGTCAAAAACAAGCAAGTGAATTGCCAACTTGGCCAATCGAAACCCGGTAGGATATCGTTAAGGGTCAATACCTATTTCACGATTCGTTTGACGTGGTTATTGTTATGGTCAATGAAAAATCACGGTTGAGGTCTGATTGATGCTGAGTCTAATTTGTTTGATTGATTTTTGTCCTTTTTAATTGATTCATACTTTGTTGCCGGTATTTTTTCATGGTTTGTTGCTCTTTGTCAGTGGCCGAGTTTGCTAAGTTTGTTTAATTGATCATTGTTGTGGCATATTTTCCTGGAAAGAGAAGAACAAAAATGTAACATGGCCTCTTAATGAAAGACTGCCAACAGAAAACTTAGCACGGTTTGACTCAAATTCTGCTCACATTCGCAGCTGAGTGCCAGGCCCTTGGGCCTCTTGTTGATTACGGTACTGGTCACAAATGGCATTCCTTGGAGTTTACAACTCCTCTGAAAACTCATGTATCATGTGTTCATCACCCTGCAGATTCTTTCATCTATCAGAATGGTCATGTTCAGTTCCTACAAAGAGAAAATAGCGAAACTATCATAGCGCACCCTCTAAAACGTCACTATAATGAGATGGTTCAAAGGCAACTTATCTCATGAGTAGTTAAAATGGTGCAAACTTGTGGGTGTGTGCAACTCAGCTGTTTCTTAAGAAAGTCGAAATATCAACTCACGGGGCACAATTGGCCGAATATCTCAAGTGCGCTCAAACTAAATTACCTCTATTGTGCGTGAGCGATAGCTGGAACCGAAACACTCCAGGGAAAATAATGATGATGGTGCGTTGACATGAGGTTCGGGGCGCGTGTCACCATTGTCGTAACAACTTGGGTTTCTATTAGCGGGAAGAATCAATAACTCTTAAATCTTAATTGTGTTATGGCAACCGCTGAACTCCTCGAGGATAATTGGTCGGGGTACGGAGGCTGGGATGAAATGCGGATGTGGTCTATTTGATGGAAGAAGTTTGCCATCGCTGTGCATTACTATTCTAGTGTAAGCAAGAGTTGTCTCTTTTTGACGTGGAATGAGCTACTCTTTTCTTAGAATTGTACCAGCTTCAGACATCTTAAAGACTTGGAAGTTGATGCTGTCAGAAGTTCGGCAATTAGGAAAGGTTCGGCAACCCACTGAAAAGTTTTGAAATGAGGCGAAATGTTAATGTGTGATGATAATGACCATAGCAGTTCCCTGGATGATGGTGAGCATGTTCTGCTGGTTTCTAATTTGACCGCTAGAGGTTTCATGCATGCATGTCAGCTTTAGACCCAATTTTTTTACCCAATGTCACTCTGCTGTGTGTTCTTCAGCTGGGCCATATCTTATCCACTGGCTGCTTATGCTAATGGTATTAATTGATAGGCTGTGCAGAATGAGATCTTCATGTTATGGCATAAATGATAATGTCGGGAATTAATTGGTACTGGATATTCAATTATCTTAATGAATTTGTAATTAAATCTCCTTTGCAATGTCTTGATACGTTGAGATAATAAGCAATTAGGTTTGCCTATTGTATAACAATGAAAAAAGTGAGATGCTTTCCATCCCTTCTTAACCCTTTAAACCTTAACTTTTGAATTGTGAAGATCCAACATTCTCAGACCATCAAGAGTCATCCTTACATGAAAACAAGTTATCTGTCTGCCTTTATTTTGTTTCACCAAACAGTGATGAAATTTTCCTATACATTACCATGCATATTTTACACATTTGTTCCTGTCAACTCGAAATGGATTTCAAGTGAATTTTCTAAGTAGATCTCAACCTAAGTCGACCAAGATACTGCTGTGTATATCATATGCTTTATTGTACACAATGTACAGGTGCCTTTGTTATTTTCATTGTGGAAGTAGCCTCTTCAAGCCTGGCTGCTCCAAACTTACTGTTTTTCTCACTGAGCTTGATGAGAGATACTCCCATCTGTATCAACCTGTACCTTCAAGAACAAACAAGTTTGTTTTTCCGGGTACTGGTGTATCCATCTGAATTCTCAGTATCGATTTAACTTCAGACCCAGTCAATATGATTGAATCTGTTGTTTATACTTCAGCAAAGAAATGAATTCTTTGTTGGCTTGTGGAGTTTTGGTTTTACTGATTGGAAATCGGCAACGGCAGATGTCTCAGGGGAAATGTGAGACAGTTCCTCTGCTTAGGGTAGCTTTGGTTCCCCCTTCCCCTGACAATATTGTGCGAAATTCCTTTGGTCCTCTCGAACCAACCCTTAACACAGGCTGATATGCATTGAATCAGAAAGAAGATTGGTGAAATTGATGGTTAAAATAGGGAAAAGAAATTCAATTTGTTTGCAATACCAAGTTAACACAAAGTGGTAAAAAAACTTGCTTTGAACAACCAAGCCCAGAAGAGGTTAATATAGTGACAAAGGAATACTCCGTAGTAATGAAAACACATCTCAATTTTCATAAAAGTAAATCGTGCTCATTTTTTGTGAACCGAGTATTTTCGCCATGCTGCCCTGATGCATGAAAAGAGCAGATCGTGAATGTCTAAGGTGACTTGGCTGTTATCGTTACCGCGGGAAGAATGCCTCGTGGATCCAGCCTCGCATTGCGTACGTAAACATCAGAGGAGATTCATTGTTTTCCGAGAGGGATGTATCGCAGTCTATGAAAATTCTTCTGCTACGATTTATAGCAAGGTGGAGGCGAAGGAGGGCGATTGCATACCATTGATATAATAGAAACGTTGCAGGCTTAATGGCTGTGAAGAAACCAGGAAATCCGGGCTCTTGGCCAAAACTCTATCCCGAAATACAACTCAACCAATCTTTCTATGCGAATAAAAGTTATTGAGCAATGGCGTTATCAGTACAAACCCTAAGATGCAGGCAAATACAGACATCCTTTGATGATGAGCTTTTGAAAACATTGAAATATCCACGAAGTCTGAAGATTACGCATCAATTTGCTTGGGAAATAAAGGTTTGAATTTTTTTGCTCGCAAAGTGTAGAAAATTTATGGTATTTGAAAGGTTTGGATTTGGAATTCAGACAGAAACGATTTTCTTACAAATATTCCAAGTCTTTTCGTCAATAGAATCCGTTTCTTCCTTCAGGCGAAAAATGCCTCTGATGAGAACCACCGGAGGAGCATATTCTAAATGAACACAACATTAGAGAACACCTCCACTGTTGATTCCTAACCACTAAAAGCTCCAAATAAGCTTTCAGCGTTACCCAGTTTAAGAGGTTGCAAACATTTTGAGTGAATGGCCGGGCAAAGTGGCGGTGTCGCGTTCAACAGCATGTTGGGGAGATCCGTTGGTGGAAAAACATGAAAAAGATGAGGCAGGTCGGAGATGGTGGCATGGAAGTGCACTTCGGAAAGTTGGGGAAAGTTACGTTGGAGCTCCCGTTGATTTTCGACAAAACCGTTACTTGTACTAGTCATGGTGGTCTTGTGATGGAAGGTTTTCCATCTGCCGCTTTCAAAGCTGTTGTGGCAAAGATGAAAGCATGGTTGTTTAATGTTCTTCAATTTGTTGCAGTCGTTCTAACTTTTCGTGATTGATGGAACCTTCTTCTCCTCAAGTTTTCTAATCATAGTATTATTACAATGTACCTTGCCGCAACCGAGAAAAGGTCATGGGATCACCTAGCACACTACGAGTAAATATCCCTTTCATATACCGCTGATTGTGGAGATAGCATCTGGTGTCTATAGTCTACACTTTATCTTTGCCGAGAAATTTGAAAATTGGCATTGCGTTGACTTTGTCATGTCATGCCATTCCCTACTCCCCTTCAAATATCCTGCTCTCATCCGCGGAGGAGTTCGAGCATCATTACTTGTCCAAGCTTCCTGATGATATCCGAGGACCAATTAGAGAGAGTTTATCAGAAAAACCACCCGGTCTACCTTCCTAAACCTTTTGTTGACTTGTCATGGTGCAAATATCACACTTTTTGAGACGATGTCTTGTGGTTTGAATGGAATGGAGTCATTACTGTATAGGAGTGGCCGCAAACTCGTTTCAGTATGCTGAAAGAAGACGTATCGAACCCACCCCCGCTTCCCTATCCCCGGAACTCATGTATTCAATTATCTATTATAGGATGTTCTGCATATAACTAGAGAGCCCAGTGTACATGTACATATATTTCATCTATAGTCCTTCTCTGTTCCTTTTTGAGTGCAATGACATGATTATTGAATAGAAGAAGAAAAACCTTTGAGAGACCAAGCCCACTTCCTTTGCAATCAACCTCAGTAATGAGAGTTAAGAATAGGATGCTACAAGATAGCGGATTTTGAGAAAGATTGACGCAGCAGGATAACATCACTTTAACTGCAATAGCTTTTTCACTGAAGGGTCACATAGTTCAACTGTGAAGGTCAATGAATCGATCCCAAACTTATTCCACCGTGAAATTATCATTGAAATGAATTGAATTTATTATTGCGATGAAGGCCGGCAGTTCCATCCAAAATTCTATTCAAGCTTGAAATCATGGCTCAGGAGATTTTTTCCGCTTTTCAAACATTTGGTAAATTGTTCTCAAATTTCTGATTCGACCGTACAACTTGTTCACTCATGCACTATCAGCTTCATTTATTGATGTTGCGTTGCATTCTTTTTTTCAAACCGATGTGTTCCTGACCGTTTGCATTGCATTTCCGGATGATCTTTTTAAGCACGGAAGGTGTGAGCAATTAATTAAATAGCTCTCACGGAAGAGCTCATGACCTTTCTTCTTAGTGAGGCGGGAGAAAATCAATTTTTGGTTTCCTATCCGGTGACGTTTTGGTGCATTAACGGTTGACTGGATGACGTAGTTAACAGAAATGAATGAACAAGATAAAGGAACCCCCAACTCTTGAATCCTGGGTTCTAGTGATGACTCATCCAGGTACATGTAGCCCCAGTGCATAGTACCATAATGCTTATGTACTATGAGAACCTCTCACTGTGGTGTTCAAGCAGCAAATGATATGGTATTCTGTTTACTGTAACGTTTATCAAAACATAGAAATCACCGCAGTAGGTTTCTGAATAACAAGCAATTCTCTCCACAACTTTAGTGCAAAAACGAATCTCAGAATAACACCGGAAGATTCTCACTGTTATCAAATATTACCATCTTTTCAGACTGCGAAAGTAGAAAATATTTACTAAAAAAGCCTGGAACAATGATGATGTTTTTTGATAAAACCAACATCTAAAAAGATACATGAAAACATTTTGTTGACATGGCGTCTCAGGTAAATACAGAGATATCGGTTGGTGTCCGTTGCGTTGTTTTGTTTTGCTGTTGTTGTTGTTGTTGTTTTCAAAATTGATACAAAGTGTTTGAATATTGCCTTCGTTACTTCAGATTCAGGTTAGAATTGGTTGGGGTTTGATACACGGGTCAGTGGGATCTATCATTGTTGTAGTGATATAATGGGAACCAGGGAACCAGTGTTTACATTATTGGCAGAAATGAGACCAATGAAGGACTAAAAAAATTGGCATGTCGAGCTGCGACCATGATTACTTGCGGCAAAAATATCTTGTTCGCATTGGTCATTGTCAATGCCTGTCTACCAACTTTCAGAAAATAAACTTCTTCACACTTAGTAACAAGCTGTGATGCATTATTTACATTAAAAAAACAACCTGTTAGAAAATTCGACTCAGTTTGAGACATCTTTTCTTTCAATTCAATTTCCTTATTTGTTTACAAACTCGGAATAAAAACCAACTTCTGTAATTTCCTGTGAGTGGAGCCCACTTATTGTATTAAACTTAATATCCACAGTGAAGAAAGATGTAAATTGAGAATCACCTAGTTAGGATGGTTAACCTTTGTTCAAACTTAACAAAAAGGGTAAGGAAATAAATTCATGTTTTCACATGAAAATTACTGAAAATTTGGTTTTGAATTGGCTGTTCTGGCCAATGTATATACTGCATTTTCTTGCGGCTATCAAGGAGCTGCTCATTCAATGCTAAGCTGCCTCACCAAGTCATAGTATGCTGTGTTACTTGGTCCAAGGATCCAATTCTAGGTGTTCGCAAGCAGTAGTAGATCATACAAGCCTTATGTGCAAGATTCCACTTCATTTGTCCTCAAGCAAGATGGCTCAACCCGAGAGAAGGGTGCACGGAGCCGGTGTTGAGAATTCCAAAATTCATTCCACTCACCTCATTGACGAGGCATTTACGTCAGGTTCCCACTTGAGTTAAACACACGAGAGTGCCAATAAAGGTGTGAGTTCTTCGTACGCGCCTTGGTGGCTTAGAGGAAACTGCTGTTTCATTGTGACCCGTACCGTAAGGTTAGCTCGTCAGATTCCCAATAACCCGAGCCCCACTGGGACGTCAGCGCCAAAACTTTTTACCTGCTTCTTGGGAGATATGAAGACTTTCGTGGTATTTGTTCTAACAGTTTATCTATGAAGTATGGAATATCGTTTGAAAATAAATTCAGAAATTGAAACCTTTGAGAGCTGATGTTGACATTGCTTGATGAAAATAACAGACTTGAAACTCGTTCTCACACTAAAACCATGACTTTGGTCATTCCTATGTGGTACTTAAGCATGATTTCAACTGTTTTCATGTATGTTCTGAGGAGACTTAAGTTGACCAAGGCCGAGCTTGTTGACCAGAGAGTGTTTCATTTTCTCCTGTAGACATTTGCGGGGGCATGGAGGACACGGTAATGACTCTGATGTCCGAGGACAGGTGTTTTGTCTACCAGAGACATAATGGTCTTGATGAACTGTTTTGATCAAGCTTTGGAATTTGATTGGTGATGAGGCGTCTAATGGTCTTGATGAACTGTTTTGATCAAGCTTTGAAATTTGATTGGTGATGAGGCGTCTTGAAGGCTAAGTAGTAGGCTAGAACTTGGAAGGCATCTTTCGAGTGGAATTCGATTCACACCACTGATGGTGTACCCTAATGGAGTGGTGGTGTTATCTTGACAATCGTTTCACCTGGCAGGTTCCCCTTCTACCTGCCACGAGATACATGATAGTGCTTCCAGAGTTGTGAAGAATGGTGACCTTAAGACGATCACTTTGGTCATTCCGGATGATAAGACAGGCATTTCTGAAGCTGTATCACCCCCTTTTGAGCCTCTCGTGTTGTAAATGAGCCTTACACCATCTGACAAGGTAGATTATGTGTTGTGACTGACCGCTGAGTTTTATGGGTAAAGTCGTTTTTTCGTAAAATTTAAGACATGCTATCGCGAGGTGCCTGGGAGATTTTTTTGAATTCAGAATTATTTGAAACGTAAAATAAAGGTGTGAATAACATGAATTTAGTGAAAACAGGGCTGGTTTTGGCTGTCTATGAGGTCTGTCAAGGAAGCTAACACGTTACCTTTAGTTGATGAGAGACTGGTTTGCTTCTAATGTGCCTGCTTCTGGAACCTTCCAAGAGAAAGTCATATATTTTTACCCTCTGTGTTTTATGAATGGAGATCGGTGTCCTGGGGTGACCTGTACTTGAAATACTTCTCATGAAGGGCCCATCTGTTTTTTTGCTGAATGAACACGCAAGGTCAGTTCCCCCAGAAGTGCATTCCTGGAATAAAATTCAATTCATTTATGGCGGCCTCCGTTATTCTAAGATCTTGAAAGCTATGGTGTTACCATCATGGCTATCTAGACCCCACTTGGCGCTTCGCTAAGGAGCACTGGTCTACCGTTACCCGCTATCTGTAAGACAAGGACTTGTGGAGTTGGCCTGTTATCTCAACAATACTGCTCGTGGTTGCTTTAGCCTAGCGCCTCCAGCAAGTTATAAAGCCAGAAAGGCTTGGTAAGTGGCCGGTTTGGCCTGATGTTGTTTCTTTAGGCAACAGACACAGGTTTTGGCACAATCATAAGCCATTTATTGATTTCAGTCTGCCTCACAATTCATGAGTTTAGCAACAGAACTCATCAATCTGGCAGCATGACTCATCAGTTCAGCAACATATCTCATGAGTTAAGCAACAGAATTCATCAGCTTAGTGACAGGATTTGTCAGTTTAGCAACAGAATTCATCAGTTGAGCAACAGAATTCATCAGTTTAGCAACAGAATTCATCAGTTTAGCAACAGAATTCATCAGCTAAGCAACAGATTTCATCAGTTTAGCAACAGAATTCATCAGTTAAAAAGCAACATAATTCATCAGTTTAGCAACAGAATTCATCAGTTAAGCAACATAATTCATCAGTTAAGCAACAGAATTCATCAGTTTAGCAACAGAATTCATCAGTTAAGCAACAGAATTCATCAGCTTAGCAACAGATTTCTTGTCCGAGCTGCAGAGAGAAAAAAACATCTTCCTTGGATAGCATCCTCGATGTTTTTCAACACAAACTGAGAAGGATGAGTCAATGTTTTGATGTTTTCTCCATTTGCTATGCTAGCTCTTTCAGCTGAGATGAACCTGATGCTAAAACCTGCAGAATCGCCAATTACTACCACATGAGCATGTAGCATCCCATCAGCGAGGATGCACCTTGCATCTTTGGTCTTGGCAGGGATGTGACAATGTTTAGATATACCTGATGGTGGCCGACATGCTGCTGTCTAATTACTAATTTGCATATTAATTAGATGTATATGAGAAGAATCTTTTCAAACTTTATTGTGCTGGTAATTCTTCAAGCCAAATGGAAATCTCTTGTTCTGTAAAAAAAATCTCGCCACGCTAAGACATCATAGGACATGGTTCATCCACCTAAAAAGTTGTTCTGTCGCATCAAACTTCCTCCTGCTAGAAATCAACGAAATTTGTCAAAATCGGTAATTAGTGGCAGCATGGCAAGATCAATCAAAGAGTGTAATGAGCTACTGATCAACCGTGTCATTGCTTGTTTACTAATCATGGGGTGAAATTAATGGGAAAGCCTTGACCAGGTGTGCTAAAAACTGATTTTCGATTTTTCAACCTAACGAGAATAAATGACCAGCATTGTAGAAGAAATTTACTCCAGCTTCAATATGATTGAGTGGAAAATGTCGAATCTTAAGTGTAACAAATTGGTTCCGCTGTTTAGGTGATGCTGACTATTTTTCTCTCAGATGGTGTGAATGAAGAATCTGACGAAATGCCACTGAGTTATTCAAGTTAGTTTTCAGTGATTGATCATGTTTTTAAGTAGAAAATATTGCTTAGAAAGTCATTAAAATGTAACAGGGTGTTTTCTGAGGCGCTGACTTTTATCTTCTGTGATGAGATTGGTGCAGATCTAATTAAAAGAACCTTGGTACAGAAATAGTTGGCATTGAAATGGTAATGCTGCTCCCTTTGAGGGGTTGAATGACAGTTGAAAGAGCATTGCCCGAATGTCATTTATGGGTCACAATATTGTGCAATTTCTTTCCCGCACGATGAATTTTGCCGATACCGTTGTGATGATGCAAATTATGGTTTTGACACTAAGTTGACGTGACCGGATATTTCAACACGTGCACACGGCTTAAAAGATGCCACGGCGGCACCCACACGTCATTTCCCATAAAATGATTTACTTCTCAAGCTTTCCGTGTAATTATGAATAATTTGCTAATGAGTTATGACGATGATAGGCCTATTTATCTGTTGCAAGTTTCGACTTGTTTGTATTTGGGGAATTATCGGACCAAAATTCACCGTATGCCATCATTATCAGCCATTTTTCGGCTATCATCATCGTATTTAGATCGGCACCACATGAATGAAAAGAGTCTCTTTTACGGGGAATACCATTCTGTAACCTCCCTTGGGAATATATTTTGGAACTTGCTAGAATCCGGTCATTTTGAATTGTGTTGTGCATCACCTCATTTGACTTGTGTCTCACAAAAATTTGGCTAGTTCGGGAAACTATAGCTTGTCAAAGCGGGTATCTGGACCAAGAATATTAGGATTCTGGTCACAATATTCTCGGTAACAAGACGCATGGACTGTCTTTTCTAACGAATCCAGAGGCGCAAGTGTAATTGGATGCACCGAATCGATCTTCTACCCCACTTGGAATATTTTTCGGCAGATCTCATAACAATAGCCAGGTCTTGAGGAGGAAGTGAGGCGTCTGCGACCAGTTTGTAATCACTTTTTGGTCAACGATATTTGCAGACCCAAACATAGGGTCTTGTTTGTTGTGACTGGATTGTTGGACTTCAGATTCAGACTTCGAATACGGATATCATTTGATTATCAATAGTTGTCCAGGTCAACATTTGGAAGAAAAAAAGTGTAATAAACTGGACATTGGCAAGTTCAGGTCAACTTAGTGGCGGCGATTCAGGCAGAATTCCTAATAAAAAAAGGGAGTGTTGACAGCCATTTTGATTCCATAACCACCTGTGCCTATTTGAGTAGCATATTTCATAACGTGAATTCGCAAAAATCCTTTCCAAATTATTAATATTTTTGAGAAATTCAACTAATTTGAGAACATCTTTGATCTACTCATGATAGTTGACAAAATGACATCTAGAATGACATTTTGGTCCATTTCACTAGGATTACTTCTAAATCTGTTCCTGCAATTCTGTAATGTGAGGAGTATGCCATGCCAGAAAAACGCGATTTGTGATGAGCTGTTTGATTATCATGATCTCGGTGAGTACAATCGGATAATATAGACTTGAAAATTTTCAATTCTGTAAATACGTAAGCTTACTTGGTATTTTAAAGTGACACACGTAACTATAGCCCATGAGAACAGTTTCTATGAATGGCGGATAGGCCTTGCATATTGCATTGTGCGTATTGCTACTGATGAAAATCATTAATGCGTAATTTCCACGGTACTTGGTCTGTATAAATAGCCGCGATTAGGTCAATCAGCTTATTCAGTTGTTCACTTCCTGTGTACTTTAACTATCGTCTGCCTCTATCAAAACACCCGAACATACACATGTCAATGATGTGTACAACTGAAACACTGGGCTAATGAAATGTACATGCTTTAGGGTAAATAATATGCACTTGCGCATAGTGGATGTCGGATTGAAACAAAGAATCGTTGATGTGCACGTACCGATGAAAAACAGTAGTCTTTACAGTCATGAGATAACTAAGCGAGAAGAGAATAAGATATATATGATTTAGTTGTGTTGATTGCAGAGCTGCCCGCCTCCAGTTACCAATACTGTAATTCACTACCTACCGGAGATAACACCGACTTCGCTTGTAAAAGTGTAGTTGAAAATGATACATTCCTTTAACATTCGCATCATTCTCCGACTGTCATATTCGAGCAAGTGCCAAGTTGCATTGTACTTGTGTTACTGGTATTTGGTTGTCATGCATCCTTGCATGCACGTGGTTTACAATATACTGTGCTCTTAATTTATTTTTTGGATATGACGTAGGAGTGAAAAAACCTTGATAATCTCACTATATAGTTAGCATGGAGCTGACTGGACATAGTACAAAGATTCAAAGATTGAAAGATGGAGATTTTATGAATCGATGCGCTGTTGTAGAGTATCGCCCTCTGGTGCTTACGAGTGAATATTACTGATGTGCGTAATTTGTTAAATGGCGTATATTTAATCGTCTACCTATCCTGACCTTCAGGCTTTGCCCATGGCATACCACGTGAATTCTGCACTATTTTTCGCTCCCCGCTCTACCATGAAAAGATAAACGTGGCTTTGGTAGCAGTGTGAGATCATGTTCTCGCTGGTAGTAGATAAATTCTGCTGGGCATTTGCCAAGCTGATTACTGATTTGACAGTATTATATCATAGATCTCACCTTAGAAGTTACCTATCAGTCCCTCTGATAGAATGTTGGTCGGTCAGTTGCCTTACCAGTTATGAGCGAGAATGGGGGTGCCTGTTCCGACCTCATGTCAAAAAGGGCCAAGTCCTGCAGATTTCTTCTGATAAGTAAATTTCGCCAAATCCTAAAGCAATCTGCTGCTCGTCCCAAATTCTGACAGCAAATTACGGCCCATCCTGGGCTCCCTGTTTTCCCCCTCATAGCTTTTTGAGCAAATAGATGAGTTTGGTTCCTGCGTTGGGGCGGTTTTATGAACTGTCATGACCTGGTAGAACTACTCACTGCACTGGCAAGTAATTAGAAATTGTCTGTTGACCCTGCAAGTGAACTTCTTGACTTGAATGTTTTTGCTCAGGTCTTGTTCCTTTGTTGAAGGTTTCCCTTACCATGTTCCTCTTCTGTTGTTGTTTTCAAGAAGGTTCACTGCGGTCAAGCGTATCTGACAAGATCTCATGTTCTCGCTTGTTTACAAGTAGGGAAAGATGGCAGCTCTGTCAGTCTGGTGCTGATCTCATGTTTGGGTGGTTTTCATCCGTCTGCACGAGTCATGTGATCTTCCCTGAATCTGCAGACGTACACACTACTGGTTCGTTGTATTGGTGGTTGCAGGCTTACGATTTTGTGACCGAAATTTTACTGGTGAGAACTGCTTTTCATAATCTTAAAGTTACAAATCCAAATCGAACCTGTTGACATGCAGTTACTAAGGTCAACAAGTTGGAGCTGCACCTTGAATATCATCAATTTGAGAAAGTGCATAAATTTAATGATTTTAGTCACTGTATCTTATTTTAATGTTAATTTCCTGATAATGGATGTAGACCACTTCCACTCTATTGTTGAAAACTTGCGGTCATCTTCCGCCCCCACTTGTTGAAAGCAATTGTTTATTATTCTTGGAGATGAATTGAAAACTCTTCCAATGTAATTTGATAGGAACTTTGTATCTTCCCATATTGTTGATTAAGGATATTAACAGTGCATCTGTAAATCCAAACATAGATCATCTACCACCCTCACAATATGCTATCGATCAATTTTACGATCTTTACTGTGCATGGAGTCGAATTTTAAACTCTTTAATGCAGAGGCTGCTGCCTAGTTTATCAAACTATCAAAACTCATTTAAGAGCGCATTAAACAAGAGAGGATACCATTAGAGGAATACCACCCCAGAATTATGATGACACGAAAATGACATTTTTGTAACCCGAGCTCAATTACTCGGCACTCCGTAACTCCCTTGGTGCATCAGTATCAATTTGTTGGCCATGATTAATGGCACTCTGAGGAGGTTTACGAAGTTGTTACGTGTCAGATCAGCATATAATGCAGGAGAATAAGTCGCTCCCAGGAGAAATGCAGCGTAATACACTCCTTGGAAAAAATTGATAACCGCATTCGACTAAAACAATGTAAAAATAACTTTCTTCAGTTGTGGGCGGTTGCAAAAAGTATACCATTTCACAAGTTGAAATGGAATTTTGAGAACATGGCAATTTTGAGGTGTCAGCGTTAATGTCAAATATAATTGTTTACCTTGACTGTTTTGAGTGGTTTTGAAGATGAAATGTCAATTTTGTTTATTTGTCACGCAATTCATTTTCAATGAATGCATTTAACTTACAACCCCCACACCAACCACCTATACGATCATGTCTCAATGAACTCCAAGAGGGTGTGTCGTTTGGTATCCCTTTGGGCCCCTCTCATCCTTCCAATTTGTCCGTTGTGGTATATGCCCTGCACTTGAGTGTAATAGCAATAGATAATTTTGCAGTTTGGCATCGGTATGTAGAACTGTGCCTCCCCTTTAACAACTTCTTGTATGAGTAATCATTTGAACCAAACCCAAGGAAAACAATAAAACCATTGTAATCAAAGTAAATGTATCCAGCCAGAAAGATATGCACTGAGTTCACGATTAGCTGAGATATCGAATGTCTTTTCTTGGTATGAAATCAAATTGGAGGAAAGAAATATCGGTGTCGATTTCAGATAGTTCAGAACCAGTTCAGGAACATTTTGATTGGTCCCAAACTTGGAACTTATCCAACACATATTGTGTCAAGACAAAGCAGGATTATCCATCATTAGAACCCCTATATCAATCAGCAGTCAAAACTGTCAATCTCGTAGAAAGTTATCCTTATCACACCTCAATCTAGTTGATTGTTATCAAGTAACCTCTAATTAATTGGCAAACAAAAACAGGTAGATCACTTTCCGACAGTTCAAGACAAGTTCGAGATTTTGGCTCGAGTCGATCCGTTTCAAAACGTTGGTTTCTTATTTGTTTTGACCGCCCATTGAACTTGCATATAGCTAACAGCTTGGTTTTGTCTTTGTAAGTTTGCATCTTCATTTGGTCTTTCTTCTTTCCTGGATGAGATTCTGCGTCAAACTTACCATTTTCTTCATTTGTCTTTCCAGGGGCAGAAACACCCGCATTACCCACGATTAAGTTGCTCTATGATGCAGCGCCTGTTACTGTTGGTCAGAAGTTCACGATACAATGTGTCGTGGAGGCACCATTTACCCTTCATGTTAACTTAGATTGGGAATTCCCTACTGTTAAGGAGGTAAGAAACGATACAGTGTCGACGTGTTTAAGCTGGTTTAGGCAAGTTTGTATAGGCCTTTAGTACAGGCGCTCCTCAATCTGGTCTGAGCTTAATTTTGTCAACGCAGTAGAAGTAGTCTAATGAAAGTAATCAAATTCAATCGGAGCATAATTTTGAAACCATCAATGGTGGAGTTGTTGATGTACATCAGTCTCTGAAGTTCCAAGTTCCATTGATAGATGGCAGCGTTGTATTAGTAGTCACCTGCCTTGCCTCGGTAGTTTTGCCGGCACATAATGCTATTGAGCGACAACACCCAGAACATATATTATTCAAATCACTGACAATTGAATGAACAATCGCTAGCGTCTGCATGATGCCGCTCTCGATTTATTATTCAAGTCTTTCATTGTATCCTTGAGCAAAGCACTTAATGCCCTTGATCTCAAATCCAGAGTAGGAATTGATTTGTATCAGAAACGTGATGAGTTCTACGTGATCTTAGTGTAAATCTTTCTCAATAATGAACTGAGTCTTCCTTTATGTCCTTAAGTAAAACCCTTAACACAACAAGTGTGTTCTCCAATCTAGGGGAGGGTTCAAAAATTGAAATTACAATATTTTAACGCACATTTTTTTCAGTCTGCTCCTCGTGTTGTGATTGGTGATACTAAAATAAACTATTTGAAAAAATCGGAGAAATTCCAGCGAACATCTTCGCTGACGATAGACCCGGTGGTTGGCTGTGATGAGGGGAAATACGTTTGTGTGGCCTGGGATCAACGACAACGCGTTGTGAAATCGACCATGCATCTTAACGTGGAGGGCGGGGACTGCTGTGATCAACCTGTGTTGCGTATCCACGAGATTGATCAATTCCGGGGCGGCAACTTGACGCTGTCGTGCACCGGATCATCGCCGTTAGAATGGGATTATCCTAATCCACAGGTATGTAGTGTTGTTAATCCCTCGCAGATTTGTGAAAAGTTACATTACTTATGATGAACCACTGATGTGTTTCGTTTTATTGGTTTAATTTTGTGAACTTTTAGTTTGAATTGTCAATTCTGTTTTTGACACAATCTTGGTTTAGATATCTTCATATGTGTAAGTTGTCTTGAGTAGACTAAATGTTGGTATGTTCAATGTAGAATAGTTGTTAAAAGTACCTCTGTTTTTAAGTTTCTGAACACATCAATTTTGTATTTGTTTTATAGCATTATATACCTCGTTCCAACGTAAGTGCATCCCATGATATGATTTGTTCTCGTTGACCTTGAGCAACTTGAAGGTCACATGGATCATTCTATTTTTAGCCTCTTGACCTTGTCTGACTTCTAGGTCATAGAGGTCATCCTATTTTCATCGACTTTGTGGATGAACAGTACCTAGACTCTGTCCCTTCTATCATGAAGATTTTTCTTGGAACTTAAACAGGGGTTTGCAGGATTTGAAGGCATAAAGAAGTCTTAAGCACAAATGGAAAATATCAAAGTTTGGAATGGATGTTGTTTTACTTCTAGCCCACTCTTTGCAAAACCTTGTTGTGTTCGAAGAAAAAATTCATGTCAGACAAATTCCAATGCGATAGACTTATTCAATCAGGGTAGTGATGAATCTTGATATGAATCAAAACGAAATGAAGTGGTGAAATGAAGTCCGAATACCTGACTGGAAGTTCGTAGTCTACTTCATTTAGAGCGGTGTTTCTTTTCATTTCGTTTCTATGATTTATTCTTGGATTCATCAGTTACCATTGAATCAGCTCTCATTGCTCTTCATATGACTGCTTTTCAGTCGCAATCAGTGCAATATGCTGGTTACCGGTACCCTCTCCTGGAGAGTGGAAAGCAAGATCAAATGAAAAATGCATTCAAAACTGATCCTAGTTGTTGGAATTTGTCTTCCGATTCTCCAGCTGAGTAGCTTGAGTAATCTGTCCCTCCAATCCTTATCTAGGTGCAGCCCCCTGTCCTCCGATCTAGGGCCTCTCTGTTATACATGTTCCTGGCCAAGTGTCCTTCAATGGGGAACAGTTTATGTATAATTAGTGGAAATTGTGCCCACCTCATTCTGTTACCTAGATGATGCAGCCCAATCCCTTAGCATGACCATTTACCCTTTAAGGAATGACACGAAAATGTGCCTCATCTGTCACATTGGGTGACTTTGAACAATAGGGTAACTTTTAGAATAACGTTACGACAAATGTGTTCCAAGCTACCCAACTGTTCAAAGTCCCATTGAAGCATTGTTGAAACATTAACAAAATTATCCATTATTTAAAAAAATTTTATCATGGTTTAATGATTACGATACAATGAGGGCTTTCCTGGACAGAACACTTCAAGTTTTAACCTTGGCGGTTCGATGATTTCAGTAGCGCCTCGAATTCATAGCTTGGTACAGGTGGTTGTGGGTTGCAGGCCATACCAGGATCAGAGCTGTTATCGGTATTTTCTGTATGGAATAAGACTGAAATCCATACCAAGTATTTTGCTTGGAAATCCATACCAGATATTTTGGATGGAATCAACCATTCAAATCATTTTGAATGGATATATATCTATTCAATGTACTTTAAATGGAAGCCTAATCTCAATGCTGAGAACTGAGTGGAACTCAATTTTAAGGCGCACACCATCTGAAATATTTGGGATGGATTTTAGTTGTGTTCCCGGCTCATTTTAGCAAGGTGACTTATAGTTTTAGTTTCTATTTCTAGTGCTATGTGGCGCTGTCTGTCCAAGTCTGCTTCAGTTAGTCAGTTTTGAATTTTCTCCTATTTTTTGGCCCGCGTGGCTTGGTCAGGGATGAGAGGGGCTGTTTTATTTAGCTCTTTAAAAAAGTTAGATTGAATGTTTTAAAGATTTTTGCATTTGGAAGGGAATTTGCTACTTTTATACACAGTTTGGTTGATGGTAAGTATTACTTGAGAAGGGATAACAATTGCCTTCACAAGGAAAGCAAGCAAGAGTGGACATTTTGTGACAAAAATGTTATGAAAGTCAAACAGATTTGAAGTATCAGCCGAGTTTCCCTTGTCTATGTGTGCTGTGTAAGGAAAGTTTTCCACCAAAAAAATAAGTCTGAAATCTGCAGAACCTTTCTTTCCTGTGAAATACCACTTCTGAAGAAAAATCGTGGCAATAGACCTCTCCGCACAAAGCTGAAAGGGAGCTGATTTCTATCATTCTTCTTTGAATTTTATACAGTGTGGTAGGATATAAAGGTGTCCTCTGACAAAGGATCCTGTGTGAGGTATTGGAAAGGCTTGGTATATACCAAAGCATACCTTAATCCGTCACCTTACAATAGGATGGGATGCTCTGCCAATGTGACATTTATGCCGTAACACCAGCTACCCCATTACCACCAGTTCCCAAATTTTCTACTATTTTCTGCCCTCCATTTACAGAAGATCAAGGGCACCTCAAACGACCAAATGATCAAGGAGCGGATGACGTTGACCCAGGTCTTCACCGACGACGGTCTCTATAACAGTACCATCCACGTTTGGGCGCTAGAAGCGAGGGAGGTTGGATTTTTCACATGTAAATACAAGTTCCCGCGACACTGCAGTACACCACAGACCGCCAGTCAGTACCTATTCGTCCGGGATCCTCTGAACGCTCTAGCCCCGCACGCCAACACACCACAGATCAATGTGATCATGGTTCACGAAGGACAGGAACTCATCGTCCCATGCCGGCCAACGCATCCTGAATATGTAGACGTAAGTATTGTTGCCTTGGACAAGACACTTTACAGTAGTTTCTGTTTAGGTCTCTTTGATCAAATTTGTTATAGCACTAACTCCATGTCCTTGCAAGTTTCACGCTTACAAAGACAAAGGAATATGCAACCAATGACCAGATGATGGAGCCATAAATTCTGCATAATAAAACATTGATGCTGGTTCCCATGCCATGTCAACTATATTGGCATTGCTTCATCTGTAATAAAGTTGGCATGGTTTAGAGAAGGATATCTTCAGTTAATATATACCGTGTCAATTTGTTTTGTGATTATCAGATTAACAAAAAAATGTCCATTTATTTCAGGTGAAGTTGGAGAAAGTCGTTGATCATCGTCCTCTTCAACTGGTCAAGCGAGGGGAAGAAGTGGCCTTCAAACCAAAGTATGGCTTCATCATAAAGTACGCCACTGAATTCTACAATGGGCGCTTTGACTGTATCGGCACGATGGGCAATGTGACGGAGAGTCAAGTCCATGTTCTGATGTTCGAAAGAGACAGTAAGTTGTTTTACTTCAAAGTTGAGAAGTATTTGGGCTATTGACTTAGGATCTCAATAAGATAACTCAGATAGCATCAGTTGTAAATTGACGTGATGACTCAACGCCACATGAATTACATTAGATCACAACTGTAGCTGATCAAATATGACCTCTGTTATTTCCCCTTTGTTACAGTCAAGAGTCCGCCCCACAAACCTGAGATCATCCGCACCGAGAATGACTTCCAGTACATGGTCCGTGACACGATAGAACTGACGTGTATAGCCAGGACTGGGCAGAGGTTGGTGCTCTTGGAGTGGGAGTACCCCACCAGTGGAGAAGCAGTAAGTTATGAATCAAATGTAACTTTAATACAGCTCATGTCCTTGTTATCTATCATCATTATCATAATCATCATTATCATTGTCGTCATCATCATCCTTACATGTAAGACGCTAACGTGTACTCCTAGGCCTACTGTGTATCTTATGACCTCTTTCTTTCATCTTCACCAATGAGTTCGTCGATCATTTTACTCATAACTTGTCACTTTCAGGATCGCTGTACCTCGCCTCACCAATGTCGTATCAAAGTCTCCCAACTCCTCTTCGAGGAACAGTGGCAGAATGATTTCAACTATTGGAAGGTCGAGCAGACGCTGACTATTTACAATACGTTGGAGAAGGACACTGGGAACTATACGTGTTCTGTTGTGAATCATCTGGAGCAAGCTGAATCGACAACAGAATGGATCACGGTGCTAGGTGAGTGTCTTTGATGCTGCCCTTCCATGCTTCTCTCCAGCTTGATGTTTTTGTCTCTGTTCAATGACCAAAGGACTTACTCTTAGTTGTATATTGTTGCCATTGATTTGGAGTTATGCTTATTACCTCAGCCAAATGACCAATAGGATACTGCCAAGTTACTGTAAACTATTTTAGATCAGACATTAGTTCTTCAATAAAACTTTCCTTCATTTTTGTTTCAGAGAAGACATGGATTAAAATGTCTGTCTCCCGGCCATACGTCGAAGCTAAGTTCGGTGTTGACTCCGTCCTCCTGTTTGCCGACTTTGAGTCATTTCCTCGGCCCGCCATCTATTGGCACAAGGATGGACAAGAGGTCATTGACAGTAGCCGCACGCAATACCGACGCTTGTAAGTGGGCTAGATGAAAAAAGCTTGAAACAAACTTTTGTCTTGTTTCTAATACTATTAACATTGCCTTTTAACCATTCCTTTTGTAAACTCCAAAGATTGTATGCTTCTGCTGTTATGCAGTTTGATAGCTTGGGATATATCTTAAATGTAATAGCTGTGAATGGTTTAGGTACTTTATTGACCCAGCATATAACTAGAAATCAACTAGAAATCAACTAGAAATCAACTAGAAATCAACTAGAAATCAACTAGAAATCAACTAGAAATCAACTAGAAATCAACTAGAAATCAACTAGAAATCAACTAGAAATCAACCGGGAGCCCTCACCTCTTTCTAGATGCCACCACCAAAATCTATGTTATGATAGGTTTTGTGCAATGGTGGGCCGGCTTACGTGAATGTCGCGACGGCTCCCAGCTAGGTTTAAAACTATGTGTACAAAGTGTGCTTCTGACAATATTCTAGTTTTAAAATATCGTTCTTCTTTCTTTGCAGCGATGGCCGGGATCGTACGAGGCTGACCATAAACATGCCGTCACCCAATGACTCCGGAGTTTACACTGTCTACGGAATTACGAAAGACTATAACGATACAGTTAATATCACTCTGGTTGTCACAAGTAAGTACCAATATTTCATTGTTGTAAATTGAGTTAGCAACCATCTCAAAAAAACAGTTCAACCGCTCTCAATGGGTTAATCGTAACTTTCTATCTTCCAGCAAAACCCACGGCTAACGTCACATCCGACTTCGGAAGACCACCGTATTTCATCGCGGACAAGAACTACACTTTATCATGCCTAGTCACCGGTGTTCCCATGCCTAACGTCACCTGGCAGTGGCAACCTTGTGCCAAGCCTGGCTGTCCCTTAAACGAGGAAGCCTGGGACGAGGTTGACGTTAACGATTGGAGCTTTAACGAGACTCAACAAATAAGTAAACTGCACACAGCTAGTAATCACAACTCGACAGGCATCTATCGATGTATTGCGCAGAGTAAGGAAGGGATCGCTAAGGATCAAATGAAGTTTATTGCAACAGGTAAGATTGGTTACTGATTTAGATTTAAGGTAAATTGGGGAGAATTTAAGAATTGTGATACAGTTGGCAAAATCAGCCTGTTATACATTTAACATGTTTAAGAAGGCTTGTTATTACACTGTCTCTGTACTTTTAAGAAAAGGACACAGTCCTTTTAATGATGGTTCCGATCTGACCCCTCCTACTTAAGGAAATACTGTCTCACCCCTTGTAATAAAGAAGCCAGTAGTGGAAAGGGATGCATTTGGCTCAAGTGCCTTGCCACAACTTCCTCAAGACCAACTCAGGTGGCCAAATAGATATTTTTTCCTTTCCAGATGTTGTTGATGGTTATGGCTACAATATAACCCCCAGTGAGAAGCCCGTGGAAGGGGATGCGTTCAGGCTCACGTGCATGGCCAACTCACTCATGTTCCACCCGATACAAGTCTTCCGCCAACTGGAGGGGGAAAGGGTTAATGAGAAGGAGGGCATTGTCAATAGCACTTCAGTCATGATCCATAAAGGAAGGTTAGTATTTATGTCCATGGGCAGGTCACTTTACTCTATTTCACACAAACATCGCATCAGTTTTGTACTCCTTTTCCGTTTATGATTAACTATTATGCTAATTAATTCGTCCACATTGCTTTTTCAGGACAAATTATTCTTATAAAATTACGGTTGCAATTGATGACATCACAATGAACAACACCGGCACGTACTTCTGTGAAACTTTCTCTAAAGATGGTAGCAGCACTCCGGACTTTGACCGGGGAGTCTACATTGGTGTGAGACGTAAGTCTGTCATTAGGAGTTCATCACAGAATATTGGAAAATCTTCGTGTTGTCATAGAACAGAATACCTGACTGAGAAATGAGCTGATGTCAGTGAAATCCTTCACTTAGTATCTTATGGTTGGATGATGACTCAGTCTGTTTAGAAAATAGAGGTATAGGCCCTGATATGACGTACCTGAATGGACTGCCTGCCTCACTAAGATTCTCAGCGGAACGCATCTGAGTACAAAGATTTCTGAAATGACTTCTTGTCTGATGGTAAACATTCTCTTTCACAGCTGTCAAACCACCGCAGTTCAGACAAGCACTTGTCGACGAGAGGCACGAAGAATTCCTGGACACCGTGGCATTCGAATGTCTGGCCGCTGGACAGCCAGACCCAGAGATCACGTGGTATAAGGACGGCGACATCATGTCGATGTCGCATAAAGATGGCTACGTCTTCAATGATGACAAGTCCAAGTGAGTCATTTCATTCATCCATTCATTCTTCTGCATTATCCTTTAGATAAAAAACTTGTGAAGGATTGGACAGCTCGCTTTAACAATGATAAATTGGGTGTTTTTGTCGCTCCTCCTGAAAACATTTTTTTCACAATATTTTGAGTCAGTGTTCCCTGGTCGTCTTCTGGTCTCGGTGCCTGCTTTACCTCACTATATGTTTGTTCTTCAGGTTAAAGATCGTGAAATTGATGAAGGGCGATGCAGGACAGTACACTTGTGAGGCGATGAATCGGGGCGGTACCATCAACAGTACCATGATGCTAGTCGTCGATGGTATGTATCAGTTTCTTACAGTGGGGGGAGGGGGGGAGGGAGGGGGTGGTTCCCATTATTGCGTATCAAGGGTAGTGATGATATCAGATTTATTTTCATCTTTAAAACTGTCATGTTAGTGGACATATACTCCACTGGCAGTGATCTAAGGCCGGTTAATTAATTGCTATGAAATGGACACAAAAGCCACTTAATATCAACCATCAGTTGAACATTTTGAATGGTTGGACCAATGAATTTAACTTGCTTTGAGCTGCCCAATCTATAAGTCTGATATCATGATTACCCCAAAATGTATCTCGTCATACCATCATCATCATTTGTCATCATCACAAATCAAATATTTAAGTTATTTATTCATGTTTTGGGGGGAAACGGAGTCAATTAGGCAAGATAATATTTGTCTACCAAAAACATCCTGATACAAGTTAATTGAGTTGGACTATGGGACATGTAGATGAGTTTTACTAACAGAACAGTGGCTAGTTTAATGCATCAGTGACGTTCAGTTTCTATAGCTGCTACAAATCTAGATGTAGTTTTGATTCGAATAGTTTCATTTAAGTTAACTAATGTGCCTTCTCTATTGAATTCATAACAAGTTTCTAGACTGATCTATTTGCAATTTATGTTGTGCTTCGCTAGTCTAAATGTATGGTTGCATCTTGTCTAGGCTTGAATAAATGCTTTGGTGTATCTCAGCTTGGGTGTACGTGTCTCTCTAGCTTTGGATATCTTTCTTACCTCATGAAATATTCATGTTGATCCACTGTCCTCTTCTGCGATTTGGACAATCTTAAAAGTCCATTGCATGGTGTAGTCTACTTTTCAAGCTGCGATGTAGCAGCTTTCATAGTGTTCATGCTCAAATGATTATTTTGTCTTATGTTCAAGCTGAAAGGATGTAGTCTTAGATTGAATAATTGTCTTTACAAAACTAACTCTGCATGCAACACAGGTATCAATATCCACTTATGTCAATCTGTAGTAAGCTGGCGTAGATAGCGTTTTTGTTGTCTCCAAAACAAAATGGTGGGGGGGAGGGGTTTGGGTGTTTGAAAGTAACGTTAACTATCAGTGGGATCAGAAATGCTAAAATTGTTGAAATTATTGAAGTGATGTCCCTATGACTCACTGTAATCAAGTCATTTCACCCTTCACTTGTCATGATATTTCATCATATTCATATCATTCTCACATCATAATCTTCATACATCGGTTAAAGTTTTGGTTAAAATTTGCCTTCAGCCATTGAACATGTTGAACTGCTAGACTGTCCTAACCTTTCTGCAGCCTATACATGACTTAAAGGGTCACAAACAGACATTTGGTAATGGGCCTCTGCATATTGGTAATAATTATATCCTGATCAGTGCTCGAGCAAACTTTATGAGAAGTCAGACCAGAAAAATCATCTCAAAATATCCAAGCCTGTCGGGGGGAGGGGTTCACTCCTATCATGCTACTGGTATTGGTCTCAATGCTTGTCCTGTGCAATGGGGCCTAAGGAATGTACATACTCGTCTCGTCATCTGTGTCATCGTGTCCTGTTCATTTCTCGTCATCCATCATCTGTCATAGCATCTTGTCAGCTTCATCATATGGAGGCAGAATAATTTGAAGAAATTGTTCAAAATTCTGAAATACTTCATTTCTGCTACTTCACTCGAGTGAAATGTCTTCTCAAAAGCCGAATGAAGTGTTTTGCCCAAGATCTTTATCCGTTCTGCCTCCATCCCTGCAATCTCTCTCGCATGGCTCTCCATATCTGTCGCATGGCTGCGGTTGCATGATCTAGTCTTCGTACTCTTATTTCAACCAGGAGGTGACATATTTCCAGAATCGCGCGAAGTTAGGATTGGTCCGTTGACGACGACGCAGATCTGGATCATCTTTGGTATCAGTCTGGCGGCGGTGGTTCTTCTGACACTCATCCTTGTCTTGATCTGGAAGATAAAGCAGTCGAAGGTAAGGAAAGGGTTTATCAAGACTTGAGCTATTTTGATAAAATCAGGACTTACCCTGAGGGACCAATTTACCTTATTCCCTTGGCTCCTGAAAGAAAGATTTACCAGACTAGCTCCCTGGGCCATGAAGCAAGCCTACATGTTATACCTCACACTGATGGGAAACCATCCTACATACAGGTTACAAGGGGTAAAATCTCTTCAAAGCTGAAACTTTCTGCCAAGAATACGACATTTCCATAAACATAACTTTGTCCCTTTCAGATGAACTACCTGTATGACATGCTATACAACCCTAAAGGTGACATCAACCCGGACATCCCCATCGATGAACAGACCGACTGCCTTCCGTACGACCCCAAGTGGGAGTTCCCCAAAGACAGGTTCACATTTGGTGAGTCAAAATTATGAAATTAATACAGGACTTGCCGCTTTCGTACAAGGCCGCTGACCACAATGCCAAAATCTAACATCTGACATCACACAACACTCGATTTGTCCTGTATCTGAAGTTAGCTCGAAATCGACTAGTCCCAGTCACATTGGGTCATAAGATCATGACATACATGTATACTGGAGGAAGCCCAAGTTCTGGTCAGAGGAAGGAGCAGTTCATCCAGCTAGCACTGTCACTGCATGCTTTCATTTTCTATCTGGGCAATAGTATTGAATATGCGCTGACAGTTGGGCCTGCAGATTAAATTGTTGTGGTGGTCTTTCAATCTAAGCATATGTCCCTTCTCTTTCTTGCAGGTGTGGTGCTTGGCCAAGGAGCATTTGGTAAAGTGGTGAAAGCAGAAGCTGTAGGCATTGTGGAAAATGAGACTTCGACTACAGTAGCTGTCAAAATGCCCAAAGGTAAGATACGGACAGAAGTGCCAGACATGCTCCAATATGACCTCAGAGTTCTTGATCTGTAGATAGTTGTTGATTTTGTCTGAAGTAGGATCATGGAACCTCACTTTCATCTTTCAGATTGTGGTGACCAGTACCAGCTGATGTCACTGATGTCTGAGTTGAAGATACTCGCCCATATTGGTCATCATCTGAATGTCGTCAACCTCCTCGGAGCTTCTACCAAAGGAATCAAGAAAGGTATGGGCCAAGAACAATTGCGAGATTTATTCTTTGGATTCATGAACCATAAACAAAGTGGCATATACGAGCCAAAGTGGTGTTTCGACTCGGGTCTCTGACTAGTGGTCATAGGGTGCCTGGTTCGAGTCCAACTGTTGGCATGAGACTCAAGCAGTTCTCTTTGCCTCACCTGGCTGTCTGTTAGGATTGTTGAACCAATTTGATTTACCGTTATGAAGCCTAATGCCAAGTCTCATTACATGCAGAGTGAAGAAAACTGTAATATGCAAAAAAATGAAAATTTCACCCCAGATTTTTTGGATTCATATTTTCAGGGGAATTGTATGTGATCGTCGAATATTGTTGTCATGGAAACATGCGAAACTACCTCATAAAAAATCGCGCCAACTACCGTGACAACCTGGACGAATATACGCAAAAAATACTCGCCAAACGACAAGCTAGTCAAATGCAGAACAGTGCCGGATCGGAATACAGTAATAACACCACTCATTATGTTAATGAGCCGACAGCCAGCCCTGATTTGTTTAACGAGGACCCGCCCCTCACGACCAAGGCTCTACTCTGTTTTGCATTCCAAGTTGCTAGGGGCATGGAGTATTTGGCCTCTAAAAAGGTATGTTAAGGATAACTCTCAGCTGTTCTGCAGAAGACCCACAAATGTCTGCAGCATAGAGAATTACTTCAGTTCATAACATTAAGAAAGTTTGCAAAGGTTGACAGAACAGCGTCTGATCACACACTCCTGCGGGGAGGTTGCTTCAATACAAAGAGTGTTTTCACCATGTTTCCTATCCTTTCAGTACATCCATCGAGATTTGGCAGCAAGGAATTGTCTTCTAGCCGAGGACAATGTGGTGAAGATATGTGACTTTGGTCTCGCAAAGGACTGTTACAAGTACCCAGAATACCAGAAGAAATCCGATGTAAGTACATGGATCATGTGTAGTAGAACGACAAAAAGATTTTGAAGGAACATGGCAAAATACTGACAGGATTCGAAGGGATGAAGAGCCGGGTTGTTTGTGACAGTGTCTTTAGTTTTGTATCTTGTGAAGTTGACAGTCCCCTCTTTCTCATTTTGATGTTGACCTTGCTACAAGCTAAAAAGACTATTGTCATTGTCTTCATTTATTGATCCTCCTTTTGAAACATTGCAGGGTCCGCTGCCGGTGAAGTGGATGGCCATAGAATCACTAGTATACAGGACATTCTCCACAAAAAGTGATGTGTAAGTAATGTCTTCATACTTCTGGTCTTTTCACAGAACAAAGCTTAGCTCTACAGGGAGTGACCCTTGCCTTTTTTCGCTCCCCAAGTGCCCTACCAGAGAACTCATGCTTAAATGTGGGCTGTGTATTACAAGACCACTCATTTATGAAGACATAAAGAATGTTTTGCACCAATCATACAGTTTATGTATTGTATGTATCATGACGGAGACTCATACTGTCGAAAACTAGCGTGGGGTAATCAACATTCACCACCTGTTAGCTCATCTTATAACCCACCTGAACAATTGATTGCAAAATTGTACATTTTCTCACTTTTCCTTTCTCTCCAGATGGTCCTTTGGTGTTCTTCTATGGGAGCTGTTCACACTCGGTGCAAACCCTTACCCTGGCCTCGAGCTAAATGAGACCTTCATTGACAAGCTGCGGGATGGCTACCGTATGGACAGACCAGAGTTCGGACCCTCTGATGTGTAAGTCATTTTCAAGTCTTTCTGTTTTCTTCCAGTTCTGTTCATACATCGCTGCAGGTTTCATAACTCTGCCATCAAAACAGAAAGTTCGCTTTACAGGCCTGATTACCGATTTCAAACTGTCCTTCTAAGCCGTATATGTTATTTTGTCATTCAGGAATACACTCATGAGGGATTGCTGGCAGGCGGAACCAGAAGACCGACCCAACTTCTCAGAGCTGGCGGAACGATTAGGCTCACTATTGGAAAACAAAGTCAAGACGGTAAGTTAGCAACTCTTGTCAGTTCTGTTTTATTACATAATGGGAGCTTTTGTTTAGTGCTTGAAACTGGCCTCAGGCAATACAGAGGTTCTCGGGGGGAGGGGGGAGAGGGAGGGGAGGAACAAGCATATTGAAAGGATAATCCACCTTGTCCTGTATTAAAACGGTGTCCATCTTTCTTCCAGCACTACATTGATCTCAACACTCCATACCTTGTTCGCCAAGATGAGGCATCGGCGGCATCACAACCATCACCGCCCCCTAGTGGCTACCTACAAATGAACAGCAACGGCTACATGATGATGAAGCAACCCGATGATCGATCGCCGAAGAATCATGATACGGCAATCGAACTCGAGGACGTTGGTCTGGACGACGGATATATCAAACCCAGGCGGCGTAACCATAGCAAAGATGGTGGTGATGAGATGGAACTGCTACCGATGTTATCAACCAATGAAAAACAAGGAAAGGGCGAGAAAAGGGATAATATGAACGTCAAGGACTTACGGGTTGACCTCGTGGAGGGCAAGCCCGTCAAGACGACCGCCGTCATTCACGGGACGCCGCAGAAATCCCCGACTGGTTCGTCGAGCAGCTACATGAGCCAGTCGTCAGAAGATAACGGCTATCTTGTCCCAAACTCCACAAAAACTGTCACTCCTCCTCGGCGGCTTGGTAACAGCTTGAAAAGTACCGGGTCAGCCACGTCAGAGACCTCCAGTGGCTTTCATTCAGACTATGTAAATGACGATTTTCCGCCACCAGGATACGACAGCGCGATAACAGATTACGTTGTGGAAGTGGGTGTGTAGATAATGTGGATTGTGCTCTTGCGGCGTTGTACCGATTCTGGTGACTTCCACAACTTCTGCGCTCGAGTCAAAGCATTTATCACTAATGGGCCAGGTCATCTTAAAACACTTGAAGTGTGCTACATCTTAAAAACACTAGAGGTGTACTGTGAATGATGAAACACTGTAGTGTTCCGCTTGAGGTATAAAACTGGTTGTGATGACAGACCATTAATGTGGAGCTAGAAACAGAACACTGGTGGTGAAACACTGATTTTGAACATCGGTGGTTTGGCATTGTGTATGAAACATGAAAATGAAACACTGGTGTTGAACTCAGTGTATGCAGCAGTGAAAGGGAATACTAGCGATGAAACACTGAAAACTTCATGCATAACACAGTGTTTGGAGAATAACACTAGTGATAGAACACTGGTTTAAAGCTTATCTAACGCCAGTGATGCAGCATATTTGTAACACTATTGCAGCATTTGAGATAGTTCTAGAAGTGTACATTGTATTGTGATATACGCCTACTTGTGTGTTTTCATTTAGCAGATGCGTTAGACTTGATATCTTGTGTTCAGTTGGATATATTATTCATAACTAAATGAGGAACAGAATAGTAATGTACGGAAATAGTATTGCAATTACGACTGAGATTTACAAGAAGTGGTAGCAAACTGTGCCTTTTTGAACATTAGTTCACTTGGAGTGCGTCAGAGAAGAAAAATAGGACTCGTATCACTTGGTTGTGATGTGCTATTAGAAAACGTGTCTTTCTGAGACAGAAAATGTGCTTATCATATTCAAGGATGAGTATAGTGGGTGATGGAACGAGAGCCCAGGTGCCAGAGATTTTTGGGACTTCTGGATAGGGAACAAAGTTAATTGACTTTTAATGTATGAACACTTTAAATGGTGTCACTTATGTCAAACAGAATTGGAAAGTCGGCTTCAAGAAGTTGAAACTCCGATGAGTGTGTAATTGACTTACCTCCTCGGCTAAGGGGGTTCCCTTAAGCACTGCTGAGCAGTTTGAATCCTTGATCAAGGCGTTAAACAGGTGCAATAGAATAGGTATGGTGCTATGGGGTGCTGGGGTTGTGAGTTCTGCTCGGACGGGGAGACTTTTGGAACGCTTTGGAGCAGATGCGATTGCCCATTTTCAAGATAGCTAATACTGACACCGAGATGTGGAGAATCGACTCAGATATTGCTCTATATGTTGGTGCTCTAGTTTTGACAAGGGTTTTCAGAAGGACTATCATTGAGGCATCGAGAAGGATATGCGTCTAAGGAGAGCTGGTATCATATCGCTTGCCGGACAAGTCTCGTCTCGAGGCAATACGGAACATAATCATACTCAAGTTGAGACACTTAAAGTTCTAGTTCACTCGGGTGTGGGCAATTCTTGACTATTGAAAATGACTTGGAGGATAATCAAGATTTGTTTCTTGCAAACTTGAGTGAACTGGTGGACGCGTTCTGTTTATGAGGTGTACAAATTACATAATCATGTCCAATAGCTAACCTGTAAATATGTATAGGCAATTAAAACATGAATGACAGATATTTAACGGTGATGAATCTTTTGAGGACAGAGTGGCAATATGATAAGACAGTGCTGATACAGATTTGAAAACTGTAAGAGAATTTTTCATTTTGAAGTAAATGGCATTTCATTCGAATTTGGTGATGACTGATTGAGACATTTCAAGATGTTACACTTATTCCTCAAATGATTTTAAATGATGATTCTCATTAAGTTGAGTTTGAAGGTCAGTATTAGCAGAAAGTCATGACTTTCTGGTAGAGCCATAAGAGTTGTTATTGTGATTTAAGGAGACTCTCCCCTGCGCACATTTCTAGTGTTGATTCGCATTTTAATTTGTGAAGTTATTTTGTGTCCGATTTTGACAATTTTGTTGTGGTAGAAGGAGAATTATTTAGACCATTGAATAATGTTGAAATGAGCTAATGCACAGCAGATAAGACAGTGTAATATTCAGAATTTGTCATGCAGATAAAAATTTAAGCAAAATGTTTAAATTGTTCACCTTTTCGTACTGTTTCCTTCTCCTTCTACTTGTGATTTAACAATTTATTGGAACAAGATTGCCCCCTACCCCAGCTTTTTGATTTGGTAGTTGTCATGTTCCCTTTTGTTGACTAATCTTGAATCGATCGATGCCATAGATTCCTCTATCCGGATTATCAAATATTGAAATATTTTTTGACTTTTGACTTTGGTAGAACATGTAGGGCCACATTCATGAAAGCATATAGAGCCTTAAAATGGTGTTTAATTGAAAAGGCTGATTCTGGGCTTCATGAGATGCCCTGAATCTGAATTTTCACCGAGGAATCTTTCCAGATTTGGCCCATAGTTCAACCTATATCTTTGTGTTTGTATGCTAATGAGTCTAGTCTTTTGTCTAGTCAAACTATTATATCGGAGATAATATTGTCGTTGTATGCATATGATATTGATTTTTTGGCCGGATGAAAATTAAACTTCATCGAAACGAATTGTCATATAGTTGTTGCATTGGCGAGGTGGATTTTCAGTTTTGATGTTCCCCTAAGGGTGTTGAATGGAGTTCTGAACCTTTCTTGTAGAGATGAAGTCCACTTCTTTGAAGTTTCAATTTTCAACTGGCATTTTTCGACATCTTTGACCAGAATATATATCTTAGAGTCAGCATATCAGCATTTAGAGATCAAAGCAAAATATATCAAATTAGATTTTTTGAGAAAATTCATTGTTGTGAAAGTTATGAGTGAACAAATATCCATTTTAAAGTTACATCGTGTACACACAGTGTTTCACTAAATGCATGCGCGTTATGCACTGAACCAAGAGAACCACGCTTTAACCATTTTTACAGTCATTTGTCACAAATATGGGCAAATATGATAGCAAATATGGGCAAAAAGGCAGGTCAAAATGGCATTGTTTGAATGAACCAGCTAATCTTGTGATTGATTAAAGAATTGAGCCTGGTTCTTCCATCTACCCTGAGGTCAGTTCATGATCTAGATGCACAGGTTGAGTGAGTACAGTAATGTATGATGCAGCATCCAAGTGACGTATTTTCAGTTTGTAAGGAAAGCTGGGAATTGAAAAATAGACTGACACTGATCTTTCAATCTAGAATACGGAGACAGCAGTCAAATGGCATCCCTGCATTTAGTGAATGACTATTTTTTCTTATTTTTTATGGTGTCTATTTGAAGTACAGCTAAACAAATATAAACAAAAGTATTATAACCAAGAATCTATAGTTAATGTTTTGGCCTATGTCTCTGTAAGTGTTCTCTATGTGAATATCATATATCTGGTGTTAATCTCTATATGCTATGTTGGTCAACATTTCAACTTTTCGAACCCAATCGGAGAATTCTTATAGGCTTGTTCCCATCAATGTCAGGTCTGGAATTTGAATTGAATCTCAAGTTTTCGTTTGTTTTTGTTTTCATTTGTTATTTCCTGTTAGGAAAGACAGACCACGTGGCTATATAAGTACTGATTGATCTTGTCTCAAATAGAGGAGGGCAAGTTGACCTGAATTCCCCCAAATTTTGAATTAAGGTGGGTCCATAGCTTAGGCGTTTGAGGGAGCCAGGGTCATGCTGACCTTAGGACAAATTGTCTTTGTTTTTTAGTCCTTTGCCTCTGTGTGCATGTTATAAAATGATTGTTATAATTGTTATACTACAGGGTGTACCGGCATTTGTGTCTGTGTTGAATTGGAGATTAGGTGTGATCAGAATTCTAATTTGGTGAGGCAAGGTGGTAAAATTATAGCCTATAATAGGATCACTTTACAAAGCAGACTCGGTTGCTCAACTGGAGGCACTTTTTCTGGTTCACCCTGTCTAGTATTTTCTAGTTGTGTACAGTGTAGGGTAGACTCATTGCTTCAATAGTAATGGTAAGTGTTGTGAAAATAGCTACTGGACTTCCCTATATAAACAAAGTGGACTCATCTAGCCTATTTATTGAAAAGTCCAATTCAAACTTAAAGGGGAAATCTGTCAGAAAGTAATTGTCCCTTTAGATTTGATGAGGTCATTTTGACTTGTATTGAGTTTGATCTCACCCAGCTAGAACTGATTAATCTGTACCAAAACTGTAGGTAATGCATGGCTATTTAGTTCAAGTTGGCGTGGACATCTCTCTCACAAAAAACAAATGAACAGGTTGAATCTTCCAGTTATATCTGTGCCATGGCGTTATGAAAAACAGTTATTTTTAAAACGATAAGAAAGCTTGTTTATTTATAAATACTGTATAGATACTAATACAATATTTTCGCATGTACATTTTCATTTTGGCTTATTTGAAAATGCCTGTTGCCCTTATGCAAAAACTCATATGACTATAGTTTTTGCCTTAGTGTCACAATATTTTACACAATGATATAGATTTTAATTTTCACCATTTCTCAATAAAGGCCGATATATCCATATAGTATTTACAGATTTGATTTAAATTTTGCCAAGGACCATAATTTCTCTACTGGCTTTTGTAAATAAGTTCCTTTTAACTCACGTCACAATTCGAATGTACACTACTCTTTCATGTCACAACGTTACGTTTACAGAACTTTCTTCAAGATGAATCTATCCAAGATATCCAGCCTCTTTTGTTTTCTAGGCCTGGTTGATTTGAACATGAGATTATGGACTAAGGCCTGTCTAGAGTTAAGTTTGCGCAACTTCAAATCATTGCCTTTGGTAATGGTAATGCAGAAGCCGTATGACTGTCCTAGTTTCAAACAAAATGATAGAGGGCGTCATCACCTTTTGCATAATCGGTGCAGGTGAGTTCTCGTCGATACCAATTCAAACAAAAATTTATATTGAATATCAGAAATGATTGTTGATATGTGTAATAATGATTGCATTTATGATTTTATATTTGACCATGATGAAAGCGCACATCATCAGAAGGATTAAATGAAGATTAATAATGGTTGTTTTGTATGGTTTTCTAATAACAGTTTTGTATGTGTTGGTTTCCAGTGATTACGTCCGATCACTAGGCTCGAGTTTGAGGTGAAAACAATTTGAATTTCTTTCCTCAAGTAGAGGCAGGCTGAGGTGTTGCTATGAGAACTGTCAAAGGCCAGGTTTAGGCAGACCTTGCGGTGGTGTTGTGATGACCATGTGGTAGCGTCGTTGAGTAATAGCAATTCCATTATTGTATTCATTGTTTGTTATCCCTCAGTTTTGAGCCTTGTGATTGACGTTGTGTAAACTGTTTGAAATTCGACTTGTGCTTTAGGATGTTGGCAGACAACTGACAGGTGAAGTAGAACCTCTCTGTTAAGAACACCCTTTTGACTATCAAATGTTGTCCTTTATAGAGAGGTGTCCTGATTACAGAGGTCAAAATTCACAAAACCGTTGGTGTCATTTTAGTTTCCTAGCATCCAGTAGCACATCATAATGGTGTGTACAATAATCTCATTCTCTCATTAAGTAATTCTTTCTAACTATCCTGTACTGGTCATAAGTAACATCACTTGAAAATTTCTAACCTCAGCCAATTAACCCTGTGTGATATTTTTCGGAATTTTTAAATGCATTTCTTATTTGCTACAATACTGGCTTGAAGTAACATACCTCACCTTGGTCAGATGGATAGAGCAGTGCAGCATCTGGGTTCGCTTTTGAAACGACTTTAGAATTCAGTGTTGTACCAGCAAGGTATCTTACTTCTGAACAGTACTGTATGTGTAAGCAGCATTCATGATCTTCCTGTAAAGTGGCATTGATAATTGTGTTTCATAGTTTTATACTGATTGAAAAATCACCATTCAAATCGCTTCATAGGATCATTCAATCACCTGAGCATAACTTTATTGTTGTGGTTCTAAATCTTGTGTCATGAGTTTGTTCGCAGCTGCGTGTAGGAACCAGTTTCCAAAAGATATGGTTAATTTCTAAAAAAATGCATCCTGGTGGCCTAGTGGTTATTAAGGCATCCACCTCATGGAAGGAAGGTCGAGGGTTCGAGGCCCTTGGGTATCTCTTTCCAAAGCCACCAGCTGTTTAATGTGGTCCTTGTTTCGGTAGATATCAGTGCAATATTAGCTTATCAAAACTTGGTTAAACACATTTCTTTAATCTATTTCAAATATCTTCTTGACGCTTTAATATTCAACACTAAATTAAGACTGTTCAATTCAAATCCAGAAATAATGGGTCCATGTACATTTGTACATATGTGCCATATTGTCTAGTTTCTGTTCTTTTATGCCCACAACTTGCTTTCATTCTTTTCTTTGTGCTGTTAATCCTTTCACTGGCAAGGGATCTAACTACAATTACCATTTTGAGCCTATTTGCTATACCGGTTTGTATCAAGTCATACCTTTAGAGCAGTACTGAGGGTGACAGATTTTCAGTTAGTAACTCCCGTTGTCAGCCTGGGACACCCTAGCAGAGGGTGCATGCTTGACTCATGACTGAGACACGTATTGTACAAGCCTACGAATGACTAAATCAAATGACTAAATTGATGCTCACGCAGGCCTTGAAAAGGAACACACTGTACCATCCACAGTGATTTATGAAAGGTCTGCTACCCCATTAGTTTTTCATGAGCAGTGTAGTTGATATTGCTGCACACACACAACTAAGAAGTCATGAGTGAGAGTCATGAGCTCATTGTGACAAAACATACTTTTGCAGCAGCTGCTGCTTGCATGTATGCAATGGTCTTCAGTTGTCGTTGTCAGTCATTCATTATCTTGCTGTGTGCAACCGTGTTAAGTCGCTTGTATGCTTGTACGATCATGTGCAGGTAACCCTGGTAGATGTACATGGGGGAACCATACTCTTATAATGTGCTAATTTAATGTCAAAATCTTGTAAATGAAGAATAATTGTAAATTAATTAAATATGTAAAATTATACAAAGTACAGTAAAACAATAAACCATTGTTCATCATTACATCACTGGTTACTTCAATGTCTTGGCCTTCATGTACCTGAGGAAGCTTATGTTCCTCAAGTACACATGTGTCCTCAAGCACCCATGTACCTCAGGCTTCTGTTCCTAGGTTAATATCAGGACCATTCTGCCTCAGGTAGAGTTCTTGTCTCGCTGAGCTACTGAAGGCAGGCCCAACCTGGCCTCTGAAGCAACTCGAGTGGCCTACTTCCTCAAGTACACATGTGTCCTCAAGTACCCATGTACCTCAGGCTTCTGTTCCTAGGTTAACATCAGGACCATTCTGCCTCAGGTAGAGTTCTTGTCTCGCTGAGCTACTGAAGGCAGGCACAACCTGGCCACTGAAGCAACTCAAGTGGCCTACTTGCACCTGTCTTGTCTCTGGTGCAACCCCTGCTTGTCTTAGTAACAACCCACCTGGCATGTACCAGGGACAAGATCAAGAGCATTCTGACATTGTGACATTGTCCTTGGGCTCAGGAGACATGAGATTGTCCCTTCCTTTTGGAGACACTGTGGCATTGACTATAGTCTCTGAACACATGCCATTGTCCCCAGCTTCTGGACACATTGTGACATTGTCCCTTCCTTGTGGAGACACTGTGAAGTTGTCTGTGGCTTCCAGACACATCATGACACAGTCCCGTCCTTCTGGACACATTGTGACATTGTCCCTTTTATCTTGACATCATGACATTGCCCCTGGCTTCAGGACAGACTGCAACATTGATCCTTTCCTTTGGAGACACTGAGACATTGTCTGTGGCCTCACATTACGACACTGACCCCCAACTTCTGGACACATTTCAATATTGTCCATCCTTTGGAAACATTGTGATGTTGCAACCATCAACATCACAACTAACACGTCAGTTCACACCGTTTTCACCGTCGGTGCATTGGTGGCGTTTAGCGGCAACTCTTCCAGCTGGTTATCCATTCTGCTCTGACGACAAATGTGATGTACTCTTCCAGCTGGTTATAGAGTCTACTCGTTTCTGTGATGATTCACACCATCTGCAAAGTATCTTCTCATTGTATATGGACTTTTCCGACGTGTGAGAAAGAAGTGCTTGTCCAAGGAGAAAACGCAGCAGACTCCGACCAGAGACGGATGCGACAGTCACTTTGCGAAAAATATTAGCTGTCATACAATAGACAAAGACAGGTTGTGTCAGACAAGAGCTTCATTGGGGGCAGTTGACAGACTTTAAGAATCCATAATTACAGTAGAGTTAACGGGGATGGAGACATTGCTGAGAGAGGCTATCGGATCGGTCCTCAGTCGCAAAAGACGCTTCGGACCCCTGCTAACCCTGTCGTTATTCGGGGTGGAAACGGTTGTGACAGACACTATCGGGGCTGTGTTCACAATAGTGTCATTGTGGATGATGACAGTTGCAAAAGGCACTTCCGGACTAGTGTCTTCTATGTCCTCATTGGAGGTTGATCAAGTGCAACAGATGCTTCCATGGCAGTGATTGTGGATGGTGACAGATGCAAGAGACACTTTCTAACTCCTGTCTGCTATGTCCTTATTGGAGGTGGAGACAAGTGCGACAGACGCTATAGGACCCGTGTCTGCTATGTCCTTATTGGAGGTGGAGACAAGTGCGACAGACGCTTTCAGTGCTGTGATTGTGGATGATGACAGTTGCAAGAGACGTTTTCGGACCCGTGTCTGCTATGTCCGTATTCGAGGTGGAGACAAGTGCGACAGACGCTTTCAGGGCTGTGATTGTGGATGATGAGAGTTGCAAGAGACGTTTTCGGACCCGTGTCTTCTATGTCCTTATTGGAGGTGGAGACAAGTGCGACAGACGCTTTCAGGGCTGTGATTGTGGATGGTGACAGTTGCAAAAGACGCTTTCGGACCCGTGTCTGCTATGTCCTTATTTGAGGTGGAGACAAGTGCGACAGAGGCTATCGGGGCTGTGTTGACAACAGCACTATTGTGGATGATGAGAGCTGCAAAAGACGCATTCGGACCCGTGTCTGCTATGTCCGTATTGGAGGTGGAGACAAGTGCGACAGACGCTTTCAGGGCTGTGGTTGTGGATGGTGACAGTTGCAAAAGACGCTTTCGGACCCGTGTCTGCTATGTCCTTATTTGAGGTGGAGACAAGTGCGACAGAGGCTATCGGGGCTGTGTTGACAACAGCACTATTGTGGATGATGAGAGCTGCAAAAGACGCATTCGGACCCGTGTCTGCTATGTCCGTATTGGAGGTGGAGACATGTGTGACAGACGCTTCCAGGGCTGTGGTTGTGGATGGTGACAGTTGCAAAAGACGCTTTCGGACCTCTGCTGACCCCGTTGTTATACGATATGGAGACGGTTGGACAGACGCGTTCTGGGCTGTGTTCACAACAGCACTATTGTGGATGATGACAGCCGCCAAAGACGCTTTCGGGCCCCCTCTTACCCTGTTGTTATTCGAGGTAGAGGCAGTTATGACGGACACTTTCAGACCTGTGTTCACAGTATCGTTCTTGGCAATGAAGACAGTTGTGACGGACACGTTTGGTCAGGTGTTTTGCAACAGCATGATTGGTGATGAGGACAGATTTGAGATGTTTGTGATGTCGTGATCGCCGATCTGTGTTCATCACATCGTTATTGGAAATCGAGGCAGTAATGACGGTCGCTTTCGGATCTGTGTTTACTGTGTAATGGAGACATTTGTGACAAACGCGTTCTGACGTGTCTTCATTATGTCATTTTTGGTGATGGAGACGACAAACGCTTATGGATCCGTTGTCATTAAATCGCAATCGGTGATGGGGACAGTTGTGACAGACACGTTCTGATCCCCCGACCGTCTTCACTACATCGTTGTCAGATGGAGACAGTTGTGACAGACACTTTTGGGTCGGTGTTTCACAACAGAATGATTGGTACTGAAGATATTTTGACATGCTTGTGATGTCGGGGCCGCCGATCTTGTCATCATATCGTTGTCGGTGATGGCGACAGTCGTGACAGACGTGTTCGGATCCGTCTAACTATGTCGTTATTTGAGGTGCAGACAACAGACGCTTCTGAAACCGTCTACACTGATGGAGACAGTTGTGACAGACGCGTTCGGATCCGTCTTCACCATATCAATGGGCGATATGAATAAAGACCAGCAAATGCTTTTATCTAAATCTCCATGTACATTTACACTAGGCCTTCCTGTACAAAACCGGAGTAAAAGCATTTGCTAGTTTTTATTCATATCACCCATTATTGGTGATAAAGCTAGTTGTGACAGACGCTTTGGGTCGGTGTTTCGCATGATTGATCCTGAAGACAGTGACATGCTTGTGATGCCGTTGCCGCCGATCAGTAAAAATTCACAATGACGTTATCAAGGACGGGGACGTATCGTTCGGAATAATTTTTTCCTACCCGAACAGCAGGCAAATGCAAATGTCAAATAATGAGAAACAGATATATACCTTTTTCATATTTGATTTTATTTGACAATATAACATGCAAAGGTATTCGAGTTATATAACCACGATGACTAAATGTGCATTATATAATCCTTTGTTCCCCGGACATTCTATTTTGGGGACATTGCAAACTACAACACCGGTCTTGGAAAGAGCGCATTGTCCGTTGGTCGCTCCATTTGCGGATGATACATCCGTCATATTCCCGACAATCTCCCTTTAATAGAGAGGTTATGATGTCGTTCTCGGAAAGTCGCAATGCAGGGCAAGGCAGGGGCTTCACGGGAATTTGATGAGAACATTAAGGAGTTTTCGCAAACCCCCCGAAACGCCAATTGCATTGTTCGACATAGTTATCGGGAGGTCGAACAATGGGATAGGCGTTTACGTTGGCGTTTCAGGGGATTTGCGAAATTTTCGTAATGACTGGATCACCAGAAAAGGTGCGATCAGTATGGACACTGGACTTTATCCAAGTTCAGTTATGTCGATAACAACTTGTGATACTCGCAGTGCAACTTCGGACGGATCTCGTATGCAACGTATTCATTAAGTTCGACGGAATGACTTACGCTGAAGACATCTTGGACGTCAGTATTCTGTTGTCTCAGTTTCCGTCTTATCAAACTCAGGATCAGTACGTTCAGCTTCCTTTTGTCCGTCACCCAATTTATTTCTCCCTCTTATACATTTCGCTGCCAAGAGAACCCTGAGATGGTAAAGTCCGAACATCACAAACCACATCGCTGTCCCAATGGCGATTCCTCCGATCCCGAACGCGGCAGCAGAGGCCGGTTTCTCCCGGAAGTTGAACAGGGGATAGATCAGACGACCGGTGGTCATGTTGTAGACTGCGGCAAAGATGACGTAGATTCCAGCGACGACAGCAGAGTGGTAGAAGTGGTAGGCTCTGAGCGGGATGGCGACTACCATCACGTCGAGGAGGGTGTAGGCGGTGTTCACCACGTGCGTGACGATGGTGATGAAGTCGGCATTCGACGTGGCTGAAATTTGAGGAAAATATGGTTGGTAAAATAGAGCACCAACAAACATGGGTGAAATAATGTTCGAATCTTTATGCATTGTTGGAAGAAACTGTAAGACCGGTGTAGAAGTTTAAAATGTCCCAGGATAAAATGTCCGGGAACAAAGGATTCTATTATGCGCTTCAATCTCTGAGCTATTGACTGTCAGGGTCTCTATAGAACCATATTGCAGAATACAATAGGGCCGGACACTTTTTCCAGGGGGGACACTTTTTACTTTTACACCGGCACATGAAACGTGTCCCGACTGAATGGAGTCGACCCCAGTCAAAGGGTCGACCGCAGAGGTGACTGGTGCAGACGATAATGGTAGGCAAGCAGTCGTCTCTTATCTTATACATGTTTCGATACATTATCAAAAAATCCAACTCACCGGGATCATATATCATGGCCCAGTATATGAGGGTGATCGCGGGCGCAAACGCCGTGGAGATGTTCCATAGAACAGAGTAGAAGCCGAGAAGAGGGTTCCATTTCGTTCTCATGTGACCTGAAATGAATAGTGACGTTATATTCGGACAACCAATCACAAATCGATTGTATGTTCTTGCCATATTATCCGCGAAAAATAACCAATCACTTCTCTCGGTCGCACTTCCAGCTCGCCCAAAACTGTGACAGTGGTAGTGGACACATAGGCACGACTGCTTTACGGGTTTAAACAACGCTTATGGTGAAGCAAACAAACCAACGTACCTGTTTGAATGATGCATGTCACAAGCAGCCCCACCAATGCGTTCAGGACGAGAATGATGAGCTGCCATTTGGTCATGAACGTGAAGTACATCGGATCGAAGACTCTGGTTGTGATGTCATAGACCAAGTAGGACAGCCAGAGTAGGGCCCAGGGTAAACGGTGGAGGAGGAGGAAGAGGACGGGAGGGCCACATTTCCACTGGAATGGAAATTATTAAGATCATGGTTCAGCCTGGTAGTCGGACAGGTAAATGGAGGAAATCTCGCTGTTTTCTCTTTTCATTCCCTCAGTTGGGGCGGGAAAGTAGCTAGCGGTTTTTAATGGGTTGTGTTCGGGTAAATGGCGGGGTGATGGTGGTCATTTGGAGCGGACCAGTAGCAAACTGCAAATCATACGGATGGTCTACATGTAGGTTTTTATTCTGTATGAGGCCTACCTACTTGTGATGTTCCAAACAGGACTGGATCATCGTGAGAACATCCCCAGTTACGGCTGGAACAACCAAACTCCCGCTTGCATCCTTGGCTGCACGATCCACCCATTATTGTACACGCCTGTGAGTTCTGTACAATCAGTCGGATTGAAATAAAACATCTGATGGTGTAAGCACAAGCCAAATCTGAATGAGTCTAATAAATTCATCTCACCAGTAACTTCAGCTTATCACAAGTGCCATTTCTATCGGAAGTACGTGGAGTTGATTAAAAATTAGTCCTTGTCCTGAGGAACAACATCCTCGCCATCAGGCTTCGCGGGGGGGGGGGTAGGGGGGTAGGTGGTTATCCAGCAGGCCTACTCAGGCTCAAAGTACGGGAAAGTGGTGACACTACGGTAAACATTAATGATACAAACTTACCTTGACTTGTATATAAGAACCAAGCGAAAAACGGTCTGGTTATTCTGAGGTATGATCCGGATTGGGGAATGGCCTGTCCAGGTCCTCGGTCAAAAGGGTCCCTAATCTGCTTAATAAGCGTATCTAATCGTGCTCAAAAGTATGGGCTTGGTGTAGTCAATTTATGTCTTAGGCATAGTACTTCAAAATGCAATGAATCGTGTTATTGCTAAGAATTTGAATATATTATGTAATTGGCAATGTGAACAGCGTGAAGACAGTGGGTGGTATGTAGGAATGCCATCCCCTCGATGTTCAAACGAAAAGACGTCAGCGTTCCTTGCTGGTGTTCTCATCTCTCCAAGTTAGCATACTGTCACGATCATGGCCTCTATACAATGCTTCCCGAAATTGGTGGCTTGCATTGGAACTAACTTTTTTCCCCTTGTCCGTCATTAAAGGCATTCAAGTGTGTTGGTCAACCATGACTATCTCCTTTGTCCCTCCACCATAAGGCCTAGTTTCCCCTTATGACATCACTATTTCGGACCCTCAGCGCCCCATTTCTGGAAAGGTGTATAGACAAATCATATTCTATACCTATCCTATGATCGGTCAGAATACAATAGGGGAGGTGCAGCGGCTCGAAATGTCCTCGGATAGAATGTCCGGGGAACATAGGATGCTATTACATGTATACGCTTGATAAATTGACTTATTGACGCCAAAAGCCGACACAGAGAAAACAATTGGGGCGAACCATTTTTTTCAGGGGGACATTTTTTTACTGCTACACCGGTTGGAAGAGTGGACTTGGTAACAAACTGTCATCAGAGTAGAACTTAACTTATAGTAACCAGCTGGAAGAGTTCCCTGTACGTTTTGTCGTCAGCTGATAACCAGCATGCAGGAAGAGCAACTGTCCCTGAACGTCAGAGTAGAACTTATAACCAGCTGGAAGAGTAAGTCACAACAGAGTAGAACTGATAAGCAGCTGGAAGAGTAAAACACAGTTGTCCCTATACGTTTGTCGTCACAACCTGTGTTTCTACGTCTTCAACTTGCATGTTCCTCTGACAGCTGTCGCATTTCTCAGCAATAAACACTCGGAGTTTGTAAAGTCCGAAAATACAGAACCACACGGCAATCTCAATTACAAGACCCCCGAAATAAAACCCCATGGAGGGGCCAGGTTTCTCTTGAAAATTGAAGACAGGGTAGATTAATTTGTTGGCGGTTACTTCGTGGATTGCCGAGAATATGATGTAGATGGTTGCAACTATTTCGGCGTAGTAGAAGTGGTAGGCTCTGAGTGGGATCGCCACTACCATTACATCTAGGAGGGTGTAGACGGTGTTGAGGACGTGAGTGACGATTGAGATGAAGTCGATATTGTCCTTGGCTGAAACAGAATAATGAAATGTCTAATCTTTTTAAAGGAATAATAGGGGTAGTATTAGAGGCACTAAGGACGGTCAACCCTCCTTTAAGAAATGTGGGCAGGACTGTGTGGTGTCTGAGGATATTTTGCCGCTAGTCGTCCCTGGTTCCACCGGGGAGAGTGCCAAAGAAGGCAACGGCACTGATATGCCAGGCTCGTAAATCAATGTCAATGGGTAACATGACACCATAACTGCATGTCTTTCGGAAAAAGGAAATGATTTTAAAACTAACCTGGGTCGTATATAAGTGCCCAAAATATAAGTGTCACAGTTGGTGCAATGGCAGACGCAGTGCTCCACAGGACCCAGTAAAATCCCAGGAAATGGTTCCATTTCTCCCTCATGCGTCCTAAAAAATGTGAGTATGGTTATGAGTCCTGTTCTTGGCGATGTCAAAGAACAGGTACATGTACAAGGAATCTCATATAGACTACTTCGACAGAAGGTCTAAAGGCTGGTGGAATAAGACAAGGCTGGCTTCTTTCACCATTTCGCAACATGTATACAATAACCGCACAACGTGCACGTGAAGTTTTGTTATAATAATGGACGGGTCACAAAAAGCGTGCAGAGTAACAGGCCTCGTGTTCCTTAGAAACAGAAGTTCATTCGTGTGGCTGCATGTATGATATGCACAACGGGTTTGTCAACAAACTGAAGACCATATTTGCACCTCCCACTCGTAGCTCCTAACCTTTATTAACTCACCAGCTTGCATGATAGCGGCGACGATGAGTCCGACCAAAGCATTCAAGACCACGATGATGAGGTTCCATTTTGTCACAAACTCGAAGTAAAACTCGTGGCTGATCCGTTGCTGAATGTCGTAGATGAAGTAGCCGAGCCAGAACATGGCCCAGGGGAGTCTGTGGAGGAGGAGGAAGAGGATGGGCGGGCCGCACTTCCACTGAAAGACAGAGAGCACAAACAATCCTAGGCCGTTTTTGGAGAAAGGACTTCTAAAAGGCGATGTCGTTTTGCCCGAATTTCCTGAAAAGGGGGTCGTCTGCACCGCCGACGACGACCCCCTTGCCCACGCCTAGATCATTATTTCATAAGGAAGACGAAACACGTTGAAGTACTTCTGGTTGTGACTTTGTCCTCAAAATACCAATATTGGACAAATGGAATAATTCACCACGGATTCTCTTTATCTATTCAATACGCCGCTACAAAGAGTTTCAATGGACCAGCAAACTTTTTTCGAGAGTAAACTTGCACATACATGTATATAAATGTCCAAAAAAATTGATATTGGTTTACCTGAGAGGTGCCGAATTGAAGAGGCACCGGATCGGTGTCCTCATTCGTCTCTGTATCCTTATCATCGGTGCCCCTGCAGCACCAGTTCCGCGAGATACACCCAAAGTCGATCTTGCAGCCCTCCGCACATGATGTCTTCATCTTGGGTCGTCTAGTCACTGATACCAAGTGGTCCACGAGAAGATGTTATACTCCAAGTTTAATAGAGGTTGCACATTAATTCGAAGTTAGCTTGTTAGTGAAGGAGTAGCATATCCTTACTTCGAATTTGGTGCCCTTCGATAAAGAGAAATCAGAGCTCTGAAACAATATTACCTTAGTGTTAAATGTCAAGTATAAGTTATGGTTCTGGTTATTAGAACAGGTAACGTTACATATAACTTCTGTACGCCAGCATTAGATTTTCCTCATTCTCGTAATTTGCCTATCATTATGGTGCACCTGACCCGCAGCTTCCAGTGGGGGAAGTCTCAGACTTCATAAATTATTCCGATTATCGGAACTGCCGTCTCCAATTGCACTACAATGTAATTTGACGCTCTTAAAACAAGTGGAGTAAAATGGTAATCAAGGACAGCTGTCACTCTGGAGGTCCGCCTACACGGCTGCGTTGTTTTTGCAACTTCCAGAGAGAAATGTCCTCTTAAAATTCCAGTAGCCTTTTGCGCCTCATGACACTTAGCATATGAAGCACCTTGCACTTCGGTAGCCAATATTTCGTAGAATTGGATACGACAGGTCGTTTTGTTAATGGTAATATTATATCTGAATAGTGCTTAAGAATAGTAGCTCTTTGACGGAACCCTTTACTGAATACATGTACATGTCTCCCCTCCGACCTAAATCTTTACTGAATGTCTCCGACCAAATATTTTACATGCGTGCTGACTCCTCGACAGGGGCACCCTCATTTTCTCACTCCTTCGTCATTTTAAAAATCGAAAGGTGGAGTTTATTGAAAACCACTGGTTATATCATGCGATAGGGGCGATTAAGTCTACGCATAGGGTGTGGCGGTCTTCCAAGTCCCCAAGGCTCGGGAAATGTGCCACCTGAAAAGTATGACTGTAAGAGCTAGTTCAAGAGAACGTAATTTAAAATTTTGCTACTCGTATACTCTGTCATCTGGACCGAATTTCCTTTCACAACGTAGAGAAAGAACCGAAACGACCCGACCCAACTCACAAATCAAGTCTACAGCTGCCGGGCCAGAGAACAAACAGCGCCGCAATTCGAAATCAAATTTATAACTGCAGACGGTTTTTAATGGGGGAGGAATATCACGACCACTATCAACGTTTTGATAACTCCCCCATACCAATCAATTTGATTTCATGAATAAAACGCACCGCTGATAACTGGGCAAAGTAGGCCCGATTGGATTTTTGAGTTTTTTCCCGGAAAATGATTTGCGGCCTCAATTTGTAATCACCTAGTAACTGTTGGGTAGATTACTTCCTTATTATCGAGGCGTGGGAAGTAAACCTGGTTTAATGAAGCCATGGTTCTTGTCAAGATTCCATAAGTTCAGACCGACATGTAGAGACCATTGCTTTGGAGAATGCTCAGAAATCTTTGGCCAGGCGGAGAATTGATAACTAGTTGGTAGAGTAAAAATAAATTTGGAGACGATTTATTTAGTCGATAACCAACTGGAACAGTGAAGCGTCTGGCCAAGCGATAATCAGCTGGAAGAGTCAAAATCCAGCTGGTTATCAATATTCTTCACTCTTTCAGCTGGTTATTCGAGATATTAGTAAAAGTGTCATCATTTCTAATTCTCTCAAGTACCAAGAACTGGACTGTGCAGGCCATCGTAGCAGGACTTTATCAACACAATGAGATAAGAATAACAAGACACTGATTATAATGTCTGAAAATGGGTATTTGAAAATGAAATGACTGGAGATAGGCCAAGCGATGGCTCCAAACCATGAATCAATAACAATTGTTCTAATCAAGTTAGAAGTGGGTTCAATGTTCCATATAGGCATTATTACTAACACCTAAAAGGTCACTTCCTTGATTTATTATCATCAATTCCGAAATGTTAGGTATATTAATGGTTGTGAAATAAGACTAATTGGCAGCTGCGACCAGTTTCTTTCGGATACAGGGAAAAACGGAAGTTAGACAGCCAGTGCTTCCACCAACACAGTTTAATAGTCTTACACAAGTGTTCCGTGATTGTTTAGAGACTGAATCACCCTGGATGCTGATAATAGGCCCTATTGGTGACTTCATGCGAGGGAAACTACTTTGGGGTAGAGCACCATTTGCCGTTATCCCCTTGTCGCCACACAACCCAAATTCTGTGCCAGCAGACACTACAAAAGGGTGAACCTGTGTAGTCACTGCTTCTTCCGTCACGTGCACTAATATTTTTACAGAACACTGATAAATGGAGAACATTGATAAATTGAGAACACTGAGAGCAAAAGGAAAAAACACCAGAAAATCATATTGAAATACCTGATCAGATTATCAGACTTACCTTGATGTCAAATCCACATTTTGACTATCATACACGCCATACACTGAAAGACTCAATGGTACATTCCTCATGTAAATGTCTCATTTCATTTTCAGGTCATGTTATGATAATATTATTGAGTGGTCGAGATCATCAACAAAGGCCTCAACATGGGCTTGTGAGATTATATTGAACGGGAACTCCGTTTGTGAATAAATGAGATGTGTTCATTGATGCATGTTATATGGTTATGGTCAATGCATGTTTACATGTATTTCAATGGACCTTCAATTGATCAATCAAGCACGAACGAATGAAAATGTGATAGTCAGTATCACAAGATAGTCATGTTTGTATTTGTTTATGGTGAAAGTGGGCATAGCAACCCTTCAAGTCAACACCTTTGTCAAGGACTGACAACCATCCAATAAAGTCGATCGACGTGGCCATGAAATGACTCACTTTTATTTATTTTGATACCGTGAACAATGTATTCTAAACTGATAAATTGATCGCGACATTGGCAGGTTGTGACTTTGTTCCCGACAACAGGTTGTGACTTTGTCTCTGGAAAGGGGTGGTTGTGACAGCATCTTTATGGGTGCCTCTGCATGAGTGTCTGACATATGATAAATGTGCCAAGGATTGAACAATGATGCCTACATAACTGTGAAAAGCTTTATTTGGCACTAATGGTTTATAAATAAGAAACTAATAAATTAGAATTGGGTTTTTATACATCTTGAAAAAAGTTGTGTCTTATCGTGAAAAAGATAAGACAATGAACAGTTGAAGTGTACAGGACAGTAGGTCAAGTATTTAACAATTATCTTACACCACAAAAGGTTGGGTGGAGATCAAAATAAGGGTAATAAACTATCTTACAAATGAAATATACAATTATATCACAGTCATTGGTTTTCTAAAATATCTGACAATGTTACGAACAGGTCATTACATGAATATAAGCGAGCCTGATATACTTTTGATAAAACCGAATATCAGTATCCATAATATGTTTTGCGTTAAAGTCAACTTGGTATTTGAAATACAAAGCGTTTTACAGAAGTCGAGAACCGATATCAATACATGAAGAAAGAAATGGGGAATTTCTTGTACAATTTCGCTTATGACTCTCTCTGTAACTGTGCTGACACCTACAAATCACAGAACTGACACCTGAGAGCGCTGACATCTGCAAATCACAGAGCTGACATCTTAGTCACCGAGCTGACATCTCTAAGTCACTGAGCTGACATCCACAAATTACAGAGCTGACATCTAAATCACAGTGCTGACATCTATTGGTCACAGCTGGAACACACTCAGCCTCTGTTGGCGAGAAAGAAATGTTTATAATGTGCTGACTGAATGGATTGTTTCTTAAAGATTGGATGCCATAAGGCAGAGGTAGGGTGGTTCAGATTAAGTTACAGAAAGTTACCTATAGGTGTCTCTACTTATCTCCCAGTACATGTATATATGAAATTTCATACTTGTTATCACTAAATTGACCACTTTCAAGTCACCTTTCTCACTGTACATCAGAACGATCAAAACTTTTTAATCACTCAGGTCAAATTGACCACTTTAAATTTGAAGTCAACCAGAAAGCCAAAAAATGTAGTGGTATCAAGTCTACAGCTAGAAGCAGTTGGGAGTCCCGCAGGCAGAAGAGAAGCAATCCGCAACATCTAACTAGCAGTTAGGGTGCATGCAGAGGATACAGCAAAAGCATTCTGGACCAGCACAAGCAGAAGCAGACGACATCTTGGCAAGAATTTGGCTAAGCAGACATTGCATGGTGACATCAGCCAATGTCAATGAAGGTCACTTTCTTCTGGCTAGAAAAGGAAAGAAAACGGTGATTAGAAACAAAAGAGGGGATGAAGTAAAAACGTTTAAAATCAAGTGCACATGATTACAAGGATTCTAAAGTACCTTAAAGTGGGGTGAAGTTGGCCCTGTGGCCCCTAATCCAAAAATATTTTTTGGTCTAAACAATGTGAAAAATACCATAGGACAGCTTCACCCCACTTTGGGCCAATGTCACCCAATCTTACAGTGTGTCACAGTATAACCTATAATTTTACAACTTTACAATAATTTGAATTTACTTTCTGATAGAAATAAATCGGTGTTGGCAAGAGTGAATTTGTGACTCGCTCTACCAAAACTAGCCGCTTGTCGCATCTGAACTCGACAGGTTGATACGGACTTGTTGTTCATTTCCCTATTGTACACCTTTTGTGAAATCTATTACAAACTGATTTGGTCACATTTCACAAAAGGTCTACAATAGGGAAATGAACAACAAGTCCGTATCAACCTGTCAAGTTCAGATGCGACAAGCGCCTAGTTTTGGTAGAGCGGGTCACATTTGCTCTTTGCGATATGACCATCACCCAGTAGGTGCATAAGAATCAAATTTATATTTACCTCGACCAAAGTTCATGTTAATGTCTTCAATTAAATGACATTAGGTTAAAACCATTGATATGATAAGCGTGTATGCAGTAAATGACCATATCAGTTTAGAATCAGAATACACATACAGTAAAGAGAAACAGACAATTAAAGAAATTAACTAAAAAGAAATAATAACGAAAATTGTTAGTTTGAGATATGTAAATATTATAACTTCAATTTGGGCCAGGTCCAATCACCAGGGATCTTCCTATAAACAAAATTTTGGAAAATGAGATGAGAGTTGAAATGATTACAGGACTTTTTGACTTTCCACAACAAGAAACCTGGTAAATGGCCAGCACTTATGACCTGGGTTAGTTCAAATCTGCATCAGTCGACCTGATGGCAATGCAGAAAGACTGTGCCCACGGTGACTGTCCAAGCAGAATAAACGAAAGGTTGAAAGAAAATAAATGCATTTCAAACTCAATACGTTGTCATTAAAAACTTATGCTTTAGAATATCAAAACTGTATACAAATTGAAAGCTTACCTTTGATAGTAAAACACATGTACGCCTGTTGTGATATCAAACTTATCATACAGAATTTCTCAACAAGAACAGTAACATTTGGAGATAGTGAGAAGTACTGTCTTGCTAATGAAGGAGAGTGGCAAAGGGTAAGTATCTATTGATATAAGATGTTTCAAGGAGTAATGGGGTCGTAGGGAGTGGGGTTGCGGGGGGAGGGTTGGATGCAAGATTGACTGAGTTTGTGCAGTCTAGTCAATTACCCTCATCAACAGGGTTTCTACGTGACAATCTAGACTTAACGGTTTCCAAGAAGTTCTACAAAACTAATTCCAACTTCATGCATCTACTTCTCACTTACTTCCGAAATGCATCGCACCGTTTACTGACAAGTGAATTACATGAAATGGTACTCTGCATTTTGTGGGAAGAGGCCCCAAGGACAGGACCAAGAGTATAGCATAACCCCCTCGGTGATGGGGCGAATTCTGCGCAACGACACAATGCTGTGACTGGACAAAAGAAGGAGAATTCGATTAAGTGATGATGAAATTGCTAAAGACCACAACAGGCCTGTCTTGTTCAAATGCATGAAAAAGTGTGACTCTTCCGATCCTATCAGCGAACAACGTTCTTTGGCTGTGTGAATTGTGTTGGCAATACGGAAATGGGTGAAGAATTTTTGATAAGGAAGCACATCAATTTGAACTCGTTTCATGCCTACCCTCTTCAATGGTTAGTGGTTTGTCCAAGCATTCACTACTTTCTGGAGGTTAAGTGGTCTTTCGAAGCGATACTGGCTGCTTTGGCCAGCGGCCTCTTTCTGACTACTGATAGCCAACCAACAGTTCCTGTACTTGATCCAATGGGGGCAAGAGAAGACAGTAAAAGGGGAGAAGAAGGTTATTTTAGAACTTGTTCTTAATTAGTCAGAAGTTGTATTATGATGCCGACTGTTGTGACTGCTGATAATGAATTGCTAGCTCCGTAAGGACAGGTCAGTTTAAGTTTGGAAGGGTAGTTGAACGGGATTACCATCACCAAATTTGGAATCATCTTAGCACCGCTGGTATTCCATTCCAACAGATGAACAGAAATATTTGGATAGTGGACTAATAAACACTTATGGATACTGGGGAACAACATCTATGATGACAAACAAGTCGTGATTTGTGGAGGGACAATACGAGAGTCGAAAAAAACTTTGGAGGTAGGATTGAACTCGGAAAGCTTTCTGTGGCTCATCACATACTGGAAGCAGTATACAGTGTGTCCCATAAGATGTAGCACGTGTCATTTTCATGGATGCTTGAAAGAACAACTTTGTGGCTGTTTTTGGTTTCGTTACGTCATGCAAGTAGCAAGAAGAGAAGTTCCATACTTTGAACACTCTTACAATGCCACCTTTAGGACATACTGCAACAGCAAATATAACAGCTACAGGTTTCAGGATTGGTACATTGTATTACATACTGAGTTTTCTGGCAAAGAGTCTCTGGCCTCCAAGTTGCAGTCCTCCGGGTCACTACGTGAACAAACACTCGTATGGTTTAGTAATGAAGTGTGATATCATTAAGGCCTGGTTCCACTTGCACATTTTCCGCTGTGGTCGCTGCTGAATAAACCACTGGGGCTGAGCGTAGTTTGCAGACGCAGCAACTCCAGCTAGAAAACTCCACAATGGAACCAGAGATATTAGAGGCGGGCATTATTATTGGTAAAATCTTTGATAAGGGCTATAGAATCACCAAAAGTAAAGAGCAGCCTTGGAATTTGAAGCAAATACGATCACAGATCTTTAATAACAAAAATCTTTTCCTTAACTGGTCTACCTTGTTAGGGAATTGTGTTTCATAACAAAGCGTATAACAAATCGGCAACAATTTGATAAAATGTGAAATATTTATAACAAGTGTCCTGGCAACGAATGCCAAATGTTCAGAGAATTTACTCAAAAATACCTGAATTTTCTGCAATAAAGAAAAGATTTAACACATTACTTTGATTGTGCAAGTGACGTTTGTCAGTTGGTGCATCAAGACGAGAAAAGTTGAGATACTGAAAACCTGAATAGTTTCATCGATCTGTTAGATTGTCTCCCCAAGAATCGATTCAATGCCTTTTTCATAAACAGCTTTCAGGGCCAAGTAACAGGTTGTTCCAATTCAAAATGAAATAGGCGATTGTACTATCTTATTTTCGATGTTTTTTTCTGTGACACTAAGAGTGTGTTTTCAGAATTTTAAAAATAAAACAGCCAAGGAAGTATTCAGGTTCGTGGGGATTTAAAACAACAAGTTAGCATGATACCATTATCTTCTTACAGTTTTACCTATCGATATTTACAGTGTAAACAATATAAACTAGTGTTATGGCAGTCCTGAGTCGGCTGAAATGTAGTTTGCCTCATGATTTTTAAAAGCCAATGACTGTTCAGTCCTTATCTTTGCCAGGCAAACCAACCACTCCTCTTCTTCACCGTGGAAATGCTTTCCAAGAGCACCACATAACAATAAAGTCATTTGGCAGTTTGATATTTTCCAGAGAAAGAATGACTAACCAATTCCCAACATGACAGGCAAATACGACAGTGAAAAGCAGATGATAGCTTCACCTGACTCAAAATACTGCAAATTCCATTTGTCTTTGGCGACGACCAGACTAACTTCATTTCCACACATATCGGTTTATCAGCGATAAGTCTTTTGTGTGTGCAAAGTGGATGAGCAAACCTTTCCAAATGTCATTGCCATGCCTGTCAATTTCGAGGTTAATGGTTAAATTGCAGTTCCTTGTTGAAAAAGGAGGATGACTCTCTAACAGCAATGGTTTCCTCCATGTGTTCTAGATAGGCCGGTATTGTTCTGATAGCTAATAATACCTTGATGGCCAACTCATAACCGAATATTTACTCAGTGATAAAATGTTGCCAATGATAACATTTCTTGTTGTTCCAATATTGTATCAACTGATGGGTTGCCAGGCAATAAACTAATTAGCGGTCAGACCTCCAATCTCCACCTGAATACAAACTGCAGTAGAACCTCTCTATCAAGGACATCCTAACTGACAAATGTGTGCTTAATTGAAATATGTCCTGTTCACAGGGGACAAATTCAATGGAAATGACCAATTTGGGACCAAATGTGTTGTCCTAAATAAAAACGATGTCCTTGAATGATAGAGAGGGGTTCGCTCAGGGAGGTTCCACTCTATGACCTTTTAGACAGAATGGAATTCGCATTATCAATAGTGAAAAATTCGAACAGTCAAAATGCAAAATCCATCACCAACAGTATTAAACAGAAGCGGAGCAGCACCTCACGGCGAAGAGCATATGAAAGAAGCAGTGCAAAGTGCAACAACCCATCACCAATTGCATACACGGCATCTGATCTTGGCAGTTCCATAAAATTGGTAAATTTTTTCATCACCAATATTTTTCACGCCAGGGCATTTAAGATTGGGAGTTGAAATGGTATACTTTGAAATTTAGATTTCGACAAAGAACAATACTAGTTGGAAAGCTAGCAGAAACTACTCTCCAAGATTTCAAATGAACACCACTGGTACCAGTTAGGCAGAGATCACCAATGGACCGATCGAAGTCCAATCAAGCTATCACCCACCAATCGACCTGCGACTTTGGTGAAATACCATGAAACAGCTCAACTGGCCTACCGCCCTTCCATTGAGGAACCTTACCGGCTAGTTATTTTTCTCAATGTCTCGGATTACAAGCTTCGAGAAAGCTGCCAATACAAGAACAAATGCAATGTAACAGTGTGTGCAACCCAAGCAGAATTCAAAGTGCAAAGAAAGTAGAACAAGTCCAATCACCTGAATGGTCCGGGGTGGTGCACAACTTTCTGGTATTCTGGTATTCTCTTCGCCTCGCCCAACAAGCCATCCTCCTCGCCCAAACTCTGTGGGAACTGCTTCGTATGAAGTGCCGCCAACTGTTTATTTTTGTTCCTGGCGAGCGAACTGGACAGTTTGGATGCGGAGATAGCTGGTGGCATTTTCGTATTCGAGGACAAGTTGTTCATTCTCGGCGACGTAAAACTTGCACTTCCTGTTCCCTTCTTCGGCCATGACCTTGGACGTCGAACTTTCCCCTTGGATAACTTCGTACGGCTTCCTTCCGATTTTTTACGATTTGCTTTTTCGAGGACGGAATCGGATACTGCTTTGTGTTGCTCGTCTGTCTCCTCTTTCTTGGCAGTTTTGTCTTCCTTCGTACGATGTTTGCCTTTGCCTTTGCCAGTCATATTACCAAGGAGACCCAGGCGTCCTGCTCGAGCCAAGACATCCTTGGCCGACTCCTTGACTTCTTCCACCTGAAACATAAGATCCAACAGAAGTGAAAAAATCATGTTTTCATCTCAGAGTTGTATAATCTTTGAAACTAAATGTAGCCAAGTGATTTGAAAATAAGCTCCTTTGCTGGTGGAAGGACTTTAGCAACAATCCACGATTAAACCAAATTTTCAAACTTACATCTCTGACCATGAGAGCAATAAAGCACCCAGTATTTTCCGACGAGGCGTCGAATTTGATGAATCTATGGTTGTGACTATAACCTGGCAGTTTCAGTGCTGTATCAAGGCGTTCGTTCTCATCAAGCTGTTCTCCGAAGCGATTTGGAGCATCGAGCGGGAGAAGTGGTCGCTGGAGTCTGTAAGCTGGGATCCTCCTCGTCATTTGGACCTGGTTGCTGAATTCCAAGACTTTCGAGACGACCTTGTCATTTTCTGTGTCCTTGATCGACCTGGTCATGTACACGAGGTTATGAACTTTGGTAACTGGAAAAGATAACAATTGATTTTAAACGCTTCACTTTACTAGGGACATGATAAGGCAAAGAAATCAGTCTTTGATGGACAGAAACCTGAGCTCAGAGCACACCTGAGACTACAATTGAGCTATGAATCTGATGTTTCAATAGATTTGATAGAACTCTTAGTCCTATCCAATATGTGCAACTGATCTTGCCACTAGGTGTGTTCTATATCATTGTACCCATTGTATTAACATGTGAGGTTACCACTTGATTGGACATGTAGTTTCATGACATGCTAAAATCAAACGAAGATCTTTTTCACACCACTGAAATATTGCCTCGCCACAGCTAACTCCATACTCACACTTCATACAATGCTTGAGATACTGGTTGTGTTTCGCAATGAGTTCACCAATCTTAGAGCTATCATACTCCCCTGCTGACAGATCTTTCAAGATGGACATATCTGAAATGTATGATAAAACGTCATTACCTACTAAAAGTAGTTTTAGCAAAGTTATATCAAGAGGTAGTCGGCTACAGCCACAGGTGTTTGACAGGAATAATCAGCTGTGACTTTTTTTGGGACTGTCAGTACGGCAGCTTGCTTCTAACAACATTAAATTAAGATGGTTTTTAGTATATCCCGTTACATTTAAAATTCTGCTTTATCTGAGCTTTTATCGTAATGTGTTGATGCAAAAGCGTTACCTTCTCCCTCTGTGAGTATAAAGTCAATGGGATCAATGATGCCTGTCTTGCTGCACTCGGCTGTCAGCAGTATTGACCGCACACCACGGAATCTTACGTCGTCTGCTTCTACTTCTTTGAAGTTTTCTGATATGATTTTCACATCTGTACCAGCAGGTCAGGGAGAATTTTTGATTGTTTGCTGATGACAAGGAAACCGCAGACCTGGTATCCTCATCCCTTCTGCTAGTTTCCCGAGGGCCTACTAGCGTAGAGACGAGGAGGCTGAGTTGATAAGTAGAACTATTTTACCTCATACCTTCTACAAGATTCGTCCTAAGGACTACTAGCAAAGGGACAAGGGGCTGAGTGGACTTAGCTGGAATACCATTCAGACTGGTATACAAACATTATCGCATTCTGACGTCATAATCCACAACATGCACATGGCAGTACTGTACATCGTAGTAATGGATGCACATCATCTGAACCAAGCATGGCGGTATGATCTAAAAATCACTGCACTCATTGGACTTATCATTTGTTAAAGGATACATTTTGCAGCTCCACATTCGTCCAGTTTACTCGTGACCTGGTGCATGTGATCTTCACCTCGGATCCCAAATGCAATGATTGCAGTATCCGTGTCCTTTGTGAGACTAGCCAAGTGGGCAGCGATGAGTCCTGAGCCAATGTTGACCTGCATGATGTCAGTACCTTCTGCCAAAACTGATTTCACAACATGAGGGGCCAGGCAACTTGATTTGTCCTGAAAGAGAATGTCAGGAAAAGGTATTACCTTTTGGTATACAATACTTTGCTTCCAGCTGTGGTTTTACACCAGTTAGTAGAGAAAATCCGAACTCACTATTGAAATCAATCAAATCATGCAAAGATGTGTGTTTTTTTCGGACAAGAGTATTTTCATATACAGCACAGGTCGTTGGAGCTGTGAGTTTGTGATTGTCAAGTCCAGAGATAAAAAGGTTTAGATAACTATACGCTTAAAGAGACTTGACTTTGTTGACAAGCACTGTGCCAGCCCTCAAACTGATTGCCCCCAACTTCTTAAGCCCAACAACTAACAACCAGTAGGAGCAGAACTGAAGACCTAGCTGTCGGGATCACTGGATGAACTTGGCCAGACTGGCGTCTTTGTGACTGCTACGGAATTGAGTGTATGTTGGCCATATTGAACGCAGAAGAAGAAGAAACTGTACCACGAGAATCTTACCTGAATGATGAGTTCATGGCGTTCAAACAGCAAGTGAGTTTTGAGGAATTCGGCCTGATCTGACGGGAATACTAGAGTATCAGTGCAGTGATCATCCAACCTGAAACACTGCCCTTCAAACGGTTCAGGTGAGTTGGTAACAAACCGGAATCCCTCGGAGCGGAGTTCCTCGATCACACCAGTGACTCTGGAAAGGGAGGGGACAGAGAGTAACATTAGAATACCAAGTTTGATTGTAAACACAAACTGATGGAGGCGTGCAATTTGGTATTATATGTAATTAGGAAACACTTTAGAAATGTTTGTGGTTTTGCCTCTGATGCTGTGACATTACAACATGACGTACTGATCTGAAAATGCAACCAGAGGGTATCTCAGTCTGTAGGAACAACCCAGACCTGTGCAGATGTAGCTAAATCGGACAACTTGGGTTTCAACTGCGTGCTTAGGTTCAAATTCAAAGAAGTAATGGTCACAGTGAAATCACTAACTTTCTCTTTAGTTGATTGACCCATGCATAGATGGGGAGACTGGTCTTGAGCTCCTCTTTCTCCCGTAAACTTTCTGGCAGTAGATGGTCGACGGACAGGGCGTTGGCTTTGATACGATTCTTGGCAAGGGAGGCATTCAGCTTCGTCTTGCACAAAACAATTGATTTCTCAATGTCCTTCAGTAGCGGGTCTAACACTTCCCCGTCCAGTGGGGTGCGAAGCTGGAATTTACGCTTCTGAAAGTCATACAGCATGACTGTTGTGATCCCTTCTTCCTCTTTGTACTGGAAGAGAATACAGAAGCATTAGGTAACTGCAGAAAACAAAACTATCTCTACAAGGGTTTAAACTTCAGACCTATTGGTTAGTTACAAGGGCACATTAGGGGATTCTGGTTTGTTTTTGTAACTGTGTGTTTCAAACAACTGCATGCCACACCATTAAAACTTTCAGTGCCGGCATTTCAGTTTGCATTTCAGCGAGTTGAGTTTAGGTCGGATGGCACAGAAAGTGTAAATTCTGTGATTTGCTCTTGGGATACCTAGCAAGTGGCAAAAGGGGTTGTGATGTGGTCTCAAACCTAAAACATGCCAGCTTAAGTGTGCACACCATCATAACACCTGGATTTGCGGGGAGAATCACAAAGGCATATCAAACAGGTGCATGTGTGAACTTCTCCCAAGCTATCAACTTTCAATTACAAAAATACAACAGACCCCCCAACACTTAAACTCCATCAAAGGCAGAATGATGTCTAGCCGAAACAAACAAAAGAGCAGAAAATAACAGCTATCGGCATAAACAAGAAATCAAAATCAAAATTAATGCAAGTGCCCATGGCATGGTATAACTAAAACTGATGAAAAAAAACAAACAACTGGCTCGATCCAAAATTAGGAAGTGTGTCATTGGTAAGAGCTCAGTGACCACGATTCATCAGTCTATGAAGCCAATAAATAGGGAAGAAGCATTTAATACATCAAAAGGGACATTTCACATCACATGTTACCTGGGGAAGCTCTTCTGAACTAAAAACCTGGAAAGTTTCAGAATTGTGAAATTACAATTGAATATAGGAAAAGGATAAGCTAAGGAATGATGGGATTCTATTTTGAAACTGATGACAGAACATGAGATTATTTTAACGGACCACAAGCCTACAAGTAGCTTAGTCTAGGAGGGGTTGTTTTTCTTGAAAAATAGCCACTAGGGGTATTCTGAATAGCTTTGAAAATAGTCAGAATCATCTTATTTATAATGAGTTATTATTCCAACTATACTGCAATGTCTTAGATTTATTTATCCACACATCTAATATATTCTTTGATATATTCTTTGAAAAAGAGATTAAGAAGAGGCGCCCACATGTTGACGGATGAATTTCATTAGCCGTAAACATATAACTGATACGATAGTGACTCATACTTGAATTTCATTAGCCATAAATATATAACAAATATGATATGGTGACTCATAACAGCCCGAAATAAACTGACTTTCCTTTTCATACAAATCTTCCCCCCTTCCCATGTTGACAAGTTTGCATTTGAAATGACATTTGTCTCATCCTGATGTGTTTTTAGATGAAAATAATGCAAAATCATCCAAGTATGAAACAGACCAGATATCGAAGGAGCGGCGTGGTCTAGCGCTTTGAAGTGAGGTATCCTGAATAACTTGAGTGCAGAGCGAATCCTGGGGAAGAAATACATCAAGTGTTTTGCCACAGGAAGCACAGACCTTTGCTGGATTGACAGCTGTCTGTTAAATTCATATATCATTCACCTGTCCCTGCCCTGGGGCCCTGCCTAAGGAAGACTTGTCACACTTCATAGTATCATGCACCATACCTCAGTTCAGCTGAATTCAGAGATTTACATCCATAATGTATGAATTCTAGATTAAATACGAGTGATTTATATGAGCTTGTTTATTACACATGTACTTTTAAAACAGGATTAGGCCTAACATTCACAGAATACTAAATCAAGATTTTATTGATATCATTGCCATATCTTACGTCCAAATGTCTATATACACGACTTGTTTTTTATTGTCTGGGCTTAAATCGAGACATTCATGACCAGCAATAAGCTGGGTTGTTAATATGACAGGATAGCATCCAACTGCGGCAATGCAAGGGAGTGCTCAGTAAAGTTTGGAAAAAAACCTTCTTGTTTTTGTTACAATACATCACATCGTTTTGCGTTTCAGTCAACCTACCTCAGGAAATTGTGAGAAAAATGCAGTTTCAGCAAGCATCACTTCCAATACTTGCTGATCTGGAAAATGACAAGGAAATATTGATTAACATTTATTCTCTAATTTGCCATCATTTGGTCGTACCCTTCCCAGATCAATGGACCTGTACCGAAAATACATTAGCGAGTCGATATCAGCATCCTGGATGAAATTGGTATTGACTATACCAAGCTGTGACTAGGTGACAACCAGGTGGAGTCTTTAACGACCGATACTTTCTAAAAGGATCCACAAAATAGAGAGTGCCATGCTCACTGATCAATCAGTAAAGGTGAATGGCTATTGATTATGACTGGCTTAGCCATCGACCCATTTGAAGAAGTTCCTAGCAAGTCTTCTGAGAAGTGACAAATAAAAAACGATAAAGCAAATAAAAATGAGATTCTCAATGACTGATCATATACCTGAGCTTTAACCTTTAAAAGTATTTGTGTGTACTCGGCAAAGGTTAACTCAACTACTCACATTTCAGAGTATTAAATGCCAATTCAAACGTTAGTCTCCTCTCATCCTCGTCGTCGAAATCCAGCTGTGGAATTTCAACATCTGGTTGTGGATTCTGGTTAGTGTTAGCCATGAAGTTTGGTGCGTGTCGAGCAAACATCACCTCATCTGATTCCTCCACGTGGCGTAGCGCCTTATACAACAAACCCGCATTCTTGAAAATATGATGAGAGTAAAAACACGGCTCTTTCTGAAAGTAATCAGCCAGCGATTTCTTCTTTTCGACATGCACAATAGGGAACGATTCCTCCATCTTGGGTTTTGTAGCTTCTTTTTCTTTCTTTAGGAGGTACTGCTCAGCCCATTTAGCAATGTCACTAGTCCCACGTGCACTCCTCAGTTGAGATGTTGACAATAATGGGGTATCCCCGCCAAAGAGAGGAGATTTTTGGACTCTGGGTCCTAGAGTGGAAGAAGATCCCACCCCTAGTGTCGATAGGGGCGTTGAGGACCTGCACTGGAGGCCAGGTACCAGCGATGTGGTCGATGCTACGCCGAATGTGGTGCTCACTTCATAAATAGGGGGCATGGCTTGGCCTGAAAAGATAAAATCAACAGAAATCAGGAATTTCATCAAGCAGGCAGGGGAAGGGGGTTTGGTCAAAAATCTTAACCACTGGTGAGAAAAAGATTCAAAAGTTACCATAAAGACTTGAGAACCTGTCAGCTCTTACCTTTTCATTTGACTAGTTGAGGAAGAAATCTGCATGATTTTAAATTGAGTAGCAGGCTTTAGAAATCGATTGGTGCCAGAGAACTTCACCTCGCATTCCCATCTGTCATACTGACAAGAAATTTCTCAATAAACTGTTGATATAATGCCATTAATGGTACCTCAGTCATTGCCCCAACTAGTTCCAACTTGGCCTAGCCCATTTGACCGAACAGGATACAATTGTTAATGTTACAGCTTTAAGGCCTACAAATCATTAAATTCATACAACATAAAGCCTTTAGAACATATCACTAAAGAATTTCATGCCATTTTTAAATTGATATGAACCCTCCCAATCCTCTCTTACATGAAGATCACTTTAGCGATTTGACACTTGAAAACAGATTAATACGAGCCAAATGAGATCATGACGCCGTAAAGAATTAGCATTTTTGTAGGCCTATTTCAAATAGATTTACTTCGTCTGATATTTTCATGTTAAAGGGATTAGAGCTGACAAGTGAAGATAGCAGAAACACATTAAAGTTTTATAGATCATGATTATGACACACTTGAAACACACCGTCACGTTTTTTTAACTCACATCAGGAGATCAGTCCCGAAGTTCTAATTGATTTCAAGTCTGGGTTTAAGATTGAGCATACTATAGCCCCCTTACCTGGGCACATTTTTTAAAATGTATACAATGAACTAGCAAAAGACATATGTAATTCAAAATAATAATACTAATAATTTTCTACTGGGGAATGAACAACTGAAGTTGAAATTTTCATTTAACACATTTCTAGTGGCCACAAATTTGTTTCAGGAAAAAAGATAGATACTCAAATATATCATCTTGGAGTAAAAAACAAAATAATTGTCTTACCCCGAAGTTCTCCATTGTAAATGTGAGCCTCACCAGAGAGATATCCACTGTTTGACTACCACCGACAGAATGACACTGTCGACCATAATCAATATTGACCACATTATCAAATCACTTTGGAGACTGATTAAATCAGTTTGTTATTGGCCACGCGAGGGGGCATTTCATAATCCAGAGTTTGACAATCACCGACAGAACAATAGAGTCAAGTCGAATCAATATTGAAATCATTACGAAATCACTTTGGGACTGATCAAATCTGAGTGACCACAGGCCCAGTGGGAGGATATTTCATAGCATTTCATAGTTGAGAGATATCCACAACATGACCACTACCAACAGTGTAAAATTAAACCAATATTGACCACATTATGAAATCATTTTGGAGAGCAATCAAATCAGTTGGTGACTGACATTAAATTAGTCAACATTATCAAAATGAACAGCCACATTTTGGACTGTCATGGGCCTCTCATCAAATTCGGTGGACCAAACCTCAATATGATGTTGTATGCTGACTTTCCCTATCATTTTTTCAGCACATTAGCAACAAGACAAATAAATGGGCAAGTTTCACCGTCAGACACGATCCATTAGCTTCATCATAACAGTTTAATTGATTAGTCCTTTATAAACCACACCAAGTTAATGGAACAGTTATTTTAGTATCACATGAAAAGAGATATAAATGGGCTGCTATGCGATTTGTCAGTGAAAGGACGAACAGAATTTTGGATCAATATTATTTACATTTTGGTGACTTTCCAATGGATGAAATGACTTTATACACTGCTGTCGTAGTCCACAGTAAAGACAAGGTGGTACAATTATAGCTGTGGGACAATTTTAGCCTCTGTGCATTTGAGGTTTAACGCCATGCAGCCCTTCTCAACTATGGGCTGTTAAATGAGGGTTACTTAATATTTGAGTTTGGCTATGGTTGTTTCAATCTGATTCTTGGAGTTTGTGATGGAGTGGATGAGAGGGTAGTTTCTTAATCTTCTTGGGTTGGGCTATAACTGTACCTGACTTCACCACACACTGCACAAAGTAAGAAGAGCCTTCAAAGAAAGAACAAGGTACACTCACCCCCACAATCGACAGACAATTCACTACCTCCATGCTTCTCTATCCAACAACCTCAGAGGCAGAATTGATTTGTACCTCTTTTTTCTTTCCAACGTAACTGTCAGTGAATTATTTGAGAAGTATCCTTCAATTATTAACCGAAAACTAGCACCCACGTTCTCAATTTAGAATAATTTGGTCCAATTTGTCAAGCAAAATGTTATCCCTTGTCAGTGAATGCTCAGAATGATCTGAATTGTTCCTTTTGATGAAGAGATTTCGTGAAAAGACGAACTTGCCCATCAAGTACTTCATTGAATGATATCTGTCTGGATATGCGATCTCGATATGCCAATTTTCCATATAAACGAACCAAACAAACTCAAACAAATTCCGCCCCATGCGGCAGTTGTTGGCTACTTAAATGGTCAGGTTGTCATGTTTAGTCACGATATGGCACCGATTAGCTAGGCCAATTCACCCCAAAAGATTGGGTCAGGACTTTGGTACATTCCGGGCACTGCATGTTTCGCAGTCAGGCCAAGAAAAAAGAGCAAGTTTTGTTAGCTGTTACTTATTAGCTTTTTGATCTTGTTGGCTTGCAAAAATGTTCCTTTTTTGGCTTCAGAGGTCAGGCAAGGATCTCCGTTTTGTGAGTTGTCGCCCTCCTGGGGAGTTTTGCCATTCACATCCTGGGCTTTTTACTATATCTTGAGGTATGAAACACAGCGTTCTTTTTCTTGGCCTAATTGGTGCACATGAATGCGCCCAAAATTAAATGATATCCATGAAAGGACTAGGAAAACCCATGTTATTAATACAAATATATATGAAATATATATGAAAACTCTGACCGTATTTACCCTGAAGTTAATCTGGGCACTTAGTTGGATCAGGTAACAGAATTAACCAGATTTAAAGGGTCAAGTTTTTATGTCAATGTCAACCTGATTATTTAGAAAAAACGTCACATTATGAAGACACACTTTCAACTCATAGGACTAAAATTCTTGACCAATCTGAAATATGGAATTCATATTACCTTCTCAACAATTACAATTATTTCACATCCTATATTGCACTAGTTGCTATCGTTCATCAATCAATGCAACACTTACCAAGCCTGTCATTATTTAATTGAATATCTTATTGGTCATTAATTCTAATTGATAATATCAATATTTCTTGTCCTGTGATTTATCATGACTGTCAACATTCTAAATGTCATTTATGCAATAATCTTAGATTGGAGCTGGTTCTTATACGAGAGCTGCACGCCTAGACACAGGGTGCGAGGAATTTTTCCATTGACAAGTCATCATGAACAATTCGTCCATGTTGACAATTTGTCCTCTAGTTCATCGTGGACAATTTTATTCTTAGGACAAGTCATTCTCATGTACTATGGGACGATTTGTCCTCCTGAACAAGAGGACAACTTTTCCTGGACAAGTCACTCTGAACATTTCATCCCTATCGACAATTTGTCCTCTAGTCATACTCATAGACAATTTGTCCTCATGGACAATTTCATCCTCGGACAAGTCGTCCTCATGGACAATTCACACTCAGGGACAAGTTTTCACAGTGAACAATTTGTCTTGTGCAGCTCAATCTCCTCATCGATAATTCGGCCCCCGAGGACATAACACATCAGACTCGGAGTCAAGGCATGGAGCGTCCTTCTGTAGTCTAGGTTTGAATTCTTCGGTGTCACTTGTATTGGTCAAATATAAGGAAATCTCACCTTGTATCTCCTTAAGGATTCCAAAGAAGAATGATACTTTTATCCCAATTTCGATGAACTCAAGCCAAATGAAATTCTTCTTTGTACCAATCCGACACAACACTAAGTCGCAGAGACAGGGTAACTAACAAATGAAAATATGATGCATTTCGTTATCCGACAGTCACTAATTGGTATTTTGCTAATTAATGAAGGATAGGGTGAGGGTCACGATGGGCATCGGTGAGAAATATTAAAAGAATGTCTTCAAAACCTTTGCTTCATTCCATTTACAAGGCTTTCCTCAGACAGAATTGTTGCTATATTGAGGGACATCCTGATCAAACATGTTCAAGGGACAATTGCGATCATTCTGATATTGTGAAAAGGTTAGGAACAGGTCAATCTGAAACATGACACTTGGAATTGAAGAACTTTTATATTTATTCATACTATAAGTGACACTGTGGGTGCCTAAATGACATAGCTACAAAAGTCTATCTAGTCAAAACGTTCATAAAAGATTCACTTTGTGATGCAACAAAGTTACAATGTAATTGTAGGACATGGACTGAGTTCCTTGAGACTTCAGTACCACTCTCTGGAGCCTCAGCCAATTCCTCACCAGCCCATTTGCGTGTCCAGACTCTCTCAGTCAGTGTATGAAATGTTAATACCATTTATTAGCCACCTCAATAGATCACGGTCAATTTGTTCTACCACATTGCCACACTTGATTAATCATTCATTGAAAATAAGCAGTAAATCTATTCCAGTTATCACATTTACCGTGTTTACTATCTTAAGCCACTCTGGTGCAAAAATTCCCAATTTCTATCACTGAATTTCAAACACAAACACAATTTTAGTCATTGACGATATCCCAAAGCAAATGCAATTCAAGTCCATTTGAAATGAAAAGTCTTTTGATGATTTAAACTCATGTATGTGGCTTCTATTCTATCATGTTACAAAGAGGTCAGTGATCTTCCTGTGAACTCCAAATAATACTTCAGATTTTCACAACCGAATTGGCCATCCAATAAAAGGCTCTTTTTGAAAAGGATAGGGATAAAATTCAAGGCCACCATCCCAATGATAAATTGAGGGCTATTCTATAACCTGTGATCCTCCAAAGTTTGCTGTCCTAGTCACGGAATGATGATATAAATGTGGAATTGGATCAAACTTTTGCATCATAATCTGAGGTCAGTTGTTTATTTGGATCAGCTCACCCCAAGAATTTTACTAATTAAACATAAGAGTGACCAGAGACCAGCTAATCTAATTTCACACTAAACTTGGTATTACTAAAATCAAGCAAGTGGGGTGGCATGAAACATGGGCATTTTGACTGAGTATAGATATTTTTCCCCTGAGGAAAAAGATTTCTTACAGAATGTATACTGGAGGATTAACAGAACAAAAGAATTATGCAGCAATATTCTGAGCTGGATTTGCAAGTGGACTGTCATATTTGTACACACTCTGTGAGAATAGAGACCCTTGCCTGACAAATAAGACATAAACTGTGGCATGGAGCAGTTTTGAGGAGATTCTCATGCAATGCACTACATCAAAGTCTCAAAATAAACATTGGTATTGAAATTGCTCTCTCAAGGAGAATAAATTTGAATTTCCTGAATGGGACTTTTAAACTTATTCACACCTGCGGTGTATGGACGTGAGGCTTTGTCAATGTTTGTGCGGTAAACAAATTTATGAATTCCTCCAGTTGTGCGTAAAATATGGCCGCAATGGTGTATTGTACAAATTCACAATACGCTCTTTTTTCATTGACATGCGAATTTTATGAACAACAAACAAAATATGAGATGCATTCCAAAAGTTTTTAGGATAAACAAACACAACTCTTACACTTTTTGAATCAGATTTTTAATATAATTTACAAAGCCACTTCTTTGGTTATAACTTCAACAGGAAAAGCAGTGTCAGAGAAAAAATTTTATCATCAATCAATCATCATTTAACTAACGTTAGCTAATTGACCTACCAACTACACTTACAAATAAATAAATAGCTGTGTGACATGAACTGAGAATAGGACATTACTTTTCTCGGATACAGTTTAGTGCACACCTCGCCCTGGTTTGGTTGGCATCTGAGCGCTGACCAGCCGTCTTCATGCATTTCACTCTTGGTATCGCTGGAACAAGGGGTCGAAGTCACAGGAGGCTCTGGCATTGTCTGCAGTAGTTTGCACAGGCCTTCCGACGTGGTACAAAATACATCATCTGTCACCATCATCATCATAATCATAAGGTATCTTGGCCCAGATTTGATCCTTTGCCACATGGTACTAAATGGTTCCTCTTTGTAGAAAATGCCCATTTTCACGTGCCTGTGAGTGATGCTCAGCTCTGCAGTTGCATGTGCGTGAGAAATGAAGGAAACTTCGGAAGAGAACGGGGATAAACAACTGAAGATAATTCAGTATAAGCACTTACCCAGCCATTGTTTTGGCACGTGCCGACTCTTAAAGTTGTGCTTTATCAAAAGAATACGGCTATTAATCGATCAATCAACTATGAATGGGATCATTGGAGCGTAAATTAGGATTACAGAAATCGACGTTTTCAAAAGACGAGCCTCGCTACGAGCGTGACGTCACGGCGTTAGAGGGCAGCACTCGTCTGTTTGTAAACAAACGCACGTGTATGGATTGCACCAGAATCCGGAAATATCTGACATTTGGGCTGGCCTCAGTTTATTGCACAATTAGGTGAAAATCATGGAGTTTTGAGCGGTATATAAGACAGTGGCTGCCATCAGACACCAGTTTATGGATACAGTGATAATCTGACTGCCATTCTGAGAGTGCATTTTTGGACAGCAAAATTTAAGAGCCAGAGCAGGATGGCCGAGGCCAGTAGCAGCAGTAATGACATGGACATGGTGAGTTTTTGTCCCAGGTTTTCATCATCATCATCATCATCATCATATCTTTGACTTGATAGCAACACTCACAGGTCAACTCCTAAAAGCATGGTGAAATGGTTGCTGTGTTGGGCGGTTTTTGGTTGTATTTGAAAAACTGTACACCGATTGTTAGAGCCTGCCTGGCATTAAATAAAATGACAACAACTCGAGACCCTGCTTCTGTAGGCCTTCCCAGCAACATGATATGCTTAACAAATAACGCAGTAACACATGTTTTTGTTATGAGGGTGTGATTAAGCATGTTGTTCATTATTTCTTAATTCCAGGTGTCCGTTGAAGATCTCTCCATGAGAGAAGCTTTAAAGATGTGTCGAGAGACGACCACCATTGAGACGATCATTGCCTTAACAAAACATGAAAATCCCATCGTCAGGCAAAATGCGCTCAAGCAAATGTGTCCGTGTAGGGTCAAGGAGGACTTGTCCGACTTCTGGGCCAGAGTTCTGCAGATGACACATGACGAGGCAGACAATGTAAGGCAGCAGGTTCTGCACACACTCTGTGATGGGTCACCAAACCACATGGAATATGAGGCAAGTGAAAACAAAGTTCTTTTTAATCTTTTTTGAACAACCATAACAAAGAAAACCTGTTCAAGCAAGACTCCCAGTGTAGTTAGCGACGGAATGACAGAGAAAAGCACAATGAAGTGACAACATTTAGGAGGGAGATTTAACTTTGTATTTGAGCTGACTATTAAAAGACTGATACTTTCAGTAGAACCATTATAGTCTCCACCAAAAACATTCTTGGGACTGATAAATGCCCCAAATGAGGTGTCCTGATTACAGATGTCAAAATGAACAGAAAGGACAAGTTTAGTTCAACATCAGTTGTACTACAAGTGGTGTCTGCAAAGAGAGTTTCTTCTATAAAGGCCATGGGAATTATTAATCCTGTTTACCGTCCACCTCCCGCATGGGTTCTGAGCGAACATGAAATATTTTCATAATTTTTTAAAAAATCTATTTATTTTATTGTTGCCATCACTTTTTTATTTAAATAATCTTTCCAGTGGTTCATCTTTACCTTAAATGATTGAAAAACACAATAAAAACTTGGCAGGGTAGGCTCTTCATCATAATAATGACATTTTTTCAATGCCTCATGTTGATGACCGACCTGATTTCCATTTACTGGAACTTGCTGAATCGCGTGTTTTGACCAGTAAATCGGACTGTAAACCAATAATGAATAATGAAAAATGAAAAAAAGCCTCATCATCTTTTTAAATCTCTCGGACGGTAAACAGGATTAATCATTCCCATGGCCTAAACTATGCATTATTATTGGATATCACACCCCTATACAAATGATAGAGCAAACATTTTATAACTTTGTTTCAAATTTTGCAGGTGATAGCAGCTGTAGAGGATTTCAACAGGGATCCTAACCCCAAGATCAGGCGAACAGCACACAAGGTCCTCGGAACATACCGCAAGAAGAGGAAATGGAACATCTTGTGAGAGCCTCCCCGAAGAAATTTCAGTTGAGGAAACTGCAATGCGGATGTATCGTCCCAGAGAGAGTGGAGTCACCGAGTCAAGATGGCGCTGTGCTGGAAACCACAGTGATTTCGCATGGCGCTGCACGGGAAACTGCAGTGATTGTATAATCATCCAAGAGTGAACCAAGAAGGTCAAGGATGTGTTGAGTTTTGATTTGAATTGAGAGAGACTTAGTTTCTACTCCATGCAAGATTGTTTTGAAAATCTAAACCAGAGATATTGGACAGTATTTTTGGATCAAAAATTTGTCAGTTCCATTCTATTTGACCTCTGTGATTGTATAATCATCCAAGAGTGAACCAAGAAGGTCAAGGATGTGTGGAGTTTTGATTTGAATTGAGAGAGACTTAGTTTCTACTCCATGCAAGATTGTTATGAAAATCTAAACCAGAGATGTTGGACAGTATTTTTGGATCAAAAATTGGTCAGTTCCATTCTATTTGACCTCCGCAATCAAAACATCCCTCTATTATGAAGAAAAGTTAACATCAGTTCAAAGGATGTCCTTTAATAAATATAGTGGTTTTACTGGATTTGAAAGGTATAAACATAATCATCTCTGCAGCCAACCACAATTATGTCCTCAATACAAACAGGGGATGAGAACACCTCGCCAGGAAGATGTCTTTGATACATCATCTCCCCAGACATGACATCAAGAATATACATTGTGCCTCTAGTGGAGAAAAAACAAACTATTGTCACGCATTTTTCACAAGATTTTCCTCCACTGCAATGACACGATTTATTCCTAATTTGTTGAGTTTCTTTTGAAGGGCTGTCATTTGTTCTCAAATGATCATCACAAGTTTTACTGGCAGTCACATCACACACTCTTTCCTCTGTTCCTTCAAAACGTGTTTTCAGTTTATCCTTGGCAGTTAAAGAAAATGTGAATGGGGTTGCAAATACTGAGGAATCTGCCATAAACTTCCATTTGCACTGTCCTGATTGGTCGAGACAATAAACACACGAGTCATGTGATCCAAAGATGATCATTTGATTGGTTGTCGTGAGGCAAGGTGAGGAAAAGACCGGTCCTCCTGTCTCGTATTTCCAGATCTGAAAAGAATATCACGTGAAGGTCATTATCTTACTGCAAATTATATCTGGGCCGGGGCAATATTTACACACAGAAGAACGTTTCTGGTAAAAAAGGGTGACACAATTCTAAAATACAAAACTACAAAATACAAAACTACAGGAAGTACGCCAACCAGACTTCTGCAGACCTTTTAATCATTTTAGTAGAAGAAAAAGAATTAAAGGTCATTTTTGAGATTCTTGGAAAAAGCATTATGTCATTTGAATTTGAATCAAACAAATCAATGGTGCTATTTCATCACACCATTTCTTCAAATGGAAAACCTCCATGCTGAAAAATTTAGATGTCTGTGATTTTAGTTCACCCTTCAAGTCATCTTTTAGTGCCATATGAAGAAGACACTCACCAGACTTCCTGCATGGTTAACATAGTAGAGGCATCCATCTACACAGCCAGCTATTATCCCATCAAGAGTGGCACACGGGGATGAGAAGACTGGCTTTTTGGTGTTGTAGGTCCACAGCAGGTCACCAGTATCCTAGAAAGTAGAATGAAAAGTAGATACATGCCCAGTTGTCTTCTGATCTATTTTACAAGGAACAATAAGTTAGTCTCTGTTGAATAATGTGTCTAGCTGCATAGCTATTTCCAAATACGAATCGGCTATCACAGCCTGACAAAAGCTTATGTAACGCATTGTATGAACAAAGAAACTATGTCTTTCAAAATATTCCTTTATCATAAAGTAAACTGACTTGACTCTTCCTTATTTTGTTCCCAGCATTTGAAGTTGGGTTCCCACCTGGGAAAACAAGATACTCAATGCTATTCGAAGCAGGTTTCAGATACTTCTACAACTGCTGTTACGAGTTACACATTCACCATCAACAATTCACTATTATAAGACCAGCAAAATATTCAAACTATACTCACAGGATCCAGAGCCATGATTAGTCCCCCCAAACTTCCAATATAGAGTCTGCCGGCTTTCTTATCTAGGCAAACAGAGGCATAGATGCTCCCACAGCCTAAGTCTCTCTTCCACAGACAACTTTGGCTCTGAAATAGAGAATCAAACATAGAACAAGGCCATCAGCATAATCTTTCAAAAGGTCCCTAAAAGCCTTCTTTGAAGGAGCATGTTGTTAAAAGTTGCCAATGACTTGATACTCTGATGGCTCTTTCCCCTTTTATTTTACACCATTGACAAAACCTTTGGTAATCTACTTGTGGCAGGTGGATACAGAGGTTTGATTGAGGTTAGCCTACTGTCCAGAAAATAACCAACTTGCCTCAATATCCAATGCATAAACACACTGATCATGAGCTCCAAAATAAACCAGTCCTGTCTCATGATCTACCACAGGTGAACTTTTGACTTCGGCACCAGCTCGGAATGCCCAATGAATGTTGCCTGTGCTTCTGTCTAGGATATACAGATTGTAGTCATAGCAACCTGGAAGCAAACACAAGTTACTTTATCATAAAGACATGAACACAATGCTCCGGAAACGATATAAAAATCTTTGGTCGGTAAAAGCAGATAACTTGCTTTCCTTAGCTGGCTTGTCCACTGAGTGAGCAGACTTTTCTGTTTTCAGTACGTTTTTTTTTATTTCGTTCGCCAGTCAATCCTAATTTCATGCTCGATCAGTAACTTAAGCTGTACATCCAGGGAACAAAAGACGACTCAAAACCACTGAGATACAATTGCATAAGTTTTGAATAGGTACATGTATGACCATATAGAATCAAGGTATCGTACTCACCAACAATGATGTACTTGCCACATGCAGACGTGCAAGCAGACGACTCAATTCGATCTCCCAGCATCACCTCCCATAATGGCCGACCAGTTTCAAGTGAGAGGGCACTGAACCGATGGGAGTGAGATCCAATATAGACATGACCCAGGCCAAATCTGAAAGAGAACATCATAAGAAACTACAGATAAATGATGAACCAAGAGCAACTACATTACATAATATTGTGTATAATTGTAAGTACATTCTACTGTTCACCACAGATTTTCAATGACAGCAAATGACCGTTTTGTTCCGGTTTCTAGAAATGCACGAAGGATGCCAGTGCAGACTCAAACAGTTGTAGTACCAGTTGAGACTATGGGATGATACTAAAGACACCTTATTTGATATTTTATGACACTTACCCATCAACTACGATCAGTGGGGAAGCATCGACACACTTTCCCGTACTATAGCACCATTTTTGAGTCACATCCAAACCACATTCATGGACAGCGCCTTGAAATGCCTTGGGACCTTGTAAACTGGACGTCAAATCCCCTTCAGCTCTTGTACCAGTATTCAGAATCTGACTAGAAATATATATTGGCAGTCTATCCTGAGCACCATTATAATTTTCAGCCTCAAAGTCCATTTCAACTTCCGTTGCGACAGAATGTTCCAGAAATGTCCCAGAAGATTTAGTATCGGCACAAAATTTCTTTGAAGCATTTCTAGCATTAGCACCAGAGCATATCTCTGAATGAATAAATCGAAAGTCCTGGGAACCGTTTGTTAAAAAGGGAGAGCAATGAAGCCTTGGGTTCGTCAAAGAGTATCGATTTCCTCTCTGAATAGAAAAAAACAAGTCTTTTCTAGATTTATTACAATCATTGCAAGGCAAATGCTTCTCGTAGTCAGAAACTATTTTATCACAATTCATACCCTCAGCACTTGCTTCAGACTCAACAAATTCTTCTCTGAAGGATCGTTTTAAATTATTCAGAACTGAAAGGCAGTTCTTTCCAGCAATTATCTGAGAATTTTCCATTACTTTTTCCGTGTCAACATTGTTTGAATCACAGACCAGGTCAGGGCGGATATTTTCACCACAATTTTTCCCGTTATCTTTATCAAAACAGCTGAAATCCTCACTGACAGATGCAGTATCTACATTGAAATCAGCACGAACTTGCACACTATTAAGGTCCTCATTCTTCAAGTCTAATTCCTTTGTTCTTTGGACTAATAATTCATTGAGATACTCCAAAACTTTTCTCATAGGTTTATGAAGAACCAAGTCCATCAGCTGGGGAATTTCTAGACCAAATTCCTCCTCAATTTTTGTAACAAACTGGAGAGCTTGAACCGAGTCGCCACCCAAGGACAGGAAAGATTCAGGAGGAGAAAATGTGAAGCTGATTGGAAGATCAAGGAGGCTCTGGAAAAGAAAAACGATCTCTTATAAAACAGTTATAATTGTACAGTTCTCAGATTTCATGAATCAAATTTTGTATTTAAACAAGCTGACCAATATTCCCAATGGCTTCTAAGCCAGTTAATTGTACGTGCATAAGTCTCTGTCACTTTGGAATCGAAATGTACATGAATGAGGACGTTTGGCACCAACCTTGACTAGATCTCCTGGAGAATTCTTTTGCTGGAGGCTAATGTCACTCTTCTTCAGGCTGTCCCAGAGCTTCTTTTGGTCCACTTTCCCTACAGAAGAACAACCAGAGATCAGCTCATGTCTATAGCGCTTTACACCAATACATCTATATGTATCTCAAAGAACTTTACAGTTATTTCCAAGCCTTATCCAATAACCTTTCTGTAAAAAGGTACCAGTTACACTTGGCCATTTCAGGCTGTTTGAGAGTAACAGAATCGCACCAGCTGGGCCCAAGCCCCAGCCTTTCAATTACAAGTCAGACGCTTTTCCACAGAGTCACTGTACCCCTATTTAGAGCAGAAGTCATTCAATCTAAAACAGCTACCATGATTTGTCATTGGGAAGCTTTCAACTCTAACAATGTCATCCGGTTGGGCATGGCCGGGCAGCTGGTCCACCAGTGTCTGGCGTAGACCCTCCTTCCAGTCAGGGCAGAAACTGGAGATGAAAAGGATAAGCTGGTTGTCTTTGAACATTGATACAGCATGAGAAATACCAGTACATCTTACAGCTGCCTGGAGAAAAGAGAGGAGGCTTTCTTTAGGCCTAAACGTAAACCTCGAGGAAGAGACTTATCATTACAAATGAAATTAATATGCAGGATCAAATTTCAGTCATATCTGGCAACAAATGTTTATGATTTTTCACAATAGCTGCTAATACTAGAGGTGTTACACTACGTCTTTTCAATTTAATGTCAATAGGTTTGTAAATTCAATTCTTCGTGAGACACTTTCTGTGCTGCAAGTTTTAATGGCAGCAAGAATTAAATTGTGAAATAAATCCAGTAATCTTACCTTTTCGATATCGTTCAGGTTGATTCTCTTGCCGTGCCTCTTGACCTGGTTGTCTTTTCGCCCAACAAAGATCATCTTGCCAGCCTTATCCCGTCTCACGATATCACCAGAAGAACGGAATGTTTTTTCAACCACTCTCGCTTCATCATCAAGGAGACACACTCTCTTGCTTCCACCTGGAAACAATAATTGATTTAGTGGCAAGAGTGCCTGGCTCATAATACGAAAGGCCCCAAGTTTGATTCTTGGAAGGATCACTGCCGTTTCATCACAGTGTCCTCAAGCAAGATACTGAACCCAAAATTGCATTGTCCTTTGAATGAGATATAAAACTGAGGTTCCTTGTACCCTAACACAAAGCAAATAAGTCAATTCATAAGTTCCTTGGAAACTTCATTAAAACATAAATGTTTACCTATAAACAGCTCTCCATCTCCTTCTCCAAGGACTTCCACACCATCACAAGTCCTGACTTCAAACTCAGTGTCTGATAAGGGATCACCCAGGAACATCTCGTCCAGTCCCTCTTTCAAATGAGATGTCTTAATCTCACAACAACTTGCCCAGGCAGATACTTCTGTTATACCGTACAGGTTAAAGAACTCTGTGCTGTTTGCTTCTCCTTGCCAAGATTTAATGGTCTTTGGGGCTGGGCATGCCTCGCCACCGAACGCTAGAACTCTTAGCTGTGAAAATGTACTGAGGAGGGTCGACTTCAGGAGGTCAAGAGAGAAACGAGACATGAGAGTTGGTGTGGCCTGAAAATTTGACAAGAGGAGCATTGGTATGACAATGTAGAGACTAACAAAGGCAAAAGGTACCTTCTAAGGACAAACTCCTGCCATTTTAAACCTAGAGAGTAAACAGCATGTGAATACAATGGAAGCTAGTAAGCAGACGATAACTGATCAAACTCAAGTACAATGTTCTACTGTTTTGAGGAAGTAAATTAAAGGTTTAGGCCAACCTGTAGGACAGTTATTTGCTGTCTATGATATATCACATCCAGGAGCTTTCGTGGAGCGGCCTTGACATCTGCTGACGTGAAAACTACTGCTGCACCACTGATCAGACTGGTGAAGATCTCGACTATGCTGGGGTCAAAGGTCAATGGCGAGGCACAGAAAACACGATCGGTCGCCGAGACTGCGAAGATTTTTCTAGAAAGATCAAAAGTAAGAATTTAAAGACATCTGTTGTTAATCCGCTGAAACTACCATTTCAGACTATTAGACTTAATGCCAAGATAATGAAAGCCAGTGTTCATGACAAAGCTTGTTTTGAACAACCGGACACTGGAAGCACGAAGTTCCCCCGTTCCAATCTACATCAGGCTTCAGTAAACTATATATACAGAAGAGGACCAGAGGCAGTTAGAGCCCACATACCGGAAATCCAATAAGTTTGGAATGATGCACTTGTGAGGCACCCTGACAATTTTTGGCACTCCAGTCGTCCCAGAAGTGGTGATGGCATAAGCGAGAGGGATATCGCATTCCTCACGGGGGACGTTGGGGAGATGGAGCAGGACTAGCCCAAGTTCGGAAAGGAGAAGATTTGGGATGATCACTGGGAGAAGTTCTTGTATCCACTGCACCTAAAGGAAACAAGAAATAGGACTTTTTAGCACGATGTGGTTGAAACTATAGGCAGAAAAGTAAGAAAAAAAGGCAGTAAACTTTCTGCATTTGTACCACAGCTCTCCAATGCTATTCCTAGCCATACATTGTTTGGATTCTTACTTGAACAACGGAATTGAAGTCTTAAACGTTTACCTCAAGGCAGGTGCTGTCCATTAGAAAGAATCTAACGTGAAGTTTCCTGAGGATATCTCGATAATATGCAGGATGGTTCAAGTCATCAGGATTGATGTAGAAAAATGCTGCAGAGGACGCCATGATTCTGAAAATAAAAAGATTACTGATTAAATAATAGAACAAATAGATGCATTCCATCATGGGATTACCATATACATTGTATTATGTCCAGGAGGAGCAATTCTTTTGGTTGAAACAATACACAGCCGTGTTCTATTCAAATCTTCCGTATGCCAGGAGTTCTTCAAATCTAAGTAATTGTGGACTTGTTAGTTGTCAAAAGACCAGGAACAGCAAACTGAGGAACATTGTACTGAGATCACATACCCCAGGAGATAAACAGGCACTTTCTCCATTGTTATGACACACAGTGCAACCACGTCACTGGTCTCAATGTGTTGTTTAAGCACATCGCTAAACTGAAAACAGATGAGACAAAAATATTAGTTTATTCATTACTTAGTAACTTACCCTCCCATGTGAGCTGAAAATTCATGTATAAATGTCATCTTTTATATCTAGTCACCTGCTGACAGGTTAAACATAAGTCAGTTTGGCCACTATTTATCGGCTTGCTTTGGCTCTGTTCGCAGACTAGCTATTCAAGCCGGACCGTACCTGGTGCACCTCTTTTGTCAATTCTCCATAGGTCAGCAATGATACAGTCTCCCCATCATCAAATATGGTGGCAATATGCTCACTCCAGACTCCAGCAGCATCTGATACTAGAGAATGGATGGTAGACATGATGATGAGTAATCACTGTGACTTAGATGGATCCTGGCATGTTCTGAAAAAGAAATTAAGTGTTTTAAAAGCTTTGTCCGAAAATAGATAACTGTTTTACACACAATGGCAATGCAGGTACACGTCAAGGGGTCATTGTCGGACGTCAGTTCACCAAGAAAATCAAAGGAATTGAAGGATTCATTGAACTCATCAACACATCATTAGTTTTCAGTGAAGTTCAACTGTATTCCTAGGTAAATCACTTTAATTGGGACGGTGAAATATTTTACCATGGTGAGCATGGTAAATTCTACATTCACCATAGTGAGCATGGTAAACTCCGATTTTACGATGGTGAATCTGAGATCTTTTTCGTGGTAAGGGTCATCTCCATCCAAACCAATTCACCGACTTAACGTTGTCCTCTTTGCTAGGGCACTGCACTGATAATATTAAAGACTGAAAGACAAGTGACCTGCCAAAGATCACACAGCAGATGTGACCAAACGATTCCTTCTTTTTAAATTTAACAACCCTTGAAAGCACATCCACTTTGCCACTTGAACTTTCCTGTATTTTCTCAATCCCCAACAAAAAGTTCCAGGGAGCGAAACGATTGGGGCGAAAAGGTCAGGAAGCGAAACAACCGGATACCATGAATTACGCATGCGCACAAGTTTGAAATCAATTTCCGCTGTGATGGAGGACAATGCGGCTGATTTTTCGATTTTGAGTAAAATAAACTGATAATATTCACTCAGAATGTCAATATATCATGATGAAATTGAAATAGAGGATATGGAATATGATGAAGACACTGAAACGTACTACTATCCATGTCCATGTGGTGATCGCTTTGAAATAACGCGGGTTAGAATCTGTTAATTTGGGGGGGGGGTGTGTGGGAATGCACTCACCACTGCAAATGCTTTTGCCTTTATACTGGGAGTCCCAAAATAAGGGGTGCGTCTTCTTTTTTGTGTTAGCCTCGACACGTTTACTGTTTTACTTAGTTTTAACATCGTCAAAATTGCCGTGAAGGAAAAAGAGCATCAAGATTTATTTTCTTATCTGAATGTAGCATAGGCTAGGCACAACAAACAATGAAACATAAGATCATGGGTGTGGGACCATTGGCATTGTGACAATCAGATTGTGGCCTTCTTCAGTGACTTCCTCCACCTGGTTTGAGGGCCTCTATTAAACTGTCAAAAATTTGTATTTTAAATATCAAAATTGTTGTCATGCTTCAAAACATTACTTCTCTTTGTTTCAGGAAGATCTAGAAAGTGGTGAAGACGTCGCAACCTGCCCAAGTTGTTCTTTGATAGTGAAAGTTATCTATGACCCAGTAAGTTTGAAAAAGCCATGCCAGGAGTTAGTTTAGGATATTATTTTGCATACCAGTATTTTGTTGCGGGGACCCTCAGTCAAGCTATGCTCTGGCCCACTTATTGATGCTTCTAAGTTGTAGAATAGCATTGACAGACACTGTGACTTTGATGCCTTTGTAAAAATTGTCAATGTCTTAATGAACTTTGTAGTTTCTTACAAGTCTACTTCATTTCAGGAGGATTTCATGACAGGGGAAGTAGTTTTTGCGCCAACTAAACCAGAACTAGAGAAAGTTTAAACTACATGTAACAAAATAGACTTGGTTATTCCAATTGATCTCAGCAGATTGTACAAAGGAACAAACAACATTGACATTTTTGCAGATTTTAGATAGACAATTACTGAATAAGTCTAATTCTATTGATCTCAGCTGTAAAGAAAATAACTTGGAGACAATTGCCATTTTATAGATATTTGGTTTGGACCTTTTCATTCATCAAAGAGAAGGCTTATTTACTGCAAACTCAAAAGACGACGAATTACAAATATCTTATAAAGATTTGCCTTATTCATAAATATAATAAGGCTGGGTCTTCTTTTCGAAGACGGAAAAATTCTCAGGGAGGTTTGTTCATCAAGCCATGGAAATGGTGAACTTTGATTTTTTTGAGGACTACGTCCACGCTGGTGCATTGAAAGAAATCCATATGAACGAAACCAAAGACTTTAAAGCAACACAGTTACACATCATGGCTGATAAGGATTCTGGGAAGGATCTCGCGTCGCCTGGTGCGCGAAAGATGCGGACGCAGCGGTGTACGATTGAAGGGTGTACAGAAGTCACGATGAAAACGCGGACGACACGGAACTGGGTGTGTAAGGCGCATCAAAGTAAACTTCACAAGGAAATGTTGAAGAAGAGATTGGAGGAGCGGTGTAGGACACCTATTGTTGATGTAAGTGGACTTCAAACGAAACATTTTTTCGCTGATGGCTTTGTGGCGGGTACAAAATGGTCTGCGGTAAAATAGTACTTGAAGGATTGCTGAACAAATTGCCTCATTTTCAAAGGACATGACAATGATTTCTTAGACTTATCTGCTCTTGTTAGGCTATCTGGGACAGAAAAGGGGTAATATGTAATGATCCCAGTTAGATGTGGAATTGGCTCAGGACAGTATTGTTGAGTTGCATTGGGCATGTGGTTTTCGTTCTGGTAATCCAAATTCAGTTACTCATATCTTCTCCATTCTGTTTCAGCTGCAACCTAAGACTGAGCCAGGTACAAAGGCGCCAGGAGGGAGCGGGGATGCCCCACAACCTGGGACTTCCAGTGGAGTGAGCGGCTTCCGTGCCAGCCTCCTCGAGGAAGTGCTGAATGAAAAAAAGATGGTGAGTCTAGTCATTCAAAACTGCAGTCGGTCAACAATCACTTGAGTGCTATGTATCATAAGACTCTTACTATTTGTCAGAAACAGAAGGCAGTTCAGTTGGGAAAGTGCAGTTACGTTCCAGGAAGACTGAAAGCTTAGTTGATTGAGGGGAAATGGCGATGTGCCATTCACCTGGTTGTCAATAATGATCTTCATTGAAGAAAGTCATACAAAACACATTGTACATATTCTCCATTTCTTTTCAGGGTTTAATGCGATCACCAGACGTTATAAAATTCTTACGCCGTGAACAGAAAAAGGTCGAAACGAATAGAAAATTGTTGAATAAAGTTGTAGTGAAGACTGAGCCAAAAGACGACCCGTCACCACCACCCCCTGGTCTACCTCCACTACCACCATCAACAGAGGCAGAGTGGAAGCCGGCAGACGGACAGTCTTGATGGAACTCTTGACTATTGTGTGCATATGAACTTTAAACTTCTGTAAGATACGGAGCCGGGGGCTCTGGGCTTCTATTTGTGCATCAGATCAAAACAAGGATTCAGAGTGAAGAGACATGTATGATGAATCGGAAAATGTTCACAACTTCAAGTTACTGCAGTCTGTGTACTGTAATTGTCATAAGAATGTAAATTTAGTTGCATTTTTTGCACAATCACATGCTCAAGACCCAGCTAGATGTAGATCATGTAATTGTTTCTTTTCCAATTGATCATTGAAGTGTGATCACTCAAGGATATTTTAGACCCTCTTTGGACTGAAGGTTTTGGAGACGAGGGCCAACTGAAAAATCTCGATGTGTAAATTTAGTTGGTACCAATTAAAGGTCAAATTCAGCAATTTGCCGGAGTATTGTTTTATCAATTACTAAGGTTTTTATCATATACCACTGAACATGGAATTTTGCAACTAGATGATGAAGCCTCCTGTGGAAGTTCTCTCAATTTCACACCGTTTCTGAGAGATGTGTTTGGTCTGGGGCTTCCAGGCATTTAATATGAGGGCTCACAAAATGAAATATCAGTTTGTATGTATTTAATAAATGATATTTTATTTACTTGAATAAACTACTATTGAAATGATTCAGTTGCTTTTCTTAGTTTTGTGCAAATTTCATTTCATAGTGCTGTGGTCAACTCTTTCAGTGCCCAAGATCGTATTTGTACGACCTAAATTTTTAAGGTATTTTAGTTCCACCAGACGACACCAGAAGTCCCCAGCTACTCAAATGCGTGTCATATGGTTTCTCTGGCCCGATAGGGTGGGGTGGGGTCTGCCCAAGACTGCCAAGAGTGGAGACGAGTACTTGCACAACTGATGTGGACAAACAGGTCAAGTTGTAGAGAGTGAGTGGTGAAGGAGAGGGACCCTATGGATCGTCATTGCCAGAGAGCAGGTGTAGGGAGGAATGTACTGAGTACAGCTGCCCGGCCAAGACTGCCGAGAGTGGAGACGTGTCCTTACACAACTGACGGAGACAAACATGTCAAGTTGCAGTGAGCGAGTGAGTGGTGAAGGAGAGAGACCCTATGAATTGTCATTGCCAGGGAGCAGGTGTAGGGAGGAATGTACTGAGTACAGCTGACCAAGACTGCCGAGAGTGGAGACGTGTCCTTGCACAACTGACGTAGACAAACATGTCGAGTTGCAGTGCCAGTGAGCGAGTAGTGAAGGAGAGAGAGGTGAAGGGAGGAATGTACCGAGTACAACTGCCCAAGACTGCCGAAAGTAGAGACGTGTCATTGCACAACTGACGCAGACAAACATGTCGAGTTGCAGAGAGTGAGTGGTGAAGGAGAGAGACCCTATGGCATGTATGGATTGTCATTGCCAGGGAACATGTGAAGGGAGGAATGTACTGAGTACAGCTGCCCAAGACTGCCGAGAGTGGAGACGTGTCCTTGCATAACTGTCTGATCTAGATGCATACTCTCCCAACATAAGGCACCATGTTTCTACAGGGTGGATCTTGTCTCTCAGGAGATATGTGTCTCATTTTGCCTTGAGCCCAGAAAGTAGGTCAGCGCAGTGTCCGTAGTCGTCATCTTCGTCGTCGTCTTCGTCCGTCGTATCCTATTTCAAAAACGGTGGCACTTTTCTTAACCGCTAGAGCTATGGACTCGAAACTTTGTATGCATGACCCCCTAGGTCAGATGACCTTTGACACTGAATTTCGGTCCGGTCTTATTCTTGACTTGGCCACCAGGGGGCCAAAACTGAAAACATAAATAGTGTGATATCTCACTTATTAGTGATTTGTTTTTGATGAAATTTTTATGGTAGGTACTCCCAGCCAGGATACATCACATATCATAGAGGTTTTCGATTTGATCTATTTTTAAGGTCATAGAGATCAAATGGCGTCAATTGGCAGTTTGAGCGTAACTGTGGCACGTTTCGTAACTGCTAGGGCTATTGGCTTGAAACTTTGTACACAAGACCCCCTAGGTCGGGTCACCTCTGACACCGTATTTTGGTCTGATCTGTTTCTCGACTTGGACACCAGGGGGCAAAAAGTGAAAACCTAGAAAGTATGATATCTCGCTCATAAGTGATTCGTATTCGATAAAGTTGTTACGGTTAGTACTCCCAGCAAGGATACATTACATATTATACAGGTTTTTGATTTGACCAACTTTTCAAGGTCAAAGCAGTCAAGTGCCGTGAATTTGCTGTTGGCGGCCTAACTATGGCATGTTTCTTAACTGCAATGACATATGAAGTGCCCTATTATTAGGATACAGATACTAGTAGTACCTCAGAGTCTTCCTCGGTCATATCTCAAGAAACATTCATTGTCAATTAAGTCGTTACCTAAATACTGTGAGCACAATGGTCCCTGGCCTTTTCATTTGTGTGTCAAGTCATGTCGTCATAAGATATCCTCACACCAAGTTTCCACTTTCTAGACTCAATAGTGAGCTAACGTGTCCCTATTGTTGACTGAGGGCCAGACGGATGACGGATAAGACGCGACGACATAACCTCACCCATGTGAGCTGAAAATACGGAAGTGAAAATTGCCTTTCAGTGGAGTTTCCCCTATTCCAATCGTCAAGACTGGGAGTGGGAAAACAAGTAGAGCGTCAGGCCTTCAGAGACCAACTTCACCTTGTTCTCAGGCCTTCAGAGACCAACTTCACCTTGTTCTAGGTGATCAGGGATGATCTTAATCTTCCTATCATGTTGGTCCAACTCCTCGGAGTCTGACTAAAAAGTCATTTTTTTAACAAAGGAAGCCAACCAACAGTTATTGCTGGATACACGGATTTATTCAGTAAACATATAGAAATCACCACGATTTCAGACTCAAATTTTCCAAAAATAGTATACATGTATACAAGTATATATTTTGCATTGTACAGATCATAGGTTCAAGTTGGTAAAACGACCCTGTCATTTCTCTCCTCATAGCAACAGTTTCAAAGCTTTTGAAGTGAACCATCTTACAGGGATGGCATCAATACTTTATGAAAGGAAAGTAACTTGTGGATCCAACTTTACAACATTGATGTAGAATTTGATGTTGGCTTGAAATATCACATTATACAACTATCGATTTTGCCACAATGATGTTGATCATTCAGCAGCTGCAGAACATATCAAACAGACCGGAACCAAATATTTATGCTGAGCGATGGCATTGCTGCAAAATTTTTCTGATTTGGCCAAGTTGGGCAGTCAAAAAAAAATTGTTTTCAACAGATGTAAAACTGGACAAGAAATATTTCTAATCAGAGAGAAACAACAGTAATACCTGGCACCATTTCTAAAATAAATCTTGAATATCTCATTTTTCTAACTTACTAGCAACATTCAACAATTTTTACAACTATTTACAGAACAAACTTCCTTCTACTGACTTGATCAGTCAAGCATCTATATCCACTGAAGTATCAAAGCATTTGGCTTTCAAAATGATTTAAAGTTAATAGTTATTGATAATCAAATATCCAGCTTTTTTGTGTTATACGTTTAATATTCTAGACTAAATTTGCTAACGCTGTATATTCTCAAATGAGCATATATCTCCAAGACGGAAATGCCCCTCCCATCACACAATGCAAAACTGAGCATTCTGCACAAAACACCTAATTAAGTATGCAAGTTTTTGGCAACTACGTGTAATTTCTAATAAATTCTATTACATAGCCATCTCATGATACTTCTGTGACCGATGTCAACCCTTTCTTGGCAACTTAACCCAACAAAACACGAAGGGCCTTGGGCCGACATCACAACGCTGACCTTTCAAACCACCAGAGACCTCTATTGAGCATTCATCCCTTTACCAACGAGAACCTATACTGCATGTTTGTTTCCAGTATAACTACAATGGTTTAATAACACGTGCACACCAATAACATCTGAATATTACTGCCCCACAAGGATAAAAGTGTCAAAGTGCAGGCTTGATTATAACGACATAAAACCACCACATTATACCTGTTATAGAACTGTATATACAAGTCCACCAAATTAAATGTAAAAGTTTGCTTCCACCCAACTCTGAAGCCAATGCATAACCATGATAGATAGTATCAGTATATACAGTCCTTTGCGTTAAATGAAACGCCCAAGGCTGAAGGAATACTAGGTATAAAAGTGTTGCCATACATATATACGGTAACACAGCCAAAAACCTGCAGAGTATTTAGGTATATCAATATAATATACTATAGGCAGACTTGTAAACTGTGTGGGCAGGTTGAGAGATTACCATATAATCATATCTATCGTATACAACTCCAAAACCAAAAATCTGTCCACAACTTGTGTGTAAAATTGAACACTGATAATTATAATAAGTACAATAAACATGGAATTGACAAATGTCTATATCGCTCTACTGGTACATGAATGTTCCATTTATAAACAAAAAAAATCCCACAACGTCTAATGTAGATGTGAAGATTGGTCAATAAATGTTCACTGTAAGTAGAGCCAATATACTGCAGATCACACATTCACATAACCCCCACTGTTGAATATACAGAGTACTGGGCTGATTATAAACATGGCTGATCAATTCCCCAACATGGCCGCCAAAATGTTCCATGACATAACAGAATTTGATACGACACACTTAGTCCTCAGTTTTATTTGGAAACAAGGGCAATTGGCAACAGATGCTTTATCAGCAACAGGGACCCTAGATCTTTATTCGGAGAGTACCTATACTAGGTTTTAATCACAAGAGCCTGATTCAAATATTCTTGGGAATCGCAAGAGAACATGGTAGAACAGGTCAACAACTTTTTTTATTCAAGGCTCTAAAAGTTCTCGCACGGCACCAATATTTGAACAAATTACTATTACTGGCATACACTGTACTATGTTGACCTGTGGTTCTTGTTGCGATACAACATAACATCTTATCAATTCCTGTCAGAATTTGGATCAAACCTGGTACCATGTATAATCAAAGAATAAGATAGATTGCAATGTATAACTTACAGCATATGTACACAAAACACAGGATATACACGCACGTTAGTTCTACTTCCAAGTGAATTATGTTTGGGTTAAACTTTACCAGCACAATGGTTCAGCACATTTAGAACGAGAAATGTGTTTAATAACTGTATAGTCACTGCACATAAATTTTAGCTATAATTAGGATGGATTTAAAGGTAAGGTTACAAGTGCAGTTCCCATCCGAACTACAACCAAGATATATGAGAACTTCGACTACATTGGATTTTGACAACCAATGTTTGAGTGAATCACATGTTTTTACCCAAACAACAATCAATATATGGGTACAACTATAAAAGAAACTGCCCAGTCATTTGCCCCAATTGAGGTGAAACTGTACTTCAGACCAACTCAAATCAAGATATGTACAACTGCTGGAGGAAATGTAATTCTGTGAAAGTTATTTAGTATGATAATCGAGTGCTCCTTGGGGAAACGCACCAAAATCGTCACGAATATCAGAAAAAATAACATTGCAAAATATTGATATATAATTGTATATGAAAAGTGTAATTAATAGTAAAGTATGTCAAAAATAAAGAAATAATAGCAAATAAAAACACCTGGTTTTAAGACGTTTGTACTCACATTAAGACCCAACACAGTCTAACCATTGATGAAGAAAAAAAGCACAGTTTGCAAGTTATGAAATTGTCTACCATTGGCTTCGCAGATTTGTAGAATCTTTTTTGAGTAAACTCCAATCAGTTAAAAGTACTACAAACAGAAAGAAAAGTAACCAGCTTCGACTAATGGTTAGGCGCATCTGGCATGGACGAAAGACTGTGCTACAAAGAAAATTTCATTTTGTACGGTAAAGGGTTCGATTTGAGCACTGGTTCAGAAGTTTCCTGGCACCCAAGTGCTGTGTGGAGATGAGGCTACTATACCAATGCCCACTCCAAACAACAGCAATGTGGATAGAAGATTTGGATATTGGCTGATAAGGTTCACCAAAGAGTGAATAGAATTTCCGTCCAAGTTTAAGTTTCACTTCCATACTTCCTAGGTGAAGTGCTTCACTAAAAAGACGCCCCTGTGACAATGGAGGAACTTCACTACATATGTACCCCCAAGATACCAACTCTGCAGAATATCAGATTTCAAGTGGAAGAAAACTAAATTTTAAATCATGTAATTTACATTATTCCAGTGAATGTTTGGTAGAATATTCAATATAGATCCAATGGCGATGATGATTATTTATTTTGCTTTAATTACTAATACATCCAGAGTGAGCACCGCCAAGTCAGTATACACTTGGACCGAATATAAAATCCAACTTTCGGCCAGTCGACACAGCCTCGCCCTCTATGGGACGAGGCAGGAAAAGTGGTGGTACAATGCAAATACTAATTAATATGCATACATGTAAATTTAAGAATACTCGGCAACAGCCGTCAAAAATGCAAAAAACTTTGATTTACACACCCTCTTAAAGACACTTATTCATATCGAAATTAACACTAGAAACAGAAGAAAAAAATTACGACAACTTACTCTCGTTATACCCTCAGTATGAAACATGTGTAATTACACTATAATTACGATACAATCAATGAAACACGTCACAATCAAATACATTTCAACGCCATCAAAATAAAATGTTGAAAATCAAACTATTTCAACAAACGAACAAACGCGAGGCATTTTTTGGATACTTCCAACATTAGAACAATATATCAAAAAGATTTTTATATTTTTTTTGTTTTTTTTTCTTCATTTTTTCATTTTTTTGTTTTTTCTAATAATTCATATAATTATTATTAATATAGGTGAGAAAAATGCTACAGGAACTTACTCACTTGTTAATTAATAGTTCAGAAACCTGCTCGTTGTAGACTAAAAAATACAAGATTGTCATGATACAGGTCTAAGTTAGTTTTATTTCTACCACTGAAGACAGAACTTCTACAAGAACTCAAAATAGGAGATTATTTTTATTTGAATCATCGGTAAAAAGGACGCTCAAAAGGGAGCGGTCAACAGTCTCATGAAGAAGTTACATTAAACTGGCATCCAAAATATTGCTGGTTAAAATATTCTCTATTAGGGATAACCACCAACACCTGATTTTTCAAGAATCTAAGGTAGAGAGGGCACGTCCTTTTACGCCTTGAAGCCGGCTGACGCACACACGAGTGAACAAGACATTTACCACAGCTGTATATGTTTAATACTTGAGCCAATTCTTCACTTATCATAATATACATGTATATATCACCAATCATACTTTGGCTAGTTCACTATATAACAATGGTTGAATGGAAGAACATAGAGTTCACAAAAATATAACAAAAAACTGGATATTATTATGGCATCTGTTAAGCTAACAGTATGTATATAAGGAATATATATAGTATATATATATATATGCAACCGTGTCAATGGTACAATGCCTTTACACAGAAGCGGCCCTTATCAAACTACCCCTACAAAATAATCAATTATTGCCACAACACAAAATGCACGAAGTGAAAACCAAAAAAACGCCTTCTTCCCAAAAAGGCCAAACGAGACATGTACAAAGAATTAAGGGTGAGCGTGAGCAATGACGATTAATACAACGTTTCTGATTTACGAAGCTTTCTATTAAGGCACAGCTATATAGTCACGACCTGACTAGAAAATCTTGCATATATATATATGATGTAGAGCCCCTTGCCACAATAAGGGGGCGCCGCTGAGATCTCGCCCCGAATACGCCAGTGATGAAGTCAGCAGTGTCCTTGACCACCTTCTAACAATGCAATACACTACTGATGCGCAACGGCATAAATGTTACACACTAAAGCGAAACAAGGAACTACCGAATGTGACTAAATCTGAGAACACCATTTTACATGCACAAAATATATAAAGAAAAACTGTATACTTGAAAAATAAATCTCAATTTTGGAATGAAATGGAAATGCACTAACACAATAAAGTTACATATAATCCCATTTCGATATACTGGGATGTATACATACATGTATGAATGATGATGATAAGATGTGATTCGAATCAAATCCAGTATCGGTATACAATGTATATCGCAATCAAATATATTGAAATCCCTGCGTACAGTGTGCTAGTACATGTATATATAACCACGGAGGTCTTGGAGGTGCTTAACAGAAAGACTGTAATCGCTTTGTAGAGAAGAGCAGTTTGTTTAAGCTTGAATTAATATTTGATCAATTGTTGCAAATTGCGCAACCTACCTAGTTAAACACATTTACAAGTGAACCTCCAAGGCTTTCTTTGTTTTTTATATTTTTTTTTTGTTTTTTTTTTTCTTCAGGTAAAACCTTGCTATACACACGAACACTTAAAGTATTTAGTTGCCAACACATTACTCAACCACACATTAGTCTCAAGCAATTCAATGACTGGCTGAACTATCACAGTTACATAAGCTTCCAACCAGATAAAAGATCAAGACTCGTTTCAATTCAATTTTGAACCAGACAAACCAATATTTCCTAAGAGTCATATTCAGTGTGGCTTAAGTCTTCTTCCTGACCACGTCATAATGATAGAACACAAACTAATTTACAGAGATCAATAGGCCTTCCTGGTTTTATTTCACCTTGCCTTGCCAATATTTCTATCTTTTCGGGAAACTTTGTGGACAAATGTCCCCGCCTGTAACAACAAATTGTAAACTGGTCCAACACTCCCTCATTTTCTAGGAAGGAGTTGTCAGCAGGAACAATTTTCACTTCATTTCTAAAGCTTTTTTCTCTTCAACAAACCAATATTTTTATCACAATGATGTCTTCTCCATCAATGCCCATGCATTTTAAGCAGTTCAGAATCGAATAAACACCTTTTAACCTGAGTTGTATCGTTATGGCATAAGATTTCACTCTCAACAAATCAACGACGCATATTCCTTCACAACCAGAATCTAGAAGTGAAAAGTATTTTATGATGACCAAAGTAAGATCCTGGGTTTAAATCAAAAATTCCAATAATATCAGCACAGCCCGCATGTCCTACAAATTGTTCAATCTTCATATTTCACACTTTATTTTTGTGCTCTAACTCGGACAATAGTTTGCTGGCCGTATCAAGACCACTGGTATCAAAAATTGAATTGAATGACGAGATCTGCTTAAAACGAGCAAATGAGAGACTTGTTCCAATTACTTCGACTCAAAGGACACAGGTGGGGGAAGACAGGACAAAGTCATTCAATTGTTTTAGTAGTAATAATGCGAACCAACCCTAAAAACTAGATATAAACTACACCGAAAAGGGAAACAAACATCTTTCCCTTGAAAAGCTACACTTTAAACTAGACCAGGAATGAACAATGAACAGGTCAAAAGAACTATTAAACATTAAAATATTCAGAAATTCAACGGATATCAGTTTTGCAGTAATTGTTTTTCATAATACAGTATGCATGATATGTGGAAAACCAATATACAAAATAGTACTGCTTACTCGGACATCAATTTCCACCAATTCAACCTGCATCTTCTCACCCCTGGGTTAAAATGGACTGCCCCAGATCAAGGGGAGGAAACGTCCAAACACCCTAAAATAGGGGTGAGAAGGGTATAATGCAGGGCACATGGATTTTGAACATCAATTCATCCCACACTAAATAAGTGTGATGTTTTCCCATTGAGTGCATATAACGTAGCACAATATTTGTAAAATGATTTTCCGGGTAAAAATCCTGGAAAACGCTTCAAGTGGCTAATAAAAAGTAATAAGAATGCATCATATATTCTGGTCCTGTCCCCACTGTTTTTCTCCCCCATAGAACTGGAGGAGCTACATTCATACAACTAAGGTGACTAAATCGACATTATTGGGTTTATTATGTCTTCAGAACAGGGACGATGAACTGGGAGACAAGAGACTGTTGAATATGATAACACTACTGCATAACAACACTGGTTACACCACTACATCTTACAGTGTTCCATGCAATGACTCTTTCCCTGTCCTTTCGCGTTTTTTTTAAAAAACGATGCAGGCTGGTGACCGCGACACAAATCGCACAGGTATTGGCTATAGACTTTGTAGCTGCCGACATAGCAGTTATGTAAAACGTGACATACAATCAGAGAACAGTTACATTACAAAGGTATTTAAAGTTCTAAAGAGGCCTTCTGAACGCATTCGTTTTGGTAGCACATCAACTGAGGTAGCAAATATAAAGAAGAAAAAAGACATCAATCGAATATGGGAGATTTATCGGCTGCTTTTACTGATTCCGTATTCGGATTAAGATTTCAATAAATGAAAATGACCCATAGTATCTTTCGATGGGAACCAAGTTGAGGCCAGGATATCACGATATAGGACTTCTTTGACCACCCATTATTTAACATACTACATACATATATACTAAGAGGCTAGTCATTTAGCTGAAATTCGCTAGCCCAAGCTGTATAGGCTCAGTATTTATCGCTAAGTCGCAACAGAGGTCGCGCATATGAATGCTAAGACCCTGATAACCAGTAGAAAGTTGTTTCTGAAGATTAAGGAGTATTCTTGTGAGAACAAACCATATTAGATTTAGTCTCACTGGAGATGGCGTAAGCTGGTACCAACAAGCTGCACTTGCATAAATTGAAAGATTGCCAGTATTGTAAAACGATAGAGAAAGTCCAATACTTGTAAAATCATATTTGAGCAGATATTAAGTAAAAAGCACCATAGAATGTTTCCAGAGAGCTCACTGCGTAGCAATCCAGGCTCGAGACTCAATTTGTGATAACGTTACCCCTCCCCCCTCCAAACAATGGCTTCTGACTGACAGATGTCGAACTTTCTGGCACTGGTTAGATGTTGCATGAACACGTTTTGCTGTTATCTGTTGTGTAGTGCATTAGTTGCCATGGTAATGACCTGCTGCAGCAGTGAAAGGAGATTGCATTTCATGGAGACCACAGCAAAATTGTTTATTAGCTCAGCTACCATGTCATTCGATACTGGCAGTAAATCCACTAAAGCCCCCATGCCACGGTATTCATTAAATTTACAACATCTTGTTTCAACTAAACTATAAAATCCCCTTTCGTCATTTTATTTTAGAAGTCCTTCTTTTGCATTGTCATTCGTAATAGGCAGGTCAGATTAATATCACACAAAACATATTCACAATCTTACGGGAAAGAGCCATTGCACAACACACAGAGACTACAACAGTGCAGTAGATGCACAGCGATTATAAAATGGGTACAACACCTATTGACTGATTATTGGCAAAAAAGCAGACGACAAACTCGCAAGTCGCCATAGAAACTAGATTCAGTAGCCGACAGCCACTGATATCAATAAAACATGATATTCTGAACAAGTTTCTGCGGGAACCCATGGATGATCCAATCTGTCAAGGATACATCATTACTTCAAAGCAGTCAACTCCTCTTGCTACATACATTGGCCTAAGTGCTTTCTGATTGGCCATACGTTGGTTTAATGTTGGGGAGCCAGCATTTCTTTTCACATAAAAGTACACTACAAATATTTTCCCGTTGGGTGCCCAATACAAATCAACGAGGTTGTTCCAACGACATAAAATGTACGTGGAGCGAGACACAGCCGATTAATTTTCACACTGAAACTCCATAACATCAACAACCACCAAATATTTGCAGTAAAATAAACACAAATTTCAAACCTACATTATTTTCACTTTCTTATCAGCCTTAAGATTATGTAGTATATGAATAAGGAGCATGACGAAGACAGAATTCAGAAAACACTGGGCTAGTTCGAGTTGAAAGAAACAGAATAGGAAAGAGACAAAAGTTTATTGGCAATCTTCTGTACGACCTAAGAGGGTGACCCTGGCCTACGGAATTTTGACTGTGCATGTAGTATCAGGAGTGGTAAAGCATTTCTTTACAGGCACATCAAAATGAGTCAAAAAGATGTGTAAGCAAGTCAATGCACGAAAAGTACAACACAATTTAAAGTAGGATCTAGATCAACATCCTGCCACGTCTTTGTGTCAAATGATGGACTCTGATTGGGCAATGCCATTCACACCGCCATTCGCTCGCTAATGAGGTACAAACTCAGCACAACTTTGTGCAAGTGATTTTACAAACGATCCAACGGCCTGCTTTAGGACAACGACAACCTGAATTCTACAGTCAAAACTTGAATAGGCCAAGGTGCAGATCTGTCACAATACGATGCCTTCTGTGACCTGAACCAGGAAGAACATGGTACACTGCTTCAGTCATTCATTGAATAGTAACATAAATTTTATTAGCACTTATCCCTAAATGAGTCGGATAGAAGGGTTACGAATTCAACGGACTATTCCTAAACCAAGGAAACAGTTCATGCCTGAGGCAGCATCTGGTAGAACTACAGTCAATAGAACTGGTCAACACTAGGACCAGGACATTTCTGAGACGCTTAAACCCCCCCCCCCAAACACGTTTAAATTGGTACCAAATAAACCCTGAATGACCTTGAAGTAAATCTGTTCCAGCAAGACTGTTGTCTGTTCCAAATTTGTCAACAAAATAACCAAAACTGTGATCTGGCCCAAGGTCAAGATATTGTTTCCCCAATGACATCTGTCTTGCACCTTGTTATCATAAGGTATGACAAGTCAATATGTAGTTCACGACCTAGTTGATAAGATGGACTTGGACACCATGTTTTTTTCAGCAGAAGATTTCCAGAAATGCCCTAAATCCCATAATAATGGTTCAAAATGCAATTTTAGCGATGGCAATCGTACCAGTGCATATATGATGAGAATAAACACTGTAAAATGAAGACTGCCAAGCATTGACGTAGCAAAAAATAGAAACGTGGCCGAGACTAACAATATCAAATTCATATATATTAGCACTGGTAAGAGCAGGAAAAACATCGTAACTTTTAGTTTGTTTGATGTCACGCATTCCAGATTTCCTTATGCAGCGATATTTTGAATGAAATATACAAGTTCTCTGCAGACTTTTAGCAATAAAATGAACATGGTGAGCTTTGTTGATCATCGTGTCTTCACCTTTTTTCCTGGCGTGCGACCAGAGGATGATATAAAGACCTAATAATTGAAATAAAGTACGAACATCAGATATAAAACTCGATAAAACCTCGAAAAATTCACAAAAAGTTGGAATGTAGTCTATACCAGTTTTGACACTATCTGTAGGGTAGAAGAGTCGTCACCATGACAACCAGTCAAGCTACGTCCACAATGTCAAGATCAGCAGTGAAAGATTTTAAGATACTGTTTCATGGGTAGAATATCTACTAATGCCCCTGGTGGTCATACCAGGCACTAACAAATCGCTATCTAAGAAGAAACCTTGAAGCCTGTATTTAAACACAGAATACGTCAAGTATGGTTTCTAGTTTTTGATGAAATGCTTTATGTAATATATGTAGAATGCACAAGGCGGGGACTCTTTCAGAAAATTCAACAGTCTGGTGTCGTTTTGTAAGAATTTCTCATAAAGTTTCAACGAAATGATGGTCTGCAATTTAAAAGTTGTCAACATTTGCACTGGAAAATGGTACAGCAATGAGCAGCCAAGGCTTGCTGCCGAAAAAGTTTCGTTTTTTTGAACCCAACAATTCAATGCAGTAATCACTGTTGGTTTGATTATGTGACTTCGACAGAAAACGCACAACATCAGACTGGTGAATTTCAACTGAATACCTTGACAACACCACCTCGGCAGAATTCATTTCACAAGTGTAATCTGCCGAGTCAGAGTGTCACGTGAAATATTTGGCAAGTCGTGCTAAACAATATTACATGTTATGATTATTTTTATAAAACATCAATCACCAAACACTGCTATTAGAAAGAAAAACTCTTTTTAGATTGATATAAAATTTCAAAATGGACAGAAAAAAATCACAAAAATATAATCAGTTGTCCAGACTCGAATAGTCCCCCAACTATTGAGTGACACGTGTGTGCCCTTGTACCACTTGTGTATACATGAATAATAACGTTATGTATAACATGAAATAGCCACGGTGGATATCTTTGTTTCTGAGCTCAGTTGATGTTCGAGGGTCAAAATAACATGCTAAAGAATCTGTTCCTTTGGAAGTGAGTCAAGGACCAGGAAGACGATTTTCTCCGAATATATCTTATATATCTTAATATTACTGTTCAAAATGGGCTATATTGCAGGCCAATGTTAACAGAGGTCAATAGCAACAGTCTGTATCAATCTGGACAAGCAGCGCCGACACACTGGACAGCAAACTTGTGACCATGCACAGCAAAAGATGAACACTGCGGACACACACGTAAATTTGGCATTCCACAAGTATTAGAGTGCAATGCTATCGAACCGACATGACATTATTGTTTTGCCATTCATGATTACCTGTTTTCAGAGTAGTGGTGATGGCGTCATCTATTGTTCATTTATTGTTTTGCCATTCATGGTTACCTGTTTTCAGAGTAGTGGTGATGGCGTCATCTATGGCTTAGTGACTGAACAAGTAAGACCACCAGTATTTTGCAACCAATAGGACATGTACATTATGTCTGGTGCCGTCATGTCATTGCCACTGAATTATTGGACAAAGTTGACGCTATGCGCTGTCCCATACTGTTGCATAATAAACATTGTATCCTTTAGTGACTGTTGGGTGTTAAATCAAGTAAAGATGAGAAGTGGGAAGAATATATAAAGTATAGTTGATTCTATGGCATTTTCATAAAGTAAAATGTTTCCAGTGATACGGATAGAGGGCCTGGGGGGAAAGGTCTCCTACAGAAGCACAGAGATATAATTCAAATCAAGCATTGTTTCTTAGGACTATTAGGTCGATTTAGACTTTGAGAATGTTGATTTTGGGTACCAAAAATCTTCAATGACAGAAGGCACTGTGCAAAAATGTACCGGGCTATACAACCAAAGAGAAGAGTCAGTTGATCATACGATTTGTTATGCAGGGTATTTCAATACCACCTGGAAAAATTTTCATAATGTACCAGCTATAAATTGGCGATATCAGACACGTGCTTGTTCATACTGAGTAACACAGAACGTAACCACTGAACTTATCTTCCCGTCTGTGTAGCAGGGTATGCGCGAGACACGCTTGTCAACAGTGGAAGGGCACAGAGTGAAAACAGATGTGAAGCACGTCGATATGTTTCATAGGACTGTTCAGTTCAGTTCAGACTGATGTATGATGAGTAGTTTCTAACTTCGACAATAAAATATACCAAGTCTGTAAATAAGACAATAATAATCATCACTTTTATAAGAAATTTGCTTGGATTCAAGCTGTGAGGTCCTAGTATACTGTGGGTCTACAACCATAAACACAGTTTGCTGGAATGCATTAAAGCTATGAGTCTCCATTTCGTTTGAATTATGTGGAGTAAACCACCAGACCTTTTTATTGCATTCTTGTATCATGGTTTTGTGCGGTAAATGTACATGTACTTAACTACTTACTCCATCACACAAGAAATGATAATGCAGAAATAACAAGACACTTTTGGTACCGAGGGGATTGGCGTCATGGGTAAATAATAGATCTTGTTACAGCAGCAGTTACAGTAGCATCTACTGTATAAGAAGGAAGCTGTAGTTCACTGTCAAATGTTGTACTCGGTTTAGCTTTCCAGTGTGCATCAAAAGTTTTAGCGGTTCAAGAATGGGAAAATTCCAATTAGGCCGTTTCAAGATTAAGTTATTTGGTTGAGGTTTGTAAAGTTATATCACACAAGTACAAGGGTAACACTGAAGGATGTATTCAAAATTTACTGTAGCTTGGACTATGTGCACGGTTTTTGCCTTGTCTAAAACGTTATAAAACAAATCAACGCTCAGCACAAGATTTCACAAAAGTGATGAAGTTTCCAAAACAATGCTTTTGCTAGTTATCTGCTCTACAATATGAAGGTGTGAAAAGGCAGCACTTTCAATGGATCCATGATGGATGAAAAAGGGGCCATCATAACGGCAACAATAGTTGCTTTTAGTCCTTTGAATATTAGAATGTAGCCAAGGATATATTTTGAGAATCTGCTTTTATATTCATCTGATTCGGCAAGACGGGACAAGTTCATTTAGGTTCATGTGAAAATCTTGGTGAGAAAATCCGTAAGAATCTTCAAATGCTCAGAAACAAAGAAATCCACCAAATGGCATATCCCTATATATAGAGTGCAAGTGCGGATGTATTAATTAAATGCTCAGAAGTAAGATATCAGCTTTTCACTGTACACAAGATACACCAGTGGGAGGTATTGAAACGCACAGAGACGACGAAGGCATCTCAGTCGTTCTTGTCACGCCCATCTTTAAACGTAGACTGGGGAATAAATTGACTTTGTATATTACAATATATATACTGGTATAATTATGCAAGAATAGTTACAATTTTGTACTTTGTGCATAAATTTTCACAATAATATACCCAACTGATATGAAAGTCCATCGGGTGGAAATGCTACCTTCGAATATCACAGCGCCAGTTGTTAGACTGGAATGCCCCGAGCCGGGTGCACTGGAAACCAACCTGTCAACTGGAGCTGCAAGAAAAATATGACTACCCCACCCTAATCAAAAACAACCTTTCCCCAACTCAGCCCGGTGCTCAAGGGAGCTAAGTGGCAAAGATGGATGTCTTGGGGTGGAGTAGCCAAGACTTGAATGAACGCTCATGTCGACATGGCATAAATCATACTGCTAGACTTGCAACCGAATCAAGACAAAGGGTTGTTATGTGGCCACTTCCGAGCTGAATTCCTGCGACTGTAAATATTTCACCCAATATAAATCCCTTGGTGGCACATCTGAGCAACACCTCTAATCAGGTCTTCTGACACAAGCAAGGTTTTGACATAACCCAAGTTATAAGCTGGACTACAACACAAGGCAAAACATTTTTGCTCTTGTTTTTTCATTGCTTTTTTTTCAGCAAGCTGGTGGGAAATCCCTGAAAATTGTTCACAAATGTCGGAACTAAAATTCAAACCGAATGGTTGCAAGTCTAGTTGCCACAGATTTAAAGACACGCAGTTGTATAATCGCAATAATAGGGTGACTGGTCATCTAAAACTATACGTGTATAACAAAAGAGTTCTGAAAAGCATAGTTATACTTTGTATATGCATCACCTATCTTATATATATTGACATGACCAGAGCAATGTATGCGAGTATCTAATTATGAAATAAATGTTATCACTTTTCACAACACTGTAGTATTCCATACGGATTTGCTCAACTCCGAGGAACGACCCCAGTGAAAAAATTGTACAATAAACTTTTTTGTTCAATCATTAAAAACGAAGAAAAACTCTACTATGATTCAAATAAAAGTGGTACTAAATATTCTTTCAAAATACTGCATCAGATCATAAAGAATATTTGTTTTGATAACACAAAATGGAACGATATGATAAACGAGAAAGCATTTCAATTATTTAACAGAGTTATGTTTTTTTGCAGGGAAAATGATCCGTTCCCACTAACTACTAAACTCCCGGATTTCCATTCGTCAAATCAAAACCACAAGTGGCCAATTCAGCAAAAAAAAATTAAAACCCAAACATGTGCAAACCCTGCGCACTGTAAACCACTGAGAACACTGGCAGTGTTGACGACATAAAATAATGTTGGCACAAAAGAAATATATTAAAAAAAGCCAAGTTGAATAGTATATATAAGTGATGTCATGTCAGTCTGAAAAAGCACAGGATAAGCCTCCCAAATCCCTGATACCAACGGTTACATAATCATGAAAACTTGGGATAATAAAATTGTGAAAACAGCATAACTGGAACGTTGGATACACATATGTATAGTTAGCCTACACTGCTTGTAATAAGAATTTTAAAGCTTTTAATAATTTTTTTGTTAACTCACAAAAAGAGTCGCACAACAAGCAGTAAACACAATGTCACCCAGCTCCCGCTAAATTAAATATAACAGACTCTATCTAAGGGACGTACTCTTGCCGGTGCCAACCCGTGCTTGCTAGACACACGCACGACCAAGACCTGGCTATGGCACCGCGTACCACCTGACAGTTATCCTTCATGTAAAATAGCTACCAATGGGACACAGCTCCTAAGTTATGTAGAGCGTGTTGAGTACTAGTACATGGTGATTATTCTTCGCCAAGGTCACAATGTAGCCTTCGGCAGTGATCTTCAATCCACAGCAGCGGCTGACTTTGACGTACGGACACTCAAACTCGCCTATCAGGGATCCGTCGCGTTGGAAAACAGCAACGTGGAAACGATTCCCATGGCTGTCGCCAACAAGTACATCACCGGCATCACTGATGTCGATTCCATTGGGGAAGTTGGTGATGTTTTCACAACCGATGCGCCGAAGGAACTGGCCTTCCTCACTGAAGACAACCACACAGTGGCCCTGAAAAGTGGAAACAATATTTCATAGAAACCTTTTAAAACATGGATTGATAATATCGATGTGCATTTACTTGTACAAATAGGCGTGTTAACTCAATTAAATCACTAGCATGCAGTAGAAGTAGCCTTCTTGATGGAGGGACAGAGAACAAGCATAGGTGATGAATCCAATTTTTATGTTCCCATCTCACTTCCGAGCAAATGACCACCATCAAAGAAATGGTGTCAAAGTGTACTTCCTCCATCAAGGCATACAAAATACAATATGTTTTTCACTTTCTGGACCTGTCATGTCAGCATTTTTGTAATCAACTGGGTCACTGGAACAACCTGGATATAACATGGCTGTAAAAAACGATGTCTGTAAATATCATCAATTAACTGAACAGTATTTGTCTTGCATAGACATATAAATTGAGCATCGATGTCAGTGGGACACTATTGACAATTAGATGTGTAGGGTCTATTAATAAGATCAGCCGACTTCTCTTTCGCAATGATAATATTGCAAAATTCCATCTGTACTGAATGTTTGCCCAACCAGATTTATATACCTCATAGCCTATTTGCTATTATCTAGTCATTCCTGGCTTGCCTTCAGCCTATTCCTAAAGTATATCATGTTAAAGTTACTGCATGCAATTCAAATATCAGAGGAAGTAAGCAAACCGAAATTTCACATAGAATAGCTTTGACGGTGCAATTCCCTACCTTGAAATCACAAACGAAGTATTCCTTCCCGTCTATAGCGATGTCAGACGGTTCCCTCATGTAGTCACTGCAGTCGAACCAACGGAGCAGATCACCACTTTCAGCAATACAGAACACAGTTGGTGAAACGCTATCCACCGCAACGATGTGACCTGCAATAAGAGCCAACAAGATCGTCACCGAAACCCAAGATGGGAGGCAAAGCTACCTCAAAATCAACAAAATTTAGCAAATCAAAACAAGGAGACAAGCACAATGGGTTCTTCCATCGTAGTCTGTTGAGCAGAGAGCAACACAAAACCCATCAAGATCTTAGTTCCTGTCATTTCACATAGAGCTAAGAATCGCATCTAATTTCAATGAATCTATTTGAAAGGCCCAATTCTGACTCAAGTTAGAAAATGCGAAAAGGTGCAACTCACCTTGAGGTGTGAGCGCTAGCCCAGCTACGATGTCAATGTAGCGAATCGCAATCTTCTTGATAAAGTGTCCATTTTTGGTGAAGATCTGCATACGAGAACGCTCGTTCCCACGATCACAGACGACATATTTTCCGGACGCTCGGAACACAGCGACCTTGCGCGGGTACCACAGTTGACCTTCCTCACGACCTGAAATAAATGTTCACAATGTCCATCTAGATGTCTTAAGAAACAGACGCAAATTATTTTCTGCCTTTTTATTGCCTTTGGAAATCTACCCAGCCACTTTTACAAGACAAGTTTCTGAGCAGACAAGTAAACAACCCACAGCAGTTGGGAGAAAGAATTCTGGTTTCTGGTCGAACATGCAAAATGGAGGACTTAATTCACTACGTTCTAGACTAAAAGTCAACTCACCAGGGATGCCAAATTGGTATTTGAACTCGCCAGTTTTCTCAAAGACTTGGATACGATGGTTGTTGGTATCAGCGACAACGATATCCTCATCGGCTGTACCCAAGCAGAATCCATGAGGAGAGTTGAACTGGCCCTTTCCTGGCCCAAGTTGTCCAAACTTGCAACCAATCTGCATAGCTGATACTTTGCCGCCAGACCTGCGGGCAAATGGCGGGTTGGCTCCACTCATGCCGCCACCACTCCCAGAGCTTGAACCTGCAGAGTGGAAAGAGATAAGTTCAAACAACTGGATCAAGAGCTGGAAAGGTACAAAAGAAGGAGGGTGTAACTGCCAATATAGCAAGTCACATTCTCAGGTCGCTTTGTGTTTTTAAACCGAAGCAAGATAGAGGACTGTCACGGAGAAGAATGCAACTTACTGGCAGAGGTGAACTGACTCAAGACTGACAGATCAGTCATGTTGCTGAAGACATCACCACCAGGTGGGGTCGTTGACTGATTCATCCCAGCGGAGAATCGTGGGCTCTGGCTGCTGAACATGCTGCACGTCGGAGTGATGGTGCCGCTGGATGAAGACACTGGCGGCAGGTTTCCGAAGCTATTCTGCTGATTGAGGAGGTTGGCGAGGCAATCCAAGGTCGGAGGAGACGGGGCACGAGGAGCTAGGTTCAATCCACTTACTGCAGAAGAGAGACAGGAAGATGTCGGTGTTTTCTACAGTATTGTACGACAGAAGCAAGGCACAAGAAGTGCTCCCTATGGCCTTGCCAAAAATATCTCAAGCAGAGAAATTTGAGGATACTGCAGTTCCAGGATGTATCAACTTAAAGCCCCACCGGACATTTTTTCTACAGTTGAACAAAGTAGTCAAAAATATCCCAAGTTTTTTTACCTGGTGGAGGTCCTCTGTCTTCTCCAATAGGTTTCAATGCAGCAGGATTCATTCCTCCTCCAGTCACATTGCTGAGGTTGAGTCCACTCAAGATCTGACCATTCAGGGTGATCTGTCCGGACGCATTCACACCAACGTTCCCCATCTTTGCCAGTTGGGCCAAGTTGACCTGTGGCGTGTTGTTACCACTGCCACCACTGGAGGCATCAAGAGAGACGCCGCTGTCCGACATTGCCGGGCTGTGGGAGTTGCGCGAGTATGTTCTCAACTCGCTCGAGCAACCGATAATAGCCGTCCCCATGCTTTGTATACCGGGCATCATCGGAGGTGGCGACATGGTGTTAGGCAGTGAGAGGGCCAGCGGCAGACTCAAGTGCGGTGGTAAGAAGGGCTCATGATGAGCTGTTGACCTTGGCGGTAGTGGTGGCGAGTCTTCATGGTTCAACATGCCAGACGGCAGAGAGAAACCGGCTTCGTTCTCAAATGATGATTGAAGTGAGGAGTGCTGAGTGTCGACACGCTGCAATGGAAGGAGGCAACTTGTAAGTTTATTTAGCATCAGTAACTTGGATGATCATGCATAACAAACTTGCAGGGTGAAACACATTACTAAGATTCTTCATTCTGTAAACTACTGAAGTTGTCAGCGCCCAGATCTGACGACCCAAAAACCTCAAGATAGAATGCTGGCAACTCTGGATGCCACTTTAACCAAGAATACTCTACCTCCGGCTCCTTCTTGAACTGGCCAAAGTTCTTCTTCACGGCATCTTCAAACTTCTCCGCACTTGACACAAACTCAATGCTCGTGTTGGCGTCGCCCTTCGGGGTGTTATTTATCAACGACAGCAGCTGAGAGCTGATCATACTCTTCATCATCGAGATCTCAAGACTGTTGCCTTTCTCGAGGATTCGCTCAGCAAACTTGCAGCCATCTTCGACACGTTCGACCGTCTTTTCAACATTGTTGATCATCTCCATGAGTTTCATTTCTTCCTTTGAATGGATATCTTCCAGGTCTTTCAAAGTTTCTTCCTGAAATTGATGTAGACAGGATTGAGAAACCGATTGAACAGCAGGGGGGGGGGGCAGTTGAAAGTTGACACAATGTGAAATTACCTCGACTTTCCATGAGTTCAGAGAAAGGCATAAACATCACAGGGGAAATAAAATGCCCTCTACTGAAACAGTTCAAGGGGTCAGAAAGTTGTGTTGCTATGGTTACAATAATACAACAACATTATGTAGCCATTAGCACTGCCACCAGAACAAGCTCAGCTTATCACCTGGATATCTGACACTGTTAAACTTTTTCACCTCCCGGAGGTCTTTTGCATTGGATCTCACACTTTTGCATATAAATACAGAGTTCAAAATTACATGACTACTCCGAACAAATGGCTATCATGATAGCCATTTGATAGTGATTCTCTACCCACCTGAACTTTCTCCAATATAGCCTTGTAGCTCTGGAATGTCTCCTGAATCAGACCCTTAGCATTGTCTCGCTGAAGTTGAAGCTCTGACAGCGAGTTGGTCAGATTATTCGAAGCGTCTTCGCAGAATTTGGTCTTGCTTCGACTCTCTTGCATCAGATTCTTGATCTCTTCGACCTGCTTTGCCTCGATATCGGCGATTCTCTCATAGTGGTGCTCTGGTGGTTTATGGTCGCCGAGGATGCAGTCGTTACACATAGGGGTCTGAAAATTGAAATAAATCATTGAGTACTGTCTTTTTCATGGTCTACCTGAACTAACTTTTTGAATAGGGGGCAATGGGGTCGTGGACTTCTGATAATTCCCACTGATTCTGTACATTTTCCAACAAAAGCTGCAGTCCTGTTATCTAGTCCTAAACAGGATTTTTTTATCCTATTGCTTGTCAATAATACAATTTCAATACCTGGAACTCGGCAAATATGCTGGGTTGGCTTCTCCAGGATATTGAACTGTACATTTGTAACGAGCTGATCAATTGAAAAACAGATACAAATTTTTAATTTTGGCCTTATTTGAATAATATTTCTGATGCATACTGGAATTCCAATACTGAAACTCTTGTATCATGTATAATTTAGGTAATTTCCACTCACCTGACAGGTATTGCAAAAATATTTCATGTTTTCTGCTGGATGCCTGGGGCAGTAAACAGGCTTATGCAATGACATATTGTTCTCTTCATTCTGCAGGTCTTCGAACGATACCACCTGGAAAAAACAATCAGAGGAATAGCAATGAAAAGCACATCAACAATACCAATGCGATAGTGAAAGAGACAAGTTCAACCAACGCCCAAATAGTTGGGGGGGGGGGGGGGGTCTGAAAGCATAACCGCCAATCAAGTACAGAACAAATTGCTGATTGCACTTGTTGATCAGGGGAATGTAAAATAGTGTCAATCATTGTCCGTCAGCTAAATCAGCCACAGTATGCTACAATGGAAGTTCTTTCCTGATCAAATAGATCATAACAGAAAAGAAAGACAAGGGATCAATTCAAAACGAACATGGATATTTTCTCTACTAGAACAGAAAGAGCAAGGTATATTTCATCTTCAAATGACATCAGAGTTGGCAAGATAATTATAATCATAGAAAACATGCCCCGAACCCCTAAATGTTGTTCAGCACTGGATTGTATCAGCATGTTTTTCACATCAAACCTGAACCGTGTATTACCCACAGCTGTATACACAAGAACAGCGCCAACATTTCCGCGATAATTAACATGTTCAACTGATCAATATCAATTGAGGCAACGTGATCGCACACCTTATATTGGATTCCGAAACGCCAGTACAAAGGTCTAACGAAAGACACAATGCTTTCAAACCCATTTAGGAAAGCTATGATGACTAGCTCTCATCTTTCTCAAAAATCAATCGATTACAAACACGGAATATATATTGACACAAAATGAAAATTGCATAGGTTTTTCTCTTTTTTTGAACGTGGGGTTTTGAATCGATCAATAAATACACATACACAGGCTTACCTGTATTGACAAATAATGCAAAAAGTTTCTGTGCCATCAACAGAGATTGCTGGTGGAACAAAGGACCAGACTTTGCTCAAGTCTAGCTGTGACCTTTGAGCAGGATGTTTAACCTTTTCATTTTTGTGTCGCACGATTATTGATAATGATAAAAAATATAATACATCACAGACAAATAATCAAAACTATAAACTGGGAAATCTTTGAAGTTGTAAGTTTATTTCAGCATTTTGAGAACTTTGCTGGTCTGGAAAAACAGGAAATTCAAACACACAAGGTTAAAAGTTTCAATCAAACTTTAGGAAAGAAAGTGAGAAATGTTCACACTTTCCAATCAATGAAACTATTCTCGATTGTCCAAACTGCAGTTGCCAACAATGACATTGGATTTGCAGAACTCTCATCGAAAATGCCTCAGAATATTTCACTGATCATAAAAAATGCAACCATTTCGACTAAACCGCCAGAGGCGAATGCTAAAAGCAAACAAATTAAATCAATACCACACATCAATGCAGGAGGTCGGACCCCTGTAATTCATTGTGCACTGTAAACTAAAACTGGCTGATCCAATGCATCATTATTGACATTCAAAAACATCAAAAATATGATCATGATATTTAAACACTGGATACATGATGACACAGGCTTGGCACATGACTAGGAAGTGAAAGAGAGGAAGTGAGCTTGGCTTGATAACTATCGCATTTCTACGAAATGCTTTTAAAGATTTCACTTGGACTGGAATATCAAGGGAAGTGAAAGTCAAACTAAGATATCCAAGTGCCCATGAAAGTGCATCATGAACATGCACCCTTACGCCCAAAATTGAAGAATACACCCACAGACCCGCACAACGAGCCAACTACCAACATGGGACCAGGTTGTGGGTAGAAAACAACAGGCCACAGCTGGGGGTAGCAACAGCTGCAGCTCATTGAGCCTCGAGGTGTCTGAAAAAAAAACCACGTGTGCTCTGCAGCACATTGAGGATATCCTCAATGCTCATACAATACATACAGTACTATCAATTTTAAACTCATCCTGAAAGTAAAGTCGAGGGTATTCACCTCGACTGTATTTGTAATGTGGCTTTGATTATTGTTGAATATTTTTACGCAGAAATTCAAATCAAAATAGCTCACCTTATGATTTTCAAAGCATCTCATGTACTGATGCGCTGTCACACAGTTCGGGCAGAGAAAGTTCGCACAATCACTACATCGAGCCACGGCTTTCTCCTTGGCTTTACAACTCGTACAGACAATCTGCATCTGTTGAACGGCGCTCATGTCCATCATGTTCACCATGACAATATCTAACGGCAGCCCGAGGATGCCCTTATCGTAAAGATTTGTCTCCTGTTGACACGTCGGACATGTGAGGATCTTTGGCCCGTTTATACTCTCTTGCTCCTCCAGATGTTTTTCTAGACATTGCTGACAAAACTCGTGCAGGCAGTTTAGAAGTTTAGGAGTCTTGTATTTTTCTTCACACAAACTACAGGTCTGTTCTTCGCAGATGACAGGGGACGCCGCCTCCAGGGAGGTTTGATCTTCAGCATCTGAGCCAGCTGAGGCAATCGACATTTTTGCTGTATGGTTTAAGGACAGGCAATCTGAATAATTCAAGGACGCTCATCCAAGGCAAAAGAAATCTGAAAAGACACAGACATGACACTTATTGACAGAGAACTAGATTTAGTTCAGACTCTGAAAAGGGGAGAATGCGGAGGTGGTGATTTCAAGTGAGGCGTGGTTCCAACCTTGTGGCTTAAGTCTAACTCTGAGTCATCTTCCAAAGAAGATTTTTAACTCGGAACCAAAACAACATTTCATTTTCATATGTTACCACTGTCCACTCAATACCAGATCTTTCAACATCAAGTCAGAAGTTTAAAACCTCTCCATGCATGGATTGTGTAATCGGAATGTCCACCCAAGTTCCCTGTTCATTTTAGTTCAGTGGTGTGATTGTACAACATTTAACAACCAACTAAAGATTACCAACTGGTTTTTATCACATTCATATTTTACTGCACAGTGTGAAAGATAATGAGTATCTGTGTCATCAGTAGTCTGGGACAGTTTTTCCCCATAGAATGTAGGTTAATCTGAGTTTTTATTGAAAATAAATGCATGTGAATTGGAAAAAATGCTCATCATGCCTGTGCCTGTGGCATGGCTCGCAGTGAAAAAGGACTTCAGACACAACAAGTTCTGATTGCTCATTCATCGATGACTTCACAATTTTATAATAATAGAAGTCAGTTTTTCCCATTATTGGTCTGCCTAAATATTCCTACATTAATACATCCATTTCTAGGTCTCTTAGTCTTAGTCTCAGTCTATCCATGCATTTTGAGAACTCATTCTCATTCGATCATTCAGGCCTACTCCGTTCCTCTGAAATGCATGGAATGGATAGATTAAGAGGTTATTTATTATTATATACTAAAGAGAAAGTCCAGTTCCTTTCTCTATATAAAAATTCTAGAGGCCTAGACGTTGGTGCAGGATTTTGACACGCTCTTGGGAGACAGATTCCCAATGGGAAAGACTCTGGATGTGTGAATACACACCAGAGTATAATACCAGTCCAGTGACTATTGACTGACCTTCAGCCAGTGCACAGTACACCTACATACTACTAGTACAGAGATGCATACCTTTCTGTGTAAAATGTATGATGGAAAACTACGCAGAAAAAATCTACCGTTCAGACACAATTTACAGCCTCAAAATCAATACAACATGACCAGTAATGAAAAGGTGCAACTGAAACTTCAAATGATACGATGCTATGCAATAACTGGGAAGAAATATAGTAAACTTTCAGTTTCGGAAAATTATGTTCAACAGGCAGGCGTAGTTCGCTGGCCGAGTGCTTGCTGGCTATGCCATGGCGACTAGCTGTACAACCGGCACGAGGCACGACTCGGGCAAACCCCACTTTCACTTAGTAAATTCGGCAATACAAACCATAAAGATGTCTTGATGAATAAGCTTACACGAAAGAGTATATCTATATCTTATAACATACAAAAGATGGAGGCTATAAATGATCCGATTATTCTATAATCAGTGAAATCATGATGATGGTGTACTTTTCCGATCACAAATTATGCATGGGAAATGTGAACGAGGACAACCCGAGGTTACCCGAAGTGGAGCTCCACGTATAAAACTACATTTCTGCACAATAAGCAGTGTTTTTACAACAAACTTGACTGAAATCGGAAGAGTAACTCACATTCTTTGACCTTGAATCGTTTATGACTTTGTAAATCGTGTAAAAAGCGGTTTTTATTCATGGGAAATGAGCGACGATGTATCTCACTCCAGCTAGCCTTCCCGCCATGTTGTAGCAATGTACGCCTGCGCCGATCGATAAATTGCGGGACCCTTGAAACACGTGTTGAATACGCAAAGGCGGGAAAACTGGTGCGGGGATGCGGGGATGCGGGGATGCGGGTCTTCAGACGAGTCTCATCCTGACGTAACCAGTGATTAATAATAATAATATACCCCCCCCCCCCCTTCTCGATATTTTGTATACGAGATAGGAGTAGGCCTATAGCAAAAACCTGATCTCAGGATGGACGAGTTTTCGGTGTAGGTGTAGGCCTTACTTCTGTGGTGGTTCGCCATATTTCAGTGTTTCCATACACAACAGAGCCGGGCTGCGAGAGACCATAACTTTTCAAAAGGAGGAACACCACAGAAAATCGCGTCGATCTGTTCCGCGAAATTATGTCTTTCACTTTCAGCGTTCCCAAACAACGAGGTGAGGGAAACACTGAGACTGCGGAAACGCTCAAAAATGTTTCACTTATGCCCAAATTTCAAGCCTGTGCACGGAAGAAGAAGGTAAAGCGCATCAACAATGGTGATGTCGCGCCCAAAGTGAATCGAAAACGAAAAGAATAACTTGTTTCAGAGACTAAACAATGACCAACAAATATATATCATCAAGTTTTTTAGTTTATTATGTTATGAAAATACAATCCATAAAATGTAAGCATTGGCCTCTAGAAAATAAAAAACACAGTTTGATTTGAAACTGTTGATTTGAGTGTTCCTGAGTTTCTATATTTTCTTTCAGCAGTTCAATTACACAATGCCTAAGTCTTATCAAAATATATTTTTACACTCAGAACACTCCTGACGACGACACGAGAGATTCACCACCGCAAATCTCGAATGAATTTTTGAACTTTTAGATGAATTAGCACTTCGTCGTTCGTCGACTAACGTAACCTGCCTAATATCGTAGCTGTTTCCATTTGCTAGCAATTTGATGCGCTATGTCTTTGCCAGCATAATATGCGCCCATCCAAGTGCGAATAAGAGGAGCGTCACAGAGACAGAGAGAGTAGTCCCACCGCCGAGGTATCTCGATTGGAACTGGCAGAGAGGGCCTTGGCAGGTCGGCGTCACTGAAACATAAAGGACGCATTTGAGACATGTTCGAGCAGAAACGACAAAGTCACATCCAGTCTCCACACGCCTAAAAGAGCCGTGTGATATATTTCCGTTGGTAACATCCATCTTCATGAGGTGCAAATTTTCAGTTTACATGGGGAGGGGGAGGAAACCTTGACCTTAATGTTTTCTTTGTCATCGCTACACTTCACCTCCCCTGGCCCCTTGTCCTGGGTCAGGAAGGGGCATTCAAGGAGGCTGGGAATTTTTTTCTCATTAAGGCTGTCGCGTAACTTACGATAAAGCACAATAAACGCGCTTCCATTGCCGAATTTGTTTTTGCCAAGACACATATATGTGCCATAGTCGCCAGACTGTAGCTGCAGTATCCTCAGCGTCAGCCACTGGTCACTTTGCCCCCTGAAAGTGGAGAGAAATTGATTCAAAATCCGGTTTTTCAAATTGATTAGAATTTTGGATTACCTCATCTGGTTCAGGACAAGTAGAACTGAACATCTAGAATTGTCCGCCCATAAGCAGCCTCTCGGATTGAAGACGGGGGAGGTGATGTGAAGATATCTCGTCAGGGTTTTTTCATGAATATAGCTTGTGCTTGAGGGGCTGTCCAATTTTCATAAGTCTGACTTATAACTGACGTCACAAAACACCATGTGGCGACAGAGAGTGTCCACTAAACCTGTTGTGACCGGGGTAAATCCCGATTTTATTGACTTCATGTTTGTTGTCGTCGCTGATAGGCGACATCGCCATTGTCTCCTTGTTCTTTATTTTGTACCAAAAGAGGTCTGGCTGGGGGTCACCTGAAAAAAAGTGGATGATTGTTGAGTTTGGGAGTACGGTTCAGCTTTAATTGACAACTGGGTGAACATCATCTTCTTTGGAGGACGGATGACGTTTAGCATGATACTGTAAACTAAGTTATTAACCATCACGATATTTAAGGAGAGGGCTTGCAATAGAACAGAGACGAATATGCATCACGGAAGTGGCAAGAATGCTATAGAACTTTGCAACGGCTCCTCGTCGATTTTACAGTACACTGAGGAGCATCCGCTGAGGAGAGGTCGATACCGCCCAACGATGTCTTTCTGTGTATCCTCTTTGACTTTGACAGAATGTTTTGTATGACTTGGTCACCAGCGGAGTGTGTGTAATTCTATGTTGTTCTATTGGTCGCGAGAGCCAAATATGGTGAATTAAGGTATACAGATATCTGTCTAGAGACAAATTGCATTGCCGTCTGATGATGGCAACGGAAGGGATTCATTGCAGATAAAATTTAGTCCAAAGGGTCCTAATAACCTAAGTATTACCTGATATCAGGCATGCCAGCTCGACCTCTAGGTTCTTATCACGCGCCTGGCCATAGCTCCCCCGGAAAGCTCTGGCGACAGGTTTCGTCCGAATCTGCAGAGTGATGTCCATTGTCGCGGGAGGACGGACGTTGTTGTCCGCTTTGCATCTGTAGACACCACCGTGTATGGAAGACACGTTTGTCAGCAGTATTTCGGTTCCCTAGAGAGAAGAGGATTATCAAGTAAATTTATAAAGTCCTTTAAAGACTATTCTCTACTAATGTAATGTCACATTGCTTTTTTTGGCATGATCGGAGGTTTCATTCAACGCATCCATTGTTAGAGACGCCAGAAATTTACGAATCTTTGGTCAACATTTAATGGACGGTGGTGTCGCTTGTTTTCGTTCTCTAAATCGCTAACATCCATTCAGCGAGTGTGTTCCACATTCTTCTGCTCTATGTTAGGACGAAAGCGACTTACGTAAACAGTTTGCTGTCCGTCCGGCATGGCTTTTCCATTGGACCTCGACCACGAGATCCTTGGCTTTGGGACACCGGTAGCATCGCACGTAAGTTTAGCGTTCGAACCCTCGACCGCCTGGACTGATGGCGTTATGTCCGTCTTCATCATGTTTGGTGGCACTGAAAGGAATTAAATTGTTTGCCCTGTGCAGTCACAAGAGCGCATCGGGCGGGATATAGCCGCGACGTCAGAGGACCAAGCGCATTGCGCCATTCCACTTATTTTGGAACATATACTATAAACTCCAAAACTATTTGGTGAAATTTGAGGACAGTCTAGAAGGGATTACAAATTTTTATATAATACAAAAATTAAAAAATCCTAGCAACGATTTTTTCCCAAACTTATTGACCCTTACTTACATTGCACTACCAAATCGCCACGAGCTACCGGCAGCTTCTCCGCATCCAACCCAGGCAAATATATCTTGCATTCATACTTTCCGCTGTCCTCTGAAATGATTCGTCTGATGGCTAGGCTATAGATTTGCTTGGTTGCCGAGATGTGAGTCACAAATACATCGTATTTTTTCAATCCTTTCGGGCCTAAGGGATTCTTCTTGACAATTTGCTGTCCTCTCGATATCAATACGGTGTCCACCTGGGTCCTCCCTAGTTTAGACCACATGACCTGAATAATGAAAGTATAATATGTTTCTCTTCAGATCAGTGGAGAAATTTTATGACGACGCAAAAAAACTGATATCCATCACAAGTATATATACTTACGGAGCCTCCCGCCTGGTCTACCCCAGTGACTGTACAATTCAACCTTCCTTCCGAACCAGCTGGTTTTGTCTCTTTATCAATCACCTTTGATATATCGGCTGGAGATTGTGATTGCTGCCCGTAAACTGAAAAAAAGATTTGAATGAGTCCAAAACTAGTTCGATTTTTCTGCTCAAGAGTACTGATAATGTATTATCTTGAAGAAAACCCCTGAACCCGAACTTTACAAACTCATTTGGTTAACATTTCTTTCATGTTATTTATAATTTCACCTTCGAATCTTTATATACATAATAGAGTCTGCTGTTCTCATCCTGACCCATGGTCTTATATACTCCCTTTAGAAAATAGATTTGGTAAGATGCAAAGTCATGTATCGATTCATAATTGGCCTCTACCTGACCCTATACCTAGGCCTACCATATACCCCATGTGGTCAATGTACCTGATTGATTTGTATGATAGTGATATAATGGATGTACTTATGAATGATGTTAGTCGTTTAAACAGCATTAGATGCTAACGTTATATTCATCTTATATAAATACCGGAGCCACCCTCTTATGTTTGATTGCACCTGTGCGAGCTACATCCTGAACTTTAGTGCAACACTCGGCACTGATGACCGATGGTGTGAGAGGGGAGGAGTGATATATACGACTGATTCTGTTATTCGAGGATGTGTCAGCCAATACGTTCACTATTAAATATGTGTTTTTCTGTCGAACCAAAAAGGTATATCCCTCAGGGAATGAATCATTTGTTCTATTGTTATACGGTGATATTTTTCTGTTTGAGTTGGCGAGTTTCCCCTGAGGCTGTATCGGAGTTTCCTCGCCGAGAATATCATAGAATAACACTGATATGATAAAAGTACAAAGTATAGATTTATGGTTGCATTTGTGGAGGGGAACATGCACTATTCTGAATTCGAAAATCAGAAGGTTTGGGGTTCGATTCTCTGGATCACGTCATTTGCGTCATGAATACCGTCAAATAGTGATTGTTCCTATGTCCGATTGTGAGGCGAAACCATAAAGGAATAAATCACTCAAGATTAATTTGCAGAAAACTAATGTCAGTGATTAGCTCACTGCCATTGAGTGCGATGCAAGCAAAACAACCGGCAACTGAGTCATTCGCATGCAATTATCGTATTCTCGAATGGTGCTTGATATTATCAAGATTAAGCTGATACGTAAACGGTTTCACGAGGTTCTGAAACCCTTCTAAGACATTTCAGTGCTGATATCGAATATCGCGCTCAAGCACGGCATTATAATATAACAGAGGCGTCGAACTTTTATCAAATTGCCTGTCATTCTTTTATCTTTAAAAGTACAGAGCTAAATGAGGTTTCATTTGGATATATATCTTTACAAAGAATTGTTAAAATTGATTTAAAAAATGCTATCTGCGTGCAGAAAAACTTGGACCGCCCTTTTGAAGATAATTTTTTTCGCAGTCCTGAAGTCCCCAGAGTTACACACGGATTTTGAAATATATTCGTAGCTCTTAACGAATCCATTATTTAGCCTTTATGTGGGATGCATCTTGTTCACAGGTTAGTTTCAAAACTATTTTTTAATTAAAGTTGCGGAGTGAAATTCCATACCAAAACAGGTAACGGCGCTGTTTGTGAAGTTATTGGTAAACACTGTTACACAAAGGATAGCAACCTATTATTCTTGTTCATGTTTTTTAATATTTGTGTATACAGTTCGTGTTGTCACAAACTAGATAAATACACCCTGCAAATCCGCACAAAGATACGGCAAATTATGGAATCAATATATCCAATATCACGAGCGCCATATTGTTGCTGATAATGGTGGCTTTCCAGTTTGTATCCGTAAAAAAAACGGTCACGCACGATCAACAAAAAACACAACCACATATATACCAAAAGGAAGGCAACTTGGACCTACCTTCTACGACAAAGAGGACGGATGTTCCAATCATGCAGATGATGTCAGCGGGATTCATTTCTAATTTTGATAGCTCCTTTCGAAATCCTCCACCTCATTCCCTCACGAGCAATGCGTGATGTCTTTCCCACCAGCTGGGACCGGTTTTCAATATACGCTGTCTACTTCTTGTTAAGTTAAGAAAAGATGTGACTGACTACCTTCCTGGGACATCAAGCATAATTAATGGTGTGGTAAACATTGCCGTCATAATATGAGGCTGTTTAAGAGCTTCGTCAATATTAATAATGTCCGTCGAACTCACGCAATTTGGCGTGAGGAGAATGCAAGCATCCGTTCTTTGCTTTCATGAGAAGCAAAGACATATCCAAAGATGTGCCCCATCGGATTGTCTTCACTCGTCATCAATCGTGGTATTGTCCCTTCGAATAACGGCAATGCTGGGGCAGGTTGGACGGGAAAAGATGAGGAAAGAGAGCTCGTTGTGACGGAATGTAAGTGCTGGTGCGTACTGTCACAACCTGGCTTTCGGCATGGCATGAGATTTAACAAGCTGCTGGCTTGTCACAACCACAATGAGGGCATTCCAAATTTATCTTATGAGGACCGAGTTGCAGTCGCCGATTGTCAATGAGATCATGGAGGACACCAGCACAACCTTCTCCCACACTGTCGTATTAAATAGAGGCCATCGTTGAGTCTCAATCAATACTTTCAGATAATGAGGGACAGAGGGGCCCCCCTGACAACCATGTGGGCAACACTGGGATTCATGGTGGGTAACTGGTTCACAATCAGTGTGCTCCGATAATGAAGGACAGAGCCATAACTATGACACTCATGTGATGGGCAATACTGGGATTCAGTGATAGGAAGACGGGGTCTTAACTGTTACTTTGACTTTATCACGATCAGTGTCCTTAGGTAATGCAGCCCTGGACTAATGAGACAGCTGCACTCTGAATTCTGTCCTCACTCAAGGCAAATCAAGTCTCGTCTTCCTGGATGAGATAATACTGGTATTCCACTTGCGAACATCAGCTTTATAATCTTACCTCGACCTTGATGGTAGCTCGGAGTCATGTTGCTATGGAGACACAAATCATCTGTCATGTTGCACAGAGAGATTCCCCAGTGCATAATTTTTACCTGTCATGAATGGGTCTAATGAGGACAAAGTCACAACAAGAATGTGGGGAAATCACTTCACTCGGCAAGACCTGGAGGCAAAATGGGGACTACTCCAGCTTTGCATTACAATGTGCTCCATCTTTTGTGAGGGCATAAAACTACATTCACCCACCTTCTCTGAAGGGACATGGAAGGTGAATGACCTCATCACTTAATCAAAAGACAATATCACTGTTTTGCAAAACTAGCCTGTTTTTATTGAAATAATTGATATTGAATACAAAATAAGTTCATTATATACACAATTTGAGGATGATCCACAAGTAACTAATACATCCAATTATAACATGATCAGGGAATAGAATGTAGGCCTACTTTTTGGGGGTAAAACGTCCACACAAAGGGTGCATGCAAATATCAATGTTCAAAAGAAAAGCAAGTACAAACAACACACTAGATGTCTAGTAGAGAGACCATGACTTTCCTGAATTCTATTACATAAGTTATAGTATCCCCAACTCCCACAGCTCAGAACTAACCATCGTGATCCCCAAGTCTGACCTCACTACGCTCTCAGTACAACTGGCCAAATATGAATTGGTGTAAAATCCTAGCTGTAAGACAGGATGTGCACTAATGTCCCCAGGTTTTCTTTGGCAATTTTTCGATTCTTTCCACTGTCAAATATTCTGGACGAAAACAAAAGTATTAAGTTGTCCATCAACTGGCTAAGGCTGTAATCACTCTTCCAAACCAAGCACATTTTAATGAAAGTCACAGATGAAATGTGGTGTGATTTGTTAAATACCTTACGTGTCCTGTGAATGTATTGCAATTACTGTTAGTTATTATCCACATTTGTTTTGGAAAAACATCTGGTCATCATCATCACAAATCATCTCTCAGCAAGAAATATACAAATATACTCTATTGCTTGGTGAGAGACATCAAAGTCAAGGTGACTGGCAGTGATTTAGCTATCTATATACATCAGAAATTAACCTGGATTGACAATTGTGGTAACTAACATCATTAGTATTAGATGTATTCCTCAGTGGTACCATCTGACTTGTGGAGCAATCGACAAGATAAACAACTTAAGTGAAACCTTTTGGTGACACAGTGTACAGACTGCATCAGAACCTAAATTCAGTCAATCAGTGAAGTCTATTTCGAAAAGGTCTTGTTTCTTGCAAACAGTCACCACTATCACTCGTAACAATCCATCTTCATTTTACACTTTAATACTGTAGTCTGTCTCTTGAAGGGTAGATTCGAGACCAAGGCTCCTAGTATCCATGTGGAGAACGGCTCTTATCTGCAATGATAACGAAGAGAAAGTCAGATAATTGCAAGTTACAAAGGTAATGATTAGCTCGCTAGGTGATTAGCCAAATGGTCATGTTCTTGTGCTTTGTGAGGAGCACTGGGTGCTTGGTACTCACAAATATCTTCTTGGAAAATCAGTTGCCTTTCATAACTTTTCTTCATAACATATATAAAGACCATCCACAGGTGGGCAAGACCGAAATATATTTCCATTTTCATGGGTCTCCTCAACACTTTCACAGAGGATAGTTTTCCATTATGTTCAGGTTTGAGAATTCCTAAAGAATAGTCTTTATCAAGTCTTGATGATATTGGGTGATATGAATAAAGACTAGCAAATACTTTTATCTAAAACTCCACGTACATTTACACTAGGCCTTTCTGTACAAAATTGAAGTAAAAGCATTTGCTAGTCTTTATTCATATCGCCCATTGACAGGTTTATATAGGTATCAGCCACATGAATGGCCACAACTAACAGCAAATGAAACACTTCACATCAGTTTACAAAACAGTTAACACAACACTGCAATAGTGGGACCTCCTTAACAAGTGATTAATAGTTTCAACGGCCAAATCATTCTTTTCTCAATGGCCTTCATTCGATCACTGTCATTCATTTTGTCCAGACAACATAAAGACATAAAAAAACATTTCAAGTGACCGAGACATTTTTATTTCATTTTTTCTCTACAACATAAGCCATGAATCTGTTAAAAAACCCAAAAAGAATGAAGACAAATATGAGCATTCCTTTCTCCATGCTCAAGCAAGCTGAAAATAAAGCCAATCAAATCAGAAATTGCAAGGCATATTGATTTTACAATCATTGAATTTTAGCTTCCACCTAGCTGAAAATAATAGAATATCGTCAAATTGCCTCAGAAAAAATATAAAAGCACACAATAACAGAAAGCATGATGTAATAACATAATTCTTCAGTCACACTTGCGGTGCAAAGCTGACACAAAGTATGACACAGTGTGTCTCTTGAAAAAGGCTCATTTTCATAAGTCACCCACGACACCAAATCGGGTTGTAAGTTGGCAAAATGTAGCTTCTAAACTAAGCTCTATGAATGTGGATAACTCCATATGCACCAGATGTGTTTTACTTCCCGATTTTGTGTGATGTGTAACATATATGCCAACATGTAATGGGACGTAATCCATGTTACCAACCTAAAAACATGCCCTTTGGTTGCTTCTTGTCTGAAATTGAAATTTAATGTAATGACATTTTTTGAATTACCAAATACAGTCGAACCTCCCTTAGTGGACACCTCTCTATTAAGGACAGCCTCTCTATTAAGGACATTAGTTTTGGTCCCAAATTGTTTGTTTCCATTCAATTTGACCTCTCTAATCAGGACACCTCCCTATTAAGGACAGCACTTGTCAGTCCCGAGGGTGTCCTTAATAGAGAGGTTCTACTGTATACAATGGGACCCAGTATATATTCCAGCGGCAGCAACACCCAAGAGGAATTGGGCCTTGCACCACATCTTTACACTGTCAGTCACAGCAGAACTTAAGGAAAAGATATAACTTGAAACAACTATCTTAGATGGGGTGACACTGGCCCGAAAATGGGCTGAGATATAAGATGTTGGGAGTTCAATTTCACCTCACTTTACGGTATGACATGCGTGTTCATGCAGAGGAGGGTGACCAACTAACCTGTCGGGTACTGGCCCGTAAAGGGTGAAGTAGGCATTGCGAGCCTAGGGCTAGTATTGTGAGCTAGAGGAGGGTACAAGCCTGAAAGCAGATAGCTAAGAGTCAGTTGGTTACTTTAGATTGGTTGGCTTAGGCACTACGGTGTGACGTTAACAATCCTAGATTGAAGGAACACCTCCCTCCACCTGTTTTGTAAGTATCTAATAGAGCTGTGGCATTTGCTTTCTTTTGCTATTCCCTGGTTTTATCTGATTTACTGACAGATGCATTAAGAGAAAAGTCGAAATCCTGAAAAGATTGGAACCCCTTTTTGACAGTGCAAGGAAGACCAAATGGAAAGAGTACTGAGTACATGAAGTACTCAGACAGTTTGAGTGAAACCTTCTGTCAGACGTTCGTGGTCACTAAATTGGCATGTTAATCATCTCTGACATGATTTCAAACTGTTTTATATCAGCTCCAATGTCTATTTTGCTACACACCTTTTGGGCTGTGTCCGTGAGGGCTGGCTGAACCCGGTCCAAGCGGACTGTGGTTGCTGCTTCCAGGGCTGTGGTGTGTGTAACTGCTACCGGCACCTGGAATTGAAGTAACTGCATGATTGAATGTTAAGAGAGAACATAGTTCATGTGAGGACATCCATCAGTAGTTGTCAATTTAGTTCACAAAGGACAATGAAATGAAATAGGTATGGACATGAAACGTCTAATCATATTGATATGATCTTAGCCATATTGATATGATCCACTTTGGTTTAATGTAGAGTGGATTTTTTTGATCAGACCCAAAAAACAAGGCACCGTCCAAGGTCATTCTGATCATTCGTCACAGGACCGACCATTCTTTGATCAATATGGGTGTTGACAACAGTCTGTCTTGAAATAAGGTCACAGATTAGTTCCAACCATAATTTTATTGGATCACACAGAATGAGGCAAAATGACAGGGAAATGGGATCCTTTTCCCAAGAGAACACAACTATCCTTTCACTCACCTCGCATTGGATCTGTACTCGCTCTAGAAATCTGCAATCCCTGATGGATGAGGGAGCTATCCTTCTGCTGCTCAGCGAGCAGGCTAATGCTCTTGTAACCAGCAGGCATCCCTGTCGAGATCGAATTGGTCGGCGAGATCCTCGATAATGGAATATTATAACCTGACCTTGAGGATGGCGTGCTGTATAGCGGCTGCGAGGGCGTACCCAACCCCCAGATGGAGCTACTGGTCGGTTTAGACGACAGCGAGGAGCTTCCTGAGCTGTTTAAATGCGCTGGCGATGGCGCTAGGCTTGTCACCTGATGTAAGAACTGCTGATGCTGTTTAGAGAGTCCAATACTGTCCTGGTGAAGGTGTTCAGATGACTTGCTCGCGTAGTCCGATGTGCTCTGCGGTAACTTGAAGTCCATGATATTATGTAGCGGTTTTTGTTGCTGCATGGCATGGCTGCCCATGCCAGCGAGGTGCGAGTTCATCCCGGCCAAGGAGGCCATCGCTTGTGCGTTGGCATACATCGCTGCTAAAGATACAACATTGTCTTTAGGCACCTCGGACAGAGGTGAAGCAGGAAAGAGTCCTAATGGGCTTGTCGCAGTTGGTTTTACCGGCTCAATAGTTTGACGTCGAATATTAGAAGCACCAGAATTTCTGACAGAACTATCATGGCCAGGGAGTTTTGGTTTATTCCCCAAGCCAAGTGAGACATTATGAGGCGATTTCTTCCCTAAAATAGTGTTAGATTCCGTACTTAGACTACGCTGGAGTGTCTTTGTACTTGGTACACTATGACTTTGGTAGTGGGCACGGGGTGGAGACAGCTGCTCTAGATCTAGGCCAATTCCACTAGAATGCGGTAAAGCGCGACCAAGGCTGGTCTGCCCTGAGGTAACACTACTGGCTTTATGCCCCATTAGTCCATCCTGCATTTTCAAGTCTCTTCCTTGACCAGCATGAACAGGCGTAACCACCTTTTTAGGTTCAGTCTTAACACTTGGAGGTTTCGGCGCTTCCTCAGTTCCTTTGTATGTTCCCGTGAACTTTTGGAACTGGGCGTAGAAGCTATTACTAGTACTTTGGCTATTTGAACCGATTGTTTTGGGTTGTTTTGCACTAGCTGAACTTTGTGACCCCTTTTCTTCAATGTCCGTCAATGGAACATGGCTATCCGAAATACACATCAACATCTCACTAGCTGCCTCACTGTCCAGGAATGACGACAGAACGTCTGCGGTATCAGTTTCCTCCATTTTCTGTCCAGTTTCGTGTTCGACCTCCGCATAATCTAAAAGCGTCATCAGACTATTTAGACCATTGTCTGTAGTTTTCTGCGATTTCGTTGGCTGTTTTTGACCACCAGCTGCAACGACTGAAGTATTAGTCGTAGGAGTAGGTGAATTACTGGCGGACGTCGTAATCTTGCCTGATATTATCATGTTCTTCTTTGGCTTTTGTCTGAAATTCAGAAAACACCTTGGAGTTAAAATAGGAATAATGAAACGGCCAGGGGCCATTGTGCTCACCGTATACATCTTTTATTAGGCAGGATCATGCTTAGTTTAGAGGTGAATATGGTGAACACAATCAGGCATGAAGACTTTTTTTAGATGTGTATTGATGTCAAGTAATAAGACAGGGCAGTATATATAAGTTTATGATCCAACCAATAATTGTCTATGACATCAACAAGATCAATATCGTGTGATTGCTAAGAGTCCCTGCAATAAAAAATTCATCGAAAAAAAGTCATTAATAAGCGAGATATTGCACGTCCTACTTTTTCAGTTTTGACCCCCTAGTGGCCAAATCAAGAATCAGATCAGGCCAAAATTCGGTGTCAGAGATTATCTGATGTAGGGGGTTACATGTACCAACTTTCAAGTTCATAGCTTTAGCAGTTAAGAAACGTGCCATAGTTACACTCGAACGGTCAATTTACGCCATTTGACCTCTGTGACCTAGAAAAGGAGGTCAAATCCAAAAATCATAGGAAATGTGATGTATCCTTGCTAGGAGTCCCTGCCATAAAATTTTATCGAAAACAATTCACTCAAATAGGCAAGATATTGCACTTCTTCCTTTTTCCGTTATGGCCCCCTGGTGGCCTAACAAAGAATCAGATCAGGCCAAAATTCGACATCAGACGTTATCTGATGTAGGGGGTTATATGCACCAAGTTTCAAGTTCATAGCTTTACTGGTTAAGAAACGTGCCATAGTTTACACTCTAACAGCCAATTTACGCCATATGACTTCTGTGACCTTGAAAAGTAGGTCAAATTGAAAACCCGTAAAATATGTGATGTATTCTTCCAAACAGTACCTACCATAAGAATTTTATCGAAAACAAGTCACTTATAAGCGAGATATCACACTTTTTAGATATCGACATTTGGCCCCCTGGGGGCCAAACAGAGAATCAGATCGGACCGAAAATCAGTGTCAGAGGTCAGCTGACCTAGGGCATTCTGTGTACAAAGTTTCAAGTTCATAGCCCTAGCAGTTAAGAAACGTGCCACTGTTAGGATACGACGACGACGACGACGACGACGACGACGACGACGACGACGACGGACACAGCGCTATCGTATAGACTCCCCTTACGGTGAGCCAAAAAGTCCTGTCTGTCGATTTTGGACATAAAGATTTTGGACTTGTTTGATAATCTGACCAACAATCAATGGTTAGGAAGCATTTTTAAATACCATTCACTTCTTAATGTCCCTGTTTGCTTCTCAAAATAGTCAAATGTTGCAGACTTTTGGTTAACTTTAAAAATCTTGATTTCGCCACACAATTTTATGGCCAAAACTGCTCTTGCCCTTCTTTCTCCCTCCAAAGGAGAAAATATCCTGCCCTTTCCAAATCCTGGCAGAAGCACTAGTTATATGCTTGGATACGTACGCATTTACAGTCCATTGAGCATGAGTAGATTTACTTTCTTTGTACAGCATCCTGCAAGAGAAAGAAACTTCATCAGGTCTGGAATATGTGTGAGCTACTGAATCAATCCATACAAACAACTCTTCCAACTTCATGCAGTTTAGTTTGTTTACTGTCCCCCTGAACCCGCTAGACTTGGCTTGTTCGCCACTCAGCACTTCCAAATTCCTCTCTCACGCCACGGAACTAGTAAGAATCCATTATCTACAAGTGCTGGAGGCGTGAGGCCAACCTAAAACGAGACAACCACCAATTATTACCTCGTCTGCATCCAGCCTTTCGGCCACATCGGTTTGATCTCAGTGCCCAGGAAAGTCTTCAGATATTCCTCCGCCGATTGTGTGCGCATCTTTGACATCTCGTAGCTCATCATTTTTACTCGGATGACATCACAGAGCAGCTCACGGATATTGTCCGTCCATATGAAGTGTTTGCGAGGACCGGCTGTTTTCTTTTTCCCCTCTTTTGTATTGTCATCATCAGAGTCGGACGAACCGCCTTCCTCTTTTCCTTCCCCTTTCTCACAATTTCTAGAATAAACATAAAACTTTATATTTCCGAAAGGACTTTCAACATTCAATTTATTCAGTATTGAATGATCAATTCTGGAAAATGCCCAGAACACTGTTGCCGCCTGTGCTTTTGTTCTGGAACTAAGAAGTTCATTGGAAGCTGTTTGTTTGGTCATAGACCCACCCTGCAAATCAGAATTCAGATCTCGATACTGCCATCTGCCGAGCATGCCAAAGCCAAAGTCTCATAAAATCACTTCCAACTGCAAGCGACCATTGTATATGTAATTTTGTTGACTGTATTGGGATCTATGGAAGAATATCCCTCAACTACAGACAACAGGCAACCATTTGCTCAACACAGATACATTTCATCTAAGTTCTTCCAGGAGCATATCATCAGATTATCTGTGTAGACAAGTACAGGGCCCAGTTGTTCAAAACAAATTTTGTCACTAACACTCGCATTAAAATAACTTGGCGTTATCTCCTTCAGTTCAGCCCTTAGACTTAATGCCAAGTTAAGTTAACGCCAGCGTGAGTGACAAAACCTGTTTTCAACAACCGGGCCCTGGTCCGTATGTGTGACAGGTAAGTTCGACATTATTGACTTACTTAGCTAGAGCAGCAGCTTTACGTTCCTGAGTGTATTGCTCGATATATTCTGGCATCACTTTATTGACGGCTGAAAAGGATGAATAGAAATCGAACACAGAATTAGCTCAAGGTTTCATAAAACTAATCTACATGTAGCTCATTTAACGAAAAAGATGGTACTCCAATTTTTTGACATTTTAGACAGAAAATGTAGCAGTTGAAAAAAATTTTATATTTCATCTGAAACTGCAAAATCCGATGTTCTTCTTTTACTGGTAGATGGTATAAATTACGGTACCTACTCCCTTTCTTCTTGATATACACTTTCCCTTCTCTATTTCTTGACTTTTCTTACCTTCTTTAAGCCTGTTTATCGGATCCCTGACTTTATTATCTTGTTCGTTTAACCTGAGTTTTTTGGCGCGTTTTAACAAAGTGTCTTTGCTGCACGGTAAAAATGCTGCCAGGTGGTTGTAGATCCCTGAACGTTGTGAACACACCAATTGGCGTGATTCTTTTTCTATCCTGAAAGAACGATATCATGAAAATTTCATTTCAAGGGACCACCAAACAGAAGAAAGTAGTTCTCACCAGCAGACGCCATGACAAAACCGTTAAAACGTGTTGTTCAAACTTGTTCACTCCCCAATCTCAATGAAACCAGCGACTACATGACGAGTGAGCCTGAACAAGTCCAATTTTTTAAAAAGTTATAAATGCTTACACTAATAACATCCTGTTGACTGCCGAATTAAAGAATTTATTTTTCGTTGTCGCAGACGCTCGCGCCGACTCCTTGATGTTATGTATGATCATCTCCAGGGGCACCGGTATTCCTGACGGCAGTGGCGGTGCGCTTTCTGGATTTGGTGTGACAACGGACGACGGGTTTGGCGCATTTTCCGGATTAAGCGCCAGAGTGGGTGTGGACGTTGGTGTAGCCCGCCCCTCGCCGATAGGCGATTCCATTACAGCCCGACTGATCACGGCATCTATTGTCGAGTTTATGGAGTCATTGCCCTTGTTGATGCCCGTGGTAGCATTGTCACCGTTGATAGTGATCACTTTCTTCTCAGTTGGTGTGGCCACCTGCTGCTTTATGAGGTCTGCAACATTCAGCCCGTTCTTCTTGGCTGACCTGGTATAAAAGAGAAGACTAGGTGTTGACGCTGAGAATATTATTTGACTGGAACGTTGCTTAAGATTTTGTGGGCAATTGTGATATATCATCATGTGAAGAACCATGTCAGTCAAGTCATATCCTGAGTCGAGAGAGTCCTGATTCGTCACAGAGTTATTGCCCAAGATGAATTGCAAAAAATAGTCAAATACTGAGGTACTTTACTCACATGTCTTTTGCTTTCAAGATCTTCTTCTTTTTCACAAATGGCTTTTCATCACCAGAACTCAACACTAACTTCTTCCGTTTCTTCTTAATGACTTCACCATCAGTCCGTTTTTTCTGTAAAGCAATAATGGACACTTAATTTCTGAATCTAGCAACAAAAGGCACAAGTTGAAATCCAGGTGTAGAGATGAGGTCCCTGAGGACAATGGAGGAGGCCAGCCATTTCCTGTAGCCAGTCTGCCATCATATTGTCGTTGAAAAAGATTCCACAGTAGGTGTCCGGGGATGGTGGCACTTACAGTCACAGCCACAGTGAAGCTTGATCTGCAGCACAGCTGAATCCACAGAGTTTACAGTAAAGAACCTTGGATTACAGAAAGAAAGAGTCAGACATATTAGTCTCTGGATGTGCCTTCGCATTTCCAGTATGAGCGCTTGGATACAGAAGCTATACATTTTTACATACCTTAAGTAATAGTTTCTTTTTCTTGGTAATAGAACTGGCTGCAGATATATCAGAATCAGATTCAGATGCAATTACCTGAAAAACAGAACAAAATTTTCTTATGAAATGAAGCCGAAGTCACTCCAGTCCTCCAGGTTTTTTTTACAAAAGCTCGTAGGTCAAGCATGTTTGTGAAGAGCTAAGAATGCTGGACTCCTGAGCAGGAGGTTCAGGGTTAAAATGCCTCCTACCCCACTCTGGGTTTTTCCACAATTAAGTTTGAGGGTTTTGGTCCGTGTTTAGTAGCTGCTCCAGGCAATAAACCTCCTCATAAGACTTTTGGGTGAAAAGCCCAGACACAAGCACTTCAGGAAAAATATGTAGGGGAGCTATCAATTCACTCCCATGGACTTTATCATAGGGAGCTTGGCCGGAGTGATGTAATTCATTTGTATATGAGTGATCACCTCCATCTCCTCACTGGCCCCAGATACCCACCCTTTTCTTCTTCCTCTTTTTCTTCGGACTCTGGAACTCTCCATCCGAATCGCCAGTGACTTCCCGGAAATCCAGTACTCCGGTATTGATGTAAAATCCACCAAGCTTAGTGGTCAGCGTAGCTGGGACAAGCTCATCATATGCCTCAGAATTATCCACAAAGGGATCTGTGTCGTCGTACCCATCTTCCAGGTCCACGAAGTCTTCGATTTGGACTTGTCGTTTCTTTTTGGAAATTTTATTCCCCTGGAAATGAAATAAGACAGGAGATAAAAAGGGTTTTCGATGTGAAACAATCTTATGTTATCGCTATGCAGTTATCCAATCCCATCCTGTTACAATGCCTGGATTGTCACTGACTCATGCGACAACGGTAACTAACACCGTGCTAGTGATCTCAGACAAGTCTCTTCATTGCACCTTTTATTTTGGCACAAAAATTTAAATTATAACATTAGATACTGCCGAAGTGATCACTACTTACATATCGACTTTCAAAGGACCTGGCGATATTCTCAAGTTTTTTCTGTTCCTCAAGATCTTGCAGAGCAAAAGGGTCCATGCATTCCTTGAGCTTATCTTCATCATTATCCTGAAATGAAATAATGTCACTCTCAATAATTCATCCATGCCAGAAACTGTAGTGATGTGCACTACTGCATTTACGTGAGAACCGCAGATTTGCAGTGTTCACACTGTAACAGAACTAACACTTCAAAGTTTTGCAGTGTTCACACAGTAACAGAACTAACACTTCCGAGATTTGCAGTGTTCGCATAGTCACAGAACCAACACTTCCGAGATTTGCAGTGTTCACACTGTAACAGAACCAACACTTCCGAGATTTGCAGTGTTCACGCTGTAACAGAACTAACACTTCAGAGATTTGCAGTGTTCACACAGTAACAGAACCAACACTTCAGAGATTTGCAGTGTTCGCATAGTCACAGAACCAACACTTCCGAGATTTGCAGTGTTCACACTGTAACAGAACCAACACTTCCAAGATTTGCAGTGTTCACATTGTAACAGAACCAACACTTCCAAGATTTTCAGTGTTCACACTATAACAGAACCAACACTTCCAAGATTTGCAGTGTTCACACTGTAACAGAACTAACACTTCCGAGATTTTCAGTGTTCACACTGTAACAGAACTAACACTTTAGAGATTTGCAGTGTTCATACTGTAGTGCAAACAACACTTAAAATGTTTTCAATGTCCACAATGCAACACAAACAACACTTAAAAGACAAACAATATACATGAAAGAGATAGGCCTACCCAACACTTCAAAGACCTGTAGGGCCGGGTGTTCACAGATTTCTCTAAGATACTGACTAAAGAGCACAAAGCAATAACTGAACACTTCAATATATCACTAGGCCTACTATGCATTATCCATCGTACACCAAACCCCAGACATCCAGACAGCCAAAACACAATTTACCCACATTCAAATCTCCCGCAGATAATTCATCAATACCCCACTGATTACCTAACTGACCCCATATCCCTCCCGCTCCTCGACTGATAAAAAGATCAATAAAGCCGCCCGCTTAATAACAGCCAGATGTACCTGCACACCACTATCCATCTATGACCCAATTAACAGTATCTATTGTACTCCCGCATGCACAGCCCACACGTCATGGCACACTTCCCCATTGTCAATCATCACTATGTCCACATCTTGTATTACTTACAAAAGCTATTGAATTTAACCTTCCGCTAAATCCTTCAATACCCTTAGAATAGACTAACTATCCACTACCGCTATCCAAACCCAATGACTTCACCTATAATTAGGTCATTGATACCCTTTCCAAATACCAATCCTGCTATATGCAACCCTTACAATGCACACATTCTGTTAATAATTACCCCCAATACAAAGCCACATGCTAAATTTAGAAGAGATAATCTGGAAGAAAGGTCTTCAGTTCACCCAGTCCTGTACAAAATACTCCTTTCTTCAGAATAAATTCACAGATCCTGCCAACATTCATCCAAAACTACTCTACATTTTATCCCAGTATTGAATACATCAGTACTACATGAATATTAATCAGGTCAGAAATCATGTTGTTGCCTGGATAAAAACCTGGCATGTAGCATACCCATATCAACCCCTTGGTAAAATATGTAAGGGAAATTTCTAATTCAGAATCAACGAGATAAGTGATTGAAAATGATGAAAAGTTTGAGTCTACAGTGTATTCAGTTAGCACTCGGTCGCTCAACGAAGTATGGGTTGAGGTCAGGACTATGCATAACTTGGTCTTTGCCTGCTGAAAGCTCCAACATGCACATGCCAAGATGGCTGTTGAATAAAATCACCTTAATACAGACATAGAATAAGCTTATTTCCCAGACAATCAGCAAAATATTGGCCAGAAAGCTTGGATTTCAACATATTTCCAATGCTGAGTTTGGCTTGTGAAAAGTGACTCAACTCGCCTGTGACGGGATGGTTGCGTTAAGGGGAAAGTAGTGGGTTCGGAAAATTATTTTATGGTGTATGGACGATAGAATTTGGGGCTCAAAATGGCGTCATGGGCTCTGCTGCCATTTTCCCTGCAATTTCAGAATAATATCTACACGAAACCAGCCATGATAAGCAAACTGGAAAGGAAGAAATGAGAAAATAGGCACTTTTTAGCAAGTGAATTCGGCCATTTCCCGCCATGGCGGGTGCAACTTTAGGGGTGAAAAAAATAATTGGACATTCCTACTGAGTTATGATTATGCCTAGAAATCGGTAGAATATCACAAAAATGAGAAATAACAAGGGTTTTATTCGCATACCGCGGCTTTTTTCAGCAGTTCTAGCCAGGAGTATTCCGAGCACGAGAGGTTCGTGGATTCCTGTATTGTCAACTCGAATCGGAGTGTTTTGGGGACTTTCTCCATTTTTTTCTTCGGGCCCGCTGGCCCCATTGGCACCGGATGGATAATCCGCGGCTCTGCCATGCTTCTCTCATAAATCCAACCACTCTTCTATCCCATATAAGTGCAAAATACACACAGAATCTTCACAAACTCGACTCCTCTGCCGCCATTTTGTTTCAAACATCGCGCATGCGCTTTGCAAACTAGCAGACGCTTTTTTCAAGGTCGTTTCAAGAGTCACACTTCCGCGTTATTCAAATACAATGTAATCTTTGTGGCGCATTATTCAAACTTGACTTTCCTGTTATATATTTTATCAGCGTTTGTTTCTGAAAAACTAATTATTGTTAAAGCAACATTCATTCTTTAGAGAGATTGATTGAGGACAAGCCATTTAAAAAAAGAAATGTTTTACATCTGAGCAGGTTTCATGTTATTCATTTGTGAAATGCTCCCTCAAGATTTAAAAAAGGTTTTCAATCCAAGTGTGAGAGGAAATGATACATTAAAGCCTGAATAAATGTGTCTAATTGTCAGACATTGATAGTGTGTGAGATTTAAACATGTAACCTTGCAGGTAAATAATTGGTATGTTCTTTAGCGGGACCAAAACCATCCTCAGACAATGTCACAACCAGTTGGACTGCATACTAGTAACTGGCACAACCAATCAGGAAATTTATGGGACAGCTCCGGGAAATGGCATACTGGTAACAACTAGCACAACCAACCAGGACACCTCCAGAAAATGGCATACTAGTATAAAACAAAATTAACTAATTCAAGGACAGAGCAACAACACTGTATTTTTTCTTCACAATGTGTAATGATCAATAAAGGAAAGAAAACACACATTTCTACAAAAAGAAAACAGCAAATAGTGCTGATAAATAGGGCATACACAAACTGTCCATGTTTTTTTGCTTCCTCACCAACAACTGTAGACAGGAATATTTTCAAGGCTTTTGCATTGTGGACAAATGATGTCCGCAAAATCAATCAGCTAGCGAATATCTCCAGGGTACAGTAATCTAGTGGCAGTAAACAGTCAATGGTTCCTTTCACATAATTCAGCTCCTGTGCAGAATAAATCAGCTGAATGATATCTTCGTCTTGGCAAACTCTGAGCTGAGTAACTTCATGATGTCCTTATGCTTACTTTTCTGGTTGCTACTTTTGATGCTGCCGTAGTTTTCCTTCACGAACATTGCAAATTTGTTTGGTGTTTTTGTTGTTGATCCTAAAGCTTTCTTCAGTCCATTCTTGCCATTTACGTAGAGCTCAAAGTGTCCCCGGCAATAACCACAGACCTTACCCGCCGTATCTAGGGACTTGCTGTGTCTTCCAATTCTGAAAACAAGATTAAATCTCTTTAGGAACAATACGAAGTGGGCATGCTTTTAAATAAGTAAACACACCCAGGTCAATAATTGGGTACCAGTCGAGAATGCTCAGGTTGTACTGCTGATTGAGCAGCTCACCCGAGTTCTACTAAAAGGTTTCGGGGTAGAAGTCTTGTTGATATACTTACTGATATCCACACTTGGAACACTTGTAGATGTACTTGGTCTCAACGCTGTAGGAGTGACATCTCCTAATGATGGGAAGCTCACTGTGCACCATGTTGGCTCTCTGGGCCCTAAAGAGTCAGCAGATAACATTTTGAAAAGGTCGTTAGGTGATACACAATCTTGTGACGTCACATGGTGTAAATGGCTGCCTCCATAGACCAGTGCATCGTTTTTACAGGATTGGCAAGCAAAACAAAATGGAACCAGAGAAGTTAAATAGCATGAAACAAGCACTTAGATCCAGTGATTGGAAATACCTACCAAGTTTTCCATATTGGTCCATGGCCATCTTTCTTGCCGTTCAGAAGCCAGACTGCCGCATGACACATTTCGTGGATCAAGGTATCACGAAGACGCTCTGAAATAATGCAACATTTTTAAATTGAAGATGTGACAAGATTGGGCTGTCAGTGTGGCAAGTGGAGACATCAACGCAGGTCACCTCGGAAGTCCTGGGTTCAATTCGTGGTTGATCCTGGCACACTCATATGATAAACAATGTAGAGAACGACTCTTTGACAGTGTAGGTTTCCTGATCTCCTCCTAATAGTGTTCATAGAGATAATAATGTCCTAGTTGAAACTCAATATGGTCACGCTGATTTACAACTGGAAAATCTTGTGCTTCGAATGATGTTTTCAAAACCTTAAGTGAGTACTGGATGGCAGACATTGAATTGAACACTTCTCTCTTACCTGCACTGTCACAAACTTTCACAGAAAGTTCAATTCTGCACTTGAAGACCATAGTTGGCCTCTCTCTGCTATAGGCACAATAGCCTGCTGTCTTGGTGAGGCGGCTGTTCCATATTATGGGGAAATCTGGTAGCTGCAAGGAAGATTTTTTTGATTCAGTGTACAGAATCTTACTGGTAGGACTGGGGCCAGGTCCCATCTCTTCTTCACTGACAAGCGAGTTGACTTGACAAACACCCACAACAAGATGAGAATAAACATACTTTGTTTTCAAAGACTGTTGATGAATAAAGATCAAACAACTTCTTGGTGAGGACTTCCTTGGTTGATTTAAAGTTGGTCACAAACCTGCAATATCAAATGAAAACAGTAAGAAATTTGAGCATCTCCAAAATGCAAAGGAGCTGTAAGCACTCAATAAATTTGACAGAGTGAAGAAAGCTCAACCTGGAGCAAACTTCAATCATATCTAAACATATACAAAGGTCCCTGGTTTGTGAACCCCACAATTTCTAACATCTGTTTCCCGACTCACTTGTGAGCCTCTGGATGTCTCCTATCACTCTGGACGTCCAAGCTGAGCGATCTTAAGAAAGTTGCAGTCGGTTTCTTGTCGGTAGTTATGCCATATCTCATTGTAGCGACCGTCTTGGCACCCTTCATCTTGACTGCAGCAGGCATTCGGAAGGCAGGCGTGTTGGTACCTGCTTTTGGCAGGTTTGGGGCACTATCCGACTTCACTGAAATTATGATGTAGTCAAGGTTATATTTTCTAACAGGAAAACCAAGTATTTCAACTCCTACTAAAAGAATCTGCTACATTGAGGTTCTCCATTTCATTTGACTGAAGAAAGTAAGGAATATGTTTTGATTTTCTGCCAATGGAGATCTAGACATTTGGTATTGGTATCGGCAGTCTGTGTGTCTAGGTGGCCGGGCATTGGACAGCTCCTTTTGCCGTTTAACTGATTTGGACAAGAGTGATCACTGCATGTAAGTGATTTACATGGGGGCAAGAAACCAGGTGTTTTGAAGTCCTCCATATCATCAGAATCACTGCTCAAATCAATGTACTTGGCTTTTGGATTCTTGGTTGTTCTGGATGGTTTGTCTTCTGCAAAATAATTGTGAACAAGTATTACAGCATCTTTCACCTAGCAATAGCACTGTATACTTTGTTAAGTTTCGGAGAGTTTAACAAGGACTGATACCATTATGTTTCCAGAGGCACTGGGGTATAAAGGAGTTGCCCTAACAGCAACGACCCGAGCGTTGTCCCGGGGCGGACAATGTGGTGACCGGATGGGTTAAAGCCCACAGGGGCACAGCTGTAAGCGATCTAATTGTTGATCTTGGCTGTGTCCCTGGCCGTTATTTCCACTGTTAAAAATCTCATACATGTACTTTAATTATTATGTTGGCCAAATAAATTACCAATTACCAACCTTGAATGACGATTAGTTGCATAGATAGATGTAGAAAGTACCCCTTCACACAATAGTAATATCACTGCACTCCAATTAGGTAACGTAACATACACATACAAAGTTCAGCTCAGTATCCGCTAAAATGTTGACAATCCAACAGAAAGGTATTCGTGGGTCCACCATACGTGATAGGTACAAATCCTTGCTGACATTTGTAGTGACTTACTAGGGGGTAAAGCCGGTGTTTTGAAGTCCTCATCCACTTCATCATCATCAGAGCTCAATTTGATGTAGTTTGGTTTGGATGCTGTAGTCTTTCTGGAGGGCTTGACTTCTGTAAAATGATAGTAGATACTCAAAGCTTCAGCCCAAAGGTGGTCTCTTTGGGTAACGTTCCAGAACCTAATACATGTACCGCCAAATCACCGAACTAAAAAATTAAAAAAATCTAAGGATGCTGATCATACATTGTTGACTCTGTTACATCTAGAGTATTTTACTACTAATTTATCAATAGAAACATAACAGATATGTTCAACTTACTTGGAGGTGGACAGGGAGTTTTGAATTCGTCCAAATTGTCATCAGATTCTCCATTCATATCTACAAATGATGCTGCCGCTTGTTTCTTTCTGGATCTCACATCATCATCGGACGGTTCTTCGCAAAAAAGGTTCTGTTGCATTGTCGGAACAGGCCTTGTCCGCCTGAAGTCACCCAGTGGGGAGAGGCCATCATTGTACAGAGCTTTCTTCCTCTTAGACGTGTTCAGAGGTTTGGTGGACTTCTTTCCTGTCAATATGGCACCTGGTGTTTTCTTCGGTGGCCTGAAAAATGATAGCAGTTAAAGTTGATAAGTGCAATGCGAGGACAGATGTTTTGACATTTGGTGTATGGTCAGTGGTCAGACGTGGCTAGATCCACGACCAGTTTTGATTTTATCCTTCCACTTCTAGTATGAGCTCAAATGTTGCACCTATAATGATGTTAATTGTTATGCGTGGTGATACATCTCAAGAGGTTTTTTTTCTCGAGAGGACCAATCATATCAACAAACAAATTAATAACTCAGTGAAGGTTTAATATACAAAGAGACAACTCACTTTCTTACTGATTCAGCCTCCTCTATCAGCCTTCCCGTGTTGATGTAGAATACTTCATCGTCTTCGGGGCTTTCATCGGCCGTCTCAAAGCTCATCTCACCATCGCTTACGACAAAGTCACTCAAGTCATCGTCATCGTCAGATTCTGATTGCTTCTTGGCTGGCGTTTTCATCTTGTTGAAAAAATCGTCCAAGTCGTCACTGCTGCTGGTGTTGAAAACCTTAGCAAGTGCAGCTGTTGCTTGTTTCTTTGATTTTCTCGATGTGCGCCTGTGAGGATTGGGATCCGGGGCGTCTTCATCACTAGAGAGAGCAGGCTGTGATCGCCAAGACTGTGTAGATTTTCTACCAGTAAGCTGGCTTGTTAAGGCATCTTCATAAACGGTTGTGTCCAATGTAGACTGGGGGTCAGAATGCTTAGTTTTCCCCGGTTTATTTTGAATTTGGGTGACTACACTGCCATCCTCCACTGACTGGTTAGATTCAGCCGATTCTTCAGATTTTTTTTCAGACTCCTCCGATTGGCAAGAATCCTCAGATGCAGATTTTTCAGAATCCCAAGACGCTGGTTGATCTGAACCTGGAGACGAAAAAGAAACTTGCACTGACTTGTCCGTAATATTGACTTCAGTTTGTTCAATCTTGACTGATGACGGGGATGCACTGACACTATTCTCCAAGTCAAGGCATCCAGACATTTCTAGCTTTGAGGTCCCTGCTTTGTTAATTACAGTTTCATGATTTTCAGATCCCTCCTGACTCCCTGCACAAGAAGACATGGACACCTGACATATCTCATCGCAGACATCAACCATGGAGCAATCATCCAATTTTAAGCAGACGTCATCCATTGGGCAGACGTCACCTTCTTTTGAATCATCCTCTGAGGCAAAAGACACCTGTAAACTTTTCTCTGCCACACAAACAATGGAATCATGAGACATGTCCACAACTGAGGAGACCTCGTTCAACCTGGAGCTGTTGTCCAAGGAGAGACTCTCCACAACACTGCTTCGATCAGTTTCATTTGATTCAGAGCTTTTGTTCAAAGACGGACTCTCCCCAACACTGCCTTCATTGATTTCTTCACTTATTTCTTTAGAATGGTTCTGACCTGAGCTGTCTGAGTCTTCATTAACTTTGGAGCTTTCATCTAAACTAGGAAACGAAATTTGTAAGTTCTTCTCCTCACTGCTGCCTTCTACAGTTTCTACAAAGCCATCCTCATCAGTTGATGTCTGCATCTCCTCACAATTTCCAGAACTCTCCATTCTATTTACCAGTATGACTTTTTCAATCTTCTTAGTTGAAACTTTCAACTGCATGGGTGACCCAGCAAGCTTCGGGCTATCCCTTGCTGTAACTATTGGAGACCCAGTCTTCCTAGGACTATCCCTCAAAACCATTGGAGACCCAGTCTTCCTAGGACTATCCCTCAAAACCATTGGAGACCCAGTCTTCCTCGGGCTTTCTCTCAAAACCATTGGAGACCCAGTCTTCCTCGGGCTTTCTCTCAAAACCATTGGAGACCCAGTCTTCCTCGGACTATCCCTCAAAACCATTGGCGAGCCAGTCTTCCTCGGGCTTTCTCTCAAGACCATTGGATATCCATTCTTCCTTGGACTATCCCTGGCTGCAATTCTTGGACTGTCCCTTGATATAACCATTGGTGATCTTGTAGGTTTTGGGCCTTCCTTTGCAGTAACAAGGCAAGATCCAGCTGTCTTTGAAGTATTCTTCAAAACCATTGGAGATCCTGTAGGCTTAGGACTATTCCTTGAAACAACTGGAGATCCTGAACCATTTTTCAACAGCATTGGAGACTCAAACATCGGCTTCTTGTCCTTTGTATTACATGGAGTTCTAGTAGAACTAGAACAGGGAGATCTGTCTGTAACTCTTTTGACAACTTCCCTGCACAGTGGAGAATGTTTTGCTAATGCTGGACTCATGTCAGTGAAAACGTTTTGCTTAAGTGCTGGGCTCTCTGCAGAAATAGTCTCATACATTTTTTTTTGGTTTTCACCAACTGGTGTGCTCGTACTCAGACCTTTCTTGACCTGCTTTGGATCGGGAGTCATTTGCTTGTTGCCACTCTTGATAAGTTCTGTGTATGATCCGGATTGCACCACCGGGCTACCATTTGAAAGGAAGGACATCATATTCACATTTTCCACAGTGTTGGCCAGGTCCTCCTGTTCTGGAGAGTTTATGAGCTCTCGATATGAACCTATACTACTTCCTAAACTGTCTAGTGAGCCACGGGACTTGTTAAAATTGCTTGACACTACACTACCGCAGCTCATATTGGCTTCTCTACTAGCTAAACATGGGCTAGTCAAGCTGAGGTCAGCCACTGGGCTTGCTAAATATTCACTAGCTGAGCTAATGTCAGATTCAGGACATACTCCATCACAAGAAGGATCCTGTTCTCCAGAGTCTCCAGCTGATGAAGACATGGCCACGTCCTCATCATCAGTCTCTGCAACACCAGTAATCTTATCGCTGTCCCCCGGAACACACGAATCTTCATTCACATTACAGCTTGAATCAAGAGACTCGTCCACCAAAACAGCATTCTCTGGTTTCACAATACCGATGAAGTTGGTGTTAATAAAAGTTCCCGAAGAATCAAGTGAGTTAAACAAAGGGAGATTACGACTCTTATCTCCTGATAAGGATTTAATTCTAGGCATCTTCTTGACCGTGGAGTGTTCGGTCTTGGGAATGCTCTCAAAGCTTGAATCACTATAAGGAATTGAGTTCAATGAATTGAGCTTCATGTCTGGTATATCAACGACAGGCTGTGACTGTTCAGAGTCGAGGGACGAAAATAACGGCATGCTCTCCGGTTCGTCACAAGATTTTTCTCTTTTGCCAGGTACATCCATGTTTGGAATCAACTGACTATACTTGTCCAAACAAGCCATAGTTGCATAATTCAATGTCTGACCAGTGTTCGAAGTAACCATAGCAATTCCTAGTGACTGTTCTGAATCCAGAGATGAAAACAGTGGCATGCTCTCAAACTTCTCTTCAGATACTGATTTCTCCCTGTTGTGAACAGCAAACGAATGCTCCCCATTTTCATCTGATATACTTGGAACATGAGCAGATGAAGCATTGTATTGATTCAGATTCTGACAAACTGGGAGAGATTGCTCTGTATCAAGAGAAGAAAAAAATGGCAAACTTGGCAGCTGGTTATCAACAGACACAGGTGGATTTTCCAAATTCATCAGCTCGGGTTCTAAGGATGAATATAATGCCTGATGTAGGCCAATATTTTTTCCTTCAGAAATGGCAGATGGTGCACCAGGAATACTGTCTTCCTCCTGACATGCTTGACGAAACAAACCCTGGGAGTCACCATCAAGACAAACCACTCCCTCACTTCTCACAACAACGTCTTTTTTCTGAACTTTTCCCGAGCTATTTTCTACATGTACATCATTGGTTTCTTCCTGGAGATCCTCCAGCATTTGTGCAATGTCGTCCAAAGATTTCTCTGAGATACAAGTGGATGAGAGAGACTGATCTGACGAACTAGAAACTTTCTTAGACCGACCAGCACTTCTCCCCTTCTTTTTCTTTCTACACCCTCTTTGATGACTATTTTCTACATGTACATCATTAGTTTCTTCCTTGAGATCCTCTAGCATTTGTGCAATGTCGTTCAAAGATTTCTCCGAGATACAAGTGGATGAGAGCGACTGATCTGACGAACTAGAACCTTTCTTAGACCGACCAGCACTTCTCCCCTTCTTTTTCTTTCTACACCCTCTTTGACGGATAACACTACTGTTGGATATTGACAACTTAGAGGACTCACTGGCGGCTGTGACATTCTCAACTAGTTGCGACAAGACATCACTGAGATTCAAATCAGAAGTCCCAGATATCGCACCAGCCACTGCAGCATTGCCCTCTCCATCGGACAAATTTCTCAAGAATTCCACAAGAGATTCATTCAGACTAACATCCTCTTCTCCCATGGGAATACTATCTCCACTATTTTCGAATTCAACCGCTGCCCCGCCCTCTTTTACCGACAACCTTGGATCTACTTTTCCAAGCTTCGTCTGCTCAGTGTTATCCAAGTCATCCACTTTTAAAACCTTATGAGTCTTACCAGTCCTTTGCTTTTTCTTTGAAGTAGTGAAATCCTTCGTTGCATCCAAATTACACTCCACTTTGACTTGTTTCCTGCTAGAGTTTTTTTGAGCAGGTCCGTTAAGGAACCTGTCAGTCTGCCGACATTGCCTACCACTATTATGCTTTTTCTTCAAACTACCACTATCAAGCTTAATAGACCCATTCCCAGCACTCCTTACACCAAGTAATTCCACAGGCTTACTTTCATTGCTATTTTTCGCACCACAGTATTCAAGATCTTCCACAAGACCAGCTAAAGTTTCATCTAGATTACAATCTGTTTCAATGTTATCACCCAAATCCAACTCGGCCAGTAAGGCACGGAGTTCTCCATCAGAAACTTCGCTATCAGTGCTCTTCTTCTGGCACTTTTTCTTGGCCATCGTGTGCCTTCTGTCACCAGCTTTCTTCTCTGTGCTGTGAACTGTTTCATTTTCCTTGTCAGCTTGTTTGGATTTCCTTGGTTTAGTCCTTTGGCGGCAGACCTTATTTGGTACCTGGAAGAAGAACAATACAATCAGATATTTCCAGATTTAGTTTTATAAAAAAGACACTCATATAGTATAGCTTGCCTCTCAGGCCTCAAATGAAGAAAAGTTGCCTTCATGAAATTTCAAGGGCACCTGGGCAATCAATTCACACCAGCATAGGGAAGCTTTTTAGTCTTCAGATACAACAGGATATAGGCCTAAGACTAAGAGGAGTTGATAAATGTTTTACCTTAAAACCACCATTCTCAACAGAATCCATGTTGTGCTTGCCAAGAAGAGAGGTTAACCCATCAGACAATTGCCAAGAGTTCTCAAGTTTGACCTCATTTTACTATTGACATCAAAGTGTGATTCCATTTAATTTCTGAAAGAGAGTTATTTGATGATGGATTATCTTGAGCTAATGCAGTTGTGTGTTGGGATCATGGCGAAATTACGGCACTTTGACTTTTTCACACTGGAGACACCATCTATTTTTGGGATAAGATGACGTTCTTTTATCACGAATTCTTTTCGACGTGGTCTTGAACATGGCTGTAGTGCCTTGAATATATTTTGCTTGCTACCAGGGTAACTACCTTTGAGATTAAGCTGATTTTATTCAAAAAGTGCCAACAAATGTGTTCAAAATTTCCGCCATTAGGTCTCATTAGGGAGGGTTTTTTTGTTATTCATGCGCGGCCAAGCCCTAACCGTAGTTCCTAAAATCACTGATTTCTCGGTCCTTACAGTATGTCAGCGTTGATTCAGCAGTTGTTTTGGCAAAGACATGTTTTTCTTGGAGTTTCTGAAACCTAGAGTGCTACTCAATAGGCGACTAACAAGAAACTACGCATTTATACTGTTGTTGCCGACGTATGTGTACACTGAACTTGGGATGTGCGTCGGCCCCGTGTTGAAATGCCGTCAGTGCCAGTTGGTGCTTTTTTCGCTGATTTATGCAAAATTCAACATATCTCAAAATTTCAATGGTTGACCCTCAATTTTTTTTGATTTTTGTATAGCGTAAGCAACTGTCTTTCATGGGGGAATGGTCTCTGTAAGAATTATTCAGGAAGAAATGTATAATACTTGGGGGTTTTCGTGATTGTCCGGCCCAATTGGCAATATTGCCATTTGGGATGGTGAACAGAGCTAGGAGCAAATGCGACGATAATGATTTATTTAAAGAAATAAAATGCCCGATTTAACATCCTGCAGAATCAGGGGAATCGGGCGTTTCCAGTGATATACGACACAAATGGGTTGTCCTCATGCATTCACTTTGGAAACGCATTTTAAAATAGATGTTACGTCCTGTTAATGGGGCACGTCATCATCACGTACATTTGGGAAAAACTCCCTAACGAGACCTTTGCCATTATGACAGTCCAAGGGAGCGAAACGACTTCGATTTTGAGCGATAGGACTGGGGGCGAAAAGGTCAGGGAGGGAAACAACCGCAATTCAGTTCTTTACTTCGCCAAGGTGCGGCGCTCAAGGGTACGTCTGTGTATAACTTTTCATAAAAAATTAAAGGGGTACGCCGTTCGTAATTACTGTCTTGTGGTGCAGTAAAATAGAAATACACAAATACACAATGCCGTAGTGCAGTTATTGTGAATACAAATTTGTTTAAACTTGGTACTCATAGTATTTGTGTATCTGTCTACACAATGGCAATGTTAAAAATTATATTTAGTACGTATTTCTGCTTTAAAATTCAATTACAAATGGAACATTTTTAAAGAATGGTGGAGGCCTTTAAAACTCTGCCTTTAAAGCTCCGCCAAATTTCTAAACTTTTTCAGGATTTTGTTCGATTTTATCACTTTATCTTGGTATGTATGATTCTCCTTATGTATGTAGTTGTAGTGTTCGATGTCCTTTGTGTACATGTCATGTGTATGTCTTTTTAGATTGATACAGATCATTGAATATTCATTGTGCTTAACTGTAAAAAGTGGGTATGTTAGAGGGGTCAAAGGGATAGACTCTTTCACCAAATTTGTAAGGATGCACCTTGTTTATAGTTTGTACATATAGAATCTACATGATGGTAAACAAAGCAAATTGTAATGCTAGCCATTGTTATATTCCCTCGTATTGCAGAAATTGTACCTGAATGAAGAACAGTTACTGTGTGGACGCTATTTTGCCAGTTGTGAGTTGAGGGGCCTCTGCAAAAGTTCTATCTTAAGTATCAAAGGCAGATGTGAAACAGACACCCTTAAACCAACTAAATAGCATCTCTACAGTAGATCTATATGTAGGTAGATTTTATATGCTATGTTTAAAGTGCTCATGTTTTGTTTTATTTGCTCTTCCATTTGAAAAGACTGACACCAAAATTGGTTAGTTCAAAATTGTGTATTTCGCCTTGAAACAAGTTGCTATACGCCACCCTGTTTTTTGTATATAATTTTGTAAAATGAAAAAAGAATCAAACTATACATCTTATAGTTGTTTGTTGAATAAGTAGGTGGTCCAAAGTTCTTTTATCAGAAGGCATCTCTGAATGATCTTGCCCTTCTTTCAGTGCCCCCTTTCCACACTCCCTGATTTAACTAAATGCTCTTTAACACCCAGCCCCCTTATGCATGTGTCTGTTGTCTCCCCATCTGTGAATGTCTCAGATTCAATATATTGGCCAATGCTACAAGCATTACTAGTACTACTGTGGAGTAGAATATGACCAATGGGTGTGTTTGTTTTTTTCACACAAGTTTCAATAAGCCCCCAAATGAGGGGTAAAAGGGATAGACTCTTTCACCAAATTTGTAAGGATGCACCTTGTTAATACTAAGCACATAAAGAGTCTACATGATCGTAAACAAAGAAAATTGTGATGCTAGCCACTGTTATATTCCCTCGCCTTGCAGAAATTGTACCTGAATGAAGAACAGTTACTGTGTGAATGCTATTTTGCCAGTTGAGGGGCCTCTGCAAAAGGTCTATCTTACGTATAAAAGGCAGATGTGAAACAAATACCCTCAAACCAACTAAATAGCATCTATACAGTATATATATATATGTTGGAAGATTTTATGCTATGTTTAAAGTGCTCATGTTTTGTTTTATTTGCTCTTCCATTTGAAAAGACTGACAGTGACACCAAAATTGGTTAGTTCAAAATTGTGTATTTCGCCTTGAAACAAGTTGTTATACACCGCCCTGTTTCTTCTATATAATTTTCTAAAATGAAAAAAGAGTCAAAGTATATATCTCACTTATAGTTGTTTCTTATTTAATTAGGTGGTCCAAAGTTCTTTTGTTATCAGAAGGCATCTCTGATCTTACCCATCTTTCAGTGCCCCCTTTCCACACTCCCCGATTGAACTGAATGCTCTTTAACACCCAGCCCCCTGATACATGTGTCTGTTGTCTCACCATCTGAACGGTGTGATTATCTCGGATTTAATATATTGGCCAAGGCTACAAGCATTACTAGTACTACTGTGGAGTAGAATATGACCAATGGCCAATCTGTCTTCAGTGGAAGTAGCTTCTAGTTGTGACAATATTAGTATTCAAGACCTAAATCCTTGAAAAACTATACCTACTATCAGAGACAAGCCAGTCGGTGCTGGTATTGCCACAGGAGTTTGACTATATGTACATCAACTGTCAGAAAAAAATGGATGAAGTCGGTTAAACATGTGGTCCATATGTCACATCCTCCCACCATTCATCCCCCATACAGCTGTACGGGGTACTGCCAAGTGCAGATCAGATACTCCTCCATATGTCACATCCTCCCACCAGACATCCCCCTATACAGATGTATGGGGTACTGGCAAGTGAGACACTCCTCCATATGTCACATCATTCCACCAGGCATCCCCCTATACAGATGTATGGGGTACTGGCAAGTGAGACACTCCTCCATATGTCACATCCTTCCCCCAGGCATCCCCCTATACAGATGTATGGGGTACTGGCAAGTGAGACACTCCTCCATATGTCACATCCTTCCCCCAGGCATCCCCCTATACAGATGTATGGGGTACTGGCAAGTGAGACACTCCTCCATATGTCACATCCTTCCACCAGGCATCCCCCTATACAGATGTATGGGTACTGGCAAGTGAGACACTCCTCCATATGTCACATCCTCCCACCAGGCATCCCCCTATACAGATGTATGGGTACTGGCAAGTGAGACACTCCTCCATATGTCACATCCTCCCACCAGGCATCCCCCTATACAGATGTATGGGGTACTGGCAAGTGAGACACTCCTCCATATGTCACATCCTTCCACCAGGCATCCCCCTATACAGATGTATTGGGTACTGGCTAGTGCAGGGGAGGTGTCCTCCATATATCACATCCTCCCACCAGACATCCCCCTATACAGATGTATGGGGTACTGGCAAGTGAGACACTCCTCCATATGTCACATCCTCCCACCAGGCATCCCCCTATACAGATGTATGGGGTACTGGCAAGTGAGACACTCCTCCATATGTCACATCCTTGCACCAGGCATCCCCCCTATACAGATGTATGGGGTACTGGCACGTGAGACACTCCTCCATATGTCACATCCTTCCACCAGGCATCCCCTTATACAGATGTATGGGGTACTGGCACGTGAGACACTCCTCCATATGTCACATCCTTCCACCAGGCATCCCCTTATACAGATGTATGGGTACTGGCAAGTGAGACACTCCTCCATATGTCACATCCTCCCACCAGGCATCCCCCTATACAGATGTATGGGTACTGGCAAGTGAGACACTCCTCCATATGTCACATCCTCCCACCAGACATCCCCCCTATACAGATGTATGGGGTACTGGCAAGTGAGACACTCCTCCATATGTCACATCCTCCCACCAGACATCCCCCTATACAGATGTATGGGTACTGCCAAGTGCAGGGGAGGTATCCCCCATATGTCACATCCTCCCACCAGGCATCCCCCTATACAGATGTATGGGGTACTGGCAAGTGAGACACTCCTCCATATGTCACATCCTCCCACCAGACATCCCCCTATACAGATGTATGGGTACTGCCAAGTGCAGGGGAGGTATCCCCCATATGTCACATCCTCCCACCAGGCATCCCCTTATACAGATGTATGGGGTACTGGCAAGTGCAGAGGAGATAGTCTGAGCATGAGGAAAAGTCACCCATTCCTACTCTTTCGTTTAGCATCCCACCATATAATTAACTGTGACCATGGGTGATATGAATAAAGACTAGCAAATGCTTTTACTTCAATTTTGTACATAAAGGCCTAGTGTAAATGTACATGGAGTTTTAGATAAAAGCATTTGCTAGTCTTTATTCATATTACCCCTTGTCTCAGCAAATATTCAAACCTGGAAACTGTCTTTGCCATCTGTCTGGACACAAGAGGAGCATATGAAATAACTGTCACATCCATCTTAGACACATCTTATATGTTTCCCAATGATATGCTTCCTAATAGAGGGGCACACTTAGACGCAGACAAGCAATGTTAATCCATCAGCACCATTGAGAATATTTCTGATGCGATTGTGCAATCTCATCTCATCCTCACAAGGTAAAGACATTTGTGATGGTCATTGGAAATGCTTTAGATATTTGTTACCTGATCGGAAAGATGGCTCTGAAGTTCTTCTTCTTCTTCAGCATTCGCTCTGCACTTGGAGGGGTCATTCTCCTAGGAGTAATCCTCCTCCAAGGCGGGATGAGCGTATCCTGCGTGCCACTACGCTTAGGCGCCAATTGGGTTTATTGGCCTAGTGGTCCGACTTTGGCGAGAGAGATAGAGTCCACGCCAGCTACTCATGTTTCTCACTTGGTGGGGTCTTAGCTTGCCCTGGCATAGACACCAGGTACAATGAACCTCGGTTTTGAGTCTCATTCGAAGGACTGTGAAGAGCCAGGAATTTTAGTTCCTTGAAAGCCACGCCAGTTCATCCAGACATACGATCATTGGTTCTCCCCGGGATCAAACCCGGGCCCTATTGCGATGTGGCCAGCAGTGTAAAGCACTAGGTCATGAGGCTCCTTATCTGAAGTTCAATTAAGCCTCTTCTTAGACAGTCTCCAAGCAGCTTGAATGATATCCTCTTATCTATCAACATCCATTTTGCTTTTTGTTCAGACAATTTGAGACATGAAATAGGTGTGGCCTTAGTTTGGCGTCGGAGCTGGTCAGGTGATTGTCATGCGATGCGAGCTCATGATGCATTGGCGCCATGCTGTCCTTGCATCGAGATTGATTATGTATTTCATCAATATTCTATGACATATTGGACAGTAAGTGGGATACTGTGCTTGCATAGCTTGTCAAATGCAAAGGCACTAAAAAGGATTCAAGACATGTAAGGCTGTCAGTGGTGCTAAGCGTCCATTTAGTTTAAGATATCCATCTTCTGAGGACCTGGTTCACCTGTTATGTTTGGAAAAAACTGTTACAAACCAATGATTTTCTCATTAACGATTGCTTCATTCTACAAAAAAGTCACCAGCACACAAGACATTGAACTACCAACTACATTGGCATTGTTTTATTGGTTCTGACATGTCTAGATATCAATTATAACAATATATCATTTGGGTCATTTTTGGATGGATTTTCAGGGCAAACACGAGCGACGCTAAGATGCTGAAAATTTTGGAACGTAATGATAGGTCTGGTGTGAATCAAAGGGGGGGAGGGCAGACCTCGCCAAGCCACGTTGAAAACTTTGTGGAAATAAAGTCATTTCACCTCAGGTGACCCCAGTACATGCATCCACATCACCCTCATCGGCATATTCTAACTAGAAATTGATCCAGAGTCGGCAATGTACGGCTGCCATGGCAACAGGATGATGTATATGGCATCGGAGTGATGACTTTACACCGCAGACTGTCCCGGGGAATTTATTTGGTTGTTATATCCCGATGGTGAACTCAGAGTTCGATATGCCTGTTGCATTTCGTCTGAAGGGGTTGGATTTGGTCAAGCTCATTTTCAGTTAAGCGATTCATAATTGGAAATTCAGTCACAGAACTTATCCCATCCATACTTCATATACCACTCTGAAAAGCAAACCTTCATTCCTAGTTTCCAATGAGACCTGCCTGCTGTTCATCTGGGCATTATTTTTCACTTGTCACAAGACTTTTTAATTTCCCGTCTTAAACCACTGCACGTCAAGGCAATCAATTATTCACTAACATCTTTTCTTGAATAACTTTTCATGATGTAGGACGCTGTCACATCCTGCTATTTATATACCAAGACTATCTCATTACTTAATGTTGGTATTTTCACTAAATAGCATATAGATCAGTGAATTTAGTACTAGGCAATCAAGTTTGTGAATAAGTTTGGGCGATGTTCTGGGGCCCTCTGAACTAGGGATCGGCCAGACAGGGCCATATATTTTGTTTGAATTTGTAATTGAGCGTCTTCATGACCACACTGAAAATATATCCTCCGACTCTAGAGTGCAAGGAATCATAATGAAAGGATGATAAGATTGTGTCGTATCCATATGGTCCCTAACATGTCCGGCGAGTTATCTGAATCAAAAGTACGTCATGGAGATGAGACTAATTTCCGATGCATTCTTGTCGTGTCGAAGCTGATTTGTCAATCATGAGGATGGAGTGCGAGATGATGGTCCAGGGAGTCTGGACAAGATGAAATTTGGGAGGCAAATTGGATGGAAGGAAAGCAATGAAGGGAAAGTTCAGATGACCTCTGCTGGACTCCATGCGCGTGAATTTTGGTATCAAACTATAATCAAAATGATACCTCATCTTGTTTCAATATCAACGAACATACCTTCCAGCAACCTCCATAAGAGACTCATCTAACTGCCAATTAGGCCAAAATAGTATGTCGCTAATTAGGGTAGTCTCGATAATTTGCTTTATTAGGGGCTCAGTTCGACTCATCATCAACTCAAAGGTTGGCAATACCCCTGGGGAGGTACCGAGATGATATTTTATATCATCAAATGATAGCGAAGGAGGAATTATACATTAAGGGAGTTAGAGTCTAATTAGTTTTCCTTTATGACTGAAGAGTGCATCTAATAACGAGATGTGGCGGTGTAATATCCAGAGTGTTCGAGTTTGTACACTTACTACTAGAAATGGAAATACACTTGACTCACTTTCAAAATGAGCTTGCAAGAACCGCTCGTTGATAACATGAACTCAATAAAATCCCCTGCGGTGAATTAATTTTGCCACTTATTGAAAAAAAGGCGAAAAATCAACCTAAAATAATATCCTAATAGTCCAAGTCAACAAATGGTAAAACATCTTTAATAATAATCTCTTGTCTCATTTCCGCTCCGCGACCACTCGTTCGGAAAAACTTTCTATCGGTCGTGGCACATGTGTTATGCTGCCGGCAGGATAATATCAGAAATGTATAGATCGTATTGATCTAGTTCTTAACCAGGCAATTTTGATATGAAGTAAGCCATTCCAATCAGAAATGATTCTGATTTGAATGAGAGTACTTGATGTCATTTCGAAAATGTGGCTGACTTTTGGCCTTCACTGATACGATGGTTAACTTTTGAGTAAGTATAGATTAGCTTGTCAACGGATTGTCCATTTTTACAAGAAGAAGGGCGGTCTTGTTGCAAAGATGAGGGAGATTGACTCCAAAGCCTTTGTCAGGCACCAGTCTAGGAGAAGGAGTGCTGGGGTATGAAACCTGCTGTAAACGTGCATAAAAGGCCACTCAGCTAGCAGGGTCTGGCTAGCCTTGGTGGTGTGGATGAAAATCAGAAGCCTACGGTATTCAATATTACCAGTATGGTACTAAGCGTACAAAGCAGATTATGGCCAAACTTGGAGAGGTCAGGAAACAGTCCAGGAGAAGGAAAGCTCTCATTTGAAACATATGCAGTAAATGCTCATAATTGCTGGGCCACACAGTTAGCAGGGTATGCTCGGGTATAGCTAAAAATTGAAACCCAACTGATATTCAACATAACCAGTATGGTACAAAGCAGACTGTTGCCAAATGAAAAAAAACCACTACTTGATATCGGCAGATTCCGTGACGTATGCTCTTGATATCTTTTCTGTGATTAGAAGTAAGACATGACTAAAATGATTTCCCATGGTATGACCTATCCAATGCACGCTAGTGTTCATCAGCATCAAGTCATGTTAACGAGCGATTCAACTGACAGATTAGTCACGTGGAGGCTCCGTTGTAAATTGAAAGCAATTTAGAAATGAATAAATTTCAATTTTTTTCCATGGTAACCCCTTTGTGTTGCGTATGACATTATTGGCTAGTCTCGAATTCTCAATGCCGAGGTTTATTGTGGAAATATTAATCTCCTAATGGTGATAGTGTTGTTCAGTTGATTGACAGGTTTTTAGATTGATTTTCATTCTCGTGGTAATTGAAATGGTAGATTTGAAAGTAGGTTTCGTTGTGGAAGGCATAAATAAGGGATGAGTCATTTGGGGGGGGGGGGGGGTATTGAATTGTTTCTTACTGTTGCTTTGTGATTACCAATAGTTGTTTTTCTCATTGTTGCGACTGCCAAATCGGAAAGAGAATTGGCGCCTTGGGAAAGAGCATTCCCTTGCAACAAGAAGAGAGAACTGCCACTGGAAAGGGAATTGTCACACAAAGAGAATTGCCACATGAATAGAGTTGCTGCTTGAAAGAGAGTTGGCTTCAGCAGTTTCTTCCAGACATTCATACAGTTCATGGTAAACCATCTGAACTACTTGACCCAATATTGGTATAAACTGTCACTGCCCTCATTCGTGAAGTTGCATTCGTGGGTTCGCTTATTGATTTCGGATTCGATCGAATAAGATTTTGTTTCCGTTGAGGGTTATCCGCAATTCAATAGGAGCTATGTCATTGCGTAACCTAACGCTAACCCTTCAGACCTGATTAAGACGAAACATGTCAAACTCGAAATCACCCGCATGCTATTGGCCACCTCATTCATTATCCAGACTCTCATTCACATATTTTCACGCACCATAATCCCCTGATTATTTTACTCGTCAGCACTTGTGGCGTGTTGCCAAGTTTACGACGCGGCAGCGAAGACTAACGGCCCCAAATCAATATTTTCCAAGATTCACAATTACACTTGCTACAGAGTGCAGTACGTCCACTCTCAAATACGAATGCTTTCAAGGAAAACTCACTGGAAGAAATATAAACCAGGATTGCTATTTTGAAGCACGGTTGTTCGTTTTGTGAAGTCATTTCGATTTCATGTTGAAAATTATTCCTCAGATGCTTCTGATATAGAAACACTGCATGCAAAACAGCGGCATGTTTACAGATGATTCCGATTTGGTATAAATCTAAACATTCCTGTGATCAGGAAGCTTATATTATCATATGAATACTCAAAACGATTGCACACAACACCAAATCTCGCAAAAATCCGCATATTTTTTTCTCTCGCATCGTTAGTCGGTTGCCTAGGCGATGGTTGATTGTGTCGTGAGTCTCCCCGCGCTCAGGTAATCGGTAAGGAGATTCTGCTCTCGAGCTTTAGCGGAGAGCATTGCCAGTCGTTCACGAGAGTGATGGATTGTAGACACCAGCTCTGATTTGCATTGCATTGCCAAAACAGAGATTCGTGGTTATCGTCTAGAACTCTGGATAAACGATATTGGATCTTTGAATTTGGATTTTGGATCTGGCAGCAGGATATCATCAAATACGTGTCTGATGAATACACTGGATTGTTCATTCAATGAAGATTTCATAGAATAGTTTCTGTGGCTAGGATTTCAGACAAGATCCAATTTGGATTGCTTCAGTCTAATCAGGAATCATAGTTTCATATCTGGTTGCGGATCTGAATGTTTGAAAATTTGATTTGTGAGGTTTTCTATCCATTTCATTTGAAGGAATTGCTCTAGAGTGCAAAGAGAACTTTGGAATCTTATCCGGGATTTTGTCTGCACATGACCGTATGAGATCTTGATATTGCCAAAGATCTTGCCAGTAGAAAGAAATATACATGGTCATCGAAGAAACAATGTGTAGAACTACACAGAAAGGTCTGCCAATTCTTTGACTTAAGTCTGAACAAAAATTTCTGTTAAATCTAAAAAGCTCGCTTGTTGTGTCAAAATCTATGTGAAATCTTGGTACTGTACACAAGTACATTGAATTCAATAGATAGTGAAAAGAAAAGTGTTTTGCCGCATTGATGCCAATGTGTACATTGTACTGTAGCAGAAGCAGTCGAGTCTAAAGATTCTTTCAAGCGGGAACTGGCATTTTGACATAAGCAGTCTGGATGAATAATTCGTAAAGCTAAGGTTTGTTTTAGTCTCATAACTGATGCTGAAGTGGATTGCATTCTGGAGATTGAGATTCACTGAGTACATTTCTTGCTTGGTGCCAAAACATACGGGATTTCCATTCCGCGATATTGTTTGTGAGCAGATCGTACATAAATACTACATTAAGGATTTCGTGTTCTAGCTCAGTTTGTGAAGATATTTCGAAACATTTTAGCCTCAATTGTTGGTTGGAACATTGCATTGTGGATACTCTGTCCTCATTTGGTGAGTATCAATTTTTCTCATAACACGGAATGAATCGAGAAGTAAAGGAGTTTTTCATCTTCTACTGAAAAGTAATGTTGAGGCAACGTCATGCTGGCAGGTTTCCAAGCTATTACAAATGTCAGGTTTTGTGTTGTTGTTTATCACAGGCTGGATGTTGGTCATGTTGTGCAACACTTGCATGTTTTTAAAAGAGGTCCATCATTCAAGGTGATGAGTTAAACAAAATGTCCTTGATGTTGGCATGAAAAAGGCAACTTTGGCATAAGAAACGTGTTAAAGGAAAAAGCAGTCAGTGTTATGTGTTCTTTGTTCCTTCAAACCAGCTTCCAGCAAAATAAATTTCCCAGTCCCAAGATAGGAGGTGAAAATTCAGTTGTCCCCAAGATTGAGGTCATTTTCATACGAGCACTGGTTCTCCTTAACGGATTTGAGTGGGGGGAGGGGCAAGGTTTAAAGCACTATATGCACCATGGCAACATTCTTTTGACGAGGTTCTCAGCCAGTCTTCTTATTGATAGCCTTATGTGTGTTCTGTAAGCATCTCTAAGATGTTATGATCCTGATGGCTTGTATTACTAACTTAGAGTGTTATGGGTGAAGGTGTAAGCCCCATCGAGCATGTAATGTAGCTGAGCCTCTAATGTTTCAGCAATGTTTATCAGCAAGACCGCAGCTATTTGGTCTATTTTCCAGTTCATGGTCTAGTTGCAGATCTGCAAGTTTGCATTTTGATATTGATGGTTTGCAACATTGATCACGGTAGATAAAGGTACAAGCCCCATTCCTGTGAGAGTTCAGAGCATGCCGTGTTCACAGGTAGCAAACAAGAATCTATTGATACATATCAAAGCCCCGATATTTTAACCTGAGAAGCAGAAAATAAATGCAGGTTTTGTTTGGTGGGTAAGAGGTGTTATACTGTCATTGCTCTGGATGATGAGGACAAGAACTAGTCTGACGTATTTGCCCCATTCCTAAGCCTTTAGACAGACATAAGGGGGGGGGTCTACAGTATTGAGTATATTTCAAGTTGGGTCTAAATTCAGCATAAAAAACAATTATCATGTTAAAAAGCTATAACGAATGGATACGATTAAGGACGTTTCTTGCACATGCCTTCTATCTCTGCTATGCAGGCAAGGTAAAAAATTTGAAAAATATGCAAACGCTTTGTTGTGATACATTGATGAACTTGCATCCCACACACACCGTCGCTAATGGTGGTGGAAGTAACATTTTATCATTATTCATGTACGCGCTAACAGCAGCCAGTTTTGTAAGGATGTGAACCATTATTGCTTCAATATCGTATCATGTTCACATGTTCACGGCTACTGTATTTTGTCATGTTTTGGCTGCATGTCAATATCAATATGAAATGAATACATGCATGATCACTGTTGTTGTCTTGTGTATGCTAACTACTTATGCCTACCAAAGTGCAGTATCGGGAAAATTAGATGTGTTTAAAGGGACAATAACATCATCACATTTGCCATACTTTAAGGACAGACTTGTGAGTTACACTACAGGAGAGTCTGTCCACATCAGCTTCGGTAACTAAGTTTGGCCGTTTTCTCAAGATCATAGAAAATGCCGCCTCATATCTTTCCGAGTATAGAATGACACCTTCCTTCATTACGCCTCTCTCAAGAAGTTGCTACTTTTTTTCCCCGCATTGTTATTCGTGGTGTTCAATCCTACGGTTGTAGAAATTCCTTCTGAGAATAATAACAGGCTTAGGGTTTCTTGTCGAATGATCCTCTTAATGACATGTTTTCGTGTAAGCAGATCAGGCTAATATCGTCCATTCTCGATGGCATTAATTTAGGAAATAAGGCTTCATCATCATAACATTATTGTTCTTGATAGTTCTCACTACCATGGCCAACATGCTTCCTTGATAGTGACAATGTGGTCATATTTTTGTTGTTTCTTTCTTTGGCTCATTCCCTCCTGTGGCATTTGTGGCAAACTTTTATGAGTTGATACGATTTATAATTGCGTGGTACACTTCGAGCACTTATCCTGTCTTCCCTTGCGACAACCAACGGCAAAAACATGAAATAGTTTTGTCGCTTAGCCAGCTTCATAGTCCAATCAGCAAATTCCTGAATGGCTCACGCAACTTTTTACTTCCATAATTTTCAACACGGCAGACAACCAAACCCGTCCCATGCGATCTCAGTTGATGAAAGTGTTGGTCTGTGGTTCTGATAATGGTGTCATTTTCTGTTCATGGGAATAGCGGATTGAGTTTTTACAACATTCATGATGCATTTTGCCTTTGTGAATATAAACTTGCCTGTGAAAGTAGGTCTCGACTTCCACACTAGCTAATATCCCTCGAATAAATAAGTAACCAGAGTGGAAGCATTCTAGTGAGACTTTCACCAACTCTGGACTAGTGGTTTGATTTGATGAATCAAATATTCATGCAAGGGTTGACGGTATTCATTCATTTCCATAGCAATTGTGACACTACACAAATTGTAATATGATACACATTTCTGTCGGTTTTAAGGTCGATATTACTCTGAAAATTATGCTGTCAGCAGGTAAATATTGTTTGTCAGGAATGAATATTAAAGGGAATGGCCCGCCAAAAAATGGGGAGTTTTGGACGGCCCGGTCAAAACCTTAGGCGGGAATAAGGTTTCATTGATAAATATAAGGAGTTTCAAGGCCCCCAAATCACTTGTAAGGTTCAATAGATACTGGCCTTTCATTGGTTTACCGTCTGCGTATCATTTACATACTCTCATTTTGAAAAATATGACAATATTTACGATCACGTTATTGATTTTTGCAACATTTTCGGTAACGCGCCCCTTGCGGATCTGTAAGGTACCATTCGGATGCTTGAAAAATGCTTGTCTCGTCGATTCGCTCGCGGATAAACGCATCAGGCTGACTGCAGCAACTTTTAATTGTTGGAGACAGAGAAGGAAGGAATATGATTATCAGTTTGATGAAAACTTTGCAAAGTTTCTTCTTGGGACTCGAAATCCATACTACTATTCTCTCCATTTTCCATTTTCTCCTCTCTCCAACTCACTACTATCGCTATTGACTGCGTAACATACACTAACATTCTTTCGCTATCATTGCTAACTTCATTTACTAGAACACTGGGCTCTTTGTAGCCGATTATGTAACCCATAGTGGAAACACCTGACAGCGCCGCCCGGCATGATCCACGTGCTACTGGCATATTTATAACTCGTAGTAAATAAGGTTGTAAAAATATGCAAATGAGATGCCGTATATGGAAACCATGACGTCACTAAGCAGTTCTTATTTCTGCTACGGGTGGCGCTGTTGCTTGCTTCTGGAGGCGCTATTCAACCTCTTTAACATGGTTAGTCTAATATCACTGCCATAATTGGTTACAGGTCAGACAATACTGAGTGTTGCAAGTAAATCCGACAGTGTAAGGTTGAAAAGTGTGGTCTAGTGGGTAGACAAGGCTAGCAGTCTAGGGACCCTGGTTCAAACCCGGCGCAAGGCTTCAGGCATGCCTCTTTGTCTAACATGCCCATTTCAAGCAGCGGAAACATGAATTGCTAATTTGTGGAGGTTGACCCACTAGCTCCAGCCTATAGGATGGCAGCTTGGTGAAGCCAGTGGCAATCATGTGACTTAACATTGCGCACTATGCTAATTCCTGTGTGGCACTGATTCCAACCTAATCCGGCTGAGTTGTCCCCCATTCGTACACAAATCATCATGAATGAAAAACCTGTGCCGTACCAGTCGCCTGTTCTATGCGCAACATCTAATCATATTGCAACTCTGATTGTCTGCCGCTGTCTCTCCGTCTGCTCCGACCTTATTTACGATTCTAGTGGCGTCTTGACCAGCCGATTGAATGAATGACAAGGAAACCTCATCAATAATTTTCTAGTCATCTATTAGCATTGGCAATTAACTCAGACGTGCTCTCGAACTTCGTGTAAATCGACATGGAATTCGTAAACAGTTGTGGGTGTTGCGCTGTGGGTCTTTAGATTTGCATGTTTGAAAATATCTGAGGGCTGTGACCTGCTCTCTTTGGTAACGTCTGCTCAGTGTGGAGCTTGTTGTCCTGTGTCTGTTTGTAGTGTCAAGCAAAAGAAGACAAACTCCTCAGTGGAAGAAGAGGAGCAAGAAGAAGAAGAAGAAGACGGACTTTCATTTCAGCTGTCCAACCTGAGCCGTAATAAAATTCCTCTTTAAATTCTCTGTAGCAGGTGAGCAAAGAAAAACTGAATTGATTTAACAACCCCGACTCTCATCCTTAATTTGTTGTCTTGGCCCGAAGCAGTGATAATTTGTTGAAAGAACTAGTGTGCCTGACTTTAAAGCTAAAATACCTGAGAGCTGGCTAATCAATTGAACCATACCTTTGATGGTAACATATGGCACGTTCCGTTGATTTACCTACTTAAAAAGTCCAATTGACTTAAAAAAACCTGATGGAACTTTTTAAGCCAGTGAACGCTGATGATCGAACCGCTACAGGGGTTGACATATTAAAAAAGTCATCTAGTTATCCGTCTTTTGCATTTAAGTGAGACTATAGGCAGGAGTGACTGGGTCAGGTGTGACTAGTTGATAAAAATCTTCCTCGAATGATACATGCTGAGATTGTGTGGAGAATGTGATTGACTGTCAGGTAGTGGAGACACACATTGGTCACTTTTCTGAACTTAATCTGTCCTATCTTGCTCCTGTTTAGTCTCTCTTTAATGGAGATGTCTTGATTTAGGAACCTTAAGGCAGTTTTGCTGGACAGACTTTCATAAATTATGTATTCTGAAGACCATGTTTGACTTCATTGGAAAACAAGATAGTCTCGCTTAATAGCAAGTCTTTTTCATCAATCCTTTAATACTTGATATAACGTTTAAGTAAAAGAGATGAAGAACAATCTTAAAGGTAGGCATCCTTTTGTATAGAAGGCAATTAGGCGGAACAAAAGATAAATTCTTGGCTCTCACCCAGGAGAAAGCCTGAGAATGTCGGCATTAGAAGTATAGGAATGCTGATATAACATCAAAATACCATCACGGATGAAAACAAAGCAATTGCGATCGCGTTCACGGATGAAAATAATCTCTCACCCTGCCATCAAATGATCTGTAATACATATTCTATCGTTACATAGAACTGTGGAAGGATGTTACATATCAAACACGCATGATGGCTGCCAGGCTGCTCAATCATAACAGTAATGGTGGAGAATTTCATTACCATGTAGCTGAGTATCATTTGGCAAATAATTGGTTTTGCTATTAGCTGTATCTTGTGTGTTTGGGGTGCTGGGAATGTCTTGTATGTAGACAACGTAGACTCTGGCCTACAAAGAAGATACGTTTCTCATTGGTGTTTGATTCTATTCAAGATATTACTATTGGTTGGAATGCTTTTTATGACACCTCATGGTGTGAAATTTACAATACAAAATGTGACTGTCGATCGAGTATAATTGGCTTATGACTTACCCCTAAAATGTGATACAGAACATTTATACTCACTATTGTTGAATAAGAAAAGCAATAAAAGCAAGTGCTGTACATGATAAAAAATATTCAGATTTCAAAGCTGAAAATTGCACTTATTTGCAGATGCACTTTAATAACCTAATCTTATTAAATCTTTAACAGGCTGTTTTACCCTGATCTACCCACTTTGTTTATGGCATCAATATCCGTCACTTTCCAAGTAAAACTTGTCATTCCGCTCCGTGGCGTCCAATAAAATTGTTCCATGTGGCTGCGTCAGGATTTATGAAACGAAATTATATTCTATCCATCGATTTTTTATGTAATTGACAGTCTATGGATGTTCTGAATGGTGGTAGTAATGTGTAACTGACGTGCTCTATGCCTGCAGAGGGTGAGATCTGATGGGGGGGGGATTGATGTGGTTTAGCTAAATATCAAAGTTCTGCCATAAACATCGCAAATATTGGGTGCAAAACACTATTTGCTTTGTCTTACATGTACTTTTAGAAATGTACATGTACTTTATGAAGTTGACCTGAAACCCATGTGTAGATGATCGATTAGAAATGATTTATTTCCTTTTTCAGGCTAGCCTGTATGTTGTTCAAGAAATTTAAGAGAAACGTGGTTACTCCTGTGTAAAATTATCGGCATGAAATGTTAACAGGCTTGTCACTAGAATGCTCATTAAGAATGAAAGATTATCAAATTAAATTCCCCCTGGGTCTAATTACATCATGAAATGTGGCTTTGAACAGCTACCAAGGTCATACCAACCTTGGGGGCTGCAAATACCCATACAGTATTATGATGGATGGAAAAAAAGAACAGAAAGGAATCAACAAGGGAATGATCAGATTTCTTGAGGTCAGAATTTGATTCCAATCATGTATGATCATAGTTGGATTCAAACTTAAAATCAAATTCTTCGATTCTCTGAAGGAGTTCTATAGACTTGAAATCAACAGCAAGTTGGATCCCTGAGGCCTTCTATTTCAAGTGGTCGATCCAAAGACAAGAGGAGCAAACATCAGGAAGAAATGTCCAGCACCCTGGGATAGAATTGGAATCATAAATCTGGATGATATTGACAGAATCTGGACACAAAGTAGCATTCCACGGTTATATTCTGTGCCTGAAGTGTCGGTTTCAAAGTGTTCTGAGATCCAAAGATGGTGATAATGTCTGAAGGAAGAGACAGTTTAGCCGGAAGGTGGAGATGGTTGTGGGCTTGATAGTCCCAGTCTGGATACTCCAAGTCTGAGAAATTGCTATGAATTAGTCTTCCTGGCCAAGAATTTGAGTCTTTCTTCTTCGTCAGCATTTGGAATGTTCAAGATGCACGCTAGACAGCCGTTTCAGTATCCAAGTCGACTTGCTGAGAGAATTCTGGTTTAGGGGCCGTGGGATTTCTTGTCACAGTGGCGTCCTTTGGTCCGGGTTTCTCTCTGCGGAGTCAAAACTCAATGGAATCAGGTTTCTTTGTCTTTGAGAATGTCTGGTTAAAAAGATTAGTTATAGAGGTTTTGCTGTTGATTTCAAAGCCAAAGAAAAGGTCAATCATGCTAAAATGAGGAACCTTTTAGCTCCTACAATGTCTCGTGACCTTTGAGTTGTCCCTTTAGGCCTTATTCAAGCAAAGACATTTGTTATTGTGGGTTGTGTCGGGTACGGTGTATGATTTCAAATAAGGCAGATTAATTTTATCCTCGAGTTATTGGGTTTTTGGATGGAAAGCTTCTCATTGTCCTTAGAATAGCGTGTTGGCATGGCAGCCCTCATAGCATCAATGTGTGTAACTTTAATAGATGCATGTTCCTTTTCTCAATCTACATAGGTTTTTCTCCTTCCTATAAATATCCATACACAAACATTAAAAAATTATCTGATGACAACACTTTTGAAACTGATCCAAGGATTACCACAGGCAAGTTTTTGAAAGGTAAAGTGCATTAGCAAAGTTTTGCATCAGGTGATGAAATATCAGGAGATGAGGAAATGAAAGAATTTCGGAATCACACGGATCAGATTTTAAACTGCTGCCAGAAATTCTCTCAAATCCAGGGTAAATTTGAATAGCAAAATATAAAACAAGCGAGAAACTGGAATACTCTCGTATCTTTTATTTTTGAGGCATGTGAGAGCGCACTTGATAACTCTGTTTGATGTTGTAGTGGAGCATTTGGTAGTTGTTTATTTGTAATTTTAGAGTTGTGATGTTGGCAAAGTGTGGCAGGTATCAAAGGATATTTTAGTATGGAAGTTAATGGCATAGTTGTTGTGGGTTTCTGATGCAAAAATAAACTCTGTTATATTTGCCTGCCTATTATTTTCAGAGGAGGCATATGATCACAGACTTTGGGTGTGTGAAATATTTAACTTAATGGTTTTATCATCGGAAGATGCACCCATTGGAAAAAATTAATCGATGCAAAAGTCTGAAAATGATGTTAGGGCTGGGAAGATAAAGGGGTTTTGAATAACCAAATGTAGAACTTGTGCGCGAGCTTGGTCACAACTGATGCTGTTCACCATTATCAATATTTAGTTGTCTGTGTGCAGCAAATTTTAGTCAGCCATGCAAAGGTGATTGGTGAGAATTATCTTTCTATGTTAACTGAAGCGTATCTTGTTTCTTTGTGGCATACAATCGAGAGATAAGCTGAAAAGGGTGTGGCCCGATCGTTAGTGCGCCGAGTGGAAAATGCTGATTAGTTGTGAAGATATCGGGTTGCATGCAAATGATATCATCGACTGGTGCACCGTATTCTATTCTTGTTGCAATATACCGGATAATTGCTGTTCTCTGTAGCCGTAAGCTGTTGCATACTTTCTATTTCATTTGATTCCAACATTGCGAGCCATCTGGGCAAGTGAGTGCAGAACTCGCACCCATCCAATGACCAAGCAGCTTCTAGAATATCTTGAATTTCAGATTCACAAATAGATCCAGTCTCTTCTTTGTTTGTATGCATTAGTGTGTATGATCACTGCCATTTCTAGTTGATGACAATTATGGCACAGTGATTCATGTCGCCACAATGGTGCCCAGTCTATGGCGTTTCTGAGAAGCCAGTGCTGTTGTCCTGGCAGATATCAGTTTCTCCTCACTCTTGTTCTAACCACTTATCAAAGGATATGGCATCTATCTCTTATTGAATATTTAATGGCACTGGCATCTTGGATGATGCGGTTTCATATAAAGTGAAAGAACAGACCCAAATTGGTATCTCTTGTCTCTGACCACAACAAGTTATGTGAACTGGCAGCCATTTCTTAAAGAGTTGATTCCCTATGGTCACAGCAATTTGATACTGCTGTTTCGAAGTTTTGAATCAAGGGCGAGAAACCACCCATAGTTTGAAGTGTAAAGCTATGAGGCAGACACAACGACAATGGATTGTAACAGATATTACCTCAGGGAGGACATTGTGAGAGAACCAGACTCAGTGTTCTCGGAGCACGGGAGAAATTGACAATAAATCTTTGCTCAATCCACAAGGGAAGGCTTAACCGCATCTCCCAGTGTCTTGACAACTAAAGAAAATGCCAACTATCACCATTGTTCGCCCAAAGGTCGAGTACATGTATCTTTCTCTCCTACTGAGAGGGAAGATTATCCACTCTGGTTGTAGGTCACTTCTATTTTCATTGCGGTTCAAAAGAAAGAAAGCTGGACAACTGTGCCATTTAGGAATCATGGCAGGTTGCTGAAAGTTGTTGTGATATCTAAAGCCCAGCCTCTGGCAAATGATGATGTTTGGGATCATATTTCATTGCCTTTTCTAAAGCAATGGTAACTTTATGGTGCAAATGTAGACAACATCTCATGTCGAAATGATGTTTTATCTGAAAAGCAAAGTCATGACTGTCACAAGAAAATAAAAAATCATGCATTATTCACAAAGGCTGCTAAGCTGTTGTATATTATGTCAGTTCTATTTTTGCCATGGTTTGAACAATTAGTTTGAGTAATGTTACCATTTATAGCAGCTCGCTGAAAGAAGATGGAACGTGAGGCAGAAGTGCAACCTTTGAAAAATATTTGTGATATTTCTATGACTGAAAGAGCTGCCGAGAATGGTGGAGTCTTACATTTATGATTGAGCGTAGTCCAAATGAAGATTATCTGACAAAATGTATTATGCGTCGTTCAGTGTTATTGATGTGGGGGTGTGAATCTGTCCAAGGCCATCTTAGTGATGTTGGTACTCTATGCATTCTCAGCCCCCCCCCCCAATGTCATTGCCTCATCGTAATTGCTATCAGACCAGCCAAGCCCAGCTGTTGGATGAAGGAAATTTGCTAATGGGCCTTGCTTTTACATCCTAGTGCTTACCGTTTTACTCACGATAATCCATGGGCGGATTTGGTAAATCAAGATTAATGGCTTCAGGATGTCACACAGCCATCATTTGGGATTGATAGGAAACGTCGGAGACAGCCTCGGACAATCAGTAGTCATTGCAGGTCCTGAAACCTGACAAGGTCACTGAATACTTAATTGGTCTCTCGGGGTATCAAAGGACCAACGGGAATACTCTTCTGTCTCAGGCGTGGATCCAAGGAGTGGGGCAAGGAGTGGCCGGCATACTTGATGCTCCCTCCACCGCTCCATTGGCCTATTTCATGAAAAATCTTTGAAATGGACCATGCATTTTTGAAACACGCCAGGAGTGTTGATGAGAACTTCTGCACACATCTCCTCATTTTCTGGCTACTGGATCCGCCCCTGTGTCTGGTCACACCACTAACAGAAAGAACAGTAAAGACATGGCCACTGGACCAAATCAGCTTCTCTCATATGATGGGTTTGAGGTTTGCTGCCAAGATGTGCTTTAAACTGGCTACTTATGAATTCCTGGAATGTGATGTATTCAGCATAGTAGTGTAGTCATGACGGATTGCTCTCGGCTACGCTAGCAACATGCTGCTGATAATTAGTTCCTGGACGCTTGAATGATGTCATTTTATTTCACAAATCCTATTAACTTGTCGGTAATTGGTTGAAAATGTTGCTGTTGGCACCGCTTTGCCAGAAATAAGTCAGACAAAATTGGTTTCAGTTGAAGCGCAGTTGAGTGAAAAATCAGCAGTTTTAGGTTCTGTTGCTTGAAAGTTCACTATTTGATGTACTTCAAAGAAATAGATTCTGTAGATTGTGTTACCATTAACACATTAATGACGTATTAATGACACTTTCCAAGTACTCTTGAACCGGTTCTATCAACATTTGACTGTTATAAGCGTAGCTATTGTGATTCAAAAACTTCATGTCTGGCGGGTTGCAATTGGGTGTAATTTCGCAAAACAGATTAAAATCGATAGTCATGTGCGGTAATGTGCGACCAAATTTGATTAAAATTTTTACACTTTTCAAGAAAAAAGATGCAAATTGGAAAGTAAAATCCTTTGAATAAACTGTTTATCAAATTTGGCTCAGATATAAATGTGGCAGACACAGAATTTGTCACTTTCAATGGACCAAATTTCAGTTCAGGAAATGGGATTCATTGCAGTTGAGTGAGGTTGTCAGACTGTGAGAAAAGAACGTAATTGTGGCTCTGGTTATTTCATTTAGAGAGAGGTTTCATTGCATTCTGGCAAAGCCTCAGTTTTGCAGAATGTGGCCGCTCCAGGTAGAATAAAACAGCGTCCACTCCCACCTATTTATAAAATCCCTGGGCATTGTTGTTGTAACCATCAAATATTTGAAGATATTTTAGCGCAGAATTTGTGTAGTAACGGATGCCATGCATGGTAATGGGTTTCCTTGTTCTGATGCTGCTGCTATACCAGTAATTGATTGTGTTATGTTAATCAATAAACTTGGTTTTGGTACCACTCCCATTATTAACCCTATTTAATGAGTCTATTCTAAAAGCACGGATATTTTATGGGTTGTAGTTACGTGATTAAATGAAGGTGTTGTTGCTTGGAAATATCCTGGTCTTGCAAAACCCTCCCAGATTGCCAGATTTGATATCAAAGCTAACCTTTAGTATCCAAGCTGATATCAATAAGTCTGCTCTACATACAAAATATGTAACCGTAAATGTAATCCGTTATTTATATCAATATATGTCTGGACAATTTCCTATCATGTGCAAATAATCAATAAGATTCATTGCTAATATTGTGTGACCTTCAAAGTTCAAACTGCTTCCTTCCCTTTTGGGTATAAATAATAATTAGTGGGAGGACCTGTTCAATTATTCAGTTGAAATCAATTTTCTTGTTGATTAAGTAGTGGAAATTGGATAATTTGTAGCATTGAACATTATTAACGGAGAAAATGTGGTTCAGGGCCCTTATTAACCCTCGGCTTGAGTAAGCTATAGGATAATGTCAACATGTGCTTTGTCCGTCCATCTGTTTGCCAATCTTTCATCCTTTAAAGTTTTCGACTATATGTTGCTGCTTAGGTATTGGTGATAACGTAATCATGTTCATCGTGACTAATCGACATGTCAGACTTCTCCCCTATCACCATGCCACACTTTAAAAGTCCTCGTTTGGATGTTTGATGGTCTTAAAAATTTTAAAAACGGCATGGGCATCGAGCCTTGAGCAAAAGTGGCAAGTCTGTATGAATCATAATTCTTACATTTTTTCTCCTCTTCTGTCTTTACAGATTTGAAGTCAGTCAAAAACTCATTTGAACACTGAAATCAAGGTTAGTATATTTTAAGAGGAGTTTTGAAACCAAAAGATTCTGTTCATTTGAGCTTTGACAAATTATTGAATACCTTCGCCTAATAAACTAATCATCAATATCAAGCATGCGTTCACGGAATTCATCCACATCTTTGTTCACGAATCAATACTAATTAACTCGCAAGATAATTAGCGCCGAGGTGATGTGGTGCAACAAATAGGGTGACCACGTCAATCGATGTGGCATGTCCTCAGGGGTTATGGGTAAAGAATGGCATCTGTATGATGTTGATGTCTCGTGTGGTTGTGGTGAGAGATTGGCTTGAGAATGTTTGAGATGACATTGAGCAAGGACAAAGGGCCATGGCCTGACATTTCGGTTCATACTATCAGTGGTCTTTCTTTGGTAAGGCCAGTTGCCATTGATGTCATCACTGAGAGGGATGGTCAGAAAGGGAAGAATCTTGATATTCTAGGTACACAGATCTAAGACTTGGTGAGAGATTGGCTTGAGAATGTTTGAGATGACATCGAGCAATGAGGGCCATGGCTTGACATTTCGGTTCATACTATCAGTGGTCCCTCTTTGGTAAGGCCAATTGCCATTGTTGCATCACTGAGAGGGATGGTTAGAAAGGGAAGAATCTTGATATTCTAGGTACACAGATCTAAGACTTGTTCATTAACTGGCATTGGCATGACCACCTCCTGGTCAAGGGCTTGATATGACCATCGGGCCACTTGGTGTCACCCTGCCTTTGTAAATCCCCATTGAATAAGTTGAATTGTTTCAAATGACCATGTGCATATGTCTAGTTTGGCTTGGCTAGAAAATTCGGAAGTATAGTCTTTTTATATGAAAGGAGAGTATATCTACTCAGTGTTGGTGTTAAAATGGCCTATTCCTACACGGCTTGTAGAACACAATGATCCATACAGAGACTATAATTGTACCATGGCTATTCTTGTACCACCTTACCTCATATGTAACATCTACTTGACAACCTGATGAATGAGGAGAGACCTAACTGTAACAAAAAACCTCCATCTATTTCTTGTATTTCCCCGAGGAACTCTCAAATGTACATTTCCCCAATTGGATGTTGCTCTGGGTTACACTTGCTCCTTTCTAAGAAATTACCAAGATAGTGGAAATTAATCCGGCAACCGCCATAAAGAAAAGTATCGCCCAGGGCCGTCCATGTAGCAAACAAATTGCTTGGGTCAGCGTTGCCATGGCTACCGATTTCTTTTTCCAAAAGGCAGCTGCCTTGTTCTTGAATGACAAAGAACTAAGAAGCAGGAAATAGTCTCGTACATTTCAATTTTGCATTTTTCACAATTGTAATATTGCAATACGCTGTTGTTATCAGGCGATGCTCTGAAATGCGCAAGAACCAAACTTTGGTTTATCTGAGGAGTCACGACTCACCAGGCAATTAAGGCATACAGTGGGAGCTCCCTGAGCAGACTCCTCTGTTAGCAGGACGTCCTCTCTATCATGGGCACTCCCCTCCCCTCCCCGGATATGTGGTCAAGAGCTCTTTCATTGTCAGGTTGTTTATCAGGCTTTCACCACATGTTTTGTGATTGAGTTATTTCCTATCCGATGGCAGTGGGAAATTACTTCTTGGCGTCATGTGAACTCGATGGAAGCAAATGACTCAATTTGCTGGCATAGGTAGAAAAAAAGAAATTCCCTCTATATCTCTGTGTATCGATTTGATGCTTTGTTGTTTCCAACTGTTGTCTTGAAGACCATGTTTAAAAGTCCTGGTGGCTGAGCTTGATTAAGAGAGAAAATGCTGCAGATGTAACCATGTTTCAAACGCCAGACAAACCCTGATGCCCAGACACATCCATTTCATGAGCAGTTTAGGTGATTCAGCCATAACCATAAATCATCGTATTGATTCTGTATATACAAAAGATGATATCCATGATTTATGACCAATGCTAATAGTAATGAATTGTCTCTAAAGCCATAAGCTGGCCACTGGGAATGACAATATCGAGGTTGTGTGTGGACACACCTTATTACCTTATTGTCTTGTATGGTTCTCAATCATAAAGTAGGTGACAGACTTGTAAAGCAGGTGACAGACTGGCATGGGAGCTTAGTGTAGCGGCAGTATTTTCTCAATCACCACAGTAAAATGAAAAATGTGCAGTTACCTCGCAGACTTAAAGTTGCCAACTACGCATTCTTTAAATCCATTAACTGATTATGCCGAGACACAACCATTCCATGACCTGTTGAGGTGATTCAGCCATAACATAAACCATCTTATTGATTCTGTATATACATCAGATGATACCCATGATTTATGACCGATGCTAATGTAATAAATTGTCTCGGAAGCCATAAGGCGGCTTGGATTAAATGATAATATTGAGGTGCGTGTCTGGGCGCAGCCTTGTCTGAGCAGTGAAGATGAAGGGAGTGGTTCGAAACCACAACCCCTGGCTTGACAGATAGATGCCTCAACTCGCACACCACCACACTCCATAGTCCTGTCCCATCCTTACAGGCAGCACTTCACTGCAATCTCGGAACCACATGTGTCAAGATGCACAAGACCCATTTGTTGCTTTATGTTGACAATGAAGTTTGCAATATTTTTGTAAATGTTTCCAAATTTCATGGACTAAAATTCAAATTAAATCGCTTTCCACAGAAGCACAAAAGCCTTTCGCTCTATCAATTAGGCATACAAAATGTAGACATCTGTCTTGCTGATCCCGACTGTCAAGTCGATCGATCTCTGTGAAATACCAATTTCTGATAATGGTCTCCTTTGTTTGGGAATGGCAGGAAAACTCATCTCATTGTATTAGTGGAAGGCAGGGGAGTTGCATTAGCAATCAGTCTGGGATAGTGGGATTTCGGTAATGATCTTTTCTATCATCCTGGCATGGCAGTTGTGTTACTAAGCGTTCCTTAAATGAGTAATTTTTGGTGCTGCGACCTGTGTCATAGCCGTGCTGCGACCTATGTGGTTGCCATGACCACGTGATAGTTGTGATTGGAAAGTGGTTGTTGATTGGTTAAACCATAATCGATCAAAAGTCCCTGATGGACGTTAGTAATGATAATTTCCTTGTCTTGACAGTTGTGTCTTTGGTATTGTTGCAGACTTATCTGTGGAAAGAAGATGTGAGATTCATGTTCTTTCTGCTCTTTTGCCTTTTCAGACTAACTTCATCAAGAACGGCCAAGGAGCAGGTAAGTGTGAAAAATCTCATGTCAATCTCCCTTCGTGCTAATGTTGTTAGTGCCCCACAGTATTCATTTAGCACCTTTATTGGAAATTGACCCAATCCAGGGCGTCTGAGTTCACTACTCATTGAAGGAGATACAGTCCAAGGGAGAAGTGATGGAACTCCTTGGTTTTGAAGAACTCATGCCAGCATGAAGCTGTTGCCTGGCTTAAGTTCTTTATATCAAGACTGTGTTACTGGGCAAAGTAATGGCAACAGTCACCCAATAGGCTGACTTCTTTATCGTACTCCTCTTGTTCTATACGTAGACTTTTTTTGTGGCGTAGAACCCATCAAGAATTCCATCCAACTTTCACTCCTGCGGTACGATCAGGTCACTCCACATACACAACTAAGCCGGACTAGCACGCAAGAAATTTTCCACGAAAAATTGATTACTTTGCGTGTCGGGAACTTGACGTTTGGGATCAATGCAGCATGAAGTTAGCGAGATGACGGCTGCCTAGCGCAATCAGCTACAGACTTCTTGACAAGCATGATCCCTTGAAAGAATTACGCTTTTTTCCCTGCGTCTATTTTTGCTAACGACGATACTATTATCATATGTCTTATGAAGATTACACAGGCGCCTTCCAAGAAAAGTTTTAATAAACTGGTCTAGGGTGCTGATGGGCTTGTTGACAAGTATCATGATCCAGATAGAAAATTGTTTTTTTCTTCCAATTTTGTCAGCTTTTCTATTAATGACTTTTACCGTAATGGATATTTTGTGAGACTTAAGGAGCTTACCAAGGCGGCTCTTACAAGGAATGATGATAGAGGATGACAACCAAGCCTAACAGGGTTTACCATACCCGTGTGAGGTCAATTCCTTGCCCTGCTTTAGACACCAGATACAACAAACCACAGCCTTACTGTACCGTAGAGCTTGGATGTTCTATTTTGGCAAACCCATGATGAAAATGCCAATTTTTTTAGGAAGCTTTCCAGGCACCTCTTTCCCAGCAAAAAGCAGTCTAACGAGATGAAAACGTGATAGTCTCATTGACTTTCGAAGATGCGAATTTTCCAACAAGATTTGCTTTTACACTTCTTGACAGATTTGATCCTCGTGATAGTATTTTTTTCTATTTTGCCTCTGGTATTTTCCCTTAGCAGTATTAGCACTAATGGAAATATCATTAGGTTCTGGGAATAGCACTAAAGCCTCCTCAGCAATGAACCAATGAAAAATATGATATGATGATCACAACATTTTCTCATTTCCATTTTTCCTGATAAATCCCCGCTTGGCTCCACAATATTTTGAAAAATCCAAATTTGAAGTTTTTCAATTTTTTCTTTCAGAAGAAAAATCTATCTCATTAGATGCTTACCAATGCAGCAGAGTGCGAGTGTGATCTTTTGCACCATTTTCTTTTTGAAAAGTTTGTTAAAAGCGAGAACATTAGGTTCTAAGCTGCTTTGACTCAAGCTCCAAAAAGCATCTATCTTATGAATGTATCCCTCGTCTGTCGCTGTGATGAAAAGAGGCATTAGATGGGGGTTTATTGAAGATTCCTTGTGATGAATACCACACGACAGACCAAATCTCCAGCGTAATTTCTTATAAAATATGGCTTTTTTGGATGGTAATGGACGACAGGACGTGACATCAATTTTGAAATCTTGGCATGTAATCCTAAGTGTGGGCGAAAGTACTAGTTGCCATCTTTTAGTATGAGTCAACTCATTTTTCTTTGCAGTTTTTCTGGGAAATTTCTGAAGCTTTCTAACAAAATGGAGCTTTTCTTTCATGGTCATGCTGGTCTGGACATGACTAAAATCGTAAAAGCCTTGGGATGGGCACCGAGCTCAAACTTAAATCTCACCAACCACAACACGTTACTGTCATTTCCAGTTTCTTAATGCAGGCACTTTTTCTAAAGCTTCTTACAATGCTGCTTTTTGGTTATGACGTGATTTAAATCTTGAAGGTAAGGCATGGGTGCTGAGTTCCAATCCATCGGAGTGCAAAATGAAATCTGACCATTTCTAACTCTAGCTGTGTACATGCCACTCATCCACTGACTAGCTACACCCAATATTACTTACATGTACCTTGTTGATGGGGACATGTGCACCAACAGTAAGGCTATAAAGAAATCCATCATAGCATGGCTGGTGAGGGAGGACTATCTACTTTGGGTACAATACAAGCTGTGAGTGAGAATTTCTCGAATGAGCCTGTCAGCAAAACCGAGATTAAAGATTATTTTCTATCATAAACCTAAATAGTCATAATCGAAACAAATAGCGTATTATGCGAGATGAGTTTGGTAAAATAGGCGATGAAATTGTCTTCAAATTGGTGTGCCAGATCGTGAGCAAACCTAAGATTATCCTCATCTCATTCCCATCACAATCCAAGGATTTGTATCACGCCATTCCCATCAGATAATACCCATTATTATCTTGACTAAGTGTTGCTTAGAGTTAGCAATCCCACTGACTATATGTAGGAGTGCCGGAGAATTCATAGAATTCATCAGAATGTTGGATTGGTTTTAGACCGTGTGACAGAGAATTCATAGAATTCATCAGCATGTTGGATTGGTTTTAGACCGTGACAGAGAATTCATAGAATTCATCAGCATGTTGGATTGGTTTTAGACTGTGACAGAGAATTCATGGAATTGATCAGCATGTTGGATTGGTTTTAGACTGTGTGTCGGAGAATTCAGAGAATTCATCAGCACGTTGGATTGGTTTTAGACTGTTTGACAGAGAGTTCATCAGCACGTTGGATTGGTTTTAGACTGTGTGACAGAGAATTCATGGAATTCATTAGCATGTTAAATTGGTTTTAGACTGTGTGACAGAGAATTCATAGAATTCATCAGCATGTTGGATTGGTTTTAGACTGTGACAGAGAATTCATGGAATTCATCAGCTTGTTGGATTAGTTTTAGACTGTGTGACAGAGAATTCATAGAATTCATCAGCATGTTGGATTGCTCTTAGACTGTGACAGAGAATTCATGGAATTCATCAACATGTTGGATTGGATTTAGGCTTGAAAGGGCAGATGGGAAGTATGGTAGTATCTGGCAAACTCTTTTGACCTTCGAAGTTTTGTTCAAAAGTAATCTTTTGGGCCTTGCTCATATTGGGAGATTAGGGTCAGGGTTTGTTCACCACTTGGCTGAATATTGTGCTTACCTGCACATAGATCTCTGTCCTGGCAACTACCGTGCCTCAAATAATATATTTCTTATTGTGGGGACTTTTACCACTCTGTAATGATCGAACCTTTGCCATCTTTGTCATATCGGAACTGACTACTCCTAGTTCTTCTATTAGCACCTTCTGTTTACATCTGAGTCACACCTACGGCATTTTCCAACGACAATTGGCGTTGTACTATTCCGTACATAGACTTTGTCAATTTCGCGTCTTGTACAATGCTACACTTCTTCTGTCATCCTAATCCCTGGCATATGAGATTGGCTGCCGCCTTGCTAAGATGCAGCGTTACGCGGCGGACAATGTCGTGCCAGATTCTAATTTCTTCACAGAAGGGGCGACATCAACAACATGAGAGATCATATTATTGCACATCTTTTCTTACTTATGTAATAAAAGATGTGTCCGGGTCCGGGATTAAGGCGTGAATCATGACTTATCGTGTTATTGAGGTTAACTCTTTCAGAAGGTTTACTCTGAAAGCACGAGAAGACCAATTCACTGTAATGATACCTTAAAGCGAAGAAACTCTTTTAACAGTTTACTTTGAAAACAAGAGAATATCCAAAAGCGAAGAAATTCTTAATAGTTTACTCTGAAAACAGGAGAATGTCATCATTGTACATGTAGTGATAGCCAAAAGCAAAGCAGTTTTTTCAATGGTCTATGGTTGACATAGAGTGGATTTCTGCTTGAAAGAAAGGAAAAATAGAAGCATAAAAACCTCTTGAATCATTTTCTTCGAAAATAGAGCTGAAATTGAATATTTCGTTGGCATTACCCTTTTGCCTTAACCAAGAGGCATTTGGGAATTCTCTTGAAATGTCGACCGTCATCGTCTTTTGAAATAAAATCGCTTGTTGTTGTGCTGCTGGATTAACCATGAGTCACAAATTGTCATATTACGCAATAAAAAAACAGAGATAGCGTTTTCGTCTTGAAAAAATTGGATTTGGAATTCTCCTCGTATTATCAAATCCCCGAGTTCACTCCATTTATTTTCGATCCAGACTCAAATTTTTTGAATAAATTTTCCTGTTGTGAGCACAGAATATTCAACGCCAATAAATATTTTCCGATTCATTTAACTTTTCTACCCACTGCAGTTTGATTGGTTGGCGAAGCAGAAAATTTTCACAAAAGAGTAAATCGGCAGTTAATTTGCTGTCTAAACCCGAACTAATCAAACGGCTTCCATTCTCTCAGTGCTTTAATTGAACCTTGCCTTTGGGAGAAAGAACTACTTTTTCTGCTTTTGTTTATTCGATCGTTCAAGCTTCACAGCTCCCAACTGTCAGAGTTTGAAATAATAAGTGGAATTTTTCAGTCGCTTTTTTAGAAAAAAGGACAGATTGAAGAAGGGAAACGCTGCCGGGTGGCAGTGCCATGACTCATCCGTATAACCTTCTTCTGCGTAATACCATTATGCATTGGCTGATGCACTATGAGAACATCTACCTGTGGTGCTTAAGGAGGGAAGGATAGGGGATATGTGTTCAGCCACCTTCTGTAGGCCACTGAAGTCTTTAATATTTTCCTTTCTATTCAGAAGTTTAAGCTTTGACGCCGACTCCCGACATCCGCTTATGAAATATTAAGTAAAATTTTTCAAAAGAGCAGTCATCAAAGTCAACTGTGAAATTGGAAATTGGGTTGAGTGGTAATTTTCAATCATGAAGTAGAAGGAAGGCTTTGCTGAGGAAAATCGATATGAGCAGTGGGACTGAAGCTGCATACAGGGCTTTTCTTCTGGCTTAGTAGGATTCTATCCCGTGTCACAAGGGATTTTATGTCAGTACAATTTTATGACTGCATCGATGATCCGGTGTCAACTTTATCTACTCATATCATGGTCTTAGTTGATAAATGTGTGTCGGGAAGTTCGTACTGTAGTTGTGTTATAGCAGATCGCCCGAAGTCCAAATTTGTTTTTCACTTTCCCTCAATAATTGCACACTGAGGGTGAATGGTATCTCTTTTCTCAGCCAAGAGCAATTACTACTTGTTCCTCTACTTCATACAAGACTTATTGGCAGACATGGCTGTGATGGAGATCATCAAATTGATGCCCCTTCAACCAGAGACTCTTGCATGCCATGAAGTAAGAGCTCTGGACGTGAGATTGTGCTGTTCCTTTCGCCCAATTGCAACAAACACAGGTTTAACCACATCTTTGTCCCCAGCTAATTAGCACAGTTAGTGTCTGTTCCATTTCATTGTCCAAGATAGTTATTAGCTAACCTGTCACTTGATGGTTGTGGGATGTCTCATCAGGCCTCCTGATGGTCAGGTGATGGCATCAACGGCATATATGACATTGCTTTTCCTTGGTAAAATGAGTATAGGACTGGAAAAAATCCTCCTGATTCAATTTGGCTCATTCCTGAAATAGAAGAGCGCAGATGTGCTCTGTATCTGCTTTATGCATAATTTACCTCATGTCCTGATGATGGATGCTCTGTCCTTGAGATTCTATCTTTGACCTTGGTCAAGGGTAAGTTGTATTACTGAGACTGTTGCAACTCTAGAACAAGTATGTTGTACTGAGATACACTGGTGAAGTTTGGCAGTTTTGGTTCATGTTAGGGTGACATTTGGCACAGTATTTTTCGCTTCACCTGAACCTGAACATATCCTGTATGTGGAGGTGTAGATGATGTACAGCCAACTTGAATCTTCTTGGCAAGATTTTGGATAGAAATAGGAATAATGTGTACCACCCTATAAGACACTAGCATCCTGTACAGCAACATAATAAATCTACCTCTATGTTTGATCTTGATTGGCTGAAACCTGGTGCGATCATTGGTAACATTCTTGTCCTAAGTGATAGTAAATTGGCAAAATCAAGCGTATTCTTCCAGTGGAGGGTGACCGCAGTTTGACCCTTCTTGATTGGTTTGGTCAAGCTTCCTTTGGGAGGATTTCGTGGATATGACGCTTATATGAAATCCCTGACTATGTAATTGGTGGATTATCTTGAATATTTCAGGGGGCAATCAGGATGAATTCAAGCTTAGGCTTGAGTCAAAATAGATCTGTTACAGTAGATTAGTTATGAGACTGTTTTGTGCCAGATGACTCGAAGACTGTTTTGTGCCAGATGACTTGAAGACTGTTTTGTGGTAGATGAATCTACTCTGGAGAGTCCACCTTCACTGATTGATCAATTCTTGACCACCTGTCAATGACATATCAGATAGTTGCCCCCTGCCTCTGTCCGCCAGGTAACCCTTGGCAATAATTGATCATTTTCAAATGCCTGTATTAGTAATTGAAGGAAATCGATCATCTTGCTGGGTGTCTTACTAAGCCTTAGGGATGCCAGAATAAATTGGACTCATTTGTAAGGAAAATGGTTGACATTCCTTGGTTTCAGTTGTTGTCGGGGTCAGGTGGGGTTGACCAATTGATGATCAGTTGCAGGTGTCTCTCTTGTTGTCCATAGTATCATCTTGAGCCTTAGGCATGCTGGAATATATTGGTTGCATTCTTGAGACAAATGGTCGATATTACGACGGTTAGATTTTGGGGGGGGGGATCAAGTTCTGGTGGATGGGTGGAGATGAGCATCTTTCTGGAGGGTGACCAGTTTTCTATTTGTCGATTTGTCTTGTAAGCCTCCGGGACGCAGATGCCAATTGGTTTTATTTAGATGGGAAATGGTCAGTGTTCCGCAAATGGTGCTTGGGGCCAGGTTCTGAGGATGACAGTCTTGTTGGTGACTAATTTGGGACTGAGCCATCTTTTAGTCTGTTGCCCTTAGCCTCTGGGATGCCAGAATAAATCGGTTTCATTGAGGACACAAATGTTGAAAGCCCTACAAGGAGCATATTGGGAAAGTGTTTGGCACGCTTGGTCATAGCTGGAAGGGGAAGGAGAAGTCTCCCCCCGCCCCACGTGATCGAAAAGATAGCTGTAGCTAGGCTGTAGACCTTGCTGTTTATCTTATAAAACCTCGCCTCTAATCTTTCATTCGAATGCACACCATTGTCAAGTCCATTATTGATGCCCTGTCTGAAGATTTTACAAATGCAGCCACAAAAACATAGATAATTGTGAAATTCATGGTCATATCCATCCATAAACGTCAAGTCAATTTAAAATGCCATTTATTTCTGTTTCCTCCTTTATTATCGTCGGTGAATATTGAAGGTCACGCACGAGAAATCCTGAGGGAATGCAAAAATCTGAACAAACATATGAGATCGAGATTAGCTGGGTTGAAACGGGGAAAGATAATGTTATCCTTAGAGCCCAAGGCTTATCCAGCATATAAAAAGATATTTTCTTTTGTTATTGGTGGTGTACATGTAAAGAAAAGTCTGTTTATAAACTTGTTTGTACTTTTCTAAACATTCTCTTTTCTGTCCTATCTTGTAGGCATGACTACCTAGAGAATTTGATCTGTTGACGCTATTCTACCCACAGTCAAGACGAGCAGAATCAAAATGGCGCAATCCCCTGGTGATGGTGAAATTATCATTGGAGGTACGTGCAATCATCATATTCAGTTAGGTGTAACTCACAGGCGCTTGAAAATAAGAGCTCAATAGTTCCCCCACAGCCCCCCTCGACTGACAAACATCAGTTTCTCGCAGTAGTCGCTTGCCAAGGGGAGCTGTACCCTAAGTTTTGTAGCTTGTGTGCAATAGGCGTTTTTACCGAGTTCTATGTCTTAGGAGGAGAGCCATCTGCTGAGACAAAGAAGAACTACATTTGTAAACACGAGTCGAAATATTGATGTGAGCCTTTTTCCAAGACGTCGTTACAGCAGCCAGTCCTGCCATCTGCTTTTGTTTCGCTGAATTAAATTGTTGCTGATTTCTGTGACGCCGGATGTATCTAGTTGTATTATTGACAGATAATCACTACATCTTAATCCTTCCTAAGGCATTGTTGTGGCTTTCTGCATGTCTTAGCAATTTCTTTGCAACCATGGCAACCAATTTTGAAATGGATTCAGCCTGAAGCTATTCTAAATGAAAAGTGTCGGGTTGGTTTAGGATGTTGGTGGTGTGAGATGTTTGTGGTGTTGTTCAAATGAAAGCAACAGAAATATTGTCACGTTCTTATGAGCTGGCAAAGCTAGGAATCTCATCCACTCAATGACAGAAGAGCCTTGAAATGGCATAAACCAATTAAAGCGCCATCTGACAATGATTGAGGTCTCACCAGTCTACCAATGTACCTCTCTTTAACGAAATGAAATCGACATGATCGAAGATTATCTTGTGTCAGTGTTTCGAGATGGAAGCACTGTCGATAAACTGACGAATCAGTTTATAGATGGAAGCACTGGCCTTTATGAGACTGCCAGAGAAATGATATTAAAACCAAGGATACGCTCTTTGTCTCGTTTAGAAAGAAGAGGTCTTTGCTATCACGTTATTATAAAATGTTTTGCACATTCTTTCTAATGATTTCACAGTTTTTCAAATGATTCTTGTTCCCCTTCAATGGCCTCAGACCAATCAATCATTCTGACTGAACTGAATATACTGCAATGTAATAACTTTGAAAGTCTTGCATCACATTTTAATTTATTAAATGGATAGATTCTGTCACAATTTCATTAGAAGCCTGATGTTGAAGATTTATAGAAAGGAATCAATTCAATACCGAATATTGAACCATTTGGAAGAAATTAGATATATTTCTACTGACAAAGATCCATGGTTAGGCCCAATCTCTTAAAGTATTTAAGATCTGATAAACTGAGTTTTCGATCTGTATCGAAGGTAAAGGTGGAATTTATACATGAAGTTTGTCTAATTTGGCAAAACAACCTGCAGATACAACTATTCAGATCATGATAAATCCTATAGAAATGCTTGCCAATTATCAAATTTGATTTGAAATTATGCCTCATCGAATCGGATGTTCATCAGTGTTAAACAGGTTTCAGACAAATCTGATGGAAATGGGGACATAATCAGACAAATTTAAAACGGATCGTATTCGATATGATGTAGATAATTCTCACATATGTGACTTATAATCGGTCGCCAAAGGTTGGGTTGGATATGAATAAGGAGGATTAGAGGGTTGGGTTGGGTGGCATTTTGCACGTCTGACATTTGTCTGAGCGCATGCTTGGAGGATTGTGAGATTTGGATTCAGTGGATTGTGGAAAGTAATAACTAAAGTGTGGCTCCATATATTACTGGGGATGACAAAAATTGTTCAAAAAAGTAAAAAGGCTACACAATTGTAGCCAATGGGGTGTTATAAACAAAATATAATTGGGCTTCTGTCAAGAAAGTCGCACTTAGTATATACTCATTCATATCACTGAAGTCAATTTCACAAGAAAAATGGCATTGCACGGCGAAACCTTAAAATGGCTGGGAATATGTGTCAATATTTTACTTCAAATGGCTCGTTATGCGTGATGCATTGTCCGATTCTGGCAAGTTGAGTATTTTAGATACTTATGAATTCAAAGTTTCAGGTGAGATCGTTGCTTCTGTTTGAAATCACGGTAAAAAATTAGTGCAATTTTCTCGTGAAATGGAGTCTAGTCATTTCCCTGCAGCTGATCGTCGAGAACGATTGTCACCTGTGGGTATAAAAACGTCAAGGGTCGAGTGTAAGGTAAAGGTGGACACGGTAATCTCAGGTGATGTTGAGGAGAGAGATCAAGTATGTCGTTTGGCAGGTGGAGAGAGAATAGCCTTGACTTTGTTTTAAAGTAAGGCAGGTTTCTGTAAGTGCCCCACAAGCAATTTTTCTCACCCCGACCTCAAACGTTTCGATGCGTATTCCATGTGGCCTTTGGTAGCAGGGGCTGTTGTCGTCCTCTTCATTTCAAATTTTGATGATCTCACCCCAAAAGAGTTAACTCAAATCAGTCTCTCTCAATTCAAATTCTCGTCCAATGCTTCTCTCTCTGCCTAGGTTGTAGACACATTCTGTGGCAATTGATTTAAATTTTCAATTAACTTTGACAAGCCAATTGAGCTGCCATCTTTACTTGACAAGTCTTCAGTAAAATAACATAGATATTGCTACTTACCGAGGAATTGAACACGTCAGGTTTTCAAATGACAAGATAGTTTGATGATTCCTTATATCATTTTATATTGCAGTTGAAAAAGTTGACGTTTCTTTTCAAATTTATTTCTTTTCAATTTTTTTCTTCAAATTTTTCAGTTAATGCATTTCAGCAACCAGGGTCTCTGCAATCACATAACCTAAAAGTAGAAGTTACTTCTTGCTTTACATCTTATTCAATTGTATGGTGATTGCCCTTTAGGATTTCAAGTTCCAGCCAAAATGGTGGTGCCTTTGGTCAACCCTTAAGAACGTCCTAATGATAATGGCAGATATGTGTCTTCATTGTTTGGTTGTTTCGGTGGCTTAGTGCGGGACGGATGTGATGGGGAAGATGCATCTCAATCATTTGTTTGTTTACATGGTTGATGGGGGAGGAGAGATGATGGTATCGTGTTCATCAGAAGCGTTCAGAATACGCATCGTACCAACCAGGAATAACTGCCGAGTTTGGGGTCTGGCTGAAAATGGGATTGATCAGAATATTCATTGTACCAACTAAGAATAATTGCATAAATCTTGGGCAAGTCTGCAAATCAAGGCTATTCACAAAGTCTGTGAAAATAAAACACCCGTTATAAACTTTGCAGTTTACGGTAGCTGTTCATTGAGTACGTAATTTGAAAATGCAAATTTCACTCAGGCGGACCAACCTTCACACGAGCGACTTTGCACTTTAATGAGAGCCGTCCGGAATATATTCAGGAGATGAAAATGATGCTGTGCCTCTGTCTACACAATCGAAATCTCATCGAAATCTAAATTCGATTCCTCCAATTTTATGCATGAGCCGTCGGCCGTCACTCAGCGTGACTGTAATCGTTCATCGTCTGACGGTCAATCGTGTTCTGCTAATGGGACATTGGCAAAGATAACATCGACTAAATGTTGTAGGTATGCGTAGTCCATCATGTGCCGTCAGAAATTATATGATTTGCTAATTGCGCGGTCAGTCAGATGATGTTTGAGATAAGTTCTTATAAAGTGCTTTGTACAACTGTACTCTCTCAAAGCGCTTTACTTATCGATATCATTCGTGAAAACTGCAAAAGTAAAATGCCCACAAAAAGTGGCAGTCGACAATAGATATTGACTTCAAATGAGAGGAAATCTCTTCCTTGCTAGCCTTTAAGACTTGACGTTCATTTTCATTATTGAGAATAGATTGATCTGAAGGCATTCAAAATTAGGTGATGACAGACAACGTGATTGATGGGTCTTTTGAGAGTAGCGCTGAGAATGCATCGTGATATTGTCATAGTCGAGACGCTGAAGGGATTTTCCGAGATTTTCTGTTTGAAAATATCAATAACTTTTAAAGACAGTTTCATGAGCAGTTGGTAAAAAAGGCTTGTCTCAAAAAACTTGATTGGAAATTTTGAGCATGTTTTGCTTTCAAATTGCATATTTTTGGGAAAGTTTGTTGAGGAGTCTATCTTTGGAACATGGGAGTGTTTAAAGCCACTCTCAGCAACTATAAATATCCATCACTCTTTGCGAAGTAAGTCGAAGATGTCCTTGACTTGTTGCTTCTTCTATAAATGATCCATCTAAATCTTTAACAACAATGTGCTATCTTTGTCAACTGCATTAAACTTCCACCATTCTTTACAGACCGTTGTTATGTTACCAGTTTGAGTAAGTAATCCATTAGAGTCTCCTGCAACAATATTCACCAACTTTGTTTACAAACAAACAATCGTCTGCTTGCTATCCAGGGCAGGAGAGGGAAGGAATAGATTGCTTTGGGCAACAGAACTATTGTCTCAGTCACCGAGGAGTAAATGCCATCAACCATTAAACCTTCCAGAAAGCCATCACGTCGGCCCCCAAATTGAGCCATTGTCATTTGCATAAGACGTCCATTAAGGCGGTGAATAGCCGTAGATCCCCGGTCGCTTTCTGCGGCCATTAGATCAGGTGATCGTCATTAGAGCGCTAACGGATGAATCGTCTAACGATAGCTCCGCCATCACCTGTTGGGATGGGGATTTGGAAGATAACAACGACGAGACGCGTTATGACTACAGATTATTTGCTGTCTGAAACACGGCTGAGAGAGACCCTACTTCTACTGAATTTGACATGAGAAATGTTACCCAATTCAGCGTCTTCCTCTTCCCATCTTTGACCTGATATCTCCATGACAATATCTGTAACAGATGATAATACTGTCAATATGGATGAAATGACAAATAAAATGTGAACTACTTCTTTTAGTGAGCTTCTGCAGGAGTATGAAGTGTTGATGACAGGTGTGCACCATTATCAGTAAGCCGATTTTTGTCAAGAGGGCTAATACTGTACACTGGAGATTTTCGGGCAGTTTAATTCTTACCATTTGAAAAAAAAGGTTGAAAACTTGAAATCTGCTGGTTAGCAATGCAGTGCAAGGATCTTTGGCCTTAGCTCCGCCAATAGTCTGAATTTTGGTTGTAAAATGTAAAATCGAAACGTTTGATAACACAATACATCCAGATGTATCGAATGCGACCGATCGCCCTAAACTCTCCTGGGCCGTCCACTCCACCTCCGTCACACGCCTCATAGATCACACGACAGATCAGTCAATCAAACCAGGCGCTCGACCATCGTACATCAATATCGCAAAGTTACCAGGCAGAAAATTGAAAATCAAAATGTGCGTGTTTTTTTCGATGGAATTCTTATGATTTGAACGGCATGAGTTTGTGTATACTAGGAAAATGCTATTAAAGGCGGATTGATCTGGAGGGATCGTGTTTTTTTTCATACGACTTGTTGATTTAAGAAAAGAAGGCCACAAAGTCAACTTTGCCATTCTTGACGTTGACTTAATATCAGATACAGAAAATCTTTTGTGTCCAGTTTAATCGAAATGACAAAAGTCAGATGTGACCATCTCCGAAGGGATTTGAGAGTAGGAGTAAGACTTGTCATGCCTGGTCTCTAGAATAGGAGGGATTGAATTCACTATTTGCACCTTGTGTTGTGCTTGATGGAACTGACAGCGTAAAGTTCATTTGTTAATGAAACAAGAATCAACTACCCAGGACAAGTGGGAATATGGCTTTTCTGTTGGCCTGTGCTGACTGGTACAGTATGGTCTGCTCCCTGTGAAAATCACCTCCGACTTCATGCACTGTTGAGAAATGGCCTTATTTCTGATTAGAATGCCTAACGCATTGTCTCATCTGTCTGGCTCGCCATTGAAGGATTGTCTCGGTTTAAATTACTTGCATGAGAAATGAGAATCGAATCGAGTCAATAATGGCTCACATAGAGGGTCGTTTGATGGCATAGTTTATATTCATGATGGTTTTTTTTTCGAAGATAAGTCTGGGTGATGCGGCATTCACCTTTGAGGCAGGCGACATAGATAGTGAGCGTTGGTGGGTTGGAGGGATCAACACTTTTTTGAAGTCCTGCCGAATGTGAATAGATAGTCCTTTGATCCTTTGGCCACCTTGTAGTAGAGCATGACATGCTATGTACGTCGTCCACACATGATACGGACATGTAACACGACGTGCTGTACACGTCGTCTGCAGCAAATGGTTAATTGTCATTGAATGCCCTGAACTCTCGGGGGCATTTTTGTTTTATGGCTAAAGATATCTCAGAGGCAGTTTTTGCCCTGAATCAAAAGATCAATTCCAGAATAAAAGTCATTGCTCGTCCCCTTTATCATAAATATTCAACCTGCGCTGTCCCGACGGATTTGAAACGACAGATGAAAAATGTCATCTCTTCGTTCGTGAGGAAATCCCGCGTATCTGATCCTGTCAGCGTGGTATTAAATAATCACGATATACGTGCATTTATTTTCGCGGCAAAAAAAAGAACATTGATTTTCGGATTGAAGCACTTTATCAAACTGCGTCTAGAGTTGTGTGTCGGGATAATGAATAGAAATACTTCAAGACGTGGTGGATTTTTGTCGATTAAGATGTTTGTGCAATCTTTGGAGAGTTTTGAATGTTGATTTAGTTCAGAATAACAGTTATTCTTTAACCCACTTTAAAACTTTGCATCACATGAATCAAAACCATGGGCTTCATTATATTGCTTTAAATCTGATTAGTTTCGGTGTCTAGAAAAGTTGACATTTGACCAAGGCCTCAAAAAGATCTGGAGAAGAAAAAGGACTTTTGTAACTTGATAAATACCGAACAGCTCCGTATCTAACTTGAGCTAATTATATTGCTTTAAATCTGATTAGTTTTGGTGTCTAGAAAAGTTGACATTTGACCAAGGCCTCAAAAAATGTGGAGAAGAAAAAGGACTTTTGTAACTTGATAAATACCGAGCAGCTCCGTATCTAACTTGAGCTAATTGCGTTAATGAGGCAAGCGCCCATCAGCACCGCCTGATAGCACCGATGATGGATGAAGAACCAACCGGCATCAAGACAGGCAATCTAAGATAGCGGCAAGTCAGACTGAACAATAATCTTTGGGGAGGGGAACACTGGTATACATGGCTGAACTTGCCCAATGAACATATGTGAAATATGGCCCATTTAGACATCCTCTGGGAGGGAGTGGGGTGATATTATAAGATACTGTTAACCCCTTTTTATCGAGCTTGATATTCATACGAGGGATCCAATTGCAAAGTTTAGGAATGGAAATGTTTTACTCATGTAAGTTTTGGAAATGTATCCTTGAAATAGCTGCCATGCATCCTTTTGCAAACAGGGCCTACAACATGACTCCTCCTTATGCATGTTTCCGAGGGAGTAAGTATGTATCGAGTTAAATGGCGTGATATTGTCAGGAAGGCTGTCGTGCAGTTTTTAGCTCTTGAATCTCTAAGCCGAGCAAGTTCCACATTCTCAATGCAACAAGTTTTCAGACTTCTCTCCAGAGGCTTGCTGTGTTAAGACGTCAAGATGCCTGGCGCCAAAATGACAACAGAACAAAGCATGTTTTGTGTTTTGTGTCACATGTGCGTGGGCACCGTCATCTGCCCTGCCTCTGGGCTCAATAAGCGACAGACAGCAAAACACCAGGCATAAAAATACCCAATAATCCTTTCAATAATCAGCAAAAACGGTCACCAGATAAATTAAGTTGATTTGCAAAAACATCGCCAGGAATTAGATATCGAGTCAAATACGAGCTCTTCAACAAAAGGAGGAATTATTGGCATTTTTGCTCCCTGCTACGAGCAATTAAGTGGTGGTGATGAAAACTAATGCCGTTTCTTGATTTGGGGAAATAGGATGCAATTTTTGTCAGACTCGCAGAGTAGGTTCCAATTGATCACTGCCACAGTGCCATCAAGATGTAACGCGATAGTCCAGGATCGAATGTTACTTTGCAGAAATGAAAACAGTTCTTTCGAAAAATGAGTTAAAAGTGCTGTTCTGTTCAAGTGCTGATAAAGACGATACTCTAGTTTCATTGATATAAGACCAGTTGGTTAATCACAATGAAATTGAAGCAAAACCATCAACTTTTAACCAGCCCTTTGTTGATTCAAACTGAACATGCTGAATTACATCAATCGACCATGTTTGCTTGATATCTTACTTGAATTTGATATTCAGAGTCGATGAAATTGGAGTATACCTGTTTTCTGTGTTTTCTATAAGATACAAACAGGCTATAATATGACTAGTTCATTTTTGAGGGCTGGCGAAATATACCCCAAGCAGTGAGAGGCAAAAATCTAAATCTCCCTTCCTTGAACACAGTAAGTTTACCAGTCAAGTGGTAACCTTCAAAACACTTCAAACGTCTTATGCCAGACATTTCAAATGGAAGTACGTCTGCAGAACCCATTGGTCGAGTTTAAACTCCTCTTAGAGATAATACAGTCAGGAACATGTGTCAAGGTTTACCGTAAAGAACAACTAAAGAAGGAAAGAGAAGAATGGCATAACAAACTTCCTAGAATCTGATCCGTTCATCACGATTCACACAAAAGCCGGCCCAATGATGGTTTCATCTTGATAAAGTGCTATCGCAGCTAAAGCAAACTTAAATTGATAGACTTGCCTCAATCGCGGTAGCAAACTGCCTCCCCGCGCAAACAGAGTAATTAACTATCCAATATCGGCCCAATCTCTACCCTGGGCAGGATGCGCCCGTAATTAACTATTCGTGATTAATTAGCTTTGATCTTTCGGTCGTAATTATTGAATTTTGATTGTATTTGCTCGTATCGTTGGCAAGATCTCATGGCTAAAGACCGGTCGCATTACTCAAATAGGACATTAGTAGGCACCGGAATGGTATGGGCTAACGGTTATGGTGTTGACCCTGTAGTGGAAAATTTGACAGTTCTGTTCTTGACCATGGCCAAGGGAGTTTTGTGTGTGTGTTTTCGTATATTTGTTTGGTTTATTTTGATGTCCAAATAACAACAACTTCTCTTATTCCACAATGTAAATTCTCACTTGGCGTTGCAAGAACAATGATTAGCCTGTCGGTATTCTGTCCACGTTCACAATCTATTAGTGCTGCTGTTGATTCATTCTTCATGAGGGTTTTTCCGTGATGAGGGTCCCCTTGGAGCATGAATGTGGGTCACTTTGAGAAGTGAGGAAAGAAACTAGTAATTATGGTTAGTGTTAGATCAAAGATGTGTCCGGACCTGGCCGGGAAATATCACCCAGTGCTAGTCATATATTTGGTTTGAGAAGTGGTTCCACTGAGATCTTAGGCAAAGCCTTAGACTACTCAGTTACTTAGCTTTTCCCTGGTCTATTTTGGCAGCCTACTGATACGCAGCCTCAGGTTTAGGGGTTGAGTGCATCCAAAGCTGGAATAATGCTGACACAGCTATCTTGATCCCACTACATTTCCAAAAACTCTCAATTTCAAAACAATCTTCCTTAGAAATTGAGATCAATCAAACCTGCTTGAAGCCTTTTAAAAAGTATTTCAAAGTGACTTTTAGCCCACCTCTGGACAAATTTCCTTCCTGCATCTCGATATGCCAATTATATGTTTTATCATGTGAAGCGAGCAAAACCTCTCAATCGTCAGCGCAATAGCGATTGCCTCGTAATAGGACTTAGGCAAGCACTCCCTGTCAGTAAACATCATAATGATTACTCCCTTTACGGACAACATCAAACACAATATAAGCCAATGATAGATCTCATTAGATATTCATGGCAGATACGCTGTGTGCTGTTTGAAGATTCTGTACGCGACATTTGATGGCGAAGATTAAAGACTGAAGTGGTTACAAAATGTCAATATGGCTGGGCAACAAGTGATGTTCGATGATTTTTTTGCCAGTGGATCCTTTGGGTTTTGGTCGTTTTGTAGGATATTTTGTGCGTGCAGTCGTGTGTAATTCTTAGTGGCCGTAGCTTGAAACTACACAGCAAATAATTCGTCTTTAGGTCCCCCGATGCCGACATGTCAATATAGTGATGTTGCCATCGGAAATCTCAACAAGAAGATAACCATGACCTTGAAATGTCTGCCCCCAAGAATAAAAGAATTCAAGATTTCATGTCCGAAAAAAACAAGGCATCAATAGTGCTTGCTATCGGAAGTGCCAATCGACCTCAAAAATCTCCCAAACCTTCAGAATAAAAGAAAAGGCTGTGATTACCTATTGGCAATATTGAAATTACGCTGCTTGTTGACTGCCCGTGATGAAAATTATTCATACTCCGTCATCGCCTGTCAACAACCAAGATTATTTGGCATGAAATTTATTCAACTAGATGTTGCTTCATTCAGCACTTTTTGGCTCACCTTAGGGGAGTCTATACAATACCGCAGTGTCCGTCATCCGTCATAGTCATCATCAGTCGTCCATCATGTGTATGAACATCACACTGGCTTTGGCAAATTTCGTCTAAGTACAAATGACTTCATCATTTGTGACTGCTCTGTACCAGAAGTCAACAGTCAATTGCGTGTTATATTTGACTCATACAGTAATAACGTTGCTATTTGAACCAACAAGTGGCTGTCGCTGTGTTTGAAGTAATAAATATTAAGGCACTTACTGTTCACTCGGTTTGCCTCATCGGTGATTAAAGAAGCTAGCTTTGAATGAGATGTATATTTTGATAGATTTTTCCAAGAAATGAATGCCTAATTCCAAGATACATCATTCTTCATCACCTCATGAGGATCATGAGATGTTTACAGCAATTTATTTGTTTTAACCCTCAGAGGAGTGAGGGCTACTTTGTCGCAGAACTCTCATCCACTTAGCATCATGGCAATTTCTCCTGTGGACGGTATTGGACATTTCAAACCTTTATTTTGTGGCTGTCACAAATAAGCCAGTACAGTGAAGGATTGGTTGAAGATTATGCTCCTTGACCTTGCAATGCAATAGATTGCTCATTTCCAGAGGTGATTCTCAGTCCTCAAGGGGACAGTTACATTTTGTGCTCTCAGAAGTAGATGTGACTCATAGCCTGTTGAATAGCTAACCTTTTAATGGGTCAGTCAATGTAGTTTTATCATCATTTCCATGTGGCCATTACTGCCTCAAGATCACCCCACCTGACCTTGCGAGGGCATAGATCACACTCCCCATTCCCTCTGATGACTCTTGGCCGTCTTGAGAGAGCTGAGCGTCATATAACTATTATTGTGAGAGAAGCAGTTTGTAGTTGCCAACAAGATGGTCAGTATCATCAGCTGAATGTAGAAGATCTGATGTCTCTGATCACATTACAACGGTTGTGAGCGAGTTGTAATCTTGGCCTCACTAAGTCTCGACCAGACACACAAATACCGTCTCATTGACCTTGTCTGGTCTTCCCTCATCAAATCTACCTTCTCTGCTTATCAGAGATATTGTTGTCAACTCCTTCAAGTGACTTATTGGTCTCTGAGGGTTTCAAGGGTGGCGTTGTCATCGAGAGTGCCCAGGACTTTAGCCTCACTGCGCCAGTCTCGGACAGGGATCATGACTACCCATGCACTCAGAAAAGGTCATAGTGATTGTCTCTCTTCAGTAGATATTCTGACTTTGACAATTTCTTCAGCTATTTCTATTGACGTATTGCTCTCAAAGGTAAGGGAGACTCAGCCTCCCTCCACATGTCTGCAACCTGGGACATGGTCACCAGTGTGCCAGAGTTGGTCAGCGACCTTGCCTTTCATCAAATTTACCTTATCTCTCGCTTGGAAGTCTTGCTTGTTCTTTCCTTCAAGGTGACTTATTGGTGTCAGGGGATTTCTAGGTGATGTCGTAGAAGAATTAATCTTATATTGAAAGCAATCGATCAACATGGTCAAAGATCATGGTCACTTGTAGAGGACAGGTGAATGATTAGACCCAAGAGGGTGCTGAAATTAACCCATCTGGTGACTCAGACTGAAGAAATGTTGTACCACAGAGAAGCTATGATGAAGAACTTTACAAGGAATTGTCATGAAAACTTTGAGTGCTTGGTCCGTCAAGGTTTTAGTCACTACGCCTTTCAGGACCACTCTCTCCAAGTGTAGACCAAGAAGCAAAGTGTCTACAGACTTTGATATTTCAAGATGCTTCAAGTCAGACTTCCACAGACAGTCATCGCACTGACAAGATGTCCATCTGCCCGGAAATTTTGACATGCTACATTCTGGCTTGGTCTTATTCAACATCTCTAGGGAACCTTTGGGCGTTACTTCTCACTGTCATAACTGTGTGACTGCATTCCTAATAAAAGTTGACAAGGAGTAGCCACCAGTGTCGGTGCATGGAATAAGTAATAAGTGTGGGCAGAAGACATATATGAATCACTAATGATATTGAGGGTTCTTCCCACATATTATAGAGGGTGTCCCAAAAAAGGATCATCCACAGGTTGTGCATGAATACAAGTATGCTTTAATAGACACCAAGACGGTTGGACAAGAATGAAATCAGTTGTTCTGTGATAACACTTTATACCATCTTTCAACCCTGCTTCAGTGTTGTAGACCATTCAGGTCAATTTTGATGGATACATGTTCTTCTATTTGCCACAACAGGTCACTGCAATATGACTGAAGAGTCACAAAAAGGCTTTGAGATATTGTCAGATGTCTCGTGTTTGATGACTGTGGCAAATATGGTCATTGCCACCTTGGAACTGGTTGTTACCGGTGACAAATACGAAATACTGCTGAAAAGAACATCTGATAATCATATCAGGAGTCAATCTCCCTCGGGGTCATTTTGTGTCTTATTGGAGAATGTAATTTGGGTGGCCTTGGTCTTATAGCCTTTTGAGTTGGTCATGTGAAAGGCACGATAAGACAAGACTAGACTTGCATGCAATATTTCTTGTTAGTTCTTGGAAGTGGTAGAAGCAATTTGGATGGCCTTGGTGTTTTTGGTTGTTCATGTGAAAGGCTCAATGAGACGTATTACCATGGATAACTCGACTTATGACATTTTTTCAATAGTTGTATAAGATGTGATTCAGATAGCCTCAGTGTTTTCAGTTGGCCGAGCGGATGACATGATGCGACAAAAAGTCACATATGCAAAAAATATGAACTTCTCTAATGAATCAACAAAGTAGGAGAAAATAGATGTTACTTTTCTTCTGGTTTCTGAAAAATTGAAGTGTTGGGAGACATGCCTTGTATATTTCGTGACTGTTCCCATTGTACTGTGCTTATTGCGCTATTCTCTCCAAGAACTATTGATCTGACTTAATTCTAGGCTAACAATCTCCATATAGCCATATTGTAGTCATATCGTGTCTTTATTCATTCGTTGTGTTTTCGCAAATCGGTCAAGGGGCCCGGGAGACCAGAAGCGTGATGCGGCTCGTTGTACTATTGTATTAACACTTCAAGGCTGAAGTGTTGAGTATTGTGCACAGTGACTGTTGGTCCCACTGCCAATGATGACAGCTTCATTGCAGTCACACAGGGATTACCATATGTTCTTATCATTACCATGCCTTCCTTCATTCGTCAAGTTTTCGCTTTTATTGAAGGAAACGCCTCCTATTCCTTTGATGTTCTCTTCTTCAGTCTCATGCCAACACCCACCACTCTCCAGAGACGTTAAGACATTTCATTGCTGCGTCATCAACAAAACTGAGAGAATTCCTGAGTGTGGCGGAGTGGCGTCTCATAGGGAGTGGTCCGGTCACTGGGGTCGGTCCGTCAATGCTAGCGCCACCATGGCCAAATTTGAAACTAAACCCCAGTTCACTGAACTCAGTTTATTCAAACATGCAATGAATGCATCAGTGTGATCATCGCCTTGTCTGTTTGTTTACTATACAGACAGCTCTCTGCTTTAAGAGAATTTTGGACGAAGGTTATAACTCAATTTACTGCTCAGTAAACACTGCGGATATATTCTTGTCTTGTCTCATCCCTTTTTTGTTTTTCATTAGGAAAGAACACTAACTTGGTGCAGCTTGGTACTGCATGTACTTTAGGCCAGCTGCAGACATTGGAAAACAGTGCAAGCCCATTCCCTGTGTGTCTCTGTCATGATATGACCAAATCCCGATTTGCTATCTATGAGTTGAAACAAAATTGAAAAAACACTTTCAGAAATATCGTTCACCGGTGAATCAGGTGAAGAACAAATTTAGTCAGGGAATATAATGACTTTATTTCTTTGAAATTCTTGATATTGAAGAAGAAGAAAAAGGGGAAGTTCATACATCATATGTTTTTAAAGTTTGTTTGAGGAAATTAAATTCCAATGGAAATACACTTGAGATATGCTTTCAATAACTTAAAATTCGCTTCGCTGCCCTAGAGAGCTAGGGCTGCGGAAAAAGAGTCAATGTCTCTTGAAAAAAAGTGCATTCTCTACTTTTGGGATTCCGATAGATGGCTACCCTTCTCCTGTCTCCCAATGGCACTGTGATGAAAGGCAGCTTTCCACTGCGCCCATCACAAGCAAAACTTCATTATGTAAACATCATCACTGGATCATTTCCGGGCCAAAATAGCTTCTGCTAAAAACTCTACAGATCCATCATTTAGTTTTGATGGCGGCGGATAATTTCATTCATGGGGTGCGTATGTCTTGGCGAGGGGCGTGCCTTGGTTTAGGGAATGGTGATGTGGCTATTGTAGTGATTGGTTTGACGTCTGCTTGAGTAAGAGTGCAGAGGCAACTTGAATTTGAAATGGCGCGCTGGCTACCTTTGATAAAAAATTGATGTCAGCGGAAAATTTCTCGGGGTTGTGTTTGTCTTGCAGCGGGGATGGATGGTGGTTACTTGACATCATTTCAAAAATGTCTGAATCAGGTCTTTCATTTTTTTCAAGTCCTGTAGTTGGCGAGTAAAAGTTTTAGTGTGGTCCAATTACATTAACCCCTTGTGTGATAATGCCGCATCCAGAAAAACAAAGAGAAATCATGATAACTTGTAATTTAGTTTTGAGCTTTCCTTCTTATCACAACTCCATGAATCACCTTGAGAATAAGTTATGGCGAGAAACATGCAACCAATGAAATAATGCAAATCAGCTTCATCAGTGCCCAATCTTTATCGACAATTGTGCATGTTTGACATTCCGAAGGACACCACGCGACTCCATGAATACGAAATTTACAAATAGAAGCGTTATTGATGAAATTATTGCGGCATTCTGCACGTTGGCACATAACCTTGTTAGCAGCGTGCTAGAGCTTTCAAATTGGGGAGTTCAATCACTTCTATGGTGCACGCCACTCTAGATGATGCCAACCAATCAAGGCCCAATTTGTGCACATCAGTGTCTTAAAGCTGAACTGTACACCCAAATTCCCTACCTTATCTTTGGAAAGTTGTTTGAATGGCCCTTGTTCATGGAATGCTCTCTTCTATTTGACTGCACTGGAGAAGTTGCCACAGTAGAACCTCTTTATTTGGGACACCCTTGGAAGTAAAAAATCATGTCCATATTAGAAAGGTGTCCTGCATGATTACAGAGGTCAAATTCAATGGAAATGACTAATATGGAACCAAATGTGGTGTACTAACCAGAGAGGGTGTCCTTAATAGCAAGATGTCTGCTAAGGGTGGTTCCACTGTATTTTTTGTGTCACCTAGAAGTTCACACTATGTATTACTGCATGAATCTTCTGATAAGTGACAGCACAGCTTTAATAGCTCTGTGCGAAGCATACCACCACTGCACGGAGTTTGTCTCTTTATGAACCAATCAGAATGGGCACACTTTCTGCTGATGAGGTGGAGTAGGTTTATTGACTCGTCTCAGTCATGTGGAATCCACTTTCGCCCCAAACGTGTTGCGAGATCCCTTGACTCTAGCTCATGCCTGGAGGACTTACCGCTCTGACTCATTAAGTAGTAATCAAGATAAAGAGGCGCGGTTCGTTGCATCGACTTGATGATCTTGTCATGTTGTCAAAACAAAGTTATTGAGACATGTCAGCCATCCTTAAGGGACCTGGAGCAATTTTGTAAGGCTTCTTTATTCTTTGTCATGTGTGTTGAAAGATTTGAGGAAGAGAATGAAGAAAAAATTTGAAAAAAACCGATGACAGGTTTCAGCTTCACCTTGGTAAACCTTGGGGCAAATTGGAAAAGGTTCTTGTTTTTTAAGGGGGGAAGGTTGAAGGGTTTCAATGAGAACAACTCAGCATCATTCCACCTAGAGAGTAGGAATTGCTGTGTGAATTCACAGAATGAAAAGGACTCCACGTCATTCTTTCATGAGTGAGAGATATCTGGAAGTATAACTTCCTAAAACTAAGAACTATCATCTCATGAAGTGGTATTGCACGTTTTTGTAAACAATTTTTACTCGTGAAAAAGATCAGAGTTGACCAATCTTGATCACTCAGACACGTAGGTTGATTACATTTTATCACCAATAAAGGTTAATAAACATTGACATGTCCGACCTTCAAGGCGCCACGTTGCATCGTCGGATTCAACATGTGAATTCACGGTACAGAACTACGCGATCGTTACTGCACGTTATTGAACATTCATTGCTAATAAAGGCCGGCAGCATGACTATTGCAATAATCGCTTAGTCACTGCGCAGCTCATCAGTATTGCTGTGTGGGTTCAGTCTAGCCTGGACTGATATTTGTGTACAAGTACTGCACACAATGCACAGGAGTTCCAATTCAAATTTGAATAGAAATCCAAGCCAAATTCCTCTATCTCTAATCCAATCTAACTTGACGTAAGACATGAGTCATTGCTACAGACAATGCACAGGAATTCTATTTCCTTTCAAGTTGAAATAGATCTCACCAAATCCGATTTTCCCAATTCTACAAGTGCCAGTAGCTGTCACAAATCGGAATCGAATTTACTCGCAAAAATTGCCAGTGCATTCTCAGTTACCCCGCTACGAATCAAGCACTGATTCAATCGAGGGAACTTCGTTACTGCATGCTAGCTCAGATTTAGTTAGCGACTTAGCATGACGGGACGACTTTACGCTCAGTAACGCATGAAATAGTACACCATTTTCAATTTCTCTTGCAAATGTGATTCTGCGTTGAAAATAATGAAGAAAAGTTGGAATATTTCTTGCTTCATCGCCGTTGATGTTTGCCGCGAGATTATTCCAAACGTACCCTGTTGTGATCTGGATAATTTTAGATGTTGCACCTTCTAATTTACGCCTCTGCTCCTTCGTGAGATTTCACAGATTTTATCTTTGACGACATTTGAGAAGTGTTGCTTTGATGTATAGTTTTTTCGTCGCTGTAATCATCTTTTATGGAATTGAAATTTGTTTTCAAAATAATGTCAGGGTGTGATCGGGATATCAGCATCGGGAAGTAGCTTATCGTTTCCCCATTAGTTTATGGAATTGATGGGGTTTGGGCCGTGCAAGTTCATTAATTTTCTAAGGTCTGGCTGTTTTCTGGGGATATTTTAGGCCTATCTTTATAAGATCTATAGGAAAGATGATGTAGCGTAATAGTTTTGGCTCCAGCTCTTTGTGATCAGATTATACTCCATTTCATGAGAACAAAATCACACTTTGATTTTGGTGATTTTTGTGCAGAAAATGAAATACTTGGGTATCTGGGTTCAAAAGCTGAATCGACACTGAATGTTAACACCTTGAGTGTATAGCGATGTACAGGGTGGCCCAGAATTATTTTCCCTCACACAATGGATACACAATAGAATTCTATTGTCCAAAGGAAAATAATTCTGGGCCTCCCTGTAGATAGATCTACGTCTATTACACCCAACCATTCAGTGCCCAATGACGCTATTCTACGTTGTTGAACAGGGGGTCCCATTGACTGCGGCAATTCTCTCTTTGAAACAATGTCAACTACACAAGCGGCATCTGATGTGCTGGTCCTGAACCGACGAAGTTCTTTACATCATCTTATCTAACGAAATGAATGTCGAATCTTTTATAGCAGTGAACAATGACGATGAAGAATGTCAGTCCACCTCTGTCTTCTTTACTTTGTCTGGTGACAACATCAAGAGGAATCAATGGAGAAATGAAATTTTGTCTCTTTCACAGTATCAGTCTGGGTGGCCGTACATCATGCCCAGATCCTTGATGCCCGCATTATTGCATTTCCTTATTTAACTATGATAATAATAATAATAATATGATAATAATAATAAACTTTTATTAATAATTAAGGCCCTTACAATAATACAAATTATTATATCAAGCAATACAACTCAAGATGACAAAACAAAGTAATACAATTAGAATTCGAGTCTTCTACCCCTACTCTTGAATAGAAAAACTGACAAAATATACAAGGATACATCACATATCATACGGGTTATTGATTTGACCTACTTTTTAAGGTCACTTAGGTCAAATGGTGTAAATTGGCTGTTTGAGTGTAAATATGGCACGTTTCTTAACCGCTGGAGCTATGAACCTGAAATTTGGTGCACATGACTCCCCACGTCAGATATACTCAGACAATGAATTCCGGTCCGATCTGATTCTCGACTTCAAAACTGAAAAGGTAAAAAGTGCAATATTTCTGCATGAATTCTTAACCACCAAATATCTAGCGAAATACAAATACTTGTGATGCATTACTGAAAAATGTGAAAAAGATTGAAAGAATCTCACTGAAAAGCTTTTGTGCAGCATTGAAATGGCCTGAAACGATTGACAAAGCCATCAGCTACATTGTGACTGAAGTCAGGGGCAGGTTTGCTGTGTGACCATGGATATCATTTATCTTTCCTGTGTCCTTTCATGGCAGACTTCGTGCATTAATCTCGCTGTGTGGCTCTAGACTTGAAACCAATGATGCCGTTACTCCGTAACCCAGGCTGATAGACCAATTGCCACCATTTGAACCAAAAAACCTCATTCTCTCTTCGGTCTGAAGTGGTCGGCTGATGCTCTCAGAATTTGATTCTTGCCTGAAAAGAAGAGGCAACAAGTAAATACTCTTGTTTAGACATAACACCCATGACTATGTTGAAATTGCTTCTTCAGCAGAAATTTCCACCCTGGGAACAGCCCCAACAGTTTTATTCATCACCAACAATGGGTCAGGGCTTGAGTTAGAGTTTATTAATCGAGTTTAGAAAAGGGTCTAAAGTTTGATATGAGGCAACGCTACTGATCCACCTACATGTATCAAATTGGCTCCAATGTCATCATCATTGTGTGGCATTGATTCCTCTCTCTTCACTGATATAGTTCTATGGGGTCCTGAACTCTTGCGAAATGCAGAGACTGGACCTGATCAACACTGCAGGAGTATAAATCAGTAAATACAACTTTCAGACGGACTAAAACACTGGAAGATAAAAAACGAAGAATTATGATTTTTTACCAATTTGGTGGGAAAAGTGCATAATTCTACCTAAAAGAACAAAAGAAACATTTGTCTGAACTTTACAATCCCCGATTGACGTAACCCTGCAGAACAACTCAACATGTAGTAACAATAAACAAGCCTGCCAACCCCATTGGTTGATAGGTGACATGACACTTAAAAACTCGTTTTAGTCCTTCTGTTGTCCCTCATGGCTTGTTTTGAAGTGCCTACGTCTTACGGTTACAAAGCGTGCACCAGGTTGACGGATGGAAGGACGGACAACATTCTGTGGTGATGGATGGAAGGACAGACACCATTCTGTGGTGATGGATGGAAGGACAGACACCATTCTGAATAGTTCTAAATTTTTTGTCAAGGTCATTTCTTTGGCTGGACTTCCTCATTGCCAGATTTGCTGTGCCTGTGTCTTACAGTTTCAGAATGTGCACCATGTTGACAGATGGAAAGACAGACGCCATTCTGTGTTGACGAAATTCTGCATTGACAGATGGAAGGACTGACACCATTCTGAAAAGATAGCATGCTAAAGAGAAACATGCACCATGATGACGGATGGAAGGACAGACACCATTCTGAATAGTTATCATGCTAAATTTTTTGTCAGGGTCGTTTCCTTGGCTGCTCCTCCTCATGGCCAGATATGAAGTGCCTAGGCCCGTTGGTTGATAGGCAACACGATTTCTTGCTTAATCAACACCTGAACTCATTATAGTCCCTCTGACGTCACAATCCTGATTGCAGCCATACCGTATCGATCCTGCGAATAACTGGGACAAAATGCGATCAAGTGGGACATGGAGTTCAATTCCCAAAATTACCAAGTCCTGACAAGCTTATAGACAAAACATATAAAGTGCAAAATACCAAGACCACGGGTTTCCTCTGCAGAAACATACAGTAAGACTTGCATCGATCTTAAGTCAACAATGGCAAGAGAGTTCTTCCTCTCCTAGAATACGCTCCAACACCTTGGTATCCCTACCATAAGAAAGACCTAGACTGTCCTGTGTCTGGACGTTATGCAGTGGACAAAAGCATAATCTGTTCTGATCAGAGGATTGCGGCTGCGTTTCCTTTATCAGACGGTGAAACCACATTCGACTCACTATCTGCTCTATTAGAGAACTGCTCTGGTTGCCAGACTGGCCCAGAGGATTGCGGCTGGGTTTCCTGTGTCAGATGGCGGAACCACATTCGACTCACTATCTGCTCTATAAAGCTGCGTTCACACTGAATACGTATTGAATGCGCATTCCGGAATACGTGCCCCGGAATACGAATCAATGTTAATTCGCATTAATTGGGGTGTTCACACACAACATGCCAATGCGCATTAACCGGTATCGCCGCCTATTGGCCATTAGGAGAACGAATCGACTCTCCTGATAAGGAGGCGCAAATGTCGCTACTACAACAGCAACATGGAGATGGATGTCCAACATGTCCAACAAGATGAGGAACAGCAACGCCGGCAAAGCTGACAAACGGAAGAAATCTGACACTACATGCACTATTGACAACGAAATGACAGATCATGCGTTCTCCATGTGCTAGAACGGAAATAACATAATGCGCATGCGCACAGGAGGGCAGCCTTGTTAATGCGCATTGAGTTGTTCACACCGAATGCGTATCGGGCGATCCGAATTCTGATGCGAATTCAATACGGTGCTGGAACCGTTTTCGATAAACCGATTTGGCATCATTCCAAAACGATTTCAGTCTGAACAGTTAATACGAATTCAGGTTTTAATTCGTATTCAATTCGTATTAAAACGCTAGTGTGAACACAGCTTTAGAGAACTACTCTGATCAGACTATTAAAACCTGATTACTCGTGTCAGATGGCAAACCACAACAAAGCATACATATTCTGACCAGAATACTGACCATTAAAAACATCGATAAAGATTCAAAGTGCCTAGGCCCGTCAAAGACCTCCAAGACAAGGATCAAAGTCTTGTGTTTATAAGTTACCATTGTATGCCTTAGAGGTGGCGAAATGGTACTGTTTAGACAAGAAGTCTTTCCAAATGCCTCAAAGAAGCTGAGGGATTAAAATCTTGTCTTTATTGGCTAACAAGTGCTTACCCTTTCCAAAGACATCCTTTCGGGAATCATAATTCCCACGGGGGTGACTGGCTCTTCCACCCTTCCCCCACTCCCCCCGTGCGAACGTATCATTAGACAAAGCCAGGTCCTTGAGATCATGGTGGAATGTCAATAAAAATTGCAAGCAAATGCCAGGGAGACCACTATCTGACATCCATAACAGCTTACCTCCCTCTTTAGCTAGTTACAGTTGGTGTGACACAACAGGCGAGTATAGTGGTTGCCATATTGATTGATTTATAACATCATTTGAAATATATCCCATCAAGAAAATATGACAAAATTTATGTCATATTACACACCGATGAAGGATGAGGCCGATAAAAACAACAGAGTGGGAACGAATCACTTTTGGCAGTTCATAAAAAGTTAAAGATAGGATGTATAAGGTATATCCCAAAATTACCAAGACCAAGGGTTTCCTCAAGAAACATACAGTAAGACTCACATCGATCTTAAGTCAACAACAACAAGAGAGTCCTTCCTCTCCTAGAATACACTCCAACACCTTGGTATCCCTACCACAAGAAAGACCTAGACTGTCCTGTGTCTGGACGTTATGTAGTGGACAAAAGCATAATCTGTTCTGATCAGAGGATTGCGGCTGCGTTTCCTGTATCAGACGGTGAAACCACATTCGACTCACTATCTGCTCTATTAGAGAACTGCTCTGGTTGCCAGACTGGCCCAGAGGATTGCGGCTGGGTTCCTGTGTCAGACGGCGGAACCACATTCGACTCACTATCTGCTCTATTAGAGAACTACTCTGATCAGACGATTAAAACCTGATCACTCGTGTCAGATGGCAAACCGAAGCATAGTATACATATTTTGACCAGAATACTGACCATTAAAAACATTGATATGGACAGTATTAAATCATGCTCTAGCAGAGACCAGGCAACTATTATGTCTTGAAATTTCTAAATCAGGAAAAAGATTTCCAAATAAGGGAGTTACTAGACTCGGAACTTGATGTGTGCTTGGCCATATGATCGCTGTCGACTATCACTTCAACTATCACTTCAGACTTCATGGAAATATAGTAAACAGGCATCTTGGTTTGTTGTATGCAGTATAGCTCAATCAGTAAGAGGCAGAATAGACTGAAAGACACCTTGATAGAAGAGAAATTATACTTGCTCCTCTTGTACAGCTGACCAGTGGACTGACATCTCTCTAGTCGATGATCAACTGAAAGTAAAAATTAGAGAAGGGAACAGAAATATTCAAGTGTTGAAATCCAGTTTGGGTTCCTGGCATTGCTGATTACACATCAACTTCAAATAAATCTCAAATGTTTGACATAAATGTGATCTTGTAGCTCATAAATGTGAGACACTCACCTTTTTACACACACCTCAGCCCAGGCACAAGCTGTGTTCTGTCTGATTCCAAATGCACAGAGCAGTTAGAAGTGGTTCTGCTAATTATGTCATGACTGTGACCAAACCCTATTTTATTCCCCCCAGAAAACTGGTTGAGTAATAAGGTCATTTGACCCTCTTAGTCTTTTCATTCGTGGAGGCATGTCCTGATGATGACTGTATTGTATTGACTGTATTGTTGAATCTAATCTAATCCCTTGTCCATTGTCCTGGGGTCCAATTAGCCATGCCACTATTCTAATTCTTGTCCTTACAATGCCTTTCTTCTTTTAATAAAACTACTTGTCATGGATGATGATTAGATTAGTTTTCTTAAAGGAGGAATATGTCATCATTATTGCATCTTGACCATCAAGATTTTTGCATCTTGCTCTATTTGCATTTGGTTCTATACTATAGAGCATGAATTCTTAACCACCAAATATCGACTCCCCAAAGCAATTACATCTGCTGAGACCCTCACCCAATTCAAATCCCTTCTTAAAACACACTTGTTCAATCTTCACTTCAAAAAATAGAGGAGGTAGTGCTTTGAGCAGGGTGACCTGGAAAGGCGCTTTATAAATTCTATATTTATTTATTTATTTATTCATTTATTTATATCTATGTAGTGAGTGCAATGGCCCCTGGCCTTTTCATTTCATCTTTCAGAGTTGAATTTTTTCAAAGTCAATTTTTTTCTCCATATTCTGTGAACAGTAGTGTAGCATTTACTGATAAGAAACCCGACCGTGTCTGTAGCATGTCAGAGCAAAAACTGTCAATAAGTGATAAGTGCATTAGTGTTACAAAAAGTGGTATCTGTAAGTGGAGAAATAAATGGGGCTGTGGATGGGGACGCCTTCACGTGACCACCTGCCGGGTTCCCATCATTACAACTTGAGCTGGACATTGGAATATTAGCTTGTGATTGAAGAGCTACAACATCGGTGCTGTAAACTCCAGTTCACACTCAGGAAATATGATAGACCATCTCTGAAGAAGGACCGAGCATAACCAAATTCCAACTATCCAGTTTTTACGCTGATAATTACTAATGAGTTTTTAATTAGAGATCTTATCAAATCATCCAATGTGATATAAATAAGTAATAGTTGAGACCAAGATGAAATCTCCATGGTAACCATTAGATGTAAATTTATATACGAAGCTGTTTCTATTTCATGCTTGAGTTGCAACTTTTATGACTCTGAGCCGCTGGGAGCCAACTTATCTGTCGGAGAGAGTCAAATTTCGCTCCTGGAGAATTCAATGAATTTGTAGTATTTGTTTTGTTTCCGCTAATGTAATTACACGAGTATATGATACCAATGTGATTAGATGAGTATACAGTACCCAGACTGTTTGCTTCTCAAGGGGTTCACATCAACATTATCTTATACTGTAAAGTCACAAATTCTACCTGCGCCTAGATTTTCAACCTAAGGTCACCTTTAATCAGCTTTTAAGCCTTGTTCAGGTATAAAACTACCGAAGTATCCATCTGTTGACCCCATGAATCGTAAAATAGCCACCGTCTGTAGCACCCTTACACGAATCAGCGTAGTTGTGCATAAAAACAATGGCGGACATCGTTACGAGAATGACAACAAGGTCTAATTAAGAGAGAAAATACGAGGTAATTATCAGCTAACGAGATAAATGTCTTTAGGGGATGGCAATGATTTCGCCATTATTGGAGGCAAAATTTTCTTGATCGTCACCTTATCTGCTGGAGTGACCAAATCGACACCAACTGTCAATTCTTGCAAGATCTATGTCTGATTCAAATGTTGTTAATTTCATGAATCATGTCACATTAGTTATGACACAGATGACGGGAAATCGAGTCGAGGGGATCTGGTGGTTGTAATTTGTTTCGCTGTCGCATCGTTAGCTCAAGGGTTCAGTGCAAGAAAATGCCCATGAGGAGGCAATAATCAGTGACATTCAGACGACACACGTGTTTACCCGGGTCATACCACAACTGTTTGCGCCCATCCCATAATGCACGTAAACAAACCTCGGAATGTTTGTCGCCGGAACGATTCCCGGTACGCGGCTGTGTACCGTCCTTTGGCCGGAGGTAAATACGGTATGGAGATGGCAGAATACCGTCTAATGAGACAGGCTATCGTCTTTTATCTTGGCGATGGCATGGTATCGTGTGTCAAGAGATTGATTTCTCCGATAAGCTGTCATCTTGATATTGGCGTGTCTGTGGTACATCTTGCGGATTCGGTACGCTTTGTAGTACTTCTTTTAGCTTGGCGGCTCTTTGCGATGGAAATCAGATCTGATTCGGTCGGAATGTGTCATAACCGCTATGACTCTCAAATGATATGTTTTTTGTCGGTGATGTTGGATGATTGAAGAAAAACTTCTGTCATTCGCTTACTTCATGTTTAATGTTCAGAAAGAAGATGCTGTGAGATTGTTGATATATTTGTAGATCGGTCATGCCTGCCATTTTGTGTCAAGTCATGGCTGCTGTGCTGAAGAAAGAATGGGGTAGCAGACTTTTGATTTATCCTTATAGAAATGGCCCCACTCGAGGTATGTACCTTCACAAGGCACGTGCGAAAATCGACTCAGCAGCCCCAACTGTAGATGACGCCACAAGGCATAACAGGACATCACATGGTATAGGCTAAAATTTGCATTTTCTGCATCGATGCTTCATGTTGTGATTGGTAATAAAAATGGCACCCCTTTGACAACAATATTAACCTTGATGCAGAGAAGTTGACAGAATTGAATTATATGTCCGCATCGACCAATAAATCGTTAGCAATAGTACAGTCTGCATTAACTATTAGCAGTATCTCTCATTAAGGCTACGTTGTTAATACTCGTAAGTTTACCTGTTGAGTGCCCTTGGGATTGTCCTGAGCTCAGGTCAGGTGTACTTTAGATACAGAGTGATGTGACTTGCATCATTGGGCAAGGTTGTGGTTATAGTTGGTTATGGTCAGTTAGACTCAATGACACAAACTTATAATGTATGGTTTTCATGACTAGAGTTAAAGCGAACTGGAACCGCCAAGCCAGTTCGTATGACCTCGTTTTCATTTCCCGCGTATTGAGTGATCAGAACGAGGCATGAATGAAACATGGCGCCTAGCTGTCAATCATTCAGTGACGTCACTACTATGGAATTTACTACGAAAATTCATGAATGAAAGATCGCATGACTCACGTGATTCTCACATGATTCTCAATAATAACAAATTGAACTGCGCATGCTCGGGCACTGGGGGCGGAGCTACAAATCTGAACTCGAATAGGAAGTTGGAAGTTTGACTTTCTCGGGCGGTGAAAGTCGAAAAGTTGAATAAATCGCTCGGCGGTTCAAGTTCGCTTTAATATCAGAGCTCTGACATTAAAAATTTACTGATATGGGCTTACAAGTTTCCCAGGTAAACTGGTGTTTTTCATAACCAGGACCTGTCACTCTGATTGCAATAAATGCATCAATAAGCTACAAGTTATGGGGAAAATAGAACTGTGTAAAGCTAAGACACTTATTCAAGGAGAATTATACATGATGGGTATAAGAGCAAGAACAATTTCAATCCTCCTGTAGGTGTAAGCATGCTCCTGAAGAACAAAAATCTTTGCTGTAGCTCTTGCTATATTTTTCTGCTAACACCCTGTATTAGAGTACTAGGGCTCACTATTACTGCTCCCCTGTTTAAACTACAGCATGCTACGACAGTAGCAGGGTGTTCGCCAATGATCTAATTACCCGAGTTAAGTGGTAATCACGCTCGTATTGGTGACGCTCACTTCTCATTAGAGACTTGATTCGTCTGCGATGTCATAAACTGGCTTGGTCTTGGGCGTTAGAGTCTGAAGTGTTCTGCAGACAAGATGATTCTGTTGCAGCCTCCTGTGATAATTATCACATGCGACAAAAAACACTTGTCTGTGTCGGTCATCACAAGTGCATGCAACTAGAGTCCGCCATTTCTGCCAATTGCAACTCAGCCATAATGACCTGTTCAACCCACAGACTTGCTTTTTTCACCGCAATAATAAAACATGTGTTGCTGCGATATAATTCTCTGGTTTGCTGGGGTGCTTTAGGGACATTGTTTGTCACCTCCATTATCGCTTTTCTCATGCCAAAATGGTGGACCGTATTGTCGCCTTATTAAAGGCTCTCCGGTACGAACAACATACGACCTATCGAAAAACGCTATCGCAACCGAGCCCTGGAGTGTCTGGCTATAGCTTGGAGGTATTTTGTCACATTTGAATGTCATAATCAGTACAATCTCGGAATATTCATATGTTTTCCCCGGCAGATATCCGTGACACTGGAGGCAGTGGTTATACAACTTTGACCTTTCACGACGACCATAGAGAGAATCGGCATATCCTGCATGTCTTTTCTGCACTTCCTATTGCAGGATGGAAAAAAATTGTGTCAACGTCTGCTTTTTTTCTCCGGAAAATTGTCTGTGTTTGGTTATTGCTTCGTTGTGGTTGTTGTTCTTCAGCGTTTGACTCGTAGGTGGCATTTCTGTTGTGGTTTTTGTTGAGATTGCCATGATCAGCCAAAGTTCACAGGTTGATCCGCGTCTGCAAGAATTTCTTAAACTTGGCTCTTTCCTCCCTGATGTTCTTTCCATGGTTCCTCAGGAATGCTATAGAGATAAGTCAAAAAATGTAAGGTTGCCTGGTATTTGCAATCTTTGAAAAATGTGGCTTGTTGATTGAAAAGTAGTTTCGCTTCTCGGTGCAAAAATTCCAAAAATACAAAAAGATAGATTGCTTGGACAAAATATATCAACCTCACTTTCTTCGGCATTCAACTCACAAAAAAACGTTTAACCATAATCACCTCAGCTTACGAGTAATTTGGCTAATGTTCGGATTGGTTCGTTTAGTTGCTCCCAGGTGGCCAATGGAACCACAAACCCTGGATCTTTATCGAGAAAAGATAGATATGGCATGAACCAAAATTTGTTTGGATGATAATGTGCGTGTTGGCCACTTGGCTTCTGAGATGATCATTTTGGCTGTGTGTGCATGACATGACTAGCCAATGTTGACTCCGAAGTACTTTTATGAAGTTGTAGTACTAGTATAAGGCAAAATCTGCTGATATGTGTATCTCCCGGTCTTCGTACAACCTGATCAGTGCACGAAATCTTTCAGAAATGTTGCTATTTTCGCTCATTATCTAAACATTCCACACAAAAAACTGATAAAGTCTTGCCGGGAACAGGTGCCTTAACTCGCTATGCATGCAGAGCTACGCCTGAACAAGTGGAAAAGATATTGCCAAGAATGTAGGCATGGAGATGGTGTGCGAAGAATGCCAGGCCGAACTTTCTGGCAGCTTTGAAATAAATGGTGAAATACATTGAATACCGTGTTACCAAGAATGCTTTTGATATGTTGCACCATGGCTCCACACCTTGTTTTTTTACATTTTGGGTATTGAAGTGACTGCGGCCGTAACTCAATATTACTTCACGTGGATGGTTGAAGCTATCAATATAGACATTATGCTACTCAAAATGGAGACTCATTGCTAAAAACCTCAAGTACGAGTACCCCAAGATGGCAACGACTAGACAACTATCCAGTCAATAAAAGCTGAAAAGATTCCCTTATATGGAATAGGTTTGAAACCCAATAACATGTTCAATGTGCGTACCCCAGGCATGAGTACCCCCCTGATGAGGACCCATGCCTGAGTACCCTTGAGGGGGTCAGTGATCCAGTCAACATTGAGATACTTGCAACGCCCAATCAATCATGTCAAATTGTAGAATTTTGCGTGATGAGAAAAATTGATCCGACAATCGCGTATAATTTCATACGATAGTTCTGTGTTGTGTAAACGACCGTATTTGTATCTGAATGTTTTCGTAACGATTTTGATTTTTTGCGCACGAATGTAAGCCAGTATCTGTATGACCGGCACAATCTATTGGGAATATCTTAATCAAAATTGCATGCCTGTTGTGACTCTGCCTGATTGGGTCTGGGATCGATACGGTATTTGTGTTATTAACTCTTCTGTAGTGGAGGTTATCTTTTTTCACGTTGGCTGTTGAAATTGAATTTGAATGTTCCAATAACGTTCATCTTTAATGCAAATAAGTGTAGCTGTACTCATGTTTGATTACACATAGTGCAATCTGAATAAAACAGCCTGATATTCAACCCCATACTGACTTCATGGAGGCAGTGGCAAAGATCAGAGAGAGTGAACTTGGGCACCTTTGAGCAGCCGTGTAGAGACCTTGTCAGAGATCATTGTCAGAGATTCTGTGGTATCCTTAAGAAGAAATTTGTGGAGATTCTGAACTATGATAACAAAAATAGAAAGAGAATTAAGTTCCAGCTAGAGGCAACATTTATCGCCTCACTGCCGAATCATATAATTTTCAGACAAATGGACCCGGACATTTATCATATGACATGACGCCAACAAAAACCCAAATCATCGCAATGAATATGACGGCCATTGCCAATGATCGCAATTTGTAATAATTGCGATTAATGGCGCGTCTTCTGTGACAATTTCGATACGGAGAAACTCGCCATGTATCATATGACTTGAAATACTTGTGCCATCGCCATGGTAACCGACAAATAACAACCTCGGTGTGACTTAGCCCCTTTATTTGATCTAGATCGTAAACTGCTACTATAATGTGGCTACTTTGTCGTTGAGAAATGTGGTGGAGGTGTTATGTTTATATTCATATATCAAGAGGTCTTATGATTATTATTGAACCAGCTTCTGTCTGCTGAAATCTTATGGCGATGGTTCCGCTTTAGGGACAAAGACAGCTCATACCCCCAGCCAGTTCGACATTTCATGAATGATTTCATATGCTGATGAACATTTCATACATAATTCATTAAATATTGTAGAGTGGACTTCAAATCATTTGTACTGATAACAGCTTCTTGATTGGTGACTTCTATTTGCATGAGAGGATTGTGATACTTCATTATGTCTTGGCCTTAGGGCATCAACTGTGCATTATCTGTTTATACAATCTTTTAAAACGTCATGGTTGTCAACGACAAGACGCAATGTGTTAATGCTGCAGTTACTATTCTGACCCGAACAAAAGTTCTTACCTTTCCGAACCGAAAAGCTCCCCAGATATTGCAAATCTTTTCCACTTTTCTCATACTATTGGTTCTTCCGTTGTCAATATAACATCCTTTCTGACGAGTACATTGTGTTCATAACGGCCACTCTATAACTAAACTGTCAATGTTTCTTTTTGGCTTCAAATCTATCTTTATACTCATTCTGAGCTTCTATGGCTGGTATCGCTCTTTGTATGCCAGCTCTCAAAAGATTCAACAATTTTGTTCTTTCTTCATCTTGACATATTGGTTAATACCATTCGTCAATAATCAACCAGTTCTGACTATAGCACGCTATCCCGCTTAGCAACAGCTCCCCAGCATCCAGTCGGTTCAGAGCTAGCATTATTCCGTTTCTCCTGTTGCTGTGGTTGGGAGCGTTCTCCATCACTCCCGAAAGATTCGACAATTCGCCGGTTTTTCTTCACGATGAGGTATCGGTTACTTCTGATCGCCGATAAAGTGTGAGTTCCGACAAGTTTGGTGCTATACCCTGCATAGCAACGGTTAGCGTAGCGACGCAGCGCTAAGACAGTGATGAAGCTGGTTGGATTGGAGCCAAGCTATTATTACTATTCTTGTGGTTACAAGTGGTGGTTGGTGGCGTCTTGTGATGATGAGCAGCGGAGGTAGCATAGGTTCTGCAGCCCGTTTAACCGCCTGACGTAGCATCAACGGTAGCTTTCATTGACCTGACGTAGCCTACAAGTTGCCGATTCACAGATTTACGATAGTAGTGGATTACTGGGAATGCTTTTCAAGCATTGCTCTCTCAATCTGTACAGTTTCAAGGATTATACTGTTTCTGTACCGTCGTTCTGACATTTCGAAAAGTAATTTAGAGTTAGCTCATTTGTTTAGATTGTTGATTCTGCAGAAGTTGATAGAACCTTTCGGTATCCTTATCTCAGAGTTTTGAGGATGTACTCAACTGTGGTGTTTGAAGAACAGCATCCGACCGATTTTTCTGGATTGTATAATTATTAGTGATTCATTGCAACCTGATCCAAATCATAACTGGATTAAGAGTGGGTCAATCTTCAACTGCATTGTGAGGCGCGAGATTGTCATTCGAGTTCACAATTATCTGAAGTGCCAATCATATTTCTTACGGAAGTCTCACTGGGATCTTTGCGTCGTATGATTGGAGTTGTATTTTTGCGTCCTTGAGTCGGAAGTTTGATTTTAACACATACCCTGGGGTGCTGAGGTTTAATCATCAAAGGAGCACTGCATCCTTGATAATCTGGACGTTGAGAATTCCGTATTCTGTGCAAGAGGATTCGTCATCTGTTGCTCATAACTTGTGGATATCACGCTTTTCCCGCTGTCATATAGTTTGAGAGTTATTGGTAATGAATTTGGAGATGGGCCACATGTCCCGTAGGTGATTCATACCTTCTGATTATATTTAAGTCACAGGAATAAAAATGACGCTCCAGAACCGATCGTATCTTATTGCAAAGGCGCGATATTTGCGTCTTTCGAGAAAACTCAACGCGCACGCGAACCATTTGAATAATATGTTCGCAAACGGAACGATGTATCGTAACATGCGCCGATGGGAACATTGTTGGGATTTAGATAACAATCCTGCATATATCAATGGTAATTATGAAAGTTTTATGTTGTCTGTGGTTATTTTGAAGTTAAATGGGTTAATTGCATGTTAACTTCAGTAATCTCTCCCTACGGGGACATCCGTGTTTATTTCAATTCAGTTACTGCTGATCTTAGAATAGACTGTGTGAAATTGTGGTCTCTCGTGTAGGTTGTGCATTTGTCTCTAGAAGACTTCGGGGCCGATGACTTCATTTGTGGTGGTAACAATTGGCAAAGACTATGGCAAGGAATGTACTGAGGGGTGACCATGTTGCAAAAAGTAGTGACTGGTTTTACACTCCAGACTCCTACAATGCTTTGCAATGCAATGCTTCTACTGTGCATTGTGATGCACTTGATGACGAGTTTTAAAACTTTCTTAGACACAATATTCACTAGATGTTGAAAAACACTCAAGTTGCTTAACTGTGTCGAAATTTTTTATGAGGAATTTAATTTCACCTAGACAATGAAACTCATCAGTATCTGGGCTCAGACAGGATATGCATTAAACAGGGCTTACTTCGTATCAGTGATACAAAATAAGCATTATTCTGATTAATTAGGAATTAGATGCTCCAAGAAATATTTAAAAACCATCCCCAGGTATGAATAAAATGGTTCCTGATCGGCTCAATAGGGGGATACTATGGTCAGGCATGTCTGCAGGCTCTGCATCTGATAAATGGCATGTTTTTTAGTCGAAAGTTAACCCTCTCGCTTCAGATCTAGCTGATTGGCGATTGCATTTTCACCCAAAGTCTTTCCCGACTTTGCTATACAGTAAGCACAAATCCCAAATCTCGTGACTCCCCTCAATTGCTTAACCTGGAAAGATCTAAATATTGTTTTGATATTTTGCCTTGCAAGAAACCTTCAGATTGAATAATTTATCAACATGTTTTGTAAAAGCAATGCCTTTGCCTTTTTGAGATCAATGCTCTAAAGGTCAGCCAACAAAAAGCTGGTTCTGGAACTGTCTAAAATTAGACAAGTTTTAATTGAAGTGTAGGTGGAATTACTGTGGGTGAAATGGATTTAATAGATTTTATCATGAAATCAATAAACATTCCACTTGGCGAAAACATTTTTGGAAATGCCTGTTTCATTATCGAACAGGTCTTATGATCTTCCATGAATTTGTCACCAGCACTTTCAGGCAAAGTCTGCCCTAAACCATCAACCAAAGCACCAATCCATTGACTATTCCTTGAACTCAAGAATATGAGTCAGTAGTGACATTCTCTAACCTCTCTTTTACCTGCATTGCTTCTGCCAACTCGTTTGCCATTTGGCAGTCGGCCAAGGCATCGAATATCACGGATATCATGATGATAGCCTGCTAGGGTAATGCTATGAGCAAAGCTTTTGTGTGGTGTACCTTACAACAAAAAACAAACGTGCAGGTATTACTGCCTCAGAAAACACCCCTTACTGACTTGCTAAGTATCTTTGACATTTTTGAAGCAACATCATTCTGCCTCAGCACAGTATACCTTAGAGAAGTTTAGTTTTTCCGAAAGTACACCAAGTACTAAGAATACCTCATGATACCTAGCAAAGATGTGTACAGATATCTTTGCCCGATATGCTTACACCAAAAAACACAGCAACTTCCATATTCTATTTGGCACAGCCACACCCATTCCTTAGCGTCTTCTTGCATCAGCCGTTGGGTAGCCCTATACCTTTGTTACTGATGTAAAGAGGAGATACCATGTGAGTTTTCAACTTCATGAAGGGGTGGTTGGGAAGGCGGTGTCTCACAAATGCAATGTCTTGAACAAAATGGTGTTGAACAGTCACTGACAGCACCAGTCTTCTGATTCTGTTCCTTGAGTTGTTGGTGGATACCAGCATTGTATGGAACACGTAGGACGTAGGGTTTGCTGTATATCACAGCCAACAACAAAATTGTCCACGGACCCCTGGAGCAGAACCATTTAGGACACTCTCCAGCAAGTACAAATATGTAACATCTATCTACCTCATTTATTCTAAAGAATTGGATTAGGGCTGCCATGAGGCAGATTAATATCTCGTAACTAACTGTCTGTCGTTCCGTCTGAGACGTCGCATTTGTCAGTAGATATGTGGGAAGCTAACAGAGACGCCTACTTGGTTGGAACAGCTGTCTACTTGAGAAACCGAAGGCGTATGTAACATGCTCTCTCTGGCTTGCCTTAACTAGGTCGATCCTTGGGTTAAAATTCAAGCCGAACTTCTACAGTCAGAAGCTGTGCTAAGGCTAATGTTTGAGTGTGCCAGTTACCTTGTACAAACCTAAAGCTGCAGTTAGAATTCATGCAAACTTTTTTTCATGTTCTGGTATAGCCTACCTTGAAGATGTTCAGAGGTAATGTTTAGATGTGGTGCCTCGGTGGAGTATCCTGACCTTTGGGTTGTTTACCAATACAGCCACAGGTGGATTGAAAGTTTGTTACTTCGCTTTGATTAGAGAGAAATGTCCACCTTTTTATGTAAGTCTGCGTCCTTCTCATTGCAGTACTTGTAGTATGTGACCATATTGCCAATATAAGGCATATCTCACTATCTTCTGCTGGAATGATTGCCATTGATTAATATCGATGCCTCGCTCACCCGACAAGAAGCTGTCACTAGAGGTACGCAATGTCTGGATAACAGTTCTTGAGTGGATTTTTATTGACGGATGCATTCGATTTGTAGAATGGTGGTGCTGTATAGTGCTCTAGGTTGTCATGTGATGTAACCTTATATCCAGGAGCTAAGGTGTGTTCACCTGATTCAATTGATTAGTAGCTTCGTCATGTGGCCAAAATTGTCATGTGGTAAAAAATGAAATTTCAGTTCTTATATCACGCCTTATACTGTACAACACTCGCAAAAAGCTTTACATTCCTTTCCAAGCCTGTACAGAAAACCTTTCTGTTGAATCGAGGGGTACATTGGCATGACACTTTGATATTACAGGCCAGTTGAGAGTACAGAGTGGCACTGGCTGAGCCTGCACCCATGGCCTTCTGACCACAAGCCGGACACTCTTCCACTGACTGTGCATCCACTGTGCTTCTGCAGTTCACCAAAACCAAATCTGAGCATTTTCTGTTTCTCGCCAAATTTGTTGGATTCCCAAGGGTTAAACAAGCGATGGATTTCCAATGCACTGTCTATAGACTGATCTGATTTTACGAATTCTTCTTCACTCAATTTGCTTTGGGAAGCGATAAGAAAATTTGATTTGGAATAGATTAAGATGGCTTCACCAGTGGAACTCGAATAGAATATGAAACAGGCTAGAATCGGATGATGGCAAATCAGCAACAAGTTTCATTACAAAACACCATATGCACCATATCCGACTGGCCCCAGATCACCTCAACAGATGCATGATCAGTAACTTCTTGGTCTTCCAAGCATGCCAATCAACACTTGCCCTACCACAAAGGGTACAAGACAAGCCTCTATGAGTAGGCTTCTGACACATTCCCTGAGATACCGCTAAAAACAGGGCTGTTCACCCGACCATAAGATGTCTGCCTGTAAGTGACAGCTAGCCACGAGCGCTCCTCTCTATACATAAGAAAACTCCCAAGACAGTGATGGCAGTTTTAACCCTTGACATTCAAGTTGCCCACAAGCCACTTCTTTAATGGTATGGAGACTCGAGCTGATTCGCAAACTTCTCAGATTTTGGAAAGACTCGCAAGAAATGTCTGTTTGAACTCTTGTTGGTGGCATACTAGCATGGGGTCATACGAAAGAGCAGTCATTGCCAGGGATCAATGGACCGAACTCACCACTACATACTCCGGTATAAGTAGGTATACCACAGGGGAGCGTACCAGGGATGGAGTAATGGCAATGTTTATGGGGTCAAATGAATGGATCTTGGCTTGGGGTCTGGGTAAAGATAATCCAGATGGCATGGAATGATGCTGCCTTGAACAGGCAACATGATTGCAGTGTCACCCCCAGAATAGCTTGCATATTGTTGGTGATGCATGACTTGGCCAAACTGGCAGTATTTGGTTCACGGTTTCTCAGTTAGTAAACCACCGAATGGATTCATCTTGCTGATTTGCCCGAACTGTCATCAACACAACATCGTGTCATCGCATCCTACGCCTTGTCACGCAGGACACACAGACATTGGTAAGCGCGATCAATTGTTTAACGAGCGTCCGCTGTTGTAACGTGGCTATAATATCAGGACGGATCTAGCACACTAATCTCTTCATTTAGTCTAGCTGAGGCTTAATGATGATGTATTGTGCCGTAGATATTTTGGTCAGCCTGGTGTACCAGTGGCCAACAGGCCTTTTCAGGATGTGATTACATTGATGGCTTATCACAGCGATAAAAGTACCTTGTTTGCAAAAAGCTTCAAACAAAATGTGACCACAAATAGCAACAGAAAAAAGTTGAGATATCTTTGCAGAAGGAATACATGTGCAGACAGAATCTGCTTTGAGATCAAGGCAACACCCACTCAGATGTGTTTTTTGTCGGTCCTTTATCTTGTCTGTCTGGGAAAGAATCACTGGGAACATGTGGGAGTTGGTGGCGTATTGGCATACATCAATTCTGTCAAGATAAGCCATGGAAAGAGTTTGCAAAACTGTTGGTGGCATGCACCCCGTGGTTGTACACAAAATAGCACTGCACATTAACATAAAACAATGCATTCTAAACAAACTTTTGAATAAATGGGGTCCATCCAGATTCGTGGAGGCGGAAACATCATCGGAGAAACCATCCTTATCACAGTTCATGATATTTCTGATCTATTTATTTCCGATCTCATGTCCGATATTTTGAGTTAAGCTGAAGTCATTTCCTAACGCACCTGTTGTTACCACTTTCGGTGATTAGATTTCGGACAAAACTGTTGCCCGAGACGATTTTGCTGCAGGTCTATCTGATTTTGCTCCAGGAATAATGGGTCTACGACACTCTTTTCCTGCAGGTCTGACGATTCCGCGATGGAAATAATACCCATCATCTGATTGTTATTCACTGTCTTTCCTGTAGCTTATCGGCAGCTTATCTTGCCGACCAGTCTTGGCTGGCAATTTCCTCCGCTACTGGCAAGAGAGGTGGAATCGATGACAATGAATTTATAGGAACTGCAGGAATATACGGTCATGTTCACGTATTTGAGAGTAGTCAGAATAAAAACGATGACCGTATCATAGAAGCATTCCCGAAGACACGAAGAACAATCTACTTGTTTTCATTCTCACTGCTGACGTAAAGCCGTTATAAGAAGACGTAGCCCATCCACAAATAATTCATGAGATAGTGAGATCGTTGAAATTCCAGTGGGAGAGAATCCATTCTGAGGAAATGAACCGATGGCAATTCTTTCAACAGCATGAATAACTTTGCTAAGAATTCATTCAGTACAACACAGATTGGAAGTACGCTTGGTTCAAAGATCAGGTTCAACCCATGAGTGCAGCTTTGAGTGGATGGATGGCTGCTGAAACGCTGTCTTCAATTTGTTCATCATGCTTACTCAGGAGTGAATTTAGCAGGGGGGGGGCTGCCACCCAGACATCTCTGAGAAACATCCAGATTTGGGATGAAAACGTGGTGTTCCCCCCTCAGCCAGACGAGAGCCCGTTACAGTAGTCTTGGAACTGCCATGGTTTATGATGCTCTTGCAAATAAACAACTTTTATTAAAAATCTTCAGCACAAAGTACAGAGCATCCTTATCAATTAGATTTCCTGAAATTCCTCCTCTCAGAGAAGGAAGTCGAAGTTGGCAGTTCAAATCTTGTCTCGTAATTTCTTAGTTAATGAAGCTGTAAAAACGATTCAGATTCTGTTGTTTTTACCACTCAACAATCATGGTATTCTCCGCCAACTGAATCAAAACATGTTATTTTATTAGTGGAATTTGAATTTAACAGTTGGCAGACTTTGAAAGGAGGAATAGAAACTGGTGTTTTTATTTCATCAGTGTTTAGTTTCTTGATAGGTATGTTGGAGGTACAGGTTGTTGGAGCGAAAGGTGGAATATACTCATCTCGTCATGGCTTCTTTACCAAGTCTTTCAGGAGGCCATTGCTTCCTTCTCACCTAATATGGTTCGATATATGTGTCCAGAGTGAATATGGTCTGTGAAATGAAAAGCATCTATATCCTGTACATAATGCTAGTTCATTATTGTCGTGATTAGCTCACCTCTTAGCAGAGGTGAGCTTATCCCATACCGTGGCGTCCGTCGTCCGTCGTCGTCGTCGTCGTCGTCGTCGTCGTCGTCGTCGTCGTCGTCGTCGTCGTCGTCGTCGTCGTCGTCCGTCGTCCGTTAGCAGGGCACGTTTCGTAACTGTTAGAGCTATTGAGTTGAAACTTGGTACACATGTACCCTTATGTAATGACACCTGGGAGACCAAGTTTCGGTCCGATTCGTTTCATGGTTTGGCCACCAGGGGGCCAAACGTTAAAAGTGAAAATATGCAATATCTCCCTTAATAGTAGTCGGGAAATTTTGAAAAAAATATGGTAGGTACTACTAGCAAAGGTGCATCATATATCCTCCGGGTTTTTGATTTGACCTCCTTTTCAAGGTCACAGAGGTCAAATGGTGTAAATTAGCCGTTAGGATGTAACGATGGCACGTTTCTAAACTGCAATGACTATTGATACCAAATTTGGTACACATTTACCCCTTAGTCAGATGATCTCAGGGACCAAAGTTTGGTCCAATATGATTCACCACTTGACCACCAGGGGGCAAAATCCAAAAACCTTAAAAATGTGATTATTCCTTAACTTCTTGCCCGATTGCCACCAATTTGATATCATGGGTACATCTAACCACCATACAGTATATGTCACACAGGTTTTTAATTTGACCTTCTTGTCAAGGTCACAGAGGTCAAATGGCATAAATTCGCCGTCAGGCCGTAACTATGGCACGTTTCTTAACTGCAATGACTATTGATCACAAATTAAGTACACGTGTACCCCTTGGTCAGGTGATCTCAGGTACCGAAGTTTGGTGCGATCTGATTTGCCGTTTGGCCTCCAGGGAGGGGGCCAAATCCTAAATTCTTCAAAATGCCATTATTCCTAGTAATGACTTGCCCGATTGGCACCAATTTTATATCATAGGTACATCTAATTCTAACAACCATTCAATGTGTCACCCGGGTCTTCTTTGATTTGACCTACTTTTCAAGGTCACAGAGGTCGAATGTACTGTAAATTGGCCATTTTGGGGAAATTGTAATTGCTTGGACCTACATCAAACCTAACACTACATGACACAAGACCATGCTCTTTATCCATCTTTCCTCCACATGAGGTGAGCACAATGGCCCTGGCCATTTCATTGAAATATCAAGCTCTTATTCAGAAAAAATATTCGATGAAATCATCTCAGAATGCACTAGCGATAAAATTCACCCCACAGACCACTGCTGTTTAAAACTTTAATGAGACATGGGATAGGAATGGTTTTAAAGAGATTTAGAATGAGATTTAGATAAAGTAGGTTGGAGTCTTTTGGGTTATCTAATAGAGTTGGAAGTAGAATGGTATCATACTCTGGTGGATATTCTTTAAGTTTTAATTCAATAGAACAAGATGGAAACTTTTTAAAAGCAACTAATGGTTTAATTTTTTGTTTTTATGTTATGATAAGTAAACCGCCAGCCACAAAATCTGGTGAATCATTTAGTCGCTTTAGAATCAATTGAGTGCTGCTCATAACTTTTTAAGCCAGATGGGAATTAAATTACAATGATTTCCTGAATGAAATATATAGTTATATGAAGCAGCCTGGAGGTTGATGGATGGAGGAATTGCATGTATACAGGACACCTCGTAAACTGACTCCGCAAAGCAAGCTCTCAGCATTCTCCTCCCTTTGCTCGGCAGGACATTGGAGATAAAAGTGGCCTCCCATCCATAAGGGAATCCATAAGTCTTTGTGTCTTTGAGCAAGGCACTTGTTCCTACTTTCTTCTCTCCACCGAGGAGTAGCTGGCAGAGATGGTAAAGTAGGAATGTCATTCCCGAGCGCTATATAGCTGCTTCTCAAACCTGTAATACTCCCGGTGAATAAGCTTGAACCAGGAATGTACAGACCGATGGATAGAGGTAATTATGTGAAGCGCTTTGAGCGACTGAAACCAGTTGGATTAAGCGCCGTCTCTGGATAACCTTTACTGGCCATTATATTCCATATTTCTTGTGATCCCAGTCTGGTTATCTATGATATATCGCCGTCATACATAGCTATCATATCTTGGGTAATTGGACTAGTCTGGGCGATTCATCATTTCAATCACCTAGTCAGACAAATTTCACATCATTTGTGGAAATGGCTATTGTAGCGAGTTAAGGCAAGACATAAAACAGGGTGGGTTCGAAAAATATATGTCTGCTTTGGCGTGGTCCATCAGTCATATTTGTCGGTAAAGTTATTGTGACGGAACCTAGCAAGATTACCCAATCACCTACATGTGTGTCGGGCAAATTTTGCATCATTCTTGGGAATTTAAAATGGCTATATGAAACTGCTAGAGCAACCAATTTTGATAATATATAATATTTCTGAGTCTAAATCTGATAACAAGTTTCAGCCAAGCACTGATTCACGAAATCCACTCTAATCAAGAAAAAGTTTGAGATTAAATCGTGAATTATGAGTTAATTACCTTCTAATTGTGTAATTAAATTAAAATTTATATTGACTCCAGATTGTACTGGGAGGGCTAATTGGTTTAGCTTCGATATGGAAGCATTTTGTGTTATCAGCTCTGTGTACCGTGGTCTTTGCTGACATAATTAGATTAGATGACAAATTTAAACTTGAACAGAAAAGCAATAATGATATTGCATCCTTCCAGCTCCTTGATCTCCCTCTGATCCTGCTGGTAACAATCTGAAATTACTGATGGTGTTCTCTGTTGCTAAGGTCCCTGCTCTACCTTACTTTTGTTTTGAGGATGTATATGGACAGCAAACAGTTCCTACGTCCTAGAAAGCTGTCTCAGTGACACCATGCCCTAGTTGTCCACTTAAGGTTACCCTGATCACATCCTCAGGCCACTCCGTTGGTAAACCATGGAAACTTGTTGAATACATCCGCAAGATTTCCCAGAGCCATTTGGTGAGCAAACATCAGCATGACAAATACTGTGATCGATTCCATGTCCAGAAGGACTGGTCTGCCAATACAAAGCTGGAGAACCTCTCCAGATTTCTTGGTCCAAGTGTGGTAAAATGAAAGGGATATGTGTTTCACCCGAAGTTAGTTGACAAATATGTGGAGAGTGCTGTATATGAAGTACACCTCTTTAGGTTCTGGTTAGAATGGTAGAGGATGAGAATATGTATATCCAATCTTTGTAAGACAAACCTTTGGTATTTACTTCTGCCAAGCCGAAAATACTGTAAATCCGACAATATTTCTGGCCATTTTACTTGCGGGTTTGTGAAATTGCAAATTTTGCGTACTTTTAACTTAGCATTTTAAAAACCATGCAGCTGTAACTTCATGTAGATTTTCTTTTTCTTTGCATGTAATGTTTGCAATTATCTGTAACTGTGGAAGATGCAAAAATAAAAAGTACACGAATAGTTATGGGTTTACAGTATTGATTCATACAAGCTTCTTTAAGAAGGAGTGCCTGGTATCTGAAGTATTCCTTATGCAGCCAAGGCCACCAACCCACATGATACGAGTCAGTCGAGTCGTTCTTTGTCTGTGCGAACCACCAGTCAAGAAATCTGACGATACGTGTGCAGGAAACAAATTCCTAATTTAAAATCTTGATAAACTTGCACTCAGTCGTTTTATTTGCATGTTCAGTTGATGAGCGTGCCATTTCGCCAACGTACCAATCCTTGTTTTACGACCACCGCATTGATTTGTTGCGAAGGTCAAGGTTTTTTGGGACAAGGTCGCAACGATAAAGATATTAGTGCTGGTGGCAAAATCGATGGTACTCGGATAAAGACATTTGGGTAGACTTCAATGATATTGACATTGAGCTGATTTGGCAGCCTTGGTGTGGGGTGGATGTGCCAGTATAGTTAGAGGCAACAAGTGTCAAAATTCAGATGACATTTTAAACCAAATTCGTATCTGGTTCCGTAACTGTAGCATGCTCCGTACAGCAATCCTGCTTGGAGCAGAATGAAACGTTTTAGATTATGCCCGGAGTGTGAGGCCATAATTTGGTCCCAGTTGTCGGACAGAGCCAGTAATCTGCTGTCGCTAGCTGATGAAAAATAAAATAACCGTTACTTTCTTTGTTCAGGATATCAAAAAGGTGAAACAGCCAATATCCATTTCCTTTACAAGTATGGTAAATGTCAGCATGACAAGCATCTGCAGAAAACATAAAAAAGGCTTTCAATGTTCGAGACATAAGAATAATCTGCAAATAACAAAATACTTGTTTCCTGACATTGTATCAAATAATAAATATCGCTACTTCTAGGAAAAACAGATTATTGCCTTTTGGAAAACTTCAACGAAAAAAAGTGTGTGCCTTGGTTTGTTTTGACAGCAGTGTTAGCCCACCAGGCCATATTTTCATCAATGTTTGAGGAAATTCTCAAGGTCTTATTGAAAAAACACAGATTTACTTTGTCAATTTCTGGACTTCTTCGTCTGGGTCAAACCAGGTATGCTGCTCATTGTTCCTTTCTCTTGATTTAGAGATAACTTTTGCCTTATGGACGTTTTCTTTCTACTTTCAGATAATCCATTTCAACAAGTTGAAGGTAGGTTGTTACTTTCTCATTCTGCTAAGACAACAGCCCTGCATCTTCTTGCAACAAGATTTGCTAAAACATCCCGCAGTGAACCCTGCATCATTCCTTGTGACTGCTGATTTGATGTCATACAAGGGTCAACACCTCATCACGCTGTTTACAACCGTCCCTTGCTATACATGCTGATAGAAGAGCCCATTGATCATATTCCTCTGTTATGCAGGGTATTCCACTACCACTTCAGCACATTTTTGTATCGGCGACATGACAAAATGTGTCCTTGTTCACCTTAAATAACCAAGAATATCACCATTGGACTGCTTTCCTGTCTGTATAGCACTGTATGCCTGTTTTTATAGCAAGTTATTCCTGTGACACCCTTACAGGTGCACAGCTCAGCGCTCTTAATAAGCAGAAAGTGGACTTTGATCACATTTGAGGGTTTCTTCAGCGCATTATCGGCCATGACATTCTGAGCCGAGCCTTGAGGTTGTGATCCAATCACTGCGACCTGCTCCTGACATTCTGCAGACGGATATGTGTGAGACGGAACGCCAGCTGATTTATGGAGACATTTATAAGACTTATCAGGATCATACTGAGGAGAGTCTGGGGAGGTGAATTATGGTGAGAAGGCATTAGTCGAGGTGGTGTGCGGATCTGAGCCCCATAAGTAGAGAGTGAGAGAATTTATTGATTGCCTTAGTTGAATTATCTGTCGACACCTTTTGGAAAACTGCAACCAGACAGCATCAAGTTGCAAAGTAACATTACAATGTAAATTCCTCCATATTATTGGATTGCTCTGTGTATTTACATGAAGCAGATATTGAACAGTACAGCTTCCCTCTTCAACCATTGAAGAATGGATGGACTTTCATGTCGTGTCCGCCTCTCGAGATGAGGCCCCTTGAAAGAAAATTGCTGCATTCTTACAAGATAGCGCTTAATAGGGCTTGTAGAGTTCGTGTAATTTCCGTTTTCATCGGGGATTGGGCATCAAGATCGACTGCCGAGGAGGTGGTTGGTGCTTTGAATCGAGGCGGCATTGTTGCAAGCTTCCCTGAACGATGCAACGTTTTTTGTCACATTCACAATCAAACACAAATTGCAAATTGCTGCTCTACATTAAAAAGATATTTTTTCAGTAGAAATATAGGAATTGCTTTTGAAATTTAAGTAAGACTGAAAAAAAAAGTTAATGAGTCGAGGAACCGATAACGACTGTCATATATGTGTAGCTCTACTTCAGAATTTGTGTTTGTATCTGTTAAGTGTCTGCTGAGTGTTTTGGTGCACTTGGGTTGTTTTCCTGTATTGCTTTCTGATTTTTAGGACACAGCAAGGCAGGATGGATGACCAGGAACCAAATTCGTTCTCGACGGCCAAAAGAAACATTGCTTTGCACCGTTGTCCGTGATTGTGATGTATGGCATTTGCTATCATAGATTTCATGAAAATCATCACCATGAAGGAAGATTTATTGCAAAACTGCCTCCTCTGACTGTCATTGACGATTTATTATGTTTTTCCATGCGAATTGACTTTATTGTGGTCAGTTTTTCTGACTTCGACTGTGGTGGCTGTTGATTTGAAGGGATCCTATAGTTGTTACGAACTACAGCCAAAATATCAAGCTTAGTAAAGCTCATTTAATCTTCGACAGAAGAGCAATAGAGTGGAATGATTCATACTTTTTGAACAGCTTTCTTCAAGAAATGTGCAAGATAGTTTGCCTATACTTAGTGTGGAATAGTCAAGCTCCTTCAAGCTGCAAGAAACAGTTATGTGGTCAAGCCTGTTCTATAGCTACAAGAAACGATTACGTTCTGACACAAGTTTTTTTTTGCCTTGAGTTCTTTGACGTATGACCAGAGCGTTGTTGACGCCCTAATAACTGCGCGCAGCAGTAAACAATGGCGTATATTCTCCGTGAATACAAATCGCCAATGATCAACCTAGTAATTCATTGGCTGACGTTGTTTAAGAGCATGACGGAACACCAAGATCCCTGGTGGGAGTTAATGGGCAACAGCGTTGGAAAAAATCGAGGTAAAAGTCGCAATTTCTTTGCGGGGAAAAAAAATCAATGGTGCGGAGCTCGGCTGATAAAATGGTCATTCTGTATGGGAAAAACTGCCATAAAAGATGCAATGGTCAGTTGGAAAAAGTCGGTAACATGCTGACTTCTGATGTAATGGTTTCTTGTAGCCTTTGGTGTAGCGTCTTTGAGCAATCTTGTTCGAAAGGCGGGAATCATTGGATGAAAGGTCCTTTTTGTATTGAAGGAAATTACCTGCTATAGTGAACTTAATGAGTTTTTTTTGGTCCTTTGTACAAAAAGGCGTAACCATTCTTTATTGCCTTATGTGTAGTAGTTTTGAGTCAGTTGCATTGGGTTGAGTGACTCGATGTCGCTTTATTGTAGAAAGAATCCTTTTCAGTGCTGGTTCCCCAGCATGCATCCAGGGATTGTCACTCTATGTGTTTCCCCCTTCCTGTTGAAGAATATTCTTTGTAAATTGACAACAAATTTGGGGCAATTTGCATAAAAGACCAAGGCTTTCTCTGTCACTCTTGGATCTTTCCTAGGTTTGGATGTATTGTAGAGAATTCTTTGCAAATTTCTGTCTGAGAGTGAGATTATCTTTTCCATAAAAAGAGAAAAGGGCTTTCATATATGTTCATATGAAAAAACCAGAACCCGTCTCATCAATTCTGTTCTCTGCACCACTTCAGTTCCTATTTACCAGTCTAATTATCCCCGTCTGCCTCAGAACTTGTCAAGAACAGGCATGTTAATTTCCTCTCCTGCTGTCAATTGTTCTGACCATGTAACAAGCAACATGAAGGAAAAAATGACCAATATATCTTCTTAACTCTGAGTCTGAACTTGTCGCAGTCAGTACCAGACGATGTTGTCCCTCCTAACCAACAATAGTATTTGTAAGCGCTTTGCAGACAAGCAATTTTAATTGCTGCCACCAGTGTTCATGATCACATGCTTGAAGCACGATCAAATACTGCTTTAGTTCGTTTATGTGGTTGGTCTTCCAAAATACTGGTGAGATAAAGAATGACAGTGGGACTGAGTGTTAATGCAAATTTTGGCAAGGCAACTTACAGACTTAAGAATGTCAAACAGAAGATGGCAATTCTGTTATGTTAGCTCGAAATTGTCTTATCGAACAGATTTGGCCAAACAGCAACTCTCAGAACCTTGTACATACACTTCAAGCCATTTAAATCTGAGTTTCACGAATGGTTCACACGCATTTATCACAGACAGTTTCACTATGGCAAAAAAACATTACTTGAACAGCAATGGCTTTCAGCATCGTTAAATGGAATTAAGGGGTGAACGCTTTGAATGCCAATCTTAAGCCTAATGTACTCTTGAAATAAATGGTACTTAGACATCACTGCATTTGTTATCACTTCGGGTACAAAATGTGATTTTAAGTTGGTTTCTCTTATGATTTTTTCAGCTCTCGTGGCATATAGCACTAAATGTGCCAGTCACCTTTGTGAAGTGAGATTTTAGATTGTGTTGGATAGAATGCATTAAGCCACATTTAGGTGGGTTTTATGAGAGTTTTTTGATCAAAAATGTTTCTTCAACCGCATTTCAAGCGAAATCTATCAAGAAGTTACTACTGCAGAACATTCTCTCACAGTATTTTGCTTCCCTTTCATCAGTTCCATCAGTGAGTCAAAGTGTCTGACACATTCAGGAAGTCATTCTTTATCCAACGATGCCTTTCCCTCGTCGAGTGCCATACATAACGCGCAAAAGTCGCGAAGAATCAGTTTAAATATTTAAGAGCAGTAATAGTCGCGACACCCTTGAGGCTTGTTGCGAGGTGATTTAGGGCTGGCTACAAATAGGGTAATTGCTCGCTCCTTTGACATCTTGAGTTGTCGCACATATGGGGTGTCTGTATTTTTGACGGCGGAGGGGGGGGGAGGGGGAGGTGACGAGGGAAGAGTTGCCTGAGGAAGCTGCTCTCTTCCTTGAAATATCGAGTTGTCTCATATATAGATTTGTATGGGACTATCTGGGGGCTGTAAATCCTTCTTCTCTGCACCTTGAAATCCTTGCAGCCCTCTTCCGAAAATCCCTGTTGCAACATGTCACATAAAAAATATAATCCGACACTTTCGTTTGGATTCTTGCCAAAACGATGTGATCATGACATGAAAGCAGAATGAAAGCCGGCCATAAATAACGCTTTATAACCCGAGTCTGTCAATGTTGTCTGGGCCACCGGGCAGGAAGGTGGGGTAATGGCCAGAAGGGAAGCTACTGGTGACTAGGAATAGGGCTGATATCATGGATTATATGATCATTGAGGTTTGTCTATGAGGCCATCAGATTTTTATGGTGGCTGAGACAAAAAACTGTTAGGAAAAGAGCAACAGATTACTAGAAAAACACTGACAAGAGAAGGGCTTCGATGTTGATTTATTTCAAAAGTTGAGGTGATAATAGTTACTGGTAGCTCATATATTTTCTGGGGTGGCAAATATCATGAGCCAAATATGTGTGAGTTACGATATTCTGTCACCTTAGTCTTTCTCTTCATCACACTTGAACCCTAAAATGAAGTGTAACATTTGACAAATGCCTGGCCAAAGGTATTCATGTACATTACCATGATTTGACCATGACACCACGACCTTCAACTTCAAAAGTCCCTATTGAGAATTGAATCTTCCTTGGCGATTTGGCTGTCACATGCTAAGACTACAACTTTCTCTCTGAAACAATCAGTGAACTAGTTAGTTCGCTCATGTTTTCCCCTCAATACCCATTATGTCTCGTTCCATATGTCTTTCACATACGTCACCACAATTTGTGTGATTGGTTCCCAGAATTGAGCATCAACTGAATGTATTTTGAGCAGAACTGGCCACATGGCAAGTCGATGATGTTGTCCGCCAGCCGCCAGGGTAACATTCTATATACCCGCAATAATTACCTTTTTCGCCTATTGATGTGGCCCGTGAGAACGCTCGTACCCGCCATGACATGATGGTCATTGGAACATTTCATTTATTTCCCTTGTCAGTGGAAGTGATGTATGACCGGAATGGGCTGCGTTTGTCCGATACTTAGGGGTGACTAACAGATCATTGACAACATGTTGGTGTAGTGGTCGAGTTTGGTCCCCATATCAATTTACATTTGCTTAAGATTCTTTGAAGATGATAAAGCGTCCTTTCTAAGTTACTCTAAGGACTTCATAAAAAAGATGTGCCTTTTTCATCAATCTACACTGCCCCTTCATCACTTCTAGATATTTGCAATAAAATATGCTTGATCTCGTGGTATGCACTTCGCCAAGCCTTGCAGCAGCCATATCAGAAATATAAGGTACCGCAAGCACCATTTCTTATTCTAGTGTATTAGATCACGAACTCCAGTCCTCAGGAGGTCGGTTCAGTCATCCCAAAGAGGCTGCCGACAAGCATATACACCGCAACTTAATCCCACTTCCATTAATCATGATGTTTGTACTACAATGTAGGGAGTCTGTTATACTTGGTCAATATGGGGGACGGTAATTTTTGCCACACCGTCACCGGGTTGTGCCAAAAATTGGCCTGGATTGTAAGATAGTTTGTCTTATTTTAATTAGTGCATTTGGGACAAATTTTGCTGAGTTTCGACTTTTTCTTCCTTTTTAGGCCCAATAATCTCAGGCAATATTCACTTGGGTATGAAATTTCATCTGGGTGTACTCATCCAATACCATATTTGATTTATTTCTCGCCATAGGGACGCAGCCTTGTTTAAAATATTTGAACAGAGTTTGATAAATAGGGTTTCTGTTTGGCAGTGTATCTAAGCCATCCATTATAAAATGAGATTTTGAATGTTTGGTGGTCCATATTCATAATTGCCATAGACATTGTGGTATTTGGCCTAAATCCAGATGATAATAATACAAATGATATACAATGAAAACAGGCCTCGCATCTCCGAAAATGTGACCAAGAATATTTATTCTCGTTGCCATGGTTATGGGAAACAAGGAAATCAATACTGAGCTGCTATGTGGGAATTATTTATCATCTTATCGCATTGCTTTAGACTTCTTAGGCCTAGAGGGGTGTTGTGGCATCTGTCATAAAAGACGATGTTATATTTTTCTTGGTTGTCATGTCTGAGAAGTCCGCTTTGGGCAATTCAAAGACAATGTTAATGCATTGGCAAGGTGACAAGTTGTGAAGAACACCAAAAGCTTGCAGACAGTTACATAATCCAGTTTCAAAGGATCACATTGGAAAAACACCTGACCATCTTTTTGAATAGGAACTATGGCATTTGAGAAAATTTTTGATTTCGAAATTCTAAGTGCCGTGATGTGATTTCTAATTGGTTACATTCTTGATACTAAGTTGAAGCATTTGATTGGCCCGATGTCATTTTCATAACTATCTTATGAAATAGATTTGAGTTATCGAGATTTTGACTTGTTATAGAGATTGTAGACATGGGTCTTCAGGGTTTGGCCAAATAGCACTTTCAGTTCTGAACTCTTGGAAGGGCAAGGGCTTTAGAGTACGGTAGCTCCATCTATGTCACTCTCTTACAACTGACAGAGTATTGCCCGAGCATACCAGCTTGTTGTTGTGGACACCAGTGATGGTCGCACTGAGTTGAGCTAACTTGGGAAGCTTCAAAACTCTTCCTGCATCAGAAAACATCAGCAGAAGCAAAGATGGACTTAGCGTACTCTCTTAATGACTTTCATGCGGGCTTCATCTAATGACTTTCACGAGCACGAACTTCTTAAAAGGCGGGTGATGAATGCCCCCTGGGGGTCTGACCTCATCAGATCGCTAATGACAGTTACGGCCGCAATTCAGTTTGAAAAACACCAAATACTCAAAATAACATCCACGCCTTAAAAAACTGGCATCGAGAAGAAAACTTTGTTGACTAGATTTTAACTCGTGCTCACCTTTGAGAGCAGGATTATTGAATATTTCAAACAAATTTAAGACGATAATATGGCAAGTTTCGTTTTAGTCTCGGGGGATTCCCTCATCTCTCGTGCATCGCGTGCCAAGATGAAACATTGCGTGCTGTGCGGTTTTGATGGACAGGCAGTGAATGGCCTTCGTTAATTAGCTCGGAGGTAATTAGTAAAAAAATGATTAGATGTGGTATGAGGTGAAGTCAATCAATTTGATATTTTCGAGAGTGTGTTCAACTTATTAAGCTATTAATGTCTTTGGAGTACATTGTATTTTCCTTTTGGTGGTGAGCTTAGCTTTTCATTAGACTTTCATTAGCCTGGTGGTAAAGAATTTTTAGCATGGTGGTCTGTAGAAAAACCATCACATCTTCAAGGACTTTGGTCTGGTGCCTTTTTTTTCAGGTGGTAAAAGTTGATACTATATTTTGGTCTGGTAGCCCACCTGGCTAAAATAAACGGCAGAAAACACTGCTGATTTTCATTGTGGAGGTTTTTTGATGGATGGTTTTCAATTCTACAGCGACACCCCCTGAAATAAACATTGATAAGAACTGCTTCAGTTATGACAATTAACGCCAGTCTTCCTCCGGTCTCACTGCTGCCACCTAGGAAGCAATTATTGAAGCTTTTTGCTCCGACTCAAGTGCTAAATGTCATCTCGTTATCCTATAGTCATTGTATTGTGTTGGTTTGACACATCTCTCCCAGGTGGCACTACAGAAAAAATTGGTATCCACGCTTGCTATGGATTATGCTCATCATCATCTCAACGTCATTGTAGACCGAAGGTGTTAGTTTCATCCATCATTCACAGATGTCACTCAAGTAAAATTCAGTATCTGCTGTTCCCGACATCATCAGCATCATCATTTGTGAGTTTGACGTCATTGATGACCAAAGGTGTTGGTTTGTACATCATTCGAAGATGTCACTCGGGTGAAATTTACATCGCTTAAAGGCCAGGGCCATTTGTTCAGAATTTGAAATTTGAAAGCTTCTTTTTGGACAGTTATGCTGTCATCTGTCTATTTGTCCTGGTCACCTTAAAGGTTGTCCTTCTGGTTTCTTGAGACCACAGGGACCACAAAACTTAGAACTGGGCACTCTTCCAGCCTGAAACGAAATCAAAATCATGAAAGTTTGTTTCAGATTTCTGCTAAGTGCTGATTCAAAGTCCTTAAAATAGTATTGGCAACTCAGCTTGGGGCAGGGTAGAAGATGTGATTAAAAGCCTGATGAAATTCTGTTTTAATTCAAAATTTATGAAATCATTAGCGCCCTGGCCGACTTTTAAATGTGCCTGTTACCAGGTTAACCCGTTTCCAACCAAGGTCACTTCAGCCCATCCCACAACCACTACCCTGACCCAAGCTATCAATATCCGAATATATTGCCTTTCTGGCGGGACTTAGACTCTGACGGAATCAGCCAGACATTGTGTAACCATGGTAACTACAGAAGAGATCATGTTCGCCATATTAATTGGAGAGATTCAGGTGAGATGGCGGTCACTCACTTACTTTATCAAAGATATTGAGAGAGAATGGCGAGAAGAATTTGATAAGTTTAACACGAAATAGAAACAAATTTCTCCGGGATGGCTGAAAATCTATTTCATTACTGGCTCATGTCTATTCCCTTCCACTTTTTTTCTGCTCAAAATTTTTCAGAATTCATTTTTTTCGGGATTCATTTTCGTAAGGGCTGTTTTGCGTACCATATTGCTCAGGAATCTGAGCTACCTCATTATGTGGTGAACCAAATGTCATCAGTAGCGATCCCAGCCCTGCGTGGGAAGTGAAGCCTTCGACTAGATGGCTTATACTGGTAGTTCCTTTCGTTTTCTCGCACTTGAGGTGGAAATCGTGGGTTGATCAAAGCAATGCACCAGCTCACTTCTTTCCTGTCTCCTTTGCGGGATTCAAGAAGGCCGACGACGTCTTCCTGGTTTATCATGTATATCATAAAGGTTATGAGTTACTACTGTGGGGTATATTCTCAGTCATACCCTTTTGTATATATTATTCATCCCTTCGTCAAGGTCTTAGGAGTTCCGTCACTGAATTCAATTTGATAATGTGACTATTCTTGTTTGGTACTTTTCCCAAATAGTCATCATCCCTTTATCAAGGTCTTAGGACTTCCGTTGCTAAATTTAGTTTGATAATGTGACTATGTTTGGGGCTTTTCCCAAATAGTTGATTATATTAAAGTTAATTAGTTTATTATGATGTACCTACTTGTACCCCTTTAATAGGATGTCATTGATTTATGATCATTTAATTTGTTGAAAAAGATAGTTTTCCAACTTGCACTTGATTTATGTGACCTCTTTTTTAAAAAACAACTCTAAGCAATCAACTAATGGTAAGATTAAGAAGCTCAAAATCTGATATGTCTGAGTGTTCGTTTCAGCTTAATATCGTATTCAATTCAGTTGATGAATGGCTTTTGAAAAGTGTAAGGGGTACTCTTGATATAAGTAAAATTTGTGAGGATGGGTACTTTTTTCAGACTCCCACTCCTATCCTACTTGAATGGAACGTTTTCTTTCCTGTTTATGTCCTTGCTAACATTTCATCAGAACTCAATTCAATTTGTTGATGGTTATTTTGAAAACGTGAAAAGACTCTTTATAAGTACTATCATGTTTGATTAATCCATATTTTCGGATTTTGATTGCATCCAGAGCTGAATTGATAAGCCTGGATTTGCCACTCCTAGTCCTACTAAGCCTGACTTAGCTCTTCCTTCCTGCTATATGTTCCTTTAAAAGGTCAACATGGATATCATTAGAGGTGACATGATAACTTCCAGTATATTCATATGTATGTCTTTCCTTGACATTGTAACATTTTCCGCCATAGCTAACCATGCGACCTAACTCGGTGGCCATGTTTCTTCAACCAATCTTGTCAATTGCTGTGTTTCTAAAGGTCAGGTGTTGCTCCAAGTCGTATATTGTTATCTGAAAATGTCAAGCCAAGATTTCTTTCTGGCTGCTATGTCTCCAGCCAATGTATTAGGTGGATGTGTTGTATGTACAAGAAGTGCGATGGTATTTTGCTTACCATGCTCTGTGAAATTTCATTGTTATATGAAAATGTCAGATGTCGATAAGAACTGGGTTTCTTTCTACTAGTGGCTTATAACATTTGAATATGGTGAACTGTTTTGCTCCATCATTGGATACCATACTATAAACTCAGTATCATCTAATGTGAATTTTTTGCAAGACTGTTGAAAATGGCAAGACAGAAAATTAAATGTCTGAAATTCTCATGCGTTTATCAGATAGTTTCAGTTCAAGATAACTTTGGCGAGATTTCGTCCTTACTTGCTTCAAAAGTTGATGTGACATGTCAGATATGTCTATATTTTCAATTTCATTCCCTGAATAACGCACAAAAGAGAAGAAAATGCATACATTACAGTTTGCACTGCAACAGTGACTCCTATTGTCATGAAAATAATCACAGTTATTGATTGTAACAGGAGCTGTATCTGCCTACGGAATCTTGTGACGCACGAGCATCGATTAATGACATGGTGCCCTCTAGTGGCAATAGCATTATAGCTACGGTTTTGTACATTTCCTCTAGCCTGTACCTACGTATTTAACACAATTTATCAATAACATCTTTGTGTTGTCTCTCTAGCTGAGATGCTGCATGTGACTTACGTCAGAGTTTTCAGATAATGGTGATGGAACAGGCATAGAACAGGCTAGTTATAGAGTAATGGTTTGCGTAAACATCAAATTTTGCAGAGGCGGTTTCTGAAATTGGAGAAATGAGGGGGTACTACGTGAAAATCAGAGTCTATTTTGAGGGAGAATCCCCTTCAAGGCCTGATCCTTATTTGTGCTAAATTCCCTAAAATTTGCCTGTTTCCAAATGGTGTATCCATGTCAAACATTTTTTGTCACTATCCGCCCAAATTATACAAGAAATCCCTCCTACCAAAAAGCCCAGCGATATACCAATATCAACAAAGATAACGTTCTGTTGAATTCGCATTCTGGTGCTTGCGGTATTGATGGCATTACTTCTGTTGATCTGATGAAACTTATCCGTGCAAATGGTGTTTAAAAATGATCCCCAGTTCTTCTCAACACCTGCACTATATCAATATCAATGAAATACTTCTTGTCGAAATTCCCATTCTCATGCCTTGTACTGAAGGCGTTACCTGAACTGATCCAGGTTTTCTGTTACCTTACCCACACCAATCGCATTCAAAAAAGGATACATGTACCTCCCCTAAACCTATATGATCTGATTGTAAACCTGAAAAGTCTTTAACCTTTAAAAATATTCTGACGAAAGAGTCCCGCGAATGTGCTGTTGTCCATAGCCACTGTATTAATTGGAATCAATACCTCATTATCTGTTTTTATCAAAACACTGATGTAACATTAAAAAATGACTTCTCTCCCCTTCAGTCCCAGCAATCTAGCAATATAAATGAAGTCGCTGCATCAACTTCCCCTCTTTAATCACACAGTGACTAAGGCAGGGAATAAATTGTCTTCATCATCATGTGTCATGGGAGTCTGAGGAGAATTGATGGCAAATTTGTAATCAGCAACGATAGGGAATTCAAGTGGAAGGCACTAGTTGAATGTGAAGTCAGACAGAAAGATGAATCAACTCCTGTATTTTGAGGCTAGCAACGACGGACTTCTGTAAAATTTATGTAACAGCCTTGGATAAAGGATAACCCGTTGGGATTGACAAGATGATGAACTACTGTAGATTTGGTGTCATCTTTTGTCTTGCTGTTATATAATCTGTTATCTAAGTATAGCATATTGGCTTAAGTCAAAGTTTTACATTTGGCATCAAATAGTGATTGCTGCTAATTGTCAGCTAATTATAGCTTCCATCACCTAAGAATACCATATCTTCTTAAATTCGGTAGACACTCCAGGCATCTTATGGTAAATACCATCAAAGAACACACAACAGATGTCTGTTCCGACTTGCTAATTATGGCATCAACCTTCGGGCATCCCCAACGGAAACGCGAGACAGGCCAGAACGACATTTTAGGAACCTGTATTGAACTTTAAACAAGCCAATTATAGCCTCGGAACTACTAAATACAGAATAAGCTTAAAATAAGTCGTTTTGTTACTAAATGTGGAGGTTTTGTTACTATAATGGTTACAGCTTCCGCCGACCACCATATAAAGTCATATTAGTCACTTTGTGAAAATAGAATAGGCATTCCTACGTTTTTACCAGATGGGAGTTTCCCAATAATGGAGGATTCTCTTTCTGACCTTTAAAAGCGGGCGGATATTCCGGAGTGCCTTTTGAAATCCTAATACGCCGTTAGAAGAAGAGTCGTTCTATCCTTTCTTTGCCATTGCTTAACTGTGCATTTCTATTGTAAAATGTGTAGATTTCCTGTCTAAGTCGAAGTGAAATGACTCGTGTGCATTCCAATCTTGCTAGACCCTGTGCACATGCGCTTTGATGCATATATTCCTGTACATACCAGACAGCAACTTACACTGAAAACACTCTTCTGTCTATTTCAACTTAAGCAACCATGCCTCAGCATTACTCCATGTACAACTTAGCTATGATATGTGCTACTGTCTATCAGAGACACTGAGGACCCGATTCACATCAAATGTTGACCTTATAAGGCACATCAAAGGCCAATATCTGCAGAATTCTTCCCCTCTATCTAATTTTAGACCAAATATTGGATGAACTTTGATTTTTCTTTGAAACCTTGCTTACCCTTTCCATCAAAGGACAAACAATGCTCCTCTGGTACTTTAGAATTTTCTGCCACTTTTGTATATCTAGGTTCTTATGTTCTGTTTTGCTAATGCGTTTCCTTTGCTAAATGATCTAAAAGATGCTATTGCGAGTCTGTTTCATCTGGGTTGGCAAAGAATTGATGTACATTTTGTGTGCAGTTTGTATTCAATGTACAGTTCATTCTGGAAAACTGAGTTGAAAGTCATTCCTGGTGAACAAGTCTGCTATAGCTTGTTTCACTGAAGCAATAATTTATCCCACTGCTGTTCCAAGTTGATGCAAATCATCATGAGGTTGACCATCATGAGGTTGACCATTTGTATCAAACTACAGTTTCTGATGAGCTCAAATGCCTACGTAAGTACTGGCTAATGGAAGACCAATCTACCATTTTCAAAAATCGCGTCTCTTTCAAGATTGGGAACCCAGACAGAGGAAGATTACCATTCGTGCTTAAAGTAACCGGCTCCAGTCCACCTCAATGGTAACAGCTTTGATGCAGCCTTGAACAAGCTTTATCAAAAGGTTTTTTTGGCAAGGCAAAGAGGCTTGAGAAGGTCAGACTCTCACTCTCGCAAAGGGCCTCCATCAAAGTGGCAACCACACAAAAAATTCCCAACGAATTCACCATCATGGTGATCTGAAGCTTGTGTGAAATAAAAATATCGTTCTATCTCACAGAAGGTTCATACCGCCATAGCAGGGATAAAAAAATTACTGTACCATTCTAATGTAGCATATGTAAAGTGTGTGGATGAAAAGGAACTTATAAGCTACCGATCAGATAAGTGTCTGTAGAAAGAAAATGCAAAAAACATGTCTGGATTTAGAATGTTGGGATATGCAGATTTGAATTCCCAATAATCCTTTGATCATGTGTGACATTCATCTACATCAAATTACGGCTTCCAAGAATAGTTGGCTGCGGAAGCAGCGCGCGGCACTTTCCCGATATGCTATGACTAATCCTGTCTCATCGCATGGGGATATTCCCGAGCTATTAATAGAAGCGACCATGACCCTTTAAACTGACTCACATCTTCGAGGAAAAGATTATAAACATGCTGCCGAAACCGATGGCCGATTTCTCATTCTTGTGGTGCTAGTGCTTCTGCACACACGCTGGTTTAATAGTAGCTCTGCGCTGCAGGGATATTCATTGTCGCCTTAGTTTTAATTAGTCGCACAGCTAGAAGTAGCGGCGTTGAATTCTCGTGTGCAGCATCTTCTTCTATAGGATTTCTCTCAGGAGTAATCATTGTGCACCTGCTTGCCATGAGCAGTCGATTAGGCTTCCAGTGGTTTCATCAGTCGATGTGCTTCTATTCGATATTGCAGGGAGCTTACCTAAGGAAAATGTCTATTCAATGTACTTTCCTCAGGATAACCATTCGATTAAATGACTGTCTTCCTAATTAGATCTTTCCGTGGAGTTAATTCAGGTTTTGTGCTTCGAATTTGCGGAACTATCTTCAATTCCTTTATTCTTACAGTGCCTTCGAACCCTACAATCCAATCGATTTCCATCCATGTGAAATATTCACTGTGTACAAGGAAGAATTTGTTCATCAGATGCTCCAGCCTGCAAAAGATCCTCATTCATTCATTGATTGCCTGATAGATAGATTGATTGACGGATTGATTAATTGATCAATTGATTGATCCCAGATCTCTGATTAGCAAGTTGTGTTTCAAGTCTTCCAATTACACTTCTTCAGTATTTTATGCTTCCATCTATGATTAAAACTCATGCTGACTTTGTAACAATATTTGTCAATTTGGCTCAAATATTAAATCTTCCAAAACAGTCTTTACACTATCCATATACTTGAACAAACCGTATTTACACTATTCATGTGCTTAAACTTTCTACTTTGGATACCAATGGTTGTGTATGTCCTTGGATCTGTCATTTCTAATTAATACCTTTACACCAGCAGTTAGTAATTTTACTAGCTTGAACACTGGTTCTGCTTTTCAAAGAAACCATCCATGGAACAACATCTATCAGTATTCCAATGACCTTGACCTCATTGCACATTCAAGGATACGTCTGCTTCTTGTGACCTTTGAATTCTTACCCCAATGGTTGCCACTGCTGACTTCATGGACGTACGGACCTCGAGACGGTTGTTCTCCTTGTTCGGGTGGAGCGTGCCAGAGAGGTTAACAACAAGACAGGGTTAGTATCACGGTCAAGGCCATACAGTGACCTTGAAGGTCATAGAGTGACCTTGAAGGTGAAGGTCAAAAGAACATTTTACCTCAGAAACAAGATTTCTTGGGATATATGTATTGACAGCTTTATCAGTCAGCCTGCAATTGTCTCCTCTACTGAAATAAGGGTTGAAGAACTTGCATTTGGTGTCTGCATTCACCTGATTTATCTTTTATGAAGTATATGTTGCAAAACCACTCCTCGTAGAAAACCTTCCGAATCTATATCAGATGATGAGTCACATGTTGTTGTTGAAGTGCTCGAATTCTCTCAAGAGATAGCCGATCAAGATTAGGTTGTGGTTATCACCCTCGTGAGTAATACCTTGTTGATGTTGATGGGATGTGCAATATGGAAATTAGAGCAATATTCGCTGCTGCGTCTAATCACAGAGTCGTAAAATGTGTTGGGTCTTTATCCAGCTGGACCAGCTAGGTAAAATTCTGAAGGATATCTATGTTGATGCCACAATCTTGTTTACTGACTAAACTGTCTGATTTTAATATCTAATCTGTGCGATTTTATCGCCAGCGTGATTTACACTCAGACATCAGACTCTCATCTCCATGAAAAAGTGCATGATTCACCCGAATTGATTTAATAATCACCGTCGGTGAAACAGCAACATGTGTGCTGTGGGGTAATTGCGCTACTTGTTAATATCGTTTCAATTTACATATTGCACATTGGGATTACTCATGTAAATGACAACAAAATCGAATTTTGACGAGCCGTTTTGAAAGAAAATTTTGATGGCTTTCTTGGTGAAAAAATTGTACGCCAACTGGTGTTCGCTTTGTATTTTTCCCTTATAATTGCTTTAGAATGCATCAGTGAATTCTGCTCTTATCCAAGTTGCATCTACGATGCATGAAATCGAATTGATGTTATCGATCATCTTGCTGTGCAATGTGGAAATTTTGTATAGTGCTGATATGGCAGACATGTTGCTAAATGGGAAATTTGCTGAGTAGATAATGGTTTTAGTCACTACATGTAGCCATCCAGTTGTACTGTTTTAGGTTTTGAGGTACCCATGTTTAGTTCTTGATGAGGTTGGTTTTGGAGCTGTGAATTTGATGTCACAGCAAAATGCTTTTAACATTTCCGGATCATTCCTTAACACAGCAGTTCCATAGTCTCGCTGGAAATGTATGATTCACCGTGTGCTTTCATTGATTTCCGCCATGACAGTGATGATGAATGTGCCGGAAAATAACGAGTGTCATAAACGCAGTCAATCAGGAAATGAAAGATGTCATTATGGACAATTTCAGTAAGAAATCTGCCACATTGAAAGCCAGTGATTCATGTTTGTTCAGATTTGGCTTCAAAATCACTTTGCAAAGAAAAACCCGCCTGTTACAGGCTAAGTTTTGATGGTAAATGACAAAATGGCATAAGTCGCACTTTGAAAACATTCAAGTTGGGGAGAACTCAACCAAATATGTGAATTAGTGGTTGAACTTGGTAAATCAGGAGTTTTCAGGAGATGTTAAGTAGATATGTGCAGACATATTCAGGTTTTTCTATGTTTGTGGGTAGGAAAGCTGTTACTTGTATCAAATAAGCTATGTGTATCAGAATCAGTGAAATAAATGTTTGAATTGAGTAAGGGGAAAACGTGTATGACATCAGGGACCATCCATGTGTCAAAATTAGGAGATGTGTGGAGATAGAATTTGGTATAATGTATTTGATGAAAATTAGGAGAATCGCGACACTTTGCGTATAAGAATGGTACGTTATCAAATTTAGGTGCATGTGTGTTGGTCATGTGACCTGAATTCGATATACCAATAATCTTAATCCGCAGCAATTATGTCTAGCCGAAAGTTCTATCAATAGGTTCCTATTAATAACATGTATGACACTAAATATAGCGAGTCTCTACCTATAAATAGCCACACTAAAAATAACTGGTCTTTCCCGAATTGTAGCAGTATGTGTGTTGGTATTCCCCCTTGGGGAAGTCAACACCCTAAATCAGTGAAGCTATGTTTAGATTCGTTGTTACTTAAAATAGCAACCGCCTCTGAAGATGCCTGACGACAAAAATAACTACCGCCCCTAAAATTGGCTTCGGATAATCTTACTTAAAGATTAAACATGTTTCGCTTTATCTGCCAAATTAACTGTATAAATATAGCCAACATGTTACTAAATATAACTGTCGCTTTCCTCTAATAGAAAAGAACGCTGCCAACTGATTGGTTTCTCGAAATAGAGCTGTTTAACATATCTAAATCGAAATTACCGAAGCATTGTTTGCGATGAATTTTCGTCACAAAAGCAACACTGCAACAATAAATGTTTGAAATTTGACGAGGCCTATTGATTTAATGTACCATTTTAGGCGCGGCGTTGTTTATTTGGGAGTCTTTTATAGAAAATCTATGTATTTAACAGAAAAGTTAAAAATATCTCAGCAAGGTTTGTGCACAGCGAATAATGGATTATTTCTTTGTGTTGCTTGGATATCTTGTTTCCATCCAATCTCCATGGCAATGTCTCCAAAGCTTCTCATCAACTCCAATAAGTAATGCAACTCCAGGGTTGAAGAATAAGACATGTAATGTCAAACTTCCAACAGATTCTCCATTACTGGGATTAGATGCTTCTTACAGTCTTTGTGTGCATTTCCTGTACATTTCTTTGGCCTCGTCTTTGGAGACTGGCGGCACAGTAGCTTTAACGTAGGCGAATGTTCTGATAACTTTCCGCCATTATCTTCCGCTCCAGGCTAAGCTGCATCGCCCATATAAGGCCTTGGCGGATGCGTCAACCTTTTGTATCCTATATTTGGATTATCAATACTTCTCCGATATACAAAATGCAGAATAAATGTCATCTTAAAATAACTACCAATGAATTTGCAGCATTTAGCGAGCCCCACAGATATTTTCAGTTCGTTCTATTTTCGGCTTTCCTCCCTGAATCTGATCGGTCTAAATCAGCTATCATTCGTGCCTTCATCCTTCCAAGAGCAGGCTGCTGTGGACCGGCAGTCCTGCCCGAAAATCTACCCAAGTCTTTCCTAATCCTACGGTGCTACTATGACGTTCTCAACGGAGGGTAAGTCCACGATGATTCAATATCTACGATAGCTTAGCTGGATATCGTCCTGATTTTGGGATTTATCCGCTCTTCTATTTGGGATACTTGCAAAATCGGTTTGGATTTACCACGCATCACCCCTATCGAGGATAACACTACTTCTTAATCTATCCTACTTCCAAATTCGAAAAGAAAAAATCAAAAATCTAGAAATGAAATCAAGAACGAAAAATCAAACTAAGAAACATACAGAAAATTGAAAGCTAATGATAGTTATGAAAAGCTAGCTATAGAAGCTAGGAATTTGTCCAAGGAAATTTCCAAAATCTCCACTGGTGATTCATACAGATCACTTTACATTGGCCATACATTTGTAATCAGTTCATGATACTTGATCTGGACCTCATCTTCCATTCCTTCTAATCCGGAATGAATCGAAAATGAGTCCATGGAACTAATACTAAAAGATCTCTCACACTCTCATTCTGAGTTATCTTACATAAACCTATTTCCCTTTCGATATACCTTTTAATACTTCTAGTATATTTCACATCTTCCCTTCCTTTCTTTACACTGCAGGATTATAAATTCAATCGGACCTGTCTCCATTTTCAAAGCTTTCGTGGACTAAGTGATCGATTTCTCACATTTGTACCTCAGCCTGTAGACCTGTATAGAATTTCAACCTAACCTGAACCAAGCCACATATGTACATCAGTCCACACAATGTACACATGCCTTGGTTCAGGTAAGGTGACATTGACTTTAGCTAGCGAGGTTAAGAGGACCCTTGGTCCATGTAGAGTAGACCCCTGCAGCTTCAACCCAATACTTCTTTGGTGAAAACATCTTCAACTTCAGGGAACAAAACTTTCTCTTCGGTGTTGCATGGATGCCTTCCTCTACTGTTACTTTGAAAAAGAAACAAACTTCAAATCAATTTTGGAACTTTGACTTGAAATAAAATTCACTTAAGCGACTTTGAATTACATTACAATGACCTCTTGGCCTGGGAACTTTGATTATCATCAACCTGACTTTGGATTTTGTTGAAAAAATAATCAGACTTTTGGATAGTGATTTGAAAATATGACTTTCTTTGATGACTTTGCTTTATACTAATCATTTCACGAAAATACTTGCTGGACTTTGCTAACATCTTCATTTTCAAAGGCCACTTCCTCACTTTGCCATTTGCACCCTTTGCAAATATCACACGGCCTATTGCAAAACTATATTTTGTTCTTTCAAAAGCCTTTACTTCTTTGAAGTGACTCTGCCTCTTTTCTGACAGTCACAAAACTTGTATTCAATCATCGCACCTTGCACGAATTCAAATGTCACCTCAGGAAAAATCTTTGAGTTTCGAACATGAAATGCTGTAGTGGGGTTTCTTGACATTTCATTCCTTTGTGACTCGGAGATATTTCTGTCATTTGTTTCTTTCAAATACAACTTCCTTCATCTTCTGCTACCTTCTGCTTTATCTTCCTTTGTATTCATTCCTTTGTAATTTTTCTCCCACCAAGTCCCACCAAACTTTAGAAAACTTGCAAATGTTAGAGGTTTTCAGTGGGTTGACCATCTTGGGGGTTACATTTTCGAATACATGGCTGATTTGAATGCACGCACTGCATTCCCAGCGAGCATACGCCCATGTTGACGACACTTCATGCATGGGGTCCACACATACCAAATGCATGGCTCATTTTGATATGCAGGTCGGCCATTTTGATTGCACTTGTTGCATGGGGTTCACACATATCAAATACATGGCTCATTTGACACTCAGTCGGCCATTTTGAATTGACATGGTGGGTGTTGTAAATGTACAGGGTCCACACATACTGATATCATGGGCCATCAACAAAAGTTGAATTAGTGACTTAAATCTCAATTCATTTTGCCAAACTAAGATACTTTCAATCAATTTAGTCTCATATCTAGCAAGGGAAATCAAATTTTGGGGAATAAATTGATATTTTAATGTCTTTTAGATAAAATACTTCTTGGCTTGTCTTGAGGGTATCGATCTTATAGTCTGCCATATATGGTAAAGATCTTCCATGAAGATATGACGAACATAGCTAAACTCATTTCTACCCCAGTGACCTCTGACACCGAATCAATGCGTACAATTGGTCAATTGCTCAAATCGCCCAGTTTCTACGTTTGGGGGAAGCTCTGACGTAGATGGTTAGTTCTTGGTAACCACGCATACAACATTAACAGATCTCTAAATGGTTTGCCTCTGTTAATCTCTTGTTCTCAGATGCGTTATTGGGAATGGTTGTCATTTCCGACTCTATTGACATGCTGTCCTAAAATAGCCCAATTTTGCGATGATTGAGAAATGCGTGGGCAAGAGAAAATAAAGTGGTGGTTTTGAGAGAAAGCCAGCAGTAGTCTAGTTGACACCTCTGATATGGGTGGAGGGAAGGTTTTCATGAGAGTCAGGTCAAGTCCAGTCTGTTCTGTTCTTTGGGCTAAATGGCCAACCTCACTATCAGTACCAATGCTCAGCCTTATCTATCAGTACCAATATACTCTGCACTTTCTGTCAGTACCAATTCTCAGCACTTTCTAAGGTGTAGGTAATGCTCTCCTTGGAGCCAATTCCCATACACTCAGTCTCGTGATAAAAACCATCTTCAGATTTCAACCTCCGCTAATTCAGCTAGCGGCTAACGAGCTAACCTGTGGTTGTGGTGTATAGCTTGATTACCTTAACAATCACTCAGAGGAGCTCTAGCTAGCTCTATAACATGGCCATGTATGTTGTGGATTGAGGGCAGCCTGCCACTGACTTTCAGAAGGATTGATAGCTTGTTAAATTGTGAACATTTTAGAACTTGTCAATCATAGAAAAGATATTTATGATGGTAAACTGTAATGACTGCTTCATTTCTTCTCTAATTGGGAGCAAGGTTATATCCATCATACCAGCTTCTTCCAAGTTGTTGCTAAAGATCATCTAAGTCAGAAAGATATTTCTGAAACGAAGAGTTTAAGCTGTGAAAGGCCCCAAGGATAGAAAAGGCATTGAATTGGTTTCCTGAGCCCAGCTGCTTCATCGGCATTCACAAGTAGCAATGTTGGTAATGTCAAGTCCTTAGGGAGATAACACTTATAGTTTAGCTAATGCCTGTGTTTGTCTCCAGCGCAAATTGAGCAACTGGACCCTGGTATATTATCTGTCCATCTGACTTCCCCTTTGTATCTTTCCCTCGCCTTCACCCATAAAATCCAGCCGGCCAAAATGGCTTAATTACAGTTCATAGCCCGGCAGACATATTTCAAATTGATGGCCATCTGACGTCTCCTCAATATATGTTGGTTCCGAGCTACATGGCCTCCTTTGGGTTGCTAATGGTCCATTAGAAGGTAGAGGGAACAGAAATTCGGATAAATGTCTGAGGTCAGATCTGAGGTCGGATCCTGCAGAAATTGGGTTGGCTTTGTTGAGGGTGTTGATGGATTATTGATGGACCATTCCGGGAGGTGATTTGGCAGAAGTTTTGAATGGTGCAGGTCTGGTCTATCAGTGAAGGTGGTTGGGACTCGGTCAGGTTGCTGCTTATGTCAGGAAGGTAAACTCCTGTTCTGCTTTCCTTTGGATCAAAATTCTCTTCATGGAGATATTTCACCAGCTAGATCTGGTTTAAATAAGGTCTTATTTGAGGCGGAAGCTAATTTATCAATAACTAGGTCGAAATCTTGGCCAGGAATTAGCTTGTCTCATAGCAGTGTTGTCCAAACTCGGACAGAGTAGTCAATATATTGATTTGGAGTTACGTAAAATGTGGCTGGAGGCGGGCCAGGTTCTTGCTGTTGACTAGAAATTGGTCTATAAATTGTTTAGAGAGCTATTGGGATACCAAATATATGCACCATTATGTCACTATACCCCTTAGACTTGATGATGATGAACTAAAAAATTTGTTAAAAGATTTGTTTAAATTAGTGATTTGGTTTCGAGCAACAATCTGCTAAAATCTCCCGTTTCTTTTCCCGACCCTGTAGCTAGCTTGCTAGCACTATGAGTCACCAAAGCTGGCACGGAGCCCATGAATTGGGTATTCAGGTCTGCTACGAGAGCCGGCTCGTCTGCTAGCTATGGAATATGTATTGCTAGCGGTAGAGGTGTACCAACCGACGGGCTAGGCCACTTGTGGAAAATTACAAGATTAGTCTTAACTGTGCTATTAGCTTCGATCTATCATCGAAATGAAGGAATTTGACATGAGGAATATTTCAAGGCAAAGTAAGTTTGTGTCGATTTCTCGATTAGTTTACGATGTCTCTGGATTTCCCCGATTTGTGTTTATTTAGGTCTTGGTGCCAGACTGTCTGGGCTGGAGCAGTAGGTAATGTTCCGTCTGATGTTTGGGAATCCCAAGGTTTGTTGCTCGGATGTGTAGGTGCAGTTTACAAGGCTTTAGGCTGCACCTTTCATGTGTTTATACTACAATATTTCCAAGGTCCCTTTCATGGGAGGCTGAAGTGTGCTTTGGTTTTGTTCCTGTCTGAGGTGACTTGAAGGTGGTATTTGGGCTCAAACAAGTTGCTGTTTTGGGGATGAGGCTTTTTCTCTTGTTTTTACGCTATTGCTCTTCTCTTGAATAGGGGAATACTTTTTTGGTATCAATCTTGGTTTGTTTAAAATTTACTTAATCATTATTTTAAAATCTGATTAACCTATTGTACAGTATGCCATCTCAGTTTTGACAATCATGACTATGTCATGCGTAAACCAATCGATCGGTGGCTATATTTAGCTCAGAACCGATGCCAAAACCAACTGTGCTCTCTCTATCTGAGTCAGTTATTGATTTATTCAGTTCGGAGTTTTTTGGGGGACAACCTGTTGAGGTTTATTTCGAGATCATCATTGATCAGGTCTACTTTTGGCAACTGATATTTATCAAAAATTGATCAGATGGCTGTTATTGAACACTGACAATTTTAACCAACGATTCTGGTGGATGTGAATTAATTGCAATGACAAAACCGTTTCTAGCTGATGGCATTTTGCCTCTTTAATGTGACTGACTCACACTTGTTGGTGATCTATGCAATTTGGTTTGCGGCCAAGCGGTGGTTGAATTCTCGGTTTAGTCACAGCAGGTTGTCGAAGTCTTATCGCCAGGTGAAGCATTTCTGCCACTTGTTGCTTAGATAGCATTGTGATTGCCATGGAAACGGGTTATTTGGGGATAATTGGGCAATCAGTGGACGGATTCTGTCACTCAGAACATCTTTAAAGATATCCTATCATTATAATGATAACTCGAAAAGATTTTTCTGAGTGATATGTAAAAGTGTGTATCAATTGCTACAAAGGCACAACCGAAAAATATTCGCAGTATGAGTGTGTAAAATTTGGTTAGCGCTAAAAATAGGTTCTTTGTGATACCTTATATCATGGAAGTTTACCCCTTTCATTCAAGGCTGTAGGATACCTTAGATTTCTCATTCAAATGTCGATGGTCTAACATTAGACACAAAAATAACCCGGAAATTCTATGTTGTCATTTGAGTAGTCATATTGTAAGATGACGTTTGTAGTAGGTTATCAAGTCTTTGATTGGCTTTTTTGTTGTGGGCAAAATCTGAGTGTATCGGAAACTGTGGGTGTTAAAGAAGTCATGTATTCAGGGTATTACGTCCAGGCAATGTGTGTCAGAGATGTGGTAAAGATTGTGTAAAAAGCTCAGGTGAAAAAAATGTATACAAAGTCGGTGAATTGGGTAAAAGGTCATTCGATGAGCTGAAAGACCTTGGTCTTTTGATAAAAGTCACGGTGCTGGGGAAGTTTCCTTTGAATCTGACCACAAATGTCCACAACAAATGGCACCTGTGATCAAAAGCCTTTTTTGAGGCCAACGTGTGGTACAGGGTGTAGGATAAAAATTGCTATAGTTGGGAACTGACACAGACTATAGTATCAGATTTTGCAACAGACTATAAAAAGAATTGCAAATTCAGTTCCTCACCCGACTTGGTTTAAAATTATCGTATATTGATACACAGATGCATGTTCGAAATCTGCACATGATTCAGTCAACCTTAGTGAAATCAAGCAGATATTGGCTTTTTTTTTTGGTGCAGAGTATATCATCAGATTAAATCCAACTGAACTTGAACCAGTTCAGTGTACATGATGCACACAGCAAGGACACAAATAGAGCTGATGTTAACTTGAACGGACTATACCCATAATGCTTCAGCGCTCGCAGCGCTATTGTGTTTCATCATTTGATCTCGGAGAGATGCTCAGGATGGTTCTTTTTTGTTCCTGGCGCTGGCTTTGATCCCGGATCTTCATAAAGGTCACCTATTGAATCACCTCGATGTGACGTTGGCAGTATAGATTTTCTGTTGCTATGTGCGCGCTAATGCATAGGGGTAGCATATGTCTGTCAATACACTTACGTCACACAATGCTACTTGCTATAGTTCTTATAGAAACCTAGCGTCACAATTCGCATCGATAATGTTATTTAGGTGTATTATTTCTATGATGAGACATCATATCGACCATATAAGGGCGGGGATACCCCCGGTTGCGTTAAATATAGAAACAAATGGGCTTGCTCCGATTGGCTTCTAAAATTAAACTCATTCCGGTTGTTCCTAATGTGGAACGGCTTCCTGGTCATGTGACTTCGCTTAACGAGACCAGATTATTGTTAGACTTGATCAGTTATGATTTGACTCCCGAGCAGACCGCCAGCATATTTCTAGACCTCCTCTCCTGTCTGTCTCCGTACCGCTTCTCACACAGACAGCCGCCATGGTCGTTCAAACTTACAGACGTTGTACGTGTCAAGTATAACTATCATCATCAGTCTATACCACGGACTGTACTGTCCCTATGTAGCTAGTTAGATACATCATCCTCTCTTTCTTCACTTCATCATCCTCATCAAACCTATCATCCCATCATCATTCTCCTTCATCATTCTCGACTTTTAGTTAGTTCGTCAACTTTCTCTAAGTTGATTCTTCTGACTTAAGTCATTCATCACTTAGTTCGTTCATCTGAGTTTAACTCAGAGTCAAGTCAGAGTAATTCATCATATAATCATTTCATTTTAATTCATCCAACTATCTATCTCTAAGTTGATGCCTCTGACTTAAGTCATTCCATCACTTAGTTAGTTTATCTGAGATTCAAAAGTCACAGTATTTCATCATATATTTCATTGAGTTAGTTCATTAACTTTCTAAAAGTTGACTCCTCAGACTTGAGGTATTTTCCTAACTTGATAAACTTTCTCGCTTAAAGTTTTGGTTAAATGTAATGATGGGTTGATGAATGAGCTGAAATGATGATCTGAGATATTGAACTTACTCAAGTAAGAATCTCTAACTAAATTAGACAAGTAAACTAGACTTACTAAAGCTAGACAAACTAAACGATGACTGCTACTGATTTGAAATCAGGAAATCTTTAAGTAGTCTTAGTTAGACATGTTGAAGGCAAGGTGCAATGAGAGAGAAGCAAAAAATAATGGCAGTGAAAAGCCACAGTAGTTGTAGAACTATGCAAATCAGAAAGTGTTGAGTTAAATTGAGTGAATTGTACATCGAAATTGAGTTGCATTGGCCAGATACTGCTTCCATACAGTACTGTGCCTCTTAGCAATCTGATGATCAGAAGATCAGAAGACATCTTCCCAAGGGCATTGTCTAGTTTGGTTGAAGAGAGAAGGGAATAAAATCCATCAAAAACGAGCATACACCTTAGAACAGTATAGCTCCTTAGAACCAAGATACTCAGTTAGCAAATCGTATAAAAGTCAGTTACCAGATCGATAGGACTGTAACTTGGTTTACTTCCATTCTTCTTTAGATTCTTTTTGAGATATGTGTCAGTCAAGATTTTGGGCAATATTTGAGAATATTTTGCAATTTCACCTTTCTTATGATTGCATCTTCTTTCTCTTTGCAGATAATGAGATGATCACATCCTTCTCGAATCCCAACTATCACATGAACGACGATGAACTCAATTCAAACATCACACCACTAACGACACCTATCACTCCAACCACACACCAGTATTACCAAGATCAAATCTACGCCGACCCGGACATCCTAACATCGTCGCGAAACCCGACGTCAAAACGGCGAAAAAATTATGCACAGTTAGACTTAACGTCGATGGGTATAGACTTGAATTCTGAACAGCGGAATTACGATCAACAAAATATCTGTTCGCCAGACTCATTGTGTTCTGTTGATAGTGCTAAATCGGAAGAATTTGTTGATTGTGATAACGAACCGCAACAAAACGACGACAATTCTGAGGAGTCTGACGTCGAGGAGCAGGAGGTCTCAACGCCCTATGCAGAAAAATCTAGTTTTCTAGGATATTACGCCAGTTTAGAAAAATCCGCTAAATCGCAACAAGAACGACAGCCGAGGGGTGATGTTCGGACAGTAGAACAGCAAAAAGTCAAGGAGGTGAAATCGACAGAGACGCAAAATGGGAAGAGTGAAATACAGAAAGATGCTGACAGTAAAAAGGATTCGGAGATTCCCGAAGGGTGAGTATTTATATTCGAATTCAAACTCTTTCTTTCCATTTTCTTTGGTTTACCTATGAGTCCTTCTCCTTTTTCTTCCTTTTGGGGAATTGAGCATGTGACTGAGATTTGAGGGTTTATGGCGCTTGGGTCTGGGGTCATACTTTACTGGTTGTGTGAGAGGGGTGAAATTATGGTAAAAATCACTCTTACAAAAAGAAGCCAGGTTCTTTACCCAAACTGTTGGCTTATTCAAGCAGACTGAAATGACTAGTACTGTACTAGAAATGTACTACCTGCTCATGCAATTCTGAGCAACTAAGTTGAAACTAAAAATCTATGGTAACTCTTGTTGTTCTTATCAAAAATACATAAATTTGAAGGAAAGGTGACAAGTGTGCGTGCTCAGTACTGAACTTGGTTGGCATATATATTTGAAAAATGATGATTTTTGGGACTTTGGTAAAATTTGGTGAAAGGGTGTTTTTGACAAATTTGGGCGTTGAGGTGGGCGATTTATCAACACCCCCTCAAATAGAGTTAAGACAACCGATATAATACCCATTTGCCTCAAACTGGTTGAATCCATTTTGTCGGGTGGGAGAACAGATTATTGGATAGATGTCTCAACTCTGACGTCAGCAAAATTTTTCTTTAGCATGGTGATCGGGTATCATAGCCAACCATGAACAGAGTTGACGATGGTCCATTGATTAATTTCAGACAATATGATAGGACATAACAACCAAACAAATGTTAAACAAACAAGAAGGAGGAGCAATTGGGTATTTTTAGCAACAATTTCGCCCATGTCGTAATTGCCACCCTAAATACTTTGAAATTGTGACGTTGATATTTCTGTAGGTGTATTTTTGGGTTTTAAGGGATATTCTGGGGAAAGATCACCAGTCCACTCTCTGGCTTCTCTCCGAGCAGGTCGACTCCCTCCTTCGGGAGTTTGACTGAGCTCTACATTAGCTCTGGTCGCTTGGCTTCAGCTTACTACCACTTCTAACTTCTAACTACAGCTAACTATCATTCTTCGACATATCCTCTTCTACAACATTGATATTTCGATAAATCTGTCCCCTTGTTTATTTTTACTTCTATCAAACTTCCTCTCTATTGCATCCTAACCAAAAAAATCTGACTTGACCATGTCATGATAGCTTTCACCTTGGTCCGATTTTCACATCAATCTCTTCCACTAGAACTCATACTTCACTCATTTACTTGTAGCACATTAGTTGCTGGTGGTAATTTTCAAATGTTCCAAGTCTATTAGTTTGTAATTGATATAAAAAGTGATGTTGTTGGAATGTTCTTGCTGACAACTGCTTATGATAAGAACCATTCATGAGTTTATGTAAGTCAAAACTTGATCATGGTTTCTTCCAGAAAAGTATGTTGTTCCTTGCTTCAAGCTGTGTTGCCTTCTTTGAATTTGTTCCTCCACGCGTTGCACTTTATCACAGTTATTGTTTTGCTCTTGGTCACGATACCCAATGTCCGCTATGTTCCATCTATTACATTGGATACATCTGACATGTTAGATGTTGAACTCCTTTCCCCTGCCAATATTCTGGCAACAATGGTGAAATATCTGAAAATGTAATGAAATATCCTGGAAGTAACGTTTCCTTGTATGAATAGCGGAATGATTATGCACTTGTTTCTAATGCATTATGCTGCTATTGATATGAGGCTTCCCCACTTGAATACTATCCTTTGTATCTGACAAGCGTCTCGCTTCAGCAATGTGACGTGCTGCGAAAAATATCACTTGCCAATTTCCCCCGAGTCTTGTCTGTGGGTGGATGCAGCCAAAGTCTTCACCATCCCTGTCACTTTTATGCGTATTGCTTCTTTTGGCTTTGGTTGGTGAAATCTCTGCTTAGACAATAGAGTCCAGCTGTGTAACTGGATTTTGCAAAAGTGCTAACTTGTCTGGTTTCATATATCCAAAACTACCGCTTCCTGCAAAGAAATGCTAAACTACATGTCGTTTTTGGCTATATTTATTGTCATCTAATAAAGATATCTTGTTTATCACCACCTTGTGCCACTCTAAATTCTTTCCAAAGTTGCTTTGGCAGTCACCTAGCTTCTTTGCCAAATTGCAATCGCCATATCTCACTCTAGTTTCTTCTAGACTGTGAGATCTTTTTGCTTTCTCTCCACTAGAGCTTCATTGTTAACATCTTTTTCTTTACCTTCATTGAAACAGCTACAAGCAATCACAACTTTTCTCTCAACACCCTGGCTAAGCTGCTCGAAATTTTGAATAATGACGGCTTTTATCCAGGCTTGTTTATTGCCTACTATAGAGCTACTTGGTAGTGTTGATGCTTCTTTCTGCCCACTTCTGTTATTTGCCATCCACTGCTTTGCCTAGTTGTTAGAGCTAAAGTTATCACTGCTGTTCCCCAGACATGTTTCATTTACAGGCTGCTGGGCTAAGTAGTTGGTGCTTCATGCCTAGAGCTATCTGAGTATTTGATGCTTTTCTCCACCTGTATTGTTGCTAAAGCTATTTCATTAAGTACTGCTTTTCTAGCATGCCCAAGCTGAAGCTATTTTGGTGATCACTGCTTTCTTCAACATGTCCAAGCTTAAGCTATCTAAGTAATAAGTGCTTTTTCCAACATGTCCAAGCTTAAGCTATTTAAGTAATCACTGTTTTTCCTCAACACTTTTAATTGCCAATGCTATATGCTTTCCCAACACGTCTCATTGACAACGCTTTACCCTGACACTTTTCATTGCCAACGCTTTACCCTGACACGTTTCATTGCCAATGCTTTACCCCGACACGTTTCATTGCCAACGCTTTACCCCGACACGTTTCATTGCCAACGCTTTACCCCGACACGTTTCATTGCTAACGCTTTACCCCGACACGTTTCATTGCCAACGCTTTACCCCGACACGTTTCATTGCCAACGCTTTACCCTGACACGTTTCATTGCCAACGCTTTACCCCAACACGTTTCATTGCTAACGCTTTACCCCGACACGTTTCATTGCCAACGCTTTACCCCGACACGTTTCATTGCCAAGCCGCTCTAGCTATGTATTGTTCCCGTTCCTATGTTGCAGCTTTACTGACAAAACGTGCATTAACTCTCCTGACTCCAATGACAGCGGCATCCAGGCGGACGAGGGCCAAATCCGTGGGTCGGCGAGCGTGGAGAGTTTTAGTACTAAGGAAAAGAAGGAGTCAAATACGGAACAAAGCCTCACAGAGGGCGATGCGGTAAGTTTGCATGGCTGTCTGGTTCCGTTAAGTTTGTTATCATGTTCATTTATCAGAATCAGTGTGTATGGTGGTTGTCAGGGCTGATATTTGGGGTTTTGGGGGTTAGGTGCTGTGTTTGTGGAGGGGGGATGAAGATCAAAAGTTGAATGTATTGAAGAGTTCATGAGCAGTAACTTTTGGAAGGAAAAGCATTATGTTGGGCTGAAATGGTTTTGGAAGGTCTTCTAAGTGTTATGAAAGAGTCACTTGGTTTTGAAGAAAACTGTGTATCTTCGGTTGTAATCATGTCCGAGTGTCCAAGATGTTGTCCCTGTTGTGGTCGAGATTCGAATGTAGTAAAATGATATATTACGCAGACTATGTAATGAAGAAAAGGTGCCATCTTTGTTGAGTCACCAACTCAACAATGAGCGAAAAGTTTGTTGTCAAAATGTCACCTGAGTCAACCAATGAAAGAAAATGATGTCTTTCACTCGCATCACAACAATTTCAATTTCCTGTGAAGCTTGCAATCAGTGACAATGAGAGGTGGTAGTATGATTAGAAAAAAACTAACTGGGTGAAACTGAGTATTTATGTTGTTCTGTAAGATGTTTTGTAAATGTCCCAACTGAATACAGAATTGTTGTCAGTCTATTTGATCTTGTCTTTTGTGCCTTAGTCATCCGCGCTTTGATGTTGATGTCTTGCTAGTCGTTTTGTCATCTGCTCATGTCCGTCTGCTGGACATAAAAGCATTTGGGTGTTTTCAGAATATGTTGATGCATTTCAATATATTTTTCTGATGAGTTGGTGGTGGAACTGCATGGTAAAGATGAGACTACCTGACATCTACAATGTAGTTAGTTAATGTCTTGGGAAAAGAAATTCAATTCTTATGACAAGGAAGGCATCAATAATTGAGAATTTTATATTGATTTGGGCCATCTTTTAGATAGTACATTTTCTACAAATACTGCTTTAATATGTCTTCTTGTCAATGTTGGTAAGTTTTGTGTCTTAATCCAATCATATTTGTCTTACTATCTGCCATCACCAAATTGATCCGAATTTCAGTCCAACCATTCCTCAACAATTCCTTGTACAATGCAGGCATTTCTGGGGTCTTCTTAGGCTGAAGGCCACAAGTAGGATGACTGGACCAAGCATCTGGCATTTTCTCATGGTTTTCTTGACATACTTGAGACGGTTCTTCATGGCTTGCCTCGAATTCATCTTGAGTGCATTGGATAGATGTAGGGTACAGTTTTATGCAAGGGCTGGAAAATCGAAAAAATTTTAAGAATACCAATGAAAAATTTTGACTGCATATCTGTCAACAAGAACAATAAGTAAGAAATTATGCAATGCGAGTAACTTTATACTGGTAAAATTTTAAAAAGTATAAGAAGTCAGAGAATGGAAGTTTTGGGGTGAAGAGTGACATGTAGTCATGATATGTTTGACATGTTTGAGTAAAAAATTTTTGTTGTCATTCTCTCAATCAAAAAGGCTACATGAGGAAATCATAATTTTGATTGTTACGGAAGTGATCTATTGTGAGGGAAATGACAAAATCTGTGGGATGAATTAAGTAGACTATTTTGGTAACAGATAATCATAAATTGCTAAATTTGTCCTGTTGTCATGAAACAGATACCCTAATTTCCGAAATCGTCACAATAACAAGAATAGACTATTCTGGTCAGTTAAATTTGTGACGGGGATGGGAGGTTTTCGATAATTGTCATTATCGCCCAAAATAAACGTTATGACAGTATATGAGGTAGCTACGTAGTTATCTGTGACGTAGAGGTGGGCATTTCAATCAGGCCTACCCAAAAATGATGACAATGATCTAAATTTGTCATTGTTTGGAGTATGACGTTGTTCAGTTGACCGAAGGGGAACACCCCACCCATGATGCAACTCATAGCGTCGAACCCTAATCTTGTCAGACAGTGACGTAAGATCGGTCATGAAATTATGCTGATGAAAAGGATAATTTTATTGGGTGAGGCCATGTCAAAAGAGCGTGACGTTAATGCGAGAAAAATACTTATGCTTAGAAACAGTAATTTGATTGGGCGTTAAATTACCAAGACAACGAGTATTATATCAAATAAAATTGTCTTGGTTAATTGCTATGGCAACGATTGTCAACAATTCCATTGATCCTTTCAACAAAGCGAATTGTATCGATTCCCGATCAAAAGCGCTGCAGCCCTTTGATGCCGCCGCGGAACATGAAGGGTGCTAGGTAGGCGATAAGCCGCCATTGACGTCATCAACTGCTCGCTGCTCAACTCTGCCCTTTCATTATTCTCGAGCGCCGCAGGTAAGTCTTTCATCTTGCGAAGTGGCCGTCGCTAACAGAATCTGAAACATCGTAACTAGGGACGTGGGTGTCTCGAGCGAGGCGTTGTGACGTCACAGATTTGAAAACTAACGTTATTCCTTCAGAAGGAATGAACATTAGTATTAATCATGATAATTTTTTGTTGCTAAGGTGTACGATTTCGACCTCGTACTTTCCCCAATAGCATTATTGATGTTGATATTTACTGACGTAGGGAATTTACTTAGATTAGTGGAACTCCCTGAAAACTTCTTTGAATTCATCTCGGACAACGTTACCACTGTCTATTTTAGACTTCCATCTCCTGCCTACTCTCAGAGTTATTTTGGATCCTGCTTCTGCAGGAAGTCCTAATATGGAGTGAATTTCTGTTTGAAAAATCCTAAAATGGACAAGAATGGCCTGTATGGACTTCCCTGCCCCCTGTTTCCTGCAGCAACCCTGTGCTTCCTGGAGGAAATGAACTTTTAACCCTGTCCTTGCTTGCAACTAAAAATGTAGGTAAACGGGGAATTGAGGCGGAAAAGAAATCTCTAAGTCCACAATTACTTAGAATTGCGAGGAAGAGATAAAATTGATGTATGTTCGTTACAGCTGCTTGAGTATTTGCAAAAAAAACCCACTATTGAATTGATGAACTGTTATGCAAGTTTCACATAAAAGTCAACTGTCTACTATTTGTTCTTGCCACGAGTGACCTCTCAAGTGAACATTCCAAAATATCCATGGTCAAGACGTGATGTGACTGCTGTGGTCCACTGATAATACCAAAGTATCCAGGGCATTGAGAAGCAGAATATCTTTTCTGTGCGATGAAGAAAAACTGCGCTTCTTGATTGGACAAATATAACTCCTAACACAAATAATGCAACAGAAATACTGGAAGCTCCCAAAACTGTGTTCAAAACGTCAATAGCCCAGCAGCTGCGGCCCGCTGTGGAATATTCTCATCAAAATGTGCAATTATTTGATCGAGCGATGTTTTGCTTCGATTATCTCTGCGGCTATCATCCTTATTCATATCCGCCAACAAAATGGCTCCAGTGGAACATTCCTGTAGCATGTTCGGGGCTTGTACGACTTGAAAATTGTCTGCAGGAGCCAACATGTATTTCCTGAGCGCAGTTGGGCCCGTGTGGAGTTGATTCATGCATTTTGGCTTGGATGGAGCAATGTTTTGCTCTGAAATTTGCATCGTGTTCAATTTTGCTGTAAGGATTCAAATTTTCTAATTTGTGCCCTATGGAATATCTGGATGTGTTCAATTTGGTGACTTTCGGGATTTCTTGATAAGATGGTACTGAATTACACAGAGGTATGCCGTAACATCCTTTAAAACACAGTTACGTTATGGCCTGCTTTGAAAACTCAGACCAATTGGGATGGGGGGGGGGGGGGCCTGCCTCACTCTTAGGCTGTAACTTTGAATATCTGAAAGATCAATCATAGGGATTTAGAACAGGCTGTATGACATCTCATGCTTTTTTCAAAACAAAAACAGACTATATGCTTATTTGGGCCAAAGATCACACCCGGGTACAGCTCTGCCTCGTAATCGGGACCCTTAGTCCCGGCCCTCATTAATTCTGCAATTAATCGCCAAACAGACATTTCCAAGCTGGCCGCATTACTGATTAATGTGCCATCCGGGCCGAGATAACCCGAGCTGAGTTGCTTGTCTCGTGATATCTATGTTGTCTTAATACAGTCAGAGAGGGCTTGCATTCCATCATGCGAACATGGGCGCTATAGACAGAGCGTCCCGTACCATGTCGATTCAATCTGAAATGAACACAGGATTTGCCCTCGCATATTGGCTAACATCAGTTGTGGTTCTCGAACGAATGTCGGTTTCTATGGAGCTCTGAATGTGTGACATATTGTTTTTATTCGATGATAATGGGAGACCTATTGTGCTTCGTTCCTGTTTGGTGTTTGCTTGGGTTAGTTTTACTGTGTTAGAGGACATTTCATGAAGCTGAACACAACAATACTAAAACTGACAAGTTCTTTTGAATTTTCACATAAATTTTCATGCCAACCGGTTAAGATAATATGCAAAATTGAGGAGTTTAGAGCAGTATTCTTTGGCCACATGCTTCATGAAAGGTCCTGTTCATGTTAGATGCTTCCACAACACGATTCATGGTCCACATTCTCACATCAGATGAGATAAAATGGCTTGTCCTTTGAGACAAATTTATCTTTTTCTAATCCGTTTTCTTAAAATTTCAGAACACCAAAGTTGACGATGAGTTACCAGCCGGCTGGGAAAAACATGAAGGTCAGTGTCCTCAGGAATATTCATAAGTAATTGCTTCAGCCGACGACAGAGTCCCATCAGTCAGTAACGAGTTTGAGAGTGGCCAGTGCTGCCATCGGCGAACAAGCTGTTGAACTGAAATATCTGCATGGCTGGGTTTGTAGTTCCATCTGCTTTGGTGTCTATCGGAACATTCTTTGTAGCAAACATTAGAATTTAAGAGACCAAAAGTAGGTCTACTCCAAGTGTTCAGTTGCAATTCCTCTTAGCCAATATACTTGGTATTGTGTTACAATTATAGAAAATATTGTATTTTCTTCCTATTTTTAATTTTCTGTAAAGATTCTAAGATTTGTTTGTTCTGTTTGCAGATGAACAAACTGGCGTCTACTTCTGGCACGTCAAAAGCGGTACGATACAGAGGGAGCCACCTACCAAGTCACAGCGCCCTCTATCGATAGCAAGTGATATCTCTTTGGTAAGCATTTGTACAGACTTTGCATGGTTCAAGTATGTGTCGATCTAACCAACTGAGGGTGGAATGGGATAAATCTCAAAACTCTGACGTCATCGGAAAGCTGTGATGTAATCACTTTCAGTTACCAAGGCAACTTAGAAATACTCCCATGATTCATCAGTTCATGATGACGTTGATGTTTTCATATATGGCATGTCACATGACGTGTTCACAGGAAGCCCATCGTCCCTCTTAGTACATTTCTATTTTTTAGCCGGAAGTATTTTCTTGTAGTTGCTGTTGTTGTTTTTCTGAAAATAGCCTTCGACCAAACAAGCTACATTTCTCGTATGACTCATAGTATGAACTCCTATTTCTAACGATTTCTGTTTCCGTTGACAACCACAGGAAGTGACGGCCTTCCTCATCAACTTGGAAATGATGCGCTTCCTGTTATCAGCGCAAAGTGCCATCTTCTGTCAAATCGTTGAATTCAATTTCAAAATTCTGCTGATACTTCCGTTGTGTGGTTTCTCAAGTGATTACTCATCATTTGAGTTCCTACCACAAGAAAGGGCACTTGAAAGACCTCTCCCTTGGCCAGAGTCGGATTCAATATTTGGGACTAAACTCGAAACCGCACTGATGATACATCACTTCTCGTGGGGAATCAGTGAGAATGCAATCTTAAAAGAAGTTTGAAAGTTTCTCAGTGTTTTTCTTTTTTATCTTTTCCAGAGTTCCCTTCAGAGTACTTTGACATCTCCGACTTCCACGATCCCTGATACCCCCAGCAGTTGCGCATCGGGACTCGATCAGGACCACCTGTCGGAGTTCGAAGGTCATGCGTTCAAATATGCGTCAGAGTCTCTCAAATCATTGTAAGTATAAAAACAATCCAAAATTTTCAAACAAATTCAACCTATTTACCACTCAATCTGGAAATTTACCACCGAATCTGGAAATTGATTGTTTTAACCTGTTTTAAGAAAGAAGTGTGGAGTATTTCTAATGAATTTTCTGGATATTTTTGATTTAGATACACACCAACCGAAGAATCTGAGGGCGTTCCATTTGAAGAGGAGAAGAAGAAGGTCTCCAAGCCAATACGTTACGCCGTGCGATCGCTCGGATGGGTCCGCATCGCCGAGGAAGACCTGACACCTGAGCGGAGCAGTAAAGCGGTCAACAAGTGCATTGTGGACTTGTCGCTTGGGCGGAATGATATCAACGATGTCGTCGGACGATGGGGAGATGTAAGTCAATTGAATTATTCTTTCTTTAGTTGTTAGATTCTAATATGATGTTAAGTCAAGACATTGAGGTGTATCACTGGAATTCTAGTTGGCGCCATTGATGATCCAATAATTCCAACCTGAACTGACATATCATGGTTTCTCATTATGAATTGGGACTTTGCTAGAACAAATAGTTACACAATTTTATTTTCATATTTTCTCCAGGGGAAAGACCTGTTTATGGACCTCGACAACAACAGCCTGACGCTGAGCGACCCGACTGACTTTAGCGTCCTCCACCGCCAGCCCATCCAGTCCATCCGGGTGTGGGGCGTCGGCCGCGATAATGGAAGGTACGTGTCTATTTCATTCTTTCCCGGCACAGATAACCTTTGTTTGGCTTCGATTGAGGTAGTTGCACTGGCTTGGTGTGCATCGATTCATTTTCAATTTCATCTCAACAAGTTGATGTAAACAAAACAAAGTAAGCCAAGTTGTATTAGATTTTTCTGAGAAATATAAGATTTTTAAAAGAATTTTTTTGAGAAATATCATATCTGAACAATGTAATTTTTTGAGAAAGAGTTAAGATTTTATTTGAGTCTTGAACTTGTGCTCAGTTTTTGAATGTTGGACATTTTTGCCAAATTTATTTTCACCTAATAATGATAGAATCATGTAGTGCTTTTGAATGAAGAATTTTTCACGACAAATGATTGATGAAAAGTTTTGAAGAGTATCATAAGGTATTGAATTATTACAATTTTTTCTGCAAATTCATTCATTCCATTTTCTATCATTGCTGCTATGTTTAGGGAGAGGTAATTTATGTCGATGTATTACATGTACATGTATGTTGTTGTAAAATTGACTGTTTTTGTGAATCTTCAAATTATCCAGCTGTTTCTTGTTTCCCTTCCTATTCCATCTTACTTTTTGAAATCATTCAATCTCAAAATTTTGTCACAGCTTTGAAAAGACACTTGTGAGTGTGGAAATTCATCTCATGTCAGTAATTTGAATCAAAATCAGTAAATTTTTGTGTGGTAGTGCTGTGGTATCTGAGTGTTTTTGATCTTATATAAACAATTCTTGGTGATTTTGGAATCAATTTTTGGATATCTCAATTTTTCATATACTAGTCATTCCCTTGCATGTTGTCTTTACTTTATATCAATGCTGTAAATTACAAATCTTTTGAGGTCTTCTGGCCAGTAACTGTTACTTGTGACTGAAATCAATTGGAGCACTTCTGGTTAAGATTAAGCGGAGATTTAATCTAGATGGGGAAATATTATAACGTTGTACCACAGGATTTGAAGATATTGGTCAACATGGTGTTAAATGATGTCTTGAAATTTAGTAGTAGCAAAATTCAAGTCTCACACAGTCCTTAATTTTACCTTTTCAGGGACTTTGCTTACGTTGCTCGAGACCGCTCGACCCGAAAACACATGTGTCATGTCTTCCGCTGCGATACTCCAGCCCGCCATATTGCTAACACTTTACGAGACATTTGTAAAAAGTTGATGATGGAGCGAAGTATGAAGCACGGGGCGTACGGAGATGCCTACGATCATGGGGCGGCCATTCATCGATCCATACGACCGAATAATCTCCCGAATCTTGATAAAAACGTGGAGCCAAACGGACAGAAAATAACCTTCCAAAACGTGTATAAGAGTAAGTAGTCTTTTTACATTTTGACTTTGTGATGATTTTAGGAATGAGGGGGCACTGAGTTCGAAATATTGAAAATGTCTCTCAAAACTGTTAGAAAACCCATGAGTTTAAATGTTAGCTCCTTAGCTTAAAAATAAATAACAATGTTCCACAACACTTCCTAAAATCAACAATATCTTTAAAAATTACTCAAAGATTGGAGAAAATGTGTTTTCTTTGTAAAATGCCCACACAATCCTATCCCTGTACCAAAATTTTTCTCTCATTTCTCATTTCAATTCTGAATATCAAACTTGTGTATCTTCTTTCAAGGCCGTAAAAATCAATGTCCCCTACTGCGTCTTAAGTTCTTGCTGTGGGCGTAATGTGATACTTTCTCGCATATTGCAGTGGGCGGTTAATAGCTCCTTGAACAAAATCAATGCTCTAACTTCTGGTCTGTGGAAGACTTTGGAACAAGTCTTCAGGATGTGGCAAATGCTTATTTTTATATCTCTTGCAAAAATGCAAATTTCATACAAATCTTCACTCTGATCTGAACTCGTATTAAGCCAGCATATTCACTGCAACAAAACTGACCAAAAAGCACTAAACTTGAAAACATAATGCATTACTTTTTGATGCCTTCCAATCACTCAGTTTGTCGAGACAAATACTGAACAGTGGCGCTAACACTCAAACAAAACGACGCCTGTTTTCTCGATATTCTTGAAACAAAACCCAAACCACTGCCCTTGCAGCTCTAAAGCGTAATTTTCATTGCGTTGAACGTGTTTGCCGAAGATCTCGTGCAATTTATAAAATCAATATCACGTCTATTCGGTGCCAAGACATCGTCTCAATTGAAAGACTGCCGCCATTTTATTTCGCATCTTTTCATCAACAAACAAAGTATAAGTCACTCTGGTGCAAGATCTTCATTTTACAAACCTCAGTCTTAAGACAACTGTGATATCTTGCGGTCTAATTTGATGGTCGAGATCGAATAATCCCTTTCAGTCAAGTTTTCAAGCTGTAATCTACGTCACTAATCCAAACTTAGTAGACCGTCAAACCCAATGTCCAATAACCAAGATGTCTTCTTAACGAGGTCCCTAGCTACGGGTTTCTTTTCAAACTGCACGCGCTAGCCTTCAATATTTCTACAATATTCACATATTGGCCTTAAGCTCCTGTAATACTTGTTCAAGCGCGCTGCTCGAGTGTTCAGCCGGCGCCACAAGACAGTTGGCTTCCCCTCGGATGACTCGCGCAATTATAAACCATGAAACATTTGAGAAATGGGAAATATTTAGATCAGAACGTTGTCTGCAGAGAGATGCTGCGTAGAGATTTATGTAGCTATAGGGTGGTGATTTCCCCTCGTTTTCTCTATAGGATGGGATGCAATTTTTCCGAGTTGCAGATATTTTTGTGAAATTTCTTTAAGGAACTTTGTGTAGCGATTCAATGTTATAGGAGTTAAGCTAAGTTTCACTGTTTGATATTCAGCGAATTTTAATAAGCGGAGTACAGATGACAGTGATTTCCAATTTTAAGTCACTTAAATTGTTAATTGATACCAGAGTGGTTTTCTGTGTCCTGTACGCCTATCAATCTTTCTGCTATTATTAATTCAGATTCTTCTAATGCGATCGCTCATGATGTCAACTGGAGCGTCCTCGGTTCAAGGTATCTACGTGCTTGAACCGCTAGTTCAACCCAACGTCCTTGGTACATTCCCCTTAAATTGATTTATACACAACGCATTAGTGCTATCGCCTTTATCACCTTGGCGCTTTTGTTTGGTTCCCGAGAGTCTAAAAGCAGACGCGGGAAATCTGGACTCTATTGTGTGAACGTCTCAGAATGGAATTAGAGGAAATTTACAGTCATTTCTACCACATTTTCATTCAGTCATTGATTGACTTATCGATAATTTTGTCATTTCTTTGCAAATTCTGCATTGAGTATCATTTCAAGAGGCTGGAAAATGTCAGGTTATTTCAAGGGTCACTCAAGTCCATATTGTAATGTTCGGATAGGATTATGCAAAAATTTGCACTTTAAGGTTTCTTTGGGAAAAGTTTGTTTTATCTTTATTCATTTCTTGATGGATTTATGTTTATTTATTTCTGTTATTGCCAAAGAACTCTTGACGTCTGCCAGATGGATGTCTTTTCAATGGGTCGGCTGAAAATTGCTTGAGGGAGAGATTAGCCCATAAATTCGAATTTTGGACATTTTGAGGTGGGTTAATGTTTAAACATCTTGAATCGAGATTGGTTTGTTGGTGATTGCATCACAAAGTCAGAAATTCGGTTGTCTTGCACTCTGGAAAGCTTTGAATTGAAAAATTATCACAAACTGGTCACATGATAACAATATTGACCAATCAGATGTTGCGATAACGTATCGCTTCAATTGTCTTGCAAATAGATTAGGACATCAAACTCCAACTCCAAAAGTGACATCAACTCCAGCCACTTAACGATATCACTTTGAATTCTCGCGGCGCCGCTGCTGAAGTCAGATTCACCCAACACCCTGGCTAGATTCATTACAAAGTCCTTTCTCCGCTATTTACACCAATTTCCCCTAGATAATGCTTGTTAGAAGAAACCAGAATCTATTATCTCGGTTTCAGAGGAATAAGTGCTAATTCTATCGCGATTTTAACGGCTTCCCAGACTCTGTGGCGCGCAATATTGATTTTCTCCGTAAACAGTCAGATTCTTCCTTTGGTACCTGGCGTCCATCCTGGGACCCATGAATGCTCAGAATACACGGCTATACATGGCCATGATCGCCTCACCATAAACCCGGACCCATGGGACGGCTCAGCGCCAAACTTCCTGGACGCCTTATTAAGCTTTCAACACAGGCGATATGTTATGGTACATTCCTTTGAGTCGGCAACAGGACGACCAGGGCTCGAGCAGGTTCGGCTCTCAGAGAGTGATCAGCTGTTGTTGAGCGAGCATTGACTCACAGATAATGTCGAATCCCGATTTGACTCAGGAACAACTTTTTCTCTCCGTAGCATGGGATGATTCGTTTCTATAGCGCTGTGTTTAAGGCAATGGTTAACTTGACTTTAGAAGCTGCTGCTGAAATTTTCCCCGATTTTCTTTCAATGGATTACATTTTGAAGGATAGTGAGTTCTATTTTTATGGTACAAGGCAATACAGTAAGTCATCCATTGTTTGTCTCTGTTTTAGCTGTCTGGGTTATATGGTAGAGATATTTTGGTTGCTAAGTTAGGAATAGTACCGGTAGTTTCTTTCGCCAATGGTTCTACCTTGGCTGATAATTTGCAGTGAGCAGGATCATTGGGGGCCCCAATATCAATACGTTGTACAGTAGAACCTCTCAATGAAGGACACCCTCTGAACTGACAAGAGCCTTCCTTAATAGAGAGGTGTCTGCTAACAGAGGTTCTGTTGTAGCTGGTTTAAGGGGGCTGAAATAGTTACGGGAGCAAGTTTGACAGTTGGAGGGGGACAATTCAGTGCATGTATATTTGACCCAAAATTGACTCAAACTATAACTGCAACATTTTAGATGCTTATTACATTCCCGAAACTGACAGGGCCATTAAAAATAACGATAATAGATTTTCAGACAATAATAGGACTAATTTAATCCAATTTATTTTGCAAAAATTTTCAAATGAAGAATAACGATCATGATAATGGGACGGTTGGGATTATTTAGTTTGTTGCCATGGTAACCAAGGTGACTGTACCCGAGTGGGTGGACTGAGAGAACCAGGATATGGGGTACAGGGTCATTAATAATACTGAGCGTGATCAGGATAAGAAAATCCTTGGTGACATAGTATTTCTTTAGATCATTTAGGTGCAAGGTGGTTTTAAGATTTTGGGAGAAAGATGTTTTGAGTCCGGGATTCAGAAAACGTTGTTAGTTTATAAAAGGATTTAAAAGCAATACTCGAGGTTTTTCAGGATTGAAAATGGCAGCTACTGTCTCAAAGTGTACAAATATTTTCTTTCGATTTCGGATTTCTTGGATTGTCGGCCTATATGTGGTGAACATTTTAGCTCGGTCCTCTGGTCTTAGTTGTTCTTTGGAAATTGTGAATCACGCAGCTACTTTAAGGAAAGAAGCTGCTGAAGAATCTCAGTTTGAAAGTGGTCTGTTTGCTCACAGCCCTGGGCTTGATGCTACGAGGACTGTTTTGGCAGAATACGAAATCTATCATGCATTCGTATTTTATGGTATTGGCTGCAAATCCCATTTAGAATGGCGACTGCTTGGGCAAATGCAACCATAACATTTGTATTTTATGATGGTGGCTTGGCGCCCCTTGAGTAAAGAGGCTGTGGGTGACGCCGCAGATGACATGCGAAGGACAAACATGGCATCTCAACTGGCAAACATGACTGATTGGCGTTATCTAATGCATGACATAAGTCATCAAGTCGCTGGCAGCCGTCCAGGGCATTAGTAATGGTTTTCATGCAGTGAGAGTTTCAAGTATGAAATGATCGATGTTTCTGACAAGTCTTCGACTCTAAGATGTCTCTTACTAATATCTTCAAATTTCCTGCTAAATGATGTTATCATTCTGTTTTCGTGGGATGAAGTGAGCATTATGACACCTTCAAACGAGGATGTGGTTGTAAATTGTCGAAATAGTCTGCCAAGTCATCAGTTTTCTTGTCTGCAGGATCCATTTGGCCATCTTCTAGGTGATGTCTTCTGTCATCTGCAAGATCTATTTTGTCATCTGCGAGATCTGTTTTGCCATCTGCAAGATCTGTCTTGCCATGTGCAAGATCTGCATTGCCATCTGCAAGATCTGTTTTGCCATCTACAAGATCTGTTTTGTTATCAGCAAGATCCATTTTGTCAACACGAAACAAGCAATTGACTAAGTACCATTTGGACGATTAAGCAAAAATACTTCTTTTGAAAGCCTCAATCAGTATTAGGTAAATTGGCAATACATGTACTTGTTTTGAGAATGCAAATGAGCCATTCAGTCTAAAATAACATGACTGAAAGTCTCTTTTCTTCGAATTAGTTTGCATTTGAAAGGATTAGGATTCCAATGAATCAATCTTGGCCCGAATTCTGCTGAATTTGAGCGATGATCGCTTCTCTGAATCGAATTCCCTCAGTATGGAGTTTCCTTGATGGTAATCCCTTGGTATATTGAGTTAGTGGTGTCATGTGAGCATAATTTCAGCTACAGAAATATGGTCCCAGGTTGTTGAGGATTCTCCATCACTTGCGTCTGAATCATGCTGATTCTCATGATTCACAATCATCAAACAGTCATCTATCGCTTGAAAAACTGAAACAAAGGATATCCCGTATACTCAGACCCGATGGTAACGCTCAACTCGTAGCCGCAAGTGGACAGATGGTTACCAAGCGTAACCAACGATCAAGCAGGAAATGTGTCATCACGTTATGAGCTGCTGGTGTCACAAAGCACAAAGCAACATTTGAGTTCAACACATATGGAGTAAAGTTGGTCTCGTTTTTGAGCCCTGTGTTATTCTGAATGTGCTTTTTGTGTCATGAAGTTTCTTTTTTCTTGGATCAAAGGATAAAACGTTGATGTTTGTGTCACTTCAAGAGTTTTTTGACGTTGAGAGGCAAATGAAAAAAACTTTGGTGTCTTTAAAGTAGTTGATCATATTTTGTTTGGGACCTTGGATTTCTATTGCCCCTGGATGTTAGATTGAAAAATTTTCTTGACACTTTTTAAGGCAATTGATAGATCTTTTGTCTGCAAGCAGATATTTTGTGTACAGTCTACCATATGATCTTGGATTTTGTTGAAAGGCTGGATCAAAATTCAGGATTGTAGCGAGTTGTGCCAAGCAGTGCCTCTCTGCCTTTTCTGAAATTCCTCACAGCCTTGATATCTCTCCTCCTCTCTCGATTTCCCTCCCTCCTTCTCTCTTCTCCACTTATGAGATACGTCAAGTTGCTAATAAAGCACCCGTCCTATAGATCTATCATATTGACAATCTCTCTTAGCTCCTCCGAATAACAGGTGATTGGAATATAAGTAATTACCCCGATGGAGACGGCTTTGTCTGAGTGGTGTTCTGACTCACCTCCGGATAATCAAGGCAGGCTTGTTCTTAATCAAAACTGCAGGTTGGCGTGGTGTTGATCAACAACTCTTGGCGACAGATTCGTTAGGTTGGCGACAGGTTTCTTTGGTTCGGCGTTGTGGAATACCATACCTGAGTAGGCGGAGTGTGATGTGAAATCAGATGGGTTTACTGTCTTTCCTTTGACTTCGATTTTCTTTCCACTCCATGGAGGCAAACCTATTTGAGGCAGATTCTCGGCCAAATTGAGGCAAATGTGACCAGATCTAATTCTATTTGGGGCGAATTTTAGGCAACTTCAGTAAACTTGAGGCAAATGTGACAAGATCTCATGATGTTTCAGGATGTTATTCATTTATTTCTCAATACTATAACAGACAGGAGTATCAGAGTTTTACAGGCATACCATCAAAACAGGACTGGACAAGTACTATTGGACTGATATTAAACTCAGGACTAAGGACGCATTATAGACCAAAATTAATTCTCAGGACTAAAACATTACTATTGGAATAACACTTTTACACTTGCCTGACAAAAGCTTGAAACAGCATAAAAGCAAATGAAGCGAATCTTGGCTTACGAAATATCAGCATAAAGAAAAACTTGTTGCAATCAATACACTCACTTGTGAGGAAAAAGTTTTTTTACAAAAAGCCACATTTTCGTTCTCGAACATGATTATTAATAATCTCTTGCAAGACAGGTCAAGCTGGGAACATATATCATTTCGTAGAAAGACGATTCTGTAAAAACTCTAATTTCTGCGGGACTTTATTAATTCTTATCATGAGGGATGGATTCCACGGAAATCATTGATGGACATTTTCGCAGAAATATCACTCGAAGGAATGATAGCAAGCCAGTGACTATGGACGCCAAGCGTTTTCAAGATTGCCCATTGGACGTCGGGCTCGAGGTGTCGAGGATGATGGTGATATCGCTAAGCGAGGAATCACTCAGTGATCTCTGTCTCTCTGTTACAGAAACATCATTCCCTACTCCGATGGAGGAGCCAAAGAAAGTCATCCGATGCCATTACCTGGGCACAACGAAAGTGGCGAAACCTACTGGTAAGTTTACGTACTTTCTCGTTTACGTTTTCCAAAAACTTGTTGACCGTTTCATGATGAGGGGAATTCTGGTCTACCATAGTTGTTCTGTACTACAATAGCTGCTCAACACATGCAAAATTATCCCACAGTGCATACTGCTGCTGTAATAAGCTTGAGTACAATTATGGTAAACCTGAATGCCTTTAGTGAATATCCAACTCCGAGCTTGTGATGTCCGACAGCAGATTCTGGAAAGATTCTGTCTTGGAAGGCAAACCAGTTCCAGTATTTTTTGAAACCAATGCTCTGCGGGTAACAGCTCGCTCTGCCTATAATCTTATCGGCAGAGCTAAGCTGTTTGGCCAGCACCTTTCTTCCTTTCAAGTTTCTATTGGTGACCTTTAAAGGTCGTTGGGAATTGTGTGGTGAGGTTGACAATATCTTTTCTTTCAATTCATCTGTGCATGCTAAATTACAATTTGTCTCAAATCGATGTAAATATAAGTGTGCTTTATGAAATTTTTTCAAAATGAAAATCTTTCAAATAGGGTGTAGATCAGTATAGTTGTGTTTATTTTGTTTTCTGTTGAAATTGGTGAAATACAGTTTTGAACTTGTGAAATTTTCTTTGTCTTTGAAAATTAATATGTTTATTTTGAGAAAAGAGCTAGATGTCGAAAAATTTGACATTTTATTTTGAATTTGTGGAATATTTGGTGCTGAAATTTGTGTTTGTGGTTGTGAAAATCTTGTGTGTGTCTGTGAATGATCATGTTTATTTGGCATTTCAATCTTTGTTTCACATATGAACAATTTCGTTTCGTTTGTAATTATGTTTGAGCCCACAAAGCTCTCATCCTCCTTTTGGAGTAAAAGCTTCTAAATGGCCGACATCTCATACTTTGTCCCTCTTCTCTCTAGGTGTCGATATAATTAACAACGCCATGGAAAAACTTTACAAGACCATTCCTGTAGACGAGTGGCAGTTCTGCAACGTGGCTGTGGCCCCCTCGACAATAACCATCACAGAACATGGGGTAAGTAGCACAGCAGATTCTCTATTGAGATCGAAGTAACAGAGTCGTCATGACTTGTTTGTGGACAGCTTGTCTAACGCCCTTGGTGACTAAGTTCTGGCCAGATGAAAGTAGCACTCTTCTACTATCCTCCTTTGGCAAGGAAGTCCCTGGTTTGGCAAGGAAGTCCCTGGTTTGGCAAGGAAGTCCCTGGTTTGGCAAGGAAGTCCCTGGTTTGGCAAGGAAGTCCCTGGTTTGGCAAGGAAGTCCCTCGTTTGGCAAGGAAGTCCCTCGTTTGGCAAGGAAGTCCCTGGTTTGGCAACGAAGTCGGAGTCACTGGGCCTGTATGGCACCATGTAGAAGCAACATTTACAGTCATGTGATACCCATCACATGCTAAAAAAACGTAAATGTTTGTTGAGGTACCCCTTTGTGGGTGTTACAAATGCAAGTGAATAGGACATCCAGTATTTGGTGATTCTGACTCTCGCATTATTTCGTATCTTACAGAAACCCGAGAATCAGATCAACGAGTGTCGTGTGCGCTTCCTCTCCTTCATGGGCATCGCGATGCATAACGTGAAGTAAGTACATCTCTAGTTTTAATTTTTTCTAAAACTCGTACGACCTAAAAAGTCGAGAAAATACTCATGCAAAACCTTAACAAAAGCTTTGAGCTTGCCAACATTACTCCCCCAGGAACAACATTCAGGTGTTTTTAAGACAGTTTTTACTCCGGAGGAACATTTTGTTCAGAGCAAAATTATGGCGATGGAATTTGAAGGGACTGGAGCGCAATTATTTTTGTATACTCGAGGTAGGGTTGTTTTGTTCCGTCTTATAAATGTGTTTTGATTTCTCGTTGACATTGACAAGATTTCACTGTTTTACAGGATTTCACTATGCTTACCATTATTGGCTTTTACAATACCTCGCGCTGTTTTTGCAACTAGCAATTTGCCATTTGCAAACTCAGCAATTTGAACTTGTACACTTTTGTTGAAACATGTTTTTTTTGCACTTTTGAAATGATCATATGCACACATTGTTTTAGCACATGTAAAAGCCCATGCACACCCCAAATCCCCTGTAAATATGATACATTTTCCTGCCACTTATCCCGTCTTCACCTCGGTTCCAGGTTGTGTTCGTACATCATGCACACCGCTCAAGATGCGTACATTGCTCATGTATTCCACTGTGAACCATCCGCTGGTGCTTTATGCAAAACCATTGAGGCAGCTTGCAAGGTAGGGCATTTCTTTCCTCAATGCTAGCAATCTAAAGTCAGATAACCTAGTTTGTTACTTTTAAGTTGTTTCTTGCCTTTATTTGTCCTTTAAACCAAAAATGATAAGGATATATGGTGGATGAGGTTCAATTTCTTGGAAACCCCAGTATAATTTTCAGAAATGGTGCAAACGATCTCCAATTGAATTTGAAGACAATTTGGAATTCAGTTTTGAAATCAAATCCCTTTGATTCAGACACAGTCTTAACGATTTTCGCTCACACAATTCCAACTTCTTGATTTCAGCCACGTCATGTCTCACCATTCAAACTTTCTAAATTTCAGCTGCGATATCAAAAATGTCTGGACGCGCATCCGTCGACGCCCGACAAGAAACAGCAGCAACAAACTAAGGTAAGCAAAACAAAACTTCCTCCAAAAACGAGCGTCGGCCAAACTATTTCTGTCTTAGTGGCACCGTTGATGACCAGGAGGTGTCTGTTTCAGTCGTGAATCAACTAGATGTGATACGGACTCTTATGCCCTCTTTTCATTGGGATGAGAGTTTTTTTCTGTTTAGTTGTTGATCACTGTTTTCAGATGTTTCGAAGCCATACTGCAGCGTCGAAGTCGATTTGGTAAAATTTGCAAGAAAAAGCAAAAATCTTTCAAATGTACTTGCAAATTTTGCTTTAAACGATTTCGGGGCTGATTGTTGCCAACGGTGATAAAATGTGTGGTTTTTACTTGTAGAGAGGTGCCACTAAGTGCAGAAAAGTTTGGTAAGTTTCTATACCTATACTCTGTGTATTGTCATTTCACCTGAGTTGACCTGTTTCACCTGTATATTTGTGTATGTTTTCCTGTACAAAATGTACACAGAGGTTTTTCTAGTTGAGATGATATAGACGTTAGTCCGTTTCATAGTCAGTTGGACGAACACCCTGTACATTTGGTTATAGATTCTACATAAAATATGCATGTGATACAAGTTGACTCTGAGTGGGACAAACTTTAAATATTGTATGAAATGCCTGCATTTATAAAAGTGGCAATAATCTTAGATATGAAATTTTGAAAGTTTTCGATCTTTGGTAGATTTATGACCAAGGAAGATAAAAATTTCAAATTTCACTTGAATTTCATTATTTTGTCATTGTGATGTTTTTTTAAGATTCACAGACATGAATAGGCATGAGATTTTAAAACTAGCTTATTCTTAAGAATCCCTAATTTTCTAGCTAGCGTTAGGTTTTATAATTGGGTATTTCACAATTTTTTGCTTGTTAAACTGGTAAAATATTAGATTTGTTGAATATGAGTTGATTTTGTGTTAAAAGATTGCTAATTTGGACACCAAACTCACAACAGATGTTTATTTTACCAATTGACTCCTTCTGGTCTTTGAAAGTAACAATTGCAAGTTTTGTGTATTACCTCTTTAGTTTGATAGCTTATTATTTAGTAGAAAAGGCTTCAAAATTCCTTTACTTTAGTTAGTTTCGTTTTGAATCTTTTCTTTAAAGATTTAGTTCTTTATTTCTATGCTAGTCATGAAGTTATTATTGTTTATTGGTAAAACAGAATCCAAGATTGCAGATTACATTATGATATTGTTATGGTTTAGCACATTCTTTTTGCTAGAATTGGCTTGACCAGAATGCTGTTTCAAAATTCCTGAATATCAATAGCATGTGGCAGTTGATACTGTTTGGTTATGGCATATAATTATGCCTAATCCAGTCTAGTTACATTCTAGCTTGATCTGACCATTCCTAGCTTGACTTATATTAGCTTAGTACAGTGATAGCTATACAACTTGGATTTTAGCATGCTTCAGGACAAGATAGCAATTAAACTCAAGCTAGCCATCTACACTAGTTGTATGCTAGCTCAAACAGTTCTCAGGCTAGCCATCTTCACTAGTTGTATGCTAGCTCAAACAGTTCTCAATCTAGTCATCTACACTAGTTCTATGCTAGCTCAAAACCATATATAGCCAGCCATCTACAATAGTTGTATGCTAGCTCAAAGTATTGTCAAGCTAGCTATCTACACTAGTTGTATGCTAGCTCAAACAGTTCTCAGGCTAGCCATCTACACTAGTTGTATGCTAGCTCAAACAGTTCTCAGGCTAGCCATCTACACTAGTTGTATGCTAGCTTAAACAGTTCTCAGGCTAGCCATCTACACTAGTTGTATGCTAGCTCAAACAGTTCTCAGGCTAGCCATCTACACTAGTTGTATGCTAGCTCAAACAGTTCTCAGGCTAGCCATCTACACTAGTTGTATGCTAGCTCAAACAGTTCTCAGGCTAGTCATCTACACTAGTTGTATGCTAGCTCAAACAGTTCTCAGGCTAGTCATCTACACTAGTTGTATGCTAGCTCAAACAGTTCTCAGGCTAGCCATCTACACTAGTTGTATGCTAGCTCAAACAGTTCTCAGGCTAGCCATCTACACTAGTTGTATGCTAGCTCAAACAGTTCTCAGGCTAGCCATCTACACTAGTTGTATGCTAGCTCAAACAGTTCTCAGGCTAGCCATCTACACTAGTTGTATGCTAGCTCAAACAGTTCTCAGGCTAGTCATCTACACTAGTTGTATGCTAGCTCAAACAGTTCTCAGGCTAGCCATCTACACTAGTTGTATGCTAGCTCAAACAGTTCTCAGGCTAGCCATCTACACTAGTTGTATGCTAGCTCAAACAGTTCTCAGGCTAGCCATCTACACTAGTTGTATGCTAGCTCAAACAGTTCTCAGGCTAGCCATCTACACTAGTTGTATGCTAGCTCAAACAGTTCTCAGGCTAGTCATCTACACTAGTTGTATGCTAGCTCAAACAGTTCTCAATCTAGTCATCTACACTAGTTCTATGCTAGCTCAAAACCATATATAGCCAGCCATCTAAACTATTTGTATGCTAGCTCAAAGTATTGTCAAGCTTGCTATCTACACTAGTTATATACTAACTCAAAAGTGTTCAAGCTAGCCATCTACACTAGTTGTATGCTAGCTCAAAAGTGTTCAAGCTAGCCATCTACACTAGTTGTATGCTAGCTCAAAAGTGTTCAAGCTAGCCATCTACACAAGTTGTATGCTAGCTCAAAAGTGTTCAAGCTAGCCATCTACACTAGTTGTATGCTAGCTGAAACCGTTGTCAAGCTTGTCATCTACACCAGTTGTATACTAACTCAAAAGAGCTCATGCTAGCCATCTACACTAGTTGTATGCTAGCTACTGAGATGTATACTAGATCAGTTCTAAGTTCTAAGGTAGCTACTGAGATGTATGCTAGATCAGTACTAAGTTCTAAGCTAGCTACTACTGAGATGTACGCTAGATCAGTTCTATAAGCTAGCTACCAAGTTGTGTGCTAGATCAGATCTGAGTTATTAGCTAGCTGCTAAGTTGTATGCAAGATCAGTTCTAAGTTCAAAGCTAACTACCACGTTGTATGGTAGATCACTTCTAAGTTCTAAGCTAGCTACCGAGTTGTATGCTAGATCAGTTTAAATATAGCTACCAAGTTGTATGCTAGATCAGTTCTGACTTATCAGCTAGCTACCAATTTGAATGCTAGATCAGTCATAAGCTAGCTACCAAGTTGTATGCTAGATCAGTTCTGAGTTCTAAGCTAGCTACCAAGTTGTATGCTAGACCAGTTCTGACTTATCAGCTAGCTACCAATTTGAATGTTAGATCAGTCATAAGCAAGCTACCAAGTTGTATGTTAGATCAGTTCTAAGCTAGCCACCAAGTTGTATGCTAGCTCAGTTCTAAGTTCAATGCTAGCTAATACGTTGTATGGTAGAACAGTTCTAAGTTCTAAGCTAGCTACCGAGTTGTATGCTAAATCCGTTCAAAGCTAGCTGCTAAGCTGTATGCTTGATCAGTTCGGACTTATCAGCTAGCTACTAATTTGAATGCTAGATCAGTCATAAGCTGGCTACCAAGTTGTATGCAAGATCAGTTCTAAGCTAGCTACCAAGTTGTATGCTAGATCAGTTCTAAACTAGCTACTGAGATATCCACTAGATCTGCTCTAAGCTATCTACTGAGATGTATTCTAGATCAGTTCTAAGCTAGCTACTTAGATGTAAGCTATGTCATTTCTAAGCTAGTTATTGAGTTGTATGCTAGATCAGTTCTAAGCTAGCTACTGAGATGTACGCTCGATTAGTTCTAAGCTAGCTACTAAGATGTAAGCTAGATCAGTTCTTAGTTAGCTGCTGAGATGTATGCTAGATTACTTCTAAGCTAGCTACTGAGCTGTACCCTAGATCTGTTCTGAGCTAGCTACTGAGATCTACCCTAGATCTGGTCTAAGCTAGCTACTGAGATGTACACTAGGTCAGTTCTGAGCTAGCTACTAAGGTGTACGTTAGATCTTTTCTAAGCTAGTAACTGAGATGTAAGCTAGATCTGTTCCAAGTGAGCTACTGACTTGTATGCTGGATCAATTCTAAGCTAACTACCGAGTTGTATGCTAGATCAGTTCTGACCTAGTTACTGAGATGTACGCTAGATCAGTTCTAAGCTAGCTACTGAGTTGTATGCTAGATCAATTCTAAACTAGCTAACGAGTTGTATGCTAGATCAGTTCTAAGCTAGCTACTGAGTTGTATGCTAGATTAATTCTAAGCTAGCTAACGAGTTGTATGCTAGATCAATTCTAAGCTAGCTACTGAGTTGTATGCTAGATCAATTCTAAGCTAGCTAACGAGTTGTACGCTAGATCAGTTCTAAGCTAGCTACTGAGTTGTATGCTAGATCAATTCTAAACTAGCTAACGAGTTGTACGCTAGATCAGTTCTAAGCTAGCTACTGAGTTGTATGCTAGATCAATTCTAAGCTAGCTAACGAGTTGTATGCTAGATCAATTCTAAGCTAGCTACTGAGTTGTATGCTAGATCAATTCTAAGCTAGCTAACGAGTTGTATGCTAGATCAGTTCTAAGCTAGCTACTGAGTTGTATGCTAGATCAATTCTAAACTAGCTAACGAGTTGTACGCTAGATCAGTTCTAAGCTAGCTACTGAGTTGTATGCTAGATCAATTCTAAACTAGCTAACGAGTTGTACGCTAGATCAGTTCTAAGCTAGCTACTGAGTTGTATGCTAGATCAATTCTAAGCTAGCTAACGAGTTGTACGCTAGATCAATTCTAAGCTAGCTACTGAGTTGTATGCTCGATCAATTCTAAGCTAGCTAACGAGTTGTATGCTAGATCAGTTCTAAGCTAGCTACTGAGTTGTATGCTAGATCAATTCTAAACTAGCTAACGAGTTGTATGCTAGATCACTTCTAAGCTAGCTACTGAGTTGTATGCTAGATCAATTCTAAACTAGCTAACGAGTTGTATGTTAGATCAATTCTAAGCTAGCTACTGAGTTGTATGCTAGATCAGTTCTAAGCTAGCTACTGAGTTGTATGCTAGATCAATTCTAAACTAGCTAACGAGTTGTACGCTAGATCAGTTCTAAGCTAGCTACTGAGTTGTATGCTAGATCAATTCTAAACTAGCTAACGAGTTGTATGCTAGATCAGTTCTAAGCTAGCTACTGAGTTGTATGCTAGATCAATTCTAAACTAGCTAACGAGTTGTATGCTAGATCAGTTTTAAGCTAGCGACTGAGGTGTATGCTAGATCAGTTCTAAGCTAGTTACTGATATGCACGTTAGATCAGTTCAAAGCTAGCTACTGAGTTGTATGCTAGATCTGTTCTGAGCTAGCTACTGAGATGTACACTAGATCAGTTCTAAGCTACCTACTGAGTTCTATGCTAGATCAGTTTTAAGCTAGTTACTGATATGCTCGTTAGATCAGTTCTAAGCTAGCTACTGAGTTGTATGCTAGATCTGTTCTAAGCTAGCTGCTGAGATGTATGCTAGATCAGTTCTAAGCTAGCTACTGAGATGTACACTAGATCAGTTCTAAGCTAGCTACTGAGTTCTATGCTAGATCAGTTTTAAGCTAGTTACTGATATGCTCGTTAGATCAGTTCTAAGCTAGCTACTGAGATGTATGCTAGATCAGTTCTAAGCTAGCTATTAAGATGTAAGCTAGGTCATTTCTAAGCTAGCTGCTGAAATGCACGCTATGTCAGTTCTAAGCCAGCTACTAAGATGTATGCTAAATCAGTTGAAAGCTAGCTACCAAGTTGTATGCTAGATCAGTTCTGACTTGTCAGCTAGCTACCAATTTGAATACTTGATCAGTCATAAGCTAGCTACCAAGTTGTATGCTAGATCAGTTCTGAGTTCTAAGCTAGCTACCAAGTTGTATGATAGATCAGTTCTGACTTGTCAGCTAGCTACCAATTTGAATACTTGATCAGTCATAAGCTAGCTACCAAGTTGTATGCTAGATCAGTTCTGAGTTCTAAGCTAGCTACCAAGTTGTATGATAGACCAGTTCTGACGTATCATCTTGCTACCGATTTGAATGCTAGATCAGTCATAAGCTAGCTACCAAGTTGTATGCTAGATCAGTTCTATGCTAGCTACCAAGTTGTATGCTAGATCAGTTCTAAGCTAGCTACTGAGATGTATGCTAGATCAGTTCTAAGCTAGCTATTGAGATATACACTAGATCTGTTCTAAGCTAGCTACTTAGATGTAAGCTAGGTCATTTCTATGCTAGCTGCTGAAATGCACGCTATGTCAGTTCTAAGCCAGCTACTAAGATGTATGCTAGATCAGTTCTGAGTTCTAAGCCAGCTACCAAGTTGTATGCTAGACCAGTTCTGACTTATCAGCTAGCTACCAATTTGAATGCTAGATCAGTCATAAGCTAGCTACCAAGTTGTATGTTAGGTCAGTTCTAAGCTAGCTACCAAGTTGTATGCTAAATCAGTTGAAAGCTAGCTACCAAGTTGTATGCTAGATCAGTTCTGACCTATCAGCTAGCTACCAAGTTGTATGCTAGCTCAGTTCTAAGTTCAATGCTAGCTAATACGTTGTATGGTAGAACAGTTCTAAGTTCTAAGCTAGCTACCGAGTTGTATGCTAAATCAGTTGAAAGCTAGCTACCAAGTTGTATGCTAGATCAGTTCTGACTTATCACCTTGCTACCGATTTGAATGCTAGATCAGTCAGAAGCTAGCTACCAAGTTGTATGCTAGATCAGTTCTAAGCTAGCTACCAAGTTGTATGCTAGATCAGTTCTAAACTAGCTACTGAGATATCCACTAGATCTGTTCTAAGCTAGCTACTGAGATGTATGCTAGATCATTTCTAAGCTAGTTATTGAGTTGTATGCTAGATCAGTTCTAAGCTAGCTATTGAGTTATACACTAGATCAGTTCTAAGCTAGCTACTAAGATGTAAGCTAGGTCAGTTTTAAACTAGCTACTAAGATGAATGCTAGATTTGTTCAGAGCTAGCTACTGAGTTGCACGCTAGATCTGTTTTAAGCTAGCTACTACGTTGTCTGCTAGAGCAGTAAGTTCTAAGCTAGCTACTGAGTTGTATGCTAGAATAGTTCTAAGCTAGCTACCGAGATGTACGCTAGATCAGATTAGCTAGTTACTGAGTTGTATGCTAGATCAGTTCTTAGCTAGCTACTGAGATCAGTTCTGATTAAGCTAGCTACCAAAATGCACACTCAATCAGTCATGATTCATTAGCTGAATACTTAGCTCTAAGCCATTGTCTTTGTCTTTCACTATGATTTGAGCAAAGTACTGTACCCCGCTTCAAAGCTGATGCCACTGTAAAGTGAATTCTGCTATTGTGCCTTGGAGTCTGTTTACGGATTATCACAATAACTTCATGACTACATATTTAAGTTAGTTCCTGTAGCTAGTTATCCTTATTTCCGTTAGTTTGAATTTCATCCTATGCTTTCTGGGACATTGTGTACATTTCCTGTAGATTACAGTGTAAATGTATATCTTAACCCCTGTAAACTTGGCGAGAAATTCCATGTATTGTATTTTGATATTTGATAGTTTGTTCCGCTCTGGACCCTTTGTACCTTGTTCCTTGGTGTTGTTAATGCATTGCCATTGGGTAAATGTATGACAGACTTTGTACCTCAGGACAAGGTTGAGAGGCTCTAGGAGTGGATTGTTAGCTCTTTTTGCGAGTTCCTTTCTCAAACAATAGTTCTTACCAGAATTTCAGCCATAATTATGTTTAGCCCCGTGGTTTACCCAACAGTTCAAGATTCAATTCTCTGTTACATATTATAACCAAGCAAACCTGTCTTAACTTTACAAAGCTATAATCAAGCAAACCTTCCTCATCTGATTGGACCTTTCATAGGCCTTGAAACATTTCCTACCCATGAAACCTTTCCTAGCCCAGCAACCTTTCCTACCCCATTCAACTGTTCCTAGCCAAGCAAACCTTTCTTACCCCAGCAAACTTTCCTACCCCACTCAACCTTTCTTAGCCCTGCAAACCTCTCCTACCTCACGAAACTATTCCTATCCTATGAAACCTTTCCTATCCCAGCAAACCTTTCCTATCCCCGCAAACCTTTCCTATCCCAGCAAATCTTTCCTATCCCAGCAAACCTTTCATATTCAAATAAACCGTTCATATCCCAGCAAACCTTTACTACCCCAATAAACCTTTCTTAGCCTAGAAAACCTTTCCTACCGCAATAAACTTTTCTTTGCCGAGAAAACTTTTCCTACTCTATTTAACTTTTCTTAGCCCAGCAAACGTTTTCTACCCCATTCAATCTTGCATAGCCCTGCAAACCTTTCCTACCTCATGAAACCTTACTTAGCCCTGCAAACCTTTCCTACCCCGATAAACTTTTCTTAGCCCTGCAAACCTTTCCTACCTCATGAAACCTCTCTTAACCCTGCAAACCTTTCCTAACCCAGCAAACCTTTCCTACCCCGATAAACTTTTATTAGCCCAGCAAACCTTTCCTACCCTGATAAACTTTTCTTAGTCCAGCAAACCTTTCCTACCCCAATAAACCTTTCTTAGCCCTGCAAACCTTTCCACCTCATGAAACCTTTCTTAGCCCAGCAAACCTTTCCTACCCTGATAAACTTTTCTTAGCCAAGCAAACCTTTCCTACCCCGATAAACCTTTCTTAGCCCTGCAAACCTTTCCTACCCCGATAAACCTTTCTTAGCCCTGCAAACCTTTCCTACCTCATGAAACCTTTCTTAGCCCAGCAAACCTTTCCTACCCTGATAAACCTTTTTTAGCCCTGCAAACCTTTCCTACCTCATGAAACCTTTCTTAACCCAGCAAACTTTTCCTACCCTGATAAACTTTTCTTAGCCCAGCAAACCTTTCCTACCTCATAAAACCTTTCTTAGCCCAGCAAACCTTTCCTACCCTGATAAACCTTTCTTAGCCCAGCAAACCTTTCCTACCTCATGAAACCTTTCTTAGCCCAGCGAACCTTTCCTACCCCGATAAACCTTTCTTAGCCCTGCAAACCTTTCCTACCTCATGAAACCTTTCTTAGTCCAGCAAACCTTTCCTACCCTGATAAACTTTTCTTAGCCCTGCAAACCTTTCCTACCTCACGAAACCTTTCTTAGCCCAGCAAACCTTTCCTACCCTGATAAACCTTTCTTAGCCCAGCAAACCCCTCCTACCTCATGAAACCTTTCTTAGCCCAGCAAACCTTTCCTACCCTGATAAACTTTTCTTAGCCCAGCAAACCTTTCCTACCCCGATAAACCTTTCTTAGCCCTGCAAACCTTTCCTACCTCATGAAACCTTTCTTAGCCCAGCAAACCTTTCCTACCCCGATAAACCTTTCTTAGCCCAGCAAACCTTTCCTACCCTGATAAACTTTTCTTAGCCCAGCAAACCTTTCCTACCCTGATTAACCTTTCTTAGCCCAGCAAACCTTTCCTACCCCAATAAACTTTTCTTAGCCCAGCAAACCTTTCCTATCCTGATAAACTTTTCTTAGCCCAGCAAACCTTTCCAACCCCATTAAACTTTTCTAAGCCCAGCAAACCTTTCCTTTCTTAGCCCAGCAAACCTTTCCTACTCCGATAAACTTTTCTTAGCCCAGCAAACCTTTCCTACCTCATTAAACTTTTCTTAGCCTAGAAAGCCTTTCCTACCCCATGCAACCTTTCATAGGCCAGCAAACCTTTTCCAGTCCAGTGATCTTTGCCTTGGTGAATATGTGTTCACCCAGAAAGCCTTTCCTGAGTGAATGTTACTTTTGCCTATTGATGTGATCATGCAGAAGGGATCATGCATTCTCAGGATGCCCAGTTTTTTCTGCAAAGGTGGCACTGCATGTGCAAGTGATCTTGCATACCAGAAATCTTTCCTGCCACACCAATACTTTCTTTCTAACCTTGCCATTCTTTGAACCTAGGAAACCTCTCATGGCTTATCATAACCTCTGAGCCCGAGACCTCTATTTGTCAGCCTAGCACAGCCAGACACATCTTCATTAACCCTTGAAACTTCCCAGCCCAGCAATCCTACTAGCCTAGCCAGCAAACCCTTTTTTCATCAGAAAAAACTTTTGTTAACCCATGAAACCTTTCCTAACCCAGCAAACCTTTCTTAACCTTTCTGAGCCCAAGACCTCTATTTGTCAGCCTAGCACAGCCAGACACACCTTCATTAACCCTTGAAACTTCCCAGCCCAGAAATCCTACTGGCCTAGCCAGCAAACCCTTTTTTCGTCAGAAAAAATGTTTGTTAACCCATGAAACCTTTCCTAACCCAGCAAGCCTTTCTTAACCTTTCTGAGCCCAAGACCTCTATTTGTCAGCCTAGCACAGCCAGACACACCTTCATTAACCCTTGAAACTTCCCAGCCCAGCAATCCTACTAGCCTAGCCAGCAAACCCTTTTTTCGTCAGAAAAAACCTTTGTTAACCCATGAAACCTTTTTCTAACCGAGCAAGCCTTTCTTAACCTTTCTGAACCCAGCAAACATTTATTAGCCTTGTAAACCTGTATCAACGTCCCGAAACTTTTCTAGCCCTGTAAAAGTTTCAGAAGCTGGCAAACCTTTCTAAGCCTGGCAAAACTGTGTTGACCCTGGAGACTTTGCTTAGCCCAGCTAACCTCTGTTAAAGTGTAGACATCCGTGTCTCCCAAGCCCCAAACCCTGTATCCCGTGTCTCTTATAAACTCAGGAAACTATGAATCAATGCTTTTCTGGTTGGTAACTGTTGGAGAAATGGACTTGAGCTAACATACATGTAACTATGTAGCTAATTATATGCTAATTATGTAGCTATTGCTAATTATCCTATGTTATGTTATATCTTGTAGCCGTCCATAGCTACGGTAAGTTACATTTTAGCTCTCTTCTATTTGTAGACTGTTAGCTGATAAGATGGTGGTAGCTTAGACCATCTTGTTAGCATGTATGTTAGCCAACTAAGTATTAAATGTAGCTAAGATAATTAACTATACTGTAAACTTGAATACTTTATCTGCTTGTTTTTTTTCACACATATTATTGGGTGCTTTTGCATTTTTTCATACCTATTTCAACTTATGTATTTTGGTTGGCAACTGATGGCTGTTCAGTCATAAAAAAGTTGCGGTTTCTTTTTTCTTGTAATGGTTTGGGTGACGGCACCGTTAGTGACAATAAACAAAGCAGAACATTTCCAAGTTTACAGTTTTGTAAGTGTTAGTGTAATTAGCATGAAGAAGCTAAATATCTAGGTCAGATAGTTATTAAAATATATGTCAGATAGTTATAAAAATCTAGGTTAGATAGTTATAACGATCTACATGTAGGTCAGATAGTTATAAAGATCTATGTCATATATTTATAAAGATCTAGGTCAGATAGTTATGAAGATATATGTCAGATAGTCGTAACGATCTAGGTCAGATAGTTATAAAGCTTAAGTTATGTATTTAGATTTAGTCGATATTGCAACTCAAATATCTATTCAGTTGATATTTTTAGTGTCTTGAATACTGGAAACCCTTTTATTTTCGTGGCCCTATATGTTCGCGATTACAAAATTTTCAGATTTTGCGTCCATTTATTTCTCTGAATGGGTGCATTTTTCGAATGAAAAGACATAGGAGTTGAGTATTTTCGTGCAATTGTAACCCTTTCAGAAAAATCCGAAAAAATATCATGCTCTCGAAAATAAAGGGGTTTACAGAGAACGATACTATAGTATTCAGTATGTTAGTGAGTCATTTCTTTAGCTAGTTAGCCTTTGGACACCCTGTAGAGCTGTAGTCTAATCAGTACTCAGCTAGTTTGACACAGCATAGGTGCTGTTTAGAATAGATTTGGTAATTTCAGTTAGCTAGTGTAGATTACTTTTGAAGTGAGTAGGATATAGTACCCTCAAGTTTAGTTGGTGGTGTCCAGATGGTTTGGGCTAGAGTGAGGGGGTCAAATTGGTGATGAGTAAGGAGTGATGAAATATTCATTGTACAAGTGTGAATATGGTCGATGTAGCTGTGACAAAATAGGGACACCTATTGGCAACTTCATGTAACCTAATCTGGCCTACCTGGCTCCAGCCTGTAGTGTCCTTTTAAAAGAACCACTGTAGCTCTGTGGCTCTGTGTTTTGGGATCCCATGACAAATTAAACAACGACCATTTATCGCCAATGTCCAGGGTATTTAACTAAGGGTGGATTCACTCTTTGGTGCCGACCATCACCATCCGATGTGCTATAAAAATCTGGTAAGCCTGTCCAGTTTTTGGATGGAATACTTCGGGAATAGATAATTTGTGGTCCTGAAGTTCTGAAGCTTCTTCCCAATACCACGCACTATTCAATGGTGACAGCCAATTAAATGGATGGGTACCAGATTGTTAAGTAGATAGCTATTTGTTATGATAGTTTTGTAGCAGAAGGTTATTAGTAATCAGTTATGTCAGTTAATGCTACTCTACTAGTTCGAAGTAACGTCCCTCTTTGTGCCCAACATTCACAGTTTACTAGAATTTGGATACTCATGCATTCGCAAGGTGCTTCAAATACTCCCATGTTGGGTTTATAGAGGTCATGCAGTGATGTCATTTCGGCATCCCTTTTGGAGGTCAGTTCTGTCCTTGACCCTGCTGACCTTGACGACAAAATGTGCTGTGCGTGGATAATGTCTTGGTTGATGTTGTCAGACTTCAAAACAGCCAATGTTATGCTGAAAACAGAGTGTGTGACCTGGGTCAGTGATGTAAATTTGACTTCCAGAATGACATATTTTCTGCGATGATGTCATGTGTGCAACCTCTATTGCCTATACATATAAAAGACATTTGTTTAAGGATCTAAGCTTGTGTATTTTGCAGCAGGGATGGACTTGAATCATGCCTCTGTAGAATGTAAAATCACTTGGTCCAAGGGATGTTACCTCTGACAAGAACTGTAGCTGCTATGGTTAGAATTCAAGCTAGCTAGATCAGCAAGTTAGCATTTAGCTTTTCATCTTAGTTAGCTTACCTGAGCTTTATGTTTAAGTCTATTAGTTAATTAGCAACCCTTAATTAGTTAGAATAAGCTATTTTGGCTAGCCAGTTAGATTCTCAGTACTGGTGACAATAGCTAGATGGTAACTATTTTGATTAGCCAAGTAGTTAGTTTAACTTAGCTAGCTTTGGTCAGTGTGTCCATTCAGCTAGCTATCCTTATATTTGGCCAATGTTAGTCAACGAGTATGTTGCTATGATAGTTAGCTAACATTTAGCTCTGTTAGTTGTTAGCTAGGCTAGTGACCCGGTAGGACTTAACTCTGTTAGAGAGATAGAATTTAGCTAAGATAGTGGTATGGTAGAGAAAAGTTATGCTAGTGGTATCATTATGATAAGTTAGTGGTAGGATTAAGTCATATGCTAGTCAGTTAGATTTAGATATGTTAGGGAATTTGTATTAGCTGTTAGCTATGTTACAGAGTTTGCATTTAGCTAGGTTGATAGATTTTGGATTTAGCTATGACAGTGAGCTAGAGTTAGCTGCAGTGTTAGTGAGCTATAGTTAGCTAGGTTAATGTGTTAGATTTAGCTATGTTAGTGAGTTAGACTGAGCTATGTTAGTGAGTAACACTGAGCTATGTTAGTGAGTAAGACTGAGCTATGTTAGTGAGTTAGACTGAGCTATGTTAGTGAGTTAGACTGAGCTATGTTTGTGAGTTAGACTTAGCTATGTTAGTGAATTTGACCTAGTTAGGATCTAAACTATATTAGTGAGTTAGCCATTAGCTGTTTTAGTGAGCTAGACTTAACTATGTTAGTGAGTTAAGATTTAGCTATGTTAGTAAGTTAGACTTATCTACTTTAGTGAGCATGGACCAGATAGCATCACAATGTTAGAGTGTAGCGGTCTAGCTAGCTATATTATGTAGACAGCTATGTTAGTCGATATCTGGTTAGATCCATAAGGAGGTGTCAGTGGCTGCTACCCAAGAGTTAGAGTTTAGCGAATGTTACACCTGTGCCGCATTGGTTGGGGTAATTCTGCAAACTACTAGCCAGTAGAAAAGAGTTAGCAAGCTATGCTAATGTTTAAGCATTATTGATAATCAGTTGCTATTTGGCCCTCTATATAGTCAGATGTAACGTAGCAGCTTTTGGTAGTCAGTCAGAATATAGCCAGCTACGATAGTAAGTTGTAGAAGTAGAAAATAGCCATCTAAGTATAGCATACTAATAAACAGTTGATACAGCCACGTTAGTTGTGTAGAATTCAGTTAGCTAGAACATTGAGTTGGAATTAGCCAGCTATGACAGGTAGTCGGTGTTTAGCTAGAACAGTCTGTAAGAATTCTGCCAGCTAGGTCAGTCAAGAATTAGCTAAACTAGTCAGCTACCAGTAAAGTAATCTTTTCCAAGCATTAGCTAGAATAGTCAGTGATAATTTAATTAGTCAGCTATGTTATTTGGTCAGAGTTTAGCTAGAATAGTTAGTGAATTGTCCGAATTTAGCTAGCTACATGAGTCAGTTAGAACTTAGCCAGATATGTTAGTCAGCAGAATATAACCAGCTGTAATTACGAGTCCGCACTTAGCCAGCTATGTAAGTCAGTCAGCAATTAACAAGCTAAGTTAGTCAGCCAGTACTCAGCCAGCTATGTTAGTCAGTCAGCATTTAGCCAGCTATGTTTAAAGTCAGCAAACTTCAGCCAGCTACATCACTCAGTCAGCATTTAGCCAGCTATGTTAGTTGTTGGAATTTAGCCAGCTACGTTAGTCGGTCAGCATTTAATCAGCTATGTTTTGTCAGTCAGTATTAAGCCAGCTATATTAGTCAGCAGAGCATAGCCAGCTGTGTTAGTCAGCAGAGTTTAGCCAGCTATGTTAGTCAGTTAGAATTTAGCAAGCTATGCTAATCAGTCCATATTTAGCCAGCTATGTAAGTCAGTAAAATTCAGCCAGCTATGTTAGTCAGTTAGCATTAAGCAGCTATTTCAGTCAGCAGAATTTAGCCAGCTACATCAGTCAGCAATTAGCAAGTCAGCCAGTATTCAGTAAGCTATGTTAGTCAGTCAGCATTTAGCCAGCTATGTTTAGTCAGCAGAATTGAGCCAGCTACATCAGTCAGTCAGCATTAGCCAGCTATGTTAGACAGCAGAGTTTAGCCAGCTATGTTAATCAGTTAGAATTCAGCCAGCTATGTAAGTCAATTAGCATCAAGCAGCTAATTCAGTCAGCAGAGTTTAGCCAGCTATGTTAGTCAGTTAGAATACAGCCAGCTATGTTAATCAGTCCATATTTAGCCAGCTATGTTAGTCAGTAGAATTCAGCCAGCTATGTTAGTCAGAAAGCATTTAGCCAGCTAAGTTTAGTCGGCAGAATTTAGCCAGCTACATCAGTCAGTTAGCAATAAGCAAGCTATGTAATAGTCAACCAGTATTCAGCCAGTTGTGTTAGTCAGTCAGCATTTAGCCAGCTATGTTTAGTCAGCAGAATTTAGCCAGTTATGTTAGTCAGTAGAATTTAGCCAGCTATGTCAGTCAGCAGAATTAAGCCAGCTATGTTATTCAGTTAGCATTTAGCAGCTATTTTAGTCAGCAGCTAGGTTACTCAGCTAGAATATATTCAGCTCTGTTAGTTAGAAAGCAACCAGCTATGATAGTTTAGAAATTAGCCAGCTATCAATAGTGAGTCCATATTTAGCCAGCTACAAGATAGCCTGTCAGAAGTTGCTCCAGGCAGCTTAGTCAGTTATAATTCAGCCAGCTATGTTAGAAAAATTTAGCAAGCTACGTGTATGTGAGTCAGTTATAAAGTTAGCAAGCTACGTCATTCGGTTCAATTTAGAAAACTATGTTAGTAGCATTTTCTGGAGCTAAGTTCAGGTTGTGTAGTGTAGCTAGCTAGATCAGTTATTATGTATGGTATAGGTATAGTCTGGTAGCTAAGTCGTGTCAGGATAGTAGGGCCTACTTCAGCTCATTTAGCATTTATTAGGAAGTTATCGAATGCCTATCATGCCTGTAAATAAAATGACAAATCGGGAACAAATATCACATGTTTTCCAAAATGTATTTGGTCTAGTGTTGTGAAACTACCAAAGGTCAAAAACGTCTAACTTAGGATAAAACAAACTTTAAGTTCACATATCATTGCATGGATAGTTTCAATCATATCATCGCACAGTATGTGTATCATTAAGTTCAGCATGTCTTGTGAGCCCTGTTGCTTGTCACGTGTCTGCCCTTCCTTGAGCCCTTGTGAATGTCTTAGGATGAGTTCATAGGGTTTGGTGTTGTCTTTTGCTTTGGGAGAAGCCCCTTGGACCAATATCATACTTATGGTATGATGGATTGCCTCTTGAAAGGAACCTTGCTTACTTTTGTTTTGGCTGAGCTGATTGACAAGAGTGCCGTACATTGTAATGAATTGCATAATTGGGCGAGAGCAAGATGGCTAGAGTCAACACTTCTGGACTTTCATGTCCAAGGCCAACAAATGCATATTACATTGCAATGTACAGCACGTATTGAAGTGGGTGTCGACATGCTTTGACACATGGGTAGTGTCCCCTTAAGCTTCACTTCTTGGCCATCTTCTTTTCAAACTCAAATCCAAAATTAGCTCCCCCTTACCCCTAAATGTATTAATTTTGCTTAAGTTCACCACGTACTGATGTCATGTGTTCATTGTTTGTTCTTACAGGGTTTAAAAGCCACATTTAAAGCTGGCGTCCAAAATGTTTTTGAGAGGTTTAAAACTTTTAGACAGCATGAAAGTGCATCCGCAGCAGAGAATGAGAATAGTTAGCATCTTATTTTTGGCTTAAGGTAATTCAAAACAGAAATTTTCCTGTTTAGTTTATAACCACATTTAACACCCTGTTTGTGCTGTGCTTTAAGAGTTTTTTCTGAAGTCCGTTTCAAGTTAACTTTGCCAGGCATCCATGTGTATCTATGTACAGTATGTTGTACATAATACATGTCAGGCTTGACACGGAATAGACTTCAATGAGAAATGCTAACACATTTTAATTTCTCTTGCTCATCCCACAATCATGCACAGATTTCCCTAACAATTTCATTAACAAAATTTACAAAAGTAGTCACAATCCTTCTCAGAACCTTTCACCCTGTTTGTACATTTCCAATTTTCGTTTACCACATTTCAGTTTTTTATCCATTGATACATTTTTTGAGTTAATTCATTACTTTGCTTTAGTTCAATTCATTTATCCCTTCCAGGATTTAAGATGACCTCGCACTTCTTCAAACATGTCAAACTGAACCAGATAGAAATTATGAGGAATTATATCTGTACCCATGAAAAAGATATGTTTGGGCATCAGATCCAATGCCCGTGTTTTGATGCGTATTTTGGACCTTACCCAACTTGTCACTCTTGGAAAGAAGAGGCCATCAGTTCTGCAAAGGGATTTTCTTTTTTTAACTTTCAAGTGAAGCATCGCCTATTACTCCAGCTTTGTGCAATAGATGAATCTCTCTGACCTCGACATTGCCCATTCCATCATCTCATCTCAAAACTACCATCACACCATCACAATCCATCTTACCTCATCACCATCACCATCTCCAGACCATCTCATCACCACCTCATATCAACTTCAAATCATCTCATCACCACCTCATCACATCTCTAAACCATTTCACCACCTTCTCTCATCTCATCACCACTTCATCTCCCAACCATCTCACCACCACTTGACCTCATCTTCAAAGTATCTCATCACCACCTCATCTCATCTACAACTCTTCTCACCTCCATCTCATCTCATCTCCAAACCAAGTCACCACCACCTCCTCTCATCCCCAAACCATCTCACCATCACCTCACCTCATCTCATCTCCAAATCATCTCACCACCACCTCATCTCATCTCCAAACCATCTCACCACAACCTCATCTCATCCCCAAACCATCTCACCATCACCTCATCTCATCTCCAAACCATCTCACCACCACCTCATCTCATCTCATCTCCAAATCATCTCACCATCACCTCATCTAATCTCCAAACCATCTCACCACCACCTCATCTCATCTCCAAGCCATCTCACCACCACCTCCTCTCATCTCCAAACCAACTCACCACCACCTCATCTCATCTCCAAATCATCTCACCATCACCTCATCTCATCTCCAAATCATCTCACCTCATCTCATCTCCAAAACATCTTACCATCACCTCATCTCATCTCCAAATCATCTCACCATCATCTCACCTCACCTCATCTCCAAACCATCTCATGACCACCTCATCTCATCTCATCTCCACCTCATCTCATCTCATCTCCAAATCATCTCACCACCACCTCATCTCATCTCCAAACCATCTCACCATCACCTCATCTCATCTCATCTCCAAACCATCTCACCATCACCTCATCTCATCTCATCTCCAAACCATGTCACGACCACCTCATCTCATCTCATCTCCAAATCATCTCATCTCATCTCCAAATCATCTCACCACCACCTCATCTCATCTCCAAACCATTTCACCACCACCTCATCTCATCTCCAGACCAACTCACCATCACCTCATCTCATCTCCAAATCATCTCACCATCATCTCACCTCATCTCATCTCCAAACCATCTCACGACCACCTCATCTCATCTCATCTCCAGATCATCTCACCACCACCTCATCTCATCTCCAAACCACCTCACCACCACCTCATCTCATCTCCAAACCATCTCACCACAACCTCATCTCATCTCAATACCATCTCACCATCATCTCATCTCATCTCCAAACCATCTCACCATCACCTCACCTCATCTCATCTCCAAACCATCTCACCATCACCTCATCTCATCTCCAAATCATCTCACCACCACCTCACCTCATCTCATTTCCAAACCATCTCACCACCACCTTACCTCATCTCATCTCCAAACCATCTCACCACCACCTCATCTCATCTCATCTCCAAACCATCTCACCATCACCTCATCTCATCTCCAAACCATCTCACCACCACCTCATCTTATCTCCAAACCATCTCACCATCACCTCATCTCATCTCCAAATCATCTCACCTCATCTCATCTCCAAACCATCTCACCACCACCTCATCTCATCTCCAAAACATCTTACCATCACCTCATCTCATCTCCAAATCATCTCACCATCATCTCACCTCACCTCATCTCCAAACCATCTCATGACCACCTCATCTCATCTCATCTCCACCTCATCTCATCTCATCTCCAAATCATCTCACCACCACCTCATCTCATCTCCAAACCATCTCACCACCACCTCATCTCATCCCCAAACCATCTCACCATCACCTCATCTCATCTCCAAACCAACTCACTACCACCTTATCTCATCTCCAAATCCACTCCACTCCATCTCATTTCATTACCGTTCGGAATTTCACCTTCCCTGGATTCATGAGGGGTGCTTCCTTGAAGGTCTTTTCTGTACCTCTGTAATTATTTTCATTATTTCAAAGTTTGCTTGCCTTTGCATTTATTTCCTTCATCATTTCACTTCATTTCTAACTTTTCCATTCATTTTCAGCTTCACTCCAGTTCCATCATTTTCATTTCCATTTTGCACATTATAACCATCATCCTGTTATCAGATATAGAGAAAGGATGCTTTGTGAGAAAACTGAGAAAAATATATATCTGAAAAGAAATTCTACTTGAAATGCTGCTCATCTGGGAAGAGAGATGTGGCTGTATCAACTTGGTTTGCTTTCGTGATTTTTTGAAATTTTCAGACTTTTCCATAAATTGCTTTGCTGATGAAGACATCCTTGCTCTTATATGTGTAAAACACAAAATTCATATCTTAAACAAACCTACGATCATGTGAAAATGTCCTGTTAATATTTTCCTAACAATATCACCAAATCTGTAGCATGTCCTTATAACTTGCATGTTTCACAAAATTACACCAACATAACATAAAATCTAAGATTTAATAAAACGTTGCCACTTTAAAAGCAGGCATTATTAACATTCGATAATAATAACCTAATTTCTTTTAGCTAGCTAGCTGCCTTATGCAGTTCACCTTAGCCGTTAGTTGACTTTCAAAAGTCACTAGTAGAACGCCTACAGCATTAGCGTGGGTACATAGAATACCTATAGCGTGGGTACAATGCTAGGCTAATACTCCAAATGTCATGTCACTTTCCTTTGTTGAGAATACAATGCCTCTTACAAGGTGGGAGGAGTGTCATTTTCATTTTGAAATGAGACATATCCCCTTGGCTTGGATTGAAGCCAGAAGTATCTACAAGGCATTGTTATCATCAACCTTTGGCTTTATCCGCACAGCTTATCCTGTGCTGATAAAGATAAATGATATGACTGTGACCATCATTTGGTGGGCATCCATGACAAAACCATACTCAATATGATTTAGTCAGCAACGCCAAATTAGGACTCATTTCCCAGAGCAGACCTTGTCAATACTTGAGCGTATTTTTGAAACATTGTGAAGGTCTGCTGTGAGAGGATGATTAAGAATTGGTGTCCACAGCATGAGTGGGCATCAATTATCGAATTCCATTTTTGGTCTGGTTAAAACCTGACTAAAAGGACCAGATTTTGTAATTTGGTATCCCATAAAGCACGTTGTGGGTGTCAAATACAGTTCAATCGAACACGATAGCTAAAACCTCAAGGTCGATCCCATCAGTGACTGGCCAAATGAAGGTTGAGCTTCAAAAGGCTGGTGATGTTTAGGAGTCGATCCCATCGGTGACTGGCCAAATGAAGGTTGAGCTTCAAAAGGCTGGTGATGTTTCGGAGTCGATCCCATCAGTGACTGGCCAAATGAAGTTAGAGCTTCAAAAGGCTGGTGATGTTTAGGAGTCGATCCCATCAGTGACTGGCCAAATGAAGTTAGAGCTTCAAAAGGCTGGTGATGTTTAGGAGTCGATCCCATCAGTGACTGGCCAAATGAAGGTTGAGCTTCAAAAGGCTGGTGATGTTTAGGAGTCAATCCCATCAGTGACTGGCCAAATGAAGTTAGAGCTTCAAAAGGCTGGTGATGTTTAGGAGTCGATCCCATCAGTGACTGGCCAAATGAAGGTTGAGCTTCAGAAGGCTGGTGATGTTTAGGAGTCGATCCCATCAGTGACTGGCCAAATGAAGTTAGAGCTTCAAAAGGCTGGTGATGTTTAGGAGTCGATCCCATCAGTGACTGGCCAAATGAAGTTAGAGCTTCAAAAGGCTGGTGATGTTTAGGAGTCGATCCCATCAGTGACTGGCCAAATGAAGTTAGAGCTTCAGAAGGCTGGTGAGTAGAAGTTGATCCCATAGGACTGCCCAAAAGAAGGTTAAAAACTTCCTAAGGACTGGTCTCAGGATTTCAACTCGACCCATAGGTGAGGTATCGAACAGGTTTGATTGAATACATTGTGTATTTCACTTTTTGTTGTGCGTTGTCTCGAGGAGTTCCGCTCCTCTCTCAACTGGGGCATTTATTGACTATTCTTGTGTTGTCCATAATTTTCTTCTTGATCTCAACTGTTGCTATAATATGCAACAGTTATCTGTATTTTGAAAGTAGAAACCCCTCATTACTTCAATGACCAACTCCAAACGAAGGATATATTGGTCTTTCTAGACATCACATGTTGTTGTCAAAGAACTTTGTGACATTCAATTCAATTGACAAATTACCTTCCATCTAAGTTTGAAGGTCAGGAAGCCAAAGTGAGAAATAACCATGATTTTTCATCGGCCATTTTGAATATCTGCTCTCAGAACTGAGGATGTTTTCAGTGAAAAGTCATAGAAGTAAAAAAAGTATTAAAATTTGATGATTCTTAGATACTTGTTGGAAAGGTGCTGCTGCCTTATTATTAGCTTCTTTTAACAGTTTTCATCCAAATGTGTTTCAAAATTCATCCTCAGTTTCTAAGAAGTAGTAGAGCTTCTGATGAGCTACACTTGCTAGCAAAAGAGAGAGCTTTCCAAGAGCTTTTGATGGACTAGCTATTGGTTATTGTCAAAGATTTTCAAGAGCTCTGCAATGACTTCTTCTGGTCAGTGCAGATGTGCTTTAGGTTCTTTGGAATTACTAAAAGTTGGTCTTTCGGAAAGCTTTTGCCAAAGCTTCGATGATCTGATCTGAAGTCGATGCGAAAGCTAGTTCAAAGCGTTGATATACTTGCTTTTTGGCTATTGTAAAGATTTTGCAGAGGTTTAAGATCGACTGCTTCAAGTCGGTGTTGAAGTTCTTCAGGTTTTTTGCAATTTCTAAAAGTTAGTTGTCAAGGTTTTTCTTTGCTTTCGATTGACTCTGAGCTAGTCAATGTGAGAGCCTATCAGAGAATTTGATGGCCTGATGGTTGAGAAGCTTTGAAATTGATTACTGATGTCCTGACAGTGCAACTACTGTAAATACAGTGCAAATACAGTGCAGCTAATGTAAATACAGTGCAATTACAGTACAAACTATTGTAAATACAGAACACACTGTAAATACAATAAACTTGACTGAAAATACAACAGACACTGCTTCTTACAACACCAGGCCAGTGCTTTTTCTGAGCAACAGCCTGAGTGACCCCAACCTATTCGATCATTCAAAATACAAACAAACAATAAAAATGTCTGTGTTAAATGCTTAGGGAATGTGTAGCTAATGATATAATATGTAGCTAGTGATAGTGTATTTCATTCATTTATGTTAGCTGGTGATTCTGTGTGAAATTTCAACCCAACCAGCCCAGAATTGTTGTACAATTTCAATAGGGAATTCACAGCTATTTTGGTCAAAGTTGGATTGAAATGAAGCTCTAAAGAGATGTTGTCCTGTACTGAGAAAACATGAGTTGTGAGTGTGAGTTTTGAATTTTCAAAATGGCCCGCTTTTTTCTTTGGGAACGATGTGAGTGATGATAATTTTTGTGGAGGTCCGAATGAATCAGAAAATTATTGTGAGACGTGACTTTTTATGGTGTCTTGAGTTATGAATAAGAAAACCTCACTGGGTATCCGGTTCGAGGGACCACTGTGTATCCGGTCAGAAAGACCAGTGGTGTATGCATCGTTGAACCTGTTGACTTGCTCATGTGTTCTTGGTAGTGGACGTCGATCTCTTTAATGTAGTGTTAGAAGGTAGGTATCTACAGTTGGCAGTTGTACAGGTGTTTCGGCCATTTTGTTTTGGCCTATTTTGATGGAAATATGTATTTAGCATCATAACATTTATTGATGACTCAATTGATTACTGAAATCTCTGTGAAGTTTTTATTACATCCAGTTGCAAGATTTTGATTACTCTTTGTTCAAACATGTTTGGTTCTTTTCATTTTGATTCAAATAATTGAGCCATTTCTATTGCAATTTCATTATTCCGCCAATTTCCACCAAAATTTGACCAATTTCCTATTTCAAAGAATTGAGCTAATTTGTTATCTATTTCCACCAAAATTCGTCAAATATAAAATGGAAACCAAGCGACTCTGCCTTCTGGGTATCTTACATCGTCATCATTTATAAATGATATATTTGCCTTTGCCTTTCTATTTAAGCGTTTGACTTATTCGAGGTCTCACCCTCTCTCTTTACAGAGTCTCAAGTCGAGTATTAAGAAAGTCCTTGGAAGAGTTTCAAGATCTCCGAAACCGGCAAGCGACAGTTAACATCATTTTCAAGGTAACAGAGGATGTTCTTTGATTACAAGCCAGAGACCAGATGCGCTGCAAGGAAAATGCTGAAGACTTCAGTAGTACATCTGTAGTTCCCCAAGGTGGCACTGGTGGTGCTGATGTTTGCTGAGGGTGTTTAGAGGGCCTGTATCCTCAGATGATGAATCTCGATGACACTGGCTTTTTTTACGAGCAGATGAGATGTTGGCATGCTTCCTGTTCTGAATGAATCTTCGCTTTTAAAGCAAATCTAGATTTTCATTTGTAAATCCTTAGGTTGCGCAAGTCCCTGCATCTCGGCAAAATATGAACGGTTATTGTAAAGTAATGACTTGAAGTGATGAGAATGATCCGTCATAGACTGGTGAAAAATATTTCTAGTCATTTTAACGACAATCTTTTATTGTAATTACAATTCGGTCAAAAGTCGTGGAAGTTGAGATCTTAAGATTGATACATGTTTAAAGCTTGGTAGAAAAACTGGCGCCAAGGTTTACGAGAATTTGAGAAATTCTTGTCCGTGGTGTAAATTCAAACTCCACAAATGTCTTTGGTGGCCGCTGTTACGAGATGAACGGAACAGCAGTGACGAAGAACGAATCGAATTTGAAAAAAATGGGTGACCCGGAACTGGTTCATTGGGAAAATCGGTCAGAGAGTTAAAAATGATCTGGTCTTCCCCGGAAATATATCTGCGATACATTGCTG